>NC_090923.1:1101237459-1106237459 GCF_040938575.1 Ambystoma mexicanum | reverse complement strand
CTAAATAGATGACAGGACGCTGTAGGGTTTCTAACAGTCTTTATTGACTGACAACAGGTAGAGAGGCTCTAAGGCGGCCTGGTGGCGCGGGGCGCTTACTCACAGTTCAATGCGACCAAGTCCTGTGCTTCCCCAGTTGATTCACTGTGGAAAGGTTGTGCTCACCGGTGACACGCTGTAAACCTCTAGGGCCCCCATGAAGCCTCCAGTGGCTGTGGTGTTACGCCCTAGAAGCTGTGGTGTGAGTTCTGTAACTCACTTCTCCTTGTCATGTAATCAGGAGCAGCGCTCCTTTGTGACCGCTTCAGCTGGCAGGGCGCCAACTCTGAAGCGGGAACGTTTTCCCGCGGAGCGTGGGCTCGCGAGATCTCGCGAGAACACGCTCCCGCGATCATGTGATGTCCCCACAATTACCATAAACTACAGCGTACTCTGCTTACTAGGGATTTTAATATCCCACTGGATCTGTGCTCTAAACACAGTCTCAGGGATAAAGTGCCCATCGTGCTTTTTAGTTGACCCAGACTGAGGGACATAGCACACAGCATGCTTCTTGGCTCCTGAAACACAGAGTCAGGCATATTGCTTTCAGTATGCTTCTTTTACCACAACAACAGTGTCAGAGATATAGTGCCCAACTTGTTATTTGTTATCCCTTTAGGACTATAATGCCCAGTACACTTCTTTCAGCTCCCAAGGATATAGTGCCCAGCTAAATCACTTTTCATGGATATTGTGCCATGCTCACTTGGTAGCAGTCCTTCATCTTTACGTTTCCCTCAGGTCTTGCAGTATGTTTGGCCTAGTAGGTCTTTAAGGCCCAGTAGCTTCGCCAGGCCCTCTCAGGGATAGTAGTTCCTTTATGCTGGCTGCCCCGCATAGGTTCATCCTCCTCACCTGCTTCTGAAGGTCCAGGTTGATGGTTTCACAGTCCTCCTGAGTCTCCCTTCGTTCTGGGTAACTGCTGTTACTAGCCTAACATTTCTGGCCTTATATAAGCCTTCACACCCAGCCATTAGTCTCACCTTTTACCTTTCTGCTGCCTTCCATGGCTTTTTGATCCCCAACCCTGCAGCTATGTTTTTGTCAGGATCTTTTATCCTTCTTCGAAGTTGGAAAATGTCTGTGGGGGTTGCATCTGGTCTATGGGATTCCACTGTGAGAAATGGTACGCTGCATCACTCGTCATCAGCATCTCTTGCAATTTGGTCTTTTCCACAGCTTTCTGCTAGTTTCCCATCTGGCATACAGGATTTAGGAGCAATTCATGTCGTTCTTCGTGGCTCTTGGTCACACTTCAAGGTCTTTGTTAGTGTCCCCAATGGCAAGACCCCCAACTGGTAGGCCGGATCCCAAGGCTGACAATTTACTTGATACTCCTAGGTCTCCTGCTGACGCAATACATGAATATCAATATTATAGCAGGGGGCCCCTGCCACTGATCTAATGTAGAGCTGAGTAATAGATCTTATGGAAAACAAAATATGAGTATTATTATAGCCAAGGTCTTCAGGGGCCATTTCATAGAGCTCTTTGAGGGGGCATAGAATATGAGGGGGACTCTGGGAATGCCACCCTTTACTTCCTCTAGGTAGCGAGTGGCTCTGGCACAAATGCCTTCATCGGCCGGCTTTCCTGATCCTCACCCTGCTTTGGGACGGTGTCAGGCATTTGGCTTAGTCACATATCCTTTCCCTTTTCGTTTGGTTCTTACATATTGGCTGTTGTTAGGAAGTCTTTATAGATAATGTGAAATGGCCTATAGCAATCAATGTTGGACAGAAAATGTGTAGGAATGAAAACTCAGAAATGATCTGGCATTGGTGTACTTCTGCCAGGCCAAACAAACTAGTGGTGAATGGTCACTCATGTGATTAAATTTCCTCCCTTTCAAGTAACACTTTGGAGCTTCCAAGGTCATCTTAATGGCGAGGCACAGCAGTTCTATACTGGTTTCCTTTTGCTGGGGAAATAGTTTTATGCTAATACATAATATAGGCTTTTCTGTCCTAAAGTGCTTTAATTTGAACAGGTCTAAATCCAGGCCCGGCCACATCAGTCTATAGCCAAATATGAAACATCCCTGTTACCTTTGCAAGAGATACATTTCATAAATGCACATTCCAACTATTGCCTTTGCCAGCCTTCTCTTCTCAAGCACAACTGGAAACATACAGAACATTATTGAAACTTTTCAAAAGCTTTTTGAGCTTGATGTGTTCCCTGCGTTGCTTTCCTTCTAAGCAATGCGTCAATCTGCTAGCCATGTCCACTTTGCTACAAAACAAATCTTATTTTGCTTTATTGAGTGCGTGCTCACTTTATCGGTATTGGTATAGCATTTCATGTAGCAACTTGCTAGCAGTGCTTAATTTGTAAAAAAAAAAGTGCCAGTGCCCCAAAAATATTGGCCCCATAATGCTGGGCACGGCGCTGCCCGCAGTGCAGGCGCGGCACCGCCCTCAGCGCAGGCGCCGGCCGTGCCAGTTCAGTGCTAGATCTACCTAGATTGGCCCACCACCAGCCCATCACACTGCTGCTGCTCCATGTCACATGTTTGGCGCTGCAGCAACTGCTGGCACAGGCTAGTAGTGGGATGGATGGGGAAGGGCACACATGGGTTGAGAAAGTATAATGCTTTAAAGTTGGAAAACACTTGTTATGGTAGGTGTATTGGTTCCAGCATTCTGGCAAACCCAGAGACAAAAGAGTGTATTTGAACACACTTCTAAGTTCTAGACCACACTTTTTAGACGTCTGGACCATACTTGCTGTCCTCGAAGTGATAACGCATTTGATAAAATTGTTGCAAACCTGAGGATGTTATCTTATTTGTCAATTTTGTAGAATGACCCCCCCACCGCCCGGCCCACCCCCTCCCACACCCTGTTTACCAAATGGCTCCGAGTGGAGCTGCGTTGCAATCATTGTCCCAGGACTCAGGATAGCTCAGCAGCAATATGCTCGATAGGAAGCAAGACGACACAAAGCAACACAGGTTCGATCCCCGACTCCTCGCTTAGAAACTTCTGGTTATTAAGCACGTTATAAATACGCAACTAAGACATGCTCCTCCTGCAACTGTGCCTCGATGCCCCCGGGCTGTGTGAGCACTTTAAAAATGCAAATAAATAAAAAAGCATTCTGTTTCAGTCACTGTTGCACTGTATTTGTCTCTACCCCTTCTGCCCCATCTGACAGTCTGTTAAAGTACACCAAGTATTGTTAATCGGTTATCTCAGGAAGAGCACCCTGCCCTCGGCCCGTTCCTCAGTCACCTCATCCAGGTGTTTTGTGTAATCAATTTACTCTCAAGCCCTTATCGGTCATCACATCTCATAAATGCATCTCCCTTCACCCTTCCTTCAAGCATGAGCATGGTGTTGTATAACTTGGAAAAAGTCATTTCTGCAAGACATTGTTTTGAAATCAACGGCGTGTGCTACTTCTGCTTTAGGGCCTCTTTCCAGCGAGCCAGAGGAGAATGTATATTCGGATATCTCCTTCCCACTGACATGTTCTTGACATACTTCACTAAACTGCGGGGTGTAACAGACATCCACCTCTATCTGAGGATTCCTATCTGAGGATTGCATGTGCTCTCATTCGGAGCACATGCTCGGAGCGTATTGCACCCAGGTTAAGGGGCCACATCTGGTGTATAAACCACACATCAGGATAGAAAACATGCGCTGGAATTATGTAAAAAAAAATTACAGCAAAAGACGGTTGAGAATTATACACGAATACTCAACTAGTGCTTTTATTTATGACGACAGATTAGTGGGCACGTGCACCATGTTTATCCCCATCTAGTTTCCATGTGTGTATCTTTGCCTGAAATGGTATTTCAGAAGTTCATCTTTGCATGGGCTTTTTTCGCGAAGTGCAGCCGTTCGGTTTCGGCCCAATACTTACACCGTTCCGGACCGGGTCCCCTCGCTGAAGCTCGTTTGTGACCTAATGAGGCTGATAACATTAAAAGGAAGAACTGAAACACCCAGGCAAAAATTCACAGTTCATGTTTCCCTTAGATGAATGCTATCCAGGGTCGGACTGGGGCATACAATTGTCTCGAGTCGGGCTCGGCACCAATGAAAAAGTACCCAAAGTTGCAAACGACATTTCCTTCCTTTTGTGACACACTAGTGGGACCACGCTGCCGACCGTGACCCGCCCTGTCCTGGGCCTTGCCCTGACTTGCCACAATCACGTAGGCTACCTTCCGTGGTGCCGCCACCGCCACGGCCATGCTGAGCCTGATGATGACAAAAATAGCTGCGCGGCGGCCCCACGGAAGGTAAGATTTTAAAAGAAAAAACGTATATTTGGGTGGCTGGGGCCCATCACTTTCAAAGTGATGGGCCACAGCCGCCACTCAAAATAAGTTATTTCTTTTAAAACCTACCTTCCGTGGGGCGGGGCCCCAGCCACCGGCCCCATGGAAGGCCAGGTTTTCAAAGAAAAAAGTTAAAACATACTTTTGGGCACAATCCACAGGCCCGGCCACCCGCGGCAGAGTCATCCGACTCAGTCTGCGGCAGCCGGCAGCCCCATGTCACAGAAATTGGCCTGGGCCTGGCACTGACTGCAGTCAGCAGCACACTGCACACAGGTCCCACAGACAGAAGCCTGGATGCGGATGGGCCCCTGGTGGGGTCCAGACCCATGGGCAGTCAGGACACCACCAGGGGACCGTGCCGCCACCCGGGCCCCGACCTGGGCCTTGCCTGATCACTTGACTGTGACAGGCTCAGGCTGCACCGCACGCAACAACAAGTGACTTACCTGCTTTGCCGGCTGGGACTTGGTCTCCTGTCGGGGTCTCAGGGTGGGGCGGGCCGGGTGCGCACACTGGCACCCGCACAAATGAAAAAGCAGGCAGAGGGGGCCCCAGGAAGCAACTAGGCCACACCACACAGGGCAGGCTCTCTCTCTCACAAGTCAGGACCAACGACGCCACGCCTCGACACCTTAACTTCACAGTAACTTGTGAAATGAAGGTGGCGCCGCACTGCCTCCTGTGGCAACAACAACACGTCACCATGTAATTTCACTGGCTCAGAAGAACAGCCAATGAAAACTGCACATTCTGTGTTAGTATACCGAATGTTTCAAATACTGCATAGTAACAGCAGAATGGTAGTTTCATTGGCTGTTGTTTGTAACAGTTTGTTGTTCATAGCTATTGCTGGCCCCTCCCAGGCCCAGCCAGCCATGGCCTGTAACCTGCAAGCACGAGAGAGATCAAGATCAGAATGACAAATCCCAATGATTTATAATCGAAGCAAAGTGAAGTGGAAGAACAAACAAAGCAATTGCAGGTGCGCTGGCCCAGCATGAGTTCCGGTGCCCAAAAAAGAGTGCCGGTGTTGGCCACAGGCAACCATCCCCACAAATTAAGCACTGCTTGCTAGCACTATTATTAAAACAGTAGCAGAAGAGCACAAGAATTCAGAAACACAGGCAATATTTTTTATAACAAAATAACGCACTGACATCCTATCATTTGACCAAGGCCCGCTTGTTAAAACATGTCAGTTCATACATAAGAGACAGATAATGGAAAGATTGGCTTCAGTTCAAAAATAAACAGCAAGATCTTCTGTTCCACTGTTCCTACTGATTAAATGAATGACATACAATGTTATTGCCTTAAATGGAAACGGGGGTGGTACTTAGACTATAACAAACAGCTGTTTCAGCAGCCTGGAGGCGTTCTTCAGATTTCACTGAAGGCTATGCCATTGTGAACAATGTCTGGGCTAAAAGAGCAACCAGATTTAATGAGTAGGCCCAAGGATGTAATTCTAGTCTTTGGGTCTAAAACTGTCATTTAGCCAATTATTATTGTCATGCTTGCTTCAACAGTTTAGAGGGAAAACTAAGATACAAAACTGAAGAGCATTGGAAACCAGCATCAAACAGTTTTCAGATGACCCGTGAGACAATAACCTGCTCACGGGGTTATAAACTGGCATTTTGCCAATTTTTTCAAATTCTATTTTTTAAAACTTTTTTATTTGTTTGGGGTTGCTGAGAAAAGCCATTATACCCATGGTTTCAACATATATTTTGATCCATGGCTGTAGATAGATTATTGGTTGTTCTTAGTTAACTGCTGATAGAGGCCATTGACTTTTTGAGTTTGTAACCTGGTATCTAGAGTTTGAGCTGTATAATCTTACCTGTGCCCTGGCTTGCCAATCCACAGCCTCACAATTGCGAGGATGATTGTAGGTTTTACTGAGCCACAATGGCTACATGGACATATGTGATTGGTAGTAATATAATCTATTGTATTGTATAGAGCATGTCCACCAGTATTGGTGGCCATGTTGGGCTTGGTTCTGTAAAATAAAAGGGGTCATTAGTAGGACAGTGGAAACAGCAGATGCAAAACCTCTGGTGTTGCTAATTACAGGTGGAAAGGACCTGGATCCTGAGTGCCAATCTGCTTTCTATGGGTTTGGCAGATAAACCTGGGAGTATGTTATCCATAGGGAAGAGCCGAAAATCTGACATGTGATGCGGTGGCCCGCCACAAAGAACCACAATGACTCCCAGACAAGTTCTAAGGGTGTTTATTTAAAATTACGAGTGGTTGGTCTAAGGTATTAATGGTGGGTCTCAGGGCTAAGGGGTTCTTGGGGAATGTGGCGCTAGGTCCGTCCCTATCTCTCTCTGAAATTCCCTGGTCTTCCTCACTTCCCTAACCAGACATCCGTAACGGGAGGTTAGTAGCAAGCGCCAGGTCACCCTTACTGTCTCTTGGTCTTTTTAAGACTAAGTGTGGCTTCCCTAAGGCATTGGCTACCTGATTCCCTAGGGGTCTTCGAACACTCCCTCTCCTAGACCCGCTTAGTGTTCTAATAATAATAATAATAATAATTTAGCATTTATATAGCGCTACGAACCCTCAGGTATCTGAGCGCTGCTTATTATTACCCACAGTGTGTGGTGCTCATTTATTGACCTCGGAAGGATGAAAGGCCGAGTTTGGCCCTGCCGGGATTCGAACCTGCGTTAGCAGGCTCTGCACTGGATGTCAAAGCGAGCGCTCTACTCGCTGTGCCACTTGACCGGCATAAGGTGGGTGTTATGAGGTGTTGCCTCCTTCCACCCAGGTCCACCTGCTCATCTTGCAAACACGATCTTGCTTTACACTTCCCAGCACTATGTCCCAAGATACTCTCCTAGCACTGGACTATTGTCCCTCTGATCTCTCATTCCACCTTTCAGCCGCCACCCTTTGATCTACTTTTACTTTGCAACTCCTTCACTTCTTAATGTCGCTACCTCCTGTTATCCCTGTTATCATTTCCTCTTTCCTTCCTCCTACTCTACCGCCTCGTCTCTTGCTATTCTAGCATTGTAATCTGTCTCACTCTATGCTGATAGTTACTCCTATTCTCCACTCGCTGTTGCCCTTAGTATTCTGAGCTCCTACTATTTCTACTCCATACTTAACCCTTGTTATCCCCTCTCCTTTCTCACACACAAATACTCCATATGCCCCCTCCTCATAATAGCCTCCACAGTCCTTTCGCTCTCACCTTCTCTGGTCTCTCAGACGTCCTCCACCAATTCATGTCCTCACCCAATCACCCCACACTCACCCAATCTCACACACTTCCCTAAATACTCCACCCCTCCCAGGATATGCTGATAGTTACTCCTATTCTCCACTCACTGTTGCCCTTAGTATTCTGTTGCTCCTACTATTTCTACTCCATACTTAACCATTGCTATCTCCCTCTACTATCTACTGCCGCCCTACTGCTTCTTCTACCTCTAAACATATCCATAACACCCACTACCACTAATACTTCTTACTACCATTCCCTCACTCACTACTCCCTATGTCCACTATCTCCATCTCCAACTGTACTACCTACACCACTACTACTACTACCACTATGCTACTCCTACTCTTTTTCTACTTCTCACACTCTCCTTTCTCACACACAAATACTCCATAGACCCCTTCCTCATAATAGCCTCTGCACTCCTTTCATTCTCACCTCCACTGGTCTCTCAGATGTCCTCCATCAATTCATGTCCTCACCCAACCAACCCACACACTTCCTTAAACACCTCCACCCTCCCAGGATTGGCCAATTTACCTTACCAAATCACGTACCTGCCCCCAGAGGGTGTGACTGAGAAAGGGCTGGGGAAGGCTTCATAGGGGCTAGGAAGCCCGTCCCCTTCATGCTGCATTATTGAGCTGGATCCTGTAATGGCTTCCAGGAGTCATGTATGCGTGCAGGCATCCCTGGGGCCTTTTACTACTAAAGGTCCCTAGTGGTTTAGCGGGGCTCATTTTCCCCGTGCCAGCCCTTGTCAAGCCTTTCTTTGTGTTAAGTCATGTCAAGCAGGACACGTTGCAACTTCTTCAGAAGCTTTATTAATAAAGTATATGCAAAAGGACCCCCAGCAAAGCCAAGCACAGTCACAACTGAGACGTCTGCTCTCAAACTGCTGCCCTGTGGAATCCCAACAAAAGTAAACAGTAATAAACATTCTCAAAACATCAGCATTCCCATCAGAGTCTTACTCATCCCACATTCCATACTCCATCACATTCCATTCAGCAAGCAACACCATAACACATCTCCCTCCGTTTAGCGTCTGCTTCCTGACACATCACCTCGCTTCACAATTGTAACCCTGTTTTTATTCCATACCTGACCTCTACTCACGCGGACTGCACCCTTGAGTACAGGCACCTCTGAGTACAGAACCATATAATGGTTCCCCCTTCCTCCTAATCACGCCCTTCTTAATTCTCACAAGATCTCCACACTCAATCCTCAATTCCTTTTTACCTCTCTTCCTGTTTTCTCTCATCGCCCACTCCTCCTTCCTTTTCTTCAAAACTCTTCTCACCTCATCCACAACATAGTCAGATTCTCTACTTCTCCCTAACCACGGGGGACTCATAGTGGTATTTGCTTTGCACCCACTCATCAGTTGGACGGGACAAATTCCTGTCGTGGAATGAGGAGACATTTGCATGGCATACAGCCTCTCCTGAATAGCAACCTTTTTATCATAATCACATGCATCAGCCATGCGTGTACTTTCCATTACGCATCTGTTCATCCTCTCCACCATTCAGTTGGTTTCAGGGTGATATAGAGCTGATCTTCTATTCTTCACACCACACTCCTAAATATATTTTGCAAAATATCCACCTGTAAATTGCATGCCATTATCTTTAAGTACACTCTCCGGAACACCTCCCCTTGCAAAGAACTCTTGAATAAATGTAACTATACTCTCCCCAAATATATCTCCAACAACCCTGAACTCACACCACCTTGAAAATACATCCATCAACAGCACAATATACTTTCCCCTTCAGTACCTGAATCGATAGGACCCATGATATCCATGGCCAGCTCACTCCACAAACTCGCCGGCACACTGAATTCCATAAGAGGCTGCTTCTTCGCCTCCAACCCCTTCCTTGATCTGACACAAAATTGACACTCCCCTGACCTTTTCTCTATGTCCCTGTTGAATCCCAGCCACCAATAATCACTCCTCAACACACCCTTCGTCTTTGCAACACCAGGATGCCCACTATGGGCCAGATCGATCACCTTATTCCTAATGCCCTCAGGGACTACAGCACTCTCTCATCTGAATGCAACACCACTGACACCACTGACTATACTTAATTTGTCTTTCACTTCCCAAAAAGCCTCTTTACTTTGCCGCAAATCCCCCTTTCTGGGCCACATTGACGATTCAATATATACAAACATCTGCATAAATGCAACATCTTTATTAGCTTCTTCCATCCACTCTTCTCTGGACACAATTCCTTCAACATTAACAAACACCATCTGCATATCACAATCCTCCTTCCCAGCACTAATGGGTACACTAAACCTTGATAAACTGTCTGTCAAAATATTTTCCTTCCCAGGAATAACTTGCATCTTGAACCGATGACACAGCCTCCTTGTGACTCAGTCGGAAACTTTATCCAGCCCTTTATTCAAATAAATACATTTTAGAGGCTTATGATCCGTTCTGATTATGACGTGCGTACCCCATACAAAGTTCTTAAACCTTTCCGCAGCCCAGGAGCATGCACGTGCTTCCTTCACAAGTACTGAGAGCCCCTCTCAGCCCACGAGAAGCATGGGCAATGATATCATCACCCTCTCCATCACATATTTGCGATAATACTGCTCCAATCCCACCATCACTTGCATGAACAGTAACTATACTGGTCCGCCATGTATCAAAACATCCCAAGGGACGAGCCAAATCAATCTCTTCTTTTATCCCCTAGAATTCCTCCACACACCTCTGATTCCAGACAAATACCTCGCCTCTCTTCAACAGCTTACTCATTTTGATCACCTTGCTAGCATAGTTTTTAACATATTTCTGGTAAAATTCCGTCATACACAAAAACGACCTCAACTTAGCCTTATTCTCCGGACACTTCAATTCCTTGATGGCATTTACTAAACACTCTTTCAGTCTCACTCTACTCTATACACCTCATGTCTGAGATACTTCACCTTATCCACTCTAAAATAACACTTCTCCTCCCTTAGGGCGACACCCTTCTCCTCAAAAATCCTAGGCACCTTGTCCAACAATCTATCATGCTCTCCTTCTGATTCTCCACATCCAAGCACATTGTTTTAGAAGCAGAATACACCCTTCTCTCCCTTAAACAGCCTTTCAATGACTTTCTGAAATACGGACGAGGCTGACACTAAGCCTAACGGCAGTCTACGGTACTGCAAAACACCCTCATGAGTGATAAAAGCGGTGAGTTTTTGGCATCCTTCCTCCAACTCAATTTGATGATAAGCCGAAGCCATGTCGAGCTTTGAGAACACCTTCCCTTGGCCCACCATGGGTGACATTTCCCCCATATTGGGCAAGGGATGTCAATCCACTAACACGCATTTGTTCAGCTCACGCAGGTCAACACACAACCGCAGTTCTCCTGATCCCTTTTTCACAACAACTAAGGGAGACATCCATTCTACTCCTCCTGCCCTCTCAATGATGCCCTCCTGCAACAACTTGTCGAGTTCCCTCTTTACACCCTCCCTTATGGCTAAAGGAACTGATCTTAGCTTGGCCGCAATGGGTACACTCCCTTTCCTTAAAATGATCTGGTACTGCACCCCTTTTATTTTTCCCAGAGGGGGAGTTACTCCAGTGGGATCCTGCTTGACCCATCCCCTAGGGGGTGTTAAGCTTAGCAGGCTCACCTCCCTAGCCCCAAATGGGGTGGTTCCCATTTGGAGAGAGAGGACGAATATCCAGAATTCGTCACAGTCATCTCATATTAGAAAATCACATTATCAGAGAATGGTTAGTGAAATTCGGTCGTGACAGCGGCTGATGCTTTCGTAGTTGAAAAAATTTAAATGAAATATCTTTGGAACTATACATGCATTCCGAAACACAAATACATGCTGTATTGGTAACATATATAATGTTAAACACTTACTCTGAGTGATACTGAGGATGATTGAGTATGTTATAGTTTCACCAAGATATAGAAAGTGATTTGGTAAAACAGACATTTTGTTTCCAACACTGAACAAACAACACAACACACAGTTGGATAATAAATAAGTGAAAAGGGCTGGCTTGAAATGAAAGTCATAGGATCAGAGATGGACAAGGAATGCCGGGGCAAACAGTCCAGCTAGCAGACGTGTACACCTGCGATATGGCCCGGTCTGCTGCGTAAGGCCATCTAACCAGAAGGCCTCTCCTTCTACATCAGGACTCTACACCCTGGCCCACTACCTATTTCTGGCAGCCATTTTGCTATCCATGACAAAAGTAAGCCTAAAACCGGGACTATTTGGGTAATATTCATTTAGGATTGGCTACCTGGTCGGCAATCCAGGGTGGCCTTGGGGAAAGGACAGCATAAGGAAAGTGAGGCGATTTAAATTGCTTTGTTTCAGAAATTGTGTGCATCAACAAAACTTTTATTGTTTTTTACTCACTTTATTTCATTTTCTTATTGTGTAGTGAAGAGAGTCGGTGGTCTGGGTGATGTGGGCGAGCAAATGAGTATTGTGAATGGAGGAAAAAGGGAAGACAAATTCTGCAACACAAGAATTGAATGGTGCAGACAGCCCTGAATGAAGTGTGTGGGGCAAGAGTAAATAAATTACTACATTTCCACCAAAAGCCAGATGCGTTAGTGATCCACCTGGCTGGACAAAATCCTACTCCGCATGGGCATGGGGCAGATTTTGACAGCTATGTGGGACAAATTGACAACATTTTCAGCCATCTTGGGCAAATCTGAATTGATATAGTCCAAGATTGCCCCCAGATTCCACAGTAAGAGCTATTGTGTCCAAGTATTTAACACGGCCATGGTGAAATTCTGGAATGGGGGGAGTGGGCTTGGATTTCTTTTTACTAAACTTAAGGTAAATTGAAGAAAAGATCAAGAAATGCCCCAAATATGTATGAAAGGCTGGGCAGCCGCTCATATGGTCCCCTGGATGCTGGTGGGCAGGAGTGTGGCATCTGAAAGTAGGCTCACTAATCGATGAATGGTGCAGTACTTTGATTGTGCAAGCAAAATGATTGCTCACAATATCTTTATAGCATCTTCTGAATTGCCAAGCATGTAACTTTCGGAGTACCTGTGGGATGCAGCTCATTTTCCATGTACGCTCTTCTCACCGGCACATGAACTGTGTCTAATTACGTACTATTGTTTTACAGGGAATGCTACAACACCTTGAGGATATCAAGAGAGTTCAACGTCCCGGAGCCTCATTACGGGTTTGGCGTTAAACATGGCAGTAATTACTACATGCAGAATCACTGTTAACGCCACTGTGTCTGGCGGAATTACTGCCATATTCTGAGCCCCTGGCTGTGCCAATCAACCTGGTGCAAAGAGGCATTCCGTCCGGAGGAATAAATGCCAAAATCCACTAACAAGTGCTAATTCTGCCAATAAATGGAGGAATTACCATTACCGCAACTAGTACATGGGGGATTCACCACCGAACAGAAATTCCTCCAAATATTGGCGTGTTATATTGCCAGGTGGAAATAGCGTCACAATGAAAACGGGAAGCAGCACAGCGGTCATCTTTAAAAATCCAGTCCATTGGATAACATCCATTGCCAGCAGCCAACCAAGGAAGCACAACCATGCCAGCAGTCAAAATAAAATGGAAAGTCCCAGAAATGAGCCAACGTTCACGTAGGCAGAGCTTACCATACTTGCGGTGAGGCTCTGGTTCGTGCTGAACCGCTTTTTGTAGGCAGTAGTCGCAAGAGCACACACAAGCGTAAGGCCACCATGTCGGCAGAGGTGCACAAAAGGTGGTGGCAGTTCGGTCAATGCCCTAGAACATAGAATATGTGAAAAAGTGCTGGAATTGCCTGAAAGCCATGGAGCCTAGTCTCCTGGAAAACCCTTGCAAGGGGCCAGCTGCCACAGGAAGAGACATATGGCAGGGCTGGAGTATGTGGAATCTACTGAGTGTGGAGTTGGCAGCCAAGCTGAGCCTGATAAGTTCATGACAGTCCATTTGACAAAATAACAGCCAGTCCAGAATTGCAAAGCTTACACTGCTTGCCAGCCTGCAGACACTGGGGCTGCCAATGCACATGCACAATGGTGCTATGCCATAAGCAGAGCACCAGACAGGTCACACTTGACATTCAGTGAAAGAACCCTCTCCAAAGTATCACAAAACGGTGACATTCACCACCACACATCACTCACAGACACACAGGCATCCCCAAACCTGAATTGTAAAGGACCACAAAGATATATATGGCACACATGTCACCCATCCACGCCCCAACAAGTAGCAGCAAGGCCTTTGAAGGATGCATTAGCAATCAATAAAAGCACACTCCATGATAAGTAGCTCCACGCCTCACTCCTCTAATCACCATCTGTGCCCACCCGACTATCCCTATTGCCTCCAATCAGCCGCTGCATGTAGGTAGAAAGACATTGGCTATACTGTGAGCACTACTGAGATCACATGCCCGAAGGAACACTTATCTGCCAAACGCATTAATTGTAGCACATGATATCCTTCCACCATTTCTTTATTTATTTAGGCTTCATCCGGATATCCTTATCTTCCAGAAGCTCCTCAAGACTCCCCTTTTCTCTTCTTCCTTCCCTCTAACATGCCCGTCTGCCGCAGTGACTGACTGCCTGGTTCCCCTCTGAGTTCAACAGGGCACCAGGCTCCCTCTGCCCTGTCAATCCCCCGCCTCGGACTTAGCATGTGGACCCTCACCCCCTGCAATCCCTGGCACTTGCCCTCCTGTCCTCCCCTTTTAGCACTCACCTAGCCCCTTCGGCACTCTTTGCCCATCCCCACCCCCCTCTGACTCGCACTCTCTCCTCTTTACCCTGCACTTCTCTTCCCACCCTATCACTTCTCATTTTGCCCTACTTTCCCAACCCCCCGTCCCTCGCACTTCTTATTGTTACTGCACTTGCGCAATTCGAATGTCACCAGGCCTAGTAGGACCGTTATTGTTATCTTTCTCCCTTGTCACCACCCCCCCCCTTTTTTTTGTCTTGTGGCACCTCGAAACACTATTTGTTGTATAGACACCTTAGAAATATCCAATAAGTAAATAATATAAATGCTGGAGCATTTGTATGGCAGAGAGGAAGAAAGGTGGCAGAAACGCAAGTTCCAAGGCTTTTATGCCCTTCATTCACGTTATGCCACAATCAAACATGAGCTCCCATATATCCTGGCAAAGTGCTGTTCCGCAGGACCATACTTTCATGGGTGGAACCTGGGAAAAGGGTACAGCAGTGGTTCACCGTCACATGAGCATCACATGTCATTTGTATATTCATGGAATGGTACTGCTTCCTGTTGTGGTACAAGTGCTCCTTTGCTTAGGGTGCGACCAATGCCACATGCATATTCTCCAGTGCAGCAATGGGGAAGTGGGCTGTTGCATAGAAACATGCCTTGATGGAATGCACCTGGTTCGGGGTGGTGTGTATTGTAATGGGGTTTGGTGCATGTCTCATTAGTGCGTCGAGCACCTGTACCAGCACTTTCCAGAAGGGAAATGGCCTGTAGCATTCCAACAGTGTAATGAAATGGGCCAGTTGCTAGGAAGTGCAGGACAGCCACCAGCCTAAGGAGGGGTGTCCTTGTTTAGCCGATAAAGTGTGATCATTTGGCCATTGACCATGGGTAGGTCCAGGCATGAGGTATGGTAGCCTCCTAATCACGTCTCCTCTGCCTTTGCTGAGCTGGTACCCTTGGCAGCTGCCCCACTGCATGTCTCTGCAACTCATTGTACAGCAGCAAATTGTGGAGCTCGTAGTCCATGTCTTTTAGGGGATGCATGTTGCTTGAAAGTGGGTTTGGTTAAAGGTGTTGGCCTTAAATACTCCTTTGGGAAATGCTCCTTTGGGTGCAATTGGATGCATATGTATCATAATTTTCATCACCTACAATCACTGCACTGATTTTTTAACAGGAATTACCACCTGTTTTTGGTGTTATTTTACCTTGTAAAATCGTGGAATTACCGTTATCTTTTTCAGCGTTCATTCCTCCAGAGGAATTAGCACTGGAGGAATAACCACTGTTGTTTCGTAGGGAATACCTCCGGTGCTAATTCCTCTGGTGGAAAAAGTGCTGGAGGAATTACCATCGTTTTCTGTTACTTGTAATTTGTCTGTGCAGTAAAAGTGGCAGTAATTCAGTTACTTCCACCTTTTCACCTTACGCCAACCTGGTAATTCGTCCCCTGATATCTTGACGGAGTCTTCTTTGTGCGTGTTTCTCTTCCTCCGCTATCCTATTTCTTCATTGTTGTTCCGTTCACTATTGCTCACTTCTTTAGAGCCTTTTGTGGCAATGCTCTTAAATTCTAACATGTGACCGTCCGCTGTTCATGTCGGGTTGTTGCACATCATCACCACACTGAGTTGGATCGTCCTCCTCTGTGCACATTCTGTGACCCTGACCGGGTTTCTTCTCACTCCTGCCAGTACTTGTATTGCTGTTGCTTTGGCCATACCTTGAGGGTGTGGTACTGTGTGTTTGAGTGATACTTGCAAATTGCTGCTACACCACTCTTGATAAGTGTCTTGTCTTACCCCCTTCTACCACTACAGAATCTGCTAACAGACTTACAATGCACTTGGGTTTGCTGAATTTCTACTGGGCAAGTGCCATGTGTGAGCCAGTTGGATGGTTTCTCGGCCTCCCAGATGAAAGGAATACTGCTATGTGGCACTGTGGGTTCTGTAATGGGCTCCTCTCATTGGTCGGTTTCCACTCTAGCTACAGGGGTTGTGATAGGTTCAAGACCCTTTGAATGAGCCCACCCAGGAATGAGTAGTGTGTTGGCAGCTCTTTCTGTCATTGGGGTAAAGGATACTTGTGTTGTAGAGTTGAATGTGATTCTGTGAGCCGCTATGGCACGTTACACCACTTCGTGACTATCATGGAAGATGTCCGGGCAAGTTGCAGCGATTCCTTCATGAACTGAACCACCCTGTTGCCGTTGGGTGGCACTGGGTCGCCTTGCAATGCTGAAGCTCACCGGAATGGGACCATCTCGTGCAAAAGGAGCTGGACACTAGATAATGCGGGCAACCTTCGCCTTGGAAATCTGTCTAAGAACCTGAATAGTAGTAGTGGTGGGTATCTGCCTTAGGCACACACTTTGAATCCGTTTAGATGTGTACTGAGTGAGCACTGTAGCTTAACGCAGATCACGTGGCACGAGCCCCTTCTTTGCACGTGTCATTGTCCACCCCCTTGTCCATGGTAGTCCACTGTAAATTCTCAAGGAGAGGCTGCTTTGTTAGTGTGACTCCCAGCTTACCCTTAGGGACCAAGTGGAGCAATTAAGTTTGCAGGAAGGGAGATGGCCGGAAGTAGCTTCTTGCCTCATATTTATTTTATTGTTCAACGCTTAATACCAGCGAGTGGTTTGTAAGCACACGTCGGGGATTCAAACCTGTGTTGCACTGCGTTGTCTTGCTTCCAAAACAAACTGCCTTGCCCCTGAGCTATCCTTCTATGACTGGCCAGCTCTCCAATGAGAACTTGTCTTTCATTTTCCAGTGCAATTGCAATGAGATGTCAACAGATTTCTTTGTGTCAGAAAGATTTGGTATACAATGCGAGACTCTTCATGGTGCCATCTGTGTGGAGCTTTTCCCCCCAGGGTGAGTCACTTATTCTGGAGTGTGTGCCCAGAACTGCCTCTTGTATGGCGGCCGCCACCCACGTGTGCTTCTCATGGTCTGTGGGTGGAACAGTTGCTTGGGAGCATCATTGTGGACAGGCAGTCAGCCAGTTTGTTTTCCCCCTACCTGAGGAGTATGATATTTCAAAGTCACATTGCTGCAGTCCTGTAGCAAGCCTAGCTGATCTAGAGTAGGCCTTTCTCGTACCGTTGATGGCAGGGCAGCGCCAGGCATGGGCTTGGGAGGGCTAAAGCCCCCCCCCCCCACTTTGACACAGCAGGCATCACTCTGCTGTTAAGCCCAGCCTGGGCTCAGAAGGCAAGAACCTGTCACATTTCTCACCTGGAGAGCAGTGCAGGTGAGAAAACAGTAATTGAAGTGATACACAGAGGCAAAAGCCTGTCTAAGGGATAACAGTAGCCCCCCACCCCCGATTTTGTAACTAAAGGCGTAACGGCTGGATCACCATTTACATGGCCCATGCTTTCAATAATTACCATTAACTAAAAAAAAGTATATGTGTATGCATGCAGGGATTGTATGTATGCATGCATGTATGAATGCATGCATGCATGCAAAGGAGTAAGTGATTGTATGCTTGTATGCTAGGATGTGTTTGCAAGTGCACACCTATGAATGAATACAGCGTGAATGGTGTACATGGGTGTGACTGCGCATGTTAATCAGCGCACAGTCTAAATGTTCTGGGTGCTCCTGTGAATGACTGATCAGCTGTGTGGGTGCATGTGTCTGAATGCGTCCATATTTCTGTGTATCTGTGTGTATGCAAACTGGGGCCTGGGGAGGGGCATTGGAGCCTGAACATTTTTTGACAAGAGCATGGCATGTTTTACTGCCGTTTTTGGGCAAAGGAAAGCCAACTTGAGTGTTTTTATGTGCTGGTGGGGTTGGAGCCGGGTGGGGGGGGGGGCGGGAATACTACAGTGTGCCTGGCCTGGCTCGATCTTGCGGTGGCACAGAATGTTATACTCGCATTAAGGTCAAAGGCAGCATGATGAGTGTTCTTACATGGGGAGGGCATGTTTCCTTATTTTGACTTGGCTTTTTATTTAACTGGTGTTAAGGTCAAAGGCAACATACATTGGGCCTCATCACGACTTGGGCGGTAACGGTAATGCTATTAGCGCGGGCGGTATTAGCCCTACCGCCGAACTCCCCGGCGCTAATAGCGCCGGATCACGAGTTCGGCGGTAATGTCAATCCCCATTCCCCATTGAGCCCATTCGGGAATGCCCCTTTCCCCATTGGGCTCAATGGGGAAATTTCGCGCTAATACCGCCGGCGGATTTCCCGCCGACGGTAATAGCGCGAATTTTCGGCGGATTTCCCCCCAGCTCAGAGCTGGGGAGAAATCCACCGAAGTCCTGCTTTGGCGGACCCTTAAATCCGGCGGTAATAGCGCTACCGCCGGATTTAAGGGTTACCGCCAAAGTCGTGATGAGGCCCATAGTCTTACATGGGGGAATATAACACGATGAGTGCAACATAAGTGTTCTAATATGGGGGCATTGTGCAATGCTAATATGTTATTTATATAGCGCTTTCGCCAAATCGTTGTACAGAGAACATATTTACATAAAATGTATCACCCAGATGAAGTTTGCACTCATTTAATGAGCTTTATTTATTTATTTATTGCATTTATTGACAGCGCCCACAGAGTAAAAGAGAGAGGTAACAAGGTGCAAGAGCTACATAATAGTACAAGTTCCGTAGAGGAGGTAGAGATCAGGGAGGTCACTTTGAAGTTTGAAAGGCAGAGTAGGCCTTGTCAGGATTTGAACCTGCAAATCACACTCGGATTACAACAGCATGCGCTCAACCCGCTGAGCCAATTTACCGGCTAGCCAGCAAGAACATGTTTTCTTACTGTGGCATTGCAGTTTATTATTGGTGTTAAGGCCACATTCAACATAAGTATTCTTACTTCGGGATGGGGAAATCCATGCAGCTTGCAAGGCAATGTTTTTACTGTGGCATGACATTTTTTACTGCCGTTAGGGAGCAAATGCAACATGATGAGTGTTCTTATATGGGGAGTGGGGCATTTGTGTAGCAAGCAAATATATGTTATTACTGTGGCATGGCTTGTTTCACTGGCATTAAGGCAAAGCCAAAAGGAGTATGTTCTTACGTGGGGATACTGGCATGCATTGGCAGAGCCAGCATAAACATGCTTTGTTATAGTATCGTTACTGGCATTATGGACAAAGCAAACATGAGTATTTTCCTATGTGGGAATAGTGGAATATATAGGTGCACTCGAATGGACATGTGTGAGCACAGTCGATATGAAAAGGCTTTTTTACACTTGCTGAGTACTGGCCTATAGTGGGCAAAGCATTGTGCATTGATGGTGGCTTGGCATGTAACATACATTTTATGTCTTACCCTACAAAACTGATTGTAAACTGTTTGGCTTTGAACCTAATTTATCAAAGAAAGTGTACTGTAAAATGCACTATTTGGTTCGCCCTCCCCCACTATTCTCTGCCACTCCTGTGCATTTGGCTGGGGGCAGAATAAGTGCCCTTCCTTCTGACGGCTCTTCTTCGTGTGAGCCCTGCTACATTAGCTCCAGGCCCCACTTGTTACAGAATCCTGGCTATGACTCTGGTGAGTTGGGGGTGAAAGATGGATCTAATGGGCCAAAGGAAGGCGTAATATCTACTCAGCCTCCTGGGCTTGGGGAGGGGCGGTAGGACAGGCAGAGGTTGGGGGGGGGGATCAGTAGCGCAATAGGTTTAATGTCCCGACTCACTAACAGTTTTCAAAACTGCCATCCAGACCCCCCAAAATGTTGAGTCTGGCTCTGCCCCTGCTTTAGGGCCTGTGTGTATGGGCACTAAGTGCAGGTGACTGACGCGTAAGTGGAATCGCCGGCCCCAACTGGAAGTGCAGAAACGCTCCATGGTCCAGTCACAGACGAGCATTTTTCCAGGTCTGTGAGCAGGCAATACGAAAATGCAAAAAACATACTAATCAACGTTGGTTCTATACAGCATTCCAGCAGCAAGTCCATAAGCACTGTTGTCGATCGAAAATACGGTGGGTGCAGGGAGTTGAAATGGCGCAAGCACGGGGCATGGAGGATGTTGATCAAATGAAATACATAATCTGCAGCCGGAGACCACTGGAATACTGAGGGCTTCAAGTGGCCTGGCCTGTGCGCAAAATTCATCTGCACAGTTTGCTTAGTATTCCATGAGTTCCCAAAAGGTGCGCAACTTTTCGCTGGACAGTGGCGGATGTGTAGCCTGGATGGCTTACACAAGCGCTATTTTGGCCAGCAATCCCTTCTAAAACAGTTCCCTTCTGAAGTATTCAAATTCATCCTTCACACTTCTCCGCATGAAGAGTGATCCCACTGAACCGTATCTTTTTGAGATCTAGGTCAAGAGTTTCCATATACCAGAATATCTTCCTGGAAAAAGAGGACATTGGTGATTCCAGTCAGCAAGTGGAGGACAAGGTCTTAACAAACCAAGGCTGCAGAGGAAAGTCGAAATGGTATGCAGGTGTATTGACACACGCAGTTCTGTAGTAGATCTGTGCAAGAAGGGGGTCTCCACGCACAAGGTCTTGATTGAGCCTGACGCAGGTTCGAATCCCGGCAGGGCCAAACTCAGCCTTTCATCCTTCCGACGTCGATAAATGAGCACCACACCCTGTGGGTAATAATAAGCAGCGCCCAGAGGCGTGGGGGTGCGTAGCCTGCAAAAATGCAAATTATTATTGATTGGGTGAGCAGGAATCGAACTTGCTTTGCAGCAATTGTTGTGCATCTCACCTCAGTACCCATGGGCCCCTCCCGGAAATAAACACTTCTTCTGTTGTGTACCAAGCAAATGACGTTTGTGTTCTCCATAGGGGCCTGTCTCAATGACAGGTCGTAGGAGAAATGTGCTGACGTTGGGAAAAGTTCACCCCACAGTACTTGCAGTATCTTTGTGTAATCCCGTCCATAGTCAGCTATAGGAGTGGCAGCCTTGCCATCGAGGAAAACAGCACTGTAGGCATCCTGCGTTTCGCGGAATCATAGGCTATGCTGAGAAGTGCTTCGTTGATTCAAGCAGTCACTATCAGAGTTGTTTGCAACCACTGTTTTGGATGGGGCAGAGTTGCAGTCTGCAGACATTGGGCAAAATGGTCCACCTTATGGCAAGTGGCGCAGTCAACGTTTCCTGTTGGGCGGGTTCAGTTCATGGCAACCTGAGTGCTGCCGGAAGCAGTTGCATGATGTGGGTTTCCGAGGTTTCCATTCATAACCTTATTAGTAGTGGGAGAGTATGATCTTGGTTTGTCGTGGCTTTGTCTGCAGAAGACTGTTTCCAATGGTGCCCCCCTCTGCTGTGGCATCTGTCTTCACTGCTTCCTTCACGTCATGCAATGGACAGAATTCTTAACCGTTTAGGCTACTGTGATGGCTTTTTGCAAAGAGGGTTGGTTCCTGAATTTTAGGATTCCTTGTTTAGAACGAAGGCTTAATATTATACTTTAAATCTTCTTTACTTCAACCAGCAGCAAAGATTAAAATGTTTAGACATCCCAAAAACAAGAATCATTTAAAAGAAAAAACTTTGCAACTACAAGCAAACCACCCAATCCAAGATGGAGACCTAGAGAAGACCCCTTGTCAATTAGCTTCAGTGCAATAGTACAAACTCTACTCCACCCTCTTCTTTGTTGCTCGACCAGCCAGATAAGTACTTTCTAGCTAGTTTGAGTCTGTTAATGTGCTCTAATGTGAATAGTGTTATATCAAGTTTTTTATGTAAGGTTTAATATCAGAAATGTTATAACTGTTGTGTGGCTTGTTATAGCCTTCGGAGCAGTCATTGTTGGGTTTATAGTGTGGGTATTCATTTATTTTTTGCCAGTTCGGGAGAAAGGCAGTTGAGTCAGAGGTGCTGCCACTCTCTTTATCAGATGGAATGGGGCTTGGTCACCACATGCGCGAGACTCAGCATTTGCGGCATACCGGGTCCCGGCGTATGTTCTCACAAGCAACATGAGTTGCTTGCGCTGTGGTTCTTGAGTCAACGCCATTCAGGGCCATTCTTAAGAAGGGATCTGCCTTGTGGTATTGATACTATGGCTAGTCCATATGGACCTGGAGCACACCTTTCGTTAAATCAAAAAATATTAAGTTTCTTAAATTCATAATAGAGTGCAGGGGAGAAACACAACCCTGACACTAGGTTGTGTCAATAGTTAAACAAACAGGTGTCCACAACCTTGTGGAACATTCCCGTCCCCTGCACACCAAATTGTAATGTAGTCCAATCAATATTTTAGACCATCCAGATCAATTTCAATCTGTAGTCACTTTCTTCCACAATTTATACATCAGTAATAATGATTGTTCACAAAAAAGCAGTAATGCCAGATTCTTTCGTGTTTAGATCTATATTTTTAGTCGTTTTGCAAAATAAATAGAAAATTCATACATCAACAATTCATGAATCATCGAAACAAAAAATCAAATGCTCTACGCATTTCGGGAAATTCCTTTCCTTCTTCAGGAGATATTATTGATACTTTTTCATGCATCAAGTTGCTCATCAAGAAATTATTTCCAAATCCCCCCCATCGTTGCATATAAAAGAGGTCGCAATTTCAGGGATCAATATGTGAAGGCTGAAAAACTGAGAGTGAACCATACTTCAAAAAAGAAACGTTGGCACATTCCTGTGCCTCAATTGCAACAATTGTAACATCATGAGGGAAAACACAACAAGACATCCACGGACTGGTGCTTAAATTAAATTCAAGGACTTTGCTACTTGTGATTCGCAATCCATAATTTATGGTCTTGGTTGCCCTTGTGGGATTTTCTATGTGGACCAGACAATAAGGAAAGATGGAATGAACATAAAAGCAATATAATAACCAAAAAAACACGCTCCCCAGTAGCAAGACATTTCACAGAAAAAAGACACCCAGTGACCCAACTCAAAACCATCATACTGGAAGTGGTAAAGAAACCACAAAGAGGAGGGAATATGGGAAAGAAATTGGATCAGAGGGAATTATTCTGGATAGAAAAACCGAACAGCCTTACCCCTGGGGGATGAAAGAACATTTCTATTTGGGGGCGTTTTTGTGAAAACTAAATCTGATGTAAATCTATAGCGGACATCTAGATAGATTTTTCACTATATTGAACAATGGTCCGAATTATGTGCAGTGACTTATAAGGTCTAACCTAGAGTGAAACCATTCCTGCATTACCAAAAAAAGATACTTGTATGTATGTAGCAACAATGTAGTATTATGGAGTACAATTGTACCAGCAAAGTGGGAAACTGTAAGGTACTTAGACTATTATGACAAATATTAGAATAGAAGCATGTGATTTCATTAATATTGCACCTGGAGAAGTCAACAACGTTGAAATGACTTTTTAATAAAATGGGCTCTGCATTATAATTCCCTTCTCGACAGTCGAGCAGTTAGATGTACTTAACAATCACTTTAATGAATTTAGATGAGGTTAGGCATTTTTCATAGACATCGAGATCTCAGAAAACAGTTCAGTACTGCCCCTCTGGGAGATTCCTTACATCGGAGGTTCCATTTTCAGTAGGATTCGTATTGGACGTCACGATCCGCATTGAGGATTTAATATAAAATATTCTAAGCATCCCGAATCGAGATACGCGTTTAACTTCATCACGCCATGACGTGATGACTTCATGCAGTAAATAGCAGCCATTTTGAAATCGGCGAGACTCAGTCAGCGAACCGATCAGACGCAAGAGGACACAGGGAACAGGTAAGGCCTCATTAAACAGTTAGAATCCGTGAGATCTAGATATTCTGGAACACTGGTAGTACATTGTTGTCAGGAAACCATGGGAAATTTAGTGCATTAAGCACAATTTATTTTACACCAACAGACTATTTTTGATTGTGGATGGCATTATGGGTGCCAAGACATTGGTAACAACATTACGAAGTTGAATAAGAGCGGGTCATCAACACAAGAGAATCCCTCGTTGGGTAGAAGAAAAAGGAAGACACATCCTCCACTAGAGGTGAGGATACTAAGGGATTTGGTAACTAAGAAGGACAACTAGTTTTGAATAGACCAAGCTGCTTACATTTTTGTTTTCTACTGATTAGGGATTACTGGATTTTCTGGTCAACCTTATCAACTATACTACTCTCTGAACATAGTCCTCACAGTTTGGAGTGGGCTCAACAGACTGACACCAGTTGAATATTAACGAAAAATCATGATAGATATTGGGCCTCATTACGACCCTGGCGGTAGAGTGATAACGGCGCTGGTAGTGCTGCCAGCGCCGTTATCACTCTACCGCCATATTACGAGTTCTGCTCGCAGGGCCGCTCTGCAGGCCTGGTCAGACCAGACATGCAGAGCGGCACCTGCTAGCAGAACAGGATGGTAGCAATGGTCCAGTTATGAATGGGACCGTTGTTACCGTCCTCCCCATTCTCATTGAGCCTTATGGGGGCTCAAATAGGAATGGGGACGTACCGGGTCTGGGTCCCGCGAATGGGAATTACCGGCTCGGAATGGCCCGGTAATTGCCATTTTGCGGGACCCGAGTTTGGGGGTAGCCATGCCAGTAAAAATGGCATGGCTACCTCCAAACTCGTACCTAATGTATGTATAGAGCAAGTTTATGTATGGATGTTCACACTTAATAAGTATACCCTGTTTTCTTTGCATGTTTTGGAAAGCAAAAAACAACTTCGCATGAAAAAGTATCAATAATAGCTCCCGAAGAAGGGAAGGAATTTCCAGAAATGCGCAGAGCATGTGAAAAACGCCCCAAATAGAAATTTTCATTCATCCCCCGGGGGTAAGGCTGTTCAGTTTTTCCATTTTTTCCAGGGCTGGATAGGAAGGGCCCACTCCTCTGGCCGTACCTTTCAGAGCATAGACAACATATAAACATATATAAAAAATAAAAACTGTACAATAGAATTACAATTTTACTGAATTTCCATTCTTTTAAAGAAAGAATTTGGGGTATTTGGTTTATTCAACCTTTTACCATTTATCAATGGACCTTTCATTTCCATTATTCTTATACCACTTTAAAAAGATCCATAACCACAATCAAATCACACCAATTTTAAAAGTAAAGGTTAGCCGATAAACAAAAAATCACAACCTATAATTCATACGTGATATATAGTAATGTACATATTAATGTATCATTTAGCAATCGCTCCACATGCTGCCATATCCTGTTAAGTGCAATGTGCAATGACCGGTTTCCAGCATTAGGCAATACTTCAAATAATCAAGACTCTAATGACATCATAGCCATTGACAATCTTTTCTAGGATGCGCATTTCCTAAAGCCTTACATTCTGTCATCACGTGCCTATTTGTTTCAAGAATGTTTGGGATTTTACAAATTCGACCTATTCTATTCCCTGCGAATATGGCATGTGTCATATGCTAGTGACACGTGCCACTGCTTGTCACCACTACAAGTGACACGTGCCACAGGCAGGTGTCACATGGCATGCCCCAGAAAAAATGTTTCACATGCCACGGTAAAACAAATATCAGATGTGCCGTCTGTCTCTTCGTTTTTCAAATTATAATCCTCCATTTTAAAAATAAAAATTGGAAGCGCCAATTATAATCCATTTTTGTAAAAATAAAATTGAGAGGCTCCATGACGATTCGAACTGATGTCGGGCCTAGCTCCATAACCTCTACACCACTACGTCTCAAGACATGAACCTTCAAACTCTACCTCTAATGTGAACTGCCACATGGTTCAATGATGGTCTCTTTTTTATTTTAAGTTACATCTTAAAACAAACTGTATGTGCGATTCTGAAAGTTTGCAGGATAGAAACAATTTACTGTAAGTATTTGCATCTTGTGCTTTTCTTGCATAATACTAAATTTAAAAAAACAGTTCAATCCAAAATCTGTTACTGTGTAATGCTTTAAATGTCAAACATGTATTGTGTACATGTTTTCCAAAACAGTATGGTCGCAATATTAAAGTGTGTGTGTTTGTACATTAATTCATGCGTTTCACAATTGACTGTACGAACTGTGATAAATACAGTACAACCATATCCTACTGATAATATTTATAACTTATATATCAGAGTATATGCACGATCATGAAAACATCATTTACAAATGTTGCTAAATCTTCAGATTGAGGGCCTAAATCACAGAATCCAGCGCAGAAGAAGCGCAAGTGCTGCGCGCCGAGATGGAGCGTGCGCCACATGTGCGCCAGCTGTGACGCAAACCAGCAATTACACAGCACGCGTATTCATGGATTTTCCTAGGCATCAGTAGCCGTGATGCAATGAATACCAAGCAGCACCAGTAACGCCCCCAACATGCCCCTATGTGCAGGAAAAGGGCAGTGAAATGCCCAAAACGCCGCAAGGCCCCGTGCCATCCGTGGCCCAGCACACAGCCCCCCCATCGTAATTGTGTGAAAAATCCAAGTGTACCCGCTCACACCAGCCAAATCGCGTGGGAAGCCCCGCGCGTACCCTGTCCGCACACCAGCAAAATCGCGTACCCCTCTCGCACCAGCCAAATCGCGTGGGAAGACCCGCGCATACCCCATCCGCACCCCAGTGAAATTGCGAACCCTGCTTGCACCAGCCAAATCGCATGCGAAGGGCCGCGCGTACCCCATCCACACCCCAGCGAAATGGTGTACCCCGCTCACACCAACCAAATTGTGCGGGAAGGTCTGCGCGTACCCCATCCGTGCCCCAGCGAAATCGCATACCCCACTCGCACCAGCAAAATCACGTGGGAAGGCCGGCGTATACACTGCGATACGCGCATAACTGGAAGCAGACGCCTCCTCATGGGACAGCCAGACCCCAGCAGTGGACCACACCCCGCAGGCAGCCCACACCACATGGCTCCTCCATCACCCATGACCACACCCCGCAGGCAACCCACACCACATGGGACCCCCACCATCAACCGTGAACATACCCCGCAGGCAGCCCACACCACATGGCCACCCCATCACCTGTGACCACACCCCGCAGGCAGCCCACATCACATAGGACCCCCACCATCACCTGTGAACATACCCCGCAGGCAGCCCACACCACATGGCCACCCCATCACCTGTGACCACACCCCGCAGGCAGCCCACACCACATGGGACCCCCACCATCACCCATGAACATACCCTGCAGGCAGCCCACACCATATGGCCCCCATCACCTGTGAACATACCCAGCGGGCAGCCCACACCACATGGCCACCCCATCACCGGTGACCACGCCCCGCAGGCAGCCCACACCACATGGGACCCCACCATCACCCGTGAACATACCCCGCAGGCAGTCCACAGCACAAGGCCACCCCATCACCCGTGACCACACCCCACAGACAGCCCACAACACATGGGACCCCCATCATCACCCGTGAACATACCCCATAAGCAGCCCACATGGTCCCCCCATCATCCGTGACCATACCACGCAAGCGGCCCACACCGCATGGCCCCCCCTTCACCTGCGAACATAACCCGCAGGCAGCCCACACCACATGGGACCCCCACCATCACCCGTGAACATACCCCACAGGCAGCCCACACCACATGGTTCCCCCATCATCCGTGACCATACCACGCAAGCGACCCACACCGCATGGCCCCCCTTCACCTTCTGAAGAGTTTCACGTATACCATTGTGAGGGTGTCTTCCGATTGCTGGAAGATCCCTTCTCACGATTGGCTATTAAAACACATAGGGGATTCTATCCCATTAGGAGTGCAACACATGGTTATCGGTTGTTAACACCCGATGTATGTTTGATGCTTTTTCTGTGTTTTGATCTTGAGTGGCCTCGGGATTTGCCCTGCTGCACCTGAAATTTAATTAATTGATTGTACTAAATCTGCTGGAACGAGTATTTACGTTTACATTGATTCTATGAACTCTTTGTAGTGCCTCCCACCCCATACCCTTTCCCCCCTTCACCTGTGAACATACCCCACAGGCAGCCCACACCACATGGCCACTCCCTCACCCGTGACCACACCCTGCAGGCAGTCCACGCCACATGGGACCCCCACCATCACCTGTGAACATACCCTGCAGGCAGCTCACACCACATGGCTACCCTATCACCTGTGACCACACCCCGCAGGCAGCCCCCACCACATGGGACCCCCGCCATCACCCGTGAACATACTCCGCAGGAAGCCCACAACACATAGCCCCCCATTACCCATGACCATACCCCGCAGGCAGCCCACACCACATGGCCCCCCATCACCTGTGAACATACCCCGTACGCAGCCCACACCACATGGGACCCCCACAATCACCTGTGAACACACCCCACAAGCAGCCCACACCACATGGCCACCCCATCACCCGTGACCACACCCCGAAGGCAGCCCACGCCACCATGGCAATGTGGAGCAGATTGCAATCAGTGAAAGACTTATGGGCAGAGCAAGGGACAGTGGGCCCCCCTAAGTGACAATAGTGCCTGAGGGACAGAGGTAGAAGGGGGCAGAGGAGCCAAGGCCAGTAAGGGAGCCGGGGCCATAATGGGTGAGGAGAGAGCCAGTGCGGGAGGCACCACAGAGGGCAAGGGAGACCCAGATACAATGTTAGTGGGTGACTGGTTCACCCAAGAGGAGAAGGCAGATGGGGTTGTCAATTTGTATTTGTGGGGTGGTGGCAAGAAAGCCAGGTGAGGATAGAATGGTGATTAGGAGGTGGCAAGGGAGCCAAGGTGGGCACAGTTGGCATGAGAGCCAGGGCCACTGAAGGAGCTGGTGCAGAAGGTGGATGGAGGTTGATAAGGCAGGGGAGGAGCCTAACAAAGAGTAGAAGGTTGGGGTGAGGACCCTGGACCATGATAGTACCATTGCAGTAGACATTGATGATGACTCTGGAGGTGGAGAGGGCAAGAAAGACCTACCAGCGGGTGCCACCATTGATGGTCAAAGAAGAGAAAGGAGAGAGAAGAGCGATCATATGGAGAGTCTATAGTACTGATGAGGGGCCGACATAGCGTATGTCTGTGAGAGTCTCTCTGACAGAGGCAATGATGTAGGTGCCTGCAATTGGAAGGCCTAGGTTAGAGCTCAGTATGTCCTTCTTAAGGTTCTTCCTGACAGACTTAGTAAGGGGTGAAGGATAAGAGATAGAGAAGCAGTTTGAGAAGATAGGAGAGTTAGATAGCGCCATAGCAAACTGCAGAGAGTGAAGTACACTTAACCAGGCTGAGGCCACAGAGGCGCAGCGAGAGCAGAAGGTAGAGGGGGGGGAGACAGGGAACAAGACTGGGAGAAAAACAATGGGAGCTGGGGGAGGTAATATGCACAGAAAAACAGTGAACACACAGAGGAAAGGGAGGTAGCGGGTGTAGGGCTGAGGGGAATAACAGCACAGAGGGACAATGGGACTGAGGAAGGGTGAGGGAACCGGTAGCAGACTAGACAGAGTACAGAGGGGTGGACTTGTTAACACATTCTCATGAAAAGCAGGTTATGCACAAAGCTAAAAACAAATGTAAACAGGAGCAGGATAATCAAGATAGGCACACCGCTGAAAACAAATTTAAAAAGCAGCAGGACAATCATGATGTGCACACAGCTGAAAACAAATTTAAACAGCAGCAGGTGACATATATTTCAGAGGATTCATCGATCTGACCATACTAACCAGAGCTTTCGCCTCAACTTCCATTGCCTCCGGTGTCGACGCCCGAAGACCTGGATAACCCAGCAGGTAATCCATGAAGTTGCCAGCCACTGCATCGAAATGGACAGTGACTATGTAATCTGACAGTTGCAATGAAGTGCTCTAATGGGAGTGGTGTGCAAAGAAATGACCCTTAGAAAATTGGCAGTAGGGGTTTTGGGTCCATAACGATCATGATAGGATGATCAAAAAAGTAAAGGTGGACATGACGACACCACAACAGACCAAGGAACGCATCTCACTCTATTTGTGAATGTCGCATTTCTGTTCGTATTAATGCTTTGGGAGCCTCCACTCTCTGCACTCCCTATTCCAGGGTAAAGGGCCTTCCTTCTTTCCTTATGTAGATCCTGAAATGCCTGGCCTGTTTAATATTCCAGGGGACTCCAGGCTCCATCTAGCCCATGCATATCTGGAAATATTGTTTTTCACTAAACTCTGTCATGCTTTTCTTATATTCTTTGACCCATTGCTGAGATCCCACACAGTAACATGTAAAATGAGACTCAGAAGCAAAATTAACAATTTATCAAAATGCAACACATCACACACATCTATGATTCCAAGAAATCAACAGCCTACAGAAGGGCAAACATATGATACATAGATTTTAAGACAGAGCTATATTTCACATGGGCCTGCAGTATAAGAATATTGTTACTCTCTTGCCAACATGGACTAGGGGAAAAGCTATATAATTACTGCCATTTCTTCCATAAAGCTGTGGCCCTGAGGGCAGTTGTCCATTGCATGCATGCGTTTGAAGGACAATAGAGCTCGGGCAGAGTTTAAGACATATGAGCCACAGCGACATTCAGAGGAACCAGTCTGTTGGGAGGTGTCTGGATTTTCCTGGGGCTGAGGCTTAAGGAAAGTGGCCATTAAGGTGAAGTTGTCCCTACGTGAATCCTATCCCTTGACGTTGACTTGGGTCCGCAGGACCGACCTGGTAGTGATGAACTTGCACATTAAATCAATAAGAGAATTGGAAGGTTCTCTCCTTTCCTGATGTAACATTATAAAACTAAAGGTCTGTCTTAGAAACCCTAAACTGTGCTATATATGAGACTGCAGGATGTGGTTTCTAATCAAATTTAGAAGAAAAGCAAGAATATGTCCTGTCAGACACTACAGTCATGTTTGTGTGCCAGAATATTCATGTCAGACAATCACATGGGCTGTGTAGCCCCTCGCACACCACCTGTGCTGAAATTACACACATGATCATCTTATCTAGCCCATTTATCCCTCTTTATCCAAAGTTGCCACTGAGATCAGCTGGAAATTCAGCAGTCGAGGTGTACAGGACACAGCTTAGCCCCAGTCAGACCAGCATGTGCTGTTGCGTGCTGTGACCAGCCGTGTGTTACTTACTTCAACCCAATGTTGCCACAAACAAAGGGACTGTCTGAGGCACAGCTGAAGATCTTTGCAGACGTAGAAAGGAAATCCTGCTCAAATACGAGAGTGCAGGTGTCTGTCTGCTTTTGCTAGAGACTCCCACGATTTTAGGGAGACTTGGCAGCTCTGTTGACAGAGAAATGTAGGGGCCACTCCATGACACGATATGGAATACATTGCCAGAAAAAAGGGACTAGCCAGAAATGCTGTCTGATGGTAAACTCCATTGAGGCAGTTAGTACTGTGGTAGAGTCCAGATTTTCCATACTTTCTTTCAGGAAAGTCATGATTCTATTAAAGACACAGAGGCTCGTATTATGCGTACTCTTCTTTATTAAAACTCAAGCAGCAATCTTAAAAAAGAAAAAAAAATTAAACAAAAATCAAAGAAAAAAACATTTTCTGTGATAATGTAGTATTTGCAGTTTGAAACTCTATTGCCCTCAGGCATGACACTTGTCCTAGTCCATGAATCACAACGTTATGGTCCTATCACCTCACAATTCCTCGTCCCCAATTCCTCTTTCTTTCACTGTCTCGCTGTAGCTTGGATCCGCCCTGTGTTGTCTGACCGTTTAGTGTCTGCACCTGCTGTCAGGTTCCCTTGGAGGTTCAGCAGATTCCTTCTTAGATAAGTGACTGTAAAATTACTGACGAGTGCAACTTGTTATGACATGATTGACGGAAAATTGATCAGTTAGTTAAAAGAACTTTTAGACAGAAGAGGTGATTGAGCAAACATAAGACTGTCAAGTAAAGTTTAGTCTTTAATTGAAAGTCAATACTGTGATGTTTCAAAGGGTCATTCATTTTCTACAGGGGCAGAGACAGTGCCCAGCTTTGAGCCTATGATAAACCGCAGGAACTCCATTCTCTGCTGTGGCCTGGTCTCGGATTTCTCCCAATTGATGAGAAACCCTAGCTTCTCTAGGAGACCAGTCGTTAGGCCCATTTGCTCTGGCAGCCACATCGGATCCTGCGCCATGAGACACATAACATCAATGTATAAAATCAGTCTCACGCCTGAGTAGCTTTGTGAAGCACCACAGTGCTGAAGTTAGTCCGAAAAGGGAGACACATAAACTCCTACCTTTGCCATCATCAGAGGAATTCTAATAATTGCTGGTGCATCTCAGGAATGTGTACTGCTAGATAGGCATCCCTCAAATCTATGCAGATTAGACAGTGCCCTTTCTGCAAAATGTCCCTGAAGAGATGGATTTCCTCCATCTTGCAGTGTCGGTACATGAGAAAGGCGTTAAAGTGTCTGAGATTATCACTGGCCTGATCTTTTGTTTCTGTTTCACCAGTAAAACAATGCTTAGGAAGCTTTGCGCCACCTGTTGTGCTGGCCTTATCGCCATTTTCTTTAGAAACTCTCCTTCTTCCTTGTCCATGAGACTTTGTTCCTCCTCTGAAATTGCGAAAGGTTGCTGCAGTTTCGTTTGTCTGTGCTTAGCTGTCCCAGAGAGGGGTCCTGCAGAATGTTTGAAGGCCCTTCTCTGCTTTACTCGCTGTCAGAGAATTCTACTCCTACCCAGGCCATATTGTGTAATGCACAGGAGACAGACAGCTAGCTGCCGCAAGGTGACGCACAGGCTTTTTATTATTAAATTTGATTTATAACATCTCACAATGGTTGAGAGGCTATTTCTTCACTTGTTTAATGTATTTGAAGTAATTTAAAAAGTACATTTTACATCAGCTAGTCCCGAGATTGGTGACATGCTGTGGCATGCTGGAGTTCCAAGTGCTTTCAACCACTCAATTGCTGAAAGTTAATAAATATAAAACAACAGGCTAAGAGGTGAGATTCCTGCACTACCTTTGAAGCAAGGAAAATACTGATTTGAAGCACATATGAAGAAATAGCTAGGTGGCATGCCACGTTGGAATTGACACTGAAAAGGGACTTGAAGGCCCTACTTTCTGAATAGGTCATAAAACTAGCTCCAGAAATCTCCCATATAAAGCATTGGCGCAATGGTAGAACTTCTCACTACAGTACATGAGGTTGTGAGGCCAAGGGAGCAGTCTGGACTTTATTTTTTTTTTTTAATTTGATTTATAATATCTCAAAATGGTTGTGAGGCTTTTTATTCACTTGTTTAATATCTTTGAAGTCATTTAAAGAGTACATTTGACATCAGCTAGTCCCTATATTGGTGGCATGCTGTGGCATGATAAGTGCTTTAAACCATGCAATTGCTGAAAGTGTTTTAATATAAAACAATCCCACAATGATTGAGAGGGTATTTGTCACTTGTTGAATGTGTTTGAAATAATTTAAACAGTACTTTTTACATTAACCAGTCCAGAGATTGGTGACATGCTCTGGCATGCTGTGGCACGTGCCACATGTCACATTCTGCTCCTACCCCTTCTACAAACGACTCCTATGATGGCGTTTCATCTGCAGAGTGTAGCACATGGGCGGTAAACCACATTCCTCCAGCTATCAGCCAGTTCGCTCGCCCTCGGATTTCCCTCACTCTCCTTCTGCATCTGCCTGGGAGGGAGACAAATATCTTCACAGGCCAGCCTGCTATTGGCTGACTGGATCATTGGAGGACATGAGGAAACTCGCCCTCAGCAGCCCCCTTCAGTTTTCTCCTGCGTTTGCCTTTCCCCCTGAGGGAAAAATGATATATAAATATAAGGGGTGGACTGGCCAATCAGGAAATCGAAGAGGTTTTGAGAAACCCTGTGTCATGTCTCATTTCTACTGTTATGATTAATCGTTGTAAAGGAGCCAAGTATCTTTTCTATTGCACTGTTTTAGTGGACTGCGCCCCACGTGTTGAGGAATAGGCGGGGCTACCGCCTGAAGTTCAGTTGACAAATAGATTAAGGAAGATTAAGACGTGCCTCATTAGTCTCTGTGGTTTATTGCATCGTGTCTCCATTGATAGCGCTTGACATATTGTGAATGCAGTGAGATACGAGTGAGAAGTTAACACCCTCCACCTCCTACTCCCCTCAGGCTTCCTGGGGAGGGGTGAAAGACGGACTTGGCCCTACAACCGAGGCCTTGGACAGGGCTATGCAGCCCCCGAGGGGACTCGGCTTACCTTCAGATCTCTCCTCCCTGGAAAAGAAAACGCAGGCTCCGAAGACATTCCAGGCCTACCATTAGCAACGATCCCCAGTGGGGGAAACAGTTGGCACAACATCTGAAATCTCCACAAAGAGACACTGTGTCCCCCGGCCAGAGGTTAACTTGCTTTATCCCCTGTTGAAACTCCCAAACTGCAGAATTTAGATACACACATTAACCTGAGAGAAAAAGAAAATTGATCAATACCTATAGATATTTGTTCAGTACACTGCAAAGTCATCTTTAAATTTGCATGTAGAGCAATGATAACATCATACCTTGTCCCAATACACAGGTGCCTTAATATGACACAGACAAATCCCCACATAAATCATGAGAGAAATGATGTATCTTTCATAGTTACATTTTTATTTTCATTTCCTCGCACATGGTTTCTTCGTTTGGCAGAACCATACGAGTAGCTTTGACATGGGCAACTCACTGCACAACTACCCACTATGCCTCATAGGTAAGTATGATACCTGACTATGACCAACCCTGAATTAGGGGTGGTTCCTACCTGTCTCGAAAACTATCACCCGATTTCTATCACTCCTTTCCTCAGCAAACACCTGGAAAAGTTAGCCATCTCTCAGCTCACTCCCGACATTGAATCTGTTGGTTGCCTCTAGGACCATCAATTTGGCCTCTAAACCTGAAGGTGTCTCAACTGCTAATCCCTGGGGATCTGTCATTCAGGTGGCCAGGACACGTCAAACGTTTTTTTGGATCCAGTTCCTGGGCTGGACCAGTTTGGGAGGATCACCTGGATGAGGGGTCTTCGAGGAACACCTGTAACACCTTTTCCCCATACCATACTACTAGGTAGGATACCTAGGAACTCAACCCCCCTCCTTTCTCAACACAAACACTTTCTCACAGACAGCTCACCATGAACGAAAATGGACTAACACCAGAGCCGTGTACCTGACATGTCCCAATCCAATGGTCAGGCAACGTCAGGCAATTACTGATCATTACACACACCTGATTTCCATCACACTCCCCACATGGATAAAAGGCGGAGTACGAAAGCACACTCTGAGCGAGGCAGAGCACACAAGGAAACAGCGGTTGCAAGATGGCAGTTTCATACGAGGATAAAGACGGCGAGACCAGAGAGGGTTGCAAGGAAGGAAGTGCCCTTGATCTTTTCAGACCATTACTTTTGTAAACATTGGAAAGTAAGAAACCTTCTTTCTGCTTTTGAACTACTTTATGGTAGAGAACCTATTGATGTCCTGGACATGCTCCAGGAGACATGGAAAGAATGAGAAGAGTCACCCATTCCACTTTTGCAAACTGCTACCAGATTGCGAGAGCATATGAAACTTGTTCAAAATTTAGTCTACAATCATATGCAAAAGGCCCAAATCCAACAAAAGACCATCTATGACAAAAAGGTGAACTTAAAATCGTTTTCCGTAGGACAAAACATATTGGTCCTCTTGCCTACCTCAGAAAACAAGCTTGTCTCTAAGTGGCATGGGCCATATGAAATACTGGAACGAACAGGAACCTGTACTTATAAGGTAGCACAACCTGACAGGAAACAAAAGGTCCATCTATATTACATACATCTCTTAAAAGAGTGGAATGGAAACCCATCTGCCACCAATGCCACAATACTATCCTGTTTCGTGGCAGAAGAGATAGACAACTTTGAGTTAATTCCTCAAGAGCTATCTAATCAACAATAAGAAGATGTAAAGGATTTAATTATATTGTTTGCTGATGTATTCTCAGAGGAACCAGGAAGAGTGAAAGGCACCTACCACTACATTGGAACATCCAAGGGAAAAGTGGTTCATCTGAAACCATATAGACTTCCGGAAGCCTGTAGACAGGTAGTGGTTGAGGAAGTGGATAAAATGTTAAGAGCAAATATTATCGAACCCTCTTCAAGCCCGTGGCCCTCCCCTATCGTACTGGTCACCAAACCTGACCATTACTGGAGGTTTTTCATACATTTCCACCAAGTTAAGGCCATTTCCAACTTCAATCCCTATCCCATGCCATGCCTTGATGACCTAATTGATAAACTCGGAAACACCACTTTTCTATCAACCCTCTTAACAAAAAGGTACTGGCGGGTCCTACTTTATGGACCTGATAAGGAAAAGACAGCTTTCTTGATGCCCCTGGGCCTGTTCCAGTTCAAAGTCCTCCCTTTTGGCTTCGACGGGGCTCCAGCCACTTTCCCACGACTCATGGATAAAATATGACAGCCCTACTCTGATTTCTGTGGAGCTTATATTGATGATATTGTCATTCATAGTAAAACATGGGAAGACCATCTTTTCCACCTCTTCACTGTTATGAGAGCCATCAGAGACGCTGACCTAACTGGCAATCCATTCAATTGCAGACTGGCCCAGTCAGCAGTGAAATACCTTGGCTTCTTTGTTGGAAATGGTAGTGTACAACCGCAACACGAGAAAGTGAAACCCGTCCTAGATACCCCCACACCTAAAACTAAAAGAGATCTCAGAGTGTTTCTATGATTAATCGGTTATTAACGTAGGTTGATCCCAAACTTCGCAGATAGAACAGCTAGGCTAACAGATAAATTAAAGAACGCCGAACCCCAGAAAATTCAGTGGACTAACGAGGATGACATATGTTACAACAACCTAAAACAAACCCTGTGCTAGATCCCGATCCTAAAGGTAGTAGATTTCTCAAAGGAATTTGCATTACAAGGTTAGGAGCAATCTTGTCACAAATATGCGATGGATTAGAACATCCCATCTTATTTACGAGTCGCAAGCTTTTCCCACGTGAAACAAAATTACTCTGTGCTGGAATTCGAGGCCCTTGCCATCAAATGGGGCATCATCCACCTTAGATACTACCTCCTGGAAGAAAGTTCAGACTCGTTACGAACCATTCTCCACTAGTGTGAATTAGCCAGTAAAAGGATTCTAACACTTGAGTCATGAAATGGATCTTAGACCTGCAACCCTACTGTTTCATGGTGGAACACCGGAAGGGCAAAGACCAAGGGAATGTGGATTTCCACTCTCATTTGACCTGTGAAACAGATGCAGCTACATCGCATAGGGGAAGGATATGTGAGAAACCGCTAGTCCCCGGGGATCTGTCATCCAGGTGGCCAGGACACGGCCAACACTTTTGGATCATAGTTCCTGGGGGTGGACCAGTGCGGGAGGATCACCTGGATGAGGGATCTTAGGGGAGTGGAAGTGGGACGCCGGGAGGTGAGACACGGTATCCTCTCCCTTGTAACACCGTTTCCCCATCCTACCAGGTAGGATACCTAGGAACTCAACCCTGCCCCTTTCCCGACACAAACACGTTCTCACTGACATCTCACTGTGAGCAAAGAAACGGACTAACACCAGAGCCGTGTACATGGCATGTCCCAATACAATGGTCAGGCAATGTCAGGCAATTACTGATCCTTACACACACCTGACTTCCATCACACTTCCCCACACCTATAAAAGGCGTAGCATGAAAGCACTCTGAGCGAGGCAAAGCATACGAGGAAACAGTGGTTCCAAGATGGCAGTTTCATACGAGTACAAAGACGGTGAAACCAGAGAGGGTTGCAAGGAGCGAAGTCCCCTTGACCTTTTCAGACCGTTACTTTCACGAACCTTGGAAAGTAAGAAACCTGAGACCGGGAACTAAAACTGAACAAACCTGCATTGTGTGTCCGAGGTACTCTGGGATCTCCCACGTCGATAACCAAGGCAGGGAGGAGCGGTTGCTGCCATGGTACTGTCCTTGGCCCCTAAAACAAAGCAGTGCCAGTAAGGACAGCACAGCCAGTGACTCAGATACCAAACCAGCCTGTGTTAGAACCAAGGTTGCAAGCAGCAGCATTGTATGAAGAAATCTTTGTGATGAACAACGCAAATTGTATTGGAAACTAGAGGAGTGAACTTTGGGGAGGCCAAATGAGATACTATACACAGAGTGGTCCGGCGCCACCTGAGTGCTGACTCGAAGGTCTCTGTCAGGTACCCAACTAATTGCCAACTTTTGAAAGGAGAAATTTTGAGATCGAAGGTGTCCTGCAATGGGTCAAGCAAAATCCTGTGTATATAGTCGAAAGATTTTTTTGATTTTTTTAAATAAAATGTCTTTATTTGTTTTTAGTCAAGATACAAAGGAATATCAAGACCTTTACAAATCTTTCATAATTCGACGCGTTTCAGTTCTTAATTTAACAGGATCGAATTTTCCAATAAAAAGATAAAATCATTCATACAATACAAAACAATACAAGTACAAGGAACAAAACTAACAACAGCAAAGTAGAAATAGCAATCCTACCAAAATATGGTCATTACTTACAGAACGTCTTTTCAACAGTGCATCACTAATTCACACATATGTAGAGGCGATTCGACAACATTACCTTGTAGACAGAGAGGTATTAACGTATTAGAACTGTATCAATTCAGTCTCAATAATCTTTACTAGTCTAGTAGTTTTGATTATAGATGTATTTGTCGTACCCCACATACATTTGATCCAGATCCATTCTCTGCCTTCAATCGTAATTGCGTCTTGAAATGATTCTAACGTTCGAGATCGTATAGATTCAAAATGAGTGCAGTATAAAAAAAGATGTTTAAGCGACTCTACTGTTTGCTTGCAAAAACGACATATTGTGCATGTATCACCCGCACCTTGGTTAAACCAGTGCTTTTGTCTGACCCTTGTGTGTAGCAAGTAAGTCTAAACCTCATAAAGGTTTGACGGACCTTGGGGCAGGGACATAAGGTCAAATACGTCATGCGTGGAACTTGTTTATGCAGAAATGTATAGTACTCTCCGAATGAAGAGTAACTAGCAATCTTCGTGCAAGTGTCCACCCAATCAAAATGAAAGACTTTCTTTTTAATTTTTTCTTGGAACAGTTCTAGGTCCTCATATGGTGGATTGATCTTTTCCATAATCCCCAGCATACTTTTTTTGAAGTGCAATATGGATGGTGGATTGTTATTCAACATCATAATATGTAAATCTGTATATAGTGAGTTTCTAGGCGGATATAAGATTTTCCCAAAGTTTGCCAGTAATCTCCAGTTGTATTTGGCAGATAAGGCATTCAAGCCCAATTCATGTCTGACAATCGCGTTTGGGATGGATGAAGGTAAACCAAGGGTATATTTCCACAACTGCCCTTAAAATTGATCTAATACAGGGCCCAGGTCACAAAGATATAACTCCACCCCATAGAGCAAGATTGCCTCTACTTTTTTTAGGTAGAATTCTAACAAAGGTGTTAATGAGAATTTACAGATCTTATATTGTAACACCTTCATTTGACATTTTAGAGTGTTAGTCTTGATGGTGAGTATTTCTTTGATTCTTTTAAGCGACATGTTTTTTGTTAGAATAAGGCCAAGATAGGGGAGTTCCATAGTTATCATAATCGGGGCATCATCTACTCTCCATGAGAAATGACGTACCTTTTTTTTGTTTGCAAAAACTATTATGTTAGATTTTTGGGCATTCACCCGCAAGTTGTTAAGTCTACAGTAGCCCATAAAGCTTACTAGTTTTTGTTGAAGCCCTGCTTGTGTGCGGTCAAAGAGTAGAATGTCATCCGCATATGCAAGCCAAGACAAGGAGAGCGATCCAATGCGAATTGGAAAAGAGTTTTCCTCGTCCCAAATCTCATTGATCCCTGCAAGATAAAAATTGAAGAGAATTGCTGCAAGATTGCAGCCTTGCTTCACCCCTATCCAAGAGGGTATTGGTTGCGTAAGGGACCCTAACCTGTCAATTCTTACTTTAAAGTTTGTTTGATAATGTAGCATTTCTATCAGTATAATGAGGTGTTGTGGTATCTTAGCTCATTGGAGTAATTCCCATAGCTTCCCTCTAATTACACAATCGAAGGCCGCTTTTAAGTCTAAAGATGCTACAAATACAGGTGTATTGTCGGGGCATGTCGCGTGTGCAATAATATGCGCAAAAAATATTTGCGTTAAGTGGGGTACCCATCCCTTTACGCAAACCCACTTGAGAGGCACACAGAATGTTATTTTCTAGAAGCAAATATTTCTAGCTCTTGAAGAATTAGTGCGGCGAACATTTTAGCTGCCACATCAATAATTGCGACTGGTCTGAAATTATTGGGATCTGACATGCTACCCTTTTTGTGAATCGGAATAATAATTGACGTGAGCCACGAACCTGGGATCTTCTTTGAGTGAAATATCTCTTGATAAATAGAGAGAAACATGGTCGACCAAAACAGTGGGTCGTCCTTAATTACACAAGGTGGAAGGCCGCCCGGACCTGGACATTTAGAGCTTTTTAGCTTGAAAATAGCCGCCAATATGTCGTTCCTGTTCCATGGACAGCAATCAGGAATTGACTGAAAATCAGGAGGGTGTTCATACGCCAAAAATTCAGCGGGCAGTGCACATTTTTGAGAAAAGAATAAATACCATGTTGTGCTGTCAATGCATGATTCAAATTCCCGGGGGGTGTCTTTATCGAGCGATCTTATCGTTTTCCAGATTTCTTTGTTTTTCCTATTACATAATAGGTTAACTATTCTTTGATTTTGTTGAATTTTCTTTAAGATACGTGACTCTTTGAGCACGTTTTTATAATTCAAGATTATTTTTTGTTTCTGTAGACGATAGTCATATTGAGACATATAAGCCCTGGCTTTCGTTAAATTATGGATATCCAGGTTTTTCTTTCTTTTTAAAGCGGCAATGACAGCACAAAAGGGTCTATACTCTTCCTCAGTCGCAGTTTTCATGACGCCAGCTTTAGAGATCCTTGCCAAGTGTACAGCAATCATCTTGCAATTCCAGTTTATAATTATTGAATTATCCACCTTATTACTATTGTTAGGTGTCCAAAGGTCTCTATTTACAAGGGCCGTTAGCATCCTGCAAGTTCTCACAGACCAGTTAATAGAAAGCATTGTTCTGTCAGATATAGATATAGTCGAAAGTCTTTGAAAGCCTTCGATAGTTGAATACGTGCTACAATTGATCCTAGCCCGGCTGAGGGAAACTAATTGGGACAGAGAATGGATCTGAACCCGGCTGAGGGGATCCAGGGTGAACCGTGAGTCACCCGAGAAAGAGTATTCTCTGAACATTTTAAAAGGTGGATCTGAGTCGGGAAGTAGGGGATACACGATACTGACTGTGATATAAAAATGGATCTGAGCCCGGCTGAGGGGGATCTAGGGTGAGACACTCAAATTGAACACTTGAAAGAGGAAAGGAACTTTGGGTTTATTTTTTTTATTTTTGTTTTATTTTATTTGTGCGAATCAAAATGTGAATTGATTTTTACAAAATGAATTTTCCCAAAGAATTTTCAATGTCAGTTTATTTAACAGCTTTCAGTAGTTCGCGCGTGAGTTCTGAAGTAAAATAAAGCAAGGTTAAATTGCTTTTTCAGCCCGAATAGGCCTTTTCAAACTGCTAGCTGAAAAAAGAGTGGATCATCCGGAGTTGCAGGTGATCTGAAGACTCAGGTGATTATAGTTGTAGCGAGCTTTCTACAATCCCTTCCAGGTTATTCAGGGTGTCTAGCTTGGACATGATTTGTTGCACTATTTTGGAAGTGGCCATTAGCCAGGTTGGTTTGTCCCCACTGATCATTCTAGACCACCAGCAAGATTCACTGTCGATCGAGGGATCCGACGAGAAATGCTGCATGTAGGCTGTCCTGATTTGTTTTGTTTCTGGGCAGCCTATAACCAGATGGCGAATTGTCTCAGTTTCCTTTTTGTTCTGGCATAGTCTGCAATGAGCTGTATTTGAAAGTCCTCTGATGGCTTTAATTTCATTTGTTGGTAGCAAGTTAAGTCTCGCCCTTGAGTTTCTGGCTTGTCTGTTTGGGAATTGTTTTATAAATCCCTGAAGCTTGTTTAGTTTCTTTATGTTAGGGGGCAGATGTCGCGTTAACTTGTTTTCCATTGCTTTTGCCAGTGTCGTGAACCAGTCTAGTTCCTTGATCTTTTTCATTATTTTTGCCGGATTTTGGATTAAATCGTCTTCTGTGCTCTCAATTGAACTCAACTGCGTGGAGATGTGTGTCTTCCAGGATTGTAGGGATTTGTTTGAGTCAACCGCTAGATCTGCTTTTATCACTTTGTAGGGCAGAAGGCTCTCGGGAAGCAGAATTTTTCTGTATAACCTCAGGGTGTTGCAGTTTATGGTCCCTTGTAAAGAAAGGAGGCTCAGTTCTCTTCGTATTGATGCGACGGGTGTCGAGGTCGGAAGGGAGAGAACTGTTCTCCAATAGTAGGCTTCAAGTTTTGGCCAGATGTCTCTCGGCAACAGGATCATTGCCTCTGTACCATAGGTTATAGCAGGGACTGCTTTCATTTTGTAGTAGTCAATTACTGGTATCATTGAAAAGCGCCTTTGGTGGATCGCTTTTCCTTGTACCGCCAGCTTCCTGATTTTTATTCTTAGATGTTCTTGCATAGCTGTTTCTTTTTTGGTGTTGTCTACTATGATTCCCAAGTATTTAAAACGTTTTACTTTTTCGATCTCGGACGATTGGAAGAACCATTTTGATATTTCGGTTTTCTTTGTTGGTTTTTCTAGGGTAACAATTTTAGTTTTTCCTTTATTTACTTCCAAGTTGTTTGATGTTGCATAGCTAGAAAGGTTTTCAAGTTGGCTCTGTAATCCGATTGGCGTCTGATCAATTAGTATAAGGTCATCCACATAGAGTAACCAGCTGATTTTATGTTTGCCCAATTGCGGTGGAAAAGATCTAACAGAGGTTTCTGTTTCTTTAAAGTCACTGAGACAGGCCAGAAAAAGAGTGGGGGCCAACTGGGCACCCCTGCTTGACTCCCCTTTGGATCGTTATGGATTTTGAGAGAGATCCTTGGCAATTCAATCTGACTCGCACAGACGTGATGGTATGTAGAGATTTGATGGGATTTAAAATCTCTTTAGGACAAGACCAGCTTTCCAGTTTGCTCCATAGGAGGGACCTGTAAACCCTATCAAACGCTTGAGAGAAATCGACGAATGCCAAGTGGAGCTAAGGGCCTCCTTCTAGCACTTACTTTTCAGGACACTTATTATGAGGATGTTTTCTGTAGGAGGGAGCCAAGTAGTTTTCCTATAGGATCCAGTAGCGCAATGGGCCGGTAGTTTGAAGGGTCATTGATGGTGCCTTTCTTGTAAATTGGAATAATCGTGGCAGTAGTCCACAAAGCCGGAATTGATTTGGAGTCTGAGCATCTTGAGAAAACTTTGCTGATGAAAATGGACCAGGCTTCAGGAGGGGCCTCAAGGTCGATGTTTGTAATGCCTTCGGGTCCCGGTGCTCTTGAGTTTTTCAGTTTGGTTATTGCGTCATAGATTTCTTCTTTGTCATTTAAGGTTGTCCAAGGATTCTCGCGGCTTTCTGAAAGCGCAATTCTTTGGTCCAAAGGTAGATTGAAGGTTTCCTTTATGTGCTTTTCCCAGGTTACTTCACCAATCATGTTTTCGATGTTTTTGCTCCTGACAGCTGTCTTAGAATTTAGAAATGACCAGAATTCTCTTGAGTTTTTGGTGCAGATGGCTCTAGGTATGGCTTCGGAGTCTTGTTGATGTAATTTTCTTTGGTGCGATCTTAGCCAGGTACGATAGACCAGTTTTACTTTTAGCTTAATAATTTTTGCTTGGTCCATGCTCCACTTAGCTGCCTGTCTGATGGCCTTCCGATATTCTCGTCGCTTTTCTACTAGGAGAAAGTCGTACGAGTGTTTTGCAGATTTTGTGAATGAGTTTGTTTTTAGACAGGGCTTCTTGTACGGTGTTAACAGGGGGCCATAGTCAGTCACGTACTTCCGGTCGCTGGATTTAGACTTTTTGTACTTATTTGACAGGTCTTCAATGTCTTTCGCTGAGAGGCGTAGCCTATTTCCTTGGACATTTACTTCAAGGTTGTAAGGCAGCGCATTACATGGTCGTTTGTGCTTTTCCAAGATGTAAATAGAGGGTTGTGGTCGCTGGCTTTGGTTTGCTTTACCTTGAAGGACGAGATTAAATCCAGAAACGGTCGTGAGGTGAATATATGATCAATTGAGGATTGTAGCACGCCATTAGACCACGTCGCTGGCCGGTACTGGTCAGGGAAGACCGCATCTAGACTTTGGAATTTTCTGGATTTCATTAATACTTGCCACTGAGTCCCTCTGAGATCTGCCGGGGTCGAAGGTTTTTTAGGATTTTGTTGTGTACATACAGCGTTTAGGTCTCCACAGACTAGTATGTATAACGCTAAATGGACTGTTAGGATTTCGGTCAATTGTTGTTTCAATTTCTCTAAGAAAGGTTTCCGCTTCTATTTTCGCAGGGTTCCAATAGATATTTAAGATTGCTAGGGGCGTACACTGTTCTTTCTTGTCAGATTCGCTTTTGTGGTACCAGTTTAGCAAAACTGTCAAGAGGAAGTGGTTTGCACTTAGGACTTTGTCCAGGTTTAGACCGGGTCCAATGAAAGATGCCGTCACGAGGCCAGAAGAGGGACATCCTTTAATACTTTTTAGGGCCGGGGCCAAGGAGAGTTCTTAGCCGTCTAAGGTCGGTGGTTTCGTAAGACACGTTTCTTGTAAGCAGATTATGTCGTAATCACCTAAGTGGATTTCTCCTGGAGAAGTCAGGTGCTGAAAGCCCCTCGTGTTCCATGAGCAGAGGCTTATGGTATGTCTGGTGTCATCAGTGGGCTGCTGACCTTCGTGGCTGTGGTCCTGGGGCTTGGATTGCTATTTGGAGTTTCTTGAGGCTAGAGTTTTAGGAAGCCAAGCCCATAGACCCGAAGCAGTTAACTTAGGCTTGTTTGGGGCCCGCTTTGGTGTCGCAGGTTTGACCAATTGATTGGTCGTTTTTTGCAGGACTTGAGAGATGGGGCTACTTGCGGTAGTTAACCATTTGCTGTTGTCGATCCTTTGCCCTTTTTCTTCATGCTTCAAATTGAGATTTGGTTTTTCCTTGGAGATTAAACGTTCATGATCGTTGGTCAGTTTGTCAGGCATTAAAGTGGGATCTTTTGTGCGTTGGTTCCGCTTAGACGTGGAGCTCTCCGTGTCTCTATGGTCTTTTTTGTAGTTTCTTACTTTGTTTGATGCTGAGTTGGTTTGAGATCTTTCGTGTCTCTTTGAAGACGCTCGTTCTTTTGTGTTATTTAGATCAGTGAGATCGTAACCCAGTCTCAGTAGTTCCTTTGTTTCTTTTCTTAGGAGGTCTTTAATCGAAGCCGAAGCAATATGTAGATATGTTTGAGCCTTCCCTTTTGTGTGGGACGGGTCGACGATCTTTAGGTCTTCCGTTTTTATGTTCCTCAATTTTGGTATGTGGTTGAAGAGTATTAAGACAGAGCTTCGGTTTAAGATCACATCATCGTAGTTCCCTTGTATTTGTTCTAGTTTGAGAATCCACCGCCGTTCTTGTGTGGAGTTTGAAGTTTTGCGGTATTTTCGTTCTGTTTGGGATCGATAGTGATATTCTCTTCTTGCTGATGTTCGCAGGTCTGTGTCCGTTGTTGTCTTGAAGGTGTCTTTTTCTTGCTTTTAGCCTTCCTTTGAAGTGGGATAGAGTCGAGATTTGTTTCTGTCTGGAGAGATTTTTGATCTAGAGTTTTTCGCCATTCGAGAGGGGGGCGTTAAAGATCGTCGGCTTTTACTTGAAATTGTGGTCGAAAAGTCGCTGGGTTTCTTTTCTGTTTCGTGAAAGTGTTGAATTATTTTGTTACGGCGTACTTCTAACGTAAGGAAGGGTGAATTTTGATTTGGACTAGCGACCTCTATGTCGTCAAGTTTACTTTGAGAAGGGCTCACAAAAGTTACTTTTCTCTCTAGGGTTGCCGATTTCTCCTTGGTCAGGTCATCAGAGACTCATGGGCCATGAACTCTTCAGCTGTTTTAGGAGATTGTGGAACTGTCCGTTGGTTGTTTGCGACAATCTGGGCAGAGCCCAAGGTAGTGTCGCTCCTTGGAGTGACCGGCCTTTCTTTACTCGAGATTGTTTTAGAATGTGTCAAAACAGCCAATAGTTTTGTGGACTTAGGGTCTTGTTTTTCATTTTTGTTGTTTTTGTCCTTTTCAGCTTTGTTTTTCTTAAAGATCAGGAAAGGTTGGTCCGCCCCTTGGGTCGAGGCGGCGTTTCCCGAGACAAGGAGATTGGGGTCATCCACAACCAACAACACTTCCTTTTTCCGTCTTTTGTCCTGATTTACTATATCCATGTTCGTTTGTATTACATCGTTTTGAGTTTGAGCGTTTCTTGATACAGTTTGTCCAGTCAGGTCTATAATTGGTGAGGTTTGTTCCCCCACCTCTTTTGTAGATTTGTTTTGCCTCGGTTCAGTAGTTAGTGGGTTTGTGTCTCTGTTTTGGTACTGGGTTGGGGCAATGTAGTGCTTTTGTTCTTTAGCCAGTTTCAGGCGCTCTTCGTGGGCCATCACATAGCCCTCTAGGTGTATCAGTTTGGTATACATCATTGCCTGATTTAAGGTGTCGTTAAGGGATTTGTGAAGTTTTGTGAATGGTGTAAGGCCTATTGAAATAGCTGACATAATTGAAAAAATGTCCGGTTTTTTCACTGGGGAGGCTTGTATAGGCAATTTTCCTTGACTCCTTGAAGTTCTTGGTGAAGAAGGAGTAGATTGTTGTGCAGTTGGACATTTCTGATGATGTCTTATAGGCGGCTGGTCTAGAGAGAATCTTCTGTGTGACCCACGTGGGAGAAGTAGAACTGGGAAGATCTTCGGGCTTTCAAGACCATTTCTTGCATCTTTGTGGCTTTCTCTTTCAGGAGAAATTTCATAGTTTGCTGTAGAGGGTTTGGGGTTTCCCACCGTGTGTGAGGCTTCGGCCTTATCGTGTTGTTCCGCACTCATTGTGTCCCGCAACAGGGATTGAGGAAACGAGTGGTTGTCCTCTTCCCAGGGTTCGTTTGATAGACTTGGTGGGACAGTCACTTGGTCTTCAGCAGCTGAAGATAAGAGGTTTGAGGTGTCTCTGTTTGGGTTTATTTGAAGTTTTCCTTGAACTTGAGTATCGACTAACTTTGGGTCTGGCCCAACCGATTGTTTTAGTAAATCCTCTTCAAGAAGGTTTTTGGTGTACTTGGTAAGCTAAGAGGAGTGCTCACTTGCTCTTCATGGGCTGGAGGAGAGAACTCTGAGGCTTTTTCGTGTAGATTTTATGGATGTTCTCCTGGTTCCTGAGCCTCAATTGCATTAAGGTTGGTCTTCTCCGGTGCCTTTACTGGTTCAGATAGTTCTTTTTGTGGCACCTGGTCATCGGCCCTCACTAGCTGTGGATCCGGACTTGGTGATACTTCTAAATGCTTTGTGGTTTTAGGCGAGACCGCACTTTGGCCCTGGCATGAGTTGGTGGGGGATAATGCCATCAACGTTCGTGAGGAGGTCGTCCTATGATCTAGCTTCTTGTGTTTCTGAAAGGGTTGGCAATCTTGAAGAGCTTCCAGGATTTCCATGTCGGTTAGCTCAGCTGTTTGTATTGGCCGTATGGTGTTTCTGAAATTAAAGAAACTTGTGAGCAGGTTTTGTGAGACGGCTTGCTGGATTGCCTTTCCTGATCTATTAGAATAAGAAGTCGTTCCATTTCCTTTTTTCTGAGTGACAACGCCGTTGTGTAGGTGTAGCCCTCTCTTTTTACTTTCTTTTTTTTTCTTTTCAGGTCGTGTGTGTTTTCCTGTATTTTGGACTGTAGGTGAAGATCGTGGTCGTGGGCCGTTGCATTTGTACTGCTTGGCTTGTCCAATACCACTGGAACAGTCTCTGGACCAACTTGGTCGTAGGGGTCTGGAGCGTGATCCAATACTGAACGCTCGAGGGAAGCCCCCTGAGAAACTCGGCTCTTTGGGGCGGCGCTCAGTTGGTCAGCCTCCGCGTTGCGGTGAATGATAGCTTTAACAACTACTTGGCTGCAGGGTACGGCCTCTTCTGGCTCCGCCCCCACTAATCTGTCTTCACGATCCAGGTCTGACCCCCGTCGCCGCTTCTGCTGCCGGCTCGGGGCCAGAGGCCTCGCCCAGCCTCGGCTGCTCCTTACACCGCTCCTTGCACAACCCCACCCGATCGCAATCCCGGATCCTCTCCAGGTGGCGACGCAGACCCGCTGTCCCCTCCTAGATTAACCGGTGAGCGTGCCGTTTGGATAGTGTTCACGGGATCTGCATTTCCTACCGTTGGGAGGTCTTCGTTTGTGATGTCTTCCAAAGCCAATGGCGGGGGAGCCTTCGTTTGTTGTTTATTTAGTCTGTGGCCTGATTTTTCCGGTGAGCATGGGGAAATCTGAGAGTCATCGGAAGTCATTAGGGTAGGTTTGGTGATTATCAGTTGTTTTATGAGTTTACTTCTTTTCTCCATTTGGCTGCCACTTTCAGGCAGTAGGTGGACTTGATTTGAGTCTTTTACACATGGTTCGCCTGAGATCGAGTGGGGGCACAAACTCTGCATCCATCGCCCCTCTTCACACATGGGGGAGTTAACAGGGGCAGCAGTCCTCGCAGCCTCGACCGCCATGACTGCAGGACTGCCACTCGCCGCAACTCCGCGTCCACGCCGCTGACTGCTGGGGTTTTAGTAGCTGGGTTGAAAGGGTGCTCCGCCTCCAAAACAAAGGATAGTGAAGGCAGACTCTGCAGCTAGAGGATACTGCAGGACTGCCACTCGCCACCACTCCGTGTCCGCTCTGCGGACTGCTGGGGTTTTAGTAGCTGGGTTGAAAGGGTGCTCCGCCTCCAAAACAAAGGATAGGGAAGGCAGACTCTGCAGCTAGAGGATACTGCAGGACTGCCACTCGCCGCCAATCCGTCTGATGTACAAGAACATTTTGTTCTTGTACATCAGGCCCTCTGAGTCAAGAGACCTTTGGAAAGCAAAGAGGCTTGCATCACAGAAGGCCCTGAGGCTGGTAATTGAACTGTGTCCTTGTGCCGAAGAAGCCAGAGTGTGTTCCTTGCTCCAGTGAACAGCCTTGTCATGCGCTGAAAACATGGGGAAGGGAGGCCAATGGCCAGAACATCCTGACATATCATTTTGTGAACACTTCTTTTTTTTCATGAATACTACCCCTCACTATGTATGTTTAGCAGTAAGGATTGGCAATCGTTTCTTTTAGTATAGGTCCTCTGTACATTTAGGTGTTTTTCACAACCTTGTTAAAGTTCAATAAATACCCTTGAACTGTGGTCACTTGTGTCTGTCTTACTATTGATACCATGCCTTCCTTACACTTCAGAGCAGCCAGAGGCATGGACACTGCTCTTCTGAACACCCATGAAGATCTGCTCTCTAAACTTGACTCTAGCTCTCTTTCTGTCCTCATCTTCCTTGACCTTTTTTCTGCTTTCGACACGATCAATCACTCCACCCGGCTAAATCGACTTTGTGAGAACCTGGACATCAAGGATCAGGCTCTGGCGTGGCTGACCTCCTTCCGCTTGGACGGACCCTCCCAGGTCCAAGTTGGGTCCATCCTTTCTCCCAACATGTGGTGTCTCTCTACATGTGGTGTCTCCCAGGTCTCAATCCTCTCACCCTGGCTCTTCAATGTCTATCTGGCTCCTTTGGCCCAACTGATCTTCACCTTCTCTCCCAACTTTCAGTGTTATGTGGAGGACACTCCGCTCTCTTTCAGGCTTCCCGCAGCCTCTCCTGTCTTGCTCATTCCTGACTGTCTATCTGCGATTCAGGATTGGTGCTCCTGCAACGTTCTCTGCCTTAATACCAGTAAGATGGAGATCCTTCTCAATGGGACATCTGCTCCCACTTTCCCTCTCACACTCTGCCCCCCCTCCTTGGGCCCTTTAGCCCTATAGCCCTCTAGCCTCGTCTTACTGTGAGGCAAAAAACCTTGGTGTCATCTTCAACTCCACTCCCTCCTTCTCTCCTCACATCACAGACCTTGCCCAGAAGCCCCACTTCCAGCTGCACCTCCTCAGCGGTATTCTACCTTTTCTCACTTTCCCCCAGAAGCTCACTGTCCCCAGGGCTCTGGTTCTGTCCAGGCTGGACTACTGCAACCAGGGTCGGATTGGCCCCTTGGCCTTTCGGCTCGTGGCCGGGCCAAAATCGTCCTTGGGGAGTGGGGGCCGGTTTCTGGCTATGCCTGGGCCGGTTTGGAAAAAGAAAACATATTTTCAAGTGCCATACAATAACATTATCATTTGACGTCTGCTTGGATCCACAGTAATTCTTGTACTTAGAAACAATGCTATTTGATGCCACTTCCTGTTTTGTCAAGGGGTCGTGTTTCATCGCTTCCTGAGATGTCACTTTGGGGTGCGGACACATGACATTACTTCCGGTGATGTCATCAGAGATCAAGGGTCGTGAGGCAAGGGGTGGGCCACTTTCTTTTGGGTGACCGGGCCTATTTCTTGTCCCAGTCCGCCCCTGACTGCAACAGCATCTTTCTCAATCTGCCTGCCTCTACTCTCTGGCCTCTGCAACTAATCCAGAACAGGACTGCAAGACTTATCCTTGGCCTCAAGCCCATGACCGTATCTCTGCAGTCCTGAAATATCTCCATTGGCTCCTGGTGGTTGCACTGATCAAGTTCAAGACCCTCCATCGTCCACAAGGCCTTCTGGGGCTGGGGCATGCACTACACCCAACTCTCTCTGCCTAAGTAACTTCCTTCTCGAGCCCTCCGTTCAGCTACCTCCAACTCTCTAAGCGTCAGAGGCTTCTCCAGCCAGAAAGTGGGGAGTAGATCTCTCTCCTCTGCAGGTGCGGCCCTCTGGAATGGCCTCCCAGCCCCTCTCAGACTTCAGCCGGACCACCTGAAGTTCCGGAAGCAGCTCAAAACCCTCTTTTTCTCCTCTGCCTTCTCTCTCTTGCTCCCCTGCTAACCTTCCTGTCTGATGTGGCCGACTGGTTTCTTGGTACCCTCAGAGTCTCACTGGGTACCAGACTAATCTATGACCAGTCCGCCTTGTACTGCCGCCTGGCCTACTGTTCACTTAGGGGCTGTAATCTGTAACTTCCACATTCCTCCTGCCGTCTGCACTTACCCAGAGCCGCGCTGCCCTCGTTGCACTTACCCAGAGCCTTATTTGCCCTGAACGCACTTCACCCTTCCCTCTCCCTTACACTTACCCCTCTCCCTTCCCCCTTCACCTTACATTTCATATTTGCACGATCTGAATGTCACAAGGCCTAGTAAGACCGTTTGTCTTGTCTTCCCTCACTTGTCTTGTGGCGCCTAGAAACACTTGTGTACAGGTGCATTGTAAATGCAATATCATATCATATCAAATCCTCACTCAGCGCACTCCCGGAAACACTCCACTTCAAGCAAATAGTAAACTGATCCATCCACAACGCCAGGCACACCTTGGTCGCAATCTTCTGCAGGGAAGGACTCTGTGCATCCGCCCCACCAACACCAATGGTATGGAGTGATCACCACCTAATACCATTCTACATCAAATTTCAAACCTGGTTACCGCTCGAAAATGCAATTCTACACGCCACTACGAAAAGAAACTGGTCTTGAATTGGAATCCTTAACAGATCTGCTGGAATCGACGCAACCAAACACCACTGAGCTGAACAGAATGCCACCAGACTCAACAGAAAACATACTCAACACCTGGATCATTGAGGCCCTAGACCAACTAGCACCAGCAAAACCTTTCAAAGCCACAGCAAAAGAACTGGCAACAAGATGATTTAATGAAGCGATGAAAGAACTAAAATAAACTAACCGCAAAATGGAAAAAATATGGAAAAAACATTACAACTTACTAGACAAAATATAATACCAAAGACAACTCAGATTATACAAATTGAAAGTTCTCAAAGCAACAAAAATAAATGCTATGCCACAAGAATCCAATCGGCAACCAACCCAGAAAAATAATTCTTCAAAATCAAAAAGAAAACTTCATCCTGCAACAAAGGCACCATCCCAACACAATCCCTATGCGACAACCTCACCAACCACCTTAGATCAAAAATAGAAACAATTCAACAGACCATCGACATAAACTGTGCAAATATTAACACAACCACTGACTCACGGAAAAACTGACCAAACACCAAACACAGCAAGACTTGCCTGTATGAACCAATAAACGAAGAAACATTCTCCACACTTATAAAGGACACCAGGCTTGCAAGATCTCCAAGCAACCCTTGCCCCTCGGACATCTACAAAGAAATCCTCAACCACAGCAACCCAGCGTCACACTTCCGGTACCTAATGGGTCTGTCCCTAAACACAGGAGTAGTACCTAAGTCCTTCAAACCTGCATACATCAAACCACTGATAAAAAAGGAAACTGAAGCAATTACAGAGCTATATCCCACCTGCCTTACTGAGCGAAGATACTGGCGAGAATATGTGTACAAAATCCTACTTCACTAGGTAGAAACTAATGGAATACTCGACCACTTGCAAGTTGGCTTCAATCAATGACAGGAACAGAATCGGCACTTCTATCCATATGGGATGACCTAAAAAGAAATTCGCTATGCTACTGGATATCTCAGCGGCGTTCGACACAATCAGCCAACAACCAATAATAAAAAGACTATGGAATGCAGGATAATAGACTCTGCCTTAATATCCTTCCTCACAAATCAAACTGAAAGAACTTACCTACCGCCTGTCATCTCAAACACCAAAAATATCTCCTGTGGAGATCCACAAGGATCCAGCCTCTCGCCCCATCGCATGGACTGGCCACCTACACCTACGCAGACAACTGATTGTGAAGATAACCATGACCCAAGAATCAAGCAATACTCTCAACAATTGTCTCACAGACATATACAGCTGGATGACAACAAACAACTTCAAATTGAACCAGGCCAAAACAGAAATAATGATCCCACCCCCAGAGGGCAACAGAACCAACCCCCAACTGGTATGGCTGTCAGGTATAGTAACCCAACCGGAAACCTCAAGTTTGATTTAAAAAAAAACTAGAAATGCTCATGGACAACGGACTATCTCTGGAACCACAAGTTAACCCTATCACAAAGAAGGTTTCTGAAGATTAGCCATGTTTCACTTTAGCTGATAATCTTATAACGCCCTGAAGCACAATTGTACTGAATTATTCCTGCTGAACAATTAGTTACGAATTGGGAGCAGCCAATGTGTTGCACTCAAAGGAACCTGTGGGAGAAGGTAGCGCTCGGAGCTTGGAAAGGTGTAGCCAGCGGACCACAGCCAGAAGACTTGGAGGGTACCACTTAGTTGCAACTGGATGAGCCCTGAGGACATACTTAGATGACTTGTCAGAGTAACCAACGTACTAACTAATCCACCCTAATCCTCCAACATAACTCAAAACTACTATACATGCCTATGGGCTAGTTAAACCACACATACACACACCAACACTTAACTAACATTTGCACTCAACAAACTTCCCAGACACTGGACCTACCCTACAGATGGAACGTACCAGTGCATACAACCATAAAAAACACCTGTCAAACCCCACACACAAAACAGTGTAAAACACACAACAACATAACTTTCTCATGCATACAACAAACAACCATGACACTGGAATCCCCTATATGGATGCAACAAACCAGTGTGCACAATTATACTACCACCCTAACAGCACATGATTCCCACATCCAACATAAACACTAATACATAACCGAGGCACTGAGTCTTACAGTTACAACAAGCCAGGTTGCACAACCAACTCACACTCAAGACAACACACAAAGAGGCCAGTTTCTCCTGGTTCTGAACCTATTCTATCACCCTATCCTCACTAACACACCCCACCCTCTTTTCTTCCGGAGCCACATGAGCACCTGGAGACCACCCACACATAACAAAACGTAACATGTAAGGTGGCTGGGTACGCTTGTAAATGAGCTAGTGTATGGTGAATGGGATGTTTAAATGAGTGAGTGAATGTGTAATTGTGTGTGTGTGTGTGCTTATGTGTAATGCTGGGCTGCTACCATATGATACTTGGAGCCCACGCCAGACACCCTTCGGGTAGAATAGAGGGGGCAGAGCCTCCAGGTTTGCCCCGCCCAGTTTCTGAAGTGGCCTCTCCCATTACCAGCCAGCCCTAGCCCCATTCCTGCCCAACCTGCAGGTTTAGCACAGAGACTCTGGGTTTTTACGCTTTTCTCTGGGTCTCCAGGGAAGAGCGTGGACTCTACGGGTTTTCCAGCTGTACCGGCATTGCCAAATGCACACAACTAACACATAATGCATACTTTTCAGCGCAAGGATAATTCTTACATTGCTGATGCATGTCAATAGAAATAGAAACGCTCTTCCGCCGGTGAGGCACAAGTAACGCGGAGGAACAATAGGTTGAAGGCTGTGTGATGGCCCTGGTTAACACAATAACGGAGGGCCACTCCACAGCAGATGAAACGAAACTCGGACACTGCTAAATTACATGCAACATGCTTTATTTAACAACTGGGACTAACTGCCCAAATGCCCCAGACGTCACTTCCTTTCTCCTGGACCAAATGTGGTCCCTCTCCTAGCCCAACGACAGTGCTGGGCTGTGCATGACATCACATCTCCCAACTTTTTAACACATTAGATAATATTGTTACCCCCATCTCTTTGATCAGTCTGCATTGGTTTTATGCAAGACCACTGAGGGTGTCTCTCCTGTCCTGACAGGTCTTCCCCAGGATCAAACCCTTGTCTGGCTGGTTCCTCTTCTTTCTTGGACATCTCTCCATCCCCTAGATATTACTCCTCTGAATCAGAGTACTGCGGGTAGGGTACCGTCCTCATCGGGGCATTTGCTGAAGTTAAAGGTGTTTTGGATGATTGTCTTGTGAGACCCCCCTTGAGCTGTGAGCAAGTTTCCTCTTTTGTCAGTTATTACTAGCCACTCCAGTGCAAACGTGGGATCCTCCTTGCGGGCCTTGGGCTGTCGCGCTTCCACCTGATCTCCCACCTCTATGTTGCTTTCTTTGGCTCCTCGCCTCTGCCCTGTTTTTCCTCTCCTCCTTTTCCACCTGGTAACAGGCACTGGCTTGTTGTTCCAGCAGGCTCGTGGTATGAGTATTTGGCCTTCTGGTAGGTGGGTGGGGATGGCTCTCCCAAACATGAGATCCACAGGACACACTCCTGTGGTGCTGTGTGGGTGTGCCGGTACTCCCGGAGTAGTTGATATAATGTCAGTTCGAATGGGCTGTTGGTGACGTTGGTTTTTTGCTTCAAAAGTGCACGGAAACAATTCTACAGGCCCAGTACACACAATGAAGAAATGTTGTATGTTGAGAGTTAATTACTGACACAAAACACTCAGCTAGAATGTAAAATGACTCTTGACGGGTCTTTATTCTCAATCAGCATACATAAAAAAAATGCAATGAAGAAAATAAATTAATGATTAGTAGATGGTTTAAAAATACTTCACCATTGAGGTCACTGCAGAACACCTCCTCATCTTAGCCAGCATCACTGATAAGCCCTCGAAAACAGGCAGGCAAAAGAGATTCTCCCTTCAACGGGCATGGAAAACCGTGCGTCTACGCTTTCCCCGAAGCATTTTCTGTCAGAGTGTTTTGGTGCTTGTTGTTTGAAACTTCACACAAATGCGTAAAGGCATTTTCCATAACTTTCTTGCTTTCCAAGTCCACCTGTTGCAAGTTCCCATACATCCTTGGCCGAATGACCCATGGCAACCTCAAGCGTTAAACTCTTCCCTTTCTCATGGGAGCGTGAAAGACAGCATAACTTTTCCTTCGGCTCCTGCAACGTTATTAGGCACCAACCGTTACCTTTTATAAAAAACAACACTTGAAACAATGCAGAATAATATAAGCAATGAGCCTCACTTTAAAACATGTTTGCCAGTGAAGCAGTGTTCAAACTTCAGATTAAATGCAGATCTCACTGAGGAAGAAAATGTCCATTGCTGCTCTGGGCGCACCCAGAAAGCCATGTTTTAGTCAAAAACATTACTAGACATAAAATGATTGTCCCACATCAGAATCCTCCACTAAGGTGTCATAATTGCACCTTGAAACACTTGTGTATAGGTGCATTATAAATAACCTACCAATCAATCATACCTCCAAAAATGTGTCTCAAAGTTGAAGCAGGTGTTGGCACCACTACCAGACATGTAGTTAATAAATCGATGGCGTTGTGCACGTCCGTTAAACAGAAATAAGAAATATTCAACACCTTTCGTGCGAGATGTGCCCACATGTTCTCCGTTTGGGTCTTCAATGGTGAATATATTTTGCCGTGCTAAAGACATTGGGCCTCATTATGACTATGCCGGTCCGGTAACAATGGTGCCGGTAAGCCTACCGGCACCGTTGTTAACAGACCGGCACAGTACGACTCTGTGGGCGGGTGCCGTTCTGCCCACCAGGGTCAGACCTGGCGGGTGGCACAGCACCCGCCTGCAGAGTTTCACAGATGCACCGGCACCGTTATTAACGGTGCCGGTGCTTCCATGGTCCCAATTCCCATGGAGTCCTGGGAATGGGGACTTACAAAATTACTACTTGCGCCTGCCTTCTCGGCCGCCAGGGTCATAATACCCCGGTGTTACCGGGAAGTCAGGCGTCGGTAGTTTGTTCCGGGTGCGGCAGGAAGCCGCCAGTATTACCGGCAGGCTTACCGCCAGACCCAGAATGAGGCCCATTGTCCCTACAGCCGGCAGCAATGTTTCTTGAGATTGTACTTGGCTTGTCTTCAATGCTTTGTGAATTCTGTTCTTCGTGCCTGCTGTGGCTAGTGTGTCAGCGTCGGCATCAAGTGACATCTGATCATCATTTCTCAACGTCATCAGACTTACATTAGTTGGCTGTGCAAATATGACATCTTGTGTCTGTTACAGTGTGTCATTTAACCGTTCCAAATGGAGTCCATTTAGTATCCCAATTACAGCAGCTAAGCACAGACTCTACAAAAAGAACATATCAGTGTTGACAATCACTGTCTTAAGTAACATTTGTTTGCCGATACATAATTCCACTTTTTCATGCCAGGCTCCATTACTAAAACTACTTTGTCCCTGCCTGATGCTATAACATCTGCGGGTACAGGTGGGCCACTTGGTTTTTCCTCCCACACCTTTGCACCCGGTACCGTGAGTTTTTGATGAGTCAAAACCACGATCCCCACGAGTAGTTAACACTCTCTGGGACTCATTACGACCCAGGCGGTAAGTTACCGCCTGGGTCGTACCCTTACCACCATGGTGTAAACTGTGTTTACACCATGGTGGATGGTGGATTTACCGCCCCATTCCAAGGTGAGTGGGGCGGTAAATCCCCATTTCCCATTTTACCCTTCCCCATTCCCATTTTTGCCCCATAGGGCATAATGGGAGTGGGGAAGGCGCTAATTACACCACCGTATATTACGGTGGCGTAATTAGCACCATGGTCCCTTAGCGCCATGGATTTTAACACCTGCAAAAAGCAGGCGTTAAACTCACCATGGCGCAAAGGGACCTCGGAATCAGGCGTTAAGGGTCGGCGCCGTTTACGGCGCCGTTAACCCCTTAACGCCTGATTCGTAACGAGGCCCTCTGTCTAGTGAGTCAGTAGTACAGTGTGCATCCACATGTTACACTGTTACTTCACTTTGTGATAGCATTTCCCAGCTATCTTGCCAGTCAGTACTGGGAAACTTTGTTTTCCTTAGTCCTTTTCCCATGTTGCAACTTTTGTGCAACATGTAACAAGTTAACATGGCAGGAAAGGGTTAAAAAATAATGTGAAAAGATAGCTGCCACCAGTCCTGTCCATGACACATCTGCACAGTTCATAAAAAGTCCAGCAAGAGTAGATAGGGCCTTGGGAAAATGACTATAGACCCAAGTGTGCTGTATGGTAAGATACAATGGTAAGATACATTGCACACTTGTATGGATGTGTGCATGCTTGTGTTGTTAGGTGAATGTATGATGATGGATGCTGGTGTGAATGAGAGAATGCTTTCTGTGTGTATGTTATGTAAATGTGTGTGTGTGTGTATATGATTGTTTATTTATTTATTTAAAGATGTGTATGGGTGCGTGTATGCTTCTTTTTTTTCACATACATTTTTATTGGCATTTTCCTAATACAAAACATTTTTCCAACTCCCCCCTCCGTTGAAGCCCCCCTGCCCTCTCCTCTAATCCTCTCTTGTCCCATTCAGTCCAATGTAATGTTTGTTACCGCAACGATGAACCTTGCACCAACAATATATTCTCTGTTCCTTATTACTGCCAAAGTCTTTTCCCACCAGCAGACCCACCATCCCCCCTGAACACTCCGCAAATCAAACTAGTCTTAAAAGTCCCATTTTCCTCGGACACCATGCTCCTCTTGAGTCTTTCTGCAGAAACTTCACTATCAAATCCCAGCCCGCCACAAAACCATGGTGATCATCTTGCAGGGAGTAGGGCACCCATTCTAGAGCCGCAAAGTGCCATACCTTTTTGACCCATTCATGCTCTGAAGGTGGGTCCCTTGATTTCCATTTCTGAGCTATCACCAGAGCCCCTGCCATCATTAAAATCACTTAGACCTTGAGCTTTGCTTTGGTGTGTAGCTGTTCTATCGCTCCTCCTAAACCCAAGATTCCCATGCCTGTATTTCCCCTACCCTTGATCCCCAGAGTTTCCTCTATTGCCTCCCGAATTTTAATCCAAAACCGCTGGGTCTGTGGGCATTCCCACCAGTTATGACTTCACGTCCCCTTCTTCTCGTAGTCCCTCCAACATGCCTTAGGCTTCATTTGAAAAAGCGTATGGAGTTTCACCGGTGTAAGATGCCATTGGTACATGAACTTTAATTCCTGTATTTGGAACGACCATGTTAGCTTGGGGATTGACTCCCATAGCTGTCCCCATACCTCCTCCTCTATCGATTGGCCTACTGATTCCTCCCATTGCGTCATCTAGTGACGGACCCTGCTTCCTCCCCCTGCTTAATGTGTTTGTATATTGTACCCTTTCACAAAAACTCTATAAGGTTTTCCAGCATCACTAGTCCTGAAAAAATGGACTGTCTGCTATAACTGATTTACACAAATGTATAACAAGTTTATTATTCAAATAATTTAAACTGAATTTAAACAAAAAACACTACCCTCACCTAACACAGTGTACTAAACATTAAAAAACAAATATAAAACAAATGTAAAACATCAAATAACTTATTTATACGACACAAAAGATATCACATAACACACAAAAAATCTCAATGTGTCACTAAAACAACAAGCATCCCAACATGTTTCTGTTCTTAACTGCCCAGTTCAGGAGAACATTCTTCAGGGGATAAATTTAAAAGCATCCACTAATCTCTTCCACACCGTGTTGAAAGGGTAGATTCAGGCACCCAAGAGGGTAAAAGGAAAACAAACTCCAAGCCTTTAAATGGTGAAACTTCAAAGCACGTCACAGAATGACAAATTTGCTGGTTTCCCTCCAAATGAGAAATCAATACTTCAACAAAGCGTCACAGTCCGCTAGAGTTTCGCCACACCTCCACAAATGTAAGGAGGAGCTCTGAATCGAGTGCTGGCCGAGTATGTTTGAATGCTGCAAGTGGAGTGAATAAACCCCTCTGGGTGTATAGATTGACTCTGTACTTTATTGCTTGATCGTATGGATGTTTCCATTTCAACTTGTTCATTACCGAATTGTAAATTGCAGTCTTGATCCCTACATTTGTGGAGGTGTGGCGATACTCTAGCGGACTGTGACGCTTTGTTGAAGTATTGATTTCTCATTTGGAGGGAAACCAGCAAATTTGTCATTCTGTGACGTGCTTTGAAGTTTCACCATTTAAAGGCTTGGAGTTTGTTTTCCTTTTACCCTCTTGGGTGCCTGAATCTACCCTTTCAACACGGTGTGGAAGAGATTAGTGGATGCTTTTAAATTTATCCCCTGAAGAATGTTCGCCTGAACTGGGCAGTTAAGAACAGAAACATGTTGGGATGCTTGTTGTTTTAGTGACACATTGAGATTTTTTTGTGTGTTATGTGATATCTTTTGTGTCGTATAAATAAGTTATTTGATGTATTACATTTGTTTTATATTTGTTTTTTAATGTTTAGTACACTGTGTTAGGTGAGGGTAGTGTTTTTTGTTTAAATTCAGTTTAAATTATTTGAATAATAAACTTGTTATACATTTGTGTAAATCAGTTATAGCAGACAGTCCATTTTTTCAGGACTAGTGATGCTGGAAAACCTTATAGAGTTTTTGTGTGAGGGAGTTGGAGGCAAGTAAACAACACGTATCATCTTGCTCTTTATTGTATTACATATATCTATATCCCCGTTGGTGGAGTAGGATGTTTTCATGTTAATAGGGATTCTTTATACCTATTTAAACATATTGTATATTGTACCCACCATGTGTTTGTCTCCCGAGTCTGATAATAGTAGTTTTACAAAGGGTGTCACTGCCCTTATTGCAGCCTCCTTAATGGTTGGGTGCATCAACCAGTGTCTCACTTGTGTACACCTAAATCTCTCCTCTTATCCCAGTGAGAAGTCAGCCTTGCATTGGTTAATGGATGTGATCTCTCCCCCTTCAAACATATCGCGTATCTTGAGGCACCCACCCTCTTCCCACTTGGTAAAATCGGATCCTGTCTCCCCCGGAGAGAATTGTGGGTTGTGGGATATCGGGGTAAATGGCGATGGATAGGTGGTAAACCCTGCTCTGGTGGCCAGTTCATCCCACGAGTCCCCCACTAGAGCCCCTATCGTGCTCCGGTAGAGGTTGTATGGCCTGTCCCTCTTAGGTTTCCACAGTGTTCCTTCAAGGTGGCCTCCCACTGATGCTTCATCCATTTGTCTCCAGACCATATGACGTTCCTTAACCAATCTCGGATTACCAGTGTCTGCGCCGCCAAGTAGTATGTTCTGATATCTGATTCTCCCATCCCGCCCCTATTTCTTGGCATCGTCATTACTGCGCGTGCAACTCTAGGTTTTTTATTGTTCCATATAAATGTTCCTTTATGCCTTCGGAGAACTCGGAAGAATGCCTTGGGTACCCTTGTTGGCTATGCCGTAAAGTAATACAGTCATTTCGGGAAAATAACCATTTTAAGGACATTGATCCTCCCTACCCATGATAATGTCATCGGGCTCCAGTCGAGTAGCATCTTCCTGATGGTTATAATAAGGGGGGGGGGAGAGAGGTAGTTTGCTGCAAATAATGTTTCCATATTTGTGGTAATGTTAACCCCCAGATATTTTATCTCCTTAGTTTCCCATTTATATTGGAATCTCTTTTGAAGTTCTTTTTCCCTCTCCCTTGGTATCGTTAGGTTCAAGACCACTGATTTGTGGGTATTAGATTTTAACCCTGCTAGTGACCCAGAATCGTTCAGTTCCTTATCCAAGGCTCTAATATATCCCTCGGGGTTCGTAAGTGTAATTAGCATGTCATCCACAAATGCAGCAACTTTATGATCCTTCTCTCCAAACGGGATCCCTACTATGTCTGGTGCTCCCCTTATTGTGGCCAAAAGCGGTTCCAGATGGAGCGCATACAACAATGGGGACAAAGGGCATCCCTGTATTGTTCCTCTAGATACCGCGACCAGACACAATAGTGACCAATGACCATCAAACTAAGCATCGGATTTTAGTAGTTTGCCTTATCATTGAAATAAATTTACTCCCAAACCCTATTTTTACCATGGTATGAAACATAAACGGGCATTCTATATTTCGAATGCTTTGTCCACGTTCAAGGCAGTCAGGAGAGCCAGAGTGTTGTTAATGTTGACCTTTTCAATAGGTGTGCTATTATTCTGGTGTGATCTCCCGTTTGTCTGCCCCGTATTAACCCTGATTGGTCTATACCAATAAGCTCTGGTAGGAGGTGGTCTAGACGGGAGGCTAGTATTTTTGTGTAGATTTTTGCATCTATATTAATTAGTGCAATAGGCCTGTAAGAACTACAAGTCGCTGGGTCTTTCCCAGGTTTCGGAAGTAGTACCACTTTTGCTTCTTCCATTGTTGGTGTGATCCTCGTCGCCTCCCAGAATTTGTTATACATCTGAACCAAATGAGGGACCTCATTCCCTGAATGTCTTGTAGAAGTCGGCCATAAAACCATCCAGCCCTGGTGACTTTTTAATCGGGAGTGACGCAATCGCCTTGCAAACCTCCTCCTCAGTAATATCTAGGACTAACTGCGCCTTCTCCTCTTCAGCTATTACTGGGAGGTTGCATTTCCCCAAATAATCTGTTTGTGCCTGCTCTGGGGGGGGGGGTTCGTTGGATTTATATAGGTCTGTGTAGAAGGCTGAAAATTCCCTGATTATGTGTGCTACTTCCGAGCTCTCCCCTCCCTCTCTCTTTTTAATCTTCAGCATGGTCTAAGCTTTTTCCACCTTTCTGGGAGACCTGCCAGCAAGCTATCTGCTTTGTTAGCCTTCACATGGTATTTTTGTTATACAACAATGCACGTTCTGCCACTTTTGTTTGCAAGATTTCCAACGGACCCCTTATGGCTCTTTATTCTCTCCAGACTTTACCATTAAATCCCACCTCCATCTAAGATATCACCTGCTTTAATGTGTCCTCTAGGTCATTTCCCAGAAGACTCCTTTCTCTGTCCCTTCGGGCCTTCATGCTATGAATTTCCCTCTAATCGTAGCTTTAAACGCACACCACCTCACGTGTTGATCTATGTTCCCTTGTGTGTTATATTGAAAGAATTCCTCTATGCCCTTGTATCTCGTCCATCAATATTCTGTCTTTAAATCTGTCTGAAGGGTATGTCCACTTCCACAGTCTGAGGGATATGTCATTCCTCCTAATTCTCATCGTTATGGGGGCATGATCGGATAATGCTATTGTGCCCATTTCAATCTCTGTGACCCAGCCCAGTAAGTTTCGTGAGACCCATATGTAGTCAATCCTCAAGGAGGTCCTATGTACATGCGAATAGTAGGTATGGCCCCTTGTGTCGCCCCTCTTTTCCCTCCATGCGTCCACTAGCTAGAGCATGTCTATCTTCTCACAGTTCTTTGTTGGTTTACCCTGGGTACTCGCCCTATCCCCACTCCTGTCTTCCGCCGGGTCCCTGTTTTGAAGTCACCTGTCAATATAATTTGTCTCTTGGCAATTCCTCCCAGCTTGTTCAGGATTTTCTATATCTATCCATCTTGGCCTGCGTTGGGTGAGTACATTGTGGCCAGTGTGTATAGTACCGCCTTCTCGTGCAGGATTATTGCTACGTATCTCCCATAAGTATCTCTCTCCCAGTCCACTACTATAATGGTATAGTTGTTCTGAACTGCCACTAGTACCCCAGCCCTTTTCTTCTCCTCATTAGACTGAAATATTTGGCGATACACCTGTATTTTGAGTTTGTGCTTATCTGATGTTTGTATATTAGTTTCCCGTAACGCCAGAAGATCTGGTTTTTCCCTTTGCAGGAAGTTTTCCAGTTTCTTCCTTTTCAGGGGTGAGTTCAACCCGTTTAATGCTAGTATCGCTGGTCTTAGCCACTATGTGTATGGTCTGTGACGGTAGTTGTTCCTACATTGGGTTCATAATTGTCGTGGATGGGACTCCCACATCCCCCTTGCCCCAACTGTCCCTCGCCCCCCCTTGCCCTCACATGGGGTGGACTCAACTGGCCTCTAGCCCCTCCCGATCCACTCCTTCAGGGATTGAGCCCATACCAAAACCCAACGTTGACCCGTACAGGCTCTCCCAAGCCCATGTAACGATCCCAAGTGCCACATTCTCCCTCCCCTGCCCCAACACCAACAATTCAAATACGACTGCCCTGGCCAGGCTCACTTATGGGTGCTTCTGTGGACTGTGCAGTTATTCTTCAAATTGATGTGACAACCCTCCACACCTTCCTTTAGTCATTCATACTGCTTTCCCGAGGACCCCTTCAGTTCAAGCAGGACCCCTTTCTTCTTAGTATTCCTCTGCTTCACCACAGTCCATTCCCATCCCTTCATCCTGTCTTGTCTTTCCGGACCCTGTGTCTTCTTCCTCAAGCCTAAGTATTCTCATACCTTCGTCGCATGATGAGATGCAGTGTTGCTGATTTTCACACTCAAACACCAAACCAAGCGGAAAAATTCAGCGGTATCTCGTGTCTTTGTCCCGCAGGTAGCTCATCACCGGGCCCATTGTTCTCCTTTTGAGCAGAGTTATTTCTGAAAGGTCCTGGAAGAGTTGTAACTCCGTCCCATTATGCGTTTGTTGTTTAACCTTTCTGGCTGCAAGTACATTCCCCTCCTTTTGACAGTATTCTTGTAGGGCCACCAACACGCCTTTTGGTCTCGCTCCAGGTTCTTTCCTCAGTGGTCCAACTATATGAACTCTGTTCAATTTAAGTTTGGTCTCCCCATCCAAGGCTATTAGGTCAGTAAATATTACCAGGATCGCAGTCTTGAGATCCTTGTCCTGAACATCCTCGAAAAGGCCCTTCACCCTGATGTTCGATCTCCTGGATCTATTTTCGAGATCTTCTATCTGTAGCTCTACGTTATGTGTTGCACGTGCCTGTTGTTTCACCAACTCGTAAGTTTTTTGTGCGACATCTGCAAGTTCCTGGAGTGCCATTTTGTTGTGTCCACCATTTCCCCCAGTTTGGTCACATCTCCTTTAATTTCGTGCAGCACTAGTGACCAATCTTCTCGGATCTTGTCCAGCTGTACTTGCACAGTTCCAGCGATTCTGTCCCCAACAGCGGGCATATTTTACGAGTTGGGCACTAGAGACAGAGAAAGGACTGTGAATAACCATGACAACATCTATATACAAAGGAACGGGAAGTCGGCGTCTCCTTCACTATCGGAGAGCCGACACGAGGGATTTGGAAGCAGACACTTTGCAGGTAAGCCCTTAACTGCAGACAGATCTGAAGGGTGCGGCATCACTTGACCGAGCGCAATACCATTAATAGGTACAGGCGATTAATTCTCAATGTTTGGCGCATATGCTGAGCACGTTTATGTAATTTTAAATAACTCATACATGGCACAGTGGAAATATCCAATGCAAAATCTATGTATTCTGTGACATAGGTCCATAGCAGAACTATCGTGACGTAGCCACTGAATATCAAGAGTTTATTGTCGCTTTTTATGGATGCACGTGGCACAGAGCCATTCACTATGTAAAAAGGGAACAATTAAAATTTTAGATATTGGATTGTAGACAGGACTAGATAAACCAACTGGGGATTCTTAAGAATGCAATTCTTTAATGACTCACATTTTTATGTACGTCCCATACGCATGTGTCAGAGAAGCTACCTAAGACCAATAGTGTCTTATTTTTATGACATCCCACTTGCATTTTGCGGCTCTAAGCAGTAAAAATAAATTATGGACGTTTCAACTCACTACTATAAAGGCAGGACAAATGAGTAACAAATAGTTCTAAAATGTTTTAGGGGGATTAAACCCGGGAAATACGGCAGCAATGACGACAAAAAACTTGAGACCCTATGGGAACACGCAAGGAAGAAGATGAAGGGTAAGATGAGATGAATCCATCCAAACCTTTATTAGAGTAACACGGATACGGGGTGTCTTAAAGTCCCCAGAGGCACAATAATTTCACTCCAACAAATCCCTGATAAAAGAGATGGCCGAATTTAAGCACATACCAGTACTATCTAACTTTGTGTGGGGTTGGTTGATGTGTTTACGTATGTTTAACTTAAGAGGCATGTATACCTGCCTCTATTTTCTTTTGTCTGTTTTTTTTCAACTGACCCGCAAACCTCCTACCCGTTCCCCATCCTTTCATATCTGTGTTTTTAATTGTTTATTTATTATTATTATTCATCTCTTTTCTCATCATTTCTTATTGCAATGTATGATTTTGTCAATTTACCATGTTTCTGACGCATTGACATACTGTGTTTTGGTTTTGTTGTTCACTAATTATTTCTTTGACTAGATTATATGTGACAATTTAACATATATTCGAACAGATATTGCCCTGATTTGAAGAAATCACGTGTTGTGACAAAACACGTGTCTCACAGAGGGCCATTCTCAAAAATATCATATTAAAACCCTTAAGAACAACAAACCTGAGAACAAGATTTATGTTTTTTATAAACAGTGGTGCAGCATTTGTGTGAAAGACTTATTCTTGATTAACTCTCACAGAGTAGGGGAAACAATTCTCTGTATACTTTCACACATCCGCAACACAATAAACACCTAATTGAATTAAAGAGGGCGCAGAGCACCCTAAGCTGTTAACCCTTAACCCCACTAAACGGAACATGGTATTTTTTTACTGGACATCTACGATAAATGTCTAGTAAAAAATATCATACCTGCCCCCCTGTGCCCCCAGCGCCTTGCATACACACATTATCATTTTGATTGTGTGTATGTTTGGCGTTGTGAGGCCCAGGGGACAGGCACGATATTTTCTTACTGGATATCTATGGTAGATGTCCTGTAAATAATACCATCCCCGCCCCTGGTCCCCAGTTGAAGCAAGATCGTCACTTTTATGCACTTAGTGTAGCCATTTCTTATTGCGGTGTGGCATTTTGGATTGGGCATCTTTGATAAAGCAAACATGATAAGTGTTACTATGTAGCTCGACTGGCATTTTAGTGCAGCCAGTTTGGACATGTTTTCATACTTTGGCATGCATTTTTAATGGTAAAGCCAACTGGGGTATGTTCTTATGTGGGGATACTGCCATATAGTGGCAGAACAAACATGGACATGTTTTCTTATAGTATCATTACTGGCATTATGCACAAAGAAAACACGAGTATGTCTTATATGGGAATAATAGAGTATAATGTTGCAGTCAGCATGGAAAAGTATGGGCACAGCCAGTGTGAAAATGTTTTATACTGGCACATATTGTGGGAAAAGGCATCATGAAAATGTGTTGGAGAAACGCTCCTGTGCACTGTTGGTGACTTGCATCTAAAGGATATTTTTCATGAGTTACCCTACAAAACCCAATTGCAAACTGTTTGGCTTTATACACAATTTCTCTAAAAAGTGTGCTCTAAAATTAACAATTTTCCCCAATTATTTAAAAAAATGTTTCGGGGGGAGAACCCCCCAAATCTCCCTTGGGTGGAGTGGGCTCCCTCGCTACGCTTGGTCGCTCTGGCATATCTGGGACAAATATTGACACCCCTCCAGTCAAAAAAATCACCAGCGCCATTGATTACTTCCAACTGATTTTGCACACTTCGCTCATCCTTGCCCTGGATCACAATATCATCAATGTAATGTGAAATTTGTATGTCAGGTTTGCATGATATCTTATCTAAGTGTTCTGTCACCAGCCGGTGACAGAGGGTTGGGCTATGCAAGTACCCCATAGGAAATCTTGTGAAGGTGTACTGACGCCCACCTCAAGAAAATGAAAACTGCTCCTGGCACTCTTTGACAATTGGTGCAGAGAAAAGGACATTTGCCAAATCTAACACAGCGTACCAGGTTCCCTCAAACTTCTGCATATGTTCTCAATCAATGTGACGGTGTCCGGGACTGCAGGAACTAAAGGGGGAGTGTATTTGTTCAATTCTCTATAATCCACCGTCATTTCCCAGCTCCATGCCCCTTTTTCACAGGCCAGACCTGATTATTAAAAGCAGAAGAGACTGAGCATAATACTCCTGCCTCTACATATTCTTTAATGGTGTCTGAAATGTCCTTATGACCCCCGGGAATGCAGTATTGCTTCATAGACACACACTTTGTGGCCAAAGGCAAGTGCACCGGAGGAATTTACAATTTGCCTACAATACCTTGTGCACAAGTTAATGCATTCACTCCAAACTGATATGTTCTACCTCGCAGTCCTAAAGTCAACCCTTCCAGAATGTCAAAAGAAATTATATACTCAGGTATCAGGGCAATCAACACTGGATATTCCTGTTTTTTTTAATTGCCTATTTTCATTTCCACTCCTGTCTGTACTGCTGGCGTTTCCTTTCCCGCACCCCAACCCCCCCCCCCAGCCATGCAATGGTAAAATGTCGACCTTTAAATCTTGAATGATTTCCATGAATCAATGAGGCCTCCGTTCCGGTATCTATCAAACCTCTGAACTCTTGAGTGTTTCCAGGCTTCCAAAATATCTTAACATTAACATGAGGTCATCTGTCAACTTTTATACTAGCTGAAATTGCCAGGACTTGCCCATATTCCTAGTCAAATTTGGAATGAGTGTATCCAGACTCAGCCTCTAACATTGCCCTCACTGTTTTTCTTGACTCAGTATATGTTGGCTGGTAGTGGGGAGGGATACCCCATAGACTCTACTCCCAGCTCCTCCTCAGGAGGCGCTGAAGGTGAAGTGTCCCTTTTATGCTTGGTCACCACCTGCCTCTTAACTTGTTTATAGAGCTTTTTCCCAGCAAACCCTCTCTTTTTGTACAACTCGTACATTTCCCTGGTTTCAATACCATCAATTTCCTCCCGTGGCACACCATCTTTCAACAATGCCAAAAACATGTCCTTTCTTCACACTCTGGAGTCTCTACTAGCTTGTCTCCTGCCCCCTGTTCTTCTCTCACTGTGCCCCTCTCTCTCTGGGTCTGTCCTCACTTTTATCCCATTCACCCAGATCTGACAATTACTAAATAGCATCTACCACTTCATCAGTGGGGTTCCCAGTCATGCCCACTAACAGGGTCATGATGACGCTCTTGTATGCGGGTGGGGCAGTTCTTATGACCATATTTCTGGTTGACTGTCATGAAACACTGTGCTTACCTGCTCGGTCACAGCGGCCTCCAGCCCGGCGGCTCTGCTGTGTAGGGAGAACGCTGCAGCTCTTCCCCAAACACCAGGGGTCCCAAGTTCTCCGTGGCGGTTGCCATGGTGCCTGGGCGACGTGCCACAGCAAGCGGCTCCAGTCACATGCTCGGCACATCAAAGCATTTGTGACGTGACTATTTACAGTCACGTGATCTGGTAAACCAGGAAAGAGAGATATTTAAGGAACCTCTGTTCATTCCTCCTTGCTTCTCAACTCCTATTGGCAGCTACCTTGATCCTGGTTATATTTCTTGTTATTTGACCACCTACTTCTCCTTGGATTGTTCTGGCTACTTTTTGACCCTTAGCTTGTGTGTTGGATTGCTCCTGGATTACCCCTCTGCTCCTGCTGTTCTTGTGGTTTGGACCTGGCTTTTTCTCCTGGATTGTCTTTTGGATTGCCCCTGCTGCTTTTCTGGTGAACTGTGCATTTTTTTATCTTGGCTCTGCTTCTTGGACTGCCTTTGGATTACCCTTTACTCTGGTGAACTTGTTATTTCTGGACTGCCTTCTTCCCTGTGGATTATTCTGGAATTTGGCGAACTGAGGGTGTGCTGGAGATTTGTTTTTTCCCCCACAGATTGTGTGCCCTCTGGCTCACAACAGGAACGGTTCGGATTTTGTCACTGCGCTCCTGGTTCCACCCTTCAAAGGGTCATGTCATCAACGCATCAACAGAACTTGGGGTTCCCTGGTATCAGGTAAGATTAGGTTGTAGGTTTACTTAGAGGAGAACTCCCTAACCATACTGTCGTTATTGTTAACCCCTGTGTTTCCCTTGAATGCGGGTGGGGCAGTTCTTATGACCATATTTCTGGTTGACTGTCATGAAACACTGCCGCTTACCTGCTCGTTCACAGCGGCCTCAAGCCTGGAGGCTCTGCTGTGTAGGGAGAACACGGTGGCTCTTCCCCAAAACACCAGGGGTCCTGCGTTCTCCGTGGCGGGTGCCTTGGCACCTGGGCGCCTGGGCGACGACTCCAGTCACATGCTCGGCAGATCGATTAACTCATTGCATGACTATTTACAGTCACGTGATCTGGTAAACCAGGAAATAGCGCTATTTAAGAAACTTCTGTTCATTCCTCCTTGCTTCTCAACTCCTATTGGCAGCTACCTTGATCCTGGTTATTTTTCTTGTTGTTTGACCACCTACTTCTCCTTGGATTGTTCTGGCTACTTTTTAACCCTTGGCTTGTGTGTTGTATTGCTCCTGGATTACCTCTCTACTCATGCTGTTCTTGTGGTTTGACCTGGCTTTTTCTCCTGGATTGTCTTTTGGATTGTCCCTGCTGCTTTTCTGGTGAACTGTGCATTTTTTGATCTTAGCTCTGCTTCTTGGACTGCCTTTGGATTACCCTTTACTCTGGTGAACTTGTTATTTCTGGACTGCCTTCTTCCCTGTTGATTATTCTGGCTCACAACAGGAACGGTTTGGATTTTGTAAATGCGCTCCTGGTTGGTGCGTTTCCACCCTTCAAAGGGTCACGTTATCAACACATCAACAGAACTTGGGGGTCCCTGGTATCAGGTAAGATTAGGTTGTAGGTTTACTGAGGGGGGAACTCCCTAACCATACTGTCGTTATTGTTAACCACTGTGTTTCCCTTGCAGCTACCGAGGACCTGGTACAGTACATCCAGTCCCATATGTGGTCTCAATAACTGGCTAGGGAGTTACCCTTTACTCTCCCTGGCTGGTGCTTGGGAACGGGAACAGACAATGGCACTACCCCCATTTGTACCGTTTCATCTACATGAACTGCTTCTTTCATAGCATGTTCTCTGATTATTTTAACTGCCTTCTTCAATGCATACCACTTCTTTTCCTCAGTGGGCGAACCCGTGGTGATAGGATTTTTACGGTTACACCCTTGAGCCACTAGGTGCAACAGAGATACCTGTGCAGCATGGCCAATGCCATCTGGAGGAGGCCCAGCCCGCAATGCTTCTTGTATATTAGTGTCACTGGACAGAGGCAGGACGCGTGGGGAATCTGCAGAATCTACTAGCAGGCCTCCAGCACCTCCATCATACATTTGCACCATCAAGGTGAGTAAATGCCCCCCTGACTTCTGCCTCAGTGAAGTAATAATTTCACCAACCACCTGTTGTGTGTAACCTTCCAGTGTGGTCAAATCCACAACACCCCTCCTGGATTATGTGGATGGGGCCAGCCCTGCGCCTTGTTACTGGTTTAGCAGCTACAGCATTTTCATCCCGTTTTAATTCAGATTCTACTTCCACCTCTGGGCTACACTCTGAATCAGTTGTATTCCAAATATCACCATCCCATTTATCAGGATCCCAATCTGCCCCTGCAGTGGCAATCACAGCAGCAACTTTTGTTTTGGTGACACTGCCTCGTCTTGTTCTGTATTTATATTGGGAAACCCTGACAGCTGCTCTCTCAGCAACGTCTTGATATTTAGATGCTTTGTCATTCCACATTTTGAATTGTAATTGCTGCATTAGTGAAATGTGCTTCTCAGCAGCTAACTCCTTTTCCAAGCGCAACACATCCTTGCTTAATTCAACATTCCTCTGGTGCATTTGTCTATATGCATACAAGGGAATCCAACCCATCTCGCAAGAGCAGTGGATTCTTTCCCTTTGTCCACCTTGACCTGTCGAATGACTTACAAAGCCCAACACTGCATTCCCATTCCTTTGCCAACATATCATATGGGCCCTTAGTCCAACTCAGAATTACAACACAAAGGCAATCCTCGCAAGTGGAGATCCTGTTATCTCTCTTTTTAAACAAGGTATTCATAATTACAATAATTTACAATGACCTATGCAATAACATATCCATCGCAGCTGGAACGCAGTCACGCAAAGCGTACACACACAAAACACCAATTAACAAAGCCAGGCTCTCACTTCAAAGAAGAAGGAAAAGAAAAGAGGCAACATAAATCTTTTCTTTCAACGTACAAGCACAGATTCCTGGATGCCTGCAATAGTGAAGCACAAGGCAGCCCAATGTTTTGCTTCATAAGTGCACAGGAATTATTTAACAGCCCCAGCACACAGAATTAATAAATGTTTTTGTATGTCGAGAGGCAATTACTTACCAAAACACTCAGCTAGAATGTAAAATGGCTCTTTAAGGCCCCCTTTATTCTCAATCAGCATACATAACAAAATAAATGCAATAAAGAAAATAAATGAATGATTAGTAAATGGTTTAAAAATACTTCACTATTGAGGTCACTGCAGAACACCTCCTCATCTTAGCCAGCATCACTAATAAGCTCTGAAAACAGGCTGGCACCAGAGATTCTCCCTTCAACGGGCATGGAAAGCTGTGCGTCCACACTTACCCAATGTTTTTTCTGTCTGACTGTTTTGGTGCTCATCGTTTTAAACATCACACAGATGCAAGTCTGCCTGTTGCCAGTTCACATGAATCCTCGGCTGAATGACACATGGCAACCTCAAGAGGTAAACTCTTCCCTTTCTCACGGAAGCGTGAATGACAGCATAACTTGACTTTGGCTCCTTCAGTGTTATCATGCACCAACCGGCACCTTTCTTCAAAACAATGCTTCAAGCAATGCAGAATAATATAAGCAGTCAGCCTCGCTGAAAATGTGAAACAGTGTTCAAACTTCACATTAAATGCAGATCTCACTGAGGAAGAAAATGTCCATTGCTGCTCTGGGCACACCCAGAATGCATTTCACAGAGAATCCATGTTTAGTCAAAAACATTACAATTCAAAAGCATTACAGTTGGCCACCTGCAGAGATCATTTGACATTTGTCATAGAGCGTTCTGCAATTCCGTTGGCCTGTGGCCATAATGGTGTGATCCTCCTGCATTGAAAGCCCATGTACCTTGCAAAATTTGTGAAGTCCTAACTAGTGAATGGCAGGCCGTTATCAGATTTGATTACTTTGGGGATGCCATAGGTCGAGAGCATTCGATCCAGCATGGGTAGGACACAGGTGGCAGAAGTGTACTCGATTATCTGAGCGTCCGGGAACCGGGAATGTTCATCAATCAGCACCAATACGCCGAAGTCCAAAGAAGTCCATGGCCAGTTCATCCCACACACCCTCCGGTAGCTGAGACATGAGTAACAGACTGGGCTGGGGTGGTGGTGCTACGATGCGACATGTGGCGCAGTTCTGGATCATGTCCTCCACCATGGCGTCCAGCTTGGGGAACCAGGCCTTCTGCCTTAGCAGCCGTTTTGTGGACACCACTCCCTGTTAACCCTAGTGACTGAGATGGACAACTCGCGTTCGAAGTCTGCTGGGCAGGACGACTCTACAGCCTTTCATGACAATGTGATAATCCACCACCGTAACATCATCTTGTACCAGCTCTAGGCTACGTACACTTGTCAGTCCAGAAAAGGTAGACACCCCTCGATCGTAAGGCAATGTATTTTGTTGGCCGAAGACCAACCGCCTCATGTGTTTAGTATTAGAACTATATAGCCATAAGCTTGACTAAAGTGCGGCCATGTTAAAGGTGATTGAAATCGCCATTTTGTTTTCTCTAACGTTGCTTTTTGCTTTCTGTTAAAACTGCTTTGCTGAAATATTATTCTGCTCCACTGGTGCATAACGCAAGGCTGCGAGAGGCATGTTGAAACATAACGGAGTAACCCAGACAGAAATGCCCGGTCTCCTCCCTCGCATATCCTTGGAAGTAAGCAGCAAGGCATCCTAATCAGTCCATAGGTGCCAGTTAGTCTCGAAAACACAGTAGAAATGCTAGAAGCGAACATTAAATGACTTGAATTATGCTCTTCTTTGCGGCCCCCCTTTCCTGAGCCCTGGAGAGCAAGTTGACCCCCAATACACAAATAGAAACTAGGAGCTAGCAAGGCCTGGAATGTGTCTCTCCCCTGCACGCAGCTTGCTTGCAAGAACAGAAGCATTGTGTTCTTTTAAACAAAGACTTGTGTCTGTAGGCTCGCGAAAAATGCAACCTGTTGCTAAATGAATGTTCGAAGGTGTCATACTCATCACCATTGTCAATCATCGTGCCCAATTCAAAGGAAATGTATTAGGGGCGGTATTGGATGTGTAACTACTGATTACAAGATGCTTGATTTGTGTATATGTAACTGTTGTATGATTCTCCGTCTCTTGCGTCCCCCGGGGTTTGGAAACACAGGTCGCGGGACATGGGACCCAGTTGGCCAACTGAGACTATTTGCTTTGCAATAAACCCTAGATTTGGGGAATACAACCTCATGTCTGGCGTATTAATTTGTGTGTGGTGATTGTGCCTTGTTTCCATATGCGAAGGTCCCTCAGGGGCTCCTTCAAGATGGCGCCCGAATAGGGACCCTCCCCCACTTGTTCCATCGTGTAAGTTGTAAAAATAAGGAAGGCGGAGAGAACAGCGAGGACGGGACGATCGAGCCGGGATCAAGAGGTGTTCGGGGCACCCCTGCGAAAGCGATGAGAGACTCCTTTGCAGATCTGCACACAACTGATCCCTGATTGACATGTCCGGCCAGAGAACAAGGAGGCGAGGGTCCTGAAACGAGGCAGAGTGAGCCAAGATACGCAGACACAACGTCATTGGTTGTGTCAGTATACAGTCGAATTGCATCTTAAGAGACGATTTGACTGATCAGGTGAGTCATGCCCCGATTCAAAATAATCCTGATATTGGTTGAGAGTTGATTTTGCAAAATCAAACACCCAGTGTAAGGTTGATTAGCCAAGGGTAAGGTTAAAACATGCCTGGGGTATTGTTCACCCTAGCGGGATTTTTCCGCTGCGGTAGACAATCTTTGGAAACTGGCCAGGTCGCGCCACCCATGGGAACGCCGGCATATGAGATGTATGTGAAATATGGTGTGGGAGCGATAATGTTTTGTGAGACTTGGCATAGGCAAACCAGAAAACAGGAAGATTTTCAGTGGCCGAATCATGGGAGTTTTGAGATGACGAGAATAGATAACTTGGAGAAGGTGTTGATGAAAAAGAAAACACGTCCTGCAGCATTTGATGTTCTTTGGGACTGGAGAAGGGAAGCTTTGCTTCGTTGGAGAAGTAGAGAGAAACATGCGCACAGGCATAAGTCGAAAGCAGAGAGAGTGAAAGAAACGGAGGAGGAGGAGTGGAATGATAGTTTGAGAAAATCAAATAGACGCGATCAGTTGAGAATAGAAAAAATATACCCACAACGAGAATTGCATTCATCAGATGAATTGATAAATAAAATATTGACTGATACAAAGCGAGGCCCAAGGGAAGAGACTAAAAAGACTGTGTCAGTAACTATTGCTCAGCCCCCTCCTATTGCACACCCCCAGACCACACAGTCAGCGCCTCCCATTAGCCAGTCAGCACCACAACAGTTACTTCCCGTTCCCGTTGTCCCATCTGCACCTCCCTCCCTAGAGATCATTTCTGTCCCATCTGCCCCTCCTGTAATTGAACTTGAACTTGTTGAAACAAGAGAAGGGGCCGGACAAAGTGGATGTGCGAGAGTGACCCGTAGTGCGATCAGCAAGGAGAGAAGAGGGGAGCTGCAAGAGCAGGCAGAAATGTATATAAATGGGAATGATGAAACGTCAGCGCTAGCTTCGATGTATGACTTCAGGAGGAGCAATGAAAGACAGGTAGTGTTGGAATGCATGGGGGAATATTTAGTGGCGAGATGGAAACAGTTAATTGGGAGGCTACCACCACAACGATTGTTGGATTTGAATGCATTAGCACATTGTAGAGATAGAGATGAAGAAATAAGGGAACATGTAGACCGACTTTTTGAACTTAAGAATGAACTTGATGATGAATATGCTGAAATGTTTGCCACGCCTGGGTATAGGACTAAAGATATTAGGAGAGATAGGAAGGAAGCTGTAGAGCCCTATATACAGCAGCGATGTTTGCCATCGTCAAGACAGACAGGCGATAAATTAAAAGTATGCATACGAGAGGCGTTAAAATGGATTTCAGATCCTAGTATCCCCACAATGGAAATACATGAAATGTTTGATGAATACCCCTTGTCAATGAGGATAGAAGCACTACGAACAATGGTTGAGGTGCTACTCCAGCAAGTGGCGGGACACAATAGAGGAAGAGGAAATGCACAAGGCAGAAGTAATTTTAACATGCATGGAGGGCCTCTGGGATTGAATCAGTGTGCATATTGCAGAGAGGAAGGTCACAGGCGAGCAAAATGTCCACATCTGCAAAATAGAAATGGGTATGGCCAGAGAATACAGCATAGGGGGCATCCAGGAACAAATGGGCAGAATAGAAATAGCATGCAGCAGCACCAAAATAGCAAAGGGAAAAGTGCCCAAAGTCAGAACCAAGCGCAGAATCAAACTGCCTCTACTCAGAATCAGAGCCATCAAAACACGCATAATGGGAAAAGAGGAAGGGGCGGAAACATTTTTGACACTCAATCAAATGCGTACTATAATAACAGCAGTGATTACACATCGGATGATGTGTTGTTTCCCCAATAGGACAGCCCAAGACAGGGGTCGGATCCAGTGCCTATCCCGTGAATCAGAAAGGACCCTACGTAGAAAAGAAAGTCGGGAATAGAGAGCATAGCTTTCTTGTAGATACAGGGGCACAAAAATGCTCGATAGATCATCACTTGGTTCCAGAAATACCACTGTCAGGGCAAAGAAATATTTCAGTAGGGTTCGCAGGTACCCCAGTAATAAATCCAGTGTCCCAACCAGTACCAGTAACATTAGGTCGATTCACTGAATACTGTCCATTTCTCTTAACAGAAAACTGCAGGGAAAATTTGTTAGGATTAAATATATTGAAAAAACTGAGTGCAGTTATCCACTGTACGCCAGATGGAGTATTTTTGACCATTTCACCACAGAATGTACCAGTATCTGAATTTTTGTCCAAACCTTTTCCAGGAGAATTGAGTGAAGTGCCAACTTGTAGATGGGCGATGAATGACAATGATGTGGGATGCTTGAAGATGGAGCCAGTGAAAATTGTTCTGAAAGAAGGAGTAACGTTACCACGTATTCCACAGTATAAAATCTCAGCAGAAGGAGAAAAAGGATTGAAAAGTATTGTATCTGATTTGGTAAAATCGGGAGTGATTGAAGAAATTACAGGCAGTAGTTGTAACAGTCCCATTCTTCCGGTGTATAAAAAAGGAGGTAATGAGGTACCATATCGTTTCATAATTGATCTTTGTGCACTAAACAAGGTAGTAGATCCTCAATTCTCATTGGTTCCAGATGTTACCACAATTTTGACAATGATACCTGCCTTGGCGGAGTACTTTAGTGTTATTGACTTGAAGAATCCTTTTCTCAGCATTCCAGTACACAAGGAAAGCAGATATTTGTTCGCCTTCACGTTAGGAGGACGATCATTCACATTCACACACATTCCACAGGGCTACACAGAGAGTCCGAGTATTTACAGCAGAGCATTGAAAGAACAGCTAGACATGCTAGAATTACCGGCAGGTTGTCTATTGTTACAGTATATAGATAACTTATTGATCGCCGCAGATACAGAGGAGATTTGTAAAAAGAGCACTGTTTTACTATTAACACACTTAGCAGCACATGGCCACAAAGCGAGCTTAAAGAAATTCCAATATTGTCGAAAGGAGGTGGTTTATTTGGGTTACCTACTTTCCAGAGAAGGGAGAAGACTGACGCCAGAAAGGATAGAGAGCATTTCTGGTATGCCTATTCAAAAACACAGAAAGGAGTCAGAGCCATAATAGGCATGGCTTCTTATTGTCGGCAGTGGATTGTGAATTTTGCTTTGATTGTGAAGCCAATGGTGGAATTGACAAAAAAGGATGTTGTGATGCCTTTGCAGTGGAATGAAGAATGTCAGAGAGCATTTGATCTGCTCAAAACTGTATTGTGTTCTGCTCCAGTTTTGGGCACACCAAATTATGAAAAAGTTTTCAGATTGTTTGTACTCGAGAATGAAGGCTGCGCATTGGCTGTTTTGACACAGGAACAAGGTGGAAGAAATAGGCCATGCGGCTATTTTTCTTCCGCGCTGCACCCTGTAACGCGCGCACTACCAGGATGTTTGCGAGCTGTTGCAGCGGCTGCTGTGTCAGTGAAACAAACGGAAGGAATGGTATTGGGGCACACCTTCATTTTGATGGTGACACATGCCATAGACGTTCTGTTAAATAGATCGACCTCACCTCTGCTAGATTGACTAGATATGAAATTGTCCTTTTTGCGCCATACATCCAAATTATGAGGTGTAGCGCTTTGAATCCTGCAGAATTAATGCCACTGCCCACGGAAGAACTCGGTGAGAATGATACACCACCCCACGATTGTTTAATGGTTACTGAGGAAGAAACGAAGGGAAGAATTGATTTAACAGACACCCCACAAAAAGAGCCAGATGGAGAGTTGTTTTGTGACGGATCCTGTTTTGAACTACCTGATGGCACATCAACTGCTGCCTATGCTATCACCACGTTAAAAAGTATTGTGGAAAGTAAAAGACTCCCCTACAACTCTGCGCAAGCAGCGAAGATAATAGCCTTAACAGGAGCCTGTGAGATTTCTGAAAATCTGAGTGTAAACATATATACTGACAGCCGCCTTTGGCGTGGTTCATAACTTTGGCCGACTCTGGGCTGAGAGGGGTTTCCTGACATCACATGGGGCCAGGATCCAACATGGCCCTTTGATTGTACGATTGCTGTCTGCACTTACGTGTCTGAAGCACCTAGCAATAGTGAAATGTGAGGCGCATAAAAAAGTAACATGTAAAGTGGGAGGGGGAAATGCATTTGCAGACAGAATTGCAAAGCAAACTGCCACTGATTTGAATACCAAAATGTTGACAGTAGTCTGTGGAGGTGCCCTGCATGATAGAGAATGGAATTGCTACTGTCAAAGAAATGCAGGCAGAAGCCACTGCTGATGAAATACAAGGGTGGGCTGAGGGCTCTGCTGAATTAGATCTAGAAGGTTGCTGGGTGGACAAGAAGAGTAGAAACTGGATGCTGCCCAACTCCTATGTAACTGCAATGGTCACAATGGCCCACAGCCCTTCTCATATTTGTGCCAAAAAGATAGGCCAGCATCTAGCCACAGTATGGGAGAATGCACACATAAAGAAAAATGCTGAGAGGCTCGTTCAGAACTGTATCACGTGTCTACAACACAATGTGGGGAAGGGAACGGTGACTCCAACAGGCAGTTTTGGTCCTCACTCTATGCCTTTTGAGGTAATCCATTTTGATTTCATAGAGATGGAGAGATGCCAAAACTTGAACTAGTATGTCCTAGTAGTTATATGTGCATTCAGTAAGTGGGTGGAAGCATATCCATTGAAAGACTGTACCGCCATGAGCACTGCAAAAGTAATGTTGAAGGAGTACTTCTCCCGTTTTGGTCTGCCCCGTGTCATATGGTCAGATAATGGTCCGCATTTTGTGGGCGCAGTGATATTACAGATTTGCGCAGGTCTCCAGATTGATAAGCGATTCCATTGTTCTAGACACCCCATGAGTGCCGGTCTTATTGAACGCCACAACGGCATCCTGAAAGCCAAAATAAGCAAGATCTGTGCAGGGAACAAGTTAAGTTGGGTAGACGCATTAGCAATAGCGTTACTGTGCATGCGTACATCTGTGCAAATAGAGACTGGGCTCGCCCCTTATGAAATCGTGATGGGGAGACTGGCAAATGTAAGGAGTGCACCGCAGCCAAAACAGTTGAGGGAGCTCGAATACCCTGTGCTCAGCATTTATTGTAATCTTTTAATACAAAAATTGTGTTTGATTCATCAGCAGGTGCAGGAGGCATTACCGATAAGATACACTGGTCCGGGGCATGCACTGGAACCCGGAGATTGGGTCCTCATCAAGAACTTTGAAAGGAAGACATCACTTGCACCAAGGTGGCGTGGACCCTATCTGATACTCTTAACAACGCAAACCGCCATTCGTGTAGATGGAAGGAAAGCGTGGATTCATGCAACCCACGCTAAAAAGTTCCTGACACCATCTGAAAAACTGCCTGATCGAGACGACCAGAAAGAGACAGCGGTCCCAGAAACGAAAGAGACGTTTGCCAGTTCTTTGCCACAAAATCTGCCTGAACCTGAAACAAAGCCTAAAAAGATTGCTGTAAAAGAGGAACGGCAAAGAGTGCCCCAACGTTGTCCAGCAGAATCTGCATCACTGCTGGCTGACACAAAACATGTACCACTTTGGCGCCCACCATCTATTGTTGCGCCACAGCCTGAAACGAAATCTACATCATCACTTGGGCACCTGCCATCATCTGTCATTGCGCCACAAGCTGACTCCGAGCTTAAGTCTGGAAGTGCACCGCACTATTCATTGATCACACGATACCAGGAGCAAGGAGGTATAATCTGTGGAACAGGAAGAAGGAGTGATCAAATCTTCATTTCTTTTGATCTTTGTTGCCTCTGTTTCCTATTACGGGTGAAGTAGGAACCGGAGGCCTAGAGGAGAGCGGTGTGAGGGTTGTGCAAATCGGACAGCCCAAGAAATCGAGGCTCCTCGGTGCTAAAAAATAAAATAATCCATGTGCAGATCACCCCTTACGGACAAGAGGGGCTCACATGGTACGAGGCAATTGATAACTGCTCCGGAGTTCTTTGAGCAATGTGCAAATGCACAGAGATCTTGCCCAACGCATAGCAATCCAGGCTGCTAAGAACTGGCTGAATAAACTGAGGACAATTACCCAACTTATTGACATTCGAACGAGTGCAGCAAGAAGAGATATTCACAACGAACATTGCTGAAGAAGAAGAACCGTGAGAGGAAAATGCTGGAACCAGCTTTTGCCCCCTCCTGCACCACTGCTGATAATGAGTTAAACATAGCGCACGAAAAGTTACACAAAAAGAATTGCCGAAAAAATTGTATGCTGATTTTAACAATAGTCATGTGTATGATGAGTATAACAGCCCCAATAATGACAGTACTGGTATTATGGTACTTAGAGGAAATGCACCCATTAGAAGCTCTCTTGCCTGTAAGAAACATCTCCACTACTGAAAGCCCAGTTCATGTAATTACCTACACTCTGTCCTCAATGGAAGAAAGACATAGGGAAGGATATGGTAACAATACATTACTGCAAATAATGAATATAACACATTCAATTCTGAGAAAGAATAATTGTTGGGTGTGTGCCCATTTGCCACAGCATGGTGGTAAAGGAATAGGTTGGTACATGCAGCACTGACATTGAGTTCTGCATGCAGAGAATCTCTAAGTGCCTTATATTATGGGAAAGGGAATAAAAGTGAAACGGGTCAATTAGATAGCACAAACATGAATGAATTTGAAGAGATAATCATGAAACCTGTAGGTTGCTCCATATTTCATAGAGCACGAATAATGACACCAAAAGTAACACCTTCCAAACTTATGCCACAAGATAGATTGTTTGCGCCATATAAATCATCTGTAATCACATGTCATATGAGATTAGAAGGAAATAAAGATGCAGTGCCCCCCTCCTATAAAGTAAATTCCAGCCCGCGTTCTGTGCCTTTTTGCTTAGAAAAGAAAGGCTCCTATCCAGTAGGGACATTCACTAGATGCATGAATATAGCGATTCTTGATAGGGAAGTAGAACCTGTATATGTAGATGATCCCGTGTATTTTATGTGTGGAGAAAAAGCATATCCCTGGTTGCCTAGAAACTGGGGAGGTACTTGCTATTTAGGACTTTTGTTCCCAGGAGTGTTTCTTTTAAAAACAACAGACATAGCCAAACTATCTAGATCTAGGCCACGGAGAAGTAATGAAGCAGGATTGATTGCGGAAGACGTAGCAAAACCATTTGTACCATTTATGGCCCAAGCAATAAACTCCTATAATATACGACAAAAATCCAGAATCTTAGAGAAAACAATAACTGGAACAACAGATATATTATACAACATGACATTAGAGGAGAAAGGGATTAGATTAATGACACTTCAAAATAGAATGGCTCTTGATGTAATCCTGGTTGATCGTGGCGGTGTTTGCAAAATTGTGGGATCAGCGTGCTGTGTATTTGTAAATGACTCCTCCCCTACGATTTTTGAGGCGATAAGAAAATTGCACGTCTTGAGCTCTGAACTCCATACCCAAGAAGGGGGTTGGGATATAGGCTCCTGGTTCTGGGAGATATTATATTCATGGGGATGGAAATTATTTGCGATCCTAGTAGCAGTGCTAGGAATATTCATGACATGTTACTGCTGCATACACTGCTTACCTATAGTATGCATTGAAATAAGCAAGGGATGTGTATAGATGATGGAAAGGAAAAACACTACTAAAACAAACAATTATGGTAATGATGAATCGAAGACAGTAAAAGAATTCATGTCAATCGATATTGATGACAATGAAGAGGAGAACAGTAGTGTGCAAGATTCAGAATCTGATTCAGATACTTGGTCAGAAGAGGATGCAATGTATGGATGAGGCGTTTGGCATATAGCCAAAAGGAGGGTTTAGCAGTCCAGAAAAAGTAGACAACCCTCGATCGTAAGGCAATGTATTTTGTTGGCCGAAGACCAACCGCCTCATGTGTTTAGTATTAGAAATATATAGCCATAAGCTTGACTAAAGTGCGGCCATTTTAAAGGTGATTGAAATCGCCATTTTGTTTTCTCTAACGTTGCTTTTTGCTTTCTGTTAAAACTGCTTTAGTGAAATATTATTCTGCTACACTGGTGCATAACGCAAGGCCGCGAGAGGCATGTTGAAACATAACGCAGTAATTGTGAGGAATAAGGGCTGGAAGCGCACGGGAGTAACACGTTTTGTTTCTTAACCTCCTAAGGCAAGTATGGAGGCAAGACTACAATTCCCAGCAAGTCACAGGGGGCTTGTAGATCAGATCACGGCCACAGGTGTATGTCACGTGTGCGTTGCCAGCTGCAGTGATTGTGAGCAGCATAAAGGGCAACGGTGCGTAAATCAGGTGTGGCTTATTAATGATCTGGATGCGGTTGGTGTGAGGAGCAGGTCGACGGAGCGCTGGGAAGCCAGGGACGGCGAAGCTCTGTCCCTTTGATTGCTGCAACGAAGCTTCGCAAGATGGACCATTGAAGCCGCCAGCGTTCGCTCGTACAGTGCAGAGCAGGCGGACCGGCTGCGACTCACAGCGTGCTACAAAAACTCCGAGGTGTCCTGAGGGGCCCTCGGAGATCAGATAAGTGCTGAAGCCATTGCGGGGTGGGGGCTCATTATGTACTTGCTTTCACTCGCATTGGATTTGTGCTTAGCAATCACAGAAGGTCTGAATTGGTTGCTAATAGTTGGTTTGTTAATATGATGTGAGGACTTCACGGAGTGCTTATGCGGGCATAATCTCGCCTGTTTAAACAACAAGGACATTAAGTTACGTGTTTGTGTATTGCAGCAAGCTTGCCTTACAGGCCATGTGTTTTGTCCTTCATTTATGGGGAAATTTCCCTTGGCCTGTGTTCATCCCGCTTGCTACTACATGTGAATGTTTGCTTCTCTATGTTTTCTATTAAGTCAAGTGCATACGTATTAAGGTGTGTCTTACGTTATGCTACAGTATGTTCAGGTATTAAGAAACAGGAACCAGATAGGAAGGGTTTTTTCCCAGTGCTTCCCCCCTACCTATCCAGCTTAGGTTGCCCTGACCCTTTTTCCGGTTTTCCTAACTTCCCCCACCCCATCCACAAGCTCTCCCTAACTCCTCTTCCCCGCACTGGCTGCCACGTGGTGTCCTGTGTACTACTTCAGGCACCTGTGCCAACCACGGTGGGAGGGTCGAATTAATTCGGCTTCTGTGGTTCGGGGCAGAGTGTCGATTCCTCTCCTCCCTCATTGTAAGTGTGTATTGGCATAATAAGCCACCCCCATATTGGGATACTTACAACCACCCAAGCCAAATAGAGTCGACTCCTCCGCCTTTGGCTGATGTGCTAAAGGCCTTACAAGATATCCAAGTAGAATTGACACATGCCCGTCAAGAGTCTGGCGCTTTAAAAGCACAAGTACAAGGTTTAGTGGCGCAGCAAACCCCTTTGGAAGGGCCAAGTGGATCTACAGCAAGGCCCAGGGAAGTAGTTCCTAATCAGAGTGCTACAGTAATTGTGCAACCTCCCAGCAGTGTTCCTTTGGCAGCCCCTGAGCATTTTTCAGGGGACCCTCAAAAATATATGATGTTCTTGACTCAATGCAGATTGCATTTTCTATGTAAACCTACAGCATTTGAAACAATACAGGCTAGAACTGCATTTGTGATCTCCTATTTAATGGGGGATGCGGCGGCTTGGGCCATGCCACTAGTTCAAAAGGATGACCCTTTGTTATATAATTGGGATGGGTTCCTGGCAGAGTTTGGTAGATTATTTGACCGGCGGGAGGTATCTTTGGCCCAGGATAAAGAATCGTTGAACTTGAAACAAGGTAGTCGAGATCTAGTGACTTGTGTGACTCAGTTTAATCGGTTAGTGATTGAGACGGAGTGGCCAGTAGCAAAATAGACAGTGCTATTTTATCAGGGTTTGAAGGAAGAATTAAAGGATGCCATTGCTCAGGTAGAACCACAGCCAGGGACATGTACAGCTATGATTGATTTGGCGTTAAAATTGGATCACAGAATGAATGAGAGAAAGGGAGACAAGAAAAAAACCGGAAGTGGCACCCTTTGTGAGATTGGATAGGATTAAGGGAGGTAGGGGAAATGAAGTGTAACCCATGCAGATTGGTAGTATTAGAGGACCTCTATCGGTAGCAGAAAAGGAGCAGCGTAAAGCTAACAACCTGTGTTTGTACTGTGGGCAGGCAGGACATTTCATACATACCTGTCCCAACACTCCACAAAGAGGGGCGGGAAGTGAAAGAAGCAAGAAGGAAGCGGGAAAAGAGACGGGCCGGCCGTAGCGGGAACACCGGTGACAGGCCCCAGTGAAATAAGGTTCACTAGATGGGTAGCTAACACAATTGGTAATAAGACTTCTCACTTGTATATATTGGTGACACTGTGTTTTGCGGTGTCTAAACAGGAGGTCTGGGCCATGGTGAATTCAGGTGCAACGGGCAATTTTGTGGACATTGCATTAGCGATACAATGGGGATTGCCAATTCAGGAGAAGGAAAGGGTGGAGGGAGTACAGTCAGGGGATGGATCGTCCTTTGATATCAGGACCCATTCGGCAACAAACAAAGATACTGGAAATGTGTGCGCATCAGGCCATAGAGAAGAGATTACATTTGATTTAATTGCAGCACCTCAGTTTGGGTTAGTTTTGGGCATGCCATGGTTAAGAATACATAATCCTCAAATTGATTGGGCGAAACGGATGGTGTGGTTTGAGGGGCTGCAGTGTCAGGAGCATATGTTACCAGAAGTAGGAGCTGCATCTTGGTTGGTGGAAAGAGAATCCCCGGAACAAATGGTGGGAGCTGTAGATGTAGGCATCCCAGTCCAATATAGAGGATTTGCAAAAGTCTTTGATAAGGGAGGAGCAGAAAGATTACCTCCACATCGTCCCTATGATTGTGTAATTGAACTGGAGGAAGGGGCAAAATTACCATGTAGCAGAATATATGCTCTCACAGAGACCGAAAATTAAAATCTAAGGGAATAACTAGATGAGATGCTGGCCAAGGGATTCATTCGGCATTCCCCGGTCTCCTCGCCTTTATTTTTTGTCCCTAAAAAGGAAGTCACCTTACGAACCTGCATTGATTATCGGGCACTAAATAGAGTTATGGTAAAAAATAGGTTTCCTTTGCCATTAATTTCAGTGTTGTTGGATCAAGTGAGGTCTGCACAGATTTACACCAAGTTTGATGTAAGAGGAGCTTATCATTTAATAAGAGTGAAAGAGGGGGATGAGCGGAAAATGGCTTTCCGAACTAAATTTGGGTTGTTTGAGTACCTTGTGATGCCGTTTGGTTTGTGTAATGCCCCTGCAGCTTTTCAGTTTTTTATGCAAGAAGTATTGCGAGACTTTATTTATATTTTTGTTATTGTTTATATTGACGATATCTTGATCTACTCAGATTCGCCCGAACAACATGTACAACATGTTCAGGCAGTGTTGCACCGTTTACAAGAATACCAATTATGTGTAAAATTGGAGAAATGTGTGTTTCATGTGAAACAAGTGGAGTGTTTAGGGTATATTTTGACTCCATCTGGTGTGGTTATGGACCCAAAGAAGGTGCAGGCAGTCAAAGATTGGCCGTCTCCACAATGTATCAAAGACATCCAATCTTTATTGGGATTTGCCAATTTCTATAGACGCTTTATTCGTAATTTTTCTAAAATAGTCACACCCATTACACAATTACTGAAGAAGGCAGTGAGTTTTGTGTGGAGCCTGGAGGCAGAGAGGGCGTTTAAAGAATTGAAAGTGGCCTTCACTACGGCTCCGGTATTGAGACACCCAAACACGGAGAAACCGTTTCAGGTAGAGACCGATGCAAGTAACATCGCCGTAGGAGCCATATTATCACAGAAGGATGAGGAAGGAGTATGGCATCCTGTAGCCTTCTTTTCAAGGAAGTTAACTGTTTGTGAACAGAATTATTCAGTCACTGACAAAGAATTGTTGGCCATTCGAGCAGCATTTTTAGAATGGAGACATTATTTACTGGGAGCGAGACATCAGGTGGTGGTGGTGACTGATCATAAGAACTTACAGTATTTCAAAACCACGCACACCTTGAGTCAAAGACAGCTCCGATGGTCCCAGTACTTTAATGAATTTGATTTTGTGGTGACATTCAGACCAGGGAGCAAAAATGGGAAGGCCGGATGCATTATCCCGGCAACAAAACATAGACCAGACAGTAGGGGAAGTTAAGACCATTATTTCTCCGGAGAAAGTCATTGGGGTAGTCACTAAACAAATAATTGACCAAATAAAGAAATCTGCCTCCTCTAGACAATTGCAACAGTGGAAGGACAGTCATCTGGCACATACTGTGCGAGATGGGTTACCCTACCACCAGGGTCATTTGTATTTGCCCACTAAAAGATTGCAAGAAAGGGCGCTGTTTTGGTGCCATGGATCCCCGTTAGCGGGGCATGCAGGTCAGAGAAAGATGCAAAAAATGTTGGAGAAGTATTTTTGGTGGCCTACATTAAGACAGGATGTGGTGTATCAGTGTGAAAATTGTGTACGGAACAAGGCTGATCATGTTAAAAAGAGAGGTTACTTACAGCCATTGCCTACACCAGAAAAAGTATGGACTCACATTTCCATGGATTTTATAACTGATTTGCCACCAGATAACCAGTTTGATACCATTTGGGTAGTGGTGGATTTCTTGTACAAACAGGCTCATTTTGTTCCATGCATTGGTATTCCTGGGGCAGGCAAGTTAGCGGAGTTGTTCTTACAACATGTTGTTAGGTTGCATGGGCTACCAAAGAGTATTGTTTCGGATAGAGGCTCACAGTTTACATCCAGGTTTTGGCATGCTTTCTGTAAGGTGCTGGGAATCAACTGTGCTCTGTCCACCAGTTACCATCCCCAAACCGATGGTCAACTGAGAGAGTTAATCAGACTTTGGAACAATATTTGAGAGGTTATCTGGGAGATGGTAAGGACTCCTGGGTGCAGGCCCTGTGGTTGGCTGAATTTACTTACAATAATACCTTCCACAGCTCACTGGGAATGGCACCTAATGAATGTTTGTATGGGCAGGAACAAAACATGATCCCGGAGCAACTACCAGAGGTGGAAACCATGCCAGTGTTACAAGACCGAAAACAGTTGCTTCTAGCATTCAGGCAGAGAGCACGCACAAATTTGGAAAGAGCCAAGAAAGCCTATAAGGAACAAGCTGATAAGCATAGGCAGGAGAGTCCACGGTACAAGATTGGGACCGAGTGTGACTTTCAACTCGGAATTTAGCCTTGGTTGGATCTAGGAAATTTATGCCGAGATTTATTGGTCCATATGACGTCATTAAGTGTGTATCTGATACTGCAGTGAAATTGAGATTGCCAAAGACGTTTGGCCTCATTACACAGTAGGCGGTAAGGGTTTACCGGTACCAGTAAGGGCACCAGTACCGGTAAACCCTTACCGCCTTACTACGAGTTCCCTTTGCGGGACCCGACCTTAACGGCTGGTTTTACCAGCCGTTAAAGTAGGGTGCCGCAAAGGGACCTCGGTGCTAATTACGGTACCGCAATTTGCGGTACCGTAATTACCACCTTCCCCATTCCCATTATGCCCTATGGGGGCAAAAATGGGAATGGGGAAGGGCCTTGGTGAATGGCGAATTACCGGCCCCGCTCACCTTGGAGTAGGCTGGTAATTCGGCCATCCACCAAGGCGGACACGTTAAAATACCGGCGGCAACCATGGCGCTAATAGCGCCATGGTTACCGCACAACGTGTAATGAGGCCCTTTGCCGGTACATCTGGTACTTCATGTATCTCTGCTTAAACCTGCAGCTCCGGAAATAAAGACAAAGCGACCTCCTCCTATGATGAAGGAAGGACATTTGGAGTATGAGGTGAAATGCATTTTGGATGCTAAGAAAATAAATCAAAGGTTATGGTACCTGATTCAGTGGAAAGGTTATGTATTGGAAGATTGTTCATGGGAGCCGTCAGAAGCAGTGCATGCGCCTCAATTACTGAAACTCTTTCATAAGAGACATCCACAAAAAATTGGACCTGGGAAGAGGCCTGGGAGGGGAAGTAATGTGAGGAATAAGGGCTGGAAGCGCACGGGAGTAACACGTTTTGTTTCTTAACCTCCTAAGGCAAGTATGGAGGCAAGACTACAATTCCCAGCAAGTCACGGGGGGCTTGAAGTTCAGATCACGGCCACAGGTGTATGTCACGTGCGCGTTGCCAGCTGCAGTGATTGTGAGCAGCATAAAGGGCAACGGCGCGTAAATCAGGTGTGGCTTATTAATGATCCGGGTGCAGTTGGTGTGAGGAGCAGGTCGACGTAGTGCTGCAGAGCCAGGGACGGCGAAGCTCTGTCCCTTTGATTGCTGCAACGAAGCTTTGCACGATGGACCATTGAAGCCGCCAACGTTCGCTCGCACAGTGCAGAGCAGGTGGACCGGCTGCGACTCACGGCGTGCTACAAAAACTCTGAGGTGTCCCAAGGGGCCCTCGGAGATCAGATAAGTTCTGAAGCCATTGCGGGGTGGGAGCTCATTATGTACTTGCTTTCACTCGCATTGGATTTGTGCTTAGCAATCACGGAAGGTCTGAATTGGTTGCTAATAGTTGGTTTGTTAATATGATGCAAGGACTTCACGGAGTGCTTATGCCGGCATAATCTCGCCTGTTTAAACTTCAAGGACATTAAGTTACGTGTTTGTGTATTGCAGCAAGCTTGCCTTACAGGCCATGTGTTTTGTCCTTCATATATGGGGAAATTTCCCTTGTCCTGTGTTCATCCCGCTTGCTACTACATGTGAATGTTTGCTTCTCTATGTTTTCTATTAAGTCAAGTGCATACGTATTAAGGTGTGTCTTGGGTTATGCTACAGTATGTTCAGGTATTAAGAAACAGGAACCAGATAGGAAGGGTTTTTTCCCAGTGCTTCCCTCCTACCTATCCAACTTAGGTTGCCCTGACCCTTTTTCCAGTTTTCCTAACTTCCCCACCCCATCCACAACCTCTCCCTAACTCCTCTTCCCCCCACTGGCTGCCACGTGGTGTCCTGTGTACTACTTCAGGCACCTGTGCCAACCACGGTGGGAGGTTCGAATTCATTCGGCTTCTGTGGTTCGGGGGAGAGTGTTGATTCCTCTCCTCCCTCATTGTAAGTGTGTATTGACAGTAACCCAGACAGAAATGCCCGGTCTCCTCCCTTGCATATCCTTGGAAGTAAGCAGCAAGACATCCTAATCATTCCACAGATGCCAGTTAGTCTCGGAAACACAGTAGAAATGCTAGAAGCAAACATTAAATGACTTGAATTATGCTCTTCTTTGCGGCCTCCCTTTCCTGATCCCTGTAGAGCCCTGGAGAGCAAGTTGACCCCCAGTACACGAATAGAAACTAAGAGATAGCAAGGCCTCGAATGTGTCTCTCCCCTGCACGCAGCTTGCTTGCAAGAACAGAAGCATTGTGTTCTTTTAAACAAAGACGTGTGTCTGTAGGCTCGCGAAAATTGCAAACTGTTGCTAAATGAATGTTCGAAGGTGTCATACTCGTCACCATTGTCAATCATCGTGCCCAAGTCAAAGGAACTGTATTAGGGGCGGTGTTGGATGTGTCACTACTGATTACAAGATGCTTGATTTGCATATATGAAACTGTTGTAGGATTCTCCGTCTCTTGCGTCCCCCGGGGTTTGGAAACACACGTCGCGGGACGTGGGACCCAGTTGGCCAACTGAGACCATTTGCTTTGCAATAAACCCTAGATTTTGGGAATACAACCTTGTGTCTGGCGTATCAGTTTGTGTGTGGTGATTGTGCCTTGTTTCCATATGTGAGGGTCCCTCAGGGGCCCCTTCACACTGTCTTGTACGGCCAGAGCCTGACTCTTCGCCTGTGCCCTTGCATGTTTCACTTTTCCCTTGGATAGACAGCCTGCGATGATGTGTAAGGCTGTATCCCGGTCTGACTCACTTCTGAGTGTGGCCCAGTCCATTTGGAAGGGTTGCATGTGATGTACTATGTAGTTGAGGTATGAATCTGCGATGGACGTGCAGGCCCCTGCCGGTCCTGTTGGGTGCCTAGACAAGTAGTCAGCCAGGTTTGCATCTTTCTCTGGCCGATGAACAATGGTAAATTTGTAATCCTGCTTTCAGAGGCCCCAATGTGCAATTCTCAGAGGCATTCTGGCCTTCTAGTTGCCAAAAACAGCCAGATGGGCCTGGTGGTCTGTAACGACTGTGAAAGCTTTCCCGTACAGGAACAGATGAATGTGCTCACAGGCCCACACAATGGCCAAATTCACTTTCATGGCTTGTGAGCATGCTTGCTCTGTGTGTGTGAGACTCTGACTGGCCACTATGAAGTGGATTGTCTTGGTCCTGTTGAGTCAAGAGGGCACTGTGGCCAACTGTGCTTGCATCGACTACTTCTGTGGTTCGTTCAGCGTGAAAATATGCCATGTCTTCTGCTTTGGAGATGGCATTTGGAGAAAGCTTCCTGACACTGTCCATTGAAACAACTGGTCACGTTTGGTGAGTTGTTGGAGGGGTGTGCTGAGGGTGGCGTATTTTTGCAAATACCTGGAGCAATAACTGGCAAGTCCGTGAAAAGATCGCAATTCGGACACGTTCTGTGGTTTTGTGGTACTTTTAAGTGCTGCCACCTTGCTCGGGTCAGGGTGCATTCCTCTCTCTGAGAAAGTATGTCAGATAAATCCCAATGATCCTGTGTGGAACTCGCATTTGCTTTTATTTAGTGTCAAACCGCTGCCTCGAGTGCGAAACATACTCGATGGAGCACGGCATCATGCCCTTCGGTGGACTTTCCGAACACTAGAACGTCATCTGAGCAGTTTAGGCAGTTTGGTATATGCTGAATGACCTTGTGAAATTCGTCCTGAAAAATGTCAGCTGTGGAAAATATTCAGAAACTGAGCCGTTTGTAATGGCCCATGTGTGTCACAAAGGTGGCGATGTACCTGGATTCCGGGAAATTTCTAGCTGGTGATACCCATTTGTGAGATACAGTTTCGAGAATACTTTTGCGCCATGGAGCAGGTGAATCATGTCTGTGATTCGAGGTGCCTGATGTCTCTCTCTTTGTATCACCTCATTTGCTCTCCTCATGTCTAGACATAATCAAATGGATCCTTCTGCTGCCTTTTTGGGGACTGGTACTATGAGGGATACTGTAAGGAACTCATGGTGGCAACAGTAAAGACAGACACAAGTGGTCACAGTTCAAGGGTGTTTATTAAACTGTATAAATGGGTGAGAAAAACACCTAATCTAAACCTAAATCTAAGATGGGAGCAAGCTACAATTATCAAATAATAATAAGGCAGTCCTAGTGGTGTCTTATAAAATAAAGGGCCTATAATAGAAACAAATATTACCAAGCCTTACCGCTAAATTACAAAATAGTGTGTGATAATGTTCACCAGAAAAGAAAAGAAGTGCTCACAAAATGATATGTCAGGATGGTATAACTGGGGTCTCCATTCCCTACGTTTTTAGCACGGGACAAGGTAGGACTCTGGAGCACAGCACACTCCTGGGCTTCTCCAGCACAAGCTTACAGTTCGGTTCCAAAATATCAGGACCTTTGGTGGCCAAGGGGGTCATTCCGAGTTCGGCAGTAAGGGTTTACGGGCACCGGTAAGGATGGCGGTAAACCCTCACCGCCCTATTCCGAGGTCCCTTAGCGGGTCCCAGCAGGAACGGGTGGTCTGACCACACGTTCTCTGCGGTTCCCGTTAAGGGACCTTGGAGCTAATAATGGTACCGCAATTTGCGGTACCGTTATTAGTGCCTTCCCCATTCCCATTGAGCCATTGGGGGGGCTCAAATGGGAATGGGGAATGGTTTACTGAATGGGGACTTACCGGGTCCTCCAGGGTCGGAATGACCCGGTAAGTCCCCATTCAGCCAGACCGGGCCCGGACCCGGATTTGGAGGCAGCCATGGTGCTAATAGCACCATGGCTACTTCCAAACTCGGAATGACCCCCAAAGTCTCTTGCCTCAGAGGAACTAATGTGCTATAAACAACAAAACAAAAGTTCCTTTCATTGTTTCTTCACAACAGGTGATTTCTCTTCACCCGTGGATCCCCCTCAACCAGGCTCAGATGATTTTGCAATGTTGGCCTCCCTCAGTCGGGTTCATTACAGCCTTCCACTCCCAATATTATCACCTATAGTATTCAAGAGTGCCAATGTCTTTTTAAACAACTGTTCACTGTTGACATCCCTCGGCCGGGTTCACACTTGTCGACAAAATGTTTAGAGGTGTTGTGTATTGCTCTCATTCCTGGGCACCCCTCAGCCGGGTTCACATTTGCCAGTTTAACACAGTTCACTTAGTTGTAACACCTTGTAGGATTCACTTCCCTTAGCTTTATCCAGGCCCCAGTCAGGCTTTCTCTTAAACACCCAGTCAGGCTTCACACATTTATCATTCGCACAATGTTGCCCTCAGCCGGGCACACATATCTGTTTCAGAATGTCAAAACTTTGGTAATGCGTTAAGGACTTTCCATTGCACAAGGGATTTTGGCTCGACCCTTGTATGACCACCTTAACTCTCTATGCCGGTCTTTCCTATGGCCTCTGGGTACATGTTCACAGGAAAAGGGAATGAGTGTTCAGTAGCACACAAGTTCTTTGTTCATATCATGTTGCCATTTGCAACCTTCGCTCGATACCGTCCTGTTTACTATCGGTTCTCTCTCCGACTCACCGGCTGTGCTGAACTCCTTGTTGTTTCTTGTCTCTGGAGTCAAGAACTGTGCCGTCAAGAACAGTGACACGGTAACAAGCGTGTCTCCCCGCCTCGGTTATAAGCACGGGAGGGTCCCATGCACCGTTGACATCCGTTATACCAAAGGCCAAGGGCACTTCGCTCCTTTTTGTCCTTTCCGGTCCCACCGCCTTTCTTCTCCATTTGAACTGCCGTCCAAAAATAGCCGCCTCTTTGTGCGTTTGTCCTTACTCAAAGTGTGATCTTGTGCTCTGCATGTTATCCATGTGGGGAAGGGAAAGGGCCGTCAGGTGTGTGTAGTTATTGTCAATTGCCTGACTCTGCCTGACCCTTGTGTTGGGACATGTCAGGTAAACAGCTCTGGTGTTAGTCCATTGTCTTTCACGGTGTGCAAAAGTGTTCGTGTTGGAAAAGGGGGCTGGGGTGGGAGAGCTTCTAAATATCCTAAGTGGTAGGATGGGGAAAAGGTGCTATTATAAGGAAGGTGGTACTCCGTCTCGCCCGTCAGTGTCACACTTCCACTCCCCGAAGACCCCTCCATCCAGGTGATCCTCCCCCACTAGTCCACCCCCAGGAACTGGATCCAATAGCGATGGCCGTGTCCTGACCCCCTGGATGACAGATCTCTGCCGACTAGTGGGTGAAACACCTTCAGGTTTTTCACAATACCCACAGTGTGGGCCCTACAGCAGGTTCAATGGCTTGTAGGTCCAGTCGTTTTTTGAGTTCATCGTCCACCTGTTTTTGTATGTTGATTGGGATGCCCTGATAGTATTGGGCTATCGGCTTGTCATTCGGATCTATGTGAAGCTGTATTTTGCAGTTCTTGAGCTAACCTAGTCCTTTGAACAATTTTGGTAATGCCTTTCAATGTCCTCAACCTTCGCCAGATATTTATGCGCCGTCAACTGGTAGAGGTCTTGAAACTTAGAATACATCCGCTGTCCGTCTCAGTCTTCAGCACGTGGAGCTAAAGGCGTGCTGCATGTGACGTGTGCAAACCTAATGCAGAGATGACTCCTTTGCATGGCAAAAGTGTGATGGACCCATATGGGTAAATGCCTCTGGTCGACGGTCTCAGCTTTGGGGGTTGCGGGAGACTGTTATAAGCCTCTTCACTCAGGATGTTAACCATCGCTCCTGTGTTGATGAGAAACTTAGCAGGGGTGTTGTTGACGTGCACGATTAACGTTGGGCTGTGTTCCTTGGCCACCTCATTATTTAGTGTCCACACGTAACCCTTCTTTCTTTGGTAATCAGCGGACGATACAGAATTACTGCTTGATGGTGACTGCACCTCTATATATCTTACATGTCATCTGGAGCGCCACTGCCCCTGTCGTCTGATGATCGTCGGTCTATGCGGGGGTATGACCTGGTGCTCTCGTGGTCCTCCACCCTGTACCTTCTTGTTTCACTGCCGGTCCCTGCTGCACGTGGGCTGGTATTAGTAGCTCTCATCTCTCCTTTGGCATTCTTCTTCCTTGTGGCGGTAGCGGGGCATTTTTGCAGAAGGCCCGGAAGTGATCTTCGCGTCCACAGACTGCGCACTTTTGTCCCAACGCCGGGCACGCACCCACGTGGGGATATATTCATAGCCGCACTTGAAGCACGTAGCGTCTCTGCATCTGGGGTCAACACTGATAGTTGTAGTGAGTTTGTGCACACTCTCGCCTTCTGCCTGCTAAGGCTGTATGGTCACTTTGTTCACGTTGCCCCTCTGTTGATCTATGGCAGATTCAATGCAGACAAGTGCAAGTATTTTTTCAAGGGACCATTGTTTCTGCAATAGTTTCTTTCGAAATGCCTGAGATTCGCAGCCTTCGATGACATGAGAGCGTGGCTCTTCATTGTTGGAATATGAGTGGAATTCACAGTGCCTGATCTTGATGTGCAGTCTCATCACAAAATTGTTGAGTTTCACCCTTTTCCTGGCACGTCATTTGAAAAATGTGTCGCTCTTAGTCCACATTCATGCGGGTTAAAAAATAGACAGCGTTTCGTGTAGGTCTCGGAATGATAGTGTTGCTGTGTCAATTAGTTCTCCTGTGATGTCCCTCAATGCCGGGCCTACTGCGAGTGAGAGCATGTTCTTCGCCCTTGTGTCGTCAGTGATGACCATGGCCCCCACATGGAACTTGAAGTCATCGAAGCCATCACACCCATCTTGGTCCCAAATCGCTGGTGTGGAGCAGGACAAATTGGTCATATGTGATCTTACCGAAAACAATTACTGAGTGGTACATTTAATCGCGTACAAAACACTGAAAAACACCAATTTCATTTTTTTTTATTTGGGGGTTCCTCCCAAGCCTCCTGTTTTTTTACCCTTAGAATGCCACCCAAAGCCCACCCTTCTTAACCCCTTTACCCCACTACCCTTTATTTATTTAATTAATGGTTGTGGTGGTTTTCAGTGTTATGGTCCACTCAGATATTTACCACTCTGTAATGTTTTAGATATTTTGACTGGATAGCATCAAATTCAGGGGGAAGGTGCATGAGATGCGGCTCACCTCCGAGGGTCTTGTGGACACTGTTGCCAGTACCTCGCTGGTGACGTTTTCTTTGCTGATGATGGGAAATGCGTGGTTGACTTGTTTTCTGGCGGTTTTTATTAATCTCACCTGCACAGCCCTGTCGGTACATGTCTTTTAGGACACCAAACTGCGTTTTTCTGGTCCTGCTCCTTTTCGTTCCTCACGTTCTGATTATTTATGCTGTTGTTGCTGTCAGTTTCCACTGAAATGCATGTGTGGGAGGCCACCAGCAGCTTAGTCTGCTGCTTGACAACGGTACGGTTTCCTTTAACGGTCACTGTGAGTTAGCAGTTGTCTTCTGCTTTCTTCTGTTGGTGCTGCGTGTAATAATGAAAGTTCCCTGGTTGGTGCCAGCCCAATATCAAGCGTTTTCCCCGGGTGGCGCTCTGCACACGCTGCGCCAGCAGAACTGTCAAATCATCCACTTCCCCGAGTGGCCCTCTCCACTTATCAGGAATTGCCGCCCAGCATTACGGTGGGAAGAGAGGCTGCTGGAGGTGAGCTGATGCACTTCCCGTGCCCAACAGCACCCCTCCTGATGTGCTGCTTACCTCAGGCGGCATGCTGACCCTGGATTAAATAGCGTGCTCACGCCACAACGTCTTACTGGCTGACGCCAGCCACAGACAGATGGCCTCCCGGGACTCGCCACACCACCTGGATACCCACAGGTTGCGCGGGCCGGGAACCGCTGAATGGGCTCTTCCCCTCGTCGCCAACGTGATGGCCCTGGTTAACACAATAATGGAGGGCCCCTACATAGCAGGTGAAATGAAATACAGACGCTGCTAAATAACATGCAACATGCTTTATCGAACAACTGGGACTAACTGCCCAAATGCCCCGGAAACCCTCCCAAGCCCAACGTCACTTCCTTTCTCCTGGAAAAAACGTGGCCCCTCCCCTAGCTCAACGACAGGAAGAGTGAAAGTGGGAGAGGCTACTTCGGCCCGTTTTGAGAGCTGTACCTCGATGAACGGTCGCGGTGGGCAGGAAAGAGGCGCGTCGAAAGGCGTGTGAGGAAATAAACGCTTTGACTCTCGAAGTGGGCGGACCCAGGCAGGGCGGAGCGGTGTCTCGGAAGAGGGAGTTGGGATTAAGGAAATGGAGCAGACTCTCTAGGAGGGTGCAGGGGGAGAGTGTGCTCGGAGGAAGTGGTAAGAATGAGAAAGGGGGGGTGGGAAGGCTGAAATGAAGGGAAGGGTGGAGGAAGGGGAGAAAAGGGGGAGGACACTGACTGTGAAGTCTACATCTGTGGAGGGGGGAAGCGGGGAAAAGAGGGGCAGCATCGCAGCAGGTCTCCACAAAAGAATGATGGTGGGGGGACGGTTAGGGATATCTCAATACACTTTTCCTGGGTCGGGGACCCAGGAAAAGTGTATTTTGGAGGGGCTGGGGGCCTCAGGAGGCGGTGTGCCTGGGGAGGAGCAGATGCAGTATGACAGTGTGTAGAAGGTGGTGTTGAAGCCAGATAGTCGTGGGAAAACGTTTCAGGGGGAGAATCCGATGGTGATTGCTGGGTGGTTGAAAGAGGCTGTGGGGAATGTCACTCGGGTGCAAGTGGTGTCTGGGGGTCGGTTGTTGGTGGAGGGGATGGGTGCTGATAGTAAGGCTAAGATACTGGAGGTGGGTTGTCTGGGTAGGCGCGCGGTGCGAGTGTTTGATCAGAGTGGTGTGTCGTGAAAGGGGTGTTGTATGGGGTACCGTTGACTGTGAATATGTCTGAGGTGGAGGAGCAGCTGGCAGAGGTGGGGGTAGTGGAGGCGTGGAGGCTGGGGAGGAGAGATACACATGGGAATGTGGTGTCTACAACTGTGGCAGTGAGGTTTGCGAGAGGGGAGTGTCCGGAGGTGGTGAATTTGGGATATCAGAGGTTTCATGTGAAAGCTTATGTAGCATTGCCTTTGAGATGTTATAAGTGTCAGCAGTTTGGACATGTGGCAAGAGTATGCAGGAATGAGAGGCACTGTGGGAGGTGTGGTGGAGATCATGATATTAAAGAATGTAAGGTGGAAACTCCGGAGAAGTGTGTGAATTGTGGGGGGGGCACTCTACTGCGTTTAGGGGGTGTGAGAGTCAAAGAGTGGCGAGAGAGGTGGTGCAGGTGAGGGCTGCGGAAGGTTTATCTTATGCGGAGGCTGTGGCTAAGGTGAAACCGGTTCGAGTAGTGAGTGAAATATGTAGGAGAGAGCCGGTGGTGGATGAGGCTGCGGGATGGAAGGGAGTGGTGAGAGAGTTGAAAGGCGTAGAAATGGTGGTTGTCCCAAAAACTGAGTTTATGTGTTTTATAATAAATGTGCTGGAGCTGGTTCAGGGGAATTCGTCAGTCAGTGTGTCGAATCTTACGAAAGGAGTGGTGGAAGCAGGGAGGAGGTTTTTGAATGTTGTAGATGTGTCGGAAGAAGATGTGTTCAAGAAGGTTATTAAAGTGCGGAAACAGAGTGGGGCGTTGACCTGAGAATTTTGCAGTGGAATGCGAGGAGCTTGTTGAGGAATGGGGAGGAGTTGAAAGCGATGTTGTGTGGGGAATTGAATGTTGATGTGGTTTGTATTCAGGAAACGTGGTTAAGGGGTGATCTGAGGTTTGTGATTCCGGGTTTCGAGTTGTTTTGTAAGGATAGGACGGGGGGGGGTGTAGCTGTGGCAGTTCGGAAAGGGGTTGGTTGCAAGGGAGATTGTGGTAGATGGAGCAGTGGAGGTTATCGGGGCGGGGATTCGGGGAGGAGGATCAGAAGTCTTAGTGATGAATTATTATAATCCGTGTGAGGTGGTGGAGGTGGATGTGCTGTCTGAAGTGACAAGGGGACATGTGGGACCTGTGTTTTATGTGGTGATTTCAACAGTGCCAATAAGTTGTGGGGCAGTGATCGGACGGATGCAAATGGGGAACTGTTGGAGGGTATGGCGGATGAATTGAGTCTGTTTTTGCTGAATGATGGTTCGGGCACACGATTGGATGTGAGGACTGGGAAGTTGTCGTGTTTGGATCTGACCTGGGTGTCTGCTGTGACTGGATGGTGCGTGAGGATGGGGATATGGGGAGTGATCACTCTGGCATTTTAGTGACTGTGAGGGGTGAGGTAGGGGTCAGGTCCTGGATTCTTGGAAGTCGGTTGAATTTTAGGAAGGCTGATTGGGAGTTGTATAAGAAATTGTGTCAGGAATTGATTGTTTCTCGGGATAGGGATGGGGGGGTGGATGAATGGAATGAGCATTTGATGCAGGGAATGAGAGCGGCGTCGGTAGCGGCAGTTCCGGAGGTAGAGAAGGGGAAAAGGGGGAAGGTTGAGGTTCCTTGGTGGTCGGTGGAATGTTCACGGGCTGTGGCAGCGCGTAAGAAGGCGAGGGCCAGGGCGGTGAGAACGGGAATGTTGGAGGATTTGTTGGCATATAAGAAGGCGGTGGTGCAGAGGGTGATTAGGGAAAGAAAGCGCGGATATCGGAGGAGCTATTGTGGGTCTCTGGGGAGTAATTCTGATGTGGGTGAGGTTTGGAAGCAGTTCAAGCGGATGTCCGGGTTAATGAAGTCGCAGGGTGGCATGTCTGTCTTGTTGAAAGGGGTGGAGGTGGTCAGTGAAGATGGGGAGAAGGCAAATTTGTTGGGGGAACATTTTGCGGGAGTGCACAGTTCAGAGAACTTCCCGGAGGCAGTGAGACTAAGTATGGGAGTGGTTGAGGAGGAAATGCGGGAGTTGTTGGCGAATGTTGGGCCTTGGGAAGAGCAGTATGAGGCTCTGTTTTCTATGGCAGAGTTGGATAGGGCGATTCGGAAGGGGAAGTGGTCAAGTCCAGGGGTGGATGGAGTCATGTATGTATTTTTGGAGAAGTTGTCGGTGGAATGTAAGTTGGAGATGTTAGCATTGTTCAATGAGATCTGGAAGAGTGGAGTTTTACCGAGATTATGGAAGAGAGAGATTGTGGTAGCGATTTTGAAGAGTGGCAAGGTCCCGACGGAGTGTAAGTCATATAGGCCGATTGCGCTGACTGTCGTGATGTGTAAGGTTATGGAACGGATGATAGTTGAGCGCTTGGGGTTCTATTTGGAGTCGAATTGGTGTCTGAGCGATTTTCAGAGTGGGTTCAGGAAGAATCGGTCGGTGGCAGATCCGTTAGTGAGGTTGGTGACTGGAGTGGAGGAGGCTTTGTGTGATGGGGAGATGGTGGGGGCGTTCTTTTTGGATTTGGAGAAGGCGTACGATATGGTGTGGAAGAATGGGTTGCTGGTGAGACTGTTGGAGATGGGTGTGAAGGGGAGGATGTTTCGGTGGATTAAGGCGTTTTTGGCTGACAGGACCTTTCAGTGAGAGTGAGGGGGGTGTTGTCTGAGGATTGGAAGATGGAGAATGGGACACCGCAGGGGAGTGTGATTAGTGCGATGCTGTTTAATGTGATGGTGGACTGGTTGATTCGAGCTTTGGAGGGTTTCGGGTGTCAGGTGGATTTCTTTGCAGATGATGGTGTGGAATGGGTAAGAGGGCGAAGATTTTTGTTGATGCAGAATCGGTTGCAAGCTGCGATAGTGCGTATGGAGGAGTGGTGTGGGAAATGGGGCTTTTCGATGTCTGTGGATAAAAGCATGAGTATGGTTTTCTCAAGGAGAAGAGTGCAGCAAGGGTTGGACTTGGTTTTGAAAGGTGAGAAGGTGAAAAGCGTGGAAGAGTTTCAGTATTTGGGGGTGATTTCGGATAGGAAGTTAAACTGGAATTTGCAGGTGAATGGAATGGTGGATAAGAGCAAACGAAGGTTGAACTTGTTGCGGGCGGTGACTGGGAAAGAGTGGGGTGCTCAACAGAAGTGTCTACGAATGTTGTATAAGGGGTTAATTTTGAGTGTGATGGATTTCGGATGTCAAGTGTCAGTGGGTTTCACGGCAAGTCAGAAGTTGCGGTTGGACAGGGTTCAGGCAAGGGCATTGAGGGTGTGTTCGGGTGTGATGAGGTCCTCTCTAGCGAATGCGGTTCAGGTGCTTGTGGGGGAGATGCCGTTGGGGTTGAGGAGAGATGCGTTGAATATGAGATGGTGGGTGAAGTGCAGTGCGAAGAGTGTGGCTCATCCGGTGCGTGAATGTTTGAAGTATAATTGGAGGTTTGATTATTATAGAGATCAGTGGAGGAGGAAAGGAGGGACTTTTGGGTTTCACATGTGGGAAAAGGCAGTGCAGTGGGGTGTGGGCGATTTGATGACTGTAACAGATACGGATTTGGAGAGATGGCCGAGGTGGATGATGAGGTCTCCAAAGGTGTGTTAGGAGTTAGCGAATGTGGTGTTGAAGAAAAGAGGATTGCGGAGCGAGATCAAAGCTTTGGGCCAGGCGTATGTGGCAGGAAAGGAAGGATGCAAGGTGTTTACGGATGGTTCGAAGGATCCTGTGTCTGGGAGAATGAGTATGGCGTATTATCTGGAAAGCACTGGGGAGTATAAAGTGGGACGATTGACGAATGATGTGTCAATTTGTACGGCTGAGTTGGTGGCGATTGCATTGGCGATCGATAGGGTGTGCGAGTTGGGGTTAGATAAGGTGGTGATATTTTCAGATTCTTTGAGTGGGTTGCAGGCGATTATGGCGGGGGATGGTGATAGGAAGGACATGATTATGGACATCAGGAGGAAGATTGATCTGTGCGTACACAGGGGAATGGATTTGGAGTTGGCGTGGGTCCCCAGTCACAGTGGTATTTTGGGCAATGAGTTAGTGGATCTGGCGGCGGGTGAGGGTCTGAGAAGGGGAGTGGTTGATGTGAGATTTTCTTTGAGTGTGGATGAGGTGAAGGCGGTGGTGGTGAGACGGGTCATAGATGAGTGGCAGGAGAGGTGGGTGAGTGGGGTGAAGGGCAGGTGGGTGTTTGGTGTTCGTGAGAAAGTGTCGGTGAAGGTGGATGCGGGGAGTCTGGAATGGAGGAGGGGGGAGGAGGTGATGCTGAATCGGTTGAGGATAGGACATGCGGGACTGAATGATTGTCTGTTTCAAGTGGGGAAACATGAGTCGAGAGATTGTGCGGTGTGTGGTGTGCCTGAGACTGTGGGACATTTTCTGCTTAGGTGTGAGAGACATGTTGAGGAGAGAGAATTCATGAGGGTTCGATTGTCTGAGCTGGGTGTGGCTGAGCTGAGTAGGAAGACTTTGCTGGGAGGTGAAGGGGAGAGAGGCAGGAGGAGGAATAGAGTAATGTTGGATTTTGTGAGGCAAACGGGGCAGTGGGAGGAGTTGTGAGTTTATGTAAGCTAAGTATTGATTGATGGGTCTGGTGCACATCATCCTTTAGGATGGGGAAGCGCCTGCGTGGGTCCGCCCATGCATCCGATAATTAAGAAGAAGAAGAAGAAGAAGCTCAACGACAGTGCACTCTCCATCCTTCCTTGCAGCTGTATACAAAATTAAAGGACCAAGCACATACCAATCAAACATACTAAAACCATTGCTTTGCAAAGTCTATATATTATTAAATAAACACAATTAGGATATAACAGCATGCATTTGTTTTCATTATGTGTAGTAATGCAATATTTATCCAAGGCTTAGCATTTTCTGCCATGTTCCAAATGTCTTTGAACTTTCCGCAGAGCTACATCTGTTTACTAACTTGTATACAGAGGAAAGATACCAAGTGAATTGAACCAAGTTTTAATATAATTTGCTATGTTGGAGATTAAGAGTCTATGTCAAGATCGGAGGCTCGGATTATGCTTTTCTTTCAATTTAATACTCAAGCAGCAAATGTCAAACCAATAATATAAACTGTTAACAAAGCTAATAAACTACAATATCCATTGGAAAAATAGTCTTTGGTAGTCCTGATATTATTGGTCTGAAAACTGACCACGTGACAAACTTAACCAATCAGTCCAGTCCATAACCATGACCACACTGAACCTCCTCTTCTACTTCCTCTTTCCTTGCTGCTTGGCCGCGGGTTAAGTACAATTTCATTACTCTTTATTATATTGTATATACATTAAATGGTATGGTGTTTTAAGGACAGACTCGCACATGTGCGCACAGCATAGAGGTTTGGCGGAGCATATCTGCATTTAGGTGGTCAGAAAGGTTGCGGTTGCAACTGGGCAGGTGCTCTGGCGACTGCAACCATAGGGTGAGCCCCACAGAGGGCGGCACGGTCACGGAAGAGGAGTGCGACGGGAGCGCGTGGTTCTGGCGTTCCCTTCACTCCGCCAACCGTTGGAAAGGAGAAGTTATAGATACGATCACTCCTGCGATATATTCGTATACATACATATATACTCCACAGGCTATAGAACACGTGATTCATAAAATTACTGCGTTTTATGAGACAAGACCCGTGATTACCAAACACAAGGCCGCTGCAGGCCACCGAGAGTCAACGCAGCTCTCAACTTGACGGGCACAGTCCCAGGAAAAACATGATAATATTATATATATATTACACGGCCCGCGTTTGTAGGCATGTAGTTAAGGTTAAGTTGCTAAACTCATAGGAAGAGCACTTTTTTCGTCGATGTATAACTTCGCTCCCCCTGGACGAATACTCACCAAACTTTGCAAAAAAAGTATATGGGCGGCTCTGAATTTCTTCGTCAAGTTGGGTGAGGTTTCGTGCGGGGGAGTAAAGTTATAGTGGGGGGTCCCACTTTATCCCATAGACTGAATGGGGAAAAACTTTGCGCACAGCTACAGGTCGAACGGCTGGACAGATTTTCACCAAATTTGCGCCAGGACCGGGGCCTTGGGCCAGAAAGCATGCTTTTGTGTGTTCGGTGGAAATCGGACTGGTAAATGTATTAGAAGACACTGAAATGTACGTCCCAAAAAATGTATGAATTCTGGGTCCGCTCCACGGACCCATTTCCCTGTTCGCTCTGCGGACAGAAGTGTCATTGGATCGCGGTACGGTGTGGTGTCAGAGAAGTTTGGATGCGGCCCGTGGTTGGCTGGAGGGAAGCGTGGTGTGCGTCAACATTTTTCGGGAAAGCCGCCATGGTGTATTAGAGGACAGTGCGGCGGCGGCAGGGTCGGCAGGGTCTGTAAAATGTACTGTATGCATTGTGTCGGCAGCCATAAAGGAAGAAATGGCTGGGGGAGGTTCATGTGACATACATAGGCTACTATTTCCTGTGGTGATTGGAGGCAGCTGTAGTAACGGTCCCTTAGTTTCTGCCGTGACCTATTTGCAGGGAACTGCTTTTGTGGTGAGTGGTGGCAGCTCATTTGCAGATGAGGAGTGAATGGCACATGAGATAGGTTGGGTGGGAGCGCGGGTGGCGGTGCGCTGCGGATGGAATGCAGTAGTTGGGCACATGAAGGCATGCATGGGTGAATGAAGGTGCGGTGGGTCTGTGGAAGGATTACACTATTAGGTGCATGGTCGGTGGCTGTAGCCTCTAGGCTGTAGGGAATGCACTAAGGAGCGTAGGGCCGCATCATACACACCACAGGAAGGCATGTTTCAGTCTGAATCTGGTACAGGGCGGTGCTTGCAAAGTGCGGTGTGTGCCGATTGGTTGCAGTAGAGTTAGTGCTGCAAACTGATTGTGGGTAGGTTGGCAGTGACACAGCACTTTGTGCATGGCTGTGCGGAGAGGTGGTGGAGGATGTGGTATGTTTGTGCATTGTGGTAAGTGCGACCTATGTTCGTGATTGTGTGTTTTATGGTGTGGGGAAGTTGGGGTGAAGTGCTGCTACCTACGTGGCCATCATGTGAACTGCTGGTTTGGCAGTGAATGCGACACAGGATGATGTTTGGGAAATGCGTGAGGAGCATATTGCCGACATGCTACAGCAGGACAAGTGAGATGCAAAACGTGAATTGTGCATTCTATGGTTGTGGTGATAGTTGGAACATGCAACAGTATTTGGTGTGCGGCAGGAGATGGTGCAGTGAGAAGTGGGGTAGTGTGGCCACAGGGTGCAGAGCATACGTAATGTGACTATGGAAGTAGATATGGTTGAAGGGCAGCTTATATGTGGTTGGTTACTCTGCTGTGTGCAAATTTATTGAAGTAGGCCCAATTTTGTGAAGATGGTGTGCATAGGTTGGCAGTGACACAATAGCGCGTGATCTGTAGTGTGTAGGGGTGGTTAAGGCTGCACTATGGTTGTGGCTTCTGCTAAGTGTGACACGTTTTCATGCATGGGTGTTTTATGGCTTGCGGGAGATGGGTAGAACTGGCGCTACCGCTACGTATGTAACGTTTGTGCATAATGTTGGGTGCCCACATGGTTGCTCGCTTGGATGTGCAGTTTTGCGGTGGGTGTGGAAAAGGTTGCAATGTTGTCTGCATTCCTAAAGGTGTGCTAGGGGCGTGTTAGGATGTTTGTGGATGCTGCAATACTGCCTTCTTTAGCAGACATTTCTGGTGGAGTCAAACAGAACGTGTACTGAGTGTGTTGAAAAGTATAAAAGGAGAGGTGTACAGAAATGACAGTATGCAATGCAGAGGTTTTGTATGCGATTGGTGTATGCATGTTTTGAAATGTGACAGCATCCAATTTGGGGAGTGCGGCAAAAAGTGACCATGCAAAGCGAAGAAATATTGGCACAGCTTTATTGGGCCGTGGCCCTCACTGTAGATGGGAAAGCGCACGTGCACATCCTCCCATTATGAGCAGGGTGGAAATAGAAATGGAATTGTGGGAAATAGACAATTAGGAGTTTTGGGCCTAGTTCATAGGAAGTGGCGTTACCATTTCGTCACAATACTGTGTTGTGAGGGTGGTCGACATGGAGAGACGGACCGTGCTTATGGTCAGTGATATCTTTGTGTGCCATGTGCACAGGTGTTGCGTGCAAAAAGGTGTTGCTGGTCATAATGGGTTGGAAGGAGTGGACACTTTCTGGGTCTGTCAGGGTGACTGCAGTTTTGGCAGGATGGTTCGCCTTTGCAGATATGTGGCATCCGTCACGAACGTGGACTGTGTCGTGGTGCCCTATGGAAGTGCACATTTGGGTTACATTTCATTTGAACGATTAATCCATCTTCTAATGAGGTTGCTGACCGCAGTGATGCATAATTTCCCTACTGCCAAGGTGGTTTTCTCATGCATCACACCAAGAGAAGTGTGGGTACATGACGGTGTAATTTGTCCCCAGCCAGCGGTCGGAAGGTGTGTTATAAACAGATTTATGCGTTGGTTTATGTAGACTGCTGGCATGTTCTCCACCCACTATGAGATCATGAGGACGCAAAATATGCAGTGGTTCCGTAGAAATGGCATTTATTTGAGCGCCATTGGCAATGCCGTTTTCCTCCGCACTGTGAAAGAAGCATTGACCAGAATGTTGTAAAAATGTGAGGACAGGCAAACAGAAAAGCTTACAAGGAGAAAATACAGAAAAAATGTGCTTGCACGCATGTAAAAAATAAAAATAAAAAATAAATCAAACTTTCCACTCACCACACCCCATACCCCAATCTTCAATATCACGAAAAGGTAGTGGATTACACAGTACTTTCAGGATGGCACGTGCCACATCCTGGGTGGCCATGTGGATCTATGTGGATGGAGAAATCGTGCAAGCTTTCATTGAACTTTGCAGTGGACCTGCTTTGGAATGGCACGACATTTGTACTGTGAATGTATAACGGTACCGTTCAAGTGTTGCACAGCAGTGACAGTGTTCAATGATGGCACCTTTAATGCGATTGGTGGATGCGTGTGTGCCTGTTTACCAGTAACCTAATGAAGTACAGCTGCAGAGAAGATAGTGCAAAGGGAAGGAGGACTATACCAGTTTTACAGGGGTGCGGCCCACTGGCTACTTTGAGAGGTGCACATGGCAAAATCTGCCCTTTACACCGCCTTACCCAATTGCCATGGCAGTGTGGGGATTAGCCAATCATTTAGAGTGGGTGTGGTTAACAGGAAGGGGAGGTGAAACGGTTGCACATTATACTCTGCGTACTGAGGGTGGCTGACATGGCGAAACGTATTGTGTTGCCTGTAGGTGCTCCCTTTGTAATAGATGTGCAAAACAGTGCTCTGCAAAGAAACTTTGACGGCAATTTTGGTTTGGAAGGAGTGGACGCATTGTCGAACGGTGTCTATGAGTGCCATTTCGTCGATATGCATGCACTTTGAAAAGACCTTGCCACGCCCCAGTAGATGTTACCGTAATTTCTTACGGCGGCATGCATATGGGTTACCTGCCTTGCTTACATTTGTCCCGTAGACTGGGGAGGTTGCTGGGTGTCGTGAGGACGCTTTTTCCCACCGCCAAGGTACTTCTCTCATCTACAACACCGCAAAGAGCATGGCCTACTGCTCATGGATTTTGTGCCGAGCCAGACCAAGGAAGGTGTCACATCAACAGAAGCATGTACACCTTTTTGTCCCCTCGTGGAATGTTCTTCTGCAACAGTGACCTTATGACTTGTGGACATGCAGAGTGTTTCCAAGAAAGTTACATTTTATTGTCCTCCATGGGCAAAGCAGTTTTGTTTGCTCGTCTGCAGGATGCAGTGAAAAGTTTACTGAACTAATGTGCGTAGAAGAAAACTCAAAAGCTACTGAAAACAGACAAAAAAGGTGTTTTTGTAGAAGGATCTAAAAAAAAAAACACTCTTTTAAGAGTCGCCCCTTACCACGAACTACCCCTGGCCTGGATGCAAGTTATTCCTCCACGGCTGCACTCAGCATGAAAGTCACATGCAGGGATTTTGCGGGTGGCGGCCACGGAAATGGAACTGTGGGGATTGTCCAATGAGTTGCTTAGGATGTGCGGCAATAGGAAGAGGGACTCGTGCTGCACTGAGGACTGGCCCTCAAAGTACTTAGGGACTCGCACGTGCCACATAAGACGCTCCTCACCATGTTGGACTATGGAAATGGGACTGTAGCGATTTCTCTATCATGTGCTGCGCAGAGTGTGTATCAGAGGAAGAAGGACTCCTCTGGCTTTACTGCAGCACGGCCCTGGCGGTAGAGAAGGAGAAAGGCATGTGCCACATTGTGCACGTTTGTGAGCATGCTGGTCAATAGAAATGGGTTTATGCCCTTTGGCCAATGAAGTGCTCAGGGTATACGTTACAGAAAAGAGCACCAATAGGGCAAAGAAGCCCTCCTGCTTCACCGGGGCGCCTCCCTCGCAGTGATTGGGGAAAGGCACGTGCCACATTTTGCCCTTCTCACCATGTTGGCCAATGGAAATGGGACTATGGCCTTTGGCCAATCAGGTGCTCTGGGTGTGCGTCACAGTAAAGGGAGGCATTCAATTTTCCAGGACTTTGTGTACTGCAGCTGGGAAACATGGCAAGGCGCACAGTTTTCATCGTGGGTGATTACTTTGTGGAAGATCTGTGCGTGTATGCCCTCCAAGAAGACTTGTCTAGCAATTTAGGTTTGGAGGGAGTGCACGTTTTGTGGAGTGGTATGGAATCGTGCTGTGTCGGCGGATTGCTTCAAGAATGTCGACGCATGGCCTCTTCGGCAACTGTACACGTTGTGATTGTGCATTTTGGAGGCTTCTTTTTGGGTTCCATGCCTTGCTCTCGTGTGTTCAGTCAACTGAAGATTTTGATGAAAGCAGTGCAGCGCATTTTTCCTACTGCCAAGGTGCTTTTCTCATGTATACTGCAGAGAATCACCTGGCATTATTGCAATGCTTCCTGTCAACAGCCAGAGGTCGGAAGGGGTCTCATCAACGGAAGCATGTGTGACTTATTGAGTGCTGCTGGGATGTTCTCCTGTGAGAATGAAAACATTGCTTCCCGATACATACACCTTTTCAAGGGAATTGGCATGTCTTTATCGGCCAGTGGTAATGAAATGTTCGTGCACAATCTACAGACTGCACAGAAGTCCCTACTGTAAGATTGTGAGCTGCAGTTCAAAACACACATTCATGTATGAAAACCGCAAAAAAAAAATTCCAGGGAAGCACTTTTAAAAAAATTAAAAAATAAAAATAAAACAAAAAAACAAAGGTTCTTTTAAGAGCCACACACCTAACGGTGGGCGCTCCCCTGGTACAAAGTTATTAGCCCACTCCCGCGCACATGCAGCACGAAAAGTCAGCAAATATCACGATAGTTGTAGGGTGGCACTTGGTACATACGCCCCTTTTGCAGATGACGCCCATAGAAGTGAGCCTGCAGAGGTTACAGGATTGGGCAATGAAGTTTGTGGGTGTGGTGTGTATGGCCCGACGGAGCTACACTGTGTATTTGTTCACAGAAATGCAGAGGGTGCCGTTATGGGTGTGTGTTTTATGAGGCACAGTGTGCGGATTTCAGGGTATGCCGACATACATTTAGTGAAAGTGAATGCAAAACACTGTGCACTCGGTACTCATTTACCAATCTATGATGTACATGTGTACTGCTATGGACTAGGTACAATGAAGTGCCTGATTTTGGTTTGTGTGTGTGATACGCAAACATGCCGACATTATTAAAGTTGATTGTGCACGGGAACATTGCACAGCATGTTACAGGAGTTCCAGTGCCGTTTGCGATGAAGAAGGCACTTGCCCAGTTCATGCGTTTCTTTCCGATCTCTTGCATAACTTCCTATCGCAGTATGCAGCAACCGATGTGGCAGCACCATTTTCTATTTGGTCCGTCAATGGAAACAGCGCAGTGTATTGCAAAGAAGTGTATTTGTGCATTTCTTTGTCATGTGCCAATGGCATACTTCACCCATGCCATTATGACGTTTCACACCACGAGTACTTTTCCCTACCTACAATGTTCAACTTACTGTGCCAGCTATCTCGATTTCTGCACACCTCATCTAAATTGCCTTTCTTGCAAGTAGTGATATTTTCTTGCAGTAAGTGTTACGCTGTGACTGTCTTCAAAACTCTTTGCAACATTTAAAGAAACCTCTTTGTACAGCGCCCTCCTTTCTAACTGACTGCACTACAGTGTTTTCCACAATACCATGTCTCCCACCCTGCATGCGTGCATTGGCAATTCCGTTGTTCATCTGTGAAAGGTGCTTTCTTTGCTTACCATTTTTCGTTCCCCAGTGCATCTTTATTTATTATCGTGTTCTCATACACGTCACAGAAGGAAAGCCAGGAAAAGTCTGGTACAGAAGGGGCAGCACCTGCCTAGATATTATAGGGGGCGTGCAGGGAGACGGAATTATTGGGTAGCCATCACCTACATAGGCGGTACTCATTGTAATGCTCCCGTAACGACCGTTGCAATGCACTTCCAAGTACCTTCCCTGTGCACAGTAGCGCATTACACTACATGTACAATACAATGGGCCTCATCACGAGTTGGGCTGTATTCCCGGCTGTAATACCACTGACTGTAATAGCCCTAGCACCAACCGGTCCAGTGGTATTACCACCAGATCACGGGTTGGGCCTTAACGGTAAATCCCCATTCCTGATTGGGTCCATTGGATCGGTGCTAATACTGCAGGCTAATACAGCTGGCTGTAATACTGCTAAAAACAGGGATTTTAACCTCCAGAAAAAAGCTGGAGGTAAAACAGCTGATTTAGCACCCAACTTATGATAGGGCCAGCCCTTAAATGCGGCGGTAATACCGTTACCGCCGCATTTAAGGGCTACAGCCCAACTCATGATGAGGCCCAATGCCCTTTGCCAGGTAAGGCTCTGTAGCGCAGCAGTTGATTTGGAAAGGTTGTTTTACAGCTCTGCTACCGTACAGGAGGGCCCCTCTTGTTGCCTGCAGCAGATGTGGCAAATGCTGTACATGAAAGTACCCAACATAATTCTTTGAAAGGCGGTAGCCGGCCCACTGCTTCTTTGTCCTTCAATTTGAGTTGTCGTCACATGCAGTACAAACACTTTATGCTACGCCATTACTGTTAGCTGTACCATTCGCGGATATGCATACATTGTGGAATACAAGAATGTTTACAACAACGCCAACCACAGCTTCCTTACCTATGCCACAAAGCCATTTATTCTGTACAGCCCATGCACATACAGCACATTTCCAACCACCAGTGAGCTTATTTGCGTTCTGCATATTTTGCTGTTTCCTTGCTTGCCTTTACATGCGCTAGTATGTGCATGCGAAAGGTGCACCAGCTTTGCAATTTTGCAGCCTTATTACAAACTGTCCCACTTGCAGTTACATCTTTTCTTCAACTATCTAACCGGCAGGTGACCTGTTCGTACTTTCCGTCTCACTGCTCAGTGCACACACAATGTATCACTTTCGCGGGTCATGGAAAGGGAAGCAGCAGATAAATCTAAGTAATGCTACATTTAACACGCCCACGTCACAGTGCAGGTTGCTGTTATTTGTTTAACAGTGGCCGCCCTACAGTTAGGAGTACTTTAGTCACACATTGCTAAATTTGCAGATCCTCCCACGAAGTGGACAGCAATACTTTAAATGCGGTAGACTACTGCATGAATACGTAGGGCTGGCGACGGGGGTTCTGTTATTAGCATACACTGCATGACCTATGCATGGGTCTAGGTGTGGAACGTAAACACGTGTACTTCCACAACTACTTAAAAGTGCATTTCAAGATGCGGACACTAATGGAGTCCTACGGATACTTGCTGTGTAATTGCACATATGCCAACCAGTTGAAGTCTATATATGTTACTAAACAACTTTTCTCTTTACTGAACAAACTACCGTAAAGCAACGTTATGCTTAAAGTGCCCTACTAAAAACCTATGAAATTCACTAACACAAAACCTTGTTAAAGGGACATTATGGTTAAGTTGCACTAGCAGAAACCTATATAATTCAATGGAAAAACATTGTTATAGGGATGTTATGGTTACAGGTAAAACCGAAAAAACCCTGAAATTCGACAGTAATGATAAGCTAAGCAACCATAACTCGTGCCACCAGTGTGCACTGCAAGGACATCAAAGATGCCATCACAAATCTCATTCATGACATTACTGATGACATCACATGTGTGGCTCCCTCTGTTTTGTTCACTACCATAAATAGGGCAGGTGCTTTTCTTCACTAACAGTCAGGAACAAACAATTCAAAAGGTTCTATATTTGTGTACGGCACCCTTCTCATATGTTCTTACACTACTTTCCTTACGGTTCACTCAAAGCATTTGATACATATACATATAGGGGAAGAGGAAAGAGTAAAAGACAGCACTGGTTTCTGTGCATAAAGATAATGAGTTATGTTATGAACAGTTTCTGATAATACTGTTCCTTTTTAGCTTACTTAAATTACCTTGTATATAGTCATGTTTGTATGTATTGTGTTGTCTTTATGGTTTCTGTGCAGTAGTGCAATATGTAGTTATAAAGGCAATGGTAGCTACTTCCTACATGTTTCACAGTACCCGACACTCTAAAACGAATGCATTCATGATTTCACTATGGAACATGGAAAGATTTTGAAGGTTAAACTTCCATGAGGCATGGTGCAGACAATGGTGACGTTTGCACATGAGTTCCTTCATGTACAGTGAAGAAGTGTGTAATACAATGGTGTGTATAGCAATGCATTCCTCCATTACCTACTTATCTCATGATAGTTCTTCCAATAATCTTTGATAGTTTTCTGCCACCATTACAATAACAATCCCTCGTGGAGGCTTCCTATTAAAAGTAAATGCAAATGTGATGTCATCAGTGATGTCATGAATGAAATTTGTGATGGCATCTTTGATGTCATGGGTGTTAGTCCTTGTAGTGCACACTGGTGGCACGGGTTATGGTTGCTTAGCTTACCATAACTGTTGAATTCCGTTTTTTTCTTCTCGGTTTTACCTGTAACCATAACTTCCCTGTAACAACGTTTTTCCATTGAATTTCATATGTTTTTGCTAGTGCAACTTAACCATAATTTCTCTTTAACAAGGATTTGTATTAGTGTTTCATATTTATATATATATATATATGGCGAGGAAAACCAACCAAGACCCGAGGATCAAAAAAACAAGGAGGAGCTACTGCCACAGAAATCGCAGCAGCAGACAAGACAGACAGAAAAACACGCTCTGGGACAAAAAATTAATGCAAGAACAAAGCAAAATACCAGACATGTCTATCATTAACCTCACATCACGAGAATTCACCCGCGAAGAACAAACTGTACTAAAGTTGGGTCTTAATTTTTGCCCTACGTCCCCATACAATTATGCAGAAACTCAAATTGACTTTGACAAGTATATGCGTAAAATTCGGCTAAAAAAGTTCTTTGCCATAAATCCACCCATACCTAAAAAAGATGAGCCTCTGGGTGGCTACACCCCAGTGACAATTGAGGATTCACATATATTACGTGACCTCTTCCATCTTGAAACGGAATGGCAAGACAATGAAGACATCAGTGACCCACATTGGGAACTAATGAATATACAAACTGATTGGCCTAGTAAAAGCAAACTTAAATTACAATCCCGCTTCAATCCTATGTTTAACCCAGGAGGGCATGTTGAGGCGTTTCAAGACTTGGTTATAAGTGATCTGAAAAAATTCAGAAAAAAGAAAATGAATATGAAAGGCAATCTAACTCGTCGTGAGCAGGGGATCCTGTCCAATTTACGCAGAATGGATGACTGTGTTATTAAACCCTCAGATAAGGGGACAAACATAGTGATTATGAATCGGCAAGATTACATCGATGAGGCCAATAGACAACTTAAGGATATTGACTGTTACAAGCTACTGGCCACAGATCCAACAGCCGAGATGAACAATACACTCTTTGACCTGCTCACGAAATGGAAAGATAAAGGCCTGCTTGATGAGGACATCTGCAAATATTTACATCCGCAGTTTCCGGTGATGCCTACTATCTATTTCCTACCCAAGGTGCATAAGAATAGAACTAAACCACCAGGAAGGCCGATAGCTACGCTATGTGGTGCACTACTTGAAAATATATCAAAATTAGTGGACGAAACCCTTATTCAATTCGTCACCACCTTACCGTCATATCTACGCGATACTAAAGACTTCCTTAACAAAATTGATGGTATACCTTGGGAGAAGACATACATACTAGCTACACTGGATGTGGTCTCCCTATATACATCCATCAAGCACACAGATGGCCTCAAATCATGTGATTACTTTCTAAAAACCAGATCCCTCAACTTTTTAGAACATGGCAAGATGATTCTGGAAATGATTAACCTATGTTTGACAAATAACAGCTTTTTATTTAACAAGAACTTCTATACCCAGTTGCAAGGTACAGCTATGGGAACAACATTTGCTCCTTCGTACGCTAATCTCACTATGGGCTGGTGGGAGAAGTTTGAGGTTTGGACATCTACCAATGCTGCAAATACTGATAAGGTTGTACTTTGGTTACGTTACATAGATGACCTATTCATTATCTGGGATGGGTCTATCACTGAATGGTTGGAGTTTGTTAAATTACTTAACATCAATGCATTTGATTTACAATTCACCGAATCCCATAGCAAGACTGCTATCGTTTACTTAGATATTCTTGTTACTGTGACAGAAGGTGAACTAGTGACAGAATTGTATCGCAAACCTACCAGTTCAAACGTACCACTGCATGCTATAAGCAACCATCCCACAGCCCTGAAGTGGAGCATACCTTATGGCGAATTCATTCGCATAAGACGCAACTGTTCCCAAATTGAAACCTTTGATAAAGAATGTGGTAGTATGGCCCTGAAGTTCCTACAAAGAGGTTATCCCAAAAAAGTGTTGGAAAGAGCGTATAATAAGACACGAGAGAAAGATCGCTCTATTTTGTTGATGTCCAAAGTTCCATTGGTAACTAGTTTGGAAACAAGAGATACCAGACTAATTTTAACATATAGCAAAGCTTCCAGCAATATACGTCACATAATGCATAAACATTGGCATATATTGAAACAAGATGAACATTTGCGAAGCATTCTGGGTAATAACATCAACATCACCTTTAGACGCTCCGCCTCACTCAGGGATCACCTTGTATCCAGTTATATGTGTCCTAAAATCGTCTCAATAGGCCACAGTTGGCTTGGAGCAATACCAGACGGTTTCCAGAAATGTACGAAATGTAAAGCGTGCAAATTTGCCAAGAATACAAAAAACTACCTTCATCCAATACTACACAAAAACGTGATTATCAAATCTCATATCACCTGTGAAACTGAGTATGTTGTGTACGTACTCACTTGCCCTTGTGACAAGTGGTACGTTGGTAGTACCATTGGCAAACTGAAATTGAGAATATTGCAACACATAAGAGCCATCAAGAACATCGATTCTACGTATACGATGGCTCTTCACTTTCAGGAAAAACATGGAGGCAACCTACTTGGTTTTGCCTACTTTGGGATACATGCTATTCCCAAGGAACCACAGGCGGAAACCGTGAATTGCTCCTTAGACAAACTGAGACGAAAAATATATTGGATCTAGAAACTAAGAAACCCAAGGGACACAATCTGGATGAGGAACTTTATACTTTTCTTGGGACTTAAATTTATTATCTGTATTTGTCTCATACATCTTGAATTGCATCTGTTCTGGGTTTTTACTTTGAGACCCCCCCTTTTCGTCAACTCTTTGCATTTTACTGTAGCTTTTTGGGACACGCCTGACATAATCTGCAGTTCCATCAGCTGGTCTGACATATATGGGATCATGGTGTTATTTATTATACTCGCACATTGACCTTTATGCTACATGGCTTGTTGACACCACTGTTATTTCTCACATTAGCTTGTAGGTTTTAAAGTCTATCAATTCAATATTCCAAAGACAGTAATTGAATGTATTTTAGATCTCTTCTTACTTCCAGCTATCTAATTTTAATGTTTTCTTTCTTTGTTTTATATGTAGGGTGAGCAATTATATTGCTATGTTATCTAGGAACTTCATTTTAAACCCGTAGTTATATTCTATTTTAGTGATTTTCAAAGTGTTCCTCCTTTTATAATGCACATTAGACTGGTTACGATTATTGCTCAGGTATGATTGATCTTCTAATTAGGGTTTTATCCTTTGTCGCAGTCTTGTATCTTAATTGTTTGATCATCTGTATAGTTGTGTGTTTAGAATTTGTTGTTCTTACATCAAGGCTATGAATGCACTAAGCACTTTATATATCCTTGTTTAAGGATATCTATGCTGCTATATTGCTATTTGCACATTACCCGCAGGGGTTAGTTATTGCGACTTTGACATGCACTTGCACTTTATGCATCTCCATATGCAGTTTATGCAAAAATGGCACTTGCACTTTCATCACATAGCCTACCAACAATATGATGTACGATAATTTCGAATATATGTCATTAGTTACATTGACACATAGCTCTTTGCAATTCACTCATGAATTGCAGGTATATTACTTTACAAATTATCCAGAATTGCGATAATTGATCAGTATGGAATAAATTGGTATTTTTTCAGCGTGTTCTTTGACATTAGAAAAACGTGTTTTAGACTAATAAACAAACACGATACACGCAGCACCACACATACATATCGACCTGACCCAATACACACTTTAAAACATATATTCGTTTTATAAACAAAATTAATAATATATTTATAAACGTAACATGTGCAACAGGAGGACACTCACCGAAATTTAAAATGTGTGGCTTACATGTTGAGAAAAGCGATATATCGCCAGCCAATTGGATCTGCCTAACAAATGTATTTCTTGTAATTTAATGTTTTTTAAGGTAACCCATTGTGGGTTCAAACACTTTCAAACATGGCGGATTTTGTGGGAAAAAATGGCTACCATTGTTCTGGACAATCTATCCATGTATTCCATAGAGAACACACGGGTTTAAATGGACTTCTTTTGTTTCTGCACCCTCATCATGATCAAGCGGCTAGCTTTGCCGCGAAACGCGTCGTTGTCCGCATTTTTCTTATGTCCATGGCATTTTATTAAAGAACATTTTGGACGTTTTGGATGACTGCTGGTCTCTTTGCTACTCTGGGTCCAGTGTGGAATCACCACGTGGGTTCGTTTTCTGGAGTGCACTCCGACAGCCTTATACTGTGGTACAAGGCTATTCTACATATATAAATATATATATATATATATATATATACACACAATCTCAAGGAGATTAACCCATTAGAAATTCATGGCAACATGCAATCCCCAGTGTCTGTGCTAACATGAGCTCCTCCAGTGATGAGGGTAAGGCTAGTATTAGTCAGAAGAGGAGCCATTCGGAAAGGACTCAGGTCCTTCAGAAAGCCCTGGGAGCCTCATTGGGGCAAGGACCTAAGCAAATAGCTCTGACGGAGGAGCTTCAGAAAGCCCTGGGAGCCTCGTTAGGGCAAGGGCCTAAACTAATAGCTCTGATGGAGGATTGGTTCAAGTTCTCACAGGGGCTAGAGGAAATCAGGGATGAAAGCACAGGGGAGATTGAAAGGCAGGGTCGGATTGGCCCCTCAGCCTTTCGGCCCGTGGCCCGGTCGAAATCATCCCTGGGGAGTGGGGGCCGGTTTCTGGCCACGCCTGCGCCGGTTTGGAAAAAAACAAATTGAAAAAAAATAGTTTTTTTTTCTTCAAATTTTCTTTTTTTTCAAAAAGCCTTTCATCCTTCTTAGGGGGAATAAATGAGCACCAACACAGGTTGGGTGATATTGTATGCATATTTGTTCTATAAAAAAGAGCTTAAGCGTAAGTGCTATACAATAACATATTATCATTTGGCCTTGGACGTCTGCTTGCATTCACAGTAATTCGACAGTGTGGATCCATACACACAGATATTAATGATACATATGGTGATCCATTCTTGTATGAAATGTATATCACATTAGTGAAATCATAACCATATTTTTCGTAGTGTACTTAGGAACAATGCTATTTGAAGCCACTTCCTGTTTTGTCAAGGGGTGAAAGGTCTTGTTTCGTCGCTTCCTGGGATGTCACTTTGAGGTGGGGTCAAATGACATCACTTTTTTGATGCCAGGGGGGGACACTTTTTTTGTTTTGGGTGAACGGGCCTATTTCTTGTCCGACCCTGGTAAAAGGGGGCAGAAAGACAGCCCGCAGGGCAGTTGAAGTCCATGCCCCCCCTTCCCTCTGGGCACACCGCTCAAGAAGAAGGATGGTAAGAGAAGGAGATTGAGATCCAAGGCGGGACCTAGAAGGTGGCAAGATAAATCATCCGATACCTCAGGTATTGAGGAATGGGAGGATGACTATTCAGAGGAGGAAGTATACTCAATATCATCCTCACAGGAAGAAGGCTGTAAAGCACCAAAGAAATAGAAAGCAATCTTCCAAATGGGAGCCGCCGAAAAGGATATCGGCCTATCTTCAAAAGCGCCTGAGGGCACCTCTAGCTAAAGAGGCTAGAAGTAAAATGAGGGAAGAATGCCCAAGAGCTCACCTCCATGAAGGTCCTGCTGAGACACCCGAGATTGATGAAAAAAATGGTCACATTCATGAGTAAATATACAAATGACGTGGGTAAAGGTCTGGATAGGTCCTGACGATCATGCCAGGACAAGATGCTAGTCATGGTGGGACCACTCACCAAGATTTTACAGATGGGCAAAGAAGCCAGGAAGAAGGGTGAACCGGTGGACCCGATGGTTTTGATTGGTTGGGCCCATAGAGCAATCTGTATGTTGAGTAACGCAAATTATTCGATTACCACAGGAAGAAGAAGATCACTACTAGTGAAAATAGATCCAAAACTGAGTGAGCCAGCTTCATCAGAGATCGCGATGGCAGCGAAGGGGAAACTCTTTGGAGATTAATTTTCCAAGGAATTAGCAAAGTTGGCAAACTCTTTCGCAGCGCTGGATAAGGCGCAACCGTTGCTCAAGAGAGTATTTGGAAGACACATTTTCGGGTGGGCCAGCAGAGGTAAGGGGTGGCTCTGCCAGCCGGTTCCCATTCAATAGATCCTACAATGATAGGACACAGTGGCGAGACCAAGAAGATCATACGAAGACCCCTTTCTTCCCCTCAAGGGACAGAGGAAGGGGAAGAGGCTGGCAACACGTGGATCGTCAACAGAACTCCCCAGGTGAGAGCAAGCAACCTGCGCTTAGTTACCCCAGCATTTGGGGTTGAGGCTAGCAGAATATATAAAAAACGGGCACGTTATATCTGGAGATACATGGGTACTAGAGACAGTGCAGGGTTTTCATATAGATTTCCACATGATACCACAACAGAGGAACCATCAAAGGGGTTTATGTCTAAACAAAGAAGGCACAATACAGCTACCCTCCTTCACAAAAGCCAGGTGTGACAGTCTACACTTAATACCGATTAATAGCCGCCATTTTCAATTTAGACAGACCCATGCTCTACAGTTAACACATTTTAATATTCATTAATCAAATGTATACAGTAACATAAAAAGTCTTAAAAAATGCATTTTATGACATTTCCAGCAGACATCACGTGTTTGTTAAAGCGAAATTAATATTAAAATTTGTTAACTGTAGAGCAGGGGTCTGTCTAAATTGAAAATGGCTGCTATTAATCGGTGTTAAGTGTGGACTGTCACACCTGGCTTTTGTGAAGGACGGTAGCTGTATTGTGGAATCCTCTTTATACACTGTTATATTTTCTGGTCCTCTCTCACACATTCCCCTACATTAAAAGAGGATCTCACAGCTCTGTACTTGTACATTCTAAACAAATAAGGCAGACAATTATTAGAGAAAGAGCTGAGAGGGCTGGAAAACAAAAACACCATAAGACAGGTAACAGAATCCTCAGGATGTTCCTTGTGAGGGGAAAACACAAGGTGAGACCAATCATAAATCTGAAGGTTTTGAACAAATTCATTGTTTACAGACACTTCAAGATGGAAGGGATGCACCTTTTAAGAGATACGATAATTCAGGGTGATTGGCTCGCCAGGATAGACCTGAAAGACGCATACTTAACTATACCCATAGCGACGAAACACCGCAAATTCCTAAGATTTATCTGGGAGTGAGTCGATATGGGAGTTTCGATGCCTTCCCTTTGGGCTAGCACCCGCACCATGGTGTTTCACCAAAGTAATGAAACCAGTGGTGACCCACCTCAGGAGCCATTGGATAAGACTCATAATATACCTGGACAATATATGCTTAATGTGTCAGGGTATCAAACTGGGCTGGCGGACTAACCAATTTATCAGATTGTTCGGCAAACTCTTCCTCATCAGTAGGACACAAATCGTACTCCCGTTCCCTTTCCTCCTCACCTGAGCTTGGATTTGACTTCTTTCTTCTGGCGTGGAGAGCGGGAAGTCTCTTCTTCTGTAGAAGGTAAGGTCGGCCTCGAAAGGAAGCCACCGCGGCTCCGAACACAGGAGGCACGGTGACCCCCCTCCGCGACGGACTAACAACGGAGTGAGGGGAAAAGCCAGAATGGCATAAAAACCCCTCCGGAGTACTTGAGCAGGCAGGCACCAGATAACAGGAATACTCGGGAAATCACAATCCGACGGATATGCAAGGAGAGTGAGAGAGTACAAGATGGACGAGCTGATGATGAGAAAGGAGCCGAGAAAGAGACAGCCAGGGAAAGGAACGAAACCGGTGACAACAACCGGGAAGAGAAAACCCTGGGAAGGCTGGAAGGAGAAAGAGCGCAAGGGAAAGAGAGCAAGGGCCAGGGAGCCCCAAAACAGTATGGGCGGAGCACCACCAAGGAGAAAACAATAGGGGAGCGAGAGCAACAGAGGGAAATCCGAAGTTGCAACGCGCCGAACTGCCTAACGTGTGGAAGTAAATACGCGTAGGCAGCGGCCATGTTGAAAAAAAAAGACTAGACCGTTAATGCTGTCAGGGAGAAAAACGTGGCGGCACAAATCAATGGCGGCCCCGCTTCCACCTCTCCCACAGCCGCCAGCGCCCAGCGGTCGTGACAGTATGCCCCCCTCTAGGGCGATACCCCCCGGGCTTGCCGGGATGTAGGTTGTGGAACCGGTGTAGCAAACGGGGTGCGTTAACATAAGATTGGGGTTCCCAGGAATCCTCGGACGAAGGGAAGCCCTTCCAATGTATAAGATATTCCAGGCGTCCCTTATGGTAACGGGAATCCCTGATGTGGGAGACTTCGTATACTTCAGAGTTAGGGTCGGGCGGAACGTGAGGTCTGGGAACTCTCTGCCTTCTCTCATCAGCCACATAAGAGCGGAGCTGTGAAGAATGAAAAGTCGGATGAACACGACTGAGTGACTTAGGTAACTTGAGGCGGTAAGCCACTGGGTTGATCTTGGTCAGGATGTTGAAAGGTCCAATATACCGGGGGGACAACTTGGAAGGTCTGACGCATCGGGGTAGAAACTTGGTAGACAGCATAACCTTTGTACCTTTCTCCCACATCAGTACCTGTCTCCGGTGGCGGTCTGCTTGGTCTTTGTATTGAATGCTTGCCTCTTTAAGACTCTGTTTGGCAGATAAGTGAGCTTCTCTCAGTTGTGCCAAACCGGATTCAATCGACGGGATAGGAGTTTCCTTCCAGAAAGTGGGTATAATAGATCTGGGATGGTAACCATATGTACAATAAAAAGGACTCATACCTAAAGAAGCATGAATCGCATTGTTGTACGAGAACTCGGCAGTTGGGAGAAGAGAAACCCAATTGTCTTGAGACTGGTTTACGAAACACCTCAGATATTGTTCAAGGGTTCCGTTTAGCCTCTCAGTTTGGCCATTTGTCTGAGGATAGAGTCCAGAAGAAAGAGCCCTCTCAATACCCAACAATTTGCATAAAGCTGACCAAAACTTAGAGGTGTACTGGCTGCCACGATCGGATACAATCTTTTGAGGGAGTCTATGCAATCTGAATATGTCCTTAAGAAAGACTTCAGCGGTGAGTGAAGCAGAAGGTATGCCAGACAGTGGGGAGAAATGCGCCAATTTGGAATAGGTATCGACTGTTACCATGATGCACGTACAACCTTGGGATTTAGGTAAGTCGACGATGAAGTCCGTAGAAATGTTAATCCAAGGACCTGGAGGGATCGGGCTGGATTGAAGTAACCCCAACGATTTCTGGGTGGAATACTTGTTACACAAACAAGTCAAACATGTTTGAATATAAGCCTGAGTGTCTGCCCGCATCTTGGGCCAAAAGAAAGTTCTTTGGAGCAGTTCAAGAGTACCGCGCAGGCCACGATGACCCGCAACCTTTGAGTCGTGACACCACTTAAGAGCTCGTACTTGAAGGTCATGTGTGGGTAGGATTAGTCTTCCTTGGTTGAAATACAGTCCATCCTTTTCCTCGACAGGTAAATTTCTTAGAGTGGGAGCGGGACCTTCTAAAGGAGTATAAGCCCCCCTAACCTCTTCCAGAAAAGACGATACAACCAGGACGATCTTAGTACGGGGAAACATGAGTTCTTTCTGATATGACTTGTGTACTTCGTTTCTTCGAGACAACGCGTCAGCGACTTGGTTTTGAGAGCCTGGAATATACGTGATGGTGAAATGAAACTGAGCAAAGAAGTGTGCCCATCTGGCTTGTCGGGTGTTGTAGCATTCCTGTTGCCTCAAAATCTGCAAATTGTTGTGATCAGTACGTATCTGAAATGGGTGCATACTTCCTTGAAGTAAGTGTCTCCATTCCAGACAAGCCAATTTCATAGCCAGTAGCTCCTTCTCAATGATAGAGTAATTTTGTTGACTGGTTGTCAAGGTCTTGGAAAAATAGGCTATAGGATGTTCCATGCCGTGATTGGTTTGGAGAAGAACGGCACCTACTGCAGCAGCAGAAGCATCGGTCTCCATAATGAAAGGTTTCAATTGGTCTGGTTGCCGAAGAATAGGGGCTGTGCAGAATCTTCCTTTGAGACTGGTAAAGCTGTCTTCAGCTACTTTATTCCAAAGAAAAGGTTTAGAGGATTTTTTAAGTAGAGAAGTGATGGGCAAGGTAAGTCTTGAAAACCCCGGGATAAATTTCCGATAAAAGTTTGCCAGACCTAAAAACCTCTGGATGTCCTTTACAGAGGAAGGAGATGGCCATGAGAGAATGGCTTCAACTTTCTCGGGATCCATGGTTATCCCTTCTTCAGAGAGAATAAACCCCAAATAGGGTATGGATGATTTAGCGAAAGCGCATTTCTCTGGTTTGACCAATAGATGATGTATTCGGAGTCGGTATAACACCTCCAATACCTGGGAAGAATGCTCTTCCTTCTTCCGGGAAAATATCAAGATATCATCAAGGTATACTACTGTGTTGATCCCCAATAGATCGGAAAATATGCGATCCATAAACCTCTGGAAAATAGAGGGAGCATTTACCAGTCCGAATGGCATCACTCGGTACTCGAAAAGCCCATAGGGAGTGCGGAAAGCAGTCTTCCATTCATCACCGGATTTCACCCGAAGCAAGTGGTATGCGTTCCGAAGATCGAGCTTAGTAAACAATACCGATCCCTGAACGGCTTCAAGAATCTCCGTGATTATAGGCATCGGATATCTGTCCTTGATCGTGACTTAGACCCCTGTAATCAATACAAGGTCTCAACTCCTTTGTGTCTCTCTTAGGTATAAAAAATAAAGAAGCACCTGCTGTGGATCTTGATGGTCGGATCAATCCGTTCGCAAGATTGTCATCCAGGTAGCGCCGGAGAACTGCCTTTTCAGCCAAAGATAGGGGGTACATTCTCCCAAAAGGAACCAAGGCCTGAGGTATGAGGTCTATATTACAATTTTCCGGCTGATGAGGGGGGAGCACCGAAGGTTGTTGTTCCGTAAAAATATCAGCAAATTCCTCGAATATCCTGGGTATATTGTGGATGGAGCTACTCTCAGAAGAACATATAGTCTTTACCTTCTCAAACGTCGGTTCCGGCAGACACCTTTCTTTACAAAAAGAAGAGTGAAAGCTCAGCAGGTTGTCTGTCCAATTTATTGTTGGGTTGTGTTTGCGGAGCCAACCAATTCCCAATATCACAGGGAAATGGGCGGCCCTAATGATATCGAACTTCAGGGACTCAGAATGTTGTTGGATAGATATCTGAACTTCCTCGGTGGTGTGGGTTATGGGCCCGGAGCATAAAGGAGTACCATCTACCCCTTCTACCTTCTGGTCTTCCTTCTTAGGTACTCGGAGAAGGCCCACCTTGTCAGCCCACAAGGTGTCTAGGAAATTTCCGGCAGCTCCACAGTCAAGCAAGGCTTGTGTCTCTATCTGTTGTCCTCTGAACTGGAACTGGACGGCAACTACCATCAATCGATGCTCTTCGGAGGTTTTGGCAGAGGTCACAGAGAGTGTAGCATAGGAACCAACTGACGCCCCTTGATAGTCTGTTCCACCGACTACCGAGGGCGCTCGTTTCCCGGCCTCCTCGGGGGTACGTCAGGACAGTCCCTCAAAAGGTGTCTTGCCGAGCCACAATAGAGACACAGATTGCCTTCTCGCCTTCTCTTCTTTTCTTCCGCTGTCAAAGGAGCTCGGGTGGTACCAATCTGCATTGGTTCGTCTCTGGAAGGTGGACGAGTAACAGGTGAGGAGGTCGACGTGTGGGCTTCAAGGGAAGATCCGGGAGGACGAGTCTTCTTCTTCTTGTTCTTTCTTTCGGTCATGCGATAATCGATCCGAATTATCGCCTTGATGAGATCGGAGAAAGAGTCTGGGCGGGGAATTCTGGCTAGTTCGTCCTTTAAGTCCTCCCGCAAACCCCTCCGGAATATGGTATACTGTGCTTCTTCTTGCCAACCAGCCTCCGCTGCTATTCTTTTGAAAGCGGACAGATAGGAAAGCAGGTCTGAATTTCCTTGACGCACGTCAAGGAGGTCTTCGCTAGCTACAAAAGCTGTTTCCGTATGGAGGAAAGTCTGTTTGAGAAGGTCTTTGAAAGCTGAATAATCTTGTAACACTGGGTCAGATCGAGATACAAAAGGAGTGGCCCATGCTAAGGCATTACCCGTCATATGGGTTATCATGAACCCTACCTTGGTATGGTCTGTGGAAAAGGTGCCTCTTCGGAAAGCAAAGTGAATATCACAAGCATCAAGGAATTCCTTTACTTTCCTCTCGGTGCCATCAAATTTGCCTGATACCAAGGGTAGGGGGGGAAGATCGGCAGTAAGATGTTCTTGAGCAGCAACCCTTTGTTGAAGGGCGGCATTGTCTGCCTTTAAAGTCTGAACCTCCTGACTCAAACCTTGTACTGCTGCGACGAGTTCCTGGAGTTGTTGTGGGGTTGCCATCTCAATACTTTGGCGTTGCAAGCTTTCAAACTGGGCTGGCGGACTAACCAACTTATCAGATTGTTCGGCAAACTCTTCCTCATCAGTAGGACACAAATCGTACTCCCGTTCCCTTTCCTCCTCACCTGAGCTTGGATTTGACTTCTTTCTTCTGGCGTGGAGAGCGGGAAGTCTCTTCTTCTGTAGAAGGTAAGGTCGGCCTCGAAAGGAAGCCACCGCGGCTCCGAACACAGGGGGCACGGTGACCCCCCTCCGCGACGGACAAACAACGGAGTGAGGGGAAAAGCCAGAATGGCATAAAAAACCCTCCGGAGTACTTGAGCAGGCAGGCACCAGATAACAGGAATACTCGGGAAAGCACAATCCGACGGATATGCAAGGAGAGTGAGAGAGTACAAGATGGACGAGCTGATGATGAGAAAGGAGCCGAGAAAGAGACAGCCAGGGAAAGGAACGAAACCGGTGACAACAACCGGGAAGAGAAATACTGGGAAGGCTGGAAGGAGAAAGAGCGCAAGGGAAAGAGAGCAAGGGCCAGGGAGCCCCAAAACAGCACGGGCAGAGCACCGCCAAGGAGAAAACAATAGGGGAGCGAGAGCAACAGAGGGAAATCCGAAGTTGCAACGCGCCGAACTGCCTAACGTGTGGAAGTAAATACGCGTAGGCAGCGGCCATGTTGAAAAAAAAAGACTAGACCGTTAATGCTGTCAGGGAGAAAAACGTGGCGGCACAAATCAATGGCGGCCCCGCTTCCACCTCTCCCACAGCCGCCAGCGCCCAGCGGTTGTGACACAGGGTGACACATTGAATGCAGGTGCAGACGACAGCAAATCTATTGCAGAACCTGGGCTTCCTAATAAATTGGGAGAAATCCAGAATTCTGCCAGAACAGACAATGGAATTTCTAGGGTTTATAGTAGACTCGACACAGATCCCTCAGCCTACCCATTACCAAGGTGAACGACATCAAGAAACATATAAGACATACCTTAGCAAGGCGAGAAATGTTGGTGAGAAACATTGCAGGGTTAGTGGGACTTCTAGCGTCATCGATCCAGGCTATATTCCCAGGGCCACTGCATTACAGAGCGCTACAGAGATTGAAGATCAGACACCTCAGGAGGTGCGCATCTTATGATTCGAGTGTTGCAATCTCCCACGAAGTAAGGGAAGAGTTAGAATGGTGGCTACACCACATGGATGCATGCAACGGGAGAGCCATATTTGGCTCATCCCCGGACATGATCATCGAATACGATGCCAGCAGATGGGGCTGGGGAGCCTGATATGGGAACCTGTCGACATGGGGCAGGTGGTCGGATCAGGATGGACTCAGGAGAAAGCACAATGTTATGTCCTACTCAAGATGGACAACGTCTTGGCAGTCAGGTATATAAACAGACTGTGAGGGACGAGGGACGAGGTCCGTATTATTGGCAGAATCGGCAAAAGAATTCTGGGAACTCTGCCTTCAGAGGAAAGTGTCAGTGACGGCAGAGTATTTACCGGGCCATCAGAATGAGGTGGCCGGCTGGAACTCCAGATACCTCAGGGACACCAGCGATTCGAAGCTGGATGAGGAGGTATTCCAAGAACTGATGACTCGAAGGGGGCCTAGCCAGGTTGATCTATTTGCATCTAGATTGAACAACCAACTACCTCGGTTCTTCAGCTGGCGAACGTACCAGGAGGCGGAAGAAGCAGGCGCCTTTCTCATGGGGTCAACAAACAAATTACACGTTTCCTCCTTTCTCCATGATAGTGAGGATGCTAGCCCAGGTGAGGAAGCAGAAAGCCTCACTAGTTCTGGTTATGCCAGACTGGAGGGGGGACAGGTGTGGTTCCCCAGCCTACTGGAATCATCATATCACGACCCGGTGGCTCTACCCAGGTAAGAGTTCATTGTACGGGAACCCAGAGGTCTCAGCCACCCATTAGTGAGGATAGGCAAACTCAATCTAATCGCATGGGCGATTTCAGGAGATCTTCGGTTAGGCCAGGATTATCGAATGAGGCTGAAATCATCATTAATGAATCTTGGGCCCCAGGAGCACACAGAGCTTACAAATTTGTATGGGCTAACTAGAGTAGCTGGTGTATGGAGAGGGACATTCATCCTGATGGAACAGATGTAGTTCATGTTGCCAACCTCCTAGCCCAGATGGCAGCTCAAGGGAAAGCATATACGACCATCAATACGGCCAGGTTCGCGATATCAACAGGGCACCCCAGGATTGAGGGGTCGTTATAGGGGAACACCCCCTGATTTACAGACTGTTAAGGGGAGTAAAAATATTTAGACCACCTAGAGAGAAATATACTCAACTATGGGATGTGGACACAGTACTGAAACTTTTTCTATCATGGCCTGACAACCAGGATTTATCCAGGAAGGCCATTTCAGCCAAATTATCCATGCTCCCATGTCTGCTGTCTTGTAAAAGATCATCGGACATTAGAGCGCTGGAGATCAATAGGAAGAGTGTATCACCGAAGGGGGTGACCTTCTTCATAACGAGAAGGACTAAGACAGGATTGAAATCCATATCAAACAAATCTTTTCCGGGTCAACCTAAATTATGCCCAATTAGATGTTTGACAGCATATGAGGATATGACAAGGGAAGTGAGACCACCAGGAGTCTCACAGTTATTAATAGCAATCTGCAAACCATTCAGGGTCGTAACACCAGCTACCATAGTCAGATGGCATAGATGTGTAATGATCAGGCATTCAGCAACACACGAATGGTGCTGGTTTTTGCAGCTGTTTCAGGTAGCTTCTGTCATTTTGCACATTGTGTCAAATAATGACTTTTCCCTTTTGTCCCTTCAAGCAATGGCTCTTCGAGGGGGGATACTGTCATGCTTCTGCATCTCTGCCTCTGGGTAGTGCTGTCTTCAGACCTGCAGTATGTTTTCTACCATCTTCAGAGAAGCCCTGTAAATCATTATTTGACATTTCCTTTCCGAAAAGATGGACTTCAATTCCCATAATGCACCTCGTGGCTGTTCTCATTTCCTGGTTATTTCTATGCATCATTGTTGGAACCACAATCGCCAGAAACCCTAGAGATCAGTGCTACTTTCACCTTCCTAGGACCAGAGAGGGAGGAGGCAGATTACCTTCAGGTGTGCTGCTCCAGGTGCTTCTAATTAGCCTGCTTCCGCACAGGGCAGGGCAGTATTTAAGCAGCTGCCGGCAGGAGCACAGGTCTCTTGCATTGAATTCGCTCCCAGCCCTTTTTGCCTTGCGCCACGATATTCTGCTGTTTCCTGTTGCTGTCAGATCCTGCTCCTGGCCAGTGCCCGGTGCTCCCTGCCTGGCAGCCCTGCCACTCTCCTCTACCTTCTGCCCTGCCCCTCTGGGCTCCCTGCCTTGCGGCCTTCTACTCTCATCTGCCTTCTGCCCTGCTCTTCTGAGCATCCTGCATTGCAGCCATGCTCCTCTGTTGCAGTCATTGTTCCCTGTCTGTAGCCCCTTGCTCTCTACCTCCTATTATCTTGCTCCCTTCCTGTTGTTCAGTCTTCCTTTCCTTCAGTCTGTGTTTCCTGGCTTTAGCTTCCAAGTTCCAGCCCTGGGTTTCCTTGTTATCCGTTTTCTGTCCTGCCCTTGTCACCCCACTTCAGAGCTACAGTTTCTTTGTAATCTGTCTTCTATCCTGCCCTTTTTATCCCACTTTAGTGCTACAGTTTCCGTGTTATCGGTCTTCGGTCCTGCCCTCGTTATCCCACTTCAGAGCTACAGTTTCCTTGGAATCTGTCTTCTATCCTGCCCTTGTTATCCCACTTTAGAGCTACAGGTTCCCTGTTATCTGTCTTCAATCCTGCCCTTGATATTCCAGTCCAGATTTACAGTTCCTGGTTTCCAATCTGCAGTGCCAGCTCCTGTAGTATTGCAAACAGATTATTTTGTGCTTGCTTTTACCTTTCTGAACCTTGCTTTCTTGACTGTCTAGTTTTCCCTAGCTATTTATGTTACTGTTCTTGTCCTCACTTGTGCTTCTGTTATTCCTTTGTTGAGAGTTTGGCTGCAGGGGTTCCCAGCAGGCAATCTCTGCCCCTTCCCTTGTCTTGTTTTTATTTGTAGTCTATAGTGAATTTAATGTTACAGTGTGTTGCGTTCTGTTCCCTCAGAGGGCATCCGCTGTAGGTTCTGGCTGGACCCATACCGGCTTGTCTCATGTAAGTGCACTCCTTGTTTGTGCCCTAGGGTCCAGCCACAGAGGCCACTCCTGCTTCCCCTTCCATGGGCTTGCAAGGAGTGGTGCCTGTAAAAATAACTTACACAGAGGCATTGAGCTTCCCTTATATCTGTGGGTAGTCTCTAGTCCAACCTGTGTATACACCCCTAGTGAGATTCCTCATTGTTTGTACAGTGCATGGTCCCACCCCTTCTTGTTCACCATTGAGATCCTTCCTTTCTTCCTGTTCAGTCACTCTGAATTACCTTGCCTATTCTTGTTTAGCTTCCTGCTGTATGCACTTACCTGCCCCCTTTCATCAGCACAGCCACCCAAAACCTACTTGGGTGAAATGCACAACTTATGGCAAGCAGCCATTGGCTACCAAGGCATTTAACATAGGAGAAAAGACGGAAGAACATAAACATTCTATAAGATCTGAAGAGGAGGTGTCGAAGATGAGCAACATTTTCGGGCTCGAGATGAAGATGCTCATGCAAAGAAAACACTGAAGAAAATGAAAAGTCATTTTACACTTGTACAGATGCAGTAACGCAAGTAGACAAAGTGATCTTAAGGCTGGCTACGTAGTGAATAGTTTGCAGCGATGCGACAATGTATAATACATAGGGATGTACAGAACCTGGATGTTCCACAATGCACTTTAGGAAGGCTTGAAACCCTGTGATCGGAAAGGGTTTTTAGTGTGGCACAATTGGAAAACAGCTAATGGCGAAGGAGAAATTCAAGAAAGGCTTGGCTGGCCCAGCACCAAAAGACGAGGCCACTGTGAGCCTGGTTGTCCGTCATGTAGTTACAATGAACGTGAGAAAGAAACAAACTTCTGTTTGAGGTGAAATGGAAAAACACTGAAAGTGTCAAGAGTTCATCCTTTAATAGCATTAAATACAGCAAAGAGCTCACAAACGTGGTCTTGAGTCACATGGTCTGATGAAAATAGACATTGTGTTACGCTCACCTGATTCCCACAGGGGCGTCGATCTGGACTGGCCCGCTGTTGCTTCCACCAGAGTAACACGTAGAGCCGAGATGACAGACTGGACAGACCCACTTAGCTTCGTTTGTTGGACTCGTACGAACATCTTTCTGCAATGGAGAAGGGGAATTAACCTCCCGTGATCTGAGCGTTAACCCGCCTTCCCACTCCCCTTGTCTGCCCACAGAACACTCCTGAAGTCCCCTCTTAATCTCACCTGATGATTTGGAAAGATGAGCTCTCCATCCTGCATCGAGCGCAGTGGCGCATAGGCGACCAGTTACTTCAGTGGCGTGGAGGAATTGGCGAGTTCCAGTATTGACTCTAAAGTCCAATCGTTCGTAAGAGTTCAAAAGTCTGATATTCACTCTGCCAGATTCCTTGCAGGTTGCAGATTTAAACCACTAGAAGTGTTCCAAGTGGCAATTGGTAAGATCCTGGTAAGTCTATTGTGGTTCTCCTTTTTGGGGCCGGGGTACAGTTATGATGCAGAATTAACTGCGCCGACCCGAAATGAGGTGAGTACCCCCCTGTGGTAAATAGGTAAGTCTTTGGGGTTAAGTTGTATTGTCCTTGTTTTCCCCTTAGGGGCCGGGGTGCGGCGGTGATGCAGAATTGACTGCGCCGACCCGGGATGAGGTGAGTACCCTCCTGTGGTAATCAGGTAAGTCTTTGGGGTAGGTTGTATTGTCCTTGTTTTCCCCTTAGGGGCCGGGGTGCGGCGGTGATGCAGGATTGACTGCGCCGACCTGAGATGAGGTGAGTACCCCACTGTGGTAATCAGGTAAGTCTTTGGGGGTGGTTTGTATTGCCCTTGCTCACCTATTTGTTCTCGTCTCCCCCAGGTGTTGAAGAATGGCCTGGAGATGCTGGGTTTGAGATGGAGTAAAGGAATGCAGCCCCGGATGGTGAGTTCAGCGCAGCGCTGCGAGATGCGTGGCAACGCACCTGTGAAGGCTTCTCTCTTCCAGAACGACGATGTGCTGGATCAGGATTCAGGTAAGGGTTTTGTTCTGATCTCTTCTCCTTCTCCTTTTCTTGTTCCAGGGCTGAAGCGGGCGTGGCTGAAGACTGGAGCTGCTGAAGACACGGTGAGCGTTACGCTGCAGCACGCAGAATAACGCGAAGCACGTGTGGCTGTCCGGGTGTGGCTTAAATAGCCTTGGAAGAAGACCCAGGTAAGTATTCCTCCACAGCCCCACCCGAGAGGAAAGGAGTCCCTGAGGTAAAATAGTCCCTCTAAGCCTCATTTGGCTTGTGGCTTTGTGCAGCATGGTCTGCATCAGGTAGGTATGCAGCATGGTCTGCATCAGGTAAGTTTTCTGTAATGAGCCTGGCGCCCATGGCGCCAGGACTGACTTTATTCTTATGAGCCTGGCGCCATATGCGCCAGGACTGCAGCCAAATAGCCCCTAACTGGGGTTTTTGGGCATGCTTCAAGTGGCATGATGCCTGCTTCCGGGGTTGCTGGGCCTGGTCTGGCTTTCCGGAGGCAGGCATCGTGACATATTGGGTCGAGCTACACCGAAACCAGAAGATAAGACCATGCCATACTCCCTTTAATTCTCAGGCACAGAGAGCCTCTGCAAGGCCAAGTTCAAAGCCTTAATTGAATGGCAAACGCCAAGAGTGATGACAGATTATGGGCTAATTGGGTGGGGAGGCATGACCACACCGACCCTCCATGCACCTGGAGTCGTAGCCTGCGTGCTGCTAGCGTGTGGAATATTCCAGAAGGGTCCAAGTGTTTCAACCAATTGTAGAGGTCAATGTATCAAAGAGCCCTATAGTTTGTGTAACCAATGAATCGTCATGTATTTTATGATGATGACGATGACTTGCACTAGATGAGGGCTTAGTGGTCCACCTGACATTAGAGACCCAATCACTACCCCTGCTAGTATGGAATGTATACTTAGATGTTCCCTGTAAGCCTATCAAATCCCCAAGTAGGTTTTTGTAGTTTGCCACATAGTGTGATGTCATTGATGTTGAGTTTTGACTATAAAAGTTATGTTTTTTATTTAATGTATTGCGAGCTCAAGCGAACATCGGATGATGTCCGTTGTAACCTCCCTGTTTTAGATAATTGCAAATAAAACAGAACAAAGTTTTCTCCAAATTCCTGAGTAGGTTTTGATTATTGATGTTTGAGTAAATTCAGCATCCCCATCCATCTCCGAATATTGGTACCTTGTCTTAAAGGGTCCGAGGTATATGGGTGCACGTGGTAGCAGAGAGAGGATGGTTAATGATCCGTCGACCCAGTAAGCTTTTAAGGGTCTCATAAATATCGGATGTCCTCTGCCATTTAGCTGGAGGACCGTGAGGCTTCCTGTGGATATCGGCCAAAACAAGATCATGCAAGACACGATGAGACAGGTGGGATGGGTCCCTCTTTCACGGAATTCCCCTCCCAGTTTCTACAGGCAGCTGACCGGACCGAAGGTTAAGGTGGCCGGTTGAGGAGGAGATGATCCCAAGGGTCAGGAGCTGAAAAGCGAACGGTGAGTGTATTCAATGGAGAAAATGATAATGGGAAGAAAGTAATGGAGGGTTGATTGGGTATTCGAGTTAATGTCGAAGAGTGTCAAGTAAAGATATATGGACGAGGAGTGATCCATAAGATAAGTTCAGAATCCTACATCCAGGGACGTCTAGAAGGAGTTGTTTCAAAATCCAAGTGGATATATATGCTACAAACAGATAGATCTGTTAAAGGAAACAATTCACACACCCCATCAGGAGTCATTTTAGGGGTGAGAGTAGCCACGAAGAGTGTTGGATGAAATATATGTGAGTCGGCCAGTCTGTTTGTTTGTGTATTGTATATGTTATATGTGTTGAGGAAATGATGAAATAACGAAGAGCGACAAATAATAGATTATGGTAAAAAGCTGAGAATAGATTATTTGTTTATTTCTTTTTTAATGTTGTCGACTGAATAGGTGGATTGAACAAAAGTGAGACATAGAGGTTTGGAGCGGCGATGATTGGTGCACGCTCATATTGTATTGTTTTTCTGAAAAGTATTTTCTGTGTAAAATAACGGTAAGTATTGACAGTCGATTACAACTTGTCATGATGTAGTATGTTACTCCGCTCACGCACCTGTGCAAATAGCTGCTAAAACACACACCGAAAGCTTAAGCAGTATAATGCAGAATGGGCTAAGGGCACGGCAGATAAGAGGTTCATGCCATGGCCACAAGAGGGATCACTGTCAAAAGCAGTTTTTGCAACACATGACCACATACTTGCACGCTGCGTACACGGGAAAGAAATTGGAAAAGAGGTTAGCTAGCCTAGAGCTTTGGAAAATGTATCAGGAGGAAAGGGAAGACCCGCCTCCTGAAGACTGGATGCTTTAGCAGTGTAAGGAGGGGGGTGTTGAGCCTTCAGCTCCATCTACCACGCCTGAAGTAAATGGTGACAGTGCAAAAGATGAAGGATTGTATCCGTTAAGAGAGCTTAAGGCAGAAACAGGATACAGTAATCCGACGCATGAGCTGCCTGCCTATAGCAGTGGCGAGAGTCCGGAAAAAACTCCAGAAAGGGATGTGATCTCTAAATTGTTATGGGACAAAGAGAGAAGTGAAAGAGTATGACTCTAGATATAGAAGGAGACATTAAGAGAGGGAAAGGAGAAAAGGAGAAAGCTGACGAGATAGCGCTAATACAGAACGAATTGATGGGTGGTCAGATATTGCTCAAACTTGATGGGAAGAGCAGTGAGGAAGTACGGCAAGGGGAAGATCAAGATGCGCAACATAAAAAGACAGGGAACGAGAGAAACGATCGAAAGAAGACGAGTCTAAAAGAAAGAGTAGACAGACGAGTGCAAATGTATCAAGAAGAACAGTTAGGAAAAGAAGAAAGAGCAGAAGAGCAAAGAAAAAATGATAATAGGCAGAAAGCAATCGAAGAACAAGGCAGGCTAGAAAGGAAAAGTGAAGAAGAGGAAGAACAGAAATGAAGAGACAAAAGAATGCAAAGACATAGAGATGACGAGGTGCATAGGGTAAATGAAAGAAGAGAAGCGAAAAGACAGGAAGAGGAAAGGGTTCGGGAGGAAGCAAAGAAACAAAGAGAATTTGATGAGGAAATGGAACAAAAGAGAAGGCAGCGGCCATGCGACATTGATAGCATTGAGAAAGAGCTAATGGAATCTAGCCCAGTAGTATTATGGGAGGACATAGAGGAGTTCCTCCCATCACAGTAACCTATGCCAGGACCCTCTCAACGAAATCTAGAGGAGAATTTTGAGGTAGGAAGCATTGGAGACAGAATCGAGAAGTCTTATCAGGAGATGAGAACAAAAAGTGAATCGAGAAATAAAGGGAAAGACGATCGACCTGAAAGTGCCTACTTACGAGGCAAGGAGGGAGGCCTGTTTAGCCTCGAGCATAGAGCCCTGTCTTTGGACAGGCTAACTTTAAACAGAGACGAGAAGGAGGACAGACATACTAGTTGGGGACAAGATATGTCAGACAAAGACAGGGAAACCTTCCATGGGGAAGAGGGTGATGGTGCATGCGGTCCCGAGGGATACTTTCAGACAAGCAAGGAAGTGAGATGTTCAGATTTGGACCTGCCTAAAGAAAGGACGCCAGAGCCTATAGCGTGGACAGAGCGACCTAAAGGATGACCTCTTAGTGAGAGGGAGAATCACCACCATATGTGAGCAGGCTGAGGTCATTACCGGGAAGAAGGTGATCAGGAACCCTTGCCCTGGGCCGACGATGGAAGATGATTGCGATTTTGGGATTTCGCAATTTCCCTTGTTAGAAAAAGGAGGGGCCAGACTGCAATATATCCCATGGCGCAAGATGGATAATTTAAGGTGTAAGCTCCCGAGTTTGACTTCGGGCGTTGGGAAATGGATTTATGAATTGGAAAAAATGACAGGAGGAAACACGTTAGCTATTAAGGGTTTTTGTCACACCGCTCCCCGCACGAGCTGGGACTCTTCCTACAAAGACACGCCCCCCCATGTCCCTAGCCTCTTCTCATCCAGCACCCAAACACACACGTCCCGACAGGGGTACCTCATTACCTTATCTGGTGTCACGATATGGGGCACGACGTGGCATGCTTGGCAGGTCTGGGGTTTATCGCCCTTCATGTGTGTGGCAAACGAACTGGAGACTCCATCACAGATACGCACGAAGAACTGCGCGACCCAGCGCGGCCCGGAACACGTGACTCGTTGCCTAGCAACTCCCAATGCTTGGGTATACGTGTCACGTGATAGTGGTCACGTGTTTTCTTCCATGGTTAAAAGGAGCCCGGTTACGGAAAACGTTGCTTCACAGCTGTTCTCTCTGGATCACGTGTTGCTTGCGCTTCGTTTTCAAGTCTCCTTACTCGCCAGGACCCTGCTCTGTCTAACGGACTGCTCAGTGCCTAACCCTTGTCTGCTTTGTCTACCTTGGAACTGTGGATTATTGGTTGATGAACTATTTTGCCCAACGGATTGCTCGTGTCTCACCCCTTTCTGCCTTGGAATTTGGATCCACCAACGCCGACCTACGCTTTGCCTACTGACTGCCTTGTGTCTATCCCCTTGGACACTTCTGCTACTCGCTACATTTCTTGTTACGAAGACCCCTTCCTGGGTGGTCACCTGCCTGTCTCTGCTGCCACGTCTGTCCCCCCCCTGGTAACGCTTGCCTTCGACTCTCTGGGACTACGTTCCAGCATACACAACGTTCCAGCATACACAACGCTCCAGCATACACAGGTATATCGTGTCTTGGTTGTATTCACTAGATTTTGCATACGGTACAGGTACATAACCTTATACCTTCCTTTACAGCGCTCCAGGGGTTTTTCCGGTTGTTCCTGAGTCCTGGCTCCACGGACTACCTTCTTTGGTCCTAAGCATCACTCTGGCGGTATTCTTGTGGTTGTCAGTCTGATACTTGGGAACAGAGGGATAGCCCATACTCTGCACGACCAACAGCTGCGTAACAGACTGTGAAGCCTTTGGTCATCCAGAGAATGAATCCCTCCACCGGGGACCCTGTGACCGCTTTGATGCAAGCAGTAGCGGCCCTCAGGACCGACATGGCAGCCGCTACAACAGCCATACATGACCGTCTTGATGCCTTACAGAGCACGCGTTACCCATTACCCCCAGACACCGAATTCGGGGACTCCGGCCCCTCGGAACAGCCAGCACCTACCCCGGCCTCTGCACCCACTCCTTTTTTGTTTCCAACACCCGTTCCTCTTGCTGCCCCAGAACGCTACCAGGGAGACCCTCGGAAATACCGAACCTTCATTAATCAATGTAAACTCCACTTCTTGTGCAGACCCTTGGCTTTCCCTGATTCAGTCACAAAGGCCGCATTCCTTCTTTCACATCTATCTGGGGTGGCGGCCACCTGGGCAAATCCGATGCTGGAAAACGACCATCCCGCTCTGTATGATTTCGACCTCCTCACGACGGAAATGGCCAAGGTCTTTAATACACATCATAAAGCCCAATCACGGGACCTGGAACTCCTAGACCTAACACAGGGTAAGCTATCGTTAATAGAATACATAGCTCGGTATAACCAGCTCGCCGCCGAGACTTCCTGGCCGGAGGAGAAAAAGGCGATTATGTTCTACCGTGGCTTATGTAACACCATGAAAGATGCGCTTTCAGTGGTTCCTGCCCTTCCCTCGGTATTTCCAGAGCTGGTGGATCTCGCTTTACAGATAGATGCAAGGAGGTCCGAGAGAAGGACAGAAACAACATTCACTAGCCAGTCCGGTCAGGTCTCTTCTACCACCCCTACCGAACCCATGCAAATAGGAGGCATCCGAAGCCCGATAACACCGTTAGAACGCGAACGCCGGAGGGCGGATAACGCCTGCTTTTATTGCGGGTTAAACGGGCACTATGTAAGGGAATGCCCCCGACGCCCTAAGAACAAAAACCCGGGTTTTCAGAAGGCTCGCCCATGATACAGGGGGCACCGGCGAGCCTGTCTTCAAGCACCTCTGAACCCACCTTTGGCCCTGTCAGACCAGTTATAGTCCAGGCCCTCATGAAGCCCACTAGGGATGTCACACATATGGTCCATATAGTGATTGACTCTGGGGCCACTGGTTGTTTTATCGATATCACCTTGGCCCGTCGTCTCAACCTACCCCTGGTCAGAAAAGAACACCCAGAACCCATACATGCTGTTGACGGCAAGTCCTTGTCGTCCGGCCCCATTCAGTTTCAGACCGCACCCTTGGAGGTATTGATCCAGAGCACCCACAGGGAAACCTTGTCGTTTGATCTTATTACCACGCCACAATTCGGTGTCATTTTGGGAATCCCCTGGTTGCGACAACACAACCCGTTGATTAACTGGGGGACAGGACAGGTCACGTTCGAGTCAGAGGTGTGTCAGCAGTTTTGTCTTGTGGATGGCGATACGCCTTCCACTCCTGCCAATATCCTGGGCGCCATGACCGCTACTCGCATTACTGACACAACCTCCGAGACTGGGCCTTCACATACTGTGGGGGCCGTCCTGGCTGACATCCCCATCGTATACCACGAATACCACATGGTATTCGATAAAGCCACAGCGGAGGGTCTCCCTCCACATAGACCATACGACTGCCCGATTGATTTGGTTCCGGATGCGCCTATACCTAGGGGGAGGATCTACTCATTGTCCCAATCAGAGGAGCAGGCCCTCAATGAATACATCCAGCAGGCATTGCAATTGGGTCACATTCGTCCATCAAGTTCCCCTGCTGCCAGCCCGATATTTTTTGTGCCAAAAAAGGAAGGCGATTTGCGTCCATGTGTGGACTACAGGAAATTGAATGCCGTTACCATAAAAAACAGGTACCCTCTCCCCCTCATCTCCACACTGCTGGACAGGTTAACCAGGGCTACCATTTTTACCAAATTGGACCTAAGAGGGGCCTACAACCTGATCCGTATGCGACGTGGGGATGAGTGGAAGACGGCCTTCTGCTCTCGGCAAGGGTTATTTGAGTACACCGTAATGCCCTTTGGGCTTTGCAACGCTCCCGCAACTTTCCAGCGGTTTATCAATGACGTGTTCTCCGACGTCTTGGATACCTACGTAGTGGTATACCTGGACGATATATTGGTTTTTTCTCCCTCCTTAGAGGAACACATCGTTCATGTCAGAGAGGTCCTCTCTCGCCTCAAAGCGAACGCTCTGTTCGCCAAACCGGAGAAATGCATTTTTCATTCAAAGGAAGTGGAGTTCCTAGGCTTCCACATCTCCCCCGGAGGTTTGTCCATGAACCAGTCCAAGGTTCGTGCTGTCATGGAATGGCCGACTCCGACTAATGTTAAACAGCTTCAATCCTTTCTTGGTTTCGCTAATTTCTACCGACGGTTCATCGCCGGCTTCTCTTCCATCGTTTCTCCGCTGACTGCTCTGACCAGTCCTCTTGCCCCGTACACTTGGACCCCCACGCAGCAAGGGGCGTTCGAGGCGCTCAAATCCAGGTTTACATCTGCCCCGGTTCTACAACACCCCGATCCCGACCTCCCCTACGTCCTGGAAGCGGATGCCTCTTCGTTTGCACTAGGTGCGGTGTTGTCCCAGCCATGTCCAGCCACGGGCCGGTTACATCCGGTGGCCTACCATTCTCGGAAGTTCTCAACAGCCGAAACTCACCGAGAAAGAGCTGCTGGCCATCAAGGACGCCCTCCAGACATGGAGACACCACCTCATGAGGGCAAAGCACCAAACGGTGGTTTATACAGACCACAAAAACCTGCAAGATCTGGCCTCCCTGAAGTGCGTAAATAGTCGGCAGGTACGCTGGCACTTGTTTTTTGCTGCCTTCGATTTTGTTGTGAAACACAGACCAGGCCTCACCAATGGCAAGGCTGACGCTTTGTCCCGATCTCCCGGTGGTGAGTCCTTAGTTTCGTTCCCAGACACTTTATTAGGGAAAGGCCATGTTGTCTGCTTATGTACGCCCTCGCCACTCATGCTCACTGCCATTAGGGAATGGGTTTCTCAACATCCACATTCGCTCACGGAATGGGACATCACTCTCCAGGATGGGCTCCCTTTCATTCAGGGCAAGCTATTCCTTCCTACATGCGATGCACGCAACCAGGCGCTGGCATGGTCGCATGATGCGGCCATTAACGGCCATCCCGGGCAACAACGCACCCTTGAATTGTTACAACGCTGGTGCTGGTGGCCATCCATGAGGAAGGACATAGAAAGTTATGTAAACACGTGTTCCATATGCGCACAATGTAAAACACGTAGAGGACGACCATTGGGGCTGCTCCTGCCATTACCCATACCTCCCAGGCCGTGGCACACCATTTCGATGGACCTCATTACTGATCTACCTCGCAGACAGGGTTACGATACCATATGGGTTGTCGTTGACTCATACACCAAAATGGCCCGTTTTGTTCCCTGCACAGGCATTCCATCGGCCCCAACACTAGCTCGCCTGTTTTTCAAAGCGGTTTTCTGTCTTTTCGGTTTACCACATGTCATCATATCAGACCGGGGATCCCAGTTCACGTCCTGCTTCTGGCGCGCTCTTACCAGGCTTCTGAAGATCGATGCACACTTCTCTTCGGCGTACCACCCTGAAAGCGATGGGCAGACGGAGAGGGTTAACCAAGCCCTAGAACAGTACCTGCACTACTGTCCCTCCAGTACCAGGACTCTTGGTTCAAGCTGCTCTATCTGGCTGAGTTCGCATACAATAATTCCCGTCATTCGGCCACTGGGTTCTCCCCTTTCTACTCTCTGTACGGGCAGCATCCTCGCGCCCTACCGCTCCCTGACTTCTCCTCGGCCACTCCTGCTGCTAACGCCTGCGTGCGTGATTTAGCGGGGGTCCATGCACATACTCTGGTCCACCTCCGCGAGGCTCAGGCGGTGATGAAGGCCAAAGCGGACCGTAGGCGGGCTGAGGCGCCGGTGTATCATGTGGGCGATCGGGTATGGTTATCGACCAGACACCTGCGAATCCCTGGTTGTCGCAAGTTGTTGCCCCGCTTTGTGGGCCCCTATCGGATCACCGGTATCCTTAATCCCGTGGCCCTACGCCTGACTGTTCCGCGTGCTTGGCGGATCCACCCGGTTTTCCATATCTCCCTCCTCAAACCGTTCCTTGCTTCCACTCGCATCCTTGTTCCTCCCGCCCCAGTTTCTGTGTCTTCCCAGGACGTTTTTGAGGTCAGTGCCATCCTCGGATCCCGCTTCCATAGAGGCCGTCTACAGTACCTGGTGGACTGGCTGGGTTATGGTCCCGAAGACCGGTCCTGGGTTCCCTCCCATGACGTCCAGGCCCCTCTTCTGGTGGCGCAGTTCCATAAGGATAACCCGGCTTGCCCACGGGGTCGTGGGTCGTTGCGGGGGGAGTCTGTCACACCGCTCCCCGCATGAGCTGGGACTCTTCCTACAAAGACACGCCCCCCCATGTCCCTAGCCTCTTCTCATCCAGCACCCAAACACACACGTCCCGACAGGGGTACCTCATTACCTTATCTGGTGTCACGATATGGGGCACGACGTGGCATGCTTGGCAGGTCTGGGGTTTATCGCCCTTCATGTGTGTGGCAAACGAACTGGAGACTCCATCACAGATACGCACGAAGAACTGCGCGACCCAGCGCGGCCCGGAACACGGGACTCGTTGCCTAGCAACTCCCAATGCTTGGGTATACGTGTCACGTGATAGTGGTCACGTGTTTTCTTCCATGGTTAAAAGGAGCCCGGTTACAGCTGTTCTCTCTGGATCACGTGTTGCTTGCGCTTCGTTTTCAAGTCTCCTTACTCGCCAGGACCCTGCTCTGTCTAACGGACTGCTCAGTGCCTAACCCTTGTCTGCTTTGTCTACCTTGGAACTGTGGATTATTGGTTGATGAACTATTTTGCCCAACGGATTGCTCGTGTCTCACCCCTTTCTGCCTTGGAATTTGGATCCACCAACGCCGACCTACGCTTTGCCTACGGACTGCCTTGTGTCTATCCCCTTGGACACTTCTGCTACTCGCTACATTTCTTGTTACGAAGACCCCTTCCTGGGTGGTCACCTGCCTGTCTCTGCTGCCATGTCTGTCCCCCCCCTGGTAACGCTTGCCTTCGACTCTCTGGGACTACGTTCCAGCATACACAACGTTCCAGCATACACAACGCTCCAGCATACACAGGTATATCGTGTCTTGGTTGTATTCACTAGATTTTGCATACGGTACAGGTACATAACCTTATACCTTCCTTTACAGCGCTCCAGGGGTTTTTCCGGTTGTTCCTGAGTCCTGGCTCCACGGACTACCTTCTTTGGTCCTAAGCATCACTCTGGCGGTATTCTTGTGGTTGTCAGTCTGATACTTGGGAACAGAGGGATAGCCCATACTCTGCATGACCAACAGCTGCGTAACAGATTTCTAGCAGCTATCCTTGGGGAAGGGGCTGATGACATTTGGACGGGAGCAGGATACGCAAGTGTCACAGCACAGAACACAGCGCATGATGGATCAGCATTTAATAATTGTAGAGTGGCAGTCTGGAAAGCGCTTAGAGTACAATATCCCGATACATCAGATATGGGCACAGTTATGGCACGAAAGATGCAAGAAGGCGAAGATCCGCTTGCTTACATTCCGAATTTTCAAGAACAGTGGTCTTTGGAAACTCTAGAGCCTTGGGGGAAATCGATACCTGTATTTTATCATATTTTATGTCTGGAGTTGCCAGAGCAGTTACAGAGACAGCTCAAGAAATTGGTGGGTATGGAGGCAAAGCCATGGACGGAAATACAGCTGACCATTGCGCATCGTTGCCGATTGTTGCAAGAGAAAAATTGAAAGAGAGAAGATGCTAAGAAGCTTGAGGAAGCTAAACTAGTGCAGAAGAAGCTGTCAAAATATGCTATCGAAGGGGCGATGTTGACCAGTGGAGAAGGGCTAGGATCTCAGCAGACAGCAGGTATGCCACAGGTGAATAACCAACAGCAGGCGGATCAAGGATGAAACAGACCTATGCTGAGAGGCAAGGGAGGCTTCCGTGGAAGTGGAGGCTTTCAGAATAACCAAGGTGGCATTCAGAACATGCACGGTCGTAATCCGGACATGCAGGAAGGGCAGGTTAGGAGCTTCCCTCCTGTGTGTTGGACATGTGGAATGACAGGATATATTGCGCAAACATGTGGGAGCCAAGGGTATGAGTAATTTCAAGAGTGGGATAGCTTATCCTCGAGCATATAGCCCACAAAGGAGGGACGGGTTTGCCCATGATCAGACAGTGTAGCAAGCACAAGTACTGCAAATGCAACAGGCTTTACAACCACAGCAAACACCATTGAATCCACCTCAAGGGCAGTCACATCACGCACCCATGCAGAAACAGCAGAGTGCGAATACAGGACAGCTATTGACTCCTAGATGTAGAGGGTGTCACTGTCACAGGATGGAATCCTTTTACAGGTACGGGAATAAGTATGTGCTCACAGGGTGACTTGATGTGTTCACTACTATCAGTGATGCCAAATGCTGAAGATGAACCGAGGGTTGACGTTACCATAGGAGGCAAATCATTTTCTTTTTTAGTAGACATATGGGCAACTTGCTCATGTATACGAGAGGGAAAATGTTTGTTATCTGGAAATGCCATGAATGCTCAAGAGTTCTCTGGAGCTACAAGTAGAGTTCTTTTTACTGAGAAATTGCCAGTCTCTATAGGAGAGTGTGATATGTCTGTCCCATTGCTGTATTCAAGACAGACACCAGTTAATATATTGGGCAGAGATTTAATGACGAAGCTAAATATGACAATTCCCTTCACTGATGAAGGCATAGTGTGTTCAACGCCAGGAATATATTATTTAAATATGAGTGAATTTATCATGGCATTTACTGGTCAAGTATCTCTGCGGGGAACACCGTTAGAGCCTGAGGATTTTCACTATGGGGTACGCATTTTGTTAAGATGGCTACCCGGTTTAGTGGGCAAGGTTATGAGAATACCTGATGAATTTCTGTTCAGGCCACAGATACCCATGGACGAAGAGGGGGGACGGGTTTTTCCCTTGAAATTGCAGGCAGCCATAGTGCGAGGGGAATTGGCCATGCTGGAAGGTTGTAATAAAGGCAGGCCATGGAGAACAGTAATTGCTATTGGGGAAGGATATAGATTTACTGATGTCATTGACGAGGATATGTTTAGAGACGACGCGTCAGATGGCGAAGTAGTATTCGAAATTAGCATTACATATTGGATCAGGACAGAAAGCCGAGAGGTTCCACAGAAAATGATGAAAGTCAGCAGCGTCCTGCATTTTTTGATGAAGACATAGAGAAAGTACCATTTTCTTTATGGACTAAGACCCCTTAGGATGTAGGCCTGTTAAAAGGAGTGGGAGAAGTTCAAATGAAATTGAAGCCAGGAGCAATTTTACCTTAAGCAAGGGGGTATCCCAAGTCTCGAGAGGCAGACAAAGGTATTTTGAAGACTATCTCAGCCATGATTGATCAAGGCATCTTAGCGACGTCAGAGTCACCATGTAATACCGCATTGTCAAAGGGTGGGTCATGCCGTTTAATTCAAGATATGAGGCCAATTAACCAAATTGTAGAGGCAGAGTTTGCTCTAGTTCCGAATCCGGTGAAGATACTATTTAGTATCCCTGTTCAAGCACGATAATTCACGTTGATTGACTTGAAAAATGTGTTTTTCTCAATCCCGTTGCATAAAGATTACCAAGATCTCACGCCATTTACATTTCGTCAGACTAAGCTGAAAGATACACGTTTGCCCCAGGGGTACTGTGAGTCTCCATCAATTTTCAATAGTGTCCCACAGATGGACCTAAGCAATATTCATTTGCCCAGTGTTGTGCTGCAATACGTAGATGATATTTTGGTCTGTAGCACATCAGAAGAAGAATGCAGACAAGACTCGATTTAGATGATTATTTTAGCAGAGAAAGGCTATAAGGTGGACAAAGAGAAATTGCAGTATTGCCAATAAGAGGTGTTGTACATAAGTGAGTTAATCTCACATGAAGGAAAGAAAGTTACACCTGAAAGAGCTGAGGCGATCTTGAAAACATCAAAACCACACACGCTAAAGCAAATGCAACAGTTTTGAGGATTATGCTATTATTTTAGAGCATGGGTATTTGATTATAGTTCATACACAAGACCATTGTTACAGGCCCTGAAAAAGGCACAGGTGAATCAGGAAAAAATTGAATGGACTGATGAAATGGAAGAGGGGTTTGATTAATTAAAAAAGGCAATTTGTACAGCTACAGTTTTAGGACATTCCAATTATTATGAGGAGTTCTTTTTGTTTTCGCACACAAATGGGACAGTCATGACAGCAGTATTCACACAGAGAACTACATTGGTGTAAAGCCCCTTAGCATATTACAGTGGGATTTTGGATTCAGTAATGAGGGGTCACTTCCCTTGCAAACAATCGCTGGCAGTGCCTGTGTTCGCTGTCGAGAAATCTGCAAGCATAGTGATGTGGTGTTCCATGACTTTATTTGTTGAGCATACTCTGTTTGCTGTTTTGGAGAAACCTAAGGGTACACTGACGTCTCAAAGAGCTTCTGCTTATAAGGTGGTCATATCGAATCCAGCGATCAAAATAGTCAGGTGTAAAATGGTGAATCCTGCCATGTTTGTAGCCGAACCACTGGCAGAGATGAGCAAGTGCCTGATTGCTTGAACTATGAGGAATTATATGACGAGATACAGAGAGTGAAGGAAAATGCTCCAGCAGCTGGGGAGGTTCTCTTTATTGATGGTTCTTCAAAGATCGATCAAACTGATGGATAAAGGCATTCAGGCTCTGCTGTGGTAAAACAAAGAGCGCATGGGGAATTTGAAGTGGTAGCAAGTGCGAGACTACCGTCTCATTTCTCAGCACAGGCTGCAGAATTAGTGACGCTTATTGTCACACTTGAAAATCACGCAGACCAGGAAGTAATAGTGTACAGTGACTCCGCCTATGTGACGTCAACCTTGCATGCAGGGTTAGCACGTTGGAAAAGGAGAGGCTACCTCTGTGTGGACGGCACACCAGTGCAACACGCTGCGTTATTGGATAGGCTTATTAAAGCACTACAACTCCCAGTAGCCATCGCCATAGTTAAATGTGCAGCACATACTAAGAGAACTGACTTTATTTCATGTCGAAACCAAGAAGCAGACAAAGAGGTAAAAAGAGTTTCATATTCACCTGATATAACGAGTTTTGATACTTGTGATGTGAAAGAGAAAATGGTTGTGATAATGGTTGTGAATGAAATCTTTAATCACAAACAAAGCTAATGAAAGTTCAAGGTGGCACTCCACAGGAAGAGAAAGAAATGTGAGTGCAGAGGGGATGTTCTTTATCCCCTTCCGAAGCATTGTGGCGACAAGACAGCACTGGTAAACCGGTGATGCCTGTAGCCTTATTAAGGGTTGCATTAGAACAGCTACACTACCCTGCGCATGTCACTAGGGAGAGCCTCGCAGCAACCATTGCAGAGGACTGGTTCATACCGAACCTATTAGACCACATTTGCTTTCTATGTAGTAAAATGCATCGTATGTCAAATGTTTACTGCTGGGTACACGCTGTGAACAATCAGAGGAGTAATTCCTCGACAAAATGGTCCTTTTCAGCATTTATATATTGATTATGTTGATATGCTGCAGGTCTGTAATGGCTATAGGTATATGGTAGTGGTAATGTGCCCCTTCTCAGGGTGAATTGAAGCTGGTCCATGCACACACCCTGATGCCACTTGCGCTGCAAAGTTTTTAGTCTGAGAAGTATTTCCTAGATGGGGAGTATGTGAGGTGCTGAGATCAGATAATGATCCCCATTTTGTGAATAAGGTATTTGAGCAGATTAGCTTATTGCTTGGCATTAAACACAAGTTTTCTTCTGCTTATCACCCGCAATTGAACGGGATATGTGAGAGACTCATCGGTCTGCACAAAGAGAGAATAGCTAAGTTGAAACTGACATTGAAAAAGGGGTGGCTGCATTGCCTGCCCCTTGCATTATATGCATTAAGTAATCAGCCCCGTTCTGACCACCACCTCACACCCCACAAATTAGTTACAGGGATGCGAATTAGAACGCCTCCGACTCCTCCATCGAGGACTAGAAGTGATGCCCAGACAACTGAGAATTGTTAGGAGATGAGCTACGTGCGTAATAAGGCTGAGGCCTTATGTGACTGTCCCGACTCCAGTAGCTCATGTGAAGTCACCTATTTGACTAACAAGTGTCCCTATGATCCCTCCATTAGGAAGAATGTATACTGATTTGTTTCATGATTTGCTTATACGAGCTCATTTGGCATGAAAGAGACCTAAAAGACGTGCAAGGGAGGATGATTATGAATTAAATGATTATTTAGACAGTAAAGCACATTTGGGGAACAACATGTGGTATCAGCACATGAAAGAGGTGGGAACAAGAACCTCTGAGGAGGATTGCTATGTATGTGCACTCCTGCCTTATGCTATCAGTATGTCTAAGATATTCATAGCTATTGAAATAGATGTTCAAACCGGCTCATTGCCTTACTCACCTTGCACTCTGCCATACAAGAGGTCAGTTCGAGGGTCGAACGGCATCCTCGGTTTGGGTGACAGAATGGACATCACTAGATGAAGAGGATTATGTCCAAGATTTGAAGACAAGAGAAAGAGCACACAGCAGAAATCATGTGATAAGATATGAACAACCAGGCATGAAAGGAGCTGCAATTAGATGAGAGATAAACAGAAGACTCAACTGTCAAGAGAAGACTGATGAATAAGTTCAGAGCTGCAAGGAAAGAGGCCAGATGTGGATCTGGGGAACAGTACTCTCTCCAGATGGCTGGGAAGAGTGCATAGTCGTATGCAGAGCTGTGGTAGTAACTGGTCATCAGAAGCCAGTTATTGAGCGAGTGGAAAATGGATGTAAACCTCTCTGGAAAAGGCTTGCAAAGCTTCTGATGTGGGTTGAAGACAAAGGAGGCCCTTTGCAGATAGTGCGTTTAGCTAGTGCAGAACTATGCTTCAGAAATAATTGTACGAGAAAAGTTGGAGAGAATCAAGAGTGCGGGCGAATCTTTGATGTACCAAGAATGAAAGATGGGACGGTGGTGATAATGGATCACTACTGGGCATGTGGACCCAGAGTTTATATGAAGCTGCCCAGAGATTGGGGAGGACTATGTTCAATAGAAATAATTCATGTTCCAGCGTTGGGGATTCCTAAGAGTGACTTGAACATTACAGAGTTTCCAAAAGCAGCTGCTCACTTGAGGAAGAAGAGATTTGCTGAACTCTTGAATCGAATGAAGAGAGAACATTATTTCTCAGCTAAATCGATAGAAACTTTTGATGCCATTCCATATAAGCACTGATTGTTCAGTCAGACATCAGCAATATTCACAACAATCTTTATGCCTAGGATCCAGGTGATGATGAATGCCAAATGGTTACAGATAACCAGATGGGAGCTTCTGCAGACAATCAACACTAGTATAAATGGATTCAATGCTATACAGGAAGAGTTGATAGCCATACGACTGATGACTCTCCAGAATAGATATGTCCTGGATATGATTACAGCTATGGATGGAAGGGTGTTTGTGGGGAAATCGGGGAATCATGTTGGACATTCATACCTTCTCACGACAACGAGAATGGCACCTTGACGGAGGCCATAACGATGCTGACAAACCTACACGTCAAGATGGAAGACAAAGTGGAAGATATTGCTGAGGACAGGTGGTTTGGGTCAATCTTCTCGTGGGTTCCACAGTGGATGGCGAACATTTTCAAGCTCCTTGGAGCCCTGTTGGTGATGATCATGTTTGGATTCTTTGTGATCAGGATAGAAATTACACAGTGCAAGAAGACTGCAAAGAAAGCAGTAGGAATGAAGATTGTAATTGATGTTGAATCTGGGTTCAAACCCAAAGAGCTGACAGATGAACAAATCAGAGACTATATGAAGGCCAGTATTCATGCACCTGAGGGAACGTAGTTCCTGTACACGAAGAACCACAAGAAGTATGTGGAGAGATGGATCTACGGCAGTCCCAATGGACAGTGTATGCATTTGACTGGAATGTTGATGAACATGTAAAATCAGCAGGATGTTTGAAAAGAATGCAAAGATATGGGTTCCGAAGAAGCACCTCTTCAGACGAGGATGCCTAGATGTGAAGAGTGATGAGAGAGTGGTCGATGAATCGCCCATAGGGGGGAGTGTAGAGGAGGAGTCAAGTATCCCTACCAGAAACTCCACCCCCATGTTGCCCATATGTTGGGAACCAGAAATTGCAACACGTGCAGTCCCAATGAGAATGCCTGTACCGCAAAGAATCCTTGAAACAAGGTATCCATTGAGAAAACCCTATATGCATGCAGGAAGAAATAACATTCTTTTGGAAGTGGTTCTGAATAAGTATGAAAATGAGTGAGAAAGAAGAATGGTGACATCACGCGGAGCAGAACTCATGCACCCTGAAAAAAGACGTTAAGCGGAAGAACGTAAACATTCTATAAGATCTGAAGAGGATGTGTCAAAGATGAGCAAAATTTCGGGCTCGAGATGAAGATGCTCATGCAAAAAAACACTGAAGAAAATGCAAAGTCAGTTTACACTTGTACAGATGCAGTAACGGAAGTAGACGAAGTGAGCATAAGGCTGGCTACGTAGTGAATAGTTTTCAGCGATGCGCCAATGTATAATACATAGGAATGTATAGAACCAGGATGTTCAACGATGCACTTTGGCAAGGCTTGAAACCCTGTGATTGGAAAGGGGTTTTAGTGTGGCGGAGTTGGAAAACAGCTAATGGCGAAAGAGAAATTCAAGAAAGGCTTGGCTGGCCTAGCACCAAGAATCGAGGCCACCGTGAGCCTGGTTGTCCGTCAAGTAGTTACAATGAAGGTGAGAAAGAAACAAACTTCTGTTTGAGGTGAAATGGAAAAACACTGAAAGTGCCAAGAGTTCATAATTTAATAGTATTAAATACAGCAAAGAGCTCGGAAACGTGGTCTCCAGTTGCAAATGCATCTACCTCTCAGCCCCAGCGTACCTATCCCAGAGAATCCACCCTGCCGCCTCCACAGGACCCATCAGGACACCCTATGCCAATATGCTCTCCGTACCCAGGGTAAAAAGAGCTAGAGCAGGTGGCGCCAGCTTCCCCTACCTTGCTGCTTTACACTGGAACTCCCTTCCCACCTCTCTGCGAGCTGAACCCTCATTAATTGCTTTCCGCAAAGCCATGAAAAATACCTTGTTCACCTAATCAATCCACACATGTTTAAACTCTCATGTACTATGGTGTATGATACTCCTGATCACTTAACACAGGATCCTGCCTTACTGTAACCCATGGCACAACCTGTACCTGTAACTAAGTTCCCTTACAAGTAACAGTGCCACAATGCCCCTGGGCTGCCTGCGGGCTATATAAATGTAATAAATAAATAAATAAATAAATGGTCTGATGAAAATAGACATTGGGTCGAGCTACACCGAAACCAGAAGATAAGACCATGCCATACTCCCTTTATTTCTCACGCACAGAGAGCCTCTGCAAGGCCAAGTTCAAAGCCTTAATTGAATGGCAAACAGCAATATATCATCATATCATTTAACATTTGCCCCCAGTCCATACTGCCTTCCCCCAACGATATACATCTTTTAGCCACAGTTGGATCGAAGGGCCCTTCGGGTGCTTTCTAGAAAATCGCGATTCTGCCTTTAGCTAGTATGAGTAGAAAGACCGCCCTTTTCCTTCTGGGTTTTGTGCATTTTCCCCCTGGCAGTATGCCCCATAAACATGTTTCGGGTGTACACTGATATGTATGCCAGTCCAGGTATTTGTCTTGTTCAGAACTTCATCCCAAAATACTTTAATTATCTGACACTCCCAGACCATATGTCCGAAATCTGCTATGGTTCCTTTACATCTCAGGCAGGTGTGTGGTTGTTGCGGGTTAATCGTGTGCAGCCTGGATGGGGTCATCTATGCCCTGTGGAAGAAGTTGTATTGGATGAGTCTAAACCTAGCATTTCTTGACACCTTACGGCTCTGTTCGCAAATATTTACCCACTGCTCGTCTGGTATCTCGCTCCCATTTTCCTTTAACGGCTAGTTTCGGGAATTTCCTCCTTCTGCCTATCTGTTGATATAGATGTGAAATCAGACCTCGGGTACTGGTGATGCCTAGCAACTGGTGCATTAGGGGATTATTATCAGGTTCCACAGGGGTATCTGCCCAGAGGGAGGTTATTCTTTTGACTATTCGGGCATAACTTAAGAAAGCTCCATCGGGCATGCTGTATCGCTGGCGCCATTCCTGGAATGATAATAAGTTCCGCCCTGATAGAGATCTCCCACTTTCGTGCACCCTTCACTTCTTAGTCTAGCCCAGTCGAGGTTAGTCAGTATGTCTCTGATCTCAGGGTCAAAACTCAATGGTAGGTCCGGGCTATAGTGTTGGGTGTCCCGTGGGTTCCTCAGTTTCTGAGTACAGACCTCCCTTGGTACTGTATAGATTGCTCTCTTTTCTTAAATTACAGTCGGGTCCCACAATAGTTCTAGCCCTTTCCTGTGTCTAGGGAAATCTCCTATTAGGCGTTTCAAGTCTCCTTCTGGTGTGTTCACCCAGTTGGAGATCGTCTGTAGCGGGGCCGCCGCGTAATATCCATTGTAGTCTGGAAGTGTGAGCACTCCTTCCACATGAGGTCTCTGCAGAGTAGTTAATGCTACCCACCGCCTATTGGATCCCCACAGCAATTCCCCAATGTAGGAGCACAGCATCTTAAAAAATACCTTCTTAATCTTATACGGGATATTAATAAAGTAATACAGCAACCTAGGTAATATCACCATTTTACATAAGGCTATTTTCCCCATCAATGAAATCGGGAGGGTTTTCCAAAATGTTATAGTCTCCTATGCCTGCCAGTGCTTTACCCATATTGAACTCAAATATTTACTTTAAGTTGTGGAAAACAGTGATTCCCAGATAACAGAATGATTCTGGTTCCCGACGGATGTCTGCTTGTGGGAGCGAGTGCAGTGGTAGTGCGATCATGGTCCCTAGGGAGAACACCAGGGATTTCTCCTCATTGATACTATAACCCAACAGTTTCCTGAAATTATGGAGTACCTCTAGTATCACTGGAATATTGGCCCTGGGGTCACTCACAATATATCAATATGTCATCAGCGTACAGTGATATGTTGAGCATTATACCGCAAATTCTGATTTCCGTCTCGTTTATATAGTATCTGAAGTACCCTGCCAGGGGTTCAAGGGCCAGAACTAATAATATTGGGGATGCCGGGCATCCTTGCCGGGTGCCTCTCTCCAATGTCCATTTCCCTGATATCCACTCACCCGTTTTCACCCTCGCTTGGGGATTGGTATACAATAGTCAAATCCACTGCAGCATTATGGGGCCCATCCTAATACCCTGTAGGAGCTTAAAAAATCATTCCCATTCTACCGATTCAAAGGCCTTGGTTGTGTCCAGAGCCATCAACGCTAATTCCTTTTCCGAGTGGCGCATGTGGCCCATTATAAAATGCAGCCTCCTGATATTCATAGCGGTGTTCCGCCCACCTATAAAACCGCATTGGTCCAGGTGTACAATGCTGATAGCAGATTTCTCTAGTCTTAATGCTAATATTTTCCCTAGAAGTTTTGAGTTGACGTTTAAGAGTGATATGGGTCTATATGACCCACATCGAAGCAGGTCTTTGCAGGGTTTCAGGATGACCATGATCATGCCTCACTTATTCGGGGATAACTCCCTTGGAGAAGGCCTCCTCGTATACTCTCTGCAGGACCGGGAGTAGTATATCATCATATTCTAGGTAGTATTCGACCAGTAGCCCGTCTGTCCCCGGGGACTTCCCTTTCTGCATCGTTTTTAGCGCCCCTTTATTTCTTCAGCCTTTCTGGGAGATTCTAGTGATTCACTCTGGGGTGTCGTCAATTTGGGCAATTGTGAGATTTCTAGTAAGTCTGAGACGTCTTCCTCCAAGTACGTACCCTTGCTTGTGTATAGTGCCTTATAATATTCCTGAAAGGTTTCATTCATCTGTTGTTGCGTGGTCACCCTGAAACCTCCATGATTGGTGATCTGTGTTATTGCGCCCCTCGGGTGTTCCCTGCGAATGAACCACACAAGCAGCCGACCCGCTTTATCCCCGTCCCTGTGTACATGCTTGGTATAGGAGTCCCACCCTGCGAATGAACCACACAAGCAGCCGACCCGCTTTATCCCCGTCCCTGTGTACATGCTTGGTATAGGAGTCCCTGTCAAAGTTGTTTACGGCTTCTTGATGTGAAGTTTGAGTCTTAATAGCTTCTGCTAAGTCCTGCCCCACCTCTTTCATTTTCCCCAGATCAATTTCTAGCTTCCTAATCATGTCCTCTGATTCTATCAGTTTCCGGGAAAGAGTCTTCCTTATCCATGCCCTTTTCGAGATGCACACCCCTCGGATTGTTACTTTAAGGGCCTCCCATAGAACGCCCACCTCCTTCACCAATCCCTCATTATTTCCCAGAAAAAAGACTATCTCCTCCCTTTTTGTTGCATTGAAGGATTTATCTTTGAGTTTGTTTGTTTGTTTGTTTGTTTATAAGGCGCGCCAGACCCAAAGGTATCAGGGCGCAGGTACATGAATATTTTCGGCTTAGGGTTGCAGAGTTACATAGTTAAAGGTTGCACAATTATGGTACAGTTTGAGATTATAATGCAGTTTGATACAGTTACATATTACATTACAGTTTAGAGATTACATTACAATAACAGGGTATATACATGCATTGGGCAGGGTTAGAAGATAATTACATAGAAGGGGGTTCAGGATGAAGTGGTCTATTTACAGTCTAGTGTGTGTGGTCCATCTGCAATGCAGGAGAGAGGGGTTCATGCAGTTGCTGGCCTGTAATTAGTGGTCTTTTTCTTTGAACCAGTTGATGATGTTGTGTCTGAAGTTGGAGTAAGTTTGGTTCGCTCTCAGAAAGGGAGGGAGGGAATTCCCGAACTGGGCGGCTTTGACTGGGAAACTGCTACCTCCTGCTTTCAACAGTTTGAATCTTGGGACCAGCAGGCAGTTAGAGTTGGCAGTTCTGGTGGGCCGGTTGGAGGATTTACTGTTAAGTCTATCTATAAGATAGCGGGGTGCCGCATTGTTTAGGCACTTATGAGTAAGTAAGGCAGTTTTAAGTAGAATTGTGTCGTTAGTTGAGAGCCCGTTGTTTTGTCTACTTGCTTCAGAGATATGCTCTTTCCTAGCTATGCTCAGTGCTGCTCTAAGAGCGTTGTTTTGTAGAGTCTGGATTTTTCTGATGATAGATTTATTGGCGCCCAGGTATAGGGCGTTACAATAGTCCAGCATGGACAAGATTAGAGCTCTGGCCAGAGTAGTGCAGCTGTTTTTAGATAAAAATGGTTTGCCCGCTCTAATCAATTTGCATATATAGGCTGTGGCAGAGATCATGGAGTTCACCTGTTTGGTGAAGGTGAGGCTGGAGTCCAGGTAAAACCTTGGTGTTTTTACCTCTTTGGCAACATTGATGGTGTTGCCATCAATGTTGAACGAGGTGTAATTGGGGCCAGGTTTGTTGAGATTGGGTGTGGTACCCAGAATGATGAGTTTGGTTTTTTCATCATTCAGGCATAGACCATGGACTACCATCCATGCCTGGATGATGAGGTATATTTTATTTATTAAGGCCAAATCCTTATCATAATCCCCAGTAAGTGTTATGAGGATCTGGGTATCATCTGCATAATTAGTGTAGGTGATACCGAAACAATCCAGATCATCGAAAAGGGGCTTGGTGAATATATTATATATTGTGGGAGAGACACATGAGCCTTGGGGCACTCCACAAGTATGGGGATGGGGTCTGCTGCTGCTGAAGGCGAGAAGACTCTCATCATCCTATTGTTTAGAAACGATTGTATCCCGACTATGGCATTCTGAGAGAAGTGTGCTGCTGGGTCGAGGTGGTTACATAGGACCTTGTGGTCGACCAGGTCGAATGCTGCCGAGAGATCAAGGAGGAGTAGTAAGGCTAACCTCCCTTTGTCTCTCAGCTCGTCGATTTGTGCTTTGAGGTTGATCAGCGCTGTCTCTGTCCCATGTTGGGGCCTGCATCCTGATTGCTGTGATCATAATAGCTGGTTGTGCTCCAGATAGTCCTGTATAAGGATGTATACCACCCTAAGATTTTTAGTAGGAATGGCACTGTAGTAATAGGCCTGTAATTGGTGGGTATGTTGGGATCTAATGTTTGTTTTTTGAGGAGCGGGAGTACCCAGGACTCCTTTAGGTTCATTGAGATGGTGCCGGTTGAAAAGGAGGCATTGATAAATTTTACAATGAAGGGTGCCAGGTCTCTGGCTGTGACTTTAATGATTTGGGGTGGGCATTCATCTCCCTGGCATTTAGAAGGTTTGGGGGAGAATAATTTTCTCGACCTCAAGAATTGTTTGTTTGTTTTATTCATTTATAATGCGCACCAGACCCGAGGGTAAGAGGGCGCAGCAGTAAAGGATATGCGAGGCATAGGTTACATAGTTACATAATTACACATAATGCTAGAAATATATACATATATAACTTTGGCAAAGTTAAAGCGTTGTGCCAGTTTGGGTGGGGCGGTGTGGTGCAGGCCTGTGTGGTTGTGTTGGGTATATTTCGTTTTTTATTGGCAATTTTGTCTTGGCGGGTGTGGATTTTGTTGGTGAGTGCCTTCTGTATTACGGAGCACCAGGTTTTGTCCTTTACACAGTTTTCAGGCACAGGGATGGGATTTTCAAGCTCTTTTAGGATGACAAAGAGTTCCTTTGTGCTTGAATTGGCTTGGAGGATCCTGTTGTTATAAGTTTCCTGTTTAGTGCGAAGAATTTCTTTTAAGTACGTTGTAGAGATATTGGTCAGATTGGCTCTATTTACTTCGGTGGGGGTTTGCCTCGAGGTAACTTCGCTTATTCTTTTCTCTTTTCTTAGAGTTTTAAGGTGTGGGGTAATCTAGGAGTTCAGAGGTGCTCTGGGTTTACCTTTTCTCATTTTTAGGGGGGGCAATGGTGTCTAATGCTTCGGACATGGTTTTATTATATCGTTAACTAGGACTGTGGGATCGGTGGTATCTGGTAGGGAGTTGAGAGTGGGCCATATGAGGGGTAGAGGTTTGTCTGTGGTTATGTTTTTCTTGTTCCTCGCTAGGGTGGGAGGAGCGGTAGGGATGTTATAGGTAGGGAGGATTTTGGCATTTAATGAGAATGCTACCAGGTGGTGGTCAGTCCAAAGCTGCAGGGCTATGGACGTAATAGATGTGTTGCAGTTGTGTTGTGCCACCCAGTTGAGTGTTCTGCCTTTGTCATGGGTTGGCAGAGTCACTTTTTGAGAGAAGCCAAGTTCAGTGAGGACATTGGCTATTGTTGATGCTTGCTGGTCTTTGGGGTCATTGAAGTCCAGGTTCAGATCCCCAAGCAAGAGTACCTGCAAGCTATTTTTTAGGTTGTCATAGAGGATTGTGGAGATGTACTCCTTGAATGCGCAGATGGGGCCTGGAGGTCTGTAGATCAGGTGTATGGTGAGTGTTTGGGAGCCATATATGTGAAGTTTGACAGTGAGAGATTCACAAGATTTGGCAGCCAGAGAGGCGACTAGTCTTAGAGCTAGGTTGGTTTTAGCTATGATAGCTATGCCTCCTCCACGGGTCTCGGTTCTATCTGCTCTAAGAATGGTATAGTCATCTGGTACTGAGAGCATGAGGGCAGGGCCTGAAGCTGCATGTAGCCATGATTCGGTGATGGCAAGAAATTCATAGTTTGCTGCCTCAATTAGGTCAGCTACCTCTGTGGCAGGGGCTACTAGGGACCTTGTGTTTATTAAGGCGCCTTTAAGGTAAGGAGTATTAATTACTGACATTGGGGAAGGTGAGATGCTGTTGTTGACTATCTCAAGTGGGGTCGGGATGTGAGATTTGTTCTGCTTGTGTTTCCTGTTGGAAGAGGTCTTAATCTTCGGTCGGGAGGGTAGAGGATTGGTATATTCCATTAAGAAAGATTGTTTATACGGGATTTCTATTCTAAGGCTGATGTTGGTTATTGCGCTGGCAGGAGGTTCGAATAATTTAGTTAGTCTATAGCGAAGTTTAGAGTTTCTGGTCAAAGGGTGACAGGGGATATTGGTTCTAAGTGGTCTCTGGGTGGAGGTAAAGATAGCTGGCGGTAGTCCCAGATTATTTGGTACTGATGGGGTACCTAGGTTGCCTAGTGCAGCTGTCATGATGTTTGATGCTGTGCGGTCTAGGGCTGGAGTGTTACTGGAGTCTGAGGGGTTTAAGGCTAGTGTCAGTATTGCACATAGTGATAATGACTGTAGGGCACTAGTGTACATAGTGTTCTAGAGGCTGGTAGGGGCTATAAGGCAATGTAGTTCATGTGAGCTTGCGTGGCAGTAGGGTGGGGTGAGCTAGTTGGATAAGCTCAGGTAAGTACAGAATACAAGAGGCTAGCTCGAGTGAGCTTGGGTTAGGCAAAAATGGCATCTGCTAGGTCAGATAAGCTCAGGAAGTGCACAATGCAGTATGCTATTTCAGGTAAGCTTAGGTTCAAGCAATAATGGCGTCTGTTAGGTCAGATAAGCTCAGGAAGTATACAATGCAGTATGCTATTTCAGGTAAGCTTAGGTTCAAGCAAAAATGGCGTCGGCTATGTCAGAGAAGCTCAGGAAGTACACAATGCAGTATGCTATTTCAGGTAGGCTCAGGAAGTACACAATGCAGTATGCTATTTCAGGTAAACTTAGGTTCAAGCAAAAAGGGCATCTGTTCTGGAGTTGGAGTTGTTCTGTTCCTACTCTCCAGGTCGGTATTGATGTACGGCGCCGTCCCATCTGCAGTACAGTGATCAGGGGGGGGGCGTGGTCGGAGATTATTTTCCCTAAGTAGTCTGTCTGGGAGAATCTGTGTGCATCTTCGGTGCCCGTGAAGTGATAATCCAGGCGAGAGTGTGACCCATGCACCGGTGAAAAGTATGAGTATTCCCTGCCGTTTCCATGTGACCACCTCCATAATTCCTGTAAACCCAATTCCTGCACTATTCTGTTAAGGGATCTGGTTGACCGGGGGCATTGGTAGATTCCTGTCCCTGTACGGTCTATTTTGAGATCCAAATAGCAATTAAAGTCTCCCCCCCAAATGAGGATGTCTGGCCTGTGTTCGGCTAGTAATTCACCCATTTTTTGGAAGTAATCTACATTGTCTGAGTTGGGTATGTATGAGTTTGTTCACAATACATAAAGTGTGCCCCTCTAGTGTGCCCTTTATAATAAATGTGCTTCCGTCAATATCTCCCATCGTCGTCCGTACTTGTAGTGGTGTTGAGGGTGCGATCCAGGTGAGAACTTCTCTGGAGTATGACGAGTATGAGTTGCCTACCAATGTGCCTCCCCAATTCTGCCGTAACCCTTTGAGATCGTCTTCGGTCATATGTGATTCCTGTAACAGTGCGAGTTGGATACCATGTCTACACAGAAATTGTTTGATTTGGGTGCGTTTGGATCTTTTGCCCAGGCCCTGTATATTTCAGGTTCCTGTTTTAAGTGAAATTCAGTCTGTAATTGTATATTGGTCTCCCAGAGTGTTCCCCCTATCATAATTGCCTGAGTTCCTGGCTGCTTCCCCAGTCGTATCTTTTTGTCATAGAGTGTGATCATCCCTTCCTTCGGGCTGTGTGCCTCTCTCTACCTATACCGACCATGGTGTATGCTATTATTCGGGATATAGTCTGCCTTTTGTAGTGTGCTCGTACTGTATCTACTGCCCTTTTCCTTTAACTCCCTCCCCTTCTCCCTCCTCCCTTACTCCTGGTTCCCTCCCCCCTTGTTAACCTTATTCCCCAAACTTTTTTTGCGCTAGGAGCTAGCTCCTGCCTCGAACTGTGTCGGGGCTCCGTCATCAAACATTACGAAAAAAACATACAAGTGGGACTGCTTAGTCCCGCGGTCTCGCTTGTGTCGGCGAGGTCGCAATCGGGGGGTTCAGCCTCAGGCGCTGGCTGTCAACTCTGCTGCCACCTTCATTCTTCTTCGTTGGTTCCATCTGATGTTGTCCATCTAATGCGTCCATAGTGATCTAGTCCTGCGTATCATTATCACTTTTTATCTTCTTTGCCGTTTCGTTTGTTAGAGTTGGTGGATTGGCCATGTTTGGATTCTAACCAATCCCAGGTGTCGTTCGGTGAGAGGAAGAAGTGCTACTGGTTGTCTGCTAGCACCTTTAGTTTGGCCGGAAAGAACCTCGTGTACCTCAAGCCATGTTCACTGAGTTTCTTTTTTACTGAATGAAAGGCTTGTCTTTGCTTCTGTACCTCTTGTCTGAAGTCCGGAAATATTAGAATCTGTGCACCTTCCATCTGTATATTTCCTTGTTTCCGAGCCTCTTGGAGGATCACATCTAGATCCCTGAAATTAAGGAGCTAGGCTATTATGGCCCGTGGAGGCGCCCCCGGAGGTGGGGGGCGACCTGGTACACTGTGCGTTCTCTCCACAGTGAATAGTTTGGAGAGGCCACGGGGTCGTAACGTGTCTAGTAATTTCTTCTCCACAAAAGCTTTATGCAGTCTCCTTCCATCCGTTCTGGAACCCTCACCAGTCGAATGTTACATCTCCTAGAGCATCCTTCGGCATCTTCTGCTCTGACCTCAAGAGTTCTAGTGGCCCCCACAAAGCCTTGGATTTTTTGCGCATAGTGTCCACAACGTCTTCCAGATCGCTTATTTTTTGTTCGGCTGATGCCACTCTCTCGTTCACCTTTCCCAGGTCTGCGCGTACTAATGAAACATCTACTCCCACTTCTTGGATTCTGGTTTCCAATACCTTCCGTGTGTCTTGGATTGCCGTCATAAGATTTCCTAGGATCACTACCCCTGATTCTGTCGGTGCACCTGGGTCTCCCCCTGGCTGGTCGGGGACCTGTTTAACAATTTTGCATTTAGCGCCGACATATCTCTCAATTTTTTGTTGGTCTTTCACCATTTTGTAGCTAGTCTTTCCTGTGGCTCCAACAGATATCTCTCGGTCCTCCAGTTGATATCGTTGTTGGGTTTTCTCTCTATGCGTCTCTCTTAGTGCAGGGCCTTCTTGGATCCCTACAGGTGCACCTTGTGACTTGTGTGCTACTTTCCCTTGATCCGTAGTGCCAGTTGTCTGCCCCTCTTGATGCAACATTACGTGTGGTGCAGGTGGTGCCTCCTGGCTATGGCCTGCCTCCTGGATACCTTCCCGAGTTAGGGTGGTTGTTTATTGTCAACTTGGATCATAGGTCACTGAAACACGTGTCACCTGTATTGTTGCTCCGTATATTGTGTTGTTTGTGCTAGACTGCAAGGTGAACGTGTGGTGGCCTGTTTGTGGCTGTTCTCAGTCTCTTCCTTGGAGTTCGTGCAGCAGGATCTGTTAATTACAGTGATGCTGTACCCTAGGCAGCACTGATGATATGTCCTATTTAACTTTTTCGTGTTCGTGAGTCGCAGTGTGAGCTTGATAGCCTGCCCTGTGGATGAACTCAATCCCTGTCCTGGCCTCCTTGCAGCAGAGTCTATGACCAGCGGTGCCGCAGTGCTCCACGCTGTGTTGGTTATTCGTCCGTTCTGTCCATTAGTATCCGTATTGTCTAGGGAGTGGTTTCCACTTTGGTCCGGCTGCCAGGTGAATTTATATGTGTGATATCAATGATACAGGCGTAGCACACTCTCTGGGCCAGTTTTTTAAAAATGTCGTAGTATGATGAGGATGTAGAGATAGCTCGCCGGTATTACACACCGCCAAGTCGTGGCAATCCTTACCTTCAGGGATGCATTGCCAATTACTGCCCGGGTCAGGTCCGAACGCGGGCAGCCTCTCGGTGCGGTGGGGACCGCTCTTCACGGTCTCCCAATCGTCTCTCCATCTCCAGTGTTCAAAGTACGGTTGCCAATCGTGCTGGTGGTCTCTCAGCTCAGGAACGGGTGGTCTCCTCCGCAGCAGCGCCCACTGCGTCCAAGTTCCTTCTCCGGTGTTCGCAGGGGGCTCCCTGCTTCTCGTGCATCAGGATTCAAGGTCCTTCACTGCTTGGTGATGTTCTCAAGATGGTGACCGGCCCTGAGTGTTTCTCATGTCGGGTCGGCTTAGTGGGCAAACGTGGGTGTATTTCGCGCAACAAAAATTCACATTACATGGAGAAAGCCTTCCGCTGTCGTTTTCTTCGTCTTTCCCGACAAACGGAAGCCCAATATCAGGATATTTTCTCCAGGATTGCGTGCGGCCTCAGCGGAGCGACGTGGATTAGGACTTCATCCACGTGCCGCTCATCAGCGCCCCCTGCCTCGTGTCTTTAATAGAATTATGACTTTCTGGAACAAATGTGTTGAAAATTTGAATTGATGTCAGGCACACCCTACTGTAAAATGCAGACTGAAATTACAATTCGCTGCAATTATGGTTGTTAATAGCAGGAGATAACATGACACTTTAACATATGGGTTGAGTGTGTAGGCAGGGCCTCTCGGACGTGTGAGTGGGGTATTCCGGGACATAGATCTTCAGGTTTTTCATTTTGGAACGTAGGCAGGTATGTGTAGAGACCTCGTGAGACTGACTCGGCGAGAGCCGCGCAAAGCATACAATGAACTATTCTTAAGGCACCAATGCTTTGGAGAAGGTCGTGCTCCCGGCGCTCCTCCTTATCAGGGACTTAGACTGCCACAGGACTATAGAGCAGCACAGGACACCCCTGTTCTGCTTTACTTACATCACTTGTTCATGCACATTTAAAGTACCCTGTTCATTTTTAACTGCTTATTGTTACTACAACAAATAAAGTTGTCTAATCCAGCTGGCTGATCCCCTTTATTATACATCATATTTGGCAACGAGTAACAAGATTGGAACCCGCATATCATCATGCAAGGAGCAACACCGCCGCCGCCATTTCTGCAAACACCAGGTAGGGCTGCAATTCCATGGCCACAATGGCATCTGCTGTTTACGACTTACCTGGAAGCACTAGGAGGTGTAGGGTACACAGCAGCAAGGTGCATAGCTATGTTATTAAACGCACTGGGGATGGAAGGTCAAAGAGTGTTTGCAGGCGTTATGCCCGAAGCAGGGGTGGATGAGAACGACGATGTTTACAAAGAAGCCATCAGAAGAATTATCAAGTGCTTTGCCAGCAAAGAAAATACGGTGCTGCACGGGATATGTTTCTATAATCACAAACAAGAAGCGTCAGACCCCGTAGACGAGACTATGTTACCAAGCTCTGCGAACTAGCCGTACTGTGCAACTTTGGCAATAATGCAGAATGATTGATCTGCGACATGTTGACAGTCCACACCAACAGCAGAAAGGTGCAGGACAAATATATTTTGGAGAAGGAACTCCAACTGAAAAAGGCCATAGAGATTGCGAGGGCATTGGAAAAAACCGCAGGGCGACGGAGAGAGTATGCAGGAAGCTCCGGCCCAGCACAGGCCCAAGCGATCACCTTTAGGAATAAGAAGGAGAAACAAGTGACTGAAGCAAGAGAAGGGAAGTGGAGAAAGAAGGAACGTCTGAAGTTTCACAGATGCACAAGCACCAAACACTTAGCCAACGACAGAGAATGTCCAGCAAGAGACAAGGAATGCTCTGTGTGCAAAGAAAATTGACACTGTTCACTGGTATGCAGGTGGTGAAATAGAAAAGTTACAAACATTAATGCGGAACGCAACACGGAAGGAGAATCCTCATCTGAAGAAGGGAGACCCACAGTGTTAATAATAAACCGCTCATGAGCCAGGAGGGAAAAGCCCCACTGCGCCATCAGAGTGAACTACATGGAGTCGAGCGTTATGGCTAATTCACGCTCTGATCTGACCATACTACCTCTATGTACCTACAAAGAAATGATGGGCACCGAAACGGTTGAAGTTCTCAGCACACGCCACAAACCCCCAGTATTTGGAGGTGCGTCAGTAGACCTATTACGGTATAACAAAGGAACAGTGGAGTTCAAGGGAAGAGAAACCATCACCAGAGTATACTTCACACACAAAGGCACAGCAGTCCCAGGATGGGACGATCAAGCCAAGCTCAAGATTAAATTAGATCCCAGCACGGAAGATCATGTATTAACAGTCAATACTGGAGGAGTGCCGGTAGTTAAAGAAGACTTTCCCAAACTGTTTTGGAAGGGCTAGGGAACATCAAGAACTTTGTACACAAGATAATGCTCAAGGCAAATGCGTCCCCATTAAGCATAAAGTACGGCCAGCGACAGCCAGGGACATACCAGAACCAAGCTATAAAAAATGGTGAAGAAGGGCACCATTGAGGTGGTAGAGGTAGAAGCCTCAGAGTGGCTGAGCCCCATCGTCCTTATCAAAAAGGAAAACTCACAAGACTTGAAGGTTTGCATAGACCTGCGCAGCCTCAACTTTAATTAATTTCAGATAGCTAGCCCCTCCCCAGCATAAATGAACTCATCCTCATGATGAAGGAAGCCAGGGTGTTCTCCAAGCTGGATATGATGGATGCATATCATCAGATTCATCTTCACAAAGAATCCAAGCCACTCACAGCGTTTATCACCCCGTTTGGCACTTAGCAGTTTACTAAGATGCCCTTTGGTTTGTCGTCCACAGCCTTTGGCGTTTCAGCGCATGATGGACTTACTACTGCGCGACATAGGAAACGTGTCCTACTTCCAGGACGATATACTGGTCTATACCGCTGTCAGAAGCTCCCTTCTTTCTCACCTTTTTATCCTTGTTGGTGTTCTTCCGGGACGTGGCTTCTTTCTTTTTCACCAACCGTGACTTGTATAAGCTGGGACGCGAGTCCTTGGGTTCCAGCGTGGAAGCCGGCTGCCAAGCCGGTAACGTTCGAATATCCAGGAACAATGGCGATTAATCCAGGAAGGAGTATAACGAAAGGTAAGGAATAGAAGGAGTGAAAGAAGATAGAATGCACGAATACACAGGGAGCGAACTCAAAAAAGTCTAGTAACTCGTAGGAGTAGAGTTGAGAGGCGCTGAGCCGCGGGGGTGTGCCGGTTTTCTAGGAAGCTGGCGAATGCACGCAAAGGCTAGACCGCCGCACTTCTGTGTCAGTGGCCATTTTGGATGGTTGCAGAGTTAATGCCGCGGTGCATCAAGGACCATGAAGTCCAGAAGGGTCGAACCCGGCCATTCATGACAGCCGTGGATGAACACACGTGCGATGTCACTCTCAAAAGAGTCCTCAGCAAATTACAGGATGCTTGAGTCAAGTTGAGATACGAAAAGTGCATCCTAAGGGCACAAGAGGTTGAAGATCTGGGGTACAAGATTTCTTCCTGGGTATAAGCATCAAACAAAACCTGGTGCAAGCTATTGTCAAGGCTCCGGAGCCAGCCAACAAGGAAGAAGTGAGGTCGTTTTTGGGACTTGCAGTATATTAAGCCAAGTTCATCCCCAATTTTTCAGAAATCATGTTGCCTCTGAGAAGCCCACTAAAAAAAGGCACAGAGTTCACGTGGTTGGAGGCCCAGAAGGAGGCTGTAGAGAACATAGAGGGATGGATAGTGGAAGCACTGTGCCTACAGCCGTTCAATCCAGCGTGGGATACAGTCATCATCACGGATGCCAGTGCGTGTGGGTTAGGTGCCGTACTCACCCAGAAGAAAGGGGACACTGAACACGTAGTGGCATTCGCCTCTAAAGCCCTGTCCATGGCTAAGAAGAATTACTCCACAGTGGAGAAAGAGATGTTAGCCTGCGCATGGGCTATTGAGCATTTCGTATGGAGCATCAAGTTCAAACTAGTCACCGACCATAAGCCCCTCATTCATATGCTCAGTCCAGGTGAGACAAAGCCGTCAACACCCCAGTTGGCACGCATCGCGGCCAAACTTCAGGAATACACATTTGAAATAACCCACATAGCCGGGTGGAGAAATGCCCATGCGGACTGCATGTCGAGGTTACCTGGAAACAAAGAGAAAGCCACCACGTTTCTGCAAGATGAATGCATTGTAGCGTCTATCCAAGACCTCTGCTGTCCAGAATTCCCAGAATTGAGTGAAGGACACTGGAACGAGGAGGACGGTAAAGACCCCACCATGGTGATACTTAGACAGTGGGTTAGGAATGAATGACCAGAAGAAAGGGCCATACCAGAAGGCATGAGGGCGCATTGGAAAGTGGCGGAAGAAATTTCAGAGGTGGAAGGATTGCTCATTGAGGGAGATCATGTTATACCGCCAGTGGGAATGAGAAGAGTCATCCTATGGAGGGCCCACTCAGCAAAATTTAGGAAACACCATGAGACGCCGACGGGTGAGAGAGGCGTAGTAGTGGCTTGCTAAGGACCAGGAAATACGCTTCATGATTGAGAGATGCCACGAGGTTCTCAACAGTAACAAACTCTTGAAGACCAGACAAGCCATGATGATTCCCACGAAGATCCCAGAAGCGGTGTGGCCCAAAATGGGGTTGGATTTCATAGGACCATCGCGGGAAATGACTTCCGAGCATCGGTATGGCATAATGATGGTAGACTACCTGGTGAAATGGGTAGAAGCAGAATTTGTCCCCAACAATACTACAGCTACTGTCATAGAAGTCCTCACCTCCATTTTTCAGAGGGAAGGTCTCCCCAAAGATTTAGTCAGGGACAATGGAGTACAACTTGTGTCACTGGAAATGGAGTCATTCTTGCACAAACACAACATAAAACAGAGGAAGGCCGCGCTGTACCATGCCCAGGCAAATGGACTGGTGGAGAGGGCGAAGGGGATTCATCAAAGGAGTCATCCAGTTAGCAATTGCTTCCAGTATGGATCCCTTCAAAACAGTCAAGGAGGCTATTGCAGCCCACAGATTAACCCCCAATGGCATCACCCAAGTGTCACCGTTTTGAATGCTGAGAGGGGAGGAGAGCACCATCCACACTGGTACCACCATGTTTGACCAAAGTAAAAGAAGATGATGAAGTAGACATGGCAGAAGTAGTGTGCAGGTTTGAAAACAGCAAAGCACGCATGAAGAGATGGAGTGATCAGAGAAGAACGACCCAAGATTGCGAAGTCAATGAAGGCGACTGCATCAAAATACGCCTACCGAGTAAAGATCAAACGAAAAGGTTCAAAGTTCAGTCAACGAATAAAAGTCATCCATTGTCTCTGGAGGATAGCTCAGCGGCAACGTGCTCGCCTTAGAAGCAAGACGACACAGAGCAACACAGGTTCGATCCCCGGGTCCGTGCTTAGAAACATCTGGGTATTAAGTGCGTTATAAATAACCAATCATATCAATCATATCACAGAGGGACGATTCACATTCGCACAGATGATGGCTGCACATGGAACATGGAGCGTGTGGCAATGTTTGAGAAGCATTGCACAGCGGAAAGAACCCAAGCGGAATCCCCCCCTTGTAAAAGCCCCGCCAGAGATGTCACAAGAGAGCGGGAACTAGAAACCTTCATGAGAGAAATCACGGGAAGACAGAAAGAGAGGCGTCAGAAACATCCCAAGAAGCGAGTCAAGCACAGGACACTGGTGGTAGGAAGGAAGATCGTCCGAGAAGAGAGCACAGAAGACCGGTGAAGTATGATGACTTTGTAATGGAATAAACTTTTCTTGTTTATCGAAGGGAGGTGCGTAGGGACCTCGCGAGACACGCTACATCGTAGTCTCGCGAGACTTCCCACGTGACTTGGCGAGAGCTGCGCAAAGCGCGCCATGAACTATTTTGAAGGCACCAATGCTACGGAGCAGGTCGCACTCCCGCCGCTCCTCCTTTTCAAGGACTAAAGACTGCCACGGGAATATAGAGCAGCACAGGACACCCCTGTCCTGCATTACCACCTCTTGTTCATGGACATTTAAAGAATCACGTTCAGTGTTAACTGCTTATTGTTACTACAACAAATAAAGTTGTGTAATCCAGCCGGCTGTCAGCACTGTCAGTTGGGGACCTGAGCTGGGTTGAATGGAGGGCCGGTGGGGCTTCTCATTCCAACTGCTGCCCCCACCCCCACAGCCCTCCTGTTGTCTTTGTCCTTTTTTCTTCTTCCTTTTAATGCAGGGTTCTTTTATCCTCGTCGCCAATGTTGTAAAGCCTTAATGCTAGACATTCAGAGTGCACTTCTGAATCACAGATCAGCTGTAGTCTAGATTGGTTCCAGGTAGGCTTTATTTCACATATGTACAATCTGTACAATACTCCAGTTAATCTGTTTGTATTTACAGCGTGCGTAGACATAGACAGAAACATGGGAAGGTATAACAGGCCCCCAACTGACACTCACAGAACATTCACACACAGATCCACCCAACATTCTCCTGAGCTACATTCACGCACCAACATTCTACAGCAAGCACCCAGGCCAGTGGCAAGACAAGACTATACTACAACACCCGCACACCCACTCTGCAAACTGCGGGCCAGAGTCCCCAATTACAGGGCAATCCCACAAAATACAGGACAGTTGGGCCCCCTACCTAAGTGTCAGGAGGTGGATAATCCCCATTGAATTAAATTGACATCACTATGCGTTTTTGTTCACTTTTCTGCAACACGTATGTAGAGACATGTATGTAGAGCGCGGGCTCTCGCGAGATCTCGCGGCACCTTCAAGCTCCGCCCCCGCGCGCTTTGCGCGCATTATGGGACGAGCGGAGGACGCGAGAGGACGCGTCCTGCACAGCCCTCCTGCTACGGGGGCCCGCTCCTTACAAGACTTGGACTGTTACTAAGAGAAGCTTTCTCTCTGCCACCTAGGGCCCGTTGGCCTTTATCATTAGTGCACACATGTTGTGTGTACATTGCATAAATCTGGTTTAGTAATTAAATACATCGTCACCAGATCCGAGGCTCCTGTCTTCATTGAAAGAATTATACTACATAAATTGGCGACGAGGACCACCACTAGAACTCACGGAAGAACATGCAAGGAGCAACGCCACCGCCGCCATTTCTCCAGACTCCAGGTAGGCCTGCCATTCCATGGCCACAATGGCAGCCCCTATTCACGACATATGTGGAGGCCCTAGGTGGGGCGGGGTTTTCAGCGGCGAGGCGCAGGGCCATGCTATTAAATGCCCTGGCGTGGAAGGACAGAGAATATTCGAGAGTCTCACCCCGATACCAGTGGCTGGCGACGAGGACGATGTTTTCAAGGAGGCGGTCAGGAGAATCATAAAAAGGTTTGCCAGTAAAGAGAACACAGTGCTCCACCGGATACGGTTTTACACACGTAAGCAAGAAATATCTGAACCAGTCGACGATTACGTCACCAAGCTGAGGGAATTAGCAGCGCTGTGTAACTTTGGCAACAACGCGGAGAGTCTCATTTGTGACATGTTGGTCGTCCACACTAACAGCCGGAAGGTCCAAGATAAGTTTATAGTTGAAAAAGAACTGCAGTTGGAGAAAGCGATTGAGATCGCCAGGGCAGTCGAAGAAACGGCAGGAAGACGTAAGGAGCTTACTGGGGCCCAAAGTTCGGCAGAAATACAAGCAGTGGGTTACCATGCAAGAAGAGAGAGGCTGGCTGCTGACACGAAAGAAGGGAGAGGGAACAGAAAAGAACCCCTAAAGTGTCACAGGTGCACCAGCACGAAACACCTGGCGTTTGACAGGGAGTGCCCAGCCAGAGACAAGGAGTGCTCCATTTGCAAACGCATTGGCCATTTCTCCATCGTGTGTCGGTGGAGGAACAAGAAAGTCTCCAGCCTCAATGCAGATCGCAATCCGGAGAAAGAGTCATCCTCCGACGACGAAGGGAGACCCACTGTCATCATGGTTAACAGCACAAGATCGAGGAGAGAGAAGCCCCACTGCGTGATCAAAATCGATGGAATAGAAACTAGGGTCATGGCGGATTCAGGGTCCGATCTAACGATCCTTCCCCTTCGCACGTATAAGGACATGGTGGGTAAGGAAAAGGTGCAAGTGCTCACAACGAAACACAAACCCACAGTGTTTGGAGGGGCGTCAGTCGATCTACTAGGATACATCAACGCCAAAGTCGAATTTAAAGGAAGGGAAACCATGACCAGGGTCTATTTCAGTCATGAAGGCCCAGCAGTGCTAGGGTGGGACGACCAGGACAAGCTGAAAATCAGACTGGATCTCAGCACTGAAGAACAAGTGCTGTCAGTGAAGGCGACAAGAGGACCTGTGGTCAAAAGCGACTACCCAACTCTGTTCTCAGAGGAGCTGGGGCACATCAAGGGATTTCTCCACAAGATAATACTCAAAAGGAATGCTGTCCCTGTAAAGCACCGAGTGAGGCCAGTACCAGCCACGGCAAGGGATACCCTTAGAAGTCAGCTGGAAAAGATGAAAATGGAGGGCGTCATAGAAGAAATCGAAGCATCTGAATGGCTGAGCCCCATCGTGCTCATAAAGAAACCCCAATCACAAGAACTCAGGGTATGCATAGACTTACGTAGCTTAAACCTGGAAGTCGTCACTGATAACTACCCCCTTCCAAGCATAAATGAACTCATTCTGCTAATGAAAGAAGCCAAGATATTTTCGAAACTAGACATGAGAAATGCATATCATCAAATACAGCTACATGACGAATCGAAACCCCTCACGGCATTCATCACTCCATTTGGCACATACCAATTCACCAAAATGCCATTCGGGTTGTCATCGGCAGCGTCGGCGTTCCAACGCATGATGGACGTCTTGCTGAAGAAAGTCAAAAACGTAGTCTACTTCCAGGACGACATCCTCGTGTATGCGGAGGATGAACAGACGCACGATGCCACGTTGAGAATTGTCTTAAACAAACTACAAGAGGCAGGGGTACGGTTGCGCTATGAGAAATGTCTGCTCAGAGTTAAAGAAGTTGAATACTTAGGATATAAGATTTCAGAAAAAGGGATCAGTCCCAAACAGAATCTCATGCAAGCAATCATTAAAGCACCGGAACCAGTCTGCAAAGAGGAAGTAAGGTCATTTCTGGGGCTGGCTGAGTACTATGCGAAGTTCATACCAAAGTTTTCCGAAACCACGGCACCCCTTAGAGAAGTTCTCAAAAAGGGCCCGGAATTTATGTGGCAAGAACCCCAAAAGACAGCAATGGTGAAGATAAAGCAGCACATCGCAGAAGCACCATGCCTCCAACCGTTTAATCCCGCGTGGGAAACAGTTATCACCACCGACGCCAGTGCCTATGGACTGGGAGCAGTGCTAACACAAAAGAAAGGCGACACTGAACATGTCGTGGCCTTTGCATCGAAAGCATTATCAGAGGCGGAACAGAACTATTCCACCATCGAAAAAGAAATGCTGGCCTGCGCATGGGCGGTGGAACATTTCAGGACATATGTATGGGGCACCAGATTCAAGTTGGTGACGGATCATAAGCCCCTGATCCATATGCTCAGCCCGGGAGGCACAAAAGTATCCACGCCCAGATTGGCACGCATTGCAGCCAAGCTGCAAGAGTACACGTTCGAGATCCAGCATATTTCAGGCTGGAAAAATTCACAAGCCGACTGCATGTCGAGACTGCCGGAGGGTAAGGATAAAGCCACCACTTTTCTCCATGGAGAATGCATAGTAGCATCGATTATGGACGTGAGAGAGCCAGAATAACTGGAACTCAGTGATAGACACTGGGAAGAGGAGGATGGAAAAAACCCCACCATGGCCATGATCCGCAAATGGACAAAGGAAGGTTGGCCAAGCGAAAAGGCGTTACCCGAGGGCATGAGACCCTACTGGAAGGTCTCGGACGAACTATCGGAAACGGAGGGAATAATCATGAAGTCAGACCAGATTATTCCTCCCACAGGAATGAGAAGAATCATCCTAGGTAGAGCCCACGCGGGCCACCTGGGAAACACCCTGACACGTCGCAGAGTGAGAGAGGCCTACTGGTGGCCATCCATGGACCAGGAAATTCGATCCATGATAGAACGTTGCCATGAATGCCTCAACAGCGACAAGAGACTCAAGGTTCGCCAAGCACCCCTTATACCCACAGAAATTCCAGTGTGTGGTCAAAGGTCGGCATTGACTTCATAGGACCTTTGGAAGCAATGGCACCTGAACACCGGTACGGTGTAGTACTGGTTGACTACCTATCCAAGTGGGTGGAGGCCGCGTTCGTCCCGAACATAACCACGGCAACGGTTATAGAAGTACTCACAGAAATTTTTCAGAGGGAAGGTCTTCCAAAGGAAGTAGTCACCGACAATGGGGTGCAACTAGTCTCGAAAGACATGGAGGAGTTTTTAAAAAGAAACCACATAAAACAAAAGAAAGCGGCCCTGTATCACCCACAAGCAAATGGGCTTGTCGAAAGGGCCAACAGGTTCATAAAGGGCGCCATCCAATTGGCGACAGCTTCGGGCATGGACCCGCTCAAAATTACCAAGGAGGCCATAGCAGCCCACAGGCTCACACCCAATGGGATCACCCAAATATCCCCGTTCAAAATGTTGAGAGGGAGGAGTGCAGCATCCACGCTGATCCCACCATGGTTGTCGAAAATACGAGAGGATGAAGCGGTGGACATGGCAGAAGTAGTCTGGAGAATTGAAAGCGATAAGGCACGCATGAAATCATGGAGCGATCGAAGAAGAAGGACCAAGCAGACGGCAGACATCGGAGAGGGAGATTTGGTTAAAATCCAGTTACCAAAGAAGGATCAAAGCACAGGGTCTCGGTTTAGCCGACCCATCAGAGTGACTCACAAAGGGGCAAACCACATCCGCACGGAAGACGGGCGAGCGTGGAATTTAGAAAGGGTAGCATTGTACCAAAAGAATCGAGGAAGAGCGAAGACCCCAGAGAGACCACCCACGCCTCCGAAGAGACTGGAGAGACCACCCGCGGAAACCGAAAGGGACTTTGGAGCAGGCGAGGAAAGAGAACCAGAAGGAGACGACAGAGAGATGGGTGAAACAGGAGTTGAACTGGAACCATTGGGTGAAGATCCCGATCAGGAGCAGCGAGAGAATTTCACCCGGACTGTTGATCGTCCCAGAAGGGAACACAGAAGACCGGTGAGATATAATGACTATGTTTTGCAATGAGTTTGACTTGTGTGTGAAAAGGGGAGATGTGTAGAGACATCGCGAGAGCCCGCGCTCTCACGGCACCTTCAAGCTCCGCCCCCGCGCGCTTCGCGCGCATTATGGGACGAGCGGAGGACGCGAGAGGACGCGTACTGCACAGCCCTCCTGCTACGGGGGCCCGCTCCTTACAAGACTTGGATTGTTACTAAGAGAAGCTTTCTCTCTGCCACCTAGGGCCCGTTGGCCTTTATCATTAGTGCACACATGTTGTGTGTACATTGCATAAATCTGGTTTAGTAATTAAATACATCGTCACCAGATCCGAGGCTCCTATCTTCATTGAAAGAATTATACTACAACGTATGCCAATTTTTAGCTATTCGCTACTGTTATTTGCCATAAAATCAATTAAAAAAATGTCAACACAAAAAAGGACCTACACCTATTTACTCCACCAGCATGGTTTCAGTGATGGTGTGCGGCAGAAGTTGGCCATCTAGTGTTTTACACTTTCATGTGGTCACACTCACATGCTCTAAAATGGTCGCCGGAATTTCCTTTCGTTTCACTATGCACAGACAGAGCACAGTCCTAAACTGACTCTTATCCAACATGGCAGCTTAGGAACGTGACGTTGGTGGGCGGGAGTTCTAGCCTAGGGATGCTCTCGAATTCTGAGGAATACCCCCGACTTAAGATGGCAACTACGTTACCTACCGTGGGCTACCCCATTGTACTCTGTCTTTAGCGGTGTGCGCACGCGCAGTAAGTGCCCGGTGTGTGCCGCCACCCCCCCCCCTCTGCTCCCGCTGATCTTGTGAAGTGTACCCGCGCCAACGCCGCCATGGGGGTGAGTGTAAGTGGGGGCAATATGTATACACAGTACAAGATTATACCGAAGGGTCCAAGCAAAGATGGGAAATTACCCCGTAAAATAGCGTATTTGGGAGTGGATAACGCAGGGATGTTAGAGATAATACTGGAGGCACGTTAATACGAGTGGTTAATCTGAGGGCGGCTCTTTCGTCGAGGTAGACTAGCACTGAGGTGTCTAATGTGGTACAAGTATAAATGTTATGGATGCTGGGTGGTCAAGCAGTGTGACTTGTGGACAAAGCAGGCATTGTTGGGGTTGGATGCTAGGGGGCAATATTGTTACCTGAATTAAGAAGGTGTAGCTGAAGTGTAGACCTAGAGGTAATTCGATTCTGGGGGTGTAGAGCGCCGTATGAAGCCAGGTAGGATTGAAGACCTCCGGGTAAACCAAGTACGTTCCATTAATAAAAAGTAATGTTTGGTTTTTTAGAAACTTAACGCATTTTAAAGCGCAGTCCAGTCAGCTTGCATTCAATCCGAATATACGTGAAGGATAGCTCAGTGTGACTGTGACATATTTATGTGCAGACGGCTGGCAGCACGCTCTTGTGAGAATTGTAGCCTTCATAGACTGACAAGTTACTCCAAGATTTTTTTCCCGCCTCTGCCACAATGAGCTGTTAGAGGACTGGCTAACCTAACTGTACTGATGATCACTGTCGCGACCTGTGACTGTCGCAATATGTGTTGTGCCATCACTAAGATTTGTTATTTTATGACTTGCGATGTGGCTGGAAAGGACCGTTTTAATCTTACCCTGAACCCTTGTCGCCCGCTCAATAATGCACCCACGTTTCTCCGATTGGCTAAAGCCAGTGTGATGTGTTTCGATTTCACCTGAGCTTGAGCCAAAAACCAAATTCCTGCCCAATCCAAGAAATCGGTTCCCTCCGCCACTTCCTAGACTGCTTTTGTGTCGAGCAACCTTCCTCGTAGCAGTATTGGTCTAATATCTGACTAAAGGTGTCATCTTCCAGAATCTCGCAACTCATTTTTAGTGACTATTAGGTGGCGATCTAAGCCGACACTATTGCATTAAGTACAACTAGGGAGAAATGTCATCTGAGGAGGGACCCAACGCTTGTAGGTGTTTGATTATTTACCCACCCATTGATTGGCCATGCCCCTCCCCAAACACATTATCCTGGAATCTCTTTGATCTAGTGTTATCAAGCCGTACCATTAAACTTCGCGCGCGAAGTGCCTGCCAGTGTTTTTTTTTCAAAGCAGTCTAATGAGAGTTAATTTGGAGCTGTAAACGTGATACTGCTGTAATAAAAATGTCTTGGCCAGCTGCCTTCAACTGCTTGATTTGTAAGCACTACTTGTGTCCTTCCCTGAAGTCCTGTTCAAAACGAGCATTGGCAAAGACTAGAGTTTAGGCTTGTTTTTAAGTGTTAGGCATTTGCTAGGCACTACTATTAGATGCTGATGTACTCGCACCATTTTGCAGCTGCTACCGCTGATCGGCAGTTAATACCACTATAACAGTGCCTGGCAAATGCCAAAACTGTTGGCATTGCCAATGCTTGTTTTAGTCTCCCAGATGCCCCGCCCACATTTGGGAATAATGTGTCCGCCATGTCTGAACAGTTCAGAGAGGCGTACAGGCGTGGATCCAGGAACCTGGGGACGAACTGGGCCAAGAGGGAATTATCATTTGAAGCAAAAAGATTTAGTGTTGCTTGACCTAGCGTGAGAATGATTAAGAAAACCTCTGGGCTCATGTGGTGATACTGAGAAGATGGGAATTTCAGATACCGTTTATTTACCCTAAATAGAACTCTGACAAGACTATTCTTCTCTGCCATTTAACCCAGGCAGCTAGCTAACCTGTTAAAGGAGACCATAAATGTCTTCTTGCTGACAGATTATATACCCGTCGTGCTGTTCTGACTGGACGAGCATTGGGAGCCCTCTGTTCTGGGAAGCAAAAACCTCCAGGGCTGTGCATGCTGCTTCTGGCTCCTTCCAGTTGGAGCTCGTGAGAGGTTTCTAGAGTACCACTCTCAAGACTGCTGGCATCAGTGATGAGGACTACTGGTGAGGGAGGAGTCCCACCCCCCCTACCAGCAGATTTAGCCCCCCCTCCACCAGCAGATTTAGGTTGAACCATTACGACAGAGATGTCATCTGCGTCTTTTTCATGTCAATCTGGGCTTTAAAATCCATGAATGACTGCCTCCAGTGCGGGGAGTAAAGGGGGTGAACCCGAGCTCAAGGAGCAACTGACAGAAGGTGCCTCAACCCTTGAACCCTGAGCTGCTACCTTGCAAGGGCCATTTCTAGGCCGCAGAGTGTCTACTGACCATATGATTGTCTGAGATGGGTGAATCCGTGTTATGAAGGTGAGTTGTTCCCTAATTGATGACAAACCTGTGTCAGATTAACAAGTACACAATATCCCTGTCGTTTGGTCCCAGGATCATCCAGTCGTCTAGTTGGGGAAAGGCTGCCACCCCATCCCTGTGCAGGAGCCCCTTCACTGAAGTGAAGACCTTAGGGGATTGGGGTGCGGGGGCGGGGGGAAAGAGATGTCCCTTGGTGATGACCTGAGAATGAAGGGAGGGCAGTATACTGGAGGTGCGGGGGTGGGGAGGAAAGAGTGTCCCTTGGTGATGACCTGAGAAGGAAGGAAGGGCAGTATACTGGGAATGCTAGTCCATGACTAACTAGCAGAAACCTCTGGTCCTTGCGAGCAATGTGAACACAAATGAATGCATCTCTCAGTTCCAAGGAGGCCAACCAGTAGCTGCTGCAAATGATCCTCCATTCCCCTGAACCAAAAGTTCTGGGCAAACCTGTTGAGACTCTTTAAATGTAATCCAGAATGCAGATTTGGGGCAAGATGGGCAATGGAGTAATGACCTCTTTTTACTTGAGTGCAGAGAGCTTTGTCGGTGGGTTTTTTATTTTTATTTTGTAAGTAATCTTGGCCTCGAAAGCCTCTTTTTCCAGCCTCTCGTTGCCACAGTATCATGATGGTCCCTGTTTCGAGAGGGACTGTAGAAAACTATACACTGTAGCCCCAGTAAATAATCTATCGAATCTGTTGAGGGTCTCTTGAAGGGCTGCTCTCCATACATCTGCTCAGAAAAGTGTCCAAAATTGGAGATGCTCCCGTCCTCTGCACAACATATAAACTTTGTATCAAATTAGAAAATGATTTTACTAATCTTCAAATTTACAGAATCAACCTTCTGTTAGTCAAATATTAATCAAATTCCAATATAATTAACAAAAACAAATTCACATCACAATAAATCCCCTTGACCTTGCGGTGTTGAATCTTGCGTGTGCAGTATATTTGAAGCTCCATGCGTTTCGGGGTATAGACCCCTTCAGGAGCAAAATAATTCTGTAGAAATACATATGAAAGAACTTATAAGCATTCTGTATATTTAAGAAATATCGCAGTGTAACAAGAGATGTCAGAGTTATACATGCCGCATTGCATCTTATTTAATAAGCTTAGAATAGTTTAAAACCATAGTCAATCATCTACTACAGACGGCAACTTTGGACTAGAAAAGAGACCGAGTTCACCCAATTCTAAATCAGTACCTCGTGGCCTTTTGACCATCGTGAATACCTTTTTAATGTCTCAAATAATACACTCCCTAGGATTCATATACATTGAACTATACACCTTGTGGAAAGGTGTTAACGTGTCCTATGCATGTTTTCAGAGAATACTCCAATTAATAACTCTCACAAGTACCTGTGTTCTACTGTAGTAGAAATTGAGGTCGTAGCCTCTGCACCCGAAGTGGTTGTTTATTTTTCCACCTATTTCTAAGGTTAATGAATACACAACACTGGTGCGCGCTTATAGACTTTTTTTGTTCCATACATCTGCTGGAAGACTCGCTTGAATCTCTACTCTGTGATGCTCTGGAAAAAGGCAGGGACCGAGACTTTAAAGGTGGATATGCGCTAACTTGTCTGGTTTATGGACCCTTTCTTCTAGTTCGTCCCCAGAAAGTGTGGCCTCTGTGAAAGGGAGATGTGAGGTCAAGGACTTCTGGGGAGCAGCTGTCCATTCACTTGCATTACTATGGCTGCCATTGTTGTTGTTCCATAGCGGGCATTTATTCAAACCCAATCGTATGCGAGAGCAGAAAGGAACTTGCTCTGTATGTAGACGCATCTTTTCTACAAGATATCTGCAGTCCACTCCTTCATCCAGAACATTCTGTAGTCCTACAAATCATCCAGAAGTACCTATGTGGCATAGCCAGCATAAGTATTGCTTCTCTTAGCCAAATGAGTGGCTGAATAATTTTGGTGGGATCGACCCTTTCAACCAGTGTCCCGGACTGCTGCTTCCTTAGAGAATCTACAAGGGAAAGATGAAAGTAGTAAACCCACCTCCCGAAAAGTCTGTTAATGGGCATCTCCCTCTTAGTGAGTGCTTGAAATACACTCTGCGCCTTTCCGTTCTTTCAATAGCTTGCTTCTATTGTCCTTGATAAGAGGAAGCTCCTTGGCAGAGACCAATTATCTTGGGCTGCTTGTAGAGGTATAGTCTGGTGTATCAAACTGCATTCTTTGTTACACCCCATCCGTAGGGCTGGGTGTATCAGCCACTTTTACTCAAATTGGCAAATACTCCTTAAAAATTGTAAAAATACCTCCAACAAAAATAGGAAAAAGACATGTAGAGTCTTGCACCCCTGCTTTCACCCTCACAGCTCCATGGATATGTTTGGACCAGTAGTGCACACAGTACCACAGGAAGATACTACTGTTTTATCTGCCTGATTGGAAGAAGTATCTTTTAATGTGCATGGATAACTAGGTTATCATTGCAGTTTTTCTAACTGGCTCACTGAAAAACATTGCAGTTTTTCAGTTAGCCAGAACCCTTTACTCTTCCCCCACTACCTGCATCCTTATCAATAATAGTCTCACTTCTTTTTTTTTTTTTTGTAATCGAAAGAGGACCTTGTCAAGGATGCCTTTTCCCCCTCTTTTATTCAACCTCGCTCTTGAACCTTTACTTCAAAATATTCGAACGAATACAAACATTAAAGACATTAGCATTAATGGTATAGAAACTATCTGCCTATTCCGATGATATTCTTCATTTATCTAATCGCGCTTCTTCTTTTATTTCTCATTTTGTATCTACTTTAAATAACTTCTCTGCAGTTTCTGGGTATAAACTAAACTGATAAATCTGAAATTATGCCTCTCACTAACTCTTGTAATCTTACTAATACTCCTTTATTAGGCCTCTCTTGGCAACCTTCTGAAATCACTTATTTAGGTCTCCGTATTACTAAGGACATTGTTTCTACTATTAATTTGAATACTAATCTCCTAATCGAAAAAACTACTACAAAATGGTCCCCTCTTTTCTTGTCATGGTGCGGCCGCCTTGATACGTTTAAAATGATGATTAGCCCCATCGTCCTTTATCAATGATCCCCATTTCTATCCACGCCTCTTTTTATACAAAAATTAAACTCCCTTCTTAACAAATTCTTATGGAATAATAAAGTACCACGTATTGCTATAAATAAATTGAGGCTCCCCAAAAAATGTGGGTGGTGTCAATTTTCCTAATTTTCTATTATATCATAAAGCCTTTGTTCTAAAACAACAGCTGAGAATATTCATGCAATTTTAATCCCTCCCTGTAAATACACCTCCTTGGGTCCGTATTGAGGCCAGTATTATTGCTCCACTTTCTGTATCTCACTTTTTAATAAATTCTTCCTGGCCCAATATCACCTCTTTTCCATCATTACATTTTTTCAAAACCATTTGGAGTCGACTCCCACCAAACTCTTTCGCAAAAATTAACAATCTTCTTCTCTGGTTCAACAAACAAAGTCCCACCAAATCGAACATCACCATTATTCATAGATGGTACTCAGCTGGTATTAAATTTGTTAAACAATTATACCATTCTCACAATTAAGTTCACAATTCCAACTACCTTCTTCAGATCTTCCATATTACACTTCTTTTATTAATTATATTATTAAACTGAAGTCCACTGTTTTTCAGAAAGTTCCCAGCCCCATATCTTTTTTGATTAGCAATCCAGTTACTAATGTCTCCAAATTCTATGCTAACCCCCTTAATGCTAATAACATAAGGCAATGGGAAACTGATTGGGGCCTACAACCTACTCCTGACCATTGGAACACAATTTTGAATTTGTCACTCAATTTCTATTGCCGCCAATTTTACCCAAACTCGTGCTTTCTTTTTTAAGCATAAACTGTTATTGGGCAAGACCTGATTAGAAAGAAGAGAATTTTACTGGAGGAGGATTTGGGGGCTCTTCCTCTAAGCTATCTTTTGGGAAATGTAACTAAGAAGTGATTCATATTTACACGCGTTATGCCAATAGCTTTGGTCAGAGCTTTGAAGATCACTTTGCAGACAGGGTGTGTGTGTTTTACTTGATATTTGTCAGAATGTACAGTCCTGTTAATTACAAATTATTAGCTGGAACTTCATTGAAATCGAAGTTATGCAAATTACTTTGGACAATTTGGCCATCATCCGGGTCATCATCAGGGTGCACAATGGCAAAAAATCAATGACCAGGCCCCTATAATGAGTATTCTATACAATTTCAAACCATTTGTCTTGGTGGCATCAAACACAAACTTCACTAGTTCAAAAATGGGCGTATGCCAACTATTTAATAAAGACAAGTTGGGCATGCATGCCACACACTTCTCCTAGTTATACACTTGCCAGGTGTGCAAAGGTACAGAAGATAGCAATTTTTCCCAATACACATGGGCATGTGGTTCGATTATTTTGCCCATTGGTTTATACTTAGTTAGCTGGATGGAATTTTTAAATTGTGTACAATTGGCCATTCATGTTACTTATTTTCCCTTGCCTACTTGCTAAAACCAGACCCATTGTAACCCTCTCGAGTGCAGCAGGGGAGCAGTTGATTGCTTGCTACAGTTGCTGCACAGACTGTCCACCTATTCTAGCCAGCAGCAGACCTCCTGTTGCAATGCAGCTCCAAGTAGAAGAGACTGGACTGACTTAGTAAGCACAGATTCAATGGTTTTAAAAAAAACAAAAAAAAGATTCTGGTTACAGAAGTAGTTTCATGGTCCTCGCCGGGATGGTTGGACCAGCCTAACTTATTGGTCTCGTGCACTCCATTAGTTGCCTCTCCAGGAATATTTGCATTACATGTCCACCTGTGTCAAGCAGTTTAAAGTGTTGAACATTACTTTCAATAGCACTGGTGGGGTGCTCAGAGGGGTAATCAAAGCTACAGCGTTGAAAATAATTTCGGTAGCCTCCGCTAGGCTCCTTGTGCACTTTAAACCAATCCGACCCTCCCCATCTTGATCCTTGTCATCTCTTGGCTCACTCTGCTGATGCCTCCACAACTAAATAGCATAGCTTATGTCAGTCTGCCAGCGTAAGGTGTTTTTACTATCTTTCCTGTCCAGTCCTGGCTCCGGCTACATTGCTATTGTGATCTCACACCCCAGTAGTCCCTCCTCCTTGCCTCCACATCATTGCCAACATTTTAGGGAGCTGCAAGCAACAAGTTGCCCGTGAGCTACGCGTTGGTGATGACTGCTTAAGTAAAGAAAAAAGGGCTGCAATAGCAGGGGGGCTTCAGTCCAAGTCCCTTTGGCCCAAAAATCGGTCAGAGATCCCAAAAAAGAGAGGGGGGCAAACGTTTTTGGTACTTAAAAAAGCTGCCACAGAACCCCCAAAAAACTTACTCCATCCAGCAGCCAGGAATGTATTATGGTGTCCTATATTGTCCGGGTAGATGTTTCTCCCGTCTTTTCCATCACTGCTCATAATTGGGTCTGCCCGAACCCCCCAGCAGCATGCGTTATCACTCCATTTGGGTAATTAGCCTTCATTATTGCTGGTCTGGTGGCTGCCAAACGTTTAAAGCCCCCATCCACTGTCTTAGGCAGACCCGTTTAACTGTGCAGCCCTGGTGTACACTGTTTCAGCGCAGGTTTTCTGACGAACTGCATTGAAGTTTCCATTTATGCTTCTACAAACGTGATTGTTACACAAGCCACCGAACAACATCTTCAGTAAACAAGCGTTTAATCAGAAAGACACAGGTTTGGCAGAAAGTCACAAAACCACAATCATCCTTTAACGTTTTTGGGACTTTAAATTGTCTGAATATCATTAAACCTTTCCTCAAGCTTTTGCCCATCTGCCTTCTTTTCTTACTATGGCTTTTCTGAAGGTTACTTGATGCCGTTTTTAGTACTTGACGCATAAATGGGCAGTGAGTTAAACAATAGTCTTGACTTGCAGTTCTTAGTGGTCGAACTGGGCGGGAGCAGTGCTCTGCTACTTTAAAACATTTTTTAAAGGTTTTACTGTTCCTATATTTTTGATTTCAAAAGAAAACGCTCTGGAATGGTTAAAAAAAAAAAATTGTAGCAAGTAGTTGAAACTTGCACTGCACTGACCATTCTCTTAAACATCTTAAACGGCAGGTGTTTTTGTTTGGGGGTTTGGATTGTGCGTGGGAGGGAGCGCAGCAATGGGGCTTGTCGGGAGCGGGGACAGGCCAGTAGGGAACATAGTTCCACTACTTCTTTGCGTACATTTCAACCACTGATCAGTGCTAGGAATTTTCAGAACCTACTCTGAGGGGTCTGAGAAGCCAACTTCGTGAAACAACAAGGTTTATAAGTCTAACCAAACTCAGTGTTAACATGGCTGAGCAGAAAGGCTTAGACTCTGAGGAGGTAGGAAGTGGTTTAAAGAACAGTTAACAGCAAAGACTGGGAAGTAACAGAAGTCTGCACAGCCAAGTATACAAATATTGTATCAATGGTGTCCATCACGTTAATCACGCTGCTAGGGTAAGTAAGGTGCATATATAAGCTCAGTTTGGCAACCCCGTCCCCCCAATGGGTTAACCACTGCAGTTGGCAAGCATATACACTGTACAGATCCAATGGTTATGGGGAAGGGGGAATGTTACACACTAAAAGCCATTTAAGTTGTAAGGGCACTCTACACACGCTTAATAATTTTAAGTCCGTCTCTGTTTGTCCCAGTATCTAAGTTTGCTTTAGGCGAGTCAACCGTCTTCCTTTTACATTGATGTGGCACAAGTAAGGCTATGTCCCTGAGACCCTTAGCTAGCAAGGGGCCAGACTGCAAACTCGAGACTGCAACCTATTCCACCGTGTGTCACACCCCAAATGCCAGTCTTTCACTGACAATACAGTGCTATTCACCATCCTGCAGCCATGTCACCTCCCTGTGGCTTTTTTTTTTAGACGGAGAGACGTGACATCGGGAGCTAGACGCCTGTCTACAAATGGCCATGGGTAGGAGTGCAGGGTTGCAGGTTTTTTTGCCTTGTAAGGCTGCCTTCCCCCACTAACCGACTCCCCTCTAAGATCTCATACCACGACACACCACTCACAAACCCACCACAGGCCGAGCCATTAGCACCACAACACAAACCGAACCACAACTAAGCCCTCTTCTTTAGCCCTGTCACTCCCGCCCCCCCGCACATCAGCGGCTAAATAAACCCAAAGCAGTGTATTCTATCAGATCTTGGGCTCTTGCCTATGGATAACCTACTCCCACGTTTGTTCCGCCAAGCACATAGAAAGAGTGGCACTCTGGAACTGGGTACTAACGACCTGCACCTATACACGCCACAAGTTTTGCATCTGCCTGTCCCACCAATCAACGCCACCCCCCTTTTCTCTTACACAGCCAAGCGCAACTAGTGGTAGGCAGGCGCTGTACATGACCACTTTTACCACAATGGGTAAATGGAGCAATGCAAACGGCTCCACTCCTGTGACTCGATCATAGAAAACAATAGGATCAACAAGATGACAATAAACTGGCCGAAGTTCATGAGGGGTGAACATTTCAAGTCACAAGCTTCTACTCCTTTAGTAGAATTTAGTAGCAAGGTTTTTTTTATTATTTTTTTTTATTTTAACATGTTTATTTCAGTGGAAATAATACAAGCAGACATACGGCCTGAAATCACTGCTACTAAAACTTAGCGATTATAGTCTGGGTTCCCCACTAACACCCTGCCCGTTTCTCTCCTTCCTCCGATCAGATCTCCCCCATGTCCAGTGAAACAAGATCGGCCGTGATTAGATCTGTGCCCGGCTGTAGGGCCAATCGAGCTGAACGAGGTTTGTAGGTTAGCGCTCGGTAGTTCCTGTCATACTCCATAAGCGGGGCCCAAATATCTGTAAACTGGTGTAAGAGGCCTGCCTTGGCTGCCGTGACTTTTTCAGCCACCAAGATGTCCCAGAGTTTAATCCTCCATAATATCATAGAGGGGGGCCCTCAGTGGTTTTCCAAGCGCGGCAATTGTGATTCTACCTGCCAACAGGAGTTGTGAGAGGAGTTTGGTCCTTCTCCCCAATTCTGGGTAGGTCTCCGGTGCTGGCACGCCCTGTAGGATAATTTTGGGTTCCTTAGGGATTGTCACGTGAGTGATATCTTCTATGGCCCAGATACACTGGTCCCAGGTTTGTACAGTGGGGCAAGTACACCACATATGGAAGTATGAGCCGGGGTGTCAAACATTTACGCCAACACTGAGGATCAAGGGATTGGTTAAAATGATGGATGCGGGTAGAGGGATAATACCATCGCAAGAGGAGTTTATGAGCACATACCCGGTTAGTGATGCAAAAGGAAGAAGAGTGGGTTCTAGACCATATGTTCACCCAAGTTTGGTCTTCCAGAGGGTGTCCCAAATCCGCTTCCCATTGTGCCATATAGGGGAGTCTATTGGTAAACGTATCATCCTGGAGCAATTATTAGAGCGTGGAGATTTTCCCCCTTTGCGGCAGGCTCTGTAAGGTAAGTTCAAGGGGGCTAAGGGCTCGCGTAGCTGCTTGCCGAGTCTGGGGATGAGAGCACCAATGTCGAAGTTGTGAATGGGAGAACCTATTCGCTTCAGTTAGTTGAAAGGTCGATTTACATTGTTCAAAGGAGCGGGGTTGGCCAGCTTAAAAAAGTTGCCCCGGAGATTCAAGCCCCCCTGTAGCCCAGTTTTTGAAGTTCATCGGGTAGGACCCAGGAGAAAAAGCTGGGTTGTGAAAAATCGGGGAGCGAGGGCGCAGGCCTCGTGGGATCCCCTTATGTTTGAGCGCCCAGTCCCATATACTAAGGGTATGTTTGGTGGAGGCCAAGGTCTTTGCCCATGTCTTTCGTAGAGGGGAGGGAATATGTCGGAGAAAGGAAGGAGAAGTGTGAGGCGGGACTTCTCTATCTCCACCCATTTCGGGAGCCCAGTGGTCATGTCACAGGCTTGAACCCGTGCCAATTGTGATGCTACTTGGTATTTACCCTAAGCCTCCCAAACGCAAATGAATTGCCCATCATTGCCTTCTGGGATATCCTCTTTCCGGTCTCTCCATATAAACCAGAGCATTTTCCTCTGCATGCGCCTAAAGGGGGGCAGGGGGATCACAGTGGGCAGGGAGGAGCAGGTATAAAGGAATCGTGGGAGGAGATTCATCTTGCAGGCGGTTAATTCGCCCAATAAGAGATCTCCTGTGAGGTTCACCATTCAAGGTCCCTCTCCAGTTCTTTAAAGAGCGGGGGGAAGTTTGTTTGTTTGTTTTATTTATATCGCGCACCTGACCCGGAGGTAATTGGGCGCTATAGGAAGGTAATGGTTACAGGCATAGAATAGACAGTTGTGCATGAATACAGTTTGAACATTCAGGTAGTTACCTGGTTATACAATGGTGCATATATACATATTAATCATTATACATATTAATCAATATACATATTATACATTGGGTCATAGCAGTAGTATGTGCCGAACACTTAGTGGTATAAAAAAAAGCTGTTATTTTAAGTTTTATTTAGTAACCAGGTGATGACATGACTTCTGAAATTGTTAAATGTTTGAATGGTTTGAATATTCTGAGGGAGAGTGTTCCAAAGCTGGGCGGCTAATACTGGGAAGCTAGAGCCTCCGGCTCTTTTTAGAATGTATCTGGGCACCATCAAACATGGTGTGTTGGTGGATCTGGTGATTCTATTGGATACCTTCCATGTGAACTTATCAGTGAGGTGGGGGGGGGCTTGGTGGTTAAGCACTTTGTGAGTGAGGCAGATAGTTTTTAGGGCAATTTTGCCCTGTATAGAGAGCCACCTGTGGTGCTTTCTAATTTCTGATATATGATCTCTTTTGGGAATATTCAGTGCGGCTCTGAGCGCGTTATTTTGCATGATCTGTAGTTTATTTAAGATGTTTTTTTTCGCTCCTAGGTAAAGACTTGCAATAATCCAATTTGGATTGAATGAGCGCTCTCGCCAAAGTAAGGCAGCTAGTGGGGGCTAGTAGAGGTCTACAGGCTCTGATCAACTTGCCGGTGTAGGCTGTGGCCGATGAGGTCATGTTAATCTGTTTAGTTAGGTTGGACTGGGCATCGAGGTAGAAACCTAAAGTTTTTACATGTTTGGCAATGGGTATGCTGTTCCCATCGATGACGATATTTGTGTAGTGAGGACTTAGTTTGAGGATGTTGTTAGATGATCCGACTAGGAGTAATTCAGTATTATTCAGGCTGTGGCCATCCATGCCTGAATGATGATGTAGACTTCGTTGATCCTTGCGACGTCTATATCATAGGTTCCTGAGAGGGGTAGGAGTATCTGGGTGTCATCCGCATAATTTGTGTAGGTGACACCCAGACGGTCCAGTTTGTCAAATAATGGCTTTGTAAAAATGTTGTACAAAGTGGGCGAGACGCAGGATCCTTGTGGGACTCCGCAGGTGATGGGGATGGGGTCAGCAGCTGCTGAGGGTGAGAACACGCGCATAGTTCTGTTGGCGAGGAAAGATTGGATCCAAGCAACTGCAGAACTGGAGAAAAAGGATAGGTGGTTACAAAGTATGGAGTGATCCACTAGATCAAAGGCAGCAGAAAGGTCGAGTAGGAGTAGGATGGCCATCTTTCCTTTGTCTTTTAGTTCATCGATCTAGCTTTTGAGGTCGACGAGTGCGGTTTATGTTCCTTGCTGAGGTCTGAATCCAGATTGACGTGTGCCGAGTAATTTGTGAGCTTCAAGATAATATTGTATTTGCAAGTAGGCTATTCTGTCCAAGATTTTCAATAGAAAGGGGACTGTCGTAATTGGTCTATAGTTAGTGGGTATAGCTGGGTCAAGGGTCTGTTTTTTTAATGGTGGTAAGACCCAGGACTGTTTGAGGTTACTTTGGAAGGCATTTTTAGAGAATGAGGAGTTTACAAGTTTGGTAATGAATGGGGCAAGGTCTCTAGCTGCGTCTTTTATGAGCTGGGCTGGGCAGCTGTCGCCCTTGCAGTTAGATGGTTTGAGTGACGCAATGATTTTATGGACTTCAGGAATGGTAACTTTTTTTTTAATGTGAAACCTGAGTTTGTGAGGGGTAGGGGCGGGAGCTGGTGTAGTGACTGTTAGTTGGGATCTTTTGTCCGCTATTTTGGTCTGCAGTCCTTTGATTTTATTGGAGAGGGCATTTTGAATGCTGGTACACCAGGCTTTATCCTTGGTGCATGTTTCTGGTGGTGGGTTGGGGTTCTCTAGTTCACTTAGAATGTTGAATAATTCTTTAGTACTGGAGCTGGCTTGGGCTATTCTGTCATTATAGGTTTCTTTTTTGGCCTGGATTATCTTATTTTTGTAAGTGGCAGTGATGGTGGCCAGGTTAGTTTTGTTTACCGGTGTAGGGGAAGATTTCCAGCGCGATTCCCATTTTCTTTTTTCAGCACAAGAGTATTTTTAGCTCTGGAGTGAACCATGAGTTAAGGTGGGCTATGGGTTTGCTTTTACGAAGTTTTAGCGGGGGAATCTCATCAATGGCTTTGGTCATGGTCTCATTGTATATGTTAATTAGGTTGTTGGGATCATTAGTATCCGGTAGGGCATTGAGTAGGGGGGCTACCAGAGGAACTAGAGCATCTGCTGTGATGTTAAGTTTATTTCTTGTGAGGCAGAGGGGAGCAATGATGGGCTTTTTCTTTTCCAAGTTGTTGATCTGCATTTCAAAGGTAATAAGGTGGTGGTCTGACCGTACTAGTGGAGTCGGATCTAGTGGGGTGATGGTGCAATTTAGAACCGCAACCCAGTCAAGTATCCTTCCTTTTTCGTGTGTGGGTTTGGTACTCATTTGAGTATAGCCTTGTTCTAGTAGTGCAGTGGGTATACGTCTTTGGGACTGGCGGGGATCTGGACTCCCAGGTAGGGAATAGATTTCTCGTTCAGTGGATTGGGCACAGGGGCCCCAGCGCCTCACGCTCCTCGGGCTCCAAGCCTATCCCCAAGTCTGTCAATTTCCCAAAGTTTGATGGCAAATCCCGAGACCCACCCAAATCTGTGCAGCTCCTGGAGAGCAGATATCAAGGAGGGACGGATATCTGTTATAGATAACAGTACATCGTCTGCATAGAGTGAGATTTTGTGCTGGGAGGTACCGACAGGAAGGACTCTAATGCTTAAATCCTTTCGAGCCGGCTGGGTGAGGGGCTCAATTACCAGTGCAAACAGAGTGGACAGGGGGCATCCCTGCATGGTCCCGCAGGTTAGGGGGATCGGATCTGACAGGTTGTTGTTAACCCGCAGAAGTGTTTTTGGGGACTGGTAGTTGGCCAAGACCATTCTAGGGAAGCTCGGGCCAAAATTAAAGGCTTCTAAAGTGAGTTGTAGAAAGGTCCAGTCTACCTTGTCGAAGGCCCTGGAGGCGTCCCAACAGGGCCAGCTTGTGTGAATCCTGGACAGCTATGTCCACTAGGTTTAGGGCTCTTCGCATGTTGTCTCCGGGTGATCTATGCATTATGAACCCGGTCTGATACGAGTCAACCAACGTAGGTAAGACGGCGGCCAGGTGATTTGCGAGAACGTTCAAGTAAATGTTTGCATCAATGTTTAGTAAGGAGATGGGCATATATGAGCTATTTTCCCTAGGATCTTTGCCGTGTTTAAGCAAGAGCATGGTTATAGATTCTTGCATAGACTGGGTGATCGAGCTAGAGGTACTGAATGAGTTAAAAAGAACAGTTAGCGGGGCTGCCAATTGGGGATGCAACATTTCATAAAACCTTGTTGTGAATCCATCTGGGCCTGGGGCTCTAGGCCTTAGGGACTTGATGGCTGCCTCCACCTCCTCACCTGTGATCGGGGTGTCCAATCCCTCTGTCGGGCTTGCCAAGTTTTGGAAGGGTGGCGCCTTGCAAGTATTTAATCTGCTCTGCCGTATCTTGAGGCGATGCTGACATTGTTTCGGAGAGATGGGTCTATGCCAGTTGCAATCACGATCAGCGTATTGGAACTGGCCCTGGGTGTCGTGGAGGCCCACTATGGTTTTCTTTCTCTTTGCCTTAGCCAATTTCTCTGCTAGAAGTTTGTTTGCTTTGTTGTTCTTAGCATAGTAGCCTTGCTTGGACTTGCTGTCTCCTCTCCATAATGGACCTCCAGTTTCTTTCGGGCTGTCTGTAGAGCACGTTGGGTCTTTTGGGACCAGCCCTTCCTCTTGTGACGATCTCAGCCATTTGGACCTCTTCTTCCAGTTCTGTGCGGGTTCGCTGTTTTGCGTTTATGGTATGCCGCCCCATGTGCAATAAATTCTCCCCTAACTACTGCTTTCGTGGCATCCCATGTATTAGCTAGGGATGTGTCTTTTCTACTGGGTTTTCTTGAAAAAAAGTTTGGAATCACTTTCATCAGCATCTCGTTCAGGACGGGATCGTATAGGTTCCAGCAGCATCGGAGGAGGATTAGGGTCATGAGCTCGAAGAGTCAGTTTAATCAGGGCATGGTGCGAGACTACCTTAGTTCCTATGGCCACTTCGTCTACAAAGGCGAAGACTTGTGGGGAGGTCGGCATCAAATCTATACGGGTGGATGTTTTATGTACATATGAGAAGAAAGAGAAGTCCTTTTCGCCTAGGTGAAGCACCCTCCAGGAGTCCACCCTCCACCTCCTAGTGTCTGGAATAGATGGAGAAGTTTTATAGCAAGCTTAAAGGCTCTGGGGGTCGGAGGATGTGATCTATCCCACATGGGGTCTGGGACTCAATTAAAGTCTCCTCCTATGATGATTTGGCCTTCGGCAAAAGAGAGGAGGGAATTGCCCAGTGCCTCGTAGAATGTTTCCTGACCTTCATTGGGGGCATAAACCGAGCTAAGAGTTAAGCTGCCCATGTATAAAGCCCTTGACTGCTGTATATCGTCCCTCTGGGCACAAGAGCGTCTCTAGCGCCTTGAACTGCACCCCTCTGGCAACGAGGATAGCTGTACCCCCTTTCTTGGTCCCATTAGAAGCAAGATACTGTCTATTTCGAAGGTGTGTGAAATCCGATGGCAGCAAGTGTGTTTCTTGTAGGAAGACCACCAAGCCTCCCATATCCTGGAGCCGTTTCAGCGCCGATTTCGGTTTGAAGGGAGAGTTTAGGCCCTTTATGTTCAACAAAATAAAGTTCAATTTCTGATGTGGTGGGGGTCTTCTGGGGCATTTACATTCCGTAGGTGAGGGACATGGACCAGGTGTGACTCAGTCGCCATCCAGGTCTTCTACCTTCATGCTTCCATAGTGCAGCCAGGGTTTTAACTTGAGCTTCCAACGTGAAGCCTTAGCAATAAACTTGCAGGAAGCAGACACTTCTTCGGCATCTTCCTTAACCAACTGGAACAAAGTGGTCTGTAAGTCCCTCCAAGGGGGTTCCGGAGACATCCACCTTGGAGTTAGCCATGAGCCGTGTGAAGCCCGCTACAGATAAGTATTTTGCGTTCCCTAGCCTTTCAGTTGCAACTGGACCATTTGTTGGTGATCCTCAGTTTAGGTATGGTCGTCAAGGCAGCAGAGTCAGTCGCCTTTTAGTCTGTCAAATCCTGATGGGCAATCACCTTGCATTCCAACCCCTCTGCACCTTCGTCGTTCAGGTTGTGCGCCTTGGCTTGGGCAGAGGTCTCTCAGAGCCGCCATCTGGAGAGTTCGGTGAGGCACCCTCTCCATTCCCAGGCGAGTTGGGGCGTAGGATCGACTCTGCATCCTCCAGCTGTCCGATCGCACATGCTACCCGTTTATAGGAAAATTGGAGCACAGTTGGGAATAGCCAGAGGTATCTGATGTGTTGGTGCCGAAGGAAAAGTGTTAAGGGTCTCAGCGCCCTCCGCTTCTGTATTGTCGCCACAGCAAGGTCTTGAAAGATTTGGAGGGGGGACCCCTGGAAGGTCAAGTCATCTCGGGAGTGACCTATCGCCATAATAGCCTCCTTGGTTGTATAAAAGTGGACCTGGGCGATTAGATCTGGGGGAATCTGTTTCCACCCCTCGCCGCGGACTGAGTCTTATGGGTGCAGTCCAGCATCAGTTGAGATCTAGCTGTGGCAGCAAGGATTGAAAAAGGTCCCCCACATATTCTGCAAGGTTTTGATCCGGGACCGAGGAGGGGGCCCCTAATACGTAGGTTGTATCGTCGGGCCATGTTCTCCAGATCCTCCTATTTATGTGGATTAGGGACTGGACAGTGCTTTGTACCTCCAGGAGTGTCGCTGAGTGTTCTTGTTTTAAATCTTCGACTTCCTCCACTCTCTGTTCCACCCCCATGATCCTCTGCTCCGTCTGTTCTAACTTAGTGGTAAGTTCTGACATACAGGATCTGAACTCTGCTTTAATGTCCAACATAAAGGCCTTTATGTCTCCTTTGGTCGCCAGTTCACCAGCCCCTTCGGAGGAAGTCTGAGGTGAGGACTTCAGTGTTTCAAGCTTTTTCCTCTTTTCAGCTCGGAGCAGCATAGTGGCGATGTCAGCACTTTTGGGGGCTTTAAGCTGTTTGGACATTTTTGCTGGATCCCGGTAAGTTTCAGCGTGCTCCCTTTAGGATGTGTCAACCAGGAACGGCCAAGGACGACTTCAGAGTGAGGGGGTGGTCGTCCCTTCTAACCCCTGTGGTGTAGGCTCCCAGAGGCGCAAACAAAGCTGACAGAAGTTTGTGAGTTCCAGCTCTGAGTCACCTTTGCCCCTTAGGGTGTATTGCTTCCTTTATCCTTTATTACAATGGGGTCTTCCGTGGGTAAGGGGTGCACAGCCCTGCTGTCCGGTTCTCACTGTTGTATTAAGTGCAGATGGGGATCCACTAAGGATGCAATATCCCTCCCCTCAGATGTTAGGGGGTAGAGATGAGGAAAGGTGCCCAAAATCTGCGTCCGGGTTCAATTTGTCTCAATTACGCAGTGGGACCCCCACTCCAAGGCCCAGGGTCGTTACCCCAATAGATTATGTATATATGTATATATTTTAGGTCCGGTTAACCCTATCGCCAGGTTGGCGCTGTGGGAGCCTCTAACATGCTAGTGGCTGTCGTCAGGGAAATAAAGTTGGGCAGAGGCACTTGGAATGGTTGTGCTCTTCTTGTTTGCTCCAGTCAGCTTGGTCGGTGAGGCGCCAGGTCTCTGGGGTGCTTGGGTGATGTTGGGCCCCGCAGCTTGTCACGCTAAGGGGAGGGGGGTCTACACCTTCATGTGGTGAGAGACCCCCCACATTTGTTTTGATGAGGAAGAATGCTGCTGTAGTATGGCCGCCGCTTATGAGCCGGGGCGAGGGCTGTATGATTTATGAACGCAGGAGGGGTTTGCCTAGAGCAGGCGCTCGGTGTGAGCTGGTGGTCCCGGTCATCCGATGCGCCAGGCGATCGGGGCTCATCTCACCCCGTAACGCAGGAGGTCAAGGGACCAGAATCTGTGCCCTCGTCGTCCACGGGGTTCTCCATAGTACTGCTGTTGCAGCGAGTGATCCGCTGTGAAGGATATGAGACTGCCGGGGCACTGCTGTAAATATCTGCTGCTCACAGAGGGGCCAGGACCCTGAGGCGTTCCGGTGGCTCCAGGCCCAGCCGAGCGCCGCCACCAGGAGCTGCGTTCTCCCACGGCGCAGGGTGACAAGGGATCCACCGAACGCCCAATGCCAAATGTGGTCTCAGCCTTGCCGCGGCGGGCGGCCAGACATGTAGCAATCCGCTGGTAAGATGCACATGTCACCTGGGTCCCCCCGGGGTGGCTCAGCAAGACGTGTAGTCGGTGTGTCTCTTCCCCTGTGTTCTGCGAGGTGTGCCTGCCATTTTAGACTGCTCCTAAAGGTGGGCGCCCCAGACAAAGGCTGCGGACGGGTGAACGAAGAAGCATTACGGGCTCAGCTTGTTAACCAGCAGCGCATAAGGCATTCCGATCCCCATAAATTCTTCTTTCCGCCTGCTATCTAAGCGGGAACAGCATTTTATTAGTCGCAAAAGTGGGCTTCACAAAGAGGCCTTTAGAGGAGCAACCTCATCAATGGCGCTCCAGGCCATGCCCCGTAGCAAACATTTTATAAGTCTGTTTCCCTGCTAAGAACTGTCTACCGATCTAGAAATGTGCACTAGCCCTTAGCTAGTGATAATTGACTCTTCTGTGCCTAAGAAATGGTGTAGTGTGTGTAACCTGAGCAATGACTGGGCCAATTCCTTTTTTTTCTTGGTTAGTTGCTTGCAAATTATGAATTGTTATTCCTGGATTACGTTTTCCTTATATGCTAAGTGACAGAGAATGGACCCCTGACCCAAGCTCAATATCCTTTACGTCAATTGTAATTGTTTATTTGTAAAGCGTTAATACACAGGTGAAGTGCTTCAAAGCGCTTCAAGGCGCGAGGAGAGCAAAGGAATACAGTGGTCATTCTTAGGCCTTGAAGTTTCTGAATTATCTAACAAAAATAACTAGCATGCTAGGTCTGAGGCATTTCTACTAGTGCAAGTGCATGACAGGAGGGGAAAGGGAGAAGGAGGGGACGGGGGAGAAGGAAAGGTCATACAATCAATAAACTGCTGTACTAGGCCTAACGACTTGTGAGATAGTCCAAGTGCATGACAAGAGTGGGGAAGAGAAGGAAGGGTGGGGGTGAGGGGTTAAGGACATACAGAACAATAAACTACCATACTAAGTCTGGCGATATTGAGATTGATTGATTTATGCACAAGTGTTTCAGACGCAACCAAGCTAGGGTATGGTGACAAAGGGAGGACAGGACAAACTATCTTGCTAGGTCTAGTGCATTCAAGGTCGTGCAAGTGCTCACCCAGGAAGTGCAAGGGAGGGGGTAAAAGTGCGCCCAGTCCATCAGGGGCCTGGTTAAGTGCAGAGAGGTTGGCCCCCCTCCTAGATCGTATGCAGAGTGCAGAGGCCCGGAGGCAAGAGTAGGACTGGCGGGGGAGCTTGGGACCTGTGAGACTCTGGGGGTGCACCAGGCAACCAGTCGGCGAAACTGAGCAAAGTTGGGGAGGATAAAGGAGGAAAGTAGAGGAAGGAGGTTAGCACGGGAGAGGGATAGAGAAAGAGAAGAGGAAGGTCTTAAGGAGTTTCTGGAACTTTAGGAGGTCTGGCTCAAGACTGAGGGAGGTAGGGAGGCTGTTCCAGAGGGACGCACCTGCAGAGGATGGAGATCTACCCCCAAATCTGCTTGTAGACGGCCAAGCGAAGGGCTCAAGAAGGAGAGTATTTAGGAACAGAGCGTTGTAGATGTTAGGAAACATTTCTTAATTGTGGGTAATTTTCCTTCCATGTGGCAACCCCTAAACATTTTGCTGTTGTTTTCACCCTGATCTAGACTTTGCCAGAGAAGCGCAGCCTTCCGCCGCACTTCTCTGGGCTTTCGCTCCATTCGTACGGGGAAACTGACATGCCCTTAAGACAGTCGGTACCGGGAAACGTTGTTTTCCGTCATGTTGCAGCTTTCGCGCAACATGACACAAGAGGGCACTGTAAGCTAAGTTACTGCTCTCTTGGGTCTCTAGTCACTCTACAGGCCCTAGACACTCTCTTTGGATTGTTAACGAACTGTGCAAGTGAATCACGGACGGGACTGGTGGCAGCGATCGTTTCTTTGTGTTTTGTGCTCCTTTTGGCTGTTTAAGCGCGATTCTCACGCTTAGCCCAAAATGGTGGCCTGGCTCCCAAAATGGCCAGACCACGAGGCTCTTTGTCCTGCCCGCTTACTGTCTTGCCCCCTTCACCTTCCCCAGGTCGAGCCGACCCGGTGCCTTCCTTATTTGGGCATGTATTTTCCCGAGAAACACATGCTTTCGCGGGCTTCTACAGGCCTTGTGTATGCCTCCAGGATGTGGGCTGGGATGTTTGGTCCCAATACACATCCTGGGTGCCAGAGAGTCTGGTGTGTCTTGAATGCCTGGGACCACCGTGGTGCGTGATAGGTCCATGTATGGTGTGAGTGTTTTGTGAGCAGATCTCCCATTGGGTCCCCCCCGTTTTGGCGCGAAGGGAACTCTGGATAACGGGAGGCTGGAAACACCACTACCATGTCGATCTCCTGAGTTCTCATGAACGACGGATAAAGGAGCCAAGTATCCTGCAACGAAGAGACTGAACTGAGGAATCGCTGGTGACCCGCTGAAGGACTGCTCCTCTGCACTGCTGTCGCTCTGTGAAACCATTCTGCCTCTGATCGAACGAGCAGGCCTGTACTGGTACTTCGACCCTTTGGAATAGTGGGAACAACTATTCTCGGCATCTTCATCATCTCCTGCACGTAAGCCTTCGGAAGCGTCTCTGGGCCATCCAGTGGACTGACCAGCTTACCCAGGAGTCTTGCTCTGTAACCGCCGTCAGGTTGCTGCTGTATTCCGAGTCCTTGACACTCTCACACAACTCGTACACTTGGCATTCCCAGGTCTGAAGTGAGAAGTGTACTTTGGGCTGAAATACACACGGCCGCTTCGTTGCCCTGCTGTGGTAACAAACTGTGCGGGTTCACTGCATTTGGGACATCCTCAACTCTAACTTCTGCTGCCGCGGAATCTACACGACGCCGAGACGTCCCTTGCTCGTATTTGAACCTGCCAGCACTGAAACTGATGCGGAGAAGCCTGGGTCTGCCTGCATCGGGGACTGGTGACTAGCAACGCTAGGAACTGGTCGCCCTCCTGCAGTAGCCCGTAGCTTTTCCTCGCTGTGTTAAACAGCACACCTTTTTCGCACTCGCGCTCTGCTTCTGCCCGCAAGTGGAGGGCGCGCTTGAGTAGCGGAGATCTGTTCACCCTCCTTTGTTCACCACTCTGAACTGCCTGACTTCCTTGAAGAGACTCCCCTTGGCCCATCGGCACCAGCGTGTGCAGGTACCTTTGAGCACAAGGCTCTACTCATCGTAGGGCTCGGGCTTCCTTCTAGTTAGGTGGCCTCTGAAGGCGAACTGGGTCTAAATGATTACTTGCACTGCCTGTTTTCCTCCCCATCTAGGTGGTCTGCATATTTCGTGCTCTAACTCTTTAGACCCGTCGGTGATTGTATATATATATTGTATTTGATGGTGATGTGTTGGTTTACTTGAGTTTTATCGTGATTCTTTGCTATGGTCAATATTACAAAGGCCTTGTAATAAATGTCTATAGTTTTAATATAACACCTGCTTGGAGTAATTTGTAAGTGTCCTTGCTTTGTGTGCTCATTGCGGGCTTTCAGTCATCCTCACCCCTCTTGAGACCTAGTCTTGACCGCTGCGATCGCTACCTTGATTGGTCTGGCTTGTCCAGAGGTTACTCTGTTCCAAGAAACTAGGCTGGCCTTCTGAACCTCTGCCCCTCCAGGACAGAGTTCAGAAATCCATCTTAACAGTAGATAGTGCGGGCCCCGGCCCCAGAAGGTCTTGTGGACTATGCAGAAGGACTTGAACTTGATCTTTGCAGCCACAGGGTGCCAGTGAGGGATTTCAGCACCAGAGAGATGCAGTCCCTGGGCTTGAGGCCAAGGATAAGTCTTGTGATTCTGTTCTGGATAAGTTGAAGAGGTCGGAGGGTAGGAGTAGGAAGATTGAGAAAGAGACTGTTGCAGTAGTCCAGTCTAGAGATAACCAGGGCTCTTGAGACGGTGCGCCTCTGGGGGACATTGAGGAAAGGTAGAATACCTCTGAGGAGGTGCAGCTGGTAGTGGGACTTTTTAGAGATGTCTGAGATGTGAGAGGAGAAGGAGAGAGTGAAGTCGAAAATGACACAGGTTTTTTGCCTCACTGGTGGCTGAAGGCACAGAACCGAGGGAGGCCGGCCAGAGTGAAAATGGGAAAACGGGAGCAGGGGTCCCAATGAGGACGATGTGTCTTACTGGCATTAAGGCAGAGATAATTTGCAGCACACCATGACTGAATTGCGGAAAGTCGGGGATGAGTGAGGAAGAGGTCGAGGGTAGAAAAGAGAACTGTGTGTCATCCATATGACACTGAAAGCTGGAGGTGAAGGCAGACATCCTGTGGCCCAAAGGAGCCATGTAGACATTGAAGAACCTGGGGGACAGATTAGATCCCTGGGGAACGCCACAAGTAGAGAGAGTGGTAGCCGAGAGAAAAAACCCAAGTTCCACCCGTGATGGACTATCTGAGAGAAAGGACGCTAGTCACGCCAGGGCCTGCTGTGATGCCCAGGGTATCGTGCAGATGGGTGATCAGGATGTTTTGGTTTACCATAGAGGTCAAGAAGGTTAAGAAGGATTAGGCCAACCGTCACCTCTTTGATAGACGCTTCCCACGCCTCATCAACTTCCTTTCCTCTCCTGCTGTCCCCCCCTCCTCTGTCCTCGGCTACCTTGCCTCTACCCTCCCTCCCTGCCCCCTCTCGTGCTCCTTCTTCACCCCCTTCTTCTACACCTCCGTAGGGTGTACCTCTGATCTGTACCCCTCCCCGGAAGTCCTTCAAGGATGGCAACCTTCTCTGCATTGCCACTCTTAACTCTCGCTCTGCCATCAAGCATTCCTCTGATATCTGTCGCCTTCTTGAGGAACTGGACCTTGACATCCTCGGTCTCACTGAGACATGGTTCACGGCCAGCTCTGTCACCACCTTTGACACACTCCTACCTGACGGACCTGACGGTTACACGATTCTCTCCGTGCCCAGGCCCAACCGTGCAGGGGGGGGCGTTGCCCTTATCTTCCCTGAGTGGATTCCTGCCACTGTCACTCTTACGCAGACCTATTCCTCTTTTGAATGTCTTGTCTGCCGACTCCGTCTCTCTCCTAGCCATTCCCTTACCGTGGCTACTATCTATCGACCTGGTCAAATTTCCTCCTTCCTCTCTGAGTGGGCTGACCTCTCCTCCTCACTCCTGTCCTCAACCACTCAACTCCTCTTTCTTGGTGACTTCAACATCCACCTGGATGCCTCCTGTCCCCCCACTGGACTCTTTCGTGGCCTATGCGACTCTTTCTCTCTCTATTCTCCCTTCTGGGCCTACTCATTCCGCAGGGCACACTCTTGATGCTCTGATCTCTTCTGACCTTCCCCTCCGTCCCTCTCTCCACTCCTCTCTCCTAGAGTGATCACTTTCTCCTATCCTCCACCTCACCCTCCCTACCTAACCCACAGGCAAAGCCACCCTCATCACTGCCACCCACCTTCTCGGTCATCCGACCCATGAAGCGCGTGTCAGTTGAGGCTTTCGCTGCCATCTTCTCGCCCCCCCCCCCCCACTCCCTTCGGCTGACTCCCACCCTGACACAGCCCTCTCCATGCTCCACTCTGCTATATCTGACACTCTTGATGTCCTTGCTCCCGTCATGAGAATCCGCCTGAAGCCCAAAGCCAAATGTAACTCCTGGTTTGACTCGGATCTCGTCACCCTAAAACGCAAGTGCAGGGTGGCTGAGAGGAAATGGTGTACTTCATGTTCATCCTCTGACAAACTGGCCTGCCGCCTGCTCCAAAGGCAATACCGTCCCTCCGTTCTCACCAAGAAGAGAGCCCTTATCCAAGCCCGCATCTCTGCGGCATCCAACAACTCGGCCGAACTCTTTAAAATCTGCAAGGAGCTTGCCAACCCTGCTGCAGTCTCTACCTCTCCTGTCCCATCCCAGGCCCTCTGCACTGCACTGGCCTCTCACTTCATCTCTAAAACTCAGGACATCCTGTCCTCACTCTCCTCCTATCACCTCCCTCCCTCTCTTCCCGGCTCTTCCTCTGGCCCCTCTGCAGCCACCCCTCCTCCCTCCTTCTCTGCCTTTCCCCTTTTTTCTGCTGACGCGGTTTCCAGACAAGTCCGATCTATGAAAGTCTTGTCTAAACAGGATCACCCCTGTTCCTCCAAAACTATCAAGGACCACATCGACTCCCTGGCTCCTGCCCTGGCTGACTTTTGCAACCACTCCTTCGCCTCTGGAGTCTTCCCATCCCCCCTCAAGCACTCCCTTGTGCACCCTCTTCTTAAGAAACCCTCTTCCGACCCCTCCTGTCCGGCTAACTATCGCCCAATCTCCATCACTCCCTTCCTGGGCAAGCTCCTGGAGAAACTGACTAACTCCCAGCTTAACCTCTATGCTGAATCTGTTGGTAGTCTTCACAACCATCAATCTGGCTTCAGAGCTGCCAGAAGCACGGAAACTGCTCTCCTGAACATCCGTGAGGACCTGCTCTTGAACCTCGACTCCAACACTCCGTGTGTTCTCATTCTGCTCGATCTCTCTTCTGCCTTTGACACTGTCAACCATGCCATCCTGCTCAACCGTCTCTGTGATAACCTGGGTATCACTGGTCGGGCTCTGGCGTGTCTGACCTCTTTCCTTTCCAATCGACCCTCCCAGGTCCAACTGGGGCCCTTCCTCTCTGACATCTTTTTCTCCACCTGTGGTGTCCCCCTGGGATCTAATCTCTCTCCCTGAATGTTCAACCAGTATCTGGCACTCCTTGCCCACCGCATCGCCGCTCTCTGCCCCAACTTTCAGTGCTATGCGGATGATACCCAGCTCATTTTCAGGCTACCCTCGGCGGCCTCCTCTCCTTCCCTCATCTCTGACTGTCGGTCTGCTATCCAGGAATGGTGTGCCGCCAATGACATCTGCCTTAATGCCAGTAAGACTGAGATTCTACTCATCGGCACACCCACTCCCTCCTTCCCTGCAGCTCTCTGGCCAGCCTCTCTTGGCCCTCTTCCTGCTCCTACCTGCAAGGCTAAAAACCTCGGGGTCATCTTCGACTCCACACTCTCCTTCTCTCCTCATATATCTGACGTCTCTAAAAAGTCACACTACCAGCTGCACCTCCTCGGAGGTATTCTTCCCTTCCTCTCCTTCCCCCAGAAGCTCACTGTCTCCCGAGCCCTGGTTCTCTCGAAGCTGGACTACTGTAACAACCTCTATCTTAATCTGCCTGCTTCCACTCTCCGCCCTCTGCAACTCATCCAGAACAGAAGTGCGAGACTTGTCCTTGGCCTCAAGCCCAGGGACCGTATCTCTCCAGGACTGAAATCTCTAACCTGGCTACCAGTGGCTGCGAGGATTACGTTCAAAACCCTCTGCATTGTCCACAAGGCCTTCTGGGGCCTGGGGCCTAAATACCTTCAACTCTCTCTTCCTAAATATCTTCCTTCCCGAGCCCTTCGCTCATCCGTCTCCAACTCCCTCAGGGTTAGCCGCTTCTCGAAGCAACGAGCTGGGGGTAGATCTCTCTCCGCGGCAGGGGTCTCCCTCTGGAACAGCCTTCCTGCCTCCCTGAAACTTGAGGAGAACCATCTCCGGTTCCGGAAGCACCTCAAAACCTTCCTCTTTGCCTCTGCTTTCTCTCTCCCTCTCCCTCTCCCTCTCCCCTCCTAAATCCTTCACTGAAACTGCACTGAATCTGCAACTGGGCCACTCTCACCGACCTCGGTCCTGGGCCCAGCCACTCTCCACTTGTACTGCCTCCCTGGCAACCTCTGCACTGCGGGACTGTCTCTGTATCTCTACAGCCCCCCCTTCCCAGCACTTGTCTGCACTTACTTTGCACTTGCCACCAGCTGGCCCTATTTATTTATTTTATTCTACTTACTTGTACTGCACTCATCCCCCCCCTTCCCCTTGCACTTTTCCCTTCCCCCTGCACTTGTGCGATCTGAATGACACCTGGCCTAGTAGGATCGTTGTCTGTCTTCCCCTTGTTTCCCCCCTCGTCGCGCCTTGAAACACTTGTGTATAGGCGCGTTACAAATGCCATATCATATCAGAGGGGGAGAGTTAGTCGAGATTTGAGCGCAAGTCTTCACAGGTGTTCAGAAGAGCAGTCTCCATGCCTCTGGATGCTCTAAAACCAGACTGATGGTCATGGAGACAGCCAGCAGTTTCAGTGTGGAGGGTAAGCTGAGAGAGAGCCAACTACTCCAAGAGTTTGCCCAGGAAAGGATGGAGATGGGGAGATAGTTTGCCGGAATGGAATGGAAGGGTCGGCAGAGGAGATTTGAGCAGTGGGTGCACAAGAGTACCTGAGAGAAGTGGGGAAAACTCCAGTGCGAAGGGGAGGTTGCATAGGTCTGCCATGGCCAGAGCGAGAGTCGAAGTTGTCCTTGATGGTTTTGCAGGGGCGGGGGTCCACCTGTTTGGAAGAGGCTTTCATAGACCGGACTTGTCTGGAAACCTCCTCGGGTGTGATGGGGGATGCGAGAGGAGGGTGCAGAGTCTATATTGCCTTTGCAGGAGGCCGCAGACCAGCTTGTCAGAGGGTGCGCCTGAAGTTCCCCATTTCTGTTCCGCTGCCCTGCACTTGCTTTTAAGGTCAGCCAACTCAGTCGTACCAAGACTTGCACTTTTGTGGTAGGCTTCAGTCGGACTCTCATGACAGGGGCGAGGATGTCGAAGTGTTGGAGATGGAAAGTTGAAAGTTGAGAAGGCTGTGTCAGGGTGGGAGTCGGCTGCAGGAGGAAAGTAGGTAGAGGCAAAGGCAGCCACTGACACACTTTTCATGGGCCGGGTGACCTTGAAGGCAGGAGGCAATGCAGGGTGCTAAAGGAGAAGAAACCTTCAAGTGAGAAGAGTGATCATTCCAGGAGAGTGAGGTAATGAGGGGGATAAAGAGAATGTAGTCTGTGGAGATGAAAGCATCCAAGGTGTGGTCAGCAGTGTGCGTCGGACCAGGAGGTAGAATGGCAAGGGGGAGAGTTGCATAGGTTGCGGCAAGGTCATGAGGAGTCGGGAGAGTTGAAATGCAAAGATCTCCCAGCAGGAGGATTTGGGAGGAGGAGGAGGAGGAAAGGAGAGAAGATGCAAAGTCAGCCCATTCCGAGAGGTGGCCGATAGAAGGTTGCCAGAATAAGAGAGGAGATGGGTGAGAGACCCTGCAGACCAGGCATTCGAAGGAAGAATAGGCCTGAGTGGGAATGATGGAAACCGGTATCCAATCGGGAAAGATCAGGGTGGCTACTCCTGATATGTTGGGCCTGGGCACAGAGAGGATCTTGTAGCCTTCAGGGAGAAGTGTGTCAAAACCTGTGACACAGCTGTCCTTAAACCATCTCTTGGTGAGAGCAAGAACATGGTGTTCAAGGTGGCAGATGTCAGAGGAGTGTTTGAATGCAGAGCAAGACTTACGAGGGTGTGTGCAGGGGACAGAGCCCCACCCCCTCTCAGCTGTGCATGGTAACTAAGGTAGCTTAACAATGAGGCCTAGCCCAAGTATTCATTTGGAGTTTGGGGCGGTTCAAGAGATATAAGCAATTTTGGCCCTGGAGAAAGTGAGGGACCCCAGGTGATTGCTGTGGGGGTGATGGGAGTCGCCATTGGTTGAGCCACAAAGGACTCTGGGAATGGGTTCAAGGTGCTGTGACGACTCACAGGACTTTGTCCCTACTCCCCAAATAGAACCACCCACTCCCCACCCCACACCTCCATGTGAGGCTAGGGAGGTGAGCCTGCTCCGCAATACCCTCCCTGGTGTAGAGGCAAGCTGCATCTCCCCGGGAGACACTCCCCATGTGGGAACAAGGACTCTTGTTCCTGTGAGGCACTGCCTGAAGAGTCTTCTAACTTTACCTTTTTAACTATATCCTGCAAGGACTGGTATGAAGAAGAAACAAATGTTATTGTGAAGGGGTTTCAAGAGGTCGAAGGAGGGAAAGAGCCAAAGATATGCCAGGGAAAGCCCACGGCTACATCACCTCTGTAAGGGGAGGAGACTGGGTACTCTGAGAAGCCCGCAAATTACACACCGGCTATCGTGCCAGAGTCTCAGTGGTGGACGTTTTGGCGTCCTGTCAACTGGAAGGAGCGAAGAGCAGCAAGCAGTGTTTTGGCCACAGAGAGCCAGTAGTGGATCAGAGGTACTGGTAACCACGCAGAGACCGCTATGTGGCTGAAACCGTGCAAGAAACCGTTACCTGTGATACTGAAAAGCCATTAGGAAGGAATATGCGAAGAACAAGAGGTCAGAAGAGAGGGCTCAGGCGAACGAAGGACTAAAGCCAAGCCAATCGAAACCCGGTGACGTTATCCCCGAGAGAATCTGGTAACTGGGTTAATGGAAGACCCAGGGAGGAGACAGAAAATCATTATATGAAGTCCTACTTGTCCCAGTCAATATACGGAGTATATACCAGTGAGAAGAAGAGTGAATAACCATTATACAAACATTTATGCTTGTCCCTGTCAATATAATGGGAATACACCAGTGAGGGAAGTGAACGAGATTCATTATAAGAGTATTCATATTTATTCAAGTCAAGACAACCAGGAAATAGCCTGGAGAATAAGAGGAGAAAAAGATTAACAGAGCACTCCTACACACGTCAGTTGATGGCCCAATAGTGAAGACAAGAGAAGTAAAGGGTAATCGTTATGAAAGTATTCCTACTCATTGGTAAAGACACTGAGTGTAATCCAAAGAGACACCGACTTGGAGGATAATCGTTATGAGAGTAATCGTACCAGTTGCAGCCTAAGTAAGGAAAGCCTTATGATTCAAGGGAGGAAACCTGTGAAAGAAAGTCCTGGGTATATGCCCTACAGGGTCACAAAGGTTGGATAACCCTACCCTAAGGAAAGGGAAGAATAAATATTGGAAATAGAATCAAAGAAGAAAGGAACAAAGAAATGAGACCCTGACTAGAGAAGATAGCAGTACCGAACCAAGTAGCCCATATTTTGACAAGAACAGAGTATTGAAGTGTTAAAAGAACCGTGTGAACTAATGACTATTTGAAGATTAGTTATATTCAATAACTTTGCGAGGAGCATGAACCCAGGAGAAAAGGACCATTCTCCTTCCATAGTTATAAAAAAAAAAAAAGAAAATGATACTAAATGTGGTGGGGTCAGTTGAGGTTAGTTTGGGACAGTGGACAGATCTTAGTTTGTTAGGTAGGAAATACCCCCTAAGTAGGGCAAGAGGGGCGTTAACCTTTTTTCTTTTTCTTTAACAAAAATGCACATCAAGAAATGGTGTCCTTCTGCTGAGTGTTGGGTCAGGTTCATGGTGACATTCCAGCAACGGGTGGAGATGGCTTAAATTTGCATTCCAAAACATGGGAGGGCTCTCAGGCAGTAGGTGCCCTGGCGAACCCCAGACCTGGTCGACAGGGATTCGGGAGTATTGCAGATGAATATTGGGTTCCAGTAGGTCTATCCTTGTGATGAGGAACGACAGCAGCTGGTTTGCAAACGCCAGCAGCACTTTAGCCCCAAGGCTAGAACGTGCCAATGCAGCAGTGCAGTCCAGACCTAGCAGCTCTTCCAACTTCAGGGAGACAATGGATGCAGAGCAGGGCTACCAACTTGGTTGGTCTCACCAGTCAAAGGGAGGAGGTTATCCAATTTGTGTCAGTTTAGTTGAAGGCAGAGGTTCACAAAATGCTGGTTTGCTTCAGCCAATGCTGCTTATAGCAGCAGTCTTCCAATGGTTCTCTGGCAGTTCTTTGTAATTGTGATGTGTTATTTATAACGTGCATAGTACCCAGAGGTTTCTAAGCACGGACCCAGGGATTGAACTTGTGTTGCTCCGCGTTGTCTTGCTTCCAAGACGAGCACGTTGTCCCTGAGCTATCCTCCTGAGATCCTATACCTTTGGTGTTGGATCCTATGGTTCACTCTATACAATGGCTCCAGACATCTACTTTTTGGCAGGGCAGACCTCAGCGGTAGACACCTGCGGCATTTAAACAGCTGGGGGGTTATATAATCATGGACCACCAGCTACTCCACAATCTGCACAGCAACTAAGCTGTCTGCAATGTTTATTGTGACCTCATAGTCCCATTTTCATTTTAGGGGCACAAAGCATTGATCAGTAGACTTGTGCAGGCCCACTGCAAAAGTGCATGCACTTATATGGCAACTCCTGACTCGAAGGGTGCCGGAAGAGGGCCAGAAGGCAAGATCGTACAAAGAACAGGGCTTTAAACCATGAGGAGCAGCCATGTTGAGTATTTGGTATTGCAAAAAGGCATCATGGTAAGAAATAAAGGTGCTTGGTCATGCACTGGAAAGAGTAAATGTGATTTCAGTGCCAGCAGGGTGTTGTACACATAACAAACTTTAAATGTTTCTTATAGAAAAGAACATGGGGCACAGTATCCTTGCAGAACTCCATTTAAGGTGTTTTGTGCCACAGTTCAACAACAAAGGGCAAAAAGAAATGGGAGAAGCTCTTACTGCACTGGGAGCCAAAGGATTACTGTTAGGACAGTTTTTCTGAAGTCCAGTTATTTAAGACTTTATAAAACTATCTCTTTGACAATACAGAACTCTGACTCTTAGCATAGGTCTGTACCACTCAAGGTAAGGGTAGCAATGACCGAGCAGCCAGGCTTATCGTAGGAGGGAGAGAGGGCTGTAGGAAGGTACAAAGAATATTTTGCATACATATAGTCCAGTTATATAAAAAATACTGGTTTATTTTTTGTTGTGCGTGTGTGTATATACACACACTTTGCAGTTACCTTTGAATTGTGTCTACTGTTCTATTAATGTAAGCAAGAACTTTGCATTATTTTGTTTCATATCCTTACGACTGAAACAATACCAACACAAGGTAAGTTACTTAACAATCTTTACTAGTCGAGTCTAGGCCTTAGGAGTCTTTCCCTATCTAGTTCTGAGTCGCTTTCAGGGTCAGATTGCAGGTCAAAAAGGCAGGCACAGGCAGTGTCAATCGTTCCTGCGGAATTTTCTGTAGCTGATGTAACAGTTCTTGTGGGTAGAAAGGTCCAGGGACTTCAGAGAAGGCTCCCTGAATGCGTTGGGCCTGGGTGAATGTGGATGGATGAACTCCCAACTACGTGACTTACCCCCGTAGCCACACACGAGCGATGGAGTGACTGTAGGTCAGTATTAACTAAGTCTAACAGTACCTCAGCAGTGAAGATGATTCAGGCGTATACCCTCGAGATGCAGCAGTATCAGGACCCGGTCACTGGATTCTTGGTCTTCAGACAAAAGCAAGGATATTTGAAGGGATTTTTCAGCAGCATTTGAGTGGAAAGGCTCCCGGCGAAGGATTCTTCGTTGTCTTTCGCGACTCTGTGATTTTTGGCGGCCTTTTCAAGACACCACATAAACGGTTCACGTCACGATTCACTTCACTTTCTCAGTTCAACACTCTAAGGGGACTTCAAGGAGTGTAATATTGCTTCTGGAGGTTTGGCAGGAGTCCACAAAACTTTCAGGAAGATGTGTACCTCGTAAGATGTTGCACTGCACTCGGGCTCGAGGTCCCAGGATATTGCAGCCCAGGAATGTTGCAACTTGTGGGATTAATCAAAGTGCAGGTCTTCTTAAAACGGATTGGTGTCGCCAGTCCAAGGAAAGGTGTTTTTTTGCACAGACCCCTCGTGACTGCTGCACAGTCGACTAATCTTAAGGCAGGGCAGAGTGCCCAGCAAGTGTTATCAAAGCACTTGGGCTTAATTCTTGGAAGGGGTTGTAGGCTGACATAGTTGCAACTCGCCCACACACTTGACCATAGACAATGCAGGTATACTAAAAGACATAGACCTCTTTCATGGTAAGTACGTACTGTGGCACCAAAACGCACAGTTTAAAAATACCTAATGTTATAAAAGCAGTAAATATTATAAAGACCCAACCCACCACTATCATATTGCAGGTCTGCTTTTTAGCTACAACAAAATATCCCCATGTCTGTAGATTGACAGTACAAGATATACTTTGTACAAGGGTCGGTGTGCCGTGTAGATCTTTTGTTGAACATTAAAAGGTATCCATATCAAAAGATAACATATTGTCTATTTTGCTTTAATTTTCTACAGTGAACAGCCAGGCAAACGCATAGATCTGTTGGATGGCTTTCATCCCCATACGCCATCTTGCCTGCCGTTTACTATACAACCCTAGATAAATGGAAAACTTGTATTCCATTTTTCCTGTCATTCAGATTGGTGTGGTTGTTATTTTTTTACTTTGGGGGTTTAACCCTCATATCCGCATGCCCATTTACGCAAGTCCCCATTCACCTTTCCTCTCCACCTGATATACATGCGGATCTTAACATGTCTATATTTTGACCCTGTTTCTTTTGTACATGTTTATCTTTAAAATGGTCTGTTTTGAGCCGCCTGTCTAGCTTGTGACACCATACCATGTCCACTACCTGGAAGAAGTCCCTTTTAAATATAAAGACACAGGTTGGTAAGAGAAGGGAACAACCAGACATTAAAACCTTGTTAATAATCATACCGGATCCCAGTACCCACACTAACCAGGTTATTGAATTCTAGACCTCTAGGATACAGTGTTTTAAGAAAATACAAATGCGCTCACCAGTCAATAGGTTCTAGAGTGTTGGGAACAATCCTAAACACAGCCAGAGGCCACCAAAAGACCAGATGCATTTTAGCTGCACTAACCAGTCCTCACATTTCAAGAAAGTCTTACCAGAAATGGTAACTGTATATGGGCATTCACATTTACAAAAGTGGAATGCGACTTTTTAAAAAAGCATTAAATCACAGGAAAGAGCTAAAATTGTAGTCTTTGGCCTAAAACTCACGGTGCCCACACTGGATGCAGGGAACCTGTCCAGTTTCTGTTAAGGGGACTGTTCATTGGAAATCAATGGGACCGTCAAAAGGCAATTGGTGTGTATGGGGGGAAAAGGCAGATAAGTACCAGTTCTACCCCACAGCTGCGGATTTAGTGGCAATCCCAGAGAGGACCCGAGGAGACCCCAATTAAGAGTTCCAGATGTTGGCTCAAGAACTAGGAGCCCCAGGAGAAGATGCAGCATGGTAGGAGAAGCCCCAATGGAAAGTGTGGTGGAGACCCGCCTGTGAAGTCTTGTTACGGAGAATTCTCTAGGCTGAATTTCCTAACCTAGTGAGTCCCCCAGCAGCTTTGCTGGATTCCTGGAGTTTGTTTTTTTTCTCCTGCCAAGAGTGAGACTCTTTTCCTCCCACTCTTGGACATGATTTATGGTGTTCCTTTGACTGTTAATGTGTTTTATGGGCTATGGGGTCCTTTACTCCATAGGGTCTCATGTGTTTTTACTATGTGTGTTACACAGCACCCTCCGTGCAGTGACACCCCACCATAGACTCCATACCCTGGGACTGACTACTGTCTCCCAGGGCATGTAAAGTCACCATTGGCTTTACTAGTCCCAAATTATTAACAGAAACCGGTACAAACCATCATATTGTGGACGTACTGGTCGGGGCAATTCGATTGCCCCGGGGTCTGTTAGTCGAGGGGGCACGTCTCTGTCCCCCCTGATCGAGTTTTGGCTGGTGGCAGTGGATACTACTTTTTATATTCGACCGCGAATATATTCCTATGGGATTTTCCCATTGTTCGAGGCTACCAACTTTAATTATTTAATTCTCATAGCCTCGAACATACCGCCGGTTTATTTAATTAATATTAATTTGCCGGTTGGTATTTTTTGCCAGGACTCTATTCTAAAATGGCGTTTGTGTTCTCTTCTGTGACTCCAACCCAAGTCGAGCCCTTTGTTCCACTTTTTGGCGGGCTTCTCCACAGAAGCCTCCAAAAGTGGTGCCACTCTGTCTGGGTACCACAGGGGGTGTGGGAGGGGGTTTAGGCACCCTGGAATGAGTTACCTTGGAAACTCAAGTCGCACTAGCATGTTTGATTGACAGCTAGGCTGAGTGAATGGGGGTATGCTGCATAAAAGCAGGTCTTTGGGGACTGGAACTTCAGAAGTCCCCACAGGACCTGAGAATCCGACGAGGGAGAAGCTGAGCCGACCTACCACAACGACACCACCGGTGGAGCCCTGCGGAACCGACTCACCACTTTCCGACGACAGAGAAGATCTCCCGGCTGGAGAGGCTTCTTCGCCTGACTGGTGGGCACAACCAGTTTACCTTCTTCTCTTCGCACCCCAGACCGGTCTGTGGTTGAATTGCCCGTGCCAAGCACCCCGGCAGCCGGATAGCCACTTACCACTGGACCGCGAACCAACGGACCGCTCCTTGTACCTGAGAAACTCCGCGGCTGGTTTCTTCCCTGGCAGTGCAACGGACTCCTGTCTTCCTCCCCGACGAGATCCTCTTTCCCCGGACGAAGCACCGACTTGCATCCGCTGCCAGGAACAACTGCCCCCGCTGGAGTATTCTCACCACTTTAAGGTACCGTGTCCGCCAGGCCTCTCTTTCTAAAGATTGCTACAAGGTAATAATAACCCCTTAACCTTCTGAACTGGGCTGGCCGCCTTGATCCTCTAACTGGTCCCTTTCTTTGGTCCAACTCCTTTTTGAACCGTTACAAGACTTTTGTGCACTGCAACCGTGTGACCTTGGACACATTTCGTTTTGATCCTCTTAAAGCGGGTCCGGCCTACTGACTCTGAATTCACAGTGTTACTTTGCCTTCCTCTCTTGTTGTGTTCGTTAAAACGTGTTGGGATCTGTTTCAATTGATTCTCTGCTTTTCTCTCCCTTTTTAAAATGAATTATTAGCGTGCCATCTACGTTAAGCGCTCACCGCTGTCTGAAAATAAGTGGGGCTTTACTTAAGACTTGTCTAATATTCTTTTAAGGGAGTGTATATCTTTTAGTGACCGTGTTTTTGAATTGCTTACTATTAGTGCCTGTGTGTTTTTGTAGATGTGGTTTTAAATAAATAATTATCTCTTTTACACCAAGCTCTGGTCAGTGTTTACTTTTTCTACTGTGTTCTTTTGACCTATTGTGAATACTCTGTATACTGCCTAACTCTTCTTGAGGGAAGTCTGACTGCTCAGCCACAGCTACCAAGTGAATCTGTGTGGTACAGACTGCTACCAAGTGGGTTTACTGCCAAACACCTGTAGTCCTAAATCTTTTGCAGTGGTCCCAGAGGGAACTGCACAGGTTTCTGCCTAACAAGTCTCAAACCTGGATCTTGGTGACCCCTGAGGGTGAGTATGAATAACCCACAGCCCAAAGCAGCTACTGTTTGCTTCCTGAAAGCCAGTTAAAGGAAAGCTAAGCAACCTAGTAAGTATAAGACCTCTTTTCTATGCTTTTCTTTTTTTTTTTTCTTCAGGATGCAACTTCCCAGGTTTACCCCTAGGCCAATAACCCAAGTTACTGAAAATTATTTTAAATAACCTTCTAAAAGAGAGCTGCTCCGAAGGACAAATGAAGGATTCCCATCGGCAGAAGACTGTGGGGGCACCCAGGATGGCCATGAAGAACGGATCAGGTGGAATCTAAAACTCAAGCCAGGCCAAGGACACTGCATCCAGCCAGTATAGCTGAATCTGGTTCTTAATGCATCAAATACAGCAAATCCTCCATCAGGTAAGCAACCCACGTCTTCTGAAACTTCCAACACAGAAGTGAGCTGATGTATAGTGTTTCCCCTTAAATACCGTGACTGTGTCTCTTCTAAGCCAGGCCACAATCAAAAAGGGTTAGGAGACAAGACGATCTGGTTGGCCACAAATATCTGTCCTTCAACCCAGACAACCCTCACAGAGACTGGTCTAAACCATTAAAAACCAATGAAGTCCTCATCCCTGGGCCCGCAAAGAGCCTGTGTGGGCAGAATCGCTATTTCAGATCTAGCTTGCGATTCCTCTTAAAGGAAACCTCTTAAACAAAATGGCGAGAGCAGGACTTGATTCTTTTGCACCCCATGGCTTACAAGAATGGACATTGGGCTACCGATACTGTAGATTGTCTTGTACTACCTGGTGAAATCAAAGCTAAATAACGAATGCCACTGGCCTACCCCTAACTCAAAAGTAAGGTGATGGTCGCCGTATGGCACAAATGTGTGCTTAAGAAGCACCCATAGGTGCCTTATTGGTGGCCCAGGACCATGAATAAGTGAAAAGGGTCGCAGGTGGACTTAAAGGGATTTTTGTTTTTTCTTTTTAAAAGCCCTGCAGAACTCCCAAAAATGTAATCTATCCTAATCAAAAAGGAGATGTTGGGGGGCCCAGGTAGGTTTGCTCAAAAAGAGCTTTCCGACAGCAATATCAGTGCTGTGATTAAACCTACCTGTAAAACCTTCTACTGCCCATCCCCTGCAGCCTTGCCTAAGGCCCCAAAGCCAGCTGCTCCCAACCTGGAGCCCTAAGGGCTTCTTTCCAGCAATGATGAACTGTCACCCTTAGCCTCAATATCACCCCCCCTAAAACTTTACAGGCACAAGGCCAGGAAGTAGAAGACCAAAAAAAGGGTTCAGCGTGACGAGTTTGATGCAATGGAACGACTTGTACAGCCACTTTAAAGCTGGTGGTGTAAATCAAAATGTGCCCACTTTCTGTTTTGCCCATGAGAGGGAACACGTCTGGTTTCCGAAGACCCAAACATACTTCCAAAGCTTCATTACCCAAGAACTCCTCAAAGGAACTTTTCTCAATTTTTCCTGAGTTGTACTCTCTTCACAGGATCCCTTCACCGTTGCTCCCTCCAAAAAACTATTTGCTTATTTGATGCAGTTACTCGAGCTAGGTGAAATCCTTCAAGTCCACCACTGGTACTTTGGTCTATCCTCGCATTTTAGTCTTCAGAATCTGCTCTCGCCAAAGACCTATAGTCTTCCAAAACCACAACTCCTTCGAAGATGTAGCTGGGCTTGACTTTCCTGAACCTCACCACTTTGCTCTGCTTTATTCAGGTTTCACTCTGCTCTAAAGTTTCCCTGAAGCACATTTTGTAACTTTTATTGCCTTCTCAAATGTAACAGCCTTTTGAATGATGAGTTAGTTTCCTGTCTTGCAATGGCATTTTAACTAATCTGAAGGATATGAGTTTCACGCTGTTAGGGGCCGGAGATCTGCCTGAACATACCAGCAGCTTGGGCCTGTCCAAATTGACCTTTGTCCGTTGTGCTGTATATAGGTTGTCTTCTACCTTACAAGTATCCATTGTAGGATTCTGCCCAACCAGCCAATACTGATTTTTTTCCCCCCTCTTGTTGCACTGATCTTAGTAGTAGTAGGTAACCCACCTGATTGCGCTGTTCTTAGTAGTAGTAACCTATGTCCTACATGGACTATAGCACTGAACAATTTGTAGTGTGCAATGCTTCTAGTCTCATTTGAAGATAAAATAGTTTGCTTCCAATAATGAAAATTAAGACCAGTTTGATAAGGCCGTAAATGAAACCTGCCACTCAAGACTGCCTAACACCATAAGATTTCTCTTGCCCTTTGCCCATCGACCACCTCTGGGCCTGATTTTACTAGCTGAGCAGACGCATGCTGCTGGACATCCAGCAGCAAATGCTTAATGGCTGAAGTGGGCCTTGAAATACATACATTTTCAGGTCTGTGCATACCCCTTCTGCTTTTCCTACAACTAAAAGTGGGGCGTATGAAGTAAAGGAGCACTGAAGGGCCCTCCATATTGCAATAAACCTAATGGAGCTGACGCCTCAGAACCTCACTTCATATGTGCCACTATGGAAATTCCTCCACTTGCCCTATACTATTTCCAGGCCCTCCCAATACCGGTCCTGATTAAATTCTTTAAGGCTCTTCAAAAACAGAAGACTACATTTATTTGGAATAATAAAAAGCCAGGTATCCATCAACACTCTAATGGCACCCACTCACAGGTGGGAATGGGGGTGCCAGATTTCTGCCTTCATTACCTAGCAGCCCAAGTTTGGGTGGTCTGTGAGTGGTTCACGGGAGATCAAAGCAAGTTATGGCAGAGGATGGATAGAGCTGTGGTGGAGAAGCCCCTGAATGAAGTTTGTGGATGCCCTAAGAAGGACAGACCTAGCAATATGTACCCAAGTAAAATCACAGCAGTGGTGGGAGCAGGTGTCGAAATTGAGATTAGATGAGCAGAAGCTAAAAGCAGCTCATGGGTATCCAGCATTAAGCAGGAGCTACCACTGGGAAACCAGGAGCTAGTACCTTAACTTCAACATAAAATGGAAAAGTAACATTTTGCTTATTTTTTTTAATGACGCCTTGTGTCCTAGGGCTTATTTATAGATTGCCCCAAATGCACAGTTACATTCACATAGTTCTGTTTGTTTGGCATCCCTTGGCTTGGGGAGCCAAAAGTAGCTGTTGGTGCCAAGCTAACTAGGCTACAAGCAGGAGCTAAATGGCTCCTAGCTACCCTCACTTTCAAACCCTGTGGGATTCTCTAGTTCGGTTGGTGGGTCTGACTACCCTCCCTTCTCCATTATTTCGAAATACCCATTTTGGGCCAGGACCGGAAGAGGGGGCAGGGGGGGTGGAGTTTTGCAAGGTGGGAGCCAACAGGGTGCTGCAAGCTGGGGGACATGGTGGAGGGTAGAGACATTAGGTCTTACCTGCAATGCAAACAGTTGGGCTGGGAGAGGGGGAGAGGCTCCAGGATTTGCATGCGAGACATTGGCTTTGAAACCCAGAGATCATGAAAGCTGTGACCAGGGAGATTGACCCTTTTTGAAAAATGTGTGACTAATAGCACGGGTTCGTCCCGCGAGACATATTTTCTTTGAATACAGGGCCCTAGTGACAACATAGAGACTTCATATATTATGCACCACAGTGAATGACTGAGATTTGTACCTCCTTGTAGTAATAAATTTAGAATTTTAACATGGCAATTGAAAGGACAAAGAGTTATGTTGACAAATATGTAGCTGAACTATTGGCCCAATCCTCTGTTTACAGATGAAGGCCCATTGATTACAAACTTGAGCAACTGGGATGAGCTACTACAACTCAAAAAGCGGCTAGTACGCACTGAGCGCCATGGAATAATCATGATAGAGTACTTACGCTCAGGGTCATTACCACAAGGACTTATAGTAAAAAATGAACCGCGGTTGCTTTTAGATGAAGAGTTTGCACTCCAGTGGAGCTACATCGCAAATAAATGCGGACGTTATTGGGTTATTCTCATAATCGACACTGCGCGCAATATGTCAATCAAGATCACCAACAAATTGGAAAAAATGGATGAAGATATAAAAAAACGAGTCCCTTTTAGAGACATATAAAAAACGACTAGATGAAATCACCCTGGAAATAACAGAGTTTAAAGCATATTGCATGAAAGATTGCATTACTCGGATGAAGAAAGACCTGGTCCAATTCTCCCATGAAAGGGCGTTTCAATATACAAAGGATGGTTATGATCCATTTGCACAGGGAGCTATATCTAATCAACAACACCAAGTAAGATTCGGCAACACATCATTCAACTCCGGAAGTTCCAGCAGTGGCAGTTATAATAACACCAGAGGGGAGAAACCCTACAGGAATCGTGGTAGGTCCAAAAGAGGAGGAAAACACAATAGACAACAAAGAAGAAATGCAGGTAATCGGAGTCAATTTTACAATGGTCCACCTCAACAACATCAAGCGCAGTTGGCTTCTACTTCTTCAGCTCCCCCTTCAATATCGGCAGCTTTTTTAGATCAGCGACTGCCCATGAACGATTGGGAATACAATCATCGGAGAACAAGGAGCAACTATCCCTATTGGTGAATCTCTCTGATTATATTCCTAATGAACAAGAAGTGAATGTGATAAACAAAGGCATTGGCTTTGTTCCCACTACCAAATACGATAAATTTCAAACTCGTATCGAAATAAGTCAACTCCTAAGGAAGATTCATTTACGTCAATATTTTCAAGATAAAGTATTTGATGAACAGATCAACGAAAGCGGTCTTAAGGCAAAATCCACATTTGAACCCCCAAACAATAGCCATACTCCAGAAGCTACTGTCTTTGCGAAACGCGTATGGGAAGATCTACACAAACTAGAGCAAGAAACAGATGCCGGCACTTTTCAAAATGTCAGTAATTTAGAAAGAAAGGCAGTGAAAAGCCTTGCCCAGAATTCTAATATTGTCATACGAAAAGCAGATAAGGGTGGAGTTGTGGTAATCCAAAATAGAGTAGCCTATGTCGAGGAATATACTAGACAGCTCGCAGACAAAACCTTCTACCAGTTAATTACAGATGACCCAACCAATCGGTTACAGAACTTAATCAATTAAAAATTGTGCAAAGCACTAGAAAGAGAATGGATTTGTCAAAAAGAATGCACGTTTTTGAAAGTAGAAAAACCAGTAACACCGAAATTTTCATAAATCCCTAAGGAATCCTCCAGGCCGCCCGATAGTATCGGGTAGTGGCTACTTATAAGAGCCACTGTCCAAATATGCAGACACATTCTTTAAACCCTTTGTGTCAACAATGTTTATTCAAGACACATCAGAAGTTATCAACCTGATAGAAGGGCTAAAATTTGACAAAGAAAAACAGCTATTGATCAGTCTGGATATCGTCTCCTTATATACAAGCATCCTCCAAAAAGACACTGTGTCAGTACTAGAAGAGATGTTACTAACAAAGAGGACCACAGGAATCACCCCGACAGCTTCATTTTGTGGTGCGCGGAGATGGCTTTGACTGAGAATTACTTTGTTTAATCAAGATCTGTACCATCAAATTCACGGAACGGCAATGGGTTCATCTGTGGCTCCAACAGCAGCTAACCTGTATGTGGAGTATTTCGAAACCCAGGTGATTTACCAAGAAACCAACCCTTTCTTTGACCAGATGTCCTTATGGAGTAGGTTTATAGATGATATTTTAATGATTTGGGATGGAACAAAATCTTCATTTTCTTTGTTCATGGAATGGATCAATAAACAGAATCCATACCTGAAATGTACTTCAACCTGTGACAATACTGAAGTAAACTATTTAGATATTACTATCAGCTTTTATACTGAAAAGAAAATGCTCCAAGTCCAGCCATTCCACAAACCAACAGACAGAAATGCAATGTTGTGTTTTGACAGCTTTCATCCCCGCCATACGAGGGAAAACTTGCCTTTTGGGCAAGTTTTACGCCTTAAACGAAATAGTACACAGACCAGTATCTTCCTGACGGAAGCTGAAACACTTCACACTAAATTGCTAGCTAGAAAATATCCCAAAAAGATTGTGAAGAGAGCATTTAAAAGATCCAAACACAACAATCTGGAAGCACTTTTGGAATATTAAAAACAAAGAACCAAGTAACTCCAAGATGGTATTTGTGAGAACCCTTTTTCCAAAGTCCAATAAAATATTTGGAATTATCAAAAAAAAACCTGCACATTTTACCAAGAGGGGACTGCCCCCTGGAAAAACCACTCTGTACCTTTTAAACGTACGTCTAATTTGAGAGAATTATTGACAACAAATATTTCCATACGACCCCCTAGACAACAAAGGATTACGGAAAGTTGGGGTCTTCCTGCGACTAAAGACACTCGCCCTGCGGTGGTTGTGTGAACTGTCAGTTCACTTCGAGATCATCCGAGGTGGACATTGGTCTGGCAAAACCCTGGTCCCAAAAACACTTTACTAACTGCAATTCATCGAATGTAGTATATGCTATTTGGTGCCCCTTTCCAAAAATGTATATCGGGATGACAGAGCGGAAAGTAAAAATAACGATTAGTGAACATCGTAGTAATATCAAAAATAAAGTAATCACAGCACCATTGGTAGGACATTTCCTAATGGACCACGGACATGATACATTACATTGGACTGTTCTAATCCAAGTAAAAAACATCTCTCCGGTTTCAAGTCCAAATAAAAAACTATTCAGTAGGGAACAATGGCAGATTTTTCTAACCAATTCGTTTGAGGTAGGCCTTAATGAACAGGTAGACTGGTTGAAGTGTTGCTAAAGAACCAAGATATCGAACCCCACGATTAATTAAATTAGAGCAAACCCACTCCACCCCCCAAGAATACTGTTAGAGGTGAGTCGTGAGATTTTCTAGCGTCATTTGGCAATACCGTTCGTGAATGAGACAATATGAAAAATTAAAAGTGACGGATGCAATACTCGTAGAAGTCCACCTGAGGGACATGTGGCATTTTTAATTGTGGGCTTGTTTGTAAAACAACAAACGGGTGAATACCAATATAAACAATCAGTCTGGAGTGCCCCTAAAATTCCAGTAAGATCTTCACCTGGAATCGTAAGGTGGTGAGTCTATGTAGGCGGGGGCATCGACATCGAGGTGGGCCGTTCTTTCCGCACCTTTTTCGGGTGTTGTGGTCAAGCATAGAGATGACGCGGTCATGTTGTGGTTTTACACCGAACGCCATCTGCCAGTGATTGGTTGTACGTTCCGACATCACGGGCCGTAGAGCACGGATCACATGACCTGAATACGTAAGGTCATGTGATACCCAAGCTCAGCCGACTAATACTATTTAGTAGCGGGGCAACGGGAGAGTAAAGAGCTTCGGTACCCGAGGTGGAGAGGCAGAAAGACGACTCTGAAGACGCAACCTGAACAAAGCTGTTGAAGGTAAGGCGAAAAGGAGCGCTACATAGAAACTGTTCATCTTAACTGCACTCTGGGCTAAGGAGGGTGAACCCTAGCATCAAACTAAAACCTCACATTGGTATTTTACAGCGGCGTTAAAGAGCTCGAGCAAAACACGGCTGCTTATTCGTGTAAATTGGTCCTATGAGCGAGGCAGACACCTCTTACTATCGAACAAACGAAAAGAGAAGTTTATAACTAGCGCGGATGTTTACCCCTTGTGGATACAAGGTAAAACCGCAGTCTTTTGAATATTGTGCCGAACTTGTAATCTATGGTCGGCTGCTTTTCAGTTGAACATGTTAGGGAACACACATATGATAACTGATATACACCCCCGTGTAGGGTAGATAACTGTTAAACTCTGCAAGTGAACTTGAGGAAGTTTTAGCCAACTGCAGGAAGTCACGTGTGAATTTATAATGGAGCCTCTATGGTGGTTTCCACATGGTACAGTCCATTGAAAGGACACCTGGTTATTCCCATGCGCAGAATTAATAAATAAACCAGTGCATGGTAAGTGTGAAGAAAGCATAATAACATGCTTTTGAAACTTTTTTGTAGCCCAATTTTCTACACCAAGTGGTAATTGCTACTCTCTCCTTTTTCTCTGTTCTTTTCTTCTTTTTTTCTCTCCCCTAGCATGGTTTTTGCTACTCTTTCAAGAATCCAATGGAAACTGATCCAAGAACCTCATTTGCAAACAAGGTTGAAGGAGTCACAATTGTTTGCTAAAAACTTGGTTTGTAGAATACAACATCAATTAGGATTTGAATGATACAAGTCTGGTAATTTTAAGTGTGCAGTGGGATCACGTTGGTTCCCCTGAAGAAGTTCTCATAGTTGGAGCAAAAAACTGCTCCCATAAGGACGAAACATGTTGGGTATGGAGCACTGTGATCTATTAATAGTGTTATAAGACCAAAGTTATTTATTAGGAGATGCCTTTCAGAAGAAAGGATTAAGTTATTGTATCCTAATATAAGGGTCTAAAGGTTCCTAGTTTAAGAAAGAGGGTTCCTTTATAGAAAAAAACTGTAAATAAAACCAACGCAGTGTTTACACTACATTTGTTTTGTGATATTGTCTAAATTTTGTATTTTGCACTGTACGTTAGTGATCTACCCCTAGTGGTCAATCGACCAATGTGGGTGTATTAACCACTTTAATGACTCAAGATACAGTCAAAAATATGTATTTTTGTATGTTTGTCTACATTATATTATGAATGCTTTTAACAACACCAGGTTGTAAAGAATTGTGTTTTAGATAGATATATATATATATATATATATGTGTGTAATTGTTTATTGAGAAATATATATAAAATAAAAATATTTTTATGATTACGTTTGTGTGATACCCAGTAACAATTTGGTCCATGGTCTGGATGATCTCTTTATGAAAGAGAAAGGAGGGATTCATTTTGAGAGAGAAGGTTTTAAGGAGAAGTGACACATAGGTTCTTAGGTTTTGTCTTTTTTGTTTGCCGAAAGAGCAGAACCTCTGTCTTTAAATTAGCCCATAGTCTCTCTTTTGTTGTTGTTAATAACTCCGGACACACACACATGTACTTTACAAGGTCTTCTCAAACTCCCTGACTGCTCCGGATTGCATTGGATGTTGTGCATGCAAAAATGGGAAACCCGGGACGTGCACTAGAGGGAGAGCAGTGGGCATGTCCATGGGGAACATACTGAAACTTATTAGGGCTGTGCAGGTCAGGGAAATGTGGTTTAAATGTATGGTGCAGTGGCATCTCACCCCCGAGAAGTTACACAAATGCTATCCGGCAGTCTGATAAATGTTGGAGGGGGTGTGTGGAGCTCAGGACCTGGGAGCACATATGGTAGAAATGTGGTAGTATATATCCCTTCTGGGACTTGTGAAGGTCGAATTGTTGGGAATTTTAGGGTTACAGGTTCACAGGGACCTTGGAGAGGTCATGCTGGGGTTGGGAGACATTCTTGAGAACTTGGTATCTAAGGTCCAGAGGAAAGCGTATATGATTCTTACCATAGCTGCCCTGCTTTTGGTGGCGCAAAAATGGAAAAACAAGTCTGTCCCTACTGACCTGGATTGGACGGCCAAGATATGGAACTTTGTCGCCTTGGAGTGGGTGACCTGCTCAATTACAAGATCATATTGTTCCTTGACCATCGAGTTGCCCAGTGCCCCCTTGAGACTAAGATTGTTGGGTTTGATCTAATGTCAACATGTGGGTCCTTGAAGAATAGTACAAATGTCCTTTGTTATTTTTCTTGTTGGTAGGGATGGGTGAGTAGTTACGCATTTGTTGAAAATGCCAATAAACGTATATTTAAAAATAAAAAATGTCCTCCATTTGTGTCTCCAACATTCTGAAGTAGCCACTCTGTGGCACAGTTGCTTTGCATAAAGTGTCAATTTGCATTGTTGTGCTAGTAACTGTTGTGCTGTGGTACCAAAAAAGGAAGATCAGAGGATGACTTCTGTTAGGAGTGCGTTTTCAAACCTTGTACTTAAAATAGCTTGTTTGTAGTTTTCTATAAGTTGCAAGCATTACTAGACTCCTAGGCAGATGGTGGTGAGTGGGTGTAATGACCCTCGCAGACCCACCACCTACTGATACTAGATATGCAGGCCTGATTAAAGCATTTTCCAACCACACCGCAGTTTCTGTAGATGCTCCGGATGATCACTTGGTTTCTGTTTTTTTTCTCTCTTTAGAGAAAGTCTAGCAAAGCCAAGGAGAAGAAGCAGAAAAGACAGGAGGAGCGGGCTGCAATGGATGCAGTCTGTGCCAAAGTTGAAGCTGCCAATAAGGTAAGCATCAGCACTAGTGCCTGAGAGTCAATGGGGGTTATGCATTTTTCTTTTATGAGTATGCAGGATAGGATATTTGGTAGTATGATGGCAGGCATGCTAACGGAACCCTTTGAAAGGGGGTACAGTTTGCACTGAAACAAATGTTAGACCCTCTTTATTGCGTCAAGGTCCATTTTGGGATTCCTTTGCACATTTATTTTATCCATAATATTTGCTTTGGGTGACAATTTTTGAATTTCTTTTTAAAGCTTCCCTGAAAGTTGTTACTTATTTCTCATACTCTATATAGCTATCTGGTAAGGGTACCCATTTTTCGTTTTGTCTGGGTGACTTCTCATCCAGAAATTGGTTTGGGTTACTGGCTGTGGCAGCTTTTTATACCACTTTAGTGTCATATTTATAAGTTGGTACTGGTTTACTCCCTGAAAAAGACCAACATGACTAAAGTCCTATGACCTGCTTATTCTTTTTGTTGCGTTGCTCTTATTTTTTTTAACAGCGGGATGATCACTTGCTTTGTCTACCTTGGCTCTCACTCTGAACTACCAAAGGCTTTGATTCATGAATACCATCTGGTTTAGGCTGCACGAGGGTCTCCAACTCACATTGGGGTCTGTGTATCTGTGCCAGTAAAATGGGTTTGGCTGGCCACCCCATGATCGGATGGCTGCCAGAACTTTGAACGATGCACAGATGGTGACTGGAGAGCTGGGGTAGCCCTCCACCCTATACGTCTGGAGGTCCCAAAGTGTTCAACAGCACCTACCTGGAACTTCGTGCAAGTAACTGGAGTAAATGAGACATCCTGAGGATCCCTGTGGCTAGCTGTACTACTGACTGCTGATCCTCTTGATGGTGCTACTGTGTCCAGGGTGATCTGCTTCATGGTCTTCCTCTTGTTTATTCCAGTGGTCCCTGTGACAGAGGGAATTCTTCCCTTCTCCCTAAAGGAGGATTCCTCTAACCAGCGCCCCCCACACCCCTGCCCCGCACTGCCTGTGAGGTTAGAGAGGTGAGCCTGCTCAGCAATAACCTCCCTAGGGGTAGAGGCAAGTGGGACCTCAGAGAGAGAGAACGAACACTCCTCCCTTGGGGGACAAGGACTCCCTTCCTATGAGGAACTCACTAAAGCTGTGCACATCGTGGCCTACATAGGGTGCTCTAAAATATTGGAGACCTTTAACCATCAAGATTGGGACAAAGAACTACTATCACGTTGAAAAGAAAATGTCTCTTTAAATCGAGCTACCCATTCCACTGGGCCGAGTATGTTAAATAACGTGTACTCGAGAGTAACAAGCAGAGGGAGGAATGCATGCGCAGGCACAGGAAGTTCCAGAGCAGCGTAATCCCTGAAGAGAGATAATGACGCATACGCAAGCACAGGAAGGCCCTGAGCACCGAGGAAGCCTGCAAACTTCTCGCACGAAAATGAACGGGACGTTGGAGCCACAGCGAGTCCCAGAGTGAGGAGCCGACTGGGCAGGAAGGGTGGTGGTGACACCACGAGTGATCTGTTGTGGACAGCCGGTGCACAAACCATTGCCGCCACCACCACACGTATAAAGCGGCAGGGTGTCCAGTCAGTCATTGAGAGACCGAGGTACTGCAAGGAGGAAGAAATGCTGACTAAAAGAAACTGATGGCGGTGTGGGACACAAAAGCAGATCCTGAGGAACAGGTCTCCCAAAAAGCTTCTCCTTCACCATTGGAGGTGGCGAGGGAGAACAGGAATAACAGGAGGTTCAGCGGGAATCGTTATAACATACCAATAACTCATCTCGGTAGGAGTCAGGAGGCAAAGTTAAAACCTGAAATTGATGATCTTACAGGGTTGTGCCACAGGAGAACGAAATGCTAAAAATCATAATGCTGAGAGAAAATAACAGTGGATAGAAATACCCTGGGAAGAGGGGGGCAAGACTTTCTTATGAGCCGGAGATCGGAGGAGCTATGAGCTATCTACCAAGTCAAGTAGACCGAAACTAGCTTGACTGTAATTGCCTTCTAGGAAAGATTACTCTTTACAGCAACTTTTCCTCCATTTTAATGGACCCCACACATTTTGCTTTTATTTTTGAATCTGACATTCTTTTTGCAGTGCAGTGGCTTTTGCTCATTTGTCATGGGGAAACGGACATGTCCTTCAGGCTGTCAGTACTCGGAAACATTGTTTCCTTTAATCTCGTTACTTTGCTGCTACTTTTGGTCTCTTTTTATGATTGTACAATGCAGTTCAATAGGGTACAGTTTTTTTTGTTCCCTAGACTAACACTGATGACTTTTGGTTACTTTAGCTGTCCCTTATGGACAAACATGTGTCAGCAGTTGCTTTTTGGTGTGTTTTTACTTTGGCCGTACCGTGTTTACTGCCCTGCTGTGGCTAGTGTCCAAACATGGCCGTGCCACAAGATTTTCGTTTGTCCCTTGGCCATCTTTTCTCTACCCTTTCTTCCTGACTTGTGAGGACTGGAAAACCCAAATATGGACTTCCAGTGCCCAGGAAAGCTGGGTCTTTTTGCGGACTACTGCAGGGCCATGTGTTTGCTGCCAGGAAGTGACTTGGGACTGTCTGGTCCCAATCCACAAACTGGTTTCAGTGTCTGAATGGTATGAAAGCACTGTGCCACCAGTGGTCCTGATTGGACGACTGCTGGGGCGTGTGTGGGTAAGATCTTTGATTAGCTTTTGGGAGTTTTGACTCCTACCTGCTTCTTGGATAAGAGGATCCCTGCACCAGTTCCGGAGAGATCCTGGAAACAACCTGAAGGAGCCAAGTATCCTGTCTAGCTGCAAGATGTGAACGGAGACTGTGGACCTGTTGAAAGAAGGCCTGGCGACCAACTTCTGCTGCTGTCCTGGATGAGCCGTGTCTTGTAGGTGATCTTCAGAAGTGCTGCGAAGTAGCTTGGACTGGAGGGAACATCCATTATCCGCGTCAGCGCAGAGTCCCGCGAAGAAGAGTCCTCTGAAGTGCCCCTGGATCACCCAGTGGCTCCCCGGCTCAGTTTGGGTTACCGTGCTGCAGACCACGCCTTTCTGCATGGAGGCCTAGATCTTTGGGGATAGACAGTTTGTGCTACAGGACTCATCCGTTCCAAATTCCGTGGTTCCAGCATCAGGGGAGCCCGGGATAAGAGGCAAAGTGTGACTGTGTCGTTCTTCTGCATTCTCCATCCTGAAGACCTTGCGCCAGCATTTGCTGTCGACCGTGTAAGTGCTAGAACCTGCAACCCCTGGGCATCAAAGACCGTAGATGAAGGTGGGAAAAGGGACCTTGGACCCTCTTCTGAAGACCTGCCAAGTCCTAAGAAGAATTGGGAGTGCTTGGGGGTGAGTTGTAACAGTATTTACCGGAACCTCTGACTAACTGGTAACTATTCAGTCTGGATTTGCCATTGCTTGCTTGTTTGTGCAAGCATTACAAAAGTGGGTGACACTTCTAGAACAACTTGTCCTCCAACCCTTGGAACTCGTCATTGGACCCCAGAAGCTCTACACTAACTTTTTCTCGTTTGGGCACAAGGCCACACACATCCGTTTTAAAGTTAGTGTTGTATCTCTGTGGATGTCTAGTGCTGTATACTAATACTCCCCTTCCTTTTGTAGGGGTTTATGCATTTTGCCCTACTCCAGTGATTGTATACATGTATTTTATTTTATTCTTGTGTGATATTACATGCTAGTAGTCCTTTTTCAGAGTTATATGGCCATAAATAAATACATATTTTATAACTATTTGTCTAAGTGTGTTCCTTGACTTTTCACTGTGTGCCCATTGAGGAAACCTTACCAGGCTCACCCCTCCTGAGACTTGGCCTTGACCACTCTTTGCTACTTTGAACTGGTTTGGCTACAACTCCCAGTTGTCCCTGTCACTAAACTAGGTTGGCCTTTTATACATCTGTCCACCAGGTCAGAGTATCAAAAATCAGTCCTAACATTGCCCAGGAGGGAAAGCCTGTCGGGGAAATGTAATGTCATTTGTCTAGCGCATTTTCCCATTGGTATGGCATTAAAGCACTGCAGGTGAACGCCCTCGGGGGACCGAAGCCAAGGCATGGTAAATTCGTCAGAGGAGTTTAGAATATGTGTGTGCATTTTAGCCATTGCGGACGAAGGTAAGGGTGCCCAAGCCCCTGTTAGCTACCCATGTTGAGCTGGTATGTGGATGGGTGCTGTGGGGTAGTCTGGAGAGAATGCGAGTGCAGGAGACTCATGATGTGTGTAGCCAGACCAAATATATGTTGTGTGGGATAGCTGCATTCTTATGGCAGAGGTGTTCTATGATGTGTCTTAAGTAGCGTATGATAGCAGATGCGGCTATCTTTCATAAGCATGGTGTGTGATACGTGGCTGTGTTGTGGCTGGTTTCTTGGTTTCGTAGAAGTGGCATGGATTCTTTCCTGTGGTCTGCTGGAGTTTGTTCTCTCCCTCGCTTTGTGCATTTCTTGGCTGGTTCATTGCTGCCCTGGTCTACCTGTGAGGTGGTTAAATGGCCTGAAGAGAGGCATGGGTTTGACAAAGTGATCCCCAAGGAGTAGAGAAGTCATTAGTCAATTTGAAGTTACAGAGATTGATTAACAGCTATACATGGTAAGTGAAGCCCAAGGCAGACTTATTGTAGACCGGCTATGCAGCAGGTCAGGGGAAGCAAGACCCAGTTTATTCTGAAAGATATAGTTTTGTAAAACCAACAGCATTACTTGGGAACCAATTTACAGGTGAGTAAAATAACCTTGCATATACTTTACAGAATGGCAAAACACATTAAAAGAATAGTAAACACTTTTGGAACTACTCATATTTCAGAGGAACAGTTACCAAGTCAGCAACTTTTAAACACATTTTATACTTTTCGAGGCAGAATCCTTTTCTTATCCCGTCCTTCCCTAGTCTTGCATAATTTCTCTTAGAAGCACACCTATTGGTCTAGGTGCCAGCTGTAGACCGAGTGAGATGGGGTTCAGTTGCAGGAAAAGTCAAGTTCTGCAGGAAGTCTCTTCAAAACAAGTAAGTAATTCACTTTTGAGTTAGAAAGGGTCATGGGACTTCAGAGAAGACACCCAAGATGGATTCCAGCATTGGGCCTGGGGGAACTTGATGCAAGGACTCCCAATCACATGAATCGCCCCATAAAGCTTCACTGGAATCTCAAAAGGCTGAAGGTAAGTAATACCTCAGCCAACACAGTACTACAGCACAGAAGAAGAGTTTTCAGCAGTACGCCTTTAGGATCCGCAGCCAAAAACAGTCGATGTGAAGTCCTAGTCATGAAGACGGAAGACAGGACACAGGAAGGGAGTTTGCAGCAGGGATCAACAGGGAAGACTCGGGCAAAGGTTTCTTGGCGGCTGGAGCCAGGAGAAGACTGGATATTGCTGGTCGGGATTCTCGTCGCTAATTTGGTCCAGCCCTCTGGTGAGGGGACTCCAAGACTCCAATCTCATCTCTGGAGACCCAGGAGGCGGCCACCAAGATTTCGGACTGATTCCGATTTCGGAAGACCATGCACCACTCAATGGCTCAAGGTCCCAGGGTATTGCAGCCTACAAGGTTGCAGCACGATGGGGATGGCAGGCCGTCTTGAGTCTAGTGGATCTCACCAGGCTCTGGGTTGGGGTAGTTTTCGGGACCCCCTGCTCGATAGCAAGGAAAGGTTACAACAGGCTCCAGTTACACAGCGGGCTCTCCGGTCGCTGGAAATCGATACACCTGTCTTTTGTTCCATTTCTGTTTCAGCTCCAGTGGCTGACTGTCAGCAGCTTCCAGTTTTGGAGTTCTTATCAGGATGTCAGGGAGAATTCTAAAAAATGTGCCAATTCCCTTCTACCTTAGAGACCTTCAGCCCTTTTTGCTGGACTTAAGGACTTTTTATCTCGTGTAATTTTAATGTGATTCATTCTCTGTGTTTCTTTTGACTTTGGAGTCTGACAAACTCCATAGGCATCACCTTTACATTGTGTCACACTGCACCTTCAGGGCAGTGGCACAGCAAAGTCTCTTAGATTTCCCAAAGGTTTAAATACCTTCACTTGGTGAAACTGTTTCCGAGAGTAGTGAAGTGAAATTGACTTATTTTGTAACTTTCTTGAGCCAGCACACACTATCTTACAATAGGGTGCTGGAGGGGGTTACTTACTATCCCCTTTGTATAGTTTCTCATGTAACATTTTTATGTTACCCTTTCTACAATTAATGGCTGGTGGCAGTGGTTTACTTTTTTACTACCATTGTGTGTTTTTACCGCGGGCTGCGTTCGCAGCTGCAGTAAAGCACCCATGGGTTCCCATTTTCGTCAAAATGGCCCCAGTCTTTTCAGCATTTCTTGTTGGAAAGGTCCTTGAGATTTACTCCAGGTTTGGTCCCTTTGTACATTTGTCTTGGGCGGGATTCACAAGTGAAGCCCGCCTCTGGCTCCAGTGTGTCTGGCAGGGCAGGAAGTGAGGGAGGTGCCCGAAACTCCCTGCGCTTAATCCCCTTGGTTACAGGAATGCACCCAAAGGTGATTGGCTGGCTGGCTGGATGTCAGGCAAGGACAGCCACCCTGCTGGTTTATAGGCTGGATTGAATGGGAGAAACCTGCATAAAAGGCGAGGCTTTTTGGCCTTTTGGCTTGGAAGGCAGAGTCGACCACTGGATGAAGGAATCCAAAGAAAATCTTGGAAGAGACGCCTGCTGCAACTCCTGGACAGTTGGTTTCACCGATGACGCTCTGCTGCTGTGCTGAAGCTCTGAATTCCCCTTGACTAGAGAAGCCCTGCAAGGACGACTTCTCCCTTTTTGAGTGAGTTGGTGGGACCAATCAACTCCAAAGTAAGCCTGTCTGGACATCCTCTCTGAGCTGGCTGTACTTCTGCTGCTGCTGTGAACCGAAGTGCCAGGGAGAGGAACACCAGATTGTGTGTATTGCTTTTAAGTCGGACCCGAACGCCAGGAAGATCCTCCGGACTTCCCTGATGCAGGACTGACCAAGCCTGAGCCACTTCAACAGAGTGCTGGACCCCAGAAGCAAGGAAAGTCTGAAGTGGTATCTGAGAACCGCAGTGTTGGTATTTGCTGTCAGACGCGAAGAGCTGAAACACAGCTGAATTGAAGTTTGCCCATTGATGCCGCTGACCTTCCCTTTGCATAACTGGTGTCGGCAGACGTACTCCTTCTTGTCCCCATGACTGAGGCTCAGGAGCAACAGGATCTGCAGAGCTGTACAGGAACATAAGCCAGCTGGAACCATTCCTTTTAACCAGAGGTACTGTAAAGTCTAAGAACTTACCTCTTGTTGTGTAGCCTTAGTTGCTCTCAGTTGAGACCTGTCTTGGTTACCTTGCAGAGTTGCCATAGCTTTGTCCCTTGCACGCCTCCCAGCTTGTGGCCCTTCAAGTGTTCTATTTTCTACAAACATTTCTAAAAACATTGCAAGACTTTTTATCTACCTACAAAGAAGTTCTTCTGCTCCCCATGACACTGTGCAATTAACATTGGCTGTCCTGGTTCCCTGAGAGACTCCTCTTTACCTCTGACTTTGTGCTTTGGCCTTTCCCCCAGGAAAGGGTTAATTTACTCTGCATTGGAAGGTTTTAAAAGTACTTGCCTGTTTATGAATTATTTGTTAACCTTTGTTTTATTCTATCTTTTACACCAAACTCAGTGTTTTACTCTAAATGTACCAGTGATAAATGAATGTCCAGTGTCCTAGCTATTTAAGTCACCTGAGGGTGTAGGAAGTGTCTTTGTGCCATCCCCAATGGGTATCCTCTGATTTAGAGAAACTAAGAGTGTGTTTTGAAGTATATTTAAGTGTTACATGTTTTGCTCCCTTAAAAGGCTTATATAACTCACAGTGAAATAAATCAATAATTGTTTTATCAAGAAACCCTGAGCGTAAGTGTTTATTTGAATAACTGTACTGTGAAACTGTGTCACAACATTACTGCTCACATTGACCCCTCTTGAGATAAGACTAGCTGCTCAGCCACGCTACCAACCTGTGTAGTTCATGATTCTAGCAAAGGTTCGGTCCCTATTAACAGGAGGTCAAGGTTATTGTAGTGCACCCAAAGGGTACTGCGTACAATCTTAACTAACACAGGAAATCTAGCACAACTTTTGCACTCTCTCCCCGCATTTTACAGCAAGGGGCAGTCTGGCTGTCCAATCGGGCATGGTGAAAGACAAAAAGCTGCAAAGTTTTTGACTCCTCCCTCGCTTCCTGCTTTCTCAGACACTGGTGCCTGGGTGGGGGTATCCAAAGGATTCCCGTCAAAGATGAAATTTTCACTAAGGTCGTTCCCGCCTAGAATGGCAGGGGAAGACCTCAAACAGCAAGCACACAAGACATGGTGAAAAAATGAGCCTCCCATTTTAGCAAAAATGTTTCATCTCAGCATTACAGAGGCTGAATTAACCGTCTGTCAGTATTAAAGACTAAAAGTCATGAAGATAAAACCACTGCCGCCAGCCATTCAGGTAAACTCCCGATTGTAACAAAATGTTACCAGTTAAGTGAGCAACCCAGAACTCCACATAAGGTGAGGTCTGCTGGCTCGCATATACAAAATGTAAAGGGGTTGAAAATCCCTATTTAGTACTTGGGAGCAGTAGTTCACCCAAGTACATGAAAGAGAAAACTGGGTAGCCCAAAGGGGCATCCCAGCCTAAGCCCAAAAGTTATAGGAAACTATAACTCCAACCGCACACTATGGAGAGATGTAAAAAGATCACCCATAAAAGAGTAAGACTAGGTGAGGGGGGGGGGCATTCCCACTCGCCTACAGACAAGGTAAATAGTTATCAAGTCCAAGCAAAAATTCTGTGGTTGACATCACTAATATAAAAATCTTACCTAACATTTGGGTGTTCACCCATGCCTATGGTCAGTGCCCCTCCGGGAAGGCTTCTCCTAAGCCCCTGTACCTTTACAAAGGCCAACTAATCTGTTAGTTGTGCTAAGAAGAATTGCATCAGAATTGTCACATTCCTATCGACTTGGGCAGTGCTGGGTTTCCCAACAGTAAATCCTCTGAACCCCTTATATTGGGCATTGCTTGTTCCCTCCCAAACCTGAACTGAAGAATTCCTTTCTTGTTGGGGGGGGGAGACTGCCTAAACCTTATAAGAGTTGCTACTAGTATTGCTGACATGTGATTGTTGCTATTTACATTCCTCCTACCTAAACTTGAATAATGCAGAGTTAATCTTCTCTTCTATACAAATAAAAATGTAAATGTTTGTTTGTTCAAAACCTTAAATCTCCGAAAGTTCTTCACTGATTGCTTTGACATTTTGACACAATGTTGCATTCGAATAGGCGCGTGTTTTTACATACATACTATACATAGATGTCACACCTGTGACAGATAAAAACATGCTTTTTCTAAAAACGGCGCCATCTGTTGGACGTAAAAGCAACACACGCTGGCCCAAATACGTGCCGAAGAAGCAGCAGAGCAACGTGCAGCCAGACTTTAGGATGCACGCTTGCGAGCACGGTGATCGCGTTCTGCAGCTTCAGATCTGCTTTGAACGTGATGGGCTGAGAGTGGCCGAGCAGATCAGCGTCAAACACGACTCCGTGCTCAGCAATCGCGCGATGACCATCGCCTTGCATTCCGGTACAACCCAGTTTAAGATTATAGTTTGAGCCGGCATGTTCTCATCGGCACCATGACTGAATTGTGTCCTTATTGAAGGCTCTGAAATTCGATGGAGAAACGAAAGGAATGTGTTGCGCAGCCGGGAAAATTGAACTGCTTCAACTTGGAGAACCGCCAGAGCCATTAAAAACTACCCACAAGCATTGTGAAATTAAACATATTACAAACGTGCGCTTTCTCTTTTCTTTCTTTTCCATTTAACCAGACTGAGCCACAGCAACACGTGGCCGGGGACAGCTAGTTTAAAATAAGTACAAGTTACTCTGTGTCGATAAGTATATAACTATTTACTTACCGACTTTATTCTTCCTTGACATTCTGAATGAAGTTTGATGTTGCTAGTTAATACAAATATTCCTTTAGGTTTTTACCTGTCTTGAGTAAACCTAAAATAAATTACTATTTTTGATACAACTGCAAGTGTGTAAGTGTTTCTTTGGGTCTATTTATGTTCTGATTTCTTTCTACTGATTTACAGCTCACATTGCCCCTCCTAAGATTAGCCTTGCTGCTCTGCCACTCTTCCAACCCTGGGTAGTACTGGCCTATATTAGAGGTTGGGGCCCTAAAACTAAGGGATAAACCAGTCCAATACCAATTGGACTGTAGAAAAACGTACCTAAAACAATCGGTCTTTAAAATGTAGCCTGGGCGGCCCATAGGCTAAAGGGGCAGAACAGTGAATGTAAACAGCCCCTGAGGTGTGGAGAAGGCGGTCTTTTTTTTTTTTTCCTTTACCAGGTGGGGGTCCAGGGGGACCTGCCAATAACTCTTGATGAGATTCATTCATTTTTGTCATTTGTATAGCGCTTTATTGGCGCTGTTGGTTGAATGTTCTTGGAGGGACCAGCAGGGGCGTCGCTAGGGGGGACTAGAGGGGCTATAGCCCCGGATCCTTTGCTTGTAGCCCCGAATGAAAATCACGGGGCTACAAGCAAAGGCTAGCCCCGGGCCGAACGTCCAACATTATTTTTGATGACGCCTGGCCTGCAGTGCTGGAAAAGCGGGTGGGCGGCACCGGTAGACGCAGCATGCAGGCAGGCCAGGAGGCAGCAACGTTCGTGATTTGAATAAAAAAATGTGAGTGACACGAACATAGCTGCCTCCTGACCCTGGGCTGCTACTCATGCTGCTGCCTAATGACAGTCTGCGCTTGCGCAGCAGGGAGTCGAGCCACCGCCCAGGCGCGCACGCACGTGCCCTGGGTCTTTCCCTGCATGCGCACTTGCGCAGATCATGCCAGTAGCAGGTCACGCCCAGCCCCGTGCCTGCAGACACTGATGCATGCTTCCAGTCCCTGCTGTGAGGAACACAAGCTGCCAAGAGTCCGACGATGCCAGTCGCCACCATCTACTGTGACCGCCCCAGCCGCATCACGTACCCTCCCCCCTCCCACCCCTGTGAAGCTGCAGCGTACTGCCGGCTGACTCCGAGCCCCATGCCGGTGCCAAGCGTTAAGGTAGGTATTGGTAATAGCCGCGGCCCGTGGCCTATGACGTGACTCGCAACGATTGCTTTCAGTCTGAATATAAATCTGCAATCCGGACAGATTCAAGTTTTTTTACATGCTTCCGACATTTAACTGGTTCTAACCAACCAATGCTTCCTTTTACTTGATCATGTTTTTGTTTTTAACAGAATAGTGCACCCTTGCGAGTATTTTTGATAAAAGCGCAGGCAATAGCACCATCCTAGTTGGGGGGGGGGGGGGGGGGAACCTTGACAGTCTTTCAGAAAGACACTTGGGGCCTGATTTAAAAAAAGCATTTTACAATGGTGCACTCCCATTGAAAAACGCTTTGTAAATCAGGCCTTTGAGCTCTTGTAATAATGGTGCCACAACGTGTGTTTACAGTGATTGCCTTATAAATCAACACTAATCGATACATTTTTGAATATATACCCAAAGTGAATTAGAGGTCTCCGTTCTGCATCTGGCATTCTCAGATGGAGTTCGATTTGCTCTTCAGTTATGCTCTCAAAACGTTAAAGGGACCAATCGGGAATTATCCTTGCATAGACCAAACTAAGGGAGGGCACGTGAATGCCTCAACTAAATGTTCAAAAAGAAGCTACAACGGATCCAAAACACAGCAGCCAGACTACTCCTCAAACTATCCAGAAGAGACCACCTCACCCCTGCCCTAGAAACACTACACTGGCTCCCAGTAAAACACTATCACCTTCAAAACAATGTGCATAACGCACAGGGCAATCTGCGGACAAGGAGCAGAATTCCTTCAAAAGAAAATAACAATCTACAAGCCAACGAGACGAAATCCGCCTGGAACTAAAACCTTACATCAAGAAAAAACTCTGAGGCACCGCCTTCTACCACTTAGCTGCAAAAACCTGGAACAGCATCCCAAAAGAAGTAAGGAACACCAAAGATCACCTTAAATTCAGAAAATTACTAAAAACCTGGCTCTTCGATACCAGAGACTAAAACCAAAGGAGCAGTAAGACAAACGACTAAACGGGAAAGGACACTGAGAAGCCCCAGAACCGACTGATAAACACTCAGGGCACCGGGAGGGGTGACGCCAGACAGAGTGGTACACATGCGAGACCCACGGAGACTGAGGCAACAACCCCAGCCAATTCTTACCATCCCCAACCGCCGTATAGCTACAACTAGGTACCACTGGGTTGCGGAACTAGCTAGATACCACCAATCACCGCACTAACTAAGATATGGGCACTGGCAGGTGCACTGGCCATGTGGGTGGGGAGCATGCAACGCTGTTGACGGAACGGGCAGAAGAGGCAGTGAGATGCTCAAGGGGCCTCGTATACAAAACGAGCACGAACCTCCAGAGGCACATGATGCCCAAGCACCCCGTCGAGCGAGATTACGCAAGCACAACTGGTCAACCCAGGATATAGATGCCAACTAACCGAGACCACTAACAATTTCCTCCTCCGCATACACCTCTCAAACTCAAAACCAAACACAACCACAAACCTCCAGCACAACAAACCGCACAAACTTCACCACACTGCAACAACAAAACAATAAATGCACATAGACCCGCACATCAGTACACAACGACTACCGGCCGCATACACCCCAGGCCCAGCCGACGGACCCACCGGACTGAGGCAGCCAACAGTACATCACTGCTCTCTTGCACTTTTCCAACCTCCACCCACTAACTCGCCCGCCCTCCCTCCCCTCTTTCAGAGCCGCCAGAGCACCAGGGGACCACTCCGGTGGTGATAGTGCGCGGTACAAATGTCCTTCAACATTAACATAACAATTTGTAGCAATCCCCACCTTGTATCTGCAGAAGCCTGCGCACATATTTTTGCCTGGTGATTAATTTTTTGCATTAGTGTAAAAAAGTGAACTCCACCAAAATGTGGAATAATAGCTCCCCACACGAGTTAAGGTAGTGATATCTGTGCTTCACAACACTGTTTTGGGGATCGGTTCTCATTTGGAAGCATCAGCAGTCATTAGAGTAAACAATTGGTCTTCTCTGCCATCTATCTGGTAAATTCCCATCCCTTGTGCCCACTAGTTTTCATAAGGTAGCACAATTTTAGTGTATGAAAGTTCTGCTTGACATCCGTACTCACGTATGAGTGATTTTTCTCCATCTGTTGCCACAGATGGTTTCTCGAAACAATGCTACAATAAAGGTTGACTAGGACTGGGAAACCAAAAAGGTATCTAGCTAGAACTCCTACATTTAGTTAATTCAACATAAATCTAAAATAAAGTCAAGCGTGAATCAAAAACATGTACCAGCCTTTGGTAAGGGCAGTTGTTTTGCCACTTCATCCTCATTTGTGGTTATTAATATTAGGCTATGTATTGAGTGTGGACCTGGCTATGGGATGTAATGCACTGTTTACCATTCATGAGATGTAAAGTTTGGGATTAAAGATGCCTGTTTGGACACATTTAACTTAAAATGCTGGCTCTCCCCCTTCCTTGCGAATGCTATATTTCTATTTCGTTAACAGAAGTTTTAATAAAACACATCCCTGGCATGCAGTTTATCTGAGCAACTGCGAGCTGAAGTCGGAACTAGCGCTCAGATAATGTGCAACTATGACTACTTGTTTCCCAGACACCTTTTCCCAGACACCTTTTATCTTCCTTATGTTGAGATGCAATGTTTTATTAAACGTGCCTGCGGGCATATGTTTAATTCATAATGCTGCCTGTCAGCCTTTCTCATATGAGGTAAATTTCCTTTCCCAGATGCAGGAAAAGGTAAAAGGACTTAATGTGGAACAGAACTCAGAGGTCTGGGCTACAGTTCATAAGAGACGAGCCCAGGGAAAGTCAACTACCGGGTTCAATGTCAGTGAGAAGCTTGGTGGAACAAGACAAGGTGCTAAAATTTCCCCCAGAGTGAAAACAATGAACACAGAAATAAGTGAGGTGCACATTGCTGAGGCGACACTGGAGAACGAGTGAACTCCCATTGTGTGTCGAGGAAGTCGGGGCTAAGCAAGAACGGCTTTCTTGGGGAGGAATAGGGCATTTCTACACAGGTCCTAAAAGGTTAGAAACCTCACGTGTGCAAGTGTTGATTAGGTTAGATATATTCTTAATGAATTTAATATCTTTAAGAACGTGAAGCCAGTGTCTGCCGGTCCATAATGTGCATGCGGGTGCAGGCCCTCTCATTATGCCATGGCCGTCACTCATGCTGCTAAGAAAAGTGCTTCATTTAGGAAACACAGTGCATGACGGAATGATGGCTACAACTATGTAAAAAGTTGTGAAAGCATTTTCTTATGTACATAGCTTTGCCCTACATTCCATAAACTGGTGGGGAGCGTCCGTTCAATGTATACACGCGCATGCACATTGTTTTGGGGCTTTGGCGTGTTCCGTGTGCCCCTGCGCCATATGGAGGCCACTTGCATCCTGCTTTCAAGCAAAATAGTTAGGGCCACAACAATTTAAAGGGAAAGTACAAGAAAATGAAGGAATGTGGTCACGATCACACGGTCCAGATGCGGGGGGTGCCGGTATTAGAAACCGAACAGCGTTTCTGGCTCCAGATTCAACAATGTAGCCACTTCTAGAGCAACCTCTGGTTAATTCCCTGCTTACAAATGCTCATTTCACCATCTGCTGAAATGTTGGCTGAATCTGTGGGGGATATGCATTATGCCACAAAAAGTCACGTTTTGGTGTTTTACCAAGAGACGAAAGGGGCCATCTGTGGTGCATACTAGTCAAGAGAGTTGATGTAGAAGACCTTGGGCTCTGATATCACGAAGACGCCAGATTAGGTTTGGCCGCTGCGCCTCTCCCTGCCCCCCTCCCCTTCCTCAGACTGCGTGTTGCCAATGCCGGTATATAAACCCCAGACGTGATCTTGGTGGCCTATGTAACAGTGTTGTGCAACCTCTGCAAAGCTTAAATACCCTGTGATCGCCTGTCCAGGGATGGCCAAGGGAGGATGCTGCTTGCTGTGACTCACTGGGGGCCCTGTGCGGGGGCTGAAGTGGAGCATTCCATGCCTCTCAGTCTCTGCCCAGACTCGAGACTTTTAGTTGTTGAATCGGTTGTCCTTTTCTTTACAGTGTAGTGCTTGGTGCTTCGTAATTGGTAAATCAGTGTTTCGTGAATGAATGTACACTGCATGGCATGCATACATGAAAGGGGCTGCTAACATGTGAGGACATTGGTGCGACACCATTGGGCAGATCAGGTTCAAGCCCCCTCCTCCCCTCCACCATTGGGCTATGTTGACTCGGGCAGAACAGGACAGAGTTTAAACGGTGCCCGTGCTTCACTGTTAACAAAAGCCCTGCAATTACTACGTCACTGTAGCACTTGCATTCATATGCATACATTTTAAGGCAAATGAAGTCGTGATGTGGGGTTAGTACTTGCGTGCCAGGGGAGTGATTGGAAGGGTGGGTGGGACAGCTCATTCTCACAGCCGTCTTTAAGTGTGTGGCTTCAAACAGGAAGGGGAGAGTTAACTGCTTGTAACATTGGAGCTGCACTAGACCTGTTTTATTAGAATGCGGAAAGAAGTTAGATGCGTCCAAACAAGTACCTTTGCCCCTCCCTCACAGTCTCTGAAGTTAGTGCCACTCCCAACATTTTAAGTGTTAGCCCCCCGACCTCCCAAAACTTTAGGCTAGGGTCACCCCTGTGTAAGAGCATGTGCTACCAGCATTCGCCTTCTGGCTTCTGAATGGCTTCACCACCAAACGGATTGAGGCCAAAACGACTGCCTATGCACATTTCTAAACATATGCAACAGGATACATCACGCGCTCTGGCCGGCCACCATGGACAGCATGCAGGCGTTGGGTGCCGCTATCCAGAATCTGGAGGCTGCAAACCAACCCAAAACTTGGAATGGGCTCTAGCCCCGGTTCTTTTACAAACCTAGCAACGCCCCTGGGGACCAGAGTCCAAATAAGGGAGAATTGGGAGGTTCTATTATGCGTGTGTGCATTTTAGCTTTTCCAGATGGAGCAAGATGTGCCTTCTACCATCCAGGCACCAGCGTTCGTCGTACCATCTGTAGTGAGTCACTGTGGTTCGAATACCACTGATAAGATTGCCGCTACATTCTGCCTGCCTACCAGCCCTGATCTGCCTCCTGGAGCACCTGGCCTCACTGCACACAGTGATTGACCAATGCCCCCATCGAATCCGGAAGTGTGGCCGAGCAGAGAGGCAAAGCCAGCCTCAGACGGAAGGCCCAGATCAAAGGCCCTTTTCTTTCTTTTTTACCTCCGACTGCCTCACTGCTCAAAATCTATGAGTGCAGTTGGCCCCCTTTACGGCTCTGGAGATGCAGACCTAGACCAAAGACTGTGCGCAAGGTAAGAGGTGCACCCGCTCCTCTGATGTTACCAACTGCCCAACCACATGCCTATTTCCAACTTCAAACACCTAGAAGCAAACAACCTACTTTGTACCTGTCAATCCGGCTTTAGGCCTGGCCACAGCACGGAATCCACCTTCTTGACTTCCAATTGGACCACATCTGTGACGATGGAGACCTTGCCATCCTCCTCCTTCTTGACCTCTCGGCAGCGTTCAACCTCGTCGACCATGCCATATTGTGCCACCACTACACTAGCCTATTCAACCTCTTGTCCAAAGCAGCCGACTCGATTAAATCCTTCCGAGCGATCAAACCTCCAGAGTCTTCGTTGGGTCAGAATCTGCTGATTCCCACCCCTGTCTCCTTAGCGTTCACCGCTCGTGCCTGTCTCCCACACTGTACACTGTACAATATGTCCACCAAGCCACTTGGACAACCTAAACATCCCCTACATCAATTTCGCTGATGACACGCAAGTCCTCCTTTAAGCTCACCAGCAATCACAAACTTGACTCTGATAATATCAATCGAGTTCGTGGGGAAACCCCTAGAATTGGAGCACAGCAGCCGTGGGGAAACCCCCTAGAATTGGAGCACAGCAGCCGTGAGGAAACACCTGATTTGGAACACCGTAGCAGTGGAGAAGCACCTAGAATTGGAACACAGCAGTAATAGAGGGGTGCAAAGCTTATCCCAAATAGTTGCGAGATAGAGAGAGGCTGATTAGCATAGGTGGGCTATGTTATAGTAGGTAGTAAGAGTGATATGGGCTTTACTGAAGATATTGTACCAAAATAACGACTTAAAAAATAATGACTCTGAAAATGTGGAACCCCTTACTCCACATTTCACTGCAAGTATATGTGGGGCGGTGGGTTAAGGTATTAAACACGGTAATGGGAGTATAGGGGTGAGGGCTACCTTGCACAATTAGGCTAAATGCAGAATATGGCTACCATACACAATTAAGCTAAATTGTATTGTCATTTATATAGCACCATTTCCCCATTTGTATGGCCTCAATGCACTTTGTTGCTGGAACGCCCTTGAGCACTGAAGTCCATGTATGTTAATGTTAAAGGATATTTGTACCGCTCACTCTCACCACCGGAGTGGTCCCCTGGCGGCTCTGAAAAGGGAAGGGGGGGTTGAAAAGGGAAGGGGAATGCGAAGATTTTAAGATGCACGTGTGCATTCTGCTGGCTTATGACTTAGGGTGGCTTGCTAGGCCTTGGTAAGCAACCCAAAGGTAAGACACGTGAGCGGGTGCTGTCAGCAGTTTAAGATGGAGTGCTAGTGTTGCAGAATCGATGTGTGTCCAGCTAGACAACATTTCTACATAGGTTGTTGCTGTATGCTAATGGCAGGGGTGTTGAGATACTTTGGGGGTTTCAGTGTAGACGGCTATGCAAGCTGCTAGATTGAATTTGACGTAGCCGTAGCTAGAGTGCGTGGATGGAGAGCTGTACCTGCGGCATGTGTTCAGACGTGGTGCAATGTATACATACTGTAGATTTTAACAGATTTGATCTTCGTTGTCTTAGGACTCATGGCGACAGACTGGTTGTTAGAGTGCATCTTCTGGTGGGGTTGGGATATTACCTTTTGGTAGGACATGGTTGGAGTGCAATAGGGAAATCGGTTAAATAGACCTTGCCGCCTTTGGCCTAAGACACATGGTATAGTTAGATTCATGTCCCCGATGGACACAACATCTAAGTGCGTCTCTATTCCTACCCTCAAAAGCCAATAAAATGCGTTCCGTGCCCAATAGCCCAAGTTTAACTGGTGCATTTCCTTTCTACCCCCAGTGAAACCTATGGATTGAGCGTGCAGAGTGCTTGTGTGAGCCCCTTGATAATTGGGTAGGGCCATCCAATTGGGCGTTACCATACCTGTGCCCAATTCAACTGGTCCCGCTAGCGTAGCTAGCTCTAGCTGTCAGTCTGGTCAAGCATTCCGTCCAGCCGCATGCAAGGTGTTGCTCAATTTATCAGTTAGGGACATTTATAGAGTCGGTGGTCCGGACGGTGGATAGAGGGGCCGGGGGGAGGAGGGGGTGATTGGCTAAATGTAGAAAATGGCTACCTTGCACAATTAGGCTAAATGCAAAATGTGGCAAACACAGTTCTGTTAATTGCATGTAGGTATGTGATGGTAATAAGAGTGCAGGGACCACTAATGTAATGGCTGTACTCCCTGCCCACACCACACTTAACCATACCAGTCTCTATAGGTTGTCTGCAGCAGGGGTCCCTGTCGAACATGGGTAAACACGAAGGGGAGCTGCTAAGTGGGAAGCTGCCCTTCGTCTTGTGGCCCTTAGCCGAGGGCTGCCCGGTCAAGGCTGCCCTAGGTCATAAAGTTAAGGGTCTGCTTCCTGGTGTTAGGACCAATCGGGAGCAGGGAGGGTGGGAGATGGGCTGAGTGGGCACAGTGAGGGAAACTGCCGGAAGAACAGGCTGCCTGCTACTGAAAGGCCTCAAATGGATCAAAACATGCTTTCCCTTAAGGGGGGTCGCTGGGCCTCACCTGAACAAAGCATGGGGTGGATGCTCACTGCTGGGCAAACCGAGTGGAAAAGGCTCCCAAAGACCTCTGCACATTCAGTAGGGTAGACTTCCTGGTGTTGGAACCAATCGGGGAAAGGTGATGTATTTAGCGTTTCCCAACCATTTAGTTCATCTATAGTTATCGAAGACTGTGTTGGAATTTAGTCTTCGAAAATCAATGCAAGAACCTTCTGGTTTGCTGACACAAATGGGGGAGGACTAAGGGTGCTACAGGGTTTGACGTTCATGATCTGTCCATGAGGGGGTTGTGTGTGATGAGAAAAAAAATGGTGACCCTCCCGGCTCTGCAGAGAAAATGTGAGGGAATTGGTTCAGCAGAGGGTCACCATTGTGACTGCTTTGCTTAACTGGGTCGGTATTTTTTAGGGCCATACCATCTAGTGAACTTATTGTCTGAGGTGAGCACCAACACTTGATCCCTCATTGAAAAAGATAGTCCCTGCCGGTTGATCATAAGTGGTTTTTCTGGTGTTCCTCTGATCTCAAGAGGTGTTGGCTCTCAATGTCCCTTACTGCCTTTATGTGGGATTACAATTTATGAACGGCACGAGATATGGGCAATCCAGCCTCCTTCCTCTCTTCCTAAGCCTCTTAGCATGACAAGTACGTATCTGGTTTCTCGTCCATACAGGAGTTAGAAAAGGGAGTATCCTAAAGAGGATTGGGGAGTTCCTGACTGCAAAAGGGGCCATGATAAAATCAGATCCCATCTGTTTCTACCAGTTTACGTAATGTACATTTCAGGGTCTGATTAAACCATTCCACCAGACCATCAATCTGCATGTGGTTCATAGATGTTCTCAATGTTCACGTCTTGCATCATACGGGACATAAATATCGTACCCTGGTCAGTGAAGATTGCCTTCCAGAATCCTACCCGTGAGTGGAAGTGAATAAGGGGTTTGAGAATTTGCTGACTGGTGTTGTTTGAGGTGGAGGGTCTCGGAGTAACAGGTTGCGTAATCCTAGATGACCAATATATATTTGTTCACTAGTTTAAATGGTACGAGGGATCCCATTATGGCCATTGTGATTCTCGAGAAAAGGTACCTCCCATATCCGGCAATTGTTCTAGGGGACAGGGTTCGAAATTGAGGATATGGGAGCTATTTAGCTCCTGCTTTGTAGCCTAGAAGAGCCTGGTTAGCTTGACGCCAACAGTGACCTGGAGCTACATTTGGCTCCACAGGCCAACTGATGCAGAACAAAACTGTGAATTTAATTGGGACAATCTATTAATAAACAGCGCACATCTATAAAACATTTAAAACATAGGAAGTCCTAAATAATAGGCAAAATGATTTGCATCTTATGTGAAAGTTAGATTTGCTGTAAGCTATATCCTAGTTTTCTTCCCCAATGGTAGCTCCTAGTCACTGGTTAATGCTTTATACGCAGGAGCTGCCTTTAGCTCCTGCCTACCCAATCGTAATTTCGATACCTGGGGAATGGGGGAAGGAGAAGCTCTCGGTACAGAGGTAGCAGAGATATTTTGATCTCATAATTGGCTATTGTGACGGCATCATAAAGTAGACTGACAGCTCAGAGTTTTGGGATACAGAACTTTATTAACCAAAATTTGGGTTTGAAAAGAGGCCCAACTTGCCATATGCTAAGGTGGGGTTTTCCTAACTAAATGAAGCTAATGATTGTCTGTGTCAGGAAGACCAAAGCAGGTTGTCTGTGTCAAAACCTATGTGCCCTCACATCTAACTGTATACAATGTGTAGGGATGTCGGCACCAAATGAAAGTGTTCAAATAAAAGTTTAGAGCTTCTTACAGCTTTTGGATAGAAAAGGGTTTTCCCCTTCCCTGTAGTTCACATTATCAGATGGGGGTTTCCTTCCCCATGCTTTCAAGGTTCTCAAATAAAGCAATCTTCCAGATCTGTCAATGTTCCAAACACAACTGCCGGGTATGCTCCCCAGCTCTTCTGGTTTAGTCACCCTTCACAAAGTTATAGAATTCAGTTTCCTAATTTCAGTTCACATATAGATCTTCTTTGGTTCAATCACAAGTGGCTTCTCCTTAGGTGGATGCCGTCGGTATAGGCGCAGTTGTTGGACCATACGGCCCACCCATTACAGGTCACGTAACCGACACCTTACTTAGATTGCCTTTATATGCTTTATGCCACAGGTTGAGCTTTTCAATGTTCATTCACATTTATTTTGTTTTATTACATGCCGAAAACCAAGTTGGCATCAGGGTGTGGGAACACAAAAATGGGTCACACAAAACATTACAATCACCACCTCAAATGTCACCTAGGAAGACACCATGAAATGACTACTCAAATAGATAGCTTTTCAAAAAGATAGCTTCGCTCTGGCCCTTAACGTGGTATGAGGGCCCATAACGACGCTACGGCCCGAGGGCAAGGTCTATAAAGCTATAAGAACCCATGGGCAAACACACAAAGTTGTATGTAAAAATGTATATTTTTCAAATATTCGTTTTTTTTGGGGAGCTTAAATATTCCATATGGAATATTTAAAAACATGACAAACTGAGGGATTGCAGAGAAAGGATAGTTGAGGTGGGTGGGTGAGTGCACAGTGAGGGAGGGGGCACAGCCTGAGGTGATTGCTTGGGCTCATGGAATGGGGTGGGGGGCAGTTAGGGACAAATAAAGGGGTCCCCTCTCTGACTTCACTGCCACCCATTCCCCCCCACCCCCGCCCCCCCCGATCATGCTTTTAAACAAAAATGAAAAAAGCATGGTATTTGGGTATCACGTGTTAATATTAGGTTTAAATGGGAGTGGGGGTGTCCCCCGCAGGTTCCATGGGTTAATATTGCCACAACAAATCGACGCCATTCTTGTAGTTCGGCGATATTTTTGCAGGGATATCAACACATGGAACCAGTATTCATAGGCAAATGTTATTTTAAATAAGGCCACTAGGGAGGAGGGGGGGGGAGAGGTGAAGCACTGTTGGTGCTCAACTTTCCGAGCTACAAAAAAAGCAAAGGCCACATTTGCGGGCTATAATGAAACTTCAAGCTATACCGTTTCTTATAGCCCTCAAATTGACAAATGGGAAAGGGGTATTCACCATCCCAGGGTTCGAATGTTCATTACAACCATTCATTCCTTTCAATAATAACTAAATGCCCACTAGTATTGGCAATGCCTCTTTGCCTTTTCACTTCTTGAAAATGTTAATTACAAACATTCATTCCGTTCATTGATAACTTGGATTTTAATAATGCCCGCTTTAACAATTCTTGGTCCACTGGTTTTGGACTTTTACTTGTTATGCGCTTTCCCAGCTTCTGCTGTTCACTCAACACGCCCCGGGATCCTCCTGTCTTCTGGGCAGACTCACCGGTTTTCATGTCTGCTTCTGTATGGCACTGGAGAACCTCCTTTGGCTCTCTGCCTTGCGCCACCTTTCCACGCCCTCTGGCAACTGCTTGAAGGACCTCGTTTCAGCCTGCTGCCTTGACTGGAGCACCTGTAAGCACTGTCCTTGCGATACTGCAGCTGTGAACGCCCAGGGAGGTTCTCTCCGCTCCCGGTGTCTCTGCAGCTTCCCACAATGCTGGTTCCACTTCTTCAGGCTTGCTCGCGCGTCTAAGCCTGGCTTCTCTCTGGTACCTGATGCTCCGTTTCTGCAGCATCTCCGGGTCTCCTCTCGTGTCCTGCTGTGTTCCCACAGGAAAAAAAGAAGTCTCTCGCTTGCCATTGCGTCCTCGCAGCATCAATACTAGACCACTCAGTATCAAACAAATGCCTCTTCCTCGTCTTGGTTCCAAAGCGATGTCCATGTATGTAAGCGTCATAAAGAGGATGTATGGCTCACTGGTATCCCAGTACCTAATTGATGTCTAATCAAAATTGATGGATGGGAAAGATGGGGAAGGGACTGGCATGGGGTATTTTAGGTTCACTGGAAAAGGGAAATGGGGGTGGAGGAGAGATACTGTCTTGTCCAGGGGGGCCTCATCTCCACTCCCCAAGTCTCCTCCACCCAGGTGATCCACCTGTGTGTTTCCACCCCCAAGGCCCGATCCGAAAGTAACAGCCTTTGCCAGGCCACCTGTGATGAGGATATATTGGGGAAAGAAGTGAAGATGCCATCATATTCCTCACAATATATGGGTCTTAACATTGGCATGTATGTCTTGCCAATAGAACTTGTTAAAGGCTTGATCTACTTAAGTGTGAATTGACAAAAATGACACTTGTGTTTTCCTGGGCTACTTTCAAATACACTGTCCTCTGTCAAAACCTGTAGTATCCTAACATCTGCCCTACCGCTATGAAAAGCAAGTTTTTATATGCATGCTGTGTTTAGATGCATGAAGTGGTAGGGCCGCCTATTAAAATTAGTAGAGGACTTTGACCTGGTTTGTTGAATTTACAATCGAAGTTCAGATTGGCAATATTGCCCAAATAGCAACATGTTTTCAAGTAAGAAGCTGCAGATGAGGACACTCTGGAACCGCTAGAATTCTCCCCTCTGTGGTTTGGATTTTTTTTAAAACCCAAAGCATGCTTCACATAAAGAGTCTGTCTTCTGGTGTGACCAAAACAGCAGAGGTCCCGAAGAAGCCAGTTACCTTGCAGGTCATGAAATGCCCACAAAATTAGCAGGAGCCTGGGACAAGGGGAAGCAACCTCCTCAGACCTGCAACCCACTCCACCCCCCAATCCATGCATCTGGCAAACTGCCACGACCTGTCCAATTTCAACCCTGTCTCCCAGTTAAGTCCTGTGTGCACACTTGCTTGGCCCCCAACGACGCACTGCCCCATAGAGCCGACTCAGCCTCAGAAACCACAACAAAACACTTGAGATTCAGGTAATCTAATTTTCGTGGTAGGTTGCGGAGCCTTGAAATCAATTGTCCTCCATTAGGGGAGGTGCAGTCCCGTTCTGTTAAATTGTAAACCAACTTTGGCTACACAACTTATTTTACACAAATGTGATAACTGTTTAGATACAGTGACGGAATTGACAATATATTTTGTCTGATATGAGATTGGACATAAATCGGTGAACGTCAAAACATATTGTATAGACACTTGCCAATGTATCGGTTTTCATTTTTTGGCTATGATCTAATCTTCCTTGGATAAATCTTAATTTTGCAGTGCTTGATTGTCAGATAACACTTTGTTTATAATGTATTTCAGGATCATACTGAGATATTGCTATTGAACCTTAATTACCAGGTCCTTCTTTTTTAAAATTAAGCTTCTTTTCAATGGGAGTGTTATTGCATTATTTCTCCATAATATAAGTAGCAAACACCTGTACCTAGGGCGCATGGCATAAGATCAGCTCTTTTCTTTTGTTAGTCACCTACGGTTGAATGTCACGCTCCTAGCCCTACAAAGGCATAGTTTAACTGTTACTTTTTATTTTATAATGCTTCTTAGGCTAGGCACATGTGTAGAAACAGTCAACCCATTTTCTGTTAGCGATAAGGGAGGGAATATTTTGAAAAACTTCTTTTTATTCCACTATAAAGGTACACCGTGCCAAAAATAGGTGCCTGAAGTAATTGCAGTGTGTGTGGGCAATACTTTTCATAATACCTACCTGTGTCCATAATAATCTTAAAGGCGGCACCATCACAGAAGAGTTCCAAACTTCATAGAAATGGTTTATTTCTAACACGCTTAAGCGGGCCAGGATGACAAGTGACTGCTTCATCCGTAACCATTCCGAAATTGTTATGAGAACAAACCGCTTTTGTGCATTTGGTACACATTGCTTTTCTCTCTCCACGGCAGCCCTATGTTATGTAGTTCAGTGTACTGTAATCATCCTCATAATAATCCCTAGATGAATACTGCTTGCCTTGCCTAGGCCAAAATAATTATGCGGTTGCTCATTAGTCTCTTGCGATGTCCCAGTATTTGCTACTATGTTGTTCCAGGCCTCTGTCCATATAAAAGTTCCTCTTGTCATTCCTTGTCCATAAAAGCGTCCGCGCCCTCTCCGGTGCAATGGACACTCCCTTATCCATCCAGTGGTCTTCTGCCTTACAAAAATTACACCCAGTGTCTTGTCTTATACCTGCTCCATTACTTGGCGGAGCACTACCATCTCTTTATACATCCCACTTCCCCCTTTGTATATGCATATTACCTCTGCCTCTTTCTGGAAAAGCCTGTTGCATTAGCGCCCTTGTTTTTAATTCCTTCACTTTCTTTTCCTTCTCCCCTTTATTTTTGGCGTGGCAGTTTGCATAATACCTAGCCATAGTCAAAATATGGGCAGCAGTTTGATTTGACCATCTAGACTCGCAGGTCTGTATATCATACTTTAGGTGCGACAACAATCCCTATACAAAGTGTGAACAAAAGGCTTTCTCTCCCTCTGGCATAGCCATGTCCATTCCACTGAAGCTTCTTCCTTTCCTGCAAAATACTTTCAATTGACTTCCCAGCTTCCTATCTGCAAGCAGTCAATTTATCCCAATTCATTTGCTTGCGGGACCCACTTGCTGGATACGTGTTCAACAGTGCTGGGAGAGCTATTTATTTCTTCAGACAATTTCCCAGTCTATTTTTTGTTCGCTGCCTCTGTCAGCTCATCCCAGACGGGATCTAAACTGTCATAAAAACAGATCCATCTTCCAGCGTGAGCTGACCAGTTTTAAGAACCCGGTCTGTCTGGGTGTACCAATGTTATGGATTTTTTTCTAATATCTGGATAATCTTTAGTAAAAAAGTAACTCCATTCTATTCCATGGGACATGGACCAGGTGTGTTGGATTATCAGTATCAAACCCAGGCACTTCTCTCGTGGGAAATATTTTAGTTACCATAGACTTTGTTGGGGCATTTATGATCCAAAATAAACTGTTGCAGGACAGAGTTTGACTCGAGCTTACACTTTTGGATTGCTTGCTCTGTCCTTATAATCGTTCGGGTGAGGGTACATTTCGTCCTTATTTACTCTTCTGTGTAACAGCCACATAGCTTTTGCACTATTGCAAATATATGCATATCCTGTTGCTGGGGCACATACTCTTTGGCTTGTTCTGTTCCTTCTATCTCATTTTTGATCCATGCCAATACTACCCTTTCCGTGGTTTCCATGTCGCGAGTTGTAATCCTGAGGGCACGAGGTGGTGAGGTGAGCGCCTTATCACCAGGTACCCGATGGGGGGTGGGGGAGGCCTTTTAATCATTACATCATTCTAACAACGGGTCTGTCTCGTCCTCTATGCGCATGCTTTCTTTTTCGGATTGTGGTTTGTTTTTTTAATCTGTGCTTCCGTCATAGATTTTTGTGTAGCATAATCTTCCTTTTCTTTGTTTCCCATTCCAGGGGTCTAATGGCCTTATCGCCTTTAGCGTCTAATGCTTCTCTTGGGTACCCGATTTTCTCCAGGTCAAAAGACCCATGCATGGGGACCTGAATATCAGGGTTGTTGACAGTGTATTCGTGCCATTTGTAAAAAAACACTACTCCCAAGCCTTTCTTGATCATCAACTGCCATCCTGGCATAAGTTCCAGCGGAGTAGACACATGCTTTTCTAATTCTGGACCCCACCCTTTTAGTACATGAATTTCCCATTTCTTTCAGTCTGTTTCTTGTGATCACAAGGTTGCATTGATAATGTCCCACGTAATGCAGTGCGCCCACAATCGAAACTACACTTATTTCATGATTTATCCATCCCATGGTTTTAACCTGTGTACACAAGGTGTATTTCTGTATGGCTCATTAACAGTATGCTCCCATAGGAAATACAACATTACGTATTCATAACATCAGACCGTGCATCTTCATTCTGCATTAAATAATCACACTGTGTGCATGAAACAGGATCCTCGGTTGCAGAGATCAATGTGTCGAAGAGACCAGTGAAGGTTATGGCTGCAGGAAATCTCTTGTCCAAATAACAGTGCGCCCCTCCACCACCACTTGCCATCCTTTGCCTGCTCTCCGACCGTGGCAGCTTAGTCCAACTGGATCTTAACTGAAACGCGGTTCCATCTGGGGTAGCCAATTTGTGGCCTATACTTTTCATAATACCCATCTCTGTCCATAATAATCTTAAATGAGGCAGCAGCACAGGAGTTCAAAACTTCATAGAAATTGTTTATTTCGAACACGCTTAAGCGGGGCCCTGGGATGACAAGCAATTTCTTCATCCATGCCTCTTCCGGAGTTGTTATGGGAACAAACCGCTTTTATGCATTTGGTACACATTGCTTCGACAGGTCATTTAAATCACTTAGGCTAAATATGAACACAGGCCAGGGTCTCAATTTACTACATGCAGCTGTCGCCTGCGTATTCACACTCTGGCGCCTGCTCCAAGAATATACGTGTACAAGCAAACCACGAAAGGGCTTTCTTTTTCCTGGAAAACCAGCACTCTTTAAACATGTGAACAGACCAGCTGATTTAGAGAACCTGTGTTCATTAATTTTACGAAGTGCCTACAATTATTCATAATTTTCCGCATGTGATTTCTTGGCTACCTCAGTGTGGCTTGAGGCTGCATTGGGCAAGTAGTGTTGGGGGCATCCTGAGACGGTTGTTACTGATTGCTAGCCAGAGGTTTCACTAATGCTGTTGCGCAAAGTGTGGTGCTGGTGGTATCTGGTTGAGCGAGGATCAGTGTGCAGATTCTTATGCTGGAGGCACACTTGCCGATATTTCGTTGCTCTGGTGAAAGTGTGATTGTTGTAGCCACAGTGGGTCTTTAGAGCTATGTTTATCGATGTGCTCTCTGGAATGAGATCTGCAAGCACTAAGTCAGCACATATGTAAACTTTGGAAGATGCAGCAATTTGCATGGGATTGGAAGGAAGCAGCTCTGGTTTATTGGTCTTTAATCTAAGAGGAGGTGGTCCCTTCCCAACACCAGGTGTGGTATAGGCTCAGCCATTTGAAGTTGATTGTAGGATCAGACTAGGGGGCTTTAGTGTGCTTTGGTGTAGTGCAGTGCATTCTTTTACAGATTAGAAGTCTGTTCATTTCTTCATTGCCCAAACAAAATTGTCCCCAGGTACAATTTACAAAGCAATCTGGGCCTCCTATCTCCTTCAAGCTTGCCCTAGGCTGCTTCATCTAAGCAAGTCGCAATAACAGAGATTTAAGTGCCCCTCACCACTTGTGAGGGGCAATCAGAAATTACTAATTACTTTTCCAAAGCATTCAGTGATGTGTGTGAAAGATATGATTGATAAATAATGTGTCAATGGTACAAATTCCTATTCCAGTAAACGATCACAAGCTTCACATGGCCTTGGATTCTGTGCTAGTCTATATGTGGAGGTCGACAACAACAGACTTATGGGAATGGTGCTGGAACTCTACAGACCCATATGATTTCAATGGAAGACATGAGCTTTGAAGGGTACATATATTTGTAGCCTGCTCGGACACAAAGAGGAGGTAATGACCTATCAGCCTATTAACCTCCCTAGTATTTGTCAGCCTGCTCCGGAAACACAAAGCCTACATGGCGACGAGATGAAAACTATACATATGTTGATTGTTTATAGCACCCCACATTTAGGTATTCTTTGCATCCTGTGAATATAATTTTCACACATACTAGTGATCCTGCATGCCTTATTTGCAAATTATTACCTGTCTAATCTTTTGTTCATGCATTTGAAGAGACTAAAGCCAGGTGAACAGGATTGTTTGGAGTCCCGCCTTTTTGGATAAATGTATTGATAATTATAGCACATTGAGGCCACATAAGTGGGGAAAGAGCGCTATATAAATGACCCGATACAATACAATTATATCTTGTGATTTTACGGCCTATGATGTGGATATTTGTTAGGACAGTTTGTCCAAAGTCCACCCAAAGGAACTTTATAAAACTATGCCTTGGGCAATACAGAAACTCCAACTCTCAGTATAAGACTGTAGCTCTGATATTAGGGTAGCAATGACAGAGCAGCCTGGTTTATCTTAGAAGGGAGAAAAGGCTGTAGAAGGGTACACAACTTGTAGCATACATATGGCCCAAAGAAAAACATATACACTGATGTATTAGAACAATAATGGTTTAATATATATATATATATAGAGCTGTCCCCAGGCTACGCAGTGCTGTGACTCAGTCTGGTTAAATGGAAAAGAAAGAAAAGAGCATACGTTTCTAATATGTTTAATCCACAATGGCTCTGGCGGTTCTCCAAGTTGAGGCAGTTTAATTGTCCCGGCGGCGCAACACATTCCTTTCGTTTCTCCATTAAATTTCAGACCTTTGCAATAAGGACACACTTCAGCCATGGTGCCGATGAGAACATGCCGGCTCAAACTATAATCATCAGCTGGGTTGTACCGGAATGCAAGGCGAATGTAATCGCGTGATTGCTGAGCACGGAGTCATGTGTGACGCTGATCTGCTGTTTCTTGTTGACTTCTTTCAGCCACTCTTAGCCTGTCGCGTTCATTCTGTTGAACGAAGCAGATCTGAAGCTGCAGAATGTGATCGCGGTGCTCGCATCCGTGCATCCTGAACTGGCCGCACATCGCTCTGCTGCTTCCTCGGCATGTATTTGAGCCACGGAAACATTGAAATGGAATCGTAAAGTATTTAGTATAGCGTGTGTTGCTTTTACGTCCAACAGATGGCGCTGTTTTTCAGAAAAAATAGGTTTTTACCTGCAACAGGTGTGACCTCTATGTATAGTAGGTATATAAAAACATGCGCCTATTCGAATGCAACGTTGTTTCAAAATTTCAAAGCAATCGGTGAAGAGCTTTTGGAGATTTTAAGATTTTGAACAAACATTTACATTTGTATTTATATAGATGCAGGCGAAGGGAATTTAGCAAGGCAAGTACTGTTGTATACAAACCAACACAATACTTATGGTAAGTAAACCAAAGCATAACCCACATTTAGACTAGCAGCATGCATTTCTAGGTGAGTAAAACCTAGTGTTACACATTTAGAATGACGGTATGCTATTCAAGGGGAGTAAAACCACAGTGACAGTATGTCATTCAAGTTAAGCAGACCCTATTGGTAATAAATTGTTACTTATTCAGTTTCAAGAATAATATAGTTTTACCAACCCTGTTACAAGTACCTTGCAATACTAAGAAACATATTCTGTTTCAGAAATAATCCAGTTAGACTACCATACTAGCATACTAGTAAGTACTTTGCAACATTCTTCTTCTTTTAGGAATGATAGTTGCACCCATGTTACCTGTTAGAATAGTAAAAAACAATTCTAAGGTAAGCAATAACTTATGAATTACTTTTCAGAATGGCAGTATGCACTTCAAAGAGAAGTACAAACTCAGTATTACACATTTAGAATGGCAGTATGCTATTCAAGGTGAGTAAAAACTTTGTAACACTTGGATCTTCCATCATGCCTGACTGCCTATCTGCCGTGGTATACTTCCAACGATCTCTGCCTCAGTGCCAGCAAGACTGAGATCATTCCCATTGGGACCCCTGCTCCCTCTTTCTTCCCCTCACTCTGGCCATCCTCTATGGGCTCGACCCCCGGCTCCTTCTGCAGCCAGAAACCTTGGAGTCCTCTTTGACTCACCTCTCGCTCCTTCCTCCCTCACACTCGGGACATTACCAAGAAGTCCCACTATCAACTTCCGTCTCGCAGGAATTTCCCCTTTTTTCACTTTCCCCCAGAAGCTCAATGTTACCCGAGCCCTGGTTCTCTCTAGGCTTGATTACTGCAATAGCCTTCTCCTGAATCCTACTTTCTTCCACTTTACGACCCCTCCAGCTAATCAAGAATAGGGCAGCAAGACTTATCCTTGGTCTTAAGCCCAGGGACTGCTCTCCTGCCCTTAAAACTCTTCCATGGCTCCCGGTTGCGGCACAGTTTTTAATTCATATCCCTCTGCATCATCCACAAGGCTGTCTGCGATCTGCAACTTTCTCTTACTAAATACTCTCCCTCTAGGCCTCTGAGGTCCTCTGGCACCAACTGTGTGTGTAAGGTGTTTTGCTAAACAAAGGGCTGGTGGCCTATCACTTTCTTCAGCTGACTTCCTCTTATGGAGCAACCTCTGCCTCCGTCTCCCTCTGGAGCAGGACTTCCTCAAATTCCGGAAGCTGCTCAAGACTCTCCTACACCTGCTCCCCTTCTCTGCTAATCTGTTACTGCGGTGGCCAGGGCCATTTTTGTATCGCTCAGGGACCTGGCCTCCCATACCCAATCGCCCCAGCCTCTGTCTACCTCTCAGCACTTGCCTCTGTGCCCACCAGCCTCAATCCTGCAGGCCTGTACTTTCTAGCCAATGCGGCTCCAGGCTGCATAGCACTTACCTTACTATGCACTTTCTGCTGCTCACCCACAAGCACTGACGTACTAGCACTTACCCTCACCCCTCAGTTCCTCTCTTAGAGCTGCACTTGCACGTTCTGAATACTCACAAGGCATAGTAGGTTAGTCTTTAACTTCCACTGTATTCATTGTTCTCAATCCCATGTTCCCTCCCTGATGCCCTGTGGGCGCTTTGAAACCATTTTTGACTTATGTATAAGTGACTAATAAATGCACAATAAATAAATGTTTAAAAAAATGCTTCTCTGGTCACTTGGGTTTGTTGCCTTTTCTGCAGCACAAACAAAGGAAGTGGTTCGCCCAATCCATCTTCTTCAGTTCCATGCTCTGCTGAGGGGGTCTGGGCGAGTTGGATCGGATCTCTAGAGTACCCTTGAGGGCAAAGCAACGATTTGGACGGGTTCAGCCTTTCCACAACGTTGCACTCTAAATGGGCAGCAGGTCTCCTGGTATTGGGGTTCCGCAGCTCTGGATACTCACAGGACCTCGGGAGATGGCTCAAATCAAAGTTCGTCTTGGGACTGGTTGTTCCCATCAGTCAAAGGGAAGGAGTCCTCTTTGGAGTTCCTCTGTCACACAGAAAATTTGGTCGGGACAGCAGAGGTCGATTCGCTGTGTTGCAAAGGGTCTGCAGGCGTCTATGGTCGTCGTCTTCGGTTACTTCAGCTTCCAGTGGTCGACTAGCTTTTCACTCCAGGAGCCTCCCCTTTTATACAGTTACAGCACTCGCTCCTCTGCAGTCTTCCTCAGCAGTTTACAGAAAGGGGCGGTTGGCTGTCCAATCAGGACAGCCAGATCCCCAGTGGGAGCTGGTCCTATTCAGGCACTCTGGCAGACAAAGGCCAGGGGGTAGAAAGCACCTCCCCACTTCCTGCCTGCCCAGACACTCTGGAGCCTAGGCAGAGGACACACAAGGGTTCCTGCCCAAGGCAAAACGCACACACAGGCATCCCTCTCCCAGAATGGTGGTAGGGCTGACAAAAAATGACCATGCTAGTAATGGCAACAAAAAGGGAGCCCCTGAGTTAGTACTCGGGTGCCCATTTTGTGTTTAACCGGGGCTATGGACATAGATTGTGGTAGAAAAATCACACACTAGTTGGTCGGACACGTTCACTGCCACAAGCCATAACTAGGTTGGTCTATGTAACATAAGTCACAAGAGCAGAGGGAAGGGGGATACCAAGTATCCCTTTGGCACTCCACATAAGGTGGTGTGTGCTAATCTCTGACTATTACGTTTTATGAGCGATGCGAAGTATCCCTCTATCCTAAGCAACTGTAGTTACTCTAGGATAAAGAAAAATAGTCTCAATGTAGGACCCTAAGGGTCCCTAGCAACACTGCCCATAAGGAGATGTGTGCTGCAATAGTAAAATACAGATGCCTTCAAGAGTTATGGAGGAATAATAGACTCCATAGGACAGGTAGAATATAAAGAATAGAGTTCCAAAAGACAGAGCCCATAAGAATGAATTACTGGAAAAAGGCTCCACTCGTTCAGGATTAAAGAAAAAGGTCCAGCCGAGCTGGGTGTCTCACTAGGAGAGGGGATGAAGCATAACAATGATTCATCTCCCTAACACTGATCTATCCTACGATCGGCCATAGATTTATTTCGCAATTCGTATGTATGATGGGTTTCAGCTTCACTATAAGGCACTTCTAGACTATAGATAAGATGGTTGAAGTATTTGGCGCACTTTAAATTTGAGGATTAGGCAGTGGACCCATTTAAACAGAAATATTTGCTTTAATGGCAACTTTAATGCATTTTCGCACATCTGAGCAATTTCTTCTTAAAAATCCTTAAGTAAATATTTTCACTGCTTCTCTACTTGCGGTGATGCATCTGTTTAGACCCTCTGGGGTGTAAGAAATTCAATAGAACAGGGTATTTCTCCCATGGCCGTACTCAGTAGAGGTGCTCCCACACTCCTTTTCAATAATGCATCCGTTGATGGGTTTAATTTATTTTGGGCATTTTATGTGCAGCGGTGTCAAAGCTATCATTGTTATTTAACCTTTTACAGTAAAATACTGCCCACTGCAAATCGGAGTAAGCCTAGGATGTTGCAAAGTGTCCCCTTCTTACAAGAGCCTGCCCCCACATGTTTTAAAAGCTTTGCCTGGAGGTTCATGTTGTTTTTATTTTGTGTGTTGAGAGGTTCATAGAAGAATCACTTTCCCTCTCCTGGACAAAAATAGCATGTCAACACAGTTGTCATTTGGGTTTAGGTCTATTTGACCGAAAAGAAATTATTTTACTGACTGTCTTCGTTTATTTTGTTAGAAAATGCAGGGGGACCTCCCTGTTTCCCCTTACACCCCCCCCACCCAACATATATATTTTAAATAATTCCCGCAAAAAAGAAAAATTTAAAAGCTCAATTTGGTTTGCGATGAAATATGCTAATACCGGCATTTGATTTCTGTATCTCATTTAGCGATTTGTTTGTCTCCATGACCATCAGTCTGACTTCAGAGCAGCCAGAAGCACGGAAATTGCTCTCCTTAACATCCGTGAAGACCTGCTCTCTAACCTTGATTCTAATCTCCCCTCTGTCCTCATCTTACTCCATCTCTCGTCTGCCTTTGACATGGTCAACCATGCCATCCTGCTCAATAGTCTGTGATAACCTTGGTATCACCGATCAGGCCAGGCTGACCTCTTTCCTCTCTGATCGACCCTCCCAGGTTCAACTTGGGTCTTTCCTTTCCTCTATCTCACTCTCTACCTGTGGTGTTCCCCAGGGGTCTAACGTCTCTCCCTGGCTGTTCAACCAATACCTGGCACCTGTCACTCACCGCATTGCCACTCTCTGCTCTAACTTTCATTGCTTTGTGGATGACTTAGCTCGTTTTCAGGCTCCCCTCTGCCACCAATTCTTCTCATCTGACTGTCTATCTGCTATCAAGGAGTGGTGTGCCACCAACCATCTCTGCCTTAATGCCATTAAGACAGATTCTCCTCATCGGCACACCTGCATCCTCCTTTCCTGTCACTCTCTGGCCGGCCACCTTTGGCCCTCTTCCTGCTCTTACCTGTGAGGCTAAGAACCTCGGTGTCATCTTCGACTCCACACTCTCCTTTTCTCCTCACATCTCCGACTTCTTAGAGAAGTCAAACTACCAACTGCACCTCCTCAGAGGTGTTCTTCTTCTCCTTCCCCAAGAAGCACACGGTCTCTAGAGCTCTGGTTGTGCTGGACTACTGCAACAGCCTCTTTCTAAATCTGCCTGCTTCTACTCTCCGCCCTCTGCAACTCATCCGGAACAGGACTGCAAGACTTGTCCTTGGCCTCAAGCCCATGGATCGTATTTCTCCACCATTGAAATCTCTTCATTGGCTCCTAGTGGCTGCAAGGATTAAGTTCAAGACCCTCTGCATTGTCCACAATGCCCTCCGGGGCCTGGGTCCTCAATGCCTCCAACTCTCTATTTGTAAATACCTTCCTACTTGAGCTCTTTGCTCCTCCACCTCCCTCAGGGTCTGTCGCTTCTCCAAGCAACGAGTATGTGGTAGATCTTTCTTCGGCTGGGGCCTGCCTCTGGAACAGCCTCCCTGCCTCTCTGAAACTTGAGGATAACCATCTCGGGTTCTGGAAGCACCCCAAGACCTTCCTATTTGCTTCTGCCTTCTCTGTTCAACTCCCCTGCTGATTTCCTGTCTGATACTGCACTGGTCACCTGGCTAGCCTCTGATTTTGGGCACAGGTCTGTGCTCGCCCAGTTGCACACCTGCACTGCCTCCCTGCAACCCTTGCACTTGAGTCTGTATCTAACCCTACAGTCCCCACAACCTGCACTTTTGGACACCTGCTGTCTGCACTTACACCTGCCACCTGCTGGCCGCACTTTTATTGTTTTGATCCCATGTACAGTACTGCCCCCTCCCCTGGCGCTTTTCCCCTCCTCTGCACTTGCGTGATCTCAATGTTATTTGGCATAGTAAGATTGTTGTCTCTGTCCTCCCTCTGTTCCCCCTGCCTTGCCTCGTTGCACTTCAAAACACTTGTGTATATAGGCGCATTACAAATGCCATATCATTTATCAGCAATAAATGACACCTTAAATAGATATGTTTCAGGATCTTAAGACATGACTACTTGTTGGGTAGATTTTCATTTCTATGCTAAATCCTCCCCTGCGAGACCCACAGAACATTTTGCTGTACTTGTTCCTGGGTGAATGGGAATCTTTTCCCCCACTCATCCTGTCTTTTACTCTTTTTATGGGTGACCCTTTTATGTGTTGCCATAGTTTATTTTTGGGATAGTAACTTTTTGGGCTCATGCATTTTCCTATGGCAGCACACAACACTTTCTGTGCAGTGTTGCTGAAGTGCCTTGTAGGAACTGCTGTTCCCAAGGATAGGAGGATAATTGGTATCATTTTTACAATCCCCTTTGTGAGATCAGCCAGCACACCTCACCTTATATGGACTGTTCAAGGGATGCATAGTATCTGCTTTCTCACTGCTCATGTAACAATGTTAAAATGAGACTATTATGGCTTGTGGCAGTGGACATCCTTTTGACTTTTGTGTAATAACATGCAGGCTGTCAAACAGCCGCGGTAATGCACAGAAGAGTCGCCATTCTGCTAGAATGGTGGCTTCTTTTTTCACCATTTTTAGTAGGCTTGGTTTCTTGGTCCTTCTGCCATCCTGGGAAGGGGGAGGTCCTGGTTTGATTTTTGTCCTCGGCGGGAACCCTTTGTGTAGCCTGTCAAGGCTCCAGAGTGTCTGTGAAGGCAGTAAGTGAGGGAGGAGTCAGCAACTATGCAACCTTTTGTATTCTGGTGTGTCTGACCGAATTCCATTCCCACTGGGGGGGGGGTGGCTGTCCCGATTGTGCAGCCACCTGCCTCTTTCTGTAAACTGCAGGGAGATTTTTGAGATGTTGTGTGGGTTCCTGTGTCCGATTCTAGAAGTTGAAGACCAGTCAACCATTGGCGCTGAATCCGAAGAGGGAGATGAAGAGAAGGCTACTGTAGCTGATTGCGACCAGAGATGCCTGCTGTGTAACCAGAGCCTGTTCTGACTTTTTCTTCCATGCGACCTGGGAGTCCCGAAGACAACGACTCTGACCCTTGGACTGGTGAGACTAACCAATCTTGAAGACCTGCATTTTAGAGCCACCCCACAGCGAGCTTTGACCTTCCTGGGCTGCAAATCGCCAATATCCTGGGACCTCGAGCCTGAGTGCAGTGCAACATTTTTTCCGAAGGCCAAATCTCGCTGAAACCTTTGACTCTTGCTGGACCTCCTCAAAAGTCCCTTCGCTAGAGTACAGGACTGAGATCGTGAGGCAAATCCAATAGAAGATGAAAGTTCTTTATCTGGTACCTTGAAAAGCACACCAAATTCACAGAGCCGCAAGAAGCACTGAAGAATCCTTTGGTGGGAGCCTTGTCAGTTTGCTGCTGCAAGTTCCCATCCAGTGTTGGTTCTTTCGCCCGGTTCCTGTGCTGCTGCATCTTGAAGGCTTCTGTCTGCAAGTTCTTTACTGCTCAGCTGCTGTGTCCCTTAGGGGTAGTACTTACCTACAGTCTGTGTTGCTCCTGTGGGGCTGAGTGGGCGATTCATATGTTTGGGAGTTTGCTCATAACGAAAGCTGGGGCGCATCTACAGAGCGTTCTACAAAGGCCCTCAACACTTTCCACTAACTCTGTACGTACTTGTTTTATGAGAAATCCTCAAACTCTGACTTTCCTGCATATGATCCTCATCCCGGCCTGTCTACTGTTGGCCACTAGACCACCAGTGCCCCCCTCTGGCCCTGAGATTACTCATGCCTTGGAATAGGAAAGGACTTTAAAAGATAAGGCCTCTGATTTAAATAGAAGTACTTACTTGCTTAAGGTGTTAGTGTTGTAACTGTATCTCTGTAATAGAATAAGTTACTAAGTTCTTACCTGTGAGTTGCTGATTCCCATTCTGAAAAGTATACAGTTATTTACTTATCTTTGAATTGTGTTCCACTCCTCTAGAAAATGTGTTGGCATTACTTCATTATTCCTGAAACTGTCAAAGTTTACCACTAGGGGTTACTCACCTTGAATGGCATTCTGCATTAGGTTTTGCCTACCTTGAACTGCTGAATGCCTTTCTGAAACAGTCTATAGAGTTCTTGTTTACCTTAGAATTGTGTCCCACTATTCTGAAAAGTAACATTGGTTTAAATAGATATTCCTGTAATAGAAGTAGTGTAATGGTTTATAACCAATAAGGTGTTACTCCCCTTGAACAACCTTCTACCATTCTAAACGTGTAATCCTGATGTTCTTAACTTTTGAAAGGCATACAGCCATTCTGAAAAGTAATTGACAAGTTATTGCTGACCTTTGAATTGTATTCCACTATTGTAGAAAGTAATTTTGGTAGTATAAGTTACATATGCTTATTTATTAGACATTAGTATGGCGCCTATACACAAGTGTTAACAGATGCCACAAGACAAGATTGGGGGGAGAGAGGGGGGGCTAGGGGGCACGAGATGGGAATCGCAACAAAAAATTGTTATATTGGCCTTGTGATAATCCTGCCGTGCAAGTGCTTGACAAGGTGGTAAGTGTCTGGGGGTAGATGGAGAAGTGCAGGAATGGGGTGCCCCCAGGGAATGGGCTGGCCAAGGTGGCAAGTGCCAGGCGGAAACGTGGGGAAGGAAGGGGATGAGTGTGGTGGACAGGGAGGGCCAAGTCTGGGTCCAGGAAAGGGATCCCGAGGGCAAGTGCTGGCAAAGGATGCCTGGGGGATTGGTAGGGGGTAGTCTGCCCCCTGTATGGCTCTAAAGGAATCGCAGCGGCAGAGAGGGAAGAGTTAGCACGGGAGGAGGCGAGGGAAGGACGAGGAGAAAAGAGTCTTGACAACTTTCCGGGAACTTGAGAAGATCCAGCTCAAGTCTGAGGGGGCAGGGAGGCCGTTCCAGAAGGAGTCGGCCAAGGAAAGGGGATCTACATTCCACTCTCTGCTTGCAGAAATGTTTGACCTGTAGAGAGTTGGAGCCAGAGGACCGCAAGCTGGATGTAAAGCGATCCCAGGCCCCAGACATCCTTGTGGATGATCCAGGGTCTTCCTTGCAGTCACCGGGAGCCAGTGGAGTGTTTTTAGGGCTGGACAGATGTATTCCTTGGGCTTGAGGCTAAGGGGAAGTCTTGTTCTATTCTGGATTAGTTGAAGGGGGCGAAGGGAGGAAAGTGGCTGTTGCAGTAGTTTAGCCTAGAGAGAACCAGGGCACTGGAGATGTTGAACTTCTCAGAGAAGGTGAGGAAAGGTAGACTGCCCATGAGAAGGTGGAGTTGAAAGTTGAACTTCTTGGCAAGGTCTGTGATGTGTGGAGAGAGAGAGAGGAGTCCAAGATGATCCCAAGGAATTTTGCCTCACAGGTGGGTGAGGGGCCCTAAGGAGTCTGGCCAGAGTGGGGGGCAGGGGGCGTGTGGAACAAGGAGCAGGCATCCCAACGAGAAGGATCTATGTCTTACTGGCATTAAGGCAGAGATCATTGGCAGAACGCATGCCAGAATACCAGACAGGATGGCAGCTTGAAAGAGCTGTGTGTGTCCTCTGCATAACGCTGGAAATGTGGGGAGAAAGTGGTGATCAGGTGGGCCAGAGGGGCCAGGTAGATGTTGAAGAGCCATGGTGATAGGATAGAGACCTGAGGGACACCACAGTTAGAGGGTGTGGTGGAGGAGAGAAAGGACTCATTTGCACTTGGCAAGGTATGTTAGAAAGGAAGGAGGTAAGCCACGCCAGTGCCCTGTCCGTGATGCCTCAGGCATCATGGAGACGGTTTATGATTGAGTGGTTGACTGCGTCAAAGGCAGAAGAAAGATCAATTAGCATCAGAACAGAGGGAGTGTTGAGTCTCCCTCCTAAAATATGTCTGACTGCTCTGTCCACGCTACCAGCAGTACAGGTGTATACTAAGAGTTTACAGTATTGCCAGAGGAATCGTTTTATGAAGCCCCTGGGTGGACTTTAGAAATAAACGGTCCCAACACTTTGTTTAGTGCTTTTCTAATTTGAGAAGCATCACCTTCACAAATAGAACAATTACAGGAGCAAGAACATGATTTTTGTGACTCCTACATTTCTTCAAATCAACGAAAAGCTCACTGCTGCTGTGTGGCTACAAATGAACATTTTAAAGGTTGTCTAACATCCCTTAATGTAGAAGCCCTTTCTCTTCTCCTACAGCTTGACCTCTCAGCAGCGTTCGACCTCGTACACCACAACATCCTCTGTCACGCCCTCACTTCCTCAGCTAACTTCTCCTTGGGAGCTGCCAACTGAGTGTCCTCATTCATAGCTGATCTTCGCTGGGGAGGTCACTGCTAACCCTACCCCATGTGGCGTAAACCAAGGTTCCTGCGTCTCCCCTAGACTTTACGTGTACACAAAACCTCTGTTCGACCACCTTGACTATCTCTGCATCTCTTATATGAACTACAGCAATGACGCTCACATTCTTATCCCCCCCCTCACAGGTGACCACTCCAAGGACACTAGCGGAATCAATTAAGCCTGGATGGCCCCACACAGTCCTTGCCTCAATGATGATAAAGCGGAGCTTCTCATCATTGGGCCCCTGCCAGCTTGGCCAAACTACCTACAAAACCTTCAACATTGATGGCCACAACATCCCGGTTGCTACCTCCGTCAAGACCATGGGCATGTACCTTGACGGCTTCCTGACAGACCCGCCAGGTCAACCACATTTCTTCGTCCTGTGGCTGTGCTACCAAGCTCATGAAGGCCAGCATACCCTTTCCACGGAGAACAGACTTGAAGTTGTATGTGCCCTTATAGGATCTAAACTTGACTACTGTAACTCTTTACTTTGTGGCACATCTGAAAATAACCTGCATATACTACAAACAATTCAGAACGACGCCCTATGGGTGGCTTTGGACATTGGTAAGAGGAAACCTATTTCAGAGGCAAGAAAAGCTGCCCACTGGCTCCCGATCAAGGACAGAATTTCAAGATCCTGTCCATCACCCACTGCTGTCTCGAACAATGCCCCTCAATACCTGGCCTACAAAATAAACACTCCCTCCTCGGCAAGGCCCACAAGATCCATTTACAGACACGTCTGATCACTCCCAGGTTCAACTGCACAAGATAGTTTCCCAGTCCGGGCACATGCACTCTGGAACGAACTCCCAACCCACGTGCAAAATGAACCCTCCTGTAAAGTCTTCATAAAGCTTCTCAAGTCTCACCTCTTCAACTGACCTTTCTTCGTCTTTTATTTTTTTTCCCGTCCCCCAACTCTCCCAAATCTTCATCAATATTGTGTAACGAGTGCCTAGATGCCCATGGTCTTTGCGCGCTGTGTAAAATGTATGCAAACCAGATGTTTAGTTTTAGTTCGAATTCAATACTGCATGCTGAAAATTCAGCATACTCTTATGTAGACTGTACAATTGTTTCCACTTTGTTGTAAATGTGTCTACATTTTGTTTAGGGAAGTACAATTGCAACTTGTCACATATGGGATAGTAATCCCATTGCCACATACACAAATGCAACAAACTCGACACAATTATATTGGCTGAGGGAGCATGGCTAGTTCTTGCACCCCTTGAAGCTCGGAATACAGCAATTGCAGAGACTATAAAGGATATGCTTTGAGTGCTTGGATCTGCATTTAAATTTGCAACGCAACACAGAGGAAAGCGTGAGGAACAGACGAGTTCCTACTGGTAACAAACCAAGCATTAAGCCTACATGTTGGGGAAAAGGGTTCTCTACAAAAGAACATAATCTGGACTACATGATTTTAACTTCATACAATTAAGCTGCAAAAGTAATGCATGTAATGAGGAAAGAGGAAGATTCTCTCTTTAAAATGCTCAAGAGTGTTGTATAAAGAGGCGTGTATCAGCTTAATGTGATACTAGGTGCACAGTTGTTAACCTCCTAATGTAATGAATATTGGCTGTTTAAGGCCCTGAGGAAGCTCCCATTTGGAGAGAAGCAGGTGTTACAGGTATGCTCCGACTTCATCAGATAAGGGCCTCATGCAGTTAGGTCCTTTTGAATTAGGCCAGTTAGGTCCTTTTGAATTAGGCCATTTTTAGTTAACAGGCCCACATTTAGTGAATATTCACAAGAAAGTGGACGCTTTCCAGTAAATGTGTAGAAAGTCTAGCTTTCTAAAATGTACACAGGATTATGGAATACTCATGAATTATCTTTCTTGTATTCAAATAATTTTTCTTGATCATTTTCAATTTACTTTGGTTGATGCAGTTTTCACACAAATTGTCTGTTCTCTTACCTTTCTAAGTTTGGCCTGCAGTGTTTGCGTAACTGTTGCAGCTGGAAATATAATTTCTATTGAAATTGGTAAATTGTGCAGATGAACTTTGTGGCAAGGCCTTAATTATATGAATTCTGCTGCAAATGTAGAATTGAGTAACTTAAGTGGCAGCCTTGGCTTTAACTTGTAAAAACTTACTTCATGCCTTTTTCTCTGTAAAGCCACTGTCCAAATGTTTGAGTCTTCTGTGATCTTTCCTTAGCTTGGAGACCCCTTACAGGCCTTCCCTGTCTTCAAGAAATACGACCGAAATGGGTAAGACTGCTTCAGACACATTTTTATCTGATTTTCAATTTTATAAATGGGTGTGACCTTCTTTTTTTTTTTTTTTATATATAGATTGCGTAGTCTGCTCTTTGACCCTTTCCATATCTGCCTCTCCTCTCAGCCTTTCTCTGGCACCTCCTTTTCTTAACTCCTCTGTCCCTAGACTCCATTTCCTGCCCCTCTTCCCGTCACATACTCCAGGGATTGAAATACGGATTTGATTAGCAGGAGCGAAAAGCAGCTCCTGGGGATCCAGCAGCACCCAGTAGCAGGAGCTTACTCTGGAAACCAGGAGCTATTACATATTATGTCGCCAATTTAACTGCCACATGAGATGCAAACTATAACTTTTTGTCAATTCTAGATGACATTATGCTTCAAATGTCTTCTGGATGTCCCCTAATGCTCATTTATACACATTGCTAAATGCACAGAGTTAATGTCCTGTGTATATATTTTTATGACACTAGTTGACCTGTGGAGCCAAATGTAGCTCCTAGTTGCTGTTGGCGACAAGCCAACCAGGCTCTCCTAGGGTGTAACCATAGCTCCCTGCAATTTCGAACCCTGTAATCTGATGGGCCTGTGTGGAGTCAGTCTTCTTTTAACATTTAGTGCTGTACTTGTTTTTACTACATCAGTCACCGTCCTTCAGCTCTTAGCTTGCCTGAAAGTGGGTGCTATGCTTATTGTGGTTAATGTTCCACTAAGTGACTTGAGCCTGCATCGGCTAGTGTCTTGAGCCTTTCTCTAAACCAACGCTTATGCACTTTCGTTTAATGGTGTGGATAATGCTTGTATAGATCACACTGACCTGTTTTACTTTATCCAAGCCAACGCTGATGTTTACAAATGTAATGCTATTGCGCTCAGCATCCTTCTTAGCAGGGAATTCATGTAATCTGTTCAAGGAGCAGCTTTGAGGTGTGTGAGCTTTAGCTTGATTTGCCTAGTTTTGGATGTGAAAAATGTCACATCCATGCTTTTGCTCATCCCAAGCTTTGGTATATTGCAGCTATCGATTAGGAAAATATATACTCTGAGGATAGTCTGTAGATTTTTTTTAAAATTTTTTTGTTTACTATGTACATTGGTTTAAAAAAATCTTTGTAATTATTGTGAGAAACTTGGCTGTATTCTCCCACCCACTGCTTCGGGATATTCCATTCAGGTGGCCAGAGACGGGCATTGCTTTTGGATCCCGACCCTGGGGTTATTTGAGGGGGGGGGGGAACATCCGAGTGGAGGGTCACAGTGGGATTGGGAGGAGGATACCCGAGGGCGAGAATTGGTATTTCCCTAATCCTGAAAACACCCTACCTACCCTTCCTCAGATTTTGTTGGGTGTTAAAATCTCACCTCATCTCCCCATTTCCAACAAATACAGAGACGAGGTTGGACCGTAGGGGTCCAGAAGCAGAGAGGCAGGAGCTGCAGGCCGGTGGAAGATGGCGTGCAGAGGCCCAGTGTGGAATATGGCCTGCAGTGTGGTGAGAGATTTCAGGCCAGGTCCAGGAAAGTGCTCGTCACTTGGGCCAGTGCCGACCCCAAGGGTGCCTGGGCGGCAGGTTATGAGACCTCGACCCAGCATTGCCTGGAGGAACCCCCTCTCAATGCAACGCTGCCCTGTGAGTTCCGTGGAGAATGTGCAAGAAACTCTGGAGCGTGCGTTTAGATGAGAGCGGAGTGGGAGAAATACGGATCGGAAAAGCGGCACGGAATTGTGAGAAAGGAAAGTGTTAAAGTTTAAAGTAAGTGCGAAGCAGAAAGGGAAAAGGCTGAAAGCGCAGCGGAGAGCCAGAGCGAAGCAAAAAGCATGAAGGCTAAAAGCATGGGTAAAAAGCAGGAGCGAAGCAGAAAGCGGAAAAGGCAGCCTCGCTGAAAGCGAAAGTAAAGCAGAAAGTAAGAAAAGCAGAAGAGAGAGAAAGTGGAAAGAAGCACAACAGTGCAAGTGGCCCGTAACAAGAGGGGGGCACGAGAAAAGGCAAAGACAGGTGCCAGGGGCACGCTAAAAAGGAAAGCAGAAAAGAGGGTGCAATTGTGCACAGAAAGTAACGTAGAAGAAAAGGGGTGCAGGAAGCATCTGAAGGAAACAAAGGTATTGAGCGGTGGGGGCGGGGAGAGTGCGAGCAAAGAGAGGGGCACAATGGTCAGTGGTTGCACCTAGGAAAAGCCAAGAGCCTGGCGTTTCGAAAGCCTCAGATTCTACCCCATGAGCGGATGATGTGGGAAAGATTGTTAATCTGAAAAGGGTACATCCTAACCAGCAGAGTTTTTTGTGAACTGAAGGGCACCCTATGAACTCCAAGAACTGTTAAATCGTGGGTTGTGTTTGAAAGCTGGAAGAGGCTAGAGCTTTGGGGGCAGGAACCCTGAGAGGAATATTAAAGAAAGCATCCTGACAAGTAACATTGTGTTTAAAGTAAGAAAGAGGCTTGAGCTTGGGGAAGGGAACCCTAAAAGGCCTAGCCAAGTTTTTTTGTTGTGCTATTGAAAGGATTGAAGCGTGGGGAAGGGAACTCTGAGAAGCTTACAAAAAGAACAGTTACAAATTTCCATGGTGTTTTGAAACTTGGTTAAGCTGAAGCTTGGGGAAGGGAGCCCCAAGGGACCTCTGGAGAAGTGTTAGGGAGAATTCTCAGAAATGTGCTAATTACCTTCTACCTTAGAGACCCCCTGCTCCTTTTGCTGGACTTTAGTACTTTTAATTTGTAACCTGGAGGGAACGAGACCTTTTTCCCCACTCTCTCGTATTGTTCTGTAATTTGGACTGTTTCTTTTGACTTTGGAGTCTGACAAACTCCATAGGCATTATCTTTAGATTGTGACACACAGCACCTTCAGTGCAGTGACACAGGGAAGTCTTAGATTTTCCAAAGGATTAAATACCTTCTCTTGGTGCAACTATTGTTTCCAAGAGCAGTTTAGTTAAATTGACTTCTTTACTTACCTTTTGCAATTTTCCAGCCCCAGCACGCACTATCTTACAATAGACTGCTGGAGGGGTTACTTAGTATCCCCTTTGTCTAGTTTCTCAGGTAACATTTTTATGTTACCCTTTCCATGATTAATGGCTGGTGGCAGTGGTTTACTTTTTCCTAACATTGTGTGTTTTTACAGCGGGCTGCAATTGCAGCTGCAGGAAGACACCCATGGGTGCCCATTCCGTCAAAATGGCCACAGTCTCCTTTTTTGCCATTTCTTGTTGGAAAGGTCCTTCTTGAGATTTACTCTGCGTGCCAAACCATGTTTGGTACCTTTGTTCGTTTGGTCTTTGGCGAGATTCACGGGTGAAGCCCGCCTCTGGCTCCAGCGTGTCTAGCAGGGCAGGAAGCAAGGGAGGTGCCCGAACCCTGTGCTTAGTCTCCTTGGTTACAGGAATGCACTCAAGGGTGATTGGCTGGAGGGTTGACCTTGGAGATTGTGATTGAAAGCTAGGCTGCGAATGAATGGGAGAAACCTGCACAAAAGGTGAGCCTTTTTGCTTGGAAGGCAGTCGACCACTGGACAAAGGAATCCGAAGAAGAACTTGGAAGAGACGCCTGCTGCAACTCCTGGATGGTTGGGTTTCCCAGTAAAGCCTTGCTACAGTGCTGAAGCTCTGAATTCGCCTCTACTAGAGAAGACCTGCAAAGGACGACTTCTCCCCTTGGGTTGGTGGGACCAATCGACCCCAAGACGAGCTCATCTGGAAATCCTCTCAGAGTTGGCTGTACTTCCATTGCTGCTGCAGGAACCGAAGTGCCAGGAAGAGGAACGCCAGAATTGAGTGAGTGTCTTTAAGTTGGACCCGAGCTCCAGGAAGATTCTCCGGATTCCCAGGAAGCAGGACTGACCAAGCCTGAGCCACCTCAAGAGTGCTGGACCCCAGATGCGAGGGAAGTCCATAGTGGTATCCGAGAACTGCGGTGGTGGTTGCGAGAGCCACACGGAGCTGAAACCGTGAAGTTCTGCTGATCTGAAGTTTGCCCATTGCTGCCGCCAACCTTCAATTCGTAGTGCAGGAGTCCCCAGACGTCGTCCTTCTTGTCCCCACGACTAAGGCCCAGGAACAACAGGATCTGCAGACTTACACAGGAACAGAAGCCAGATGGAACCAATTTCTTCTAACCAAAGGTACTGTGAAACTAAGAGGACTTGCCTCTTGATATGTAGCCTTGCTAGTACTCAGTTAAGACTTGTCTTGGTTGCTTTTGCAAGCCTCCCAGCATGTGGCCCTACAGTGATTCTATTTTTCTACAAAGACTTTTACTTACTTTTGCTCAAATAACATTGGCTGGCCTGGCTCCCTGAAAGACTCTTCTTACATCCTGACTTTGTGCTTTACCTTTCCTCCAGGAAAGGGTTAATTTACTTTGCATTGGGTGGTTCAAAAGTACTTGACCTGCTTCAGAATATTTGGTTAACCTTTGTTTTATTCCTAAATCCTTTTCTTTCACACCAAGCTCAGTATTGCTCTAAATGTACCAGTCCACAGTGTCCTAGTTATTTAAGTCACCTCAGGGTGTAGGAAGAATCTTTGTGCCATCCCAAATGGGTACTTGCTACTAAGAGTGTATTTTGAAGTGTATTTTTGTTACATATATATTGTCTCCCTTTTGAAGAAGGCTTATTCAACTGACTGAAATAAATAATAATTGTTTAATCACGAAACCTTAAATGTAAGAGTTTATTTGAATACTTGTCACTGTGAATCTCTGTGTGAAAGCCCTACTGCTCACATTGACCCCTCTTGAGATGAGCACGGCTGCTCAGTCACACTACCAACCTGTGTAGTACAGACTTGTCTCAAATGTTGGGTTACCTATTGCCATGAGGACAAGGTTGGTGTAGTCTTCCAAAGGGTACTGCAACCAATCTTGCCTAACAAGAAGGTCTTCGAATAGCCTTGTGGATTGAATTCATTTGTGTCAGATTGACCAAGCAGCAAGACCACCTGAAACCAACTCTGGTTTCCATTTTTTGCTGAACCACTGTTTTCCTTACTTTGGAAAGACTTCCTCTCACATTTGTGTATAGAGAGGGCAAGCATAGGTTTAGACAGACTTTTATTTTGGTTTCTTAAACTGTGACGTCATTAGAAACCTCACTTAAGGGAATTGCCCCTTTAGAGTTGCGGCCGGTCAGGCATTACACCAACCCCGAACCTTAGTAAATGCTTTCATACAAACCCCTTTAAATCTTTCTCTCTTGATACCATGCCTTTCTCATAATATATATATATATATAATACAAAATTACAAATACATCAATATTTCCTTCGTTCAATCTCTAAATTGCATAAAAGTGCTTCACTATATTAGAAAACTATTATATACATTGATTGTTGAATTTAATTGAAAGAGGGCCTCTGGGTAAGCTAGTATCCCGTTCTGGGCCCCTTTCACCCAACAATTTATAACTTACTATTATAAAAATGGACTGAGGCTATGTAGGATATAGGCTCCTCTCCACCAGGAGTCTCTACCACAACCCCCCCCCCCCCCCCCCTCCGTGCCGCCGCCGCCGCCGCCTCAACCTCTACCTCTTCTAGGGCCCCGTACACCCTGGGTGTGTAGTTGATTCAGTCTAAAATGCATGCGGTTCTGTTCATTGAGTTGGCTGAACACCTCAGGTAACCAGGGAGCGTCAAAACATCGTCATGTTCCTATAGTCCTTCAGTAAGCTATAGTGAGTCGATTTAACCCACAGGTTCACCCAGTCGAATTCTCTCCCTTTCGCTTTGACTCGTGTGGAATTCATTGCTCCATGAACTTCCCTAGGCGTACACATAATTGTTTGATTTGTGAATCCTTGATCTGTGCGTTCACAGCACATTTTCTTTCCACTCTGGCATTTTAAATTCACAATCCTAAAATTATAGCCGTGAAGTCATGGATGCACCAAAGTGGATGCATAGGTGGACCGAGATAAATGATAAGGTTTATGAAAAACAGATTGTTTGCAGATTTAACTTCTGGAATACTCTGTTCGTTTTGTATCTAGTCTAAGCTACCACTGTTCAGTGGGCTATTTGCTAAAATGCAGGCCATACTGTTGTGCTGCGCAAAGCCTTGGGGAGAAGGTTTGCCACTTAGCCCTTGGTATGCAAAGGCTTGTTACCCTGCATCTGAAGGGCATAAGCACTTATCTGTACGCCATACTAATCAGATGCTGCCTCCATCACACAGGACTGCTCAAGTTGGATGCTTGCCTTGTAATTAAGACACTGTGTATTGAATCTGTGTAACAGCGTTTTCTTGCCTCTCTTCACTTGTACAGTATCTATTGCCTTTGCTTACATGAATTGACTATCACACTTAACTTAGTCTCCATTTTGAGATTCCTTTCTGTGTAGATATGTAGATGGTATAGTAGTATCCTTAAGGCTTACTGCATATGTGGTTGGACATAAAAAAAAAGTGTTTTTTTTCTGGAGCTTGTGAATCTGCTTAAATGTACATGCTATGCACAGTCCACCAGTGGTTGGCTCAGAGCATTACTTCGTTTTCGAATTAGAAAAAAAAGTGCGCGCTTAAATCTGCCTGGCTGCTTATGCTACCTTGAAGAGGGTTTGGTAAGAGCAAGTGTGAAAAGCTCTTGCTCATCACATTGTTGGCCTTCCACAGGGCTGGTTCTGAAAATCCGGAACTAGTATTCTTTAGAAATCTGTAATTGCCTTGCAGTGTACCATAACCACAGTTCATGATGGTTGTAAACCTTGTTCTTCTGTCACTGGAGGTATGAGTGCCATTCTGGGCTATTCGAAAGAATATCCTTTACATGAGATTGCAGGAAGCCTCTGAGCTGGTACTCTGCGCCAACACACGAGAAGCTGTACACCCAGTCATTGGACAGAGATTACTGCCAGTAGAGATTGCAGTAATCTCACTTTTTGCAGCTGCGTAGTAAGGAATATATACAGCCTCTTATGTATTTCAATATATTAGAATACTCCTGCTTTATCCAGAGTATCTTTTATATTCAACTTCTTTGCTTAAGTCAATTGATTTCTGCACCTCAGGCATAAGACTTTTGAGGTTGAGAACGAAAAAGCTGCATTAAGGTCGCTGATCTAATGCATATTCAACCTCTAATAAGGCATGTGTTCCAAAGTGTGTTTCTTTAAACGTGCTGATGAATCCATGTCTACACGCTGGGCATGTATCTCGACTCCACTCAAACGTCACTATTTCTTCCACTGCCTATACAAATAAACTTATCAATACCTGTAAACCATTCTTATTCATCAACAGCTGCCTCACTTTGGCTAGGGCTCTGATACTGTCCAGATTGGATTACTGCAACACACTTTTCCTTGGCTCCACTAATCATTACCTGAACAGACTACAGGTTCTACAGAACAACGCCCTCAGATGTGCCCTTAATCTTCCCCGCAAGGCCCACAGCTCCACCTTCAGAAAAGAAGTTCATTGGCTCCCTATCCGTGATAGAATCAAACTACGCTCACTCGTCATTACACATAAATGCCTCGCCAGCCACACGTTACTTATCAGATACATTAACCAGACCAGGCTCATCCAGACCGACCAGATCCCCATATCTGCACCAACTAAACATTCTGAAGTTTAACCTGAAAACAGCGGGGGGAGCAAGCTTCCCTGTGTTAGCAGCGAAATGCTGGAACGCACTTCCCATAGAAACTAGAGCCGACGCCTCGTTTTGGTCATTCAGAGCCAAGGTGAAAGCTCTGTTGACGACTCAGCAATAGCCTTTTATCTGCCCTCAGCAAATTCTCTCAACCTGTAATTCTGTTTTATCTATAGCCGCGGACCATTATATAACCTGGTCCATTTTGTAACTATTGATGCTCTCTATTGTCGTGGACCATCCTGTAAACTGGTCCCTCATGTTATTTATTGTATTTCATCGTCTTCTGCTGTCTACTACTTGTGCAACCGTCTGTAACCTATGTTGCTTTATAAGTCTAATGCGCACAGTTACCCCAGGGTTTGACTGTGCTATGCAAATAAACAAACTGAACTACATAACGTTATTAACAAGGAATTGTAACCTACTCATTGGTTAACATGTGTGCTGAAAGCAAGTGTTCACCAGGAAAGGTGATCTGTTTAATAGGCTGAACGAAATATAAAGCTTGTGTCGAGGTTGGAAGCACCTTGGTTGGCTTTCAGGAGCATGTAAGTCCGATCAAGTGCTCTCTTAAAGAGCCAAAGAATGGATCCATGGCAACTTGAGTGTTTACAGATTTTGATTCATGATCGTAAAATGCCTACTGGAGGTGCGGATGTGGGGGGCGGGGGGGTAGAGTGTCAGTTTTGAATTTTTGCTGACATTTTTGCTGCACAATTGTCTGGTGCCAACTTTAGGAGTTCCATAGTTGTGTCTTAATGTTTTTAGGATGGCATATCAGTGCCCCTCCAGAGTGCTCTAATATACCTTTACAAGGACAAGATTTCCATAATCCACACTGGCAAAGATTGTATTTGTTCTCTGCGCTCTACTCCCCATGAGCCTGACCACAACTCTCTTCTCTGGTAACTCCCACCAAACCTGTACAATAGTCTTGCTCCTCGCCAGCATTCTGACCCAAGGACTGCAGGAATCTGGCTTAAAGATCAGTGTGGAATAGTATGTTGGCTACGGTCTTGACTTCACGGTCCCATTGAGCCAACAAAATGCTCTTCTACTCCCCTTTTATGTTTGTAGAGCCCAGCTTCACTTTGGTGCCAAAGAGAAGGTTACACTTTCTCACCCCCTTGGAATGAGTGGGAAATGGACTTCACACCTCCACTTCAAGTATTTTTCTCTAGCTAGGTTGTCATAGACCCAGAAACTGCAGTAACTTATATGTTAGTGCATTTATTGCATTGGACTGGCTATGTGGTGGACTGCCTCAGTGTTCATTTTTGATCCACCTTCACCCGGGTCAAGTATAGTGAACCTCCAAGGCTACTCTCACCCCATGCCCCCCCACCGCTCCCCCCCTCTTCCAATCCTCTTTAATCTATGTGTTGAATCCCTTGGACAGACCCTTAACAAACACAGCGTCCATTTCCACCAGTATGCAGAAGACACGAAAATATACTTCAAAATCTCACCCCCACCTCACAATAGCTGTCTGTCCACTACTGTCACCTGTGTCCCATGTGCTCTAGCTCAACCCTTCCAAATATCTCCTCAGTTTCTCCCAGACAAACCCAAATCCAGCTCATGGATCAAAGAACTCATCAGTGACAACCCACACATCTCCCTCTCCACACCAGTCAAATCCCTTCACCTCCCCATCACCCCCACCTTTCCTTCCACACCACATAGCTGATGTCACCAAAACGTACAACCTAATACTACACCACCTACGAAAAGACTCCTCCTTCCTCCTGACGTCTTCTGCACTGCAGTCTAAGCACTGGTTCTCTCCAAGCTGGACCACACCAATGTTCTCCTCACTGAACTGCCCAACAGCCTCTTGCGCCCCTTCTAGCCTCTGCGTCCACCTACCCAAACATTCATAAATTATCTTGGCTTTCGCCCAGCTTCACTGGCTGCCCGTACCCCAGAGGATTGCCTTTACAGGACTCTGGATTGTTGCCAAAGCCATCCACTACAAAACCCCAAATTACCTTAATGACAAATTCAAGCCCATCTCTCAAACATTCCACTGTGGAAACTAACCTGCACCCAAACAAGCAATTGCCCAGTGGCGACCCCAAAGCCTGGAAGACCCCCCCCACCCCTTCACATCTGCACTGCACCCTCCGTCACCACTGTCAGAAAGGCCCTCAAAACGTACCCGTTTCCACACACAACCCTGCCGCTCACCTCCCGCTACCAACACTTGCCTATCTTAATCCTTCTATCCTGAAAATATTTTCTTGCTTCAGTTTCACTTCTCACATTTTCAACCTTGTAAGGCACTTGGGAGACCCTCTGGATAAAACATTCCATAAAAATAAATAATTATATTTATTACATTACAGCAAGCGATACATGCCAGAGTGCGACGCAGTATTTATTTATATATTCGTAAAGCACTGCTATTAACAAATACAAACAAGAAGGCAGGACATGCACAGAGAAATTAACCCCATTTAAAACCTGAAGGCAGGTAAAACTAGATAAGACAAGAGAGAAGGCACAGAAATAAAATTGCACAAAAGAATGGCAAGATTAAAAGCAGACCACAAAGGTACTAGCAATCGCAGCACAGGTAGCACCGACCACTAAGGCTGTGTGAAAAAGGTTTTCAATTAAATTTTTTTCTTAAAACCACCAAGGGTGGTCTCAAGCCTCAACAGAAGAGGTAGGGCATTCCACAATTTATGGGCAAGATAATCAAAAGAGCATTTTCTTGCACGCTGCCGGTTGACGCGCCTTAACGGTAGCAAGTTGCAATTGCTTGATCTGATTACCTGCCCATTTTGGTACATAATCTGAAATGTGGGAGACTTGCCAAACAAACTAAACAACTTGCAAAACGTACCAGTTCTCTGATCAGGTTCTGTAGATGGACATGATATGACATAATATGATATAGTTTATTTATATAGCGCCTATACACAATGTTTCAAGGGAGGGAACAAGGGAAAATACAATTACATTCTTACAGGCCATGAACAGTAAGGATGTGAAATTAACTATCGTACTCCGCCTGATGACATTTCAGATAGTGCAAGAGCTAAGACCTAGATAAGGAAGGGAGGGGGAGAGTGGGAAGGAAATGGAGACAAGACGAGCGACTACCGTACTTGGCCCGACGACATTTCTGGTAGAGCCGGAGAAAAACAAAAGGTGAGGGAGAGGGGTGCAGAAAGGGGCGCGGGGGACAAAACCAGCGACTGTTGTACCAGGCCTGACATTTCAGATAGTGCTGGAGGAAAATAAAACAAGTAAGGGGAGGGTGAAGGTGACGGACGAGGTTGCTATCATAATAGGTCCAGGGGCAATTTGGATAGAGTAAGTGTATAGAAGAAAGTAAGGTGAGGAGCTGGGGGGGAGGGCAGATGGAGGGGCGGGGGGGAGGCACAAAGGGAGAGGTGGAGAGAACCGAGGGTAAGCAGTCAAAAAGAGTGGAGAAGCAAGAGGGGAGAGCGAATACAATTGCAGAAGTCAGTAGTAACACATAATGTTGCAAGCCAGGATACAAGATTAAGATGGGGAACAGCCTGATTCAGGGCCACCATGAGTACAAGATGTAAAGGAAGTTCAGCATGAGAGCTGAGAAAGGGCGACGCACCGTGAATGAATGAAGTCCATAAAATTCAAATCCAGCATTGGCCACAAGACTGCGATGGTGAAACCTGAATGTATCGGGACAGACTCCTGCAGAAGTAGGCTGGGGGGGTGGGCAGGGAGAGCAGGGTAGAAGAATCCAGCAAAACAGGCTACACATGTGTGCGCGAAGGTGGGGGGGCACACGGAACATCATAGGGGGGACCAGAGGGGGTGGGGATGGCCTGTGGGGACAGAGGGAGTAAACGCATGTTGGTGCATGCGTACCTGCTGTCTGAGCAGGGGTTTGAGCCCTGGGTCGTCCTGGTACGAACAGGAATTGCCCTTTTCTTTGTCTGCCCTTCGCTTCGGACGCCCAGTTGAGACGCCCTTGATCTAAGAGTTAAGAGCAGGAAGGAAGAGGCAGGGCTAAGAAGGTGGGTGGTGCTTAGGCCAGGTGACCAAGATCCACTTGCACCTGCTCCCCATCTGCAAAGGAAAAGAGGCTGGAGGGCACCAGGTGGGCGGGGCTTAGGCCAGGTGACCTAGATCCATTTGCATCTGTAAAGGAAAATATGCTGGAGGGCTCCTTAAGTAGGGAAAAGAGCAGAAACTAGGAAGGCACCAGGTGGGCGGGCTTGCTAAGTGGGGGAAAGAGCAGAAACTAGGAAGGCACCAGGTGGGCGGGGCTTAGGCCAGGTGACCTAGATCCACTTGGACCTGCTCCCCATCTGCAAAGGAAAACAGGCCGGAGGGCTCCTTAAGTAGGGAAAAGAGCGGCAACCAGGAAGGCACCAGGTGGGTGAAGCTTGAACACTCATTGTTAAAAATCAAATCAGTGATCCTGTAGGTTGCTGTTCGGATTCGCTTATCACTTTGTGCTTTGCACTCTGATGTAAACTGCACTGAGAATGGGCATGTGTAGCTGGCCTACATACCCCCGAGCAGACGACGTGGGGTGAGGGGGGTGGGTGGGGACTGACTAGTTGGTGTGCTGCTGCATACTGAGACCGCCTGTGCTCTCTCCCCACGTGGCACCTCACCCTGGCATGGTGCATTGCGGTGCAAATGTCTCAAACCGTGCATCCTAGGGCCTTGAAACATGATTTCCGAGGTCCCATGGGGACCTTGAGTTTTGTTTCTAGTGTCGAGACCGGTCCTTCTATGACAACATTGATGTTTCACCAATTCCAGACAACCGTCTCAATGTTGAAGGTGCTGTAATCCAGCGAAAGGGGTGAGGTGTCCAAATGTCACATAGCCAGTAATGTCCACAGGGTCCTCGGGTAACTATGCAAAATTTGGTGCAGATTGGTTAAACGGTGTGGAATTATATAAGGAACAACGCTTCGCCAAGCTACAAACCCACTAATTTAATTTTTACTTTTATGTAAAGCAGCATACATTGCATGTGTTCCTTAACTAAGAGCCAATATAATGCTTGCCTTGCATCAGTGACATGATCCCTCTATTAGGGCCTGCTACTATCCTGACCGCATGATTTTTGGATCATTTGTAGCTTGGGTATCATTGTGTGATACCTGCCAATAGGCTGCCACAGTCAATTCTTGCCCCAATTATGGCCCTAGCAGGTGTGGCACAGTTTTCGGCAGAGCTAAGTGGGTGGATCTTGCTCCAGTCTTGCAAACGAAGAGACTACATAATTGACCTGATCTTTCATGGATAGAGTCCGATAAACCCCCAGGGTTTGACTGTAGAGCCAACCCTAATCTCACAGCCCGCGATATTACATTTGTTGTATTCTGCCGAGAGACTAAATCTGTGTTGCTAACAGACCAGCAGTAGCTCCATCTTGGCCTCATTATGGGCCATCCAGCTCTGTCTAATATTGAAGATAGCATTGATGTTATGTTAAAGGATACTTATACCCCACACTATCACCATTTGAGTGGCCCCCTGGCGCTCTGGAGGATCTGAAAAGCAAGATGGTAGGGTAATTTAGTAGGACTGAGCAGAAAAAAAGCACAAGTCTGATGTGCTGTTGGCAGCTTCAGTTTGGTTTACACCGTTTCCTGAGTGTAGGTGAGATTTTTCGGTCGGTAGATGTCATGTGCTGTTGTGCGAGGCTGTGGTTTTTTGGTTGCGGTGTAGTGAAGTGCGTGCGGTTTGTTGTGCTGTATAGATATGGTTGTGTTTTGTCTAGAGTTTGAGAGATTCGTTTTTTAGTGTGTTGGTTAGTGCCACTCAATCGTACCCCCTCAGCTTTGGCCACCTGTGGCACGTGTCCCTGCCAGTGTCGTGCTTTGTTGTGTACTAGGCGGGTGTCCCGCCTATATTCTGTAGAGTTGTGGGTTTCAGCAGGGCTGTTTTAGTGGCGATGCCTCCTCCAACCCCCCGGCCCCCTGTATTCAAACTAATGGATGTCTACAATGCTTTGTCCCCTGGCATATCCTGCTGTGCAGCCACCATCGCCTCCCTGGAGGCTGGGGGGCCTCTTCCCTGTGCCCTTGAGCTACCTGGGCTGCGTAGCTTATCTGTTTGGTTGCCACTCCATCACCTTTAATTTCAATGCCCTCTCTTTGGTTTAACCTCTCCCCATCGCTCTTCCTAGCTTCCGGTAGGGCCCTCCATGGGAACTGGTGCACCCGGGTCTCCCTCCCACTTGGACGTCTGTCCACCTCGCTGCACTTTCTCGTGGTTGTCTAGTCTTCCATTTTGCCATTTCTCTATTCATTCCGGGGGGATGTGGGTGTTGCTCATTTGTTTTCTGAATTTTATATGGTCCTTCATGTTTCGTATTTCTCTCGGGAGTTCCAAATTTTTAGAATGAGGGGGCGTAGTCGGTGGGCAGGGGAGGTCCATACTGTCTGATAGCTAGCCAATTGGGTATGGAGGGGGTTTGAGGCAAAGATGGATAGTGCTTCCAGGGTGTGCGCCTTGGGTGTCTTTATCCTTTGGGTAAACTATCCCTAGATTCTGAGTAATGTCGGGGTGGTGGAGCACCGAAGGTTGCGGTCCCTTGTTATGCAGAGACTTGGTTCTGATGTTTCACTCTGAGCACCGCTGTAATGCTATTATGCAGCTAGGGCCGACCCAGTAGAGGTGGTGGAGCACCTAGAGCTTGGAGCACAGTGCTGGATGGAATGGAATGGAAGGGGTAGGGGAATTGCGAGATTTCTGGCCAGAGGGAAGAATGCCCACATTTCAAACCCAACAGCAAATGCAAAGCACCTGGATTTGTGTTTCCTGGATAGAGGCAAAAGAGCCCAAATTTGAAACACAAATTTCAAACACAACAGCAAATGCAAAAACCTCCCGATTCGAATGTCCTGGATAGTGGGAGAAAGTCTAAATTTCAAGAACATAGCAGCAAATGCCAACACCTAGATTCAAGATTCATGGGTAGAGCGCTAAAAGAGCCCAGATTTCAAACTCAACAGCAAATGTCAAAAACCTAGATTCAGGATTCCTGGATAGAGGCCTAACTGCCGGATATGGCTAATAGGCTCAGTTGGCCTAAATGTCCGATATGGATAACGTACAACTGTGGGCGACGTGCAGCAAGCTGCAAGCTTTTTGGTAATGGGATGATTGAAAGTGGTGGGACAGTTTAATGGGGAGCAGTAATGGCTGTTCCCCCAACCACACCTTACGTAGCTCGTCAGCTGCTGGTTGATGGCTGCGCTGCTGGCTCCACCGGCAAACACTGGCCAACACGATCTGGAGCTGCTTCTGCAGGAGCTGCCTTTTGCCTCTGGGCCCCTAGCCAACGGGCTGCACAGGTAGGGGGCTGCTCTGGTAGAGACTGATGTTCGAAAAAACTACCCAATCGGGGGTCGGGATGGAGCGGTCCTGGGAGACCAGGAAATCAGGTCGGCAGGCAGCAGAGAAATCAGGTCGGCAGGCAGCAGAGATGCACACAAAAACAATGCATTTTAAAAGCGCACAGAGTAAAATCTACGGCAGATGCTTCTTCATACTAGCCAGACATGTTTAACATAACTTGTATGTCATCTGCATAATTCTTGTACTGGACACCAGTCTCGTCAAGTAGGTCAAACCAAGGTTTTAAAAATATATTTAAAAGGGTGGGTGAAAGACATGACCCCTGTGGGACACTAGTGTTGGCTGCCACAACACCATAAAATACTTTGGCGCCTCAGATAAAAACAAGATACACGAAGCAGCCGAGTCTGTTAAACTCTTTTAAAAAGTAGGTTAAAATCCACCAAATCAAAGGCAGACGATAAGTCCAATAAAAGCAAAAAGGAAGTACTCCCCTTATCCATATTGGCAAGCAGATTGGCTTTTAAATCTAATAAATCTGACTCGGTGCTATGAGAGGCCCGGATGCCAGATTGTTTAGATGCAAGTACATGTTGGAAAAATTCCTCTTTACTGCACCTTTGCTTCCATTTCTATGGACCCCCACACTTTTCTGCTTTTAATTTTGTATCGGGTCTCTTTTTACAGTGCTGTGAAGCCTCGCGCTTCACTGCACTGGCTTTTGCTCATCTGTTATATGGAAACGGACACATCCTTCAGGCTTTCAGTACTGGGAAACATTGTTTCCCTGACTTGTGGTTACTTTTATCATTTTACAGTGCAGTACAATGGGATACTTTTTGTTTTGCCCTAGACTAATACTCGAGAGGATTTTTGGTTACTCTGCATGTGCTAAATGGACGAGCTTTTGGCAGCAGTGACTTTTTGCTATGGTTTGTTTTAACCTTGCCGAGTTTGACTACTAACTGTGGCTAGAGCCACAAGGTTTTTCGCTTGTCCTTTGGCCATCTTGTCTTTTAGCTTTTTTCCTGGTCTTTGAGAACAGGGAAATCCTTATATGGGCTTCCAGTGCCCGGCAAAGCAGAGGCCTTTCGCGGGCTACCAGAGGGCTGTGTTAGCTGCCTGGAAGTTGGCTGGGACTGTCTGGTCCAATCCACAAACTGGTGGCAGGGTGTCTGAGTGGTATGCATGAGTTTTTCCGCCAGTTGTCCTGATTGGACCACTGCTGGGGTGTGTGTGGGGGCCAGATCGGTCATTGGCTAGTGGGAGTTTCTGCTCTTAAATGGCTTTTAGGATAAGAGGACCCCTGCACCCACTAGAGATCCTGGAAGAAACGGAAGGAGCAAAGACTCCTGCCCAACTGCAAGACCCGTGAGGAGACACGAGATCTGTTGGCAGAAGGCCCGGCAGCCAACTTCTGCTGTTGTCCTGGGAGAGCCCTGTCTTTGAGGTGATCTTCAGCAATTCTGCAAAGGAGGGGCGACCCTTGGAGTGGAGGTACCATCCATTCTCGACGTCCGCTCGGAGTCCTTCGAAAGAGCCCGTTGACCTCCCAGTGGTTGGCAAGCTCTGAGTTTGGGCTACTGTGCTGCAGATGTTGCCGTTCTGTGTTGAGGCCTGGAACTTGGGAGACCTTCAGCGTGTGCAACTAGACTTACCTTTGCCTAATTTCGTGGTCCTAGCATCAAGGGAACCCGAGATGGGAGGGAAAGTCTGACTGCAGCAAGTGAATACCTTTGCGTCGTGCTGCATCGGTGGTCGTCGTCCGACTGCTTACCTGCGTCCAGTCCTGCCCTGAGATGGGTCCTGCTTTGAGTTCTGCTGCATTCTTCAACTGGAAGACATTGCACTAGCATTGGACACCAACTGGAGAACTGCTCGAACCTGCAACACCTGGCGATCGAGGGCTGAGGCTGACTGCAGGAAAAGCGACATTGGTCCCTCTTCTGCAGACCTGCCAAGTCCTGCATAGAATCTGAATACGGGGTGGGGGGGTGACTTGTAGCAACTTAACTGAAACCCTAACTCCCTTTTGAAGGTTTTAGTAACATTTAGAAACTGTTGTATTACTTTAGCTTTGCCATTGCTTGGTCACACAAGCACTCTGAAAGTTGCGAACACGTGTTTCAGTCCGATTAACCTGTCCCCTAACCCCTGGAACTGCTCATTGGACCCCCAGAGACACTAGCTGCATTTTATTTTTTTACAGCTTCTCAAAACTGTATGGAACTTTGCAGAACTCTTGGGCACAAGGCCCCATACATCTTAGCGTTGGACTTCTGAAGTTAGGATTGAATCTCTGTGGACCTGTAGTACTAATACTAATCTGTACCTTCCTTTTCAGGGGTTTGATATGTTTTTCGTCCTAGTGATTGTGTATATTTATCATATTTTTAGTGTTGTGATATTACCTGTTAGTAGTGATTTTTCACTGTTTGGCCAAGTAAAGAAGTTTCTGATCTGCTTAGAATCACATGATGTGCATATAGTCCGACATCCAGTGGTTACCGCAGAGTATTGCATCTTGTCTTTCGAGAATCGAAAGGGGACGTCGACATGGGAGTGCCTGTAACACTAACCCTACGTGACGTGTAGTGTACCCAAAATCCCTCATGCATCGAGGTCCCTCAGATTGTTTTTTTTCCGCCCAGCATACTGGTCCCCTTAGGCGGACCTCGTCCAGAGACCTTGCCATTGTTATCCTTTTGACCCTTGGTCGTATATTATAAAGTTATTGAATATTATCCTACCGTCCATTCCTTTGACGGCTGTTTCCTGATCTATGCCGAAGCCGGTTCCACGGACCTTCGATGGACAGTGTTCCGGTAGGCACTGCCGACCACGTGGCCGGGCCTTCTGGCCGGCCTACACAGTAGGGATAATAGGGTCGGGGTGGACATTTCCTTTTTTGAGAGTGCCTTTCCCTTTCCTCTCTTTGGTTCCCTGGGTCTCTTCGTCACTATTTTTCCTCCGCTATTAAGAGGACTCTTGTTTAGGTTTTGTCCTTCTTGTAAGGCCAAATTTCCTTGGTCGGATAAACAGTGTGTAATAGGTGCCTGCCCGTGAATCGCGACGAGAAGGCTTGTGCGGTTTGCAAGCTCCTCCGTCCAAAGCCACTAAAGGAGCGCTGTGTTAAGCGGTGGGCGACCTACGAAATGTTGCAGGCAGAGTCTAGTTCTCCCGCTGCCGCAACCGCCGATTGTGACGAGGGGATAAGTGACAAACGGGCCTCCGATTCTGAGGCCATTGACTTCTCCGTGGAGTATTCCTGCTCTGTGTCATCCGTCCACACCCCATCAGGCAAGACTCTGGTCTTGCTAAGGGGACTGTACACCCCGGCGACAATGACGCACACGCTTTACACACTAAGGACACAACCCCCGGGACGTCTTCGACAAAACAGTCAAAGCGGCCCATAGCGCCAACGAGCACACCAGATATTTCGGCCGTGCTCGCCGATCGTCCGGATCGACAGCCCTCCCCGCAACTGAATGTGCACCTTAACCGGGGATTCTAAATCGAAGAGCGCTGCCCCCAATATTCGGGAGACTGCCGAGACGCATCGGAAGAAGGCGTCAACGGTCGAAGGCCCTGGTTCCGCCGAAAATAACTGCGCAATCGCAGGACCGAACTAGACACCTTTCCGTCTCTGTAGAGGTTGCCGAAAGCATTGCTAGGATTATTTCGGCAGATAATCGGAAGTAACGGTCCAGGGATTTGTCGATACCTAAGGACAAACCTAGGGATTCGTCGAAATCCAGGGATAGGCCAAAGGATTCATCGGAAGCCACAGAGAGGCCTAAGGAAAGACACAAGGACACACATCAACCGTCGGTTCCCCGAAAGGACATTTTGGAAGGCACTGCAGGGATTTCTTCGACGTTAAAGGAGAAAGCTTGACGTTCTGTGACGGAAGATACATTACAAGAGCCTTTTTCACCCCTAGACTCCTGGTTAATCTATTTGGACCAGGGAGAAATGTGAGGGATGTATGGATAGGTTAGAGAGGTTTGTACAACTCTGAGAAGTCCACTTCCAAGAGGCCACCGGAGGAGAGTTCCTTTGCCCCTGTGGCTAAACTTCAAAAAGTCTTTGATCCTTCTCAGGAAGAAGAAGAAATATATACTTAGGTTCCTGTGGACCAATACGATCAGGATGTATATCCCTTTGCTGACACTGAGGATGTTCATATAGACCCCACAGAGGGCTGGGGGGGGGGGGGGGGGACAACCCCCGACCTGGTTGATCCTCAGCCTTGGCAGTGACCTAATCCAACACCAGAACCTGATGCCTTGTGCATGGATTCCCCAGTTGACGACCAAATGGCGTTCAACGCCATATTAAGGAAGGCAGCAGAACATTTCCAGATTGCTACCCAGGAAGCTGTACCAGAGGCCGATTTTGTCGAGGACATCTGAAGAGAAACCACCGGCCAGCCTCTGTTAAACTTATCAAAAAGCGGTTGGCCCCTTCATTATTGACACCTGCCTTAACTAGAGCAGTAAATCCTAAAGTAGGAAAATTGTTTACACTATTCCCCCCTCTGACCCCCTTTACATCAGGGGCCATGCTACTCCAGACTCACTGGTGGGAAATACAACCAGGAAGAGGTTCCCTTATCAACTGGGGAGGCACCCCTGGACAAGGAGTGCAAGAGGCTATTCGCTCTAGGGAAAAGGGTCACGGCTGCCGCAGCTTTTTCCACTCACATCACAAATAACACAAGTTTGTTGGCTAGCTATGCCGACGCACAATGGGCCATGCTACAGGAGGGCCTTCAAGAAGTCCCTGAACTGCTGCAGGCTCGCCTGCTCTCCACGGTAGCAGAGGGCAGACCAGTTAATCAGAGTATCCTAAAAAATACTTTGGATGCAGCAGAGACAGCTGGCAGGTCCTTGGCTCAAGGTACCCTCCTGAAGAGGCACGCATTGTTACGAAACTCTGGTTTCAAACCAGAGACACAAGCTTCACTAATAAATCAGCCGGTGGAGGAGACTAATCTATTTGGAAAGGCAGTGGAGGAAGCGCTCGAAAGAGCATGACACCCTCAAGACCCTCGATCAGATCACCCAGAGGCCTTCCCCAAGCAGGGGGGAGCGGATCTAGACATTCCTTTCGTGGCCAACGTTTCCCTCGGAACCAATACGGCTTGGGGAAATAATTGGTCCTCTCCCCAAGGAACCAGCAGCTACACCACCCCATATCCCCAAAGGTCAAGATGTGGGAAAGGAAGGGGAGGCTCCCTAGCCTCAGGCCAAAAATGACCCACAGATCCGCGTCCCCTCCCGGTCGGGGGCCGGCTAACATTTCTTGAAGCATGGGAGGGGATACCTACAGACCAGTGGGTACTCAAGACCCTTGCCGACTGGTACTGTATAGAATTCTGCCGGTCCCCCCAATTCAGACCTCCACGTTCAATACGCCTGATGCCAGAACATCTGTGCATCCTGCTACAAGAAGTCGAGACCCTGCAGGAAAAGTGCGCCATAGAAGCCGTACCTCTTCTACAGGTAAACAAGGGTATTTATTCAGTGTACTTCCTTGTACCCAAAAAGGATCTCACCATGCGCCCTGTACTAGATTTGCGCCCAGTGAATAAATTTGTCAAACATCAAATGTTTCGTATGGTCGCTCTGCAGGAGGTCATCCGCCTGCTCACACAGGGGGATTACATGGCAACATTGGACATGCAAGATGCATACTTTCATATTTCAATGTTGCCAGCACACAGAAAATACCTCAGATTCATGATACAAGACAAGGACTATCAGTTCAAAGTAGTACCCTTTGGCATAGCCTCAGCACCAAGGGTATTTACAAGGGTAGTGGCAGAAGCACACCTGTGCAGGCTATCCATCCCGGTTTATCCTTGCCTCGACGACTGGCTCATAACAGGGGACTCTTACGAGACCTGCCTCTCTAATACCCAAAAGACAATAGACCTTTTATTCAGCCTGGGATTCTCCATCAACGACAAGAAATCCAGCTTAGACCCAAGTCGAGTCAAGCAGTTCCTAGGGGCTCTAATTCGAACAAAGGACCGCCTTGTGTTCCCCTCTGACGAGAGGGTCCAAAACCTGTTTCAAATCCCTCACTGTGTAGCCAGTCGAGAGGTGACGGTGCGCAAGGCAATGCGACTGTTAGGAATGATGGTGTCATGCATTTATTTGGTTCCTGGCGCGTGCTTGCGTCCAATGCAGGAGTGGCTCAACAGCCAGTGGTGTCAGGCCAGCGGACAGTGGGATGATCTAGTGGTTGTCTAGCCAGCCCTCGTTCTCTCGCTGCTGTGGTGGTCGACGGAGAACCTCTTGAAGGGAAAATCCTTCACCACCCCCGCAGTGGAGGCCACTCTCATTAGACACATCTCACAGGGTGGGGCGCTCACCTGCTTCAACAAACAACGCTCAATTTGGTCGTCAGACATAGCATCCAACCACATAAATCTATTGGAACTGTTAGCAGTATTCAAAGCACTGAAAGCCTTTCAGGCACAACTGCAGGGGAAGACAGTCCTGATCCTCAACGACAGCACCACGGCCATGTACTATCTGAACAAACAGGGGGGCACTTGCTCTCCAAACTGTCCCAAACCATTTGGAAGTAGGCTCTCAAACGCATGTTGCAGGGGAACTCAATCTTCTATCAGACGTACTCCGCAGAGATTTCCCACGAATGGCGATTACACGAAGACATCGTCTTCGCAGAATGGGGCTTCCCAGAGATCGACCTGTTCGCAACTCTGGAAAACGCTTAATGCCAAGACTACGCCTCCAGGTACCCCCAGAACTGTTAAAGGGGAATGGACTCTGGATCACATGGTCAGGGAAATTTGTTTATGCTCTTACTTGCTCTTTCAGCCTACACTACGTCACAACAGAAGGTGTTGTGGTGGAAGATATCAGTTATTAAGGCTTTCATGGAAGAAGTCAAGAGGATTCACCCCCCCCCCTTATTTCTAATCCAGCTCCCGGATGGGACCTGAATGTGGTATTAACCAAACTTATGGGGTCTCCATTTGAACCTCTGCATAAAAGCAAGTCTCAACGATCTACCTATAAGACGCTAGCCCTTCTAATAGAAGTAATGGGCACTAGGAATAGTGCCCATCACTTCTATTAAAAGGGTTAGTGAACTACAGGCCCTCTCAGTTCTAGAACCTTTCATTACATTTCACAGAGATAAGGTGGTTCTGCACACTCGCCCTCAATTTGCGCCTAAATTTATCTCCAGGTTTCATGTGTACCAATCAATGGAACTGCCTACTTTCTTCCAGAACCCTACTAACATGGCCGGAAGAAGCCTACACACACACTAGATGTGCGTAGGGCAGTCCTGTTTTACCTGGACAGAACTAAACCACTGAGAAAGAAAAAACAATTTTTCCTTTCGGTGGCAGCTAGTAGAGAAGGAGATCCTGTCTCTAAATCCGCAATCTCAAGGTGGGTTGTCAAATGCATCACACTTTTGCTAAGAGAGAACTGCCCTTCAAGCCTAGAGCGCATTCTACTCGAGGCACTGGGGCTTCCATAGCATTCATTGCAAATGTTCCCCTAGAGTCCATTTGCAAAGCGGCAACCTGGAGTTCTGTACACACCCTTACAAAACACTATTGCCTAGACACACATTCTAGGTCCGATTCTCAGGTGGGAAAAGCAGTAATAAGACATCTTTTCCCTACTGTTCCTTCTCACAGCCCACCTCCAACTCCGGGTACTGCTCGCTAGTCTATGCACAGCATGTGATTCTAAGCAGATTAATAAGCATCCAAAGACATGCCTTACTTACCGTAAACGCATTTCTGATGATTGTATCTGCTTGGATTCACATGCGCCCACCCCTTCTCCCCTCTCAGATGGAGGGAACATAGACGGCTTACTACTTTCTCTCTTTTCTGTACTCACTCACGATAGTCATAAGGCTCCCTCACGGCAGGAAAAATACAATCAGAGGGACCTCGGGGCCTGAGGGTTTTTGAGTACACTACACGTCACATAGGGATAGTGTTACAGGCACGCCCATGTCGACGTCACCTTTCGATTCTCGAAAGACCAGATGCAATACTCTGGTTACCACTGGATGTCGTACTTTATGCACAGCATGTGAATCTAAGCGGATACAATCATCAGAAATGCTTTTACTTGACTGCTTCACTATGTTTGCTCATTGTGGACCCCTTACAAGCTCACCACCTCTTGACTTAACCTAGACCACTTGCCTTGCTACCTTTGAACTGGTTTGGCTACAGCTCCCAGAGTTGTCATTGTAGCAATACTAGGTTGGCCTTCTATACATCTGTCTGCCAGGCCAGAGTATAGAAAATCCGTCCTAACAGTAAGTTGTGTGTTTCAAGGTGGCATTGAATTTGAAGGTAAGCTACCCGATCCAATATTTTCAAAAGAAAAGGGGCATTGGCTATAGCTCTATAGTTGGATGCGACGTTGGGATTCTTAAGTGATCCAACCCTTTTTTATTTACATGTGCTGGCACCTGAGCTGAACGAAAAGATAGGTTTATGAAAGTAGCACTAGCCAAGGACTATCATAATCAGGGCAGCTAGTGGGTTTATAAGGCCACACAGGGTTTCTGTGATATCTTCGGCAGACACCTCTCTGAACTCAGAGGTTTATGCTGGTAGAGGGGGTGGAACTGGTCTCGATGGGAGGCAGAGTAGAGGCTTTCATGTGCTAGGAGTATACTTTCCAGAACAAGGCCTTTTGGATCTTCACGCACCATTCTTTCTTTCACGACAGTAACTGCAGGGGAAAAGATCGTGAAACGGTGCTTGGAGTTGGAAGAGGTGTTAATGCGAGTATCAAAAGACCTTTTTTTAGCAAAGTGGCCTTCTCATAAACGGATAAGGCTATACTGCATCTAACTTTATCACTAGCCAGCAGAGACTTCTGCCAGTACCTTTTTTATTCATTGTAGCTCAGAGTTCTAATTTTGGGGTCGAGCTGGATTGGTTGTTTCTCTACAGACCCTGACTGGAGTGATATGGTTGGCTGCTAGACCAAGGCATTTAGAATAACGGGCAACCAAGCGTCGAGATCAGGAACCAAGTGCAGCATTAAGTTGTTCCATGTAAGGGACAATCGACTGGAGTTAATTTGTGGATGGCGCATTTCATAGCTACGTCCCTCTTAGGATACACACTGGGAGAAGGATTGAATGTGGATACCAAAGAGAAAGGAATGGTCTGACCATGGGCATTCTGCAGTAGCAATCACTGGGCATTTACCTCCAGGTCTGAACCACTAATCAATGCATTGGGAGTATGTAAGTTAGCTCATGTGCATGCTTTATGCTGCAGAAACGAAAGATCTTGAGGGCATTGTTAGGATTTTTTTGGGGGGCGGGTGTTGGGTAAGATTTACATTTTTGATAAATTTTCCTGACCTGTGTCAACCCCAGGACATTATGCTGGACTTTCATTATTTGTCCCTTCTTAGGTGAGTGGGAATCTTTTTCTCCCTCTCCCCTAGTCTTTTACTCTGTTTATGGGCGACCTTTGTGTGTCTCTCCATAGTTGATTTGAGTTGGTTTCCTATAACTTTGGCCTAACTGTAAAGTACTATTGGAGCACACAGCATTTTTAAATGCAGTGGCTTCCTTTTAATTCATTTTGGGTGAAGTACTTGTTCCCAAGTGGGATTCACACCCCCTTTTTTTAAATTAGTTTTAGCGAGCCAGCACACCCCACCTTATGTGGCGTACTGGGAGGATACAATATATCCCTGTTTTAGTTACCTGGTAATTTTGATGTTACAATTGCAAGTTTACTTGACTGCCTGATGGCAGTGTAACTACTTTAATGATTTTTAGTCATTACTCGCAGGCTGTCAAATCAGTCTCGGTAATGTACAGGAGGGCCACCATTCTGCTAGAATGGTGGGCTCTTACTTTTTTCACCATTTCTCGTGTGCTTATTGTTTGAGGTTTTCTGCCATTCTAGGCGGGAACTACCTTGGTTGTAGTCTAGTTTTCGGCAGGAATCCTTTGTATTCCCCACCAAGTCTCCAGAGTGACTGAGAAGGCAAGAAGTGAGGGAGGAGTCCAGAACTCTGCAGCCCTTTCTCTTTCACCTTGTCTGAAAGGAGCCAGTTCCCACTGTGGGGCTGGCTGTCCTGATTGGACAGCCAGACATTTTCTGTAAACTGCAGGGAGAGTTTAGAGAAGTTGTGCTGTAGTTCCTTTATAAATACTCTGAACCTGGAAGTTGCCGAGAAGTCGACCACTGGAACCAAATTCGAAGAGTAAGAAAAGACGTCTAGCCATTTCCAGCGACCAGAGAGCCTGCTGTGTAACCAGAGCCTGATGCAACCCTTCCTTCCAGTCAACATGGGGGTCCCGAACGTGATGATTCCTACCCAGAGGCTGGTGAAATTCACTAGTCTTGAGAAAACCTGCAAAACGAGCCATCCCTCAACATGCTGTGACCTTGCTGGGCTGCAAAACGCAAATACCGGGGGGGGATCTCGAGCCTGAGTGCAGTGCATGGTTTTCCGGTCAGAACCCATCCGAAACTTTGGACTCCAGCTGGACCTCCAGAGACACGATTTGAATCCCTGAAGTCCCCTCATGAGAGTGCAGAACCGAATATATAATCTGACCAGTGATGGGTGCCAAATCCACAGAGCCGCGAGAATCCGAGAAGAATGCGTTGCTGAAAGCCGCCTCTGGCTACTGATGCTGCAAGTTCCCACCGAGTGCCTGTTTCTTTCGTCTCCAGTCCAAGAATCCAGGGACTGGGTCCTGTGCTGCTGCATCCTGAAGGCATCCACCCAGAAGCTCTTCCTTTTTCCTAAGGTTCTGTGTTGGTTTGGGTAACACTTACCTTAAGCCTTGTGTGAATCCTGTGAGGCTGAGTGGGTGATAGTGTTTAGGAGGTTGCCCATACGATTCACCCAGGCCTAATGCTGGCATGCATATAGGGTTCATTCTGTGAAGTCCCTTAATTAATTCTGAAGCTAATACTTGTTGAAGATATCCTCTGACTTTCTTGCAACTGAACCCTATCCTGACCTGCCTAGAGCTGGCTCCTAGACATCTAGGGTCCCTCCTCTGCCTCTGAGAATGCTATACACCAGGGAAGGACTACAAAAGATAAAGCTTCTGTCTTGAAAACTAGAACAAGTGTAAGAGTACTTGCTTGTTGTTGAGTTAGTGTTGTAACTGTAACAATTTCTAGTGCAAGCCACTACTATTTAAGCAGTGGAACTGGCATTACTGTCATTACTGTCATTTTCCTGTAAGTTGTGGGCGCGAGCCACTACTATCAAAGCAGTCACCTGTAAAAAGTATATAAGTTGCTTTACTTACTTTGAATAGTGTCCCACATTCTAAAAAGTAATACGTGTTGGTACTATTTTATTATTCTTAACTGGATAGGTGTTAAAGCATACCAATAGGGTTTACCTACCTTGAATAACAGATTGTCATTCCTAAAGTGTACCATTTGGATTTTGCTTTCCCTGATCTAATTTTATATAGACCTAAACTAGTCTGGAAGTTAATACTTCGTCTTTGAGTAGCTTGTAGCCTCTCTAAAAAGTATATGGATCTGTACTTGAATAGCTGCTGCTCTTCTAAACCTGTAACGCTGGGCTGTGCTTTCCCTGAATTGGTGTAGTGCTATTCGAAAATAGTTTCCTAAAGCTCTTCTTTGCCTTTGAAACTGTATTGTACCCTTCTGAAAAGTAAACTGGGTACAACTAGCTATTAGGTAGCGAATAGTTGTGCACCAATGGGTCAATTACTTACCTTGAAACCCATTGTGTCTTTTCTTAAACTGTAGTTGGGTTGTGCTTTCCCTGAATTGCTAAGTGCATTCTGAAACAGTTATTGAATGTTCATACTTAAAGGACCCTCCAGAAAGTAAGAGTTGTGTTCTAAAAAGTAATGTTGCAAGGTGTGTACTTTTAGCAGGATTGGTCTCTTGAGTGATTTCTACAACGGGAGTGTCACGGCATGACCGCTAGGCTCTCCTACTCGTGAATTACTGTTAAAAGTATACCTAACCTGGTTTTATTCCCCAGGAATAGTATATTGCTAATCTGAATGTATTAGATTTGACTCGCTTACTTAATGCTCCTCTAAATAAGGTTATACCATGGTTTGTATACCATAGTTATTGAGTTGGTTTTTGTAATTGTGTTCAATATGTTATAGTACTTACCCAAGATTCGTCTTGGCCTACTTGTATTTAAATAAACTATTTATTCATAGTTTTTCAGTGTTTCTTTGGCTGATACGTATGCTACAATTTCTTTGTACCAAGCTACAGCCCACTCTCCCATCTAAGATAAGCCTGCCTGCTCTGTCCGTGCTACCAACTTTCAGCTGGGACAGCCTTCTACTGGGAGTAGTTATTTTACTGCCTCCGATATGGTTTTATGAAGCAATTAGTTGGACTTAAGAAAACTGTCCCTAAAACCAGGTGGAGGGGCTAAGGAGAAAGCACCAGTTGTGGTAAGGGGTTCTGTGCGCAGCTATCAACAGTTAAAGCATCACTCAATACACAAGAGGTTTTATATTCAGACTGAAGCCCATGCATATTCAACCATGAAGAATAGCCTTTTATGACACGCTTAACATGCCCTGTGTTCCTTAGGGCATTCATATGTTATGATTCTGGATAAACCGAAGCCAGGATTCTAGCTTGTCGGTGCTGGTGACTGATCCTATTCGTGGTCTAGTAGGTGTTTGTGTGTCATGCAGCCAAGCAATCTTAGAAAAGTCAAGTCCTGTGTTTTTCTCACACGTACCCATGGAAAATGGGCAAGCTGAATAGTATAATTGATTTTCCATGTGTTACAACTGAATGTTAAACCTGGTCAGTGACTCTGTTGCTGTAAATGGTGCAATGGGTTGACCCTTCCTCTAAACCAAAGCTTCATCCTGTGTTGCTGCTCCTTAATGCATATGTAGCAGTGCACATGTATTCCTTGCTTTATTACCTATGTTATAAACATCCTCTTATGAGAAATGTCAGTGGCCGAGCCTCCTACCTTCTAGTTTGTGAACTTTAATGTTGGTTTCTTCTGCCGCTTGGAATGCATTCAAATGTTTGTGTGAATATTGCTGTTGTCCATTCTAACCATGCCTCTCCACTTTTTTACAGATTAAATGTCTCCATTGAGTGCAAAAAAGTGTCTGGGCTCGATCCAGCAACAGTGGACTGGGCTTATGAACTCACTAAAACCAACATGCAGACTTTGTAAGTTATGCCCTTGCAATGGGGCCAGATTGTGGTGGATTTACTAGCGGGTGACCTCTGTGCAGTAGTGGGGCTTTGTGTATAAATGATTTGTACATGTGGCAGTTACAAGTTTGTGAATGTTATAGTGGCAGGAAACCACAACATGCCCTCCCACTGGTTCACTGAATTTGTTTGCTTTGTTTTCCTCACAGAGGCCCCAACCAGGGCTTTGCTGGTGGTGATACGGTCCCCCTATGAGACCCTCCAACCTCTCCCAGGTCACGGAGCACCAAACGCCCTCTGTAGTCTTCTTTCCCTGAGCAATGTGCTTTGCGTAGCTCGATTTAAAGTTGCCAACTGGTGCCTTCTTTGTACTGTTTTGGAAGGCTGCAAGCCTCAGCAGTGTTTACTTTACAGGGAACAAAGTCTTGTACTTGCTGGCACCCATTAAAATGGCAAGGTGTTTTCTGTTGCCCACAGGCGAAACGCACTGAGCCGTACAGGGTTTTGACCTTTTAGGTACTCCAGTTAGGAGCTTGAAGTAGACATGGCTGGGTCTGGCTGGCTGAATGTGTTTGTCATTCACTGCTGATTCATCCTGGGTATTTGCCAGGTGTGGTTTAAATGTGGTGACCCTTAATAGTTTGACTGTTGTAATGTGCCTGATTCGGAGCTGGCCTACTCGTCCAGCTTCCAACGAAGTTTGGAACAATGGGGGTAATTGCACAACACACTGGGACTTTGTATTCATTCCATTTTGGTCCCAATGTGATTCTTTCACCTAAAGTTGTTTTGGGGAACGGGTTGGTGGCAGGGTATCGGGTAATATTATCCCCACCAATAATATCGCCATATATATATATATATGGGTGTCGGGAACAGCCATTGGCAATATTGTTGGTGGGGATAATATTTGTTGTAAATGGGAGTGGGAGTGTCCCCTGCTCCCTTTAAAATAATATGGGGGTTGCAGGGGTGTCCCCCGCAGGTTTAATGGGTTAATATCGCTGCAAAAATATGGTGCCATTCCTGTATGGCAATATTTTTGTGGGGATATTAACACATAGAACCAGTGGCAGCTGTAATTAATTTAATTTTTGGCTTCACCATTGGTGTATTCATTTTTACATTGGTAGCCCAATGTTACCAGTGTTGTAGCTATTGGGCACAATTGCATGTTTTAAGATCTGACCCTGGACAGTATGCTTGAGACATACCAATACACATCCTGTGTGGGTGTACTTGAGTGTCTGGCAGTTTTTAGGGCCAACCTAATTTGATTGCTGCCAAAACCTTTGCTTACTTGCCTCGTGTGATTGGCGTGCAGACCTATGTCAGCACTAATTTATGTGCTGATCCAGGTGACCTTTGTATTGCTCACCACGAGGCAACCCCTGCTCCATTTTGGGGTCTCGTCTCTGTTACCCATGCTGCGTGTTTGTTGGCTGGCTGCACACTGTTGCCCTTCGAGCCCGCTATATCCTCTTGGTCTGGTTCTTCAGTCTTTATCGGGCCTTCTCTTTTGCTGCTTCTGGTGGGTTGTCTTCCTGAGTACAGGAATGTTCATTTAGTCTATTTGCATCGTCGTCGGGCGTGGGCTCACATCCCTGGGCACCAGATCCTTTGTCCCAGCCCTGAGAAGGTAACCCTGTCTTACCAGGTCTGCCGTTTCTGGGCTGAATCCTAAGTGACTGGCATGAAGCGTACTTCTCCCTCTGTCCGAGCAGTCCCCTTGGTCTAGGAGTAGTAGGGATTTGCGGGAACCCTTCTGCAATTTACCAATGAGACGATGTTGGTCTGAAACCTGCTTTGCTTTCACCCTTCTCTAGCTGGCTCCTGAACCTTGAGCTGGAACTCTTCAAAGGTTATTCTTTTTAGTGTCCCCTGGAATTGGTTGCTTCTTTGGCTGCACCTCTGGAACTCTGAAACCTAGCTGGTCTATGGATTTTATGGTCCCATTATTGCCTGTGGGGAAATCTTATACAAACGTTGAAACTATGCAAAGTGATTGGAATAGAGATATTTCCTGACTTCAGACCTTTCCTGTGTCCCTAGAGTTTCCCACCAAAGACTGGATTTTTAACTGGTACCTATGATCACAGCATTAAGCTCCTGACCATAGAAATGTATTGGGTAACAGTACCTCGCTTGGTTATTTTGTTTCCACCTATTAACATTAGTGAATGAAAACCATTTGAAATCTGCTAATGCATGTTGGTGTTTGATTTTGGTGCCCCTCTAGGCATTGTTTAACCTCTTCACTCTTACACTTCTGGTTTACTTGTGAGTTGACTATATTTTAGAGATTGTAGGGAAACAACTGCGATGGTTCATGTATTGTCCTTTTCGGGTCCTTATTAGGATTATGTAATGTGTTGCTTATGTATAGGGATACTCCCCTCCTTCCCGGCTCGCTCTGTATAGGATTTACCAACAGATAGTCATTTATATTATCGCACACTGTGTTGGGTAAGGACTCATTTGAACTTTTTAGTTAAGTGTGTATTTTTCAGTATACCTGTGTAGTGTTCTCTTTTTGGACTACCTACATGTGGCCACCAGCCATCTCACTTTGTTTGAGGGAAGATGGCTGGTGTCCCTGAGCCTTGTCTACCCTTGGGACCCACAGATTTTTGTTCTTGGTTGGAACCATGTCTTATCATTCAGATAGAACGATTTGTACACAGCCCTTCTGGTGATGGGTATGAAATACTCAAACACAGAGGGCCTTGCAAAAGCCCCTTTACTTGCCTCTAGCCATCTTTCTGGCCTCAGACTGGCACTTTATGCCACAATGAATGTGGCTGCTCTACAGCAACAACTTTGTTTTATGGCAATCTATCTTGATTCACCAGATCTGTTACTGCCTCAGACAAGTGTATTCCCAAGCCATCCCATCTTCAGGAGCCCGAGTTCTGAAGAACTCTCTGAGACATGTGGTTTTCTATAATTGGGACTGGAATGGCCATCTGCCCCTGGTGAAACAAGCTGATAGGCAAGGGCTTGAAGGATAGCTTTCTGGTTGAATAAATGCCATCTATGCAACAGAAATGTCTTTGTATCTGTCTGTTTTTAAATATGGTCGCAAACACATTCTTTGTGTTGCTTGCAGATATGAGCAGAGCGAGTGGGGCTGGAAGGACCGGGAAAAGCGAGACGAAATGACAGATGATCGTGCCTGGTACCTTGTGGCGCGGGAGGACGGCTCTGTGCCTGTGGCGTTCATCCACTTCCGCTTCGATGTAGAGTGCGGTGACGAAGTATTATACTGGTAAGTGTTGGGCTCAGTATGGACTATGACCAAGCCTCTACCCTAAGCCCTAGCCTAGGTGGGTTGTGCTGTGGGGTCCAGGCTCTGTTTTAGCAGTGTTGTCCAGCCACAGCACTGGGAGAAACGTGAGAACTTTTGATGGCAAAGTTGTACCTTTCCGCATAGGCAGGTAATATTTAGTCAACCATGGAAGCATATTGGGTAACTTTTACTTTGACTTCTAATCCTTAGGAAGCTTGGGGAAATGCATTATGAATGTGTTTTTTGAAGGAATTGCTTTCAATATATATATATATATTTACATGTTTTGTGTAACTAGTGCTTTACCACAATTTCAAACGTGATGCAGACCCTGCTTCCAGCATGTTAAGCATAGTGAAACTAATTTGATCACTGATGCTGCTGCTTGTTTGAGAATCCAATCCGACTTCAGCAGAAATTCGGATCTAATTCAGATGTGGCCAACCACATGGCTTTAAACTGTGGATCAAAATCCCCATGCTTGGCAGCATCACAGCAAATTGGCCCTTTTGTGTGTGTTCGTCATCTGATTGCTCTTCTTACTTTGGATGGCTTTGGGTACTACTCCTAGCTTAATTCCCTATTACGCTTGGCCGGGATTGTACATTGATGCTGTTTTATGAGTAGGACCGCCCTTGTCAGGATCCAAGATGGTCCTATAGTCACACTGTCAAGCAAGAGTAAGACTACCAGTTAATAATTCCCAAACTGCAGCTTACTCTGATCAGACTGAATTCAGTGTCCTACAGGGCCAATTATCTTTTAAAGAAATGTACATGGCAAAGCTTAATGCTCTTGCTTCTGTTCCTGCACAAAGATAGTGTCTCAGGCAGCAACAACATGCTTTTAACTGGTTTGGTTCCTGCTCTTTGCATTTCTCTCATTCAAATGTGTCCTTTTTAGTTTTGTTCAAAAGGACAAATGGCTGTCTAATAAGCGTTTTGCTGGTAACTGGGTGGCCGTATAGTTGTGACAAACGGCACCCTTTCCACAAAGTCACCTGCTCTGCTTTCTGGGGCTCACGCCCTGTCCGTGATGTAGAAAAGCCACATGTTGGACAGGCCTTCTGAAAGGATTCATTGAATTCTATGCCATTCAGAGCAAGTGTGACCGTCTCTTTTTCCACAGCTATGAGGCACAGTTGGAAAGCAAGGTGCGGAGGAAAGGTCTGGGAAAATTCCTTATACAGATTCTTCAGTTGATGGCGAACAGGTGAGCGGAGTGCCGTTTATGCTTTTCACCTATGTGGGTATTGCTGAGTGAAGTGTTGGTCACATGTCTACTCTGCAGGCACTGGATGTGATTTCACCAAATGAGCTATAGCAGCTGCCACACTACATGGTTTTCCATAGTTGCTGCGTTGTGTGTGCCTTGTTATCGCCCATACCACCGTTCTTTTTCACAAGACACCTCTGCTTCTTAACCACTGTTTCGTTTTTTTTTAATTCTTTTTATCAACATTTCTTAAGACATTAACAACAAAAGGCATCCAGTGCCAACATTCCCTCTACCCTTCCCAACCCCTGGCACACCTCAGCATGAGTTCTGGTTGTCACATACAATTCCATCTTGAACATATATACACCATAAAATGAAGCCCAGTCATTTGCAATGTTCAATGGGTATTCCACTGTATTGGTCCTAACAGTCCTGCATGTTTCCTCTTGCCAATCAGTATCAGGTTGCCGAATCAGAAAGTGTGTATGCATCCCACATGTTGCTAGCGTGACACCGACTTAGTCATCGACCCCCACCCGTTTTCCATGTCTATACAATACTTTTTATAATCTCGCCACTGTGATATCTTAGGGACTCCCTCCCCACTGCATCACCACCCATCTTTTAGCTAACGGGAGTAGCAGTGCAACCTGTTCCCTAGTATTTTAGGGGATTCCCTTGGTATACCCCAAACAGGCCGATCGGTGGCTCTGGGTCTATTGCCTGTCCTGTGACGCCACAATCGCGTCAACACCTGCTCCCAGTACTGATATATGGCTACATGGAGGAAATCCGCCTGCTCTGCATTACATCAAATGCACCTCCCGGAAGTGTCAGGGAAATATCCTTTCAATTTAGTGGGTGTGTAATAGAATTGATGCAAGTATTTAAAATGAATACGTTTTAAATTGTGTTGATGGATCCTTTCCTAGTGCCTTCACAGCAGTTATCTCCATAAGTCTTCTGGTATATCCCTCCCCAAGGCCTTCTCCCACCTCCCCTTCGGTGTGACTACAGCTTCCGCTTTGGATTGAATGCATGTAGCGTATAATTCAGATTTCACCTTGCGGCCTGTAGTGCCATTCAACACCTTATCCAACTTGTGTGAAACCTGAGATTGATCAGGAAATGTTGTGAACACCCGTTGCAAGCTTACTTTCAATCTATAGTATAGGGATCTATCCAAGGCAGACGGTTCTCTCCCCCTCTACCCTCCCATTCCTTTAGTTAGCCATCGATATGAATCTCCCCCCAGGGAATAATTTGCCGAGGCAGGACACCCCCAGTCTCCTCACCATGGCCACAAACCTTGTCTCACTCGTGATGGGGATCCCCGGTATGTGTATGGGCAGGAGTCTGGGTGAATAGAGGACCTCTTCCCTTTTTGTGCTCCATACGTGACCAAGCTCTGCAGGTCACCTCCACCAGATTTCGAGCACAATGTGTTCTGTCCTGCGCCGTAAGGACAACCGATTTAAGCAGATCCGGCGCCGCCACAGCCCTTTCTACTTCAACATGTCTCCTCTCCCCTTGCATATCATACCAATACTTGACGTACATTTAAAACGAGACAAAATAATAAATTATAACTTATCACTCAATAAACATTTGAGTTGGATCTCAGACCAGCAGCTGTGTGAAATCCCTATTTTTGTGGTGCATGGTAAATATGAAACAATGTACTAACTCATGCTAAACGGAGTGGAGGGACTTTTTTTCTCCGTTTTTTTTTTTTTTAAACTTTGTTTTATTAGCATTTTCATAACAGAACAAACGGGCATGAAACCTTTTCAGCAAAGATGAAAAATTATACTTATAACAGGCCCGGTGACCCTCCCCCCCGCGAACCCACCCCCCCAAACAAACTTAGTCCCCTTTGCACGTGCTTCTTGTGAGGAGACGCATAGAGAGCTCAATGTATCCGGAGCTTGGGAAAGAGTCTGAGCGTTGACTGCATGTGTGGCTGTGTAGCGTCCGCCGTCTCCCGGGGCGTGGGTGCCCGTTCCTTCCGTAACTCTACCCTGTGGATCAATGAACGTCCCATCCCCATGCCTGCTGTATCCCGTACCAGTTGGCTTGGAATGTGCTCAGACCATTGTTCACCATTGCCGTGAGTTTATCCATCAGGAACATGTTTTTAACTTTTTTTAACCAGTCCTCCTTTGAGGGGGTCTCCGGGCTTTTCCATTTCTGGGCCAGGGCCACCCTTCCCGCCCTCAGCATTGTTTCCCACATTCTTGGGTATCTGGCTATGTCCGTGTCCTCAGGGGGGAGGCCCAGTAGCATTGTTAGAGGGTTTAGGGGGAGCAGCTCCTCCGAGACTTCCGCGATCCAGCCTCTAACCTCCACCCAATACGCCTGTACTTTCGGGCAGTGCCACCACATGTGCCCTCTTGTACCGACCTGGTCGCAACCCCTCGGGCATGCGGGGGACACTCCCGCAAACATCCTCGACAATTTTGCGGGATCTCTATGCCACCCCTGGAGGATCTTGAGGTTGTGTTCCATGTCCGCTGTGAATAAGTTCCCATGGAAGGCTATTTTAAATATCCTAGCCCAGGCGTCCTCAGAGATCTCCTCCCCCGCCAAGTCCCTCCAGAAGGCACTGAATCTCCTCCTTTCCCCCAGGTTAATAGTGTTCAGAATTCTGTACATCCCCGAGATCGCCCCCTTCCTGGTGGTCGCTGTGTCCAGGAATTTCTCGAAGGGGGTCAGCTGTCTTTTCAAATTCTGTCCCCAGAATTGGTCGTCAAGGATTCCCTTCAAGCGGAGGTATTCAAATATGGTGAGGGACCCCTGCCCCAGGGCCCCTCTCAATTCCCCATAGGGCAGAAACTCTCCTTCCCTAAACACTTGCCCCGCCCACTCCAACCCTGAGTCGGGCCAGGACTGTGCGTTGCGGAACCCCCTGCTACCGAGTTTGAGGGGGTGTCCCCAGAGCGAGGACATTGGTGACGGCCATGTTGTTAAGTGGGCCGTCTGGGGCCCTTCCTTCCAGATCGCCCAGAGGACTCCCAGAGTTGGGTGTGATTTGAGTCTGTTCGGGATGAATTTGCTTGGGGCCCAAAGGAGGTCCCGAACCTTAAGCGGGTGAGCGTCCATGTCCTCTAGATACGACCAGTATGTGCCCATCCCCTCTTTCATATGTTCCAAAAGTACGCGCAGCTGGGCAGCGCAGAAGTAGAGTTGGAAGTCTGGCAGCCCGAATCCTCCCTCCTCCCTCGGCAAGGTCAGGATAGCCTTTGCGGTTCTCGGGGTCCTACCCTGCCATATAAATTCCCGCACCACGTTCTGGAGGACCCTGAAGGTTTGGTCGGGGACTTTAGTCGGGAGGGCGGTAAAGAGGTATAGCAAGCGTGGGAGTATGTTCATCTTCACCGCCGTCATCCGGCCATACCATGACAGAATCATTGCCCCCCACCTCCTGAGATCGGCAGTGACTCTTGATACTACGGGGTCATAATTGGTCTGGGCGAGGTTGGACAGGTCCCGGGTGAGAAGGACTCCCAGGTATCTAATGGAGACCTTCCCTATTGATATCCCCTCCAGGCTGACCAGCGGATCTAAGACCGGGTCCAGGAATCTCATGGGGAGCAGAACTGATTTGGAGGCATTAATCTTAAGGCCCGAGAGGCGACCAAAAGCTGTCATCAGGGACAGGAGGGGGGGGAAGCGAGGACACCGGGTCCACCAGGTAGGCCAGGATATCGTCCGCAAACAGGGAGAGTTTGAATTCCACTTCGCCTCGCCTCATCCCCCTTATGCCCGGGTGAGCTCTAACCGCAATGGCCAGGGGTTCCATGGAGAGGACGTAGATCAAAGGGGACAGTGGGCAACCCTGCCTTGTTCCCCGCGAGAGGGGGAATGGTTCTGACAACTTGCCGTTCACTTGGACCCTAGCCCTTGGGGCCCTGTATAGCGCCGCCACCCATTCCCTAATGTGTGACCCAAAGCCCATTTTGCAGAGGGTGAGTTCCATGAATCTCCACTCCACCCTGTCGAACGCCTTTTCCGAATCGAGGGACAGGACGTTTGCGTCTAGGTCAGCCACTTGGGCGTAGTGAAGTAGATCAATAGTTTTGTGGATGTTGTCTGAGCCCTGTCTTCCCCTGATGAACCCCACCTGGTCACCATGGATCAGTTTCGGCAGGATCCCCTCCACCCGCCCCCCTATCACCTTGGCCAGGATTTTTATGTCAATATTCAACAAAGAAATTGGGCGATAAGAGGAACACTCCGCGGGGTCCCTGCCCTCTTTGGGGAGAACCACTATGATTGCCTCCATCATGGAGTCCGGGAGGGAACCCCCCTCCAGCACCGCGTTGAACACCTTCACCAAGTGGGGGGAAAGGGTCGAGCGGAACCTTTTATAGAAGTAGACCGAATACCCGTCCTCCCCCGGGGAAGTGCCCACTTTCATGCCTCGGATCGCCCGTTCCACCTCGTCCTCTGTCACCGGACCCTCCAGCCCCTCCGCCATCTCTCTGGACAGGGCCGGGATCTGTAAAGAGTTTAGGAACCCCTCAATCTCCGCCTCATCCCCATTGTATTCCGAGGAGTATAACTTCTCGTAGTATCGGCGGAAGGCCTCTCCAATGTGGGGCGTGTCGTGGCCCACCACACCCGCCTCGTTCTTCACTGCCTTCACCATTCTACTTCTCTGAACTTCCCTCAGTTTCCAAGCCAAGATCTTGTCCGCCCTGTCTCCCTTTTCGTAATACTTTTGTTTGACCAGTTGGAGACTTCTCTCCGTCTTGTGGAGGAGGAGATTCCTCAGCTGGAGCCCGTGGTCGGCCAGAGCGGCCACCTGAGCACGGTCCAAGGGGGCTGTGGGGAGGGCCCCCGGTTGGAGTTGGGCAATCTTCGCCCTCAAAGCCCTTTTCTGGGTCTCCCTTTCCCTCTTTTTCTGGGATCCCATTCTGATCAGGACACCCCGAAGGGTAGCCTTGAAGGCGTCCCATAAGGTATGCGAACCTACCTCCCCATTGTCGTTGATTTCGAAAAAATCTGTGATGGCCTCAAGAACCTCCTGGGCTAGGACCTAGTCTTTCAACAAGGAGTCATTGCACTTCCACCTTCCCCTGCGATCGCTTAGCCCTCCCCTCGCTATAGTGATGCGGACCAGATCATAGTCGGACCAGGGGACCGGGTCGACCCTGTAGCCCGAAGTGAATGGGTGCAGGATCTCGTCTACTAGGATGTAATCTATCCTGGAAAAGGACATGTGGACTGCTGAATAATATGTGAAAGAGGGGGCGTCTGTTCTGGGGGTTGGAATCGTGTCCGCCAGGCCCAGTTCTAAGTTGACCCTTTGGAAGTTACGAGCCATGATCTCGTCTGCCGCTCTGGAGGGCTGTCCCGCACGTTTCCTATCCCGGACTGGGTCCAGGACCATGTTGAAGTCTCCCCCCACCACTACTGTTCCCTGGACGAAATGCTTGAGTTTATCGATCACCTCCTCCCAGAATTGCGCTTGGCCCTCGTTGGGGCCGTAGATAACGGCAAGGGTGAGTGGGGCCCCCTGCAGGGATCCTCGCACTAGCAGATGGCGGCCCCCTGGGTCCTTCAGCGTGGCCTCATTCTCGAAACCCACGTTCCTCGCTACTAAAATGGCGACCCCCCTCTCTTTGCCTTTGTGGGAGGCGCTGAAGACCTCCCCGATCCCTCCTCCCCGCATCTTGGGCTCCTTCCCCCGTGGCCAGTGAGTCTCTTGCACAAAGAGAAAATCGAGGTTTGCCCGTCGAAATTCCCTGCAAACCAGGGATCTTTTCGTAGGGGTGTTCAGGCCTCGTATGTTAAGGGAGCCCACCCCCAGGGCGGGCAGACTATCAGTCATGATCTAGGATTTCCTCTCTCTGTCAACTTGTCCCCATAGCTCTTCCCTGCATGCTCCCATTGGATAGTATTTTGTTCCCCCGCGCCTCCTACCCCTGCCCCTCGTGTGGGCCTAGAACGAAACCCCAACTGCCCCCCTTTCCCCAATCCCCAACTGAACAACCCCAACTTTTGAGTACCGCCCCACCCCGGCGTCCAGCCAATTAGTCCCGCCATCACTGGCTTTTGGCCGAACCACCAGCCTGCCCACCTTGGCCAGGAAGTTCACGTACGATGCTCATTCCCTTGAGCCCCAACAGCACCCCCCCCCCAGCTGTGTCCCGCGTGTAAACCCTTCATACTTGCTGTTCAGTAGGACGATGTAAATAATGAAATCACCGGATCTGCGCCCATCTATCGAGGACCCGATCGGACATCCCCATTTCAGTCCTCTGAGTCATTCCGTTCTCCGTCTTTCGCTGGGGAAGGGGTGTTCATTTTCCTGTATTTCCTCGCGCCGGTGCGCTTTCTTCTTTCACCGGACGGTCCAGGGCCGTTGGGTCTGCCATGCTCCGGCCCCGTTGGGCCCCTCCTGGGGTTCGAGTCCACTGTGTATTCCTGGATAGCCCCATCTGTAGTGTATGCCCTTCTCCTTGAGTAGTTGCGTGAGGGGGGCGACACATTCTACGCTTAGCCAGCGTGTAGGCAGAGAGGTCCTGGTATATGGAGACCTGGGCGTTATTGTAAGTGATTTCTCTGGCCTTTCTGGCCGCCTCCAGTACTTTCATTTTCTCTGTGTAGAAGTGGAACCGGACCAAAATCGATCTGGGGGCCCCCGCACTGCCCCCCGCTCTCTGTACCCTGTCGAAGGTGGGTTCGGTTGTCATCTCGTCATCTCGTCTGCGAATAAAAGGGTGATGATTTCACACACCACTCGGGTGATGTCCCTCTCCGTTTCCCCTTCTGTCTCGTCACCCCAAAAATTCTGAGGTTGTTTCTCCTCTCCCTGTTCTCGAAATCGTTCATCTGCCGAGCTCTTTCCTCGTCCCTCTTCTCCAGGGCCGCCAGCCTCATGTATGTTTGTACGTCCTGGGCTGCCGAAGACGATTGGTTGGTCTCGACCTGCAACAATCTGTCCTCAACCTTGTCCACCCTTTGGTCCATTTTCTCAAATTTCTGGGCTATGTCGGACCGCATGTCCCTGATTTCCTGTAAAATCGAGGCAAAGCCCCTTTCCATTGCAGCTGGGGACGGGGCTGCACCCTCCGAATGGGCCATGGTCCTCTTGAGGCTCGTGCCCCCGCTGCCCCTTGCAGTGTTCTGGAAGCGGTATCCCTGCAGGGCTTCCCTCCAGCTCATCTGACGCTTCCCTGGACTCTGTTTCGGGGGGGAGCGCGCTGGGGCAGAGGAGGCGCGGTCCGGTCACCCCTCGCCCCGCATGGGGTTTTCCCAGATGCCCCCTGGGTAATATCGTAGTCTGGGGGGGGTGGGCACACGCCCCGCCTGTCTGCCGGCGGGGGCCTCACACCCTGGGCAAGTTCCTCGTGCCCGATTTCGGCCTCCTCCGGTCTCCCTGAGAGGGGGTGGTGGCGCCTGGAGGGCCCCTGTGGCCTGGGCAGGCGGGTTGTTCTCGTTGGGTGGGGGGGTAGGGGCCGATGCCCCCAGCCCCAGCCAGTGGGCACTAAATATGGAGATGGGGGGGGGGGGGGGGGTCCACCCCCGGGCGGGCACACGCCCCACCTGCGACCGGCGGGGGCCTCGCACCCGGGTATCCTCCCACGTCTAGGAAAGCTGGCTTTGAGTCTCCGGGAAACAAAAAAAAAGGGGGGGGGGCCGGGGCGTCCAAACAGACAGGGGGGGGGGGGGGGGAATTGCCTCAACTCCTGTACACAAACCCGTTCTCCAGAAGGTAGGGGGGAGGTGGGGCCACCTCCGGGCGGGCACACGCCCCACCCTTGCAGGCAGGGGCCTCGCTCCCGGGTAGCTCCAGGGGCCCGTGGCCCAGTCTCTGTGTCCGGGGGTGCAGCACGATCCGCTGGTGTTCTGCGGCGCCCTCCGGGGGTCCCTGGCAGCCCGCGGCCCAACCGCCACGTCACTCAGGGCCGCGCCGGCCCGCGATCAAGGTCCCCTGAGGGGGGGGCAGATCCGTGCTGTGCTTGCCACGTGGGTCCAGGGGGGACTCCGGACCCCGGACCTGTTGTGTCGGGCTTTCGGGTGCCAAGAGAGTGCCCGTCTTCCACCTCGCTGGGGGATCCTCGTTTGGCGCCGTCTGGATCGTGGGGAGGGGCAGAGGGCGGGGGGGTCCCGTTCCCGGGGCTGCCACGATGTCTCCTGGCCTCCGAGGGGCCGGTCCCCGTTCAGTCCGGTCCTCCGCTCCAGTCGAGGAGGTCGGCCGCGGGGAGGGGGCAGGCCGAGTTAAGGGTCAGAATGGCGCGAGCGAGGAGCGCCTCTCCTCCGGCTCCGCGGCGCCCAGCAAGTCGCTCGGAAAGGCCCGGGTCCCGAACTGCTATCCGGGGACCCCGAGCGCCGCTCTTTCGCCTGGTGGGTGCCCGGGGGGGTCCCCAGGCGGATCCTTCGAGGTGGGCCTGCCAGGGGGGCAAGGAGGGGGGGCTCAATCCCCTACGGTGACCCAGTCAAGGCGGGAGCTGTGCACTCAGGCAGCCATTGCCTGTGCGCCCCCTGGTGGCCTTTTTTCTCTGTTTTAATGTTCGTGTGCATGCAACACTGTTTTTTGTATCTCAAGGACTTCAGGGCGCAGAGGCTCATACGTTGATATCCCTCAAAAAGTTTCTCACATCCTTCAATACTTAAGGAACCTCACTTGTGCTGCGTTGTAATAGGTTTCGAATTCAGGCAGCGCCAATCCGCCAGCGTGTATAGGTGCAGTTAGTTTATCCCATGATATTCTAGCTGGTTTGCCCGCTCATAGAAAGTGTAAAACTGCTGATTTCAGGCTACGAAAGAATTCCCCTGGGACACTTATTGGAGCGTTTAGGAAGAAATACAAAAACCTTGGAAGAAGTGTCATTTTGATAACTGATATCCGGCCGTACAGATTGTTCCATCTTGACATGGCCCCGCAGGCCTGATCGAGGGTTCTCAGATAGTTGCAGTGGTATACCACATTATTGTCCCTAGCGATGTCGATACCCAGAGGGCGAGTTTGGGTTGTGTGCTTTTGAAATCCCCACCCGTCCTGGAATTGTTTTACCTTTTCCGTTGGGCGGGGGAGATTACAGACTTAGGTGTTGACCATCAGTCCAGATACATCCCCGAAGTGCTGTATGTCTTTCATTATCGGGTATAGGCTAGTCTCGGGGGTCTGTGACGAATATCACCATGTCATCCGCATCTAAAGATATGATGACCCTGTGGGTATATAACTGAACCCCGCAATGGAGATGCAGTTCTCACCCTTTCGGCAAAGGGTTCGATCGCCAGCGCGAAGAGCAGCAGTGAAAGCGTGTCGTGTTCCTCTTTACAGCACTATGACTGGTGTCAATTGGGCATTCACCCGCACCATTCCATCGGCCATGTGTATAGCAGTTTGACCATGGCGATATAGCGTTCACCCATCAGCACAGCAAATAAGAATGGCCTTTCGACCGAGTCGAACACCTTGGTGGCGTCCAGCAGGGCCGCCACAACAGTCTGTGGGCGTGATTGCCGCCATCAGCCTGAACATTCTTTGAAGTCCGTACGATGTGGACCGACCCAGGATAAAGCCTGCTTGGTCTGCCTTTACCATCCCAGACATAGCTGGCGATCAGCGTGAAGCCAGGATTTTGGCTAAGATCTTGTTATCTATGTTAATCAGGGAAATCGGGCGATAGGAGAAGCAGTCATTACTAGGTTTATCCTGTTTCAGCAATACCACCACCACTGCCTCCTAGTGTTTCTGCTAACAGCCCTGACGTTAAGCTGTGTTGGAACATTGCAAGCAGATGGGGGCCCAGTGTGTCTGCATAGTGCTTGTAAAATTCTGCTATGAACCCATCAGGTCCTGCGATTTACCACTTGGCAGAGATTTTATAGGGCACAGCACCTCGGGCAGTGAAATGGGTCGGTTCATATATTCCATTTGATCGTCATTGCACCATTATAGGGCCATCTGGTCGAGGTATCCCTCAACATCCGCCTATAGATGACTGTAGAATTTGAAAAATTGGTGTAGTATTTCAGCATCTTCGAACCAGTCCCGTCCCTGCTCATCTGCTATGGCCTGGACCCTGCCCCCTGCATAGTCTTTCTTGGTAGCCCTTGCCAGCGTGCAGCCCGGTACATTCCCCTCCCCGTATTGACGAATATTGGATACGTTTCCCATGTATTGAACCTCCCTGAGTGCCAGGGCTTGGTATTCTTGCATCTGCTTCAGAATGTCAGCTTGTACCTTATTTGTCGGGGTGGGATGTGCTGTCTGCAGGGTGTGTCCGGTTAAGCTCGGGCTGCATTACTGCGTTGTCGCCGGCCCATATTATTTCCCCAGGTGGTAGCTCCCCTAACTGGTGATCTACCCCTTCCAGTGTCTGTTGTCCGATTACGGACCATAATAGTTTATTACTGTATAAAGTTTACCCTGGATAGTGCCCTGGACTATAAGGCCTCCCCCACCCCCATTGCATACCACGTTCACCAGTTGGAATCCGGCCGTGTTGCGTATTAGGGTGCACACCCCCCCTCGCATATGATGAATATGAAGAAAAGTATCTGTGGCATCCCCATGATTTCCGGAATCTAGACTCGGGTGTTAAGTGGGTCTCTTGAAGGAATGATATCTCAATGTGGTGACGCTGCATTTAGAGTAAAATCTTACGGCATTTAGTGGGACATCTTAACCCCCTGACATTCCAGGTGCAAAGGTTAAGACTAGCCACCTGCCCGACACCATGTGGAGCGATCTGTAAGGCGATGGTCTTCTTCTGTGGGCACAGCGCGGGCATGAAGTTTGAACTATCAGATTGAGTGTACCATAAATCCCCCCCCCCACCAACAACCCCAATATGTCAGTGATGTATAGCACGCCCCTCCCACCCCACCTCAACTCCAAAACGGAGAACTGAAACCCCCCTCTGCTGATAACCCCAACTGTTCAGCGTACCCATCCCACTTAAGCTTCTACTTGAGGGGTAGCCGTGAGCCCGACCCCCTGGCACACCTATAATAAGTGATTTCCCCCATCATGACAGAAGTCTCCCACCTCCACCATACAGCCCCTTACATCAATAGATTAGCCCAGTGTTATTCGTTGTTTCCTTGCACTTGAGGGAGTCTGGGTTGCTGGTCCGGGAAAGCAGCAGCTTCCTCCGGGGTACATTATGCTCAACTCTGTCTGGCTGAAAACATCATTGCGTATTTCATCCCCGTTCTCGTAGCCGTTTCTTGACATTCAGGAAGGTCCTCCTCGATGCCTGCACTTTGTCTGAGAAGTCCGGGAACATTCTGATTGTGTCGCCCTTGTATAGAACCAAGCTCTTCCCCCTAGCCTTCCGGAGGGCCACGTCTCTGTCCTGATAATTCAAAATTCTGGCTATAATCTGGCGTCGTGGAGGGCCAGGGGCCGGTCTCCTTCTGCTCGAAATGTGGTACGCCCTTTCGACAATGCACACTGCAGATAATCATTCAGAGCCCAGTGACTCCTGTAGTAGTTCTTCCCACGAAGGTTTCCATATTCTTCGGCTCATTCGCTTCCGGAACCCTGACTATCCTGAGATTGTTCCTCCTCAGCCTCGACTTTAGATCATCCTATTTATCGGTAAATTCTCTCAGCGCCCTCTGCACTCAGGTTATCTCTCCGGCTGTAGAGGTGGATGTGTCCTCGACCTCAGAGATCCTCCTCTCTGCTTCATTTAATCTCTTGCCGTGTTTATCCAGCCGGACCTGCATGTGGTCTACTTTGCAGGTAAGTGAGTCAAGTTTCCTATCCAGGGACTGGATACCGGACTGTAGCTGGGTAAACCGGGTCCTGAGACGGTGCCTGGGAATTATGTCCGAAGATGCCTCCATCATGTGGCTGGTTTTGGGCTGTCCAGGCGAGTCAAAGTGTAGCTTTGCCTGTTGTTTGCCTCCCTTGCCCGATTTAGACCTTGTATTTTTGTATTTTTATTCATAGAGCGCACCAGGCCCAGGGGCATCCGGGCGCATTACTTAAGTTACCGGGATAATATAGATTACATACAGTAGAATCCAAAAAGGGGAAAAACAAAGCAATAAGGAGGTAATTTAGGATAATATACAATTTCTATACATATTAATTAATCAGGCTAACAAGTTGGTGCTAGTATGGCAAATCCTAGTGGTCAGTGGGTGCTAGGAATCATGGATGATCTTGGATTGACAACCAGGCTTTGGCTTTTCTCTTGAAGGCCCGGAAGGATGGTTCTGCTCTGAGTGGATTGGGTAATGTGTTCCAAAGATTCGCAGCCAGGACTGGGAAACTGCTCCTGCCTGATCTATGAAGGTTGAAGCGAGGAATGGACAGACAGTTGGCCTGAGCACTTCTGAGTGGTCTTGACGAGGTGTGTAAAGAATATACTGGCCAGATAACTGGGTGCATGGTTCTTAAGGCTTTTGTGTGTTAGCGATAACGCTTTAAGTGAAACTCTTGCTGATGATGTGGGCCATGAGCAGCTGAGGTCCGTGGTGTTCGATAGGGTCTGTCTGCGGACCGGCCCTCCAGAGAGCACCGGGGTCTGGCCACACAGAGGCAGTCAGCTGCCACTAAACCTTCCCGCCAAGTTTGTGGTGTCCTGCTTTGCAAGTATCAGCCAGGATGGAGAAGCTAGCGCTGCAGGCCAAGCCTGGCTGTCTCTCGCGTGTCCACCCTATGGTGGGGACCTCTGCCGGGGGTAAGAGTCCTATAATTGCAGGTCCTGAGTGTTGTGGGCAATCACCAGTGTTGGGCCTAGGGGACTCAGGCGCAGTTGAGTTGTTCTTCTTTCGCCCTGGAGGTTGCCGTGTCTTGGCCTTTACCTGTTCCAATGGCCCAGCTACCCCTCTAGCCTTCCCTATTCACAGATTCACCGTGCGTTGGATGGTTTATGTTGGCAGCTGGATGGCAAAGTGTCTATAGTGCCCGTCTGCTCACCTGTGGGCTTGTATGGTCTAATTACAGCGCCAGGTGAAGCTGAGCCACTCTAAGGCACAGAGAGCAAGTGTCCAATGTCTAGATTACCCTTGGTTACTTTGGGTAAAACCCCAAGTTTTTTAAAGAATTCAAAAGCTGTGTGGGAGCCCATCTACTGAGAACAAACATGGGACAAATGCACTGTTCTATGGAATTTCCACTCAGGAGGTCCTAGGCCCTGCAAGTCTCCTGGGCTTCAGGCCCCTATGGACCCTGCCTCTCCTGCTTTGAAAGAACCTGCTCCCTCTGAAGACATTTCAGGATGATCAGTATACTCACGGTGATGGTCCAGATCATAGTGATGTTTCCCAGGACCCTATTTCTCAAGATCCAGATGCATGGCTTCACACAGATGACCTGGGGAACTGGCCCCCTACCCCTGCTCATGAGGCAGAGCCTGGATATTTTTTGGGATGCCCCTCCCGTTACCTAGCCCAGTGAGGCTTCCCTATATTGACAACCCGCTGCTCTTCAATTACTTTCTCAGGAAGACAGCAGACCATTTTAAAATTGTCACTCGGGAAGTGATGCCCGACTCAGACTTTGTGGAAAACATCCTCAAAGAAAAAAGTTCCAGCCAGCCAGGCTATCCATCTTCTCGACTCCATTAATGAGCGCATTCCCCCTTCTTTACTTACGCCATCCCTTACTCGGGCGGTGAATCTGCCCGTGGAGATGTTTCGGCCTGCACCCACTGATCCACTTCATATATTCGGGGACACACTTTCCAGACTCCTGGTGGTTACCACTACTAGAAAACGTGCAGGTGTTCCCCTATCTTAATCTGTGGCCCGTCTGATAAAGACTGTAAGAAACTCTATGCCTTGGGCAAGAGCATTACTTCAACGGCCTATGTCACCTGCATTGCTAATGGACCACAAAAGTGATGGGTGGAAGGTTTCAAATGAATCTAAATCACTGGCAATTGCTCTGGGCAACCTTCCACACCACCGTTTTTTAGCCCGTCTGCGCCATTGCAAAAGGGGACCAGCCATGTGCAAATCAGTCAGCAGCTGCTGCCACCGAAGGTAGCAGCCCAGCCCGAACTGCTAGGCCAGGTCCCCTCTACACAGAAAACCAAGCAACCCCAGACATGTTTCGGCCTTGTTGGACCTCCTCAGTGAGGTGCAGCCTGGTTCCCTGTGGCGTTCCCTGCATTGCTAATAACACCGCTCTGATTGCCAGCTTTAATGATGTCCAGTGGGGCCTGGTACAAGATGGACTTCAGAATGTTCCTGAACTAACTAAATTGCAACCTCTTGCGCTCGTGCAGGAAGGACATCTAGTCGCGTAGAATATCTTAAACTCGATTGATGCGGCAGACATGGCTGGCAGAGTTTTAGCATAGGGAACTCTTTTAAAATGCCATGCTTGGCCAGGTTTAAACCCGAGACGCAAGCCTTGCTCATCGGTTAACCCATTGAGGAGTCAGCTCTTTGGCAGAGCAGTGGACAACGCTCTTGAGACGTCAAAGCAAGAGCATGAGACATTAAAATCTCTCAACCAAATCTCTAGAGGGTTGCATGTGCAACACCAGGTGTTTTAATACCATCTGGTCCTTCCGTGGGCAGTTTTTTATCGCACCCCTCAGGGTTCCTGCAGTACAGGAGTATCACCCTCGTACAGTGGCCAGCACTTACCAAACATGTTGTACGGAGGGATCTGGTACAAAACATGTTGTACCAGATCCCTCCGTATGTAGCCAGTCATCAGTTAACCGTACGAAAAGCCATGCGGCTATTAGGAATTATGGCATCCTGCATTTTCCTGGTTCCACACGCCACTCTGCGCATGCGTCATATGATATGGCATTTATAACGCACCTATTACACAAGTGTTTCATATGCAGGACTGGCTCCTGAGCCAATGGTGTCAAGCAAACGATTTTATCTAAACTACCTTTTCTTCCTTAAACCTTTCCTTTCCGACCAAACTCAGAATTTACAAAGTGCAAAAATAATATATAAATGCCATTACTGTCCTAGTTGAAGTCACCTCCGGGTGTAGCAAGTGTATGAAGTATCTCTAAAGAGCATCTACTTGCTTTGCCTTGATTCTGAGAACGTATTCTGAAGTCTATTTTTATTGTTGCACATTGCCCTTTTTGAAGAATGCTTATTTAAAACTCACCGTTAAATGATTATTTTACTAGAAAACCTTGAGTGTAAGTGTTATTTGGATACTTCTAATTGTGGATTTCGATGCTACGGCTCTACAGCTCTCATTTACCCCTCATGAGAAGTCTGGCTGCTCAGTCACTCTCCCAACTTGTGTGATACAGACCTATACCAATAGGTGGGTTACCTTTTCCAAGAGTACAAGGGTGGTGTAGACTCACACAAGGTTACTACTCAAGCTCACCCCTCCTTGTTGACATGAAAAATCACCAGAGGAAGTAGGGGGGAGCTTGAGTAGTAACCCTGTGGGAGATTACACCACCCTTTTCCTCTTGGTAGTAGGTAACCTTTCCCAGCAATATTAGTTAAAAACCAATCTGTCGCCAATGTATCACCTATGAGGGACAATTGGAATCAGTCAATGACTAGAGACTGCAGGGAACCAGGACAGCCAAAGTCAATTGGAGCAAAATCTATTGAGCTGGGGCCCTTCTTGGATAGCAAAAAGTCTTGCACAAAGTTAGTTTGTTGTAGAAAATCACTGTTGGCCCACAAGCTGTTGCACGTGTTTGAGCTAGAATAACTCCTGAAAGCAACTACTGCAAATCTCAACTGAGACAAGCAAGCTACAGACAAAGTGTTAAGTACCCCTGAGTCGGCACAGTACCTTAGGTTAGAAGAAGAGGGTCCAGCTGGCTTCTGTCCTAGTTGCAGACCTGCAGATCGTGTATTCCTGTGCATCAGTCGTGGGGACAAGAGGGAGGACTCCTGCACAGCAGTTCGGAGGTCGGCGGCAGCTACGGGCTCTTTTTACGTGACACAATACCACATATTGCTCAAACAGCACTGCCAGCCAGCCGACTAGTACTCCGGGTAAGCCAGCGGCTTTCGTTGCGACACACCTGATCCACTGCCAACCCACCCATAATCACACCCCCACCTGACAACCACAAAACGGGCCAGCAGCTGTTGCAGCAGTTTCACCCGACACACCACCACATATCACTCAACAACCCTGCCAGCCGACTAGTTCCCCCAGGTAAGCCAACAGCTTTCTTTGTGGCGCACCTGATTGATCCACTATCAACCCACCCACAACAACCCCCCCACCCGACAAGCACTCCAGGTAAGCCAGCAACTCGCTGCAGCACACTCGCAACTGTCTCAAATTGCCCCGCCCGCCGGTTACGCATGAGAATACTAACAATAAGTAGCCCAGGCTGGCACACGCCCATCCTTCAGTCATCGCTCTCACTGTTGACCTGCATCCCACATTCTGGGAAGCTCTCAACACTTGCAATCTCCGACTATCAATGCACTCCCTAATTTAGGTACAACAAACCATCGATGACAGGCACATTACGGAAACCTTCCGTATTATAGTCCGAAACCTGCGGCCTCAGGAATCCTAGGCCCCACCCACCATGCAGGATTCTTGAATTTAGGTGAATCATTGTGTGATGAGCTCTTTTTTTGAAACCTGGGCAAGGTTCCCACCCACTGTACAGGGTTCTCGAGTATAGGTGTAGCCTCCATCTTTGTGTACTTGGCGTTGGGGTGACTGGGCCTCTCTCCCATGGTGCAGGTTTCTCAAGTCTAGGAGTGGCCTCGGTCTTCGTTTACTTCCGCATTGCGGATTGAGGGTTCAAGAAGGGGGGGCCGCTTCCCATTGTTTATACAGAGTTGCACCCCTCTATTAAATAGGCGCATTGTGTGTGCGTGCGTGCGTGCGTGCGCTAGTTTCATGCTGTGCCCTGTGAATGTGTGATGTGCATGTAGTGATTCTGGAAGAAGGAGAGATGTGTAATGATGTGCTTGGAAGTGAGTGTAGAAGCATGTGATGCAAGGTGGCATGTTATGGAGTGAATGAAGGAATGATTGTGGTGGGGGTTCCAAGCCCAGGCAGTTGAAGAGCCCCTGCCTGGGTGATGGGAGCCAGTCTGTTCCTTGTAACGGTTCCAGTAAGCTAACCTGATGTAACCATTAGAAGATGTAATAAAGCGATTGTTTCGCACCTATTTGGCAACACACATTCTGCTGCCCAATCAATGCACCTAGATAATCTCCTGCTTGGAAATGGATCAAAGGTATGCATCCAGTTACCTAAAGATGGAATGGGTGCTGTATTTGTAGTGAGAGTGCGGGCACCACTCAAAGTTTAGGTACAATTATTATGCAGTAGGTTTTACATACTGTGCATGCCGTAGATTACTCTGCACAAAGTAGAAATAGCAAGTTAAAAAAGACTGAGGAAACAAACCAGTACTGGCTGCACTCTGGTAGTAATGACTATTACAGGTTAATCAGTAACATATTTCACTTGAACCTGAATAATTGTATTGCAAAATATTTTAATGTAACTCGAGAGGCAGACAGTATTGCCCAATGCATATCAGACTCTTACGGTCCTTCATCAAGACACAATAAACGATTTGAACTGCTGCCTCAGACTATTTGTTTCGTTTGCCCCAAGTTTTGTTTGTTACTATTTGACAGTTGGTTGAGGTGTTCAGTTTTTAATTGTTTGGAAAACTGATTCTTTCAAGCTCTCAATTAAAGCCAGATGTGGACCCTGAAATGCATTGGCCAAAATATTGTCTGCCTCTCAAGCTTTGAATATAAAATACTTTGTTATATAATAATTCCTGATCAAGTGGAATATGTTTCCGGGGTGTAAAATGTGCACTCGCCACTACCAATTGGCTAGTGATATTTGGCTCTTGGTGAATAAGATATGGTGTGCTCTGTGTATGTATAGAATGGATATGGCGAGTGGTCGTTTTTTTTTTTTTTTTTTTTTTTGGTCTGGTAATTTGCAGTTTGAATTTGTACCCCTTGTGTTAGAGGTTGATCTGTCATACTTATTACTACCTGGGTGCCTTTTTTGGGCACATTTGGAGACTAAACAATTTATCTAGTCCTTCACTTGCACTGGTATGACTCCTCCTGCACATTTGGGAACTTTTTTGAGAGGGTGCGTCCTTTTGTACTTGTATCATGTGAGAAATTAGTTTAAATAATCTTTCTTCAATTTCAGCACCCAAATGAAGAAGGTTATGCTCACTGTATTCAAGCACAATCACGGGGCCTACCAGTTCTTCAGAGAAGCTTTGCAGTAAGTATCCTTTCATTCTCCACTTAATCCATCAATGTGTAGTTCTGCTTAATTGCACATACAGAGGAAACGTGCACAATTTTGGGGCATTGTCAGCAATTTATATTCACAATGATGGTAGTCTTTTGGGGAAGTGCATGTATTTGGTGTAATGCATCTCATTGTTCTCATTTTTATGGTGCCAACGCAAGTCTTTTGCATAAGAATATTTTGGACTAATTCAGCAAATTCCATGCTCCTGGAGAAGGGCAGTCATTATTCCTATCTTTAAGAGAGATCGGTTGGATCCCTCAAATTAGCACCCGATCTCCCTCTTAGATGTTGATGGATAACATTTTCCTGGCCTCGTCCTTGGGGACTTGGAAGCATGGTCTAAAAAAGAAAAAAAGCATTATTTCGAAATATCAAACAGTCTTCAGGAGAGGCCTATCTACATATCTTAATGGTCTCAACCTGAATTCCCTGAGCAGTGACTTTCTCCAAGGGCGGACTACCGTTTGGGGCATGGATAGACCTGTCCCAGGCTTCCGATACTAGCAATCGGGACCACCTCTTGGGGAAATTAAGAAATTGGGATCTGCCAGAAGGTCTGCTGGCTATCCTGATTGAATTACACAAGGATACAGAATTGCATGTTAGACTTGATAGATCAGGACGTCTTTCTAAACCCGTCACCATAACAAGGGTTGTTAGGTAGGGACGTTTAGTAGCACCATTTTTGTTTAACCTCTATCTAGCCGATCTGATTGAATGGATCCTGGAGTTGGCATTGGCCAGCCCAAGATTGGGTTAATCTAAATCAGTTGGCTGGCCTATGCCGACAACATTGTGCTGTTGGATCGCACCTAGTTTGGCCTTCAGAGGCTACTTAATGCTTTTCAGAAATACGCAGAGCTGAATGGGCTGAAGACAAATCCCGAGAAATCTAGTCCTAATCTTTAAACATTCACCTAAGGTGACTACATCTTTTTCTTGGTATTTGAATATCAAAGCGATCCCAATAGTTGGAGATCTACCTGGGATCGGTGGTTAGATCTTATCCAACCAAAGGGGCAGTTACAGCTGCCCTGGACTCAAAAATCCTGGGTTTAGGCTCTCAGATGAAAAGAATACTGAACAAATGCTGCAAATGATCCATCACTCACTTATTAAATAATATATTGGTAGGATAATACCGACCCTCCTATTTGGATTTGATACCAATCCACATACCATAGACTGGGAGGGATTGGAAGGTATGCTGTGGAGGCGAGTGTTTTTTGTATCCATAGCAAGCCTAAAGGTATGAACTGGGCATACCTTCACTAAGGGCTTGCCTGGAATGGAAGTGGATTATGTTGTATCGGCTGATTCTGGTTCCCCCTCCCCTCTCACTCTATTAAGATGTTTCGGTTGTTTTCCAGGTGGCATCTAATTCATATCTCAATAATATAAAGAGGGTGTGCATTAATACTCTAGTAGAATCAGAATGTCGAAGTAATGTTGATCCAAAATCCTATGAAAGTTAAAGCACTTATGAAAATAATGGATTGGATTAGAACTATAGCAACAATGAGAGAATCTAGGATTTTTGCCTCATTGACCCTGACTGATAAACCCATTTCCATGGTGCCCACCTATCTAACAAAATTTGTTAATTCTGGTATGAGAGCGGATCTTGAAATCCTGAATATTAGGGATGGTGTTGCGATGTCGAATCCAAGGTGCCAAAAATGTAACGAGGCGGAGATTCGGACTATAAGACATCTGATGATTGATTGTCCAGGGACTATTGAGATGAGATTGCAAAGGCTTGCCAGATTTGCTCCATATAATTGGTGGTTGGAAACTGACTGCTTTTGGAATAGACTGGCATCTATCTGGTCTTGAGATTTTTCTTACCGTGGAAATAGTGAAGCTACTACAGGAATGGAACCTGCTGAGATCATTTTAATGGTGAAGAGAAGGACAATTATCGAACGTTAAATGCTATGGAATTAAATTATTTGGCTGATGTAAAACATTTTTTAGCTTTGGTCTTTTTTGTATTTTTCTTTTTTTTTAGTGAAGATGCTCTATTTTGATTAATGCTCAATATAGTTCTTGTTTTCTTTTATTGCTATTTTCTAATTGTTAAGATTTATTGGGACTTGTTGTGAAAAGTCAAATTTTGACTTGTCTATGCTTGAATTTATATCACAAGAAAAAAAAAAGTCAGACTACCATGGGCATTTTTACATATCCTCTATTGTGAAGGCCGGCCAGAGTCCTTGCCTTGATTTGTGAGGGTATTCACAGTAGCATGTTTATGAAATATATTTAACACCAATGTTAATGGTAAGTATGCCTCATCATTGGAGATTTTATTGATTACCCCCTCTGTGACATCTTAACAATGGTGAGAGATTCATAAAAAGCATGTCTGTTCCGAAATTCATCCGCGCAGGACCAGAGTGTTGCAGTGAAATCGTTTCTTCAGCATTCTGCCTTTTTTTGTGGTGATTTTAGCTTGCCAAGTCTATCTCTTGAAGTTGGTGGAATAGTCCAAGCAAGCGCATCTGTCTATGAAAAGAACCTGTAACAGTGGTTCTCCAGTATTTAGTACCAGCTCCAGCATTGTGAAGGCACGACCCTGTATTCTCACTCCAGAAAAAATACAACCCACTAGGGAAGAAGGCCCAAGATGCACTTGCAAAGGTAACCAGTGTTTATTTCCACAAAACAGAAAAACACTAGCAAAGGACTCTGCTGCATGAGAATATTCTGCCCCTGGGAGCAGGTGCAGTACCTTGGAACTACAGACAGTGTCACCTGTGACCTCCTACTATGCGGTACAATTCTACCGTCCCAGTTGGATGGGTGCTACACATATAGGGTCTGCTCCATATTGGATTCCAGGCTATTGGTCCATCTTCATCCATGTGGGTGCTGCTGGGTTTGTCATCAGTGGTGAGGCTGGTTTTGACACTAATTGGCTGCTCTGTTATGCACTTTTACCTTGTTGGTGCAAACACCTGGCACACACATTGATGGGCTGTAAAAGAGCTGAGGTCACACTACCTCATATGCTTCACTCATTCCCAGGCAGGTCAGCAACTCCCAAGGCCCTCCACAGTTTTTGGCTATAATTTAGTTGTTACTCTGCACAAATCATGTGACCCATTTCTGAAGGCGCGATAGCCTTGCCTTCTGACCTTGGTGATCGATCGAGGGGTGTAAAAGGTTTGTGGTCTGTAGTTGGGCGATGCTATAGCATGCAGGTGTCTCAGGAGAAAAGCGTTGCAAAGCTGTATTTGTCATGTTGGGATTGTTGAGCGCAGGAAGCCTTGCTATCTGTCTCACGGGATGGTACTGCCAAGAAGCGCGCTGCTCCCTTCTCATGACCTTGCAGGGCACATTCTTCTCTGTGTGCGATGGCCTGTAAGTCTTTGGAACAATGGAGGAGGTAATGTGCTGTGTGGGACCTGGCCGGGGTGGAGGTGTTCCCGCATATGCAATGTACCTAATATTCACGCACCTAATATTATTCGCCACACTCGGGCTTACATTCTAGGATGGGTGCCATTTGTCTAAGATGGCTTTGCATTTGCGTGTCTTCTATGGCTTCCATTACATGTATTACAGTTACCGTTCACCTCCCCCTTTGTGTGTACCCTCCTCCCCAAATGTGTCTTCTAACGTTTGTGCCTTATTCGGTATCGCAACCATTGCATCACTCATAGTTGTAAATTCCACCTATGCCATGGCATTTGAGAAACCATTTGTGCAAAATAACACAAGGGGGTAGTTTAACTTGATGGATGCATGTGTTTTGTCTTGATGTAAAGCGGGGGGGGGGAAATAATCTGACCTACACTTCCATAGTGAAGTTGAACAATCTAGGGTAAGGTAAATGTATACTGGAAAATAAATTCCAGGGATTGGGCTAATTGCACAAAAGTACTGCCTGCATGCTGTTAATAGTTTTTGCATGCTGTTGTTGGTGTGCCCTTTGCACTGGCTTTGAAGTTAACAGCTGGCCTTTTGCTTCCTATTGCCAGGTTTGAGATCGATGAGAGCTCCCCGAGCATGACTGGCTGTTGTGGGGATGAGTGTACCTATGAAATACTGAGCCGAAGAACAAAGTACGGCGAGGGCCAGCACACCCATGGGGGAAGCCACTGTGGGGGTTGCTGCCACTGATGCCCTTCATCCTCTCCTAATGCGTCAGTCTACACCTGTGTACCCTCAACCAATAAAAGACTAGATTTCCGAGCTACGGTCTAAGACTCGGCACACCCACCGGTTTGGGTTGACACCAGTGACCCAAGAGGTTGTGATGGCTTAAGGACATTTATCCCTGGGAGATCAAGTTTTCCCTTGTGGCTCCTTTTTTTGCGTACGGTTTATTGAAACTATGGTCTATTTGCACCCCAAAATACGCATCCGGAATCTTCTCTAATGCACATTCCCTTGGCCTTATTGGAAAACTGTACTCTTGCATCACTTCTTTTAACGGATAAGAGATTCTACATCGCAGGAGTGAGCAGATTCGTCATTCCCTATTTTTTTGGTTTTGCTGCACACTATCGCACACTGATTTGTAGCATTCTGTACATGTTTTATTTTTGTATGTATATTTTTTTGATTTCATTCCATCATGCTACGAATTGTTTGCTTTCTTTTCCCTGGCCACAGAACTTTCTTCTTTGAAACTGGTCACAGTTACTTGCAGAAGAAATTGCGTGAGAGGTCTTATTTTCTGTTCTGGAGCACTGCAGATGTTAAGTCTGTATAAGTATATTTATATAAATTGCAGCACTTCGTAGAGGACTCCTTGTTCTCAGTGTACTGCTCTAGTCCACTGCCAAAATGCTCACCTTTTGCCCCAAGTGTCTGTGTGGTTATTTTAAAACGTCAGATTTTACAGTATTGATTGTGTTTTTCTATAAAGATCTTTTTACTCTAAGCAGTTCTCAGTTCTTTTAATGCTGTAGTTACTTGCTTTAAGATGGTTCCTAATACATTTGCCAAAATGTTTGATTGCTGTGGAGAAAGTTACAGTACTGCATGGTTTACTATATTTTATTGCCCGGAATAGGTGCTTTGCGTTTTTATGTGCTGGTCTATGTGGCCGGCCCTGATACTTTAGCGTAAAAATTGTGCCCCAATCAGTTAGGGTAAGAGGCACATGAGTTCCTTGGTACAGTCTATGCAGTACTTGTGCATTTCGAAGATGAATGCTCCATGTAGCAATTATGTACACTTTTACTTCAGTCCTTAGCTAGTGCCATATTGCACATTGTCACTGTCACACCTGCTTCCTTCTTTACTAGCCGTTGGTCACTGCAGCAGGGAAGGGTGAAGCTGGTGTTCCTAGTATTAACGTCTTTGCATATTAAAGTGTGTTCTTGTAGAATTCATTGTAAACCCTGGGCATCCATCTCTCTTACCCCTTTCCCTCATGGTGCTCGCCGTCTTCCCCCATCTACTCTAATTGCTACTCTGTTACCTAACCACCTGCTTTTTCCAAGCCTGTAGGGAAAACATTTCAGAAGTGTCGCCTGGCCTGCCCATTGCCGATAACTATGTTGATGCTTCCTAAAGGCAGACTATTACTGACATCCTCTGTCGTTCCTTTTCCAGATCTATGGACTCCCCATATGGTCTCGGTCCTCTCCCCTTTCTCTTCTTCACCCATCAATGGTGGAACCAGATGCGAAGTGCTCTTGGCTCACTTCTCATCCTCCAGGTGCGTCATTAATGTCTATCAGAATGGCACGATCATGGCCTAGGGCACTCGGCCCAATCACCTCCGTCTTGACGGGAGTCTTCCGTCTCTTATTAAATTCTGCCTTTCTCCTGCCTCTTCTCTTCCTGCCAACCCTCTGGCCTTTTCACCCCTACAGACGGTGTAATTTGTCCCTGTACACCCCCTCGATGACTTTAAAGGCTGCAAACAGCTTCATTTAGCTACCCTCTATACTCACTCTGCTGTTTAACACTCTGTTAAACACTCCTCTGATATCTGTCAACTTCTTGAAGTCTTTGACCTCGATGTCCCCACCCTCACTGAGACGTGGTTCAATGCCAGCTCTGTCACTTGACATTCTCCTTCCTGGGGGCTATAACATTCTTTCCATGCCCAGATGTAACCGGTCGGCAGTGGATTGGCCCTTATCTTCCCTGAATGGGTCCCTGCTTCCATCATACCCACTAAATCCTATTCCAACGTTGAATGTCTTTCCTGCAAGCTTTGTGTCTCCTACCCACTCGCTCACTCTTACCACTATCTATAGGCCGATTTTTCTTATTTTATTCCCCCCGTCCCCCCTTCCTGTCGGAGTGGGCCGACCTTACCTCCTCCCTCCTGACCTCTACGCTTCTCCTCTGAGACTTCAATATTCAGGAGACTCTCCTGACGTGACCTCCTTACTCTTCTGCAACCTCTGACTTTCCCTCACCATTTCCCTCACCATTCTTCCCTGCGGGCCGACGACCCACTCAGCTGGGCACATCCTGGATGCGCTCATTGCAGCGGACATCCCTTTACTTTTCTATAACCTTTTCACTAAACCTCTCTCCTGGTCGGACCATGCTCTCCTCTCTCAGCTAGAGCTCGTGGGCTCCCAGGGTAAGCCTCTTCCCCCACTGCCAGTCTCCTTCTGTCATTCGACCAATGAAGTGAGTGTCAGTAGCTGCCTTTGCTGCCTCTTTTATTCCCCCTGCCACCCCTTCTATTGACTCTCCCACTGACTCAGTCCTTGCTAACCTTCACCTCCCCATTTTCCACACCTTTGATGCCTTACTCCTGACACGAGGATCTGTATGAAGCCTGCTTCCAAGTACAGTAATTAATATGATTCCAACCTTGCATTGCTGAAAAGCAAGTGCAGAGTCGCGGAACGGAAGTGGCTGGCTTTTAGCACACCCTCTGACAAACTGGCCTGTCGCCTGCTCCAAAGGCAATACAGATTATCCACCCATTCCAAGAAGCGGGCCCATATCCAATCCCGCATTTCTGGGGCCACCAACCACACGGCTGAACACTTTTAAATCTGTAAGGAACTTGCCAGTACTTCTGCAGTCTCCACCTCGTCTCTTCCTTCCCAGGCCTGCTGTACAGCCTTTGCCTCCCATTTCATATCCAAAGAACAGGACATCTTGTCCACTCTTCTCCACCCCCCCCCCCCTCCTACTGTCAGGCCTGCCTTGGCCCTCATCCCCCCATTTCCCCCTACTCTGCCTTTTCACCCACAACACCCGAGGTGGTTACCTCTGCTACAGTCTGCTCCATGAAAGTCTCCTCCAAACAGGTGCTTCCCTACTCCTCCAGAACTTTCAAGGACAACATTGCCTTCCTGGATCCCTCTTTGGTGGAGTTCTGCAACCATTCCTTTGCCGCTGGTTCCTTCCCACTACCCCATAAGCACTCCCTTCTGCACCCCCTCTTCCTGCCCTGCCAAGTACTGCCCTATTTCCGCTACCCTTTTCCTGGGCAAACTCTTGGAGAAATTGGTCATCTCTCCTAATCCCTCACACAATCTGTTGGCTGTCTTCACAACCATCAGTCTGGTTTTAGAGCAGCTAGAGGTACGGAAACTGCTTTCGGAAACATCTGTAAAAACCTGCTCTCTAACCTAGATTCCAACTCTCCTCCTGCTCTCATCCTCCTTGACCTGTGCTCTTCCTTTGACACGGTCAATCATGCCATCCTCATAAATCTGCTCTGCGATACCCTTGCCATCACAGACCGGCCACTGGACTGGTTGACCTCTTTGCTCTCTGATCGACCCTCCAAGGGCCAACTGTGCCCCTTTCTCTCCTCCACCTCACTCTACTTGTGGTGTCCCTCGGGGCTCTATCCTCTCACCCTGGCTTTTCAACATCTACTTTACCCCTCTTGTCCGCTTGATCTCCACCTTCTCTCATCATTTCCAGTATTATGCAGACGATCAACCACTCTCCTTTTAAGCTACCCTCCTTTTCTTCCTCCTCTCCTTCCCGACTGTCTGACTGCTATTCAGGCATGGTGTGCTGCTAATGATCTCTTCCTTAATGCCAGTAAAGCTGAGATCCTTCTCATTGGGTCTCCTGTCACCTCCTTTCCTCCTACTCTATGGCCGCCCTCCTTGGGCCCTCTCCCCCACCTCTCATGTGAGACAAAAAACCTAGCTGTCATCTTCGACCCCTCATGCTCTCCTGCGCTCCTTATATTGCTGACCTTGCCAGGAAGGCCCACGATCAACTTCACCTTCTCAGAGGCATTCTCCCTTTCCTCCCCCGACCCCCAGAAACTGAACGTCTCAAGAGCTCTGTACTTTTCAGGCTACATTATTACAACAGCCTCTTCCTCAACCTGCCTCTTTCCTCCATCTACCCTCTTCAACTAATCCAAAATAGGACTGCAAGACTTAACCTTGGCCTCAAGCACAGGGACCTCCTCTCTCCAGCCCTAACATCTCTCCACTGGCTCCCAGTGACTGCAAGGATCAAATTCAAGACCCTCTGCATCATACACAAGGCTTTGATGCCTGGGACCACCCTACAGCCAAATTTCTTTGCATAAATACCGCCCTGCTAATGTCCTTTGGTCCTCTAGTTCCAACTCTCTGCAGATCAGACGTTTCTCCAAGCAGAGAGTGGGGGGGGGGGAATTTTTCTTCAGCAGTGGCCTTCCTCTTGAATGGCCTTCCAGGCTTCCAGGCCCTCTGACTTGAACCGGATCTCCTTAAGTTCCAGAAGCTCCTTGAGACCTTACTTTTCTCCTCCTCCCCTCTCCCTTGCTAAAAACCTCTTGCCGTTGCGACTGGTCGTTCAGGCCCTCCTCGAACCTGTTTCAACCTCTCCCCCTCCACCCCTACCTCCTTAACCAGCACTTCCCCTCGGGCACCCTTCCCTGACTAGCCTACTGAGTCTGGCCCACGCTACTCGCACTAGTTTACCCCCTACGTTTGCTCCCCTGGCACTTGCCTTCTCTGCTCCCTTAACACTTGCCTACCCCTGGGGCCCCTTCATCTCTATCTCTGTACTAAACCCCCCCTCCACTCCCTCATCCATCCTTCCTCCCTGACCGCCCTCTTCCCTGGCACATACTTTTCTGCACTGGTTCAATCCGAATGTCACAAGGCCTAGTCGGGGATTTTCTCCTTGCCCCCCCCCCCAACCCCACTTGTGCCTTGTGACACCTGGAAACACCTTGGCTGTATAGGCACCTTACAAATGTACAAGAAATTAAATAAACCAAAGGGAACCAAAGCAAGCCACAGCTCCTTGTGGCAATTGCATACACTAGGATCCCAAGTGATTTAGTTCCCACAGCAGTTTTTGTTCTTAGATGGAGGAGGACTAAAGTGACTAATTCTTGCTGCAGCAGTCTTGTAACATACTAGGGCAACCAAGTGGTTACTTTTCACTGCAGTCCACAGGGGCACCTTGGAACACTTGTGTAACTTTTAACTCCATCACTCCGTACTTATTACGTGTGGAACACAGCTTATTTTGTGAGTTTTAAGAATGGATTTCCTTGAGCTTGAATTTTCAGCTGACACCAGGTGTGTGGTCCTGCCAAAACTGTTTGATTGCACAGGAGGCGAAATGTTGGCTCCAAAGGAATCCCTTACCCAACTGTTGATAGTCCCAGGGAAAACAGGGTTTCCTGAAATCCTGCAAAGTTCTGATGAATGGGTATTGAACACAGTAATAAATAAGCAAGGTTCATTGAAAAATAACCTAACCAGTAAATACATGCATCCCACGTAGCTGTTAATTGGGGCATACAATGTGCACTAGCCATTGGCTTATGATAATTGACTTATGATAATTGACTTGGTGAGTAAGAAATGGTGTGCTGCATGCATGTGTAGAATTGAGGAAGTGGCAGCATTTGTATTGCTTGCTTGTAGCTTACAAATTGAAAATGTGTATCGTTGCATTCATTATCTCAAGCAGTATGTTCAAAGCAAATATAGTTGAACTAACAGGTTTTCCAGAACTAACAGCAGGACCCTTATCAAGCACAGTGCAGTCCAGGACTGATTAAGGCTGTTCACAGGTTCTGTGTGCCTTTGAACTTGCTCTCAGAAGCAGCAAAACCGGTAGGAAAGACCAGGATGGTGCTGCTGAAGATCTTGGCCAACCGAGGGAGTCCTCTTGTTGCTACTGAAAGTTCTTATTTTAATTTAACAATGTTTTACACTTGGTATTAATGTTTTCCTACACCGGCTTCAATGGAGTCGCCCAGTATATATTTTTGTCTTGATCCTAGCACATTCTTTGCCTCACTTACCAACTTCACAGTGCCAGGAATGTCTCGGTGGGGGGGGGGGGGGATGTTTCGCCTTTGTTTTTGCACCGTAGTATAAGGCACTAAATGGAGTGCCTCATGGAGGCTTTGTGTCTTTTTCTTTGCCAAAAGCATCCCAGTCAATTTTGTGATGTCCACTAAATAGGCTGGTGAACCATTAGTGCTTTGTGTGCTCAAACTGGCTGAAACATTGTCCTGGGACGGTCTGGTCCCAATACACACTTCAGCCAGGGTATGACCTGTTGCTGGGCAGATTGTGAGGTGGCCGGCTGTCACTGATTAGGCAGCTTCCACCTGTTCCATTTTGAATGTTCCAAGTCTGTTCCACAGGTGGCCTGGTTGAAGTCCCAGCCTGACATCTGCATAACAGGAGAGGACCTGAAGCCACCAGAGATCCAAGGATCTGATGCCAAAGGACTACCAGAGATCCTGCTGAAGGGATCAGCATTGTAAAGCCTACCATACCAACCTCTGCAGTCAAGTGGGCAGAGAACACCTGAACCAGCTGCCTTCCTCAGCTTGAGCAGGTGGGACCACCCGGGCCAAATTACTGCTCTGCATCCATCCTTTTTCCAAGGTCTGAGTTGCTGCCAACACTTCCATTACCCTGCTTCTTCCAGGAACTGGAGTGAATTATTGCATGAGCCACTTTGCTGGCATCCTTGGAGCTCTGCTGGGATCTAGCCAACCTGCTGCAGTCTCATCACATCACGGACTTGGAAGCAACATTCAAGCCCTGGGCAAAGACCATTCAGCCTACAGCCCCAGCAATGAACAGCTTTAAACTAACACAGTAACCGGACTTCCCAAACATCTGTAAACAGATACTCAAAAAGGAAACGGTAGCTTAATACTTTATACCACTTTTAAAAAACCCTGCTGAAGACACAACTTTTCTCTTCTATCAAATGCTAGCTGATCCGGCGTTGCCTGTGTCCTGGTAGTGGTGTCTCATGTGCCCTGGACGATGTTGCTCTTGTCATCATGTCAGCAAGTCTTGCTTCAGTTTTCTGCCATCTCATTTGCACTGGAGAAAGTTGCTCTTCTCCTCTGGTCGGCAAGTTGTGCTGCTGTTGTGTTTCAGAAGCACTTGATATTGATTTTCACTTTGCATCTGATGGCGCTTTTCCATGTGATGTTTGTTTTTTGTGCGGCATGTTTCAGTCACTTAAAGGCTTCAGCTTCAGCACATTTGAGAAAATGTCCGAGAAAATGTCAAAGAAAGATTGATTGTGCTCTTCACATTAATGAACTAAGTAAACTGTAACCTTGCCATTTTCCATATTTGTAGTGGTGAATAAAATTTAAATTATTTTTTTTAAAATTCCCTTTAAAACTGCTTTTATAAAGTTTCGAGCTGTATACAGTAGTAATACATTTTAAAGGAATAACCAACATAGCGAACATTTTCCTTCAGACACTTTTCCACGTTTTGCCTCCTAGTATATACTGTAGTGAATCTGGGTGAGCATCAATAAATTCTGGTGTTTTCGGAGTACATTTTTTGCATCCAAACATAGACTACGATCTTGCCCAAGACAAATGAGTAATCCATGCAAGTTTTGATAGACGTGGATTGAACGGTGTGGATTTGTATAGCCGGACAAACATACACGTGCATTCAGCATTTCTTTTAACTTTTTTAATTTCACTTTTATTACATTTTCGGAAAAGAAGACACAATAAGATTACAACATTGATATCATCGCAACCTACTTCACCCCCCACCCCTCAACAGTGCGACGGCTCTTAAAACTCCTCTCGCTGGGATCGCAGTCTCGCTGGGATCACAGTCCATCTGATTAATGTGGCAATCCGCTCCTCTGTCGGGATCCATTTAGTCAGCATGGTGTACCAGTCTGGCCCCTTCCCCTTCAGCGGGCCAGTCCATCCCCAGGTTTCTCTTGTTACAAGTATTTTTCACAGAAGTCCGCCCAGTCCATTTGCACAGACCCCAAAACCCTGTGTATTATGGGCGTCGGGCTCCATCAAATATAAGTTCTTGGCCGTGTGGTGACCAATTCCTTCTTGGACGGAGGTTTCTCCCTCTTCCAGTGGGTGGCCAGGCAAAAGGAGCACATGCACCATTTTCGGTAACTTCACATTCTCTCCTCTCCTCCCTCCCTCCTGCCCAAACAACATCAGCATCAGAGTTTTACACCTCATGATCCCATCCAAGTCCCTGATCCAGCTGAGGACTTTGTCCCAGTATGACTGAATCACCTCACACCCCCACCACATATGCAAATGATCTGCTCTTGCTACACCCATGGCAACACACAGGGCTCACATTTTGATACATTTTAGCCAGCCTTACTGGGTTCTACTGCCACCTATATAGCATTTTCTGCCACGTCTGGTTGGAAAGAGCCACCTCAAGATCTCCCTCCCATTCCTGTTTAAGCCTCCTGGATGCTCCCACTCCCGTGTCCACATGGGCCCTGGATAGAGAACCAATCCGTCCCCTCGAGACTGGCAGAACCAAGAACCTTCTTGAAGGGCGCGAAGTCCCTCCTGAATCTTCTCTCCAAACCTCCCTTGTGAAAATACCCTTAAATTGAAGATCTAAAAAGACGGAGAGCCTCCCCAACCCTAGGGCCTCCTCCAACTCCTGTAGTGTAATAAACCTGCCGTCCTTCCACAGCTGTCAAACCCTTTCCAGGGTTCGGAATGGTGTCTCTGATCCCTGGTACCCAAAGATGTCCAAGGGTTGAGGGCCTCGTCGTAACACCCCATTCCTGCTCCTTGACGCCAGACCCCCCCATATAGTGCCTAAAATGGGGTGTGCCCTAATCCCCTTCAATGATTTCCCCCTAGGGACCCACAGCCACTCCCCTACCCTTGCTCGTGTTAGATGAGTTATCCAGGCCCACCCATTGCAAATCCTTCCTTCTTCTAAAGTGTGGGACCAGAATTGGAAGCTGTGCTGCCTTGTAGTACAGCTGTAGGTCAGGGAGGCCAACTCTCCCATGTCCTTTGAGAGACTCAGTGTCACATTAGAGACCCTCGGATGCTTCCCTTGCCAGAGAAACCGCGCAAGAGTGCCCTTAATCATCATAAAGGAGGGGTCTGGCAACTGTATGGGAAGCATTTGAAATAAATACAGAAACTTGGAGTACAACCATCTTTATAGCGTTCATCCTACCCATTCACAATACCGTAGGCTTATTCCACTTCCCCAAGTAGCTCTCCAGTTTCAGAGTTGGGAAATTGGTCTGATAGAGGATTTTTAATTCTCTTGTGACATCAATCCCCAGATACCTTAGTGTTCCAACACTCCCCTCCATGCCCAAGGGGGAGAACCGCCCCAACTTGCTGTCCCTGCCTCTATCCAACGGGAAAAGGACTGACTTTCCGGTATTTATTTTAAACCCTGCCAAACTACCATATTCTTCAATCGTCCACTGCCACCGGGACTATCAGTGGGTTCACTACATGTAGTAACACATCGTCTGCATATAGACCCAGCTTGTAGGCGACACCTCCCACCATAAACCCCTCAATTCGCGGGTCCTGTCGCAGTTTCTGTGCCAAAGGCTCCAGAGAGGGCACACAAAGTGTGGGAGATGGTGGAAAGCCCTGTCTCGTTCCCCTCCCCAGATGGAACCACCTCGAGTATCCTCCATTCACCGCCACACAGGCCCTCAGTGAGGAATAGATCGCTTTGATACCTCTTTGGAATCTCTCACCCAACCCTATTTTGATAAGTACTGCCTCCAAAAAGTTCCACTCATCAAAGGCCTGCTCAGCATCGACCGACAAGTGTGGGATCATCCCGCTATAACTTGGCTTCATTAATCAAATTAGTGTTTTCCGTATAGCAGTTGCTCCCTGATGCCCCACCACAACCCCACCTGGTCTGTGTGTACCAAGTTTGACAGCTGCCCCTCCAGTTTGGCTGCAAGAACCCTTGCATAGATCTTCGCGTCTATGTTGAGTAGTGAGATTGGACGGTATGACCCACAGACGCTGGGGTCCCTGCCCTCCATCGGTATCGCCAAAATAAGGTCCTGGGCAAATTAGTCTGGTGCCCTCCCTGTGTCAAGGATTTCATTGAAGAGTAGGGTGAGGAAAGGAAACGAGGACTGATGCAAAATTCTTATAAAAACTTGGAATAAATCCGTCCTCCCCGGTGCTTTTCCAAATCAGAGACGTCCTATGGCACTCTGTAGTTCCTCACCCGAAATCCTGGCCTCCATAAACCCTACAACCTCTCCAGACAAGGATGGGAGGGAGGTTCCCTCGAGGTACGCATCAATCTCACCCCTTGTGGCCATCACTTAATTTCATATAAGGTCTCATAGAATGCCACAAATGACTCTTGCATTTCTTCTGCCGCATCCTCACAATACCCCCACTCCCCTGATCCCTGCAACCCATCAGTCTGCTCACTGTCCCGTTAGCCTTGCGGCTAGTAGGGCATCTGCCTGATCTCCCTTCTTGTAGAATTTTTGCTTGATGAACAGCAGGGTATGAACCACCTTCCCCCTCCTCCAGCAATTTCAACCTTTCCCTCTAACCCCTTGCCTCCTGAATGTGGTCTTCCCTCTCCGTCAGGGAAGACTGAGCCCGTCTCTCAAGAGAGCCTATTTTGTCTGAGTTCTTTCTCCATTAACGTCCGTTCCTTCTTTTTACGGGCCCCTCCCCGATCAACAAACCCCCTCCATGTGTCCTTAGCTGCATCCCGCACCGTCCCCCCTACCCACTTCACCAGTGTCGTTGAGAGCAAAGAATTCTGTAATACGCTTTGCCAGTGCCGCTCTGAAGACCGGGTCCTTCAGCAGTGAGTCATTGCAACTCCATTTAGAATTTCTCAGGCACAGCCCTCCACAGTCAATATCCAAAGACACCATGTCGTGGTCAGACCATGAAATTGGGTGAATTCTTGAATCGCTAAACACCTCGGAGATCCCTAGAGACCTACATGTAGTCTATCCTTGTTAGTGCCATGAGGTACTGAGAAAAGGGTGAATCCCCTCTCCAGTGGATGGAGATGCCGCCATATGTCCCTTAACCTGTACAGTTATATGGCCAGTTCCAACTGATGATCTCCCTGTCTTGGCAGCTCTTGGTCCCCCACCTGCCTCGTCTGTCTGTCCAGGCAAGCATCCATCAGACATTAAAGTCCCCTACCAAGAGAAGGTGTCCCTGACTTTCACTCCCTATTTTCTCTAACGTCCTCTCCAGAAAATCTCCTCTGGCCTTGGTTAGGGGCATAAATTGTAGCAAAGGTGACCTTTTATTTTGTTAATCCACCCCGAAATCAGCACTGATCTCCCTTCTGCAGCCGACCAGACCTTCGTTACCTCTATACGTAGCCGCTTTCGAACCAAAATCCCTACCCCTCCTGACAATCCCTGACCTCCAGTGCTCACTTCCAATTTGACCCCCCACTGCTGAATTCTCTGTTCCTGACCCCTCTGGGGTATATGGTTTCTTGGAGGAACATAACTTCAATGTCTGACCTTTTGAATTCCCTGGCAACCAGCGACCTCTTAGTGGGGGGAGTTGAGCCTATCCCCTATCCCTGTCTTCCCTCTAGCAACCATAATCTGAGCCTGTGTCCCACCTAGAACACCTTGCAAAAGCGACCCTCTTCGTGCCGGGAGAACATTAATCATTAGTAGTGAACCTACCTTGAGCCATTGTATAGAACATCTTTACCCTGACACACCTGTCCCCTCCCCCACCCCCAAGGCACCCAGCCGCCCCCCTGGTTCCCATCACCAGGCGAGTCTGAACCACCAACCAAGCCTGTCACCCAGGCCCTCCCACAAGACACCTCAAACTCACTTGCCCCCACCCCACCTCCCACTTCCTCAAAGACCCCTATAAAGCACAACCAACCTTATTGAAAAATTCTCACCACACATTGACCAGTTAGTGAACCAAACCATCCCAACCCCCCCCCCCCCCCCCCAGAACCACATGCCCCCAGAGTCACCACAAGGGACTGATCAGGACGTACCAGGAGGGGTCGTAATTAACTTCAAACATTTCCTAGAGCCCTGGACCCTTGTTCTCCTTGGACCCTTGATGTGCTAGCCTCTGTCGCTGTGTTTCTTTCCCCGTGGGCCCTCAGGAGCCCACGCTCCCCCACCAGCAGCTCCTTCGTGGCTCTCTGTATCTCCTCTTCAGACACAAGTCTGTGCATCTGCCCATCAAGCTCGAAGGAGATGGCGAACGGGAATCCCCATTCTTATTGCACGCCTTTTCCAGTTAACCACTTAGTCGGGGGTAGACCCTGTCGCCTCTTTGAGAGAGTCAGGAAGGACAAGTCCTGGAAGATGGAGATGGACATTCTCGCTGTGCCCATCATCACTGCTCTCTTGCTCTTCGCTTTAAGGATTTTGAGCCTATCGGGATAATTGTGGAATCTGGCTAGCACTGATTTCGGGCCTCCAGGCAGGCCACCAGCCCTATGGGCTCTCAATTTCGGTCTCGTCAATGGAGGCGTCCTGGAAGAGAAGTTTTGTGATCTCATGTATAGTTCGTCTGAGATATTTCCGTGCCCCCCTCCTTCTCCGGGATCCGGAAGAACCGCAGGCTGTTCTTCCTTTCGTGGTTTTCGAAATCCTCCATCTTCTCTCAGGTTTGCTCATCCTGACGTCTATTTGGGTTTCTAGAGTGTCTAGGCAGGACTGATTGTTTTCACCTCTTGGAGACTCTCTTCCATATTGTCAAGTCTGACTGTGATCCTGACTACTTTGCCCCTGATGTCTGCTCTCATACCCCGGATTTCCTCCAGCAGTGATGCAATGTCCTCCTTTGTAGCCATTGGGTCCTCACCTCTTGCCGCTATTGCCCTCCCTATATTGCTGTCTGCTCCGGTATGCAAATTCTGCCAGCTGGGACTTGGGGACCCATGCAAGTCAACCCCCCAATATGGAGGCACAGTGGGTCGGGTCCAGTCCGGTCAAACGGGGAAGAGCCCGTGCAGCGCCTAGAACACCATCAAATCTCAATTGAAGCAATGAGGGGCGGTGATACTTTATTTTGCCCCCTGCCAAAGTCCTGGGACCCTTTCCGAGTCAAGTCTGCCAGGCCTGGTGTCTCCCCCACTGTTTCCCCACCGATGATACTGGGTACCGCTCTGCCTCCACAGGGCCTGGGCCCTGCACATGGGGGGCCACACACCTACCCTCAATCGAGGTTTCAATGTCCCAAGGGCTTCGCTGTGGCTCAGTCTCCCTCCGTAGCCTTCTCCGCACTCCCACGCCAGAGTCAGGATGGTGGGCACATGCCCCTGTCCAGGGGGCCCTCACCTCCCTTTGTGGTCCTCAGTGTCCCCCTGCTGGTTCCAGTTCCAAGCCTAGGTCACTCTCCCAGGGCGCTCCCAAGATGATCAGATGCACCGAGTGCTCCCACTGTCTGTTTTGTTTCCAGTTTTCAGCTTGGGATGCCTCCCCCTGGGGGGCCGGGTGGGCGGTCCCTTCTGCAGCTGGTCCTCCGTGGCCACCGTTTGCCGGTCTCACTCACCTGCAGCCCAGGGTAAACACGCCCGTTTAGGGTGACCCTTCGGTACAGCCTTTAGTCACCTCGATTGGAGCACCGTTAACTGTGAGACCGATCACCCTCTCGCGCTGCCTTCACCCGCTTTTCTTCCTCTGCTGGGGCCAGCACTATTTCACTCCAACCCTTATTACCAGTGCAACACCATTTGGCTAATCGAGCTCCGAGTCATCTGTTCAGAGTGCTGAGTCCATCCACAGGCCTGCAGTCTGTTCCTGGGGGCCGTGATCCAACAGCTCTCACGTGTTTGTGAGGGGGTGAAGAGGCACACCGCCTCAATTCTGTGCGTTATGTGCTCCGGCCAACTCCTGTCTTCTTCCTTCCGGCCCACTTTCTAGGTGACTCCCTTTTATGTTAGTGGGGGGAGTTAAATATGGTGTCTGGGCCCCGCTCCCAGGGGTGCACACAGCCCTCCCTTTCACTCTAGCACCCACTTACCCGGTGGGAGGGGCACCGGAGCCACTTGGTCCCCTTTGCTGTCCTCCTTCAGGCCCCCACTGCGGGCCATATTACTTGGGTGTTGGTGGGGGGTGGGGGCGCAAGGCACCATGGTCAGACCTGCGCACACTGGGGTGGCAACGGTCCCCCTCTCACCTCAAGTCCCCTCTGACCAAAGAGGGGGCGCTGGAGTTGGTCGGCCCACTTCAACCTCGATCTGCTCTGAGGTGCTCCAGCGTCTCGGCCTCCACGCCTCACTTTTATTTTCTCGGCTGTCGTTTGGGGAGGCTGGATCTCCTCCTTTCCGCCACACTTTCCCTCCGGACCGCTCCTGGGACAAAGCCCCCAGGCTTAGGGGTACACCACTGGGGTCACTTCCTCACCATGGGGTATAAAAGGGGGGGGGGCAAACACACCTTACGGGTCCTGGGTGATGGAGGAGCACATTTAGATGACTGTCATCTGTGTCCCCCTCCCCCCAACCCTGGTGGCCTCATCACATTTATGTTTATATATAAAGATACTACTATGGCGCTCTATGTAGCCAAATAATGGCGCATGTACAGTCCAGTAATTTACTAGATTCCTCACAAATAGGTTTTAAATCTGAGCGGTGCCCTATCTGCACCATTTTCCATTTGGTAGGACCTCAGAATTGCAGCAGACAACATCACCTATGTGCTCACTCTGGCATCTTAGTCTTTGACACTGTAACCATAGTGCACTAATTTGAAGCCTGGAAGAAACCAGTGTCCATAACACAACTCTGCAATGGATTGGATCGTTCCTAACAGAAATTACATGCCCCTCGCTGCATTTCAGTTTGAAGCTACAACCCATTACCTTTTTGAATTTACCCAGAGATCAAGCATCTTGCTGCTCTTCAACTTCTTTGACACCTTTGACGAAGATCATAAAATCTTACTGGCTCAGCTGTACCACCCTCAGCAACTTCCTCCCACAAATCAGTTAATGGACAGTGGCCAACTACCTAAAACTCAACCCAGACAAAACGGAAATAAGGGTAAATCTCACTTCACTCCAGAATTGAAAGGCCTCTACCAAGAACAGCCCTAAAATATCTTAAGTGATCAAGAAGCTAGGCCTATTGATGGATGTTAGGCACAGTTTGTATGCAGTACTCTTTGGGACCACTACACACAACTGTACTACAGTTTTTCGTAGCGGAGCTGAGCAGCCAGGTTTATCTCAAGAGGGAATGTGAACTGTAAGGATGTTACACAGGCGTCTACAATCACAGGTATTCAAATAAACTCTTACACAAGGTTTCTTGGTTAAACACTTATTAATCTATTCAACAGTCAGTTATAAAACATTCACTAGAAGGAGGCAGTTAAATATCATACATCAATACACTTCAATACTATACTTCTGAGGCATTCAAACTACTTTGAAGGAGGAGCAAAATGGCATTCAGAATACTTTGGAGGAGCAAAAAGCCATAGGTTCAGAACATAAAAGAATTACAATTTCTTGGACGGTGCAGGTACTTTGAGTTCACCAGAAGATTCAATTCAATAGGCTAGGCCAAATTTAATGGGCTAAAGTCTTGGATAGGTAAAAACGGTTCTGGCAAGTAAACGGTAAAGTCTCTGTAGAAGTTCTTAGAAGTAGTTTCTAAGCAGAAGAATTATACGTTGGGTCACAAGCTGATTAGGCCTGCTAGTTGCGAAGGTTTCAAGCACTTTCACTGCGAGACGCAAGTACTCTGTCTCGTTTCACAGTACCTTTCAAATGAAGAAAAAGATGCAGCTGAAGACTTCTCGCTGTTCCTGAGCCTCAGTCGTGGGGACAAGAGGGAGGATGTCGGGGGGACTCCTGCACTGCACAGGGACTGGTCAAAAAAAAGCTGATACTTGGCAAATCTTCAATTCCGGTAGTTGTAGTAAAGCACACAAACTGGTGTCCCTCTCCATGGTTATTTGGTTTCCTGCAGCACTCTGAGGAAAATACAACCAGCTCTGAGAATGGTATCCAGGTGGCTTACGAGTCGACTTGATTGGTCCCACCAACTCAAAGGAAGAAGTCGTCCTTGCAGGGCTTATCTGTCAAGATGAATGTAGCCATTCTGACCTGCAGCAGGGCTTCACTGGGCAAACCAACGGTCCAGGAGTTGCAGCAGCCGTCCTCTTCAAGCTCGTCTTTTGTTCTTTCGTTCAATTGGTCGACTCTGCCTTCCAAGCCAAGGACTCTCCTTTTATCCAGTTTCCTCCCATTCATTCCAGCCTAGCTGCCACTCACCCAGCCGGGTGGCTGTCCTTGCCGGACAGTCAGCCAGCCAATCACGCCAGAGTGCATTTGGGTCTCCTAGGAGACTAAGCACAGGCAGTTTAGGGCTCCTCCCTCAATTCCTGCCCACCCCAGACATTCAGGTGCCAGAGGCAGTCTTCAGTCCTGAAGCCCACCAAAGGCGATGGAACAAAGGGACCAAACCTGGTTTGGCGTGCAGAGCAAAACTCTAGAAGGAAACGGTGAAAAAAGACTGGGACATGTTTTTAGAGGGGGCTCAGATGCCATCTTGAAAAACATGGCTCCTGCGATTTAACGCTACTGGTGTTTGCGGTTAGGAAAAATCTTGGTAGTTTGTTGTAAAACCATTGCCACCAGCCATTCCGATAGGAAAGGGTAGCATTTGACTGCTACATGAGTAGACATGGGACACTAGCTAACCCCTCCAGCACTCTATTGTAAGATAGGGTGTGCTGGGTCTAGGATTTTATAGACTAGTAAAGTCAATTTCACTTTACTTACTTCTTGGAAACAGTAGTTTATCCCAGAGAAGGTATTTAAATCTTGGGAAAGCCTGAAAAGGTTTCCCTGTGCCACTGCACTGAGGGTGCTGCGTGACACACATGAAAATATGATGCCTATGCAGCTGTCTAAAACTCCATAACCAACGAAAACACAAGAGTAAAACACAGAAAACGAACAGAATAAAAAAATTCAAAGTCGCCAAGTTACGCAAAAGAGCTGGAGGGCTCTAAGATGGGAGGAATTGGCACATTTATGAGAATTCTCCTGAACAATGGACAACTCACCCTGGAACACCAAGTAAATGCAACAGTCAAAAAGTGCTTTACCATGTACCATCTCCGCTCTATCAGAAAGGCTATGCCTTACTGTTGGGGAAAGGTTTATCTTTACAACACCTTTCCCACCATTTATATGGACCCCCAAAAATGTTAATTTGTCATGGGGAACAGACATTTTACCCTAGACTAACTCTGGGGTTTTTTGTTTACTTTAGTTGTGCCTAAGGAACAAGCTGGTGGCAGCAGTTACTTTTTGCTATTTTCTGGTGTATTTTACTTAAGCCTTACTGCATTTATCACCCTGTTGTGGCTAGTGTCCAAACATGGCCATACCACAAGGTTTTTTCGTTTGTCCCTTTGCCATCTTTTCACTAAACCTTCTTCCTGACCTGTGAGGACAGGAAAATCTTTATAGACTTCCACCCACAGTGAATAAAGCTGAGGCTTTTTGCAGGCTACTGCAGGGCCATGTGTGTTTGCTGCCAGGAAGTGGGTTGGGACTGTCTGGTCCCAATGCACAAACTGGTTTCAGTGTGTATGAATGGTATGCATAAGCTGTGCCTCCAGTGGTCCTGGTTGGGCCAATGCCTGGGTGGTGTGGGGGGCAGATCTTTGATTGGCTAGTGAGAGTTTTGGCTGTTGCCTGCTCTTTTAATACAAAGACCCTGCACCCATTCTTCACTGGAAAGTAAGCCCACAGAGCCAGTTGGAGCAAACCCTGAGAACTTGGCGGTTCCTCAAGATGTGTCCCTTCCTCCTACAGTTGGAGTATAACATTCTCCTGGTGGGGCATCCTAATGTCAGGATACCACCAGAGTGATCTAACATACATTCTTGCTGGCCCAAGATGGGGGTCCAAGGAGAAAACCTCTATAGGGGTCTCACTGTCACCAGAATGATGGGAGTGAGACAAGTCTTCAGTCACTCAGGATTCGCTTTTAGGAGTGGATTCATTTTTACCATAGACAAAACCTAATTTGGTTAGCCCTCTGGAGACCTCGGGCAATACCTTACAATTGGTGGTTGCTGATCACAACACCATATGTCTCTGTGCCAACCCACAGAGAATGACTGCCAAGTCAGTCATCGACACCCTGTTGAGTGTCTGTACCAGAGGTAGCTCCTCTGCTGTACTCTGTAATGGTCAGACCGAGTGGAAGGAAGGCGTAGTGTCCTGTCATGTGTTACTCTGCTGTCATCCACAGGAAGATTGTCTGGCTGGGAGACTTGTTAAATCTCTCCTTAGTTTGATTGGAGCCCTTAGTGAGCCCCAGAGAGTGAGACATTCCCCTGTCAAACCTGTTTCCTAGATCCCTCAACACAAGTAGTCTGGCCCATGCCTGGGTTTCTAACTTGGCAAGGTTAACTATTCAGAAGTCCTTGTTGGACCTAGAAAGGTTAACATAGAGTTCCCTATGAATGGTATGGAGGATTCTGTCTTAAGGGATAGCATTGGAGCACTGCTTATTGCTACAGAAAGGGGGCCAGAGTGTCTCCCTGTCCTGTGCCAGAGCAGCCCTTCTAATGGCTTCAGTGAGAGTGACCTAGTGTATCCTCAGCTGACCCCACATCAGCAAGGTGAGCTGAAGATTTTGTTGAGGCACTCTCCCCCTTGATTCCACTGAGACCCACTATGACAGAACGGTGTGAGCCAGACTGTATTATGGCAATTGGGTGACCCCACCAAGTTTGTGGTGATTCAGAACAACAAATCAAAAGTTGTAACAGATGGTCTGAGGTCCACCCTCTGTTGGAACAAGGCGTGATTGAGCCCTATGGCCGTTAGGGGTCCAGTTCTGAGGATCTGGACCAACACACAGGTACATCCAGTTTGTGATTCTGTATGGACGCTAGAGCTCTGTATGCTGCCGCAGGGCAGATGCACACTCTCCACCAAGAGGTGATAACTTGGTGGATCAGCTCTGTACGGAAAATAAGTGCATTGGCATTTCTGACCTTTTTGAAGGGTATGGCAACATATCCCTGCCATCTTATGCTAAAGAGACAGCAGTTTCAACCTTTTCAGAGCCTGACTTCAGTGACTCTAAACCCTGTTCTGAATGGGAGAGAGAATCTCTGCAGTATATTTCGAATGGATTATCCTCCCACGTATTCTTCATCTTTGATACCTCCAAGTCTGCGTGCAGCTTGCTTTGGATGTTCTTTTTTTTATAGAGTCGAGCATCGTGCAGTGTCAAGTCATGGTCCGTACTGTCCTCGGCTGTTACGTCGACGATGGTCCATGAAGCACGCACAGTGATGTTACCGGAGTTCAGTTTTCTCTGCATGCTAGTGTGCTTCGGAGCGACATCGCCTCAGCGAATTTTCAAAATAATGTATGACTTCAGACGTCGCTCCGTCATCTATTTGACACGTCCATGACTCCGAAGACCTGGTTTAAGCGGTGTGCCGACTGCAGGGCAGCAAAAATGTCCATCACAGACCCGCAGCGTGTATGTCTATGGTGTCTGGGAGCAGCCCACAAGGTTGATGATTGTGACTCGTACCAGTCCAACTGTCGAAGCCTTAAAGGAAAGAGAAGAGTAAGATCAAGGCTGGTGTAAACCGTCCCCTAAACCCCCCCCCCCCCCTCCATTACCCTGTCTAAAAGGAACTCTTCCTCTGATTCGAGGGATGTGTCCCTCGGGGAAAAAGCACTCTAGGCACCAGAAGCACTTGATCGAGACACACTAGTCATCCTCTCTCCAAAAAAAAAAAAGCAATGCCATAGTTCTTTGTTGACTGACATTTAAGAGTGCGGCTCCTCAGAATGCCCCTCTCAAGGAGTCAAAGAAAGTGAGCCACCCCCCCCCCCCTGTGTCTCGAAAGACCAGCAAGGGAGTCTGATGCATCTCCTTCCTGTGTGCCTAAGAGCCGTGGAAGAGGGGTTCCTTGACACAAGTCGAAGGATCCTTCGATGCACAAGATTCAATCTTCATCTTCCTCCTTGAAGACAAAATATTCATGGGATCAACTCCAGTCTCGAAGCTTTCCCCAAAGCTATCAAAGCCGTCGAGACTCACCAGAACCATTGTGGCATGTAATAAAATAAAGCCATTGAGGCAATCACTGACAGCTTCTTCGAAGTCATCAAAGCCCTCGGTGCATTCAGTGCATCAAAAGCCTTCGACAGATTTGACAAAATCATACAAATGTCTTCCTAGACCAGATTCTTTTAGATCTATGGGGTCCATCTTCGAAGAAGAGCACCAAGCTCCATTTTATTATGAATTTGGAACAACCAATGTTCCAGAAGAACTTTTCTCAATAGTCAAAAATGTAGAATCTTGTTGACTCTTAAGGAAACTAGTAGCTGGGAGATTTCTCCAGAAAATGATTTTGGAAACCCAGAGATGACTGGATATTCTGATCCATTTTACAGGTCTGTGATCAGTAAGGTGTCTGAATATTTCGAATGGTCCAAACCAGCTTCAATAACGGAGAAAGAGGACGACTGATCTATTAGACCGTGCTCCAGCAAAGGAAGCAGTATTTGCATTTAACTCTGCTTTGAGAGTGAGGATGATGGAAAATTGGCAGAAGCCAGATTCAATCCCACCAGTTAAACTTTTGAGGAAGAAATATAGAGCAGATTCCATAGATCCTACCTTCCTCATCAGGCATCCAAAGCCAGAACACCTGGTGGTTCAGGCTGCGACAGCATCCTCTGGAGTGTCAGCTTATCCTTCCACTCCTGACAAGGATGATGGAAAGGTGGATGCTATTGGGAAGTGTTTTTAGTGAAGGCAGTATGACCCTGAAATCTGGCAATACCACAAGTGCCCTGGCGAAATATACACATACCCTTTGGGGGGAGGGTCTGCCCTTGCAACAAATCTTATTCCGGAAGACCAGGAGAGGGACGGATTCCTAAATCCTGATTAACGATAGAATAGATGCCTTGAGGCAATCGTTGAAGCCCAGTGTGGATGCGCTTGACTCTAAGTAGAGCAATGGCTGCCAGTACAGTATTGAAAGGACTGGCAGGTTTTACGCCAGATGTCCAAACATGTTTGCTGGACGGTTACCAGACATTTGATCGAAAAAAATTGGTCGACTGGACAAATGGACGAACCAATTTTGGTCGAAAACCAAATGGTCGAATTTTTTATTTTTTTATTTTTACCCCTTTTTTTTCTAAAAAACCCTTTTACGAAAACCCGAAAAATATATATAAAAATAATTTAAAAAAAATTCGACCAGTTTTCACCTTGCTGGACATGTCCTTCGTTAGGACTTCATTGTTTGCTGAAAAAGCTGACCGCTGCTTAGAGAAACTGCAAGCTTCAAGAGCAGCAGCTAAATCTCTAGGGGCGGCAATGAGGCAACCTGTGCAACCCTAAGGACATGGGTGGAGAGGACATCCCTTTTTGTTTCTACACTTCCATCTCAAGAGGAAGAGTTCAGTTCTCAAAAGGGTCAGAGAAGGGCACCTTGTGGAGCAAGAGGGGGGAAGAACTCTCCATGCAACACTCGCTGAATTACCCTCAGCTGCAACTGGAGCATCAAATGACTCCCTCACCCACAAATCGGTAGGAGGCAGACTGTCACAACATCTCTGGAGTTGGCGAGGCATAACTTTGGATGCATGTTTGCTACAAACAGTGGCCTACGTTTACTGCCTTCCGTTCTTAAACAAATCCCCAGATTGCCCCTCGAAGATTCCGATCTTTATTGGTTCCAGATCTGCTCCTTCAATGGGAGATTCTCATCCTGTTGGAGAAAGGTGCAATAGGGTTGGTACCTGCAGCGGAGAGAAACCACGGTTTGTACTCTCCCTATTTCCTAATCCCCAACAAAGACAGTGAAACCCATCTTGGACTTGAAATGCTTGAAAAAGTTTCTCAGGGAAGGACAAGTTCAAGATGGTAACTCTTTAGCAGATCTTTCAGGCCCTTCGACTCCAGGATTCGTTGGTGTCGTTAGACCTTCAGGATGCTTGCTTTCATGTGCCCATCCATCAGAAGCACAGAAATTACCTGAGGTGTGTGGTTCCCATCTGTTTAGGGTTCTGACATTCAGGCTCACCTCTGCCCCAAGGGTCTTCAAGCTTATGGCAGTAGTGGCAGCAAGTCTAAGGAGGGAGGGGATTCACATGTACCCCTACCTGAACGACTGGTTCATCAGGATGGTTCTCTGGAATAGTCTGTCACCTCAGTCAGACTTGCCATTTCCTCCGCGAGCTGGGCTTCTCCCTGAATTTCAAGAAGTCCCACTTGACACCTTCATAATTTGTTGGAGCAGTCCTGTATTCAGCCTCTGGAAAAGCCTTGCCACCCGAGTTGAGTGATCAACATCTTTTGCAGATGGTTCAAATATTTGAGTACCCAACATCACCCGGCCTACGACTTCCCAAGGTTGCTCTGCATAATGGCATCCTACATTTTTCTGGTGCATGAAGCCCGTCTGAGAATGAGATCCCTTCAGTGGACTCTCAGATCCCAGTGGACTCAATTCTCTGGCAAAACAGACCTTCTCCAGGCCTCAACGAAGGTTGCTCAGCATCTCCTGTGTTGGGCCTGCCAAGAGAATATATTGAGGAGATCCATTTTGGCAACCATGGCCAGAGATGACGGACAGTTGTGATGGACGCCTCTGTCACAGGATGTGGAGCGCATACGAGAGTTCTTTCAGTTAGTGAACACTGGTCTCAGACGGAGTCGAGACTGGTTATTCCCTGAGCTAAGGGCAATCGGATTAGCTCTGATGGCCTTTCTGCCCTCAACATGGGGGAAAGGTGTCCAGATAATGACGGCCAACACAGTGGCCATGCACTGCTCCAAGAAAGAGAGGGGCTGTAGCGCCATTGCCCCTGTGCAGAGAGGCAATGCAGCTCTGGGCACTGAGAGAAGGAATCGTCGGGAAGAAAACTCAGCGGTGGACAATCTGAGCAAGCGGAGCACGACCTCTTATGAGTGGGAGTTACTTCAGGAAGTCCTTCTAGAGATCTTCGCACCTTGGGGATCCCCTCAAGTGGATCTGTTTGTGATCAGTGTCAACAAGTGCGAGCAGTTATGCTCAAGGGAATTTCACCCAACAGGAGCTCCAGTATATGTTTGTGGTGGGCTTGAGTTCCCTTTGCTGTATGAATTTCCTCCAGTCCCCATCATTCCTCACATGATCAGGAGGTTGAAGACGTTTGGCAAAATCATGATCTGAATTGGGCCAGGAGAACGTGGTACCCGGACCTTCTGGAAATGGCCATCTGCCTTCAAATTCGTCTTCCTCAAAGAGGCAAGAGGGAAGTTGCATTCTTGACCCATAGGTCAGGACTCTCAATCTTCATGCCTGGTGTCTGAGAGGGTGAGATATAAGGATGGGGACCTCCCACAAGACGTGATGGAGGTGTTGCTTTTGGCTAGAAGACCAGCAACTAAATCCCTATACTGCTGCCGTTGGAACAAGTTTTGCAACTGGTGCAGGGAAAAGAAAGTTGATCCTTTCACATGCAAACTTCCCACTGTTATTTCCTGTTCCACTTGACCCATTCAGGGTTACAAGTGACTACAGCCAAGGGCTACTTGGTGGCACTTTCTATTTTTAAGAGATCCCCTGATGAGGGATCGTACTTTAAAGTGCTGATTGTCTTAGTTTCTAAAAGGACTAACACATTTGTTTCCAATTCCTTTTATCATTCCAACATGGGACTTGAACTTAGTGTTAAAGGGCCTCATTGGGACTCCTTTTGAGCCATTACACTCCTGTCCTTTGAGGATGCTAACACTTAAAGCTGTCATCACATCTGCCTGCAGAGTAAGCTAACTGCAGGCCCTATATTCAAAACCACCTTTTAAGTCCTTTTTTTAAGGACAAGGTAGTGTTAAGGGTCCGTTCGTCTTTTCTGAAAGTTGTCGGAATTTCACTTAACGCAACGAATGGTCTTTCTGACATTTTACCCACTGCCTCATCGGTCAAAAGAGGCTTCACATACTATACCCTAGAAGGGTGCTAAGTTACTACGTTTCATGAACAGCTAATGTTCGTCAGGATGACTTAACTCTTTGTAGGTAATGCAGGACAAAGACTAGGTTTAGTGGTAACAAAACAAACCATTTCAAGATGGATAGTTATGTGCATTACCGAATGCTACTCACTAGCAGGAAAAGACTTGCCCGAAGGTTTAAGGGTGCATTCCACTAGAGTGGTGGCTTCTTCAGCTCTGGAAAGGGGTGTGTCGCTGCGTGTGTCTGTAGAGCGGGAACCTGGTCGTCCCTTCATACATTCAGCACATTTTACTACCTAGACTACGTCTGGGGAGGAGGCCAAATTTGGCAACGCTGTTCTTCATAATATTAACCAATAGAAATTCTTGTTGCCCACTTCCTAAGACAAACTGCTATGGGAGTGTATCAAAGATGAGGAATTGGTGCGGGTACACAATCCATTTGAAGAACAAGTTACGTACCTGTGGTAATGTTATTTCGAATGGATTGTGTCCTCCAACGTATTCCACATCTTTGACATGTAATGTCCACAGGTGTGGATTTAGGAAACTTTCATCATAGGGCATCCTGCGTCGATGACCTCCGGTCGATGTCCTTGAAGGCCACCGTCAAGGGCCACGTCAACGGATGTTATAAATAGGACGCACGGCACCCGTAGCCTCAGTTCCGTTTTTTCCGTGACCATGTTGCTTCGTGAAACTCGGTGCGCCTCGTGTGTTCGTTACAATGTCTTTCTCTTCGACCCCTCCGATTCCGCGGTCTGGCTTCAAGACCTACCGGGACTGCAAGTCGAAAATGTTTGTGGTGCTTGGGCGAGTCTTACAACACCGACGACTGTTCGAAATGCCAGTCGCTGACTGCCCTGACTTGCGGAAGGGGAAGCTCCAGCTAGGTAGGGGCTCTAAGCCTACGAAGTCCCAAAAATCAAAATAATCATCCAAAGGGGTTTCCACCGACGACTCGAGGGGTGACTCTCCGCGTCGGGAGAAGTCCCGGGGATCTCGGTCCAGGAGTGGTTCCCGCCATTCTTCCCGTCACCAGTCGCCTTCCCCGTCCTACTCGGAGGAGAGAGCCGTGAGGAAAGCGGCATACCCGACAAAGTCCTCGACTCCGGAGGAATGGGCTGCCTTTAAGGAGCAAATGTTAGCGATATTTCAATCGCAGGGCACAGGTCCGGTCGCGCCTTCTTACGAAGCCGGCCGGGATCGATCTCGTACCGTGGCTCGCACGCCTTCGGGCTAGGGTCCGCGACTCGCATAGGGAACCTTCGAGGTCCCGTTCGGACAAGGCTTCGGAGAGTCGAAAGAGACGTGCTTCTAGGTCTTGGTCCTCGTCCCTGCCGAGACCGATGCAACCCAGTAAGGGCTTGATGCCGACATCGACTCGGACGTTGATGCTTTGCCATCTTATCAGCCCACGTTGACGCCTTCGACGCTCATGAATTTGAGGTTGTCGACGCTCTTGGCGTCGACGCTGTCGGCGCTCTCGGCGCCTCTGGGAATTTTTGCCCGAAATTTGCCATAGGAGTACCCCGATGTGGTGGATCCTCCTAGGAAGGCTACGACGAAGTCTGTGAGGCCAGTTTTGGACTCCAGACCCTTTTCTGTCACCAGGCCTGGGTTTCAACTCCCTCTGGCTGACATTTATGAAGAGAAGGAACGGTCTGAGTTTGAGGCCCCTGGTGAACTTGATGAGGCTCCACTTTTTTCTGGAGACAGTCAGTTGGAGGAGTTGAGGCAGACCCTCCATGATGCCAGTGGGTTGGACACTTCTCCGGAAGTGGAATTTGGTAAGCCTGAGTCTGGGGCTCATGCAGCGTCTTCATACAGAAGGCTCATGGCTAGGTCTCGGAGTATCTGGGCTGGTCTAGTCCTCCTGAAGACTTTGTGTAGGATGATCTAACGGACATCTTAGATCAAGGGCCATCCTCTGACCTGGTATTACCATTTCATCTCACCTTACAGAAAAGGGTGGCAGCTGCTTGGCAGTCCCCGGAATCTCTTCCGGCTGTTAATAAATCTTTGACAAAGAAGTGCTGCCCTTCCGTTGGCGACCCGAGCTATTTATCTACTCACCGCACTCCCGAGAGTTTGGTGGTTCAGGCTGCTACAGCCACCTCGAGGCAGGCGGCGTACCCAACCATCCCTCCGGATAGGGACGACAAGCGCTTCGATGATTGGGATCAGAAAGTATTTTCTGCTGGGAGCATGGCTTTGAAATCGACCAACTCCAATTGTGCCTTGGCAAGGTTCTCACACACTCTGTGGAACTGTTTCTTTAGCAGCTGAGCATATTCTCGAGGGGGAAGAAAGGGATGGGTTCCTTGCTCTCATGCAAGACGGCAAGGATGCCATGTGCGAATCCCTTCAGTCGGGTTTGGATACGGCCGACAGTGTTAACCCATCCATGGCTGTGAGTACCGTTATACGCAGATTTGCTTGGTTGCGAAAGTCAGGGTTTGCTCCGGATGTGTAGGCCCGTCTTCTGAACATGCCCTCTGATGGCGCACATTTGTTTGGCAGCAAGGCTGACGAGAGCCTTGAGAGGTTGTAGACCTCAAAAGCTGCAGCGAAATCTTTAAGCGCAGCTGTGCGTCAACCTCTGCCTTTTCGTCCTAGGGTACAGCAGTGGAGGGGAGGTTCTTTTCGTTACTACTCCTTTGGTATAACGAGAGGGGCTGCCAGTCAAAGGGGCCAGCGAAAAGGTACCCGCGGTGGTCGGGGAAATCGAGGTGCCTAAGCCTTCAGGCACTGCCGCAGCCGCTTCCAAACAGTCATGAGGCCATGTACCATGGTTCGCTGGTTGGGGGCAGACTGTCTCAGCATCTTGAAGAGTGGCGAGCCATTGCTTCAGATGCGTGGGTTCTGGATACCATAGCCCACGGCTACTGCCTTCCCTTCCTTTAGCAACCTCACCTCAATCCACCGGGGGAGCTCTTTGAAGCTTCCGTATCCGCTCCTTGCGCAGGAAATCTTGACCCTGCTGGAGAAAGGGCTACAGGCACTAGTTCTATAGCGCGAGAGGAACAAGGGATGTTATTACCCTTATTTTTTGATCGCAAAGAAAGACGGGGGATTGAGACCCATCATGGACTTGCGTTGGTTGAACAAACTTCTCAGGAAGGACAAGTTCAAGATGGTTACTCTTTCTCAAGTCCTCCAGGCCCTTCAACTTCAGGATTTGTTGGTTTCTCTAGACCTACAAGATGCTTACTTTCATGTGCCAATTCATCCCGCGCACAGGAAGTACCTGAGGTTTACGGCCAGCGACTTGCACTTTGTTTCGAGTCCTGCCATTCGGATTGACCTCCACCCCGAGGGTCTTCACCAAGCTAATGGTGGTGGTGACAGAGTACCTCAGGCAAAGGGGGGGATTCAGGTCTACCCCTACCTGGATGACTGGCTGATCTGTGGGCGCTCTCCTGTGCAAGCGTTGGATCACCTTGGTCTTACCTTCCGCACCCTCCACAGGCTGGGCTTCTTTCTGAATTTCAAGAAGTCGCATCTGACACCTTGCCAACAGCTCCAGTACATCGGGGCTGTGTTAGACACGTCCTTGGGGAAGTGTTTGCCTCCCAGGGTAAGGGCTCATCACATTGTGCAGATGGTGGACAAGTTGCAACATGCCCAGAGTCTCCCGGCTTTTGAATTCTTAAGGTTGCTTGGCCCCCTGGCATCCTGCATTTTTCTGGCGCCAGAGGCCAGACTGTGGATGAGATCCCTGCAGTGGGTCCTCAAGATGCAGTGGTCACAGTTCTCAGGCAAGATGTCGGATCCCGTTCAGATTCCACTCTTGGTCTCCCAGGATGTCTGTGGTGGGCCAATGAAGGGAACCAGATGAGGGCGGGAACCGTTTTGGCAACCGTGGCCGGAGGCGACTGTAGTGACGGATGCTTCCCTCACAGGATGGGGCGCTCATGCCAACGACTTGACCGCCAGCAGTCATTGGTCTCCGTCGGAGTCCAAACTCCACATCAATCTGTTATAGCTGAGGGCCATCAGGCTAGCCCTGAAAGCTTTCCTGCCGTCTGTGCGGGAGAAGTGTCCCGATTATGACGGCCAACACAGTGGCCATGCATTACCTCAACAAAAAAGGGGGCAGGGGGGTAGGGTCACTCCCGTTGTGCAGACGGGCAATGCAGCTCTGGTTCTGGGCCATCCAGCAGGAGATTTTGATCTCGGCAGTTCATCTGGCCAGAGACGAAAATGTGGCAGCGGACACTCTGAGCAGGCAGAGCACAATCTCTCACGAGTGGGCGTTGGCTCAGGAAGTCCTTCAGGAGATCTTCGCCCTTTGGGGAACCCCGCAAGTGGATCTCTTCGCCACCCGTGTCAACTGGAAGTGCGAGAGATTCTGCTCAAGGGAATTTCCTCCGAGAGGAGCCTTAGCAAACACGTTCGTAGTGGATTGGTCATTCCTGCTGCTGTTTGCGTTTCCTCCAGTCCCCGTCATTCCTCAAGTATTGCGGAGGTTACGGAGGTTCGGTTCCCACATGATCCTCATTGCTCCGAATTGTGCCAGGAGAGCGTGGTACCCAGACCTTCTAGAAATGTCCATCTGCCCTCTGCGCCGTCTTCCCTACCGAGAAGATTTACTCTCGTGCGAAGGGGGGGGGGGGCAGGTTCTCCATCCAGTGGTCAAGACTCTCAACCTTCATGCTTGGTATCTGAAAGGTTGAGGTGTAAGGATTGGGACCTTCCGGATGATGTGATGGAGGTGTTGCTTTAGGCCAGGTGGCCGGCAACAAAATCCCTGTACCGTTGGCGTAAGTTCTGCGACTGGTGCAGAGGACACAATGTTGATCCTTTTCAGTGCTCCATTCCTATGGTTTTGTCTTTCTTACTTTCTTTGGCCCACAAGGGCCTTCAAATGGGTACCATTAAGGGTTACCTGGCGGCGCGGTTTATCTTTAAGGGCTCGTCTGAAGAATGTTCTTACTTAAGATTTCTTGATTTCTCAATTCCTTAAAGGACCGACTAATATTTTCCCGCCGTCCCCTTTCCAGGTGCCGGGTTGGGATTTAAATTTGGTTTTTAAATTTCTCATGGGTGCTCGGTTTGAACCTTTGCACTCATGTCCTTTGAGGTTATTGTCCTTCAAGACTGTGTTCTTGGTTGCGGTTACTTCCGCTCGCAGAGTGAGTGAATTGCAGGCACTTTCATCTAAGCCAACCTTTGCTGTGTTTCACAAGGACAGGGTTGTACTGCGGGTACGTCCTTCTTTTCTACCTAAGGTAGTATCTAAATTTCATTTGAGTCAGAAGGTGGTTCTTCATCTTTCTACCCTCCTCATCCTGGTAAGGAAGAGGAGTGACTCCATCAGTTCGATCGTAGAAGAGCTCTGAGCTTTTACATTTCAGTGCCATGCAGAGGGGGGGGGGACGGAGGAGGAGGAGGAGGAGGAGGAGGGGGGGGGGGGGAGTCCTAGAGTTAACTAACAAATAACTGGTACCCTCAACAGGAGTGGGCGGGTCCTAGAGAGTGGGAGGGAGCCTAAGGACACAGATCACAGCATGCAGGTACACCGTTCAGGGGTGGGGGAGCTAGAAGAAGAGGGGCTAAGGGCACAGAGCAAAGCAAAATAGCACCATTTGGGGGGTAAGGAGGGCTAGGCAGTGGGCGAGGTCCTAAAGGGCACAGTTCTGCAGTAAATAGTAACCAAAAAGTGGGGACTGGGGAAAAAAAGAAGGGAAAGACAAAAAACACAAAGTACAGCTGACCGCTGGAGGGGGAGAGCCAAAGATGACTAAAGCCATATAACTGCCCCTCTGACTGTCCTCACTACTTCAAGGGGACCTAAAGAGTTCATATAGACCCTGGAGTGTGAAAAGGCCTTTATTGGCCTGAAAGAATCCTCAGGTCCCTGGTCTCGGGGGAAGCTGATTGGAAGATACCTTTCTTAATGCAGGCAGAGGCCTATGACACTGGGGTAGTAGGAAAACTGTCCCAGCTTAATGGCAAAGGTGAGGGCCCACCGTCACATCAGCTACCAGTTTAGGTGTGGCGAACTCGGGTGTCCCGAGGTGGTGTAAAAATGTTTTTTGATTATATGGTGCCTTAGGAAGCTGAAGTCCTACCTACATGGGACTCACTTCACTGTGTATGCTCACCCTAAGCCTTTGAAGTGATTGGTGAATATTAAGGGAGAGAATCCAAAGTGGCTCAGCCGGATCATAAGTCTACCTATTGGGCCTAGGCCAGATCCCAAATTTAGCAATGCTGATGGGCTGTCTAACTGGGATAACCGACTGGAACAGAGTACCCATCCAGGGGTGCATTAGTTTCCCCTGTACCTAGTCTTGTAGGCTGGGGGGGGAGGGGCGAGAGGTATCAAATATTTCTCTTAACAGCACCAATCTCTCAATTTCTATGGACCTCCAGCCTTTTTGCTTTTATTTTTTAATCTGACCTCTTTTTGTAGTGCAGCCTTCACCTTTACTATACAGGTTTCTGCTCATTTGTCATGAAGAACTGACATTTCCTTCAGGCTGTCCGTACTGGGAAACATTGTTTCCCTTAGTCTTGTTACATTATCACTTTTGGTTACTTTTTATCATTGTACAATGCCATCTTACACTGCAGTACAATGGGGCACACTTTTTGTTTTACTCTAGACAAACACTCTGAGGATTTCTGGTTACTCGGTGTGCCTAAGGGACAAGCTGGTGGCAGCAGTTACTTTTTGCTATTTTTTGGTGTCTTTTACTTAGCCATATTACGTTTGCAGCCCTCCTGTGGCTAGTGTCCTAACATGGCCGTGCCACAAGGTTTATTAGTTTGTCCCTTGGCCATCTTTTCACTAACCCTTCTGCCTGACCTGTGAGGACAGGAAAATCCTTATGTGGACTTGTGTTTTTGCTGCAAGAAAGTGGGTTGGGACTGAATCCACAAACTGGGTTCAGTGTGCCTGAATGGTATGTATGAGCTGTGCCAGCAGTGATCCTGATTGGACCACTGCTAGGGTGTTTGGGCCACATCTCTAATTGGCTAGTGGGAGCTTCTGCTATCTTTTTGTATAAGAGGTGGATCCCTGCAACCATTCTTCTGAGATTCTGAAGGAGCCAAGTATCCTGGCCACCTGCAAGACGTATAAGGAGACCATGGTCCCGTTGGAAGAAGGCCTGGTGACCAACTTCTGCTGCTGTCCTGGAAGAACACTGTCTTGTAGGTGATATTTAGCAGTCCTGCGAAGGAGCTGCGTCCCTGGGAGTGGAGGGAACATCCATTCTGGAAGTCGGCTCTGAGTCCTGTGAAGAAGAGCCCTTGGAAGTGCCCCAGCTCAGAGTTTGGGCTACCTTGCTGCAGACGTCGCCGTTCATTGTTGAGGCCTGGAAATGTGAGGATTGACAGCTTGGGCTACAGTACTCATCTCCACCCAAGTTTGTGGTTCGAGCATCAAAGGTACCTGGATTACGAGGCGAAGTCTGACAGTTACAAGTGTGTCCTCCTGCGTTGCCGTGCATAGATTGCCGTCATCCAAAACCACCTCCCTGCATCCAGTGCTTTGCTGAGAGGGGACCTGCATCAAGTTCTTCTGCATTCACCAAACTGAAGACCTTGCGCCAGCATTTGTCACCGACTGGAGAAGTGCTTGAACCTGCAACCCCTGGGCATCAAGGACTGTGGCTGATGGTGGGAAAAGCGACCCTGGACCCTCTTGTGAGGACCTGCCAAGTCCTAAGAAGAATCTGAGGATGGGGGCTGAGTTGTAACAGTACTTAGAACACAACACTGTACTGTATTGTAACAGTACTTACCTGAACCCCTAAATCCCTTTTAAAAGTTTGGTAACTTTTGAAAAGTCGACAAGTTGGGAAAGTGGGGGGCACTTATTAGCTGGGATAACTAGTCCTTTACCCTTTGAAACTCTTCATTGGACCCCAGAAGCCCTGCACTAACATTTTCCCATCTCACAAAACTGTGTGGACCTTTGGTGTACTTTTGGGCACAAGGGCTCATACATCTTAGGGATGGACTTTTACCCTTAGGGTTATATCTCTTTGGACCTGTAGTGCTGTATACTAATACGTATCGTCCTTTGCAGTGATTTGTTCTATATTTTGCCCTATTTAGTGATTGTATATATGTATCTTTTTAGTATTGTGTGATATTGCTTGCTAGTAGTAATTTTGTCATAGTTTTATATGGCCATTAATAAATATGTATATAATGGTCCAAGTGTGTTCTTTGACTTTTCATTGTTTACTCATTGGGGACCCTTACCAGGCTCACCACTCTTGAGACTTAACCTTGACCTCTCTCTTTCAATTGGTTTGGCTGTTCCTCCTGAGTTTTCCCAGTCACTAAACTAGGTTGGCCTTCTATACATCTTTCCACCTGGCCAGAGTATAGAAACTCAGTCCAACACTACTTCTTCGCACAGTTCTGGCCATCATTTCCTCAATTCTTTCAAGAAATCGACCACACAAACATCATTTACTTGGGCGTGCCAGACTACCTCACCAAAAAATGTCAACAGATCAAAACGCAGCAGCCAGACTCCTACATGGACTCAACAGGAGGGAACAAAAACACTGGCTCCCAATCTGCATTGCATACAGAGCACTATAAGGTTAAGGACCAGAATTCCTCCAAAGCAAAATCTTAATCTACCAATCAACTGGAGACTGAAGATCGTGAACTGACCTACTTTAAGAAACCGAAGAGTTTGAATAGAAAGACACTGAGGCTTTGTCTTTTCCCCTATGGTGACCAAACACTGAAATGCGCTAGCAAAAGTAATCCACACCTTAAAGGATCACCTGAAATTCAGGGAAAGTCTAAAAAACGGGCCCTTCAGTTCTTAACAGAACAAATGTTTAACCCAGACCCACCAAGAAACGAAAACTACACTTCGAACGGATTGTGTCCTCCAACGTATTCCTCATCTTTGACATGTAGTCTCCACAGCTCGGCTGCTTTGGAAATTTTTCGGCAGAGGGCGCCCTGCGTTGATTGCTTCGGGTCGATGTCCCTCGGAGGCATCCGTCGAGGGTGACGTCATCAGATGTTACAAGTTGCACGCACGGCGCCCGTATCTTCAGTTCTGTTTTTTCCACAAACGGGTTTGCTTCGTGAAACTCTGTGCGCCTTGTACTTTCTGCTGTTGCTGTGAAGATTTTCTTCGATATGTCTTTGTCTTCCACGCCGACGACACCTCAGTCCGGGTTCAAGAAATGCCGGGACTGTGGATACAAGATGTCCATCACAGATGCATCGTGTCTGCCTCTGGTGCCTCGGGGGGGGGGGGCATGACACAGATACGTGCTCCAAGTGCCAGTCGATGACCGGAAAGGCCTTGCGGGAACGAAAGGGGAAACTCAAGGTAGGCAAGGTGTCCAAGCCCCATAAGTCCCAACCTGCTGGGCCTTTGACCGATGAGTCGAGAGGTGACTCTCCTCAGAGGAAGAAGGCCAAGCACTCAAGGTCCAGGATTGGTTCCTGCCACTCGTCTTCCTCATCGAAGCGCTCGAGGAGAAGGCACCGCCAGTCGCCTTCCTCGTCTTCGGGTGAGTTACCCATCCAAATATTCAGCGCCTGGGGAGTGAGAAGCTCTCCAGGTGAAAATGCTTGACATTTTTGGCAAACGTAAAGCCCCGTCCGCGCCGTCTGGTGAAGCCGGCAGGGAACGTTTTCGGCTGCATAGTCGCGCACCCTCTAGCCCTGGTAAATGGCGCGATACTCAGTCATCGATCAGACAAGGTGAATAAGGATCGCACAAGACGTGATGAGAGGTTCGGTTTTCGTCTCCATCGAAGCCTTTGAAGTCCTCGATTCCTTCGACGCATTCAGCGCTGTGGGTCCTCCACACCGATCAGGCCCTCCAATGCCTTTGGAGCTGTTGCCGACGCCATCGGGACCAAAGTTACCGGTTCAGCCCCTGGCAGCGGTGGAACTCAGAAGCCTCTGACTGTGGTTCCCGAGAAGAAGTGTATTCCACTGCCAAAGAAAGACTTTAAGTCCCTCACCTCCATTTTCGAGGAGGAGGAGGAACAGTCTGATGAGGGTGAGGCTCCTTTTGGTCTCCAGTTTGGGACCCCTAATGTGCCGGAATGCCTCATCTAGAAGGAGAAGCGTATGCAGGATCTTTGTGATACCTTGCATAATGCTAGTGGTATTGACACTTCTGAATTGGAGTTCGGCAGGCCTGACCCTGGTGAGCATGCCGACTCCTCTTACCGATGCCTTATGTCGAGGATGGTGGAGTATTTTGATAGGTCCAGGCCTACTGCCCACTATGATCAGGATGATTTTACGGACATTTAGGATCAGGGTCCTCCTACAGATCCCATATTGCCATTGAACCGGGTGGCTAAGAATTGGGAAACCCCTGAGATTAATCCGGCGGTGAACAAGTCTTTAACGTGAAAATACCGGCCCTCCACTAGCGACCCCGGATATCTGTCATCTCACCCCACTCCTGAGAGTCTGGTGGTCCAGGCAGCCACGGCTACCTTGAAGCAAGCGGCGTACCCTACCATCTTTCCGGATAGGGACGATAAGTGCGTAGATTGATGGGCATGCAAGGTATTTTCGGCTGGCAGTATGGCACTGAAGGATGCCAACTCCTCTTGTGCCTTGGCAAGATTTTAGCACACTGTGGGATTACATCGCCATTACGGCTGAGCATATTCCCGAAGGGGAGTAAAGGGAGGGCTTCCTAGCTATTAAGGACGGCAAGGAAGCAATGTGTGTATCCCTTCCGTCTGGGTTGGATGTTGCTGACAGTGTCAGCAGATCCATGGCTACGAGCACTGTGATGCGCAGGTTTGCGTGGTTGCAGAAGTTGGGTTTTGCACCGGATGTGCAGGCTCCTCTTCTGAACATACTGTTTGACGGGTCTCACCTTTTTGGCAGCAAGGCTGACGAGAGGCTTGAGAAGGTGCAGACCTCTAAGGCAGCCGCCAGGTCTTTGGGCGCAGTTGTCCGGCAGCCTCAACCTTTTCATCCTAGGGGACAACAATGGAGGGGTAGTTCCTTTCGTTACTACTCATTTGGAAGGGCGAGAGAAATGGCCAGTCAGAGGCCAACATAAGTTTCCTTGTGGTGGACTAGGTAGAGGTGCCAAAGCTGCTGAAGCAGCAGCCCCTTTGCCATCAGGCTCTGCTATTGCAGCTTTAAAACCACTCTGAGGCCTTCAGTCACAGCTCGCCGTTGGGGGGGGCAGGCTGTCTCAGCATCTCGACAAATGGTGAGCCATTACTTCGGATGCTTGGGCTCTGGAAACAATAGCCCACTGGTACTGCCTTCCTTTTTTACGGAAGCCTCATGGCAATCCACCGGGAGTACACTCTTTGAGGGTTCCAGATCCGCTCTGTAGAGGAGGTCCCAAATAAAGCCTGCACTCCCATCGCCCATTTTGAAGTACCAGGAACGTTCGCACCAAATTATGTGATGTATGATGAACAAACCAGAACAAACCAAAAAAGGCCTTGATGGAAGACGAATGATGACATCATGAAGGCCCGGACGGACTCGCAGATAGATGATATGACGACCCAAGGATGACGCAAGAGACGAAATGCCATGAATAAGGATATCGTGAACCTAGAAGGAGAGAACGATGTTGAAATATAAAGAAGCTTAGGCTGTAAAGCAGGTTGAAGTCATTCAACCAGCTGACGCCTGTACATATACTTGAAACCGCAAGAAAGCTAAGAAAACAGTGCAGCTTGCTATGCTAAGTAGAAGAATAGAGCTGCAAGCGCCATTATACATAATCTACCTCAAAACGAAACACAGTATTATAAGTGCGAGTCTACTTTACACAAAAGCAGAATCAACTCGGGTTACTAGAGGCCAAACAGGACAAGATTCGTATTCTAGCTGAAACGAGGAGAGACGGCTGAATCAAAACTCAGCAGATGCAACTTGTGCCAGGAAGAGCCAAGGTCAGACCAATAGAAGGAACGAACAGTAGCTTTGCATAATTGAAATTTAAGAGCAGAATATCCTGTCTTTGGAAGGTCGAGATAAGGAGGAGTAGGAAGCTGGCAAGCCGAATAAGAATTAAATGCACAAATTGCGGGAAGCTCTGCAAATTCACGGTGTGAGCAGCACGTGACCACCCGAGTGAGAAGCAGCACGGGTTCACACCTACGCTTGGCAGCCGCCCAGACAGAGATATCATAACCTTTCCTGACAAGAAGATACAGTTTAAAGGTGTAACGCTCACCTGAATCCCTCGGAGGCGCGGGTCTGGTCTGGGCGTTCTCCGAACCTTCCAAAGTCACTCGCAGGTCTTTGGCACCACCCTGGAAGGGCCAGCTCCTTACTGTGATCTTAATCTGGAGAGTGAGATGTCTGCGGGCAGAGAAGAAACAGGGGTTAACGTCTGCCTGACGGGGTTTCGGCCCTTTCCCCTTCCTGACACTCCTACAACTCTCCTAGGCCGCACGTGCTCACCTTAGGTAGGTAAAAGCGGCGCTCTCCATCCTGCGTCTGTGCAGGGGCGCTGTAGCCAGTTACTTCACTGGACGATAGTTCAGCCCTTTATTGCGGAGGTAGAGTCCAGAAGGCAAGACCGTCGTTAGCTGCACGAACGGTGAGTGCCTTATATGAGTCTTTTTATTGTCCTTTCAGAATCTTGCCTCTTTTGCAGGTCCGGTATGCTGATCCGGTAAGTGGAGAAGTCCAGAGTTTTTGCAGGCAAGCAAAAAGTTCAACTGAAGTTAAATGCACTTTTAAAAGTCTTTTTTCCCTTTCTTTCAGGTGGCTGTGCAATCGGCGATGAAGACTGATGCCGAAGGATAGTGCCGGAGGATGGACAGGTATCACCGCTTAAGGCGCGTGAGTAGAAATGGAGTCCTGAGCTCTAATAATGTCCTTCTTGTATTTTACAGGTGCGGACAAATGGCGCTGAACGGAGCTCGCGGAGACCGTGGCACAGGTAAGCAGATATCACAGAGTTATCGCTAACCTGTATTCTTTGTAGTTGCAGATGGCTGGAGAACGAAGAATGGCGGCACGAGGCCTTGGAAGGCGCCGGAAGGTGGTAAGAGCAGCTCTGGTACTTTCTCGTGCTACTCTAATGTTCTCGTTTTCCTTTTCAGATGTCGCGGAAGGCTGGAGCTGGATTCAGGAAGGTAAGTTGAAGATTTTCCTGTTTTCAGGTGCAGAAGAAGAAGAGCAGCTGGAGCCGACACGGTGAGCGTCCTGCTGCTATTGCAGAATAACGCGAAGCACGTGAAACCAATCGGGTGTGGTTTAAATAGCCTTCAGTAGTGCTTAGGCGTCTTCTTCCACAGCTTTCAGAGGTAAGAAAAGAGTTCCAGTATGTAATTCTTGGGAGTGGTGCTGGCCCCACCCAGCAGTTAAAGTAGTCCCAGCAGGATTGGATGAAGAGTTCATCCTGCAGGTAGGAAGGCAGCATGGTCTGCAGGAGGTAAGTCCACCCAAGCACCAATCCTTTTTATATGAGCCCGGCGCTTCCAGTGCCGGGACTGGGTCCCTTTATGAGCATGAGCATGAGCATGAGCCTGGCGCCGCTGGCGCCAGGACAAGGTCCAAAAGGCCCCTACGGGGGCCGGCCCCTACGGGGGCCGGCTTGTGCCTGGAATAAGGGTCATGACCCTGCTTCCAAGGATGTTGGGCTAGGTCTGACACCTTGGAGGCAGTGGTCATGACAAAAGGCCTACCACAGCTAACTGACACATAGCCACTAAAGTAATGATGGATTGAAGGAAGGCCGGGTGAATCGTGGGGTACCCTGCATCTGGCTGACCATTCTGCATGCTGCTAAGTAAGGTGGAAATGTATGCATGGGGTTGAAGCCAACCCAATCACAATGGACCAAATAATCTAGGGTCCTATGGATAGCAGAGCCAATGGGACGTTGTACTCTTGGTGACGTCTACAATAGTAATGTTTGAAGGAAGGGCTTAGACGCCCACCTGATAGTGTTTATCCAATCCTCTCACTTCGTTACACATACAGATATAGTACCTATATTAAAGTTACCTTTTCCTAACCAATAGAATTGCATGTTAACTTTTAAGTGTTATACGTCAATTATGACGAGTTTTGAGTATAAATGGCATTGTTTGAATGAAGTTCGTTTGAGTTGAAGCAAGACAGACTATCGCATCACTGTTGATTTCCATGACGCCCCGTTTTTTGTACTTGTCATTAAAGGACTCCCTTTGCCAAACCATTCAGTTGGCCTTATTGAATGGTGTTGGAGTAATAAACCTGCACCCCCATCCATCTCAAAGGTGCAGCTATCTCGTCTTAAAGTACTCTGGAGCAAATCCCGGCTTATGGGCCGGCCGGGGGTCTCCCCAGTACACTTGGTAGCAGAGGATGGTTACTGACTATCGATTATTGATTAAAATGAGACACGTATTAAAAGTCGACATAAAGTAACTCTAGGTCTTCGGCAATATTATGAGTCCTTTGCCATTCGGCTGAGTAGACCGTGAAGCTCCCGGTAGACAGTGGTAGTTAGAAAGAACCTGCAGTGAGGGCCTGAATGGACCCGTGTTCCCCACACTTCCCTTCCCATGGGCAGCTGAGCGGGTGAAAAGCTGAAGAAGACGGTAACAAAGGCGGTGATCCCGAGGATCCAGAAAGGAACAATGTGAACGGTGAGTGAAGCAAAAAATTGAATGTTTTGGCAAATAGTGCATGCCTTAGAACAAGTAAAGGGAAAAGGTAACGGAGGGAGGAGGGAAAAACAAAAATATGGTTAGAAACAGAGAAGATTATAAATATATAAGGGGATAATGACTCGAGAATAATAAAAAGTAAAATAAAAGGTTACTGGGGAGGACACCCGAGAAGAGAGAGGTTACCGGGGCAGACACCCGAGAAGTGAGAGGATTCGCCTTATTCCTGCGCTTTAATATAGCGGCTAGAAGAAACGTGTACCCAGAGTCCCACATAATGGGGAACAATTAGACTACCACAACATTTAAAGACGTCGTGAAAGGGGTACGTTTACACTCCTTGAAGGGGTAATGATTAGAGGCATAGAAATCTGTGTCCAGCTGGTGTCTGTCTAGTCTGTCAAGCGTCTGTTTTATATGTTTGTTGTGACGTCATATGTAAAATATTTTTCTTAGAGAACTGATTTAAATTTGTGCGATTTAATAGCGGAGATAAAATCGAATGTGAATTGGTGTTTTTTGAATAAATCGGAAGATACACAATTTTGTGGAAATTTGGATTGGAGCTTGCGATATTTGGTGCTCGCTTATATTGTTAGAAGCTGTTTAAACCACACAAAAGCATTTACAAGTGTTATATAAGAGGAAAGGGAACAGATTTAAGTATGGAAGACATGACTCCATTGGCAAACAGTTGCCAAAGCACGCACCCAAGCTAAAGAAATATAGTACCGAGTGGGTTAAAGTTACCGCCTACAAGATGTTTATGCCATGGCCACAAAATGGGTCTTTATCTAAAGCTGTCTTACAACATATGACGACATATTTGAATGCCACATATACAGGCAAGAAGTTAGAAAAACGCCTTGCTGTTCTCGAGTTATGGAAAATGTATGAACAGGGAAAGGAGGAAGAACCGCCAACAGATTGGATACTTAATGTATGCACAGAGGGGGGTGAGACGCCTACCGTGCCACCTGCCCCACCCGAAACAAAAGTTGAAGAAAGTAAGGACGAGGCTTTATACCCGTTAAGGGAACTTAAAGCAGCCACAGTGTACAGCAACCCCGCATATGAGTCACCTGCACGTAGTAGTGATGAAAATCAAGGGAAAGATCAGGACAAGAATATTACCTCCGCAGACCCAAGGGACAAGGGGAGACGCGATGACGAAAGAAAAGATCAGGCACAGACAAGTGCATCGCTCGACAAGGAGAGAGAAGGGAAGAGATAGAAAGGGAGCAAAGACAGAACTGATGAGTTAGCATTTGCAAAAGACGAATGGATGGGAGGACATATTTTACTAAAACTCGATGGGAAAGGCATTGATGACGCGAAACAGTTAGACAGAGGAAGGGGAAAGAAAAGGAGTTAAGAGATGAAAGGATAAGAAGGAAAGACAGACAAAGGCGAGAACAACTATATTGCGAAGAGCAAGGAAGATCGCTCGATTGCAACCCAAGAGCAGCCTACGATCAAGACGGACAGAACATCAAAGGTTAGAAGAAGAGCAAAGGATACGTGAAAAAAGAATAAGGAGACGAAGAGATGAGGAAATTCGAAGGGCATATTAATGTAGAAATTAAAACAGAAAGGAAGAAGATAGTGTCAGAGAAGAGGCGAGGAAACGCAAAGAATTTGATGACGACGTACAACGCAAGCGAAGTGCACGCGATCTTTAATATCTGGGGAGAGAGGTTAAAAATCCTGCTTCATTTGTAGACTGGTAAGACATCAAGGAATTCTTTCCTGCGTACGATTCGGTACCAGGCACATCCAGGACAAATATTGACAATGACTTTGACACCAGAAGCATCGGAGAACCGATCGATAGAATATGATGAAATGGGGCTAGAACAAATACCCCAAGGGAAGGGGGAAGACCAGTGCCTGGAAAGCACTCAGCTGTATTATACTGTGGAGCTCACTCGAAGTAGTGGAAATAGAGAGCCATCCCTGGATAGATTAGAAATAAGCAGGAACAAAGGGGATATGAGAAGTCACACTAGTTGGGGACAGACAATGTCCAACTCCGAAAGGGAGGAGCGCAAGGAAAATGAGGAAGAGGGACGGAGCGAAAGACGGCTCCCAAGGGAAAAAGGAATAAGGTGGTCAGACAATAGCGAACCTACACCGAGAGCATCAGAATCTGCCACGCAGCCTGACCGATATGAAGAAGTATCTCACGGTCAGAGGGGGGTGTCTTCGCCGCTCTATGTGGACGGACTAAGGGCATTGCCGGGTAGACGGCAATGCAGGAATATTACCCCTGCAATAGACAAGAGAACAATGAGAGAAGAGAGAGAGGGCTACACATTCCAATTTCTGTTGCTTGAGAAGGGGGGAATGAGCCCACAATATATTCCATGGCCACACATGGATCGAGAAAATTTGAAAAACAAGCTTCCAATGCTGACATCGGGAGCCGGAAAATGGATACATGACTTAGAAAAAAAAAAAACAGTAGGCAACACACTAGTTATAGGGGACATCAAAGGTCTCCTGATCGCCATACTTTGTGAGAGAACAGACGATGTGTAGGCACAAGCAGGCTACCCTGGCGTAACCACAATTAATACTTCACATGATGGAGCTCCATTTAACAATTGTAGAGCCGCAGTATTAAAAGCGCTACGAGTACAATACCCAGATACTTCTGATATGGGAGCTATAATGACTCGAAAAATGAAGGAGTCTGAAGATCTGTTAATTTATATACAGAATTTCCAAGACGCATTGGTGCTCGAGACTCATGAATCGTGGACGAAATCTATACCTGTATTGTAGACTGTTGCTGTTGAAGGAGAAGAATCGCAAAAAGTAAGCAACTCGAAAAGGTGAGGAAGTGAAATTGGTGCAAAAGAAATTGTCAAAATATGCTCTTGAGGGCGCCATGATAACTAGCACAGCTGAATGGAGCATGCAGCAGGTGGCTAGTCTGCAGCAGAATAATCAGGGCAATTCTGGATTCTATCCAAGGGGAAGAGGATGGCAGAGCAATCAGGGAGGTTTCCCAAATATGCAAAATGGTAACCAACATATGTCAAATGGGCAAATGGTCCGACCACCGCCAGTTTGTTGGCTGTGTGGAATGACAGGGCATTTGGCGCGCACATGCAGAAATCAAGGCATGATGCAGAACGGCCAAGGAATAGGTGCAGGCATGGCAATCCACCCGCAGCTTTACAGCAGGGTGGTGCACAGAATCACGCGATGCAACAACAAGCACAAGGAGCGCAGCAAGGGGTGCAGCCACAAAGCATGGGGAATTTTCCACAAGGACAATCCCAACAGGCACCACTGCAACTATCACAGACCATGAACCCTGGAATGGGAAATAATAATGGGAAGGGGGAAAATCCACCAGCACACAGTGTGCCGAATTAGTATATAAACTAGGTCAGCTCACTGGGAACTCTGATGTGTTCTATCCTATCAGTGACACCACACCCTCACAGGGAACGTAGGGTGGATGTCGTTATAGGGGATAAAGAATAGTCCTTCCTAGTTGACACGGGTGCAACACGCTCGTGCATACGTGAAGGCACATTTTCCTTGTCTGGCGAGGCCATAGATACTCAGAGTTTTACAGGAGCTACCAGTCGAGTTCCCTTTACAAAGCACTTCCAGTCTGTATAGGAGATTGTGAAATGAATGTACCTCTATTATATTCTCGGCAGACCCCAGTAAACATTTTGGGTCGAGATTTAATGACAAAGTTGAACATGACAATTTCATTCACGGAGGAGGGCATAGTATGTTCCACTCCAGGAATGCACTATTCAAATTTATGCGAAATTATTAGAGCATACTCGGGACACATAGCCATGAGGGAAATACCATTAGAGCCAGAAATCTTCACATATGGTATGCGTGTGCTTATGGCAGGATTGCCAGGCCTCGCAGACAAAGTCATGAGAACCCCTGATGAGTTCTTACTCAGACCCAGAATACCGATGCACGAGGAGAAGGGACAAGTATTTCCTTGACGATACACACAGCTGCAATGCGAGGGGAAAGTGGTCTTGGTTGACGGTTACGATGACGAGGGCAGACAATGGTGCGCGATAAATGCCATTGAAGAAGGATATCGAGTGACTGACGTCACCGATGACAATCTGTTTGAAGAACAAGCAGAAATGGGAGAGACAATGGTGGAAGTGAGTCTCACCTTTTGGGTAAAGATGATTAAAAGAGAAGTACCTCAGAGAATGTTGTTGGCACTAAAACATCTTGAATATTTTGATGAACACATAGCCAAGGTGCCTGTCCCAGTGTGGACTACAGTACCCTATGACGTGGGCCTCTTGAAAGGGGTTGGGGAAGTAAAGATTAAACTGAAACCAGGAGCAATTCTCCAAGAGCCGTACAATATCCTATGTCCAGAAAGGCAGATGAGGGGATTTTTATAACAATTTCTGCCATGATGGACCAGGGCATCTTAGTGACGTCAGAGTCACCATGTAATACGTCAGTGTATCCTGTGAAAAAATGTAAAGGGGGGTCTTGGAGGCTAGTGCAGGACCAAAGGCCATATTGTTGAGGCTGAGTTCCCTCTAGTCCCTAACCTGTCTACAATCCTATGTAATATACCCATTGAGGCAAAATATTTCACAGTGATTGACTCGAAAAAGGCATTTTTCTCAATCCCGTAGCACCGAGACTCACAAGATCTAAGGTTGTTTACGTTCAGACAAATGCGTCTGAAGAGCACGAGGCTGCCACAGGGGTACTGTGAGTCTCCTTCTATTTTCAACAGAGTCCTGCAGATTGACTTAAACAATATTGCATTAAAAAGTGTCGTCCTGCAGTATGTGGATGACATCTTAATCTGCAGCACAACAGAAGAGCAATGCAGGCACAATTCTGTTCAGCTATTGATTATACTGGCTGAGAAAGGATATAAGGTTGACAAAGAGAAGTTACAATATTGTCAACAAGAAGTGCTATACATAGGCCAGCTGATCTCACATGAAGGAAAGAAAGTGACCCCAGAAAGGGCTGAAGCCATATTGAACACGACTAAGCCGCACACGATAAAGCAGATGCAGAGCTTTTTAGGCCTATGCAACTATGTCGACTACAGCTTTTAGACTAAGCCTTTACTTCAGGCCCTAAAGAAGACCAAAGTGATGAAAGAAAAGATTGAATGGTCTGAGACCATGGAGAAAGGATTTGCTGAACTCAAAAGAGCTATTTGCAAAGCTCCAGTTCTAGGGATCTCCAATTATGCAGAGGAATTAACCGTTTTCACACACAAATGGCAGTGTCATAACGGCAGTGCTCGCTCAAAGAACCTCGTTGGGGTACAAGCCCCTGGCATGTTACAGCGGGAATCTGGACCGAGTAATGAGAGGCCACTTCCCATGCGAACAAAGTTTAGCTGCGGCCGCGTTCGCCATACAAAAGGTGACAACCATTGTAATGGGATGCTCAGTGACATTGTACGTCGAGCAATGCTATTTGCCATTCTAGAGAAACCAAAGGGCACATTGACATCTCAGAGTGAGCTTCTGCTTATGAAGTGATCATATCGAATCCATCGATAAAAATAGTCTGATGTACGATAGTGAACCCAGCCATGTTCATAGCAGAGCCAGTCACTGAAGTAGAGCCCATACGTGACTGTGTAAATTATGAAGAATTATATGATGAAATCTCCAGGGTGAAAGTAAATGCCTTGGCAGGAGGACAGATCGTCTTTATTGACGGTTCTTCGAGGATCGACCAAAATGATGGGCAAAGATACACAGACGTTGCTGTAATGAAACACACAACGAATGGAGAGTTTAGAATGCTTCTTAGCGCACAAATACCATCTCATTACTCAGAACAGGCTGCAGAATTATTGGCGTTGATACGCGCCATTGAGAATCACACAGACCAGGAAGTAACGGTGTACAGTGACTCCGCCTATGTGACGTCAACAGTGCACGTAGGACTAGCGCGCTGGAAAAGGAGGGGCTACCTCCGAGCAGACGGCACACCAGTGCAGCACGCAGCCCTGTTGGATAGGCTGATTAAAGCACTACACATCCCAGTGGGCATAGCGGTCATGAAGCAGCAGACACGGAAGCCAAGCGTATGGCATCCAAAATTGAGACGATTATGGAAGTGGAAATCGCCCATACGAATGAAAGAATGATGGTTACATGAACGACACCTGAAGCCTATAACAGTCTTGGGCAAACGCAGCTAATGGAACTGCAAGGGAAGGCGCCACAGTAAGAGAAAAAACCTGTGGAAACGTAGAGGGTGTTCTTTAAACCCCTCTGACAGCTGGTGGCGACAAGACAGCACTGGTAAACCAGTAATGCCTGTAGCCCTATTAAAAATAGCGCTGGAGCAGTTACATTACCCGGCGCATATGACAAAAGAGAATCTAGCAGCAACACTCGCGGAAGTCTGGTTCATACCGGATTTAGCGGACCATGTTGCATTCTTTATGGTGAACTGCATAATCTGCCAGCAATTCACCGCTGGGCACACATTAACGGTAATGAGAGGAGATATCCCCAGGCCAAATGGGCCTTTTCAGCACTTGCATGTCGATTACGTCGACATGATTCAAGTATGTAACGAGTATAGATACTTAATTGTTGTGGTGTGTCCATTCTCTAGATGGATAGAGGCAGGCCCATTTACACACCCAGACTCTACCTGTGCGGCCACATTTTTAGTGAGGGAGGTGTTCTTAAGGTGGGGGGGTATGCTAAGTCATGAGATCAGATAATGGCTCTCACTTTGTTCATTCAATATTTGAGCAGATTAGCTTGGTATAAAGCACAAGTTCTTGTCGGCTTATCATCCGCAAGGTAATGAGATCTGTGAAAAGCTCAACAGCTTGTTAAAGGAGAGGATAGCCAAGTTGAAGCTTACTCTAAGGAAGGGATGGTTGCACTGCCTTCCACTGGCACTGTATGCACTTCGGAACCAACCAGGCTCTGACCATCATCTTACACCACACGAGATAGCCACAGGAAGAAGAATGAGAACTCCCCTGACAACCCAAGAGCTAAATGTGATGCCCAGTCAACAGGAGAGGTTTTAGGGTCTGAAATGCAAAATTACCTGAACTGCATGACATCTTGCCTTACTGTAATTTCAGACCAGCTGCAGCGATGACGAAAAGGGTGCAGCGCAGCACAGAACACAGAAGGAGACACTGCAACAGACCCAGTTGAAGGTCTACCTGTTCCACTCATCTTCCCTGGAGACGCCATCCTTGTGAAAAACCATACAAGGAAAAAGTGGGACGAGCCAAGATTCAGCTGTCCTTTTATTGTGGAGGACGGCACTCCATCCGCAGTGAAGCTACAAGGTAGGAGAGCTTGGATTTTTCTCAGTGATATCAAACCCTACATCGGAGAAGGCCCCCTGCCTGCACCCCAATGTGAGGAATCGACGAACGACGGGGAAGAACGACAGCACGTGCAGACGAGATCCATGACGAGGAAGAAGGACGCATGACCAGTGAACCAAGGACAAGGAACATTTTTGCAAATTGTGGGTTAAATTGGACACTTCCTCTAAGCAAAAAAGGGGATAAGGACATAAAAACAGACTCTGTGCATCCTAGTTTCAGGGTGAAGAAGAAAAACTGCACGTATAAGCCACAACATAATCTAGTGACTGGCAAACTTGCACTGAGGCAAATGTAAGCCTTGATGAGAAAATAATATGCCAAATTTTGACCGAGGACATTTACATTGGAAGCAAATACAGTATCCCGACTCGTTCCACACCGGAACCCTATTCAGAATCACTTATGGTGTCCCACAGTAGAGACATCACAAAGGACCTGGTCACTTATTTTGAGCTAGTGCTAAGATCATTCCTGTCATTGGTAGGGAGGCTCACCAGTGTCACAGACTTTTTACAAGATCCTGAAAACGAAAAGACAATAAAACAACTCCTCGCTGTCATTGCTGAACAACTTATCATACTCCCTGAGTACAGTGAGAAATTATTAAATGTTCCCAACATAGGCAGAAATAGATGAGCTGATCAACACACTGTTCTTTCGCATAATCGAAGACTGTCCAACTCTTATCGGGGAGAACAACAGACACACTCACGTTTCTTAGAGACACAGCAAACACCGGAAATTTAAGCCATCTTTTAAATAAGATCAGAATTCTAGTCGCACTCCACGTGACTGGACAGTGCAGACATTGTTTACATCAAGGAAAAAACATATAATCCTGAACCCAGCAAGACAGGACAGATGTCCCTGTCACCAGAAGACAGCAGATTGGCACACAATGTTCTCTTTCACCTAGTCACTGACTTTCCAGAGCTAGTGGGGAGACCTGTCGATGATGACGTCCTCACATTCATCAGAGATCCAGCTAATGTCGCACAGATGTGAATGCAGTCATATCAGAAACTCTTGAGAAAACAAAAGCCAACTCGGAGAAACTCTCTGCACGGACACAAATGATAGACTCATTATTCCCGCACATAGCCAGAGCGAGGAAACTACAAGAAGAAATGAAGCACAAAACAGCAGAAACTGTATCGCCAAGCACACATGTCCTAACACAAAGGACAAGTACCAGTTCTACAATACAGTCGTATACCAGATCAGCGTCAGGCTGGTTGGCGTGGGCATTTGCACCCAGCAGAGAAAGGATGCATGAGGACCAGGAAAGAGCTGCCAGACTCTTGTCCACTCAAATGGCGCAGATGAGGAGGCCTGCACCATGGACAAGGATACCTGAAAATCCTCCAGCAAAAAAAAACCATATCGATGCATTCAGGGATGTCGTCATAGCCAACTACAGGAAAACATTAAGAATAAAAAGAAGTATGCATGGAGATGACAATGAACTAAACAACTACCTGGACAGCACAAAACATTTGGGAAATATTTGGTACCAGCACATGAAGGAGGTTGGAAGACGAAATTCCGAAGGGGAATGCTTCGTTTGTCAACTCCTACAGTACAGCATGGGGAAGTCCAAGATCTTCGTAGCTGTAAAAATTGATGTCCCGACAGCACACTGTCTCTCAACCGTAGCAATGTGTAAGACCAGAGGCCAGTTCATGGGAAGTGACGCCTCATTGATATGGGCAACTGAAACAGCTTATCCCGATGAAGATGATTATGTCCAGGACATTAAGACAAGAAACAGAGCTCGTACTAGGAATCATGTGATCAGGTACAAGAAGCCTGGAGTTAAAGGAGCAGGAATAAGATGCAAAGTAAACCTGAGACTAAATGTCCAAGGAAAAACTCCAGAAGAGGCTCAAATTTGGAAAAACAGAGGCCAAATGCAGATTTGGGGAACAGTGCTTTCACCAGACGAATGGGAGAAAGGAGTGGTGATCTGCAGAGCATGGATGGTCCTTGGAGCCTGCAAGGAAGCATTTGAAAACTCACAAAGACTGTGCAAGCCATTATGGCCAAAACTTGTAAAACTGCTGACATGGGTCGAAGACAGAGGAGGACGCTTGCAGATAGGGCCCCTAGAAAGCCCAAAATTGTACTTCAGGAACAATGGCACAAGAAAGATGAGAGAGAATCAGAACTGTGGACGAATCTTTGATGCTCCAGGAATGGTACATGAAACCGCAGTAATTATGCATCATTATTGGGCATGTGGATCCAAAGCATACATCAGACTACCGGAAAACTGGGGAGGCATATGCACAATAGTGAATGTCCACGTTCCAGCATTGGTGATCCCGAAAAGTGACCTGAACATCGACAGTTTCCCGAAAGCAGACGCTCAACTGAGAAAGAAGAGATCTGTGGAGCTGATAACTCGAATGAAGAGAGAAAATTACTTCTCTGCTAAATCAGAAGACGCATTTCATGCAATCCCATATGAACACAGGCTGTTCAGCCTCACCTCATCAGAGTTCACGACGCTCTTCGTGCCAAGAATACAAGTTGGAGTAAATACTAAATGGTTGCAGATAACCAGATGGGAATTGCTACAGACGATCAACACGACCATAAAAGGATTCAACGCGATTAATGAAGTTAAGAGCAATCCGACTGATGACTCTCCAGAACAGGTATGTCCTTGACATGACCACGGCTATGGATGGAGGAGTTTGTGCAAAAATTGGAGAATCATGTTGCACATTTATACCTTCTCACGACAAAGAAAATTGAACTTTAACAGAAGCTATAGGTATGCTGACGAAGTTACAGAACCAGATGATCAACGAAACTGACGAAGTTGATGAAAGCTGGTGTGGATCACTGTTTTCATGGGATCCACAATGGATGGCAGATTCATTCAAGTTTCTGGGAGCCTTACTAGTAATGATATTACTAGGATTTTGTGTTATCAATATAATAATCTTGCAATGCCAGAAAACTGCTAAGAAAGCCATAGGGATGAAGATCATGATTGATGTCAAGCCAGGATGGAAGCCCAAAGATCTAACTGATGATGAAATAAGAGACTTTGTGAAGGCCAGCGGGCATGCACCTGAAGGTACAAAGTTTCTTTATCCCAGGAAATGCAGAAATTATGTGGGAAAATGGATTTACTGCAGCCCAAATGGACAATGTCAACTAATGACATGGAATAAAGACGAACATGTAAGGATAGCAGGAAGCCTAAAAGGAGTAATAAAGATATGGACTCCAAAAAGACACTTCTTCGAACCATCCTGTACAAACCCAGAAGATGAAGAAAGAATGAACCTAGACGATGAAGTGAAGAGGAGTACAGAGGAACCAAGTAAGATGAATCCAAAGGAGGAAGCGGAAGTGGTTGATGAATCGCCCACAGGGGGGGAGTGTAGAGGAGGTCCCAAATAAAGCCTGCACTCCCATCGTTCATTTTGAAGTACCAGGAACGTTCACACCAAATTATGTGTCATATGATGAACAAATAAACCAGCAGAGAGCCGCAGTAGGGCTCTGCCCAGTGCCTATCAGAAGAACAACACCTGTTGAAGTACCAATACCCAGAAAACCATGGACAGTAAGATATCCATTGAGAAAACCCTACCAGCAAATAAGACGAAATGAAGATTGCCTAAGTACCGTCCTGGAAGAAACCAAAAAGGCCTTGATGGAAGACGAATGGTGACATCACGAAGGCCCGGACGGACTCGCAGATAGGAAGCTATGACGACCCAAGGATGACACAAGAGACGAAATGCCATGAATAAGGATATCGTGAACCTAGAAGGAGAGAACGATGTTGAAATATAAAGAAGCTTAAGCTGTAAAGCAGGATGAAGTCATTCAACCAGCTAACGCCTGTACATCTGCTTGAAACCGCAAGAAAGCTAAGAAAACAGTGCAGCTTGCTATGCTAACGCCGCAGCCAAACTGCTACTAGCGCTCGGCCCGAGAGACCACATCTCCCCAGCCCTTAAAACTCTGCACTGGCTTCCAGTGGCACGAAGGGTGACTTTCAAAACCTTATGCATTTCTCATCGAGCATTGCATTAAACCATACCTCAATATCTTCAAGACAAACTAAAACCCTATCACCCTCCACGTACTCTAAGATCAAGCTCAGCCGGCCTCCTCGTCATACCTAAAACAAACTCAGTCAGGTTAGGCCAATCATCATTCTCAGCCTTGGCCCCCACGCTGTGGAACGCGCTCCCACTCCACATCCGCCTAACTGAAGATCTAATGTCTTTCCACAAACTAATGAAAACTTGGCTCTTCCCCTAAAAACCAACCCGTATGCAAACTAACCCAAACTGAATAACAGCATCTCAATGACACCAACCCAACAAACTACTAGATCTTGAATAACAATAAGACAAATAACAATACAACATCAAGATCCATGCAACAAATCGACAACTAATAACCAGTAATGTAAACTAAAAGGACAAACAGAATAGAACGAGTAAAGTAGATCAAAGCAGTGAAGTGAATAAAAAGAATAAATCGTACGAAAACAGTAATGAGGTTTAAATTAATGAAATGGGATGTAATGAATGCAATGGACAAAATAAACAAAATGAGCAAAATAAATAAAGAGGAGAGGATGGAAAGATGAATACAAGAGAATGATGAGTACACAGACAGATGACACCTACTGTGTGAGTGCATGGCATAAATGGAAAGTACAGAATAGATGATTCAAGTACATGAAACGAGTGTAGTGCATGAAACAGATAGAGAGCACGGAACGGATCCAGTGCGTATGACAAGTGACATGGCCTGAAATCGATAATGCATGATGAATGAACGAGGTGAATGGAGCGGATGAAATCGTTAGAATGGATGAAGCGCATGGAATGGATGAGCGCGCTGTGCGGATGAACGCGTTGGGCGGATGAGTGTGTAGAACGGATGAGTGTGTTGAGTGGATGAGTGTGTAGAGCGGATGAGTGCGTAAGTGCGGAGGAGTGTGTAGAACGCAGGAGTGCATAGAGCAGATGAATGTGCAGAGGGGATGAGTGTAGAGCGGATGAGTGCGGGGAACGGATAAGTGCAGGGAACGGATGAGTGCGCAGAGCGTGATGGGTGCGCAGAGCGGAAGAGTGCGCGGAACGGAAGAGTGCACAAAGCGGATGAATGCATAGAACAGACTAGTGGGTAGAGCGGACGAGTGTATGGAGCAAACGGGTGCGTAAAAGCGAATGAGTGCATATGAGCAGAGAGGTGCGTGAGAGCAGAGGAGTGCCTAAGAGCGGGTGAAAGCGTAGGGCGGGTGAGTGCGTGGAGCGGGTGAGTGCATAGAGCAGGTGAATGCGTAGAGCGCGAGAGGGCATAAAGCGGATGAGTTCGTAGAGCAGACGAGTGCATAGGGCAGAGGAGTGCTTAGGGCGGATGAGCAAGTAGAGCAGATGAGCGTGTAGAGCGGATGAATGCATAGAGCGGATGAGTGCGTAGAGCATGTAGAGTGGATGAGTGCCTAGAGCGGATGAGTGCGTAGAGCGGATGAGTACATAGAGCCATTGAGTGCGTAGAGCGGACGGAACAGGTGAAGTATGTGGATAGAACGAGTGATGTATGTGGGTGGAACGGGTGACGTATGTGGATGGAACGGGTGACGTATGTGGATGGAACGGGTGATGCATGTGGATGGAACGGGTGAAATATGTGGAAGGTACTGTTGTAATATGTGAAAGGTACGGAGAAGTATGTGGATGGTACGGGTGAAATAAGCGGATGGAGTGCATAAAACAACTTAGAAATACACGGAACAGATCGGAATACATGGAACAGATTCAAATGCATGGAACGGATTCAAGTGCGTGAACCGGATTGGAGTACGTGGAACAGATTGGAGTGCATGGAGCAGACTGGAGTGTGTGGAGCGGACTGGAGTGCGTGGAGTGGACTGGAGTGCATGGAACATTTGAAAGAGCATGCAACCCATCATATCACATCACCACACTTACTCTCTTCTTTACACCACCATTCAACTAGAACACAGCCAGGCGTTCCCCTCAGGCCTAATGCAGCCACAATCGGTCTGGATAAATCCTGCCAGAACGAACACATACTCTTGATATCTCAACCACCACACCTACCGCTAAGAAGCAGCTAATACACAAATGCCACACCAGCTGAACACATATCCGGTGCTCACACGCACCTTGACTCTCTACTCTCTCTACTGACTTGAACTTCGGTTCCCAAGGGCGTTCAACCTACCAGCGCCTTCAGACCATACCAATGGTACATAAGGCGCTATATAAATGCAAAGTAACATAACATAACGTAAGTAGAAGAATAGAGCGGCAAGCACCATTATACATATTTACCTCAAAACAAAGCACAGTATTATAAGTGCGAGTCTACTTTACACAAAAGCAGAATCAACTCAGGTTACTAGAGGCCAAACAGGACAAGATTCGTATTCCAGCTAAAACGAGGAGAGACGGCTGAATCGAAACTCAGCAGATGCAACTTGCGCCAGGAAGAGCCAAGTTCAGACCAATAGAAGGAACGAACAGTAGCTTCGCATAATTGAAACTTAAGAGCAGAATATCCTGTCTTTGGAAGGTCGAGATAAGGAGGCATAGGCAGGTGGCAAGCCGAATAAGAATTAAATGCACAAATTGAGGGAAACTCTGCAAATTCACGGTGTGAGCAGCACGTGACCACCCGAACGAGAAGAAGCATGGGTTCACACCTACGCTTGGCAGCCGCCCAGGCAGAGATATCATAACTTTTCCTGACAAGAAGATACAGTTTCGAGGCCAACCACAGATAACTAATTGACACATAGCCACTAAAGTAATGATGGATTGAAGGAAGGCCGGGTGAATCGTGGGGCACCCTGCACCTGGCTGAACATTCTCCGTGCTGCAAAGTAAAGTGGAAATTTATGCATGGGGTTGAAGCCAACCCAATCACAATAGATCAAATAATCTAGGGTCCTATGTATAGCAGAGCCAATGGGACGTCATACTCTTGGTGACGTCTACAATAGTAATGTTTGAAGGAAGGGTTTAGACGCTCACCTGATAGTGTTTATCCAATCCCCTCACTCTGTTACCATGTACAGATATAGTACCTATATTAAAGTTACCTTTTCCTAACCAATAGAATTGCATGTTAACTTTTAAGTGTTATACGTCAATTATGATGAGTTTTGAGTATAAATGTTATTGTTTGAATTAAGTTTGTTGGAGTTGAAGCGAGATGGACTATCGCATCACTGTTGATTTCCATGACTCCCCGTTTTTTGTACTTGTCATTAAACGGACTCCCTTTGCCAAACCATTGAGTTGTCCTTATTGAATGGTGTTTGAGTAATAAACCTGCACCCCCATCCATCTCAAAGGTGCAGCTATCTCGTCTTAAAGTACTCCAGAGCAAACCCCGGCTCTATGGGCCGGCCGGGGGTCTCCGCAGTACAGTACCTTGTGCAGGAAATATTAACCCTGAGAGAAAGGTGCTGTAGAACCAGTGCCTGTAGCGGAGAGGAACAAGGGCTGGTACTCCCCTTATTTTTTGATTCCCAAGAAGGAACGTGGGACTGAGACCCATCTTGGACTTGAGATGCTTGAACAAGTTCCTCAGGAAGGACAAATTCAAGATAGTCACTCTTTCTCAGATCCTTCAGGCCCTCCCAACTTCAGGATTGATGGTGTCATTGGACCTTCAGGATGTTTATTTTCATGTGCTGATCCATCTCAAGCAGAGGAAATGCCTGAGGTTCGCCGTTGGCGGCTAGCACTATCAGTTTCAAGTCCTGCCATTCCGATTGACCTCTGCCCCAAGGGTATTCATCAAACCGTTGGTGGTAGTGGCAGCGCATCTCAGGAGAGGGGGGATTCACATCTACCCCTACCTGGATGATTGGCTGATCAGGGCCGTTCTCCTGAACAAGCCTTGCATCATCTCAGCGTTAACTGTCGCTCCCTTTACAGACTGGGCTTCTCCCTCAATTTCAAGAAGTCCCATATGACACCTTCCCAACAGCTCCAGTACATCAGGGCTGTCTTAGGCACATCCTTGGGGAAGTGTTCGCCAACCAAGCTGAGGGCTCAGAACATTCTCCAGATGGTAACCAAATTTCAGAATTAAGGTTGCTCGGCCTCATGGCATCCTGCATTTCTCTGGTTCCGGAGGCCGGTCTGAGGATGAGATCGCTTCAATGGGCGCTCAGGACTCAATGGTCCCAATTCTCAGGCAGGATGGCGGATCGCCTTCAGGTTCCGGTCAGGGTCCCACAGGATCTCCTGTGGTGGGCCTGCGAAGAAAACCTAATGAAGGGATAACCTTTTTTGCAACCATGGCCGGAGGTCACTGTAGTGACGGACACTTCGAGGCGATTGGGTCCTCCGACGTATTCCATATCTATGACATGTAATCACCACAGCTGTGCTGCTTCGGAAACTTTTTTCGGCGTCTGCGTCCTGTGTCGATGACGTCAATGCGCCGTCGTCGAGGACCTCCTCCGATGTCCGACGTCATCCGATGTGATAAGTAGGACACACGACGCCCGTAGCCTCAGTTCCGTTTTTTCCGCGAACGTGTTGCTTCGTGAATCTCGGTTAACGCCTCGACTCTTTGGAGTTCTGTTCTTCTCGGTTCTTCGAACCTGTTCGTTTTGTGCAAATCCTTCGTGTGAGGATGTCTTCTACTTCGTCTTCGACCCCGCGTCCGGGTTTCAAGAAGTGCGGGGAGTGTGGGTCCAAGATGTCAGTGACGGACTCGCACGACGCCTGCCTCTGGTGCCTCGGGGAAGCCCATGACACGGATGACTGTATCGACTGCCAGTCGCTCACGTCCAAAGCCTTAAGCGAACGTAAGAAGAAGTTGTCGGTAGGTCGGGTGTCCAAGCCCCGGAAGTCGAAGTCTGCGGGGCTTTCGACGGATGATTCGAGGGGTGACTCTCCGTGTCATCGTCGGAAGTCTCGTGGGTCTCCTTCTAGGAGTCGGTCTCGCCACTCCTCAGCCTCTTCGAGGCATTCTCGGAAGCGCCGACACCGGTCGTCTTCCAGGTCCTCTTCGGAGGACTCTGCCCAGCACGTCGCTTACCCCACCAGCCGTGCGACGCCGGAGGAATGGGCTTCCTTCGGGAAGAAAATGCTGGTGATTCTTGAGTCGCAGGGTACTAAGCCGTCCGCGCCCCCGAGAGACACCGCTCGCAAGAGTGGTCGGCACGAGTCACTTGAGAGGTCCCGTTCGGACAAGGAGACTCGTTCTCGACGTACCCATTCCAGGTCCCGGTCCTCGAGGCGTTCGAGACCGTGTGCACCTGTGAGGTCTTCGAGGAAGACATCGACGCCTGAGGCGTCGAGGGCGTCGACAGGCTTTCTCGAGGCTCCGGCTCCAAGGAAGTCGTCGAAGCCGTCGACGCTCAGGTCGTCGAGGGACACGCTCGGGGCTCCGGCTTCGAAGGCTGTGTCGACGCCGCCGATGCTGGCGGCGCTGTATCTGACGTCGACGCGATCCTCTCGGCGCCGATGCCTGTTCTCTCGACGTCGGCGCCGATTCGCTCTACGCCATCGACGCCTTTCGTGTCGGAGGTACCCCGTGGCACGGGGGAACCCCCTAGGAAGGCTCTGATTAAGAGCAAGCACTCTCGGGTGCCTTCTTTTCGCCACCTGGAATATATTTCAGAGGCGGATGAGGATTCTGATGGCCTGGTTCCTAGTCAGGTTCCAGGTGAAATTGTCTCGGGCCATAGTCAGTTTGACGATTTGAGGCAGTCACTGCATGATGCCAGTGGACTGGACACCTCTCCGGAGGTGGAGTTTTGTAGGCCTGAGCCTGGCTCTCATGCCGATTCCTCGTACCGGCGCCTTATGGCTAGGGTTTCTGAGTACTTAGGATGGTCTGCTCCCCCAGGGGAGTTTGTGCAGGATGATCTGATGGACATCCTTGATGTTGGTCCCCAAACTGACCCGGTACTGCCGTTCCATATGGCTTTACAGAGAAGGGTGGCAGCGGCTTGGACTGCTCCGGAGAGTCTCCCGGCGGTGGGCAGATCCTTGTCGCGAAAATACCGTCCAGCCAGTAGCGACCCCTGCTACTTGACCAGGCACCCCACTCCGGAGAGTTTGGTGGTGCAGGCGGCCACGGCCCCGGCAAAGCAGGCGTCGTACCCTACCATCCCTCCTGATAGGGACGACAAACGTTTTGATGGCTGGGCGAAGAAAGTGTTTTCTTCTGGTGGTATGGCGCTCCAGGCGGCCAACTACATTTGTGCCTTGTCTCGTTTCACGCACACTCTGTGGAACTGTGTTGCGTTAGCGGCTGAACATATTCCCGAAGGGGACGAACGGGATGGTTTCTTGCTATGGTCCAGGATGGTAAGGATGCCATGTGTGAGTCCGTTCAGTCGGGTTTGGACTTAGCTGAATGCGTCAGTAGGTCCATGGCGGCGAGCACCGTGATACGCAGGTTTGCGTGGTTGCGGAAGTCGGGGTTTGCTCCTGATGTGCAGTCCCGGCTCCTCAACATGCCCTTTGACGGTGAACACCTTTTTGGCAGCAAGGCTGACGAGAGCCTTGAGAGGTTGCAGACCTCAAAAGCTGCAGCGAAGTCGTTGGGCGCTGCAGTTCGACAACCTCCGCCTTTTTGTCCTAGGGGACAGCAGTGGAGGGGTGGTTCCTTTCGCTATTACTCGTCCTTCAGTAAAGCGAGAGGAGCTGGCAGTCAAAGATGCCAACGCAGGGGTACCAGAGGTGGACGACAGGGTACCCGTGGTGCCAAGGCCGCTCGGGCAGTTGCCTCTTTGCCCTCAGGTAACGCCGCAGCCGCTCCCACTCAGTCATGAGGCCATGTCCCATGGTTCGCCGGTTGGGGGAAGGCTGGCGCAGCATCTTGTAGAGTGGCAAGCCATTACTTCAGATGTGTGGGTTCTGGAGATCATAACCCACGGCTACTGTCTTCCCTTTCGGCACAGGCATCGCGACAATCCACCGGGGAACCTCTCTTTGCAGAGTCCGGATCCGCTCCTTGCGCAGGAAATTCAAGCCCTGCTGAAGAAAGGCGCCATAGAACTGGTGCCTGTAGCGGAGAGGAACAAGGGATGGTATTCCCCTTATTTTTTGATTTCGAAGAAAGACGGGGGATTGAGACCCATCATGGACTTGCGCGGTTTGAACAAACTCCTCAGGAAGGACAAGTTCAAGATGGTTACTCTCTCTCAAGTCCTCCAGGCCCTTCAGCTTCAGGATTGGTTGGTGTCACTCGACCTCAAGGATGCTTACTTCCATGTGCCGATCCATCCCAAGCACAAGACGTACCTGAGGTTCGCGGTTGGCGACTCGCACTTTCAGTTTCGGGTCCTGCCGTTCGGATTGACCTCCGCCCGAGGGTTTTCACCAAGCTCATGGTGGTGGTGGCAGCGCATCTCAGGCAAGGGGGGATTCACGTCTACCCCTACCTGGACGATTGGTTGATCAGGGGGAGCTCGCCTGAGCTAGTCCTGAATCATCTGTCCATCACCTGCCACTCCCTTCACAGGCTGGGCTTCTCCCTCAATTTAAAGAAGTCCCATTTGACGCCAACACAGCGGCTCCAGTACATCGGAGCAGTGCTCGACACTTCCCTGGGGCAGTGTTTTCCTCCCCAGGTGAGGGCTCTTCACATTCAGCAGATGGTGCACAAGTTTCAACATGCCCAGACGCTCCCAGCGTTCGAGTTCTTGAGGTTGCTCGGCCTCATGGCATCCTGCATTCTTCTGGTGCCAGAGGCTCGCCTGCGGATGAGATCTTTGCAGTGGGCACTCAAGACGCAATGGTCGCAGTCCTCCGGCAGGATGTCGGACCCGGTTCAGGTGCCGCCCTCGGTCGCCCGGGACCTTCTGTGGTGGGCCGTCGAAGGCAACTTGATGAAGGGGGCTCCATTTTGGCTTCCCTGGCCGGAGGTGACGATCGTGACGGATGCATCCCTCGCGGGATGGGGAGCTCATGCCAACGGGCTGACAGTCAGCGGTCGTTGGTCTCCGTCGGAGTCCAGACTCCATATCAATCTGTTGGAGCTGAGGGCCATCAGGCTAGCCCTGAAGGCTTTTCTGCCGACTGTGCGAGGAAAGAGTGTCCTGTTCCTGACGGACACCACAGTGGCCATGCACTACCTCAACAAAAAGGGGGGGGCAGGGTCACTTCCTCTGTGCAGGGAGGCGATGCAGCTCGAGTTCTGGGCCATCCAGCGGGATGTTTCGATCTCGGCAGTTCATCTGGCCGGAGACGAAAACGTGACGGCGGACGCTCTGAGCAGGCAGAGTGCGATCTCTCACGAGTGGGAGTTGGCTCAGGAGATTCTCCTGGAGATCTTCGCCCTTTGGGGGAACCCTCAAGTGGATCTCTTCGCCTCCAGTGTCAACCGGAAGTGCGAAAGGTTTTGCTCGCGGGAATTTCCTCCAAAAGGAGCCTTAGGAGACGCGTTTGTGGTGGAGTGGTCATTCCCGCTGCTGTACGTGTTTCCTCCAGTCCCTGTCATCCCGCAAGTGCTGCAGAGGTTACGGAAGTTCGGTTCCCGGATGATCCTCATTGCTCCGGCGTGGGCTCCGAGGACGTGGTACCCGGACCTTCTCGACTTGTCCATCTGCCCTCCACGTCGTCTTCCCTACCGAGACGATCTGCTCTCACGAGAGGGGGGGTCAGGTTCTCCATCCAGAGGTCAGATCCCTCAACCTTCACGCTTGGCTTCTGAAAGGTTGAGGTATAAGGATTGGGACCTCCCTGAAGACGTGATGGAGGTGTTGCTTTCGGCCCGAAGGCCAGCAACAAAGTCTCTGTACCGTTGCCGTTGGTGTAAGTTCTGCGACTGGTGCAGAGTTCAGAATGTGGATCCTTTTGCATGTGACATCCCCATGGTTCTGTCCTTTTTACTTTCTTTGGCCCACAGGGGCTTGCAAGTGGGTACCATTAAAGGTTACCTGGCGGCGCTGTCCATCTTTAAGCGCTCGTCTGAAGAGTGTTCTTACTTTAAAATCCCTTTAATTTCACAGTTTCTGAAAGGGCTCACTAATGTGTTCCCTCCGTCACCTTTCCTGGTGCCCGGTTGGGATTTAAACCTTGTTCTTAAGTTTCTTATGGGTGCTCCGTTTGAGCCTTTACATTCTTGCCCTTTGAGGCTGTTATCTCTGAAAACTGTGTTTTTAGTTGCGGTTACTTCCGCTCGCAGAGTGAGTGAGTTACAGGCACTTTCAGTTAAGCCACCCTTCACTGTATTTCACAAGGACAGGGTTGTCCTTAGAGTTCGTCTTTCTTTTCTTCCGAAGGTAGTGTCGGAATTTCATTTGGCCCAGAAGGTTGTTCTTCCGGCATTCTATCCTTCTCCGCATCCTGGTAAGGAAGAGGAGAGGTTCCATAGGCTTGATCCTAGGAGAGCTTTAAGCTTTTATGTTTCACGCATGTCCTGGGTCAGAGTGGACGATCAACTCTTTATTGGTTACGCTGGAAAGCGTTTGGGGCAAGCTGTGACGAAACAGACTTTGTCTCGCTGGATTATTTTAGCCATCTCGGAATGTTACCGCTTGGCGGGTAAGGACCCACCGGCTGGCTTGCGGGCCCATTCTACCAGGGGTGTGGCTGCATCTACTGCCCTGCAGAGGGGTGTTCCTATTCGCAACATCTGTGATGCAGCCACTTGGGCTTCATTACATACATTTGTACGTCACTATTCCCTCGATTCCATCCGAGGACAGGATCTGGCCTTTGGCAAGGCGGTCCTTTGCTCTGCTATTTGATTGGCTATTCTAAATTTTGATTCTAAATTCTTTCCCTCCTCCTTGCTCTGGTACTGCTTTGGGAGTCTGTCATAGATATGGAATACGTCGGAGGACCCAATCCCCTCGAAGAACAAGTTACTTTCTTACCTGGTAACGTTCTTTCGATGGGATGGTCCGACGACGTATTCCATATCGCTCCCACCCTGCCTTCCCCGCTGCAGAATTTCTTTTGCGATTGCAGCTTACGTTCCGCAAGGCTTTGTGTCTGACTGGCAGATGACTAATGTCACACGTTCTCGGGGAAAAAACTACAACTGAGGCTACGGGCATTGTGCGTCCTACTTGTCACATCGGATGACGTCGGACGTCGGTGGAGGTCCTCGACGACGGCGCATCAACGTCATCGACACAGGACGCAGACGCTGAAAAAAGTTTCCGAAGCAGCACAGCTGTGGTGATTACATGTCATAGATATGGAATACGTCGTCGGACCATCCCATCGAAATAACGTTACCAGGTAAGAAAGTAACTTGTTCTTCCCTCACAGGGTGGGGAGCTCACGCCAACGATCTGACCATCATCGGTCGTTGGTCTCCATCGGAGTCCAAACAGCACATCAATCTTTTGGAGCTGAGAGCAATCAGGCTAGCACTGAAGGCTTTCCTGCGTCTGTGCGGGGGAACCATTTCCTGATAATGACGCACAACATGGTGGCCATGCATTACCTCAACAAGAGAGGAGGCGTAGGGTCACTTCCTCAGTGCAGTGCAGAGAGGCGATGCAGCCCTGGTTCTGGGCAATTCGAGAGGGAATCTCCCTAGCAGCAGTTCATCTGGCAGGAGAGGAGAACACGGCGGCGGACGCTCTGAGCAGGCAGAGCACAGTCTCCCACGAGTGGGAAATAGCTCAGGAAGTCCTTCAAGAGAACTTCGCCACTTTGAGGGTACCCCTCAAGTGGATATGTTCGCGGCCAGGGCCATCCGAAAGTGCGAGCAGTACTGCTCAAGGGAATTTCCTCCGAGAGGAGCTCTAGGAGACGCGATCGTGGTGGATTGGGATTTCCCGCTACTGTATGCGTTTCTTCCAGTCCCTGTCATTCCTCAAGTTCTCAGGAGGTTAAGACGGTTCGGATCCCGCATGATCCTAGTTGCCCCAGATTGGGACAGGAAATCGTGGTACCCGGATCGTCTGGAAATGTCCATCTGTCATCCGATGCATCTTCCCCAAGGAGAGGATCTTCTCTCGCGAGAGGAAAGTTGGGTCTCCATCCAGAGAAAACTCTCAACCTTCACGCTTGGTTTCTGAAAGGATGAGTTAGGAGGATTGGGACCTCCTGGATGAATGGATTTGTTGTTTTCGACCAGGTGGCCGGTAACAAAGGCTCTATACCGTTGCTATTGGAATAAGTTCTGCGACTGGTGCAGAGAAAAGAATGTTAATCAGTGTTCAACCCCGGATGTTCTATACGTTTTGCTTTCTTTAGCCCACAAGGGTCTTCAGGTGGTATCAGGTAATAAAATCACGGCAAAAGATGTTGCGGTAAATAAAATTGTGGCAAAAATGCTGTGGTTTGACCCGGTAAAAGTGTGCCCCATTATACCATTTAAGGGGAGAGGGGTTTGCGGGGGTGTCCCCCGCTCCCCTTAAATGGTATAATGGGTCCAGGGGTTGCGGGGGTGTCCGCATGTTTTACATGGATTGAGGCGCAAAAACCACGGCCTTTTTGCTGCAATATTTTGTTACCACAGCAATTTTTGTTGTGATTTTATCACATGGAACCCTTCAGGTGGGGACCATTAAAGGTTACCTAGCAGCATGCTCTATCTTTAAGCGCTCGTCTGAGGAATGCTCTTATTTTAAGATTCCTTTGGTTACTCAATTTCTGAAAGGGCTCACAAATGTGTTCCCGCCTTCACCGTTTCAGGTTCCGGTTTGGGACCGTAACCTGGTCTTAAAATAATTTCTGATGGGTGCTCCATTTTTGCTATTGCCCTCGTGTCCGTTGAGATTGTTAACGTTTAAAACTGTTCTGTTGGTTGCTATTATGTCTGCACGCAGAGTGAGCTAGTTGCAGGCACTTTCTTCCAAGCCACCATTTACTGTGTTCCACAAGGACAGGGTTGTGTTGAGTCAGACCCTCCTTTCTACCTGAGGTAGTTTCGGACTTTCATTTGAGTCTGAAAATGTTACTGCAGGTGTTGCTGTTGTCGGATAGGGGGCGTTGTGCGATTGCTCGTCAGTATGGACAGTTGGTTGATAAAGCACTTGTGGTTGCAGTGAAACAAATACTGATGGTGTGGAAGACGAGGAAGAAGCCCAGAGTGCAGAATTGGATTAATGATTTGTTGGTATTGTCAAACTTTGAGCGGGTGATGTTTGTGAGACAAGGAAAGGAAAATAAGTATTGAGATCTTTGGAAACCATTTACAGATTTATATGGTGACTGTGTATCTGAGGATTAGTTGTTTCTATCGGATCCGACTATCCGATATTATTTTTGTGCATCAGTTGAGGATTTCCCCCTGTTTTGTTTTTGTTCTGTTTTATGTAGTCTGTGTGTGGTCTTTATGTTTTTGTAATGTTCTATGTTGCATTTATTGTTGAATTATTTTGAGATTGGGTGTTTTATTTTAAGAATAGTACAAAATGTTTCTTGTATTATCTGAAATGTTTCAATATTTATCCATGATTTGGACTTTTTTGCTTCTGTACCTATGAAACTCTGAGTGTTATGTTTAATACTCTGTTTGAACTTTTGATGATGTATATTTTGGTTATTGTAAATCTTGAAAATAAATGAATAAAAAAAAAAATACAAAAGCCTATCTCCAAGGTGAGAGTGGATGACCAGCTCTTTGTGGGGTATAGTGGGCACAAACTGGTCCAGGCTGTGTCCAAACAGACCTTGTCTAGGTGGATCATCCTTACTATTTCTGAATGCTATACTTTGGCGGGCAAGATCCCTTCGGAGGGCTTGCGTGCTGATTCCACCAGAGGCCTGGCTACGTGGACAGCCCTGCAAAAGGGTATCCCTATAAAAAACATTTGTGATGCTGCAATGTGGTGTTTCCATACACCCACCCGTTTACCAAGCATTGTTCCCTGGATACCTCCCATGCTGAGGATGTGGCGTTTAGTAAGGCAGTCCTTTCTTCTGCCGCTTAATTTCCAATCTTGCTCAATTCTTCACCCTCCTCCAATCACGGATACTGCTTTGCGAGCCTGTCAAAGATGAGGAATACGTTGGAGGACACAATCCATTCGAAGAACAAGTCACTTACCCCTGGTAATGTTCTTTCGACTGTATGTTCCTTCAACGTATTCCTCATCGCCCTTCCAGACTACCCCTCTGTAGAATTTCCCATGCTATTACAGCTTTCGTTCCAACAAGGGCGAGTACGGTCATGCCTGATTTGTGGCCACTTCTGCTACACAAGGAGAGGGGGGGGGAAACAAGAACTGAGGCTACGGGCGCAATGCGTGCTATTTATAACATCCGATGACATCACCCTTGTCGGAGGCCTCTAGGGGACATCGACCTGATGCCATCGATACAGGGCGCCCGCTGCCGAAAAATTTCTGAACCAGCCGAGCTGTGGACACTACATGTCAAAGATGAGGAATACGTTGGAGTAACATCCACTCGAAAGAACGTTACCAGGGGTAAGTAACTTGTTCTTCTCAATAGTTTGACTTTCATTTTCAGACTGCACCTGGACAGAACAGTTTACTGACCCGACCGTCTCCCTAGAACACGTTACAGACTGGAACACATCACATCAAGGAACTTAAAACCCCAAAGAGAATACCTTCCCTGTATTCCAGAATATCTATATTGCAACATAGGGCATCTTCATGCTTCGACCACCAAAGCCAAAGAACACGCCCCACATTTTGACATACTCAATTTCCCTCTACCTTACCACACACAAATGCAAAACAGCTACTTGCACACACCTTTATTAAAAAACAAACTCTTCCCTAGGCTTGACTCATCACAAACGTATTATGTCAACTAAAACGAACCTGCTCAGGCCCTGGCCAGCATGCATACACACTACAGGGACAAAACCAACCCTTCAGACACATTTTGTTGTTTCCTTATACACTTCACACCTACAAAGATTACATGCTGGCAGAGCTGAGGGTGCTACTGATCTGCATCCTCCACACAAAGCACTGTAATCTTGCCTTCCACTTTTCTACCCTCTTTAGTACTTAACCTGTGAGGACTCTATTCCATAAACAAACGTTTCTCTTAACTGTACTTCTCACCAAGCCTACCTCCTCCTGATTGTAAGCCTGACTGCTCAGTTTCACTAACTTTGAGTGTTAAATGAAAGACGTGGTTGCATCTTTAGGTTGGCTTCTCAGAACCCCCCCCTTACGCTCTGCAGCATAATCTTTAAATTCCTTTCAAAATGTGGCCACTTCACCTATTTTGACTCATGGGCCGATTGGCTGTTAATGGCTTTTTCCAATAACAACATTTCGTTTTTGGTAGGCCAGGAAAGGTTTTGGGCTTGTACAAATGACATTTTGTGGCAAAAACATTTTACATGGTTTCCTGTCTGAAATTGGGTGCCACAAAAATTCAATTTTGGGGATAAAATAAATTCTAGGAAGCTAAATTTGCCTAAAAACGCAAAGCATATAAAAAATGCCCTGTGAATGACTACATTGGAGGACATTTTCACCGGTTTCATATTGCCGCAGCAATTTGGCGCACCCCTATATTACTCTTAACATCTGGACTCAAAACTGCACCCTTTTGTAAGCTAGTTCTTGACATGGTACAGAGATTTCTCTAGGTCCACTACTTGGTTTGCAGAGTTCCTCTTGGTATTGTTTTGACTCTTCAAGTGGTAATATGACTGGAAATCGAGGCAACCCGTCTGTAGGGTGGAAGTTGGTTATGAGGTACAGTAAAAACTGAATAGCATTCACTAAGGGACTGGGTATAGAATATATTTTATGAAAACATTCTTTTTTTTAAAAAGTTCGTGAAAGTATCTAAAATGAGCTCTTATGTCCTGACCCCTTCCGTCTATACTCTTGGGATGTCCCACAAAACGGTGACTGGATCAGTACCTGTTGCTACGCAGCATGCAATTCAAATTTTCTGGTAGTACCAGCAAAGTTGCCCCCTCACCACCGCCCGCATGGCACCTTCTCCCCTGCCTAACCATCAGTCCCTTTCTCAAAGTCTGTGCTAAACACTACTGCTGTGCCAAGTTGTGCTTCCATTTCTTAATTAACCTACCTGTGTACAATGCCCAACAGGTTCAAGCACTGCACGGGTTGTTCAGGGAGTTTCTCCTGTCGACTTGCACAGGCGCTACCTAGCCTATTTGGGGCGGTCACACGTGTTGCATTTTAAGTTGTGTCTGGCCTACTTTTTGGTATGCGCTTTTCTACTGAGCCTTTGGTGTTGGGATGAGTCCTTTGATGAGCCGCCTCTGCAGGGCATCAAGGACTTTATTGCATTTAAAGGAAAGCACAAGGTAACATTCTTGTTCTAGTGGACTGCACTCCCAGGAAATACCGTCTTAGTGTTCCGTCCGCATAAGAGAGGTTGTGTCTCCATCTAGCATAGAACAATCTAGGCCCTAAGGGGCACTTTCATGTGTGTGTGTGTGTGTGTGTGTGTGCGGATGTCGCATGAGGTGAACGCTGACAAATACCAAGGGCGTGTTTTAATGCTTGTCATTTTCTTTTAGCTTGCATCTTGAAGACAACACTTCAGACGTGCTCAAGGACGCGACCGCCCTTCACGGACAGGACTCGGAAGACCAGAGCTAAGTTTGCATGCTAATTCTTGGTACTGGTCTGTTGACTTAGGGAAGTAAGGGCGTTCTTATGTGCAAATTGGTGCTTATGTAAGACTAGCAAAGTAAGGGCTGAGGACACCTGAACTAAAGTGCGCAGCAATCAGTCTACCCTAAGAATTCCCCATTCCTACCCATAACCTCTACCTTACCCTCAATCCGGTTTACCTAACTTCCCCCTACCTATCCAACCATCGAGACCCTAACCCTCCTTCCCTGCTCTGGTCCAGGAAACCCGTGTAAGCTCTTACTTGCGGGCTCCGCGACCAAAGTGGGGGTGGTTGGTACTGCGTCGCTCCTGCGCCTTGGAATTTGGCCTTCGTGACAGAAGCGCAAGCCCACGTATTATTCAGGCGCCCGAGCGGCGTAACCAGCCCCCATCGAAGCTATGGAAGAAATAGCCAAAGCTCTGCAGGACTTACAAGGCGAACTGGCAGCGTCTAGACGGGATTATGCCACCCTGTCCGCGCAGGTACGCAGTTTAGCAGCTCAAACAGTGCCCTTACCTGGTCAACCATCTACCCCGGTGCAGGTACATGTAAGTCCAGAGCCCATTGTTCCGTTGGCGCCCCCAGAGCGATATGCTGGAGACCCACAAACGTTTTCCACCTTTATTACTCAGTGCCGTCTCCATTTCCTGACCAAGTCTGCAGCCTTTAGGTCCGTTCAGTCCCGAACGGCGTTTGTAAAATCGTACCTCACAGGGGACGCCGCAGCAAGGGCAAACCCGTTGGTCCAAAAGGACCATGCCATTCTCTATGACTGGGATGATTTCCTGGCTGAGTTTGAAAAAATATTTAACCGGCGAGCTGCCACCCTATGTAAGGATCGGGAATTGTTAAGCCTCAAGCAGGGGTCCAAAGAACTTGTGACTTACGTCACACATTTCAATCGGCTGGTAGCCGAAGCCGACTGGCCCTATGATAAGAGGATGTCCCTCTTTTACCAAGGCTTGAGGGATGACATTAAAGACCTTATAGCCCAGGTAGACCCACAACCAAGGGAGTGCTCGGAAATTATTGATCTGGCCTTACGGCTCGAACATCGTATGATGGAAAGGCGGGGCGATAGGCGAAGAGGAGATTCACGACCTGTACCTCGACTAGATCTGTATAAGGGATCCCGGGGGGTGGCGGCCAAATCTGAGGGGGACGGACCAATGCAGATAGGTTCAATCCGAGGTCCCCTAACTAAAGAGGAGAAGCAACAAAGGAGGAAGGATGGCCTCTGCATGTACTGTGGTAAGTCAAGTCATTTTGTCCGTGAATGCCCAAATAAGCCCAAAAACCAGGGAAACGTTGTGACTCGTCGGTAGTGGGGGTCACCCGATCGAGCCTATGGAGTAGCAGGGCCCCAATGGCTGGCATTTCAAACTATGCCACTCATGTCACCTTAACAGGTTGTTTGGAGTTCCAAACACATAGAAAACCGGTTACAATGTTTGTGGACTCAGGAGCGACGGGGAATTTTATTGATGCCCAGTACGTGGTTGCCTGAGGTATCCCAGTACTACAAAAAACAAGGCCGGAACCTGTACGTGCCGTGGACGGCACTCCCCTCTGCTCTGGGCCTATAACACATAACACCCGTTTAGTGGTGTTACAATGCGGAGCTTGGCATAGAGAAAGTATTGCCTTTGATATCATTGCTGCCCCGCAATTCGGGCTGATTTTGGGATTACCATGGCTAAAGAAGCATAACCCCCAAATTCATTGGTCCACAGGATTAATCAGTTTGGACTCACCGCAATGTCAAGAACAATGCCGACAAGAAATTTCACCTTCTGTGTGCGCTATCAGCGTCTCGAATAAGCAAATGGAAGTTTGTCCTGAAAACCTACCCCAAGAATACGCAGATTTCGCGGACGTATTTAATAAACAAGCTGCAGAATCCTTACCCCCACATCGGCCCTTTGATTGCCAAATAGATCTGGAGCCGGGGGTTACTCTACCTTGTAGCCGTATTTATGCCCTGACGGAGGCTGAAAATAATCACCTCCAAGAGTACATAGCCGTGAATTTAAAGAACGGTTTTATCCGACACTCAAATTCACCCATGTCGTCACCTTTGTTCTTCGTACCGAAGAAGTCTGGGGAGCTCCGGACTTGCATTGATTACCGCAGAGTGAACCGGATAACCATTAAGAACCGTTATCCGCTTCCTCTTATCCCAGTTCTTCTTGATCAAGTCAGGGACGCGGCCATCTATACCAAGTTGGACCTTCGAGACGCATACCATCTTGTGCAGGTGCGAGAGGGAGATGAATGGAAAACCGCCTTCCGAACCAAGTTCGGATTGTACGAATATCAGGTTATGGCATTCGGTCTCTGTAACGCCCCCGCAGCCTTCCAACACTTCCTGGATGAGGTCCTTAGGGAGTTTTTAGATGTATGTGCCGTAGTGTACATAGATGACATCCTCATATATTCTCGTAACCTCCAGGAACATGTCCAACATGTACGTGCGGTTTTGCAAAAGCTGCGAGAACACCACCTTTATGCAAAGCTGGAGAAGTGCGAATTCCACTGCACCACCGTGGAATTTTTAGGCTACTTCTTGCCCCGACTGGCGTACAAATGGTCAAAAAAAAGGTGCAGGCAATCTTGGATTGGGCTCCCCCTACCAGTGTGAAGGAGATACAGTCTTTCCTGGGGTTTGCGAATTTCTACAGACGCTTCGCAAAGAACTTTTCGGAATTGGTCACTCCAATCACAAAGCTTCCACGAAAGGGCTGCCCATTCGTGTGGGACACATCAGCCAACCATGGGTTTCAACAGCTCAAAAAGGCCTTCACCGATGAGCCGGTACTGAAACATCCAGATTTGTCCAGACCGTTTGTGGTAGAGACAGACGTGTCAAGTTACGCTCTGGGTGCCATCCTGTCCCAGCGGGACCCTCACACAGGCCTACTACATCCAGTAGCTTACTTCTCAAGGAAATTACTCCCTGCTGAACAGAACTATATCATCGCCGATCGGGAATTGTTGGCAATAAAGGCGGCTCTTGGTGAGTGGCAACACTACCTAATGGGGGCACGTCATACCATCACAATAATAACGGATCATCGTAACCTCCAGTTCATAAGAACCGCCAAGACGCTAAGCCCGCACCAGTTGCGATGGGCTCAATATTTTGCTGAGTTTGATTTTATCATAACATATAGGCCCGGAGCCAACAACCGAAAGGCGGATATATTATCACGATATCCTGAGTCAGCAGAGCGAGAGGCTGGTATCACACCTCAGCCTATTATTCCTTCGACCCGTATCGTAGGGGCCACTTCGGACTTTTTTGAGGCCGTGTTAAAGGATCTCACCATGCATGAAATCCATCAGTGGTGCAAGCAAGATCCTCAGAATTCACTTATTGAGGGGCTTCCCTATCATGGGTCAGCCTTGTACTTGCCTACTAAGCAACTACAGGAAAAGGCCATATCTTGGTGCCACGACTCGACATTAGCAGGACACCCGGGAAAGTCAAAAGCCCAGGAGTTAGTAGCCAGACATTTTTGGTGGCCCAAGTGGCGTCAAGACATCCTTCAATATGTCTCGAATTGCGAGGTGTGTGCTCGAAACAAAGCTAGTCATCAAAAACCCGCTGGGCTCCTCCGTCCCTTACCGACTCCTACAGTACCATGGCATACGATCACCATGGATCTTATTGTGGATCTTCCCGAGGTTCAGGGATTCACTTCAGTACTAGTGATTGTAGACACCTTTTCAAAAATGGCCCACTTCATCCCTTGTAAGGGAGTCCCGACCGCTGGTGTAATTGCCGAACTAGTTCTGCAAAATGTAGTTCGTCTCCATGGCCTCCCCAATTGTGTGGTTACAGATAGAGGCCCGCAGTTCACCTCTCGCTTTTGGCGTGAGTTTTGTAGGATCCTAGGAATGGAAGTCCGCTTGTCGTCTGGATACCATCCCGAAACAGACGGCCAGACAGAACGTGTAAATCAATGCCTAGAGCAGCACTTACGTTGTTTTGCCACGAGTAGGGAGACAACCTGGGTTCAGCATACATGGTTGGCAGAGTTGGCATATACAACGCCACACATACCTCTACCAAAAGGACTCCGTTCTTCTGTCTTTATGGGCGACACCCACGGATACTCCCAATGGCTATTCCGGCTTCAGAATTAGAATTGCCTAAGTTGGCCGGACAACGGATTGGCATAGAGCAGGTTTGGAAGGAGGTGCAGGGAAATCTCACAAAAGCCAAGGACACATATAAACGCTATGCGGACAAACATCGTCGACCTAGCCCAGGGTATCGTGTGGGGGATAAAGTGTGGTTATCCACCTGCAACCTTCGCATAGATGGGCCCAGAAAATTACAACCCCGGTATTTGGGTCCATTCCCAATAGTGACAATTGTGAATCCAGTTGCGGTACAATTGACCTTACCTCCCCAAATGAAAATCCATCCCACTTTCCACACTTCCCTCCTGAAACCTGCCCCATATGGGACAATCACTAAGAAACCACCTCCCGTCTTAGTACAAGGGGAACCCGAATACGAAATTCAGGCAATATTGAATTCCAAGCGGGATAAAAAGGGGCAAGTGTTTTATCTCATTGACTGGGTGGGATACGGCCCTGAAGAACGCACATGGGAACCCTCTCAGCATATACATGCCCCCTGATTGCTGCGCGCTTTTCACAGGAATTACCCTAGCAAACCTGGGACAGCTACCTTCTGTGGGAGGGGGAGTACTGTCAGGACTACAGGCAGACAGAAACATGGACAGGCAGGGCACAGGAGGGTTGTGGGTGCTGTTGTGGGTACTGTTGTGGGTACTGTTGTGGGAAAGTCAACTTTTCTGGGAAGCTTGCAACCATACAGAAGGCTGCTTTGCCCCATGTGCAGGAAACAGAAGCCAAAGACTGCATTACCCAGCAGCCGGCGTCTAAGGACTACAATCCCCAGCATGCCAAGGGCCAAGTTGGACCAATCAGGGACCAGGAAGGGCGCGGCAGCCCCATCGCGCATGCGCAGAGCCCCAAGCACGGGGCTTGCGCTTGAGACTCCATGCGAGAGGAGGTGTGGACCGGAGCTCCAGGAGAATCATACGCGAGGGGTCCAGCCCCACCTGAGCAGCAGCCCGGCCCCTCGCCTACACGAGATAAGTACCTCTCCTTGCTAGGCGCCCAAGGGGATCGAGGGGGAAGTGCAGGGGGCGACCACAAGCCCATCCAGAGCCCCTGCACCGATGCGAAAAGCTAAGTGGGCATAACTTTGGCGCCTTACGCGCCGGTCGTACATTCTTTGGGGAATATTAACCCGTGCGGGGGCGCATTATCATAGGGGTGTTTCCGCCTCCTGGACACCACAGAAGGCCCGCGAGGCGAAAACATCGTATCGAAGAAATCTCGTTACGATCTTGGAAATACGATCGATCACGAGGGTCTGCGGGAAGACCGCTCGTGAAAAGTTACTACGGCACAATTCGCAGGGGTCTGCCGGAAGACCGCTGCGCAACATCTAGCATAGAACAATCTAGGCCCTAAGGGGCACTTTCATGTGTGTGTGTGTGTGTGCGGATGTCGCATGAGGTGAACGCTGACAAATACCAAGGGCGTGTTTTAATGCTTGTCATTTTCTTTTAGCTTGCATCGTGAAGACAACACTTCAGACGTGCTCAAGGACGCGACCGCCCTTCACGGACAGGACTCAGAAGACCAGAGCTAAGTTTGCATGCTAATTCTTGGTACTGGTCTGTTGACTTAGGGAAGTAAGGGCGTTCTTATGTGCAAATTGGTGCTTACGCAAGACTAGCAAAGTAAGGGCTGAGGACACCTGAACTAAAGTGCACAGCAATCAGTCTACCCTAAGAATTCCCCATTCCTACCCATAACCTCTACCTTACCCTCAATCCGGTTTACCTAACTTCCCCCTACCTATCCAACCATCGAGACCCTAACCCTCCTTCCCTGCTCTGGTCCAGGAAACCCGTGTAAGCTCTGACTTGCGGGCTCCGCGACCAAAGTGGGGGTGGTTGGTACTGCGTCGCTCCTGCGCTTTGGAATTTGGCCTTCGTGACATGGCCACAGAGCGAGGCAGAACCCCAGCACGATAAAGCCCAAATTGCCACTATCAGTGAAACTGAGGTGGACATGCTGGTATGGGTAGATCACATGCCAGAACACACACCTTGTGCTTTTCAGCTGCATGTCGGTGGACTGCGCCCATTCAGGAGCCATCTATGGGCACACCTTTTTGACACTGTACGCAAACCCTGGTACCGAACGGGACAGAGCATGCAAGTGCTTCTGCCGCAACACGTTTGTTCCAAGGGAGTAGGCCAAAGGACGTTGCCCGGGTCATCGGATGACCAGGTGCCAAAGCTTCAACAAGCCCTGACATGAGGGCATTTTTTCAAGGACACCCTATGAGAAATGCTTGCGTGAAGGGCAGTTGATGCAGAGGAGCAGTGGCAGGTCTTTGTTCTCCGAATTGGATTGATCCTTCAGGTGAGGCACTGAGCGTACTTCAACACTGAGGCATGCGCAAAGTGCAATTGGAACTGTTACGCAAAAATACTAGTAAGTACCCTCCCTTATAAGCGTCCTCCTCTTCTTCAACTAAGACTTGTTCCATCTAATGATGCACGCGCTCTGCAGTAAAAATAGCACTGTTCAACCTTTTATTTTCACAACAGTAATTAACAATAAAATTAAGCATTATTCAGTGAACAAGCAACATAGCATAAACTATCATCAAACAACCGATTTAATAGAACGAATAGAGGAACTGAAAGGAAAGATAAGAGGAAGAAAAGGAAAGCAAGAAAACAGAGAAAAGAGAGAGAGAAAAAAAGGAAGATCATACCTCAAATATAAGAATATCCGAAGAACAATGCATACAACCATGAACAATAACAGATGAGAGTAATCTACAGAGTCATGGATACATCAGTTCCAAACTAAGGTTCAAGACTATCCATAGACGTCAAGAGAACAGCTCCAAATGTCCCAGAATTTCCACATCTCATCCTTGCACTTGAAAATGGCTTTTTCATAAACCGAGATAGTTAGAAGCTCCTCCACCCATTCATCAATATTGAAAGAAAGGCTTGACTAATAATAGCACGCTTTCAAATCTACCCCCTTACCGATGATGCCAACCTCTCTTTCTGCCACAATTACAACTTTGCCTGATACCAGCAACCCTTTGGCCTGCTCAAAATGGTCTGCGTCACTGTATAACTTTCAGAGTAATAAAGGGAACCACCTGCTTAACAACTTTTTTCCACATGGCAGTGGGGGTGGTTTAATGGGGGCCCCAGGGGAAATTTATGTCTAACATAAATAAATGTGCTCGTTGTGAAGAATTGGGTATATCTTTACTGAATCCTGCGTTGCCCTTGTAATTTCCTGCAGCTTCAAAAGCCTGCATCTCCCCTCGACCTAATGAAGCCTTTTTCTGCCCAAATTGTACATAAACAAACTTTGTCAGGATCCCTACTAGACACCGCACCTTTACATTGGTGGGCCCCAACAAATGTTCAAGGGTCAGACTTTCTTCAAACCAACCAACCAACCAACTTGCTTCTGGTTCAAGTTCTGCTTCAAATGTTATTTTAACTTCACTAGTCTGTCTATATGAGAACATTAGTTTTGATTTTAGAGAGCCTGAGGCAACTCTTGCAGCAGTAAACTCTAAATTGAGCTTCTTAGAAAGTTTTATTATAGCTGACTTCCCGTTTGAAAGATCATGCCCCTACCTTCGATCCTAATGCCTCTGAAGTTGAAAATGGTTCCGAATTCTCCTAAAACAATGATATAATCCTCCACTTCGGTCATTCACTATGTGCAACTGATAGATTCTGTGGATGCTGTAAGCTCTGAAAAGATGACATTGTTGAACTCTCAAGTGGAGGCTCCTGCTGTCAACCAAAAAACAATTAGAGTGAAATGGCAGCAATGCAAAAAATATGGCCACAGTGAAATAATACGGTATTGTGAAAATTGTTTGTTTGAGGTCGTATAATGTGCAAAGGTCCTGTTGACCCTGCCAAACATGACTATTCTATTCGGCAAACAGTGAACTACGAATTTTACTAAAAAAATAGCAAAAAGGAAGTCTAAAAAAGTAGCAATCATTTGAAGACTGGGAAGGATCTATCTAATGACATGCTGGATGGAAATATATTGCCTTACCTACAGAGGAACATTGTGCATGTGCAAGATGAACCTATTTCATTTTTGGATTTCTCAACCTACAGGTAGCCCTGCTCATCAAAGGAACCGACTACTTGTGTTATCACATTGGCAGGATCGGGTGTCTCAAACTGAGGACCTAGTATGGCCGGAATTATTAAGCAACCGCTGATCATACGACATGAAGTTACGATGGAAAAACTATTTGACAAGAGTGAAGAAGGCACTTAAACATTCCATCCCCCCTCGCGAGAAACCACTATTAGGAGTCATTAGAACACTAAAGGGATTTGGCCCCTTGTGGCTATCTAAGCCTTGAATTAATTTTTCAGGAAAATCAGACAATTTTATTAAATCTATCAAATGTGCTGGATCTCTTCTCGGATATTCCTACGCTTAGACTGATTTACTGAACGAATATTGATCAAGTTGAATTATTTGATTCCCAATAAGGACTTTGTGAAAGGGTCGTACTGTCCATGGGCTACAATCTGAGTTCTCCAATCTGTGGAAACCAATGTAGCCATAAACTGGACACAAAATGATACATGGAGAATGGGCCCAGATTCACATTTTGTTTCCATACTTACTATGAGGAAAGAGCTTGTGTAAAAACGGTATGTGTACTTTGAAATAAATAATTCCCCCCACTCCAAGACAGGAAGGTTTCATTGGTCTTGGTTGACGGCTATTCTGCAAAAATAGTACCACGATTGGGATGTAGTATCATCCAAAAGTCTCGGATTTAAAAATCCTGTCCTGGAACACCTGTGGTAATAACCATCTATTTAGATTAAATGCGGGTAGTATTTGTTGAAACAGCAATTGCATACTTAACTTGCAAGAGTTTTGGTTGAAAGAAGTACCCTTTCTAGATAGCTATTGTGTTCTTGCAAACGGCCAAGCAGAATCCTCGTAGACGCCCTTATGGAGGTTTTTTGACAGCTGTAATTCTATTGGAGTAATTTGTAAAATTTGGTCTGTCACCCATCCAAGTCTCTTAGTAATAGAATTGGCCAAAAGCTATGGACACATTTTTTTTTGGCCACAATATTCTGCCGTTATTGAATATTTATTGGAACCCTAAATCAAGTTATGAAGTAGAGATTTTAGACTGATTATCTGGAATTTTATCTGAATGGTATGGCTGGGGCAATTAAAGAAATGTTATAATATCGTGTGACCTAAAACGGTGATCGTGGGAAATATGTCTCTTTAATTTAATCGAAGTATACTGAATGATCAAGACATAGTAATGGATACAGGTGGGATTTTATTATGAACGTTTGGGAGCTGTTTTGTCTAAATAGCCAAACGTCAAAATAAAATGCAGCAGTTTGTGGACAGCACGACAGGTGTGGGGCCATTCCCCTGCACAACCAGGGACTGCTACAAGCGCTGGGACGACCTGCGTCTGAGGGTGCAGAAAATCATTGTTAGGCAGAAACCTGTGCAGTTCCCTCTGGGGCCACTGCAAAAGATTTAAGACTACAGGTGTTTGGCAGTAAACCCACTTGGTAGCAGTCTGTACCACCCAGATTTACCTGGTAGCTGTGGCTGAGCAGTCAGACTTCCCTCAAGAAGAGTTAGGCAGTATATAGAGCATACATAATAGGTACAGAGGCACAGTAGTACAAGCAAACACTGACCAGAGCTAGGTGTAAAAGTATATAATTATTTATTTAAAAGACACACTCATAAATTACACTAGCACAGAAAAGGTAAGTAAGTCAAAACACAGTCACTATTACTTATATGTACATCCCTAGTTATTTGTTGGACAAGTCTAAGTTAACACCACTTATTTCCAAACAGAGGTGAGCGCTTAACGTTAGATGGCACTCCAACAAGTTAGTAAAAAAGGGAGGGAAAAGGCAGAAGTAATGAAAACAGCAAGGTAAAACACTTTTCTGAGATTCACAGTAAGTTTAGAAAGGCAGTCTATTGCTGAGCAAGGAAGTTCGGTTGCCAGGCCCACTCTAGGGAAAGCCAGGCGAAAAGATGCCCAAGATCACACAATGTCACCAGTCTTTACAGGTGAGTAGGAAAGGTTTTACCAAGTTTAGAAAAGTTTAGTTAGGGTGTCCCAGGCTTACCCGGGTTCGAGAGCCGAGGGCTAAATCTACCCCGTACAATCGGTGGCAAGGGAAGCCGGGCAGAACACGGTACCTTTAAAATGGAAAGGATCCTCCAGCGGTGGCAGTTGTTCCTGGTAGTGGGTGCAAGTCGCGGCGTCGTCCAGAGGAAGAGCAGATCTCGACGTGGAGGAAAGCTGAAGGTCGTTGCACTACCAGGGAAGAAACCAGCCGTGGAGTTTTCCGGTTAAAAGGATGTTACCCCTCTTTCGCGGTTGAGGTAAAAAGTGGTATCCTGGTTGCCGGGGTGCTTGGCACAGGCAAGGCGGCCACGAGATGCTTCAGGGAGGCGAAAAGAAGACAGAAACTGGTTGTCCCCACCAGTCAAGGGAAGGAGACTCTCCCGGCTGGAGATCTCCTCTGTCGTTGGGAAAAGTGGTGAGACGGTTCCGCAGGGCTCCACCGGTGGTGTCGTCTTGGCAGGTCGGCTCGGCTTCTCCCTCTTCGGCTTCTTAGGTCCTGTGGCGACTTCTGAAGAACCAGTCCCAAAAACCCTGCTTTTATGCAGCAAACCCCCATTCATACAGCCTAGCTGTCACTCAAACATGCTAAGTGGTGAGCGGGGCGGCTCACCACTTGGGCCAATCACACCAGAGTGCGACATGAGTTGGCAAGGCAACTCAGTCCAGGGTGCCTAAACCCCCTCCCACACCCCCTGTGGTACCCAGACAGAATGGCACCACTTTGGAGGGCTTCTGTGCAGAAGCCCGCCAAAAGTGGAACAAAGGCTCGACTCGGGTTCAGGGTTACTGAAGTGAACCTAGACGCCATTTTGGCGGCGAGTTCTGGCAAAAAATCCCAACCGGTGAATTTATATTAAATAAATAAACCGGCGGTATCTTTAACATTGCACCAAAAAGTGGTGCATTAAAATCAATGGGAAATCCCATTGGGAAATATTCCGGTGGAATATTTTTCGTGGTATCCACTGCCACCAGCCAGAAACTCGGCGAGGGGGGATGGGACAGTACCCCCTCGACAACAGACCCAGGGGCAATCTAATTGCCCCTACCAGTACTTCCACAGTATGATGGTTTGTACTGGTTAAGTTCCTAAGTTAAGACTAGTAAAGTCAATGGTGACTTTACAGACCCAGGGAGACAGTAGTCAGTCCCAGGGTGTGGAGTCTATGTTTGGGGGTCACTATGACACCCCTGTGTTACTGCACTGAGGGTGCTGTGTAACACACATTCAAAAACCAAAGATAGCCTATGGGGAAAAAATACCCCATAGCCCATAAGCACATAGCAAGTCACAGAAACACTCTCAAGTCATGTCCAAGAGTGAGGGTAAAAGAGTCTCACTCTTGGCAGGAGAAAAAAATAAACCCCAAAAATCCAGCAAAGCTGCTGGGGGACTCACTAGGTTAGGAAATTCAGCCTAAACAGAGAATTCTCCCTAACAATCATCACCACCCACAGGAGGAGGTAATCCTCAGCCACAGGAGGGTGGATGGTGGCAGCCCTTACCCTCATGCCTTGGGAGGAAAGGTGCAGCTCCATCCTGCACTTGGAGGGCATCAGTGGTGTTGGGACTTCAGAGGCAGGAGCCAGAACCAAAGATGATGGTGGTAAGTACAAAACCCACCATGTAAATGCTCTTCTTGCGTCCAAATACGTGCATCCCCAGGCAGAGAGTCCAACACATGTCAGACGCAGCAAATGGCTTGATCGAAGACTTGTGCAAGGGGATGCCGGTAGAGGTAGCCATGCACAAGCACTGGTACCATTATAAACGGTCCCACACATGTGCCAAGTTAGGACAGGACATGAATTGTAGGCCCACTGCAGACAGAACAGACCAGCTTGCAGACCAACATGCAATGTGCACTCCCACCACCCACATGTAGATGCACAAATTGGAGCCAACAGACCAGAGAAGCCTCATGACAAGAGCAGTATACAGAAAATGTGGCATGAATGTAATGCAAACAATGTAGAAGCCCGTTTTTACCAACGGGAAACCCTCACGCACTCCGAATGGACTATGTCCTTCAAAAAAATCTTCACTCCTTTATAAATAAAGAAATCAGTCATTTTAATCACTGTCTCAAAGAAATCTTGTGTTATACATTTGAATAAAACATACGTTAAGACCACATTTTTGCAAATGGTTTCAAATGGTTTCAAAAAGAAACAAAACAAATTAAACAAACAATACAGCTTAGATATTGAAAACTCCAACGGAAATCTCAATTTTCGACTGTCAAATGCCAACGCGTTTCAGATAAAACATGTTATCCATCTTCAGGGCTATAAGCTGATTTTTAAGAGGCCGATTCATGGAATTAATGTGCGCCGAAAATTCTGGCGCAGAGGTGACAAAACGTGCAATTCGCAGTAAAAGTGCGAAAATCGCAGTGCAACTGCGAAAATCGCAGGGAAACCAGCGCACATCGATTCATGGAAGTTCGTGCGCGAGAAAAATATTGGATGTGCGCTGAAAAAGTGCGCGGCGCACGCCGGCGTGTGCCAACGGCCGCTGCGAAATCGCGTGGCGCACATTACAAAAGTAGGCGGAACACGGGGCGTAACACTCAGAATGGGGAACAACGCCTGAAAATATGGGCGTCACGGGGGAAGTACAGGAGGCAAGTGCGCGGAACGCCCACACGCTCGCCTACAACTCGTATTCATGGAATCGAATAGGGCAAACCAGCGCACGGTCAAAGACGCGCACAGGGCCAAACATGTACGCCACAAGAAAGCAGGCGGTAGCGTCCCTGCGCCTGAAATAAATGTGCGCCAAAATGTGCGCTAACAAAAAGCACCCATAAACAGCTATGATGAATGATCCATACTGTGGCCCTCTAGGACAAATGAGGTGCAAAGGGGTACTGACAAACACGGACACCCGCTGTGTGAAAAATAGCGTGTGCGTGTATTCCGGGGTGCGCAGGAATTTCCACACGTGATTGGCCTGGACACGTGTATTCCGGGGTGCGCGGGAAGTTCCACATGCGATTTCAGCAGGGTACGTGTATTTCGGGGTGCGCGGGAAGTTTCACACGCGAATTTGCAGGGTATGTGTATTTCGGTGTGCGCGTGAAGTCCCACACGCAATTTCAGCAGGGTACGTGTACTCCGGGTGTGCGGGAAATTCCACACGCAAATCCAGCAGCCTACGTGTATTTCGGGGGTGCCGGGGAGTCCCACACGTGAATTGGCCGTGTGGGTCCTCCCAGCTGTTCCCTCTACACCCTCCACGGCCCCTGCAGGCGGCCCACACCACAGGGGACTACCCTGCACCCCTGCACATGTCCCGCAGGCAGCCCATCCACCATGGCCATGCCCCCCAGCCAACCCACATGTCACCTTGCACTACTGCCCACCAACGCATGTCTCCCAGCACCCCCACCCCCCAGCATCCAGGGGCACCCTCCACCAGGCCCCCACTCATGTCCCCCTGCACCCCCATACCCCAGCACTGTAGGGCACCCTCCACCAGGCCCCCACTCCTGTCTCCCTGCACCCCCACCCCCCAGCACTGTGGGGCACCCTCCACCAGGCTCCCACTCCTGTCTCCCTGCACCTCCACCCCCCTGCATCCAGGGGCACCCTCCACCAGGCCCCCACTCATGTCCCCCTGCACCCCCACCCCCCTGCATCCAGGGGCACCCTCCACCAGGCCCCCACTCCTGTCTCCCTGCACCCCACCCCCCAGCACTGTAGGGCACCCTCCACCAGACCCCCACTCAAGTCTCCCTGCACCCCCACCCCCCAGCACTGTAGGGCACCCTCCACCAGGCCCCCACTCCTGTCTCCCTGCACCCCCACCCCCCTGCATCCAGGGCCACCCTCCATCAGGCCCCCACTCCTGTCTCCCTGCACCCACAGCACTGTAGGGCACCCTCCACCAGGCCCCCACTCCTGTCTCCCTGCACCCCCACCCCCCAGCACTGTGGGGCACCCTCCACCAGGCCCCCACTCATGTCCAACTCATTTCCCCCTGCACCCCCACCCCCCATTACTGTAGGGCACCCTCCACCAGGCCCCCACTCCTGTCTCCCTGCTCCCCCACCCCCAGCACTGTGGGGCACCCTCCACCAGTCCCCCACTCATGTCTTTCCCCCCCCAGCAGTGCGATGTGCCTGGGTACGTGTATTTCAGGGGTGCGCGGGTAGTCTTACACGCGATTTCATCAGGGTACGTGTATTATGGGTCCGTGTGAACTTCCACACGCGATATCAGCAGGGTACGTGTATTACGGGGTTCGTGGGAAGTTCCATACGCGATTGCCCTGGGTACGTGTATTTCTTGGTGCGCGGGTAGTCTTACACACGATTTCATCAGGGTACGTGTATTATGGGTCCGCGTGAACTTCCACACGCGATATCAGCAGGGTACGTGTATTACGGGGTTCGTGGGAAGTTCCACACGCGATTGCCCTGGGTACGTGTATTTCGGGGTGCACGGGAAGTTTCACACGCAAATTTGTAGGGGACGTGTATTTCGGTGTGCGCGTGAAGTCCCACACGCAATTTCAGCAGGGTACGTGTACTCCGGGTGCGCAGGAAATTCCACACGCGAATCCAGCAGCCTACGTGTATTTCGGGGGTGCCGGGGAGTCCCACACGTGAATTGGCCGTGTGGGTCCTACCAGCTGTTCCCTCTACACCCTCCACGGCCCCTGCAGGCGGCCCACACCACAGGGGACTACCCTGCACCCCTGCACATGTCCCGCAGGCAGCCTATCCACCATGGCCATGCCCCCCAGCCAACCCACATGTCACCTTGCACTACTGCCAACCAACGCATGTCTCCCAGCACCCCCACCCCCCAGCATCCAGGGGCACCCTCCACCAGGCCCCCACTCCTGTCTCCCTGCACCCCCACCCCCCAGCACTGTACGGCACCCTCCACCAGGCCCCCACTCCTGTCTCCCTGCACCCCCACCCCCCTGCATCCAGGGGCACCCTCCACCAGGCCCCCACTCATGTCCCCCTGCACCCCCACCCCCCTGCATCCAGGGGCACCCTCCACCAGGCCCCCACTCCTGTCTCCCTGCACCCCCACCCACCAGCACTGTAGGGCACCCTCCACCAGGCCCCCACTCCTGTCTCCCTGCACCCCCACCCCCCTGCATCCAAGGGCACCCTCCACCAGGCCCCCACTCCTGTCTCCCTGCACCCCACCCCCAGCACTGTAGGGAACCCTCCAACAGGCCCCCACTCCTGTCTCCCTGCACCCCCACCCCCTTGCATCCAAGGGCACCCTCCACCAGGCCCCCACTCCTGTCTCCCTGCACCCCCACCCCCCAGCACTGTAGGGCACCCTCCACCAGGCCCCCACTCCTGTCTCCCTGCACCCCCACGCACTGTAGGGCACCCTCCACCAGGCCCCCACTCCGGTCTCCCTGCACCCCCAACCCCCTGCATCCAGGGGCACCCTCCACCAGGCCCCCACTCATGTCCCCCTGCACCCACACCCCCCTGCATCCAGGGGCACCCTCCACCAGGCCCCCACTCCTGTCTCCCTGCACCCCCACCCCCCTGCATCCAGGGGCACCCTCCACCAGGCCCCCACTCATGTCCCCCTGCACCCCCAACCCCCTGCATCCAGGGGCACCCTCCACCAGAATCCCACTCCTGTCTCCCTGCACCCCCACCCCCCAGCACTGTGGGGCACCCTCCACCAGGCCCCCACTCCGGTCTCCCTGCACCCCCATCCCCCAGCACTGTGGGGCACCCTCCACCAGGCCCCCACTCATGTCCAACTCATGTCCCCCTGCACCCCCACCCCCCAGCACTGTAGGGCACCCTCCACCAGGCCCCCACTCATGTCTCCCAGCACCCCCACCCCTGCAGTGCAGGGCACCCTCCACCAGGCCCCCATTCATGTCCCCCTGCAGCCCCACCCCCCTGCATCCAGGGGCACCCTCCACCAGGCCCCCACTCCTGTCTCCCTGCACCCCCACCCCCCAGCACTGTAGGGCACCCTCCACCAGGCCCCCACTCCTGTCTCCCTGTCCCCCCACCCCCCAGCACTGTGGGGCACCCTCCGCCAGGCCCCCACTCCTGTCTCCCTGCACCCCCACCCCCCTGCATCCAGGGGCACCCTCCACCAGGCCCCCACTCATGTCTCCCAACCCCCCCACCCCCCAGCAGTGCGATTTGCCTGGGTACGTGTATTTCAGGGGTGCGCGGGAAGTTTCACACGCGAATTTTCAGGGTACGTGTATTTCGGTGTGCGCGTGAAGTTCCACGCGTGACTGGGCCTGTGAGAGTGGGGTACGTGTATTCCAGGGGTGGACGGGAATATTTACTTGCGATTGGGCCTGGGAGAGCGTGTTACGTGTATTCCTGGAGTGGGCGGGAAGATTTATACGGTCGCCTACAACGCGCCAAAAAAAAAGGTCCAATCCGGAAACACGTACGCCAGCATGAAGCAGGCGCACGTCCCGCGCAGCATAAAAGAGTGCGCAAACAACAAACAAGCTCAGACGCCATAATGAATATACCGTTCCTAGCAGCAGTGGCTGTGGGATACCGCAGGAGGAGGAGAAGGATAGTCAGGGCCAGAATCTTCACACCCAGAACCAGCCTATTTGGTATGCCTGATGACCAGGTGTATGGGAGGTACAGGTTTCCACCACACATAATACTCGACCTGGTCAGTGAGTGGGAGGATGACCTCACATCACCCACCCTGTGCTCCCAAGCACTCAGCCCCCTGGAGAAGGTCCTCAATGTACTGCACTTCTTGGCTACCGGATCATTTCAGCGGACAAGTGCCATAGTGGGGGGGGGGTGTCACAGGCCACGAAGTCACGGTGCCTACACCAGGAGTTGGCCATCATCACTGCACGCCCATCAGTCTGCAGGCACATATACCTGCCCAGAACACCTGCAGAAAGGCAGGCTGTCAGCCAGGATTTCTACAGGGTGGCACAATTCCCCAAAGTGCTAGGTGCCATTGATTGCACCCATGTGGCTCTACGTCCCCCCAGGGCATCTGAGCTCATCTATAGAAACCGCAAGCACTGGCATTCCATCAACGTCCAGGTAGTATGTGATGCCAAGGGAATCATCACCTCAGTATATGCCAACTATCCAGGGTCCACCCACGACAGCTTCATTTATAGGATGTCAACCCTAAACCGGGACATGGAAGCTGGGCGGCATGGCCATGCATAGCTGCTTGGTGAGTATAAATGCCACAGCCCATCCATGCATGACAGATACAGAGTAATGTCACTACCCCACTAATGATCCCCATCACCACCTCCCCAGGGGACAGTGCCTACCCTCTGAGCACCCACATGATGACGCCAATTTGGAACCCCATCACGCCTCCCGAGGTAAGATACAACACAGCCCATATTGCAACCCGGGCCATAGTGGAGCGCACATTCGGAGTGCTCAAGTCACGGTTTCGCTCCCTTGACCGTTCTGGCGGGCAGCTGTTATACGCTCCCCCAGTAGTGTGCAGGATTATAGTGGCAGCATGTGTCCTGCACAATGTTGCAACACGCCGGGGCCTGGCTGTGGACATGGTGGTGCCCCCACATCCCCAACCACATGCACGCCCGCTGCGCATGGGAGAGGAAAGGGCACGGGGTGAGGCAGCCCGTACGCAGCTGGTGGCTAATTACTTCACATAGAAATCACACCCCTGTGGAGTGCACACAGCCCTGGCACATACCATCTGACAATCAATGATGACTCTATCTGACAATTATGATGAATTTAGGGACAGTCAACTGTCAGAACCATAGCACCCTGAGATTGTTCATCTGGAAGTGTCACAATGGGCCTCATTACGACCCAGGCGGTAAGTTACCGCCTGGGCCGTGACTTTACCACCATGGCGTAAACTATGTTTACGCCATGGTGGTTGGCGGACTTACCGCCCCATTCCGACCTTGGCGGGGCGGTAAGTCCCCAATCCCCATTTACCCTTCCCCATTCCCATTTTTGCCCCATAGGGCATAATGGGAGTGGGGAAGGCGTTAATTACGCCACCGTAAATTACGGTGGCGTAATTAACTCCATGGTCCCTTAGCGCCATGGATTTTAACACCTGCTAAAAGCAGGTGTTAAATCCGCCATGGCGCTAAGGGACCTCGTACTCAGGCGGTAAGGGTCGGCGCTGTTTACGGCGCCGTAAACCCCTTACCGCCTGAGTTGTAATGAGGCCCAATGTGTGCATCCCTACCTACACAAACACCACCAATGCAGTGTCATCAAAAGACACACTTCTATGCAGCAAAAATGAATACCCACTTGCAAAATACAACATGAGAACAGTGCCATGTCACCCAACCCCTCCCCGGCACCGCCACACAACACACCATGGCATGTCATGCTATGTGAGAACAAACAAATTAATCCCCACAACATGACACAAGTGTCACAAACTACAGTGTCCCTAATGGAAACTGGCCACACATGAAATGCTCACAGTAATGCAGGACCAACAACACACATTACCAAATATTTACCAATAATACTAATCACCGACACAACCTCCAACCTACCATAAACATGACAGTACGGACTTAAAAAATTGGTAGTCTCACTACCTGATAATGCCAGCACTTCGAACACTTCCAACTGTACAGTGTTAGCGCCACGCAAAAGTGTAGGTGCACTGCTTACAACATGGACTCCATTTCCAAAGTAGACCGCCTTGTGAAGACATGAGAAATGGACCTGCAAATTAGGAGGATGAGATGGATGCAGAGGCAGATATCAATACACCATGCAGTGTACAATACAACAACAATATGCACTAGGAATGTATACACAGTATTGACTACAGACTGCCCACACATCAAATGGGAGTCCAACATCACCGTGTAAGTCAATGTCACTTGGGCACACCCTTTGCAAGCCCATGGAAACGGGAAGCAGGAGGGGTGTGTGTCACACAAACCCAAGCATCTGACCCAAATTCAGGACAAGCCTGCATGTGCCCAGCCACAATATAGCGTATGCCCACGGGAGCCACACAAGGCAACACACTGGCCAAAAAATCAAAATTCAAAAATCAAAAATGGCCATGAATGGGCCAGGGGGGGTGGGGGAGGGCACCCAGGAGGTCTGAGGACAGGGTGCACACCAAAACCCACCTGTGTGGATCTTGCGAAGAAAAAAAAAACACCCTCGATGGGCTCATGGCCTGCACGGCTACCCGATTGTGAGAGATTCGCTGCTGTCGCTCTCCTCACCCTCTACAGCTGCATCAGGAGGTGGTGGCACTATGGGAGGCAGCCCACGCAAAGCCCTAGTCTGGTCCTCCATGGCAGCAAGCATGCGGGTGTGGAAGGTCTGGTTCTGGAGGATAATCGTGCGGAGGTCCCCATGCAACAACTCACGGGATGCCCGGACCTCCTCCCTAGTTGCCTGCATCTCAGCTGAGAGCGTACGTGTGAGCCGCTCTAGCTGCTGTTCTGTCCTTGTGTTAGTTGAAGCCTCAAGCTCAACAAGAGTTACCCTGAGCTGACGGAGTTCCACCCTCAGGGCTTCTCTGTGGCCCTGGCACTCAATAGAAATGGCTTCCCGCAGAGTCTCCAGTGCCACCCGCCTGTCCCTGTTGGACGCCAACATGTCCTCCCAGTGTGACTGGCAAATGGAGTCTGTTGCCTGCTGTAGTTGTTCAATCAGCCTTTCTTGGGGGACAATGGAAGTGGCCACCTTATCCATGGCCTGAGCCATCATCTCAGATGATGCTGCCTGTTGGTTTGCCATACCGTATATGGATTGCTCCCATGCGGTATTGCCAGGTGGTGTACGGCCACCGCGTCAGCGGGCACCACACCTGTCTGGGGCAAGGCGAACTGCGCCTTGCTGTGCCAGCACTGCCTGAGGCTGCAAGAATGCATTCCCCTTCTGATCTTCTGGCCCAGGAACAGGATCAGATGTTGCGGAGTGTGACCCTGCATCCGTAACCACCAAAGGCGGACCTACCAACACTGACATCCCCATTGAGGGTTCTACCCCTGGTGCAGGTGGGTTGGACAGTACAGAATCCCTCCCAGAAACACTTACCTGCAAAGGCACATAGGTCTCATCATTCAATTCGACACCTGAATAGAGCTCGGGGGAGGTGCACCCAGAGACACCCCTTGAGATGATGGTCTGCAGCAAGTGTGGGTTCTCGCCCACCACCACACCACGTCCCTCACTGGTGCCCGGTCGGGCCTGAGACCCCTCCTGGGTCTGCACCATCTCCACAACCCCAGCAGTATCAAGTGCGTCATCCCCTGCAAAGACATGAAAGAAAAGAAATGGGAACAGGCATTAGCACCATGGCACACAATTAGGGCTGAGAAGCAACAGAAACAGTACTTCATTGACACATGTCCCACATGACTATAACCCTCCCATGCATGCACCGTCACTGCGTATGAAGGGGAGGCAAATGGCACACATTGATGACACCAAGATGGAAGACCAACACATTTGCTGCATGCTGGCTAGCAGTGCCATGACACATTGGCCTGTGATTGGCATGTCCAATACACATACATGACACATGCCATCACACAGATGGCATGTACCATAGCCATGTCACACATGTGACAATAGGACTGAGAAATGCCTAGTGAAAGTGGTGGAATGCAGACAATCAGCCTGAATGAACACAGAATAATACGCAACTATGTTGGGGCAAGATGACACTTCAAGGGCAACTGGCGTGAGGTTGGGCTGAATGTCTACTGTTGCCAGAAGGGATAATGCAATACCCAAATCCTGGTGCGCAGAATGTATCGGATGAAGCACATGGGTGACCCAAACCACTCAGGCACACACACCCTCACCTGGCACTCAATCAGAAGCCCTCACACACACACCATGCACATGGATGACAAACACATGCATGTGCACTCACCGGACAATGCCTCGTAATCTGGCAGGTCTCCCACGCCTTGGATCTGTTCCTCCGTAACGTAGGTCCCAGCAACATACTCATGTGGAGTGAGTTCTATGTCCTCTGCTGGAGACCCACCTCCAGTCACTAGAGTTGCAGCATGACTTGAGGCCAGCTTTTTCTTTGCCCTGCGCTTCAGGTCATTCCAGCGCCTGTAGCAATCATTAGCTGTGCGCCTCAGGAATCCAAGGGCACTTATGAGGTCCACGAGGGTCTGCCAGTGTGCCTGACGTTGTGCAGGTGTGGTCTTGCATCCTGCAGTAATCACCATTTCGCTGTCATGTGCAGACACATACTCAACAAGTGCATCAAGTTCGGCCTGATTGAAGCTGGGCTTCCTTGGTGGGCCGGACTGTGTAGCTGTGTCTGGGGCATCAGCCTGTACTGGACGAGCACACTTCCTCTTCCGCTTGGAAGGTGGTGGGGATCCTGAGTGTCCTACGCCACTCTGGACACTAGGGGCAGGAGCCCCGGTGGACTGTGGACTAGGAGTGTGGGAATGAACACTCACCATGGGACTTGGTGCAGGCATTAGCTGAAGTGTGATGTAGTCAGGGGGAACGTCAGCAGGATGGACTGGGACCGACACTGTCCTGGCTGGGAGACTCAGAGCTGGGGTGGATGGAGCCGCAGCTGCCCCTGCAGCCTCCCCACCCTGCCTACTCGGGGCAGCAGATGACATAGCTGCCCCTGATCACGTAGCCTGGTGACACCAACGTGCACCGCCACACGTGTCCTAGACCTGCTGACCTGGAAGTCAGCCATGGAGTCACCCTGTGCCAGGTCTGGTGCCACAATGGGCTGGTCCAACAAGGGCTGAGCAGGGATGGTGTCAGCCATGTTACCCTCAACCGGGGGGGGGCATGGGTGTCCCTGACTGGTCACCCACACATGGGGGGCTAGGGGCACCCTGCAAGTCCCGGCCACGTCCCCTACCGTATCCACCACGGCCACCTCTTGTGGCTCGGCCACCTTTGCCACCCTTACCGCGTGCTTGCCTCCCAACCATGGCACTGATGTTGTTGTGCGTATGGGAGTTGCAATAAACTATTGTCCTGGGCAATTGGGGGTCAAAGGGGTAGGGTACTAGATGGAATTCGTACCCTAGTGCTCTAGCAAGGCTGTATGTGACCCCTGGGGGAAGATGACGGGTCACGCAACGCACAGGCACCCCAAAAAAGGGAGATAATGTGCACGCAACCCCTCCTAGACCACGTGCGTGGAAAAATAAACCTGCACTACGCTGTGGCACCCAGAAACACAAAAATGAACGTATGTGTGTCACACGCAGCCTAGACTGACCTCTGAAGGTGTAGGCAACACACGGGGCAAGCACAGATGTTAAATACGTGCGCGACTCACCGTCTGACAGGAAAAATCACATGAAAAATACGCGCGTGTGCACGTTGGCAACACCCCCGCCAAAAGAAGAATCGTACGCTGTCTGAGGAGACAGGACAACAGGAGAAGTGAACGCTGTTTGAGGAAACAGGCCCAGGAAAAAGACAAAAAGAGAAAAAGCTGTCAGAGGTAACGGGGAGTACGAACTTGGAACGCCGTGAAGTAAATCGCGTGTGAACCGACAAGAAGTACAGATTTCACCCACTCGCTCTCCACGAAAAGCACGTACAAGGAAATGGCGTCCTACACGTACCTTTTAAACATGCCCACACGTCCAGGGTCACTTCTGCATGTACGCGCTAAGACCCCATCCTCAAATTACACGAGCTGACACTCTGACGTGCAGTCATTGGACGTGTAACATGCACCCGTGTACAGGGAAACTCCCGCGCACACGTCACAGACGCGCATACACGCTGGTAGCCTTTGGGCCAATAAATTCACGTACGTGTGCTGATGCGCTTACGCGCTAAGGCCCTTTCCTCGAATTACACGCAGACGTGCTTGATTTTCATGTGCCAAATCACTCCGTATCAAGCTGGCTACGCGTAAGCACACAGTCCTGCCCAGAAGGCCGAATTACTGCCCTACAGAGCCCCGAGCACGCTCCCACCTGCCATCTGCTGCTGCCTGATTGCCTACTGCCCACATGCCCTGCCATTTGCTGCCTGCACATCAGCCAGGGGTGCTGTTGCTGTGACCACCCCTGCTGGAACCGAAGACTCCCGACTGGGATTCCATCGCTCCACAGACCAGCCCCAGGACCCAGTTTCCCACCCACTCCTGCCTCTGGGGTTGTCCTGTCAGGCACTGCAACATCTGGCACCACTGGCAACCCCCGGCCAGAGAGGCAGAGGGGCACCAGCTTCACTGCCACCGAAGTTGGTGTCCTGGTGGAGCAAGTCCTGGGGCAGTATGATGCCCTCTTCGGAAGTTTGCGCGCCGACAAGGAAGGACGGACTCGGATCTGGACGGACATCATGACTGCCATCAACGCGGAGGGAGTGGCAGTCCGACTATTCCATCATGTCAAGAAGCGCTGGGAGGACTTCAGGTCCAGGACCCTCAACAAGGCCCGGCACCTCTTGAAGGCAGCGGATGCTAAGGGGCGCCTTGGCCACTTGTCGGACGATCAGATGAGGGTCCTGGAACGCATATCCCCAGCGCTCCACGTCCAGGTCCTTGAGAGGCAGACCCGTCTGGAGTCGAGCGGTAAGTGTACATGCATCATCATTGTAAGCTGTGCGTGTGGTGATGTGCCAGTAGTGTGCAGGTTGCACATGTGTTTTTTGGGGCCAAGTATGGGGTGGGTTGTACAGGTCCGTGAGGCTAACACATGCGAGGGCTCTCATGTGTGAGACATGGATGGTGCTTGTGTGTTTAGGCTTGCATGCCAAATGCAGTTGTGTGGGCACACATGTTTGGATGAATGTGTATGCAAGTAGGCATGTTCGTGATGTCACACATGGATGTTGGTTTCTGCTGCATGTATCAGCAGTGTGTACATGTGCATGTGTGTGTATTTGACAAGGGTGCAACAGTGATGCAGCATAGATGCATGTGACAGCAGGATGTGGAAGCCTGATTGGCAGATGTGACATGGATGCCATTCTGAACACTGCGACAGTTGGCAAAGGTGTACCCAAGCATGCAAGTGTGGTGGTGTGTGTGCATGTGTAGTGCACTCCCTGTGTTGCATGTGATGTCTGGGTCACCTTTGCCTTCTCATGCAGTTGTATGTGTATGGATGGTGCTGGCTGTTGCAATATGGCTGTGGTATGGCTCATGTGTGCGAGTTGAAATGACATGTGTGTTGGCGATTGTGATGCCATGTCTGAGGTTTGCCAATGCCACTCATGTACAACTGTCATGTGTGTATGTGTTCATTGTACAGTGCCCTGATGCCTGTGTTTTATTTCTCCCTGTCTGCAGCGTCAACTGATGAAGAGGGCGGAGAAGGTGCTGTGGAGCACAGCGGCGGGGATCGCACCGCCAGCCGGAGATGCAAGGCCCGGCTCCCCTCCCAGGTTGTCATCTCGTCGGGGAGTGAGGAGTCCGGTGCCGTGTACCAGGCCGCAGCTGCCGGGGGGGAGGTCCAAGAGGCGGAGGTCGGAGTTGGACTCCTCGGCAGCAGAAGGGGCAGCTGGGACTCCACAGGGCCCAACGGGGGAAGATGGCACAGAGTCATCCAGGTTGGTGGGGGGTTTGGAGGAGGAGGAGGCCGTGCAAGCGACAAGAGACGGGGTCTGGAGGTGGGGATTCCACTGGCGCTAGTGGTGCAGTGCAGGACCAGGGACAGGAGGCAGCACAGGCCGCCGCGGAGGTGCCTGTGCGCAATCCTGTCCCTGATCCTGTCACTGCATCATCTTGCACCAGCAGGGATGCCTACGTCCAGACCCGTTTTCAGGCAAGGGATGAGCTTACGACAACTGGCCTTCCTCTGCCTGCGGACGTGGCTATCCAGGTACGGGTTGAGCCTGTCCTGACTGATGTGACGTTGCGTCAACGGGCCATGCGAGGTGACCTGCAGTCTTTTCATGAGGAGACTGCACGTCATCTTGAATGGCTCGTTGACCGCGTCGGCCTACTGGGACAGGTCACCCAGGCCGTATTCCTCCGTTTGCAGGAGCTTGTTCCGACCCCCTCCTCAACTAAACACCCTATGCGCCAGTCGTCCTCTGTGCCATCTTTCCACCCATTTGTCACCTGGGTGCCCTGTGGAGCTGCCTTTGACGGTGCGGCCAGGCTGGTGGAGGGCACATCCCTGCCACAGTCGGGAGCCGGACGTCCAGCAGGGGTGGCCACATCAACGATTGCACCCTGGCCGGTGGAGGATGTGCAGGCAGCAGGAGCCAGGGCACAGGCACAGCAGCAGCAGCAACGAGGTGGGAGCCATGATGGCTCGGGGCCTTCGACATCGGAGGGCAGGAGGATCCAGGACGGGAAGCGTCTTCCGTGTGGCAGCGGTTGGGCCACGCCATAGATGCGGAGCGGCAGTGGGCGGAAGAGGCACGGCTCACGATGGTCAGGGCGGAGAACTCCATGCGGAGGGCCCTGAGGCGGGCCGAGTGCCTCGAGGCAATCTGCAGGGAGTTGGAGGAGAACATGTCGTCGGCCCTGCTGACCCTCGGGCCATGGAGGAGGACCGACTCCGGGACATTGAGCAGGAGTTCGATGATGCCCTGGCCCGTAACATCCCCAAGTGAGCCGTCGGACTAGCCCGCTGCCCTTGTAAATAGTTATGTAGTTAGTGATAGGTTTCCTTTGGTTTTTCTGGTATTTTTTAAATTAGGTAGTATTAGTAGCTAGGTTTAATTTCTTCTGTTGGGATCATGGACCCTGGGTTGGTTAAGCTGTATATAGTTGACTGTTGGATTTTAATTTTTTGGTTTTGAATTTAGCCATGGAGCAATGGTTTTCGGTTTTGATTTTCCTTTGGATTTAGTTTTTTGAACTGTGACTTTGGACACCTTTCCTTTGGATTATGATTTGTGGTTTTACATTATTTTACGGACATGCTGCTTTTTGTTTTTAATTCCCATTGTCGTTTGTTTATTTTTTATTCCATTTATGTTGCTTTTAATACATTTTCTTCATCAAACTTCAATGTGTAGTAGCATCTCATTGGTTTCATGCATGTCATGATATGTGTTTTGACATTCACTGACACCCATTGTGTGTATGTGAGGGACATGTGTTCATTTACATACTTGCCATTGGGGTTGTATCATGTAATTGGCATTTCTAAGTGGGTGGATGCAATACTTGGGTGGGTGTTTGGCATGCCGAGGCAGCCCATAAGGGCCAGGGATCTAGATTCTGATGACGTGGTGGCTGGGGGACATGAGTGGGGTCCTGGTGGAGGGTGCCCCTGGATGCTGGGGGTGGGGGTGCAGAGGGACATGAGTGGGGGCATGGTGGAGGGTGCCCCTGGATGCTGGGGGGTGGGGGTGCAGAGGGACATGAGTGGGGGCATGGTGGAGGGTGCCCCTGGATGCTGGGGGGTGGGGGTGCAGGGAGACATGAGTGGGGGCCTGGTGGAGGGTGCCCCTGCACTGCTGGGGGGTGGGGGTGCTGGGAGACATGGGCGGGGGCATGGTGGAGGGTGCCCCTGCACTGCTGGGGGGTGGGGGTGCAGGGAGACATGAGTGGGGGCCTGGTGGAGGGTGCCCCTGGATGCTGGAGAGTGGGGGTGCAGAGGGACATGAGTGAGGGCATGGTGGAGGGTGCCCCTGGATGCTGGGGGGGTGGGGGTGCAGGGAGACATGAGTGGGGGCCTGGTGGAGGGTGCCCCTGCACTGCTGGGGGGTGGGGGTGCTGGGAGACATGCGTGGGGACATGGTGGAGGGTGCCCTGCACTGCAGGGGGTGGGGGTGCAGGGAGCCATGAGTGGGGGCATGGTGGAGGGTGTCCCTGCACTGCTGGGGGTGCAGAGGGACATGAGTTGGACCTGAGTGGGGGCCTGCTGGCAGGTGCCCCACAGTGTTGGGGGGTGAGGGTGCTGGGAGACATGTGTTGTTGATCAGTAGTGCAAGGTGACATGTGGCTGGGATGGGGGGCATGCCCATTGTGGATGGGCTGCCTGCGGGACATGAGCAGGAGTGCAGGCTGCCTGCAGGGGCCGTGGAGGGTGTAGAGGGAACACCTGGGAGGACCCACACGGCCAATTCACGTGTAGTACTCCCCGCGCACCCCTGAAATACACGTACCCTGCTGGATTTGCGTGTGATACTTCCCGCGCACCCCTAGAATACATGTATCCAGGACGATCGTGTGTGGAACTTCCCGCGCACCCCTGAAAGACACGTACCCTGCTGAATTTGCATGTGAAACTTCACGCGCACCCCTGAATACACGTGCCCTGATGGAATTGCGTGTGACACTTCCTGCGCACCCCTGAAATACACGTACCCTGCTGAATTTGCGTGTGTTACTTCCCGCGCACCCCTGGAATACACGTACCCAGGACAAACGCATGTCGAAATTCCCGCGCACCCCTGAAATACACGTACCCAGCTGGATTCGCGTGTGAGACTTCCCACGCATCCCTGGAACACACGTACCCAGGACATTTGCGTGTGAAACTTCACGCGCACCCCTGAATACACGTGCCCTGATGGAATCGCGTGTGACACTTCCTGCGCACCCCTGAAATACACGTACCCTGCTGAATTTGCGTGTGTTACTTCCCACGCACCCCTGGAATACACGTACCCAGGACAAACGCGTGTGGAAATTCCCGCGCAGCCCTGAAATACAAGTACCCAGCTGGATTTGCGTGTGAGACTTCCCGCGCATCCCTGGAACACACGTACCCAGGACAATTGCGTGTGGAACTTCCCGCGCACCCCTGAAATACACGTGCCCTGATGGAATCGCGTGTGTTACTTCACGCGCACCCCTGATATACATGTACCCAGGACAATCGTGTGTGAAACTTTCCGCGAACCCCTGAAATACACGTTCCCCGCTTGGCGTTTGCTGTTTGGCAGCCCTGTGAACTGGTCCAGGGTTGGCGCAGACATTTGCGATTAATTGGGGATTTTGATGGCTTTTTCTTGCGCGAGGGCTTTCTTGGGGGCGTAACTGGCGCTGCTGCAGGGTCGCTGCGCCACTCTGCGCCACGGATGGTTTTGGAGGCTAAAATCCATGAATACGCTGTGTGATGAAATGGATTTTATCGCACGCGGCTGGCGCAGTGTATCGCACGGGGACATTGTGCGTAACCCGCGTACGCCACTTTTGTGCGAAATTCTATGAATTACCCTCTAAATCTTGTACATTGATGTGTGACCTAGAACAAGTAGTACAGTATCAATGATTTTAGTATCCTGGAACGTGCGACTCATTCGATACGCAATGAAAATAGAGGACTAACCTTCAGTCTATTTTGATTTTCAACAATAAGGTCAAACCTGTAATTAAATATATGCCATTACTAAGGAACCTATTTAACAGACCATCTATTCAAATAGCTTCAATACTCAGACGGTTACCGAGGTTACCTGCATTCACATACAGGAATAGTTAGGCATTACGTAACACATTGGTGAAGGCAGATATTACATCATATAACAGACCTATTGTCCGCTACACAAGAACAAAACTTTGTGGACATTTCCAGCATAGTGGTATTATTAGAGAGAATGACACCCCCTATTCAGGCAGAAAAATTGATTTGAAACACTCCTCGTGTACTTGTGACTTGATGAATGTACTATATGCCCTGAGATGCCACTGTGGGTATTATTATGTTCGGAGGACAACGAGGAAAGCGAAGGCCCGATGGACCGAACATAAATCTAACATTAGACAAAGAGTCGAAGGTCTCCAGTGGCAACCCACTTTGTGGAGGCGAGACACAACACAGCACAGTAAGTGTGTCATCTTTGAACAATTCTTACAGCCTAATAGAGGTGGTAACAGGCAGAAAAAATACAACAGCGAGAGATAGCGTGGATTGATCAGTTAGGCTCTTTGACCCCACGGGGGATCATTTGTGAATGGAATCCGATTTGTTTTTTGGAGATCCTATCTGATTTACCTGAATCGTGTGTATATAATCTGAATGAACAGAGGATGTTCTGGTTGAATGTGGGAAATTGAACCTTAAGTAGTTACAGGATAGCGCAAGGGTGAATATGACATTTTACCAAAGACCGTGAACAGGATTTTCCTGGGATCCCTTTGGTCTTTAATAATACTAAAGAAGAGGCTAATGTAATTTATCACAGATTGTAAACAGGTTTACCTGAGAATTTGGGTACATTTGATGATTCATTGTTAATCCCGATAGATGCTTTGAGGCTATCAACCGCAGTGTACGCTACAATGTCGGCAGACTTCGTCTGCCAGTGTAGCTCCATGAGTGGTAAATATGGGTGTTTATTGGAGGAATTAACATATCCTGAAACTTCATGACCTGTAAGAATTGGCTTGTAGCCCACATCGACATGTCCCGTCCATTAGAATTCTTACTGGTTGCTTTTGAGCATTATGAAATTCTACACTAAACTACCTGGATGCAGGTAGGGTTGAGACACACAATGAGTGTGTCTCCTCAATCTGAGGTACTTCATTTCCCTAGAGATTTCACTTCTTAGCCCTAAGCGGTTGTGCCGGCGTGACGTGACTATGTGGGCCGGCCTGATGATGCCAGGGCGACGAGACAAGCTTTGTCAAGGACGGCCACAGGGCACCAGACCGGGGTCGCCAGTCTTGTGCCCTGTGGTCCGACTGAATGATAGAATTCCGATCAACCAACATTCAAATAATCCTAATGATGTTACTTTCCCATTTCAAGAGTGATTTCCCAATGCATCATGGCCTCCGAGCCAACGTCACGTGTTGATACTGGCTGGCATTGTGGTTGCTATGGGAAATGAAGAGTATTATTTATTACGAGCGTGGGGCGCCGGACTTTTTTTGCTGGTCTGCTGCCCCGCGCTCCTTCTGTACCATAATTCAGAGTGAGTAAGAGTGGGAGACCATGATCAGGCACGGCAGGGTGCTATGCTTGCGCGGCACCCTGCAACTTGGCATGCTAGGCAATCATGAGTAAGGGACCATGGTCGCCATGAGAACTTTTAAATTTAGGAATCTATGGCCACGGTTGAGCCCAATCTCTGTAAATGAGACACTAGTGGCGTATATGAATGGGGAGGGTGGTGTATCGGAGGTTACCATTTTTACAGGAGACATTGTTTATATTACTTTTGACACCAGATTAGAGTACGATCGAGCTAAACAGAGGCGGAAAGCCTGAGTTAAGACTTCCAGCACATGCTTATTGACACAAGCTGGGTAAGTGCGTTTTTTGGCTAACTGAGTATTGAATCGATTTGGATAGATGGTCTGTTGAATAGGTTCCTTAGTAATGGCATATATTTAATTACAGGTTTTACTTTATTGTTGAAAATCAACGTACACTCAAGGTTAGTTCTCCGTATTTTCATTGAGTATCGAATGAGTCACCCTTGTCAGGATATTCAAATCATTAATGTGTATTACTTGTTATAGGTCACAGATGAATGTACAAGATTGAAAATCAACAGTGAAAGCACAGTTTATAGCCCTGAACATAGATACAATGTTTTATCTGATACGTGTTGGCATTTGACAATCTAAAATTGCGATTTCCTTTGGAGTTCAATTTTTCATCTGTAACTAAGCTGTACTGTTACTGTTTTTGTTTAGTTTTTTTACGAGTCTTGAAGTTTGAAACCATTTGCAAAAATATGGTCTTAAAGTATGTGTATACGGCCAGTCCTTGGGTGTTTTGTTCAAATGTACAACACGAGATTTCTTTGAGACAGTGATTAAAATTGATTTCTTTATTTATAAAGGAGTGAAGATTTTCTTGACTGACATAGTCCGTTGGGAGTGCTTGAGGGTTTCCCGTTGGTAACACCGGGCTTCATCATTGTTTTCAAGTGTAAAGTCCCCTTAGGCTTAGGGACGATACCCTTATGCACCTGAAACTTGAGAGAAAGGGCTAGAGATTGGCAGAAGTATGAATCAGTTACGTTGGCATAAACCTACTGTTGCTCCTCCATTTCAATTTATTGCAGTGAATGCAATGCAAGCCTGCAGTCATGACATCCAGAATGCTAACACTGCGTGCTCATCTCGTCCCAACAGGCCCTCAGTCCTCCGACAGTGATGCCCCAGGACTGTCATCAGGCTGAGCAGCTTCAGACAGACCTGCAAAGGCGCAAGCAGTCCCAGGCAGCAGGACAGTACAACTGCCACATTGCAGCCACCATCAGCCCCACCACCAGCACAATTGTTAACCACCGCTGCTTGTGGCACAGCTGCAACCACCACATCAGTAGTCGGTGGCCCCACTGTCGCTCCTATGCCCTCCAAACCACCACGGGCACATCAGCCACCAAACCATCGTGGTAGGGTTGCCATGAAGGAGGAGGAGGAAGACAACACCACATTCCCCTCAGCTTGTTAAAGCCCCACATCACCCCATAGTCCCCGACCATTACAACTTCTCAGCCTCTGTAGCATAGATGCATGCCTGCGTGCAATAGAGACCCCGAAGGGAAAACAGAAATAGCACAGGAACATCTACAGGAGATGAGACTCATGAGGGCCTTCAGCTGCAGGAGTGCCAAGTCCCGAGGCCATGCAACCACTGCCCTCCTCACCTGTGCACAAAGAGCGCGGGAGGGGGGCGAGAACAGTTCCTCCGCGCTAGAGGTCATGAAACATGCTATCCAACTCTGCCTGGACAACATGCAGACCAAGGGTTAAGACCCACCCACATCCTTGACCACGACTGAGGGCTCCTAGCAAGGCAGCCCAAGGTGCCGGTCATAGAGACTACGTCACACATGGGAGTCTGCCAAGAGCCCCATGGCTAAAAGCATCCACAAGGTACAATAACACTGACTGGGTGTTCCACTGGGTGCGTTTGGGGAGGAGGGTTTCAGAGTATGGGTGCATTTACGTTTCTCTCAAATACATTCTTTTCACTTGAAGCAATGACAGGACATTCTATTTTTTGTGCATGATATATAGTAAAGTGCAAGGGAAGTTCTGAGTGGAGGGGGAACACAGAAAAGATTCTCAATGAGTGCTTGCCGGGCCATGCATCCATCCCTTGCCTCAATGCGCTTGGTGCCCGGGTGCATGTGACCGACTGGCACAGCATCATCCTCTGTGGAGGAATGTCCAGATCTGGGGGCAGAGGTATGTTGCACCTGATACAGATATTGTGCAACATTGCACAGGCCAATACAATCTGTCCCAGCTTCTCTGACCTGTACATGAGCGTACCCCCAGACCTGTGCAGGCGTTTGAATTGGGCATTGAGGAGGCCACATTTCTGCTCAATACCACCCAGGTCATCCCATGGGATCTAATTTTACACCAATTCCTGCGTCCTCTGGGGATTCCTCAGAGGGGTCATCCGCCATGGAAGCAGTAGGTATCCAGAGTCACCTACAAGGTGGAGAGACACTGGTGTTAGTACTGTAGATTGGTAATGCCATTGCCCATGATGATGGCATTCAATTGGTCAATCTGTGCATGCATGCCCCATTTCACATTGTTTCTGATGCTTTTGAATCTGCTTAGAACCCTATTCTGTGCATATAGTCTGACATCTAGTGGTAATCGAAGAATAATGCAATTTTCTTTTGGATGATCGAATAGGGATGTCGACATGGCTGTGACTGTAACACTATCCCTAATGTGATGTGTAGTGCACCAAATAGCCTTCACGCATCAAGGTCCCCCAGATTGTTTTTTTCCGTCATTCTGGTCAGTCGCTTAATGCAGAGCTAGTCATCCGAGATACTATTGCTATTTCTTGCGTCTTTGGCGCACCCATCGGCAGACATCCTCAATGACCCTCTTCTACGGCTTTTCCTTATTTGCCCCTCTGCAACTTGTGCTGCCTTCGGCGACTTGACGGCTGTCTTCTCGGCCTTGGCCCTGAGGCTCTGCCTTACAGTAGGGAGAGTGGGGACGTGTTTCCAGTGGCACTTCCTCTTCTAAGAATGCCTTTTCCTTTCTGCCCCTCCTCCTCTCGTCTGGCTGCTTTCCAGGCTATTATGCAGCAAACTCCTTTTACATTTTGCCCTTCGTATAACTGCAGATTTCCCTGGAAAGACACTCCTACATAGTGTAACATGTGTCTCTCTTGTGAACATGACGAGCAGCGTTGCAAGGCCTGTAAACTGTTTTGACCTAAGACCCTTAAGGACAGGTGTACCAAGCGATGGGCAGCCTACGCCATGCAGGCCGGGAGTCACTCTCCCACTGTCGCCTCGGACAAGGAGTCCATAAGCAGCCACCACTCTGTTTCAGAGGCCATAGACGTAACCATGGAGCCTTCCGACTCCTAAGTGACCGTCCAAGACCCGACTAAGCATGCCGCTGGCAGTACGATGGGGAGATCACACCCCTGCAACAGGGGCACCCACTACTCATAAGGCCAAACACACAACCCCCTCGGCCTTCCTCGACAGATTCGTCAAGAAAGCCATCGGTGCCCGTAAGACTGTTAAATATTTTGGCCGGGCCTACTGAACCTCTTGGTTCAGGGCACGCTGCGCCCCCGCTATCATGGCCGGCACAGGGTCCCGGCACAGTGTCCCAAAGCTTCGGCATCACAGGGCGCCATACCTAAAACTTCAGCGCATGTTGCGAAGGTGTCGAAAGACGCGCCAAAACGTTCTTCCCTTGCTAAAACGCTTCCCAAACTCAGGGAGAGGCTTTCCCAGGCCCCTCTCATGGCTCTGGCCCGAAGAAGGCCTTTCATTTGCGAGTAGGTTACTCTGCAGCCTCTCCACCTGTCAAAGCACTTACAAATGGACCCTGCTCCGTCTCATTTGCCTTTCCCCCTCCTGATTAATCCTCTTTGTCTACATGGACAAGGGAACGATTTGACACCTGCATGGATAAAATGTGAGAATCTATCAATTTTTCAAGCAAACTTGATGACATCCTTAAAAGGCCATGCTCGATGGATGACTGCCCTAGGCCTTTAAAGTCCCCAAGGCACCACTTGCCTGGGGCTTGTGTCTCCTCTCAGCCTAGGCAGCATTTACCTGATCCTCCTGAGGACATCTTCCGGGATGATCAATATGACCCTTATGATATCTATTATGTCTTGGATCCAGATTACCTGGTTTCACAAAATCCAGATGCTTGGACCCCCTCTGATGGCCAGGGGACTTGGCCCACTACTCCAGCCCATGAGGCTGACCCAGAGAATATATTTTTGGATGCTCCACCCGTCTCTCAACGCCGGGAGGTCTCTCCGATAGATGATCAGATGCTGTTCAACACACTATGGACCACTTTAAAATTGTGACACAGGCATCCGTGCCGAACTCGGATTTCAAGGAGGATATCCTGAAGGAGAAAGTCACCATCAGCCTGGCCATCCTGCTTTTGAACTCTGTCAAGAAGTGCATTGCCCCGTCCTTGCTCACGCTCTCCCTTACTCGGGCCGTCAACCCAATGGTTGAGAACATTTTCCACACGTACCTTCTGATCCTCTATACATTAGAGTCTGTGCCATCCCAGACTCATTGTTCATTACCAAGACCAGGAAACATGCAGAGGTTCCGGTGTCCTCATTGGAGTCTTCCCCCAGAGAAGGATTGCAAGAAGCTTTATGCCCTAGGAAAGCACATCACCTTGTCAGCTGCTTTCAGCACCCGTATAGCTAACACCACAACACTCCCAGCTAGCTATAATGATGTAAAGTGGCGGCTACTGCACAAAGGCCTGCAGAATGTTCGAGAAGCCACTAGATCGCAGCTTCTGGTGGTGGTTCAAGCCTGGCTCAAGAATTCTGGTTTCAAGCCTGAGACACAGGCCTCTCTAAATAATAAACCTATGGAAGACTCTGCCCTCTTCAGTAAAGCGGTGGACGAAGCCCTTGAAATCGCAAAGGAGCATGAAGTCTTTGGCCCTCATCGTGAGTTGGGCAGTATCCCGGCTGTAATACCGCCCGACTGTAATGGCGTTGTGCCAACCAGTCCGGCAGTATTACCGCCGGATCACAGGTTGGCCATTAACTGTAAATTCCTGTTCCCCATTGGATCCAATGGGGCATTTACGGCGCTAATACTGCATGCTAATACAGCCGGTGGCAATACCACCAAAAACAGGGCACTAAATGGGATTTTCACCTCCAGAAAAAAAACAGCAGGTGAAACAGCCAATTTAGCACCCAACTCATGATAGGGCCAGTCCTTAAATGTGGCGATAGTGGCGTTACTGCCTATTTTTTAAGGGCTACCACCCAACTCATGATGCAGCCTTTAAATCAGATATCGGCCAAGCCTTTTACTCAATGTGGGGTCCTTAATACCCGCCGGTCCCTTCGCTGACAATCCTTTCCCTGCTCAGCACAAGGAGCCTACAGAACTGGGGGATCTCCCTGGTATTCCGTCCACGGCACTTCTGGCAGCTTTCAAACCCCACAACAACTGGGATTACGGCGCAGCAGTGTTAGGGGAAAAATTCAGCAGCCAGAGGCTCCCCTGCCCCAGCCAGGAAATTACTCGGAGGTGCAGGCCCCTCCCATCTCTCCCCAGTAGGGGGACGATTTACAGGTTTCACCCACACATGGGAGGGGATCACCCCGGATAAGTGGGTTCTCAAAAGCGCCAGCGGCGGTTATTGTATAGAATGTCTACATCCACCACAATACCATCTGCCCGAAAAGCAGAAGACTGTCACCTGGACAGTTCCACATCCTGCTGGAAGAATATACAGATCCTGCTGCAGAAGGGAGCAATAGAGGTCGTCCCAGATCGTCAGGTAAAATAGGGTATTTATTCAATATACTTCCTTCTACCCAAAAAGGATCTAACCATGCGCCCTTTTTAGATCTGCGTCCTGTGAACATGTATGTCAAACCTCAAAAGTTCAGGATGACTACTCTGCAGAAGGTAATCCCTCTACTAAAACAAGATGATTACATGGACACCATGGATATGAAAGATGCATACTTTCATATTTCATTGTTGCTAGCGCACAGAAAGTACCTGAGGATCTAGATAGAGAACACTCACTATCGGTTGAAGGTACTCCCCTTTGGCATTGCCTCAGCCCTGAGGGTGTTTACCAAGGTACTAGCAGTGGCGACAGCTCACCTGCGCAGCCAGTCCATTCAAGTGAACCTTTATCTCGACTGACTCATTACTGGAGATTGCCACCAGGCGTGTCTGGAGAACACCCAAAAGACAGTACATCTTCTTTTCAACCTGGGGTTCTCAAACAACCAAAAAGTCAAGTTTGGTCCCATGTCGGGTCAAACAGTTTCTAGGAGCTCTAATTCAGACAGAAGATGTATTTGTCTCCCTCCCTAACCTCCCCCACCCCCCGCACCCCTGACAAGAGGGTTCAAAACATGCTGTTCCAGATCCCTCAGTATGTAGCCAGTCGGGTAGCCGCATGCGGCTGTTGGGGATGATGGCATCCTGCATCTTTGTAGTCCCACACTCCCATCTGCGCATGCATCCTATGCAGCAGTGGCTCTCGAACCAATGGTGTCAGGCAAGCGGTCAGTGTGACAATCTAGTGCTTGTCTGGACAGCCCTTGTTTAGTCTCTTCAGTGGTGTTCGAAAGAGAACCTTCTGAAGGGGAAATCCTTCACCAACCCCACAGTAGAAGCCACTCTCACAACAGACTCATCCCTGTCCAGATGGGGAGCACACCACCTAGAACAGACCGCGCATGGCATGTGGTCACAATCAGTAGCAACCAGACATATCAATCTGTTGGAAGTACTTGCAATGTTGAAATCCCTCAGTCTTTCAAAAGCAACTACAAGGGAAGGCCATTCTGGTCCTTACAGATAGCACTACAGCTATGTACTACCTGAACAAACAGGGGGGCACTCACTCTCCAGGGCTGTTCAAACTGTCACAGAACATTTGGAAATGGGCACTCAAACAAGACATGTTCCTTGTATCTCAACATGTTCCAGGGGAACACAATCTTCTGCCAGACATGCTCAGCCTTGACTTGCAGCTACCCGTAGTGCACGAGCGGTTCTTGCAAGAATGCGTTTTGCACTACATCTTTGCAGAATGGGGTCATCCAAGCATCGACCTGTTTGCCACACTGGAGAATGCACAATTCCCAGATTACGCCTGCAGGTACCCACAGAGAAAGTCCAAAGGGAATGGTCTCTGGATAACATGGTCAGGGAGATTTGCCTATGCTTTTCCCCCAGTCCACCTACTCAAGAGGATAGTTCACAAGATGCACCAGGAACAGGCCACACTGATCCTGGTGGCACCAATGTGAGCCCAACGTCTATGGTTCTCTCATCGCATGAGAATGTTACTTTCCCCACTGAATAAACTGCCTTGCCCATACAACATGCTGTCGGTAGACCGGGGGAAAACACTACACCTGTACCCTCAAATGCTCAGCTTAGCAGCTTGGCTCCTTAAGTCATAGTTTGGGCACCTCCAACTACCTCAAAGATGTATGGACATCCTTGGAGGGGCGTGGAAACCTAACACCAGACATTGGTACTCCAATAAATAGAGGTTTTTTGTCATTTGGTGCAATTCTAAAAACATCAACCCTATTGACTGTTCACCTAAAGATATAGGCCCTCATTACGAGTTCAGCGGTAGCCATGCCACTATTGGCGGTAGCCATGCCGCTATTGGCGGCATGGCTGCCGCCGAAATCGCATCCGGGTCCTCAGAATGAGGAATTACCGGGCCATTCTGAGTTCGGAAGGCCCGGTAATTCCTCCCTCCAAGGACCCGGACCCGGTCCTTCCCCATCCCCATTTCAGCCCCATAGGGCTGAATAGGAATGGGAGAGGGAGCAAACAACGGGCCATTACGGGTTAGCCCGTTGTTTGCTCCCTCTTCCCCTCGCGGGACCTGGTTTTCCCAGGCGTGCTTACCGTGTCCCGCGAGGGGAACTCGTAATGAGGCGGTACGGGGTTGATGGCGCCGGCACCTTTTACGGCGCTGTTAACCCTGTACCGCCAGGGTCGTAATGAGGCCCATAGTCCTTTATCTAACACACCTCTTAGATTCGAGACTTGTTTTCAACTCACTAAAGGTCCACCTTGCTGACATCTCTGGGTACACCAGATCTCAGAGCACGGCTTTCTGGTAGTCGTGTTACTCACTGGACGGTGAATGACTGAGGCAGGAGACCACGTCAGGTTTTCTCTGGGTTGTTGATTTAAGAGCTCGGGTTGGAGCCTCCACCCGGGCCTCCTCTTTGAGGGTAAAACTCTTTTCTATGATATGTCTCTTTGCTGTATTATGCACCAGACAAAGAGACTGATCACCTAAAAGAGTGGGGAGAACGCATTGCCACGTACCCAGCTGAAAGAAAGGACAAGTGTTAAAGAATTGATGGTAGAATGAATATCCACTAAACACCAAAAAACAGAGGAAAAATACCTGAGTAACACTTTTCCTTGTTCTTCAATAAGGGCACACACAGAAGGATCTTCCTGCAAGTGCAGAAAGGTGTTACTGCCATGTTTCTGACAATCAGGGAAGTATTCTGGGAATGGAAGTATGTCTTACCACTAGCCATTTGGAAGTTAGCTTGTCTCCAGCGGAAGAAACAACGATAGTACAAAATAATAAACAGGAAGGTTAGTGCGGAATCTAGACCTGGGGGGCACGAGGAGTGCACTAGGTATGAGTTGGTGCACTAACTGCAGCGCATCCCACTGTGCACTTGGGATGATGAGAGTTAGGTAGTCCAAGAAAAGAGAAGTGTGTCCAGGGCAGAAGGATTCAGAAGTGGCAGCAGAGACCAGCACAGGAAGCGCCAAGGAATAGGAAGACACAGGGTCACCAGTCTAAAGAAGCCAAATGGACCATGACCAGAAAAGACCACCGGAAGCCAAGATGCAAGCACTGAACGCTGGGAGGATAGCAGAATCACTGTGTTGAAGCAGTGATTGGCACAGGTGCTTACAATGCAGAGTAGAGGACTCGGAGGTCTCACAGTCTGTGTTGAGGCAGAGGGTTTGGTACACATTCTGACTGTGATAATATCCAACGGAAGGCAAAAGGAGTCCGTTGTGCAGAAACAAGGTCTGGTACACAGGAAGACGCAGAGATAAGCTGGCAATGAAGACAGAACTTTGGAACGTCGATTGCAACTTCAAATAGAAGCAGCGTTCATCGAGTTGCATCGGGGTAAATCAAAAAGTGGGCGGGATGTGAGCCGAGAAAGAGGCTCTCGTGTCGAGCCTCGTGGTAGATGTAGGTAGAACTGTGCCGGATTGCTGTTGCCGTAGCCCATGTCCACGGCAGCCTCCACCGAGTAAAAAACGGGGCTGCAAAGTGTCGCACGCCATGGCAGAGAGCTATAACTTTGTAAGCATTAATTTTCGAGTGAGTTTGCCTGCCCTGATGTATAGGGGTAGTGAGCAGGCGTTGAGGTGTGACAGGTCGATTCCAGTAATTAAGGCATTCATGGAAGGGCTAAAAATACTTCACCCTCCTATTTCTAACCCAACTCCTGGGTGGGACTTGAATATTGTTCTTATACAACTAATGGGACCTCCTTTGAACCTATGCAGAAGGCTAGTCTTAAAGCTCTCCCCTATAAGATTGCATTTCTGGTAGCTACCTCTATTAGTTAGTGAACTGCAGGTTCTCTCATTTCAAGACCCATTTGTTACCAGTCATAAAGACAAAGTGGTACTACGCACACACCCATGCTTTATGCCTAAATTAATTTCTAAGTTCCATGTGAACCAGACCATTGAACTTCCAACTTTCTTTCAGAATCCCACTAACGCAGCTGAAAGAAGCCCTCAGACACTAGATGTTAGGAGAGCAGTGGTGTATTACCTTGATCAAACAAAACCACTTAAAAAGACAGACCAATTCTTTGTCTCTGTTGCTGCTGGTAGAGAAGGGGACCCTGTCTCTAAGTCGGCAATCTCTAGATGGATTGTTAAATGCATCCAACTATGTTACTCTCTTGCTAAGAGAATTTTACCGTATACGCCTAGAGCACATTCTACTCGAGGCACAGGAGCTACTATAGCTGATATTGCAAATGTTCCTCTTGATTCCGTTTGCAAAGCAGCTACCTGGAGTTCTGTCCACACTTTCAATCAGCATTCCTGCTTAGACACTGTTAAGTAGTAGGCTGGAGCCGGAAAGCAGGTGTAAACCAAAATGCCCTTTATTCAGGTTTTTCGAAGTTACACGCTGTCTGTGCAAAATAACAAAACACAAAGTTCACAGACAAAATGTCCCAATCTTCTCGTCTTCTGCTCTGCGTTCCGAGGTGCATGTGGGACGTGAGTACAGACTTCTTCGTGGTCATGAAATCACTGTCCTAATACGCCCATTGGAACCCGGCAGGGTCTTAGCTCCATTCCTCGCAGTCCTCCGGCTGGCTATACATGGAAAAACAGAGAACGCCAAGGGTTCAGTCAAAGCTGTTTTGAAACCACCCGCAACTTCTCCCCTCCCCAGGTTTTCCCAATCTCTCTGAACTCGTTTGATGTGATCCCTCCCTTCCCCGACCCGTGGCATTCTTCCTGACCCCTTCCCAGTCAATTGTTCTCCTGGACCCTCCCGCCATCCTTGTTTCCCGGCACCTTTGGTGGTTTTCGTTTTATGCACATAAGGTAGGTGGCGTCTGGTTATTTGTGACTTTTTACTTTTCAACCTTCTGGCGGGTTTTAACCTGGTACAGTGGGGAATTATGGGATCTGCAGTCCTCCCAGCATACTGAACGGTCCCCGGAACTGACTGCTGCTCGAAATACTTTGTTGCCACCATGCCCAACAGACACATATTCTAAAAATGATTCTCAGGTGGGGCAGGTGGTGCCAGGACATCTCTTTGCTGCTGTTCCTTCACATATCCCACCACCATCTCCTGGTACTGCTTACTAGTCCATGCACAGCATGTGATTCTAAGTAGATTCACAAGCATCAGAAACATACATTACTCATTGTAATTGTATCTCTAGTGCTTGTATCTGCTTAAATTCACACGTGCCCACCCTTCCTCCCCTATGGAGTTGAAGGAACATAAACATCTTGCGCCTTCTTTTCTTCTGGACTCACTCACGCTGTCAGGCTCCAACCTTCAAGCGCAGGAGTGGCACGAACCAACCACCCCCTCCGCGGTCCGAGTGCCTGCAAGTCACAGCTTACACAGACCTCCGAGACCCCGGCGGGGAAAGAGGGTTAGGGAATCGATGGTTGGACAGGAACTGTTTTTTCAGGATAACCGGAACGAGGGTTAGGAGAGGGAAGGTGGGCAGGACTGGGGGATGATAGGGTAAATACAAACTAACAATTAAACATGCATTCCAACCTTACAGATACATTACATGCCCACATTACAGACTGTCATCAATGAGGCAATTAGAGCAAAAGGACTTATCTCTGTTTTTGAGTGCTGGCCTCCTGCCTGCGCACTCTCAGGTCCGGACTCCGGAGCAGATAAATGCTGCAAAGAGAGTTACGAGTTACTACCTTGCGAGTGTTTCTTCACACACACAATAGATGCATCAGTGGGTCAACGACATTCCTTCATGCACCCCCACGTCCTAACTCATATGCCCCCGTGAGTGGGTTTCACCCAAATATGCGGTTAAGCCGCACGTGGCCCCGCAATGCTGATCCACGTGTTATTATTCACACGAAGATTAAATAATAAACATGCCGCTAGCCGCATGTGGCGCAGTGCGACTTCTGTACAAGCCACGCCGCTGTGCTCCCAATAGCGTTTCCCTTAGCTAATGCACAGGCTAATTATGCATGCAAATAATATGCACTGCTCGTGGGATCGCTGCGCTTCGGTGCCAGTCTTGCGCGAGTCTCAGCTTGGGTTTTGCACGGGACTTATCTTTTGCGGAACAAGGGGACTGAGGAGTCTGGGCGATGCCCCCTTGCGTGTGCCCTGCTGCGCGTGAGAGAATCCTGACTGTTCGCCCCTGATCGCGGCTTTGCTGCCCCAGCACGTCTTTCCCAGCTCTTGCTGTAGCTGCTCCCCTGCGCTTGCTGCACTTATCTCAGGCGTGTGAGGGGCCCGAGTGATGGCTGGCTGGGGCGTGGCCCCTCGCGTGTATCCCCTTCCTCGGAGCTGCAGTGAACACGTCCTCTTCGTTCGGGAGTTCGAGCACAAGCCCCGTGCTAACGTGCGCGCGCGCATGCGCGGATGTGCTCCACCCGACGTGGGTGGGGTTTTGTAGTTTCTGGCCCAGAGCCTGCTGGGAGTTGAAGTCTGTAGGCCTTTGTTCCTGCAGAGAGGGCACAGAAGCCTTCGATAAGGCAATATCCCTTTGCGCTGGAGTTTTTCGTGTTTGTCCACGTGTGGACCACGTCCACAACTCACTCCAGACCCCCTTTTAAGTGATCCCAAGGCCTGCACCTTGACAGTACTCCCCCCCGCACAGAAGGCTCTGGGTTTAGGTTTTCCTGGATAATCTCGATGAAACGCTCTAATCAACCTAGGCGCATGCACATTGCAGGCCGGCTCCCAAGACCGGTCCTCCGGGCCATATCCCACCCAATCAACCAAGTAGTACAAACCATTCTTTCGATGCTGAGAATTCAGAATTGCTTGAACCTCATATTCAGGATGTCCCTGGACTAATATGGGAGGTGGTTTCATAGTAGGGACAGTGGAGGGTGCAGGTTTTAACAGGGATACGTGAAAGGTGGGGTGGATCTTCATTTGTTTTGGCAAGGCCAGCTTTACTGCCACCGGATTAATTACTGCTGAGATGGTGAAGGGACCCAAATATCGTGGTTGCAACTTTCGTGGGCCGGACATTTTAATATTGCGTGTGGATAGCCAAACGCGGTCCCCTTGTTTATATGGAGGGCTTTGTCTCCTCTTCAAATCGGCGTAATGTTTGTATGATTGTTTTGCAGCTTCTAAGTTTTTTTGTATACTGGACCAGGTTTGTTGTGCATAAACATGATGCCCTCTGAGTGTGGGTAAATCCTCTAGGGATGGGCTGGGAGCTGTGGGCAAAACCCTAGGGTGGAAACCATAAACCCCGAAGAATGGGGTATGCTTTGTGGAACTATGGAGTGTATTGTTGTACGCAATTTCTGCCAACCATACATACTGAACCCACGAAGTTTCAGTGTCTGCCGTATAGCAGCGTAAGTACTGTTCCAGGCCCTGATTTAATCTCTCAGTTTGTCCATCGGTTTCTGGGTGATATCCCGAGGACAAACTTACTTCCATTCCGATTAATTGGCAAAAGGCGCGCCAGAAGCGGGAGGTGAACTGTGGACCACGATCAGTAATTACACGTGTTGGGAGTCCATGCAGTCGCACTATATTTTGTAAGAATAGTTCCGCCAATTCCCCAGCTGTGGGTACCCCTTTACATGGAATAAAATGACCCATTTTTGAGAGTGAATCAACCACTACCAGAATGGAAGTGTATTTTTGGACAGGTGGCAAGTCCACAATTAAATCCATGGTAACCGTGTGCCATGGGGTGGGGGGAGTTGGCAAGGGTTGTAGTAATCCCGCCGGTTTTTGATGGCTGGACTTCTGTCTTCCACAAACGCCGCATTCTGTCACATATTTGCGTACATCCCGTAGCAGTTTAGGCCACCAAAAATGCCTAGCAACATTCCGCTGGGTTTTGGCTATACCTGGATGACCTGCGGTAGTGGCATCATGGCACCATTGCATAACCTCCTTTCTGAGCTCTTCTGTGGGCAGGTACAATGCCTTTTCATAGTAGGGAAGTCCATTCACCAGAGAGTGATGTGAACCTTTTCCACACCAGTCTTGTAACTCTTGTGTAGTCATGGCTGTTTGCACATCTTCAAATATGTTGGGCCGACCGACTACCCCGATAATTCGCGGAGGAGGCACAATAGGCCGATTTTCCATACATTCCTTATCATCCGAATCAGGGTATCGTGATAAGATATCCGCTTTTTTGTTGTCAGCTCCAGGCCGATAAGTAATCAGAAAATCATAGTCTGCGAAGAATAATGCCCAACGTAGCTGGCGTGGACTAAGTGTTTTAGCTGTTTTAATGAACTGTAGGTTCCGATGATCAGTAATCACTGTCACGGTATGATGAGCCCCCATGAGGTAATGTCTCCATTCCTCAAAGGCCGCTTTTACCGCTAGCAATTCCCGATCAGCTATGGTATAATTAGCTTCGGCAGGGAGTAATTTGCGAGAATAGTAGGCAACAGGATGGAGCATTCCCGTCTGCACCTCGCGTTGCGAAAGAACTGCACCAATGCCGTAGCTGGAGGCATCTGTCTCAACCACGAAGGGATGAGCTAGATCGGGATGCCTTAGCACCGGGGCAGACGTGAAAGCCTCTTTCAACTTTTGAAAGCCTAAGTCTGCGGCTTCGTTCCATACATAAGAACGTCCTTTTTTTAGCAAGGAGGTAATGGGGGTCACCAACTCTGAGAAATTCCGGATAAATCGTCGATAGAAGTTTGCGAAGCCTAGAAAGGATTGCACTTCCTTCACCGATTTCGGTGCTGGCCAGTCTAAGATCGCTTGCACTTTTCGTTGATCCATTTGCACCCCAGACGGGGTTAAAAAATACCCCAGAAATTCCACCCTAGAAGAGTGAAATTCACACTTCTCCAGCTTAGCGAACAAACCATGTTCTCGTAAACGCTGGAGTACTGCCTTGACATGTTTGACATGTTCGTCTTTATCTTGTGAGTAAATTAAGATATCATCGATGTATACCACCGCAAAGATATCCAAAAATTCACGTAGCACTTCATCTAGGAAATGCTGAAAGGCAGCTGGGGCGTTGCACAGACCAAACGGCATCACCTGATACTCGTACAGGCCAAACTTAGTCCGGAACGCTGTCTTCCATTCGTCCCCAGCCCGCACCCGTACCAGGTGATATGCCCCTCGAAGATCCAGCTTCGTGTATATGGTCGCCTTCCGCACTTGATCCAGTAAGACCGGAATTAATGGTAATGGATACCGATTTTTGATGGTGATACGATTTATTCCGCGATAATCAATGCATGTTCTTAAGTCTCCGGTCTTTTTCGGTATGAAGAACAAGGGCGAGGAAACTGGGGAATTGGAGTGTCTAATAAACCCACTTCGTAGGTTAGTGTCTATGTATTCTTTTAGATGTTTCGTCTCATCTTCCGTGAGCGCATACACCCTACTACAGGGTAAGACTGCTCCTGGCTCTAGATCGATTCGGCAATCAAATGACCGATGAGGTGGCAGGGTTTCAGCCGCTTGTTTGTTAAACACATCGGCATATTCCGCGTACTCGGCAGGTAAAGCACTTATGTCTGAGGGTTCCATTGTGGCTATACATGGTGTCTTTTCAGCTTGTAAGCACTGTGCGAGGCAGAATTCAGATGAAAAGCTCACCCTGTTTTCTGACCACAGTATCTGGGGATTGTGTTTGTAAAACCAAGGAAGGCCTAAAATAATCCCAAATTGTGGTGCTGCAATTAAATCAAATTGAATATCTTCCAAATGATTTTGCTGACAACGTAGGGTTACCACTTGTGTGCTTTGGATGACAGGTCCCGAACATAATACAGTACCATCGACAGTCCTAACGGATTCCGGAGTAGATTTACTACACAAAGGTAGCCCCAGCTTGTTAGCATACGTGACATCAACGAAATTGCCGGTGGCTCCTGAATCCAAAAACAATGTAACCGTAACCTCCTGATGCAGGAAACCTAACACACCAGACAACGTGACATGCGGAGCATAATTGCTGAAACCAACTGCTGGGGCAATCTCCACGACCTGGCTCGACTGTACCACCCCTACTACTGCCGAGCCAAGGCGTTTCCCTGCGGCTTAGGTTTATTAGGGCACTCTTTTACGAAGTGCCCCGAGATACCACAGTACAGACATAGTCCTTCCTTGCGTCTACGCTCCCTCTCCTGTTTAGTGAGAGGACCGCGAACCGCTCCTATCTGCATAGGCTCGTCTCCTGTCACTCTCTCCACAGAAGATGAGGGAGGACGGGAAGTCCCAAAACGGTCCAACCTCGCTATGGGACGTGGGTCCCCCCGCTTCTTGTCTCCGCGACGTTCAGCTTGCCTATGGTCCAGTCTTAACGCGAGGTCAATCATCGACGGACAATCCAGGGGCTGTGGATCTACCTGGGCTATGAGATCTTTTAACTCATCACGCAACCCTAGGTAAAAGAGGGACATTTGCTTTTCTCTTGGCCACTCAGCTTCCGCGACCAACCTATTAAACTGTGTGACATAAGTCACCAGTTCCTTGCTACCCTGACGTAAGGTAAGCAATTCCCTGTCCCTACACGTGGCAGCTGCCTTCCGGTTGAAGATCTTGCCGAATTCCAGCTGGAATTCATCCCAATCGTACAACACTCCATCATCCCTATGCACCAAAGGGTTTGCCCAAGCAGCCGCGTCCCCGGTTAGATAAGAAATTACGAAAGCAGTCCGGGCTTGGATGGTTCGAAAAGCTGCTGGTTTCGTAAGGAAGTGCAACTGGCATTGGGTCATAAAGGTCTGGTATTTCTGGGGATCTCCAGCATACCTCTCAGGTGGAGCTAAGGGTACCACCGGCTCAGGAGAGACCTGGACTTGTACGGGCGTAGGGCGCATAGGCTCTGTAGGGAGGGGGGCTGCTTGTGCTGCTAAGCTGCGCACTTGCGTTGCTAACACAGCGTAATCCTGTCGGGTGGCAGCAAGCTCAGCCTGGAGGCCCTGCAAGACCTTGGTAAGCTCCTCCATGACAGGCTGGTTCGCACCACTCGGTCGCCTGTTACACTTGGGCTTGTGCTTCTGTCAGGCTCCAACCTTCAAGCGCAGGAGTGGCACGAACCAACCACCCCCTCCGCGGTCCGAGTGCCTGCAAGTCACAGCTTACACAGACCTCCGAGACCCCGGCGGGGAAAGAGGGTTAGGGAATCGATGGTTGGACAGGAACTGTTTTTTCAGGATAACCGGAACGAGGGTTAGGAGAGGGAAGGTGGGCAGGACTGGGGGATGATAGGGTAAATACAAACTAACAATTAAACATGCATTCCAACCTTACAGATACATTACATGCCCACATTACAGACTGTCATCAATGAGGCAATTAGAGCAAAAGGACTTATCTCTGTTTTTGAGTGCTGGCCTCCTGCCTGCGCACTCTCAGGTCCGGACTCCGGAGCAGATAAATGCTGCAAAGAGAGTTACGAGTTACTACCTTGCGAGTGTTTCTTCACACACACAATAGATGCATCAGTGGGTCAACGACATTCCTTCATGCACCCCCACGTCCTAACTCATATGCCCCCGTGAGTGGGTTTCACCCAAATATGCGGTTAAGCCGCACGTGGCCCCGCAATGCTGATCCACGTGTTATTATTCACACGAAGATTAAATAATAAACATGCCGCTAGCCGCATGTGGCGCAGTGCGACTTCTGTACAAGCCACGCCGCTGTGCTCCCAATAGCGTTTCCCTTAGCTAATGCACAGGCTAATTATGCATGCAAATAATATGCACTGCTCGTGGGATCGCTGCGCTTCGGTGCCAGTCTTGCGCGAGTCTCAGCTTGGGTTTTGCACGGGACTTATCTTTTGCGGAACAAGGGGACTGAGGAGTCTGGGCGATGCCCCCTTGCGTGTGCCCTGCTGCGCGTGAGAGAATCCTGACTGTTCGCCCCTGATCGCGGCTTTGCTGCCCCAGCACGTCTTTCCCAGCTCTTGCTGTAGCTGCTCCCCTGCGCTTGCTGCACTTATCTCAGGCGTGTGAGGGGCCCGAGTGATGGCTGGCTGGGGCGTGGCCCCTCGCGTGTATCCCCTTCCTCGGAGCTGCAGTGAACACGTCCTCTTCGTTCGGGAGTTCGAGCACAAGCCCCGTGCTAACGTGCGCGCGCGCATGCGCGGATGTGCTCCACCCGACGTGGGTGGGGTTTTGTAGTTTCTGGCCCAGAGCCTGCTGGGAGTTGAAGTCTGTAGGCCTTTGTTCCTGCAGAGAGGGCACAGAAGCCTTCGATAAGGCAATATCCCTTTGCGCTGGAGTTTTTCGTGTTTGTCCACGTGTGGACCACGTCCACAACTCACTCCAGACCCCCTTTTAAGTGATCCCAAGGCCTGCACCTTGACACACGCATTCAATCAGGATCCCTCATGGCAGAGCAAAAAAAAAACAACCGGGGGACCTCAATGCATGAAGGATTTTGGGTACATTACACGTCACATTAGGGATAGTGTTAGTCACGCCCATGTCGCCATCCCTTTTCGTTGTTCGAAAAAAAAGATGCAATACTGCACTAGATGTTGGACCATATGCACAGCATGTAAATCTAAGCAGATAACACCACCAGAACTACAATTACGGTGAGTAATGCATGTCTTCACAATCCAGTCATTGCATGCCGATTGCACTGCTCAGCGTGTTGTCCAGAGTGACATGGTAAAACGTAGACGCAGCTCAGGGCCACCCCTCATATTGTTTTAGATATCTGACTGAGAGGGTGGCATTGTGGAGGCGGGGGGTGGTGTCTTGGCCTGTGAATTGCTCCCATGTATGGTGCCTGAAGGAACCCTGGGTTGCAACTGCAAGTGGCCAGTTGGTCATGATGGTGTGTGTCCTTTACAGACTACCGAGTGCATGCCGGCTCTGATGGGAGGGTGGTGCCCTCAATAGTTTTTTGACTGTGTCATTCCGTGTATGGGGTGGTCATTGGGTGCCTCATGTGAGGGATTAGAAATGCGAGACGGACACAAAGGTATTGTTTTCTCAATGTTCGCCATTTATTCAAAATAAAAGGGTTGAGATAAATGTCTATTTTTCCCCTATCCTAACAAGGATCTCCCTAGCTGGCAAATAGAAATAAAAGAACCTAGTGTCCAGAAAGTGTCTGACCAACACACTAATGCATCCAATAACAATTACAAGGACTATTGGCTGTCGTCAGTTCCACAAAACGAAAATAAAAGTTCAAACGTATATGTTTTAATAAATACTCCATGTGACCAGGGATGGACTCCCTTCCCCTGGATCAATTCAGGAATACCCATGATAAAGTTCTGATTCAACAAGGTTATGCTCAGTTCAAACACAAACATTTCTTTTCTGCGTCTTTCCACTTGGTAAAGTAAAATGTCTCTTTCAGAAACACTTGGTCAGAAACCAAAACACTTGTTCTCCCCAGTATCCTTCTTGGTAAGGCAAATGTCTCTCACAAAACACAAGTTCATAAACCAAGGCAATGGTTTTCATTGGGATGTAAATCAATTGTGAGAAACTTTTGTCACCATAGCACAGCAACTACCTTTACTGAGGCAATAGTTTATCAAAATAATTGTAATAAAGTTTGTTCTTTGCACCACACCTTTTTGCCACAACAACACTTCTTTATAACATCTTCTTTCCTGCTATACTTGCCTGCCGGGACTAACCACTAATAATCCCTTTCTTGGTATACTCGCCTGCCAGGAAGAAAACTACATCTACAATAGGTTTTCGTCGCCATAATTGCTCCAGGATTCTCCACACCAGTATCCTCTGTGAGGAGGCCTGAACAATGGCTGCCTCTCTTCATAGTATTTTGACTCATGGCAATGTGGGCTACAGGTACCCCCAAATTGGCATCCCGAGGAAGGAGAATTGCATCCCCACCTGCTTCTTTACTGCTTCGCGATAGCCCTTTGGCTGTTGGCAATGTGATTGGCAAGCTTCCCCAAGTTGGTATCCCATAAAAGGGGTATTGCGGCCGTGTCGCCTTTGCACTGCTTCTTTACAGACCCTTAGATGTGCGTAACGCGAGTTACAGGTTTCCCCCCATTGTTATCCCATAATGGGGGACTTGCGCCCGTGTTGCTGCTTTATTTTAATTGTTCAGTATTAAAAATAGTTATGTTCTACCAAACGTCCTGGCGCAGTGCACCGGGGTCACCTTTAGCGTCAGCCAACTCAATGGTCTTCTTCAGCGTCTCCACTTCTGTTGCTGCGTTCGGCCTCCTTCGCTGACAGCTCCTGTGTAACTTCAGCGGTCTGCACGTCAGTTCTTCTCAGGAGCTCTGTTGGGCCTCCTTGTCCTCCTGCACCTGGAAACAGCTCACGTCGGGCTGGGAGCACGTCTCCCAAATGGCTGTGCTTCTCTTCCTTTCACCCTCCACAACACTGCTTCCTGCTGGGCGCACTTTACACTGCTGTACGCCGCCTTCTCCCGTGTCGGCTCCAGCTGGCACACTGCGCTCTAATTCTCCATCAATCTTGCAACTTCAGACTGACTCTGCAACTGCTTCCACGTCCCCCACCAGCTGATGTCCTGCTAAAGTGCTTGGCTCTACAACATCTAGATTGCACATTCTGGTTATTAGCACTTCTGTTCCTTACTAACTCCGAGTCCTCCTTCTTCGTCCCAGTACCACAGGTATTATAGGCCCTGAAGGCCAAAGTGGATTTAGTCTTTTTACGTTTGTTTAGTTTGGATTGTTTGGTGAATTGAGTTACAGAAAAAGTTTGTGACTTAACATTGGGGTTAGAACCACTACCTAAAGCAGAATCTTGACAATTAGAGAATGCCAGATGTACCTCTTGAACTCCCAAGGTACAAACCTTACTCTGTTTAGATGGCTTTTCATAGCATGTTCTTTGGGTAGTTCCATAGGAGGGACTTGTACAATGACAACACGCTATTAGCTATCTGGGAATTATAGGACTTTCATCTTCATATGAGGATAATTTCCCCTTGGCAGCCATCTACTCCCATGTGATCCTCATGATACCACCCCCAAGTTTAGGATCAGGTAGCGGCTGCCTTCCCCATGCCACATGCAAGGAAACCTTAGGCTGGGGTTCAGTGATGACTCGCCAGGATTCATCGCATTCATCTCACAGCCCCGCTTTGTGCGCCCTTGTACTTTGTGGGCCCAACATCTGGTCTTAGCCTGAACCCCATATGTTGTACATAGTGTGTGTGCCTGGGTGGCCTGTTCTGGTTATGTGCATTTCATTGGATGGGCAGGTTATTTCACATCGTAGATGCTTTAATATGAAAGGCTTTCCCAAGTCTGTTAGCCTTTTTGAATCTGGCAATTTCGATTTGACCTTTTGAATCTGACCTGAGTGTCTGTCTTGTTACGTTTGTGACCACTTTGTTTTTCAGGTAAGATGAGGCAGTCCCATTGATGCATCTGTGAGTCAGCGTCATAGCTTTAAATGCAATTCTTTCCTCAACGGCTAACCAGTGTAAATTCCTTCTGTCTTTGCTTATGTGTTCCTTTTTTGACTTCCTTTTGATAATCCTTACTGCATTATTTTGAATTATTTGGCATTTGCCGATATGACCCTTATTTGCAACCAACATAAGGGCGTTGCCATAATCCAGCCTTGATAGGATGGTGGCTCTGGCTATAGTTGCAAAATGTTCTTCTCTTAGGTAGGGACGTATTGACTTGAGGAGACAAAGGTGGTAAGCACAGTTCTTGTTTAATTGGAGAACATGGGCGTCGGCGCTCATGGACGAATCCATGTACATCCCTAATGTGTTTACTTTGTCTACCACTTTGATTTGGATGTTGTTTATTTGGAAGGATTGATATGAGCTGTTTAGTTTGGCTCTGGCATGGCTTGTACCGAAGACCATTAGCTCAGTTTTATTTGATTAAGACATAGCCAGTTGCTTTTCATCCAGTTTTCAATGGATTTGTAGATTTCTTCCACCCTTGCACTATCCTGTTTGTAGTCCCTGCTCAATTCCACCACCAGCTGAGTGTCGTTGGCATAGTTGGTGAAAAAGACATGTAATTTGTCGAGGACTAGACATAAGAATCTTGTGTACAGGTTGAAGAGTAGAGGAGACAGACTGGCTCCTTGAAGCATGCCGCAGTTGATTGTCTCCACAAATGAGAAGTTGTTACCCCAGTGAACCCTGGATTTTCTGTCTGTCAAGAAAGAGGGAAGCCATCTAATTGCTTCTGGGGAGCAATTTGCGACCTTCGCTAAAGCCGATTTAAGTTGATTATGGTCTACAAGATCAAAGGCCGCGCTAAGGTCTAGCAGCATGGGGAGACCAGTGTTCCCCTTTTCCATGATACTTAGCATTTGTGACTGCAGGTCCAACAATGCGGTCTCCGTACTATGAGCTGTGGAAAATCCAGATTGCTGACTTTGTAGTACATTATTGGATTCCACGTATGCTTGTAGTTGGGCTGTTGCTATTCTTTCAAGTACTTTTAATAAGAAATTGCAATTTATTGGTCTCAGATTGCCAGGGTCTCTTTGATCAGAATCCGGTTTCTTTGCTAAAGGCGTGACAGTGACAGATTTGATGCTTCCTGGGACATGTCCATCACGGAAAGATGCTTCCACCATTTTAGATAGGAGTGGAGCGAAGATGCTGGCCTTTTCCAAGATGTTGGGGGAATGGCAATTTCCGCACATGTAGTAGGTTTCATTGAAGTTAGGGTTCTCAGTATTTCTTCTGTGGTGACATGTTTAAATTGGAAAGGTTCCTTTGGAGAAATGTGCCATGGTTGCATCCTTGCCAAGGCCCTTTTTAATTTTGTATATAGCATATTTGGGGAATTCCTTTCTAAAGCCCATGCTGTTCCCCCTTGTTTGGGCATGGAAATATTACATTATCTATGTTATGCCGTTGATTTGGTAATCTTGCTCTAAACTGCAAATGGTTTGCCTCGAGACCCGGCTAATCTTTCAAACTATGTCTGTGAATGACTTGGGTATCACAAATTGAGTATTTTCCCATCTTTTTTGTTTTGGGGGATCAGTTTCCAAACGGGAAAAAGTAATAGAGCAAAAACCAAAACTGGGAAACTGATTACCCCTCTCTCCGTCCTTAGTCTGACTGGTGGCAATTCTCTCCAAATACTTTTAGAATTTAAAAATATTGATATGTGATATTTTTTAATTCTGAAAGTATTTGAAGGGAATTGCCACCAGTCAGACTAAGGGCGGAGAGAGGGGTCATCAGTTTCCCAGTTTGGTTTTTGTGAATTACTTAGACATTGAAGGTGATTTGCTTCTCTAATTGTAGGAGGTACCATAGTTATTTATATGGAAATGAAGCAATTAAGCAATGGAGTTGGTGGAACAATTCACATACCTTGGAATTGTGCTATATAAGGAGCCCAATATTCGGTTGGACTTGATGAGGCTATAAAAGTGATGTTTGTTGACCAATAAAAAAATAAATAATGATTAAAACATGAGATATGGTGGATACTCTTCATTGCATGTTATCACATATTATAAGGCCAAAGTGGTTCCATGTTTGCTCTATAATTCGGAGATTGCACACACCTTCGATGAACATCTGGCATGAGCTGTAAGGTTTTATTTGGAGGAAGGTGCTGGTTTTGCCAAATTGCGTGCCGATTGCTGTTTTAAAGTACGAGCCATGATTCCTCTGTATCAATTATGATCATATTTAAGCTATAATAACTTTATAGCAAACCTGTTGACGACCTGCTAACTCCTTATTCGAACATTTGAAGAGCCTTGTGATTACTGGCAAATGTATTGAAGTAATTGAGGCGAATTCTGCAAAATGATTTTAATTGGTATACATTAATCTAAAGAAATTCTTTTTGAATACCCAAACAAATAAAAAAAGCCTTATGGGATTTTGACTGGTGAAACACAAGGGATGCTTTGACAAGATATTCCCTTTTTTTAAAATAACTTTTATTGTGGAGAAACCATATAATATGGTGAATGACTAATACAATTCCCTTGTCCAAAATTAAGACATGCTTTCTTTTTTTGGATACATTCTTTTTATTGATTTACAACAAACTCGGACGGGCATACCCATCCTTCAAACAACAAACAGTACATATGTAATTAAAGCTGAATAGGTCAGTGGGTCGATCAAAGAGGAAGCGGGGGACCGGTGGATGCAACATTCAAGCCATTGTGGTTTTGGTTATTATACAGTGCGCAGTTCCACCATTGGGGTACACAGTTCCGATAAGAAGGAAGGGAGGGGTTTCCCCGGGAGGGGCGGCGGGGCCGGTGCTTATGTCCAGGTGGTATTTGGGGACAATCCCAGTTATGCGATGCCAGTCCATTTACCCCATACCTTCAGGAATTTACTGGGGCAGCCCCCGGCAGAATATACACGTTTCTCCAGGGATGCACATCTGTCCATCTCATTAGTCCATCTGCTCAGTGTGGGCTCCTCAGTTGCACCCTACGTGGTGGCTATCAGTCTTTTAATGAGGCCCAGCGCAACAGCAAGTAATGTTTTCCCCCCCTTGTGTGTTCACCGTCTCCCCAAACCCCCAGCAGCGCTGGTTCCAGCTGTTTCAGCGTATCTGAGACCGTGTTGATTTCATGAATGCATTAATCCCAGAATCTGTGAATGACCTCACATTCCCACAACATGTGGTAAAAGGTACCTGTCACCCTACGACATTTAGGACAGTCATCGATTGAACCTATTCCCTATCCACAAAGTTATAGGGGCAAGATTAAAGATTCCTGAAATATGTGTTTTTGTCGTTTCGGTAGACAAAAACAATCCATTGAAACACTAAAGCACCTCATCAACTGTCCTAACTTAGTAGATAAGGGAGAGCACTGTTTTAAGAGCTGTGTATAATTTTTTGTTAATTATTTTTGGTCTCGGATTCTGGCTGCAACACAGGTTTCATTGATTTGTATCTACCTTAATTGTATTTGAAATATTTAAAGTATTGGATATATGTATACAATAATGTTTTTTGTTGAGCTGATCAAATTGTATGTGTATAATTCTGGTTTTAATGTATTGATTGTGTAAATTTTGATTTTAAACCAAATAACAATGAAGTAAATGATCCTGCCGGTGGGACCCTGCTTACAGCCACAAGGGGTGACTTAACTCAGATGCCCATGGATGTACCGGCTACGGGCCTCACTAGATAGCCAGGCACAACAGAGCCCTCAAATTGCCAGAGGAAACCGCCTGTGGAGCACAATTCCTCTGCAGGTGCTGAGGATGAGGGTCATGAAGAGATTCTGCCATTAATCTGTATGTTTCATGAGAGAATAGTAGAAGTCATGGAGTTCCTGTATCCCCACACCCCTTCTCCTTCTGAGACCCCACTTGTAGAAACTGGTATTAGTGAAGGTTCTCACCAAGAGACCAGACACATTGGATATCCTTCTGTAGCCGGATATCATCGCAAAGGCAAAGATGAAAAGGTCTGGGCTTTGCCTTTCAATATCCTGAACCTTTTCCACTCTAGCACAGATGAGGAGTTCTCTAAGGGGAAGACTTTCTTACAGCTAGAAGACGTTCTACCATCTCCAGTCTGGCCTCCAAAGCAACAGCATCAGGTCAGCAGAGGAGCCTAAGAGCTTTGTTAGGGATTTCTGGCCCGTTCCCAGAGCAAGGAATGGTGGGTCCAGAGCACTGGATTTCCAACGGGGAAGAGACCTCAAACAGGTAAAACGTTCTTGAGCTCCACCTCGAGCCAGGCTGAAAAGCCTAAGGTTTGACATGCCCCAAATCCCAGAAGCATGTAACAGCTGTAGGCGGACTGGTTTCCTGCCACCATTAATCATGGAGAGAAATAATCAGACCCCTGAACTTTGTCATTGATATATTTGTACAGACTCCCCATTCACCCCACACAATTTGCATCAAGCTTGGTGGAGAGGCTTCAGAAACCTACTGAAGCTGGATGCTAAAGAGGTGGCACATCTGGAATCGCCCTTAAATGGCTACATTTGTACAGTTTGTGTTGCCCTGCCTTGAAGTCTTCAACTAATATCCTCCAGTGGAGAGGTTCAAGTTAGTTACTCTGGGGCAAATCCTGGTCCTCATGTAGTGGGGATTGGCTGTGCACACTGGGCTTACAGAATGTGCACATGCACATCCCGATTTGGATACCCCACAGGAAATTCATATGCCTCTATATTCAAAATACACCTCACCATTCCAAAGTCCTGCACTTCGGACTAAATTCGGCTCTGAAGGTATTTACAAAGGTAACGAACATGCTGATGTATCACCTGCATCATCGGGATCCACATTTACCTGTACCTGGATAACTGGCTGGTTCAGAATCTACTCCATGTCTGGTGGTGGAATCGGTTAACCATGGCATCAAGCTGGATTTTGCTCTGAGCCTGATAAATTGTAAACATTGACCTTCTCAACCACTCAGAGGTTGCAGTATATTAGCCTCATTTGAAATTGTGCAATGGCTTTATCCATGACTGAACCAGTCTTGGCTCTGCAAATATTGTGCATTGAGTTCTTGATCAGTATGCACCTAGCAGCAGTAAAATTCCAATGGCTGTTGGGTCTGATGATGGCATGCATCTTGGTTGCACTGCATGGGAGATTCCACATGAGACCGACACAATTGCACCTCGCAATGCGGTAGTCTTAAGCTCAGATGGCACTGATAGAGGTATTGTCATTGTACCCACAACCTATAGTAGTGGATGGAGGAGAGCAATCTGATGATGGGGATAACCTTATCCCAGTCATTTCACCATCCCCCCCCCTACCAGAATACTTTCTATTTACTCTCATTTTCTGGCTGGGGAGCTGCGAAGCGGGCAGTAGGAGTTCCACCCCTGTGGAGCCCAGAGTAACATGTTCAGCCATATAGATTTGCTAGAACTTAAAGCGGTCTGTCTAGCATTGAAGGAGTTTCATCCCCAAATGGAGAGTCACAGTGTTGATTTACACTGGTATCACAACAGCCATGTTTTATGTCAAGCCGGGGGCCATGAGGTCCGCACCTCATGTTGGCCCTAGAGATGTGGGGCTGGTGGCTACAACACTCCAACTTCCTGATAGCCTCCCATGTGGTGGAAGAGGAAATGTAAGGGCGGACATTCGAAGCTGAAAGTCATATGTTCCTCACACATGGGAACTGCATGTGGCGGTGCTGGAGCTGATTTTTCCAGTTTGGGGTATGCCAATAATCAACCTCCTCGCTACACAGCACAACAAGTTGTTGTCACTGTATGCCTTTGAGGAGGGGAACAACTGTTAGGTGGCTGCTGTTGTCCGCGTGAGGCATGGGCAGCATCTTTATGCCTTTCCACCAGTCCCCTTACTGTCCAGGGGCCTGCACAAATTGAAATACACGTGGAACTGCAATCTTATCTTGATTATGCCAAACTGGGCAAAGCAGGTGTGGTACTCTGACCTGGAGGTACTGTTGACCAAGGCCCCCTGGATCTTGCTGTTGAGGGAAGATCTTTTGCACCAGCAAAGGGGGATGATCATGCAACAAAGCAGGCCTCAATTGCTTACCTTGCAGGTGTGGTCAAGGAGGACCAAGCGTATGGCCACGTGGGGATCAGTCAAAAGAACATGGTTATCATTAGGAGTGTTAGGAAAGCCTCTACCAGGATTGTAGTACTCTGGTTAACGGATGTTTTTCTGCCAGTGGTGCTTAGGGAGTGACAGCAACCCGCTAGATGCTGGCCTAGATGATCTAATCTCCTTTCTCACGCACTTGGCAGATCATGGCCTGTCAGTTGATTGGTTAATATTAATGTTTTTTAAAAAACATATTTTTATTGAGTTTCAATTTAAACATCAACATTCCCCAACGTCCGCCCATCAATCCCCCAACCACCCCCCCCCCCAAGCCGGATGAGAGGTTTCCCAATTTGTCCAAAGTTTGTGATTCAGGATCTGAATAAGTCCAAAATTCTACTCTTGTACGGGCACCATTGTATCATATAGTCGCTTTGTAGGAAGGAAAGTACTGCACCCCATTCTTTCTGGAAGTTTTCTTGATTGCCCTGAATCTTATAGGTAATCCATTCCATTGTAACATATGACCACCCCCTCTGTAGCCAGTCATAGATAGACGGTGAGGTTTGTTGTTTCCATTTCTGCGCTATGGCAAGCCAGGCCGCAATCAGTAAACCCATGAAGTTCCTTTTTTGCGTTTTCGTCCAATCCCTTGACCGCGGGTCCCACAGCGCCAAACTTTTTCTCCCACCTGTCCTAGGTCTATGAACATCGCCTGCATCTGCGTTTTCACGTCATCCCAGAATCCTTGTATTCCTGGACATTCCCACCATATATGTTTCCAGTTTCCTACCCGTTTACACCCTTTCCAGCACATGTTTGATGTTAGCAGATACTTTGCATTTAACCTCTCTGGGGTGTAGTGCCATTGGCCCATAATTTGTATCCACATTTCTCTCATCTGTGTGGACCGTGTCAGTTTTGGGATAGCCGTTCAGGTGTGTTCCCATTGAGCTCTGGGAATTTTTTGCCCCAGTGTTTGCTCACATTTCTTCATATAATTCCATTGGATCTCCTCCTTTTGTGTATTTAAATATTTGTACAGGGCTGAGACGAGTTTCTTTGAGCCTGTGTGGGTTGTTAAAAATAGATGAAAGGGGTTAACTCTCTGGTTGCTGACTGTCTTATGGTTGGGGTCGCGAGCCAATGTCGTAGCTGTACATATTTATATCTGTCTTTTGCTGTTAGGCCCAATAACGACTTGCAGTCTTCAAATGATCTAATTTTTAGGTCCTGGAAAATGTCCCCGATTTTTATGCACCCTGCTATCTCCCAATTTTTGTATGCCCCTTTCTCCATTCCCGGTGGGAAGTCTGAACATGTGTCTAAAGGTTGCCAGCTCTTCCGTTAGCTCGTCTCTTTTTGTGGTTTCGTCCCGTATGTCTAAAGCCGCCCACATCCCCTCGCTAATTCGTAGGTTTGGGTGTCTATAATTTTTCACTCTCCATAGCAGTTCCGGCAGTGGTGTGCCCGTCACCGCTCTGCCCTGGTTTGCCCATATCTCATGTGAGTCCTTTGGGGCCCATTCTTTCATTATCCACAGCTGCGCAGCTTCGTAATACTTGCAGGGGTGTTCTAAGTCCATCCCTCCGGTGTGTATTGGTGCTGTCAGCACCTTCCTTACCATTCTGGGGGGTCTTTTTTTCCAAATATATGCCATGATTGCTTTGGTCAGGGTTTTAAAGAAAGTCTTGGGAATTTTGATCAGTAGTGCCTGAAAATATTATAGCAGTTTTGGAAGGATATTCATCTTTATGGAGGTCATCCGACCCCACCAAAAGATTGTCAGGGGTTCCATCTCTCCAAGTCTTGTTTTATTCTTTCCAATAGTTGCGTGAAGTTCTCCCCATATAGCTGTCCTACTCGTGCTGTAAGGGTAACTCCTAGGTATTTTATCCCTTTATCTGCCATCTTTGACTACAGGGAGGATGATATTCTCTTTATCCCCTCACGGTCTCCCACAATAACTAGTCATTCCGATTTCTGCCTGTTGATTTTTAAACCTGATATTGCTCCAAATTCTTCGAGTTCCCGTATCAGTGCGTGAAGTGTCCGTTCTGGGTCTGATAGTGCCATCAGCATATCATCCGTATAGGCCATGACTTTATGGGATTCCCCTGCCATTTCTATGCCTTTCAGGGTCTCCGAGTCCCGGATTATTATCAAGAGGGGTTCCAAGTATATCGTGTAGAGGAGCAGTGACAGGGGACATCCCTGTTTAGTACCCCGAGTTACCCTCACTCTGCCGGTGACTTTTCCGCTTATGGCTATACGGATACCAGAGGTATTATACTTAGCATTGACCATTTTGACTTACTGATCGCCAAAGCCCATATGTCGCAATATGCGGAAAAGGGCGAACACTCTACCCGGTCAAGCGCCTTTTCTGCATCTAATGATAGCAATACAGCCGGAGTCTGGATTATCCCTATCTTCTCCAACAAGTTTGCAATTCTTCTAGTGTTATTGTGCGTCTGCCTTTCAGGGATAAATCCCGATTGGTCTTGGCCTACCAATTTGGGTAGCAGGTTTGTTGGCCTGTTCTCTAGGACTTTCTTATAAAGTTTAGCGTCTAAGTTGACAAGTGCTATTGGGCAATATGAGCCCAGGAAGGGTCAGATCTTTTCCCTGCTTGTGAAACACCTGGACCTTGGCCTCATTCATCAACGGAGTGATGTTCCCCGATTTTTTGAATGTGTTGAAGAGTCTACTTACGATTGAGGCCAGAATATCTATGTACTTCCTATAAAAGATAGAAGCGAATCCATCCGGGCCTGGTGTTTTATTCAGGGGCAGTTCTAGGATAGCTTTTTTCACCTCGTCTATTTTTATTTCATCATCTAATTGTTGTCTGTCTGTTTCTGAGATTCGCAGGATGGTTATAGTGTTCAGATATGTTTCCTGATCCTGCCCTGAGGGATTATCTGATCCGTAGAGTGTCTGATAGAATTCTTTAAAGATTTCCTCAATATCTTCTGTTCGTGTCTGTTCTATTGCCATATTATTTTAATTTTTTTTAACTGCTTGAGGGTGTTGTTTGGCTCTCAGTTGTCCTGCTAAGTATTTGTCGGCCTTATTTGCCTTTGTATAGTACCAGTGCTTACGGTATAAGAGGTTCTTCTTCTCCCGTTTTGTTTGGACGGCTTCTAATTGGCCCTGTACATGTCTCAATGCCTTCTTCAATTTATTTGTCCAATTGATATCTTTGTTTTTCTCTGCCCAATTTGAGGGCAATTAGCTGTCCCCTCCTGACCGCCTTAAAAGCTTCCCATATGGTTTCCTGCGATACCTCCTCAGAGTCGTTGTGGGTAAAGTATTGTATTATTTTCTCTTTGATAGCATTCTCCAGCATGGGATCATGTAAAATATATCTGGTGGGAGTGTCTACCGCCACAGCCCCACTCTCTTACCCATCAGGGATAGTTGTATCCAGAGTGGGACATGGTCTGATATCGATACGGGACCCAGTTATAGCCCCTGGATTTTCCCAATGACCCCTGTGGAAGCCCAGATGTTATCTATCCTGGACATCGTCTGTTGTACGTGTGAGAGGTGTGTATATCCTTTTTGTTGGCCCTTTCTTTCCCGCCAGACATCGCTGAGTGACAACGTTTCCATTTTGTGGCATCGTTTCTTTGATGCTGCCCCCTGTCCCTGTGTTCTGTTCCCAGTTTGATCTAGGGTGGGTTGCCATGCTAAGTTAAGGTCCCCCAAGCCCCTGCACCATATCCCCTGTTGCAAATCTTTCCAGTTTTTCCAGGGTATCCCTCACAAATCCATCCTGAACCATGTTCGGGGCAGGCATATATTGATGCCAGTTTTGAGTGATCCTCCAGGGACACATTTGCGAATATATATTTCAAGGGGATTGGTTCCTCCGACGTATTGCATATCTATGACAGGTAATCACCACAGCTGTGCTGCTTCAGAAAATGTTCTGCGTCCTGCGTCGATGACGTCGATACGCTGTCCTCGAGGGCCTCATCGAGCCGACGTCACCGGATGTTATAAGTAGGACGCACAACGACCGTAGCCTCAGTTCCGTTTTTTCCGCGAACGTTTTCGCTTCGGAGATCTCGGCGCGCCTCGGTTCTTCTGAGTTTCTATCGTTCTATCGAACTTGTTGTTTGTGAAGTCATGTCTTCGTCTTCTTCCAGCCCGCGGCCGGGTTGCAAGAAGTGTCGGGACTGCGGTTCCAAGATGTCGCTGACAGACCCGCACAATGCCTGCCTCTGGTGCCTCGGTGAGGACCACGCCACGGATGACTTTGACGATTGCCAGTTGCTTACGTCGAAGACCTTGCAGGAACAGAAGAAGAAGATTTCTGTCGTTAGGGTTTCCAAGCCCTGAAAGTCAAAATCCGCTAGGCTTTCGACTGACGATTCGAGAGGCGACTCTTCACATCGTCGGCGTAAGTCCAGGGGGTCTCGTTGCCGGAGTGGGTCCCGCCATTCCTGTGCCTCTTCGAGGCACTCGTGGAAGAGCCATCACCGGTCGCCTTCCCCGTCCTCGTCCGAGGACTCTGCCTGTCGGCAGGTTGCTTGTCCCAACAATCACTCTACTCCTGCGGAATGGGATGCCTTTCGCACAGAGGTGATGGCGATTTTTCAGTCGCAGGGCTCCGTTCAGTCCGCGCCTTCGAAAGAAGCCGGCAGGGAACGTACTAGTGCCACCGCTCGCATGCCTTTGGGCTGGGGTGGTAGGCGCGATCATCGGGCGCCTTCGAGGTCCCGATCGGACAAGGTTGATCGCTCTAGTCATGCCCGCTCCAGGTCCCGGTCCTCGACGCCCTCGAGACCGTCGTAGCCTGTGAGGTCTTCAAAGAAGACGTCGACGCCATTGGCGCCATGTCCGTCGAGGGACACTCTCGAGGCTCCGCCTCCGAGGAAGTCAGCAGCGCCGAGGCCGTCGAAGGACACGCTCGGGGCTCCGCCCTCAAGGCCTGTGTCGAAGCCGTCGGCGCCACGATCGATGTCAACGCCAATTCTGTCGACGCCTTTCGAGGATGCTTTGTCGGAGGTACCCCGTACATCGGTGGATACCCAGAGTAAGGCCCTGAAGAAGTTGGTGAGACCTCTCTTTGAGCCTTTTTCTGTGCCCTCCTCCAGGGATTTATTCCAGCCTCTGGATTATATTTCTGAGGTAGAGGAAGGGTCTGAGAAAGGTTTGGTTCCAGATGAGGTGCCTGATGAGATATTGTCTGGTCATAGCCAGATTGAAGACTTGCGTCAGTCTTTGCACGACGCCAGTGGTCTACATACCTCCCCGGAGGTTGAGTTTGGCCGGCCTGAGCGTGGTACGCATGCTGACTCTTCGTACAGGCGGCTTATGTCGAGGGTGACAGAGTACTTGGGGTGGTCTGCTGCGCCACCAGTAGATTTTCTGCAGGACGACCTGACAGATATCTTGGACCAAGGTCCACCAACTGACACGGTACTGCCATTCCATATGGGTTGCAACGGAGGGTGGCGGCGGTGGCTTGGACTGCTCCGGAGAGTCTCCCGGCAGTGGGTAAGTCGTTGCCGAAAAAGTACCGCCCAGCCAGTGGCGACCCCGGCTACTTGTCCATGCACCCTACTCCGGAGAGTTTGGTGGTGCAGGCGGCTACAGCCCCAGGAAAACAGGCGTCGTACCCTACCATCCCTCCTGACAGGGATGACAAACATTTCGACGGTTGGGCGAAGAAAGTCTTTTCTTCAGGGGGTATGGCTTTGAAAGCAGCCAACTCTGTGTTTGCCTTAGCATGTTTCACTCACACTCTGTGGAATTGTGTTTCATTGGCGGCTGAACATATTCCTGACGGGGAGGAACGGGATGGCTTTCTTGCCCTTGTACAGGATGGCAAGGATGCCATGTGTGAATCCGCTCAGTTGGGTCTGGACGTGGCAGACTGTGTCAGCTGGTCCATGGCGGTGAGCACCGTGATGCGCATATTTGCGTGGTTGTGGAAGTCGGGTTTGCTCCTGATGTGCAGGCCCGGCTTCTCAACATGCCCTTTGATGGTGACCATCTTTTTGGCAGCAAGGCTGACGAGAGCCTTGAGAGGTTGCAGACCTCCAAAGCTGCAGCGAAGTCGTTGAGCGCTGCAGTTCGCCAACCTCTGCCTTTTCGTCCTAGGGACAGCAATGGAGGGGAGGTTCCTTTCGATATTACTCAACCTTTGGTAGATCGAGGGGAGCTGCAAGTCAAAGAGGCCAACGTAGGAGTACCAGAGGTGGAAAGCAAGGTACTCGAGGTGCTAAGGCCGCTCGGGCAGTTGCCTCTTTGCCCTCAGGCACTGCCGCAGCCACTTCAGGTCAGTCATGAGGCCATGTCCCATGGTTCACCGGTTGGGGAAAGGCTGGCGCAGCATCTTGTAGAATGGCGTGCCATTATTTCAGATGTGTGGGTTCTGGAGATCATAGCACATGGCTACTGTCTTCCTTTCCGGCAGAGGCCTCACGACAATCCACCAGGGAATCTGTCTTTGAAGAGTCCGGATCCGCTCCTTGCGCAGGAAATCAAATCCCTGCTGGAGAAAGGCGCAATAGAACTGGTGCCTGTAGCGGAGAGGAACAAGGGATGGTATTCCCCTTATTTTTTGATTTCGAAGAAAGACGGGGGATTGAGACCCATCATGGACTTGCGTGGTTTGAACAAGCTCCTCAGGAAGGACAAGTTCAAGATGGTTACTCTCTCTCAAGTTCTCCAGGCCCTTCAACCTCAGTACTGGTTGGTGTCTCTCGACCTCAAGGATGCTTACTTTCATCTGCCGATTCATCCCAAGCACAAGAAGTACCTGAGGTTCGCGGTTGGAGACTCGCACTTTCAGTTTCGGGTCCTGCCGTTCGGATTGACCTCCGCCCTGAGGGTTTTCACAAAGCTCATGGTGGTGGTGGCACCGGATCTCAGGAAAGGGGGGGATTCACGTCCACCCCTACCTGGACGATTGGTTGATCAGGACACGCTCTCCTGAGCAAGTCCTGGATCATCTTTCAGTCACCTGCCACTCCCTTCAGAGGCTGGGCTTTTCCCTCAACTTAAAGAAGTCCCACTTGACACCAACACAGCGGCTCCAGTACATCGCAGCAGTGCTCGACACATCCCTGGGGCAGTGTTTCCCTCCCCAGGTGAGGGCTCATCACATTCTGCAGATGGTGCACAAGTTTCAACATGCCCAGAGTCTCCCGGCGTTCGAGTTCTTGAGGTTGCTCGGCCTCATGGCATCCTGCATTCTTTTGGTGCCAGAGGCTCGACTGCGGATGAGATCTCTGCAGTGGTCACAGTCCTGCGGCAGGATGTCGGACCCCGTTCAGGTGCCGCCCTCGGTCGGCCAAGAACCTTCTGTGGTGGGCCGTCGAAGGCAATCTGACTGAGGGGGCTCCGTTTTGGCTCCCCTGGCCAGAGGTGACGATCGTGACGGACGCATCCCTCACAGGATGGGGAGCTCATGCCAACGAGTTAACCGTCAACGGTCGTTGGTCTCCGTCGGAGTCCAGACTCCATATCAATCTGTTGGAGCTGAGGGCCGTCAGGCTTGCCCTGAAGGCTTTTCTGCTGACTGTGCGAGGGAAGAATGTCCTGATTCTGAAGGACAACACAGTGGCCATGCACTACCTCAACAAAAAGGGGGGGCCGGGTCACTTCCTCTGTGCAGGGAGGCGATGCAGCTCTGGTTCTGGGCCATCCAGCAGGAAATTTCGATCTCGGCAGTTCATCTGGCCGGAGACGAAAACGAGACGGCGAACGCTCTGAGTAGGCACAGCGCGATCTCTCACGAGTGGGAGCTGGCTCAGGAGATTCTCCTGGTGATCTTCGCCCTTTGGGGGACCCCACAAGTGGATCTCTTCGCCACCAGTGTCAACCGGAAGTGCGAAAGGTTCTGCTTGTGGGAATTTCCTCCAAAGGGAGCCTTAGGGGACGCGTTTGTGGTGGAGTGGTCCTTCCCACTGCTGTACGCGTTTCCTCCATTCCCCGTCATCCCGCAAGTACTGCGGAGGTTACGAAGGTTCGGTTCCCGGATGATCCTCATTGCTCCGGCATGGGCCCGGAGAACGTGGTACCCAGACCTTCTCAACTTGTCCATCTGCCCTCCATGCTGTCTTCCCTACCGAGACGATCTGCTCTCACGGGAGGGGGGTCAGGTTCTCCATCCAGAGGTCAGATCCCTCAACCTTCATGCTTGGCTTCTAAAGGGTTGAGGTATAAGGATTGGGACCTCCCTGAAGACGTGATGGAGGTGTTGCTTTCGGCCAGACGGCCTGCAACAAAGGCCCTGTACCGTTGCCATTGGAGAAATTTCTGCAACTGGTGTAGGGTTCAGAATGTGGATCCTTTTTGATGTGACATTCCTGTGGTTCTGTCTTTTTTGCTTTCCTTAGCCTACAAGGGCCTGCAAGTGGGTACCGTTAAAGGTTACCAGGCGACGCTGTCCATATTTAAGCGCTCGTCTGAGGAGTGTTCTTATTTTAAAATTCCTTTAATTTCTCAGTTTCTGAAAGGGCTCACTAATGTGTTTCCACCGTCACCTTACCAGGTGCCCGGTTGGGATTTGAACCTGGTTATAAAATTCCTCATGGGTGCTCCTTTTGAGCCTTTACATTCTTGTCCTTTAAGACTGTTAACCCTTAAAACTGTATTTATAGTTGCGGTTACTTCCGCTCGCAGAGTGAGTGAGTTGCAGGCATTTTCTGTTAAGCCACCCTTCACTGTGTTTCATAAGGACAGGGTCGTCCTTAGGGTTCGTCCTTCCTTTCTTCCGAAAGTTGTGACGGAATTTCATTTAAGCCAGAAGGTCATTCTTCCGGCGTTTTATCCTCCTCCGCATCCTGGTAAGGAAGAGGAGAGGCTCCATAGGTTGGATCCTAGGAGAGCTTTAAGTTTCTACATTTCACGCATTTCCCGAATCAGAGTGGACGATCAGCTCTTTATAGGATACGCTGGAAGGCGTTTGGGACAAGCTGTTACTAAGCAGACTTTTTGTCTAGATGGATTATCTTGGCAATTTCTGAATGTTACCGCTTGGCGGGTAAGGACCCTCCGGTAGGCTTACGGGCCCATTCTACTAGGGGTGTGGCTGCCTCTACTGCTCTGCAGAGGGGTGTTCCCATTCGTAACATTTGTGAAGCAGCCACATGGGCTTCGGTCCATACTTTTGTAAGACACTACTCCCTAGATTCTATCCATGGGCAGCATCTGGCCTTTGGCAAGGCGGTCCTTTATTCTGCAATTTAATTGGGCATTCTAAATTTTTATTTCTAAATTCTTTTCCCTCCTCCATATGTTGGTACTGCTTTGGGAGTCTGTCATACATATGGAATACGTCGGAGGAACCAATCCCCTCGAAGAACAAGTTACTTTCTTACCTGGTAACATTCTTTCGATGGGATGTTCCAACGAGGTATTCCATGTCGTCAGGTGTGTTCCCATTGAGCTCTGGGTATTTTTTGCCCCAGTGTTTGCTCACATTTCTTCATATAATTCCATTGGATCTCCTCCTTTTGTGTATTTAAATATTTGTACAGGGCTGAGACGAGTTTCTTTGAGCCTGTGTGGGTTGTTAAAAATAGATGAAAGGGGTTAACTCTCTGGTTGCTGACTGTCTTATGGTTGGGGTCGCGAGCCAATGTCGTAGCTGTACATATTTATATCTGTCTTTTGCTGTTAGGCCCAATAACGACTTGCAGTATTCAAATGATCTAATTTTTAGGTCCTGGAAAATGTCCCCGATTTTTATGCACCCTGCTATCTCCCAATTTTTGTATGCCCCTTTCTCCATTCCCGTTGGGAAGTCTGAACATGTGTCTAAAGGTTGCCAGCTCTTCCGTTAGCTCGTCTCTTTTTGTGGTTTCGTCCCGTATGTCTAAAGCCGCCCACATCCCCTCGCTAATTCGTAGGTTTGGGTGTCTATAATTTTTCACTCTCCATAGCAGTTCCGGCAGTGGTGTGCCCGTCACCGCTCTGCCCTGGCTTGCCCATATCTCATGTGAGTCCTTTGGGGCCCATTCTTTCATTACCCACAGCTGCACAGCTTCGTAATACTTGCAGGGGTGTTCTAAGTCCATCCCTCCGGTGTGTATTGGTGCTGTCAGCACCTTCCTTACCATTCTGGGGGGTCTTTTTTTCCAAATATATGCCATGATTGCTTTGGTCAGGGTTTTAAAGAAAGTCTTGGGAATTTTGATCAGTAGTGCCTGAAAATATTATAGCAGTTTTGGAAGGATATTCATCTTTATGGAGGTCATCCGACCCCACCAAGAGATTGTCAGGGGTTCCATCTCTCCAAGTCTTGTTTTATTCTTTCCAATAGTTGCGTGAAGTTCTCCCCATATATCTGTCCTACTCGTGCTGTAAGGGTAACTCCTAGGTATTTTATCCCTTTATCTGCCATCTTTGACTACAGGGAAGATGATATTCTCTTTATCCCCTCACAGTCTCCCACAATAACTAGTCATTCCGATTTCTGCCTGTTGATTTTTAAACCTGATATTGCTCCAAATTCTTCGAGTTCCCGTATCAGTGCGTGAAGTGTCCGTTCTGGGTCTGATAGTGCCATCAGCATATCATCCGTATACGCCATTACTTTATGGGATTCCCCTGCCATTTCTATGCCTTTCAGGGTCTCCGAGTCCCAGATTATTATCAAGAGGGGTTCCAAGTATATCGTGTAGAGGAGCAGTGACAGGGGACATCCCTGTTTAGTACCCCGAGTTACCCTCACTCTGCCGGTGACTTTTCCGCTTATGGCTATACGGATACCAGAGGTATTATACTTAGCATTGACCATTTTGACTTACTGATCGCCAAAGCCCATATTTCGCAATATGCGGAAAAGGGCGAACACTCTACCCGGTCAAGCGCCTTTTCTGCATCTAATGATAGCAATACAGCCGGAGTCTGGATTATCCCTATCTTCTCCAACAAGTTTGCAATTCTTCTAGTGTTATTGTGCGTCTGCCTTTCAGGGATAAATCCCGATTGGTCTTGGCCTACCAATTTGGGTAGCAGGTTTGTTGGCCTGTTCTCTAGGACTTTCTTATAAAGTTTAGCGTCTAAGTTGATAAGTGCTATTGGGCGATACGAGCCCAGGAAGGGTCAGATCTTTTCCCTGCTTGTGAAACACCTGGACCTTGGCCTCATTCATCAACGGAGTGATGTTCCCCGATTTTTTGAATGTGTTGAAGAGTCTACTTACGATTGAGGCCAGAATATCTATGTACTTCCTATAAAAGATAGAAGCGAATCCATCCGGGCCTGGTGTTTTATTCAGGGGCAGTTCTAGGATAGCTTTTTTCACCTCCTCTATTTTTATTTCATCATCTAATTGTTGTCTGTCTGTTTCTGAGATTCGCAGGATGGTTATAGTGTTCAGATATGTTTCCTGATCCTGCCCTGAGGGATTATCTGATCCGTAGAGTGTCTGATAGAATTCTTTAAAGATTTCCTCAATATCTTCTGTTCGTGTCTGTTCTATTGCCATATTATTTTAAAAATGTTTAACTGCTTGAGGGTGTTGTTTGGCTCTCAGTTGTCCTGCTAAGTATTTGTCGGCCTTATTTGCCTTTGTATAGTACCAGTGCTTACGGTATAAGAGGTTCTTCTTCTCCCGTTTCGTTTGGACGGCTTCTAATTGGCCCTGTACATGTCTCAATGCCTTCTTCAATTTATTTGTGGGGTTCTGTATCAGTTCTCCCTGTATGTCCTATAGTTTTCCCTTTAGTTCCTTGTCCAATTGATATCTTTGTTTTTCTCTGCCCAATTTGAGGGCAATTAGCTGTCCCCTCCTGACCACCTTAAAAGCTTCCCATATGGTTTCCTGCGATACCTCCTCAGAGTCGTTGTGGGTAAAGTATTGTATTATTTTCTCTTTGATAGCATTCTCCAGCATGGGATCATGTAAAATATATCTGGTGGGAGTGTCTACCGCCACAGCCCCACTCTCTTACCCATCAGGGATAGTTGTATCCAGAGTGAGACATGGTCTGATATTGATACGGGACCCAGTTATAGCCCCTGGATTTTCCCCATGACCCCTGTGGAAGACCAGATGTAATCTATCCTGGACATCGTCTGGTGTACGTGTGAGAGGTGTGTATATCCTTTTTGTTGGCCCTTTCTTTCCCGCCAGACATCGCTGAGTGACAACGTTTCCATTTTGTGGCATTGTTTCTTTGATGCTGCCCCCTGTCCCTGTGTTCTGTTCCCAGTTTGATCTAGGGTGGGTTGCCATGCTAAGTTAAGGTCCCCCAAGCCCCTGCACCATATCCCCTGTTGCAAATCTTTCCAGTTTTTCCAGGGTATTCCTCACAAATCCATCCTGAACCATGTTCGGGGCAGGCATATATTGATGCCAGTTTTGAGTGATCCTCCAGGGACACATTTGCGAATATATATTTCAAGGGGATTGGTTCCTCCGACGTATTGCATATCTATGACAGGTAATCACCACAGCTGTGCTGCTTCAGAAAATTTTCTGCGTCCTGCGTCGATGACGTCGATACGCTGTCCTCGAGGGCTTCATCGAGCCGACGTCACCGGATGTTATAAGTAGGACGCACAACGTCCGTAGCCTCAGTTCCGTTTTTTCCGCGAACGTTTTCGCTTCGGATATCTCGGCGCGCCTCGGTTCTTCTGAGTTTCTATCGTTCTATCGAACTTGTTGTTTGTGAAGTCATGTCTTCGTCTTGTTCCAGCCCGCGGCCAGGTTGCAAGAAGTGTCGGGACTGCGGTTCCAAGATGTCGCTGACAGACCCGCACAATGCCTGCCTCTGGTGCCTCGGTGAGGACCACGCCACGGATGACTTTGACGATTGCCAGTTGCTTACGTCGAAGGCCTTGCAGGAACAGAAGAAGAAGCTTTCTGTCGGTAGGGTTTCCAAGCCCCGAAAGTCAAAATCCGCTAGGCTTTCGACTGACGATTCGAGAGGCGACTCTTCGCATCGTCGGCGTAAGTCCAGGGGGTCTCGTTGCCGGAGTGGGTCCCGCCATTCCTGTGCCTCTTCGAGGCACTCGTGGAAGAGCCGTCACCGGTCGCCTTCCCCGTCCTCGGCCGAGGACTCTGCCCGTCGGCAGGTTACTTGTCCCAACAAGCACTCTACTCCTGCGGAATGGGATGCCTTTCGCACAGAGATGATGGCGATTTTTCAGTCGCAGGGCTCCGTTCAGTCCGCGCCTTCGAAAGAAGCCGGCAGGGAACGTACTAGTGCCACCGCTCGCATGCCTTTGGGCTTGGGTGGTAGGCGCGATCATCGGGCGCCTTCGAGGTCCCGATCGGACAAGGTGGATCGCTCTAGTCATGCCCGCTCCAGGTCCCGGTCCTCGATGCCCTCGAGACTGTCGGAGCCTGTCAGGTCTTCAAAGAAGACATCGACGCCATTGGCGCCATGTCCGTCGAGGGACTCTCGAGGCTCTGCCTCCGAGGAAGTCATCAGCGCCGAGGCCGTCGAAGGACACGCTCGGGGCTCCGCCCTCAAGGCCTGTGTCGAAGCCGTCGGCGCCACGATCGACGTCAACCACAATTCTGTCGACGCCCTCGACGCCTTTCGAGGATGCTTTGTCGGAGGAACCCCGTACATCGGTGGATACCCAGAGTAAGGCCCTGAAGAAGTTGGTGAGACCTCTCTTTGAGCCTTTTTTTGTGCCCTCCTCCAGGGATTTATTCCAGCCTCTGGATTATATTTCTGAGGTGGAGGAAGGGTCTGAGAAAGGTTTGGTTCCAGATGAGGTGCCTGATGAGATATTGGCTGGTCATAGCCAGATTGAAGACTTGCGTCAGTCTTTGCACGACGCCAGTGGTCTACATACCTCCCCGGAGGTTGAGTTTGGCCGGCCTGAGCGTGGTACGCATGCTGACTCTTCGTACAGGCGGCTTATGTCGAGGGTGACAGAGTACTTGGGGTGGTCTGCGCCACCAGTAGATTTTCTGCAGGACGACCTGACAGATATCTTGGACCAAGGTCCACCAACTGACGCGGTACTGCCATTCCATATGGGTTGCAACGGAGGGTGGCGGCGGTGGCTTGGACTGCTCCGGAGAGTCTCCCGGCAGTGGGTAAGTCGTTGCCGAAAAAGTACTGCCCAGCCAGTGGCGACCCTGGCTACTTGTCCATGCACCCTACTCCGGAGAGTTTGGTGGTGCAGGCGGCTACAGCCCCAGGAAAACAGGCGTCGTACCCTATCATCCCTCCTGACAGGGATGACAAACATTTCGACGGTTGGGCGAAGAAAGTCTTTTCTTCAGGGGGTATGGCTTTGAAAGCAGCCAACTCTGTGTGTGCCTTAGCATGTTTCACTCACACTCTGTGGAATTGTGTTTCATTGGCGGCTGAACATATTCCTGAGGGGGAGGAACGGGATGGCTTTCTTGCCCTTGTACAGGATGGCAAGGATGCCATGTGTGAATCCGTTCAGTTGGGTCTGGACGTGGCAGACTGTGTCAGCCGGTCCATGGTGGTGAGCACCGTGATGCGCATATTTGCGTGGTTGGTTGTGGAAGTCGGGTTTGCTCCTGATGTGCAGGCCCGGCTTCTCAACATGCCCTTTGATGGTGACCATCTTTTTGGCAGCAAGGCTGACGAGAGCCTTGAGAGGTTGCAGACCTCCAAAGCTGCAGCGAAGTCGTTGAGCGCTGCAGTTCGCCAACCTCTGCCTTTTCGTCCTAGGGACAGCAATGGAGAGAGGTTCCTTTCGATATTACTCAACCTTTGGTAGATCGAGGGGAGCTGCAAGTCAAAGAGGCCAACGTAGGAGTACCAGAGGTGGAAAGCAAGGTACTCGAGGTGCCAAGGCCGCTCGGGCAGTTGCCTCTTTGCCCTCAGGCACTGCCGCAGCCACTTCAGGTCAGTCATGAGGCCATGTCCCATGGTTTACCGGTTGGGGAAAGGCTGGCGCAGCATCTTGTAGAATGGCGTGCCATTATTTCAGATGTGTGGGTTCTGGAGATCATAGCACACGGCTACTGTCTTCCTTTCCGGCAGAGGCCTCACGACAATCCACCAGGGAATCTCTCTTTGAAGAGTCTGGATCCGCTCCTTGCGCAGGAAATCAAATCCCTGCTGGAGAAAGGCGCAATAGAACTGGTGCCTGTAGCGGAGAGGAACAAGGGATGGTATTCCCCTTATTTTATGATTTCGAAGAAAGACGGGGGATTGAGACCCATCATGGACTTGCGTGGTTTGAACAAGCTCCTCAGGAAGGACAAGTTCAAGATGGTTACTCTCTCTCAAGTTCTCTAGGCCCTTCAACCTCAGGACTGGTTGGTGTCTCTCGACCTCAAGGATGCTTACTTTCATCTGCCGATTCATCCCAAGCACAAGAAGTACCTGAGGTTCGCGGTTGGAGACTCGCACTTTCAGTTTCAGGTCCTGCCGTTCGGATTGACCTCCGCCCTGAGGGTTTTCACCAAGCTCATGGTGGTGGTGGCACCGTATCTCAGGAAAGGGGGGGATTCACGTCTACCCCTACCTGGACGATTGGTTGATCAGGGCACGCTCTCCTGAGCAAGTCCTGGATCATCTTTCAGTCACCTGCCACTCCCTTCAGAGGCTGGGCTTCTCCCTCAACTTAAAGAAGTCCCACTTGACACCAACACAGCGGCTCCAGTACATCGCAGCAGTGCTCGACACATCCCTGGGGCAGTGTTTCCCTCCCCAGGTGAGGGCTCATCACATTCTGCAGATGGTGCACAAGTTTCAACATGCCCAGAGTCTCCCGGCGTTCGAGTTCTTGAGGTTGCTCGGCCTCATGGCATCCTGCATTCTTTTGGTGCCAGAGGCTCGACTGCGGATGAGATCTCTGCAGTGGGCTCTCAAGATGCAGTGGTCACAGTCCTGCGGCAGGATGTCGGACCCCGTTCAGGTGCCGCCCTCGCTCGGCCAAGAACCTTCTGTGGTGGGCCGTCGAAGGCAATCTGACTGAGGGGGCTCCGTTTTGGCTCCCCTGGCCAGAGGTGACGATCGTGACGGACGCATCCCTCACAGGATGGGGAGCTCATGCCAACGAGTTAACCGTCAACGGTCGTTGGTCTCCGTCGGAGTCCAGACTCCATATCAATCTGTTGGAGCTGAGGGCCGTCAGGCTTGCCCTGAAGGCTTTTCTGCTGACTGTGCGAGGGAAGAATGTCCTGATTCTGAAGGACAACACAGTGGCCATGCACTACCTCAACAAAAAGGGGGGGCCGGGTCACTTCCTCTGTGCAGGGAGGCGATGCAGCTCTGGTTCTGGGCCATCCAGCAGGAAATTTCGATCCCGGCAGTTCATCTGGCCGGAGACGAAAACGAGACGGCGAACGCTCTGAGTAGGCAGAGCGCGATCTCTCACGAGTGGGAGCTGGCTCAGGAGATTCTCCTGGTGATCTTCGCCCTTTGGGGAACCCCACAAGTGGATCTCTTCGCCACCAGTGTCAACCGGAAGTGCGAAAGGTTCTGCTTGTGGGAATTTCATCCAAAGGGAGCCTTAGGGGACGCGTTTGTGGTGGAGTGGTCCTTCCCACTGCTGTACGCGTTTCCTCCATTCCCCGTCATCCCGCAAGTACTGCGGAGGTTACGAAGGTTCGGTTCCCGGATGATCCTCATTGCTCCGGCATGGGCCCGGAGAACGTGGTACCCAGACCTTCTCAACTTGTCCATCTGCCCTCCATGCTGTCTTCCCTACCGAGACGATCTGCTCTCACGGGAGGGGGGTCAGGTTCTCCATCCAGAGGTCAGATCCCTCAACCTTCATGCTTAGCTTCTAAAAGGTTGAGGTATAAGGATTGGGACCTCCCTGAAGACGTGATGGAGGTGTTGTTTTCGGCCAGGCGGCCTGCAACAAAGGCCCTGTACCGTTGCCATTGGAGAAATTTCTGCAACTGGTGCAGGGTTCAGAATGTGGATCCTTTTTGATGTGACATTCCTGTGGTTCTGTCTTTTTTGCTTTCCTTAGCCTACAAGGGCCTGCAAGTGGGTACCGTTAAAGGTTACCAGGCGACGCTGTCCATATTTAAGCGCTCGTCTGAGGAGTGTTCTTATTTTAAAATTCCTTTAATTTCTCAGTTTCTGAAAGGGCTCACTAATGTGTTTCCACCGTCACCTTACCAGGTGCCCGGTTGGGATTTGAACCTGGTTATAAAATTCCTCATGGGTGCTCCTTTTGAGCCTTTACATTCTTGTCCTTTAAGACTGTTAACCCTTAAAACTGTATTTATAGTTGCGGTTACTTCCGCTCGCAGAGTGAGTGAGTTGCAGGCATTTTCTGTTAAGCCACCCTTCACTGTGTTTCATAAGGACAGGGTCGTCCTTAGGGTTCGTCCTTCCTTTCTTCCGAAAGTTGTGACGGAATTTCATTTAAGCCAGAAGGTCATTCTTCCGGCGTTTTATCCTCCTCCGCATCCTGGTAGGGAAGAGGAGAGGCTCCATAGGTTGGATCCTAGGAGAGCTTTAAGTTTCTACATTTCACGCATTTCCCGAGTCAGAGTGGACGATCAGCTCTTTATAGGATACGCTGGAAGGCGTTTGGGACAAGCTGTTACTAAGCAGACTTTTTGTCTACATGGATTATCTTGGCAATTTCTGAATGTTACCGCTTGGCGGGTAAGGACCCTCCGGTAGGCTTACGGGCCCATTCTACTAGGGGTGTGGCTGCCTCTACTGCTCTGCAGAGGGGTGTTCCCATTCGTAACATTTGTGAAGCAGCCACATGGGCTTCGGTCCATACTTTTGTAAGACACTACTCCCTAGATTCTATCCATGGGCAGCATCTGGCCTTTGGCAAGGCGGTCCTTTATTCTGCAATTTAATTGGGCATTCTAAATTTTTATTTCTAAATTCTTTTCCCTCCTCCATATGTTGGTACTGCTTTGGGAGTCTGTCATACATATGGAATACGTCGGAGGAACCAATCCCCGCGAAGAACAAGTTACTTTCTTACCTGGTAACATTCTTTCGATGGGATGTTCCAACGAGGTATTCCATGTCGCTCCCTCCCTGCCTGCCCCGCTACAGAATTTCTTATGCGATTGCAGCTTACGTTTCCGCAAGACTTTCTGTAGTCATACTGGCAGAAGATTGGTGCCACACGTTCTGGGGAAAAAACTACAACTGAGGCTACGGGCGTCGTGCGTCCTACTTATAACATCCGCTGACGTCGGCTCGACGGAGGCCCTCGAGGACAGCGTATCGACATCATCGACGCAGGACGCAGACGCCGAAAATGTTCCGAAGCAGCACAGCTGTGGTGATTACCTGTCATAGATATGGAATACGTCGTCGGAACATCCCATCGAAAGAACGTTACCAGGTAAGAAAGTAACTTGTTCATCTCTAATTTGTCTGCTTGGGTGTCATGTATGTGTGTACTCAAGTTTTTGCAGAATGCCAGAATCACCCCCACTATTTTCTCTTGTGCATTGGATTGGAGTATATGGTTAAATCCTCTCAGGTGGATTTTCCCCTTATCCTTAGCTCTGATATGGGTTTCCTGTAACATAAGAATAGCAAGTTCCCTCTTTGTAGAAGATTTTTGACCTTCTTCCTTTTTACAGGGGTGTTTAGACCCCTGACGTTGAATGTAAGAATTTGTATCCCTTCCATCTCAGATTGTTGCATGTCCCTTCCCACCCCTTTTCCAAATCAGGCTTAACCGGTTCTGTTCCCCAATCCTCCCTCCCCTCTTCCTTCCCTCCCTCCCCTTACAATCCTCAACTTGTAATTCCCTCACCACCCCCATAACAGTCCTGTGAAGGGTCCGGGGACCTATGACTGCTCGGGTGAGATGCCTGTCGCATCTGACCCTCAGAAACTCAGGAAACCTTTGTGGGGATGCCTAAACTCCACCTTGGTGCCAAGTGGCCGCCCCTGGGGTTGGTCCCCCTGGGCCGCAATCTGCCCATTAGTGATACCTGTTGCCCCCTCTGGGGGTTTCTATGTTATTTGTCCCCGCTGGATAGTTTGTTCCTTCGAGGCCGGCGAGGACGGCAGGACTTCTGGGGCCTTCACTTCGTATTGCCATTGTGTTTGTTCCTTTGGTGTATCGTCTTCCATTACCATGGCCACCTTCACGATCTGTTGCCGCTTGTTTGCTTTTCCATATCCCTTTCTTCTCCTCGTGGATTGAGGATGTGCAGACCCTTTTCGCAGGTTGTCACTCTGTGCTGTTTGCCATCCCATGTTAATAGGAGTCCAAACGGGCAGGTCCATTTATATCGAACCTCTTCTGTTGCCAATTCTTTCACCATGGGTCCCATCATCTCTTCTCTTTTCTGAAGTGTCGACTGGGCTAAGTCTTGGTATAGCTGTATTTCCACCCCATTCATTTGGATTTGCCCCATCGATCTTGCTTTGCAGAGGATTTGTTCCTTCCGGGACTATGAAGAAAGTGCCACAAGGACGTCTCAAGGGCGTGTACCTGGTTCGCTCGTTCTTCATGAGCATATACTTTTGATTCAGCCTATCCGTAACTCTGCCTCTTTGCTTTTTGACAATATGTCCTTAAAGACTTGCTGGACCGCCTCTTTGAGATCTTTTTCTTCTGCGGTTTCCACCATATTCTTGATCCGGATGTTTGATCTCCAGGTCCTCGCACTGGAGTTCTAAATTATGCGTGAGGCGTATCCGGTGCTCTTGTGCTCCCCTGCTTTGCTGCATTTCTTCCTCCACATTTTGCACTACTCTCTCCAGCGTATCTGTCCTTTCTTCTAGCTTAGCCATGCCAACTCTTAATTCTTGTACTGCCTGTTTCATATCTTTTAGTGATTAAAATTCAGTATGAACTGTGGTCATAAATTGTTCCTGAAGATCTTTGAACCACGTTTGCATGTCCTCTTTTGTAGCTGCCATTGCCTGTGCCGGGCTCGGTTCCGGATTTAGATGTATTTCTCCTTGACCCTTCCCTTTCGTTTGGGTGGGTGTGTTGCTGCCCCAAAGTTGGATCAGGCAGGAGTCCTGTTTGGCTGCTGGGTTCTGCGTCGTCAATTCAGTCCCCTTTCCTCTTGATTTGGACATGTGGGCTGACAGGTGTGTATCCCTCCTCAGGTCTTTGGGCCTCTTGTGTTCCGTTTGTCTTGTCCTTGCATGAAGTTATGTTTCCTCTTGGGTGGGGGCTTCCTCCAGTAATCTGACTGCTGCTGTTCTTGCTTGGGTAGGAATTGTGGGCTTTGCGTGCCGTGCCCAGTCACCCACTCCCAAGCTGCTTGTCATGATCTCTGCTTCCAAAAGATCAGGACTTGCCCGACTCCCTTGGAAGCAGACCCATAACCCCGGTTCCGAGTGCCAGCCAGTCCCAATTGGGACCTTTTGGACCCTGTCCTGGCGCCATTGGCACCAGGCTCATAAAGATGCCCAGTCCCAGCGCTGGAAGCGCCGGGCTCATAATGCTTGGGTGGACTTACCTGCAGCAGACCATGCTGCTTACTTACCTGCCAGTTGAACCCCTGATCCTCTTATGTTTGGGACTACTTTTCCTGTTGGGTGGGGCAGGAGCCACTCCCTAGGTTCAGAACTCTTCTGGAAAGCAGGAACTCTTTTCTTACCTAGGCGTGGCTGTGGAAGGAGACACCTAAGCACTACAGGAGGCTATTTAAACCACACCCGATGGATGAATCTTGCTTTGCGTTATTCTGCATTCTCTGCAGCAGAACGCTCATCGTGTCTTCTGCTTCTGATCCTGGGCCTAAGGGAACAAAGGCTTACCATCCTGGAATCCAGTCTTCAGCAGCACCTGTAAAGACAACGAAAGAACAGATTAGCACTATGGTCTTCAGTGGCAGCGCATCTCTTACCTGGTCCATCGGCTGTCACCAACACCTCGCGCTGCATTCCGGCATCTGAAAGGCAAAGGCTTACCTACTCTTCGCATGCTCCGGAGGTCTTCGCACTGCATTCCGGCATCTGAAAGACAAAAGCTTACCAGCTCTTCGCACGCTCCGGAGGCCTTCGGCGCTGCATCCCGCATCTGAAAGACAAAAGAAGGTGCGTTTAAAGACATTAGGCAACCTTATTACTCACGTGCCATTACTCCTTCCCACACCGAATCCAGTGGGTATTCCAGCACCCTTCAGCTTCTCTAAAGCTCCGAACTTGTATCTGCAAGATAAAAGGGACAGTTAGTGCGCATCGTGAAGCAGGCTACAAGCGCTTACTTACGTGCTTCCAGGCACTTCTATTCCTCACGCGGGTTCGATCCTCAACTCTCATCAGCCCGCCATCCGCCATCGCCGGAACCCTGCAAAACAAGAGATATCATTACAAAAGACTTTTAAGACATTTGAAGTGCCCAGAACTTACCGTTCGTGCAGTTAACAACGGACAGCAGTCCTCTGAGGTCAAGAGGCCTGCACCCTTATCCAGTGAAGAAACTGGTTACGGCACCCTGCCCCGAGGCAGATGGAGAGCTCGGCGTTCACTTACCTAAGACATCTTACTCTTCGAGTCAGACATACAGTGCACAGAGGTCCAGCCCAAAGAGCAAACCGTGTGTTACACATCACCTTTGAAGATACGGCATTCACCCAGTCAAGACCGGCGCCTCTGCGGGAATCAGGTGAGCGTTACAGAACGCAAAGCCTACCACAAAACTCCCACCCAGGCGCTATGGAAACCTCGGATACCGACCAGCTAGCCCAGTTACTTGGGGAACTAAGAGCAGAAGTGCATGCAGCCCGTCAGGAAACAAATGCTCTAAGAAGGGAACTGATTATTTCCAAGGAGCGAACAGACGATCTCGCTAGACAATTGCTACAGTCACAAGCCGGACAAACTCCGTTACCCGCATCAGGGGCAAATCTTCCTTCATCATCCTCTGCGAACCCAGTGCAGATCAACCTACCTGGGAATGTACCTCTGGCTCCGCCCGAACGATTTTCTGGTGACCCAAAGAGGTTTGCAGTATTTATTAATCAGTGCCGGTTGCACTTCTTATGCCCGCCAGCAGCCTTTCCAACTGATCAAGCTAAGGTAGCTTTCGTGCTTTCGTACCTTAGTGGCAATGCGGCAGACTGGTCGTCCCTCTAGTTAATCAAGATGATCCGGTTCTCCATGATTTTCAAGCTTTTCAGCTCAGTATGGAAAAACTGTTTGCAAGACATTCACAGGGGCAGGCCTTGGACAATGAGCTCCTTTCATTGCGACAGGGTAATCAAGACCTTTTGGCTTATATTGCGTCTTTCAACAGACTGATAGTGGAAACTCGATGGCCTGAGGACAAAAGGATTACGCTGTTTTATAGAGGTCTACGTGGAGAGCTCAAAGATGTGTTAGCCCAAGTAGTGAATCCCCCGCAAGACTGTTCGGACTATATTGACTTAGTCGTTCAAATTGACCACAGACTGCAGAACAGGAAGGCCGATCGTTCCAAGTTTGATGCTCGAGTATTTTCCAAACCACCAACTCCTACCAAAGGAGTAGACTCCGGGGAACCCATGCAAATAGGGGGCCTGAAAGGACCACTAACACAAAAGGAGCGGGAAAGGAGAAAACAGTTGCAATTATGCCTCTATTGCGGAAACCCGGGGTACTTTCTTCGAGACTGTCCGGTGAAACCAGCCAAGAAGGCAGTAGGAGCTGCAGTTATCAGGGTCACAAACCTGAGCAGGGAAACGACCTTGCCCGACAAGAATAGAGGTCCTCTTGCCGAGCGTTAAAACCAGTTCCGTGACCTCGCATTTCGTGATACCTATGGTCCTCATTAGCCCTGAACATCCGGATCGATTACATGCGATTGTAGTTTACGTCGACAGCGGTGCCATCGGCAATTATGTGGATCATGAAATGGTTTTGAGGATGAATCTGACTCTTTGTCCAAAGGCTGTAAAGGACGTCATTACTACGGTGGATGGTACGGAGATAGCCTCCGGACGAGTAACGCATACCACCCAAGAAGTGACGCTAGTAAGTCAAGATGGACACCATGAGAAGATCGTGTTCGATGTGATCAAGGCCCCTCAGTTCCAGATTATTCTAGGAATTCCTTGGTTAGAGAAGCACAATCCTCAGATCGATTGGCGAGCAAGAACGGTTCAGTTTCCAGAATGTGTCTCTACTTGTCACCCTCGACCTGGTGTTGCACTGGCAGCAATTTCCTCGGAGGCTCCCCAGTTACCTCCTGAATACCTAGAATTCCAAGATGTTTTCCGGAAGGATCAGGCTAACTCTCTACCTCCTCATAGGTCTTATGACTGCCAGATAGACCTGATACCTGGATCTACTCCTCCTTGTAGTAGAATTCATGCCCTCACCGAGCCTGAGAATCTTCACCTCCGACAATACCTGGATCAATACCTAGCGAATGGGTTTATTCGTCCTTCCAAGTCCCCTGCTTCCTCAGCTTTAATCTTCGTTCCAAAAAAAGAAGGGGACCTTAGAACTTGTATAGATTATCGCGCCCTGAACCAGATCACCGTTAAGAATAGATATCCGTTACCTTTGATCCCTGAACTCCTGGACCAAGTCAGAAAAGCATGCATATATACAAAGCTGGATCTTAGAGGAGCCTACCACTTGGTACGAGTAAAAGAGGGCGATGAATGGAAAACGGCCTTCCGCACCAAGTATGGGCTATTTGAATATCAGGTCATGCCCTTTGGACTTTGCAATGCCCCGGCCGCCTTTCAATATTTTATGAACGATGTCCTCAGAGAGCTCATAGATGTGTGTGTTGTTGTTTACATTGACGACATCCTCGTTTATTCTTCATCGGAAACTGAACATCGGAAACATGTGAAAATGGTCCTCGAGAGATTGCGTCAACACAAACTTTTCGATAAATTGGAAAAATGTGTTTTCAACGTGACTGAAGTTGAATTCTTGGGATTCATATTATCACCTAGCGGAGTGCGTATGGATTCAAAGAAGGTCGATGCAATTCTCAAATGGCCATCGCCATCCTCCGTAAAAGGTGTTCAAAGCATGTTAGGCTTCGCTAACTTTTACCGCAGGTTTATCCCCTAATTCTCTCGAATAGTCCAGCCCATCACCGCCTTGTTAAAGAAAAACAAACGTTTTGAATGGTCTACCGAGGCGGAACAAGCTTTCCAGAATTTGAAGACTAGATTTATCTCTGCACCGATCTTAAAACATCCTCGCCCAGAACACCCCAACATCGTTGAAACTGATGCTTCGAGCCTTGCCATGGGGGCAGTTCTATCACAAAAGGACCCAGTAACCAATCAGTTGCATTCCGTGGCATTTTGGTCCCGCAAATTCTCGCCTCCTGAAATCAATTACACTATTACTGATAAGGAACTTCTAGCTATCAAGTCCGCCTTTAAGGCTTGGCGGCATTATCTTCTGGGGGCCCGACACACCGTTACTGTGATTACAGATCACCGAAACCTGCAATATTTGAAAACCGCAAAAGCTCAATCCTCTGGGCAACTCCGTTGGGCACTATTCTTTGCCGAGTTTGACTTCATAATTACCTATCGACCTGGTACAAAAAACGGTAAAGCTGATGCCCTTTCTCGGATGGGAGTGGAAGAACATTTGATCAATCCTAAACCTGTACCTATCATTCCCGAACAAAGAATTCTAGGTGTAATCGCCACACAATCCATAGAGGAAGTTAAGGATAAAGCCAGGCTACTGGTAACTCCAGCAGACATACAGAATTGGCATCTGCAGGGAAAGGACTTTACGGTGAAGGACAACCTATTATATTTCCAAGAACGGTTATACCTGCCCAGCACAGATTTACAGAAAAAGGTAATCTCTTGTTATCACGATTCTTTAATGGAAGGACATCCCGGTATGACCAAGACCTCGGAAAAGATCAAGCGCTACTTCTGGTGGCCATCTTGGAAAAAAGATATCAGAGACTTTATAATGTCCTGTGGAGTATGCGCCCAAAACAAGAGTCAAAAGGAAAAACCAGCCGGCCTCTTACGCCCTATTGACATCCCGCCTCGCCCTTGGCATACGCTTTCTATGGACTTCATCACCGATCTACCTCCATGCTCCGGATACAATACGATCCTAGTAATTGTGGACCTATTCTCCAAGATGGCGCATTTCATTCCACTCAAAGGCTTACCAAAAGCAGCAACTCTGGCCCGAGAATTTCTCGAAAACATCGTCCGACTGCACGGTTTTCCTTCAGTTCTAATTTCGGATCGAGGTAGTCAATTTATTTCTCATTTTTGGCAAAGTTGCTGTCGGTCGGCTCAAATTAATGTGAGACTTTCGACCAGCCACCACCCTCAAACCGACGGACAAACCGAGAGGACCAATCAAACTCTGGAACAGTATTTGCGCTGCATGCTACAAACAACTGAAAAAACTTGGAAAGATATCCTTTGGATAGCCGAATATGCCTACAATAACTCTGTCCACTCGGGAACTGGGAAGACCCCGTTTTTTCTTTTATACTGTAGTCACCCTCGAACCTCGGAGTTGGATCCACTCCAAGATCTTGGAACACCAGCAGTAGACCACCTGCATTCTACAATCACCCAAGCCTTTAAGGAAGCCGTTTCTCACCTTCAAAGGGCTAAAGAACAATACAAGAAAGGAGCAGACCAACATCGGAAGGAAGCCCCCCAATATCAAGTAGGAGATCAAGTCTGGTTATCCACCAAATATCTACCTCTAAAAGGACCACGCACATTCAAACCAAGATACCTTGGTCCCTATTCCATCACTACCATAGTAAATCCAGTAGCGGTCAAGTTGGACTTGCCCCCTCACATGAAGATACATCCGGTCTTCCACGTCTCTCTATTAAAACCCGTGCAACCTCAAACCCGACTAACTACATCTCCAAAACCTATTCTAGTTGATGGAGAACTCGAGTTTGAAGTCAAAAGCATCCTGGATTCCAAGATCTCCAAATCTAAACTATTTTACCTGATTGACTGGAAAGGCTACGGTCCCCAAGAAAGATCCTGGGAACCTGCAGAATATGTCCACGCGCCTCGTCTAATCAAAAGATTTCATCGAACATTTCCTAACAAGCCCAAACCCCCGGAGAAGCCCGGTTTGGGAGGGGCCTTGAGGGGGGGTGCTGTCATGATCTCTGCTTCCAAAAGATCAGGACTTGCCCGACTCCCTTGGAAGCAGACCCATAACCCCGGTTCCGAGTGCCAGCCAGTCCCAATTGGGACCTTTTGGACCCTGTCCTGGCGCCAGTGGCACCAGGCTCATAAAGATGCCCAGTCCCAGCGCTGGAAGCGCCGGGCTCATAATGCTTGGGTGGACTTACCTGCAGCAGACCATGCTGCCTACTTACCTGCCAGTTGAACCCCTGATCCTCTTCTGTTTGGGACTACTTCTCCTGTTGGGTGGGGCAGGAGACACTCCCTAGGTTCAGAACACTGGAACTCTTCTGGAAAGCAGGAACTCTTTTCTTACCTAGGCGTGGCTGTGGAAGGAGACACCTAAGCACTACAGGAGGCTATTTAAACCACACCCGATGGATGAATCTTGCTTTGCGTTATTCTGCATTCTCTGCAGCAGAACGCTCATCGTGTCTTCTGCTTCTGATCCTGGGCCTAAGGGAACAAAGGCTTACCATCCTGGAATCCAGTCTTCAGCAGCACCTGTAAAGACAAAGAAAGAACAGGTTAGCACTACGGTCTTCAGTGGCAGCGCATCTCTTACCTGGTCCATCGGCTGTCACCAACACCTCGCGCTGCATTCCGGCATCTGAAAGGCAAAGGCTTACCTACTCTTCGCATGCTCCGGAGGTCTTCGCACTGCATTCCGGCATCTGAAAGACAAAAGCTTACCAGCTCTTCGCACGCTCCGGAGGCCTTCGGCGCTGCATCCCGCATCTGAAAGACAAAAGAAGGTGCGTTTAAAGACATTGGGCAACTTTATTACTCACGTACCATTACTCCTTCCCACGCCGAATCCAGTGGGTATTCCAGCACCCTTCAGCTTCTCTAAAGCTCCAAACTTGTATCTGCAAGATAAAAGGGACAGTTAGTGCGCATCGTGAAGCAGGCTACAAGCGCTTACTTACGTGCTTCCAGGCGCTTCTATTCCTCACGCGGGTTCGATCCTCAACTCTCATCAGCCCGCCATCCGCCATCGCCGGAACCCTGCAAAACAAGAGATATTATTACAAAAGACTTTTAAGACATTTGAAGTGCCCAGAACTTACCGTTCGTGCAGTTAACGACGGACAGCAGTCCTCTGAGGTCAAGAGGCCTGCACCCTTATCCAGTGAAGAAACTGGTTACGGCACCCTGCCCCGAGGCAGATGGAGAGCTCGGCGTTCACTTACCTAAGACATCTTACTCTTCGAGTCAGACATACAGTGCACAGAGGTCCAGCCCAAAGAGCCAACCGTGTGTTACACATCACCTTTGAAGATACGGCATTCACCCAGTCAAGACCGGCGCCTCTGCAGGAATCAGGTGAGCGTTACACTGCTGCCTCTGCTTGCTTGGTGGGTGGGGGGTTGTGATTGCTCTGTGCTCCTATCTTGTGGCTGATCGTTGGTCTGGGCCACCTTGCTTGTTTTTACTTGTGGCACTGCGGGTGTGTTATCCTACTTTCTGTGTTTTAGGGGGAGCACCTGGTGTTCTCCTGTATATCCTCCTTTTATTCCGGGTTCTCTCTGTTGGAGAGTGCCTGTCCCGCTTCGGCGGTTGTCTGTGGTGCTGGGGTGATACTTGGCTCCTGGTGTCCAGCTGGTAATTGTGTGGTCCACCTGTTTTCTCTTGTGGGAGGCTGTAGTTTGCGTGGAGCGCTTTGTGTGTTACTGGGGCTTCTCCAGTGGGGTTCGGGGAGGGAGTTGTACCTTAAAGTGTTGGAGGATGCGGCCTCTGTGGCGTTGTACTGCCCTTCCGAATGTGGCCATTCGCGTGTACTGCTACTGGTCCTCGTAGTCGGCATTGATCCCAGTCTGCTCCGGTCTGCTGATCCGGTGTTAAATCCTCTTCACTGCATCCCTCTTTATGCGTACGCTTCCCCGAGCTGGTCCGCGTCTCTATTTGTTTAGACCTGGGCACCGTAGTCCTTGTCACTGCTTCTCCTCGCCTGTCCTCTTTTCCCAGGGTGTAGGCTGTGTTTACTGCTGGGCCATGGACCTGCTGTTGTGTCCGGAGCCCGGGTTTGCTGAACTGCATGAGCCCTCACCTCTCTCACTTCTACACTTCGATCGAGCGGTCTCGCGTTCCGTGTGGTTATTTCTCCTGTCCAGAGCCGCCTCAAACTTCCCAGGTGTTCTCTTTTCCCGACTAGTTCCAGCGGGGGAGCAATTACGGCTTCATGTGCTTTATTGTAGGTGCTACCGCTGCAGCCGGAGGGAGAGACGTTTACACACGTCTCCTTCCACCAGCTGCCATCTTGGACTCGGTTAATGTTAAAGGACATTTATACACAGCTCTATCACCACTGGAGTGGTCCCCTGGCGCTCTGGCGGATCTGAAAGGTAAGTGGGTAGCGAGGGTAAGTAGGGTGTAGCAGGATAAAGGTAGCGCAAGATTAGTGATGTCCTGTTGGCAGCTTCAGTTCGGTTAACACCGTTCGCTGAGCTGGGTGTGGTTTACAGATCAGTAGACTCCCATGTGCTGTTGTACGAGATTGTGTGGTTTGTTTTTTTGTTGCAGTGTCGTAAAGTGCGTGTGGTTTGAGTTCAAGAAAGTCGTGTTTGTTTAGGGTGTGAGAGGTGTAAGCAGAGAGTCAAGTTTTTTTTTACCAGATGGGTTAGTGGGGTTACCTCGTTGTTTCGGATATCTGTGTTGGGTGTCTCTGACCTTGCTGTCTACAGGACCGTTCATTTGGCAGTTCATTCTTCTGGTTCTGCGCAAGGCGGTGGCGTGTCTCTGACTGTCTAGTGATCTGTGGGCAGGAAGTTGGTGAGTACCTTCCCATCCCCAGGGTTGAGAAGGTTGTGGGTTGTTCCTTGGTTGTTAGTGGGGTCTGCCTGCCCTTGCCTCTATGAGGCAAGGGCAGGCAGACCCCACTGACAACCTAGTGGCATTGGGGGCGTACTTGAACAGTAATCTGAGGATGGTTTTGTCAGTGAACCCCATGCATGGAAGCCATTTTGGCAGCCTACTGAGACACTACCTGCCAAAAAGACTACATCCCAGTGGGACCTCAATGTGGTTCGGTCTGTTTGGCGGGGCTGTTAAAGGTTGCTATTACTCTGGTATGCAGCATATGCAAGTGACAATAGTGGAGGACCTTTCATTGTTTCCCATAGGGGAAAGGCGGTGGTCAGAATGCACTCCAATGTCCTTCTAAAGGTGGGTCTGTCTTCCACATTGAGGAAATTGCCTTACCAATTTTCTTTCCAGCGCAGGTGCAGAGGTCCTTGCACAATCTGGAAGAGGCAAGATCTTTAAAATGTTGCCGGGACATCGCAAAGGCTCAAAGGAAGAATGCTCACCTATTTCTGGCGTTTGGAGACATGTTGCCCAGCTCTCTGGCCTCAAAAGCAATGGTGGCTGGTTTCTATTATTCTCGAGGCTTACAAGCAGCAGGGAAAAAACCTGCCTCAACCTTTTCATGCACATCTCTTGTGGCCAAGAGCTACTCCGGTTGCATACCAGAGGCAGTACATCAGGAAAGCCACAACAAGGGCCACTCCTCACTTCTGTAGGTATTACTGTATTCATTACAGTTCAGTGAACAACCCAGGAAATTTTACAGAACATATTATAGGGACCCAACCGCCCAGTCTTTTAGGAATGCTTTGGAATCCCCCAAGAGTATGGATGAAAGGGGATGGGACATAAGAGTATGAAAGTCCCCTTTTCTCCATATGCCGGCCATCCTTGCTAAATAAGTGGCATGATCGAATAGAAGTAAAGGGTCTGATGGTTGGGTGGGGTGTGTGAGGCAGGTTCTATGTGGGGGCGGGTTTATAGTCATAATGTAGAAAAAAAAATGTCGACTTACAAAAATCTAGAAAAAAAATGTAGAAAACAATAATGTTGAAAACCTATACATATAATGAAGAGTCAATTTTTAGAAAAAAAATGTCGAAAAAAAATGTCAATTAACACTATCAATAAATACATAAACAAGAAGAGTATCATTTACTGGGGGGGTCCCCCCCCAACCACCCTCACCCAACACCCCCCACCCATCCAACCCCACCCCCCCACCACCCTCTCACCCCTCATACTCAACACATTTTAATTATATATATATTTATTTATTTTTTCCCGAAAAAATTCGACATTTATTGGTTTTCGACATTATTGTTTTCTAAAAAAAAATTTTGACATTTTGACTTTCGACATTATTGCATTCTACATTATGACTGACCACCGTAGGGGGCGTAGTGAGGGCATGCCCATGCTGGTACTACCAGATTTTAATTGTATGTTGTGTAGCAACAGGCTCTGATTCCATCCCCACTCCGTGGGACGTGATTAAGAGTACCAGTGTCACTTCGGAGATAACCCTTTTCAATTTTAATTTAAAATATCTTGTCATTCAACGGGTAACTTCTTGCCCACCGCTGCCACTTACATAACCAGAGCCCTTTTGCTGTTTTAAATATATAGGCTAGGTCATCTTTAGTTCATTTGTCATTGTGCAAAAGGAAAGTAGATCGCTTTCTCGTGAGCTGCAAGTTAACAGAAACATGTGCAACATGTTTCGTGTCTCTACTGAACACTAAAAGAGGTAAAAACATATTTGACTTTGATAAACTGGTGCTTACCTTTTCTCAAGCTGTTCCAAATAATGACAACAGCAACTGCAACCCTTACTGTGAGCTTCAAGCAGATTATTATTGAATGATGCAAAATGCCATCTGTATCTCCAACTTGTGCGGATACAAAGTAGCCAGAAGAGGCCGACATTGCATCCATTTTCTTCTAGGTAATAATAGATGCAATGGAAATACTGTATCCTATCATTACATATGGGCCTCATTGCGAGTCCGGCGGTAACTGCGGCGGGAACATCACCTCCCGCCTGCAGGAGTCGGGATCAGGCGGTCCGGAAACAACAGTGTCGGCGGGTTTACCGCCACCGTTATTTCCGGACCGCCTGAGTTATAATGAGGCAGTCTACATGACGAGCATAAAAGGCTGATTAAATGTTGATGTTGAGAACCTTCAGAAATATGAAATTCCCAAAGAGGGCTGAACAGGAAGGGGGGCCTAGCTTTATGCTCCCAGTAGTTGACTACGAACCTTTAAACTCTACACCCCAGGCCATCCCGTCCATATTACCCCCAGAGCCTGAAGAAAACACAGGGGGCCTCATTATAACTCAGGCGGTCCGGAAGTAACGGTGGCGGTAAACCCGCCACGACCGTTGTTTCCGGACCGCCTGATCCCGACTCCTGCAGGCGGGAGGTGATGTTCCCGCCAGGTCTGACCTGGCGGGTTTAACACCTCCCGCCTGCAGGCGGCCGAGGAAACACCGGTAGCATTACAAGATGCTGACGGTGTTTCCATGATCCCCATTCCCATCGAGTCCCATAGGACTCGATGGGAATGGGGATTAACACAATTCTGCCTCCGTGATTCCCGGAAAACCGGGGTTGTAATGCCCCGGTAATTCTGGGAATCACGGAGGTGGAATGGTAATACGAGTCCGGCGGTAACCAGGCGGTTTTACCGCCGCGGTTACCGCCGGACTCGTAATGAGGCCCAATGTTATTATTCCAGCTATTCGCTTATCAAAGGCCCCGCTGCCAGACCATGGTCACCTGGCTTGTTTTTACCATGTTCCCCTTCTGCATTACGTTGGACAACGTACCAGGCAGCAGCAATGGCTACATAGCCCACAAGATGGTCTAGCCAAACTCGGATGCCTGAGACACTACCCTACCCCCTGTCCCTGTGTTCTGTTCCCAGTTTGATCTAGGGTGGGTTGCCATGCTAAGTTAAGGTCCCCCAAGCCCCTGCACCATATCCCCCGTTGCAAATCTTTCCAGTTTTTCCAGGGTATCCCTCACAAATCCATCCTGAACCATGTTCGGGGCGGGCATATATTGATGCCAGTTTTGAGTGATCCTCCAGGGACACATTTGCGAATATATATTTTAAGGGGATTGGTTCCTCCGACGTATTGCATATCTATGACAGGTAATCACCACAGCTGTGCTGCTTCAGAATATTTTCTGCGTCCTGCGTCGATGACGTCGATACGCAGTCCTCGAGGGCCTCATCGAGCCGACGTCACCGGATGTTATAAGTAGGACGCACAACGTCCGTAGCCTCAGTTCCGTTTTTTGCGCGAACGTTTTCGCTTCGGAGATCTCGGCGCGCCTCGGTTCTTCTGAGTTTCTATCGTTCTATCGAACTTGTTGTTTGTGAAGCCATGTCTTCGTCTTCTTCCAGCCCGCGGCCGGGTTGCAAGAAGTGTCGGGACTGCGGTTCCAAGATGTCGCTGACAGACCCGCACAATGCCTGCCTCTTGTGCCTCGGTGAGGACCACGCCACGGATGACTTTGACGATTGCCAGTTGCTTACGTCGAAGGCCTTGCAGGAACAGAAGAAGAAGCTTTCTGTCGGTAGGGTTTCCAAGCCCCGAAAGTCAAAATCCGCTAGGCTTTCGACTGACGATTCGAGAGGCGACTCTTCGCATCGTCGGCATAAGTCCAGGGGGTCTCGTTGCCGGAGTGGGTCCCGCCATTCCTGTGCCTCTTCGAGGCACTCGTGGAAGAGCCGTCACCGGTCGCCTTCCCCATCCTCGTCCGTCGGCAGGTTGCTTGTCCCAACAAGCACCCTACTCCTGCGGAATGGGATGCCTTTCGCACAGAGATGATGGCGATTTTTCAGTCGCAGGGCTCCGTTCCGTCCGCGCCTTCGAAAGAGGCCGGCAGGGAACGTACTAGTGCCGCCGCTCGCATGCCTTTGGGCTTGGGTGGTAGGCGCGATCATCGGGCGCCTTCGAGGTCCCGATCGGACAAGGTGGATCGCTCTAGTCATGCCCGCTTCAGGTCCCGGTTCTCGACGCCCTTGAGACCGTCGGAGCCTGTGGGGTCTTCAAAGAAGACGTCAACGCCATTGGCGCCATGTCCGTTGAGGGACTCTCTCGAGGCTCTGCCTCCGAGGAAGTCATCAGCGCCGAGGCCGTCGAAGGACATGCTCGGGGCTCCGCCCTCAAGGCCTGTGTCGAAGCCGTCGGCGCCACGATCGACGTCGACGCCAATTCTGTCGACGCCCTCGACGCCTTTCAAGGATGCTTTGTCGGAGGTACCCCGTACATCGGTGGATACCCCGAGTAAGGCCCTGAAGAAGTTGGTGAGACCTCTCTTTGAGCCTTTTTCTGTGCCCTCCTCCAGGGATTTATTCCAGCCTCTGGATTATATTTCTGAGGTGGAGGAAGGGTCTGAGAAAGGTTTGGTTCCAGATGAGGTGCCTGATGAGATATTGTCTGGTCATAGCCAGATTGAAGACTTGCGTCAGTCTTTGCACAACGCCAGTGGTCTACATACCTCCCCGGAGGTTGAGTTTGGCCGGCCTGAGCCTGGTACGCATGCTGACTCTTCGTACAGGCGGCTTATGTCGAGGGTGACAGAGTACTTGGGGTGGTCTGCGCCACCAGTAGATTTTCTGCAGGACGACCTGACAGATATCTTGGACCAAGGTCCACCAACTGACGCGGTACTGCCATTCCATAAGGGTTGCAATGGAGGGTGGCGGCGGTGGCTTGGACTGCTCCGGAGAGTCTCCCGGCAGTGGGTAAGTCGTTGCCGAAAAAGTACCGCCCAGCCAGTGGCGACCCCGGCTACTTGTCCATGCACCCTACTCCGGAGAGTTTGGTGGTGCAGGCGGCTACAGCCCCAGGAAAACAGGCGTCGTACCCTACCATCCCTCCTGACAGGGACGACAAACATTTCGACGGTTGGGCGAAGAAAGTCTTTTCTTCAGGGGGTATGGCTTTGAAAGCAGCCAACTCTGTGTGTGCCTTAGCATGTTTCACTCACACTCTGTGGAATTGTGTTTCATTGGTGGCTGAACATATTCCCGAGGGGGGGGAACGGGATGGCTTTCTTGCCCTTGTACAGGATGGCAAGGATGCCATGTGTGAATCTGTTCAGTTGGGTCTGGACGTGGCAGACTGTGTCAGCCGGTCCATGGTGGTGAGCACTGTGATGCGCATATTTGCGTGGTTGTGGAAGTCGGGTTTGCTCCTGATGTGCAAGCCCGGCTTCTCAACTTGCCCTTTGATGGTGACCATCTTTTTGGCAGCAAGGTTGACGAGAGCCTTGAGAGGTTGCAGACCTCCAAAGTTGCAGCGAAGTCGTTGAGCGCTGCAGTTCGCCAACCTCTGCCTTTTCGTACTAGGGACAGCAATGGAGGGGAGGTTCCTTTCGATATTACTCAACCTTTGGTAGATCGAGGGGAGCTGCAAGTCAAAGAGGCCAACGTAGGAGTACCAGAGGTGGAAAGCAAGGTACTCGAGGTGCCAAGGCCGCTCGGGCAGTTGCCTCTTTGCCCTCAGGCACTGCCGCAGCCACTTCAGGTCAGTCATGAGGCCATGTCCCATGGTTCACCGGTTGGGGAAAGGCTGGCGCAGCATCTTGTAGAATGGCGTGCCATTATTTCAGATGTGTGGGTTCTGGAGATCATAGCCCACGGCTACTGTCTTCCTTTCCGGCAGAGGCCTCACGACAATCCACCAGGGAATCTCTCTTTGAAGAGTCCGGATCCGCTCCTTGCGGAGGAAATCAAATCCCTGCTGGAGAAAGGCGCAATAGAACTGGTGCCTGTAGCGGAGAGGAACAAGGGATGGTATTCCCCTTATTTTTTGATTTCGAAGAAAGACGGGGGATTGAGACCCATCATGGACTTGCGTGGTTTGAACAAGCTCCTCAGGAAGGACAAGTTCAAGATGGTTACTCTCTCTCAAGTTCTCCAGGCCCTTCAACCTCAGGACTGGTTGGTGTCTCTCGACCTCAAGGATGCTTACTTTCATCTGCCGATTCATCCCAAGCACAAGAAGTACCTGAGGTTCGCGGTTGGAGACTCGCACTTTCAGTTTCGAGTCCTGCCGTTCGGATTGACCTCTGCCCTGAGGGTTTTCACTAAGCTCATGGTGGTGGTGGCACCATATCTCAGGAAAGGGGGGGATTCACGTCTACCCCTACCTGGACGATTGGTTGATCAGGGCACGCTCTCCTGAGCAAATCCTGGATCATCTTTCAGTCACCTGCCACTCCCTTCAGAGGCTGGGCTTCTTCCTCAATTTAAAGAAGTCCCACTTGACACCAACGCAGCGGCTCCAGTACATCGCAGCAGTGCTCGACACATCCCTGGGGCAGTGTTTCCCTCCCCAGGTGAGGGCTCATCACATTCTGCAGATGGTGCACAAGTTTCAACATGCCCAGAGTCTCCCGGCGTTCGAGTTCTTGAGGTTGCTCGGCCTCATGGCATCCTGCATTCTTTTGGTGCCAGAGGCTCGACTGCGGATGAGATCTCTGCAGTGGGCTCTCAAGATGCAGTGGTCACAGTCCTGTGGCAGGATGTCGGACCCCGTTCAGGTGCCGCCCTTGGTCGGCCAAGAACCTTCTGTGGTGGGCCGTCAAAGGCAATCTGAATGAGGGGGCTCCGTTTTGGCTCCCCTGGCCAGAGGTGACGATCGTGACGGACGCATCCCTCACAGGATGGGGAGCTCATGCCAACGAGTTAACCGTCAACGGTCGTTGGTCTCCGTCGGAGTCCAAACTCCATATCAATCTGTTGGAGCTGAGGGCCGTCAGGCTTGCCCTGAAGGCTTTTCTGCTGACTGTGCGAGGGAAGAATGTCCTGATTCTGAAGGACAACACAGTGGCCATGCACTACCTCAACAAAAAGGGGGGGCCGGGTCACTTCCTCTGTGCAGGGAGGCGATGCAGCTCTGGTTCTGGGCCATCCAGCAGGAAATTTCGATCTCGGCAGTTCATCTGGCCGGAGACGAAAACGAGACGGCGAACGCTCTGAGTAGGCAGAGCGCGATCTCTCAGGAGTGGGAGCTGGCTCAGGAGATTCTCCTGGTGATCTTTGCCCTTTGGGGGACCCCACAAGTGGATCTCTTCGCCACCAGTGTCAACCGGAAGTGCGAAAGGTTCTGCTCGTGGGAATTTCCTCCAAAAGGAGCCTTAGGGGACGCGTTTGTGGTGGAGTGGTCCTTCCCACTGCTGTACGCGTTTCCTCCATTCCCCGTCATCCCCCAAGTACTGCGGAGGTTACGAAGGTTCGGTTCCCGGATGATCCTCATTGCTCCGGCATGGGCCCGGAGAACGTGGTACCCAGACCTTCTCAACTTGTCCATCTGCCCTCCATGCTGTCTTCCCTACCGAGATGATCTGCTCTCACGGGAGGGGGGTCAGGTTCTCCATCCAGAGGTCAGATCCCTCAACCTTCATGCTTGGCTTCTAAAAGGTTGAGGTATAAGGATTGGGACCTCCCTGAAGACGTGATGGAGGTGTTGCTTTCGGCCAGACGGCCTGCAACAAAGGCCCTGTACCGTTGCCATTGGAGAAATTTCTGCAACTGGTGCAGGGTTCAGAATGTGGATCCTTTTTGATGTGACATTCCTGTGGTTCTGTCTTTTTTGCTTTCCTTAGCCTACAAGGGCCTGCAAGTGGGTACCGTTAAAGGTTACCAGGCGACGCTGTCCATATTTAAGCGCTCGTCTGAGGAGTGTTCTTATTTTAAAATTCCTTTAATTTCTCAGTTTCTGAAAGGGCTCACTAATGTGTTTCCACCGTCACCTTACCAGGTGCCCGGTTGGGATTTGAACCTGGTTATAAAATTCCTCATGGGTGCTCCTTTTGAGCCTTTACATTCTTGTCCTTTAAGACTGTTAACCCTTAAAACTGTATTTATAGTTGCGGTTACTTCCGCTCGCAGAGTGAGTGAGTTGCAGGCATTTTCTGTTAAGCCACCCTTCACTGTGTTTCATAAGGACAGGGTCGTCCTTAGGGTTCGTCCTTCCTTTCTTCCGAAAGTTGTGACGGAATTTCATTTAAGCCAGAAGGTCATTCTTCCGGCGTTTTATCCTCCTCCGCATCCTGGTAAGGAAGAGGAGAGGCTCCATAGGTTGGATCCTAGGAGAGCTTTACGTTTCTACATTTCACGCATGTCCCGAGTCAGAGTGGACGATCAGCTCTTTATAGAATACGATGGAAGGCGTTTGGGACAAGCTGTTACTAAGCAGACTTTTTGTCTAGATGGATTATCTTGGCAATTTCTGAATGTTACCGCTTGGCGGGTAAGGACCCTCCGGTAGGCTTACGGGCCCATTCTACTAGCGGTGTGGCTGCCTCTACTGCTCTGCTACGAATGTTACCATGGGGTGTTCCCATTCGTAACATTTGTGAAGCAGCCACATGGGCTTCGGTCCATACTTTTGTAAGACACTACTCCCTAGATTCTATCCATGGGCAGCATCTGGCCTTTGGCAAGGCGGTCCTTTATTCTGCAATTTAATTGGGCATTCTAAATTTTTATTTCTAAATTCTTTTCCCTCCTCCATATGTTGGTACTGCTTTGGGAGTCTGTCATAGATATGGAATACGTCGGAGGAACCAATCCCCTCGAAGAACAAGTTACTTTCTTACCTGGTAACATTCTTTCGATGGGATGTTCCAACGAGGTATTCCATGTCGCTCCCTCCCGGCCTGCCCCGCTACAGAATTTCTTATGCGATTGCAGCTTACGTTTCCGCAAGACTTTCTGTAGTCATACTGGCAGAAGATTGGTGCCACACGTTCTGGGGAAAAAACTACAACTGAGGCTACGGGCGTCGTGCGTCCTACTTATAACATCCGGTGACGTCGGCTCGACGGAGGCCCTCGAGGACAGCGTATCGACATCATCGACGCAGGACGCAGACGCCGAAAATGTTCCGAAGCAGCACAGCTGTGGTGATTACCTGTCATAGATATGGAATACGTCGTCGGAACATCCCATCGAAAGAACGTTACCAGGTAAGAAAGTAACTTGTTCATCTCTAATTTGTCTGCTTGGGTGTCATGTATGTGTGTACTCAAGTTTTTGCAGAATGCCAGAATCAGCCCCGCTATTTTCTCTTGTGCATTGGATTGGAGTATATAGTTAAATCCTCTCCGGTGGATTTTCCCCTTATCCTTAGCCCTGATATGGGTTTCCTGTAACATAAGAATAGCAAGTTCCCTCTTGTAGAAGATTTTTGACCTTCTTCCTTTTTACAGGGGTGTTTAGACCCCTGGCGTTGAATGTAAGAATTTGTATCCCTTCCATCTCAGATTGTTGCATGTCCCTTCCCACCCCTTTTCCAAATCAGGCTTAACCGGTTCTGTTCCCCAATCCTCCCTCCCCTCTTCCTTCCCTCCCTCCCCTTACAATCCTCAACTTGTAATTCCCTCACCACCCCCATAACAGTCCTGTGAAGGGTCCGGGGACCTATGACTGCTCAGGTGAGATGCCTATCGCATCTGACCCTCAGAAACTCAGGAAACCTTTGTGGGGATGCCTAAACTCCACCTTGGTGCCAAGTGGCCGCCCCTGGGGTTGGTCCCCCTGGGCCGCAATCTGCCCGTTAGTGATACCTGTTGCCCCCTCTGGGGGGTTGTATGCTATTTGTCCCCGCTGGATAGTTTGTTCCTTCGAGGCTGGCGAGGACGGCAGGACTTCTGCGGCCTTCACTTCGTATTGCCATTGTGTTTGTTCCTTTGGTGTATCGTCTTCCATTACCATGGCCTCCTTCACGATCTGTTGCCGCTTGTTTGCTTTTCCATATCCCTTTCTTCTGCTCGTGGATTGAGGATGTGCAGACCCTTTTCGCAGGTTGTCACTCTGTGCTGTTTGCCATCCCATGTTAATAGGAGTCCAAACGGGCAGGTCCATTTATATCGAACCTCTTCTGTTGCCAATTCTTTCACCATGGGTCCCATCAGTTCTTCTCTTTTCTGAAGTGTCGACTGGGCTAAGTCTTGGTATAGCTGTATTTCCACCCCATTCATTCGGATTTGCCCCATCGATCTTGCTTTGCAGAGGATTTGTTCCTTCCGGGACTATGAAGAAAGTGCCGCAAGGACGTCTCGAGGGCGCGTACCTGGTTCGCTCGTTCTTCATGAGCATATACTTTTCATTCAGCCTATCCGTAACTCTGCCTCTTTGCTTTTTGACAATATGTCCTTCAAGACTTGCTGGACCGCCTCTTTGAGATCTTTTTCTTCTGCGGTTTCCACCATATTCTTGATCCGGATGTTTGATCTCCAGGTCTAAATTATGCGTGAGGCGTATCCGGTGCTCTTGTGCTCCCCTGCTTTGCTGCATTTCCTCCTCCACATTTTGCACTACTCTCTCCAGCGTATCTGTCCTTTCTTCTAGCTTAGCCATGTCAACTCTTAATTCTTGTACTGCCTGTTTCATATCTTTTAGTGATTACAATTGAGTATGAACTGTGGTCATAAATTGTTCCTGAAGATCTTTGAACCACGTTTGCATGTCCTCTTTTGTAGCTGCCATTGCCTGTGCCAGGCTCGGTTCCGGATTTAGATGTATTTCTCCTTGACCCATCCCTTTCGTTTGGGTGGGTGTTTCGCTGCCCCAAAGTTGGATCAGGCAGGAGTCCTGTTTGGCTGCTGGGTTCTGCGGCGGGTTCTGCGGCGTCAATTCAGTCCCCTTTCCTCTTGATTTGGACATATGGGCTGACAGGTGTGTATCCCTCCTCAGGTCTTTGGGCCTCTTGTGTTCCGTTTGTCTTGTCCTTGCATGAAGTTATGTTTCCTCTTGGGTGGGGGCTTCCTCCAGTAATCTGACTGCTGCTGTTTTTGCTTGGGTAGGAATTGTGGGCTTTGCGTGCCGTGCCCAGTCTCCCACTCCCAAGCTGCTGCCTCTGCTTGCTTGGTGGGTGGGGGGTTGTGATTGCTCTGTGCTCCTATCTTGTGGCTGATCGTTGGTCTGGGCCACCTTGCTTGTTTGTACTTGTGGCACTGCGGGTGTGTTATCCTACTTTCTGTGTCTTGGGGGAGCACCTGGTGTTCTCCTGTATATCCTCCTTTTATTCCGGGTTCCCTCTGTTGGAGAGTGCCTGTCCCGCTTCGGCGGTTGTCTGTGGTGCTGGGGTGATACTTGGCTCCTGGTGTCCGGCTGGTAATTGTGTGGTCCACCTGTTTTCTCTTGTGGGAGGCCGTAGTTTGCGTGGAGCGCTTTGTGTGTTACTGGGGCTTCTCCAGTGGGGTTCGGGGAGGGAGTTGTACCTTAAAGTGTTGGAGGATGCGGTCTCTGTGGCGTTGTACTGCCCTTCCGAATGTGGCCATTCGCGTGTACTGCTAGTGGTCCTCGTAGTCGCCATTGATCCCAGTCTGCTCCGGTCTGCTGATCCGGTGTTCAATCCTCTTCACTGCATCCCTCTTTATGCGTACGCTTCCCCGAGCTGGTCCGCGTCTCTATTTGTTTAGACCTGGGCACCGTAGCCCTTGTCACTGCTTCTCCTCTCCTGTCCTCTTTTCCCAGGGTGTAGGCTGTCTTTACTGCTGGGCCGTGGACCTGCTGTTGTGTCCGGAGCCCGCGTTTGCTGAACTGCATGAGCCCTCACGCCTCTCGCTTCTACACTTCGATCGAGCGGTCTCGCGTTCCGTGTGGTTATTTCTCCTGTCCAGAGCCGCCTCAAACTTCCCAGGTGTTCTCTTTTCCCGACTAGTTCCAGCGGGGGAGCAATTACGGCTTCATGTGCTTTATTGTAGGTGCTACCGCTGCAGCCCGGAGGGAGAGACGTTTACACACGTCTCCTTCCACCAGCTGCCATCTTGGACTCGGTTAATGTTAAAGGACATTTATACACGGCTCTATCACCACTGGAGTAGTCCCCTGGCGTTCTGGCGGATCTGAAAGTTAAGTGGGTAGCGAGGGTAAGTAGGGTGTAGCAGGATAAAGGTAGCGCAAGATTAGTGATGTCCTTTTGGCAGCTTCAGTTCGGTTAACACCGTTCGCTGAGCATGGGTGTGGTTTACAGATCAGTAGACTCCCATGTGCTGTTGTACGAGATTGTGTGGTTTGTTTTTTTGTTGCAGTGTCATAAAGTGCGTGTGGTTTGCTGTGCAAGAAAGTCGTTGTGTTTGTTTAGGGTGTGAGAGGTGTAAGCAGAGAGTCAAGTTTTTTTTTACCAGATGGGTTAGTGGGGTTACCTCGTTGTTTCGGATATCTGTGTTGGGTGTCTCTGACCTTGCTGTCTACAGGACCGTTCATTTGGCAGTTCATTCTTCTGGTTCTGCGCAAGGCGGTGGCGTGTCTCTGTGACTGTCTAGTGATCTGTGGGCAGGAAGTTGGTGAGTACCTTCCCATCCCCAGGGTTGAGAAGGTTGTGGGTTTTTCCTTGGTTGTTAGTGGGGTCTGCCTGCCCTTGCCTCTATGAGGCAAGGGCAGGCAGACCCCACTGACAACCTAGTGGCATTGGGGGCGTACTTGAACAGTAATCTGAGGATGGTTTTGTCAGTGAACCCCATGCATGGAAGCCATTTTGGCAGCCTACTGAGACACTACCTGCCAAAAAGACTACATCCCAGTGGGACCTCAATGTGGTTCGGTCTGTTTGGCGGGGCTGTTAAAGGTTGCTATTACTCTGGTATGCAGCATATGCAAGTGACAATAGTGGAGGACCTTTCATTGTTTCCCATAGGGGAAAGGCGGTGCTCAGAATGCACTCCAATGTCCTTCTAAAGGTGGGTCTGTCTTCCACATTGAGGAAATTGCCTTACCAATTTTCTTTCCAGCTCGGGTGCAGAGGTCCTTGCACAATCTGGAAGAGGCAAGATCTTTAAAATGTTGCCGGGACATCGCAAAGGCTCAAAGGAAGAATGCTCACCTATTTCTGGCGTTTGGAGACATGTTGCCCAGCTCTCTGGCCTCAAAAGCAATGGTGGCTGGTTTCTATCATTCTCGAGGCTTACAAGCAGCAGGGAAAAAACCTGCCTCAACCTTTTCATGCACATCTCTTGTGGCCAAGAGCTACTCCGGTTGCATACCAGAGGCAGTACATCAGGAAAGCCACAACAAGGGCCACTCCTCACTTCTAAGGGTATTACTGTATTCATTACAGTTCAGTGAACAACCCAGGATATTTTACAGAACATATTATAGGGACCCAACCGCCCAGTCTTTTAGGAATGCTTTGGAATCCCCCAAGAGTATGGATGAAAGGGGATGGGACATAAGAGTATGAAAGTTCCCTTTTCTCCATATGCCTGCCATCCTTGCTAAATAAGTGGCATGATCGAATAGAAGTAAAGGGTCTGATGGTTGGGTGGGGTGTGTGAGGCAGGTTCTATGTGGGGGCGGGTTTATAGTCATAATGTAGAAAAAAAAATGTCGACTTACAAAAATCTAGAAAAAAAATGTAGAAAACAATAATGTCGAAAACCTATACATATAATGAAGAGTCAATTTTTAGAAAAAAAAATGTCAATTAACACTATCAATAAATACATAAACAAGAAGAGTATCATTTACTAGGGGGGGTCCCCCCCAACCACCCTCACCCAACACCCCCCGCCCATCCAACCCCACCCCCCACCACCCTCTCACCCCTCATACTTAACACATTTTAATTATATATATATTTATTTATTTTTTTCGAAAAAATGTAGAAAAAATTCGACATTATTGGTTTTCGACATTATTGTTTTCTAAAAAAATTTTTCGACATTTTGACTTTAGACATTATTGCATTCTACATTATGACTGACCACCGTGGGGGCGTAGTGAGGGCATGCCCATGCTGGTACTACCAGATTTTAATTGTATGTTGTGTAGCAACAGGCTCTGATTCCATCCCCACTCCGTGGGACGTGATTAAGAGTACCAGAGTCACTTCGGAGATAACCCTTTTCAAATTTAATTTAAAATATCATGTCATTCAACGGGTAACTTCTTGCCCACCGCTGCCACTTACATAACCAGAGCCCTTTTGCTGTTTTAAATATATAGGCTAGATCATCTTTAGTTCATTTGTCATTGTGCAAAAGGAAAGTAGATCGCTTTCTCGTGAGCTGCAAGTTAGCAGAAACATGTGCAACATGTTTCGTGTCTCTACTGAACACTAAAAAAGGTAAAAACATATTTGACTTTGATAAACTGGTGCTTACTTTTTCTCAAGCTGTTCCAAATAATGACAACAGCAACTGCAACCCTTACTGTGAGCTTCAAGCAGATTATTATTGAATCGTGCAAAATGCCATCTGTATCTCCAACTTGTTCGGATACAAAGTAGCCAGAAGAGGCCAACATTGCATCCATTTTCTTCTAGGTAATAATGGATGCAATGGAAATACTGTATCCTATCATTACACATGGGCCTCATTACGAGTCCGGCGGTAACTGCGGCGGTAAAACCGCCTGGTTACCGCCGGACTCGTATTACCATTCCGCCTCCGTGATTCCCGGAATTACCGGGGCATTACAACCCCGGTTTTCCGGGAATCACGGAAGCGGAATGGTGTTAATCCCCATTCCCATCGAGTCCTATGGGACTCGATGGGAATGGGGATCATGGAAACACCGGCAGCATCTCGTAATGCTGCCAGTGTTTCCTCGGCCGCCAGCAGGCGGGCGGTGTTAAACCCGCCAGGTCAGACCTGGCGGGAACATCACCTCCCACCTGCAGGAGTCGGGATCAGGCGGTCCGGAAACAACAGTGTCGGCGGGTTTACCGCCACCGTTATTTCCGGACCGCCTGAGTTATAATGAGGCGGTCTACATGACGAGCATAAAAGGCTGATTAAATGTTGATGTTGAGAACCTTCGGAAATATGAAATTCCCAAAGAGGGCTGAACAGGAAGGGGGGGCCTAGCTTTATGCTCCCAGTAGTTGACTACGAACCTTTAAACTCTACACCCCAGGCCATCCCGTCCATATTACCCCCAGAGCCTGAAGAAAACACAGGGGGCCTCATTATAACTCAGGCGGTCCGGAAGTAACGGTGGCGGTAAACCCGCCACGACCATTGTTTCCGGACCGCCTGATCCCGACTCCTGCAGGCGGGAGGTGATGTTCCCGCCAGGTCTGACCTGGCGGGTTTAACACCTCCCGCCTGCAGGCGGCCGAGGAAACACCGGTAGCATTACAAGATGATGACAGTGTTTCCATGATCCCCATTCCCATCGAGTCCCATAGGACTCGATGGGAATGGGGATTAACACAATTCTGCCTCCGTGATTCCCGGAAAACCGGGGTTGTAATGCCCCGGTAATTCTGGGAATCACGGAGGCGGAATGGTAATTCGAGTCCGGCGGTAACCAGGCAGTTTTACCGCTGCGGTTACCGCCGGACTCGTAATGAGCCCCAATGTTATTATTCCAGCTATTTGCTTATCAAAGGCCCCGCTGCCAGACCATGGTCACCTGGCTTGTTTTTACCATGTTCCCCTTCCGCATTACGTTGGACAACGTACCATGCAGCAGCAATGGCTACATAGCCCACAAAGATGGTCTAGCCAAACTCGGATGCCTGAGACACTACCCTATCCCCTGCCCTACTCCCTTCCTACCATCCCTGCCTCCCTTCCCACCCCCCCACTACCTGCCTTCTACACCCCCTACAACCATCAACTTCCCAGCCACCGCTGAATCAACCCTCAACACCCCGGACCTAGCGCTCCAGGCTCCTCCTCGCCATCTACGAAGCCCATCCACACCGACCTGAACACCAAACCCCCCACCCCACCCAAGCCTCCTGGACTGACCCCCTCCTCCAGGCCTCCTGGACTGACCCCCCTACTCCACTCCCAACCTCACAGCCCGCAATTACAGATTAGGCAATAGGCTCCCTTCTTCTCACAACAAGCCCACTACCAAATCCAACTCTAAAACCAACAAGGAGCAGAAGGCAACCAACAAGCCTACCCCAACCCCACTAAAAGGATCCCTACTCAATGTCAGATCTCTTGCTGCCCATCCCATGGAAATTGCTGACATCATTCTAACCAATGATCTTGACTTCCTAGCCCTAACAGAAACCTGGCTTCACGAAGCATCCGGACCCCATCTATCACTAGCCATCCCTGACAAATACTCCATACTCAGAGCTGACAGACCTAACGCCAGGGCAGGAGGTGTAGCTATTATCTCAAAATCCTCCTTAGGCTTCAGATCAGCCGCCCTTGTGTCACTCTCTTCCTGTGAGCTGCTTACGGCCAAGTTTAAAACCTCCGCACAAGCACAATCACCTTTCACTTCATATATAGACCTCCAGGCTCCCCAGGGGCCTTTGAAGAAGTCATCACTTCTCTCATTGCTGAAAACTCCAAGCCGTCAGCACAAATAATTATCCTAGGGGACCTTAACCTCGGTTACTGCGATCCCAATGATGCACCTGCTGCATCACTAGCCAATGCCTTAACAGAACATGGCTTTGCAAAACTCATTGCCCTCCCCACCCACCAGAAAGGTCGAACTATCGACTGGGTGGCTACCCACAACTGTGACACCATCTGTAAGGACACCCAACCTTTAGCCTGCACAGATCACTACCTCATACCTCTTGAGATTGATATCACCCACGCCACAACTGAAAAATGCCCTATAGTACCAGCATACCCCACCAGAAGCAAACGCAACATCACTGCTGAGGCCCTTCTACCACTGGTCCTGCCCACTCTTAACGCACTCCCAGCTAATGCTGATTTAAACCTACTAGTCGACACCTTCAACAATTCCATGGCCAAAGCAATGGACACCATTGCCCCCCTAAAATTGCGCAAAGATAAACCAAGAGCGCACCTTAACGCATGGTACACCCCCGAATTTAAGGCACTCAGAAAAAAGAAAGCTAAGGCTCAACTCACTTGGAAAGCCAATCCCTCTGCAGAAAATAAACTAAACCTCACAAATATAATCACTCTTTATAAAAACGAAATTATTTGCAGCAAAAAAGAAGTTTACAATGTCAGAATCGATCAGGCAGGATCCTCCACTAAAGAATTGTTCAAAATTCTAAAAGAACTCGAAAACCGCAATACACCCACAGACACATGTCTGAAAGACAAACCTTGGTGCACTGACATCCAAAACGCCCTCAACAATAAAATCATAGGACTCCAAACCAAAATCAAGGACAAACGCCAACAACTATCCAACAACAAGCCTACTAACCCTGACCTACCACGGTTGAAGTTCAAAAAATCATCACCTCCTTAAACCCTCTAACTGCAAAGGGGACAGCTGCCCCGCCCAGATCAGATTCCCACTTCCACACCAACTTGGTCAGGAGCAGGAGCTCCCTGACCCCATCCGCCACTGCAGGAGCAGTTGGCGGACGACCCGACGCACAGCTGATCCAGGCTCGCATTGTGAGCACACGCGGTAAGCGCTGTGACCGCTCCCCGATCCCGCACCCGCAGGCCAAGACGCCTCTTTATTTCATCCCATTCATCATGGCTCGTTGATCGTCCCATGCAGCTGCCTTCACAGCTGGCCTCAAGGCCCCGGATCGCCCTGCACGCCATACAGGTACACGAGGTACCGAGCCACTCAAAGATGGCCGCCAGAGGATTTCGCGAGGTCTCCCCAGCCTAGCCAGGCCCACCTCAGCACACACCCACCTCCTTATTGGCTGCCTGCACCTTCTTGAGCCGGCTAGGCTGCCGGCAGACACAGCCGGCCCATTTCGAAGAAGGCCCAGGAGAATAAGGCTGTCGCCTGTTCTTTGCCTGTTCGTGCCGCCTCTGCCGCCCCGCCTGCGAGACCCCTTGGTCCTGCGCCTCCTTAACTCCAAGGTAACTCCAACGCCCTCGCTATCCTAACTACCTGCAGTGCATCCCCAGCCACTTTATTATGTACTTTACGGAACGCAGCGCCTACAGACTCCTCGTATCGCACTCAACCCACTAACTTATGCCCATCAACTGTGTTGCCTTTTACAACTATACTACATGCTCAAATGTGTTCCACTCATATTGCCCTTTTCGAGTAGAGCCGCCTTCTAAGGCATCTTAGCCATAATGCTAGATGTGAACCTAACTATCACGTTATGCATACCAGTCATGCTATTTCATATAGTCGCTCCACTTATCTTAGCTATTACATAATGTACTGAGCTAAATTGCATCATTGAATCTAGCTGTTGCCTATATCCTGCAGTCAAACGCCACATCCCTAATCTAGTTGTTGATTCAGATACTGCATTCACTTTTGCCTATTTGTTTGCCAATATTGCAGGTGCCACTAATTGTACCTCAGTCTTTCTGCCATATTTCGAACCTAGTCCACTCACCACCATTATTCAGGTACTGCAGTCACCTTGCCTATTTGTTTGCCACCATTGTAGGTGCCATTAATTGTACTTTAGTCATTTTGCTATACTTGAATCCAGTTGCTGTCTTAGGTACTGTGGCTATCTCGCCTTATTCTTGGTTTGCCATTATTGTAGGTGCCACTAAATGTACTCTCAGTCACTCTGCTATACTTCGAATCCAGTTGCTGATTTAGGTACTGTGGCTATCTCGCCTTATTCTTGGTTTGCCATTATTTTAGGTGTCACTAAATATACTCTTAGTCATTCTGCCATATTTCGAATCTAGCATGTGTCCACTCACCACCATTCTGATTGCCTACTCCCTGATCAGCCTAAACGCTGCATTACCACCCAAGATGGCTCCACACTCACCTAACACGCCAGCCCCCTTCAGACCCAATATCCATGCTCCACACCTAGATATAAATGATCCTCAGCTACTACCACCCATCAGCCTCCCTCGTACCATCATAGACAGGAACCTACGACTCAGAGCTAGACTAGCCAAAATTTATGAGCCCCCTGCCCGCTCAATGCCCACCACTCAGAACTCTAGAACGCTCCGACCTAACACCCCTACTAAAATTCCTCATTTACATCAAAACCGCAACCTCACGCTCCCTCATAACTCCTTCAACCAGGGCACCCCTGAACCCATTCAGGACAAGCGCCACACCACTGCTTCAGAAAACACAGCCTCTACCCTCAACCACAAAGCTAGCCCCAAAATCAAGGGCGCCTTGATCAATGCCAGATCGCTAGTAGCACATGCCACAGAAATTGCAGATTTAATCCTCACAGAAGACCTTGACCTCTTGGCCATCACCGAGACCTGGCTTCACCCAGAAGCAGGCTCTATGCTTATGCTTGCAGTCCCTGACAACTATTCTATCATGAGACAAGACCGCCCTAACTCTAGAGGTGGGGGAGTCGCTATTATCCATAAGTGCAGCCTCACCATGAGACTAGCCACTTCTACCGATGCCATCTCATGCGAAAACCTAGCAGTAAAAATTCCTCTCACTAACTCCCAAACCCTCAACATCTATCTTCTCTATCGTCCACTTGGCCCTATTGGCTCCTTTGATGAAGACCTCAACTCCATATTATCCAGTAACCTCAAAAACTCCACTCAAGCCCTCACCCTGGGAGACTTTAACTTGGGCTACAACGGCCTGGAAGACCACAGCGCTAGTTCTATAGCTAACACACTCACTGAACTAGGCTTTGCACAAAGATGCACAGAGCCCACGCACTCAAAAGGCCGAACACTTGACTGGGTGGCCGACCACAATTGCCTAGCGAATATGACAAGTATCTCACCACTAGCCTGGACTGACCACCACCTAGTATCGTTCACGCTATCTACTGACAGACCACCGCCTACTCCCACCATCAGGGCCCGACCCATGCTTACCAGAAATAAGAAGAACATGACAGCTGAAAGACTCATCCCTAACCTACTCCCCACACTCAACACACTCCCTGACAACCTGGACCCAGAGTCCCTGGTTGAGGAATATAACAAAATCATGACTACCTCGCTGAACCGCATCGCCCCTCTTAAACTTAGATCCAGCAAACCGAAATCACACATCAACAAATGGTACACACCATTCCTTAAAAACCTAAGGCAGCAAAAAAGAAACTGCGAGGCTACCTGGAAAAAATCCCCCTCAGCTGCAAACAAAATCAAACTTTCCAAATTAGCTGCACTTTATAAAAAATAAATTTACCTGGCCAAACGAGCTTCCTTTGATTCCCGCATAACCCAATCAAAATCCAACATAAAAGAACTCTTCTCCATCCTCAAAGAGATAGAAACCCCCATAGCATCCCCTGACACCTGCACCAAAGATAAAAACTGGTTTTCAGAAATTCAAAAAGCATTAGCAAATAAGATTGTGACCCTTCAAAGTAAAAACTCCAGCAAAAGAGCTTCCTTGAATGACACTCTCCCTTCTAAAACACCGGACAAGCTCATGCCTACTGATCTCACCCGTTTCCAGCTCTCCAAAGTCAACACACTTGAAGTTGAAAAAATCATTCTGACTCTGAAACCCTGCAATTGCCAGGATGATCTATGCCCTGCGCAGCTCATTAAAGACGCTGCCCGCGACCTCTCCCCCTTCATCGCATAACTAATGATTGCCTCCTTCGCCACTGGCTCCATCCCCACTAACCTAAAACAATCTTGGGTACTCCCACTTCTGAAAAAACCCACTCTGGACCCGACCATACCGACAAACTACCGACCCATAACGACCGTTCCCTTTCTACTAAAAATTTTGGACAAGGTTGCTTATGTCCAAATACAGAAGCACCTGGAAGAACACAACCTCTTAGGCTCCAGACAATCAGGGTTCCGTCCCCTACACGGGACTGAAACGGCACTCATTGACCTGAAGGCGCAGATCGACACGCTCAGAGATAACGGGCAAGCTGCCCTACTCCTCCTCCTCGACCTATCCACAGCCTTCGATCTGGTCGATCACTCTGTCCTATGCTCACACCTCCACACCTCAGCTCACTTTTCCGCTGAAGCCATCACCTGGATTACCTCCTTCCTTAACGGCAGGACCATGAGGGTTTTCTCTCCCACTGCGGCAGCAGACCCCATAACCATCACCTGCGGCTTACCTCAGGGTTCCTGCGTCTCCCCTACACTGTACAACATATTTACCAAGCCCCTTTTCGATGATCTGGATCATCTGGGTATCACCTACACTAACTATGCAGATGATACTCAGATCCTCCTTCCACTTTCTGGAGATTATGGAAAGGATTTGGCCTTGCTAAATAGGGTGTACATCATCATCCAGGCATGGATGGCCACTCATGGGCTATGCCTGAATGATGAAAAAACAGAACTCATCATCGTAGGCACCTCATTCAGCCTAAAGAAACCCGGCCAGGCCTATAACTCTTTGATGATCGATGGGAACAACATTAAGGTCGGTCAGGAGGTCAAAACTTTGGGCTTCTATTTAGATTCCAACTTCTCCTTCAAAAGACAAGTGAGTTCCTTGGCTTCCTCCACGCTTACACATGCAAATTAATCCATGCAGCCAAACCATTCTTGTCAGATTCCAGCTGCCTTACACTCGCCAGAGGACTCATATTGTCTCGCCTCGACTACTGCAACGCCCTATACCTGGGATCCTCCAAGGCCACCACCTACAAACTGCAAACCCTACATAACAACGCTCTTAGAGCAGCTCTAGGCATCTCCAGAAGAGAACATATTACAGGATTCAGCCTACAGAACATCTGGCTCTCCACTAGAGATAAAATTCTTTTTAAAAACAGCATCCCTCACCCACAAGTCTCTCAACAATGCAGCCCCCACTTACCTGATTAATAGATTCCACAGACAGTCTTCCTCAAGACCTGTTAGAAGTGCCTACAAATTTTGCTTATCCGTTCCGCAATAGAAATGTGCCACCATTGGGGGCAATAGCTTCCCGGTAAAAGCAGCCAAACTCTGGAACTCCCTACCCCCTAATCTCAGAATGGACCTGCCCTTTCAGAGCTTCCGGTCCAAGGTAATCGCATGGCTGAAACTGGATACTCACCAAGACATTTAAATCCCCTGTGCCATCTGCACACACTGTAACCACGTGTGCCCTCCTGCTCCATGTATATATCGACCTGTTGGCCCACCGCTACCTTGTAAATAACTTTGTTGTATCTCTTTTCTGTTTATGTATTATCTATGTGTTCTGTAACTAAGCTTCGAAAATTCTTGTAAAGGCTGCGCCCTGATACCTTCGGGTACACTCGCGCATTACAAATAATAAAACAAACAAACAAACATAAAAGACGCAGCCAGAGATCTATCCCCCTTCATCACCAAACTTATTAACCTATCATTCACTAACAATTCTGTCCCCAGCAACCTTAAACAATCCTGGGTTCTCCCACTCTTGAAAAAACAATCATTAGACCCAACCATACCCACCAACTACAGACCCATCACCACAGTCCCATTCCTCTTAAAAATACTGGACAGAGTCGCCTACCTCCATCTTAAAAGCCAGATTGATGAAATCAAAGACAAAAGCAAGAATGCACTCCTTCTCCTCTTAGACCTCTCAGCGGCCTTTGACCTGGTCGACCACAATATCCTCTGCAATCACCTGGCCACCGCAGCTCACTTCTCCTCCCCCACCATCGCTTGGATACAATAATTTCTGGTGAACAGAACCATGCGAGTCTTCTCCACAACAGCTTCAGCAGACCCTATACCTATCTCATGCGGGGTCCCACAAAGCTCCTGTGTCTCCCCCACTTTGTACAACATATTTACAAAGCCACTCTTTGATCAACTAGACCGCCTGGGTGTCACCTACACGAATTACGCTGATGACACCCAGATACTCCTCACTATCACAGGCAACTACCACACAGACGTCACCCGGATTAACAAAATGTTCTCCATCATTCAGGCATAGATGGCCTCTCATGGCCTCTGCCTGAATGATGAGAAGACGGAGCTCCTCCTTGTCGGCTGTCCCAGCAACCTGTCCAAACTTAACCCCAACTATAACAATATCACGATCGATGGTCACACCATCCCTATCGCCAAAAATGTGAAAACCCTTGGCTTTTATCTTGATGCCAACTCTAACCTTCACAAACAAACCAACATGATCGCCTCTGCCGCCGCCTACACCGGCAAGCTTATTAGGTCCAGTAGACCCTTCCTTTCCACCAACAGCTGCCTCACGCTTGCCAGAGCCCTCATACAGTCTAAACTAGACTACTGCAATAGTCTGTACCTAGGTGCTAACCAAACCATAATTAATAAACTACAGGTACTACAAAACAACGCCCTTCGTGCAGCACTCAACATTCCCAGACAAGAGCACATTTCCAATACTAGGAAATCATGCAAATGGCTCTCCATTCGACAAAAAATAGACCTGAAAACCATCTGCCTTACATATAAGGCTCTAAACCACCTAGCCCCTCTATCTCTCCAACACATTTACCTTAAAACCTGCCACAAGAACCACCAGATCATCCAACACCCTATGCTTAAGAGTACCCAGATTCTCATTAAAAAGAGCAGAGGGAACCAGTTTCCCAGTACTTGCCTCCCAACTCTGGAACACCCTACCTCTTAACATAAAAACCATTGAGTCCTTCCAGGTTTTTAGGAAACATTTTATTGGTTGGCTCCTGAACAAAGAGTTAATACCCAGTTAGGAAGGCACACATCCCTTTACCTAACCATGTCCGCAAAATTTGCTCTGCGAGTTGTTTACTTCACAACTGTATATATCACAATATGTAACTGATGTATCCTGATTTTCTTAAATTGTTTTATTTTGCAATTGTATACTTCAAAATGTAACCTTCTTCTTTAAGCGCCCTTCTACCCCCGGGTCTGGAGCGCTATACAAATAAATAAATAAACAAACAAACAAACAAACAGATGCATAGCAATCACGTTTGTTTTCATACGAAAAGATGGCAGATGCGGTAATCCTGAGTGTTTGAACAGCAGAAGCCCACCTTAAGAAGCTGATTGGGTGCCCAAAACCCTTATCCACCGATCATGCGGACCGGTATGCGAAAGCCGGCCCTCCCATCCAAGGCTGACATCAAAGGCTCCTGTCTGAGCCTGTCTGAGCCGGGCGGAATGAAGGAACGAGTAAACAGCCTTCCTTACCTATCGCTCAAACCTAATGCTCAGCTGGTCACAATCAAAGCTGGGTAAGTGCATGATAGCAGTACTGCCCTTGCCTGTACTCAACATTGAGCAGATAGACGCCCGCCATACCAATGCACATATATCATGCCCGCCACAAGTACTTATCCTGCCAGCTGATCCCCATCCGATCCTTTCCCACAGAGGGTGTCATCACAGAAAACCTTCAGCATTCTCGTCAGCAACCCACAGTAACTGTCTTTGTCAGTCAGCCTACATGCAACTCCAACGGCTAAGTACCAAGCCTGTACTATTACGGTGCCCCCATAATTACTGACTGCAACTGTGATTCTAACCTCCACGAAGCGCCTTTATCACTGAGCCTCGACTAAGCGCTCGACAACGCTAGCAATGCTCACTGTCCTTCCGCTCGGTCACAAACATGTATTCAAATGCATTGTGTCCTCCAACGTATTCCTCATCTTTGACATGTAGTGTCCACAGCTCGGCTGCTTCACATTTTTTTCGGCAGAGGGTGCCCTGCGTCGATGGCGTCGGGTCGCTGTCCCTAGAAGGCCTCTGTCGAGGGTGACGTCATCGGATGCTATAAGTAGCACGCACGGTGCCCGTAGCCTCAGTTCTGTTTTTCCGCAAACGTGTTTGCTTCGTGAAACTTGGCGTACATTGTACTTTCTAATATTTGCTGCTATATGTCTTCGTCTTCCATTCCGACAACACCTCGGTCCGGCTTCAAGAAATGCTAGGCCTGCGGATACAAGATGTCCATCACGGATGGGGGCCATGACACGGATACGCGCTCCAAGTGCCAGTCGATGACTGGAAAGGCCTTGCGGGAACAAAAGGGGAAAGTCGAGGTAGGCAAGGTGTCCAAGCCCCATAAGTCCCAAGCAGCTGGGCCTTCGACCGATGATTCGAGAGGTAACTCTCCTCAGAAGAAGAAGGCAAAGCGTTCACGGTCCTGGAGTGGTTCCCGCCACTCGTCCGCCTTGTCGAATGGCTCGAGGAGAAGGCACCGCCGGTCGCCTTCCTCGTCATCTTCTTCAGGCGGCACCCCTGAGAGGGTGAGTTGCTCGTCCAAACATTCGACGCCCGTGGAGTGGGAAGCTTTCTGGGTAAAAATGCTTGATTTTTCAAAAGGCAGGGCAAGGCCCTGTCCGTGCCTTCTGTTGAATCCTGCAGGGAACGGTCTTGGACGGATAATCGTCCGCCCTCGAGCCCGGGTAAACAGCGTGATCCTCATCGAGAGCCTTCAAGGCCTCGTTCGGACAAGGTTGCTAAGGATTGCTTGAGACGTGAAGAGAGGTTAGGTCTTTGTTTCCATCGAAACCGTCCAAACCCTCGATGCAATCGAAGCCGTTGACGCCATGCCAGGCGATAGTGCCTGTCGGGTCCTCCACCCCGATCTGCCCTTCGATGCCTTTGGCGCCATTGTCGACGCTGACGATGCCACAATTACCAGCGCAGGCCCTGGCAACGGTGGAACCACCTAAAAAGGCGGTGTCTAAGTCCAAGTCCAAGTCATCGACTTTGAGGCCTCTGGCTGTGGTTCCTGAGAAAAGGTGTACTCCTCTCCCAAAGAAAGACTTTTTTAAGTCTCACACCTCCATTTTTGAGTAGGAGGAACACTCTGATGAAGGTGAGGCTCCTTTTGGTCTCCAGTTTGGGACTCCTAATTTGCCAGAATGCCTCATCTCAGAGGAGCGTAGGATGCAGGATCTTTGTGATACCTTGCATAATTCAAGTGGTATAGACATTTCTTCTGAGCTGGAGTTTGGCAGGCCAGACCCTGGTGAGCATCCTCTTACCGATGCCTTATGTTGAGAGTGGTGGAGTATTTGGGCTGGGCCGGGCCTATTGCCCACTATGATCAGGATGATCTTACGGACATTTTGGATCAGGGTCCGCCTACAGATCCCATATTGCCATTTCATGTGGCTCTGCAGAACCGGGTGGCTAAAAATTGGGAGACCCCAAAGACTAATCTGGCGGTGAACAAGTCTCTGACCAGAAAATACTGCCCCTCCAGTAGCGACCCCGGCTATCTGTTGTCCCACCCCACTCCTGAGAGTCTGGTGGTCCAGGCAGCCATGGCCACCTCAAAACAGACTGCATACCCTACCATCCCTCCAGATAGGGACGATAAGCACGTGGATGGATGGGCGTGCAAGGTATTTTAAGCTGGGAGTGTGTCATTGAAGGTGGCCTACTCCTCTTCTGCCTTGGCAAGATTTTCGTACACTCTGTGGTATTGCATATCTATGGCGGCTGAGCATATTCCCGAAGGGGAAGAAAGGGAAGGCTTCCTAGCCATTGTTAAGGACAGCAAGGAAGCCATGTGTGAATCTCTTCAGTTTGGGTTGGATGTTGCTGACAGTGTCAGCAGATCCATGGCTACATGCACCATAATACGCAGATTTGTGTGGTTGCGGAAGTCAGGTTCTGCATCGGATGTGCAGGCTAGACTTCTGAACATGCCATTTGATGGGTCTCACCTTTTTGGCAGCAGGGCAGACGAGACCCTTGAGAAGCTGTAGACCTCGAAGGCAGCCGCCAAGTCTTTGGGCGCCGCTGTTAGGCAGCCTCAGCTTTTCATTTTAGCGAACAGCAATGGAGAGGTCGATCCTTTAGTTACTACTCCTTATTTGGAAGGGCGAGAGGAATGGCCGATCAAAGTGGCCAATGTAAGTTTCCTCGTGGTGGAATAGCTAGAGGTGCCAAAGCCGCTCAAGCAACAGCCGCTTTGCCATCAGGCTCTGCTACTGTGCTTCAAAACCGCTCTTAGGCCTTCAGTCACAGCTCACCGGTGGGGGCAGGCTGTCTCAGAATCTGGTAGAATGGCGAGCAATTACTTTGGATGCTTGGGCTCTGGAAACAATAGCCCACAGGTACTGCCTTCCTTTTCTACAGAAGCCTCACGACAATCCACCGGGAGTGCACTCTTTGAGGGTTCCTGATCCGCTCCTTGTGCAGGAAATATTAACCCTACTAGAGAAAGGCGCTATAGAACCAGTGCCTGTAACGGAGAAGAACAAGTGCTGGCACTGGTTCCTCAGGAAGGACAAGTTCAATATGGTCACTCATCTCAGATCCTTCAGGCCCTCCAACTTCAGGATTGGTTGGTGTCATTGCACCTTGAGGATGCTTATTTTCATGTGCTGATCCATCTCAAGCACAGGAAATACCTGAGGTTAGCCGTTGGCGGATCGCACTTTCAGTTTCGAGTCCTGCCATTCGGGTTGACCTCCGCCCGAGGGTATTCAAACTGGTGGTGGCAGTGGCAGTGCATCTCAGGAGGGGGGGGGGGATTCCCGTCTACCCCTACCTGGATGATTGGCTGATCAGGGCACGTTCTCCCGAACAACCCTTGGATCATCGTTGCTTGTCACTCCCTTCACAGACTGAGCTTCTCCCTCAATTTCCAGAAGTCCCATATGACACCTTCCCAACGGCTCCAGTACATCGGGGCTGTCTTAGACACGTCCTTGGGGAAGTGCTCGCCACCTAAGGTGAGGGCTCAGCACATTCTCCAGATGGTTACATTTCAGAGTGCTCAGTGTCTTCCGGCCTTCGAATTCTTAAGGTTGCTCGGCCTCACGGCATCCTGCATTTTTCTGGTGCCAGAGGCCCGTCTGAGAATGAGGTCCCTTCAATGGGCGCTCAGGACTCACTGCTCCCAATTCTCAGGCAAGATGTCGGATCGCCTTCCGGTACGGTTAGGGTCTCACAGGATCTTCTGTGGTGGGCCTGCACGGAAAACCTCATGAAGGAAGAACGTTTTTGGCAGCCATGGCCGGAGGTAACTGCAGTGACGGACGCTTCCCTCTCAGGGTGGGGAGCTCACGCCAATAATCTGGCCATCACCGGTCGTTTGTCTCCTTCGGAGTACAAACTTCACATCAATCTTTTGGAGCTGAGAGCAATCAGGCTGCACTGAAAGCTTTCATGCCGTCTGTATGGGGGAAGAATGTCCTAATAATGACAGACAACACGTGGCCATGCATTACCTCAACAGAGAAGGTGTAGGGTGCCTACCACTGTGTAGAGAGGCGATGCAGCTCTGGTTCTGGGCAATTCAGGAAGGAATCTCCCTGACGGTGGTTCATCTGGCCGTAGAGGAGAACACGGCGGCAGACGCTCTGAGCAGGCAGAGCGTAGTCTACCACGAGTGGGAAATAGCTCAGGAAGTCCTTCAAGAGATCTTTGCCCTTTGGGGAACCCCGCAGGTGGATTTGTTTGCAACTAGTACCAACCGGAAGTGTGAGCAGTACTGCTCAAGGGAAATGCCTCAGAGAGGAGCTCTAGGAGGCTCGTTTGTGGTGGATTGGGACTTCCCGCTACTGTACGTATTTCCTCCAGTCCCCGTCATTCCCCAAGTTCTCAGGAGGTTGACGGTTCGGGTACCGCATGATCCTAGTTGCTTTGGATTGGGCCAGGAGATTGTGGTACCCAGATCTTCTGGAAATGTCCATCTTTCCTCTGATGCATCTTCCCCAAAGGGAGGATCTTCTCTAGCGAGAGGGAGGTAGGTTTCTCCATCCAGAGGTCAAGACTCTCAACCTTCATGCATGGTTTCTGAAAGGTTGAGATACAAGTATTGGGACCTCCCGGATGACGCCATGGAAGTGTTGCTTTCGGCCAGGCGGCTGGCAACAAAGTCTCTGTACCGTTGCCCTTGGAATAAGTTCTGCGACTGGTGCTGAGAAAACAATGTTAATCCTTTTCGGTGTTCGACTCCGGATGTTCTGTCCTTTTTGCTTTCTTTAGCCCACAAGGGTCTTCAGGTGGGGACCATTAAAGCTTACCTGGCAGCGCTGTCAATCTTTAAGCGCTCATCCGAAGAATGCTCTCATTTTAAGATTCCTTTGGTTACTCAATTTCTAAAAGGGCTCACAAATGTGTTCCCGCCTTCACCATTTCAGGTTCCGGTTTGGGACCTTAGCTTGGTCTTAAAATTTCTGATGGGTGCTCCATTTCAACCATTACACTCATGTCCATTGAGGTTGTTAACCCTTAAAACTGTGATGTTGATTGCTCTTACATCTGCAAGAAGAGTGAGCGAGTTGCAGGCACTTTCTCCCAAGGCACCCTTTACTGTTTTTCACAAGAACAGGGTTGTGTTGAATCAGACCCTCCTTCTGCCTAAGGTAGTTTCGGACTTTCATTTCAGTTAGAAAATTGTGCTACCTGCCTTCTATCCTCCTCCGAATCCTATTAAGGAAGAGGAGAGGCTTCATAGGTTGGACCCTAGGAGAGCTTGGAGATTTTATATTTACAGAATGTCCAAGGTGAGAGTGGATGACCAGCTCTTTGTGGGGTATCCCGGGCACACACTAGGCCAGGCTGTGTCTAAACAGACTGGACTAGGTGGATCATTCTCACTATTTCTGAATGCTATATTTTGGCGGGCAAGGTCCCTCCTGAGGGCTTGCATCCTCATTCAACCAGGGACATGGCTACGTCGACAGCCCCGCAAAGGGGTGTGCCTGTAAATAACATATGTGATGCTGCAACGTGGTCTTCGATACACACGTTTACCAGGCATTATTCCCTGGATACTTCCCATGCTTCAGATATGGCGTTTGGTAAGGCAGTCCTTTATTCTGCCCTTTGATTTCGAACATTCCTAAATTCTTCACCCTCCTCCAGTTATGGATACTGCTTTGGGAGTCTGTCAAAGATGAGGACTACATTGGAGGAGACAATCTTTTCGAAGAACAAGTTACTTACACCTGGTAACATTCTTTCAACTGGATGTTCCTTCAACGTATTCCTCATCACTCTCGCAACCTGCCCTTTTGTAGAATTTCCCATGCTACTACAGCTTTCAACAAGGCTGAGTACGGTCGGGCCCGGTTTGTGGCTACTTCTGCTACGTGAGGAGCAGGGGAAAAACAAGAACTAAGGCCATGGGCGCCGTGCATGCTACTTATAACATCCGATGACGCCACCCTCGACGGAGGCCTTCGAGGGATATCGACGCAATGCCATCGACGTAGGGCGCCTTCAGCCAAACAATTTCCAAAGCAGCAAGCTTTGGACACTACATGTCAAAGATGAGGAATACGTTGGAGGAACATCCAGTCGAAAGAATGTTACCACGTGTAAGTAACTTGTTCTTCACAAATATACTCGCCACGTATCAATGGCTAAATGCCCCCAATTTCTGATGTGACTGTCACTATAACTTGCTTAAGATTATTGGATTTGCTGCCTTAATGCCTAAATGCATCTCATCTGTGCATGGAATGTTGCTTTCGTGAGGCCCACTGCATTACTGAGACCGTAAAACACGCATTAGATTTATACTAGCTGCCTTTAATGCCTAAATGCCTCTCATCTGTGCTTGGAATGTTGCTTTTGTGAGGCACAAAAATTACTGAGACCGTAAAGCGTGCATTCAATTTGTGCTATCTACCTTTTAATGACCAAATGGCCCTAATTTTTGCTCTGAAGGTCACTATAACTTGTATAAGATTATTAGATTATTATATCCGCTGCCTTTAATGCCTAAATGTCTCACCTTTGTTTGGAATTTTGCATACGTGAGGCCCACTGCATTACTGAGATTCTAAAACGTGCATTGAGGTTTGTACTTGCGGCCTTGATGCCCAAATGTCCCTCATTCTCTGATGTGAATATCACTATAACTGGTATAAGATTAGTGTATGTGCTGCCCTACTATGCCTAAATAACCCTCATCTTTGATCAAAATGTTGCACGAGTCAGGCCCATCGCCTTATTGAGACCTAAAACTGGTATTGAGAAGTGTACGTGCTGCATTTCACGTGTTTTGCTTACAAGTACTGAATGCTAGATAGGCTACAACTAGCTGCTGAGGATCCTAAATTTATATGAGTAACCACATCTGCAGCATCTTAATCCTGTACTGGTGGCGGCATAGGCCACTCCTCATGCCTTTGATGTCCTCCCAAACGAGTATTGACGACCATATCTACCTCACTACGCGACCTACATCTTATGCACATAGGCATTGAATGATAGTTATAGACTCATCTTGCCCCACACGCACATCCACTCAGCTGGATCTTATTTGATTCACTGATCGCGCACAACTATACGTAATCCTAAGGAGTATACCAACCACATTACCCAAGATGTCTGCCGCCTTTGACAAACTCCACTCGCACCTCGGACCTCTCTCCACCCGGCAGTCACACACAGTAAGAGAAAGGCCAACCAAGTAATCCAAGGCGCCCTTATAAATGCCAGATCCTTTCCGGCTCACGCCTTAGACATTGCTGACACTATTGTTACACACCATATAGACTTCAGAGCAATCACTGAGTCCTGGCTACACGAAGCTGCTGGCCCTGCACTGGCCCTAGTCATACCAGATAAGTACACAATCCTTAGGATGGATAGACCATCTGTCAAAGGAGGAGGAGTAGCTATCATAGCAAAGAATACCCTTGACCTTAGAGTAGTACCAAATACCACCCTACCTTCTGGGGAACTACTCTCATTGAAATTGACACTCACCTCTTGCCACCTTGAACATCCACCTAATCTACAGACCTCCAGGCCCCACCCTCTCATTTGAGAATGATGTAGCCCAACTCCTTTCTACCAACATGAAACCTGGCTCCCAGACTATTATCATAATTTAGGCCTGAATGACCCTCTAGACAAGAAAGCACTGTCACTAGCTAATACCATTTCAGCTCTGGGCTTCGCACACCGCATGCAAAACCCCACCCACACCAAGGGCTGCATCCTTGAATGGCTAGCGGACCTTAATTGTAATACAGCCATTACCTCAAACACCCACTGCACCTTGGCTGACCACCATCTCATAACCTTCAAGATTACCGGTAAACGTGGCCCCACCAACCTCACATCACTTGCCCCGGCCGCCCCATCCAGAAACAAAAGGAACATCATGGTTAACAATATCCTACCAGTACTACAACCTATCCTGGCACACCAAAACAAAGGGACAAATGTCCCTTCGACTTTGGTAAAAGTGTATAATGAAACAGTACTTACGGCTATTGATAACCTGGCACCACTCACCATATTAGCAGAGAATAATTGGAAAAAACGACCTAATGAATCTAACAAAGCAGAATTCACTTCAGTCACACACAAGTACAAACAAGCAGTCCACCTGGCCAAAAGTACTTCGTACAATGAAAGAATAACTAATGCCAACTCAAAAATTAAGGAGCTCTTCACCATCCTTGGAGAACTTGAGTGCCCCGTTCCTCCAGCGAATTCCTGTAACAAGGAAATAAACTGGTGTTCGAACATTCAGAATGCCCTATCTAACACAATATCACTACTTCAATACAAAATTGAATTAAAAAAAATGCTATGCAAATGACACATCCACAGCGCGTGTTCATACATACCTGACCAGGGTACCAGTTCAGTCCCCCAATTCGAATTCTCAACTGTCACGAACCTGGAAGTCCTCAAAATGATCACCTGCCTTAAACCTTCAAGGTGCCAAGGTGACCCGTGCCCGGCCACAGTCATTAAGGACTGCGCCTCTGAACTCACCCCATTCATCACAAGCCTAATTAACACATCATTTGCTAACAATACTGTCCCCACTGATCTCAAAAATGCTTGGGTGCTCCCCTTCCTAAAAAAAAAAAAAAACTCCCTGGATCGAAATACACCAACCAACTACAGGCCCATCACAACAGTGTCATTCCTCTTGATATTACTAGACAAAGTGGTGTATTTACAAATACAAGATTATCTGGAAGCCAATAACCTCCTTGTCCTATGACAATCGGGCTTTTGCCCCAGACACGGGATGGAAACATCTCTCTTGGACTTGAAAATCCAAAAGGATGAATTAAAAGAAAAAGGCAAACTAGCTTTACTACTCCTGCTTAACCTCTCTGTAGCATTTGATCTTGTTGACCACAATATCCTATTCAGACACTTAGCGTCGGCGGCTCACTTCTCTCCTAACGCCATTCTTTGGACAAAATCATTCCTGTCAGACAGAACGAGAGTCTTCTCCCCTATGGCAGAAGCACAACCTACCCCGGTCACCTGCGGAGTACCTCAAGGTTCCTGCGTCTCGCCAACGCTATACAAAATTTGTACTAAACCTCTTTTTGACCGTCTTGATGATTTGGGAGTCACCGATACTAACTATGCATATGACACCCAAATCCTCATCCCCGTCACAGGCGACCATGAATCAGACTCTGCCACGCTCAGCTCCATCTATCTAACCATCCAAGTCTGTATGGCCCATCATGGTCTATGCCTTAATGATGAAAAGACAGAGTTGCTCCTCATAGGCTCACAACAACAGCTCATTAAATTAAGCGATGCCTTTAAAACTTTCAACATTGACGGCAACATTATAAAAGTGTCCAAAGAAGTGAAAACCCTTGGGTTCTATCTGGATTCTTCTCTCACCCTAGTGAACCAAGTGAACGCCACTGCGTCAGCAACAGCTTACAATTGTATGTTCATTAATGCTTGTAGACCCTTCTTGTCATCGGACAGCTGCATTACTCTAGCCAGAGCCCTCATTTTAACCAGATTGGATTACTGTAATGCCCTCTATGCGGGCACCAACACCCAAAACCTTAATGAAAAACTTCAGGTACTACAAAATAATGCCCTTAGAGTGGCACTTAAAATTCCAAAAGCCACCCACATATCTGCTACTAGACAGAATGCCCATTGGCTACCAGTTCAAGAACGTATCAAATTCAAAACTCTTACCCTGACACACAAATGTCTGTCCAAAATAGCACCCACATATATTGCAGACAAAGTGGTCAGATCTCAGCCCAACAGGCCCACGCGTTCGGCTAACATGAACTTGCTAACCAAACCCAGATTCAAACTACAAAAAGCCAGGGGTAACAGCTTCCCCACAATAGCCGCCAAACAATGGAATGCCTTACCAGCCAAACTAAGATCATAACATTCTTTTTGGACCTTTCGTAAACAACTCAAAACTCACCTCTTCACTAAGGGAATTTGCAACTAACTCACTCCTTACACCTCAGTCAAACTCCTTATAACTTTAATTACTGGACTTCACTACCAGGCTGGCTGATTTGTGAATTGTATGTATGCTAATAACTAAAGCGTCAGGACTTGCTTAGTTGCAACTTTGTAATTACCGTTCTATATGCACACTACTTGTGCTATGCATATATTAGCTAACTGTAAAACCTGTACTAAACCTGTACTATGTTTATATGCATCTAAGTAATCACTAATCTATATACACTAATAACCATATACTTGGTATACACAAACTAACAACACTTGTACTATGTATATATGTAACCAATTAAGTAATGTACCATCATAATCTTGTAAGATAAGCACCCGAATGCCTACGGGTTATGCGCGCTATACAAATGGCAAATATAAAATAAAATAGAAAGATTTTCTCCATTAGTGGAGCCTACAACTCATCTAAAAGCCACCAAACCACTCATATGTCTGAGTCATGATCTTGCGACTTGCACAATTAGCCTTTTCAGTTCACCATCCAACACATACCACTCTCCCCCAAAGAAGATTCTTTTTAATTGCAATTGAGATGCCCAAATACAGGCATCACTATGTTTCTGGCAGGAGCGCTCTAACATAGTGGTGACAATATTTATGTAGACATTCTGCCTCAGCTATTTAAAGAAATAGTCAAATTGTCTGAGAAATTATCAGAACTAAAACTAGCGGTGGAAAAAATAGTGAAAGTGCTTCCAGTAATTGTAAAATCCCAGAAAAAGCTTAGATCTCACCACTCCCCTGTCCATAATAACCCCCAAACCATGGAGCCAACAAAGGCAATACGCAATACTACTACTGTGAAAACTGCATAAGCCCAAGTTGGATCTGTTGGGCCTCCGATGATAGTCTCCCTCCATGTTCGAAGCCATTCAAACAGTCTCTCATCCGGATTCTCAATGGCATTACTAATCACACAACCTTAAAACCTAGCACCCACCCTCAATGTGGTGAAGATGAACGTGCCGGATGTACTGAGCCCCCTAATAGACAACCGTTAGGTAACAGAAGTGGGCCGCCCCTTCGGGTACTAGGCCGGCCCCTTACATTAAGGATGAAAATCGGCAGTATCCTCTATTCTCATGGTACAATAGGCAGGACAGCCCTCAAAATCTGAAATTGGGTAATCCCTTTCTTATAATTAAAGTACCCAAACTCAAACATGGCAACAAGGAAGGCGGGGACTCCTCAGCTAATAAGGTAATACACTGGTTGAGGCATAATAAAGGTTGCTTATCTGATATTAGGGATGATATTTTGGAGGAATGTAGGTTCCCCAATATGGAGATCCCTGGGACAGGCAACTGATAGGCTTACTCAGCATAGAACAAAGATCACTACCCCCAATAAGCTTACAAATAAGTCTTCGCTTTGTGGAGGAAACATGCAACCCAACCTCTAATGTCGCTTGCAGTCTGACATTGAGATGCCCGAGCCCACCTAACCCGAATATTACTCATGACAATCATAATCCTCCACAAGGGACCTTGGAGCCTTCTGCTGATGATGTAGATTGACATAGTGAAACCCATACCTTCAGCCGTACTATGCAAGAGAATCTGCCAACCAAAAGGGAACCTTGCTCTGACCTACCATCCTATTGTGGAACATAGCTGGATTAAAATCACAACTTTCAGACCCAGATTGGCATTCCTTTCTGGTTCAATTCCAGATGTTTTAAAGAAACATGGTCGGTAGAAAACTTAACAAAACCCTCAGTTAATAGAGGTAGACCTAATGGTGGCATGACGGCATGGGTAAAGACTACTCTAAAGGTTCACATGGCGGTGAACACTATCAGTAGGCATATGCAATGCCTTAAACTAACTTTTCTTGCCTCAACTTTGCTGTTAACCAGCATATACTTACGAACTGGCAAGTATGGCAATGTAACTCTAGTTCTTAATGTGATAGAAAATTTGATGTACCAATATGAACTTTCATGCTCTAAGAATAATCGCATGCAGAAAATGGTTATGGGGGATTTCAGTACACAAATTGAACCAATACCTTACCATTCTGTTCGGCAAGAAAGATTTCTATTGAAATATTCCCGCCTTAGTCTACCTGCCACCCATGCATACCTAATATGAGGCTAAAGAGAATGCCACCACACTTTTTATGCAGGGCATGCTGGTTTGTAATGAATGCTTAATTGGTGACCGTCCACTTGCGCTCACTTCCAGAAGTTTCCAGCAGAGCCGTATTGATTTATATTTTTCTGGATGTGAACAGCTGCAAGTTGGGGAAATCACTCAAAATCTTTACCAGAGTACAGAGTGACCATAAACCTGTTTGTTTGAAACTAGCGGGGGACACTTTTCATGGCCACCCAGCTACTCCTCAAGACCACAATACTGATATCATACTTTCCAGTAATTGAAGGTGTATTAGATGGGCAGGTTTCGACTATGAAAGCAATGCTTCATTGATTCTTGAAACTGCCCTATTTATTTTATTAGTTTTAACTGCGGAGCACATTATTCCAAATGTGGTAGGAGCTTTTTCTGCAACCATAATTACTAAACCTTCTCCAATAGTTACCAAACCCTGCCACGTGATTAAGAAAAGGGGTATCAGATTCAGTTGGTTTACCACTAGGTATTATACCCTGGTCACTAGCCCACTCCTCACCTGAGGTCTTTGTGTTGAATTCTGAGTCTTCAGAGCTGGTCTCCTCTCTCCTTTGTCTCCAGGCACTCGTAGTCGTCTTCTTTATGGTTCTTCCTTTTTTCTTGAAGAGATAGGGACGGGCTCCCCCAGAGGCCACTTTGCCAGAGAGGCTATCTGCCCGGCAGCGGGGACTCCGGGGAGCCCATCCCAACCAGGGAAAAAAGCTTTGGCTTAAAAAAAACCTGGAATGATGACGTGAAGTTGGCAGGGTTTTGATTCTGCTGTAGGCTTGAGGGTGGTGCAGGTAGCAGTAAAATCCTTGTTTTGACTACAGGTTCCAGCATGCACCAGTAGAAGAGGGAATCCACAACAGCCAAGAGATGCGGGGTGTTCAGATGGAGCAAGGAGAGTATGAATAGTACAGAAGTAGAAGACAGGGCAGCAGCAGATGGTTAAATGTAAACAAAAGAAATTAACTTGTAACGTGACTGCAAGACAGGCAGCTGCGAGTGTCTTACTTCAAACAATCGCTTGACTGCCGTGATAAATGGGCTGCCCTGAGAAGTCCTTCTGCAAACAGAGAAGTACCAAAGGAATGGAAAGCTGAGGAGTCCGAGGTCCCAAAACAAAGGCATCACTTCACAACGCTGCGGCAGCCATAAAAAGAAATAATCCGCCCAGGTAATTTACTGCTGTGGAGGCGTGCCGGGCCAATAAAGCAAAGGTTCCAAAATAGAAAGGTGGCGAGCAGGGCACGCGAAAAAAAAGGCAAGCTGCAAAGAAGGGGAGTGAGAGAAAGCAGCTGGAAAAACACACAGAGGAAAGGGAAAACTTGAAAGAAAACACACATGAAACAGGAGCGCTGTCTCACCAAGCGTGACTGCAAAGAGGAGTTGCAATGCACCAGTCTGAACACCTGGTGCCTAATTATAGTGCTGTAGGGAAAACCGAAAAGGCTAGAGTGTTGCCACACGTTCCCTACGAATCATGATGGGACGCCTAGTACCTCCTCATTCTATCCCATAGCTTCCAGGAGCGAGTCAGACTAGGGGAGACTTGTGTAACACATTGTATGACTCTGAATGTCACTTGGCTAAAAGTAATTTACTTAAAGCAGTAAAAATCAATAGTCACACTGACCAAATCCTTTTGTTGAGAAGATTTTAAAATGACCTGGCCAACAAAAAAGAGTAGAGGAGGCTAGATGGAACAAATAAAAATGCATCCAAGAACGATGACCCCGTTCCTTTTGGAACATTGCCTCTGACATCCTTACAGTCTCTCAACACAAGCGTGAAGGAGAATCATATATTCTGGCAGATATTTGGTATCTTCATTTTAGCTCACTATTTGCTGCCCAGGCTGAGCCCTTTATCAACTTCCCAGGGTGTTTTTTGGTCCCCACTAGTATTTACTACTGATGAAACATGCAAGGCACTAAGATCACAAATAAATTGTAAAGCCGCCAGAGTCAATAGGATCCCTATCGACCTTTATAAACAAAATGAATATGTCTGCATACAAATTCTTACAGACTTTTTCAACCTTTTAAATATGGTAGAATATGTTCACTCTGTTTGGAACCAGGCAGAGATTGTGCCCATATATAAGGAAGGCGTCCGACAAGCACCAGGGAATTAGACCGATTAGTCTAATAGACAGTCTTTCTAAAGTCTATGGAAAACTGATACCCCGGCATTTAGAGAATTGGGTGACTGAAAGGAATATCATCTCAGACATCCAGGCAGGCTTTAGAAGTGGAATACGTACAATAGTCCAGGCCTTTTATTTATATTCCCTTATTAGTAAATATGTGATTTTAAACAAGGGTACTCTTTTCTTAGTCTTTGTTGATTATAAAGCGGCATTTGACTCCATTGATCGTACAATTTTATGGAACATCTGAACAGGGCTTGAAATTCCCCCATCATTTTATACCCTATAAAAAAAACTCATGGCAATACTTATGAACAACATGATTTTTAGAATTACAAATTCAAACTGATGTTCCGCAAATTGCCAAACGTAAAATAGGCATTTTAATGTATACTGATGATATGGTCTTGTTCTGTAAAGAAAGGAAACATTTAATAAACGATTCCAAAACCATGGTGATGGTATGCCAAGGAGTACACAAAATCTGTACTAATGTCACTATTGAAGGAGAGAGACTTCAATAGGGGAGATTTTATGATTACCTGGGTTTGAGATTCCAAGATGATGCCAACTGGCCTTGCTGATTAAATGAAAGTGAGCTCATCCATACACTAAATGCCAAAATGGGATATCCATTACCGTTAACTGTCTTAGATGTTTATGCAGCCCAGGAACGGTCCACTGCCCTGTATGGCTGTGAAATGTGGGGATATGACGCTGTTCCCTCTTTGTCTATGATGGAAACCAAATTCATAAAGAAAATCCTAGACCTTCATAACAGTACCCCTAGCATACCGTTACTGTTGGAAATTGGCTTCAGAGTGCTCAGATTTGTGAGTCTCGATGCCCCTCCTCTTCGGGCCTAAATTCCTCGGTTAATTTGACTTTATATAATGTATCATTTAGAGATGAGTCTGATCGGTTAATGATAAATCATGGAAGTTATGTAGACACCTGTATAACGTACTGCAAAGTATAGGAATGCTGCATCTCTTAACTGAACATTTCTGTATTAAACAAGAGTGTAAGAGAGTAATACAATCTAAGCTTGAGATCTTGTTCCTGAAGACTTTGATCTTTGAATCAATCAGACAAGTTTCCTGCGCTATTTGATATTAAAAACCAACTCGAACCCTTATCTAAAATCCATGTTCCTAAGCCCATATACATCAAATTCATACTTTACATCTTTCCCATTGTGACATTTACTTTTAAATGCGTCTGAGTTTTCTAACCATTGTCCGTTCTGCCCCACGGAAACTGAATCCGATTTGCACTTCTTGCTGATTTGCCTGGCGTATGCCAAGTTTAGGGGGAATTGGCTTTGCCCCATCTTTTTTTTAAAATACCAGACACCTTGTTTTTCAGATGCATACGCCTTATGCAAATCCACGACTTTTGAGGATGCTGTTTTGCTGTTTTCAGTTTTCTGCACAGATCCTGGCTTACCTTCCCAAAAGCAATTCCATGAATTAATGTTTAGATGGGAGAGCTCTTTATGAATTGTAGTTATGCAAATAGATAATACCTTAGAAGCTGTTGCACATCGCGATTATTTGCACAATGTTCACATGTATTTTTGTATCCTTGTACACATCGAACGTTTCTTGTCACATATGGTATTATGCATTTATTGTACTTTTATGGGCCTGGCACGAAATAAAGTTATCGATTGATTGACTCAATCAAGCATGTTCTTTAAATATGTTTAATTTGGAGAATGGCATTTACATCCTCTTAAGAATAAACTGATTACTAAAATGACAGCCAACTATTGTATCATTCAGGGTGCGCGGGCACTGGCCGACGTCCTGCTTGCCTGCGTGATCACACCGACGGTGAGAATGAAGAGGCCTGAGGCGGAGCGGCATTTAATGCATTCTCTTTATTCACTGGCAACAACAGAACTGAACTTCGCCCACCTCCCTAACCCCAACGTCACTTCCGTAGGCACAGCCCAAACACAGGCTGTCCCACACAACGAAGTGGGAAGGCTAGTCAGTCACGCTTGCCACATGACATCTCCCCCCTTTTTGAGATAACGGATCACTCACAGTTTGTCAGCCCATTTCCTCAATCACTCTCTGAGGCTTCGGGGGACGGGGGAATCGAGTCACCGGCGGGGGCGAGAGTTCTCTCCCACTGCCATAATCTTCTTCTGACTGCTCCCTGTCTCTGAGGTAGGACTCATCTAAATGTCTCATCTGTACGGTCATGGGTCTGTTCCCACCCAAGGGCCGGGGAGGCCACGACCTTCTTGAAATACAAGTTTCTCGTCACGGACGATTGTCTATCCCCACTGGTGGTGATCATGGTGCCCTTCTTGTGGGTCACTATCAGGTGTTCTGGAGCAAACGTGGAGTCTTCTTTTTGGCCCTTTGGTTGGCATACGATCACCTGGTCTCCTGGTGCAAAGGTGCATTCCTGGGCCTGCCTTAGTGTGTCGGCTTGGTCCATGATCTTGCTTTTCTCTTCCTGATCTTTGTCTCACATTTGCTGTTCGAGCGGTGTTGGCGAATCCTGGGTGGCTCCTTCCGGTAGCCTCGTTTTGACATGTCTCCGAAACAGTCTGCAAGGCAAACCCCTGTGGTGCTGTGTGGGGTGTGGCGGTATTCCCGCAGTAGCTGAAGCTGATAGAGGGCTTGCTCAAAGAGATTGTTGAGGATGGTGGCTATCTGAAAAGTCCTCTTGATACTCACCATAAATCTCTCGACTATGCTGTTGGCTTAAGGCCATTGCAAGATTATCTTCCTGTGCTGGAACCCCATGTACCTTGCGAAGTTCGGAAAGTCCTGGCTAGTAAACGGCGGGCCATTGTCTGATTTTATAACTTTCGGGACTCAGTATGTCTAGCACCGGGATCACTCACGTGTTAGATGTGCTCGCAACCAACTGGGCATCCGGAAACTGGGAATGTTCGTCTATCAGCACGAGAACATAAGTGCCATTGCGAAGTGGGCCGAAGAAGTCCACCGCCAATTTATCCCGGACATTTGCAGGGAGTGGGGACATTTGTAATGGATTGGGGTGTGGAGGCGGAGCCACCTGAGCACATGTTGTGCATCTCCCTACAATCTCCTCTACCATGATGTCCAATTTGGGGAATCACACCTTCTGTCAAAGAAGACGCTTCCTTGACACCACCCCGCGGTGACCTTCGTGTGCCAGCCTGACTATCTTCTCTCGTAGTGCCTCTGGAATAATCACTTTGCGGCCTTTGAGGACGATGTGATCATCGATGATGGGCAGCTCGTCCTTTATCTGGTCTAGGCATCGAATGTAGTCCCGTACGGACTTGTTCCCACGTCTGGCTTGATGTTTTAGATGAGAGGTTCTTTCTGACTTGATGCAGTGGGTCACGATGCTGAGGGCCTTGTCCTACTCAGACGCGGCTGCGAGGTCAGCCCAGTCTACTGGGAGTAGTTGCAAGTGGTGTACGACGTAGTTAATATATGTGTCTGCAATGCATGGCACTGTGTGGGCCGGGCCTGTCGGGTGGTGGGATAGTCCGCTGGGTTTTCCTCCTTGCGTGGGCGTTGTTTGATGTCGAACTTGTAGTCCTGCAGGCGCAAACCCCATCTGGCTATCCTGGGGGGCATTCTGGCTTTTGGATCCCCATAGATCATTAAGAGGGCCTGATGTTCCATTATGACCGTGAACGCTTTCCCGTACAAGAACAGGTGGAAAAACTCAAAGGCCCATACCACCGCCAGACTCTCCTTCTCTGCCTGAGAGTACGCCTGTTCTGTGGCCGTGAGTCTCCTGCTGGCATAGGCTACTATGATTATGTTGGTGGGGTCGGCGAGGTCTCTTTGTGTCAGAATTGCTCCCAGTCCCACGGAATGGTGTCCACTATAATTTCGGTCTTCCTTTGCGCATCGAAGTATGCCATGTCCTCTGCTCGGGCAATGTTGTTGCGAATTGTTTCAAATGCACTCTGGCAGTCTCTTGACCATTTGAATGGTTGGTTTTTGGGGGTGAGTAGGCAAAGAGGGTTGCTCACTGTGGCATAGTCCTGGAGTTATCTGGAGCAGTAGCTTTCCAGGCCCAGGAAGGACCGTAGTTCGGGCGTATTTTGAGGAGGTTGTGCCATGTTAAGTGCTGCCACTTTGTCCGGATCAGGCCGCATTCCTTTTTCTGAATAAATTTGCCTGAAGAAGCAAAGCAAACCTTTTCCAAATTCACATTTGGATTTGTTAAGGGTTAGACCTGCCGCCTCAAGTGCGGAACACACCCTGTGCAAGGCCATGTCATGTTCTTTTTTGGACTTTCCAAAAACAAGGACGTCGTCTGAGTAATTGAGGCAGTTGGGTACATGTCGTATGACCTTATGGATCCCCTCTTGAAATATCTTGGCAGCTGACGAGATGCCGAAACAGAGTCTTTTGTACTGAAACAACCCCAGGTGTGTCACGAATATGGTGATGTATCGAGATTCAGGTGCAATCTCGATCTGGTGATACCCTTTTGTGAGGTACAGTTTGGAGAATACTTTTGCTACGTGGAGTAAATGTATCATGTCAGTGATCCTTACCGCTTGATGTCGTTTGCGCTTGATCGCTTCTTTGGCTCTCCTCATGTCTACATATAGTCCTATAGATCCGTCCGCCGACTTCTTGTGCACTGGGACTATGGGTGAAACCCACAGGGTAGGGCCAGTAATTGGCTTAATCACCTGCTGTTCCAGGAGTTTGTCTAACTCCTCCTCCTCCACCTGCCGCTGTATATTGACGGGTATGCCCGGTAGTGCTGGGCCACTATACAAATCTCGGGGTTAATGTGCAATTGTACCTTCCTGTGTTTCAGTTTTCCCAGCACCTTGAACAGCTTCAGGAATGCCGCTTCCACGTCTTCCAGAATGGCAAAGTACTTGTGAGCCATCAGTTGGTTTAAGATGTGTACCAACCCCATGTCGACCACCGTCCTGAAACTCAGTATGCAGCCACTGTTGACTTCCGTTTTTAGGACATGTAGCAGGATCTTCGCTGTTTGTGTGTCTTATGAGTGCACCAGGCTGTTATAATGCCCTTGCATGGTAGGGGCGTGGTCGACCCATACTGCTAAATGTCAACTGTTGACTTTTTGAGCTTTGGAGGCCGAACGAAGACGTTGTAGGCCTCTTCGCTAATGATATTGACTGTTGCCCCTATGTCGATGAGACACTCTAGTGGGGTATCATTGACGTGGAGCGTGAGGACGGGGCTGTGTTGAGTGGCGGTATTGTTATTGAGAGCCCACACGTAGCCCTTCTTTCGTTGATCGTCTCCTGACGACGGGGAATCGCTGCTGGAGGGAGATCTCCCCTCTATGTATCGGACAAATCTTCTGCCGCTGCGCCTGGAGCGGTCGGGCGCCGACAGTCATCTCTAGTGTACGTACTTCGGTGTTCTCGTTCTTCCTGCCTCTGATTTCTGGGCTCACCTTCATGCCTGTTGCCTGGCTGGCTGGCCCGGGTGCTTCTTCGTCATTCTTTTTAAAAAAAATCTTTTATGACATACACATGCAACGGAGCAGCTATGAGATGACAGTCTGAACAATCAACAGAATGCAATGGCACATATGAACAGTGAAACATAGTCATGTGGAGAATGAAGCACCACAGAGCATACAGTGTCGAGGCACATAATAACAATAATTACTGTGAATTGTCTACTGAGGAGTGGGCGTCAAGACCATTAAGATAACTGTTAAAGGCAGTCCAAATGTTTTTAGGCCGGGATCGGGCCGGGAGGGTACTCCTCTTCACAGTTCCGTGACCAAGTCAATAAGTTTAGCCATTTCCGGAAGGTAGGATGAGCGGAGCTCTTCCAGCTCTGTAGAACACACTTTTTGGCAATTATACACCACACATTTAAGAGTTTAGCCGCCCCCCTGGCCTCCTGATCCCCCCATACCCCAAATAGCACACCCAGCGGGTCAGGCTCAATAGCAGTATCGCAAATTTCTGACAAAGTTTTCAGGATCTCATCCCAAAATGGGGTTAGCCACGGGCAGTCCCAGAACATGTGTAGATGGCCCGCATTCTCTGCACCAAAGCGAGGGCAGAGCCGTGGGCTAGAGCGGGCGAACCTGGAGAGCCTGCGCGGGGTGTAATATAGCCTTTCAGTAGTTTGTACTGTATAATAGTGCGGTATCTAAAATTCAGGGAGACCCTATTCATGTGAGCGCACATTTTCCCCCACAGATGGTCCGTAAGTTCCACCCCCAGTTCGGAAGCCCAGTCGTCCCGCGCCCTAGAGGGCTGCACCGTGTCAGTCGTGAGAAGAAGTTTGTATAATGATGATACCACCCCGCGGGCCCCACCCGAGTTGGCAATGTAGGAGATCCCAGGGGAGTCGGGGGGTTCGTTGGGAAACTCAGGCCATGCGTCACGGAATGCAGCGCAGAGTCTGTAGTATTGTAGAAGTTCCATCGGTGATCCCGAGTGGCCCGGTTTCCAAGTCTGTGGTGTTATGAATAGCCCATCCCGGTAGAAGTCAGTTAAGGCTAGGTATCCCAGAGTCTGCCAGTGTTGTGCCAGGGCCGTGTCGGTCGTGGGTTCCAACCCAGGGAATTGCCAGCTTGTGTAGGTCCGCGAAGTACTTCTTGCCGGGCCATATGGGGACATTCGCGAATGTGTACAACAGTTTGGGGAGCAATATAATTTTGACCAGTGATAATCTCCCCGCCAATGACAACGAGAGAGGGCGCCAGCATGCTATCTTGGTCTCCACCAATTCTGCCACGGCCAGGTAATTGTTAGCTAAAAGAGCTTCCTTGGTCAGAGACACCTGAATTCCCAGATACTTAATCCCGTCAGGGGACCAGCGGAGCGGGTACTCCGTGGCAGGTTGGGTCGTGGAGCTCGTGAGGGGAAGAGTTCGGATTTGGTGTAATTGATGGTGAAGCCAGAGTATGTGCCAATACGGGTAATATCACACAGAATAGGGTCAAGGTGGAGGTCCGGGTCTCTAACGAACAGCAGCACATCGTCTGCATAGAGCGAGATAATTTCGGGGGTACCCTGTAGCCGTATCCCCTTGCGTAAGTAGCGTTCCCTGACAAAGTCTGCCATAGGCTCAATGGCCAGTGCGAACAAGATCGGGGAGAACGGGCATCCCTGGCGGGTGCCTCTGAACAGAGGGAACAAGGCGGACGTTTAAGAGTTGACTCGGACCTTGGTGACCGGGGAAGTGTACAACAGTTTGATGTATGCAATCATCTTAGGCCCAATACCCATGGTCTCCAGGACCAGCCACATATATTTCCAGGACACCATATCAAAGGCCTTCTGGGCATCGAGGGTGACCGCGACTGCACTCACATCTTGATTGATTCGTGCCATAACGTTGAGAAGCCTCGTGATATTGTGTGACGTGGATCTCCCGGGCACGAACCCTGACTGGTGGTCGTGCACCATGTATGGTATAACAGGTATTTTCGCAATATAGGGGGGTGTGTGGCCCTCTTTTTTATTAGGGTATCCTAAGTCATGAGGGGGTTCAGAGATATGAGGAAACAGGGACTTAGGCTACCCCACCTGCCTGACACTGGCTGGGTGTGGATCCGGGTTATGCATTGTTTAGGACATCTCAAAAACAATCTCATCCATTGATTCTTTGCATACAATACTTCGCAGTGTGGGTTAGTACATTGGGTGACTTTAGAATGTGGTCGAGTTGACTACACTTCTGTCTAGTCAACACTAAATGGTGTTTCTGGCACAGTGAGGTGGCTTGTGTTCTGGTGCCGTCTTCAGGACAAATATAGTGGACTTGATGGTGTCACCGATGTATCACTGAGTTTGGACATCTAAAGGTAAGGAGGTACAATGCATAACCCGTCCTTTACGGGCAAGGAAAAGGTTTTGGAAGATAGCTATGTTATGCTATTTTTAAACTCACATGAATAAAATATAGTGTGTTATATGTATCTTTGGTGTTCTCTGATGTACAGACCACTTACAGGGCTCTGCCAACAAAGTGTGCTGGATCCACACCCGGCCAGTTCAGACAGGTGGGGTAGCCTACGTCCCTGTTTTCTCATATTCATAGTATAACAGGTAGGAAGCGGTTAGCAATCACCTTGGCACAGATTTTTGTATCCAAGTTCATGAGTGAAAGGGGCCGGTATGATCCACAGTCATCACTAGGCTTACCAGGCTTAAGCAGGACGGTGATACGGCCTTGTGTAGTGTCGGGGGGAGGGATCCCAGCCAGAGTGACTCATTCCACACCCCGAGCAGCTCGGGGGCTAGTATAGCCACATGCTCCTGATAGAATTCTGCCGTTAGTCCGTCAGGGCCCGCTGCCTTTCCTTTTGGAAGACCAGAGATGGCCTCCACTATTTCATCCAATATAACAGGGGAGTCTAATTGGTCTCTCGTCGCTGGGGAGACGATGGTGGTGGGAATCTGTTCCAGGAGCTCCCGCATCTGAGAGTCACTGTGTTCGGGGGGCTGTGAATATAGTTCAGAGTAGAAGCCTATGAAGACCACGAGGATATGCTGATCAGTTCACTGTGTCGTCCCCTGACAGTCCTTAACACAGGTAATTTGGGATTGGCCCCCTTCCCCCCTCGCCACGGCAGCCAGTGTTTTGCCAGGTCTGTCACCCTCACCATATTTCCGTGCAGCCTGTGGACGGCTGAAGTACGGGACTTCCCTATTGGCCTGCTCATTGAAGGCCTTGAGCTCCTCACTGATCTGGGAGAGGACAGCTGGGTCAACAGAGGACGGGTGAGCTCGCTCCAGGTCCCGTAGTTTAGTTTCAGTGCGGGACAGGGCGGCTCTTATGGATTTCAGGACTCCCGATTCCCTAGAGATGGACGCCCCCCTGATCAAGGCTTTGAAGGCATCCCAGCGAACTCCCAGGGTGGTGGACTGCGGTAAGTTGTGCTCAAAGTAAGACTGAATATCAGCAAGGATGTCCGCCCTGAACACAATGTCCTGCAGAGCAGCCGATTTGAAGCGCCATGTGTTAATGGTGGGAGGCAGTATTCCCAATTCCAGGGATATCGAAATTGGCGAATGGTCAGACAATGTGCGTGCGTGTTTCCACAACTCTGCCCAGCATGGAGCCAGATAGTAGGAACATGTCGATCCTGGAAGGACTGTCATGTACTGATGAATAGTAAGTGAATTCCCGGGTTTGCGGATGTAATGTCCTCCATGCGTCATGAATGTCGAGTTTCGCACAGTGGGTCAGGAGGCTACGCGCTACGCCTGGCAGGGGTCTGGAGGCTGTGCCAGACCTATCCATCATGTTATCAAGAATGAAGTTCATATCCCCACCCCAGATAATCTTCACCCCCACATACCCCATCACTATGGATACCACCTGGTCAATAAATTCGGGAGAATCAACATTAGGGCCATAGGTATTCACCAACAAATAGTCCCTGTCAGCAATGGCACAGTGCAACACTGTGTACCTCCCCTCAGGGTCTATGTAACTCTTGTGGAGAACAAACTTAAGTGACTTATGGATCAATGTCAACACTCCCCTGGCACGAGTGGAATATGAGGTGAAATATCTGTGCGTTCCCCAAGTTGGTGCTATACTCGTGGCCAGTTGGCCCATGGAGTGTGTCTCCTGCAAAAGCAATATTTTGCAGCCGTGTCTGCTGGCATATGCTATAATCCTGCGACCCTTGGTGTAATTGCTTAGGCCCCGCACATTCCAGGACAGTATTGTTACCGGCATCCTAATGGTCTAAATGACACACCCTTATACAAAGAGCCCATGGAGTGCGTTTCCTGCACAGGTGGTCCTTGCGCCCATGACTATTGGCCTGTGCCATGATCCCTGGAACCCAGACGTAGTAGCTCAATCTCCGAGTGCTTTTAGACATTGCAGTTATAGGCATCCCAGAAATCTAATGCACATCCCACCACTCCGACGCCCTGCGGTCTGCCAACCCGCCTCTGCCATTTACCATAACGCATGAACACCCCCCACCGCCCCACTCCCGCACCACCCCACCCAAGCGGGCAGTGTTACCCCCCACCCATAAATACAAACAGGTCCCACGAAGAGGGGAACAACAGACGGTGCCCAATGTGAGCCCACCGACCCAGTGGCCCAACCGGGGCCAACAACGAATTCCAAACCAACAAAGTCAGACATTGCAATCGCAGTGGGGTGCGCTGTTGCCGTGTGGAGGGCTCTATAAAAAACATAATTGACATCAGAGTACCAGCGGAGACTTGCACGACCTATATGAGCCATGCATAGGTGCACAGCAACCGTGATTAGTGGGGGCTCCCACACAAAACCAAAAGGTGTATTACCATCAACACATGAGGAACAAACAATAGTAACCATGTAGCAGAAATATTGAGTGAGCTGCGATAGCCGGCCGCGGGTAAGGGCCACACCGCCGTGCACACCACGTCCAGGCCCATAGATACAAGAGGGCAAGTAGCCCATCCAGTGGAGCATTCAGGAATAGTAGGCCAGACTGCACGTCGGTGAGCCGCCCCCAGGCCCCAGTGGCAAGTTGAGCATAAGTGGTCAATATAGGTATTCAGCCCGTGTGCTCTGGTGAGCCCTTAAGGTTATGTTTCTACTAACACATGAAAAGACAAGCCATGTTGAGCAAGCAGTACCATGGCCTGAGTTCAGTCATCAACAATAGGATTGCTAGCGGTATTCGGCAGTGGTATCTGTGACTCTATAAATTTAACCGCTTCATCAGGCACCGTGAAAAAGAACAGCTTTTCTTTGAAGGTGATTTTGAGCCTGGCTGGGAAAAGGATGGCAGATGGGACGTTACGCTGCCTTAGCAGTTTCTTGACTCCGAGGAATTGACGTCTCTCCTGCTGCACCCTGACAGAGAAGTCTGGGAATATCCGGATGGTGTTTGAGTCGAGGCGTAAGTCATCCTTTTCACGAGACAGGCGTAGGATGAGGTCCCGGTCTCTATAATTAAGAATCCTGGCGATGATGGGTTTAGGGAAGTCGCCCGGCCTTGGCCGCGGGGATAGGGCCCGGTGAGCTCGCTCGACCGCGAAGAAGGGGGATAGCGCAGGGTTCCCCAGTAAGTCCGTAAGCAGATTTTCGACTGCCAGCTCCATGCGGCCCTTCAGGGCATTTTCGGGAACCCCAATTATGCGCAGGTTGCTCCTGCGCGAGCAGGATTCGAGGTCGTTGAACTTCGATTTCACCACCTTCATGTCGCGGGTTAGGGTGGCCACAGCGTCTTGCAAGGTGTGAAGCTGATCTTCATTAGCCCCAATTCTGTTTTCGGCCTTGGTTATTCTTGTTCCTGCCTGGTTCACTCGGGATTTAAGCATTAATGTCGCCCAGTTTTTCATGGAACGAGGCGAAGTTCTTGGCCATCGATTCCATCATGGCAGTGAGGTCTGGGGCTGTTGCTCCAAGGGGGAGCTCAGAATCGAGATCTTCCTGTGCAGATGATGCAGCGCCCCGGTCCGCACGTGGAGTCGCCTTGGTAAATGTATCCATTGCGCCCACCTTGGTCGTTCCCCTGGATTTGTTGGGCATCGCACTTGCGGCGGGGGGGAACCCAGCAGGTCAGGCCAGATGTATTATAGTGAGGAGCGATGTAATGGAGAGAAGTGCACACCAGTCGCAGCAGGCCGCTTCAGTCGAGCGAGGGTGATGATGGGCGGCTACTCCGCTTTCGTATCCGTAGTCCAGTCGGTAGCAAGGCCGCCTCCTGAGCAGGGAGACAACAGCAGACAGCGCTGTCTCCCAGCATGGAAGCTGCAGGAGTTGGGGAGGAGCCGCCTCAGGGCGCCAGGAGTGCGAAGTCAGGCCATGTGGCAGGACGGGCTCTGTCAGGTAAAGCGACGCCAGTGGGGAACGTGCATGGGGCCTGGATCCAAGTTTCAGGGCCCTGATGTAGGATGACGCTCTGCTGGGCAGTTCACAGCAAATGTGAGGGTTCGTGGTAGCTAGCGCCCCAGTCCAGTGAGGTGCCCTCAAATGGGGCCGGTGGGCCCAAGGAGTAAGCCGTAGTGTAGGCAGCGTGTGTGAGACGGCAGGCGGGGCACACGCAGGTAGGAAAGCGCACAACTTTGCGGCAGACGATGCCTGCCGCAATCCAGCTCCTTACCTGGGCCGCGGGATCTGCAGGCGCTGGCAGGCCTGCTGCCGGATCACTGATCCCACTGTATCCGGGCCGCCCCTAGGCCCAAGGCGCGGCCAGCCCGTGGCGCCCTCCAGCTGAGGGGCTCCTGCCCCCGCGAGCAGCAGAGCAGGTCTGCGATGTCTCCCAAGCAGAGGGCACCGCCCCCCGCGAGTGGCAGAGCAGGGCCGCGATGTCGAAGCGCGGGGGCTGGGCAGGCCGTAGTGCCAGCCCGGGCGCAGCTCCCGTCCGCCAGAGCTGCGCAGCAGTGGCCGGGGAGGCCCTTCACACCGTGACGATCCGCAGGCTCCCACACCGTCACCCACCAGCACCGGCCACCACGGGCGGCACCCCCACAGCCAGGGGGCAGGGAACTCCTACGAAGGCAGGCCCCCGCCGGCGCAGAGGTTCGCACAGCAGGGCGGGCCGAAGCTCCAAAGCAGGGCAGCGGGGTTCCCAGAGCCCAATTCAGGCCGAAAATGCAGCAAAATGTGTGGCACGATGTAGGCTTCCAGCAGGGCCGGAACAGTGTAGAAAAAATTAAAGCAATTCGCTGATGTTGCCGGATTATATGTCCCAGCCACACGGAGCTCCACAGCTAGGAAGCCATTTTCCAGGCTGCTCAACAGCGCCCCCTCTTCTTCGTCATTCTTGAAACCTTTGTCTGCTGGGTGTGGTAACTGGCGCATTCTTACTGACAGCCTGAAAATAGTCATCTCCCCCGTGGCCGGCACACTGCTGTCCCAGGGCATTCACCCGTGTGAGGATACTCGTACCTACAACAGAAGCACATATCTTCTGGTCTTCTGCTTGTTTGGTTCAGAGTAGTAGACAGTTTGTTTATGGCATTTGCAGGCTTGTGCTGTATGGTGATTTTCCCTAAGTTGTCGAGTTGGGACTCTTAATGCTGTCACGACCCTCAGCCCTGATCCCCTGGCAAGCCCATTGGCCAGGTGGAATCAGGGCTCGGATCACTAATAAGGCCTGACATCCACTTCCCAGGCCCTCTTGGTGCCAGTCCTGGCGCCTTTGGCGCAAGGCTCATCAGTAAGGAAGACATCTGCTTGAGGAACTACTTCATTTAGTCTTTCAGCCAACATGGCGGCATCCACATAGGTTGGTTCCTAGAACCAAGCTAAGCGGTCTAGTGTTTTGAGTGTGGTGGCCTAGGGACTACTTTACCTGGACTACTTTACAGTGGCTATTTAAACCACACCCGAACAAGACAACACACTTCGCGTTACTTTGCTTCTAGCAATGTGACGCTCACCGTGTCCAGCTTTCTCACGAGCTTGTTGAATTCCGGACCTGCAGAAAAAACAAAGAACATCATTAGCAGCAGAATCTTACCTGCATTCATCATCCTTCACTGCTCGCAGCTCCTGGGCAGCTCTGTTGGTGGAGTTCACCGCCCGGATCGAAGGACCTGAGAAAAGGAGAAAGACATCATTAAAGGAGGCAGTGGAGACATTACAACCACAAAGCGCTTAAAGACTTACCTGGTTGGTTGCTTTTCGGCCGGCATAGCTCCGGAACTCCATCTGCGCTGGGAACTCACTGCGACCTACGAAAAGAGAAAAGCACAGGTCAGTGAGGACAAGACATCGCTGCGCTATGCGAAGCGCCTCCTTACTGCATCCCAGCGCTATAGCGCGCCATCATCTCCCGGTGAGAACCAGCATATCCAGTTCTCCAAGCGGACACTCCGCGCTCCTAGGGAGATAAAAAAAGAGACATTTAGAACAGAGAAAAGGCATGCAAGAATTATGACGCCATCAATCGCAATAAGACCTACCTGAAAAGACACTACAAGGCCAGCAGTCAGTGAAGTAACTGGACTGCCCGCGCCCACAAAAGACAACGCACCCCTGCCCAGAGAGCAGGATGGAGAGCCCACCGATTCCGGCAACCAGGTGAGAAGAGAACCTGGAGGCGCTGGAAACACAAGGTAAGTGGGGGAAAACTTACCTTGGTTGCCCAGTCCTAATATAGTCTTCATTTCTAGGCGGAATCCCATCGACACCGAGACCACAGCACGGAATCATTGGGAAGAGCACCAACGACCAACTGGCTGGGTGGTGTCCCCGTGGATACCAGTTTAGCGTAACAGAACGCAAAGCCTCACAGAAATAATCCACCTGGATGCCATGGAAACATCAGAAATCGACCAATTGGTCCAATTGTTGGGGGACCTTCGTGCTGAGGTTCATTCAGCCCGACAAGACACGAATGCACTCCGGAGAGACCTAATAGTGACCAAGGAGCGCACCGACGAAATCAGCAGACAATTCTTGCAATCGCAGGCAGGGCAGACTCCCCTACCTGGAGGAAATCCACTGATGCAAAATCCTATCTCACCATCTTATACCCCCACACGAGTACAGATCACGCTGCCTGGAACAGTTCCCTTGGCACCACCAGAAAGGTTTTCAGGCGACCCACGGAAGTATGCAGCATTCATAAATCAGTGTCGCCTTCATTTCCTTTGTTGCCCTGGCCAAATGACCAAGCTCGGGTAGCTTTCAACCTATCATACTTGAGTGGAAGTACAGCGGATTGGTCGGTGCCGTTGGTGACCCATAATGATCCGTTGTTACAGGAATATGGGGGGGTTCCAGAGAGAAATGGAAAAACTGTTTGCTCGCCATACCCAGGAACAAGCAGTGGATAACAAACTTTTATCCCTCCGGCAGGGGAACCAAGACTTGTCAACATACATTGCGACTTTCAATAGACTGGTTGCTGAAGCCAGGTGGCCAGAAAACAAAAGAATCACGTTATTCCATCAGGGCTTACGAGGTGAATTAAAGGACGTCTTGGCACAGGTAGTTGATCCCCCCGGAGACTGTACCAAATTCATAAATCTTCTCCAGCATTGGATCTTTCATGGATTCACATGCTTAGAATATTCCCCGTCGTCAGACTGGGAACCCTCGGTACACATATATAGTCGTTTCCTATAGGAAAAAACTTCCGGCACTTGTGTGTCCTATCCACATCTACGTCCTCTCTGGGGCCGTTCACGCATGCCGCGTAGGACGTAGTGATATAAAAGCCCCGCCCCCGCGGGTCCCGTCAGATTTCAACCATCTCCAAAGATAGTGGGATCTCCTCGCGTAGTCTCTACTTTCTAGGTTATTGTTGAAATTACTCGTTTTTGATCGAAAGGTTATTGGTCTTACCAGGATGTCGGGCAAACCGCTCTTCCGCCCGTGCGCCACGTGCGGATTGAAAAAGGTTTACGAGGGGGACGGCCATCTAGATTGTATATATTGCCTCCACCCTCACCATTCGGCAGACCAGTGCGAAATATGTAAAGGTTTTTCCCAGAAAACCCTGAAAGATCGGAGTCGGCGACTGGTGTCGTGGTTAAATGACGGGGCGGGAGCATATCCTCAGTCGGAGGTTGGCTCCGTGCGCAGCGTGGCCTCGACGAAAACATCGGGGGCCCCGCGCCGTTCAGCCTCGTCGGAACCACCGGCAAAGAAAACTCGACTGGCGGAAAAGGATGTTCCACGAAGCCACTCTTCCAAAGACTCTTCAAAAGAATCTTCAAAAAAGTCTTCATCGTCGAAGAAACATGGAAAGGAAAGGCCAAAATTCTCCTCGGGCGATCCTCATAGATCTGCCACGAGTAGAGAGTCGGAAAAGTGCAGGGAGAGCTCTGTGAAGGTGGGACCGCCTAAGCCACCTGCAGGCCCACCGTCGACGACGACGAACCAGTCCGTGTCCTCACTGCCGCTAACGCAGTTGGTTTCCCCCGTCATCAACCCGCTGATGACTACGGCGATGATGTCCTCGTCGACCGAAGTTCGGGCCTGGAGACAAGAGGTTTTTGATCTGGTGTTGCCGGACACGTTACTGCTGGAACAAGCAGCGTCGATTTCCTCGAAGGAAGACGACGGCTTCAGGATTGCGGGCCCGGAAGATCTTGGGCTCCGAGCCAAGTCACCATCAGGAGCAACCTGTTCTCAGGTGTTTACCCAGTTTTCAAACTCACAATCAGCCCTGTCCATGGAGGTCCTGTCCTCATTGCACTCGCTGCTGAAATCGTTGGATGAAAGGCTTCCACCAGTCAACCGGTCAACGCCTCCCGTCGACGAGCCAGGCCCGTCACATCGTCCAACCCAAACGACCAGAGTTCCGGTGACTCCAGTGGTCCACGAGGAGGGTGAGCTGTCGGACTCTGTATCTGACCGAGGATCGGTATCGGATATCTCCCTGTCTCCATCTAGGGATCCATCCTGGGTGTCGGATGTTGAATTGGAAACACCAAAGAGCCCCACTCACCCGTCTCCACCAGACGATATTGGCGCTTTTCATTCAATGATGGAAAAGGCGTGCAAGGAATTTGGCTTGGTCCAGCAGGAGGAGAAAAAGGACTGTTTTCTGTTCGACCATATGGGTAAGAATAGACGTTCAGTATTCTCAATACCCATTTTAGATCATGTCTGGAAAGAGGGTGTTCAAACCATGCGTCACCCGTTTTCTGAACCGGCCGTCAAAGGCCGCATTGAAAAGAAGTTTAAAGTGCCAGACTCTACCCCGAAATGTCTTTCGTCCCAACCTACACCTGACTCAGTGGTGTCGGCAGCAGCGACAAGGAAAGCGAGGGCCCAACACAAGTGCTCTACCCCTCCGGATAATGAGGCAAGGCGCCAAGATGTGTTTGGTAAGAAGGTACTTTCCGTGGGTGCTACAACTGTGAAAGCAGCCAACTCTTTGGCTATTGTCGCCAAGTACGACAAGGAAATGTGGCACAGACTAGACCGTATACTGGACCAACTTCCGGAGGAACATCGAAAAACGGCTATGTCTCTGGTACGAGAGGGCGAAGAAGCGTCGAATCATGCAATTAACATAGCGGTGGACCTGGCAGAGTCGGGCTTTAAACAAGTAAACAACGGGGTTGTTCTTAGACGCCAGGCTTGGCTTAAGTGCACCAACTTCAGGCCTGAGGTGCAGTATAAAGTATTGGACATGCCCTTCGAAGGTGACCTTCTTTTTGGAGAAAAGGTGGATGAGGCCCTGAAAGGCATGAAGGAGGACTCGGATACGGCACGCTCGTTGGGTGCCCTTCAAAGTGGAAATTCTTTTTGATCTTTTCGTCCCTTTAAAGGGGCATCGGGCAATTCAAGATTCTCTGCATCCAGGGATAAATCCTTTGGCAGATCAACATACCCTTCCCAGGGATATAGACGCGCCTCTCAAAACTCAAGCCGGCGCAGAAATTTCCAGTCATCCAAGAGACGACCGGCCTATCCCTCGTCGACGAACAAACAAAAAGACCAGCAATGACGGGAAGCGCACCGTTCTGGGAGGAAGAGTGTCAAGCTGCGTCAAAGAATGGGAGGACATCACAACAGATCAGTGGGTGTTGGACACAGTGAGGTACAGACATTCGCTACTATTCAAATGCAAACCTCCAAAATGTCCACCGGTATTCCTACCCCAACCACATCTGAGCGTTTTGCTGCAGGAAGTAGCACTTATGTTACAGAAAGGTGCCATAGAATTGGTTCCTGCATCGCAGAAAGGCCAAGGGGTATACTCACGGTGTTTTGTGGTAAAAAAGCCAAACGGAAAGTGGCGTCCCATTCTCGACCTGCGCGACCTCAACAAGACCTTACAGAGCCAAAAATTCAAAATGCTCACGCTGCAGGAAGTAATCAGGTCAATTCAAGTGGGAGATTTTTTGGCGTCGCTGGATCTACAGGACACGTACTTCCACATACCTATGTGTCAAAAACACAGAAAGTTTCTGAGGTTCATGGTAGGTCGGACACACTACCAATTCGCAGTGCTTCCGTTTGGTCTCAAATCCTCCCTCAAATCGACTGACGAGTCAACTACGTTTACATGGCACACTCTCAGTGAGAAAGTATGTGGCGATCCTAGGTTCCATGGCTTCCTGCATCCATCTAGTAGCCAACTGTCGATTGTTCATGAGGCCACTTCAGGAATTCCTAGCGGACAGATGGAAGCAGGCCACGGGTCGGTGGTCAGACAGGCTAACCGTCGACGACGACGAAATCATCCGAGCCCTCCAATGGTGGAAAAGCGTTCACAACCTGGACAGAGGGGTACCTCTACAAGAACCAGAATTTCAGCGAACCATCATCATGGACGCATCCCTGACAGGCTGGGGAGCACACATGGACAACTACCAAACCCAGGGCAGATGGTCCCCGACCAAATCACTCCTACATATCAATGTACTGGAACTGAGGGCAGTGAGATGGGCCTTGAGGTCATTCCTCCCACATATCAAGGGGTTGAGAGTAAGAGTGCTGACAGACAACACGACAGCCATGTTCTACTTGATAAAACAAGGCGCCACGAGGTCCAGGACCCTGTCCGGGGAGGCTCAAAAGGTATGGCATTGGGCTTTGAAACACAACATATCTATAGTGGCTCATCATCTTCCAGGAGTGAAGAACGTACAAGCAGATTCCCTAAGCAGAAGCATGGCCCAGATACACGAGTGGGAGATGGACACCATTCAGCTGCAGAAAATCTTCAAAAGATGGGGTCACCCTCAGTGGATCTCTTCACAACGAAGGAAAACAAGAAATGCGAGCCGTTCGCGAGCAGATGGCCTCAGAAAGGATCCCTAGGGGAAGCGTTCTCATTTCCATGGACAGACAAGTTCCTGTACACCTTCCCTCCGTTTCCCCTTATACAGAGAACAGTGCAGTGGATACGCAGATACAAATGCCGGGTCATTCTAGTGGCACCGTATTGGCCGAGACAACATTGGTTTTCCGACCTGCTGCATCTGTCGTTGGAACAACCGATAACATTCCAGAAGGTTCCGAATCTCCTGTCCAGGGACAAGGGAACGGTGTGGCATCACAATCCGGACAGCCTCAACCTGACGGCCTGGCTCCTGACTTTTCAGAATTCGGCACTTTGAAAGTTTCGTCAGATTGCCGGAGAATTCTACAGGCGGCTAGGGCTCCTTCCACCACCAAGTCATACATCTGCAAGTGGCGAAGGTTCTGTATGTGGTGTCAAACGCAACATGAAATACGGCCTTTAGAAGTAACTCCAGAACAAGTTTTACCGTATCTTCTTCACCTGGCGGAGAGTGGGTTATCCTCGTCATCCATAAAGGTGCACCTGGCGGCCATCTCAAGGTTCACGAGGAGGAGACAGTCCTCTCCGTTATTCAGCGACAGACTGGTGAAAAATTTCATGAGGGGTCTTTTTCGAACTTTTCCCCCAACAAAGCGGTTCTCACCAATATGGAGTCTAAATGTGGTGTTGGCGGCCTTAATGAAGCCACCTTTCGAGCCAATGTCCTCTTCATCCATGCAGTTCCTGTCATGGAAGCTAGCTTTCTTAATTGCCATTACATCAGCTAGAAGAGTATTGGAGCCAAAGGCATTAGTCATAGACCCTCCATATATGAGATTCTTTAAAGACAAAGTGGTGCTATCAACTAATCCTACTTTCGTCCCGAAAATTCCGACGGTCTATCACAAACACGCGACCATTGTTCTCCCTACTTTCTTTGCGACCGCGTCATCGCCGGCGGAAAAGGCTCTTCATACTCTAGATGTGAAAAGGGCGTTGAAATTTTATCTGCAAAGAACACAAGAACTCAGAGCTACCAGACAGCTGTTCATCGCATACGGTCCGTCGACGAGAGGAAAGGCAATTTCCAAGCAAGGACTGGCTCGATGGGTCTCGTCGGCGATTGCTTTTAGTCACTCCAAGGCCGGGAGACCCCTACAAGGGCACCCTAGAGCCCATTCCACAAGATCGACAGCCTCTTCCACGGGGCTGTGGGCAGGAATTCCTCTGACAGACATCTGCCAGGCGGCGGCATGGTCAGTCCCACACACGTTCACACGCCATTACTGCCTGGAAAGGCAGCATGCGGATGAAGTACAGATGGGAAGGGCAGTTCTGCGCCATCTGTTTCAATGAGGTAAGCCAAAAACGGTTAAGCTTTTGTCTTTTGCCTTGTCTATTCTGGTTCTTTAGTGTGTCTGTTTTGAGCAATATATATATATATATATATATGTATGTATTATGAATATGTATATATCAGAAAATATGTTGCTGCTTACGTGCCCATATATATTAGGTTTTGGGGTGTTTTTTGTGGTGTATGTTACATTGCATTCTCATCTTCTTCTTTTAGGATACTGCTATACAATCTATTCTAAGCATGTGGATCCATGAAAGATCCAATGCTGGAGAAGGGAGTAGTTTCTTCCCTCTAACTCCATTTCTCCAGCGTTGGTATCTTTCATGGATTCACATGCGCCCACCAGCCTCCCCGGAATGCAATGTGCAAGATATGTGCATAAGCAGGTTCTCCTTTCTACTTTGGAGGGGCCGAAATCTGACGGGACCCGCGGGGCGGGACTTTTATACCACTACGTCCTACGGGGCATGCGTGAACGGCCCCAGAGAGGACGTAGATGTGGATAGGACACACAAGTGTCGGAAGTTTTTTCCTATAGGAAACGACTATATATGTGTACCGAGGGTTCCCAGTCTGACGACGGGGAATATTCTAAGCATGTGAATCCATGAAAGATACCAACGCTGGAGAAATGGAGTTACAGGTAAGAAACTACTCCCTAGACGTGCAACTAGACCATCGGTTGCAGGACAGAAAAGCAGACCGGTCCAAAGCAGACTCTCGAGTAGTTTATTTTCGGCCTAAAGACAATGCGCCACGGAGCCAGACAACACCGTAGAACCCATGCAGATCGGAGGGATACGACATCCATTAACAAAACAAGAGCGGGATAAAAGAAGACAACAGCAACTTTGTTTGTATTGTGGAAAACAAAGACATTTTCTGAAAGATTGCCCAATAAAACCCCCAAGGAGGACAGTCGGGGCCACAGAAAACGATGAAGTTAAGGAATCGGAAAACTACCAAGCTCGGCAACCGTAGAGGTCAATTTGTCGAGTGATGAGAAAGAGACACTGACCTCACACTTTGCAATACCTGTGTTCTTAATAAATCACCAACACTGTCAAAGATGCATGCCGTAGAAGCATACATATACAGCGGAGCAATTGGCAACTATATAGAACAAGAGTTGGCAGCAGAGATGGGGCTCCCTTTGTGTTCTAAGTCTACCAGGGACAAGGTGACTACCGTGGATGGGACAGAAATCACATCCGGACCAGTAACCCAGTGCACAGCACTAGTAACCTTGCTGTGCCAGGATGGACATCGGGAGTGTATTTCGTTTGATCTTATAAAGGCACCTCAGTTCCGGTTGATACTAGGGATGCCATGGTTGGTTGCTCACAACCCTGTGATAGACTGGCGGGCACGGAAATTAACCTTCTCCAGCAACTGCTCCCTGACTTGCTACTCACCTGACCCGGAACCCGACTCCTGTGTCTCCAAGACTTCCAATACTAGAGCCTCTACTCTGGGGGTAACTAATACTTTGCCAGATGAATATCGTGACTTTGAGGACGTATTCCAAAAAGACAAGGCTAACACATTGCCGCCGCATTGGCGTTATGATTGTCAAATTGACTTTATTCCTGGAGCACAAATCCCTTGCGGCAGGATCTACACTCTTACCGAACCAGAAAACCTTCACCTGAAATCCTATTTGGACCAGTAACTTGCAAAAGGATTTATCCGCCCATCTAAGTCCCCAGCAGCCAGTCCTTAGTTCTTCGTACCGAAAAAGGAAGGGGACTTGAGGACCTGTATTGATTACCACGCAATAAACCAGATAACCGTGAAGAACCGCTACCCCTTGCCTCTTATCCCGGAAATGCTAGACCAAGTCAAAGATGCCCAGATCTATACCAAATTAGACCTTCAGGGAGCATACCACCTGGTATGGGTCAGAAGCGGAGATGAGTGGAAAAAAACGCTTTCCGTACCAAATATGGCTTGTTTGAATATTAAGTCATGCTTTTTGGCTTATGTAACGCTCCTGCAGCGTTTCAATATTGCATGAATGATGTCTTGAGAGAACTTATTGACGTTTGCGCCTTAGTGTACATTGATGACATTGGTCTACTCAGCCTCAAAACAAGATCATATCAGGCATGTTCGTTCAGTCCTCACCAAGCTCCGCCAACATCGTTTGTATGCAAAGCTGGAGAAATGTTTTTTTCACTTCCCCGAAGTAGAATTCCTTGGTTTCATCCTTTTGCCGAAAGGCATCAGAATGGACGTACATAAGGTTAACGCTATTCTAAAATGGCCATCACCAACATCTCTGAAGAGGATACAGAGCATGCTAGGCTTTGCAAACTTTTACCGCCGGTTTATCCCAGACTTCTCTCAGGTTGTGCATCCGATCATAGTACTGCTACGAAAAAGCAATAAAAAGTTTGCTTGGACTGAGGAAGCAGAAAGAGCCTTTCAGGAACTGAAACAAAGGTTCACCTCCGCTCCAATCCTGTGGCACCCACGTCCAGACCTCCCTTATGTCATAGAAACTGATGCTTCCATTATGGCAATGGGAGTGGTCCTTTCACAGAGGGACGCAGAAACTGGCCAGCTGCATCCTGTGGCCTTCTGGTCAAAAATATTCTCACCCCCGGAAATTAATTACGCTATCATGGACAAAGAACTCCTAGCCATCAAGTCCGCTTTCAAGGCGTGGCAACACTATCTTCTGGGAGCTAGACACGCCATTACAGTGATCACAGACCACCGGAACCTGCAAAATCTCAAAACAGCCAAAGCCCAGTCTTCACGGCAGTTACGGTGGGCCCTCTTCTTCGCCGAATATGACTACGTGATCACCTTTCGACCAGGGGTCAAGAATGGGAAAGCTGACGCCTTATCTCGAATGGGCAACGATGAACTGGTGTATACAACTCCAGACCCGGTACCCAACATACCTGAAGACAGACTCTTGGGTATCACAACAGCGTTATCACAAGTCGAATTACGAAACAAAATTCGACAGTCAATGAACCCGGATGCTTTCCTCGCATGGCAAACTCAAGGAGAACAATATTGCATCAAGGATCAGTTACCTTATTTTAGGGACCGGCTATATGTACCCGAGAAGGAGTTACAACAGCATATCATTTCAGGTTATCATGACCCTCTGATCGAAGGACACCCTGGAATCGCTAAAACTTTAGCCAAGGTACAAAATAACTTTTGGTGGCCTACCTGGCGTAAGGACATTGGGCCTCATTACACGGTATGCGGTAACCATGGCGCTATTAGCGCCATGGTTGCCGCCGGTATTTTACCGTGTCCGCCTTGGTGGATGGCGGAATTACCGCCCTACTCCAAGGTGAGCGGGGGCGGTAATTCCCCATTCACCAAGACACTTCCCCATTCCCAATGGGAATGGGGAAGGAGCTAATTACAGACCGCAAATTGCGGTACCGTAATTAGCACCAAGCTCCCTTTGCGGGCCCGTTCCTTAACAGCTGGTAAAACCAGCCATTGAGGTCAGGTCCAGCAAAGGGACCTCGTAGTAAGGCGGTAAGGGTTTACCGGTACCAGTGCCCTTACCAGTAACGGTAAACCATTACTGCATTCCGTGTAATGAGGCCCATTGTCCAGTATGTTCAGTCCTGCGGCGTCTGTGCACAAAATAATTCACAGAAACCATCGGGTCTCCTACAAACACTGGACATCCCTCCCGCTCCATGGCACACTCTTTCCCTCGACTTTATCACTGATCTGCCACCGAGTCAAGGCTTTAACACCATTCTTGTAATCGTGGATTTGTTCTCAAAGATGGCACATTTTATTCTTCTCAAGGGCCTCCCGGACGCATCCAGCCTAGCAGAAGTATTTCTGGAAAACATTGTCAAGCTGCATGGCTTTCCATTAGTTCTGGTCTCCGATCGAGGCAGCCAATTTGTATCCAATTTTTGGAGAAAATGTTGCGCAATGGCACAGATTGATGTCCGGCTATCCACCAGTCACCACCCCCAGACAGACGGCCAAACCGAGAGGACCAACCAGACCCTCGAGCAGTATTTACGGTGCATGCTGCACCATGAATTGAGAGATTGGAAGGACTTACTGTGGATAGCCGAGTACGCATATAACAATTCTGTACATTCTAGCACGGGCCAAACACCTTTTTACACCTTGTATGGCAGACATCCACGTACATCAGAACTTGACCTTCCTGCCAGCTTGGAAATGCCTGCAGTAAAGACTCTTCATGCAACCATCCCTCAGGCGTTCAGAAAGGCGAAGGAACATCTTATTCATGCTAAAGAAAAACAAAAGAACTTCGCCGACCAGCATCCGAAAAAGGCTCCAGACTATCAAGTAGGAGACCAGGTTTGGTTAGCCGCCAAATACGTACCCATCAAAGGGACCCGGACCTTCCATCCTCGATATTTGGGACCCTATACCATCAAGGCAATTATCAACCAAGCAGCCATCAAATTGGATTTACCACCTAATCTACAATTCCATCCGGTATTCCATGTGTCCCTCTTAAAACCAATGCAACCCGGTACTTGAATCAAGACACCACCTCAACCTATACTAATAGATGGAGAACCAGAATTCGAAGTCAAGGGCATCCTGGACTCTAAGTACTCTAGAGCCAAGTTGTACTATCACGTCGACTGGAAGGGGTTTGGGCTTCAAGATAGATCCTGGGAACCCAGTGAGAACATCCAAGGACCACGTCTGATCAAGAAGTTTCATCAGAACTTCCCAACTAAACCTGGACCAGGCAGGAGACACACCTTGGGAGGGGTCTTGGGAGGGAGTGCTGTCACGACCCTCAGCCCTGATCCCCACTGGCAAGCCCATTGGCCAGGTGGAATCAGGGCTCAGATCACTAATAAGGCCTGGCATCCACTTCCCAGGCCCTCTTGGGGCCAGTCCTGGCGCCTTTGGCACCAGGCTCATCAGTAAGGAAAGACATCTGCTTGAGGAACTACTTTATTTAGGCTTCGGTACAATGAGTTGCATACTTGTATATAACTATACAATTGAAACTAAAATTGTGGCTAAAAACATTGAAGGCTGATCATCTTTCTCAAACTCTGCATCTGTCACGTGGATATTTGTTAGTATTGTTACGTAGGGTTATTAGGAGTCAAATAACCACCACATCTGGCACATGTCTCCGAGCTATTTGTATCAAAATTCATGGGCATGGTAAATGGCTTGTAGCTGATTACGCCCATATCTACAGTTCAGCAGTTGCAAGGTTGTTGTTTCACCACTTTCGAAAAAAAAGGTTTTAATTCAAGTCTACCTGTTGCTTTTAAAGGATTGCCAAGTGTATAGCTGCCTAAATTATCATTTGCTTGTATGTGACTCTGTCTTTGGAGCAAATTCATGTGTTTCCAAGTCCCTTTTGGGTCTGAAGATTGCCCGGGTACTCTACAATGCCGCCTGTTAACCTAACTAGGAACCTGCAGCCCGGGCAATGGGGTTGAAAATTGGTGTTTTAAAAGCAGAGGCGCACAGTCTCCATAACAACTCGGGGATCCTTACACGTTGGCTGTCCTGGCAGAATGACTGCTAGGGCAGCAGCCTCGGGCTGTTTTCTCAGCAGGCAGCTGCCTAGTGAAAGCCACTCTAACCGGGAAGTATCTTCGGGATCAACCTCTATTCATACTGTGAAACCTGCTTTTTGGGTCTGCTCTTAGCTGACTGGGCCTTCAGTGCTGCTTTTGGGGCACAGTGGTGCTTACATTGCTGGCTTGTAGCCAGAAAGCTTTTCTCCCCCTGCTTCTGAGTGTTGTCAGGTGGCCTTACTTGGCTGTTAAGCTCTTCACAAAACTCAAACATCATCTAGGACCAGACATAAAACACTTACTTTATAAACTGTCCATTGCGCTTCTGTGCCTTTTGGTTGTCAGCAGTATTCCCGGGTCTTTGTATTGCACATCTAACTTTCTCAGCAGGCTTAGCATGGGGTAGAGCGAGGGCAATATTGCCTTGCTGGTCAGGTCACAGAGGGCACACACAGCAGCTTCACAGTTAAGGGTGAGCATTGGATATTGGGACTGTGTTCCTGCTTTATGATGTGTGAAGGATCAGAAGAAGGTCATGGACGCGGTAAAGGCATGTTCTTACTGTGACGTTTTTTTAATAGTAAAATAAGGCCTATCTCTCCATATTGCTATTGGGTGTTCCCTGCTTCTCTGATTAACTAAGGTGCTCGTCAGTCAGGATGAATGTCCAAAAACAAAATTGTCCTCTGTCCAAATCTAAGCTATCTGACCCTACCACTATTATAACTATTTAACGTCAGGAGAATGACACCCTTCTCCTGGTGCTTGTGTTTTGTCAGACGTTTATTGTCACTTCTCTTACTCCTTTCGGTAAACCATATGCAAATAGTCTCTTGTCATCCACTGTATAACGTTACGTTTTGCAGTTCTCTTAGGGGACTAGGGGGGTCATTACGAGTTTGGAAGCAGCCATGGTGCTATTAGCACCATGGCTGCCTCCAAAGTCGTGTCCGGGTTCTTTGAATGGGGATTTACCGGGTCATTCCAACCTTGTAGGACCCGGTAAATCCCCATTCAAAATACCCTTCCCCATTCTCATTCGAGCTCCCGTAGGGCTCAATGGGAATGGGGAGGGAGCTAATAACGGGCCCGTAAATAGCAGGCCTGTTATTAGCTCCCTGGTCCCTTAGCGGCTCCCGCTAAGGAACGCTGGTTTTACCAGCTGGCCTTAGTGGGACCCGCTAAGGGACCTCGGAATGCGGCGGTAAGGCGTTAACGGCACCGGCATCCTTACCGGCGCCGTTAACCCCTTACCGCCGCACTCATAATGAGGCCCTAGTACTTCCTTGGTCCATATTCTTCCTTGTCAGCTTAAGTCTATTTAGGTTCCTTTTCTCCCTATTGCAGGGTTCTGGAATCTCTGTTGCACCCTTTTCCTCTCTTTTATGGTAGTTCAAGTTCCAATTACAGCTCCTCCCCTTCCCACAGTGCAGTTTGGTGGGCCTTCCCTTTTCCCCAAAGTGATAAACCTCCAGTTTTATTTCTTTCCCACTGTATGGGTTTCGTATTTCTCTTCATCTCATTCAAAGAGTTCTGTTCAGTCAATTGTTTCCAATAGTTTTTCCATTTGTACTGGGACGAGTTTCGCTTAATTTATGAGTCCTGCTTGGCTTGCTGGTATTCCCATTCACTGTTTTACCTTTTGAGTTTCTGAGCAACGTTGGCGGTATCTGCTAGGTTCCGGTACATTCTAGTTGTTGCTCCGCTGCATGCTTTCCATGCCATCTCCTTCCTGGATGTGCCGTTTTTGTCTTTGGGATGTCATAGGGATTGTGACTCAGACTGGGAGCTACTTACTCCCCTGGATGGTCTCGAGGGTTGTTGTACGGGAAGGCTGACCCCCACTTTGATTCTGTAGTTACGCCACCACTGCTCTTTGTCCTGTGCCTAGCATGGCTTTCTTCCCCTCTTACATGCCGGTTGCTCTGCATTTCTGGTTCTGCGCTGGGGCAGCTGTGTCGCATGTCGGCTCCGTTGTTCTCCCAGAGCCCTACCTTCTTCCACTCCTTTACGCACAGGGAGCTTTCCCTGCGTCTCTCGGATCCTCGCTCTCTCTCCCTTCCGTCTCTCTCTCACTTGTTGAACTCGAATCCCTTTTCAGCCTCCATGTTGCAGTCCATTGGAGAATTAAATTTAAAGGGATAGCTTTCATTTATTATCGTTCATAATATAACTTCATGTTATCTTCACAATAATCCATCACTTGGAGACCATCAGGGAGTTCCTCACTGGAAGGGGAGCCATTGTACCCAAAGTGGGAGTCTCTACTGGTGAAGTCCCACTTGCCTCGACCCCTAGGGAGGGTGTTGGGAGCGGGCTCGCCGCCCTAGCCTCCCAGGGAAGGGGAGTGGCTCCGCCTTGAGGAGAAGGGACACATTCCCTCAGTTTGTCACAGGTGGTAAAGTACAGGGCACCTATGAACACTGCAGAGTTATGGGTGATTGTGGGGTATTGGCAATGCCTTGTGCTGTGCTGCAGACTGCTATTCCATAGGGCACAAATAGCAGTTTCTCACTTAGCGGTGGTGTGGGGTATTTGTACTGTCATGTGCTTCTGGATGCTATACCATAGGGCACATAGAGCAGCTGCATGCACAGTTAGGGGTGAGTGTATGGCATTTGGGCTGCCTCGGGAGGATAGCTCAGCAGCAACGTGCTCGCCTTGGAAGCAAGCCGACACAGAGCAACACAGGTTCAATGCCCAGGACCGCGCTTAGAAACCTCTGGGCATTAAGCGCGTTATAAGTAACCTATCATATCATATCATGTGCCGTGGGTACCCTATCATAGGACACTCATGCACAATACCTCTCACCTCCTTCCTTGATGGTTATTAAATCACATTAATCTATTATACAGCCCATCCCAGGAGGGGCTCCCTCATGCCCAGGACTAGCTTCCTGGACCGCTCTTCCGGATCTGATCTGGTACAAGGATAACCCCAATCCAGAACAAGGCTTTCTCTTTTCACAGGCCAGCTTTAGCACACTTTTGGCCCATGGTGCATCCTATCAATTTGGTCCACAACTGGTTTTACATGCAAACTGCCATATCGTTTTACTAATTGTTTATACAATGCATAGAGACACCACTTTCCCCAAGTGCTGACATATGGCCCTTCAGCCGACTCTTCCTGGGTACATCACCCTTCCTGATACCTGTCAACAACTTTACCAACTTTCCTCTCCCCATGTCTTATTCCCACTCCTCTGCTCCTCAGACTAAGGTCTGGTCATTCCTGGTGAGAGCACAATAGGCCTACTATCTAGACAAGCTGGGTGCTCTGATACTAATATGTTGGTGATTGTGCACAATATAAAAGCTTCGTAACATAGCATTTCACACTTTTGCCACTCATCCTCCCACTCCAGCCCCCTTCCAAAGCCACTAAATAAAGGTTCAAACTGAATTGTATGGGTTGCTATCAAGACCACGTCAGGACTTTACTTCAAGCTGTATCTCCTCCATTGAGCTGGCATTTCTTTTATTTATTTATTTACAAGTATATACAAAAAACAGCATCATAATACAGAAGGATAATAGGAAAAAAAACATCCAAATCAAAAGAAGTCATTGAACATATTCCAAATCTTCTCATATAAAGACAACTTACATTTCAATTTGTAGATCAATTTTTCTGTTCTAGACAGACCGTGCATTTCCTGAACCCATTCCTCAAATGACAGAGGCATCCGACCTTTCCATCCTCGCAGGATCAACCTTTTGGCAACAATGGTTGCTCTAAAAAACCACTTCTTAAGGGCGGAGCTGACATCAGCCAGCCCAGAATCATCCCCTAGGATCATTGTCTTAAAGTCCAGGACACACCCTTCACCCAAAATTCTAACACACACATCACAAATGTCAATCCAGAAATTCCTGACCCGCACACAGTTCCATAGCATGTGTTCCAATGATCCAACCTCCTGAACACAACCCCAACAATCAGCATTGTCAGTCATGCCCCTTTTATGCAATGTTTCCGGACACCAATACACACGATTCGAATCTTAATTTGTCCAGACTTTTCACCCAGATTCAGCAAACACAAGGAGACATTTCCGCACATATTCTGCCACGCCTCAAGATCAATATCAGACCCAATTCTCTCACTCCACACTTCCCATAAATTGTCATTACTCCAAAAATACGACACAAAAAGCTTGTATAACCTACTGGCTAAACCACCTCCCCGTCCATTAGAATACGTCAGAAAAATATTCATGTCAAAAGAGTCAGACTAGTCCACCTCACCGACAGACCTCTTAAGTCGTCTATAAGCCGAGTCTGACAAATCCTCAAAACTCCATCTCTCTCTCAGCTCAGCAGCTGTCAGCCACCGAACATCATTCCCCAAATCAGAAACCTGTTTAACATTCATCAGGAACCATTCGGGCCAAAAAAACGTCCTGGAATTATCCCTAATCCTAGGATTCAGCCAGATAGAGGCATTCTTACACTTAAACGCGTCCCTACCTAGCAATGACAAGACTTCAATCCAAGAGTTATGCAAAAAGGACATGGTTAACAAACTACCTCCCGGAATCTTTGTATTAGTGGTCAACAGGGCTTCCGGGCCCAGCAGCCCATATGCATTCGACTCTGCCACAGCCCATTTGTCTAATTTACCATTCAAAAACGGAACAAAAGAATGAGCAGAAAAGGCTAAATGGTAGTCCTTAAAATTCGGAACCCCTAAACCACCCAAATAAATCGGAAGCTGCAATTTCCACAGACTAAGTCTGGGCGGTTTTCTGTCCCATAAAAAACAAGGCGGTCTAGATCTTTCCAATAACTACACTTTATTCTCAAAGGAAGCATGCTAGATACAAAGTTAATCTTGGGAGTCAAATTCATTTTCAGGGCATTGACTTTACCCCACAGTGAAAGATGAAGCAATGACCACCTTTCTAAAACCAATTTGCAATCCCGTACAACCACACTCATGTTTTCATCAACCATACGGGAGACCGGAAACGTCAACCATACCCCCAAGTAGCGCAAGCGCTCATCATACCAAGTGAACCCCAGCCCCTCAACCAGAGACTTATCGCATCTGTTGGACAGAGAAAATACTTCTGATTTCAAGCGGTTAACCTTGTAACCTGAACAATCATGAAAATTCGGCAAAATCCCCATCAGACATGGCAGGGACACATCCAAAGTCTGCAACACCAACAAGAGGTCATCAACATAAAGCCAAGCCTTTTGCATCACACCCCAACATTCAACACCTTGTAAATTCGGTTCATTCTTGATGTAGATAGCAAGTGGCTCAATCGCTAAAATGAATAACAGAGGAGAAAAAGGACAACCCTGTCTCGTGCCCCGCTTCAAACAAAAAGGTTCCGACACCACTCCATTAGTCTTAACGTCAGCCATTGAACTGGCATATAAAAGAGCAACCCAGGAAATAAAATCCTCACCCAGATTCATCTTCCTCAGCACCGAATACAAGTAATCCCAACTGACTCTGTCGAAAGCTTAATCCGCATCTAGGGACAGGACAGCTGCATCACAGTCCAATCTGTCTGCCATTTCCATAGTTAACAACAATTTCCTGATATTACTGGACGTACGCCGATTCTTCATGAAACCAGATTGTTCCTCCCCAATCAAAGCCGGCATGAACTGCCCTAGGCGTATAGCAAGAACCTTGGCCAAAATCTTATTATCTGTATTGATAAGGCTGATTGGACGATAATTAGCTGGCTGATTGCAATCCTTATCCTTTTTTAAAAAGACCGAAATAGACGCATGGTTGGTACTCTTAGGTAATGACCCCACCAGTTTGCTCGAAACAAACATATCTCTCATGAGTTCCAAGGCCGAGTTCGGGAGGACCCTGTAAAATTCACATGGGAGGCCATCCGGCCCCGGTGATTTACCCACATTCAGCCCTGAAATTGCGCCTTTAATCTCATCAATTGTTATCATGTCACCAAGTAGATCACGCTCAGTATCCTGAATCCTAGGCAAATTCAAATTACCAAAAAAGTCCTCACCCCTACCCGTAATACCTGCCTCATTGCCATACAGATTCTCATAAAAGTCACGAAAGATTGAGTTAATTTTAATGGGATCAAATGTAATTCTACCCTCCCTGTCAATCATAGAAGCAATTGCCGACTCTGAGATCCTTTTCCTCAACCGGTATGCCAGCCATCTGTCACAAGGCTCCCCTTTCTCAAAATATGCACACCTAGAATAAAACAAACTAGGCTCGGACCTCAGTGACAAAAAATCTTCCATTTCTTTTTTGAGTTTTTTCAATGCAGCCAGTTTCACCGAGTCTGTTGGATCGAGCATCAGATCCCGAGAAATGTCACCAATACGCAAAACAAGCTCACACCTCTTACTATACTCACTCCCTGCATTGATCTCCCATTACTCACTTACATTTTATCCTTAGTCTCCCCGACCCCTGTCCACCGTGTGCAGTCTCCTGCTCCTTCAACCCCTTGGCTCCCCATTGCTGGAACCTCAGTCTTGGTGTCGCTTATGACCTCAGCCCCATCACCATGCTCGCTTTCTTTCCTTTCTCTTGCATCCCCCATTTTCTGTCAATTGCTGCACCTTTTCTTTCTCACTTCAATTCTTGTCATTTTCTTTTGTTTCCCAGCACTTTATTTTTACTTACTCGTGCAATCTGCCTTTACCATCAATTCCACTGATTTCTCGCTCTCTTGAAAACTCTCCCATCTAGACCCTATATGTAGGATTGTGCATCTTCTCTATATACGGCATGAGACTCTAAGGTGTGTGTAGGGATGAGCAGCAGGCTGTGTAAAAGGTACAGGGTACTGTACAACACCACACAACAAGGGCATGTTCACATAGAACACTCCCTATAGGTTTAGCACAAATGGTTGTGCGGCATGTTAAGGGGGGACGCGTTTTGGGATTGTCTATTTAGGGGGAGACATCCTCAGAGATCATTGAAAAGTGCTTTCAGTCCGCAGTGAATGTTTGGGTTATGATTTTAGAGTTTGTCAAAATCCAATGGGCTGAACTCCGAAATAAAGCCTACCTTTGTAGGAAGAGACGCTGTAAAATGCTTTATACGATCCGCACGATTGCGCTCAGTTTTCACCCAAAGCTTTCCTACGGGCGCAGTGTTTAATTGTGATACCGTGACAAAGCATGACAAAGCATGGCGTTTCCATGCAACATTCAGAAGGTGAGTGGCGGTGCTGATGGCGCTATGAAATAAAAATACTGCCTGCTTGCGACCTATGGGGGTTTATTTGTTTTAGTTTCAGACCAGCTGTATGGAGTCGCTGAGTTGTGGATGTCTGGACAATATTAAAGTGAAGTGATCTTGCAAGTTGTGTTCCGGTGTAGGTGCAGCAGGATGTAAGGGTGGGGACCCCTCCTCCCCCGGTCCAGGAGGTTGATGCAAGCCCTCTGGACAACATGGCTGGACCCAGAATAGTTGAATCTGATGCTGGAGTTTTGTGCAGCTATGAGAAGCCTAATCCTCAGTGGGGGTTCATGCGCGTGATGCCACACAGTGTTCACTGGGGACTTCCCGCCCCAGAAACCTTTAAAAAATAGGCCAAGATGATTCATTTTTCAGCAAAAAGTTCAGGAGAATTTGGATATAAAACTATAGGAATATCAAACCTTTTTGACGTATTGCCGAATATCAACAGTACCCTGCAGCAAACCATGGATGTGCCCCTCAGACAACTATGTGCCCAAAAGAAACCATGGCTGCACAGTAGACAAAAATATATTTGTGCCATGTCAACCCTATGGCAGGACCTGATACAGTTGCCACTTCCACACTTGGGAAAATGTCCGTAGAAATGACACCATCAGAACACATTAAAGGGGTTTGAAAGGACTGGATCTCAAACTGCAATTTGTATTTAATTTTGTGGTCTAAGTTTACGATTTGAGATTTTCATGCCAGGTAATCTTGTTAAGCACTTTTTCTCAGGAAAGTATTGAAATGATGCTACACCAGCAACATTGTGTTAGACTCCTGAAGGAATGTTAACTGGTAGTTCAATAATGGTTGTAGATTCATTATTTTAGATACTGAATAGGTTTCAGATGTGGTTGCCAGTTGTACCGTTTTTAGGGCATTTATGTGTATCTTGTAAAGTGCAAAATAATGAATTGACTTTATAAATAACACCACATTGTTACAGGATAGCTGCAGAAATCTAATACCAGTCAGTTTTCGCTAAAAGACAATGGGCCTCATCACAAGTCCGACGGTAACCCTTAAAAGCGGCGATAAACCTTCAAAGCGGTGGTAATGGATTAGCGCCGCCAAAACCGCTATGCCGGATTATGAGCCCGCGCAAATACCGCCTAATGCAAAAAGCAGCCAGCGCTATGACATTCTGCGCTATTACAGCTGGACACACAAGGCACAAACCCAGCCGGTTCACAAGTCCATGTTCGGCGCAATTAGCACCCATTGCTGAAGCTAGTGTCTGTCCTACAATTTCTCTGAACTGGCATCTTCCAGCACACTATGGCCATGATGCACAGCATGGCACAGCCCACATTCTGCGGAGTACTGGCCCAGGTGCTTGAAGCCCTCCTGCGGCAAGTGCATGCCACATCTCACTGCCTACCAACCCAGCCCAGGTCAATGCCATTAAGGCACAGTTCTATGCCATTGCCCAAATGCCAAATTTGATCGCTGCCCTGGACTGCCCCCCATGATGTGCTGGTGGTCACCCAGGCTTGTAGTGTCCTGGAAAGTACACAGTTAACGGAGCCTTGGAGCTCCGATGGATGGGCCAATCAGCATGTGCGAACATCGCGCATATGCAACAGAGGGCCCAGGAAGCGGCAGTTGAATAAAGAAGGTTCAACCTACTGAGGGCTCCTGGCTTCTTTACGGGCCTAGGGCCTGTTGTATGCGCATGTGTGCCTGCATGTTCTCACTGTATTGCGCCCTCCATTGAGAACCAAAGCTAAAAGAACCCACAGTAACTAGACAAGGCCCATTAAGCAGTGTACCGAAACAGCAAGCACTACCACTCCCTGAAAGTGCAGGTGACCTGCAACCCAAACCTGGAGTACCCGGATATCGTGGATCCTCCAAGGAAGGCTACGTCGAAGTCTGTGAGGCCGGTTTTGGTCTCCAGGCCCTCTTCTGTCCCGAGGCCTGGGTTTCAACTCCTTCTGGATGATATTGAAGAGGAGGAAAGGTCTGAGGTTGAGGAACCTGGTGACCTTGATGATGCTCCACTTTTTTCTGGAGACAGTCATTTGGAGGAGTTGAGGCAGACCCTCCATGATGCCAGAGGGCTGGACACTTCCCGGAAGTGGAATTCGGTAGACCTGAGCCTGGGGCTCATGCAGAGTCTTCTTATAGGAGGCTCATGGCGCGGGTCTCGGAGTATCTGGGCTGGTCCAGTCCTCCTGAAGACTTTGTGCAGGATGATCTGATGGACAATTTAGATCAAGGTCCGTCCTCTGACCCTGTTTTGCCATTTCATGCAGAAAAGGGTGGCAGCTGCTTGGCCGTCCCCAGAAACTCTTCCAGCTGTTAAATCTTTGACCAAGAAATATCGCCCTTCCGTTAGTGACCCCATCTATCTATCTACTCACCCGACTCCCGAGAGTTTGGTGGTTCAGGCGACTATGGCCACCTCGAGGCAGGCGGCGTACCCTACCATCCCTCCGGATAGGGACGACAAGCGATTCGATGGTTGGCCCCAGAAGGTGTTTTCTGTTGGGAGCATGGACCTGAAATCGGCCAACTTCATGTGTGCCTTGGCAAGGTTTTCACACACTCTGTGGAATTGTGTTTCTTTGGCGGCTGAGCATATTCCCGAGAGGGGGAAGAAAGGGATGGGTTCCTTGCTCTCGTGCAGGACGGCAAGGATGCCATGTGTGAATCCCTTCAGTCGGGTTTGGATACGGCCGACAGTGTTAGCCGGTCCATGGCTGCGAGCATCGTTATACGCAGATTTGCGTGGTTGCGGAAGTCGGGGTTTGCTCCGGATGTGCAGGCCTGTCTTCTCAACATGCCCTTGATGGCGCACATTTGTTTGGCAGCAAGGCTGACGAGAGCCATGAGAGGTTGCAGACCTCAAAGGCTGTGGCAAAATCTTTAAGCGCTGCGGTGCATCAACCTCCGCCTTTTCGTCCTAGGGGACAGCAGTCGAGGGGAGGTTCCTTTCGTTACTACTCCTTCTTTGGTAGAACAAGAGGGGTCGCCAGTCAAAGGGGCCAGCAAAAAAGTACCTGTGGTGGTCGGGGAAATCGTGGTGCCAACAGTTTTGGCAACCGTGGTGGAGGTGACGGTAGTGATGGATGCTTCACTCACAGGATGGGGCACTCATGCCAACGACTTGACCGCCTGAGGTCATTGGTCTCCGTCGGAGTCCAGACTCCACACCAATCTGTGAGAGCTGAGGGCCATCAGGCTAGCCCTGAAGGCTTTTCTGCCCTCTGTACGGGGGGAAAGTGTCCTGATTATGACAGACAACACAGTGGCCATGCATTACCTGTCATGATGCCTACCCCCGGGCATCAGGACCAAGGCCCTCAGCTCCGGGAGCAGGCATCCAGACATTTGTTTAAACCTCAGCAGCCCCGGCTAGGGGCTGTCTGGGATCAGTCCTGGCGCCTCAGGCGCCAGGCTCATCATAGAAATCAGTCCTGGCGCCATAGGCGCCAGGCTCATAGACTTTACTTACCTGATGCAGACCATGCTGCAAAAGAGTCCAAGCCTACATGAGGCCTGGATGGGACTGTTTTGTTACAGGGACTATTTTTTAATTGGGCGTGGCTCTAGGGAACTTCTTACCTGGAACTACTTTGGAGGCTATTTAAACCACACCCGAACAGCAGCACATGCTTCGCGTTATTCTGCATCCAGCAGCGTGACGCTCACCGTGCCTGCAGCCAGCATCCAGTCTTCTGCCACGCCTGCGTGCCTGCAGCCAGCATCCAGTCTTCTGCCACGCCCGCCTCGAATGCGGAGCTCCTAGAATAAAGAAGAAGAAAAGGTTAGAAAACGAACTTATTTCAAATTCCTCACCTAATTCCGGAACCATTTCATCTCCGGACCTGGAAAGTACATCAGTCCTGCACGCGTCGCTTCGCCAGCTCCAGCATGGCGCCATACTCACCAGTTCTCACAGCATCTTTCGATCCGGCACTGTCTCCATCATTTCTTCGCCGTAATCCGGCACCTAGGGGACACAAGAAAAAACAAGGTGAGCCAAGGGAATCAACAAATACAACCTCTTACCACCATAGACTTACCTGATTTACCACCGGCGGTATTATTCCATAACTCTCCACATTTTCATATGCCGTATCTGTAAAGAGGGAGAAAAACAACACGGTAACGCATGCAATAGTTACCGGACAGCGTTGGGTAACACAGACTCTTACCTGAACGCCAGCAGCAGCTACGAGACCTTCTTCTCACGAACTCAGTTGCAACTTAAGGAAGGAAGGGGACAAAAGTGAACATCGGGCACATTGAACTCTGTGAACTTGATATTTACCAATCCCGCCAGGGACTTCAGAGTCAATACTTACCGGAACTCTCCCAATGCCTTCAAACCAGTGAAGTAACTGGTATCTACGCGCCCCTGCAAGACACGCAGGATGGAGAGCTCATCTTTTACGAACATAAGGTGAGGTTACTAAGGGGATATCGGAGGTGATTAGTGGGGGAGAGCGAAAACAGTTGGGAGGCCATCACTACAACCCACAGGTGGTTAATCCCTGTCTCCATTTGCAGGAAAATACTTCTTCGGGTCTAGCAGACAAGACTAGGCGGGCCAGTCCAGACAGTCATCTCTGCACTACGCATCACGTTGAAGGAGACCGCAGCTGTCCGGGTCCGATCGACACCCCTGTGGGGTCCAGGTGAGCCTAACAGAACGCAAAGCCTCTCTACAAATACCCACCCGAGTGTTATGAAAACCTCGGAAACCGACCAACTGGCCCAATTATTGGGGGAACTTAGGGCGGAAGTACATGCCGCTCGCCAAGAGACTAATGCCCTCAGGAGAGAACTGATTGTCTCAAAGGAGCGCACGGATAATCTGGCTAGGCAACTACTGCAAAACCAAGCTGGGCAAATGCCCCTACCTGGATATGGGGGAAACCCAACCCCTGTTTCATCAAGTAATCCTGTGCAAATGGTTTTACCAGGAAATATTCCGTTAGCTCCACCCGAACGCTTTGCTGGGGACCCCAAAAGGTTCGCCGTGTTTATGAACCAATGCCGCTTGCACTTTTTATGCAGACCGGGAGCCTTTCCAAATGACCAAGCCAAAGTAGCCTTTGTATTGTCATATCTTAGTGGCAGCGCAGCGGATTGGTCCATTCCATTAGTCAACCAGGATGATCCTCTTCTCCAGGATTTTCAGGGTTCTCAAAGGAGCATGGAAAAACTATTCGCCAGACACTCACAGGGTCAAGCCCTGGACAACAAACTTTTATCCTTACGACAAGGTAACCAGGATCTGCTAACCTATATTGCAACCTTTAATAGGTTGGTGGTGGAAACCGGGTGGCCGGAGGAAAAACAAATTACATTGTTTCATTGTGGACTTCGGGGAGAACTCAAAGATGTCTTGGCTCAAGTTGTGAACCCACCTCAGGATTGCACAGAATTTATAGACTTAGTGGTCCAGCTAGACCACCGACTTCAGAACCGAAAGACTGATCGAGCTAAATTCGAGAACCGGGTATTGGTTAAACTCAACGTTGCCCCCAAAGGAACAGATGCATCTGAACCTATGCAGATCGGGGGGGTTAAAGGACCCTTAACTCAAAAGGAAAGAGAAAGAAGACGACAGATGCAGTTGTGTCTGTACTGTGGAACCTCAGGACATTTTCTACGGGATTGCCCTACAAAACCACCCAAGAAGGTGGCAGGAGTTGCTGATAAAAGCCACATAGAGCCTGATTCGGGAAACGACCACGCCCGACAAGCGTAGAGGTCCGCTTGCCGAGCTTAAAGAAGGACACTCAGACCTCGCATCTGATCATCCCAATGGTCCTACTTGATCCCAGGCAGCTATCACGTATGCACGCAGTAAGGGCATACATAGATAGCGGGGCCGTAGGAAACTATATGGACCACGAATTGGTGTCAAGGATGAATCTACCTCGTTGCAAAAAGACCACTTCGGATGTCATCACCACAGTTGATGGAACTGAGATTGCCTCGGGGCCTGTAACTCATTCCACTACAGAGATGACACTGTTGAGTCAAGATGGGCATCGAGAGACTATTGTGTTTGTTCTAATCAAAGCCCCACAGTTCCAGATAATACTGGGGATGCCATGGTTGGAAACACATAATCCTTGTATAGATTAGCGAGAGAAGAGAATAACCTTCCCGGATTGTGCACACACCTGTTACCCGGAGAAAACTTTGAACAAAGGCCTGGCTACCGTCGTTAACCCAATCGTGCAGTTACCTCAGGAATACCAAGAATTTCAGGATGTTTTTCAAAAAGAACAGGCCAATACATTACCTCCTCACAGATCATACGATTGTCAAATCGCCCTCCTACCCGGTGCACAATCCCCATGCAGTAGAATCTACGCCCTCACGGAACCTGAAAATCGTCACCTACGGCAATACTTGGACCAATACCTTGCTAATGGCTTTATTCGTCCTTCCAAGTCTCCTGCATCCTCAGCTTTATTCTTCGTGCCAAAAAAGAAAGGTGACCTTAGAATGTGCATAGATTACCGCGCATTAAATCAGATTACGGTATAAAACCGATACCCATTGCCTCTGATCCCCGAATTACTAGACCAAGTAAAGGATGCTTGTATCTACACTAAGTTAGATCTCCGAGGGGCATATCATCTGGTACGTGTCATGAAAGGCGACAAATGGAAGACTGCCTTTCGCACCAAGTACGGATTATTCGAATATCAGGTGATGCCCTTCGGGTTGTGCAATGCACCAGCAGCCTTCCAGTATTTTATGAACGATGTCCTTCGTGAACTCATTGACGTCTGTGTCATCGTATACATAGATGATATTCTAGTGTACTCCTCCTCAGAATCAGACCATGTTAAGCACGTGTGTGCAGTCCTTGAGAAACTACGCCAGCACAAGTTATATGCAAAATTGGAAAAATGTGTTTTTCATGCTACGGAAGTTAAATTTCTTGGATTTATCCTGACTCCAAAAGGAGTCCGGATGGACTCTCGAAAGGTGGACGCAATTCTCAAGTGGCCATCACCCAGTTTAGTCAAAGGGGTATAAAGCATGCTCGGATTTGCTAATTTCTACCGCAGATTCATTCCGGACTTCTCCCATGTTGTACACCCCATCACAGCACTTTTGCGAAAAAACAAATGCTTCTTGTGGACCGAAGAGGCTGAAAAGGCCGTCCAAGAGCTGAAAGCGAAATTCACATCAGCACCTGTCTTAAAGCATCCACGTCCTGAGCTTCCATACATAGTAGAAACTGATGCATCCAGTTTAGCCATGGGAGCTGTCCTGTCCCAGAAGGATCCTGAAACCGGTCAACTTCACCCAGTAGCGTTTTGGTCCAGAAAGTTTTCAGCACCTGAGTTAAACTATGCGGTTACCGATAAAGAGCTATTAGCCATCAAATCCGCCTTTAAGGCTTGGCGGCACTATCTTCTTGGTGCCAGGCATACTATTACCGTAATCACCGATCACCGGAACCTGCAGTATTTAAAAACAGCCAAAGCCCAATCATCGCGACAACTTCGATGGGCATTGTTCTTTGCTGAATTCGATTTCGTGATCACTTATCGACCAGGCTGCAAACATGGCAAAGCAGGTGCCTTATCCCAAATAGGGATGGGAGAAGCATATGCAAACCCGGAACCGTTGCCAATAATTCCTGAGCAAAGAATTCTTGGCATAACTACTCTACAGACACTAGAAGATATTCATTCAAAAATCCAACAACTCTTCGATCCAGCAACCCTGCAGGACTGGGTAAAGAAAGGCCTGGACTACTCAGTCATCAATGACCTACCTTACTATCAAGGACGACTATTTCTACCACACAAGGAAATACAAGAACTAGTCATCTCCAATTACCATGACACCCCGATGGAAGGGCACCCAGGTATCGCAAAAACTGAAGCTAAAATTAAGAGACAGTTCTGGTGGCCCACTTGGCGAAAAGATGTAAAGTCATTTGTGATGTCTTGTGGCATTTGCGCCCAAAACAAAAGCCAGAAGAAAAAACCAGCTGGCCTTTTACAACCTTTGGATATTCCACCTACACCATGGCACACCTTGTCTTTAGACTTTATTACAGATCTACCTCCATGTAATGGATTTAACACCATCCTAGTTATTGTGGATCTTTTTTCCAAGATGGCCCACTTTATTCCTTTAAAGGGGTTACCTTCTGCTTCGATTCTGGCCAAGGAGTTACTCGAAAACATTGTTCAATTACACGGATTCCCTTCCGTATTGGTTTCTGACCGAGGTAGTCAATTTATCTCGCATTTTTGGAAGAAATGTCAACTAGCACAAATCGACGTGAGGCTATCAACAAGTCACCATCCCCAGACCGATGGTCAGACGGAAAGGACCAACCAGACCCTTGAACAGTACCTACGCTGCATGCTACACCAGACCGAAAGCAATTGGAAAGATATTTTATGGATTTCCGAGTACGCATACAATAACGCTGTACATTCAGGAACCGGACAAAGCCCTTTTTATACCATATATGGACATCACCCTCGAACCTCAGAACTCGATTCGCCTCAGCACTTAGAAATGCCCAAAGTTAGTCATTTGCACTCTACTATTACACAAGCCTTTAAGGAAGCCACCGAACATTTGAAACAAGCAAAAGAGAAATACAAGAAAAATGCTGATCAACATAGAAGTGAAACTCCACAATACCAGTTTGGGGATCAAGTTTGGCTGGCTACAAAACATATACCTCTGAAGGGAACTCAGACTTTTAATCCTAGATATTTGGGACCTTAGACCATTAAAGCCATTATCAACCCGGTGGCCATCAAATTGGAATTACCCTCTAATATGCGAATTCATCCTGTCTTTCATGTTTCACTTCTAAAACCAGTTCAACTAGGGACAAGATTAACCAAACCACCTGACCCCATCTTGATAGATGGAGAACCTGAATTCGAGGTAAAAAATATTCTGGACTCCAAGATGATTAAATCAAAACTTTTTTTATTTGATCGATTGGAAGGGCTACGGACCACAAGAAAGATCATGGGAGCCTAGCGACCACGTTCATGCACCTCGGTTGGTTAAAAGATTCCATCGGAACTTCCCAGACAAACCGGGGCCAGGGGGAAGAACAACTTTAGGAGGGGCCTTGGGGGGGAGTGCTGTCATGAAGCCTACCCCCGGGCATCAGGACCAAGGCCCTCAGCTCCGGGAGCAGGCATCCAGACATTTGTTTAAACCTCAGGAGCCCCGGCTAGGGGCTGTCTGGGTTCAGTCCTGGCGCCTTAGGCGCCAGGCTCATCATAGAAATCAGTCCTGGCGCCATAGGCGCCAGGCTCATAGACTTTACTTACCTGATGCAGACCATGCTGCAAAAGAGTCCAAGCCTACATGAGGCCTGGATGGGACTATTTTGTTACAGGGACTATTTTTTACTCGGGTGTGGCTCTAGGGAACTTCTTACCTGGAACTACTTTGGAGGCTATTTAAACCACACCCAAACAGCAGCACATGCTTCGCGTTATTCTGCATCCAGCAGCGTGACGCTCACCGTGCCTGCAGCCAGCATCCAGTCTTCTGCCACGCCCGCGTGCCTGCAGCCAGCATCCAGTCTTCCGCCACGCCCGCCCCGAATCCGGAGCTCCTAGAATAAAGAAGAAGAAAAGGACAAGGTTAGAAAACAAACTTATTTCAAATTCCTCACCTAATTCCGGAACCAGTTCATCTCCGGACCTGGAAAGTACATCAGTCCTGCACGCGTCGCTTCGCAAGCTCCAGCACGGCGCCATACTCACCAGTTCTCACAGCATCTTTCGATCCTGCACTGTCTCCATCATTTCTTCGCCGTAATCCGGCACCTAGGGGACACAAGAAAAAACAAGGTGAGCCAAGGGAATCAACAAATACAACCTCTTAGCACCATAGACTTACCTGATTTACCCCCCGCGGTATTATTCCATAACTCTCCACATTTTCATATGCCGTATCTGTAAAGAGGGAGAAAAACAACACATTAACGCATGCAATAGTTACCGGACAGCGTTTGGTAACACAGACTCTTACCTGAACGCCAGCAGCAGCTACGAGACCTTCTTCTCACGAACTCAGTTGCAACTTAAGGAAGGAAGGGGACAAAAGTGAACATCGGGCACATTGAACTCTTTGAACTTGATACTTACCAATCCCGCCAGGGACTTCAGAGTCAATACTTACCGGAACTCTCCCAACGCCTTCAAACAAGTGAAGTAACTGGTATCTACGCGCCCCTGCAAGACACGCAGGATGGAGAGCCCATCTTTTACGAACATAAGGTGAGGTTACTAAGGGGATATCGGAGGTGATTAGTGGGGGAGAGTGAAAACAGTTGGGAGGCCATCACTAAAACCCACAGGTGGTTAATCCCTGTCTCCACTTGCAGGAAAATACTTCTTCGTGTCCAGCAGACAAGACTAGGCGGGCCAGTCCAGACAGTCATCTCTGCACTGCGCATCACGTTGAAGGAGGCCGCAGCTGTCCGGGTTCGATCGACACCCCTGTGGGGTCCAGGTGAGCGTAACATTACCTCAACAAAAAGGGCGGGGAGGGTCACTTCCATTGTGCAGAGAGGCAATGCAGCTCTGGTTCTGGGCCATCCAGCAGGAAATGTCGATCTTGGCAGTTCATCTGGCAGGAGACGATAATGCAGCGGCGGACACTGAGCAGGCAGAGCACGGTCTCCCACGAGTGGGAGTTGGCTCAGGAAGTCCTTCAGGAGATCTTCATCCTTTGGGGAACCCTGCAAGTGGATCTCTTCGCCACCAGTGTCAACCGGAAGTGCGAGAGATTCTGCTCAAGGGAATTTCTTCCAAGAGGAGCATTAGGAAATGCGTTTGTGGTGGATTGGTCATTCCCACTGCTGTACGCGTTTCCTCCAGTCCCCGTCATTCCTCAAGTGTTGCAGAGGTTACAGAGGTTTGGTTCCCACATGATCCTCATTGCTCTGGATTGCGCAAGGAGAGTGTGGTACCCGGACCTTCTGGAAATGTCCATCTGCCCTCCACGCCATCTTCCCCACCGAGAGGATCTGCTCTCGCACGAGGGGGGGGGTCAGGTTGTCCATCCAGAGGTCAAGTCTCTCAACCTTCACGCTTGGTATCTGAAAGGTTGAGGTATAAGGATTGGGACCTCCCGGATGACGTGATGGAGGTGTTGCTTTTGGCCAGGCGGCCTGCAACCAAGTCCTTGTACCGTTGCCGTTGGCGTAAGTTCTGTGACTGGTGCAGGGATCACAATGTTGATCCTTTTCAGTGCTCCATTGCAATGGTTTTGTCTTTCTTGCTTTCTTTGGCCCACAGAGGCCTTCAAGTGGGTACCATTAAAGGTTACCTGGTGGTGCTGTCTATCTTTAAGCGCTCATCTGAAGAATGTTCTTATTTTAAGACTCCTTTGATTTCCCAGTTTCTTAAAGGACTGAGTAATGTATTTTCGCCGTCACCCTTCCAGGTGCCGGTTTGGGATTTGAATTTGGTTTTGAAATTTCTCATGGGTGCTCCATTTGAACCTTTGCACTCTTGTCCTTTGAGATTACTGTCCTTCAAGACTGTGTTCTTGGTGGAGGTTACTTCAGCTCGCAGAGTGAGTGAATTGCAGGCACTTTCATCGAAGCCACCCTTTACTGTGTTTCACAAGGACAGGGTTGAACTGCGAGTATGTCCCTATTTTCTACCTAAGGTAGTCTCTGAATATCATTTGAGTCAAAAGGTGGTTCTTCCATCTTTCTACCCTCCTCCTCATCCTGGTAAAGAAGAGGAGCGTCTCCATAGGTTGGATCCTAGGAGAGCTCTTAGCTTTTACATTTCTAGGATGTCCAGGGTCAGAGTGGACTATCAACTCTTTGTAGGATATGCTGGACACCAGTTGGGCCAGGCTGTTACCAAAAAGACCTCGTCCAGGTGGATTATCCTTACCATTACGGAGTGTTACCGGTTGGCGGGTAAAGACCCTCCTGATGGGTTGAGAGCTCACTCCACTAGGGGCGTGGCTACTTCCACCGCCCTCCAGCAGGGTGTTCCTATTAGGAATATTTATGATGCCGCTACTTGGGCTTCTGTCCATACATTTGTACAACATTATTCCCTCGATACAATCCATAGTCAGGATATGGCCTTTGGGAAGGCGGTTCTTTATTCCGTAATCTAATTGGGTACTCTAAATTCTTTTCCCTCCTCCATTTACTGGTACTGCTTTGGGAGCCGGTCAAAGATGTGGAATGCGTTGGAGGACACAATCCATTCGAAGAACAAGTTACTTACCAACTGGTAACGTTCTTTCGACTGGATGTTCCTCCAACGCATTCCACATCGCCCTCCCAGCCTGCCCCTCAGGAGAATTTCCTATTCGATTATAGCTTCCATTTTCCCCAAAGCTAAGTGCAGTCCAGCAGGCATCAGACTGGTGCCACACGTTCTGGGGGAAAAAACTTAAACTGAGGCTACGGGCGCCGTGCGTCCTATTTACAACATACTGTGAGGTCGCCCTCGACGTAGGCCTTCGAGGGACATGGACCCGACGCCATTGACGCAGGACGCCCTCTGCCGAAAACGTTTCCGAAGTGCACAGCTGTGGACATTACATGTTAAAGATGTGGAATGAGAGCAAAGGGATTAAGCTGAAGGTGGATTCCTTGTGGATGTGCATGGTGGGGGGGTTCCCGAGACCCTGTAAGCTAAAGCATGTTAGCAAGCTCAAAGATCTGGCATATATCTTAGCGAAGCGTAGAATAGCCATGGGATGGAAAGCGCAGGCGAAACCAAGCGCTGAGGCGTGGTGGAGGGATCTATTGAAATGGGCTAACGATGAAACAGCTGCCTGGAAAGAAGCGGCCTGGAGAGTGGGGTAAGAGGAGGCGGGCACATTGACAGATTGGGTTCAGCTGATTGCCTCCTTATCATGCCCGGAGTTTGCGGAACTGGATTCGGAAATCTCACAGGAAGACAATGGAGATAAAACGGCCGAGAACCAAGTATGACAACAGAGGGCGAGACTCTTCGGGGGGGCGGTAGTGAAGGGGGGGAATGTTGGGGTATTTTCTTTTGTGTACCATGTTAGGTGCACTGTTTAATTAATAAAAATATTTCAACAAAAAATAAAAAGATGTGGAATGCGTTGGAGGAACATCCAGTCGAAAGAACGTTACCAGTTGGTAAGTAACTTGTTCTTCTCCTCCCAGGCGGTGAGGACCAGTGGCTCCACAGTGCCTCCTCCAGTCGACAGGCAGTGTTGGGACAGCAGTCCCCACACCCTGACCCTTAGGTCGTACCACTGGTTTTGGCAGTCCTCTCCATCACAAGGTACACTTGCCACTGCTGTCACCTTCTGGCAGATAGCATTCCAGATGGCTGTCCTGCGCTGCCCAGTGGTCTTCCGCTGGTGACTGCCATAAAGTTCCTCACAGTAGGCAATTACCTCATCTGTGAGGAGGACCTGCCCCCTTCCTCACTAAATTCGAGTTTGCGCAGGCAATGTTCTGCCACCTTGCCTCGTATCCTCTCCTAGGACATTCCTGCTTCTTTCCAGGACTGGATGGCTGCAGGAAGTGGAGACATTTAATGGATTGTGTTTTTCAAAATGTCCGCTGCAATGTTTCCCGTTCCGGTGATAATGCAATTTCCGTCGGCGCTATTAGAACCGATACTAATAGCGCCGGGATCAGTGGCGTTTAATGGTAAGGTGACTATTTCTGTGTATTTGTTGGTTTGGTTTCATTTCCGCTTGTCAATAAATGGTCTACCTTGCTGTAGGATCCCAACCTTTTAGGCCGTTTAGCTTGAAATCCCCAGACAATCTGCAGAGAAGAAGCTGGTGGTGACAGTGTCTTTCTCTCATGATATAGAAGTTGAAGCCGCTGCAACAGAGGAGACTTTTTTGTGAACTTTCCTCTCAGAGTACAATGTTTTCGAATGTGCACTTTCTATGTGGCAGGGTTTGTTCAAAGGACTTTAGTGACCTGATCCATCACGTTGGGCTTATGTTTGTCAAACCCTGTCTTAAACACTTCCTACTGCAGTAACACGCCTCTGCCTGCCGAGACCAGGGCTAGGAGAACCAGTGTGCTTGTCTCTGGCCCTTGAGTGAGGTCTGTAGTGTGCAGATTGTAGCATGCAAAAGCAGAAAGTTAGTCTTCCTTGGGAAAGTCTTCTGGCTGCTTTAGGAATAGTCTTAGTGTTTGACAACAGAATTGTACAGATAGCTCTAATCATGTGCATATTATGGGGCTGGTGTCACATCGAGTAGGGTGATCAGTTCCAGGAAACAGACTGCAGGGTGAATTTGGGACAACGTTACCTTGGAGTCTTGGGCACGCAGACAGTAAATTACAATGCCAGTGAAGCTCTGTATGAGTACTCACTGGAGAGCCAACAAGCCACACCCCTGTTCTCCTCTATTACCCTCCCATTTCAGTCACTCGCCCTCCCCTGAAAAGGCTAAATCTCCTTGCATGATGGGGAGAAGAACTGATCTCTAAAAAGTCAAAGAGACGATCAAGAGGTTGAAGAAACTGTAACCAGTATTCTGACATTAGCCAGAGAAGGATGTGTTGGGTTGGAATTTGGTGAAGATGATGCACCAATTAGTGACAAATACAAAAAGTCTACTTGATGTCTAAAAGAGAACAGAGCGTAAATCTGATTCTCTCCTTATCTTAATGTGTTTTTTGTACAACAAATCCTTAGAACCTCTCCCTCATGCTTTGTCTCTATGGTGCCTTCGATATGCACATTTTATGTAACTCTTTGCTGACTTATAATGCCGAACTTGCTTTGCCCAGATTTTCTCTCATTAGTCTCATGCATTCTTCTACATCAATGTTAAAGCTTTCCCCTGTGTATTTGTTCCTTAAACTCCAGATGGTATCCAAAATTACTATAAAAAAGGGATATCGAGGTAGACTCCTTAACCTGGTTGTTATAGCAAATTTTGACAAAATTAGCTAGACTAGATCCACTCGAATAATGCCTGGTTTGACGTAATCTTGTACATATTTTTCTAGTTATTGATTCACCCTCTACGTTGGACGGGGCAGGTGGGTTGCTAATTGAAAGTGGGCACAATTGAATTCCCAACCTCTTACAGAACTCCCGTCAGAACCTAGACACAAACTGAACTCTTTGGTGTGAGACAATACTAAAATGCAGTCTTACTATGCATTTAAGAACGTTATGTACCAAACCTGAGGTGTCTACCTTTCTCTTAATTGGCCAAAAGGACCATGCCTTAGTTCGGAGGTCGAGTACTACTAAAATAGCAGTAACCCCTGGCTCATTTGGGATCCCAACATTATTATATGATATGATATGGCATTTATGACGCGCCTATACACAAGTGTTTCTTGTGTATGTCTAGGTGGAATTGACAAATGTTTCAATAACCCTATCAGCTTTACGGCATCCAATTATTTCCCTAGCATAGGTTTCACACGTCTTAACATAATTAATAGTTTATCTCTTTATGCTGTCCCACCAAATTCCTCTTTGAAGTACTTAGAGAGTTTTTCAACACCTCACTCCTCTGGTGTCCCTATATGGCGGACTTGTGGAGCTCCTGTAAAGCCTTCAAGTGTAATTCTTCAGAAGGGAAGCAACCCCTATTTCTGAAATAAGGAACCATTTTTGACAATTCAACTCATAGGCTCTTGATGCGCCCAGATCTCCAGTTGCATTTCTAAGACACTTTCACACACTAACACTTCCAGACTAGGCCTCTACTTCTGCCACAAGTGTGCTCCAGCTGTTAATGGGCCAGACCATTGCATGTTGACCTTTTCACTTCCTGGTTTCTTTTTAGCAAGTACATCGGCTTTGCCTTTTTGCTGAACCACTATATTCGTAATGGCAGACTCCTAGTCTGCAAGAAATGAGGACCACTGTGATTGCCTGGGTTCAATGCTCTTGCCGACTGCAGAAACAGCAAACTCCTATGGTGTATGTTTACTGTGACTGTCGCAATTCTGAAAAGGCCAACCAAATAGCTAGAAGTTACTTATCAGATATAGTACAGATGATTTCATCACCAAACATATTTTTAGAAAAAATAGGCCACTGGCTGTAATTGAAAAAAAATCACACAACTTTTGTACTACAGGGATTGCACCTAGTCATGTTGAAAGTAATGATAGAACAAGTTGTTGGACATGAATTATGATATTACAAAAACTAGATTCTCATTTGTGCTTCACAAATGTATTTTTAACACTCAGAACATTGATAATAATGTGCTTGTATGCCAACCTGTGGTTCGAGCATCGCTCTCCTTCAGGACATATTATTTGACTGGTGTTAGTCGTAGTGAGTTACACAAGTGGTGGACTTTTTTAAAAATTATTTAACAGAAATTAAATGTAACCATTTTCAATTACTTATCAGAATTGCAACAATTAGGCTTTTAAGTTAGGTCTAAAATGCATAGAAACGCATGATCAGAAATAAGATGAGCTACAATAACATGATATAAAAATACACATTTGATTAGCACAAACATAAAAATAAATTGTTTCATCTTGCATACACTTTTTCCTGATTCAAAATTAACATAACTCAGAAGGTTAAATATATCTGCCATGTTATACTGTCTACTGTGAAGAATCCTGCAGATCCCTCACCAAACCAAAACCCTGCCTAAAGTCTCCTCCCAGGTGGCTACGAGAGGGCAGACGCTTGCTGATCCCAATCCTGTGGTGGTGTACTGCAGGAGGCTCACCTGGGTGGAGACCGGGTCCAAGGTAGTGAGGCAAATCCAAGACACAGTATTTCTCCTCTGAAAGGGATCCCGTTACCATCATGCCAGAAGAGGTTTTGGCTTATGGTCCTTTTAACATCTGTCACCCTCCTGTCAAAACTGAGAGGGTAAATTCTATGTTTGCAGCATCTAAACCTCTTACATCAAAAGAACCAATTCTTTGTATCCCTAAAATGCCATCCACAGTAACAAAGGTGCACTGTCAGAAATATTGGAATTGCTGCCTTATCTACATCATCTTCCTCTAAAAAGGTTAAAACCTACAATCCTTCTATTGAAAATACTAAGGGAATTAAATCTACCATTAATTCTATAAGAGAAGTAGAAAAACATATCTTCCCAAAAGCGAACTACATGTCCCATAATGCCATAGGGACTTACAAGAAGAAGAGGGCTGCAGAGGCATGCAGAAGGGAAGGACAGGCAAGTAGGCCTAACAACCTTTGCCTAGGTCAGGCAATTAACACTGAGGGCCTGCACCTGAACTTAATTGCCCCACCTATGAAGTATAAAAGACTTCAGCAGGAGGGGGAAGTAGAATGGAGCTGGAGCCAGGAACTGGAAGGCTGGCAGTAGAAGCAGAAGGAGAAGAGCAAGAGGCTGACACTTCATGAGGAAGTGCGTTCACTTAAGGGACGCCGGGGCAAGAGGAACACAGATTTCATATGCAAGTCCTGAGAGAGTCCTGTGTTCACAAACCCTACTTGGTCGTGGCTGCACTGAGAGCAACGTGCCGCGGCTGAAAGTCTTCCCAGGTGCCCCTAATGAACGTGCTGCAACCCGAGGCCCATGTACTGAAGCAAGCCGAAGGACTGAGGAGTAAAGGAGACTCCTCGTGGTTAAGGCTGGGCCGAAGACACCTCTGTTGCTGCGGGGTGTTGGTCCCAAGAGTGCCTAAAGGAGTAGAAGAGTCTGAAGGGGTCAGGAAGTGGAAGCAATCCACAAGCATAGTGTTCAGGGAGCCGGTGAATGAAGCTCCGTAAGCAGGTTCACTTTTTAAAAAATGTTTTTACCAACTTTATTTAATTTTTAGAGCATATATCATAGGCATGTATATATCAATAAACAGCTGATGACAAACGTTCATTGTTTTGCTCATGCCAACTCTTTCTTGCCCCATCTTGGGGTTTCAGTGCAGTTCGATTCATATATAATAACCATCAAACTTCCCCCCCCAAACATATCCCAACATATCCCAACTTATGGGTGAAGAAGTGTCCTGTTCTTATTTTAAGAGTTCAACGAGTTCGGTCACTTTTCCAGCTTGAAGTTCGTGTAGTGGTAGCCAAGTATTCAGATATTTTGAGTAAGAGCCATGGGCTGTTGCCGTCACCTTTTCCATGGCCATCACTCCCCACAACATCACCCACCACATGGCTACTATTGGTCCTTCCTTAGTCTTCCATGCTTGTGCAACAGTAATTCGGGCCGCGCGCAGCATGTGGGTGATAAGCGTGGCTGTAGGCCCTGATTTCGCATAGCATCCCTCGACCGCTTCTCCCAGGAGCACCACAAGCGGATCGAGGGGAAGCTCTACCCCAGTTATTTCTTTAATTTGACTTAAAATCTCCTTCCAATAGGTCTCTGCTAGTGGGCAGGACCACCACATGTGAATAAGATCCCCAGGCTGTCCACAGTTTCTCCAGCAGGCTGCAGGGTATTCTGGGTTGATGGAATGCATACGTACGGGCGTCATATACCATCGGAGACAGAATTTGTATGCTGCTTCCCTAATTGAGGTACATTTAGAACTCTTAGCAGTTCTATGCGTAATGTGGCCCAAGCTTCTCCAGAGATTGGTCTCCCTAGATCCGTCTCCCACCTTTGCATATATGTGAGGTTCCCTTCAGGATCCATCCCCCCCATTAGACAATATAGTCTAGTTATTCCTTTATCTGGTTGGCCTTCTTGTACTGTTAGCTCCATTCCTATTGGGCTTCTAGTTGCCCCCTCCTTCACCCTTGTGTTTGAGACGCAATGTCTGAGCTGAACATAATGAAAATGGTTCCTTTTCCGGTATGTTAAACTTGGCCTTATAGCCTTCAAACGTTAGGGGTGTCCCATCTGTATAGAGGTATTTTAGAACCATGTGACTTTCCCTGCCCCCCCCCCCCCATGTGTCCAAAAATTAGCCTGCATTCCTGGGGTAAAATCTGGGTTATAAGCAATCGGTGTGAGTGCCCCCCCCCCACTTTGATCTTCTTATTTCTCAATACCGTATCCCAATACCACAGAGTAGTTTTAGTTGATTCTAGTAGCATACCTCCTTTTTCCCTATGTCGTGTGGCGAGGAAGCCTAGGTTCCCCAGGGGTATCTTGGTTGCTGCTCTTTCTAATGTTACCCACTGATTTCGATCTTCCCCAGATGTCCATTGTAGCATCGGTGCTACTTGTGCTGCCCATAGGTACCTACGAAATTCTGAGACCCCCAGTCCCTCCAAGGCTTTACAATAAAAACAGTACTTTTTTGGGGAATTCTCAGTTTCTTCCCCCCCAGAAGAAGGTTATCACTTCCTTCTGTAATGTCTGGATGGCTGGACCCGGGATTCTTATTGGGACGGCTGTCACGCTCACCTGATTCCCACGGAGGCGCAGGTCTGGCTTCGAGTGCTGATGCTTCTTCTATGGTGAAGCGCAGGACTCTGAAGATGGACTCACTGGCTCGCAGGAATATTCCCCTGTGCGTGAAAAGGGAGTATTACCTACTGACGGAATAATGCTCAAGCCTACCACTCCCTTCCAGCCCTCCACGATACCCTTCCTCGATTCCCCGTGAAGTCTCACCTTAGGGTCTGGAAGGATGAGTTCTCCATCCTGCTTCTGATGCAGGGGCGCGTTGAAACCCAGTTACTTCACTGGATTGAGGTTTGATGGGAGTTCAATAAGCTTGACTATTCAGGTAAGGCGCTGTAAGAGTTCTGTAGCAAGTTCAAAAGTTCAAGCTTAATAATAATGTTCATTGTCTTATTGCAGCAAGTGCTAACGCTTATGTCTTTTTCCCCTTAGGGGCCGGGGTTCGGAATGCCGGAGATATGGCGCCGACCCGAAGTGAAACATGCAGTTCCAGTAAATGACAGGTAAGTTCTGGATGAGCGTTCGGGTAATGTCTTTGCATTCGCTCATTCAATGTCTTTGTCTTTTTTCCCCATAGGGGCCGGGGTCCGGAATGCCAGGAAGCGGCAGGACCCGAAATGAAATGGGAATGACCCAACAGGTAAGTCTTAGAAGGAAACTGAGCTTTTCCTATTCCCTTCCTTCTCTCACCTTGTGTTCTTGTCTTTTTCTCTCTAGGCTCTGGGAAGTGGCTGCGGATCCGGATGATCGCTGCTGAAGATGGAGGTGCCCAGGAAAGGTGAGTGAAATGCAGCGCTGCAGCGATCGAAGCGAAATGCTTTTAAAATGATGTCTTCCCTTTCAGGATCGTCGGTGTGAAGTCTCTGTGATGCAGCTTTAGCAGGTAAGGTCTTCTTTCTCTCCAATTCTCTCTTAGCAGGTGACCCAGGATGCTGACAGGCGTGGCTGAAGTCCAGATGCAGGAGCTGACACGGTGAGCGTCCAGCTCCGAGGAGCAGAACAACGCGAAGCGTGAGTTGCTGATCGGGCGTGGTTTAAATAGCTTTGGAAGAAGTTCCAGGTATGTATCCTTCCACCGATCAGGTATGTATTCTTCCACGACCACACCCAGGGGAAAGTAGGTCCACAGGTTAAGTAGTTCCATTCAGGCCTCAAGAGGGCCTGGATGTAGCAGCATGGTCTGCATCAGGTAAGTGCACCTTAAAACACTTGAACACATGCCTAGCTTTATGAGCCTGGCGCCTAAGGCGCCAGGACAGGGGTCCAACATGAGCCTGGCGCCTAAGGTGCCAGGACTGTGTCCAAAGGGCCCCAGCTTGGGCCCGCTGGCGCTTCCCTGGGGGAAAATGATGCCTGCCTCTGGGGTTGCTGGGTCGGACCTGGCTCCTTGGAGGTAGGCATCATGACAGTACCCCCCCCCCCCAAGGCCCCTCCCAAGGTTGTTCCCTCCGGGGGTTTTTGGCTTGTTCGGAAATCTCCGGTGGAACCTTTGTATTAATCGAGGTGCGTGAACATGGTTACTAGGCTCCCACGATCTCTCCTGAGGTCCATATCCCTTCCAGTCAACAAGATAGAAGAGTTTGGACTTTAACACCTTGGAGTCTAAAATGTCTTTAACTTCGAATTCTAATTCCCCTTTAATTTGAACTGGGTCTGGAGGCTTGGACAGTCGGGTCCCAGGTTGTACTGGCTTCAAAAGTGATGCATGAAAAACTGGATGAATACGCATGTTAGACGGTAAATCCAGTTTAAAGGCCATGGGATTGATTATAGCCTTGATGGGATAAGGTCCTATGAATCTCGGATTGAAGGTTCGCGGGCCCTTGAGGGGTAAATGTTTCGTTGCTAGCCATACCTGATCTCCTACTTGGTAAGGAGGAGTTTTACTTTGGTGCAAATCAGCGTTTTCTTTATACTTTTTCTTGGCTTGCTGTAAATGAGTTGCAGCTTCTTTGAAGGCTTGGGTTATTGTGGAATGCAGATGATTTACTGCGGGCATTTCCAGGGTCAGAGGTGGATCTAGATCAGAGGTCCGAGGATGGTGACCATACAAAGTATAAAAAGGAGTTTGTCCGGTTCCAGAATGCACTGAATTGTTGTATGCATATTCTGCGATCCAAAGGATGTCTTACCAATTTAACTCGGATTGGTGTAACATGCACCGAAGATATTGCTCGAGAGTCTGATTGGTTCTCTCGGTTTGTCCGTCGGTCTGGGGGTGGTGGCTGGTGGATAGCCGCACATCTATTTGTGCTAGTTGGCAACACTTCTTCCAAAAATGGGAGATAAATTGACTTCCACGATCCGAGACTAATATGGAAGGGAAACCATGTATGCAAACTATATTCTCCAGAAATTCCTTGGCCAAGGTGGAAGCTGAAGGCAAACCTTTTAAAGGGATAAAGTGGGCCATTTTGGAGAATAGATCCACAATTACAAGGATAGTGTTGTAACCAGCACAAGGAGGCAGGTCAGTTATAAAGTCCATTGACAAGGTGTGCCATGGTGCCGTTGGAATATCCAAGGGTTGAAGTAGGCCGGCTGGCCTTTTCTTTTGACCCTTGTTTTGGGCGCAAATTCCGCAAGACAAAACAAAAGACTTTGTCTTTTCTCCAAGAAGGCCACCAGAAGTGGCGTTTGATTTTTTCCTCCGTTTTAGCGTTACCAGGGTGTCCTTCCATTAATGATTCATGATGATGGGCAATAACAAGTTCTTGCAATTCTTTACTAGGCAGAGACAACCGCTCCTGGAAGTAGGGTAAATCATCCTTAACGGTGCAATGAGGACCCTTTTGACTCCATTCCAGTAAGGCTGAAGAGTCTAGAAGTTGTTTTACTTGCGTTTGGATGTCCTCAATAGTTTGCAATGAAATTAGGCCTAAGATTCTTTGTTCTGGTATGATTGGCACAGGTTCTAAACTCGAATTGGGTTCTTCCATGCCAATCCGGGATAAGGCGTCCGCTTTACCATTCTTGCAGCCAGGGCGATAGGTAATTACAGAATCAAATTCCGCAAAGAATAGAGCCCATCGGAGTTGTCGTGAAGATTGAGCCTTGGCCGTCTTTAAATACTGTAAATTTCTGTGGTCCGTAATTACGGTGATGGTGTGTCTTGCCCCGAGAAGGTAGTGACGCCAAGCCTTGAAAGCAGATTTAATAGCCAGTAACTCTTTGTCGGTAATTGCGTAGTTGATTTCAGGAGGAGAAAATTTCCTGGACCAAAAGGCCACAGGGTGTAGTTGGTTAGTTTCTGGGTCTCTTTGCGACAGGACAGCTCCCATGGCCGAACTGGATGCGTCGGTTTCCACAATGTAAGGGAGATCTGGGTGCGGATGCTTCAATATAGGTGCAGAGGTGAATTTGGTTTTCAGGTCCTGAAAGGCTTGTTCGGCCTCAAGAGTCCATTCAAAGCGTTTGTTTTTCTTTAGGAGAGCTGTGATGGGTTGGACTGTTCGGGAAAATTCCGGGATGAATCTTCGATAGAAATTGGCGAAGCCGAGCATGCTCTGAACTCCCTTCACCGAGCTAGGAGATGGCCATTTGAGGATGGCGTCCAACTTTCGCGAGTCCATTCGGACTCCTTGAGGTGTCAGGATAAATCCGAGAAACTCCACTTCTGTGGTATGAAAAACGCATTTTTCGAGCTTTGCAAATAGTCTGTGCTGGCGCAATTTCTCAAGAACTGCTCTAACATGTTTTCTGTGATCGGATTCTGAAGAGGAGTACACCAGGATGTCGTCAATATAAACAATGACACAGACGTCGATAAGTTCCCGAAGAACATCATTCATAAAGTACTGAAAGGCGGCAGGTGCATTGCACAAACCGAAGGGCATCACCTGATATTCGAAGAGCCCAAATTTGGTGCGGAATGCAGTCTTCCATTCGTCGCCTTCTTTTATTCGCACCAGGTGATAAGCTCCTCGGAGATCTAACTTGGTGTACACACAATCGTCTTTCACCTGGTCGATAAGCTCAGGGATCAGGGGCAGAGGATAACGATTCTTAATCGTTATTTGATTTAGGGCGCGATAGTCTATACATGTTCTAAGGTCGCCCTCTTTTTTCGGCACGAAGAACAGAGCTGAGGAGACAGGAGACTTGGACGGGCGAATAAAACCATTGGCTAGGTGCTGATCTAAATAATGACGCAAATGTAGGTTCTCAGGTTCCGTAAGAGCATAAATCCTAGTACAAGGTAGTTGAGCATTGGGTACCAGATCGATTTGGCAATCATAAGACCGATGGGGAGGTAACATGTTAGCCTGTTCCTTCTGAAAAACGTCTTGGAATTCTTGGTATTCTGACGGTAGCTGTACAGGGGTGGAAGTTGCTGAGGCCAGACCCATAACTGGATTTCTTGGGTAACAAGTTGGTTCACAATCAGGAAAACTTATCTTCTTTGCTCGCCAGTCAATTCTGGGATTATGTGTTTCTAACCAAGGAATTCCGAGAATTACTTGAAATTGTGGGGCCTTGATCACATCAAACACGATTGCTTCCCGATGTCTATCCTGACCCACCAGTGTCATTTCAACAGTGGAATGTGTTACAGGCCCTGAGGCTATTTTGGTTCCATCTACTGTAGTAATGACATCTTGGGTTACTTTCGGGCGGAGAGGGAGCTTAATCCTGGAAGCCAATTCACGGTCTATGTAATTTCCAATAGCTCCACTGTCGATGTATGCTTTTATAGCATGCAACAGCTGAGGCTGTTTTGGGTCCACGAGAACCATTGGCATGACAAAATGCGAGGTCAAAGAGTTTGTTTTCAAGCTCGGCAAGCGGACCCCTACGCTTGTCGGGCTAGGTCATTTCCCGAATCAGGTGTCAATAAATCGTTATCAGTGGCTCCAACCACTTTCTTAGGTGGTTTAACCGGACAATTTCGAAGAAAGTGACCGGAAGTCCCGCAATACAGGCAAAGTTGCATTTGCCGCCTTCTCTCTCGTTCCTTCTGTGTTAATGGTCCTTTAACACCGCCGATTTGCATAGGTTCGGATACGTCGGTACTCTTGGAGTTAGCGTGGGTTTTGATCGGTACTCGGGTTTCGTACTTGAACCGATCTGCTTTTCTATTTTGAAGTCTGTGATCAAGTTGAACCACCAAGTCTATGTAGTCTGCGCAGACCTGGGGTGGATCTACTATCTGAGCTAGAACATCCTTAAGCTCTCCGCGCAGGCCTCGATGAAACAATGTGATCCTTTTGTTTTCTGGCCATCCAGTTTCCACAACCAGTCTATTAAAGGTGGCAACGTAGGACAGAAGATCCTGATTACCTTGTCGTAAGGATAGCAGTTCGTTATCAAGGGCCTGTCCTTGAGAGTGTCGAGCAAACAATCTTTCCATGCTGGCCTGGAAACCCTGAAAATTCTGGAGAATGGGATCATCCTGATTTACCAATGGAATAGACCAATCGGCAGCACTGCCACTGAGGTAAGATAGTATAAAGGCTACCTTGGTCTGGTCGTTAGGGAAGGCCCCGGGTCTGCATAGAAAGTGTAAACGACATTGGTTCATAAAGACGGCATATTTCTTGGGATTCCCCGCAAAACGTTCAGGCGGGGCCAAAGGCATGTGTCCAGGTAGATTGATTTGTACCGGGTTATTCAAACCCATTGATGTGGAAGTATCTCCGGAATTAGGTAAAGGAGTGTGCCCTGCCTGGGCCTGCAATAACCTTTTGGCCAGGTCATCTGTTCTTTCCTTGGATAGGATCAGTTCTCTTTTGAGAGCGTTAGTCTCCTGGCGGGTTGAGTGCACTTCTGCCCGTAATTCCCCCAAAAGCTGGGCCAGCTGATCTGTCTCGGAAGTCTCCATAGCGCCCGGGTGGGAAATTGTGGGTAGGCTTCGCGTTCTGTCACGCTCACCTGATTCCCACGGAGGCGCAGGTCTGGCTTCGAGTGCTGATGCTTCTTCTATGGTGAAGCGCAGGACTCTGAAGATGGACTCACTAGCTCGCAGGAATATTCCCCTGTGCGTGAAAAGGGAGTATTACCTACTGACGGAATAATGCTCAAGCCTCCCACTCCCTTCCAGCCCTCCACGATACCCTTCCTCGATTCCCCGTGAAGTCTCACCTTAGGGTCTGGAAGGATGAGTTCTCCATCCTGCTTCTGATGCAGGGGCGCGTTGAAACCCAGTTACTTCACTGGATTGAGGTTTGATGGGAGTTCAATAAGCTTGACTATTCAGGTAAGGCGCTGTAAGAGTTCTGTAGCAAGTTCAAAAGTTCAAGCTTAATAATAATGTTCATTGTCTTATTGCAGCAAGTGCTAACGCTTATGTCTTTTCCCCCTTAGGGGCCGGGGTTCGGAATGCCGGAGATATGGCGCCGACCCGAAGTGAAACGTGCAATTCCAGTAAATGACAGGTAAGTTCTGGATGAGCGTTCGGGTAATGTCTTTGCATTCGCTCATTCAATGTCTTTGTAATTTTTCCCCATAGGGGCCGGGGTCTGGTATGCCAGGAAGCGGCAGGACCCGAAATGAAATGGGAATGACCCAACAGGTAAGTCTTAGAAGGAAACTGAGCTTTTCCTATTCCCTTCCTTCTCTCACCTTGTGTTCTTGTCTTTTTCTCTCTAGGCTCTGGGAAGTGGCTGCGGATCCGGATGATCGCTGCTGAAGATGGAGGTGCCCAGGAAAGGTGAGTGAAATGCAGCGCTGCAGCGATCGAAGCGAAATGCTTTTAAAATGATGTCTTCCCTTTCAGGATCGTCGGTGTGAAGTCTCCATGATGCAGCTTTAGCAGGTAAGGTCTTCTTTCTCTCCAATTCTCTCTTAGCAGGTGACCCAGGATGCTGACAGGCGTGGCTGAAGTCCAGATGCAGGAGCTGACACGGTGAGCGTCCAGCTGCGAGGAGCAGAACAACGCGAAGCGTGAGTTGCTGATCGGGCGTGGTTTAAATAGCTTTGGAAGAAGTTCCAGGTATGTATCCTTCCACCGATCAGGTATGTATCCTTCCCCGACCACACCCAGGGGAAAGTAGGTCCACAGGTTAAGTAGTTCCATTCAGGCCTCAAGAGGGCCTCGATGTAGCAGCATGGTCTGCATCAGGTAAGTGCACCTTAAAACACTTGAACACATGTCTAGCTTTATGAGCCTGGCGCCTAAGGCGCCAGGACAGGGGTCCAACATGAGCCTGGCGCCAGGACTGTGTCCAAAGGGCCCCAGCTTGGGCCCGCTGGCGCTTCCCTGGGGGAAATGATGCCTGCCTCTGGGGTTGCTGGGTCGGACCTGGCTCCTTGGAGGTAGGCATCATGACAACGGCGCCCACTACGTACCGAAATTTAGGAAGTAGGGTCAATTTAACCGCTATAATACGTGCCAACCAGGACAGTTACTGTAGTCCCCATCGTTTTAGATCCCTTGCTAGTGTTTTCAGGAGGTCTGGAATATTAGCCCCATATAGTCTTATCATATCTGAGGGTCAATTGTACCCCAAGATATATTACTGTTTTATGTTCCCACTTCAGAGGGTATTGATTCTCCCATTCTGGTATTCGTTCTGCCTTTTCCGTAATATTAAGAGCTTTGGATTTGGGGTAGTTAATATGGAATCCTGAGACCTTCACAAATTCTTCCAATAATAGTATGGCCGCTGGTAGGGAGTTCGTGGTGTCCTTTAGGAACAGAAGAATATCATCGGCATAGAGTGCTACTTTTTGAGGTCCTGTGGTGCCCACTTCAACCCCTTGGATTCCCGGGTGGTTACGAACCCTACATGCAAGTGGCTCCATAGCCATGGCAAAGATCAGAGGTGACAGCGGACACTCCTGTATTATGCCTTTCTGAATGGGGACTCCTTGTAAGTTTCCCATTGACCATTAACCGTGTGGATGGGTATGTAAAATTGGCCATTACCATGCGAGTGAAGACCGGTCCACATCCAAATCTTTCAAGGGTTAGCCATAGAAAACCCCAGTGTAGGCTATCAAAGGCTCTGGAAGGGTCCAGAGCCACCACCAAAAACCTCTGACCCGTCCTCCGTCCCCAGTTTATCATATCTATGGCTCTGCGAATATTATCGTATGTGTGCCGCCCCTTCACAAAGCCTGCCTGATCTAAATGGATTATCTCCGGGAGCACCACTGCTAATCTCCGGCCCAGTACCATTGAATAAATCTTTGCATCCCCGTTTAATAATCCGTTGGATCCCTTTCTGGTTTCAACAGTAGTACCGTAGTCGTTGGGCACATGTCCCCGGAAACTCACCCTGTGACCCTAATGAAGTTAAATAGGTGTGTTAGGGGGCCTGTTAAGATGGTCCTGAATGTTTTATAATATGCATTACTTAACCCATCTGGGCCCGGGGTTTTGTGTCCTTTTAGTGCCCCTATTGCCTCCCCCACTTCCTCCTGTGTTATGGGGGCTTCCAACTTTTGCCTGTCTGCCTCATTAATTTGTGGTAACACTATCTGGTTTAAAAATTCAACCTGTGCCTCCCCCTCTAGGTTTTCCCTTTTCAGATTGTTGGTGTAGTATGAGAACATCACCTCTTCTATTTCCTTCTCCCCCCTTACTAAATCCCCATCTCCATTACGAAGTTGGGTTATACGGTTCCGGAGGTTCTGGTGCCTCCGTTTAGCAGCAAGGAATCGGTTAGCTTTACCATCATGTATATAGTAAAATTGTTTTGTTTGTACTGGAAGGAGTGCTGCATCATCTGCTAGGTGGGTTTCTAAGATCGCCCTGGCCCTTTTTAATTCCCGCCACGCCTTCTGTGAGCCCCTGTCTTTATATTCCACCTACGCCTTGTGTATATTGGCCTCCATGTTATGTTTCACCCTCTCCCGACTCTTAATATAGCTTGATGTTTGAGCGATAAACTCCCCCTCTACTACCGCTTTGCTGGCATCCCAGATAGTTGACCACTCAACCCCCGGTGTCATATTTTCCCGGAAATAGTTCTGTAAGGTTTGCTCTATGCTTATCTGAACCATTAGATCTTTCAATATTACCTCATTTAATCGCCAGGGTTTGTGGGGTTGTTGTTGCGGGTAGTTTGGTTCTATTTTCAGGAGAACCGGAGCGTGGTCTGATAAGCATCGCACTCCGATTTCTAAGCCTGTAACCTGTGGGACCACTGTTTCTGAAATAAGCACCATATCGATACGGGAATAACCCCTGTGTACTGCTGAATAGTGGGTATATGTTCTATCTCGTGGGTTAAAGAATCGCCATGTTTCCAACAGGTGTAGTTCCCTTAGATATTTGGCCAAGGCTTGTCTGAATGTGTGATCGTTGGAGGTGGCTGGGAGGGTTTTATCCATTGCTGCATCCATCACCCCGTTAAAATCCCCTCCAATTAGAAATTTCCCTATTCCCCATTGTGCAATTTTGGGTAATAGGTTCAGTAGGAAGTGGTCCTGTTTCGCATTAGGGGCATAAATTGAAATCAACCTAACCAGTTGGCCCATCAGTTTCCCTCCCCAGCATCAAATAGCAGCCTTCCGGGTCTTTTTTAATAAATCGTTTCTCAAAACTGATACCTTTTGCTAATAAGATGCCCACTCCCCGCTTTTTAGTCCCACTGGAGGCCAGATACTGTGTAAGGCTCTATGTCTCAGCCTCTGTTCATCCTCTGGGAGTAAGTGTGTCTCCTGCAGCCATACCACCGAGGCGTGCATATCTCTCAACCTAGTTAACATAGATTTCCACTTGATTGGGGAATTAAGCCCCTGGACATTTAACAAAACAAATGTTAACTCAGTCTTTATTGTACTTTAGCCAATTGTCCCCCTCAATGCATTCCAGCCCAAGAACGTTTTTAGGTATTGTGTATGTGCTTTGTACTTTTTCACCCAAAAAAGAAAAAAAGGAACTCCCACCCACGCAACTTTTGAATTAAAACTTCCCAATAACATTCTCAATGTAATGTATTCACAGTAGGTCACACAGCTCTTTTCTTACCCGGGAAGTTTGGAATCCGGTCTCCCTCCCCCCGTCCCACCCCATTTCTGAGGCTTGACGGCTAGTATGATTGCTTCTTGTGCACTATACTTAGCTTATGATTACGTTCCAGATGTAGGTTTCACCCTTCTCCATACTGTCGTCCCCATTTTTCAATTTTGAAGGGGCTGTCCCGGCCCTCCAGGTGCTTAGCAGTTGTTCAGGTGGGATCTGTGGGTTTAGGTTCCTTATTACGCTCCCGTGATCGAGGATGTCCTGGCCTCCATTGGCCCCTTCCGGATCCACCTTCTATCTCCTCGTTCCGGGATGGAGATCCATCCTTGTCAGTGAGGTTGCCTCCTTTGTCCTCCTGCATGAGATCTGCCATATCCTCCTCCCTGGCTCTCAACCAGTCTGTGACTACCCTCAGTCTTTTCCTCCTGGCGAGTGTAGTTTGGGCTAGATATTGAAACAGCTGAATTGATGTGGAATGGAATCTGATAGGTTCCTTCTTACGAGCGGCCAGCATAATGTCCTTTTTCAGTTGATACAGGTGTATCCGGGTTAGCACATCGGGAGTCTGATTCTTGTTAAGTTGATAAGTAGAGTAAATCCTGTGCGTCCGATCTAGTACGATTTATTTGTTCTCTTCTGTGTCCAGGATGTGTCAAAACAGATCCATCACATATTGTTGTAAGTCAGAGTCCATTACCGACTTCAGGATTCCACAAATTTCGAATATTATTTCGCCTGGACCTGTTTTCGGCATCTTCTTGTTTATTCTGCACACGTTCCATTTGTTGTTCCAGCTCATGCACTCTATTTGCCAAGATATCATGTTCATTGCTTTGTTCCGTTACCACTGTTTCAACCTCATCAATCCTTTTTTCTACCGCTAAGATTCCCTTATTGAGATCAGAGATGGACTTGGCTAGGTTATTTGCACTATCTTTAATGTCCTTCTTAAGTTCCTGCAGCATTTCTAATAGATCTGACTTTCGAATAGGTGGGTCTTCGATGTTTCCTGACCCCTCCGGAGGGGGGTATGTACCTGGGCCATCGCCTGCACCTGATTGCGTTTCTGGGTGTCTGCTGTCTGCAGCAGGGCCTTGATATTGCCAGAGCCCTGGCTTTTAGCTTTCGTTGCTTGTTTGGACATATTGTCCGATGTGTGATGTTCTTGCTTGTCGTTCAGGATTAGGTCTGATGAGCCGGGATCAATGTTGCTCGCCACTGCTGCCCCCCCAGATGGGTTTTCCACTTTCCACCACTTAGGGGATTCCCATACAGGACCAGGTGTAACTCTTTATTTATGATATGTTCATGCTGTGGACTGAGGTTTATTTCCGCACTTTTGGGTTTAGCCTCAAGGGGTCCGCCTTTCTTCTTCCTTTACCCCTTTTTGGGTTGTGTGCCTTAGCTTGTTGTACAGTGGGAGTATATATTCCTTTCTTCTCTGTATTGCCACTGCCACCTGTTCCTGTTTATGTCTAACTGTTTACGGTCTGTTTCCTTGGGTGGATCAGCCTCATGCAAGCCCCATTACCGATAAGTGGAGGGGCAGAGCCATTCAGTGGACATCCAAATCTAGCACGTTGGCTGCTGTTGTGTTCCTTGGTCCCCTGGTACTGCTCCCTAAGCGCCCTGATGTGCTGTTAGGGGTTAATTCTTCTCTCCACTTCATTGACGCCTTGGGGATTAGTTTATATCTGCCTCGTGCTGTGTTGGCACCCGGCCGCCACTACGCACCTCAGGTTGCGTTGTCTATCGTTCTGTGTCTCCCCCAGGGTGCAAGCTGCTTTGTCTCTTGCCAGTGCGCAGTCTTTTAATAAACACCATATGGTATGCTAGGTGGGTGAGTTATGTACCAGGGTCACATGAAACCCCCAGGCAAATGTTGCGAAGCGTGATTGTTGTTCTCCTCTTCACTCCGTTTTTAGTTTCATTCTCCCCTTATTCTAAATGTTCCCCGGTTGAGGCTGCCCCTCCAGTCCAGATAGAAAGGCAGCCCGCAGGTTCCCGAGGACAAAGGGAGGCTTCATTCCCAAGTGTCCATGGGTATGTCAGTTGGTAGCCTATGTATCAGGCTTCCCCTGCAGCACCCTGCCGCTCGGGCCGTTGCGTGCCCCTCCGGCGTCTGTCCCGCCTCTCCCTGTTTTCGGTCCCGAGAAGACCAGCAGTTTACTTTGTCCGAGGCACCGCAGCTGCAACTGCCCCACCACCGGGCGCCAACACCCCGACAACCTCCTTACCCTTTCCCGGATTAGGAACTCTCCTCTGGGCTCGATGGCGCATGGATGGATCGCAGGGGGGCGGGGGCGGGGGAGGGGGTCACAACACAGATCAATGGTGAGTGTTTTTAGTGCCTCTAAAGATTTGTTTGGCCAGATTTGCTTTGCACCAAAGCCTTTATTTCCAGGTTGTTGCCGAGCTGCAGGCACTACAGATAGGACACCCAGTCCCATCTTGTCTGCAAGCGTCCAATTTTTAAAAATTCACTTTACTTCATCCTGCGGGCTCCAATGTTCGCCCAAGTCACGTCATCTGCTCTCCAGAACTTCCGACACACGCTGGGAAGTTTCAAAGGGTCGGGTACATATTTTAGGGGGTTTTGGGGGCCCAGGAAGGGGAAGAAAGCACAGAGCTCACCGAGGAGGCATCTGATGGCGTCCAAGCCGCAGCAGGTTCACTTTTAAAAGCTTGCTGGTAACTGTTGCCAGCTTAACAGTAGCTTGCTTAAGCATAGAAGGGAGTAGAAGTGGTTCATTGTTCATAAGAGCCCAGCCAACAATGAGAATGTATCACGCGTAACACTATTGATATTGATATTTTATTTCTACCGCGCTCATACTGTTTCAGAGCGCAACAAGGCAAGGGAAGGGAACAGGGGAGAACAAAACAACGATCTTACTATGCCCAGTGACATTGAGAACGTGCAAGTGCATGGGAGTGGGGTAGGGGAAAAGTGCATGGAAGAGGGAGAAGTGGAAAGTGCGGAGCAAAGCAGAAACAGATAAATAATAATAAATACTAAAGGCAACAAACAATGGTAGTGCAGCCAGCAATTGGCAAGTGCTGGGTTTAAGGCAGCAGACAGGGTAGGTCTGATAAGTGCAGGAAGAAAAAGAGGGGGGGTCTGTATGGGTACAGATACAGACCCCAGTGCAAAGGGTGGCCCGGAGGCAGTGCCGGAGGGTGAGCAGGTACCTGGGCCCGGAGGACAGAGGGTGGCCAGGTGCACGGTGCCAAGAGAGAACACATCAGCAGCGAAGAGGGGGAGCAAAGGCAGAAGCAAAGAGGAAGGTCTTGAGGTGCTTCCGGAACTAGAGATGGTTCTCCTCAAATTTTAGAGTGGCAGGGATGCTATTCCAGAGGGAGACCCGAGCCTAAGACAAAGATCTACCCCCTGCTCGTTTCTTTGAAAAACAACTGACTCGGAGGGAGTTAGAGGTAGAGGAGCGAAGAGCTTGAGAGGGAAGGTATTTGCGGAGGGATAGCTGAAGGTATTTTGGACCCAGGCCCCAGAAATCCTTGTGGACAATGCAGAGCTAGAGCGTAGGTGCACAAAAGAAGTATTTCATTCTCTATGGTTGAACTATTAAAATTTACCGGAGAGGTTGCATGTCTCCAATTAAGAAGGGGGACGTATTCCGAAAAACACAGAAGCCTAAAGCTGACTTTTACAACTTGTTACAAGGTAAACTCAATCGAAGCAAAGTCACGTGCGAGCACTTGTGAATCCCGATTGGAGTCAGAGTGTAACTCCGTGACAATAAAGGGGAATACAATTTAGTGCAAGTATTTAAATCTGAAAATCTTTACTCAAAGTGGTCGCGTATGCCTAAATTGGTTTCTTTATTGAAGAAAAACCCTTGCAACAACAATCATTCTAAGAAGATAGAAACTGATAAACTGAAAGGAAGAGCAGGCATTGCCCAAGACAGTATGCAAATCCTTCCTGTAGTGAAACCAGCCTTGTTAAGAGCTATTCACCCACATTCTACGAGTGTTGAAGTTGGTAAAGATCAAGTGTCCTCTGATACAAGTTTGACATTGCTATGCCAAGCTGAAAATGTGGCAATACAGCTTAAGTGTAGCTACTGGAATCATAAACGTGTGAATGAAGCTGGGGAAGGGGAGGGGCTAGGTGCTTGTAAAAGACTAAGACATTAATCTATAAGGCAGAGGCTGTTAAAGCTAAAGGTGCAGCAGTCTGAAAGCAGAGGCAGATTACATTGGCGGTTAGAAGACAGACAGAAGAGGTAAAGAGGCTGCCTTTTCCTCATAGCTCAGGAATAAAGAGTGCATTGCCTACCTGTAGGGGTCGAGAGTCTTGTCTTCAAATACCTTATAACTCCAAAACATTAAGACGTAGTAGACCTAACTGAACTGTGGTTGTATATTGTTGTCAGTGCATTTTACCCTGAATCTGATTGAAGTTGGTATAAAACTGTGGAGTAAAGGCATCTGCTGTCACAGGTTTTTAAAATGTTTTTAGAACTTTATTTAAGCTTGGGAGTCAAGAGTATAATATCCTGAAAAGGAGAAATCAACAGATCGCATTCCCAGCAGTAATCTATATATAACAGAAAAAGCAAATGCACAGATCCAAATACCTTCCATTTAGCGTGCCTCTGCACTGACCGCCCCCCCACCCCCCATATTGGGCATGTGGACTCAGCTCTCCAAATGTCCGTTCAGCGCTCACACCTCAGCTTCAGTCCGGGAGTTTATCGGCCAGGTACGCACAAAACACCCCCCACCTGTGTTTAGGCCGAGAAGTGGTCGGCAATGTCCCAATATACGCATCCTCACAACTCTCGGCCCACGTCAGATCAACCAGCCACTCTTTAGTCCACGGTGGGACTTTGTCCGTCCACTTCCGCAAAATGCATCTTTTGGTCATCATGCATCCCATATTGACAAACGCTCTCAGCCGTTGCGCTGGAATGTTGCACCAAAGGCCAATTAACGCCCCCAGGGTCGAGCATGCAACAGGGAGCCCCACCTCCTCAGATAGTACTTTCAGCACTGAACCCCAAAATGTGCCTAAATGCTTGGAGCTCCAGAGAATATGCAAGTGGTCTGCATTATCTGAACGACATCTCGGGCATGTGATATCACCAGACTGATGCATTCTGCCGATCTTGTTAGGTGTATAGTACAGTCTGTTGAGGATCTTATATTGCGCATGTTTGAATCTGGAGTTTAATGATGCAGTTTTGGTATGAGAGCACATCAGCCTCCATTGTTGATCGTACAACTCAATACCCATGTCTTCAGCCCATCGGCGCCTAACATTGGGGTTTAGTAGCTCTATTTCGCTCATTATCATTTTATATAGTGTGGCCAGTAGCCTCCGCCCACCCCAGGAGTTAGCTATGTAAACCAGAAATGTGTCTTCAGGGGGCTCAGCAGGGTAGTCGACCTGGATGGCAGTCTATAATATTGCATCATTTCCAGACCCTTGCCCCTGTGTCCCTAATTCCAGGTTTGTGGTGTGTAAAACTTCCCTTCAGAGAAGTTGTCGCCAAATGCCCTATATCCCATCTGCTCCCAGCGCATAATAAGTGCTCTAAACCATGTAGGGCTGAGGGCTGGGAATCTCCATGATGGGAGCCATTTATAATATGGACGCATTACTCCTATTTTCATGTAAATGGCGCGCCATGCAGTCACTGTACTAAGAATGCATCATATGGGCAGTCATCTTTATACCTCACATCCAGTAATAATGTCCCTGCTCTCACAGTTGTAGTAGTAGAAAGGGGTTATCAAGAGGAAAGAAACACCCTAAGAAGAAGCATCCTGACAAGTATAATAAAGACACTGCAGAGGTCAAGAAAACCAAGAAAGTTGTTGAAGGTAGAAGTGGTTTCTTTAGTTAACAAAATGTGGCTAATCCATCCTGGAAGAAGGATAGTCAGGATCACCATTGGTGCTGTTTTCTTAGCTGAAACTGGAAGGGGAACTTTTCAACAGAAGGCAGAAGAACTGTGCCCTGGGGATTTTTGTTTGGTGAACGTTTATTTCCTTTTGGAACTTTTAAGAGCTGGCTCAAGACTTTACTTTCCTTTTGAACATTGGGAGAAAGTGACTTTAACTAATCCTGGGAATCGGATCTACCCAGGACAGGTGAAGGTTATTTCAATCATTGGTTGTTGGCTATTATTTTATTTATGTTGTTTGTTTTATCTTGAATGTTTTGTTGTTTAGCGTGAGGGCCAGTTTTGTTGATGCTTGGAGTTAATCCCTTAGACCTTAGAATAGGTAGAGAACTCTCTGATAGAATAGGTTTAGTGGGGTTAAATTTGCAGTTTGTACTTTTAATAAAATGTTTAAGTTGGACATATTAAATAAATAAATAAATAACCAAGCAGTTGTCTGTCTCGCATTGCTGACCCCTCACACTACTTAGTATCATAGAGATTTTAAATGTGAAACAACTATGCCACAAACCAAACTATGGCACTTAGCCGTACCAGTGTTGCATCAAATATAGATCAATGTGTATTTATTTATTTATTTAAATTTATATAGCGCGCAAGCAGCCCAGGGGCATTGAGGCGCTGTTACTTGCAATAACTTAGTTACATGGTACATATGATAGCGATTGTTGACACATTATGAGTAGTACAGGAAATCATACTGTTGTTACAAATATAGCATTTGGGCTATAGTTACAAACCTAAATGATAAGTATTTGTGCTGATGTGTCGGTCCTTATGTGAAGAGGGTAGTTTTCAGTGTTTTGCGGAAGGTGGTGAGGGAGTCCTCGCCACGGATGGTGGGAGGTAGGGCATTCCAGAGGGTGGGCGCGAGGTAGGGGAAGCTGGACCCACCCGCTTTTACTCTTTTCACTAGTGGCACAGAGAGCATGTTGGTGTACGGGGATCTGGTTGGCCTGGTGGTGGAGACAGGGTGGATCCTTTGAGAAAGGTAGGCAGGAGCAGTGAAGTGAATGCACTTGTGGGTCAGTGTCAGGGCTTTGAATACAATCCTTTCCTTTATTGGGAGCCAGTGGGCTAGTTTCCTGGCTTCAGAGATGTGTTCTCTTTTAGCAAGGCCTTGGGCTGCCCGGAGAGCATTGTTCTGTATTACTTGTAGTCTCGCTAAGTTTTTGTTGGAGGTTCCAAGAAAGAGTACATTGCAGTAGTCTAGCCTGGAGCCGGTGATGGCTCTGGCTATGTTGGTGCAGTTCTCTTTGGATAGAAAGGGCCTGATTGCGTTGATAAGTTTAGCATGATATGCAGCTGCGGATGCTATTGCGTTGACTTGTCTATCCATGGATAGGCTTGAGTCCAGGTAGACTCCCAGGGTTTTGACAGAATCGGAGACCGGGATTTTAATGGAGTCAATGGTGAAGTGGCTAAATTGGACATCTAGGTTTTTTAGCGTGTTGGGGGAACCTACCAGGAGGAGTTCCGTCTTGTCAGAGTTGAGGCATAGTCCGTTGTCGGCCATCCAGGCTTGGATGGTGTTGTAGAGGTTGTTGAGGGTCAGGGAGTCGGTGTCATAGATACCTGTGAGAGTGAGGAGGATCTGGGTGTCGTCGGCGTAGTTGGTGTATGAGATGCCCATAGCGTCGAGGATGAGGAAGAGGGGTCGAGTGAAGATGTTGTATAGGGTGGGGGAGAGACAGGAGCCTTGGGGTACACCACAAAGTATAGTAGTTGGGGATGCGGCGGCTAGGTCAGAGAATACTTGCATAGTTCTGTCTTGTAAGAAGGAGGTGATCCAAGATGTGGCCTCTGGGGAGAATTTGGTGGTGGAGGAAAGGTGGTGGCAAAGGACGCCATGATCCACGAGGTCGAATGCCGCGGATAGGTCAAGGAGTAGGAGAAGTGCTGGTTTACCCATATCTCTAGCATCGTCCATTTGGTTCTTCAAGTCAAGTAGGGCGGTTTCGGTCCCGTGTCTAGGGCGGAAGCCAGATTGGCGGAGTCCAAGGAGTTTGTTCTTTTCAATGAAATGCTGGACCTGCAAGTAGGCTGCTTTGTCCAATATTTTGAGGAGGAATGGGACAGTGGTGATAGGTCTGTAGTTGTTGGGGGAGGTGGGATCGAGAGTTGGTTTTTTCAAGAGAGGTCGGACCCAAGCTTCCTTGAGGGAGGCGGGGACTTTCCCTGTGGTAAAGGAGGCATTAACGAAGGCTGTTAGGAAGGGCGCTAGCATTATGATGTAAATGTTATTATATAATTGGTCCACACTCTGCAAATATATCAAGATGTCATCTGTAAAAAAATGCTACAGACCTAATTTGAAAAAAAAATTGAAAAGGCTGCTGGGAAGTTACAAAGACAGAATGATATCACAGGGTACTCAAACAATCCAAATTTCATCCTAAAGGCAGTCTTCCATTCATCTCGGTCAACAACGCTGAACAAAGGATAGGCACCTCACAAGTCTAATTTGGAGATTAAGGCTGCCCCCTGAATCTCATCAGGCAAGTTAAATATTGGAGGCAAGAGATACCCGTTCTTGATCATGATTTGATTGCTCAATAATTGACACAGGTTTGGAGTTCTCTTTTTTTTGGACACAAAGAAAAAGGGAAGAGAGGCTGGCCATTGAGAATGATGGATAAATACATTGGTCAAATGTTTCTCAGTATACATTTAAAGTGCGTTGTTCTTCTTTTCCATCAAGGCGTACATGCAATATAAGGGATCAGCCTCCCAAGCTCCAGTTCGGTCTTGCAGTGGAGGGCTTCAGCGCATCCTCCAAAGGCAATGCAGATTCTGTCCTGTCCAAGAAGAGAGTCCACATCTAAGCCTGTGTCTCTGCGGCCTCTAACAACATAGCCAAACTCTTCATTCAAAATCTGCAAGGAGCTGGACAATCCTTCTGCAGTCTCCACCTCTCCTCTTCCCTCCCAGGCCCTCTGTATGGCTCTGGCTTCTCATTTCACCACTAAAACTCAGGACATTGTGTCCTCGCTCTCCTCTTCCTCTCTCTCTACCACTCTCGGCCCCCCTCTGGCCGCTTCTCCCTCTCCTTTCTACTCTTTCTCTCTGATAACACCTGACAATGTTTCTAGACTAGTCCGATCTATGAAAGTGTTGTCTAAACAGGTGCTTCCCTGCTCCTCCAGAACCATCAAGGACCACAATGACACCCTCGCTCCAGCCTTGGCCGATTTCTACAATCACTCTTACACCACTGGATCTTTCACCTCTCCCCTCAAACACTCCCTTGTGCTGCCCCTCCATAAAAAGCCTTCTGCCGATCCGTCCTGTCTGGCAAACTATCACCTGATGTCTATCACTCCTTTCCTGGGCAAACTCCTGGAAAAGCTGGCCATCTCCCAGCTTACTCTCCACACTGAATCTGTTGGTTGTCTCAATGACTATCAGTCTGGCTTCAGAGTAGCCAGAGGCATGGAACATTGCTCTCCTTAACACCTGTGAAGATCTGCTCTCTAAGCTTTCCTTCCGTCCTAATCCTCCTTGGCCTTTCCTCTGCTTTTGACACAGTCAATTATGCCATCCTAGTCAATCGACTCCATGAGAACCTGAGCATCATAGATCAGGCCCTGGAGTAGTTGACTTCCTTCCTCCTGGACTGACCCTCCCATGTCCAACTTGGGCCATTTCTCTCCACCACCTCTCTCTCCACGTATGGTTTTCCTCAAGGCTCTATCCTCTGACCCTGGTTTTCAATGTCTACTTGGCCCCTTTGGCCCACCTGATCTCCACCTTCTCCTCTAACTTTCAGTGTTATGCGGATGACACTCCGCTCTCTTTCAGGCTCCCCTCAGCTTCCTCTCTTCTCTCGCTCATTCCTGACTGTCTATCTGCGATTCAGGATTCGTGCGCCTCCGACGATCTCTGCCTTACTGCCAGTAAGATGGAGATCCTTCTCATTGGGACCCCTGCTCACGCTTTCTCTCTCTCACTCTGGCTGTCCCCCTGGTGTCCTCTTCCTTCGCCTTCCTGTGAGGCAAAAAACCTTGGTGTCATCTTTGACTCCACTCTGTCCTTCACTCCTTACATCACTGACCTTACCAAGAAGGCCCACTACCAGCTGCACTTCCTCAGAGGTATTCTTCCTTTTCTTACTTTCCCCCAGAAGCTCACTGTCTTCAAAGCCCCGGTTCTCTCAAGGCTGGACGACAAGACAGTCTCTTTCTCAATCTGCCTTCCTCTACTCTCTGCCCTCTGAAACGCAGTGGTCGAAGTGTACAAAAGGAAGTAGTGGAACTATGTTCCCTACTGTCCTGCATCGCTCCCCACAAACCCCATTGCCACACCCCCTCCCATGCACAATACAAACCCCAAAACCCATGCACTTGTTGTTTAAGGGCACGTCCAGTGCAGTGCACTGAAAGTGCAAGTTTCAACTTCTTCCTACACTTTTATTTTAAAAACGAAACCGTTCCGGAACGGTTCCTTTTTAAAATAAAAGTATAGGAACGGTAAAACGTATTTAAAAGAAGTATAGGAGCATCGCTCCCGCCCACTTCGACCACTGCTGCAACGAATCCAGAACAGGACTGCAAGACTTATCCATTGCCTCAAGCCCTGAAATCTCTCCACTGGCTCCCGGTGGCTGCAAGGATCAAGTTCAAGATCCTCTGCATCTTTCACAAGGCTTTCTGGTGCCGGGGCCCGCACGACATCCAACTCTTTCTTCCAAAATACTTTCCTTCTCGAGCCCTTCGCTCAGCTTCCTCCAACTCTATGAGGGTCAGACGCTTCTCTAGACAGAGAGTGGGGGTAGATTGCTCTCCTCTGCCTGCAGGTGCCTCCCTCTGGAATGGCCTCTCTCATACTTGAGCCAGACCACCTGAATTTCCTGAAGCAGCTCAGGACCTTCCTTTTTCTCCTTGCTTTCACTCTCTCCCTCCCCTGCTGACTGACATGTCTGCTGTGCCGACTGGTTGCGTGGTACCTTCAGAGTCTCACTGGGGACCAGGTTCCTCCATGATCAGTCTCCCCTGCATTGCCTCCGGGCCTACAGAGTGCTTAGGGGGTGTATCTGAAATCTCTACAGACCCTTGCCTCCCTGCACTTACCAAGAGCTGCGCTGCCCTGACTGCACTCACTCAGAGCAATGATGCCCTGATTGCACTTCCTCCTCCCTCTCCTTGCCTTTACACTCCCTCTCTCCCTTCCTCCTGCACCTTGCGTTGTCGCACTTGCATGATCTGAATGACACAAGGTCTAGCTAGTAAGTTTGTTTGCCTTGTCCTCCCTCTGCCTCCCTCCCCTGTCTTGTTGCGCCTAGAAACACTTGTGTACAGGGGTGTTAAAAATTACATATATCATATATAATTTATCAGTATGCATTTATACTTTGGCCATTGCATGCGATCAATTTGATTGCCAGAGAGCATTGAGAATGCTACCGGAGTTGTGCCGTAGTGAATGAACAAACTATTTATACCACAGTGAACACAGAAAGCATTACCGGATGAATTAACCAGAACGGAATGTACTTCTGAACAACAGGCTGATGCTAGGTTTAGCCTCAGTAGCATGCCGTAAAATATCCTGATGTGTGCTATTTATGTTTGAACAATGGAAACTGACTTCTTTAGATCAGGCAGCCTTGTGGGGCCCCAGGGCAAGTGACCATTTTGCCCTTCCATAAAGACGTCTCTGGGTCGGCCTTATCCCAATCAGGTTCTTCAGACTCATAGACCTTATTGGATCACCAGCACCTATCCTTGGCCACTAAAGGACACAGACAATTGGGAGAATTCTGGGTTCTTGTTTCCGAGGCAATTGGAGCCTGGACATTTTCCACCTATTACTTAATTACTTAAATGGTATAGTGGACTCCATTCTCTATATAATATGTACCCCGTTGGGCCCCATTCTCTGCTTGTTTGTTTGGACCCATGGAGTCAGAGGCCTTCCATGTCTCAAGCATGCTGCTACTTTGCTACGTGTGCAACATCGTCCAACCAAGATTTGTTCTTGCCAAAACTCCAAAAGCTAATGACATCTAAGGCAATGTGAGGCCACTTTCTGGGTCTGGGTTTGAGGTGCACCAATTTCTCGCTATCAGGGCCATCGAGCTAGTTCCATCCCCATAGGGGAGCTCAGACCATTTTTCCAGACTTGTTGCAATACAGAAAAAGAGCCAAATAGATGACTGCAATGGCCTATGTTTATAAGAAATGCATGTGTATCCATATCTGGATGACTGACTAGTGAGAGAGCTTTGCTTACAGAGGCTATAGCATCTGTCCAGGTCCTGGTGGATCCACTATTTGACCCAGGGTTCAATATCAATACAAATAAATCACAGTTCATTCCATCTCAAACACTGACCTATAAAGGGTATATCGGAGAAACCAGGCAAGCCAGGGGTTTTCTCTACCCAGCAAGGTAGAAGGAATGTCAATGACACTGTATCCCATTTCCTGCAGAAGGAAGATCTGCTCTGCAGGAAAAAAGATAGTGTCCTTGACATGACGCAAGGGGTCATTAGACCAAGAAGTCACTGTAACCAACCTTGTGGCCCCAGAGACTTCTTGGTATAGTGACCTCTTGCATTATGGCAAGGCCTATGGTCCGCTCAACATCAGCTAGCGCAGTTCTGGTTCTTCAAGCTCCCATCAATAGCATCATTCCCTCCCATACATCGTATGCAATCTATGGAGATTCTCACTCAGCTGGGAAAGGGGCTGGTTCTCGATCCGTCCACTCCATCATTGAGCTTAGCGACATAGTACCTAAAGTCTTAACCATGGGTCACTTGGGCCTTTCATGGGGCAACATGGCTGCTCTAGACGCAGCTAGGAAATTGTTTAAAAGATCACAGTACTGTAGCAAGAGGATCCATCATTGGTGCATCAACCATAATTTAAACTCCTTACACTCCTCCCTGAATGAGGGTTTGTCCATTTCGGGTTATCTTGCTCATTCAGGAGTTAAGATAAACTTCAGCTGAAGGTACGTTGCCCTCTGGTGGCTTACTCTTATTCAAAGAACCTGTTTTTGACCACACCTAATCCCACAACTAAGAGGCATTTTGAAGGCTTGCTTTATATCCTTCTTTTGCTTCGACAGCCCCATTAAACATGGTCCTCAGCGCCTTATTTCACAAGCTCTTTTAACCAATAGTGTCAGTAGAGATTGGCTTAATGTCTTGGTAAATAGTCTTCTTGGTAGCAGTTAAATCAGCTAGAAGGATCAGTGAACTGCAGGTCCTCTCGGCCAAGGACCCATTCACAAGTTTGTCCTTTGGACTCACCCAGCCTGAAGCAGGGGACACTGCAGCCCCTGTTAGGTGAATGAGTCTAAATGTGTCCATGAAAGGCTGGGGCCCAGGTAGGAAGCGTTGAGGCATGGACGTTTTTTTACTGTGAAATGTCTGGCATTTTTGGGCAAAGCTAACTGGATGAGTATTGTTACTTGTAGAAGGGGTTGGGGTGGAGGTTTACAGTATAATGGGGAAGTAAGCCTGGACATTTACGCTATGCTAAAAATGGAAAGGGTGCATTTTCCCCTGACCTCGAAATATATAACTCCCAACCAAAGCCACCGTGTTGTATGGTGCAGAGCTTTGGGCCAGCCAGTGGCCCATAAACTTGGTGGTACTGGAGAACAGGTTTATCAAAAGAGCTCTATGCCTACATCTAACCACCATATGATACACACAGAAATGTACTTTGGATGAAGTCAGTCTAAAGCTGGCCCTTTACTGGGTGTGTCTACTGGATTCTCCTCATGTAATAAAGTACAGGGAAGTGCTGGCTGGCTTGTTATCACAGGATGGTGGGTCATCTGTCCCATGGTGCAAACATATTAAATTTGTCCTGTCCTCGATTGGACTTGCCCATCTATCCATTACGGGAATAGAATCGTGCACGGGCAATCTTGTCACTGACAATATTGCCATAAATCAAGCATCTGTCCAATATCACAGTTCCCTTTATGCTAATACTGATGTGCATTCAGTCGAGACATCAATCAATACCTTGAGGAGGTCACCCTCCTTGTCTTAAACCCAGAAGATGCCATATTCTTAGATGCAGAGTTCACCTTAGAGGAGGTAATCCAATACTATCGGTGAACTACCATCTATGCTCTATTTAAAATCCATCGTGCATGCCCTTACCTTTCCATTTACGCCCCCAAACCTCTTATCACTTATCTGATTTGTTCTCGTATTGATTATTGATGTGCCCTTCTGCTTGGTCTTCCTGCCTCTCACTTGCACCCCGTTTGGTCTATTTGTCTGCTTCGTTCTCTAGCCCCTCAGTCTTGTATTTCTCCCTCTCTTCTCTCCATGTCGTGCCTTCCTTTCGAGTCTCGTCTTCTCTTTCACTTTCATTCTATTGTTTTGAAGTGTATCCATGGTCCCGCCCCATCTACCTTTCCTCACTTATATACCTGTATTCTCCTAATCACACATTGCTCTCCCATAACCCGTTCCTGCTTTCTGTCCCCAAACCACCTTGTGACTCCTCTCGGTTCTGTTCCTTTGCCCTACTCACCCTCAAGCACTGGAATGCCTACCCACTCTCTTTCCGTTCCTCGTCCTCCCTACATATTTTCAATCTTATCTCAGATCTCATCTCTTATCTGCTCTTTCCAATAACTGAGCCTCATCCTACATTACTTCTGCTTATTATTTAGAATTTACTGCTTCACTTGATTGTACTTTTTTATGTACTGTTTGGCGCTTTGGCGAAAGCGCAGTATAAATGAAATAAAATAAAAAAATACACATACAAATCAGGGAAAGCTCCAGGCTCGGACGGCTTAGCAGCCGAATTCTATAAAGAAATTAAGCAACAAATAGTCCCTCACCTACTCAAGATGTGGGAAGACTCAATGGAAAGGGGTGCACTACCCCCGACAGTTAGAGAAGCAATAATTTCATTGTTGATGAAACCCAACAAGCCATCAGAAGAATTTGGCAGTTGTCATTGATTAACAGCGATGTGAAAATCTTCACAGAAAATTCTGAAAAAGTTAGTGCATTCAGACCAATTGGGTTTCATCCCCTCATGTTCCACTGCACACAACTTTAAACTTCTGTATACTGTCACAAATAAATACACAGGCTTGAGTGGTAGCAGCTAGCCTGGATGTCTCGGGAGGATAGCTCAGCGGCACCGTGCTCGCCTTGGAAGCAAGATGACAAGGAACAACACAGGTTCGAACCCCAGGTCCGCACTTAGAAACCTCTGGGTATTAAGCGTGTTATAAATAACCTATCATATCATGCAGAGAAAGCGTTTGATTCAGTTTTGTGGAAATACCTATTTGCTGTCTTAAAATCAATTAAAGCAGACTCTTATTTTATTATGTGCATTTACTGTACAAATCCCCCTCAGCCAGAGTTCATACTAAAGACTTACTCTCACATTCCATTACACTGATTAGGGGTACGAGACAGGGATGCCCTCTGTCCCCGCTCTTTTATTTTATTTTTTGAATTTGTAGAGCGCACTACAGCCCATGGGCATCAAGGCGCTGTAAACGGAGCGTAAGAAGGCTTAATTCAGAGTTACAAGAAAGCCGCCCAGCAGAAGTAGTCTTGAAGTATACATGGTTACATATACAGAAGATACATGGTTACATATACAGAAGATACAGTACAGGTTACATAGTTACAGATACAAACGTGCAAGGTCATATGAAGAGCCTGGTTTTGATGGCCTTGCGAAAGGCTGCATGAGAGTCTGTTAGCCTGATGTGTGGTGGAAGGGCATTCCAGTGGGTGGCAGCCATAGTGGGGAAGCTGGTACCACCAGCACGAGCTCTGCATATTTTGGGAACAGTTATGTTTGAGTATGTCTTCCTGGCTGGCCTGGAGGCAAGGGGTTTAAAGATCCTTTGGAAAAGGTACAGGGGGCCTGATCATGGAGACAAGTGTGCGTCAGGGCAAGAGTTTTAAAAATGATTCTTTCCTTAACTGGTAGCCAGTGGACTTGTCTCCTGAGCCCTGAGATATTGTCCCTGCGTGATAAACCAGTGGCGACCCAAGGGCATTGTTTTGAACTAGTTGCAGTTTAGCAAGATTTTTGCCTGAGGTTCCTACAAGAAGGGCATTGCAGTAGTCCAGTCTTGATCCAATTATTGCCCTGGCGATGCTGAGGCAATTCTGTTGGGATAGGTATGGTCTCACTGCGTTTGAGAAGTATGGAATGATAGGCTGAGGAGGATGCAATGGCATTAACCTGCCTATTCATGGTCAGGTTGGGTTCCAAGTAGACACCCCGGGTCTCGACCGTTTGAGAGATCGTGTTGGGGATATTGTCAACAGTGAAGGAGCTATATTGCTTGTCCAGCTTGTCGGGGAGCCAATCAACAGAAGTTCAGTTTTCTCACTGTTAAGGCATAACCAGTTTTCTGTCATCCAGGATTGGATCGTTGAGTAGATGGAGTTGAGGATGTTCAGGTTAGACAGGTAATCACCCGAGAGGGGGATAAGCACCCGGATGTCATCAGCATAGTTCGTATATGAGATGCCCAGGACGTCAAGGATTTTGAACAGAGGCCTCGTGAAGAGATTATAAAGGGTCGGAGCAATGCATGAACCTTGTGGGACCCCACATTGGATGATGCTTGGGTCGGCAGAGGCAGAATCGGAGAAGACCTACAATGCTCTTTCCTGCAGGAATGAGGTTATCCACTTACAAGTTAGCTGCGGTGGCGAGATGGTGTCAGAGGGTCTTATGATCCACCAGATCAAAGGCAGCAGATATGTCCAGAAGGAGAAGTAGCGCAGGTTTGCCTGCATCTCTAAGGTCATCCATTTGGTTTTTGAGGTCAAGGAGGGCCGTTTCAGTACCATGTCACCGGAAGCCTGATTGCCGAAGACCAAGAAGATGGTTGTCCTGAAGGAATTTTTGAACTTGCAGGTAGGCTACTTTGTCCAGGATTTTTTTAGTAGAAAGAGGACAGTGGTAATGGGCCTGTAGTTCCCTGGGAGCGATGGGTCTAGGGAGGGTTTTTGAAGGAGCGGACAAACCCACGCTTCCTTGAGTCCAACTGGGACAAGGCCAGACTGGAACGAGGCGTTAATGAAGGCAGTGATAAAAGGGGCAAGGGAGGGAGCACAGTCTTGGATGACCTGTGCTGGGCACGCATCCCCTTTACAATTATAAGGTTTAATGGATCTAAGGAGGATCATTACTTCTGATTCAGTCATATCCTTAAATTCAAACGAGGGGGATTGGCTGGTGACGGTAGCTGGTGAGGGGGAGCTGTGGCTCTTGGCTATTAGGTGGGCAAGGATCTTGGAGTGCAGAGTGTCCAACTTATCCAACATGGCAGATTGAATTTTTATTACACCAAGCCTCCTCTTTTAGGAGAGTGGGGGGAGGGGAGGCAGGGGTCTCCAGCTCTCTGAAGATGGTGAAGATTACTTTGGTCCCTGATTTGGCATTGGGTATCCTGGTGTTAAAGGATGAAGCTTTGGACTTAATGATGGCTGTTTTATATTCTGTGGACACGGCCTTAAAGGCTGCTTTTGTGGTGTCCTTAGGGTTGTTTTTCCAAGTAGTGAGTGCAGCCCTTTTTTTGTATGGTAGCTGTAAGAGCTCCCGGGTGAACCAGGCATTAGCATGCTTCACTTTTTTGCCTTGTGCATTGACCCTCTAGCTATGTTTATACCGTTTAAACATGGACACTGCTGTGTACAAATGATAGGGGTGCCTGAAATAATTTCATGATATGCTGATGATGCCTTTTCATATTTTGGTGACCCGGAAATAAATCTGAGACTTGTCCGTGAAGAGGTCCAACATTTCGCACAATATTCAGGTTATAAAGTTAATTGGACAAAATCAGAATTATTCCCACTGACTGATGTTACTGTTACACCTGGAAACTGGTGTGCTTCAGGCAGTCACCTACTGTTATAAAGTATCTTGGCATCCAGATCAGAAGTTGACAAACTTGATGAAACATTGCATACCAGTCACCAAGAAACTCTTAAGCACACCAAGGCTAACACAATATCTTTATATTATCCTTAATATGTATGTTATGATATAGCAAAGTGCTTGGGGAGGTAATGAAATCACTGGCACATGGGATAAGTGGCACACATAAAATGTTATAGTATCCTGGAACTACTGATACTCCTATCCCCTGTACATCTATTCTACTGTAATCCGTCAGAAACGCATCAAGAAGACTTAAGACATTATAACATGGTTCTCAGAAAAAAATGTTGGTAGTAATTTTCTGAAACTGTCAATACTAGATCATTGAAGCTGTAAGTAATGGGTTAATCAGGAAGGACGTTTTTTCCTTTTTTTTATAATGAATTTTGTTTCATGTGAGTAAAACATTCACTCATAAAAAGTATCTGAAAAGAGAATAGATATAGGTATAACCAATCCAATACCTGACATAATTTTAAACAATGGAAATTAAAAAAAGAATACAAAGAATGAAAAAAGAACACATCTTGTTCCAATCTAGAGATATCTGTGACTGTATGATATCTTTAGTGTGATTATCTGTAAAAAGATTGAAAAAGGATGTCAGTGAAGGAGTAATGTTAATCGCAAATGAGTGAGGCTTGATGTTTTTTAAAAATACTCACCCAAAGTTTATAGTTCCAGTTCAGATTACGCCCATGCCATGTGGTTCAACCTTGTGGATGTTATCTTAAGAATTATGCAAAACGGTGTCTATGTAATTACGTCACCACATATGCATAAAAAACTCAATGGATGACAGATTTTAAGTCCAGTAAATCAATTTCTAATCCAATTAATATTACGTTAAGTATCAAGAGGTTAACATGGTGTATTTTTCATTTACAATCAACATATTATCAAGAAAAGCATGAGTGGGTATAAAGAAGATTAATATAGTAATAACAAAGAATGTCCTATTGTATTGTATTGTACTTGTTATTTGTCATCATTATAGTTTCAATGCGCTGTTAGTGGGAACGCCATCGGGGGACCGATGGCCAGAGTGTTGGAAGTCCTGGGGCACGATTATGATGCGTGTGTGCAGTTGGCCGAAAAGGCTTAGCAGGGCTGGCCAAGCTCCGGTAGAAAAACAACTCCTGTAGTCATGTGGATGGGTGCTGATGAGAGTATGGGTGGCGTCAGTGTTAGAGACTCACTATGTGTTCAGCTTGCCCACATTTATCATAGGACTGCATTTTGTCAGAGGTGTTGAGGTGTAGTCGGGTGTAAGAAGAGAGAATTCATGGGAACAGCACAACCACATTTTTTGTTGTAGTTCTTGCTGTATACTGATGTGTGTGGTTAGCCATGCCTGTGGCCAGCAGAGTGGTGTATTATCCTTACCTTGCTGCCATTGGAGGCGTCATAGTTTCAATCTATATAATTCTTCCCAAATCAATATCTTTACAGAAAATATTATTGGAGGCATTAATCAAATTATTTATGTACATAAATCAGTTTGATTATCCAAATTCCCAATCAGTATGATATTTAGTGGTATATCATGATTCACAATATAATTGTTAACACTTTCAGGAATTATGTTACATTTATAGAGCATTTCTTTAAATATTTCACCACATTTTTCATGGACTAACCTCAAGATATTTAGTATTAGCAAAATCCTACATCAGTGTAGTATATGTATGTATCAAATCAGATATAAACTCCAAAATTGAATTCCTCGTTCGTGTCTAGGGAATACATAGTTTGATGAATCCAGTGAAATCATCACTAAAACCTTGGTGTGGGCCTCCTCACATGTGGACAGAGGAAGGCAGCCGCTGCCTGATCCTGACCCTTGGGGTGGTGTTATGAGGGAGGATCACAAGGGAGGAGACTCATATCAGGAGGAAGTGGTAATTCCTTTGACTCCTGATTTCTCTATTCTCCCTGAAACTCTGATGGCATATTGTAAAATAGAACTAAACAATGTAAAAAGACATGAAAGAGCCAAAGCCGGTATGGACTTCAAGATCCATAATGTCTGTGGTACTGGGAAGAGGAGGAGGGACAAAGAGTTTGATATAAGTCATTCATAATGCGCCTGTACACAGGTGTTTCTAGGCGCGACAAGACAAGGGAGGGAGAACAGAAGTAGGCCAAAACAACGATCTTACTAGGCCTTGTGTCATTCAGATCGTACAAGTGCGGTGGGGAAGAAGGGGGTGAAGTGCCAGAGGGGAGGCGGGGGGGTGCAAGTAACTAGTGAATGCAGCCGGGAGGTGACTCATAAGTGCAGTGAACCAGGGGACTGTACGGTTGCAGATACATTCCCTGAAGTGGTTGGGAGGCCCGGAGGCAGTGCAAGGGCAACCAGTCGTGCAGGAGCCTGGTCCCATAAGTCCAGTGGGTGGCCAGGTAACTAGTATGCCCAGCATACAGTAAGGGAGAGGGAGAGAGAAAGTGGAAGCGAAAAGGAAGTTCTTTGGGTTGCTTCCATAACCTTAGGTTGTCATGCTCAAGTTTGAGAGAGCGAGGGAGGCTGTTCTAGAGGGAGGCCCCAGCCGAGGACAGGGATCTACCCCCCACTCTCTGCTTGGAGCAGCATCTGAGCCTTAAAGAGTTGGAGGTGGATGAGCAGAGGGCTCAAGAAGGAAGATACTTCGGAAGAGAAAGTTGGATGTAGTGTCGGCCCCGGGCTCAGAAAGCCTTGTGGATGAGGAAGAGGGTCTTGAACTTGATCCTTGCAGCCACAGGGAGCCAGTGGAGAGATTTCAGTGCAGGAGAGATACAATCCCTGGGCTTCAGGCCAAGGACAAGTCTTGCAGTCCTGTTCTAGATGTGTTGTAAAGTGCGGAGAGTAGAGGCAGGCAGATTTAGAAAGAGGCTGTTGCAGTAGTCCAACCTAGAGAGGACCAGAGCTCTGGAGACAGTGGGCCTCATTACGAATCCGCCGGACCCGAATGCGGTGATTCCGTGACGACGGTGACACCTTTACCACGACTGCAAGGTTGCAGAATGAACGGCCGATTAAGGCTTGTCAGTCGCGCGCACAACACCAACGTGGAAACGGTGTCACCGCTGGCAGGTAAAAACCCACAGACACGGACATACCGCCCCAAAAAGCAGTGATAAAACCGTGACCGCCCCCGCCGTCACAGACACGGAATCACCGGAAGCGGAAATACCATGACTGCGAAAACCCGCAAACAGAGAGGTGGCCATTACTTAAACCACAATCCACTGCCATCCTCACACACCACAGGCCAGATCACCTCCCTGAGCTGTAAAAATCATCAACCACTATGGCATCCCGGATTCCAGCAAGCAGCGGTTTAGTGAGGCAGAGCTCACAGTGCTTGTGGAGCATATAGTGGACCATCCCGAAATGCTTTTCAGCGCAGACCAGTGACGCGCCACCCAGCAACGCCGTAAGGAGGTGTGGGCTGAAGCAGCACACAAGTGCACAGCAGTAGGGGTGACCACACGCACCATAAAGGACTGCCACAAGAGGTGGGATGACCTCCGGCTCAGAGTGCACAACCTCATCGCTGCACACTGCCAGCACAGCACTGGCACCAGTGGAGGCCCAGCATCCCCACTGAAACTGCAGTCATGGGAGGAGCGGTGCAGCAGTGTCCTGCACCTTGAGGACATACAGGGCATTGGCGACGCACAGGCAGGAGTGAGCCCACCTGTTGATGCCGATAAGCGCACAAAGTACAGGAGTGACTCAATGGACCCACTGACAACCCCCTCCCCAGCCAGGTCAGGAGTGACCCAATGGACCCACTGATAAACCCCCCCCCAGCCAGGGCAAGAGTGACCCAATGGGCCCACTGATAACCCCCCTCCCCCAGCCAAGGCAGGAGTCCCCCAATGGACCCACCAATCACCCAGATGACAAGCAACACGGACCCAATACATGGCCCCTGGACATGCACACAGTGCGTGACTGAGCACAAGCTGAGACGCACACCAGAGGGCATCAACAGTCAAATGTGTGTACATGCAAGTGGTCACAGATCGTTCAGTGGGATGCATGTGATGGACCCATCAAGTACCACCACACAACTAACAGCATGTCCTCTGTATCCCCACAGACATGTCAAGTGACAGCGACAATGCCCAACAGGCGACGCAACGTCCACCTGCACGTGGCCAACGCAGCCCTTCTGCCCGGGATGATGAGGCAAGCTTCTCCGGGACACAGGCACCAGCTGCATCTGGCACAGATGCACCAGCCGACGTCTCCATCCCCATGCAGGCTGCCGCCACACAAGTGGCACACACTCCCACCATGGCCACAGATTCCGTCCTGCAGGCCGTCTGCACTGCGGAGGAGGCTGCATCCAGTGGCGACAGTGCCACAGCCATGCAGTCCGAAGTCGGAGGACAGGAGGAGGGGGACAACATGGATGACCTGTCATCCCTCCACAACCTGCAGTTCAGCCCCCCTCAATGCACAGCCCCATGAGGTCGCCAATGCCCTCCATGGCAGAGCTAAGTGCCCACATGCAGCGGATGGAGGAGCAGCAGGCCACCCTATCCCAGCTTGTGGAAAGGCAGCTGGAGGAGGCAAGGCTGCAGCGGGAGGAGGCTAGGCTGCAGCGGGAGGAGGCCATGCAGCAGTGGAGGAGGCGAGGCTGCAGCAAGAGAGGAATGCAACATCGGTGCGTCGGCTCTCCAGGGCCATCGGACGTTTCGCCACGACCATTGTCACCTTGGCACACCATGTCCGGGAGGGCAACGGTGTGACATCCACCATCGCCGAGTCCATGTTGGTTGCCCAGCCGGCATTTCTTTGACGTGTGCCACTAGTTACACCACCAGTGCCGTCCACCAGCACCACTCCATCAAGCTCCACCACTGTCAGCCCCGGAGGCGCTCCAGTCGGCTTGCTGAACCCTCCGGCAAGGACGCTCATGCGCATAAGAACCCCCGAAAATAGTGCAATGTGGGAATGGCTGTCCACAAGACATTCTGGGACACAATGGGTGTATGGACGTGGGTACATTTGGGTGGTGGGGGAGGTCCATTATGGGGTTAGTAGTTTGGGGCCTTGTTGGGGGTGGGTACGTTTGGCTGGTGGGGGAGGTCCATTATGGGGATAGTGGTTTGGGGCTTGGTTGGGGGTGGGTACGTTTGGCTGGTGGGGGAGGTCCATTATAGGGTTAGTGGTTTGGGGCCTGGTTGGGGGTGGGTACGTTTTGGGTGGTGGGTGGGCACGGTTGTACAGCTTTCCTATCCACTGCACCTTCATTCCTGCTTTTTTGACAATAAATCACCTTTGAAAACTCTTTCAAGAGTGGGCATCCGTAATTTCATTTGCAATCAATCCATTTATTAATGTGCATCATCATATTCATGTAATGCTGTTCATGTGTAGTCTCTCAAAAGTAAATGCGAATGAGTGCATCCCATGCATGTTGACCATCTTGTGCCCCCCTGCGAGGGAGTGCAGCCATCCCATCCCCATCACCATCTTCATCATCAACTTCATCATCATCCACTGTGACCGGGGGCATAGGAATGTTCCTGCGCATGCACAGATTGTGCAGCATGTCACAAACAAGCACTGTTTTACCTGTCTTCACTGGGTTGTACAGCAGTGATCCGCCAGATCTGCTCAAGCAGCGGAACCTGGCCTTCAGTAGGCGAAATGTCCTCCCGATCATGCCGGACGTGTGCCCTGTTGTAGGCCTCCTCATGCCTGTTCCTTGGCCTCCGTGCGAGCGTCATCAGCCATGGCGTGAGTGCATATCCTGCATCACCTACATGGGATGTAAATGGAGGGGACATATCAGTGTTTGTGGTATACATGTCTTCATCAAATGCAGTGCAATCATGTGTCATCATTCAATCATCCATATGGGGCAAGCAGTGGTCTCACCAGTGGGTGATTACCATTTCTGGGTCAGTTGTCCACATTGGCGCTTGGACACTGCCCGACGACTTGCTGTGCATATGAAGTTGCCCTTGTGGCCAGTAGTGGTTGGTGCGTATGGCATTGTGCAGTGATGTACACACATGGAGGAGTCACTAGACACTGTGATGATGTGGTTGATGCAGATTGTCTGATGTGCAGACATCATGTGCATTGGGGGGCAGTGGTGCATAGTGTGAGTGGGTGTATTCAGTGGCTCATGTCGTATTAGCTTGTGCTAGCAGAACATGTCTTGGTTGTGCATCTCCTTTGGCAGGGTGTGTATGGGCACACTGTGCCCACCTGTCATGTGTATCTTTGTGATGTGTGGGTTGTGGTGACTGTCCATTACATTGGCCAGGGGGTGATGCATTGGCAGTTGTAGCAGCCCAGTCACACAGGTCATTGCCCTGGACACCCCCGCCCTTCAGAGGGTCCGTGCATTGGCAGTTGTACTCACCCAATAGCCATGTGCTTTTTCCAGCATAGCGTTCCATGTACCATGGCAATGTCGAATTCCACAGGACCATTGAGTCATGTGTTGACCCCGGGAAACGTGCGCAGCAATGTTTTATCACTTGTCCAGCGTCACATACCATCTGTACATTAAGTGAGTGGTATAGTTTCCTATTGCGGTACACCATCTCCATTGCACGTGGTACTGTCAGCTCTATGTGGGTGCAATCTACTGCACCAATGCAATTTGGCATGGCGGCAATGGCATGGAAGGCCAACTTGGTGGCAATGACCTGGGCAAGGGTACGGGGTAGGGCGATGTGTTCCGACACATGGCGCAGCAGGGCATCCAGTACCTGGCCCAGTATTCGTGAGAAACAGGGTTGTGACAGCATGTGCAGCTCACCAACAGTGTGCTGATACGTTCCAGTGCCAAGAAAATGCAGTACCAAGACCCGCTCTTTTTCACCACTTAGCAAGCCCCGCCCACCTGGTGCCTTCCTGCCTGCCGCTCTTTTTCACTACTTAGCAAGCGCCGCCCACCTGGTGCCTTCCTGCTTGCCGCTCTTTTTCACCACTTACCAAGCCCCGCCCACCTGGTGCCTTCCTGCTTCCCGCTCTTTTTCACCACTTAGCAAGCCCCGCCCACCTGGTGCCTTCCTGCTTCCCGCTCTTTTTTACCACTTAGCAAGCCACGCCCACCTGGTGCCTTCCTGCTTGCCGCTCTGTTTCCCTATTTAAGGAGCCCTCCAGCTTCTTTTCCTTTGCAGACGGGGAGCAGGTGCAAGTGGATCTAGGTCACCTGGCCTAAGCCCCGCCCACCTGGTGCCTTCCTGCCTGCCGCTTTTTTTCACCACTTAGCAAGCCCCGCCCAATTGGTGCCTTCCTGCTTGCTGCTCTTTTTCACCACTTAGCAAGTCCCGCCCACCTGGTGCCTTCCTGCTTCCCGCTCTTTTTCACCACTTAGCAAGCCACGCCCACCTTGTGCCTTCCTGCTTGCCGCTCTGTTTCCCTACTTAAGGAGCCCTCCAGCTTCTTTTCCTTTGCAGATGGGGAGCAGGTGCAAGTGGATCTAGGTCTCCTGGCCTAAGCCCCGCCCACCTGGTACCTTCCTGCCTGCTGCTCTTTTTCACCACTTAGCAAGCCCCGCCCACCTGGTGCCTTCCTTCACCATCACTGTCTTGTTTAAAATGCTGGATTTGACTTTTATGGACTTCATTCATTCACGGTGCGTCACTCTTCCTCAACTCTCATGCTGGACTTCCTTTGCATCTTGTACTCATGGTGGCCCTGAATCATGCTGTTCCCATCTTCATCTTGTATCCTGGCTTGCAACATTATGTGTTACTAATGACTTCTGCAATTGTATTCGCTCTCCACTCTTGCTTCTCTGCTCTTTTTGACTGCTTACTCTCTTTTCTCTCCTCCTTTCCCTTCTCCCTTTTCCTATCTCCTCCCCTTACTTTCTTCTATGCACTTACTCTATCAGAATTGTCCCTGGACCTAATATGATAGCAATCTCGTCTGTTTCCTCCACCCTCCCATTACTGTTTTTTTCCTCCCCACCACGCCTCCAGCACTATCTGAAATGTCGTCAGGCCTAGTATGATAGTCGCTTGTTTTGTTCCTCCCCTCCCTTTCTGCACCCCTCTCCCTCACCTTTTGTTTTTCTCCGGCTCTACCAGAAATGTCGTCCGGCATAGTACGGTAGTTGCCTGTCTGTTTCCATTTCCTTCCCACTTTCCCCCTCCCTTCCTTATCTATGTCTTAGCTCTTGCACTATCTGAAATGTCGTCAGGCCGAGTACGATAGTTAATTTCACATCCTTACTGTTCATGGCCTGTATGAATGTGGTTGTATTTTCCCTTGTTCCCTCCCTTGCCTTGAAGTGCTTTGAAACACATTGTGTATAGGCGCTATATAAATAAACAATCATATCATATCATATCACCTTCAGAAGGAGGGGGATTGCCGTCGAAATGCCAATGCGGCTGCTGATGTCGTCCTCAATCATGGTGGTGATGTACATGATTGTTGGACGGTCCAGCCGGTATAATGTGTGGATCTGTCCTGGGGTCAGGTTCCAGGGTGAGGCCCTGATGCGGGGTATTGCAGGCTGCCTGCGGGGTCGTGCCGGGTGCACAATTGAGTTTGGCATGGGTGCAGAGTTAGCGAACTGCCGCCTGCACCTCCTCCGCCTCCGCCTCCTCCTCCTCTGCACCATTGCTGCCACCATGTGCACTGCTGCCTGTAGGTTCAATAGCCCCAGTCCCAATGCTGCTACAGCGGCTGCCTGCATAGTTGTGTTTGGAGTTGGCCTGGGTGTGGGTGTGGCCTTTTTGTAGGCTCCCAGTGGCCTGCTGGGTCCAGCTGGGCTCATTTGGTGCACCTGAGGCCTGATTCAGCTCAGCAGACACTGTTTAACGACATCTCCGCGGTGGCGGCGATACCGCCACTGTGTCCACGGTGTTTCCGCTATTTTTGTGGCAGAGTTTCCTTGTCCGTGCTACTCGTAATGCGCACGGTGTTACGTATTGCCGGTAACTGGGGGTGTCGTCGCGCTGTTTCTGCCGACGCAGTTATTGGGTGCATTGACCCCATGGTGGTGGGTTCGGGGTGCTGGTATTTCCGGGATCGAAGGTCGGAATTTGCCTGTCTAGTAAACCGTGTCGGTGTGGTTATACCAGCAACTTTAAGTCCGGACCGACGGACTCATAATGAGGCCCAGTGACCTTCTCTGGGAAAGTGAGAAAAGGAAGAATACCTCTGAGGAGGTGCAGCTGATAGTGTTACTTCTTAGAGATGTCAGCAATATGAGGAGAGAAGGAGAGGTTGGAGTCAAAAATGACCCCAAGGTTCTTAGCCTCACAGGAAGGAGTAGGTATAGGGCCAAGGGTGGGCCGCCAGAGTGAGAGAGGGAAGGCGGGAGCAGGTGTCCCAATGACAAGGATATCAGTCTTACTGGCATTAAGACAGAGATCATTGGAGGCACACCATTCCTGAATTGCGGACAGATAGCCTGGTATGAGAGAAGGAGCAGTAGATGCTGAGGGGAGCCTGAAGGAGAGCTGGGTGTCATCCGCATAACACTGAAAGTTAGCGCAGAAGGTAGAGATGCAGCGGGCCAGAGGTGCCATGCAGTTGTTAAATAGCTAGGGAGAGAGGTTAGACCCCTGGGGAACACCACAAGTAGAGAGAGCGATAGAAGAGAGGAAAGACCTGAGTTGGATCTGGGAGGGTCGATCCATGAGAAAGGAGGTCAACCAGGTCAGGGCCTGCCCAGCGATACCCAAATTGTCTCTGAGACAATTGAGCAGGATGGCGTGGTTGACCGTGTCGAAAGCAGAGGATAGATCAAGGAGAATGAGGGCAGCAGGAAGGCTAGAGTCAAGATTGGAGCCCAGGTCTTCACCGGTGTTCAGGAGAGCAGTTTTTGTGCTTCTGGCTCCTCTAAAGCCAGACTGCTGGTCATGTAGACAACCAACAGATTCAGTATGAAGATTGAGATGGGAGATGGTCAGCTTTTCCAGGAGTTTGCCCATGAAAGGAGTGATGGAGATTGGGCGATAGTTTGCCGGAGAGGAAGAATCGGCAAAAGGCTTCTTAAGAAGGGGTTGCACAAGGGAGTGCTTAAGGGGAAGGTTCCAGTGGCAAAGGAGTGATTACAGAAATCAGCAAAGGCTTGAGCAAGGGTGTCTATGTGGTCCTTAAAGGTTCTGGAGGAGCAGGGGAGCACCTGCTTTGACAAGACTTTCATAGATCAGACTTGTCTAGAAACATCATCGGGAGTGAACAGGGGGAAGGAGGAAAAGGGAAGAAGAGAAACGACCAGAGAGGGGCCTGGAGTGCCAGAGAGAGGGGAAGAGGAGGTAGAGGAAGAGAGAGTGGACAGGATGTCTGAATTTTAGTAGTGAAATGAGATGCCAAGGCCGTGCATAGGCCTTGGATAGGAACAGGAGAGATAGAGACTGCAGCAAGGTTGGCCAGCTCTTTGCAGATTTTGAAAAGGTCGACTGAGTTGTTAGAGGCTGCTGAGACAGGGGCTTGGAGGAAGGCTTTCTTCTTTAGAGAGGACAGAGAGTCTGCATTGCCTTTGGAGCAGGCGGCAGGCCAGTTTGTCAGAGGATGTGCTTGATGCCCTCCACTTCCTCTCTGCCACTCTACTCTTGCACTTAAGGGTGGCAAGGTCAGAATCGTATCAAGAGTTGCACTTGAATGCAGGCTTCAAAAGAATTCTCATGACGGGGGCAAGGACAACCAGAGTGTTAGTGATAGAGAGATGAAAGTTGGAAAGGGCTGTTTCAGAGTGTAAGTCAGCAAAAGGTGTAGGAGGAGAAGAGAAAGTAGCAGCGAAAGCCTCCACTGATACAAGCTTCATGGGCCGGATGACCACGAAAGTGAGTGGCAGTGCTGGGGTCGGCTTAGCCCGAGGGTCAGAAAGAGACAGGTGAGGGGAGAGAAGAAAGTGGTCAGTCCAGGAGAGAGGAGTGGACAGAGGGTTGGAGAGGGGGAGGTCTGAGGAGATCAGAACATCCAGGGTGTGCCCTGCAGAGTGAGTTGGGCCAGAGGGTAGAATAGATAGAGAGTGACAGAGGTCACGAAAGAGCCCAGAGGAGTGGCTTATAGCATCCAAGTGGATGTTAAGGTCTCCAAGGAGGAGAAGTTGAGAGGTAGAGGTAAGGAGGGAGGAGGAGAAGGCAGAGCGGCCAGAGAGGCAGGGGAAGTTGCCATAGAGGTGACATAGGGAGGAGAAGGCAGAGCGGTCTAAGAAACAGCGGAGAGTGCCAGAGAGGTGGTGGAGGAAGGAGGTGGCAGAGTGGTCAAAGAAGCAGTGGAGGGTGCCAGAGAGGCGGCGGAGGAAGGAGATGGCAGAGGGGCCAGAGCAGGGTAGATAGGAGTAGCAGGAGAGGAAAGGAAGTTGATAAGATGTGTGAAGCGTCTATTGAAAAGGAGGCGATTGGCCTCAGGGCCCTGGACCAAGACAGTACCATTTAAGTAGACATTAATGATGGACTTGGAAGAGTGGAAGGGGGCCAGGAGGGCCTCCCACCAGGTCCCACCATTAATGGGAGAAGAGGAAAAAGGAGGGAGAACAAGAGACCATATGTGGGGTCCATAGGCCTGGAGAGGGAACGACAAAGAAGATGTCAGTGAGGGTCTGCCTGGAGGAAGCACTGGTGTAGGTATCAGAGATAGGGAGGCCTGGGTTTGAGACCAGGATGTCCCTTTTGAGCTTCTTCTACCCAGGCTTAGTGAGAGGGATAGGATAGTCGATAGAATAGCAGTTAGAGAAGATAGAGGAGAGAGCACCATAGATGGTGTGGGCGGAGAGTAAGGGGGGATGGCAGCCTAAGCAGGAGGGGGTCACATGCTAGGGGCAAACAGGAGGGAGACACAAACGGGGTCACACACAAAAGAGGGGCAGCAAGAAGAAGAACACAGGACAGCACAGAACAAGAATACTAGGGCCTTGCAAGGTCCTAGCGTGAGTGGAGAGAACAGTGTGCGCAACAAAAGTACAATACAATGAAACTCAAGGCGTAAGCATGCAAATCAGTACAGGATAAAAAGCTGGTAGTCAAAGGGGCCCTAGAGGGGATGAAGAGTAATTCAAGCGAAGCAGCATGTAAACAATACAATAGTAACCCAACAAGCAAAACACCTGGTAGTAAACCTGGAAGTAAAAGGAATGCAGGCAATGCAATGGAAGACAATACAGTAGTGAAATGCAAAACAGTGGGTTGCACAATACTGAGAAGGATGTGCAAGGCCGGAGGAGCGGGGATAAGTTACGTGGGGAGCACCGCAGAGTTCATGCTTTGGTAGGGTGTCCAGTTAAAGGATCAAAAATAAAGGATCGAATTACCTTTTGCTCGAATACAAAAGGATAAAAAAAAGGGATTGATTTTATTTATTTATTTATTTATATATATTTTTTTTAGTTTGGGTTGGTAAAAAATAAAGTTTTTAATAAAGAAAACAGGGGTTTGGGGGAACCCCCCCATAAAAAAATAATAATAAATTCGACCCTTTTTTTCGGTCCTTTGACTGCCGAACAAAAGGCATTCGATCCTTTTGTTTTCGATCCTTTGACCTACAACCCTTTGGGAGCAGTGCAGAGAAGGATGCGCTAGGCCCAGGGAAGTGGGGACAAGTTACATGGGGAGCAGCGCAGAAAGTTAATGCATGGGGGAAACACAGAGAGAGATGCACTAGGCCGGGTAGTGGGTACAAGTTGCGAGGGGAGCAGTGCAGAGAGTTAATGGATGGGGAGCAACACAGAGAGGGTTGTGCTAGGCAGGGGGAGCTGGGACAAGTAGCATGGGGAGCAACACAGAGAGGGATAAACTAGGTCTTGGCAGCGGAGACAGGTTGTGTGGGGGTTCAGGTGCAGAGATGGGGGCTGGGCCTAAATTGTGAGGGGAGAGGGCGTGGGCAGAGGAGAAGGGAGGACACGCGGACAGGGGAGGTGTGGACAGTTGTAGGGGGAACAATGCATGTGCAAGAGGGAGAAAGGGACAGATGCGCAAGGCCATGGGGTTGTGTGGAGTGTAGCAATGCTACTCACCCTCCCCACATCTTCTTAACTTGTGGCCGCAGATGGAGGGGAAAGTCGACCGTCCTCACAATCTGCGCCACTATGCCATCGCCACCAAACACATGAATAGCTCAACACCACAGCCATGTCATGCGAGGGCTTTTCCACAGAGGGTCCGATCCTTGGTTTTTAAAGGCTCAGAAGTGTGGACGTAGCGTTGCGTGCTGCGTATTGTCGTGCACTGCCTCCTGCGCACCTGCGTCGCTCAACACCGTGGCCTTGCCCTGCGAGGGCTTTGCCACAGAGGGTCCGATCCTCGGTTCTTAAAGGCTCAAAAGCGCGGACATAGCGCTGCGTGCTCCGTATCATCAGGCAGAGTCTCCTGCGCACCTGCGTCACTCCACAACGCAGCCTTGCCCTGCTAGGGCTTACTAGAAGGTGCTCTAGAAGTAATGTGCAGACTAGTTGTTGGAAGTCAAGACTCCTGAGTCGGATATTTAAATCTCGGAATAAGCCACAGCTGTGGGAAGGAGTTGCAGAGGCAGAAGCAGTCAGGATTGAGGCCGAAGTGGTTGGAGCTGAAGTAGAAGTGCAACTTCCAGCAGAAGCCAATGTGGGAGGAGAATGCGTGTAGTTTTGCAGAGTACGTACAGCAGTGGGGAGAGAAGCCCAGCTGTGTGGGAGACATGCTCCTGACCCAGTGCGAGTCAGAAGGGCTGGAGGATGCAGAGACCCAACAGAGCCAGAGGAGCTCCAGGGGTGCCCCGTGCAGATCCTTTCGGGCACAGAAGAGCTGTCAATGGGACTGCAGGTCTGCAGAGGGGCAAGGAGTGATGCAGAGACCCCAAGAGAAGCCAGTGATTTGGCCTGCAGGAGCAGATAACCCCAGGGCACTCCAAGATGAACAGTTACTAATACCAGACAATCTTGAATACAGGGCAAGTAGAACAAATGGGCAAAAAGATCGTAATTCTCCTTTTATGAGATGTCAAGTTGGGGTAATCTGTAACCCACATTGCCAAGGGCCAAGAGACTGTAACAATTAATTAAAAGGGCAACACGGGCGTAATTCTCCTTTCCTGAGACACCAGTTTGGGGAAACCTGTAACCCATATTGCCAACAGTCAAGAAACTCTAAAGATAGGCAACCATTTTTCAACCCTCCCCACCTGGGAGACTGATGTGGAAGAGTTGGAACAAAGATTTCCACTAACAGAAGAGACCAATTGCAGTAGTAGAAGTGTTTCTTCCTGGCGGGCGAGTAAACAAGGAAAGGGACCAGTGGGAGTTAGTCCTGGCGGGCGAGTATACCAGGAAATAATCATTTGCTTTGAAGAGATGTGGTTGTGGTAAAAAGGTATTATGGAATCAAATTGTTAACTTTATCATCTTGCCAAACTGTTACATCATAAAAACAGTTGTTGTGCTATCCTGACAAAAGTATTTAATTGGAAGAATAAATAAGTGCTTTACATCCCGGTAAGGATACTGTGTGCAAGAAAGAGACAGACAAAAAAAGACAATCTCCAATAAATTAAGCAACTGGGCACTGGAGGTTTGACTATAATCTCTGTTTCAAATGGGTTTTTCGTAAAGGGCACAACACTTTACATATTATTAGTGCTCTTTTACTTTACTTTATTTAATTTCTACCGTGCTGCAGAGTACCTGAAGGCTTACGGGCGCACATATAACGAGAACAGACAGAACAACTGTAAATTCATGGGGTCTTCCTTAGCATTCATGAGTATTTTGGGTATCTAATAGAATAAGAGTGTATTTTTAAAGGTGTCTGTGGACTATATTTGTCATAGATCAAAGGGGATAGCATTGCATGCCATAGGGGGCTCCATGCTGAAGGCTCCTTTAAGGGTTTTGTTAGTTTTGCATTGCTGCATTTTCAGTAGATGCACATTGTTGGATCTCAGAGTACTCTGACTCTGTTTCTCCACCACTCCTTCCCTTAGGTAGGCAGGCATGCAGACCATCCGGCATTTGTAGACTATAAAAATCAGTCTGAACTGGATTCTTGCCTTCACTGGCAGCCAGTGCAAGCTGCGCCTGTAATCCGTCACGTGATCTCGCCATTTCAGACCTTTCACTACCCTAACTGCACTGTTCTGAAGTTCTTGCAGACAATTCATTTCTGCTTGTGTGGCCCCAATGAGTAAGCTGCAACAGTAATCAATTTTAGCGACGATTATGGCTCTGGCAATTTCATCTGCATTGTTTTGTGATATTAATGGCCAGAGATGGGCCAATAACTTTAGATAGTGAGTGATGATGAGATCATGTTGCTCACTTGAGGTTTCATGGTTAAATTCTGATCTATGATTATGCCCAACATTTTAACTTTCCTTTGGGTCTCAATCTTACAGTTTGCAATGTTAAAACTATTAAAAGATGGTCCTAGCTTGGCCAATTTCTTATTTGTTCCCGCTACCATGAGTTCCGTTTTTTCATTGTTCAATGCTAGGCTGTTATGTGCCATCCATATCTGGATGATGTCATATATTTTATTAATTTCAGTTTCGTCTATATTGTGTACCCCTGTATGTGGTATAACACTTTGGCCCTCATTCCGAGTATGATGGTAGTCATGGCGCTATTTGCCCATACTGGTACCGACTCCGGTTTGGTTCAATACTTACCGGTCCATTCCGACCTTGGAGGGACCGGTAAGTCCCCATTTACCAAACCATTCCCCATTCCCATTTGAGCCCCAATAGGGCTCAATGGGAATGGGGAGGGCGCAAATAACGGGCCCGCGTATGCCAAGCCCGTTATTTGCGCCCAGGTCCCTTAACGGGTCCCGTCCTTAACACCTGGTCAGACCAGGCGTTAAGGAAGGGACTCGCTAAGGGACCACATAGTAGGGCAATAAGGGATTACCGGCACCGATCTCCTTAGCGGTGCCCGGTATCCCTTACCGCCCTACTCGGAATGAGAGCCATTGTGTATCGTCTGTGTAATTGGAAAAAGTGATGCCCCTGTGTTCTAACATGTCGAAGAAGGGCACCATGAATATGTTGTATAGGCAGGGAGATACACATGCACCCTGTGGTACACCATAGGCTAAAGCTACTGGTTCAGATTCTGCATCCCTGCTGACTACACTGCCTATCACTTAAAAAGGATGTGACCCCAGAGTTGCTTGCTCTGAGAAAGATGCTGTGTCCCGCAACCTGGTGGCCAAGATGGAGTGGTCCACCAGGTCAAAAGCTGCCGAGAGATCAAGGATCATCAGCAGCAAGATTTGTCCTACATCCATTGCTTCCAACAGTTTAGATTTCAGGTTGAGAAGGGTTGTCTCTGTTTCATGATATTGTCTGAAACTCGACTGGTATTTATTAAGTATCTGATGGTTATTCAGGTGTGTTGAGATTTTGTTATAGGCAACCCTATCAAGAATCTTTAGAAGAAATGGGGTGTTCGTAATTGGTCTGTAGTTAGTTGGTGTGCATGGGCATAGGTCTGGCGTTTTAAGAAGAGGTGTTATCCATGCTCTCTTTAGACTTTCTGGCACATGAATACGTGCAAATGAGGTATTTACGAATTTGGTTAGAGCCGGTGTTAATATGGGTGCACATTCTTTAATGATCAGAGCAGAACAGGGATCCTCCTTGCAGCTCGTGGTTTTTAATTGTCTGGTAACTCCTACTAGCTCTACTTCCGCGATTGGCAATAAATGAAATTCCTGTTGTATGTTAAGTTTACTGGTGGCATTCCAAGTTTATTTCTGGTAGGGTGTTAAGAGTTGTTTTTTTGGCCTCAGTGTTCTTTTTAATTTTTTCTAGTTTGTCCGTCATGGCTTCCTGAATTAATGAACACCATGCCTTGTCTTTCACTAATGGTTCTTTACTGGGTCCCTTAGGGCATTCCTGCTCTCTTAAAATCTTAAATAGTTCTCTGCTATCAGAGGTAGCTTTTATTAGTCTATCGTTGAACATGTCTTTTTTTTAACTGTATAATTGCGTTTTTGTAGATCCTGGCCGCTTCTATATACACTCCAGGCTTGGAGCATAGTGCCTCTTCCTCCGGTTATAGAAGTATTTGGTTTTCTTTGTTTTTAGTTCTTGAAAGTCTGCATTGAACCATTTGTTATTTTTTCATTCTTCAGGACAGAATTTTTTCTTTAGTGGTGCTGCAGTTTCTGTGATGTCCTTGAGTGAGGTGAGAAGTGATGTGGTCATCTCCTGCAATGTGTCTGCCTCCATAAGTTCTTCAGTTCCTCATATCAGCATGTAAAGGCAGAGAAAAAAGACAAGCTATATTTATGCTTTCTAGATTTTAGTGAGGCATTTGATACTGTATGTCGACGCCGGTTTTGGATTAAGCTGAGAAACTGTGGAATTCATCCTTCTTTACTGTATTTTATGATTGCCCTACATACCGACATGACTGCGGTTGTATGCATGAGTCAAGAGGGTGAAATCACTTTCGAAAATAGCAACTAACATTGGAGTCAAACAAGGATGTGTGTTAGCCCCAATGTTATACAATGTATGTGTTAGTGAAATGGATTTGGCAATTAAAGCAGCCACAACCCCACCCTCCCCGGCATTGGAATGACACCAGTCCCGTGGATAGGATATGCGGATGACACAATATTGATGGGCCACACTCCTATCAGCCTCCAATTATCTTTGGAGGCATTGTCCACTTACGCACAGGAAAATTGTCTTAAAATAAATGCATCCAAAACCAAAGTTTTAACAATAGGCGGAAAATCAAAGAAATCTGTATTTGTCTGGAATATTGATAGCCTGTAATTGGAAGCAGTAGATAGATACATCTATCTTGAATTCTCGATTTGTGATTCTTCACGTCTAGATTTTTATGGTAAATATGTTCCACTGACAACTTTAAAAAAAGGGTTTTGGTAAAGCGTTTTATACGCAACATTGGTGGGAATAACATAGAGGGACTTATTTCCATATATTGTAAAAGCAAACTTTCAGGAATATTATATGGACTTTCCACCCTCTCTGCAAATATGATGTCACGGGTCAAAAGATTTGAGGGAAAATTACTATGATCTATTCTGGGAGTTCCCAGTTCGGTGCCTGTGGAAGCCCTTTGCACTGAACTTGGTGTTCCATCAATATGCTCACTATTGCTGGTACAACGCTGCAACCTCTATTTTACTACCATTTTTTCTCCTTTGTCATCTAACACTTTGATCAGCCATCTAGCAGAACAATACGTTCTTGATACCAAAAATGAGTTTCTAGTACTACTATGTAAAACTACACTGAGGCACTTAACACAACTTAATTTATCTATTGAAGATCTGATCTTAAATACAAACAGGGCCGTGATTTCAAAAAATAAAACTAGAGACTTAGAAATTTGTTATAATATCGATAGATTGGCCACACTGAAACTCTATGCTATATATAGTAAGCAGGATTTTCAACAGAAACTTCCCTGTTCTTATTTAACCAAATACTATTCAAGTCAAATAAGAAGATTTATAATATATCTTCGATTTAACATACTGCCCACACTGGAACATGCAGGGAGATGGATTGGTTTACCTAGAAAAGAGAGGCTGTGTCGACGGTGCAAGCTAGATATTGAGACAGCCCGGCATTATCTTATGAAATGCACAAACTTGCAATCCAATTATATTAAAAGCTATACCCGATTTGTTACCAACATTGGGCGTATTGTGGGTGATCAATTTTGGAATACTATTTATTGTGCCGAGTCGATTTAATTATCGCTGCAGCATTTTATGTATCGAGAGAAGTTATTTTATTGATTCCTTTATCTTAAGATGCATATTTATTATTGATATATGTCTATGTTTATCAATTGTATCAATGTTATTAACTTTTCTACCAGTTTACTATGGTGCATACACACTGCTATTTTTCTCTTTCACTGAGAGTTTTGATTGAATTTGTATTATTTTTTGCCTGCACTAATGTGATGAATATTTATTAGTATACTCTGCAGAGAATATTGACTATTTTATGTGTTGATATGGGAGATATATGTGGATTTGTTATTAAATAATGTGCTTAGAGACATATGTATATGTACTTTGGTTTTATGTATTAGTGTGAGGGTCAGATACATTGGAACACTAGGTCATCTTTCTTTAGTTTTAGTTTGCTAGGTAGGAACATTCTCGTTAGGATAGGAACAGGAAGGCATTTATTTCACCCCTCTTTTCTTTTAATAAAAATGGCAAACTTTGAGAAAACTAGAACTTTGCGTCTGTCTCGCATTTCTGACCCCTCACAATAGAATCTAGGTAATTAATCCAGTAAAGTTCTTGCTGTGCCAATCTCTTAGAAAGGTCCTCCTGGAGTTTATGTACCACTTTAAGTATGGCAAATCTCAATTGTGTCATATTGTGTGACTCTTGCCTTAAAATGATCATACTTGATTTTACATTCATTTTTTAATGTATCTGGATCCGAAATAATTCTTCTAAGTCTTAAAAATTGGCTGAAGGGTAAGCTATCCTTTACGTGACATGGGTGGAGGCTGTGGTAATGTAATGTATTAACATCTGTGGGTTTCCTATAGATAGCAGTACTTAAGTACCCTGTGTTAACTTGATGTGAATTTTCAGACAATGTAGAGATGGTATCCTGATTTGTAATGTAAATTTAATTCTCAGATGTGCGTCAATCAAATATTCAACAAAATCAAGTAATTACTATTCTGTGCCTGTCCACATTCCAATACTGGCCTTAATAAAATAAAATGTTTCCATAGCAATCATTTGGAGGACCAGATGTCATGATTTCAAATTAGTATAGTTTCTAAACGGCACATACAAGTATTGCCATGTACGGGGGCTGTTGCTAACAGAATTGATTCCCCTTCTCCATGTTCTGAAATATTCAAGCCAAAGTCATCACTTAACTAGAATATTTAAGAAGGATTGGAATTTCATTCAACTTGATCCACACCATCACCAACTTTTTCCAGAGCCAACAAATGATGGCTTACAAAAGAAGTCAACATTTTCGTGGCCAATTGGTTAGAGCTGAAAGAACATCAGGCTCAAAACAAGCATTACTAAGCCAACCAAAATGTGTAACTTTCTCATGTCTCAGTTGTAGCAATTGCAACAATATAATTAAAGGTTAACACATAAGACGTACACGTACTGGATGTAAGATAAAGTTATGCCATTTTGCAACTTGCAACAGTTGGAATGTTGTATATGGTTTATGTTGCCCATGTGGCCAATGTTATGTATGACAGACCTCACGCAAAGCAAAAGAAACATGGTCAGAACATAAATCTAACATCAGCACCTCTAATCTTAAATCTCTCGTCGCCCAGAACTTGCATTTTGAAGAGCAAAGTCACAATATCACACAATTGAGATTTGTCATACTTGAAGTGGTACAGAAACTCCAGAGAGAAGGAGAAATGTCTAAGAGACTGGCACAGCAACAATTCTACTGGATTTATTATCTAGCTTCTTTGTATCCCCTAGGCATGAGCGAGGAATTCAATCTTCGAGTACATATCTGATTTGATTTGTACATATACTACACTGTCATAGGATTTTGCTAATACTAAATATCTTGAGGTTAGTGCATAGCAAGGCTGGTGAAATATTTAAAGAAATGTTTTATGTATGTAACATCATTCTGGAAATTGTTAATAATTATATTGTGAATGATGATATATCATTAAATATCATACTGAATAGGAATTTAGATAGTGAAACTGTGATATATGTACATAAATAACTTGATTAATGCCTCCATTAATATTTTCTATAAAAATATTGATTTTGAAAGAATTATATAGATTGAAACGATGACAATAGGACATTCTTTGTTATTACTGTTTATGTTATTTAAACCCACTGATGTTTTTCTTGATAATGCTGTGTTGATTGTAAATGAAAAGTATCATTTTAACCTCTTGATACTTAATGCATTATCTACTGAATTAGAAATTGATTTACTGAACTTAAAATCTGACATCCATTGCATTTCTTATGCATACGTGGTGACGTCATTACGTCACATTGACACATGTAATCTTTTCTAATTTAAATAGATGCCATTTTATATAATTCTTAAGATAGCCTCTGCAAACATGAGCCACGTGGCTTAGGCATAATCTGAGCTGGACATACAAACGTTGGTTACGTTTTTTTTAAACCACATCAAGTCTCACTCATTTGAGATTAACATTACTCCCTTGCTGCCATTCTTTCTCATACTATTTTTCCAGATAACCACACTAAAGATATTATACTGTCAAAGTGATCTCCAGATTGGAACAAAGGGTGTTCTTTTTTAATTCCTTGTATCCCTTTTTATTTTTCCATTGTTTTTAAATTATACAGAGTACTGGATTAGTTATACCTATATCTATTCCTTTTTCAGATACTTTTTGTGAGTGATTATTTTACTCGCATGAAACAAAATGCATTATTTAAAAGGAAAGAAACTTTCTTTCTGATTGATATATCAGGTATTGTGACGAATCGCAGGATTCAGTCACTTCTCCCAGGGGGAGCCTTTTTCTGTGAGGCTAGGGAGGTGAGCCCTACCTCACAAAAAATCCCCTCCCTAGGGGTAGAGGCAAGCTGGCCCTCACCGGCAGAGACTCCCCCTTGGGGACAAGGACTCCTGCTCCAAAGAGAAACTTCCTAACCAAACCACCTGTAGCCTGTCGCTAATAAAACCTGCTAGAAGAAAACATGAAGAACAAGCGGATATATTGTCACATAGAATCTTTGAGGAAACCTGAAACGAAATACTTATGTGGTACTGAGACGAAGAAAACCACTGGAGCAATACAGAGTACCAGTACAACAAAGAAGGACGTTGACGCTGCGCCGGGCAAGTCCCATGGCAGCATCATAAATCTGAGTGGACGAGACCTGGGAGAGAGAGAGCAGACTGGGGATTGCAAATCAGCTGTCGGAGCTGTGGGGGTGTAGAAGAAGGAGACTGACAGGGATGGGGCATGTTTGGGGCTACAAACCTTTGTTAAGCTTATTTTTATTGGTATTTTGCATCATAAGGAACAAATAACATGAACATTCCCCCGTCCTCTCCTCTTCTCCCTCTCCCCCCCAGTGAAGGCAGATTAGTGCAAATCATTTTCCCTTGCCCTTCTGCATGCACCTGTCCCTTCCCCATCTACATAGTGTCCAATATGCGGACACCATCAATTCATAAAGTAACTTTGGAGGGAAGCCAAGACCATCCCCCAGTCATGCTTGAATCACGGCGCTTCCCCTTGGATTCTCTACGTGACCCACTCCATCGCTACCATTTTCCATAGCTTCTGGAGCCACTGCACCCCTGTCTGTGGCTGCCTTGTCACCGCTTTGATAGTACCAACCAGGCAGCCAATAACATCATCAGGAAGGCTTTCTTCTGGGCCTTGGTGACAGCTCAATTCCGGGAACGAAGAACCCCCGCTTCCACTCCCGGACTATCAGGTTTGCCTTAATCTGTCGTAGGACTCCCGGGTAATTCTTGTCATACATCTGTGAAATGGTTTTACCGCTGTTTAATCCCAAATACTTTATGCCTCCATCTGCCAAGCTAAAGGGGAAGTACAGCAACAAGTTGACAGTCTGTTCCGGGGTGAGAGCCAAGTACAGAAGCTCAGACTTCTGTATATTAATTTTAAGCCCTTCTACAGGTTCAGCCTGTCTTAGTTCCACTATCAGGGCTGGTTTTGATGCTCCCAGCTCCGTTAAAGTTATTAGCATGTCATCTGCAAACGTGACAACCTTGTGTCCCCCTGTGAGAAACCTCAAGGTGTTTCCCCGTCTAGTCCCCGGGATCTGTCATGCAGGTGGCCAGGACACGGCCATAGCTTTTGGATCCAGTTCCTGGGGGTGGACCAGTGCGGGAGGATCACCTGGATGCGGGGGGCCTTGCGGAGTGGGAATGGGACACCGATGGGTGAGATGCGGTATCCCCCTTCCTTCAACACCTTTTCCCCATTCTACCACGTAGGATATTCCAAAACACTGCCCTTCCCCCTTTTCCGACATGAACACTTTCGTACAACACAAAAGACAACAGACTAACAACAGAGCCGTTTACCTGACATGTACCAATACAAGGGTCAGGCAAAGTCAGCCGATTGACCAGAATCACACACACACCTGACGGCCCTTTCCTTTCTACACAGGGATAAAAGGTGGAGCACAACAGCACACTACGAGTAAGGCATACCGCATGATGTGAGGGCTATCTCGGCACAGCCGTTCAAGAGGAGGAGAAAGACGGCGCAAGTGGAGAGGATACCAAGGGGACAAGTCACCTTGCACTTATAGACAGAGACCCATGAAGCCTCAAGAGAAGGAATCATAAAACCGCAAACAATAGCCAGCGATTGTTGCAGCAGATGTCAACGGTGCCCGGGTGCCTGCCCCGCTGACAGCCAAGCTGGGGAGAGATGCATGGCCCAAAGGTACCAGCTTTGACTCTACAGACGAGAAAGTAAAGCCGTTCATCACAGCCGGTGTGTCGAGGAGAGAGCCGATAAAGAAAACAAACTGTTTGGAACAAAAGTAGGAGGCGGCTAATTGAACTTTGAAGAAACAAAGAACCATTTTTATAGGAAAAGGGGAAAGCTTGCATAGCAGAATGAAACACCACTTGGGTGTTCACTCGAGAAAGGTTGGCCAATATCCTGCTATTGAACTACAGTAAAGAGAAGGCATTAGGAAAAGGCAGAACGGGGTCAAAGTGGTCATACAGGGATCTTGTCAAATTCTGAGGAAGTCCACAGTGAATTGTTTGAAAGGACATTAAGACTTGTCAGTGTCAGAGTCAAATGTTCTATGAACAATGTGTTGACAAGAATGAACCCGGAGGAGGGATGTCCACAGTGAACTGAAAGGTGGGAGAGTGGTGGAGCCTAAAAGAACTGTTTGAAGAGACATTTCATTTTTTTGCTATACAAAAGCATTGTAAGACCAGGGGAAGGGCAGTGTCCCCCTTGGCATTGGGATCCGAGCCTGCAGAGGGAGAACCCGAAAGGAAAGCCATTGTGAACCCGAAGGAGGGAAGCTGGAATTTGAAAAGGGGTCTGAACCCCAAAGAGGGAGATCCAGGGGTGGAAAATCACCACCCAAAGTTCATTGACAAAGGAACTGTTAAATTGAATTGTCAATGAGGACTGGAAGAGGTCTGCGCCCGGATGAGGGGGACCCAGGGGTGAGGCTGTCACCCAAAGCCATTAGTGGAATAGAACTTTTGTGTGTGTTTGTTGAAATTTTCAGGCCCTCGAAGGCAAGAGACTTTTTATTGAAAAGAGACTTAACCATTGAAGAACCTGATAGCTGAAACAGAACTGTCGACTCGTGCTGGGAAAGCTAGAGTATGTGCTGTGCTCATGAGACCCATCTTCTCCTGTGCTGAAAATGTGGGGGAGGGGGACCCCTGGCAATCACATCCTGACTTATTACTTGTGAACACTGTTTCCTTTATTGAAATCCCTATCCCACGCTCTTACTATAATTAGTTGGAAGGATTTGGCAATATTTATTTTAGTATAGGCCCTTTTATTTTGACAAGACGCCCCAAGGACTGCCTTATTTTTCATTTGATGGCCGACGCTTGCCCCCATTTTAGATTTAGGTTTAGGTTAGGTGTTTTTCCAACCTGCATATTGTTGAAATAAACTCCCTTGAATCACTTGTGACTGTCTTTACTGTTGCCACCATGAGTTCCTTACACCCCCACAGCCCCCCAAATGGAATACCTTTTATTGCCTGATTGTGTCTAATTCTGGTAAGGAGAGGCTCCAGGTATAAGGTGTAAAGTAGTGGGGACACCCCTGCCTCGTTCGGTAGAGAATAGGGTTGCATCTCGAGAGGTGGGAATTAATAAACAAACTTATCATGGGGATCCTATAGTTAGATTTTACCATCTGTAGGAATTTAGCCCTGACACCTATATGCTCTAAGGTATGGATCAGTCAAATGCCTTTTCGACAATTCATGATATTAGTACGGACGGTATCTGTTGTATCGTTGTTTTTTTCGATCAAGTGGCAGATCCGCCTGGTTTTGTCAAAGGTCTGTCTTCCGGCAATAAACCCGGATTGATCAGGATCAATCAGCGTCGGAAGCAACAGCGGAAACCGTTTCACCAGGATACCCATATAAATGTTTGTGTTGATATTCATTAGCGCAATGGGTCTATAAGACCCACAGTGCCGCGGTTCCTTATTGGGCCTCCGGAACAGCGAACACCACCACTTTGGCTTCCGACAAAGACTGCGTTATCCCACCCTTAGATGCTATGGAGTTAAACAATTTAGTGAGCCTAGGGACCAACCTCGCTCTGAACTTCTTATAAAACTGAGCCAGGAATCCGTCTGGGCCTGGAGACTTATTGAACGGGAAGGACTTAATTGCTGCCATGACTTCTTCTTGCTGTGTACCCGCCTCTAACTTCTCCCTTTCCATTGGAGTCAGGGGATTGCTTCAAAGTAGGCCTCTACTGTGCTAACTTGCGGGCTGGAAGGGGTATTTAGGGATTCATAGAAATCTGCAAACGTATCCATAATGGAATTAGTATCTGTCGCTATCGAGCTGTCTTTCATGGTGATTCAGGGACTGGTTTGTTAAGTGCTAGCAGGCGGTCTGACTTATTGGCGCTGACATAATACCTTTGTTTTGCACAAAGTCCTCCTTGCCCTGGGACACAGAGGCCACATCTCACCTGCTCTCCGCACCCTCCATTTGCTCCGAGTCGGACGAAGGGCCACCTTCAAGACCCTATGCATTACTCACCGAGCAGTGCACAAGACCGGCCAAACGTACCTACAAGAGAAGATAAAACCCTACCTCTCCTGTCACACCGTAAAATCAAGCACTGCCCTCTTTCTAGTGATTCCAACCTCTAATTCTGTCAGGCTCGGAGGATCCGCCTTCTCAACCGTGGCCCCAATTCTTTGGAACTCACTCCCCCTACTTATTCGATACACCCATGACTACATGGCCTTCCGCAAATCTCTGAAAACCTGGATCTTCCCATAATGCCAATTAAGACCTCTAAGGCTGCTGAGGCCTTGCAACCTGCTGACAAATGTTCAAAGAGATCCCGAGAAATTATGCCACTGAATGCGACTATTAAGTCACTAATAAGTTTACCCTGAATGCAGCAAACGCAAAAGCGCATTTGAAATCCGGAATAATGAGCTTGTTAGACACTCACCTCTCCTATCACTATGCTCACACTCTACTCTACACCAACACACAACAGAGCGCAGCTACACCCCTCGATCAATTTGGCCTAGCTGCTCACATATGAACAATACTTCATGAACACCTCAACATTCTGATAAAATGCAGCTACACCCCACATAAATTGGCCTAGCTGCACACATAAGCGTCCTACACAGGCCTAACGCAGCCAGAACCCAGTCTTGGTGACCAACCTCCAGACTGCACACATTCAACTGATATCAAATACCACCACACCTAATAATAGGATGCAGCTACCATCAGGCAATCACATCAAGTAACCTGAAGCAAGAGAAGTCAAAGGACTTGGACAGTGTCCAAGGAGTGACCGAGTAAGAAGTGGTGGCGTGACCAAATCCCGGTAGACTTGGGAGTACCTAAACAATGCCGAGACCACTTACCGAAGGCACCGCAGAGCTTGCCGAATGAAGAAGAAGCGAAGAGTCAAGAAGCCAACACGACAATCACTGAAAAGAGCCCCATCCAGACTGCAGACCTTGTGACTCGATCCCTGAGACATAGAGGTAACAGGGAGAGTGGGAGACCTGGGTGAAGGACTGAAAATAACAAATTAATTATTCATACTCGTCCCAGTAAGGACCAAGTTTTGGAAATATATATATGTTTTTTTTTTATTTAGGTACAAGGTTTAACAATCAAACCTTTTTACCATTACATTAAGAAACAATATTAGTCACAAAACAAACTATGTCACAAAGGAAACAAGAAAAGAGAAAACAAAACAAAACAATGTATCTCTTGCCAGTGCAGGAGGATTTCCCCATTATGTGTGACTTTAGTTTGGGGCCCAAGCCTTGACATGGCTACTTGCCGACTCCCCTCAACTCCAAAGCACCATTGCTTCTGCCCGGGAGTGTTCACATACTGTCCCTTGAAGCCCAAATTAGTCCTTTTGGCCCTCAAAGATTTTAGTTACAGTTTTTAGAAAAGCAAATACTGCCAGTCTCAAAGATAATTTTTCACCCAAAGTCAACAAGTTCCACCAAGCAACAGTATCCAATGTTCTGAACTCCAAAACATGTTTTCCCAATATACGGGTACAAGGGTCTCTTAAAGCTTGGCAACGTAGAACTAGGTGAAGAAGAGTTTCTTTATTACAGCCACACAGCCTACATGAGAGGTTTTGCTCTGCTCGCTGCTTCCTGACCTCTGTTATTTCCTTTATTGGAAGTAAATTCATTTGGAAGCGCATGAACTGGCAACCGAGCTTGGCGCTTGGAAATTTGACCTGGTAGGCTGGAAGGCTACCCCTCGCTCTTACTTCTGGGATAGGCTTACCATAGGTTTTACATTTGTTCTTTGTCCCCAAGGAAGTAATCCAATCAAGGTCCATCAATTTGCGCTTCATCATCGTAGGGTTTTTTAGCAAATCATCTTGGCTAGCATTTACACTTGACAACTATGAAGTGCATATTGTACTCCATTGATCTAAAAGGTGCTCCGTTTTCCCAACTAGGGCTTTTTTCAAGACAGCAAAGCCTCCTTCTCCTTCTGCCCTAAGGCACTTACTGAGGAAAGCCAAAGACTTCCAGACCACGACCATGTAAAGTGAGTTAAGGCCAAGCTCTACTCTTATAACCTGTACATGTGTAGATTTAGGTAGAGAGAGAACGTGCCTCCAAAATAACCCTTCGAGTCGTGGCCAGAGATTGTAAGATAACGCCAACGTTGCTTCCGATCTGTAGGTCGAAATTGGTGTTACCTTTTTACAATAAAAGTTGATCACATGTACCATTGTGAATTTGCAGTATCGATTCAAGATCAATCTAGCCTGTGCAGCCAGATTCTTTGCCTTGCTGTGCAGGCTTTTCTATTGGAACATGTCCATTCTGCTGTTACTGAGGCTCACGCCAAGGTATGTCAAAGATGCAACCTCCAAAATGTTCTTGCCTCTCAAAAACCAGGCGTTGCGGTTATTTTTCCTTTCCGACCTGCCACCCAAGGTCAGAATTCTGGATTTATTCACATTAATCTTTAGACCATTGACTTTGATGTATAATTCTAATGCATTAAGTTGGTGGAAAGCATTTTATATACTTGAGTCCATTTTCTGTGTAGATAGGTTTAGACAAATTTCCTAGATTATTCAGTCTGACTGAGATAGATGTACTGGACATATATAAGAAGAATGAGAATCATTACTGGAACAGTTATACTCGTCCCAGTGAGGACCAAGTGTTGGAGAAGAGTGAGAACCATTACTGGAACACTCATACTCATCGCAGTAAAGACCAAGTGTTAGAGAGGAGTGAGAATCATTTTTGGAACGTAAAGACCAATTGTTGGAAAGGCCTACCTAAGAAGAGTGAGAATCATTGTAAGAACCCTTATATTAGTCCCAGTGAAGATCAAGTGGTGAAAGTATATAAGAAGAGTGAGAATCATAATTGGAACATTCCTATTGGTCCTAGTGAAGAAAAGGATTGGACATTAAGTAAAGAGAAAGTCTCAAGTTTGACTAACAAGGGGAGAACAAAAGTGCTCAAGGAAAAGCGGAAATACAATCAAATATGATCACAAGAGAACAGAGTAAAAGGGAGAACCAGCGTGTGAAAGACATAGATGAAAAGTTGAAGAGCCCAATATCTGAACTATACGACTTGATCAAAGAAGTTACAAAGAACTACCTGTGAATACTTTACTAAAGTGAACTTGCTGAGACCACAGCCCACAGGAGAAAGGAGTAATTCTCCTATGCCTTAGTTGTTTTTCTAGTGGTAGGGGCAGGGTACATTAGTTTGGACAGATCGTCCTTTTGGGCTCATTGACAACTGACAAGCACCCTAGTTCGTTTTTGTTAGGTAAATTTTCTTTTCATAATAATTAAGCAATAAATGGAAGACGAGTCTGTGTCCTTCTTCTGACCCACTACAGTATTTATGATTTACAGCACAAGAAGTTAGATTGATATTTTTCAGAAATGTCTATTTCAGTTTTTAGAATTTGTCAACATTATTTAAATAAGTATATAAAAATAATGAAATTATATAAATAAAATCGACTATCCAGCATGAAGAACAGAGCATTTCATTCAAATATGCTGATATTATTCTGTTATATTATTTAACAGAATAAGACAAACTGCTCCTGATGAAGGGAATATATGGATCCCGAAACGCATTGAGGCGAACATCCCCCACATTAAACTGATGAAATATAAACACTGCATCTGAATGAGTTTCTTCACTAAATGTAATTGATTTACTCTCCGGAAATACTCTGGCTTAATAATACTGATTCAATATTTATATAGGTGATCTAGTATTGACAGTATCATAAAATTACTAACAAAACATTTTTCTTAGCACCATGTTGGGATGTTTTAAATCTGGTTACTATGTTTCTGACTGATTACAGTGGAATGGGTGTGCATGGGATAGGAGTATACCTAGTTCTCCAGCATTGGATCTTTCATAGATTCAGATGCTTGAATATTCCCCGTCGTCAGACTGGGACTCCTGAGAGATTTAAATAATTATTTAAAAAATATTTATATATACATTATTTCCATAGTGATACAATGTAGATTGCCCCTTGATTGCCTATGAGCCATTCACTTGTGTAGTCCCTCCACCTCACTTTGCTCCTTATGTCCCTAACCAATGAGGTGGCAGGGTTTTAGCTCTGCCCCGGCAGCCATCTTCAGATTTTTCACTGCAGTCTAACAGACTTGAGGGAATCCTCAGCTCTCAGAGCTTTTCAATTTTTCTTTGCTGTTAGCTTAATAATTTTTTTCAAAAAACAGCTTTACCTTGAACCCCTGATCAAACTCTTCCTGTACAGTGTTTCTGAGCTCTGAAACACTTGTTTTCACTCAAAATTCGTTGAGTGAATCCTCTCTTCACACCCTGTCAGAGGAATCTACTTCCAATAAGCCTTCCCTTTTCAGGGACAGTGTAAGATGCAAGAAGAAGCTCGTCCACATGAAAGACCCTCGTGAGCAGTGAATTTACTGTCTCTATCCACATGAGATTCACAAATGTGATATTTGTAAGACTTTTTCTAGCAAAACTCTCCAGGACAGACACAGAAGACTCCTTCTACATTTGGAATCCAGCGGACACTCTTCTGATGAAGAATCAGCTAAAACAGCCCCTGTACTGTCTATGAAGCCTTCAGAGAGGCAAACTTCAAAAAGAAGGTCCTCCTCTGTGGAAAGAAGCTCCTCTCCCTCACATAGGAGCAAGAAAAAGATGGAATCGTCATCTCTATCTCCATCCCTTGGATCTAGAGAAAAACGAAAAAGCACCCTGACAGAAAACCTCATCCAAAGGTAAGGAGACGTTTAAAAAAATCCGGGGTGAAAGTTGTCATTGAAAATGCCATCAACGAGCAGCACCAGCGATAGAGGCCCGTCGATGAGTAAACTGTTGATGAAACCCAAGACATCAACGACGACTCTTCAAGCCTCGTTGTCCACGACTAAGTCATCGTCGTCGAAATCGGCCACTTCTAAGCTATCGTCAACGAAATAATCTCACCACTCGTCAATGAAGCTATGGTCGATGGTCAAGAAGCACCATCCATCCATGAAGCCCTTGTCGTCCACGAAGCCTTCTTCGTCCACGAAACCCTTGTGGACGGCATCCTCATCCATGAAGTCCAAACCATCATCAACGAAGGTACCGTCGACGACTACTGACCCCTCGTCGATGGAGAAAAACAAGTCCAAGGCACCGTCCACGGATATCCCTGACACACCCTCCAAGGAAAGCGAGTCGTCGGACCAATGGAAACAGGCCTACATACAATGGAAGACCTCATTCTACCAATAGGAGCTCAACTATCTCCTTTAAAAGAAATGGCGGAACTTCCCGACATCATCCTACAGGAGGATTTCTCGGATTCCGAACCCATCCTGAGCAACCGACCATCACTCCCAAGAAGAACAGTCCTCCCTGGCATCCCACTCCAGGGGAATCCACAGACCCATATGATCCAGAACTCATGCTTTCGATGCAGAGGATCATTGACAAATTCAATAGGTGTCCGAGACAGAGGCATTGTTCCTCAAAACCGATGGAAAGATCTCCTCGAAGGCAGTTTTTACCGCCTCATAATTCTCCAAGAAACTCTTCTACCAGGAGCAGGCCTCAGAAGAGAGCACGCTCGCGGAACCTCCCCGCAGGTCCAGGAGCAGGACGCTCAGTGCTTCACTAACAAGGGTCTCCCCTTCTAGATCATCTCCTACGCCAAGACCACCCACAAGGGATCCTATGAGGCCACCCACAAGGCACCACACGATAGTCCCATCCACCGCATACGTTTCCGACTGGCAAGAAGATCCTTTCAGGGATTTTTCAGACACTGAAGAACTGGAGATTACTCAGGAGCCAGACGTGCAGAGCGAGTGGGACGATTACATTGTGGAGAAGCCTAGTGAGAAGGACCCCTCAGGAGATGCTTCACCACCAGATGATCTAGTGTCCTTTCATACCATAATTGGTAAAGCGGCCGACCTCTTTAATTTATAAGTTGCATCAGAAGAGAAAAAATCGGTGCTCTATGACCATAGAGACAAACGCAGAAGAACAGTCGCTACGATCCCTCTTTCGGACACTATATGGGACACTGGAGCAAATAATCTGGTTACACCATTGTCCACACCGGCCCTTGGTTCAAGGCTGAAGAAGAAGTATAAGGCACCGGACATGGCACCATTATGCCTAAAGGGGCATACCAAACCGGATTCCGTCATAACAGTCACAGCCAGGAAAAGGTTGGCTAATCCATCCTCACCTCTTTCGGCTCCACCGGACAAAGAGGGACATAAATTGGAGGCCATTGGCCGGAAGGTATAATCTTCGGCCTCTGGCTGGAAACGCCCTGGCCATGACTGCACGGCTGGACCGTGAGCTGTGGCTCCGTATGTCCAAATTGACCAAGCATTTGCCTGCGGACCTGCAAGAAGGGGCCAAAGCAATCATATCGGATGGCGAGGCCACCTCCGACCATATGATCGACACGGCTGTTGACATAGCAGAGTCAGGTTTCAGACAAATGTCCCATGACAATCTTGAGAAGGCAAGCCTGGATGAAGGCTACGAACTTTAGACCAGAGGTTCAGGCTCAAATGTTAGATATGCCCTTCGATGGGCAAGACCTCTTTGGTAAAAAGATTGACGACTATCTTACTGGTATAAAAGCTGATACCGATACGGCACAAGCCATCCGTTCCCTTAAGGACAAAGACAAAGATCGTAGATCCTTTTGGTCCTTTCGAGGTGCATCCTCAAAATATAGGGGTTTCAGCCGCCCCTCCTACAATCAAAAAACTCAGAGTAACACCTTTCAAGACAGATACCATCAGTCATCAAACAGGTACACCCATAGGGGCAAGCGTGGCTCCAACTGCGTCAAGGCCCAGAGCCAGCAAAATGGACTATCTTCTTCCTTCTCTCTCACGATGTACCCCGGTGGGCAGGAGAGTAAGCCGTTTTTTATCAACGTTGGCTAAAAATAACAACAGACAAGCGGGTGCTACAGATGGTCCGCGAAGGTCACACCATCGAATTCCTGGACCAACCTGCGTTCCTTGCCCCTGTTCCACACAAAGTGCACCATCAGGAGCAGGTCATGCTGGAGGTTCACAAGCTACTCCTAGAAGCAGCTATAGAGCCGGTATCATACCGACAAAGGGGAAGAGGCTTCTACTCCCAGTTCTTTCTGGTGAAGAAAAAGAACGGTCAGTGGAGACCGATTCTGGATTTGGGAGCTCTCAACAAGTTTATCAAGCGCATCAAATTCAAGATGACGTCTCTTCAGAACGTTCTCCCATGGCTCAACCAACACGACTTCCTGGCCACCCCGACTTGGAGGACGCATATTTCCACATTCCCATTCATCCTGCCCACAGGCAATTCCTCAGGTTCGCCGTAGGGTAGTCACATTTTCAGTTCTGTGTCCTCTCGTTCGGCCTAAAATCAGCACCAAAAGTGTTTACCAAGTGCCTGGCACCGGTGGCAGCATACCTCAGAAGGTCGGGAACAGAAGTCTTCCCGTATTTAGACGATTGGCTCATTAGGGCCAGCTCACTCAGACTGGCGTGCGCCGCAGTGGAGAGAACAATAAAACTCTTGAAGGTGTTAGGGTTTTCCATAAACTAAGAGAAATCCTGCCTCCGTTCCCAACAAGACAGTGCTGTTTCTGGGGGCAGAAATCAACACCAGCATACCCAGAGTAAGACCGTCAGCGGACAGAATATCCGCACTAGTTCATCAGTCTTCATGGTTTCATGGTCCGCTCCCTCAAATCTCTTCTGCGAATGATGCATATTCCTCATACCAAATTGCAGGCTGCACATGAGGCCAATCCAAGAGACCCTGGACCACCAATGGAAGCAGGCAAACGGCTCATGGGAAGATACCATACAACTACCAGTGGCCTTTCACAAAGCCTTCCGATGGTGGAGCTTACCTCAGAACCTGCTACGGGGAATGCCTTTCCAGGCTCCAATGTCAAACCTTCTACTCAGGACGGATGCCTCGCTATCGGGCTGGTGATCGCACTTAGCAGATCTGCAAACCAAAGACAATTGGTACCCCCAAGAATCTCAGCTGCGCATAAATGTGTTAGAGCTCAGGGCAATTCGATGGGCGCTGAAAGCCTTCCTGCCGGTACTGGCAGGACAGGTGGTGACCGTTCATACAGACAACACAACCTTGACACACTACACAAACAAACAAGTGGGAACAAGGTTGGAATTGCAATCGCAAGAGCTATGGACCTGGGCTTTGCATCACAAGGTCCACATCAAGGCGGAACACCTACCGGGAGTGGACAATATCCTGGCAGACAAGTTAAGCAGAGATTATTCAGCATCCCACGAATGGAAGCTGGACGAAGCAGAAACCAGGCGGATTTTCCTCATGTGGGGATGTCCACAGATCGACCTTTTTGCCACCAAGGCCAACAAAAAATGACACAGGTTCGCCTCCAGGTATCCGGAACACCTCTCGATGGGGGATGCCTTCTAGGTGGACTGGCCGGGCAAATTCCTTTATGCCTTCCCTCCTATCCCACTCATAGCGAGAGTGCTACGCTGATGGAAAGAACAAGCCTGCTCGATGATCCTGATAGGACCGGATTGGGCTTGCCAGGTCTGGTATCCAACCCTGCATCACCTGTCTCTATGCCCTCCGATTCACCTCAATGTTCATCAGAGCCTCTTAACGCAATAAGAGCGGAAGGTGCTCCACCATGACCCAGCAAGCTTGTCACTGCATGCATGGTTCCTGAGCAGTGACAATTAATCGATCTGAATCTTCCTGCAGAATGCTGGGACGTAATCAAGGCTTCTAGGCCCCTTCTACATGAACAACCTACATTCGGAAATGGACCCGTTTTACCAAGTGGTGCGAAACAACTTCAGTGAACCTGCTCTCTGTTTCCATCGAACAAATACTACCGTACCTGTTGCACTTAGCGAAAGCAGGGCTTTCCCTTTCATCCATCAAGGTGCATTTGTCCACCATATCAGCATACACGGCTAACCCAGGTCAACAAACTTTACTTACCAAACCGGCTATCAGAATATTCTTAAAAGGATTGATGCGTACTTTTCCTCCAACTCCTACACCAGTTCCTACATGGAGCCTGAACACGGTTCTAGCAGCGCTCATAAAGCCACCATACAAACCAATTCACAGGTGTGACTTAAAATGTTTATCCTGGAAAGCAGCTTTCAAGCTGAATCCATGAAAGATCCAATGCTGGAAAAGTTTTAGTTACTTACCTGTAATTGTATATCTACAGCATTGGTATCTTTCATAGATTCACATGCGCCCGCCCGCCTGCCTCCCCTGAGAGGCTGCTCCCTTTTCCCGCAGCCATCCTTCCTGTAGTCTTCTACGGCTCAAAATCTGAAGATGGTTGCTGGAGGCGTAGCTAAAACCCTGCCACCTCCTTGTTAAGGACCATAAGGAACAAAGTGAGGTGGAGGGACTACACAAGTGAATGGCTCATAGGCCATAAGGGGCAATATACATTGTATTTCTGTGGAAATAATGTATATATATATTTAATTTTAAAAAAAATATTTAAATCACGAGGATTCCCAGTCTGACGATGGTGAATATTCAAGCATGTGAATCAATGAAAGATACCAATGCTGGAGAAATACAGTTACAGGTAAGTAACTAAAACTTACAGGATACTGTAGCATTTTACACTAAACAATGCATACTCCCAGATATCAAGGGAGGTAGTGAAAAACTACTTACATTTCAAAAAGAGAACACTGCTGCAAACGCCTGCTCCCAGCTTACATGGCTCCGTGCAGCTCTGGCCATTTCAGCTTCACTCCATTGAATGCACTCTCACTAGGAGAGGAATTCTGGGCCCTCCTGATGGGCCAAAGGGCCCTAGGGCAGTGATAAACAAAAGCACATGAATGAGAGGTAGCAGTGAATAGGTGAACAGCTGCAGATGCCTGCCCTGTCTGCTGCTGCTGTGGAGGCCAGAGGGGCATGTCAACCCTCACTTTCCATTGCAGGCACAGAATAGGCTGTGAAATGCTGCCGCCCCAGTCGCCCTATTGTGATGTGTCGCCCTGGGTGGCTGCCCAGCTCAACCATGTCTAAGGCCGGCACTGGTCTACAGCCCAGTCCTGGGAGTTTTTCGGGGGCTTCCACTTTTCAGGGTCACAGAGTTCTGAATATTGTCCAAATCATGCGAGGCTATGTCCGTTGGTGAGAAGGGGAGACTAAACATGCTTTGCACATGTCCCCAGAAGTACATGTGGGAGGGGAGGGGTAGGCGGGGCTCTGGCTGGCTCCAGGTCTTTGCCTGGCCCCAGCCTGACTCTAGCTTCGAGTCAATGGGCCCCAAGGCCGGAGCTGAGAGCTCTTGCGCTTAGCACCTCCTTGTACTCAGTCGAAGGAAGAATAATGTGGCTGCAAGGTGGGGAATGATTTTGTCCTCCAGGGCCTTTCCTATGTATATGGAATCCCCGCTACTGCTACCTCCCTCGGCCCAAATCTTTCTTTCTAGCTGATGGCCCACCCCTCCCTGCCTTACACCAGTTCTAATCTGCCTTTACCCCACCCACCGCCCCCTTGGACTCCTCTCTGCTTCGCCCCATACTATGCCTACCTCATTTTTATACTGCTTGTTCGAAGCCTAAAAAAGGGTGTGTTTTTGTTTAACCTGACATATTCTTAGACCATCCATGGCCTTGTCAGTAGTTGTGTTCGTTGTTGCTGTGGCTTGAATGCACAGTTATGAGACTTGCACGCCCCTCTACATTATTGTACCTTTGATGTTCGTTCAGGGGGAGGGGAACCTACATTCAGATTCGTTTCCCTTCTTTTATAGAGATTCATGTATTTTTAGGTTAATGTTCATAACCTGAGAGCTATAAAAGCCAGTATTAGCATAGGTTTGTACACATGGCACCATACCTTTTCCCATTCGGGTGATGCCGCTCTGGCCTTGTCTATGTATTTCACATTCTGGTACTTGTCCTCAATGTTAACATAAAGGATGTCTGTGATTTCTTCACAAATATTTTACTTAATGGAGATTTTGCTGAATCCATTTCACTGGAAAACGAAATGAACGTTTTACTTTTTCTACTTTTTTTTATAATGTGGGGGGAGACCCCTGGAGCCTCACCCCTCCCCTAAACTAACTTATATCCTTACCTCATACCCCACCTATTATGCATCACACATATACCACCTCACCTACCATTTTCGGTGAAATAAATTCGGTGAAATCTCATTAGGTAAAATGGTATTCTGTGAAATCTACAGTAACGTAACATAAATGCACACGCATTTCATCATTCCTCTCGCTACCTTTCAACTCAGACTAGTGTCTCCCAAAGGGCATTCATCCTCACAGCTCTTCCAGGCCATACCAATGGCAGTAGGCGCTATACAAATGCCAAATAACCTAACTACAAGTTCCAGAATGCAAAAAAGGACTGGATAGACTGGAGCATGCTAGCATGTATCTATGGCACGTTGCCAGCTGCACTCGTGTTTGGTCCTAGGATAGGATGACCAGACCACTTGCGTAACAGGCCCCCGCGACCACATGTTCTGGGAGGGAGCCCCACTTGCAGTAAAAAAAAAAAAATGGACATTATCTTTTTGAATTCACTCTGCATTTATAAAGCAATTATTTATGTAACAGAAATAATTTCTTCATGAAGGCAGAGTGAATACAAAAAGAAACTTTCTTTTTGAAGTCCGGGGCTACCCTAACCCCATGACATGAAGACCCTAGGCTGGAGGCCTCCATGTCTTGGGGTGGGGAAGCCCTATGACTTCAAAAAGAAATCGTTTATTTTTGAAGTCACTCTGCCTTCATTAAGAAATTATTTCCGTTATGGTTCAGTCCTTAACGGAAATAATGTATTTATGAAGTCAGAGTGACTTCAAAAAGAAACAATTTATTTTTTAAGTATTATGGCTCCCCTCAACCCCATGACGTGTGTGTGTGTGAGTGTATGGTGAAAGAGTGCACACAAAAGTGTGGGTGGCTGGGTAGGCGTGTGTGCGTGTACAGTGAAAGGATGCACACTTAAAAGTATAGATTACTGCCTGGGTGTGCCTGTATGGTGAAAGTGTCCATACTTAAATGTATAGGTGACTGTGTGAATGTATGGTGAAAGGGTGCACACTTAAATGTATAGGTGGCTGCCTGTGTGAGTGTATGCTGAAAGGGTGCACACAATGTATGGGTGTCTGGGTGTGCGTGTACAGTGAAAGGATGCACACTTAAGTGTATAGGTGGCTGCCTGGGTGTGCGTGTATGGTGAAAGGGTGCACACATAAATGTATGGGTCGGTGCCTGGGTGTGTGTGCCTGTATGGTGAAAGGTTGCACTCTTAAATATATGGATGTCTGGGTGTGCATGTGTAAATATGGTGAATGGTGTGTGTGCTTGTGTTCAGGGGCACAACAAAACCTACATTTCAGGGGCTAACCCTTAAAATGTTGGGAGAGGCGCTAACTTCACGTGTGGTGGGGAGGAGCAAACTTATTTGTGGGGGGGCATCTAACTTCTTTACGCATTTTAATGAGACTATTCTAGTGCAGCTTCAATGTTACAAGTAGTTAACTCTCTCCTTTAAGTCTGAAAGCACTGCCTTATGGACTGCTGTGAGAATGGCTGGTCTCCTGTTCCCTCTCTACCCTTCCAGTCACTCCCCTGGCATGCAAGTACTAAACACACATCACAATTGCTTAAAATATTTGGCATTTGAATGGAGGAACTAACGGTGAAATAGTGTACATTAGTAATTGCTGGGCCGGGCCCTTGTAAACAGCGAAACCCAGGTGCTGTTTTACATCTGTGTCCTTTTCTGTCCGGCAACTACTCTGTAGGTCAGCCAGGTCACGTCAACATAGCCCACAATTTCAGTGGAGGGGGGGGAGTCCTGGAGCCCAGTCAGCTCAATGGTGTTGCACCACTACTTGTGTTTAATGCCTTCATTACTTATTGGTAACTTTCATTACTCCTAGCCCTATTCTTCCTCATCCCAGTACTTGTGTATGAGGCAGTACTTGTGTATAAGGCACTATGCCTCATACACAAGTGTTGGGATGAGGTAGAGGTACATGAAGGTAAGGCCTGACTTAGCTACATGTAATCTTCATTACTCCTAGTCCCACGCTTCCTCATCCCAGTACTTACCAGTGAGGTAAGGAGCCTCATATGTAAGCACTGGGACACGGAAGAGGTACGTGGAGGTAATTCTGTGCCAATGAGCTAATTTTGAAGGTTGGGGTAGGGGATGGGAGGGAGAAGGGATGTGTGGGGGGTGGGATTGTGCAATAAATCATAATGATCGTTCATGTCCATGCTAAGCAGGCATGATATGTGATATTAGTGGCTAGAGAGGCATTTTGGTGCAGCCAGTCTAGTCATTCCTCAGTTTGGTATGACTTTTTTTAACTGGGCATTTCTGATAAATCAGTCCTGCTAAGTGTAATTACCTGGCTAGACTGCTATTTGGGTTCTGCCAGTCTAGCCTTTTCTTACTGTGGCACTGTATATTTTTCTGGGCATCTGTGATAAAATGATATGATATGATATGATAAATCATATATAACGCACCTGTACACAAGTGTTTTTAGGCACGATAAGACAAGTGAAGGAAAACAAAGGTAGGACAAGACAAATTATCTTACTAAGCCTTGTGTCATTCAGATCGTGCAAGTGCGAGAACGAGAAGTGCAAGGGGAAATGAAGGGGGGAAGTGCAAGGAGAGGGGAGGGGAAAACAGAGCAGCAATGCTCTGAGTAAGTGCAGCCAGGGTAGCGCGGCTCTGGGTAGTGCAAAGAGAACAAGAGACTGTAGGGTTCCAGTTACAGCCCCTAACTGCATGGTAGGCCCGGAGGCAGTGCAAGGGTGACTGATCAAGAAAGAGCCTGAACTCAGTGAGACTGAGGGTAGCCAAGCAACCAGTTGGTATAGCAGGTAAGTCAGGTAGGTCAGCAGGGGAGGGAGCGAGAGAAAGCAGAGGAGAAGAGGAACGTTTTGAGCTGCTTCCGGAACTTCAGGTGTTCGAGGTGAAGTTTCGGAGAGACAGTGAGGCCATTGCAGAGGGAGGCACCTGCAGGGGAGAATGACCCCCCCCCCCCACACTCTGTCTGGAGAAGCATCTAACCCTTAGGGCTCAAGAAGGAAGGTATTTTGGAAGAGAGTGTTGGATGTAGTGCGGATCCCAGCCCCAGAAAGCCTTGTGGACAATGCAAAGGGTCTTGAACTTGATCTGTGCAGCCACCGGGAGCCAGTGGAGAGATTTCATGGCTGGAGAGATACAGTCCCTGGGCTTGTGGCCAAGGATAAGTCTTGCAGTCCTGTTCTGGATTAGTTGCAGAGGGCAGAGAGTAGAGGAAGGCACATTGAGAAAGTGGCTTTTGCAGTAGTCCAGCCTAGAGAGAACCAGAGCTCTGGAGACAGCGAGCTTCTGGGGGAAAGTGAGAAAGGGAAGAGTCCCTTTCAGGAGGTGCAGCTGGTAGTGGGACTTCTTGGTGATGTCCAAGATGTGAGGAGAGAAAGAGAGAGTGGAGTTGAAGATGACATCAGGAATGAGCGAGAGGGGAGAGTAGGCTGAGGGGAGCCTGAAGGAAAGCTGAGTGTCATCCGCATAACTATGAAAATTAGAGGAGAAGGTAGAGATCAGGTGCGCCAAAGGGGCCAAGAAGAGGTTGAAAACCCAGGGTGAAAGGATAGAGCTGTGGAGAAAACCACATGTAGAGAGAGGTGGCAGAGTGAAAGGGAGCAAGTTGGACCTGGGAGGGGCGGTCTAAGAAGAAGGAGGTCAGCCACTCCAGGACCTGATCCATGATGTCCTGGTTCTCACAGAGTCGATTGATCAGGATGGTGTGGTTGACCGTGTCGAAAGCAGAGGAAAGTTCAAGGAGGATGAGGACAAAAGAAATGCTGGAATCAAGGTTAGAGATCAGATCTTCACAGGTGTTCAGGAGAGCAGTTTCTGTGCATCTGGCAGCTCTGAAGCCAGACTGATGGTCATGGAGACAACCAACAGATGGACTTGTCTAGAAACCTTGTCAGGTGTTAGAGCGAAAGAGGAGACTGGAGGAGGAGAGAGAGAGATGGCCAAAGGGGGCCGAGAGAGGAAGAGGGAGAAAAAGAGGAGATAGTGGGCAGGATGTCCTGAGTTTTAGCAGAGAAGCGAGAGGCCAAGGCCATGCAGAGGGCCTGTTAAGGGAACAGGAGAGGTAGAGACCGCAACAGGATTGGCCAGTTCCTTGCAGATTTTAAAGAGTTTGACTGGGTTGTTAGAGGCCGCAGAGACGCAGGCTTGAATGTGTGCTCTCTTCTTGATGAGTCTTATTGTTCTGACTGGTATTTTGGTGCAACCAGTCTAGGTATGTCTTAATGTGGCCTGGCATGCTTTACTGTAATGTTATTATGTGTCTACACTGGTCTACATTGTGCAGCCAGTTGGACATGTTTTCATTGTGGCATGGCATTTTTAATAGCAAAGCATTCATGTTCCTGTGCACTGTTGGATTGGTGTTACCCTACACAACAATAGCAAACACTGTGGCTTTTCAGCCAATTTTTCCCAGAAAGTGTGCTGTATATTGCATGAAAACACATATTTATATCTTTCTAGTGCAGTGTGTAACATACCCCTTAAACTACACTTTTGTGCGTATTGCGCAAGCGTGGTAATCTAGGCTGGCCCAGAGTGTGGCGCGACTCGTGATTTGTTGCCGAGTTTAGGGGTGGCCCCCTCAGCATTGCTCGCAGGTGGGGGGCCAGATCTTGTGCTATGCCACTGGACCAGACGTCCCGGTTTTGCCAGGACTGTCACAGTATTTGGTGCTCTGTCCCAATTTTTCAAGATTCTGTTCCCATTGGAAACTGCAGTGGTCTCGGTTTTTTGTAGTAGGTTTCGTAGCTGGCTGGCACGAATGCACAATCTCGCACAGAAGAAATGCTGCATTTTACAACTTAAGATAGTTAGTTTGTGATACATTATGTGTTTCATTGAACAGTAACACTTAAACTCCTTGTCCAACACTACTGAAGTGTAGACCACGTGGCTCGGCCCAAACCTATACCCAGAATGGATTTTGTCATGGTCCCGCAATGTAACTGTTTGGAGAACTGCAATACCAGCGAAGGCCTCAGGATGGCACAAGAGAGCTATTTGAATGTCTTCTTTTGAGACCCCGCAACATTTGTATCGTATGAGTACCAGGAATATTTCAGAGTTGTGGCATCGAGAATGGTGGCAGTGAATTACATACGAACCCAGGTAGCGGTTATAGAGGAATATCTGGCAATTTAGACTTCTAAGGAATCTTCCTGCTTGAACAAATGCAAGACTGTAATGTACAGGGCCTGGAGGAAGCCTTCTTCCTCCGCCCCCCTCCACCACTGCATTGAGTGCAAGAGTCTCAATTGTGAAGCAGGAAAACCGTTTGCTGCTTCTTGCACCTTCCCCAGCACTACACCAAACCTTGCCCACTCCCAATAGCTTTATCTGAAGAGCCTGAAGTACCTCTCAGGAGGTGATTAGCCAAATGGGTCACAGGACCTCTACTCAGGGACGTCATTTCACCAAAATGCCAGGGTTAGTGGAAGTGACATCCCACGACCCTTGACCCCCTGATGACATCACAGGAAGTGATGTCATTTGACCCCACCCGGAAGTGAAATCGCGGGAAACGATGGAACACGATCTTTCACCCGTTGACAAAACAGGAAGTGGCATCACATAGTATTGTACACTATGAAAAATATGGTTACGCCATATATATCGTTAAGATCAGTGTGTATAGTCCCATATTACCAAATTACTGTGAATGCAACCAGACGTCCATGACCAAATGGTAATGATGTGTTAACAGTGTTATTATATAGCACTTACGCTTAAGCGCTATATAGAAAAAATATACACCCAATATCACCCAACCTCTGTTGGTACTCATTTATAGACCTCCGAAAGGATGAAAGGCTGAGTTTAGGCGTTTAAGAACAGACTAAATCTGTGACTCAGCCCCTTGAAGTGAGCCTGAAAGAAACCTTTAATGAGTCTAGCAATTATTGTATAGAATTCCAGAAAGACACATTGCTTGGTATTCCTACTCTTTCTTATTTAGGGGCAGTGCTGAAAATGTTAGACTTGTGGCACTCCAGTTGTTATTTTTAAGGGACCTAAACAAGAAAGCCAGCCACTCCAGAAGTAAAGAGACACATGGTGATGGCCACAGCCCAGGAGCTGGCTCTTTTTTTAGAGGTTGCAAGGGCTGGTAACCCCTAAATGATGTCCCTGCTACCACCCTATTGCTCCATCTAGGCAAAGACAAATGTTGACACCCGTACGCCTTTTAACTGTGACACCCAGACCCTGACCCCCACCCCCACCGCTCGTGGACCAGTGAAGGGACAACAAGCCAATGTCATTTTGCTCGGAGGGGACCCACTGTTTTTTTGTTGCTCGCAGGTGTCCTGCTGTAATTTGCTTCCCGGTGTTCCAATGTGTTTTTCTCCCAAATGCCTTAATTAAATATTAGTCCCTGGTGCCCCATTGAGGTTTTTGTCCATAATATTCCACATATTTTCCTCAGAACAAAATAAGCCACAAACGTCTACTAATGCAACTGGGTTACTCAATTATTTCTCAATATATTTTGATTTTAATCATGATCACTTTAATTTCTTTACTTTCTTAGAAAAAAAATATTCAAAAATGTGTACAATCTTATAGCAACAGGTGTTTAGCAATTATTCCTATGCTGACCCTAGTTCTAAGCCTCACTGTGCCTTGTAAGTGCTAGACCACAATGCAGTACAATACACATACGGGGCTGGTTTACTAAGCTAAATAAGTATCTTAAGTAAGACTACAACAAATTGTGTAAGTAGAACCTAAGCCATTTTTTAGTGCAAGCATAACTTTTTTTAGCTTAGTAAATCAGCTATATATATATATATATATATATATATATATATATATATATATATATCAATGAAAAAACTTTGTTAAAGGGACGTTATGGTTAAGTTGCACTAATAAAAACCTTTGAAGTTCACTGAAAAAACTTTGTTAAAGGGACGTTATGGTTATGTTGGACTAATAAAAACCTATGAAATTCAAAAAAAAACTTTGTTAAAGGGACGTTATGGTTATGTTGGACTAATAAAAACCTATGAAATTAAAAAAAAACTTTGTTAAAGGGACGTTATGGTTTCAAGTAAAATCGAAAATCCCCAGAAATTCGCCAGTTATGGTAAGCTAAACAACCATAACTTGCGCCACCACCATGCACTGCTAAGACTAACACCCAGGACATCCAAGATGACATCACAAAATGAGGAATTACTGTCCTACCACCACTTGTAATCCCGTGGTATACCGAAGGGACCAAATGGCAGGAACGGTAATCAAGTTTGGCAGTAAATCGGCAGATTTATCACCAAATTGCCATCAAGCTTGCCATGAGGCCCAAAGTTAATAGAATGTTTATGGTTATTGTAACAATGTCGATATTACTTACAGGTAACAGGAGCAAGGGAGGCAGCGGCCATCCAGATGGGGAGCTTTGGAAACCCCACCAGAAGACTTCCTGGTTCAGCAACCAGAGACCCAGGAACAGATGGATGGCGGAAGAGTAGTCCAGCATCCCACTGAAGGAAACATTTGCGGTCAGTGGGGCAAAATGGAGGAGTGCTCCTACAAGTCAGAGACCAGTGGCTGGATTGGTTTCAGAGGGCACATGGTAGACCATACAAGCTCGACACAGGCAGCCGGACGGTCCGACAATGAGGGGAAGCTACAGAAAGCTGAGCCAAGATGTCCCATAACAGAGAAAGACATCTCACAAAGCAGTAGCACGCCAATCAGGATTCAGGCTACTAGCAGGGGGTCGGAACTCAGGTCCAGCGAATACCACTGAGACAGGGAGGTTTCAGGAGAGTACCCAGCACTGCTGGTAGAGGAGTCCTAGCATAGGAGGCAGGGAAGATGCCTCGGAAGTCCAGGTTCACCAGCACAGAGAGGAGGAGTTGGCATCAGGTGTTCAGTCAGTGCAGTAGCAACAGGGATCTCAATGTCTCCCAGCTCTCCAGCTTCTTCAAAGTTCAGCGCAACAACTCTGTCCAGTGGCCTGGGGCTCCCTCAGACGTAGACACAGGGGCAGATGGCTATCCATGTCAACCAATCCACGACTGTGTGCCTTTCAAAGTAGCTGCGGTGTAGGACTTTCTAAAAAATGCCTTGGTAGGCACTTTGCCACCATACAGGGGCCACGTGGCTACCATGGCAGTGGCTGCTGGCTAGGGAGTCCAGATGTCCCAGAAGTGGGTGCTCTGTCCCCCTTCTCCAGCGTCATCCCGATTTTTGCTAAAGGGTCTTCCAGTAGCTGCAGCCAAAGTAATGCACAATCCCGCACATTGTACAAATCAAGATAGTGTCGTTTGTGAATTATTCGTATATTATAATTACTTTTTACAGTAACACTGAAAGGTAAGCCATCCCTCGGTGGCCTCGAACCACCAACCTTTTAGTTATCAGCTGTAGCACCAACAGATTGCACCACAGATACTGCTCGTTCAGACATGCCTACAACACAGGACAGTTCTCTAGGGGACATACCAACACAACAGCTCAATTGTGCTGTTGTGTTGGTATGGCGAATCCATGACACCCCCCCCCTTTTCTCCCCAAACACCCCCTTCTATAGTGTAGTACCCTGGCAGCCACTGTCAAAAGTTAGTCCTGCTTTTATGTCAGTGGTCCTGCCCTGGTTTTTTATTTATAAAATCTGGTCACCCTAATGGTGGGTGGAGGCTAATGGACAGTGTAGCCAATCACAATGAATACAGCTGCCACCAGCTGACTATCCAACACAGTTGTGAGTGAAACGAAACTCAAGCAGGGACGGAATGGGGTTCTCTGGAAGCTGCCCTGCCCACCTTTTGGTCCTGTGGCCATATGGACTAGTATGGGCTACACACCATAGATAGGATGCAGCTGCAGGAGGGCCTCAGCAGAAGTTATTTTAGCATAAAAAAAGGGCCAGGGTTCCAAAAACCCAGTAAAGGGTTTAGGGAACTACTCGAGTGGGCAAAGGGGACCTCACAACCGTCAGCGTGTGTGGTGCAGAGCACTGCTTCGGATAGGTTCAGTTACTGGGGTTTCCTTTAAGTCAGGTAAATGCCACTGCTGGGGGAGCAGGGGGAGGACATGAGGGGACAATAGCCCCGGACGGATCATTTGGTTGCTGCCCTGGAAAGAAGCTCAGGGGCTACAACCAAAAGGCTAGCTAGCCCCGAGTCCCGCGTAGCCCTGGAGCTTTTGCAGACCTAGCAACACCCCTGCCTGAAGCGCTTCCAGCGTGTCTCGCCATTGTGTCCAGCAGGGCTGGACTGGCCCACAGAGAACTCTAGACATTTCCCAGTGGGCCTCTGCATGGTGGGCCTTTATGGGAACGGGGTTGGGGTTCCTCACAATGTGTAATATGGCGCCACTCTGAAACTTGTTTCCAGAGCCTCCTTCGACTCCCATTGCACCCCAGGAGTCCAGGCCGGCCGGCGCTTCTACTGCCAATGAAAAGTCATCCACTTACACATGAATCCATTTAAAAATAAAGAATGCACTGCCAGTGCACTGCACGATTGTGTGGTGGCAGGTGGCGGAGGTGTTTGTTGGTGCCCTCCTCTGCCACCCCACCCTCTGCTTGAACTTAAATAAGCTGATGGTTTAACTTCTTGCTTCTACACTGTTGAGCGATTGCCAGCGCACGCTGGAAAAAAGGTGGCAGGGCCTCCTGTTCCCTTTACTGCTGCCACTTTGTAATCGTCTATCCAGAGACATCTCCTTGTAATTAAGTGTAGTCCGATAAAAACATGGTTATAAACATAGTCTAAAAATAGAAGTAGCCTCTGTGTGCTGGGGATTGCGACTGTACGTCTGTTCTTAGCCAGGCTTCCGTACATGCCCTGCCCAGGGCCATTAGCCATGGGATTCCGATGGGCAGGGCATCTTATTATGCACTTTTGGGGCCCAGGGCGCAGACACCTTTGGGGGCCCCTGCCACCGAACCAAAGAAATAAGGGATCCTGAATATCTGTTCGTGCCCTCCTCATCCATCACGAAACCTAGCTTGATGTACTGCCTCTCAGCAAACAAAAATAAGCATGGGTACTAACCTTGAGACCCTTTACCCACTTCATTCTAGCAGATCAGAATGATAAACAAGAAGCATTTCAGAGCCCACATTAGCAGTCAGTACAAGGGTACTTGTGTTCTAGCATAGCTACAGGGCACTTTCATCAATAGCAGCTCATCAATAGCAGCCACGAGGAAGGTATACTGGCTGTAGTATAAATGCAGGACACAGATCATATAAATAGGTGCAAAGAATCCACACTAGACAGGCGACTCAGATTAGCTGCCTCGCAGAATGTAAAAGTGCTCCAGCATTGATACAGGAGACCAATTGGAAGCAAGGAGAAAGCTGCACATAACCATAGCAGAGATAGGGTATGACGATTAGAGCCAACCAGGAAGGTGTCCAGACAGACTGAGACTAGTAGAGGGATGTGGTGTTGCCACTAGAAAGCAGAGGAACAAGTGGCGGCTGAGGTGTGCAATATATCAATACTCAGTATTATCACGGAGGAAGCCACCCTATAGCCAGTGAAACCACAAGTGAGGCTTGTTTGAAGACCACACTCCGAGAACAAAATTACTCTGAAGGGTGACAATTTGTAAAGGTTTGGGGAATCTTGATAGGTTAGGCAATCCGAGATTAAATGAGATGAGCATCCCCCATTTGTTAAGGGTGACGCTGGGATTTGTGCCTATTCAGAAAATTCTGCACGTGACCACTTTCTTTCCCAGATCTTACCATTAACTAAAAGAATCCCATTTTATAGAACTAACTGAGTTGGAAAGTACACAAATCACATAACCCAACATGACCAATTTAAAAAACAAATGTTATAGCTTCATTGTCTCCATCATTAAGAGAAGTTTATAAGTACCAGTATTCTAATTGCTTTGATTGTAAAAGATTTTATCTGTTTTTCTCTTTTGTATTTTAAAGCTTTATGTAATCCCCAAAACACAGGCTTGTAAAATTGTTATTCGTAGATGTGCAGAAAAACCTTTGCATTGTACAAAAAATCAAACCGTGTTTGTGTCAAATGAGCAGACCTTAAAATCTGCTTGCCAGAGGCCTGCAATATTTGCTTAGCTTTCTTCTATCTAGGGCCCCTTCCAGTCAAATGGCCTACATAAAAAGACAAATCAGGTAATGGGCTAAACAATGCCACCAGCATGTGAGAAGGCAAACCTTTTCACAGAAGACTGCACAGGACTGTCAGTGATATAAGATGGTTTGTCCAGGACCACTGTATCGTCTGCTAACAAAGCCAGGATACGAGAATGAACACTTTAGTTCCACAGTCTTGAATTTCATAAGGTTATCACCTCGTCAAACGAACACTGTATGTCCTTGCACCCACCTTCTGGAACTCCCTCACACTCTGATCCCACCCTCCCTGTGCCCACTCCCCCCACTTGCACACTAGCTTTATCCAGCGGTCCCCCGCACACTCCCTGCCACATGTCCCTTGCTCAGCTACCTGCCTCATCTCTCCTCCATCTGCTGTGCTCTGCCACCTCAAACCCGCCTGGGCCGCCACCAACCCCATACGGAGGACTCAAGAAGCTATTCCAGTAACTTGCACATGGTACGAATCCTGACAGGGGGGCGGGTATTGCGCTCATATGGGCTCGGAAGGTGGGCAATGCATCACACTACAAAATGCACTTTAGGAAAAACACTGGGATCCCTCTTTCGTAGACGGCACTCTAAAGCACATGAGGCTGGACCATGTCGCTGTAAGAAAATGTCAAAGGGGGGCCTTGTCCGCACTTGAAGGAAATGGGGATGGCAATTTATCACTCTAAGATCCTCTCAGAGGTTGAGTAGTATGTATTCATTTAGCACTTAGAGCGTCTGTGAAATGCAGCACTGCTCTTTGTACATAGATGGAACCCGGGATGAAGAGATTGTTTTTGTACAGCTAACCCCTTTTCGACCCTCGCACACTGCACCTTTGTAACTTAGAGGAAGGCACAGGCTCATTCCACACACCTGCACTCACATATAACACAAACGCTATTGCACAACACATCTGCGATAAGAATGAAGCTACCTCTAACTACAACAAGTCTAACTGTAGCTTCTCACATCATTCTTTATCACCTTAAACACAATCCACCCATGTTTAGTTCATAGTTTGCCTCTGCTGAGCCCATTCTCACGCCATTCAGACAAGGTTCACTACCAGGGTCTTGGCCACCCTCATATAACTTAACATCTCTGAAATGAATTAACTACTCAAATGAATGGTGCTAATGAAAATATCTCCACAGAGAAGGTGGCACGGTCACAGAACAAATGGCGCCCACCTTTGACTATGTAGCATTTCAGGATTCAACATAAAATTGAGTCAAACAGGGCACCACACCTTCCAAGTTCATCTTCCTCGTGTGTGCCAAATGCCACTTTATGTCATGCAAAGGCTCATGAATGACACCAGAACATTATTAGTCTCTTGCTGGCCTCTGCCATTGCCTACTGTTTTATGCTCATTTCAGCAAGGCAGTCCAGATGGTTAGGTCTAGGTTGTAGGGTCAAGAGGTGTACCCCTCTGGGTAGAGGCTGTTATCCTTATCCCTGGAGGCCTGATTCTTCTTCATTGGCTGAGTTTTGTCCTACACAGTCTATGAGAAAAGCAGGTCCTACCTGGATGGCGTCGTATAAAAGTGACTGCCGTGGAAGGGCGAAAGTATAACATGTACCAGGACCAAACTCACAGGTCATCGTAGCACCGAGAGCCCACATATGGGAGTCATTTACTCAACAAATAATGTACTTAAATATGGCATACATAAGGCAGGCGAGGATGGGCTTCCTCTCCAGAGGCTACATTTCTCACTTGGAAACGTGTGTCAAGGTCAAATCCCAGCATTGGCACATGACCAACAGAATTACTGCAGGTCACGGGTTCCAGGGCAAATCACTTTATTCCCATTTCCAACAAATTAATAACATGTGTAATGTTAGGATAATATGCAAAACAAATCTCTGCTTCGTGGTGCTCTACCAATTAAATGTTCCCAGCCCCCCTCACCCCACCACCCCCCCGATCCCGTCCTGGTTTTTGCAATCCTTCTTCAGCTGGATCCAATAAACTTAAATGTTCTGTGGACAGAATCCCTGCAATGAAATTCCTTCTCCAAAAAGACTCTGTAAAGAGCTGTAATGCTCCTTGGAGGTATGTTCTATTGAAATACCTAAATGGATGGTCCAAAAAGACCTTACATCACTGCCTCTTAAGCCTGGTCTCTTTTGGGTTTGCCCACAGCACCAGTGACTTTGGACTTGTCAAAGTCAATTGTGTTTTTATTTCTGTTGGGCCTCTCAAGGCCACTGTGACAGGTTTTTTGGCTTTGGAGCGCACAGGAAGGCAGTTCTCCCTAATCATTAGAAGACAGAGAGATTGAGAGACAAATGTATATAGCGAAAGAGTTCCCTCATACAATAGACACTTGTAGGTACAGTAATGGAGAAGAGAGCATCGTCTTTTGTAATGGAAAGAATCTTCTCTTATATATAGTAGTGCATCACATTAGTAAAAGCAAAGAATAAAGTATATGAAGATATTAATATTAAAATGTTAAAGGGATTTCTTTTTCCTTTTTAAATGTTTCAACTGGAAATGTCTACATTTTCAGATGATGGTTTTATTATGATAAACTGAGAGGAATTAAAATGTTAAAATGGTTTGTAATAAAAGAAAATGCAAAAAGGTTTGTAATAAACCAGAAATGCAATAAAATAAATATTAAAATAGTGTCAAGACCATCACATGAAGTGTCAAAAACATTATGATAATTATCATCACTGCTGCCTAAATAGATGATGGGAACATGTTCGGAATTAAGTAGAGAGACATATATATTTACAATAAATTATTATAGCCATCTGTTTCAACAGGGAGAAAACAGTTCCTGTAACATGTACAAAGAGGCATAAATCACAATGCACCTATGTATGGGTGTAAATCAAAAGCGGAAATGTATACAAGTTACAAAAAGTATCAGTTGAAAGAAATGTTAGAGTGAGTTCAGAACAAGCATTCGTTGATGCAAGATACATGAGTTTCGGCTAACTCGGTCTATTTCTAAGGATGTACGCCCAGCCTTCGACAGGACAAAAAGAAGATTTGTGGTGGCAGTCAGATTGTGGCGCTGGGTGGGATTTGTATGGGTCAAGTGTCTGTAAGTCAAAATTAAAAGATGGATTTACAACATCATCAATTTATAGCAATCGTTCCTCATAGGTGACCCAAGTATGATTTATTTATTTGAATTTACTAGTTTCTTGTGGTGGGGATATTTGTGAGTGAAAGGGGTCAGCTCAATGGTGGTAATCCATCAACTCATAAACCATGGAGTCATTATTTGTCAGTGTCTGCATTGCCTGAACCAGGTCTCATTCTGCTTATAAGAAAGAGAGGATGTATGAGTTATCACTAGTCGGCACTTAAGGATCACTCAGGTAGTTGGAACGGAAAACACCAAGTAGAGGAAAGTTGATTGAAGAATGGGCTTACAGCTACAATTGGTGGGGCTCGTCCAGGTGGTTGAAACACTGGGAATTAAATTAAATATTGATCTTGCGATCCGTAGAAGTGAAGTAAAAGACCCTAACCAGCAATATTGAAAGTATACCTACATGTACGTGAGCTTGCTGAAGCTGATTGCATGTGGGAGGAATGTGGCAATCTTACTTTTCAGTAGTGCCTTTTCCATTATTGGTTAAGTAACGGCATATGCTTCCGTACCAGTAGTGAGAGCATGATGTGTGGTGCAGTGATATACATTTCCCATCTTCAATTGGGGCATGTGTAGCGGTCATCGAAGCACATTGGGAAAACACATGTAACATTTAGAACATAAATTAAATGTGACCTGTTGTTTCCCAATACAGGACGGTGACCGCTATATGCCCGTAACTGAAGACGGAAATGTACATCACTTGTGGCAGTCGGAAGGAGGAGTCGGAAATGCTGAGGACATGATTCAGTATGTTTTGAATCATGTTCAAGCCTACTTTCGATTCATGTCTTTTCAGAATACATTCTTTATTAAAATATGACATCTCAAGGACAGGATCTTGACATAGACTGGCCTTTTGGCCTTCGAAGCCTGCTTGGTCTTGTTTATTCCAAACTAATTTCTGCGGGTGTGAGTTTTTTAGCTTTCCTGTCAGGTTAGCTGCTAGGGTGGAGTAGTTTGTTCAGTGATCTTTCTTCTGGCCTCAGGGATCCTACAAGGTTTTAAGCTGATGTTTCCCCTGCCATTGTGCAGATGAAATGAAAACAATTATCAACCTTTCCTGGTTGTTCTGAAAATACTTTGGGGAATTGAGCAAGTAAGTCACCTAGGTGGTCTTGATGGGATAATGGCAACTCAGGTGAAATCAATTGTTTCTCAATTTCTGTATCAGTGAGTAGGGCAGCCATAGGGACCATAGTAGTCTTGCTGGGATCTACTTTCCATTCTTTTACGAGATTTACATTATAGACTTGGTTTTTCTGACACATATCAAGTTGGGAGATTAGATAGTTTAGGGGACCTTTTTTCTAGGACTTCATATGGTCTGTGCCACTTGGAAATCATCTTATTATCCGATGTCGGAAGGAGAACTACCGATTGTCTGATAGAAAAGGATCGGGTTCCCACATGTTTATTATATTCTGCCTTTTGCTGTTCTTGAGTTTGAGCTTGACCTAGGTGTCTTTTCACTATCTCCCTTACTGACGCCATATGGGCTTTCAATTTTTGGGCTGTTTGAGAAATGGGTAGGATGGCCTCCTATCTCTCCTCCCAGGTTTCCTTGAACATGTCCAAAACATCCCAGGGTTCCCTTCCACAGAGAAACACAAAGGGAGAATACCACAGGGAAGCCTGAGGGGTCTTCCGGACTGCAAATAGGGCCCAGGATATCATTACATCCCCATTTTTCTCATCAGTTTCTACCAGTTTCTAGAAAATTCTTTTTAAGATCTGCTTAAACCGCTCTACTAACCCATCGGTCTGTGGGTGGTAGAGCGATGTTCAGAGGTTTTGACTTTAAGCAACTCCTTGACTTTTTTCATTAGAACGGACATAAAGATGGTACCTTGGTCAGTCAGGATTTCCTTTGGAAACCCCACAGTGGACAAGAAGGGTAGAAGGTGTTTCAGTATCTGTTGGTTAGTGTTGTTGCAAAGTGAAAATGCCTCAGCATATTGGGTGGCATAATCCACAACCATTAGGATATATCGATTTCCCAACTTCGATGTTTCCAGTGAACCTACTATGCCCATCGCTATCCTAGAGAAAGGGACCTCGATAATCAGTAGAGGTTGAAGGAGGGCTATCGGGACAGAAGTTGTTGCAGTCTTTTGGCCGATGTCACACGCCAACACATAATTTTTAACATCTGCAAAATCTCCTGGCCAATAGAATCTAGGTATCACTTGACTCTGTGCTTTACCTTCGCCCTTATGAGTGGCTGTCAAGTGTGCATGGGCTAACTCTAGCATTACCCTTCAATGGCTTCGAGAAACCACTAGTTGGGTCGGGCCAAGAAACCTTTTTGTCAGATTACCACTATGCAACAAGCCCTTCTTGATGAAGAAGAAAGGTCCAGCTTGGTTGATTCTGGCTTCCTCTGTAGTTATTATACTGAAGGCTACTGTAAGAGCTGTGTCATTCCTTTGTGCAAATGCTAGGTTGGGTAGGGGCGTGACCTCCTCTATTTCTTCCCGGCAGGTTTCTGCTGGTGATATGTCAGCTTCTCCAAAAACCATTAGACCCCTCTCTGTTAGTTCTAACTCTGTTATTTCTTGAGGTATCGAAAAATAAAGTTTTTTCTAGAATCCCTTTGGATATTTTCTCCCCATTTTTAATGGTATAGGGATTATTACCATAAGTGTGTAATAAAACATTGATGTCTCCCCTAAAGTCAAGATCTACAACACCTGCCATTACGTCTAAACCCAGGGTCGACAACCCGCCAATCACAAGCCACTGGTAGCTTGCCTGAAGCTTTCCAATGGCTTGCTCACATCAGACACCAAAATGAACACTATGGGCCTCATTACGAGTATGGAGGTAGCCATGGTGCTATTAGCTCCATGGCTGCCTCCATACCGGGCTCCAATACCGGGGTCTGTGAATGAGGAATTACCGGGTCATTCCGACCTTGGAGGACCGGGTAATTCCTCATGCACAGAACCATTCCCCATTCCCATTGAGCCCCTATAGGGCTCAATGGGAATGGGGATGGAGCTAATAACGGGCCCGTTGATAACGGGCCTGATATTAGCTCCTTGGTCCCCTCGTGGGACCCGGAAAGGACGTCTGGTTTTACCAGACGTCTGTTCCAGGTCCTGCTAGGGGACCTCCTAATCAGGCAGTCCGTTAGGAACGGTGCTGGTCCCGTACCGGCACCGTTCATTACAGGACTGCCAGGGTCGTAATGAGGCCCTATGTGTTTATTTTGCTGTATGAGGTCCTTGGGCCTCTTCCCGTGCCCCCACCTTCCACCTCTCCCTGCAAAGCAGAAGCCATGATTGAAAGGAGGGGCTGCAGCGCATCAGCAGCTTGTAAAACATGTATTTAGTAGTTTACTTGTTTTTGTGCATTAACACGCATAGGTATATGCGGAGTTAAGTTGACAAAATGGCATGGGAAGAATGTCAGCACCAATGTGCCCTTGTGCAGCAATCCCAATCAGATATTAATTTAAGAACTGATGAAGTACAATTTTGAAGTTCTTAGGCGCAAAGTGTGATTGATACTGCCCCTTTATAATTTTATAAGGATATTCAGTGCTAAACACAGATTGGGCCACATCGATAGACAATGTAACACTATCACATGCACTAACCAACTTGTGCAAAATGTCATCATTGCAATGGCCATTGGGTGCAAATGTAAAGGTTGCACTGGTTGGTTTTTGCAAATGTAATACCGAAACATCTTTGCACCACAGCAAAATTACCCAGGTACAATATAGTTAATGTAACCGGGCCCACTGACAGCTACATCACTCATAAACATTTGGGATTTAGCACGTGTGAATGGCGGCTGATAAAATGTGCTGGAGGCTAAAGTTCTCCATGGCAATCCAAACTCTTCACACAGACTGTTCTATTCTCCAGACAAACTCAGTCTATTTGTGATAAGCTCCTATGTCTAAGCACATCACAACATCTATATGTGCTCCATTTCACTCACATTATCCGCCCTCCTGCTCGTCACATTGGGCCTCATTGCAAGTGCAGCTGTGTTAGTTAAAACAACAGCAATTTGGTTGTAATTCTGTTACCACCAAATTGCTGCACTGCCGCAGTGCAATTTTGGTGGTAAGGTGGAGGATTTACATCCAGCAAAAAGTTGGTAAATCCTATACCTTATGGTCAACAAATGGCAAAACTCTGCGGAATTACCACTAGTGGAATAATCCAGCAGTTATTTGCCTGAAATCCCCATTGAGTTCTATGGACTCTGAAAAAAGGAATAACCACCGTCCTACCACCACTTGTAAACCTGCAGTAAAACCGCTGAACTAAATTGTGGTAGATGTAATTGAGTTTGGTGATAATTTGGGGGATTTACCACAGAATTACTAAAACTCTGCATGAGGCCTTTGCCTGCTATTCTACCTGTTCCTCCATACTTTCTGTCTATATGAAACAAGCTCCTTGTGCTGTACTGTTTTTCAAGCTCGCCACACTGTCTATCCATGAGGGCCGAGGTATCCCCACCATTGCACATGCTGGATAGCCTGAAGTCCCCATGTCACAAGAAGGGAGAACATTCACAAACAAAAGGAAGACATGGTAATGAAGAGGCATGGGCAAAGATGGAGACAACCAAGGGCTAGAAAGCAAGCATACATGTCACTCGAAAGCAGAGCATGCACACGCAAAAGGGGGAAAAGCTACCGAAGGGCTCCGGGCATTATCTATACAAGGTGTCCCATGTGCCCAGGGCTAATGGGCAGTGTTATCAACATAGAATATCTGCCATAAAAGGAGTGATTTAGAAATGGGTGGTGCTGGTGATTGTTCTCAGAGGGGGCAAATATAGGCTGACTAGAAAGGGGAGCGGTTCATAAATCTGCATGCCATGTTAAACAATGTTTGTGGCTGGTAATTACTCTTTCACTGTGGTTCTTTAGAGGTCTTTAGGTTTGCACTACTTTGCATGCTAGTAATTGTAGGCTTTCGTTCAGAATGGGGAAAAATAAAGCTTCAACCGTAATCTCTTTGTATGTTGCAAGGCTCCCTGTTTCTGCTCATTCACACAGATAATATGGACTCAAAGAACATAATTGACGAGTTTGGTTTCAGACTATCTTTTATGAAACAAGAGTATGAATGAAGTAATTGGGTGAGAAAAGCGGGCAGTGATTTGTAGGTATGTATTTTGATAAGAACTTCTGCAAAGTAACATGGAAAAATGCAAGGGTCACCAACAGTAAAGGATAGGAGCATTTTACAACATGCTTTCATGATGCCTTTGTACACAAAATGTGCCAACACTGAGACTGTACAACATATGTTGATAATGCCGGTGCACCCAATATGTCATCATTATCATTTCATATCATATTTATGATGCTGGTGCCCCCAATATGTCTAGGACAGCAGTATGTAAAAGCCAGTCATGACCCATTGTGCATGCACATGAAGACATGATTCCTGCAGGAAGAGGCAGTGCTCCTGTCAGTTGTTTTCCGTTGTCGGTAAGATAGCTAAGCGGGTTGAGCGCTCGCTGCTGCGATCTGAGCGTGATCTGCAGGTCGCAGTTTCGAATCCTGGCAAGGCCAACTCAGCCTTTCATCCTTCCAAGGTCGATAAATGAGTACCAATTTTGGTTGGGTGATATTGTTTGTAAATATGTGCTCTGTAAAACGCTTTGGATTAAGGTGCTATATAAATAACACATCATTATCATTATAAGGCCTTCATCATAATGGGCAGATTGTTGGAAAGTCACTGTCCATTATGAATCAAAAGCCTCTCGCTACAACCATATAACAATTCATATATTGTCTTGTCCAGTTGCAATATGATTTGTGCACATTTCAAGTCATATCTATAAAACAGAGTGTTATAATAGCCCTGCGATTTGCACCTTTTTGCAAATGCATTATACTTTTTTAAGCAATAAACTGATCCCATGGCATCCAACATGTCAATGTTTTTAATCTTCCATGTTATCTTGACATAAAAAACGTTTACGGGGTAGTCAACAAATTAGGGTTTGGCTTGCAATTCCTTGGCTTAATTCTGTGAAATGACATACGAGCATGCCACAGTGTTCCAGTTCTCACGAATTGCGGCTGATCTGGGATGGCAGTGGGTTTTCTTTTTTGAGAAAGCAGAACTTTATCTATGATGTATAATTTTGTTTTTAAACCATGATGACACATTGATGCTTCTCAGATTGGTTTTGCTTGGGCAATCCCCAATAAATCCTACAAGAAGTTTGAAGTTCTTAATATAATGGTGAATGCATATGTTTTCCTTTTCTGTATAAGGAGCAAATAAACCACCCCCAAAACAATCTCAGGACAAATTCCCATGCTCATGAACATTGCCACCCCCGTCGCTACTGCCAGTAGTGCCCACCTATTGACCCTTGAACTATAAGTAGCTCTTGCTAACAAAAAGGTTGGAGACCCCTGGTCTAAACTATATCATCAGGATAAACCTGACTTTGAGGCTAACCTAATATAGGTACCGCTAGGTGGGGCAAGTGTAAGTGCCGTGGGTATCTCTCCACTTCTTCGGCCCCTCCCATATAATACATTATTCCAAACCCACACACTGAAACTGAACAATAAATAATTGCACACATGGACAGCAAACACGCCAACTCGGTTTGGGATTAAACGGCAACTAAGCCATTATCATTCAATCACTGGATCAAATAGTGGGGACATCCCCCTATGGAAATAACATCTGATTTTGCCAGACAGGAAGGTGGTGGCACACCCTAAGTGAGGCTTGCGCGGGTTAACACAGGGGAAGGCAACCTCCCCCAGCCCCGCTCAGGGCCGTGAATGAGTCCCATGAAATCCCTTCGGGGTTGCCAATAATGTATTTAGTGCTTCAGAGTTCGAGTTTCTTCTTGAGTCAAACCTCACTAAGCAGACAAAATAGTCCTTATTGTATACCAGAGAAGTTGGTGCCATGGGTCCTTCAATGGGTACCGTTACTAAGAATGGCTAGTTCTTAAGGAAGATCTTGAGAAAAACAGTACCCAGTGTGCCCCAGAGTGATAGGCCTGGTGGGTTGCTGGCTGTTAGGAAGGATTTCATTTATGGGTAATTTTCCCTCCAGTTGTGAACCCCCAGCGTTTTGCTGTTGTCTGACCATCCTAGCCTGACTTTCGCCAGTGGAGCCCAGCCTTCTGCTGTACTCCGCTGGGCTTTTGCTCATCTTGTTATGGGGAAACTGACATGCCCTTAAGACAGTCAGTATTGGGAGACTTTGTTCCCCTTAGTCTTTCACTTTGTTGCTAGTTCTTAGCAACATTTTATCAGTGCACAATGTACCTTCCGGTACAGTGCTCTGGGATCTATTTTTCATTTTTAAGGCCCTAGACACCCTCAAAGGATTTTTTTCATGAATGTACAAGTGTGTCTCTGACAGAGCTGGTGGCAGCTGTTACTTTTTGTGTATTTTCAACTCTTTTCAATGGTCCATACCGCGTTTCCTGCATTTCGCCCAGGACAGTGGCCAGTGCCTAAAATGGCCATGCCATGAGGTCCTCTATTCTGTCCTTTGGCCATCTTGTCCCTTTGCCTTCCCCAGGTTGAGCAAACCCGGGAAATTCCTTATTTTGTCAAGCAGACTCCCGCGCAAACCGAAGCTTTCATGGGCTTTTGCATGCCTTGTGTGTGTGCCTCCAGGATGTGGGCTGGAACTGTCTAGTTCCAGCCCACATCCTGGGTGCCAGTGTGCCTGGTGTTCTGGGATGACTGGGACCCCTGTTTTCCGTGATTGGTCCACGTCTGGGATGGCTGTATGTGAGCAGATCTCTCATTGGTTTCTCTTCGTTTTGGCGCAAAGGAGATTCTGGATAAGAGAGGGTATCTTACACCCATTCCAGGTCGATCTTCTAAGTTCACTTTGAACTTAGTAATGGAGCCAAGTATCCTGAATCAACGAAGCAGATATCTGTGGAACTGCTGGTGACCTGCTGGAGACCCGCTGGAACTGTTGTCCCGTTAGATCTTCTGTTTCTGATCGAACCTAGAAGGCCTGCAAGGGCTCTTCGACCCATTGGAATAGTGGGACCAACAATTCTCGGCACCTCCAACTTAACCTGTAAACCAGCCTTTTCTGTAGTGTTCCTGGACTGCCCAGTGAACTCACCAGCTCATACGGGACCTTTGCCCTGGAACCGCTGACGTCTCGCGTTTCGACTTGAGCCTTTGGAGACTGTAAGCTCTGGGTATAAAACACTCTCCCACTGAGTTTCATACTCCTAGCATTCCTAGGTTTGTAATTAGAAGAGTCCACCTGAACCCGAGCATGCACTGTCACTGTGTCGCCCAGCTGTGGTGACGAACTTCGTGGGTGCCTTCCTGATGTGCCCCCCTGTATCCTCAGAATCGCTGCATTGGAATTGGCCTGATCTCTTCATCAGGAGTGGAATAATCGCCAATGTCCTGCCACAGAATCATCCCTGGAACACAGCCCCTGAAAGTCGCAGAGCCACGCAACTGCAGGATTTGAACCGGCAACCAAAGTGGACTGGCTGCCGAAGTTTGGTGCAGAGTGCGCCAAGGGTCAGTGAGTACTTGCAACCCTTACCGGTGGCCCCTGGCTCATTCATCCATTTTTACGCACGAGTGTCCCCTGAAGGCCACTCTTCTTTATCGAGGTAGCCTCTGCTACTGAGCTATTCCCAGTTCTTGGATCCTGTTCTGCCCTCTTGGGGAGACCCTCCTCGAATAATGGGAACTTATTCTTCACTACCTCACCCACATTCCTGAGTCGCTACAGCCCCTTGAAGAGACCCCGTTTTGACTTAACTGCACGATTGCGTGGTTTAGCATCTAAAGTACGTTTGAGCTCAAGGCTGCACTCATTTTAGGGACTGGACTGCCTCTTAGGTAGGGTTTGAATTGTGAAGGGCTGCCTAAACAATATTCACACTGTGTGACCCCTTTCTTTGCAGGTTGTGGATCAATACTGTACTATTCCTTTAGGCCATTGATTACTGTATATATGTTTGCTAATTAGTGTTGTGTTGGTTTTGTTATTACTGCTGAATAATTACTTCCTGCTCACTGTGCTCAGAGAGGCACAGCTTCACCTCACTGATGAGGCCCAACAAGGCTGAAACACATGTATGGGGTTACTGTTGGTACTCTTGTTCAGAGAGGAGTTGCCATAGCATTTCGGTGCTGGACTTCCCATGTGGGCGGGACAAAGACTGATATGCAAATGGGTATTTCCCATCTGTGAAAGGTACAGTGAGCAACAAGCGTGTGCTGCAAACTCATCTCAGAACAGGTTATCATGCCATGTTCTTTCTGGAGAGGAGTGTTTGACTTAAAAGGCCTTTAATATATATATATGTATATATGTGTGATGAACACCTAACTGAGAGTAATTTGTGGGTTTGTTTACTATATGTGCTCATTGTGGACTTTCAATCACCCTCACTCCTCCTGAGACCTAGTCTTGACCACCGCCAATGCTACCTTGATTGGTCTGGCTTGTCCAGATGGTTACCCTATTCCAAGAAACTAGGCTGGCCTTCTGAACCTCTGCCCACCTGGTCCAAGTTCAGCAATCCATTTTAACACTGGCAGACCCTAAATGTCCATGCCGCTCCAATATCAAATCACTACGACTGATGTGGTGATGGCTGCAGACTGAACCACCAGGGAGGATGGCTGATGCTTGCCTTTCATGGGGGTCCTCCTCCCCTTCATGTTGGAGGCCAGGGTGGCACACTCTGCGACAGCATGCGGGACGCCCTTAGGGTGAAGTGTTTCATTGGAGGTTAAGCAGCGTGTGGGTGTCATTATTTTGGACTTTAAGGAACTGCGAGGAGCAAAGTAAGTAGAAAAAGCAGGCGCTCCCTCAATTGGCCTTCGATGCTAATTCATCCGCTAGCAGAGTAAAAGGCAGGGTTGGATCTGTTGAATGTTCAGCCTCTAGAAGTAGATCGAGAATGTGGTTGAAGTTATAAAGGTTTAAGACTTGTTTTGTTGTTCAAAATATCCCCGATCGTGCAGCAGATTCGCATGTGGAAAAGAAATAGGAGATGGAAAGATTTTTGGAGGAATGGATAAGGGGGGAGTAGATGGACTAGTTCTTTTGCAGATTTGTGCATTAAGCAGCATGTTGCCATCGACGACCAGGATGCTAAGAGGCGGTCAGACACACAGGCTTGAAGTGAGTTTGGAGGGTTGAGTGATCGGAAGGGTTTGGTGACTCGGTGGAAGACCCAGACAAGAGATGGTATCGCTGATGGAGGATGCATGTAGGAGAAAATGAGAGGATCCTACAATGCAAACGTATGTGGGGGTTCCCTGGTAGTGATGCAGGCAGGGAGCTGAAAGAAGACCAAAGCGCTGAGTATGATTGGTCGGAAAGGAAGCAGTGCCAGTGTAAGGAAGGAGGATTGGTGGTTGCGACGGGCAGGTATTAGGCCACTCTTGGCAGCCCGGGGCACACTCTCCAGCCCCTGATGCATCCGACATTACTAACTTACAATTCTACAGATCTACCTTGGAAACAAAACACAATAATCACAACATTTGCGGTGCAACTAACAGGAATGACAGGCCCCAGTCCATCACAAGACATCCCTCCTGGTGTTTGTAGCATCTGTTTCCCGCGTCTCCATCCTCGCATCTTCCCCTCGCTCATGCTCTTCCCGCAGGAGACTAACGTCTGGATATATCTGGTGGGGGCGCAGTGTGCCTAGGCTCTCTGAAACTAAGGAAGGGGTGACTTGGAGCCGTATAAAGGCATATTAGCAAAGCAGAAGATATCATGTAGGTGAGGACTTTGTCCTTGGAAATCCATTTAGACAGAGCCTCGGCGTGGAGGATTGGTATTGGTAAGGATTGTTTTGGAGTGGTCTCCAGGCTTTTAAGAGTTTTTCAGAAGGAGGAATTGGAATCGGAGGGTTGGGTGTTCAGCCAAATGAGACCTTTAAGTAGGGTTTGGCAGGATCAATTGATCTGCACGTTTGTGCGGGGAAAGACTTCCATGTTTTCATGAGAAGGGAAATGCTGAAGAGAGGTTGCAAAAGGTGAGGCTGCGTGGAGAGCGGAGGAGGGAGTCTAGCTGCTGAGATGAGGTGGAAGAATGAGAAAGGACCAGTGTTTTGAGTGAGCGAGGTGCAGCGTGCATGAAGGTGGGGGATGCGCCCAGGGTGAGATTGGGATGTAAAGCAGGCCCAGGCACCAATGAAACATTTCCCCACAGCAGTAGTTAATTGCATTGCACCACATACTATTTGAGTACTACCTCAAGGGGTATCAGTGAAATGTGTTGCAAATATTGCTTTTAAAGCATGTTTGATCAATAACCTTGGTCAGAACGACCAGATGAACAGCACAGTAACGCATCAAAAGTGCCCACTGTGTCCCCAAGAACTGTCCCACACTAGCATGTTGGCCCTACCCTTCAGACATTGCCATATCGATCTGTTGGGCAGTCCGGGCTGGCATGAGCCTGTGGGAGTGGAATGCCCTGATCCTTTGCATGTATGGTCTTAACTCATGAAATGTGCCCACTGTGGCACAAAGAACTGTCCCACACCAGCATGTTGCGCTAGCCCTTCGGGCATTGCCCTGTTGCTCTGTCGGCCTGTCCAGGCTGGCATGAGCCAGTTTGAGAGGAAGGCCCTGATCCTTTGATGTTCTTAACTCATGAAACGTGTCTACTATGGTCCCAAGAACTGTCCCACACTAGCATGTTGGCCCTACCCTTCAGACATTGCCATATCGATCTGTTGGGCAGTCCGGGCTGGCATGAGCCTGTGGGAGTGGAATGCCCTGATCCTTTGCATGTATGGTCTTAACTCATGAAATGTGCCCACTGTGGCACAAAGAACTGTCCCACACCAGCATGTTGCGCTAGCCCTTCGGGCATTGCCCTGTTGCTCTGTCGGCCTGTCCAGGCTGGCATGAGCCAGTTTGAGAGGAAGGCCCTGATCCTTTGATGTTCTTAACTCATGAAACGTGTCTACTATGGTCCCAAGAACTGTCCCACACTAGCATGTTGGCCCTACCCTTCGGGCATTGACCTATCGCTCTGGCGGGCAGGCCAGGCTGCATGAGCCGGTTTGAGAGGAATGCCCTGATCCTTTGATGTTCTTAGAGCAGGAGGACACCAGTGCCGTTCTCTGTAAAGGGGTCCCCTGGGATCGGCAGCTGCGAATGCCGGAGAGAAGTGCATGTAAGAGGTGGATTGGGTAGAGCAGATGCTGGCTCTTCTAGGCAGTGAGCAGCACAGGGCAGGGTCTGTTTCACTGTTGGAACGGTGGGTATCATTTCCAGAAAGCAGCGGTTATTCTTCTCCAGAGTGGTGGATGAGAAATGAGGGGTTGGCCTGGGGAGGTTGGCTGGTAGAGGGCAAATAGTGTGTGCTGCATCAGGCCTTAATAGGGGTGCAGGGTGCAGACAATGGAGCATCAGTGATGGCTATTTAGTGGGAGGCACTAGGTGGTGGGGGCATTTTTAAAGGTGCTAGGAAAGAGGACGAACTCCAGGGAGTTTCTGTGGGGCGTGGGGATCAGTGGGTAGAAAGCAGGAGTTGGAAATTCGTTGAAAGGAAACAATGTGTTCATATGTGATGTTTTCAAGGGTGCCCTACTGGTGTGTAGCGTGTTTTGTTAATGTGTGAGTACTATTGCTGCATACAGAGGAATGTAGGGTTGTTTATGTGTAGGACGTGCTCGGCTTGTGGTATTTCTGCAGGGGTGTCATGTCTGTGTGTAGAGTGTTGTGTAATGCGTGGGTACTGTTGGTCCACACAGGAGCATGTAGGGTTGTTTATGTGTAGGATGCGCTCTGAGTGTGGTATTTCTGCAGGGGTGTCCTGTTTGTGTGTAGTGTAATGCGTTGGTGCACACAGGAGCATGTAGGGTTGTTTATGTGCTCTGCATGTGGTATTTTTTGCAGGGTGTCCGGTTTGTGTGTAGTGTTATGCGTGGGTACTGTTGGTGCACACAGGACCAGGTAGGGTTGTTTGTGTATGACACGCTCTGCATGTGGTATTTCTTCAGAGGTGTCCTGTTTGTGTGTAGTGTGTTGTGTAATGCGTGGTTACAGTTGGTGCACACAGAAGCATGTAGGGTTATGTGTAGGACGCTCTCTGCTGTGTGGTATTAATGCAGGGGTGTCATGTGTGTGAGTTCATGATCTGTGTATTGAAATTAGTCTGTGCAGCATGTGAGGGGCTCTTGAGTGCAGCAGCAGATCTCTCAACCTTTTTAGTCTCCTGGGCGGGTGAGAGCCTATTGAAGTGAATATGTAAGGAGCTTTGCGGATGGGAGGGTGGATTCCATGGCGTCTGACACCCGCCAAAGCTTGTGAGTTGAGAGGTATGCATCAGTCATGGCATCCTTGCCCGCTCAGGCTCTACCCTGTCTAGGCCTCTGCTCTCAGGCCCCTGCTCTCAGACCCAGACAGTACTTGCTGAAAGGCGCTCCTGTAGCTCAGGCCCTTACGTGTTATACTGCAAGAGCTCAACTACATGGAGCTGAGAATTAGAAACCAATCATATCAGAAAGAAAAAACAAAAAGGTTTTTTTTTACTTTTTTTTTATTGTACGGAGAACATTTGATTTTTCATAAATAACAAAAAGTTCCAGGAAAACAAAAAAAAGGCCATTGATTTTCGGAGGCGCATTATCCCGTTGGCGGTGGTGGGCTGTGCCCGTCTGCGGTCTCGGACAAACGGACACCACACCAGTCCGGCACGGGGCTCCGTCTTCGCGGGTGACGCCTACTGGTTCCGCTGGCACCGATGTTGGTAGTTGCCAGGCTGGGAGGAGAGGGTGGGTAGCTGCCTGAGACGGAGCGGGGCTCCCAGTAAACTGCATAGACATGGTCGGAGGTCGGTAAACCGCATAGACATGGTCGGAGGTTGAGGAGCAGGTGTTGGTGGAGGGGGCCGTCTCCTTAGAAGCACTTCCTGTGGACGATGGAGGGACCTGCCTCGTCGTATTCCTGCTTGCTGATCCACATCTGCTGGAAGGTGGACAGGGAGGCCAGGATGGAGCCGCCAATCCAGACGGAGTACTTGCGCTCAGGGGGAGCGATGATCTAGGGAGAGAGAGAGGGGGAAAGAGTGCACGTTAGTGAACGAGTCTGCGAACAAAACAAGGGAAGCTTGGCCGTACCTACTGCCGGTGAGGGTCTAGACTTAAGCGTCGCTTTCTAAACAGAGACAAGCTGGGGGGGGCATAGCAGGCTTTCCTGACCATGCCGGAAGTGTGGCCGCTTCACAGCCCCCAACACACAAAGGCGCCAAGTCGAAAACACTAATGCTGCCCTGGGGCGACCTCTGGTGGTCGCTGGAAGGCTATTCTAGTATTACATATCTCAGTAGCAAGAGGGAGCGCCAACCAATTTACTCTGATATGGGGCCGAGGAAGAGCTGACAAATACCAACAGATGCCTGGCCCTTGATCCCATAAGACCTGGATAGGACCCTCTGCGCTTACTTGAGATTGGCCCCGGGCTCTGGGTTCTGTGGATTGCAAATGAAGGGGCTAATACGAGTGGCCTCCCGCCTGCATGGATTAGAAACTGCGCAACAGAAGCGCCCGGGCCCGAGGGTGGATTGCGCTCGCTGGGCGCAGGCAAGGGATCGGCTTACCTTGATCTTCATGGTGCTGGGGGCCAGGGCGGTGATTTCCTTCTGCATCCTGTCAGCAATACCAGGGTACATGGTGGTACCACCGGAGAGGACGTTGTTGGCGTACAGGTCCTTGCGGATGTCAATGTCGCACTTCATGATGGAGTTGTAGGTGGTCTCATGGATGCCGGCAGATTCCATTCCTGTGGGGGGGCAGAGGGTACAACTCAGAGGGCGGGTCGCGTGAACTCACAGGGGTCTTACTCAAGGATCAGTATGAGGCTTGGGTAGGGTAGGGCGCCCCCAGAAGTGCAAGCAGTTGTGGGGTATCTAGATTGTGCATACTTTTGCGAGTGGCAGCCTCTCAGGCGGCAAAGTGAAAGCTTCGGGAAGGGGGCTGGAGCAGTGGCATCGCCAGGAATCAAATTTAGGAGGGGCACAGAGGGGGCCAAAGACAAAAGTAGGGGGCCACAGACAAAAGTAAGGGGAGAACATGGTCACTGCTCGTCTTGGGTAGGGGGGCGCTTGGGGGGGGGGGCACAGGGTTTCACCCCCTCCTAGCGACGCCACTGAGCTGGAGGGGTGCCATCTGGCCACGGAAGTCGCTTCTTGGCGTCCTACGGATGGAAGCATGTCTGTGGGTGGATAGTGGGGAGAAGACGGCTTGGTGCTCGCCTGCATGTGAGGGTGAGGGGCGCTGGGAGGGTGGGAGTCTTCCACTAAGATCCTAGAGATGTGCTCACAGGGGAACTTTGGGTAAAGCTGGGCTGAGCCGGGCAGAAGGATATGTCGGAGAGTGTCTGATGGGGCTGGCAGGTTGGTGCCCGTCAGCGGGAGTTGGTGAAGGCCAGGCTGTCCTTCCGTTGGCATCGTGTCTAGGAAGGAAGCGAGGTTGGGGTGCTTTGGCTTTCAATGTCTCTGCATTGAAGAAAGTCTGATAGAGGGCCAGAGGACAGTGGAAAGGAGCTGCTGGGCACACATGACCAAGGGTGGGAGAGGAACGGGGACTGGGTAGGGAGCAGTGGGGAACTCCCGAGGGTAGGGTGGGCTTAAGTCTTACCGATGAAGGATGGCTGGAAGAGGGTCTCGGGGCAGCGGAAACGCTCGTTGCCGATGGTGATGACCTGGCCGTCGGGAAGCTCGTAGCTCTTCTCCAGGGAGGAGGAGGAGGCAGCAGTCGCCATCTCATTCTCGAAGTCCAGAGCCACGTAGCAGAGCTTCTCCTTGATGTCACGCACGATCTCACGCTCGGCTGCAGGTGGAGAAGTTGGGGGTCAGTTGGTCTCTTGCCTCCCTCCTCTCGGGCCTGTCCTTGCCCATATTTCGCATGCGCCATCTTGCACCCTCTATCCCTCACACGCCGCTGCACAGCCCACCATCCCCACACGGCCCTTCCGGGATTCTCTTCTGCCCTTTGGCATTCTACGCCCCCTCTATGTTTTGTGTAAAGGCGCAAATGCTATTGCAACGCCACATCCCCTGCTCGGCTGCGCCCCAAAGTGTTCTCTCCTCTGTCGTCCCTTTGCTTTCAGCTCCCACGGGCGCCTCCCAACCCCTCCCAACCCCGGAGTTCTTTTGACGATGTCTCATGGGCATCTCTCTGCCCCCTCTACTCCTCTGAACCCTGTATACACCTCTGCCAACCTCCCATGCATAACGAAAAACACTGGGGCCCCCCTTCAATCCCATGGCGCTCGGTCGGACAGTTCTCCATCCCTCTGTACCCCGGAGCCACCCTCGACCCCCCAGAGCCCCCACTGAACCCCTGGGTCACCCACTGTCCCGCTTGCCCGAAGGCTCGCCCCTTACCGGTGGTCACGAAGGAGTAGCCGCGCTCTGTCAGGATCTTCATCAGGTAGTCAGTCAGGTCCCGGCCGGCCAGATCCAGACGCTGGATGGCATGGGGGAGGGCGTAACCTTCATAGATGGGCACGTTGTGGGTGACACCATCACCAGAGTCCAAGACGATACCTGGGGAGAGGAAGCAAAGGGCCACAGTCACCACAAGTCCTCACAGCTGCCGAAGCGGCATCACAACATCACACAAGACCTAGCAGGTGCTGGCAAGCTGTGGCATTGCCAGGCGGGGGTAGGCTACCATGGCAGGACAGTGGCCAGGAGGCTAATACAAGGCATCACAGAGGCCAGGGGGCCAATACAAGGCATAACAGGGGCCAGGAGGCCAATAAAAGATGCCACAGGGGGCCAATAGAAGATGCCACAGGGGTGGTCAATACAAGGCATCACAGGGGCCAGGAGGCCAATACAAGATGCCACAGGGGGCCAATAGAAGATGCCGCAGGGGTGGTCAATACAAGGCATCACAGGGGCCAGGAGGCCAATAGAAGATGCCACAGGGGGCCAATAGAAGATGCCACAGGGGTGGTCAATACAAGGCATCACAGGGGCCAGGAGGCCAATACAGGATATCACAGGGGGGGGGCAAATACAAGGCATCACAGTGGCCAGGAGGTAAATACAAGGCATCACAGGGGCCAGGCATTGGCGGGCATCACAAGAACCCAGAGTGCAGTCCTCAGATGGCACAAGTGTATATCACAAGCCTCACAGGGTGCAGGCAGAGACCAGAAGGCCTCACAGAGCTCAGGCAACTATCACACACCTCGCAGCAGCCAAGTGGCCATTGCTATGCCTGCCAGGCCCCAGGTAGTCAACCTAAGACAGAAGTTTCAGTGGCCAACTCAACCTCCCATAGAGCTCGAGCAGCCAGCCCAAGGCTGTATAAAGCCCACAGGGCCATGGTAGTAGCATGGGGGGCCCAGGCAGGCACCTGCCACAAGGCAGTGCAGTGGTCAAACGGTCATTGCAGAACACAGCGCTGGATGGGCATCGTGAGGGCGCTCACAACCAAAAGAGCCATCACAGGACCACAAAGGTGCCAGGGTGATGGAGAGCAGATTGGGGGCGTCAATAGGGAAGGGAAGTCTGAGAGAAGAGAAAGGGGTGCCTTATGCAAGCGCACGCCCATGCACAGAGTAGCGCTCTCACCGGTGGTACGGCCGGAAGCGTAGAGGGACAGCACAGCCTGGATGGCCACATACATGGCGGGCACGTTGAAGGTCTCAAACATGATCTGGGTCATCTTCTCACGATTGGCCTTGGGGTTCAGGGGGGCTTCAGTGAGCAGGGTGGGGTGCTCCTCTGGGGCCACGCGCAGCTCGTTGTAGAAGGTGTGGTGCCAGATCTTCTCCATGTCGTCCCAGTTGGTGATGATGCCGTGCTCAATGGGGTACTTCAGGGTCAGGATACCCCTCTTGCTCTGGGCCTCATCCCCGACGTACGAGTCCTTCTGACCCATACCCACCATGACACCCTGGAAGAGGAAGACAAGGGGCTCAGTCAACCTGCGAGGTGGTTAGGGGGGCTCGCTTACACTGGATCTTGCATGGGGTGGTGCCCAGTGGCTTGGTCATCTAGAGTGGCAACAAGGCGGGGGTGCAGTCCCTCGTAGTCGGGGTGGCGCAAGGGGGGGGGGGCAAGAAAGTCCTCATGTTCGATGCAGATGGACGGGGTAATGCAGGCTTGCTCATGGCAGTGGGGTGTAGTAATGTGGGCTTAGTATCCTAATGGGGTCCTCGGCCATACTGGGGACTCAGTGCTCACCGGGAAGCAAGGTGTGGGGGGTGCTGCAGAAGGGCACTTGCATGGAGGTTATTTTTAAAAGTCCCATATAGGGCTCGAGCCTTCTACGAATTATCAGGGCTAAAAATGTCTGGGGGCGGGTGGGGGGGAGACCAAATTAAACTGGTAAGTGATCCGGGCGCGCTCGCCTTCGCCAGGGCCTGCGGGGGGCCCACCCGGGGCCGGGCGAGATATGTGCTGAGTCGGGTCTCTCTGGGAAGCCGCGGACAGCTGCGCGGGGGCGGCCGGGGGGTGGCACTCACCTGGTGGCGGGGGCGACCCACGATGGAGGGGAAGACAGCGCGGGGAGCGTCATCCCCAGCGAAGCCAGCCTTCACCAGGCCGGAGCCGTTGTCGCACACGAGGGCGGTGACCTCTTCATCGTCGCACATTGTGGAGGTGGTGGTGGGGTGTCTGTGGAGGGAGAAAGACAGGTGAGAACACACAGGGGCCCCTCGCCCTCGAAAAGGCGGTGCTTGGCTCCCCAGAGGCCGTGACTCCAGCCAACCCAACCCATACACCCCCCTCCTCCCCCCCACCCCCACACACACACACAGAAGTGCCACTTCACACTGGGGTGGCAATCAGAGTGGCACCGGGTCCCATCTTTACAAATGGCATAATTAAAAAAAGGCCTACGTGCTAAGTATCCCACAGAGAGAGGGTAGCGCTTAGACGCCGCCCAGACCCTGCTTTTAATCCATGCACCGCCGGGCCCCCTCCCTGCTCCCCCAGTACAAACAATGCTGCAAGGAGAAGGGGTGCCCGGCCAAGTGCGCCTTTTTTATCCTCCCTGCTTTGTGGTGACATTGTGGAAATTGTGTGGGTCCTTGTCCAACACAAGTCCCCCGAGTGCAGACAGGAAAGCGCCTCTGGAAGGGGCGCCCGCGTGGCACGAGGCGACGGGGGTCGCTGGTACACAGCAGGGCACCGTCTCCACGCCCAGTGCAGAGGAAGGGTTCAGATGGGCAACGCAAGCGGCGTGAGCGCCACCCCACCACGCGCCCTGAAGCCCCTAGCGCGTCCCCCATTCCTCTTTCTATGTCTTTGCCCAAGTGGCATTCGCCCCACTTTCCACTCCCCTCTTTCATTTGTTTTCTTCTCACCCATCGGCCAATATTTATTTCCGTGTCTCTCCTCCTTTCTTACTTTCCATGTTTCCTTGTCTGCACTGGCCCGGGTTCACTCTTCTCTTTCTTCTGCCCACCTCTTGCATTCCTTCCTTCTTCCATGTGCTCCCCTCTCTTCTCCTCTCTCACACTCCTCATATATTTTCACTCTTCCCCATCACATGCATTCTTTGCTTTCTCCCTTTTTCTTCTATCTGCTCCTCCCCTTCTCTTTAATTACTCCTCTCTCCCACTCCCCTTCGCCATTATCCTGTATTCTTGTCTTCTCTCCTGTGTTGTATTTCCTCCTCCCCGCTCCTCTTTCTTTATTCCTTTCTCCCTTGCACTGTTCCTCTTTCACTTATTCCTGTCTTCTATTTCCACGACCCCCTTCTCCTTGCCCTTTCTCTCATATTGCACTTCCTTCCTGTCTAGTATCGTTTCTCCCCGTCCCACTGCCTCTGTACCCCTCCATCTGGAGTCCCTGCTCCTCGTTACTCGGGATTGGGGGCCCCCTTGCCCTCTCCTCATGTCATCACGGGTATCCCTTCCTCTCTCCTGCCCCCTCCACCCTCCCATGCCCTCTGCTGCGTTGCCATTTCTCCCCTCTACAGTGTCTCGCCCATGACCCTCTCCTCTGTCCCCGGCCCCTCCTTATCTCTCGCTTCACGTCCTGCTTTCTGTCGCGTGTCGTCGCCTTTCCCTCGCCGCCGATAACCATACTATGAATAGGGACTCTGGCCTAAGGGCGGGTGGGGTCTGGGTTGAAAGCCCCTCTTGGGATTCCAAAAATTCCTAGCGATAGCGCCACGGACAGTCAAAAGATTGCCAGGCTCTGTACATTAATAACCGCCCTCCACGCCTGATTCTCTGAAGTCTGTCCCCCGCCAGTTGCCACCATAACCTGCCACCCCCCTGCCCCCCACACCCGTCCCTACAGTGGATGCGAGGCAGCAGCTGGTCTGGTTCAGCGGCTGCGATCAGCTCTTCTACTTCAGAGCAGGCCCGGGCGAGGGTGGCCGTCTCCTGGAGCCCTGGCCCAGCCCTGGTGAGCTGGCTCTTCCCGTGCCACCAAAACCCAGGAAAGCTAGTGCATGTGAGGCAGCGTCCTGGCGTGCTGGCCCTTCCCGTGCCACCAAAACCCAGGAAAGCTGGTCCATGTGAGGCAGCGTCCTGGCGTGCTGGCCCTTCCCGTGCCACCCAAACCCAGGAAAGCTAGTTCATGTGAGGCTCAGCCCTGGTGAGCTGGCCCTTCCTGAACAACCCAAACCCAGGAAATAGTGCATGTGAGGCTCAGCCCTGGTGTGCTGGCCCTTCCTGAACCACCCAAACACAGGAAAGCTAGTTCATGTGAGGCAGCGTCCTGGCGTGCTGGCCCTTCCCGTGCCACCAAAACCCAGGAAAGCTAGTGCTGTGAGGCAGCGTCATGGCGTGCTGGCCCTTCCCGTGCCACCAAAACCCAGGAAAGCTAGTCCATGTGAAGCAGCGTCCTGGCGTGCTGGCCCTTCCCGTGCCACCAAAACCCAGGAAAGCTAGTGCATGTGAGGCTCAGCCCTGGTGTGCTGGCCCTTCCTGGTGTCCCAAACCCAGCAGCCCTGGTGTGCTGGCCCTTCCCAAACCCATCAAGGCTCGTCCAGTTGGAGCACAACCCTGGTGTGCTGGCCCCTCCTGAGCTCCCCAAACCCAGCAAGACTACTCCAAGTGGAGCACCGCCCTAGTGAACTGGCTCTTCCCAAACACAGCAAGGCTCGTCCAGGTGGAGCACAGCCCTAGTGTGCTGGTTCTTCCCAAACACAGCAAGGCTCGTCCAAGTGGAGCACAGCCCTAGTGTGCTGGTTCTTCCCAAACACAGCAAGGCTCCTCCAAGTGGAGCACAGCCCCAGTGTGCTGGCCCTTCCCTAGCCACCCAAACCCGGCAAGGCTCGTCCAGTTGGAGCACAGCACTCGTGCGCTGGCCCAGCCTGAGGCGCTGTGGTAGGCATATCCAAAGACTTCAGCCAGATAAGCTGGCTTCCCTGGGGCCCTTTGCCACACGAGAGCGGAAGCAGCCGGGTTGCACGCTCCAGAGGCCTCGGTCGGATGAGCTGCCCGCCCCACCCCTGGGCCCAGTCCCACTGCAGAGGTAGCCAAGATGGGCTGGACGCTCAATGCTGCGCGGTGAGCTCCCCGGATGCCTCGAGCCAAGCAGTGAAGTCCAGAGAACGGTCCCCTTCCTGTGCCCAAGCCCCAAGGAGCTGTGAGCTCGGCCCGGGTGCAGCGGCCGGCTAGGTCCCCCTTACCGGCTCTTGGAGCAGCGATGAGGCCTGGATGGAGGGCTGGTGGACGGCTACGGATGGTCTTGCTGGGGCTGGCCCCGGAGTATATATACCCCCAGCTGCCGCCCTCCAGCACGCCTCTCCGGCACGCTCCATATTTGGAAAACGTCCAAGGCACCTGTGCCAGGCCCATTCATGGCCAGCTGACCGGCCCAGGCCGCGACTAGGCCGCGGGTCCACCCCAGGGACGTCGCGGCCCTTGTAAGGACACACGGCGACAGCTTGGGGTAACCCTGGGGAAGCCATTCCTTAACCATATATAGAGCCCCAGGCGGTGGGGGCTCCTGCCGGGCCAGGGCGGGCAACTGCTCCACCCAGGCACCGTCCATACATCCACCGCCCCTATGGGCCTATTCCGGGCCCAGCCGCAGGATGGGGAATGTTTAAAGAAAAGGCGAAATCAGGGGGTTACCAAGGTGACTGTGTGGGGCTGCGGGCGGGCGGGGAGAGGTTGTGGGGGGGGGGGGGCTGGGGGGTGCGGGCAGTTAGGCATGCCGTGACATTAAAAGCAATGCTTTGTACCAAAGGACTAAGCAGGGAGGTGGGGGGCGCCGAGTCCCCCGAAACAACCACACCCAGTGATGGCATGTGAGAAGAACTAAGAGGGGCATGGAGAGCATGTACATGGCACAGAGCCCCTGGTGCCACATACAGAATATGGGGTTTGTGAATTGGTGGGTGAGACTTTACACACTGGCTATCGGCAAGGCAGACTCAAGCAGCTCTCAGTGAATTCTTTATAGAAACGACACCTTTCCTAGAAGCCTGGCAGCACTCGCGCGCGCCAGGTGCCAGCAGGCACAGAGGGGGCAGGGCTCCCAGCGGTGCAGGTGTGGAGGAGATACAGTCACTCTACCGGGCGCCCCTTTTTATAGTTCAGGCAGCGGCCTTGGAATAGGCCCCGCTAGTCCCACCTCGCAGCCGCTGAAGATGGTGCTATGCCACGTTGGGCGAGCTGGTAGAGATGGGTGACGTGGGGACTGGTTAGAGATGGGTGAGATGGGGACTGGTTAGAGATGGGTGACGTGGGGACTGGTTAGAGATGGGTGAGATGGGGACTGGTTAGAGATGGGTGAGATGGGGACTGGTTAGAGATGGGTGATGGAGGGACTGGTTAGAGATGGGTGAGGTGGGGACTGGTTAGAGATGGGTGAGGTGGGGACTGGTAGAGATGGGTGACGTGGGGACTGGTAGAGATGGGTGACATGGGGACTGGTAGAGATGGGTAATGGAGGGACTGGTTAGAGATGGGTGATGGAGGGACTGGTTAGAGATGGGTGACGTGGGGACTGGTTAGAGATGGTTGAGATGTGGACTGGTTAGAGATGGGTGACGTGGGGACTGGTAGAGATGGGTGATGGGGGGACTGGTTAGAGGTGGGTGACGTGGGGACTGGTTAGAGATGGGTGAGATGGGGAGTGGTTAGAGATGGGTGACGTGGGGACTGGTTAGAGATGGGTGAGATGGGGAGTGGTTAGAGATGGGTGACGTGGGGACTGGTAGAGATGGGTGACGTGGGGACTGTTAGAGATGGGTGACGTGGGGACTGGTAGAGATGGGTGATGGAGGGACTGGTAGAGATGGGTGATGGAGGGACTGGTTAGAGATGGGTGACGTGGGGACTGGTTAGAGATGGGTGAGATGTGGACTGGTTAGAGATGGGTGACGTGGGGACTGGTAGAGATGGGTGACGTGGGGACTGGTAGAGATGGGTAATGGAGGGACTGGTTAGAGATGGGTGATGGAGGGACTGGTTAGAGATGGGTGAGGTGGGGACTGGTTAGAGATGGGTGAGGTGGGGACTGGTAGAGATGGGTGACGTGGGGACTGGTAGAGATGGGTGACATGGGGACTGGTAGAGATGGGTAATGGAGGGACTGGTTAGAGATGGGTGATGGAGGGACTGGTTAGAGATGGGTGACGTGGGGACTGGTTAGAGATGGGTGAGATGTGGACTGGTTAGAGATGGGTGACGTGGGGACTGGTAGAGATGGGTGATGGGGGGACTGGTTAGAGATGGGTGACGTGGGGACTGGTTAGAGATGGGTGAGATGGGGAGTGGTTAGAGATGGGTGACGTGGGGACTGGTTAGAGATGGGTGACGTGGGGACTGGTAGAGATGGGTGACGTGGGGACTGGTAGAGATGGGTGACGTGGGGACTGGTTAGAGATGGGTGACGTGGGGACTGGTTAGAGATGGGTGACGTGGGGACTGGTAGAGATGGGTGACGTGGGGACTGGTAGAGATGGGTGACGTGGGGACTGGTTAGAGATGGGTGACGTGGGGACTGGTAGAGATGGGTGTGGGGGGACTGGTAGAGATGGGTGACGTGGGGACTGGTAGAGATGGGTGACGTGGGGCCTGGTAGAGATGGGTGACGGGGGGACTGGTTAGAGATGGGTGACGTGGGGACTGGTAGAGATGGGTGTGGGGGGACTGGTAGAGATGGGTGACGTGGGGCCTGGTAGAGATGGGTGACGTGGGGACTGGTAGAGATGGGTGTGGGGGGACTGGTAGAGATGGGTGTGGGGGGACTGGTAGAGATGGGTGACGTGGGGCCTGGTAGAGATGGGTGACGTGGGGACTGGTAGAGATGGGTGACGTGGGGACTGGTAGAGATGGGTAATGGAGGGACTGGTTAGAGATGGGTGATGGAGGGACTGGTTAGAGATGGGTGACGTGGGGACTATTTAGAGATGGGTGAGATGTGGACTGGTTAGAGATGGGTCACGTGGGGACTGGTTAGAGATGGGTGTGGGGGGACTGGTTAGAGATGGGTGACGTGGGGACTGGTTAGAGATGGGTGAGATGGGGAGTGGTTAGAGATGGGTGACGTGGGGACTGGTAGAGATGGGTGTGGGGGGACTGGTAGAGATGGGTGTGGGGGGACTGGTAGAGATGGGTGACGTGGGGCCTGGTAGAGATGGGTGACGTGGGGACTGGTAGAGATGGGTGACATGGGGCCTGGTAGAGATGGGTGACGTGGGGACTGGTTAGAGATGGGTGAGATGGGGACTGGTTAGAGATGGGTGACGTGGGGACTGGTTAGAGATGGGTGAGATGGGGAGTGGTTAGAGATGGGTGACGTGGGGACTGGTAGAGATGGGTGACGTGGGGCCTGGTAGAGATGGGTGTGGGGGGACTGGTAGAGATGGGTGACGTGGGGCCTGGTAGAGATGGGTGACGTGGGGACTGGTAGAGATGGGTGTGGGGGGACTGGTAGAGATGGGTGTGGGGGGACTGGTAGAGATGGGTGACGTGGGGCCTGGTAGAGATGGGTGACGTGGGGACTGGTAGAGATGGGTGACGTGGGGCCTGGTAGAGATGGGTGACGTGGGGACTGGTTAGAGATGGGTGAGATGGGGACTGGTTAGAGATGGGTGACGTGGGGACTGGTTAGAGATGGGTGAGATGGGGAGTGGTTAGAGATGGGTGACGTGGGGACTGGTAGAGATGGGTGACGTGGGGCCTGGTAGAGATGGGTGACGTGGGGACTGGTTAGAGATGGGTGAGATGGGGAGTGGTTAGAGATGGGTGAGATGGGGAGTGGTTAGAGATGGGTGTGGGGGGACTGGTAGAGATGGGTGACGTGGGGACTGGTAGAGATGGGTGACGTGGGGCCTGGTAGAGATGGGTGACGTGGGGACTGGTAGAGATGGGTGACGTGGGGACTGGTTAGAAATCGGAGGCGTGGGGACTGGCTGGTTGGGGACAACTTAGAAGCCAAATACTCTATAAAATGGTATTTTAGAGGCCCAAAAGGTAGTTCCTCGTTATCAGCAGCGCATACCATTGAGGAATGATACCTAAAATGTGTGATTTGGAGAAGTTTGAAAAAATGGAATAAGAAGAGAGGAAGTGGAGTTGTGAAAAATATCAGATGCCTCCAAACAGCTGAGGCAAACTATGTAATTATAGGGGATTTGATGCCGAGGCCATATTCACCTCACATGTCATGGGCAGAGGTAAATGACACAAAAAGTGTTCCTATTACCGGGGAGGCTGGGCGGGGGTGGAGCAGTCCAAAATGCTCACCGAAGCCCTATTCTCAACACGTGGCGTATTTTTACATGGCCCCCTTGCAGACGAGTGCAGTGACACGTGGTTCCAATTTCTACGATCCTCCTTGAAATGGTTCCAATTGCTATTGTTTGAAAATTAAATCGTGCCCACATGGCCAACGCATATGCCATTTCGTAGGTTTTGGAACCAGCTTCCAAACTATGCAAACAACATTTTGGCAACGTTGATGTTTTTTGGCCTCTTTGATCTGTTATTTATGTCACGGGACATATCGCCGCTCCACCCGAATCACGCCCAGCCCGTGGCGTTGCAGGGATGGCACTCCGAGGACGGACCACCCTCTTTGCTCCTCTTTCCCTTTTGTGTCCATTGCATGCACTTTACACCCGGGGCACTCTGGGCTCTGCCACCGGCTGGGCAGGCCCAGACTTTCCTGCCTGGGGTCCGATAAATTATGGTGACACCTAACGGAGAGACACGCCTCCACACTGATCAGCGGTGACACCAGAGGCAAGCTCCACCCCTTCCTCCCATCCCTCTCTTACCTGTAGACCCCTGTCATCTTTATGCTACTGTACTGTGCATTGCTCCCCCTTCAGCCTCGCTCTCCTGGGGGCCCTTTTCCATTTCTCTGTATGCTAAGGTCTGCATCCGCCCATGGCGCGGGCACATCATGCCACTTTCTGGACAAGTATTGGTACTGTTAAACCACTGAGGTAGCACTGGACTACCTCATTTCCAACCCAGATGGCCAACACACCCATCACATTGCCAGTCCAGCCCACCAGCGCTACATGCCATCTCTGCCAGTCCAATGTACCAAAATGGCCTGTTCACTGCCCTTGTTATACTAGCGACATGCTACTATACTGCCAACGGCATACCAGTTCAGCGCCAATCCGCTGTGTGCTGCAGTGCTACTAATCCACTGCAATGAATGAATGCCAACCCAGTGTCAATGGAATGTGCCAATCCCATACACGAATAATCTAGTTAGCCAACAAAGCCACCTGCGTGCACACGCACTGCCGACACTCTATACAGTGCTGCTGTTTGTTTGGCCCTGCAGCTGTGATTGCCATCACCCCCTCTTATAACTTTTTAAGTCAATACATACGGTACATCCAAGTATAGCGCCCCGCCCACGTCCCCTTTAGCAAGCGAACTTTACACCTCAGTGGGACTCACGAGAACCCTGCTGTCCTTTTCTTAACAGCAGAATGGAACTCTGTGGAGAAGAGCAGCACGTGCTGGGTTACGCAGGTTTACTCTAAAAAGAGCCCAGCTTCCGCCCACGTGGGACCCAGTCTCTCTCACCACTATAGCCATTCCCACAAAGCTCACAGTAGGCCTCCAGCACCTGCAGGTAGCCGGATCCAGGGGGCACTTCTCTGAGAAGATCTTCAACTCAAAGCCCACCCCCCCTTTAAGGGTCCTCATAGTTCCACCCAGCTTCTCCGCCTATAGAACGTATCCGTTTGGGGCGATTCAGGGCCTCGGAAATTGCTAGGAGGGTGTTTCTACTGAGCCTGGCAGAGGCCAGCAAAGCCCGTGTGCCCGTGACTGAGCTGGAAGGAGGCTCATGGTAATGCACGGTCAGGCTAGGGGAGGCCTTGCATTGCCCCCTCCTGCTTGCAACGCATGGTCAGGCTAGGAGAGGACTTGCATTGCCCCCTCCTGCTTGCAACGCATGGTCAGGCTAGGAGAGGCCTTGCATTGCCCCCTCCTGCTTGCAACGCACGGTCAGGCTAGGGGAGGCCTTGCATTGCCCCCTCCTGCTTGCAACGCACGGTCAGGGTAGGGGAGGCCTTGCATTGCCCCCTCCTGCTTGCAACGCACGGTCAGGCTGGGGGAGGCCTTGCATTGTCCCCCCCTGCTTGCAACGCACGTTCAGGCTAGGAGAGGACTTGCATTGCCCCCTCCTGCTTGCAACGCACGGTCAGGCTAGGAGAGGCCTTGCATTGCCCCCTCCTGCTTGCAACGCACGATCAGGCTCGGAGAGGCCTTGCATTGTCCCCTTCTGCTTGCAACGCACGGTCAGGCTAGGGGAGGCCTTGCATTGCCCCCTCCTGCTTGCAACGCACGGTCAGGCTAGGGTGGGCCTTGCATTGCCCCCTCCTGCTTGCAACGCACGGTCAGGCTAGGAGAGGCCTTGCATTGCCCCCTTCTGCTTGCAACACAAGTGTCCAATAGTGATCCTGCTTTGCAGGCAGAAGAATTGAAGCTCCGCTTTCATGTTGACTGACGGTCTGGACCCCAACAATAGAAGACTAGACACCTACTTTACTCTGATTAAAACTCCAGGGGAGACAGCCCGTCAGCTGATCAGGCATTTAGGGTGGCCAGTGTCACTGTCCACAAGGCAGACAAGCCATTTGAGTTGGCCTCAAGGACGACATTTTAGTGCTATACAAACCATCTAACTAAATAATCCACACACTATTTAATCACCCAAGGGCACGCACGTGTGTCTGCAGTCTCTCACACATGCTGTGACATCCCTGACGCATCTGTGATTTGAAGCCCACGTGGGTGGTTTATGAAGATGATTTCCTGATATTCGATTGTACGCAGCTAGTATTACAGGGTCTGATCACCTCCTTCTCTGATTCTGCCACCTGTCATTCTCTGAAAGTAAATCCTGATAAAAATTAAAGTTATGCATTGCACAACTAGTGAGAACATTTCCAAATTTCAATGGCGTGTTGGTCCCACTTGATTGAGTAGGTTGATAGATTGTTTATCTAGGATTTCCAATCATTGCAAAGCCTCAGAAGTGTTATTTTAAGGAATGGTTACAAACTCGTGCAACCACACTTTCAAACCAGCTGTGTAGAGTTGACGCAAAATATGGTATATTCTCAATGGCAATGGTGCACATATTGAGGTTTTATGAGGGGAAGATAGTCCCGAAAACATTACATGGTATTGAGATTCTGGCTTCCAGGGTTTTAGATGTTTTACCTATTTTAGAAGGATTAGATTGGAGAAAGGACCTTCAGGTTCCAAGCTGCATGCCAGCCCCTTCCTGGGCAAACCCTTGGAAAAGTTGGTATTCCCCCAACTGATCCATTACACTGAACTTGCGGTTTGCCTCTATGACAATCAATCAGGATTCCGGGCATCCAGAGGCACAGAAACTGCTCTGCTGAACACCCATGAAAATCTGCTCGCCAATCTTGACTCCAACTCTCCCGCTGCTCACATTCTCCTCAATCTCTCCTCTGCTTTTGACACGGTCAAACATTCTATCCTCATAAAATGGCACCATGATACCCTCAGCATCACAGACAGGCACTGGATTGACTGACCTCCTTCCTAACTAACCACCCTTCCCAGGTACAACTGGGCCCTTTCTTATCCATAACCTCTCTCTGTACCTGTGGCGTTCCCCAGGGCTCTATCCTTTCACTGTGGCTTTTCAATATCTCTTGCACACCCGATCTCCTCCTTCTCTCCTCATTTCCAGTGTTATGCTGATGACACATTGCTTTCCTTTGAACCTCCCTCTACTACCTCCTCATCCTCCTCTCTCATTCCCGACTGTCTGACTGCTAATCAGGCTTGGTGTGCAGCTAATGATCTCTGTCTTAATGCCAGTAAGACTGAGAGCCTTCTTATTGGGACAACGCCCTGTTTTCCTCTTGCCATCTGGCCGACCCTCCCTGGGCCCTCTGACTTCACCATCCAGTGAGGCCAAAAATCTCAGAGTCATCTTCGACTCCTCGCTCTCCTTCACTCCTCACATCTTTGACTTTGCCAAGAGGGTCCACTTTCAGCTTCATCTCCTTAGAAGCATTCTCCATTTTTCACCTTTCCACAGAAGCTCCATGTCTCTAGAGCTCTGGTCCTCTCCAGGCTAGATTACCCCAACAGCCTCTCACTCAATCTGCCTCTTTCCTCCCTCCGCCCCCTTCAACTAGTCCAGAATAGGGCTCTGAGACTTATCCTTGGCCTCAAACCCATGGACCGCATCTCTCCAGCCCTAAATTCTCTCCACTGGCTCCCGGTGACTGCGAGGATCAAATTCAAGACCCTCTGCATAATCCTCAAGGCTTTCTGGGGCCTGGGCCCACACTATCTCCAACTCTCTCTCCCTAAATACCTCCCTGCTCGAGCCCTCCACTCTTCAGACTCAAACTCTCTGCTGATCAAACGCTTCTCTAAGCAGAGAGTGGGGGTGGGTCTCTCTCTTCGGCTGGCGCCTCTCTTTGGAACAGCCTACCCACCCCTCTCAGACTTGAGCCAGACCCCTTAAATTCCGGAAACTTCTCAAAACTCTTATTTTTTCTACCCCTTTTCTTCTCACCCTCCCAACTGCCCCTGAGACTGGTGGTCAGGTTCTCATGAGTCCCACAGGATACTAGGCCACCCACCAAGTCAACATCCTCTCCCCCCCCTCAGCACTTTGCTCTGGGCCCCCAGCCAGGTGGAGGTGCATCCCCCTTGGGACATCCCCGCTCTTAGCCAGTAGTCTGATCATCTGGCACCTCTTGGCACTTCCCCTCATGGGCTCACACCAGCACTTGCCCCTGGCACCCCTCACCACTTCCCCTCCTGGGCTAACACCAGCACTTGCCCATACCTGTTCCCTCCTCCCCCACTCCCTTCCCTCGCCAGGTACCTACCGACGCTGCACTTGCACGTCCAATGTCACAAGGCCTAGTAGGACCATGATTGTTTGTTATTTACTGCTTTTGCTTTGGTTAAGCACTCCCCTTGTCTCCTCCCCTCTTTTGTCGTGTGGCGCCTGGAAACACCATTGGGTTGAATAAGCACCTAACAAATGCTCGATAAATAAAATAAATAAAAAAATAAATGAGATATCAGCTCGGCTTACATTAATTAAAATCAAAGGCCTGTTGGAAATCTTTTCTATTTTTATTATGCAATTTTATGCCCAAAAATTTGAATCTTTATTCTCGGATCTACGGACCATCCTGAATATGAAGGGGGACAGATATGTAAATGAGTTTCCCATATGGAGCAAAACGGAGCAACAGGTCCCTGGCGGTGGGATGGAGAGGCAGACGCGCTTGGAATGTTGGTTTGCCTCAGGAATAGGAGATTGGGCAAGGGAGATCCACTAGATCTCGTTAAGGTTGGTGTCTTGACAGGATGACAATGACAACTAGGGGTGGGGGCACCCGGAAGTAGGTAGGGGAGAATATTTAAGTACCGGCTGAGAACTCCGGGCTAGGCCCCACACAGGGTTTGAGAGTTACTTCCTGGAAATATCAATGGGCCACCCGGTAATGGGGATAACATGGAGGAACAGGTCCCTGGCCGGGGGAAGGAGAGGCTGACGGGCTTGGAGCGTTGGTTTGCTTCAGGAATAGGAAATTGGGCAAGGAAGATCCATTAGATCTTGCTAAGGTCGGTGTTTCCCCAGGATGACAAGGACAACTAGGGGTTTCTGAAGGGTATGTTCAGAGCTTCTAGAACGCAGGTGGGCTCATTATACCTAAGGGAGCAGAGTGCAGGTTCCTACTTGGTGGGGGCATTGGGGTCGCATGGGGCCACCCCCAAAGCATGGCAGAGTTACAATGCGGTCCCAGATAAGGAGGCACGCTGCGGTGTAGTCCGTGAACTACAACCACTGACTGCTTCAGTCATGATGGGGTGACACGGGCACTGCTACCACTATTGACGGTTGGGGCTCCTCAACAACCGATGCAGTGGCCTTGGGTTCGCTCCAAATGGGAGTGACTGAACTGGCAGTTGGATACCAGGGCGGGATGTTCTCGCAAGAACGGAATTGGTGTGAGAAGGCTCATAGGTTTTGGGCATGGGACTTTGTAAGACGGGATTGGCGGAGCCAACCAGGAAAGGACTATGTGTTGGGCTAGGTATGCATAAGACCTGAGCGGGGCTGGGGCCGCCTAATAGGATGACTCTACTAATGCGACCAATATGTTTCCAATAAAGTGTATTATGTTTCCAACTTTCAGAAAGTTTCTGGCTCTTATCTTTGGGTGTAAGCAGGGTTTGGGGATTTATGCATGTTATTGTTATTGTGCAAGGGGCCATAGTAGGGGTTAGCCCCGCTAAGCAGCTGCACCAGCCCACGCAGGGGCACTAGAGGTGCAGCTCACATAGTGGGTAGCCCCTCTGGCCATCCCCTACATGGGCTCGCCCCCTCAAGGTGGGCGTAGTGCAGGTGCCCTCGGGGGTCCGGCCGTAAACGCATAAATAGCCTGGGCTGAGAGAGCAAGGTCTCTTTTCCAGCCCAGGCAGCAGCAACCACCCTCCCACCCAAGCTGTAAGGAAGACAAGGGCAAGAATGGAAAAGAGAGGGTTCTTGCCAGGAGGACAAGTCAGAGTAGAGAGTTGCCTTTCCTAAATCTGCTGGCAGGTGAGTGTTGGTAGCCCCCCGTGCTCCATTTTGGCCCATTTTAAATTTTTTAAAAAAGAAAGGTTTCACCCCGCCGAGCCCCGTGTGCCCGCATCCCTGTTCGATTCCCTTCCTGCTTTGGCCCAGCTCCCGCCTCCCATCCCACCCAATCCCTATGATTGGCTGCAATCAGCCTTGTGTTGTAGGTCTGCTGGCTGTACCGGAGCACTCACTGCCTTTCCTAAATCTGCTGGCAGGGGAGTGTTGGTGATCGGCTCTCCACCTAGGTCTTAGATCTCTTTTGTAATCTGTGCAGCAGGTGAGTGTTTGCTGAGGGAGAACCTCCTGGGACGCTCCCTGGGTGTTTTATTGCTAAATTCAGAAGCCCCAAGTCCCATTGTGTGCCCTCATTGCTTCGATTCCCTCTGCCCGCTAGCACCTCCCTGTTCCCGCCTCCCTGCCCTCCCCCTGTCCCTGATTGGTGCGCCTGCCTGGATTTAACTGACCTTCCCAGGGCAGCCCTCTTCCCGTGCAGCCCATGCGGCTAAGGGCCCCAAGGCAAAGGGCGGCCCCTACATTGGCAGCTTCGATGCATGTCAGCAGGTGTCTGCAGGGGAAGCCATGGAAGCCAGTAGCCAGCCGTCAACCAGAACTGCCCAAAAACCCCAAAAAAGTAAGTGTGGCATGCATGGGCAGTAGAGCAATTACTCTACTCCAGAAAGCCCAGCCATTCTACATTATCCTAACTCTAAACTGTGAACGCTTGCGTATGCCACAGACAGAATTGTAAATGTTAACATGCACCACACATAGATGTAATCAATTGCATACCTCCCTCTTAGTATAACCATTCAAGGCAGTGCATTGAACATTTTCTGAATAGTAACCCACCCCATAAGACTGTCACATATTGTGCTCAAAGAATACTAGAAAGTTTCTTAGATGGATTCACGAACACTACCTTGGGTCGCCTCTAGATAGAAATGTAATTGCTAACATGGCCCACAACTAGATGGAATTTGTGAATGTCAACAGGTCACACACTTAGAGGGAATCATGACCATTAGGCTGCGTCACATCTAAATAGAATTGTGCATGTTAGCATGTACCAGCACGTCCCACACCGTGATAGAAATGTGAATGTTAGCATGTGCCACACTTAGAGATGAAATCGTGAACATTAACCTAAGTCGCATCTAGTCCGAATGAAATCGTTAGCATGTTCCACACTTAGATAGGATTGTGAAGGATAGCATGTGCCACACTTAGATGAAATCATAAGCATTAGCCAGAGTCGCACCTTGATATAAATGTGAATGTTAGCATGTCCCAAACCGAGATAGAATTGTGAATGGTAGCATGTGCCTCACTTAAACGGAATTGTGAATGGTAGCATGTGCCACACCTAGATAGAATTGTGAATGGTAGCATGTGCCTCACTAAAACACAATTGTGAATGGTAGCATGTGCCACACTTAAAGATGAAATCGTGAACATTATCCTAAGTCGCATCTAGCGAGAATGGAATTGTCAGCATGTCCCACACTTAGTTGGAATTGTGAATGGTAGCATGTGCCACACTTAGATGAAATCATGGGCACTATCCCGAGTCACTTCTTGATATAAATGTGAATGTTAGCATGTCCCAAACCTAAATAGAATTGTGAACAGTAGCATGTCCCACACCCAGATCAAATTGTAAATGGTAGCATGTACCTCACTTAAACGCAATTGTGAATGGTAGCATGTGCCACACTTAGATGGAATTGTGAACAGTAGCATATCTCACACCTAGATGGAATTGTCAATGGTAGCATGTCCCAAACCTAGATAGAATTGTGAATGGTAGCATATGCCTCACTTAAACGGAATTGTGAATGGTAGCATGTGCCACACCTAGATAGAATTGTGAATGGAAGCATGTGCCTCACTTAAACACAATTGTGAATGTTAGCATGTGCCACACTTAAAGATGAAATTGTGAACATTATCCTAAGTCGCATCTAGCGAGAACGGAATTGTCAGCATGTCCCACACTTAGTTGGAATTGTGAATGGTAGCATGTGCCACACTTAGAGGAAATCATGGGCACTAGCCCGAGTCACTTCTTGATATAAATGGGAATGTTAGCATGTCCCAAACCTAAATAGAATTGTGAACAGTAGCATGTCCCACACCCAGATCAAATTGTAAATGGTAGCATGTTCCTCACTTAAACGCAATTGTGAATGGTAGCATGTGCCACACTTAGATGGAATTGTGAACAATAGCATATCTCACACCTAGATGGAATTGTGAATGGTAGCATGTCCCAAACCTAGATAGAATTGTGAACAGTAGCATTTCCCACACCTAGATGGAATTGGGAATGGTAGCATGTGCCACACTTAGAAAGAATTGTGATTATTAACATATGCCACACCTAGACGTAATCGTGAACATTAGCCGGCGTCACATCTATATATGATCGTGAAGGTCAGCATGTGCCACACTTAGATAGAATTGGGATTATTAGCACATGCCACACCTAGATGGAACTGTGAATGTTATCATGTGCCACACCCATACTTTATCATGAACATTAGCCGGCGTCGCCCCTAGACATAATCATGAACATTAGCCGCGGTCACCCTAGACGAAATCGTGAACATTAACATAAGTCGCATCTAGTCCGAATGAAATCGTTAGCATGTTCCACACTTAGATAGGATTGTGAATGATAGCATGTGCCAATCTTAGATGAAATCATAAGCATTAGCCAGAGTCGCACCTTGATATAAATGTGAATGTTGGCATGTCCCAAACCGAGATAGAATTGTGAATGGTAGCATGTGCCTCACTGAAACGGAATTGTGAATGGTAGCATGTGCCACACCTACATAGAATTGTGAATGGTAGCATGTGCCTCACTTAAAAACAATTGTGAATGGTAGCATGTGCCACACCTACATAGAATTGTGAATGGTAGCATGTGCCTCACTTAAAAACAATTGTGAATGGTAGCATGTGCCACACCTAAAGATGAAATCGTGAACATTATCCTAAGTCGCATCTAGCGAGAACAGAATTGTCAGCATGTCCCACACTTAGTTGGAATTGTGAATGGTAGCATGTGCCACACTTAGATGAAATCATGGGAACTAGCCCGAGTCACTTCTTGATATAAATGTGAATGTTAGCATGTCCCAAACCTAAATAGAATTGTGAACAGTAGCATGTCCCACACCCAGATCAAATTGTAAATGGTAGCATGTACCTCACTTAAACGCAATTGTGAATGGTAGCATGTGCCACACTTAGATGGAATTGTGAACAGTAGCATATCTCACACATAGATGGAATTGTGAATGGTAGGTTGTCCCAAACCTAGATAGAATTGTGAATGGTAGCATGTGCCACACCTAGATAGAATTGTGAATGGTAGCATGTGCCTCACTTAAACGGAATTGTGAATGGTAGCATGTGCCACACCTAGATAGAATTGTGAACAGTAGCATTTCCCACACCTGGATGGAATTGTGAATGGTAGCATGTCCCAAACCTAGATAGAATTGTGAACAGTAGCATTTACCACACCTAGATGGAATTGTGAATGGTAGCATGTCCCAAACCTAGATGGAATTGTGAACAGTAGCATGTCCCACACTTAGATGGAATTGTGAGTGGTAGCATGTGCCACACTTAAAGATGAAATCGTGAACATTATCCTAAATCGCATCTAGCGAGAACGGAATTGTCAGCATGTCCCACACTTAGTTGGAATTGTGAATGGTAGCATGTGTCACACTTAGATGAAATCATGGGCACTATCCCGAGTCACTTCTTGATATAAATGTGAATGTTAGCATGTCCCAAACCTAAATAGAATTGTGAACAGTAGCATGTCCCACACCCAGATCAAATTGTAAATGGTAGCATGTACCTCACTTAAACGCAATTGTGAATGTTAGCATGTGCCACACTTAGATGGAATTGTTAACACTAGCATGTCTCACACCTAGATGGAATTGTGAATGGTAGCATGTCCCAAACCTAGATATAATTGTGAACAGTAGCATTTCCCACACCTAGATGGAATTGTGAATAGTAGCATGTGCCACACTTAGAGATGAAATCGTGAACATTAGCCTAAGTCGCATCTAGATAGAACAGAATTGTTAGCATGTCCCCCACTTAGATGGAATTGTGAATGGTAGCATGTGCCACACTTAGAAAGAATTGTGATTATTAACATATGCCACACCTACACGTAATCGTGAACATTAGCCGGTGTCACATCTATATATGATCGTGAAGGTCAGCATGTGCCACACTTAGATAGAATTGGGATTATTAGCACATGCCACACCTAGATGGAACTGTGAATGTTAGCATGTGCCACACCTAGACATAATCATGAACATTAGCCGGCGTCGCCTCTAGACATAATCGTGAACATTAGCGCGGTCATCCTAGACGAAATCGTGAACATTAGCCGGCGTCGCATATAGAAGCGATGGTGAACGTCAGAAGGTGCCACACTCAGATAGAATTGTGATTATTAGCATACGCCACACTTAGATGGAATTCTGAATGTTAGCATGTGCCACACCTAGACATAATCATGAACATTAGCCGGCGTCGCATATAGACGTAATTGTAAACACTAACCAGCGTCGCATCTAGATAGGTTTAAAATGTCAGCATGTGCCACACATAGATAGTATTGTGAATGTTAGTTTTTGCCCAATTAACCAATCCACTAACAATTTCACCCCTTTGCATATACCTCTCAAACTCTAACCAAACACAACTACAAGCCTATAACACAACAATCCACACAAACGTCACTACAATGCAACAACAAAACTAACCACACATGGGGCCTCATTCCGAGTTTGCTATTAGCACCATGACTGCCTCCAAAATCGGTCCGGGTCTGGTGGAGGAGAATGTCCCGTCTGCCCTAAGCGGACCCGGTAAGTCCCCATTCCAAAAGCCATTCCCATTTGAGCCCCCATAGGGCTCAATGGGAAGGTGCTAATAACGGGCCCGCTAATTGCGGGCCCGTTATTAGCTCCATGGTCCCTTAACGGGTCCCATGAAGAACGGCTGGTCAGACCAGCCGTTCCAGGTGGGACCCGTTGAGGGACCTCGGAATAGGGCGGTAAGGGATTACCGGTCTCCTTACCGGTGCCCGGTATCCCTTACCGTCCACCTCATAATGACCCCCATAGACTCGCCCAACAACACACGACTACCGACCAGAAAACACCCCAAGCCCAACCAACGGAATTCCGGGTTGAGGCCGCAAACAGCACATCACTGCTCTCTTGCACTTTTCCAGCTTATTCCCACTAACTCACACCTCCCCCCGCTTTTCAGAGCCACAAGAGCGCCATTGGACCACTCCGGTGGTGATAGTGCGCGGTACAAATATCCTTTAACATTAACCTTAACATATTCTGCATCAGCCTACTCAGGGAAATTCGTTTAACAGTCAGTGATTTGGCCTCTAATCCGGGGAAAGTGAAGCAGACCCCATTCAGATTTGACTGGATAGCCACTATGGATGGAATGCGGGCTAGTGAATCTTTGAATCACTTGAGTGGTGATCATAAAAAAGCTGGTGTCCTCCCCCCATATCTTGCCATGTATCCCGAAAGGAAAACTAGAGGTTGCTTTTTGCGATTTAGGTGGAACCTGATATTGACCAGGGAAGTACTGGTCCTATATAGCATGATGCAGTTAGAGCTTGCAGTCTGCCGACTTTGTAAGGTGGACTATCAAGTTGAGACTCTGAAACATCTTGGGATATCTTGTGAGGCTATGCAAGGCAAAAGAACAATCTATTTTTTGAAAGTTTTTTATGTATTTAACCTGGGCGATAAGGAGATTGTTTGGCACTGATGTTTGGCTGGTTGGGCAACTTCAACAGTGTTGGCCGTAACCGGTTTTCTGAATTCCTTGCAACTGGAGCCAACCAACTCAGACAATGCACTTTAGAAACTGTATTGCACCTTAACAATGGTGCTGTATCTCCTTATAACATGTTTGATTCATTCTTGTTTAATATGTTTGATGAATTCATAATTCTGAAAACTTTCTCTGAAATCATTGATGAAATGTGGATACTCTATTGGTTTTATTGTTTTATTTCTCCTTCATTTTTTTCTTCTTTTTCTTTTCTTTGTTTTAATTGGAAATGTAATTGTTGCTAACGGTAAAGGATATTGTATAACCATAGAACATAATAATGAAACAAATAGTTGCACATTTGCACTTCGATGATACATTTATCCCTTGTGCAGTTTCACTCCTTCACGAGACACCTAGACCTGGTCACACAGCATTTCTATGAGATGCACTTTGCTGTGCAGTTACACTCTTATAACAAACACTGACCTATGCGATCACATTTGTTTAACACACAAGGCGCCCGCCCTGTTCAGTTATATATCACATGGACCTGTCGCATCTTGATTTTGACAGCCTCTTGCAGTTGTCCTCTACATTAGCATTGGGTAACTCTTACTCTCTGCGGGGCCAATCCTTCCCCACACAGCCTGCAGATATGCCAGCATCTAGGTAACTAAAACCCTGACAACGGGCCTCAGGCTGCACTCTGCTGGATTAGTAGCACCCATGCCACACGGGGGATCAGAAAAACCAAATACCAGTGCTGGCACCTGCAAGACTTACCTTGGACTACTCTAGCTGCAGTGACAAACTTGCAGTACCAGCTCAGGCACTGCTCCAGCCCCCAACTTACACCTGCTCCTCACCAAAAAGAGGCAAGCAGCATCCAAACATTAGTGTCTGGTCTGTCAGATACTTGGGCTTTGACATGGAAATGAATGGCTATCTTCCTATATAGGTGACGCCTTATAGGGAATGTGGGCTTTCTGTTCCCTACAGCAATGTCTGTCATCAACGGGAGCCACCTATGGGTGCCAATGTATACAGTTGTATGGTCAGTAAGAGGCACCTCTTCTGCTATCATACAGTATTTGAAGGACCTCTTCTTCAGTCGGTTTCTGCCTTTTCATGGCGTGTGAAATGTACCTCTCTTTCTGTCAGTATATGTGAGAACACAGTTTGCAAAAACTCCAACTGGACACTCTTTAAAAGTGAGTGACTCTATACAGCAGCTCCAATTTCGGATTATTGTACACGTGTTACCCACCCAGTAGGTCAAACCATAATCTCAAAATTGCAACAAAGAGATTCATACTGGATATACAGTCTTGAAAGTCTTAGCCCGGATGGCTTTAATGAGATATTAAACTATAGCCGTTTCATTTCAGCTCACGATAAAAAGCAATTTGCCAAATATATTTTGTGGACATTTATGCATGTCCTTGATGCAATACATCCTTAGGGAAAACCAGGTATTATACATGGGGGGATTCACCCTGGGGACAGGTATTAGTACAGCACAGCATGGAGTGTTAAACTGAAATACTGATATTATTATTGTATCCATTTGTGGGCATTGCAGATATGTGCAGGTCACCTTATTCCCAAAGGTGACCTGTGCATTTCAGGGGGTGAGGGGCGGGGGTGGACAACGGGTAAAGGATGTGCCGGCCAGCCCCCTTTGCATACATCCCAACACTAATTTATGACTGGCTCCCTGCAACCAAGTGGTTCCTGGCAGCACATTTCGCAAAGAAAGGCTTTTGAAGGGCCTGTCTCTGTAAAATGCGAGAAAAAGAAGAAAAAAAAACATTTCTATACATGTATGAGGGTGAGAAATGCACGTTGGAGAGCAGTGGTTCATACCACTGCTGTCATACTTACAAAATGCATGTCAGGGCCGGGACTGACTCTTATGCATTGCACATCCCCCTGTACCTGACCCAAAGAGGCGCACACACATGTCTGTAATTTCTATGCATCTTAAAACATCTCCCATTTGTTTAATCAGAATGAGCTTTAAAATGCGCCGCAATACTCACCGATTGGCGCGAATGCGCAAATGGGCGACAAAATCAAACGCCCTTTCTCATTAGGGCTTCAAGCGGCCTTCCTGAATAGGACTTCAAATGCCCTTCCTGAAAAGGGCTTCAATTAACTTTTCTGAATAGGGCTTCAAAAGCCTTTCCTGAATAGGGCTTCAAACACCCTTCCTGAATGGGGCTTTAAACGCCCTTCCTGAAAAGGGCTTCAATTAACTTTTCTGAATAGGGCTTCAAAAGCCTTTCCTGAATAGGGCATCAAGCTGCCTTCCTGAATAGGGCTTCAAACGCCAGTCCTGAACAGGGCTTCAAGCGCCCGTCCTGAACAGGGCTTCAAGCGCCCTTGCAGAACAGGGATTAAAGCGCCCATCCTGAATAGGGCTTCAAGCGCCCGTACTGAATAGGGCGCCCTTCCTGAATTGGGCGCCCTTCCTGAACAGGGCTTCAATCGCCCTTCCTGAACAGGGCTTGAAGCGCCCATCCTGAATAGGGCTTCAAGCGCCCTTCCTGAAAATGGCTTAAAGAGCCCTTCCTGAACAGGGCTTCAAGCGCCCTTCCTGAACAGGGCTTCAAGCGCCCTCCCTGAATAGGGCTTAAAGCGCCCTTCCTGAACAGGGCTTAAAGCGCCCTTCCTGAATAGGGCTTCAAGAGCCCTTCGTCAACAGGGCTTCATGCGCCCTTCCTGAACAGGGCTTCAAGCACCCATCCTGAATAGGGCGCCCTTCCTGAATAGGGCTTAAAGCGCCCTTCCTGAATAGGGCTTCAGGAGCCCGTCCTGAATAGGGTGCCCTTCCTGAATAGGGTGCCCTTCCTGAACAGGGCTTCAAGCGCCCTTCCTGAACAGGGCCTCAAGCGCTCTTCCTGAATAGGGCGCCCTTCCTGAATAGGGCTTCAAGCGCCCTTCCTGAATAAGGCTTAAAGCGCCCTTCCTGAACAGGGCGTAAAGCGCCCTTCCTGAACAGGGCGTAAAGCGCCCTTCCTGAATAGGGCGCCCCTCCTGAATAGAGCACCATTCCTAAACAGGGCTTCAAGCGCCCGTCCTGAATAGGGTGCCCTTCCTGAATAGGGCTTCAAGAGCCCGTCCTGAATAGGGTGCCCTTCCTGAACAGGCTTCAAGCGCCCTTCCTGAACAGGGCTTTAAGTGCCTGTTAGGGAGAATTCTCTGTTTAGGCTGAATTTCCTAACCTAGTGAGTCCCCCAGCAGCTTTGCTGGATTTTTGGGGTTTATTTTTTTCTCCTGCCAAGAGTGAGACTCTTTTACCCTCACTCTTGGGCATGATGTGAGTGTGTTTCTTTGAATCTAGATGTGTTTAATGGGCTATGGGATCTTTTACTCCATAGGGCTTCATGTGTTTTTGTGATGTGTGCTACACAGCACCCTCAGTGCAGTAACACAGGGGTGTCATAGTAACCCCCCAGTATAGACTCCATACCTGGGACTGACTACTGTCTCCCAGGGCATGTAAAGTCACCATTGACTTTACTAGTCTTAAATTCTAAACAGAACCAGTAAAAACCATCATATTGTGGACGTACTGGCTGGGGCAATTCAATTGCCCCGGGGTCTGTTAGTCGAGGGGGCACGTCTCCGTCCCCCCTGATAGAGTTTTGGTTGGTGGCAGTGGATACTACTTTTAATATTCAACTGCGAATATTTTCCTATGGGATTTCCCATTGTTTTAGGCTACTATCTTTATTAAATTATTTACGGTACCCTCGAACATACCGCCGGTTTATTTAATTAATATTAATTCTCCGGTTGGTATTTTTTGCCAAAACTTGATTCTAAAATGGCGTTTGTGTTCTCTTCTGTGACTCCAACCCAAGTCGAGCCCTTTGTTACACTTTTTGGCGGGCTTCTCCACAGAAGCCCTCCAAAGTGGTGCCACTCTGTCTGGGGTACTTAGGAGGGGCGGAGGGGGATTTAGGCACCCTGGACTGAGTTGCCTAGGCAACTCAAGTCGCACTCCGTCCTGATTGGCCCAAGTGGTGAGCCTTGGCATGTTTGAGTGACAGGTAGGCTGAGTGAATGGGGGTTTTCTGCATAAAAGCAGGGCTTTGGGGACTGGAACTTCAGAAGTCGCCACAGGACCTAAGAATCCGACGAGGGAGAAGCTGAGCCGACCTGCCACGACGCCACCACCGGTGGAGCCCTGCTGGACCGTCTCACCACTTTTCCCAACGACAGAGGAGATCTCCCGCCGGAGAGTCTTCTTCCTTTGACTGGTGGGGATAACCAGTTTCACCGTCTTTTCACCTTCCCGACATACCTCGTGGCCGACTTGCCTGTGCCAAGCACCCCGGCAACCGGGATACCACGTTTTACCACGACCGCGAACAAAGGTACCACCTTTAACCGGAAAACTCAGCGGCTGGTTTCTTCCCTGGTAGTGCAACGACCTTCACCTTACCTCCAAGACGAGATCTTCTCTTCCCCTGGACGACGACGCGACTTGCACCCACTGCCAGGAATAACTTCCACCGTTGGAGGATCCTTCCCACTTAAGGTACCGTGTCCCGCCTGGCTTCCCTTGCTACCAACTGTACGGGGTAGATTTAGCCCCTGGCTTTCGAACCTGGGTTAGCCTGGGACACCCTGGCTAAACTTTCCTAAAGCCTCTCTAAACTCTTTTTGAACCCTCTGCAAGACTTTCTAAGCCTAGTGTAACTGTGTGATCTTGGGTGCATTTGTGCTCTGCTCTCTCTAAGAGTGGGCCCAGCCTTTGGACTTTGGCTCACCAGTGACTTTTGCTCTTCTGCCTTGCTAACTGTGTTCTTGAACCTTAGAGTGGTGTACCTTTTCCATATTCTGTCTTTTTCCCTCCCTTTCTCACAAACTTATTGGAGTGCCATCTAGTTAAGCGCTCACCTCTGTATGAAAATAAGTGGTGTTTTACTGTGACTTATCTGATAAGGAAAAAGTGGTGTATATATTACAATAGTAATTGTGTTTAGAATATTTTACAATAAGAGTGCTGGAGTGTTTCAAACAGTGTGTTTTTAAATAAATAATTATATACTTTGATACCAAAGCTCTGGTCAGTGTTTGCTTGTATTGGTGTGTCTGAGTGCCTATTGTGTATACTTTGCATACTGCCTAACTCTTCTTGAGAGAAGTCTGACTGCTCAGCCCCAGCTACCAGGTAAGTCTGGGTGGTACAGACTGCTACCAAGTGGGTTTACTGCTAACACCTGTAGTCCTAAATCTTTTGCAGTGTTCCCTAAGGGAACTGCACAGGCTTCTGCCTAACAGCGCCCTTCCTAAATAGGGCTTCAAGCACCCTTCCTGAACAGGGCTTCAAGCGCCCTTCCTGAACAGGGCTTCAAGCGCCCTTCCTGAACGGGCTTCAAGCGCCCGTTCTGTATAGGGCGCCCTTCCTGAATATGGCTTAAAGCGCACTTTCTGAATAGGGCTTCGGCCTTCCTGTATAGGGCTTCAAGCGCCTGTCCTGAACAGGGCTTCAAGCGCCCTTCCTGAACAGGGCTTAAAACACCCTTCCTGAAGAGGGCTTTAAGCGCCCTTCCTGAATAGGGCTTCAAGCGCCCGTCCTGAATAGGGCACCCTTCCGAAACAGGGCTTCAAGCGCACTTCCTGAACAGGGCTTCAAGCGCTCGTCCTGAATAGGGAGCCCTTCCTGAATAGTGCTTCCAGCGCCCGTCCTGAATAGGGCGCCCTTCCTGAATAGGGCGCCCTTCCTGAATAGGGCGCCCTTCCTGAACAGGGCTTCAAGCGCCCTTCCTGAATAGGGCTTCAAGCGCCCGTCCTGAATAGGGCGCCCTTCCTGAATATGGCTTAAAGCGCACTTTCTGAATAGGGCTTCGGCCTTCCTGTATAGGGCTTCAAGCGCCTGTCCTGAACAGGGCTTCAAGCGCCCTTCCTGAACAGGGCTTCAAGCGCCCTTCCTGAACAGGGCTTAAAGCACCCTTCCTGAAGAGGGCTTTAAGCGCCCTTCCTGAATAGGGCTTCAAGCGCCCGTCCTGAATAGGGCACCCTTCCTGAACAGGGCTTCAAGCGCACTTCCTGAACAGGGCTTCAAGCGCTCGTCCTGAATAGGGAGCCCTTCCTGAATAGTGCTTCCAGCGCCCGTCCTGAATAGGGCGCCCTTCCTGAATAGGGCGCCCTTCCTGAACAGGGCTTCAAGCGCTCGTCCTGAATAGAGAGCCCTTCCTGAATAGTGCTTCCAGCGCCCGTCCTGAATAGGGCGCCCTTCCTGAATAGGGCGCCCTTCCTGATCAGGGCTTCAAGTGCCCTTCTTGAACGGGGCTTCAAGCGCCCCTCCTGAATAGGACGCCCTTCCTGAATAGGGATTAAAGTGCCCTTCCCGAATAGGGCTTCAAGAGCCCGTCATGAATAGGGCGCCCTTCCTGAACAGGGCTTCAAGTGCCCTTCCTGAATAGGGCGCCAACCGCTCTTCCTGAATAGGGCTTCAAGCGCTCTTCCACAATAGGGTGCCCTTCCTGATCAGGGCTTCAAGCGCCCGTCCTGAATAGGGCGCCCTTCCTGAATAGGGCGCCCTTCCTGAATAGGGCTTAAAGCGCCCTTCCTGAATAGGGCTTCAAGAGCCCGTCCTGAATAGGGCGCTCTTCCTGAATACTTCCAACGCCCGTCCTGAATAGGGCACCCATCCTGAATAGGGCGCCCTTCCTGAATAGGGCTTCAAGCACCCTTCCACAATAGGGTGCCCTTCCTGATCAGGGCTTCAAGCGCCCGTTATGAATAGGGCGCCCTTCCTGAATAGGGCTTCAAGAGCCCGTCCTGAATAGGGCTTAAAGCGCCCTTCCTAAATAGGGCTTCAAGAGCCCGTCCTGAATAGGGCGCTCTTCCTGAATAGGGCTTCCAGTGCCCGTCCTGAATAGGGCGCCCTTCCTGAATAGGGCTACAAGAGCCTGTCCTGAATAGGGTGCCCTTTCTCAACAGGGCTTCAAGCGCCCTTCCTGACTAGGGTGCCCTTCCTGAATAGGGCTTCAAACACCCGTCCTGAACAGGGCTTCAAGCGCCCTTCCTGAACAGGGCTTAAAGCGCCCTTCCTGAACAGGGCTTCAAGCGCCCTTCCTGAACAGGGCTTCAAGCGTCCGTCCTGAATAGGGCGTCCTTCCTGAATAGGGCTTAAAGTGCCCTTCCTGAACAGAGCTTCAACCGCTCTTCCTGAACAGGGCTTAAAGCGCCCTTCCTGAATAGGGCTTCAAGCGCCCTTCCTGAATAGGGCTTCAAGCGCCCTTCCTGAATAGGGCACCCTTCCTGAATAGGGATACAAGCACCCGCCCTGAATAGGGCACTCTTCCTAAATAGGGCTTAAAGCGCCCTTCCTGAATAGGGCTTCAAGCGCTCGTCCTGAATAGGGAGCCCTTCCTGAATAGTGCTTCCAGCGCCCGTCCTGAATAGGGCGCCCTTCCTGAATAGGGCGCCCTTCCTGAATAGGGCGCCCTTCCTGAACAGGGCTTCAAGCGCCCTTCCTGAATAGGGCTTCAAGCGCCCGTCCTGTATAGGGCGCCCTTCCTGAATATGGCTTAAAGCGCACTTTCTGAATAGGGCTTCGGCCTTCCTGTATAGGGCTTCAAGCGCCTGTCCTGAACAGGGCTTCAAGCGCCCTTTCTGAACAGGGCTTAAAACACCCTTCCTGAAGAGGGCTTTAAGCGCCCTTCCTGAATAGGGCTTCAAGCGCCCGTCCTGAATAGGGCACCCTTCCGAAACAGGGCTTCAAGCGCACTTCCTGAACAGGGCTTCAAGCGCTCGTCCTGAATAGGGAGCCCTTCCTGAATAGTGCTTCCAGCGCCCGTCCTGAATAGGGCGCCCTTCCTGAATAGGGCGCCCTTCCTGAATAGGGCGCCCTTCCTGAATAGGGCGCCCTTCCTGAACAGGGCTTCAAGCGCCCTTCCTGAATAGGGCTTCAAGCGCCCGTCCTGAATAGGGCGCCCTTCCTGAATATGGCTTAAAGCGCACTTTCTGAATAGGGCTTCGGCCTTCCTGTATAGGGCTTCAAGCGCCTGTCCTGAACAGGGCTTCAAGCGCCCTTCCTGAACAGGGCTTCAAGCGCCCTTCCTGAACAGGGCTTAAAGCACCCTTCCTGAAGAGGGCTTTAAGCGCCCTTCCTGAATAGGGCTTCAAGCGCCCGTCCTGAATAGGGCACCCTTCCTGAACAGGGCTTCAAGCGCACTTCCTGAACAGGGCTTCAAGCGCTCGTCCTGAATAGGGAGCCCTTCCTGAATAGTGCTTCCAGCGCCCGTCCTGAATAGGGCGCCCTTCCTGAATAGGGCGCCCTTCCTGAACAGGGCTTCAAGCGCTCGTCCTGAATAGAGAGTGTTAGGCAGAAACCTGTGCAGTTCCCTTGGGGAACACTGCAAAAGATTTAAGACTACAGGTATAGCAGTAAACCCCTTTGGTAGCAGTCCGCACCACCCAGATTTACCTGGTAGCTGTGGCTGAGCAGTCAGACTTCTCTCAAGAAGAGTTAGGCAGTATGCAAAGTATACACAATATGTACCAAAACACAATAGCACAAGCAAACACTGACCAGAGCTTGGTTTCAAAAGAATATAGTTATTTATTTAAAAACACACATAAGTAAAAACACTCTAGCAAAGAATATGGTAGAAACACTTCAACACAGTTATAATGAAAGTAGATTCAATCCTTTCTCCTATCTAGACAACTCTAGGTTAACACCACTTAATTAAAACAGAGGTGAGTGCTTAACGTTAGATGACACTCTAGTAGTTTCCAAGAAAGGGAGAGAAAAAGCAGAAATAGGTTAAACACACCACTCTAAGGTCCAGAACACTTGCAATAGGCTTAAAGAAGAATAAAGTCACAGGTGAGCAAAAGTCACTAGGCAGGGCCCACTCTTAGAGTAGCCGGAGCGAAAATGTGCCCAAGATCACACTGTTAGTTAGAGATTCAAAGTCTTGCAAAGAGTCAAAAAGAGTTTAGAGTGGCTCAGAAAGTTTAGCCAAAGTGTCCCAGGCACTCCCAGGTTCGAAAGCCGGGGACTAAATCTACCCCGTACAGTCGGTGGCAAGGGAAGCCAGGCGGAACACAGTACCTTAAGCGGAAAGGATCCTCCAGCGGGGGCAGTTGTTCCAGGCAGTGACAGCAAGGCTCGACGTCGGTCAGGGGAGAAGAATATCTCGCTGAAGAGCAGAAGAGAAAGGTCGTAGCACTGCCCGGGAAGAAACCAGCCGCGGAGTCCTCCGGTTAAAGGGTTGGTACCGACTTTCGCGGTATGGGGGTAAAGTGTGGTATTCCGGTTGCCGGGGTGCTTGGCACAGGCAAGGCGGCCACGAGATACCTCAAAGAACGGAAAGAAGGCGAAAACTGGTTGTCCCCACCAGTCAAGGGAAGGAGCCACTCCGTTAAGAGTTCTCCTCGGTCGTCGGGAAAAAGTGGTGAGACGGTTCAGCAGGGCTCCACCGGGCGGTGTCGTCGAAGCAGGTCGGCTCAGCTCTTCCCTCGTCGGATTCTTGGTCCTGTGGCGACTTCTGAAGTCCCAGTCCCCAAAGCCCTGCTTTTATGCAGCAAACCCCCATTCACCCAGCCTAGCTGTCACTCAAACATGCTAAGTGGTGAGCCGGGCGGCTCACCACTTGGGCCAATCAGGACGGAGTGCGACTTGAGTTACCAAGGTAACTCAGTCCAGGGTGCCTAAATCCCCCTCCACCCCTCCTAAGTACCCCAGACAGAGTGGCACCACTTTGGAGGGCTTCTGTGGAGAAGCCCGCCAAAAGTGGAACAAAGGGCTCCACTTTGGGTCAGAGTTACAGAGGCGAACACCAACGCCATTTTACAATCAAGTTTTGGCAAAAAGTCCCAACCGGAGTTATAAAAATAAATATATAAACCGGCGGTATGTTTAAGGCTACCGTAAATAAATAATTAAATGTGTTAGCCTAAAACAATGGGAAATCCCATAGGAAAATATTCGCGGTCGAATATAAAACGTAGTTTCCACTGCCACCAGCCAAAACTCGATCAGGGGGGACGGAGACGTGCCCCCTCGACTAACAGACCCTGGGGCAATCGAATTGCCCCAGCCAGTACGTCCACAATATGATGGTTTGTACTGGTTCTGTTCAGGATTCAAGACTAGTAAAGTCTTTGGTGACTTTACATGCCCTGGGAGACAGTAGTCAGTCCCAGGGTATGGAGTCTATGTTGGGGAGTCCCTAGGACACCCCTGGGTCACGGCACAGAGGGTGCTGTGTAACCCACATCACAAAAATACATGAGGCCCTATGGAGTAAAAGACCCCATAGCCCATTCAACACAAGGTTTGTCCAAGATAACACAGTTCAACATGTCCAAGAGTGAGGGAAAAAGAGTCTCACTCTTGGCAGGAGAAAAAATTAAACCCCAGAAATCCAGCAAAGCTGCTGGGGGGACTCACTAGGGAGGGAAATTCAGCCTAAACAGAGAATTCTCCCTAACACTCGCCCCCCCCAGACTAAGGGACAGGAGGATTTAATCCACTCCTGGATGAACCTCATACCTCTAGTCGATGATATACATCCTAGAGAGTCCATCAGCATTTTGATGGTGACACCCTGACCTGTGCTCAATGGTGAAATCAAACCCTTGCAGGCAGATTGACCATCTCAATAGTTTTGGATTTTCCCCTTTCATTTGCATTAACCATCTCAAGGGTTGGTGGTCAGTCTGAATAACAAAAGTAGAACCATACAAGTATGGCCTAAACTTCTTCAGTGCCCACACAATAGCAAAGCATTCTCTTTCGATAGTTGCCCACCTTGTCTCAGGATCCTTCAGTTTCCTACTGATGAAGCAAATGGGGTGCTCCCTACCCTTCTCATCCAGTTGGCTTAGAACTGCACCTATACCTACATTGGAAGCATCAGTTTGTACAATGAAAGGTTGGTGGTAGTCAGGAGCTCTCAATACTGGAGCTTGGCAAAGAGCTCTCTTCAGTTTTTCAAAGGCCTGATGGCACTCCTCATTCCATTTTACCTTTTTAGGGAATTTGGGAGAGGAGATTACATTCAGTGGAGAAGCTATGGTCCCATAGTTCTCAATGAAATTCCTGTAATATCCAGTGAGGCCTAGGAAAGCTCTCACTTGGGTTTGAGTAGTTGGTGTTGTCCAATTTTGCACAGCTTCAATCTTGCTGGGCAAAGGCCTTATTTCTCCACCTCCTACCTCATGTCCAAGGTAGACCACTTTACTTTGACCAATCTGGCACTTACTGGCTTTGATTGTCAAATGGGCCTGTTCCAGAGCCTGCAACACATGTCCTAGGTGGTTCACATGTTCTTCCCAGGAGTGGCTGAAGACTGCAATGTCATCCAAGTATGCCATGCAGAAATCTTCCATCCCAGCCAGAACTTGGTTCACCATCCTTTGGAATGTGGCAGGTGCATTTTTTAGTCCAAAAGGCATGACCTTAAACTGGTACAAGCCAACTGGGGTTGAAAATGCAGTTTTCTCCTTGGCATGGTCTGTCAGGGCTATTTGCCAATAGCCTGACGTCAGGTCAAATGTGCTGAGGTACTTGGCTGCACCAAGTTTATCCACCAACTCATCTGTCCTGGGCAAAGGGTGGGCATCAGTCTTGGTGACTGCATTTAGAGCTCTATAGTCCACACAGAATCTCAAGTCTTTGGATCCTGCCTTTGGTACTAACACAACTGGGCTAGACCATGGACTAGTAGAGGGCTCTATTACCCCGAGATCAAGCATCTTCTTGACCTCTCCTTTGATGTGGGCTCTGATATGTTCTGACATTCTGTATCCTCTGCTTTTGACTGGCAGACAGTCACCAGTGAGTATCTCATGCTGGCCCCAAGGGGTCAAGCCTGGTGATAGTGAGAACAGGGAGGCAAACTGATTTAACATAGATTTGCACTCCTCTTGTTGCTCAGGTGTCAGGTCTGAAGAGAGATTGACTCCTTCAACTTTTTCATCTAAAGGTACACCTCTGAGGAGATCAGGGAGAGATTCACTCTCTTCCTCCTCGGCAGCTGAAGCTAGAAGCAAGGCTCCTACATCAGGTCTGGAGATGTATGCTTTTAGTCGGTTGGTGTGGAAGACTCTAGGAGCTTCCCTGGGTCTGCCCAGATCCACCAGATAGTTGACCTCTCCAAGTTTTCCCACAACCTTGAAGGGTCCCCTCCATTTGTCTTGCAAGGCCCTCTGCCTTGTTGGGAGCATAACTAGAACTAGCTGGTCTTGAGTAAACTCAACCATGTTAGCCTTCTGGTCGTGCCAATGTTTGACCAGGGCTTGACCAGCTTTCAAGTTGTCACTTGCTTCTGCCATCATGTGTGACATTCTCCTCCGGAGACCTATCACATAGTCAGTCACTCTGACTGGCTTGAGGGGAGGAGCACCTTCCAACCCCTCCTTAATCAGGGCCAATGGACCTCTGACTGGATGGCCATAGAGAAGCTCAAAGGGAGAATAACCTACTCCCTCCTGAGGGACTTCTCTATAAGCAAAGAGAAGGCATGGCAGTAGAAGGTCCCACTTTTTCTTAAGGGGTTCTTCCAAAGCACCTATCATGCTCTTCATGGTTCTGTTAAACCTTTCAACCAACCCGTTTGTCTGAGGGTGGTAGGCGGTTGAGAACTTGTAGGTAACTCCACAGGTTTTCCACATGGCCTTCATGTAGTGGGACATAAAGTTTGACCCCCTGTCAGAGATTACCTCCTTAGGAAACCCAACCCTGGTAAAAATACCAAGGAGGGCCTTAGCCACAGCCGGAGCTGTAACAGTCCTCATAGGAATGGCCTCAGGGTACCTAGTAGCATGGTCTACTACAACAAGGATAAACCTGTTGCCTGAGGAGGTTGGAGGATCAAGGGGACCAACAATGTCAATCCCTACCCTCTCAAATGGGACTCCCACAACTGGGAGAGGCACTAAAGGTGCCACATTCTTGGAACCAACCTTACCAGAAGTCTGGCAGGTATGGCAGCTCTTACAATATCTATCTACTTCAGCCCCCATCTTTGGCCAATAAAAGTAGAGTGAGAGCCTTTCCTTGGTCTTCTTGAAACTCAAGTGGCCAGCCAAAGGTATCTCATGGGCTAGTTGTAAGAACTGTTGTCTGTTTTCTTGTGGGACTACAAGGCGTTTGTAGTCTCCAGGTTCAGACTCAGTGGGTTCACTGTAGAAGAGGCCATCTCCCCAGTGCAACCTATACTTCCCAGGCTCTTGCCCATCAGCTTGAGAAGCTGCCTGGTGGCGGAGACCTTCCAGAGTTGGACATTCTCTTTGCCCCTTACGAAAAGCTGCCCTGCTAGGCCCACCTTCTGCCAGTAAAGACTGCAGCTCAGGATGGTCCTCAGGGTCCAAATCTCCAATAAGGTTGGGGCCTCCTTCTAGCTCTTCCTCAGAGTCTAGCTCAACCACACAGGGTTGTACCTCCCTCTCAGCCTCAGCTGGAGGTGGAGTTACAGGTGTAACTTTGGACAACCTAGGGGAAGTCCTTGTTGGAAGCACTGGAGTGCTTGCTGCTGGCTTTTTCCTAGGAGTCTTGGGTTGCCCCTTTGCTCCTGATCTGGTAGTTACTGCAGTAAGTTGCTCCAGTGGTAGAGGAGTGATTTCTGTCATCATCTCCTGAGATAACCCTCTCAGGGTTTTCTCCCTTGCAGGTTTTGTGAGTTCCTGGAACCTTTTGCTAGGAGGTCTGGGGGTATGAGATACAACTCCAAGAGCTTTGAGGTCATTACCCAACAGAACCCTACCTGGCACTTCACATTGTACACTGACAGGTATTTTTCCAGCCATATCATTACATTGGATGAGAACTGGTAACTGGGGACACATCTGCACAGGCCCACCAGCTAACTTGGTGAGGCATTTGGGTGCCTTAGCAACATCCTCTGCCTTGAAAAATGATTCATCCACCACAGTTATGCTGGCTCCAGTGTCCCTAATGGCAGGAGTCTCCTGACCATTCACCTGGACACTGTCCTTATAATACTCTTTAGTATTATCTGGGATAGAGTTATAGACATCTAAATTCTGTTGCTCCCACAACCCCAGAGAGACTAAAGAAACACTAGCTGAGACTCCAGTGGGTTCATCAGCTAGTAATAGAAAGTTTCCACTTGCCATATGTACTTCCTCTTCTGGAGCGAAGGCTAAGGAGGCAAGCTGGACCCCTGAAGGTTTACCCTTACATCTGGGATCTCCTTTCACATGGTCAGTAGCCTTACAAACAAAGCATGAGCCAAAGGCTCGCTGGAATGGAGGCTTGTTCTGACCTCCTTCTGGTCTGGGACCAGAAGGTACACTAGCCTGATTTGGTTTCCCTTGTGGCTTACCCTTATAGTTTTGTTTGGGGCCCTCTTTGGAATTTGTAGTATTAGAATTCTCTTTGGAGTCCTTTTTAGACTGTTTTTCCCCATCCTTCTTCTGAGTTACCCCAGAATCCTTGTGAGTGGCCCTGTTGGCAACCCACAAGTCAGCAGCCTTAGCTAGCCTCCGGGAATCTAATTCCCTGGAATCAGCCAAGTGTTGTCTGAGCTCAGGAGAGCAGGCATCATAAATAGTCTCCAACATAAACAAATTCTTCATACCTTCATAAGTGTTCACCTTGTAACCCTTAATCCATCCCTCTAAGTTTTTCAAACATTCACTCACCCAGGTAGCCCAAGGGGTACCATCATGCTTTTTGAGGTTCCTAAACCTCTTAAGATACTGGGAAGGGGTCTTCCCAAACCTAGCTATCAAAGCTAGTTTCACACATTCATAGTCCTTCCTATCCTCCTCCCCCATCTCCATTACTACATCAGTTGCAACAGGGGGAAGCCTAGAGAACAACCAGGTGAGTAAGTCATTTCCTGTGATGTTCTGGAGCCCATGATTATATTCAAACAGAGACAACCAATCCAACACATCCAACTTAGGCTCATACATACCAACCAATTCTTTAGGCATCCGGGGTCTTTTAGGACTGGAACTTCTAGAGGAGCCAGAGAGAGAAACATTCTCAACAGATAATTTCTTCATTTCTAAGTCATACTTGAGCTCCATTTCCCTTAGCCTTAGTTCTTTGTCAGTTTGAGCATTAAGTTTCTTATACTCCAATTCTAGCTTCATTTTCTCCAGTTCAAAGTACTGAGGACTAAATGTGGGACCTGGTAAAGGTCCAGTAGGTACAGCAGGTAGAGCAGGCAGAGGCCTAGGGGGGACAGTCATAACAGCCTCACCCTCCTCTTCTGACTCTTCCTCAGAATCATTAACATTTTGCTCCATGTTAACTTCAATACTGTCATCTACAGTTGCTGGAGTGGTAGGTTCCTCTGAACCATCACCCAGACTTTGGTTAGCCAACAATCTTTCAATCAGCTCCATTTTCTTGCCCTTAGTCAGGAGATCCTTATGTTTACAGAGCACTCTTAAACAATCAGCAGTTTTGGCTGCAAGGGACTCTTGACTATAGCTTTCTATAACTGACATGTTAGAGGTTTTACTTTTTCAGTGCTAAGCTTTGTGGTTAGTTGCACTAAGGTATCTAAAGCACAATAAAATGTATACTCAATACAAATCCCACCGCTGTACACCAGTGTTAGGCAGAAACCTGTGCAGTTCCCTTGGGGAACACTGCAAAAGATTTAAGACTACAGGTATAGCAGTAAACCCCTTTGGTAGCAGTCCGCACCACCCAGATTTACCTGGTAGCTGTGGCTGAGCAGTCAGACTTCTCTCAAGAAGAGTTAGGCAGTATGCAAAGTATACACAATATGTACCAAAACACAATAGCACAAGCAAACACTGACCAGAGCTTGGTTTCAAAAGAATATAGTTATTTATTTAAAAACACACATAAGTAAAAACACTCTAGCAAAGAATATGGTAGAAACACTTCAACACAGTTATAATGAAAGTAGATTCAATCCTTTCTCCTATCTAGACAACTCTAGGTTAACACCACTTAATTAAAACAGAGGTGAGTGCTTAACGTTAGATGACACTCTAGTAGTTTCCAAGAAAGGGAGAGAAAAAGCAGAAATAGGTTAAACACACCACTCTAAGGTCCAGAACACTTGCAATAGGCTTAAAGAAGAATAAAGTCACAGGTGAGCAAAAGTCACTAGGCAGGGCCCACTCTTAGAGTAGCCGGAGCGAAAATGTGCCCAAGATCACACTGTTAGTTAGAGATTCAAAGTCTTGCAAAGAGTCAAAAAGAGTTTAGAGTGGCTCAGAAAGTTTAGCCAAAGTGTCCCAGGCACTCCCAGGTTCGAAAGCCGGGGACTAAATCTACCCCGTACAGTCGGTGGCAAGGGAAGCCAGGCGGAACACAGTACCTTAAGCGGAAAGGATCCTCCAGCGGGGGCAGTTGTTCCAGGCAGTGACAGCAAGGCTCGACGTCGGTCAGGGGAGAAGAATATCTCGCTGAAGAGCAGAAGAGAAAGGTCGTAGCACTGCCCGGGAAGAAACCAGCCGCGGAGTCCTCCGGTTAAAGGGTTGGTACCGACTTTCGCGGTATGGGGGTAAAGTGTGGTATTCCGGTTGCCGGGGTGCTTGGCACAGGCAAGGCGGCCACGAGATACCTCAAAGAACGGAAAGAAGGCGAAAACTGGTTGTCCCCACCAGTCAAGGGAAGGAGCCACTCCGTTAAGAGTTCTCCTCGGTCGTCGGGAAAAAGTGGTGAGACGGTTCAGCAGGGCTCCACCGGGCGGTGTCGTCGAAGCAGGTCGGCTCAGCTCTTCCCTCGTCGGATTCTTGGTCCTGTGGCGACTTCTGAAGTCCCAGTCCCCAAAGCCCTGCTTTTATGCAGCAAACCCCCATTCACCCAGCCTAGCTGTCACTCAAACATGCTAAGTGGTGAGCCGGGCGGCTCACCATTTGGGCCAATCAGGACGGAGTGCGACTTGAGTTACCAAGGTAACTCAGTCCAGGGTGCCTAAATCCCCCTCCACCCCTCCTAAGTACCCCAGACAGAGTGGCACCACTTTGGAGGGCTTCTGTGGAGAAGCCCGCCAAAAGTGGAACAAAGGGCTCCACTTTGGGTCAGAGTTACAGAGGCGAACACCAACGCCATTTTACAATCAAGTTTTGGCAAAAAGTCCCAACCGGAGTTATAAAAATAAATATATAAACCGGCGGTATGTTTAAGGCTACCGTAAATAAATAATTAAATGTGTTAGCCTAAAACAATGGGAAATCCCATAGGAAAATATTCGCGGTCGAATATAAAACGTAGTTTCCACTGCCACCAGCCAAAACTCGATCAGGGGGGACGGAGACGTGCCCCCTCGACTAACAGACCCTGGGGCAATCGAATTGCCCCAGCCAGTACGTCCACAATATGATGGTTTGTACTGGTTCTGTTCAGGATTCAAGACTAGTAAAGTCTTTGGTGACTTTACATGCCCTGGGAGACAGTAGTCAGTCCCAGGGTATGGAGTCTATGTTGGGGAGTCCCTAGGACACCCCTGGGTCACGGCACAGAGGGTGCTGTGTAACCCACATCACAAAAATACATGAGGCCCTATGGAGTAAAAGACCCCATAGCCCATTCAACACAAGGTTTGTCCAAGATAACACAGTTCAACATGTCCAAGAGTGAGGGAAAAAGAGTCTCACTCTTGGCAGGAGAAAAAATTAAACCCCAGAAATCCAGCAAAGCTGCTGGGGGGACTCACTAGGGAGGGAAATTCAGCCTAAACAGAGAATTCTCCCTAACAGAGAGCCCTTCCTGAATAGTGCTTCCAGCGCCCGTCCTGAATAGGGCGCCCTTCCTGAATAGGGCGCCCTTCCTGATCAGGGCTTCAAGTGCCCTTCTTGAACGGGGCTTCAAGCGCCCCTCCTGAATAGGACGCCCTTCCTGAATAGGGATTAAAGTGCCCTTCCCGAATAGGGCTTCAAGAGCCCGTCATGAATAGGGCGCCCTTCCTGAACAGGGCTTCAAGTGCCCTTCCTGAATAGGGCGCCAACCGCTCTTCCTGAATAGGGCTTCAAGCGCTCTTCCACAATAGGGTGCCCTTCCTGATCAGGGCTTCAAGCGCCCGTCCTGAATAGGGCGCCCTTCCTGAATAGGGCGCCCTTCCTGAATAGGGCTTAAAGCGCCCTTCCTGAATAGGGCTTCAAGAGCCCGTCCTGAATAGGGCGCTCTTCCTGAATACTTCCAACGCCCGTCCTGAATAGGGCACCCATCCTGAATAGGGTGCCCTTCCTGAATAGGGATTCAAGCACCCTTCCACAATAGGGTGCCCTTCCTGATCAGGGCTTCAAGCGCCCGTTATGAATAGGGCGCCCTTCCTGAATAGGGCTTCAAGAGCCCGTCCTGAATAGGGCTTAAAGCGCCCTTCCTAAATAGGGCTTCAAGAGCCCGTCCTGAATAGGGCGCTCTTCCTGAATAGGGCTTCCAGTGCCCGTCCTGAATAGGGCGCCCTTCCTGAATAGGGCTACAAGAGCCTGTCCTGAATAGGGTGCCCTTTCTCAACAGGGCTTCAAGCGCCCTTCCTGACTAGGGTGCCCTTCCTGAATAGGGCTTCAAACACCCGTCCTGAACAGGGCTTCAAGCGCCCTTCCTGAACAGGGCTTAAAGCGCCCTTCCTGAACAGGGCTTCAAGCGCCCTTCCTGAACAGGGCTTCAAGCGTCCGTCCTGAATAGGGCGTCCTTCCTGAATAGGGCTTAAAGTGCCCTTCCTGAACAGAGCTTCAACCGCTCTTCCTGAACAGGGCTTAAAGCGCCCTTCCTGAATAGGGCTTCAAGCGCCCTTCCTGAATAGGGCACCCTTCCTGAACAGGGATACAAGCACCCGCCCTGAATAGGGCACTCTTCCTAAATAGGGCTTAAAGCGCCCTTCCTGAATAGGGCTTCAAGCGCCCTTCCTAAATAGGGTGCCCTTCCTGAACAGGGCCTCAAGTGCCCTTCCTGAACAGGGCTTCAAGCGCCCTTCCTGAACAGGCATCAAGCGCCCGTCCTGAATAGGGCGCCCTTCCTGAACAGGGCTTCAAGCGCCCTTCCTGAACAGGGCTTCAAGCGCCCGTCCTGAATAGGGCGCCCTTCCTGAATAGGGCTTCAAGAGCCTGTCCTGAATGGGTGCCCTTCCTGAACAGGGCTTCAAGCGCCCTTCCTGAACAGGGCTTTAAGCGCCCTTCCTAAATAGGGCTTCAAGCGCCCTTCCTGAACAGGGCTCCAAGCGCCCTTCCTGAACAGGGCTCCAAGCGCCCGTCCTGAACAGGGCTTCAAGCGCCCGTCCTGAATAGGGCGCCCTTCCTGAATAGGGCACCCTTCCTGAACGGGGCTACAAGCGCCCTTCCTGAAAAGGGCTTCAAGTGCCCGTCCTGAATAGGGCGCCCTTCCTGAATAGGGCTTAAAGCGTCCTTCCTGAATAGGGCTTCAAGAGCCCGTCCTGAATAGGATGCCCTTCCTGAACAGGGCTTCAAGCGCCCTTCCTGAATAGGGCACCCTTCCTGAATAGGGCTTAAAGAGCCCTTCCCGAATAGGGCTTCAAGCGCCCTTCCTGAACAGGGCTTTAAGCGCCCTTCCTGAACAGGGCTTTAAGCGCCCTTCCTGAACAGGGCTTTAAGCGCCCTTCCTAAATAGGGTTTCAAGCGCCCTTCCTGAACAGGGCTTGAAGCGCCCTTCCTGAACGGGCTTCAAGAGCCCGTCATGAATAGGGCGCCCTTCCTGAACAGGGCTTCAAGTGCCCTTCCTGAATAGGGCGCCAACCGCTCTTCCTGAATAGGGCTTCAAGCGCTCTTCCACAATAGGGTGCCCTTCCTGATCAGGGCTTCAAGCGCCCGTCCTGAATAGGGCGCCCTTCCTGAATAGGGCGCCCTTCCTGAATAGGGCTTAAAGCGCCCTTCCTGAATAGGGCTTCAAGAGCCCGTCCCGAATAGGGCGCTCTTCCTGAATAGGGCTTCCAACGCCCGTCCTGAATAGGGCACCCATCCTGAATAGGGCGCCCTTCCTGAATAGGGCTTCAAGCACCCTTCCACAATAGGGTGCCCTTCCTGATCAGGGCTTCAAGCGCCCGTTATGAATAGGGCGCCCTTCCTGAATAGGGCTTCAAGAGCCCGTCCTGAATAGGACTTAAAGCGCCCTTCCTAAATAGGGCTTCAAGAGCCCGTCCTGAATAGGGCGCTCTTCCTGAATAGGGCTTCCAGTGCCCGTCCTGAATAGGGCGCCCTTCCTGAATAGGGCTACAAGAGCCCGTCCTGAATAGGGTGCCCTTTCTCAACAGGGCTTCAAGCGCCCTTCCTGACTAGGGTGCCCTTCCTGAATAGGGCTTCAAACACCCGTCCTGAACAGGGCTTCAAGCGCCCTTCCTGAACAGGGCTTAAAGCGCCCTTCCTGAACACGGCTTCAAGCGCCCTTCCTGAACAGGGCTTCAAGCGTCCGTCCTGAATAGGGCGTCCTTCCTGAATAGGGCTTAAAGTGCCCTTCCTGAACAGAGCTTCAACCGCTCTTCCTGAACAGGGCTTAAAGCGCCCTTCATGAATAGGGCTTCAAGCGCCCTTCCTGAATAGGGCACCCTTCCTGAATAGGGATACAAGCACCCGCCCTGAATAGGGCACTCTTCCTAAATAGGGCTTAAAGCGCCCTTCCTGAATAGGGCTTCAAGCGCCCTTCCTAAATAGGGTGCCCTTCCTGAACAGGGCCTCAAGTGCCCTTCCTGAACAGGGCTTCAAGCGCCCTTCCTGAACAGGCATCAAGCGCCCGTCCTGAATAGGGCGCCCTTCCTGAACAGGGCTTCAAGCGCCCTTCCTGAACAGGGCTTCAAGCGCCCGTCCTGAATAGGGCGCCCTTCCTGAATAGGGCTTCAAGAGCCTGTCCTGAATGGGTGCCCTTCCTGAACAGGGCTTCAAGCGCCCTTCCTGAACAGGGCTTTAAGCGCCCTTCCTAAATAGGGCTTCAAGCGCCCTTCCTGAACAGGGCTCCAAGCGCCCTTCCTGAACAGGGCTCCAAGCGCCCGTCCTGAACAGGGCTTCAAGCGCCCGTCCTGAATAGGGCGCCCTTCCTGAATATGGCTTAAAGCGCACTTTCTGAATAGGGCTTCGGCCTTCCTGTATAGGGCTTCAAACGCCAGTCCTGAACAGGGCTTAAAACACCCTTCCTGAAGAGGGCTTCAAGCGCCCGTCCTGAATAGGGCGCCCTTCCTGAATAGGGCGCCCATCCTGAACAGGTCTTCAAGTGCCTTTCCTGAACGTGGCATCAAGCGCCCATCCCGAATAGGATGCCCTTCCTGAACAGGGCTTCAAGCGCCCGTCCTGAATAGGGCATCCGTCCTGAATGGGGTGCCCGTCCTGAATAGGGCGCCCGTCCTGAACAGGGCTTCAAGTGCCCTTCCTGAACAGGGCTTCAAGCGTCCATCCTGAATAGGGCGTCCTTCCTGAATAGGGCTTAAAATGCCCTTCCTGAATAGGGCTTCAACCGCTCTTCCTGAATAGGGCTTCAAGCTCCCTTCCTCAATAGGGTGCCCTTCCTGATCAGGGCTTCAAGCGCCCGTTATGAATAGGGCGCCCTTCCTGAATAGGGCTTCAAGAGCCCGTCCTGAATAGGGCTTAAAGCGCCCTTCCTAAATAGGGCTTCAAGAGCCCGTCCTGAATAGGGCGCTCTTCCTGAATAGGGCTTCCAGTGCCCGTCCTGAATAGGGCGCCCTTCCTGAATAGGGCTTCAAGAGCCAGTCCTGAATAGGGTGCCCATTCTCAACAGGGCTTCAAGCGCCCTTCCTGACTAGGGTGCCCTTCCTGAACAGGGCTTAAAGCGCCCTTCCTGAACAGGGCTTCAAGCGCCCTTCCTGAATAGGGCGCCCTTCCTGAATAGGGATTCAAGCACCCGCCCTGAATAGGGCACCCTTCCTAAATAGGGCTTAAAGCGCCCTTCCTGAATAGGGCTTCAAGCGCCCGCCCTGAATAGGGTGCCCTTCCTGAACAGGGCTTCAAGCGCTCTTCCTGAACAGGGCCTCAAGCGCCCTTCCTCAATAGGGTGCCCTTCCTGAATAGGGCTTCAAGCGCCCTTCCTCAATATGGTGCCCTTCCTGAATAGGGCTTCAAGCGCCCTTCCTGAATAGGGCTTAAAGCGCCCTTCCTGAACAGGGCTTAAAGCGCCCTTCCTGAATAGGGCTTCAAGCGCCCTTCCTGAATAGGGCACCCTTCCTGAACGGGGCTACAAGCGCCCTTCCTGAAAAGGGCTTCAAGTGCCCGTCCTGAATAGGGCGCCCTTCCTGAATAGGGCTTAAAGCGTCCTTCCTGAATAGGGCTTCAAGAGCCCGTCCTGAATAGGATGCCCTTCCTGAACAGGGCTTCAAGCGCCCTTCCTGAATAGGGCGCCCTTCCTGAATAGGGCTTAAAGAGCCCTTCCCGAATAGGGCTTCAAGCGCCCTTCCTGAACAGGGCTTTAAGCGCCCTTCCTGAACAGGGCTTTAAGCGCCCTTCCTGAACAGGGCTTTAAGCGCCCTTCCTAAATAGGGTTTCAAGCGCCCTTCCTGAACAGGGCTTGAAGCGCCCTTCCTGAACGGGCTTCAAGCGCCCGTCCTGAATAGGGCGTCCTTCCTGAATACGGCTTAAAGCGCACTTTCTGAATAGAGCTTCGGCCTTCCTGTATAGGGCTTCAAACGTCCTTCCTAAACAGGGCTTCAAGCGCTCGTCCTGAATAGGGCACCCGTCCTGAATAGGGTGCCCGTCCTGAATAGGGTGCCCGTCCTGAATAGGGCGCCTGTCCTGAATAGGGCGCCCGTCCTGAACAGGGCTTCAAGCGCCCTTGCTGAACAGGGCTTCAAGCGTCCGTCCTGAATAGGGCGTCCTTCCTGAATAGGGCTTAAAGTGCCCTTCCTGAATAGGGCTTAAAGCGCCCTTCCTGAATAGGGCTTCAAGAGCCCGTCCTGAATAGGGCGCTCTTCCTGAATAGGGCTTCCAGTGCCCGTCCTGAATAGGGCGCCCGTCCTGAATAGGGCGCCCTTCCTGAATAGGGCTTCAAGAGCCCGTCCTGAATAGGGTGCCCTTTCTGAACAGGGCTTCAAGCGCCCTTCCTGAATAGGGCACCCTTCCTGAATAGGGCGCCCTTCCTGAATAGGGCTTCAAGCGCCCTTCCCGAATAGGGCTTAAAACGCCCTTCCTGAACAGGGCTTAAAGCGCCCTTCCTGAATAGGGCTTCAAGCGCCCTTCCTGAATAGGGCGCCCTTCATGAATAGGGATTCAAGCGCCCGCCCTGAATAGGGCACCCTTCCTAAATAGGGCTTAAAGCGCCCTTCCTGAACAGGGCTTATAGCGCCCTTCCTGAATAGGGCTTCAAGCGCCCTTCCTGAATAGGGCGCCCTTCCTGAAAAGGGCAGCCTTCCTGAACTGGGCTACAAGTGCCCTTCCTGAAAAGGGCTTCAAGCGCCCGTTCTGAATAGGGTGCCCTTCCTGAATAGGGTGCCCTTCCTGAATAGGGCTTAAAGCGCCCTTCCTGAACAGGGCTTCAAGCGCCCTTCCTGAATAGGGCGCCCTTCCTGAATAGGGATTCAAGCACCCGCCCTGAATAGGGCACCCTTCCTAAATAGGGCTTAAAGCGCCCTTCCTGAATAGGGCTTCAAGCGCCCGCCCTGAATAGGGTGCCCTTCCTGAACAGGGCTTCAAGCGCTCTTCCTGAACAGGGCCTCAAGCGCCCTTCCTCAATAGGGTGCCCTTCCTGAATAGGGCTTCAAGCGCCCTTCCTCAATATGGTGCCCTTCCTGAATAGGGCTTCAAGCGCCCTTCCTGAATAGGGCTTAAAGCGCCCTTCCTGAACAGGGCTTAAAGCGCCCTTCCTGAATAGGGCTTCAAGCGCCCTTCCTGAATAGGGCACCCTTCCTGAACGGGGCTACAAGCGCCCTTCCTGAAAAGGGCTTCAAGTGCCCGTCCTGAATAGGGCGCCCTTCCTGAATAGGGCTTAAAGCGTCCTTCCTGAATAGGGCTTCAAGAGCCCGTCCTGAATAGGATGCCCTTCCTGAACAGGGCTTCAAGCGCCCTTCCTGAATAGGGCGCCCTTCCTGAATAGGGCTTAAAGAGCCCTTCCCGAATAGGGCTTCAAGCGCCCTTCCTGAACAGGGCTTTAAGCGCCCTTCCTGAACAGGGCTTTAAGCGCCCTTCCTGAACAGGGCTTTAAGCGCCCTTCCTAAATAGGGTTTCAAGCGCCCTTCCTGAACAGGGCTTGAAGCGCCCTTCCTGAACGGGCTTCAAGCGCCCGTCCTGAATAGGGCGTCCTTCCTGAATACGGCTTAAAGCGCACTTTCTGAATAGAGCTTCGGCCTTCCTGTATAGGGCTTCAAACGTCCTTCCTAAACAGGGCTTCAAGCGCTCGTCCTGAATAGGGCACCCGTCCTGAATAGGGTGCCCGTCCTGAATAGGGTGCCTGTTAGGCAGAAACCTGTGCAGTTCCCTTGGGGAACACTGCAAAAGATTTAAGACTACAGGTAGAGCAGTAAACCCCTTTGGTAGCAGTCTGTACCACCCAGATTTACCTGGTAGCTGTGGCTGAGCAGTCAGACTTCTCTCAAGAAGAGTTAGGCAGTATGCAAAGTATACACAATATGTACCAAAATACAATAGCACAAGCAAACACTGACCAGAGCTTGGTTTCAAAAGTATATAGTTATTTATTTAAAATACACATAAGTTAAAAACACTCTAGCAAAATATAGTAAACACTTCAAACACAGTTATAACGAAAGTAGATTCAATCCTTTCTCCTATCTAGACAACTCTAGGTTAACACCACTTAATTAAAACAGAGGTGAGTGCTTAACGCTAGATGACACTCTAGTAGTTTCCAAGAAAGGGAGAGAAAAAGCAGAAATGGGTTAAACACACCACTCTAAGGTCCAGAACACTTGCAATAGGCTCAAAGAAGCACAAAGTCACAGGTGAGCAAAAGTCACTAGGCAGGGCCCACTCTTAGAGTAGCCGGAGCGAAAATGTGCCCAAGATCACACTGTTATTAGGGATTCAAAGTCTTGCAAAGAGTTAGAAAGAGGTTAGAGTGGCTTAGAAAGTTTAGCCAGGGTGTTCCAGGCACTCCCAGGTTCGAAAGCCGGGGGCTAAATCTACCCCGTACAGTCGGTGGCAAGGGAAGCCAGGCGGAACACGGTACCTTAAGCGAAAAGGGTCCTCCAGCGGTGGCAGTTGTTCCAGGCAGTGGCAGCAAGGCTCGACGTCGGTCAGGGAAGAAGAAGTTCTCGCTGAAGAGTAGAAGAAGAGGGTCGTTGCACTGCCCGGGAAGAAACCAGCCGCGGAGTCCTCCGGTTAAAGGGTTGTACCGACTTTCGTGGTTGGGGTAAAAGTGGTGGGGTTCCGGTTGCCGGGGTGCTTGGCACTGGCAAGGCGGCCACGAGATACCTCGAGAAGCGAAAAGAAGGCGAAAACTGGTTGTCCCCACCAGTCAAGGGAAGGAGCCACTCTGTTAGGAGTTCTCCTCGGTCGTCGGGAAAAGTGGTGAGACGGTTCAGCAGGGCTCCACCGGGTGGTGTCGTCGAAGCAGGTCGGCTCAGCTCTTCCCTCGTCGGATTCTTGGTCCTGTGGCGACTTCTGAAGTCCCAGTCCCCAAAGCCCTGCTTTTATGCAGCAAACCCCCATTCACCCAGCCTAGCTGTCACTCAAACATGCTAAGTGGTGAGCCGGGCGGCTCACCACTTGGGCCAATCAGGACGGAGTGCGACTTGAGTTACCAAGGTAACTCAGTCCAGGGTGCCTAAATCCCCCTCCACCCCTCCTAAGTACCCCAGACAGAGTGGCACCACTTTGGAGGGCTTCTGTGGAGAAGCCCGCCAAAAGTGGAACAAAGGGCTCCACTTTGGGTCAGAGTTACAGAGGCGAACACCAACGCCATTTTAGAATCAAGTTTTGGCAAAAAGTCCCAACCGGAGTTATAAAAATAAATATATAAACCGGCGGTATGTTTAAGGCTACCGTAAATAAATAATTAAATGTGTTAGCCTAAAACAATGGGAAATCCCATAGGAAAATATTCGCGGTCGAATATAAAACGTAGTTTCCACTGCCACCAGCCAAAACTCGATCAGGGGGGACGGAGACGTGCCCCCTCGACTAACAGACCCTGGGGCAATCGAATTGCCCCAGCCAGTACGTCCACAATATGATGGTTTGTACTGGTTCTGTTCAGGATTCAAGACTAGCAAAGTCTTTTGTGACTTTACATGCCCTGGGAGACAGTAGTCAGTCCCAGGGTATGGAGTCTATGTTGGGGAGTCCCTAGGACACCCCTGGGTCACGGCACAGAGGGTGCTGTGTAACCCACATCACAAAAATACATGAGGCCCTATGGAGTAAAAGACCCCATAGCCCATTCAACACAAGGTTTGTCCAAGATAACACAGTTCAACATGTCCAAGAGTGAGGGAAAAAGAGTCTCACTCTTGGCAGGAGAAAAAAAGAACCCCAGAAATCCAGCAAAGCTGCTGGGGGACTCACTAGGTAGGGAAATTCAGCCTAAACAGAGAATTCTCCCTAACACTCGCCCCCCCCAGACTAAGGGACAGGAGGATTTAATCCACTCCTGGATGAACCTCATACCTCTAGTCGATGATATACATCCTAGAGAGTCCATCAGCATTTTGATGGTGACACCTTGACCTTTGCTTAAGGGAGAACTCAAAGGTTTTCTTTTGCAAGCTAAAGGACCTACAAACCCTTTGAGGAACATCAGTCTTTTTGTTATAGGGGATCTGGTTGACCAGTCCCTCAGAAGTTGGTACAACTTCTGAACCTATGTTAGGCTTTTTGAAGGGGTCCTTATAAAGGATTCCCTTAGATCTAGAGGGGCCTCCAAGGTTCCTCACCACCTCTCTTGTGGGAGCAGGTTGGGTCTTAGGCCTCTTGGTTGGAGGGGTTGGGGTTAGGCAATTCACCTGCTTCCCCTTCCTCTTAGATCTACCCTTACCTATTTTAGGAGTTTCCCCCCTAATATTAGGAGTTGAGTTGGGGTCTTCAGTAGAAGGTCCAACAGTCTGAAGGTTTTTGGCCTTAGACTTTTCTTTTCTGGTTTTCCACCAGCACTGAGAATTACCAGTTCTCTCAGGTCCAGATAGGGGCCCAGTTGGTCTATCCACCTCTTCCTCAGAAGCAGGGGGAGTCAGAGACTCTGAGACTAGGGGAACAATGATGGAGCTTGGTTGGGGCTCCCATGTTCCTAGCATACTATCCGGAAATGTGCCTGGGTTAGAGGTCAACTTACTAACACCAGGGCTTGTAGTGGGGTTCTCAGTAGAGGGTCCCACAGGCTTAGAAGGGTCCTTCAAGGTAGCCTTTCTAGCCAATTTGGTTAAGTTCTGCTTCTCCATACTGGGAGGCCTGGGGGTATGTGACACTACTCCTAGAGTTCTTAGGTCATTCCCTAACAGGACCTTCCCAGGTACCTCAGCCTGAACACTGACAGGGATCCTTACTGTCATGTTGTTGCATTGAATGAGGGCTGGTAGAATAGGAACCATTTGGACAGGGCCCCCAGACATCTTAGTGGGACCTTTGGGTGCTTTGGCCACATCCTCAGGTTGAAAGAAGCTTTCATCCACTACTGTTCTGCTGGCCCCAGTGTCTCTCCTGGCAGGAGTATCCTGGCCATTGACAAGAACACTGTCCACATAATACACCTTAGAGTTAACAGGTAGGGAGTTATACACAACCCTATTCTGGGGACTAACCAGACCCATAGGCTCTAAGTTTACAGTTGCTTGAAGACCCAAGGGTTCTTCAGCAAAGAGCTCAAAGTGGGCACTAGCCATCTGTACTTCATCCTCAGGAGTGAAGGCTAAGGAGACTGTGCTGATCCCTGCAGGTTTACCCTTGCACTTGGGATCTCCTTTGATATGGTCAGTACCCTGACAGACATAGCATTGTCCAAATGCTCTCTGGAAGGGTGGCTTGTTCTGACCTCCTTCTGGCTTGTGGCCAGAAGGTACAGTAACCTGCATAGGTTTCCCATGTGGCTTACCCTGGTTATTTTGTGGTTTGGGGCCCTCTTTGGGATAGGAATTATTAGAATTCGCTTTGGAGTCTGTTTTGGGCTGTTTCTCCCCATCCTTCTTCTGAGTGACCCCAGAATCCTTGTGAGTGGCCCTGTTGGCAACCCACAAGTCAGCAGCCTTAGCTAGTCTCCGGGAATCCAATTCCCTGGAATCAGCCAAGTGTTGTCTGAGCTCAGGAGAGCAGGCATCATAAATAGTCTCCAACATAAACAAATTCTTCATACCTTCATAAGTGTTCACCTTGTAACCCTTAATCCATCCCTCTAAGTTTTTCAAACATTCATTCACCCAGGTAGCCCAAGGGGTACCATCATGCTTTTTGAGGCTCCTAAACCTCTTAAGATACTGGGAAGGGGTCTTCCCAAACCTAGCTATCAAAGCTAGTTTTACACATTCATAGTCCTTCCTATCCTCCTCCCCCATCTCCATCACCACATCAGTTGCAACAGGGGGAAGCCTAGAGAACAACCAGGTGAGTAAGTCATTTCCTGTGATGTTCTGGAGCCCATGATTATATTCAAACAGAGACAACCAATCCAACACATCCAACTTAGGCTCATACATACCAACCAATTCTTTAGGCATCCGGGGTCTTTTAGGACTGGAACTTCTAGAGGAGCCAGAGAGAGAAGCATTCTCAACAGATAATTTCTTCATTTCTAAGTCATACTTGAGCTCCATTTCCCTTAGCCTTAATTCTTTGTCAGTTTGAGCATTAAGTTTCTTATACTCCAATTCTAGCTTCATTTTCTCCAGTTCAAAGTACTGAGGACTAAATGTGGGACCTGGTAAAGGTCCAGTAGGTACAGCAGGTAGAGCAGGCAGAGGCCTAGGGGGGACAGTTACAACAGCCTCACCCTCCTCTTCTGACTCTTCCTCAGAATCATCAACATTTTGCTCCATGTTAACTTCAATACTGTCATCTACAGTTGCTGGAGTGGTAGGTTCCTCTGAACCATCACCCAGACTTTGGTTAGCCAACAATCTTTCAATCAGCTCCATTTTCTTGCCCTTAGTCAGGAGATCCTTATGTTTACAGAGCACTCTTAAACAATCAGCAGTTTTGGCTGCAAGGGACTCTTGACTATAGCTTTCTATAACTGACATGTTAGAGGATTACTTTTTTCAGTGCTAAGCTTTGTGGTTAGTTGCACTAAGGTATCTAAAGCACAATAAAATGTATACTCAATACAAATCCCACCTCTGTACACCAGTGTTAGGCAGAAACCTGTGCAGTTCCCTTGGGGAACACTGCAAAAGATTTAAGACTACAGGTAGAGCAGTAAACCCCTTTGGTAGCAGTCTGTACCACCCAGATTTACCTGGTAGCTGTGGCTGAGCAGTCAGACTTCTCTCAAGAAGAGTTAGGCAGTATGCAAAGTATACACAATATGTACCAAAATACAATAGCACAAGCAAACACTGACCAGAGCTTGGTTTCAAAAGTATATAGTTATTTATTTAAAATACACATAAGTTAAAAACACTCTAGCAAAATATAGTAAACACTTCAAACACAGTTATAACGAAAGTAGATTCAATCCTTTCTCCTATCTAGACAACTCTAGGTTAACACCACTTAATTAAAACAGAGGTGAGTGCTTAACGCTAGATGACACTCTAGTAGTTTCCAAGAAAGGGAGAGAAAAAGCAGAAATGGGTTAAACACACCACTCTAAGGTCCAGAACACTTGCAATAGGCTCAAAGAAGCACAAAGTCACAGGTGAGCAAAAGTCACTAGGCAGGGCCCACTCTTAGAGTAGCCGGAGCGAAAATGTGCCCAAGATCACACTGTTATTAGGGATTCAAAGTCTTGCAAAGAGTTAGAAAGAGGTTAGAGTGGCTTAGAAAGTTTAGCCAGGGTGTTCCAGGCACTCCCAGGTTCGAAAGCCGGGGGCTAAATCTACCCCGTACAGTCGGTGGCAAGGGAAGCCAGGCGGAACACGGTACCTTAAGCGAAAAGGGTCCTCCAGCGGTGGCAGTTGTTCCAGGCAGTGGCAGCAAGGCTCGACGTCGGTCAGGGAAGAAGAAGTTCTCGCTGAAGAGTAGAAGAAGAGGGTCGTTGCACTGCCCGGGAAGAAACCAGCCGCGGAGTCCTCCGGTTAAAGGGTTGTACCGACTTTCGTGGTTGGGGTAAAAGTGGTGGGGTTCCGGTTGCCGGGGTGCTTGGCACTGGCAAGGCGGCCACGAGATACCTCGAGAAGCGAAAAGAAGGCGAAAACTGGTTGTCCCCACCAGTCAAGGGAAGGAGCCACTCTGTTAGGAGTTCTCCTCGGTCGTCGGGAAAAGTGGTGAGACGGTTCAGCAGGGCTCCACCGGGTGGTGTCGTCGAAGCAGGTCGGCTCAGCTCTTCCCTCGTCGGATTCTTGGTCCTGTGGCGACTTCTGAAGTCCCAGTCCCCAAAGCCCTGCTTTTATGCAGCAAACCCCCATTCACCCAGCCTAGCTGTCACTCAAACATGCTAAGTGGTGAGCCGGGCGGCTCACCACTTGGGCCAATCAGGACGGAGTGCGACTTGAGTTACCAAGGTAACTCAGTCCAGGGTGCCTAAATCCCCCTCCACCCCTCCTAAGTACCCCAGACAGAGTGGCACCACTTTGGAGGGCTTCTGTGGAGAAGCCCGCCAAAAGTGGAACAAAGGGCTCCACTTTGGGTCAGAGTTACAGAGGCGAACACCAACGCCATTTTAGAATCAAGTTTTGGCAAAAAGTCCCAACCGGAGTTATAAAAATAAATATATAAACCGGCGGTATGTTTAAGGCTACCGTAAATAAATAATTAAATGTGTTAGCCTAAAACAATGGGAAATCCCATAGGAAAATATTCGCGGTCGAATATAAAACGTAGTTTCCACTGCCACCAGCCAAAACTCGATCAGGGGGGACGGAGACGTGCCCCCTCGACTAACAGACCCTGGGGCAATCGAATTGCCCCAGCCAGTACGTCCACAATATGATGGTTTGTACTGGTTCTGTTCAGGATTCAAGACTAGCAAAGTCTTTTGTGACTTTACATGCCCTGGGAGACAGTAGTCAGTCCCAGGGTATGGAGTCTATGTTGGGGAGTCCCTAGGACACCCCTGGGTCACGGCACAGAGGGTGCTGTGTAACCCACATCACAAAAATACATGAGGCCCTATGGAGTAAAAGACCCCATAGCCCATTCAACACAAGGTTTGTCCAAGATAACACAGTTCAACATGTCCAAGAGTGAGGGAAAAAGAGTCTCACTCTTGGCAGGAGAAAAAAAGAACCCCAGAAATCCAGCAAAGCTGCTGGGGGACTCACTAGGTAGGGAAATTCAGCCTAAACAGAGAATTCTCCCTAACAGTGCCCGTCCTGAATAGGGCGCCTGTCCTGAATAGGGCGCCCGTCCTGAACAGGGCTTCAAGCGCCCTTGCTGAACAGGGCTTCAAGCGTCCGTCCTGAATAGGGCGTCCTTCCTGAATAGGGCTTAAAGTGCCCTTCCTGAATAGGGCTTCAAGCGCCCTTCCTCAATAGGGTGCCCTTCCTGATCAGGGCTTCAAGCGCCCGTACTGAATAGGGCGCCCTTCCTGAATGGGGCACCCTTCCTGAATAGGGCTTAAAGCGCCCTTCCTGAATAGGGCTTCAAGAGCCCGTCCTGAATAGGGCGCTCTTCCTGAATAGGGCTTCCAGTGCCCGTCCTGAATAGGGCGCCCGTCCTGAATAGGGCGCCCTTCCTGAATAGGGCTTCAAGAGCCCGTCCTGAATAGGGTGCCCTTTCTGAACAGGGCTTCAAGCGCCCTTCCTGAATAGGGCACCCTTCCTGAATAGGGCGCCCTTCCCGAATAGGGCTTAAAACGCCCTTCCTGAACAGGGCTTAAAGCGCCCTTCCTGAATAGGGCTTCAAGCGCCCTTCCTGAATAGGGCGCCCTTCATGAATAGGGATTCAAGCGCCCGCCCTGAATAGGGCACCCTTCCTAAATAGGGCTTAAAGCGCCCTTCCTGAACAGGGCTTATAGCGCCCTTCCTGAATAGGGCTTCAAGCGCCCTTCCTGAATAGGGCGCCCTTCCTGAAAAGGGCAGCCTTCCTGAACTGGGCTACAAGTGCCCTTCCTGAAAAGGGCTTCAAGCGCCCGTTCTGAATAGGGTGCCCTTCCTGAATAGGGTGCCCTTCCTGAATAGGGCTTAAAGCGCACTTCCTGAATAGGGCTTCAAGAGCCCATCCTGTATAGGGTGCCCTTCCTGAACAGGGCTTCAAGCGCCCTTCCTGAATAGGGCGCCCTTCCTGAATAGGGCTTAAAGCGCCCTTCCAGAATAGGGTTTCAAGCGCCCTTCCTGAACAGGGCTTTGAGCGCCCTTCCTAAATAGGGTTTCAAGCGCCCTTCCTGAACAGGGCTTCAAGCACCCTTCCTGAACGGGCTTCAAACGCCCGTCCTGAACAGGGCTTTAAGCGCCCTTCCTAAATAGGGTTTCAAGCGTCCTTCCTGAACAGGGCCTCAAGTGCCCTTCCTGAACAGGGCCTCAAGTGCCCTTCCTGAACAGAGCCTCAAGTGCCCTTCCTGAACAGGGCTTCAAGCGCCCTTCCTGAACAGGCTTCAAGCGCCCGTCCTGAATAGGGCGCCCTTCCTGAACAGGGCTTCAAGCGCCCTTCCTGAACAGGGCTTCAAGCGCCCATCCTGAATAGGGCGCCCTTCCTGAACAGGGCTTCAAGCGCCCGTCCTGAACAGGGCTTCAAGCGCCCGTCCTGAATAGGGCGCCCTTCCTGAATAGGGCTTCAAGAGCCCGTCCTGAATGGGTGCCCTTCCTGAACAGGGCTTCAAGCGCCCTTCCTGAACAGGGCTTCAAGCGCCCGTCCTGAATTGGGCGCCCTTCCTGAATATGGCTTAAGGCGCACTTTCTGAATAGGGCTTCGGCCTTCCTGTATAGGGCTTCAAGCGCCTGTCCTGAAGAGGGCTTCAAGCGCCCGTCCTGAATAGGGCGCCCTTCCTGAATAGGGTGCCCTTCCTGAATAGGGCGCCCATCCTGAACAGGTCTTCAAGTGCCGTTCCTGAACGGGGCTTCAAGCGCCCATCCTGAATAGGACGCCCTTCCTGAATAGGGATTAAAACGCCCTCCCCGAATAGGGCTTCAAGAGCCCGTCCTGAATAGGGCGCCCATCTTGAACAGGCCTTCAGGCGCCCGTCCTGAATAGGGCGTCCGTCCTGAATAGGGTACCCGTCCTGAATAGGGTACCCGTCCTGATTAGGGCTCCCTTCCTGAACAGGGCTTCAAGCACCCTTCCTGAACAGGGCTTCAAGCGCCCTTCCTGAATAAGGCGTCCTTCCGGAATAGGGATTAAATTGCCCTTCCTGAACAGGGCCTCAAGTGCCCTTCCTGAACAGGGCTTCAAGCGCCCTTCCTGAACAGGCATCAAGCGCCCGTCCTGAATAGGGCGCCCTTCCTGAACAGGGCTTCAAGCGCCGTTCCTGAACAGGGCTTCAAGCGCCCGTCCTGAATAGGGCGCCCTTCCTGAATAGGGCTTCAAGAGCCCGTCCTGAATGGGGGCCCTTCCTGAACAGGGCTTCAAGCACCCTTCCTGAACAGGGCTTTAAGCGCCCTTCCTAAATAGGACTTCAAGCGCCCTTCCTGAACAGGGCTTCAAGCGCCCTTCCTGAACAGGGCTCCAAGCGCCCATCCTGAACAGGGCTTCAAGCGCCCGTTCTGAATAGGGCGCCCTTCCTGAATATGACTTAAAGCGCACTTTCTGAATAGGGCTTCGGCCTTCCTGTATAGGGCTTCAAACGCCAGTCCTGAACAGGGCTTCAAGCGCCTGTCCTGAACAGGGCTTCAAGCGCCCTTCCTGAACAGCGCTTAAAACACCCTTCCCGAAGAGGGCTTCAAGCGCCCGTCCTGAATAGGGCACCCTTCCTGAATTGGGCGCCCATCCTGAACAGGTCTTCACGTGCCGTTCCTGAACGTGGCATCAAGCGCCCATCCCGAATAGGACGCCCTTCCTGAACAGGGCTTCAAGCGCCCGTCCTGAATAGGGCATCCGTCCTGAATAGGTTGCCCGTCCTGAATAGGGCTCCCTTCCTGAACAGGGCTTCAAGCACCCTTCCTGAACAGGGCTTCAAGCGCCCTTCCTGAATATGGCATCCTTCCTGAATAGGGCTTAAAGTGCCCTTCCTGAATAGGGCTTCAACCGCTCTTCCTGAATAGGGCTTCAAGCGCCCTTCCTCAATAGGGTGCCCTTCCTGATCAGGGCTTCAAGCGCCCGTTATGAATAGGGCGCCCTTCCTGAATAGGGCTTCAAGAGCCCGTCCTGAATAGGGCTTAAAGCGCCCTTCCTAAATAGGGCTTCAAGAGCCCATCCTGAATAGGGCGCTCTTCCTGAATAGGGCTTCCAGTGCCCGTCCTGAATAGGGCGCCCTTCCTGAATAGGGCTTCAAGAGCCCGTTCTGAATAGGGTGCCCTTTCTCAACAGGGCTTCAAGCGTCCTTCCTGAATGGGGCTTAAAGCGCCCTTGCTGAACAGGGCTTAAAGCGCCCTTCCTGAACAGGGCTTAAAGCGCCCTTCCTGAATAGGGCTTCAAGCGCCCTTCCTGAATAGGGCACCCTTCCTGAATAGGGATTCAAGCACCCGCCCTGAATAGGGCACCCTTCCTAAATAGGGCTTAAAGCGCCCTTCCTGAATAGGGCTTCAAGCGCCCGCCCTGAATAGGGTGCCCTTCCTGAACAGGGCTTCAAGCGCTCTTCCTGAACAGGGCCTCAAGCGCCCTTCCTCAATAGGGTGCCCTTCCGGAATAGGGCTTCAAGCGCCCTTCCTCAATATGGTGCCCTTTCTGAATAGGGCTTCAAGCGCCCTTCCTGAATAGGGCTTAAAGCGCCCTTCCTGAACAGGGCTTAAAGCGCCCTTCCTGAATAGGGCTTCAAGCGCCCTTCCTGAATAGGGCACCCTTCCTGAATAGGGCGCCCTTCCTAAACGGAGCTACAAGCGCCCTTCCTGAAAAGGTCTTCAAGTGCCCGTCCTGAATAGGGCGCCCTTCCTGAATAGGGCTTAAAGCATCCTTCCTGAATAGGGCTTCAAGAGCCCATCCTGAATAGGATGCCCTTCATGAACAGGGCTTCAAGCGCCCTTCCTGAATAGGGCGCCCTTCCTGATTAGGGCTTAAAGCGCCCTTCCCGAATAGGGCTTCAAGCGCCCTTCCTGAACAGGGCTTTAAGCACCCTTCCTGAACAGGGCTTTAAGAGCCCTTCCTGAACAGGGCTTTAAGCGCCCTTCCTAAATAGGGTTTCAAGCGCCCTTCCTGAACAGGGCCTCAAGTGCCCTTCCTGAACAGGGCTTGAAGCGCCCTTCCTGAACGGGCTTCAAGCGCCCATCCTGAATAGGGCGTCCTTCCTGAATATGGCTTAAAGCGCACTTTCTGAATAGGGCTTCAGCCTTCCTGTATAGGGCTTCAAACGCCCATCCTGAACAGGGCTTCAAGCGCCCTTCCTGAATAGGGCACCCTTCCTGAATAGGGATTCAAGCACCCGCCCTGAATAGGGCAGCCTTCCTAAATACGGTTTAAAGCGCCCTTCCTGAATAGGGCTTCAAGCGCCCGCCCTGAATAGGGTGCCCTTCCTGAACAGGGCTTCAAGCGCTATTCCTGAACAGGGCCTCAAGCGCCCTTCCTCAATAGGGTGCCCTTCCTGAATAGGGCTTTAAGCGCCCTTCCTCAATATGGTGCCCTTCCTGAATAAGGCTTCAAGCGCCCTTCCTGAATAGGGCTTAAAGCACCCTTCCTGAACAGGGCTGAAAGCGCCCTTCCTGAATAGGGCTTCAAGCGCCCTTCCTGAATAGGGCACCCTTCCTGAATAGGGCGCCCTTCCTGAACGGGTCTACAAGCGCCCTTCCTGAAAAGGGCTTCAAGTGCCCGTCCTGAATAGGGCGCCCTTCCTGAATAGGGCTTAAAGCGTCCTTCCTGAATAGGGATTCAAGAGCCCGTCCTGAATAGGATGCCCTTCATGAACAGGGCTTCAAGCGCCCTTCCTGAATAGGGCGCCCTTCCTGAATAGGGCTTAAAGCGCCCTTCCCGAATAGGGCTTCAAGCGCCCTTCCTGAACAGGGCTTTAAGCACCCTTCCTGAACAGGGCTTTAAGCGCCCTTCCTGAACAGGGCTTTAAGCGCCCTTCCTAAATAGGGTTTCGGGGGGGCGTGGCCAGCGCTGATGGCGTAAAGACGTGACTGTGTGGAGCTCCCGTCTCGATCCTGGCCTAGATCCTTTATTCGACCTATATTCTCGACCCGATCAAGAGCCAAACTCACACCCAGGAGGGGGAAGTGATTCCGACCCCACCCGGCGCGGGATCGAGAAGAATCGGAACCGGCGTTCCCGAAAACGCAGCTTTTGTATCGGTGCCCCCGGGTGAAACAAGATGGCGGACGGCGGCAGGGCCTGACGGAGGGACGGATCGAGCAAGGAGCGAGGCATCAGGGAGACAATCCATTGGGCGCCTGTCCCTGTGAACTGAGCGGAAGGTCCCCAGTGAGGACACCGCCCGTAAGACCGGACACACTTGCATCTCCCTACTCCTCGGGAGACGACCCGCTGCCGGGGACCCCGAACACACGAGATACCCTCTGCATTGTCCAGGGGAGCGGAGGGAGCCATATCCGGGGCTCCGGGACCGTCGCGGAGGAGACACGAGGTGCGACCGGACCGCTGCCACCACCAGGGATACCCGTCGGCGATCTGCTGGCCGCGGGGTGCTGCGTGGGTCGAGGCGGCGGCGACCCGGGCAGGCCCCTGTCGCCGCGGCGTACTACGCGGGCCCTCCTCCTCTCGCCCTGAACAGTTAACCGGGCGGCCGAGGCGCGAACAGCTCATACAAGGATCCACTGGTAAGCCTGCGGACCCTAACTACTGGGGGAATATTCTGAACCGAGCCACACAATTACCTACACCCCTTGTGCCGCCAAAGAATACCGCTGAACTTCACTGAAACACGCCGTTCTGTGTGGCTCACTTTGCCTTACACTGCCTGGGCGCTGTTTGGGGGCCCATTCCTGCCGCCACAACACCAGGAGGGTCAAAAATGTCTACTTCTCGCAGCAAGAACAGGGGTGCAACAATCATGGACTCGTTCTCAGGGGCTAAACCCAAACTGCCCAGCCAATTTGAGATCCCCACACAGACTGAACCCCCGACAACCGCTGCCGACCCCAGCAACGCCCAGGTGCTACAGGCTATCGCAGCGCTCCAAACGTGCATGGAGACCAGGATAGATGAACTCAAGGTGGACATGCAGCTCATCCGTCAAGACGCCCGCAACTTAGCGGAAAGAATGGGCAAGGTGGAAATAAACTTACAGGACACCACAGATACTGCCAAGGACTTAAAGCAAAAAGTCATCACACTTGAGAGACAAGTGGCTCATCTTGAAGCGAGATCGGAGGAAGCAGAGGGAAGGGCACGCCGAAATAACATCAGAGTCCTTGGCGTTCCGGAGGGGATGGAAGGCACAGACCCCACAGAATTTATCGAGTCCTTACTTATGCAGGAAGTCGGGGCTGGTAAGCTCACACAGGGCTTCTCTGTCGAGAGAGCCCACCGCGCCCTACAAAAGCGACCCCCTCCGGGATCGCACCCTCGCCCAATGATCGCCAAGATCTTAAACTTCCGTGACAGGGAAACGATCCTCAAATTCTCGAGGGAAGGAGGTGTGATCAGACGAGATGGCTCCAAGATCGTAATCTATCCCGACTATACGTCGCAAGTGCAACGAGCCAGGAACTCATTCATTCCCGTCAAAGCCCGACTGCGGAAGCTCGGCCTCAAATACATGCTCCTGTACCCCTCGCGCCTCAAGATACTATACAAAGGCAAAGCCGTCTACATGGAGACCCCGGCCGCAGCCACCATGTGGATGGAGCACAACAATTTGGCAGAGGGAGAGGATTGCATCCCGACACCCAACGGCTAACTCCAAATAGTACTTTTTACAGCGACAAATGACTGGCTCCTTCAAGGACGGGAGCTCTACGGACCAACCCACGGGCATCGCCACAACCCACCCCAAGCATGGCTGGCCCAAGGCCTACACCACAAACGCACCACATGACCTGGACAGGCCGATGGGTAGCGGTAGCCCCCGAGCGTTGTCCTCCCAGAACAGCTGCTGGGGGCAACACACAGTTAACTTTCTTGTTCAATCCACCTGTTCGAGTGGGAGTTAAATTTGTTCATAAGTCTCCGATTGGCACACCAACGCAACAATCAAGGTCAGCAGGAAGATTGCAGAGCACAGACCCAGGGGGCAGCTGCACAGCACATGGAGCTGGTTTGAGGAGGGTTGAGACCGCCACGGGCTCAATGCCCCAGCCCCTTTGCCACCATCATGTCCACACACCTTAAAATCGCCACCTGGAATGTGAGGGGTTTGGGTACCTACTTACGCCGGAACAGAATAAAATCCTACCTACACAGAAAAAAGATAGAGGTGGCCCTATTACAAGAAACCCACTTAACCAAGGAATCCATGGCGGCACTTGAATCATACTGGGGCGGACAGGGGTTCGGGTCCACATACTCCAAATTCGCCAGAGGGGTGTTCACCTGGATCAGTCCCCACATCCCCTTCCAGCTCACCAAAGCCGAACTGGACCCTGATGGAAGGTATGTTATACTCTTGGGCCACATTGAACAAACAGAGATATGCATTGTAAATTCATACCTCCCCAACAACAACATCCCCGCGCACCTCACTATGCTATGCACAAAGATTGCGCCCTATAGAGATGCATTCCTTATCTGGGGAGGCGACTTTAATTGCGTCAGCGACCCTGTGCTTGACAGGTCGGCCCCCCCCTTGGCGGGCCCCTCAACTGCTACCACCGCCATGAACGCCACGCTACACCAACTAGACCTGGTTGACATCTGGCGGGAACAACACCCCGGGGATCGGGGCTATTCCTTCTACTCCTCGCCACATAACCTTCACACCAGAATCGACTATCTCTTCACCGGCAGAGAGAGATTCCCCCAGATTGACTCCTCTAACTACCTGGGTCGCACCATCTCCGACCACTCTCCCCTGGTAATTGAATGGAATATCACTGGACCCAGATCTCCCATACCTACATGGAGGATGCCCACCGAGGCACTTAAAGACCCGGAGTTCACAGAAAGCCTCAGAGAATCTCTAGAGAACTACATCAGTGAGAATAAAGACAGTGTTGACCACCTAAGCACGGTCTGGGATGCCCTCAAAGTGGTTGTAAGGGGAGAGATCATAGCAAAGGCTGGAGGCATGAGGAAACACCTCAGAACCGAACTTGAATTATTAGAAACTGAAATTGAACAGCTAGAATCCAACACCCTGGACTCCCATCCACAGGAGGACAAGCTGGCCAGTGCTAGGGCCGCCTGTAAGGAAGCTTGGGACAGGCTGGCCAAATTTGATTACATCACCAGAACCAACAAAGCGCATGCCCATGCCGACAAGCCGGGTAGGCTACTCGCCTGGCTGTGTAAGAAAGAACACCCTAAGTACTCGACCACAGCCCTAAGAGATGCCGATGGCAAGCCACAACGTTCCCAACAGGGAATTAACGACACCTTCGGGCAGTTCTACACCCGACTATACTCCCACACTGATATGGTGCCCCCCGAGGAAATCGCAAACACCCTGGATGAAATTGGTCTGCCCCTACTCCCGCTGCCACATAAGGAGGCTCTGGATGCTGATATCAACATAGATGACATAAAAGACGCCATCAAGTCTCTGGCTACCTGCAAAGCTCCGGGTAGTGACGGGCTACCCGCCGAATTTTACAAAACCTACGAGCCAGAACTGTCCCCGCTGCTACACGAGGTGTTCTTAGAAGCTTATGAGTCGGGCATCCTGCCTGGGAGCATGCGCGAGACTTTGGTGGTTCCGCTCCTCAAGCCTGGTAAGCCTGCAGATGACTGTGATTCCTATCGCCCTCTCGCCATGCTCAATTATGATGTTAAAATCCTCACAACCATTCTGGCTAAGCGGCTGTCCAGGGTGATCGGAGAGGTGGTACACCCCGACCAGAGTGGCTTTGTGCCGGGCCGAAACACCACTGCCAATCTGCGCAGATTACAACACGTATTATCACATCCCACTCACACAGGGAAATCCCACGCTTTGCTTTCTTTGGACGCCATCAAAGCGTTCGATTCAATTTTTTGGGAGTGGCTGATTGCGGTACTTAGGGAGTTTGATTTCGGTGAGCGATTCATTCGATGGATCACAGTTCTCTACACCAAACCGCGAGCACGGGTGAAAACTGGTCGGCTCATCTCCACGGCATGGGATATACAAAGGGGCACAAGGCAGGGCTGTCCGCTCTCCCCCATGCTATATATAATCGGGCTTGAACCCATTGCCATTTACTTTAGGAAACAATTCTTTGATGCTGGTATAAGGATTGACGGGGTGGACCACATAATTTCCCTATATGCGGATGATGTTCTCCTTTATGTGAGGGACCCGCAGCTGAATGTCCCAACCATGTTGGAGGTCCTCGGCAACTTTGCCAAGGTATCAGGAATACACTTCAGCAAACACAAGTCTTGCCTGTTTCCGTTGGGCGCCCTCCGGAATACACATGTTGCTGAACTCCCCTCCCTGGGTATAGGTTGGTGTCCCACCACTTTCCGCTATCTGGGCATCAATATTTATCACACGCCTGAACTCATGCACGCTAACAACACGGTAGCGGCGCTGCCTCCCTTGCGCAAGTCAATTGGGTTCTGGGCTCGCCTCCCCCTATCCATGATGGGCAGGGCTGCCATCATTAAGATGATTGTTCTCCCCAGATTCCTCTACGGTTTCCAAAATATTTTTTACTACATTAGAACTCCCTTCTTCCGTCTTTTAGGAAAGATACTTAAAGACTTCCTGTGGGGCACTAGTAGGCACAAATTTGCATTATCCACGCTGACCCTCCCTTATGAGCAAGGAGGCATTCGGCTCCCTGATCTGGAACGTTATTACCTGGCTGCCCAACTAAGCTTCGTGGCCAAATGGCTAGATGATGATGTAACCTCCGAAACACTGCTTTTACAACACCCGATTGCTCCATTTCGATTAAACGAACTCATTTGGGCCCCTCAACGTCTTGTAGATGGGATTCCTTTCTTAGCTACCCTGGGCCGTCAGGTATGGCAAAGGGTTAAAAGTCTTCTTCACTTGAAACACCGATATAACCCGGACATACCGCTCTTAGCCGACCTATGCCAGAACTCGGTGGACCTTGCCTCCATTCGACACTGGGAAAGGATGGGAGTATACACTTGGGGGGATCTATACAATGAGGGCACCTTCCGGGATTTCTCCTCCTTGCAATCTGACGATGGCGTCCCGGCTGGTCAATTCCTCTGGTACATAAAGATACGTAAATTGGCTAAGACTAAATGGGACACGTGGCCTGAGGAGCCTGAAACTGACCCCTTCATAACACACCTATATGGCCTGGGGGATGGATGGAGGCCTGTCTCCCGTATATATAGTCACCTAATCGACAGGCCCAACCCCCGTAGTCAAGATCTCAAAACCAAATGGGAGAGAGACCTGGGTCACGAACTGTCCGAAGCCGAATGGGGCAGAGCACTAGCGTTCCCTAATGCGGTATCCAGAAATTCCAGATTCAAATTGATACAACTCAACATGCTATACAGAACATACTTGACACCGCTTAGAATAGCCAAAATATATCATCTACCCCAACATAACTGCCCATGGTGTGGCAGAGACGGAGCAAATCTTTTACACATGTTCTGGGGATGTGTCAAGGTCCGTCGACTTTGGGTGGGAGTGGAACTCCTATGTAGCGAGGCAGGCATGACCAGATATGAATGGACCCCGAAAGAGTGCCTTCTTGGAACGTATCCCAGACTGGCCAAGTTCAAACACTCAGTCAAGCTCATGGACCTGGTATGCATTCTGGTCTAAAGGACCATTGCTATGGCCTGGAAGTGACCTGGAGGCCCACAATACCAGGTATGGCACAACGAACTGGAGCGCTGGATAGAGGCAGAAACCTCAGCTTGGGAGAACGGCCTCACCACATCCCCTGAAGACACGAGCTTGGGACTTGCTGCCTGGAAAACTCTTACCTGGGCCTTACTTAACCCCTCTAACGATGATAAACCCCCTTGAGCAACTAGCCCCTGTTGACACAAGATATCTGGTAAATAATACTGGCACAGCACCTAACCTGTGCTCACTTGCTGCTCGACCCCCCCATGTTGCTTACATCATTGACCATATGGAGACTTGTTAATGTTGTTATTGTTTTGTTTTTTCCGTTTAATCATTAATGCACAAGTGGCCTATTTTGATTACTCCTGATTATTAACGTTGTGATTGCTTGACTCAATGATTTAACTGTTTTAATACATAAATCCCAATAAAGAAATTTGAAAATAAAAATAGGGTTTCAAGCGCCCTTCCTGAACAGGGCCTCAAGTGCCCTTCCTGAACAGGGCTTGAAACGCCCTTCCTGAACGGGCTTCAAGCGCCCGTCCTGAATAGGGCGTCCTTCCTGAATATGGCTTAAAGCGCACTTTCTGAATAGGGCTTCGGCCTTCCTGTATAGGCTTCAAACGCCCGTCCTGAACAGGGCTTCAAGCGCCCTTCCTGAAAGGGGCTTAAAACACCCTTTCTGAACAGGGCTTAAAGCGCCCTTCCTGAACAGGGCTTCAAGCGCACTTCCTGAACAGGGCTTCAAGCGCCTGTCCTGAATAGGACGCCCTTCCTGAATAGGGCGCCCTTCCTGAACAGGGCTTCAAGTGCCCTTCCTGAACGGGGCTTCAAGCGCCCGGCCTGAATAGGACGCCCTTCCTGAATAGGACTTAAAGTGCCCTTCCCGAATAGGGCTTCAAGGGCCCGTCCTGAATAGGGCGCCGTTCCTGAACAGGACTTCAAACGCCCGTCCTGAATAGGGCGCCCATCCTGAATAGGGTACCCAACCTGAATAGGGCTCCCTTCCTGAACAGGGCTTCAAGCGCCCTTCCTGAACAGGGCTTCAAGCGTCCTTCCTGAATTGGGCGTCCTTCCTGAATTGGGCGTCCTTCCTGAATAGGGCTTAAAGTGCCCTTCCTGAATAGGGCTTCAACCGCTCTTCCTGAATGCGGCTTCAAGCGCCCTCCCTGAATAGGGTGCCCTTCCTGAATAGGGCTTCAAGCACCCGTCCTGAATAGGGCGCCCTTCCTGAATAGGGCTTAAAGAGCCCTTCGTGAATAGGGCTTCAAGAGCCCATCCTGAATAGGGCACTCTTCCTGAATAGGGCTTCCAGCCCCGTCCTGAATAGGGTGCCTTTCCTGAATATGGCTTTAAGCACCCTTCCCAAATAGTGTTTCAAGCGCCCTTCCTGAACAGGGCCTCAAGTGCCCTTCCTGAACAGGGCTTGAAGTGCCCTTCCTGAACGGGCTTAAAGCGCCCGTCCTGAATAGGGCGCCCTTCCTGAATATGGCTTAAAGCGCACTTTCTGAATAGGACTTCGGCCTTCCTGTATAGGGCTTCAAACTGCCCGTCCTGAACAGGGCTTCAAGCGCCCGTCCTGAACAGGGCTTCAAGCGCCCTTCCTGAACAGGGCTTCAAGCGCCCTTTCTGAATAGGGCTTAAAGCGCCCTTCCTGAATAGGGCTTCAAGCGCCCGTCCTGAATAGGGCGCCCTTCCTGAACAGGGCTTCAAGCGCACTTCCTGAACAGTGCTTCAAGCGCCCGTCCTGAATAGGGAGCCCTCACTGAATAGGGCTTCAACCACCTGTCCTGAATAGGGCGCCCTTCCTGAATAGGGCACCCTTCCTAAACAGGGCTTCAAGTGCCCTTCCTGAACGGGGCTTCAAGCGCCCGGCCTGAATAGGACGCCCTTCCTGAACAGAGCTTCAAACGCCCGTCCTGAATAGGGCGCCCGTCCTGAATAGGTCGCCCAACCTGAAAAGGGCTCCCTTCCTGAACAGAGCTTCAAGCGCCCTTCCTGAACAGGGCTTCAAGCGTCCGTCCTGAATTGGGCGTCCTTCCTGAATAGGGCTTAAAGTGCCCTTAATGAATAGGGCTTCAACCGCTCTTCCTGAATGCGGCTTCAAGCGCTCTCCCTGAATAGGGTGCCCTTCCTGAACAGGGCTTAAAGCACCCTTCCTGAACAGGGCTTAAAGCGCCCTTCCTGAATAGGGCTTGAAGCGCCCTTCCTGAATAGGGCACCCTTCCTGAATAGGGATTCAAGCACCCGCCCTGAATAGGGCACCCTTCCTAAATAGGGCTTAAAGCGCCCTTCCTGAATAGGGCTTCAAGCGCCCGCCCTGAATAGGGTGCCCTTCCTGAACAGGGCTTCAAGCGCTATTCCTGAACAGGGCCTCAAGCGCCCTTCCTCAATAGGGTGCCCTTCCTGAATAGGGCTTCAAGCGCCCTTCCTCAATATGGTGCCCTTTCTGAATAGGGCTTCAAGCGCCCTTCCTGAATAGGGCTTAAAGCGCCCTTCCTGAACAGGGCTTAAAGTGCCCTTCCTGAATAGGGCTTCAAGCGCCCTTCCTGAATAGGGCACCCTTCCTGAATAGGGCGCCCTTCCTGAACGGAGCTACAAGCACCCTTCCTGAAAAGGGCTTCAAGTGCCCGTCCTGAATAGGGCGCCCTTCCTGAATAGGGCTTAAAGCGTCCTTCCTGAATAGGGCTTCAAGAGCCCGTCCTGAATAGGATGCCCTTCATGAACAGGGCTTCAAGCGCCCTTCCTGAATAGGGCGCCCTTCCTGATTAGGGCTTAAAGCGCCCTTCCCGAATAGGGCTTCAAGCGCCCTTCCTGAACAGAGCTTTAAGCACCCTTCCTGAACAGGGCTTTAAGCGCCCTTCCTGAACAGGGCTTTAAGCGCCCTTCCTAAATAGGGTTTCAAGCGCCCTTCCTGAACAGGGCCTCAAGTGCCCTTCCTGAACAGGGCTTGAAGCGCCCTTCCTGAACGGGCTTCAAGAGCCCGTCCTGAATAGGGCGTCCTTCCTGAATATGGCTTAAAGCGCACTTTCTGAATAGGGCTTCAGCCTTCCTGTATAGGGCTTCAAACGCCCGTCCTGAACAGGGCTTCAAGCGCCCTTCCTGAATAGGGCACCCTTCCTGAATAGGGATTCAAGCACCCGCATTGAATAGGGCAGCCTTCCTAAATACGGTTTAAAGCGCCCTTCCTGAATAGGGCTTCAAGCGCCCGCCCTGAATAGGGTGCCCTTCCTGAACAGGGCTTCAAGCGCTATTCCTGAACAGGGTCTCAAGCGCCCTTCCTCAATAGGGTGCCCTTCCTGAATAGGGCTTCAAGCGCCCTTCCTCAATATGGTGCCCTTCCTGAATAAGGCTTCAAGCGCCCTTCCTGAATAGGGCTTAAAGCACCCTTCCTGAACAGGGCTGAAAGCGCCCTTCCTGAATATGGCTTCAAGCGCCCTTCCTGAATAGGGCACCCTTCCTGAATAGGGCGCCCTTCCTGAACGGGGCTACAAGGGCCCTTCCTGAAAAGGGCTTCAAGTGCCCGTCCTGAATAGGGCGCTCTTCCTGAATAGGGCTTAAAGCGTCCTTCCTGAATAGGGCTTCAAGAGCCCGTCCAGAATAGGATGCCCTTCATGAACAGGGCTTCAAGCGCCCTTCCTGAATAGGGCGCCCTTCCTGAATAGGGCTTAAAGCGCCCTTCCCGAATAGGGCTTCAAGCGCCCTTCCTGAACAGGGCTTTAAGCACCCTTCCTGAACAGGGCTTTAAGCGCCCTTCCTGAACAGGGCTTTAAGCGCCCTTCCTAAATAGGGTTTCAAGCGCCCTTCCTGAACAGGGCCTCAAGTGCCCTTCCTGAACAGGGCTTGAAGCGCCCTTCCTGAACGGGCTTCAAGCGCCCGTCCTGAATAGGGCGTCCTTCCTGAATATGGCTTAAAGCGCACTTTCTGAATAGGGCTTCGGCCTTCCTGTATAGGCTTCAAACGCCCGTCCTGAACAGGGCTTCAAGCGCCCTTCCTGAAAGGGGCTTAAAACACCCTTTCTGAACAGGGCTTAAAGCGCCCTTCCTGAACAGGGCTTCAAGCGCACTTCCTGAACAGGGCTTCAAGTGCCTGTCCTGAATAGGACGCCCTTCCTGAATAGTGCGCCCTTCCTGAACAGGGCTTCAAGTGCCCTTCCTGAACGGGGCTTCAAGCGCCCGGCCTGAATAGGACGCCCTTCCTGAATAGGACTTAAAGTGCCCTTCCCGAATAGGGCTTCAAGAGCCCGTCCTGAATAGGGCGCCGTTCCTGAACAGGACTTCAAACGCCCGTCCTGAATAGGGCGCCCATCCTGAATAGGGTACCCAACCTGAATAGGGCTCCCTTCCTGAACAGGGCTTCAAGCGCCCTTCCTGAACAGGGCTTCAAGCGTCCTTCCTGAATTGGGCGTCCTTCCTGAATTGGGCGTCCTTCCTGAATAGGGCTTAAAGTGCCCTTCCTGAATAGGGCTTCAACCGCTCTTCCTGAATGCGGCTTCAAGCGCCCTCCCTGAATAGGGTGCCCTTCCTGAATAGGGCTTCAAGCACCCGTCCTGAATAGGGCGCCCTTCCTGAATAGGGCTTAAAGAGCCCTTCGTGAATAGGGCTTCAAGAGCCCATCCTGAATGGGGCACTCTTCCTGAATAGGGCTTCCAGCCCCGTCCTGAATAGGGTGCCTTTCCTGAATATGGCTTTAAGCGCCCTTCCCAAATAGTGTTTCAAGCGCCCTTCCTGAACAGGGCCTCAAGTGCCCTTCCTGAACAGGGATTGAAGTGCCCTTCCTGAACGGGCTTAAAGCACCCGTCCTGAATAGGGCGCCCTTCCTGAATATGGCTTAAAGCGCACTTTCTGAATAGGACTTCGGCCTTCCTGTATAGGGCTTCAAACTGCCCGTCCTGAACAGGGCTTCAAGCGCCCGTCCTGAACAGGGCTTCAAGCACCCTTCCTGAACAGGGCTTCAAGCGCCCTTTCTGAATAGGGCTTAAAGCGCCCTTCCTGAATAGGGCTTCAAGCGCCCGTCCTGAATAGGGCGCCCTTCCTGAACAGGGCTTCAAGCGCACTTCCTGAACAGTGCTTCAAGCGCCCGTCCTGAATAGGGAGCCCTTCCTGAATAGGGCTTCAAGCACCTGTCCTGAATAGGGCGCCCTTCCTGAATAGGGCACCCTTCCTAAACAGGGCTTCAAGTGCCCTTCCTGAACGGGGCTTCAAGCGCCCGGCCTGAATAGGACGCCCTTCCTGAACAGAGCTTCAAACGCCCGTCCTGAATAGGGCGCCCGTCCTGAATAGGTCGCCCAACCAGAATAGGGCTCCCTTCCTGAACAGAGCTTCAAGCGCCCTTCCTGAACAGGGCTTCAAGCGTCCGTCCTGAATTGGGCGTCCTTCCTGAATAGGGCTTAAAGGGCCCTTCCTGAATAGGGCTTCAACCGCTCTTCCTGAATGCGGCTTCAAGCGCTCTCCCTGAATAGGGTGCCCTTCCTGAACAGGGCTTCAAGCGTCCTTCCTGAACAGGGCTTCAAGCGCCCGTCCCGAATAGGGCGCCCTTCCTGAATAGGGCTTAAAGAGACCTTCCTGAATAGGGCTTCAAGAGCCCGTCCTGAATAGGGCGCTCTTCCTGAATAGGGCTTCCAGCGCCTGTCCTGAATAGGGCACACTTTCTGAAAAGGGCTTCAAGCGCCCATCCTGAATAGGGTGCCATTCATGAACAGTGCACCCTTCCTGAATAGGGATTCAAGAGCCTGTCCTGAATAGGGCGCCCTTTCTGAAGAGGGCTTCAATCGTCCTCCCTGAATAGGGCTTCAAGAGCCCGTCCTGAATAGGACTTCAAGCGCGCGTCCTGAATATGGGAACCCTTCCTAAATAGGGCTTAAAGCACCCTTTCTGAATAGGGCTTCAAGCGCCCTTCCTGAATAGGGTGCCCTTCCTGAACAGGGCTTCAAGCGTCCTTCTTGAACAGGGCCTCAAGCGCCCTTCCTGAATAGGGCGCCCTTCCTGAATAGAGCACCCTTCCTGAATAGGGCTTCAAGCGCCCTTCCTGAATAGGGCTTAAAGCGCCCTTCCTGAACAGGGCTTAAGCACCCTTCCTGAATAGGGCTTCAAGCGCCCTTCCTGAATAGGGCACCCTTCCTGAATAGGGCGCCCTTCCTGAACGGGGCTACAAGCGCCCTTCCTGAAAAGGGCTTCAAGTGCCCGTCCTGAATAGGGCGCCCTTCCTGAATAGGGCTTAAAGCGTCCTTCCTGAATAGGGCTTCAAGAGCCCGTCCTGAATAGGATGCCCTTCATGAACAGGGCTTCAAGCGCCCTTCCTGAATAGGGCGCCCTTCCTGAATAGGGCGCCCTTCCTGAATAGGGCTTAAAGCGCCCTTCCAGAATAGGGCTTCAAGAGCCCTTCCTGAACAGGGCTTTAAGCACCCTTCCTGAACAGGGCTTTAAGCGCCCTTCCTGAACAGGGCTTTAAGCGCCCTTCCTAAATAGGGTTTCAAGCGCCCTTCCTGAACAGGGGCTCAAGTGCCCTTCCTGAACAGGGCTTGAAGCGCCCTTCCTGAACGGGCTTCAAGCGCCCATCCTGAATAGGGCGTCCTTCCTGAATATGGCTTAAAGCGCACTTTCTGAATAGGGCTTCGGCCTTCCTGTATAGGCTTCAAACGCCCGTCCTGAACAGGGCTTCAAGCGCCCTTCCTGAAAGGGGCTTAAAACACCCTTTCTGAACAGGGCTTAAAGCGCCCATCCTGAACAGGGCTTCAAGCGCACTTCCTGAACAGGGCTTCAAGCGCCCGTCCTGAATAGGACGCCCTTCCTGAATAGGGCGCCCTTCCTGAATAGGGCGCCCTTCCTGAACAGGGCTTCAAGTGCCCTTCCTGAACGGGGCTTCAAGCGCCCGGCCTGAATAGGATGCCCTTCCTGAATAGGACTTAAAGTGCCCTTCCCGAATAGGGCTTCAAGAGCCCATCCTGAATAGGGCGCCGTTCCTGAACAGGACTTCAAACGCCCGTCCTGAATAGGGCGCCCACCCTGAATAGGGTACCCAACCTGAATAGGGCTCCCTTCCTGAACAGGGCTTCAAGCGCCCTTCCTGAACAGGGCTTCAAGCGTCCTTCCTGAATTGGGCGTCCTTCCTGAATTGGGCGTCCTTCCTGAATAGGGCTTAAAGTGCCCTTCCTGAATAGGGCTTCAACCGCTCTTCCTGAATGCGGCTTCAAGCGCCCTCCCTGAATAGGGTGCCCTTCCTGAATAGGGCTTCAAGCACCCGTCCTGAATAGGGCGCCCTTCCTGAATAGGGCTTAAAGAGCCCTTCGTGAATAGGGCTTCAAGAGCCCGTCCTGAATAGGGCACTCTTCCTGAATAGGGCTTCCAGCCCCGTCCTGAATAGGGTGCCTTTCCTGAATATGGCTTTAAGCGCCCTTCCCAAATAGTGTTTCAAGCGCCCTTCCTGAACAGGGCCTCAAGTGCCCTTCCTGAACGGGCTTAAAGCGCCCGTCCTGAATAGGGCGCCCTTCCTGAATATGGCTTAAAGCGCACTTTCTGAATAGGACTTCGGCCTTCCTGTATAGGGCTTCAAACTGCCCGTCGTGAACAGGGCTTCAAGCGCCCGTCCTGAACAGGGCTTCAAGCGCCCTTCCTGAACAGGGCTTCAAGCGCCCTTCCTGAACAGGGCTTCAAGCGCCCTTCCTGAATAGGGCTTCAAGCGCCCGTCCTGAATAGGGCGCCCTTCCTGAACAGGGCTTCAAGCGCACTTCCTGAACAGTGCTTCAAGCGCCCGTCCTGAATAGGGAGCCCTTCCTGAATAGGGCTTCAAGCACCTGTCCTGAATAGGGCGCCCGTCCTGAATAGGTCGCCCAACCTGAATAGGGCTCCCTTCCTGAACAGAGCTTCAAGCGCCCTTCCTGAACAGGGCTTCAAGCGTCCGTCCTGAATTGGGCGTCCTTCCTGAATAGGGCTTAAAGTGCCCTTCCTGAATAGGGCTTCAACCGCTCTTCCTGAATGCGGCTTCAAGCGCTCTCCCTGAATAGGGTGCCCTTCCTGAACAGGGCTTCAAGCGTCCTTCCTGAACAGGGCTTCAAGCGCCCGTCCTGAATAGGGCGCCCTTCCTGAATAGGGCTTAAAGAGACCTTCCTGAATAGGGCTTCAAGAGCCCGTCCTGAATAGGGCGCTCTTCCTGAATAGGGCTTCCAGCGCCCGTCCTGAATAGGGCACCCTTCCTGAATAGGGCTTCAAGCGCCCTTCCTGAATAGGGCTTAAAGCGCCCTTCCTGAACAGGGCTTAAGCAACCTTCCTGAATAGGGCTTCAAGCGCCCTTCCTGAATAGGGCACCCTTCCTGAATAGGGCGCCCTTCCTGAACGGGGCTACAAGCGCCCTTCCTGAAAAGGGCTTCAAGTGCCCGTCCTGAATAGGGCGCCCTTCCTGAATAGGGCTTAAAGCGTCCTTCCTGAATAGGGCTTCAAGAGCCCGTCCTGAATAGGATGCCCTTCATGAACAGGGCTTCAAGCGCCCTTCCTGAATAGGGCGCCCTTCCTGAATAGGGCGCCCTTCCTGAATAGGGCTTAAAGCGCCCTTCCCGAATAGGGCTTCAAGAGCCCTTCCTGAACAGGGCTTTAAGCACCCTTCCTGAACAGGGCTTTAAGCGCCCTTCCTGAACAGGGCTTTAAGCGCCCTTCCTAAATAGGGTTTCAAGCGCCCTTCCTGAACAGGGGCTCAAGTGCCCTTCCTGAACAGGGCTTGAAGCGCCCTTCCTGAACGGGCTTCAAGCGCCCATCCTGAATAGGGCGTCCTTCCTGAATATGGCTTAAAGCGCACTTTCTGAATAGGGCTTCGGCCTTCCTGTATAGGCTTCAAACGCCCGTCCTGAACAGGGCTTCAAGCGCCCTTCCTGAAAGGGGCTTAAAACACCCTTTCTGAACAGGGCTTAAAGCGCCCATCCTGAACAGGGCTTCAAGCGCACTTCCTGAACAGGGCTTCAAGCGCCCGTCCTGAATAGGACGCCCTTCCTGAATAGGGCGCCCTTCCTGAATAGGGCGCCCTTCCTGAACAGGGCTTCAAGTGCCCTTCCTGAACGGGGCTTCAAGCGCCCGGCCTGAATAGGATGCCCTTCCCGAATAGGGCTTCAAGAGCCCGTCCTGAATAGGGCGCCGTTCCTGAACAGGACTTCAAACGCCCGTCCTGAATAGGGCGCCCACCCTGAATAGGGTACCCAACCTGAATAGGGTTCCCTTCCTGAACAGGGCTTCAAGCGCCCTTCCTGAACAGGGCTTCAAGCGTACTTCCTGAATTGGGCGTCCTTCCTGAATTGGGCGTCCTTCCTGAATAGGGCTTAAAGTGCCCTTCCTGAATAGGGCTTCAACCGCTCTTCCTGAATGCGGCTTCAAGCGCCCTCCCTGATGTTAGGGAGAATTCTCTGTTTAGGCTGAATTTCCCTCCCTAGTGAGTCCCCCAGCAGCTTTGCTGGATTTCTGGGGTTTAATTTTTTCTCCTGCCAAGAGTGAGACTCTTTTACCCTCACTCTTGGACATGTTGAACTGTGTTATCTTGGACAAACCTTGTGTTGAATGGGCTATGGGGTCTTTTTAGGGCCTCATGTATTTTTGTGATGTGGGTTACACAGCACCCTCTGTGCCGTGACCCAGGGGTGTCCTAGGGACTCCCCAACATAGACTCCATACCCTGGGACTGACTACTGTCTCCCAGGGCATGTAAAGTCACCAAAGACTTTGCTAGTCTTGAATCCTGAACAGAACCAGTACAAACCATCCTATTGTGGACGTACTGGCTGGGGCAATTCGATTGCCCCAGGGTCTGTTAGTCGAGGGGGCACGTCTCCGTCCCCCCTGATCGAGTTTTGGCTGGTGGCAGTGGAAACTACGTTTTATATTCGACCGCGAATATTTTCCTATGGGATTTCCCATTGTTTTAGGCTAACACATTTAATTATTTATTTACGGTAGCCTTAAACATACCGCCGGTTTATATATTTATTTTTATAACTCCGGTTGGGACTTTTTGCCAAAACTTGATTCTAAAATGGCGTTGGTGTTCGCCTCTGTAACTCTGACCCAAAGTGGAGCCCTTTGTTCCACTTTTGGCGGGCTTCTCCACAGAAGCCCTCCAAAGTGGTGCCACTCTGTCTGGGGTACTTAGGAGGGGTGGAGGGGGATTTAGGCACCCTGGACTGAGTTACCTTGGTAACTCAAGTCGCACTCCGTCCTGATTGGCCCAAGTGGTGAGCCGCCCGGCTCACCACTTAGCATGTTTGAGTGACAGCTAGGCTGGGTGAATGGGGGTTTGCTGCATAAAAGCAGGGCTTTGGGGACTGGGACTTCAGAAGTCGCCACAGGACCAAGAATCCGACGAGGGAAGAGCTGAGCCGACCTGCTTCGACGACACCACCCGGTGGAGCCCTGCTGAACCGTCTCACCACTTTTCCCGACGACCGAGGAGAACTCCTAACAGAGTGGCTCCTTCCCTTGACTGGTGGGGACAACCAGTTTTCGCCTTCTTTTCGCTTCTCGAGGTATCTCGTGGCCGCCTTGCCAGTGCCAAGCACCCCGGCAACCGGAACCCCACCACTTTTACCCCAACCACGAAAGTCGGTACAACCCTTTTACCGGAGGACTCCGCGGCTGGTTTCTTCCCGGGCAGTGCAACGACCTTCTTCTTCTGCTCTTCAGCGAGAACTTCTTCTCCCCTGACCGACGTCGAGCCTTGCTGCCACTGCCTGGAACAACTGCCACCGCTGGAGGATCCTTTCCACTTAAGGTACCGTGTTCCGCCTGGCTTCCCTTGCCACCGACTGTACGGGGTAGATTTAGCCCCCGGCTTTCGAACCTGGGAGTGCCTGGGACACCCTGGCTAAACTTTCTAAGCCACTCTAAACTCTTTCTAACTCTTTGCAAGACTTTGAATCCCTAATAACAGTGTGATCTTGGGCACATTTTCGCTCCGGCTACTCTAAGAGTGGGCCCTGCCCAGTGACCTTTGCTCACCTGTGACTTTGTGCTTCTTTGAGCCTATTGCAAGTGTTCTGGACCTTAGAGTGGTGTGTTTAACCCATTTCTGCTTTTTCTCCCCCTTTCTTGGAAACTACTAGAGTGTCATCTAACGTTAAGCACTCACCTCTGTTTTAATTAAGTGGTGTTAACCTAGAGTTGTCTAGATAGGAGAAAGGATTGAATCTACTTTCGTTATAACTGTGTTTGAAGTGTTTACTATATTTTGCTAGAGTGTTTTTAACTTATGTGTATTTTAAATAAATAACTATATACTTTTGAAACCAAGCTCTGGTCAGTGTTTGCTTGTGCTATTGTATTTTGGTACATATTGTGTATACTTTGCATACTGCCTAACTCTTCTTGAGAGAAGTCTGACTGCTCAGCCACAGCTACCAGGTAAATCTGGGTGGTACAGACTGCTACCAAATGGGTTTACTGCTCTACCTGTAGTCTTAAATCTTTTGCAGTGTTCCCCAAGGGAACTGCACAGGTTTCTGCCTAACACTGGTGTACAGCGGTGGGATTTGTATTGAGTATACATTTTATTGTGCTTTAGATACCTTAGTGCAACTAACCACAAAGCTTAGCACTGAAAAAGTAAAACCTCTAACATGTCAGTTATAGAAAGCTATAGTCAAGAGTCCCTTGCAGCCAAAACTGCTGATTGTTTAAGAGTGCTCTGTAAACATAAGGATCTCCTGACTAAGGGCAAGAAAATGGAGCTGATTGAAAGATTGTTAGCTAACCAAAGTCTGGGTGATGGTTCAGGGGAACCTACCACTCCAGCAACTGTAGATGACAGTGTTGAAGTTAACATGGAGCAAAATGTTGATGATTCTGAGGAAGAGTCAGAAGAGGAGGGTGAGGCTGTTGTAACTGTCCCCCCTAGGCCTCTGCCTGCTCTACCTGCTGTGCCTACTGGACCTTTACCAGGTCCCACATTTAGTCCTCAGTACTTTGAACTGGAGAAAATGAAGCTAGAATTGGAGTATAAGAAACTTAATGCTCAAACTGACAAAGAACTAAGGCTAAGGGAAATGGAGCTCAAGTATGACTTAGAAATGAAGAAATTATCTGTTGAGAATGTTTCTCTCTCTGGCTCCTCTAGAAGTTCCAGTCCTAAAAGACCCCGGATGCCTAAAGAATTGGTTGGTATGTATGAGCCTAAGTTGGATGTGTTGGATTGGTTGTCTCTGTTTGAATATAATCATGGGCTCCAGAACATCACAGGAAATGACTTACTCACCTGGTTGTTCTCTAGGCTTCCCCCTGTTGCAACTGATGTGGTAATGGAGATGGGGGAGGAGGATAGGAAGGACTATGAATGTGTGAAACTAGCTTTGATAGCTAGGTTTGGGAAGACCCCTTCCCAGTATCTTAAGAGGTTTAGGAACCTCAAAAAGCATGATGGTACCCCTTGGGCTACCTGGGTGAGTGAATGTTTGAAAAACTTAGAGGGATGGATTAAGGGTTACAAGGTGAACACTTATGAAGGTATGAAGAATTTGTTTATGTTGGAGACTATTTATGATGCCTGCTCTCCTGAGCTCAGACAACACTTGGCTGATTCCAGGGAATTGGATTCCCGGAGGCTAGCTAAGGCTGCTGACTTGTGGGTTGCCAACAGGGCCACTCACAAGGATTCTGGGGTAACTCAGAAGAAGGATGGGGAGAAACAGTCTAAAAAGGACTCCAAAGAGAATTCTAATACTACAAATTCCAAAGAGGGCCCCAAACAAAACTATAAGGGTAAGCCACAAGGGAAACCAAATCAGGCTAGTGTACCTTCTGGTCCCAGACCAGAAGGAGGTCAGAACAAGCCTCCATTCCAGCGAGCCTTTGGCTCATGCTTTGTTTGTAAGGCTACTGACCATGTGAAAGGAGATCCCAGATGTAAGGGTAAACCTTCAGGGGTCCAGCTTGCCTCCTTAGCCTTCGCTCCAGAAGAGGAAGTACAAATGGCAAGTGGAAACTTTCTATTACTAGCTGATGAACCCACTGGAGTCTCAGCTAGTGTTTCTTTAGTCTCTCTGGGGTTGTGGGAGCAACAGAATTTAGATGTCTATAACTCTATCCCAGATAATACTAAAGAGTATTATAAGGACAGTGTCCAGGTGAATGGTCAGGAGACTCCTGCCATTAGGGACACTGGAGCCAGCATAACTGTGGTGGATGAATCATTTTTCAAGGCAGAGGATGTTGCTAAGGCACCCAAATGCCTCACCAAGTTAGCTGGTGGGCCTGTGCAGATGTGTCCCCAGTTACCAGTTCTCATCCAATGTAATGATATGGCTGTAAAAATACCTGTCAGTGTACAATGTGAAGTGCCAGGTAGGGTTCTGTTGGGTAATGACCTCAAAGCTCTTGGAGTTGTATCTCATACCCCCAGACCTCCTAGCAAAAGGTTCCAGGAACTCACAAAACCTGCAAGGGAGAAAACCCTGAGAGGGTTATCTCAGGAGATGATGACAGAAATCACTCCTCTACCACTGGAGCAACTTACTGCAGTAACTACCAGATCAGGAGCAAAGGGGCAACCCAAGACTCCTAGGAAAAAGCCAGCAGCAAGCACTCCAGTGCTTCCAACAAGGACTTCCCCTAGGTTGTCCAAAAGTACACCTGTAACTCCACCTCCAGCTGAGGCTGAGAGGGAGGTACAACCCTGTGTGGTTGAGCTAGACTCTGAGGAAGAGCTAGAAGGAGGCCCCAACCTTATTGGAGATTTGGACCCTGAGGACCATCCTGAGCTGCAGTCTTTACTGGCAGAAGGTGGGCCTAGCAGGGCAGCTTTTCGTAAGGGGCAAAGAGAATGTCCAACTCTGGAAGGTCTCCGCCACCAGGCAGCTTCTCAAGCTGATGGGCAAGAGCCTGGGAAGTATAGGTTGCACTGGGAAGATGGCCTCTTCTACAGTGAACCCACTGAGTCTGAACCTGGAGACTACAAACGCCTTGTAGTCCCACAAGAGAACAGACAACAGTTCTTACAACTAGCCCATGAGATACCTTTGGCTGGCCACTTGAGTTTCAAGAAGACCAAGGAAAGGCTCTCACTCTACTTTTATTGGCCAAAGATGGGGGCTGAAGTAGATAGATATTGTAAGAGCTGCCATACCTGCCAGACTTCTGGTAAGGTTGGTTCCAAGAATGTGGCACCTTTAGTGCCTCTCCCAGTTGTGGGAGTCCCATTTGAGAGGGTAGGGATTGACATTGTTGGTCCCCTTGATCCTCCAACCTCCTCAGGCAACAGGTTTATCCTTGTTGTAGTAGACCATGCTACTAGGTACCCTGAGGCCATTCCTATGAGGACTGTTACAGCTCCGGCTGTGGCTAAGGCCCTCCTTGGTATTTTTACCAGGGTTGGGTTTCCTAAGGAGGTAATCTCTGACAGGGGGTCAAACTTTATGTCCCACTACATGAAGGCCATGTGGAAAACCTGTGGAGTTACCTACAAGTTCTCAACCGCCTACCACCATCAGACAAACGGGTTGGTTGAAAGGTTTAACAGAACCATGAAGAGCATGATAGGTGCTTTGGAAGAACCCCTTAAGAAAAAGTGGGACCTTCTACTGCCATGCCTTCTCTTTGCTTATAGAGAAGTCCCTCAGGAGGGAGTAGGTTATTCTCCCTTTGAGCTTCTCTATGGCCATCCAGTCAGAGGTCCATTGGCCCTGATTAAGGAGGGGTTGGAAGGTGCTCCTCCCCTCAAGCCAGTCAGAGTGACTGACTATGTGATAGGTCTCCGGAGGAGAATGTCACACATGATGGCAGAAGCAAGTGACAACTTGAAAGCTGGTCAAGCCCTGGTCAAACATTGGCACGACCAGAAGGCTAACATGGTTGAGTTTACTCAAGACCAGCTAGTTCTAGTTATGCTCCCAACAAGGCAGAGGGCCTTGCAAGACAAATGGATGGGACCCTTCAAGGTTGTGGGAAAACTTGGAGAGGTCAACTATCTGGTGGATCTGGGCAGACCCAGGGAAGCTCCTAGAGTCTTCCACACCAACCGACTAAAAGCATACATCTCCAGACCTGATGTAGGAGCCTTGCTTCTAGCTTCAGCTGCAGAGGAGGAAGAGAGTGAATCTCTCCCTGATCTCCTCAGAGGTGTACCTTTAGATGAAAAAGTTGAAGGAGTCAATCTCTCTTCAGACCTGACACCTGAGCAACAAGAGGAGTGCAAATCTATGTTAAATCAGTTTGCCTCCCTGTTCTCACTGTCACCAGGCTTGACCCCTTGGGGCCAGCATGAGATACTCACTGGTGACTGTCTGCCAGTCAAAAGCAGAGGATACAGAATGTCAGAACATATCAGAGCCCACATCAAAGGAGAGGTCAAGAAGATGCTTGATCTCGGGGTAATAGAGCCCTCTACTAGTCCATGGTCTAGCCCAGTTGTGTTAGTACCAAAGGCAGGATCCAAAGACTTGAGATTCTGTGTGGACTATAGAGCTCTAAATGCAGTCACCAAGACTGATGCCCACCCTTTGCCCAGGACAGATGAGTTGGTGGATAAACTTGGTGCAGCCAAGTACCTCAGCACATTTGACCTGACGTCAGGCTATTGGCAAATAGCCCTGACAGACCATGCCAAGGAGAAAACTGCATTTTCAACCCCAGTTGGCTTGTACCAGTTTAAGGTCATGCCTTTTGGACTAAAAAATGCACCTGCCACGTTCCAAAGGATGGTGAACCAAGTTCTGGCTGGGATGGAAGATTTCTGCATGGCATACTTGGATGACATTGCAGTCTTCAGCCACTCCTGGGAAGAACATGTGAACCACCTAGGACATGTGTTGCAGGCTCTGGAACAGGCCCATTTGACAATCAAAGCCAGTAAGTGCCAGATTGGTCAAAGTAAAGTGGTCTACCTTGGACATGAGGTAGGAGGTGGAGAAATAAGGCCTTTGCCCAGCAAGATTGAAGCTGTGCAAAATTGGACAACACCAACTACTCAAACCCAAGTGAGAGCTTTTTTAGGCCTCACTGGATATTACAGGAATTTCATTGAGAACTATGGGACCATAGCTTCTCCACTGAATGTAATCTCCTCTCCCAAATTCCCTAAAAAGGTAAAATGGAATGAGGAGTGCAATCAGGCCTTTGAAAAACTGAAGAGAGCTCTTTGCCAAGCTCCAGTATTGAGAGCTCCTGACTACCACCAACCTTTCATTGTACAAACTGATGCTTCCAATGTAGGTATAGGTGCAGTTCTAAGCCAACTGGATGAGAAGGGTAGGGAGCACCCCATTTGCTTCATCAGTAGGAAACTGAAGGATCCTGAGACAAGGTGGGCAACTATCGAAAGAGAATGCTTTGCTATTGTGTGGGCACTGAAGAAGTTTAGGCCATACTTGTATGGTTCTACTTTTGTTATTCAGACTGACCACCAACCCTTGAGATGGTTAATGCAAATGAAAGGGGAAAATCCAAAACTATTGAGATGGTCAATCTGCCTGCAAGGGTTTGATTTCACCATTGAGCACAGGTCAGGGTGTCACCATCAAAATGCTGATGGACTCTCTAGGATGTATATCATCGACTAGAGGTATGAGGTTCATCCAGGAGTGGATTAAATCCTCCTGTCCCTTAGTCTGGGGGGGGCGAGTGTTAGGGAGAATTCTCTGTTTAGGCTGAATTTCCCTCCCTAGTGAGTCCCCCAGCAGCTTTGCTGGATTTCTGGGGTTTAATTTTTTCTCCTGCCAAGAGTGAGACTCTTTTACCCTCACTCTTGGACATGTTGAACTGTGTTATCTTGGACAAACCTTGTGTTGAATGGGCTATGGGGTCTTTTTAGGGCCTCATGTATTTTTGTGATGTGGGTTACACAGCACCCTCTGTGCCGTGACCCAGGGGTGTCCTAGGGACTCCCCAACATAGACTCCATACCCTGGGACTGACTACTGTCTCCCAGGGCATGTAAAGTCACCCAAGACTTTGCTAGTCTTGAATCCTGAACAGAACCAGTACAAACCATCCTATTGTGGACGTACTGGCTGGGGCAATTCGATTGCCCCAGGGTCTGTTAGTCGAGGGGGCACGTCTCCGTCCCCCCTGATCGAGTTTTGGCTGGTGGCAGTGGAAACTACGTTTTATATTCGACCGCGAATATTTTCCTATGGGATTTCCCATTGTTTTAGGCTAACACATTTAATTATTTATTTACGGTAGCCTTAAACATACCGCCGGTTTATATATTTATTTTTATAACTCCGGTTGGGACTTTTTGCCAAAACTTGATTCTAAAATGGCGTTGGTGTTCGCCTCTGTAACTCTGACCCAAAGTGGAGCCCTTTGTTCCACTTTTGGCGGGCTTCTCCACAGAAGCCCTCCAAAGTGGTGCCACTCTGTCTGGGGTACTTAGGAGGGGTGGAGGGGGATTTAGGCACCCTGGACTGAGTTACCTTGGTAACTCAAGTCGCACTCCGTCCTGATTGGCCCAAGTGGTGAGCCGCCCGGCTCACCACTTAGCATGTTTGAGTGACAGCTAGGCTGGGTGAATGGGGGTTTGCTGCATAAAAGCAGGGCTTTGGGGACTGGGACTTCAGAAGTCGCCACAGGACCAAGAATCCGACGAGGGAAGAGCTGAGCCGACCTGCTTCGACGACACCACCCGGTGGAGCCCTGCTGAACCGTCTCACCACTTTTCCCGACGACCGAGGAGAACTCCTAACAGAGTGGCTCCTTCCCTTGACTGGTGGGGACAACCAGTTTTCGCCTTCTTTTCGCTTCTCGAGGTATCTCGTGGCCGCCTTGCCAGTGCCAAGCACCCCGGCAACCGGAACCCCACCACTTTTACCCCAACCACGAAAGTCGGTACAACCCTTTTACCGGAGGACTCCGCGGCTGGTTTCTTCCCGGGCAGTGCAACGACCTTCTTCTTCTGCTCTTCAGCGAGAACTTCTTCTCCCCTGACCGACGTCGAGCCTTGCTGCCACTGCCTGGAACAACTGCCACCGCTGGAGGATCCTTTCCACTTAAGGTACCGTGTTCCGCCTGGCTTCCCTTGCCACCGACTGTACGGGGTAGATTTAGCCCCCGGCTTTCGAACCTGGGAGTGCCTGGGACACCCTGGCTAAACTTTCTAAGCCACTCTAAACTCTTTCTAACTCTTTGCAAGACTTTGAATCCCTAATAACAGTGTGATCTTGGGCACATTTTCGCTCCGGCTACTCTAAGAGTGGGCCCTGCCCAGTGACTTTTGCTCACCTGTGACTTTGTGCTTCTTTGAGCCTATTGCAAGTGTTCTGGACCTTAGAGTGGTGTGTTTAACCCATTTCTGCTTTTTCTCCCCCTTTCTTGGAAACTACTAGAGTGTCATCTAACGTTAAGCACTCACCTCTGTTTTAATTAAGTGGTGTTAACCTAGAGTTGTCTAGATAGGAGAAAGGATTGAATCTACTTTCGTTATAACTGTGTTTGAAGTGTTTACTATATTTTGCTAGAGTGTTTTTAACTTATGTGTATTTTAAATAAATAACTATATACTTTTGAAACCAAGCTCTGGTCAGTGTTTGCTTGTGCTATTGTATTTTGGTACATATTGTGTATACTTTGCATACTGCCTAACTCTTCTTGAGAGAAGTCTGACTGCTCAGCCACAGCTACCAGGTAAATCTGGGTGGTACAGACTGCTACCAAAGGGGTTTACTGCTCTACCTGTAGTCTTAAATCTTTTGCAGTGTTCCCCAAGGGAACTGCACAGGTTTCTGCCTAACACCTGAATAGGGTGCCCTTCCTGAATAGGGCTTCAAGCACCCGTCCTGAATAGGGCGCCCTTCCTGAATAGGGCTTAAAGAGCCCTTCGTGAATAGGGCTTCAAGAGCCCGTCCTGAATAGGGCACTCTTCCTGAATAGGGCTTCCAGCCCCGTCCTGAATAGGGTGCCTTTCCTGAATATGGCTTTAAGCGCCCTTCCCAAATAGTGTTTCAAGCGCCCTTCCTGAACAGGGCCTCAAGTGCCCTTCCTGAACGGGCTTAAAGCGCCCGTCCTGAATAGGGCGCCCTTCTTGAATATGGCTTAAAGCGCACTTTCTGAATAGGACTTCGGCCTTCCTGTATAGGGCTTCAAACTGCCCGTCGTGAACAGGGCTTCAAGCGCCCGTCCTGAACAGGGCTTCAAGCGCCCTTCCTGAACAGGGCTTCAAGCGCCCTTTCTGAATAGGGCTTAAAGCGCCCTTCCTGAATAGGGCTTCAAGCGCCCGTCCTGAATAGGGCGCCCTTCCTGAACAGGGCTTCAAGCGCACTTCCTGAACAGTGCTTCAAGCGCCCGTCCTGAATAGGGAGCCCTTCCTGAATAGGGCTTCAAGCACCTGTCCTGAATAGGGCGCCCGTCCTGAATAGGTCGCCCAACCTGAATAGGGCTCCCTTCCTGAACAGAGCTTCAAGCGCCCTTCCTGAACAGGGCTTCAAGCGTCCGTCCTGAATTGGGCGTCCTTCCTGAATAGGGCTTAAAGTGCCCTTCCTGAATAGGGCTTCAACCGCTCTTCCTGAATGCGGCTTCAAGCGCTCTCCCTGAATAGGGTGCCCTTCCTGAACAGGGCTTCAAGCGTCCTTCCTGAACAGGGCTTCAAGCGCCCGTCCTGAATAGGGCGCCCTTCCTGAATAGGGCTTAAAGAGACCTTCCTGAATAGGGCTTCAAGAGCCCGTCCTGAATAGGGCGCTCTTCCTGAATAGGGCTTCCAGCGCCCGTCCTGAATAGGGCACACTTTCTGAAAAGGGCTTCAAGCGCCCATCCTGAATAGGGTGCCATTCCTGAACAGTGCACCCTTCCTGAACAGGGCTTCAAGTGCCCGTCCTGAATAGGGCACCCTTCCTGAATAGGGATTCAAGAGCCTGTCCTGAATAGGGCGCCCTTTCTGAATAGGGCTTCAATCGTCCTCCCTGAATAGGGCTTCAAGAGCCCGTCCTGAATAGGACTTCAAGCGCCCTTCCTGAATAGGGTGCCCATCCTGAACAGGGCTTCAAGTGTGCTTCTTGAACAGGGCCTCAAGCGCCCTTCCTGAATAGGGCGCCCTTCCTGAATAGAGCACCCTTCCTAAATAGGGCTTCAAGCGCCCTTCCTGAATAGGGCTTAAAGCGCCCTTCCTGAACAGGGCTTAAAGCACCCTTCCTGAATAGGGCTTCAAGCGCCCTTCCTAAATAGGGCGCCCTTCCTGAATAGGGCTTGAAGCGCCCTTCCTGAATAGGGCTTCAAGAGCCCGTCCTGAATAGGGCGCCCTTTCTGAAAAGGGCTTCCAGTGCCCATCCTGAATAGGGCGCCATTCCTGAACAGTGCGCCCTTCCTGAACAGGGCTTCAAGTGCCTGTTCTGAATAGGGTGCCCTTCCTGAACAGGGCTTCAAGCGACCTTCCTGAACAGGGCTTCAAGCGCCCTTCCTGAACAGGGCTTCTATCGTCCTTCCTGAATAGGGCTTCAAGAGCCCGTCCTGAATTGGGCTTCAAGCGCCGGTCCTGAATAGGGCACCCTTCCTAAATAGGGCTTAAAGCACCCTTCCTAAATAGGGCTTCAAGCGCCCTTCCTGAATAGGGTGCCCTTCCTGAACAGGGCTTCAAGCGCCCTTCCTGAACAGGTGTCAAACCCTGAGGTCCACGAGGATTAGTATACCTCCGTCCCCAAGCACCAGTCAGAGAGGGGTAAAAATACTCGCTGACCGGTTATTGGAGCCACAGGTGGGGGGAGGGGGTAAACAGGAAACACCAGGTCCCGGGTGGCTGCAAAGAAAATACCAGGTTAGCTAGTGGCTACACGGAATTCACAACAAGCATAAACAGATAATAATAAGAAAGACCTACCCTTGAGGTGAATGATGAATGCCTTGAACTTAGCTGTATTCCCCCCCTGGGGTCAGATGAGTGGTGCAGAGGAGAGGATGGGATCACGGGATCTGAAGGGAGAGGAGAGGGTCTGATAGAAGGTAAACAGTACTTGACAGAGTTCCAAGATTCTGGCCAAAAGTAGCTAAAGGTTTGCCAAGCGCCAAGTCCAAAGGTCAATCCTTAAGCAATCCAAGAATCAGTCCAAAGTTCAGGTAATCCAGGTATACAGGTCAGTAAGAATCCAAGCGTCAAAATTGAGGGCAATCGAGAAGAGAAAACGAAGTCCAAAATCCAAAGGTTCGGAAACCATGAAGTTCAAAATGCAGAAAATCGCTAAACGCCGAGAGATCAGCTGAGAAGCAATGATTGAAAAGGCCAATCCCCTTTTATTGCAGTCTTCCTGGTTCGTTGGCCAATCGTGGATGATTTCCTGGTCACGTGACCATTCCCTTGATCAAGTGACCCACTGGTTCATCTGGCGCCTGCTTCCTGGAGGCCATGTCACGTGACCCTCCTTCGTGACAAGCCGAGTCGAGCGGAGGACCGCAGCATGGAGTGGCGCTCCCCTCCACACCTGCAGTCTCCAAGGCAATCCCCAATGCAGGCGTGGAAAGCGACGCCAGGGATGTCTCGGAGCACAGTGTCCCCCCTAAAGGTCGAACGGAGGTGATCGCGGGAGGGGTCCACGTTTCTCTCCGCCGCCTGCATACCAAGCGATCGTGATCGGGTGAGTCTGAAGGCATGACAACAGGGCCTCAAGCGCCCGTCCTGAATAGGGCGCCCTTCCTGAATAGGGCGCCCTTCCTGAATAGGGCGCCATTCCTGAATAGGGCTTCAAGCGCCCTTCCTGAATAAGGCTTAAAGCGCCCTTCCTGAATAAGGCTTAAAGCGCCCTTCCTGAACAGGGCTTAAAGCGCCCTTCCTGAATAGGGCTTTGTTAGGCAGAAACCAGTGCAGTTCCCTTAGGGAACACTGCAAAAGATTTAGTACTGCAGGTGTCAGCAGTAAACCCACTTGGTAGCAGCCTGTACCACCCAGATTTACCTGGTAGCTGTGGCTGAGTGGCTGAGCAGTCAGACTTCTCTCAAGAAGAGTTAGGCAGTATGCAAAGTATACACAATAGGCACTCAGACCCACCAATACAAGCAAACACTGACCAGAGCTTTGGTATTAAAGTATATAAATATTTATTTAAAAACACACTGTTTGAAACACTCCAGCACTCTTATTGTAAAATATTCTAAACACAGTTACTATTGTAATATATACACCCCTTTTTCCTTATCAGGTAAGTCTTAGTAAAACACCACTTATTTTCATACAGAGGTGAGCGCTTGACTAGATAGCACTCCAATAAGTTTGTGAAAAAGGGAGGGAAAAAGACAGAATATGGAAAGGTACACCACTCTAAGATTCAGGAACACTGTTAGCAAGGCAGAAGAGCAAAAGTCACTGGTGAGCCAAAGTCCAAAGGCTGGGCCCACTCTTAGAGAGAGCAGAGCACAAATGCACCCAAGATCACACAGTTACACTAGGCTTAGAAAGTCTTGCAGGGAGTTCAAAAAGAGTTTAGAGAGACTCAGGAAAGTTTAGCCAGGGTGTCCCAGGGCAACCCAGGTTCGAAAGCCGGGGGATAAATCTACCCCGTACAGTCTGTGGCAAGGGAAGCCAGGTGGGACACAGTACCTTAAGTGGGAAGGATCCTCCAGCGGTGGCAGTTGTTCCTGGCAGTGGGTGCAAGTTGCATCGTCGTCCAGGGGAAGAGAAGATCTCGACTTGGAGGAAAGATGAAGGTCGTTGCACTGCCAGGGAAGAAACCAGCCACTGAGTTTTCCGGTTAAAAGTGGTACCTTTGTTTTGCGGTCGTGGTAAAACGTGGTATCCCGGTTGCCGGGGTGCTTGGCACAGGCAAGGCGGCCACGAGGTATGTCGGGAAGTCGAAAAGACAGTGAAACTGGTTATCCCCACCAGTCAAAGGAAGAAGACTCTCCGGCGGGAGATCTCCTCTGTCGTTGGGAAAAGTGGTGAGACGGTCCAGCAGGGCTCAACCGGTGGTGTCGTCGTGGCAGGTCGGCTCAGCTTCTCCCTTGTCAGATTCTTAGGTCCTGTGGCGACTTCTGAAGTTCCAGTCCCCAAAGCCCTGCTTTTATGCAGAAAACCCCCATTCACTAAGCCTAGCTGTCACTCAAACATGCTAAGTGGTGAGTCGGCCGGCTCACCACTTGGGCCAATCAGGACAGAGTGCGACTTGAGTTGCCTAGGCAACTCAGTCCAGGGTGCCTAAATCCCCTCCCACACCCCCTGTGGTACCCAGACAGAGTGGACCACTTTTGGAGGCTTATGTGGAGAAGCCCGCCAAAAAGTGGAACAAAGGGCTCGACTTGGGTGGAGTCGCAGAAGAGAACACAAACGCCATTTTAGAATCGAGTCTTGGCAAAAAATACCAACCGGAGAATTAATATTAATTAAATAAACCTGCGGTATGTTTGAGGCTATGAGAATTAAATAATTAAAGTTGGTAGCCTCGAACAATGGGAAAATCCTATAGGTATATATTCGCGTTCGAATATAAAAAGTAGTATCCACTGCCACCAGCTAAACTCGATCAGGAGGGATGGAGACGTGCCACCTCGACTAACAGACCCTGGGGCAGTCGAATTGCCCCGGCCAGTACGTCCACAATATGATGGTTTGTACTGGTTCTGTTCAGAATTTGAGACTAGTAAAGTCAATGGTGACTTTACATGCCCTGGGAGACAGTAGTCAGTCCCAGGGTATGGAGTCTATACTGGAGGGTCACTATGGCACCCCTGTGTTACTGCACTGAGGGTGCTGTGTAATACACATCACAAAAACACATGGAGCCCTATGGAGTAAAAGACCCCATAGCCCATTAAACACATCTAGAGTCAAAGAAACACACTCAAATCATGCCCAAGAGTGAGGGTAAAAGAGTCTCACTCTTGGCAGGAGAAAAAAATAAACCCCAAAAATCCAGCAAAGCTGCTGGGGGACTCACTAGGTTAGGAAATTCAGCCTAAACAGATAATTCTCCCCAACACTCGCCCCCCCAGACTAAGGGACAGGAGGATTTAATCCACTCCTGGATGAACCTCATACCTCTAGTTGATGACATACATCCTAGAGAGTCCATCAGCATTTTGATGGTGACACCCTGACCTGTGCTCAATGGTGAAATCAAACCCTTGCAGGCAGATTGACCATCTCAATAGTTTTGGATTTTCACCCTTCATTTGCATTAACCATCTCAAGGGTTGGTGGTCAGTCTGAATGACAAAAGTAGAACCATACAAGTATGGCCTAAACTTCTTCAGTGCCCACACAATAGCAAAGCATTCTCTTTCGATTGTTGCCCACCTTGTCTCAGGATCCTTCAGCTTACGGCTGATGAAGCAAATGGGGTGCTCCCTACCCTTCTCATCCAGTTGGCTTAGAACTGCAGCTATACCTACATTGAAGCATCAGTTTGTGCAATGAAAGTTTGGTGGTAGCCAGGAGCTCTCAGTACTGGAGCTTGGCAAAGAGCTTTCTTCAGTTTTTCAAAGGCCTGATTGCACTCCTCATTCCATTTGACCCTTTTAGGGAATTTTGGAGAGGAGATTACATTCAGTGGAGAAGCTATGGTCCCATAGTCCTCAATGAAATTCCTGTAATACCCAGTGAGGCCCTGCTCTCTCCAAGAGTGGGCCCGGCCTATGGACTTTGGCTCACAAGTAACATTTGACTTTCCTGCCTTGCTTAAGAGTTCCTAAGTATTAGTGCTTGAGTGTTTCAACAAGTGTGTTTTTAAATAAATAATAATATACCTTGATACCAAAGCTCTGGTCAATGTTTGCTCGTGCTATTGTATCTTAGTTCCTATTGTGTATAATTTACATACTGCCTAACTCTTCTTGAGGGAAGTCTGACTGCTCACCCACAGCTACCAGGTAAATCTGGGTGGTACAGACTGCTACCAAGTGGGTTACTGCCAACACCTGTAGTCCTAAATCTTTTGCAGTGGTCCCCAAGGGAACTGCACAGGTGTCTGCCTAACATTCCTGAACAGGGCTTCAACCCCCAGTCCTGAATAGGGAGCCCTTCCTGAATAGGGCTTCAAGCGCTGGTCCTGAATAGGGCGCCCGTCCTGAATACGGTGTCCTTCCTGAACAGGGCTTCAAGTGCCCTTCCTGAACGGGGCTTCAAGCGCCTGTCCTGAATAGGACGCCCTTCCAGAATACGGCTTCAAGAGCCGCTCCTGAATAGGGCGCCCTTCCTGAACAGGGCTACAAGCGCCCGTCCTGAATAGGGCGCCCGTCCTGAATAGGGCTCCCTTCCTGAACAGGGCTTCAAGCGCCCTTACTGAACAGGGCTTCAAGCGTCCGTCCTGAATTGGGCGTCCTTCTTGAATAGGGCTTCAACCGCTCTTTCTGAATAGGGCTTCAAGCGCCCTTCCTGAATAGGGTGCCCTTCCTGAACAGGGCTTCAAGCTTCCTTCCTGAACAGGCTTCAAGCGCCCGTCCTGAATAGGGCGCCCTTCCTGAATAGGGCTTAAAGAGCCCTTCCTGAATAGGTCTTCAAGAGCCCGTCCTGAATAGGGCGCTCTTCCTGAATAGGGCTTCCAGCGCCTGTCCTGAATAAGGCGCCCTTTCTGAAAAGGGCTTCAAGCGCCCATCCTGAATAGGGCGCCCTTCCTGAACAGTGCGCCCTTCCTGAATAGGGCTTCAAGCGCCCGTCCTGAATAGGGCGCCCTTCATGAATAGGGCTTAAAGCGCCCTTCCTGAATAGGGCTTCAAGAGCCCGTCCTGAATAGGGCACCCTTTCTGAAAAGGGCTTCAAGCGCCCATCCTGAATAGGGCACCCTTCCTGAACAGTGCACCCTTCCTGAACAGGGGTTCAAGCGCCCTTCCTGAATGGGCTTCAAGCGCCCGTCCTGAATAGGGTGCCCTTCCTGAATAGGGCTTAAAGCGCCCTTCCTGAACGGGCTTCAAGCACCCGTCCTGAATAGGGCGCCCTTCTTGAACGGGCTTCAAGCGCCCGTCCTGAATAGGGCGCCCTTCCTGAATAGGGCGCCCTTCCTGAATAGGGCTTAAAGCGCCCTTCCTGAATAGGGCTTCAAGAGCCCGTCCTGAATAGGGCGCCCTTTCTGAAAAGGGCTTCAAGCGCCCATCCTGAATAGGGCGCCCTTCCTGAACAGTGCGCCCTTCCTGAACAGGGCTTCAAGAGCCCTTCCTGAACGGGCTTCAAGCGCCCGTCCTGAATAGGGCGCCCTTCCTGAATAGCGCTTAAAGCGCCCTTCCTGAACGGGCTTCAAGCACCCGTCCTGAATAGGGCGCCCTTCCTGAACGGGCTTCAAGCGCCCGTCCTGAATAGGGCTCCCTTCCTGAACACGGCTTCAAGCGCCCTTCCTGAACAGGGCTTCAATCGTCCGTCCTGAATTGGGCGTCCTTCCTGAATAGGGCTTAAAGTGCCCTTCCTGAATAGGGCTTCAACCGGTCTTCCTGAATTGGGCTTGAAGCGCCCTTCCTGAACAGGGTGCCCTCCCTGAACAGGGCTTCAAGCGTCCTTCCTGAACAGGGCTTCAAGCGCCCGTCCTGAAGAGGGCGCCCTTCCTGAATAGGGCTTAAAGCGCCCTTCCTGAATAGGGCTTCAAGCGCCCGTCCTGAATAGGGCGCCCTTCCTGAACAGGCTTCGAGCGCACTTCCTGAACAGGGCTTTAAGCGCCCGTCCTGAAAAGGGAGCCCTTCCTGAATAGGGCTTCAAACGCCCATCCTGAATAGGGCGCCCTTCCTGAACAGGGCTTCAAGTGCCCTTCCTGAACGGGGCTTCAAGTGCCCGTCCTGAATAGGACGCCCTTCCCGAATAGGGCTTCAAGAGCCTGTCTTGAATCGGGCTCGTTTCCTGAACAGGGATTCAAGCGCCCTTCCTGAACAAGGCTTCAAGCGTCCGTCCTGATTTGGGCGTCCTTCCTGAATAGGGCTTAAAGTGCCCTTCCTGAATAGGGCTTCAACTGCTCTTCCTGAATAGGGCTTCAAGCGCCCTTCCTGAATAGGGTGCCCTTCCTGAATAGGGCTTGAAGCGCCCTTCCTGAATAGGGCTTCAAGAGCCCGTCCTGAATAGGGCGCCCTTTCTGAAAAGGGCTTCAAGCGCCCATCCTGAATAGGGCGCCGTTACTGAACAGTGCGCCCTTCTTGAACAGGGCTTCAAGCGCCCATCCTGAATAGGGTGCCCATCCTGAACAGGGCTTGAAGCGCCCTTCCTGAACAGGGCGTCAAGCGCCCGTCCTGAATAGGGCGCCCTTCCTGAATAGTGCTTAAAGCGCCCTTCCTGAATAGGGCTTAAAGCGCCCTTCCTGAATAGGGCTTCAAGCGCCCATCCTGAATAGGGCGCCCTTCCTGAAAAGGGCTTCGAGCGCACTTCCTGAACAGGGCTTTAAGCGCCCGTCCTGTATAGGGAGCCCTTCCTGAATAGGGCTTCAAGCGCCCATCCTGAATAGGGCACCCTTCATGAATAGGGCGCCCTTCCTGAACAGGGCTTCAAGTGCCCTTCCTGAACGGGGCTTCAAGTGCCCGTCCTGAATAGGACGCCCTTCCTGAATAGGACTTAAAGTGCCCTTCCCGAATAGGGCTTCAAGAGCCCGTCTTGAATCGGGCTCCCTTCCTGAACAGGGATTCAAGCGCCCTTCCTGAACAAGGCTTCAAGCGTCCGTCCTGAATTGGGCGTCTTTCCTGAATAGGGCTTAAAGTGCCCTTCCTGAATAGGGCTTCAACTGCTCTTCCTGAATAGGGCTTCAAGCGCCCTTCCTGAATAGGATGCCCTTCCTGAACAGGACTTCAAGTGTCCTTCCTGAACAGGGCTTCAAGCGCCCGTCCTGAATAGGGCGCCCTTCCTGAATAGGGCTTAAAGAGCCCTTCCTGAATAGGGCTTCAAGAGCCCGTCCTGAATAGGGCGCTCTTCCTGAATAGGGCTTCCAGCGCCCGTCCTGAATAGGGCGCCCTTCCTGAATAGGGCTTGAAGCTCCCTTCCTGAATAGGGCTTCAAGAGCCCGTCCTGAATAGGGCGCCCTTTCTGAAAAGGGCTTCAAGCGCCCATCCAGAATAATGCGCCCATCCTGAATAATGCGCCGTTCCTGAACAGTGCGCCCTTCCTGAACAGGGCTTCAAGCGCCCGTCCTGAATAGGGTGCCCTTCCTGAACAGGGCTTCAAGCGCCCTTCCTGAACAGGGCTTCAATCGCCCTTCCTGAATAGGGCTTCAAGAGCCCGTCCTGAATAGGGCTTCAAGCGCCCGTCCTGAATAGGGCACCCTTCCTAAATAGGGATAAAGCGCCCTTCCTGACTAGGGCGCCCTTCCTGAATAGGGCTTGAAGCACCCTTCCTCAATAGGGCTTAAAGTGCCCTTCCTGAACAGGGCTTAAAGCGCCCTTCCTGAACAGAGCTTCAAGCGGCCTTCCTGAATAGGGTGTCCTTCCTGAATAGGGCGCCCTTCCTGAATAGGGCGCCCTTCCTGAACAGGGCTTCAAGCGCCCTTCCTGAATAGGACGCCCTCCTGAATAGGGCTTAAAGCACCCTTCCTGAATAGGGCTTCAAGCGCCCTTCCTAAATAGGGCTTCAAGCGCCCTTCCTGAACAGGGCCTCAAGTGCCCTTCCTGAATAGGGCTTCAAGCGCCCTTCCTGAACGGGCTTCAAGCGCCCTTCCTGAACGGGCTTCAAGCGCCCGTCCTGAATAGGGCGCCCTTCCTGAATGGGGCTTAAAGAGCCCTTCCTGAATAGGGCTTCAAGAGCCCATCCTGAATAGGGCACTCTTCCTGAATAGGGCTTCCAGCGCCCGTCCTGTATAGGGCGCCCTTCCTGAATAGGGCTTGAAGCGCCCTTCCTGAATAGGGCTTCAAGGGCCCGTCCTGAATAGGGCTTCAAGGGCCCGTCCTGAATAGGGCGCCCTTTCTGAAAAGGGCTTCAAGCGCCCATCCTGAATAATGCGCCGTTCCTGAACAGTGCGCCCTTCCTGAACAGGGCTTCAAGCGCCAGTCCTGAATAGGGTGCCCTTCCTGAACAGGGCTTCAAGCGCCCTTCCTGAACAGGGCTTCAAGCGCCCTTCCTGAACAGGGCTTCAATCGCCCTTCCTGAATAGGGCTTCAAGAGCCCGTCCTGAATAGGGCTTCAAGCGCCCGTCCTGAATAGGGCACCCTTCCTAAATAGGGCTTAAAGCGCCCTTCCTGACTAGGGCGCCCTTCCTGAATAGGGCTTCCAGCGCCCTTCCTCAATAGGGCTTAAAGAGCCCTTCCTGAACAGGGCTTAAAGCGCCCTTCCTGAACAGAGCTTCAAGCGCCCTTCCTGAATAGGGTGCCCTTCCTGAATAAGGCGCCCTTCCTGAATAGGGCTTAAAGCACCCTTCCTGAATAGGGCTTCAAGCGCCCTTCCTAAATAGGGCTTCAAGCGCCCTTCCTGAACAGGGCCTCAAGCGCCCTTCCTGAACAGGGCCTCAAGTGCCCTTCCTGAACAGGGCTTCAAGCGCCCTTCCTGAACGGGCTTCAAGCGCCCTTCCTGAACGGGCTTCAAGCGCCCGTCCTGAATAGGGAGCCCTTCCTGAATAGGGCTTCAAGCGCCCGTCCTGAATAGGGCTTCAAGCCCCCGTCCTGAATAGGGTGCCCTTCCTGAATATGGCTTAAAGTGCACTTTCTGAATAGGGCTTCGGCCTTCCTGAATAGGGCTTCAAACGCCAGTCCTGAACAGGGCTTCAAGCGCCCGTCCTGAATAGGGCGCCCTTCCTGAACAGGGCTTCAAGCGCACTTCCTGAACAGGGTTTCAAGCCCCTGTCCTGAATAGGGAGCCCTTCCTGAATAGGGCTTCAAGCGCCTGTCCTGAATAGGGCGCCCTTCCTGAATAGGGCGCCCTTCCTCAATAGGGCGTCCTTCCTGAATAGGGCGTCCTTCCTGAACAGGGCTTCAAGTGCCCTTCCTGAATGGGGCTTCAAGCATCCGTCCTGAATAGGACGCCCTTCCTGAATAGGACTTAAAGCGCCCTTCCGGAATAGGGCTTCAAGAACCCCTCCTGAATTGGGCGCCCTTCCTGAACAGGGCTTCAAGCGCCCGTCCTGAATAGGGCACCCGTCCTGAATAGGGCTCCCTTCCTGAACAGGGCTTCAAGCGCCCTTACTGAACAGGGCTTCAAGCGTCCGTCCTGAATTGGGCGTCCTTCCTGAATAGGGCTTAAAGTGCCCTTCCTGAATAGGGCTTCAACCGTTCTTTCTGAATAGGACTTCAAGCGCCCTTCCTGAATAGGGTGCCCTTCCTGAATAGGGCTTCAAGAGCCCATCCTGAATAGGGCGCTCTTCCTGAATAGGGCTTCCAGCGCCCGTCCTGAATAGGGCGCCCTTCCTGAATAGGGCTTAAAGCGCCCTTCCTGAATAGGGCTTCAAGAGCCCGTCCTAAATAGGGCGCCCTTTCTGAAAAGGGCTTCAGCGCCCATCCTGAATAAGGCGCCCTTCCTGAAGAGTGCGCCCTTCCTGAACAGGGCTTCAAGCACCCGTCCTGAATAGGGCGCCCTTCATGAATAGGGCTTAAAGCGTCCTTCCTGAATAGGGCTTCAAGAGCCCGCCCTGAATAGGGCGCCCTTTCTGAAAAGGGCTTCAAGCACCCATCCTGAATAGGGCGCCCTTCCTGAACAATGCGCCCTTCCTGAACAGGGGTTCAAGCGCCCTTCCTGAACAGGGGTTCAAGCGCCCTTCCTGAACGGGCTTCAAGCCGCCGTCCTGAATAGGGTGCCCTTCCTGAATAGACTTAAAGCGCCCTTCCTGAATCTGGCTTCAAGAGCCCGTCCTGAATAGGGCGCCCTTTCTGAAAAGGGCTTCAAGCGCCCATCCTGAATAGGGCGCCCTTCCTGAACAGTGCGCCCTTCCTGAACAGGGCTTCAAGCGCCCTTCCTGAACAGGGCTTCAAGCGCCTTTCTTGAACAGGGCTTCAAGCGCCCTTCCTGAACGGGCTTCAAGCGCCCGTCCTGAAAAGGGCGCCCTTCCTGAATAGGGTTTAAAGCGCCCTTCCTGAACGGGCTTCAAGTGCCCGTCCTGAATAGGGCGCCTTTCCTGAACTAGCTTCAAGCGCCCTTCCTGAACAGGGCTTCAAGAGCCCGTCCTGAATAGGGCTTAAAGCGCCCTTCCTGAATAGGGCTTCAAGCACCCGTCCTGAATAGGGCGCACTTCCTGAACGGCCTTCAAGCGCCTGTCCTGAATAGGGCGCCCTTCCTGAATAGGGCTTAAAGCGCCCTTCCTGAACGGGTTTCAAGCACCCATCCTGAATAGGGCACCCTTCCTGAACGGGCTTCAAGCGCCCTTCCTGAACAGTGCTTCAAGAGCCCATCCTGAATAGGGCTCAAAGCGCCTTTCCTGAATAGGGCTTCAAGCGCCCGTCCTGAATAGGGTTCCCTTCCTGAATAGGGCGCCCTTCCTGAACAGGGCTTCAAGTGCCCTTTCTGAATGGGGCTTCAAGCGCCTGTCCTGAATAGGACGCCCTTCCTGAATAGGGCTTCAAGAGCCCGTCCTGAATAGGGTGCCATTCCTGAACAGGGCTTCAAGCGCCCGTCCTGAATAGGGTGCCCGTCCTGAATAGGGCTCCCTTCCTGAACAGGGCTTCAAGCGCCCTTTCTGAACAGGGCTTCAAGCGTCCGTCCTGAATTGGGCTTCCTTCCTGAATAGGGCTTAAAGTGCCCTTCCTGAATAGGGCTTCAACCGCTCTTCCTGAATAGGGCTTCAAGCGCCCTTCCTGAATAGGGTGCCCTTCCTGAACAGGGCTTCAAGCGTCCTTCCTGAACAGGGCTTCAAGCGCCCGTCCTGAATGGGGCGTCCTTCCTGAATAGGGCTTAAAGAGCCCTTCCTGAATAGGGCTTCAAGCACCCACCCTGAATAGGGCGCCCTTCCTGAACAGGGCTTCAAGCGCCCTTCCTGAATAGTGCGCCCTTCCTGAATAGGGCTTAAAGCACCCATCCTGAATAGGGCACCCTTCCTGAACGGGCTTCAAGCGCCCTTCCTGAACAGTGCTTCAAGAGCCCATCCTGAATAGGGCTTAAAGCGCCTTTCCTGAATAGGGCTTCAAGCGCCCGTCCTGAATAGGGTTCCCTTCCTGAATAGGGCACCCTTCCTGAACAGGGCTTCAAGTGCCCTTCCTGAACGGGGCTTCAAGCGCCTGTCCTGAATAGGACGCCCTTCCTGAATAGGGCTTCAAGAGCCCGTCCTGAATAGGGTGCCATTCCTGAACAGGGCTTCAAGCGCCCGTCCTGAATAGGGTGCCCGTCCTGAATAGGGCTCCCTTCCTGAACAGGGCTTCAAGCGCCCTTTTTGAACAGGGCTTCAAGCGTCCGTCCTGAATTGGGCTTCCTTCCTGAATAGGGCTTAAAGTGCCCTTCCTGAATAGGGCTTCAACCGCTCTTCCTGAATAGGGCTTCAAGCGCCCTTCCTGAATAGGGTCCCCTTCCTGAACAGGGCTTCAAGCGTCCTTCCTGAAAAGGGCTTCAAGCGCCCGTCCTGAATGGGGCGTCCTTCCTGAATAGGGCTTAAAGAGCCCTTCCTGAATAGGGCTTCAAGCACCCACCCTGAATAGGGCGCCCTTCCTGAACAGGGCTTCAAGCGCCCGTCCTGAATAGTGCGCCCTTCCTGAATAGGGCTTAAAGCGCCCTTCCTGAATAGGGCTTCAAGAGCCCATCCTGAATAGGGTGCCCTTCCTGAACAGTGCACCCTTCTTGAACTGGGCTTCAAGCGCCCTTCCTGAACAGGGCTTCAAGGGCCCTTCCTGAACAGAGCTTCAAGCGCCCTTCCTGAACGGGCTTCAAGCGCCCGTCCTGAATAGGGCGCCCTTCCTGAATAGGGCTTAAAGCACCCTTCCTGAACGGGCTTCAAGCGCCCGTCCTGAATAGGGCACCCTTCCTGAACGGGCTTCAAGCATCCGTCCTGAATAGGGCGCCCTTCCTGAATAGGGCTTAAAGCGCCTTTCCTGAATAGGGCGACCTTTCTGAAAAGGGCTTCAAGCGCCCATCCTGAAAAGGGTGCCCTTCCTGAACAGTGCGCCCTTTCCGAACAGGGCTTCAAGCGCCCTTCCTGAACAGGGCTTCAAGCGCCCTTCCTGAACAGGGCTTCAAGCGCACTTCCTGAACGGGCTTCAAGCGCCCGTCCTGAATAGGGCGCCCTTCCTGAATGGGATTCAAGCGCCCTTCCTGAACAGGGCTTCAAGAGCCCGTCCTGAATAGGGCTTAAAGCGCCCGTCCTGAATAGGGTGCCCTTCCTGAACAGGGCGCATCTTTTTTTCTGCAAGTGATGAGCTGGCCATAGTGCCGTCACTTCCTTTTCTCATACCGCGTCTTGGCAGGAGTTTAAGACCCTGGGCACTGGGCTGGGCTCTGGGAATGTAAGGATTATTGCGGTGTAGTCTGTAGAATAGCTTTTGGGTTTGCTGGGGTTCCTATCACGGCTCAGGCAAAAGAGCGGCCCCTCAAACCTCCTGACTTCACCTTCTGGAGAGAGGCCAAAAGACGAGGCCAAATATCACAAAATAAGATGAAATAACAATGATATGTAATTAAACACATAACTCTTTAACTACTTTTAAAAAGAACACAGTAAAAATAAGGCCAGGAGTGTAAGCTGGGGCTCTATCACTCTCCCAGTTCCAGAAATCTGCCTCAAGGGGGGTCGAGTACATATCAAAACAAAACTTGGCCCCACCTCTATCATAGGAAACAGTGGGGGCTAATGTTACCCTACCTCCCCTCCCCCCGACCCTCATCCTGCACTTGCCCTCACCCCCCCTACACTTGCCTTGCTGGCTTGTACCCGCTAGAGCCACTCCAGCCCCTTAATTTGCGCTTAGTTGTGGACCCCCCTTCTCTCGCTGCTCCCCTGTGTCCTGTCCACCTGCTCTCCCCTGGCACTTTCTGCCCAGTTCCTGCACTTCCCCACCTCCCCTCCCCCATGGACTTCTCGCTACTGCACTTGCACAATCTGAATGCCACAATGCCTCTTAGGATCGCTACTTTCTCCTACCTCCTCCACACCCCCACCCCTCTGGCTTGCTGCACCCGAAACACTTTTGTATGGGCGCATTACAAATTATAAGTAAATAAAATAAATAAATATCCCAGCAGTCTTCAAAATGTGAGGCTGGCGCCCCTAAAGAGGTACACAGAATGTCAAGGGCGGCATCGGGCTCTATATAAAGGAATTGCGGTGACTGCTTTTAATAGAACAACGAAGCAGTTATAGCTTGTGTGGTGGGGGTGGGGGGGGCAGAAACAATATCTGCACTCAAGGGGTGCACGGTGTAAAAAAGCTTGGATGCCACTGCCTTATGTGGTGCTTAGGGAGTTAGTGCTCTCTCCAGAGATCTAGGCGGTTCTGCAAAGGCGCTGATCCTTGGGTTCTTGTCTAAGGATCAACAGTTGCCTTGGGTTGTAGCTCCTCTTGTCTCGCACTCCCAAAGGCGGAGCTACAAGGCCTACAATGCAGAGATGTGCCTCAGGTCACCAGGCTGCAGCCTTTCAATGACCCCTCAGCAGTCCACTTGTGCATGTACTTGACAGTGACTTCGAGGAGCTTGGCAAGCAGAGCAAACTCGCAGAATGAGAGTCTCGTAGGTCATTTTAGGCAAGCTTCTAAGCGCTATGAAGTAGTGGCTGCCAATCCCCAGAACCCCCAATGCCAGAACCCGCTCTCCAGCAAAGTCAGGAGCAAAGCAACATGTATAAAGGCTTTTCTGCAGGGGGTCTCAAAAGGAGATGAAAAAGTGGGCACTTCCTTTCCAATGTAATACGCAGGAGGGTCATTACGGCGCCTAGCGTGCTTTACATAAATGGTACAGTAGCCCCATGAGCTGCTATTGTGCACAATATTTCTTCATCCTCAAAACAAGGCAGCGCGTGACGAAAAATTAGGAAAATAGATCGCAGATTTTCGGAAATATCACGTGCAGTATTTCTAAAAAGCCTCACCAGTTTCTGCCTGAAAGGCAGTAAGCCCCTAATGTTACAGAGACTGTCTGCATACAGGAACTGGTAATTACTCCATGCCTTAATAGATGATTTGGCCTAAGGGAGGCTGTCTATGAGCTTTGTCAGTGGGTCTGTGAGTCAGTCTTTAGTCCGCCCCTCTCAGTAAGTCAGTAGGAGGCCCCTGGTCTGGTAAAAATTGCCAGTAAAACCGGCACCAGCATTTTTACCAGACCAAGGAAACCCGAGTTTGCCAGTGGGGGTTCTGATCTACCCACAGGCCTGACCTTCTGGTAGTTCAGGCCCCGCCCACTGGCAAAGAAATGCCAGAATCACCGGCACTCCAGCAATCCCATTGGGACTCCATGGAGTGGGAACTTACCGCCGTCTCCGCCGCCCGTAATATTCGGTAATACCAGGATATCTGGCAGCAGAGATGGTAGGGCCAATATCCCGGTATTCCGGTGGAATTACCTGCGGGATACCAGGAAACTTGGAATGAGCCCCAGTCTCATTCTGTCACTGGTCCAGCTCAAGTCTGTTGATGTTTCCTTCCTGTCGTCATACCGTCTCCTATGCAGAAGTCCCAGCAGCAGCTGTCTGAACAGCTGATACTGTGTGTTGAGACACAGGGCATTGCTGGTCCCGAAGAAGTGGGCTTGCGCATGCGTAAACCTTGCTGTGTCTGGCAGCATTTATGTTTCGGTCACCGGCACTTGGCACTGCAAGATTAAGTAGCGTGCCATGCCAGAGTCCGCCCATGCCTAAACGCTTTTAATATTAATAATAGGCATTTTAATTACCCAAATTAACTGTACTCAATTTTCCCACCTCAGAAGGATCAAGGACTGTTTCGAACTTGTGACTGCAGGTTGCACGCACATGTCTGAAGCAAGCAGTTGACTGGCCGAACTATTTGGTCTGGTGCCTTGGACAAAAGGTTTAGAAATAAGGGCCTCATTACGACCCTGCCGGTCCGGTAACAACGGTGACCGGCAGAGTACAGACTTTCAGGGTCATCATGAGTTTGGCGGTAACCCTTAAATGCAGCGGTAACGCTATTACCACCGCCTTTAAGCATCCGCCAAATCACAAGTTTGGTGGATTCGCCCCCAGCTCAGGGCTGGGGACAAATCTGCCACAATTCCGCAGATTTTCGGCGCTATTACCGCCGGTGCGAATACAGCTGGTGGTAATAGCATCGGGGTTAGCGTCCAACTCGTGATGAGGCACTTTGACGGTAGCACCGGCATGATTATACTGATTATACTGATGATGAGTCCACTCAATGGGAATGGGGAATACAATTTTTCCTGCGCCTGACTTCATGGAACGCTGGGGTCGTAATACCCCAGTAATTCCGGGAAGCCAGGCGCCGGAAAAATCATAAGTCAGGCGGCCAGCCTGCTGATTTTACCAGCACGGCTACTGCCGGACTCGTAATGAGCCCCAATGTGTGTCCTCTGACAGTGACCAACGTTTGAAAGTGTGGGACATTGCTGCATTTTGACGAATTCTATGATCATGTAGTATAATATATGTGACGTCTGAAAGCATGGGACAAAGGGGCATGTGCTAGGGCCCTGCGATGGCAGCGGCCCCCAGTTTACCCATTTACAGCTCACACTTGTGCGACCTCCATGCCCTGCACTGACTACAGCCTCAGGAGTGAGTGCCTGAGCAGTTTCATATGCCCATCAACCTCAATGAACAGTAGCAGCCTGCTCCGAAAGCCATTCCTTTTTTTTCTCTTCCTCTGGCATCAGATTAACGGGTCCATGTGATTTTGTCAAAAAGATTTGATCAAATTCGATTTCATCAATTATTTTCGTGGTAGATTTTGCCACCACTACCACTACCAGATTTAGTGAGGAGAGCAGGATAGTCGATAGAGAAGCAGTTAGAGAAGATAGGAGAGACAGAGAGCACCATAGAGTAGGTAGGGAGGGGAGAGGGAAGGGGAGAACACTAGGGAAGGGCACAGGCCAGGGTGCAAACAGACGAGATAGAGGGAGACGAGACAAGTTGACAGTTGGACAAGATGACTGACACTTAAAATTTTTAAATACTTTCACAATGCAATTCTTAAGAACAGGAGAAAACACACCTACATTTGAGAGTCCTGAATAGTGGGAAAAAGGCCTAGGTCTCACAAGGCAATTTTAAATACTTTCACAATGCAATTTTTAAGAACAGGAGAAAACACACCATGTTAGAGAGTCTGCTATGTGGACAGGGGTATGCAAGGTAGCACGAGGGTCTAACCTGGTTGAGGGCTAGAAACTAGCGTGCCCTGCGGACACGTGCACAGCCAGGAGCCGCCTCTGTGGTAGCCACCCTTTGCCTTGGGGCCCTTAGCCGCAGGGGCTGCCGGGCAGAGGGCTGTCCTGGGAGGGTCAGTAAAGATCAATGGAATGGCCAATCAGGGGGTGTTGTGCGGGTTGGAAGGTGGGAGGGAGGGGAAACAAGTGGAAGGGAACCCCAGATGGAGAGGTTACACACGGGTCAAGGGGGCACAAAGAACAGTTTAAATAAGTTTACAAGCTCCAGGAGAGACTCACCAGCAGGATTCACACGCACACCAGCTCAGCCCAGGTGAAAGTGGCAACCGCTGTGTGCAGTGGGCCTCTGGACCCAAAGGGAACTCACAGTAGCCAAACAGGGGGGTTGGCGGGTTGGGAGGCGGGACTGAAGGAGGGGAAACAAGGGGAAGGGAACCACGGAGGGAGAGGTTACACACAGGCAAAGGGGCACAAAGAACAGTTTACATTTTCTGCCAGTTATCAGCCCAAGTAACTAACCAGAAGCTTAGGTGCCACTTTCAGCTTCATGTAACTAGGGTATGCTTGTATCTTAGGCCACTTGACTGTTAACAACTTCACAGTGTAGTTGGATGGCTCTTTAACACTTGGCAACGCTGGTTTTACCATAAAAAGGGGGTGCCTCTTGGCTTGGGTAATTCTTGTTTTTCTCTTCAAAGGTTTAGTCTCTTTACTTCGTAGAAATGCAAAGAATGTCACTCCTGGATACAGTGTAGGATTCAGTCTTTCAAGTGAAAACACAATTGGACACACGCAACCACCCTTTAAAGTAGATTTTAAGTTTTAAAATTGAATAAAGAATTGTATTCCCATGTAACGACAAAGGATTACGTTCTGACTTTGGGAATTACAATTTAGAACATGTGACCTCCTCTTGATGGACTTTTCACTCTTTGTAACTTGTATATTGTTAAGGTTAGGTATTTGGTAACAGTTTAGAGAGCATTCCCTCTTCTTAATTAGGGACATGCGACCACTCCGTTAAGCAGCAACCATCTTTAAATAGTTCAACAATGGTTTTCAGTGACTTCAGCATCTCACGCGAGTGTTGATCTTTTGAGGTCTACATGAGTGCTACAATTCCATTGTTAACAAGACTGCAGGTATGATAAACAGCTTTCACTTGCAAAAAGCAATACGCGATTCAATTAGGAGCTGGCTACAATTACCGGCAAGGCTTGTGCAGTGTACTAGAACTAGTATACTAGAACGCTGTGCTTAACTCACCGGCTTCATAGACACTGGTTTTGCAGGTTGCACTGCTTTCCCGACTTCCTCTACCACTTCTACTGCTTCTGGCTTGTCAGGGACCCACACCCCTCTCCAGCATGGGTGACTTCAGTCCAGCCACTTGATTTGGGAGTTCATTGTCCTCCCGAGACCCTCGGCTTGCCTTCTGCTTGTGGCCTAGTCTCCTGCATGTTCACAGCAATCATGGCAATAAGGCTCACATAGGAAAAACTCAGCCTCCTGCATGTCTTCCGCTGGCAAGCCTATACACTTAAGATTTTGGGAGAACAGGACTCTCTCTGAACTTGCAAATGAAAACTGCTTTCTCCACGTTCCAGAGTCCCTTCTATGCTCCGACTTCTTCATGATATACCAGCCTCGTGGTTCTCTGCTTCTACTGCTACAGCAAGCCTTCCAGCTCCCATTCCAGCTCCTTCTATTTCCCCTTTCCTGAGGGGGCCTTTTATGCATCACAGGTTCAATGATTGTCTTCAGGTGTGGGCTGTTAGCCTTAATTGCCTGACTACTGCAATGGCTACTAGGTTTAATTGCCTGACTACTACGTCTGCATGACTCTTCAGCCCTCTTCCTCGTCTCAGTACCACTAGGATTCTGGGACTTGTAGCTTCTTCCACGAAAGTTTTCTGAATTATCTGTAAGGTTAGTTTTAAAACCCCTAAGGCTTTTAAGAGAGGGACTATGAGAATTAGGCATTAGAGAGGAAGATGGTTTATTGAAGACATTTCCATAATCCTTCACATTGTATACTTGGGATTGAGGAAGGTATTTAGTTTGGGATACCAATAAGGGTCTTTCTTTCGCTAAAGTTTGCTCTGAATTTATAACCTCAGGCTCACACCCTTAGATGTAATATGAGGCTTAGAGACATTAAAATGACAATAAGCCCTGACCTCTTTAGGTACATTGGGAATAATCTTCGTATCAGAGCAAAAATAATGTCTCTCATCCCACAGAATCTCTTCACCACCCTGGGCCCTGTCTCCTCCCAAGTGATCCTCCCGCAGTACAGCACCCCCAGGGTTGGGATCAGGAAGCGTCTGCCTTCCCCTGGCCACCTGGGAGGAGACGTTAGGCAGGGTTTCAGTGAGGGATCCATAGGATTCTTCACAACTGCTTCGCTCTCACAAACTGGACCCACTTTCCCTCACAAGTACCTCACCTTGCACACTGCCTGAGTAATTCACCTTGATGCTCCAATCCACTGTCCTTCCTCCGCCTGGTCTCTTGGTCTGTCTCCAGCTCCTCTGACCTCATGCGAACAACCCACACTCTGCCTTTTCTTCTGTCTCCTTTTACACTGAGGTTCCGCTGCTTCTGTTCCCTCTCCCTTTTCCATTGGTTGCAGCGTTCATCTGACTCTATGCACCAATAGGTGCCTGTCTTTTTCCCAGAAGCTGGACGACATATGTGAGAGGCTTTCAAAACCCCTCTAAACCCCCCCTCCCACCTTTCCAGATCAGTTTTGGAAACAAAGGTTGTTATCATGTCCCCCGAAGGGAAGCCCTTTTGGATGACACGTGTTTCGGCACGTCATGTGCCTTTCTCAAATCAGGGCATATATACCATTCACATTTGTCTCAGTTCCAACTGAGAATGCCGACGCATAGTGACTAAACATGTACTTTTGAGGTGGGATTATAACCTGAGAAGTTTTCGAACCGCGATAATCATTTAAGAAGGAAAGAATGTGACAAATGTGAATGGTATATATGCCCTGATTTGAGAAAGGCACATGACGTGCTGAAACACGTGTCATCAAAAAGGGCTCTCCGTCGGGGGACATGATCATTTCTGAAAACTATAAAATCAAAATTTGAATTTGAACTAAAACTTGTGGCTTAGTTCTTGTGTGGAAACAACAACCTTGGCTTAGTGACAACGGAGGTGGGGTAGTGGTTCCTCTGATTTCTTTCACACACACGCAACACAGACATACCTGAAAGTGAAACTGGGCGAAAGGCCGAAGAAGTTGATGCCCGAAAAAACACTACAGTTTTGGAAACAGTCTTTAATGGCTGCTCTGCTGTTTTTCTTTCATGCTGTGGGTTTGAAAGTTCATTTTTTCTGCTGCCACAGCGAGTTGCTTTTCTGTGGCACTGGGGGATTTTTGGTTGTGGTGTCGGTTTGTAGTCCATGTAAGTTGCAGCATTTTATTTTTTTTCTTGTTTGGTTCGGGTCCAGGTTTCCTAGTTTCTTCCAAGTGCCTTCTGGGAGTTTTGCCCCTGACATGGAAAAGAGAGAACACTGGCCAGAAAACGTGCTGGTACGCATTTTGCAACAGAGAGCGCCCCACTATCCACATACATGGCACACTAGGGAGTGTCAGGGGCTAGGGAACACACATCTCCGCCCCCAACAGGGTCATGTCCCAGTCACGTACCTCCACCCTTTCTCCAAAGCCCCCTTCCGCTTTCTGCCAGCTAACTACCTTCTCCCAGATGTTGTTTGTGATTTCCTCTCCTACCCGACTTTCCTGCTCCTGGCTACCCTGGGGAGGATGACCTGGCGGTCTTTTGAGGCAATGATAGGAGCTATGCCCCCATTCCCACGGGCATAGCACGTGATTGCTTGGTTCACTTACAAAATGATGGGTGTCTTATGGCGTTGACCTTGGTGGCACAAGGATTCCATCCATTCCCTGAACCTGGGGAACCTACTGCCCAGCACCAGGTCCTCTGGAAGGTATGAGATTACGGGGACTTTGGTTTTCCACATTGTACACACACTTTAATTGTGTTGTACATCACCCAATCCATGTGAGTACAACAGGTCGCCTGTGGTTCCCAGTCCGTGTGCTGCATGGAAAAAAAAGGATCTGGGCATGTAGCCTTGTGAGCGCTGCCCAAGTCTAACAGGGCCCAAATGGTCTCTCAATGGATCTGGACTGGCACTTGAAAAAGTCTCTTCCGGTAGATCACCCTGGCATATATAGGTGTTGTTGGTGAGAGTGCACCATTTGGCAGTTTTTCTCCTGCCCTTCCCTTGTTGTATTGGGTTCACTAAAGGGGCAGGGTTCAACTCCTGGTCCCGCCAAGTGGGCATAGATTTACAATGGTCCCCCTCTTCCCACAGACCCAACACAGCATTTCCTTTGCTTTGCCTTTACTTTTCCCTGGGTGTCCACATCCTCTTCTTCGGGCCATCGCTGTAAAAGGACTGCCCTAAGTTGACGTATGTACTCCTGGGAGGGTCCTTCATCTTCCTGCAAGAGATCCTCCTGTGACTGGGAGAGTGGTACGGGACCCATCCCCATGTTTACCCTGCACAGGCCTTTTCCTGATGGCAATGATTCCTTTTGTGCCTCGGATGGATCTTCTAATTGCAAGCTTTTGGCCTCCTCCTGGGTCCTTCCCCCAGGTTCACCCTGGAGTGGGTACTCCTGCCCCATCTGCGGCCCGGTGAAGGTGAACATCAGTACTGCATTCCCAGGATTCAGCGGGTGCAGCCGTGGATCTTTCTTTTCTTAGTGATCCTAGCGCGGGTGCTCCCTTTCCTGGGTAGTCCAGCTTATCTCTTCTAAACTGGGCGCTGCTGATTGATCAGGGGACCAAGGGGTGAGCACGACTCTTCTTCATTCTCTGGCTCATCCCTGAGTTCTCGAAAATGGATGTAGGTCTTCCTGGGGGTGGCATTGGCTCTCTGGCTCACCCTTCACTGCAGCAGCCCTCCGTCATTGCCACTTTCATGAGTCCACATGGAGGCATGCACTGCACCAAGCCCTGTAGGTCCTCTTACCAGGAAGGTGTTGCATCCTCAGCGACAGAGCTGGACTCGCATGGTGGAGCCCAACCATCTTCGGAGGTGCTTTCCCTCTCTGGTACTCGATCGATGAACCACTGGTTATCCCACCAAAACTGCCGACCATCTCCCCCTCCGGAGCAGTTCACATTGTTGTCATGCTTGGTTTGATTGACAACAGCAAAAAAGATGGTATGATGGCTTGGTCAGGTTTCTTCAAGCTGGCATTAAATTAAATAAGCTGTTCATTTGCAGGTTCATCATTAGATCTGTCTCAACCATTATATTTTCCTTCGGAGCACAAAATATGTCTGTGATGTGGACTTCGTACGGATTTTCCCAGTGTGATCCTTCAATTGATGGGCATGCCTGATCAGTTAATGCATGAGGGACCAGACCGAATGCTCTGTTCCGGACTGATAGTACCCAGCTGAGGTTAGTCTGTAGGACTGCCTTATGCACCTTTGCGCTCATCTTCTCTGAGCTATGGGCCATCTGTGTATTGGGGTCTGCAAGGAATCCCATGATGACACCACGTGTCACAGATGGCCTTACAAACTTGCGGGGTCTCCAGGAAGATTCAAAGGTTTTAGTAAAAGAAAATGAATTTCACTGTAAGGTTTATCAGCTGCTCTTTTCATAAATGGGTAGCTTTCAGTAGGGCAACAGGCAGATTGTTCAGTAGAATGCACCAGACTGGAAAAGGGGATTTGTCTGGGCTCACTAAGGGACATCCTTCTCTCTCTTGTCTAGAAAGCACCTCCTCCCTAACCTAGCCGTCCCTAACCAGTGGTTAGTGGATACTGATTTTTTCTCCCTCTGTATGCTAAAGTCTACCTTCTCTATAATAAGGGCCCAAAGGCAAATGCCATTACTGTCTAAGGGCCCTAGGAAACGTTGCAGGCTGGCCCTACACTATCAAGGATGTTAGTTCTAGAGGGACTGTAGAGATTTGCCTTTCAGACAATGAAGCCCTAATTGCTCTTTTTCATCTCACGGAAAGATGCTCCACTCCGTATTTCTGTCTATTTTCCACTCACTATTCTTCACCGTCCTCTGCTCCCCCTGCGTCTACTCTGTCCCTCTGATGTCTCTCACTCTTTCTGTCACCTTTGATGTTATTACTGCATGCATACCTCCTCTGCTCTATTACTACTCTCTCTGCACTATTACTACTCTCTCCCTTTACATTCCTCGCCTCACATCATACTCATGGATATCATGCCCTGCTCATCCTTCCAGGATATAATGCCCTGCTCACTCTCCCAATATACTCCTTCTCACTATTCTCCCCACACCCCAAACTTCTCTCCAGCAGCCTTGTCCTAACACCCCACTCCTACAGCCTTCTCTACTATCCTTAATCTCTCCAAACACCCACTCCAGCTCACTCTCACTACTACCCTCACTCCCCAACTCCTATCTCCTACTCTCTCCTCACTGCAACCCTCACCTTAACTAACATCTCAATCACTGCTTCACTCTCACAAAATGGTAGCACTCTCTATCACAAAAACCTCACCTTGCACCCTACCTGATGTGACGAATCTGGAGGTGTTGTCCCTTCTTCCTTGGGGAGAACCACCCCCATTGAGGCTGGGGAGGTGAACGCGCTAAGCAAAACACTCCCTAGGGGTTTGGGAAAGCGGGACCTCTCTGAGAGTGACTGCTCACTAGGGAACAGTAAGGAACTCCCTACAACTGAGACATTGTCGGTATATATGAGAATACCAGAAGTGGATCCGAATGTCAGCTGTGTAACCAGAAATAATGTAGAAAATGCATTTGAACAGTTTATTCAAGGCAATGCTGGTCTTTCAATGGGCTTGACAGTTAAACACAACCCTTTTGTATCTGGTAACAAGAATAAAAGGACTTTCACCCTTGAATGGAGAAGAAGCGATACCCAGAGGTGAGCCTCCCCCGTACCAACGTTATAATTAATGAACACAGTCCATTTATTCAGGACTTGAAGTGCCGGGTGATCATACCGAGTTGCTAAAACTGGGTGGTAAGGTGTGAGTTTAGCGAGGGGAGACAGGAATCATCTGACTCCTTATTATAATACACAAATCTATTCCCCTGTTGGTGGAGTGAGATGAAATATTCAGGATAGGGATTGTTTGTTTACCTATTTGAATATGCAACATAGATAGGACACCTGCTGTACTTCCTAAACACACATGTAGAATCAAGGTGAAGTGCAAAGAGATTGCGCGGTCTCATGGCCTGATAATGAGGGATGGTAACTTTTAATTGGAAGATGAATGGACTGTGGGCCTCTTACCCCCTACTGTGTCTAGCTCATATCTTGGTGACTTGTCAATTGTCCAAGGTTGGGTAGTAAAGAGCCAACCTATCAAAATCCTTGGTGTCACACCACCTATTAAATAGTATGACAACCAATTATTTGATATGGAGATGATGCATTTGAACCTTTATCAATATAGGGGTGATTCCAGCTGGAGTCATCAGATACTTGTAACCCAATGAAAAGTTTAACCCTTATGGAATCTATATGTAGCTAAACTCACTAACGTATCCCCGTTCCACACAGGTTGTGTAATCTGATATTATGTTAAGACATCATTGATGATGAGTTTGTAGTACTTAAGCTATTGTTTCTGATTAACATGTTTAGAGTGACGAAATTTCAATGCTTGAATGTTGTCCCGGCTTTGTTTCGATGTGAATAAAGTTGGGTTTTGCCATGCACCTTGTCTACTTCATCACTGAGACTTTCTTGGGCGTGAGTTTGATTCCTCTGGGTCTATTTGGGATTTTGAGATAACCTTAACAGTCTCAACGCCCCCTATTAAATTGTAGGATGGCGCCGCCAGTGCCTAATCTGTGATACTTAAATCTATCTCTATCTCCCTCCTGAAGGCCGAAGACCTGTTTGTAGTGCTCAAATGACTTTATGCCTCCACTCGTCACCATATCCCCCAACTTCCTGCAGCCAGAGTCTTTTCCAATCCTTAAAACCTTTATCTCTAAGCGCAGGTGTGAAGTCCCGGTTGCTGTGTATTGGCGTGAATGGTGATGAGAATGCCACCAGTTTCCTCTTTTTGTTTGTCATGTCCCATGTCCCCATTGTTCCCTCGTGAGATTGTGTTTATGTATAGTCCCTTTGCCCTCCGCTGGCTATCTAACCAGGGTTGCTTTCAGAGATGCTGTCCCGCTATGGCCTACTCAATGAACAGTCAGTGTTTGTCTGATTCTGCTTGGAGCCACTCCGCAACTATTCTTATCTGGGAAGCAACATTTTAATTCAGTATAACTGTGCAGAAGAGTCCCCCTCTGTTCCTTCCAACCATAATCCTATTCCTACTTATTCTCATTCGAGAGCCCCACCATATAAACTCTAATATTGATTGTTGGCGGCCACTTGTCCTTTGTTTGCGTTTAGACAATGGGACATTCTGGAAAAGATATGATATGATAGGTTATTTATAACGTGCTTAATACCCAGAGGTTTCTAAAAGCGGACTCGGGGATCGAACCTGTGGTGCTCTGTGCTGTCTTGCTTCCAAGACGAGCACGTTGTTGCTGAGTTATCCTCCCAAGATAGAGCAGCATGTTCATCTTTTTCACAGCCGTCCTACCCAGCCATGTTAAATATAATTTGCTCCACTGCCTTAGTCGTTAATAATCTCCTTAAAGAGAGCAAGATAATTGGCAGCTTCCAGGTCTGCCCCTGCCCCTGAATCATGGATTCTCTTCCTGAGATATTAAGTATCTCTGATTTGTTCACATTAATTTTGAAACCTAAGACCTCCCCAAATATATTTATTTCCTCCATGACTGCCTTTATCGATTCCAATGGATTTGTCAGGGACAATACTATGTCATCAACAAAAAGGCTTATTTTATACTCTCCCCTATTCGAATCCCACTGATGCTCTCAGAGGGCTTAACCCTCTTTGCTAAAGGTTCCATTACCAGCGCAAAGAGAAGAGGCGACAGCAGGCAAGCCTGACTCGTTCCCCTCCCCAGTAAGATGGGTCCAGTCAACTGCCCATTTGCATTAATTCTGGTCTTGAGAGAGGCATAATTTATCATGATCATGTTCATTATTCTAGGCCCTAATCCCACTTTTCCCAGTACCTTCCAAAGGAGGACCCAATCGAAAGCTTTTTCAGCATTTAATGTCAGTAACAAAGCTTGTTCCTTCCCCTATTTTTCCACTTTCTTGGCTAATTGTATTCATACTTTGCCATGCTTTGGTGCACAATGCATGCACTCAAAGGCCTCTTCTGTCACACCTCCCCCTCCCACCGCCCGCCCAGAGTGGTCTGGATTGGCCACTGCCTCTCCCACATGACCAAAACACTCAGTAAGAACTGCAGAATCTTTCTCCGTGTGCAGGGCCTCCAAACTCATTGCATGGGTGCATTCCGTGGGCGAAACATCCCTAGTAAGGATTCTCACTTTCTGTGTCTTTTTTAATTGCATTCATACTTTGCCATGCCTTGTGCACCTTGAACTCAAAGGCCTCCTCTCTCCTGCCTCCCCCCCTTCCCACCTTGTTGAGAAGGTCAAAGGGCCACATCTCCCCTCTCATCATTGTGCTGGATAACCACATTCCCAGCCTGTTAGATGTGCTTTTCACAGAAGCCAGCCTATTCAGTTTGCACTGACCCATAGTCATCATGTATTGTTGCTGTCAGGCATTCCATCAGGTATAGGTTCTTGGCCGTGTTGACCCATCCTCTTTTACTCAGGGGGAGTTTTCTGTTCCACTGTGTGGCCAGACAAGCCCGCCCAGCCAAAAGCAGACTGTGTCCCATTTTCGGCAATCTTATATACACGCCATCCTGCTACTCTAACCCAAACAACACCAACATCAGTGTTTTGCATCTCTGTATCCCATCCAAGTCTCTGAGCCAGCCAAGGACCTCAGCCTAGCAGGACTGGACCTCAACACAACCCCACCACATGTGCCAATAGTCGGCTCTCAAACCACACCCGTGCCCACACCTAGGGCTCACACTTTGGAACATTTTGGCCAACCTGACCGGGTCATACTACCATCTGTGCAACAGTTTAATGGCATGGAGTTTGTATTGGCATGAGATTATGGCCCGGCAGGCTCCCTGGCACGTTCTCTGTCACGTCTGGGGCGAAAGGTCCCATTGTAGGCCTCCCTCCCATATCTGTCTCAACCTGTTTGAGGATCCCTTTCTCGTATGCACCAGGGCCCTGTATAGTGCACAAATGAGTCCCCTTGTGCCCAGAGCGGAATCTAGGATCTTCTCGATTGGGGTGAGTTGCCTCTGAATTTTGTCTTTCTAGTCCACCCTTGTAAGGACACCCTTCAATTGTAGATACGAGAAGACAGATAGCTTGCGCAACACCAGGGTCTCTTCCAGCTCCTGTAACATAATAAACCTGCCTTCTCTCCACATTTATCCAACCCTTTCTAAACCCGCCTGGTACCAAGCTTGGAACCTCTTGGGGTTCGGAATGGTGTCTCTGATACCCGGCACCCAGAGATGACCCAACTGAGAGGGCCACGTTGTGATATCTCTCATTCCGACTCCTGGGTGCTATACACTCCAGATAGTTCCCAGAATAGGGTGTTCAACAGCCTGGCCCTGGAAACTCACACCCATTCTCCAACCATCACCAGTTTTAGGTGAAAGTTATCGAGCACCACCCACTGCAAATCTCCCCAATATTTGAGGTGTGGGATTAGGACCCTATACTGGGTAGCTTTATAGTATAGTTGTATGTCCATTATCCCCACCCCCCACAGGTCCTTTGAGAGACTCAGTGTCAGGCTAGATACCCTAGGTTTCTTCCCTTGCCAGAGGAATCGTGCAAGAGTACCTTTAGTCACTCTAAAGAAGGAGTCGTGAATCTGTACTGGGAGCATTTGAAATAAATACAAAAACGTAGGGAAAACCACCATTTTAATTGCGTTCAATCTACACATCCATGATATGGTCAACTTACTCCATTTCGCTAGGTCTTTCTCCAATTTTTTGGTCAGTGGGGGGACGTTTGCCTCATAGAGATCCATTAGCTCCCTCATGACATTAATGCCCAGAAACCTTATGCCCCAAGCTCACCTTCATGCCCAGGGGAGAAAACCACCCCCTCTTGCCGTCCTGGCTTTTATCCAAGGGGAAAAGGACTGACTTGCCTGTGTTTATTTTGAACCCTGCCAAGTGTCTGTATTGACCAATCACACCCACAGCTGCCGGGACAGAGGTCAATGGGTTCACCACATGTAGGAGCATGTCATCTTCATTTAGACCCAATTCATAGGTCAACACACCTACGATAAACCCCTCAACCCGCGGGGCCTGTCTCAGTCTCTGGGCCAGAGGTTCCAGAGACAGCATAAAGAGTGTGGGGGAAAGCTGGCAACCCTGCCGTGTCTCCCTCCCCAGGTGAAACCACCTCGAGTATCCTCTGTCAACTGCCACGCAGGCCCTAGGGGAGAAATACATTGCAATAATACCTCTTAGGAGTCTCTTGCCCAGCCCTCGTTTGGCTAGGACCGCCTCCAGGAAGTCCCACTCCACCCTGCCAAAGGCCTTTTCTGCATCCACGAAAAGGAGTGTGGGAAAACCTTTATAGCCTGGGCCTCATTAATCAAATGGAGTGTTTTCCCCATAGTGTCTGCACCTTGGTGCCCACCCACAAACCCCACTTGGTCTGAGTGTACAAGTCTCAGGAGATGGCCATGAAGCCTTGCAGCCAGGACCCAAACATAAATCTTGGCATCTATATTAAGGAGCGAGATTGGGCGGAACGACCCACATGATCTAGGGTCCCTGCACTCCTTCGGTATCACAGAAATGAGGGCCTGGACAAATGAATCTGGTGCCCTCCCTTTGTCCAGGATATCATTGAAAAGTAATGTCAGAAAGGGGAGGAGGAGTGATGTGAAGGTTTTATAAAAGACTGGGGTGAAACCGTCCTCACCCGGTGCCTTTCCGGACCGTAGGCGCCCTATCGACTTCTGAATTTCCTTACTCGTAATTGAGGCATCCATGACCTCTAAATCCACCTCTGATATAGATGGCAGGGGGCTCCCTCAAGGTATGTGGCAATCTCCCCACTGGTGGCCTTCCCTTCACTTCTATATAGAGCCTCATAAAATGGGGCAAATGCCTCCTGGATCCCTTCCGCTGTATTCTCACTATTCTCCCTTTCACCTTCTACCTCTGTGATCCATCCATCTACCTGCTGTCCCCTCAGCTTTGTGGCGAGAAGAGCATCAGCCTTATCCCCTTTCTCATAGAATTTCTGTTTTAGAAACTGTAGGTTTTGAAGTACCTTCCCCATATCCAGCAATTTCAACTCCTCCCTTAGGCCTCTTGCTTCCAGAATGCGGTCTTCCCTTTCCGCGGGAGCAGACTGAGCCCTCCTCTCCAGTGTGCTTATTTTGTCCCTGAGACATTTCTCTATGAACGTACCTTCCCTCTTCTTACGGGCCCCCTCCCTGATCAGCAAGCCCCTCTATGTAGCCTTTGCTGCATCCCATACCATCCCCCTTCTCACTTCACCTGTGTCATGGATGGCAAAGAATTCTTTAATGCTATTCCCAAGGTCTTCTCTGAAGACCTGATCCTTCGACAGTGAGTCACTGTACCTCCACCTAGAGTTTCTTGGGCACAGGCCTCCCCAGTCAATGTCCACAGACACCATATCATGGTCGTACCATGAGATCAGGTGGACCCCAGACGCCCTAGACACATCCCAGAGATCCCTAGTGACATACAGGTAGTTTATCCTCGTGAGAGTGCCATGTGGTGCGGAGTAGAAAGTGAATCCCCTCTCATGCGGGTGGAGGTGCCTCCATATGTCCCTAAGGCTGTACAATTCCGTGGCTATTCCCAACTCTGCATCCCCTTGTTTCTGGGGTTGCTGGTCTCCCACCTGTCTGTCCTGTCTGTCCTGCCTTGTGTCCATCCACACCTGGAAGTCCTCACCTAGGATAAGATGCCCCTGGACCTCGTTCATGATTTTCTCTAGGGTTCTTTGCAGAAATCTCTTCTGACCCTGATTTGGGGCATACATCGTTGCAAAGGTGACCTTTATTTTCTTGATCAGGCCAGAGATCAGAACAGATCTCCCTTCTGCATCCAACCAGACCTTAGTTACTTCCATCCGTAGCCCTTTCCATACCATAACCCCCACCTCTGCCTTTCTGACAATACCAGACCCCCTATATTCCCTTCCAATATGCCCACAAGGGATCCTCCTTTCATCCCCTTTCTGGTATCAGGTTTCTTGGAGGAACAGAATGTCAATACCTGACCTTTTGAATTCCCTGGTGACCAGAGACCTCTTAGTAGGGGAGTTAAGCTCCTTAACATTCAATGTACACACTCACAGACTGTCCCCATCGCAGAGCTAACTATCAGCCATAATCAATTCCTTTGACCAACATGACCCTCAGAACAAAAGCACCCCCCGCCCCTCGACTGAAAATCCACGTCACTGGTGAACAAAACATTAGCCTTTGTATAAGAACTAGGTCCCCTAACTGCCCCCTTCCCCTCCACCTTGCCCCTAACCCCTCTCCCCCAAGACGCCCAGCCCCTCCCACTTACCATCACCAGGTAAGTCTGATGCACCAAACAAGCCTGAAACCCAGGCCTTCCCACAGAACAAATTCAACTTGGTTGCCCCCACCCCAGGCCGTGGACCGCTACATTCCCCCAGAGAAATCGCACACCGTAAGCATTCCCCCAACCCCACAAGTTAACTTTGATTACATTTCGTGCACAGTGTGCAGGCCCCGCCTCACCCCGGGTGTGCCCCGGGAGTCAGGCCCAGAGTGCCCCATTTCAACTCGCCCTCTCCGTGTCAGCTCTGGGGGTATATTCAGGACGTATTGGGAGGGGTCGTTGTCAGCTTCATAAACTTCCTTGAGCCCGGGATTCTTTTCCTCCTCGGTCACTTAATACGCCACCCTCTGTCGCCATCGTTCTATTCTTGTGGGCCTGGTGCTGTTCCTTTCTCTGCTCGTAGTTACCCTGTGACTCTATGTATTTCCTCTTCCGTAACGGACCTGTGTCCCTGCCAATCCAGCTCGAAGGAGATGGAGAACGGGAATCCCCATCTGTAGCGCACTCCTTTCCCGTTTAGCCACTTTGTGAGGGGGAGGCACAGCTTCTCGTAAGAGACGAGAGATCCTGGAAAATAGTAACCTTCACTGTGCCCATCATCGCCGCTCCCCTGCTCTTCACTTTCTCCAGAATTTTGCACCTGTCCGTGTTGTAGTAGAATCGTGACAAGACTGATTTCGGGCCTCTGGGTGGACCGCCAGCTCTGTGGGCCCTCTCTATATTTTGTCTTGTCAATCGAATCATCTTGGAAGAGGATTTTTGTAATCTCATGTATCGTTCTCCTGAGATCTCTTTCCATCTCCCCCTCTTATTCCGGGATCCCAAAGAACCAGAGTTTGTTTCTCCTCTCACAATTCTTGAAATCATCAATTTTTAGCACCACATCGGCCTCTCTCTTCCCCAGTTCGCTTATTCTCACATCCATTTGAGTCCACATCAGCGTGTCCAGTGAGGATTGGCTATGCTCCACTTCCTGTAAGTCTGACATTGATCTTGTTGACTTTGCCTCCTATATCGGCCCTCATGCCCCTGATTTCCTCCAGTAGTGAGGCCACGTCCTTTTACGTTGCCATGGAATCCTCTCCTCCAGCCACATCTACCCCCCCAACTTGTTATGTGCTCCTCCAGCCCTGTCCTGAAAATCCACTAGCCGGGTTCTGAAATCCATAAAGGGGCACAACACCGCCACGGGGGAACACTCTAGCGTGGGCCTCACCTGACCACCCCACCCCCTGCCGGGGAAAAGGACCAAGCGAGAAACCAGATGGCGGAGAATCCCATAGCACAGTGTCGGGGGGAGGGCTAGTCTGTGCTGTGCCCCCGTCAAGCTCCTCTGGGCCTTGCTGGTTATAGTGTGCCATGGGACCCCAATTTGCTCATTCCCCACTTTTGCATTCCCACACCGCCTCCTCTAGGTGGTAACTCTCCTTGTGTGGGGCTTGGTCTGGGTAGGGCACATCCTGTGGTTAGGGGCCACTCAACTCGATTCCACGTGACTATCCGGCTGAAGGTCACCCGTGCTTGGGGGTGTTGCACCTTTCCTACAGCTCCAGTTGCTGGTTTGGGGCTTTCAGCATTTCTGCGGGACCCCTCGTGCCACCTCCACCAACCTCGGTCATCGACTCCAGGGCCAGCCCCCCTCAGTATTACATATATCCCGGTGGGAGCTGGGGGGCTCGATACTCCAGTGGTGAGCCCCCACCTCTGCTTCCACTGGGCCCCTACTTCCATTGTCACTCGGCCCTTGGATCCGGGCCAGGGCGGGCACACGTCCCTGGACAGGGGGCCCACGCCTCTCCCTGAGCCTTTGGAGGATCCAGTCTGATCTCTTTGATCACTGCGGCCCGGGCTGTCCCTCACTCTCAGGTTTCTACCAGTGCGAGCTGCAGCTCTAGATCCTGAAGGGCACCGGGGGGGCTCTGCACCTCGTTCTCAGTCACAAGCCTCCAGGTCCCATTTGCTGAGCCCCTGACACCAGGCCGGAGTGGTGGGCACACAACCCAGACTTGGGGGCACTTACCTCTCCTCTAGCCCCCGGGAGCTCCGTTCCCAGTTCTGTAACCAAATCCCACTGCGTGGTGGAGTTTCAGCCCGCCACGCGCACACTCCTTCCCGTGTGCCGGACGAGCACCCAAAGCCCGCCCATGGGTCCGGATATCTTTGCAGCGGTGAAGGGGGCGCCACCGTCCCTCCTTCTCCCCCTGTCGCTTCGGTTGCCCTTCAGGGAAAGTGGGGGATGAACCAGCCCTCAAATTAAATCTGCACCGACACTCCTGCATCTGCGAGCTCTGAGCCTCCCGTCCCAAATGTCTTCTTCCGCTCCGGTGGTCTCTTTATGAAATGCTCAAACACCACTTGGGGAGCACTGATTTTTGTCCGCTGGTTCAATAGATCAGCTCTGTGGTCCTCCAAGCACCATGGAGGCCATAGGTGGGGGCAACCACTCTAGCTAGGGACTTGGGTGACGGATGAGCGCAATCAGGTGACTTCCATCCATGCGCCCCTTGGTGGCCGATCTGTCAGTGTAGTCACTTTTAATTATAGCTGTGCTTAAACTTTTCCATCGCTCCAACACTAGCAATGCTTTGTAGTGTGCAACTGTGTAAATCCCAGTTGCATTCTGAGAAAAGCCATTGCATTGAATCTTACAGTAGCCACAAACTTGCAGCTAGATTACAATGCCGCCTCAAGCTTTACCTCCTTCGCCAATTTTGCTTCTGTGGAGTGCTCTGATAATGTGGCAGCCCCCCATTAACCTTTCTAGCCACCAGAGCAGGCGCTACAATCTATCCATCAGGCCAACCAATTCCTAGACCGGAGGGGCACTTTGAAGCACCGGAAACACAGCCAACTTCTCTGCCCTCCTCACCCTTCCCCCTCACCCTTCACACACTAAACCCTCAGGGAGCACTCCCCCCTCAGATATCTGCCTCTGCCCCCAGACCTTTGACCCCAACCTTCCCACACTGCCCTCTCACACCCTTAAGCCCTCTCTTCCCCACCACCCCATCACACCTCAGTCTTCGCATCCAATAGCACCGCTCAGTCTTCCCTCTCCAACACCACTTCCTAGGCTGCCCTGCTGACCCTCACACACACACGTCACGGGTACCCAAGAACCCCCTCAAACACAAAATCAGCAACACCTCAAACTTCTCATCTCTTCACTCCTCTCCCTACCTCCCCACCAGATCCCTGCCTGCACCCCTGTCCTATGCCATTATGACATCCCCAACCTCTCCCAACCGAGTGAAATCCCTCTTCAACACTTCCTTCTACTTCCCTGGCACAAACCCGCTCCAGCCTTCTCTGCAATCTGTTGGAAATCAGCAACCCAGCATCATCTCTGACCTTACACCCTCCCCTTTTTCCCACCTCCGTTCATCAACATCCCCCCTCAGCGAGGTGATTCACCACCATGTACTTTGTCTCACCCCTACCCTCCTCAGACTCTACACCTGCAATCCCTTCTCACACACTCCCTCCTCTTGCGTCCTCCACTCCAGATCTCCGCCCTAGGAACCGTACATCTCCAGCACTCTTTTCTCACACTCAAAGAATGGTTCCAGCCTCCCCGTCCCACCTCAACATCAGAGACACCTCGCCCTCCCTTAAAAACGACTCCCCTTCTACCTCTGCCATCTCCCCCCACACTTCCTACCATCCCTCTTATTCACACTGCATCCCTCACGGGGGCTCCAGCAGGGGATCTCATTCCCTGCCCTCCATTACCACACTCACAGGCCCTCCGTCGTCTTCCTCCACAGTGGACAATAACCCCCGCCTCACTCTCATGCATCCTCATTAATGCCAGATCTGTCGCCAAAAACCGACACAACATACACAACCTCATTTCCTCAGAAAGCCCAGACATCCTTTTCATCACAGAAACCTGGTTCTCTGATGACTTCCATCCCATCGCACACAAGGCATTCCCCCCAGGCCTGTCATGACCCCAAATGTCGACCCGTCACCATTGGGGCATGTGGCTGGACTGACGGCTTCCCTGGAGGCTGGGGCTATGGCGAAAGCATCACCTACGGCATTGCACTACAATACCCAGGACCTTATGGTGAGCAATGCTGCAACACATAACCTGCACACGCACCACAGAGGCATGGCAGAGTGTGTGTGTCAACTCGTCAAACTGGCATACAAAGCTGCTCAGCCACGATTCCGGTGATCCTAAACCAATACAGTGAGCAAGTTGCTGTTGTGTACTTTCTTGTCATTTGTGTTTAGCAACTTTTGCTACGTTTCTAGGGACTGTCTCTGCCTGACCCTCTTATTTCTGTTCACTCCCTAAAGGCTGTGATTCTTGGTTACACCCTGAACTGTTTTAGTTGCCCTGAATCTGTGGTGTTTTTCAACGCTTTTGCTGGAACTTGTGTATTTCAATGCTTTTTTCTGAAACGTAACCCTTTGCCATTGGAAGTATGCCTAGATACTATCATCAGCCTTTGCTGCTCTGGACCCCTGCTGGCTCCTGTGGGTTTGTGTGTACTGTGGTGAACACTCTAGACGTGCCCTCATTCCACCCAGGTATAGTGTTTCCAGTGTGCCCTTATGCTATCGGGTCTTGTTGATTGGACTTCTTTACACCTGGGTTGGAGACTGTGCCTACCTCAGCAAACATTGGAACTTTTGAAGCTGCTTAAAGGCGGAAGGTATTTCATATAGGTTCCCTGCATTCCTTGCATGCATTCAGGTAGGCTTGGGATATTGGGTAAGTGCTGGGTTATTGTTGTCACAAACATACATTTACAAGATTTGTGTTTCTTTTGCAGCTCATTGATCATGCTCCTCCTGCCTTTTCACCTGAGCTTTCAGTCCACCTGTTACTTCACGTTGGACTGTGTTCTCAGGAGGAAAGTCTCCCTATAGTAGGAGGCCTGGAAACCTCATTGTAGTGGGGTTCAGGCTACGTCAGAGCCCTCCTTATTTTAAGGATCCAGTTCACGACAAGGCTGCACACTCATCACTCATAACAGAACTAGCAGGGCAGGCGGGATCGCCATCCTTCATAAATCACACCTCTCCATTTCACACTCAGAAGCTAGCCTGCAACGCAGAATGCGAATCCTTCTTTGTAAAATTTCTCATCATCCCATCTCTAAGTCGCAGTTTCTTACTCATTTACAGACCTCCCGGATACAACAGACACTTCGCTAATGCTCTAAGTGACTCCCTAGAAGCCATCCTGGTTAACCACCCCTCCCTCACCATGCTAGGAGATTTCAACATATAGTTCGATGCCCTGCACAACCCCATGGCACGACCACTCCTGGACAACCTTGAAGACCTCAACATGACTCAACTGATATTTGGGGCAATACACACTGCAGAACATACCCTAGATGCAATATTCAGTTCTTCCAAACTTATCTCCACGCTCTTCCCCAAAACCACTCATTTGGATGTACCACAAAGCCATCTTCTTCTCGCTTTCAACTCCCACCCCTCCTCCCTCCTCGAGCTTGACTAACACCTGACCGTCCACTCGCTTCCCACTGTGTCATGCACTCACCTGTGGGGCATGGTATCAGGAATCTTTACGCATTTAGAACGGCAGCCAAACCATTTTATAATAAATGGAGACTGTTCTCTAAACTTCCTGGCAAACGATATTAATACCTGCATTCGGTCACATGATCATTCACGTGTCTAAAGCACGCATTTAGGTGCCTTACTCGGAGTGCTCTGTGCTTCTGATTGATGTTTACTCGCGAGCAGTTCGGTCTTCCGAACGGCTTTCCTTCCGCTTCCTGGAGCATTCTGCTTACATCCATTCCAGACGCCACGCTTCATTTTTTCTGCAGAATTGCGAGGCGTTTCACTCCGGCGACTCCCAGCTTCAGCTAGAGTTTGTGGTTCCACGCGTGGGCTTACCAGCTGGTCATGTGCCTTTCCAGTGTGCTTTCCTTGATGCAGCGGATTACCTGCCGGCCACAGTTCCTTTGCCAGCTTCTACTCATCGGCTGAATCACCGTCGGCTCCACGGCTCCAGCTCCTTACGGGCTTCCGCATCTCCTCGGCGGCACCATCTCACCGTCGGCTGCACGGCTCCAGCTCTTTACGGGCTTCCGCATTAACCTTCCAGATTCTGGTCATTCTACGCGGTGGCCATCCCATACCGGAGCCTGTGTTTTCCTCAGAGTTTCTTCTCTGTATTGCCATTACGGACGGCTCCAATTATTATTGGAATCCTCCACACAACTTCCGAAAGTAAGGAAGTTCTATCAGTTACCATTTGCTCTCCATTATCAACGTGTGAGTCAACACAACTTCCCAGTATAATTTATGGTGCATCCTTTAGTTTGGACTCATTAAGACTGTCGGGGTGATTAATGATCTGCACTTGTGGAACCTGGACCGCACACCATGTTGGAGAAGTAGGATTATTGTTTTGTGCATGGAACTAACAAACCCTATCCAGAGTGCACCATCCTTGTTCCGTTCGGGATTAGCTTCCTACTAATCTTCCCTTCCCTGTCGTTATTTCCTTTATGTTGGATTCATCTGGAACATCACGGTTCTTCACATTCATCAAGTCATCTAATCATTTAAGGTTAGTGCAGAATTTAGTGGAAATTAAGAGAAACCCAGTGGAAGTTCTTTTATTTACCATTTTGTTTCTCCTGCAACAGATTGGAGGCTGTGTATAGTTATTCATCCTTTCAGGTGATTTTTCACTCTGGCTGTATATTCTTCGGGCAGAGTGTCGAATCATTGGAAAGGATTCTTCCTTGAGGATTCTACCCTGAAGGTTTAGAAGAGATACCCGGATCCTTCGTGTATCCTTTATTCTACCGTATCCTTTAATTTGATTTAAGCTATCATTGAGTCCTTGGGTAGCATGTCACACTGTGGAACAAGGTTACAGTAACTCAGGACTTGGCAGACTCCCTGCTTACCACCCTCCCAAATCTGCCATTCTAGGGAGGTCTGCCCTTCATCAGCTAATTTGACTTATGGCTCTCCAACTCGCTCAAGCCTCTCAACCCTTCCAGATCGGCCTCTGACAGACAAGGCCCTTTCCCTAAATGGTTCACACCTTCTCTCAGAACCCTCAAAACGCCCAACCACTCCCTGGAATGCAGATGGCGGGCCTACCCATCTACCAATAGAGTTGCTTACACCCATCAGATCCATGTCTACAAGGCAAAAATCCGTAAGGCTAAAAAATCCTTCGATTGCAACAGAATCTCAAACGCCCATAACAGCAGCAAGGAAGTCAACAAGATCATCGCAGGATTCAAGGCCCCTATCTGCATGTCTAAACTCCCAAGCACTCTGTAATGCCCACTCGGAGCATTTATACAACATTTCATAGAAAGAAACTGCACCATCAGTGCAAAACTATCACCACTCCCGCCCCGATCTCCTGCACCCTGGCCATCCCCTCTAACCCACCCACCTCTCACCCTATCTTCTCTTTCCCTCCCATCTCTCTACCCGAATTCCTGAAGCTACTTGCTAGCAGCCGCCCGTCCAAGAAATACGTGCCCTCCTCAATGAAATGTTCTCTTTAACTTGTGGAGGCGGCATTACGAGATCTATCATTAACTCCTCCCTCACCTCAGGCATATTCCCAGCAGCCTTCAAGACAACACACATCAAACCCCTCCTCAAAAAACTCTCTATTGGCCCCCTCCTTCAAGCCAACTACAGATCCATTTCTAACAACCACTTCTTAGCCAAACTTACTGACCAAATGACCTGATCCTAGCTTCGCCTATTCACCGAAGCCAACCTCCTCTTCGACACAGCCAAGTCTGGCTTCAGACCCCTCCATGGAACAAAATTGTCCCTAGTCTCCAGGTGGGATGATCTCAAAAGCCTGAAGACACAGAAGGCTGTACCACACTTATCCTCCTTGATCCCTCTGTGGGCTTCGACACCATCAACCGCAGCATATTCACTGACAGACTCCACTCGCCCGGCATACGGTACACAGTTCTAAGGCGCATCTCCTCATTCCTCACCAACAGGTCACAAATCACTGTCCTTCCTCCCTTCACCTGGGCCCTCGCTCTGTCGCCATCAGGGTCCCAGAGTGTGTCTCCCTTTCTCCCATACTCTTCAATCTCTACATGAGCCCCCTCCCTGCCCTCATTCGCTCACATAACCTAACCTGCTACAACTACACAGACGAGATCCAGATCATCTTTAAGATCCCTAAGTCCTCCTCCATCCCCCAACCTCGCATCCTGCCTCACAGACCCTTGGATGACGGCCAACCACAGTGGTGCTGGAACAATTGTGACCAGAATCAATTTTAAATATGCGTGGTCCATGTGGTCCAAATTGGTCATCAGTGTACGGTCTGCCTTTTTTTAGAGCAGGTTCACAACTAACATGGGCTTTTAAGCGATCCTTCTAGTTCTGGTAAAGTGGCTGTGATAAAGAACCAAACTGTTACAGTGACGTCTACATCGGAATGGGCAGAAAAAGCCTGACCACTCACATGGCACGCTGAAGGCAGATCAGTGGTCACTGCATTAATGCAGTGAAATTAAGGGTGATGTCCAGCATGTGCACATACACCCGGCTGACATTTGCAAGCCTCTGCCACTACCTCATCTATGTAAGTGCAAAGATTTCTAGTGGTTTTGCTTGCACAGAAAAAACTGGACACATACATTAGCAGAGATCATGCGCATAGCCTGCTCATTTTAAGTGCTGCTTCTCATAATGGCTAAAGCCATTAGGTTATTATCTTCATATTAAAAGGAAGCTATTATTGTTTGAATGGCTGGCTGAAAAGAGTTTAATAATATCAGGTAAAAGCAAATGAATTTGAGTCTAGAGTTAAGGACTCATCTTTCTGCACCTATAACAGTTGGTGCCACCAATCATGCTGGTGACATATGTACAATGACTAGTACACAAAATTGTATTGGAGTTAAACCTCTGCCCATCTGTTAGGTGGTGCTGGTCAGTGGCATGGTCTCTGTGTTATGTGACAGGAATATATGCTAAATGGCGAGACTTGGAATGCGAGACTAAAATGAAAAGTAACCTGGAATGTTAGTTCTACATAGTGGGAGAAGCATCTCACTTTCATCAGGCGCAATATGCAACAAAATAACAACTGTGTTATGTTATAACATAAGGTATATTTCTTAAAGGTCTGAACAGCTGAACTAGTGACAGCCACATGGCAGAGGTTGAGGTCCGGTCAGTCCTCTCACGTCGGCCGGCCAGTATTGAACCTGCAAATTAAATGTACCGAGCGACAGAGAAAATAAACTCCAGCAGACCACAGGACAGACCCATGCCACATCTACGAAACCAAGAAATCAGCCAGAACACACTGGTACGTATCAGAGTCCATGCACATGGAAGGTAGCTGAAGGCAAGGCTCCCCACCTGCCCACATCTGCCACCACACACCACTCTTAAGACACATTGCACAACACCTCTCCCATAGGAATGCATCTATGCCCCACAATAAAATTCTGGTGTTGCTGGACACACAATGAGTCTCCTTGTCAAGGTCATCGGGCCAAGAACACAAACATTCAAGGGCCACATACACAGGGGCTCCAGATGGACACAGTCCTGGCGCCTTTGGCGCCAGGCTCATGAATAACAAATAAACAAGAACATTTACTTGGGACAAGAATACTTTTATTTCGGACGTAACACCTCATTTTTGGGTGCAAGGTGCATTTAACATGGGAACTTCCATCACTAAAGCAGCCCCACGTGTACTCTTGGGTGTGGCTGCTGCTGCTATTGGGTTGCCTTGCACGTGCTGACTCTCTAGGAGTGGCAGGGTGTGGCAGGCAAGCCAGGCCTAGTGGACATGCCCACGATCACAGCTATATAAGCTGCTCCGATCCCTGAGGCAGACGCTTCGCATTATCCTTCACTTCCATGCAGCGTAACGCTCACCGCCGCCTGGGATTAAACTTACCTTTGGAAATCCTGCTTCCTGCTTTCATACTTACAAACTGGAGAACCTGCTCTCACCTGTGCGCGTCTTTGCTGATCCTGATGTTCTTCTCCAAGGCTTCCGGAAGGTTGACATCTTCTCCCTGACACCGCAGTTCATCTTCAAGCCTTCTGGAACGCGGACATCTTCATCCTGGCACTGCAGCTCGTCTTCAAATCTTCAGGGACGCTGAAATCCTCATCCTGGCACTGCAGCTCGTCTTCAAATCTTCAGGGACGCTGAAATCTTCATCTTGGCACCGCAACATGACGCGCTTCGCCAGCGACAGTAGCACCTGCAAGTAGAAATGAGAGGCAAGGTTAGACACTTAAATGACATTCAGTTTACGGTCGCGCTACCACCAAATCTCGTGCTTTGCCTTAAACCATCACCCACCTGTTGTCGGACATTGCGGTTTCAACCATCTTCTTCCTGGCCGCACTCTGCGCCCCCACAGTTGCTTTTGAACCACTTTTCTATCTATTGGAAAGAAAACAGAAGAGAAAACGTTATTCAGCAATTAACAACAATATTGAGAGCAATAATACCAAGACAGAAAACGAGAAGAGGCAAAGAGAAAACAGAAAGGGAAAGAGACAAGAGGAGAAGCATAGTCACAGCTGGACTGGACGATTACTTACCAGGGATCAGTGAAGGAACTAGATCCCATCGACAAGCGCCCCTGCCAGAAGTAGCAGGACGGAGACCTTACCATCAATAATTAACTGGTGAGCCCTATGGGCCGGTACATGCCCACAGAAATCCCACATTGGGTACAATGGTTGGAGAGGCACAATAGTCACTGATCAGTGCACTCACGTTTTCTCATATCCACGCAGGAGCAGTGTCACCAATTAACACAGCTCACAGCTTATCCGCAGAGGGAAAGACCGGACAGGGGTGATCTAACTCCGGGGAGGGCTGCAACTGTGCCCCAACGCCTCTGCAGAGACCAAGTGAGCGTAACACTCCTGCACTCGCATACTCTCCAGACGATCTCACAGCACCCATCCATAGGACTTCTCGGACCGTCACAACTCTGTGCCTCGGTTTCCAACCTTCGGGTCCTCTGCCATGGAATTAGTGTCTTGTTCCCTGGAGACTGTTTGTTGAGTTCTTCTTTTCTTTTTGTGAATGGGGCTGCCTCTTGACAACTGTACCACGTGTATTGGTTCTGCGGTGGCCATTTTCCTCCTTGTTCCCTCTTCGTCATCTCAGTGGTATTTAGTATTAAGTTTGGGTAAGTCTCCCTCTTCCTCCTCCCAGTATTGTAAACAAGACTTTCTACTTCACTAAAACAAATAGAGGCATGGGGGTTAAGGAAAGTCGGGCTCTTCCTTTTTATTCAAAGGACACTGTCTAGCCAAATTCCCCTTTTCTCCACAAGAAAAGCAGATAATGGGAATAAAGTTAGGGGTTCTAGTTTCTTCCATTTTCAGAGATCCCTTGTCTTTCATTATTGGTTGTCTTCTTTCTACCCACCCCGATTCCTAGACTCCAATTTTATTAGGTTTCAGTAAACCTTTGTTTACTTTTTTTTAACCGGGATCTTTGTTTCAGCGTGGAAAGGTCTTCAGGGTCCAAATTTTATTTCCTTTTTCCCCATCATCTGTTTTATGTAGAAACCTTAGATATCTATTGGCTTCTTCATAATGTTGAGCAGTTTCTGTTGCTAGAAGCATGGTAGGCTTGTTCATTTGTAGAATGGGCCATTGGAGAGATACAGGTAGGCTATTAACAAGTTGTTCCCAGGCTAATGCTTACAGCACCCCTGGGAGTGTTTTCTCATAATTGGCAGCATATGCTTTCTTCCCGACCCATAATGTGAAGGTGTTCTGAATTCTGGCTCCTAATTCTGCTGGAGTTTCACCTGGGCTTAATATAATTTCCTGCAGCTTGTTTCTGTAAACATTTTCTGTTTGTTCTACTCAAAGTAACAATCCCTGTTAACAAGGGTGCTAGATAACAGGTTTTTAACTCGTCTCCCAGTAGAACTGTTGGGCTAGTCATTCAAAATTAAGGAAGAAGCTGCCGAAATCTTCTCCTTCCCTATACAGCTGTAAGATTCCATGTGGGAGATGGGGTCTTTGTTGGGCTGCCACTATCCTAGCAATGCCCTCCTGGAGCCTGGCCTCTGCCTCTACTTGGTGGGTCACGCGACGTTCCAGCAAAGCCTCTAAGGTACTGATGGTGCAAACTGGAGTTTGAAAGATTTCCAGATCAGTGGTTGGTTTTGATCTGATTGGGCTATATTGGTGGTGGTAAGTTGGAAGAAGGCGGCTTTGGTGACTGTGATGAATCATACCGATCCCTCACTAAACCCCTGAGTAAAGTCTCCTCCCAGGTGGCAGGGAAAGGCAGACGGTTCCCGATCCTGACCTTGGGGGTGTTGTACTGCAGGAGGATCACCTTTGGAGACAAGGCACAGGGTGGTGGGGAGATCCCAAGAGATGAGACACAGTATTTATCCTTAAAAAGGGAGCGACTGTCAAAGTTGCCAAAACATGTAATTGCCTATTGTTGCCATGATGTATTTGTACCACTGATTAAACCAGTAGATGTGGACACTGCCAATATAATACCTGTAAAAAAAACAAAGTAAGAAAGATAATTTAGACCTATAAGGATAACAATCCCCTATCCTCCCAAAGCTACAGTGAAAAGGAATATATAAATGTTGCCTTAAATAAACGGTCCTCGACCTTTTCAGTGAATTTTGATGACTTGTTCAAAAATACTTTTAAGGGAAATGAACCTACCCTTACAATCAAGAAACTTACAAGAAAACCCAATTTCTTTGTTAGGGACTACAAGTCCCATGATCCCAGAAGTACTGATACGAGAAAGAGGACTGAAGAGTTATGCTGTACTAGTAGTCAGGCAATTAATCCTAATAGCCCACACCTGAAGGAGATTGGGAGGCTTAAAAGGCCCCTTTGGCTGCAGGCCATTAGAAGGAGGTGGAGCTGTACCTGGAGTGCGTGCAGTAGCAGTAGCAGCAGAAGGAAGAAAACACATGTGTTGGCAATCCAGGCAGAAGTGGGAGAACCAAAGGGACACCGGGACTTTGATCAAGCAGATTTCAACTGCCTGTCCTGAGAAAGTCCTGTTTTCCAAACTCTGAAATGCAGAGGTTGTGCAGCGGAATTCGTGAAGGAAGACTGCTTTTCCCCATGTGAACCCAATTGCAGAGATTGCTCATCAGGAAGCGTGCAGGAGACCGTGTTGTGAAGCCGTGGATCTCAGGAGAGAGAAGGGTGCCTTAATTATGTGGCCGGACCGGAGACACCCTCAACAAGCAAGGCTGTGGGTCCATATAGAAGCCAGAGTTTGCAGAAGTCCTGCTACACGTGAAGAAAAGGAGTACAGAAGCTGGTGAGTCTTACCAAGTGTTCTGATTCCTTGCACGAACACTGCCAGCTACATTATCCTCAAACAATCACTCGCAAGTGAGAAAAGCGATGTGAAATCGACCACTGAATGCCAAACAATGGGGCACTTGAAATGTAGCACTCGCGTGTAAGTGAATGTCATTTATTTCACTTGCGTAAGAAAGAAATGCTGTGAACCTTTATTCTTGAACTTTAATCTTGTGAAAATCACATAAAGAAGTGGCTGTGTGTGCATAATAAAGATTCTCAGAGGAAGAGTGTCCTCTGAATCTTAATTAAAGAAATTAAATAACTTCCACAATAGAAGTCAAGCATTTGAACTTTATCCTTACAGGATGGAAAGAGCAAGCATTGCCCAAGCCAGGAGTGAATAACCGGTTTCCCCAATTAAAAGTGAAACAGCCTTTTCCAAAGCCAAGAAATTGTACACGTGTTGTCATACGCCTAATAGAACATCAGTATTGCCCAAGCCAAGAGTGTGCAAGCATTACCTGAAGCCAAGAGAGAGTGGCAACATAGCTTCTGGTTAAATGGCTGGCAGAGGTAAAGGCAAGGTTGGGGAAAGGGGTGCTTGCTACTTGTCATAGTTCTTTAAAGCTGAGACAATCCGCATTGTCAAAGCCAATAGGAGAAAGAGAAAAGTGTATCCTACAGGCAATTTTGGGTTGTTATTTTTGCAGACAGACATGAATGGCAAATAGTCTGCCCCTCTGAAAAGGCAATATTCAGAGGAAGTGTGCCTTGCTTACTTGAAGGGGTTGAAGTGTACTAAAGTGAATCTTTTTTTGCATGCAAAGTTGTTCAAAGTCACAAAGAAACAGACTGTTGAGGTTGTGGTAATATTTTGGTTTTCAGTGGATTTGAAACTTCATAAGCACAATTAAAGGTGGAACACTATCGGGCAGGCGCGTAGACCCACATGGTGAAGCCTTAGATGTGTGATGGCTTCTGCATGACTTTGAGCAAGTTCTGTTGCTAGAAGCGTGGTAGGTTTGTTCATTTGTAGAATGGGTATTTGGAGTGATTGAGGTAGGCTATTAACAAGTTGTTCAAGGGCTAATGTTTCCAGCACCTCCCGGGAGGGCGAGGACGGGGCATTATTTTTTCCCTAGTCACAATGATAAGGTGTTCTAAATTCTGGCTCCTAATTCCCTCCTGGAACCTGGGCTCTGCTTCTACCTGGTGGCTCATGAGACGTTCCAGCAGAGCCTCTAAGGTACTTATGGTGGAAACTGGAGTTTGGTAAGATTTCCAAATCGGTGGTTGGTTTTGATCTGATTGGGCTCCCTGGTGTTGGTAAGTTGGAAGAAGAAGGCTTGGGTGACCCAAAGAGAAAGATTTCATTTTCAAACTTGCAAGTGAATTTGTTCTTTTAGGGTTTGCAGGGTTTTAATTGGAGGGTTTCCTCAACTCTTGTGACCTCCTCTTCGAAATCTAGCCCAGAACTATCAGGTTGGGGTTGGGCTTGTAGTTTCTTTAGGCTGGGTTTTATACCTAGGCTTCCTAGTAACAGAAGAGTTTTGGTAATCTTCACCACAAGATGTAACTTTTGGTTGGGGCCAACTGAATAATCAGACAGTCTAGCCCTGGCAGCCAGTGGACTTCCCTTAAAAATTAGTTTTTGTTGGGATATGGGTATTTTTAGCTTGGCCAGAAGTGTTTGTTTAAGAGTGTAGATGGGTTTGTTTGGGGAAACCTTTTACTGAACCTCGCCCACTCCCTTGGGAATCTTGAACTGTTATTGACATAGGAAACGGGAAAAAGAGTTCAAGCATCCCTTCAATTGTATCAACTGGTCAATTGTATCAACTGGTCCACATCCCACCGGTAGTACAAATCGATCTGTCTAGATATTTTCCTAGACATGGAACTGGGGAACTGATCTCAGTCTTGGTCACTCAGCAAAATCTTGGGGTTCCCCAGTTTGTGTGAACCAAGTCACTCCCCCTCCTGACACCATGGGTAAGGGTGCAGAAGTACGAGTCTCGACACAGTTGTGGTAGATTGGTTGGCATAGACTTTTATTTACAATAATAAAAGAAAAAGAAAAGCCTTTCTCACCCTACTTTCTATGAGGTGTTGCCCTACCTCAACAAAAATACTAAGGACCCAGAGAGGATATCTATAAAGTAAATGTCTACCGTCCTGTGTCTAAACCTATTTCTGTCCCTACACTTACAAACTAACAAATGAAAACTGGATGTCTCATTAACCGTAAAGGAGGCCCCTCTCGTTCTAGATGTAGACTCTAAGTCACAGTTCTTTGTGAAAAGAATATGTAGTTAACTGTTTACTGTTCGAATGTTCAGCTCAAAAGAAAACACATTTGCTCACTTGCCTGGGAAAAACCTAATCCTCGGTTCTTTCTCTGCTTATAAACAAAACATAGTCCTTTCCTCTACTGGGGGAACCACTCTTGAACAAAACTCAGCCTGAAAACAATACACGATCCCCCAGTCTTCTGGAGAGAACTTCTCTTGGACAAAACACAGTTGGAAAAACAATACACAGTTCCCCAGTCTTCTGCAGGGACTTCCCCCTTGGTTTATGAATCACAGTTGAATGTTCTCAGTCTTTTATCAGTCCGAGTTCACTAACCTGCCAGACCTAACCATAGACTTTCCCAATGGTGTCCCAAGTCAGGTTCACTAACCTGCCCAACTTGGTTTTCAAGTGCTTATGTTCCAAAGATATTTGCTCTTCCAATAGTTTCCCTATTTTATTCTCTTATGCCTTCTCAGGATCTCCCGGACTGTTAAGGCAAATTTCTTACTGCTAATTTACCTCTATATTTGTGGAACCCCCAAACCTTTTGCTTTTTTGCAGTATCTTGTTCTGACTTTTGCCAGTGGAAACTGACACATCCTTCAGGCTATCAGTACTGAGACAATTTATTTCTCTTCGTCTTTCAACTTTGTTGCCACTTTTTGCAACTGTATTTCATTGAGCAAAGTACATTATGGTACCATGCAATGGGGTCTTGTGTTTTTGGGCCCTAGGCAGACACTAAGGATTTTTTAGCAACTGGACAATGTGCCTAGGAGTGGACTGGGGACAGCAGAAGCTTTTTCGTGTATTTGTATAACATTTTACACCGCACTTACCGCGTTTGGCTCATGACTCTGGCTAGTGCCCATCATGGCCATGCCACAAGGTCTTTTGTCAAGTCCTTTGGGCATTTTGCCCATTGGCCTTCCCCCTGCTCTTTGGGATTTGGGCATGCAGTTGCCTGTGAAAGCGCATCTTTTGTGGGCTACTTCAGGTCACATGCGTAGGTACCCAGAAAGTGGGCTGGGACTGTCCAGTCCCAATCAAGACTCCTGTTTCCAGGATGTCTGGTGTGCAAGATGGCATGAGAGCCGCAGTGCTCCCTGATTGGAGCACTGCTGGCATGCATGAATGGGACAGAGCTCCTCACTGGCCAGCTGGGTGTGAGCACTCACTGAACTTGTGGAAATGAGGAGGGGTCCTGAATGCAGACCTGCAGATCAGCAACAGGTCCGAATCGACCTGTAAATGGTGCCAAGTATCCAGAAGAGCCAAGCAGACCCGAGGTCTATCCGGAACCACACAGAAGACGGTTGGCACCCTGAGCCCGCTGTTGTCCTGGTAGAGCCCTGCTTTATGCTCGATCTCTAAAGACCTGTGAAGGTGAAGATGCTTCAACCCCTTGAAGTGGTGGGATCAATCACTCTCGATGTCTTGTTTCCGGACTGCTACACTCGAAATGAGTCCCACTGGGAGGTGCCTTGTCATGTGGTTGGAAATGGGGCCTGCATGGAAGACAGGGTATGTGACTTGGTTTGCACCATTTTGACAAGGTGGGGAGGGGAGGCAATGCTACTGCTAGCTCTGATTTGGGTGATGTGGGCTGGACTATAGCCATTTCATTGCAGCAGTGGTATGGGCAGGGTGAGCAGGTGTGGTTTATATTGGGGCTTTGTGTACTCAACAGCCTCGACAGGTGTCCCAGATCCCACCTCCGCAGCGCCAACTCCTTCGATCCCCTCCATGTGCAGCACGCTGCTACATTTCTCCTCCCAGGTGAGCCGGATTGGGGAGGATGGCCCATTACCTGTGCCCATGCTTTGTCTGAAGTGTGCGGACAGGAGGTTCCTGACCCTCATGCTGAGGTCATCCCACCTCTTGTGGCAGTCCTTTACTGTCCGTCAGGTCGTCCTCACTGCTGAAACCTTCCGTGCCACTTCCTCCCAGATCACCTTCCTTCACTGCTGCGTTCTGCAGCGCTGGTCTGTTGAGAACAGCTCCCCAGTATGCTGGATTATAGTGTCTACCAGCATGTTTAGCTCCACCTCTGAGAAGCGCGGCTTGCGTTGGTGGGTCTCAGGGATGCGAGAAGTCATGTTGTTGGATGGAATTCAGCAGTCAGGAGGGGTGGATGGCTACTGGAACCTGCAGATTGGAGTGGATTGTGAATTTAAAGATGGCCGCGGGCCAGTTTCCTGTTCGGGTAATCACTTTATTTCCAGTCATGTGTTTCCTGAACGGGTGTTTCCGGTGCCAGTGTTTGCAGTGCTGCTGTGTCCGTCATGCTCATGCCGGAAACGGGGGCACTTGCTCCCTTAGTGCGGTTTCGGACAGATTGTGCCCTTTTTTCCAGTGTTTCCATGATGCTGGTCCCACCGTTTCGGGCATCCCATAATGCGAGTGGTTGACAACGCGTAATGCTTCCTTGATTCCGGCGATACGGGGCGCCAGAAACGGTGGGACTGGCATCACGGAAACACCGTTTTTTAACCGCCAAACTCTTAATGAGGGCCTATGAATCTGGCCTTCTCTCATGATGAGGAAGACAAACTCACAGGGGCATCCTTCTCTTCTGATTCCTTACCCTGTGGGATAGGATCAGAAGTAGTCTTAGTTTCCCTGAGATCCTGGGAACCAAGAGTAGCTGAGGCATATGCCTCCATCGCTGATAACACAAAGCATTACTTCAAAAATAGTGTCATGGTAAAGGGTGTAGACACCTCTGATATTAGGGACACTAGAGCCTGCAGAACTGTAGTAGATTCTTCTTTGGTAAACCCAGAGGCGCTAGCCAGAGCCACTCTGATGCCCACTAAGTTGGCTGATGGACCCCCTCTCAAGTTTCCAGTTATGCCTGTAACTCTAGCTGTCAATGGTGGAGTAGTAAGGATGCAAAAACAAAGAGGTGATGGCTGGTAGGTTCAGAATGAATCTTAACCTCTGGCATGGCTCTGGGCAATCCTCCAGACCATCGTTCTTCGCCTGCCAAGCCATTACAGAAGGGGAAAGACCATATGCAAATCAGGCTTGGTCCCACCCCTAAAGGGGCAGTCCAGCCGGAACTGCTTGGTCACATCCCTTCTGCACAAGACCACAAGCATCTCCAGACATGTTTCAGCCTTGTTGGGCCTCATCAGTGAGGAGTAGCTTGAGTCTCTAGGCCCAGCAGGCACAGGACCCAAGTCTGGGCATACCTGTCCCACTCGGGATGACAAAGCAGCAAAAACAAAGAGGTGATGGCTGGAAGGTTTAGAATGAATCTTAACCTCTGGCATTGCTCTGGGCAACCTCCAGACCATCGTTCTTCACCTGCCAAGCCATTACAGAAGGGGAAAGACCATATGCAAATCAGACTTAGTCCCACCCCAAAAAGGGGCAGTCCAGCCTGAACTGCTAGGTCACATCCCTTCAGCACGAGACCGCAAGCATCCCCAAACATGTTTCAGCCTTGTTGGGCCTCATCAGTGAGGCGTAGCCTGAGTCTCTAGGCCCAGCATGCACAGGACCCAAGTCTGGGCATACCTGTCCCACTCGGGATGACAAAGCAGCAAAAACAAAGAGGTGATGGCTGGAAGGTTTAGAATGAATCTTAACCTCTGGCATTGCTCTGGGCAACCTCCAGACCATCGTTCTTCACCTGCCAAGCCATTACAGAAGGGGAAAGACCCTATGCAAATCAGGCTTAGTCCCACCCCAAAAAGGGGCAGTCCAGCGTGAACTGCTAGGTCACATCCCTTCTGCACGACACCGCAAGCATCCCCAAACATGTTTCAGCCTTGTTGGGCCTCATCAGTGAGGAGTAGCTTGAGTCTCTAGGCCCAGCATGCACAGGACCCAAGTCTGGGCATACCTGTCCCACTCGGGATGACAAAGCAGCAAAAACAAAGAGGTGATGGCTGGAAGGTTTAGAATGAATCTTAACCTCTGGCATTGCTCTGGGCAACCTCCAGACCATCGTTCTTCACCTGCCAAGCCATTACAGAAGGGGAAAGACCATATGCAAATCAGGCTTAGTCCCACCCCATAAAGGGGCAGTCCAGCCTTAACTGCTAGGTCACATCCCTTCTGCACGAGACCACAAGCATCCCCAAACATGGTTCAGCCTTGTTGGGCCTCATCAGTGGGGAGTAGCTTGGGTCTCTATGCCCATCAAGCACAGGACCCACATCTGGGCATACCTGTCCCACTCGGGATGACAAAGCAGCAAAAACAAAGAGGTGATGGCTGGAAGGTTTAGAATGAATCTGAACCTCTGGCATTGCTCTGGGCAACCTCCAGACCATCGTTCTTCACCTGCCAAGCCATTACAGAAGGGGAAAGACCATATGCAAATCAGGCTTAGTCCCACCCCAAAAAGGGGCAGTCCAGCCTGAACTGCTAGGTCACATCCCTTCTGCACGAGACCGCAAGCATCCCCAAACACGGTTCAGCCTTGTTGGGCCTCATCAGTGAGGAGTAGCTTGGGTCTCTAGGCCCAGCAGGCACGGGACCCACGTCTGTGCATACCCGTCCCACTCGGGGTGACAAAGCAAAAACAAAGAGGTGATGGCTGGAAGGTTTAGAATGAATCTTAACCTCTGGCATTGCTCTGGGCAACCCGCCAGACCATCGTTCTTCGCCTGCCAAGCCATTACAGTAGTGGAAAGACCATATGCAAATCAGGCTTGGTCCCATCCCTAAAGGGACTGTCCAACCCGAACTGCTAGGTAACATCCCTTCTGCAAGAGACCACAAGCATCCCCAAACATGTTTTAGCCTTGTTGGGCCTCATCAGTGAGGAGTAGCTTGGGTCTCTAGGCCCAGCAGGCACGGGACCCACGTCTGGGCATACCCTCCCACTCGGGGTGACAAAGCAAAAACAAAGAGGTGATGGCTGGAAGGTTTAGAATCCATCTTAACCTCTGGCATTGCTCTGGGCAACCCTCCAGACCATCGTTCTTCGCCTGCCAAGCCATTACAGAAGGGGAAAGACCATATGCAAATCAGGTTTAGTCCCACCCCAAAAGTGGCAGTCTAAGGATACTTCTTGGTGTCTTGCTGTCTGTGCTCATTAAAGACCTCAGACCACCCCCACTCCTCCTGCGACTTAGCCTTGACTGCTCTTCAAGCTATCGTGATTTGGTCTAGCTATCTTCTCAGAAGTGTTCCCTGTTTCACCAACAAGGGTGCCCTCCTAAACATCTGTTCACCAGAGCAGATTTTAGAAATCCATTCTAACACCAACTGTTTCTGGGTTCCAGCCTACTGGTTATGTGTGCCTCTGCCCTGAGGTGGGTGTTCAACCCTTAGATATTTTGTTGATGCACTTTGCTTATTTCCATTTGGGTCCCAGAGCCTGTTGCACATTGGCGGGGCTTCCCCGCTTTCATATGGGTCCCACACCCTATTTGTCTGCTTCTGTGGTGCCCCTATCCCTGTTTTGCTTAGTGTCCACTTGGACAGACCTGTTATACTCTTTTGCCAGGTACTATCCCACATAGGTTTGTTCTTAATGTTTGTGTCAGCTGTGAAAAAGCTGAGGGTAGTCTCACTCCTAGACCACTTGGATCCTCTGCGCGAGTGGCATGGGAAAGGCCATTGCTATTGGATCCCACCCCTGGGAGTGGAGACGCGAAGGAGGATCGCCTGGGTGGATGATATGATATTATGTGATTTATAACGCTCTCAATACCCAGAGGTTTCTAAGCGCGGACCCGGGGATCGAACCTGTGGTGCTCCGTGTTGTCTTGGGCCCTTGGGGGAGACATGGTATCTCCCTTTCCCTATTGACAATCAGTATTGTAAATAAGACTTTCTACTTCCCTACTTCTCTAGACAACCAACCCTTCCCCAACATGAATGGGCTTTTATAAGCCAGCTCCCCTCATTTCTCCACAATTGACACTTGACAGTACTGGGATGAAGAAGAGGTGACTAAGAGCAATGAAGATTATATTATTTTACCACTCTACTACTGGGACGAGGAAGATGCCTGCTAAGAGCAGTGAAGGTCAGGCATGTCCTTTTAATTGTGGTCAGGCAAGGCTGTTCACTCACCCACCCCTGCAGCCTGTCAAGGGGCTGCAGGGGTATAAATGGAGCCGTACCAACGACAAAAGGGAATGAGAGGAATGACAGGAGAAGGACTAGGAGGCCAGTGCATGCAGCAGAGAACCCTACAATGTGGTGTGGGAGTTGGAACTCCCTGGAGCAGATTGAAGAAGGTGAAGGGAGCCGTGCAGGAAGGCTGTGTGATCCACGCTGCAGCACAAACTCTTAAAGCGACCACTGAGTTTCTGGTGAATGAGAAACCCGGTGCGTGCATTTGTGAACTCTTTATATCCTCAATACTTTGTATCGGAGGGGTCACTTGCTTCGGGTTAGCACATTTTTGAAAGTCTCAATCCCTTCATTGTCAATTATCAAACAGATGGTAATGCTTTGTAGTGGAGTGGTCGCATGTAACAAGAAAAACATTTCCGAAGGTCTCTGAGCATTGATCCATTCAATTAAAGTGAAACTAACACATACCGAACAACGGATTAATTGAAAATGACCCATAAGCAAGATGCTAATTAATGAATGGCGAACTGAATTAAACACTTGCTACCATACAGAATTAAAACATTTGGAACCAAAAAAGGGGAAAGGAACTTTAAATCCAAGCAAACCATTATATGTGAAAGTGTTAAATTAATATTACAAGTAAACCATTATATATTGAAGTGCTGAACAAACTACATTATGCTGAAATCTAATGTGACTTTAAAGCATATACAACAAAAGACACTGAAGCCTGATTAACAGTTACATTTCAACCTGGGTGAAAGCTGCAAATTATCCGAACAAAATTTGAAAATAACATTAACTGAACCATGGCTACAAGCATATTTTGAGGTTCTTTCTGAGCTCTATATCTTGAAACCTGGGTAAGGGTACCAGCAACATTTCATTTCAAGGTTGTTTAAATTGTGTAACTTGGAATTTGGGGAAGGGACCCTCAAGTCCTGACTTGGGGAAAGGAAACCCCAAGAGCTGAATAATACTCTTGCATCCTCAATCCACTAAAGGGAACTTTTAGACTTTTCTTTGTGGAAGTGTTTTATACTTGCAGAAGGGAGCGGAAAGAAAGATTTGAGCTGGAAGAAGCTCAGAACTTATGTTGGACACTGTTTCATTTGGTTGCTGACATCCCTACACACTGTATAGAATAGTTGTGAGGGCAAGCATAGGTTTTGGACCCAGACAGATTCCCAAGTTGAACTCTTTGACTCAGACTTTCCATAGTTTTATTTAGGTAGGGAAATCCCACCCTTCCATCCCGACATTTAAGTTAATACATATTCATTGTTTTGAGTTTGGAATCTGTTGTTTGTGTCCTTCCTCATGATGCCTTCACACAGTGCATCATTATCTCCTGTAATCCCCTTGAACCCTTTTGGATATGTTTTCATGATTTACAAAGTTTGTATCAAGTTGTACAATTTCATCCCCTTGGGTTTTTTGTGATATGCTTACGAGGCGTCTCAGTGTTTCCAGCTCCATCAATGCCCAAACAACCGGTCCGACCATTTCCCTATCTTTGGAAAGTCGTGGATTGGTCTCCGGTCTCTTCGAGAGGTGGAGCAGAGCTTCTCTGCTGCTTCCATGCGTGGCGTTCTCTCCCTTGCGCCTCTGCAGCTCTGGATGAAGAAAAGCTTGCATCCTCTACCTCTGAAAATGTTGTCGGCCTAGAAATCCCTGAGCCAGAAATCAAAATGACATTGCTCGAGACATCCCTGGAGAGGATTATTGAAAATCAAGCCAGGGCCAACCAATGCCACCAGGAGAGTCCTGAACGAGTAGGGGTAGGCCCAAGTCATGGGGTCCTCCCACATGAGGTCCTACAATCATACCAGAAGAACTAGGTGCCTTTTTTACAAACTTTGAGAGGCTAGCCGCCCAGTTCCAAATGGAAAAGGCCCTTAAAATGTGTTATTTGGCCCCTTTGCTGAGGTGAGAATTACACTTGTCATATCAAAACATATACCCACACGGGACTGCCTCCTTTCAGGACATTGAAAACTTCCCCATGAGAAAGGGTGGGACAAACCGAAAACCTTCCTCCGACAAAAGTTTCGAAACACCAACTTACTGTTAGGAATCTATGCAACCTGCTACCCAGCACTAATGTATATACCCATTCATAGACTTTAGTCGTAGCATAACAACCATGTTAAAACCCACACATGGCCATGGCATTCATTTGCATGTTTTACTGCTGCAGTTTTTGACCAAACTACTTTTATGTTCCATACCAGATGTATGCTGTTCAAAAGGCAAAGGGCTGTGGGAGATGCACTAAATGCATTCACTTGCAACAAGCTGCTACGAGCTGGAGAGACCCTGATGGCATTCACCTGCTACAAGCCCTGCAGGCTAGGCTACCAAGAGACGGAGATACCTCAATTACAATACACTGCTGCAAGTTACTGAAGCCTGGACAGGGCTTATTTGGATACAGCTGGCTCAGGCTGCAGTCAGCTCTGCCCTGTTGGGCTGTGGGCTGGGAGTGCTTCATAAGTTCACTTTGAGGAGTTTCAAGTGTTTTATTAACTGCCTTTAGCTGGCGTTCCTACTGTATGCAGATGTTGAACTTTTCCATGCTATATTGCTTTTGGCTACGATATCCTACCTGCTGTAGCTACTCGCCAGCTTCTGTCCTGTTTGCTGTTAAATCTAATTCTTTTTCTGAAGGTATTTGTGCTGCCTTTCTTCAAAATCTTGTTTTGCTTTGAGCACCCTTCCCAGCCCCCTGGGCTCACAGCCTCACCTTGTTTCTGGCAAAGCTGTCCCCTCACCCCATTTCGCTTTGCAATCCAAGTTTCATGCTTTACTTACTGGACTTCTGTCCATGGTTTAAGTGTCTGCTCTTTAGGGTACTTAGTTTTCTGAATTACGTATTCACTGAGTTTGCAGCAACATCTTGCCTTGTCTGTGAATAGTGCACTGAGTTTCATGAACCACCCATTTGCTGAGTTGGCAATAGCCTCTTGTTTTCTCTATGACTAGTGTACTAAGTTTCCTGAACCATGCATGTACTAAGTGGGCAGTGACCGACTGCCTTCGCTATGTCTAATGCTTTAGGGTTTATGATATTCCTAGAACGGTAGGTTTCCAAGTTAATGCGTGGTAACTTTCCTTATTTTAGTCCATGATACCTGTTCTGACTCTTGGTCCATGAATTCCTGTATGCCAGCATTCACATGTAACTTCTAAGCAGTGCTTCTATAGCTTCTGTCTACAGCCTCTGCCTACAGTTCCTGCTCTTTGCTTGTTTTCTTTGCCTATCCTGTTATTGATTATTTCTATCCACTCTGCTTTTCTGTCTTCATTACGAATATACAGTGTGTACCCAGGGTTGGTCTCTGTTAATATCAGATAAGGGAAAGACTTTGTATTTGGCTAGTTCGCTGGAGTCTCCCCTAATTAAGTATATGATCTCCAGCTTTACCCTCACACTGAGTACAACCATCTCATCAGCATGTCCTACCTTAACGTCCCTGCATGATTGTTGTCAAGAGAAATCTGCTGCTAGCAATCCCAAGGGCTTTCCCTAATCTCCCTGGAGACCCCTTATCATATTCCAGTACACCCTTTATTCTGATAAGTCCATGTCACCCAGTATATTTGCCAGCCTTCACATTCTCTCAGTGCCACTTTGCTTTCAGCCAGCTCCTGCCCCTACAGTTCCTGTGACTACCTGTCTCCACAAAGATCAGCCCGGTATATACCCTGTTTCTGTTATAGGCTAAGTGTTACCTCCCGAGTCGTCCCAAAACTACAGTATGTACTCCAACATATATTTATTGTCCTCTGCACTCCTGGAAGATTGATAGAACCTAAAATTAATTCCTGGGGCAATGCTTAGCATTGCTCGATCCAAGTTGCATCTGAAAATAAATTTTAAAACTCTGTTTCAAGCTACAACTTCCAAGCAAATGGTCAGAGTATTTCTTCTGGCAGGCTTCCCTGAGAAATCCGCCTCCACGCTCCAGTCTACCATGCTTCCTCTGCCTGGTCTCTTGGTCGGCCTCCACTTCCTCAGACCTTACTCGAACAACACACACTCTGTCTTTCCTTCTGTCTCCTTTTATACTGTGGTACTGCTGGTTCAGTCTCCCCCTTTCCCTCTCATTGGTTGCAGCATTCACATGACTCTATGAAACATTTGGTGTCTGCCTTTTCCCCAGGAGCTGGATTACAGAGGTAAGGGGCCTAAAAAAACCCTCTAACCCTGTTCCCCTTTTCCAGCATGTTTTCAGAAAGTCTATAATGGCTGCTCTGAGATTTCTTTGGAATGCTGTTGGTTTGAAAATCCACGTATACTGCAGCTAAACATTAAAAAAAAATGCATGGGAAAAAGACAAATTGTAAGAAGTGTACCAACAAAGTTCAGGAGCCAGCGACAAATCCGTCTATACTTCCTGTATCTACCATTTGTTCTAATGACATTCATACCTATTTCTCTGCGTCGCTTGGAGAAGTACAGGCACAACAGAACCTACTTCATCCTTGCAAGGTTGCACAGCCCCCATAAGCACAACTAGTCAACACCTAGAGGAGAATGACTTGGAACCGCTATATGGTTTGGAACTTCTTTTTCAACATCAGACTCCAGAACACATTTCAAAAGAGAACTAATTTCATGCCTTATTTCAACCTTAGTATACATTGTGTTGGTGTCTCCAAAGCTTGTCAAGTCCCTCCTGACCATATGAGCCAAAGTTTCTCTTCTTCAGCTACACATGAACAAGACACAAAGAAAGTATTACTACTACAAAGCCTATTTATTTCAAGATATCATCCTCCTTTAAACTGCACTGCAATTTTCAAACTATTACAAAGTATTGTCCCCTTATGTGTTATGAAGACTGAAGACATTGCAATATTTGACCAACTGGAACATGAATTGCATGCAACCTCTAACATTCATTTTAACTTTGACTCAATTTTAAACTTCATTATGTCATTTGATGTGAAGTTGTATAAAAGAGGTTATTTCTGTTTCAAAATGAATAAACCTCTTTCCAAACATATAAATGAGGCCTATATGCCTGTCCATGTGTCACAACTCGGAATTCTGTGAAGGCTGTGAAGGCTTCTCATACCAGGAGCAATAATCATGGAAGGTGTTTTACTTGTAGGCCCACTAAATACAAGGTTTACCCAGCCATTCAACGGAGAACAAAGCGTTTCGGCGCTCTATTCCTCCAGCGTTGGAGGTTGCCCTGGAAATGGGCCGTTATAGCCAGCTGTTACCAGGGTAACACCTCTGCGGATTCCTCATCCGGCGTTGTGTCAGGTGGCATTGTGTCAGGTGATTCAGGCAACCAATGGCTGCTCAGTGCCTCATTCACGGAGCAAACTTAAGCGTTGTTCATTCTCTAAACCCTGTTTCTGTTTGAAGTTACTAGCAGACTTTTTTTTTGTCTTCCTTGCTTTCGTCTTGCTCCATTCTGATTACCCGTGTACCGACTCCTGCTACGTTACACGGACTGCCTGGAAATTTCATCTTGCTCCATTCTGATTACCTGTGTACCGACTCCTGCTATGTTACACGGACTGCCTCAGATATTTGCCTTGCTCCATTCTGATTACTCGTGTGCCGGCTCCTGCTATGTCACATGCACTACCTTAGATAGTCGCCTTGCTCCATTCTGACTTCCCATGTCCTGACTCCTGCCATGTTATTTGGACTTCTTCTGAACACCCACGCATTGACTGGAAACTCACCTGTATCAGATCCCAGCTTTGATCACAGTGCACCTCAGAACGCTCTGCAGCCGGTTCACCATCCCGACTCCATTGCATCCCTTGTGCCGCCCGGGTCAGTCTTCCTTACTAACCTACCTTGTTGTTGTTTTCTCCTGTCGTTTTTCACTGTATCACTCACTCCCAGACATATCCCAGATATTTTAGAAAGAACTGTAAGGAAATCCTCCCTCTAATTGTCTGACCTTAAATCATTGAATCAATCTGATACTTAGTCAACCTCTTATTATGTTCTTGAAGGAATTAGCCACTCCAACAGTCCACACAATCATCTCTAGGAGGGAGGGGAAACAGGTTGTTATCTAACCTTTCCCTTTTTGGTTTACTTTGTACACTCAAATTACCACTGACCTGTGTTTTTTCCTTTTCAGCTGGTATCATGGCAGTGCGTTTCCCCCTGCTCTTTTAGGTGATCGGTTCCTTTGTCTGCTTAATTCACTCAGCAAAGGGACATATCGCAGAAAAGAGTATTTCCCTCCAGAGAGGAGGCCTAGGTTTCATAACCTGAGGCTCATCTATCAAGTCGGAAGCCTAGGATTCCGAAGCCGTGCTGTCCCGCACCAACTCATCACTAGAACAGTGAGTGACAGAAAGAGAAGCCATGGATACTGCGGACCCCTTGGCTACTTTGATGCAATTGGTGGCAGATTTGCAAACCGATATGTCCGCAGCACATGACGCCTTGCATCACAGGATCGACAGTCTCGACCTGGCAACTGCCCGCTATCAAGGGAGGGAGACTGCCGGGGCTACGGCCTCTGGCTCCGGTTTCCCTGCTACCCAGGCAGGATCTAACACCCGTTCTTATGGCCACACAATTTCCTCTGGCTCCTCCCGAAAAGGTTCACCGGAGACACCCCGACTTTTAGGTGATTTGTTCCTTTGTCTGCTTACTTTGCTCAGCAAAGGGGCATATCGCAGAAAGGTAGATCCGGGTCCAAGGGCAAGGTCCATGGGTGCTGCCCTTACAGAGCGAAAAAAGGCGAGACGCCCAAAGCCGTGTGGACCGAGTTATTGTAGGCAATCTCAGCAGGAGGCACCATTGATTACCAGGAGTCCTGAAACCAAAGACAGAGGCACCAAAGATATTGTTCCAGGGTGGCGTTGACCCTCTCAGCCTGTCCATCCGTCAGAGGGTGATAGGAGGAGCTGTATCTGTCATTGATGAGTAATGAGGAGGTCAGGGCCCGCCAGAACCTGGAGGTAAACTGGGTCCCCCTATCCGAGACAGTGACCGTAGGCAAGCCAGAAAACTGGAAAAAAAATGTAGGAAAAGACCGGCCAGAACAGATGCCGTCAGGAGACCCACACAAGGAGTAAATATGGGCATTTTGGTAAAATAGTCCACCATGACCAATACGGTATTAAAGCCCCGAACGGGAGGTAGGTCGACTATAAAGTCCATAGAGACCATATACCAGGGCTTGTGGGGCACCGACAGGGGCTGAAAAAGGCCCATGGGCTTGCTTCAGGTAGATTTACACTGAGAGCAAATTGAACACTTGGACAGATGGTCAATAACGTCCTTGGCCATGGAAAGCCACCAAGCCCAATGACGTAATAAGTCTAGGGTCTTCTACTGGCCAGGGTGTGCCGCGATGATAGAATCATGGGACCAGGTGTGTGCCCGAGTACGTGCATCCCCTGGAGGGATGAACAACTGACCTTGTATGCACGACAAACCCTGAATGACGTCCAAGTTTAGGTCCAGACATTCCTGAGGACTGGAAGAGACTCAATCATGAATCAGGGAACGTAAAGACAGCTGAGGAGTACAGCCGCATGCCACTCTGCAGGACAAGAGTAGAGAATGACCCCGCGACCATTGTGAGTATAAGAATGCATGCGCGATAGGGCATCCGTTCAAGTGTGGAGACGGGCCGGTCGATAAGTGATCGTAAAATTGAAATGAGAAAAGAAAAGGTGCCATCGAGCTTGTCTGGCAGTGAGGCATTTCACTGATTTAAATGCCAAAAGGCTGCAATGGTCCAAAAAGACAGTTACTGGGTGGCGGGCTTCCAATAAATTATGCCTCCACTCCAAGAAGGCCTCCTTAATGGCCAGTAGTTCATGCTCTGTAATAGGATAGTTACATTCATACTGACTCAATTTCCTCAAAAAGAAGGCCACCGTGTGCACCTCCCCTGAATCAGGTCAGTGTTGTGAGAGCACTGCCCTAACGGCAGTTCCCGAAGCATCGATGTCCACTAAAAAGGGCAAACTTGGTTAGGGTGCTGCAAAACCAGTGCTATAGAAAAAGCTGCCTTCAAAGCCCCAAACGCTTCCTGTGCCTCCGTATTCCAATGAAAGGTCTTTATGGAACTGGTCAATGCTGCTAAGGGAGCCAAGATGGAGGAAAAAGAATGGATGAATCACCTGTAGAAATTTGAGAATCACAGTAACGACTGAAGAGCTTTGGTAGTTGTGGGAACGGGCCAGTCCAGAATAGCCTGGACTTTTGAATGGCTCATCCTGATACCTTGTTTGGTTAGGTCATAGCCCAGGAACTCTTCCACAGTGGTGTTGAAAACTCATTTTTCTGCTTTCACAAAGAGACAGTTTTCCCTCAGTCTTTGCAGTACTGTACAAACATGCTCAACGTGTTGCTCCATGGAGGATGAATAGATCAGGATGTTGTCTAGATAAACCACAACAAACTGATCGAGGAAATCCCGAAAGATGTCATTCACGATTGTTGGGAAGGTGGCAGGGGCATTGCATAAGCCAAAAGGCATGACCTTGTATTCGAATAACCTGCCCCTCCTTTGTCAAAGACATCTCGGTAGCTCAGATACTCAGTCGGAATATGAGAACCCGATTCGTTGGTAACTGCACCAATGAGCGCCATGGAGGCCAGCATTACCTGACATGAGGTCCCTGAAGAGACACTCGTAGACGGGAAGCAGCTATCGTTGCAGATGGGTGAGGGAAACTTTACTGCTTTTGAGGACCAATCGATCACAGGATTGTGGAGTTCTAGCCAAGAAATGCCTAAAATAACTGAATTTAGGTGCCTTGATCAGATCAAAGGATATCTTTTCAGTATGTCCTTCCTCTGTCTGCATGCAAATGTGAGCAGTCTGATGGGTGACCATTCCCGAGTTTAGGGACGTGCCATCCACTGCATGAACCGTATCGGGTTATGATTTAGAAGTAACGGTGATGCCTTTGGTAATGGCATAGTCATGGTCCATATAATTCCCGGTTGTGCCAGAATCAATGATGGCCATAGACGGGAAAGAAACATCTATTTCTGGAGTAAAAACCACCGGAAGACTGACTGGGCTGGAGGGTATCATCCCAGAGGAGTCCAGAGAGAACACCCCCGGCGTAGGGACTCCTTCTACTGCTGGGTTTTTGCATTTCCCGATTTCCTAACAGGTCTTTTGGGGCAGTCCTTGAGTTCATGCTCCGCCAAGCCACAGTACATGCACAAGTTGCTTTTTCGATGGTGCTACCATTGGGCAGGGGTCAAGGGACCGTGTATGGCTCCCAACTGCATAGGCTCAGGAGCAGAAAGGGGGGGCATTTGCTTCATAAGTAGCAACAGCGGGTTGCATAGATTTGCGTTCGCCCTTTCTTTGGGATCTGCAAGCGTTGATCTGCAGAACCAGATCTAGCAACTCACCAAAGTTCATGAGCACCATAGGCACAGTAGCCAGTGTGTCTTTGAGTTTGTCCGATAGGCCTTTATAGAAGACGGCAGATTTCTTCTCTTCCGGCCAATCAGTTTCTGCAGCTAGCTGATTAAATCGAGCCAGGTAAGCAAGTAATGGAGTGTTTCCTTGTCTGAGGTTTAGGAACTCTAAATCGGTTTCTTGAGTTTTAGAACAGGTATCAAAAACATTGTTCCTGGCTGTGATAAGTGCATCACAGTCATACATGTAGCTGTTTGTTTCCAGAAGGAGATTGGCCCACGCTGCGGCCGTACCACCAAGGTATGACAAAAATGAATTCTGCCTTGGTAGTAGAGTTAGGGAAGGTTGAGGGACGGCAGAGAACATGCAATTTACATTGGTTAATAAAGGTTCGATATTGCTTAGGGTCTCTGGTGAACCTTTCGTGAGGAGCCAGAGGAAATTGTGTGGCCATAAGAATGGGTGTTTGATTCTGCCTGGATAGTGGGAAAAAGGAGCCAGGGGCAGTAGCCCCGGCAGTCTCCCCCCCTGCTTGAGAGCGGGCAGTTGCTAGGTCGAGACGGTCAATCCTGTGATGCAAGGTGTTGTGTGCTGCGGACATATCGGTTCGCAAATCTGCCACTAATTGCATAGAAGTAGCCAAGGGGTCCGCAGTATCCATGGCTTCTGTTTCTGTCACTCACCGTTCTAGTGAAGAGTTGGTGCGGGATGGTAGGGTTTCGGAATCCTAGGCTTCCGACTTGATAGATGAGACTGAGGTTATGAACTCTAGGCCTCCTCTCTGGAAGGAAAATCTCTTATTGATAATCTGGCAGCTCAAGCATGTCTCTGTGACATGGATGCCTTGCATAAGGAAATCCGGGAGCATTTGGTCAGGCCGCAAGATCGGGCCAAATTTTACACAGACATGCGTCGTTCCCCAGCCCTGGAGTACCATGTTGGGGTGCGCGTTTGGCTCTCCACCCGGAACCTCAACATTCTGGGAAAGAAAATGCTCCTTCCCCGGTTTGTGGGTCCTTATGAGATTGCGGCTTTCATCAACCCTGTGGTAGTGCGCCTATCCTTACCTCCTTCAGGAAGGTGCATCCTGTATTTCATGTTTCTTTACCAAAGCCTTGTCTCCCTGGTGTCCGTCTGCCCCCTAAGCTGCTTCCGATCCAGGTGGATGGGGTGGATGAAGTCAAAGTGGCGGGTATCTTGGATTACCAGTTGCGTAGGGGGCGCCTGTTTTATCTTATGGATTGGAAGTGCTATGGCCCGAAAGACAGGTCCTGGGAACCTCTGGCCAATATCCATTCCCCGGCTCTCCTACGTCGGTTTCACGCCTCCAGGGATTGCAGCCGCCTTTGGAGGCGGATGCTGTCACATCTCGGAAGGCTCACTAAATACAAGGTTTATCCAGCTATTCAACGGAGAACAAGGCGTGTCACTGCTCCGTTCCTACAGTGTTGGAGGTTGCCCTGGGAAAGGGCTGTAACAGACAGCTGTTACCAGGGTAACGCCTCAGAAGATTCCCCATATGGTGTTGTGTCAGGTGGGATTGTGTCAGGTGGTTCAGGTAACCAATGGCCGCACAGAGCCTCGTTCATGGCGCAAACTTAAGCGTTGTTCATACTCTAAACGCTGCTTCTGATTGAAGTTACAATCAGACTATTTTTTTGTCTTCTGTGACTTCTGACCTGCTTTCGTTTTGCTCCATTCTGATTAACCATGTACCGACTCCTGCTAAATTACATGGACTGCCAGGAAAGTTTGTCTTGCTCCATTCTGATTACCCATGTACCGACTCCTGCTACGTTACACAGACTGCCTTGAAATTTCGTCTTGCTCCATAGGAGGGAGGGGAAACAGGAGATTATCTAACCTTTCCTTTTTGGTTTACTTCGTACACCCAAACTACCACTGACCTGTATTTTTTCCTTTTCAGCTTGTATCATGGCGCTGCATTTCCCCCAACTCTTTTAGGTGATCGGTTCCTTTGTCTGCTTACTTCGCTCAGCAAAGGGGCATATCGCAGAAAAGAGTTTTTCCTTTCAGAGAGGGGACCTAGGCTTCATAACCTCTGGCTCATCTATCAAGTCGTAAGCCTAGGATTCCGAAGCCCTGCCATCCCACACCAACTAATCTCTACAACGGTGAGTGACACCCTGCCTCTAGAGTGCAGCTAGATGAAAATGCTCGGGTTACTCCCAAGATTCATACAACTTACACAAGAGCTACACTTTCTGCTAATATCAGTCCCTTGTCTTCTCTCAGGATCACTGCTGATGGTGAAGGCAATGCACTGTACAGAATGGCAACCTCTTAGAAGCAGACATAAAGGATCAATTCACTCTCTGGCAATTTAAGAACCTAAAAGTGCTCTGTTGATTAGTGTATTTAACTTACCTGAAATCAAGACACTTGACCATAGTACAGAGTGTGTACTAGCGGGCCTTCTTAAATGCAATAGTCTTACTACTCCCCTTAAAACTGTACTTATTCTTAATGTATATGACACTCCATCTCATGACATCCACAAAGAGAACTTGGCGCCTGTCTAGTCACTATTGAGGAAATATCTTAAGTTGTCTCCTGTTGTGTTCTGCAGTGATTTTAATGCCAACATTCCCCCAAATACAGTGTCATCCCACTTTGATGTCACTTCTGTGTCCGTTATGGATTACCTTTACAACCGAAGGGGATTTTCATTGGCTAACCTATTATATCAGTTTAATTTTAAGATGTTGAATGGCTCCTGCCCAGGTGACATCCCGAGTAGATTCATTAGGTGATTCTGTTATTATGTTTTCATTAATCATTTTATCTTTCCTCTAGTACTAGATATGGTCGTCATAACAAGAGAGGAAAGAAATCATTTCCCATTATTAGAAACCTATAGCCCAGGACTAGATTCCATTGGCAGGCTTATTGTAAGAAATGGCTTAAACTGTATTAGGTAGAATCCCCCCAACCTGCTTAAAGCTAACTTCTATGTGATTGACTATTTATGCAAATTAATTCACCAAGCGGCACTTAACCTTAAAAAGTGAAATAAGTATTCAATCTAAGACATTTATAATCACTAGATGTGAGTCTGTAATTAAGCAATAGAACCCGAGCGGCGGGGGCATTACTGACTCAGGTAATGCCCTGGGGCCCATAGGTAAGGACCCGAGCGTTTTCCCTTTCCATGGCGGCCACCGGGAGCGGACGCGCTGGGAACACAATTGTTCCCAGCGCATCCGCTCCTGAAAAAGGATAAAAAAAAGGTAAGTGGGGTTGGGAGGGCCGGGAGTGGGATGGGGGAAAAATTAAAAAAAAAAAAAAGTACCTGCGTCCCCGGTGGAGGACGAGGGAAGCCCCCAGCCGTGTGGAGGCGCAGAGCGGGGATGGCCTCGCTCCGAGTCTCCACATGGCTGGAGGCTTCCCTCGTCCTCCACCGGGGACGCAGGATCAAGAAGGTAAGTTGGGGGGGGGGCGGGTGGGAGGGAGGGAAGGGAAGGGAAGGGAAGGGAAAAAAAATGACTTACCCGAGTCCCTGGCAGGGGGCAAAGGCAGCCTCTCATCCGCGGGGAGGCTCGGAGCGGGGATGGCCCCGCTTCGGGCCTCCTCATTGGCTGAGGGGCGGCCACGCCCCCCGCCGGGGACAAAGGCTGTGGAATCCCGACAGAGGGATTCCCGGCCGGGTAGGGACCTGGCGAGAGCCAATCAGAATGCTTGTTGCATTCTGATTGTCTCTCGCCGGGGTATTAATACAAAATATCACCTCCCATGTTGATGTCAATAGAATGAATAAGAGCGTAGCCACAGCCACTAGTCATCAATGCATGTCTGGGAGTAGATATGAAAGAGTAGTTCAACTTGCAAAAATGTAATTAAGGCGGGACCTTAAAAGACTTTCTCGATTAACTTGGGATGGGGAGACTGCTGCCACTGTCATTAGGGCCAGAAAAGCTAACTATCAAAAAAGGGCTGAGAGAGCCGTTTAGGCAAAATGACAAAGAACTTTGGCTATCCTGGGCCAGCTGTGCTATTAATAGAGACCATCAATCCTTTTGATTATTCTAAACAGCTCCAAGGCCAACTGTCACTTACTAAATGGTGCCTCACAAGAAGATTGGGTCAACTACATCGCGAATACTATTGGGTTGAAATCTGAAGAGGCTGCTTTAGACTTAGAAACATGCAAGGAATGGGTTTACTTACACACTGCCCCTCAAATAGACATTATCATTAAGAATATCAAGAGCGCCTGGTCCGGACGGAACATCCAATGCTTTGCTAAACACTAACTCTTCCCTGTGGGCAAAAACAATACATCTGCTCTTTTTCAACATTAGTTAACTGGGCAGCTTCCAGTATCTTGGACAGATAGTATTATTGTGCCGGTGCACAAAAAAGGATCTCAGAATAACCCAAGTAACGACAGAATACTCGTCATGTTAGACACCCCTGCCAAAATCTTTGCACAAATATTACTTCTAGAACCTACTGCCTGACAATCGGCCCTACCGGCACCACCACAACGCCGCCCAGGCCACAGACACAAGCCAACGGCAACAATGTCAAGGACAGGCTCCCAATTGAACCTATCGAACAGCAAAGAACCAGTGTCCCACACCTCATTCCTAAGGAGACACAACCCTTTTACCCTTCACCCGCACCACGACCAAAGCCGAAGGTGGGAAGAATAGGTTGAAGAATTTGAGGACTTCATGCGGCAGTAGGCGACCATGACCCGCCAAAGTGGTCATATTCACCAACCTACCGGGAAGAGAGATCAAAGGGATCATGAAAATGATCCCCACGCATGAAAGAAACATATACCAACGCCTCCTCGTGGCAGTCAACAACAAGCTGATTATGCACACCAACAAGGACTATGAACGCTACACATTCAATCAACACGTGCAGCTTCCGCATGAGTCCATTGGAGAGTTTGACATCCATCTCCAGCAGAAAATAATGATTTGTGACTTTGCCAACTTCAATGATGAGGAGGCTATACAGCTGAGGATCATAGAAGGGTGTACCTCATCAACGCTCAGAAAACACCTTCCCAAAAAGCCCCTGACCCAAATGAAAATACTCAATCCGGCAAGAACGTACGAGCGAGTAGACGCACAGGCAGCCGCCATTGAAAGCAAAAACAAATGTGACTCCATTGCGGCCCTCAAGGTAGGGCAGCCGGAATACTCTCAAGAGGGGGCAAAGCATCTAGCGCTGTGGGAAATTTTGTGTCCTAGGTGGCCAACTGTAGGTAGGCAGAGCTGCAATTTCGCTTTGTTCACTTTGTGACCTTATGCTGATAGGCCAGTTAGGAGTACTTTGGAGTCGGTGAGGGAGACCTGAAAGGAAGGCGATGCTAACAGTGCTAATAGTAGGTCATCGATGTATTGGATCATAGTGGAGCATCCAGACGTGGGACCCGTGTCTGCTAAGCCTAGAGGCTGAAACATGTTTGGGTATGCTTGTGGTCTCATACAGAAGGGATGTGACCAAGCAGCTTGGGTTGGACTACCCCTTTTGGGTTGGGACCAAGCCTGATTTGCATATGGTCTTTCCCCTTTTGTAATGGCTTGGCAGGTCGAAGAACGATGGTCTGGAGGGTTGCCGAAAGAGCAATGCAAGAGGTTAGATTAATTAAAAACCTTCCACCCATCACCTCTTTGGTTTGCTTTGTCCCCCCTGGAAGTTGACATCTTGGAGGTTTTCCTGCAGAATCTGGCAGAAGAGGGATGGGGAGCCAATAAAGCTCTTTGAAAGGGACCTGTAGGTGAGCCGGCGTAACTTGTACATGAATACAAAGAGATATTGAGAGTCATGGTGGATGGGGACAGAGAACAAGGCAGAGGAAAGATCAATGCAAGTGAAAAATTGGGAATGGGGTATGATACTGGAGAGCATGGTCAGCGGGTCCGGGACCACCAGATGTGAGGGTGCCAGAAATCACCACAGCATTGACAATTTCCTCTGAAACATCAACATTTGGAAATTCAGCCGCTTGCAGAGTGGAGACCCTGACACCAGTGTCAATCAAACATTTCACCCTTCTCCCTTGGATGTCACATTTGAGATAGGGACCAGACCGGTCTAGTGGGAGCAAAGCAGCAGACAGCATGGCAGGGTCCCTCTGGAAATGTCATTGTGGACCATAGGAGATATGCATGTCCTGGTATCCCCTGTCAGGAGAAGGAGGAGGCAGAGGGGATGGTGGTGGGACTGTAGGGTAGCAATTAGAACTGTTAGGATGACTGTAATCATTGTGTGGATTACTGGGACCATATTGCCATGGTTTAGCTGGTTTGATAGGACATTGTTGGATGAGATGGCCTGTATGCTTACAATATCTGCAGAAAGGTTGCCCCGGCAGAGGTTGCTGGGCAGGAAAAATGGGTGTGCAAAAGTCTGTTGTGGCTGGTGGCGTTGGTGAAAAGGTGGCAGAGGATTCTGTTGGGCATAGGGCTGGCGGGAGGTACACGGGCGTTCCTGGCCAGAGAGGCAGTCTTTTGTTGAGCATGTTGTATCTGCAAAGCCATGAGGCAGGTAGCCCCATCTTGGTCCTAGTGTTTGAGTTTGTCATAGAAATGTTGAGCTGCTTGTAGTGCTTTTTCAATAGATTCAGCTTGCTACCCAATCTGAATTTGTTTTATATTGTTTGAAATTTCAGGAAGGAGACCATTCACAAAATGAGAAACTAATGCAGGTTTAGCTTGTTCTCCAGCATTTCCAATACCAGAGTATTTAGTGAAACAGTCAGTTAATCTAGACATTTAGTCAGAGGGAGATTCCTACCGGTTTTGTTTGCAAATGCCAGTCTTTGACCAGTCAGCTTTGACAGGGTATTTCTCTTTGATGAGGGTGGTAAGTGCGGTAATATTAGCAGCAATAGCCTCATCTTCCGCCAGTGTGTCAGGACATGGTAGTTTGTCCATAATTTGTTTGTATAGAGTGTCTTTGAGCACTGCTTGTAGGAGTTGTTTAAGGTCCCCAATGGTGGGATCATAACAGGCAATCAGTATGTTCAAATGTTCCATGAAAGCAGTGGGGTTGTCAGACAGCATGGGGAATTATTGTGCCATGTGGTATAAGTCAGTGGGGCTCCAGGGAGTATGAATTCTCCTCCGCATTGGCCTGAGGGTAGGTGCGCATAGGCATAAGGGTGGTGGCAGCATGGTGGATGATGTATCATCAATAGTGTGCAGTGGCGGGGGTATAGACATGGAGGCATGTGACAATTGGAGTTCTTGTCTAGTTAGTTCTTGCAATGCTTTGTAGAGTGGCGAGACTGGGTCTGCTGCCGTGAAAAGACTTTTGTAAATAGTCAGTGGCCCACCAGTATTCACGACTTTTACAGCGGTTATGTTGGGCAGGGGCAATGGAGGTGGAGGAAGCTCGCGGTTTGACTCAGGTGCTAGAACATAAAAAGTGAGGTCGCAATTGTGGTGCATGGGGAGGTGCAGGAGCTGGGGGAGGGTACTGAGTGTGGGAGTGGGTGGCTGGGGTGGCATGAAAGCTTGCTGTGGCGTGAGGGGTGGTATTTCCCTCTAGTCCGTAGGCAGTGGTGTGCAGGCCTTCAGTAGAGGTGGGTATGGTGCTAGTTCATCTAAAAGGTCTACAGGTGGTGTTCTAGGTGCTTCTGAAAGGGAATCTTTAATGGTGTCTGCAGAAACACTTGGGTAGAGGCCTGTTTTACGAGTGTGTTTACTGTTTGCACAGTCTGCCTTTGAGGGATGCTTGTACTCCTCTAATTCTTTCTCTAGCTTAGCCTGAGAGCTCCTCAGCAATCTAGTCTGACTGTCACACAATCTGTCTATAGACACTTTGTACCAGGCAAAATAAGCTGACCAAGGACCATCAGACACCTTACACTTTCTATGTTCCAAAACCTCGTCCAAGACAACAAGGTGATCTGTATGAAATGAGCCCTCATGTGGCCACTGAAATTGAGTAAAAATAGACTATTTCAAATATTTACACGTGAATGCCCCATAGGTTGAAAACATGAAGAAGGCATTAGTCCCTACTGCAGGTGTAAGTATTGTTGTGGATAGCCCAGAGCCCATTGTTAAGTCTAGAAATCAAATGAGCAGGGAGACACAAAGGGAGGTAGGCCTGCAGGTACTGCAGAACAAGAGGGGTGGTGCAAACAACCTCCCAGCAATTGGTCTTTACCAGTGGTGACAGCGTAAAGACAAACCGGAGAGGTGGTACTCAAGGGGAGACAGGAGCAAGCAAGAATTGATGGAGTATGCTGAATATAAAGATAAAGTAAGATGCAATATGGACAAGAGGAACAGCCTCAGAGTTGCCTCAGTAATAACATTTGCCACTTAACTCCCACATGGCCATGGTCCATCAGCATCGCCTCTTTAGCAGAAACTAGAACACAGCTATAGAGCGCAAGACTCTGAGTGTTGTGGTAGGTAAAGCAATGAAGGGGGGCCAATCACGAAAATGTTGTTATGCAGGAACTTTTTTTCTTGCCAATCAAGGCCTCCCCCGAGGATGGAAGCAAAGCATGTAGGTATGTCTGTGCCCTAAGTTGTCTAAGCATGAACAGGGTGTTAGTGAATAGTAGTAAAAAATGTTGACAGTGCCCACAATAAATCAAGAAAAAAAACACAAAGTCAATTCATAAACCAAAAAATCACAAAGACAAGTAACCCCAAGAGGATATGGAAATACCAAAAACACGGCTGTCCTTCAGGCAGCAATTTAAAGACATCTGGAGTAGACAAAGGATGTGTGTGGTAATGGCATATAACAGCAACCCTTTGATTGAGTGGCAAAGGCAAGCAACAACGTGAAGAAAGTAAAAAATAACACAGCAGTAGAGAAAGAAACACAAGACAAACCTGTCAGTTGCGACCATAAAAATGGCCACCCACAGGAATGCACAACAATCTTACAGTGACATCCGGCTGAGAAAGCACTCTTAATAGACAACCAGGGGCAAATGCATTGGAACTTGTGTCTGATCGTGGGGCCCATGCGACAACACAGCTGGACCCCCCTAGTCACAACCCCCACTCCACTCCAATCGTTGCACACATTAACCATGAGCGCAGTGACTCTGAGACTCACTCAACCTGGAGACAGCGGCATGTCTCAATAGTTAGAAAACCAGATATAGACCATGACATCACAAGGTGGCCCAATCCCTTAATCACAAGAAAATTCAATGAGGATCTAAACCTCTTCTTCAACCAGTGTGAGAAGCAAAACGAACAGTAACCCAAACTGTTAAACCTAACCTGACAAAATGACAATCAAAACATCCAATGCAACATGCGATACAAAACTTAACTGTAGTAAAAAACAGAAGCAGTTTTAATCAGAACATGACAGACAGCAATGACATGTACATGATATACAAGTTGTTTGCAAGAAAAGCCCTTTAAAATAGAACTACACACTGACTGCATTCTGTAGTTCAAAGCTTGTCTTTATCATTGTTTTATGTTTGGCGAGAACATTTTGCGAAAACATTGGCTTCAATGCGAGCTGTGGCAGTCTGCCAGCACTTCTCTGAGTCTGCAGCGAGCTGCTCTGATACAGGGAAGAAGGGGGTTGTGGACTGTCAGTGCCTCTGCGATTGCAGGGGCCTGTTCTGCTACAATATGGGACACATATCTGTTTGTTTACTTGACTGCCAAAATATATGTACAGACTCATAATCCTAAAGATCTCTCAGAAAATGGGAAAAAAAACAAAAATAGTATGCACTGGATTGCCTGCGGCACTAATTCATGGGGACTCAATTCAAGCTCTTAACTGAAGCCGGGAAATGGCAAAACAGACAGACCGTAGACATACATGATAAATTACGATCAGCAGAGCTGAAAATGTCGGCAGCACAGCTATCTACTCAGCTACATACAAATACAAACCTTCCCAGGAAGGTGTAGAGAGAGAGAGAGAGACCGAATAGATGACATGGCAAATCAACTTTTAGTCAACATAAAGTCCAGGGCTGAGAAAAATAAAGTGACAGAACATAAGCGGAAGGTTGTATTTACTGATCAGTCCAAGGGGAACAGGTTCACAGCGGTGCGGTGCGCTGGAGATTCTCTGCGTTGGGCCACATCGCAGATTTGGCAACTTCGCCGTCAATAGGTGTGGCACCGATGGTGAGGACCTTGTGCTATTTGACAATGCGATTGTGGTCGAGGGCAGCCCACAGCAAAACTCCTGTGGAGTTAGGCCAGAGACAGCGGCACCATTCTGTGGTGGCCAAGATCAGGCATCTTCCCAAGGGCCCCCTCAGCATCAGCCTCAGTTGCAGCAAATAAGGAGATCAGACACAGACTGGTGGTAAACCAGCAAATACACAGCATACAGAGTGATCAGCTGATCAGCAGGACACCCAGCAGGAGAAGTGTCCAGGCTGTCGGCACACAGTCTCTGCACCACTTCTAGAGCACAGGTCATATAGCATATCATAAGCAATCACTAATATATTATAGCACTATCACATTGGGGGTGCTACTTGGCATGATATTGCATGCATTTGGCAAGAACTGTCGACATCTCACTTGTGACCTTGTGACACAGCATTACGGGGACATTGTGTTGAATTATGGATAAGCGACACTCGCAGAAACCCTGCTGTTATCACTCATATATGGTGCTAATGCTATACTTGTTGTTACGCTCACCTGGCTCCCACAGAGGCGTCGATCTGCACTGGACAGCTGCGGTCTCCACCAATGTGACCCTTAGGGCCAAGATGACGGACTGGACTGGCCCACCTAGCTTTGTTTGCTTGACCTGTAGGAATATTCTTCTGCAAATGGAGAAAGGGAATTAACCACCCGTGGAGTTGAGTGTAAATCCCCCCACACCCCTGCTGTTCTCCCCACGGACCACCTTTGATGTCCCCTCTTATAGTCTCACCTGCTGGTTTGAAAAGATGAGCTCTCCATCCTTCATTGAGCGCAGGGGTGCGTTGATATCCAGTTGCTTCACTGGCTCGAAGGAATTGGTGAGTTCCAGAACAATATTGACTCCGAAAAGTATGTAGTTCGTAAGAGTTCAAATGCCTGACTTTCACTCTTGCCCGATTCCTTGCAGATTGCAGCTTGACCCTAGTGAAGAGTTCCTCGTGGCAACCGGTAATATTCTGGTAAGGATTTGTATTTCCAACACAGTTCGATAAATAATGTCAATATGTAACCTGTTACTTTCTCCCTTATTCAGGCACTGAGAGAAAGTATGAAGTCTCGGGGAATAATACTTCCGGCGGTAAAATCAGGTAAGTCTAATGTGGTGAGGAAGGTTCCCCTTGATAGTCCCTTAGTTTCACCTTGCTGTCCTTTTGTTTCCCCTTAGGGGCCGGGGTTCGGCAAAGATGCAGTGGAAGCTGCGCCGACCCGTGAAGAGGAATAGTACCCCCAGTGGTAAAATCAGGTAAGTCTATGGGGGGGTTACTAATATTCCTCTGTGTATTCCCTTGGCTCACCTTGCTGTTCTTGTCTACTCCTTAGGTGCCGGAATGCGCGGGAACATGCAGGAGGATGCGGTGGAATGTGAAGATGCTGGGAAGGCATGTGAGTTCAGCGCGGCGCTGCAGCAGGCGAGGAGACGCGCATAAAATAACTTCTTTCTTCCAGCCCCAAGGCGCGATGGATCGGGAATTCAGAAAATGATCAAAGGTATTGCTCTTGTTCTAACCTTTTCTCCTTCTTTCTCCCTTTTTTCTAGGAGCTCCAAACTCGAGGCGGGCGTGGCAAAAGGCTGGATGCAGACTTGCAGGCACAGTGAGCGTTACACTGCTGGATGCAGAATAACACGAAGCATGTGCTGCTCTTTGGGCGTGGTTTAAATAGCCTCCAAAGTAGTCCCAGGTAAGTATTCCTCCCCAGCCCCGCCCGAGTAAAAAATAGTCCCTAGGTAAAATAGTCCCTTCCAAGCCTCATTTGGCTTGGAGCTCTTGCAGCAAGGTCTGCATCAGGTAAGTTATACTCTATGAGCCTGGCGCCATAGGCGCCAGGACTGACTCTCCATATGAGCCTGGCGCCATAGGCGCCAGGACCGCACCCAAACAGCCACTAGCAGGGGTTTTTGGGCTTGCCCAAAATAACTTGATGCCTGCTTCAGGTGTTGCTGGACCTGGTCTGGATCCCCGGGGGTAGGCATCATGACACTTGTAGAGATTAAGCAGAAGAGAAGGTCTGACGTGTCATCTCCCCCAGGAGGGGTTTGGGCATGTCTGGGGTGCTGCATGAAGAGAGAGGCTGAGGGAAGATCTGAGGCATAAATGTCTGAGAGAGAGCCTAATGTACTATACCAAAGTAAAGTATAGCATAACATAACAATCCTGCATAGCATAACAATCCTAGCATAGCATTGCATAACAATCCTGCCACATCACTGCATTTTGGATGTCCTGCTTGTTTGGTCCAGTCTGAGTTTTCCTGGTTGATCCCAGGTGCCTTTTGGGAATTGTGGTCCTGAAATGGAAAAGAGAGAACACTGGCCATAAAAAGCACTGGCTGGCATTTTGCAACAGAAGCCTTCACCAGTATCCACATACATGGCACATTCCCCCATCACCCCTTGGTCCTGATCCTGTTACACATTCCGCTTTGAAGACTACCACAGATGCATTTCTGTTGTTGTAATCCTCCTTTTTTTACTGGATTGAAGATATGCATTCCCTGTTATAACGTATTAGATTTGATCAGCCTTACTTGTGACCCACAGTTCTTTCACAGAAAAGTCAAACAAATGATGAACTTCCACGCATGGTGGATGGGGAGGTTCCCTGGCTGATGGGCCTCTCTGAAGGATATGTTGCATACTGTCCCAAGGTAAAACAATCAACGTTATGGCACTAATGTCCCACCATTCCATAATACATATTTGTCTGGTAGGCTTATAAAGTTATGTTGATGTGAACATTCCTATTTGTGTGCAGCTGTTGTGGGCGCAGGTGTATAAGTTGGTGCCAGTAGAGCTGCATTCCCCACATTCCCATAGGTGTCAGCATTGGGAGTGCACAGAACAGTGACCACCTGAAGAAGTTTTTACGAAAACTGAACACTGACACATTCAACGGTTTTGGCTTTGCCATACGCATTGCAAAGAGTGTCTGCAAGGAGTGAAGGACAAGGGGCAAGGAAAGGTAGTGGAGAGGGTAAGTAGAGTAAGGAGTGCTGGAAAGCAGGGTGGTGAGTAGCAGAGGCATAGACAGGGCAGGGCCTGAGTGGGCAAGGCCCACCCTAAATTTGTAAATGCCCACTCAGCAGCGCTGGATGGGCATTAAAAGATGTTCATGTCACTGTGGTGCGCCCAACCACATTAGCTTCAGGCCCGACTTGTTAGACAATCCTGGCTCCGCCTCTGTTAAGTAGTGAAGGAAAGAGTGGCACTCGCATGGTGCAGTTTAGAGGAAGGGAGGTGCCGCACACAATGAAGACATAAATCACCACTCAAATGTATTTCAAAGTGGTTCAGGAGATGTACAAAATTCCGTGTGCCAGCAACTAGATCCAGCAGAATATATTTGCAAATAGCCAAGTGCAACATCCACCAGGACATCACGCCTTGCCTCCAAGTAGAAAACCTGAGACAGCAGATGCTCGATATGTAAGGGGCAGAATATCCTAAGTGGTTCAGTGTTATCTGGGAGTAGCTCATTTTAATGAAAGCTCCAAATGACATATAAGAAACGGGTTCTACTGGATCCAGTTGTAGCATAAGAGGTTTAATGATGTATTTAATCTGGTAAAATAAAGTCACCCCTGAATCTTTCTTGATGGCAATTCAGGAATTAGACAGACACCCATCTGTGAGCAACAGCATCCGATGGAAACCATCTGCGAAAAGTCAACTGGAATCTATACCAGGAAACCCTTGCTTCAGGTGAATAGCTTGAGACAGATGAGACTGATTTAGATGAAGTTTGAGTTATGTTGACTGGCTATGTAGGATCCAGTTAATGACATACTTTATTTAACAATGTGTTAACCTATACACATGGCAGAAAATAAATGGGTATCCTCAACATGCACTAACACATTTTTTGTTTTCAACATGTAACTTTCACACTTTGTTAAAGACAGGCATACATGTTGGCATGCCCTTACACATATGTCCACAATAAAAGGCGTTGCTGTTTCTCTACTTTACATACATAAGCACTCTTTTCAATTCTATGCACTTTTAAAAATGCATTTCATGAAATGTTACTTATTTGAACATCTTTATTGGTGGTCTTTTAATTATTTAGTATTGCACGTTTTTTTTGTTTACTGCAGCAAATGTAGGCACAGGTATACAAACCATGTTTTGTCATGTTGCTATAAAATGCAGCACCCTCATGTTTCCCCATTCCATGTGTTAATAGGTCTTCCAGTCCTAGTTTTTCCTTTCCATTCTGCAACGTACAGACCTGGTTTTAAATGGTAGAAGCGGAACTGCAAATCCCAGAAAGCAACATTACAGGAATGGATGAGCAACCTATGCACGGCTTCGGGAAATGTGAGACATCTGAACGTGTTTTACATATTTGTGTATGGGAGTGAGTGGAGATTTTTGTTCTTGTGTGGGGGTGAGGGGGTGTTGACACCAAATATTGCTTCACCCAGAGTGCTATGCGGGCCAGGGCTGGCCCTGTGAGTAATCATTACAATTATTATTGCAACATTGGTTACCATGTTATATGGGCACCAGGTCAAGTCCAGATTTGTTTACAATGGCTAACCAAGTGCTTCGTGGCCACAGTTTTAAACCGCAAGTTAGTAGTTGTTAAACTGTGGGCTTGCTTGTCTTTTGCAGCAGATATTGTATCCAGAATTTGCTTCTAATTCGCACAATTATTTCAAAATGTCTTTGTGGAGAGAGTCCACTGTATCTGTTTCCCCGTTTAGTAGGCGAATCATGTCTGTGATTCTCAGCTCTTGATGACGTTCGTGCTGCAGGGCATCGTTGGGTCTTCTCAAATCCACACACTGGCATAGGGAGCCTTCCATTGATTTATTGGGGACAGGCACAATAGGTGGGTCCCGTTGCCGGTTCACTGATGTCTTCATATAAGAGTTTCCTTATTTCCTCTTCCACTTAATGTTGAATATTAATTGGTATGCCCCAAAAGTGTTGGGCCACTGGTCTGATTGATTTGTCGATGTAAAGCTTTACTGTGCAGTTTTGCAGTTTTCATAGACCTTTGAATAGCGCAGGAAATGCTTGCTCCAGGTTTCCGCCCTGCACCATGTATTTGTGTGCCATGAGGTGGTCTAATATGTGCACCAAACCCATGTCCATGGCAGTCTTGAAACTCAGGATACATCCACTCTCTGTTTCCATCTTGAGTACAAGCAGCTGTATTCGGGCCGAGTGAGATTTGTGAGAGCACACTGCAGAGAAAACGCTTCTACAGGCTAGTGGGACATTGGAACTGTATGGATATATGTCCACTCTGGATGGTTTCGGATTCGGTGGAAGTGCTAGACTGCTGTACGCCTCTTCACTGAGCAAATTCACTGTTGCTACTGTGTCTATTAGTAATTCTGTTGGCATATTATTTACTTGTATCAGTAAAATAGGACTGTGTTCTTATGCTTCCGCATTGCCCAACACCTGCTCTATCCAATTTTCCGCTGGTCACTGGTCCACTGCTGTAATGTCGTGTGGAGCAATGCCCTCCTCGCGGGTCTTGGCCATTGTAGGGTCATTCCGGCATACCGTATGAAAATGGTTCTCTCCCCTGCAGTTTGCACATGTTTGTCCCATTGCCGGGCATTACATTTGTGAGGGAATTTATGGCGGCATTTTAAGCATGACCTGTCACTTTTTCTGGCTGAGGCTTGGTCGCCCTGCCCTGATGCCAATTTGTTAATGCTTTCTTGTTCCTTTGTGTGCGGATGTATTTTCAACTTGTTCATGTTCTCTACCTGCTTTTCTATGGCTGACTCAGTGTGATGCTGAAAATGCATCCGAGGGACATGTCCTCCGTATCCTTGTCCTTTACTGCTTGTTATCGTCTGTTCTGTCGTGTTTTCCATGCAGGACTTCATGTGGGACTCCTGGCGGTGCCGCTCTCTCCTTTGGTTTTGGTGAATAGACCCATTGGATACCCTTATGGCACCCATGGGTAGGGGTGCAACCCTGTGCCCCTAGTGTATGTTTCTGGGCACCTGTGTGTGACCCACAGAGCAGGGTATGGGCTGGTTGTAGCTATGTGCTGAATTGACTGGTGCCCTGAGCGTCCTCCATTTTGGAATGCCCAGGCCTTGTCATTGGAATCGGTAGGTTCCTGATGGGGACAAAATGGCCCCCATGGCCTCTTGCCTTACATCGCCTGTTACCTTGATCTTCCCGAAGTCCCGGGAAGCCCTGACTCTGTCCCTTCCCCCTGACTGGCTGTTGGGTGGAAGTTCCATATATGGTAGTGTGGGGAAGTGCTGACCAGACTGGCTGGAGCCTTCTCAATGACTGTATGTTGTGGGTACGCCTGTGGGTGGGACCTGGGTGAATGGAGTGTGTGACGAATACGCATTCTGTGTTGTGGGTGTCTAGTATCTGGTGTTTGACACAATGACTGAGACAGCCCTGCCCGAAACCGGTATGAATGCAGTGTGGAGTGTTGAATGGCTTGGTACTTGTCCCAATACACATAACTTGTTGTGAGTGTCTGGAGAGAAGTGAATGGCCTGAATGCACTGTGTGCCTGATTGGCTGCCTGCCTGCATGAATGCCATTTGCCGTGATTGGATGCTTGAGTATGCCCGAGCAGAATGAATGGGAGATCAACAGTATATCTGGGGACCTTTCACTGCTATGAACCGTGTTCAGAAGCTGAAGTCCACTACGACGAGTAACTGGAGTAACTGAAGCTTGATCTTGAAGCCCTGCTGGACGAGAAGAATTGCTGTTGCTCTCCTTCACAATTTGAAAGCTGCTGTGTCTCCAAGGACTGACCCAGAGAGGACCTGTTAAGGTGCCCTCTTCCCGAGCTACGAGGGACCATCGTGCACCAGCAGATCTTTGCCAAAGCTCCCTGGTAGACAGACCTTCGAAAAGGCTGCCGACCCGAGATGGGGACCGCTACGGAATCCCAAAGAGAAGCGCCCAGACTGTTGTCTGCCACTGTCGACGACCGCCGTCGCCGACTGGAGCCGTCGTGCTCCCGTTTGCCTAAGAACTTCATTTGATCCAAGGACGCTCTCGTCCGCATCGTCGCCGCTGTATCCTTCTGGAGAAGACCTGACCGTCGACGCACAGAAGAGCATCCGCCGGTGGGTTTCCCGCCCCCCAAGGACCACAGAGACGCCGACGACTCGACACCCTTGATGGGCCACAATTCTTCAAACTCTTTGCGGTCCAGAACTATCGACACTGAGGTGCCCCGCATGCCTCTTCCTTGCAGGACGTTTATGCTTCCCTGTCAACGAGCACCGCTAGGAACGAAGCTGCCACTTCACCGTCGTAGCTCAACCTGTTCTCCGTCGGACATTCGACGACCCGTGACTCCTGTCTTAAAAGGAGGGCACTCAAGAAGGGCCGTCGATTCCCCCTCCGAGGAACGCTACAACACCAGGTACTTTGGAGTTGCAGAACTATTGGGAAGTCTAGTGTGAACAATATATGGACTGGGCTTGTATCTTTATCCTATAGGTTGCCCAGGTGGGGGGGATCTCCACACAGAACTGCGTCTAGAGGTACGGGGCCAGCATTCTGCCAATTGTTCAACCATCTTGCTTTCCTTCCTCTCTCTACTGCTGGTTTCCTCTTTATTGATCTGTGTGACATTTTGACAGTATAGTTGATGGACTTTAATGAGATCTAATAATCGTTGTGGTACCACTTTAGAACTGTATATATTTACCATTGTTGATTTTCTGAGCACAAAGTGAGTTATTGTGATATTGTATATACCTTTGAATATTAATTATATAAAGACTGTGTTTTAACTGATACAGTGTGCGGACATTCCTTTGTGGGTGCTTGGGGACTACACTGTACTTAAGAACCAGCCTGCATCACCTCCTGAGAAGCTAGGCCTTGATTGCTCGACTACGTTACCAATAATAGAGAATCTTGGCTGGTGTCCTCTGTGCCTCTCCTCTACCATATAGAGAGTAGAAGTACAGACACTCCCCTCCGATTCTTTACACTCAGTACGTGCAATCACTAGCATTTCTTCCAGAGATCGTTGTTTTTGTTGTAACTTCTTTCTAAATATTGGGGATTCACACCCTATCTCAACACCTCTTTGTTGGAGTATCTGTGGAATTCGCAGTGCTTAATTCTGATGAGGAGCTACATTATGAAATAGTCAAGGGATTCTCCTTTATCTTGCATGGGCGTATGGAATATGTTCCTTTCGTAATCGACATTTGTATGTAGTGTGAAATATAGCAAGAGTGTGTCATTTAGTTTGTCGAATGATGCTATCTCATTGTCTAATAGTTCATATAGAATGTCACATACCTCCATTCCCACAGCCAGTGTTAGTAGGTTATTTTTCATTTTTCATCTAATTGGCCAAACTCTCCCATATACATGTTAAAGTCTCGGCTGCAGCATGCCCATCGCGGTCCTAAATTGCTGGTGTCAGTCAAATCAAATGCTGTGGGTAGTTGAAGTGCTAGCGACTCATTTTGTGCTCTCACAGCCTGCACTTTCTCATCCACACGCCTGGGGTGTGATGGGCGTGTTCTTTCGCTTTGTCCAGTCATATAGAATCTCATGTCCGTTGTATCCTGGGATTTGGTCTCCTCCCTGACCTCGTAGCAGGGTCTGTTGCCTTTCCTTATCCTCTTGGCAATTGGCACCGGTGCCCCTTTTGTCATTTAACATGGAGCCATGTAATTCCTGCACTCCCTCTCCGTTGTCTGGCTGCTCTGCACGCCTCTTTTGGGCTACCCTCTTTCTCTTTTATAGTGAACCGTAGGGCTCAGTATGCAGGCCCGTCTCGCGCTCGATGGCAGGCTGTACATGCGTTTTTGCTGCCACCATGCAACCAACTGGGCTTGTGCTGCCAGTTGGCGCTGCAACAGTTGCAGGATGTATGCGATGGGTCCTTGTCCCTCATCGCCAGTTTTACGTCCGACCAAGCGTCGGACAGTATTACAAATATATATATCTTGATGGCCTATGTGAAAGAAAATGCCGCACACACCGAGGGACGGTTTCCAAGCTCGCCCCCATGGTCATCCAGAACAGGACTGCAAGACTTGCCCTTGGCCGCAAGCCTAGGGATCATATCTCATAGCACTGAAATCTCTGCATTGGCTCCCAGTGGCTGCAAGGATTAAGTTCAAGACCCTCTGCATTGTTCACAAGGTCTTCTGGGGCCTGGGTTCTCAATACCTCCAACTCTCTCTTTGTAAATACCTTCCTACTCAAGCTCTTCGCTCCTCCACCTCCAACTCCCTCAGGGTCAGTCGCTTTTCCAAGCAACGAGTTGGTGGTAGATCTCTTTCTTCAGCTGGGGCTTCCCTCTGGAACAGCCTCCATGCCTCTCTGAAACTCGAGGTGAACCATCTCTGGTTCCGTAAGTACCTTGAGACCTTCCTCTTTGCTTCTGCCTTGTCTCTTCCTCTAGCCTGCTGATTTCCTGTCTGATACTGCACTGGTCACCTAGCTATCGTCTGATTTCGGGCCCAGGTCCCTACCTGCCCAGTTGCACACCTGCACTGCCTCCTGGCAACCCTTGCACTTAGATCTGTATCCGTAACCCTACAGTCCCCTTACCTGGACTTTTGAACACCCGCTATCTGCACTTACCCTTGCACCTGGCACCTGCTGGCCGCACTTCTTGTTATTGTTTTGATCCCATGTACAGCACTGCCCCCTCCCTTTCCCCTGTGACTTTTCCCCTCCCCCTCTCCGGCACTTGCGCAATCTCAATGTCACTTGGCCTAGTAAGATCGTTGTCTCTGTCCTCCCTCTGTTCCCCCTTCCTTGCCTCATCGTGCCTTGAAACACTCGTGTATAGACGCGTTACAAATGCCATATCATATCTTTATTAAACTGAGGACCTCGCCCGTCCTCCACGTCACTTCCTCTCTCCTCACCTTTAGCTTGGCCCTGCCTCTACTAACGATGTGGATGAGACATTAGAAATAGAGATTTGTTATTAACTTTCTTTTATCAATTTCTGTGAGTGACTTTAATTAAAAACAGTGAGGCTTATTTTTAGCACTTTTCTCCAGTGATATGCCCAAACCTTTTAATGAAATTTAAATGCATAAATGTATGTTGTGTATAATTACTTAAGTTTGGACTCTTAATTATTTATTTCTTAACTGTTTTAATTGTGCAGTTCTTGTATCCATAGAATCTCAGGTACATGTGCAGCCTTGAGTTGGGCATCCACTACTTTTGGTGATCCAATGGTACGTGTATTGTATTGCATTGTATTGGTCCTTATATAGTGCCCTTTCCCAGTTTGCATGGCCTCAATACGCTTTGTGGTTGGAACGCCATCAGTGAACTGCAGTCCATGTGTAGGAGGTTCTAAGAGTTTAAATTAAAGATGCTTGCATGCATTTCTGCTGGGTTAGGACTTAGGTGGGCTGGCTTGGCTCCAGTAAGCAGTCTGGAGGTCATGCACGTAGGTGGGTGCTGTTGGTGGTTTAGGATAGAGTGCTAGTGCTGAAGATTCGATGTGAGCCCAGCTAAACCAAATTTATTTAGTTGGTTGTTGCTGTATACTAGTGGCAGAGGTGTAAAGGTACAAAAGGGGGTTTCAGTGTGGACGGCTATGTGTGCTGCTAGACCGGAATAGCATAGCCATAGCTGCAGTCTAGGGTGCATGGATGGGTGGGCATGCCTGTGGCCTATGTCCACAAACATGGTGTAAGGTATACGTACTGTAGGCTTGGATGGAGTGCGACTGCAGTGTTCTTTTTTCTTGATCCAATGCGATTGGCTGGTCTCGCTATTCGTGGTCTCCCTGGAATGAAAGTCTGAGCAGTGGGAGAGTGGCCCATGGGATGAGGGCACGGGAGGTGAGGAGAGGACAATAGTTTGTTACTGTGTGCTTCTCTGAACGCTGCTGACATCTGTGGGGTACTGGTGGGTAGGAGTGTTGTTGTGTTTGAGGAGGTCGATAGTTTATAATGGTGTTCCTCTGTGACCGCTGCCGGCATCCGTGGGGTATTGGTGGATCGGAGTGTTGTGTTTGGGTCAGTGTTTCTGTGCGCCTATCGAGAGTGTAGAGAGCACAATTGCATGCTGGCGTTCAGCATCATAGGCCTCTTCTTAGGCAAAGTAAGTTGAAGGGGATACCGAATGTTTATGGGCCCATGATGGACATGTCTGCCAGAGAGAATACTGATTCAGGAAAAATGGCGGGCATGTACAAATAAAGGACGCAACACCAAATACAGGGACGTCCTTCCCTTTATTACCTCTTTGGACAACGTACAAGTACTAACTGCCATTTCCCCTTGCTCGCCCCCTTTATTCTCCTCCCACTTCCCGCTCTGATTTCCTTGCTCACCTTAAGGCACAGTGGCCTCCAACACCACCCCTGGACTTCTGTTTAAACGTTCATTATTTCGGCCAGTGTTTTACCAGTTGCTACGTGAGAGGTATTTCAATAGTCTGAGCATTCTGCACAGTGGTTGGTGGGGGTTCATTGCTTCGACCCAAGCCCTCTGGATGGTCTTTTTGATGGATGCCATGAATCTCTCTGCCATTGCATTGGCCTGTGGCATCTGGGGGTGAACTTCTGGTGCCGAAATCCCATGTGCTTTACATATGCAGCGAAGTCATGGCTGCTGAAAGGGGGTCTGTTGTCGGATTTAACCGTGGGCGGTATGCCCCATTTGCTCAACACCTCATCAAAAGTGGCAGCGACCTGTGAATATGCCGTTTTGACTATCTTCTTGATGATAGAAAATCTTTAGTATTCGTTGATGAATGCTAGCAGGTAGTCTCCAGTGTCCATCGGGCCATAGAAATCGATGGCTATGCGGTCCTATGGTCTGTCTTGAATCTGTGTGGGTTGTAGCGGCATGGCCACCTCCTCTCTCACTGTGCACTGGCAGGGCAGGCAGATTTTGATCCATTCTTCTATAAGGGTGTCCATGAAAGGGAATCATATGTGTCCCCTCAGCAGTTTTTTTGTGTTATCTGCCCCCTGAGCCCTTTGCGATCTGCTTTTATGACCTCCGCCCTGAGTGCGGGAGGGATGACTAGCTTCCAACTCCTCAGTAGTAGTGAATTGTCCTTGGTGGCAAACTCTGTGTGGATTTTGGGCAGCTTCTCAATCTCGTGTCTGCTTGCACCAGGGTGGCTTGCAAGATTTCGGCGATAGACTATCCAGCAGTTGTTGGTGGTGCTATTGCCAGTGTCATGGATGTGTCAGCTGCTGATGCTGATGCCACTGTTTTGAGCGAGAGTGCCCGAGGTAGTTTGTTCACTGCAACATAGTTGAGAGATTCTATGTCCCCTTTTTGGTTCCGTGTGGGGTGGCGTGAGATATAATCTGCAGGGTTCTTGGCCCCCCCGCATCTGTGGATGATTGAGTAGTCATATTCTTGCAGGCAAATACCCAACCTCTCAATCCTCTGTGGCATTTTGGTCCTAGGGTTCCCGAAGGGTGAGATGAGGGCCTGATGGTCAGTGATCAAAGTGAACTTCTTTCCTATGATGAAGTTGTGGAAGTGGTTGCACGCCGAGACCACCGCTAGGCTCTCTTTTTTGCCTGCTATTTCCGTGGCAGACAGGGCCCCGCTCGCATATACTACTATGTGTCTGGGATGCGTGTCCTCTGCACTGGTCTGGGCAAGTATGGTTCCAAGTCCAACCGGGCTGGTGTCCACCATCATCTCTGTGTGCCAAGTGGGGTCAAAGTAGGCAAGACGTTAAGCTTTAGCCAGCGCTCTCTCAACGTTATCAAATGTACCCTGGCATTTATCAGTCCACTGGAACATCATGTCTTTCTGTAGTAGGCATCGTAAGGGTTCTGTGCGCATCGCTTAGTGCAGAATTTATTGAGGTGCTTGGAGGTTTGTGATGGTATTCACTGTGTCCACGTCAGTTGTCATGCCTGCATCCGAGAGGAGGTGCCTGAAAAATCGGAGCCATTTCTTGTTGAATCTACACATTTTTCTATGTTCCGTGTGAGCCCAGCGTTTTGTAGTGTCTTGCATGTGATTAGTAGCGCGGTGTTGTGTTCCTCCTGTGTAGCTCTGAAAATTAGGATGTTGTCGCTATAGTTCAGCGCAGACTTGATCGGGCGGATGACTTGCCTGATGGCCTCCTGAAATATCTCAGCCGCCGAGGAGATGCTGAAATGTAGGCATCGGTAATGGAACAGGCCTTTGTGAGTCAAGAATGTGGTGATTACCCTCGACTCTGGGTGAAGTTCCAGCTGGTGGTATCCCTGGACCAGATTGAGTTTCAAAAATGTGGATGCACTGTTTAGCTGCACTGTCATGTCCTCGATACAAGGGCCGGTTTGCGGCTCCCGTTGAATGGCGGTGTTGGCAATTCTCATATCGACGCATAGTCGTATGCGTCCACCCTCCTTAGGGACAATTACGAGTGTAGAAACCTATGGGGTGGGTCCTGTGGCTGGTTCTATGATGCTGTTTCTTAGCGGCTTGTCTAGTTCCTGCGACACCGCCTTCTGGAAATGACATCCTATTCTCCTCGGGTGCTGGGGGAGAAGTCGCACTTTCTCATCAATGTGCAATTTGATCAGCATGTTTTTCATTCTACCAAGTTCTTTGCACAGTTATGGGAACATCGACTGGATGACCTCCTTTGAAATCGTGTGATTCCCCGCGTGTGTGTTGGTCACAGCGCGTATTGATTCAGTCGATGTGTTGGTTGACTGAATTACTTCACAGTTCTGATAGTAGATGTCTATTACTCCCCATTGGCTCACAGTGTGGTAGCTCAACAGATAGCGCCCTTTGGTGGAGCTTCTGATCACGTGGATGCAGGTGTCGACTCATCAGCTGTTGTGCATCAACGTGCACCTAAACTGTTCCACGGAGTGTAGTGCTGGGTGGCTCCCCACTGGAATATTCTTGACGATGTCTTTGTGAGGGACAGTTTCTCTGGCATTACTAGGAATTCATGTTCCCCCATTATGTTGACTATTGCGCCTGAGTCCACTAAGAAGCAGTAGTTTCTGCTCCAAAGGCTGATGGTGATACTGGGTACCTCCTTCGCCTCCTGATCATCCCGAATGAGATTGACGTATTCATCCGCTTGGGCCTGGTCGTAGTCATAGGCATAATCGTATGAAAAATCTAGTTTTTGTTGCTGCTGGTCTCCAGGGTACTGATTTTGGAGCGAGGGTTTGTCGAATTAATCTCCAAACGGTGTGCTCAGATCAAACTGATCATAGCATTGTTCTTTATACTGGTACTTCATATCGTTCATAGCTCTCATGAACTGCCGCTGACTCTGGAACTGTGGCGGCTGGGAACGTGGGGCGTGGTGTTGGTGTTGGAATGTCCTGTTGAAATGCCTTCCTTGTGGCGGGGTGTTCATCCTTGGGGTGGGGAACAGTTTCCCTTCCCGACAGACGGACTGGAAATGTCCTTCTCTTCTGCAGTTCGAGTATTTTTGGGTGAGTGCCGGGCACATTAGAGAACGGGGGAAGTTCATCCCACACCGATAGCATTGTCTCTGGGTTTGTTTGAATGTTTGGTTGTCTTCCTGTGGGGGGTTGCTGTGATTGATTTGCTTTGTTCGCCTTTGGCACGTTTTTTAATGGACGCTGCCTGTGCGTCTACTCTCTTGAAGATTCTTGCAAGTTCGCGCACCTCATCAATTGATAGTGTTTTTTTGAGCAGTTGTTTCCTGAATGTTGGTGAGAGGCACCCCTCTATTACTCGTAGTTTAATCACCTCATCTACTGAGAACACATGAAAACAACATTGCATGCTTTTTAGCCGCAGTCGTGTGATGAATTAGTCTATGGTTTCATCTGTCCTTTGGGAGCACTGGTTGAAGATCTAGAGCTCGTAATCATGATTGGGTTTGATGATGAGTTTTTTGTTAAGCGCCGACATGAGTGATGCGTAGGTGTCTTTCTCATTTGGGGGGATTGTCTTGATGATTGTCTTTATCTCTCCCCCTACAAGGTTGATGAAGTTGTCGGTGACTATTCTTCCCCCGTTGACGATGTCTTGACTTGAAGACTCTGGAGTACCCTCCCATGACCTCTCCTCACCTCCTTCTTCAGATGAGCTGTTTCGGGTCTCGGATGAAGACTTGCGGCGTGTCCTTATTTCCTTAGGCTTCTTGGTCTTCTTTTCCTTCTTGGTGTGAAGGTAAGGTCTGGCTCCCCTGCAGGCCACCTTGGCAGGATCTGGCGTCCAAGCCAAAAGGGAACCCTGCTGTTGGATCAATCCAGAGAAACTCCAAATTTCTGGTGGTGAAATCGTATCCTTGTTAAGGTAAGAATAAAGTGTTCAGAGTCAGGAGTGCCAGGGACTTGAAGATCTGGACAGATTGGACTTTGACAACAAAACGTAGGAGTAAGGAAAGTAAAATAACAGATGAATGAGGGAAGTTATGAATAGAGCGGCAGGATGGCTTTATACAGATGTACAGAAGAGCAGAAGAGAAACGTATTAGCAGAAACGGAATCGAATGGTCAGCCGAAGCCGGAAATAGCAGGGTAGGTATCGTGTAGAGACCACGGTACAAAGTAACAAGAAAGAACAGAGAAACACAAGAAACAGAATGAAGGAAGGAGTGAGAGAGTAATTCAGGGGAAGTAGAAAACACTTGCTGTCGTGAAAGAAGCAAACCAAATGGCAAGAAACTGCGGAGTGAAGCAGCGGATACCCGGAAATGAGACTGATACAACGCACTGCATGTACTACTTCGGGTGTTGTTATAGTAACGTCCGACAGCCATCTTGAATGAGGGCTAGAGTCAGTTACTGTTACTTCTGGAACCAATGGCAATGATTTGTACCGTTCGGTACTGCATCTTCCATGGCGGCCACAGTCGCCACTGCTGGCGCATGACAGTATGGCCTCTTCCTCTAGCCACTACCGAAGCCCCCAGCTTTCCCGGATACAGCCTATGGTATCTTTGCAGCAACTCGGGGGCATGGATATGACGCTTTGGTTCCCACGTTTGCTCAGACTCAGAATACCCCTTCCAATGAATCAGGTATTCTAGGACACCTCTTCTGTGCCTTGAGTCCACTATTCGGGAGACCTCGTATTCCTTAGGCTCAGTGGGAGCTCTGGTCCGGAAGATCTTCCTCTTCCTCTGAAAAGGATCGGGTATGTGTTCCTTGAGAAGAGAGGTATAAAATACTGGGTGGACTCTCTGAAGACCCTTGGGTAGTCTGAGTTTATAAGCCACTGGATTAATCTGTGCTAAGATTAGATAAGGGCCTAGGTACCTGGGAGAGAAGTTTCCGGTGTGTACCCATCTAGGCAAATACTTTGTTGATAACCATACTAGGGTGCCTGGACTCCAATCAGGATTAGCCCTTCTCTTCTGGTCAACCTGGTCCTTGTATCCCCTTCTGCTCTCTTCCAGGGATGCTCAGGCATTCTTATGTGCCTCCAGAATACTATGAAGTCAGTGATCTACCAAGGGTGTATTGGTAGCGGTAACACCCTCCCATGGAAGATGTCGGGGGTTATAGCCAAAAGTGCAATAGAGTGGACTCATTTTGATGGCTGTGTGGTAAGCGTTATTGTAAGAAAATTCTGCTAACGGCAGTAGTGTAGACCAGTTGTTCTGTTCGCAATTGCAGAAACAGCGTAAATACTGCTCCAGGGTTGCATTGAGGCACTCAGTCTGGCCATCTCTCTGAGGGTGGAACCCTGAGGAGAGAGCTCATTGCATTCGCAAGTGTGTACACAAGGCTGACCAGAATTTCAATGTAAATTGTGGTCATCTATCAGAGAGTAGGGTCTTTAGTAATCCATGCAGGCGGACCACATCTTGAGAAAGACTGAAGCCATCTCTGGGGCTGATAGTACTCCAGGTAGTGCAGAAAAATGAGCCAACTTACTGTAGGTATCCACAGTTACCATTATAGCCCGATTACCATCAGAGAATGGGAGGTCCACTATGAAATCAGTTGAGACATGCTCCCAAGGGCACGACAGTAGTTGATGTTGTTGCAACTGTCCAATAGGATGGCCCGTGGTTACCTTACTGGATGCACAGATAGGGCATGACATGACGTATTGTCTGTCCCTGGACCACCAGAAAGATCTCTTAACTAGATTCAACGTACCCTTACGCCCCTTGTGTCCTGCTAAAGGGGACTCATGGCACCAAGAGAGAACGGTCTCTTGTAAAGATTTGGTGATTTGGTAGGTACAAATAAGGCTGCGTCATGAAAAAGCAGTCCATCCTTCTGGACTAGGTGAAGTGGAAGAGTGTTCATGGTAAGGTACTCCTTCCGGACATCCTGTAGAAAACCGGACAGCAGTGCTATGAATTTCTTATCTGGTAAGAGTGCTCGCTGTATTGTGGTTTCTCGAGTATCAGACGTGAGCTTCTAGAAAGAGTGTCAGCTACTCTGTTCTGGGACCCTGGAATGTAGGTCAGTTGAAAGTCATATTGGGAAAAATAGTATGCCCATCTGGCATGTCTGGCATTGATACACTCCATCTGTTGCAGCACTCTAAGATTGCGATGATCGGTTCTGATCAAGAAGGGCTGAGCCGTGCCCTGCAATAGATGCCGCCACTCTTTGCAGGCTTGCTTGATTGCTAATAGTTCTTTTTCGAGTGCTGCATAGTTCCTCTTGCTGGCTGTAAGAGTTCTTGAGTAATATGCAATAGGGTGTTCTTGCTCATCCGCCGCCTTCTGGAGAAGTAGAGCTCCCAACATGCTCCGTCAGAGGCGTCAGTCGCGAGAATAAACTATAGGGACTGGTCGGGTTGAGTGAGTATTGGTGCAGTTTAAAAGAAGTTCTTAAGTTGTTGGAATGCTTCTACTGCCTCTGGATTCATGTGAAACACCACTCCCTTCTTGAGTAGGGCTGTGATTGGTATGACAATCTCTGACAAATGAGGAATGAACCTTCTATAAAAATGTGATAGGCCCAGGAATCGTTGTACATCCTTAACACTCTGAGGTATCAGCCATCGAAGTATGGCCTCGACCTTGCTTGGGCCCACCTGGACCGCAGCCTTGGACAAGACGTACCCCAAATATGATACAGATGGTACATGAAACTGGCACTTCTCAGGTTTGGCAAAAAGATTGTGGTGTAGAAGTCACCTTAACACCTCAGTAACGTGCCCGTGGTATTCCTTCTCTGAGGATTAGAAGATTAGTACATCATCCAAATATACCACCACTGATTTAAACAAAAGGTCAGAAAAAATCTTATTCACAAATCTCTGAAATACAGCAGGAGCGTTCACAAGTCCAAAAGGCATCACTCTGTATTCAAAGATACCCAGGGGGATGCGAAAGGCTGTCTTCCACTCATCTCCTTTCTTGATCCTCAGGAGATGGTAGGCTACCCTGAGGTCAAGTTTAGTGAAGATTACAGAGCCCTGAACTGCCTATAATATGTCCCGTATCAGGGGCATGGGGTATCTGTCCCACTTGGTGATGCGGTTAAGACACCTATAATCGATACAGGGTCTGAATTCCGTGGTTCCCACTTTGAGATAAAGAAGAGTGATGCGCCTCTGAAAATCTGGATTCAGTTATTAACCCATTCTTCAGGTTGTCATCTAGGTAATCTCGGAGTGCCTTTTTCACAGGTAGGGAAAGTGGGTACATTCGACCAAAGGGTACGGCAGCTTCTTTTTGTAGTTCTATTGAACAGTCTTCAGGTCTGTGAGGAGGCAACAACCGGGGCTTCTTGTCCTCGAACACTTCAGAAAACACCTGGTATTGCAGATATCACTGGATGAAATACGGGGATGGCCTGTCCCTTATGAGTATCTTCAGTCTCTGAGGGGAGTAAGCAATTGTGATAAGAGGAGTCAAAACTTAGGATGTTCTGCTTCCAATCTATCTTAGGTTTGTGCTTGCGAAGCCAGGGAATGCCTAAGATCAACATCAAATGTGCAGCCCGGATAATGTCGAACTTCTATTCCTCCTGGTGTCTTCCCATCTTCAACTGGAGAACTTCTGTTTCCCTAACTATAGGTCCAGAGGAAAGCAGAGTGCCATCCACGCCTTCTACCGGAATCAGCTTTTGTTTGGCAACCAGAGTGATTCCTTTCTCCTTCACCCTGTCCACATCTACAAAATTCCCTGCAGTGCTGCAGTCCAACATGGCTAAAACCTCTATTTCTTTTAAGGGGTTCATCTGTTGATGCACTGTAAACACCATCAATCGTGTGTCTTCTTCGGTTCTGACTGCTTGGGTGTGGTTGCAGTAGTTAGAACGGTCTCCCCGATATCTCCCCTGCATAGGATCGATGGCTGAAGTTTCCCTTCCTTCTAGGAGGCACTTCCAGACAGTTTCTCAGTAAGTGTTTAGCCAATCCGCAATACATACAGAGTCTGGATTCTCTTCTTATCTGATGTTCTTCAGGTGCCAAGGGTCCCTGTGTTATCCCAATCTGCATAGGTCCTTCAGGTGATCGATCAGGTGGCCCTGCTTCCTTGGTCGGGGGAGGAAGGCCAGTCAGAGGAGGGTAACTGCGACTTCTTCGCTTCTCTTGTCTTCGCTCGTTTAGGCGGTATTCAATATGCAGAGTTAGAGTCACAAGGTCACGAAAGGTAGCTGGCCTGGCTACCCTGACCAGTTCATCCTTTAAGTCTTCATGGAGGCCCCTCCGGAACAGGGTCTGCTGAGCAGTATTGGGCCAACCAGCCTCCACTGTTAGTTTCTGAAAACGTGATACATAAGTTAGAACGTCCATGGTACCTTGACGAAGATCGAGCATAGCTTCATATGAAGAGAAAAGGACTTCAGGTCTCTCGAATCTTGTTCGGAAAAGTTGCAAGAACTGGGTATAGTCCTGCAGAGTTGGGTCATTGTTCATGACCATTGGGGTTGCCCAAGCCAGGGCATTTCCTGCGAGAATGGATACTAGGAATCCTACACGGGAACGAGCGGTTTCAAAAGTCTTGGGTCAAAAAGTGAAATACACTTGGCAGGCGTCTATGAATTCTTTACTAGTCCAAGAGTTCACATTGTACTTCCCGAATGGCAAAGGGATGTGAGGCAGATCTCCTCTTACCTCATCTCGATTGGCGACCTGTTGTCTAAGGACAGCGTTTTCTGCCCGAACATTCTTGGCCCTCAGTGGTTAATCCTTGAATGGCTGCTACCAATTCCTGATACTGTTCCAGGGACGCCATGTTTGTTGTTGGGTGTTGTATACTGTCTTGACGTGAAGACTCTGGAGTACACTCCTGTGACCCCTCCTCACCTCCTTCTTCAGATTGGCTGTTTCGGGTATCGGATGAAGACTTGCGGTGTGTCCTTATTTCGTTAGGCTTCTTGGTCTTCTTTTCCTTCTTGGCGTGAAGGTAAGGTCTGGCTCCCCCGGAGGCCACCTCGACAGGATCTGGCGTCCAAGCTAAAAGGGAACCCTGGGGAACCAACCCCAAATGCAGGAAAAAAAAGCTTGAAAGGCACCAAAAAACCCTGCTGTTGGATCAATCCAGGGAAACTCCAAATTCCTGGCGGTGAAATCCTCTCCTTGTTAAGGTAAGAGTAAAGTGTTCAGATTCAGGAGTGCCAGGGACTTGAAAATCTAGACAGAAACGCAGGAGTAAGGAAAGTAAAATAACAGATGAATGAGGGAAGTTATGAATAGAGCGCCAGGATGGCTTTAGGGGGTACAGATGTACAGAAGAGCAGAAGAGAAACGTATTAGCAGAAACGGAATCGAATGGTCAGCCGGAGCCAGAAATAGCAGGGTAGGTATCATGTAGAGAAACACAAGAAACAGAATGAAGGAAGCAGCGAGAGAGTAACCGACTCTTCATCCGAGGCTGGAAGTGGAGGATGGGACCTAAAGAATTACAAAGATTTAGGACAATGCCAAAACAACTCTCTCACAGCTTTGCAATTGCGGTAACTCAGCACGGCTGAAAGGCAATAAAACAGCAGTTTTCTGCATTTCATTATTGCCTTTCAGCCGTGCTGAGTTGAAGAGTCGGTTAAGACTCGAAACACGTGTCAGGCTACTTTTCGAATAAATCCATTGGACTTATAATCACACCTCTCTTCAATTACTTGCAGCACATGCCCATATTGCACTTGTGGGCACAGTGTGACTGAGAATTCTCTGTGTACTACTTATATCTACAACAGTGGGTTTGCACTTGGCAGTGCTCCCACATCTCTCAGGCACCTGCAGCCTCTGTGCTTCCATATTTTTGATTCATACAAGCGCTGTGGTTTTGTGACTTTTTCTGCCAAACTGGTTGTAGGGTCACTTGAGAGTTTTAGGTCAGCTGGCAGCAGACTGTCTCCTGGACCCCTTTCATCAAAGAAGAATTTGGGTTCCAAGAAACCGACTGCCTATTGCTGATCAGGTGCCCTCTTGAGGGTCATCACTGATTTTGAGCTAAAACATGTGGCAGCTATTGCCAGCATTAGTCCTTTTTTGTTGTTTAGTTTAGGGGTGGCCTTCACTGGTATCTGTGGTTTATCTACTATGGGCGGAGACCTCCACTCTAGTTGTATTCATCTGCCCTTGATTACCCTACAGTTTTTTGCTTTTTCTGGACTCCTTTTGACCTCTTCTGGTGGTACAGGCCTGCTTGCCTCATAGGTTAATCACGATTACATATCTCACCCTCATTTGCAGCCTGGTGAAATTAATTAAAAGGCACAGCTGTAGCCAACCATTTCCAGTGTTTCAAAGGCACAATTTATACAGAGGCCCTGCTGTATTTTTCTTCATGGATAGGACCAATCAGCACCACCGACCGTGCACTGATTAACCTCTAAAGTGCCTGATGTTTGTGCCATCCATGTCAATCAGTCCTGCACAGCCACATTGTAACTTTCTAGGTACAGTAGAGCATGGACCTAAAAATGTGTCCTGGGCTGCTCACGTTCTGCGTAGGCTCCCAGTCATGCAGTGTCTGTATTCTATATTTCCATGTTATTATCAGGGTCACACTTTTACACGGGTAGGGGCTCCTCATGCACCAAAGGTAGAGCACGGAACGACAGTGATGAATGATGACAAGTGCATTGGGGTATTCCCCAAATGCTAGTTTCATACGTAGATCAAGCCCCAGGATCGTATAAAATGAGGGACTTTCTGTAGAAGGTACCACCGTCACATTCTTATTCCTGGGCCTCGGGTAGTTGCAATCACATTCTTTTTCCTGGGCCTTGTATATTAGAGATCTTGCAGTTCTAGATGACACTACTTTAGCATCACCCATCAAAGGGCTGAGAAACATTACTGAAAAAGAGTGAGGCGGATGGGTACCATGCCTGAAATAGACTGATGAAGATGGATACTTACAACCCCCAACAAAGGTTTTAGGTTGAACTTCCTATACTCTACATTGTGCTCACAACTCTTCAGTTAATTTTGTGAAGGCATCACGAAGCAAGATACAGGCAACAGACTTAAAGTTCAAACTAAAGATATTTATTAACTTAAATGTCAGGATGGTAGAAGGCCTAGCTTGCCCTATGCTTGTTAGGTAGAATTCTCTGTTTAGGGTGAATTTCCTAACCCAGTGAGTACCCCAGCAGCTTTGCTGGATTTTTGGGGTTTATTTGTTTCTCCTGCCAAGAGTGAGACTTTTACCCTCACTCTTGGACATGATTTGAGTGTATTTCTTTGAATCTAGATGTGTTTAATGGGCTATGGGGTCTTTTACTCCATAGGGTTTCATGTGTTTTTGTGATGTGTGTTACACCGCACCCTCCGTGCCGTAACACAGGGGTGTCATAGTGACCCCCCAGTATAGACTCCATAACCTGGGACTGACTACTGTCTCCCAGGGCATGTAAAGCCACCATTGACTTTACTAGTCTTAAATTCTGAACAGAACCAGTACAAACCATCATATTGTGGACATACTGGCTGGGGCAATTCGATTGCCCCAGGGTCTGTTAGTCGAGGGGCACGTCTCCGTCCCCCCTGATAGAGTTTTGGCTGGTGGCAGTGGATACTACTTTTTATATTCAACCGCGAATATTTTCCTATGGGATTTCCCATTTTTTTAGGCTACTATCTTTATTTAATTATTTACGGTAGCCTCGAACATACCGCCGGTTTATTTAATTAATATTAATTCTCCGGTTGCTATTTTTTGCCAAAACTTGATTCTAAAATGGCGTTTGTGTTCTCTTCTGTGACTCCAACCCAAGTCGAGCCCTTTGTTCCACTTTTTGGCGGGCTTCTCCACAGAAGCCCTCCAAAGTGGTGCCACTATGTCTGGGGTACTTAGGAGGGGTGGAGGGGAATTTAGGCACCCTGGACTGAGTTGCCTAGGCAACTCAAGTCGCACTCCGTCCTGATTGGCCCAAGGGGTGAGCCGGCCGGCTCACCACTTAGCATGTTTGAGTGACAGCTAGGCTGAGTGAATGGGGGTTTGCTGCATAAAAGCAGGGCTTTGGGGACTGGAACTTCAGAAGTCGCCACAGGACCTAAGAATCCGACGAGGGAGAAGCTGAGCCGACCTACCACGACACCACGACCGGTGGAGCCCTGCTGGACCGTCTCACCACTTTTCCCAACGACAGAGGAGATCTCCTGCCGGAGAGTCTTTTTCCTTTAACTGGCGGGGATAACCAGTTTCACCGTCTTTTCGCTTTCCCGACGTATCTCGTGGCTGCCTTGCCCGTGCTAAGCACCCCGGCAACCGGGATACCACGTTTTACCACGACCGCGAGACAAAGGTACCACCTTTAACCGGAAAACTCAGCGGCTGGTTTCTGCCCTGGTAGTGCAACGACCTGCATCTTTCCTCCACATCGAGATCTCCTCTTCCCCTGGATGACGATGCAACTTGCAACCACTACCAGGAACAACTGCCACCGCTGGAGGATCCTTCCCACTTAAGGTACCGTGTCCCGCCTGGCTTCCCTTGCAACCGACTGTATGGGGTAGATTTAGCCCCCGGCATTCGAACCTGGGTTAGCCTGGGACACCCTGGCTAAACTTTTCTAAAGCCTCTGCAAGACTTTCTAAGCCTAGTGTAACTGTGTGATCTTGGGCGCATTTGTGCTCTGCTCTCTCTAAGAGTGGGCCCAGCCTTTGGACTTTGGCTCACCAGTGACTTTTTGCTCTCTGCCTTGCTAATAGTGTTCCTGAATCGTAGAGTGGTGTAACCCTGCATATTGTGCCTTTTTCCCTCCCTTTTTCACAACCTTAGTAGAGTGCAATCTAGTTAAGCGCTCACCTCTGTATGAAAATAAGTGGTGTCTTACTGTGATTTTCTAATAAGGGCAAAAGGGGTGTATATATCATAATAGTAACTGTGTTTAGAATATTTTACAATAAGAGTGCTGGAGTGTTTCAACTGTGTGTTTTTAAATAAATAATTATATACTTTGATACCAAAGCTCTGGTCAGTGTTTGCTTGTATTATTGTATCTGAGTGCCTAATGAGTATACTTTGCATACTGCCTAACTCTTCTTGAGGGAAGTCTGACTGCTCAGCCACAGCTACCAGGTAAATCTGGGTTGTACAGACTGCTACCAAGTGGGTTTACTGCCAACACCTGTAGTCTTAAATCTTTTGCAGTGGTCCCTAAGGGAACTGCACAGGTTTCTGCCTAACAATGCTAAGGTGGGATTTCCCTACCTCAACAAAACTAAGGAAAGTCTGAGTCAAAGAGTTCAATTTACAAGTCAGTCTGTGTATAAAATCTATTCTTGCTCTCACAACTAAAGCTAAGCAATGTGTAGGGATGTTAATAAAAGGAATAGTGTTCAACTCAAAGTTCTGAGCTTCTTCCAGCTCCCAACACTCTTTCAGTTCCCCTTCCCCAAGTGCAAGAAAGTTCCACAAAAGTCTAGAGATTTCCTTTCTCACATTCAAGGCAATGCAGTTTCAAACAATCCTTGGGCTTCCCTTCCTCAAGTTCCAAGCAACATAGTTAAACAACAAAGAGGTCTTGAGGCTCCATTCTCACGATACATGCAGTTCATAAAATCTCAGGGTTCCCTTTCCCAAGATTTTTTACTCTGCCACTTATACTTTTTTCAGTCTTTTCAAAAGTGCAACATAACTTGCGGTCATTCTGATACTCCTGGTTTGCTTCACCAGTTCACTTATAATGCTTCTCCTTGGTATGGTTTCACAATGTCTTTGGATTTCCTTCGTCAGAGCTCACTGGTCTAGGCGCAGTTGTCAGACCACACGGTCCACCCAGCACAGGTCATAAACCCAGGATCCCTAGGCTCTACAGCCCACACAGGTTCTTCATCACTTGCCCCTGTGCACCAAGTCACCTTTACTTAATTCATCTTTGTTGGCCTCTTGGCTTTATGTGCAATTGTACACTTCTCTGGCTATCCTTGTCGACCTCTTGGTTCTGCCATCACGTGTCACACACCTCTTGCTAGTCTTTGGCCTTGAAGCACTGCATTCACTCATAAAAGTTCACTTTCTCTGGGTCTTGTTCATATCCCACGTTTCAATGACACTTCTTCACACTTGCACTCCCCTTTCAGTAGTTTGCTTTCACGTGGGCAATTTGGCTGTCCATGGATATTTGCTTTGCCCATAAAGTTTTATTGCATTAAGTATTTTATATGTCTAACTTTAAGGTTCCATTCAGTACAGTATTCAGTATGCATCCATTATGTTCAATTTCATAATTATGCTCCTTTTGGCATTTAAGATTGATTCGTTATGCTTAACTTTACAGTTCTGTTCAGTTCAGCATTTAAGCTGCATTTGTTATGCTTAATTTCATAGTTCTGTTCAGTTCATTATTTAAGATACGCTTAATTTCATATTTCTGTTCAGTTCGGTATTTAAAATGTATTTGTTACGCTTAATTTCATATTTCTGTTCAGTTCGGTATTCAATATACATTCATTGTATTAACTTTAAAAGACCGTTACTTGTTTACGGTCCGTTAGGAGCGCCCAGGTACCCAAGTGCCCATGGTGCCCAAGTGCTTTCTTCAACACTCACCGGCTCTCTGCATCTCCTTCCGACAGCCTCCATAGCTTCCACCGTGCTTGCGAGGCTGGCCTTTTGGGCATTTTCCTCTACACGCTGGTTTCTCTCTGATCCCGGGCAGCGTCCCCTCTCTTTCTGGTTCGTCCGCAGCTCCTGCTGTTTGCTCTTTGTCCTGGAGGCTCCCACACCTGTGGCAACGGCACGGCCCACTTGTCTTTGGCACCACACGTTCCCTGGGGTACCTGCCGGCGTCCTGGCTCCTGCTATAGTCCCACCGCGGCTGCCTCCACCCAAAAAGGGTCCCCGGCCGGTCTCCCCCACGCAGACCTCCGTTACTCTCCCTATGCAGTTCTCTGACCCTCATATTATACGCCTGCAACCACATAACAGGTTGCAGGTGTGGACCCTTACTCAGGTTTGCCTGACTTTGATTAAGGGGACATGCCTGACTCTCACCATACTTTGCAGGAATCTTCTTTGTTCCCGTACCAGAGTGGTAAAATTAAGGTGTAGTGTTCATTACCCTCAGTCTCCTATTCCTCGTCCCAGCACTTTCAAATGTTAAATGTGGGCAAATGAGGGGAGAGGTCTTGCAGTAGCCCATAAAGGTAGGGAGAGGGTTAAGTTGGTCAAAAGTAGGGAAAAGGGGATACCATGTCAACCCACTGCCAATCTCTGAGGACCCTCCACCCAGGTGAATCCAAGAGCAATGGCCCTTCCCTGGACACCTGAGAAGAGGATCCAGCCAGGGGATTTAGGAGTCAGAATACCCTCAGGTTTCTCACAATTACACTAGATTCATTATTGCTCAAAATCACAACTTTAATCATAAAACAATGTTATCAAAACATTTATAATAATGTACATGTATTAGCAGTATTAGAAATCAGTTGTTGGGGGGGTGCTGTTGCGCACTGAGAAGATGGCCGCTTAGACCCGAAGCTCCCGCGCCGCCTTCACATCCTGTGCTGATAAATCCGTCCTTGGGCTGGCTGAATCGCTGTAGATTGGTGTTCCGGTTGCAGCCGGGCTCAGGCGCTATCTGTGAAAATTTGAGCCCCCGGCGGCGCTGCATTCTCGAGCTCTGCCCCCGCGGAGTTCCGCCGGCACGAGCGGCGCTCCCGAGCCGAATCCTGGTTCCAGGTGAACTTACCTGACAGTCGAGGCTGCTGGGCGCTGCGGGCCGCTTCTGGGCGGGGCTTTCTCCTTGGCGTCAGATCCTGTATCCTTCTGTGAGGATGCTCTGGAGACTCGTCGCGGCACTGGATGGTCTACCCTGCCCCGGTCCTGGCTTTGACCCGACGCTATTTGCCGGACCACCTCTCCTGATTCTGGTATTATCCGACTCTCGCTGGTGCTCGATCCTGACGCTGCCAATCCGGTAAGCCAAGTAAGCTGTTGCCGGGTGTGGGGGGAGGGGACGCGGAACCCCGCCGGCGCCGCTGGGGCCGAAAACCCCCCGGGCTCTTAATACCCCCTGCGGACGTGGTCCCCCCTGCTGCACCACCTGCCCCTCCGAGCCCCTCCGCTTGTCTGTGCGGCTGGGTGCCGGCCCCACGGCATACGCGGACCGCTGGGCCCACGCTCCTCTCTTTTCATTTGGGACATCGAGTCTGCTCCCTGTGGGGTGGGCCGCGACCCTACAGAGATCCGTTGCCAGATCCAATATACGTACAGTGAAGACACAATAGTGGGGGAGTCTGGTAAGTCAAACAGAGCCTCTAAGACCCCTGGGGGCAAGAAGAAGGGCCCCATGGACACATTTCCCAATATGGCTATCCAAACTGTGGCAACTTGCACGCAGCCAGATGAGGAAGAACAGGTTGAAAGGGATGTGTTGGACAGGGAGGACAAACTGGCCACGCTAGTTCAGAACGGATTTCTGGCTGTGAATACTAAACTGGACGAGATAGTAGCTACCATAGGCTCACTGAAGGCCAGGATCGATAAGGAGAGTGCTCGGGTCACCGAGGCTGAAGGCAGGATAAGTGCTAATGAGGATACTATTGGGCACCACAGTCGTGATAGATCTTATATTAAAGACACGATGAGCAAGTTCCAGAGCAAGTGTGAGGACCTCGAATCCAGGTCCAGAAGAAACAATGTCCGCGTTGTAGGTGTGGCCGAATCCTTCGGCAAGGGCCAGATGGAGAAACACACGGAAGAACTTTTTAAATCCTTATTTGGGCCTGAGGCACTGTCTGAACACTTCCTTGTTGAGAGGGCGCACTATACCCTTGCCCCGGCGCCCACGCCGGGGGCACCACCACGAACCATAATTGCTCGTCTGCTGAACTACAGAGATAGGGACACAACCCTCCGTTTGGCTAGAGAGACCGGCACATTGCATTACGAGGGAAACCGTATACATATCTATCCTGACTTTTCCGCCTCTGTCCAGGCTAGCAGACGGTCATATGAACCTGTTAAGAGACTCCTTAGAGAACGGCAGATCAAGTACGCCTTGATGTTCCCGGCCAAAATGAGAATCCAACATGCTGGAAGGTCGCACTTTTTTGAGAACACATCTAAAGCCCTACCCTATATCGAATCTTCTATACCCCTCCCTCCGGAAAGGCAGCGACCTGCCCCGAACAATAGACCCCGGCCGGCGGACTAGGAATCACATATTTTCATGATTTGGCATTCAGTGGCTTTTTGGCCCTTGTGATGAGAGATAACAGTCAGCCATCTCCTGTGTGAGGTGGCGCTGGTTGCCGGGGATAGCGGTCATGTGAGGCAACATGGCTACCCCGGGAGTACTCCACAAGTTCGCGATTGGTCACTGTCGAGTTGGGGTAGACGGTGAGGGTGGTGGGCGGGGTGGTATGGGGAAAGTTGGGGACTGTTTTCTTCGAACCCCACGGTGTGTAGTTGGATGGTTACCCAGCTGCATGGGTCTCTGTTTCTGGAAAGTTTTTTTGGAGAATGGTTATAAGTTACGGTTGAAACAAGTGGTCTGGGTTGCACAGACATGGTCCATTATGCCTGACTTGACGTCTGAGGGTCTTGGGTTATTATCCTTACAATTGTTTTGCAAGGTTCTGCTCACGCTTTGAGGGTTAAACTTATTTCATGGAATGTAAGGGGTCTAAATAATCGTTTGAAGGCCAAGAAGGTGGGAAACTACATGGTCAGGTATGGGGCTCAGATTATTATGCTGCAGAAAACCCATACGGTTGGTTCTGATAATGATTTACTGTTGCCTGGCTGGGGCAAGTCCAGGTTCTGTACCAACTATTCCTCCCAGTCCAGGGGGGTCGCTACGCTTATACACCCGAATCTTGGGCTCCGACTCGAAGGCCATAAACTGGACCCTCAGGGTAGGTATGTTCTGGTCTGGGGCACGATCGCTGGTCAGCAGATTTTGTTGGTCAACACATATGGGCCGAACATTGATGACCCTGCCTTTTATACGGATGTATACCAACTGATCTCTGCAATAGATATTCCTAATATAATCTGGGGAGGGGATTTCAATATTGCTATGAACCCGGGTCTTGATAGATCCAGCACGATTGTTAGAGCGCCAACCAGGGCTGTCCTCACTATGCAAAGTATCCTTTCGCAGCTCTCCCTAGAGGATGCCTGGCGAGTCCTCCACCCGACTGCGAGGGGATACACGTACTATTCATCGGTGCATGATTCCGAGTCCAGAATCGATTACTGGTTTGTCTCCCCCTCTTTGATCGCAGGAACACAGGCATGTGAAATACTGGCTCGCACGATGTCTGACCATGCCCCTATAACACTGGAGGTCACGTATCATAACTGCCCTAGACCCTCCAGGAGATGGAGGATGCCCGGGGGTTTGCTGAAGGACCATGGGTGGTGGAGGCACTGCACACTGAGATTTCTGACTCAGTCGATAAATGCTCCACTGTGTGGGAATCCTTCAAGGTCTGGGTCAGGGGTACGCTACTTTCTAAATCTGTGGGTCTTCTTAAGGGAGTGCGGGCTGAACTGGCCCTGACGGAAGGCAAACTGAAAGTTCTGGAGGACACTTATGCTCGCACCCATGACAAAGCCTTATTAGCTGACATACAACAACACCTCCAGGAATTTAACAAACTAGCCTCCAGGGAAGTGCAGTTCATTGCCACACCAATCCGAGCCCGGAGATATGGCGAGGGCAACAAGGCGGGTAGGACACTCTCTAATCTACTCAAACAGGACAGGCACACTAATCAAATTACCAGCATACAGAATGAGAACGAGATTAATGCTGAGTTCGCTGGGTTCTACGAACAATTGTACAAAAATAGAGACACTAAATCGGCTACTGCGGCATTGTCGTTCCCGAAACTCCAAGAGGAGACCCGACTGACACTGGACCAACCTATCATTGAAGATGAGATCTCTGCGGCGATTAAAGATTTAACGTCTAATAAAGCTCCAGGGTTAGACGGCCTGGGTGCAGAATTCTACAAGGAATACAGCACTGAGCTTGTTCCATTGTTGCTGCGGGTCTGGGAAGAATCCCTTGAATGTAATATATTGCCTACATCCATGAGAGAGGCGTTGATAACTGTTCTCCCTAAACCTCGCCGCCCTCCACAGGATATGTCGTCCTATATACCGCTATCTCTTATTAATACAGATGCCAAAATATTCGCCAAGGTACTGGCCAACAGGCTTTTACCGGCGGTTCCGACACTCGTGCACCCGGATCAGAATGAGTTTGTCCCCGCTAGATCTACTGCGCTTAACCTGCGTAGGCTATTTGGCATAATGGCCCAGATAGACCCGGGAAGAAACGCTGTGGCCGTTTCATTAGATGCTGAAAAGGCCTTCGATTCTGTGTCCTGGGCAGTACTTGAGGCATTTGGGATAGGCCTGAACTTCATCAGGTACGTGAAATTGCTCTACACAAAACCCAGGGCCCGGGTCCTAACCAACAAGGCAATTTCAGATATGTTTCTTCTGGGACGGGGCACTAGGCAGGGCTGCCCGTTTTCACCTATACTATTTGCCCTGACAATAGAACCAATGGCAATAGCGGTCAGGCTTCGACATTCCAACAGGGGCATTAACCTAAAGGGGGCGACCCAGCTGATCTCTCTGTACGCGGACGACACGCTCCTGTATAACCGTGAACCGAAAAACAACCTGGTGCCTGTGATGGCGGAAATTCAAGAGTTCACTTCATACTCTGGCTACTCCATAAATAAGGATAAATCTGAGGTCTTCCCTCTCACACCGGCAACCGGCTGCCCTAGCTCATTGGGTCGGCTGAAATGGTCTACTGAATCCATCAGATACTTGGGAATACTTGTGTCACACGGTAAGGATAGGTTATACGCTGATAACCACGACGCCACATTACAGGCCCTAAAGTCCAAGCTTCTATTATGGGACCACCTACCGATATCATTACATGGCAGGGTAGCGGTTCTTAAAATGGTAGTTCTCCCTAAACTGCTATACCTGTTTGTAAACATACCGATTTGGCCGGGAAGACTCTTCTTCACTAAACTTAAGTCAATGGCTACAGCCTTCCTTTGGCATGGGGAGACTCCCAGAATTGGGTGGGGAAAAATAACTGAACCATATTTGTCGGGCGGCCTGGCGGCCCCTGACTTTGAATTATATTATTATGTGTCCCAGGCCCAGTTCTCTAAGTATTGGTATTCCAGGGATGGCGGCCCACCGCATGTTGAGGTGGAGGAACTCACCACCGCTCCCACGAACATACAGTCCGTAATCTTTGATGCCCACTATAAGGACACGTGTGATTTCAACCCGGTTAGTTGTACTGTTAAGGCCTGGAGGGCAATATTTGGGAAACTGGGATTGTCGACCCTGTATAACCCGGAGGTCTCTCTCTGGAACTACCCTGGTATCCCTCTGACACATGATGTTTGTCTGCGATCAGCCTGGGACCCGGGGGACGAGATGCGCCTGGGAGATATGTTCATTGAGGGGAAATCTGCAACCCTTCAGCCGATAACTGGTGAGCTCGGCAGAGGCCCACAAAGGGTACTGCAGTACTACCGTATGAGATCGGCTTTCCAAAAACACTGGGCAACCTTCCCTGATGAACCCCCTACACACCCCTGCGTTCAGATGATCACGGCCGGGGACCGCTTGAAGGTGTCCAGCCTATATGCCATAGTACAGACACACTCACCAACAGCTAATCTGAGCAGAGATAAATGGGAGAGAGATCTCCAGATCCCTCTAGATGATAAAACTTGGGACAGGTACTGCTCTCTCACCAAGAAGGTTTCCTTAAACACCGGACTACGAGTAATCCAGTTTAAAATCCTTAACAGGTTGCACTACACCCCTGCCAAAATAGCCAAGTTCGCTTCGGATGCCCCGAGTCAATGCCCCAAATGCAAAACAGATTATGCGGGCTCGTTCCACATGTATTGGAGCTGCCCGGTGGTGACTGAGTTCTGGAGGGAGGTGGCAGATGTACTTGATGAAATCACACAAATTCCCCCGGTGTTGATTCCACAGAAATACTTATTTGGGGATATAGGAAAGTCCTCCGAAAAGATCAGAAGACTATTTAATGTCACATGTGCAGTGGCCAAAAAATGTATTCTGCAACAATGGAAAAACCCGGCACCAACCACTGTGAAACAGTTCCTCCGTGAGCTGGTCTATGTGAACGAGGCTGACGAACAGTTTGTCCTCACACGCCCTTCTGTGAGCAGGCCCAAGGACATTTGGGGTCCCCTCAGAATGTTTCTTTGTGATATGATCCCTGATGATGACAGTGATGTTTAGTCTCGATGCCCCTGGTTGATTCAGGTTATATGTACTGCTACCTCTCTATTTCCGTATCATGTTGATTTTAATTTGTACAATGCTGCTGGTACTGTGTTTGTGTTTCCAGACCACTAATAAAAAAGAGTTTTAAAAAAAGAAAAGAAATCAGTTGTTTACCACTCACAACATAGCTTCTTCAAATTTTCAAAACAAAGTTCCTCTGGTATAAACAAATTTGTTTGGAACAATTTATGTCACCTTAGGGTCCGTTCCACTTCACTGAATTTCACCAATCTCAAGCAGTTACAAATGTCATATCTGTCATGTTTCAAATGTATAATTCTTCATCAGGGAGGTAAACCAATTGATATATCTGTCAAGTTTAAAAAACACTATTAGAAATGTAGCTCCCATTACTTAAATCAACTCACAAGCCAACATACATTAGTTCTACTGTCCTGATATTGCTTTCACAAGTGCTGCACGGACTACTCTCTTGTTAGAGAATTGCCCTATAAAGTACAACAATAACAAGTACCCTACGTATACCAGCTATAGAAAATGGACTTCTTCTATATCTGTACTGATTTTAAATTGCTTACCTGTAGTCTTCCATAATCTCAAAAATTGTCTAAACTCCAAAGCCTCTCAAATTAGTAGCGGCCTACAGAAACATAACAAATGTTCCCATTGAGTCTAGATATGTCCTACAAATATCCTCATAGAAGGCCTAATGCTTAACTTGGCTTACAGAATTTCTACCTCTTAATGTCTCAAAAAGAGATTCGAAGTAGGACGTAATTTCGAAACACTGCTGCATCAACCTTACCTATCATCCCAAATCCCTAAATACAACTCATTGGCTCTTCCTGTGTTGTCACGTGATGCGTGCCAAGAACGCCAAGGCAGCGTGATGGATGTGATGTCACTGCACTTCTTTAGACAAAACATACACCTCTCGAACAATTCCTGAATCCATCGCCATCTCAAGGCACCATGTTGATATGTCATTATCAATACTGAAATGTTGTTAATATGCCCAAATAGATTGTTTACTGATAATAGTACCTCTTTACAGAAATCCAATGTTTTCCTCTCATCACATGGCGCGCCAACAATCGTCCATAGGACGTCATTGACATAACATCATTTGACAATTTAGCATGTAACTAGTACCTCATTGGAGATGCTAAATGTAATGACCATGCAAATAAGCTGGATATTATGTCCAGCTATTCAATTGCTCACATAATGTCCCAAAGCTTGGGTTTCAAAACAACGTTGTATACATTCATTCAATGTGTTCCTTAAATTCTTGTCAGTAAAAAGCAGGCCAAAGTCGTGAATTCCTTTTTCATAAAGTAATTAAATTTAGCTAGTTTCACTAAATATTCAAAATGAGGCAGACTTCAGCACAAGTGTGGGTATTTTTAAGGATTAAATTGCCAATGCATTTCAGAATTATTCCTTCGTCAGGGCAATCTTTTTCATATATCTACTCAAAACATTCAAGACATTGCATCAATATAATCATGTAATTTTACAATTCAAATTAAGCAAGTGAATAAAACACATACCATAGATTCAAGCGTTTCATGTAGTTGTCAATCCATGTAAAAAAGGTATATAAGTGATTGAACAGTGTCTTCCTTTGTCTGAAAGTGAATCACAATATGAATTTTTTATATGTTACCTTCTAATATTGTGTCTTTAACGTGTGCTGCAGTTATCCATTCAGTGGCTGTATAGCCGTAATGCAAGACTCACGAGCTGTTCAATAAACATATCCTTGTTTAATTACACATTCACATAACTAAATTGATCATAATTAGATCCTGGTTGTCCGCTGCTTACCTCTCCGTGTAGACTGTTTCGTTTCACACAGGCGCGTGATTGCTGTCTCGTGTGCACAGCTTGATTCTTTTCTTTAGAGTTTGTTGTCGTGGCAACGGAACTCTTTCTTTTGTTCTGCCTCCCGTACGAGCGGCATACTTAAATAAAGTGAATGGCGGTCTGGTGTTCAGCGTGACCATTCACTGATAAGAACCAGTGAATCAAAAGCAAGTAACCATGTAACTACGATGTGCATCTGTAATATATACTTCCAAATTCTCATGGGCGCATGTAGTGTTTTCTTTTTATACAATTGAAAGATATGACATTGTATATATATATTAAGTAGATTTATTCAGGAGAGCCCCCGAGCGGGCCATTTCACCAAAGCCACATCTTCGTGTATGATGCCATCAACATTCTGGAATCATACACGAAGATGTCACCATAGTAACAATAACATAACATTCTCACATCTCCCTACCTAAACACAAATAACATTATATAATATTATATTTGAAATTTAACTAAAAACACCTTATAATGAAAAAAACATAACATTTTATCATAACATCTATACCAATAAAGGATACAAAATCTTCCAGATTTTAGATAGACAGCCAGTCTTGGATCATGTCACGAATATGAACTTCTCAATAATATACATAGTCTTGTTTGTAATTCCATATTCTTTTCCTACATCTTGATCCTGACTGAGCACTGTCATTTCTTCGTTCAATTGAATTCTCCTGTACATCCTTCCCTTGTGACTTTCCTTTGACCAGTACGTTGGGTTCATCAAAACCATACTTGAAATTCTCAACCTCAACTGAATCATCTCCTCCATATCTCATCACTTCCTTCTCCTTTGCTAAAACAACATCATCACATGACCATTTCTTGCCATCCTCTAGTATCACAGACTTTCTTGAGCAATCCATCACTCTCTGAGGAGCGCGAAACCTTGACTCTCCTTTCATCACACGTTTTGGTTCTCCCACTCTCACCAAATCACCTTCTCTTATTTTACTCTCTCGGACATTCCTATGTTTGTCATAATAACTTTTATACTTCTCTTGTTTTCTTTTCACTGTGTCAACAATGTCATCCATGTTAATTTTTCTACTTTCATTGCTCATCATCCAAGCAGGCCTCAACCTATTTGTGAAAAGTCTTCCTCTCATCAACGTGAATGGTACTTCCTCAGTTATTGAATGCGGCGTGACCTTATATGTAGTGAGAGCTTCCTTAAGTGTCTCCTTCCATGGTAAACCGTTCACACTAGCTAACTGTATAATTCCTTTAATGAAACGGTTCATTCTTTCTACAAGACCGTTACCCATTGGGTGGTACAACGCTGTAGTACTGTGTTTAATAGATCTGTCCTTTAGAAATCCTTGAATTTCCGACGACATGAACTGGGCTCCATTGTCTGACACAATTTCTTGCGGGTCTCCTTCTCTACTAAAAATTTCATCCAAGAACTTCACAACTTTAACAGCTGACACCGACTCCTCTACGATGCCACACTCCACCCATTTGGATGTATAGTCAACCAACACTATAAGATAGATCTTTTGAGACTCTAAAGATTCATATGGACCAGCTATATCAATTGCCAATTTTGTCCAAACAGTAACAGGAATGTTCACTGGTTGTAATGGAGTCGACCGTATGGATTTGCTCTTATCGCTTACAGCACAAGCGGTACAATTCCTAACCAGGCTTTCCATATCACCCCACATGTTGGGCCACCAGTAAGCCTCTCTTACTCTTCTTTTAGTCAACATTCTACCCACGTGGCCCTCGTGGGCAATGTCCATGATCCTCTTCCTTAAAGCTGTCGGGGGTATTATACGATCTCCTCTATAAACATATATTTCATCACTGGACAACTCATCCTTAAATCTTTCCCAGGACCTTAACTTGTCATCAGTATCTCTCCAACCAGCTTCAATAGCTTTTCTCAGCATTTCTTGTTCAATGTCACTGTCCCTTGCTTCTATCCATTCTTTTTTCGAGAAGCTAGGATGTACTTGAGCTATAATACAATCCATGTTCTGTTCCTCCATTAACACTTGTCCATCCTCACAGTCATCTACCACACCTTCACATGGTAACCTGGAAAAACAATCCGCAACCACATTATTCCTTCCCGGAATGTACTTTATGGTCACATTAAATTGCATAATAATCAAAGTCCATCTTCTTATGCGCGGAGACATCATGTGAGAATTTTTCGAGTTCAAAACATGAACAAGAGGCTTATGGTCTGTTCTAACATCCACAGGAATGCCCCAAATGAGACTTTTAAAATGTTCTAATATCCACTTGACTCCAAGAGCCTCCTTCTCTATTGTCGAATAACTTCTCTCAGCACCTCTTAATGTCCTTGATGCAAATGCAATGGGAACAACTTCGCCATCTTGAACTTGTTCTAAGACACCACCTAAGCCTACATTGCTCGCATCAACTGCTATCCTTGTTCTGGCACTCGAGTCAAACATTTTCAAAGCCGGTGCTTTATTAATCATAGTCTTTATCTGTTCAAATTCTTTTTTGCATTCTTCAGACCATTTAAACTTCATTCCTTTACTCATTAGATTCCTCATACTTTCGGTGTTATCAGAGTAGTGATCAATGAATTTGGCATAATATTCTGTGAGTCCCAAAAAACTCCTCAGCTGGTCTTTATTACTTGGTTCTGGAATTTTGAGAATAGTGTCTACCAATGATTCTTTAGGCATGATGCCCTTGGTATTTATGCGATGTCCCAAATATGTCACCTCATTTTTCTTTATTTTGCACTTTTCAATTTTGAGTGTCATTCCTTTCTGCTGTAACACTTGCAGAACAGCTAACAATTTTGCATCATGCTCCTCTTGAGACATTCCTGACACCAATATATCGTCCTGGAAGTAATATACTCCTTGTAAACCTTCAAATAGATGATGCATTAAACTCTGGAAGACAGCAGCAGCCGAAGCTAACCCAAAAGGCATTCTCTTGTACCTAAAGGCTCCCAACGGCGTTACAAAAGATGTCAAATGTCTAGATCCTTCCTCAAGTACCACCTGATGGTAGGCCGACGACAAATCCAGAGTCGTAAAATACTTTGCAGGACTCATGGTGGACAACATCTCTCCAATATTCGGCAAAGGATGACGATCCACCCATATGTTGGCATTTAAATCTCTTAGATCGACACACATCCTGATAGATCCATCTGTTTTTTTAACTAACACAATAGGCGATAACCACTCCGAACTCTCAATTGGCTCAATGACATTTTGCCTGCATAGTCTTTCTAGTTCAACCTTTAACGTATCTCTGGTGCCGATGGGTATACTTCTCACTTTATGTACAACAGGTGTCACACCTCTTTTGAGAATGATGCGATGTTCGAAGCCTTTGAGCAAACCAATCTTGTCATTGAAAACTTTTGGAAAAGCTCTTGCCAAACTCTCTGCATTGTCACAAACATTCTCAGAAATACAAAGGATGGGTACACTCTCTCCTGGATGAATCTTGATATTCAAAGAAGATTGCTCCCACCATCCTACTATTGAAAAACCATTCTCTGCCACATACAGTCTGCAGTAGGTTTTTCGCCCTTCAAATTTCAATTTCACCCAAACACACCCTACAATATTGATAGGTGTCTTTCCATAACCTGTTGCTCTGGTGTTTGTCCTCTGTAGGTCTTCCATCTTCTTCTTTAAAACATTGACATATGTCTGTACATCGACCATAGTATATGGAGAACCTGTGTCCACCATCACTTGTAAAGTTATCCCATCAATATCCATAGGAACCCAAGATCCTACACCATCATCTCTTGGTGTGACTGTAAGTATCTGAACTCTATCTTCAGTCTGATCCGTTATTGCTATCAGGTTACTGGGACCAGCAATTTCCTCCACCGCTCTCACACCCATCGTAGTTGCACCTCTGCTTCTATAAAATCGACCAGTATTTCTACCAAATCTGCCATTATATCTGCCTCTCCCTCTGTTGCTGCGACACATCTTTCCAAAATGTCCCGTATGTCCACACCTAAAACACTCTGCCGAGACTGCCGGACACTCCTTTTCCGTATTTTCATGTTTGTACCATCCACAATATGTACATCTATTACTTTGCTTGAATGCACCTCCTCCGTCTTGTCTGTATCCACTAGATGCATCTGACCTGACCCTTCTCTTAACCATGGCAATCAATTTTTCTTCTTGGTTGTTATGCTGTTCATCATTTATCTCTTGGACTGACTTAATTCCAGTGTCTTCCAGTTTATTTTGAACTTCTCTCATACATTTTTCACCCATTTCAATTGACCTGGCTATCTCAACAGTTTTATCTAATGTAGGATTCTTCGCCTGCCATAGGCATTGCTGAATGCGCGGATCGGCCACATGCAACACTATCTGATCTCGCAAATATTCATCAGTAACCCCGGTGAATGCACATGTGGCCATTAATCCCCTCAATGCAGCCAAATATGAATCAATACTTTCCTCTTTGCCCTGTTTTCTTGTGAAAAACCTGTATCTTTCCAATACAATGTTGGATTTATTTCCAAAATGTTTATTCAATTTAGCAACTGCTATATCATACTTGCTAGAACCACTTGATGCTTCACCCCATGTTTCCTCATCATGTTCTAGTTCGGGCAATGACCTGAATATTCTCAATGCTTCTGTACCAATGCAGTGCAACAGGGTTGCTTCCTTCTGATCATCATTAAATTTTGCCCCTCCTATTGCTCTCAAATACACTTGGAAATTGTCTTGCCACTGCTCCCAAGGGCATGTTGGATTCGCAGGTGCCGATAAGAATTTTATTGGAGCAGCCGTGTTTTGCATGACTAGAGTTTGATGTTGATTCGTATGCAATGTCCCCCTCATAAGTAGTATGCTCCACCAGATCGCTTGTTCCTTCCTTTATATTGATATTTTATTTCCTCTTCACCAACAGTTTGCACATAATATTTTTCAATGTCATTTAAAAAACTCCTCGAGTATCCATCAACATCACAACTGTCAAGAGAACCGATTTCAGTGCCTCCGTGCAAACGCGTTCGAGCGTTTGTTTATTTTTCACATACTTTGTTTACATAGGCCCAAACAGCTGTTCGTCGCATTCATGAAACGCAGGATTCCGGCCTTGTTTCTTCTAAAATGGCGGCACGCATCACACGCTCGAAGGTCCTTTATTCTAATGTCTAAGGACGGTTGATCCACACTCGCGCACATCCCAATGCAGCTCTTGCCAGATGAGTTCAGCGTTTATGATTTTCCACAATATCATGCCGCTCACCTGCCCTTCGTCCATATGTATTTTACTCAACCACTCGTAGCCGCGGGTTCACACACTTCGTCACACGCATCGGGTGACGGCCGTACACCTCATTCATCGTAATCATGTCCGGGGGCTCCCTCAATCAGCTAGATCCTCGTCGCCAATTGTAGTGTTTTCTTTTTATACAATTGAAAGATATGACATTGTATATATATATTAAGTAGATTTATTCAGGAGAGCCCCCGAGCGGGCCATTTCACCAAAGCCACATCTTCGTGTATGATGCCATCAACATTCTGGAATCATACACGAAGATGTCACCATAGTAACAATAACATAACATTCTCACAGCGCATTGCTAGCCACCTGCGTGAGTTTCATTTCCTGTTTGCAATTAGTTGCCCTAGTAACAGGGCTCCTTCGTTCTGATCGCCACGTGTTAGTAGAAGAAAGTGTATCTCTCTAATTCTCAAGTAAGCGTGTTTAAAAGTAAGAGTGTTAAAAGATGATAATGTTTAAAAATAAAAATAAATGTTGCGTTAGTTTGCATACTAAATGTGGCTTCCCATGGTAATGATGGGTGGTAATGTTCATAGAAAGAGAAAATGTATCTCTAATGCGCAAATAGGAGTATTAAAGGGAATTTGTGTTAAGAGAATACATGTTGCTACAGCTCTCATACTAATGTGAGTTTCCATAGTGATTAAAACAAACTCATGGATGGTTCAGTGCACTGGTATGTCAAGCGTTTTATACGGAGCATATACAGTCGGGCCAGACTAATTGGTGTCACTAAGCGGCACCTTGGGTCCCAGACGGTTCGTCCGGTATATATGGTTTGGCCCACCAGTACAGAATGAGTTAGTTATATACAATCTGATATGTAATCAACAGTGCTGTATGTCATTATTAGCACCCAATACATTTTGATGTGGAGTAGTTGCAAATAATTACAAAAGTCACATTTAAATATAGCATTGGTAGTTGATCTCCTCATTCATTCCATTTGGGGTAAGAGACCCCAATCGATCAATCCAAAATGTTTCTATCTGGTCAAGTCTCAGATCCATATCTTCATGCGGATTGTTTTTCAAAATTACTTCAAGAATAACAAATCGTATTTGAGATAAATTGTGTCCTTTTTTAATCCAGTGGCGGGTTGCTGCTGAGTTAGTATTGCATTTCCTAATACATGAACGATGTTCATTCTAGTGGGTTTTGGCTGCTCTTATTGATTTGCCTACATAATTATGTCCACTAGTGAAGGCAAGCGTCCCCAACCAGCACGATCCTCCCCGCAATGAGAGACAATGAAGGACTCTCCCAGAATGGGAATAAGGCCAAGACAGAGTGCGGGTGAGCGTAAATGGGAGTTTATCAAAGCAAAGAACTCTGCAAACTCCGAGAGCGCTCTGTCTGACAATAGCAAAGACAGGCGTTTATATTTACAAAACACGTCATCAGAACCTACATACTATAAGGGGCACAAGTTCAATAGGATTGGGTGGCGATGACTAGCTATAGGCGCTGCTGCGATGTGGTTGGCCTTGGCTGGAGGACGTCACTGGTCGGCCTCGTGGGTTGGGCTGGGCCTGGCGGGTCGGCTGAGTTCATCCGGGCGGTGTTGTTGTGCCATTGTGGCCAGTGTCAGAGATGAATGTCTTTTCCTGACTTATTTGCCCTAGGCCATGCACACCACAGTCATTCAGTTATTGCAATATTATCTTCTTTAGTAAATCTTTCAATAGGTTATTCTACAGGTTAATGCAACACAGGAGGAATGCACCTTGTGAGGGGTTTGATGGTGATTCATCAGTGCGTGGTTACCAGTGTCCTGTTGACCGGTACCATAGGTCGAGGGGCTAAGTCTCAGGGCATGGGACAGGCGGTACACGTCTTTCTGTCTTGTTAGAAGTCGTTATGAATGAGCTGCTGTATGTTGCCACAGTATTGGGTGTCCTAATTGTACAGGGGCCATACGTCTAAGGTGATCCAGTGGGTTGTGGGGTTTAAGAGGGGGCGCCTTTAGATTTGTGTATTCAGGCGGAGGTTTACTGCTGTGCTGTAAATAATGCAGGTGGCAGGCCGTGGCCTTGGGTGCTGCAGAGGGGACTACAAATCTTTGAAGCGGCTCCAGCCTAGTTGGGGGAGGTGGAGCAGCACAGCGCGGGCCTCTGCTCTCTTGTTTGGCAGTCTTCGCAGGGTGGGAGGGGGAATGGCCTTGCACATATTCACAAAGGTATCTTCCTCGTGTGTTGCCGACTTTAGGTGGAAACATCATCAACATTTGAACACTCTATAATACTCATTTGGATCACTCGAAAACATACATTTTAACTTTGCTAAATGTCTCTCAAATATAGCCAATCTGAGCACATTATTTGTACACCATGTTTTAACAACTACAACATTTAGTTATATGCATATACATTTGCAGTAAGTGAGGTAGTAGTGAGGTTGGTGGAGCACATAGAAAATGACTCGCCACCGTACGTGACGGTAGTGGCACATAAGGGGCTTAGACATACACGCATGACAGGTGCATTCTCGCGCGTCCTTCACATGAGCCCTCTGTATGGTTACATTCGTCTTCCCTTGCACTCTAGCAGCATTAGTTCGGTTATGGCGCGGGACCATGGGGTGTAAACTTTTCAAGGATACACATAACGAATAGTCCCCTGGAACGCTCTTTTATTGTTAGCACCCAACTGCAGGGGTGTGGGTTCTTCATTGCTAATGTCATGTAAGCATGCATTCTACTATGTTTATACATTTTGCAGGTTTCCTTAATAGAAGAAGTTTTGTGGAGACATACACGCCTTGCAAGTAGTCTTGGCATTAATATTTGGGAACTTTTGCTTTTATCCGAGGACCGTTTTGCAGTTCTCTTTTTCACCCAGGCCTCGCTGGCCGGGTCATGCTGGGAGCAGTGATACACTGCGGAAGGTGAAATGTTAGAGTGTTAGTATCTTACACTAGCTCATGTCCGTCTTGTTCGTGGGAACGGGCTCACAGCGGATCTGCCAGGGAGCTGCGGCCACAGGGATAATTGAAACTCTCCGAGGGTGGGGGCCGCGCTACAGTGCGCTGAGCTCACACCATCTTTATTAGACAAAATGGTTTCTGAGGCCTAGCTAAATTCAATACGTGTGGGCAATGTCTTCAGCAGGTGAGCCCTCCACCACCTGGGCCCTGGTGGTATGAGGCGACGCCCGATGAGCCATGGCCCTCACCTGGGGAAGGGTGTAGGCAAGGGGGGTCTTTTAGACCAATCCTCCCCTACACTAGTCTGAGATGTGGGGCTATTAAATGGGAATAATTGCAGTTTAGATTGAGGAAAGTCACCTACCTGGGGCATACAATAAATGACCAGGGTATTCGGTGAAAGCCCAGTATGATTAATTCAGTAAAAGGGGCACTACCACCCAAGACAGCAAGTAAGACAGGCCATTAACCATTAGTATATGCATTGACTGAATATAACACCTGCGCATCCCTGAGAATAACTAGGTGGGCCTAAGCACTTCAGGAATTCAATTTTAATATAGTATATACCCCATGCTTCAAGAACATGGTAGCAGAATGTCTATCACATCTTCCACTGGAAGAGACAGAAGGGTTAATGGAAGGGGAATCCTGGGCAACAGTTGCTCAGGTAGCTGTAGAAACTGCAGTAGATTTACATTCATGGCCGAGAGAAAGTGATCTGGATATGGAATTGAAGATGATTCGTCATTTACTGGTAGTCGTCGCAAGTAGAAGGTATAAGAGACCAATTTCACCAAGCTCTTGATGAATTATGGGCACATCTGGGAGATGGCACACAGGGGACCCTTGAGGAGGAATATGATGAAGAGAAGGGCAAGAGAGTGGTATTGATGGCCCAAGATGGATTTAGAAGTGCAGGAAACGGTCAAAGATTGTCAAAGGTTGTCTTCCATGTGACGAGAGGCACAAATCTCACACTAGTATGGAGCCTCCCATACATCCAGTTCTGATTCCCAATTCCCTGTGGGAAAAGATAGTACTAGACTTTATCAAGCATCTATATGGGAGTGGCTTGATGGGACGATTTATTTTTGTCATTCTGGACTACTATTCGAAGTGAGCGTGCAAAGAGTGGTATGATGAGGCCTCAGCACTTTCCGTAATATGCTTTTTAGATATCGTTTTTCATGAGGATGAGTTCCCCTCCATGTAAGTAACAGATGGTTACCAGTCATTTGGTCGAAAACCAAAGGATCGAATGCCATTTGATCGACAGTGAAATGGTCGAAAAAAATGGTTGATTTTTTTTTTTTTTTTTATGGGGGGGTTTTCTTTATTAAAAATATTTTTTAACCAACCAAAACTAAAAAAAATATATATAAATAAATAAAAAAATCAACCTTTTTTTTCCGACCATTTGACTGTTGATCAAATGGTCATTCGATATTTTATTTTCAACCATTTGACTGGACACCGTAACAGATAATGGGGTGTGTTCAAACCTGAACTAGTAAAGCGTTTCCTCAGAAATGCTGGTGTCTGCCATGACACCCCAGCTGTCTACTGCCCCAGGGAGACTGGTATGGTAGAGAGATTTAAAAGTGTAATAAAGGGACCCCTCTAACTTGCCCGGAAGTCTTAATCTGGGAGCAATATTTAAGTACAAAATGAGGGTATATCGCACAGGATCCCATTTAAGCATGGGGGTCACACCTTATGTGGCTCTGAGGGGTAGCAACTAGTTTGTGAGTAAGTCCCAAAGCAGTTTGAAATGTAAGTTCAGGTGAATGTGGACAGGTGTGAGCTCATTCAGAGAGCGGAACAGTGTCAAGACAGAAACAAAACATTGTTTCAGGAACGTGACAGAGTATGTCCTGACAACATCAGAGCTGATGATTAGCTTACAATAAAAAAACATGGGCTATGGGGAAAGGGAGATTCCCTATTCTCTTCTAACAAGAATGTGGCAAGAGTGTTTGTCACAGTTGTAATTCTAGAAGATGGAACAAAATGGAGTCAACATCAGCATGTCAAGTGTCATGAGGCTGAACAATGAAAATAAATGTGCATCCAAGCATCAGGAGTTGGCCACTACCCAATTAATGTGTATTATCTTATATAACAAGGTTTTTGTTATATCAATAACCAAACAGTTAGGTTTAGGTTCTGCCTTATGAACCTGTAATATTTTTCTTGCCTAACAAATTGTTATGTTTTCAGACAGCAACTGCACCTTCTTGTGAAAATGTACTAAACCTTGGTTGTTAATTTGTTTGCTTTCATTGTACTATAACTACCTGCGCAAACACCAGATGCATTATAATTAATCTATGTCTTATAGAAAATTACAGAATCAGTGAATTGTTCATGATCACCTTTTCCAGTATAAAAATTAGGAATCAATTGTCTTTCATGAAAAGAGTAATTCATTGTTTAATCCAACACTGCTGTCCACACCTACCCTAGGATTTATGCTCAGTTTAGTTGTGGATATACACAAATATGAACATTGTCTCCATTCCTTGATTACATCATTTGAATGACAATGATTATTCTTTGTTTATATGTTTTGTCCACTTGAGTTTTACTTACAATACATGTAAATAAACAAATGTCCCCTAAAATAAGGGGTTAATAACAGATCTGTGATTCATTCCGAAAAAAGTTCTGTTCTTCCTCTGCATGTGAGCATAATTTGAAATACTTGCATACTGGGTAAAGGGTGATTAGTTTTAACACCATCACAGTTTCTCGTAAATAATACAACATTCTACAAATTTATTAATGTTCTAATTCTTTTGGCGGTTACCATCCCCCGAGTTATACATACGTGTATGATGCAGACAACATACCATTGCTAGGTCCAAGTGACATTGCAGAGACACCTATTTTGGTTGAGGGTGGGGAAGGTACAAACTCCCAAAAATTAATCAGCATGCATGTGAACAGATTAGATAAGGAACTTCAGGAGTACTAACAACTGCTGAGTGCACAAATTAAGTTAAAGGTGATGTGGCAACGAAACCAGCAGGGCAGACAGGATCTGATGGGTGATCACATCTCTTATGTCTGGTACCAACTAAATTCAAAGACTTTGGGATTGGTTGGCTTACCTAAGATTGGGAGGAGTCTGGAGAGCTAACTCATGGGATGGCTCCAAGGTGTCCCTATGACATTGGTCTGTGATACAAACCCATGGTTCGGTATCCGATAGTTATATAGAGCAGCAGAGGGAAGCGGGTTGGTTCTGAGTCTTCCTCCTGCAAGCTGGCCCATTGTTTCCCTTTTATAATTAAACTTACCCTTTCCTACATGCAGCTGCTGTATCTTCAATACAGGTGGGGAGGAGTGTGGCGCGCTAACTCATGGCCTTGCGTCATCCCTGTGACATCAGTGCATGATTCTGCACTTGACAGTTACAGGGAGTGGCAGAGGGAAGTGGGCTGGTGCCAAGTCTGCTGCCTGTAGGCAGCCCATTTTTTCCACATCTATATTTTAATTAACTTTTCTTACTTGCAACACTTGTGTATAGGCGCGTTATAAATGCCGTATCATACTGCTGCTGCTGTGTCTTCAATACAGGTGGGAGAAGTGTGGAGAGCTAACACATGGGATGGCCTTGAACCGTCTTTTAGACATCGGGGGCGTTATTTGAACCTATGGTTCGGCACTCAATAGTTGCAAAGAGCACCAGAGAGAAGCAAGCTGGTGCTGAGTTGTCCACCTGTGAACAGGCCCATTGTTTCCCTTTTATAATTAAACATACCTTTTCTTACATACCGCTGCCATGTCTTGAATATAACAGCCATTCCCAGGTAGGAAGATTGCCAGTGACACTTGCAGGACTTGCCACGTAAGCAGCCAGAGTCGTCCTGTGCACCAGTGTCCACCAGCAGCCAGGCTTTGTTTTCAAGCTGGTCACTTTAAATGTTCTCTTTCAGGGGTAGGGAGAGGGTCTACACCCTCTTTGGAAATACCTGTCTTCACCCAGTGGATGGGAACTGTGGGCAGCCCATATCCGAGCCAGGCTTGAGTGAAATCGGCTTCAAGATGGTTCCAAGATGATTCTTCAAGATGGTCCTTCCACATGATGCTCTAAGAGGAGTCACAAAGTTGATTCAATTAAGGGGGGTCTCACCCCCCCCCCTTATATAGTCACTTGCCACAGCATATAAGTCTTAGGGGTCAGTCCTTCCTGTCATAACAAGGGTTATTCCATGTGATGTCAGCTCCCAGGATGCCTTCTCTACTGAAAGTTAGGGGATGTCTGAAGTGTCAGAAATGCAAGACAGACACAGAGGTAAAGGTTTCTCAAAATTTGCCATTTCATTAAATAAAAAGGGTGTGATAAATGTCTATCTTTCCCTATCCTAACGAGGATGTCCCTACGTAGCAAACAAAAACTAAAGAAAGATGACATGGTGTCCACATAATCTCTGACCTTCACACTAATACACACAACAAACATGTACAAGGAATATTTGTCTGTCTTCAGTTCAACAAAACAAGGTAAAAGTTCAAAATCTTAAATTGTAGAAAGTATTCCTTGTGACCAGGGCTGTGCTCCCTTCCCCTGGATTAATTCAGGAATACCCCTGGGAGGGTTCTGATTCAATGAAGTTCTGTTCAGTTCAACACAAAATGTCTTTTCCCTCCACTGCGTCCTTCCACGTAGTAAAGTAAATGTATCATTCATAAACACTTGCTCAAAAATCAAAGCACTTGTTCTCCACAATATCCTTCTGGGTAAGGCAAATGTCTTTCTCGCAAAACACCAGTTCATAAACCAAGGTAATTGTTCTCTTCAGCATTTAAAGCAATTACTAGCACATCACACTTATTCTTCAACTGACTACTTTTGTCAGGATAGCATGTAACCACCTTTGGTAATCTAACAGTGTGTCACAATGATAATAGAGTAAACAAGTTCTTTCCACCACACCTTTTTGCTGCAAACACTCTGCTTTAAACCATCTTCTTTTTTCCCGGTCCACTCACCTGCCAGGACTAACTACTATGATCCCTTTCCTGGTGTACTCGCCTGCCAGGATGAAAACTCCTAAAACTACAATTGGTCTGATTGGCAATATCTGTTCCAAGATTCTCCACACCAGTTTCTTATGTGGGGAGGGTTGAACAGTGTCTGCATCTTTGTATAGTCTCTAGACTCTTGGCAATGTGGGTTACAGGTTTCCCCCAATTGGTGCCCCATAAAAGAGGAATGTTGCCCTTGCTGCCACTGTGCTGCATCTTTACAGCCTTTTGGCTGTTGGCAATGCGGATTACAGTTTTCCCCCAATAGGTGTCCCATGAAAGGGGAATTGTGCCTTTGATGCCTCTGTACTGCTTCTTTACAGCCTATTGGCTGGTGGCAATGCGGGTTACAGGTTTCCCCCAATTGGTGTCCCATGAAAGGGGAATTGCGCCCTTGCTGCCTCTATGCTTTCTTTCTTTGATAACCAAAATTACAGTTCACTTTCAAGTGTCCTGCTTGGAGCCCCCTGGGATCACCTGTAGCATCAGGCCAACTCACTGGTCTTCTTCAGCATCTGCTTCCTTGGTTGCTGCTTTGGCGGACCTCCTGCAACCTGTCCACTCTGCCAGCTACCGCAGGTCTTCAAGGGACTGTATGGCTCTTCTCCGGAGCTTCCCCAGCTCAGTTGGCCCAGCGCTCTGTGAGAAACCTGAGAGTTTTATCACTGCTGGAACCCCTGAATCCTCTTCTCAGATGACCAGGGAAAGGCCATCACTCTTGGATCCCGACCTTGTGGGTGGAGAAGCGAGGGAGGATCACATGGGTGGGGGGTCAGTGGGGATTGGGAGTGGGGTACATACAGGTGAGACATAGTATCCCCCTTTTCCTGTTGAGGACCAACCTAACCCTTCGTCAAACTTTATGGGTTACTGTAAAGCTGTTCCCCTCATTTACTCACATGTTACACTTGACAATACTGGGACGAGGAAGAGGCGACTAAGAGTAACGAACACTATACCATTTCACCACTCTAGTACTTGGACAAAGAAGATGCCTGGAGAGTGCTGTAAGAGTCAAGCATTTCCCCTTAATCAAAGTCAGGCAGAACCAATTGAGAGAGCACAACTGCAACCTGTTAGTTGGTGTATAAAATGAGAGACAGAGAGCACCAGAAAAGAGCAACAGGGAGGCATGTGGGGGAGAGATCAGCACGGGACCCTTGAGAAAAGGAGGCAGCTGTGGTAGGACTGTAGAAGGAGCCAGGACGCTGGCAAAAATCCCTCAGGACTTGCGGGACCCAGAAGGAGCGGGCCGTGTCATTGCTGCAGGCCTGGGAACCTCAGTGAGCGAGACGTAGGAGCTGCAAGATGCCAAGAGAAGAAAGGATGCTGCCTGTGAAGAAACCTACAGGTTGCCAGTGTGCAGAGGGAAACACCCGGCAGACGAGCTGTGCTCGTATCGGTGGACATTCTGGCTTCAGAAGTGCAGAGGAAACATCGGCAGCCACCGAGAGGAGACGCCTATCGGACCGTAATTAAGTGGCGGTCTGTAAAATTAAACAAAACAATTGCCTATTTAATACTGAACTAGATGGAAACTTTAGATTAAGCAAAACCAATTCCTATTGAATATCGAACTTAATGGAAACTTTAAATTAAGCAACATGAATACATATTGAATACTGAGCAAATTGAATAACAAATTGAAACCTTGAAACTAAACAGATTGACTATTAAACGGAATAAAACCAAATGGGCAAAGTAGACAGAACGGCCCAAGCGCCCAAGTGTGAGAGAAAGCCATAAAAAGTGAGATAGGAACAAAACAAACCCAAAGTGAACTTTTATGAGTGAATGTAGTGCAGCACGGCTAAAGACTGGTAAGAGGTGTCTGACACGTGATGGCAGAGCCATGAGGCTGACAAAGGGAAGCCAGACTGGAGTGTAAGGCAGCACATAAAGCCAAAGGCCGATAAAGAGGAACCAATCTGAAAGTGATTTGGTACACAGGAGCCTGTGCGGGCTGAAGAGCCCAGAGATCCTGGGTGCACGACGTGCGAGATGGGTGGACCGTGTAGTCTAACAACTGCGCCTAGACCAGTGAACCCAGAATGCTGAAAACCAGAGACATTGTGAAACAAACCAATAAGAGCACTGTAGGTAAATTGGTGAGACAAACCAGAAGGAGGGTCAAGTGGACCTTGAATGCTATGAAACCTTTTGAAAGACTAAAGCAAGTATAAGTGGTGAAGAGAAAGTCTAGGGGAAGGGACCTCTGAGTCTTGAGAAACCACACGTGTTGTCTGGAAAACAACGCCTCAAGACCTTAGGATTTTTTAACTGTGTTGCTTGGAACTTGGGGAAGGGAACACTGAGGATTATTTGGAACTGTATTGCCTTGAAGTGGAGAAAGGTAATCTTGCGACTTCTTTGTGGAACTTTCTTACATTTGGGCAAGGGGAGCTGAAAGAGAGCTGGGAGCTGGAAGAAGCTCAGTTAAACACTATGGGCCTCATCACGAGTTGGGCAGTAGCCCTTAAATGTGGCGGTAATGGTGTTACCACCGCATTAAAGGGTCCGCCCAATCTCGAATCTGGCGTGTTTACCCCCAGCTGACAGCTGGGGGTAAACACGCTGGAAAAATGCCAAATACACAGCTCGCCGATCAGAAATTTAAAGAATCATGAAATTACTCAGGCCCAATATGAACAACTATAGGATAGAATGTGAACAGCCCTATTTTTAGGAAAAAGAATTTATAAAAATGTTTGCAAAATAACTGTTAGACAAACAACTGTGATATAATCTATTTTAACACTAATCAGATATACGCCTTCAGGACGACCTGTTTTTTTGGGTTGAAACACGTGTTGGCGTGTTGTTGTGTTCTTCACACTTTCTATTTTGTGATATGTTGTTGTGCTCATAAAATCTTATGATGGCGAGCCGTTATGCCCTTCATATGTTCTAACTTGTGATATGATGTTGTGTTCTTTACACTTCATGATTTGAATGTTGTATCTCAAAATCTCTTTGAAATATAAGACCAACCTGTATGAATAATAATACAGGAAAAAGTACATGCTAATCTGTATGAATAATAATACAGAGGTACTGGACCTTGACTCAAGTGTTTTTTGTTTAGAGTATTGGACTATCATTTTTGGATTACTAATACTTTATTATACACATAAATGACTAAATGGCGCAGTCTGTGAGGTCAGTATCTTCTCTTACTTGTAATAGACTTAGGGCCTCATCACGAGTTGAGCGGTATCTCGGTGGTTTAAGCGCCAGGATACCACCCGGGCTAATAGCGTTACCGCCAACCGGTTCGGCACTATTAGCGCCGGATCAAGGGTTGGGCGGTAATGGGTTTCCCCATTCCCCATTGGGTCCGTTGGACCCAATGTGGCATTTTCAGCGCAATTATCGTGCGTTAATTGTGCCGCAGTGATTGTGCCCAAAAATGGTCGTTAAGTTGGCGCATTTACCCCCAGTTTAAAGCTGGGGGTAAATGCTGCTAGACGCGTGATTGGGAGGACCCTTACATGCGTCAGTGCCCACAGGTCAAGCGGTATTACCGCTGGATCACGGGTTGGGCGATAACGCTAAATCCCCATTCCCCATTGGGTCCATTGGATCTCCAGTATTGTTCTAGATATTTCCCCATAGCAACATACTGTGCTATTTTCCATCTAGTTTTCCATCTAGTTCCTCCTTGCACACCTTGGAATCAATTCGACCGATCAAAAGGGCCCTGAACTACAGTGATGACATCCTCATGTTTGGCATGTCGCAAGAAGACCATGACACTGCATTACTGGAGACGTGCAAAGCATTACATGAAGCAGGCCTGACACTCAACCTGGAGAAGTACAAGTTTAGTAAACGGAAATTGAAGTTCTTCTGCCACATCTTTTCAGACGTAGAGATGAAACAGGACCCAGATAAGGTCAGCACCACCAGCCACCTACAAGAGCCAATGCAGGTAGCAGGCGTGCATTAATTTCTCAGCATGGCCGGATACTGCACATGATATATCCCACACTACGCATCCCTGACTGATCCCCTGCTTGGATTGCTGCAGAAAGAATCACCATTTCAGTGGTCGATAGACTGCCAGACCACATTCAATGGTATCAAAACAACCCTAGCCGAGGCACGCCGGCTTGCATACCTTGACCCCAACTGGCACACGGAAATAACAGTGGACACCAGCCCGGTGGGATTAGGTGCCATCCTAGTACAAACAAGCGGCACCCCAGACACATTGTCGCCTACGCGAGAAGGCCCTGTCTGCCACAGAGACGGCCTACTCACAGGCTGAAAAGGAAAGCTTGGCAGCAGTGTGGGCGTGGAAACATTTTCACAGCTTTGTTATCAGAAAGAGGTTCACGTTGGTCAGCGATCACCAGGCACTTCTCTCGCACTTCGGAAACCCTTGCACGAAGATGCCACCCAGGATTGAACAATGGGGAATCAGGTTGCAGGAATATGATTACACTATCATCCACAGACCTGGAGGGGACCAGAACCTGGCGAATTACCTGTCCCGCCACCCGTCTGGAGGGCCATTGACGGAGAGACACTGAATACATTATGTAACCGCCAATGCCCTACCACCCACACTGTCCCTGGATGCCATTGACACTGCATCCGCAGCCGATCCATGCATAGCACTGGCCATAAGCCTCACGTGCAACAATAAATGGAAGGACTACCGCCGTGCAGTCCTGAACCACCCAGAGGTGTGCAAGGAGGAACTAGATAGGCTAGCGAGAATACATACCGAACTAGCAGTCAAGGACCACTCCATCTTATTAATGATATGATATGATATGATATGGCATTTATAACATGCCTATAAACAGGTGTTTCAAGGCGCGACGAGGCAAGGCAGGGGAACAAAGGGAGGACAGACAACGATTATACTACGGCAGGTGTCATTCAGACCGCGCAAGTGCATGGAAAAGGGAAGGGAAAGTGCGGGGGGTGAGAGGGGAAGGGACAGTGCAGTACATGGGAATAAATAACAATAAGTAAAGTAACGGCCAGCAGGTGGCAAGTGCAAAGGTGAGTGCAGGCATCAGGTTCATTAAGAGGCTGTCGCCTGATCATCCTGCAACACTCAGCGCCGAAGTCATCAAAACACCACATGAAGGCCAACGGGGCGCGGCGGTGCCACGTATGGTTCCCACTCATGGACTCACTAGTAGACAGCTGGGTCAAGGACTGTCTGCCTTACCAACACACATTCCAGAACGACCAAGGGACAGGGTAGCTGTTGACTTCTACCCCCCCATGGAGTATGGAGAGTACCTCTTAGTATTTATCGATGAGTACTCAAGGTTCCCCATCGTAAAGAAGATGACAACAATGGCATATCCTCAGTTGGCCGCTACATTCGATGAAGTACTCAGCGGGTGGGGCATCCCACGATCCCTCAAATCAGACAATGGACCCCCTTTCAATGACCATGAATTTGCAACCTTTGCAGGACACATGGAGTTCTCACACCAAAATATCACACCCCGCTGGCCATAAGCCAATGGAATGGTAGAACGATTCATGGTCTCCATCAAAAATACAGTACAAAGAGCGCGGCTAGCAGCCACCAACCCAAAACAAGCACTCTGTAGGCTGTCGCGGGATTACTGCAACACACAGCACAAAGCCACCAACAAGACACCTGCATAACTAATGATGCAATACCAAGTGTACACCGGGTTGGTGAGAGACACCAGCGAGCAAGGGAAAGGAGATGAGGAAATCATAAGGAGAGACAGAGAAAGAAAGGAATGTACAAAAATAGACACCGACGTGAGACGAAGGGCAGTGCCCAAAGAATTCCAAGCTGGAGACAAAGTCCTAGTCCAGCAAGCCATGAGCTTAAAGACGAATGCAAGATATTCACAAAGACCAGTGAAAGTGGTTGCTGTCAAATGATCCATGGTAACGGCTCAGAACTCGCACACGAAATAACAAGGAACAATTTGCAGTTCAAACACCTCATCAAACGAGAAGAACCCGAACTGCTCCCACCGGAACCAGACCCTGAACCCAGGGAACCACAAGACGTCACATGGACTCCCCCTGAGATCCAGGCCCTGCCTGAAACAATAGTGACATCAAGATACAACAAACCATGGACGCGCCCCAAGCGCTTGACCAGGAGACCAGCCCGCCTAGTAGACGAAGGGACATTTGTCAGGGGGTGATGTTAGAGGTCTCTGCATCTTTAAGGGATAGACCGGAACAGGGGCGGAGCTAGGACTAGGGAACAGCACTTACGGCAGTTCCACGTTGGCGTAATAAAGACGAATAAAGAAGACGGTTGGCGTAATAAAGACGAATAAAGAAGACGTATGTTTCCATGCCCTCTGGTGTCTCGTCCTTATTTATGTAGCGGTTACTGTTACCCGGTGGTTACGGGGTTAAGGCTCTCAGCCCCCTCCGTTGGGGAGGCAGAGTCTGATGAGTCTGATGAGAGAGGAACAGGAGATAGGAGTTCTGGGGAATGCGCGCGAGGAGTTAGTTCGTTGTAAGGAAGAATAAAGATGTTCCTACGCTCCCTCTGTGTGTGCGTCCTTTATTAGGCCTATATCCATAGGCAACATTTGCCACCAAGGATCGAACGGTGGGGCATCCACCTACAAGAATACGACTATGACATTGTACACCGCTCTGGGGGTGACCTCAATCCTGCTGACTATTTGTCCCGACACCCTGTTGGAGCCCAGGAAGGGCGATGTTGCCTATGTACAATATGTGGCATCCCACTCATTGCCACCAGCGTTATCCCTTGAAAGGGTCGCCGCCGCGTCCGCCGCCGACCCTACGGCAGCCCTGGCTATCAGCCTAACTACAACCAACAAATGGAAGGATCATCACAGAGCAATGTTAGCCCATCCAGGAGTGAACAAACAGGAGATCGAGAGGCTAGCTAGGGTGCAGAGTGAACTGGCGGGGAAAGACAACAACATTCTACTAAGGGGATGCAGGATTGTCATTCCCGCCACGCTGAGAAGCGAGGTGGTCAGCACAGCCCATGAAGGCCACAGAGGGGCTGAAAATATGAAGAAGCAGCTGAGGTGCCATGTGTGGTTCCTCTTCCTGGATGCCGCCGCCGTCGATGAGTGGGAAAGGAACTGCCATGCCGGTCAGTGTACAGCCCCTGCCGAACGTCCGCCCCCACTACAACACACTCAGATACCTGACCGCCCCTGGGAACGAATAGCCATGGATTTCTATGGACCTACAGAAACAGGTGATTACCTCCTACGTTTTATAGATGAACATTCGAGATTTCCTATAGTCAAAGTAGTTACCACCACAGCGTTTCCCCAGGTAGCAGCGGTGATAGAGGAAGTATTCAGCGAATGGGGGATCCCCAAATGTGTCAAGTCCACCACCTTTCTGTGGGCACGAGTTTGGAACACTGGAGAAGCACCTGGGTTTCAGACACATGAAGATAACTCCTCGCCACCCACAAGCGAACGGAATGGCAGAGCGCTTCATAGCGTTGATTAAGAAAACAATATGGAGAGAGCCAGGCTTGAAGCAGTCAACACGCATCAGGCATTATGTCGCCTCTTAAGAGACTACAGGAACACTCCTCATGAGGCTACAAACAAGACACCTGCCGAGCTCATGTTCCGCTATGAGGTGCGGACCCGCATTCCGCACAACTCGTCAAGTGCAGAGCCGGTTGACATGGACCTGCTCCAAAGGGATGCCGAGGCAAAAGAGAACGCGAGGCGCAGTACTGATGCGCGGCGCAGAGTGGTGGCACAAGAATTCCACATAGGAGATGAAGTCCTAGTCCAACAGCCAATAACCAGGAAGACAGATCCGCGGTTTGCCCCAAGTCCCATGAGGGTAATCGCAGTGAAAGGCACGATGGTGACAGCTGAAGATCAGAACAGAGCTGTCACCAGGAACTGTCAACAATTCAGACATTATGTTAAGAGAGAAGGCACAGAAATACCGCAGAGGTCCGTCTCCCCAGAACCACGGATGCAGCGGGATGACCTGTGGATCCCTCCGGAGGGAGATCCTGGAGGGACGAGTCAGAGAGTGGAAACTCAAGATGTTCCAGAGCCAGTTGCTCATGGTGAGAGGCCACGACGAATCATCAGGAAACCGATGAGACTTGTTGAAGAGTGTTAAGTTGATGTTTGGACATATTGTTCGGGGGTAGTGTTACCCGGTGGTTACGGGGTTAAGGCTCTCAGCCCCCTCCATTGGGGAGGCGGAGTCTGATGAGGGAGGAACGGGAGAAAGGGGTTCTGGGGAATGCGCGCGAGGCGCGCCAGTTAGTTCGTTGTAAGGAAGAATAAAGATGTTCCTACGCACCCTCCGTGTGTGCGTCCTTTATTAGGCCTATATCCATAGGCAACAGTTACAACAGGGTCCATTCATTTTTTTTTGTTCGAGTGGGCCCCAAAGTTGGTTGTGCCCCAAGTCTCTACGTTCCTCGCAATGTCCTTGGGTGGGCCCACTCTACAGCACCCATATGCTGTGCGCGGGTGGGCTGTAACGGGCCTTGCCTCCTCTAACTTTAGCTGGCCTCTGTGGTGTGTGATACGGCCTCCCTTCCCATCTGTAAAAACGTGCACCCTTTGCTCCCCTGTTCACTGAGCCTGTGTGGGCGGACGGTCTTCTCCGCCCAAAACAACAATCGCCCTGCAAAACCTGGTTGGGAGCGCCACCTGCCGGATGCTTTCTCTTGACGCAGAAGATTCTGCTACTTCATGGCGCGTGCACAGATGTCGTCTCACAGTTGAAGTGCGAGCCCAGTCTCCACCAGCTTGGCCTTTGGTCCACGCGCCGGCGCCAACACTCTGCGTACAATGGGAGTATTAAGGCACACCGTCCTTTCGACTTTGCCCGCTCAATCCATGTGCGGACCGCCAAAAGATCTCGTCAGCTAAGACTGTTTCACCATCAGTTTGCCCACCCGGGCCGGAAACCCAACGAAGGTGCTTTCATCGCTCCCCGAAGACCCCCTTTGCTTTATTCCTTGGATGCAGAGTGGTGGTGGATAGTGCAGCCGAATAGGGCGCCGTCCAACACTCGTCCTGTTTCCCAAACACCTCATGTAAATTGTTAGCAGTGGCGCACTTTTTTCACACGCCTGTTTCACACAAGAGGGTGAATGAATCATGTATCCCTGTACCTCGATTAATCCGTGAGCAATATATTACCCCATATGCTTAGACACTGTTTAAACATGTGAGATTTTTGTTGCAATATAAGACACTGTTAAATCATTTTTCAATCCTACAGGACTGTCCCATTTGAAAATACTCCTCTATTCCACAGACTGTGCGTACACTGTTAGCAGGTAAATCAATAATGTTTTGTACCCGACCCCGATTACGCTGCTAGATTACTTGTGTATTCCTTGAGCCTTGGCTGTTAGGGGAGACGAGCCCTTTATCTGCTAGGAGGCGAATCCTTTATCCAGGCACTCGTAACCTGTCAGCAGAGGGATCCGAGAAAACTACACAGTTGTTTAAAATGTTAGAAAATTAGTCTTTATCCTCGCAGATAACGTTGTTACGCCGTTGGAGGCTCGTTGTACATTAATATGTCAGAGGAGAGTCCTGTGTAGAGGGGGTTGACCTGGGAGTAGTTAATGGCCGTGAAATGAGTCAGATGGTGGGGGTACTTAGCTCTCGAGGGTTACTCAGGCAGGAGGATGGATGGCGCCCTAGCAGTCCTGGGCCAAGCACCTGTCGTTAATGTTCTGTTCCAGTGGGTAATGTGTCATGAGTCTGAGCCCTGCACGGCGGGTAGTGTTACTCTCTGCTTTCTAGGTCTCCCTCTGCCCTGGCGCTGTGCCCCGAGGCCCTTATCATTCCATCTACCCCTCCTTTCCTTCCTCTCACTATTACTCTTGATCCTGTGCGTCCCTTTCGCCTGACAGGATATCAACTTTCTCCCTCTGCCCACTGCATGTCTCCCTCCCCAGACCTTCCTGTGAGTTTATTTCTTCCAGTACTCCCAGTTTATCTACCTCCTCAGCAGCTCACCCTGAGATCCTTTGTGACTCCCTCTTTCAGCCCCCAGCCCCCCTCCTTCAAGCTCTTAAAGGCACGACCTTGCACGCTCACACCAGAAAAAATACAACCTGCTAGGGAAAAAAAGACTCAATACACCGCTTGCAAGGATAACAAGTATTTACTTCTGCAAAATATAAATGCATCAGCAAAGAACTCTGCTGCTGCCGAACGTTCTGCCAAATTGGGTTTGTACAGCAAGCTAAATGGACGCCTGGCATCATCAATGTCGTCATTACATACAGTAAAAACCTGCAAGGCTGGTTGGAGTAACCCTACACACAGGCAGCCCACTCTATAGGGGATACTAGGCTATTGGTCCCAGCCTTCTTGCTCGTCTCCGTCCACGTGGATGCTGCTGGGCTCGTCATCCGCGATAAAACAGGGGCTAACAAGTCATTACTTATTTTGAATGGTGCACCTGGCAGAAATGAAATGAAATGATATTTTATTTATATCATGCTCGTACACAAGTGTTTCAGAGCGTGACCAGGCAAAAAGGGAGGGAAAAAAAAACTGCGATCTTACTAGGCCCAGTGACATCTAAGAAAGCGCAAGTACATGGAAAAGGGGGAAAGTGCATGGAGCGGGGGTAGTGGAAAGTGCGGAGCAGAGGAGAGAAAACAGAATAAATATTAAATAAAATAAATAAATAAAAGCAATAAAACTGAGATGGCGCAAGGCCATACCAACTTGCATACTTCACAAGGCCCTTCAACCTCATTTTGAGCTATAATTTCATCCCCCCCCCCGGCACCTCGCAGCACAAATCACGTGACCCAAATGTGAAGGCAAGATAGCCTTACTTTGTGATCTTTTTGATCGATTGGAGGTCTTACAGCTTTATGGTCAGGGGGTCTAGGCCTGGCTGGCACCGTTGTATGTGAAAGCACAGGAGGACTGCAGTTCTGATGTAGAGGGGGTGTTGGTGCTAAGGGCCATGCTATCTGTTTCGTTGGATGGTAACTGCCAAATGGCACTCTGCCCCCTTGTGGCCTTGCAGAAGACATTAGTCCTGGGGCACGAAGGTCTGCAGCCTTTGAGACAATGAAGGGCGTGTAACTCTCTGAAGCTCACTTGTGGTGTGAATTATGTCTGTGCCAGTAATACAAGCCTAATACGAACACGTCTGGTGCTTTTGCTGCGCTTGGGCCTACGTTTCAAAATGGCTGCCAATAACTAAGATGGCGTTTACACTCTCATCTACTATGTAGCTCCTAGTGCATGCACTACGTAATTGTACACTCTCCTGCGTGCACGCCTCCCTCCCCCCACTCTCAAAGTGCGGTTTATTGTTTGTTTCTCATTCAGAATTGCCTAGGGGTATGGGAAGACCCTCTCTCTTTCCCAACACTCTTAAGTTTCCCCATGCATGGAAGGTCTTTGACTCCCGGTTTTATTCTTTGCACTCTTGGACATGGTACCTTTTGCTTTTCCCATTTTTTTAATTCGGGACTGCAAATCCCAGAATTCGACAAAAAACAATAGGACTGAGTGACCGACTTTCGCATTGGCACGCAGAAACTAATCCTCCATTCTTATTTCCCTCGGAAACAGAATGGGGGAAAATACTCTGGGATTACACCTTGTGGGGTGAACGAGAGATGGTGGAAGGGATAAGAGTGGAATCAGGGCAGTCAGGAGTAAAGCACAGATAAAACAAAACAACGCTCAGTTGTAATGAGATGTCTTTCTGCATGCTCAGATCCCATAATAAACCCACCTGACAATATATACATTTTTAGCATAACATGTTGAACAAAAGAGTAAGCTTTTAGCTTGATTTTGTGCATCGTGAATGGAAGCCTACAATTACAAGCATGAAACGTAATTTTTAGAGCTAGGCAAGGCCAGGGAGGCTCAGGCTTGTCTGTCAAAAATAAGGCTCTGGCCTGACTCTCCTTTCGGGTCAGTGCCTGCCCAAAGCAAGGGCCGGCAGCATCTGTGAACCACAAAAAAGTGCTTCCCTGACATCCAGGCACATAAAGGTGTGATTTTGAATTATTTTTTTAGCGAGTTACCAGCTACGTATGCGGTGCGTCCGTATGTTCTGAGGTGGCGGTCTCGCAGAAGGTATTACCCAAATAGTTCAAACACGTTTCTTCGAATGCACAATTGACCGAATTACAAGGGTCCAATTGACCTTTGCACAATTGATCGTGTGTGTGTGTATATATATATATATATATATATATATATATGGTTTTGCATTGGGTGGGGGGTTGCCGGGGGGTTTCCCCCTGCATATATGTAACAATTGACCTTCACAATTTGCTCAATTGTGCAAAGGTTAATTGTCATTCGAACAATTGTGACTCGAACAATTTGTATACAACCCTCGCAGAAGGCTGGGCTGCTGTCCCTCATGCAGCGGGTCACGCAGGAGCATCCTTTGAATTCTCCTGGGTGGTGCGCTGCACGGAGGATAGCAGCAGGCAGTTGCCCGGGGACGCAGCAAGCTGATAGTGCGGCTCCCATTTTGGGAGCGGAACTGTGAACAAATCAAGTATAATTTCCTGCTTCTTGTCTCCAATACTCCTGCTTGCCTGGTTCTACGTATTCCCCTGTTGGGGTCCCGACGCAGCTACTTCCTGTCCTGCCCCTTCTCCACTCATTGATTGGCTGGGGCAGAACAGGGAGTCCATACATTTCCTGTTTAGAAGCAGATCAGCGACATTGAGGCAGATAAGTGCTTTGTTGTATTCCTCTCCCCTGCCCTGCCCCACAAGGGACATCCTCCACTATTCTCTCTGCATTTGCTGCCCCACCAGCCTCCCCCTTACCCATGCCACTATCCAGAATTTCCCCACCTCACCTTGAGTGCCACCAGCCCTATTTCTCCCCATTCCCTGCACCACCATCCACAAAATACCGGTGCAACCCCTCCACCCAATTGAACCATCCCCTTTTCTCACCCTCCAGCCCATTGTCACTCCTTTTATTGCCCCAAGCACTTTTCACCCCATTTCTGCCCCAAGCACCTTTTCATCCCCTTTCACCCCTTTCTCTGCCCCTAGATCCTTCACATCCTGTTTTCCGACCCCCTTTTATCAGCCCCAGACCCTTTTCACCTCTTTTCTCAGCCCACCATCCCTTTTCACCCTTTTTCCTGCCCAGCCACTTTTCACCCACTTTATTTGCCCTGCAGCTCCTTTTCACTCCCTTTATCGGCCCCCAGCCCCTTTCGCTGCATTTCTATTGCCCAGATCCTTTTATCCCCTTTTCTCTGCCCTAGCCTCTTTTCCATTCCCCAGACACAGGTCTCCCCTTTCCATCCCCCAGACCCTTTTCTATGCATTGTGCTTAAATGTAAAAGAAAGAAAAACCATAATAGAGCTCTTCTGAGCTTGAAAGTGTGTCTCTGAGCACCGGGAACAGCTGATCACTGCGGGTGCAGTGCGTGGGGCTTGGGCATTGCCCCTTTATTGTTTTCTCTTTTTCTGGCTAACTTTAATCCACGTGCAGCAACCCAGGGTTTGATTGCGCCTCTTTTAAATGGAGTGAAGTTCAGCGCCTCATTATATGCAGACGATATGGTCCTGTTTGATCTTTCGCCAGGTGGCCTGCAGAAGAATTTATATTATGCTTATAAATATTTTAAAGGCCTCAGTCTCCCACTAGAACCTCTGGGGGCGCCTTAAGAAATGAATTAGGTAAAGTAAGTTTCTCTCCAAATCCAGAGGAGGTTTTTAGAATTTTTCTTTAGTGTTCAACTTAATTCCCCTCTAAATGTGATGTTTGCCGAGCGCAATTCTGCGCTTAACTCTGGCAATGGCACTAAGAGCTGGTGGAACTGGTGACAACTTTGTAGGTATGCGAAAATATTGATGCCTCCGAGAGACTCACTCTTTCAGGACCTTAATGCGTTGTTGATGGGTGGTTCTTTGCAATCCTTGGAACCATTTAAAAATAAAATGGATAAAATCTTGGATACTATTGCTGTTTCTATTGAAGATCTTAAACTAGGTGTGTTTAGAAATAAATGGAAAATTATATGACTGGGATTGGTCGATGACCTTGGATGCTAATAAAGAATATAGTACATATACGGACTATGCATTGAGTTGACAAAAGAGGGAATCTCGCTCTTTATTACATGGACATTTAATGATGTATAGAGTCAGAAACATCTACATGAGATTTAAGCTGAATCAGTTTCTTACATTGGAGCGCATGCGGAGGTGGGATCAGGTCATTTCTCTAAAAGGTGACCTGAGCTGCCGATTTTGTTTATGTAAAAAGCAGTTTGAATCTTTAACTCATCTCCTGATTTACTGTCCTCATTTTGAGGCGGATAGACGTAATCTCCTGGGATATTATTTTTCCGCAGGAAACAGACATAGCAAGATTTGTTTTTTGGGAACGTTGCATGCATGGGAACAGTATGCACATGATTTTAGCTCTCTCACGTGTACTATTCAAAACTGAGGATGAACTAACAAAGAAAAATGGGAGTTTATCATTGGTTCAATCTAAATCAGACTAACGGACGCTCTACCTTGTGTACGAATCCTATGCAAAAAGAGAATTGTTGTAATTTACATAACTAATTTACGTTGTCATAGAAAGTTGATTGCAAATGATCAATGATTAGAGGGGAAACGTGAATAGTATTTTAGGCAATGCTATATGGATTTGGAAACATGTCACTATCAGCTTGATTATACTTTATAAAAAGAAAGTTAACGAATAAGCTAATCATTTGGTGGCCTGACCTGAAACTAAACCAAAGTGAAATGCTACTGTATAACATGACGATAAACTGATCTTATAACACACATTTTAAATGAATTATGAAAATTGATGTTTTATGAAAATTAATGCTTTTTAAGTCATGAAATTTAAGACATGTTGTAAAGGTTTAAACGTGTATGTAAAGTATAAACAACTCTTTTTTTTAAAAAAAAAAAAATGTAAAGAGCTGGTTCAATGATGGAGTCCATCTAGTGAAGGTGTGGAAGCCGGGGGACGTAAAGGCATTGGTCAATTATCTCACACCCAGAGCAGCTCTATTCTGAAGAAGAGAGCAGTAGAAATGAAGTATAACGCTCTTTATGAGAGAAGTGTAAATTTAAGCTCATTGTAACATTATACTCCCTTACCCAGGCGACCGGGTGTTTTCCACGTTGTACTCAAGATTAAGCCCCCCAAAATCCAAAGACTTGTATTAATGACTAGGGTAAACATACAGATCAAGAACCCTGTGGTTGGCTAGAGAAAAGGTTTGCCTCTATGGTTTGGGGCAAGTAGAAGATTGATGGAATTTTTTATTAGATTGTAAATCTTTGACTATATTAAGGAAGCAGTGGTTAAGGCCTGCTCGTATTAGAATTCGATTACGGATTTTAAACTGTGATGATGTGACATTTTTAACAGATTTTGCTTATTTAATTAAGAACACGCTGGGTGTTGTTGCCACTGATAGGTGAAGGCTTTTAATGTTTTTGGTAAGGTGTTTTAACGTAGCTGATATTGTGTTGCTTTGTATTGCATTACCTGTTCAGGATTTTTATGTATTTATTTAATGTGTTTTTAGATGTATTTTAATGGATTGTATATCCAAATAAAGTTTCTACTCTCGCTTGTGTCCCCGGTTTGGCATCTGGGGAAGACAGTCTATGGGGTTTCGAAATCCAGGTAAATCCTGCCCAATTCCAGCACTGCTCATAATCGCGTCCCCCAACCCCCGCATCAGGGCCGGCTTTAGGCATGGGCCACCCGGGAAGTCGCCCGGGGCGCCACATTAGCCCCCCTGCCATGCTAGCTCGGGGGGGAGTCTTTCAGGGGCTCCCTGAGCTGTCTTGGTGAAGGTGCCCTGTTCAAATTAAATATGCCCCGCCCTCATGCTGGCACCATGCACTCTAGCACGAGAGCAGGGTGCTTTCCATTTCATCAGAGTGCCGCTGCCACACCACCTTGGGACCGCCGTGCTGGTGTAGCAGCAGCGCTTTGTTGAAGTGATAAACTCCCCACTTCAGCACTGGAGCGGGGCGCTTTCTGATTTCAATAGAGCACCGCTGCCCTGTGCTAGCGTGGCAGAGCAACCCCAAATTTGGGGCCGGGCACTACATTTTGTTTCATTGCAGGTGCTGCCAGGGCTAATTCCCACCCTGTCCTGCATCATAGGCCCCCATGTGTGCCTGCCACACTAGAGACCTTGCAACCCTGCCCTTGTGTCCTGTGTGTCTGATTGTCTCCCTCCCAAACTGCCTATGTATCCCCTGCATCGACTGCTGTGTGTCTCCAACCTCTCCCCCCAGGCACGGGCCTGTTATGATTTCCAGGGGGGTCCATGCGTCTCCCACCACAAGGGCATCAGGCTCCCCAAAGTCGGCCCCCCTGCGTCTCCTTACCCCGTGTATATTGTACTTCTCTGTCCCCTTAGAGCCCCGTACCAGTTTCCCTCCCCCAATCCTAAATGTGCACCTCCCTCATCAGCCGCACCTGCATTAAGGATATTGTGAATAATTATATATAAACCGACCGGTCACGAGACACCAGGCCTTGACAAGTTACGGAATGGGCCCACCGTGCCTGGCATAACCAGACCTGAGTTTGTGGAAGTGATACCAACATGGGAAGAGTAAGGGAGAAGTTGGGGGCAGCTAGCCCTGTGACTCCATCTTGCACGACCAGGGTCCCCCGTGTCTTCTTTCCTAAGGCCCCCTCTGCATGTATGACACCATGCCAAATTCCATTCGGGAGATGCTCGTCAAGTAATGTTCACTTTGCCTTCTGGGAATTGTAGTACTGGATTGCCCAGTTAGAATCCCTTTATCCAATCCTGTTTTTATTCTTTGCATTCTGGGTTGTGTAGTTGTGTTACTCCCATTGTACCTCTAGTAAACATTCAAAAAATACAAAGACATTTAAATAACAGGGCTGGGTGAGAGCCTCGCGCATGCCATTGCGGCTATAGCGCCCCTTTCGAAAATGTTCAGTCTGAAACAACAAGGTTTGAAAATAAAATCGCCAAAGTAAAGTTTGAAAACGTATTTTTTCTGCATACTTTGCATTGGGTGTCCAGTCAAAGGATCTAAAACAAAAGGATTAAATAAAATAGGGTTGAGTCGAAAGGACCGAGAAAAAAAAAGGTCGAATGCCTTTTTTTAAAATGTATACATTTTTTTTTGGTTTCCGTATAGAAAAAAAAAGTGGTTTTTACACCAAAATCAGGGGTTTGGTGGGGGGGCCCAAAAAATAAATAAATACAAAAATTTTAAAAATTCGACCTTTGTTTTCGGTCCTTTTGACTAGAAACTATTGCATTTCGATCCTTTGTATTCGATCCTTTCACCCATAACCCTTGCATTGATATCCACTCAAGTAAGTTAAAAAGTGAATTGTTTTTCTTGGTGCATTTCGTTTATTAGTGTTATGTTTGAATAGTGTGTCCCTCGCCTGCACTCCTGACATTCTATAATGCATGTTCCCCATCCCTTGTGCTGCATTTTCATGTAATATTATAACGGGAGGCGTTGTCCTCCACGAATCCCCCCCCCCATCGACCCTTTTACTTTCCAAGAAACAATGTGTATGCCTGCCCCGTTTAAAACTTTTCTTTTAATATTACATTAAAAGTTACGGCGCGCCTCCCTCGCCCACCTACCCACCACCCCTGCGTCGACACGAGCTATTTTACCTCATTATTTCTTCCAGTCGCCCTCCCACCGCCCCCTTCAGATTTAGCACCGAACCATCACGGGATAATTTGGGAGCAGTGTTTGTGTTTTTCCCACTTCAGGAGTCCATGTGTCGCAGTTGTGTATCGCCCCAACACTCGTGTTTTTCCCCAGGAGGAAGCCCGGCGCCGCCCTCCCCGGTGTGCTCTGCACACCCTCCCACCCCTTCACTGCCTGACAGGCGGCACATGTGGTACCAACGCTACGAAGAGTCTACAGGGCAGCGAGGCTTCTGCGTGCCCGGAAAGGATCTGAAAAGACCGAAGAGTAAAAATACCGCGGGCTCCAGGAATAGCAGTCCTAGGGGCTGCCTTATGAGGAAGCGCAGGGGGCCTTGGGGGAGGAAGCAAGGACCGAGGGAGGGCTGGGAGAGAGGCCAGGGGCGGTAAAGAAAGCTGGGAGGGGCTAGGACCGAGGGATACAAAGGGAAATTGGGGGTGCAGAGGGACTACCTGGCCGAGTGTAGGAGCAGGGGGAGGGAGTGAGGCCGGATACCCTGGGGGTGTCAAGGGAGTGAGTGATACCCGTAGGAGTGCAGAGAGTCTGGGGAAGCAGGGCGAGGGACTGTGGAATACCTGGGGGAGTGCTGAGGTGGTGAAGGATAACTGGGGCAGCAACGTGAGGGGAGCTGAAGCAAATCTGGTGGAGTGCACAGAGACTGAGCGTCAGGGGGGATGACTGAGGGAGGGATACCTGGGAGAGTGCAGAGAGGCTGGGGGAGTAAAGGGAGGGGAGAATGGAGGGGGGGTGCAGGGGCTGTGGAGTAAAGGGAGAGGGCGGAAGGAGACCTCGGCGTCTAGGTGTGCGGAGGGATACACGGGGGACTGCACAGGTGGAGGAATATAGGAGTAAGACTGAGAGATACCTTGGGGTGTAGAGAGGGTCTGGATGATTGCGAGGGTTTAGGTATTCCTGGGGTATTGCAGGGGAGTGGGGGGAAGAGGGCCTGGAGGTTTAAGGGGAATGAGGCATGGGGGGCAGTGGGGGACTGAAGAGAGACTCGGCGAGGTGGTGGGGTAGACCTATGGCCCATTCCATCAATCTTCTACCTATGGGGTAAGGACTGAAGACTTGGGGAGACAGGACAGGTGGATAGAAGAAAACCTAGGTTTAGGTGCAAGGGCTGAGGGTGACGTGGGTGAATGGAGGAGCTGTGGCAGTGGAGGGACTCACTGGGGGAGTACAAAGGGGCTGGGGAGTGGGGAGCTGATGCGTATTTAGTGGTGTCCAAGAGGAGTACAGCGAGAGGGGCAGTGAGTGATGCCTGGGGAGTTCAGAGGGGACTGAGGGATACTTGGGGGCGTGCAAAGGGGCTGGGGAGTAAAGGGCGGGAGGGGGGGCTGGGTGATACCTGCAGCAGTGCAGAGGGACTGAGGAAGGCATGGGGGAGCTCAGGAGGGACTGGCAGTATAAGGGGGCTGAGGGATATCTGGGGGAATGCTGGGGAGCATAGGCTGAGTAGTGTGGGCTCGCTTTGCTCCTCTTACCAGATCCCTACATAAATAATAAATCACAGACAAATTATGTTTATGGAAAAGCTGTAGGCCGTAGGCATTTTATTTTCTTACAGAAAATACAACACAACAAAAATCAATACACTGCCATATGCTTTTGGGCACCTTGTGTCCAGTCCCGAAGTTGCCCAAGGCTCCTCCTGAGTCCTTGTTACCCCTGGGCCTCCGTTCCTGGGCGCATGCCGCCTACGACATGCTTTGGACCGTGTACCGAAAGAGTACTCGGCGTTCCCACTTCTGCCTGCTCCTTCTTTTTTGGACCATCTACCGAAATAGTACTCGGCGTTCCGGCTCCTGCCTGCTCCCCTCTTCTTCTGTTATTTTTGTAGGGTGGGTTGGGTGGCAAACGTTTTTCCTTCCCCTTATCCAGGCACTAAGAGTCTATCCGAGAGAGGTGAGCTCTTACCTGGTTTGTGCCGCCTCTCCTTTTCCTGGCTTACTTATACACCCCCGGCATTTTGTTCCTTCTTGGGGGCGGCCGGGTTACCCCCCTGGCACCTTGCTGTTATATTTCGCACCTTCCCAGGTGCTGTTTCCTGCCCTTTCCTGGGCTTTTGTTTCTTGTGGCGCCGTTCGGACGCCCCTCCCTACGCTTTCGCGCCGTTTCCCCCCATCCCGCGCCGAAACTCCCAGACCCTCTATCGTCCCGCATTTCATGCAGCCCGGGGCCTGGGGCATAGGCTGAGTAGTGTGGGCTCGCTTTGCTCCTCTTACCAGATCCCTACCTAAATAATAAATCACAGACCAATTATGTTTATGGAAAAGTTGTAGGCCGTAGGCATTTTATTTTCTTACAGAAAATACAACACAACAAAAATCAATACACTACGATATGCTTTTGGGCACCTTGTGTCCAGTCCCGAAGTTGCCCAAGGCTCCTCCTGAGTCCTTGTTATCCCTGGGCCTTCGTTCCTGGGCACATGCCGCCACACCTGAGCAGGTGTTCCTCACGCCCGTTCAGGTCCCCCCCAAAAGCACCCTACCTACAACCCCGTTCTTGGAGTGCCCTAAAAATGTTGTCGGAAAAAACCCCCATCCCTTTCCTTGATAGGTGTACCCCATCCTGGTGAAACATGTCTGGATTGTTCCAGTGTAGACCATGTTTTATGAAGTGCAGCCCTGTGCTCTTGCAGTACTTTTCTACTGATTTATTTAGTTTCTTTCTGGCTATTTCGATTGCGTGCCTCTTCTGTGCCCCATACCAGACAATTCTTGGTATTATTTCTGACATAAAAATCTCGATTTCCACCAGCTGCGGGCTATGCTATGCAGTGACTCGCAAATGTTCCTTTGTAATTTACCCCTATTTGTGCTCACCAGGTCGTTCCCTCCGAGATGTATAACTAGGTACTCGGGGGGGGGTGGTCCCTGAAACCTATCAGGTCCGACAACCTGTCGTGGATGTCCTCCCAGTGCATCCCTGGGAGGCCCCACCAGGATGTAATTGTGTTTTTGAAATGTAGTCCTTGCTTCACTTCTTCCAGCCACCTGCCTGCCCGGGTCACGAAAGAGTGCCCCACTATCCATGCCGATTTGTAGGGTCCAGCCTCTATGGAAACGGGGAAGATAAGTGTTTGTATCAGTTCCTCCCTTATGTATTTTTTAAAACATTGCGACTTGCATCCCCCAATTCTTTTCACACCCTTCGCTCCCAGGCCCCCCGCCCATGCAGAGGTTGCTGCTCATATCCTGAAAGAGTGTGTTCCAAATTCGGCTGGATCCCATCCTGCTTTTGCCACCGCCTGTTTCAATACCGCCTGAAACTCGTACCTGCTGAGTGCGCTGCGGTCCCTATGTATTAATAGCTGCCCGTCGACCTCTGGTCGAAGATCTAGGAATTCTTGGGTGATGCATCTGGGACGGTGGTCCTTCTCTCTGATGCAATTGAGGTCTATTGCTCTCCCCTTCCCCGTTTGGTCTGTTTTAGATTTCTTTAGCATTATAGACATCCCCTTGTTTCCCATACTAATGTCTTTCCTTGCCAGGCTGTCTCCTGCCACTGCCTTCTGGTATCTGGTTTCTTCCCCTTTAATTTCGCCCATCCTCTCATAGCGTATTTTATTCTAGCGCTGTCGGTTGGTTCCGGTATGCCCGCCACTTTTGTGGTAAATGCCACCACCGCTAGGTGCGCTGCTGCCCAGCTTTTCTTCTTCCCTTTGGCAAATGCCCCTTCGAGAAATTCACACATTTTTTCCGTTGAAATTTTTTCCACCTCTTTTATACCTGTTTCCACCAACACATCTTTTACATGCTTAAAGTACTGCTTGCCAGTTTTGTAGGATAGGGCGTTCCATGTCAGTTTGTCAATGACCCTTTCCTTTCTCCATTCTTCTCCCACTTCTTTTGAGTCGACCTTGTGGCCAACCGTGCTTTCCTTTCCAGTGCCTCCAACGGGACCCATGCCTTCCACGGCGTGGGCATTCTTTCCTTGTCGGCTTCCGGTCTCAGCTCCCTGAATTTTTCCCACTGAAAGCGAGAGATTGCATCAGCCACCACATTTGCTTCCCCAGCGATATGCCTCGCCTTTATGAATGTATTCATTTTTAGGCTTTCCAGCGTGATTGCCCTCATTAATTCCAACACTATTATGCATGACGCACTTCCTTTATTTAACACGTGCACCACTGCCATGTTATCTGACCATACTGCCAACTCCTTGTTTCCTAGATCTTCCCCCATGCGCATAACGCGACCCATATCGGGAAGATCTCCAGCAGCGTTATGTTTTTCGTCCATTCTGCCACCTGCCATGTTTTTGGCCACTTGCCTGCACACCATTGATTCCCCAGTATCGCGCCAAAACCAAGGCCACCTGCTGCATCAGTGAACAACACCCTTTTACCTTCCTCATTTACCGGTGAGCGCCATATCACCGACCCATTGAAGTATTTCAGAAATTCCGCCCATACTTCCAGATCTCTCTTGATTCCTCCCCCTAGCCTGACTCTGTGGTGCCCCTTTGTAGCACCTCTCATTTTCAGCTCAATACTTCTCTGGAACACCCTCCCCTGTGGTATGACTCTTCCTGCGAAGTTCAGCTTTCCTGCCAGCGCTTGCAATTCTCTCACTGTCACTTTGTTTCTTCCTTGTAGTACCTTTATTGTCTTTAGCAGATCTGTCACCTTGTCATCCGGGATCCGGCACCTTCCTTTGCTTGAGTCAATTTCTATTCCTAGGAATTGGATAATCTGCGTTGGGCCCATCGTTTTCTCCTCCGCCAGTGGACAACCCCACTCGCTTGTTATTTCCACAAATGTATCCAAGGTTGCCCTGCATAGCTCTGAACCTTTGGGCCCAACGAATAAAAAATCGTCCAGGTAATGTACCATCATGGACTCCCTCATCTCTTCTGTTACCGCCCAAGGCAAAAATGAACTTACCCTCTCAAAATATGCGCATGAGATGGCGCACCCCATCGGGAGACATTTGTCGATGAAGTATTCCCCCTTCCAATGCATACATAACCATCTTTGAGATCTGCTATTGACTGGCAACAAGCGGAATGAAGATTTAATGTCTGCTTTCGCCATCCATGCCCCTTTTCCTGCTTTCCTGACCAGTTCTACTGCCTCCTCGAAGTCTGAATATGAAACCGTTGCGTCGCTCCGGGCGATGCCGTCGTTCACCAAGGCCCCCGGGGGGTAGGATAGATGGTGTATCAGCCTGTATTCCCCTTCGTCTTTTTTCGGCACCAGCCCCAGTGGAGAGCATATAAATTCTTCGAATGGTAAGGCTGTAAAGGGGCCCTCCACCCTCCCCAGTTCTACCTCTTTCCGGATCTTACTGATCACTATATCTCTGTTCTCGGTTGCCAACTTCAGGTTTCTAGGAATGTCTTGCGCTCCCTGCCCAGTAAACGGAATGTTAAAACCTTCTCTTAAGCCTTGTCTGATCTGATCTGCCGTTTCTTGGTCTGGGTATTTCTGGAGCCACCCTTCCATCCTCTCAATTTTTACTGGCGTGGCCCCCTTCCCGCCCCAGTTCTTATTTCCGCGTCTCATCACTTCTGCCGCTTGGAGCTGCGGCCCTTGTGCACTTGGAGCTGCTGTGGTCACCCTTACATCTCCCGCACTTGTGGCTGAACTTGCACTTCCATCTCCAGCTACAGGGTACCCCCTTCTCGAAATTCCGACATTGTCCTGGTTCTGCTTGTGCTGTTCCCGTGCTCCCGCTGCCCCCCCCTGCGTTGTTGGGGGCAGGCTGCTCTGCCACCCTCTCTGTGACCCATAATTTCTGCTCCAAAAACTCTGGTCTCTATTTCTGTCATAGCTGGATTCGTACCTTCTGTTATTGTATCTATAATCCGCTTTGTAATCATTCTGCCAATATTGCCTTCTCTGCTCCCCCCCTGCACTTCGCTCCTTGGAATCCCATTTCTCCTTCAGCACATTAAATATGTAGAGATTAAAATGTTCTTCATCCCAACCCATATCCGGAAAGCAGTCCATCTCCTTTCTGAACTCGTGATCATACTCCAGCCATGCGTCACCCCCAAACGCTGCGTGTACCTTCAGCACCCTCTGCTGATACACCACTAATGCTACCCCGTCTTCCGGGATTATTTGTAATATAATTGTAGACATTATGGTGAAGGCCGCCATCCAGTTGTCAAAATTCCTTACCACTTGCCCCATCTTTAGTAAGCTTCTCGCGTCCTCCTTAATGTCCTCTAGGGCCACATTCATCCCCCTCTTTTGACAATCTAACAATGTGAAAATATCGATCAATTCCTTCCTCCATATTTTCTTCTTTACTTTGTCATTTATATACCAAGCCAATGCCTTCATTGACCTGCCCTGTGCATCTTTACCCACGGTGGGCCTGCAATACTTCGTCATGAGTGGCCCCCCAATTTCTGCCACTGCCACCGTCGGTGCTGCCTCTGGTGGTGGGTCCCCTGACACTGTTGCCCTTGGTGCCCCCGTTGGCACCCCCAGTTGTGGGTTGGTTCCTTGGGTGCTTCCCCCGTGTTTTGCCCTACCGGTGCCCCTTGTGGTGCCAGGACTATTGGTGCCCCTTGTGGTGCCGGGACTACTGGTGCCCCTTGTGGCGCTGGGACCGGGGTTTCCCTGGGTTCTGCCCCTGCCCCTCTCTGTTTCTACCTGCTCACCACTCCTCTCCATTTTACCCAAGCCCTTAAATGGTCCCTTTCTTCGTCATCACTGCTTGCTTCAGTTGAGGAACTCCCCTGCCTCTCCTCCCTGGATCCCTCCTCATGTCTGCTCTTCTTGCCATTGGTTCTGGGCGACTTACCCGAAACCGTGACGCAATTTTTTTTACATTTTTACGATTTTATTCCCCACATTATTATTCACAGTACCTTTATTTTTATCTTTTTTCTTCCTCTTGGTAGGTGCCTCTGTCTGTTCCTCCGATCTCTTCGACTCCACTCCCCCCCTCTTCTGTCCTTGCGGTACCTCGTCTTCTCCTTTGCTGCTGCTGGGCTCTATGAACAGCAAAGGTGACATGTCTTCGCCCTTTCTTCCTTCTGCATTATCTCCAGAACCCATTGTGCCCCATATTCTTTCTCTGCCTTTCTCGCCCATTCTGAGAATTCTTGAGCCCTTTTTGCTCTTCCTTCCGCCATCCTTCTCATCTGAATTCTGTCAGCCACGCTTTCCGGCTCCTTCACACCGTACGTCCTCTGTTTTTCCTTGTCTTCTACTCCCGATCTTCCTCGCCCGTCTCGCTTGTCCACGGCAAAGGTGCTCTGTTCGCTCGCAGCTGGTACTTCTGGGTCGCTCCTGCTCCGGCACAGCTGGGCGAACTCGTAGCCACTGCGTTTAGATCGAATTAAGAGGAGGTGGAAATGCGTGAACCCGCAAGAGCAAACGTTTTTCCTTCCCCTTATCCAGGCACTAAGAGCCTACCCGAGATAGGTGAGCTCTTACCTGGTTTGTGCCGCCTCTCCTTTTCCTGGCTTACTTATACACCCCCGGCCTTTTGTTCCTTCTTGGGGGCGGCCGGGTTACCCCCCTGGCCCCTTGCTGTTATATTTTGCACCTTCCCAGGTGCTGCTTCCTGCCCTTTCGTGGGCTTTTGTTTCTTGTGGTGCCGTTCGGACGCCCCTCCCTACGCTTTCGCGCCGTTTCCCCCCACCCCGCGCTTAAACTCCCAGACCCTCTATCATCCCTCATTTCATGCGGCCCGGGGCCTGGGGCTCAGGAGGGGCTATAGGCTACCCCGAGGATAGCATGGCTAAGGGATGCATGGGGAAAGGCAGAGGAGCTGGCAGGGGAGGGGCTGGGGGATATCTGCAGGAGTGCTGGGTGAGTAAAGGGAGGGGGGACTGAGGGGTACTTAGTGGCGTGCAGAGGGGCTGGGGGAGTAAATGGAGAGGGGACTGAGTGATACCTGCAGCAATGCATATGTACTGGGGAAGTAAAGGGAGGGGGGACTGGAGAATACTTGGGGGCGTGCAGCGGGGCCGGGGAGTAAAGAGAGAGGGGTCTGAGTGATACATGCGTCAGCGCAGAGGGACTGAGGAATGCCTGGGGGAGTTCAAGAGTGGCTGGCAGTCTGAGGGTACTGAGGGGTATCTGGGAGAATGGTGGAGAGCACAGTTGGGGCTGTAGGCTACCTCGGGGAAAACAGAGCTAAGGGATACCTGGGGAAAGGCAGAGGGGCTGGGGTATGAGTGCAGAGGGGCTGGGTGAGTAAATGGTGCAGGGCTGAGGGATATATGAGGCTTGCAGGGGGGTCGGGGAGGAGGGGACTGAGGTTTAGGTGGAAGGGAATGGGCTGTGGCAATAGAGGGAAGGATGCCTGGGGGAGTAAAGGGAGCGGGGACTGAAGGATACTCGGGGGCGTGCAGAGGGGCTGGGGGAGTAAAGGGAGGGGGGTTGAGGGATACTCGGGGGCGTGCAGAGGGGCTGGGGGAGTAAATGGAGGGGGGCTGAGGGATACTCGGGGCGTGCAGAGGGGCTGGGGAGTAAATGGAGCAGGATTTAGGGATATGTGAGCTGTGCAGAGGGGTTAGTGGAGGAGAGGGCTGAGGGAATGGAGGGAAGGATACCTGGGGTAGTGAAGAGGGACTGGGGGAGTAAGTTTCGGTAGACCTATGGGGTAGGACTGAATGTTTAGGTGCAAGGCCTGAGGTAGTCTTGGGCAGTGCAGGGGGCTGAAGTATTTTATTTATTTTAATTTGTGGCGCACCTAAACCCTCCGGCACAGGGCGCATTGCAGACCAGTTACATATACAGGTATAACGGTAATAGTGGACATACAGTTAGGAGAGAGGAGAACGGGACATTCAGGACATGGGGTGCATGCAGGGTGACATCTTGGTCGGCGACATTTTAGGCAAATAGCCAGGTTTTCTTACTAGATTTACTGGGTAACATGCATGGAATGGGGGAGTGCAGGGGGTTTGCGATTGAGCTAGACCTCAGAGGTAAGGGGCAAGGATGACAAAGGCCTGGGATTCTGGAGAGGGGCAAATGGAATATAGGAGAGAAAGGTTAAGGGGCAAAAACTGAGGGAGGTCTGGGGGAGTTGAGTGGCAACAAGGTTAAGGGAGTGAGGGAGGCCTGGTGACGTGGAGAGGATATGGCGTAAACAATGTAAATAACGCTTTTCAGTCAGACTTTCCAATGGATTCTTATGGAACCCGCCTGCCTCATGCAGGTGAATCCCATCGGAATCCATTCGTTTTACACCAGCATGAAAACCTCATGCTGTAGGGAGAGGCTTTGGAGGTGGAGTGGGAAGTACGAGGAGGAAGTGTATTTCCCATCCCGCACTACCCCCAACGCCCCTGAAAAAGCTTTGTAAAATCTCCCAGAGTGCTACAGCAAGGCGTGAATGGTCTTGCTATACCGCTGCGTCCGGACCCCCTCTATGTCTCTGACTCTTTCTATGGGGGTGAGAGTCGCATAGTCGGGTGCTCACGTGCAAGAGCCGCCCCAGCTGTTGCTGATAGCTGTATGACCAGGGGAACACAAACAGATATCTTTAGAGGACAGTGTTTTCTATTAGAAAAGCAGCTATTGCAGGGATTCAAAAAAGTTAATGATTTCATGGATCTAACATTGTAAATTGGCTCTTTTAAAAATGGTGCGATGCTCGTTCCCAATGATCATTCCCAGTTTATATGTTAGTCATGATTAAGCTTTACCGCTGTTTTATTGAGCAAAGCAAACTATGAATACCTAGAAGAGCACTGTACATCTTTTTCTAACAGGCTATCATTCCCAGATAGACAGTCTTGCATACGCCTCTTGCCTTCAAAATAACAACAAAAGAAATGCCGAATGCGCGTCTAATGGCCGTTCAGCAGCACAGAAAATGCCAAATCCGATTACATCGAAGAAGAGGAGAGGTGGTTGCGGGGGTGTCCCCTGCTCCCCTTGTTCGGTATAATTCGAGATGGGGTTGAGGGAGTGTCCCCTGCTCCCTTTGTTCGGTATAATCCGAGAGGGGGTTGCGTGTGTGTCCCCTTGTTCAGTATAATCAGACAGGGAGTTTCAGGGGTGTCCCCTGCTCCCCTTGTTCAGTATAATCAGAGAGGGAGTTGCGGGGGTGTCCCCTGCTCCCCTTGTTAGGTATAATTTGAGAGGGGGTTGCGGGTGTGTCCCCTGGTTCAGTATAATCAGAGATGGGGTTGCAGGGGTGTCCCCTGCTCCTCTTGTTCGGTATAATCTCAGAGGGGGTTGCGGGGGTGTCCCCTGCTCCCCTTGTTCAGTATAATCGCAGAGGGGGTTGCGGGTGTCCCCTGGCTCCCCTTGTTCAGTATAATCAGACAGGGAGTTGCAGGGGTGTCCCCTGCTCCCCTTGTTCAGTATAATCAGAGAAGGGGTTGTGGGTGTCCCCTGCATCCCTTGTTTGGTATAATCAGAGAGGGGGTTGCAAGGGTGTCCCCTGCTTCCCTAGTTTGGTATAATCAGAGAGGGGGATGCGGGGGTCTCCCCTGCTCCCCTTGTTCAGTATAATCACAGAGGGGGTTGCGGGTGTCCCCCGGCTCCCCTTGTTCAGTATAATCAGACAGGGAGTTGCAGGGGTGTCCCTTGCTCCCCTTGTTCAGTATAATCAGAGAAGGGGTTGTGGGTGTCCCCTGCACCCATTGTTTGGTATAATCAGAGAGGAGGTTGCGGGGGTGTCCCCTGCTTCCCTTGTTTGGTATAATCAGACAGGGAGTTGCAGGGGTGTCGCCTGCTCCCCTTGTTCGGTAAAATCAGAGAGGAGGTTGCGGGGGTGTCCCCGCAGTGGCAAGGCGGGAAACAGGGGACTTGCACATAGATTTGCTATCTGTGTTAGCACTGCGCGGCTCCATTATTGCATTCGGAATTTCCGTTTGTCTAATTATAGGCTGTGCAGTGATCACATAGATCCCTCCTATTGTAGTCTTTTGAGAGATCACTACGAGAAAGAGGCACAGAGGCGTAGCCAGTATTGTCTAAGAAGTGGAGCCTGAAGCTCATGTACTTGGGCCCACATCAGTGACAAACATCTGTAAATGCCCACACGGCGCTACAGATTTAGGGTGGGCACTGCCTGCTCAGGCCCCACCCTGTCTGCGCCTCTGAAGAGTCAGGGGACAAATCACACCAGAGAGGGTACCAGCCTCTGCTGACCAAAATCAAAGAGCATTCCCAGAGCATAAGACTGATCAGAGAGCTTTATGTTTAAGAAATAAGTACGTGATAAAAGGCTTGTATGTTTGAATCACTTGGTGCATATTGCACACTGGGCTTAGTGCGCATTTCATTATTCACAACACTAGCCGGACCGACATGCACCCATGCTATCACAAACATTCTCCCCCCACTTCACATCTCCCTCCCTGTGGTTGCAGCATCTATTTCCAGCTTTTACATCCTCTTATCTTCTCCATGTTCATTTTCTTTGCTCCGCCAGACTAAGGTCTGCATAATCCTGGCGGGGGCACATTAAACCACTCCACAGGCAAGCTGTGGTGCTCTGAAACCATCATGGTAGTGATTTGGTGCTGGATACAAACATGTTCGCGTAACTTAACATAACATTGCACACATCCAAACAAAGCAAGGTTGAAACATTGAGCCATATATACGTATTCAGACACCCTTGGATGTGAGGATAGAATGACTGACAGCAGTCACTCAGTTGGGGTCAGTGGGCCTTTCTCTGCACAGTTTTAGCCAGGGCTCACGGTAAGGATGGCTGTGCACATTCTCCGTTCCAAATGCACAGACATCCTAAGAAAAATATATAATAGAGTGGCAGTCACCACACTATAGTTAAGGTGATTGCCTAGGTCCATTGGAAATTCAAAAACTCTATTGCTAATAACCTTTGACTTGCGTGACGGATTTGGCTGATATTTTCCAAACAAAAAGGTTGTCACAAGTCCTCCAAACTTGGAATTTTGGGAACAATTCAAAGTTTTAAAACTATTCGACAGAGAATGGGGTGCCCCCCTGTGCCTTAAAACCTTTCTATCAGCCTTGGTGCGTTGCAGCAGCGAGGCTCAGAGGCTTTTCAGAAATGCTTGATGCAAGTGATTCCTGTAATATTACCTGGATAAGCCACAAATTAAAGAACTCAAAACGCTTTTCAATATGCAATTTGGAGGAGGAAAAAGGATGCCATCAAATGTTGAAATGAACTCCCCGCACAAACTAACAGTATGATAAAAATCTCCATATCAGAAAGAGACTGAAATCTCGTCTCTTTATGTAGTCACTCATAAGGGAACACAAATTGTTTTGAAAAACAGCACTTAGATGGCCTGGTCTTAGGTGCTATATAAATAGCAATACCATTAGCAATCGCATCTGGCTAGACGTCGGGAGTGGGAAAGAAGACACCATGTTAATTGGGTATTTGGGGGTGGGTTGGGGAGCCAATTACTGGTAGAAAATGTTCCATTTATCAGGCAAAGTCTGCTTGAATCACATGCCCCAAAGAAACTATAGTATAACAAAACCCTTGAAATTCAGAGAAAAAAAACGTTATTTGGGAGAGTTAAGATGATCAGATTTAATGGCAACTAAACCTTTTGACCTTAAGTGAAAAAAACGTTGGTTAAGAGAGAATTAAGGTGATCAGACTTAATGCAACAAAACCCCTGAAATTCAGCAATCGCAAATGGGATTTCACCCATTCTGCCCTGCCGGGTAGGAGCAGCAACCGAGATACCATTTCATGAAAGAATTCCCCTCACAATAGTACAGGAGCATTAACTAGACAAGGCAGAGTAGAATGTAGTGCCTTGAAACAAAGACTGATTTATGGTTGAAAGGGCAGTCTTTACTACAATATCCTAAGATTTAGAATAACACTGTAGTGCTACAAACCAGCATAAGTATACTAAAAATGCTTTATGATTCTAGAGGCTTGTATTAGCCTTATACTGCAAAGTAGCCACATAGTGAGATGTGTGTTCTTATGTGCTACCTTTCATTCATTGATTCATGGAAGAATTTATTACAGCAAAGCACTAAGTATTTCAAACCACTTAATCATGTATACATACATGCATGCAAACATGATTATATATGTAGTTTTAAACAGGCCAGTGCAAGAACCCCATATGCTTAAATACTACACTGGTAGTCTGAATTCAAATCCACTTTATTCTCCATATTAAGGAAATAAATGGCAGTTTGTCTAAGAGCTCGGACAAAAATAAGTATGGCGTAGAGTTCTTAACTTAGGTCCTACACTAATAATTCTGCAACTTGCTAACGACTGATAATTTAGCAACTTGCAAAAAGGGAAGGTTCATTTTAAATTATTTACCTACATCGCACAAATGGGGGGAGGAACTTCCAAGTTGTACAAGTTTAGAATCGGAATGAGAGGTCCTGCCCACCGAATGACAGCACTTTTGGGTTAAGGAGATTTCCAAGCGATAGACCCTATATATACCATGTCAGCGCCTATATAGGGGCTGACTGGCTTATTTTGTTGGTGTTATGCTGAGATCCTGTCAGAGGGCTCATGGGGTGTACACTTTAAGCTGCACCTTTGAGTATTGCAATGGGGTCAGCTTGACTGAATAATGTGCACAATTCTGGTCTTCTTTTTGATTGATGCAATTAATTGTGCTTTGCATTGTATTATGATGATATTTCCAGAAATGCAATGATTGCTTTATTGATCTAAGCTTTTAGTTTATTTTGGAAACCATAGAGTAGGTTTTGAATGCCTTCATATAGTTTTGTTCTACGTGAATTGAGCACTGTATTGAACATTGATTTTCCTTAGCAAAAGGGTTCAGGTTTGAATCTCCAAGGTGGTCGGTCACTAATCCTGTACGGGGTCTGCAGTGTCAATTGTATCGGGGAGTGATCTGAGTAGGTCCTAGGGTGTATGTGAGAGTCTGTTATCCATGACATGCTATCCGTATCTATTTGCCATAAGTCAATTCTGGAGTGCATGTCATGGACAGTGGAATAGTATGTGGATTCTTTCTTGCTGGGATTTAGTGTTCTCCAGACGTCCCTTAAATGTAGATCTGCCATGTGTGTAAGTATTGTCTGTGCTACTTTGGTTAGTGTTCTATTTTGTGTTGATGTGCGATCTAATTGTACATCCAGAATTGTATTGAAATCTCACCCACATACACATTGTATATTTAGGAGCTCACATAGCCAGAACTGCCCAACTTTCCCGTGCACTGAACTACACTACATTAGCAGATGCACTATGTGCAAAACTGAACCGCAGGAATACGCTACCCATAACATTGGCCGGGAGGATAGCCTTGATCAAAATGGTGATATTGCCGAGACTCTTTTATCTTTTTAGCACGGTCCCAGTATGGCCCGGCCACGTTCTGTTCTCCAAAATTAACAGCGCCTGCATAACATTTGTATGGGGAGGACATCCCAGACTGAGTTGGAGGGTATTAACAGACACATATCCCAGAGGCGGGCTGATGGCACCGGATATGGAAGCTGGCAGCGCAGGCTCAATATGCGGCTGGGTGGGCCACATGCTTTCTTAACCCTGTCCCCCCACTTCCCTCATTAAGGGAGCACAAAGCAATGCTGGCTCTGCATAGGATAACTAAGCCCACCCCTAAACAATACAACACAACAAACCCATCCAAGGTTACTATCACGGCATGGTCCAGAATTGCCGACTTATTCGGAGCCAGTAAGCTATATCACCCGAGTATGCCAATATGGGGGGACCCACACACACCATTCGCCATTGACAGTGAAATGGTAATACATTGGAGTGCTAGAGGAGTTACCCAGTGGGGACAGTTGTTCCCGGATCATAGCTTCCTCCAATGGAAGGACATTAAAGATGTAGTAGGTAACACAAATGCGCATAAGCAGCAATACCATAGGGTGGCGGCTCTCGCACAACATATGTTCCCAACATTCCCGGAGGAACCTGAGATAAACATGGCACTAGGTTATATATTCACAGGAGGGACCCAGAAAATAACTGCCTCCGCTCTTTATAAAACTATAATACAAACACGCCCTGCAGTAACTCACACAGCTAAGGGCAAGTGGTAACGCGACCTGGGGCAACTGACAGAAGACCAAGAATGTTCCCGGATCTGTGCGACGACCAAATGGATATCTTGTAATTCTAGATTCAAATTGATTCATTACAAAATAGTTCATAGAACACATTACACACCGTCCAGACTCAAGCAAATATATCCCACCTTGGCGGGAACCTGCCCAAAATGTAACTCGGAAAATGCTAACATATTTCACATGTTATGGGACTGTGCTGAGTTGAGACAATACTGGTCAGAAGTTTGCGGAGCATTGGATAAAATGGCAGACCAACCAGTGGTATGGACACCACGGATCTGCATGTTGGGGGCAGAAGGGAAAATGGACCTGACGTGGCGGAAATTATTGAACCTAAGCCTGCTAACAGCGAAAAGGGTCATTCTAATGAAATGGAAGAATGCGCAATCGCCCACAATAGAGCACTGGAACAGAGACATGGTGTGGGTTAACGATACTGAAGAACTGTGCATAGACTCAGTCATGCCCCCTTGTAGACCCAGAAACATATGGTCGCGATATAAGCAATAACTGGCGGAGCTGACAGACCTCGAAAACCTGAGCACTGAGGAAAGTTGACCTGTATACGTTTTATGCTCGATTAACCAAATGTTATAAATGTATGTGCATAACCTGTGTGCAAATATAAATAAAGTTGTGAAAAAAATAAAGTTGTCTATTCCTGCGTCTGATACGCTGGTATAGTGAAATCTTAATCAACAACAATGTGTAATGTGATGCATTATGCCTCGCTCCATGAAGTCTTTCTGTTTTGTCACCTCTCCGTCCCTATCTATATGCATTAGAAGTGACAGTTCCTGTCATGGACGTGTTGCAGAACCAGTGAGGCAGGGTCGAGGGTTGTACACTGATAGAATTGTGTGAGTGAGTAGGGAAAGGGCATATACTTTGATTTATAATTAGGGTTCATAAGCTCATTGTAACAAAAGCACATATGTGCACTGAATATTAGACAAGGGGAGACGTCCACTGGGTTCCATTTTATTGGCTGGTAGTTTCCCTGTCGCATAGCAGAGCGCTAGAACTTACTCTGAGCTAAACTGAGAGCTTGGGGGGATCCCGTTCAAAGGCAGAGCTCTGACTAGCTGGGGTGTTCCCAAGTGACACGCGACAGTCAACTTGAACTATGCACCCCCCTTTGTGCAGCGTATGACCACAGTGATAACATCACAGATGACATCAGTTTAGTTTAGTTTCATTATTTTTACAGCGCCGAACCCTGAGGTAACTGGGTGCCAGAGACTTAGAGGAGGTTACAGCAGAATATAGACATACAAGATAATAACAGTAAGTGCAATTGACCGGGTTACATGGTGGTCGAAAGGCAGACAAAGGATAAGAATACATTATTATGTGTCAGACAGTAATGGAGTTCTTGTTGGCGAGCCAGGATTTTGCTTTTGCTCTGAAGGTCCAAAAGGAAGGTTCTGCTCTGAGGTTCAGTGGTATAGTGTTCCATTGTTTGGCAGCTAGGACCGGGAAGCTAGAGCTGCCTGCTTTCTTTAGGGAGAATTTGGGGATGGAAAGGCAGTGAGAGTACAGCGTTCTGGTTGGTCTGGTCGAGGTGTGTTTTTTTAACTTGTCTGCCAAGTATTTGGGGGCGTCATTAGATAAGCATTTATGGACGATGACGAGGGATCTAAGGGTGATTCTGTCTTGTATAGGGAGCCAATGGACATCTTGTCTGAAGCTGGAGATGTGTGAGTGCCGCGGGATACTCAGAGCCGCTCTGAGTGCATTATTCTGCAGCACTTGCAGTTTGTTCAAGTTGCGTTCTGAGGTGCCAAGGAAGAGAGTGTTGCAGTAGTCAATTTGTGAGAGCACTAGCGCTCTAGCTAGTTTGATGCAACTGGAAGGTGAGAGGAAGGGTTTGGAAGCATTGATGAGTTTATTTGTATAAGCTGTGGAGGAGGCTGTGGCGTTCACCTGTTTTTTGAGCGAGAGTGTGGACTCTAGATAGACCGCTAAAGTTTTAATTTCTTTGGCCACTGTAATTAGGTTACAGTCTATGTTGATAGAAGCGTAATGGGGGCCCAGTTTGTTTAGCCGTGGTTGGGAGCTGACGAGACAGCTCAGTTTTCTCGTAGTTGAGGCATAAGCCATGTTCTGCCATCCAGGCATAGATCTCTAGGTACAGGTTGTTGATCCGCATGGAGTCCTCTTCATAGCAACCTGTTAGGGTGATGGGAACCTGGGTATCGTCAGCATAATTTGTGTAATTGACACCCAGGTTATCAAGGCGGTCGAACAGTAGCTTAGTGAAGATATTGTATAAGGTTGGCGAGACGCATGAACCTTGAGGGACGCCACAGAGGATGGGGAGGGCTGAAGTCCCCGGTGAGAAGACCCGGGTGGTTCGGTCGACTAGGAAGGATTGGACCCAGGCAGTCGACTGGCTAGAGAAAGCAGCTGAGGCCGTCAGATGTTCCGGGAAGATCTCATGGTCAACGAGGTCAAAGGCTGCCGAGAGGTCGAGCAGCAGGAGAATGGCTAGATTGCCCTTATCCTTTGCCTCATCCATTTGGAGTTTTAAATCCAGGAGGGCTGTCTCTGTTCCGTGCCTTGGTCTGAAGCCAGATTGTATAAGGCCCAGAAGGTTGTTCTCTTCCAGATGCTTCTGGATTTGCAGGTAGGCCACTCTGTCTAAAATCTTTAGGATGTAAGGGACAGTGGTAATTGGCCTGTAGTTAGTTGGGTTGTTGGGTCTAGGTTATTTTTTTTTAGAAGGGGCATGACCCAGGCCTCCTTGAGGCTGTTAGGGACTCAGCTTGTTTTGAAGGAGGCATTGATTAGGGGTGTTAGGAACGGGGCCAGGTGGTTGGCACCTTCCTGGATGATGGGAGCTGGGCAGGAGTCTCCTTGGCATCTGGAGGGCTTGAGGCCTTTGATGATGCTTTCCACTTCTTTTGTTAACACCGAGGTGAAAGCAAAGGGGGGGCATGTTGGAGTTTTAGAGGTGGGTGGTAGTGGCGGGTTTGCTTTTTTGGCTAGGCTGAGTTTTTTCTGTTCAATTCTGGATTGTAGCATGGCAATTTTGTCTGCCAAGGCTTTTTGGATCCTCTCTGAATCTTTCACGCAGGTTTCTGAGGGTGTGGAGGGGGACTCGAGTTCCCTGAGGATGTGTCATGGCCACAGAACTAAGGGCCAGTCCTCCCTCATCCCCAGGGTCCAAATGGACCCAGTCCTGGTGCCTCTGGTGCCATGCTCATCTAAAAGTGTGCCTAGCACACTCTGTACCAAAGGCACGTGCAGCAGGGCCGGGCGTGGCCATAGAACAACATTGGAAGGCACGTGCAGGAGTCCCTGGGTGGGGCAAGGTGGAGCCACTAGGCAGGGCTAAAGGGAGGGGCCAGGGCCAGCCTATATAAGGCCAACCCATCCATATGCCTCTGCTTCACGTTGTTCTGCTTTTGCAGCGTAACGCTTACCGCTGTTCCTTCCTGCGCATTCACTTGATTCCAGCTGCTTCATCTCTGAAGACATCTTACCAGATTCCAGCATCTCCACCGCTGACGGGGCTTCTTACCTGCTTTGAGCTGCTCCATCGCTGTACGTGCCTCTTATCTGATTCCAGCTACTCCATCGCTGTGTGCGCCCCTTACCTGAATCCAGCTACTCCTTTGCGGTGAACGCCTCTTACCTGAATCCAGTTACTCTATTGCTGTGTGCGCCTCTTACCTGAATCCAGCTACTCCATCGCCAAAGGTGCTCCTACCTGCTCCCAGCCGCTGCATCGCTGTGTGCGCCTCTTACCCGCATCCTATCACTACCGAAGTCGGGACCTTCTTCTCACCTGATCCGAGCATCCAGCTACCTGGAGCTCCACTTCGTTCCTTTTCTTCGCGACGTCTTCACCCTGCAACCGCGGAGCTGCATCGAGCATCCGGACTTCGTTCTTCACCATCGGCCTTCTCCTGCAAGAGAAAAGAGAGAACGACAGGTGAGAATTCATGACAATAACGAACGCTTGGCCGCCATACCAGGGCCTAGAGTTCCATTATAAAGGCCAATTTACCAGTTCCAACAGGCTCAAGGAACTCCCCGGATTCGCTCCACGACTCTGATCTGCTTCTTCATACCTATTGGGATGAGAATAGACATTGCAAGAATTTTTATTGAACAAGACAAAGACATTATAATAAACAAACTATAATAACCAAAAGACTTACCTTCTAAGTGGATTGGTCACAGCCGGTCTGGATCAACACTTCACGGACCAGTGAAGCAACTCAGTCCGCTCTACGCGCCCCTGCTACGATAAGCAGGATGGATAGCTCAACATTACAACACAACAGGTGAGCTTGTATGGGAAAACGCTGGCACACTTCATTTTGGCACAGGAGGGTTGAGGGAAGTCACAACACCCCCACGCCATTCTCATTAGCTCTCATCTTCTCTCAGGGGCAATACCAGCATCCAGAACAGCAGGCTCTGCAGCAAGTGTGAGAGGGAGATGATCCAGAGGAGCCAAGTCGAGGGAGGGCTCCAAGCGTGCCCAATGCCCCTGCAGAGACCAGGTGAGCGTAACAGGATGATGAAGAGCTCTTTTGTTCTAGATTTGGTTTTCTCAATTCTGTTGTCATAAGTCTCTTTTTTGGCCCTGAGGATAGAGGTTTTGTATGTGGTGGGCACTAACGTGAATAGTGTTTTGTTGGCCTGGTTGGGTGTTTTTCTCCAGGTGGCTTCAGCCGCTCGTTTGGCGTTCCGAAGGATTTAAGCTCCGGGGTGAACCATTTGTTTAAGTGTGCAGCTGGTTTAGCTTTAGTGAGTTTGATAGGAACGATGATATCTACTGCTGATTCGAGTGTTTTATTATAGAGGTCAGCAAGTTTATCCACATCTAGGTTAGAGTAGTTTGCGGGAGCAAGGATATTGTTGATTAGAGGGAAAAGGCTCTGCAAGGTGATGTTGCGGTTATTCCTGGTGAGGGTTTGCGGGAAAGTAGCTGGAGGGGTGTTTGGTTGTGTCTTCCCTTGTATGGAGAAAGGGATGGCGTGGTGGTCAGACCATGCGATTGGTTCATTTTTGAGGATGGAGGTGGAACAGCTGTGCTCGGCCAACCAATCCAAGGTTCTGCCTTTGTTATGTGTTGGAGCTGTGATCCTGTGCTTGAACCCTAGTTGGGAGATAGTCATGTTCAAAGAGCGCGCATTGGCGTCATTAGGATCGCCGAGGCCCAAGTTAAAGACCCCTAGAAGGATGACTTGAGATCCTGTTTTGGTATTAGTGGTCAGGAGGCCGGATATCTCTTCCTCAAATGAGGAGATGAGGCCTGGAGGTCTGCATATGAGGTTCATAAGGATGGTTTGTGTAGCGGAAAGTTGGAACTTAACAGACAGGAGTTCAGCGGACGGAAGCTGGACGGAAGGGTCATTCTAAGACCAAGGGATGTTTTGGCGATAAAGGCTACTCTTCTTCCTTTACCTGGGTCCCTGTCATTCCTTAGTGTTGAGTAGCCCTCTGGGATGGCTAGGGATAGGGGTGGGCCTGCTGCCTGATGCAGCCAGGTTTCAGTAATAGCCAGGCAGTGCAGGTTGTTAGTGGATATGAGGTCTGCAATGTTCAGCGCATAGGCATTAAGGATTGATGAGAGCACCTTTGATCAAAGGGTATTCAATTATGCTGATGGTGGCTTTTTAGGTGGTGTCCAAGATTTGCGAGGAACTGACTTGAGCTTGGTTATGTTGAGAATGAAGGGGGTGTTGTTTGATGGGAGGTCTGGGGGTAAGAACCGGGTGCCAAGTCTCAGGTTTCTGTCCTTCACTGGGCATGGGTTCCAATGTGTGGGGGGAGCAGCAAATCGGCGGATCCATTCTAATGGGCTGATGGAGCATTTTGGCTGGTCGAATTGTTTATTATTGACATACCCCATAGTTCTGGTGTATGTGAGACATTGAGGTGGAGGTGATTGAAGTAGTGGATTCGTAGGGAGGAGAGATGTGTTGTTGGGTAGGAGTAGGTAGAAGGTTGCCGTCAAGGTAAGAGTGGGTAAGTAAAGGTTTGCCATGAACAGACTGTTTGGGTCCGGGTTTCACTTGAGATTATTCTGTCACAGTATGCTAGTACAATCAGGCTACACCAGGCTAGTTTAAAAATAGGCGCGGTGGGCTACAACAGGCTAGTTTAAAAATAGGCACGGTGGGCTACAACAGGCTAGTTCAGAAATAGGCACAGTGGGCTACAGCAGGCTAGTTCGAAAATAGGCACAGTGGGCTACAGCAGGCTTGTTCAGAAATAGGAACAATAGGCTACAACAGGCTAGTTTAAAAATAGGCACAGGTTACTGCAATAGGCTAGTTCAGAAATCGGTACAATGGGCTACAGCAGGTTAGTTCAGAAATAGGCACAATGGGCTACAGCAGGCTAGTTCAAAAATAGGCACTAAAGGCTGGTACTGTCAGGTACAATGGACAAAATAATTGGAGACATAATGGGCTAATACAGTGGTGGCATAGGGGTTCAGCACAGTCATAGCATAAGATGGGTTTGTGCATGCACAGAGCAACACGTAAGGTCATATAAGGAGTGCGGAGGACCATCAACCATAGCAAGAGAGAGGGTGGAAATACTATACATCGGTGGAAGGAAAGTATGTCCGTGCTCGCGAGTAGGCGTGGATGTATTCAGCAGTTTGTGAGGCAATTTAATAGATTTTGGCCATGGAGTGGCATGTGGAGCAGCAGCAGACGTGGAGCTCAGTGGGCGGGATGACCCTAAGCAGGTCGCTCGCTGTTCAGAGGGCAGCAGGGGCGGTGCGCTTGGGAGAGTGCTCATGGCAGGTGCTCTCGGCACAGGTGCCTGACGAGGTGGCTGGGCACGCTTCTCCAGAAGCAGCCGATGTGTGAAGGAGGGGATGGGCTCCTGCCCTCCCTAAGTCGGATCTATGCAGCTTGTGGGGTGGCACAGACAGGCTCTGGCCTTATGAGGCGAGCCTTGGGAGGCGAGCCGGCTAACACCTTCCAGTAGTGCCGGTCAGTGTAAAAATCACTTAAAACATTAATTCCATGCCTAGATCAGAATACATCAAACAAGCGAGTGCATTAACCACTAGCTACCCACCTCTAACACACCCAAGGGGTAGGCTACTTATCAGAAATTATCCTCACAGTGGAATTTTCATACAATTCTGTCTACCACCACGGTCAAAAAGTTATCTTAAACATATTTTAATCAATATTTACTCCAAACATAACAGTAAAAACAACATAAAAAGCCATATACAGTGTTCATCATTTACAAAAGCCGTAATGGACAAGATGGAGAGAAAACAACACTTCACACTTATGGCTGTAGTTCACATCACAATGTTTACAATCTATCAACATTGATTATTTAGCGTGATGTTAGTAATAGTGTGACTGAATCACATAACTATTATACACAAATATGGTATAATGGCGTCTACAATCTGATGTGTTTCTGGTGCAAAGGGCAGCACTGTTGCAGTCAAAGGCTCGTCAGTAGTGTCCCAGGACCCGTCTTCAGGACGCAGTGAGTTAAGAGGGCGGTTACACTGTCACCATGACGCATATGTAACAGTGTAGTCACCTTATGGTGATTTCCTTTGGTGTGATGAGTGAGGCGATTGCACTCGTCAATCTTATAATGGCAGCTGACAAGTCCGTCAAAATAGTAACAGCGTTTGGCGTGGACCTCAATTCAATTATACGTTCCCGCATGACGTGCTGATCGTGAGCATAGGTTATGTAATCATTTGGGCACTACATGTCCCATAATGCATCATGGAATTTGACAAAGAACGTCCCAAACGCTATCTTGCTATTGAAGCTGTGCCCTGCAGCGGTAGTTTTTCACCGCGTGAACTGACACATAAGGACTTGATTCCCTGGTTTGGTTGACAATGCGAGCTGACACTTAAAAATAATGAAAATAGGAGAAAAAAAGCAAGATAGCGTAACTCACTGCGTCCTGAAGATGGGTCCTGGGACACTACTGACGAGCCTTTGACTGCAACAGTGCTGCCCTTTGCCCCAGAAACACATCTGATTGTAGACGCCATTAGACCATATTTGTGTATAATAGTTATGTGATTCAGTCACACTATTACTAACATCAAGCTAAATAACCAATGTTGATAGATTGTAAACATTGTGATGTGAACTACAGCCATAAGTGTGAAGTGTTGTTTTCTCTCCATCTTGTCCATTACAGCTTTCGTAAATGATGAACACTGTATATGGCTATTTATGTTGTTTTTACTGTTATGTTTGGAGTAAATATTGATTAAAATATGTTTAAGATAACTTTTTGACCGTGGTGGTAGACAGAATTGTATGAAAATTCCACTGTGAGGATTATTTCTGATAAGTAGCCTTCCCCTTGGGTGTGTTAGAGGTGGGTAGCTAGTGGTTAATGTACTCACTTGTTTGATGTATCCTTCCTCATATACCACAGCCCCCTTTACAAAAAACTGAGGAACCTTATGTGCTCCCAACATTTGTTTACCTAGATCAGAATACAGAAACCTACTGAAAGAGAACATTTGGGAGAGAGATCGAGAACACAATTAGATAGACCTGGCAACAAAGAGTAGTAGCAGAGATTACGTGGGCTTTTGAGACCCAAAACTACGACTACATATCTTAGAACCTTTGCCAAATCCTTTCTACGAAATGACTACTTAAAAATAAAATTCAACCTACTAGACACGCTGGAAGTAGTATGTGCCAGGCATTATCTGAAGAGAGGACCGCAAATGCAGACTTTGCTGTAGCAATGAGATTGAGATAGCAAAATGAAAAGATGGAAGCGGGACCGTCGGTAAGTACATGAATGCTTTATTGTCCTTCGTCCGATACTCATTCAGGGTTCATGAGACAGCAGGAAAGGTAGATAGGCGAAGACATTGGTATAAACGTAGGACCCTGGATTCCCCACACCCATCCAATCAGCCTGTCTCACCCAAATCCCAACCGTCCCTTTGGAACTTAGAAACTCCTACATTCCATAGACCAGAAGTTCTGACATCACCCCATCGACACGCACATGCCATTACAGTAGTCATCCCTCCGTTACAGATTACACAAACCACAACACATGCAATGAAGTGATGACCCGCACAGCTATCCATTACCTTAGGCACACACGACACATACTCCAACCTTTCCCACAAAGTGGCCACCGGTATGGGCAAGAATCCAGAGTATAAGGGAACCACAAAAGGTACAAACCTTTCACCGAACCAAAACCCAGACCCTACAAAAATGCCAGGATACTGGTCAATGCTCAGCTATCACTCTGCTATCACTCCACTCCGTCCTTGCACACATGCAAATCTGGAAACAAACACCCACCGACATGGAAAAGGGCACTAATGCTTCCCACCAAAACCAACCAAGAACCGACAAGAAAACCACCAAGAACAAAAATTAAAAAACCTGCACAGCCACGTGCCCTGAGCTGTCCCCCAGGATGTCAGGCCTGCCACACGAGAGCATACCTTTACTCGTAACGAACAATGGACTAACTAACCAACTAACCAACACATTCCAACCAGGCTGCCCCCCGGGGCCTCAGGCCTGCCATGCCCAAGCACAAACGGCTCAACTGCGAGCAACTACACCACACAAAACAAATCTCATTGGCCACCCCCCTAGTACCTTTTCTGCAGACAGAGACATGTGCCAAAAGCTTAATACTAGATCTGATAACACTGACTGGCACCTCACACACCTTAACTACTCTCCTTCTCAAACACATAAACCAGGTTCACATTACTTACCTTACATTGCCTTGCAGGAAAGTACTAGGTAAAAACACTGCATAAAGCAAAAACTGTACCAATGCACAATGCAAGCTCTACTAAAACAAAACATGGGCAACGACACAGGACCCCCCCGGCAGCATGATACTACTCAAAATGCCATTAAGGTAGCACCGCTCAACAAAACGTAAACCTGACAAGGATAAAGGCATGTTGTAGCTGGTTACAGAAATTGCTAACAGACCCACAAATGCTCACATTACCCTTTACTCTCGGAATTGATCCTAAAAGAACGATTACAGGGGATGTGCACCTACCTACCAGGGCATTTGCACTGGTAACACCCTGCTACCGCTGAAACCTATTCAAACGGAGATTCAACCAATAGGTAATAAACACACAGATGCTACCAATAGGTAAATAAACATGCACAACATTCTATCGCTTCCTCACCCGCTCTCGCTGAAACCTCCTCAACCAGAGACTTTACCAATAGGTAAATAAACATGCACAACACTCTAGTTCTGCCTCCTTAGCAGAACCTTACCATTCGGTAAATAATATGGAAATGCTCACACTCACATACAGGATATCTCACCATTCGGTAAATATCTGAAAACACCTGGAAGCATCCCCGCTCCCCCTGGGCCTCCTAAAACAAGATTACCATTCGGTAAACAAACACACCCACTCCTATTTAAGATCAAGAAAACACTCAGTAAAATGTGCCACATATTCATTTATTGCTATGACTTTATGCTCAACGGTTAACACGTGTTTTGGCCTTTTGGCCTTTTTCAAAACCGGACATATACTGGTTAGTCATACATTAGTCATACAGAATGCACCATCTGTTTACATTTACACATGCAAGACTGAGAAAAAGGGTTCGAGTAGGGTAGGATTTGAAGGTAAAGGGAAAAATAAGCATCGGAATAAACAAACAAAAAAGCAAAAAATATTATTTAGAACTACTGAAAAGTCCCTCCAAATCTAAATATAGAAAATCCTCCAACATATTATTATCATGCCCAATGTCGTTCTGTTGGGAAAGGTAAAGCCACTGTAATATGAAGAGCATTGCTATCCCAGTGTGGTCCTGTTATCAAGATCACCATCCTAGAGTAAGAGAGAAAGCTAACGTCTTCATGTCAGTTGACAATAATGCCTAGATAGCACTGTAATTCCCATTCATTCCTCACGTTACTTAGACACGGGCAGGTTATTTATCCTCATACCATCTTGTTCATGAAAAATCTGTCATCGCCCACAAATTGTCAACTGCCAGTCTTGGTTTAATCCCTCGTTACGCTGTTGAAATAAACATTACCAATTTGTACTAGATCAACAGAAATCATACTGTGGTCCATATAGGTCTACAGACAACTGCTAGATGGTGTGAGCCAAAAATGAATCCCCCAATCCATCCCTAATCTTTGGTCTGACATTCAAATTGTACATAAATGTTCCAAATGCAACTCCCCCTCACACAAACGACATAGCAGTAATATAAATATATAAGTAAACTTCAGCCTAACATTAGGCTCTCAAGCAAAATGCTATCTATTTTAGGAAGAACAAAAAAAATGCTATTTTAGAAGGAAAAAAAACAACACATTAGCCCAGTGCCTCCATCTGACTCCCACTGGGTTTAACTAATACAATTGTCTCAGAGTTCATATGTGAAAATTAAGTGCAATCACCATAGTCCTATTCACAAAACAATAGTACTTCAAAAGTCCTGTAACGCTCCCCTAGACTGTAGTATTCCCATTCCCTCAGACTTACCATAATCACGGCATTCAGTTCCCCTCGTGGCTGCGATCCCTGTAGGAATGGCGGCCGCCATCTTGACTCCACTATTTATTCCTCAGCAAGCTTGAGGCCCCGCCCCCGATTCCACTACACCATTTGCCACAGGGTTGCTACAAAACCACAATCAAATTCAAGTGTTCTATTCCCTTCTTACCATGGTTCCCCATTCCTGCTATAATAAGTCTATGGCTCCAGTGGACATTAGGTGGCGCAATTTCCTTCACTATTACGATGTTGAACAAGTTTAAACACTCTACTTGCAGTTGGTTTTCCACTGTGTACCATTAGGGATCATCCATAACCGCGATCCGCTGAATCTCATTCCTTTGGACCTAAAGATTGCATCATGTTGCCAATTATGGCATAAACTGTCTTAGACATACAAGAAATACAGACTTATAACCCAATTAGCCGATCATAAATCACATTTTTTTGAACAAGTAGCATGCTCTATTTTGTGCATTGGTTAGTTACTACTTTCTCAGTTACCCTTACAAATAGTTATGCCAAATTTTCTAACGCATATTTAGTACCGTGCGACGGCGCAATCAGAATGAGAGAACCATTCTGATTCGCCCTCACCGAGGCATTCCTCGGCCATTGTTTCCGGCAGGGGCGTGGCAGCTCCTCAGCCAATGAGGCGGCTCGAAACGTTTTGGGACAGAAAAAAATGCTTTTAGTGCCCTGGTCATGCAGATCTTGCAGGCCAGGGTACTAAAAGCAATATATTGACCAGAGCATTTATATATATCATTACAAAAAGATTATTTTATAAAAATGCACTGAGTTCATGGTCAAAGTTCAATCCTGTCTCGGTTGCCCAGAAGTGGCAAATTAATCTCGCCTTCATTTGCTGCAGTAGCCTTTGTTTGCTGCTCCCTCTTTTGCTCCGTGTTACTTTTTTCAAACCTGTAAACTTAGGGGCCAATTCATAGAATTCGGCGCACAAGTGGCGCACGCGGCTGGCGCACAGTGTGCGCGTGCGAATCCCTGCGCCAGCCGCGTGCGCCAAAACCCATTTCCGCGCACAGCGTATTCATGGATTCCAGCCACCAAAACCAGCCGTGGCGCATAGTGGCGCAGCGACCTTGCAGCAGCGCCAGTTACGCCCCCAAGAACGCCTTCCGCGCAGGGAAAAGCCATCAAAATCCCCAATCCAGCGCAAAGGGCTGCGCAAACCCTGTACCAGCACGGCAAGCGGGCTACGTGTATTCCAGGGGTTCACGTGAAGTCACTCACGCGATCGGGCCTGGGGGAGCGGGCTACGTGTATTTCAGGGGTTCGCGTGAACTTTTTCACGCGATCGGGCCTGGGGGAGCGTGCTACGTGTATTTCAGGGGTTCGCGTGAACTTTTTCACGCGATCGGGCCTGGGGGAGCGGGCTACGTGTATTTCAGGGGTTCGCGTGAACTGATTCAAGCGATCGGGCCTGGGGGAGCGGGCTACGTGTATTTCAGGGGTTCGCGTGAACTTATTCACGCGATCGGGCCTGGGGGAGCGGGCTACGTGTATTTCAGGGGTTCGCGTGAACTGATTCACGCGATCGGGCCTGGGGGAGCGTGCTACGTGTATTTCAGGGGTTCGCGTGAAGTTCCACACGCAAATAGCCTGGGCGCGTGTATTTCAGGGGTGCGCGAGAAATTCTACACGCGATTTCAGCAGGGTACGTGTATTTCAGGGGTGCGCGAGAAATTCTACATGCGATTGGCCTGGGTACGTGGATTTCAGGGGTGCGCGAGAAATCCTACACGCGAATAGCCTGGGCGCGTGTATTTCAGGGATGCGCGAGAAATTCTACACGCGAATAGCCTGGGCGCGTGTATTTCAGGGGTGCGCGAGAAATTCTACACGCGATTTCAGCAGGGTACGTGTATTTCAGGGGTGCGCGAGAAATTCTACACGCGATTGGCCTGGGTACGTGGATTTCAGGGGTGCGCGAGAAATCCTACACGCGAATAGCCTGGGCGCGTGTATTTCAGGGGTGCGTGAGAAATTCTACACGCGAATAGCCTGGGCGCGTGTATTTCAGGGGTGCGCGAGAAATTCTACACGCGATTTCAGCAGGGTACGTGTATTTCAGGGGTGCGCGAGAAATTCTACACGCGATTGGCCTGGGTACGTGGATTTCAGGGGTGCGTGAGAAATCCTACACGCGAATAGCCTGGGCGCGTGTATTTCAGGGGTGCGCGAGAAATTCTACACGCGAATAGCCTGGGCGCGTGTATTTCAGGGGTGCGCGAGAAATTCTACACGCGATTTCAGCAGGATACGTGTATTTCAGGGGTGCGCGAGAAATTCTACACGCGATTGGCCTGGGTACGTGGATTTCAGGGGTGCGCGAGAAATTCTACACGCGATTGGGCCTGTGCGAGTGGGGCAGTGTATTACGTGGGTGTGCGGGAAGTTGAAGAGGTGAATTGCCAGTGTGGGTCCTCCCAGGTCTCCCCTATACCCCCTCCACGACCTCTGCAGGCAGCCCACACCACAGGGGACTAGCCTGCACCCCTGGTCATGTCCCGCAGGCAGCCCATCCACCATGGGCATGCCCCCCAGCCAAGCCACATGTCCCCCTGCACCCCCACCCCCCAGCACTGTGGGGCACCTGCCAGCAGGCCCCCAACCATGTCCCACTCATGTCCCCCTGCACCCCCACCCCCCAGCACTGTGGGGCACCTGCCAGCAGGCCCCCAACCATGTCCCCTTGCACCCCCACCCCCCAGCAGGCCCCCACTCATGTCCCCTTGCACCCCCACCCCCCAGCACTGTGGGGCACCTGCCAGCAGGCCCCCAACCATGTCCCACTCATGTCCCCCTGCACCCCCACCCCCCAGCAGGCCCCCACTCATGTCCCCCTGCACCCCCACCCCCCAGCACTGTGGGGCACCTGCCAGCAGGCCCCCAACCATGTCCCACTCATGTCCCCCTGCACCCCCACCCCCCAGCACTGTGGGGCACCTGCCAGCAGGCCCCCAACCATGTCCCACTCATGTCCCCCTGCACCCCCACCCCCCAGCAGGCCCCCACTCATGTCCCCTTGCACCCCCACCCCCCAGCACTGTGGGGCACCTGCCAGCAGGCCCCCAACCATGTCCCACTCATGTCCCCCTGCACCCCCACCCCCCAGCAGGCCCCCACTCATGTCCCCCTGCACCCCCACCCCCCAGCAGGCCCCCACTCATGTCCCCTTGCACCCCCACCCCCCAGCACTGTGGGGCACCTGCCAGCAGGCCCCCAACCATGTCCCACTCATGTCCCCCTGCACCCCCACCCCACAGCACTGTGGGGCACCTGCCAGCAGGCCCCAACCATGTCCCACTCATGTCCCCCTGCACCCCCACCCCCCAGCAGGCCCCCACTCATGTCCCCTTGCACCCCCACCCCCCAGCACTGTGGGGCACCTGCCAGCAGGCCCCCAACCATGTCCCACTCATGTCCCCCTGCACCCCCACCCCCCAGCACTGTGGGGCACCTGCCAGCAGGCCCCCAACCATGTCCCACTCATGTCCCCCTGCACCCCCACCCCCCAGCACTGTGGGGCACCTGCCAGCAGGCCCCCACTCATGTCCCCTTGCGCGCCCACCCCCCAGCACTGTGGGGCACCTGCCAGCAGGCCCCCAACCATGTCCCACTCATGTCCCCCTGCACCCCCACCCCCCAGCAGGCCCCCACTCATGTCCCCTTGCACCCCCACCCCCCAGCAGGCCCCCACTCATGTCCCCCTGCCCCCAGGTCCTGACGAAACGCAATCATGGCAGTAATGGGCAGCATACCCAGCACAAACACCCAGCCAAGGATTGCATCCACCCACATAGTAGATGCAATTACATGATACAACCCCAATGGCAAGTATGTAAATGAACACATGTCCGTCACACACACATACACAATGGGTGCAAGTGAATGTCAAAACCCATATCATGACATGCATGAAACCAATGAGAAAATACCACAAATGTAAGTTATAAATATATGTATTAAAGATGAAAATGAAGTAAAGAAATAAAACACACAACAATGGGGAATACAAAACTAAAGGTCCATGTCCGAGAACTAATAGAAAAAACAAAAAAAGAAAGGAATCCAAAAACTAATGTAGTCCAAAGCAAAATAATGGGGGGAAAAAATAAGGAAAAACCATTGCCTCATGGTGAACGGAAATATAAATCCAACAAATGTTTTCCAAACATCAAACTATGTACAAGAAGATCCCAGGGTCCATGAGCCCAACACCATAAATGAAACCTACTACAACTAACTAATGAAAAAAATATATACAGAAAAGTGGCCATTGTCCGAGCGGTCCAAAAAAAACTTAAAAAATAAAGGAAACCTAACACTAATTAACTAAAGAACTATATACAATGGCAGCGGGCAAGTCCTGCGGCTCACTCTGTGATGTTGCCGGCCAGGGCATCATCGAACTCCATGTCGATGTCCCGGAGGCGGGACTCTGTCCTGGCCCCGAGGTCTCGCAGGGACAACCCCGTGTCCACCTCAAACTCCCTGCGAGCTTCCTCGAGGCACTCAGCCCGCCTCAACGCCCGACGCATAGAGAACTCCGCCCTGACCATGGTGAGCCGCTCCTCTTCCGCCCGCTGCCGCTCCGCACCTATCCGCTGGACCAACTGCTCCCACACGGAAGACACTGCCATCCCAGGGTTCACCTGCCCTCCGGCCGATGCCTGCCCCTCTGATCTTGATGGCCCCGAGCCATGATGCCTCCCACGTCGAGCCTGCTGCTGCCTCCGACGCCACTGCCTCTGCCAGCACGACGGCATCCAGGCTGATGGAATCCACCGATGCCGTCGTGCACGTGCCCTGCCAGATGATGCCGGCACATCCTCCATCTGCAGGGGGACAGTTGCTGGTGTGTCCACCCCTGCTGGACCTTCGACTCCCGACTGTGGCAGGGATGGGGTCCCCACCGAGCTGGCTGCGTTGGTCGGGGCAGGTCCACAGGGGGCCCTGGTGGCATCTGGGCCGGAAGACGGCATGGAGCACGACTGGCGCATAGCCCCCACAGAGGAGGAGAGGGTCGCCAGAAGGCCACACACATGTAGGAAACCCCCGACCATGGCGGCTCCCAAATGGTTCCCAATTCTCCTCCCGGGAAGCATGCACCTCATCACGAATGCCAGCCGTGCGCAACGCGACACCAATCAGGACCCTCTCCACACGGCCAGGGGTCCCCTCGTCCGCAGGTAGAGGAGTGTCAGATGACATGGACATCTCCCCTACCTGCGGACGGGCCTGGGATGGGGCATCCCTGCTGGTGCATGGTGGTGCAGTCACAGTGTCAGGGACAGTGACATGCACAGGCACCTCCATGGCGACCTGTGCTGCCTCCTGCCCCTGGCCCTGGACTGCACCACTTGCACCAGCGGGGATGCCCCCACCAGGCCCCATGTGTGGCTCAGTAGCGGCCTCCTCCCCCTCTGTGGAAACCACCAACCTGGATGTCTCCACGCCGTCTTCCGCCGGTGCAAGCCCCTGTGGGGGCTCACCCACCCCTTCCGCTGCAGCCGTGGCGGCATCCCCGCCGCTCTGCTCCACAGCGCCTTCTCCGCCCTCTTCTTCACTTGCCACTGTGTAGAGGGAGACATAGAACACAAGCATCAGGGTACTGTACAATGGTCCCCTAGACAGGAAGCAACAGCAGATGAGTGGCACTGTCATACATCACTCCCATCATGTCCCTCCACAACACATGGGTCAGTGCAGGCAAAACACATACAGTAACAGGCATGGGGCAGGCCATGGACATTGGCATACATGACCAAGGGACTCATGATTCATACAATGTTGGTTTCAAACTCACATGCATCATGGGTCTTTCCATCACATGCACACACCTCACCGTAGCTCCATCCATCTGGCCTCGTGCACCACAGACGCAGTGGATACAAGGATGACTAGGCTGCATCAGTGAATCTGAACATTGTCACAGACATGTGTCATGCATCCATGGCGGTGACAAGTCACAGACACGCAGGTCAGACACACACACATGGACACCATACGTGTACATGGGACCAGCACCCATCCCTCACCCCCACCCATGTCCAGGAACAGAGACTGCCATGCTTCCATGTGTCCATTCCGCACAGAGCCCCCCATGTTGCAATAGAACACATCACTGTACTCACATGCCTGACCATGATGTCCCTGCACACACACATACGTACATGGCCTATGTCACACATACAGGCAGGTATCAGACAACCAGCACACTGCAACATGCCCTGTCTCACACAGCAATGCTTGGCCACTTACCGGCCAACTCCAGATGGGTCTGCCTCCGAAGGATCTGGGCGTGGAGCGCTGGGTCTACGCGTTCCAGGACCCTCATCTGGATGTCACTCAGGCGTGCCCGGCCCCCCTCCGCGAGGCGCCGGCCCTTATTGAGGGTTCTGGACCTCAAGTCCTCCCAGCGCTTCTTGATGTGCTTGATGTCGCGGGTTGCCACCCCCTCCGCGTTGATGGCAACCACTACATCGTCCCAGATCCTCTCCCGTCCTTCCTTGTTGGCGCGTGGTCTTCCGAAGAGGGCATCATAATGCCCCAGGACATGCTCCACCAGGACACCAACTTCCTTCTCACTGAAGCTGGTGGCCCTCTGCCTCTCTGGCTGGGGGTCGCCACTGGTCTCAGATGGTGCTTGCCCCGACATGGCGACCCCCGAGGCAGGCGTGGGTGGGCAACTGGGTCCTGGGGCTGGGCTGTGGAGCGATGGTATCCCAGTCGGGAGTCTACTGTTCCAGCAGGGGTGGACACAGCAACTGGACCCCTGCAGATGGCTGATGTGCAGGCACCAAATGGCAGGGCACGGTGGCAGCAGGCAGGCAGGCAGGCAGCAGCAGATGGCACGTGGGAGGCTGCTCGGGGCACTGGGGGGGCAGTGATTCGGCCTTCTGGGCAGGAGCGTGGTCTTCCGTGTGTATTCGCGTGGCCAGCTTGATACGGAGTGAATTGGCACGTGAAAAATCTGCACGTCAGCGTGTAATTCGAGGAAAGGCCCTTAGCGCGTAAGCGCGTCTGCACGCATACGCATTTTCATTGGACCAAAGGCCCTCAGCGCGTGAGCGCGTCTGTGACGTGACATGCGAGGGTGTATCCCTCATTGCACGTGATGACAGAACACACGTGGATTTCAACCAATCGCATGTGAAAGTTCACGGCACCCTGGAACACACGTACCCAGCCCAATCGCGTGTAGAATTTATCGCGCACCCCTGTAATACACGTACCCTGCTGAAATCGCGTGTGGAACTTCACGCGCACCCCTGAAATACATGCGCCCAGGCTATTCGCGTGTGGAACTTCACGCGCACCCCTGAAATACACGCGCCCAGGCTATTCGCGTGTGGAACTTCACGCGCACCCCTGAAATACACGCGCCCAGGCTATTCGCGTGTGGAACTTCACGCGCACCCCTGAAATACACGTACCCAGCCCAATCGCGTGTACGCTCGCTCCCCTCCAATCACACGCGATGACACCCGAATACGGGAAACACGTGCACGGCAAAAGACGTGCACAGGCGTCAACGAGTCCGCCCACACGGAGGCGTCCAGCGGACAGCATAAAAGTGCGCGCAAACAACAAACGCGTATATACAGCGACGATGAATGCCCCATTTGTTGCTGCACTGATCGTGGGACACCGCAGGAGGAGGAGAATAGCCAGGGCACGCATTTTTGCACCACGGACAAGCCTTTTTGGGATGCCTGACGACCAGGTCTACGGCAGGTATAGGTTTCCACCCCATATCATCCTAGACCTGGTCAGGGAGTGGGAAGATGACCTCACATCCCCCACCCTTTGCTCCGAAGCATTGAGCCCCTTGGAGAAGGTGCTCAATGTCTTGCCTTTTTTGGCCACTGGGTCGTTTCAGCGGACCACTGCCATAGTGGGGGGGGTCTCACAGGCCACGCAGTCACGCTGCCTACACCAGGTACTGGCAATCATGACAGCGCACCCCTCAGTCCGCAGGCACATATACATGCCCAGAACACCCGCAGAAAGGCAGGCCGTTGTCCTGGATTTTTACAGGGTGGCACACTTCCCCAAAGTGCTCGGTGCCATAGATTGCACCCATGTGGCCCTAGGTCCACCTAGGGCCACTGAGCACATCTACCGAAACCGCAAGCACTGGCATTCCATCAATGTACAGGTGGTATGCGATGCAAAGGGAATCATCACCTCTGTCTATGCAAACTACCCTGGCTCCACCCATGACAGTTTCATATACAGAATGTCCGCCCTGAGCCGGGCCCTGGAAGCTGGGCAGCATGGCGACACATGGCTCTTAGGTGAGTACAAATGCCCTTGCACATGCATGCAAGTCACACACAGACAAATATCCAAACCCTAATAATCTCAATTATTATCACCTCCCCAGGGGACAGTGCCTACCCTCTGAGCAAACACATGATGACGCCAATCCGGAACCCCACCACACCACCCCAGGTAAGATACAACACTGCCCATATTGCAACCAGGGGCATAGTGGAGCGCACATTCGGAGTGCTCAAGTCACGTTTCCGCTCCCTTGACCGCTCTGGTGGGCAACTACTCTATGCACCACCAGTAGTGTGCAGGATCATTGTGGCAGCATGTGTCCTGCACAATGTTGCAACACGGCAGGGCGTCCCGATGGACATGGTGGTGCCCCCACATCCCCAACCACAGGCACAGGCGCTGCCCATGGGAGGGGACAGGGCACGTGGCGAGGAAGCCCGGACCCAGCTTGTGGCCACATTTTTCACCTAAACTCCCACCCCTGCGGAGTGCACACAGGCCTGGCACATACCAGGTGACAATCGATGATGACAAAGTGACAGTCAACTGTCACAACCCTACCACCCTGAGATAGTTGCCATGGAAGTGCCACATCGTCTGCATCCCTAGCTACTTAAACAGAAGCTATCCTGTGCAACCAAAATGCACACATATGACATGTGAGATGACATGGGCCATACACAAGTATTCCAAGGCGCAATGAGGCAGGGGGGGGGGGAACAAGGGAACACAGAGAACGGTACTACTAGGCCAGGTGTCATTGAGATTGTGCAAGTGCAGGGGTAGGGGGAAGGGAAAAGTGCAAGGGGAAGGGTGGGGGGGAGTCCAGTACAGGGGAAGTAGGCCAAAAAAATAATACATAGGTCGCCTGGTGGCAACTGCAAAGGTAAGTGCAGACAAGTGCTGGGAAGGGAAGGCTGTAGGGATGGAGAGACAGTACTGCAGTGCAGGGGTTGCCAGGGTGGCAGTGCAAGTGGACAGTGGCTGGGCCAGGGACCGAGGTTGGTGAGAGTGTCCCAGTAGCAGCTCCTGTGCAGTTCCTGTGAAGAATTCTGCAAGGGAGAGGCAGAGAGTAAGCAGAAGCAAAGAGGAAGGTCTTGAGGTGCTTCCAGAACTGGAGATGGTTCCCCTCAAGTTCAAGTCAGGCAGGAAGTCAGTTCCAGGGGGAGGGCCCTGCTGCGGAGAGAAACCTACCCCCAGCTAGTTGCTCTGAGAAGCGGATGACCTGGACATGCAAGGTGTGCATCACACACACCTGCAAAACAGGCCATGGCCATCACTGTCATGTCACTCAAACCCTCCCAAACATCAACATGACATGGCAAGCAATACCCATACACCGACGCAGTAACGATAAGGTACACATTGCCATGTCCTAAATGTACAGTGGCATCGGACAATGATGCCTGACCCGGAATCAGATGAAATGACAGACCAACAAAATGTCCCACCCAAAATAAGTTGTTTCCAAATGCATTGCAACAGTCGTAGACGTAACATCACAATGAATGCCTGTCTATATGCACATTATGCATTGCAAAATCAACACTGCAGCTCATGTGTGCAGTGTCCCACTCCTGCATCACACTGCTCAGCGCACAGCACAGTGAACAGCTATTGCGTGTGATGCACACCCTGAGCATCACATCTAAGTGACAGACTACATCAGACATCAAATTAGGCATGTACTGGAACCATAATCGGTCACAGAACATGTGCTGCCGGGACACAGTGGGCACCAGAAGGCAAACAGTGTACACGTGGATATGCAAGGGTGGGAGTACATGGAGTGCATCCGAGTGCAAGTGTGTGGTTCTGCAGGGACATACACTCCACATATGCATGTGCACTCAAGTGACCATCAGTGTTCCCTACACATCACATGTGAACATCCACCATGTGTACACCCCAGCATGTCAAACCACAACTATCCCCTCGCACCTGAAAGGAAAACACAACACATGAACAGGCATTGATCAGCAGAACACAACATGTACATAGGACAACAACATTACAATGTCAGAGTTCCCATCACACTGCAGGGCAATGCAACTATCAACAACAACCCCCCCTCCCGCGCAAATGACCATGGCCCACTGAACAACTGCACCTGGGTCATGGAGCCTCCAACCCTCATTTCCACCCGGCCACAGGATCACCTTTACCCTTCGTGTCCATCTCCCACCTTGTGTGTAAAAAGATGCCTGAACCCTCAGAATCCACAACCATTTCCAAAATCACAAAATCCAAGGCATGAAAACGAACCCAAACACCCTCCAGTAGATGACTTGACGAAGCAGTACCTCACAAACGCCAAGTACTACCACAATGATGCAACAACCAAGGTAGCACAGCAGAACAATGTCACGACAGGATGTGAGACATGTGTGGTACATAGTTGGGGGCCTGCTGGCAGGTGCCCCACAGTGCTGGGGGTTGGGGGTGCTGGGGGACATGAGTGGGACATGGTTGGGGGCCTGCTGGCAGGTGCCCCACAGTGCTGGGGGGTGGGGGTGCAAGGGGATATGGTTGGGGGCCTGCTGGCAGGTGCCCCACAGTGCTGGGGGGTGGGGGTGCAGGGGGACATGAGTGGGACATGGTTGGGGGCCTGCTGGCAGGTGCCCCACAGTGCTGGGGGGTGGGGGTGCAGGGGGACATGTGGCTTGGCTGGGGGGCATGCCCATGGTGGATGGGCTGCCTGCGGGACATGACCAGGGGTGCAGGCTAGTCCCCTGTGGTGTGGGCTGCCTGCAGAGGTCGTGGAGGGGGTAGAGGGGAGACCTGGGAGGACCCACACTGGCAATTCACCTCTTCAACTTCCCGCACACCCACGTAATACACTGCCCCACTCGCACAGGCCCAATCGCGTGTAGGATTTCTCGCGCACCCCTGTAATACACGTACCAGGCCAATCGCGTGTAGCATTTCTCGCGCACCCCTGAAATCCACGTACCCAGCCCATTCGCGTGTAGATTTTCTCGCGCACCCCTGTAATACACGTACCCAGCCCAATCGCGTGTAGCATTCCTCGCGCACCCCTGAAATACACGTACCCTGCTGAAATCGCGTGTGGAACTTCACGCGCACCCCTGAAATACACGCGCCCAGGCTATTCACGTGTGGAACTTCACGCGCACCCCCGGAATACACGTACCCAGCCCATTCGCGTGTATATTTTCTCGCGCACCCCTGTAATACACGTACCCAGCCCAATCGCGTGTAGCATTCCTCGCGCACCCCTGAAATCCACGTACCCAGCCCAATCGCGTGTACATTTTCTCACGCACCCCTGTAATAGACGTACCCAGGCCAATCGCGTGTAGCATTTCTCGCGCACCCCTGAAATCCACGTACCCAGCCCATTCGCGTGTAGATTTTCTCGCGCACCCCTGTAATACACGTACCCAGCCCAATCGCGTGTAGCATTCCTCGCGCACCCCTGAAATACACGTACCCTGCTGAAATCGCGTGTGGAACTTCACGCGCACCCCTGAAATCCACGTACCCCGCTCAATCACGTATTTGACTTCCCGCGCGCCACTTTTTTGATGCGCTGGGACTCTACCGCCTGCCTTCGTGTGGCGGCCGTGTTTCAGCTTGAGCGTGTCTTTGCCTGTGCGTGGCTTTGCCCTATTCGATTCCATGAATACGTGTGGTTCGAGTGCGTGTGGGCGTTCCGTCTGCTTCCCTGCAGTACATCCCCAGTTACGCCCTTATTTTCCCGTGTTGTTCCCCATTCCGCGCGTTACGCCCCATGTCCCGCCCACTTTCTGGTGTGTGCGCTGAGGTTGTGCGCTTTCACTGTGCGCGTCGCGCACGCCTTTCGCGATGTTGCAGTGACTTGTGCGCCATGCATGGGTTTGGCGCACATCCCGCGGTGAACACGCGCAGGGACTTCCATGAATCGCACGCGTGCGCGTGCGCCTGTTTTTTTCCGCTTGCGCATGCTTGCGCGTAGATTTTCGGCGCACGTTTGTTCCATGAATCGGCCCCTTAATGTCATTTTTGTGTTCCAATTGGTGATGCTTCTGCCAATGAATCGCCAGTGGGAGTGCTGAATTGACGACATGTGTTCCCTTATTCTAGTTCTTAGACATCGAATCGTGCTTCCAATATAGATCTTAGCACACACACATGTGATTGCATAAACAACATACGTCGTTTGACAGTTTATGAAGTCTGTGACGTGTCATGTGATGCCTGCGGAGTCAGTAAAATTATCTGTTACGTTTAGTACATGTTTGCACATTGTGCAGATTCCACATTTATAGAAGCCTTTTCTTATAGGGTTTAGCCAAGTAATGCCTGCTTCTTTCATTGGACTTGGTAGTAGAGATGGACTCAGACTGTTCTTCAGGGTTTTAGCTCTTGTGAAAACCATATTCGGCTTCTCACCCACGTATGCAGCTAGGTCCCTATCCAGTTGTAATAGATGCCAGTGTTTGTTAGTAATGGTTGTGACATAATCCTGTTATGAGTTTGACCTCAGTATGATGTTTGTCTGATTCCTGATCCTTTCTTTGTACCAGGGTATCATCCTTTTTCATGCCCCAAGGTTTTATCCAGTGCCATTATTACATGATTTGCATTGTATCCTCTTTCCTGAAAGCAGTCTGCTAATAGCTGGTATTCTGTCTCAAATATATTGTGATCTTGACAATTGCGTCTGGCCCTGACAAAATCCCCAACTAGTATGTTCCGTACCACTGTGTCATGATGGCAGCTGGTCGCATACAGTGTAGAGTTAACCTTTGTTGGTTTCCTAAATGTCCTTGTTCTTAACTCATTACCAACTGCACACATTTCTAAATCCAAAAAGTTGATCTCTTTGGGACTATGTGTCCCAGTAAACAATATGTCAGTCATTATTATTGATCTCCTTTATGAAGTCATTCAGTTCCTGAGAATTACCCTTCCAAATCAATGCAATATCATCAATGTATCTCGCTCATAGTGCTACATGTTCAGAATATTTCTCATTAGTATAGATGGCAGAGTCTTCAAATAGCCCCATAAAGAGGTTGGCCAGTGCTGGAGCATATTTCGTGCCCATCACCACACCTTGAACTTGTTGGTAATATTCATCATTAAATATAAACTTGTCATGAATAATATGAATAAGAGTGGCTTCCAACATTTCAATTAACATGTTTACATGGTGATAGTGTGAGGCCGACCTGTCTCTAAATACATACTTGATTTTCTGAAGTGCCAGTTCATGTTTTATAGATGTATACAGTGCTTGCACATCCAAGTTGCCAGCAGATATTCCTTTTCCCATCAAAAACCTTTGATCATATTTAATACACTAGTGGTGTCTTTCAGGTATGATTTAAGTTGAGTGACAAAGGGTCTGAGCATGATGTCAATATAGTCTGCAAGAGGTTGTGTGGCCCAACCAATCCCACTCAAGATAGGTGTGGCCTCTGGTGTTGTGTCGTGCTCCTTATGAATCGTAGGCAAGAACTACAGCGTCGGGAGTGTGGGTTCCTTAATAGTCAAAAACACTTTCTCAGCGTCTGTTACCAACCCTTGTCTATGCCATTTGGATATCAATTCCACTAGGTGGTCGACCACTTCCTTTTTTGGATTTTCTTAAGTTGTTTGTAGCAGCCGGGGCTATTCAGGTGCTGCATTGCCATGGAAATATAATTGTCTCTGCCCATTAGGACAATATTTCCCCCCTTGTGTCCCTCCTTAATAGCAAGTGACACGTCTGTGCTTAGAGCCTTCAGTGCCTGCCACTCTCGGGTGGACAGGTTCCCCCATTAGAATTATTTAGTATGATCTCTCCCGAAGTTTGGGTGTTCCTTGCTAATGTCATGAACGACTGCTTTCCAGAATGTATCAATACTATTGACTTGAGCTAATTGAGGCAAACACTTCGATTTAGGTTTCAGCTCCTGAAAGTCTATGTTTGTCAACTGGATTTGCAAATCTTTGAAAATCTTGCATCAGATTCCTCATTTCAAAATCTCCATGCTCCTCTAGTGATCCCAGCAAGAGAGTGTTCTCTATGTTTGTTATTGTTAGAGAACTGTATTGAACTTGTGCACTCACTGCTTCAAAACATGTCACCTGTGTAGCAAACATTCAAACATTCTTTTCAATTTTAATTTCCTAATGAATTTAAATAGGTCAATCTGTAGATCAATCGCATCCAATGCTGCTCATTGTGCAAAGGATAGTCCTCGGTTAAAAACACTTGATTCCTCATTTGTAAGGTGTCATTTAGGCACATTGATGATTAAGTTATTCATAGGTATCTGCTGGTTCCACCCTTTGTGCTTGCTCCTGTTATTTGTTTTAATGGATCTTTTGCAAGACTTGGGTTTGTTCCGTTGCCCCCCCCCTCCTTCCTCTCCTCCTGTGTTTGGAGAGATTGTAGATGAGTTCAGTGGTAGCTGAAAATTGATTTGCTTAATAGGAGTGATTCTGTTGCCCTTCCTAAATCTCTTGATCTGATACATGTACACCTTGATGATGCTGGTCAAACCAGTTTCTCCTGAGCCCAATGCCTCTTGGTCAGATTCAATATCCAAGCGTCCCATTGATGTAGGTGACATCTTGAGATCATATTTACTCTGAAAGGTGTATACGTGATCCCCCCCTATAATCGCGCTCATCTTGAAAATATGTTCTAATTTTTCACAATTTAACCTCATCTTTGTATTCTTTCAAAATACTTTGCATTTTGTGATAATTATTCTCCTTGGTTGCCTCAAGCGATTTCATTTCAGCTATTTCTTTCTTTATTATTTCAATCTGTTTGACTGCCCTTGTGTGCTCCATTGTAGCATGTTCAATGAGAAGCTCAAGCATTTTCTTACAACTACTGTTTAAATTTGCCTCCCATTGGTTCGCAGGATGCGTATCGTCCGAGTTCGAAAAATCTGGGAATATGAGTATTGTCAATCCTCTGGGGATTTGATCCACGTGAACATAATTCTTCAAAGATACCATCTCCCAATATTTATTTATCTCCTTAACGTCGCTCAAACAAGGAATGCACCTAAAGAACACTTACATTTCAAAAACATGTTTATGTCACATCGCACAAATCAACACATTAGAAGTACAATTAATTTCGTTGATTTGCACAGTTAACTCCACTTTAAAATACCCCACCCTCATGTCTAACTGAAGTCATGGGAAATCGATACGCGCATAAATCAACACATGTTAGTAGTACAATTAATTGTGTTCACTTGCACCGTTAACGCCACTTTAAAACCCCCACCCTCATGTCCAACTGGAGAGATGGGAAGTTGCAGGAAAACAGCCCTGCAAATAACACGCGCATCAAGTTTCTAGTTGCCACGCCTCTCGAAAATCAGATCTGTGCTGAATATGAAAAATCTTTAGTGAAAATGAAAAACCCCAAGCTAACAGAATGCTGCGCAGCAAAATCAACTACCACATTAAATGTTTCCTACAATCCAACATGAGCAGAGAGCCAGGGGAACCTAAAGGGATGAGGCCCCAACGCAAACACGTCAAACAGGAAACAAACAACGGCCTCAACACAACACGCCACTACCCTACCCCTTTCTAAAATGACCCTACCCCTTTCTAAAATGGGCCACAAACAGAGAAACATAACACCCTACAACAGGCCCAACATAACACCTACCTCTACATACGGAACCTAACCACAGTCAAGTTATCTTGGATCTGTGCAGCTTCCCAAAGCTTGATCCAATTCACTCCATATGCCTGAATGGTCGCTCTCCGGTGAACTCCCCCGAAACCGCTGGAACGACCCCATGGCTGCGCATATGTGGCCTATCCCGTATGAGCTCTGATGATTTTGACACCAGAAAAAGTCTGAAACTCTCTCTCTCACTTTGCAGTGAGGGATCACCTCCAGGACGCTGTGCGCCAGGCAATGGCAGCACACGCACGAACGACCATCTGCATGACAGGTGCGCGCAGCCTTCCCCCCAAGTGACATCACCATTACCACGAAGGAACTGGTGGGGGAGGTTCGTCATCCCCTGTCCACAGTGGAAATCTTCTTGACCATCCCCTTCTCTGACGCAGTAATGGAACTGGTGCGGGCAGTTCGTCTTGCTTCCTCGTCAGGGGGAAACTGCCTCAGGTGCCGTTTTCCGAGATGGAGGCCATGGCCGGCGTCTTTGTCAGCTCTTCTGCTGGCTGCATGGACAAAACACTGGTGGAATAGGGTTCAGGGACCCTTGCCATCGGGCGCGGGCCTCAGCCAGTGTTGGTGGCCCACCGGGTGATTCTGCAGTTCGTTGCCACAAGGACCACACTTCGATTTGCTGCAGGCCTTCCCTCGCGCTAGGTACAATGGCAGTGCTCCACACACGCCTGGCTCCAGATGGCTGGCATTCACTACACCTTCTGGGTTTGGGAAAGCTTGCGGGAGCAGTGTCCACGATGTGCTGCACTCCCCTCAGCAGCCCTCACATCTTGATCCCCTACCTTGGGCTGTCATCCTTTTCGGAAGCGGGACTGTCGGTAAGTTCATGAATGCTTTATTGTCCTTGGTCCAGTACTCCTTCAGGGTTCATGAGACAGGAGAAAGGTAGATAGCCGGACACATTAGTATAAACGTAGGACACTGGATTCCCCACATCCATCCAGCCAGCCTCTCTCACTCAAGTCCCAACCGTCCCTTTGGAACTTAGAAACCCCTACATTCCATAGACCAGAGCTCTGACATCCCCCCATCGACACGCATGTGTCATTACAACACAAAACATCTTCTTTGCGATTGTGATTGAACTAAACCGCTAAGGAAATCGGCTATTCTAGCAACTCGGGACACGCTCTTGCTGCAATTGGATTGTGATTGCTTATGGCTCCAGGTTATTGAAAGGCAAGATCCTCTACTTATCTATCATCTAAGTAAGTTCTGGGCAATGATAAGTTCGGTTAGATTTGGGGATATAGTAAGTGGACTCAGTAAAATGCAGGACCGTTATTAGTAGAGTATAATCACTAACATCAACTGTTGGGTTAAGGAACATTCCTTTTTTTCTTTTTAATTGACTTGGTTTTTATCAAAAGCCACATGTTTGGCTAAATTATAAGTTAAAAAAGACTGGTTGCAGACATGCCGTGGAAAGGCAAAAAGAGGGAATGCAGGCGAGAGATGGCAAACTGACGGCTACCATGACGCAGGGCCTCTGTGCCATAAGGAAGAAGGCGGCTGAACATAGCAGAGGCGAGGGCAGCACATGTACAACAGAAGGTGAAGGAGTTGGGGGACAGGGGCAAGAGGGTGATAGAAGGAATGGTTGGGGGCCAAGCAGGAGTAAGGGAGGTAAGCAATGAACTTGAGAATGAGATGATGAGTGAATCAGGCCTGGATGATGGTGAGAAAGTGCAGAAAACTGCACGCGAAGATAGCAGACGAGGGCAGGAGGAGTAAAAGCACAGGGGACAGGTCGGGCTAAATGAAAAAGCGTAGTGAGTGAGTAAAGAAAGTCGAGCTCTGCAACAAAAAAGGGAGGTGGGGAGTGTCACTCTCAGACAAGTGAATATGTTCTAAATTACATGGTGCGCATTCCGGGTTCACAGTGAGGAGGAATGGGAATTATAAAAAAGGGGGGTTTCTCATAGGTAAAGTGAAGTAAACTAAATCACCCCAAAGTAGGCGCCTTACATTCACTTGCCGCCACCCAACATGTTTTGGCTGACTTGGCCGTAACCTCTTTTATAAGTGAACAATTCTTTTGGTCAGGACAACGGGCCTCATTACGACCCTGGGGGTACGGAGTGAACGGTGCTGTAAAAGGTGCCGGCGCCATTCACTCCGTACCGCCGCATTCCGAGTTCCCCTCGCGGGACCCGGTAAGCACGCCAAGCGTGAGGGGAAGAGGGAGCAAACAACGGGCCATCTCATAATGGCCCCTCTTCCATTTGCATTCAGCCCGTGTCCGGGTCCTCGGAGGAAGGAATTACCGGGCCTTCCAAACTCGGAATGGCCCGGTAAGTCCTCATTCCGAGGTCCCGGCCCCCGACGCGATTTCGGCGGCAGCCATGCCGCCAATAGCGGCATGGTTACCGCCGAACTCGTAATGAGGACCAACATGTCGCAAAAAAGTATTTTCCAGGATTCCTCTCCATGAACATTTCTGTTATACTTCCCAGATCTGCATATGCCTTCCTGGTACCCTGTGAAGCCTGTTGTCCTTGGGTAGTCTCTCTGTTCAGCAGTCCACGCGTAAAGTAGCCTTAAGAGGAAGAAAACCCAGTCCCTTCAAGTATAGGTCTTTGATAGGAATAGGCTTTCTCTGGGTCTCCTCTACCTGGCGTCACTCACATGCTTGAAACCTCTCCCTGCAGTTAAAACCTTGTTGTGAAATGGCCTTTCTCCGTAGGCCACTGCTGGGGAAGCTCACCGCGGTATCCTAGGAATCCTGAGTGAATTTTGAGACTCTATTAGCACATTCCACAAATTCTTACCAGGATTTGGAAAGTCAGGAGGGTTCAAAGTGCAAGATGGGGTCTTTGGTCCCCCTCCATGATTTGGTCAACTAACCTTGACGTTTTGCCACATGCTCTTTCCTCCTCCACTCCCTCCAGACAACTGATAAGAGTTGTGTTGTCTTATTCTTTGGATATCAATGGCCATACAACTTTAGAGTACTTCTCTCTCCTTCTCCACCCTCTTTCCAGATGTTTTAGCTTTCCTCTTCATCCCCTCCAATCCCTTCTGCTGTCTCCCCCCTTGATATTCACCACCTCTAACCACCTCTAACCTCTTCTGCCCTTTCCTCTCCACCTACAACTTATTTCACTTTCTTGCCCTTTCTTGATGTTCATCACCTTCAACATCTACTTTCTTTCCCCTCCTTGATGTTCACCTCTTTCCAAGTGTTCTCTCTCCTCTTACTCCTTCAGCTTGCTCTGCACCTGCACAACCCTCTGTACTTTCAGCACCTCCACCTCCTTCTGCACTTTAGGCTTGCGCTACACCTCTGCCTCCTCCTGCACTTTCAGCTTTCTCTGCACCCCTGCCTCCTCCTGCACTTTTTGCGCCTTCACCTCCTCCTGCACCTTCAGCTAATTCCCTGCTTTCGCCTCTTCACTGCTAATTTTTTCCGCCACTCCAACTCCCCACACGTAGCCTTCATCTCCACTTTTTTTCTATTGTGTTTTATCCTCTCCCCTTGGGCTGAGTTCATGTGTAGCCGGTATGGAGGATTGGTGGATGGGTGAGTTGGTTAAAGGGTTCAGATGTGTAAGATTGAGTTACCCTCCATTGCCAGTCACCATGGAAAAAGCCTACATTGGGCAGGCCTGCCATTTTGTGCCTTGCATCGCTACACATGCTTGTATGGACACAGCCTTCCCAAGCGAAGAGCAAAGCCGGAAGGGTTTCACTCCCTGCCCACTCGGTCAGGGTTAGCATTCCTAGAGCTACAATGTTCAATGTATGATCTATAGGGTGTGCCAGATTTTGGTAACTCCTTAGCCCTGCCTTGCACAAGCTCACAGGATTGGCCTGTGTATCTTGAAAGGGCCCTTTTCAAGATCACCTGCCAGCCTATCTCTCTAAAGGTGGGGGGTATGGTGTCACGTGCCGGGGAATAACCGGTCATGTGATGCTCGTAGACACAGAAGAAAGGAAAATAAACAAACCCCCGGAACTAACGTAGTAATGCCAGTCCGTGTGTGTGAATGAAAACAAACGGTTGTGCGTTTTCTTCCTGCGCTGCGACACGCTGCTGAGTAACAATTTTATTTAATAATTATCTGATTGTTGATGTGCCTGAAAACATCATATCGGCGACGAGGATAAAGACAAGAACTCAAGAAGTTAAAAAGGTGTAGATTGCAGTATCTACGCAGCAATGAAAATATGAGGTGAGGGGCTTTTGACTAACATTGTAAACGTGCGTATATGTGGAGCCTCGTTTTCATGCCCCCAACGTTCCGTTACTGAAGTAAATAATTAACAGATACAACATGCACATACGCAGAACATTATAATAGTGCCCCAATGGTTTATTTATACAACCTGAGGAAAACAGTGATCTATTTTCAAAATATTAAGACTGTAAAGGCAGGTGAAGTAAAAGAGAAGCCAATTCTTTTTTCATTCATCAAATTAAAAGAAAAAAAAAAGGGCAGACACAAGAAATCAATAAGAACTCCAGTTAATACTGAATAAAGACACTGCAGTAACACTGTCAATGAATTTTATAAAGAACCTAAAATGCCAATCCTGCATGTTAATACATGAAAGTAAACCAGTCTGAGGCGTGCGTTGATTTTATTACTGATTTTGTCACTTTTGAAGTGATTTATTCAAAGTTCAGACTTAATTTGTGAAATATCATAGCGCCAACCATGTCCAGCACTGAAACAAGCCCTGCGAGGACCAACACAACCTTATCAACAAGAAGGAATGCCACCTCAGATCACCCAGACCCAGCACTGACCACTCTCATGCCACCGTTTGACCCATTCACCACAGGTGCAGCTATTCGATGGGAAATCTGGTTACAACAATTTGAAATGCATTTGGATGCAAGAGAAATCACTTTACCAAAAAATAAGCGCACATTTCTTCTACTCAACATTGGAGCAGCAGCATTACGTTTGTTTAACGCAATCCCGGACCGTGGAGATGAAAACAATTATGATGTCGCAAAGAATGCTCTCACTAATATGTTTAAGCCTGAACTTAATCCAGGTTATGAACACTTTCATTTCTGTATGGCGAGACAACGTGAAAAAGAGACAGTTGACAAATTCCATGCACGTTTACGTGAAATGGCCGTTGGCTGTGAATTTCCCAATGAAGAATTTGCTATCCGTCTTCAAATAATAAATGGAATTTCATCTGAAAAACTGAGGAGAGCCATCCTATCTGAAAGAAACATAAGTTTGGCCCGAATCTTAGAAATGGCACGCTTGCGTGAACAAACAGAAGACCAAGTGGCTGTCATGGAAGCAGCAATACAAAAACTCCCACTTGACAACTGAAATCCAACAGAAGATGTTGCTGCTATATCGAGAAACCAAAGTAACCGAGAACAGAGTGAGTGGAAAAAGAGAAATCCCAAAACACAAACGTTCCAAGGGAAAAACAGGGCATGCAAATGGTGTGGAGGCCCATGGCACAAAGGAGAATCCTGTCCAGCTTGGGGATCGATGTGCTGAAAATGCATTTGCCTCAATCACTACACAGCTGTGTGTTTAAATCCACCAAACAAAGATGATCGAGAACAAACACAGTGGCAAAGTCAGGAACGCCAGAAGAAATTCGGGCCCATAGAAACAATTCGCCAACCACGAAGAAAAGGGAGAGCAAGAGCAATAGATCACTCACAGCGATCACCAAACAGCAGTGAAAGTGAGGACAGTGCATCACCTGATAGAAATGAACATGACAGATGGAGCAAAACTAACAAACGAGTACATCGTGTACACCTCATCTCAGCTGTAGAACCGCAACGATCTAGACAATGGAAAAGGCCATCATGCACTGTCATCTCTGATGGAGAACCACTACGTGTAGTCATAGATACAGGTGCAACCGTCAATGTAATGCCTGTGTCAGCATTCAACAAGCTACATCCGAAACCCAGACTTCAAGACAAGAAGGTCAAGTTATATGCATATGGCTGCAAGAAGCCCTTGCCAGTTCAAGGATCATTCAAATCTGATTTTGCCCATAATAAAGCCATGTGCCGAGCACGAGTTTACGTTGTGGATGCTGGCTGTGAAACATTGTTAAGTTGCAGAACTGCAGAGAAGCTTAAATTAATCCATTTTGCTTTCAACATTCAGTGCAGAGAAATTGATGAACTGTTAAAACGACACCATCGAGTGTTCCAAGGTTTAGGATGTTTAAAAGGCAGGACATCAAACTCCACATTGACCCGACCATTGAACCAAGAGCAGTGCGCCATCGCTGAGTGCCATTTCACATGAGAGAAGCTGTAAAAAAAGAATTGGATAAGCTAGAAGCATCAGGTATCATAGAGAAAACATCAGGGCCAACCCCATGGGTATCCCCCATGGTGGTCACGAGAAAAACTATACAACCAAGCGCAGTACGAATCTGCATTGATATGCGACTTCCTAATACAGCTATTGGAAGGGAACGCCACATTACACCGACCATAGACAAACTTATTGTTGACTTAACGGGAGCAACCATTTTCAGTAAACATGACCTCAGATCTGGATACCACCAGCTTAAACTAGCTAAGGAGTCGAGATACATCACTACATTCTCCTCCCACCTCGGATTGCGGCGCTACAAGAGGCTACATTTTGGAATATCATCAGCGGCAGAGGTATTTCAGCACGAAATTAGAAAAGTTCTTACTGGTCTGGATGGGACGATGAATATTAGTGATGACATCATTGTGTATGCGTCCAATGAAGGTGAACACCTCAAACGCCTTGCAGCAGTTCTAAGCAGGTTAGAAGAATCCAGACTAACTTTGAATGCTGAAAAATGTGAATTCGGAAAAGAAGAATTCTGTTTTTTTGGATACATTTTTAATGCAAAAGGGGTATCACCAGATCCCGCCAAAGTCAATGGTATCAAAACCACCAAGCCTCCCACATCAGTTAACGAAGTAAGAGGTTTTATGGGAATGGCGACATACTGCGCAAGATTTATTCCAGATTTAGCTACCATAGCAAGTCCCCTTCATGATTTGACAAAGAAGGATCAAAAATGGGAATGGTTGCCTACTCACCAACAAGCATTTCAGCAAATCAAGGATACACTGTCTGCGTCCACAACAATGGCTTTCTTTGACATCAAGAGAAATACTGAACTTCTAGTTGATGCCAGCCCAGTTGGCCTAGGAGCCGTGCTTACCCAGACTGACAATGATGGAAACGTTTACCCAATTGCTTTTGCCAGTCGTGCTCTGACGAAAACAGAAAAGAATTACGCACACATAGAGACAGAATCTTTAGCTATATTATGGGGATGCAGGCACTTCAAAGTCTACCTGCTAGGCAAGCAGGCAAAAGTGTTTTCAGATCACAAACCACTCATACCAATCTTTAGAGGTTCATCACCTCATCCACCAGTACGCATTGAAAAATGGATGCTTCAACTCCAGCCATACAACATAGATGTAGAATACCGACCAGGAACAGACAATCCAGCTGATTATCTATCTCGCCACCCACGACCTGCTACAGAAGAAGAAGAACACCATGCAAGAGAGACAGAGGAGCATGTATGCCATGTGGTAGCTTGTGCCCGCCCACGAGCATTGACATTACAAGAGTTCGCTAATGAAACTGAGACAGACGCCATTCTAACCCATACCATAACAGCCATCCAGTCAGGGAATTGGAAAAATGTCCTTGCATCTATGGCTCAGCGCACGGCAGAGGCACAAGTCAAACTTCAATCCCTTTTTGGAATCCGTCATGAACTTACTGTAGCTTCTGAAGGAGTAATATTAAAAGGCCATCGTATTGTACTACCCACTTCGCTAGAAGACAGAGCCCTCAGACTACCTCATAGTGGGCACCAAGGTATTGTGAAAACAACAGCATATTTAAAGTCTAGCATTTGGATGGCTAACATACAACAGAGAGTGATGGAACTGGTGAAATCTTGTGCAGCATGCGAAGCTACACAGAAGGCAGAGAGCCCAGAGGCCATTCAAAACGTCTCAAGAAGTACTAAACGGTGGGAAGCTATTAGTGCTGATTTTTGCACCATTGCTGGAGAAGGTTATCTTCTTGTCTTGATAGACAAATTTAGTAGATACCCAGAAGTTGAGCATGTGAAGTCCACGGATGCTGAAACCCTGACTTTAGCATTAGAGAAAATGTTTGCAATACATGGGATCCCAACGGAAATTAAAAGTGACAATGGACCACCTTTCACTAGTCAAGAACTACGTCAATTTTTTCCAGATCTCAATGTGCGGCACAAACGAATCACCCCTGGATGGCCACAAGCGAACGTTGATGCTGAACAGTTTATGGGGTCACTCAACAAAGTCATCCGAATCGCTAAAGAAACAAAACATTCATGGCTGAAAGCGGTGTATCAATTCTTGAGGACTCACAGACAAACCCCACATTCCTCGATAGGAATCAGCCCAGCGGCACTTATGTTTGGAGTACCCATACAGGCTGAGCTCCCCATACACCCTCGATGGATAGCGCCTGAACCAGATATTCCAGCTATTGAGGCCAAAAGAAGGAAACGGAATGAACGAGAGAGTGCCTCCCGACGAGCCAGCCACCGAGAGCTAATAACTGGAGACACTGTCATTGTCAAAAACCGTGCCACCCCCAAGAAGATGTCTCTTAACTTCGAGTATCAGCCTTGGACAGTAAGTGCGGCGAAACACAGTATGATCACCGCCACACGAGGAAATTAGACTGTGACAAGAAATATTACACATTTCAAGAAAGTACCCTCTAAACTGTGGGAGGAAAGTCAAGAAATTACAAGAGAAGAATCTGAATTGTCACACCGGCCACTCAGTCGGTCACCGTACCGGCCGGAAAGTCAAGAAATCACAAGAGAAGAATCTGGATTGTCACACCGGCCACTCAGTCAATCACTGTACGGGCTGGTAAACCACTGGACACCAAGATCCAATGAGACAATTAGAGTGCCGAACACTCCCAGTCTGGAAGAAAGAGCAGTTATTTCTGAGAGCTCACCTGAGGATACCCCAGAAAGATGCAATCCTCGATACCACCTAAGGGGAAAACCAAAGCCATTGTCCCGTTGAAAGGATATGTGGTAGACGGAATCTACCAGCGAGTGAGCCTGTCCAGATAAACCTGAGAGACTCGAATCGACTAACCCTGTTTAACATGTACTGTTTGAAAGTTATATTTTTTTTTTTTTAAAGTTGAAGAGGAATGTGGTGTCACGTGCCGGGGAATAGCCGGTCACGTGATGCTCGTAGACACGGAAAAAAGGAAAATAAACAAACCCCCGCAACTGACGTAGTAACGGCAGTCCGGGTGTGTGAATGAAAACAAACGGTTGTGCGTTTTCTTCCTGCGCTGCGACGCGCTGCTGAGTAACAATTTTATTTAATAATTATCCGATCGTTGATGTGCCTGAAAACATCATAGGGGGGCAAAGGGAATCCTCCCCATACCAACCTCACAGCCAACAGCATGCACCAGGTATTGTGGCTAGCCTCTTGAATTACTTCCATTTGGCAGTCGTGGCCAGACGAGGAACAACTTCACAGGAGCTACAGTGACCTCATTCTTCAGACCTAGATTCACCTCCACACCATGTGAACTAACATTCTATGATATAGGGAAACCCACTCTACCCTCGTCTTCAGGTACAAACCAAAAAAAAGGATCATCAGTGCAGAACCTTCACCTCCCTTCTGTCACAACACTTATGCACAATAGATAAGCCCCGCACGGCTATACCAACCTCACTTCATACGCACACGCCCGACCCCGGTAATACAAGGAGGTACGGTTGCACAACGTGTGTGGATCATATTGAGCTCACCCCGATCACAAATTAAATGAGGGTCGCGACCTCAAGCCTTACATAGGTATTTTCATACGCAACTAGCCAGAGGAGCGCATCACCATGGAAACCGACACACCACAACCATGCCGGCAGCTCACGTTGCCACGCAATGCGATGAATTCCCTAACCTAGGATCGAATGGGGCTTTATTAGCCAAAAGGGCCAAGCTGACGGCATTCACCCGTTATCGCAGAACACCGCCGGTTAAGAAGGATCAGCCACATGAAACAAGCAGCAATAAATAAGGTAAGGAGCACATGCTCGCCCCCACTATCCGATCCCAACCCTAGACTGGGAGACAGCAACTATTAGAACCGGCTCCCGTCACTGAAGTAAATATAGAATTCCTGTCCATGGCCGCGGAAACAATCCAATAATATCCCGTCCATTCTAAAGGATGCAAACCTTTATATTCACAGAAAGAAAATCCTAGCATTCTACCCATCCGGAGGGAGGCGAGCGCTAAACACTCGACTTTCCTCATGGCCAGCTAGCAAGCTCCATTACAATCCAAACATATAACACCAACCCCAACTATTAGTTTTTAAACCAAACCACAGTCAGGGCCACTTAGATAGACAGCACATACCCATGACCTCCACCACATCTTGCACCCACAGGCACAGGCACACCCTAATCCCACACGAATCCGTATAAGCCACTCACAACACAGGCAACCCTAAGCGGACACAATACCAACCACAGATCACCCCTGCCTGACATCACTTGTAATAACCTTCATGATTCTGGACCACTGCCCAACCAGCTTGAATCCCAGCACCCAGGACTACATACAAACGCAATTTGAAAACCCTACTGCAAAAGAAGCACAAGGCTAACAATTGAAACATGCACAATAAACCTAGGCACAATGACGGTAACCACTACAAGGTCTAAATTTAACCAGACAGGTCATTAATGCCAAATGGATTTAAACTCCAACTCATATGTTCAACGTTTGATTTTCTCCCCTCTCTTCCACAGGTGGAATCATTTTTTAATGTATTTACACTAATGCTGACTTACTATGAATGTTTGAAACAAGTATGATGAATATGTTGTACTTACAAATAAATGGGTCAATTACAGAGTAGTAGACAAACTGGGTCGAATACAGCAACGTTCTAAATTAGATAGTGCTGTAACCGACAGAAACCTGTATCAGAAGCCTAGAGAAAGCCATTGGATTGGCGAAACATAAATGCACGGGCGCCAAAGGTTATTGTTGGCTCTTGCTCACTAACTGTATGTAACTTGTAAAGAATGTCACACAAGTCACGTACTTGAATGTCTGTTTTTAAGGGATATGATGCAATATTCCTGGTTAATTGAAAATGAAACCAGATGGTGATGACACATAATCAAAGGTGTAACTCATTCTTTTAGACAACACAAGGCACCAAGCGCACAACTGTAGGGAGATTAATTTTCTTCTATATTGGCTTAATCTGACTTGTAACGTGTCACTGTCATCCCCCCACCTGTTGCAGACAGTGCAGTCGGACACAACTATAATAAAACATTCAAACAGGATGAGAAAAAAACTCCAGGACAGAGCGCCCAATCAAAAGGGTTTTATTAAATTAAATGTTTCTCAAGCTGTGTAGCCCTTAATGTGACACGTGTTTCAGCTCAAACGGCCTTCCTCAAGACAGGGCTAAATACATTCGTACCACAAAATACACATACCACACATTGTGTGTGTGTACACAAAAAGTTATTGATTAATCAGACATGATAGCGTAACACAAAACAAAAACGGTATCCAATACCAAGCCAACCATACAAATTAGACCATAAAAATCACATAAAACCATTGTCGTGATTGCATGTTCATACATAAAAGCAAACAGCACAACAAAAAAACAATTTGTAATGTGCACTGACAGAAAGAAAGGGGTTGGCAGTGGGAGGGATACAAAGGGATTTGTGAGACAATAGATAATGAATATGTCCCGAAAAGTACATCCATGAATGAAACAATAAATGCAAAACAATACAAAATAAAATGTCAGCCACGGTACAAGCAGGAGGGAAGTGTAGAGAAAGCACACACCCGAAAACACAAGACAAGAAAAAGAGAGAGAGAGATATCTCATTAGTATTTTTAAAACTATCACAGTCTCATTATTTGACATCAATGTCTCAAACTGTAGGGCTTACCCTTTCCGGGAGTTAGGCTAGTCATCACCATATGGTCCTAGGTCTGATCCCAAAGATTACAGAGCTGTTGTTGTAATAGTTAACATAGGGCAACCATTAAGTATTTGTCCTCCAAAAACAGATTTGTGTCTAACCACGTTAATGTTTCAAATATTAGATTAGTTAATTTCAAGTTTCTCAATAAGTATCACATAACTGTATATATATATGTATATATATATATATATATACAAAAACACGCAGTCCGTAGGACGTGCTAAGCCCACCCTTACTTGACATCTTGTTCGTTAAGTCTGTGCGATAAACTATCAGCCCAAAAGCAGATTTGTGTTTAAACAAGGTTATATTTCAAATATTAGATCAATTAATTTCAAGTCTCTCAATCAAAAGCACAAAAACGTTCTGTATATATGTGTATATATATATACTAAAAAGCGAAGCCCGTGAGGACGTGCTAAGCCCTCCCTCCCTTCCTTGGCATCTTGTTTGTATAAACTGTGTGAAAAACTATCACCCCAAGAAGTAGGCTTAAGGTTGAATAATCTAAGTGAAGTCGAGTTATGTTGTCAAGGGCTGCCGGCGCTGCTTCGATCATTCGTGCTTAGACATAGAAGTTCCGTACTGCCAACAAAGGATATGATACAAGAGCTACCGTGCCGGAGTGAAACCATGACAAAGCAGAAAATTACTCGCAAGCCAAGAGAAGAGCGCACTCACCAGGTCATTTGCGTTGGCCAAACCGATAAGCGTAATGCGAGGCGGGCGCCATCTTGGGACTATTTGTTTAGTAGTTCCCAAGGTGACGCGTTGGTTAGTCCGTCCGCGGCATGCCGTTGCTAAGCAACGGAAATCCGGAGTTACATTAAGAAAAACAAGGTAAACAACGTTGTGAAAATGCTGTAAACGGCTAATCCAAACTAACATATAGAAACCCAGTGCGGTTGAACTAAAATAAGGGTGCGCAATCGAAAATGCTGGCGTTAAATCCGGCATCAAAAAATGAGTAGATGCCGAACAATATAAAACTTATACGGATCATTACCCACGTCATTTCTCCCATGTTTGGGATTCAAATACAAATACATAGCATTTTGGACTTGTACATTATTTTCTGTAACTTGATGGGAACAAGTAAGAAGATTGTTATACATTTACCAATACGTTACAAATTGTGTGATGAATTCTTATTGGTTTCGCTAGCCATAACACGCGCTCATGGGTAGTTCTACATTTACCCTTAAAACAGATACATAGGCGATTTACCGTATCTCGGGGAAATGAAAATAGACAAATGTGATGCATTCTCTTGCAACTTACAACTCCTGAATTATTATCTATTTGTCATCTAGCACTAGTGTAAATGCATTAGGTGCATCCCACATTGTATATATGTGTTAAAGTTCTGGATACCTTACAATCAGGTACATGCACATACGAAAAAGTTCATAATTAAAACTTCTATTGTACTGTTCCAATCTGTTAATTAACCTTCTTATCTATTGATCTGTTCAGAGAATGGCGTCCACATACTTGCTCATAAATATCTCACAGGAATGATGCCATTTCCGTATCAAAGTTTAAACCTAACATGGTTCTTTTGAAGTAATGTCATGCCTACCTCTGCTCCCTCTCCACCCGACTCCGCTGCAAGACCCAAACAACCCTGCTTTTCGGCTTCTTCGGCTTTGAGAACGGCTAGACCGTTTTACACGAAGTGGAAGTTGTCCGGGAAACGCTAATCCAATGCACGGACCACATGATCAACGCGATGACGTGTACGTTACTCCACGCACGTCAGATGACTCCATTTAACGAAGCGAAAGCCTTTCCACAGTGCTTCTGATCGTTGTTACTATTCCGCGTCACGGAGCTTTCTTCTGTTTTGACAGACGCTTTTCTGATCGTTAACTGCTGCCTTTCTGCATTCTTTGCTACTCCCGGCAGCTTCCAGCTTTCTTCCCACATCCCGACACGACTCCCGGAATTTTCGAGCCTCCTAACCGCGTCCCAACGCAACTCCAGGTCGCTTCTCCCGGCAGCTTCCAACTTCCTTCCCAAGACCCGACACGGCTCCCGGAAGATTCCAGCATTCTACCCGCGTCCCGACGCAGCTCCTGGTATTCTCCAGTCTCCCTTGAGCTGTCTGTTACTTCCGCACTCTCTCGCGGTTCTACTCTCCCCATTTCATACGGAGTCCCTCCATTCACACGTGACATCTTCCAATTGAGTTTGCCACATTCACTGCTTCCACCGCAGTTCTCATTGAACTATTGGACACCGTCTGTCTTCCAGGTCTTCCAACTACCGAGACCCTGCAGAGCCCTGCTCTATCTCCATCTACCAAGACTGAAGAGTTCTGCTCTGCAACTACCAAGATCCTACAGAGTCCTACTCTGCTCCTTCTACACGTGCACTGGACTCTGGACGCTTTCCTGTGTGTGCACCAAACCGTCTCTAGTGCGGCCCTCGTTCCGCTCGGGTTAGATTCCTCACTACCCTCTCCTTGCCGTTGTTTCCTTGGAATCTTCGGACTTCTTGAGACTTCCTTGGCTACACATCCAGGTTAGTGTGTTCAACATAGGATACTTTTGTCTTTCAACATAGGATAGATTGTCTTTTCATATCATCAGCATTCTAATTAGCTCCCTCTCTATTAACATTAACAGCCTGGTGAATCCTGGTCCACACACGCCCTTCTCACTAATAGCTCTATCTGACTGTGGGTTCATTAGTCAGATAGTGACATTAGTTAGAAGGTTTCCTTTTGACACTCTACGCCACACCTCAGGCATTGCTGTTGGAAGAAGACTTCCGGTGTATCCTTTGTTGTTTACCATCTGTATCCTTTTACGTGAATCTTGAGTCATTCTCCTGTATCCATTGTGTTTCAGTTCATAACAGAATCAGAAGCCATGATGGAGGAGTCAGACCCTCTCTCTGTCCTCACCCAATTGGTGGCGGATTTGAGACAGGAAATGATTACTGCTCAAGACACCATGCGTCATCGTATGGACATGATGCAGGACGCCATACATGCCTCCTCCCAAGGAAGGACGGCCGCGGTTCCCATTGCCTCCACTTCAGGGGAACCGGCACCACCAAGAGAATCTGTCCAGGTGTTGATGCTGACCCAATTTCCTTTGGCTCCACCCGAAAGGTTTACCGGAGACCCAAAGACTTACCGCACTTTGGTTAATCAGTGTCGTCTACACTTCTTATGTAGACCCGGTTTGTTTCCGGATTTGACAACCAAAGCTGCTTTTGTGTTGTCGCATTTGGGGGGCACTGCTGCAGCCTGGGCAAACCCGTTGTTGGAGACCAATAGTCCTTTGTTATATGACTGTGATGAACTGCTGTCAGCTATGAGCAGGGTGTTCGACATGAGATATTCCACTCAGGCAACCGATTTGGAATTGTTGAATCTACAACAGGGTAGCCAATCGTTAATGGCCTATCTCGCTCGTTTCAATCAGTTGACAGCAGAAACACAGTGGCCTGAAGACAGGAAGACTGCAGTCTTCTATAAAGGACTGTCTGAGGAACTGAAAGACGCTTTGTCGACAGTTCCTGTTGTCCCATCGGAATATATGGAGCTGGTCGATCTGGTTTTACAGATCGATGCTCGAAGAGCTGCCAGAAAGGGCGAAAAGAAACCCTTTTTGTCCATGCCCAGTCTTCCGGGGGTTTCTCAGTCTTCCTCTAATGATCCTGAGCCGATGCAAATAGGCGCCATTCGGGGCCGTTTAGCCGCCGCTGAGCGAGAAAACCGCCGTAAGAACAACCTATGCATGTACTGCGGTTCAGCGGAGCATTTACTGGTTACTTGCCCTAAAAAACCGGCAAAGAAGCCGGGAAACGGCAGAGCTCGGCAGTAGTGGGAGTTCCTATGCCGAGTACCAAGACGGACTCCGCTTTGTCACTGAATGCTTCCATTGCGGTTACGGTGTCTTTAAGTTTCAATAAAACCACTGTTCAAACCCAAGCAATGATAGACTCTGGCGCAACAAACAGCTATATGGATATTGCTTTCGCCAGACAGTCGACCATTCCCATGATCACTAAAAAAGTACCCGAGTAAGTCAAGACAGTTGATGGTTCTGCGCTGTCTTCTGGTTTGGTAACAGAAGAAACATTGCCTATAACTGTGTCATTACCTGACGGCCACAGAGAAGATATGGTTTTTGACATAATTACGGCGCCTCAATATCCAGTGATTCTGGGTCTGTCTTGGCTTAAATTACACAATCCTGTGATTGATTGGGTCACATGGGTCATGTCCAATATCCTTCAGATCATTGCAATGAACACTGCTTCTTGGATTCCTGCAGGGTTCATGATACGCCTGTCTTGGCTTTTTTCGAAGGGCTGTCAAGAATAAACACGCTGGCATCACCTAAATCACAGGTACCTCAGGAATATCAGCGGTTTGCTGATGTGTTTGACAAAGGAAAGGCCGAGGAATTGGCACCACATCGTCAGTACGATTGTCCAATCGAACTAATTCCCGGAGCCAAAACACCTACTGGTCGGGTTTATTCCCTTACCAAACAGGAAGACGCTGTCCTGAAGGAATATATCGATAAGGCACTCCGGACTGGGTTCATACGTCCTTCTCAGTCCCCGGCGGCGTCTCCTTTGTTTTTCGTCTCCCTAAAAAGGAAGGGGACCTAAGACCCTGCATAGATTACAGGGCTCTAAACGCCATAACGGTAAAAAAATCAATACCCCCAACCTTTGATTGACGTCCTGTTGGATCAGTTGGGCTCCTCAGTGATCTTCACTAAATTGGACTTGAGGGGTGCTTACAATCTTGTAAGAATTAGGGCAGGCGACGAATGGAAAACCGCTTTTAAGACCCGATATGGTTTATATGAATACCTCGTCATGCCCTTTGGCCTGTGTAACGCCCCCGCGACTTTTCAATTTTTCATGAACGATATATTCTGCGATTTCATGGATCAATTCATAGTCATATACCTGGATGACATTTTGATCTACTCAGCATCCTTAGAGGAACACATACAACATGTATCCAAGGTACTCCAAAGACTAAGAGAGAACCATCTCTTCGTCAAAGCAGAGAAGTGTGTCTTTCACTCCCAGTAGGTAGAGTTTCTGGGTTACGATATCACTAGTCAGGGCGTCAGAATGAGTCGATCCAAGGTAAAAGCTACTCTGGATTGGCCAGTTCCTACTACTATCAAATCCTTGCAATCTTCTCTTGGATTTGCAAACTTTTATAGACGCTTTATCCATTCCTTATCAAGAGTGGTGTCACCACTCACGGCACTAACTAGCTCAAAAAAACCATTCCTCTGGACAATAGAGGCCCAAAAGGCTTTTACCCTACTCAAGGAGGCGTTTACCACAGCTCCGGTTCTGCAGCACCGGGATCCTGACTTACCATATATCGTTGAGGCAGACGCTTCCAATCAGGCCATAGGTGCAATCTTTTCTCAGGTATGCAAAGACTCGGGGGTGAAACACCCTGTGGCTTTTTACTCCCGCAAGCTAGCCCCTTACGAGAAAAACTACACCGTGACTGAAAAGGAATTGTTAGCCATCAAAGACGCGCTATGTGCATGGCGTCATCACCCACTTGGTGCTAAACATTCGGTGACTGTCTACTCCGATCACCGTAATCTACAGGCCATCAAAACCATGAAGTGCCTTACTGCCCGCCAGGCTCGTTGGCATTCGTTCTTTGCCCAGTTTGACTTCCACATCTCTTACAGACCGGCAAGAGAAAACACCAAAGCAGACGCTTTGTCTCATCTGTACTCTGGGGCGGACGATGAAGATAATACCAAACCTCTTCTACTGGCTAACCACGTGGTCTGTGGTTGTTCTGTTCAACCTTCATTAAAGAAGGATATCCTTGATTGGGTAACACTTAATCCGCAGGAGGTACATGGCCTTCGTCTCGACGTCAAAGGAGGACTTCCGTTCATGAATGGACTCCTATACCTACCAACAGAGGAGACACGTGCCAAAGCCTTGCATTCGGGTCACAATTCTTTGGTCGCGGCTCATCCGGGTCAAAAGAAAACGTTGGAACTCCTACGACGTTGGTGTTGGTGGCCCAAGATGTCCCGAGACGCCGTGGATTATGTCTCATCATGCGCCATATGTGCGCAATGCAAAAAGTCATCTAGCAAACCTATGGGATTACTACGTCCATTGCCGGTTCCTCACAAGCCTTGGTTTATGGTTTCCATGGACTTTGTAGTCGAAATGCCTTCTGTCCGTGACTATGACACAGTCTGGGTAGTAGTCGACTACTTCACTAAAATGGCCTTATTCATACCTTGCCAAGGTATTCCCACTGCTAAGATCCTGGCTGATATGTTCCTAAAGCACGTCTTTCAGTTCTTTGGTTTGCCTTCGGTGGTTATTACCGACAGGGGGTCGCAGTTTGCATCCTGGTTTTGGAGAGCGCTAACTTCAGCTTTACTTATGGAGGATTGTATGTCTAGCTCTTACCATCCTCAAACTGATGGGCAGACAGAACGGGTTAACGGTACTATGGAACAATACTTACGCTGTCTCTGTCTCCAGTATCAGTCTTCTTGGTTTTTACTATTGCCGGCAGCTGAGTTCGCATACAATAACTCTTGCCATTCCTCCACGGGTATGTCCCCGTTCTATGCCCTTTATGGTCAACACCCGCGATCCATCCCAGTGGACTTGGACCCAACTGACACAGTACCTGAGGCAACCGACAAATTGAAGGTACTGACCACTCTTCATACCAGACTAAGGAGGAATCTACTGAAGGCCCAAACCACTTCCAAATTCTATGCTGACCTACAGCGGACAGCTGCCCCACGATATATCTCTGGTATGTCTGTCTGCTTATCTACCAAAAAGTTGAAGGTCCCTGGAAAAAGAAAACTGCTGCCTCATTTCATTGGATCGTACAAAATTAAGCAAGTAATCAATCCTGTTGCTGTACGGCCAGATCTGCCCGCGCGCTGGCGGGTACACCCTGTGTTTCATGTGTCATTGGTCAAGCCATATGCATTAAGAACCCGGTTGCCTGTCCGACCCTTGACGGTTTCCGTGAAGGGTACTGATGAGTATGAGGTCCATGCTATCCTAGGTATGAGGATGCGAGCCGGGGTTTCTCATTATCTTATCGACTGGAAGGGCTATGGTCCGGAAGACCGGTCCTGGGAGCCCTTGTCGAATATCCATGCTCCTGCTTTGCTACGTCGCTTCCATGCCACACGGGGTGTGAGGCGCCCTTTGGGGGATGGCACTGTCATGCCTACCTCTCCTCCCTCTCCACCCGACTCCGCTGCAAGACCCAAACAATCCTGCTTTCCGGCTTCTTCGGCTTTGAGAACAGCTAGACCGTTTTACACAAAGTGGAAGTTGTCTGGGAAACGCTAATCCAATGCACGGACCACATGATCAACGCGATGACGTGTACGTTACTCCACGCACGTCAGCTGACTCCATTTAACAAAGCGAAAGCCTTTCCACAGCCTTTCCACAGTGCTTCTGATCGTTGTTACTATTCCGCGTCACGGAGCTTTCTTCTGTTTTGACAGACGCTTTTCTGATCGTTAACTGCTGCCTTTCTGCGTTCTTCGCTACTCCCGGCAGCTTCCAGCTTTCTTCCCAAGTCCCGACACAACTCCTGGAAGTTTCCAGCCTCCTAACCGCGTCCCGACGCAACTCCAGGTCGCTTCTCCCGGCAGCTTCCAACTTCCTTCCCAAGACCCGACACGGCTCCCAGAAGATTCGCATTCTACCCGCGTCCCGACGCGGCTCCTGGTATTCTCCAGTCTCCCTTGAGCTGTCTGTTACTTCCGCACGCTCTCGCGGTTCTACTCTCCCCATTTCATACGGAGTCCCTCCATTCACACGTGACATCTTCCAATTGAGTTTGCCACATTCACTGCTTCCATCGCAGTTCTCATTGAACTATTGGACACCGGCTGTCTTCCAGGTCTTCCAACTACCGAGACCCTGCAGAGCCCTGCTCTATCTCCATCTACCAAGACTGAAGAGTTCTGCTCTGCAACTACCAAGATCCTACAGAGTCCTACTCTTCTCCTTCTACACGTGCACTGGACTCTGGACGCTTTCCTGTGTGTGCACCAACCCGTCTCTAGTGCGGCCCTCGTTCCGCTCGGGTTAGATTCCTCACTACTCTCTCCTTGCCGTTGTTTCCTTGGAATCTTCGGACTTCTTGAGACTTCCTTGGCTACACATCCAGGTTAGTGTGTTCAACATAGGATACTTTTGTCTTTCAACATAGGATAGATTGTCCTTTCATATCATCAGCATTCTAATTAGCTCCCTCTCTATTAACAGCCTGGTGAATCCTGGTCCACACACGTCCTTCTCACTAATAGCTCTATCTGACTGTGAGTTCATTAGTCAGAGAGTGCCATTAGTTAGAAGGTTCCCTTTTGACACTCTACGCTACACCTCAGGCGTTGATGTTGGAAAAAGACTTTCCAGTGTATCCTTTGTTGTTTACCATCTGTATCCTTTTACGTGAATCTTGAGTCCTGTATCCATGTGTTTCAGTTCATAACAAGTAACAAATAAGTCTCACCTCTGCTTGCCGAAGTGCAAGAACTCTGTCCCATCCTTGTTTATTCATTTGTACCTGTTGGAGTTCTATAAATTTAATTGATGTTTTATCATCACATTGGTGGTTTTTCTGCCAGGAGGGGTAGAGTCTGGTCCTGGCTTCCAATTTTACTCAGATGTTCACGGATCCTAGTCCTTAATTCTCTCTTAGTGCTACCAATATAAAATTTGTTACACATACAGATGATCACATATGTTACAAATTTTGACCTGCAATTTAAGTTTTGTTTGATCTTAACTGTTTACCATTAGGACCCATAAGATCTTTAGTTTTGTCCCCTGCATAGGGACACATAGAACAAAAACCACATTTGTGAAAGCAAGGTACATTATCACTAAGCCAGGTTTGGGTGTTCTCCTTCTGTACATCTGGTAATAATGATGGGTAGATAATGTTTTTCAGCGTTTGGCCTTCTTAAAAATAATTCTTGGTCTTTCATCGAGATATTCTTTAAGGTGTTCATCCAAAAGTAGTAAATGCCAATGCTTTAGTAAAGTCTTCTTTATTAATTGATGGTCTTTGTTGAACTGAGTAATGAACATGAGATTCATTTTCTTGTCCGTCGGTGAACTTTTAGCCCTTAGTGTATCATTTTGTTGAAGATTTCTTGTTTTTTCAAATGCTTTCAGTACACATTTATTAGGGTATTGTCATGATGCCTACTCCCGGGAAGCCAGTTCAGGACCAGCGTCCCCGAAAGCAGACATCATGTCCCCCGGGAGGGACCCAGCAACCCCTTATAGGGGCTCTTTGGACATTGTCCTGGCACCTTTGGCGCCAGGCTCATAGAAGGCATCAGTCCTGGCACCATAGGCGCCAGGCTCATTATGGGAGTGCTTGGATGGACTTACCTGATGCAGACCATGCTGCCGGATCCAGACCTCCTTGAGGTCTGAAAGGGACTATTTTACCTATGGAACTATTTTACCACTCGGGCGTGGCTGAGGAAGAATACTTACCTGGAACTACTTTGGGGGCTATTTAAACCACGCCCAGACAGCAGCGCACGCTTCGCGTTGTTCTGCATCTAGCAGCTGGACGCTCACCGTGTCTGCTCCTGCATCCTGGCTCCAGCCACGCCCGCCTGCAAACTGGAACACCTGAAAAGGAAGGAAAGGAGAGAAAGGGGAATAATTGAACTTTACCTACCTCCATCCGGAGTCCGGAACCTTCACTCCGACGATCCTGAGAAGAGACATTATTTTTAGAAGCGCATCGCATCGCTCGCTGCAGCGCCGCATTCCACTCACCTTCACGAGGCGCCCTCGAGCTCTTCAGCGACCATTGGCACCATCCGTCGCCTTTCAGCGCCTAAGGAGAAAAAGAGACAAAACAAAGGTGAGCGAAGGAACAGATTGAGGAAGGCCTGATTCTTCCACCTTAAGACTTACCTGATTATTGTTGGGACAATCTTTCCTCACCTCGGGTCGGCGCCGCTTCTTTGGCACTTCCGTACCCCGGCCCCTAAGGGGAAAAAGACACACGCATTAGTGGGTGAAAGCAAGATCACTAAGGGAACCATCCATCAAAAAGACTCACCAGAGTTTACCTTTGGCGAATCCATTCCTCAACAAGGATTCTTCATCCTGCATCTGAAATAGAGAAAAGGACAACGGACAATTAAGGCTTGAACTTTTGCAACTGAATACTTACGGCCTCATATCGGAAAAGTCAAGCGGAGTTGAATACTCACCAAACCCGAGATCCAGTGAAGTAACTGGAAATCAACGCGCCCCTGCATCGGAAGCAGGATGGAGAGCTCATCCTTTCAGACTCTAAGGTGAGACTCTACGGGGAATCGTGGAGGGGGTTCGAGGAGTGTGAGAGGGGGAAGGGTGGAATCCGACACATTATCCAGCAGACAGTTAATCCCCTTTTCCATCTACAGAAGGATTCTTCTACGGGCCAGACAGGCGAGGTTTGGGGGTCCAGTCCAGTCCGTCTTCCGAGTCCTGCGCATCACCTTAGAAGAGGTCATAGCAGTCCAGAACAGGTCGGCGCCTCCGTGGGAATCAGGTGAGCGTTACAGGTATCCTCTTTTCTTGAATCTATTCCTTAGAAATTGGCACTCTTGTTGGAACTTGGAATCGTCCTTACAGTTTCTCCTTGCTTGGATATATTCAGCCAGAGGAATGTTATGAATTGTAGAAAGTTGATGACAGCTTTTTGCATGCAATATTGAATTGACTTCCGTCGGTTTGCGAAATGTCGATGTTTCTAGGTGGTCATTTGCTGCATGTATGGTCAGGTCCAGAAAATTAATTAGGTTACAGTTCTGTTCCCCAGTAAATTCAATTTCATAGGGATTCAAGTTTAGCCTGTTGGTAAATTCGCAAAAAGAAGCTTCAGATCCTTCCCAGATTAAAAAAATGTCATCAATATATCTGGTCCAAAGTTTAACTTTCTCCTGGAATTCTGGGTCTTGGTATACTGTGTGTTCTTCCAACATTCCCATAAATATATTAGCTAGGGCAGGGGCATATTTGGTCCCCATTGCCACCCCTTTACATTGTTGATACAAACAGTCATCAAATGTGAACAAATTAGACTCTAGGGTTATCTGTAGCATTTCCTTCAACAGATCTATTTGCAAATAGTAGGACGCCGAGTCATTTCTAAAAGTGTAATCAATCGAGGCCAATGCCCATTTATGCTGGATCGACGTATATAGCGCCTTAACTTGCAATGTTGCCAGCAAAAAGGAATGTTGCCAGAAAATGATTGTAGTTTGCAAATCAGACTAGAGGAGTCTTGTAGATACGATTTAACCAGACTCGCTCGTGGTTTTAGTATGCTGTCCAAATATTCAGAGAGGTTTTCAGTAACCCAACCTATTCCACTCAGGATTGGGCGTCCCTCAGGAATGTTTTGGTACTTCTTATGTATCTTAGGTAGAAAGTACATGGTGGGAGTTGTCGGATTCTTGGTGAGAAAATATGTTCTTTCCTCATCCTGTTTGACTATTTATGACGGACTTCCCGGCTGCCCGTCCATCCAGTGACCTGCGACCTTACTGAGACCCAGTATTTGAAACTCAAGGGACATACCGTTCCTTCTACGTGATTTTTTGCAAACCTATTTTCAAAACTTAAATAGTAATTTGTGTATTTTTTGGTCGCCAAAGAGACCAGCTGTACCCACCAGCCTGGGTTTATTTGATAATTAGAACATTACCTTAATAGGGTTGGCGAAACTATACTTGGCAACACAGACACACGTAACCACTGTCTATGAGGTAGACAATACTGTGACGAGTAAGGGTGAGGGAGGAGTGAGTATGGATGAATTCAAAATTACTGACACGAGGAAGAGCAGGGGAATGAAGAGCCCTATGTGGAACCAAGACACACATTCTAGCTATCTGAGATTCGAGAGTCAATCTGCCATAAAAACTGGTGGACTCTACCCAGTGTCAGTCCTACCCCAGAAGAGCATGGAGCTGTGGAGCGAAGCCGCGCAGAGAGAACACGCTGCAGCCCCAAATCCCTTGAGAGGGAAGGTGGGGGCCAAGAAGGCGCAGAAGAGCCAAGACTTACCCGAAGGATGAGAAACCCGATATCCATGACAGGAAGGCCACCATCTCAATGGTCCAGGCTGGACCCAACGTGTGGGGAGAAACCAGCATGTAGGAGCCACTGAAAGCCGAGGGCAGCCTGTGAGAGCCCAGGGGCAGCCAGAGAAGCTTACCAGTGTTTCTGAGGACCGGAACCCTTGTGGACCAAGTTGGAAAATACGTGGAGGGGGACCGAGAAGGCACTGGGAGACCCCAGAGGCTGTGGTTGGGAGGAAGTGCAGAACCATCTTCCTCGTCCCAGTGGGACAAATCAGAGAGCTCAAGTAAGGATATGTTGGGTAAGAGAGCACCCCAGAGAGACCCGAAGAGAGGCCTTGCAGGTTAGTGAACCAGGCCTGATTAAAGGACACTATAATCCTAAAAGGGGGTCTGGTACCCGAATATTGCGAAACGTGGTGAATTCTATATGCAAGTGAATGCCTGGAAGAGTAGTGAACCGGGCTCCATCAAAAGACACTATAAACCTAAGAAGGGGGTCTGGGACCTGAATACTGAGAAGTTGAGAGAGTTCTACATTCGAGATAATGCCTGGCAGGATAATGAACCAGGCTTACTTAAGAGACATTACACGTCTGAGAAGAGAATCTGGGACCCACATAATGAGAAGAGAAGACCAAGGGGTGAGAAAGATATACTTTGGCAAAAGACAGAGTTGTACATGCGAGATTACACCTGGCAGGATAGTGAACAGGGCAAAAGACAGAACAAACGAGGAGATTCTCTAACCAATGTCATGAGAAGACCAGGGGAAGAGAAAGAGATCCTTTGGCACAAGTTATGAGAAGACCAGAGGAATTAAGATATATCCTTTGGTAGAAATTGAGACAATATTGATACTATCAAAAGAGAGCCCAAGAAAGGCTTGGGGAAGGGAGAAACCTTCCCAATCCTGTTTTTGGAACTATAAGCAAACTGCCTGAGAAGGTCTGGGGAATAGAGACCTCATCCCCATTTGGGTGGAACAATTCAGAAAAGTTTACTGACAGCCAGGGGAAGAAGGATATTGCCCTAACATTCACAAACTGCCTTTTTTCCTTATTTTCTGTTAAATAAATGCTTGTGCCAACAAGCGTGCCACCTTTATATCCTGCATCTACTTCTGCACCCTTACAGACCCCATAAAAAAACCACAAGGTAATGGAACGGTAGGTCAATATTATTGGGGGGCAGGGGGTTAAATGCTGACGTTAGTGTGCCCATGAGCACCAGTACCAAAATGGGTACCAGTGCGACAATGCAAAGTAAAAGCCAGAACTGACCTATTCAGAACTTAAGCTAAACAGTAAAAACCCAAGAGTAAAAATGAAAGGTAGGCAGACCACAGGCTTCCAGAAAGGGCAGAAAAACAGAAGAGAGTAAGAGAAATCTGCACTCTCCTCTTACTCCCGTCTGCTTTTCTGACAAGCAATATCGAATGGCAGGGGAAAGGCAGCAGTAAAGACTCAGATGGTCACAGTAAGAGAGCAGTGGTGAGTGACAGTGAAAAGGAAGAACAGGATCGAAAAGAAAGGGTGAGATGTGTAAATGTGATACTGGAAAAGAAAGTAGAAGGCTGTATGAGGAGTCAGGAATGAAACTCGGACACAAGTCAGCCAGACTTTTATTGAAAATAAAAGGGTTTGAGAAAATGACTCTCTGACCCTGTCCTACGAGGAATTTCCCTAACTAAACCAAAAACTAAAGATCCGTCTGTGTCAGAATGTCCAAACAAAAACCGTCCCGTGTCCAAAGCTCTATTCTGACTGTCACAATCAAAACTAATTCTTAGGTGAAAAGGAAAATGTCTTTAACCTTGGGTGGCTTAGAAAAGTGTTCATAATGAAAGTATAAATGGCTCCAACAAAAGTTCCTTAAGGATAAAGTTCCTTGCTCCAGAAGGTAGCTCCCTTCCCCTGGATTCTCCCTTACTCCTTGAGGTTTTATATACATGAGTTCTTTAGGCCTCCCTGGGCCAATTACAGGACTTGCACAAAAGCTGTCTGGCTTTGCAATCTTGGTTTCTTTCAGGACACCTGGTATACCTTTCTGGCAGGTTATGTTGCTCCTTCTTTCTTGTTTAACACAGGTTACCAGGTATACTCTCCTGCCAGGGCTTCTGGTTTTCATACACTTATGACTGCCTGGTATATTCTCCTGCCAGGGTTTCTGCTATTCACACACTTGTGACTGCTTGGTATACTCTCCTGCCAGGGATTCTGCTACTCACACACTTGTGACTGCCTGGTATACTCTCCTGCCAGGACTTCTGTCCCTCACTGGCTCTTGGGATTCCTGCTGTGTATCCTGGTGCAGCAACCTCCTTCTCTGTCGGTGAGCTTCTTGACTCCACACCAGTTCTATCCTTTCCACTCTGTTTTTTACAGAGATGTGCAACTCTCTTTACCCAGTATTCACAGCAGCTGTCTTTGATTCTCTTCTTGGGCTGCTTAAATTCCCCAGGCACGGGTTTGTGCTAGAAAACATTAGAGCGCTCACCGAGCTGATAGTCTCTTTTGTGCCACATTACATGATACCTCTTCCTCGTCCCAGTATTTCGAGAATTCTGGGAAATGAAGTCCATTGTTGATATTTGACTCAAGGAATTCAGATAAGCATTTTTAAAGGCTTTTAATGGTAAGTCAGTTCTGGTTGATTTACAATTGGAATTGAAAAGGGTGATTTCATCAGATTGGCAAGGCAGACCGAAGTTGGACGTTTGGTCCATAGGTTTGATGAAAAGATGTTCCCTGCCCTTCATGGGAAAGGGAGTAGATACTTGACAATAGGCCATGAGGGTTTCAGACATGGGAAGGTTATTTTCAAGTGAAAATGGGGAATACCATGTCACACCCAATGGAGCTGTAACATCCATGTGATCCTATCTCATATAGCCGCCCCCAGGGTCAGGATCAGGTAGCGGCTGCCGTCCCCTGGCCACATGGGAGGATGTCACCGCCGGGAAATGAGTGATGACTCCACCGGATTCATCACAGCTTCCTGCCACAATTTTATTCAGGTTGCAAAGGAAGTGGCCAAAGGGAATAACAGTGAGAGCTGGGGTACGCCACCAGGGCTGGATAGCATAAATCCAGGCACAATGTGGGAATTTTCAAAGTATTACTCTTCAATATGGGGGCCCCCCATGGATGGATCTTGTAAAAGACTGCACTGAACAATTAATCTTAACCTCTGGTTTAGCTCTGGGCAACCCTCCAGCCCATTATTCTTCAGCCTACCAGGCTGTTATAGAAAGGTGAAAGACCATATGCAAATCAGGCTTGTTCTCACCATAAAAGAGGCAGTCCAGCTCAAACTCTTTGATCACATCTATTAGGCATGAGACCACATTCAACCCCCAAGCAGGTTTCAGTCTCAATGGGTGCCATCAGTGAAGTGTAGCTTGGTTCTCTAGGCAAAGCAAGCTCTGGACCCACATCTTGGCATACCCATTGCACTCGGGGTGACTGTAGCAAAACAAAAGGAGTGATGACTGAAAGGTTTGGGATGGGTCACTGATTTGCATAGGGTCTGCCCCACTTTGCAATGGCATGGCAGACTTCACAATGATGGTCTGGGGGATTGTTTAGACTCTAGAGCAATGCAACATGTACTCAAAACCTCCTCCCATTCATCACCTTTTTGTTTCACAGGTTTAAAATACTTCTCCATGTTTTCCCTGCTACCAGAAGAGGGTGAAGAAAGCGGTCTTCACACATTTCGGATACATGGGCTGATCCTGAGAAGAAAGCTCCCAGGAGGGTGGTGTCGGCGGCACACCTTAAAGGACTGGCATAAGGGATTGGGTATCAAGAGAACCATACTGAAAGCAGTGCCCTATTTAACAGAGGGCATCAGCTAGTAGCAATACGTAATTCAGAACATGGATGACCGCATGAGTAGTTTCGTAGGAACAAAGAAAAGAGTCGTGGCACCAGCTGGGCAAACGTTCACAATCACCATATACTGGATGCCAGGGACAGACCACCTTACCAGTCCTTTGCGGCCAGGTCTTTGATCAGAGCCACAAGTAAGACGCCTTGCTGTGAATATGTGTGGTGTGAGTGCTCATTTCAAAGCAGTATATATGCTCCCCAACTCAAAATGCACAAAAGGTCTGGGGTAACCAAGTCTGAAAAAGATGCCTTTAAGCAAGCAACTGCAGAATGTTCTCCCAGGGTCCCCACAATAGCACTGAAAGTACCACCACCTAATCACCTGTGGGAGAATTGAGAAAGGAACTGGAGCAGGGTAGGGCTACTGGCCCAGCCAACACTCACACGACTTGGGGAACTCTCTGTTGCACACCACCCGAACAAGGAGGGTATATCACTCTTGCAGGAGTGGTTCACACGTGACTTTGTCATTCCTGATAATGTGCCAATGGAAAACTCTCAAGATGAACATTTTTTGTAGTAAAGGAAGCACAAACAGTGTGAGCCATTTTCAGGCCCTTCATTAAATAATATGAAAGTTTCACGCTGGATCTGGTGTCAGGACCCAAACAGGAAACGGAGGAATACGGAGTCATACATCACCTGTCATTCTCAGATGGGTAACGTCTAAATGAACACTTAGATAGGAATGTACGTTATCATACACCCTTTTTGGTGCATAGTTGGTATGGTGACAGAGAAAAGAGCCGCGGCCTTACGGGCGAAAGCAGACGTTAAATCAGCATTTAGGCTGCTTCCAGCTCACCTAGACAGTTACCCCCTGTTGGGCTTTGTGTGTGACTGCGAATACTACTGTGAATGTTGTTTTCCAATGGCTTATGCAATTTCTTGCGCCATTTAGGAGCACCTCAGTACCTGTTTGGAATGGCGCTGAGAAAAGGAGCATGGACTCAAAGCAGTCTTTCATTATCTAGATGTCTTCCTGTTTGTGGGGTGAGAGGGGAGAACACATGTTCCAGGCTAGCAAATGATTTTGAAACAAGGATCCAGAGGCTTGGAGTCCTGTTGGCGCACGATAAATACCAAGGACCTACCAACTGTCTTTCCTTCCTGGCAATAGTACTTGACACATTGGCACAGGAATCACATCTAAAGGCGGCCACTGTAAATTCTTACAGAGGTTGTGAACGTTTGCCTAGAGAGCAAAAAAGTGACGCTTAGATAGTTGCACTCCCTCATAGGGCAGCTTATCTTTGCCATGGTAATGCCACTGGGTAGGCCTTTCTTGTGGTGGTTGGCTAGGACCACTATTCAGTTAAATTGCAATCATCGCTAAAGGAGATTGGGGAAAGGGGCGAAGGATGGCCTGAGAGTCAAGTGTGAGTTGCTGGTTAATTTCAACAGGGTGTCCCTATATAGGGGTGCCAGAAGAGTGGACAGGTGGAACTTTTTCCTGATGTGTCATGGGGAACTGTCTTTGGCGCCGTTCTGGGGAAACAATGGTGTGGCAGGGATAGCCTGAGATTTGCCAGAGGTAAAACCTTCTCTTCAAGATCAAAACTCTGAATTCTGAGGTGCAGTAAAAGTGGTGAGAATTCCGTTACTGCCAAAAAGTGCCAGTATGAAATGACTCTACTTTTTGAATGCACTTCTGTTCTTGTTATGAGGCCCTAGTTGCCAAGCTTGATAGTTCTTGAGGATTCTGTATTGACTTCAGAATATTTAATGAAGTATCCCAGTTTGAAAGCTATCCGATTCCCCGGATGCATGACTTGATTGACAGACTAGGGGATGCTGTTTACCTTTCCACCATTGACTTAACCAAAGGTTATTGGCAAGTACCAGTCAACTCAGACAAACCCAAGACTGCCTTTTCCACTCCTTTGAGGTTATTCCAGTTTGAAGTGCTACTTTTTGGATTGCATGGGGACCCTGCTACTTTCCAAACTAATGGATTAGATTTTGAGACCTCTGTCATCATCCTGTGGGGCTAATATTGATGACATTATTATCCATATCAAAACCTGGCCTGAGCATATGTTACATTTGTACCAAGTCACCCGAGCATTAAGAAAGGCAGGACTAACAGCAAATCCAAAGAAATGTCATCCAGCTAGATCTGCTCCAACTTCAGATGGATAAAGTCTAAGCAGTTATGGATACTCCATCAGCGAATCCAGAATAAGGGTATTAGGTCAAAAGGTCTTTTTCTATTCATCGAATAGAAAAAAGACAGATTTACAAAGACCGCTCTGTGACCGCACACAGCAGTCTTTCTAATCGAACTGTCATGCCCCTGCCACACACGAGGAGAATGGGTAAGTGTTTGTGTGAGTGTGTGTCTTTGTTGCGTGTATGTGTGTGTTTGGGTTCATATGAGACTTGTGTGGGGAGGCAGGTGGTGGGGACTGAGGGAGGGGTGTTCAGGGGGTAAACCCCCCCTCTCTTTAACAGATCCCCCATTTTGTGGGCTGCCTAAAATTGCCTGAAAATAAATCTGTCTTTTTGTTAGGCGACCTACAAAAATCAAAACTATGGCATAGAACCAAAAACGAACTACAAGCTTTCCTTGGTCTTGTTGGTTATTATTGCAGATGTATCCCAAAATGTTCTTCTATTTCTGCAACTCTTACTGACAAACTTAAAAATGCTGAGCCACAAAAACTTGGATGGCAGCCGGAGACCAAAGATGTTTTGATCAGTTAAAAGATATATTGTGATATATATATTGTGCACTGAGCCTATTCTGAAAGTAGCCAAATTCAATAGACCTTTTATTTTGCAGACTGACGCCTCATATATTGGTCTTGGGGCAGTATTGTCTCAAAGTCATGATAGTATAGAACATCTTATCCTCTATATTAGTAGGAAACTGCTTGAGATAAGAACTATGCTACTCTAGAATTGGAAGCCCTTCCCCTCAAATGGGCCACAACCTACTTCAAATATTATTTAATGGGTAGGAAGTTCAGGTTAATTACTGATCACGCTCCCCTTAAATGGTTGAAAGAGAGACCAATGCTAGAGTCATGCGCTGTTTTCTAGATTTAAAGCCCTATTGTTTCTCTGTTGCACATTGGAAAGGAAAGGAACAACGTAATGTTGATTTCTTTTCTCCATTCCCAATAGAGGCTATAAAAACCTGAAACATTAGGGGAAGGGTATGTGATGAATCAGCAATGATTCCCCCAGAAACCCTGGCAGGCATGGAACCCTTCTCATGTGGCATGGGAAAGGCAGACACTTTCTGATCCTAACCATGGGGGTGGTGTTCTGCGGGAAGATCACATGAGGGGAGAAGCAGGTCAGGAGGAATGGGAAACCCACTTGTTAAATTTTCCCCGAAATCCTACTTTTCTGATGGCTTGTTGGAAAACAGCAGAAGTGAGAAAATCTAACTTTATTATTAGGGATTTCAAGTCCCACAATCCTGTAAGTACTGGGATGAGGAAGATGATTGAAGAGGCACAGTACTATAGGAGTGGTCAGCTCATTCATGTAAATGACCCACACCTGAGGGTGGAGGCAAAAGAGAGCAGTAGCAGGAGAGGCAGGAGAGAAGGAGAGAGCAGTAGCAAGAAGCAGAAGCAGTGTGGTGCATGCAGGCAGTGCAAACTGGGGGAGGAGATACAAGACGCCGGCACCATGGTGTGGCAGAAAGCAACTGTCAGTCCTGAGAGGGTCTGTGCCTCTCAGATCCAAAATTACAGAGGTTGCACAGCAGGAAGCATTAGAGAGGGGAGCTTGCCCTGTGGCGATCAAGTCTGTAGATGCTGTACAGCAGGAAGCGACAGAACACAGGTGGCTGACGTGCACCTGAGAGCCTAAAGGTTTCTGGTGGCTGGTGTACACCAAACAACCTCCAGAGCAACAAAGGCTCCATTTCCTGATGGCATTTGCTGCTGCGAATTCGAAGAAAAGGTTTACCGCCACGTGAAAAGCCAACCGAAGAAGAATCCTGCAAGTGGCAAGAGGAAGAGGAGAACCTGCCTTACCTGGTGAGATCACAGCGTGCGTGTGACCCCGGAGCGCTCCTTCCCCGTCCGCATATGCTAAGAAAGTGTTCAGCGGGTAAGAGGCGCTCGCATGTAATTGAAAGAGACTGGAATAGCCCTTTTGAAAATTGCACTATCAAAGCCAAGCGAAATCTGTACTTGCGAGCAAGAAAGCCTTACAAATACATTTTGAATACCAAAGTTCTAAAAAGCAGCGAAACCACATCAGACAAAAAGCCAACAGACTGTGATATTATAAATGTGAGGTAATGCAAACTCCAGCGCTATAACAGGGCAACATGGCAAAAAGGGAACACACATTGCCCAAACCAAAAGAAAGCTAAAAGCAGGTAATTACCAAATAACCAATATTGCCAATTGCAGAAAAGGACCATTGAATGATTGATAGACAGTAGCAAGTGTTGCTCATCTGTTATCCAACCGATAGTGAAAGTTGTGGTGTACTCACTTTATACGAGTCAAAGGAAGGGAAGTACAAAACCCTTTTCATATCAGTCATTGGTAACTTGTGAAGTGGGGAAACAAGAGTGTTGCAACAGCTGCCCTTCTGAGAGAGAGAAAGATCCAGACGTCGAGGAGCATTATTGTGAGAAAAGTGTCAAAAAGCACTAAAATAAGTCTTGTATTCCCTAAAGAGTTGTTAGAAGTGTTTTGAAGTTGCAATTTACTGAACAACTTTAAGTTGTGGTAAAAAATGATTCAGATGATATTGAACCCCAAAAGAGGTTGTGGATTGCTGTTCGGTGTGAGACACCTCAAGGTGTTTCATTTACTAGTCCCTGGAGATCTGTCATCCAGGTGGCCAGGACACAGCCATCGGTATTGGATCCAGTTCCTGCGGGTGGACCAGTGCAGGAGGATCACCTGGATGGGGGGTCATCGGGAAGTGGGACACCGATGGGTGTGACCCAGTATCCCCCTTCTTCTAACACCTTTTCCCCATCCTACCATGTAGAATACTCAGAAACTCTACCCCCATTTCCGACACGAATACTTTTGAACAGTAAGAAATACAACAGACTAACACCAGAGCCGTTTACCTGACATGTCCCAACACAAGGGTTAGGCAAACTCAGGCAATTGACCCGAATTACACACACTTGATGGCCCTTTCCCTTCCCCACAGGGATAAAAGGTGGAGCACAAGAGCACACTACAAGCAAGGTAAACCGCACGATGAGACAGCTATCCAAGTACGCAGTTCAAGAGGAGGAGAAAGGCGGTGAGAACAGAAGGGGCGACAAGGAGAGAAGCAACCTTGGCTCTTCCGACCTCGGCCCGTGAAGCCTCCATAAAAGGAATCATAAGACTGTGAAAAATAGCCAGCGTGTGTTGCAGCAGATGTCAATGGTACACGGAGCCCTCCTATGTTGATAATCAGGACAGGGAGAGACGCTTGCTAACGTTGTACCGTCCTTGACGCCAGACGAAAGGAAAACCAAGCAGTTCATCACAGCCGGTGAGTCAAAAACTATTCAGAAACCGAACTGTGCTGAATGAAAGTTACAATTGGTAAATCAAAAGGGAAAATAAAGAACTGTTAACTCTTTAAGGCAAACCAACTGCAGAGGGATCCGGCACCATGTGGGTGCCCACTTTGGAAACTCTGGTTAATTCCCCCTACTGTTGAAACTACAGAAACCAGAAGGCCGTAGGAGAGCCGCCAGCGAAAGGTCAAAGTGGTCATACAGGGGTCTAGCAAAATCTTCTGTAAAGTTGAAAGTCTTTGACTGAAAAACCAGTGGAAAACAAAGGGAAGCAAATCCTGCATACTGGGAAAGAAAAAGGAACTGTAAAATTGGCAAGAGTGAACACGACGGAGGGATGCCTCCAGAACGGGTTGAAGCATGATGCCTGATGAACATTGTGTTGACAAAGAGTGAATCCGACAGAGGGATGTCCACAGTGAACTGTTTAAAAAGACATTAACATTTGTAAATGAGAAAGGTGAAAATATCTTTGAATACAAGCCATAGTGAACCCGACGGACTGAGGCTGACATTCTAGAGGGGTCTGAGCCCGGAAGAGGGGAACCTAGGGGTGAAAAGCCCTCACCCATCAACACGTAAATGTAACAGAGAAAATTGTTCGAAAAGGCTGTAGTGAAACCGACAGAGGGTGGCATATATTCGAGACGGGTCTGAGCCCAGAAGAGGGGATCCAAGGGTGAAAAGCCATCACTCAGCAGTACATGAATGTAACAGAAACTAAAGCAAAGAAAATACAAACCATAGTGAACCCGACGGAGGGAAGCTGATATTCGAGAGGGGTCTGAGCCCGGAAGAGGGGGACCCAGGGTGAAGAATCACCCCAAGTGCAATCAGGAAGGAACTTTTGGTTATTATTTTGAAACATACCAGGTCCTCGGAAGCAACATGCTTAACCACTGAAGGTCCTGATATTGCTAGAAACTTTTGGTGGATCTGAGCTTGGAAGAGGGGCATCCAGGGGTGAAAAGTCATCACCTGATGTGCATATGGAAAGGAACTTTTTGTTTATTGTTTGAACCCATTGGGTCCTCAGATGCAAGAGACTTTTTGTTTGTAGAAAATATCTGATATCTGAGAATGGAACTGTAGTCTCGTGCTGGGAAAGCTCAAGAGTGTGCTGTGGTCCGGAGTCCCACCGTGTCCCATGCTCAAAATGTGGGGACGGGAGACCCCCAGCTACCACATCCTAACATATCATTTGTGAATACTTCTTTCTTTCTTGTGAATCCTATCCCACACTCTTCTTGTATTTAGTTGAAAGGATTGGCAATAGTATTTTTAATATAGGCCCTTTTATTTGACAAGACGCCACTAGGACTGCCTTATTATTATTTGATGGTTGTGGCTTGCTCCCATCTTAGATTTAGGTTTAGATTAGCCGTTTTCCCAAACTACCTATACAGTTTAATAAACACCCTTGAACTGTGATCAGTTTTGTTTGTCTATTCTTGATACCATGACCGTCAACTTCCTTGATCCGAATATTCGGAACGTCCCTTTTCCCCTCCTCCTCTTGTGTCTCCTCTTCACCTGATGTATCGATGTCTTCCACCTCCAGCGGGCTGAGGGAACGGCGGGCTCTGTAGTCCTTCTCTTTTTTTTGTTTGCAGCTTGCGTCTCGCACGGGAAGAAGCCACAGTGAAGGCTGTTGTAAAGCGCTACCTTTTGACCCCTTTCCCGGGAGGGACCAAAAGCGGGGAAAAAGCCAGTTGCGGCAGAAAAACCCTGTGGATAGAAGGACCCAGCAGGATCTCCAGTGGAACTTGGGCTCGAGGTAGATCCGAACCAATGTGTAGGTAACAACACTCTCCGGATAGGCAAATGGAGAGAAATTGGAGCAAGTAAATGAGTAACTGGAATATGAAAGAGACGAAGGGGAAGCGACTGGAAACTCGCGTGGAGGTAAGAGAAAAGGGGAGGAGACTGGAGAAAGGTAGGGAGGTAGAAGCGAAGGGCACCGAACGGACCGAAGTGCGCACGATGAAGGAAGAAAGGAGGAAGGATGAGACAGAGTGTGGTAAGCAGCCAAGCACACGGGCTAAGCGAAACATTAGAGCGAAGCACAACAGTGGCAGCACGGTGTCATGATGCCTACCTCCAAGGAGCCGAGTCCGACCCAGCAACCCCAGAGGCAGGCATCATTCCCCCCAGGGAAGTGCCAGCGGGCCCAAGCTGGGGCCCTTTGGACACAGTCCTGGCGCCTTAGGCGCCAGGCTCATGTTGGACCCCTGTCCTGGCGCCTTAGGCGCTAGGCTCATAAAGCTAGACATGTGTTCAAGTGTTTCAATGTGCACTTACCTGATGCAGACCATGCTGCTACATCCAGGCCCTCTTGAGGCCTGAATGGAACTACTTTACCTGTGGGACTACTTTCCACCTGGGTGTGGTCGGGGAAGGATACATACCTGATCGGTGGAAGGATACATACCTGGAACTTCTTCCAAAGCTATTTAAACCACGCCTGATCAGCAACTCTTGCTTCGCGTTGTTCTGCTCCTCGCAGCTGGACGCTCACCGTGTCAGCTCCTGCATCTGGACTTCAGCCACGCCTGTCAGCATCCTGGGTCACCTGCAAAGGGAGATAAGAGAGAATTGGGGAGAAAGAAGACCTTACCTGCTAAAGCTGTATCACGGAGACATCACACCGACGATCCTGAAAGGGAAGACATCATTTTTAAAAGCATTTCGTTTCGATCGCTGCAGCGCTGCATTTCACTCACCTTTCTTGGGCACCTCCATCTTCAGCAGCGATCATCCGGATCCGCAGCCACTTCCCAGTGCCTAGAGAGAAAAAGACAAGAACACAAGGTGAGAGAAGGAAGGGAATAGGAAAAGCTCAGTTTCCTTCTAGACTTACCAGTTGGGTCATTCCCATTTCATTTCGGGTCCTGCCACTTCCTGGCATTCCGGACCCCGGCCCCTATGGGGAAAAAAGACAAAGACATTGAATGAGCGAATGCAAAGACATTACCCGAACGCTCATCCAGAACTTACCTGTCATTTATTGGAACTGCACGTTTCATTTCGGGTCGGCGCCATATCTCCGGCATTCCGAACCCCGGCCCCTAAGGGGAAAAAGACATAAGCGTTAGCGCTTGCTGCAATAAGACAATGAACATTATTATTAAGCTTGAACTTTTGAACTTGCAACAGAACTCTTACAGTGCCTTACCTGAATAGTCAAGCTTATTTGAACTTCCATCAAACCTCAATCCAGTGAAGTAACTGGGTTTCAACGCGCCCCTGCATCAGAAGCAGGATGGAGAACTCATCCTTCCAGACCCTAAGGTGAGACTTCACGGGGAATCGTGGAAGGGTATCGTGGAGGGTTCGAAGGAAGTGGGAGGCTTGAGCATTATTCCGTCAGTAGGTAATACTCCCTTTTCACGCACAGGGGAATATTCCTACGAGCCAGACAAGCCAGACTAGAGGGTCCCTACCTGTCCATCTTCAGAGTCCTGCGCTTCACCATTGAAGAAGCATCAGCACTCGAAGCCACACCTGCGCCTCCGTGGGAATCAGGTGAGCGTGACAGAATGCGAAGCCTACCCACAATTTCCCACCCGGGCTCTATGGAGACTTCCGAGACAGATCAGCTGGCCCAGCTTTTGGGAGAATTACGGGCAGAAGTGCACTCAGCCCGCCAGGAGACTAACGCTCTCAAAAGAGAACTGATCCTATCCAAGGAAAGAACAGATGACCTGGCCAAAAGGTTATTGCAGGCCCAGGCAGGGCACACTCCTTTACCTAATTCCGGAGGTACTTCCACATCAATGGGTTTGAATAACCCGGTACAAATCAATCTACCTGGACACATGCCTTTGGCCCCGCCTGAACGTTTTGCGGGGGATCCCAAGAAATATGCCGTCTTTATGAACCAATGTCGTTTACACTTTCTATGCAGACCTGGGGCCTTCCCTAACGACCAGACCAAGGTAGCCTTTATACTATCTTACCTCAGTGGCAGTGCTGCCGATTGGTCTATTCCATTGGTAAATCAGGATGATCCCATTCTCCAGAATTTTCAGGGTTTCCAGGCCAGCATGGAAAGATTGTTTGCTCGACACTCTCAAGGACAGGCCCTTGATAACGAACTGCTATCCTTACGACAAGGTAATCAGGATCTCCTGTCCTACGTTGCCACCTTTAATAGACTGGTTGAGGAAACTGGATGGCCAGAAAACAAAAGGATCACATTGTTTCATCGAGGCCTGCGTGGAGAGCTTAAGGATGTTCTAGCTCAGATAGTAGATCCACCCCAGGTCTGCGCAGACTACATAAACTTGGTGGTTCAACTTGATCACAGACTTCAAAATAGAAAAGCAGATCGGTTCAAGTACGAAACCCGAGTACCGATCAAAACCCACGCCAACTTCAAGAGTACCGACGTATCCGAACCTATGCAAATCTGCGGTGTTAAAGGACCATTAACGCAGAAGGAACGAGAGAGAAGACGGCAAATGCAACTTTGTCTGTATTGCGGGACTTCCGGTCACTTTCTTTGAAATTGTCCGGTTAAACCACCTAAGAAGGTGGTTGGAGCCACTGATAACGATTTATTGACACCTAATTAGGGAAACGACCTAGCCCGACAAGCGTAGGGGTCCGCTTGCCGAGCTTGTAAACAGATTCTTTGACCTCGCATTTTGTCATACCAATGGTGCTCATGGACCCAAAACAGCCTCAGCAGTTGCATGCTATAAAAGCATACATCGACAGTGGAGCTATTGGAAATTACATAGACCGTGAATTGGCTTCCAGGATTAAGCTCCCTCTCCGCCCGAAAGTAACCCAAGATGTCATTACTACAGTAGATGGAACCGAAATAGCCTCAGGGCCTGTAACGCATTCCACTGTTGAAATGACACTGGTGGGTCAGGATGGACATAGGGAAACAATCGTGTTTGATGTGATCAAGGCCCCACAATTTCAAGTAATTCTTGGAATTCCTTGGTTAGAAACACATAATCCCAGAATTGACTGGCGAACAAAGAAGATAAGTTTTCCTGATTGTGAACCAACTTGTTATCCAGGAAATCCAGTTATGGGTCTAGCCTCAGCAACTTCCACCCCTGTACAGCTACCGTCAGAATACCAAGAATTCCAAGACGTTTTTCAGAAGGAACAGGCTAACACGTTACCTCCCCATCGGTCTTATGATTGCCAAATCGATCTGGTACCCAATGCTCAACTACCTTGTAGTAGGATTTATGCTCTTACGGAACCTGAGAACCTGCATTTGCGTCAGTATTTAGATCAGTACCTAGCCAATGGTTTTATTCGCCCGTCCAAGTCTCCTGTCTCCTCAGCTTTGTTCTTCGTGCCGAAAAAAGAGGGCGACCTTAGAACATGTATAGACTATCGCGCCCTAAATCAAATAACGATTAAGAATCGTTATCCTCTGCCCCTGATCCCTGAGCTTATCGACCAGGTGAAAGACGCTTGTGTGTACACCAAGTTAGATCTTCGAGGAGCTTATCACCTGGTACGTATAAAAGAAGGCGACGAATGGAAGACTGCATTCCGCACCAAATTTGGGCTCTTCGAATATCAGGTGATGCCCTTCGGTTTGTGCAATGCACCTGCCGCCTTTCAGTACTTTATGAATGATGTTCTTCGGGAACTTATCGATGTCTGTGTCATTGTTTATATTGATGACATCCTGGTGTACTCTTCTTCAGAATCCGATCACAGAAAACATGTTAGGGCAGTTCTTGAGAAATTGCGCCAGCACAGACTATTTGCAAAGCTCGAAAAATGCGTTTTTCATACCACAGAAGTTGAGTTTCTCGGATTCATCCTGACACCACAAGGAGTCCGAATGGACTCGCGAAAGGTGGACGCCATCCTCAAATGGCCATCTCCTAGCTCGGTGAAGGGAGTTCAGAGCATGCTCGGCTTCGCCAATTTCTATCGAAGATTCATCCCGGAATTTCCCCAAACAGTCCAACCCATCACAGCTCTCCTAAAGAAAAACAAACGCTTTGAATGGACTCTTGAGGCCGAACAAGCCTTTCAGGACCTGAAAACCAAATTCACCTCTGCACCTGTATTAAAGCACCCGCACCCAGATCTCCCTTATATTGTGGAAACTGACGCATCCAGTTCGGCCATGGGAGCTGTCCTGTCGCAAAGAGACCCAGAAACTAACTAACTACACCCAGTGGCCTTTTGGTCCAGGAAATATTCTCCTCCTGAAATCAACTACGCAATTACCGACAAAGAGTTACTGGCTATAAAATCTGCTTTCAAGGCTTGGCGTCACTACCTTCTCGGGGCAAGACACACCATCACCGTAAATACGGACCACAGAAATTTACAGTATTTAAAGACGGCCAAAGCTCAATCTTCACGACAACTCCGATGGGCTCTATTCTTTGCGGAATTTGATTTTGTAATTACCTATCGCCCTGGCTGCAAGAATGGTAAAGCGGACGCCTTATCACGGATTATCATGGAAGAACCCAATTCGAGTTTAGAACCTGTGCCAATCATACCTGAAAGAATCTTAGGCCTAACTTCATTGCAAACTATTGAGGACATCCAAACGCAAGTAAAACAACTTCTAGACTCTTCAGCCTTACTGGAATGGAGTCAAAAGGGTCCTCATTACACCGTTAAGGATGATTTACCCTACTTCCAGGAGCGGTTGTTTCTGCCAAGTAAAGAATTGCAAGAACTTGTTATTCCCCATCATCATGAATCATTAATGGTAGGACACCCTGGTATCGCTAAAATGGAGGAAAAAATCAAACGCCACTTCTGGTGGCCTTCTTGGAGAAAAGACATAAAGTCTTTTGTATTGTCTTGCGGAATTTGCGCCCAAAACAAGGGTCAAAAGAAAAGGTCAGCCGGCCTACTTCAACCCTTGGATATTCCACCGGCACCATGGCACACCTTGTCAATGGACTTTATAACTGACCTGCCTCCTTGTGCTGGTTACAACACTATTCTTGTAATTGTGGATCTATTCTCCAAAATGGCCCACTTTATCCCTTTAAAAGGTTTGCCTTCAGCTTCCACCTTGGCCAAGGAATTTCTGGAGAATATAGTTCGCATACATGGTTTCCCTTCCATATTAGTCTCGGATCGTGGAAGTCAATTTATCTCCCATTTTTGGAAGAAGTGTTGCCAACTAGCACAAATAGATGTGCGGTTATCCACCAGCCACCACCCCCAGACCGACGGACAAACCGAGAGAACCAATCAGACTCTCGAGCAATATCTTCGGTGCATGTTACACCAATCCAAGTTAAATTGGAAAGACATCCTTTGCATCGCAGAATATGCATACAACAATTCAGTGCATTCTGGAACCGGACAAACTCCTTTTTATACTTTGTATGGTCACCATCCTCGGACCGCTGACCTAGATCCACCTCTGACCCTGGAAATGCCCGCAGTTAATCATTTGCATTCCACAATAACCCGAGCCTTCAAAGAAGCTGCAACTCATTTACAGCAAGCCAAGAAAAAGTATAAAGAAAACGCTGATTTGCACCAAAGTAAAAGTCCTCCTTACCAAGTAGGAGACCAGGTATGGCTAGCAACAAAACATTTACCCCTCAAGGGCCCGCGAACCTTCAATCCCAGATTCATAGGACCTTATCCCATCAAGGCTATAATCAATCCCGTGGCCTTTAAACTGGATTTACCGTCCAACATGCGTATTCATCCAGTTTTTCATGCATCACTTTTGAAGCCAGTACAACCAGGGACCCGACTGTCCAAGCCTCCAGACCCAGTTCAAATTGGAGGGGAATTAGAATTCGAAGTTAAAGATATTTTAGACTCCAAGGTGTTAAAGTCAAAACTCTTCTATCTTGTTGACTGGAAGGGATATGGACCTCAGGAGAGATCGTGGGAGCCTAGTAACCATGTTCACGCACCTCGATTAATACAAAGGTTCCACCAGAGATTTCCGAACAAGCCAAGACCCCCGGAGGGAACAACCTTGGGAGGGGCCTTGAGGTTGGGTACTGTCATGATGCCTACCTCCAAGGAGCCGAGTCCGACCCAGCAACCCCAGAGGCAGGCATCATTCCCCCCAGGGAAGTGCCAGCGGGCCCAAGCTGGGGCCCTTTGGACACAGTCCTGGCGCCTTAGGCGCCAGGCTCATGTTGGACCCCTGTCCTGGCGCCTTAGGCGCCAGGCTCATAAAGCTAGACATGTGTTCAAGTGTTTCAATGTGCACTTACCTGATGCAGACCATGCTGCTACATCCAGGCCCTCTTGAGGCCTGAATGGAACTACTTTACCTGTGGGACTACTTTCCACCTGAGTGTGGTCGGTGAAGGATACATACCTGATCGGTGGAAGGATACATACCTGGAACTTCTTCCAAAGCTATTTAAACCACGCCCGATCAGCAACTCTTGCTTCGCGTTGTCCTGCTCCTCGCACCTGGACGCTCACCGTGTCAGCTCCTGCATCTGGACTTCAGCCACACCTGTCAGCATCCTGGGTCACCTGCAAAGGGAGATAAGAGAGAATTGGGGAGAAAGAAGACCTTACCTGCTAAAGCTGTATCACGGAGACATCACACCGACGATCCTGAAAGGGAAGACATCATTTTTTAAAGCATTTCGTTTCGATCGCTGCAGCGCTGCATTTCACTCACCTTTCCTGGGCACCTCCATCTTCAGCAGCGATCATCCGGATCCGCAGCCACTTCCCAGTGCCTAGAGAGAAAAAGACAAGAACACAAGGTGAGAGAAGGAAGGGAATAGGAAAAGCTCAGTTTCCTTCTAGACTTACCAGTTGGGTCATTCCCATTTCATTTCGGGTCCTGCCGCTTCCTGGCATTCCGGACCCCGGCCCCTATGGGGAAAAAAGACAAAGACATTGAATGAGCGAATGCAAAGACATTACCCGAACGCTCATCCAGAACTTACCTGTCATTTATTGGAACTGCACGTTTCACTTCGGGTCGGCGCCATATCTCCGGCATTCCGAACTCCGGCCCCTAAGGGGAAAAAGACATAAGTGTTAGCGCTTGCTGCAATAAAACAATGAACATTATTATTAAGCTTGAACTTTTGAACTTGCAACAGAACTTTTACAGCGCCTTACCTGAATAGTCAAGCTTATTTGAACTTCCATCAAACCTCAATCCAGTGAAGTAACTGGGTTTCAACGCGCCCCTGCATCAGAAGCAGGATGGAGAACTCATCCTTCCAGACCCTAAGGTGAGACTTCACGGGGAATCGTGTAAGGGTATCGTGGAGGGTTGGAAGGAAGTGGGAGGCTTGAGCATTATTCCGTCAGTAGGTAATACTCCCTTTTCACGCACAGGGGAATATTCCTACGAGCCAGAGAAGCCAGAGTAGAGGGGCCCTACCTGTCCATCTAGGTAGGGAAAAAGTACGAGTATTCTGAAACTGATCTGCACTTCTTAAAAGAGAGGCATGAAAAACAGGATGCTCTTGTTTAAGAGCAGATGGTAGTTTTAGACGGAATGCTACCGGATTAACCTTGCCAGTGATAGGATAAGGCCCAATGAACCGCAGTGAGAGTTTAGATGGGTGAGACCACTGTGGCAGATACTTAGTAGACAGCCACACCTTTGAGCCCACTTTCCAATCCGGAACATCCTGCCGGTGTTTATCAGCCTGTCTCTTATAGGATCTGAGGCCTTCCATTAAGTTGGTCTTTGCCTTTTCTTGGGTATCTTTGAGACGAGATAACACCTCTTCCACCTTGGGAATGGAAGGTGACATATGAACGAGAGCAATGATGGACCGGGGGTGATACCCGTCGGTGCAGTAGAACGGGGATATACTGCTGGCCGAATGGCTAGCGTTGTTATATGCAAACTCTGCTGTGGGTAACAAGACTGCCCAATTGTCCTGTTCCAAATTGGTGTAGCTCCTTAGATATTGTTCCAGAGTGGCATTCAGTTGTTCAGTCTGCCCATTGGTTTGGGGGTGGTAGCCAGATGACAAAGCCCGTTCGATTCCCTGAGCTGTGCAGAGCGACTTCCAGAACTTGGAAACGTATTGGCTACCACGATCCGAAACAATCTTGTCTGGGAGCCCATGTAGTCTAAAGACATCCTTGATGAACACTAGTGCCATGCCATCTGCGGTGGGCAAACCTGGAAGCAGGGAAAAATGAGCCATCTTAGTAAGAGAGTCCATGGATACCATAATGCAGGTACACCCATTGGATAAAGGTAGATCGACAATGAAATCCGTAGTGATATGGCTCCAGGGACGGTCTGGTATGGCATCTTGTTGCAGTAGACCTATAGGTCTTTGGATTCCATATTTACTCCGATTACACACATCACAGGTCTTGACGTATTGTTTAATGTCCTTGGAAAAACCTGGCCAATAGAAAGTTTGCCGAACCAAATCCAAGGTACCAGCTTGTCCTCTGTGACCAGCCGTCTTATGATCGTGACACCAGGAAAGGACGTCCTTATGAAGAGCTTTGGATGGCACCCACAGTTTCCTTTTCTTAAAGAATAAGCATCAGATTTCCTTAAACCTTTTGGGTGGTTTGCAGCTGCCTCTCTGATCCGCTGCAGAAGTGGGTTGAGCGTTGCGATGATTCGGTTTCTGGGAAACAACCTCTCTGCAGTACCGGATGTGACCCTTGAGGTATCAGTTTTCCTGGATAGGGCGTCATCCAAAACGTTCTGACTTCCTAGGATGTATGTGATGTGGAAGTCATATTGGGAAAAAAAATGTGCCCATCGGGCTTGACGGGAATTAATACAGTGCATGGACTGTAAGACTTGCAAGTTCTTGTGATCCGTTCTGATGATGAAAGGAAGACTAGTTCCCTGCAACAGGTGTCTCCATACCTCACCCGCCTTCTTCATGGCTAATAACTCTCTTTCGATGACCGAGTAGTTTTGTTGGCTCGAGGTGAGGGTTTTAGATAGGTAGGCTACAGGGTGTTCTTCATTGTCATGTTCCTGTAACAAGACGGACCCTATAGCTTCTGCTGAGGCGTCGGTCTCCAATATGAATTGTTTGCTCTGATCTGGCTGACGGAGTATGGGAGCACTACAAAATTGCTTCTTCATCCGTTGAAAACTGTCTTCAGCTTGAGGGTTCCAAGCAAATGGCTTCGAGGATTTCTTAAGAAGATTAGTAATAGGCAGGACCAAATCTGAGAAGCCAGATATAAAACGCCTGTAGAAGTTGGCCATGCCCAGCAACCTTTGGGCCTCCTTAACAGAGGTAGGAGCCTACCACTGGAGAATGGCATCTACCTTTCTGTGGTCCATCTGAATGCCTTGGATTGAAAGGATAAAACCCAAATAAGGTACTGAAGTAGTTCCAAAGATGCACTTCTCTCTCTTTACCAGTAGGTGTTGAGCCTTGAGTCCTTTTAACACTTCTGTAAAATGGCCCAGATGTTCTTGTAGGTTCCGAGAATAGATCAAAATGTCATCAAGATATATGACAACAGACACAAACAGAAGGTCTAAGAAGATCTGATTCATAAATCTCTGGAATATTGCAGGCGCGTTCACAAGTCCAAATGGCATTATGTGATGTTCGTAAAGACCACAGGGGGTCCGGAATGCTGTTTTCCATTTGTCTCTGGAGCGTATTCTGAGGAGGTGATTGGCACTACGTAAATCCAACTTGGTAAATACAGAGGCGTTCTGGACGGCTTCTAGGATGTTGGGGATAAGTGGCATGGGATACCGGTCATTCTCAGTTACCTTATTGAGCCCTCTATAGTCGAAGCATGGTCGAAGGTCGGTTGAGTCCCGTTTGGGCATAAAGAACAGAGGAGCCCCTGCTGGGGATTTTGAAGGCCTAATGAGGCCGTTGTGTAGATTCTCATCGAGGTATTTACATAGCGTCTCCTTTTCTGTCTTAGACAATGCAAACATTCTACCAAAGGGTACTAAGGCATCTGGTACCAGATCTATGCCGCAATCTTCTGGTCTTTGAGGAGGTAGTTCCAAAGGAGAATCTTCAGCAAAAACTGCACTGTATTCTTCTAACACCTGGGTAATGGAATGGACCCCAATAGTTTTGACAAGAGCACTGGGGAGGGTTCTTGCAATTTGGGTGGACAATCCCTGGAAACAGTTGGTATGACAATAGTTCGAATTGAAACTCAAACAGTTGGTCTTCCAGTCAACAATAGGATTGTGTTGACGTAACCAGGTGATTCCTAATATCAGAGGAAAGTGTGCAGCACGGATGATGTCAAAGGTGATGACCTCTGAATGTTGATGTATGGTGAGTGGTAATGGTTCTGTGGTTTGAAGAATAGGCCCGGAACTCAAAGGCTTTCCGTCCACGCCCTCTACCTTTTGGCCATGAGTGCGGTCAATGCGCGTGGCTCCAACCTTGTCCACCCAGAGAGTGTCTGCGAAATTACCAGCGGCTCCGCAGTCAAGCAATGCCAGAGTCTCCACTTGATTGCCATTCACCGTGACCTTGACTGTCAGAACCATGAGGCGTGAATCCTCTGAAGTGTTGGCGGAATCAATGGACATTGACATATAGGGACTACCAGATGGCCCTCGATATCCCGTCCCTTCTAGGATCGAGGGTTGTCGTTTTCCGACGGCTTGTTGAGCAACTCAGTGCAGGTACGTACAGAATGTTTATCGGACCCACAATAGGCGCATAGTCCTTGTTCTCGTCTTCTCTTCCTTTCCTCAGGACAAGGAACGGTGAGTGGCTCCGATCTGCATGGGTTCCTCAAACCGCTTGACCGTTGGTGAGGGAGGAGAAGGGGTCCGTGAAAAAGGGGAACGTGTCTTACGTTTCTCGTGAAGTCTCTTCTGCATTCAAAACTCCATTTGGAGTGCGGCAGTCATCAGTTCTGTTAAGGAAGCAGGTCGTGGAAAGTGTGCCAACTCATCTTTTAGTTCTTCTCGGAGTCCCCAGTGGGAACAATATGTATTGAGATTGTTCGGACCATTCGGTCTCCGTAGCTAATCTCTTGAATGATGAGATGTACGTCAGCACGTCAGACTGCCCTTGTCTGACATCCAGCAAATCCTCTCCTGCTGCCATGGTTAGTTCGGGTCTCTCAAAAGTGTGCTTCAAAAGATCTACAAATGCGCCGTAGTTTTGGAGTACAGGATCTGGCTGTATAACCAAAGGGGTGGCCCAAGTGAGGGCATTGCCAGACATGTTTGAGATAAGAAACCTCACTTTCGCGTGATCTGAGGCATATGTGCGGGCTCTGAATGTAAAGTATACCCTGCAGGCATCTAAGAATTCTTTAAGCTTCTTGGGTGACCCGTCGTATTTGCCTGAGGACAGTGTCATTGGGGGTAGATCAGTAGAAGGTGGTTCACAAGCTGATACCATTTGTTTCAGTAGGTTGTTCTCATCTTTCATGTTTTGCATTTCCAGTGAGAGATTCTGAACTGCGGCTACTAACTCCTGTACTTTTTCCGGAGTAGCCATTGTTGGGGGGGGCGTTGCAAACTGTCAACTTCCTTGATCCGAATATTCGGAACATCCCTTTTCCCCTCCTCCTCTTGTGTCTCCTCCTCACCTGAGGTATCAATGTCTTCCTCCTCCAGCGGGCTGAGGGAACGGAGGGCTCTGTAGTCCTTCTCTTTTTTTGTTTGCAGCTTGGGTCTCGCACGGAAGAAGCCACAGTAAAGGCTGTTGTAAAGTACTACCTTGCGACCCCTTTCCTGGGAGGGACCAAAAGCGGGGAAAAAGCCAGTCGCAGCAGAAAAAACCCTGTGGATAGTAGGACCCGGCAGGTTCTCCAGTGGAACTTGGGCTCGAGGTGGATCCGAACCAATGTGTAGGTAACAACACTCTCCGGGTAGGCAAGTGGAGAGAAATTGGAGCAAGTAAATGAGTAACTGGAATATGAAAGAGATGAAGGGAAAGCGACAGGAAACTAGCGTGGAGGTAAGAGAAAAGGGGAGGAGACTGGAGAGAGGTAGGGAGGTAGAAGCGAAGGGCACCGAACGGACCGAAGTACATACGATGAAGGCAGAAAGGAGGATGGATGAGACAGAATGCGGAAAGCAGCCAAGCACAAAGGCTAAGCGAAAAGTTAGAGCGAGGCGCAACAGTGCAGCACGGGAAACAGCTGACCTTAGTGGTTGCAATGCAAAGAGTGTTAAGGGGGCATGGCTTAAATAGCGCTATGTGCATCCACGCAGTGAAAGACTAGACCACTGGATGCACGTAAGTCCTGGACGTGATGGGAATCAGGAAGAGTGTAAACAAGCACGGGGCCACAGGCGCCAACTCTGAAGACGGCGCATGACAAGGCCTTCCTTACATAGGGCAGGGGAGTAAGCCTGAACTGCACACTATTGAAGAAGTGAACCTGGCATGGGAGCACACCAGGTGGAAGTTGAATACGTGCTTAAAAGGGGGTGTTAGCCAATGCAATCTGTGTTGAATGTAAAGCTAAATATCACTGTGTCAAATCATCTTGACTGAGATACAATATATGTTGGTTGTGATACTAAAGGTATACCAAAGTGAATGTTAACTGCTACTTACCCAGTTGAAGCTCTTAAAGGTATACCAAGTTGAGATCTATTGACAAGTTATAAACTACTAAAGAGGTTGGCCGAGTCATCCTGACCAATATTATTACTGTGACCCTTTATCCATTGAAGGTTTGTTCAAATAATGAAGGAAACCTTCTATTTTCTGAATTGAAGTTCTCTGTTGACGAAGTGAAGTTCTGTTGACGAAGTGAAGTGAAGTTAAACCAAGTGGAGTTGGGACTTTTGTTGACAAAGTGGAACTATACCAAACTGACTGGAACTTTATATAGATAGACAAATTGAAGTGGAAACAGACTGTGGTTGAACATTAGTGTAAATCAGGATTTGCCCAAGTTACAAAACAAGACTGTGGTTACATTTCAAATTCAATCATTATTGTTTGTTGAGAATTGCTATGCATTTCCTTGTTTATTTTCTGTATGTACAAGTGTGAGGGACAGATATCCTTTATTAGAGTGTTTCGTTTAGTTTCTTTTAGGCAGGGAAATCCTTGTCAGGATAGGGATAGTGAGGTGTTCATAGAACCTAATTTGCAAATAAAATGGCATTTGTTGAGAAAACTGTACAAAGTTGCCCACCTCACATTTCCGTACCCTCACACTCTGGTAAGGCAAACACTGCTACTTCACACCTGCAGACGCCCAGAAGCCCTGCATTGGCTTATGACATTCTCTGTGTGTCATCTCTCGTGGTCAGCTTTCTGCTTCTTCCTGTCTGAGCCGAACTCAAACCTCCTCGTAGCCACGGTCTCCCGGTCCTCACTGAGAGAAGCAGCTTTCTGTCTTCAGCAGTAAACTCCAGTCAGCTGTTTCAGCTTTTTAAATCTCCCGGCTATAGGTACGCGCTCTCTACAACTAGAGCACAGCTCGTGTTCTTGGTCTTTACCTTGAAACAATACAAGTTTCCCCTCCAACTTGAATTTGCTTAAAAAACATAAGAATGTCTGTTTGAACTCAGGATTGAAACTCTAATCATAGTAAAGCAGTGTTACAGAGTGAATTACATCTATCCTTACAATTGACCACAGTAAAGACTAAAGAAAGCATGAACAATGAACTTTAATGAATGAATGCAGTGTGGCAAGACCACTACTTGGCAAAGGGTGTGTGATACATTGTGGCATGGCCACAAGGCAATACAGGAAAAGCCAAAGAATATATACGATTGCCCCATAAAGCCAGAAGGCCAACACCTCTGTGACAAACCAACTTCTGGGGCACCAGTGGCCAGGGATGAGTATCGGTTTCTAAACCATCAATCAGCCCCACACTTCTAGTACACCAGAAGGGAACCAAACAGATTGGAAAAACATAAACCAATTAAAAATGTTCTTTTCCAATTTTGGTAACGTGGACGGAACAGCAGACTTATCTCTGCAAGGTCGTGGATCGTTGGTTAGTTGCAACACAAAGAAAATACAATTATTACCTAATGATAAAAGGGTCTGTCCAGTCATGGTTGTATAAAAATATCAACTTTATTATTGTTATTCAACAGACAGTTCTAGCACACTACAAAATACAACCTACCTTCTAAAGGGATGCAGAGGACAGATGGTTTCAAGAAGGAAAAGGGATGCACTGCTGTCAAGGCTAGTCGGTAAAGTAATTAATAGTTCAAGTATACTTGGTTTCAGCACAAAGGTAGCAATGAGTTTTAAAATGTCACGAGGGGCCTTCGGAGAAGGACCAGGGGGACAGAACCACAATGTACTTTGTGCTTGGTGCTCGACAGGGTCGAGTCGATTTCAGGGCACTTTGCAGCTCCTGCGACAGAGTTCAAGATAGGAGACAGCTGCGAGTATCGGGCAGCAGGCAGATCGGCGAGTGAGGCTGGATGGGTGGCTGTAGGCTGGCCTACACGGTGGCTCAGGGTCAGGAATCATTGTCTTAGTGCTGGTGGGTGGGTCTGAAGCACTAGTTCAGGTATCTTGGATGACATTAGCGACTGCGGAGTGACAACAGTCAGTGGTGCAGTCGGTTGCAGCTCGAGCGGCTCAACTGGACTCGAAAATGTCCTTTAAGGCAGACGCTGGTTGATGCTTGTCGATGCACTCCTCTGTAAGGAAGGCATGGTATCAAACAGTAAGACAGACAGAAGTGATCCCAGTTCAAGGGTGTTTATTGAACTTTAATTGGGTTTGAAAAACACATATCTAATCCTAAATCTAAAGATGGGAGTAAGCTATGACCATCAAATAACAATAAAGCAGTCCTAGTCGAGTCTGGCAAAATAAAAGTGCCTCTACTAATAAACCTATTGCCAATCCTTACTTCTAAGTACAAATAGTGTGGAAAACAATGTTGTGCAAAAGAGAAGTGTTTACGAAATGATATGTCAGAATATTCGAGCTGCTGGCTTCCCTTTCCCATGTTTTCAACAGGGGACAAGGCGGCACACTCAAGCTTAGCACACTCTCTGGCTTCTCTAGCACGAGGATGCAGTTCAAGACTTCAAAATCAGGGCTTTCTTTGCCAATGTCTCTTTGCCATTCAAAGTCTCTTATTTCAGAGGGCTTGATGCAACACGGCAAAACATTAGAGTTCCTTTTCTATCAGGTGATTTACTGTTCATCCAGGTCCCGCTTTGCGGGGCTCAGACCTCTTTAACACAAAACCTTCAATCTGTTTCCCTCTGCCATGCTCAGACCAAATGTATGTGTTTTTCCAACCTTTCTCTACTTAATCAAAATTGAAGACTTTCAATTGTGCGTGGGATTTTGCTTGACTTTGCTGACCCATCGCAGGAACACTTCGATTCACATTTATAAGTTTGGTCTGCCTCCGCCGGGCTCGTACCAAATGTACCTACTTTTGTCACTTCTCAGCTGGATACCTTACAGAGACCTTAGATTGAGCACCCACACGGTGCCGGATCACTCTGCCAAAGCTATTGTAGCTTGCTTTAAAGTTCACTCACTCATCAGCTTTATTACCAATTTGCAGTATTACCCTTCCTGCTCTTGTACACACCTGCTGTGTGTTTGGGATCTGCTGAACTAATAGGAACCAGCTGTTCCTCATTGTCCCGTAAAGCTACAAGCATCACCGCCTGACCACAAAATGGCCGGCGCAATGCGGGATGAAACCGAGGCTCATCTCGGTTTCTAGGCAACAGCGTGACTTATTGCCTACTCCCGCCTCCGTCAGGCGGAAGCCGGCGTGCGGAAGAAGGCCACAGGAAAAAAGCTTCCTGTTTGCCGCCTGTTCGCCGATCACTACAGACCTGACCAACAAAGGTATGCTCACTGCAATCAAAATTCTCTCGCTACATTCCTGAACGTGACCTATGCTCCTCCACTACCAACCTTCTTGTTGTTCCAAGGTTTAACCGTGAAAGGGTCGGTGGCAGGGCCTTCTCCATTGCAGCTGCCAAACTCTGGAAAAATCTCCCACCAGCACTAAGAAGTGCTTACAACCATCTTTGTCGGGGGGAAATTCTGCCGGGGTCGGCCGGACCGTCCGCAGACCTCAGGGCAGGGAGGCCCCAACTCCTCCCGTATATCCCAAAAGAGATAGAGTATGAGACACACACAAGAAGCAAGGTGACTCTGCTGTTTATTAGACAAAACGGCAGGGATGGGTCAAGGAGCGTACGCGTCCGTCCTGACACACACACAATCGTGGGGCTCGCAGGCCCTTTTTACCTTAGTATGACGCGCTACTTGCATCACTTGGAAAGTTTAGCAAAAAACCTATCTCTACTCTGGATTGGTTACTCGAGTGGTAGGGTTAGTATAGCGCACATATAGAGAACGGTGTTAGTGGCTGAGGGTTAGTCAGGTGGTATACCTGGGCTGTCCCTTCAATTTGATACATGAAAATTGTTACATGATGACCTCTGAGGATTGGTCAATGTAAATGGCGTCAGTGATAAGAACCCCATGTTCTAATTGGCCCGCTCGCGAGCCTCCCAGTCTGGGACTATCGCTGTTCCCAGCTCGCGGTGCACCTGTCATTTGCAACAATGTTTTAATATGGGTAGGTGTAAACAATGTGAGGATTTATTCATATGTTGGGAGGTCGACTACTCCCACTGCTGCAGATGTCCAATGAGTCTTTTAATTGTATCTGCCTGTGTCTTGAAACGTGGGATTCAGGCGTCTCCTTCCTCCTGGGCTTGGCATCTTGTCAGGTTTGGCTTTGTCACGTGAGGTGGGACCGTGTTTGAGGCAAAATTCAGCACAATTAATATTGTTTTTCCTACTGTGTGCCTGGTTTATCTTGCAGGTGCGACCTTGGCGTTGGCTTGCAGCGTGCGAGATATCAACATCGTGCCCTTGGCGTTGTGCTTTCGCCGGGCTCATTTTGCAGAGTCAGCAACCCAGTTTTTGCTCATTCAATGTTCATGGAAGCTTTTGCTTGCGGCCTACTTGGGCCTGGTGCATAGGTGGAACCGTTTGATGCAGAGCGCTTTAGGTTGCGGTATCATATTGCTTTATCCTCAGTATCGTGTCCCCGTTATATTCTTCATTATGGTGCATGGCTCTTAGAAGAAGCGTGAGCAAGCCTTTTTAGATAAGTTCATGATGCGTCTTGCGTTTCTGCATTTTGAGAGCCTATGTGGAAAATAATAAAGATGCACGTCCGTGAGTATGTCTGTCGCCTACGTCATAGCACTGAGTATATTCTTCGTGTGGATTGGTGTGGGAGTGTCCAGTGTGTATATTTGCACAGGTGTGCTGACCGTTGGCTAGGTCGTCATGGCATCTCTAACGACGTGTAGGTTTAGTCGAGTTGATCCGTGCCGCAGGTGTCGGCATGGACAGGGCGGGCTGCTGGGCAGGTAGATGGGCACATCTGCATGTTCCTGTACCAGGGTATTTGGTCGTCTGGTAGATAGGCAAACTCCTCTCGTGGCGGGTGTCTAGGCCGTGATCCTCTAGGCCAAGCGCGAGAGGGGAAGGGCGGGAGCCTGGTCTTCCATTCTCCCACTTCAGTCCCCCCTATGGTCGACTTGTCGACCACAAACATATCCTTTTCTTTATCTCCTCTTACTCTCCATATTTTAGTTATTCCTCCCAAATGTCCATAGTGGTTAACATGGTCTTCAAATGACCAATACATATATTCACAGGTTCCTCCAGGGGTGCAGTATACCCATTTCCCTATGTAGCTCCTTGGGTTTCTTGGGTTTTCGAGCTTCACAGATGGTGGGTCCAGGTGATTGGTGATGATCTGGTTGCGCAACTTCTCTCTCTCTTTTATGATTGTGCCTGTGTGTTGGCCATCATCTGTTGGTATCAAGAGGTGTATACCAACCATTTCGATCATCTCGTCTATGGTGCGTGCCTTCCGGGCTTTCCAAAATCTTATTATGATCAGTGTAGCTCCAGCCAGAATAGTACATCCAACTATAATCTTCAGTCCATCTGACAGCCAAGATGGCATCCATGACCATAATATTGAAAACCAACTCTCATCCTTTTTCACACCTTTACTTTCATCCATCATTTTTGAGTGCATTTGGGCCAATTGTGATACAGCTTCCGTGAGTGTACCATTGTCAGCATCGTTAGCAGGAATGAATGTGCAGCATGATTGTCCTATCTTTGCGCAAACTCCTCCCTCCATTGCGGTGAGGAGGTCCAGTACATATCTGTTCTGTAGTGCAACCATTCTTACTGCTCGCAATTCCTCTTTTATTGCGTTGAATCCATTTACTGTAGAGTTAATTGTCATCATTAGTTCCCACCTAGTTATCTGGAGCCATTTTGCGTTTGCGTAAGCCTGCAGTCTAGGATGTATTATTGAGGAGAAGAACATAGCTGCTCTGCTGAATAGTCTGTGTTCCGGCGGGATTGAGGTCAGTGCTGTTTCCGACCTTCCCCACAGGTAATTTCCTGTCAGAGGTTCTCCTTGTCTTTTCCTTCTGTTGAGGACAGTGTTGTTGCCGTTGCGTCTGTTCTCTGGCCCTTTCCGAGGCTGTGCAGATCTCTTCTTTTGTTTCCTTCATCCATCTTGGGGAAATTCGCCATATTCACATGTTTCTGGGGTACCACTAGTGATGGTACATTAACGTGTACTATAGTGCATACACCATTCCACAAAGGGGGCAGTGTGTGATACGCCTTGTCTCCACAGGCCCAGTAATGGTCCATTACTACTGCTGTTCCTGCTCCCCCCTCAGGTAACTCCATCACGCTTTCACAGTTGGTATTGTATCCTACATCCACCTCTCCTTTATGTTGGTAGCATACCTTAGGCGCAGTTAGCGGCAATATTGTTATTGGGTCTTCATCCTTCTCCATCCATGTGAGCATGGGTACGTACTTGATCCAAGTCATCCAACATCTATGGTTATGTCCATCAATAGTTTAAATGTTTTCTCTTGTTACCATGTTGCTGCCAACCACTCTTATGTCCCATTTGTTGTCCATGTACACCTTCCCTGTTATTATCATCAGTGGTCTTTCCCAACATCCGTTTTTACCAGGGACTTCAGTGGCGTACCAATCACATGGTAGGTACTGCAGTGTTACCTTCTTTGTTTCTCCTTTTTCAGGACCACTTGTTATGTATTTGAATCCTTCAGCATGTAAACTGCTCTTGTGGTAACTCAAATAAGTCTTGAGGAAGTTGTTTTCATATGGATATGTATCTCGTGTTTTCCACACCAGGTGCACCACTGTCCCTTGAAATCTTCCTTTCGTCTGGAACAGTGCCAGGTATATTATACATCGTGCTATTTTCCCATCTATCTCCGTGGCAACGAATGTTCGCGAAGCGCTCATAGCGTATGGGATCAATGAGCAAACGTAGCAGCTGTCTTCCGTTGTCTGCTTACCTATGTGGGTCATGTGTTGATACCATATGTTGTTTGAGATGTGTGCTGAATCTTGTACGTAGTTGTCAATGCCTTTATTATCTGAGCATGTGCTGCGTTTGACTCTATCTTCCTTTTGTGGGATTTTACTAGTACCACCTGACATAACACCTGTTGCAGCTGGGGGTGGGGGTGTATTAGGTTTGGGTACAGCAGTAATATTGATAGCATAGCTGTACTGCCATACAGAGGCAGCCAAGAACCCGGTGATCAATAAAATCCTTATCAATTTTATTACAAATGCTAATTTCACCGGCATTTTGCTCTTACCTTGCTGCAGTCCGGCAGCTTATTCTTGCGACGTTACAGTTGCCCGCCTGAAAATTCTTAATATGCTCGTTATTAAGGTTAGTTATTGTTATTAAGCTCTCCCTATCAAGTAGTCATTCAGTGCCCAGCCGAAGAGCTGTTCCCATGCCAATCTAAGCGATCTATCTCTCAGGGCAGGCAAGTATGGTTGGAGGTGGGGCATTGAATGTTCTATGGCCAAGAGGAATGCTGTGTAGTAGACACGTACCCTCCTTCTTTTCAGGTACGTTGGCCTTTTTACTTCATATACAAATTGGTGTGACAATTCTTCCAGGTAATTATCGTCTGAGGGTACCATCTACTCCTGGGCAGTGAATTGGTTAGTTATCTACTTTCTTAACAGTACAATAATACGCTGTACCTGCATGTGCGAGAGAAAAGAAAGAGAACATTCAGGTGTTTACATGTGTATATGTGCAAAACAATGTCCTTCAGTTCAATTGTTACTACAGTGGGCCGGGGGTCAATGGGCAGAGGGTTTGGGCTCAACTGGCGGAAGTCTCTTTACCCTTTGATCGTGTAACCATGGGGTGGGCGGTATGGGGATCACCCCTTTCTTTTCTAATAGTTGTCTCTGGGGAATCTGGGGGGTGGCAGGGTATGGGGACACTTAGGCTGTTAGTTGTGGTAGGAGTCTCTTTCTCCGTTGGTGACGCTGTTGTTGTTCTTCCAGTGGCCCTGTCGGTGGCGCTGGGGCGGGTCTGGAGTTTGTAGATCTTTACGTCGTGTAGGTGGTTCCAAGGACGTTTGTCCTGTAACTTTACTGCTCTCGTTGATACCTCCTCTACCAGATGGGGGCCAGTGAATCGTGGACTGTTCCACTTTATGTTGAAATTGCGAAGTAGTACGTGGTCACCTTTAGCAACTTTGCACAGACTTTCCTTTTCTAATTCTTTATCCTCGTCTTCTTGCTGATCGCTGTTGGACCCGCCCCGCGTGCGCTCGAGCTGTTGAGACACAAACACTACACTAGTAATCAAAGAAGACACATATTGGTACATTTCATCACCAAGAACACTCGCAGCACTCTCGTGGTCAGTAAATGCTCTTGATGTTGGCGTTAGGGGAAGGCGCATTTGACGTCCGGTAACCACCTTGTGAGGGGTGAGGTGGTGGTCGGACCCTGGTCTATTCCTTAGCTCAAATAGGGCTAATGGAAGGCAATATAACCAACTCTTCTTTGTTGTTTGCTGTATCTTTGCAATTGCCTCCTTTAATAGGCCATTCAGGCGTTCACATATACCGTTGACCTGTGGGTGGTATGCACATGCAAATTTATGCTTGATGTTCAGCAAGGATGTGATGTGCTGGAACATTTCGTTTGCGAAATGTGGGCCATTGTCTGACCTCAGTACCTCGCACACTCCCCACCTGGGGAAGATCTCCCTCACTAGGAATTTAGCTGCTCTAAATGCATCTGGGTGTGAACAGGGCCCTGCTTCAATCCACCTCGAGAATGGGCATACTACTACAATCATATACCTATTTCCTTGACATACGTTGATCATATCAACATAGTCAATATGGAGATGCCGGAAAGGTCCCTCTGGCCGGGGTATAGTACCTCTTATCACCTTCAGAGTATGACCGGCCGTAAACTGTTGACATGTGAGACAATTGCTGATAAAATTTGGCACATGAGAATTTAACTCGGGGCAGAACCAGTCTTCCCTAATTCGTGCTGCAATTACTTCCTTGCCTGTGTGGGCTGAGTAGTGTAGTTGGCTCAGGGCGGTGTTCAATAGTGCCAGTGGTATTACAATCTTTCCAGTGTCACCCTGGCGCCATAGTGCGTCGGTTGGTGACATTGTGCATCCTCTTTTTACCCATATTTCTTTTTCGGCCATTGGTGCAGCCGCTTGTAGCTCCCTAATCTGTGTGGCTGGGAGATGGGTGTACCCTTCTCTTATCAACATCTCCTTAGCCATTCCCCTCCCTCTCCCTCTCTGTGACTCTGGAGGGTTCCATATCTCACCAAAGTATGCAGCATACTTCGCATGTGCGTCTGCTGCTGCATTCCCTTTTGAGATGTGGTCTTCACCATTGGTGTGTGCGGTGCATTTGACCAAAGCTAATTCTTGGGGGTCATTTATTGCTTCAATTAGTTCAGCCAATAGGAGGGCATGTTGCACTGGAGTGCCATCAGCTCTCCTAAACCCTCTTCTTCTCCATTTCGACAGCCCTGAGTGGACAGTGGATGTAACATATGCGCTGTCGGAATATATGGTCACTCGTTTGTCAAAGCTTTCCTTCAACGCCAAGATCAGTGCAACTAATTCCGCTGCTTGAGCGGAGTAATGCTGTGGTAATTGTACACATTTCATTGCCACACACACCGGTACCTCCATAATTTTTACCACTGCTGCCCCAGTCCTCCTTACACCATCCCTTTGGTCGATAGTTGATGACCCATCAATGAACAAGAGCTCACCTCCCTCTAGTGCGTTTTCTTCAACCTTTCTAGTACATGAGTACATGTCAGTTATTTGCGTACAGTCGTGGGCATAATCTCCCTCCTCAATTACTTCTGCTAGGAACCTTGCAGGGTTGACCGTGCTACATCTAACAATTGATAGTTCAGCTCTGGATAAGATGATCTCATAACCTGATGCCCTTTGTGTGGTTAGGGTGGACTTAGGTTTATTCAATATGGCAAATAGTTCATGTTCCACAAACAGTGTAGTTGGGCACCCCATGGTGATTGCTGATGCTTTCTCTACCGCAAAAGCAGCTGCAGCGAGACCTTGTTCGCAAGGGAAATGACCTAGCATCACAGGATCTAAGTGGCCGCTGTAAAATGCTACTGGTTTGTAGCCCATGCTTGTCTTTTGGGCCAACACTGCTTTCATTACTGCTGAGTCGCAATGTGAAAATATAAAAAATTGTCGCTCATAGTCTGGGGATGCCAGTACCGGAGCAGTTGATATCGCATCTTTCAATTCATCAAAAGCCTCTTTCATTTCCATTGTCCACCCCAGCTTTTTCTCCCCTTTATTAGCTTCCTTTAACGCCTCAAGCAGGGGTCCTATGTATGAACTGTAATCAAACACCCATGCTCTACAGTAGTTGCACAGCCCCAGGAACTGCTGCAGTTCCCTCACTGTTTGTGGCACTGGTGTGTTTGAAATGGCCTGTGCTCTTTGTGGTGCAATCTTTCTTCCATGTTGGTATATGAGCTGACCAATGTAAAGTACCTGTTCTTGACAGTACTGTAGCTTTTCCATGTCTACCTTGTAACCTTTCTCAGCCAATATTGTCAACATCTTTAATGAGTCCTCTCTGCATGTTCTTTCGTTTGTACTGCAAATTATTATGTCATCCACATACTGCAACACTGTGCTTTCCACTTCAATGTTACCCAAATCCATCTGTATTACTCTGTTGAAAATTGAGGGTGATTCGCAATACCCTTGTGGCAATCTGGTGTGTTTCCACTTTGTGTTTCTGTAAGTGAAGCTTGTCAGATCTTGTGAGTCTGGGTGAAATGGTATTGAGAAGAATGCATTTTTAAGGTCGATCACTGTAAATCGTGATGCTTCTGCTGGAATGCCACACAATATTGTGGCCGGGTTTGCTGCTATGGGGTACTCTGCTTCTACTATGTTGTTCAAGGGCCTGAGATCCTGTATGAAGCGCCAAGAACCCCCTTTAGCCTTGCGCACTGGATATACAGCCGTGTTACATGGTGATTCTGAGGGGACCAATAAGCCATTATTTATAAGGGCCGTTATGGTTTCATATATGCCCTCATCTGCCTCTTTTGATAGTGGGTACTGTTTCACTCTGGGGAGTATTGCACCATTTTTCAATTTTATCCTTACTCCCCCTATACTTTTTATGCACCCCACGTCATAGGGGCTAGTAGTCCACAATGATGTGGGTACCTTGGTCATATCCTCCTTAAAGAAGGGGACTGGGGTGCATGCGGGTGCCTCAAGTGCCATTGCAATTTTCTGTGCTACTTGTTTGTACGCCACTCTTAGCCATATTTCCACACTCATCATAAACACCATTTCACCTTCCTCCTTTTCTTCTGAGAACAGCTCCTCATCTGACACCTGGGTGAGTCTACATCCTTCTGCTAGTGCTATCACTGCCCTCCATGCTCTTCCTTCTCTGTCTTGGGCATGTACAGCAATGTAATAAGCTGTTGCTATAATGCTTTCAATGTCCACTGGAACCACCTTTCCTTCTGGTTCATTGACTGGTGTTTCTGGTCTAAACAGATAGGCTGCTGGCCTCCTCCAGATTTTTCCCTCTATCCCTGGCATCCATGCAAATGCCATGTCTGTCCCGTACTGGAAGAGTTCGCCATATACTGGCTCCGCCCTAATCGCTGTCTGTCCGCAGTATGCTTGCATAATCTGTCGTGCTGTGAGCATGTTAATCCCTGGAGTAGAGCAAATTATGCCATCCTCAGTAAAGGAGATCGTCATATTCAACCTGTTCATTATGTCTCTCCCCAGTATATTTACTGGTGAGGCACTATGATATAGAAGTGGAACTGACAGGTCATAATCTCCTATAGATAAGGGAATGTTATCAGTAAAAGGAACCAACCCTCTAGCCCCAGAGAATCCTTGGGTGTTCATGGCTTCGCCTGACATCTTAAATTTACCTTCCCTTATGCAAGACCGGATCGCCCCGGTGTCAACAAGGAATGATAACTTTTTGTCACCTATCGTTACCTCTATGCGTGGTTCCTCCGCACTATTAGGTGGTACTGACAGGATGGGACACACCAAGGCCGTCTGTGGGCTGTCCTATTGAGGGTACAACGATTGGCCATTTCCTGTGTAAGGGTTGTGTCCTAGGACCGTCACCCTACCCAGTTGTGTTTGTTGTACTTGGGGTTGTTGTGTTATCGCTACCTGTTGTTGTGGGAGTGAATGTGTCTGTGGCTGTTGTTGTGTTATTAGTTGTTGCTGTTCATTTCCCTGTTGCAACGTCTGCTGTTGCTGTATGCCCTGCTGTTCCTGTGTGGGCCTTGGTTGTCCCTGTTCACTCCATGATGGTGTTCCTGGTCTAACTCTACACGTGCGTGACATGTGCCCTAATAATCCACAACTCCAACACACCGGTGGTTCCCTACGCTGCCATGGAAAGCTCCCTGTGTTTTCCTGGTATACTGGTTGCCCTGTGGGGTAGGAATTTCTAAGTCCTCCCACCTGCTGTTGGGTATTATATCCGTATCCTCTCCCTCTCATAATTCCTCCTCTCCCCCTGTTATAATTATAATACCCAGCTCCTGGCATTGGGTATCCTCCTCCCATGTTGGTCGTGTATGGTTGGAGTGGCGGCACCTGTTGTGTTATAGCCTGTGAAGGTGGTATTTGGGAGGAATCTTGTGCAGCCACTACTTGTGTGGGGCTTTGGGTCATTGTTGTAGGCGTAGTTATTAGTGCCCCTTCCATTGTGTATTTAGTAAGCTTTTTCTGCACTAGTTTAGCCTCTTCCGTTTTCCTATCCTCTTCTTTTTGTTTCATTTTTCCTTGCCATGTCCTGCAATGATGCACTATAGTCAGTTGTATTTCTGGCCATGCTTTTGCTTCCATTCCCACTACTTTCTTTAGTTGTTTCTGAACTCCTTCTGGGAGCCCTTGTACTAGTATATGATAAAATATTGCTGGTGTTTTGTCCCATTGTTCTCTAGTTTCCATGCGCCACTTCTCTTGGATTTCCTGGATATAATCAACAGGATCTTCGTTCTCACGCATCTTGCGTGAGGTAATTGCTCCTATGTCTGATGTGTCTGGGTACTGTACCCTCAGTGCCTGCCATAGTGCATGTCTGCAGTTTGCGAATGGTGCCCCATCATGCGATGTGTTTGTTATTGTTACCCCAGGGAATCCCGCTCTCTTCCAAATGTCATCCGCTGCATCCCCTAATATCGATAGTAGAAGGCCCTTTACATCTCCTACTGCCAGTTTCTGTCCTGCCGGTGTGTTTTTCCATTTCATATATCCACTTACCCGCACCTCCACTTAATGATGGGAGCCTGCATTTTATATTTTCTTTGTCTGTATGCTTCCAAGGGACATACTGTGGTCTAACCCCTCCCCTCTCCAGAAGTGGCATTAAGTTATGTCTCGTTTTACCCTTTGTGTTCCATAAAATCGAGTCCTCACACCCTTCCTCTTCTTCCCTTTCTTCTACGTCGTCAATTTCATCCGTATTTCCCCTGCTCGTAACTCTTTCTTCTCCATCGTTTCCCCTTCTTCCATCATTTCCTGTGTTTAATGTGGGCATGTGTATTCGTCCTTCCTGCCTGCGTCTAGGGAGGTCCCTAAGCCGACATGCATAGGGTGTCAGTTCGTCTGTGAAGGGCGCAAATTTTATTGTGCGTAACGAGCGTGAGGTGGTTGAGCATGTAGGGTGGGATGGGAGAGGGCGTGATGGGGACGGTGCAGCCTCATGTATCTGTCTTTACGCTATTCCTTGCTCTCCCTCCTCACTTCTCTCCAGTTCATCCTTTCTCCTACGGATCCATGGTGAGTCTGTGTTGGTCCGGGTGATGTATAGTTTATCTAGGCTTTCCCTTTCACTGTTTCTTCCTTCCTTCTCCACTCCGTCTTCTTCCTCACTACAAAAGTCAGTCATAAACGGCACCCCCCACTCGGTCTTTTTCCCCTTGATTGTTACTGTTTTTAAGTCTATTAGGTCCAGTTCTCCTTTTTCTCCTTTATCAACCGCTCCCCTTTGCGCTGATGTTGTTGCTACTTCTGTGTCTCTATATACGTCCCCCCATACTTCACTCTCCCCTCTCCTATCTTCTCTTTCTCCTTCATTTCTCTCCTCCATCTCCCTACCATTTTCCTCCCTTTTCCTTTTTAATTCCTCCATTACTTCACTACTCATCTGTTCCAGTATTCTTTCATCCTCTTTCTTCCTTTCCCATTTCACCTTTTCCCTTTCTAATATACTCTCTATCACCCTCCCTTCTTCGTATTTCTTAGTCGTTTCTGATAGTAATCTCCTCTTCCACATTGCCATTTCTCTTTCTTTCTCTTCTTCTTCCCTTTTCTTTTCTCGCAGCACTGCTCTTGATACCCTTTCTGCTGCTGCTTTTACCCTTTCAGCTTCTCTCCTTTGCTCCTCAGTTCGTACCCTTATTTTCTCCAATTCGTTCTTACCTTCTTTCTTTTTCCTCGCTCTCTCTCTTTCCTCCCTCTCGAGCTGTTTGATCAGTTCATTCTGCTCATCCCTTAACTCTGCTAGTCGTTCCTCCAAAATCTCTTCCTTTTGTCGTAACAGCTCTTCCCCCCCTCATTTCACTCTCCCTGGTATTATCCTCGTCTGTTTTCCTTACTACCTCCTTCTCTTCTCCTGTTAATGAACCTCGTAATTTTAATAGTATCTGTGCAGCTACCCACTCATCATTTCCTATTTCCACAGTTTGTTCTTCTCCAGTACTCCCCTCCCCTGCTGGCATCTTCCTATGAGCCACATATGGTGGAGGGCTGTATGCCGGGTTCGAGTACCCCTCAGCCGCCCTTAACTGACCTCTTCCTATTTCTCCTAACTCCCTTAAAGGGTACAACCCCCCTCCCTCTGTTTTCACTCCCTTCGCTAGGGGTATATCGTTGCTCGGTTCCTTTTTTATTTCATTTGATGTATTATTCTTTTCTCCTCCCTCTTGTCCGTTCCCCGTGTTCTTTGGGTCTTCACTCCCCTTTTTCCAATCATCTCCTTCCTCCTTAATCTCTTTTTCTTCCGGTATTTCCCCCACAGTGAACATTCCATTTGGTCCTGGTCGGGACCCTTGGAACATCCTCCATAAGTTAAACACCTCCACGTGGTTTGCCAACTTCTTCCCTTTGTATGTATTATGCAGATGGTTTAATAGTGAATGTTGGGCATATGGATCGAAGCTACCATTGGGCGGCCACGGTGTTATCATTTTGTTGTCCGTCCCATGGGTCCATTCTATGCTATACTTAATCAGTTTCTCCCTATGGGGTGACAGTGTGGTACATATGTGTTGTAGTGGGGTAGTGAGGATGTTCCCCCACCCTCCCGATCCTGTCCCGTATGACATAGTAGCGCTCCACTTGTTACCCTTCCCCTATTTGGTAGCGGTTATCTCACTAGCAGTTTACAATATACAGCCTTATATCGTTACCTGGCCCCGTAAGTTTGGGGACTTGCGATAGTCCGCTAAGGAAAATTATTAAAAATATAGTATTTACATTTGTATATTTTATTTTCTTCTTTCTTCCTTTACACGACACCCTTACGGCCCCCTGTGGCCGAGGCGCACGTAGCCCCCTGCGGCTGCGCACCCCTTGTGACGTTCTTATACAGTCGCCTATTTTCACTTGCTCCTCCTCCTTCTACACTTGCCGTGGCCGGCGTTCTCCGTGCGCCGCCACGTCCCCCGTTTCGCCTTTCCTTGATCAATTCATGACCGTTTATCTCCGTTCCCACTCCCTTACCACAGTTCTCTTCCCCACCACCCTCAGACGGAAGGATGCCTTGTGCTCGGGATATCCTATGAAAGCCCTATTGGTGATGTCACCGATCTCTTCGAGCTACTGGTAAGTTCTTCATATATTCTTTAAGTTCAAAATACACTTGCAATCTACCCCCGTTAACCTCACAGCTGTCTTCCTGTCACTCCTGGAACAAGGTAATCAATAATATAATCGGACTGCGCACACTGCGTCGCCTCGCGTGTGATACGCCCCTCGACAGGAGGGCTTAACCAGCCAATTATCTTCCGTATTGGGCAACTGACTAGCTACCGCCTACAGGGAAACGTCATCTACCTATCGAGTTTCTTGCTCGAACAATAGGGATCCTCATCTACTCATTGATCAATAAATGCCAAATCGTAGGAAACCACACACACACACACCCTTACACGTAGTCGCGACCTAGGCCAATCAGTGTCTACGAGCGGCCTCACGTGATGTTTTCGTGCTCTGCCCCCCTCTCTCGCGTAACGTAGCTCACTGCTCCCGCACTCGTTCGGCTACCATTCATTTCATAGCCTACACTAAATTATCAAAACCTTCGCCGTGCACCTGTGCAACACCTCCCACCTCCCGTATTTAATTCCTCCCCCCTCCCTCACAATTTCACATTGCTTGTTGTGCGTGGCATGCTCACCAAGTTCTCTTGATGCGGGGCCGCTCGACTGCGTGCACCCCTCCAAGCGGCTTGCCACCTCCCCTCGTCTGGACCACGTCTGGACACTCGCCAACCGCGGGCGGGATACTTCTCAACCGGCTCCCGAAGGCCAATATCCGGATTGCGCTGTCCGGTCTTCTCGCAGTTCCGCGATGGTCCTGTAGTCCTCAGAAGGGGGCAACGGCAGAGGGGGCCACGCCGCCGGGCCTCCTCGCAACAGTAGTAACTGGAAAAAGTAAAAATAAAAGCAGATCTTAAACAGATCTCAGCAGTGCCTCCAACTTGTCGGGGGGAAATTCTGCCGGGGTCGGCCGGACCGTCCGCAGACCTCAGGGCAGGGAGGCCCCAACTCCTCCCGTATATCCCAAAAGAGATAGAGTATGAGACACACACAAGAAGCAAGGTGACTCTGCTGTTTATTAGACAAAACGGCAGGGATGGGTCAAGGAGCGTACGCGTCCGTCCTGACACACACACAATCGTGGGGCTCGCAGGCCCTTTTTACCTTAGTATGACGCGCTACTTGCGTCACTTGGAAAGTTTAGCAAAAAACCTATCTCCACTCTGGATTGGTTACTCGAGTGGTAGGGTTAGTATAGCGCACATATAGAGAACGGTGTTAGTGGCTGAGGGTTAGTCAGGTGGTATACCTGGGCTGTCCCTTCAATTTGATACATGAAAATTGTTACATGAAGACCTCTGAGGATTGGTCAATGTAAATGGCGTCAGTGATAAGAACCCCATGTTCTAATTGGCCCGCTCGCGAGCCTCCCAGTCTGGGACTATCGCTGTTCCCAGCTCGCGGTGCACCTGTCATTTGCAACAATGTTTTAATATGGGTAGGTGTAAACAATGTGAGGATTTAGTCATATGTTGGGAGGTCGACTACTCCCACTGTTGCAGATGTCCAATGAGTCTTTTAATTGTATCTGCCTGTGTCTTGAAACGTGGGATTCAGGCGTCTCCTTCCTCCTGGGCTTGGCATCTTGTCAGGTTTGGCTTTGTTACGTGAGGTGGGACCGTGTTTGAGGCAAAATTCAGCACAATTAATATTGTTTTTCCTACTGTGTGCCTGGTTTATCTTGCAGGTGCGACCTTGGCGTTGGCTTGCAGCGTGCGAGATTGCAACATCGTGCCCTTGGCGTTGTGCTTTCGCCGGGCTCATTTTGCAGGGTCAGCAACCCAGTTCTTGCTCATTCAATGTTCATGGAAGCTTTTGCTTGCGGCCTACTTGGGCCTGGTGCATAGGTGGAACCGTTTGATGCAGAGCGCTTTAGGTTGCGGTATCATATTGCTTTATCCTCAGTATCGTGTCCCCGTTATATTCTTCATTATGGTGCATGGCTCTTAGAAGAAGCGTGAGCAAGCCTTTTTAGATAAGTTCATGATGCGTCTTGCGTTTCTGCATTTTGAGAGCCTATGTGGAAAATAATAAAGATGCACGTCCGTGAGTATGTCTGTCGCCTACGTCATAGCACTGAGTATATTCTTCGTGTGGATTGGTGTGGGAGTGTCCAGTGTGTATATTTGCACAGGTGTGCTGACCGTTGGCTAGGTCGTCATGGCATCTCTAACGACGTGTAGGTTTAGTCGAGTTGATCCGTGCCGCAGGTGTCGGCATGGACGGGGCGGGCTGCTGGGCAGGTAGATGGGCACATCCGTATGTTCCTGTACCTGGGTATTTGGTTGTCTGGTAGATAGGCAAACTCCTCTCGTGGCGGGTGTCTAGGCCGTGATCCTCTAGGCCAAGCGCGAGAGGGGAAGGGCGGGAGCCTGGTCTTCCATTCTCCCACTTCATCTTGGTTTCAGAAGAGCATTTAAGACCACTCTGTTTTAGCTCACCATTCTCTTCTGCCTCTCCTTTCGCGAGCAGTCTTCCTCTCTAGCTCCATGATGCCCTCGGGCACCGTGCGCTCTATAAGTTTAGTTAACATAACATAACATCAGACCCTCCTTCCACACTTGTTCAAGGTGACCTAGTTATAGACAGCCGATTACCCTTAACGTACACACTCTGATGCTATTTCATCCTGCCCTTCGGTGCGGCCGCCTTCCCATACTGACTAATGACACTGTTCTCATGTGGACTATGCCCGATAAAAGTATTGCCAGCATTATTCATCCGACATGCAAATCTGATACCCTTTGAAGGTCTTTCCTATTCAACGGCAGTCCATATCGTTGCCCACCGCCACTAGCCTCCCTATCCCTTTGGCTCTACCATTTGCTTAATGATCAATTGGTGTTGTCTGAACCGGTTTAACAGTCATTCTGTGTCCCTCGCATTACCCCATTTCTCACTTCGTACTGTTTGATTCAACTTATTGCTTACACCTTACTGTCTACATTGAACCTTGCCCATGGCTTATGTGCACCCACTGATTTAGCCTACTGCTTATGTATGCACACCAAATTAACATAATGCGTGTGTGTGACTACTTAATCAGCATATTGTATGTGAACCCATCAAATTACTCTATTGCTTTTGTGTGCCCATTGATTCAGCCTACTGTTTTCGTGTGCCCATTGATTTAGCCTACTGTTGAAGCGTGTCCATTGATTTAGCCTATTGCTTTCGCTTGCCCACTGATTCAGCCTACTGTTTAGGCGTGCCCATTGATTCAGCCTACTGTTGAAGCATGTCCATTGATTTAGCCTATTGCTTTCGCTTGCCCACTGATTCAGCCTACTGTTTTCGTGTGCCCATTGATTTAGTCTACTGTTGAAGCGTGTCCATTGATTTAGCCTATTGCTTTTGCTTGCCCACTGATTCAGCCTACTGTTTAGGCGTGCCCATTGATTCAGCCTACTGTTGAAGCGTGTCCATTGATTTAGCCTATTGCTTTCGCTTGCCCACTGATTCAGCCTACTGTTTTCGTGTGCCCATTGATTTAGCCTACTGTTGAAGCGTGTCCATTGATTTAGCGTATTGCTTTCGCTTGACCACTGATTCAGCCTATTGTTTAGGCGTGCCCATTGATTCAGCCTACTGTTGAAGCGTGTCCATTGATTTAGCCTATTGCTTTCGCTTGCCCACTGATTCAGCCTACTGTTTTGTGTGCCCATTGATTTAGCCTACTGTTGAAGCGTGTCCATTGATTTAGCCTATTGCTTTCGCTTGCCCACTGATTCAGCCTACTGTTTAGGCGTGCCCATTGATTCAGCCTACTGTTGAAGCGTGTCCATTGATTTAGCCTATTGCTTTCGCTTGCCCACTGATTCAGCCTACTGTTTTCGTGTGCCCATTAATTTAGCCTACTGTTGAAGCGTGTCCATTGATTTAGCGTATTGCTTTTGTTTGCCCATTGTTTCAGCCTACTGTTTTCGTATGCTCACTGATTTAGCCTATTGTTTAAGCGTGCCTACTAAATTAGCTTGCTGCCTGCTTGTGCCTATTGAACTGAATCACTGTCCACTGCGTGCTACCTGTAGTGTCCAACCACTACTTTATCCCCCACCAAACATGCACATCATCACCTAGAGTTTGCACACTCTCACTACCCTACTCATAACTAGTATCCTAGGGTATTGTGACTGGCTCCCTCCCCCGGGTGCTCTAGCCCCACTCAACTTAACCATAATGTCATTATATTTCCCTCCTATCTCGGGCCAATCCAACTATTCCACTATATTGAGAACACACGCAAGCATCCCCTGCACTGTAAATCACAGGAACTCTAGACTTCGTTCTAGACTAACCAATCTGCACGGACCCCTCACGAGATCTCTCCGCCCAACAAACAAGAGAATTAGCAAGAACCTCTTCACCCGTGAGAAGGGCATCAATGCCAATATGGCCAACCATGCTAGCCACACCACAATCCCTCCCATCTCGTATGACACCATGAAGCAGCATACCATGCATAAATCAACCACCCCAATCCCTGCCTTAGCCACCACTGAGGCTCACCTAATTAAAGGAGCCCTTATAAATGCTAGGTCTTTGGTTGCCAATGCAATGGACATCTCTGACCTTATACTGACAGACAACTTGGACTTCCTGGCCATCTCTGAATCATGGCTACATAATGTGGCAGGACCACTGCTATTGCTAGCTGTCCCAGACGGCTACACAATATACAGACAAGACAGAGATAAAACACGAGGCAGAGGAATTGCCATTATATCTCAAACAAGCCTCGCTTTGAGACCTGTTTCCCCACAAATTATGCAATCTTGTGAAGTACTCACTGTTAAACTCCCTCTAATCAACTCTCAGTCCCTCACCATCCATCTAATATGTGGACCTCTTGGCTCATTGGGAACATTTGAGGAAGATTTCTACACTCTATTATCTAACAACCTGAAAACGAATACTCAACTACTACTACTTGGCGACCTCAATCTAGGATTTAACAACCCGCTAGATAAACACACCTTAAACATAGCTAATATTCTGTCCGAACTTGGACTATCCCAAAAAATTAACAAACCTACCCACAACCAGAGGCGTTGCTAGGGGGGGGGGGGGCAAAGGGGGCCATAGCCCCTGATCTTTTGGTTGTAGCCCCGGATAGAATCTCAGGAGCTACAACCAAAATGCTAGCTAGCCCACAGTCCCGACAGTTCTGACATTAGCATAGCCCTGGGTCTTTTCCAGTCCTAGCAACACCCCTGCCCACAACAAAGGGTGAACCCTGGATTGGGTGGCTGACTACAATTGTACGGCCAACATCACTTCTATCTCCCCGCAACTGTGGACAGACCACTTCCTTGTGTCTTTCACACTGTCCACCATTAGACCACTCCCGTTGGTCACTCCAATTGCCCCACCTTGCTTAACAAGGAACAAAAAGAGTATTACAGTGGACAATGTGATCCCAGCCATTCTTCCAACCCTTAACTTACTGGCAGACTACCTGGATCCAAGCACATTGGTCAACGAGTATAACAAAGTTATGCTTACTACACTTCACAAAATTGCTCCATTCAAACTTAGACCTATGTATTGCTCTCCCCAAAGTGCACGGAACAAATATAAATCACCAATGCAATTACAGAGCAAATACTTTGAACGTAGACAGATGCAATATCTCACAGCCACGCATTCCTAGAAGATAATCAGCTCTTATACGGCTATTTATTCAAAGTTTAGAAGTACATAGAAATAACACACAAAAATAATATGGACATAAATCACAGAAGAAGTAAAGAAGTCAAAAGGAAATACATCACCGTGAGTGTAACAGGATTCCTCATCTCGCCCAGAAGCGGCTGGTAGACCCCGGGAACTGCCAGGCCGAGAGCACCACAGCTCACAGGAGGGCCGGACGTAAGCGTACTTCTCCAGCTGAAGTCTCACCTGACCACCTCCGGGCTTCCGCATATATACACACTCCACAAAGGGGATTTAATTCTCGAACCTTCTGGAAATTGCACTTGCGCAGTTGAAGAACAGCCGTCGATTGCCAGCTGGGTCAATCGAGAGCTTAACACGCTCCACGGAGAACAGTAGCAAACCATAACAAAGTTAGCTTTCCCAGCAGAATGTCCTTGACCGCATACCAAGTTCGGAAAGCATGTTTTTCTCAGCACCGTGGACCTAACACTCAGCAAAATGTGTGCAGCTTTTCACTGCGACATGAAGTAAATATCCATCATGGCTCCGAGCACTCCCAGAATGCATTGCGCACCAGCGCCATTTTAGTCAAGCATAACAATTCCACCCTTGGATATTTACCTTCCATAGCCCGGTGGCACAGGAACCGGTCTCTGAAACCTACGAAATGTTAAAACTAAATTGGGAATACACTGAATGCAACAACAACAAGCAATTATGATCGACAATATAATAAAAATGCACGCAAAAGCGTAACCTAGTGTACCCCCAATATCAGGTATCCATGAAAATAACCAATCCCACCAATTTCCAGTACGATCTTGAGACACTTGAGAAATGAGATCCCTCAAACATGACTTTCAATAGATTGTGAATGGTCACTTAAATTGAAACAACACATACCTTCAAATGCTTTACACCCTAAATTATGTTTTAGCAATAGATAATCAACAGCAGCTCTGTTCTGCAAAGTTGCTTTTCTAATAACTTGACTATCAAGGAGTAATTCTTCTAAAGCCTGCGAAGTATGATTAAGGCTTTTGACTACTAGACATGCTAATTTCATCAAAGATTTGTAACCTCCAGCAGCTAAACCCCAAACTCCCACTAATGAAAGGGTTGATGCTAGAACCTCAGCTTCTGATAACAAATGTACATATGAATCACAGTCAGGAGATAGACCTAAAGATTCGAAAGTTGACCTTTTACCTCGAGTTATCGCTGGGTGTAAAAAACATCATTAGTCCTAATCGAGTTAAAGCACATGGACCTCCAGAAATGTTAGCTGGAATATAAGTGTATGTAATGTTACCACATGAAAAGAGCCATCCTGTTGGAAGTTTCACATTATTCAAATGACTGGCAGTTATCACTGTATGATTACAGGACATAGGGCCTCATCACGACTTGGGCGGTAACCCTTAAAATTGGCGGTAACGCTCTTAGCGCCGATTTTAAGGGTCCGTCGGATCACGACTCCAAATACCGCCGGCGCCATTACAGCTGGCGCAAGGACAGCCGGCTGTACAAGCGCCGGCCATAACAGCGCCAGGAACCATTCGCGCTAAAACATCAGCAATCACGAGTCCGGCGTAAGCGCTATTAGCGCCAGAAAAGCGACGGATAATCCGCCGAAAATACCTCCAGCAAAAAGCGGGAGGTAACAGAACACAGGCCACAGCAATAAGGGCCCAGGTGGAACCAATGCAAATCAGAGACCTACAAAGGACCCACCCATGCACATCACACCCTCCCCAACACCATTACACCAGCAGGAGCAGGGAGGAGACAGCAATGAGGGCCCAGGTGGAACCAATGCAAATCAGAGGCCTACAAAGGACCCACTCATGCACAACACACCCTCCCCAACACCATTACACCAGCAGGAGCAGGGAGGAGACAGCAATGATGGCCCAGGTGGAACCAATGCAAATCAGAGGCCTACAAAGGACCCACGCATGCACAACACACCCTCCCCAACACCATTACACCAGCAGGAGCAGGGAGGAGACAGCAATGAGGGCCCAGGTGGAACCAATGCAAATCAGAGGCCTACAAAGGACCCACCCATGCACAATACACCCTCCCGAACACCATTACACCAGCAGGAGCAGGGAGGAGACAGCAATGAGGGCCCAGGTGGAACCAATGCAAATCAAAGGCGTACAAAGGGCCCACCCATGCACAACACACCCACCCCAACACCATGCTGCCATTTGGAGCCGGGAGCCTTGATGTAGACGTCTACCTGCTGCGCCTGGAGCTACAGAGGCCAGTCAACCAGGCCAGGGCCCTGGGAGTGCAGGGGACAGTGGGGATGAGGAGAAGGAGGAGGAGAGCAGCACCAGCAAGGCAGCCAGCCATCCCCAGGGTCAGGCCAACACCCTGGGCCCTGACTGATGGTCAGTTGGTGACAGAATATCGGCTGGACAGGGCAACCATCACCCAGTTGCTGGACACAATTCAGGGTGACATATGCAGCCGCATAGCCACCAGCACGGCAGTACCTCCCCTAGTGAAGCTCATGTCTGTGCTTCAATTTCTTGGGACTGGCAGCTACCAACGTACCGTTGCCATGATGCATGGAATGGCCCACTCCACATTCAGTGCCATGCTGGGACAGGTGCTTCATGCACTGTTGAATCATGTGAACGAACACATTGCATTGCCAGCCACACAGGCACAGGTGCACCAGCTTAAGGGTCAATTCTATGCCATTGCCCAAGTCCCGAATGTAATAGCAGTCCTGGACTGCACACATGTGGCACTTGTACCACCCCAGGCACATGAGGCTGCCTACAGAAACCGTAAACAGTACCATTCCCTCAACGTGCAGATGACATGTGATCCTGACCTCACCTTCAGCCACTGCTGTGCCGGCTACCCAGAATCCATCCACGACTCCATGGTCCTACGCAACAGTACCCTGCCAGCGTGCATGGAAAGGCACCGAGGCCAAAACACATGGCTACTGGGTGAGTACAAATGTATACCACAAAGCATGTCAATCCACAACTGATGGTGCCTGTCACAGAATCCATCATTCCCAATAGGCAGCAGCATCACTGCAGCATACACATTCAAGCACCTTGCACGATGAACCTTGGACATGTCCAACACAGCAGAACACACCCATGCAGGATGTAAGACATGTGGTGGCACAGTGACATATGGAAGCCCCACCACAACAAAGCCTCCTGTGTGAGTAGCACCATGGCTCCCAACACTGACACAGTACAGAAATCCCACCCTGGCCATCCGACAGTAATGAAATTCCAAATCATGAGCTGGCACATCCACGAGTACTCCACACATAAGTAGGCCCAGTAATGACAATGCACATCCCACAAACACTGTTCCCAAAATGGCCATGGAAATGCATGGAGAACAGTACAGAATAGTGAAGAGCAGCAAATGCAACTGTAGCCAAATGGATTTGCAATGACACATGAGGCAGCCACTTCTGTCAAGCAGAAGTAGATAGAAGGGCCCCCTTATCCTGCGACAAGTGAATGAGTACTGTTACATACAGAAACATAGGCGTACCAAGTGGAGAGTACCCCATTGATTCAATCGTGCCCGTAGGACAGCACACTCCACAATGTTATAGGCCAAATGACAAATATGGCAAAATCACACTGATGACAGGGCTCTGTACACCCACTGGACTTAACTTGTTCCCATACCGGCTTTCTCTCCCCTGCAGGTGATTCTGGATATCCCCAGTACACGTGGCTCATTACTCCTGTGAGTCACCCACACACGGCGGCGGAGCGGGCATACAACCTTGGCCATGCCCGTACACGGATCTGCGTGGAGAGGCCATTTGGACTGCTGAAGGAACGCTTCCGGTGCCTCGACCGCACGGGCGGGGCAATGATGTATGCACCAGAAAAAGTTGGAAAAATTGTACTGACATGTGCCATGCTGCACAACATCTGTTGTCGCAGAAATGTGCCACTGCCCCCTGATGCTCATGTGCAGCCACCTGAGGATGGTAGTGAGGGCGATGAAGTGCCAGAAGGCGTTGCACATGCACAAAGGGTTGGGCTGAGGGAGGGGAGGTTGGCCAGACAGGGATTGATTGATGGATTCTTTTAGAAATAGGTAATGGGTAAATTGTAAATATGTCACTTCAACATTAAATTGCATTTGTAACAATCACTACTGTCCATGCATTGTGATTTTTGTAACGTGATTTATTTTCCGTCCAACGAACCCCCCTCCCCCCAGTAAACACCCAGCACACAATCCCCCCCAGTGAACACCCAGCACACAATCCCCCCTCCCCCCAGTGAACACCCAACAATCCCCCCTCCCCCCAGTGTACAACCCCCAACTGTGCAGTTGCCTCATCAGGCCAACAACAATGATGCCATGCACCACTAGGATGGGCGCGGGCGCTTCCCTCTCCATGGCCCCTCCGGTGTGCGTGCCCTCAGGTGGCGCATGGACCGGCGCCTCGGAGATGGGTCTAGTGAACCCTCTGTTGGTGTGGTGGAAGTAGAGGGTACAGAAGCGCTGGCCATCATGTGCTGACGCATGAGGTTATTGGCCTCGTGTTGCTGTTCTGCAAGTGCTGACACTGCCTCTGTGAACTCGCAGACTCGTTGCCCAAAGCCTGTCAGGGCAGCGGTGCATTGTTGTACGACTTGCTGTGTACGTGCATTGTCCCGCGCCACGTATCTGCACCCATGCATGATGGAATTACTGACAGCCTTTATGTGCCTGCTCTGCACCTTTGCCATGGCCTCGATGATGTCCAGTCGGCCCATGACTGCTGCCCCAGTGACAAAGGGCTCCCCTGGTGCGTCACGTGGTGGACCGCGAATTGGGTGCTGTCGGGGGGGGCTGCATGGCGAAATGCCACCAGCCTTGACTGGGCTGCCTGGCTCAGATTGCTGATCCTCTGGGCTCCCATAGGACGGTGTGTCCACATCTGGCTGCGGTGTGCTGCAGCGACGCACAGGCACATGGCGAGTCCCTGCCTGCTGTCTGCCTGGGCTTGGGCTTCCCTGGGGTGTTGACACCCCTTCTCCATCACTACTACTGTGAGAGTGTAGTGCGGCGGCATGATGCCCACGTGGAGATGCTGCTCCCACGTTGGCTCCAATTCAGACCTCTCTCCCTCAGCATCGGGGCTGTGGATGGTGGCTTGGGGTGAGCTGCCGGTCGCCTCCCTGCGGCCATGTGGCTGCCGCTGCTGTCTGGCGGGGCTGCGTTGGGGTGAGGTGGGTATCCACTGGGTTGTCTCCCTTGGGTGCGGCGTCTTTGTGGGGTGCTGGTGCTGGTGGAGGCACGGTGTTGTGGGCGCGTTGTCAGTGTGGCCACATCCCCATCATCACCGGGCTGTTGGGATCGACGTGTGCCTGTGGGGTACATGGGGGTGGTTTGAGTACAGTGCTACATACATTTGTGTGATGCAGGTCATGCCAACAAGTGTGATTGAAAACGGTACCAATGACGCACTCAACTTGCATTCTGTTCAGTCACCATGTGGTGCTTGTTGTGGATGTGCATGGAGGTACACTGCATGGGAACGCGTGGTTGGGGTGGACTGCGCTCAGGCTTTTGTGGTTGTGTTGATGCACAGTACCACTCTACGTAGCTGTCCTATGGCTATGGGAGTCTATCCCCTGCCTCTGTCATTCATGCACTGCACGTACGGGGTCGTCTAGGCAGCACTACCGTTCTAGGGATGTGGGCCTCACTTACGGGTGTATGCAGTGCCTCAGACACATGTCTTCACTCTCATTCAGATGCATGTATTTGGGGATGGGACTCACCTGCCTTTGGGTTGATGCCAGTCCCTGCCTCCGCTCCACCAATGCCCTCGATGGTTCCGATGTCGATCAGGCCCGTCAATTTCTCCTCCCATGGTGTGAGGTCGCGTGGGGGTGGTGGCGGCCCTCCTCCTGTGGCCCTGCTTGCACTCCTGTGCTGGGACAGGATGCCTCGCACTCGCACGCGCAGGTCATTCAGCCGCTTGCGGCAGTCCTCCCCATCCCGGGGCACGCGCCCCACGACACTGACCCTTTGGGCGACGGATCGCCATATTTGGCCTCTACGATGGGCACTGGTTTTCCGCTGCTGCAGCTCATTATGGTATGTCAGTGCCTCCTCCACAAGTTCCTCAAGCTCCTGGTCACTGAACTTGGGTTTCCAGACCCTGTCCAGTGCAGACTTGCCCCTGGTGTGCTCTTGACTCATTTTCCAGCCTTGGAATGCGTGGATGGCTTCCAGTAGCTGTGATATCCGACGGATTGTGATTTCCAAGATGGCCACCGCTTTATTTCCCGTTCCGGCGGTGACACGTTTCCCGCGCGCTATGAGCACGATGTGGCGGTAGCGCACGGTGTGCCGGATTTAAGGGTTCGTGCTAATCACGCTAATGCCAGGGACCGGGGCGCGTGCACGATGACTCTTGATCTGGCGGATTATCCGCCGGGTGTCTTGGCGTTAGCGCTATTTGGGTCCGGCGGATAATCCACCACATTTACCGCCCAAGTCGTGATGAGGCCGACAGTGTTATTTACACTGGTGCATTTGCATGGCACTCGCGAACATAGTCTTCTCTCGAACATTGTATGATTGTGCTGATTGGTCAACTCTATTTGTCGGCATTTGCCAATTTCTTGTGCATTGCATGTCATAACGTAACATGCATCACCTTGGGTTATATTATAAGTAATAACACGTGTCAAATTTCTCCATTTACGGTCAGTCTCTTGGCAAAACCTACAGTATTCGTAAACTGAAAAAGATTGCCTAATATCTGAGTCTTGAACTAAAGAATCATTGTGTGTGACGCCGAAGATATGCTTTAAAACCTGAACAGGCGTCGGCACCGCTATTAAACACGTAGTCAGTAAAGCTTCAGCATTGGGCACATCAGTAAGACAAAAGTGTGATACGTTCAGTACTTGCTGTGCCAGATATATCCACATATTCTCCACTTGAGTGATCATAGGAGAATGTTTTCGCCTTCCTGCAAACGCATCCTGAACGACTGGCATCAAGGTTGCTTTCACTTGCTCCTGATGTGTTTGTCGCATTTCACGAATCCATGTCTTCTGTCTGGCTGGCTTTTTGGCACTGGCATAAGGCTGCTTGGGGACATAATTCATCACTATCAGTATCCCCTTGATCACTGGCACAGATGTGACATTTTTCGTTGGTAGCAGCAGACTGTTTAACTCTCCCAAATGGAGTCCATTTAGTGCCACAATTACACCAACCAGACACAGGATCTACAAGGCAAACCCAGAAAAGAGATATCAGTGTTGCACATCACTCTCTCGGGTAACATTTGTCTGCAGGTACATATTGCCATTTCTTTCTACCAGGCTCCATAACTAAAACTACTTGATCTCTGCCTGATGCAAGGACATCTGCGGGCACTGGTGGGCCACTTGGCTTTTCCACCCACACCTTTGCACCCGGTACCATACTGTCTGAAGAGCCAAAACCGCTGTCCCCATGGGTAGTTAACACTGTAGGAGGCTCCCCCTTCTTAATCATGGACAACTTAATGGGAACTTAATTGGGCCACTCGATCACCCTTGTGGATTGATAACAATTGATCCCCACTATTCATTAGGATGACTTTAATCTCACCCTGGTAATCAGCATCAATTACCCCTCCCAACACTTGAACTCCCTTCAATGCTAGGCCAGATCTGGGGGCAATCCATCCCATATGCTCTGGGGGAATCTGTACTCCAATTCCTGTTTCAATTACAACTATTCCTCTAGGATCTAATCTGATTTCATGGGAATGCAAGTCTACCCCTGCTGACTCGGGAGTTGCTCGATAGGGAGGTAAAGAACCTGGAGTAATTTCCCAGTACAATAGTGTTTCTCTGACTGAATTGGGTTGAACCTGTAAAGTAGGAGTCATTAATCGCATCAAAGGAGTTTCATGTTCATACACAGGCCTATTGTTTAATACTTGCACCGCATCAAACACACGATCACGCCAGCCTGCCAAACTGCCGTCTCCAGATTTGCGCAACTGTTCTTTCAATAACCCATTCATTCGTTCAATTAACCCTGCAGCAGCTGAATGATACGGAACGTGGTACAGCCACTCAATGCTCTTTTCCTGACAAAACTCCTGGATTAGTTTGCCTTTGAAATGTGACCCATTGTCACTTTGAATCTGCAAAGGCACTCCATAATGTAGTATGATCTGATCTAACAACCTGATGGTGTTCAGTTGAGTTGCACGTTTGCACGGCAAAACCATCAAATATCCTGAGTATGTATCCACAATAGTGCATGCATACTGACAACCTCTACTGATTGGCATGGGGCCGACAATCTCTACTGATTGGCATGGGGCCGATATAATCAATCTGCCAAATTTGACCTGGTAATTTTCCTCTTCTCAAGGTGCCTCGAACAATTTGAGGGATAGGTCTATGCAATTGGTGTTGGCACACAGGACATTGCAAAATGATCGTTTTCACTACTTCTAAAAGAAGACTGATTCCTCGAGCTTGTGCCCACCTGATAGTAGCCTTTTCTCCTAGGTGCCCACATTTCTGATGGGCTCATTTGGCCAAACCCTCCAAATCGTCTTTCTGAGCCTCTGCATCCACAGATGAAATCTTGGTGTGTTCGTCTGCAACAGAATTAAACCAACGTTCTAATGAGTCTGTGGCACAATGCACGTCCACATGATATACAGTGACTTCACTTTGTAATAACATTTCTGCAATATCTTGCCACAGTTCTTTTCCCCACAACTCTTTTCAATGAATCTTCCACCCATTCTTTTGCCAAGTTGGCAACCACACTGCCAATCCATTCGCCACTGACCATGAATCTGTGTACACATAACATTGACCAGGGGTCTCTTGTTTCAATGCTTGGTAAACTGCATAAAGTTCTGCAAACTGACTGCTCTTCCCTTTCCCTGTCGTTGTCAACATCTTTTTTGTTTTGGGATTGTACGACACTGCTTTCCAGTACCGCTCAGTTCCCACATATCGAGCTGAACCATCCGTGAACCAAGCATGCTCTGTTTGCTCCACGGTCAAATCGCTGTAAGGTACTGTTACGCTCACCTGACTCCCACGGAGGCGCTGGCCTGGTTCACGCTGCTGTGACCTCTTCTAAGGTGATGCGCAGGGTTCGGAAGACGGACTGGACCGTGCCCCCAAATATGACTTGTCTGGCTCGCAGAAGTATCCTTCTGTCGGCGAAAATAGGGGATTAACTGTCTGCGGGGTAATGCAATCGGCCTCCCACTTTCCCCTCTCACCCTCCTCGAAACCCTTCTGTGATTTCTCATAGCGTCTCACCTTAGGGTCTGGAAGGACGAGCTCTCCATCCTGCTTCTGATGCAGGGGCGCGTTGGTATCCAGTTACTTCACTGGATTTTTCGGATTGGTGAGAACCAAACTTGCTTGGCTTCCAGGTAAGTTTTTTGATAAGAGGTTCCCCTTGTGTCCATGCATTAATGTACTAATGCTAGTGTCTTTTTCCCCATAGGGGCCGCGGTACTGAATGCCGGGGAACAGGCACCGACCCGAGATGAGAGGTGAAATCCTTGTAGAAATCAGGTAAGTCTTTAATGAGCGTTTTTTGATAATGTCTTTTCATTCGCTCATTAACGCTGATGTCTTTTTTCCCCCTTAGGGGCCGGGGTCCGGAAATGCCAGGATGCGGCGCGGACCCAAAATGAAGAGGGAATGAATCAACAGGTAAGTCTTAACATGGAGATTTAGCTTTCCTTATTCCCTTCTCTCTCTCACCTTCTCTCTCTCACCTTTTGTCCTGGTCTTTTTCTCCCTAGGCGCTGGGGCGTGACTGCGAATCCGGATGATCGCTGCTGAACATGGAGGCGCCCGGTAAAGGTGAGTGGAATGCGGCGCTGCAGCGATCGACGCAATGAGCTTTTAAATTAAAGTCTTCCTTTTCAGGATTGTCGGCGAGATGTCTCTGGGATGCGGATTTAGCAGGTAAGGACTTTTCCTTCTTCTGTTCTCTTCTTCTCTTCCTTTGCAGGTGATCCAGGATGCTGGCAGGCGTGGCAGAAGTCAGGATGCAGGAGCAGACACGGTGAGCGTCCAGCTGTTAGATGCAGAACAACGCGAAGCACGTGTGGCTGTTCGGGTGGGGTTTAAATAGCCCTTCCAGGTATGTATCCTTCCTCCAATCAGGTATGTATCCTTCCCCGACCACGCCCGATGGTAAATTAGTCCCACAGGTAAAGTAGTTCCTTTCAGGCCTCAAGGAGGCCAGGATCCTGCAGCATGGTCTGCATTAGGTAAGTGCACCCAAGCACTCCCATAATGAGCCTGGCGCCATAGGCGCCAGGACACTGTCCAAAGGGCCCCTATATGGGGTTGCTGGGTCCTTCCTTGGGGACTGGATGTCCGCTTTCGGGGACGCAGGGCTTGAACCGGCTCTCCGGGAGCGGGCATCATGACAGGTACTCCCCATTTCACGGGAGACTCACATTTTTCAGGCACTTCCGGTGGTATGTAATCTGAGGGCGGTATGTTGGCTACTTGCTCATGTAATTTTGCCACTCCACCCTTTCCTGATTTGGCTCTGTCTTGAATATACCATTTCCACTTAATTATGCTGGATTCTTGAGCATGTCCTATTCTATGCGTTTTAGGAGAGCTCAGTACCCATTGCATGATTGGTATTTCTGGTCTCATGAATACATCATGGCCCACCGTCATCTGCTCGGTATCAACAAGAGCCCAATAACACGCCAGCTATTGCTTCTCAAACGGAGTGTATGAGTTACCAGCGTCGGGCAACTTACGACTCCAAAACCCTAATGGCACACGTTTCCTGTCTTGTTTCTGCCTCACACTCCAGTTAGCATAATTGTCTTGTACAGACACATTTAATTCCACCTCTCCTTCCTTCAAGGGCCATAAATCAAGCACCTGCTGCACGGTGTCTTTCGCCATCTCAAAGGCTTTCTGCTGCTCTTCCCCCCACTGAAACTCATATTTCTTTCGTGTCACCTTGTAGAGGGGGCCAATATCTGCCCTAAATGAGGAATGTGCTGTCTCCAAAACCCAAACAGTCCTATAAACTGCTGAGCTTGCTTTTTGTTCATTGGAGTGGTGAATTCAAGTATTTTCTGTCGGGCTTTTGGCACCATTTCTCGATGCCCATGATGCCACTGAATCCCTAGGAATATCACTGTTTCAGCTGGACCTTGCATTTTACTCGGATTAAACTCCCACCCTTCCTTTTTCATCCTTCCATAAGGACATCTAACTGGCTTTGCACACTATGCTCATCCTTGCCTTTGATCAAAATATCATCAATGTAATGAGAGATTTGTATGTCAGGTTTACACGGTATCTTGTCTAAGGGCTCTGCCACCAGCCGGTGACAGATAGTCGGGCTGTGTATGTACCCCATAGATAGCCTTGTGAAAGTGTACTGACGTCCACTCCACGAAAATGCAAACTGTTCTTGACACTCGTCAGCAATTGGCACGGAGAAAAATGCATTAGCTAAATCGATCACTGCATACCAAGTCCCCTCAAACTTTTGGACATTTTCAATCAAGGTAATAGCATCTGGGACTGCGAGCACTAAGGGAGGAGTTTGTTTATTCAACTCCCTGTAATCCACCGTCATCCTCCACAACCCATTTCCCTTTTAATAGGCCAGAGAGGATTGTTCCATGAGGTGGTAATAGGGCGTATTACACCTGCCTCCACGTACTCTTTGATGGTGTCTGAAATTTCCTTGTGCCCCCCAGGAATGCGGTATTGTTTCATTGCTATCCGCTTGGTTGCCACTGGCACTTGCACTGGAGGCATCTTCAATTTACCTATGATAATGGGTGTACAGATTATTGCACTCACCCCAAACTGGTACGTTTTACCGCCAAGTCCCAAGGTTAACCCTTCCAAAATGTCAAAGCCAATTATATATTCAGGTATCGGGACAATCAACACTTGGTATTTCTGCCTATTCAAATTGCCTATTTTCATCTCCATTTTCGTTTGTACTGCGGGGGTCTCCTTTCCCCCTAGACCTGTAATAGTAAACTGTTTGCCTTTAAATCATGTTGGATTACCATGAATCAAAGAGGCCTTCGCCCCGGTGTCTATCAATGCTTGCACCCCTTGTGTATTTCCTGGCCCCCAAAAAATCTTAACATCAACATAAGGTGGCCTATCCACTTTTATGCGGGCAGACGCTGCCGGAGCTTGGCCGAAGCCCTAGTCAAACTTTGAATGAGTGTGACTCGACTCCGTCTCTAGCATCGCACTCACCACCTTTCTCAAATCAGCGTATGTTGGCTGGTACGAGGAAGGTTTCCCCATAGACCCTTCGTCTTGTTCTTCCGCAGGGTGAGCAGAAGGTGAGGTGTCCCCCTGTGGCGTGGTGTCTACTTGTTTCTTAACCTGTTTATAGCGCTCTTTGGCTGCATGTCCTCGTTTTTTGTATAATTCATAATTACTCTGGTTTCAATGCAATCAATTTCTTCGTGTGGCACACCATCTTTTAACAAAGCCAAAAACATGTCTTTTCGGGACACTCGGGAGTCTCTGCTATCTTGCCGCCTGCCTTCGGTTCTTCTCTCACTACGCCCCTCTCTCTCCCGTGGCTTGTTATCACTCTTATCCCCCTCCCCCAAATCTGCAAGTTGCCGAATGGCATCTGCTACCTCATCAGTAGCCTTGCCCGTCATACCTACGAGCAAAGTCATAATGACACTTTTGTATGCAGGTGGCGCAGTTCTAATCACCATCTTTCGAGTTGAAAATGAGAGCGGCACGGCTCCCATGTGATCAGGAGCATCTATGTGAATAGCCTCTTTCAAAGCATGCTCTCGGACTTTTTGAATTGCTTCTCTCAACGTATACCACTTTGTTTCTTCACTGGGCCAATCTGTGGTAATAGGGTATTTACGGCTACATGCTTAGGCTACCAGGTGCAACAAAGACACCTGCGTATCTTGACCATTTGCATCAGGGGGCGGTCCTGCTCTTAAGACCTCCTGTACATTGGTGTCAATTGACAGGGGTAAAAAACGCGGTGAATCCCTAGAATCTACCAACAACCCTGCAGCACCCCCATCTAGTAATCTCACCATCCATGTCAGTAAATCTTCCCCTGATTTTTGCCTCAAACGGGAAATAATTTCCCCAACTTCCTGTTGTGTGTAATCCTCCAGCGTGGTTAAGTCCACCATTCCGCCAGCAGGATTCTGCAGTTGGGGTCTGGCTCGCCGTCTTCTAACGGTTTTAGCCACCACTGTTTTCTGTTTCACTTCCATTTTGGGGTCAGACTCATCTGCGGAACTGCTTTCTAGACTGGTCGAATCAAAAATATCACCATCCCACTTATCTGGATCCCAGTCTACGCCAGCGGTAGCGATTACAGTTGCCACCTTTCTTTTGTTGACCCCTCCCCGTCTTTTCCTATACTTATACCGGGCTACTCTGACTGCTGCCCTCTCGGCCACCGCCTGATATGTGTCGGCCTTATCCTTAAACAGTTTCATTTGAATCTGCTGCATTAACACAGTCTGCCATTCTGCAGCTAGCTCTCTTTCTAATCGCAAGACCTCATTTTTCATTTCCACCTTCATTTGATGTATTTTCCTATAAGCATGCAAAAGAACCCAACCTCGTCTACCTAATGCCGCACATTCTTTACCACGTTCTACTGGAACTTGTTGCAAGCATGCCATTACATCAGCCGGATCGGCATCTCCCAATCCCTGATCCCATGTTTCACTTAAACCTGCACCACATGCCCACGCCTGAGCCAACTTATCATAAGGACTCTTAGTCCAGCCTGGAATAACAACATCAGAGCGTTACCAGCGGTAACGCTCTTCTTCCTGAACAAACTACTCATTATCGCAAACAAAACAAAACCTCGTTGAATCTATATATTTTTTCTCTCCAGGCTGCAATCACTCCCACAGGCACTCACACACTGACAAAAGAAAAAAAAACTTCACTATTCAAAAACTTCACTTACAAGAAAACTAAATCATATCTACGTTTCAACAGATTCTTGAATACTCGGCACAACTCATCACAAGTATCCTGTTCGTGATGCCAAAAATGTATTGCTCTCCCCAAAGTGCACGGAACAAAAATAAATCACCAATGCAATTACAGAGCAAATACTTTGAACGTAGACAGACCCAATAACTCACAGCCACGCATTCTTAGAAGATAATCAGCTCTTATAGGCTATTTATTCAAAGTTTAGAAGTACATAGAAATAACTCACAAAAATAATATGGACATAAATCACAGAAGAAGTAAAGAAGTCAAAAGGAAATACATCACCGTGAGCGTAACAGGATTCCGCATCTCGCCCAGAAGCGGCTGGAAGGCCCCGGGAACAGCCAGGCCGAGAGCACCACAGCTCACAGGAGGGCCGGACGTAAGTGTACTTCTCCGGCTGAAGTCTCACCTGATCACCTCCGGGCTTCCGCATATATACACACTCCACAAAGGGGAGTTAATTCTCAAACCTTCTGGAAATTGCACTTGCGCAGTTGAGGAACAGCCGTCGGTTGCCAGCTGGGTCAATCGAGAGCTCCCCCCAAGAAGCGTAGTGCCTCCCTTCTCTAAAAACACGCTCCACGGAGAACAGTAGCAAACCATAACAAAGTTAGCTTTCCCAGCACAAATGTCCTTGACCACATACCAAGTTTGGAAAGCATGTTTTTCTCAGCACCGTGAATCTAACACTCAGCAAAATGTGTGCAGCTTTTCACTGCGGCATGAAGTAAATATCCATCATGGCTCCGAGCGCTCCCAGAATGCATTGCGCACCAGCGCCTTTTTAGTTCAAGCATAACAACCTAGTAAGCCCAAACTTCACCTAAACAAGTGGTTTACCCACCAGCTAAGGGACCTATGATTACTAAAGAGGAACTGCAAAACCACCTGGAGACTACTCCCATCATAAAACAAGTCCAAACTAACCAAAATATTGGCCCAATACAAAAAAGGAAATAGGCCTGGATAAACGCAATGCTTACAACGAACGTATATATAATGCCAATTCCAGTATGAAGGAATTGTTCACCATATTAAAGGAATTCGTCACCTATTCCCACACCTGATATCTGCATCAAAAGCAAAATATGGTGCTCAGAAATCCAACAGGCACTCTCCAATAAAGTAACCACCCTACAGAACAAAATAGCCAAAAAGAAAAGCTTCCCTTAACTCACTACCAGAGCTGAATAACTCAGCCCTCTGCTCCTTTGAGACACCCTCTGACCGACCGGCTAGATTCTACTTTACTAGAACATCTACACTTGAGGTAGAAAAATGTATTCTGTCACTCAGGCCCTCCAATTTTCAGGGTGACCTATGCCCAGCACAGATTATAAAAGATTCCGCAAGAGATCTTGCCCCTTTTATTTCCAAACTTGTTGATGCCTCCTTCTCTTCTGGCATCATTCCCACTAACCGAAAGCAATCTTGGGTGCGCCCATTGCTAAAGAAGCAAACATTAGATCCATCAATTCCTAATAACTACCGTCCCATCACAATGGCACCCTTCTTGCTCAAAATACTGGATAAGATTGCTTACACACAGATCCAAAAATATTTGGAATTCCACAATCTCCTGGGAGCAAGACAATCAAGCTTCTGCCCCCTACATGGGATGGAAACCGCCCTCATCGGCTTGAAATCTCAGGTCGATGAGCTAAGAGACAAAGGCAACACAGCTCCTCCTATTACTAGACCTCTCAGCCGCATTCAACCTCATGGACCACAAGGTCCTATGTGGCCACCTCGACCTGGTGGTCCACTTTTCCACAGAGGCCATCAGATGGATAGAATCATTCCTGAGCGACAGAAACATGAGGGTCTTCTCCCCGTCAGCAGCGGCGGACCCTATTCCCATCAGGTCTGGTGTCCCCCAGGGCTCTTGTGTCTCCCGAACATTATACAATATATTCACCAAGCCCCTGTTTGATGAATTGGACCTTCTGGGTATCACCTACACTAACTATGCAGATGATACTCAGATTCTCCTCCCACTTTCCAGGGATTACGACAAGGATTTGGCGTATGTGAATAGAGTCTATCTCATCATCCAGGCATGGATGGCTACTCACGGTCTATGCCTGAATGATGACAAGACCGAGCTCCTTATCTTGGGCACCCACTCTAACCTAAAGAAATTAGGCCAGGAGTATTTGTGCTTTACTATCGACGGGTACCTCATCAAGGTGCCCAAGGAGGTAAAGACCCTTGGCTTCTACCTTGACTCTACCCTCTCCTTCGACAAACAAGTGAAATCAATGGCCTCTGCCACCACTTACACCTGTAAGCTCATTAGGACAGGCAAAACCTTTTTGTCGAATGACAACTGCATGATCTTAGCCAGAGCCTTAATACTCTCTAGGCTAGATTATTGCAACGCCCTTTACATTGGCATTAATAAATAAATTATTCAGAGGATACAAATCCTCCAAATCAACGCCCTAAGAGCTGCACTTGGTGTGACCAGAAGATCACATATATCAGCGACTAGGCGCCAAAACAACTGGCTCTCGACCCTCAATAAAATTCTTCTAAAAACTGCATCCTTCACCCATAAAGCACTCAACTATGCTGCCCGCAGCTATCTCATGGATAGATTCAACAGTAGAACATCTATCAGACCTTTGATACTTAGCAATAGTAACTGCCTCACCATTCCCAGATTCAGACTCACTAAGGCAGGTGGCAGTAGTTTTCCTGTGAAAGCTGCCAAACTATGGAACTCTCTGCCACATCCACTTAGGGAAGATCAACCCTTCCTGAATTCCAGAGGAAACTATATCAACTTGCTCAAATCTACCAACCTGTAGGCCTGGCTACTGGGCTACTTACTCCTCGGTACTAAGTATGTATAGTCAGTCAAAGTATCTTTTAACATACGTCTGTTGTATATATGTACCTGTCTGTGTATAAGCTGTTCATATGCTGTATTCTTGCCTACATCCTGTAACCTTGTTTAATTTGTACATATGTTGTAACCTTGCCTATGTTTTGCAACATATAATTTAAGCTTTGCATCTGTCGTAATTGCTGCACCCTGATACCCCTGGGTCTGGTGCGCATTACAAATGAATAAACAAACAAACTTGCGTCTCTTAACGCATGCATTTTAACAATGTTCGTTCCAGCGCTCGCCATACAACGTTGCTGCTTGCAACTTTGGCTTCAACACAGACCAGTCCTGTATCGGTCCCCCCAACTCACCAGCTGTGTTGATTTCACTGAAGTGGCGGGTACCACACCGGCTGGTGAATCTCCAGGCCTTGATTAGTGACGTGAGAATTTCCCTCTTTCCGATCCCCTTCGGTTTTGCCGTCTTTTTTCTTTTGTTCAGCTGCCGTCTCGAAACTGCTGTTTCTTTGTGTGCTTTGCCTCACTCAGAATGTGCTCTCGTGCGCTGCCTTTTATCCATATGGGAAAGTGTAATGGAAGTCAGGTGTGTGTGATGCTCAGTAATTGCCTGACCTCGCCTGACCATTGTATTGGGACACATCAGGTATATTGCTCAGGTGTTAGTCTGTTTTCCCTCATAGCGGGCTGTCTGTAAGAAAGTGTTTGTGTTGTAAAAGGGGGGGTGGTAGAGTTACTAAATATCCTGGTATCTAGTAGGATGGGGTAAAGGTGTCATAAGGAAGGGGACACTGCATCTCACCCTCAGGTGTCCCACTCCCCGAAGACCCCTCACCCAGGTGATCCTCCCGCACTGGTCCACCCCCAGGAACAAAAGCGATGGCCGTGTCCTGGCCCCTGGATGACAGATCCCCGGTGACTAGTGGTTGAGACATCTTCTGGTTTTTCCCACCTCCTAGCTTCTTTACTGGGCTCGTGTAGGAAGCTGTATGGCAGACTACATTCAGCCAGGGTCCAAATTAGTTCTTCTTGTTACTCCTTGCAAAGTCTTCATATGATGTGCCAAAAGAGGGCCTCAACCCTCTTTTAAAGCCAAATGGGCCCCAGTGATTGGTGTAGGTTGATCCTACCTTAATGAACCAATCCTGGGTCCCCAACAGCAATCTCCTGTGTGTGTGCTCTGCAACAGAAAAGGTAAAGGGGTGAAAACATGTAATACTAAGTCCCACCCATCTTTCTGGTTAATTGAGCTCCTGATTAAAGTGGCAGATCTCCCTTAAAGCTGTTGCGAGACCAGACTTTTGGTTGCCGCCAAACCACATACTCGTACCTTCTGAAGGGGGTCCCAGTGCGGGGATGACTGCTGTAAATACAAAGTCCCAGACATGACAGGTCCCTGCCCTGGATACTGAGAAGTGGGAGCTGCCTTCAGGTTGACACAGTGCACATCAAAGCTTGTTGGGGTTTTCTGTCTCCTTTGTGAAACTCTGCAGCCAGACCCCATGTGGGCCTGTTTGAAGTATGCTCTATTAGTGTGTTAATTGTGTTAATTGCTGCCACCATCTGCAGAGGACAAACAAACGGATAAGGTGGATCCATGGAGCCTTTGATAGTTAATTAGGCTGGCCATGGCAGGAGGAAGGTTTTGGCCATCCCCCTTCTGAGATGCATCATGTACTCCACCTGTCAGATCCCAACTTAATATGACAAGGAGGACAGCACCTCTAGGCCGTGTCCACCCAGAGTACACAGGTCTATGTCATGCAGTGAGCATAGCAAAATGTGTGCAGATTCACCCCACACGTTTTCCAGAGGTTGATCTACCATCATTCAATTTCATATACAATTTCTAAAAAGCCAGGGTGAGTGCACACCCACCATGCGAATTGTCGAATTCCTCACAGGCCCCCCGCCTCAACATGTGAACCACCACCCTATTGAGGGTCTGGTTCATCATCAAGGCGAAATTCCCGACTGAGACCATCTGCATTTCCATGCTGGGAGCCTGGCTTGTGCTGGATGTACATATCTAATCCTTGTAGAGATATGGCCCAACGCAGAAGCTTATGGTTCTCCCCTTGCATGGCCACTGACCATGGAAGAGGCCGGTGGTCTGTCTGGATCATAAAATGTGACCCAAAGATGTAGGGTTTCAGCTTCTTTACAGCCCACACGACCTGCTAAGCCTCTTTTTCAATGACAGCCCAGTTCCTTTCCCTTTTTGTCAATCGGGTGCTATTGTAGGCAACAGGTTACTCTACCCCTTGAGAGTTCTGCTGCACTAACACTGCTCCAATCCCAAAATCACAGGCGTCTGTCTGGATAATGAACTCCTGACCATAGTCTGGTGATTTCAGAACTGGGGCCCTGCACAATCCATCCTTCCAATCCTGAAACGAGGTTTGACAGGTGGGGGTCCAAGTTAACTTCTTCAGCATTTTCTTGGAAGTTACGTCCTTCAGGGGCATGGCGATGGTCCCATACCCCTTAATGATGGACCAGTAGTACCTGGGGAGACCCAGAAAGGCTCTCACCTGCATCTGTGTGGTGGGGATGTCCCAATCCTTAACAGTCTGTACCTTTGCTTTGAGAGTTTGTTTCTTACCTTCACCGACCAGGTGTCTCAGGTAAGTCACTGTCCCATGAGCTGTCTGGCACTTTGTGGCGTGGATAGTCAGATCTGCATTCTGCAGCGCCTGAAGCACTCATTTCAGGTGGGATAAGTGACTTACTGGTGTGGATGAAGACAGCAATGTTGTGTAAATAAGCGACACTAAGGTTTTCCAGACCAGACTAAATCTGGTTAAGCATCCGCTGAAAAGTTGCGCTAACACTGCTCCAATCCCAGAATTACAGGCATCTATCTGGATAATTAACTCCTGACCATAGTCTGGTGCTTTCAGAACTGGGGCCCTGCACAATCCATCCTTCGAATCCTGAAAGGAGGTTTGACAGGCATGGGTTCCAAGTTACTTTCTTCAGCATTTTCTTGAATGTTATGTCATTCAGGGGCATAGCAATGGTCCCATACCCCTTGATGACGGACCGGTAGTACCCGGTGAGACCTAGAAAGGCTCTCACCTGCGTCTGTGTGGTGGGAATGTCCCAATCCTTCACAGCCTGTACCTTTGTTTTGAGAGGTTGTTTCTGACCTTCACTGACCAGGTGGCTCAGGTAAGTCACTGTGCCATGCGCTGTCTGGCACTTCGTGGCCTAGATAGTCAGACCTGCATTCTGCAGCTCCTAAAGCACTTGTTTCATGTGGGATAGGTGATCCTTCCTGGTGTGGCTGAAGACAGACCAGACAAAATCTGGTTAAGCATCCGCTGAAAAGTGGCAGGGGCATTCTTCAATCCGAATGGCAACACAGTGAACTGATACTGTCCATCCGGTGTTGAGAATGCTGACCTCTCTCATCCTCCATCTGTCCAGCTGACCTGTCAATACCCTGCCATGAGGTCATAGGTACTCATGTACTTGGCAGCGCCGAGCTTGTCAATAAGCTCATCTGTCAAAGGAATGGGGTGAACATCTGTCTTCGCGACAGAATTGAGCCCCCTGTAGTCCACACAAAAGCGAACTTCAGTCTTCCCACCACTCGTCTTTTTAGGGACCAGTACCACTGGGCTAGCCCTGGAGCTGTGAGATGTCTCTATCACTCCTAGGTACAGCATCTTGGAAACGTCCTCCTTGATTGTGTCCATGACCTTATCGGACATCCGGTGAATCCTACTCTTCACCAGCTTACTGTCTCTCGTGTCCACATCATGGGTACTTCAATCTGCGCCACCTACAGGCAGTGAAAACAGACTGGCAAACTGTTCCAGTAAACAGCAACAGTCTGTCAGTTTCTGTTCTGACAGGCCCATTGCAAGGTTCACACCTTCATCTGACCCATCTGTGGCTTCACTGTGCAGGAGGTTTGGGAGGGGATTGGTCTCTTCCTTAATCTCTCTGTCAATCACTAATGCCATGGCCAAGTCATCCCAGCTATAATGGGGTTCTAGCCGGTTGGCGTGAAAGACCCTGCGCATATGTTTAGGTCCTTTCACGTCCATGATATAATTCACCTCACTGATTTTTTCCTGCACACAGTAAGGCCCAGTCCACTTGTCCTGAAGGGCACTGGGTTTGACAGGCTCCATAATCCACACTGACTGTCCTGGAGAATATAGACTGTCACTGTGGCCATCTGGTCGTGCCAGTGCTTCATCAGCTCCTGACTGGCCTTCAGGTTTCTCGTTGCTGTTCCGTGTACTTTGCAATTGTAGACCTAAGGCCAAGTACATAATCCACCACATCTTGTGTAGGGGATATGGGGTTGCCCTCCCATCCCTCTTTGACTAGACTGAGGGGACCTCATACAGGGTGTCCAAACAGAAGCTCAGAGGGGCTAAACCCTACTCTGTTCTGTGGCACATCTCTGTGGGCGAACAGAAGGCATAACAAAAGAATATCCCATTTTCTCCTCAGGTGCTCTTCCAAGCCACCTATCATGCCTTTCAGGGTCTTGTCGAATCGCTCAACAAGCCCATTTGTTTGTGGATGAAAGAATGTAGAGAACCGGCAGGTGACTCCACACTCTTCCCACCTAACCTTCATATATGCTGATATGAATTTGATCCCCTGTCAGAAATGACTTCCTTGAGGAATCCAACACAGGAGAATATCCCAATCAGAGCTTTCACAACCACAGGGTCTTTGATGCTCCTTAGAAGTACAGCCTCAGGGTATCTTGTGGCATGGTCTACCACCACCAAGATGTATCTGCTCCCTGAGCCAGTTTGAGGATCCAAAGGACCCACAATATCCATGCCTATTCTCTCGAAAGGCCGCCCAACCTTGGGTAGTGGAATTAAGGAGGTCTTTGTGACACCACCTAACTTGCCAGAAGCTTGACTAGTCGGGCAGGACCGGAAAAGTTCCTTAGCCTTTATGACAAACTGTGGTCAGTAAAAGTGTGCAGACAAACGGTCTGATGTCCCAAGTGAGCCAAATCCAAAAAGAACTTTCTGTGGCACTGGAGAATTGCCAACCTTCTGGTGCTCTCACCCTCAGAGTTTTGTGGCTCACTGTACAGGAGTCCGCAGGAGTCCACTCTCCCAGTACACTTTGAACAGTCCAGGGGCCTCGCCCTTAGCCTGCTCCTCCGCCTGCTTCCACACATCCACCAGAGTGGGACACTCTTTCTGGGCTGTGAAGAGGTCAGTCTGATCTGGGACCCCAGCTGATGCAAACTCATCCAGCTTGTGCAGGCCCTTCAGATCTGCGCCCACCTGGTCCTCCACTTCAGCTTACTGCGCTGCACGAGGCAACTCTAAGTCACGGAGTCCCCTGCTACCAAAGTAGGGTCCTCAGTGGCTACTGACCCCTCTCCCGCAGGAGTAGGTGACTCATCAGTGTGTGGAACTTCACTAGGGGCACCCGGCCATGCCGGTCCTTCCAACAAGCCCTCTGGAAGCACTTCAGGGCCTATGGCTCTGAGAGTGTTCATCTGGCGATCTCTTTGGCCCTCGATTGGGTAGCCCCTGCAACTAATTCAGGATCAGGAAGATCATTACCCAACAGACATAGGACAGGGATGGGGTCTTTCACCGGTACATCGCACTGGGTCATTTCACCTCGCCAGCTGAACTTTACTATCGGCAAAGGAGCACATACTCTTTCCGTCAAACCCACCGCCGCTCCAATCAGGCCCATCAATATATGGGCCTGGCTGTACCCACTGCCGGGTGACAGCAGTGACGCTAGCCGCGGTGTCTCAGACCGCAGGAGTTTTATGTCCATTGATATACAAAAGTTCTAAACAGAGTTCAGTATTATTGGGAACTGGGATCTCTTTTGAAGACTCTGTACCATTCCCACTTAGTGTAACCAATCCACATTCAGCTACTCCTTGGCCTAGTGGGAAGTCCTCTTCTAGGAGGCCCACACTAACAAGGGCCTCTTCCATGAGTCCTATATTCACTATGGCATGCTTGGGTAAGCTCTTGCAAGCAGGATCCCCTTTCCTATGGCCCAGCTCCTTACACACAAAACAACCCTTGGGTGGTGAGCACACAGGTGTCCCAGTGTTAGCGATGCCTTTACTCTTCTTTTCAGTGTGTTCAGCTGAACAAAGGTTTTGGGATTTCCGTTCATTCTTTTGAGGACCTGACTTCAAAGAGGAGTGGGCTGGACCTTTGTACGTCACATCCTTTTTTGTCTGAAGATTTCTCTTGCGGTTTGGGAGTGCCCGCCTGAGCCTTTTTCTGGGCTCAAGTACTCACAAACCTGTCGGCAGCCTTTGCAAGCTCCCTAGGGTCTGTGAAAGTCTTGTCCACAAGATGCTGGTGTAGGTCAACCTCACAACTCTTCGATACATGTTCACACGTGATCAAATTGTACATCCCTTTAAATGTGTCAACTTTGTTACCAGCCACCCAACCGCTCAGATATTTCAACAAGTGTGTGAACGCTTCAAATGTTCTGGGATTTACAGGATTTCCTGACGAGGGCAGCCTTTATGCTTTCATAAATGGGCCTTTCCTCTGGAGTGAACTGAAAAATTGCATCAGTCCCTGGTATTGGTAAGCGACTCATCAAGGCTGCACCCATAGTAGCTCGTCCATCTCCTGTAGCTGAAAAGCCAGCTTGAGTGCTTCAAACCAGTAAAAAATATGCTTCCCCACTTCGTAAGCCTGCACTAAGTCTTTGGGGATGTGCCGCCAAGGCTTATCCCGGGCACTCTGGTTTGAGCCACTACTGCTGCTTTCGCTAGAGGTGGATCTGTTGGCCTCCTTCTTCTCTTCAAGTGCCAGCTTGTGCAGCTCTATGATGGCCCTGTCCCGCTCTATGGTGACCTTGTCCTGCTGTTTCTGTTCCTCTAGCGCCAGTCTCCTCCCATCCAGCAAGAGATTTATAGCCGTTACCTCATTAACAGCCGGAACAATTACTGGGCCACTTAGAGACTGTGCTGATTGACTTAAGGTATGCCCCTGACCTCACTGTGGAGTGTTGAGAAACTACGCTTGCCCCACAGCAGAATGGTTGGCAAGAAACACTGCTCATTCTGTCTTCCTTGTCATCTTTCACTTCCCCCCTCCAGAGGTCTTTTCCGTTTGGGTGCATGGGGCCTAGTTTGTCCCCTGGGGTCTTCTCCCCAAATGCCCTTGCTTCTACCCAAGCTTGGAGGTTGGTCAGCAAGTCAGATTTATTAACCTTAGTGCTGTAGGGAAGTTCCCTCTCTAGACCTAGGATGTGCAGGATATCCCTGCCCATGCCTTTCACAGTCTCTATGACAGGTTCCAACACAGCGAAAATACAATTATTACCCAATGATAAAAGGGCCTGTTCAGTCAAGGTCGGATACAGATATCTACTTTATTATTGAAATAACGTAGAATCCTGAGGCGCACTTGGTATGTTCCAGCATAGTTCCTTTATTTCAGCTTCAGTCAGTTACTCTAGATGTTACAGAGATAACTACTGGCTCCCATCACCCAGGCAGGGGCTCTCCAACTGTCTGTCTTTGGAACCATTCTTTCAGTCACACATAGACATTCTCTCAGTCACATCCAACATTCTCTCTTGCATCACCAGCTTCTACATCCATCCCAAGCACTATACAACAATTAATATTCAACAGACAGTTCTGTAAAACTACAAAATACAGCCCACCCTGTAAAGGGATGCAGGGGACAGACAGTTTTAAGAAGGAAAGGGGATGCACTCTGGATACTGACAGGAGGGTAGTCAGTAAAATATGAATCGGAATAATTCAAGGATGCTTGGTGTCAACACAAAGGGAGCAATGGGTCGTAAAATGTCTTTGTCCTGGATTTGGTTCAGAGACTCTCTGGCACTTCCCACCTAGGAAGCTTGTTACAAGGAAAGGGATACCGCGTCTCACCATCCGGTGTCCCACTCCCCGAAGACCTTTCCGCCAGGTGATCCTCCCGCACTGGTCCACTGCCAGGAACTGGATCCAAAAGCAATGGCTGTGTCCTGGCCACCTGGATGACAGATCCCTGGGGACTAGTGGGTGAGACACCTTCTGGTTTCTCACACCTCCTAGCTTCTTTGCTGGACTTGTGTCGTCCTTTAAGGCAGACGGCCCAAAGCTGAGGCGAGTGTTGCAGGCACCGGCCATGTCCTGGGTTTGGTTCAGAGACTCCCTTGCACTTCCGACCTAGGAAGCTTGCTTACAGAGCCTAGCAGGGCATACTGTGTGCTGACTGGGTTACCGGTTCTGGAGCTGCAGGAGGCTCCTCTGGGTTCAGGATCTGCCTCTGTTCCCTGGGAGATGTTTAGGGGAGGGATCTTGAAATATTTAGAAATCATGGCCTTCCTTCATTGGGGGAAGCTGTAAGGCAGACTGTACCTTCAGCCGCGGTCCAAATGCGTTACTCCTTGTGAAGTCTTTAGTTGATCTGCCAAAAGAGGGGGTCGGCCCTCTTTTAAAGCCAAATGGGCCCCAGTGATTGGTGTAGGCTAAGCCTGCCTTAATAAACCAATCCTGGGTCCACACCCACAATCTAGTCCCACCCGTCTTCCTGTCTGCCGTGGATCAAAGGGTCTCTGTGGTTAATTGAACTCTCTGTGGTTGTTGATTAAAGTGGCAGGTCTCCCTTGAAGCTATGACAAGACCAGACTTTTGCTCGCTGCCAAACCACTTACCCGCATCTTCTGAATGGGGTCCCCCTGCGGGGATGACTACTGTAAATACATAGTCCGAGACATGACAGGTCACTGCCCTGGATACTGAGAGACGGGAGCTGCCTTCAGGTTGGCACAGTGCATATGAAAGGTTGTTGGCATTTTCTTTCTCCTTTGTTAAACTCTGCAGCCAGGCCCCATGTGTGCCTGTTTGAAGTATGCTCTATTTCTATGTTAATTATGTTAATTGCTGCCACCATCTCCAGAGGACAAACAAACATACAGGTCAGATCCATGGAGCCTTTGATAGTTAATAGTTTTGGCCCTCCCCCTTTTGAGATGCATTATGTACTCCAGCTGTCAGATCCCAACTAAATGTGACAGGGAGGACTGCGCCTGTAGGCTATGTCCACCCAGAGTACACAGCTCTATGTGTATGTGTGCCATCACAATACGTTTGAACTATAATTGTCTTGGGAACAGAATCCTAAGGCCCCTTTTTGCTCTAGATTGTAATTCTTAAAACCTGGGGAAGGGAATCCCAAGGATTGTTCTGGAACTATATTGCCTTGAACTGAAGAAGGTAAACTTTGAGACTTTTCTTTCATGGAACTTTCTTATGAAGGGGAGCTGAGAGAAAGTTGTGAGCTGGAAGAAGTTCAGAACTTTGAGTTAACAAAGTTAAGTTTGACAAAGTTTTGAGTTTGACATTCCTACGCATTGGTTTAATATAGTTGTGAGGGCAAGGATAGGTTTTGGACACAAACAGGCTTTTAAGTTAATCTCTTTGACACAGACTTTCCTTAGTTTGATTCCATTAGGGAATTAAAACTTGAAGTCTGTTGTCTGTGTCGTACTTCATGATGCCTTCACAGTATTCAATAGCACTATGCCTGTAGGTTACACCTAAGGGCCCTTAGAGCACTGTGTCTGTGCAACAGTGCCTCCGCAAGTGCACCCAGTGCGGTCAGATCCACAGCATGCATCCGTGTATGATGTAGTGGCACCGCCTCAGGCTCCGCTGGTGCGGTGGCCCCACGATCGCTCTGGATGGTGTGGGAGGTGAAGCAGCGTTGAGCCCCAACGTGCCGTGGACTTCTCGGTTGCACCGTGGGTAGTTGGGAGGAAGAGCGCAGCATGTCGTGTCCATGTAGCGGTGTCAGGGTCACAGAGCACTTGGCCACAGTTCAGGTGTTACAGGACTGCAAATGTGTGGTCAGAGTGCACAGGCATAATCCCTGCGTTCATGGAAAGCTCCAGCTTCTTTTGTTGGCGCATCACATGGGCGCCATCATCAGCGTGCTTGCCTCCACAGGCCTCAGCTCCTGCCAAACGCGCTCTACCACTCCACAGTCAAGGAGGCCAGGGGCGGTGAACGGTGGTGCCACATGGTCAAAATGTGGCCAGACCTTGCTCTGGGACAAGCGGAGCAGCTTGCCGTCTCTGCATCTCGCAGATGTCAGTGATAGCGGCCGTAAATTGAACTGGCCTGTCCATTCGAATCAGAGGTGCTGCTGACCTGCTGCGGCCCCTAAAGGGTGTCCAAACAGAGGTATGTCTCTTCCAGGGATGACACTGCAAGTTCTCCCTCGTCCTCACAGGACAAGGTCTGGCAGATTTCTTCAAAATGCAGGAGGGTTCCTACGGTGTTTGAGTAGCACTTTGTCCGCATTTGCAGGGGGCTTTGAAGAAGGAGGCATTCTTGCGGGAGAAGTCCAGGTAATCCAATGTGCTGAGCTCATGTTCTACTTTGCAGGGTGAGTCGTCCTCTTCATCTGCTTGCGGAGCCCTGTGATGCCGAGGAGCCCAGGGGGAAGTATCTGGACAAGGAGGTGCTGGCTAAGATTCTAGTTCAGATGGCAGACTACATGGGATTTCAGCAGGTGCCACTGGTTGATGGTGTGGTATCTGGTACCCGGCCCCTCCTCTGCAATTTAAGAATACGATCAAGGTGGGGCTGAATTTGTTCCAGAGATTAAGGAGGAGTTTATGAAGGACTGGTCGGAGCCGGTGCCGCATTTAATATCAAATCTCTACCCATTACGAGGGGAGAAGGTGACATTTCCTCAGGCTCTCCAAGTGGATGCTATTCTGTAGAGTTTTGTGAGTCTGCAGCAGATTATCACACTGATCGAGAAGTTCGACTTTCTGGCATCCCTAGATATCCGGGACGTGTACTTACATGTGGCAATTTAGAGGTCTCATCAGAAATATCTGAGATTTCTGTTCATGGACAGGTACTTCCAGTGCAGGGCTCTTTTGTTTGGGCTCAAGACTGCTCCCAGGGTTTTTAGGAAGGTGTTGGGTCTGGTGGTGGCTCTCCTCCATGGCAGGGGATACAAGGTTTTCCTTACCAGAGATTTCTGGTGGAGCATATGGGCATCAAGATCAGGAAGATACAGTTTCTGAGGTTCCTGCTCAACCTGGAGAAGTCTCACTTGGGGCCATCTCAGGATTTCAGTACATTGCGGCCTGCTTTTAGATGGTGCAGGGACATGTGTCGCCTTTGTCTTTTGGAGGGTCTATTGGCCAGGGGCTGGGTTACGGCCATGAAAGTGCTTGGGGTGCAGTGCCACATATCGACGTGTGTGTTTATGGTTCCAGGGGTGATGCTTAACAGTTGACCGTTGGTGTCTCATCTATACCACTACTGGAGGACAGACTCTCAGACTTACAAGTCATGGATCACCATTTCCCCAGAGCTAAGGGATCAGGTTCTGTGGTGGATGGTCATGGACAATCTTCTACTAGGATTTCTGTTGGTTCAACCCTTGTCATACATATAATTATTACTGCTGCCAGTGGCCTTTGATGGGGAGCAGTTTTTTTAGGGACCCAGAGCACTCAGGGGCATTGGTTGGCTGTACAGTCTTCTCACTCATCCAATTGGAGAGCACTGGCAGTGATGTTCCAGGCTCTTCAAACGTTTTCACAAAACATCCAGGGGACAGGGGTTCCAGGTGCAGACGGACAATGTGTTGGCTATGGTTTATGTTAAGTGCCAAAGGACTTGGTCCATCAGCTGGAGTCGCTGTCTTTCGGGTTGTGCTACTGGGCTGAGCTCAACCTACTGTCTCTGCAGGTGATTCACATCAGGGGGGTGGACAACGTCCAATCAAACAGTCTGAGCAGGGGGATCCCTTCCAGTTGGTGGTGCGCCGATCGGCGTTTCACCTGATATGCAAATGATTTGAGGTGTCACTGCTGGATCCTTTTCACACACTTCAGGATGTCCAGTTGTCCTGGTTTTGCTCCAGGTTCCCTTCTCTGGGAGCTTGGGGAGTGGATGCCATGACAGTGTCCTGGCCGGCGGGGGTTCTCTATGTCTTTTCTCCGATACCTCAGCTTCCCAAGGTACTGATCAAGATCCAAGACTCTGGGTCAGAGGTGATTCTGGTAGCGCGTGCGTGGGCGTGATGCTCCTGGTGGTTTATAGTCATAAAATCGAATAGAATAATGTTGAAAGTCAAAAAATCGAAAAAATAATGTTGAAAAAAAAAATCTTTTTTATTACGTTTTTTATTCGAAATGGGGGGGGTTCCCCAACCCCTTTTTTAATTCTTTTTTTTGTTTTGGCCCTTTTTTTTACATGCGGAACCCAAAAAAAATATAAATCAAAAAATAAAACATTCGACTTTTTTTTCCGACATTATTTTTTCCATTTTTTTGGAATTCGACTTTATTTATTCGATTTTATGACTGCACACCGCTCCTGGTATCCTCTTTTGCTCGACCGGTCAGGCTCACCGGGATAGTTCCTGCCCTCTTCTCCATGCCCTCTCAGAAAGGTTCTAAGGTCTCTGGCCTCCTGAATCCTGTGCTGGGGAGATGGGGAGGCATGGGTTGAATAGGCAGGGTTTGACTCCACAACTTGTTCTGGCAGTACAAAAGTCCAGGAGGCCATCAACTCGGAGGGACTATAAGCATTGGGGGAATTTTCAGCTGTGGCGTGCCAACAAGTCGGTACAGTCAGCGGAATCCTCTGTGCCAATTATTTTTTTATTCTTACAAGAAGGCTGGGATATTGGGCTCACTGTGTCCTCTCTATGGGCTCAGTGGGCGGCTAATTGGGCTTTGAGGAAGCCTTGGTTTGAGGACTGGATGTCAGCTGCTGGCCACTTGGCTGCTGAATAGTTTCCTGCTGCCCAGGCCCGTAGTGTATGCATGGATCTTCCTTTGGTGATGCAGGCATTGCAGGACTCTCTATTTAAAACATGAACCACTGGAGTTGGTGGATATTATTTTCTCACTTGTAAAGCTGTGTTTCTGGTGGCTTTTACCTCAGCCCGCAGGTTGGGTGAGATTGGGGCGCTGCTGTGTTCAGCTTTTTTCCCGCGGGCCCAGTCAGATTCGCTTATTTTCCAGTGTGGTCTGAGGTTTATCCCAATCTGCCCCCATCTACCTATCAGAACAAATACACCAAGTGCAGACACTCAGACCTAAACGGGACATGTACACACACCAACTCTCAATTCCTACCTTCAACAGAACCAAAGCCGGCGGGTCGAATTTTGAAGTACTAGCACCAAAATCTTGGAACTCACTGCCACCTAAACTGAGATCCGAAACTTCCCTCCTGGCCTTTAGAAAGGCACTGAAAACCACTTTATTCAAGTAAACGTGCACTAGCCCCATTGTTCCCCTGTAACCTTGGAACACGGGCAATGTCTGTAATCAATCTTGTACTGTATCCTCAATATTGTACCTATGTCAAGTGAGCTTTCTCTAACAGCGCTGCGATGCCCGAGGGCAGTTGTGCGCTTTAAAAATGCAAATAAATACATTTCTTCAGAAGGTTGTCTCGACATTTCACCAGATTTCACCAGGCGCAGGACATTGTGCTTCTGTCATTTTTCCCCAGTTGCACTTCTCCAGAGGAGGAGCAGTGGCAGAAGTTGGATGTCAAGAGGCCTGTCTTGCCATTCCTGGACAGGACTGCTTTCATTAGACATTTTGTCACATTTGGAGGTCTAAAGTCAGGAATGAGGGCGCCTGTCCCTGCTAATAGCCGATGGACTCAGCAGGCTATTGCTTTAGCCTACACAGTGGGGCAGGTTTCATTGCAACCCTCTATTCAGGGTGCTCAACGAAAGGCATGGCGGCGACCTGGGCTGACCCTAATACTTTCACCAGACACTGTCGGTTTGCTGTGTCCTGCTTGCATGGCACCATGTAGTGAGCATATAGTGTTTTCCTTAAATATACTGTCATTCAAAGCACTGCATTTATTACTGCTTTGGATGACAGTACATTTCAGGAAACTAATATCCTGGTGCGGTAGGTCCCTGCACCGTGCTCGCTGCAGCCAACAGGGTGGACCTAAAAAGTACCTGCGCCCCTGTTAGGGAGAATTTTCATTTAATTCTCTTCCACCTTAGAGACCCCCAGCTCTTTTGCTGGAATTAGGACTTTTTAATTTTAACTCCTGAGTGAGTAGGACCTTTTTCTCACTCCCTCCTGTGTTTTTCCCTGACTAGGATTTTATGTTTTCACTGTTTTTGGTTTGGAGTCTGACAAACTCCCTACCCTCAGTGCAGTGTCACTGCCCATGGATTTCTCTTGACGTTTAAATACCTTTTCTTGGATAAACTACTGTTCCCAAGAATAGTAAGGTGCAATTTATCTTACCTTCTTACTTTGTAGGCCCAGCATGCACTATCTTATGTGGGCTGCTGGGGGGGTTACCTAGTAGGCCTGTACCCTACTTTCTCATGTAGCATTTTTTGTTACACTTACTACTTTAAATGGCTGGTGGCAGTGGTTTACCTTTTATTAATAGTGTGCATACTTACTGCAGGCTGAACCCTCAGCTGCAGTACAGCACCCATGGTTGACCATTTTGTCAAAATGGCCCGTCTTCCTATTTCGCCATTTTCTGCTTGTAAGGTCTTTCTTGGCTTTTACTCTGTAAGTTGAGACAGGTTTGAGCCCTTTGTGTGTTTTGCCTTTGCCGCGCTTCAGCTCTGAAGACCGTCCCTGGCTTCAGTGTGTCAGGAAGTACAGGAAATGAGGGAGGGTCCTGAAACTCCTGTGTCCTTTGTCTCTAGGTGTGCCTGAACGAAACCAGTCCTGATTGGCCGGTTGGCTGTCCGGGAAGGAGAGCCTCCCTGCTGGGTGATTGACAGCCTAGGGCTGTGAATGAAAGAGAATGAGCTTAAAAGGCGAGATTCTTGGGACTACAGGCAGAGACGACCACTGGAAGAAACATCCAAAGAGGAAATCATGAAGAGAAGCCCACTGCAATTTCCTGGACCTCGAAGTGCCCAGTGAAGCCCTGCTGCTGTGCAAACCTCCCTTTTCAAATCGACAGAGAAGCTCCAGTCGGAATGACTTCTCCCCTTGAGCTGGTGGGACCAACTAGCCCCGAGACGAACTCCACTTTGGTGCAACCCCCATCTTGCTGTGCCTCTCCAGTGCCGCAGAAGGACAATGCCATGGGGTGAGTGTCCATTATCGAGTGCAACGTCTTCCGCGGAATGAATCCAGCCAAAAGCTCCAGGAGCCAGGGAGCAAGGAAAGTCCGACCAAGAATATTCATTCTCGATCAGTGCTGTTTGAAAGGTGCTGAAACCACAAAGAGCCGCTGAATCTAAAAAAAATCTGTAGCTGACAAAGTCCTCTCCCAAGTAGTGCTGCAGGAGCGCACCAGACGTCCTCCCTCTTGTCACCACGACTGAGGCCCAGGAAAAAGGGTCTGCTTGGCTGTAGCAAGACGGAATCCAGCTGGAACACTTCCTTCAAACCAGAGGTACTTTGGGGGCTTCGGTATGTACCTTATTGCCATAAATCATGCTTTCTCACTTGAGAAGTGCACTGGCTTAACTGTTGAAGTTGATCTCAACTCCACTTGTGCATCAGAACTATTGACTTGGTCCAATTGACTTTGGCTGTTCTGGCTCCTTAAAGGCCCCCTTCTGAATCTATTGGCTTTGGTATTGCTTGTCCCCTCATAGGTTGTAATTTGTTGAACACATTTACTACTGTGAAAGGCTTACCTAGATTTCATTAGAGGAATCAAACTGCCTTCACATTATGCATAGCTCTCAACCATTTGTGTCGCAAAGGCGGGTGAAAACATCCGATTTTATTTTTGGCGGGTGAAAGGCCCATTGAAATGAATGGGCGTGCAGGAGGCTTGGCGGGTGAGTTAGCTGTTTACAAGGCTGGTGACACCCGCCAAAGGCGTGTGAGTTGAGAGCAATGCATTATTATTTTCTTCTTTTTTTTACTTGTATATAATCAAATATTGATTTTTACAAGATCTTTGTGCAGGTCGGTGAACATAGTGTAGTTGTAGAAAGATCCGAGTTGTGCAGACAGACAACGAAGGCGAATAGTTCGTAGATAGAGCATGATAAACATTGTTGGTGAGTCACTCTAAATTTTAAAAGTTAATGAGCCGCAGTTTTAGTCCGAAGGGGACAAACGTGAATTGATCTTTTTGAAGGCAGCTTCTAGTAGCTTCACCGTGGCAATAGTCCATTTTGAATTTTCCCCGGCGATCAGGTGGCTCCACCAAACTTCTTCTTCTGCGATGTCCAGATCAGCCCATAGCGGGGTCAGATACACTAATTTTTTATTTTTTTTTATTTTTATTGAAACATCAGTCAAAATATGTCACAGTATAGTACCGTGACATCAGACTTTTATTACAAACAAGTTTCATCAAAAAATTCAATTAATGTACTTTCCATTAGGATTGTCCTTCTGTGTTCTCTAGATCAAGTGCATCTATAAAGTTGACTATCGCACAGCAAAGTTTTACACCATTCCCGGCCATTGCCTGCGACCACCAATCACGTGCTTCTGGATCCGCTGGGCAAAAGTTGCCTAAATGTAAGGATCGTTTTGTTGTGAGCGACGTGCATTTGGTTATCAGATGTTCGATAGATTCAGGTTCTTTCATACAGAAACGACATCTGTCGTTGTTTACTTTATTTGAATGGCGAAGCCACAATGCTGCTTTTGTATTGATTGCATTTAATCGAATTCGCAAAAACTGAGCCCGGTGATGACGGGAAGGACAATTTGCCAAGTATTTACATAGAACACCCAGCTTGTGTTGTCCAATTCCGGTGTCTAAAGTTGTAACCATCTTGCAACGTTGGTCATTGTTCTGGATCCAATGCATGGTGTCGACCTTTTGCTTAACCGATTGAGGTCGCATTATCAGTTCATCAGTGTTTGAATTGGCATGAGCAAGGATGTTTGTCAGGCGTTGTTTCCACTCTTCAAGTAATACTGAGTTCCCAGGTCCAGATCTAGTGAGAAAGGGCTGATAGGCAGGTGGATTGGACGGCATAATCATTTTTCTAAATGCCATCAGAGATTTCCAAATTACGCAAGCATGAAGCGAATTTATGGAAAGTTCGTATCTTAATTGGATCATTGAAGTATAGGTTGGTAGCTTCAGGACACGCCGCCAGAAAACACCTTCAAGCTTCTGCCAGAAGGCCGCATCAATGGACCACCCTGCTTCGGATCCATAAGTAATCGCTGGAACGACTTTCTGCAGATAGAATTTCAGGGTTGGGGTGAGTGCGAATTTGCCATAAGATTTATCTAGTAGCTGGGCTTGAATTCCAAACTGTACCATTCGGGCTTTCAAGTCTACTTTCCAAGGAGTTTCACAAAGTGAATTATTAAAGGATATCCTCAAATATCTAATTGAGTCGACCACATCTAGTGGTTTTTTGTTGATATGCCAGGTGAAAGGACGTTGCTTATTAGATTTTGGTTTGCCGATAATAATAATTTTGGTCTTGTCGGTGTTAATTGACAAATCATTGCAGTCGAGGTATTCATTTAAGTTGGCCAATTGCCGTTGTAGGCCTATCTGGGTTTTGTCCAGTAGGACTATGTCATCTGCGTAAATTAAGTGACCGATTTCGATGTTATTTAAAGTTGGTGGAAAGCATCTCACGTTTATTCGGTGTTCAGGTATGTCGGCAATGAACAATTTGAATAGCTCAGCTGCTAATGGACATCCTTGTTTCACCCCTGTATTTGTTGGTATAGGGTTAGAAAGAGCACCTTGGTTGTTTAGTCGGATGCTGATTGAGGTATTTGAGTGTAGCGCTCTTATTGGATCTATCAAGCTACTTGGGCAGTTCCATTTCTTTAATTTAGCCCAGAGTTTTGAGCGATTAATGGTATCAAAAGCACTGCGTACAGTTTGGTTTTGGCCCTTTTACTTTCCAATTTTAGAATTGTCATTAGGAGCAGGTTTACTTCCACCCCAACCCCTTTTGTAAAACCGGTTTGCCGGATGTCGGGGATTGAGTTCGTCATTGACCAGTGCGTGAGCTGTAAGCGTAAAAACGATGCGAAAATTTTCCCAATGGTGTCCAACAAGGCAATCGGGCGATAGTTGGATGGATCTGCCCGATTGCCTTTTTTATATATTGGGACTATTATTGCTTCTCGCCAAGATCCGGGAATTGTTGTTGTTGTGGATATTCTGGCAAACAGGAGTTCTATCAGTTTAGCCCATTCCTCCACGTTATCTTTTAACATGATGTTTGTTGTTAAGTCGGGGCCCGCAGCATTAGAGTTTTTCAATGCTTGTATTGCAGTTTTTATGTCGGCGGCGGTAACTCGTAGTCCCCATGAAGTTAAGTTTGAATCTGGAACACTTTGTTCTTCATGTTGTATGTTACTGAAGATCTTTGCATAATGTAGTGTCCATTGATCGGGGGCAATTACGTTTATCGTCGTCGGCTGATGTTTGGAATTTCCAGTATTTAATATGGCCCAAGTTTCACGGGAGTTATTCTGAATTAGCTGTTTCAATAGTGACTCCGCTTTGTCTTGTTCAATTATGGTTTTTTGTGATTTAAGCCAATTACGGTACAATTGTCGCCGATTTTGGATGTCGTCAATAATGGAACTTCTATTGTCGGTGGACTTAATCAACTTCTTTAGCTTCCTCACATCTCGTCGCATTTCTCTTTTCGCCGATGTTATTATCATGGATGAAGCATGTTTATGTAAATGACCCATGGTTAAGTTGGGAGTATGTGCGGTGACAAAGTCGGAGAATAATGGAGTGTACTCAATCAGTGAATCGTCTTTGGTATCAAAGTTCTGTCTTATTTCCTGAAGGTTCCTTCTGTTTATTCTGAGACGGTTGCCACCTGCAGTCACTGAAATCGGAATTTCATAGGAACGAGAGTTCGATGACCATCCTAGCAGACAGGTAAGTCGCAAAAGATTGTGATCGCTCGTTGACATAGGCAAGATTGTTAAAGACAGGTTTTTCTCGAATAGGTTATGTGAGACCCAGAAGTAGTCAATGATTGAATGGGTCTTGTTATTTGACCACGTTTGACTTGGCGGTTGGTCCCCTGAGACATTCCCATTAACCATTAGACAGTTCCTTGTGCGAAGGGCGCGGCTCCATAGCATGCCACGGATGGGAATGTCTTTGTCTAGAGCTGGCTTGTAACTCTGCGTTTCACGCTCGTATTTAAACCAGGCACAATTAAAGTCTCCTGCACAAATGATTGAAAGATTCCTGTATTTCAATATGGCCTCATCAAGAATGTGGAGCATAGATCTAAGAAAAAGCTTGGTACTGATTTTATGTGGATTCCAATAACCATTTAAAATGAGCAGATGTGTCCTGGCGTCATCAATTTGATGATTTGATTGTAATAAGGCGCCTTGTATAAAAGGATTTGGGGCAAATGAGGCCTTAAGCTGCCACCATATATTGATTTTAATCATCATTAATAGGCCAGAAGAGGGGCGACCCTTTGGACCTTTGACAGCAGGATTTAATAAGGTCGTAAAGCCATCTCTCATAGGGGGTATACTTAACCAGGTTTCTTGGAGGCAGATGATAAATGCCTTGTCCAGATTGACATCAAATTGATTAAATAAGTGGGAAGACCCCCTGGTATTCCAAGAGAGAATTTCACGTGTACATTCAATTACACGGACTGATGGCTAATTCCGATCTGTAGTGCTATTCGTCGAGTTGTTCTTCGGGGTCCGATTCGTCCCAGATCTTTGAGATTCAACACGTGGTGATTTCTGTCTGTACTCCACATATCTTTGTTCACGATGTCTGAGAACGGAGTGCTCCGGACTAGTTTTCCGATTGCTTGTGACCAAATTTTGCGGTTTAATTGAAATGTCAAAGCCATAGCTCAGTAATTCGTTTGCAGCTTGCAGAATAGTGTTCCGTACTAAGGCGGATGGAATGTGCAGGAGCACTTGATCACAGCGTCGTTCCGTTGCATATTCCACAATTCTTATGTCAGCTGACACTATCGTTCGTAGTGACGGAATGCAAGTGAATAGTTTCATCACGTTCTTCCTGTTCATGTTCAAATCATGATCATCGTGATGAAGATTTTGCAATCTAAGTTTGTAGGGTGTTAAGCCGACACTAGAACCTAATGAAGTAGATGCCTGAGAATGATAATGAACTGACCTATTCCCATGCGAAGTTATGTGTTTTGGGTTCAAATGGGAAAACTTTTGTTCCTTATTTGGCCTCGTCCTCGCTGGATTTTTGTCAGTGTTCGTGGATCGATTAAGATCATACGTTGTCAACGGTAAGCGAGCCGATTGTAAAGCTTCTTGAGCTGTGTCCGGTCCAGAGTTTTGATGGTCGATTGGCAAGTCCTCAGAGTATGTAGATAGGTCGCAAATATCAATTGTAGAGCTGGAAAGATTATTTGGAACAATTACTGAGTCAGAGTCAACTCTTTGACGTTTATTCGGATGGACTTTTGGGGAATCAAGCTCCCTTGCCTGTTTTATTTGGTTTTTCCCAATGTTTGAATCGTTTTGGTTAACTACTTTGGCCTGATTAAATAATCCGGGGGTGGGGACCTTCGGTAAGTTTCTAATCAGGTTTCGAGAGTTCAGGGATGATGTACATTTCTTGACTCCCTGTCTTAGTGTTGTCGAGCGTGAATTCAGAACAGAACGTTTGATGTGGTTTACAGCGTTAAAGACTTTTGCTTCTGTTTGTTTTGAAGGGCCCTGAAAGATGCCAAAAGAGGCCGCGGACTTCGTCTGCGGGAGCTGAGATAAACGGCCATTTGTTGAGAGAATTTTTGAATGGTCACAATCGGAGGCTTCTTGAATTAAAAGAGGTTTGTTTAAGCTAGTCGCAGGAGCTTGCTGTGGAACAGAGATCAATGAGTTGGATGTCTTTTCGATTGAAGTTAAGGTTTGACCTACTGTTGACTGGATTGTTGCCTTTGTTGCAGCCTGCATGGAAGCGTCCTGCGTTAGAATTCTTTGGAATTCAGAGTTTCGCATGGACGTTGAGTCTGTAGTTTGGTACTCAGTTTTGGAACAGATTTCAGTTGAGAAATGTCGCATCCATTTCACCGCCTCAAGAAGGCCGTCAGACAAGGAGTCATTTTGGCAATGATGTCGAGCAGCGAGATCGCTTAGGCGTTCTTGCCAACGCATTGTCCTTTCGGCCTCCTGAGTCAACTGGTCCTGTAAAAAGTTTGTTACAGTCTCAAAGCTGTCCATCTTTTCCTTTAGTGAAATGATAAGTGTGGACTGGTCCTTGTATGCATCAAGCAAGGATTCATACATTTTTAGAAAAGGCAAGAGTGCTGTAGATGATGCAGCTAATACATTGTTGTAGATCTGCATTGCTGCTGCTGATGAAAGGCTCGGTTTAGGACCCGCTCCAGTCTGATCTCCTAAATTAGACTGATTGCTATTTATAGAGTCTAAATGAGAATCTGGTGTTAATACAGCATCGCCAGTTACATTCGCAAGTACTTCTTTTGGGGCAGGTTGAGTGTTTGAGGACAAATTCTTATTTTTTATTGGATACACGAAAGGTGTAGTTTGATGTTGTGATTGGGCATTGTGCGTCGTATGCCATGACGCGTGATTAGATTTGTCGTCAGTCACGTATTTGGGATGCATTAAATGCCCAGGATGAGGTGCTTGTCGCATCAAATCGCTGGTGTGAGGTATCCTTGCTAAGTTTTGCTCATCACTGTTTTTCTTGTGGGACCAATCGATATTATTTCTTTGGCCTCGTTGCTCCGTTTGAGCAATGAGGGGGGTCCTCTTTAACGGTATGGTGTCATTCTCATTGAAGGAATTGAGCTTTGTATAAACAAAGACAGTGCGTGTGGGAGTCTTGTCGAGGATGTCAACAGCTCGACGTTTGACCGCTCTTTGGGCTTTGATGTTCGTCAAGTTTGATACTGAGGAGCTCACGGCCAAGGTGGTTTCGTCATGTTCAATAGTTGCGGTTGCAATTAAATTCGATGCAGTAGAATTTTTGGCTTCAAGATTACTTGTTGAGGCAAGATCCTCATTGTCTTGTGATAGCGGGGTCAGATACACTAATCGCTCTTGTCTCATCTCGGTGTACAGGAGGGCGGTGCGACCTATGACAGGCCCATGGGATCAGAGCTCACCGTCGAGTACTTTAAGATGAGATAGCTGCACCTTGAGGGAAATGGGGTGCGGGATTCTCTTACTCCAACACCAATCAATAAGGACAACTCAATGGTTTGGCTGTAACGCTCACCTGATTCCCATAGAGGCGCCGGTCTTGACTGGGCATATACCGTATCTTCAAAGGTGATGTGTAACACACGGCTGGCTCTTTGGGCTGGACCTCTGTGCACTGTATGTCTGGCTCGAAGGGTAAGATGTCTTAGGTAAGTGAACGCCGTGCTCTCCATCTGCCTCGAGGCAGGGTGCTGTAACCAGTTTCTTCACTGGATAAGGGGAGCAGGCCTCTTGACTTCAGAGGACTGCTGTCCGTCGTTTACTGCACGAACTGTAAGTTTCGAGTAATTCTAATGTCTTTAAAGTCTTTAGTAATGATGTCTCTTGTTTTGCAGGGTTCCGGCAATGGCGGATGGCGGGCTGAAGTGAGTTGAAGATGGAGCCCGTGTGATGAATAGAAGCGCCTGGAAGCACGTAAGTAAGCGCTTGTTGCCTGCTTCACGATGCGCTCTAACTGTCTTTTTATTTTGCAGGTACAAGTTCGGGGCGGCTGCAGGGTGCCGGAATACCCACTGGGTTAGATGTGGAAAGGAGTAATGGCACGTGAGTTTTAAAGTTCCCCAATGTCTTTAAACGCACCTTGTTTTGTCTTTCAGATGCGGGATGCAGCGCCGAAGGCCTCCGGAGCGTGCGAAGAGTTGGTAAGCTTTTGTCTTTCAGATGCCGGAATGCAGTGTGAAGACCTCCGGAGCGCACGAAGAGTAGGTAAGCCTTTGTCTTTCAGATGCCGGAATGCAGCGCGAGGCGTTGGTGACAGCCGATGGACCAGGTAAGTGAAGAGCTGTCACTGAAGACCGTAATGCTAACCTGTTCTTTCTTGTCTTTATAGGTGTTGCTGAAGACTGGATTCAGAATGGTAAGCCTTTTTCCTTAGGCCCAGGATCAGATGCAGAAGACACGATGAGCGTTCTGCTGCTGAGAATGCAGAATAACGCAAAGCAAGATTCATCCATCGGGTGTGATTTAAATAGCCTCCTGTAGTGCTTAGGTGTCTCCTTCCACAGCCACGCCTAGGTAAGAAAAGAGTTCCTGCTTTCCAGAAGAGTTCCAGTGTTCTGAATCTAGGGAGTGGCTCCTGCCCCACCCAACAGGAAAAGTAATTCCAAACAGAAGAGGATCAGAGACTCAACTGGCAGGCAAGTAAGCAGCATGGTCTGCTGCAGGTAAGTCCACCCAAGCATTATGAGCCCGGCGCTTCCAGCGCTGGGACTGGGCATATTTATGAGCCTGGTGCCACTGGCGCCAGGACTGGGTCCAAAAGGTCCCAATTGGGACTGGTTGGCACTCGGAACCTGGGTTATGGATCTGCTTCCAAGGGAGTTGGGAAAACCCTGACCTTTTGGAAGCAGAGATCATGACAGTGGCAAAGGGAAGCCCGTTTAATGACAAGTACAAAAACGGGGAAGCAATAGGAAATCACCAGGGATGCGGTCGCCCGTCTCGCTTCAACTTCCAAATTCTTCATTTAGACAGCAATAGTTATAGTAAATTCTCATCATCATTGACGTGTAACGCTCAAAAGTTTGTCATGCAATTCCATTGGTTAAAAAGAAAACTTAAGTATAGGTGCTATATCTGTATATGGTAACAGAGTGTGAGGATTGGATAACTCTTATCGGGTGGGCGTCTACGCCCATCCCTCTACATCACTCATGTTAGACGTCACTACAAGCACGACGTCTCATTGGTTCTACTAACTATAGGACCCTAGATTATTTGGTCCATTGGGATTGGGTCAGTTACACCCCCAAGCATAAATCGTCACTTTAATTAGCAGCATGCAGAATGTTCACCCAGATGCGGTGTGCCCCACGATTCACCCTTCCTCCCTTCCATCAATCAGTACTTTAGGGCTATGTGTCAATTAGTTGGCCTCGAAACTGTAGCTTCTTATCGGGAAACGTTATGTCATCCTCTGGTTTTGGTTGACATCAGACATTGGTAACTCTTTGCGCTTGGCTGGTCACATCTTAGTACACTGTGAACCTGCTTCATTTTCCCTCTATTTGCGTATTCGATTCTCCCTTCGGCTTTGCCACCTGCCTGGGCCTCCTTATCTCGATGGGGCAGGCAGCTATGCTCTGAAGTTTCGATTCTTCGAAGTTGCCGCTCTCCTCCCTTCCTTAGGTTGACCTCGAATTCCCAGGCATGAGCTGCTTCTTGCTCAGTTTCGATTCCGCTCTTTCGTCTGGCTTTGTGCTGGTACATGAATCCTGGCCTGTTTGATCCCTACCATCCTGGGCTTAATTCTGCTTTTGTAAAATAGATTCGCACTTGTATAATGTGCTTTTTTTTAGGTAGATATATAGTTGGTGCTTGCCGCTCTATTCTTTTACTAAGCATAGCAAGCAGTACTGTTTCCTCAGCTTCTTGCGTTCCAGGCCTATTTACAGGCGTTAGCTAGTTGCATATTTTCATCCTACTTACTGGTTACGTTTCTTTATATTTCAACATCGTTTCTTCTTCCAAGTCCATTACATCATTAGTCTATACATTTCGTCTTTGCGTGTCATCTTTTGATTGTCGGTTCGTTTGTCTGTACGTTCGTCCGGCCCTTGTGTCATCAACATTCCCCTTCAATGAAGGCCCTTTGGGTCTCTTCGGGGACAGTTTGTAAGTAGTTTTCATTTCGTGTCAGCTGCTGGTACGGTTGTCTCAATGGGTACCGTGCAGCCCATGTTTGTCTGGTTATTGGTACTTCAACAGATATCTGATGGGCACTGGGCAGAGCCCTAGTGCTGCTCTCTGTTGGTTTATTTGCTCCTCATATGTCACATATCTCGGTGAGTATGTACCTGGTATTTCAAAATGGGTGGCTGAAGTGCAGGCCGTATCTGGGACCTCCTCTACACTCCCCCCTCTGGTCAGTTCATCGCCACTTCTGCTTCCTCCTTTGGATTCATCTTGATTGGTTCTTCTGTATCCATTTCTTCGTCTTCTGGGTTTGTAAATGTGGTGTGAAGGAGTGTATCTTTGGGGTCTAAATTTGTATCACTCCTTTCAAACTTCCTGCTGTTTTTACATGTTTGTCTTTGTTCCAGGTCATTAGCTGGCACTGTCCATTCAGGCTGCAATAGATCCATTTTCCTTCATACTTTCTTTGTTTTCTGGGATACACAAACTTTGTTCCTTCTGGCGCATATTCGCTGGCCTTCACAAAGTCTCTTATTTCTTCATCAGTCAGGTCTCTGGGCTTCCATCCTGGTTTGACATCGATCATGATCTTCATCCCCATTGCTTTCTTCACAGTTTTCTGGCATTGTGAGATGATTATCTTGATAACACAAAATCCTAATAGTATCATCAGTAGCGGGAACTTGAATATGTCTGCCATCCATTGTGGGACCCATGACAATAGTGTTCCAAACCAGCTGTCATCATCAACTTCGTCAGTTCCATCGATCATCTGGTTCTGTAGGTTTGTCAGCATACTTATGGCTTCCGTTAAGGTCCCATTTTCTTCGCTGTGATCATGTCAAGTACGTATCTGTTCTGTAGAGTCATGAATCGGATTGCTCTTAGTTCTTTAATCGCTTTGAATCCTTTTATGGTGGTGTTGATGGGCTGCAATAACTCCTATCTGGTTATCTGCAACCATTTGGTATTTACTCAAACTTGGATTCTTGGCATGAAGATCGTTGTGAACACTGATGAGGTGAGGCTGAAAAGCCTGTGCTCATACGGTATTGCATGGAATGCTTCTTCTGATTTGGCAGAAAAGTAATTTTCTCTCTTCATTCAGTGGGCATCTGCTTTCGGGAAACTGTCAATATTCAGGTCACTTTTCGGAATCACTAGTGCAGGAACGTGGACGTTCACTATTGTGCATATGCCTCCCCAGTTTTTTGGCAGTCTTATGTATGCTTTGGATCCACACGCCCAGTAATGAACCATAATTACAGTGGTTCCATAAGTCATTCCTGGAGCTTCAAAGATTCGTCCGCAGTTCTGATTCTCTCCCATCTTCCTTGTGCCATTGTTCCTGAAACACAATTTTGGGCTTGCCAGAAGCACTATCTGCAAGGGACCTCCTCTGTCTTCAACCCATGTATGTAATTTTGTGAGTTTTGGCCATAAAGGTTTGCACATTTTTTGTGAGTTTTCTATTGCTTACTTGCAGGCTTCAAGGACCATCCAAGCTCGGCAGATCACCAGTCCTTCTTCCCATCCGTTTGGGGAAACCACTGTACCCCAAATCTGCATTTGGCCTCTGTTTTTCCAAATTTAAGCCTCTTCTGGGGTTTTTCCCTGGACATTCAGTCTCAGGTTTATTTCCCATCTTATTTCTGTTCCTTTAACTTCAGGCTTTTCATACCTGATCATGTGATTCCTAGTATGAGCTCTATTTCTTGTCTTAATGTCCTGGAAGTAGCCATCTTCATCAGGGTAATCCATTTCAGTTGCCCATATCACCCCATAAACTGTCCTCTGGTGTCGCACATTGCTACGTGTGAAAGACAGTGTGCTGTCGGGACATCAATTTCTACTGCCACGAAGATCTTGGATTTCCCCATGCTCTACGGTAGGAGTGCACAAACAAAACATTCTCCTTCTGATTTCCTTCTTCCGACTTCTTTCATGTGCTGGTACCAAATGTTGTTTCCTAGATGTGCTGTGCTGTCCAGGTAGTTGTTCAATTCATTACATCTTCATGTGGGCTTCTCTTGATTCTTAGTGTCTTCCTGAAGTTAGATATAACTACATCTCTAAATGCGTCTGTGTGACTTTTCCTTGCTGGGGGTCTCTCGGGCATGCTGGTCGGTGGAACAGGTTTTATCTGCATCGATGTGGTAGGTGGAGGTTTTGCAATTCTCTCTTTCTCTTCTTGCATTTTTTTCCTGCCCTCTATAAGTGCCTTTATCAACCAACAGCCTGTCACCAGCCCAGTGTATGGCTGCATCGTGGGCCTGGTACTTGTTCCTTGTGTTGGAACTTGTGTGCTTGTCAATACAGTCTCTGCGGTTTTATTTTTCAGTTCCTCCTGCCGTTTCTTCGCTTTAGCTATAAACGGGAATAAATTATCTATCAACATTTGTGTCCTTGCAGTGAATTCTCCCGTAGCCGCTTCTGCCTTCTTGAGGGCTTTTGCTATGTCTGCTTTAGTTGGCCTTTCACTTGATTCTTTTCCGTCTCTTTCATTATTTACTGGGACGGGTTGTTTGGTAGGCAGTCTTGTGCTCTATGTTGCCTTTGCTTGAGGTTCTGTGGCCATTGACACTTGCCCTGGTTTGTGTGCATTCAGTGTGTAGGTGCGTGTAGTTGTCAGTGCTATGTTTTCATTCATTCCATGCTGACCCTGTCTCCAGCTTTTCTCTTAATTCATTACCACAAGTGTGTATGTATCACTGCTAATTACATTCATTTTCAATTCATTTGCCTTACCATCAGGTTTCCTCGGGACTGGGATAACTATATAGGGTCTGGGTGCTTTTGTGGGACTCATGCGTACACCATCACGTGGGTGTACTGACATTGGAACGCTTCGTGCACCAATAAAAAATGCAGTTCTGATTGTTAAAGATAGCAAAATAATGATAAACACAATGCATAGATACATGATAGTGCGGTAGGTTAAACGGCTGCATTTCCTTCCAGAGAAGCGAGGGCGCCCCTCTGCTTGTGGGAGGAGCAGGTTACTGTTCTAGGCCCCCATCTCAATCATTTACTCAATGTCACTGTTATTGTTATCCCCTAATTCGATATTGTTCTCAAACAGTTTGTGTCATAAAGTGTCTTGTGCTTCGCAAGTGTCCCCCCTCTTGCGGGTGACGATTGTCTCTGGATACAGGATACAGTTCTCTTGCTATACTATGGAAAAAAAAGATTAGACTAATGCTTTGGTGAGTCACTTTTACTGGGCATGCTCAAAGTACGTAAGTTCCCAGTCCACCCCCCAAATCTGCTTCAGTCCTGAGGACATGCTGGACACTGTTCAATGTGAAGAAATGGAAAAAATGGCAATCAAAACAAATAAAGGCGAAATTCTTGTCCCTGCTCCCTCGATCTGTCCCTTGGCGGAAAGATGAAGTGCTTGACTCTGCTTCCTCGATCTGTCCCTCGGCGAAAAGTTTCACTGGAATCTCCTATATAATCTCTCTGAAAGTTGGACAGCTCCACTTGCAGCATTATACCATGGAGGAGCGTTCCCATCTGTGTGACGTTAGCTGGATCTCTGATGAATGTGAGGATGTCAACCTCGATAGGTCTCCCCACCATTTCCGGAAAGTCAGTGACTAGTCGAAAGAGGACATTATGTGCCAGTCGGCTGTCTTCGGGTGACAGGGACATTTGTCCTGCCTTGCTGGGTTCAGGATTACAGGCCCTTCCCTTGACATGAACAGTCCTTGCACTTTCCTGATGCATGGAGTGCGACTAAGTAACTGAGTTTGTTCCACAGCTGGCTCAAATGTTCAGAGTTTGCTGGATCTCGAATAAACATGAGAGTGTCTGTGGTTCTCCCGACAATAGCTGGGCACTCCGCTATGATGCGAAAGAAAAGCGTATTGAGGAGTTCATCTATAATCGCCTGTGGTGGAAACATTTGTGTCCTTTTCGCTGTACTCAGGCAGTACAATGAAGGCTTCCGCGGTGACGGTAAGTAGTTGCCAGATTACTTTCTTGTTGGCAGGATCTTGGATAAAGTCTGTGAGACTGGTGACCCTCCCTACCAGCGACGGATATGTTACCAATACAAAATGGAAGTAGTTAAGCATGTCCTTTGTGATGCCTCTACTGGGGGACACCATAAGTGCTGCCAAACAAAGTCTTGATATTTGATGATTCAGGATACTCTGTTTTGCTCTTAAAGTGAAAGTCCTTGATCACTGTCTGTTAGAGTCTTGTTTCTCAATGTTAGGTAAGATTTCCACAGGGCTGGTAAATCTTCCTTGCCTGGTTCAACTCCAGAACTTTTTGCTTTTCTAGTGAGATATTTTCCATTAATACCTCAGTGAGTGGGAACCTTTTTCCACACTCACCTGTCTTTAACTCTTTTTATGGGTGTCATTTTTAAGACTCTCCATAGTGTCTTTTTAAAGTTATCATGTCTAACAACTTATTGGCAATAAGTGCCTGTTGTTGCTGGGTTGCCCTAGGGGCTCCCCCTTTAACTTTCTTGTGCTAACCTTGAGTGAACTACAGTTCCCAAGGGTAGAAAGGATCTTTGGATCCCTTTTACATTTACTTCTGTGAAACCAGCACACCCCACCTTATGTGGAGTGCTGGGGAGATACAATGTATCCCCTTTCACATTTAAACTGTAACAATTATGTTACAGTGACAAGCTTACCTTTAATGGCTGGTGGCAGTGATACCTTTTACTAATTTGGTGCACCTTTACCGCGTGCTGTAATCACAGCTGCAGTAAAGGCACCTAAGGGTGCTCATTTTTACCAAAATGGCCCCTGTCTTCTTTTTCTGCCATTTTAGTGTTTCTTGTCGTTTCTTGTTCCTTTCCCTGACATCCAGGGCTGGAAAATCCTTTGTTTGAGTTTTGTCTTCGGCGGGAGTCCCCTGGACACCCCGCCCAGGCTCCAGTCAGTCTGTAAGCACAGGAAGTGGGGGAGGGGTCCCAAACTTCCCCCTCCTTTGTCTTAGGTCTTCCTTCAACTGGTCCAAATCCCAGTGGGGGGTTGGCTGTCCTGATTGGACAGCCAAACGCCCCTTTCTTGTAAAATGCGGGGAGAGAATGCAGAGGTTGTGTTGCAGTTCCTGATAAATACTGGAAACCTGGAAGCTGAAGTCATGTCGACCACTGGAACTGAAAACCGAAGAGGATGACGAAGGAAAAGCGGCGGGAATGATTTCCAGCGGCCAGAGAGCCTGCTTTGTAACCGGAGCCTGCTGCAGCCCTTCCTTCCGATCGACCTGGGGTCTCCGAAAACGACGACCCGAACCCAGAGCCTAGTGAGACCCACTAGACTCAAGACGACCTGCATTTTGAGCCATCCCACGGGTTCCTGCGACCTTGCGTTCTTGCAATACCCCAATACCCTGGGACCTCCTGCCACTGTGCGGTGCACGGTCTTCCGAATTCCGAATCTCGCTGAAACTTCGTGGGCATCTTGGTCTATCTCCAGAGACACGAATCGAGTCCAAAAAGTCCCCTCACAAGAGTGCCGGACCTTTTAAACGACGAGAATTCAACCGCAATTTTCTGTCTTCATCTGTGCTCCTTGAAAAGGCGCCAAACCCGCAGAACCGCATTCAGCCGCGAGAGAAATCTTGCCTAGAGCCTTCTTCATCGATCCCTGCTGCAAAGTCCCTTCTGAGGTCTTGTGTTCAGTCTCCAGGACAAGGAATCCAGTGACCAGGTATTTGGCTGCAGTCCCTGAAGTTCTCCTGCTGCAATCTCTTCTTCATTGCTGAGGTACTGTGTTGGCTTGGGTATATACTTACCTTAAGCCTGTTGGGATTTCTGTGTAGTCCTGGGGTGTTTTCTGTGATTGGGAGGTCCCTCGTCCAGTACACCCAGTCCCACTGCTAGAATCCTGCTGGGGTGTCTTCTGTGAAGCCCCTGGACCCTCTTCTAACCCTAGAAGTAAAGTACTCACTTGTTGCCCAGTTTTCCTAAGGAGACTCTGGCTTTTGCTACTAAAGAACTTATTCTAACACTGCCTGTTGGTCACTAGTCCTAGTGACCCCCTTCTGCCACTGAGAACACTCATGCTCTAAGGGAAAAGACTTTGAAGGGATTGGGACTTCTGCCTAGAAAAGAAATCAAGTGTTTTTACTTACTTGTAAAGAGTTGGTTGGTAACTGTAATTCTAAGAGTGAACAGTTACAAAAGTTCTTACTGATCTTGGATGTGTGATGCACTATTCTTAAAAGTATGGTTAACATCTTTCCTTCCTTAGCCACTGTGTTGCCAGTCTAAAGGAAAGTAGATGTGAAGGTATTTTACTCTCCTGTGATTAGGTTGTGCCTCTTTACAAAAGTAATGTGTTGGTTTCACCAGATTATTCCTGAAGGGTAATTGTATGAGTGTCCTCCAACTGTTGGTATCACCAGGTTAGTCCTGTTAGGATAACTGTATGAGTGTCCCCCAACTGGGTCTTGCTTCCCCTGACTTGCTGCTAGCCTGTCTTTAATAAGTCTACATTAGGTTGTTGCCTACTTAGAATATCTATTCTGTAAAGTGTGACATTGGGTTTTACTTTCCCCTTCATTGTGAAGTTAAAGTAAGTGGGTTCTACTTACCTTGTGTTAGCTGTGTGCCATCCAAAACAAGTTACAAGAGTTATTGCTTATCTCCATCTGGGGTTCCCTGATTTCCAAAGCATCTGTAATTGTATATTACATCCATTAGGTTTTGCTCACCTGGTATAACTGTGTGTTATGACAAAAGTAGTGATAGGTTTTTACTGCACCTAGAATAAGTGTTTCACTATTCACCAAAAGTATATTGTCCAGTTGACTGTTTATGTGATTTGTTCCAAGAGTCACTGTACAACTGGTAGGGCCTACTGTCCTTGTATTACCACAAGTAATCTAAAAAGTAATCATTGGTCTTTTACTCCCAAAGAATAGGCTTGATCTATACTAAATGTGTATAACAAGGTTTTGACTTCCCTAGAACTACTGTTAGGTGTTCCAAATAAGGTCTATACTTGGGTCTGTGTACTTTCAAATATAGTGTTGTGTTTTATATTGTGATTTCATATAATGTTTCAGTATTTACTTAACCCCTAGATTTATCCGGGCCTACTTGTATTTAAATAAATCCTTTATTTTTATAATACATAGTGTTTCAGTGTTTCTTTGGATCATTTGTATTACAATTTTCATTTGTACTGTATCTACTGCCCTCTCTCCCTCCTAAGATAAGCCTGGCTGCTCTGCCTACGCTACCATGTACTCAGGTGGTACAGTCTTATACTAAGAGTGGAGTCTTGTACTGCCTCAGTTGAATGGTTTTACTAGGCCCTTAACTGGACTTCAGAAAAACTGTCCTAACACTGTTGGCATGCGCTGGGATCAAGGTAGATTACATTACATTGATTATTGATATACTTTGTGTCCAAAGGAAACCATCCAGTAGGTTTGGTTTAGCCAAGGTAAAGTGTACTTATTGTATTTAACACAAGAACCAACACCATGGCCTGCTTTAGGCCTGAGGACTTCTCTTATGTTGCAATGGAAACTGTGGTCACAATTTGTATAGAGAAGGGCCTCAATTGTGAAGGAAGTAAGCTTGAATTATTACAAAGGTTATGGGACCATATGCATGGTTCCAGTGAACCTGTGTCCACTTCTTACAATATTGCTGGGAGTGAGGATGATGAGGGTTCAGACAGCTGTCCAAACTCCTCAGAGGAGGAATATGAGGGTTCTGATGAGGAGGATGTTAGTTCACCCCCCTCTCCTTCTCCTGCCTCTACCTTACTGCCTACCATGTGCTCTGAGATATCTGAGGCACTGAATATAAGACAATTCCTGTGGGAACACAATATGAAGATGTGGGAATATGAGAAAAAGTATAACAGGTCTGTAGAAGACCATTTTCTGCACCCTTCTTCTTTTTCCAGTTCTTCTATGTCTGCAGCTTCCAGGTTTCCAGAATTGGTGAGTCAGTATGATCTGAAGTGTGACATTGTTGTATGGCTGAAAACTTTTGACCTCACTTGTAAAAGGTTTGGTCTGTGTGAGAGTGATAGAATACCCTGGGTTCTTTTTAGACTTCCCAAGAGGGACTACCATGTGCTCTTGGATTTACCTGAAGTAGAAATAGGTAACTGGGATAGGGTAAAAACAGCTCTCATAGATAGATATAAGAAAAAAGCTTCTACATATCTATACTCCTTAAGGGACTCTGAGCATAGATGTAGGTCAAAATGTGCTGTCTCCTCATCCATTAAGAAATCTGTCAATACTGAGTATAGCAGAAAAGCTGTGGTCTTAGACTCAGCTGAGCCCCCTTGTAACAAGGCTGAGGCTCTTAAACTTGAAGTAAGAGAGGTCCCCTTAGGAGACCCCTCTTTGGAGATAAAAGGCATTAACTGCCACTCTGAAGGGCACTTGGGTGTAGCACCCATAACTTCAAATAGGGACAAAGCCCCTAGGCCCACAAAGCTAGAGGTCACTCCTGTGACCCCACCTTTAGCTGCTGCTAAGGTGATAGAGCCTCTTCAAAAACCACATGTAGTGGAAGTGGTTCAACTAGTTCCCAGAAACTTAAAAACTTCTGTCCTAGTACCCATATGGTGTAATACCATTAACCAGGTCACTGCTGTGACCCCACCTTCAGTTAACACTGAGTTTATAGAACCTCTTGAAAACCCACCTAGAGTGGAAGTGGTTCAACCTGTGGATAGAAACTTATGTATTCCTGTCCAATCTATAACACTGTGTAAAAACTTTGTTGAACCTGACAAGAACCTTAGTGTTCATGTCACACACCCTGTGTGGTGTATGTCCTTTAGAATAAAGACCCCTTCAGTTAAACCTGTAGTGGCTGAAAGATTTGAAAACCCACTTACAGTGGAAATGCTTCCTAAAACTCTAAACATGGATACGCCTGAAAACCCACTTACAGTGGAGGTGATCCAGATGGATGTACAAAGCTTAGGTGTTTTTAACAACCCTAAGAGGGCAAGGAGTTTCCTTGACCCCAAGGTAGGAATTGAGTTTTCTCCTTTAGTTCAGAGTGCCCAGAATGTAACTTCTAGGCCTGAAAAACTGAACACCAAAAAGAGTTATAAGAAACCTAAGAGTAGCTTTCTTACTAGGCCTTCTAATAAAAAGCCTGTGACTCCAACTACTCCTACAGGAGAGATGGATAGGTGTTCTGACAAGGCTAGGGTCTCTGTTTCAAGAGACCACTCTAAACCAGTAGGATCCTCTATAGCGAATCCTACTGTAAGTCCTAATGTTAGCAGGGCAACCTCTAACAAAGGCAAATCAAAATCTAGACTATTAGGGAAATGGGAGCACAAACCATGTTCTACCATTTCGGTTCCAATTCTAAAGTCTTTGACCCACACTACTTCTGAGGAAGGGGTGGATAGACAAGATGGAAACCTAACTAGGCCTTTGAGGACTGGTAAACCTCAAAGCTGGTGGAAATCCAGAAAAGATATGTCTAAGGCTAAACCCCTTGACATTGTGGGCTCTTCTGCTGAAGACCCCCTTGTAAATCCTAGAGTTAGAAGGGAAAACCCTAACCAAGGTAAAAACAGATCTAAGAGGAAGTGGAAGGATGTACAATGCTTTGCCACAACCCCTCCAACTAGGATACCTGAGACCCAACCTGCTCATGTGAGAGAGGTGGTGAGGAATCATGGAGACCCCTCTAGGTCTAAGGGAATTCTTTATAAGAACCCCTTTAAAAAGCCTATTGTAGGTTCAGAGGTTGTCACAACTTCTGAAGGACTGTTTAAACAGATCCCCTATACCTTAGACAAGAGTAAAGTGCCCAACACTACTTGTAGGTCATATAGTTTGCAAATGATAACTAATATAAGAAAAAGTATCACAGCAAGGGTTACAAAAAGATTGCTAGTTGACTCAGCAAACAGTTTAACCGACTAGAAACAAGAGATCTATCCAGGTGAGGATTAGCTTCCCCTGTTCCTTAGTCTGGGGGGGACGAGTGTTAGGTAAGATTTCCACAGGGCTGGTAAATCTTCCTTGCCTGGTTCAACTCCAGAACTTTTTGCTTTTCTAGTGAGATATTTTCCATTAATACCTCAGTGAGTGGGAACCTTTTTCCACACTCACCTGTCTTTAACTCTTTTTATGGGTGTCATTTTTAAGACTCTCCATAGTGTCTTTTTAAAGTTATCATGTCTAACAACTTATTGGCAATAAGTGCCTTTTGTTGCTGGGTTGCCCCAGGGGCTCCCCCTTTAACTTTCTTGTGCTAACCTTGAGTGAGCTACAGTTCCCAAGGGTAGAAAGGATCTTTGGATCCCTTTTACATTTACTTCTGTGAAACCAGCACACCCCACCTTATGTGGAGTGCTGGGGAGATACAATGTATCCCCTTTCACATTTAAACTGTAACAATTCTGTTACAGTGACAAGCTTACCTTTAATGGCTGGTGGCAGTGATACCTTTTACTAATTTGGTGCACCTTTACCGCGTGCTGTAATCACAGCTGCAGTAAAGGCACCTAAGGGTGCTCATTTTTACCAAAATGGCCCCTGTCTTCTTTTTCTGCCATTTTAGTGTTTCTTGTCGTTTCTTGTTCCTTCCCCTGACATCCAGGGTGGGAAAATCCTTTGTTTGAGTTTTGTCTTCGGTGGGAGTCCCCTGGACACCCCGCCCAGGCTCCAGTCAGTCTGTAAGCACAGGAAGTGGGGGAGGGGTCCCAAACTTCCCCCTCCTTTGTCTTAGGTCTTCCTTCAACTGGGCCAAATCCCAGTGGGGGGTTGGCTGTCCTGATTGGACAGCCAAACGCCCCTTTCTTGTAAAATGCGGGGAGAGAATGCAGAGGTTGGGTTGCAGTTCCTGATAAATACTGGAAACCTGGAAGCTGAAGTCATGTCGACCACTGGAACTGAAAACCGAAGAGGATGACGAAGGAAAAGCAGCGGGAATGATTTCCAGCGGCCAGAGAGCCTGCTTTGTAACCGGAGCCTGCTGCAGCCCTTCCTTCCGATCGACCTGGGGTCTCCGAAAACGACGACCCGAACCCAGAGCCTGGTGAGACCCACTAGACTCAAGACGACCTGCATTTTGAGCCATCCCACGGGTTCCTGCGACCTTGCGTTCTTGCAATACCCCAATACCCTGGGACCTCCTGCCACTGTGCGGTGCACGGTCTTCCGAATTCCGAATCTCGCTGAAACTTCGTGGGCATCTTGGTCTATCTCCAGAGACACGAATCGAGTCCAAAAAGTCCCCTCACAGAGTGCTGGACATTTTAAACGACGAGAATTCAACCGCGATTTTCTGTCTTCATCTGTGCTCCTTGAAAAGGCGCCAAACCCGCAGAACCGCATTCAGCCATGAGAGAAATCTTGCCTAGAGCCTTCTTCATCGATCCCTGCTGCAAAGTCCCTTCTGAGGTCTTGTGTTCAGTCTCCAGGACAAGGAATCCAGTGACCGGGTATTTGGCTGCAGTCCCTGAAGTTCTCCTGCTGCAATCTCTTCTTCATTGCTGAGGTACTGTGTTGGCTTGGGTATATACTTACCTTAAGCCTGTTGGGATTTCTGTGTAGTCCTGGGGTGTTTTCTGTGATTGGGAGTTCCCTCGTCCAGTACACCCAGTCCCACTGCTAGAATCCTGCTGGGGTGTCTTCTGTGAAGCCCCTGGACCCTCTTCTAACCCTAGAAGTAAAGTACTCACTTGTTGCCCAGTTTTCCTAAGGAAACTCTGGCTTTTGCTACTAAAGAACTTATTCTAACACTGCCTGTTGGTCACTAGTCCTAGTGACCCCCTTCTGCCACTGAGAACACTCATGCTCTAAGGGAAAAGACTTTGAAGGGATTGGGACTTCTGCCTAGAAAAGAAATCAAGTGTTTTTACTTACTTGTAAAGAGTTGGTTGGTAACTGTAATTCTAAGAGTGAACAGTTACAAAAGTTCTTACTGATCTTGGATGTGTGATGCACTATTCTTAAAAGTATGGTTAACATCTTTCCTTCCTTAGCCACTGTGTTGCCAGTCTAAAAGAAAGTAGATGTGAAGGTATTTTACTCTCCTGTGATTAGGTTGTGCCTCTTTACAAAGGTAATGTGTTGGTTTCACCAGATTATTCCTGAAGGGTAATTGTATGAGTGTCCTCCAACTGTTGGTATCACCAGGTTAGTCCTGTTAGGATAACTGTATGAGTGTCCCCCAACTGGGTCTTGCTTCCCCTGACTTGCTGCTAGCCTGTCTTTAATAAGTCTACATTAGGTTGTTGCCTACCTAGAATATCTATTCTGTAAAGTGTGACCTTGGGTTTTACTTTCCCCTTCATTGTGAAGTTAAAGTAAGTGGGTTCTACTTACCTTGTGTTAGCTGTGTGCCATCCAAAACAAGTTACAAGAGTTATTGCTTATCTCCATCTGGGGTTCCCTGATTTCCAAAGCATCTGTAATTGTATATTACATCCATTAGGTTTTGCTCACCTGGTATAACTGTGTGTTATGACAAAAGTAGTGATAGGTTTTTACTGCACCTAGAATAAGTGTTTCACTATTCACCAAAAGTATATTGTCCAGTTGACTGTTTATGTGATTTGTTCCAAGAGTCACTGTACAACTGGTAGGGCCTACTGTCCTTGTATTACCACAAGTAATCTAAAAAGTAATCATTGGTCTTTTACTCCCAAAGAATAGGCTTGATCTATACTAAATGTGTATAACAAGGTTTTGACTTCCCTAGAACTACTGTTAGGTGTTCCAAATAAGGTCTATACTTGGGTCTGTGTACTTTCAAGTATAGTGTTGTGTTTTATATTGTGATTTCATATAATGTTTCAGTATTTACTTAACCCCTAGATTTATCCGGGCCTACTTGTATTTAAATAAATCCTTTATTTTTATAATACATAGTGTTTCAGTGTTTCTTTGGATCATTTGTATTACAATTTTCACTTATACTGTATCTACTGCCCTCTCTCCCTCCTAAAATAAGCCTGGCTGCTCTGCCTACGCTACCATGTACTCAGGTGGTACAGTCTTATACTAAGAGTGGAGTCTTGTACTGCCTCAGTTGAATGGTTTTACTAGGCCCTTAACTGGACTTCAGAAAAACTGTCCTAACACTCAACAATGCTTAAGTGTGGTTTGATTTACAAGTTTGTGTCAACAAAACGTGTTGTGGCTTTAATGCACAATTTTCTTCTTCACCCTGCAACTAGGATGCACAGAGTGTCCGTTTATGTCCTTATCCCCATTTGCTTAGAGGAAATATCTAGTTTAAGCCACAACTTGCACAAGGGTTCTTTTGTCTTGGCTTTGCTGCACATGCGTCCTTGTTCCTCATCATGGATCTCGTCTGCACGTACTGAGGTTCTTCCCCGTTGTCTGTGGTTTCTTCGCGGTGCGGTGCAGCTAGAGGGCTTTCTCCGATACAGGGCTTAATGTCATTGAGAAAAATACATGCTCTCCTGCCCTGCAGTTTCACAGCTGAAGGAGTGCAGTCCTCCACGATGAAAGGACCATTGAATCTCAGTTTGTCCCACTTTTTCCTCGTATAGTTTTTCTCCAACACGGCATCTCCAGGGAAGATGAGTGGAACATGTAGACCTTGAACTGCATCTGTTTCAGTGTCACCTGCTGTGTTTTGTGCTGAGCTGCACCCTTTTCGTCGTCGCTGCAGTTGGTCTGAAATTACAGTAAAGCTGGATGTCATGCAGTTCAGATATTCTTGCATTTCGGTTCCCAGGACCTCTCGGGTTGTCTGGGCATCACATCTAGCTCTGTCTCAGGGGGTTGGAGGGGTATTCATTCTTCTCCCTGTAACTATCTTGTGCGGCGTAAGATGATGGTCGGAGCCTGGTTGGTTCCGAAGAGCATACAATGCCAATGGAAGGCAGTGCAACCATCCCCTCTTTAGAGTAAGCTTCAACCTGGCTATCCTTTCCTTTAACAGGCCGTTGAGCCTCTCACAAATACTATTACCTTCCGAATGATATGCCGATGAGAACTTGTGCTTTATACCAAGCAACAAGCTAATCTGTTCAAAGACTGCATTTACAAAATGAGCCCCATTGTCTGATCTCATCACTTCACACACCCCCCATCTAGGGAACACTTCCCTCACTAGGAATTTGGCCGCACAGGTAGAGTCTGGGTGTGTACATGGACCTGCTTCTATCCATCTAGAGAATGGACACACCACTACAATTAAGTATCTATACCCGTTACACACTTGAATCATGTCGACATAGTCAATATTTAAGTGCTGAAAAGGCCCATTTGGCCTGGGGATGACTCCTCTCACTACTTTTAATGTGTGCCCAGAGGTGAATTGCTGGCAGATTATGCAGTTCACCATAAAGAATGCAACATGCTCTGCTAAATTCGGTATAAACCAGTCTTCCGCGAGCGTTGCTGTTAGATTTTCTTTTGACATGTGTAATGGGTAATGCAATTGCTCCAATGCTATTTTTAGTAGGGCTACTGGCATTACTGGTTTACCAGTGCTGATTTGCCTCCACAATCCATCAGAGGGGTTTAACCCTTTAAGTGCCAAGGACTTGTACTTAAGGGGTCAAAGAACACCCTCGACATTTCCACAGGTTCCACAGGTTCTTCTCGTCCTGTGGTGCCTCCCCTTGAAGCTCCATTAGTTGCGTCTGCCCCAGATTACTATAGGCTTCGGGTGTGGTACGTGCCACTATCATTCTCTCATGGGTACATGCCACTTCCACTTCCATGATCGTCTCACTTTTGAAGGCCATACGCTTGGCTTCCGTGTTGCTGTGTCGTTTCTGCGTGACACGAAATCTGTCCCTTTGGTGTGGGCGGCGCATTTCACGACTGCTATGCCCACTGGGAGCTGTAGTGCCTTAATCAGCCTGTCCAATAAGGCTGCATGCTGCCCTGGCGTGCCGTCTGCTCGGAGGTACCCCTCCTTTCCCAGCGTGCTAGTCCTGCGTGTACCATGGACGTCACATAGGCAGAGTCACTGTACACCGTAACTTCCTGGTCTCTGTGATTCTCAATGGCGAGTATCAATGCCAATAATTCTGCAGCCTGCGCTGAATAATGAGATGGTATTTGTGCACTGACGAGTACTCGAAATTCTCTGTTTGCTATGTGTTTCATTACGGCAATGCCTGTATATCTTTGTCCGTCTTCTTGGTCGATTCTCGAAGATCCGTCAATAAAAGCGATCTCTCCTCCCGCCAAAGCATTTTCTTTCACCCTGGGGATTTCATCATAGAATTCTTCATAGTTTTCACAGTCATTTATCGGCTCTCCTTCAGTGACTGGCTCAGCTATGAATGTAGCTTGGTTCACTATTTTACATCGAGCTATTTTGATCGATGGATTAGATATAATCACTTCATAGACAGAAGCTCTTTGAGATGTCAACGTACCCTTTGGTTTCTCTAAAATGGCGAATAATGAGTGCTCGACGTATAACGTCATAGAACATCCCATCACAATGGTTGTCGCTTTCTCTATGGCGAACGCTGTGGCAGCTAAGCTTTGTTCGCATGGGAAGTGGCCTCTCATTACTGGGTCCAGGTTCCCACTGTAATATGCCAGGGGCTTGTACCCCAACGAGGTTCTTTGAGCGAGCACTGCCGTCATAATGTTGCCATCTGTGAGCGACAACAGGTAGAATTCCTCTGCATAATTAGGAATCCCGAGAACTGGAGCCGTGCAAATCACTCTCTTGAGTTCTGCAAACCCCTTTTCCATTGCCTCGGTCCATTCAATCTTTTCCTTTGTCACCTGGGCCTTCTTCAGGGCCTGGACCAAGGGCTTGGTATATGAAATGTAATCAAATACCCATGCTCTAACATAGTTGCAAAGGCCTAGAAAGCTCTGCATTTGTTTTATCGTGAGTGGCTTAGCCGTGTGCATGATGGCTTCTGCCCTTTCTGGGTTCACATTTTTACCTTTATGTGAAATTAGCTGGCCCATGTACAGCACCTCCTGTTGACAGTATTGTAGCTTTTCCTTGTCAAGCTTATATCCTTTCTCAGCCAGTATAGTCAGTAGCTGAACAGAATTGTGCCTGCATTGTTCTTCTGTGGATCTGCAGATCAAGATGTCGTCCACGTACTGCAAGACGACACTTTCTAGTGCAATATTGCTTAGGTCCATCTGTAGGAAAATGGTTGGGGACTCACAGTACCCCTGTGGCAACCTCGTGCTTTTCAGACGCATTTGTCTGAATGTAAATGACGTCAGATCTTGAGAATCTCGGTGCAATGGGATTGAGAAAAAGGCATTTTTCAAGTCAATCACCATAAACTATTTTGCTTCGGTGGGTATGTTACATAGGATTGTAGATGGATTAGGGACTAGAGGGAACTCGGCTTCAACAATATCATTTAATGCTCTTAAATCTTGGATTAGCCGCCAAGACCCTCCCTTTGATTTCTTGACAGGATAAATCACTGTATTACATGATGACTCTGACGTCACTAAGATGCCCTGGTCCATCTTGGCGGAAATTGTCTTCGCAATTCCTTCATCTGCCTCTCTGGACATGGGATATTGTCGGGCTCTCAGTAAAATTGCTTCTGGTTTCAGTTTAATTTTCACTTCTCCCACCCCCTTTAGGAGGCCTACGTCATATGGGCCTGTAGTCCATACTGAGACAGGCACCTGGGCCATGTTGTCATCAAAGTATTCCGGACGTATCAGTGTCAACATCATTCTCTGAGGCACTTCTCTTTTGATAATTTTTACCCAAAAATATGAGACTCACTTCCACCCTTGTCTCCTCTCAGTCTGGTTGTTCTTCAAACAGATCATCATCGGTGACGTCAGTCACTCGATACCCTTCTACGATGGCGATAATCGCACACCATTGTCTGCCTGTCATGATGCCTACCCCCGCCCCCGGGCATCCGGATCAAGCCCATCAGCCCAGGGAGCAGGCATCCAGGTAAAACCCCGGCTGGGGGTTGTCTGGGTTCAGTCCTGGCGCCTTAGGCGCCAGGCTCATAATAGAAATCAGTCCTGGCGCCATAGGCTCATAGACTTTACTTACCTCATGCAGACCATGCTGCAAATGAATCCAAGCCAACGTGAGGCCTGGATGGGACTATTTTTCTACAGGGACTATTTTTCACTTGGGTGTGGTTCTTGGGACTTCTTACCTGGAACTACTTTGGAGGCTATTTAAACCACGCCCAAACAGCAGCACATGCTTTGTGTTATTCTGCATCCAGCAGCGTAACGCTCACCGTGCCTGCAGTCAGCATCCAGTCTTCAGCCACGCCCGTCTCGAATCTAGAGCTCCTAGCAATAGAAGAAAGAAGAAGGAAAGGTTAGAAAACAGATATTATTTCAATCCTTACCTGAATTCCGGATCCATCACGTCTTCGAACTTGAAAAGGACATTATTCTACACGCGTCGCATCGCCAGCTGCAGCGCCGCGCCATACTCACCAGTCCTCACAGCATTTTTTGATCCGGCGCAGCCTCCATCATTTTCTCCGCCAAATTCCACCATCTAGGGGACAAAATAAACATAAGGTGAGCCGAGAGAGCCAACAAACACAACCTCTCCACCATAGACTTACCTGATTAACAACCGGAGGCATTATTCTGTAACAAACCGCAACTTCTTACGCTGCACCTGTAAGGAGAGAGAAACCAGCAATTTAAACACACGCATCTTTTGCCGGACAGTGTTGGGTAATACAGACTCTTACCTCAACACCATCATCTGCCACAAGACAATCTTCCCTTGGACCCAGCTGCAACAGAAGAAAGGAATGTACAAGAGTGAACATCGGACATATTGAACTCTTTGAACTTTATACTTACGGGTTCTCGCATGGAACCTCAGAGTCAATATTCATCCGGAACTCTTCCAACGCCCTCAAACCAGTGAAGTAACTGGTATCTACGCGCTCCTGCATTCCACACAGGATGGAGAGCTCATCATTTACAAACATAAGGTGAGTTTACAGGAAGTGAATATCGGTGGTGATTAGTGGGGAGAATAGTGGGGTGCCATTACTAAAATCCACGGGTGGCTGAATCCCTTTCTCCACTTGCAGGAGAATATTTCTACAGGTCAAGCAGACAAGATTAGGCGGTCCAGTCCAACCTGTCATCTCTGCACTACGCTTCACGTTGGAGGAGGTCGCAGCTGTCCGGATCCGATCGACGCCCCTGTGGGAGCCAGGTGAGCGTAACAGAACACGAAGCCTATCTACAAATTCCCACCGGGGCGTTATGGAAACCTCCGAAACAGACCAAGTAGCCCAATTTTTAGGGGAACTTAGGGCGGAAGTGCACTCTGCGCGCCAAGAGACTAATGCCCTCAGGAGAGAACTGATTGTGTCAAAGGAACGCACAGATGATCTTGCTAGACAACTGCTGCAAAATCAAGCTGGGCAAACACCCCTACCTGGACTCGGGGGAAACCCAGCTCCTGTTTCATCGAGCAATCCTGTGCAAGTAATCCTACCAGGGGCTATTCCTATAGCTCCACCCGAACGCTTTGCTGGGGACCCAAAAAGGTTCGCAGTGTTTATGAATCAATGCCGCTTGCACTTTTTATGCAGACCTGGAGCTTTTCCAAATGACCAAGCCAAAGTAGCCTTTGTACTATCATATCTTAATGGCAGCTCAGCTGACTAGGCAATTCCACTAGTCAACCAGGATGATCCTCTTCTTCGGGATTTTCAGGGTTTTCAAAGAAGCATGGAAAGACTATTCGCCAGACATTCACAGGGACCGGCCCGGGATAACAAACTTTTATCCCTTCGACAGGGTAATCAGGATCTGCTAACCTATATCGCTACCTTCAATAGGTTGGTGGTGGAAACCGGATGGCCTGAGGAGAAACGAATTACATGATTTCATCGTGGGCTTCAGGGAGAACTCAAAGATGTTTTGGCTCAAGTTGTGAACCCACCTCAGGATTGCGCAGAATATATAGACTTAGTGGTCCAGTTAGACCACCGACTTCAGAATAGAAAGGCTGAGTGAGCTAAGTTCGAGAGTTGGGTATGGGTTAAACCCAATGTCACCCCCAAAGGAACAGATGCATCAGAACCTATGCAGATCGGGGGGGGTTAAAGGAACCTTAACTCAAAAGGAAAGAGAAAAGGGACGGCAGATGCAATTGTGTCTGTACTGTGGAACCGCAGGATATTTTCTACGGGATTGCCCTATAGAACCACCCAAGAAAGTAGTAGGAGTTGCTGACAAAAGTCAAATAGAGCCTGATTCGGGAAATGACCACACCCGACAAGCGTAGAGGTCCGCTTGCCGAGCTTAAAGAAGGACACTCAGACCTCCCACCTAATTATACCAATGGTCCTAATTGATCCAAGGCAGCCATCACGTATGCACGCAGTAAGGGCATGCATTGATAGCGGGGCCGTAGGAAACTACATGGACCAAGAATTGGCCTCAAGGATGAATCTACCCCTTTGCAAAAAGACCGCTTCGGATGTCATCACCACAGTCGATGGAACTGAAATTGCCTCTGGGCCTGTAACTCATTCCACTACTCAGCTGACACTGTTGGGTCAAGATGGGCATCGAGAAACTATTGTGTTTGATTTAATCAAGGCCCCGCAATTCCAAATAATTCTGGGAATGCCATGGTTGGAAACACATAATCCTTGTATTGATTGGCGAGAGAAGAGAGTGACCTTCCCAGATTCTGCACACAACTGTTACCTGGAAAAAACCTTGAACAAAATCCTGGCCACCGTTACTAATCCAGTTGTGCAGTTACCTCAGGAATATCAAGAATTTCAGGATGTTTTTCAAAAAGAACAGGCAAAAACCTTACCACCTCACAGATCATACGATTGTCAAATTGACGTAGTACCCGGTGCACAACCTCCATGCAGTAGAATCTACGCCCTTACGGAACCCGAAAATCTTCACCTACGACAATATCTGGACCAATACCATGCCAATGGCTTCATTCGTCTATCCAAATCTCCTGCACCCTCAGCTCTATTCTTTGTGCCTAAAAAGGAAGGTGACCTTAGAACGTGCATAGACTACTGCACATTAAATCAGATTACAGTAAAAAAAGATACCCATTGCCTCTGATCCCCGAATTACTATACCAAGTAAAGGATGCTTGTATCTACAGTAAGTTAGACCTCGGAGGGGCATATCATCTGGTACGTGTAAAGAAAGGCGATGAATGGAAGACTGCCTTTCGCACCAAGTACGGGTTATTCGAATACCAGGTGATGCCCTTCGGGTTGTGCAATGCACCAGCAGCCTTCCAGTATTTTATGAACGATGTCCTTCGTGAACTCATTGACGTCTGTGTTGTCGTATACATAGACGATATTCTAGTGTACTCCTCCTCAGAATCAGACCATGTGAAGCACGTTCGTGCAGTCCTAGAGAAACTACGCCAGCACAAATTATACGCAAAATTGGAGAAATGTGTTTTTCATTCTACAGAAGTTGAATTCCTGGGATTTATCCTGACTCCAAAAGGAGTTTGAATGGACTCTCGAAAGGTGGACGCAATCCTCAAGTGGCCATCACCCAGTTCTGTTAAAGGGGTACAAAGCATGCTTGGATTTGCTAATTTCTATCACAGATTTATTCCTGAATTCTCACATATTGTACACCCCATCACAGTACTTTTGCGAAAAAAAAACGTTTTTTGTGGACTGAAGAGGCTGAAAGAGCCTTCCAAGAGCTAAAATCGAAATTCACATTTGCACCTGTCTTAAAGCATCCACGCCCTGAGCTTCCATACATAGTTGAAACCGATGCATCCAGTTTAGCCATGGGAGCTGTCCTATCCCAGAAGGATCCCGAAACCGGTCAACTTCATCCAGTAGCATTCTGGTCAAGAAAGTTCTCAGCACCCGAATTAAATTATGCAGTTACTGATAAGGAGTTATTAGCCATCAAGTCCGCCTTCAAGGCTTGGCGGCATTATCTTCTCGGTGCCAGGCAAATCATTACTGTAATTATTATTATTATTATTTTATTATTAATCACAGATCACAGGAATCTGCAGTATTTGAAAAGAGCCAAGGCCCAATCATCGCTTCAACTTCAGTGGGCATTATTCTTTGCTGAATTCGATTTCGTGATCACTTATCGACCAGGTTGTAAAAACGGCAAGGCAGATGCCCTATCCCGAATAGGGATGGGAGAAGTATATTCGAACCCGGAACCGGTGCCTATAATTTCAGAACAAAGAATTCTTGGCATAACTACTCTACAGACTCTAGAAGACATTCATTTAATAATCCAACAACTTTTCGATCCAGCAGCCCTGCAGGACTGGGTAAAGAAAGGCCAAGATTATTCAGTCATCAATGACCTGCCTTACTATCAAGGACGTCTATTTCTACCACACAAGGAACTACAAGAACTAGTCATCTCCAATTATCATGACGCCCTTATGGAAGGACACCCAGGTATCGCAAAAACTGAAGTTAAATGTTACACTTCGGGCTTCCCCGTGGGCCTCCTTGCAGAATACGACTTCTTTACAAGCTCCTCTGTGGACCAGATACAGGCTGCCATGGCGCCTGTACAAACTACGACGGACTCGGGTCAGCTGACACGTCTTGTACGTGGAAGACTACGGCAAGACACGCCCCCTTACGACTATAAAACCGCCATCTTTCAAGGGGCTTGTTGCTGCTAATTAGCGTTACAAGCTACATGCGGTTATGTCCGTTACTTCTATGTGTATTCTCCACACGATTCCTCATCTGAATTCCTGGTTTTGACCCTTGCCTAATTACTGGATTGGCTTGTCTCCTCCTTTATTCCTGTCGTGCTCGTCTGGTTTTTTGACTCGGAACGTTACTGGATCCAGCTCCCTTCTGTCTCTTGCGGTACTTCATTCTAGGTTGCCGCTTCTACACACGGAACCAAAGCAGAGGGCTAGCTGTCAACGATCCAGAACTTTTCTACACCTACTCTGGATGCATGTGTGCTCAGGTACATATTTAATTGGCAAATCCCGTCTCTGCTACTATTTTCTTTCCACAACTTGTTTGGATATTTGTCTCCTGTTGGATTCTGGGACATTGAGTGACTATCCTGTGAACTTGTCTTCAAGTGCATATAAACGCTCTGCTGAAACTGCACCAACCCGGCACTAGTGCGACCCTCGTGCCGTCCGGGGCTACTTCCCTATACTAACATTCCTGTTTGTTATTTTCTCCTTTCGTTGTCTTCTGTTTCCTGGATTCTTTTCCTCAAAATATCCTTATTCAGGTAAGTTGTTACCAATTCAATATATAAGTTGGGACTGATACTTTAAAAGGCTCTTTACAACATTCCCACTCATTTTGTGTTATTTCTTGTAGATCCACCCTGGGGAAGCTCCACTCCAATACTTATCTATGTAGTTCCCCATTAAATTCAACTGTTCTGATTACTTGCCTTAACTTCAACACTGTCTAATATCTTTGTATTCCTTTGCAGCATTGGTATTGGCGGTGTGTATTCTCCCCGCTGTTTTATTCAATTGACACCTTTGTCTGTCCCAACTGAAACAGCAGAGAGGTACATTGTAGAAAAGAGCCCCTCTTTGAGGAAGCCTGAGTCTTGTACTCAGGGGAGCTGGGATGGAAGGCTGATTATCGATTCTTATACCACCATCATCTCCAAGGTCACTCCTCCGCATCTTCGGCCTATTTCGGAGTGGTGTGTAACACTAAAATGAAAAGACAATTCTGGTGGCCCACCTGGCGAAAGGACGTAAAGTCATTTGTGATGTCTTGTGGTATCTGCGCCCAAAACAAAAGTCAGAAGAAAAAACCAGCTGGCCTTTTACAACCTTTGGATATTCCACCTACACTATGGCACACCTTGTCTTTAGACTTCATTACAGATCTACCTCCATGTAATGGATTTAACACCATTCTAGTTATTGTGGATCTTTTTTCCAAAATGGCCCACTTTATTCCTTTAAAAGGATTACCTTCCGCTTCGATTTTGGGCAAGGAATTTCTCAAAAACATTGTTCGAATCCATGGATTTCCTTCCGTATTAGTCTCTGACCGAGGTAGTCAATTCATTTCGCTATTCTGGAAGAAATGCTGTCAATTGGCGCAAATCGACGTAAGGCTATCAACCAGTCACCACCCCCAAACTGATGGTCAGACGGAGAGGACCAACCAGACTCTTGAACAATACCTACATTGTATGCTACACCAAACCGAAAGCAATTGGAAAGATATTTTATGGATTTCCGAATACGCATACAATTACTCCGTACATTCAGGAACCGGACAAAGCCCCTTTTATACCATATATGGACATCATCCTCGAGCCTCAGAACTCGATTCGCCTCAACACTTAGAAATCCCTGCAGTGAATCATCTGCACTCTACTATTACACAAGCCTTTAAGGAAGCAATAGAACACTTGAAAGAAGCAACGGAGAAATACAAGAAAAATGCTGATCGACAGAGAAGTGAAACTCCACAATACCAGATTGGAGATCAAGTTTGACTAGCTACAAAACACATACCTCTAAAGGGAACTCGAACTTTCAATCCTAGATATTTGGGACCTTACACCATTAAGGCCATTATCAACCCGGTAGCCGTCAAATTGGAATTACCCTCTAATTTGCAGATTCATCCTGTCTTTCATGTTTCACTTCTAAAACCAGTTCAACCTGGGACAAGATTAACCAAACCACCTGACCCCATCCTAATATATGGAGAACCTGAATTTGAGGTAAAGAATATCCTGGACTCTAAGATGGTTAAATCAAGACTTTTTTATTTAATCGACTGGAAGGGTTACGGACCACAAGAAAGGTCATGGGAACCTAGTGACCACGTTCATGCACCTCGGTTGGTGAAGAAATTCCATCAGAACTTCCCAGACAAACCAGGACCAAGGGCAAGAGCAACTTTAGGAGGGGCCTTGGGGGGGAGTGCTGTCATGATGCCTAACCCCGGGCATCCGGATCAAGCCCATCAGCCCCGGGAGCAGGCATCCAGGTATTTAATAAAACCCCAGCAGGCCCGGCTGGGGGCTGTCTGGGTTCAGTCCTGTCGCCTTAGGCGCCAGGCTCATAATAGAAATCAGTCCTGGCGCCATAGGCTTTACTTACCTCATGCAGACCATGCTGCAAATGAATCCAAGCCAACGTGAGGCCTGTATGGGACTATTTTTCTACAGGGACTATTTTTTACTCGGGTGTGGTTCTAGGGACTTCTTACCTGGAACTACTTTGGAGGCTATTTAAATCACGCCCGAACAGCAGCACATGCTTCGTGTTATTCTGCATCCAGCAGCGTAACGCTCACCGTGCCTGCAGTCAGCATCCAGTCTTCAGCCAGGCCCGTCTCGAATCCAGAGCTCCTAGCAATAGAAGAAAGAAGAAGGAAAGGTTAGAAAACAGATATTATTTCAATCCTCACCTGAATTCCGGATCCACCACGTCTTCGAACTTGAAAAGGACATTATTCTACACGCGTCGCATCGCCAGCTGCAGCGCCGCGCCATACTCACCAGTCCTCACAGCATTTTTCGATCCGGCGCAGCCTCCATCATTTTCTCTGCCGAATTCCACCATCTAGGGGACAAAATAAACACAAGGTGAGCCGTGAGATCCAACAAATACAACCTCTCCACCATAGACTTACCTGATTAACAACCGGAGGCATTATTCTGTAACGAACCGCAACTTCTTACGCCGCACCTGTAAGGAGAGAGAAACCAGCAATTTAAACACACGCATCTTTTGCCGGACAGTGTTGGGTAATACAGACTCTTACCTCAACACCATCAGCTGCCACAAGACAATCTTCCCTTGGACCCAGCTGCAACAGAAGAAAGGAATGTACAAGAGTGAACATCGCACATATTGAACTCTTTGAACTTTATAATTACGGGTTCTCGCCTGGAACCTCGGAGTCAATATTCATCCGGAACTCTTCCAACGCCCTCAAACCAGTGAAGTAACTGGTATCTACGCGCCCCTGCATTCCACACAGGATGGAGAGCTCATCATTTACAAACATAAGGTGATCATACAGGAAGTGAATATCGGTGGTGATTAGTGGGGAGAACAGTGGGGTGCCATTACTAAAATCCACGGGTGGCTGAATCCCTTTCTCCACTTGCAGGAGAATATTTCTACAGGTCAAGCAGACGAGATTAGGCGGTCCAGTCCAATCTGTCATCTCTGCACTACGCTTCACGTTGGAGGAGGTCGCAGCTGTCCGGGTCTGATCGACGCCCCTGTGGGAGCCAGGTGAGCGTAACACTGCCTTCATCGTCGCAGCCTTCGACCAATGCTACTTTCCTTCGCATGGCTACAGCATGTATCATTAAGGGAAATACTTGTCCCTCCTCTTCATGCATCGGTATTCTGGGTCTGAATAAGAACTTATCTGGCGTTCTCATGATTTTATCTGTGAGGCCTTGTAATCCTGCCATAAACACACGCATGCCATATGCGAAAACTTTTGGCACTAATGGTATAGCTCTCATGCCTATGTGTCCTGAGTATGTCCTGATCATTTTGCACACGTTTGAATAATGCATTCATATAATGAATAATGGAGCATACTATGCCCTCCTCTGTGAAAGAGATTGTCATGTTCAATTTTGTCATTAGGTCTCGACCCAAAATGTTTACTGGGGTCTGACATGAATATAATAAAGGTACATTCATTTTGCACTCCCCTACGGAGACTGGGAGTGCGTCTGTAAAGGGAACTCGACTGTGAGCTCCTGTAAAACTCTGAGTATCTATGGCCTCGTCGGACAAGGAAAACTTGCTTTCTCGTATGCACGAGCGTGTTACACCCGTGTCAACTAAGAAGGAATATTCTTTACCCCCTATGACGACAGTCACCCTCGGTTCCCTATTAGGGTCTGGTGTCACTGATAGGATAGAGCACATCAGGGTTCCCAGTGAGCTGTCCTAGTTCATATATAAGTTCGGTCTACTGTACATTTGTCGATTCTCTGCATTCCCTGGGTTGCCTACCCTTCTGGAGTTTGTGCCCTGAGACATTTGCAGTGGTGTCTCTTGAAATTCCCCTTGTGGCAAATTCCCCATGTTTGGGGGGTTGAACCCCTTGGTGTGCACCCTGCTGTATGCCTGGTGCTTGCTGCTGCACTGTGTGAGTCTGTGCACCGCCCTGTTTTGAGATTGCAGGAGGATTCGCCATGCCTGCTCCCATTCCTTGGCCATTTTGCTATGCGCCTTTACTTCTACACATGTGCACTAAGTGGCCCGTCATTCCGCACAGCCAACATACTGGTGGTGGTCGGATTATCTGTACGTTTGACATATCTGGGCTGCCCGTTTGCACATTTTGAAAGCCTCCTTGATTGCCTTGGAACCCTCCTTGATTACTCTGCCATCCTCTTTCTCTAAATCCTCTTCCCCTTGGGTACTGTCCTACGTTACCTTGGTTATTCTGCTGTGGGTTAGCCATCTGTTGTAAGTTCTGTTCAGCTGGGCTAGTTAGCATGGCTCCTTCAAGAGCATACTTTGATAATTTCTTTTGCACCTGCTTCGTTTCCTCACCCATTCGTGTTGCCTCCTTTTTCCGATTCTTTTCTTGCAACAATCTACAGTAATTTGCGATAGTTAACTGTATTTTTGCTCAAGGTTTAGCCTCAACCCCTACCAATTTCTTGAGCTGTTTCTGCACTGGTTCTGGCAACTCTTGGCACAATATGTGGTAAAACACTGGTATAGATTTTGTCCAGAATTCATGCGTTTCGAGCACCCACGCATCTTGGAAATTCTGGATATAAATCAATGGATCTTCTGACTCCTTCATTTTTCGAGTCATTATAGCTCTCATATCAGAAGTGTCCGAGTACAGCACTCATAGCACTTTCCATACTACTGCTCTGCAATTATTAAATGGTGCTCCGTCATGTGCAGTGTTAATTATGGTTACACCAGGGTACCCTGCCCGTGTCCACACATCATCTGCTCTATCACCGAGTATGGTGATAAGGAGACCTTTAATGTCCCCTATAGCTAACGTGACACCCCCTGTCTTTTTTTCTAACTCGTGTATTCACTTCCCGGCTCCCGATGTCAGCATTGGAAGCTTGTTTTTCAGGTTTTCTAGATCCATGCGTGACCATGGAATATACTGCGGTCTTGCTCTCCCCTTTTCTAATAGTGGAAATTGGAATGCGCAGCCTTCTTTCTCTTCCCCCATAGCTCTCCGGTCTATCGCTGGGGTAACATTCTCACATCGCCGTCTGCCTGGCAATGTCCTCCTGTCTACATAGGTGGGTGCTGACACCCCCTCTGACCATGGGGTGTTCCTTCATGCTGGCCAGACTGCGCGGCAGACTCTGATGTCCTCGGTGCGGACTCGCTAGTTTCTGACCATCGTACCCCTTTGTCCCTTGGGAGCCGTTTTTCGCGCCATCTCCCATCTTTATTTGTCTCGCACTCCGTTTCCTCTCCGGAGTTGGTCGTTGATTGTTCCCAGTTCACGCAACTCCTTGTGCCATCGTTTTTACTGATTTCTACTCTGTCCAGGGACAGTCTCCTGCTCCCACTACTTCGAGTGACAACCTCAGTGTCGTACAGCTGAGAGCTTTCCAAGGGTTCGTCTTCCCTTTCCCTTTGGGACATTTGTTCTAGCCCATTTCATCATATATTTTATCGATCATTTCCCTGATGCTTCTGGTGTCGAAGTCATCTTCAATATTTGCCCCAATCGTGCCTGGTACTGAGTCGTATGCAGGAAAGAATTCTTCAATGTCTTCCCATGCTACAACAGGATCAGGTTTTCTAACTTCCGCTCCAGATATTCGAGATCGCGTGGCCTCTGTCTATGCTTACGTTCAATATCATCATCAAATTCTTTGCGCTTCCTCGCCTCTTCTCTGACCTTATCTTCTTCCCTTCTCCTTTCATTTCTACATTCATCTGCCCTTCAAACTTCCTCATCTTTTCGTCTCTTGATCCTTTTTTCACATACCCTTTGCTCTTCTTCCAACCTTAGCTGTCTCTATCTGTACTGGTCATAGGCTGCTTTCTGTTTGCGATCGAGCTGCTTTTCTTGCTCCTTGCGAAATAGTTGTTCTCACCTTAGCCTATCTTTTCTTCCTAACCTTTCGTCCCTTAACTCCTTTTCCTTCTCCTTCTCCCTTCTCTGTGTCTAATCGGACATTTCCTTAGGTCTCACATCGAGTTTCAACAATATCTGTCCTCCCATCCATTCGTCTTTTGCGAATGCTATCTCATCAGTTCTGCTTTCACCTACTTTCCATTTCTTTCCCTCTCTCTCTTTATCGAGAGATGCACTAATCTGTGCCTGGTCCTTCCTCTCATCATCGCGTCTCTCCTTGTCCCTCGGGACTGGGGAGGTAAGATTCTTATCCTGATCCATCCCTTTATTGTCGTCACTACTGTACGTAGGTGACTCATATGCGGGGTTGCTAAACTGTGTGGCTGCCTTAAGCTCTCTTAATGGGTACAGTCCCTCAGGGTTACTTCCCTCGGTTTCTGTTTCAGGTGGGGCAGGTGGCACGGTAGGCGTCTCACCCACCTCTGTGCATACATTTAATATCCAGTCTGCCAGTGGCTCTTCCTCCTTCGACTGTTCGAACATTTTCCAAAGTTCTAGAACAGCAAGGCGTTTCTCTAGTTTCTTGCCTGTATTTGTGGCATACTGGTAAGTCGTCATGTGCTGTAAGACGGCTTTAAATAAAGACCCATTTTGTGGCAACGGCATAAACATCTTGTGGGCAGTACCCTTAACCCACTCATTGCTGTATTTCTTAAGCTTGGGTGCATGTTTCGGCAGTTGTTTACATAAGTGTGCTAATGGAGTAATGTCATCCATGCTTAAATCTGTTTCTAACAAAACGTTCATGCAACTTCAACACTCCCAACAATATAAGCAAGAACCAAATAGCGCAAGCTCCAATCCAATCTTTTCCCGCCAGAACTTTGTATCACCAATTTACTTCAAGAACATCCATTCATGTGCAATTCCCTCTTAACTATAGAATCGCGTAAAAACCCTACTTAATTTCAAACAACAAGGAGACAAATTTCCTTACATGTGACATACGACAGAACACATACAACAGAAATTTGACAGACTAGACAGACACCAGCTGGACACAAATATCTCTGCCTCTAATTTGTACCCCGACATGGAGTTTAAACAAACCTCTTTTACGACGTCTTTAAATGTGGTAGTAGCCTAGTCGTCCCCTATTATGTGGGCTCTGAGTTCACGTTTCTTCTGACCGCTATATTAAAGCACAGGAATAAGGCGTATCCTCTCTCTTTATCTCAGGTGTCCGCCCTGGTATCCTCTCTCTTCTCAGGTGTCTGCCCTGGTAATCTCCGTTTTCTCGGGTGTCTACCCCGGTAACCTCTGTTTTCAATTATTCTCGAGTCATTATCCCCTTATGTATATGCAGTCTTCTCTACTTCTGTTATTTAGTTTTTTCCACCTCCCTCCGTTACCTTTTCACTTACTTGTTCTTCTGCCTATGACATTTGCCAAAGCATTCAATTTTTGTTTCACTCACCGCTCGCATCGTTCCTCTCTGGACCCTCCGGATCACCGCCTCCATTACTGCCTCTTTCAGTCTTTCGCCTGATCCGCTGCCCGTAGGAATGAAAGGGTTTATTTTTTAAAACGGGTCCCTTCAAACTCACTGCAGTTTTGGATATATTTAAACTATCATTGTCCACGGGAAGCTTCACAGTCTACTCGTCCAAATGGCGAAGGACTTGTGATATTGCCGAAGACCTAGAGTTACTTCGTGTCGACGGTCAATAGCTGTCTTACTTTAATCATAATCAATAATTGATGGTCACAACCATCCTCTGCTACCAAGTGTACAGGAGGGCAGAGCGACCTCTGACGGGCCTTTACTTTAAGACGAGATAGCTGCACCTTGAGGGCGATGGGGTGCGGGATTCTCTTACTCCAACACCAATCAATAAGGACAACTCAATGGTTTGGCAAAGGGAAGTCCGTTTAATGACAAGTACAAAAACAGGGAAGCAATAGGAAATCAACAGTGATGCGGTCGCCCGTCCCGCTTCAATCACATGTATGTAACCTAAGCTTAAGTATCCTTGTACCTGCTGCGCCCGGCTACCCCTGGGTTTTGTGCGCATTATCAAATAATAAACATAAACATAAACTTCCAAATTCTTCATTTAGACAGCAATAGTTATAGTAAATTCTCGTCATCATTGACGTGTAACACTCAAAAGTTTGTCATGCAATTCTATTGGTTAAAAAAAAGTAAGTATAGGTGCTATATCTGTATATGGTAACATAGTGTGAGGATTGGATAACTCTTATCGGGTGGGCGTCTACGCCCATCCCTCTACATCACTCGTGCTAGACATCACTACAAGTACGGCGTTTCATTGGTTCTACTAACTATAGGACCCTAGATTATTTGGTCCATTGTGATTGGGTCAGTTACACCCCCAAGCATAAATCTCCACTTTAATTAGCAGCATGCAGAATGTTCACCCAGATGCGGTGTGCCCCACGATTCACCCTGCCTCCCTTCCATCAATCAGTACTTTAGGGCTATGTGTCAATTAGTTGGCTAAGGTTGGCCTCGAAACTGTAGCTTCTTATCGGCAAAAGTTATGGCATTCTCTGGTTTTCAGTGACATCAGACGTTGGTACCTCTTCGCACTTGGCTGGTCATGTGTTAGTACACTGTGAATCTGCTTCATTTTCCCTCTATTTGCGTATTTGATTATCCCTTCGGCCTTGCCCCCTGCCTGGGCCTCCTTATCTCGACCTTCATGGGGCAGGCTGCTATGCTCTGCAGTTTCGATTCTTCGAAGTTGCCACTCTCCTACCTTCCTTAGGTTGACTTCGGATTCCCAGGCATGAGCTGCTTCTTGCTCAGTTTCAATTCCGCCCTTTTGTCTGGCTTTGTGCTGGTATATGAATCCTGGGCTGTTTGATCCCTACCATCCTGGGCTTAATTCTGCTTTTGTAAAACAGATTTGCACTTGTATAATGTGCTTTTTTTGAGGTAGATATATAGTTGGCGCTTGTCGCTCTATTCTTCTACTAAGCCTAGCAAGCAGTACTGTTTCCTCAGCTTCTTGCGTTCCAAGCCTATTTACAGGCGTTAGCTAGTTGCATATTTTCATCCTACTTACTGGTTACATTTCTTTACATTTCAACATTGTTTCTTCTTCCAAGTCTATCACATCATTATTCTATACATTTCGTCTTTGTGTGTCATCTTTTGATAGTCGGTTCGTTCGTCTGTACGTTCGTCCGCCCCTTGTGTCGTCACCATTCGACCTTCAATGGAAGGCCCTTTGGGTCTCTTCTGGGACAGTTTGTAAGTAGTCTTCATTTCGTGTCAGCTGCTGGTATGGTTGTCTCAATGGGTACCGTGCAGCCCATGGTTGTCTGGTTATTGGTACTTCAACAGGTATTGCTCTTCTGATGGGCACTGGGCAGAGCCCTAGTGCTGCTCTCTGTTTGTTTATTTGCTCCTCATACGTCACATAATGGGTGAGTATGTCCCTGGTATTTCAAAATGGTGGCTGGAGTGCAGGCCATATCTGGGACCTCCTCTATATCGGAGCAGTGCAAGAGGAGGAGTCATAGGGTTTCCGTTTGTTTTGGGATCTCGCACAGTCTGCAATCGTTAATGTTTGTCTGCATTCTGGTAGCTAAGATCTGAAGGGTATGGAGAAGGTTCAGACATGCTCTCATGAAAGTTTTCGTCAGTCGGTTGTCTGGAAATTTAGAGCAGTAAGCCAGTGGGGTTTTTAATTTGCTGAAAGTGGGTGGCAGGTGTTTTAACAGTTTATTGGCTACTGCTTTTTCTGAGGTTAGAATCCAATCTTGGCATTGCCTTTTGAATTTAATTCTTTCCGGATTTCCTTTCAGATCATCTTCAGTACAGACTAGATCGTTTCATTTGTTCTTTTGGTCCGCAGCCCATTCGTTTAGTATTTTACATTGCTGATTTTTGTTTTCTTCATCAATGATCCTGTAGCTAGGGAGACTATCCTGAAGAAGAGTTTTTTCTTTATAATTGCATGGAGCTCTGCTCTACGGTAGCGGCTAGGGACAATAGACCAAGTTCCCGTCTAAGGGTGGCCATTGAGACCGATTTGGGCAGGCCGAGCACCCTTGTAGAAGTGAATAACAGGAAATAGAGAAAACTTTCCATATTTTTTATTGATGGCTCTCATTTGGGCCTCAAGGTCCCTTGTTTTATCCCATAGGATCTGCTGCATTTTTTGCTCTTTTTTTGATCGATCGATTGTCACTCCAAGGTATTTAAAGTATGGGACCACTTCTATTTTTATACTGTCCAAGAACCAGTTTAATTTGTTTTTGTTCTTATAGGGATGTTTTCCCAGAATCATAATCTTAGTCTTGGATGTATTGATTACTAGGTTGTTTGCTTCCATATAGATGGCAAGGTTTGTTAGCTGGCACTGGGGGCCTATATGTGTCTGATCTACTAGGATCAGGTTGTCTGCGTATAGGATGCGAGAAACAGCGACGTCACCTATTTTCGGAGGGAAGACTCTAATCGTTGTTTCTGAGTCCTTGTAGTCACCCGAGAAGGCAACAAATAGGGTATCCAGGCATTGCATCGAATACATAGTTTCGAATGCAAAGGTTTTGAAAAAGAATGCATCGAAAAAATGCATTTTTGTTTAAGGTAAAGTTTTTTTTTACTATAATGGGTTTTAAGGGGTAAAAACAGGGGTTCAGGGGACCCCCCCAATAAAAAAGAAATTAAAAAATTGCATTTTTTCGATACATTTTTTTCCGAAGGTTTTGCATTCAATGCAATCACTAGGAACCAACAAATAGCGCTGGTGCGAGTGGACACCCCTGCTTTACCCCTCATTCCGAAGATATTTTGTTTGATAGAAGACCTTGACGATTCAGGCGGACCCGTAATTTAGTTTCCGTGTGTGGAGCCATTACTGGGTCTAGAATTTCCGCTGGACAGCTCTAGCTTTTAGTTTGTTCCACAGGATACCTCTGTCTACCTTGTCGAATGCTGAGACAAGTCCACAAATGCCAAGAAGACTGTTGGATCGCCCTGTTTGATTTTTGATTTTATTATGTTTAGCAGTAAGATGTTCACTGCTGTGCTTCCATTTTTTTTAAATCCCTTCTGGAAAGGGTCTGAGCTTGGCGATGTTCTGGCCCATTTTTGAAAGTGTTTCAGTAGCAGGGTGGCAAAGATTTTCCTGATAATATCTAGGAGAGCGATCGGGCGGTAGTTAGCCGGATCCTCTCTTTTGCCCCTCTTAAAAATAGGAACCACCACAGCTTGCGTCCATGAAGTTGGAATTTGTTTTGTTCTTCTGCAGTGAGTGAAGATTAAACTGATAAAGTTAGTCCATTCCTCGATATGTTGTTTAAGGTCAGTATTCGTTAGGCCGTCTGGGCCCGGGGTTCTTGATGTTTTTAGTTTTCTTTTTACTTCTCTTATGTTGTCTTTAGTTGTTAGATCGATCCAGGGAACTTCTGTGTTTCTCACAGATATCGCCATGGAGGTGGACGGGCCGGCAAAGAGCTCTGAGAAGAATTTTACCTACTCGGCTTCTGGGACTGAATTGGAGATTTGGCTATCCAGAACGGAGTCCGCTTTTTAATTAAAGACCAAAGGTCCCCGGATCTTTTGGTGCTGAGGTTCCGTAACATAGGGCCTCATTACACAGTAGGCCGTAAGGGTTTACCGGTACCGGTAAGGGCACCGGTACCAGTAAACCCTTACCGCCTTACTACGTGGTACCTTTGCGGGACCCGACCTTAACGGCTGGTGTAGACCAGCTGTTAAAGTTGGGACCCGCAAAGGGACCTTGTGTCATGACCCATAGAACTTGCCCATTCTGGACTTCCTGGTCCTTATCGCGACGAAGCTTGTATTCTTTGTTACTTCCAACATGGCCGCGCCAAGCGACTTGCCTCGCACCAGCCTTCTCGTCGCACACGGCACGTTCTATAAATTGGCCACACACCCGCGGCCCCACGCGTCTCAACGCTATCATTAGCTAGTGACTTGACGTGTGTGTGCTGTTCGGCGAATCCACTATTCCTAGATCCTGGTTCCTTCTTCCTTCCTTTCACCCCTTCCCTCTAATCTGCTCCTAGAAACCCTATTCTTAGGGGCCGCTACCTTTTTTCCTGGACATCCTGGAACAGCGGCCTTCCCGGAACTCTGAACGCGCTCTGCAGCCGGACGAGACTCAAGCGAGCCTATACAAGACGCGATCCATCCACAAGAGGAATCCTCCCGCGGAACAGAGCAAGAAGCGATCCCAGGTGAGACGGGGGGGAGATTTACGACACCTTGGTGCTAATTACGGTACCACAATTTGCGGTACCGTAATTAGCTCCTTCCCCATTCCCATTGAGCCCTATGGGGCAAAAATGGGAATGGGGAAGGGCCATAGAGAAAGGGGGAATTATCGGCCCGCCAACCTTGGATGGTACCGGCGGCAACCATGGTGCTAATAGCACCATGGTTTACTGCATAATGTGTAATGAGGCCCACAGTCTTGGCGTTGTTTTGGTAGAGAGCATGTTTGTAGCTTTTTAGCTACGATTTGTAGGTCTTTGTTTCGTTTTGCCAGATCAGCCAGGCCTTTTTTGTGTTCTTCGTTATAGCGGCTCTTTTCAGTTTCCTCAGAGATCTTCTTTTTTCTACCACGGTTATGTTGTAAACATGATTAGTTTTGGTGGTGGCTTTGTTGCCTTCTTTGGTTGCCACCTTGTACTTCAACAGTAAAGGGAGATAGTTCGGTCTTTCTGGTGTTGTCGAAAGAGATTTATTGGGAACTTCTCTAGTATACTTTTCTGTGAGTTCTTTAATGTTTGCAGCGGTCATACGTAAACGTGTTTGTTGGCTGTTTGCCTCTACCGTTGGTATGTACGTTTTGTTCTGAGGGCAGACCGAGGCCCACGACATTGATAGTAAATTGTGGTTGCTCTCTTTTGTTCTTATAACATCGAATGACTCTATGTATGAGAGCAGACCATGGGAGATGAAGAAGTAATCAAGGGTCACATTTGAATTGTCACGCTCCCACGTCGGGATCAGTGGTTGCCAGTCTTTCAGCCACACTACGTTGTGGTAATTCCACAAGTTCATTAGATTAAGCCATGCCACTCATCTTTCTTCCGACGAGTACTGCATAGACAGATTGTTGCCTTGTGTTGTGTGATTCAAGCATTTTGCATTTAGGTCTCCACATGTGATCGTATAGGTGGTGCTCTGGTCAATGCTGATGTTATCAATGACTTCCGCTACTGAGTTTCAGAAGTGCGGTATGGATGTTTTCTGTGGGTTCCAGTATACGTTCACAATAGCTAGTTGTGCCGTTACCCAGTGCTTGGTGGTAGGTTCTTCCATATGATTCCACCATCTTTTTGATGATCTCGATCCCTGAGCCGAAACGGACTGCCAGTAAAAGACCTGAAGAGCGGCGGCCGAGCAGGCCTTTTGATGCAGGTGATATCTTGATAGAGAAGCCGGCGAGGAACGGCTTCTCCATCAACCAAGTCTCTTGTAAGCATAGAATGTCGAAAACCCCCAAAATCTTGATTATGTGAGTTGGTTAAGTGGGCGTGTCCTCTTGTGTTCCAGGAGCCCATGGTCAAAGATTTTTTGGGGAGGTTTTCAAATACGGGCTGTAGTGGTTGCTATCTGCCAAAGTTTGTGGTTAGGGCTGCTTGTAACTATTTCCATGGGCCCCTCGGGAGTCTCTTCTCGCTCTGAACCGGCGTTGTCTCTTTCAGTGAGCCAATTATATTATCGGATCGGCTCAGTCTTCTTGGTGTCTCCATGGTGTCACATTGTAGGTGTCTTTCTTCCAAACTCTGTAGCCGTTTTCCGTCCATAGGTATTGTCAGATCTTTGACCGTGGTTTCTTTTTCGGTCACTCTCATTTCACGCCTGGCCGTTGGAGGATGTCCGTCTTTCTGAGTAGTGTCCGTAGGGTCTTTGGTAGTAGCTGTCCCGGAGAGACCGATCGGTCTCATATGTCTGAGAATTGTACAGTTCTTCAGTTTTGGTAATGTAATGATACTTTTTTGTCCTAGAATCGGTGGACTTTGTTTTCCGAAATACCGCATGTGGCCCTAGAATTTCTAAGAGTATAAATTCAGCCCGCTTGAGGTCCTTGTAGACGTCATGCGGGACGTCTTGAAGTGCAGAGGCTTTGATCTGGAGATAGGCTTTTGCTTTTTGGTCTCTGTGGTATGGTTCAATGAAAGTGAAATCTTCTGTTCTTAATGACTGGAGTGTGTCTATTTTGCCTAGTATTCTAAGCACCGACCTTCTATTTAGGACCATCTATCTGTCTTTGCACAATGCTTGTTCCAGTTTGAAGATGCAGGTCCTTTTTTGTGGTTCTCGTCGGAGTTCCTCCGTGAGAGACACGTCTGATTCGCTGGTGCCACTTTTGGTGTTCGATGGTTCTGTGCTTGTGCCGAGGCTGATGGGTTACTGGCCTCTGAGTTTGATGAGTCGGGGTCTGTTTGTTGGGCCACATGTAATGATGCGTTTCTGATGTCAGGATGACACATCGTAGATTTGACCTTTGAGGCGATTTCAGAAGGTAACTGATTGTAAGTCATCACGGTAGTTCTTACAATGTCGTGACCAGCTGCAGAAATGGTATTCGAGCAGCTGGGTTCCAGTGGTTCTTCTGCTTTAGCCTTCATCTCCGAATGCTGGGTTAAATCCATTAAGGCAATCAAAGCCAGAAATTCGGCTGCGGTTCTAGGCAATTTGGTCAGATCTAGGGTCACTAGGGACTCCCTAGTGATTGTTTGTTGAACAGCTGGTTTGTCCATGGTTAGGTGGGTGAGGTTTTTAACTGACGATTGAGCTATGTGGGAACTGCATTTTGTGGTAGCTCATTGGTCTGTTCCCGCTAATCTCCGGGCAACTTTCTGTTTTGTAGAAGAGTCTTGATTCAGGGTTAGGTGAGTGGTAGCTAGACCCCCGTCACGTGATGGACTTGTCGCTCTTGTCGCTTTCGTTTCTAGTTTGTTGAAAATTGGAGCAATTACCACACTGGAATTGTCAGTCGTGGTCTGCTTAGGTTTTTCTATGCCCACTCAGATGCCCTGGTGGGTGGGTGTTTTCTCGTTCTGACTGGCTTCCAAACGTGCTAGTTTCGATTCCCAAAGGGCCTGTTAATTGTTGTTTTTCGAATCTACGGCCATTATGTAGCCTTCGACAAATATATGTTTTGAGTGGATCATCGCCAGCATTGTTGTATTGTCTTTACTTGAGTCGCTGATGGCTTCATAAAGCTTGCAAAACGGTGCCAGGGCAATTGTTATTGCTGACATTACTGTTGTCAAATCCAGTTTCTTGTTTGGCGAGTCTTTTTGTGAATCTCCCAGTAGTTTGCTTAGTCTTCTATTTTTGAGCAGTGTTGACTTGGGCTCTGTGCCATGGTTCGATAGAGAAGGGAGAAATGATTTTTCGATCAAATTACTTGCTTCTACCACTGAAGTTTGTCTCGGGGATGTTGTCAAAGGTCCTCCCTTGTTCTGGATCAGCGGTATCCGTTCTCTAGGCGTAACCGCCAGCGTGATTGGCAGTTCTGGTTGATGGAAATGGACTTTTGCCCACGGTTGCTGGCTTATCTCTCTCCTTGAGGAGCCTTCTTGATACGACCGCCGGCGAGTTGGAAGAATACCTTCTCCACCTATGTTGTTAGCCCCCAGGGGAGTCTGCTGCGATTGTCCCTTTTGCATTTTGCCCCCCCCCCCACGATTGGCTTTGATCCTCTTGCCTCCTATCTTGCTGGCTGTTTGTCGCTTGCTGGGGATCTTAGAATTCTACTATGAGGAGATGGTGGTGCTGGTGAGTCGTGGTACTTACGAAGAGGGTTGTTGGTTTTTCTGAGCTTAGAAACTGGTTGTGGTTCGTCTAGCGCCTCCAGAATTTCTGCATCGGACAGTTCAGTTTCTGGGTCCAGTTTGCGCTTACAATGCTTTTAAAAGAAGTTGAGAAGGGCACTTGATATCAATGGGTTTGGTAGAGGTTTCTTCGCAGTGTCCATTTTTTTTGTTGGCTGCGAATTGGTTTTTCTTCAAAACTTGAGGCATAGCATTATTTTCTTTTTTTCAATTTTTTCACCTCTGTTTTCTAGTCTTTCGGTGTTCAAACCCCCTTGAATTTTTCCCTTTCCTCTTTTTTTGTATAAGATTATTTTCGTGGTGAGGTGCGAGTTTTTTTTGGGCGTGGATGCCTCGATAATTGACCTCGATAGGTCTGTGTGTGAGTGATCTTTAGTCGTCCCCTTTGGTGATACCAAGTCATTTTGTTTGTCATAATCGTGTCCCTGGCCAGCTTCCAATTGTAGGCCGTCAGCTGCTAAAATCAGCTATTTTGGCGTCAAAGTTTGATCGTTTAGAATCGAATCATGATCTTGGGGACACATAATGATTGAGTCGCCTGGGTCGGGGTCTGCACCCACATGTATTTTGGCCGTCGCCCTCAGGTGTTGGTTGCCAGTTGCACTAGGTACAATTTCAAGCTACTTTGGGTTATTCGAGCGATCCCGTTGAAGAGGAGTCTTTAGCATTGTCAGCGACACGCCTTCCATCTGCCTAGATCCACTGTGCGGCAGGGCCGTAGGTAGCCTGTTACTTTGTTTCCTTTGAGGCTTGCATTTGCCTTGGATCATTTGGGGGTCGGCCAGAGCATCCTCCTCGAAGCTCCTCTGCTCCGCCAGATGAAGGTCCCGCCCGGACAGTCCTCCAACTATCTCGGCCAGTACACCTCTCATCAAGGCGGTAGTCTGGGGGGCAGGGGACAGAGTCGAGGAGGCCTCCGCCGGCCGCACCTGTGAGGGCTGTTTAGAGGACGTAGAAGGTGATGCAGCTGGAGCCGGTGCTTCTCGGCCAGCCGTGGACCCGAGCACCTCAGCCTCGCCACCCACCGATACCAGGATAAGCTGGATCAGGTAAGACCCGGTCCAGTCTGACGTTTTCAGCATTTTCAGCGTTTTCACAATTTCCACAATGTCCATCAAAGTCCGGGCTTGTGCAGACTTCTGAGACTTCAGAGCCTGCCGGTGGAGCGGGTTGGGCAAGGAGCACAGGCACTAACGTGTCGCTGCAGACAGGAAACGTCTTGCCTCGCTTCAGCTTCAGCAGGGATTTCTTTCCCAGTTGAACCGAATGGCTCCGCAAACATCGAAAGTCAGTTTCGACATCAAGAGGTGGCGGTTGGTTTGTGTCCGGCATGCAGCTCCTCAGGTCCGACATCTCCGACTGCCGAGGACTGCTCCAACTCTGCGGTCAACTTGCGTTCTGCTCTGCATAAGATAGCACACATTAAGTGGGTCCACCCACAACAGCAGCCACAGACAACAGACTGCAGGACTGCTCCAACTCTGCATTATAAAAAAGTATGTTCTAACCTTCCTATTTCCCTAACCCTTCCTTCCTGAAAATAAGAGTCTAAAAAGTATATTGGTGTTTGCTTGTTATTGAAGTCCCTTCACGGTGTAGGAGAAATGTATTAGCATGACCAAAGACTATTCACCAACTTTATTGACTTTGTAATGTGATTCCAAAGTTTGCTTGACGTGTAAATAAATAAATATATATAACTGATACCTTGATAGTGGAAATGTTACTTTTTTACTTGCATTGACTGATTTCATCTGTACAGCTCACGTTTAACCCTCTTGAGATAGGCCTGGCTGTTCAGTCACACTACCAACTAGCGTAGTACAGACCTATACCAAAAGGTAGTTAACCTAATGCCTGGCTGCTCAGTCACACTACCAACTTGTTAGTACAGACCTATTCCAAAAGGTGGTTTACCTAATACCAACCAGATAAGTCTTGTGTAGTCCCACCCAGTGTGACTGCACCAACTCGTACCTAAAAGCCCACTGCGCAGTGCCAAAAGGGCTAAGCCTAAAGGGGGTGTACCTGACACCATACATGCCAACATTCCAAAACACCTGGGAGGGCGATTTCTTCAGAGAAATCGGGAGACAATTTCCCCATAGGATTGCATTGGGGAAGTAATTATTTTAGGCGGGAGAACGTGAAAAATAGCAGTATTTTTCACTGAAAAATCGGGAGTCTCCCGCCTAAATTGGGAGGATTGGCATTGTTGTGTCCCGGCTTCCGGCCGATGCGTCTGCGGGAAGCAGGGAAGAGTAGGTCCGCATGGGTGGGCCTCGCTGCACAGCTTTGGCAGGAGCAGTGAAGACACTGACACCTTCGTGTTGCTGTCTTGCCCCGGAACTGCCTCCGCGGCGCGGGGGCGAGGCCTTTATTCGGGCGCCTTGCGTCACTGCGTAGCGGGACGCAAGGTGGATATAACATTCCTCCTTTATTATAACTGAACAATAAACAAATACACATATCTCAGCCAACGGGCTGCCCCCTATTCATCATGTCACTTGTGGGGTTCTCTACAACTGATAGTCTTTGAGACTGGCTGGAGGCTGGGTGGTGGCTCATAAACCATATCTTCCTCCCCTGGGTATGGCCCCCTGTGTCACCTCGGGTTGCTCACCTTCATTGTCCTGCTCACCCGGTTCTGGTGCGCTCCACGGTTCCTCGGCTCCTTCGTCCATGTTTCCACCATCGCGTGGGTTTTCCTGTCCCTCGTCCCTCGGCGGATTCTCTTCTTCTTCCGGGGGACATTCGGCATCTGTCCACAAGTTCCTTGGCACTGCTTTGAACCATGACGCATTTCTCGTCACTTGTCTTTGCCCCCTTTTTGCAGTTATCATGGTGCCATGGCATCCACTTATTGTCCACGGGGCTGCGTCATAGCGAGTGTGCAGTTTGGATTTGGATGGGTTCCTCACCATGACCACTTGATCACCAACTCGGTGGTCGGACTGCTTGGCACGCCTCTTGTTGCTAATGTGGGCTTTGGCTCCTGTCCTCCTTGTTTCGGTGCGCTCGTGGTGATGTGGTATGGAGGAGTTGATGACTGTGCCATACATTAGGTCTGCCGGCGGTATTCCTGGCGTGTTGTGGGGTGTGACCCTGTAATTCCGTAGGAATCAGTATAAGTCCACCTTCTATGGGCTAGCGTTGATGCGCGACAGGCGTAGTACCTTGTTAATTGTCCGCATGAAGCGTTCCACATCGCCGTTTGCCTGTGGCCATCACGGCATTATGTGGTGATATCGGATGTTGAGTTCCATGAGGTATTTTTTTAACTCTTCCCCTGTGAAGGGTGGGCCATTGTCGCTCCTGATTCTTCTTGGTAGTCAATGCATCGCGAACATTTTCTCGATCGTGGGTATGACGGCCTCTGCTGCCGTGGAGTTGAGGATCTTGACCTCTGGGTGCCTGGAGTGGTCGTCAATAGCCACTAGTAGGTGGATGCCTTCCTGTATTTTGCAAAAGTCTATGCTTATGGCGTCCCATCTAGCGGACCCTCGCACCGCCGATTGGATGGGCTCCGGATTGGGCAGAGGCCCTGTTATTTGGCATGGGAGGCAGGTGCTGACCAGCCGCTCGACTTTTCCGTCAATCTGGGGGAACCACACCTGGTGCCTTATAAGGGCTTTCGTCCCTGCTACTCCCTGGTGGCCTTTGTGTGCCAACGCCACGACTTTGTCCTGTAGGCTCAGAGGGATGATGATTTGGGTTCCTCGTAGGATGAGCCCTTCTTCTGTGATGGAGAGGTCCTGTCGGATCGCGAAAATCCCAGTGAGGAATTCTTTGGCTTCTGCTGTCTTATTGTGGATGTTCTGTAGGAACGACCTCCATTCCCCTGAGATGAGCGTGTCCTTTATCAGATTGCAGCATGGGTCCCTTTGCATGGCCTCTACTATGTCCTCAAGACTGATCACTTGAGGCATCATGGTGTGTATCACCTGGCAGATGTGCTCTTCCGTCTCTTCTGCTACGTGGATTTCCCTTGGTGTTGCCGCTCTCGGGTGTCTTGACAGGAAGTCTGCCGGATTGCCACTGCCTGGCTGGTACGCCAGTTCGAAGTCATATTGTTGGAGGTGCAACAACCACTTGGCAATCCGGGCAGGTGGGTGAGAAGAGGTGCCTGTGAAGATGGGGAGCAGTGCTTTGTGATCTGTGTAGGTTTTGAATTTCCGGCCGTACAGATACAGATGGAAGTGGCGGCAACCCCACAGCACGGCTATCGCCTCTTTTTCGATGTGGGAGTATCGCTGCTCCATTGGTGACAGTGCCCTGGAGGCATAGGCAATCAGCATTTGCTCTCCCGTTTTTGTCACCTGTATAAGAATGGCCCCTAGTCCCACGGGGCCGGCGTCCACGTACAGTTCAGTTGGAAGTGCTGGGTCGTAGTAGGCCATTGTAGTGTCAGCTGATAGTGATGCTTTAATGTGCTCAAACGCCTCTTGGCAGGCGGGTGCCCACTCCCACTTCGTGCTGGCTTTTGTAAGTTCTCAAAGGGGTTCCGAGAGCGTGGCCAAATTTGGGATGAACCTCTGTGATGAGGAACCAATAGCGGCCAATACAGAACAAAACAAGAGGGAGGGGGATGGGTCTATGATCACACCAGACCAGATAATGACAGGTTTAAGAGATACGCGGGAACAAGTAAAAGCCCAGACTACATGTCCCAGAATGCCCCACAAGAAAAGTATCATGACCAAGGAAGCAGACCCAGGTCCTTGAAGATAGGGGACAAGGTTCTGGTACTACTGCCTACCCACACTAACAAAATGCTGGCACGGGCCTTATCAGGTAACCAAAATCCTGGGACCAGTAAACTATGAGGTAGAACAACCCGAACGAAAAAACAAATATCAAAATTACCACATCAACCTACTCAAGCTGTGGAAAGAAGGAACCCAAAGTGTGCTGTGTTCAACCTTATCAGATATGTCCGTCCCTGAACAATTGGTTCCAAACCAAACTAGAAGCATACAGGATGTGCAATTGGGGGAACAATTGAATGAGAACCAAAGAACAGAATTATTTGATACATTCAACCCAGTAGCTGAAACCTTTTCGCGTATACCAGAGCGAACACATTTGGCAACCCATGCCATTCCAACGGAGGAAGGGAAAACGATACGCCTTAGACCGTACAGAATTCCAGAGGCAAAACGAGGAGAGATCGCCAAAGAAATAGAAGAGATGCTGGCTCTAGGAACCATTGTACCCTCAAAAAGCACCTGGTGTTCTCCAGTCGTCTTAGTGCCAAAACCAGACGGCTCCACCAGGTTCTGTATGGACTTTAGGCAGCTGAATGCCATTTCGAGGTATGAAGCGTATCCAATGCCCAGAATTGATGAGCTCATAGAAAGACTGGGTTCAGCCACATACCCGAGTACCCTAAACTTGACAAAAGGTTATTGGCAGATTCCCCTCGAACCGGCTGACCAGGAGAAAACAGCGTTTGCCACACCCCAGGGCCTGTTCCAATTCACGGTTTTGCCCTTTGGGCTACATGGGGCTCCAGCTACTTTCCAGGCACTAATGGATAAAATACTGAGACCACATGAACGATATGCGGCTGCATATCTAGACGACATTATAATTTTCAGTAAAACGTGGAATGAACATTTATTACATTTAACCCAAGTAATACAGGCGTTAAAAGAAGCCGGTTTACATATTAACCCAAAAAAATCGAAACTGGCTGCCCAAACCACAAAATATCTCGGGTATGAAGTTGGAGGTGGTATCGTAACCCCATTGATAGACAAAATCCAAGCCATCCAAAAGTTGAGAATGCCGGAAACAAGAAAATAAATTCGAGCCTTTCTAGGGTTCGTGGGGTACTACAGAAGGTTCCTGTCCCATTTCTCAACCATAGCAGCCCCCCTTATGGACGCTCTGAAAACAAAGCGTCCTCTACAAATCTCCATTGAGGCAAAACAGGCTTTTCAAACGTTAATACAAATGATTTCCTCCAAACCCGTTCTACATTGTCCTAACTTTGCCAAAGAGTTCTATTTGTAGACAGATGCCTCAGGATGTGGATTGGGAGCAGTACTCTCACAGGGTACCGAACAAGACCTATGTCCTATAGCTTTCATCAGCAGGAAACTACTTCCACATGAGATCCCGTACTCTACTCTGGAAAAGGAATGCCTAGCAATTAAGTGGGCAGTAGAGACACTAAGGTATTACCTACTGGGAAGGCGGTTTACCCTCTTTACTGATCATGCTCCCCTGAAGTGGTTGGCAACACAGAAAGACTCCAACCATAGAGTCCTACGGTGGTTTTTGACTTTACAACCATACCACTTCATAACAGTTCACAAACCTGGAAGATATCAATTGGTGGCAGACTATCTATCCAGAGCCGTTGACATGCTCGAACGGCATGAGTCTTTGGGGGGGAGTATGTGATGAGGAACCAATAGCGGCCAATACAGAACAAAACAAGAGGGAGGGGGATGAGTCTATGATCACTCCAGACCAGATAATGACAAGTTTAAGAGACACGCGGGAACAAGAAAAAGCCCAGACTACATGTCCCAGAATGCCCCACCACTATCACACCGGACAACACAAATATAAGAGACACAAGAGAAAAGACACAAACTACATATCCCAGAATGCCCCAACGGATACATAATCAAAACAAAGCCAGAAAATGGGAATAGAAATCAGACAAGGAAGACGAAAAACCACATTTCCATATAATGGGGGTTCCGGGCAGGCGGGGTTAAATGCAAAGCTAACTCTGTGAAGCGGAAGCTGGGAAGAGGTGAATTAGCCTCAAGTCGAAGGAGCCCAGGGCGGGGAACGCCTAACGCTAATTACTGGGGAGGAGACTCACCGGGGTTAAAAGCATCAGAAAACAGCTCAACTTGTCTCTCGTTTTGCAGGAGTGGAAGGAGGCTGACAGAGTGGACTCGGAATGGTACGAGGACAGTACCCCATATCGGTGGGCGTATTAGAGAAAAAAGGAAAACTCACCGGAGTGTACCGTACCGGACCTGTAGTCAAATCCGACTGCACCGTATATGAAGACGAGTCTCAACGGCGGAAAAAGGAACGTTTTGGTGATTTACTGAAGTCCAGCCAAGGCCAGTGTGGAACGGCTGGCTCCGAGCACCGGCCGCAGAGCTTGAAGAGAAAGGCTCTGAACCATTCGGAAGTGTTGAGTAAACGCTCAAGTCAGAATATTGCTGTTTTGAACAAAGAAAGGCTACCATTCCTGTGTTCTCCATATTTTGAACTGCATTCGGTTGTGGACAAGCAATATTGCAATCCTTGAGTTTGTCTTTTGAGCAACCTGTAAGATCCTTTATTTTTTTGTTTTGTTGCTATGAACTCTAAGTGAAGTTAATTGGATAAGGAGAAGTCCGGGTGAACACCCATTTAACCTCTGGTGAGCTGTAAGAATAAAATACTATTGGGTAACTTACCTTCTTGTCTCTGGCTCACTACTTTACAACCTCCGACAGTAGGTGGCCATTCCTAAAAAACTGTGCACTTCCGTTGACGTGGTGGGGGGTGTGGCAGCTTGGATGTCCGCCACTTTTTGGGAGTCCGCTGAGATGCCTGTGCCATTGAACGTGTACCCAAAGAATATTTCGTCCTTCAGGAATTCACATTTTTCTTTATGTATTGTCAGGCCTGCGCTCTCTAACCTGCTGAGCAGCATGTGAAGCCTTCTCATGTGTTCCTCTTAGTTGCTGGCATGAATCAGAATGTCGTTGCTGACATTTAAGACTCCCGGTATGTCTCGGATCACCTCCTGTATTGTTTGCTGGAAGACCTCGGCAGCTGAGGAGATTCCAAAGCTCAGGCGCTTCTACCTGCGTAGGCCAATGTGAGTTGAAAATGTCGTTATGTACCGGGAGTCCCGGTGTAGCTTCAGCTGGTGATAACCGGCGTTCAGGTCGACCTTTGAGAAAATCTTGGACCCGGTGAGGTCTGCCACTATCTCATCCAGGGTCGGGGTGATGTGGCGCTCCCGCTTGATTGCTGTTGTGTAGCCGCATGTCTATGCATATTCTGACCTTCCCCGGTTGTTTTGGCTTCTTTGTAACAACCATGGGAGAGACCCATGGCGTGGGCCCCATCACTTCCTCGATGATGCCCGCTTTCTCCAGTGCCCTTAGCTCCTTTTCCACTTGGCTGCGGATGTGGAACGGTGTCTTTCTGTGTCACACTGCTCTCGGTTGAAGTGACTCATCGATGTGTAGCCTGATCGATTTTCCTTTTAGGATCATATTCCCTTGAGTAGATTTGGGTATTTCTCCAGCATGTTCTCGACTTCTTGTGAGTCGGTCACTTCGCAAATGAAGCTTACCAGCCCTAGGTCCTCTGCTGCACCTCCACTCAGGAGACATTCGATGCCCGCATTTACCACTTAGATTTTCGATTGCAGTGACTTTTCTCTGTGGCTGATGGTGGTTCGGAATCTGCCTACTATGGGCAGTGGGGTCTTACACCCATATGCAAATAGTAGGGTGTCTGTAGCTTTCATGTCAGGTTGGGGCTGTAGTGTCTTGAACGTGGTCAGTGGCATCACTTTTACAGAGGCCCCGGTGTCTATGGTCATCAGTATGTTTTGGCCCTGGACCGCTACCTGACATTTTAGTCTTCTCAGCTTCCTCTTTGGCGTGGTGTTTCCATAGTTGAGGGCTGACACCAGGTAAACTTTCCTTCCTTTCTTCCACTGCTCGTTCGCGGATTCCTGTTGGGCATGTGCTGCATCATCACATTCTCCCTCTGTGGAGGAGTTTGTGGTTTCGATCCGCCAGACGCTAACCTGTTTCTTTTTCTTTCCCCCACTCCTGTCCTGGGATGCTTGCGGTGTCTGCTGTTGCACGCCCGACGACCTGCATGCCTTGGCATAGTGGTCTTTCCTGCCACATGCGCTGCATGTGATACCCTAAGCCGGGCAGTTGCGTCTTCCGTGGCAAGGCCCTCCGCACCACCCACATTCAGTGGGTCCAGGGGTTCGGGGCTGCCATCTGGGTTGCGTGTAGTTTCCACCGGTCTCATCCCTCATAGGCTGGCGATTCGTGATCTGGGTCACGGTGGCTGATGTGAGGGCCGGCTGTAGTTTCTGGAGGGTCATGCCCGTGTGTGCTGCCCTGGCGTGTGCCAGTTCCCTCTGGCGGCCCAGTTCAAGGATTCGGGTCAGGGAAATGCCCTTCTCGCTCAGCACCATTCTCCTCAGTTTTTCTGATTGGATGCCATTTATGAGTTGTCGTTTGATCTCCTTCTCTATGTCCGTGAACTCGCACGAGATTTCAAGCTTCCGGAGCCTGGTGTGGTAGGCATCCAACGTTTCCTCTTCTAGCTGGATGGTTGTGCAGAATATGAATGTCTCGTGATCTGGATTGAGCTGGGGCAGAAAATGGGCCGTTAGGGCGTCCTTCGTCTGCTGATAGGAATCAAGGCGGTCATCGATAGTGAATTAAAGATGCGTAATATCTCATCCCCCACATTTAGCAATAGGTGCAACCTCATTTTCCTTGTTGTGGTAATGTCTTTACACTCCATTGCATCTCAAACTTCTGTAACCACAGTTGCCATCTTGGACCAACTGATGATGGGTCAGTGTAGGGGTCAAACGGATGGAATGCCACTGATGAGCCACCTTGTGGGCGAGCTTGCGGTGTGGACGACAGGTTCGCGGCCAATCTAGATGGCGTACCAGACCTGGGGGTGGATGTGCCTGTCGCCATGTTTGAAAAGTCAACTGCGCACTTGTGGGGATCGATGTCTCACCTTGGTGTGCCCCTGTGGGAGTTCTCGGCTTTCCTTGCGTGTTTCCACGTGCTGGCCGTGGTGGACCGCCTTCTCCCCCTTCAAACACCTACTACGTGGTTCAGGTGAACTCTGGCTCCGTGTGGCCGTGTGGTGGAGCCAATCCGACGTTGCAAATGGATCAAGTGGATCAAGGAAGATGTGGGAGGAATGACAAAAATTAGAAAAAATTATTCTTACTTTTTTTTTGGGTGGGGGTTTGTGTGCCCCACCGTGTTTCCAAAAATGTTGCTGTTGGCAGCGGCTTCAAAAGAAGCTGAGTGTGGGCGGCACACGTGCCGTTATGTTCGCTTCCTCGTCGCCAGTGTTGTGTCCCGGCTTCCGGCCGATGCGTCGGCGGGAAGCAGGGAAGAGTAGGCCCGCGTTGGTGGGCCTCGCTGCACAGCTCCGGCAGGAGCAGTGAAGACACGGACACCTTCGTGTTGCTGTCTTGCCCCGGAACTGCCTCCGTGGCGCGAGGGCGGGGCCTTTATTTGGGCACGGGGACGCAAGGCGGATATAGCTGACACTATCACCTCAACTTACATAAGCGGGGATCAACCTCCTTCGGGGAGGGGGTGTTGAGCTCTGCTACACATCCTTGAAGGTTATTTATCATGGTGTTTGGTAATAAATTGGTGATGGGGGGTTGTAACTGCACCCTAGTTTTCTTCCTGGATCATTTTTACCGCTTTCTTTGGTATGCCTCACAAGCACTGGGCATTCCTGCCTAACTTCCAGGTTTAGCCCGGAGACGCAGGGTTTTTACGCTCTTCTCCGGGAAAAAGCATTGAGTATCTGGGTTTTCCTGCTAATCAGCTGCTCTTCATCCGCAGTCTCTTGATGTGCACTCGTTGCCGACATTGTGGGCTGCCCCGAACTGTGTGTGTGCCTTTCATGGCGTGGTCCTGTCCTCCTGTTGCTGAGCTGACAGCTGAGGCACAGTACAGAGGCACTGGAGACATCCATCCATCATAAGCCACTAGGAGTTTGCCCTCGGTTCGGATGGACATCTGAAGGCTGTTGCTTGTGTGTTCTGTGAGCCAGCCCCAGGAGTCTAATGTAACCCTTACTAAGGCTTTATATAAAAATGTCCAAAACTCTAAATAATCCTTACACCTTTTACTGCATTCATTTATATATTTGTATATTTTAATACTGGTTGCATTTAAAGTCATTGGTTTGTTTTGCTGCATAAACCTAGACTGCTGGCCTGTAACCTACGCAGTTCTGGTAGTTCCTTTATTTCCGACCCCGACCTATCACGTGACCCCGGTCTCCCGTAGTACACGTGACATCACAGAGGTGATGGAATGGAATCCTGAAGTGAGGGCTGGGACTGCACAAGGAAGTACTGTGAGGAGGAGGAGTAATCCTAAGGGTTGATACTAGTTCCCATCCGAGAAACGGACCATCGGTTGTTAGGGCCATTTCTCAGATGGGAAATAGCTGCTTCAGTGTGAGTGAGCTAGTTCCCATTAGAGAAATGGCCCTTTTTTGCCCCCTAGTGGCTAAGTCCTGCATAATAATGGGAACTAGCCCACTCACACAGAGAAGGCTAGTTCCCATTAGAGAAATGGCCCTTTTTGCTCCCCTAGTGGCCAAGTCCTGCATAATAATGGGAACTAGCCCACTCACACAGAGAAGGCTAGTTCCCATTAGAGAAATGGCCCTTTTGCCCCTAGTGGCCAAGTCCTGCATAATAATGGGAACTAGCCTACTCAAACTGAGAAGGATAGTTCCCATTAGAGAAATGGCCCTTTTTGCTCCCCTAGTGGCCAAGTCCTGCATAATAATGCAAACTAGCCTACTCACACTGAAAAGGCTAGTTCCCATTAGAGAAATGGCCCTTTTTGCCCCTAGTGGCCAAGTCCTGCATAATGGGAACTAGCCCACTCACACAGAGAAAGCTAGTTCCTATTAGACAAATGGCCCTTTTTGCTCCCCTAGTGGCCAGGTCCTGCATAATAATGGGAACTAGCCCACTCACACAGAGAAGGCTAGTTCCCATTAGAGAAATTGCCCTTTTTGCCCCTAGTGGCCAAGTCCTGCTATTTCCCATTAGAGAAGTGGCCCTTTTTGGCCCTAGTGGCCAAGTCCTGCATAATAATGGGAACTAGCCCACTCACACAAAGAAGGCTAGTTCCCATTAGAGAATTGGCCCTTTTTGCTCCCCCAGTGGCCAAGTCCTGCATAATAATGGGAACTAGCCTACTCACACTGAGAAGGCTAGTTCCCATTAGAAAAATGGCCCTTTTTGCCCCTAGTGGCCAAGTCCTGCATAATAGTGGGAACTAGCCTACTCACACTGAAGCAGCTATTTCCCATTAGAGAAAGTGCCCTCCGACCTGGAAAGGCAGAAAGGTCCACTCGTCTAATGGGAACTAGCCCACTCACACTGAAGCAGCTATTTCCCATTAGAGAAAGGGCCCTCTGACCTGGAAAGGCAGAAAGGTCCTCTCGGCTAATGGGAACTAGCCCATTCACACTGAAGCAGCTATTTCCCATTAGAGAAGCGGCCCTCCGACCTGCAGAGGCAGAAAGGTCCTCTCGTCTAATGGGAACTAGCCCACTCACACTGAAGCAGCTATTTCCCATTAGAGTAACGGCCCTCTGACCTGCAAAGGCAGAAAGGTCCTCTCGGCTAATGGGAACTAGCCCACTCAGACTGAAGCAGCTATTTCCCATTAGAGAAACGGCCCTCCGACCTGGAAAGGCAGAAAGGTCCTCTCGTCTAATGGGAACTAGCCCACTCAGACTGAAGCAGCTATTTCCCATTAGAGAAACGGCCCTCCGACCTGGAAAGGCAGAAAGGTCCTCTCGTCTAATGGGAACTAGCCCATTCAGACTGAAGCAGCTATTTCCCATTAGAGAAGCGGCCCTCCGACCTGCAGAGGCAGAAAGGTCCTCTCGTCTAATGGGAACTAGCCCACTCAGACTGAAGCAGCTATTTTCCATTAGAGAAGCGGCCCTCCGACCTGCAGAGGCAGACAGGTCCTCTCGGCTAATGGGAACTAGCCCACTCACACTGAAGCAGCTATTTCCCATTAGAGAAACGGCCCTCCGACCTGTAAAGGCAGAAAGGTCCTCTCGTCTAATGGGAACTAGCCCATTCACACTGAAGCAGCTATTTCCCATTAGAGAAGCGGCCCTCCGACCTGCAGAGGCAGACAGGTCCTCTTGTCTAATGGGAACTAGCCCACTCAGACTGAAGCAGCTATTTCCCATTAGAGAAACAGCCCTCCGACCTGGAAAGGCAGAAAGGTCCTCTCGGCTAATGGGAACTGGCCCACTCACACTGAAGCAGCTATTTCCCATTAGAGAAGCGGCCCTCCGACCTGCAGAGGCAGACAGGTCCTCTCGTCTAATGGGAACTAGCCCACTCAGACTGAAGCAGCTATTTCCCATTAGAGAAACGGCCCTCCGACCTGGAAAGGCAAAAAGGTCCTCTCGTCTAATGGGAACTAGCCCATTCACACTGAAGCAGCTATTTCCCAATAGAGAAGCGGCCCTCCGACCTGCAGAGGCAGAAAGGTCCTCTCGTCTAATGAGAACTAGCCCACTCAGACTGAAACAGCTATTTTCCATTAGAGAAACGGCCCTCCGACCTGGAAAGGCAAAAAGGTCCTCTCATCTAATGGGAACTAGCCCATTCACACTGAAGCAGCTATTTTCCATTAGAGAAGCGGCCCTCCGACCTGCAGAGGCAGACAGGTCCTCTCGTCTAATGGGAACTAGCCCACTCAGACTGAAGCAGCTATTTCCCATTAGAGAAACAGCCCTCCGACCTGCAGAGGCAGACAGGTCCTCCCGGCTAATGGGAACTAGCCCACTCACACTGAAGCAGCTATTTCACATTAGAGAAACGGCCCTCCGACCTGCAAAGGCAAAAAGGTCCTCTCATCTAATGGGAACTAGCCCATTCACACTGAAGCAGCTATTTCCCATTAGAGAAGCGGCCCTCCGACCTGCAGAGGCAGAAAGGTCCTCTCGTCTAATGGGAACTAGGCCACTCACACTGAAGCAGCTATTTCCCATTAGAGAAACGGCCCTCCGACCTTTCTGGCTCTCTAGGTCAGAGGGCCGTTTCTCTAGCTACTTTAGTGTGAGTGGGCTAGTTCCCATTAGACGAGGGGACCAATTGATCTCCTGTTGATCATCAACTTGTCCCGAATGTCCTCTTTCTGATAATGTTCAAAACAACACTTTATAGCCAACCCTCACAGTGCTGTAACAAACTCCTCAATGGTCTCACAACATTTCTGTTGTCTGATGGAAAATTGATAACAAGCCAAAATGTTATTCCCCTTCACCTCATAATGCTTGTCCATCTTGGCTATGCATACATCAAGCTGGTTGCCCATCTTGATGCATTCAGCTAGTTTTAAGAAATTGTTGTCCAGCCCGACCTCGACAAAGAAACAGTGCCTCTTTCTTTTTACTCAAATAATTAGGACCATATACTGCTAACATATGCTTCTGGAATCTTTCTTTCGATATAATAACCTAGGAATAACCCAGTGCCTGGTATATTTCCCATAATCTTTGAATTCATTTCTGTTGCTTCCCTATTTTTGTGCTCTTGGTATTTGTCACAAATGTCCGTAATCTCCCTTTTAAAGTGCAATGAAAAAACACCTCTCAGAGTAACAGCCAATTGTGCTACGGCATGCTCCCTTCTTTATGTGTGCAAGTGTTTCTTTCGGTCGCTACAGTGCACGTGGGACAGGCACAGCACGGAGCGCAGTGTCCGCAGTGAAGGCCTTCAGCTTGTCACATAGCTAAGCAACAGACATGTCAAATCCTTATCATGTCTAAAATTGCCAGGTAACAACTTGCAACACCGGACAATGCGTCCTTGGATCACGTGTTCTGTCGTCTGCATGCACGGCTATGCTGCTTGGGTGCTTCCTGTGTCCTCATAGGCTCACGCACAGCCCAGATTATCCCCAATAGATGCCTGGAGAGTCCCACTGAGCTACCATTTTGACTGTGCAACTAACCCTGTACCTGTTCAGCCAGGGCAACCACACTCAATGGCAAGTGCAGGCTCTTTGCCATTGCCGCAACTCATCACCAGTTAAGGAAGTGAACCAGAACACAGCCAGTATGTGTGACTTAATTTCTTTTAAGTTCATTTTATGCTGTAACAACTCTCTCTGTCCTCCCCCTTACACCAACCACCATACAACTTGCCTTGCATTCTCTTCTAGTGTTCTCTGTTCACATTCCACACCCATAAGATTCCGTCTGCTGACATTCCTAACACTGTAAGGAGTCCCCCTTTCTTCTAGAGGACTTTAATCCCATGGCCACTTTCCGTATTCTGATATTACTCAACTAGAGTTGTATTGCCAAGTGGGAATGCTTCAGTTAGTCCCCCTCTAGTGCTCTATATGAGCATGGGTTGATCCTCCTCGGATTGACGATGCATTGGCCCTATTGGGCATGAAGATTTGTTTGCTCTCCTGGCCAGAAAGACCATTTGTTTGTCCCGGGCTTGAAGATGCGCTGGCACTCCTGGGCTTGAAGACAAAGATGGGCCCTTCCAGGGGCCAGAAACCGATGATGTGATGCATCGGCAGGGCCAGAAACCGAAGACAGGCCCACTCAGCTTGGTGTTGAGAGTTAAACCACAGTCAAGTTGGTTTACCCAGGGTACTGCACTCCTCCTCATCTTTCCAATACCCCTCTCTACTTTTGATGGGCTAGGTATTAGGTTAAGATGTACAACCAGGCACCAGCTAGCATAATACTTAATGGACACAGGCTTTCGTCCACAGCATTTACCTTATTTTCAGGGTCCACCTTCTGCACTTCTTCCTTCCTCCACCTTCCTTTTCTTCCTCAGTAGCTTTCCAAAAATGTTCCTCCATCGGTGGCCCTCTTCCTACACCGATTTTGTCTGTACCTTTTAAACTGTTCTCCAAGTAATTTCTTCCTTTCTCTTGTGTCTCACCTTCCATCTCTGCTTTTCCCCCATTGCTAGTTTTCCCCTTTTTACGCTGCTCTCCACTTTCCCTTCTTTTGTCCCATCTTCACCTTCCTCTCCCATCCACCTCAAGTCTTACTCTCCTTCAACTCCCTTCGCCTTCCTTCTTCCTCTTTTACTCCGCTCTTTACTGCAATGCTTGTTTCTAAACTCCCATACTAGGCCCTCTACCAAAGCCTCCCTGTATAGTCCTGCCCCTTTTTATACTGGAAAAGGAAAGGTGTTAATTAATGTGCCCAACTCCTTGTGTGTACGTGACAAAGTGATTGGCTCTTCTGAGTAACTCGCCATCTTCAGATGTAGTGATTCTTATCAGTTATAAATTGTCAGCTGCCAACTTGAAGTCAAGCAGCGCTGTCATGGTAGCTGCCTGACCCCACCATGGTGCCTCCTGAAGGCAGCTGCGCAATAACTCTGCCAACCTTGAACCTCCTCATATGCCAACTTCATTGCATACACAAGCTCAAGTAGGTCTTTTCCACAGTCCATCCTGCAGACTGTGTATTCAAATATACTTTTAGTGGGATCAAAGACGATACCCACAAAACTTTTGACCTTCTAATGCAGAGTTGTTCATTCTTCAAAACTCTACCAGGTCTTGAATTACAGACTGGTACCTGGCAAAGGATAAAGTGTATAGGGTATACGCCTTGGGAATACCTTATATACTGGCTATTATCTTTTTGAAAGTACAGGCCCCTCCAGGGTCTCGTAGCTCCATTCCCATATGTCCTCCTAGAAACATGGTCACAGTTCTCTCCTTTTTTATGCTGTCACTCAGTTCATTGTTGTACTTAATATGTAATTATTTTCATTGATAGTTTCATATTTTAAGTCGTTTGTATTCCATGAAAGTATTTATATTGTTAAAGTAGGCCTTATTTTCATTTATTTTATTACTCGAGTTATCAGTTCATGGTTCTTACATATTTATCATATTCAAGATTTATTATAACCATTTAATTGGACCAAAGTGTGAAATATCTTAGCCGTTGGCATAATTATGGATCTATGTGTTTAAATTGAACCTGAAGTAGTTGCATTTTTTCCAAATGTTTTGTACCCATTTTTTTAAATATCAGATTTTGGGGTAGGTCGCTCTCACTGCACTTGAGGATGGTGGACTCACATGGGAGACAGATGCCGAAGGCCGGGGACATCACCTCCAGCCGTCCTCGAGTTTTGGCTAGGCTACATTACAGCTTTTCCCTTCGTGGAGGTTTTGGCACACTGCCGAGGCTCCTTGGTGGGGGAAAGCTGTAACATAGGCCAGCCAGAGCTCCAAGATGGTTGCAGGTAAAGTGCCCGGCCTTGGGCGGCTGTCTCCCATGTGGGTTGACCATCCCGCAGCCCAGCAGCGGTTCCAGGAAGCACCAGAAGGGTGCCACTTCCTCAGGGTAGGTGACCCTGTCAGTGCTCCCTGGGACAGCCGCTGCACTTGGAGATGGTCACTCCATATGGGAGACAGCTGCCCAAGGCCAGGAACAAACTATCCTGGAGTTCTGGCTGGCCTGTGTTACAGCTACTCCCTCTGGGAAAGGTCGGGGAACCTGCCGGGGCTCCCTGGGAGTCCTGCTGCACTTGGGGATGGTGGACCCACATGGTAGAGTCATCCAAGGCCGGTGACATCACCGCAGACCATCCTGGAGCTCTGGGTAGGCAGCATTACAGAATTTCCCCTCATGGAACGGATGGAGACCCTGCTGGTGCTCCTTGGGAGTGTCGTTGGACTTGGGGATGGTTAACACTTTTTCACCCAGGTAGGTACACCCACACGAGGTACTGTTTTCATCCAGACACCTTTGGGAAGGTAGGCCATGTGTTGGCGGTATGTTTCAGTAGTTTCCAGGTTGGAAATGTCTGAAAATTGTGTTTATTTTCCCTAAATTTCAGACTTTGCCGGGCTTTTGGGTAATAAATTCTAGGGCAATTGGCACAAGTCAGACCTCTGTGGGTTCCTACGGGAGTCTGCTCTCCTGAAACGCTTGGGTTACCAGTGGTTTAGCCCTTTCCATTTGCACCCAGGTAGTTGCACCGACACATGAGGTACAGTTTTCGTCAGGGCATGTGTGGGTATGTAGGATAGTAGGACATTTGTTGTTTTCTCTTGGTTTAACATTTTCATACATTTGCTATTGCACTTTGTTACACAACCCTTTAATTTCCCAAATGTGAACTACATGTAGCTGCCGATTTAAGCACTGTATGCTTTTGTAACCTGCTCAAGTCACCTACCCTTCAAAAGGGCTGCCTGTGCTCTTTCAAAAATGGTATGCTTGCCATTCCTCACATTTATTTTCCTTATTTACACATGCTAAGTATGTCTGTTTAGGCCGTCAGCATAAAATTCCTGTGTACTAGGGCTCCGTTTTTGGCTTATGGTACATGCGATTTCCTAACTGGAAAAGTCAGGGGAATGTAGCGGGGCACTGCTTTTCTAAATATTCATAGAAGCCATTACCTTACAGGTCCAACCATGTCCAGCACATACCTTTTTTAACTGTAATATTTCAAATCTTTCCCCAAACTATGGGCATTTTCCCTACATAGATGTTGCCTCACCTGCACAAATCACCCTTTCCTAAACTTGGAATGTTGTCTTCTTTTCAGAAATGTATGCCTTGGTCTTCCCTTTCAGCTTTACTACCCTCCTCTTCCATTCCGTCCCCGCATGGACTATTGGGGGGTTGGTGGGGCGCTAGGGGTAAACCTGCATAGCTCTCACAAAATTGATGGTAACCTTATTTTTTTGGTTTTCACTCAACCTGTTCTTGAAAGCCTGGAAAATGGCAAATTCAGCACAGCAAATCATTTGTTCCTAGCTCTTACAAGGAACACCCACAGGCTTCTTTCCTCTTTGTACATAATTTTATTGCCATTGTCTGAAAAAACACAAAATGTGCTCTGTTTTCGGTTATTTTCTCTCACCCCCATACAGCAAACTAGGATTCCTAGGTGGCATTATGATCACCTACATGTGGGAAGAAAGGGGGCCAAATTTGAGGGAGATATCACATGTAAATAAAGCATTACAAGGGATTGAATAGCAACATACCGAAACCACCAAAAAAGGGCTTGGCGCGCGGGGGGGTGGGAGGCATTGGCAGTTAAGGGGTTAAAAACAAATAACACATTAGCTTAAAGAAATAGACAATTGGGTAACTGAAGTGTTTTTATTATGACAAGTGCTTACACTGTAAAGCAACAAATAATACATATACATGTGTAAACCAAAGATCAAATTGGTGGAGCCATATGGAGTGAACCTGCTTTACCTGGGGGATTGGAAGGAAAAAGAAGCCGAATAGTGAAACATTTATGGAAAAACAGTTCTCATAACTGCACATGAGTCGCTGCAAGAATTGGATAAAAGAAAAAGTAAACTTTATTATTGCAAATGTTCACAATCTTTTGTCACAATATTTCCTGTAAGGGCTCAACAGATATTACGACTTCACACCTTCAGCAGGGGAACGATGGTACACAGTGCCGGAGGTTTGTGACGCAATTATCGATCTATAAATTATTTGCTTTTCATAATGGTGCTGTAGTGTGAATAGGTACAGGTAAACTATAGACAACTAAAGGTCTCAGAATATTTGCAAGTAAAAAATGTCACTCGAAATATGGATTTATAGGACAGTGGGCCTCATTACAAGGTGGGCGGAATAGGTTTAACAGCGCCGGTAAACCCAATCCACCCTATTACGAGGTTCCCTTGCGGGACCCCCCTCGGAACGTCTGGTCAGACCAGACGTCCTTTGCGGGTCCCGCAAGGGGACCATTCCCATTGAGCCCTGTGGGGGCTCAAATGGAAATGGGGATGGGGTTTTTGAATGAGGAATTACCGGATCCTCCAAGGTTGGAATGGCCTGGTAATTCCTCATTCAAGGAACCCGGACCAGAGTTTGGAGGCAGCCATGGTGCTAATAGCACCATGGCTACCTCTAAACTCGTAATGCGGCCCAGTGAGTTAAAATAACATGAAAAGCAACTCGCACTGCCTAAAATTAAAAATGCGATTAGAGTGGAAGGAACTCAGAAACACTTGACACGTTTCTCAAGCGCACCTGGCACTCTTTGAATCCGTTATACTCTTGGCACTTTAGTCAGGCATTTGCAATAGTTACGATTTGCCTTGAAGTAATATGGTTCTGCTTTGACTTTATGGCGCATTTGCACACAGCACTTTTATATGGATGTATAATGGATCTATATGTACGAGGCAGTTTGTCAGTATTTAATATCAGGCATTCCAAGCGGAGTGGCCGAGCACAAATGTACAAACAGAATTTAGCCTGTAGACATTCTGCCCCAGTTCCATAAAAGGCATGATGTACTAGACATTAGCCCTTGACCTGAATGGGCTTGGCCATGGGTAGCCAATGAAGATGGCGCACACATGGAGTAATGTGAGCACAACTAGGTGTGTAAGTGGCTACTCTGGCTGCAGAGTTCTGCAGGACCTGAAGGTGCCATAAGAAGTAGCCAGTTTGTGCCAGAAATGGGGCGTTGCAGTGTTCCATGGAGGACATAACAAGTAAGGACACCAAAGGGGCACGTAACTGAGAAAGGAGTAAACAAAGAACCTTACTATGGGGTTTTCAGTTGAAGATGGCCCCTTTGACATACTAGACTTAGCTTTTCTGTCTGCGGAATCTCAGATGACATACTTACCCCTAAAGATGGCCAAAAAGAGGGGGTCCAAAAGGCAGTAGAGGAAGGAGGGCCCACCACCAACACCTCATTTTTTCCCCTTGAAGCAGCTATTACACATCCATGCACCCACAGCTTCGAGACAGGACCTAAATCTGGTCGCTGTCTGGACAAGAGAGAGATCTAAACGGACCAGGATCTGTGTGATCTGTTAAGAATAACAGTGGAAGCCGTGAGAGCAGATAAGCTTGGTAAGAGGTTACATGTGCATGTTAAACAAAACCTGGAAGATGGAGGAAACCTGAGGGAATCCACATCTCAAGGCAGACGGTACAGAGTGAAAAGGAGGGTGATGGAAATTGACTGTTCGGTTAGAGGAAAGCAAAGAAAACCAGGAAAGTACGGCACCAGAAAGGCCGGCCCAGACGAGCAAGGCGGCATGGTCAACGGTATCAAAGGCGGCAGATAAGTCTGGTAATAAGCACTGACGCTGCCAGAGTTGTGCATCCAAGCCGCATCATCAGCGTTGGAGACCAGCACCCCCTCTGTGCCACATCCTGGACGAAAAATGGATTGAGAAGTGTGGAAGAAAGATTACTCAAGAAAGGGAAGACGAAGGTTCAAAAAGCTTCATAAGGAGATTCCAAAAGGGCCCCCGCGACCACCCCACCGTGAGGAGCGCGCTCCTCCCCGGCCATCCGAAAAAGGAGCAATAAGCGGCGTTACAAGAGCCTAGGGCAGCAAAAGCAAAAGGGACGTCCCGTGAAGCGAGCGGTCCCCAAGAAAACTTCAACTGCAGCGTTTGGGGGCAGAGTTAGTGGACCTGAGACCGCCAGCAGCGAAGCCTGTGTGGGGACTGTCAGTCAAGCCGGAGGAGATCAGAGAACCCACGCGGGTGGTGCAGAAGACGCAGGGTGCCCATTCAGCCAAGGCAACATAGGCGAGACTGGGGAGTGTGAGCGGACCACCGCGGATCCACTGGCAATACAGCAGAGCCGGCGCAGCCCGGACACCCAGCTACAAATGAGAGGGAGCGGGTAGTATTCCCCTGAAATCCTGCGCCTGCCTCTGCCCCATACAGCAAGCCCGGCTCCACGCAGCGCAGGGCCTCCACGAACCACGCGGCATAGGGCCCCCATGAGCTGTGATGCGCCCCAGCTGGCGCAGGGTAAGTAGGCATAATTAAGGAAGTTGGCAGCCATGAAGCAGGCACACGCAAGACACTCCTCTCCCAAACAACGGACATGGAGGTTTATGAAAGCATCTGCCCCAGCGCACCATAACCTACACTTGGAAGGAGACCCCCACCCCTATGGCAGGAGATCCGCAGCATACCCGGACCCCAGCAAAGGCCCATGCCCATACCATTCAACAACATCAGAGGCAAACTGCAGTAATAGAAGGGTGACAGCACTAAGTCTCCTGCAGCATCCCCCCGCTAACGGCCAGGGAAGGAACTTTGACTCTGCAGGAGAGCGCTGCTTCGCTCCACCACCCACCCTTATGAAAACTAACCCTGCCATGCAAGATTAACCGAGAAGGAACCTCCATGGGTTCAAGAGCATAGTTAGAGGCTCAGGAGTGGTGGGAGCACTGGGGCCCACCGGGAAAAAATTCAAGAAGCTCCTGGGCTCCAGGCCAGTGTGACACTGCAACCATAACCACTTTCACCTTTGAGCGTATTAGCCCCACAGCCCCCAGGGGGCAACCAACCCAGGCTCTAAAGGGGAGCTAGACCCCCGCTGCGCACAGGAGGGAGAGAAAAGCATCCCCTTCCTACAGAACAACTGGCCAATACCCCGGGGTCAAGAGGACCTCAGAGGCCTGGGAAGAAGCCCCCTACAGTAAGGTGCAGGCAGGCACTCGCCATCAGCAGGCAATGTTGCGCAACAAGGCCAAGGAGGCCAAAAAAGTCCCCTCAAGGACCAAGATCTCAAGAAAACAGAAGGGACCCTCCAAAAGCTATGTAGAAATGAGGGGGAAGCCCCGGAGGAAGAGGATCCATGGGTGACAGAGAGGCAGCAGTTGGAGGAGCCCCTGACGCTACCACAGGAGCAAGAGGTCACGAGCAAGGGGCTGCAACAGTGCTTTAAGGCATTCAGTGACCAAATGACTGCTACCCTTTAGACACAATTAAGCCTAATACGCACAGAACTTGCACAATCCCTGCAGGAAATCAAAGGCGACAGTTGAATTGATACAAATGAAACGCAATTCAAGAACTCACTTAAAACACCCGGAAGATAGATGTATTAGCGAAGCTGCAGGCGGTAGCGACACAACCTGGAGCTCCAAGCCAAGCACTTGGAGAACCGCTCGGGAAGGTCCAACATCAGGGTGAAGGGGCTGCCAGAACGTGTGAGCGATGCCGACCTCAGGGAAACAATGCAGCATGTGTTCAAAGATTTGCTGGGCATGGTGGGGGGAGAAATTCTCAGATAGAAGGTCTGCAGCGAGAAGAACCCGGGGCCAGGCCAAGAGAAGTGGCGATGGCTTTACAGCGATACGACCGAAACAAATGGATCCTCCAAGCGGCAAGGAAAGCAACCCTGATAAAAGTGAACAGCGCCGTCAGAACTTTTCCAGGACCTGGCCAAATCCATACTATCAATGAGGAGGCAAATGGGCCTGGTGACCAAAGCCCTTACCAAAGCCCAGATAAGATCCAGGTGGACATTCCCCTTTGGAATGGTCTTCAAGTGGGAAGGGTGCCAACACCACATCACTACGTTGGATGAGGGACCCAAGATCCTGAATATTGAAGAAGAAGGGGATGCAGGGGGAGGACCTAATAGGAGGCCAGAACATGAAAGCCACCAAGAGAAGCCATGGGAGTGGAGAAGAGTAGAGAGGTCAGAGCCGAGACACAAACAATTGCAGGGTCCGGGGGGGGGAGGGGAGTAGCAACCGAAGCCCCAGGCTGAATAGGCTGTCCACTTAACAGCAGCAGGGGGGGGGGGAATCACGAGACAAGGGATAAGACCCGGTGGGGTTACACAGGGAATGTCAGCCTAAGGGTCGGCTCCGGGAGACGGGGGTTTAGGGGGTGACGGATCTTGGAAACAGGGGAGAGCAGAGGAATTGCTTTCCCCGCACAGTTATTCTCTGGGATGTGAACGGCTTGGGGAAGTTGAGCCGAGTCCAGCCGGAGGGGGATCGTTTCGACATGGTTACTCTCAGAACGTAACGGGGTATGGGTAGGGATCCAAATACTAAAACTCAATGTTAGAGGACTAAACACACTGACTAAAGAGACAGAAACTGGAGAACCTCCTCCAGGATACCAAGCCCGACATTGTGACGCTCCAGGGGACCGATATCCGTAAGCAAGACAGATACAGAATGAAGTTGAGGATAACCCCAGGTTCTGCAGGCCAACGACAAGAGCAAAGCTTGAGGGGTCCTCATAGCATTTAGACACCTACCTGACATCGAAATAATAGGCACAAAAGTCGACAAGGAAGATAGATTCCTCTTCGTCCAGCTACAATGGGGGGTGGCCTCTCACAATCGCCACAGTGTACGCCCCCAACTCAGGGCAGGAAGAATACTTGCAGGGGGTTTTGGAGAAGCTAAACCAGTTAACAATGAGCCAGCTAATACTGACGGGATTTTAATTTGGCGTGGCGTCCATCCATGGACAGAAGCGCAGACAGGACACCCACATCTGAAGGCCCATCTAGTAAACTACAGGCTAGCATAACAGAATAGCATTAGCAGATACATGGCATGAACTAAAAGGGGACTCCAAAGGGTATACTACTCACATGTGCACAGAACATTCTCAAGAATTGATTACATATTGAGACACTGCTCTGCCAAGTACGGATCATAGAAAGGGAAGTCTTAGTTACTTACCTGTAACTGTATTTCTCCAGCATTGGTATCTTTCATAGATTCACATGCTTGAATATTCCCCGTCGTCAGACTGGGAATCCTCGGTGATAAATTAAATAATAATAATACATTTTTTTTAAAAATATATATATATATATATATAAATATATATATATATACTGCCATATAGCAGTGCATGTGCATAGCCCATTATAGCCTATGAGCCACTTCATTGTGTAGTCCCTCCACCTCACTTTGGTCCTTTATGGCCCCAGCCAATGAGGTGGCAGGGCTTAAGCTCCGCCCCCGGCAGCCATCTTCAGATTTTGAACCGTAGAGATTACAGCATGATGGATGCCAAGCCTAGGAGCAGCCTCTCAGGGGAGGCGGGCGGGCGCATGTGAATCTATGAAAGATACCAATGCTGGAGAAATACAGTTACAGGTAAGTAACTAAGACTTCTCCAGCATTGGATCTTTCATAGATTCAGATGCTTGAATAGAATACCAAGCAGTTAAAACATGCCACCATTATAAACAGATATGCATAATTACAGAAAGACATATTTCTGATCAAACCTTTACCATGCAGCAACACAACGGTTACATACTTCGGGAAAGGTGGGAAAGGAGGCTGGTCCTACCTTATACAAAGAGATGGCGGAGCACTGCCTGTCCAACTGCAGTTTCTTTGTTGGTATCTTCAGTCAGGCAGTAGTGTTTCGCGAAAGTATGCAGAGTGCTCCACGTGGCAGCTCTGCATATGTCTTTCATGGCCACCCCTGCGTGGAAAGCTGTTGACGCCGCTCTTCCTCTGGTGGAGTGCGCAGACGGCGGTCTAGTTAAAGGGTCGCCTTTCAACTGATGACAGTGGGTGATGCAGGACGATACCCAGCGTGCCAGGCTTTGTTTGGATATATGTTGGCCCTTGGTACGGCCAGAGAAGGAAATGAATAGCCGGTTTGAGGAGCGGAACTCCTTGGTTCTTTGCAAGTAAAACTTCAACACCCTAGAAACGTCTAGAGAGTGTTATGTCCTTTCCGCTTCCGAAGCGTGATTCTGGAAGAAGGTTGGTAAAACAATGCGCTCAGTGAACGACATCTCCGAAAGTACCTTGGGGAGGAACTTCGGGTGAGGCCTTAAGATGACGCGGTCCTTCTGGAACAAGGTAAACGGAGGTTCCGAAGACAAAGCTTGCAACTCACTGATCCTTCTGGCCGATGTGATGGCTACCAGGAAGGATGTCTTCCAGGACAAGAATTTCATATCGCATCTATGTATGGGCTCGAAAGGAGGTTGCATAAGGGCTGTTAAGACGGTGTTGAGGCTCCAGTCCGGAACTGGTGTAGGTGTAGGCGGATAAGTACGCATCAGTCCTTTCAGGAAGATCTTGATCGCTGGTAAGGAGAGTAAGGCTTGCGTCTCCGCGGTTACTGTGTAGGCCGCTATGGCTGACAGATGGACCTTGATAGAGGACAGTGAGAGCCCTGATTTAGCCAAGTGCAACAAGTAAGGCAGAATTTGATCAACCGAGGCCGTGAGGGGATCGATCGCAGAGGTCTCGCACCATTTGGAAAACCTGGTCCATTTTCTGGTGTAGGTGAGTTGCGTGGACGGGGCTCTAGCGGCAGTGATGATATCCCAGCATTCTGATGGTAACTTTAGGTGCATCAGTTTACGCTGCTCAGGAACCATGCTTTGAGGGACAGGCTCCTCGGGTCGTGGTGGAGGACCTTACGGTTCTGTTGTGTCAGTAGATATTGATGTGATTTGAGACGAATCGGGGTTTTGCAGGATAGATGTCTCAGCGTCGGGTACCAGACTTGCCGCGCCCAATCGGGGGCAATAAGAATCAAGGAACAATCCTGTTCTTTCACCCTGCGAAGTACCCTCAACATGAGGGGAATGGGTGGGAAGGCGTAGAGGAACTTCCCCGACCAATCCACTGAGAACGCGTCTCCCAGCGATTGGTGCTCGGGGTATCTTGACGCAAATATCTTGCATTTTTTGTTGTTCCTGGTGGCAAAAAGGTCGATTTGCGGATGGCCCCATAAGGCAAATATCCGTCGGGTTTCTCTGACGTCCAACTCCCACTCGTGTGACGCTGTGTATTCTCTGCTTAATCTGTCCGCTAGGACATTGTCCACTCCTGGAAGGTGCTCTGCCCTGATCTGTATCCCGTAGCGCAAGGCACATGCCCATAGCTGTTGGGCTTCTTGCGACAGAATCTGAGACCTCGTGCCTCCCTGCATGTTTGTATAGTGCATGGAGGTCATGTGGTCTGTCTGGACTGTAAGAACTTGACCAGCTATAACCGGTAGGAAGGCTTTCAGTGCCAACCTTACTGCCCTGAGCTCCAACACGTTGATGTGGAGCTGGGACTCTCGTGCCGACCAAGATCCCTTGGTTTGGAGGTCCGCAAGATGAGCGCCCCAGCCTGATAAGGAAGCGTCCGTCCGCAGCAGGAGGGTCGATGTCGGTGCTTGAAACGGCATTCCCTGTAGAAGATTCCTCGGAGCGTTCCACCATCGAAGGGCCTTGTGCAACGTCGATGGAATCTGGACAATGTCTTCCGAGCATCCGAAAGCTTGTTTCCATTGGTGGTCCAGAGCTTCCTGAACCGGCCTCATGCGAAGCCTGCAGTTCGGTATGAGGAATATGCATGATGACATCATGCCCAATAGGGATTTGTAAGAGCGTACAGATGTTGTCTCTTTCTGTAGGAAGTTCGAAGTTAAGCGTAGAATCGCTGCTATTCTCTCTGTGGATGGTCTCACTCTGGGAATGTTGGAGTCGAGCTCGGCTCCCAGGAAGAGAGCTACCTTGCTGGGAACGAGGCAGGACTTCGTCTGGTTGATGGAGAAACCTAACTCTTTTAGGAGGTTGACCGTCCTCGACACTGCCGAACGAGCCTTTGCAGCTGAACTTGCCTTTATCAGCCAATCGTCCAGGTATGGAAAAACGTCCGTTCCTGCTCTCCTGAGACTTGCCGCTACCGGTGCCAGGCATTTCGTGAAAACTCTTGGCGCCGATTTTAGACCGAACGGAAGCACTTGAAACTGAAAGTGGAGCACTCCCACTGTGAACCTGAGGAACTGCCTGTGTGCTGGATGGATCGGAATGTGGAAGTATGCATCCTCCAAGTCTAAAGTGGCCAAGAAGTCGTGCTTGTTTAACCAAGGTAGCACCCCTTGTAGAGCTACCATCTTGAAAGTTATGCGCTTGATGAACTTGTTGAGAGCCCTCAGGTCCAAGGTGGGCCTCCATTGAACGTTTTTCTTTCTGACGAGGAAGAATCGGGAGTAGAAACCTTTTCCCCTCTGAGAATAGGGTACTGGTTCTACTGCTGCCTTCTGGAGCAGTTTTTGCACTTCGGACATGACCTGTTTTAGCATATGCACTCTGCGGGGAGTTGGAGGCAGGGAAGGATGTTGGTCCAGAAATTCCAAGGTGTGACCCTTTCGGATCACCTGTAACACCCATTTGTCTGATGTAATTGACCGCCAGCGCTGGAACAACTGGCTCACCCTTCCCCCCACCGGGGTGTGGCGAAGGGGGGAGGAGATTGGTCGTCAGTTCTGCTTGCCTTGCGACTTCCCTTGGGCGGAGCCACGTCTGCCTCTATGGGCGTATCTGTTGGATGACTGATATTTATTGGCTTGGTACGTGCCGCCTTGTGCTTTTTGACCATAGGAGGAACGACTGTATCCCCTGAACTTGGAAGATGAACCTCTAAAGGGACGAAAAGACCGATGGTCCTTACTTTTGTCCTTTAAATAACTGATGGCTCTGGCTGTGTCAGTGTCTGTCTTGATTGCCTTCAAATGGTCGTCTATCTTTTTCCCAAAGAGATCTTGGCCGTCAAATGGCATGTCTAGTATCTGCGCCTGAACTTCAGGTCTAAAGTTAGTAGACTTCATCCAGGCCTGCCTTCTGAGCACTGTGCCGTGCGCCATCTGCCTGAAGCCTGATTCGGCCACATCAACTGCTGCGTCGATCATGTGATCCGATGTTGCTTCACCATCCGCGATTATGGATTTTGCCTCCTCCTGGAACTCCGGTGGTAATTGTTTCGCCAAGTTAGACATACGGAGCCAAAGCTTGCGGTCATGGCCAGTGCGTTACCGGCTCTGATTGTAAGTGATGCAGAAGATGACACTTTCCTGCCCATGGCTTCCAATTTACGTCCGTCCTTATCCGGTGGGGCCGACAACGGTGAGGAGGGGTTGGCGAGTTTCTTTCTGGCCGCCACTGTAATAACTGAGTCCGGTTTCGTATGACCCCTTAAATAAAGCGGTGCCGAATCCGGAGCTTTATATTTCTTTTCTGGCCTGGACACCAACGCCGGAGTCGATAAGGGCGTAGATAGGATCTTGGATCCGGAATCCCAGATGGTATCGAGGAGGGGAATTGTGGTCACTGTCCTCCTTCGTTTGTCCCTGTGCTCATAGAGCACTGATTGCCTTTCCTCCGAAGACACCTGAATTTTAAACAGTTCTGCGGCTTTACCTATTATGGTGTGGAAAGAGACGAGATCATCCGGTGGTGAGGCCTTGCCCGGCGAGTCTCTCCTCCTGGGCTTCTTCACGACGTAGTCATCCCAATCACTGGGTGCGTCTGGCTCCTGAGTTATTTCTCCTTCTTCTGGTTCCGAAAATTCACCAAAAGGATCCTCCTGCCAGTCTGATACCGAGATGGTGGACGGTACCATGGTGGGATCTACGTCCGGAGATCGCGGTCTGTGCGATGACTGTGGTGACGGGACTCTTGTAGGTGAAGCACTGTGGGTGCTGCTCCTCGGTCTTCGAGCAGGTGATCTCATCCGTTTTTGCGGTCTACTCCTGTAAGGAGAGCAACCCGATGTGCCTGGAATCGGGGATGACTCTCTAGGAATGGGATTAATCGGAATTTGCTTCTCCCTTTGCCGTTTGTAAAATTCTTCTACAATCCTCTGCACGGATAACATGAGCACCGGGTCATGAGGATATTGGGATTCTCCCGTGGACGGGTGCCAAGGAGGGCTGTATTGTTTCGGTAAGGGACCGATGGACTCTTCCACCACTTCCGCATCAGAGAATTCTTCCTGACGAATTATATCCGGAAGTTCTGCCATGTGCCCCAAAGGTGAAAATTGCTGCACCCGAGGTTCAGCTACAGTATTCTTCTCAATGATATTGCTTGTAATGACAGGAGCTTCAAGTGTGAGAGGCAGTAATTCCTCTGTAACTGCCGAAATTTGCGGTGCCTCTGAAGGCGTTATGGATGATGTTATCCTCGTCGACGACTGAGATTTTCCCGTCGACGAGGGCTTCGCCGCCGACTGAGATTTTGCCGTCGACGACTGAGATTGTCCCGTCGACGAAGGCTTCGCTGTCGACTGAGATTTTCCCGTCGACGACTGAGATTTTCCCGTCGACGAGGGATTTGTCGTCAACGACTGACATTTTCCCGTCGACGAGGGCTTCGTTGATGAATGTGGCGTGTGTTCCGTGGACGACTGCGTCATGGATGAATGCTTCGTGGACGAGTGGTGTTTCTTGCTCGTCGACGATTGCTTCGTGGTCGACATGTCCGATGACGATGATCTAACTGTCGACGATGTCTTAAGCGTCGTCGTTGTCGATGCTGGTTTCGTCGACGGTTTGGCCGATGACGGGCCTTTACCTTTCCCTTCATTCGTGGGCGGTTTACCCGCCGACGACTGCCCCCCCCCCCGTTTTTTGCAAACTCCTCCTTACCTCTGGAGGCAGATTTTGCTGCCTTTTTCTGGCTTGATAGGTCAACTGGAGGCAGAAAGGGTATCAATTCCAGCTTCCTCTTTTTGGATTTGGGAGAGGAACTCCTTTCCACTGAAGAGGCCCTTCTCTTTGAAGTGTGCCTCTCAGATGGAATGCTGGATTGGACAGGAGCTGTTCTGACAGACTCTTCGTCCGAAGATTGATCCCTGGATTCCAGGTATGAAAGGAGTCTTCTATGCCTGTCATGAAGGGTCTTGGTGGAAAAAGTTTTACAAATCTCACATTTTTTAATGTCATGTGGGTACAGACAATAAATGCAATGCTCGTGGGGGTCCTTGTAGTAAACCAATTTCTTATTGCACCTCGTGCAGTCCCTGAACAGGGAAGGCTTCCTGACAGCCTGAGGTGCCTCCATTTCTGAAGAGAAATTCAGTCGACGATTTTGAGAGGAAAACAACAAGTTTTGCCACCAAGGTTAATTGGAAAGAAAGCCCCTAAGAAGGGGAACAAGATGGAATATATTTTACAAATTTTACAAAAATCTGAAGATGGCTGCCGGGGGCGGAGCTTAAGCCCTGCCACCTCATTGGCTGGGGCCATAAAGGACCAAAGTGAGGTGGAGGGACTACACAATGAAGTGGCTCATAGGCTATAATGGGCTATGTACATGCACTGCTATATGGCAGTATATATATATATATATTTAAAAAAATATATATATTATTATTATTATTATTATTTAATTTATCACCGAGGATTCCCAGTCTGACGACGGGGAATATTCAAGCATCTGAATCTATGAAAGATCCAATGCTGGAGAAACCATAGCCCTGGCCGACCACACTCCCCTGCAGCTAGAAATCCAATTGGAGGGGGAGGGAGGGGTGCCTCTGGAAGTGGAGGTTCCCCTGACATCTGCTGATGCAGTAATTTGCGACGAGATACACAAGTCCATCCGCAACTTCTTTGGGTAAAATAAGACCCCGGAGGTGCAGGAACATGTAGTATGGGACGCCTTTAAGCAACCATGCGGGGGTGCTCATAGCGAAGCAGGCATCTCGAGCCAAACAGGAGAAGGCCCTCCAGGTGGACCTAGAACAGGGGTTTACGGAGACAGATAGGGGGGTAATGATCAGGGGGGTAATGATCAGGAGGGAGTATAGGCATATCAAAGGGCAAATCAATATCCTTCTAGCTAACCAAGCAGTAAAATCGCTCCGATTCTTGAGGCAGAAGTATTATCTCCAGCAAACAAGACAGGCCGGCTCTTAGCCAGGTAGGTTAAGCAGAAGGAGGCGACAGGTACAATATGCCACATTCAGATGGTGGAGGGACAGGAAACCACACGTACAGAAGAGATCCTTCAGGCGTTCACAGAGTTCTATACAAGCCTCTACTCTGCGGAGGCACCGGAGAGTGACCTCCAAAAGGCCTTCTTAAAATCTTGCTGGCTAAAAAGATTAGAACAGAGCCAGCGTGACGCTTTAGAATGGACGATTACCTAAGACGAGGTGCGTGCAGCGATCCAATCGCTACAACCAAATAAAGCCCCTGGCCCGGATGGGTACTCCGCCACATTCTATAAAGCATTCCATACCACTTTAGTCCCGTTAATGGCATCCCTGTTCAACTCCTTCTCCGATACGGGCCGCATCTCCCAGTCCATGGAGAAGGCCAAGGGAATCCTCTTCCCTAAGCCAAACAAGAAACAAACCCTCTGTAGCCTACCGCCCTACTGCCCTAATAAACCTTGATGCCAAAATCTTTACAAAAATTCTAACATCTACAATGGCTAAAGTAATCACTGACCTGATCCACCCGGATCAAGCAGGCTTTGTCAAGGGGCGACAAACGTTTGTCAACATTAGGCGAATATCCCACCTGATAGAGAAGTCAAACAGGGCAGTCCTGAGGGCAGGGAGTGTTAGCACTAGATGCAGAGAAGGCATTTGGCCGAGTCAAATGCTCATTCTTGTTTGCTACGATGATGGTTATGGGGTTTGGCCCGGGACTTGTCCACCTGGTCAAAGTCAACTATGGAGCACCACTTATCAGGCTGGCTATCAATAGGCATGTCTCCCAGGCGATAAGGATCACTAGGGTTACTAAGCAGGGCTGCCCAGGTCACCATTCCTGTACGCAAGCTTTCTCGAACCCTTCCTAGCTAGAATTAGACAGGAGAGGGGAATAAAAGAGATTACATTCGGTGGGGAAGACCATAAGGCAATGGCCTTTGCCGACGACCTCCTAGTCGTGCTAACAGACATGGACACTTCCCTCGGGAAGTTAACAGCACTCCTAGGGGAATTTGGCAGAGTGGCAGACCTGAAGACCAACAACCAAAAACAACAGTAGATTAACGAAAACATTATTGGCTAATGCTTTCACTTTGGTTCGTCTTGCGCTGGTCCAAGAATGTTACCTCTAGCAGCACAATACGAATGCCCCCGGCCGTCCCTCTTAATCACGGCCCCAGTTCCGAAAAACAACAAAATAGAACCAGTGTCCTATTACATTATTCCTAGCTTAAGTATTCAGGTGACCAGCCTGCTTTGAACACTGTACGTTTTTCAAAGTAAACGCTTCAGACCCCCAGGACGCTCAGGCAGGGGCTGGGACAGGCAGTGGTAGCTCGCCTCACGGCGGACCACCAGCTCAATCCCAAAATCCAACTACAAGCTTTTTAACTGCAGCAACTTTAATATATGCTATTGGAGCTGGAGTTACCGTGGCTGCTGTCACCAGACTTGCCCTCCAATGGGTACTCGTTAAAGGATTTAAACATTGTACTCATTCCAATTACAGTGCCTCGAAAGAGTCCTGTACTGTTATTTTTCGTCACTAACTCCCGGAGTCGGGATTGGGTAATTTCGGCGCCTGCTGCATTCCTTGATGTGGTAGCCGTTTCTCAGACTCCCTCTCCAGAATCAAACCCTGATTCCCCATTGCCCGTGGTCACCAAAGTACCATTGAAAGTTGATCTAAATGCATCGTCACGGTCACATGGATGTGCGATCGGCCTGAGGTTATTTAGAGTCACCAAAGCGGCCGGGCGAGCCCGGATTGGTCTTGGTCTGATAAATGCATGCATCCCGGGAGGTCCGCGCTCGTCGGCATGTATTAGCTCTAGAATTACCAGTTATCCAAGTAACAGATGGCACGATCAATGGAACCATAACTGATTTAATGAGCCATTTGCAGTTTCACTGTACCAGTCGTTTGTACTTACACGTGCATAGCTTAATCTTTCAGACACACATATGCTACTGGCAGGATCAATGAGGTAGCCGCACCTGATGGAGGGTGGCAACGGGGGGAGCCGCGCGACTGCCTCAGAGCCAACCTGCGCACCCTCTTGGGCTGTCTGCAGGACCCGAGCGCCAAAGAGCATCCCTAGACGTGTGCGTGTCGGGTGGACAGGTTGGTCACGCAGGCGCCGGCGGCCGGGCCTGCTCAGCCATGCCACAGGGTGGGTGGGAGGGAGAGGCCAGGCACAACTTGAACCGGTAGTGGGGTCTGCCAGCACGCTGCCACTGATATGGCGACAGAGGGGGTCAGCAGCCAACATGTGTTCCGAACTGCTGGAGAAACGTGCTTGGTGGAGGAGGGGCCGTGTCGTGGCTTGCGAGGGGAACCCGTCTGATCTGACCACTGGGGAGCTGCCGGGCTGCTTAGCCTTCGCTCTAGAGCTGCCCAAACGAGGGGGCCCTCCCCGAGGGAAGCAAACCCTTGACACGGTCCCAAGGCGGGTGGAAGCAAATTGCTTGAAACAGCCGAGGATGGCCAAGCAGTCCAACCCTAGACAGACCAAGTGCACCAAATCGATCCCATGGAGTGCTCGGAAGAGCACCCCCAGCAGGCCAGTCTCTGCTGGGGCATTGCGTGGGACACGCCCCCCGGCTGGCCTGGGTTTTCACCATAGAGCCCGGGTTGGGCAACGAGAACCAAGAGGAGCGCAGACAGGTCCCTCTCACCAAGTCTATAGTAATCCGGAGGAAGGAGACTATGTTTCGTCATCTGTGTACCCAGAGTGACAGAGCGGGACCTCTCGGCAAAAGCCTCGGGCTCCGTAGAGACCCAACTGGAGAAACATTTTAAACTGACGCCCATCAGAACTTCCAGAGCAGCCAAGCCGCCTGGTCCTTGCAGACATTCCTCTTGCCAATAACCAGATGGCCGGGCTCGGAGAGCGGCCATCTGGTAGGTCAAAGCATTCCAATGGGCCTGGATGGGAAGGGCCTTTGGCCCCCCCACCTGACAAAGGACAGGGCACCGGCAGGTGCCCAAAGGCATGGGGCCAGCACCAATCGTCATCCTCGAGCTCTGGCAAGGCCACCTTAGAGTTTTTCTCCCCCCCTCCACATAAGAGGTTTGTGATCCACCCTGGAGCTTATCTCTCTGGGGAGGGACAGTCGCCCCACATGTGAGACAGGTACCCAAGGCTGGGTGCTTGGGGGGGACCAGCACCCCCCCAGCCATCCTGGAGCTTAAGTAGGGCCCATTTAGAGCTTCCCCTTCCAGGGCTCCCCGCAACTACCGCAAGGCTTGGGGACTCCACCCACACGCACAAGGCTGGCACCCAAGGCCAGTGGGGGCAGCAGCCCCAGCCACCGTGGAGCTCTGGCCCGGGCCGTCTTAGAGCTTCGCCCGCCACATTAGAGCTTTACCCTCCAGAGAGGGACAGGGCTCCCCACGATCACCACCAGGCTTGCGGACAGTCAACCCAGAAGTGAGACAGGCACCCAAGGCCAGGACACCCCCGCCGCCAGCCACCCTGGAGCTTTAGCAGGGCCCCTTTAGAGCTTTTCCCTGTGGGGAGCGATGCGACTACCACTGGGTCCGGGGGCTTTCACCCTGGAGCTCTGGCCTGAGCTGCTCCCACAACATTAGAGCCTTTCCCTCCAGGACTAACCCACAAACACTGTGGAACTCAGGGCCGGCCACTGCAAGAGCATTTACCCCCCACGCGGAGGAAAGGGACCCGCTCTGGGCGCCCCTTGACACACGCACCTCGTCTTGGACCTGACCACAACTGGTTTATACTTGCCAGAGGACCGGGAGCAACCCACAAACGCCATTGAACTAAAGCCGGTAATTGCGCCACGGCCGCCCTGAAGGCCGCAAGGTGGCACTTCCATGCCAACCATAGACAAATGCAGGAGTCAGCCTTGGCAACCACAACTCGGGCCATCTGGGCCTACTCCCCGGGCCAGATGGCCCAGCGGCCGTACCTGCCCCCACCGCCCAGGGGCACAGGCTTAAGGTACCACCCCGCGTGCTCTGGGGTGGGTGCTTAAGCTGCTGCCTCTCTTCCCCGCCTGGGATTAAGGAACCAACTCAGCGCTCTCGGGCCGGGGAGACACTTCCACGCCGACTATTAAGCTTACGGAACCCGACCAGAGACAAATGCAGGAGTCAGCCGCAACTCGGGCATCTGGTCCACCAGCCACAACTTGGGCCATCTGGGCCTACTACCAGGCCAGGTGGTCCAGTGGCCAGCCGGGCCTGCCCCAACCCCACTTTCCAGGGGCACAGGCTTTAGCTACAACCCCGCGTCCTGGGGTGGCTGCACCCTCTCTTCCCCTGCCCTGTTCGGGGGCTTAAGGCACCACCTCGAAGGCCCGGGCCCAAGGCCATCTGGTCTGCCAGGCTGACCAGGAAAGGCGAGAAGAGTGCTCCCAGCCCGCACACCCCCGCAGGTGCGCCGCTATGGTGGGTGGTATTTTCCTGTGCACCCCGCATGCCCCAGGAGGAAGGATGGAGAACCTTGGCGGTGCTGCCGCCTTGCAACAAAAGCTTGGCTCAGAGGATGACTTCCAATAGATCGCAGCGACGTAGCTGCTCTGCTACTTACGAAACCCTGAACCAGAATCCGGTTGTCGATGAATGATTTAGCACCAGATTCCCACAAACATGCGGTGCACTATGGGTGAGAGAGGTGGCCCCCATTCTGTCCACACTCAAGTCCTGAGGCAAGCGGCTCTACACACCGGCCCCGAGGCCGGCTGTCCTAAGCTAACTGATGCTCGACAGCGCTGCAGTATCACGGTCTGGGGCGAAGGGGGGGATTTTGGACGTAGAGGCGTTCAGTCATAATCCCACAAATGGTAGCTTCACCCCATTGGCTCCTCAGCTAAGCATGCACACCAAATGTCTGAACCTGCGGTTCCTCTCGTACTGAACTGGATTACTATTGCAACAACACATCATCAGGAGGGTAAAACTAACTTGTCTCACAACGGTCCAAATCCACCTCACGTTCCCTATTAGTGGGTAAACAATCCGATGCTTGGTGAAATCTGTTTCACAATGATAGGAAGAGTCGACATCGAAGGATCAAAAAGCGACGTCGCTATGAAGGCTTTGCCGCCACAAGCCAGTTATCCCTGTGGTAACTTTTCTGATACCTCCTGCTTGAAACCCAAAAAGTCAGCAGGATCGTGAAGCCCTGCTTTCACGGTCTATATTCATACTGAAAAATCGAGATCAAGCTAGCTTCTGCCCGTCTGCTCCGCGGGAGGCTTCTGTCCTCCTTGAGTTCGCCTTAGGACACCTGCGTTATCCTTTGACAGGGTGTACCACCCCAGTCAAACTCCCCACCTGCCACTGTCCCCGGAGCGGGTCGTGCCCGGCAGGTGACGGGTGCTTGGAGCCAGAAGCGAGAGCCCCATGGGGCTCGCCCCCCGCCTTACCGGGTAAGAGGAAAAACAATAAGAGTAGTGGTATTTCACCAGCGGCCCGAGGGCCTCCCACTTATCCTACCTCATGTCTCTTCACAGTGCCAGACTAGAGTCAAACTCAACCAGGTCTTCTTTCCCCGACGATTCTGCCAAGCTTGTTCCCTTGGCTGTGGTTTTCGCTAGATAGTAGATAGGGACAGTGGGAATCTCAGAAAGATGACGAGGCATGTGGATACCTTAAAGGTCATAGTTACCCCATCCGTTTACCCACGCTTCATTGAATTTCTTCACTTTGACATTAGGAGCACTTGGCAGAAATCACATTGCGTCAACACCCTCCACAGGCCTTCGCAATGCTTTGTTTTAATTAAACAGTCAGATTCCCCTGGTCCGCACCAGTTCCAAGTCAGCTGCTAGGTGTCGCCGAGGCAGAATGCCAGCCCTGAACCCCCAGAGGAAGAACAAGATTGGCGAACACTGCAGCTGGGGTGATCCCCAGGAAGGGACCGGCTCGCATCCAGAGGCTGACTTCCCGTACCTACATTGTTCTGACATGCCAGAGGTTGTCCGCCTTGGAGACATGCTGCGGATATGGGTACGGCCTGGCGCGAGATTTACAAAATCTCACCCAGATTTTTAAGGACCAGCAGGAGCTCACCGGACGCCGCCGGAACAGCGACGCTTTGCAAAGCTCGGGCCCCTTTCTCGGGGCAAACCCATTCCAGGGTGCCCTGCCCCTCACAAAGAAAAGAAAAGAACTCTCTGTGCGGCTGGGGGCGTGGCTACAGAGCCATGTAGGAGGACGTGTTTCCAAGGAGGCTCCTGATGATCCTGAAATGATCCGAGAAAATGTGACACATTGAAACCATCCTGGTCTGAATACATCGTTTGCCCGAGTTCATGAACTAACACTGCCCAACTGGAGATGGCGAGGATCAGCGCTGTGATGCGAGCGAAATCAGCTGGAAGAATTTTGTGGCGGTGCGCTTGTGAGGAATCTAAAATGACGATCCGCCAACAACAAAGAGATGTGGAGGACAGCTGACTCGCGAGCAGCCCGTTGTAGGAGAGAGAGCTGCGCTCAGATCGGGTCTGCCAGAAGGGGCCGCTAGTAGAGCAGAGCTGTGAAGACCCCCTGTGGCCACAGCGCGGGACCCGGGGGAGAAGCCCGACGTCAGAGTAAAACGGCAAACAAACAGTGCCGTGATTGAAAAGCGCATGCTCGGTGCGCGACGAAACGGGACTGGAACCCCAAGCAGTCCGCGTGTATGCGTGATGGCTGCTCACCCATGAATAAGTGACAGTACAATATACACTGCAATACTCGGCAGTGTATGTGCAACACATAGGAGGCACCGGCGTGCCCACAAGCAGCTGTTGCGAAGTGACGGCGTGTGAGCCGTCCAAGCATTATGGGTGGTTTTGCATGCAGCCGGAGTGCAGACTTGGTCATTAGACAGGCCTATGACAGGGCAGCTTTTCGGGTCGCGCATGGTGTCCACGGCTGCAGGCTCCGTGTTGCGGCCATCCGGACCAAAGGTAACGCAATAACACGGATGTACAGGGCCAGCTTAGTATACGGAGTGCCACACAGGAAGACACTGAAACGGATGCAATCAAGTTTCACTGATAATAAAGCCGAGCACAGCCTAAGGGTTGCCGGAGACCTGACGGAGGCACACAGGGGGACCCTGATTAGATGCGATAGCAGCTCCTAGCAAAACAGATGCCAGCTTAATCATATTACCCTTTGCAACGTGTATAAGTTCACGCATCCACCGGGGACAAGGGAGTTGATCTTGCAATTGCAGCACAGTGCAGGGTCATGCAGAGCGCTGACCCTGCAAACATGGAACTATTGCATGGTGGAATGTGGAACAAGTAACTAGAATGAACCGGTGGCGACCAGAGCACTACTGACTTATATTGAACTAACTATCATGTTGCCAAGCAATTCTTTGAATGGGCTGCGATGCGGAGCTTGGATAGCGCATTCAAAATGGCGCCAATGCGCGCGTGTATATAGACGCAGGGAGCTGCCCGGTACGCTGTGCACCAAGCGGATCGATCAGAGGGAGGCGACGCTGGGAGCATCCGTCTCCTTTAACGAGGTGATGGGAGGAGAGAAAAGAGCACCGTTGCTGCTCACAGACAGCTGATAAGCTGAAATGCCCATGACACAATAAACCCAGCGCCGCACCGTGAGACGAAGAGGCGCAGGCACACATCGGCAACCCAACCTGCAACAAACTCCACTAAACCATCCTGTGGAGGCTAGTAAACACAATAGCACAACGAAGAACAAGACATGCCTATGATTGATTTACGAATGCTGATCCAGCCACCCGAGCGGCACAGACAGGCTTAGACAGAAACACAGAGACTTCCAGCCGCCTGAAGTGGGAACAAAGAGACGCAGACAACGTGCCCGAGGTGGCCGCAAGAGGTAACTGCAGATGAAGGTGTATGGGGTTGCCCCATGAAAGTGGGGACCAGCAAGAGTGGCCACCGGAGCCCGCAGAGCCACACCAGCGCCAGGCAGACAGCCCGGGGAGCTAGATCGTCTGGGGCAGGGTCCTTAGTCCTGTGAAGGCTGAATGAACCCACATGGGTACATGGGAGGACACAGTCCATTCTAGAAATAGGGGAGGTCGCTGGAGGACACCCCTGAAACGATCAGGCCGGGCCTAGACATTTTGGGCAATTTAGCACGTTCTAAAAGAGGACAGCACGTTTTGGGGCCGACTCACTTTACCCTGACGCAACAAGATGTCCAACAAACCCATCAGACAGAAAGGCAAGCAGCCCACACTGGACGATTTTGCCAAAACACCACCAGGTGCAGAAGGGGCCAGGAAGAAAGACAGGACCCCCGCTGGGGGCCCAGACATTATGGGCAACCAGGAGGTACTTGCGGCGATTGCCGACCTGAAAGTGGCCTTGGAGACCAAACTGGGCCTGGCAATCAGTGAATTGAAAGCTGTACTTGAGCTCAAAGTTGGAGCGGTGCAGGAGGACGTAAATCTTCTCCGGCAAGACGTACGATTGTTGGCGGAGCGCACGGAGGACCTGGAAAAAGAGGTGGCCCCGAACACAGCAGCCTGTGCTGCCCATAAATCTGAACTTCACGCCTTGGTACAACGTGTGGGCAATCTGGAGAGCAGGTCGGAAGAGGCGGAGGGACGCGCCTGAAGGAACAATATTCCCATTGTCGGAAGGAGCTGAGGGAACTAACCCTACGAATACATCGAGTCTATGCTATTACAGGAGATAACCGGGGAAGCTCTGTCCTAGGGGTTCGCTGTAGAGAGGGCACACAGGGCCCTGATGACGAAGCCACTGCCGGGGAACTCTACCCCCCCCCCCCCAGGCCGGTGATAGCGAAGATCCTAAACTACCGGGACCGGGAAAAAAAATCCTTGAACACTTTCGGAAGGGCGGCACGATACAAAGAGGTGCTGCGAACATAACGGCATACCCGGATTATACCTTGCAAGTACAGCGCAGCCGCATGAACTTTGGGTCCGTGAAAAGAAGATTGCGGGATGCAGGCCATAGGTACATGCTGCTTTTTCCAGCTAAACTGAAGGTTTTCTACAAGAGCAGAACCTTGTTTTTTGACACCCCAGAGGACGCCATGGGATGGTTAGATGCGCAGAGCTGTCCCCAGGAACCGGACATCCAGGGAGCAGAAGGTGGAGATAAGTAACATGCATCGGAAAAGCGCCCTAGGTGCTGCAGCTCATGACAATGGGACTTGAATATAGCATTGCATATAGCGGCAGAGGAGTGTGTTCAGAGCTACAATTATAAATATGAGACAGTGGCACTGGAAACGTTGATATAGAAGCTATACGGAGCATGACCTCACACCCCCATAGCGAATAGTTTAGTTAGGTCACTGGTAGTTCGGCGTCACCCTGCTGGGTTCTGGGCTGGGGCCTTTTAGGCAGAACCAAACGCAGGGGGGCCCGAGATCCAGGGATGGAGCTGGGCACTTGTTGGGGTTGGGGTAGACGAAGTGGGGGAGGTGGGAGGGTGAGAGGGGTGTGCAGTGGTTTGAAGTTGGGGGATGGGGAGTTGGGAAGGGGGTTGGAGGGAAGTTTGATGGGAGGGAAAGGGTATTGAGCCAAAATGTGACCCTTAAGAGGCGGGATATCATGGTGATGGCGCCAGGGTGCCTTACAGTGGTTACCTGGAATGTCAGGGGCCTCAACAGCTATCTGAAACGTAACAAGGTGATGATGGATCTGAAAAGGATGAGGACCGACATAGCATTATTGCAAGAGACCCACCTCACTAGGGAGAAATCGGAGGTGGTTAAGAAGAAGTGGAGGGGGTGCGTGGTGGGATCCACATACTCGGCCTACGCTAGAGGAGTTATCATCTGGGTAGCGCCGCAGGTGCCATTTCAGCTGCTTCAGGTCACGGGTGACCCAGATGGCAGATTGACTGTTGTGAAGGGTATATTGGAAAACCGAGAAGTGTGTATTGTAAATTTATATGCCCCTAACCAGGACACAGCGGCTTACTTTAGGACCCTGTACGGTAGAGTCGGCCCTCTGCTGGGTGGAGGGATTATTTGGGGAGGTGATTTTAACTGTGTACTTAACCCTAATGTTGACAGATCGGATAGTAAGATAGACAAACCAATCCCAGCAGCAAAGTTGCTGCAGGCACTCCCAAGGGACTTCGACCTAGTGGATGTCTGGAGGCAGTTGCATCCAGTGGATAGACAATACTCGCACTATACAGCACCACACGCCCTTCACACAAGATTAGACTATGTGTTCGCCTCCACAGAGTTGGCAGGAGAGATGGAAGGTGCGGAATACAAAGCTAGGGTGCTTTTGGACCACTCCCCCCTGGTCCTGGAGTGGCGACATCAACCTCCCAGGGCACGGATTCCCACTTGGAAACTCAGAGCCGAGGCTCTGCAGGACCCGGGATTCAGGGAGGATTTAAGAGAGGCGATCACTGAGTACTTCGAGATAAATACTGGTAGTGTAAGCTCTATGGGAACTGTTTGGGAGGCGTTTAAGGTGGTTTTGCGGGGGGTTGCCATTTCAAAGTCTAGGGTGCTCCAGGGGGGCATAGAGCAGAGTGGAAGGGAATTGAGGAGGAGTTGGAGGGCAGGATGCGTACGGAAGGCACCGCTGATGAGGACAGAGACAGGATAAGGCAATTACAACAGGCCAGTGGGGACTGCTGGGACAGGTTATGTAAACTAAGCTATAAGAAATACGTGGAGAGACAGCACGCAGGGGGAGGTAAGCCGGGCAGGTTGCTGGCCTGGCTATACAAGAGTGAGACGCCGCGAACGGTGATCAGGGAAATTAAAGGCAAGGGAGGGTGGACTCAGAATACCCAGGAGGGGGTGAATGAGGAGTTCCTGAGATTCTATAAACATCTTTATGAGGACCCAGGTGGCCCTAGAGACCACGAAATTCGGGTAAGATTGGAGGACATGGGCCTACCCACCTTAGATGAGGCAGAACGCGCAGACGTAGATGCCCCTATTACGATGGAAGAACTCGAACTAGTGGTTCGCTACTTGCCCACCTGTAAGGCCCCCGGGTCCGATGGGCTTCCAAGTGAATTTTATAAAACCTATGAACAAGAGTTGCTTCCCCCGCTGCTGGCCATGCTTAACCAGTCGTATGAGCAAGGCAGGCTAACAGAGACCCTGCGAGAGGCGGTGATTATCCCGCTTCTGAAGCCGGGCAAGCCTATCACTGATTGTGGGTCGTACAGGCCCTTATCGATGCTCAATCAGGTTAGTAAAATCCTCACTGCTGTACTGGCAGATAGGCTTAAGGCTGTCATTGGTAAACTGATACACGCCGACCAAACGGGCTATGTCAGGAACATAACTGATAATCTCAGAAGACTGCATCACATCCTTGACCAGACAAAAAATGACCCAGGTGAACTGGCAATAGTTTCACTAGACGCGGTCAAGGCCTTCGAGCCAGTGAAAAGGCCCTAGTTGATCGCGACCTTTAAGGGCTATGGAATAGGACCGGGGTACCTCAGGTGGGTGACAATGTTATGCAGCTCCCCAATCGCCAGGGTCAAAACGGGTGCTATCATTTCGGACAAATGGTAACTAAGCAGAGGCACTAGACAGGGCTGCCCGTGGTCGCCCATGTTATACATATGGGCACTGGAGCCATTGGCCACCTGCCTGAGACAGCAATACGAGGAGATAGGTATTCGCACTGCGGATGGCATGCAAGTTGTTTCTTTTTATGCGGACGACATACTGTTATATTTACGCTACCCAGAAGAGAACATGCAATATATTCTAGACATGATGGAGCAATTTGCCGTTCTCTCTGGCATAGCGGTTAACCCCAAAAAGTCTAGCGTGTTCCCTTTGGGGAGATACAAGCTTGTGTTGCCCAGGAGTCTGCCAGTGTTGCCGATTACCCTGGCACACAAAGTCGTTCCGATATCTCGGAATTGACATATACCATATGGCAGAAGAACATGCACGCAACACGGTTAAAGCAGTAGAAGGAATTAAGAACAGCATGGGATTCTGGTCCAGGTTACCCCTGGCTATGGTGGGGAGGGCTGCTCTGCTAAAAATGGTAGTTTTGCCCAGACTGTTGCATTTCTTTGTTAACATCCCGCATGGGATCCCGAGGCGCTTTTTCGCTAGCCTCCATTGCCTGTGTAGGAGCTTCATCTGGGGCAACTCCAGGAACAGGGTGGCCCTTTGGAAACTACAGAACTCGTGTGATAGGGGAGGGATCAACCTGCCAAATTTTGAGCTATACTATCTGGCAGGGCAGCTGCAGTATGTAGCAAGATGGCTGTCTGGCGAGGAGACGGCAGAAACCAGGCTGCTGTGCAAGGAACTGCCCCCCTTCTTTCACAAAGAAGTGGTGTGGCTGTCCAAGTCGAGGGTCCGGGGGATGGCGGGGCTGCTGGTACTGGGATGGGAGATATGGCACAGAACGTGGCAGATTGCGGGACACCTGGTTCCGTACTCTATGCAGGTGCCGCTTGCAGCACTATGTGGAGAGGATCCCCAGCTGATACAAGGGGTCCACAAGTACTGGGAACCAGTGGGCCTGGCCACCCTGGGAGACATATGGCTGGAAGGGGAGGCATTAGAGTTCCCGAACCTGATCGAAGATACTGGGGTGCATAAAGGGCAGTACATAACTTACACCAGAATTGTCAAGAGAGTACGAGTGAAGTGGCCAACAGAGGTGCTCACCGGACAACCGGATGCCACCATGGAGGCTATATATGATATTTCAGAGGGTGGGCATGAGATTTCCCGCATATACGAGCTGTTGGGGTCCAAGGTGGGGAAGGACTTGACCCAACAGACAACTTTGGGAGGATGAAGTGGGAGAGCCCATGTCGGGTGGGCTCTGGAAAAGAGCCCAAAGATATCATAAAAAGTGTCCCGGAACGCAAGGCTCCAGCAGATTCAACTATAATGTCACACATAGAGCATAGCTCACCCCCAGTAAGATCGCTAGGTTTGGTGGCCATACGACTCAGAAATGCCCTAGGTGTGGGGTGGAGGAGGCTGGGCTACTCCACATGTTTTGGGCCTGCCCTGAGGTGGGGACACGCTTAGCAGGAAGCAGTATTACACTGGAGGTGGAGTCGGTCTGGGCATGCATGCTGGGGGGATTCCCTAGGCCACGTAACTTAAGGCACATAAGCAAAATGAAAGATCTAGCATATGTCCTGGCCAAACGAAGGATAGCAATGTGCTGGAAGGCAGCCCAGAGGCCGAGAATAGAGTTGTGGTGGGCTGACCTCTTAAAATGGGCAGAGGCAGAAACGGCTTTTTGGTGGGACACGGTTTGTAGGGGAGGGGAGGAGGAGGTAGGATCCCTAATTGAATGGAGGCAGCTGGTGGCTACCATGAGTGGCACCCCCAGTCTGATCAGAGCGATGATAAAACGGATAAAGAGACGACGATAAACCCGCCTGAAAAATCACAGGATGATGACATGGACATATTGGCTCAAGTTAGGGGGGAGGGAGTTTCATGACACTGGACAATGCTGATTGTAACACTCTGACGGTGAATCTGATGATGGAAGTCCCAAGAATTGTGTGTTATAAAAAATAAAAATTGTTTTTTCCAAAAAAAAAAAAACTGTGCGGCGCCCGCCGGCTTCTCTGGGATCATTTGCATTGCCGCACTGGACGCCGCAAGGGCGCCCGTCCCTGCCACTCTGGATTTGGGGATCTGAACCCGACTTCCTGTCGATCGGCTGAGGGCAATGGAGGCCATAGCCCATCCCTTCCGAACGGCGCTCGCCCATCCCTTAGGACTGACTGACCCATGTTCAACTTCTGTTCACATGGAACCCTTCTCCACTTTATTCTTCAAAGTTCTCGTTTTAATATTTGCTACTACAACCAAGATCTGCACCTGCGGTGGCTCCACTCGGGCCCTCGCCCCGGGCTTCTGTGGGTACTGCAGCAGCCCTCCTACTCGCCTGACTTAGCCCCTGCGGCTCTCAACGCCGGCCTGGTATGGGCCTGATGCTCCAGGGCCATCCATTTTCAGGGCTAGTTGATTCGACAGGTGAGTTGTTACACACTCCTTAGCGGATTCCGACTACCATGGCCACCATCCTGCTGTCTATATCAACCAACACCGTTTCTGGGGACTGATGAGCATCTGCATCATGCGCCTTAACCCCGGGTGCGGTTCATCCCGCAGCGCCTGTTCTGCTTACCAAAAGTTGCCCACTGAGCACTTTCATACAATACCCGGCTCCACGCCAGCAAGCCGTGCTTCATACCCATTTAAAGCTTGAGAGCAGGTTGAGATAATTTTGGCCCCAAGACCTCTAATCATTCGCTTTGCTAGATAAAACTGGGGTTTCCGTGCGCCAGCTATCTTGAGTGAAACTTCGGAGAGAACCAGCTACTATATCATTCGATTAGTCTTTTGCCCCTATACCCAGGTCGGATGACCGATTTACACATCAGGACCGCTACGGACCTCCACCAGGCCGAGTTCACCATCTTTCGGGTCCTATCACACACGCTCATGCATCATCTCTAACAGAGCGGGGGAGACGGGTCGGTGGAGAGCCCACCGTGACAGGATGCCACTGCAATCGCCGGGCACCGGCCCTCAACATCATTACATCACAGGGTTTCTTTCATCCCTCTGACTCGGGCAGGCATTATATTCTTAGTCAGTGTTTCCAGACAGGTCGGGTGGTTAACCGACCCCTGGCGCCCTTTGTGTGCCTCCCTGCCCGGCAGCACGACGTGGTTGGGGTGTATTGAGGGCAGTCCACCACAGTAACATCGGGAGCCCGTCTCCCGTGGCCACTCTAGCAACCCCGAAGAGGGGCCAGGACAGTTGCCGGATAAGGGCCCGGTGGTGGTCTATCTCCCTCAGCCCCGTGGACACAGCAAAACTGCTGTCAGGGGGCTGTAACACTCTGCTGGAGCAGAGAGCCACCTGCCCCCTGGGGCCTTCCCAAATGCACCCTGCTGGATTCGGCACTGGGCTCTTCCCTTTTCACTGGCCGATACTGAGGGAATCTTGGTTAGTTCCTTTTCCTCTGCTTAGTAATATGCTTAAATTCAGCAGGTCACCATGTCTGATCTGAGGCCGTGGTCGGGGAGCAGAAAGCTCAGGGCAGATGGCCTCGGGCCCGTATGGGGGTTGCCCCAGCCCTTGGCGCAGGCGAGTGTATTCTGTCCCAATCTGTGACCGAAGCCCACATGGTCACGAGGTCCGTGCTCCATGGCCATCCTGCGCCGGCAGCCGTGGGACACCAAAGACAGCCACACACAGCACGGCCAGGTGCCCCGAGGTAGGGTGAAGGTGCGCCAGGCTTTTTTAAAGCCTGCTGCCGCCACCACCACATCCGGGGCGCGTCGGCCACCCAGCCCTCCCGAAACCAGCATGAGGTGGGGAAACTGGGGAAACCAGGAAGCGTCGGCAATGAGCTTGCGCGCCAGATCCAAGGATCCAGCGACGGTGCTGATCGGGGTCTGACCTTAGGGGAATGAATGGAATGGGGTCCCTGCAACAGCCCCAGCCACGCCCCTGGGAGAGAACCCCGGGGCGATTGATGTGCAAGCGACCCTCAGACAGGCGTAGTCCCGAGAAAAACCCAGGGCCACATGGTGCGTTCGAAGTGTTGATCAATGTGTCCTGCAATTCACACTAATTCTCGCAGCTAGCTGCGTTCTTCATCGATGCACGAGTCGAGTGATCCACCGCCAAGAGCCACAGGCAACTTTTTTTGTCCTAGACGTCGGCCTGACCCTGCCGGTGCAGGAGAGGTTGGGGGAGGCAGCGCTGGCTGTGGCAGGACAGCCCAGCTCCCTGTCTAGCTCGGCCGAAACCATTGTGGTTTCAAAAAAATAAAAAATAATCCAGGTGCTCAGCCGGACCGCCAGATGCAGCAGCACAGCGCTTCCCAGGGGGATGGAGGTAGGCTGCTCCGCCACCTGCCCACACGGCCCGATCCACTCATCCTTCCCCGACCCCTTCCGCTTCCCTTTTGGGAGGGGGGCTGGGAGATGGACAACGAGGCAGGCCAGAGACAGCACAGACAGGGGGTCGGGTGGGACCACTAGAGTCTTTAAACCCCAGCTCGGCCGCATAGGACCCAGCTCCAGGTACCTCGGCAAGAGGGAAGGTCACCCACTGTGCCAGCGGGCCTGGCCATTGCTCACAAACAGATGTGGGCGGCTGGAACCTTGGCGCCCACCGTCAAGTGAGCCAGCTGCACCATGGCTCATGCCTGGCTTGCCCGGGTGCCTGTCTGCCTGGGGAGGCACCCCTCGAGAGCAGTTAGGTTTCCCTCGGCTCCCGGCTGCTCCCAGTCAGGGCTTCCCTGGTGACCGGGGTGTCCCCACCAATGCCCAGCCGCTGGCAGGTCAGAGAGAGGAGTGTGCGCCCCCCGGCCAGCGCAGATGCAGGCTCATTGACGAGAGGGGGCTGGTTGACTACGCGCACCGGACCGCTCTGCGAGAGGTGCCCCGGGCTGTGGGTGTGCACATCTGGGATGCAACCGAGGTCGGGCGCACGGCTCTCCCTCCCGCTGCTCCGCTGTTAATGATCCTTTATGCCCCCACCCACAAGCAGAAACCATTCACACTCAAATGCCCCATTTCTCCTTCCAAACACGTTCCAGATTCAAATGCCACCTCCCTCCTGACCTACATGCCACCATCCCTCCATCCGAACCCACAAAGACACCAACATCCGTCCCTCCATACCTACACCACGATGCTCCACCCCTCAGAGCCACACCCATATGCTTCCTCTCTACCTCCACACTCAGATGGCGCCATTCGCCCTCTCTCTATACCCACACCCGATTACCCCATCCCTTCGACACACACATGCTCCCACCACTCCAATAAACCAACATCCTTATCTCCAGACAAACATACCCCATCCCTCCATTCACACCCAGATGCCCCCTTCCTTCCCACCAGACCGCTCCAGCCCTGACCCACATGCTCCACCATTCCCTGACATGCCCCCATCATATGCCCATTCCATATCAACAATGCCCCCTCCGATCCAGACTCCACGATGCACAATCCCTTCCTCAAGACCCATACAATGATGGCCCATGCTCCCTCCACACATAAAGATGCCCCTATCCGTCCTCCGACCAATGAGCCCAAATCCTTCCCTCCAGACCCACACCAATGTGCCCCATCCCTCCCTCCAGATGCACATCAATGTGTCCTGTGCCTCCCTTCTTACCCAAAGCAATGTCCCCATCCCTCCCTACAGACCCACACCCATGTGCACCATCCCTTCCTCTCAGAACCACACCAAGATGCCCCATCCCTCCCTCTAGACCAATACCATAATGCACCATCCTCCCTCCACATAGCAAGATGCCCCTTGCATCAGATGCCCATGTGCCGATCCTGAATCACATCCAGATAGCCCCAGCCAACCCCCTCTAAAACCACCCATCCTAGTATGCCCCCATCCGCCCAGACCCACACCAATGTGCCCCGTCCCTCCCATCAAACCCACACCAATGTGCCCCCAACACCTCCCTACAGAGCCACACCAAGATGCCCAGTCCAACTTCCCAACCCACACCTAGATGACCCATGCCACCCTCCAGACCCACTGTGCCCCATCTCTCCCTCCAGAAAAACGCCCATGTGCCCCATCCACCTCCCTCCAGAGCCATACCAATGTGCCCCACCACCTCCCTCCAGAAATACACCAATGTGCCCCCACCACCTCCCTCCAGAGCCACACCAATGGGACCCGACCACCTCCCTCCAGAGCCACACCAAGATGCCCGTCCCACTTCCCAACCCACACCTAGATGACCCATGCCACCGTCCAGACCCACTGTGCCCCATCTCTCCCTCCAGAAACACACCCATGTGTACCATCCCTCCACCCAGATCCACACCAATTTGCCCCCACCACCTCCCTCCAGATCCACACCAATGTGCCCCCAACACCTCCCTACAGAGCCACACCAAGATGCCCAGTCCAACTTCCCAACCCACACCTAGATGACCCATGCCACCCTCCAGACCCACTGTGCCCCATCTCTCCCTCCAGAAAAACGCCCATGTGCCCCATCCACCTCCCTCCAGAGCCATACCAATGTGCCCCACCACCTCCCTCCAGAAACACACCAATGTGCCCCCACCACCTCCCTCCAGAGCCACACCAATGGGACCCGACCACCTCCCTCCAGAGCCACACCAAGATGCCCGTCCCACTTCCCAACCCACACCTAGATGACCCATGCCACCGTCCAGACCCACTGTGCCCCATCTCTCCCTCCAGAAACACACCCATGTGTACCATCCCTCCACCCAGATCCACACCAATGTGCCCCCACCACCTCCCTCCAGATCCGCACCAATGTGCCCCCACCACCTCCCTCCAGAGCCACACCAAGATGCCCCATCCCACTTCCCAACACACACCTAGATGACCCATGCCACCCTCCAGACCCACTGTGCCCCATCTCTCCCTCCAGAAACACGCATGTGCACTATCCCTCCGCCCAGATCCACGCCAATGTGCCCCCACCACCTCCCCCCAGAGCCACACCAAGATGCCCCATCCAACCTCGCAACCCACACCTACATGACCCATGCCACCCTCCAGACCAGCTGTGCCCCATCTCTCCCTCCAGAAACACACCCATGTGCCCCCACCACCTCCCTCCAGAGCCACACCAAGGTGCCCTGTCCAACTTCCTAGACCACACCCTCCGCCCAGATCCACGCCAATGTGCCCCCACCACCTCCCCCCAGAGCCACACCAAGATGCCCCATCCAACTTCGCAACCCACACCTAGATGACCCATGCTACCCACCAGACCCACTGTTCCCCATCTCTCCCTCCAGAAACACACCCATGTGCACCATCCCTCCGCCAAGATCTACACCAATGTGCCCCATCACCTCCCTCCAGAGCCACACCATTGTGCACCCACCACCTCCCTCCAGAGCCACACCAAAATGCCCCGTTCCACTTCCCAACCCACACCTAGATGACCCATGCCACCCTCCAGATCCACTGTGCCCCATCTCTCCCTCCAGAAACATGCCCATGTGCCCCATCCACCTCCCTCCAGAGCCACACCAATGTGCCCCACCACCTCCCTCCAAAGCCACACCAATGTGCCCCTTCCAACTTCCTAACCCATACCTAGATGACCCATGCTACCCACCAGACCCACTGTGCCCCATCTCTCCCTCCAGAAACACACCCATGTGCACCATCCCTCCGCCAAGATCCACACCAATGTGCCCGACCACCTCCCTCGAGAGCCACACCAATGTGCCCCCACCACCTCCCTCCAGAGCCTCACCAAAATACCCCGTCCCACTTCCCAACCCACACCTAGATGACCCATGCCACCGTCCAGACCCACTGTGCCCCATCTCTCCCTCCAGAAACATACCCATGTGTACCATCCCTCCACCCAGATCCACACCAATGTGCCCCCACCACCTCCCTCCAGACCCACACCAATGTGCCCCCACCACCTCCCTCCAGAGCCACACCAAGAGGCCCCATCCCACTTCCCAACACACACCTAGATGACCCATGCCACCCTCCAGACCCGCTGTGCCCCATCTCTCCTTCCAGAAACACACCCATGTGCCCCCACCACCTCCCTCCAGAGCCACACCAAGATGCCCCGTCCAACTTCCTAACCCACACCTAGATGACCCATGCTACCCACCAGACCCACTGTTCCCCATCTCTCCCTCCAGAAACATACCCATGTGCACAATCCTTCCACCAAGATCCACACCAATGTGTCCCACCACCTCCCTCCAGAGCCACAACAATGTGCCCCCACCACCTCCCTCCAGAGCCACACCAAAATGCCCCGTTCCACTTCCCAACCCACACCTAGATGACCCATGCCACCCTCCAGACACACTGTTCCCCCATCTCTCCCTCCAGAAACATACCCATGTGTACCATCCCTCCACCCAGATCCACACCAATGTGCCCCCATCACCTCCCTCCAGATCCACACCTATGTGCCCCCACCACCTCCCTCCAGAGCCACACCAAGATGCCCCATCCCACTTCCCAACACACACCTAGATGACCCATGCCACCCTCCAGACCCACTGTGCCCCATCTCTCCCTCCAGAAACACGCATGTGCACTATCCCTCCGCCCAGATCCACGCCAATGTGCCCGACCACCTCCCTCGAGAGCCACACCAATGTGCCCCCACCACCTCCCTCCAGAGCCTCACCAAAATACCCGGTCCCACTTCCCAACCCACACCTAGATGACCCATGCCACCGTCCAGACCCACTGTGCCCCATCTCTCCCTCCAGAAACACACCCATGTGTACCATCCCTCCACCCAGATCCACACCAATGTGCCCCCACCACCTCCCTCCAGATCCACACCAATGTGCCCCCACCACCTCCCTCCAGAGCCACACCAAGATGCCCCATCCCACTTCCCAACAAACACCTAGATGACCCATGCCACCCTCCAGACCCGCTGTGCCCCATCTCTCCCTCCAGAAACACACCCATGTGCCCCCACCACCTCCCTCCAGAGCCACACCAAGATGCCCCGTCCAACTTCCTAACCCACACCTAGATGAACCATGCTACCCACCAGACCCACTGTTCCCCATCTCTCCCTCCAGAAACATACCCATGTGCACAATCCTTCCACCAAGATCCACACCAATGTGCCCCACCACCTCCCTCCAGAGCCACACCAATGTGCCCCCACCACCTCCCTCCAGAGCCACACCAAAATGCCCCATTCCACTTCCCAACCCACACCTAGATGACCCATGCCACCCTCCAGACACACTGTTCCCCCATCTCTCCCTCCAGAAACACACCCATGTGTACCATCCCTCCACCCAGATCCACACCAATGTGCCCCCACCACCTCCCTCCAGATCCACACCAATGTGCCGCCACCACCTCCCTCCAGAGCCACACTAAGATGCCCCATCCCACTTCCCAACACACACCTAGATGACCCATGCCACCCTCCAGACCCACTGTGCCCCATCTCTCCCTCCAGAAACACGCATGTGCACTATCCCTCCGCCCAGATCCACGCCAATGTGCCCCCACCACCTCCCCCAAGAGCCACACCAAGATGCCCCATCCAACTTCGCAACCCACACCTAGATGACCCATGCCACCCTCCAGACCCACTGTGCCCCATCTCTCCCTCCAGAAACACACCAATGTGCCCCCACCACCTCCCTCCAGAGCCACACCAAGATGCCCCGTCCAACTTCCTAACCAACACCTAGATCACCCATGCTACCCACCAGACCCACTGTTCCCCATCTCTCCCTCCAGAAACACACCCATGTGCACCATCCCTCCGCCAAGATCCACACCAATGTGCCCCATCACCTCCCTCCAGAGCCACACCGATGTGCCCCCACCACCTCCCTCCAGAGCCACACCAAAATGCCCTGTTCCACTTCCCAACCCACACCTAGATGACCCATGCCACCCTCCAGATCCACTGTGCCCCATCTCTCCCTCCAGAAACACGCCCATGTGCCCCTTCCACCTCCCTCCAGAGCCACACCAATGTGCCCCACCACCTCCCCCCAAAGCCACACCAATGTGCCCCGTCCAACTTCCTAACCCATACCTAGATGACCCATGCTACCCACCAGACCCGCTGTGCCCCATCTCTCCCTCCAGAAACACACCCATGTGCACCATCCCTCCGCCAAGATCCACACCAATGTGCCCGACCACCTCCCTCGAGAGCCACACCAATGTGCCCCCACCACCTCCCTCCAGAGCCTCACCAAAATACCCTGTCCCACTTACCAACCCACACCTAGATGACCCATGCCACCATCCAGACCCACTGTGCCCCATCTCTCCCTCCAGAAACACACCCATGTGTACCATCCCTCCCTCCAGATCCACACCAATGTGCCCCCACCACCTCCCTCCAGAGCCACACCAAGATGCCCCATCCCACTTCCCAACACACACCTAGATGACCCATGCCACCCTCCAGACCCGCTGTGCCCCATCTCTCCCTCCAGAAACACACCCATGTGCCCCCACCACCTCCCTCCAGAGCCACACCAAGATGCCCCCACCACCTCCCTCCAGAGCCACACCAAAATGCCCCGTTCCACTTCCCAACCCACACCTAGTTGACCCATGCCACCCTCCAGATCCACTGTGCCCCATCTCTCCCTCCAGAAACACGCCCATGTGCCCCATCCACCTCCCTCCAGAGCCACACCAATGTGCCCCACCACCTCCCTCCAGAGCCACACCAATGTGCCCCGTCCAACTTCCTAACCCACACCTAGATGACCCATGCTACCCACCAGACCCACTGTGCCCCATCTCTCCCTCCAGAAACACACCCATGTGCACCATCCCTCCGCCAAGATCCACACCAATGTGCCCGACCACCTCCCTCGAGAGCCACACCAATGTGCCCCCACCACCTCCCTCCAGAGCCACACCAAGATGCCGCATCCCACTTCCCAACACACACCTAGATGACCCATGCCACCCTCCAGACCCACTGTGCCCCAACTCTCCCTCCAGAAACAAACCCATGTGCCACACCACCTCCCTCCAGAGCCACACCAAGATGCCCCGCCCAACATCCTAACCCACACCTAGATGACCCATGCTACCCACCAGACCCACTGTGCCCCATCTCTCCCTGCAGAAACACACCCATGTGCACCATCCTTCCGCCAAGATCCACACCAATGTGCCCCACCACCTCCCTCCGGAGCCACACCAAAATGCACCATCCCACTTCCCAATCCACACCTAGATGACCCATGCCACCCTCCAGACACACTGTGCCCCATCTCTCCCTCCAGAAACACACCCATGTGCACCATCCCTCCACCCAGATACACACCAATGTGCCCCCACCACCACCCTCCAGAGCCACACCAAGATGCCCTGTCCAACTTCCCAACCCACACCTAGATGACCCATGCCACCCTCCAGACCCACTGTGCCCCATTTCTCGCTCCAGAAACACGCCCATGTGCCCCATCCACCTCCCTCCAGAGCCACACCAATGTGCCCCGTCAAACGCGCACGTGGTCATCCTGCTGTATGTTTAATCTGGTCCTAACCAATATAGAGGCATCCCCTAGCCCCTCCCTGGAGACCCCTATGCCTTTTGATTGTGGGCGGTGCAAGATATCATGGCCTGAATGCACCTATGGTAATTTGCATCCCCTATTTCTCTTGGGGCTATTGACACTAGCGCAAGTGGTCATCCTGGTTTATGTTTACTCTGGTCCTAACCAATGAGGAGGTGTCCCCTAACCCCTCCCGGAACACCCCCATACCTTTCGATTGTGGGGGGTGCAAGATATCATGGCCTGAATGCACCTATGGTAGGTTGCATCCCCTACCTCCCTGGGGTTAACTCACACTGACGCAAGTGGTCATCCTGTTTTATGTTTAATCTGGTCCCAACCAATGTAGATGCACCATCTAACCCCTCCATGGAGACCACCATGCCTTTTGATTGTGGGGGGTGCAAGATATCATGGCCTGAATGCACCTATTGTAATTTGCATCCCCTATTTCTCTTGGGGCTATTCACACTAGCGCAAGTGGTCTTCCTGTTTTATGTTTAATCTGGTCCCAACAAATGTAGAGGCACCATCTACCCCCTCCCGGAACACCCCCATACCTTTTGATTGTGGGGGGTGCAAGATGTCATGGCCTGAATGCACCTATGGTAGTTTGCATCCCCTACCTCACTGGGGTTAACTCACACTAGCGCACGTGGTCATCCGGCTGTATGTTTAATCTGGTCCCAATCAATGTAGAGTCATCACCTAGCCCCTCCCTGGACACCCCCATACCTTTTGATTGTGGGGGGTGCAAGATGTCATGGCCTGAATGCACCTATGGTAGTTTGCATCCCCTACCTCCCTGGGGTTAACTCACACTAGCGCACGTGGTCATCCTGTTTTATGTTTAATCCGGTTCCAATCAATGTAGATGCACAGTCTAACCCCTCCCTGGAGTCCCCATGCCTTTTGATTGTGGGGGGTGCAAGATATCATGGCCTGAATGCACCTGTGGTAATTTGCATCCCCTATTTCTCTTGGGGCTATTCACACTAGTGCAAATGGTCATCCTGTTTTATGTTTACTCTGGTCCCAATCAATGTAGATGCACCATCCAACCCCTCCCTGGAGACCCCCATGCCTTTTGATTGTGGGGGGTGCAAGATATCATGGCCTGAACACAACTATGGTAATTCGCATTCCCTACCTCCCTGGGGTTAACTCACAGTAGCGCACGTGGTCATCCTGCTGTATGTTTAATCTGGTCCCAATCAATGTAGAGGCATCACCTAGCCCCTCCCTGGACACCCCCATACCTTTTGATTGTGGGGGTGCAAGATATCATGGCCTGAACACACCTATGGTAGTTCGCATCCCCTACCTCCCTGGGGTAAACTCACACTAGCGCATTTGGTCATCCTGTTTTATGTTTAATCTGGTCCCAATCAATGTAGATGCACCATCTAACCCTTCCCTGGAGACCCCCATGCCTTTTGATTGTGGGGGGTTCAAGATATCATGGCCTGAATGCACCTATGGTAATTTGCATCCCCTATTTCTCTTGGGGCTATTCACACTAGTGCAAGTGGTCATCCTGTTTTATGTTTAATCTGGTCCCAATCAATGTAGATGCACCATCTAACCCCTCCCTGGACACCCCCATACCTTTTGATTGTGGGGGGTGCAAGATATCATGGCCTGAATGCACCTATGGTAGTTTGCATCCCCTACCTCACTGGGGTTAACTCACACTGACGCAAGTGGTCATCCTGTTTTATGTTTAATCTGGTCCCAACCAATGTAGAGGCACCATCTACCGCCTCCCGGAACACCCCCATACCTTTTGATTGTGGGGGGTGCAAGATATCATGGCCTGAATGCACCTATGGTAATTTGCATCCCCTATTTCTCTTGGGGCTATTGACAGTAGCGCAAGTGGTCATCCTGGTTTATGTTTACTCTGGTCCTAACCAATGTAGAGGCATCCTCTAACCCCTCCCAGAACACCCCCATACCTTTCGATTGTGGGGGGTGCAAGATATCATGGCCTGAATACACCTATGGTAGTTCGCATCCCCTACCTCCCTGGGGTTAACTCACACTAGCGCACATGGCCATCCTGCTGTATGTTTAATCTGGTCCTAACCAATATAGAGGCGTCCCCTAGCCCCTCCCTGGAGACCCCTATGCCTTTTGATTGTGGGCGGTGCAAGATATCATGGCCTGAATGCACCTATGGTAATTTGCATCCCCTATTTCTCTTGGGGCTATTGACACTAGCGCAAGTGGTCATCCTGGTATATGTTTACTCTGGTCCTAACCAATGTAGAGGTGTCCCCTAACCCCTCCCGGAACACCCCCATACCTTTCGATTGTGGGGGGTGCAAGATATCATGGCCTGAATGCACCTATGGTAGGTTGCATCCCCTACCTCCCTGGGTTTAACTCACACTGACGCAAGTGGTCATCCTGTTTTATGTTTAATCTGGTCCCAACCAATGTAGATGCACCATCTAACCCCTCCCTGGAGACCACCATGCCTTTTGATTGTGGGGGGTGCAAGATATCATGGCCTGAATGCACCTATTGTAATTTGCATCCCCTATTTCTCTTGGGGCTATTCACACTAGCGCAAGTGGTCATCCTGTTTTATGTTTAATCTGGTCCCAACAAATGTAGAGGCACCATCTACCCCCTCCCGGAACACCCCCATACCTTTTGATTGTGGGGGGTGCAAGATATCATGGCCTGAATGCACCTATGGTCATTTGCATCCCCTATTTCTCTTGGGGCTATACACACAAGTGCAAGTGGTCATCCTGTTTTATGTTTAATCTGGTCCCAATCAATGTAGATGCACCATCTAACCCCTCCCTGGACACCCCCATACCTTTTGATTGTGGGGGTGCAAGATATCATGGCCTGAATGCATCTATGGTAGTTTGCATCCCATACCTCACTGGGGTTAACTCACACTAGTGCACGTGGTCATCCGGCTGTATGTTTAATCTGGTCCCAATCAATGTAGAGTCATCACCTAGCCCCTCCCTGGACACCCCCATACCTTTTGATTGTGGGTGGTGCAAGATGTCATGGTCTGAATGCACCTATGGTAGTTTGCATCCCCTACCTCCCTGGGGTTAACTCACACTAGCGCACGTGGTCATCCTGTTTTATGTTTAATCTGGTTCCAATCAATGTAGATGCACAGTCTAACCCCTCCCTGGAGTCCCCATGCCTTTTGATTGTGGGGGGTGCAAGATATCATGGCCTGAATGCACCTGTGGTAATTTGCATCCCCTATTTCTCTTGGGGCTATTCACACTAGCGCAAGTGGTCATCCTGTTTTATGTTTACTCTGGTCCTAACCAATGTAGAGGCGTCCCATTGCCCCTCCCGGAACACCCCCATACCTTTTGATTGTGGGGGGTGCAAGATATCATGGCCTGAATGCACCTATGGTAATTCGCATCCCCTACCTCGCTGGGGTTAACTCACACTGACGCAAGTGGTCATCCTGTTTTATGTTTAATCTGGTCCCAACCAATGTAGAGGCACCATCTACCCCCTCCCGGGACACCCCCATACCTTTTGATTGTGGGGGGTGCAATATATCATGGCCTGAACACACCTATGGTAATTCGCATCCCCTACCTCCCTGGGGTAAACTCACACTGACACAAGTGGTCATCCTGTTTTATGTTTAATCTGTTCCCAATCAATGTAGATGCACAATCTAACCCCTCCCTGGACGCCCGGATACCTTTTGATAGTGGGGGTGCAAGATATCATGGCCCAAACACACCTATTGCAAATTTAATTCTATCCGCCTCTCCCCACAGGAAACCCTGTGATCTTCCGGCTAATGGCGGACGATGCCGGATCGTCCGAAACACTGGAGACAAACTAGTTTGGATCTTTTTCAACCATCCGCACCGCTACCACATGAGCATATGGCTCTTTAGTAACGTGCATGCAATGGATGGGGTTGCAGAATAATTCTGAGTCCAAATAATGGAACCAACTCGGGAAGATGGCAAAGGTGCTGTTTTATTAACAATTATCCAAAACAGGGCGGTTACAACGGACATCAACGGACGTCAACGGACGTTCGCTCAGGCTCTTGACTATTTTCTCAAAAAAACATCCTTATATGCAAAGAATACGTCAGACGTGATGTCATACTGCATGGGAAATAATAGGAAACCTATCAAAGGCTGTGATAGGTTTAAGGGGAACAAGTAAGTATACATTGCATAGGGATTAGGATTGGGATTTGCTGCCCACTGTCAGGTGGAAAACTTATGCCTACCTCTTAAAACTTGTAAAGTACACAGTTTATCATTGGTCTTCAAACTATAAGGCCCTCTACAATTGGTTGGCACGCTCGTGCCATGTCTGTAACATTCGATTCACTTATCAGCACGTAAACTCAAACCCAGGTGCCAGGAGGTGGACTGGACATTACCTTCCCTCCCAATTAGCCCAGCATCTCTCATCAACCATGGCTTCTGCCATGAAGATTGCTTTAGAAATTGGCCTTGCAAAGTATCCTTGTCTGTGGGAATATATGGGAGTGCAGGCTCTCACTATCGTTGTTCTAGGACTCCAAGCTGAACTCTATTTCCATCCTAGGCTCACATGACAGGAGACCATGAATTGGCCCATTTTGCAGCAGCTAACATGACCTCTGACCCTTTCAGTACAACTCACACAAAGGGAACTGATGTATGTGTTATAATTGTGTTACAATGCAATAATACTATTATGTCCGTGGCACTAAATCATAGATATGTACTGTGAATCATTTAAAATTCCAATCCAAAGCATATGTGATTGTGCACTTCTAACAGGCAGGGGACCTGGGTAATTGGCGTGCAGGCCAATGGTGTTATGTGGGTGGGAGCATATCTATTCTCTGTCTTTGCATCAGGTGGTGTGGGTTTTCTTGACTGTGTTTGTGCTTCTTTTTTGTCACTTTGGTTGGGTGCGTTCTGGTACATGTAGTGATTTTCGTATTGGTGTACGGAATGGATGTTGTTACGCATGCACTGGATCATTTTCTTCAATTGAGACACACATGTCAAGCCCTTGCACTCACGCATGCTATTACTGTGTTGCACCTTGATTTCCCCCTCTACACTTGCACGTTCAATGCACTCACTAGCAATAGTAGGTTTGTCTACCCTTACTTTTTTTATCATTACTTGTTGCACTATTGTAGCAATTATTGATCCTTGCTCTAATTCATGGTCTACCTTCCCCTTTACCCACCCTGTCTGCCCTCTGTGCGCTTTCAGGGTGTTTTGCTAATTGCATGAGCGCAGAATATTTGAACAACAAATAAAGGAATGCATACACTGCACACAGCCACTGCTGATCGGTGTTATACCTGCCCATAATTCAACAGTGCACATGCCCTTGTAGTTACATTCACCCAGCATCCAGTTACACAGTCCACTGTGACGTGCCATGTACCCAGGCAGCGTGGAGTTGCGCAGCACCGTGGAGTCATGGGTTGAACCAGGACATCTGGCACAGCAGTGGGTGATAAGGTGGCGGGCATCACACACCATCTGCATGTTCAGTGAGTGATAGTTTTCTGTTCCAGTAGACTGCCTCCACAGCATGCCTGGCCACCAGCTCCACATGTATTCCGTCCAATACACCTATGATATAATATGGGATTTATAACGCGCCTATACACAAGTGTTTCAAGGCGCGATTAGGCAAGGGAGGGGAAACAAAGGGAAAACAAAGACAATGGTCTTACTAGGCCAGGTGACATTGAGATCGCGCAAGTGCAGGGGAGGGGGGAAAGGGAAAAGTGCGGGGGAGGAGGTGGCTGTGCAATACATAGGATCCACAGTAAAAAATAAATTAAATTTAAAAAAAAGTTAAAAGTGCAGCCAGCTTGTGGCAAGTGCAGGGGTAAGTGCAGACATCAAGTGTCAAGAGCTTGTAGGGGACTGTAGGGATACAGAAACAGCCACCCAAGTGCAGCTGTTGCCTGGGAGGCAGTGCAGGTGTGCAACTGGCGGGGGAGGGTACCTGGGCCCGAGATCAGAGGGTAGCCAGGTGACCAATGCAGTTTCAGTCAGGAGTTCAGCAGGGGAAAGGGGGAGAAAAGAATCAAAGAGGAAGGTCTTGAGGTCCTTCCGGAACTGGAGCTCGTTCTCCTCAAGTTTCAGGGAGGCTGTTCCAGAGGGAGGCCCCAGCCGAAGAAAGAGATTTAACACAAACTCGTTGCTTGGAGAAGCGACTGACCCTGAGGGAGTTCGAGGTGGGTGAGCGAAGAGCTCGACAAGGAAGATATTTAGGAAGAGAGAGTTGAAGGTATTGAGGCCCCAAGCCTCAGAATGCCTTGTGGACAATGCAGAGGGTTTTCAACTTAATCCTCGGAGCCACTGGGAGCCATTGCAGAGATTTCAGTCCTGGAGAGATACGATCCCTGGGCTTGAGGCCAAAGACAAGCCTTGCAGTCCTGTTCTGGATGAGTTGCAGAGGGCGCAGAGTAGAAGCAGGCAGATTAAGAAAGAGGCAGTAGTGCAGCCTAGAGAGAACCAGAGCTCTAGAGACAGTGAACTTCTGGAAGAAGGAGAGGAAAGGAAGAATACCTCTGAGGAGGTGCAGCTGGCAGTGTGACTTCTTAGAGATGTCAGGAGAGGAGGAGAGTGGGGAGTCGAAGATGACCCCGAGGTTTTTAGCCTCACAGGTGGGAGCAGAAAGAGGTCCAAGAGAGGCTGGCCAGAGAGCGACAGTAAAGGAGGGAGCAGGTGTGCCGATGAGGAGAATCTCCGTCTTACTGGCATTAAGGCAGATGTTGTTGGCGACGCACCACACCTGGATAGCGGACAGACAGTCAGAGATGAGAAAGGGAGAAGAGGTGGCAGAAGGGAGCCTGAAATGAGTGTCATCCACATAGCACTGAAAGTTCGGACAGAGAGCAGCAATGCGGTGGGCAAGAAGTGCCAGGTATTAATTGAACAGCCAGGGAGAGAGGTTAGACCCCTGGGGAACACCACAGGTAGAGATAGAGGAGAGCAAGGATCCTAGTTAGACCTGGGAGTGTCCATCGGAGAGGAGAGAGGTCAGCCAAGCCAGGGCCTGATCAGTGATCACGGAGACAGCTGAGCAAGATGGCATGGTTGACCATGTCAAAGGCAGAAGAGAGATCCAGTCATGCCTGCAAGGGCATGGAAGGCAATTTTAGTGGCATTGACCTGGTTAGCAGTCCTGAGTAGGATGATGTGGTCTCCAACCTGAAACAGGACACGCGAAAAACAGGGTTGCAATATCCCATGCAGTTCACCCACAGTGTGTTGGTATGTGCCCGTGGCTATGAAGTGTAGCACAGACACTAACTTCAGCAAGTGGGGGGTATGGCTGTACGGGTATGTTTATGTTCCTGTTCTTTTTGTTGTTCCTCTTCTTCCAGGAAAGGTTTAAGTGCCTTGCCTTTTTTTCCTTCATAACTCTTTTTCCTTAATCCCTTCTACCTCATTTTTGACCTTGGAATAGTTGTTTAATGTGGTGAGAATTTCTGTGTTGATTTCTTTCTAAAATGTGAAACTGGTTTAGTCACTGTATGGATTAGCAACGTTGGGTGGCATGGTTGATGTTTGGAGAGGTTTTTTTCTTTTGATCTTTGCTGTCTTTAAAGGTGGGTAAGAGCCAAAGGTGAAATTCTCTATTTCTGTAGCAGACCGTGAACCAATAATAAGATTTTATCCAAAATAAAAAAAAGATGCATATTGGTACAAATTTACAACCATTTGCTTCTTAAATATCCATTGTGAAACATGTTTAAAAGTTATTGAGGGGGGTGTGGCTTAGGAGGCCCACACACGGATGCCTCCTTAACGGTCTCCGGACATCGCCGGGCCTTCAGTGTTAATGGCGCCGTCATAAGTGTCGCCAGAGCCTAGAAATCCTCACTCTGGCTAGGTGAAGCCTCGAGGCATGCAGGGACCGAGTTTCGGCACCCGCAGCCCTTGCTGGACATGGTTGGGAATCCTGGAATCAGCGGAGCGGGGACCACACCAACTCCAACATGGTGCCTGCAACCCTTGCTCGCCATAAACTGAGCAGCTGACCCTCTTCTCCAGGGTAGAGATGCGTGGGTCTGGGACTGTAACTTGCACTAAGCTGTCTGACCCAAGCTTTTCCTTTGGGGTACCTGTTGTTTTTTCTCTGCATCTTTCTCCTCTCTTCCTTTGGGAGCTGCCTTGAATGACATGCTTTCTGCCCAGCTGGTGAGTGCTCTGGCAGTTGGAGGCTTCCCGTGAGGACTTGCCAGATGCCTGACTCATTGCTTGATGCATACGGAGCATCTCCTTGAGGGCTTTGGTTGGTCCTAGGTGTGTGGTGCCTGGGTGTGCGGTGACTCTTACTACATGGGTGATAGTGGTATCTGTTGGAGTCCCTGTGCATGGATTACATGCTGCCTTATCTCTCTTCACGAGCATTGTAGTTAAGACCCCTCAGTCCCTGTGCACAGATCACATACTGCCTGATCTTTCTTTATTGGTGCTTGGGCTACCTGCGGTCCCTGGATTTGTTACCTGGAGGCTGTGATGGCAAAGAGGGGAAATACCCCTACAGATGGTGATATTGCATGCTTGGTACATGCCTGTGAAGGACCTAAGAAGATTGACAACGCTGTCCTGCTGGTGCAGTGTCCCCAGGAGAGGGGAGAGGACATGGCTCTACCAGCTACCAAACCAGATCTGGCTAACCTGCTGAGGGAACTGAAGCGGGCACTCCAAAACAGTGTTGCCGAGCTCTCCTCTAAAGTTGTGACAATTGACAAACGCATGACGGAGGCAGAACAGTGTATTAGGGACTTTGAGGACTCTTTCTGAGCAAACCTTGGAGTCTTGCGATGCTTACCAATGCCTTCCGAGGTGTGAGGCCCTGGAACACAAGCAGGAGGACATCGACAATCATTCACGACGTAACAATGTCAGGCTACGCAGCATACCTAGATCTGTAAGTGACTCAGATTTGCTGAATTAGGTCTGCACCTTCTTCCGGTCTCCTCTCTGACTGTCTGAGGATGCCAAGGTGGAACTGAACCATACCCATAGTCTTTGAGGGTCTCTCTCGGATGGATCAAGCCAGCCACCTGATGTTCTCAGTAGTGTCAATTTCCTCACGTTTAAGCAGCGCATCATGGAAGCAGCACGTGCAGACCAGCCTTCACTTTTCGGGGTGCCGACCTTCAGATATCCCAGGATCTGGCAACCTTCACAATCCAGAGGCGCAGGATGCTTTGTCCACTTACTGTGTGGCTCAGGGAGAATGGAATTCATTTCAGATGGGGCTTCTCCACTGCTCTGTTCTTCACTATGGAGGGGAAACATTGGTCAATAACATCACATCAGGATGCTTAGGATTTACTGTCATCATGGCCATCTGGCCCTCCAGAGGTTGGGTCCCTAAGCCACAGAGGGGATTGTGGTCAAGAGCTGGTAAGGCACGAAACCCTGGGGGCCACTCGGGAGTAAAATGAAGGTGATTGGCCCCACGCAGGTGAAGTAGTTCTGGATGCTTTTTTTTTTACATATCTCTATAGGTTCTGGTTGAAATTGAAATTGATATTTTATTTCTATCGCGCTCATACACAAGTGTTTCAGAGCGTGACAAGGCAAGGGAAGGGGAACAGAGGAGAAACAAAAACAGCAATCTTACTAGGCCCAGTGACATTGAGAACGAGTAAGTGCATGGTAGAGGGGGAGAGGGAGAAGTGCATGGAAGGGGGATCAAAAGGAGAGTGCGGAGCAAGGAGGAAAAAAACAAATAATAATAAATAAATTAATAAATAAAAAGGAAACAAACAGAGGGAGTGCAGCCAGCAAGTGGCAGTGCTGGGTTTAAGGCAGCAGGCTGGGTAGGTCTGATAAGTGCAGGAAGAACAAAACAAAGGGGTAGGGGCTGTATGGGTACAGATATAGACCCCAGTGCAAGGGGTGGCTCGGAGGCAGTGCATGCGGGTGGCAAGAGGAGCAGGTACCTGGGCCCGGAGGAAAGAGGGTGGCCAGGTGCATGGTGCCGAGGGAATGTAGAATCAGCTGGGGACAGGGGGGGCAAAGGCAGAAGCAAAGAGGAAGGTCTTGAGGTGCTTCCGGAACCGGAGATGGTTCTCCACAGGTTTCCTCAAGATGGTTCTCCTCACTTTAACTGTTTGGACGATCTAGACTCTGTGAGCGGATGGACTTGGCGATGGCATGAATATTCTCTCTATTGATTTGTAACTGTGTTTTGGTCTGGCGACAGCAGGCAATAGCCCCGGTCTGTGATAATAGCTCCTTTTCTGAACCGTTTTTATTTTTATACGAGTCTTTCTTGTTGGTGGGTGTGGGATTGGCTTTTTTGGAAGGGTTCTCGTAAATGTTGAGGTAAAAATGGATGCGGGATGGTAAGAGTCATGATCAGTTCGCTAATTGTAGAGTGTGACACCTGCTTAGTTTAAGCTTATCTCTTATTTCCACTTATCACTGAGGTCGTGTTAGCGGACTCCCCGTTGGGCCAGAGTTAAAGAACTTGCTCTTAATGTGCACGGATTGAACTCCCCCTTAAATCTGTGTTGCAGAGATTGAGGGACCAGGAATGTTCCATAGCCTTGTTACAGGAGACGCACCTGTGTCACACTGATTTTCGTAGACTGCGCAATAGACACTTTGCTAAACAATATCTTGCCTATTTCAGTACTAATAAAGGTGGAACAGGGATCTTTGTTGAGTTGGGAGAGAAGAATGACCCGGGGGGGGGGTCATTTTATAGGGGGTCAAGGGCTTGTTAGGCGGTCATCTGTTTACTGTCATATCTCTTTATTCCGCCAGTGAGAAGCAGTGTGGATTCCTGGTGGACTTTCTGTCGGAAAGGACTGCTTTTGCAGATGGACAAGTGATCTTGGTGGTGGGGGTAGGGGGATTATAATGTAGTACCTGACCCCATGATTAATCACACCCACCCTCTGCTACAGACTTTAAACTGGCCCAGTCTTTAATTAAAGTTCTGAGGGAAATGAATCTGGTTTACTTGTGGAGGCTACAACAACACTTGACAACACACATTTTACACGCATATAGGACTTTCTCAAGGATCAATCTCTGGCTCATATCTCCCTTTCTCCAGCATGGGGTCTGGCATGGATTCACATGCTCGTGAATATTCCCTGTTGTCAGTCCGGGAATCCTCGGTAAAAGAATAAACTGTTTGACTTGCACTTACAAACTGTCTTTCTTCTATACACCAAACACTGAGCTCTGGGTCATACTGTCCCCAGCCAATGACTGCCCTCTCCCTAAGCCCCTCCACTGGCAGCCATCTTCACATTTTTACCGCACGTTCAAGTGTTGGGAGTCCTCGTGTTGTGCTCAGAGAGCTTTTCTACGTTTTTGCGCTTTTTCGATAAAAAGTTTCTATCGTTGTCAAATAGAACCTGTGTGTTCTTTCGTTCCTTTGACCGGCAAGCAGGGATCTGTTTGTCGGCGTCTTTCAACGCCCCTTAAGGGCAATAATTTCATGAAAGAGTTTCATGGAAGATTCCAGAACGCCATTGGGCCTACATCGCACTCCGGACCATGTCGGAGGAGAAGAATGAGGGAGGCTCCCCCTTCAAGCTCTGCTCCAGCTGCGGATTGAGGAACTTGTTTGTGGAGGACAAACACTCTCAGTGCCTCTACTGTCTCCATCCGGACCACAGCGAAGCATATTGTGAAATCTGCCTTGGGTTCTCCAAGCGAACCATCAAGGACAGTCACAGTAGGTTGGTGGCATGGCTTAACGCCAAGGCCTCTACCCTGTGCGGCAAGCAGGGGCATGCCTTACCCAGGACCGGCCGGTCCAAAGAGCTGGCTTCTAAGTCCTTTGAGGGTGCTCGATCCGCGGGGGCCCAAGACAAGGCCAAGTACCGCAAGTTTGTTTCCGTCTGGGTTTCCGCACAAGTGGGTACCACGATACGCAGCGCACGTTCATCTTCGCCATCTGCCTCCATCGCTAGTCATAGCTCCAGCTCCTCCTCAAAGAGGAAATCGGTTAACCCAGGGAAGCTGTGGGAAAAGCCGGAGAAGACCAAGGCGCATGGAAAGGTGTCCAACCTGCCCCTGAAGGCCCAGGTGGTCCAGACTAAGTGATCCTTGAGGATCGAGCTGGTGGCGACCGCCCTTTCGAAGGCAAAAGGGGCGACCTGGTCCAGCGAGTGGGAAAAGATCTCCACCGACCGATGGGTGCTGGACGCTCCCACCCACGGACACTCTCTAGAGTTCCAGCAGAAGTGTCCGCGGATACCACTGGTGGCCCGGCAGGAGCAGCACATCCCTCCGCTCCTGCGGGAAGTACGGGCCATATTAAAAAAGGGGGCTTTAGAGCTGGTTCCGATGTGACTGCGGGCTCCGCAGTCTACTGCAGATACTTCTTGTTGAAGAAGACTGGGGGCTGGAGGCCCATTCTAGACTTGCGGCGCCTTAACAAATACCTCAAGTCCCAAAAGTTCATGATGGTCATGTTGCAGCACGTGCGTGGCCAACTGGAGGAAGAGGACTTCTTGTCGTCGCTGGATCTGGAGGATGCATACTTCCACATCCCCATTCACGAGAAGCATCGGAAGGTCCTGTGCTTCGTAGTACAGGGAAGGCACTACCAGTTCAAGGCCCTTCCCTTCAGACTGAATACGGCACCCAGGGTGTTCACAAAAGTGCATGGCACCAGTGGCGGCCCATCTGCGCCTACAAGGGATACATGTGTACACGTACCTTGATGACTGACTCATCCGCGCCAAGTCCAGGGAAGTAGCAGTTCAACACACGGAGAGGACCGTCCAGCTGCTGACAGATCTGGGGTTCTCCGTCAACTATCCAAATTCCTGCTTGATACTATCGCAGAACGTGCTATTTCTGGGGGCCAGGCTCAACTTGGTCTCCTGCCTGACCGCCCCCTTGGAAGAGAGGATAGTGGCCATGCTGGGCAAGGTGCAATGGCTGTTGACACTGAAGACTGCCACGGTGCGGACCATCAAGTCAGATGGGGCATGCTTCTATTCAGTGTTCTCCAAATAAAACTATAAAAATTCTCTTTGGTTATCGACCTCCTGGCCCAGCACAGGCTTTCCTGGAGAAATTAGAATTCTTTCTGGCAGACACGGGGAATAAGCATGACAAGCTGTTATGTTTGGGGGACTTCAATATATGGGCTGAGGAGGTGACATCTGGGGATGGGAGAGAATTAAAGGAGACCCTGGAAGCCCATGCTTTGGAACTTTTAGCATCATCCCCCTCACATTGCCAGGACCATTGTCTTGATGTCCTGCTATATCGAGGGAAGATAATTTGTAATGTTGAGACAATCGCAATATCATGGACAGACCACTATGCCATAGTATTTGAACTGAGAATGCATAAGAAAACTCTGGAAGTGCACACGGAAAATTGGATGGGGGAGTTCCACAAGCTGAAAGATTTATTGAAAATCTCAGGGGAAACTCTGAAACATGCTTTGGCACAGATTGAAGAGGCTCTTCCATGTGAGGAGTTCTTCAATAAAGGCATGTAAATCATGGCTATGCTATTTAATGTACAGGCCCCTCTCCAACAAAACAAAGCCATGTAACCCCTGGTGTTCGCCAGATTTGGCCAAGAAAAGGGTACAGGTGAGATCTTTCGAGAAAAAAATGGAGAAGACATCGTACAGAGAGCATTTTAGAACAGGTCAAGAGCGCCTGAAGAGAATATGGAAAAGCCATTTTTGATGCCAAAGCTAAATTTATAACAGGGAAAATTGACAAAGTCATGAACAGGCCACAGGAATTGTACGCTGCTATTTCCCAGTTAGCAAATCCTGGGTGTGCGTCAGCAGCACCTGAATCATCACAAGCACAGGCGGATGCTTTTAATAATTACTTTATAAATAAAATAGAGCTAATACAAGGAAAGATTATGGAAATTAAACCATTACATCCCCAAGAGGATCTGGAAGTAACATAGGAGATTAGCCCAGAATGCATATCTCATGATGAAGACACTGGGGCGGATCAGAAGCTATTTATGTTTACGAAAGTATCTGAGGAAAGGGTCTGCACCTTGCTCTCCGCGTTGAAGGCTACTAATGATGTACTCTTCGTTATTCTATCTTCAGTAGCTAAACTAATAGCTCCAGATATTACCCCATTTATCACAAAATTTGTTAACAAATCTCTTACATCAGGGGTAGTACCGATGATTCTGAAGAAATCTGTGGTCACGCCACTGCTAAAAAAAAACAAATTTAGACCCTAAGAATTTCCAGAATTACAGGCCAATGGCAGGATTGTCATGGCCATCGAAAATTCTGGAAAACATTGTGACAGCTCAGCTGCAGGAACATCTGGATCAGGAGAATCTGCAATCCACTGCAATCCGGCTTCCGACCAGGTTTTGGGATGGAGATGGCGTTGCTGACGGTCTGGGACTATCTATTGGAGACGGCGGATCAGGGGGGCGTGTCCCTGTTGGTCATGTTGGACCTGTCCGCCCTCTTTGATACGGTTGTCCATGGGACCCTGCTGAAACGTCTGAGAGAAGTGGGTGGAGTAGGGAAACAAGCTCTTCAATGGTTTGAATCTTTTCTCTCTAGAAGAGAACAAAGAGTAGGATTTGGAGATTTCTTGTTAGATTCAGGATTACAAAGCTGTGGAGTCCTGCAGGGATCGTCCCTTGTCACAGGTTTCCCCCTTTCTCACCTGCTTTCGCTGCTTGATGGAATCCAGAGGAGTTTTCTTCCGTACGGATCGGGTCTTGTACAAGCCTGCTCTGCCGTCTTCGGCTTCCAGTGTTCGTTCAGCTTTAACGTCCGGGAAAAAATGAGGAAACTCCAGGAAGACCAGGAAAGGAGAAGTGCACTCGGAGGCGGGTGCACGGAATCCGGGAAGAAGGCTAAATAGGAGGAGGGAGGATAGAAGGGAAAGCGGAGGGTCTAGGAATCAGGAAACTACAGAATTCCGCAAGGCGAACTTCAGAGCACACGTCTAGCCACAGCAACAGTAGCGTTGAGACGCGCGGGCCGCGGGGGCATGGCCATTTTATAGAACATGCTGCCTCGGACGTGAAGACTGGTAGGCAGCGTTCTGTGTGTACGGCCATGTTGGAAGTAGTACAGAGTGTAAGCCCCGACGCGTCAAGGACCAGGAGGTCCAGAAGGGGCATGTCTGATGGTTCATGACATCCCTCTCCCCACTGCATTTTAATTTATATGTTAAACTACTCATGGACATTCTGAGGAAGCACGGCATACAGTTTCACTCATACGCAGGTGTTCTTGAGGATACAGAATCTAGAGGAGAAGTACGAAATAGTTGACCGGTGCCTACAAGAAATACAGGCTTGGATGTGTGCGATCCAGCTACTGCTGAATGTCAGCAAAACAGAAAAGACTCTATTCGCTTCAAAGCACAATCTGCAGAGGGAGCATTTACACTCCCTATGTTTCCTGGGGACACAGCTGAATTTCTCCAAGAAAATAAAAAATGTAGGCTGTGTCTGGGAGGATAACATGGGAAGTGGAGCTCAAGTTAGTGCGAAGGTACAAGCAGCTTTCCACTCACTACGCCTACTGAAACATATCCTACCATTCATTGCGAATGAGGACAGAGCGGTAGTCATTGGCACTCTGGTCAACTCGAGGTTAGACTATGGAAATGTATTGCTGTCGGGTATACCAGCCTATCAGTTGCGAAGACTGCAGGTGGCCCAAAATGCAGCGGTTAGGCTGGCGAATAGGTAAAAAATCAGCTCCAACCTCTAACTTAAGAAGAGCCCTACATTGGCTGGCAGTAAAGGAGATAATTGAGTTTAAGGTACTCTGCTTGGTTTATAGGTGTGTTAACAAGACAGGAACAAGATATCTATCCGATAAAATCAGGAGACATGTTCCTATCTGACAACTGCGCTCAGCAGATCACAATCTGCTTCATATACACCACACCAGGTATATGAGCAAAGGGGACCGCAGATTCGGCGTCTACGGTCCAAGAGCATGGAATAAACTACCCAGAGAAAACTGTGAGATTAAAACCTTTCCGGCATTCCAGAAGGCCGTGAAGACCTATCTGTTTTGTTAGAACTCTCCTAGACCTTAACTGGTGTATTTCAATCTCATATGATGAAGTGGATTAAGACATGGGCCTCATTACGAGTATGGAGGTAGCCATGCCGCTTTTAGCGGCATGGCTACCGCCATACCGGGTACCGGATCCGGGTTCCTGGAATGGGGAAATACCGGGCCATTCCGGCCTTGGAGGGCCCGGTATTCCCCCATTCCAGGAACCCGGACCCGGTACATCCCCATTCCCATTTGAGCCCCCATAGGGCTCAATGGGAATAGGGAGTATGCTAACCACGGGCCCGTTAATGACGGGCCTGTTGTAAGCATCCTGGTCTGCTAGCGGGTCCCACTAAGGACGTCTGGTTTTACCAGACGTCCTTAGAGGGACTCACGAGCAGACCTCGTAATGAGGCGGTAGAGGGTTAACGGCGCCGGCAGCTCCACCAGCGCCGTTAACCTGATCCGGCTCTGCAGGTTGCAGATAGGACCCCTTCAGGAATTCCTGGACGCTTGGTGGATCCAGGTGTCTGGAAGCTTTGCAGACAAGATTGTTCTCGACGAGGAGTTCCGTCGAGCGATAAGGTGGTGGGGCGTGCGCTCCAGCATTGCCGGGGGCACGGATTTCCAGATCCCCCCATACCAAGAGACAGTCACCACAGACGCGTCCCTGGAGGGCTGGGGAGCCCAGACCGGACGTCTCCACGCCAGAGGCCTGTGGCTACCATAGGAGAGGGCTCTCCACATCAATGTCCTGGAGCTGCGGGCAGCGTTCTGGGTCCTCTAGTCGTTCATTATGTCACTCAAGGGCAAGGTGGTGAGGGTCTTCACGCACAATACCACCACGATGTTCTACATCAGGAAGCAAGGAGGTACTAGATACCCGGCGCTCTCCAGAGAGGCGCAGGACTTGTGGCACTGGGCCGTCAGCCAAGAGATGTTCCTCATTCCTTTTCACCTGGCTGGAGTCAAGAACACCTTCGCCGACTCCCTCAGCAGGGAGCTGCGCTCTTGCCACAAGTGGGAACTTCGACATGATCAAGTGAACAACCTCTTCCTCAAATGAGGCAGACCCCAGATCGATCTGTTTGCGACAGCGATGAATTCCAAATGACAGAGATTCGCCAGAAGGTTCCACCAGCCGAGGAGCATGGGGGACGCGTTTTCCTTTCTGTGGGAAGGCCTGTTCTGCCGGAATTCCCCTTCCCCGTTGCCTCTCCGGCTGCGAGTCATTAATCAACTCAAACGGTGGCGATGCAAGATGATCCTCATCGCCCCGGCGTGGCCGAGTCAGATTTGGTAACCGGATCTTCTCAGCCTGTCAGTGTTACCCCAAGTCAAGCTGCAGGTGGTTTGGATCTGCTCACCAGAGAAGGAAGCGCAATCCTACATCACGACACAGGATCGCTGAACCTGAAGGCTTGGCTCCTGCAGCCTTAGAGTTTGGAGTGTACGAGCTGCCGGCAGACTGCAGAGAGGTCCTTACCAGGGCCAGAGCATTGTCGCCTCTTCATTGCTAAGGGCACAAGTGCAAACATTTTGCAACGTGGTGCCGGACGCAGAAGACCAACCCTCTGAATATCTTAGCTCCGCAGATTCTTCCGTACTTGTACTTGGTCAAGGCAGGGCAGACGCACGCCTCTATCAAGGTGCTTCTGGCGGCTATCTCCCGCTACACCAGGTCTCCAGGACGGTCTTCTCTTTGGTCCCACCTTCTGGTCAAGGAGTTCCTCAAATGACTGTTTCGATCATTACCACCGGAGAAGGCCCTTACCCCGGCGTGTGAACTCAACGTGGTGCTGACGAGGATCATGGGGGCTCCCTTCAAGCATATGCATCAGGCCCCTCTCAAGTTCCTTTCGTGGAAGACAGCTTTTCTCGTGGCCATCACCTCTGCCAGGAGGGTAGGTGAGGTCCAGGTCCTTTCCTGCGAACAACCTTAGCTGACTTTTCACAACACAACGATGGTGCTGCGGATGCACCCCTCCTTCATGCCAAAGGTTCTGTCGGAATTCCACCTCAACAAGCCTTTGGTGTTGCCTGTGTTTTTTCCAAAACCTTTGTCGCCGGCTAAAAGGACTTTGCACTGGCTGGATGAGGCTTGTGCGCTGAAGTTCTATGTGGTACGCACAAAGTGTTTCCGGAAGATATCTCAACCATTCATGAACTTTGGTCCTGTGAACCATGGGAAGGCCTTGTCCAAGGCTTCCATCTCCAGGTGTCTCTCCGGCTGCATCACACACTGTCACTGGTTGTCAAACCAACCGCTGCCCGGCCGTCCGAGACCCCATTCTACCAGAGCGATCGCTGCGACGACGGCGTTCCTGTCTGGTGTGCCCCTGCTGGACATCTGCAGGGCTGCTACGTGGAGGTCCTCGCACACCTTTACAAGCTTCTACTGCGTCCACAGGGATTCCAGAGAGGAGTCCAGGGTTGGCCAAGCAGTGCTACGCAAACCTGTTCGCTTGAAGGTGAGCCTGTTCCGGAGGGAAGAGTATTTGCTTCTGTTGAGCCTTGCCACCTCCTGTGGTTGTGTAATGTTGTGCTGCTATGTATTCTTTATTCATGAGCATGTGAATCCATGCCAGACCCCATGCTGGAGAAGGAACAAGTTGCTTACCTGCAACTATTGTTCTCCAGCATGGGTCTGTCATGGATTCACATGCAAACCCTCCCTCCTGTCCCTCTGTGTCTCTTCTTGGTCATACTGCCACTTTATGGGCTATTAAATCTGAAGATGGCTGCCAGAGGAGGGGCTTAGGGGGGAAGGGCAGTCATTGGCTGGGGGCAGTATGACCCAGAGCTCAGTGATTGGTTTATCGGAGAAAGACAGTTTGTAAGTGAAAGTGAAACTGTTTTTTCTTTTTGATTCCCGGCCTGACGACGGGGAATATTCATGAGCATGTGAATCCATGCCAGACCCATTCTGGAGAACAATAGTTACAAGTAAGTAACTTGTTCCTTCTGATTCCGTTTGTATCAGAGGTATTCATTGCTACCCATGTACTCTCAGATCATGCAGCAGTTGAGTGTACACTTTCAGTTGATAGGTTGTCCCCCGTTAGCAGGCCCCCATGGAAGCTGCACGACCCGGCCCTCTCAGATTTGGTGTTCAAAGGACCCCGTAACTAAAGCAATAACTGATTTCTTTAGGGAAAATAGCACTGCTACCGTTCCGACTGCCACGGTATGCGACCCTATGAAGGCAGTGATTAGATGGGAACTGATTGCTCACACAACTGCTTGCACTTATAGGAATAGAACCCTAAGGTAGGCACTTTAGGGGGAGATGCGCGCTTCAGAAATGCTTCATAAGCATTTCAATTCTGTCATGGCCAGGAAGGGCCTACGGGTAGCGCGAAATAAACTAGAAGCACACTTAGCAGGACATACGGCCAAATCGATTATTCGTGCTAAGCAATCTTATTATGCCATGGGTAATATGGTGAATACATTTCTGGTTCATAAATTGAAGGCCATACATACAACAAATACTACAGCAGTGCTGGTAGACTCAGACATAAATATTCAGTACAAGGAATCGGCGAAAAGGAAGGTTTCTGAATGATATTTACCCACAGAATCTGAAGCAGGCCCGCCCCCCCCCCCCCATCTCTGCGACTTACGCCAGACTACCAAATCAGGCTCTCGTCTACTGGTCAGGAGACCTTAGATACTCCTGTAACCACGGAAGAGGTGGCAATAGCAATAGTTTCTCTTAAACACAGGACCCCTAGTCCTGATGGTTTCTCAGCATCGTTTATACGATTTTTCAACCACAACTACTCAAACCTTTGACTAACTTATTCAACTTGTTCCCGGAATTTAGGGAGGGTTACTCCTTCGATGGAGTCAACTACAATTTTAATACTTAAGCTGGGGAATCCCACACAGGATTGTCACCCGTACAGGCCAATTTCTTTGAACCTGGATGCCAAGTTGTACTCTAAGGTGTTGGCCTCGAGGTTGGGGACGGTTCTACCCCAACTGATAAATCCAGATCAGGCTGGGTTTATTCCAAAGCGAAGCACACAAGACAACATCAGATGAGGCTTGGAAATCCTTGACCTAGCCAGGAGGGGATAGTCTTGCCTTGGGAGTACTCACACTGGATGCTACTAAAGCATTCGACAGAGTGCACTGGCCCTACCTTTGTGATGTTCTGCTTGCTTTTGGATTTGGCCCGTTGGCTAACTACCATTGACCTTTTACTCGAATAAGGGTTAATTGCCCCTGTCCCTATAGCTCATGGAACTAAGCAGGGTTGTCCACTGTCTCCTTTGATTTTTGCTCTTGTAATGGAGCCATTTGCGCAAAGGATCAGAGACAACTCGGAGATCACAGGGACTGAGGTAGCTTGGGTGCAACACAAAATGCCTCTTTATGCCGATGATGTCCTGCTCATGTTAACTAATATACCAACCTCCCTTGAGGCTGTCATGTCTGAATTAAGATGATTTGAACTGGCTTCTCTGTCAATTACTAGAAATCCTTGCCATAAGTGTGCAATTGCCCAAGCAAGTCATTGCCGCTGCGAGATCCACCTGTCGATTCTGTGGGCATCTGACACTATTGAGTACCTGGGGGTGAGGATTCCTGTTTCCCCGCAGGATGTATATTGGGTCAACTTCCCAGGGTTGCTTAAGGATCTTGCCGAAGATCTTAAACGTTGGAGTAAGCAGGAAATATCACTGATGGGACGAATCGCTGCAGTAAAAATGAATCTTTTACCCAGATTCTTGTATCTTTGTCAAGCCTTGCTAGTTAAGATACCCAATCTTGAAGTACGTATGCTGCAGCGTAGCGTCCTACAATTTATCTGGGTGGGCAAAAAGCCTAGAGTTCCAAAAGCTGAGGTTTTAAGCGATGCCCGGAGGGGAGCAATGGCGGCTCTGGGCCTCCTCAGGTATTATGTGGCTGCTCGGGTTACGCACATTTTGGCTTGGAGGTCCCCTCCCAGATGGGTAGCTCTTGAGAAAGCCAACTCCTCCTGCCGGTTATCTTTCTTACCCTTTATCGACAATACTAAACTCCCCGATCTGACACACACTTGAGCTCGACAAAAATCTTGCTGTATTACTGGCACGTGGCTTTTATGAAGAAGTGGGTGAATCGGGTTTCAGACCGTGCTCTCCAGTCTTTGGTAATGCAGAATTCTCCCCAGGATTCTTAGGGAATAGTTTTTCAGATTGGCATAATGGGGGTCTGCATAGCTTGCATCAGCTGTACCAGGAGGGCTCTCCTCTCTCGTGTCCGAATGTAAGGCTCAATTCTCACTAACCGAAGGCGAACGATTTAGATATGGTCATATTCGGCACTGGATTTCACAACTGTGAGGAGCCAGGTGACCTGCGAAGGTGAGAGTATTGGAATGTACCCAACAGTATGGCATAGATGGGGGTAGAATCTCATGCATTTATAAACTTTTGGGAGGCAACTTACTAACCGTCAGATCCTCCTACATTGCCATTTGGAAAGCGGATGTGGGACCTCCTGTCGAGGATTTATGGGAAGAGATCTGGGCTAGAAACCACGCCTCCTCTAGATGTGTAACCAATAGAGAATGTATGCATAAACTTTGCTACAGATGGTACCGGCCTCTGCTAACTTTACATAAAATGAATGCTGCTTTGAATTCGGCTTGCTGGAGGGGGTGCGGCCTTGGGAAGCTACTTTCATTTGTGGTGGTCCTGTCATGTGATCCACACTTTTTGGGTTGCTGTACTGTCTCACATTAAGGAGAGAACTGCAGTGGACTTACCCCTGGCTCCACTAGTTGGCCTATCGCGGTGCTCAATGGAAGATGTGTACCCTAAATCGGGTTGCAGAGCACAATCGGCGACACACCAATTTTTAGCAACTAAAATATAAATAGCACGATCGTGGAAGGCTCTTATGGGGCCAGTATTGGCACAATGGTGGATGGAGGTATGGGACATCTTGGTCGACGAAAAAGTTACAGCATGTGTAAAACAATGCGCTGCCTTGGTATCTAAATTTCTGGCTCCCATTTGTTGACTATTACCAGAATTTTCCCTCCCTAACTTTTAAACCGTCTCTACTTTCAAACTATTCCTTGATGTGATGGCCTTAGTGTGGTACTTTTTTTTATTTTAACAAGGTTATGCATTTTCGCATTAGCGCCTCGGTCGGGGATGGCTTGTTGGACCCGGGAATGTTGTGCATTATGCATTCAGCCATATTTTACTGTCTATGTATGTCTCGCATCCTTGTTTGAATAAAAGGTTTGGGGAAAAAGTTATAGAATTTTGCTTTTGTACTTAACAGATACTTTATTGTTCTGATATTGTGAAATGTGTAGGCTTAATTGAGCTGCAACAAGAATGCTGTGTGACTTGACTAGTTTATATTTGTGTATGATTTTGTATTATCTGGGGAGATGGTTTGTATTTATGGCCTGTATTGTTTGTCTAATTGTGCATAGGAGACTTTTAAATATTCATGTTCGTGTGCAAGGTTTGTTGGAAACCAAAGCACAAATGGAAAAATAAATAAAAAAGAATGCTAATCCATGCACTGGGAGAAATTGTTAACCCTGAGGTGCAGGCCCGTTTCTTGGCCCGGGCAAGGCGGGCAGCTGCCCGGGGCGCAACCGCCAGGGGGGTTCGCAATTACCCCGCTACACTGGAACCTCTGGAGGGGATAAAATTCCCCAGTTTGTGGGGCGGCACATTGCCGTGGGGAAAGTTCTGTGGGTCAGGTACTGGCGCTGCCCCTTCCGACTGTAATGTCACAAGTACTACGTAACATTACAGAAGTAAGAGGCTTCCTCCGACCACTTTAGCGCCACTTGGGGGGGGCATAAGCACAACAATTAAAACACTTCAGGTCCCCCTGTAGCTAAAACCAGCTCCTCCCATCACAATGCAGGCAGGAAACTGCTAATGGTGGGCCATTGGTCACTGAATGGTTTCGTGCTGACATTGTGTTGGGAGGGGAGGTAGTGTGGGGCGTGGGCGTGCACTGTAGGCAGCTTTGCCTCTCCCAAAATAAAGCGGCGCTATTTCTTTCATGCTGCTTCTTTGCCAAACTTTATAACAATTCCACTTTAAACCACTTCCATGGCACTGGTGATGAGTTACTTCATTATGCTGATAATAGTTTTGATCAGTGTTGCTGAGTAAATATTCTTTAAGCCATGACCCGGTTCATTTATTTATTCATGCAATGTTTGTCGGGTACATGGACACAGATTATTTATTTATGCAATGTTTGTCGGATACCTGTATCCGACAAACATTGCATAAATAAATAGGTACCCGACAAACATTGCATGAATAAATGAATAATCCGGTTCCATGTCTCCTTATAACAAGTCAACAGTCAGACTTTACTGTATCAAAGCATACACTTGATTCCCATTGAAAGAATTTTAAAGTGATTGTTTATTGTGTTCGGGTGTCTCCTTGTCATTGCCCTTTTGGCTTAGGTTGCCTCCAAACCCCCTTCAGCATCTTGTGTTCTTTGATGGTTGCATATACTGCATCCTGTGCCATATTCATGTTCTCTTGGTGTGCCCAGTCCTCATTATCTGCAGCCTAAGTGGGACTAGAGCATACAATTGTCTTGGGCACCAATGAAAAAGTGGCCCACTGTTGCAAATGGCAATTCATTCCTTGTGTAACGGACTGTTTGACTTTGGGTAGGAGTCCCTTAATGGTGTAGTTTGGGAGTGGGGTGGGGTGCGATGCAGTGGGGCTGGGGCGCGGGGTGCGGTGGGGCTGGGGTGCGCTGGGGCTGGGGCGCGGGGTGCGTTGGGGATGGTGCATTGGGTGCGGTGGGGCTGGGGTGCGGAATGGGATGTGGGGGGGTGTAATCCTAGTGTTTCGCTCTGGGCACCAAATGGATTAGAAACTGCCCTGCTGAAGTGCGTTATAATGGTTTTCAAACAGGCAACATAACTGTGGAAACCATGATGACCATTCTCTGTGATAAAGAGAGTGGAATTAACATGCAAGGAGGATTCATGACAAGTGGGAGTATGGCATCCATCCTGCCACAAGACTGCAGCCTACCTTGTGTTCACTTATTTACAGGCACGCCTGATGCAGACAGGTGTGAAACCATTGTTCGCTAAACACTCCTTTTGCTTGGTATAATATTTCTTTACATTAATGTTTTGGCTATAGAACAGTGATAAAACACACAAGTTATGAAATAGTTAAGTTGACATTCATCACACAATGTTGTCCATGCACAAAGCCCCCAAAACAGACCACCTTGAGTTAAGCATTTCCATAAAACATTCAGGTGCTTCGTTTCAGCAATATGGTGATTAGCCCTCTCTTAACATGGCATTCTTCCGTGTTAATGTGTCTACGTACATGGAGGAGTAAACAATGTTACGTTGGTGTCATGAAACAGAAAAGTCAAAATGTTTTTCATTTATGTGATTTTTATTATTTTTTGATCCCAGCAATTAAACCACTGTACAGGGCTTTTGTAATCCTCGGTGGCAGGGGCGTTGCTAGGGGGGGGCTAAGGGGGCTATAGCCCCTGGTCTTTTGGTTGTAGCCCCGGATAGAATCGCAGGAGCTACAGCCAAAAGACTAGCTAGCCCCCAGTCCCAACAGTTCCGACATCAGCTTAGCCCCGGGTCTTTTCCAGACCTAGCAACTTCCCTGCTCGGTAGCCTTTCAAATACTGTGCTTTCGTTGTGTTGGTGCAGAAGGGTCCCTCCTTTGTTCCTGCTCAGTCCCTTGTGTGCCTCGAGCTCCTGTATTCCCACCACAGCCCCGCAGTGTAGAGCTCGGTTCTTCTCCATGCGACTTAATTTCTTCAAACCCCCTCTTTCCCAGTCTCCCCTTCCTCTCTCCACGGCCGCTCAGTGTTGCCAGGTCAGAAGGAAAAAATAAGCTGAATGTTCCTTTAAAACAAGCCCAAAACAAGCTGACTCCCAACCAAATAAGCTGCAAAAACAAGCGCACCTCTAAAATAAGGTGGAAAGGTCTCAGAAGTTGAAAAATAACTATAACGCAAAGAATACATACAGAGAGCTCAAACATATGTTAACAAAAATCATTTATTAAAATTGTTATTTTCTAACAATTGGTGTCTATTTTAATTTGTTGTATGTGTGCGACTTATAAAAGCAACATTATTGGCTTTTTGGATCCTTGGCTGCTCTGGTGCTTGATTCGTCGCTCACCTCTGGTCCTTGGCTCCATTGCAGGTACCTGCCAAGTAGCCCCATGTACTTCATGACACTGAGCCAGTCCAGGCATTTCCTATTAAATGCTAGGACTGGTATTTTATTTCTTCCCATTATAAGTATGGGCCTACAAGGACCAGTATGCAAAGGGAAAATCCAGGACTAGCTCATGGCGACAAGCGTGACATGGCCCCCCCACTGTCGTCCTTCTGGTATTGGGAAACCTGGTTGATTGCTGTCATCTGGTCCTTGGTTCATATAGTCCATCACCCCTCTGGTCATTGGCTCCCTCATGACTTACTCCTCTAGTAAATCACTAGCCCACCCATTGACTGTTCATTGCCATGCTAATCCCCAACCCCAGGGCTTTAAGTGGGCCGGGGCCTGCCGGGGCTGGGCCCCGGCAGGCTCTGAAATTTCGTTTTGAGGCGGGGCCCTGCCGGGGCCCAGTAATCTCCCCTGGCAGCCCCGGCCACTACACGAAAAGGCATTTTTTTCTACAGCCTGAAGCGCTCGCTCGTTTGCGAGAGCTTCAGGCTACAGAAAAAAATGCCTTTCAGCAATAATGGTGGCGCCGCACCTGCGAGGCATCCCTTTAATCAAGAGATTCCCGTCGGCCGGCGCCAACATTATGGAAAAAACGTGAGGCCGCTGAAAGCAGAGGCCTTGCTTTCTAAATACTGGAGCTGCCGCGCATTTGCGGGAGTTTCAGTATTTAGGAAAAAGGCCTCTGCTTCCAGTGGCCTCACGTTTTCAGCCTTAATGGTGGTGCTGCCCCTCCCCAGCTGGCGAGGGTCAGCACCACCATTAAGGCTGAATAGGCAGGCGCTGTCCCCTGCCAGGCAAGCCTACACAAAATAAATGCAGAGATCAGCACCCTCTCCCCATAGGGGAGAGGTTGCTAATCTATACGAAAGGCTGCTTGGCAGGGGTGGCAGTAGCCCATTGAGCCTGGGCTCGTTAAGGGGGCGTGGCCTAACGGGCCATCAAGACCCCCGCTGTTAGGCCACGCCCCCTCGATGAGCCCCGGCTCGATTTGTAGTGCCACTTAAGGCACTGCCCAACCCTGTTCTTGCCCCTCCCCGCCCAAAACACCTTCTCATGGGAACTCTTTGTGCTCTCTTTAATCAAGCCTTAACATTAAACTTTGCACTCAATGCTGAATGAATTTGAGCTGTAAATGCTACTGGTGTAATAGAAATGTCTTAACCTGATCTGCGTTCAGCCAATCAAGTTAAAAGCACTGTGTGTGTCCTTCAGTTAGTCATGTTAAAAGTTTTTGGCTTTTGCAAACTTATCAGGCATTTGCCAGGCACTGCCATTAGATGCCCTGGTACTTGCACCATTTTGCACCTGGTGCCGTTCATACAACTAAAGATAGCAGTGCCTACCAAGGGCCTTTCCCATGCCTACACAAAACCCTAAACTATTGTCATTGTCTATGCTTGTTTCCATCACGACTAAACTACATGTTGCTGTAAATACCCCGTGTTTACCTCTTGGCTAGGTAATGCGTCTTCAAAGGGTCTCTCATATTGAAAGAGCCCATCAATGCAAAAGAAAGGAGTACTTGCAGGTTCACATCAGGAAGGCAATCAGCCCGAGCCTCACAGCGTGTGCATAACAGCTTAAGGCAAGACGGCATGTTCGCCTTTCATATTCATTTTTTTTTGTAAATGGGGCCAAGTCAGACAGACTGGCAAACAAGCGGAACAATAAGCACACAATTAAGGAAAAACGAAAAACGCGGACAAAAACCGCGACAAGCAACCTGCTAATATTATAAGCGACTTTGGGCAAAAACAAGCCCAAAGTCACTTATAATATAATAAGCGGACATGGCAACACTGCGGCCACTAAAAAAGAATAAAATATGAGAACTGCTTAAATGATGGACACGGGCACTCAAGGACAGGGGTGGAGCTACACAGATCACTGGCCAATCCCAGGAACAGAAATGTAGGAGGGTGGGCTATGACATTAGCTTTTCATTTCGGGCTGCATGTATGGCTGTAGCCATCAAGTGGGCGTGACTCCGAAGATTGCCGAACATTGCCTCCCACAATCTACCATGGGAGGCAGGATAGCATACAACACCTGTTAGCACACGAATGACATTAGAGGTCACGTGACAACGAGGGGGCGGGCCGTTGCTATGGTCCTTTTCTCGGATGGGAACTAGTCGCTACCTAATCCTAAAAGTAGTGAAAATTGCCGATAAGTAACCGGGTGAACCGGATCATTTCTCTGGTGCACTCGCTAGCAATCACGCACGCGAAAAAGTATTTCAAGGACAATAGATTACGAAACATAGACGGATCACGACCACAGTGTTGTGAACATGACTTCCAAATTAGCTTCGTTCTAAAGCTGACAGCTAAATCAGATGATAAGAAGGGCGGTTGCTAGGTATAAAATAATTGTATAACTTTAGTCCCATTCTAAAATGGCTTATTGGGAACGGTATATTCCCAATCTTAAAATGGCAGTCAAATATATCTGGACCGATAGATGTGTTGCGAGCTTGCCTAAGGCAAGTTGCCTTCTAAGATGGCCGTCTGGTCCCTCCCTCATAGGCTCTCGTTTCCGTCGACTGGTGCCTTTCATTTCCTCCTTGCCTCCAGCTAATCTGAATCAAGCATATCGTCCGCTTGTCCTAGCTGCTTTTTTCAAAGCCATGACTTCTGCTATGCTCCGTGGTTTGACCCCGCTGCTGAGGGGAAGCCGGTTTACCGTGACCCACCGGGCCGGCATTGCCTCCAAGCCTGCAAAGGGCAAGGTCACCGGCGCAGTAAGTAGGGCACCGAGTTCCAACCTTCAGTATAGCAATGAGAGAGACACCATATAAACTGGTATTTGGGGAACAGTAGCACACTACTTGTGGTGGCAGATAATTAAACGTTCGCTTGTCTGGAATTCTGAGGGTGTGCGAGGGGGAGAGTTTAGTAAGTCATTCTGTGCACGCTGAGGCTATCTCTCCCGCATTTCAAGCAGGCGGCTAGAGGCACGCACAAGGGGAACTCGTGCCAAACCTAAGTGGGTGGGGGTTGTAAGAACCCTTTAGTCGCACTAGTTTGAGCATATTTTCTTAAAGGTTGTAGATATTTGTCGGGCTGCATGAGTACATTTCGTTCAATGGTAGATGGAGAAAATGTTTTTATATTGTCTGGTTTACGGTTTTTGGGAAACTTTGAACAGATTACTGCTAAACCGTGGCATGTGTCCCCATGGAAGAAGCACGCGTGTGCTTTTTTTTTTTTTGTTTCGTTTTTTTTTTTTTTGCTTAAGATATGTGTAATGTGTGTTTTTTATTTTTACTTTGTTCTAGATTAAACATTGTATACATTTCTACGGACTACTGTACCCGAGAAAAGTTATACATGTGCCCTGCAGGTTGATCTTAAATACTTCACTAAACGCGGTGTGGTCCTGTACAAATCTGTGTTTAATTTATCTATGTTTTTTGGGTTTTAATTTTGAAAGGATTCAAACCCGCCCCCGCCCAAACGCGTTTTCTCCCGCAAATCTGGATTTTGTGGCGCCCAATTTTAGGGGAGGTAAAGGAAACGCTGCCAATTATCTCACCTATATGCAAACGTTGGTGAGCACACTTGTTTGCACTTGTTCCTCCTACTTTGTATTACGACCTTTTCAACTACCGTAGCCCCCTGCCTGCACTTATTTAATTTGGCATTTGTTAAGCACACCAAATCCTGATGCATCTGGGCGCTGGTTACATAAGATTGAAGGTTTCCTTGGTTGCAGGTTACGTTATGATACCGGCATTGCACTTTGCATAAGGTTACATCATGTTGTAGGATTACATAAAATGCAAGCATTGGTCATGTACAGTGCAGGTTGTGAGCTAGTGGATGAGGTTCGGTGGCAGTGGTTTATGTTTTAGTTACTTTGGTCGAAGAGCCAGGTTTTGAATCCTTTGCGGAAAGACCATAGGAACAGGTTTGATCTCAAGGCTATGGGCAGTGAGTTCCATTTGGCGGCTATTGCTGGGAAGCTAGTGCCTCCAGCTTTTTGGTACCTGAAGTGAGGGATCGCTAAACTGAAGGTCTAAGCAGTTCAGTTGGGTCTCATGGACTGGGCCTTGATGATTTGTTTAGCCAGATAAGTGGGGGCAGTTTTTGAGAGGCATTTGATGTGTTCTCGTACCAGCAGCCAATGGATCTTGCGTCATGTTGAAATCTTTTTTAGGGATGTTGAGCGCTGCTCTTATAGCATTGTTCTGTATAATTTTGTTAATGTTTTGGCATTTGGAACATGAGCAAAAGGGATTTACAGTACCTTCACAGAATGAGGGCCCTCGTTAAGCAATTGTTGGTCAGATAGGTTCTGCTAGCATTTATTAGTTTTGTGGTGTAGGCTGCTGCATCACATTTTAAGTGCAATGTGTTACCGCACAAAATGCAGAATTATTTTGATAGTGTCCTCAACATTACTGGACTTGTATGTTTTAGCGCCTGTCTCACCGCTTTTCCTTTCTTTTAAAAAGCCAAACAGTGGAGATCCATTGAGAAAATTCTACTCTCACCTAACTAAAGTGCAGAGGAAAATGCTTTGCAAAAATACACTTCTGCCCCTTAAGCCCTTGGATTCCTTTTTAACTTGCACACTGGTGACTTACTCACCTGTGAGTATGGGGCCACATCACCTTCTATGGTCCTTCCTTTCTTTGTAGGGGTCCCCAATCTCCCTAGAATCAAGGTGAGGTGGGGGTTCACTGGCCAAGCCCCTCCACCATTTGCTGTCTGTAGGGCTCGCAATGCTGTACTAGCCTAACCCCTGTTCAGGAGCAGATTATGAACCTTGGTTTCTCACTGGCTGAGCTATACTATTTTGAGGTGTGACCTGCCTTTGTTTGTGTGTGTAATTATTTTCAGTAACAGGGATAGCATTTTGAACAGAAATGCTGTACATGGTAAGAATGGATGTTGCATCAGTCTCTAGATTTACAATTACTCCAAGTTAATGTAATGGGCAGAACGGTTACAGACAATGTCAATTATTTAGTGATGGGTAGTGTGATTTATTAGTAGCACTCTTAACAGTATTTACACTACAGAATTGGGCTGTGTGGCTGTGTGTATGGGTGGTGTTAGCAAGGGGTGTTCAAGTGAGGGATGATAGCCTTTCAGTGCTTATTTGAACGCAGGGATGGTTGTAGTGTTTTGGATTGCAGCAAAATAACTATCAAGGAAGGCAAAAGAAAAACTTGAGGCAGGACGGTGAACTAAGACTATGGCACTAGATGGAGTTGGGGCGCGGAAGAAGTGATGCCATGCCTAGATGGAAGTAGAGGATTGGGCATTTGAAGAGCAATCAGTGCCACAAGGTCATCCAACCCTTTCTGAAATTTTGGGTGCCAGTGGCAATGTTTTTTTAGATGACTAGAGGGCAAGTCAAAAGTAGACTAGAAAACTAGTCAAGGTTTACAGGATTAGTTTTGGTGCAGTGTAGTGTTTGAAGGAATTGGATCTTGATGCTATTTTGGAGGTGTTCGAGCTGCAGTGGTAGCAATGAATTTATGGGGTTTAAGTTTGGGGGGGCACCAATGTTGCAAGCTTTGATGGTTTCAGAAGGTAGGGGGTGGATGAGGGGTATAATATAAGCAGGGAGGTAAACTGTTGTAGTGTTCCAGGAGTTCAGTATATACGATATTGTAGGGCCACCCAGTGGCTAATAGGCCCTGTGAGATAGAGTGAGAGGTTGGTTAAAGGTGGAAAAGGCCTTGAAATTCTGTAAACGGACTGTAGAAACCGTGTGCAGGGAGCTTAGCCCATCATGTGTAGATGAAGCAATGGTTTTCAAACTTTTAAATGAGCCCCTATCAACCCCACCCCCCTATTAAAAGCAGTCGGCATACTCCTTTTTTAAAGATCATTGAGTCTCCCTCTGTGCGCAGCCTTAAAGTTTTGCTGACCAATATATTAAACAATATTGCGCCTGGGAAAAACCTTGCAGTAGTTTCCCTCAATGGGATCAGGGTGCTGTTGGAGATGGTGGGATTTAACGAGATGAAAATGGCCAGAGCTGTAGGAAGGATCCAGGCCAGTGCCGGGGTCAGATGGTTTAGACAGGGGTATGGTCCTTTTGTGTCAAAGTGCAGAGGGATCAAGAAGGAAGAATATACATGAGGACTTGTGGTGGCTGTTTGGAAATTGGACACAAGCAGGAGAAATTAAATGATATAAATAAAATATCGCGCTCTTACACCAGTGTTTCAGAGCGGGACTAGGCAAAGGGAGAACAAAAAAAGATTTTACTAGGCCCAGTGACATTAAGAAAGCGCAAGTGCAGGGAAAGGGGGGGGGGGAGTGGAAAGTGCGGAACAGAATAAATACAAAATAAAATAAAAATAAATGCGATAAACCGTGGTAGTGCAAGTGGCTGGTGATAGATTATTCAGAGTATATTTGATATAAGTGCAGAAGTTGGAGGGGGCTGTATGGGTACAGATACAGAACCCCAGTGCACTGGGTGGCCCGGAGGCAGTGCAGGAGGGTGGCAGGTTGAGCCGGTACCTGGGCCCAAATCGGAGGGTGGACAAGTCACAATGCCAAGAGAGAAAACCGATCAACAGGGGGAAAGGGTGGCAGAGGCAAAGAGTAAGGACTTGAGGTGCTTCCGGAACCAGGTTCTTAAGTTTCAAGGTGGCTGGGAGGCTGCCCCAAAGGGAGGCCCCAGCCGAAGATGGATATCTAGCCCCAGCTTGTTTCTTTGCAAAACGACTAACCCTGAGGGAGTTGGAAGTAGAGGAGCGAAGGGCTCGAGAGGGGTAGAGGGGAGGCATTTACGGAGGGATAGTTGAAGGTATTTTGGACCCAGGCCCGAGAAAGCCTTGTGGACAATGCAGAGGGTTTTACATTTAATCCTTGCATCCACTGGGAGCCTATGATGGGATTTCAGAGCTGAAGAGATACGATCCCAGGGCTTGAGGCCAAAAGTCTTGCAGTCCTGTTCTGGATTATTTGTAAAGGGCGGCGAGTGGAGGCAGGTAGCTTTAGAAAGGGGCTGTTGCAGTAATCCAGCCTAGAGAGAACCAGAGCTTGGGAGACGTTGAGCTTTTGAGGGAAGGAGAGGTGAGCATTTCAGGAAAGGCAGAGTACCTCAAAGGAGGTGCAGTAAGAGATGTCAGATGCCTGCGGAGAAGGAAAGTGTGGAATCCAAGATAACCATGCGGTTCTTAGCCTCGCTGGTGGGGGTAGGAAGAGGGCCAAGGGAGGCTGGCCAGGGAGAGAGTGGAAAGGATGGAGGTGGTGTACCAATGAGGAGGATCTCAGTCTTGGTGGCAATTAGACAAAGATCATCGGCGGCACACCTATTTTGGATGGCGATTAGACAAGAGATGAGGGAAGCCTGAAAATGAGTAGAGGAGTGAAGGACTCGAGGTTAATATTTTGCAGGTTTTTTTTTGGGAGGATCCTTTTTAAAGACGGCTTGCACTCTTTCGTATTTAAAGCAGGGGGATAGATGCTAGATATGAGGACAGGCAAGAGTAGAAGGAGCATTTACTGATGAACAAAGGTTGATCGCAGCACAGAGGAGGTAGGTATGCAGAAACGGGGAGGAAAGAATTTCCATGGTAGGTGGACAGGACATGGCGAGAAACAGTTTTTGTTCCAGATTCTAATGATCTGGGACTTGAAGCAGCAGGTGGCATAAAAAGTGGTATTGGGTAGGGAGCTGCATAGTTGGCAGGGGTGAGATCTGATGGGGAGATCAGGTTGGTGAAGTAGCTGGCTTTTGCTTAATAAAGGGTAGTGGGGGGGGTGGCCTGAGGTTGGACCTGCGATTTAGCTGGAGATAGGTTTTTTTGAGTTGGCAAATATTAAGTGGAGTTGACTGGAGGTGCAAGAGGGTAGTGGGGGGGGCTGATAGTGGCATTGACTGAGGAAGTATTGCTAGATGGGGCAAAGAACCTGGGCATCGGATTTAAATGTTATGTGAATGTCGGGGCTGGCAAGGAGGGTGATTGAGGGCTTTTAGTGATGTAGACAAGTGATAGGAAAAGAATTGGAGAGGTTGGTTGGGGTCAGCTATAAGACGAGGTAGAGTTGTGAACTGTGGTTGCGTTGGTAATTGAGATTAGTGAGTGATCAAATTCAGGCTGTGGTGAAAGATTTTAGGGAGGCTGAAATTCTAGGTTTGGGTTATAGGAGCCTTTGGCAACAGTTGAGGTAAGTCAGTACTACATAGGAATGATTTGAAGGCTGGTATAGGGATGGGGGGTGGGGTTAGGAACTCAGAGTTGTCTGCTGGTGAATTCAAAGGAGAGGTGATGGAAGAAAGGGTGTTGCCTTCTTTTATCTTGCTTATACCTGTCCTGCTCTCCAACATGGGGTGAGGGTGCAAGTCACCGGAGGTGTCAGTTGTGAGGTGTGTGGGTGGGGAATCCCTGTCTCATTGGTAGCTCTGACCCCAACCTCTGGGCTAAAGGAGACTTGATCGGGAAGACTTGTTGCAAGGATTTGGGGACGTCATTCTAGAGGCACAGAGTGGAGTGACATTGGAGGTTGGTAGAGGGAGAGTAGAGCCATGCGAGTGAGGTGAATAAGGTTGGGGTATGAAAAATGAGCAGGGTGGCTTAAGTTAGATTGATAGGAATGATGTAGGCATGCTCGGTTGAGCATAAAATCCTAATTAAACAATCCTCATTCAAATGTGAATAAAAAAAAAGTGTAAGTGCTTGGTAAGGGGGACTATCAAGTATTTGCTAGCGGTGTTACTATTTATCATACTAGCAGGTCAAAGTTTGTGTGTTCCTGCAGAATGAGATTGTCTTCTAGGCTGTTAAATATATCATTATGCGTGGATTATTGAGTGGCAGGGACAATCAAAGGATTATAATGATTGGGATAAGGCTGCAGAGAAGGAAATATGGTTCTGCTGTGCCCGCTTCCTTCTTCTGATGTGCCACTTTTGCTAAAAGGTTCTCGTAGCGCACCTCCCTTGGGTGAGGTTCCTTCAGGGCATGGTATACCGAAATGTGTGTGGTGCTCTGGTTTGCTCCCACCATGTACCTAATCTTCCCACTTTTGTATCTTCTCACAGGATACAGTCATTGGACTATCTGCCTTCGTTGTGGCTTTCTTGGCGCCATCTGGCTGGATTTTGTCCAACTTGGAGGCCTACAAGAAGAGGGAGTGATGGGGCTTCTGCCATATAGATGCGGTTGACTGGGCTGCTATCGTCTTAAAGCCCCTATTGAGTAGGCTACACGTCTTATTAAAGCTTTCTTCATTCCACGTCAGGTGAACTCTTAACACCAGCCCTTGGGACCACGGATGTGATGCGAGTGCTCGGGCAGTTTTGCCTCAATGAGTCTGTTACATTAAAATCTATTTAACTCTAAATCTTGTCTCTTATTCTTTTATTAAACATCTTGTTTGTTGTATTTTTTATTTCCCTCAGGTTCCTGTGCAGCTAATGGGTTTGGTCCAATGCTTAGTTTTTACTCGGCATATGCAGCCCATATAATTACTTGCCCATGATTTTAAGAGAACCTGGCATTTTTCATTTTGGAAGGCACTGGACCTTGGTTTGAATCGTGAAGGATAGTTTTGATGTCAATATTTGTGGGGGACAGATACACCACGCTTATCAGTCACAGTTCCACTAGTGGGCAGTACACAATTTAATTCATAAATGCACTACTGCGATGGCTTTGCCTCAGTGCCAGCCTTTGCATACACTGGAGATATAAGGATGCATTATATTACGCATACGTCTAGTAAAAAAGACTTGCACATATATATTTTTTCAACACCAACAAACACGACTTTTTCAGCATTGCAAGGAATTGGACTTTAATTACTACTTTATCAAATTATAACCCGTACTGAGATGTTCAGATTACCATCTCGGAGAGTGATTTAATAAACGTACTTTAATAATGCTCATGCCTCATTACCTACTACAATGCCTCCTCCCAAATGGGATCTCTCCACGCATAGGATTTGATGGGAATCCAATGTCTGGGAAGCTTTATACATCCGTAGCAACAAGAGGGTGGGTCACAAAGCAAAGATGATGCTGGCGTCTAAAAACTGGGCCCAGGTGCGTTTCCCTGCATGCGACTTCAGCTGCTTTTTAATTATCCTATCTTTATTTAAATGTGTGGCTATTTTTTCCTAGATTGCCGTTTAGTGATACAAAGCTTGTGAAGTACAGGTACAAAATCCCACCTTGTCTCTGCAGGCCCCCAGCAAGACGGGTGGTCTCAATGCACCCAAGGGGGGGATTTGCTATTGGTGCAGTGTTGCTTCTCGCCCTGTCACTGACCCTTGTGCCTTTTTTAAAAAATATATATATATATATATATTTTGTATTTCCAAATACAGAATAGACCACCCTAATTATGTAAGGGCCCAGCTGCTGCTTTGCATTTCACTGCAAGGGGCGATGCAGTTGTCTGTCTTGGCCTGTTACAATACCCTTCAGCTCTCTTCCTGTTCATTTGACTCCTTTGTGCAAGTCAAACCTGTGCCATCTAAAGCTCCCTCCTTTCTGTCTCACTTTTGCACTTTAACCACACCCCTTGCACACACTTGCATATCTTTTTTTTTTTTCTTCACTCTCCTTTTTTTTCTTGGACTGTCATTCTCTTTTGCAATCTCTGCCCATATTTCCCTTTCCCTCTGTCTTTTTTTTCTCGTGCCTACTGTTTTCCACCAGCATTCAAATAAACAGCCAGCCATTTACACTCTAATTCTTGGAGTTAACATGAGCACCGGTTCCTCTCCCACTTTAATCTTTCTGTGGATCTCCTCTAACAGTGAAATATGTAAGTTTGGTCACTTAGATGCCCTGTATAAAAATTAAAAGGGGTGGGGGGTGTTCTGGGCTGCGTGTGTGTGTATATATATATATATATATATATGTATATATATATGTGACCCTCTTACGGGTTTCTACTTTGAAGATGATGCAGTTCGGTGCAAAATTCTTTATTTGATATATTTATATAGCACTTTTATCCAAAGTGCTTTACAATATTAAGAACGGTACAACAAGAGAAATCACTGAAAAAGTTCCAACATTATTCAGAAAGCTGAAGTAAATGTTTTTATACTCCTTTTAAATTGTGAAAGGTTGGCGCTAGAACGGATATTCCAGTGCTGCCACACTTTGGGGGCAAGCAGTTGAAAATAACTAAGACGTGATGCAGCACGGGGGGGGGGGGTGTTGAACAGAAAATAAAACTAGGAAGCAGAGCGAAGATTATGGGCCTCATTATGGGTCCAGCGGTAACCGTGTCCGTGCTACCGTCAGGTTGAGGTTGCCATTGGCGCCATACTGTTTTACTGGCGCATGACTTCCTGATAACACCAGGGGATTACACCCCCGGCAGTCGGGTCCTGGCAAATGGTAAGTCCCCATTCCCATGGAGTTCTATGGGGACCGGCACCATTAATAATGGTGCCAGTGTTTCTGTGAAAACTCATCCGGTGAGTGCCGTTGGGCCAAGCAGGTCTGACCTGCTGGGACAGCACCCGCCCGTAGAGTTATAATATGCCGGTCTGGAAACAATTTCCGGACCAGCATAGTTGTAATTATGCCCTATGTGTAAGATGATAAAGTGAAATCAGGCACACGGTAGGGAGGAGCAAGAGCATGAATGCATTTGAACACACAGAAAATGTAATTTCGCTATGCTGCTGCACCGGTAGCCAGACATGGAATAATATGAGATAAACACCGAGGAAATTTGAGACGGAAAGGGGGGCGGGGGTCTAAGAAGACTAGTTGACATGCCTGCTAAAATGAGGTGAAAGACCATGTTTTGGGGTAGGAAGTAAAATGTTCGTTTTTACATTTAAACAAAGAATCAAGAGGACGTAGCCGCAGGAGGAGAGACTAGATTGAGTAGTGTAATTGAAAGAAGGGAAAGACTGAAGAATGTGGGTGGTGTCGGCATGCAAATGAACCTGGAAACCAAAATCCCTGATTGGAGAAAATGGTAAAGGGGCTTAAAGTGTAAATTAGACGGGACACAGAACCAGACCCCTGAGGAACACCACAGGGAATAGAAGCAGTGTCCCGGGAGGATAGTTCAGCGGCAGCGTGCGTGTCTTGGAAGCAAGACGACACGAAGCAACAACAGAACAGGTTCGGTCCGCGCTTAGAAACCTCTGGGTGTTTAAGCGCGTTATAAATACGTAACTAAGACAAAAAAAAAATAAACAATTATGCAACTAAGAAAAACAAACAATTCCTGTAACGAGGCCTGCGGGCTGTGTGAGTGCTTTATAAATGTTAAATAAAAAAAAAAGTGTTTGGCAGAGAAACTAATTTTCAGCCAGAACAAAGGAAGCAACATCATCAGAAGAGGGGAGGAAGGATCAAGTGGGGGAGGAGCTAAAATGGTCAGAATGGAGAAGAGGAGTTGAGGAGAATTGGCATGTAGTTGGATAAGCGATTGAAACTAATTCATCTTCTCTTGTTTAAGAGTAGAAATTAGATGAAGTAAAAATCTAGTATTAGAACTAGATCTGTTTTTAAGCCAGCAATGCTCAGCTCTACATGCTTGAGCTCTTAAGAGGGGGCAACCAAGGTTTAGAGGGGCCTATCATTGGGAGTAAATTCAGAAAGGGAGAAACGGAATCCAGAGAAGAAATGGCAGAATAGATGAGGATGTCTTCAATATAGGAAGATGAAGCTGGTGCTGTTGGCAAGATATGAAATTATGGAAATCCAGCGGAACAAAAGTTACGTAAATCATGAGGAAAGATAATCAGTTAGCCAAACAATGTGACTTTATGCTCACATCAGATTGCATTCTGGAACTTGTATGCTTCAATTTAGAATGTGTAGGAATGCAAAAGCATACACTGCAATTGCCATGAACTATATAGCTAAAAAGATTTGGGTAAGTTACAATGGAGAATATGTGGACGATGGGAATGGATTACGATGGCACAGCTGCAGTGGGGAAGTTAGGAAGACTGTGGAGCTACATTAATGAGGTGATGTCCCTTGCCTGGACATTGAGTGTTTGTGTGTGGGTTTTGGGAGGTACGTGGAGAGGGCATGGGCGACTCAGCAGACTTGAATCATATTGGCCTTTGCTGGCTACCAGGGAGAAATGAGGATGAACTGTGATCGCATGACCCACTTAGTCAGTCCAAGCAGCCTGTGGGATCTGGCGTGATGGGTTTGGAGGTGGTGGAAAGCAGACAATGGGAGTCTGCAACATTTAAGTTCACCTTATGTTAAGTGAGAACTTTCTTTGTTCTCTGATGTAGCAAGGCAGGGTTCGAAATTGAGGGGAGCTGGGAGCTTGTGGCTTAGAAGAGCCTGGTTAGCGTGACGCTACTTTGGCGAACAAATGCTTATGTGAATTATAATCTGTGTTTGGGACAATCTATAAACATTTAAACGCCTCTTTACAACATTTAAAGCCTAACGTGTCCTAACTAATGGACACGTTGATAATTTTATATCTGAAGTGGAGGTTAGATTTGCCGTATATGTACTAGCTCATGGTCACTGGATAACCATGACTGCAGGAGCTACGTTTAGCTCCTGTTAATTTCAATCCCTGCATGGATCTGTTGAGTGAATCGTGCTTTTCTTTGTGGAAGACTTGGGTGGTTGGGCACACCCCAAAGCTCAATCTCTGTAGAATCCTTTGTGACCAACAAAGGTAGTAATGTGAGACGCAACATCTACTTCGTTGATGGTCTCCTTGTTACATTGGGTTTTAAAAACTCAGCTGCTTAGCCGATTATGGGAATTTGAGGTCCCTTTTTTTTGGGCTTGGTTAGGCATGCACATAACTATGTAGATGCGTATTTGGAAACAATGGCATGGTGGAGTATTGGTGATAGAGATGCCGTAGGGTCGCAAGCAGGTTCAGTGATGTTTTAGGGCGACAATGTGGTTTGGCAACCTATTTTTGAAAATTGTATTCTATGCCCTGCTATTGCGAGACCGTTTGATAACCATGTCAAGATGTGGTTTTTACTGCTACTGTGCTTCTCCAGCATGGGGTCTGGCATGGATTCACAAGCTCATGAATATTCCCCGTCGTCAGGCTGGGAATCCTCGGTAAAGAAAAAAAAAACAATCAGTTTCGTTTCTGATCTGTCTTTCGTAGTAATAACCAATCACTGGTCTCTGCGTCATACTGACCACAGCCAATGACTGCCCTCTACCTAAGCACCGCCTCCGGCAGCCATCTTCAGATTTTTACCGCACGTTCATGTGTTGGGATCCTCGTGCTATTGCTCTCGAGCGTTAGTGCTATTTTTTCACGTTATTTTCTCAAAACATTGTTTTTTCCGGTCAAAAGAGCCTCAAGCTCCACCGACTCTCCATCCGATCAACGGGGACCCGTGTCGGATTCGTCTGCGCCCCTCAAGGGTGAAGATTTCGTCGAGCTACGTTTTGGAGGATTCCAGAAGCTTCTCAGGCCCGGACATGGCCCACGAGAAGGGAAGCTCGACGCCCGGAAAGCTATTCAGGGTCTGCCCTGGATGCCAGCTGCAGAACGTCTTTAAGGAGGACAAACACTCCTTTTGTCTCTACTGCTTACATGAGGACAAGACGCACGTGGAGAAGGACTGTGCGTTTTGCAGCAATATGTCGGAGCGGACCATGAAGGACCGCCATCAACGTCTCGCCAACTGGCTGGAAGGGAAGAGCCTGTTAGGCGAGAAGAAGAGGAAGAAATCCGAGCGGTCTTCTAAGACCTTTGAGGACGCCCCGGCGACGGGGGTCCAACACAAGGCCAAGCACCGCGAGTCCGCTGGCACCGGGAGCGCCGAACGGTCAGGCTCTACGGGCGTCAAGCAGGGCGCACCCTCCCCGGCACCTTCAGCCACGAGCCAACGCTCTGGGTCGGGTAAGAGGAAGGGCGAGCACCCGGCAAAGCTCCTGGAGAGGCCCCGGTCGAGCTCGAAGGCCCCATCGGAGGGGGAGCGAGGCAGTGTTTCTCCCCCCCCCCCCCCCCTCAAGGATAAGGCGGTGAGCGCACCTAAGGTGGTGAAGGCCTTAATCCATCCGGCCAAGCCCTCTATCGATACTGTCGCGGCGGCCCTGGCTCGGCCTGTGGAGGCTACACCAGTGGTGGTGACCTCGGGGCTCAGTCTCCCTGCCACCTCGGAGGGAGTCCTCTTTTGTGCCTATCGATAGGACCCCCGTGAAACCCCCGGCGGGGAAGAAAAAGGGGGGGCAGGGCGTCGTCGTAGATTCGGCCTCAACCTCAGAGGAAGAGCTGATTGAGGTCTTAAGCCACGGCCTTGGCGTGGAAGAAGACCGGCCCGTCGGGATGGATCCCGACGCAGGTGACGACGACGACATCGTCGAGGGTGCCGACGGGGCTCCTGATCGCCCGTCGGATTCCCCTCTGCCAGTGCCGCAAGACAACTCGGCGGCCATTTTGTTGGCTATACAGTCCTTATGTTCAGAGATAAGGACGAGACTACCGTTGCCGACGGAGGAACCTCTCCCGTCGGGGGATCCAGAACCGGGACCTTCTGGTGCTCCCCCGCCCAAGAAAAGAAGGATTCACCCCCACCTCCTTTTCAGCCGTCGCGCCCCGTCCACCCGAGGGGATGATACGGGGACTGACACGGCAGCGACGGGTACGGACGAGGTATACGACAAGGATCTACCGTCGTCACCTCCCACCAGGGCTTCTCCGCCCGACGAGATTGGATCGTTCCACTCCATGATCGCCAGGGTATCCGAGCTTTTCCAACTCTGCCCTGAGGAGAAGAAAAAGGAAGGATTCCTTTATCAACGGCGCGAGGCCAAGAGGAAGACTGTCCTCGCGGTGCCTCTACTGGACGACATTTGGGATGAGGGCCTCGCCCTCCTCAAGAACCCTTCCACGACGCTGGCTAGAAGAGACCGGTACGAGAAGAAGTACCGGGTCCCGGACGCGGCCCCCCCTGTGCCTCCGGGCGCAGCCTACCCCGGACTCCGTCGTCTCCGCGGCGGCCAGGAAGAAAGCGGGGAGGGGTGCGGCCTCCACATCGACTTCCCCACCGGACGGCGAGGGAAAGAAATTGGACGCTATGGGACGCAGGGTCATCTCGTCTGCAGCGACGACGATTAAAGCGGCCAACGCCTTGGCTATCGTGGCCCGCTATGACAGGGAGCTATGGTACATACTGGCTCCCCTGCTGGACTTCCTACCGGACGACAAGAGGGCGGATGCCCTGGAGATCCTACAGGAAGGCGAGGTGGCGTCGGACCACGCCATCACTATTGCGACGGACATCGCCGACACTGGGTTTCGCCAGTTGGGCAACGGCGTGTGCCTTAGGCGGCGTGGATGGCTCAAGGCTACGGACTTCCGTCAAGACGTACAGACCAGAGTCCTGGACATGCCGTTCGATGGGAACAACCTTTTTGGGAAAACAGTGGACGATTCCCTTCAGGCCATTAAAACGGACACTGAGACGGCCCGGGCCCTTGGGGTTCTGCAGCAACGACGGACGCCCTTTCGGAGCAGCGGAGGCAAGGGCACCTCCAAAGGTTCCAGCGGCGGTTTCTCCACCTACCGTCAAGCGGCCCGCTCGTCCTCTCAGGAGGCCTACAGAGGACGAGGCAAGTCTGGCGGACCCCGCCGTCGTCGCCAAGGAGGTCAAGGCGGCAAAGCCTCGTCGAAACAGGATTGAACCGGCCGTGGGGTCGGGCCCCCACCGAAGCACCCCGGTGGGAGGCCGGCTGGCGAGCTTCGTCAGCGTGTGGGAGTCCATCTCCACCGACCGTTGGGTGCTGGACGCCTTAGCCCGGGGCCACGCGCTCGAGTTTCAAAGAAGGTGCCCGCGCGTCCCCCCCCCGTGGCCAGGAAAGAGCTTCACGTCCCTCAGCTTCTCCTGGAGGTAAAGGCGATGGTCAGGAAGGGCGTCATCGAACTCGTCCCAAAGAGGCTTTGGGGCTCCGGAGTTTACTCGAGATACTTCCTCGTGAAGAAGACGACGGGAGGATGGCGCCCCATCCTAGACCTGCGACGTATGAACAAGTTCATCAAGGCGCAGAAGTTTCGGATGGTCACCCTCCAGCACGTCCTGGGGCAGCTGGAGGAAGGAGACTTCCTGTCGTCGTTGGATTTGGAGGATGCCTACTTCGACATTCCCATCCTAAAGGGGCACCGAAAATTCCTCAGGTTTGTGGTCCAAGGGCGTCACTACCAGTTCAAAGCCCTCCCCTTCGGACTACGGTCGGCACCCAGGGTATTCACCAAGTGCCTTGCACCGGTGGCGGCGCAGCTGCGCCGCGAGGGGATCCACGTCTACCCCTACCTGGACGACTGGCTCATCCGAGCCAAGACGAGGGAGCTCGCCGTGGAGCACATGGCAAGGACCGTCCAACTTCTCACGGACCTGGGATTCTCCGTGAACTACGCCAAGTCCCACCTGGTACCCGCGCAAAACGCACTGTTTCTGGGAGCGAAGCTCGACACAGTGTCCCTTCTGGCCTCCCCGTCGGAGGAAAGGACCAGGTCCATCCTGGGCAAGGTACAGCGGATGTTGGTTTCCGACGCGGCCAGGGTGAGGTCCATCAAGTTCCTCCTCGGAATGATGTCTTTTTGCATCTACCTCATTCCCATGTGCAGGCTCCGGATGCGCCCGTTGCAGGAGTTTCTGGACGCGCGCTGGATCCAAACGACGGGCGGCTTCGAGGAGAGGATCACACTCGACAAGAGTTTCCGCCGAGCGGTCCGGTGGTGGGGCACCCGCACGCATCTGACGGCAGGCATGGACTTCCAGACCCCAGACCACCAGGAGACAGTGACCACGGATGCCTCCCTGGAAGGGTGGGGAGCGCACTCCGAAAATCTGCATGCAAGAGGCCCCTGGCTCCCGACGGAGAAGTCCCTCCATATCAACGTCCTGGAGCTCCGTGCAGTGTTCTGGGCCCTCAAGTCCTTCCTTCCGTCCCTCAAGGGCAAGGTGGTCAGGGTCTTCACCGACAACACCACCACCATGTTTTACATCAGGAAACGGGGCGGAACCAGGTCCCCAGCACTGTCCAAGGAGGCGCAGGACCTGTGGCATTGGGCAGTCGCCCAAGGGATGTTTCTGGTGCCGTTTCATCTCGCAGGGATAAAAAACACCATCGCCGACTCACTCAGCAGGGAGCTGCGCTCGTGCCACGAGTGGGAACTACGGCAGGATCTAGTGGATCGCCTCTTCCGACGGTGGGGCACATCCCAGATCGACCTGTTCGCGACGGCGACGAACTCCAAGTGCCGGAGGTTCGCCAGCAGGTTTCCCCAGGCGAGGAGCATGGGCGATGCTTTCTCGTTCCCCTGGGGGGGCCTGTTCCTCTACGCGTTCCCTCCTTTGCCATTGCTAATCCGGCTCGTCAACCAGCTCAAGAGGTCACGGTGCAGGGTGATCCTCATCGCACCTGCGTGGCCGAGGCAGATATGGTTCCTGGACTTGTCAGCGTCCCCGCCAATCAAGCTGCCGGTGGACGCGGATCTACTCTCCAGGGAAGGAGGCGCCATCCTCCACCACAACCCGAAATCGCTGAACTTGCAGGCCTGGCTCCTGCAGCGCTAGAGTTTGGAGGATACGACATACCGGCCGACTGCAGAGAGGTTCTTGCAAAGGCCAGGGCGTCCTCGACTCTTAAATGCACAAATGGAAGAGGTTCTCTGTCTGGTGCCATGCACAGAAGATTAACCCTCTACTGATTACGGTTCCCCAGGTACTGCCGTACCTTCTGACGCTGGCCAAAGCTGGACTGGCACACGCGTCCATCAAGATTCATCTTGCTGCGATCTCCCGATACACCAGAACCACGGGCCGGTCGTCCCTGTGGTCTCATCGTCTGGTGAAAGAGTTCATGAAGGGACTGTTCAGATCGTTCCCGCCGGTAAAGGCGCCGGCCCCGGCGTGGGAGCTCAACGTGGTGCTGACCAAGCTCATGGGACCTCCGTTCGAGCCCCTGCACTCGGCCCCGTTGAAGTTTCTGTCGTGGAAAACAGCGTTTCTTGTGGCCATCACCTCCGCACGACGGGTGGGAGAGATCCAGGCCCTTTCCTGCAAGGCCCCGTACTTGACTTTTCACGACACGAGGGTAGTGCTCAGGACGCACGCCTCCTTCATGCCCAAGGTACCGTCGGACTTCCATCTCAACGAACCCTTGGTGTTGCCTGTGTTCTTCCCTTCGTCGCCGGCTGAGAGGACTTTGCACTCGCTGGATGTGGCTAGAGCGCTGAAGTTCTACGTGGACCGCACAAAGTGTTTTCGGAAGACGTCACAACTCTTTGTGAACTTTGGACCTGTCAATCAGGGGAAGGCTCTCTCGAAGGCTTCCATTTCCAGATGGCTCTCCGGCTGTATCATGTACTGTCATCGGTTGGCAAACCGACCGCTGCCTGGCCGTCCGAGAGCCCATTCCACCAGAGCGATCGCAGCTACCACGGCGTTCTTTCTGGTGTGCCCCTGCTGGACATATGCAGGGCTGCTACGTGGAGGTCGACGCACACCTTCACGAAATTCTACTGCGTCGATCGGGATTCCAGGGAGGAGTCCAGGGTCGGCCAAGCAGTGCTGCGCAACCTGTTCGCCTGAGGTGAGCCTGGTGAGGAGGTAAGATGCTTAATGTTGAGTTTGATGTAATGCTTAATGTTGAGCCTTTGCCACCTCCCGTGGTTGTGCATGTGTGTACTGCTATGTATTCTTTATTCATGAGCATGTGAATCCATGCCAGACCCCATGCTGGAGAAGGAACAAGTTACTTACCTGTAACTGTTGTTCTCCAGCATGGGTCTGGCATGGATTCACATGCGAACCCTCCCGCCTACCCCTCTGCGGCTCTTCACTTGGTCATACTGCCACTTCACGTGCTTCCAAATCTGAAGATGGCTGCCGGAGGCGGTGCTTAGGTAGAGGGCAGTCATTGGCTGTGGTCAGTATGACGCAGAGACCAGTGATTGGTTATTACTACGAAAGACAGATCAGAAACGAAACTGATACTGGTTTTTTTTCTTTACCGAGGATTCCCAGCCTGACGACGGGGAATATTCATGAGCATGTGAATCCATGCCAGACCCATGCTGGAGAACAACAGTTACAGGTAAGTAACTTGTTCCTTTCCCACACCTTAAAGGGAAATGTTTAACAAAATCATGCCTAATATCTTGAGCTCTTTCCAGAAGCAGGCACACTATATATGTCGGACCCGTCTGTCTCACGGGCTTAAGACTCGGGGCACATCCAATGTCAAGTAGGGTATAACTGGGCATGGAGCATCTGCGCATTGCCTAAAAGAGTCCAGCAATCAAGAATCACTATTCATTAGTTCTCCAAGAATCCTTAATGGATTTGTTGCTTTATTGGTATCCTAATGAGGTGTTCAGCCGACACGTTTCGACCCGTAGGTCATCCTCGGGGCTGACATTACAAACATGATTAACATATTCCAATAAAGAAATAGTGTACAAGTATAAGCATAATAATAAATAGTTTAAGTACAAAATGTTTTTTGTGGAACTAACACAATGATAAGAAAATTGGTGGTCACCACCCATGTCAAATTGCAAAACAAATGCAAAAAACGTTATGATCAGAAAATACAATGATTACATCCCCATAATAAGGTTATCCGTGGAGGGTATTACAGAAGTGGGAAAACCAAAGGCACAGATCATTGTATTTTAGAAACAGAAATGTTGCTTAAAACGTTATTAGATGATTCACTTGTAAGAGGATGCCCTGAATAAGTAGTTTTAGACTATTGATGAGATTTATACTTTTGAGTGTTTAACCTTGCTTAACCATGAGCAGCCTGAAGGTGCCAAAGATATGGTGTGGGGTGAAAATCCAAATAAGAGGCCAAGAGTGCTATTAACTAGGTGATGAGCTTGAAGATGGCAAACCCTACTTTCTGCCACGATGGGAAGTTGCTATATCATGAACCCAAATCCTCAGTAATCAACATTGTCCTGAGTAAACCTAGTTAGTGATGCACGTGTAAAATAGTTGAAATGCCACACCACTTGCACTCGCCCCCATGTTCTCTGTAAGTAATTTCTTGTTCTATTGAATAAGTATGGGCACAATATTGGTACCCTGGGGGAGAGGTTTAATGTATTGGTGATTACTGTACATTAACATACCCGGACAGTGTCTGCACGTATTCTTGAAGCATGTTAGTCTTAGTATTCCTTTTCATCAATGAAGAATTTGATTCTCAAATAAGGGTATCATTAATGGGAAGCCATTTTAATAATGGGCTACTTGCTAACTAAATGCAATAGAAATGGTGTGAAATATCGATTAGTCGTGCTTACCCTAATCCTAATGGCTGTGTCCAGTGAACAACGGAACGGGAAGAAAGGGCAGACCTCACTGGTGAACAATAAGGGATAGGAATTGTGCACTGGCCAAACAAGGTGGCATCCCACTAGGGGTTTATACACAAGTTGGACCAGAGGCTACCCACCGCTATAAGGGAAGCTCAATGTGTGTCTGCAAGTTACAAGCGCTACACCCTGTAAGCCCATGTAGGGGAGGGGGGGGCGCAGCACGAGTGGCTTGTGTGTCTGGACCCTAGGTCCCAAACAAGGAGTGTACTTGGATGAGACAAGCTGGTATGGGTCCAGCCGGAACCTACAGTGGAGGCCCTCTGAGGGTACACAGCGCAACAATTCACTATAGACTACAAACCCAGCAGCCAAACTGCACAACAATAACAAAAGCCCGAGTGAGGACAAGAAAGTTAACAGAAATATCAGGGAAGAATAGGCAGTACAAGTAAGCAAGGTTCAGGACAGAGACCAGGTATGAAAGAGGAAAAGCAAGTAGAAAAGAATCTGCAATGGTACAGAAGACTGGAACTGCAGACCAGAAACTATGAACCACAATCAAGGGACATCGAATTTAACTGTAGACAGTGAACAAAACTCAGGACTGCAACTCTGGACTAGGATAACAAGGACTGGACTGTAGGATGTAACCTGAATACAAGGTATGGTAATTCTGGGCTAGAATAACAACTCTGGCCTGGAAGCTAAAGCTGGTGAACATGGAATATGGGCACAGAGTAAGGAACTGCAGGCATGGAACAAGAGAATTGCTGGTAGAGAGCAAGGGGTTGCAGATGGGGACCAGGAGAAGGCAAGCGGGGCTGCAGTGCAGGAAGCACAAAGGTAGAAGGCACGAGAGGGAAGGCCGAGTAATTGGGCTACCAGGCAGGGAGCACAGGAAGATGTTCTGGCAGCAACAGGAAACCGCAGAATTTCAAGCATCAAGGCGCAAAGGGCTGGGAGCAAACTTGATGCATGAGACCTGTGCTGATGCAGGCAGCTGCTAAAATACTGACCTTCCCTGTGCTGAAGCAGGCTCCTTAGCAGCACCCCTGGGGCCAGATTACAGAAATTCTGCACCGGTGCAAGTGCAAAGTTTTTTTTAAAATTTTTTTTTAAAACCTTGTTTTTATTAGTTTTACAACATGTAATTTATAACATTCCCTGACACCCATTTCCCCCCCACCCACCCCGGGATCTTCCATAAGTCATTTATTCTGTCCAAGGTTTCCTTCACCTTGTCAGTTAAATATGTCCAATATCCTTATTTTATGTGGACACCACTGCTCCGTGTAGTCGCTCTGGCGGTATTCAAGGGTTACTCCCCAGTCGTCTCGGAATCTTTAGTGTGCTCCTTGTATGTTATCCTCTCCAGGGTTGTGTCCAGACCCGCCTTATCCAGTCGTGGGCCAGGGGCAGATTCTTTTATTTCCATTTTTGGGCTATTTCTAGCTATGTGCCTATCAGTAGGCACATAAAGTTTTGTTTCTGCGTTCTGGTAAGTTGTTTATCTTTGGGGTCCCATAGTCCACATAGCCATACATCCTCTCCTAGTATTTGCATTGTTCGGAACATATGTTTCGTGTGTGATTGGACATCCCTCCAGGACTGCTGTGAATTCGGGCATTCCCACCAGCCCCCCCCCCCACATTCCCTCCAGCATATGTTTGGGGAGTTCCGAAAGATTTGGTGGAGTCTCTCGTGTATAATGCCATTGTAAGAGGATTTTCATCCACGTGTATAATGCCATTGTAAGAGGATTTTCATCCACGTGTATAATGCCATTGTAAGAGGATTTTCATCCACATTTCTTTTGTCTGTATTGCCTTAGCTAAAGGGATGGTCTAGTAAAAATGTTTATTTAAAAAATAGGCAACATAAAGAAAATACTAGCATTCTCCGTTTTAAAACTTCCTATGTAAAATTTTGAGCTATTCAAGCTCAAAATTCGCAAAAGCAAGCACATGAGCGCATCCATTTTGTGAATGGATGCCCCGCCTGTGCTGGCTTTTGCGGCACTAATGAAGGAAAAGCCAGCGAGCTGTAGTAAACGAAAGCTACCGCTGGGTGTCTTTCCCTTCATTAGTGCTGTAGGCAGAGGACGGGGACCGGAGACCAGAGCAGGAAAGCTGCAGCTGAATCTCCGTAAGTGCTATTTATTTATTTTTTTAAAAAATAAGCACTAGCTGCGTTTTTTTTTTTTCTAGGTTTTCCGGGCTGGAGGAGCCCGGAAAACTTAGAAATAAAACCGCAGCTTTAAAAATGTTGTATTTATGTTTGCGGTCGCTTTTGAAGCGACCGCAAACATAAATACAACGTTATTGTGTTGGAAAACGCTGCGGTTTTTCTTTCCAAGTTTCTCAGGCTCCTCCGGCTCGGAGGAGCCTGAGAAACTCGGAAAGAAAAACTGCAGCGTTTTCAAACTCAACCGCGTGTGTTTCTGTCTGCTGTGGCTATCACTTTGGGTCTCCGGTGCTCCCAGGGGAGCACCGGAGACCCAAAGTGAAAGCCACAGCAGGCAGCAACACAACGCGGTTATGTTTACATGCCGCGTAGTGTTTCTACCTGCAGCTGATTTCCCATTTGGGGCTCTCGGGCTCCCCGTGGGGAGCCCGAGAACCCCAAATGGGAAAGCAGATTCAGGCAGAAACAACGCGGTTGTTTTCCGCAATGCTGCGTTGTTTCTGCCTGAATCTGCTTTCCCATTTGGGGCTCTCTGGCTCCCCGTGGGGAGCCCGAGAGCCCCAAATGGTAAAGCAGATTCAGACAGAAACAACGCGGTTGTGTTGGAAAACGCTATGGTTTTTCTTGGAGCCTGAGAAACTTGGAAAGAAAAACCGCAGCGTTTTCCAACACAATAACGTTGTATTTATGTTTGCGGTCGCTTAGCGACCGCAAACATAAATACGTTTTTAAAGCTGCGGTTTTATTTCTAAGTTTTCCGGGCTTCTCCAGCCCGGAAAACTTAGAAAAAAAAACGCAGCTAGTGCTTATTAAAATAAATAAATAGCACTTACCGAGATTCAGCTGCAGCTTCCCTGCTCTGGTCTCTGGTCCCAGTCCTCCGCCTACAGCACTAATGAAGGGAAAGCCACCCAGCGGTAGCTTTTGTTTACTACAGCTGGCTGGCTTTTCCTTCATTAGTGCCGCAAAAGCCAGCACAGGAGGGCCTCCATTTCACAAAATGGATGCGCCCATGTGCTTGCTTTTGCGAATTTTGAGCTTGAATAGCTCAAAATTTTACATAGGAAGTTTTAAAACGGAGAATGCTAGTATTTTTTTTTTTTATGTTGCCTATCTATTTTTTTAATTTTTTTACTAGACCATACCTTTAATTTCGGCATCACCCCCCCCCCCCCCCCCAATATCTGCTCCCATTGTCCTCTGGGGATTGTTTTCTGTAGGGTCTTTTCCCATCTTTTGATATGTCCATTTTACTTCTTCCCCTGATGTGTTTATATATGTGTAGGTGTTTGACACACTTTTTTGTTCTGGTGTTTGTCATTATATATTTTGTTCGAATGAAGTTGACTCTCTTGTTGCAGCTTCTATAATTCTGGGCGTGTTTAGCCAGTTGGTCGTATTTGTATCTGTCATTGATCAGATTTAGCAGTCTTGCTTTCCTCAAACAATCTTATATTTAGATCTCGATACATATGTCCAACCATTTTACATCCGGCCTCTTCCCACTTCTGAAATCCGTTTTTCCTCCATTCCCGGTGGGAATTTGGGTTTTTTAAATAGGGGCATGAAGGGGGCAGGGTATTTGGTCAGTGTTCCTTTCTGCGTCTCCTGATACCAGATTCCTAACGTAGCCTTCATTATTTCACTGATTTGTGTGTTCGGATATCTGTATTTCTTCCCTATCCAAAGCAAGTGTCTGGTGGGCTGTCGCCACTGCTCTGTCCTGTGCCGCCCATATTTTCTGGGAGTTGTCTGGTATCCATTCTTTCAATACCCATAGCTGTGCTGCATCATAGTATTTCTTGAAATGTGGGAGCGCACAGCCGCCTTTGTTCCTTGGAGCCGTGAGTACAGCTGACAATACTCTCGGGGTTTTCCCTTGCCACACGTAGGGCATGGTGATTTTTGTTAGGGTTTCTAAGCTGATGGAATCCTCGTCAGTATGGCTTGGAATAAGTATAGTACTTTAAAAGGATGGTCCTTTTGATGGCCGTATTCCTCCCCCACTATATCGACAGGGGGGTTCCATCTGGCTAGGTCTCGTTTTAAGTATTTTGGGGTCATTTTGTGTGTCTAGGTCTTGAATTTTCCCTTTCAGGATGATACCCAGGTACTTAACCCCTGTTTTTGCTACTTTCAGATTCATGTCTGTCGCTGCCTTGTGTATTTGCGTTGTCTCCCGCCAGCATTAGGGCTTCTGATTTCTGTTTATTGATATTTAATCCTGACACTGAGCCAAATGTTTCTCTCATGCATGAGAGTTGGAAGGGATGCCTCTAGATCTGAGATACTAGCATGTCATCTGCGTAGGCTGTGATTTTTTTTTGATTTTTTTATTTATTTATTTATGGGTACGGCCTGCCATTTCAATGCCTCTTATCTCTTGATTATCCCTTGTTCTCGCCAGTAGCGGTTCCAGAAATATTGCATATAATGGGGGTGACAGCAGGCACCCTTGTTTCGTTCCCCTCCCAATAGTGATTTTGTTGGATGGGGTTCCATTCACTGCCACTCTAATGTTGGCGGTATTATAATTTGCCTTTACCATCTTTATGAAGTTGTCTCCTACTCCCATTTTACTCAGTGTGAGGAAGAGGAGGGACCATTCTACTCGGTCAACCGCTTTCTCTGCGTCCAAGGCCAGAACTATCGCCGGGGTCTGTTATGCCTGTTGTTTTTTTACTAGGTGGATGACCCTCCTAATGTTGTCGTGTGTTCGTCTCTCTGGGACAAACCTGGATTGGTCCTGATCAATTTCGGAAGTACTTGCTTTAACCTGGTAGCCAATATTTTAGTGTACAGTTTAGCATCTTGGTTTATGAGGGCTATCGGGCGGTATGAACTGGAAACTTGTGGGTCTTTCCTTTGTTTGTGGATCACCAACATCTTTGCCTCATTCATGGATTGGGTGACATTCCCTTTCTCCTTGAAGGAGATGAATAGTGTTGTCAGGACCGGGGTAAGTATCTCTTTGTTTGTCTTATAGAATTGTGCAGTGAAACAGTCTGGGCCTGGAGCCTTGTTCCTGGGGAGTACCCTGATTGCTATTTGGACTTCCTCCTGTGTTTATATCTTCCTCCATTATTAGTCTCTTGGCTTCCGATAATACTGGGAGATTTACTCCTTCTAGATAGTTTTTTTGGTATACTATAGTCAGGTTGGTCCGAAGAGTAAAGATGCCCGTAGAATTAATATTCTTGCAATTTCTGCAGTTTGTTTTTTCCTGTGCCCTTTCTCATCCACCAGCGCCTTCACTGTCTGTTCCTGCTTCTTCCCTTTAAGTTGTCTGGCTAAAAGTGTCTGCTTTATTCGCCTTTATGTAATACCAGTGTTTTATTCTCAACAGATGTTACACTTTTTTTAGTGCAAAAAGAGTCTAGTTGGCCTTGGACGTGTCTTAGTGCTCTTTGCAACTTAATCGTGGGTTTCTGCATTATTTCAGCCTGAATTTTGGCTATATAACATCTAGTTCTTTTTCCCATTCTCTCATTGGGTTTTAAGTGCAATTAGCTGTCCTCTCGTGACAGCTTTCAGGGCTTCCCATTGTTTCAGTGGATATTTCGGGTAAGTTATTGAACGATAAGTACTCTTCGATGTGTTCCCTAGCAGTGGGTCCCTGATTTTCCTCTGGGACTCGCCAGTTCCATAGCCCCGGGTCTTTGGGAAAAGTGCAATCTCTGCCCACAAGGGGGTTGAATTAGATAGTGAGATAATCTGTTTCCACCTTACGAATTTTTCCCAGAATGCCTGTCGAGACCCAGAGATAGTCTATCCTTGACATTGTACCATAGACTTGTGAAAAATGTGAAGCCTTGCTGGTTATGTGTTCGTCCAGACCTCTTCCAGCGCAAGGATTGACATTTTTTGTTTTGGTGCTTTCAAAGGTGTTCCCGGTCCCTGTTGTCTGGGTCCGGACCTATCTCACTTGGGATCCCAAGCAATATTCAGGTCCCCTCCCAGTATAATGTCCCCCCTGCGATCTTTCTAATTTGTCCAAGGTTTCTTTGAGAAAGCTCCCCTGTTCCGTATTTGGAGCATATAAGGCCGCCAGCGTCATGGGGTACCCTTCTATTTTCACATTGAGGAAAAGGTATCTCCCCTGTTTGTTCGCCTCTGTGAGTTGTCTCGATATTGAGGGAGTCCCGGGCTGCTATCATGACACCTGCTTTTTATTCGGAATTATTGGCCTGCATTATCTCATTGTAACCTCTCAGCCTGATTCTATTCTTGTCCTGCACTTTGATATGCGTTTCCTGGAGCATGATGATGTCATATTTTCCTTGCATTTAAAAACTGCTCAACTTGCTTTCTTTTTACTGGGGAGTTTAACCCGTGGATATTATGTCAGTATTTTTATCCCCATGGTGTCTTAGGGATTTGTGTACCTGAGAATCTACCTAGTTGTGCTCCCCAATGGTCCTGGTCCTTCCCGGTCCCTTTCCCCAGCCCCCACCCCCCCCCCCCCCCCCCCCCCCACTGCCCTGAGGTGGGCTCTGGTTCCTATGACCGCTCAGGCGTTGCACCGTCAGCGCCATGCCCACATTAGCTCAGGGATAACTTGTAGGGTGTTCTAAATCCCTCTAGATTCCAAGTGGTGGTCCAACTTCCCTCCCTCCCCTCCATCGCACGTGTGGCAGCGATGCTGTGGCATCTTTCCTTTGCTTTTGTTTAAGCAGGTCGAAGGGACTCGCGTTCTCTGCTCTACTGTGTTATTTGCGTGTTTGGTTTCTTCATCAGTGTTTTCAGTCCTCCTTCTGTGGTGCTGTTTCTCTTCTGTTCTTTTGTGGGCGGGCCTTTCCCTTAACTTTCCTTGTCTGGGTCCTTCTGGATCTTGTATTTGTTTCCCTTCATCGCAGGATGTGACCCTCCTTTGACGTTGGCTCTTATACCACTGGGCCCATTTCTCATCATTTTTGAAGTGTGGATTGCGCCAGGTCTTGGTATAGTTGAAGGTCTCTGCCATTCATCTGATCGGGTCCATTGTTCGGGCTCTCCGCAGGATCTGTTCCTTTTGGGGGTACGATGTGAGTGCAACCAGGACATCTCGGGGTCTCACTCCTGGTTCTCCTGTCCTTTAAGGGGCCACCAATGCACCCTATCTATTGCCACATCAGCTTCGTCTTTTGCATCATGGATGTCCTTGAATACTTGCTGGACTGCATCTTTCAGTATCACTGTCCTCCACTGTCTCCACCATATTCTTAATTCTGATATTCGATCTTCTAGATCTGTTCTCTTAAGTCCTCGCATTGTAGTTCGAGGTTGTGGGTCCGAGTCAGCAATTGCTCCTGGACCTCTGTGTATTCAGCTTCTTCGTTGAGGTTTTAGGTTATTTTTTCCAGAGTGTCAGTCCTTACCCCGAGGCTAGATATTTCTGTTATGGGATCTTGTACTACTGTTCTCGTGTCCGTTTTCATTGTCTCAAATTGGGATTGCATTGTTGCCATAAACTGGGATTGGAATTCCCCAAACCAGCTCTTCATATCTTCCCTTGTTGCCATGTCATCGGGTTCACTTCCCGCTCCCTCTTTGTCTATATGTACCTCTTGATTTTTCTTCCTCGTGGAGGATGAGGCGGTCGCTACTTCAGTACCCCACAGTTGTGGCAGACGCTGATCCTTCTGAGGTATTTGTAGCTTGCGCGAGTTTTCCTCTAGATTTGGATATCCATGCAGGGAAGTTTTCCCCACGTGGCCCTGTTGCCTCAGTATGTCCTCCCTTGGTGAAGAGTCCTTGTGGGCCTGTTTCTTTTTTTTGGGGGGGGGGTATTATTTACCTCCCCTTTACTGTGTTCCCCTAGGGTGGCTGATATTTCCTGTGGTATGGGGCTCCGTATGTCTTGACTACATGTGAATGGGGTGTATCAGGTGGCTCTGCTTGTTTTCCTTTCCAGGTGCTTTTGGTACAAGTTGCAGTATGCGTTGTGCGCGTTATAGGAGCATTTTAGATTCGTTTTTTTAGCTGGTATGAGGCGGCTCCTCTATTGCGCTATCTGGGGGCCCCGGATTTCGGGAGGTCTCCTTCCTGTCCATGCGGGGATGGAGAGATCGCTTTTGCACCCACCCCGAGCCCCACGAATCTTGTGTATTGGAGGGGGAGGATTGAGTTTACTGGGCTGCACGTAAGCCCGTTCTCGGGTTATGACCTAATTTTTGTCTCCCTCCCCCTCAGTCCGGACCTCTGCAGTGGCGTACCTTATTTCTTTGTGCAGTTCTGTCCGTCTGCAGGGATGCTCCTGTCGTTTTCTGCCCTCTCCCTTGGTCTTGGCCGGTTCCGGATCGGGTAGATGTCCCCGTCCGCGCTGTGTCTGCTGTAGCCACCTGGTGGATGTCGGGACCTCAGCAGCCTGAGCCGTTAGCCGCCACTGCTGCACTCCTTTGTTGTCCCGTGAAGGAGCTGCAGGCCGCTGCTGGGAACGTTATGGGGCTCTCCCGTGTCCTCGGGTTGCCTGCAATCTGGTGCCGTCTGCTGCTGGCGCTTTCTCCTCTGCACTTCTTCCGGGGCTTTGCTGGTTCCGGTCCTCCCCTTGGTGAAGAGTCCTTGTGGGCCTGTTTCTTTTTTTTTTGGGGGGTGGGGTATTATTTACCTCCCCTTTACTCTGTTCCCCTAGGGTGGCTGATATTTCCTGTGGTATGGGGCTCCGTATGTCTTGACTACATGTGAATGGGGTGTATCAGGTGGCTCTGCTTGTTTTCCTTTCCAGGTGCTTTTGGTACAAGTTGCAGTATGTGTTGTGCGCGTTATAGGAGCATTTAGATTCGTTTTTTTAGCTGGTATGAGGCGGCTCCTCTATTGCGCTATCTGGGGGCCCCGGATTTCGGGAGGTCTCCTTCCTGTCCATGCGGGGATGGAGAGATCGCTTTTGCACCCACCCCGAGCCCCACAAATCTTGTGTATTGGAGGGGGAGGATTGAGTTTACTGGGCTGCACGTAAGCCCGTTCTCGGGTTATGACCTAATTTTTGTCTCCCTCCCCCTCAGTCCGGACCTCTGCAGTGGCGTACCTTATTTCTTTGTGCAGTTCTGTCCGTCTGCAGGGATGCTCCTGTCATTTTCTGCCCTCTCCCTTGGTCTTGGCCGGTTCCGGATCGGGTAGATGTCCCCCTCCGGTCCGGGTCCCCGTCTGCGCTGTGTCTGCTCTAGCCACCTGGTGGATGTCGGGACCTCAGCAGCCCGAGCCGTTAGCCGCCACTGCTGCACTCCAGTGTTGTCCCGTGAAGGAGCTGCAGGCCGCTGCTGGGAACGTTATGGGGCTCTCCCGTGTCCTCTGGTTGCCTGCAATCTGGTGCCGTCTGCTGCTGGCGCTTTCTCCTCTGCACTTCCTCCGGGGCTTTGCTGGTTCCGGTTTCCGAATGCTGTTTTTTTGCAGCCGCACATGCACTGGTGCCACTTCAGCTCTCTCCGCAGGGCCTTATTGAGCTCCTCCTTGTCTGCCCAGGCTGTGGTAGTGGCACCGACAAGCTCTTCTCCCCCTCGCGGTGTCTGGCGCCTGGTTGGATATTGCTTCCGCTAATCCGAGGCTAGCGTATGATGCGGTTGTTCTCCGTTCTGCTATGCCGTTTGGGGCCACTGCACCGGCTATCTGATGTGCTTTATTGTTGTGGCCTGGAGGGGAGAGGATGGAGCTGCACTCAAGCACGTCCTCTCCGCGTCGCCGCCATCTTGTGTTTGCCCTATTTTTAATAACACTGAGACACAATAAAAAACATTGCACCTCGACAAGTGCAGTTTGGCATATTAAAAGCACCAGGGAAAAAAATTTCCCTACTGCCAAAAAGATGCATTTCTCCCCTACATTTTTGCACCAGGGCAAAGTTTGCCCTAGTGCTAATACATGTTATGTATGCCCCGGGGACCCACACACACAGGCATCCATGCAGGCACACAAGGAGTACGCGGGACGTGATGTTGGTTCGTCCGCGTCCCGGCGGGAACTGCCGCACGGGCGCACTTTATTGCTGCCGCGCATGCGCGGGCCACAACGAGGCTCGCGCATGCGCGCTACACAACTCGGGACGTCACATCCCTTTTCAACTTTAACTAAAATAGAACATAAACTTGCGGGGTGCCTGGTCCCCAATGCAATTGGTGGCTTTGAACACAGCCTTTGGCAATTACACTTACGTCCCATCAGGTCCCTTCGGCTTAGTCTCCCGAGTCCAGGACATAGTCCTTGAGATATCCTGGCAGCCTCCGCTCTCGGCGGACTGGATATCGCGGTGGGGTCTCAGGCCGCGTGGGACAGCCGAGCCCGGCTCCTGCTGGGGCTTGGTGCCCGCTCTCGCCTTGATCGGTGTGTGGTTCTTTCATGTTTGTGTCTTCCTCCGGTGCTCCATTCTCGACTGGGTTTTCAATTCTCTTGAAGAATGACCGGTTGCGTGTAACAGTCCCCCGATCACAGGCCTCCGTTACCATCGTGCCCTTCACGTGTGTTACCTTCCACGGGCGTGGCTCAAATGGGAGGGACAGTTTGCCTTCCGGGTGTCGATTCTTGACCAACACTGTGTCCCCTACCCGCACTTCTTTTTCCTGTAGCCCTCGTCGTTCACTTTCCTTTTCGTTGCGCCTGATTCGCTCTTCCCGAACCTTCTCATTGTCAATAACTCCGGGTGTTCGACCTTCCTCCTCCGGTAGCAGTCCTCTTGGGCATCGTCCAAATAGTGCTTCCGCGGGAGCCACTCCCGTGGACTGGTGGGGTGTCGTGCGGTATTCCCTAAGAAATTCCACAAGCTTTTTCTCCAGGTCAGCCCCGCTGCTGGCGGATATTCGTAGGACTTTATTGAGGGTCCGCATCATCCTTTTGGCTTCCCCGTTGGCCCGTGGCCAGAGTGGGGACACCCTGCGATGTTGAATTCCTCTTTCTTTGAGATGGGAGGCGAACTGGTTGCCCGTGAATGGCGGGCCGTTGTCCGAGCATATGAGGTCTGGGAACCCGTGTGTAGCAAACATCTTGTCTAGTGCCTTAGTTGAGAATTCAGTCGCCGTTGATTCAACTATCTCAACCTCGGGGTAACGTGACCATTGGTCCACCGCTACCAGAAAGTACATGCCCCGTCCTGTTGACCCGAAGTCTACATGTACCGTCCCCCATGGTTTTTGGCTGCGTTCCATGGACTGGATCGGCGGAGCTCTGTCGCCTGGGGTCGCGGCCTGACACGCTAGACATCTTTTCACAAAGTTCTCTACCATTGTCTCCAAATCCGGGAACCATACCTTGGCTCTTAATCGTGCCTTTGTTTTGACCACTCCCTGGTGGCCAACGTGCGCTAGCTCTAACATCCGGGTCCTCAGCGTCCTTGGCACGACAATTTGGTGGCCTCTCAGTATGAGCCCGTCGTCTGAGATGGAGAGGTCCTCTCGCACCTTCCAGAGCGCTTGGAGATCCCTCTGGGCCGCTTCTTGTCGGCGCGAATTGTCCCGCAGCACACCTTTCCAGTCACCGCTCCTTATTGCCCTTCGGACGATGTCGAAGACCTCGTCGTTGGTCGATTCCGTCGATACGACTGCCCTTGATATCGCCGTCGGAAGGGATCCTTCCACCACTTGACACAGCAGTCCGTGACAGTCGCTCGCGCCAATGTCCGTATCTGGATCCTCTTTGTTGGGGTGACGTGATAGATAGTCTGCCGGATTGTTTGTGCCTGGCCTGTATATCAGTCTCACCCCATACTCCATCAGCGCCAGCATCCACCGTTCGATCCTGGGTGGTGGTTTCGATGACACACCGGCTAGTATCGGTAACAACGGCTTGTGGTCCGTCACGACCACAACAGGCTTGCCCAAAATGTATAGGCGGAAATGGCGGCAGCCCCACAGGATGGCTAGTGCTTCCCTTTCGATTTGTGAGTATTTCATTTCAGTGGTGGAGAGGGCCTTGCTCGCATATGCAATAGGACGCATATTGCCACGCTCGTCCGGTTGCAGTAGTACCGCCCCAACCCCTACCGGGCTTGCATCTACCACCACCTCGGATTCCACCCTAGGGTTGAAATACGCCATGGTGTCGCCATCGGACAGGGCGGTCTTCAGGGTCTGGAATGCCTCTTGCTCCTCGGTGCCCCATTTCCATGCTGTCGTTCCTCGTCAGTGCCCTGAGTGGCTCTGCCGTTGACGCTAGCCCTTTGATGAACCGCCCACAGTATGTTACCATCCCCAAGAAACTTCTCACCTCGGTGGGGGATTGTGGGGCGGCAGCGTTCCTGATGTCCTTGATTTTGGCTGGGTCGGGGGATACACCCGCTGCATGGAAGATGAAGCCAAAGAAACCTACGCGGTCCTTGATGAACTCGCATTTTTGCCGATGTAGTGTGAGGCCTAAACTTTTCAGCCTTTGGAGAGTGCTTTCCAGCCTCTTCACGTGTTCCGATTCCGAGGCCGCGAACACCAGGATGTCGTCGCTCATGTTCAACACGCCTTTGAGACCTGCTAGGGCCCCTCGGATGGTATTTTGAAATACTTCGGCGGCTGACCCCGAAGCTTAGGCGTTTGAATTGGTAAAGGCCATCATGCGTCGTGAATGTTGTTATATATCTCGAGTCAGGGTGGAGCTCGAGCTGATGGTACCCTGCTCTCAGGTCCAGTTTGGAGAAGACCTTGGCGCCTTGTAGTTCTCCAATGATGTCATCGAGGGTCGGTGTTATGTCTTTCCCTCTTAATCGCTGCATTGGGCAGTCGCATGTCCACACATATTCTGACCGCCCCGGGTTGTTTCGGTTTGGGCGTCACCACAATCGGGGAGACCCATGGCGTCGGCCCCTCTACTCTCTCGATGATGTCCATGCTGACGAGAGATCGGCGTTCTTCCTCCACCTTTTCCCTGAGGTGGAAAGGTATCCGCCGGTGTTTCAGGGCTGTGGGCCTGATTGATTCGTCGATGTGGAGACGCACCGGGGGCGCTTTCAATTTCCCAATTCCCTCGAAGATGCCTGAGAATTTGTTCAACAGTGTCTCAATGTCTATCTGATACACCTCGTATGCGAAGTGGACGAGGTTTAGTGCCTCAGATGCGGCGCAACTGAGTATGGAGTGTGGGCTGACATCTGTGACGAAGAATCTGGCCTTGATCGAGACTTCCCCCTTTGACACTGGTGACACAAATAGCCCTTTGAGAGGCAACGGGGTATCCCCCCCGAACGTGAAAATTTTTGCCATGGACTTGTCCAGTGTTGGAGGGCCTGGGAGTCTCAAGTAGTGTTCCTCCGGGAGGACACACACTGATGCCCCTGTATCGATGAGAATTTGAGTTGGCACCCCCAGTATGTTCACTTCGCACTTGGGCTGTCTTTTCCGTTTGCTCGCCGTTGCAATGTTCGAGATGAAGAAGACCTCGTCTTCGGCGAGCTGTAGCTTTTGGATTTCTAGCTCCAGCGCCGCGATACTCCGCTGTCTCCTGAAGCCGCTACCTCGTACTCTCGCGGGTCCTCTTTGCGCCGGCACAGGAGCGGGGGCACGGCACATGCGTGCATAGTGCCCTGGTTCGTTGCACCTTCCGCAGGACCTACCCTTGGCTGGGCACTCCTCCGTATGTGGCAGGTCATATCCACAGTACCTGCAGGAAGATCCAGAAGTGGCAGGGGTGTTGTTACCGGATGACTTTGGGGTCCATTTGTCTCTTGACTTGGGCCATTTGTTCATGGCATATGCTACATCCCGTGTGCTGGGATGAACTGCTGCGTCCATGGTCGCCCCTCTGGGCTCTGCCAGCTCATAGGTTCGGCCACTATCTTGGATTTGTTGCAGTGACCATCCTGGCTCCCTCAATATTTGCCGTCTCAGCTTGCCTGAGCTGCAGCCCTGGATGACCTGGTGTCGTATCATCGACTCTTCGTTGTCCCAGAGACATGCGCTAGCCATTAGTGTCAGCCTTGCACAGAATTGGTCAAGGGATTCCTCCTCCCGCTGTTTCTCCTTGGAAAACAGGAATCTTTCATAGTCTACATTTGACTGGGGAATAAAGTGATTCTCCAATGCAGTCTTTACCGTTGCGTATGTAACTATACGCAGGTTGAGTGATTCATATATGCGCATCACCTCCAGCCCCGCCGAATATAGGAGCGTCGCTCTTTTCGAGTCATCATCGATGGTCCCTGTGGCTGTAAAATACATTTCCAGTTTCTTCACCCATAGTAGCCACCGGGGTCCTAGCTTGGACGGGGGGCCGGAAGTATCAAATTCCTGCATGGGCAGTAGCGACCCCTGTTGAGTCCTTATCACTCGTGTCGCAGTTTCTGGTTCCCCATCACTTTCCGCCATCCTCACAGGTCGCACAGGCACCTCTCAGTAATTTGGAGGCCGCAAACCTGACTGGGGTGGGGTTCCACGTACCTCAGACTGCTGTTTTCCAGGTCTCGGTCTCTGCGCAACCGTGTTGTGCGGTCTGCGTTGTTGTGATCGTCCCCAGATTATTGGGGGCGGTCGGAGTTCCAAAAATTCGTCGTGTTTTCTTGAAGTGGCAGCGCACAAGCACCTTCTCAGGCCGCTACTGCCACTCCACGTGGAGTCTTGCCGCTGGGTCCGCTCCGTGTCACTGCGTAGCAACGTGGATTTGTTGTTCCTCTGCACCCACGTGCTGGGCGCACGTTGCGGCAGTGATCCCGCCTCGTCGCCAGTTGTTATGTATGCCCCGGGGACCCACACACACAGGCATCCATGCAGGCACACAAGGAGTACGCGGGACGCGATGTTGGTTCATCCGCGTCCCGGCGGGAACTGCCGCACGGGCGCACTTTATTGCTGCCGCGCATGCGCGGGCCACACATAACTCGGGACGTCACAATACGGAATGGTATTAGCACTAAGGCAAACTTTGCCCTGATGCAAAAATGCATCAAATGTATCTTGAATGTTGGCATCTTATTTGGGCATATTGTGTCTCCATTATCTACAGCCATTTAACCTGAAAGTGGGTGTATGTTTTTGTTTTTAACAGCATTTTTCTTTTACCCCCCTGGGGTTTCCCTTTGTTTATCCACTGTCAACCTTTCAATTGCTGTCACCATCCAGAGCTGCTTGGTTGGGTTTTGCTGTGTCCTGCAACTTGTCTAAGTACCCATTATTGGTTCTTCTCAGGTTCACCCTTGCCATGCACTTCTCGTACTATCTCTTACTTTGCCTCCTACTTCGCTCTCCTCTGCTCAGAACCATCTTCACTCTCAACATCTCTATCAGCTCTTCTCGCTCCACTAATCTCTATTCCCAAAACCTACTGAAACCCTAACTTCCATTACACTGCCTCTTCTTGCATCTATGCCCAGCACCTCTGTTTCTCAGACTCAGCATTGGTGTGCATCTACATCTGACTCTTTATATTTAGAATGCAAGATCTTTAATAATTCCTCCTTTTAACTCTGACTTGGATCCCTCCCTCCGACTCTGCAATCGTTGCTGCCCTTCATGACCCTACTTACGCCTTCACCATCCCATTGGCAGATTTGTTTTCATCCTCCAAACGTCCTCTGTCTCCTACTCCCTTACCACCCACTAATTTTCCCTCATGCGAATACTGTCTCCACAATCACTGCCCCGTATGGCACACATTCTCTCTATCGGCCACCTGGTCCGGTAAGTCAATTCTTTGACCACATCTCCCAACTAATTGACTCTCTCCCTCCTGATCACCTCATTGTCATTGGTGACTTCAACCTTCCCCATTTGCTCCTCTATCCACTGACTTTAACTCTCTTCTACTTAACCACTCTGTCTCTACTCTGCCTGCCCATTCAAATGAGAACTCCCTTGACCTTATTCTCATGTCTTAACCCCTGCCTCTAATATCTCCACTGCGCCTTCTCGCTCTGATCATTCTATCGTCTTTGCCTACATCTCAACTCCTGCTTCTTCCTCCCTTTCCAACTACTGCAACTTTTACTGAGTGCAAGTTTCGCTCCTCCAAACTCTAACTGCCTCTCTGACCTACAACACTCTATCTCCTGTGCTGAAACTCACCTTTCCATTCACTGAAGCATTCACCAACTTGACAATTTAGGCTCCCTTCTCCTCGCATTACCTTTTTACTACTCAGTCTGAAATACTCTCCTCCACAGCCCTTTATTGCAGCCTGAAAACAACAATGCAGAAAAAGCTTGGCAACAGTCAAGCCACTTCTCTGATCACCAACTCTTAACTCACTGCTCTTAAACTCTTCCTCTACTGACTCTCTCCCTAATTTCAATCCTCCCAACCTAGATTCTTCATTCTCTCAACTCTGTTACCTCTCCTCCTAAAACCACCTCTGTCTCCTAGACTTTGGGCAAATGATCTTGGTCTCTATTTTGCTTCTAAAATTTCTACCATTCACAATACCTTCACTACTTACCTTCTATTACCTCCTCCTGCTCACTTCTCTCCACCATTCCTACCCTCCTCTCCCGCTACTATGTCTTCCTTTGCGCCCACCAACCATAATGTGATTCTTGCCCTACTCAAAGCTAATCCTTCTGTTCCTGCACTGTCCCAGCACTTTGTGAAGTACATGGCTCCCAGTGTTGCTCCACATCTTGCTTCCCTCTTCAACTCCTCTCTTGACAATGCCACTATCGGGGAGGGGGTGCTGTGGTGCAGAGCATGTATAATACGCTCCGAATGGTGATCTGCCCCGAAACCATGGATTGAAGCTGCATAAACTCATATTTGGTCCCTGGACCCTGCAATTTAAGGAGCTGCAGTTGGCAAGGTGGCAGCACGACTTCATATTAAAAAAGAAAGTAGAAGGGATGGCAAATGTGTGATGCTGGAAATGCATCGGAGGGACAGTGCCTCTGTATCCTTTACTGCTTTTTATCGTGTGTTCTGTTGGGTTTTCTGCACAGGAGTCCATATGGGACTCCTGGTGGTGCAGCTCTCTCCTTTGGTTTTGGTGAACAGACCCATGGGATACCCTTATGGCACCCATGGGTAGGGGTGCAACCCTGTACCCCTAGTGTATGTTTTTGGGCACCTGTGTGTGACCCACTGAGCAGGGTACAGGCTGGTGGCAGCTCGGTACTGAAATGACTAGTGTCCTGCGTGTCCTCCATTTTGGGATTCCCAGGCCCTGTCATTGAATCCAGTAAATTCCTGATGGAGACAAGATGGCCCCCGTGGCCTGTTGCTTTCCATCGCCTGTTACCTTGATCTCCCCGAAGTCCCGGGAAGCCCTGACTCTGTCCCTTCCCCCTGACTGGCTGTTGGGTGGAAGTTCCATATATGGTATTGTGGGGAAGTGCTGACCAGACTGGTTAGAGCCTTCTCAGTGACCGTATGTTGTGGATATGCCTGTGGGTGGGACCTGGGTGAATGGAGTGTTTGACGAATATGCAGTCTATGTTGTGGGTGTCTAGTATCTGGTGTTTGACACAATGACTGAGACAGCACTGCCCGAAACTGGTATGAATGCAGTGTGGAATGTGGAATGTCTGGGTACTTGTCCCAATACACATAACTTGTTGTGAGTGTCTGGAGAGAAGTGAATGGCCTGAATGCACTGTGTGCATGATTGGCTGACTGCCTGCATGTATGCCCTTAGTTGTGATTGGATGCTCGAGTATGACCCAGCGGAATGAATGGGAGATCAACAGTATATCTGGGGACCTCGCACTGCTAGGAATCGTGTTCAGAAGCTGAAGAGTAACTGGAGTGAAACTGAAGCTTAACTTTGAAGCCCCGCTGGAAGAAAAGAATTGCTGTTGCTCTCCTTCATCAATCTGAAAGCTGCTGTGTCTCCAAGGACTGACCCAGAGAGGACCTGGTAAGGCGCCCCCTTCCCGAGCTACAAGGGACCATCGTGCACCAGCTGATTTTTGCCAAAGCTCCCTGGTAGACAGACCTACGACAGGCTGCCGACCGGAGACGGGGACTACCGTGGAATCCTAAAGAGAAGTGCCCGGACTGTTGTCTGCCTCTGTCGACGACCGCCGTCGCCGACTGGAGCCTCCTTGCTCCCGTTTGCCTAAGAACTTCATTTGATCCAAGGACGCTCTCGTCTGCATCGCTGCCCGCTTTATCACGCTGGAGAAGGCCCGACCGTTGACGTGCCAAGGAGCATCCGCTGGTCGGTTTCCCGCCACCTAAAGACCACAGAGATGCCGACGGCTCGACGCCCTTGCTGGGCCACCATTTTTCAACATCTCTTTGCGGTCCAGAACTACCTTCACCAAGGTGCCCCGCATGCCTCTTCCTTGCAGGAAGCCAACGCTCTGTCGTCGACTAGCACCGCTAAGAACAAAACTGCCACTTCACCGCCGTAGTTCACCCTGTTCTCCGTCGGACGTTCGACCCCTGACTCCTGCCTTAAAGGGAGGGCACTCGAGAAGGGCTGTCGATTTCCCCGGCGCTGAACGCTACAATTCCAGGTACATTGGGGCTGTAATACTATTGTAGAGGGAAATAAGACTTGTTGATCAATATATGGCCTGGGCTTGTGATACATCTTTGCTGTACAGGTTGCCCAGGTGGGGGGGATCGCCACACAGAATTGTGCCTAGTTGGTAAAGGCCAGAATTCTGCCAATTGTTCAACCATCTTGCTTTCCTTCCCCTCTCTACTGCTGGTGTCCTCTTTACTGATCTGTGTGGCATTTTGACAGTATAGTTGATGCACTTTAATGAGATCTGATATTAATTGTGGTACCACTTTAGAACTGTATATATTTACCATTGTTGATTTTCTGAGCACAAAGTCAGTTATTGTGATAGTTTACATAACCTTGAATATTATATAAAGACTGTTTTAACCAATACAGTGTGTGGACATTTCTTTGTGGGGGCTTGGGGACTACATTGTACTTAAGAACCAGCCTGTATCACCTCCTGAGAAGCTAGGCCTTGATTGCGCGTCCATTGCTACCAACAATAGAGAATCTTGGCTGGGGTCCTCTGTGCCTCTCCTCTACCATATAGAGAGGGGAAGTACAGACACCCCCCTCTGGTCTTTACAGAATGCAAGATATTTTTGAAGACCAGGCGGCTCAGCGAGGGCGAGACAAGGCAAGATGGCGACTGCCAGATAAGGTTGGCGGACGGGTGGTGGTTCAGCGCGCCTATACAGAATTGGTGAGAAAGGGGAGCGGTGGAGAAGCGCTCCAATAAATGGAGTGGGAGTGCGCTGAAGACAGAGGCCAAGGGATGGCTTGCACACCCACCCCAGGAGGAGGTGACCACCAACCATGCCAGACTTGGAGCACAGAGAGACGGGGTGTGCTGGCTGCAGGCATGAATCCTGCGGCCACCGTGAGGTGTGACACTCAGAGTAGCGTGATACCTGAGGACCAGATAAGGGGGTTGGGGCTGCTGCAGTACTGCTCCTCCCTTCCCGGGTCTCACAGAAGACCTGGGGGACGGATGGGCAGAGGTAGGAAGCTGCTAAATTGTCAATGCAACATGCTTGCAGGGCAGCTACCTCGTGGGGTATGAAAATTAGCACAGACCCACGCAGAACGTGCAGGCAACATTCCCCTATATACAGGGCCTGCATGCAGAAACAGGGTGGTGAAGGAGCCTGACCTGCAGAATGCACATGAGGGGGAGAAGTGGAAAGGATTGAGACAGAGGGGGACACTGACACCCGGGCCCTCCCTGTGTGGGGGCCTCCATCACTGCAGCAATACTGAGGAACTGCCAGGGGTGGAGGGGGACACCCCCTCCTCACCCTTTCATGACAACACCTGAAGATACCATCTGTGCTTGGTCCCCACCCCCCCGGACAGTGAGGGACGGGGCTGACTGGATCAGGGTTGGCTACACCAGCACAGGAACTAGCAAAGGATTATCTAGTACTCGGGCTGCTGCAAGAATGCCCAGAGACCAGGACAAAGCCTAGAAATTGGGGAACCAAACAAGGATGGATGCCTACACCACCGGTGGCACGGCTGATCTGATCTGTGAGGCGAGGCCAGCAACAAGGAGGGCACGATGACTGCAATGCAGGAAATCCTACAGGCGATCCAGGACTTGCAGGTACAGCTGGAGCACAGAACGGTCAGTGGGAGTAGAGGTAGGGTTCCTGAGGCAGGACGTGAAGAATGTCCAACAACTGGAGTCCAGGAACCCAAAGGCCGCATCTCGGTAGTTGAAGATGCCCTGACGCCATTACAGAGGCCACTCGGTCGTTGCTAAGGAGAACAGCGATATTGGAAAATAGGATGGAGCATGGTGAGGGGCAATCGCGCTGAAATAATTATATACGCATGAGTGGGCCGCCAGAGAGAACGGAGGGACCCTCCTATGGAGCTGTTCTTTGAGCAACTAATTCAAGCCTGGATGGGGCTTGCATGAACTTTCAAGAAGCTTCTTTTCCATAGAATGCGTGCATAGAGTGCCGAGAGAAGGAGCCACCTGTGGGAGCACCACCTAGACAAGTGATAGCCAAATGGATGAACTACATGGACAGGGATATTGTTCTCCAAATGGCATAGAAGAAGGGGCCCAAGGTGTACAATGGAACACCGATGGCAATATACCGAAACTTTACCAGAGCGGTCCAGAAGGCCAGACAGACATTTGAAGTGGCAAAAAGGAAGCTCCGGGAGAAAGGGATAAAATACGCAATGATGTAGCCACACAGCGCATTTGCAAACCAGAAAGAATAGCTTTTTCACCATACCCTTGGAAGCCTGGGATTGGGTAGAAATGGTGGTGGCCCGAATGACAAGCCACAACAGATGCCACCAGGCCCGGCGGGGACTGGACCCCGTGAGGCAGTCGGATTCGCAGGCAACTGATGATCGGCAGTATGGAAGGCATGAGATTGAACTGATGCACAGTGAGTATGATGTGCATAATTATGGCCCCAGGCCCAAGCTGTTATGTGATTAGACTGATGGCGGTCCGAAGGTGGGAGTAGGGGCAGAGCGACATCTTTGTGTGCCCCCCCCCCCCCCCCCCAACAGAGTCCTATCTCTGAATGTAAAGGAGGACTGTTTACTGTTCGAGGGGCAGCAGATGCTTCTGAGTTGGAAGTATAGGGTGGGATGGGGGAAGGTTTTGTTGTGAATGCACAGTGGAGGAGGGACACCACTGACTCGTGCCAAGATGTGTTTGGCCCCACGACCCCAACATTGGGAAAGTGGAGAATATTAAAGAATGGAACTTAAGATGATACATTGCTTAATGTGGATGGCATGTTAGATAAAAGAGAGACCTAGTTATGTGCTATTCTGGTGGAGTTGCACGCCTTACTGGCAACATAGGGAGTGATGATAACCATAACAGGCGTGAACTTTAACAATGTCCTGGACAAAGACTGGGACAGGTGATCCTGAGACGTGCTGCATCAGGGGAGGGGGTGGGGGATAGCACCAGGCTAGCTTCCTTTCTGTTAGCAACCACGTTATGGGACGTGTGGCGGGGCCTGCACCGGGAACAAGTGCACTTCTCCTATCACTCAGGGGTCCGCAACTCCCAGTCCAGTCTAGATTATATGCTGTTGCCTTGCACTGTGTCGGGTAGAGGGAGGGAGGCATGGTATCTGCCTAGGGGGCTGTCAGACCATGCCCTGTTACAAATCCAGTTAAAGAGAAAGTCCGAAAAGGAAAGGGAAACTAGAGATTAAATGTGTACCACATGGAGAAGGATGAGGTCCAGAGGGCAATAATGGAGGGTACAGAGGAATATGTTTACTTGAATGTTGGGATGGTGGATAGCTGCACCATGTTATGGGAGTCATATAAAGTGGTGATCGGAGGGACAGAATGTGATGGGAACCCTTGAAGTCACGAGACCAGCCAACATGCTGGGTAAAGAGGAGGAGGCAGAGAGACTCCACATGCAGGCATCAATTGACAGGAACAGGAGGACTGCTGGCAAGGTGGCCGGGGAGTTGAAGGAGATAGCGGTGCACGATGCCTGCAATAACTTATGACCTGGGGGACTATGTTGGTGTGGCTCGAAAGGAGGGAGGAAGGGGCGAGATAGGTGCAGGTGATAGAGGACGGGGCAGGGTAAGAACTTGCGAAGGGAGAGGACCTAGCCCAGGCCTTTGCTGATTATCAAACCCTATATGCCTAGGCTCCTGGGGCCTCCCTTCGGGAAATCCAGAGGTACCCATCTGATTATAGCCTTGCCGCAACTGGGGGGAAGGGAGCGCTTAGAGCTGGAGGCAGATAGAACCAGAGAAGAGCTTAATGACACCATTCACAGGCTACAAGCACGGAAAACGCCTGAACCAAACAGGTTTCTGGTGGAATACTGGAGGTGTGTGTGGGACAAAGTAGGCGATCACCTGTTAGGAATGTTACGGGAAAGTCAGGAGAAAGGAGCTCCATGAAGATCTGAGACGGGCAATTTCATAGTAAACCACAAGAAAGGAAAACCACAGACTGAATGCCCATCATATCGGCCAATTTCATTATTAAATGTGGAGGCAACGATCCTGGCAAATGGGCTGCTACCGTGGATCAGCAGGTTGATCCACCCCGACCAGTGTGGGTTTGTGCCAGGGAGGGCCACACAAATGAATCTGTGAGGACTGCACAGCGCATTTGTACTCTTGAGTCCCTGGACTGAGGCTTTTTCCCCTACTATGGGAATTTCTGAGGTATTGTGGGCTCAGAATCAATTGGGGGGGGGGGGCCTTTGATTATGCCAGTCAAAGGGGCGGGGGGTTGAGCGCCCGTGCCTTGGGGATGCCCCCTTAGTGTTGAAATCTATGGTTTTAAATACCTGGGAATCAATGTGCAGAGACACTTGGGGACATCACTAAAAGAAAACCTGGACCTGGTCCTTAGCGGGTGGATGCAAAGCACTGGGCTACTCTAACCTACTCAAAATACTGGCACTCTGTGGGAAACTAAGCCACCTTCACAGAACAGGAACCACCAGAAGGTAAGTTTATTCTCCAGTTATAATGTAGAGAAAGCACTTGGACATCCATCCAACCCAGCACATTAGGTCCAACTGACTCCAGTAGAACCCAGCACGCCAAACCCCCACCAACACTCCACATAGAATGTCAGTGACATCCCCACACCATCATAACAACACATAGCCCATAATCAGGCTCCAGCACAGATTATGACGCACTCCCTCAGTTGCTTTATGTATTACAAAACCATGCTGGTGCGTATCACCAATATCCAGCTTAATGTGATTAATTCCCTAATAAGAGAGGTAGTATGGGGGAACAAGAGCCCATGTATAGCACTAACTATCATGCCAAGATCAGTATGGGAGGGTAGGATGGGTCTCCCGGACATAAGGAAATACTACTGGGCAGCCCACATAATAGTGGTGAATGAATGGTTATTTTGAAGGGAGCAATCTGTCCCACCCAAGACTTGAATTCGACTTGATGCATGGTGTGGACTCACTGCAGATGTTCTACAAGGGCAATGGATGGAAGCTACTTCCTCGGGCAGGGTGTCGATTGATGCATATAAGGGAAGAGGCTAGAAGAACAATGGTTTGGAAGGGGAAGATAACTAGAATACCGCTCCTATGGAATAACCCACATCTGGGGAAAATCCAGAAACTCGAGAATCAGCCACGGTGGTCACGGGTGGTGGGAGGTCACCAAGTTTGGGAATGTGATTGGAAACCAAGTCCTAATACCCTTTCTGGACCTGCGAGATAGATGTGGCCTGGACCAGGGGGAGGTATACATGCTCTGAGACATGCAATAACATCCCAGTTTGGGGGTGATCTTGATCTACTGGAACAGATTCCTTTCAAAATTAATTTGTTCACTGAGGCCCTCCAGAAGAAAGGGAGATTAACTCTGTATCAGGCTATAAACGACTTCTCAGCCCCCCACCGCCGCTAACGCAATTAAAAGAAAAATGGGAGCAGGACCTCAGGAATCTGTAAAGTGAAGAGTGGGTCGAAGCTATGGTGGCGGTGAGGGAGGTGAACGTTTCCTTGAGGATGAGACTGGTTCAATTCAAAATACTGCATGGAATATATTGCTTGACTTCCCAGGATGGGTAGAGCCGATGAGGACACATGTCTCAAATGTGAGGGTTGGTTGTCACTTTTTATCATCTGTTCTGGGAATGCCTGCGAGTTTCGGAATTATGGGACTGGGTCCTTGAGAGGATGAACTGGATTCTGGGTATACCAGTTCCTAAGGACCACAAAATGCTACTGCTACACACTAATGGGGAAATGGAGGGGACAAGATGGGACAGCAAACTGATTGCAATCACAGCAATGCTGGTCAAAAGGAACCTGGCAGCCAACTTATATATTTATTTATATCGCGCTCGTACACGGTTTCAGTGGGGTCCAAGGACATGCTGATGATTGTCAACTGATAATTGGGCATGGAGTATTGCCACAAAATGGAAAAAATTGCATACCAGACAAGGAGGATGATGGGGAAATATCAGAAAATTTTGGGGAAATGGAAGGATGCATTTGGGCAAAAAGGGAAACGGAGGGGAGGACAGAGTTGAATCTGGGGGGGTACTCATATTGTGCATGTTAAATGTGTTGGTTTCAATGCAAACATGCTAATAAAAGTTTTTTTAAAGACAATGCCACTTTCCTCTCGTCCTATAAAACAGCTACCATCCTTCCTTAAGAAACCTGTTCTAGATCCTGACTGTCCTGCCAATGTTTACCCTGTCTCTCTTCTACCACCCTATACCAAAATTCTAGCGTGAGTAGTATACAATCGACTTGCTGAGTTCTTTGATACTTGCAACCTCTGGGACCCTCTTTAATCTGGCTTCCGATCTCTGCATTCTATAGAGATGGCTGTCCTCAATTTCAGCAACTTCATCTCTTCCGCTCGTCATGCAAACCATTCGTCTATTCTTCTCGACCTCTGTTGCCCTCTATACTGTAGACCATTCCGACCATTTCTCTACATAATTTCTTCTTGGCATCAGGCCCTCGATTGGTTAGCTTCATACCTTGCCCAGGAACTTTCAGGTGTCTTAGAACAGCCTTGTGTCCCCACTCACCCCCCCATTACTTTTGGCGTTCCCAAAGGTATGTCCTTGGTCCACTTTTCTTACCTCTCTATACTTCAGATCTTAGTGCCCTGATCTCCGCTTACGGCTTCTCTTATCAACTCTTCTCTTACGACACTCTGATCTTGAGCTGTTGTCAAACATTTCAAGCTGTCTCCCTGCCATCAAATATTGGGGAGCGTCTCACTTGCTGAACTTCACTAAGACTTTAAGTTCTCTACTTCCCAGCCAAACTGGCTATCTCTTCCTCTTCCCCCTTTTCTTCTCTCCTGACTAATTTACTCTGCTTCCATCTCCAAATCTGAAACTGCAGCCAGACTACACCTCCCCAATATCAGAAAAATACATCATCTTCCTTTTAATACTGCTAAAGAGCTAATCTCCTCCATAGTCTTTTCTAGGTCCGACTACTGTGCCCGTCTCCTATTGCCTTCCCAACTATGTTTTTTCACCTCTGGACAAAGTCCTCAACTTCATGGTCTGCGTGCTTTTCAACTTTCTTGCTTTACTTCTACCTCCGCTGCTTGTTACCATATTGGCTTGCTATCTATGAAGCAAAGGGTTAAGTATAAACTACCTCTCCTTATCTTCAGAACTATCCCTGGGCTCGCCCCACCCTACCTACCTATCTGCTAATCTTAAGCCGTACTCTCCTCGCTCGTTACGATCGTCCATGGCTCACCACTCAAGCGCTCTGTGCTCCCTCTTGTTTCCACTCACTCTTACTCTAGAATGTTTTCTCTCATACTACTCCAACTCTACCACTATTAAAACCCAACCTCAAAGCTCCCCTTTCTTAGAACCTGTTTCCTAGCACTCTACACTACTGCATCACCCTGTTTTCCTTCCCTACCTTTCATGGACAACCCAAAAGCACTTTTCCATCACCCCGCCATCCTTAATTCAGCTTTTCCTCCACCGTCCTGTTTGTGTCATTCTGTCCTGTCCTTGGTTTGTTTCTACCTTCCCAATGCAATGTCTGGTTTTCAAGTCACATTCTCACCCCATTGTAAAGGACCAATGTCCTCAGCTCTATTCTCAATGATGAATGTTGTGCCTTGCTTTCCATGTGATTTAAAAAAGAATATATATATATAAGTTTAGAGAGGGCTTAATCCGTTCCTCAATCAGCAGAGATTGTTTATTTTGTAGATTTGTTATTAAACCCCCCCCCCCCCCTGTTTATAGAGAGATAGTTGTTAAGGGTTTCCCCATGATCAGCACCCCTGGATCCCATAGTAATGCCCTCCCAATGATGCTTTTAATATAACTCGGCACTTCTTTCCAGAAGGGGTGAAGCGTCATAACCACCTGTGGAACATGGGAGCCCCTTCCTTGGCATTCTCTCAAACCCCTCGCACACCATCAGTGGATTAACTTGTATGGCAGCTTGTTGTATTCTTACCTTGGAATTCATTAATGTTGGTTTGTGCTCTCTCCGGAATGTGAGCCCCGGAATGTTATCATTGGAATGGAGCATGAAAGGAAGTGATTGGCAGTTGGTGTGAGAGCGGTGGATGTGGAGGGAGCGCCTGGCCGTCATGAATAAAGCAACCTAAACTGAATTGAAGCCTCACCTGGACTTTCTTTGATCTCAACAATTTGGTGACGAGGACGGCCTGGTACATCATAAAAGGAACCCACGCAGGAAGCGAGAGCTGCAGCTATGGAGGCAACATTAGGATTTCCTCTGTACCAATCATTTAGTTTATTAACGTGCCCCATATGCCCAAATAGTCGCAGAAGCAGCAGCAACAAAGATAAGGTAAATCGGGCAGTACAGTGAAATTTCGGATGATTGCTGGCCATTAAAGTAAACTGGATCGTATGATCATGAGAGGAAAGGACCTAAAAGCGTCGGCAAACATGACATCATTTTGAAAATTCAAGTTTGAGTCAGGTGGTAATCCTAGTTAGTCAAGCTCTTCCTCTTCACACTACAATTTATTTTTAATTTTTTGTGTTATATATTTCTTTTGCTTTGATTAAATTCCTATAAGGACATCAGGTTTAACAGTATACAAAGTAAATGTGTGCCTATAAAAGAAGTAAAGGAAATAAGATATAAGCGTTTACATATATGTATGGGTGTATATATATATATATAGAAAATGCAAGGAATCGCATTTCCTCCACCAGCACCTTTTCTGCCGAACCCAGGGCAACCTACCGTGGTGTGGCCAGAATGGAGCGAATACTGGAAAAATTATATAAAAACAGTGGAACAAGATGGTTTGTTGCAACAAAAGAAGCTGCTGCTATTCCATGCTTTGGGCCTAGAAGGGCAACGAAAGTACAGCGAGCTGCCCGAATTGTCGGTTGACGAAGCAGGTGATGTAGACGAGTACGAGAAGGCTTAGAGACAGTTGGACAAACATGCCCCAGAGGTGAATGTGGCAATAAACAGATTTAATTTTTATACCACAATACAAAGAGAGGAAGAGTCAATTGAGGAATATGTGTCAGCCCTGAGGAAACTGGCCCAAACCTGCCGATTCAGACCAGGCATTACATTGGATGAGTTAATCAGAGATCAGAAAATTATACACACACCAAGGATTCTTTGATACAGGACAGACTCTGGATGGTGGGCAATCCCTCATTACCAGAGGCTATTGCTATAGCCAAGAGATTAGAACATACTGAACTATGCTCCAAAGAGATGAAAAACAAGAAGTTGGAGACGGGTCAAGCTCAGGGTGTCACACAAAGCACTAGCAAGCCAGCGCAAGACTCGGGAGAGCAATCGCCCATAAGTGTGGTCCGAAGTAAAGGGGACAAGGAGAATATGGATGAGTCAAGCAGAAGGAGTTGCAGACCTAAAGAACAAGATCACAAGGACATCAAGGTGAACATAAGGAAGCCTTGGTTCAGGACCGAGACTAAGGCATTTTCCCCACAAAGCAGAAACAAAGACAAATGCTTTAAATGTGGCAGATTTGGACACTACGCTAATTCGAGGAACTCTCCTGCAATAAACCAGAAATGTGCTAACTGTGGAACAAGGGGAGACTTTGCAGTGGTGTGCAGGTACAAGAAAAGAGTAAAGAGTGTCAATGATACAAGAAGATGAAGATTCAGACGAGGAGAGAGTGGTGATCGTTCGGTAGCTCATCTAGGACATCCGGGCTCCTCAGGCACAAAGAGAAATGTTCGTTATAAGTATTGGTGGCCTGGAGTTGACCTCATGGTGGAATGATTCTTGAGGTGTTGTTGGCCCTGTCAGAATTGTGATAACAGTTGTAAAGTATTGAAATCGGCACCCATAAAGATTCATAAGCCTGAACAGCCTTGGGAGCAGGTTGGTGTTGATATTGTGGGTCTGTATGACAATATAGCGAGTGAGAGGACATTTTTGATTGTTATGGTGGATTATTGCTTGAGATGGATGGAGATCAAATTGGTAAATAGGATCAACACTCATGAAGTCATCAAATTCATGCAGCAAGTGTTCAGAAGGGAAGGATATCCCAAAGTGATAATTAGTGATAATGGTGTGCAGTTCAAGAGCAGAGAGATGAGTGAGTTTGCCAGGTAAGTAGGTATTGAATGTAGAATTTCGGCTAATTACCATCCCCAAACCAATGGTTTGGTGGAGAGATGTAAAAGGGTAATTCTGGAGACTGTAGAACAAGCTTTAAGTAACAACATGCCTGTTGAGAGAGCTCATCAGGAGAAATTGTGGAGTAGCAGGTTTTCGGTCGGAAGTGAAACTGGTAAATCACCATTTGAGTTGATGAGAGGCAGATAGCCAAATACGGTATTAAATCCGGAGGGGGTCAACTATAGGAGAATGAAGGTTGATTATGGTAAGTGTGTGGATCACAAGGAGAACATTAGGATGAAAATTGTTCCTGGTGATTTTGTCAGAATAAAGAAGGGGAGGATGGTCAAAAAGGGAGAGTCTAAATATTCTAAGCCTGTGAGAGTCAAAGAAGTATTTAAGCATGCAATCGTGGTCAAAGATGGTTCAGTTTGGAATCTGGATCGGATAAGCAGGTGGAAATGGCAGGCAGGCAAGTCCAAGGTTGAAGAAAGGATGAGGAGCTGTGTTGTAGGAAGAAAGAGGAATGCTAGTGAGTTGTTTGAAGAGGAGATTGGAAGGCGAGAAAGTTTGAGGAGCAGAGAGCAAGGTAGGGTGTTTGCAGAGATGGATGTAGATGATGTGAGCGGATGGACAGAAGTGTCAAGGAGTAGGATTAGGAAACATCCAGCATGGTCAAAGGATTAGGTTATGGACTAATGTTGGTCAGTCTCAAAAATGTTTGATGATCTAAGTTTATTATAGATGTGCTAAGATTTGTTTCACGATTTTTCATTGTTCCGTTTTATGGTTCTCAGTTCATTTTTGTTGTACATATTTTTGTTGTTCAATAGGGGGGAGGAATTTTGTTTTATTCTTATCTTGTAATTCATTAGTTTAGGGTTGTGCTTTCTCCGGAATGTGCGTCCCGGAATGTTATGATTGGAATGGAGAGTGGGGTTTGTTGGAGCGTGAAGGGAAGTGATGGGCAGTTGGTGTGAGTGAGAGCGGTGGATGCAGAGGGAGCGCCGGGCCGTCATGAATAAAGCAACCTAAACTGAATTGAAGCCTCACCTGGACTTTATTTGATCACAACAAAGCTCTTTGTGCTGTAACGAGGGAGGAGATGGCAACCGCTTATACAATTTTGTTTTAGGACACAAGGGACTTTCACAGCGTCTCAAAATTAGGTATATATTTGTGTTACTCCAGAAAATATACATGTTTGTCCATCTGTTTGAATGCAGGATGATATATTAATTAACCTATTTCGTTAAATAACCTGAAACATTCAAGGCATGAAATGTTGAGTTTCCTTTTTAATCCTATAAAAGGTACCTTTTGACCTGCCTTTGACTAAGGCAAGGGATGGGCAGGTTTTCACCAAGCACTCTGCTACCGCCTACACCAATGAATCACAAAAAATGTGTTTCTTTATATAAATGAGTTCCTGGAGAGACAGTTCTGTGTTTGAACTTTACAGTTTACAACACCCGGGGAGTGTCTCCCTTCCCCTGGCCTTTCTTAGGTTTCTTATTACAGTGCACAATGTCGGGGGTAATGACTCCCTTTACCTGGCTTGGTTCTCTAACCTGCCAAGCATGTTCCTGGTAATCTTGGTTGCATGGGCGTCTGCCCCTTTTATCTTATTCTTCAGTCTTCCTGCAAATACTCTGATGAGGAAGATGTCCTCTATCTTCCCCTTGGCTTCCCACAATTCGGGTAGGGTTCACCCAGCTGACCCTTTCTGGACTTCTCTGCTTCCTGGGCTTCCCTGCCAATCCCAGCATGAGTTGTGTGGCTCTCCGCAACCTTCTGTATCTGCCACAGCCCTCTCTGTTCTCCAACGCCTTTCTGGCAACCAGGTCTGTCATTTCACCAAATGCCAGGCGTAGTGGAAGTGACATCTCATTACCCTTGAGCTCTGACGTCCCAGGTAGTGTTGTCATTTGACCCTGCCTCAAGTGACATCCCAGGAAGTGATGGCACACGACCCATCACCCCTTGACAAAACAGGAAGTGCATCACATAGCATTGTTCCTCGGTACACTAAGAAAATATGGTTAAATCACTGTAATATGATATACATTTAATAAAAGAATTGGCTTGCCTGCAGAAAATGGCAACGTGTGCTCAGGGTGCACAATTACATTCAATGCAACGTGCACCTAACGAAATATCAGCATGCAGCAGAAGCAACTCTTGAATATCTTTAATTCCCTTACATTTGGTAGGGAATTTTGAAAAAACAATGCCATCAAGAAAATATTAAGGTCAAATTTGTAGAGGCAATATAATCAATCACATTTGAAATCAAAAGTGCATTCAAACATTGGAAGGGAATACATAATTGGTTCATAATCAGGCAGACCAAGAAGCGAACACCACAACGTTGTACTCCTATATGCCCCTGACCTTATGTTATTAACCATACATGTCTGAGCTACATGGTCAGTGGCATATATGGCTGAATAGACCTTACTAGGATTCAAACCTATGACGGGCAGTATGTATTTTTGTATTTGTATTTATTTATTTGTATTGCGCACCTTGCCCGGAGGCTTGCGGGCGCATGTTTAGTAGGCAGTTACAAGTTGCAGAGGAGAAGTTACAGGTTCCAGGAGAAGAGGTTAACAGTTACATAGGTAGTGATACAGTATAACATGAACGGTGAAAATGACAATGATACAGTATAACATAACGGGTGAAAATGACATAGATAATAACAACAAAGTAGCAGTACCCAAGGTTACAGTAGAAGGGTACGCGCTGTGAGCAGTTACAAATTTACAGGATGTCTTGTTCCCGTAACCAAAGTTTAGCTTTGGTTTTGAATACGTGGCAAAGCGGAATGTTCCTTAGTGCATTGGGGAGTGAGTTCCAGAGCTTGGCAGCAAGGACCGGAAAACTTGACCCTCCTGCCGAGCGTAATTTGAAGCTGGGGATGTCCAAAGTGTGCGCCTGGGCAGCTCTCAAGGGTCTGGTGGCTGTGTGATGCGAGAAACGTGATAGTAAGTAGGCTGGAGCTGCATTGTTCTGTGCCTTGTGTGTGAGCACAAGTGATTTGAGTGATATGCGGTGCAAGATAGGTGACCACTGGATGTTGCGTCTGATAGTGGCTATATGATTCCGTCTAGGTATGTTGAATGCTGCCCTAATGGCGTTGTTTTGTGTGACCTGTAGTTTGTCCAGATTTCTTTGGCTCGTCCCAAGGTATAGGGCATTGCAATAGTCTATTTTGGATAAGATGAGGGTTCTCGCGAGGGTCAGACAATTGTCTGGAGTCAGGAATGGCCTGCAGGCTGTAATCAATTTGCAGGTGTAGGACGATGCAGAGACAACTGCATTGGTTTGTCGTGTGAGGGACAGGGTAGAATCAAGGTAGATTCCTAGAGTTTTGGTGACATTGGCCACTTTGATGTCAATCCCGTCAATAGTGACGGAATTGTAGTTGGCGTCAAGTTTCGCGAGTTTAGTTTGGGAGCCCAGGATGATTAACTCTGTTTTTTCGTCGTTAAGGCAGAGCCCATGATTGGCCATCCAGGCCTGGATGACGGAGTAGACCGTATTAAGAGATTTTGAATCGGTTACAAAATCACCAGTGATAGGGATGAGTATCTGGGTGTCATCCGCATAATTAGTGTAGGAGACACCCAGATAATCAAGGATATCAAAGAGTGGTTTAGTAAACACATTGTAAAGGGTGGGAGATACACAGGATCCTTGTGGGACTCCACAGGGGACGTGGGAGGGGTCAGCCGCTGCTAGTGGAGAGAAGACCCTCATGGTTCTGTTGGCAAGGAATGAACTGATCCAAGAAGTGGCTGCTTCCGAGAAGTGGGCGGCGATTTTGAGATGATGACAGAGAATTTGGTGGTCAACCAGGTCGAAGGCAGCTGAGAGATCAAGGAGGAGCAGGAGTGCCAATTTACCCTTGTCTTTCAGGTCCTCGATTTGGGTTTTCAGGTCCAGTAAAGCTGTCTCAGTGCCATGCCTGGGACGGAAACCAGATTGTCTCAGCCCTAGTAGATTGTTGCGTTCGAGATACTCCTGGATTTGGAGATAGGCTGCGCGGTCAAGGATTTTAAGCAGGAAAGGCACAGTGGTGATGGGCCTGTAGTTTGAAGGGTTGCTGGGGTCAAGATTGGCTTTTTTAATTAATGGTATGACCCAGGCATCCTTAAGGTTGTCAGGTACGGTGCTTGATTCAAAGGAGGCATTTATGAAGGAGGTAATAAATGGGGCGAGCTTGGGTGCGGCTTCCTTAATGATGACAGCGGGGCATGCATCACCTTGGCAATTGGAAGGTTTTAGTTTAGATATGATGATTTCTACTTCCTTGATGGAGAGGGGAGAGAAGCTGAATGGTTTGAAGTTGTGATTGAGTGCTTGTATTTTATAATTCAGGGTGGTGCTCGTTGAACTTGAGAGGTAGTTTTTTTTTGCTTTGATTTTAGTTTGGAGAGTGGTGATTTTGTCTAGTAAAGCATTTTGGATGTTTGTACACCAATCAGTGTCAGGGGTACACTTATTGAGAGGAGCGATAGGGGACTCCAGTTCCTTAAGTATCTTAAACAGTTCCTTAGTGTTAGAGCGGGCTTGGGTGATTCTTTTATTATAAGCTTCCTTTTTGGCAGCAAGGATGGCTTCTTTATAGGCCAGGGTGGCTAGCGTAAGATTATTTTTGTTGGCCAGGGAGGGGATACTTTTCCATGAGGCCTCTGCTTTTCTTTTTTCTTTGCGTAGGTCACGTAGTTGCGGAGTGAACCAAGAGTTCAAGTGGGTCCGTGGTTTTTGTTTACGCAGTTTGATAGGGGCGATAGTATTAAGGGCTTTTAGCATACCACGATTATAAGTGTCTACTAATGCTGTGGGGTCAGTGCAGGACTCTGAAGCTGCGTGCAATAATGGGAGGATGAGTGGTAAGAGTTTCTCAACAGTGATGTCTTTTTTATTCCGTGTGCGCGAGGGCGGTGCGAGGTTTTGTGTGTCCTCAGGAGGGCTAGTGTTAATAGAGAACGAAATAAGATGGTGGTCAGACCAAGCGCAGGGGGAAACAGTAATATCATTAAGGGCACAGTTCATGTCGGCAATCCAGTCAAGAGTACGACCTTTGATGTGGGTGGGCTCTGTGACATGTTGTGTGAAGCCGAAATCAGTCAGGACATTTGCAAGATCTGAGGCTTTGGTGTCATTCTTGTCCAAGTAACCCAGGTTGAAGTCACCCAGGATGATGATTTGGGAACTAGGCTTCGCACTGGATGCTAGAATAGAGGAGATGTCTTCAACGAAGGTAGATGTGGGTCCAGGAGGCCTGTAAATTAGGTGAACAGTGGCTGTGTGATTGGGCGAGATAGATAGTTTGAGAGAAAGCGATTCAGCTGAGTGTAACTGAAGGCTGTCCGCAATTCTGATGTTAAGCGTATTCTTGAATATGACGGCTAAGCCGCCGCCCTTAGTTTGGTTGGTATCTCTGTCGCACCTGATTATGGTGTAGTTGTCAGGGATAGCGAGTGTCAGAGAGGGTCCAGAGGCTGCATGCAGCCAAGTTTCCGTGACTGCAAGTAGGTCCAGGTTGTCTGAGACAATGAGATCAGCAATATCAAGGGCGTGAGCTTGGATAGAACGTGCGTTTATAAGAGCACCTTTGAGCTTAGGGACCGTGGTAACGTTGTCTTGTTGAGTATTCGAGGTAGGAGTAAAAAGGTGTTGTGGTTTGTGAGGGCTGGAACTGCAAGTGTTGCCTGATGCAGGGCTGGTAGTGTGGTAAGACCAATGTGTGCATCTAGATGCTAATTTGCGGTTCCTGATTGATAAGGCACAAGGTAGGCTAGGTTGGGTAGTAGCAACTGAGGTAGCGTGGTGAGCCTGTATGCTGTCGTTAGAGGGATTGTAGGCTAGAGGTGTGGTGGGGCGCGAATCGTGGTAGCTAGTGCCAGTGGCTGTATTAATTGTTGCAGCGAGTGGGTACTGTGATACGAGGCGCAAGCGAGAACCAAGCCTCAAGTTTCTACTGAGAATTGTGCAGGGGTAGGTGTTGATGATATCATGGCAGGTATGCCTGAAGGGCTGGCGAGAGACAGGAGAGGAGGGTGGGCTGGTTCTTGAGTTCAATCTGGTGTTTCTCATAGCAGTTGTACAAGGTTGGTTAGGTGTTGGTCTAGTAGTGAAGTGGCGTATCCAAAGTGCTGGATCATCCAGGTACGGATTCGCAGGTGTCATGGTGCTGAGCCACAAGGAAGGGGTGGTAGTTCCCATAAATGAGCTAGTGAAGGAGTCTTGGTTTGGATGAGGGTTGGGTTGGCTAGTCCAATATCTGCTGTATGTATACAGTAAGTGGAGGAGGGTTGATAAGCACCAATACATGATGTGGGTATTGCTAGTACACAGGGTAGCAGGTGTGGTTAGTTAGTGATCAGAGGCACAACACACTAATCAATGTGGTCTGTAGGCGACCATAAGGCACAACACACTAATCAATGTGGTCTGTAGGCGACCATAAGGCACAACACACTAGTCAATGTGGTCTGTAGGCGACCATAAGGCACAACACACTAGTCAATGTGGTCAGTAGGCGACCATAAGGCACAACACACTAGTCAATGTGGTCTGTAGGCGACCATAAGGCACAACACACTAATCAATGTGGTCTGTAGGCGACCATAAGGCACAACACACTAGTCAATGTGGTCTGTAGGCGACCATAAGGCACAACACACTAGTCAATGTGGTCTGTAGGCGACCATAAGGCACAACACACTAATCAATGTGGTCTGTAGGCGACCATAAGGCACAACACACTAGTCAATGTGGTCTGTAGGCGACCATAAGGCACAACACACTAATCAATGTGGTCTGTAGGCGACCATAAGGCACAACCTTATGCAAAGTCTTACTAGGGATATGTTGCATTGCCGAGCTCATGGGTAGGAGGGTAGAGGTGGCAATAGTAGGCGCAGGGGGCTTCTTCTGCTCCTTGATGCTCCATTGTGCAAACAGGGGCCTTAGTACGGGCCTTCGTAGGCGGCCGCCGGCGTTTCCGCCTGCCGGCGGATATGGCCACTGCTAAATACAGCAGTAGCTTAGCAACGAGGCGCCAGCCTCGTTATGGTGCCGCGTCGCGCCCGGCATCGCAGGGTCAGGCAAAGATGGTCAGGCGGGCAATTTATGCGCTCCCCCGCTCTGTGGAGAGTGCAGCAAAGGTGCTTTGCGTAGGCCAAGGTGGATAAGGGCAAGGGCCTTACCAGGGCGAAGGAATCGTGTGAAGGGATGAGATGGACTGGAGGCCGTGCGTCCGCGTGCCTCGATCTCCGCTCCGACTTCTGATGCGAGGAGGAGGAGGGGCTCCTGCCCTCTCCTCAGGTAGCTGGTAGTGCGCAGTACAAAGTCCATAAAGTCATTAGTCAAGTCAAAACATGAGAAAAGGACAATGTCCAGAAAACGTTGTCAAAAGAATAACAAAGTTAGGTCACTTAAAGTATCTAAAGGTTCATATTACTTGATAAAAAAAAACTATAGGTTACATACTGAATCTTCAAGTGAGTGAGTGGCATGTGTGCATGCGCCCCATCCTACGCATCCCCAAGGTGCACCTATGCTGAAAGGCCAACCTTGTGTTAATATTCCAAACCTCTAGCGTTACATTACCTTGAATAATGGACATTCAATGTCGAAAAATGAATGCATTCATGTCAGTTACGCCGTGAAGGTGCAGTGCTCTAGGTCCTCTTGAGCTAAATCCTGTGGTGGGTTGCCCCGAACAGGCCTTTGGAAATCTTAAAATGCATTCAGAAAATGATGGGTAAGTAATACTGACTGATTTAGGTTCAGTGAAAGGACTGCTGTTGAAAATAGAAGGATTATCTTCTCCAGATATTGGGCGAATGTACAGCCGTCAAAATAATATTCGGTAATCAAGTTAAAAGGAAAAACAAAGAATAAAGTGGGTCGAACGTGTATGGCCATGATGTCAGGCAGTGCTTATGTAAAAGCCTGTTGTAAACAGTTCATTGGAAATGCAGCCTATCCCTTGTTTTATTAGGTATGTGTCAGGGATGAGATCGCAAATGGATAGTTATGCCGCACAGCAAGATAATGGGACTTGCTCTCTGCTGTGATAATGGCTACATGTGTCCCTCCCACATGCTTGTTAATGTGGAGGCTGTCAGAATTAAAACAAATCTGGTAAACCGGTATGGGTTAAATATTATTACCTGATCTGGTACACGCTAACTAAAGGAAACATGATTAGAGTGATGCTTTCTGTGATGAATCCTATAAAGTCCTCACAGTACCCCTGCCTAAAGAAATCTATTCTGAGGTAGCCAGGAAAAGGCAGATGCTTCCTGACCCTGGGGGTGGTGTTAGCCAGGAGGATCACCTGGGAGGAGAAAGGCCCCTGGGGAACAGGAGGACTCTGTTGGATGAAACACAGTGCTTGTCTTCCTCTAGGGAGGAAATACCTGCAATACCAAAATTATATAATGGCTTGTTGTCAGCGCTGTTAATTTCCCCAGATAACTACACTAATATGGGTGAAAACAACCATAACCACATGTATTAGGGGGAATGAAACCCCTCTTAAGATCATAGACCTAAATAGAGGTGATTTTGCATGCAAATTGGGGGTAGTTGCACCAATTTACTCTGCGCTGTGCGACCTTGTTTATTTTTCCTTTATAGGTCAGTGTCGCAATCTTGGGAGGAACAGAGGTCTTGACCCCACCTGTGATGGCAAGATTGAATTATTTGACCCTCCTCATAAACTTGCGTCACAAGAAAGTACATGCAAATCAAAAATTAGCTTTAATCTGTGCAAACACTCCTGTGTAGACATGAGCAAATTGCCCTTGGATGACACGTGTTTCGGCAATGTCTTTGCCTTTCTCAAATCCGGGCTAATTTCATTAAATAAATAACCAAAATTCAAAAGTTAAATGATTATATAAATTGAGGATATATAATAAATAAACCATGCTGTAGACAGAGAGAGTGGTAGGGAACAAGGGAGGATGTAAAGTGATAAAGAGAACATATAACAAACAAAAAAGGAGAACATTAGCATGTATCTGATTAATACATTAAAATAAACAAATTAAATTGAACACATTGTTGTTTGTTCTCTCATTACACATTGTTTGTAACTATGACCAATCGAGTATATCATTAACAGTCATCTGATATGCATCAATCAATCTAACTTGCATCAGAAGTATGCTAGGAGGAACCCTAGAGGTGAAACCCCTCATGACTATACGAGGAATAGTAAAGATGAGTCTTTAGTTCCAAAGGAAATCTAGAACATCCTCATTCCTCTGTAAAGGAATCCTTATGGTATCCCTCTGAGTAATATGATTTAAGAAAGGGATGAAAGTGTTATTATTATTCCTCTTGGAAAAACTCCATCTTCTAGACTCAAGTCCCACAATTCCCAAAGTACTGGGATGAAAACGAGGATTGCAGAGGTTGACTGCAAAGTGCAGCCTATTGGTGGAAATAACCCATGCCTGAGGGAGACTTGGAGGCTTAAAAGCCCCCCCCCCCTCAGGTGCAGGTCATTAGGAGGAGGAGAGCAGTAGTAGAAGGTGGAGTCGTTGTAATACCTCCATGTGGCAGTAGAGGTGGCGCAGAGGCGCTTGGACCGTTGTGGTGCATCGAGTGGATGTCTGTCCTGAGAGGGTCTTTGCTGTTCCAGACAGTGAATGCAGAGGTAGCGCAGTGGGAAGCGTTAGAGTTGACGGCTTCCCCCCCTGAGGACCATATCTGCAGAGATCACGCAGCATTTGAAAGCCTTTCCCAATATCAGTCAGACTCCAGTGTCAGATGAGCACTGGTGAGCTGTGGGAGCAAGGAGAGCTCCTCTAGTGACTGGCGTGAGTCGCACAAAGCTGGAAAGCAGAGAATTCCAGGCTATGAGGGAAAGCAGCAACAGAGGACCTGGAGGCAGCGAGGTGAACGGGATTCGCACTCCAGACCCATTGAGTTCACTGAGAGATTATGACTCTGTAGTATTCCGTAACAGCTTGCTTGTCAAGACCGGGTGCCTACAACTTAGACGTAATTACAGCAGACTGAAATTCAAATGGAAATATAATTTTGAATACCTTTTAGGAGAGTAGTTTTGGAATGTGAAGCGAATAGTATGCCTGTGCCCCACTCTAAAGTGAATTAGATAGGTCTGGAGGTAGTATGTGTATCCTTGCTGCAGTAGCCTAACTGAGACTGATATTTACTTTAGTTAGTCTGCATATAAGAGCTATATGGACATAGTTAGGCGAAGTACTGCGCCAGGAATATAGAAAGTCATATCAAGGACATTATTTATAAAAATAGATGTATTCAGTATCCATCTGGAGTCATTTGGATTGTATTCCCAGGTAATGGTTGGGCCTTATTAGAACCCTGCTTCTGTTAGGAGAGTAGCCCAGGTGGAGCTCAGTGAAGTACTGTGGTGTGGTTAAGCATCTAAAAGAAAACAATATTCTTCTTTTTTTTTTGTTGACAATTCATCCTGGCATTGCTAAAGCAAGTTGTGTGAACTGGTGCAGAATCGAACAGAATTGCTGTAACAAGTGTTTATGAACTGTTACTTAAATATTCTACAAGAGGATAAGAAATTATTCTAAGTTCTTTGTCACGAGTGGAAACCACCGGTGAACTACTGGTTAAAGTCAAGTTGAACCAAACAGAACTGTACTGGAACTTTTGTTGTCAAACTGGAACTCAAGGAACTGAATTGGAATTGTATTACAGGATTTCCTTATCTTTTTGGAACTGTTAAACAGAATCCTGTTTGAATCTGGGGAAGGGGAATTCACCCAGATTATAAGGAGAGACGAATATCTTGTTGTGACTCTAACTGTTATAATTTCCCTTGCCATATATTACTTTATGGAGTTGTTATATGTAAAAGTGTGAGGGACATAAACCTTTTGTTAGTATTTCCTTTAGTTTATTTTAGGCAGGGAAATCCTGGTCATGGTAGGGATAGTGAGGTTTTATACAACCTTTAGAGTTAATAAAATGGCATCTTTTGAAAAATCTTCCCTAAGTTGTCCGCCTCACATTTCTGACACCTCACATTACCTAAACAATCAGCAAAGCTGGTTTCCAAGTGTGGACTGCGGTCCATAAACTAGAAACTACGGTAGGTATTTGATTCCATAACACTGAGGGTACTCGACATCAAAAATGGACTGTAAAGCACATTAGTTATGTGCTTCAAAAATCGATTGCTATCTTAACACTGTTGATGGTGCGTGAGAAATGGATAAAGCACTCATTTAATAAAGCTACTTCTCCCAAATAGTTAATAAAATATTTGACATCTTTGCACATGGCAATGTTAACGTCTTGCAAATATGTGTCATATATGAAAGGATCACTAATATTAAATAATGATACTCATGATTGTAGTGATTCTTATAATGCAGTATATATAGTACCAGGAAGCCAACTATATTGAACAACTGCATGCAAAAACGTAAGCTCAGAGCTTCTGTTTTAGCGTCTGTTTTTTCTTCTTCGATATTGGCACCGCAGGGGTTGCAAAGGCCAAGTCAGGGGTCGCAAGCGTGACATCAGGGGCCTTTAATCACCTTAACCCAAAACAGGCCCACCACTTAAGCGAGTACACGGTTGTACATAAAGCAAGTTTATTGTACAAAGCTCTGGGGATCGGTTAGATGGTGTTGCAGGACCAAACTAAACAAAGTCTCAATAATACAACATCAGTTGGAATCTTATATACTTTTTGCAACAAGTTAAACCACTCCCAGATACTTTATTACAATCCTCCCACCAAATATGATTGGTCAAAACCTCTTCAAAGAAATCCCATCTTTTCCAAAGTCTTCCATTTTCTTTGTCCAGTCTTATCTTGCTTATCATTTTCAGATCATATTCAAAACACACCTTCTTGGGATTCGTCCATAGTAGGTCATGAAGTCAGTACATGGTTAAACATTGGTATTGAAAACATAATTAATTGCTAGCAATAACTGACCTAAGGCCTTTAACTTTAAGTGTGATTGCACATGGTCCGCTTACGTATTTGAGCAAATAGAGGAAGATATGAATAAACAGGATTTTATTTGAACTTCTGATTGCAATCTCAATTTCCCAGACTTTTGGCACCTCTAAAAGACCTTCCAATGTATGAGGGCATATAAAGCCTCTGATGACCTGGAAAAACACTTGACCGCCAGACCCTGGCCTCAGGCCACATGTTTATTACCACCAAACAAATTACTAACCCCCTCTAAATATTTTAATACAAAGGGCGAGATAACATCTGTTCCCTTTCAGGACTCTAAACCTTGTCCTGTATGTACACTGACCTTCTTACTAGGTAACTAATTCTTCTTCCCATCAAGAATGTCCCTGCTACTTATAATTCATGTGTAACAGCTAACTGTGGAGCAAAGCACCCCATTGTGAGGATTGTGTTCGTGTTGCATTTGCAGTTTTAATATTGTATCTTTCTACATGTGTTTAGATCTAATGTGTATACATCCTAAATGATTGTAATATTAAAAGTAACATAATTAACTCCATTCGATATATATGAATTTGCAACACTGCGCCAGTTCGCTGCCATCCCCGTCATCAATATGGTGTGTGCTACATGAATACCTCGTAATAATGGGGACCGTACCTGACCACCCTGGAAGTCGGAGCTGCGACTCCTAGCGTCCCCTTAATGATGTCACCGCCAGCAACCTGCGTACCTTTGTGTGTGGTCAGTGTGGGTTCTGGTTTCTCCTGGGCATCTGCCAACAGCTGTGGGGTCCTTGTGGCTTCTGTGGACTTCTGCTCTCCTGCAGCGGCTCTGCCGCAGTCTGACTTCTTTGCTGCTGTACGGCTTTTCTTCACAGCACGTCCCGGGTCCCCAGGGCTTTTCGGTGACCGTACCAAATATGAATTATAATAATTAAAGCCACAGAAGGGGAGAAAACAAAGAGACTGAATGAGAAACAAGAAAGTATATTGCGAATAAGGCCCCTAACAATATATGATTGTATGGAATACAAATATGTGGGGAATCCAAATCGAATGATGTAGTAAGGAGATATGATATACCAAAAAGGGTATGCACAACTTAAAAGAAGAACAATTGAATGAGACATTCCTGTCCGGGAAGGATACCAGGTAGTTGCAAGTCTACACAAAAATCATTAGACTTTTGTGTGAATACAAGAAGTTCTGGCAGGAGAGTATACCAGGCAAACGCAAATGAATGAAGCCCTTGCAGGGGAGTATACCAGGCAGTTGCACGTTTATAAGAAGGCATAAGAAGAGTTTACCAGACAAAATGGAACTTTTTGAAATAAGTGGAACTACAGGGCTAAGCAGCTTTGTAAATAACAGTACTGTTGTGGGACAAGAAAGACAAAAATAACTGTTGGACAAAGAATCATTTGTCTTGAGAATTCTAGAGGAAGGGAGCCACTCCTTGAAGCAAAGGCATTTCACCCTTGGCAAACTTTTGTGTTGGAGCTGTTTATTCTTCCTACAACTGTATGTTATATTCTTATAATAGTTGGAAAAGTGACAAATAGGGTTGCGTGTAGCAGGTAGAAAAGCATCCACAGGTATGTTGGGGACCATTATGTAGATTGAGATTGGTGTAGATATCCATTCAGAATCAATTTGAGGCCAAAATGAGTGGTGGTATATACCCAAACTTGGGCTGGTATAATAAATATTACACCACTGAGAATTACACATAGCAATAGACATGATAGGCACTTTTGTCCACTTCCATTTTTATGTAAATTAGCACTAGTCAGACCCACGTAGCAAATTTACATTCAAGGAATGGCCAGCAGATTGTTACGTTATTTTATTTATACAGCGCGCGATTACTTAGGAGCCTTCTTTATCCATTCTTCAGTTTGTGCTAATATAGATCTTTCTAACTTCTGTCTCGGTTAAAATTAGCATGAATTAGATCCAGAAAGTTAATACACAGGGAGCGGTTAACAGCGTATCATTATGATTCCTACAGCGCGCGATCACTACTGGGAGCCGATGTGAAAAGCTGGAATGCGACTAGCAGAATATTTCCGCTTGTAATAAGATGCAACACGTATGTTCGTAATGCAGCAGTGAAAGATGCTTCAGTTTGTGCAATATAACTAGGTTGCATAGTAAACATTTGACTTAATGTACACTAATTAAAGTTAAATCAGAACAGTGTCCATTCAGAACAAGAATGCCATGGAGACCTCTTGTCCCGCCTTCCCGTTTCCATGGGAAGGTGGGACGCGAGGCGCAGCTTTGGAGGCTGATCGCAGCTGACGGGCGGCGCTGGTGGGTCACCATAGCAAAGTATAAAGCCTCTGAGCACAGCGCAGTCCTGCGGATGTGCTCAGCGAGAGTTACAGCGAACTGAGAGAATACAGGTAAGCAGGAAGATGAAAATTGGGTTTACACGCAAATTTTGGTACGCATTCTAGAGGATTTTGATTAAGGTGTTTATTACAGGCTACCACACTCCTTTTGAGACGCCATTCATGGGGAGACTATACACGCAAAGCCCCTACTGGGACACATGGATACAAAGGTACAATGAAAGCTATTTTATAGCAGATTCTTAAGATATTAACCACTAGCAGCTAGGGCTAAGAGACTGATTATGTTTTCTTTATGTTTATTTCACACAGCTTGTTATTCATTTGAACATTGGATACGTTTGAAAAAATCTTTGGTACGTGCCTTTGTATATATTTATATACACATTTGTGAATATATTTCTTGATATGTGGTTGGCTCAATAATAAACTGATGAAATTAAATGAATGTAAATACTTTAACCATATAGCCCTGATGATGGTGTTATGCACCGAAATACATTGGCTGAACTGTGTTCCATATAGATCACAGGGTCTTCTTGCCTGAAGTACTGGGTGAATAAACACTGCTTGAACATTTTATTTAAACAAAGAAGTTTGCTTCTGTTTTTGATGGATTGAAGATATTGATATATCGGAAAAGATAATATTATTTGAAAAAAGGAAGGAAGAATTGGTCCTTGAGGATTAAAAAGCATATTTGTTGAAAATTGAACGAATGAATAAAGCTAAAAAAATTAGCAATTTGTGAGCATCAGACATAATTAGGTGGATTCCACCTGATTTTTTCTGGTTCTATTCTTCCTTTGCTAACTCTTTTGCAATCACATAAGGTTAAAGACATTCCCCTTTTTCACCTTATAGTTTAGTTTATAGTGTGAGGGTCACAATAGAACCTTTGGACACAAAGACGGTTTTGATTTTGACATCCTGACACAGAAAGATCCTTAGTTTTTCGTTGGGAAAATCCTTTTAGAGCAGGGTCAGAGAGGCCTTTTCCCAACCCTTTTTATTTTCAATAAAAGTCTTTAACTAACATGACTAAATTTTGTCTGAGTTTCATTCCCGACTCCTCACAGAAGTCTTTCAAAAGTCATCCCTACTCTTCCTCGTCCCAATATCATACTTCTCCCTTGGGTTGACTAGATTCTTCCCTGTCCCAGTACTTATGATTTTGATTACATTACACATGTACATGGAATGACAAGGCAAGGGTGGGGTAGGTGAAAGGGATTGGAGTGGTGTATACCATGTTCTCCCTGAAAAGTCATCCCTTCTCCACAGGGTGGCCTCTCCCCATGAGCTCCTCCTGCTGAGTACCACCCCCCAGGGGGACTATCGGGCAGCAGTCTCACTCCCTTGGCCCATGGGAAGGGGCTCCCCCACAGGGAGAAGTGGCGACATACAAGGATATATCACATACCCTTCCCCTAATGCTGCTGGCTTCCTCATCTCCTACAAGACAACTGGACAGGAAATCCATGTTTCCTTGTTTCTTTCCCCTTTATGTGTTCAATGCTAAAGCAGAAGGGTTGGGGATCAAGGAACCAGCGCATTAACCTTGGGTTGGTATCTTTCCTAAAACTGGGCCATGCAAGGGGTGTGCAGTCTGTAACTAAGGTACATTTTCTATCTGTGAGGTAGTTTACAGCCCATTTTATTTCCAAAGCCTCCAACTAAATGGTAGTAATTTCTCTCTCAGGAGCCATTTTTGGCTGATGTAAAGTACAGGATGTTCCACCCCATCATATTCCTGCGATAAACCTTCCCCCTATCCCTACTTTGGAGGCGTTGGTTTGAAGTATAAACCCCTTATTAAAGTTGGGGACTTTTAAGACAGTCTCGCTACACAGAATGGAGTATCAAAACAGGCCAGATCTTTTTTGTCCATTTCAATTTATGGGGTTCAGTGTTCTTTAACGTATCAGTTATGCAGGAGGTGATGGCAGGGTTACTGTGGATACACCTCCTATAATAATCATTAAGACCGAAGAAGGCCCTGAGATCTCTTTCAGTCTTGGGATTGGTGTTGTTTGAACGGCCCAGACTATTTCAAGCTGTGGCTGAACCAGTCCGTTTCCCACAAAGAAGTCCAAATACTTAACTGTCGATTGGGCTAGGTCACATTTCTTGGGGTTCGGAGTTAGGCCAGCCCGCCTTAGGGCTCTGGTAACTTCGTATAGATGGGACATATGTTCCTTCAGGGTCTTGCTATGAATGATAATATCATCTAGATAAGCCTAGCAAAGATTTGAATTTGGCCGCAAGATATGGTCCATTAACCTCTGGAAAGTTGCAGGAGTGCCATGGAGCCCAAATGGAAGCACCTCAAACTGAAATAGTTCCCTACGGGCGAAGAATGCTGTTTTTTCTTTGTCCTCTGGATTTGATGGTACCTGCCAATCCCTTGGTAAAATCAATCATGGAGAGGTAGACGGACATACCCAGTCGATCAATGAGATTGTCAATCTGGGGTATCGGTAATTATCAAACTGGGACACAGCATTGAGTTTTCTAAAGTCTATGCAGAACCTCCACGATTGATTGGGTTTTGCCAGTATGACTATTGGCGAGGATCTTGGACTCTGGGATGGTTTGATGATATCAGTGTCCAGCATTTTCTCCACCTCTTGGAGGACTATTTCTCTTCAGACTTCGGGAATCCGGTAAGGTTTAAGGTCTATAACTTTCCCAGGAGGAGTATTTATGTGATGATAAATACCCTTTTCTATCCCAAGTTCACAGCTAAAGGCATTGGGAAACTGACCTAAAAGATCTTGGATGTCTTGTTGTTGGGATGGCGGGAGGCCTACTGTAAATAAACTGAACCCCTCTGTCTCTTCTGACAAGAGACTGGCCATTAGCATGGAGGATGATTCCACTGGGTCCTCTTTCCACTCTAGAGTTTAAAGTGGTATATCTAAGTCTTAAGCCTTCTATCGGGTTGGGAAATGTGATAGTTACAAGGACCAGTCTGTTCCAATACTTCATAAGGCCCGTGCCAGCGAGACCTGGATTTTCTGTTCAGCGTTGGGTAGCAGCACTATGACCTTCTGTCCAACAGAGAAAGATCGGGTGACAGTTCTTTTGTTGTATTGGGCCTTGTGGCGTTCTTGGGCCTTAGCTAGGTGAGCATGGACTATATCTCTCTGTTCAGCGTTGGGTAGCAGCACTATGACCTTCTGTCCAACAGAGAAAGATCGGGTGACAGTTCTTTTGTTGTATTGGGCCTTGTGGTGTTCTTGGGCCTTAGCTAGGTGAGCGTGGACTATATCTCTCACCACAGTCGTATGTTCTTTAAGCCATTGTGTGGTTTGGGACAGCAATAAGATGGCCTCCTCCCTGTTTTCAAAGGTTTCCCTTGGTATGTCTAGGACATCTCTGGGATCATGCCCATACATGAGTTCGAACGGCGAAAACCAGAGGGAAGCGTGGGGAGCTTTCTTGATAGAAAATAAGGCCCAAGGTACCATTGTTCCCCAATTATTCCCATGAGCTTCCACTAATTTCGTGAGAACATTTTTTGAGCGTATTATTAAAGCGTTCAACCAGGCTGTCTGTCTGAGGATGGTAGACAGAAGTCCTCAAGGTTTTAATTTGAAGGATCTATTTGACCTTGACCATAATTTTGCTCGCTCATGAAGGATGTTCCCTTTTCGGTCATTATTTCATTGAGGAATCCCACCCTTGATAAATAGGGAATGAGGTGTTTTAGAGTTTTTTGCGAGGTGTTACTTCGGATGGGGAAGTCCTCAGGATAACGGGTAGCGTAGTCTAGTATAACTCAGATATACTTTTCCCATATTTTGAAGGTGTCAGTGGTCCCACAGTATCCGTCCCTATTCAGGAGAAGGGAATGTCTATTATTGGGAGAGGTTGTAAAGATGCTTTACGAGGGTTATGTGGAGTCGCCTTTTGACACAAGCAGCATTTTCAATGTCCATGTATATCACTGGCCAATAGAACCGGCTCACTACTTGTCAGTGAGTTTTAGCAGTTCCCAAATGTTCAGAAGTGAGATGGGCATGACCAATTTCTAACACCACCCTGCAGTGGCTTCTGGGGACTACTATTTGGGATCAAGGGGTTCCCTCAATGGTGGTGTCTCCACCTTCCAATCCTTGTTTTATGAGAAAAAAGGACCATCTTTCTCTCTGCCTTCCTCTTCAGGAATGCCCCTGAGGAATACTTCATCCAGTGTTGTGCGAATGCTATTTCTGGGATTCTCAGTTTCCACCTCTTCAATTCTCTGGGTAGCTCTGGGTTTGGATGTGGGTCCTTGTAAGCTTCCCCAAAGCCTTTAGCCAGAGGGGCTGTGGAATCTAACCTTGGTACTTCTAGGAGTTTGGGAAAAAGTGCACTCACTAGAATTCCCTGAGCAATCCTTTCCTTAGTTTTTATATGATAGGCATGTTTACCGTTGTTCTGGATGTTCTGGAGCAGGATTTTAATATCTCTTCTATAGTCTGGTTCCACCACCCTAGCCATTACATCTAGTCCATGCTTCCAAGTGAGCCCTGATTTGCAAACTAATCAGATGTACGTGCCTTTGGGTGCTGCCAAGACTAGATCAGTGGGAATGAGTTGTCTCTCTCTAGGCTCTAGGGTTTTGTCACGGCTACTGGAGAGATCAAACCCAAAAGACTCTGCAGTTGCCATAGATGGTTTAGAGGCTGTGTCATTGTCAGGAATTTTAGCTGGGGCAGGAATAAAGCGTGCTGTCTATGTGAAGTGACTCAGAACATGTAAAAACTACATTACCCAGCAGCCTGGGGAATAGCGTGTAGTTCTGGCCTCCCGCTTCATACCAGCTGATTATGATTAAAGCACGTATTTAATGCGCTTGTTGCACGCGCTCAGGTGCAAATTATTGTGGGTTACCAGCACGGGCGGTCACAGTGGTTTGATTGAAGCATTTTGAGGATGTGAGAAACGTCGGAGGAATGCTGCGTTCATAGAAGCCTAGGTGGTGATCAGGAGCTGTTCGGCGTATATCCAGCTTTCATTCTTTGGGCCTGGGTTGTCCCGCTGGGCTCCTGGACACACAGTTATGTGTTGGGCCACTGTTTGCTATGACAGGGGCTGGGAGGATTCTGGAACTAATGAATGTGCGCGGCTTGCACTACTGCTAGTCAGGAAGCACAGCGCCTCGTAACCGCTCCGTTTCACATTACGGAACTGTGTTCTTGAACTTTAATGTGCACGTAAAAGGTATTATCATTGTGAAAGAGAGTGCATGTTGCGAGGGACATGCTGAAGGTACTACCGGAGAGATGGTGTCAGGGAATTACATGCATTACATGCAGAGAAAGGGGTCTGGCACCATGGGCTACATAATGGAGAACTCTTAAATGTAATGTCACGTCCTGCTTGCTTTGCTCGCCCAAAGGGCCATGTGTCTTGTTTTTCCATGAAAGGGGAATAGCCCTTGTTTGTGCCATGCTGCTTGCTACAAAGTCCATGTCTATATACCATGCTGCCAAAAGGTCTAAGTTCCATGTGCTTATGTTGCATTAACCTCCATGGGATATGCTTCCATGTTATGTCCTGTATGCTGCAATAAGGTCCATGTTGTATGTACTCCACAAGCATTATAGCAGAATCCAGATTTAGGTAGGAGTGGGCCGGTCTAGCGTTCTAGGATTGATGTTTGCAGAGATTTTGAGAGTAGGAGTGTTAATTCATGTGTGTTGTTTTTTCCCTAAAATTCCCCCAAATCTATCCAACTATCAAACCTATCCAACTAATCCTCATCTCGGGACAATAGCTCAGCGGCAACGTGCTCGCCTTGGAAGCAAGACGACACGGAGCAACACTACTTCGATCCCCGGGTCAGCGCTTAGAAACCTCTGGGTATTAAGCGTGTTATAAATAATATCATACCATAACTACGCTACCCTATTTCCTCTATTCAGGTTTTCCTTATATCTCCCCTACCTATCCACAACCTCTTCCCCCATTGGCTGCCACATGGTTACCTGTTGTGTTCTAATCAGCCGCCCGTGCCAACCACAGTGGGAGGGTCGATCTATTCGGCTTCTGTGGTTCGGGGGAGAGTGTCGATATTCTCTCCTCCCTCCCTAATTACAGCAGACTGAAATTCAAATGGAAATATAATTTTGAATACCTTTTAGGAGAGTAGTTTTGGAATGTGAAGCGAATAGTATGCCTGTGCCCCACTCTAAAGTGAATTAGATAGGTCTGGAGGTAGTATGTGTATCCTTGCTGCAGTAGCCTAACTGAGACTGATATTTACTTTAGTCAGTCTGCATATAAGAGCTATATGGACATAGTTAGGCGAAGTACTGCGCCAGGAATATAGAAAGTCATATCAAGGACCTTATTTATAAAAATAGATGTATTCAGTATCCATCTGGAGTCATTTGGATTGTATTCCCAGGTAATGGTTGGGCCTTATTAGAACCCTGCTTCTGTTAGGAGAGTAGACCAGGTGGAGCTCAGTGAAGTACTGTGGTGTGGTTAAGCATCTAAAAGAAAACAATATTCTTCTTTTTTTTTTGTTGACAATTCATCCTGGCATTGCTAAAGCAAGTTGTGTGAACTGGTGCAGAATCGAACAGAATTGCTGTAACAAGTGTTTATGAACTGTTACTTAAATATTCTACAAGAGGATAAGAAATTATTCTAAGTTCTTTGTCATGAGTGGAAACCACCGGTGAACTACTGGTTAAAGTCAAGTTGAACCAAACAGAACTGTACTGGAACTTTTGTTGTCAAACTGGAACTCAAGGAACTGAATTGGAATTGTATTACAGGATTTCCTTATCTTTTTGGAACTGTTAAACAGAATCCTGTTTGAATCTGGGGAAGGGGAATTCACCCAGATTATAAGGAGAGACGAATATCTGGTTGTGACTCTAACTGTTATAATTTGCCTTGCCATATATTACTTTATGGAGTTGTTATATGTAAAAGTGTGAGGGACATAAACCTTTTGTTAGTATTTCCTTTAGTTTATTTTAGGCAGGGAAATCCTGGTCAGGGTAGGGATAGTGAGGTTTTATACAACCTTTAGAGTTAATAAAATGGCATCTTTTGAAAAATCTTCCCTAAGTTGTCCGCCTCACATTTCTAACACCTCACATTACCTAAACAATCAGCAAAGCTGGTTTCCAAGTGTGGACTGCGGTCCATAAACTAGAAACTACGGTAGGTGTTTGATTCCATAACACTGAGGGTACTCGACATCAAAAATGGACTGTAAAGCACATTAGTTATGTGCTTCAAAAATCGATTGCTATCTTAACAGTGTTGATGGTGCGTGAGAAATGGATAAAGCACTCATTTAATAAAGCTACTTCTCCCAAATAGTTAATAAAATATCTGACATCTTTGCACATGGCAATGTTAACGTCTTGCAAATATGTGTCATATATGAAAGGATCACTAATATTAAATAATGATACTCATGATTGTAGTGATTCTTATAATGCAGTATATATAGTACCAGGAAGCAAACTATATTGAACAACTGCTTGCAAAAACGTAAGCTCAGAGCTTCTGTTTTAGCGTCTGTTTTTTCTTCTTCGATATTGGCACCGCAGGGGTTGCAAAGGCCAAGTCAGGGGTCGCAAGCGTGACATCAGGGGCTGCGTGTGGATTGACCTTTAATCACCTTAACCCAAAACAGGCCCACCACTTAAGCGAGTACACGGTTGTACATAAAGCAAGTTTATTGTACAAAGCTCTGGGGATCGGTTAGATGGTGTTGCAGGACCAAACTAAACAAAGTCTCAATAATAAAACATCAGTTGGAATCTTATATACTTTTTGCAACAATTTAAAACACTCCCAGATACTTTATTACAATCCTCCCACCAAATATGATTGGTCAAAACCTCTTCAAAGAAATCCCATCTTTTCCAAAGTCTTCCATTTTCTTTGTCCAGTCTTATCTTGCTTATCATTTTCAGATCATATTCAAAACACACCTTCTTGGGATTCGTCCATAGTAGGTCATGAAGTCAGTACATGGTTAAACATTGGTATTGAAAACATAATTAATTGCTAGCAATAACTGACCTAAGGCCTTTAACTTTAAGTGTGATTGCACATGGTCCGCTTACGTATTTGAGCAAATAGAGGAAGATATGAATAAACAGGATTTTATTCGAACCTCTGATTGCAATCTCAATTTCCCAGACCTTTGGCACCTCTAAAAGACCTTCCAATGTATGAGGGCATATAAAGCCTCTGATGACCTGGAAAAACACTTGACCGCCAGACCCTGGCCTCAGGCCACATGTTTATTACCACCAAACAAATTACTAACCCCCTCTAAATATTTTAATACAAAGGGCGAGATAACATCTGTTCCCTTTCAGGACTCTAAACCTTGTCCTGTATGTACACTGACCTTCTTACTAGGTAACTAATTCTTCTTCCCATCAAGAATGTCCCTGCTACTTATAATTCATGTGTAACAGCTAACTGTGGAGCAAAGCACCCCATTGTGAGGATTGTGTTCGTGTTGCATTTGCAGTTTTAATATTGTATCTTTCTACATGTGTTTAGATCTAATGTGTATACATCCTAAATGATTGTAATATTAAAAGTAACATAATTAACTCCATTCGATATATATGAATTTGCAACACTGCGCCAGTTCGCTGCCATCCCCGTCATCAATATGGTGTGTGCTACATGAATACCTCGTAATAATGGGGACCGTACCTGACCACCCTGGAAGTCGGAGCTGCGACTCCTACGTCCCCTTAATGATGTCACTGCCAGCAACCTGCGTACCTTTGTGTGTGGTCAGTGTGGGTTCTGGTTTCTCCTGGGCATCTGCCAACAGCTGTGGGGTCCCTGTGGCTTCTGTGGACTTCTGCTCTCCTGCAGCGGCTCTGCCGCAGTCTGACTTCTTTGCTGCTGTACGGCTTTTCTTCACAGCACGTCCCGGGTCCCCAGGGCTTTTCGGTGACCGTACCAAATAATTAAAGCCACAGAAGGGGAGAAAGCAAAGAGACTGAATGAGAAACAAGAAAGTATATTGCATATAAGGCCCCTAACAATATATGATTGTATGGAATACAAATATGTGGGGAATCCAAATCGAATGATGTAGTAAGGAGATATGATATACCAAAAAGGGTATGCACAACTTAAAAGAAGAACAATTGAATGAGACGTTCCTGTCCGGGAAGGATACCAGGTAGTTGCAAGTCTACACAAAAATCATTAGACTTTTGTGTGAATACAAGAAGTTCTGGCAGGAGAGTATACCAGGCAAACGCAATTGAATGAAGTCCTGGCAGGGGAGTATACCAGGCAGTTGCACGTTTATAAGAAGGCATAAGAAGAGTTTACCAGACAAAAGGGAACTTTTTGAAATGAGTGGAACTACAGGGCTAAGCAGCTTTGTAAATAACAGTACTGTTGTGGGACAAGAAAGACAAAAATAACTGTTGGACAAAGAATCATTTGTCTTGAGAATTCTAGAGGAAGGGAGCCACTCCTTGAAGCAAAGGCATTTCACCCTTGGCAAACTTTTGTGTTGGAGCTGTTTATTCTTCCTACAACTGTATGTTATATTCTTATAATAGTTGGAAAAGTGACAAATAGGGTTGAGTGTAGCAGGTAGAAAAGCATCCACAGGTATGTTGGGGACCATTATGTAGATTGAGATTGGTGTAGATATCCATTCAGAATCAATTTGAGGCCAAAATGAGTGGTGGTATATACCCAAACTTGGGCTGGTATAATAAGTATTACACCACTGAGAATTACACATAGCAATAGACATGATAGGCACTTTTGTCCACTTCCATTTTTATGTAAATTAGCACTAGTCAGACCCACGTAGCAAATTTACATTCAAGGAATGGCCAACAGACTGTTACGTTATTTTATTTATACAGCGCGCGATTACTTAGGAGCCTTCTTTATCCATTCTTCAGTTTGTGCTAATATAGATCTTTCTAACTTCTGTCTCGGTTAAAATTAGCATGAATTAGATCCAGAAAGTTAATCCACAGGGAGCGGTTAACAGCGTATCATTGTGATTCATACAGCGCGCGATCACTACTGGGAGCCTCTGTGAAAAGCTGGAATGCGACTAGCAGAATATTTCCGCTTGTAATAAGATGCAACACGTATGTTCGTAATGCAGCAGTGAACGATGCTTCAGTTTGTGCAATATAACTAGGTTGCATAGTAAACATTTGACTTAATGTACACTAATTAAAGTTAAATCAGAACAGTGTCCATTCAGAACAAGATTGCCATGGAGACCTCTTGTCCCGCCTTCCCGTTTCCATGGGAAGGTGGGACGCGAGGCGCAGATTTGGAGGCTGATCGCAGCTGACGGCGGCGCTGGTGGGTCACCATAGCAAAGTATAAAGCCTCTGAGCACAGCGCGGTCCTGCGGATGTGCTCAGCGAGCGTTACAGCGAACTGAGAGAATACAGGTAAGCAGGAGGATGGAAATTGGGTTTACACGCAAATTTTGGTACGCATTCTAGAGGATTTTGATTAAGGTGTTTATTACAGGCTACCACACTCCTTTTGAGACGCCATTCATGGGGAGACTATACACGCAAAGCCCCTACTGGGACACATGGATACAAAGGTACAATGAAAGCTATTTTATAGCAGATTCTTAAGATATTAACCACTAGCAGCTAGGGCTAAGAGACTGATCATGTTTTCTTTATGTTTATTTCACACAGCTTGTTATTCATTTGAACACTGGATACATTTGAAAAAATCTTTGGTACGTACCTTTGTATATATTTATATACACATTTGTGAATATATTTCTTGATATGTGGTTGGCTCAATAATAAACTGATGAAATTAAATGAATGTAAATACTTTAACCATATAGCCCTGATGATGGTTTTATGCACCGAAATACATTGGCTGAACTGTGTTCCATATAGATCACAGGGTCTTCTTGCCTGAAGTACTGGGTGAATAAACACTGCTTGAAAATTTTATTTAAACAAAGAAGTTTGCTTCTGTTTTTGATGGATTGAAGATATTGATATATCGGAAAAGATAATATTATTTGAAAAAAGGAAGGAAGAATTGGTCCTTGAGGATTAAAAAGAATGTTTGTTGAAAATTGAACGAATTAATAAAGCTAAAAAAATTAGCAATTTGTGAGCATCAGACATAATTAGGTGGATTCCACCTGATTTTTTCCAGTTCTATTCTTCCTTTGCTAACTCTTTTGCAATCACATAAGGTTAAAGACATTCCCCTTTTTCACCTTATAGTTTAGTTTATAGTGTGAGGGTCACAATAGAACCTTTGGACACAAAGACGGTTTTGATTTTGACATCCTGACACAGACAGATCCTTAGTTTTTCATTGGGAAAATCCTTTTAGAGCAGGGTCAGAGAGGCCTTTTCCCAACCCTTTTTATTTTCAATAAAAGTCTTTAACTAACATGACTAACTTTTGTCTGAGTTTCATTCCCGACTCCTCACAGAAGTCTTTCAAAAGTCGTCCCTACTCTTCCTCGTCCCAATATCATACTTCTCCCTTGGGTTGACTAGATTCTTCCCCGTCCCAGTACTTATGATTTTGATTACATTACACATGTACATGGAATGACAAGGCAAGGGTGGGGTAGGTGAAAGGGATTGGAGTGGTGTATACCATGTTCTCCCTGAAAAGTCATCCCTTCTCCACAGGGTGGCCTCTCCCCATGAGCTCCTCCTGCTGAGTACCACCCCCCAGGGGGACTATCGGGCAGCAGTCTCACTCCCTTGGCCCATGGGAAGGGGCTCCCCCACAGGGAGAAGTGGCGACATACAAGGATATATCACATACCCTTCCCCTAATGCTGCTGGCTTCCTCATCTCCTACAAGTCAACTGGATAGGAAATCCATGTTTCCTTGTTTCTTTCCCCTTTATGTGTTCAATGCTAAAGCAGAAGGGTTGGGGATCAAGGAACCAGCGCATTAACCTTGGGTTGGTATCTTTCCTAAAACTGGGCCATGCAAGGGGTGTGCGGTCTGTAACTAAGGTACATTTTCTATCTGTGAGGTAGTTTACAGCCCATTTTATTTCCAAAGCCTCCAACTAAATGGTAGTAATTTCTCTCTTAGGAGCCATTTTCTTTCAGGATGTTCCACCCCATCATATTCCTGCGATAAACCTTCCCCCTATCCCTACTTTGGAGGCGTCGGTTTGAAGTATAAACCCCTTATTAAAGTTGGGGACTTTTAAGACAGGCTCGCTACACGTAATGGAGTATTCGAAACTCACCAGATCTTTTTTGTCAATTTCAATTTAAGGGCTTCAGTGTTCTTTAACTTATCAGTTATGCAGGGGGTGATGCCAGGGTTATTGTGGATACACCTCCTGTAATAATCATTAAGACCGAAGAAGGCCCTGAGATCTCTTTCAGTCTTGGGATTGGTGTTGTTTGAACGGCCCAGACTATTTCAAGCTGTGGCTGAACCAGTCCGTTTCCCACAAAGAAGTCCAAATACTTAACTGTCGATTGGGCTAGGTCACATTTCTTGGGGTTCGGAGTTAGGCCAGCCCGCCTTAGGGCTCTGGTAACTTCGTATAGATGGCACATATGTTCCTTCAAGGTCTTGCTATGAATGATAATATCATCTAGATAAGCCTAGCAAAGATTTGAATTTGGCCGCAAGATATGGTCCATTAACCTCTGGAAAGTTCCAGGAGCGCCATGGAGCCCAAATGGAAGCACCTCAAACTGAAATAGTTCCCTACGGGCGAAGAATGCTGTTTTTTCTTTGTCCTCTGGATTTGATGGTACCTGCCAATCCCTTGGTAAAATCAATCATGGAGAGGTAGACGGACATACCCAGTCGATCAATGAGATTGTCAATCTGGGGTATCGGTAATTATCAAACTGGGACACAGCATTGAGTTTTCTAAAGTCTATGCAGAACCTCCACGATTGATTGGGTTTTGCCAGTATGACTATTGGCGAGGATCTTGGACTCTGGGATGGTTTGATGATATCAGTGTCCAGCATTTTCTCCACCTCTTGGAGGACTATTTCTCTTCAGACTTCGGGAATCCGGTAAGGTTTAAGGTCTATAACTTTCCCAGGAGGAGTATTTATGTGATGATAAATACCCTTTTCTATCCAAAGTTCACAGCTAAAGGCATTGGGAAACTGACCTAAAAGATCTTGGATGTCTTGTTGTTGGGATGGAGGGAGGCCTACTCTAAATAAACTGAACCCCTCTGTCTCTTCTGACAAGAGACTGGCCATTAGCATGGAGGATGATTCCACTGGGTCCTCTTTCCACTCTAGAGTTTAAAGTCGTATATCTAAGTCTTAAGCCTTCTATCGGGTTGGGAAATGTGATAGTTACAAGGACCAGTCTGTTCCAATACTTCATAAGGCCCGTGCCAGCGAGACCTGGATTTTCTGTTCAGCGTTGGGTAGCAGCACTATGACCTTCTGTCCAACAGAGAAAGATCGGGTGACAGTTCTTTTGTTGTATTGGGCCTTGTGGCGTTCTTGGTCCTTAGCTAGGTGAGCATGGACTATATCTCTCTGTTCAGCGTTGGGTAGCAGCACTATGACCTTCTGTCCAACAGAGAAAGATCGGGTGACAGTTCTTTTGTTGTATTGGGCCTTGTGGCGTTCTTGGGCCTTAGCTAGGTGAGCGTGGACTATATCTCTCACCACAGTCGTATGTTCTTTAAGCCATTGTGTGGTTTGGGACAGCAATAAGATGGCCTCCTCCCTGTCTTCAAAGGTTTCCCTTGGTATGTCTAGGACATCTCTGGGATCATGCCCATACATGAGTTCAAACGGCGAAAACCAGAGGGAAGCGTGGGGAGCTTTCTTGATAGAAAATAAGGCCCAAGGTACCATTGTTCCCCAATTATTCCCATGAGCTTCCACTAATTTCGTGAGAACATTTTTTGAGCGTATTATTAAAGCGTTCAACCAGGCTGTCTGTCTGAGGATGGTAGACAGAAGTCCTCAAGGTTTTAATTTGAAGGATCTATTTGACCTTGACCATAATTTTGCTCGCTCATGAAGGATGTTCCCTTTTCGGTCATTATTTCCTTGAGGAATCCCACCCATGATAAATAGGGAATGAGGTGTTTTAGAGTTTTTTGCGAGGTGTTACTTCGGATGGGGAAGTCCTCAGGATAACGGGTAGCGTAGTCTAGTATAACTCAGATATACTTTTCCCATATTTTGAAGGTGTCAGTGGTCCCACAGTATCCGTCCCTATTCAGGAGAAGGGAATGTCTATTATTGGGAGAGGTTGTAAAGATGCTTTGCAAGGGTTATGTGGAGCCGCCTTTTGACACAAGCAGCATTTTCAATGTCCATGTATATCACTGGCCAATAGAACCGGCTCACTACTTGTCAGTGAGTTTTAGCAGTTCCCAAATGTTCAGAAGTGAGGTGGGCATGGCCAATTTCTAACACCACCCTGCAGTGGCTTCTGGGGACTACTCTTTGGGATCAAGGGGTTCCCTCACTGGTGGTGTCTCCACCTTCCAATCCTTGTTTTATGAGAAAAAAGGACCATCTTTCTCTCTGACTTCCTCTTCAGGAATGCCCCTGAGGAATACTTCATCCAGTGTTGTGTGAATGCTATTTCTGGGATTCTCAGTTTCCACCTCTTCAATTCTCTGGGTAGCTCTGGGTTTGGATTTGGGTCCTTGTAAGCTTCCCCAAAGCCTTTAGCCAGAGGGGCTGTGGAATCTAACCTTGGTACTTCTAGGGGTTTGGGAAAAAGTGCACTCACTAGAATTCCCTGAGCAATCCTTTCCTTAGTTTTTATATGATAGGCATGTTTACCGTTGTTCTGGATGTTCTGGAGCAGGATTTTAATATCTCTTCTATAGTCTGGTTCCACCACCCTAGCCATTACATCTAATCCATGCTTCCAAGTGAGCCCTGATTTGCAAACTAATCAGATGTACGTGCCTTTGGGTGCTGCCAAGACTAGATCAGTGGGAATGAGTTGTCTCTCTCTAGGCTCTAGGGTTTTGTCACGGCTACTGGACAGATCAAACCCAAAAGACTCTGCAGTTGCCATAGATGGTTTAGAGGCTGTGTCATTGTCAGGAATTTTAGCTGGGGCAGGAATAAAGCATGCTGTCTATGTGAAGTGACTCAGAACATGTAAAAACTACATTACCCAGCAGCCTGGGGAATAGCGTGTAGTTCTGGCCTCCCGCTTCATACCAGCTGATTATGATCAAAGCACGTATTTAATGCGCCTGTTGCACGCGCTCAGGTGCAAATTATTGTGGGTTACCAGCACGGGCGGTCACAGCGGTTTGATTGAAGCATTTTGAGGATGTGAGAAACGTCGGAGGAATGCTGCGCTCATAGAAGCCTAGGTGGTGATCAGGAGCTGTTCGGCGTATATCCAGCTTTCATTCTTTGGCCCTGGGTTGTCCCGCTGGGCTCCTGGACACACAGTTAAGTGTTGGGCCACTGTTTGCTATGACAGGGGCTGGGAGGATTCTGGAACTAATGAATGTGCGCGGCTTGCACTACTGCTAGTCAGGAAGCACAGCGGCTCGTAATCGCTCCGTTTCACATTACGGAACTGTGTTCTTGAACTTTAATGTGCACTTAAAAGGTATTATCATTGTGAAAGAGAGTTCATGTTGCGAGGGACATGCTGAAGGTACTACCGGAGAGATGGTGTCAGGGAATTACATGCATTACATGCAGAGAAAGGGGTCTGGCTCCATGGGCTACATAATGGGGAACTCTTAAATGTAATGTCACGTCCTGCTTGCTTTGCTCGCCCAAAGGGCCATGTGTCTTGTTTTTCCATGAAAGGGGAATAGCCCTTGTTTGTGCCATGCTGCTTGCTACAAAGTCCATGTCTATATACCATGCTGCCAAAAGGTCTAAGTTCCATGTGCTTATGTTGCATTAACCTCCATGGGATATGCTTCCATGTTATGTCCTGTATGCTGCAATAAGGTCCATGCTGTATGTACTCCACAAGCATTATAGCAGAATCCAGATTTAGGTAGGAGTGGGCCGGTTTAGCGTTCTAGGATTGATGTTTGCAGAGATTTTGAGAGTAGGAGTGTTAATTCATGTGTGCTGTTTTTTCCCTAAAATTCCCCCAAATCTATCCAACTATCAAACCTATCCAACTAATCCTCATCTCGGGACAATAGCTCAGCGGCAACGTGCTCGCCTTGGAAGCAAGACGACACAGAGCAACACTACTTCGATCCCCGGGTCAGCGCTTAGAAACCTATGGGTATTAAGCGTGTTATAAATAACCTATCATATCATATCATAACTACGCTACCCTATTTCCTCTTTTCAGGTTTTCCTTATATCTCCCCTACCTATCCACAACCTCTTCCCCCATTGGCTGCCACATGGTTACCTGTTGTGTTCTAATCAGCCGCCCGTGCCAACCACAGTGGGAGAGTCGATCTATTCGGCTTCTGTGGTTCGGGGGAGAGTGTCGATATTCTCTCCTCCTTTGCTTCTTGACAGTCATTTAATTTGTTGAATCATTTGGTTCCCCAGTTTGTATCAACTAGGTCAGATCCCACTACTAACACCATTTGTAAGGATGCAGGAGGAGGAGCCTGACACACAGGTGGCATGGTTGTCGACGTAAACCTTTATAATACCTGAAACAAAGACAAAGCCTACCTCTCCCTAACTCTAATAGGGGTTTCCCTACCTCAACTAAAATGCTACAGGGTCAGTCATGATTTCCTTTTAAATCAAGAGTACATAATGCAGTGTCAAAAAACTACCTCTGTCCCTTACATGTATAACTAAACTAATGAAGTAATGAATGATCTTGATCTGTGAGAATGGCTCCCTTCTTCTGGGCAGCGGCTCACCGCTCCAATTCTTAGGTGGAATCCTTACCTGAGGGAATGACTTCCTTCCCCATGTCTAAATCCCTTTCCAAGGCACAAACAATGTCCCAGTTTGTAAAGCAGTAATATTCTGAGTTCAAACTCAAAAGATAAAGTTCCTGTTCAAATATGAACATCCTTATTGCCCATAGTTGTTTCTTCACTATTCGGTTCATGGAGAGTTCCTCCCTTCTACAGGTTTCTTGCTCTCAGTAGTTTTACAATGTTAGGGGAATGGCTCCTTTCCTAGGACCTTCCTTGGCTTTGTTCTGACATTTTCTTGGCACTTGCTTTCACAGTTCACAACAGCAGGCGGAATGTCTCTTGGCCTTTTGTCATGCTTACTTTACAGTGTACAATACCAGGGGGTGTATCGCCCTCTCCATGGCCTTTCTCAGGTTTCTGATCAAAGTTCACAATGCAAGGGGGAATGGCTCACTTCCCTGGTCTTTCTCAGGTTTTTATCACAGTTCACAATGCCAGGGGGACTGACTCCGTTCCCCTGGCTTGGACCAACATGGTTCACTAACCTGCCAAGTATGGTCCTGGTAATCTCGGTTGGGTGGGATTCGACCCCTTTTATCTTATTCTTCAGTCTTCCAAGAAATAATGTGACAAGTATGATGTCCTTTATCTTTCCCTTAGCTTCCCTCAGCAGCCCCTATGTATCTGCCAAAGCCCTCTCGTGTCCCCAGTGCCTTTGCTTCTGCTGTCCTGCAGCGGCTCCACTGTAGTCTTTGTCTCTGCACGTCCCAGGCTTTGTGAATGCCTGGAGCTTCTGTTTGTCAGCTTGCCGTGCTGTCCTTCCTACTTGGGCTGTCAGATCATACATTTGTAGCAATTCTGGTTCATAGTGATACTTTGTCTGGTGCTGTCTGTGTTGCTTCTGCACTATCATTTGTACAGCAGGCAGAACATTTTCTTCTGGAGAAAATGTTAGTCAGGAATTGTATAGACATGTGAATGGTATGTTATGGGTTTTGTCTCTCCATGATTGCATACAACATATGCAAGAGTTTCTGGACCAGGAAATAGCGTCTACTTATAAAGCCCTATCTGTGTTCTTGTCCTGAAGAGGACTATTTTGAGTCATTTATTGGTATACATGGTTCAGGGTGCGTGTGTGCTCTCCCTTCCAATCTGTTGGACGGAGGTTGGGCTACAACAAATCATAGTGGTTTTACTAATGCTGCATAGTCTGCAACATGTGATCGCCCAAAGTTTAAAGGCCAAGTATGGCCTGCAATTGCGTAAGTCTATGTGGCTTTGTAACTGTGCCCATTTCTCTAGGGTTTGTGAAGTAAGTCCCTTTCCCTCATCAGACAATGAAAACCCCATAAATATGATTTCTTGAAATTGAAAATGTAGCCTTTAGCTGCTAGTGTCCTAATGATTAAGTCCACTTTCATCTACGTCATCATCTGTATAGTATATGCCATCATCATATGTCCAGCATGTCTGCATGCCTTCTATATATATTTTTTTTTTATTTGAAAGAAACTACAGTTTAAACAAGGCAAAAACGTTTGTTTCAAAAAGAAAGACAGAAAAAAAATCCTTACATAATCTAATAATAATGATAACATCCAAAATATACAAGAGACAAGTGCAAGGACAATACAGACAAGAGACAAGAAGAAAGAAAAAAGAAAAAGCAAAATTCTCAGCATTTGCTTTCAAGTATCCCAACATAATGATACGCATCCCACTCTGTTCTAACATGTCGCAATCTTTCAATCGAGCACAAATTAGACGTTGATTAGACATCTACTTTTAAGATCATGTCCATATAGTTTACAGTTGCATATACAAGTTTTATATTTTTCCCTGAGATGCATCTGGCCCACCACCCATTCATGTCGTCATCTAATGGAGCAAACTTTCCAAGATGTAGTGATCGTTGGATTACAATCTGTTCACACTCGATTAGCAAGTGTTTTGAAGTTTCAATAGCCATTCCACAAAACCGACAGTGATGATCTTTTATTGACTTGTCCTTTCTTTTCCAGAGCATTTCCTTTGTTTTCAAGTTGTTTGTCCTGAGCCTCAGAAATTGATGTCGATGGTGACGAGAAGGACATTGGATCAAATATCGTGGGTATATATTGATTTTTTTGTAGTCATATCCCAAGAATTTAATTGAGTCCATCTTGTTTCGAGATTCTTGATTTATGATCCATGCCCAATTTTCAAATCTCTTCTTGGCATGTTGCGGGCAATTTAGTAGCTCTTGATTATTAATATCAGCTGCCTTCAAGAATTACCTTAATCGGTGGAACCAAAGACTGAGTAGGTTTTTGTTGTTTGGATCGTACTCGTTTCCAAATATTTGATATGCTGGCGACGGAAACTCTAGAGACATCTTTCGCATTGCCGCAATAGAGTTCCATATTACGCGTGTATGTAACGAGATTATTGACAGTTCATGTCTCAGTACCGTCATAGATGTCGAATGTGGCAGTCTCAACACATCGCCAGAAACGCCCTTCCAACGAATGCCAGATTTGCTCATTGACATTCCACCCCGCCTCAGCACCAAAGCTTATGATTGGCATAACTTTTTGTAGGTAAAATTTGAGGACGGGTTCCAATGAAAACTTTCTGTATCTTCTATTGATTTTTGCTCCTTGCAAGGCAAGCATCTGCATTTTATTTTTCAATTCTTTCACCCAATGGTATTCGCAAACCGAGTTGTTATATTGGATTCCCAAATATCTGATGGAGTCTACAGAGGCGATAAATTCTCCAGCAACCGTCCACCTAAATGATTTGTCTTTCTTATTTTTTACATTCCCAATTGACACACTTTTTGTTTTTGCTGTATTAATCGTTAGCTCATTGCTAACCATGTACTTGTGTAGGGATGCAAGTTATCACTGTAGTCCTATTTCAGCTCTGTCCACCAATACGAGATCATCTGCATATATAATGCATCTGATTGGGATCCGATTAACCATTGGTGGAAAACAATGAACTTGTTCAAGGTGATTCGGCAGGTCGGCTACGAAGAGCTTGAATAGCTCAGCAGCAAGAGGGCACCCTTGTTTGACTCCCTTTTGCGTTGCAATCGTATCTGATAGATCCCCACCAATATTTAATCTTACTTTCATAGAGGTTTGAGTATGAAGTGCTATAATTGGTTCAAGGAGTTTTGCCGGACATTGCCATTTTGCCAATTTTGCCCAAAGTAAACCGCGATTTACACTGTCAAAAGCCTGTTTCATATTTACAAAGGCAAGATGAATTTTGCCATTTGCCTTCAACGTTTCCAATTTCAAGATGGTAAGGATTAGCAGATTAACATCTACCCCAACACCTTTCGTGAATCCAGTTTGGCGGATGTCTAAAATCTGGGAGTCCTCAGCCCATTTCGCAAGTTGTTCGCGTAGGTTCGATCTGAACATTTTTCCAATCGTATCAAGGAGGGCAATTGGACGATAGTTGTTAGGATAGTTTTGTTGCCCTACTTGTGAATTGGAACCACTATTGCAGTGGTCCATGATTCGGGTAGTTTCCTTGACGCTGCAATATTTGGGTACAACTTTTCAATTAAGCAAGCCCAATCATGAGGATGTTTTTTAAGCGCCACATTTGAGATCAAATCAGGTCTGGCGGCGCGTGAGTTTTTTAGTGCTGTTATTGCTCTCACAATTTCATCCAGTGACATTTTGACGGCCCATTGGGTTTCCTCCACATTTCTTATATTCGTTGTCTCGAATGATGGTTTCTTAAAAACCGTTGAAAAATGCAATAGCCAAGCATCTCCTGAGATTGTGTTTGTTAGCATAGGTGTCTGTTTCGAACAGTCCTTGTTCAGGATCTGCCAAATTTCTCATGTGTTCTGAGTAACAAGTAGGTTTAGCATTAATTCCGCCCGGTCTTGATCAATGATAATGGAGTGAGATTTTGCCCAATTTCGATATTGCACACGTCTAGCTTTAACCGCTTCTTGCACATCTTTCCTCAGCATACCTTTTTTTATTGCTCTCAGATCTCAACGTATTTTCTTTTTTTCTTCATGCAAGGCTTTGCTGTATAGATGTTTATGTAATCGTCCATAACACATGGAAGAATTTGCATCAATGATGTAATCAGTCAACAGCGGAATGTAGTCAATTCCCTGTCCAGCTGGGATATTCATAAGCTTAGTGCCAAGGTTGTGTATTTGGTTTCCATTTACTCGAAGACGGTTCCTGCCAGCATTCACTTCTATAGGCAATTTGTAGGTGATGTCAGATGTGGTCACATCCATCATACAACCAAATTTCAAAATACAGTGATCACTATGTTTCATTTGTTGGATTTGTAGATCTTTGGATTTTGATTCGATGTTTCTGGAGACCCATATATAATCGAGAATGCTATGGGATGTTTCACGATGCCAAGTTCCTTTTGCAGGAACATCCCCTTTTGCAGAGCCATTTAACATTAAGAGGTCGCAAGTACTCATGGCGTTTTGCCATCGTGTGCCTCTTGCGTCTAAACAATCTTTTGACAAAAGCTTATAGGCCTGCAAATTTTGATCGTACTGGAACCAGGTGCAGTTTAAATCTCCGCAGCAAATCACATGCAGGTTGTTATAAGCTAGCATAGATTCATCAATTAGCTGTGTGATTGCATTTACAAAATCATTTGTGCTGATTTTTGCAGGGTTCCAATATCCATTGACTATTAATAGATGCTTCCTGGACTGAGTACGTTTTTCCATCGTGTGAATAATTGTGCCTTGAACAAACGGATTTGGATTGACCGAAACTGGGGCCGACCATGATTGAGTTATTCTCACCATCGTAAGTAGACCAGAGGTTGGACGCCCTTTAACATTTCTTACAGCTGGATTCAGCAAGGAGGTAAACCCATCGCGCGTTGGAGCATTGCATAGCCATGTTTCTTGTAAACAGATTATAAACACATTTTCCAGAGAGATGTTAGTCATTAAATAGGTGTTTATATCCACGTGTGTTCCAAGATAAGATCGTACATGGACTATCGTGATCTGTTAGTCATGGCTAAGAAGTGCGGTGCTTGTTTAGGTTTCCTTTTTTGGCTGATAGTGAGTTTGACAGAGGTCGATCTTGACTTGTGTTCTGCGCAAGCCTCATAGATTTCCGTAAATTTACTGAGTCAACGCGCTTCAGGTTATGTTGGGAAGTCTTGGTTCCTTTTTCTTCTCGTGAGACGCAATCCTTGTCGGGTTCAACCGAAATCTCAAATCTGAAGAATAGAAGGTCTTCCCTGGCTCTTAATACAGTGTTTCGAACTCCTGCCGAATCAATGTGTAGAAGCACTTGGTCTGAATACTTTTCAGTTGCGTATTCTACAATCTTTGTCGTCTGATTCGATTGTGCGCAACAATGGGATACATTTGAACAGTTTCATTATGTTCGTTCGATTTAGATTGACTTCCGATTCATCGCTTTGAATATTTTGTAATTGTAGTTTGCAGCATTGCAATGGACTTTTGGTGACTTTGTTGGCATGAACTCTTGTTTTAAAGTGAACGCGCTGTTTGCGTTGATTTGCCGTGAATTTCGGATTTAACCTTTGGTCATTTGCGCGTTCATCAGGTTCATTAACTGCAGTCTCTTGCTTTCTGGGTAAAAGCTCGGACATAGTTTTCGCACAAGCCGTCTTAGTTTCCTCCGAGTTCAGGCCACTTTCCCTCCTTGTTGCATGTTGATGTGAGCTAGAAGCAATGGACAACTCTTGATCATCATCTATCGAGTATGTGGATAAATCACACAGATCAATTGAAGAGGGTGCGGAAGAGCATCCATTTGTTTCAGAGTCAGATATAATTCTTCTTCGTTTTTGAGCTGGTTTTTACTTTCCGCTGTCATTATGGATTATGGACTTGAGAGGTTTTTTTATAGCGAGATCGGGCCTTTTAGTTTTGACTCCGGTGTCTCTTTGAAATAGGCTGGGCTTTGGTGGTGATGATAAATTTCTTATAAATTTCTTTACCTTTGTGTTACCAGGCCTTTTGCCCATCTTTGCTGTTTTTCGTACTTCAGCTGTACCTACAATTTCTTTAATAGCAATCAGATTTTTAGAATTTGCTATTGGTAGTATAGGTCTTGCTGTGCCAGTAAAAATACCAAATGATGAGAAATGTTTCTCTGGCAGAATCAATGGCTCTTGGATGGGCACCACACATTTGATTCCTCTGACTCCTTCACTTCCCTCATCATTGGCCGTGCCGGTGTTAGGAGGCGGTTGTAATCCCTTTGCATTTTTGATATTCTGAGCATGTAAACTTTTGGGACAGCCAGACCCGTCCGCAGGTTTAGATATGGTTGAGATTTGTTGAAGCTCAACAGGGCGACCATTGGACAAGGAATCCTTGCCTATTTGATTTGTATTGGCCTCGGAGTCTGCCGCCGCATGCGCTGTATTGGATCCTTCTATGTTGGTATGTTTAGTACATTTTCCAGTACAAACGGCAGCCTCAGGGACATGCTTTTTTCGCATCCATTTGATAGCTTCCAAGAGGCCTTCAGTTAGGTTGTCATTTTGGCAGTGGTGTCGAGCCGCTAGGTCGCATAGCCTTTGCTGCCACTGTATAGTTAGGTCAGCTTCAGCTTGTATTTTGTTTTTAAGGAGGCAATTGAAATTTTCGATTTGCTCCAATTTTAGGTTCAAGTTTGATAACATTGCTCCTTGGTCATGAATTGTGTCTCTTAGGGCTTCCTACAGTTTCACAAATGGAATCATGGCTAAAGATGATGCTGCCAAAACATTGTTATGGATTTGCATTGCAGCTGCAGATGATAGATTAGCCTTTGCGGGTGCATAAGAGATATTTTCTGCCCCAATACTTGAATGATTTGAAAGCTCCTCGTTTGGCATTTGGGATTCAGATAGAAGCCCATTGCTCTGAGCTGACGGTGGTCTTTTTGCATTGTGTTGCTTACTTGCAATCGCCATTGAAGTGCTTGTCTTTGTCTTCGCAAATTCTGAGAGACCGATAGGCAAGTTAACACGCAGCAGTCTTTTTGACGAATCAGGGGTTTTATGTTTGTTGTTTTTTTCAGCCAATGCCTATGCATATAGAGCTGATGATTCTGGGTCAGTGAGCCGTTCCGGGGAATGCCGCCTTTCCGTCATAGCTGTTGGTTTGGGAGGCTGATGTAAATTGTTCTGACGAAACAATTTTGTTTTGCCTTGCAATAAAGGTCCCGTGCCTGTCATTGCAGCCACAGCCTCCGTTTTTTCGGCTGGTTTAGATTTTGGCAGAGTGTCCTCAATTTGATGAGGCGCGGGGTGTTCAACTTCATTTGTGTCATTGATGGGCAAGTCTAGCAATTTTAGTGGTCGTCTCACAAACGGCTCCTGAATACACTTATTGAGCACTGCATGATAACGTAGCACCTTTTTCCCACTAGGCGCCAACCCAACATCTTTTATTGCCTGTGCGACCATCAGTTTGTGCCCCTCTTTAGCCGTTTGCGACCCTTTATCAGCTAAAGTAGGGATGTCCTCAGAATGGTTTTCCATCTCACATGCATCAGCTTCATCACTCTGGCCTTCAGATAATGTCATATCAATGAAGTTATTTACGGCTGCAGAGGCACTTGCAGGCTGTGAGCCTTGGATAGGAATATCCAGTGTGTTGCGCCGTGAGTCTTGTGCACATTGTAAATTGGTTTCATCAGAATCATTTGATATAGATTCGGATGTTGATACCAACATTAGATCAGCGTCAGTAATTTCAAAAGGTGAATAGAAGAGGTATCGGGACTGATTGTCACTTTCCTCATTTCAGGCATCGGATTAGCGATTGGTTCCAAATTATTTAGGGACAACAAGGCGGCTTCAGGTAGCACTATTGGGGTAGACAAATCTTGCTCCAAAGCTTCAAACTGAACGTCATTTTCGTCGCCTTTGTTTTTTGGGCAGCATATCGGGAAGTGTATTGGGGAGCGCCTGTGGCATGAATTCCGGGCTAAATTCAACAACAACATTTTTGCAGTTTTCACCATGTGTGCCAGTGACCGCAGCACCCATGGGCTTGGGAGCTTTGGTCACCGGCAAGGCAACAATCTGTTTGCTTACCCTACCGTTTGGCGCATCAGCTTTATTTGCTGCCATCCAGGGGTTCAACATGCAGCGTTGTTGCAGTGTTTAGTGCCGGGTTTGTGGACCCAGTTTTTTGAGTCTGCCATGGCAACCTGCAGCGGACTGGGGCAGACTGGGAACTTGCCACCAAACTCTGCTCCGCGCTTCCAAAGCGTTTATATCAGTGGACGCAAACGCAGGACTGCTCACGTCGTGCAGCTCCTCTGTAGAAAAAAAAAACCACTGTAGTGACTGGGGCAGACTGGGAACTCGCCACCAAACTCCGCGCCATGCTCCATGCTTCCAAAGCGTTTATATCAGTGGACACAAACGCAGGACTGTTCACGTTGTGCAGCTCCTCTGCAGCAGGGTCTTCCCAGCAACTGACCTCAACGTGCCTAATATTTTAGTCATGGATCGATGAATCAAATAGCTTTTAGGGATTTAGGGATTTGTTTGGGATTGTATTCTACTAGAGAAGAGCCCAGTACTGTTTTTGTACTCCTGTGGGAGTCTAGTGAAGCAAGTGTTTCCCCCTAATGGTTATAGCTATGGATGTGTAGCTCTGTGAATGCAAAGGTTGTGCAAAAAATCCATTCCCCAGAACCAATACAGTCTTATATTTGTATTTCTGTATGTTACTCAGAAGGCCTGAACTATGCATGTTCTGTACAGCCTCTGTGCATGTATTAACATTTATGATTCTAAAATCATTTACCAACCGATATGAACCATCTGGTTTGGCTACTGGAAGTAATGCTCTATTGTAGGGGCTTGCCTATTGTATCAGAACCCCTTGATCTAATAACTGATCGAGAATTACTTTCAAATGTGGCATAGCCTGTGCTTTGATTGCATATTGTCTCTGAGGGTTTGCTGTTGGTGAAACCAATGTAAATCAGAGGCCTACATAGGACCCACCCATGCACAACACACCCTCCCCAACACCATGCTGCCATTTGGAGCTGGGAGCCTTGATGTGGACATCTACCTGCTGCGCCTGGAGCTACAGAGGCCAGCCAACCAGGCCAGGGCCCTGGGAGCGCAGGGGGTGGTGGGGATGAGGAGAAGGAGGAGAGCAGCACCAGCAAGGCGGCCAGCCATCCCCAGGGTCAGGCCAACACCCTGGGCCCTGACTGATGGGCAGTTGGTGAGCCAGTATAGGCTGGACAGGGCAACCATCACCCAGTTGCTGGACACAATCCAGGCTGACATCGGCAGCCGCATAGCTATCAGCACTGCAGTGCCCCCGCTCGTGAAGCTTGTGTCCGTGCTACAATTCCTTGGGACTGACAGTTACCAACACACTGTTGCCATGATGCATGGCATGGCCCAGTCCAGCTTCAATGTCATGCTGGGACAGGTGCTGGATGCACTGTTGATCCATGTGAATGAGCACATTGCATTGCCAGCCACTCAGGCACAGGAGAACCAGCTGAAGGGTCAATTCCATGCCATTGCCCAAGTTCCGAATGTAATAGCAGCCCTGGACTGCACACATGTAGCACTCGTACCACCCCAGGCACATGAGGCAGCCTACAGCAACTGGAAAGATTACCATTCCCTGAATGGGCAGACGACATGTAGCCCTGACCTCACCTTCAGCCACTGCTGTGCCCCACGACTCCAGGACCATGGAGTTGTGGGTGGATCCTGAAGGTCGTGGGTGGACCTTCAGGATCCACCCACGACTCCATGGTCCTGCACAACAGTACCCTGCCAGCGTACATGGAAAGGCACCGAGGCCAAAACACATAGATGCTGAGTGAGTGCACATGTAGTCCGTAATGCATGTCGAATTACATCTGATGGGGCTGGTCATACACAGTGAAATCCCTGCATGCCAATAGGCAGCCCCAGCACTGCAACATTCCCATGCATGTACCTTGCACAAGAACCCTTGGACATATCCAACACAGCAGAACACACCCGGTCTGGATGACAAAGACAAGTGGCAGCACAGTCACATATGGAATCCCTACTACCACAAAGCCTCCTATGTGTGTTGCAGTATAGCTTGCAACCCTGACACAGCACACACATCCCACCCTTGCCACCCGACAGCCATGCCAATGTTACACGGAAGTAGGCACATCGACAAAAGCACTACACAAAATGAGTCTTATTAACGACAATGTACATCCCTGAAAAACTGACCCCTGATTGGCCAACCGCATGCCTGGATAACTGTATACAACAGTGCCAACCAGCAAATGCAACAGCAGCCAAAGGGAATGCCAATGACACATGGGCTAACCAGATGATGCATGCACAAGCAGATACAAGGGTCCCCTCCTCCAGTGACACGGGACAGAGCACTGTTACATTTAGAAACGGAGGCGTTGCAAGTTGTAAGTACTCCATTGATTCAGTGCCGTCCCTAGCACAGCACACTCCACAATGCAAGTAACCAAATGATAAGTAGGCCACATGAAATACATGAGTGTGATTCACCTGACAACTCACATATACATAGATACACAGCTGTATGGCAACCTCACACCATGCATGTCCTGGAAGTCAAAGGGTTTATGCCAACATTGCAATGAGATAGCATGACCTCTTCAACATGAACTTGATCCTGCTGACAATGTCACTGATGACTGAGCCGTGTGCACCCACTGAACCTACCTTGTTCTCATACCTGCATTCTCTCCCCTGCAGGTCATTCTGGATATCCCCATTACACATGGCTCATGACCCCTGTGTGCCATCCACACACTGTAGCTGAGCAGGCACACAACATTGCCCATGGACATACACGCATCTGTGTGGAGAGGGCATTTGGACTGCTGAAGGCACGCTTCCGGTGGCTAGACCGTACGGGAGGGGCATTGATGTATGCACCTGAAAATGTTGGTAAAATTGTACTTACATGTGCCATGTTGCACAACATTTGCTGTCGCAGGAATGTGCCACTGCCCCCTGATGCTCATGTGCAGCCACCTGAGGATGGGAGTGAAGATGATGATGTGCCAGAAGGTGCTGTACGTGCACACAGGAATGGGGTGAGGAGGGGAGGTTGGCCAGACGGGGCTTGATTGAGAATTATTTTTGATACGGGTGATGGCTACATTTTGCACATGTCACTTGGACATTAAAGAGCACACAATCACAACTGTCCAGGCATTGTATGCATTTCAAATGTGATTTATTTAAAGATTGTCAATCCCCCCTCCCCCAATGAACACCCAGCACACAATCTCCCCTCCCCCCAATGAACAACGAGCACACAATCCCTCCTCCCCCAATGAACACCCAGCACACAATCCCCCTCCCCCAATGAACACCCAGCACACAATCCCCCCTCCCCCAATGAACACCCAGCACACAATCCCCCCTCCCCCAGTTAACTCCCCACAACAGTGCAGGTAGGTGCATGTTCTCAGGGCACCCACAACAATGCCATGTCCAACTATGATGGTCGCGGGCGCTTTCCATGTCCTGGCCCCTCTGGTGTGCGCGATATCAGGTGGTGCAATGAACGGCGCCTAGGTGAAAGCTCAAGTGATCCCTCCGTGGGTGTAGTGGAGGTTGATGGGACTGACCCGGTTGCCTGCAGATGCTGACGGAGAAGGTTGTTCGATTCCCTCGTCTGCTCAGCTAGTGCAGATACTGCCTCGCACAACTCCCCTACCCTTTGGCCAAAACCTGTCCGGGCTGAGGTACATTGCTCCACCACTCTCCGTGTGCGGGCGTTGTCTCGGGCAATGCACTTGCAGCCATGCCGTATGGACGCTCTGATGGCCTTGATGTGCCGGCTGTGTACTTTGGCCATGGATTCCACCTTTGCCTGTTTGGCCTCAATTATGTCCAGACGTCCCATCACAGTTGGTCCCGTGACGAAAGGTACCCCTGGTGTGGCAGGCATCGGCCTGCCAGTTGTGCACTGTTGGAGGGGCTGGGGGGGGCTGCATGGGGACATGTTGGCGGCTTGGATGGGGCTGCTGGGTCTGAGTGCCGGTCTTCAGGGCTGCCATATGATGGTGTGTCTACATCTGGCTCTGGCGTGCGGACACGACGCACATGCACACGTGGGGTTTGTGCTCCCTGTGTGACTGGCCCTGGGGTCCCCTGTGGTGTGCCCATCCCTTCGGCGTTGCTGCTTCCGGGGGAATGAAAATGTCCTGCCTGAGGTGCAGCTGGAGGTGTCCTTCCCACATCGGGCTCTGACGCACAGGTGACTCCCTCTGCATCGGAAGTCTGCATGGTGGCTTGGGGTGAGCTAGGCGCTGACACCCTGCGGCCATGTGGGTGCTGCAGCGTTCTGGTTGGGCTGCGGTGTGGTGAAGTGGGGTGGGTCCGGCGTCGGTTCCCTTCCACGCCGCCCCTTTGCGGGGTGGGGGTGCTGGTCGAGGTACGCTGCCTCGGGCGCTGTGATGGAATGGCCTCCTCACCGTCATCATCATCCCGTGAAGATCGCTGTGTGCCTGTGGGGTGCATAGGGTGTGGACTGAGTTCAGTGTAACCTACATAAGTATCAAGCAGTTCATGCCATCAAGTAGGATTGTAGGCAGTAGCAATTATGCATAGCACTTGCATTTTGTTCAATCCCCATGTAGTGATTGGTGGAATGTGTGAGTGTGGAGGAACACTACATGTAAATGTTTGTGTGTCATCATCACATGCGGGATTAGAATGCACCATGCTCAAGGTCCTGGGGGTGTATTCAGCTGTCCCATGGCTATGGATGTCTGTCCCCTGCCCCTTGTACTGATGCACTGCACGTGCAGGGAAGTCTAGGCGGCACTACGGTTCAGTGGTTCAAGGGCTCAGTTATGGGTGTCTGCAGTGCCTCACACACATTTCATCACATTCATTCACTCATGGTCTGCATGTGTGGTCCTTTCAGGTGCATGCATTTGGGGTGGGACTCATCTGCAGTCGGCTCGATACCTGTGCCTGCCTCCGCTCCACCTATTCCCTCTATGGTACCCATGTCGATTAGGGCAGTCATCTTCTCCTCCCAGGGTGTGAGTTCGGGTGGTGGTGGCCCTCCTCCAGTGCCCCTGCTTGCACCCCTGTGCTGTGAGAGTATGCCGCCGACTCTGACACGCAAGTCATTGAGGCGCTTGCAACAGTCCTTGCCATCCCGGGGCACGCGCCCCACTGCAGACACCCTTTGGCTGATGTTCTGCCAGATCTGTGCACGACGCTGCCCACTTGTCTTGCGCTGCTGCAGTTCATCATGGTGGATCTCTGCGTCCTCCACCAGTACGGCCAGCTCCTGGTCACTAAAGTTTGGTTTCCTAACCCTGTCCAGGGCTGACTTGCCCCTAGTGCGCTCCTGTGACATAATTCACTCTTCCCAGGGGTGGATGGCTTGCAGGGGCTGTGATATCTGACGGATTGTGATTTCCAAGATGGCCGCCGCTTTATTTCCCTTTCCTGCGGTGACGCGTTTCCCACGTGTTAATAGCACACGCTTAAGGCGCATGCAAATAGCGCAGTATGGCTATAGCGCACGGTACGCTGGATTTACGGGTTCATGGCCCATTATCCCGTTGAGCGCTATTTGCACTACCACCATGTCCCTGTGTGCGTGCAGGCAAACTCTTGATCTGGCGGACTATCCGCCGGGGGGCTTGGCGTTGGCGCTAATAACGCTCGACGGGAAAACCGCCGCATTACCGTCCAACTCGTGATGAGGCCCTAAGACTGATCAACCTTCTCCAAGAAATTATAGTCACCTTAAAAACCAACAACCTGCCTCAACAGGTCTTGATACATGACCTCACAAATAATGCAATCTAGCACCTGCCTCACCAAATCATGAAAGGCAACTTCATAGAAGCATCTGCCTCAATCAATACCTCAATGTGATATCAAAAGAAGGGCATATGGCCTCTCATACTTACTACCAGTAGTAGGTAGTGTCAGAAACCAGAAGATGTCTCACCCACTAGTCCCTGTCAATTTGTCAAACAGGTGGCCAGGACACAGCCATCGCTTTTGGATTCAGTTGCTGGTGGTGGACCAGTGCGGGAGGATCACCTGGGTGAGGGGTCTTTGGGGAGTGGGACACCGGATGGTGAGACGCGGTATCCACTTCCTTGTAACACCTTTACTCATCATACCAGGTAGGATATTTAGGTAATCTAACTCCCCTCCCCCTTTACAACACAAACCCTTTGTCACAGACAGTCCACTATTAGAGAAAACAGACTAGCACCACAGCAGTATACCTGATGTGTCCGAATACAATGGTCAGGCGAGGTCAGGCAATTACTCACCATCACACACACCTGACTTCCATTACACTTCCCCACACGGATAAAAGGCGGAGCACGAGAGCACACTCTGAGTGAGGCAAAGCACACGCTGACCTTTTCGGCAAGAAACTGCTGCTTTCCAGAGACCTCAAGAATAGAAAGCATAAGACTGGGAAACCAGGCTGAAGAATTCTGCATTGTGTGTCAGAGATACCCGGGGCCCTCCCGCGTAAATAATCAAGTTGGGGAGAATCACAAGCCGCCGTGATACCGTCCCTGGCTCCAAGATCAAAGCGGCTTCAGTGAAGTCAACAAGCAATTTGGTCCAAGCCCACCGGAGGGAGACGAATTGAAAGAGAACGAATACATGTGCATCGAATTGGTCCTGTGATGGGTCAAGCAAAATCCTGCGCACAGTCGAAAGTCTTCGATTTTGATCAAATAGAAAAGTTTGGAAAAGTGCGTGAATGTAGTCCAAGCCCAGCAAAGTAAGACCAATTGAAGGTTTTGTGTTAAAGTGGGTCTGAGCCCAGCATAGGGCCCGGCATAGGGAAGAAGAAAAGAACTTTAATGTTTTGTCATTTTGCATCAGGCCTTCTGAAATAAGAGACTTTGAATGGCAAAGAGACTTTGGCACAGAAAGCCCTGATACTGAAGTCTTGAACTCCATCCTCGTGCTAGAGAAGCCATAGAGTGTGCTAAACTCGAGTGTGCCACCTTTTCCCGTGCTGAAAACGTGGGGAAGGGAAGCCAACGACTTGAATATCCTGACATATAATTTCTTGAAGACTTTTCTTTTGCATAACCTTGTTTCCCACACTATTTATATTTATTTGATGGTCGTAGCTTGCTCCCATCTTTAGATTTAGGATTAAATATGCGTTTTCCAAACCCAAATGAAGTTCAATAAACACTGTTGAACTGTGATCACTTGTTTCTGTCTTACTATTTGATACCATGCCTTCCTGACAGCAGGGCGAGGAGAGGGCTGGAAAACACTGCATGCCTGGGATTATCCACATTTCAAAGAAACATTTTAAAATTCCAAATATTTTTAAAGCCACCTATTAATGCACCATGCTCTTTTCACAAAAAAAGCATCATAAATAAGATAACATGTTCAAAAAAAAGAATTGCATGTCCATTGGGATTAATGGTGCCAGCATATAGACAATCCAGAATAAAGTGTCTGATGAGCTGGTGAGCTGATTTGCCTTGGTGAAGAAAAACAAAACTATTCCCCATGCAGCTCAATCAATAACAAAGCTCTGCTCAATGGTTAACAGGCGGGAGTCCTCTAGGGACTTAAATGGCTCAAAACAGCCATAATCCAGTTTAGTGGCTTTTAAATCCAGCGCAGGAAAAATGAGGAAGTTGCACCTTCCTTCTGGAAAGCTCCTTTGCCCTCTCTTTAGTCTTCAAGCTGTCTGCCTCTGCCCCTCTCCAGCTCAGCCGCTATGTCCTGTGTGCTGTAAGCCTGTCTTATTTATACTTTGAGTGTTCACTGTTCCACACCTACAACCATCAAAGTTGTCTGCTCAGTGGGGAGGAGTAGAGGCCTGTTCCCAGCAGTGATATCAGTGAACATAATCTATCTTGTGTAAGCAATAGCAAGGATGATCACATCATTCAGCAGTAGGAATATTTCCAACAAAAGTGTCAGCAGACAGCATCAGTCCTCTATAAACTACAGCAAAAACAGAGATTAGTAGTTCTTCTGCAGTGCCGTGTTAGCTCTTGTTTTTGATTTGTAGGAACATTTATCCAAGATAAGCATAGAGAGCTATGAATGGGCCTCATTACGACCCAGGCGGTAAGTTACCGCCTGGGTCGTACCTTTACCACCATGGCGTAAACTATGTTTACGCCATGGTGGTTGGCGGATTTACCGCCCCATTCCGAGGTCGGCGGGGCGGTAAGTCCCCAATCCCCATTTACCCTTCCCCATTCCCATTTTTGCCCCATAGGGCATAATGGGAGTGGGGAAGGCGTTAATTACGCCACCGTAAATTACGGTGGCGTAATTAACAACAAGGTCCCTTAGCGCCATGGATTTTAACACCTGCTAAAAGCAGGTGTTAAATCCTCCATGGCGCTAAGGGACCTCGGAATCAGGCGGTAAGGGTCGGCACTGTTTACGCCGCCGTAAACCCCTTACTGCCTGGGTCCTAATGAGGCCCAATGACTTTTGTTTATACAAGAGCACTGTCATGTACCAGGCTCATGGTCGCTGGCACTCAACCTAGTTTCTCACACAGAACACTGATGTAATGTACTTAAACTACGCAAAAGCACATTTCACGGCTTGCATTTTACTAAATATTAACCTGATTTGCATTCTGTATTAACACTGAAGCATCCAGGCTGGATCTAGGGTTAAGAAGACATGCAGCTTTAAGCATGACTGACCTGGTTAGGGACAGAATTGCATGTCAGGCCGCCAGAGGAAACAATCGTATGCACTGACTTTCCTATGTGTGTTAGTCTCATAAAGGAGTTCAATCAGACTCCCATTAGGTATTCTCCTTTTGACACCTGGGAAGAGGAAACCTTTAACAGGGTGAGACCCACTTGGTAATGGACCAAGACCATCCAGGCTGGTCAACAACAAAGTCCTTGAGAAGGGAAAGCCAGCGGCATTGGGGGAAGGGCACATGATGAATCCTGAGATGTTGTCACCTCTCCCCAGGAAGGAGCCCCTTCCCATGAGGCAAGGGCAGTAAGGCTGCTACCCGATAGTCCCCCTGGGTGTGGTACTCAGCAGGAGGATCTCATAGGAAGAGACCGCCCCTCTGGGCACAAGGGAAAACATCTCGGGAGAATGCGGTCTAACCACCCTGCACCCATGATCTATACACCCCTTCAGTCCTTAGACCCCACTTCCATCACAAACGCTTATAGTGAGAGTAGACCCATGTATTAATGTAGCATATGTGAGATTGACATATCCAAATGCACTGGGACAAAAAAGATTTTTGAGAACCCTGACGGTTTGCCTGACCCAAGTACTGCGACGAGGTGACCCGTAGGAGGAATAAGGACTGACATAACTACAGCTACAGGTGTTGATGTTGCTTCAGGGTGGAGCCTGTGCCATAAAAGGGAAACAGAAGAAGTACTACTTGTCTTCAGCCCGCAACGAACCCAGGGGTTTTGAATCTCGTCCAGAGAAGAACCAGACAGAGCGGCAGGTGCAGGCGAGCAGCTGTGGAAGTCAAGAGGAGGTCGAGCAAGAAGCAACCTCCCTGCCAGTCCTGACGAACAGTGGGGTGGCCCAGTCGTGATCAGGTGGACCAGTCGGTCTGGTGACAGCATCGAGACCGCAAAGCAAAGAAGCTGAGCGCAGAACCAAGTAGCCGACGGACAGAGGGAGAAGGAACGCCACTGCTGCCTTCAAGACGCCCGATCCCAGGAAAAACCATAGTGCTACCCGATCCCAGTGACAGGTACAAGGAAGTTTGGGAGGCCCGCTAGGGATGCAAGGCAGGTGGTAAGAGGGTCTTGCATCTGAGGAATGCTTCCTCGGCCCAGTGGCCTAAGAAACACCACTGACAACCAGAGAGGCATCTGTAACCCAAATCGAGAAGCAAAGCATCTTTCCCGTGGCAGTACTTGGCCAGAAAGTAAGCCAAGTGGGCTGAACCAAAGAGTAAGAGAAACCGGGGTCTGGGACACAAATCAAGAAGCAAGGTATCTTCCTCATGATCATACTTTGCAGGAGAGTGACCCAAGTGAGCCAAACCAAAGAGAGAGAGAAACCAGGGTCTGGGACCTGAAATCAGAAAATAACACAAGTCATCTTCCTTGTTGCAGTACTTGGTAGAGAGGAATAACAAGTAAGTCCAATCAAAGAAGAGGAAAAGCCGGGTTTGTGGAGCCTTCTAACATTTCAGAACTGTGTGTTTGAAACTACATGATATGTAGACAAGGGGAAGGGTATCATTCCCCCTGCTTGTGGCGAACTATGAAAGCAAAGTGAGAGAGAGACATGGGGAAGGGAGTCACATCGTGGTGATGTTGAATTGTGCAATCAAGTCAAGAGACCTGGGGACGGAGGCATTCCCCCTGGTTGTATCAAACTCTGAAGCCAAGATACCAGGAGAAGGGAGTGATTCTCCTGGTAACCAAGGTTATAAAGACTTTCTGATACAGAGTGTTAGAAGATAGGCAGTGTATCTGCCAAGGAGAACTGCCTGAACGTTGCGTTGTGTTGAAGGACAATTTTGACACAGGTAAACTAACTTCTACCCCAAGTCCGGAAGAAGGGAGCCATTCTTCTAGACCAAGAAGGTATACTTTATCTTTAGTTTAGTATTCACTGTAAGAGACAGAAGTAGAGTTTTTGACATAGGACAATGGGCTATTGATTTGCACAGACATTCTGACAGAATCATTAGATGTTTAGCTTAGGCAGGGTTAGGGCAAGTTGGGTTTTCTCTTTATGTCCTTGACTAATTTTTTTTTTTTTTTTTTATAATTTCAGCTCGATAAACCTGTGTGTAAACAGACAGGTCTCCGTGCTTTTATTACATTTCATCTGTTGGAGTAGGAAAGGCACTATACCAGTCAGTCACTCTTCCTAGTAGTTAAGACTAAACTTAAGGTAATCCTTTAGTTTTCATGTAGTTTCAAGGAATCTAGAAAGTTCACTACCCCATATGTCAGTTTGACGTTATGTCCAGATGCTGCATATTGCCACCAATGGTGGTTGTTTGAGGTCTCGGGGGTAAAACCACTTAAATGTTGTGTCCTCCGTTCAACCAACGCCGTACACCCCGACAGTAGATGTTCTGTAGTTTCGATCTCAAGCTTGCAGAATCGACAGAGGTTGTCGGTCATTTCTCTCATGTGACGACGTGCTTGCATTGCTTTAGTCGGAAGGGCGTTCAACCGAAGTCGCAAGAACTGAGCACGATGATGTCTAGATGGACATTTGGTCAAGTATCGACTAGGAACATTTAATTTGTGAACTACTAGATCAGATTTCAGCGTGGTTGGCATTAACGTACGTTGATCATAATTCTCGATCCAACTCCATTGCTCAAATTTCTTTTTGGCCCATTGAGGACGTAGAATCAGATCTTCTTGCGAGATGCTTGCTCGAGTCAGTAGTTTGGCCAACAATTTTCTCCATTCTTGTAGAAGTCCAGATTGTGATTGGTCAGGGCTTACTTCGAAAAGATTGTACGCAGGGGCCCTTGGGGTCAGGTTCATTTTACGCAAGGTCATTAGTGACTTCCACATGACATGTGTGTACAAGGGGATTAGTGACAGCTCGTAATTTAGTTGGATCATTGAAATGTAAGATGGAAGTTTCAGCACACGACGCCAAAATAAGCCCTCTAGCTTCTGCCAAATCTTCGCGTCAAGGTTCCACCCAGCCTCAGAACCAAAAGTGATTACTGGAACCACTTTTTGGAGGTAGAACATTAGAATTGGTTTTAGGCTAAATTTACCAAATGAGTTATAGATTTTGCTTGCTTGAATACTCAGTTGGGTCATCTTGTTAAGAAGATCCGATTTCCAATGCTGTTCGTTTATTGAAGAATTAAACATAATTCCTAAATATTTTATGGAGTTTGTGGTGTTCAAGGGGATCCCATTTATGTACCACTTGAATTGCTTTTGCTTTTTAGAGCCAGCCGCTCCGATGGTCATTATTTTGGTTTTTCCAGAGTTCAGATGTAGATCGTTCAAATCCAAGTACTCTTGTAACTTGTTTAAGAGTCTTTGCAACCCGATCTCAGTTGAATCTATCAAAACAACATCGTCTGCATACACAACGCATTGAATTTGTGTGTCATTAATTTTCGGAGCGAAAGAACGTGCTGACGATAAGTGTTTGGGGAGATCGGAAATAAACAGTTTGAAAAGTTCCGCTGCTAATGGACACCCCTGTTTTACACCTTTATTGGTGCATACAGGTTTTGACAATTCGCCCTGGGTGTTCAGCCGCACTCTAATTGAGGTATCAGAATGTAACGCAATTATTGGAGCGGTCAGCTCTTGAGGACAGTTCCAGGCAAACAACTTCTTCCATAACAGGTCACGATTTACATTGTCAAACGCTCCTCGTAAGTCAATAAAGGCAATATGGATTTTTTTCTTTGCTTTTAAGGTTTCTAGTTTTAGGATGTTTAATATCATGAGGTTTACCTCGACTCCGACTCCTTTTGTAAATCCTGTTTGACGAATGTCGATGATTTGGTTTCTCGTAGCCCAGTTTGACAATTTTAGACGTAGGAAAGAAGCAAAAATTTTACCAATCGTGTCCAAAAGAGCAATTGGACGATAGTTGTCTGGGTCCGCCCTACTGCCTTTTTTGTGTATCGGCACTACAATAGCGTTTTGCCAAGATTTCGGAATCACCATTTTGTTGGACAATTGCAGAAAGAGCGTCTCGATGAAGACTGCCCATTCAGGAGCGTTTCTTTTTAGCATCACGTTTGAAATCATGTCAGGACCCATTGCATTAGAATTTTTTAGTCCATGTATAGCTTCTTCTATATCAGTTGACGTGATTTGTAGGTCCCAGTTTGGCACAGAACCATGTGGAATTGGTATTGGTTCCATTGTTAGTTTACAGGACATGTTTGAAAAATGTGCTTCCCACGTTGCAGCGTCGATTTCATGTGTTATTAAAGAATGGCATTGCTGGTTTCCTGAATTTAGTATTTTCCAAGTCTCATAGGTGTTTAGTGTAATTAGATGTTTCATGAGTGATTCCGCTCTGTCTTGATCAATTATTGTTTTCTGAGATCGAAGCCAATTACGATATGTTTGCCTTCTCAAACGGATTGCCACTTTTAGGGGCTTTCCACCACAGATCGGGAGAGGGGACCTTTTCAAAGCTCTAATATCTCTGTGCATCTGTTTCTTTGCATCTGTAATGAGCATGGTGGTGTAATGTTTGTGAGAACTATTTGCAGCTTTATGACTAAATTTAGATGATCGAAAATTTGATAACAATGGCACATAATCGACCGTCAAAGACTTGCTTGAGTTTTCTAGTTGTTTAGTCAAAGAATTGACTTGGGAGCCATTTATTCGTATTCGGTTTCCTCCTGTATTTACTGTCAATGGAATTGAGTAGTTATTTGTTTGTTTTGACCATTCACACCTACATGAGAATCGGAGAAGATCGTGGTCGCTGTATTTCATTTCACAAATTTCTAGGGAAGGATCATTTTCAAACAAGTTTTGGGAAACCCAATAGTAGTCGATGATTGATCGTGATTTGTTGTTGGCCCAGGTATGACGGGGCGGTTGATCACCTTTCACCCTTCCATTTACCATTTGGCAGCCACGAATATTCAAGGCACTTCTCCACATATAACTTCTCACTGGTTCATCGTCGTTGGATATAGGTGTAAATGTCTTTGAAGGTTGTTCTAGCTTGAACCAAGAGCAGTTCAGGTCTCCACTGAATATGATGGAGAGATTTGTATATATTTGTTGAGCATTGTCGATTTGAGTAATGACAGAGTTTACAAATTTCTTGCTGCTGATTTGTGTCGGATTCCAATATCCGTTTAAAATGAGAAGATGTTTCCTCGTCTGAATGTTGATATCTGCGGTCTGTAGAATAACACCTTGGACGAAGGGGTTCGGGCAGAAGGACTCAGTTATGGACCACCATGGAGTAATTTTTATCAACATTAGTAGGCCAGAGGATGGTCTGCCTGTGGGATTCTTTATGGCCGGATTCAAAAGCGTTACATATCCATCACATGAGGGTACTTCACTCAACCAAGTCTCCTGTAGACTGATGACGAAGGGCGTGTCTGTTTCTACCCAAGCATTATTAAAAAGATGATTAAAACCTCTTGTGTTCCAAGATAGGAAGACGCACTGAGTTTCGTTTGAGTTCTGTGTTTGCTAGTATCCCGAATCAGCGAAGTTTGGTGTGTTGTCCAAGCGTTTGAAGTGGGAAAAGGACTTGTTGTTTCTGTCGCGAGTGTTGCTACCCATTTGCATGGATGAACGTTTCATGGTGCGTCTTTCGTCTTGTTTTAACAAAGAATTGCAAGAGTTGGGTTTGGGTCCTCTGCTTAAGTTGACATCATTGAATTCGAGGGAGATGTCAAAACCAAATACTAGCAGTTCGTCCGCGGCTTTCATAATAGTGTTTCTTACTGAAGATGAAATAATGTGTAACAGTACTTGGTCGCAACATTTTTCTGTGGGATACTCAACGATTTTGATGTCATCAGAGACAATAGTACGGAGTGATGGAATACATTTGAAAAGTTTCATTACATTATGACGATTCAGATTTAGATCATCGTCGTCAACGTGAAGGTTTTGCAGTCGTATTTTACAAGCTGACTGGTTAAGTTGCTCACTTGGATCCATGTAGTCACGAATAGGATGATGAATAAAGTTCTTTTTCTGAAACGATGTTTGTTTCGGGTTTAACTTTGAAGTAAGGAGAAAACTGTTTTCTTCGTGTCTCCTTGAACTTTTCTTTGTGAGTTGCGTGGAAGGTAATGCGCGGTTTCCTTTTGACGCATCTTCTTCGTTCGATCGTTGTCGATTGTCACTCACCAGCACACGATCATCAGTTTGTTTTCCCGTTGAGTTTTCTTCCAATTCGTCTGAGTAAGTTGAAAGGTCACAAAGGTCAGTGATGGACTCATTCAGCTTGCTCATTTCGGCGTCAGCTCGAAAACGTTTTTTTGACGGAGGTTGAGGACCACATTTTGTAGACAACACGATGTGAGGTCTTTCAGTGAGTGGGTGATTGTCTTCTTTGGTTATCACCGTGTCGCTGGACAAACCTAGATCGTTTTTTTGAGTTATATTTCTGATGTATTTCCTTTTCGTTGTTTTCGTTGGGGAAGGTTGTGGTTTTGTTGCATTCTGAGGGCGTTTGCTTGGTGGCGCAACTTCCAAATTTTTGTCGTTTCTTAAAGAGGATTTGGAATTTGAAGCCGGCCTCAGTGAGATAGATTTAGCAGCTCCATCAAAAATTCCGAATGAGGTCAATTTTAAAGGTAGATTTGAGATCACGTTTGTGGGTCCTTGGATGTCAGTTGTGGCCTCGTCGGATACTACGGCTGGCAAGTCCTTTGAATTTGAACAAATTTTATTGCACGAATTTTGCTCTACATCTTGTTTTGCTGGTGAATCTGCATTATGGGAAGAGTCCTGTATTGGTTCTCCACTTGGATTTTTGCAGTGAGTATCAAGTTGCACGTTATTTTTTTTGACAGTTTCCGATTTAAGATGGCAACAGCTTGGTAACGAGCTTAAATTGGTTGAGAAATCATAATGACGCATCCACTTTACTGCGTCTAATAGACCTTCAGTTAAGGTGTCGTTTTGACAGTGGTGTCTGGCGGCAAGATCGCTTAACCTTTCTTGCCATCTGATCGTGTTATCAGCCTCTCGTAAAAGTTGATTTTGAAGGAAAGTTGTTGTTACTTCAAACTTGTCCATCTTTTCCTTTAGGCTGACAATTAAGGAGGATTGATCTTTTATAGTTTCATGTAAGGATTCATACATCTTTGAGAAGGGGAGCAAGGCAGTGCTAGAAGCAGCTAAAACGTTATTATAAATCTGTATTGCCGCAGCAGAAGAGAGACTTGGTTTCGCTTGAGTATCCTTGGATTCATCTCTACTTTGCTGTGAGCAATTTAGTGAGGCCCAGTATGCTTCACGATTTCGCGAGGTATTCTTTTCCCCTGTTTCGCCAATCTCATCTTCCGATTGCTCGTGTTCAGTATTTGATTTGTTTGCCATTTTTGATTTAGAGGTTCTATGCCGAGATGAAACTGCTGTAGTATTCCGACCTTTCTGCGCCGTACTCACTTGGTGCGGCGCATTTCCCACTTCCATTGAGTCCAAGGTGTGTTTCGCAGTTTTAAACAATAAAGGAGAAACATTTGAATTGTTTGTAATGTCCTTCATTAGAGTACTTCTACGGGGCGACTCCAGCCCTGTTTGCTCTATTAAGGAAGACTGCTTAATTCCCGCCAGTTTGTGGGACATATGTTGTAATGTTAAGGCGTGCATTTCTGGGGCGATTTGGCGGGAATATGTTGGTCGATTTGTTCTAGTGGACATTGGGTGCTGCGTTATTGTAGGCACGCACTCATGAGACATAGGATCCATGATCTTCGAGTGTCTTGCCGCAGGGCCGGTGTTAGCTACGCATTCTGTCGATATCAATGAGGGCCCTGTTTGTGCGTCGGCTAACAATTGATGAACGTTGCCTTGGCAAACATTTGAAGCAGCTTGACATTCATATTGGGAATCATGGTTGGAAGTGTTTGACTCTTCAGTTTGGGATGCCTCCAATATCTCTGCATCCGTAACCTCAAGCGGCGAGTAAAAGATATCAGCAGATTCTGGTTGAAATGGTAAACAGGAGCTCACACCCACACCCACAGCCTGACTCGTCGCAGGGAGCGGCTCGGCAGCAGTGACTGATAGGCCTTCCATATTCGTGTGTTTAAGTTGCTGCTCTTCACTTGCAATAAGCAGAGTTGGAGTTGGGGTTGAATCACAAAATCGCGTACTATCAGACGCAATCGTTTTTAGAGTGTTATCGGCTAACGGAGGAACAACAATGGCTGGCTGGCAGTCTATAAAACTTGTTGATGTCATGTGTTTATCTGATTCACCTGTTGAATTGTCATTATTGGTAACGATGGTGTATGGCTCATTGGACTCGCCGAGAACTTGAGATGGTAAAAGCGACAGCGTTTCGTTGACAGTCGCTTCGCTGCACAAAGGCAGTACATCCGAATCCAACTCAGGCACTAGCTCAGTTGGCATATTGAGCTCGAGAGTCAAATCGGTGGCGCATTTGTTTTTGCAGTGCACAGCGCTTACCTTGAGTAGCGGTGGGGTTGTGGGTTTATCTGGTTTAAGGGCGACCCATGGATTTTGCATTCTCCGTTGATGCAAGGTTTTCCGCCTTGTTGCGGGACCGTCGTGGGTGGATTCCGCTGTTGTTGCAGTCATGTCAGGTCAGGTCCGCTCAACTAACGCGGACTGACGCAGACTGACTCACTCCCGACTCCGCGCGCGCTCCGTGCTCTCCTTCCTGTTTTGAAGGCAGGAAGTTAAAGTGGCAGTGCACACAGTCTCAAAAAAAAAAAAAAGAAAGCTGAATCAAGGAAGAACGTTGCTGCAGCTCCTCTCGCACAAAAAAAAAGGTAGGGACTGACGCAGACTGACTCACTCCCGACTCCGCCTGACTCCTGACTCACTCCCGACTTATGTCCTTGACTAATAAAAGTCTATAGCAATCACCTGGCCACCTGTGTCAGTTTCTGCCTTCTGCACCATTAAACATTATCTGGAAGGGTCAATAGGCCCAGTACAGGTCTGGTCATATCACAAAAACACAGGGTGCATGAGGACCTTGAAATGCACCAAACACAGGCATGATTGATGAATGATGATCTTTTGAAAATGTCAGCTCAGTGTATCCTACTATCCAGAAGAAAAGAGACGTGGGAAGGCAGATGCACTATCTAGACTCGAGGGAGAGGAGGATACAGTTATACATTCAGAAACATTGATACTGACTGAATCCAATTTTACTGTAGGCATAATGAGACAATGCACCAACTTTGAGATCTGACCTTTGATCTCTGTTTCTGGCCTACCCTTTGTTCCGTGTTTATTAAACTTACATTAATAAACACGGAACAAAGGGTAGGCCAGAAACAGAGATCCAAAGAATGCAGGGAGTTCAGTTTTTTTTGGCAACAGCCCTTATTTTTGGTAGGTATTATTTCTAGATGTCTAGCATTGAGATGGTGTATAGAACGATATAAAGAAACACACACCTTATCTGTCAGTTTGTACTAAGGATTTAAGAGTGTCTTCCTGAAGATTAAAAGGTGCAGGGGAGAAAATGAGTCTCTAGCACAAAAAGTCACCAGTATTCCATCAAAAGAAAGTAAAGTGTCCTCAATTAGTGGGCACTCCTGTCCCCTTCACACCTCATAAACTGGCACTAGACCCAGTCAACAGTCTCATAAACTGGCACTAGAGCCAGTCAACAAAACTGTTGATGCATTGCTCTGAGAACCTTCTCTATCTCCCTTCTTGTAAAAGTCTTAAAAGCAAATTCAGGGGTAACCGTACACCTTGATATTCCTGCAACTATGGGCACAGATTTAGATGAGAGTGTAGCTAGGTTATTTGCAATACTAGCTTGGGCTGTCTTGAGCTTATCAGAGAAAGCTCTTTGGACTTTCTGTCAGTCCTCCTGAGTAGGATCTACCTTTCTTATTTGGGCCTGTGGTTTCCCAAGGTTCCTAAGGACTTCAAACTATTTTTGACTCATTTTTTTGCACTTAATATTTGTGTATTAAAGTACCCTGTTTAGCTTTAAACATTTATTTCCGGTATCATTTTTCTAGTTCTTTCCACTTATTTTTATTCTCTTGTGTCCACAACTTTATCCGATTTCTTTCTGCTTTCCTTTTTATCTGCCTACATGTAGTCAAGTTCACCGTGTACCATTTTTGTCTATTGGATTTCTCTCTGATACCCTTAGATTTTACATGGGCTATCTTATCCAATAACATGGTAAGACTCTGTTCATATTCTAATGCTAATACAACGGGAGTATCTTCATCAGTAGTAGAAGCCATAAGTTTCTTTAGACAGCATTCTAAACCAATTGCCTTGATGTTATTTAGATTTCTACTGATGACTTTCTTAATGGCATTTTTTATTTGTATAAAAAGGGTGGGAAGTTGAAGGTCAAAAGTAACAAGGAAATGATCAGACCAGGTGCAAGGTTCTATAGTCAAAGTAGCAGCAGGTAAATTCCTAACTGCAACCCAGTCTAGGATGTTACCCTGTTCCAACCTCCCTTCTTGTTGAACTATACTTCTTCCTTCTTCTTGTCCCTTGGATCCTCAGAGTGATCCTATCCCCGGGGAGCACTGACAAACTATCGGGTTTCTCTGCTCTGGGTCATACCCCTTCCAATCAACCAAATACAGACATCTACAGTTCTGAAAGTCCAGAATATTCTGTGCATCATATTCTGGAGTGTTTGCAATGATGACAGGTGATGGGCGACTCCCTGAACATAATAGTGTTAGTGCAGGCTTTAGTAATGACACATAAAAAAACTGTATATGCAATGTTAGCTGTAGCGCTAATCGTGCCACTCTTGTAGTGATTTTCCATAACACTTCAATGGTCCCACAAACCATGGAGAAAGCTGTGGAAAGAAACGGGGCTCTTTAAATATTTGGTTGCTAGCTAACCTTCCTGCACAATCTCATACTAGGGGCTGAGCATTTCCTGTCAGCAACTCTCTTGCTGTTCTGTTTAGCTCTTCTCAAATGTGCAATTACTTTTTCTAGTGTGTCTTGTAATACCTACGCTCATATGTATGCTTGTGGAGACGGCGATGGTGGAATAATGCTAGTGAACAATGTAGGGGGAATCATAGGTAGCATGTGTCAGGGTGTTTGCAAATGCTGCTACATATAAAATATCGTGCTTCATGGATTGGTTTATGCACTCAGTTTTCCCATCTGATTGTGGCCAATAACTGGATGAATTATTGCACGTGATAGCCAGTATTGTGCAGAGACCCAGCCAGAACCCTGATATGAATTGGGATCCGATATCATTGCTAATAATATAAATAGGTAAATCAAGTAATTGTATAGTCTCGCTTACAAACATGCTGGCTAATGTCACAGCCCTGTGCAATTTATTCAAGAGAATGAAGTGTGCCAAGTTGGTTAATGGGACCACCACCAGGAGCGAAGTAAACCCCTCTGAGTGGAGTAGTTCTATTACAAAATCTGCTTCAAGTAGGTAATGGGCTAAATAGGCCCGCTGGTCTTGATAGAGAGGTATTTGCTCTTGCGCATGATACACATAACTGCATTAACTTGCCACCTGTCTCCTCATCAGAGGCCGCCAGAATGATAATGTTACTAGGACCATAGTGTTTGTGATCCCTGGGTACAATTTCCTTGAAAGTTGACAAGGAAAGGATTAATAGAGCGCAGCGTAACGCAGTGAACTGTTCATAGAACGTTAAGGGTCACTTAAGAATAGTTTAGGAAGACTGCAAGAATGGAACATCAATTGAAAGGAAAAGTGCACATGTATTAATTACTAATAGAGGCATACGGTCGATCTACGCCGCGTAAGACTAACATTAACAATCTAAAAGCCTAACAGTTATTTTCTGAAGCAGTGTATCGTGTTTGTTCGGATTGGAAGTTCGAGAGGTTTTCGTCGGGCTCGCACTAGAGGAAGGGACCTGGCAACATTGTGTGAGTGCCTCATTTATTTTTCATTCGGTTGTCGTTTGCCTGACAGTCAGCTGGAACTGTCGGATCTGATGCGTTTTGCCGGCAGAAGCAAAGAAATACTTTTTTCCTATGTTTTCGGCCGCACTGCAGCCAGCAAGCAGAGTTCTGAAAAGATCTAAAGTATGCAGACTAATTCGAGCTGTGCGAGATCGCATAACGTTATTTGGATATTTTGTGAAAACATTTCTTGAAAAAAACGGAGGTAATATTTAAAGGACACTAATAATTTTTATCTAATTATAAGTAGTTTGACTACAAGAAAAGAGTATCAGAAGCAGCAGGAGAATCCGCAAGTAAATTGCCAGGCAGCATTCTTTTCTACAAGAGTTATGAAAGAATCTGAATTTCTTCTGCCTGACATAATTCAAGCCTACCAGCCATAAAGCATAGGCAGCAGGTATCAGAGGAGTTTGGGTATCAGAGATAATAGAGTAGTAGTATCAATACACTAGAGAGAAAGAGTAACTTGTTGTGATTAATTTTAAGTCTTCAATACAGAGGAATCTTCTCAAGAAGAGAACAGAAGTCGAGGGCTGAAGAAGATTCTGCATTTGTTATTTTCTCCACTTCCCTTATCCCCTTGGGTTTGCCAGCTTTATAGTCGTTACTTCAGAGATTGTTGGGCCGACATACTTAGGGGGTCTGGTAGGCTATCGTCACTCCTGCAGGAAATTCGGGCTGACCTGACAGAATGAAAGGCCCACGTAATTAATCCTGCTTGAGTGAAGATGGACCCAGAGTCAGGGTTGTGTTTGGATGAAATTAGGGAAGATTTGGATGGAAATGAGGGAGGAAATAAAAGAGGCAAGAAAGGAAACTTTGTCTTTAGGAGTTAAGATGGGGGAATTAAGTAGTTTGGTACACAAGACAGATTCTGCAGGGCCCTCAAGGTTGATTTTGGAAATTGAAAGAGAGCCTCTAGTGTTCTATCCTGAAGGAGGCTTAGAGGGGCTGAAGGGTTCAGCAGAGAAGGATAGGAGGGGTAATTTTTCTCCAGACATATCTTTAGTTACCACTCCATTAGCACCTCCGGAAAGGTTTGGTGGCGATTTCAGGAAATATAAGTTGTTTCTTATGCAGTGTGCGTTGCACTTTATGTGTAGGCCAGAGTATTTCCCCACGGGAACTTCCAAGGTTGCATTTTTGATTTCCTATTTAACAGGGGAAGAGGCTGCATGGTTGGTACCTTTGGTGGAGAAGGGAGCAGCTGAGTTGCATAGATGGATGGAGTTTCAAACAAAATTTGGGAAGATGTTTGACAGGAGAACGTCCTCTCAGAGTGTAGATGGGGAGTTACTGGAATTGGGCCAAGGAAATCGTTAGTTAGTGGCTTATATCACTCAGTTCAGGGCATTAGTTTTAGAGAGTGGTTGGCCTGAAGAAAAGAGAGCTTCAATTTTTTTATAGGGGGGCTACGTGAGGAGCTAAAGGATGCTTTGTCAACCATAGTAGAGAGGCCAACCTCCAGTGACGATTTGATTTCTTTAGTCATTCAACTAGATGTTAAGTTGAGTCAGAGGAGATCAGAAAAGCTGAGAAATGTTTCTGAGAGTAGGGTTTGGGTTAGGAGTGAGGGAACAAAAACAGATCAGGCCATGAGAGAGGTAAGGGGTCCAGTGCGGGAAGGTCAAGCTAGGCCACTGCTGACCAAGGAGGAGAAGGACAGGAGGCGTAAGGAAAATCTGTGTTTATACTGTGGTGACAGTACTCATTTTATAGGGAGATGTCCACGCACCCCAAGGCACTTTCCACCGTTCGCAGGAAGAGGACAACTGGTGGCAAATACTATTCAGACAGCAGTACCACATATCACCCTCAATGTATCCTTAATCTGGGAAGGTAAGTTTAAGTGTAGTGGTCCGTGTGTAATCGACTCGAAAGCAAAAGGGAATTTAATGGGTGTAGGTTTGTCTGGCAAGCTGGGAGTGCCCGTAGTTAAGAAGGGGGCTCCAGAAAAGGTAGGGGCAGTAGATGCACACAACTTAGCTCGGGGATCATTACACAAATGACTGGTCAGCTGAGAATGAGGATTGGGGAAGGACATTGTGAAGACATTTGGCCTCATTACGAGTCTGGCGGTAGCCGTGCCGGAAAAACCGGCAGACTGCTGCTGGACCAGTATACCATTCCGCCTCCGTGATTGCCAGAATCACCAGGGCATTACAATCCCAGTGACCCAGTAATTCTGGAGGCTAAATTCTGTAAATCCCCATTCCCATGGAGTCCCATAGGGATAGGGACCATGGAAACACTGGTTACGTCTATGACAGAGCCGGAGGATTTACCACCACTGTTGTTTCCAGACCGGCTGACTTGTAATAAGGTCCAATTTGTCTTTGAGTTTATAGATGCACCACAGTTGCAGATTATTCTTGGAATGCCATGGTTATCTTTACACAATCTCATGATTGATAGGGGAAAAAGAATGGTGGAATTCAAGTTGGAGTATTGTAGAGAGCAATGCACGGTGGAGGCTAAGGAGGGAGATCAGGAGGGAATATTTGAGGTTCAAGGGGTTTGTTTGCCAGCGGGGGAGGTGAAGGAGCATATTGTAGGAGCCTTAGCCGGGGTTTTGCCTGAGTGTTATCTGGAGTTTCAGTATGTGTTCAGCAAACAGGAAGCTTGTGAGTTACCGCCTCATCGCCCATACGACTGTAAAATAGACCAGAGAAAGAGAACAAGCACTTGAAGGATTACTTGGAGGAGAATATTGCTAAGGGCTTTATTCGACATTCGCAGTCGCCAGCGGCAATGCCCTTATTTTTTCATACCAAAGAAAGATAAGACCTTGAGGACATGCATCGACTATGGAGCATTAAATAAGATTACGATCAAGAATAGCTATCCGTTACCTTTGATATCAGTTATGCTTGATAGGATTCAAGGAGCAAAGATATTTACAATGTTGGACCTCAGATGAGCTTATCAACTGGTGAGAGTTCAAGAGGGTGATGAGTGGAAGACCGCATTTAGGACTCGCTATGGACTCTTCGAATATCAAGTCATGCCATTCAGTCTTTGCAACGCTACAGCGCCTTTAAATTCTTTATCAATCAGGTGCTTCGCAAATATTTAGATGTCTTTGTAGTGGGATATATCGAAGACATATTGATTTTTTCCAAGGAGCAAGATCAGCATGTGGAGCATGTCATGAAGGTATTGATTAAATTGCAAGTGAAGCACCTGTTCGCTAAACTTGAAAAGAGTCAATTTCACACGGATCGTGTGGAATATTTAGGATTTGTGTTGTCTCCTGAGGGCCTTGAGATGGATTTAACCAAGGTTAAAGAGGTGAAAGGTTGTCCTCAACCAACTTCAGTGAAAGATATACAGAGTTTTATTCGATTTGCAAATTTGTATCGTTGGTTCATTCAACATTTTTCACAAGTTGTCACCCCAATCACGAGGTTGCTGAAAAAGGGAGTTAAGTTTGTGTGGAGTGATGAAACGGAAGGAGCGTTTCAGTATTTGAAAGAAAAATGTATTACAGGAGCCATTCTATTGCATCCAGATGTTGATCAACCATTTTTCTTAGAAGTGGACGCTTCCGATTGTGCTATGGGGAGCAGTGTTGTCCCCAACGTCATCCAGTAACTGGTCAGCTCCATCCAGTGGCATACTTTTTGAAGAGATTTTCTCCGGCAGAAAGAAATTATAGAATCTCAGATAGAGAGCTTTTGGTCATCAAGGCTGCCTTTGAGGAATGGAGGCATTATCTTTTGGGAGGACGGCATTGGGTCACAGTCTTAACAGATCACAGGAATTTGACATTTCTTCATTCTGCAAAGACTCTGACGCCAAGGCAACTACGCTGGTCATTATGTTTTGCCGAATATGGCTTTGTAACTATGTTTAAGCCAGGGCGGCAGAGTGGGAAGGTGGATGCTTTGTCCCAATGTTTTCCTGGGAGCATGAAGAATGATGCGTCTGCACCAGTGTCATTGTTGGCAGAAAAGAATTTTATTGTTGGAGATGTGCAGAAAGGAATGCATTTTCGGGAACAAATTCAGCAACTAATGTCTGAGAAGCAACTTGGAGAATGGGAAGCCAAGGATCCAGTGTGTTTGTTCAAGGAAGGCTTACCCTACCTGGATGCAAGATTATTTTTACCATTGGAGGAGTTACGAGAAGAGGCATTAAAGGCATGTCATGATTCACCATTAGCTGGACATCCGGGCTTTAACAAAACTCTGGAATTGTTGCAAAGAGAATTCTGGTGGAGGGGAATGTGAGAGGACACTGAAAACTATGTCAAGACCTGTGAAATTTGTATTCAAGCCAAGTTGGATCATCAGAGGGCTGCAGGGTTGCTGGTGCCTCTTCCCATTCTTCTGCACCCTTGGCACATAGTATCTATGGATTATATTGTGGATTTACCATCTGATGAGGGGTGTTCAACTATATAAGTGGTGGTGGATGTATTCTCCAAGGCTGGTCATTTAATTGCAATTAAGGGGGCCGCTACAACTAAGATTTAGGAACAAGCATTTATGCAAAATGTGGTGAAACTTCATGGTTTGCCAAGTCAGGTGGTTTCGGATCGGGGTGCTCCATCTGTATCAAAATTCTGGCAAGCTTTTTGCAAGGAGTTGAAGATTGAGATTAATTTTACTACCAGCTATCATCCCGAGGGTAATGGTCAGACAGAAAGGATAAACCAAGAATTGGAGAAGTACATACAGTGCTATTTGGGTTCCGATCAAGGATGGGTGGAACTATTATGGTTGGTGGAATTCTGTTACAATAATACAGCAAAGGACTCAACTTCTATGTCACCATTCTTTGTGAATCGGGGGTCCCATCCACATTTTTTAAGGGGTGTGGTTTTAGAAGAGGTGGAGCTTTCAGATGTCGAGAGCAGGTTGAGGGCAATGGGACAGAATATAGAGCGGGCAGTAGGAATTGAAGAAAAGTAAGTTGAGTTACAAGAAATTTGCTGATAGAAAACACAGGGAGGCTCCAGAATATCAGGTGGGAAATAAGGTGTAGTTGTATACCAAAATTCTAGCATTGAAGGGGAAGAACAATAAGGGGCGCACACCAGAAGTGTCCCGGAAGTGTTTTGACTGTTTGGCTCTCACGCTGATGGCTTATTCTCTGGACCCTTTGTATGCATAAGAAGCTTTGCTGCCTCACTGCACAGCAAAACCCGCTAAGACATACTACAAGTAAATATTGTAGTCTTTAGACTAGTCTCAGACTTACTCTGGACTCTTACAGTTTCTATAGACTTTAAACATTGATCTTGTTTCCTTTCACAACTACGTCCCTTCTTTCCTTTAGCTGCTTCTACTTGCCCGTCTACTGTGTTGCTTGCTTCTGCCTGACCCCGCCCATCCACCCGCCGACCTGCTCACAGCTGCCTTACTTGAACCTGGTGCATGCGCGCCAGCGCGCGTGCACCAGAAGTGTTTTGGCTGTTTGGCTGTTCGGGTGGCCGGCTGGCAGTAAGCGGCTATGGTAAATTAAGACATTTTATCAATCTTGCTCGTAGGTATCGTTAACACGATTTATCAGAAAACGGTTAACTCTACTTGAGCATGGTCAACGGGCTCCGTAGTGGCAGAAAACTGTTTGAAAACCAGAAAACAGAAGAGTGAAGCTCTAATTCCATGGCCGAGGCAATAGTACAAGTTGACTTGACTACTTCGCATTTGCATATACCCAATGATGACACTGAGCCTGCACTTTCTCCCAATGATAAAACAATGTTGAATGTTCATCCATTGTCAGTTATTAGCAATACTGCCATAGCTCAGAATGTTGTCCCGGTTATGGTCCACAAAGCTGACGTTGAGTTACCTATGCTGGTAACCTTTACCTTACACAAACTAAATGACATAGACGTAACTCAGAATGTGCAGATTACAAAAGAAATTACTAATGCACCTTTGAATAATTCTAGTGCCTTTAATGTATCTGAGGAAGAATTAAACAATCATATATTTGACATATCCATGCTGGCGCTAGCCATTGAAGTTGAACTAGGAAAAAGAATAAGGTTTTCCATGGATCCTTCTACACTGTCCTCTGTGAGAAGGAGAGGGATTGAAAACATCTTTCTCTTTAACAAAACTCAGGATGAAAGCCTGGGTCCTGTTGTTGTAAAGTTAAAGACAGAGTTTGGAGGGCCGCCGACAAGTGCCAGCTCCCCAACTTTGAAAACAAAAGCCAATACAGGGACAGACTCAGATGATGGTATCCCTGAGAGGGGGCATGGTTCAAATAGTTTCACTGAGGAAAATCTTCATGTGAGCTTCACGCTTTCCGCAGAACAAATGATAGGCAGTGGTATGAATAATTTGTCGTCTTTTCCAGTGATGATGCAAATATTAAATCTATCGAATAGAGGTCATGAACGCACGCACTGGGAAATACGGACAATGAAAATGGCATTAGATGATATCCAAGGTAAATTGAACTCGTATGACTCGATGCTTGTACTTTCTGCTGTTTTAAATAAACAACTGTCTCAGGAGTCTAGACACACGCAAACAACATATCACCTATTAGCAACTGCTACCAAATGATATGCTGAGGTTGCGACATGTGTAGATCCTGAGCTAGTAGTAGGTAGTAATGTTGAAAAAATGAATTCTAAAATAAGTTAAGAACTTTAAGGGCTTTTTTGAGATCTCTCCTGGCCCGTCACAGCCTGACTCACATATGGCAACATTAAATGAGGACCCCAACAGCCCGTCTGCTTTGACTGACCTGTTAGACCTACAGGAAAAGGCTGTTGTCGTACCCCAAGTACATGATGCCATCGATGAAACAACAGAAGTATAGGAATCTGTGGGTTCCTATTTATCACAGAGAGAAAAATGTCTGGTACAAAGAGCTCTAAAAAGACAAGCTTATAGAAAAAAACTGCAAGTAGAGCAGATGAAAAAAGCTAAAAAAAGCAGCAGCTAAAAGGGGTAAAAATCCCAGTATAGAGCTAGAGGCTTCTATTAATAGTTCGAACAATGATGTTTTAACGGTCCTTAATGAGCTGGATGATGAATCTAAATCCCTGCTGGATGTAAAAGAAGAAGTGAAATTTGTTATTTTTTTATTTTACTTTATTTTTTTATTTTTACTCATTAAACGAACTGAGTTTTATCAAAACTTCAAACTCTCTTTTCATGCGTGAAGAAAAGTCTTCATGCAAATCCACCATCCTATCGTGTTTGTGTTTGGCGTTGACGAACGCTCTGAGGATTTGCGACTTTGACCCATTCACCGGAGTGGCTGGACTCTTGTCTGTAGGTTCTCAGTGGCTACTCGCTGATTCATTTTTTTCATTGCTGATTCTATTAGCTTCGCCATAGCCACAGTCCAACTCGTTTTTTCGCCTGAGATCAATCTGTTCCACAGATCATCAGGCTCTAAAAACCAAGCGTTCGAAAGCAACGGTCTAAGATAAGCCTTTCTATTTTCCATGGTTTTCGGACAGTCTATCACTAGATGTTTTAGTGTTTCTATCGCTGCCTCCTTTTCACAAAGGCGACATGACATGTCGGTCTTTGTTCCTCGGATGGCTATAATCTCCCGCGTTGGTAACAGGTTTAATCTGGCTTTCAAAAACAGATTTCTCAGTTTTTTGTCCGGGAATTTTAGGCAGTAGTTTTGTGGTTTTTTCAGCTTGTTGAAAGTCAGTGGTAAGTGGGTTAGGAGTTTGTTTCCTGTGGCTTTTTCAACTGTGATGATCCAGTCCCACTCTTCCATTTTTTGTTTAATTCTATCTGGATTTTCCTTTAGGTCTTTTTCTGAACTGGCTATTTGTGTTAGATCGTCTTTTGCCCATTTATTTAGGGCTACACACTTTCCTGCTTCGATTTCTTCCCTCAAAATATCATAAGTGCGTAGGGTGTCAGACATGATTATTTTCCTGTACAGTCTCATAGCGCTTTGATCCACCATAGACGCTAGGGACACCAGGCCCAATTCTCTCCTAATGGCAGGCATAGATGTCGATTTAGGTAGACCTAACACGGATTTCCATACGTAGCCCTCCAGTTTTGTCCAAAGCTGATGCGGGATATTCAGTGAGGCCTCTGTTCCGTACACGAGCAATGGGACTACCTTTGTTTTATAAAAGGTAATCGCCGGAGTTAGAGAGAATTTTCCAAACTTCCTGTCAACTGCTCTTGTTTGTGCGGTCAATCGCTTGACTTTCTCCCACAATTGGCTTTGCCAGGTGTTATCCGTTCCTGAACTATCCATCAATACGCCCAGGTATTTGATGCTCTTTACGGTTTCAATGTTGATGTTATCCAGAAACCATGTCTGGTGCTTTTTCATTTTGCTTGGTGCTTTCTCTATAACCAAAATGTTTGTTTTTGATTTATTTATCTCAAGGTTATTTTCACTGATGTACTTTGCCAAGTTGGATAGTTTCCGCTGAAGCCCCACTTTGGTCTGATCTATCAGGATCACGTCATCGGCATAGAGAAGGCGTGGAATCTCTGTTTTGCCAATTTTAGGAGGAAATGCTCTTATTTTACTTTCCGACTGCTGATAATCTCCCAGAAACGAGATAAATAAGGCCGGGGTCAATGGACAGCCCTGCTTGATGCCTCTGTTTATCTCGATCTCATCGGATAGAATGCTCTGTTGGTTTAGTTTAACTCTGATTTTTGTCTGGGAGTGGAGAGCTTTTATTGGGTCCATCACCTCTTCTGGGCATTGCCAACTTTGTAGTTTTGACCATAGCTTGTTCCGGCCTATCCTGTCAAAAGCTTTCGATAGGTCCACAAAGGCCAAAAAGACCTTGGGCGCCCCTTCCTTTACTTTGGCTGTCAAGATGTTTAAAAGCAAGATGTTAATCACTGTGCTACCATTTTTTTGGAAGCCCGTTTGGAGGAAGTCTTTCGAAGGTCCGTTTTTTTCCCCAGATTCGAAAGTGTTCAAGCAGATGTGTTGCGTAGATCTTCCCTATTATGTCAAGTAAGGCAATGGGCCTATAGCTTTTGGGCTCACTTCGAGGTCCCTTCTTATAGATCGGCACTATGACCGCATTCAGCCAATTTTCCGGGATCATTTTTTTCCTGCCACACTCCGCAAAGATCTTGCTGATCACTTCCAACCATTCCTTCGGGAAAAGCTTAAGGTCCACGTTTGTTAAGCCATCCGGGCCCAGGGCTCTCGATATTTTCAATTTTGTAATTGTCGTTTCGATGTCTGCTGGACCAGATACATTCACCCAGGATGTATTAGAGCTTTGTTTCTCCACTGGCGTAACTGCTATTAAAACATCTAGAGATCTCATTCAGACGGCTCAAAATAAAAAAAAATAAAAAAAGAACCATAATAAAAAATATTGACTCTAATATTGATCAAGATTCAAAGGCCCGTTCTGAGGTATTTTTGTGTGATCTACCTATTAATGAAACGGCGCTCTGTTTGGGTAAAAATAAACAAATTGATATATTGCAATATTATTCCATCACCGGTACAAAAAAATGTCACAGCTCTCTAAGAGAAGTGAACCTTCCAATAGACATAATACTGGTGATGAGGATGAGGTACAGAGCAGACAAAAAGCAAATCAGATTCCTGCAATAACCCAACCAGGCTTGGCTAATTTGATTGCCGACAAAAAGACTCTGAAAAATAAAATCTGATCGACCATTGTTGGCACCTGCGATTGTTGTGCAGAACGGAGATTCAGAAATCTGAGGGGCTAAGCAAGGAAGGTTTGCAGTCTGTGTCAAGAGTGACTGATCAAAATAGGGATGCTAAATGTGCTGGTAGCCCCACACACCGGTCAGATGTTGACCCTAACGTCCTCTCCAACGTAGTTGATATGGGTAAGGAAACTAACTCAAATACGATTGGATCCAACAAACTAGATATTACTGCAGAGAATGCAACTTTAGTACATATATCCAGTGAGCTCCTGAACACGCAAGCTCTTACAATAATGGGCTGGGTGAGTGATCCCGAGATAAATGGGAAGGTTACAGTAAATAGAGCCTTTATTTTAAAAACTTTCCAAACCATCCCACTGTTAAGAACATTGCGATCAGAAGATATTGATTGGATCATGCTGGACATGAATATGAACAACATGATGATACGTCACTTCCAATCCTATATTGTGACCAAATCTGTATGGGAGCAGAGATCTAATCTTCCACATATAGCATTAACTATTCAAATATTAACTCAATAGATGCTGCAAAGAAACGTGTACACACGCAACCATTACTAGTAGAACTCATGGCGACTCAAGCCAAGGAAGGTTTGCCAATGGGTCTTGATGGAGAAACATTAAAGCAACTAACGGCCTTCGTATCCGCAATAAAAGAACTCTCCTGGCTTCAGCCGCTAATGAACACTTCAACTTCTCAAAAGAAATAGTACCACCGAAAGCGTAGCAAAAATAATCTGCTAATTATTTCGTGGAACTCCTGTGGCTATAGGAACTTTAAAAATTGGTTTAGCCTACTCCCAGTAAATGAGAAACCTGATTTATCCTACTTCAGGAGACAATGCTGATTGTCTGTCTGCTCCTTGGAAGGATATGATGTCTACACCCAAATTGCTCTGAAAGGTAGTATAGGCAGAACTTCTGGTGGTTTGGCGATCTTAGTTAGCAATGCTTTAAGAGTATCTACGGTAGTGATTTTTAACCATGTTAATATATTGGCAATGTAACAATTTTTTAACAAATTTCAAACAGCTGTACTTACTATTTCCATATATTGGAACCATATCAACTACCCCATAGCCCATATGTTGACATGTTTAGAACAGACGATAGAAGAAGCCCTGATTAGGAATGTGGAAATTAGAATTATCATAGGGGGAGATTTCAATTCGAATTGCAGACATTCAGATATGGGCAATTTTGAAAGCAATGGCACAGAGGCCCCTCTCTCGGATGTAAATGGGTGGGCATGGGCCCACTTCTTTCTCACTTGGGGCATACAGCTGGTGGGCACAGAAGACTCAGAATTAGAATACAGATGGCATAGAGGAAATGCAAGGTTCTATATAGACTATGTTTTTGTCTCCTCTTGGATATACTCTGGTTGCTCACCAGTTTTTATTGTGAATCCGCTGTGTGGAGATCATATGATCTTACAATTGTTGCTGAAGTTGCCTCATCTAAAATTCCAACAAGATAGCAATTTGGCATTGATTGAATTTGACCGTCATAAATTATCTGTCAGATGGAACAATCATCTTTGTCACAAGTTGAACCTGGCAATTAGCTCTGACAAGGGTTTGTTACTACACCATATTACCGCAGATATGCACCTGAATGATATAGAGAACAGGAATGTTAACATTATCAAATACCCTCTCCATATATTTACTAACAAAACACTGGCTACACCTCATGATGTACCTCGTCGACATGTATTTAATATTGCGATTGCAAAAGTAAAATCTAACGAAAATAAACAGTTAAGATAATTAAAGAAAATTGCATTAATGGAAACAAAATACTATGAAAAAAAAACCAATTTGCCAGTGCTATAAAACAAAATAAAAAATCTAATAATTCACTTACATCTGGCAGATAATCAGAAAATTATTCAGAATCTGGGAAAAATATAATGTTAGACAGGTGTGGTTTACCCTATGGACAATTACTGGTAAACCACACAAATATATAGAAGCTTCTATTCCAGCAAAAACCTGGACTCTTCTTGCAAAAAATTTATTTAATTCCGATAGAGCATAGGATGGTTCGAATGTGGGATTATGCATGCGCCATATCAGAGATCTGCCCTTGGTCACATGCGGACATATTATGGGCCATTTCATGTGCCTTGAAATCAAATCAGGCATTATGGGCCATGATTTTTTAAATAAGGTTTGACACTATCTTTCAAACAAAGACCATTCCGATATCTTGGCACTCTGCACCTATTATTCCCATTTATAAAAAAGGTGATCCAGAAATCCTGAGAATTATAGGCCTATAGCACTCACAGACGCTGCTTCTAAGGTTTTTTCCTTGTTAATATTGGACGAATTACAGAGATATATTCAGCAACACAACCTATTGTCAAAATATTAGGTAGGGTTCCGCAAGGGCATGGGATGCCCTTTGAACGCCACTATTTTAGCCCATATTCTGTACCAAATCAAGCCGGCAAAATGCGGCCCAGTGTATATGGCCACACTCGACATGACCACCTCATTTGATACAGTCATTAGAGAATACTTATGCGCAAAAATGTTAGACTTGGATATTCCAACTCATATAGTTTCCCTAGTAGCTATGCTTCACACAAACACTAACTAAAGAGTTAGAATTAACGAAGAAGTAACTCTCTCTGGCCCAGTTTCAACTAATTTAGGTGTAAAGCAGGGCTGCAATGTGGCAGCATTGCTGTTTAATCTTTACATGTCTGATGTTGATAAGTTTTTGGAATGCTCCTGTTGTCTATCCTGTGAGGCTCAGAGATCTAAGATGGAACTGCCTTGCTTTTGCCAACAATGTTATCCTATTTGATAGGACCCCCTTTGGCTTACAAAATAAACTAAAATTATTCGCACCATTTGCCTCCAGGTTCAATCTTAGGGCTAACCCTGCCAAATCTTTTATTGTAACTTTTGCAAATAGAAAACTTAATGTGACAAGATTCACATGGTCAATCTATGACAGCCTGACTGAGCAAGTGCGCACGATACGCTATTTAGGCTACACACTCACTGATTTTTAATTCCAAAAATATGTGGAAAGAATCCTTAAACAAGAAAATGAAAGCATTAGGTACAAAATGAAGCTAATACTGCGGCTGTACTGTAATTTCCCCCTGCGTCCCGTGATACAATTCTATCTTTTAAAAGTTGAACCCTTGATGTTATATGGTCTGGATATGAGCATTATAGATATTGACAATATGCTGTACTCTCTGCAAGGCACTTTGTGGAAACAGACACTGGGTTTGGCGTTGTCCATCCCCAACTCAATGATCTGTTATGAGTTAGGGCTCAATCTCTAAGTATGAACTTTCACCTCTTTACTCCTTTTTCAACATTACCAGGTGTGACAAATCCAGGGAATGAGCTACCTTCAATTGTAACCTATACTAAGAGAATAAATAGCATATTGAGGGCAGCTGACATAACTGTACATAATCTGGGGACATATCTACCCAGAATTAAACGCAAGTTTCAGGACTTTTATTGGTGCATGTTAACTGATAAAAATGCAGGATATAAAACATACAAGGAATATCCTACATTTACTAGACAACGAGGGGATAGACCACCGTGACATTGATAAATTCCCTGTAAAAAAGCCTGGATGTTATACTTGCGATTCAAGTTGAATCAATATCAAACCAATGAACGTCTACAATACTGGATGAAGGGTGAGACCAAGATTGATGGCTTTTGTCTTTTTTGCTCAAATAAAGGAGAGGTCGAAACTTTAAAACATTTGACCGTGTATTTCTCTTTTTATGAAAACAAACGTACGACTACAGTTGTAGAGTTCATGTCAACCAATACACCCCGATCCAGATAAACCCTATAGGAGAAGTGTATGGTAGGGAATAGTCAAGCACTAGTCTTGGGATTGTGCAACTTATTGCAGACTATTGCTGAAGAGCTTCATGGAAAGAATCAATTAGAACTAAAATAAAACAGACATTATTAGTATACCTACAGACTTAGAACTATGGTTGAAACTGATGCACTATGAGCTGAATTGCCCTACACATTGTGAGATTTGTCTCATATAAATGAATGGGCTGGTACCGTTATGGATTGAATGTATGGATCGATTGATTGAATTAATATATAATGCATATGTAGATGCATAATTGTTTACTCGTATGTTTTATCTCCTAATGGACTATTTAATGTCTTTTGTATGTTTTCTATGTATATTATTATTATTAATGTGTTTTTGAATATATATATCAAAAGGCTAATGACAATGATGAAGGTGATGTTGATTACCTGTGGAATAGAACCTCACAACTATTTAAAATGCTAAACAGATGACGCATGAACTATCTATGATCTAATGTCTTAAATGTTTTTAAATGTATGATATGTAATATGTTTTTATATGTTGATTTGTATTTTTTACCAAATATTTTTGCATACTGATATGTAAGGAATGTCAAATCCTTGGACAATGTGAAATTCTGTACTGATTGAAGTTGTACAGTATTTTATCCTGAAAACTTGTAATGTATTGATCTCTTTGTAAAGGTTTATGTTTTCATAGACCAAATACAATAAAAACATTTTTTTTTAAAGTTTAGTCCCTGCTTTATTGGACCATTTCAGATTGAACATGTTCTTTCCCCGGTTACTGTTAAATTGAAATTGCCACCGGGGTTGAAGGTGCATCCTACATTTCACATCAATTGCTAAAGGTTTGTAAAAGTGACACAAGGATTCTTGAGGTTCCTGGCCCTGCATTTTCTGATGATGAAAGTGAATATGAGGTAGAGGCTATTTTGGACTCCTGGTTGGTTCGAGGTCAACTGCAATATTTGGTGGATTGGAAGGGTTACGGGCCAGAGGAGAGATCTTGGGAGAAGAGTGATGATGTGCATGCCCCTAAATTGGTGAGACGGTTTCATCAATTACAGCCAGGTAAACCAGGCCCAGGGACAGGGCTTTACAGAGGGGGCACTGCCAGGGTTCAACACTATTCTCACCACACTGTCAGGGTTCCATACTATTTTCACCATACTGTCAGGGGCCCATGTTACAGTTGGCGTTTCAGGCATTCATTTTTGGAGGTGTAGAAGGGGAGGTCTGTCTAAGGTCTAGGTTGGTTCTGGGGGTGAGTCTGATTTTGGATTGCTGAATTGGGCTGAAGACTTCTTTCCTTCATGTTCGTTTCTCAGGAAGCCTTTGTTTCCCCAGGCCAAGATGGAGGCTCAGTTCTACAGCAGTGATTGGCTAAGGCTAACTGTGATGCAACTTGGAACTCTTAGCAGGATTCTAAACCGCCTTTCATTTTAGTTTTAATTAGAGCCGGTCATAGCCTTTTTAGCTCCAGAAAATAAAGTGTAAATATCCTGCATAGAAGTTTGTAACTCATTTAATGTCAAGTCATTTAGAACTCCTATCAGAGTAAATAGTAGACAAGATGCAGGCAGCTGTTACTGCAAGCTTTCCTCAGAAAGAAGACCAGGCTGATGCTGCCGAAGACCCGACTAAGATAAGTGCAATTTGAATTCTTTTCTTAAGTTTCCTGTTGGTAAATTCTGAAGAAGGAAAAGTGATTAATGCTTCTCATTGAAAGTTGACAAGGAAAGGATTAATAGAGCGCAGCGTAACGCAGTGAACAGTTCATAGAGTGTTAAGGGTCACTAAAGCACATGGTAGGAAGACCGCAAGCAGGAACATCAATTGAAAGGAAAAGTGCACGTGTAAAGGAAATGTGTGCATGTAATAATTACTAATAGAGGCATACGGTCGATCTACCCAACGTAAGACTAACATTAACATTAACAATCTAAAAGCCTAACCGTTATTTTCTGAAGCAGCGTATCGTGTTTGTTCGGATTGGAAGCGCAAGAGGTTTTCGTCGGGCTCACACTAGAGGAAGGGACCTGGTAACATTGCGTGCGTGTCTCATTATTTTTTCGTTCAGTTACCGTTTGCCTGACAGTCAGCTGGAACTGTCGGATCTGATGTATTTTGCCGGCAGAGGCAACGAAAGACTTTGTTCCTACGTTTTCGGCCGCACTGCAGCCAGCAAGCGGAGTTCTGAAAAGATCTAAAGTAAGCAGTCTAATTTGAGTAACGTTATTTGGATATTTTGGGAAAACATTTCTTGAAGCGAACTGAGGTAATATTTAAAGGACACTAATAGTTTTGATCTAATTATAAGTAGTTTGACTGCAAGAAAAGAGTATCAGAAGCAGCAGGAGAATCCGCAAGTAAATTGCCAGACAGTATTCTTTTCTACAAGAGTTATGAAAGAATCTGCATTTCTTCTGCCTGACATAATTCAAGCCTATCAGCCTTAAAGCATAGGCAGCAGGTATGAGAGGAGTTTGGGTATCAGAGATAATAGAGTAGAAGTATCAATACACTAGAGAGAAAGAGTAACTTGTTGTGATTTATTTTAGGTCTTCACTACAGAGGAGTCTTCTCAAGAAGAGAACAGAGGTTGAGGGCTGTAGAAGATTCTGCATTTGTTATTTTCTCCACTTCTCCTTGGGTTTGCCAGCTTGATAGTTGTTACTTCAGCAATTGTTGGGCCGGCATACTTAGGGGGTCTGGTGGGCAATCGTCACTCCTGCAGGAAATTCGGGCTGACCCGACACCTTACTGTGCTCACTTGCATGTACCCTTCCTCTGAGTGAACCACCTCTGCGATTTTCCCCATGCTGCCCTGGTTTCATCTTCTATTATGGTGCTGGCTTTTGCGTATGCTTCCTAATCGCCTCTGTAGTTTTCACTATACTGCCCCTCACCACTTTGCGTGATAATCACACTCTAATCTTTCTGTGCATTGCTACTTGCCTGCAGTCTGTCTCGCCCGCTGTTGGGAAAGCCTTACTTGTCTGCATTTTTCCCACTTGGAACCCCTTCTCTTTGAGGGCACAGTGTTCCAGCAGGAGTTTTTTCATGGACACCCTTTGTCCTCTACAGGGAACCTGTGATGTGCCTGTTCCTTTCCTTCCCTTGTTTTGTATCTCCTTCTTTTCCTGGGCCGGGAGGTTCTGCATTGTGGGTCTCATATGGTTCTAGGATCAGATTGAAGGGGATGGTTAGCAGACCAGACCAATTGAACTTGCTTGCTAACATGATCACAATTACTAGCATGTCCATTCGTCTCTCATAAACCTCATAGTTCATATCTAGGGCCTTAGAATTGGTATTTCTGAAGAGTTTGGGCTGTTCAACATTTCCATTCCCAGTTTTGCCAAAGCCTTTAAGCCCAACCATCTTTGTTTTCTTAGGAACTATGGTCGAAATTAAGAGCCATTAAAGGACATCTTCTGCCATCCCAATGGAATTCTTTAAGATTATAGTGGGTTTATGGGACTTTACTAATTATTTCAACAGTCTTATCTTCATTGAGTAAACCATGATCATGAAGGTGTTATTATTTGAGTCAGCCTTTTCTGTGGCAGTGTGGTCAAGTCTTTTGGGCAGGTCCTTGGAATCCACCTTCTGCAACCATATGTGGCAATGTCACATTAATAAAGAAAATAGTTACTTTGTCTCAGAGTGGTTTTCATTATCATTTTATAAGCAAATGATTCCTGCATATTCTAAGGGTTCTCCTCTTTCTTTCAGGATTACTCAACCTCTAAGTATGAACTTTCACCTCTTTACTCCTTTTTCAACATTACCAGGTGTGACAAATCCAGGGAATGTGCCCCTTCTCCCCAAGGGGGTGCCACCTCCTTTGGGGATTAGGGAGGTGAGTCAGCTATGCTTAACACCCCCTGGGGAACTGTGCAAGCAGGATCCCTTTAAGGGCACCTTCCCCCTTAGAGGACAAGGAATCCCCAAACACGGGTTTTAGTTCACCTTTGTTTAACACAGAATCCCATGTGTTTATTGGTTAAATGGGAATTGAACAGGTCAGTAATGTACTGGGTCTTTAAATGTGGATAGCTTGGTTTCTGACCTGTATTTGTTGCCACCCTTGCATGAAGAGTGGAACCAGTGCATTCTCCCATCTCGTTCCAGAGAGGAACATAAAGGTCCCGGAACCAAGTGAAGAGAGACAGCCGGAGAGAGAGATGCTGGCCTGCGTAGCTGCGCAGAGGAGGCAGCGTCTCACTCTCATAAGGAGCCTGGAGGCAGAGCCATGTAGAATGCTTAGTGGGAGGAGGAACATAGAAGCCTCTGGGATGCTGCCACTTTTTCGGGAGGCAGGGAGCTCGAGAAGCTCAGGACCACCAAGGAGAAACAAAGCAAAGCCCCGTCAGAAGGGGCGTGCCAACGTCCTTCCTAACCGACGCAAAGGCTTGCCAGTTCAAGACTGGAGGAACCAACGAAAGAGACTGAATCGCAAAGACCCGAGTAAAGTCAGAGGCGTGGTTCTGCACTGGCTGGAGAGACTGCCTCCACCAACCAACACTGCCTCTGTGAAGAAGGTACATGGCACAGGGCGAGGAATGGGAAGGGGGGAGGCCACACCTTAGCCTACGCTTGGCTGAGAATCCAGACACCCAACTAGAGGGTGAGAAATCCAATAACTGAAGTAGGGCTGAGAAGCCCCATCGCCCACACCAGGCTGAGAATCAAGACTGCAAAAGTGGGTGAGAAAACCAATCAATGATGAAGTCTGAAGTGCCAAGGAGCCCAAGGTGGGCTAAGACACAAGATGCCCCACAAGGGGGTAAGAAGTCCCACAACCCAAGTAATCGTGTGCAAGGGAACCACATGAAATGCAGCGAGGCACAAGATACCCCGAGCTGGGGTGAAAGACATTTTCAGACACATAAATAGAGACCAACCCAGACTACTAGAGCCTGTTGTCTCTGACAAGGAGCACACATCCAGAGACATTGGATAGATTTGGAGTTAGAACTTTTTTGAACTGCCTACCAGGTACGCTTGGCTGGGAGAAGGAATCAGAACATTTAGGTGGGAGCCTGGACCAAATAGCAATAGGATAAGAGAAAGACTAAAGGACATTTTAGCTACAACAGCAGGCCTGAGGCCTGAGAAATTACTGAGAACTCTTCGTGCAGGGGCGTCAGAAAACCAGCCTCCTCTAGACTACATAGGGGGTGCAATCCTTTCCTTGGCTAAGTTTGTTATCTTTTTGTAATAGAGCTAGGACACACGTTAGGTTATCTTAGGTTTGGACAGAGGACAGAGTTTTTGTAAGACACTCTGACGAGCACCAGTGTGTTGTTTGATTAGGGAACTCATTATATAAGTAGGGTTAGAAGAGGCAATCTTTCCTTTAATAAAAATATTCTGCTGTAAACATGTCTTCTTGTCTGACTTATCATGCAGTTTGTAGGTGTTTTCTGTTTTTACAGATCCTTCCCAATTTTGAGTCCTTCTCTGATTCAAATACTTTTAGGTTTTCCAGCAACCTTCTTCGGCTTTATTTCTTTAAAACTTTCCAGTGCCCCTCTCAGGCTCTTGGTTGCTTACATGTTTCTAAGCGCCCCTGTCATGTTGTAGACGCATCACCAGGCTTTTTATCACCCTGCTCAGACTCAAGTAGCTTTCTAAAAAGTCTCAACTAGTAGTGGAAGGACAAGCGTATGGGATCCCCCAACTATTTCTTTTAAAAATTACTTTGTTTCCTCAGTTGAGCCGAGGAAGGAAGAGGAACAGTGTCCCTTGTCACAGGCAGTACACGTGGGAAGCACAAAAAGTCAGACACATTGATGTAGTTTTCAAGAAGATACTTTTTTACAGAAACACAACAGAAGGATTCCTCAATAATGGTTGTGAGCAATTTACAAAGTTCCTAGTTTGGCTCATCCTGGCCCTACTCCAAGGGAACACTGTGGTCTTTCTCCTTGGGTTGCGGGTTTGGAGAGTCCCTGAACTGAGTTCCAGGGTGTCCGTGGAAAGCATCCTCCGGGACTAACAAGCCACCAGCACAGCAGAGTGTTAGGTTACCTTCCAGAAGTCTGAGACAGAGATAGATATTTCTCAATAGTGATCCACTCTCCTGTGGTCTTTAGGACTGGCTTGAGGCATTCACTTTTAGCTGCACGCATCCCTGTTCTAGTGTTGGTACCCTGTCATAGCCTTCCTTGGTCAGATTTCACCATCTCATGCTTCATTTCACCTCTGAAGCCTGTCCTCGACTGACCTGGGCCACCTGAACCTCCCTGGTGTCTCCAGGTACTAATGGGGCCTCCTCTCCTTCCTCCTCTGCAGGTCTTGTAACTTCCTCTCCTGCTCTAGCTTCTCTCTGATCACCTCCCCTTATGGCAATGGTTGCTCCTTTTTCCACTTCCTTGACGACTTCTCTCTAGCTAACTCTCCCCATCCTCAAAAACTCGCTCTTCAAATGGTAATATTTATTCCTGCAAACTCTCCAAAATCCCTCACTCCAGATGGTAAAAATTCTCCTCCAAACTCATTGCTTAATACTTTTGAATCGAATCTCCTCACACACTCTCCCTCTAGATGGTAAAAATTATTCTTCAATGTTAATCCCTCGGTTCAGCCTCCAACAGTCCACTCCCATCTCTCCTCTCAATAGAGCTCTAGCTTGCTTGTCTCCTCCAAACACATTCCTCCGCTTTTATTGTCTGGTCTTTTCTTTTCAGTCATGCTTAGGAGTGTGGATTGCCCTCCCATAAAAATGCCACGGCAAATGCAGGTAAACGGCCAAGATGATTTGGCGCCCTATGACTTTATTTGATTTATTTATACCATGTAAACCTGACAAACGTAATTGTATTTAGGCGCAGATGGATCATCAGATGGTCGTCGGAGGAGACAGGACAACCAAAATCCAACTAACGGCCAATAAAGAGGGTCCAGTGATGTAAAAACACCTAACTAGTGCCAAGATTCATTTAAATAGGTGGGTCTTTAATGCTTTTCATAAGAGACTATTAGCTGCCCACATTTCCAGAGGTGAAGTCTGTTCCCTACCCTGGGTTCGTAAACAAAAAAACTCTGGTTGCCCCTGGGCACAGATGATGGAATTCTCAATAGCAATTTGTCCTCAGACTGGAGCAAGCGAGTTGGGCAATGTCTGTGGATTTGATCTTTCGGATAGGCCGGGGCCAAGCTCTTTAAGCATTTCAATATAAGACCTCTAAAGTCGATTCTGTCCCTCACAGATAGCCAATGCAAGGAACACAGTAATCCCGAGATATGAGCAAACTTTTTCACCCCAACCACCAGCCTCACTGCAGAATGTTGTGCTCCTTGTAGCTGTTGACACTGTTTAGCTGGAATACCTACTTGCAAGTACCTGCAAGTAGGCTGTTACAGTAGTCTAGTTGGGCGTTTACTACTTCGCCGACCACTACTACCTGCTTATCTGATGGCACACAGGGTAAAGCCTGATGCAGGAGACACAGATGATCAATACTGGACTGTACCTTGGCGCTCACCTGAGCCTCACTGCTCAGGTTTTCTGACTTGATGCAGCCCAGATTTTGAATCTTGGTGGAAAATGATTGACCTGAGGGTGGTTGCCCGCTCCCAACTTGTACCAGATCTGGGTGTAACTTCCTACTGATGAATATGATACATTTTTTCTATTACATTTCTGCTTTGAGAGAGTGCAGCTGCCAAAGCTCCCCTGTATGCCTCATTTGCGATATGAAGGGCTCATTGAAGCGCAGCATTATTAATAGCAGTGGTTGGTATAGTGAACTTTAATTCTCTGAAAGCCCAGTCCTTGTAGTATGGTTCCACTACATTCTGGTATTTGTGGACCCTTTTAGCTGGTCCGTAAGGTGTCTGGCGATGGGGGAGAAATCGGAGTTAAAGAGACAATAGAATTTGAGCAGGCACAAGAATGCTCTGATTACTTACTGGTAATCTTCATTACTCCTAGTCCTACTCTTCCACGTCACAGTACTTACCTCATGAGGCCCCTGCCTCCGACACAGGACCTTCTTCTATTTCTTTAAATCCCTATAACTCCTCCCCCACATCCACGTCACTCAGTTTCTTATTACCAAGTCGGAGCATGGGACCTTCCCCACAAGGAGGGTGAGGAGGGTCGTTAGTACTGTGACGAGGAAGAGTAGTACTAGGAGTAATGAAGATTATCGGTAAGTAATCAGAGCATTACCTCCACGTCCACTCTTCCTCGTCCCAGTACTTACCTCATGAGGTATACCAAAGCAGCAACGGGGAAAAGGTCCCAATGAGACACAGAGCCAAAAACAGTGCACCAAAACACACACCCACAATAACTCTTAATTCACATCCCCACAGACAAAACTCCAACCACGAAGGAACCAACCCCTGAGTGGGAGAAACTCAACCCATAGCGGTTGATGAAAATGCCTAGACCAGCCAAGGCGGCAGCCATACAAATCTCTTGCAGAGAAAACCCTCCTTGCATCGGCCCAGAAAGCCGCCAAACCCCTAGCGGACCGCCCCTGATTGTGCGCAGACACAGGCAGGCCAGAAGCCACATAGGCCATGGAGATCACAACCCGGAATCACTGGAAAATGTAAACCACAGATGCCTTATGCCCAGCCCCAGCCGGACCACAAGCAATCAGAAGACTATCAGATTGGTGGAAAAAAGCAAACCTAGCCAAATACTCCAACACGTACCGCCGGACATCAATGTTATGCCAAGCCACCTCCTCAGGCGTTCTCGGATCATGAAAGAAGTCAGGGAGAACCAGATCCTGAGAGGTTTGAAAACCGAGAGACAACTTAAGGGAGAAACTTCGGACCACACCTCAGTACGACCGAGTCCGTCAGCACCCTCAGGAAAGGAGGGTGACATAAGAGAACCCCAATCTTCCCAAGCCTATGGGCAGAAGTGAGGGCAATAAGAAAAGCAGATTTCAGTGTAAGATGTTTGATATCAATCTCGGAAATGGGCTCAAAAGGAGGCCCTTGAAGGAACCGTAATACAAAAGGGAGATCCCAAGGGGGAAGCCCTTTATCAGCACAAGGACGGGAAGAAGATAAACCCTGGAGCAACTTCCCCTCCAACACCTCCCCATCCAAGTGACCATCAGAGTCCCCTAAAGGAATTTAATGGAGGCCCTCCGAGAGCGAAGCCTGAAAAAAAAACTGCCAGTCCCCTGTCAACCACCCCCCCACCCCCCCTGGAGGAATTGAAGGATAGCGGAGAGGCCAGAACGCAGAGGAGGAATCCCAAACCGCCCAAACCAGTCTCGGAAATGGCCCCAATGCCTGCCGAACGCCTTCAGAGTAGAGGGTCTGAGAGGATCCATTATGGACTCAACTATAGGATCTGAGAACCCCTGAGATATCAGCCTAGACTGAGCAATAGCCCCACTGCCCATTGCATCCGGTGGACTTCCAACCGCAGATCCCCTCGAAGGGGACACGGCCATCTCAGAACCAGCCAAGGTTCCTAGGACCGAAGCTCCAACAGAGAGAGGAGCCAACACCGGCGGGACCAAAACGGAGCTAACAACAACACAGTCACCCTGGACACTCTGATGCGCCAAACCACCCGGGGCAGATGGGGAATAGGTGGAAAGGCATAAAGGAAAACCCCAAGGTCACTGTACAGAGAGGGCGTCCATCCCCCAATCCCCTCGGCCTGAAACCGAGAGCAGAAGAGGGGAACTTCTGCTGAGGCCGGGGATGCAAACAGGTCTAGAACCGGGGAACCTAATCTGACACAGGTCACCGCAAAGACCTGGGCCGACAGGACCAGTTCCGCAGAGGAGTGAAACCGGCATCTGAGAAGATCCGCTTGAACATCGTCCACCCCTCTGATATGTGAGGCCACCAGAGACACCAGATGAGATTCCTCCCAGGTGCCTATCAGCGCTGCCAGAGCATTCAAGGAGCGGTCGGAACCCCTTTTGCAGTTGACATATGCCAAGGCTGTTTTATTGTCTGTTCGGACCAAAACCGCCGACCGTCCAGCAACTCCTTGAAGTACACCAGAGCTTGGATAATGGCACAACTCTTGCCAATTGGATGAGCGCGGCTCTCCCCGGATCTCACAACCCTTGAGCTGAGAGGACCCCCAATGTAGACCCCCCAACCCAGTCTGCTGGCGTCGGTAGCAAGAGCGGTCACAAGAGGAAGGACCATGCACACCTCAGCCCGTAGACTTGGAACCCCCCGCCACCATAGCAGGGAGACTCGCAGCGGACACTGAAATCAAAACTACGAAAGCTGAGACGTCGGGAGCCAGTGGGAGAGAGTATAAGATACCAGGGGACGTAACTGAAGACGGGCCCAAGGAAGTGGAAAACACGCAAGACGCCACGTGCCCTGTAACTTCAGCAACAGGCGAGCCGAGACATACTACTTTCTGAGAACCCAGCCCAGAACAGCCAGCAAGCCCCCTCCTGCACAACATCCAGAGTACGTTCTGCAAAGCCCCCACGTTGAAGCGTTCCATCCGGACATGCAGTGCAGGACCTTGAGACCCATAAGCAGGTGACACATCCTAGAATGCATAGGGACCAGGAACACCCACAAGTAGAAAACTTGACCCTGAACCGGGAGAGGAACGGGCAAGACGGTAACCCACAACAACCATTCGGAGAGAACGGAACCCATGGCCAACTACTTGGACCGTGAGCTGGGTACCAAAGTCCCAACCATACAAACCTGGACAAGAGGAGACAGGAACGGCAACTGATACCCCCCCTCCGGAAGGAGCCCATTACCCAGGAAGCCGAACCCCACCAATCCCATACACTTACCAGAAGAGGAGCCAGGTAAAAATGCCAGTCACTGCTCTTGCACCAGAGGAAAATCTTAGGACGTTGAAGCAGGCCTGTGCTGCAATATAACAGCATGCCTGTCAGCCCACAAAAAGATCCGACCTATCAAAAGGAAGATACAGGATAGCCCAGAAGTCCAGCAGACCATTGCCCCCTCAGCCGACAGAGGAGCCACCAGGCTGGTGTCAAAAGGGCAGAGTACTGTCAAAAAGCGGGGCAAAGCAATCCATCCCGGATAGCAGACATCAAAGGCAACCCCCTACCCAGAGTATGCCTATACCGGAAAAACCCACTGAGGGGACATCCCCCTCCACCGGCACCAAGGTCTCTGAGAACCCCTCTAAGCACACAGACATGTGGTCTCATCCGAGGAGCAGGAGCTCCACCACACTGCAGGAGCAGTGCCCAGGACCCCCGGCTGGAAGGTAAGCCTTCTGGTCACACAGCAAAATTGTGCTTCATTGCAAACATCTCCCTGAAGCTGCGGCGGAATGCCGTCTCATCACAGAATATTTCAGCTGCCACGGTCAGAACTCGCATCTGGCCCGTATTTGAGCCAGCTTCACCCATTTTGCATTGTTTTGCCCGAATTTCGATTCTTGCCACCATTATTCACCACGAGTTGTGGCAACTCAAAATGGCCGCCAGATCAGTGCGAGGTGCATCCGCCTCCATCAAAGCCTGATTGAGCCCTGATTGGCCCTCCTGGTGCTCTTATGCACCAATCATGAGCCGGCAGGCGAGTTTGAGCCGGCCCACCACAACGAAGGCTCGCACCAACAAAGGCTTTCACCTTGCCTGTCCCGAGCCTGTCACTTGCCTTCAGGCCGTCGGCCAGAACCCCTGCATGACCTGCCTAACACACAGGTACAGCCATGGTAACTATATAATTCCTACACGCGACACCAATGTAACATTACCCTAATACTCCTACTACGCACAAATGTACACACTTCTATCAACTAACGCTTCCACCTGGCTTCCCAACCTCCCAGGCACCAAAGAATCCTTGATCCTAGGTACTGTTTACGTCTGTAGCACCTCTGCATACCTTTGCAGTGTTCGCGTTTAAATGTCCTATTGGCTCATGCACTCAGCTGCGTCAATTGCTTTGCTTTGGTGATCTGACCACTTACGTGCCCTATTGCACCCATAGGCGCTGCACTACCATCTTCCCAGCCTAAATGTGCCATCTCACATCAATGTGCTCCTTCACTGTACTCATTGCATTATACTCTTTTTTCATTCTAGCCAAATTATGTTTTCAACCTAGGCATGACTTGATTGCACTGTAGCCATACTGTGTCCCCAAATTTAGGTGTTACCCCAATTGCATTTTAGCCAAATTGTGTCTTTTGAACTTAGGTGCTACCCTCATTGCACTTTAGCCAAATTGTGTCTTTTGAACTTAGGTGCTAGCCTCATTACATTTTAGCCAAATTGTGTCTTTTGAATTTAGGTGCTACCCTCATTGCATTTTAGCCAAATTGTGTCTTCTGAACTTAGGTGCTACCCTCACTGCATTTTAGCCAAATTGTGTCTTCTGAACTTGGGTGATACCCTCATTGCATTTTAGCCAAATTGTGTCTTTGAATCTAGATGCTACCTTCTTGCCTTTTAGTCAAACTTTGCTACTGGAAACCTAGGTGCCTAGGTGCCTAGGTTGCCATCACCTCTAAATATCTACTACAAACCACTTAGTATGTGGCCCGTGAATACAAACCTGTTTGTCTGCCTCCTGCTTGTCTTAAAGAACGCAGCACTTCCTAGTAAGTCACCCCAATTACCTAGCAATATGTATTCGATTACCAGTAATACCAAGCCCCCGGGCTACGCTCCTCCTCATACCTGTGACATACAGTCACCATTACCTATGAGCCTCCCCCGCTCCACCGCTAACAGGATCCTAGGACTTAGAGCCAGATTAGCCAAAATCTACGAGCCCCTTGCCCGCTCCATGCCCACCCCACTCAGAACTGCAAGTGCTCGGCCCAACCCACCTGCTCTCAAACTCAATTCATCCAAGAATCCCAACCTCACACCCAAAATTACGACTACCATCACATGCCCCCAAATCAAGGGAGCCTTGATCAATGTTAGATCGCTAGTTGCTCACGCAACAGAAATTGCAGATTTGATCCTTAAAGAAGACCTCGACCTCCTAGCCGTTACAGAGACCTGGCTACATCCGGCAGCTGGCCCAATGCTCATGCTTGCCATCCCAGATAACTATACTATCCTGAGACATGACCAACCCAACTCTAGAGGAGGGGGCATTGCCATCATACACAAATGCAACCTTACTATGAGAAGTGTAACCCCCATAAATCTCCCCTCTTGTGAATTACTCTCTGTTAAAGTCCCTCTTACCACATCCCAAACCCTCAACATACACCTGTTATATCGTCCCCCAGGCCTAATAGGCACCTTTGACGAAGACATCAATACTAAACTATCCTGTAACCTCAAAAGTTCTACCCAAGTACTCACCCTTGGAGACTTCAACCTGGGATACAATGACCCAGAAGACCAAAATGCCAACTCTACACTCAGTACCCTCTCTGATCTAGGATTTACCCAAAGATGTATGGAACCCACACACGTCAAAGGTAGTATACTCGACTGGGTGGCTGACTACAATTGTGTAGCTAATATCACTGATATCTCACCATTAGCCTGGACCGATCACTACTTGGTATTGTTCACACTCTCTACTAACCGACCCCCATCCCCACCCACCAGCAGGGCCCCAACGACACTCAAGAGAAATAAAAAGAGCATCACTGTGGAAAGACTCATCCCGAACTTACTTCCCACACTAAATACACTCCCTGTTAACTTGGACCCTGAGACCTTTATCGACGAATACAATAAAATCATGTCCACTTCACTGGATTTTATCGCTCCCCTTAAACTCAGATCAAGCAAGCCCAAAACACATCTGAATAAATGGTATACCCCATTCATCAAAAATCTCAGACAGCAAAAATGAAACAGTGAAACCACTTGGAAAAAATACCCATCAGCATCGAACAAACTCAAACTAACCAAACCAGCAACCCTTTACAAAAAAGAAATCTACCTTGCCAAACGCTCTTCCTTTGACTCCCGCATAGACCAAGCAAAATCTAACATGAAGGAACTATTCGCTATCCTGAAAGAAGTAGAAACTCCTATTGCACCACCAGATACCTGTATTAAAGACAAAAACTGGTGCTCGGAAATTCAAAAGGCCTTAGCTAACAAGATCGCCACATTACAAAATAAAATCGCCTGCAAAAAAGCCTCCCTGAATGAAACCCCCACCTCCAAATCACCTGAGAAGCCCACCTCAAGGGAAACTACTCGCTTCAAATTCTCTAAAGTCACTACACTTGAAGTTGAAAAAATTATCCTGACTCTAAAACCATCCAATTGTCAGGGCGAGCTGTGCCCTGCACAGCTCATTAAAGATGCGGCCCGTGACCTCTCCCCTTTCATCACAAAATTAATCAACACTTCCTTCTCCACAGGCTCCATCCCCAATAACCTAAAACAATATTGGGTGCTGCCACTACTAAAAAAGCCTACACTTGACCCAGCCACACCCACAAACTATAGGCCTATAACGACTGTGCCTTTTCTTTTAAAATATTGGATAAGGTCGCATATGTGCAAATCCAGAAGTATCTGGAAGAACACCACCTACTCGGAGCCAGGCAATCAGGCTTCCATCCCCAACATGGGACCGAGACTGCCCTCATCGACCTTAAAGCCCAGATTGACAAGCTTAGAGATAATGGCCAAGCTGCCCTACTCCTCCTTCTAGACCTCTTTGCAGCATTCGACTTAGTCGACCATTCCATCTTATGCTCCCACTTACATACATCAGCCCATTTCTCTGCTGAGCCCATTACATGGATTAGATCATTCCTCAACGGCAGAACAATGAGGGTCTTTTCACCCACAGCTGCAGCAGACCCCATTCCCATCACCTGCGGCGTGCCACAGGGCTCTTGCGTCTCCCCCACTTTGTACAACATATTTACCAAGCCCCTTTTCGATGATTTGGATCGTCTCGGTATCACCTACACTCACTATGCGGATGATACCCAGATCCTCCTTCCGCTTTCTGGATGTTATGGAAAAGATTTGGCCTTGGTAAATAGAGTGTACATCATCATCCAGGCATGGATGGCCACACATTGGCTATGCCTGAATGATGATAAAACTGAACTCATAATTCTAGGCACCACCACCAGTCTGAAGAAACTGGGTTCTGCCTACTGCTCCTTTATGATCGATGGCAATTGCATTAAGGTGGGACAGGTGGTCAAAACCCTAGGTTTTTACCTTGACTCCACCTTTTCCTTCCACAGACAGGTAAAATCCCTAGCCTCATCATCCGCTTACACCTGTAAATTGATCCGTGCAGCTAAACCCTTCCTGTCTGACTCTAGCTGCTTGACCTTTGCCAGAGCCCTTATACTATTCCGCCTGGACTACTGCAATGCTCTCTATCTTGGGTCCACCAAAGCCATTACCAGCAAACTCCAAACCCTCCAGAATAACACTCTCAGGGCGCCACTGGGCATCTCTAGATGAGAGCATATCACAGCATATAGTCAACAGAGCAACTGGCTCACTGTCAATGACAAAATTCTTCTAAAGACTGCTTCACTTACGTACAAATCACTCAACAATTCTGCCCCCATCTATCTTATCGACAGATTCCATAGACAGACCTCACTGAGACCAACAAGAATCTTATATAAAGACTGCCTTTCTGTCCCCAACTTTAAACGCTCCACCATAGGGGGTAATAGCTTCCCAGTCAAAGCAGCAAAACTGTGGAACTCCCTTCCACCAGCCCTCAGAATGGACCTGCACTATCAGAACTTCCGAGCTAAATTCATTTCATGGTTGAATACGTAGGCCACCATCACAGCCATCTGTGTCCTCAACGCATGTCTAGTGTACCCAATGATGCCCACTTGTATATATGTATATAATCCTGACGTTATTGCATGTTATATGTGGTTCCTTGTTGTAACCAAGTTTCGCAATCTCTTGTAAATGCTGCGCACTGTTACCCCAGGGTATGACCGAGCATTACAAATAATAAAACAAACGAACAAACAAACCATCTGCCATATTACTTCCCACGCGTCTAAGAGGAGGCGTGAAAGCAACAAGTCGGCACCGGAGGACCTAGGCCCTAAAAGAAGAGACACTGGGAACCCCCTGCATGGTCGTTACTTCCATGATGCATTTTCTATAATTCCATGCGGGACAAGGGAAAAGAAAATCATCTCCTTTGACCTTCCCTTGTGCAGTTCAGAGGAAGAGGACAGGACAAGGAGTCTGCGTCCATGGCTAGCACAGACCCAAACACACCACTAACTCGCCACATGACTGAGAGGTGGCTTGAGCCCTGTATCAAGTAGCTGGTAGCCCCATGCTCTAAATGGTTCCAATGCGTCGGTCTCGGAAGGATGAAGGGCCGAGCAGCACCCCTGAGACTCGAACCCGAAGTGTAGACTATGCCAGGTCGGTACCCTTCTGGCCGCTTGCAGACGTGTCCAAATCTGCGCCGTTTTCACAGGCTGCACGCAAAGAATGCAGCTAACATCCTGGGCTGTGTGTGTCTGAGGAGCGGGTGGTATATGACATGCCTTCGACAGAACAGAGCATCCACACTTTCAAAGACTATCTGCCACTGTCACCCCACGAGAAGAAGCAGAGAGGCCTCGCAACAAAAGGGAAGGCTAGCCCATACTGCCTAGTGCTTGCCATCATTTCCAATAAAGATGTGTACACAGAGCACGAGGAAACAGCCTGTCGAAGGAGTCAAGATGGCCATACCAGCAGGAGAGGGGAATAACAAGCACAGTCCTCCCCTCTCCTTACCTTCCCCCAGAGAATGCAGCTAACATCCGGTGCATCCTGGGCTGTGTGTGTCTGAGGAGTGGGTGGCATGTGACATGCCTGTGACAGAACAGAGCCCCCGCACTTTCAAAGACTCTCTGCCACTGTCACCCCACGACAAGAAGCAGAAAGGCCTCACAACAAAAGGGAAGGCCAGCCCATACTGCCACGTGCTTGCCATCATTTCCAATAAAGATGTATACACAGAGCACAAGGAAACGGTCTGTCGAAGGAGTCAAGATGGCCAAACCAGCAGGAGAGGGGAAAAACATCAAGCCCAGTCCTCCCCTCTCCTTACCTTCCCCCGGGCCGTGCAGGACCCGGGACACAATGCTCACGATGCGGTCAGGAGCCCAGCAAAGAACCGAGCGAGGCAATCCGGCTCAACTGTGAGCCCAAGCCCCGCAGGGGACCCAGGGGACCGAGGAGCAGCGCCGCACCTGAGGGAGCTGAGGGCCCCGCCACACTACCCCCCCCAGGGGGCCAGCAATCGGTGCTCCCCAGTGACCCGCACCGGGAAGAGAAAGGCAGGAAAAATTAAACGAGTGACGTGGATGTGGGGGAGGAGTTATAGGGATTTAAAGAAATAGAAGAAGGTCCTGTGTCGGAGGCAGGGGGCTCATGAGGTAAGTACTGTGACGAGGAAGAGTGGACGTGTAGGTTATGTTTGCAGTTATTTCTTGGTTTTGGGAATGGGGATACACTAGATACTGTTGACCCTATCTATTTGTTGTTGTACTATTCCTCTTCCCGCTTAGAAACTGAAGTAGCAGATTGAAAGTAAAGCCAGATGAAATTTGGCCGGGTTTGCAATTATTCTGGTGTTCCTGAGGGTTCAAGCTACAGTGTACAGGTGAGTCGTATGCTCTTCCCAGTGGTGGACGGGCAAGTGGACCAGATTGACGGTGCCACTCTGGAAACTGTGTGTGAGCATACATGGTCTGAGTGAGGGTGGAGACATCATTACCATGTTTGCTAGAAGCCATGGCCTCACTTTCTATTCCCCATCCATGGTGGCTGGCAACCACACCTGTGCACCATACGCCCTCTCCCTGAGGATTCCAGTCTGAGTTCACTAGCAGCATGACTCAGGAGACAACTAGCCTACAAGACCCCACACATCACCTTAGCTAACGTCCCACCATTTGCCTTGGCACCTGAAGCCACAGCCCACCAATAGAGTTGTGTTCATTTCTGTTTTGCACTCGAGGGAGGACTCGGAACATGTTCATGGTCATCTTTGTAAACCTTATGAGAAAAGTGAATGCGCTTGTGCTTATGTGGGAAGCTTCTATTTCATACTAGATTCCTTAACTCCACGAGGTTTGCTTTCATGTCCACTGATAACTGGAGAGGTAGCCAATCAATGCATCCTTCTTTGGATAGAATGTTTACTCTTTGATGAGGTAATCTTCACATTAAGGCAATAGAGAAATAAAGCCACAGCAGGTAGAATCCATTTAGTAAAAGGGGCTGGCAAACCAGCTTTATCTTACTTAATGTCACTTTCAATGATTTCACTGAATTTTACTATTATTAATAGTTTGCCCTTCCGTGATTTTTTTTAGGGCGTGAAAAAATTGCAACTTTGTTTAAAAACGGTTACTTTTTTAGTAGGTTACAAAATTCATATAGAAATTTAAAAAATAACTAAAGGAAATAAATACTGAGCATGTACCAGGTGGAACAAGGCGAGTATCTTGGCCTTGTCAAGAGGGCATGGCAATCCTTCTTAGCCTGAGGTTGGAAGCCTGCCAGGAAGAAATCAAGAGCCAATCCTACCCCAGAGGAGGACGGTGGCAGTTGAGAAGGTCCCATATCCTGCCCCCTCCCTTCTGCCAGCTTCTTTATGCGCATCACAGTTTGTCTCACACCATGCCTTCTGAACAAAATGATCGTCAGAGTATTTCTGTCTTTCCTAGAGCCAGGTGGAATGGCAAAAAGTGGCAGAGCGAGAACAGCCCTGCAGTGCCACATGCTGTCTGCATTATGACAATGGAGGCAGAGAACATTTCGAGTGATTGCAACCCTCCAGTGTCCAATGCATATTGTAGCTGGACACCCAAAGTGAAGAGCCAGCAAAAAGACAGAGGGAGATGGCAGGTAACGAACTGCTATGCTTTGGCATCTGCGAGTTAGACCACGCAAAGCTCCCCACTCTCTGCAGCGAATGCATTGGCATACCAGCCAGCTCTCATGACAAACAGGGACTAAACAAATGGGCGCTGACCCCCACACCGACTGTGTTTAGCTTAGGGGCACGCGCGCCAAGACCCCATAGCCCTAACTCAGGCATGGAACTGCACGGGCTGACATCACTACAGCAGCGGCCAGCGCGAAGAAAAGGGGCAGGGCGTAAACTACTATCTAACATCTTTGCTGCTTGTAACACGTCCTGGGAAGGGGAGATCAGTCCAAATTGGCCAGGGCAAGTAATCCAAAAGCAGGAGGGGAAGCATAAATATGGTAATAGGAAGCATGATGTTGTGGGTTGTTTGGGTGAGGTCAAAGCAGGAGGTGGCAGACCATTAGAACAGCAGGATAAAGAAAGGAGAAGCGGGGTGTGTAGATGATTTCTGGAGCAGGTGAGGTATCTGTTAGTGAGTGCAAGTAAGTGGTACTGCTTTGTGAGTGTGCATGCGAAAGTAACAAGTGTGTCTAGGAGAGAAAGTGTAGGGAGTCTATGGCAAGTGGGGAAATGTATTTGTGAGTGAAAGAAGGGTGCCCGAGCAGATAGTGGGGTGGAGTGGTAGTTGTAATGTGGAGGTGAGAATAGTAGTAGTAGTATGGAGAAGGGAGTAGTAGTGTCATGGAGAAAGTAGGAAGCGAGGCTTAGAATGAGCGAGAGACATTGCAGGGACAGAGGAGGAAGACAAAGGTAGTAGTCGGTGAAGGGGAGTAGTGGAAGAACACTGGGCAGTGAAAGGGGTACCTGGGCATGAAAGAACACAGGTTGGGTCATGCAAAGAGTCTGTAAGGCACATTCCCTTACCCCATAACCACTGGACAGAGTAGGGACAGTTTAGGATGTTCCATAGGGAGGTAAGATGGAAAAGGCATCCTGTCTTTTAGTCTTCACTTTCAGGACATGCAAGCTCACAGACAGTATGGGTAAATAATCAGTATCTACTACGCTGAGACTAAAGGGTACCTGGGTTAGGGAGGAGGTGCTCTTTAAGTGTAATGAGGGACTGACATATGGCTCATTGCTGCTGCCTGTAACCATCTCAGAACGTTGTAGTATTCTTTTAGCCATCCGTGACGTTTGATGTAATCGTGGGATCCTTTAGACCCCCATACAGGAGTCGTCCGCTGCCATCCAGAATGCTCAGAATTGTGAGACAGATGAATACATTCCGAACCCTCATGAGAGTCACTGCAGGAGTAGCAGGGTGTGACCTAGAAAGAGATGAAGAAGTAACCATTGCCTCCCAGAGGTCAACCCATGTTTCAGACCGGTTTATGACGGGATACCACAGGGAACCTATGTAAGAGTGACTCCAAAATCAGGGTTGGCCCATTAATATTCCTTGGAGGTAGGAGCAGGAGTTGTTAATTGAGGTTATTGAGGAGAGGCAAAGATAATCTTGTTGAAGGTCAGGATTACAGATTCATGATATGATATGGCACTTATAATGTGGCTGTGCACGTGTTTCTAGGCGCGACAAGACAAGGAGGGGGAAACAGAGGGAGGACAAAACAACAATCCTACTAGGCCTTGTGTCATTCAGATTGCCCAAGTGCAGGGAAGTGGAAGGGGAGAAATGTCGAGGGGGGGGGGAAGTGCAGTACAGGTAACCCCGTAAGTGCAGCTGGCGAGTGGCTCATAAGTGCAGAGAGAAGGGACTGCAGGGTTGCAGATACAGACCAATGGTGCTGCGGGAGCAGGGAGGCTGTGCGAGTGCAACTGGGCATGCAGGTGCCTGGAAAATTAGCAGATATCCACACATTTGTGGAACACTCCCATCTCCTTCACACCGGTTTGTATTGTAAACCAAACCATTTTTTATCTCTTTCGTTTTTTATATCCAGTAAATAACAGGAACTCTGTGTTTTCCAAAATTACCAAAAGGTTCTTTATATGTATGTATTTTCAAAAGAATTCATTTGTAATCATACAGATTTCACAATTTTTACAGGAATTTCTCGAGCACCTAGAATAGCACTAATCAACTTAATATTTGAAGAGATATTCTTAATACATATAGGATTGGTTACTTTTGAAAGTAAGGCGAGCTACAGACCATCCTAGAGGAAGTTAACTCAAGCCTAGGAAGTTACAAAAGAGACATCGAACAAAGGAAGGTACGAAAGGTTAGTAGGGACACGCAAAACTGCTCACAGGACATTGTATATATGTGGCAAGAACATTATCAACAGGTGAGACCAACTCCAAACAGAAGACCACCACAACACCCAAAGACACCAGGACAAGTAGAGAGTGACCAAAGTAGTGAAGCACCAATAAGTGGGGAGGGGAACAGAGCTACAAACGTACTAACACCAAAAGTAACAAATGTACACACATCAAAAGAGGCTACAAAATCTAATGCCCAACCAACCTCTTTTCTTAGAAAAAAGACAACGAGAAGCGGCAACAAGAAACTTAAGACCAAGAAACAAACAGAACAGTTAGTCCTTAATATATCCTCCAAAGATTTATCATAAAATAAATTGGATATGTTAAATTTAGGCTTATGGTTTATCCCAACACAAAACTCAAATGTATTGGAAGAAAAAATCAACCACCACAGATTGATACTGAAAATGAGATTGAAGGTATTTTTTGACCTACAACCTACAATAGAGGATCAAGCCACAACACACAAATATTTGGAGATGAAACCAAAAAGCCAGTTTGACCCACAGGGCAACAACATGGCCATTAAATAGTTTGAGGGACAAATGCTGAAGGACCTGAAGAAGGTGAACTTCACTAAAACATCAAGATAAATCAGACGACACCAGAGCCAGATCATAAAAGATCTAGCAGACGATCACACAATAACTTTGAATGCAGCTGACAAAGGAGGCGCTATCGTCATCATGGGCACTGCCTTTTACGACAACCAAATTAAGGAACTACTGGAAGATGAAAACGCATACATTGCACAAATAATAAAAGACACCCTGGAACAGGCACGTCAAAATGATTGGATAACAGAAAACAAAACATTTCTTAATGAACAAATATATGTCGAAAATACATGAGGCCCTAAGCAACCCACCATTAAGTCCTATAGTTGTTGGAACTGACAGCATTTTCAACCCGCTAGCACTGTATGTGGATAAGGCACTACAACCATTAGTTCAATCAACTCCAACCTACCTAAGGGACACTACCCACTTCCTAAATTCCTTGGAGGAACTGGAAGAGCTAATGGAAAGCCATTTACTAGTTTCCTTCGATGTGCAAAGTTTGTAGACGTCAATTCCGTATCAAGATGGATTAGAGGCATTGGAGTGGTCACTACTCAGCAATAACAACTGTAAAGTCAACGAAATACTGATACTTGAACTAAGCAAAATCATACTAGTGAATAACTACTTCCGGTACAAAACAGTTTTATCTACAAGCTTCCGGTACTTCAATGGGGTCTTCAATGGCCACAGTATATTCAAATCTATTAATGTACAAACTAGAGTCAACTGAGGTACTTACAAATGTACAATGGCAAACAAAAATGATATCCTGGAAAAGGTACATAGATGGCATTTTTGTCATCTGGAGAGGAGAACAATCAGAACTGAACGAGTTTTTGCAATTCTTAAACTCAATTCATGAATGTATAAAGTTCACCATGGAGGTGGGCACACCGAAATTACACTTCCTTGATGTTGAATTAGAGCTGAGAGGCAACGGGATAATAACAAACATATTCCATAAAACCACAGATGTAAACAACTCATTACACTATCTGAGCCACCACTCACAACATCTGAAGAGTTTCTACTGCTACCTGTGTACTGGTGGCAATAGTATCCGACTAATGCGTTTCATGGTTGCTAAATGTCTCCCTTAATTTTGAGGTGGCTACAAGCACCTGGTGGCGCTATCCTTCTCCCCCAGTAGCTCCAAAGCCCTCGAGTCAGTCTAATATAAATGAAATATTTGTGAGGTTTACTAAGCCCTTGGCGAAATTTTAGTGAGTACCTAAGTGTCACAGAGATCAAACCCCTTTTCTTATCTAAACCTACTCACCAGCGCTTGAGTCTTTTGGTCTGTATCTCATTTTTCTATCGCATCCAGCCGTGGTTGTTCAAACATGGCAGCTATTTGTATTGTCACATCATCACGATGTGGCGTGATGATGTCATTGTGACGTTTTGTTTACCATACGTCACCATATTGACTATTATTGTGCGCTTCCATTGTGTCGATAGATAGAATCAAGGGTTATAAGCAACAGTTGCTTAGGTTGTCCTTTGTGATAAAGGGACATTTGTGATAATGTGCGTGTCAGGTGGCTCCTTTCTGCCATCCATATGCTTATCAATTGAATCATGCTCACATTCTACAAATCATTGTGTATTTTGACATGTTCCTTCCAACCAGTGTTTTCCTTACATATATCTATCATGTCTTACATTGTTATGGTACATTCAATTCTTACTTGTTTGTAAGGAACGTTTTTTGGCCAATATAGTAACTTCTTTGGACTATATCTAATGCACTTGTGGTTATTTTAACATGGATCGCCTATCTTCTTATGTCCTTTTAAGCAGCGCGATAAAGTATATATTGCTAGAACATCATGATTTGTGGTGATTCAATGCTCAACATTCAATCGGCCTCATCACGAGTTGGGCGGTATCTCTGTGGTATTCCCGCTGAGCGGTATTTGCGTTAACTCTGCAACATGTGGCGCAAACAACACCACATTGAGTTGGTGTGCACGTGTCCCTGGCATTAACGCAAATAGCATCCAGCGGTAACAGTGGCTGCAAACCCGAAAACCCAGCGCACATTGTATTACCGTCGGCATCCCGCGGTATTAGCACACAGGAAATGTGTCACCGCTGGATGAAATGGGAAATAAAGCGGTGGCCATTTTGGAAATCAAAATCCACCCAAAATCGCAGCACCTGGAAGCCATCCACTGCTGAAAACACTGCAAAATGTTCAAGGAGCATGTTAGGGCAAGTCTGCCGTGGAAGGGGTCAGACAACCCACGTTTTCTGAGTCAGAATTAACCATACTGGTGGAGGAGGTAATAGGCCATCAGGATTAGCTGTATGGCCCACAGCAGAGGGAGACCATCACACAGCGGTGCACGCAGATCTGGAGAGCGGTCAGCCAGAAGGGGACAGCGGTGGGCCGCATACCAAGGCATGGGGTGGACTTCTGCAAGTGGTTCAATGACTTTCGGGTCTGTGTTCGGGGACTCCTGGCCCAGCACAGGAGTGAGACCATGGGGACTGGAGGAGGCCACCACCACCAGAGCTCATACTGTGGGAGGAGCAAATCACCACCCTAATCGACATGGGTACGATTGAGGGAGTTGGAGGAGCTGAGGCAGACACTGGCACCCAGGAGGTTGCAGGTGAGTAACCTCCCTCCCCCTGGAAAATGCATTGTGTCTGGCCCACCCGTCCCTACCCAGTGTGAATGTCTGGCAACCAGGCACTGTGGGTGCATTGCGTGTGATGTACTGCAGCCACCCATGAGTGGCCCCTTGCCCCACTGTACCCTAGTGCCCCCGCGTATCCAGAGTAGCCTGAAGTACCTCCAATGTATAAATGTAAGCACCAAGGCACACAGACGCATGGCCTGTCCACAGAAAAGTGATGTGTACGTGTGTATTAAAGGCCGCCCCTCACTTACATCACCATGAAGATGCCACACCAACATGTCCGAGCTATGTCCCCCGCCCCGTAGTACGTTCCAGCAATCCCAACATTGTGAATAACCAACATGTTATGGCCAAACATGATACAAAATCTGCCCTCACCCCCCTTAAAGCATTAAATGCATGATACAAATGTAAGTTGCCCTGTCCTCATACCAGTCCCTATGTTCCCTACAGGCACGCAGCGATCATCGGAGGGAAACTTGAAGAAGAGGAAGCAGGCCCATCCAGACGCATGCCCAGACGCGCCTCCACCAGCAGCACCACCCCGAGAAGGGACCGGCATGACAAATCAAGGCGTATGGCACACCCCAGCTCACCCCTCACCCCACCGCAGCACAGTCACACCGCCTCAACGGCCCCTAGCCACCAAGAGGTCACAGGATGTGGAGGTAGCCTCCAGTGGAGCAACACAGAGGACGGCCACACATCCAGTGATGAACAGCATGTTGCACCAGTGTTGTCACCCATTCAGAGTCCCAATCAGGAAATGGCCACACCCCAAGGGACCGCGGAGCAAGTGCAAGTAGAAAGCCACACTCCCCATGTCCCAGCACGTGGACTTCGTGCCCACACACCATTGCCCAATGTGGACACCCCCTCATATGGCTCACCTGAAGGCCACCCCTCCCTCGGCGGCAGCCCCAGCAGACAGGCCACCACGTCCAACAACAACTCCCCTACCACCCTGCGTAGACCTGGCCGGCCGATGAGCCCCACATGTCACAGCTCTGGGAGCAGCAGTAATGGGATGCCTGGACGTCATCGAGGCATGTTAGAGGCAAATTGCGGACATGGCGGCTGTGCCCAACCCCCACATAAAGGCGATAAGCAGTGTTATTCAGCCAAGACTATGGCGTGGGACATTGCCCACACCTGCAGAGCCATTGAGGGGTGTTCTGCGGCCCTCACTGGATTTGGGCAGAGAGTCTGTGAACTCTGTGAGGTCCAATCAGCTCATGCAGAGCAGATGCGGGAGGCCAATAACCTCCTCCGCCAGCAGCTGCAGTTAGCGGGATCAATTCTATCAACCTCAACAACACCCACTGATATGATATGGCATTTATAACAAGCCTGTACACAAGTGTTTCACTGAGGGATCCCAAAGGGACGCCCAGGCGACATTCCTTGTACAACCCAAACGGTGCTCACCAGAAGGTACTGGACGTGGGAAGCGTCAACGTCCTTCATAGATGGACAGAGCACTGTTGGGCTGAGGGCCGGGCACATGGACCCACAGGCACTGTGAAGAGGAAGTGCCAAGTGTCATCCGTACTCCAGCCACCCCCTTTGAAGTGCCAGGTACGTTCACGCCAAAATATGTGACATATGATGAACAGATAAACCAGCAGAGAGCCGCAGTTGGGCTTTGCCCATTCCCTATAAGACTAACAGCACCTATTGAAGTACCGACAAGAAAACCTGGACAGTAAGGTAGCCATTGAGAAAACCCTATCTACAGGCAAGACAAAATAACGTTTGTCAGAATGGGATATCCAAAGAAGCCAAGAAGATAATAAAGGAAGACGAATGGTGACGTCAAAAGAAATCGGACTGACGTACATATAGAAGATATAATGACCTAAGAATACTGACAGAGAGACGAAATACCATGGATAAGTGACATCTTGAGCCTAAAATGAAGAAGTTGATGTCAAGATGCAGAAACGTTTGCCATATGCACAATGAAGATATCCAGTTAGTTTAAATGTGTACAGATGCAAGAAAGCACAAGAAGCAAAGAAATCATTAAGCTTGCTTATGCTTAGTAGAAAATAGATTGCGGCAAGCGCCAACTATACATATATATATACCTCAAAAGCACTTTATAGATAAGTGTAAATCCACTACGCACATGAGCAGAATTGAACAAAGGTTACTAAAGGTCTCAAGAGGAGAGTGTCACAGCAAACAAATTGAGAATTAAGACAGAGAGAAACCCAGCTGAAGGTAACCATGCCAAGAAGACAAGGTTGCATTGGGTTGGAATAGGCCAACAGTGGATACAATTAAAAAGAAAAAGAAAAGACTATCCTGTTCAGAAAGGTCAAGATAAGCCACAGATGGTAGAAGGCTGGCAGAATTAAATCAAATACACGAAAATGCATGAAGAAGAGGCTGATTTCATGGTGTCTGAATCACGTGACAAAGCAGGCAGGAAGGGATGAGACTTTCACACCTACGCCATACCCATACTCATTAACTTTCTCAGACCAAGAGCAGTCTCAAGGCCAAACTACGAAGAAGTAATTGACACATGACCACTGAGGTGATGAATGATTGCAACATAATTGGAGGGAAGCTGGGGTGCAGACTAACTCCCTGCACCTGGCTGGCTGTTCTGCATGCTGCTAGGCGCAAGTGGAAAAGTATGAGTGGGGTTGATGCCAACCCAATCATAGTGGACCGTGTAATCTAGGGTCCTATAGTGAGTAGAAGCAATGAGACTTTGTACTATTAGTGACGTTTATAGTGGCCATTTTGAAGGAAGGGCTTAGTTGACCCACCTGACATTGATTATCCAATCCCCTCTCCCTGTTACCACATACAGTTATAGTACCTATGTTAAAGTTACCTTCCTATAACCAATCACATTGCATGTTAGGTTTTTAAGATTGCGCGTCAATGATGAGTTTTTGATATAAATACTGTGTTTTTTGGAGTTGAAGCGAGAAGGAAGATCGAGCGTTTGCTGATGTTCATTGAACTCCCTGTTTTTTGTACTTGTCATTAAACGGACTCCCTTTGCTAAACTATGGAGTTGTCATAATTATTTGGTGCAAGAGTACGAATCTGCATCCCCATCTATCTCGAGGGTGCTGCTACTCATCTTAAAGGGCTGTTTGGAGACCCCCAGTCTTATGGGCCGGCTGGGGTCCATCCAGTTCACTTGGTAGCAGAGGATGCTTATTAGATAAGACACTCATTGGCCGTAGACATAAGTAACTTCGGGTCTTCAGCAATGTCACGAGTCCTTTGCCATCCTGCTGAAAGAACGAGAAGCTCCCCGTAGATAGTGGTTAGTTTAATTGAAAACCCTGCAGGTTAGGTGTGAGGGGACTTTTGGTTTCCTCCAATAACAGTGTGGGGCAAAAATAACGTCAGAATAAGAGTATAAGTATATATAAGGGGAAAATATTGACTCGAGGTTGGCCAAGCAATATAGAGAGATACCGGGATTGACCGATATAAGAGTATACACCCAAATACCTAGGTTTTAAAGAGGGCTAGTAGAAGCCGTCATTTAAAGTCCCGAATTGATAGGATGACGTAGAGAACCAGATTGATTAAAGACGATCTGAAAGAAATGGGCTTAAATTCCATGTCGGAATAGAAATTAGGGGCAGGATGCATCTGAGGAAGCAGATAGCATGACGTGTGTGGCCGGCCGGAGTCTGTCTGTTTTATGTGTTTTGGTAAATCTATGAGGTCATAAGGTAAGGAAAAAACCTTTTTTAAAATAGCATGAACATTGCACGATTGTAATGATAAAATGTTGCATGGCATGGATTGATGGTTGTAGTTAACAAAAGTAAAAGTAAAATTATTGTTGAAAAAATGGGATTGGAGCTTGCAATGATTGGTGCTTGCTCATATTGTTGATCTTGTTTGTGAAACGTAAAACATAACAAAGTGTTATATAAGGAGAGGATAAACAGGTTAAGCATGGAATACATTACCCCATTGATACACATGTGCAAACAGCTGCCGAAACATGCACCCAAGCTTAAACAGTACAGTGCAGAATGGGTTAAAGGGACTGCAAAAAAAATGTTTATGCCATGGCCACAAGGCGGATCGCTATCTAAAACGGTCCTGCAGCACACAACAACATATTTGCACGCCACATATACTGGCAAAAAGTTAGACAAACGTCTAGCTAGTTTAGAGCTTTGGAAATGTAGCAAGAGGAAAAGGAGGAGGAGCCACCGTTAGATTGGATACTGAATATATGCACAGAGGGGGGTAAAGAGCCTTCTGCAAAGCTAGTAAAGACAAAGGATTATACCCGCTGAGGGAACTTAAAGCAGCCACAGGATATAGCAACCCGGCATATGAGTCGCCTACGCAAAGTAGAGACGAAAGCCCAGAGAAGGACAGAGAAAGAGATATTACCTCCAAAGTCCGAAAGGACAAGGAGAGATGCAAAAAAGAAAAAGGAGACCAAACACAAGCAAGTACATCTCTAGATACGGGAAGAGAGTGAAAGAGATGGAAAGGAGATGAGGATAGGACTGATGAGATGGTATTCGCACAGAACGAATGGATGGGAGGTCAGATTTTATTGAAACTCAATAGTAAAGGCATTGAGGATATGAGACAAAGGGGAGAACAAGATGAATTAGAAAGGAAAGAGAAGGAAAAGGAAAAAAGAATAAGAGACGAAGGGGCTAAGAAAAAGGATAGGCAGAAACGAGAGCAGTTATATCGTGATGAGCAGGTCAGAAAACAGGAAAAGGCAGAAGAACAAAGAAAATGCGATCATAAGCAAATAACAGCTGATGATCAGGATAGAATAGAACAAAGGAAAATAGAAGAAAAAGAACAAAAGATACGGGAGAAGAGAATAAAAAGACGAAGAGATGAGGAAATGCAAAGAGCAAATGAATGAAGAGATGTGAGGAAGCAAGAAGAAGACAGGGTCAGAGAGGAAGCGAGGAAGAGTAGAGAGTTTGATGACGACATAGAACGTAAGCGAAGACAGAGAGCACGGGATCTAGAATATCTGTAAAGAGAGGTTAAAAAACCTGATCCAGTAGTAGACTGGGAAGATGTAGAAGAATTCTTTCCTGAGTACGATTCAGTACCAGGCACGTCAAGGGCAAATATCGAAGATGACTTAGACACCAGAAGCATCAGAGAGACGATCGATAGAATATATGATGAGATGGGGCTAGAAAAGCTACCCCAAGGGAGAGGAGAGGATGAGCGTCTTGAGAGCACTCAGCTGTACGATACTGAGGACGCCTCCCGGAGTAGCAGAAATAGAGAGCTGTCATTAGATAGGCTGACTCTAAATAGAAATGAGGCGGATGAGAGATGTTGCACAAGTTGGGCACAAAAAATATCGGACACAGAAAGAGAAGACGTGAAAAATGCTTCTCTAGGGGAAAGGGAATAAGATGGTCGGATTCTAGTGGGTCTGCACCTAAGACATCGGAGTTAGCCAGACAATCAGATCGCCATGAAGGAGTATCATACGGTCAGAGGGGGTGTCTCCACCACCCTATGTGAGCAGATTAAGGACATTGCCAGGTAGACGGCGATGCGGGAATATTACCCCTGCTGTAGACAGAAAAATTATGAGAGAGGAAAAGGAGTGTCATGTGTCACAGTTCCATTTACTAGAAAAAGGAGGCACGAAGCCACAATATATACCTGCGCCACACATGGATAGAGAAAACCTGAAAAATAAGCTCCCAATGTTGACATCTGAAGCTGGAAAATGAATTCATGAGTTAGAAAAAATGACGGGAGGGAACACAGTAGCTATAGGGGATATTTAGGTTCTTTTATTCGCCATACTTGGTGATAGAGGTGACAATGTGTGGACACGTGCAGGTTACCCTGGGGTGACCACAGTTAATACTGCTCATGTCGGAGCGCCATTTAACAATTGCAGAACTGCGGTATGGAAAGCGCTTCGAGTGCTATACCCAGACACTTCTGATATGGGAGCTATAATGACACATAAGATGAAGGAATCAGATGATCCATTGATTTACATTCAGAATTTCCAAGACGCCTGGGTATTGGAAACTCGTGAATCTTGGGGGAAATCCATACCCGTGTTTTACCATATATTATGCCAAGGGCTGCCAGAACAGGTACAGAAGCAGCTCAAGAAATTGGTAGGGATTGAGGCTAAGCCATTCGTCTGAAATACAGTTAACCATTGCGCACTATTGCAGATTCCTGCAAGAGAAGAATCGCAAAAAGGATGCTGCAAGAAAAGGTGAAGAGGCTAAATTAGTGCTGAAAAAATGATCAAAGTATGCCATTGAGGGGGCAATGATAACTAACAGAGATGGATCAAATACACAGCAGATCAATAATCAAAGGCAGTTTGATCAAAGTAATAACGGGCTTTACCCAAGAGGAAGAGGCTTTCGAGGAAGAGGATGGCAGAGTAATCAGGGAGGTTTTCAAAATATGCAAAGCGGAAACCAGGATATTCAAAATAGGCAAATAATCAGACCACCGCCAACATGTTGGACGCGTGGGATGACAGGGCATCTAGCACGCACATGCAGAAGTCAAGGAATGGTGCAAAACAACCAATTCACAAGAGGAGGGATGGAGAATCCATCTGCGTTCTCGCAGCAGGGTGGAAATGGATTTGTACAGGGTCACATGGTGCAGCAGTAAGCGCCAAGAGTACAGCAAAGCTTGCAACCTCAGCAGAAGGTGACACATTTTCCACAGGGACAGTCTCAACAGTCGCCAATGCAACTAGTACAAACAACAGGCCACAGGTCAGGTACTGAATTCTGGAATGGGAAATGCCAAATGTGACGAGGGAAATCCATTCACTCAGTGTGACAGGATTATATATGGACTAGGACAGCTCACTGGGAGACCTGATGTGTTCTACCCTATCAGTGACACCGAACCCTCACGAGGAACCAAGGGTAGATGTCTTTATAGGGGTTAAAAAATATTCTTTCTTAGTTGACACGGGTGCGACACGCTCGTGTATACGTGAAGGCAAGTTTTCTTTGTCCGGCGATGTCATAAATACTCAGGGCTTCACAGGAGCAACAAGTCGTGTTCCTTTTACAAAAGAACTTCCAGTTTCCATAGGAGAATGTGACATGAAAGTGCCACTGCTATATTCAAGGCAGACACCGGTGAATATATTGGTACGAGACCTAATGACAAAGTTAAACATGACAATTTCGTTCACGGAGAAGGGCATAGTATGTTCAACTCCAGGAATGCATTATTTAAATGTGTGCAAAATGATTAGATCATACGCAGGACAAATGGCTATGAGAGCTATTCCATTAGAACCCCAAATATGTGCATATGGAGTGTGTATATTAATGTCATGGCTACCAGGTCTTGCAGACAAAACAATGAGAATCCCAGATGAGTTTCTGTTCAGGACAAGAATACCTATGAATAAGGAAAAGGGACAAGTGTTTCCCTTGACAATACAAGCAGCCATAGTGCGGGGAGAGATGGCTTTGCTTGATGGTTGTGATGATGAAGGCAGACAATGGTGCACAGTAATCGCGATTGGGGAAGGTTACAGATTGACTGACGTCACTGATGACGATCTATTTGAAGAGCAAATAGATGAAGATGAAATGACAGTTGAGGTCAATCTCATTTATTGGGTGAAAATGATCAAAAGAGAGGTGTGTCAGAGAATGATGCTGGCACAAAAACGTCCTGAATATTTTGATGACGACATGGCAAAGGTGCCTGGCTCAGTATGGACTACAGGCCCTTATGACGTAGGCTTACTGAGAGAAGCTGAAGAAGTGAAGATTAAATTGAAACCAGGAGCAATATTACCAAAAGCACGACAGTATCCCATGTATAGGGAGGCAGATGAAGGGATTTTTAAGACCATTTCTGCCATGATGAAGCAGGGCATTTTAGTGACATCAGAGTCATCATACAATACTTCGGTTTATCCAATTAAAAAATCAAAGGGAGGGTCTTGGCGTTTAATGCAAGATTTAAGGCTGATAAACCAGATAGTCGAGGCTGAGTTCCCTCTAGTGCCGAACCCATCCACGATTCTATGTAATATACCCGTTGAAGCGAGGTATTTCACAGTGATTGACTTGAAAAATGCATTTTTCTCAATCCTATTGCACAAAGACTCACTAGATTTGACATTGTTTACATTCAGACAAGTTCATCTGAAAAGCACAAGGCTGCCTCAAGGTTATTGTGAGTCCCCTTCGATTTTCAATAGAGTCCTGCAAATGGACCTAAGCAATATTGCATTAGAGAGTGTTGTCTTGCAATACGTGGATGACATTCTAATTTGCAGCACAACAGAGGAAAAGTGCAGACACGATTCTATTCAGCTATTAACTATATTGGCTGAGAAAGGATATAAAGTTGACAAAGAAAAGTTACAGTATTGTCAACAAGAAGTGCTGTACATAGGCCAGCTGATCTCACAGGAAGGAAAAAAGGTTACCCCTGAAAGAGCTGAAGCCATTTCAAAAACAGCCAAGCCACACACGATAAAACAAATGCAGAATTTTCTAGGATTATGTAATTATGTCAGGGCATGGGTCTTTGACTACAGCTCTTATACCAGGCCCTTGTTACAAGCCTTAAAGAAGAACAAGTTACTCTCTTACCTGGTAATGTTCTTTCGATGGGATGGTCTGACGACATATTCCATATCTATGGCAGGTAATCGGCACAGCTGTGCTGCTTCGGAAAATGTTCTGTGTCCTGCGTCGATGAGGTCGATACGCTGTCCTCGAGGGCCTCTGTCGAGCCGACGTCACCGGATGTTATAAGTAGGACGCACGACGCCCGTAGCCTCAGTTGTAGTTTTTTCCCAGAACGTGTGGCACCAATCGTCAGCATTGTATGACCACAGAAAGCCTTGCAGAAACATAAGCTGCAATTGCATAAGAAATTCTGTAGCGGGGCAGGTAGGGAGGGAGCGATATGGAATACGTCGTCGGACCATCCCATCAAAAGAACGTTACCAGGTAAGAGAGTAACTTGTTCTTCGAGGGGATTGGGTCCTCCGACGTAGCCCATATCTATGACGGACTCCCAAAGCAGTACCAAAGTATGAAGGAGGGAAAAAAAATTAGAATATAGAAATTTAGAATTCCCAATTAAATTGCAGAGTAAAGGACCGCCTTGCCAAGGCCAGATCCTGCCCATGGATAGAATCTAGGGAGTAGTGTCTGACAAACGTATAGACCGAAGCCCAAGTGGCTGCTTCACAGATGTTACGAATAGGAACACCCCTCTGCAGGGCAGTGGAGGCAGCCATACGCCTAGTAGAATGGGCCGTAAGCCTACCGGAGGGTCCTTCCCGACAAGCGGTAACATTCAGAAATTGCCAAGATAATCTATCTAGATAACATCTGCTTAGTAACAGCTTGTCCCAAACGCCTTCCAGCGTAACCAATAAAGAGCTGATCGTCCACTCTGACCCGGGACATGCATGAAATGTAGAAACTTAAAGCTCTCCTAGGATCCAACCTATGGAACCTCTCCTGGACCTTACCAGGATTCGGAGGAGGATAGAATGCCAGAAGAATGACCTTCTGGCTTAAATGAAATTCCGATACAACTTTCGGAAGAAACGAAGGACGGACTTTAAGGACAACCCTGTCCTTATGAAACACTGTGAAGGTTGGCTTAACAGAAAGTACCTGCAACTCACTCAATCTGAAGAGCGGAAGTAACCACAACTAAAAATACAGTTTTAAGGGTTAACAGTCTCAAAGGACAGGAATGTAAAGGTTCAAACGGAGCACCCATTAGGAATTTTAGAACAAGGTTCAAATCCCAACCGGGCACCTGGAAAGGTGACGGTGGAAACACATTAGTGAGCCCTTTTAAAAACTGAGAAATTAAAGGAATTTTGAAATAAGAACACTCCTCAGACGAGCGCTTAAATATGGACAGCGCCGCCTGGTAACCTTTAATGGTACCCCCTTGCAGGCCCTTGTGGGCTAAAGAAAGCAAAAAAGACAGAACCACAGGAATGTCATATGAAAAAGGATCCACATTCTTAACCCTGCACCAGTTGCAGAACTTTCTCCAACGGCAACGGTACAGGGCCTTTGTTGCAGGCCGTCTGGCCGAAAGCAACACCTTCATCACGTCTTCAGGGAGGTCCCAATCCTTATACCTCAACCTTTCAGAAGCCAAGCGTGAAGGTTGAGGGATCTGACCTCTGGATGGAGAACCTGACCCCCCTCCCGTCAGAGCAGATCGTCTCGGTAGGGAAGACGGCGTGGAGGGCAGATGGACAGGTCGAGAAGGTCCGGGTACCACGACGTTCTCTGAGCCCGTGCCGGAGCAATGAGGAGAACCGAACCTCCGCAGCACTTGCAGGATGACAGGGACTGGAGGAAACATGTACAGCAGTGGGAAGGTGTCAAGGAGTTCCCCCCTTCTCACCTGGGTCCGTTCTTTGATGGAGTCCTTGGTCGCTGCCTTCTTACGGACGGTCCTGGTTTTAACTAAGGCTGCTCGAATCTCTTCCGACTCCAGGGCGCGTTCAGTTCCGGGAACGCGGAATCCAGGAATCCAAGGATCTAGGATGAGTGCAACTAGCACACGAGTCCAGGAAACAGGAAGAAAGGAAGGGGCAATGAGTGGGTAGGTGCACAAGGACAAAGAAAGAATACTTTGTGCTACGGATCACACATCTGATGGCTACTTGCAATAGCATTGAGACGCGCAGAGACGCGGAAGGCGTGGTCTATAAATATAGTATGTTACGTCCAGCGCATGGAGCGAGAAAGGGTTTTAGCGCTGGGCGACTATGTTGGGAGTATTAGAGAATGCAAGCCCCGTTGAGACAAGGACCAGGAGGTCCAAAAGGGGCGTGTTCCTCCAGGTTTGCCCGGGTGTATGAGGTGAAATCTTCTGAGCAAGCAGGGGCCTTGATGTTAGAGATAGGTTCCCAGGTTCTTTCACTAGGGGGGTATCCTTTCCATTCGACCAGGTATTGAAGCTGGCCCCATTTATACCTGGATTCACAAATTCGGGACACCTCATATTCCAGTTGATTGTCGATCAGCAGAGGAGGAGGTCTACTGGATTTCCGGGAGGACGGAATGTAGGCTTTCAGTAAGGATGTATGGAAAACTGGATGAATTCTTTTCCAGGAGTCGGGTAGCTGGTTCCGGTATGAGACAGGGTTAATAATTTCCTTGATGGGAAATGGCCCATGGTACCGTGGGGCCAATTTGTTTGGTCGTAGGTGTCGGGGTAGTAGTTTTGATGTCAACCACACCCGGTCACAAGTGCATAAGAATGGCCTGGTCTTCTTTTGGAATCCGCATATCTCTTGGTCTGTGATCTGGCCTTTTCTAAGTATTTCTTGGCCTCCTGGTGTATGTTGATGAGGGTTTCGATCCAGGAGTCAACAGTAGGTACTGGGGTAGGGTGAGAAAGGACAGAGGGTAAAACCGATGGATAGAACCCTTGACTACAATAAAAAGGGCTGGTCTGGAGAGCTGAATGGTCGGAATTGTTGTAAGCGAATTCCGCAACGGGTATCAGGAGCGACAAGTCATCCTGGACCTTGGTGGCAAAGCATCGAAGATACTGTTCCAGGGTCTGATTCGCACGTTCTGTGGCTCCGTTGGTTTGAGGGTGATATCCCGAAGAGAGGGCACGTTGAATTCCTAGAATCCGGCAGAGATGTTTCCAAAATTGAGAAATGTATTGAGGTCCTCGATCAGATATGATCTTGGAAGGAAGTCCATGCAGGCTAATATGTGTTCCAGAAATATTCCAGCTAGTTCGGAAGAGGATGGTAGTTTACAGAGCGGCGTAAAATGAGCCATGTGAGTGAACAGATCTATGGTGACCATGATGGTAGTATATCCTCGGGACGGTGGTAATTGTACTATGAAGTCTGTGGCGATGATTTCCCATGGCTTAGTCGGCAGTGTAGGCTGCAGAAGAAGACCCACCGGCTTCTTGTTATCATGCTTATTTTGAGCACAGACTACACAAGTTTGGACATAGTGCTGTACGTCAGATTTCATTCTAGGCCACCAGAACTGTCTCTGTATGAGACGGAGGGTATTGGTGATGCCACGATGCCCGGAGTGAGGTGTGTCATGACAGAGGTTTATTATTCTCTGTTGTAACTTCTGTGTAGGAATGAGCAGTGAATTGTCCTTGAATAAATATCCTTGCTTGGCCTTTAAATTCCACTGGTTTTTCCTTGAAATGTCCTTCCACAACCCAGAGGATTGGGTTTGCGCTCGGATTTCTTCCAGGAGGTTGACTGCTTGAGCTACGAAGCTCGTGGGGGAAAACATCTTAGGATATGCCTTATCTTCAGTGGTTATATAGTCAGGATGTCGAGACAAAGCATCAGCAATCAGGTTATGTGATCCAGGGACGTGAGTAATGTGGAACTGGTACTGGGCAAAAAAGTAGGCCCAACGCGCCTGACGACTATTCCTACACTCCAATGACTGTAGAATCTGAAGGTTCCGATGGTCCGTACGGACTTGGACAGGATGTCTAGCTCCCATGAGTAGTTGTCGCCATTCAGTGAATGCTTGGCGGATGGCTAACAGTTCTTTTTCCAGGACGGAATAGTGTGTTTCACTTGGAGTTAGGGTTCGTGAAAGATAAGCAATGGGGTGTTCGAGCTTTTCCTCTAATTTCTGTTTTAATACTGCTCCTATAGTGTAATTAGAGGCATCCTTTTCCTCTAGAAATGGCCGGCTTGTGTTGGGTTGGGCCAAAATAGGAGCTTGTGTAAACTCGGCTTTCAAACGCTGGAACGTAGTGTCTTGCAGTGTTGACCAGATAAAAGGGGTGTCCTTCTTTAAGAGAGCCATGATCGGTTGAACAATCTCGGAAAAGGTGGGTATGAATTGCCGATAGAAATTGGCTAGTCCTAGGAAGGATTGGACTTGTTTCACGGACGTGGGAGCTGGCCACGCCAAAATGGCTTTTACCTTTGATGGATCCATTCCAATTCCCTCTGGACTAAGGATGAATCCTAGGTAGTGAACAGAAGTAACGTGAAACAAGCATTTTTCAGGTTTGGCCAAGTGTTGGTGTTCACAGAGTCTTTGTAGTACTGCCTTTACATGTTCTTCATGCTTTAAAGGGTCCTTGGAAAATATCAGTATGTCGTCCAGATAAACGATGATGAAGAGAAATAACATGTAAAACGTTGGAACACTGCCAGGGCATTAGCTAGTCCAAATGGCATGACCAGGTATTCGTAATGGCCAAAGGGTGTTCTGAAGGCGGTTTTCCACTCGTCTCCTTCCCGGATACGGATCAAATGGTAGGCACCCCGGAGATCCAACTTGGTGAATATTACCGCGCCTCTCACGGCTTCCAAGATATCCGATATCAAGGGTAGTGGGTACCGGTCTTTGGGGGTGCATTGATTTAGGCCGCGATAATAGAGGCAGGGTCTGAGTTCCTGGGTATCCTTCTTGGGGACAAAGAATAACGAAGCACCTGCTGGAGATTTTGAAGGTCTTATGGTGCTGTTTTCAAGGTTGGTGTCCAGGTATTCTTTGAGGGCCTTTTTCTCGGGTTCTGAAAGGATAAACATCCTGCCGAAGGGAATCACTGCTGAGGTATCTGTTTCAATTGCGCAGTCTTCAGGTCTGTGTGGGGGTAAGGCCTGGACTATGGCAGTCGAAAATACATCAGCGTATCCTTGGTAGGCCTCAGGGACTTGTATGATATTGGAAACGATAAGTGGTGTTTTTTGATCTTTAGATGGTTCCTTAGGGGGTGTTGACGAAGGTTCCAGGAATAGACAGTGAGTCATACAAAACTCTGAGCCTAGGAATAGTGATCCTGCTGTCCAATTGATATACGGATTGTGTTTCTGTAATCAGGGCATACCCAATACCATGGGGTAGTGGGTTGACTTAATGATATCGAATCTAATCAGCTCTTGATGATGATTTATTGAGAGCCGGATCTTCTTGGTCTGCAGGCTTATGGGCCCTGAACTGAGGGGTCTTCCATCAATGGCCTCTACCGGCTGCATGGTACTTCGTGCCTCGTAAGGTATTTGGTGACTGGCAACCCACTCTTGATCAATGAAGATCCCCATAGCTCCGCAGTCCACCAGGGCCAAAATAGAATAGGTCTTGTTCTTGGAGGGTGATAGAAATGCCTGGAGAATGACCAGTTTGTTTTGTCCAGGAGAGTTCAAGGATGGAATTGATGTGGAGCAAACATCTCTCTCCCGAAGCTCTGCTCCATCTAGGATCGGGAGCTGGCATTTAACGAACGCTGAGGAGGTGCTAGAGGGCATTCCCTAACCAAATGTTTGTCGGAAGCACAATACATACACAAGCCCGTATGGATCCTTCTCAACCTTTCTTGCGGTGATATGGGTCCACGGAAGGCTCCAATCTGCATGGGTTCTGGTTCTGTGACTGAGCTTAGGTTTGTGTCCGTTCTGACTGTGCTTTCACAGGACATCTTGGATGAATTTCCCCTGGACTTCTTCTTTTCAGCCTTTCGTTCCTGGATGCGGAAGTCTATTTGCATGGCTAGGTCCATTAATGCCTGGAATGAGTTTGGTCGAGCCACTCTGGCCAGCTCATCCTTTATCTCATCGTTCAGTCCTCTCCTGAACAGGGTGAAACTCGCCTCAGAGGACCAATCGGCTTCCTTGGCCAATTCTTTAAATCGGGTCACATAAGTGAGCATATCCTGGGAGCCCTGTTGAAAGTCTAACAAACGTTCCTGGGCACTATAGACCTGCTCAGGACGCTCAAACATGTTTTTAAGGGCCTGTATGAACCCCTCATAATCATCCAGGAGGGCATCGCCGGAGTTAACGAGGGGTGCATCCCAGGTCAAAGCATTGCCGAAAAGGTGGGATATAATGAAACCCACCTTAGCCCTGGGAGTCGAAAAGCACTAGGGCTTGAACGTAAAGTGGTCCAGGCAAGAATCCAGGAATCGGTGAAGGGTTTTTGTCGAACCATCATATTTGTCAACAATGCCCCCCAACAGGACCCCTTCTTTAGTGGAAGGATCCCGGTATAGGACCAATTGTTTGAGTGCAGCGTTTTTCCCCTTTAGGTTTTGAACCTCAGTTGAAAGTTCCTGCATGCCTCGCATCAGGTCCTGAACGGCGGCCTCCATGTCGTTATATCAAGTTCGGTCGGGTGGCGTCTCAAACTGTCAAGGAGTTCCCCCCTTCTCACCTGGGTCCGTTTTTTGATAGAGTCCTTGGTCGCTGCCTTCTTACGGACGGTCCTGATTTTAACTAAGGCTGCTCGAGTCTCTTCCGACTCCAGGGCGCGTTCAGTACCGGGAACGCGGAATCCAGGAATCCAAGGATCTAGGATGAGTGCAACTAGCAAACGAGTCCAGGAAACAGGAAGAAAGGAAGGGGCAATGAGCGGGTAGGTGCACAAGGACAGAGAAAGAATACCACGAGCTATGGACCACACGTCTGATAGCTACTTGCAATAGCACTGAGATGCGCGGAGTACGTTACGTCCAGCGCATGGAGCGAGAAAAGGTCTTAGCGCTGGGCGACCATGTTGGGAGTATTAGAGAATGCAAGCCCCCTTGAGACAAGGACCAGGAGGTTCCAAAAGGGGCATGTTCTGAAGTTCATGACAGAAGGACCACTCCACCACGAACTTGTCTCCTAAGGCTCCTCTTGGAGGAAATTCCCAGGAGCAGAACCTTTCGCACTTCCGGTTGACATTGGAGGTGAAGAGATCCATTTGTGGGGTCCCCCAAAGGGCAAAGATCTCCAGGAGGATCTCCTGAGCCAGCTCCCACTCGTGAGAGATCGCACTCTGCCTGCTCAGAGCATCCGCTGCCTCGTTTTCATCTCCGGCCAGATGAACTGCCAAGATCGAAATTTCTGCCCCCCCTTTTTGTTGAGGTAGTGCATGGCCACTGTGTTGTTCGTCAGAATCAGGACATTCTTCCCTCGCACAGTCGGCAGAAAAGCCTTCAGGGCAAGCCTCACGGCCCTCAGCTCCAGCAGATTGATATGGAGTCTGGACTCCGACAGAGACCAACGACCGCTGACCGTCAACTCGTTGGCATGAGCTCCCCATCCCGTGAGGGATGAGTCCGTCATGATCGTCACCTCCGGCCAGGGTAGCCAAAATGGAGCCCCCCTCATCAGATTGCCTTTGACGGCCCACCACAGAAGGTCCTGGGCGACCGAGGGCGGCACCTGAACGGGGTCCAACATCCTGCCGGAGGACTGTGACCACTGCATCTTGAGAACCCATTGCAGAGATCTCATCCGCAACCTGGCCTCTGGCACCAGAAGAATGCAGGATGCCATGAGGCCGAGCAACCTCAAGAACTCGAACACCGGGAGACTCTGGGCAAGTTGAAACTTGTGCACCATCTGCTGAATGTGATGAGCCCTCACCTGGGGAGGAAAACACTGCCCCAGGGACATGCCGAGCACTGCTCTGATGTACTGGAGCCGCTGAGTTGGCGTCAAGTGGGACTTCTTTAAGTTGAGGGAGGGATGGTAGGGTACGACGCCTGTTTTGCTGGGGCCGTAGCCGCCTGCACCACCAAACTCTCCGGAGTGGGGTACGTAGTCAAGTAGCTGGGGTCACTACTGGCTGGAAGATATTTCTTCAGCAAAGACTTGCTCACTGCCGGGAGACTCTCCGGAGCAGTCCAAGCCGCTGCCACCCTTCAAGCCATATGGAATGGCAGTACCGGGTCAGTTGGTGGACCTTGGTCAAGGATGTATGTCAGATCATCCTCCAGAAAATCCACTGGTGGCGCAAACCACCTCAAGTATTCCGTTACCCTCGACATAAGGCGCCGGTACGAGGACTTGGCGTGGGTGCCAGGCTCAGGCCTACTGAACTCCACCTCCGGAGAGGTGTCCAAACCACTGGCGTCATGCAACGACTGACGTAGGTGTTCAAGCTGGCTATGACCAGACACAATCTCGTCAGGTACCTCATCAGGAACCAAACCTTCCTCAGACCCTTCTTCCACCTCAGAGATATAATCCAGAGGCTGGAATGGGGGCACAGAAAAAGGGAAAAAGACATTCCTAGACTTAGCCAGAGCCTTTCTAGGGGGTTCTACCGTGCCACGGGGTACCTCCAAGCAGCCTCGAAAGGCGTCGAGGACGTCGATGGAATCGGCGTTGATGTCGAGCGTGGTGCCGACATTCGACGTAAGCAACTGGCAGTCAACACAATCATCTGTGTCGTGGCCCTCACTGAGGCACCAAAAGCAGGCGTCATGCGAGTCCGTCAACGACATCTTGGATCCGCAGTCCTGACACTTCTTAAAACTCGGCCGCAGGGTGGAAGAAGCCGAAGACATCATGGAAATCTTCAAAACGAACAGGTTCGAAGAACCAAAAGAACAGAACTCAGAAGAACTGAGGTGCGCTGAGATCTCCGAAGCGAACACGTTCGCGGATAAAACGGAACTGAGGCTACGGGCGTCGTGCGTCCTACTTATAACATCCGGTGACGTCGGCTCGACGAAGGCCCTCAAGGACAGCGTATCGACGTCATCGACGCAGGACGCAGACGCCGAAAATTTTCCGAAGCAGCACAGCTGTGGCGATTACCTGTCATAGATATGGAATATGTCAGAGGACCCAATCCCCTCGAAAGCACAGGCAACACAAAGAAAAAATCGTGTGGACCTAGACCATGGAAGAAGGGGTTGTTGAACTAAAAAAGGCCATTTGCACGGCACCAGTCTTAGGGATCCCCAATTATGCTTAGGAATTTTACCTGTTTTCACACACGAATGGCAGTGTTATGACAGCAGTACTCGCACAGAAAACCATGCTGGGGTACAAGCCCCTTGCATACTACAGTGGGAATTTAGACCCAGTGATGAGGGGTCACTTCCCGTACAAACAAAGTTTGGCTGCCGCAGCGTTCCCCATGGGAAAGGCTACAACCATTGCGATGGGATGCCCAATAATGTTATTTGTCGAGCACGCATTATGTGCCATTTTAGAGAAACCAAAAGGCACATTGACATCTCGCAGAGATTCTGCTTATGAAGTGGTCAAATCAAATCCAACGATTAAAATAGTTTGATGCAAAATAGTGAGCCCAGCTATGTTTATAGCAGAGCCAGTCACTGAAGGAGAGCCAATACATGTGTAGAGGAGGGCCCAGATATGACCTGCACCCCTGCCCCCCATTGCGAGTTGCCAGTAAGGTACTCGCCGTGGTATGTGACGTACAAGGAGCAGCTGGACCAACAAAGGGCTGCAATGGGTCGCTGCCCTGGGTACATTAGAAGATCAATACCTGTTGAAATGCCCATAACAGGGCAACCCTGGGCAGCACGGTACCCAATCAGACAACCGTACCTGCCATTGGTACGAAACGACGAGTATTTACAGACTGTCCACGAGGAAACCCCGAAGGCCTTAATGGAAGGCCAATGGAAATAGACTAAGGGCCTAGGCAGCCCGAGAACAACCAGAAGTGGCTACTGAAAGCTATGCATGCCAGTACCGACAACTGCAAGGATAATTGTAATGGACGAAGGGGAGAGACACTGTGAAAAACGTATGAGAATGGTGCCATAAAACAAGATGGAAGCAATCGCCTTATTGAACGTGTGTAAATAAGCTTGAAACGCAAGAAGCTAAGTAATCGATACCGCTTGCAATGCTTAAGTAGAAGAATAGAGCGGCATGCGCCAACTATATTTCTACCTGAATGCAGCACAATGTACACGTGCGACTCCATTTTGTATAAGCAGAAGTACTCCCAGGCGGCCAAGGCCTGACTGGCCAGGTTTCATATCCAGGCCCAAGCTGAGGAAAGGAGCAGAATCGAAAGCTAACAAAGGATGGCTTAAGCCTGGGGAATCGAGGTCAACCTGGGAGGGGAAGGCAAGCTCAACTAAAGAGAGTCAAAACTTCAGAGCATACCAGCCTGCCCTGTGAAGGTCAAGATAAGAGAGGCCCATGCAGGTGGCCAAGCGAACACAGAATCAAATGCACAAAAAGACTGAGAACTGAAGCAGATTCACGGTGAACAAACACGTGACCAGACAGGCACGAAGATGTACCACCGCTTGATGTCTTCCAGAACCCGAGGATGCCATAACTTTTCCTGATAAGAGACTACAGATCCGAGGCCATACCCAGCCAACTATTTGACACATAGCCCTAAAACACTGATTGATGGAAGGGAGGAAGGGTGAATCTTGGGACACTAGGCACCTGGGTGTCTATTCTGCATGCTGCTAATTAAAGTGGAGATTTATGTTTAGGGGTGTAACATGCCCACTCACAATGGACCATGTAATTTAGGGTCCTATAGAAACTGTAACCAATAGGACGTCGTACTTTCAGTGACGTCAATCACGTGTGTTGTAGAGGGACGGGCGTAGACGCCCACCCGATAAGAGTTATCCAATCCGTATGCTTTATTTTCATATACAGATATAACCCCTATACTTAAGTTACCTTTCCCAACCAATTATATTGCATGATGATTTTTTTATAGAAGTGTACGTCAATGATGACGGAATTTGCCAATAAAAGAGGCTGTTTAACTGAAGTTCGGGGAAGTCGGGCGAGACAGGTGTTCGCGATGCTGCTGATGTATGTATCATTAAACAGACGTCCCTTTGCCAATTTACTGAGTCCTGATTATTGATTCTTGCCGGAGTATGTGAATCCTGCACTCTGTCCTTGCATGGTGCAGCTATTTTGTATTACAGGTTTTTGAGGGTGAGTGCTGACCAATGAGCCTGTCAGTAATTACCTCTCCTCGTTAACACTTGGTAGCAGAGGATGGTTACAGCCATCGATTATTGATAATCGATTAATATAGTTATAAGACACCTTTAAACCGACGGCACAAAGTAACTCTGAGCCTCCGGTTACATCACGAGTCATTTCGCTATTCCGGCTGAGTAGGCTGAGAAGCTTCCCGTGGACAATGATAGTGTAATCATTCCCCAAAAATCTGCAGTGGGTCTGAAGGAACCCGCCTTTCCAAGCATAACCCTTCTCATTCCCACGGGCAGCGGATCGGACGAAAACCATAAAAGCAGGAAGAGGAAGGGGCGGTGATCCTGAAGTTCCAGAGAGGAAAAGAGTCGATTGTTGAGTGAAACAACGAAACTCGTTATCCTGGCAAAGGTCTTATAGGCCTTAGAGTAAGAAGGGAAAGGTAACGGTGGGTGGCGGAGAAAAATAATACAGCTAGATGTAGAAAAGACTGTATATATATATATAGAGTGTAAGAACCCGGGCACCCGAGATTAAAAACTGTAAGAAATACCGGGGGGGCACCCAAGATTAAAAACTGTAAAGGATACCGGGAGGGCACCCGAGAGAAAAACTGTAAAATTCGCCTTGTTCCTACGCTTTAAAGAGTGGTCAGAAGGGACTTGAACCCAGAGCCCACAGAGAGGGGGATGCTAGACTACGATCACGTTTAAAGATGTCATAAATGGGTAGTTCAAATCCCATTTCGGGGTAATAATTAGAAGGCAGGTATACATTGACCAGCTGGTGTCCGTCTAGTCTGTCAAGCGTCTGTCCTATATGTTCTGTGTATGCTGAATGTGGAATTATTGTGATATTAAATGATGGTAATGCATTTTTGTTTTACGCGATTCTGTAAATGAGAGGGAATCGCCACTGAATTGTTGTGTTTTCAGTAAAACTGTTGGTATAAAAGTTTGCGGAAAATTGGATTGGATCTTGCATATGTGGTGCATGCTCATAATAGTGTAAAGTTGAAAACTGCACAAACATTGTTGGTGACAAAATTAAGAATGGAGGAAGTTACCCCACTTGCACACTTGTGCAAACAATTGCCAAAACACGCTGCAAAGCTGAAGAAATATAGCCAGGAATGCGTTAAGGGCACCGCAAACAAAATGTTTATAACATGGCCCCAGAATGGGTCATTGTCTAAGGCTGTCTTACAGCAAATTACCACATTCCTACATGCCACATATAGCGGGAAGAAGCTTGAGAAACGGCTTGCCGTTCTTGAGCTTTGGAAAATGCTTGAACAAGTAAAGGAAGAAGAACCTCCCGCAGACTGGATATTAAATGTATGTACGGAGGGGGGTGAGACGCCTACCGCGCCACCTGCCCTGCCGGAACCAGTTGTTGAGGGAAGTAAGCTGGGAGGCCTTTACCCACTACGGGAACTTAAAGCAGCCACGAGTTATAGCAACCCTGCATATGAGTCACCTGTGTGTAGCAGTGACGAGACGATAGAGAAGGAACAGGAAATTGACAATCCCGTGGGACAAAGAGAGGCAAGGCGAGGAAAGGAAGGACCAAGCACAAACAAGTGCACCTCTCGATAGAGAGAAAGAAGCGGAAAGGAACCGATGAGGTAACATTTGCAAGGACGAATGGATGGGAGGGCAGATACTATTGAAATTAGATGGAAAAGGAAGTGATGACGCAAGTCCGAGTGAATGGTCTGTTGAGGCGCAAAGTAAGGAAAAGAAGAAAGAAATGGCTATGAGAGACGAGAGGGCAAGAAAAAAGGATAGGTTGAGGCAAGACCAACTATATCGCGAAGAGCAGGGTATAACGCTCAGTCGCACGCAATATGCAGCCTATGAAATGTGCAGGCAGAACATGCTAAAGTTGGAGGAAGAAAGGAGGGTGCACGAAAGGAAAGTGAAGAAGAGAGAAAATGAGGAAAGTAGAAGGGCAAAAGAACGTAGAAACGAACGGATGAGGGAAGTAGATAAGGCTAGAGAGGAGGCGAAGAAGCGAAGAGAAATGGATGAGAAAGCAGAGCGTAAACGCAGGCAAAGGGCACGAGATTTGGAATATTTTCAACGTGAAGTGAAAAAACCCAATCATGTTGTAGACTGGGAAGACATAGAAGAGTTCTTCCCTGCAAACGATGCGGTACCAGGTACAAGCGGGACAGTTATTGATGATGACTTCGACACCAGAAGCATCGGGGAAGCGATTGATAAAATATATGATGAGATGGGATTGAAACAAATTTCCCAAGAGGGAAGGGATATATGACACTCAGGATGTCACACGGAGTATTGGAAGTAGGGGACGTTCCCTAGATAGACTAGAGGATAGGCAGAACGAAGATGATGCAAGAAGTTGTGCAAACTGGGAGTACTCAGAGTCAGATTCCGATGGAGAAGCGGAGGAAGTGGAGTATGATGAAGGGAACCGAGGTGAAAAGCGGCTCCCTGGGAACCGAGAGGGGCGATGGTCTGATGCTAGGGGGTCCATAAAAAGTACACCGAAGTCCGCTGTACAGTCCAGCCGACATGAAGAAACACCCCACGGTCAGAGGGGGGCGTCGGCACCTGCCTATACAGATAGGTTAAGGGCACTGCCAGGTAGAAAGCAAGGCGGGAACGCCACCCCAGCAAGAGACCGAGGAGGTAAAGAAAAGGAAAAGGAGGATTGCGCATTCCAATTCCCACTGCTAGAGAAAGGGGGAGTAAGACCGCAATATATTCCATGGCCACACATGGACCGAGAGAATCTCAAAAATAAGCTTCCAATGTTGACATCGAGAGCCGGGAAGTGGATACATGAGCTAGAAAAAATGACGGGTGGCGTCACCCTAGCCATAGGGGACATCAAGTGTCTCCTAATTGCTATACTCGGAGAAAGAGCAGACGATGTGTGGAATAGGGCAGGCTACCCTAGGGTAACCATAACTAACACCTCTCATGACAGAGCGCCATTTAATAACTGCAGAGCAGCAGTGTCGAAAGCGCTGCATACTCTATATCCAGACACGTCCGATATGGGAGCTATAATGACTCGAAAAATGAAGGAGTCAGAGGATCCGTTGCTTTATATCCAGAATTTTCAAGATGCGTGGGTGCTCGAAATGCATGAGTCTTGGATGAAATCTATTCCTGTATTCTATCATATACTGTGCCAAGGGTTACCAGAACCGATGCAAAAACAACTCAAAAAATTGGTAGGAATAGAAGCTAAACCGTGGGCCGAAATCCAGTTGACAATTGCCCATTATTGTAGGCTGTTGCAAGAAAAGAATTGAAAGAAAGAGGCAACGCGTAAGGGAGAAGAGGCGAAGCTGGTGCAAAGGAAGCTCTTGAAGTATGTGCTCGAGGGAGCCATGCTAACAAGCTCAGCCGATTCAGGTGCCCAATGTGTCACTAACCCGCCGCAAAACAATTAGGGTAACGCGGGATATTATCCGAGAGGAAGGGGATTTGGAGAAAGAGGATGGCAGAGTAATCAGGGTGGCTTTAGAGGTAACCAAGGAGGTTTTCAAAATGTTCAAGGTGGTATCCAGAGTGCACCAATGGGCAGTCAGCTATGCCAGATGGACAGATGGCCCGACCACTACCAGTGTGTTGGCTGTGTGGAGTGACAGGACATATGGCACGCATGTGCAGAAGCCAAGGCATGTGGCAGAACAATAAAGGGATGGGGGCAGGCACAGTGAATCAACCGGCTACCCCACAACAGGGCAATGCACAAACCTATACCGTGCAGCAGCAGGCAGCTGGCTTGCAGCAAGGTGCACAGCAAGTGGTCCAGCCACAGAACATGGGGAATGTACCACAGGAACAACCCCAGCAGGCACTGCCGCAAGTGGCTCAGGGCACTAATTCCAGTGGGGAAAACCCACAGGCATACAGTGGACCGAACCTATGTATGAAATAGGACGGCTCACAGGGATCCCTGATGTGTTCTATCCTATCAGTGACACCAGACCCTAACAGGGAACCTAGGGTAAATGTCACCATAGGGTGAAAAGAATATTCCTTCTTAGTTGACACGGGTGCAACGCGCTCGTGCATACGAGAAGGCAAGTTCTCCTTGTCCGGCGAGGCAATAGACACCAAGAGTTTTACTGGAGCTCATAGCAGAGTTCCCTTTACAGATGCACTCCCAGTCTCAGTGGGAGAGTGCGACATAAATGTACCTTTACTGTACTCTCGTCAGTCCCCAGTAAACATCATGGGTCGAGATCTAATGACAAAGCTGAATATGTCAATCTCATTTACTGAGGATGGCATAGTATGCTCCACGCCAGGAATGCATTATTCCAACGTATGCAAAATGATCAGAGCATACTCAGGACATGCAGCTATGAGAGCTTTGCCGCTGGAGCAAGAGGTCTTCGAATATGGCGTGAGAGTGCTTATGGCGGGATTGCCGGGCCTCGCAGGCAAAACTATGAGGATCCCTGACGAGCTTCTTTTTAGACTAAGGATACCCATGCATGAAGAAGGGGGACAAATATTTCCTTTGGTAATACAGTTTGCCACAGTAAAGGGGAAGGTGGTTTTAGTAGAAGGATACGATGACGAAGGAAGGAAATGGTGCACTGTTATCGCCATTGAAGAAGGGTGTCGAGTGACTGACGTCACAGATGATGATCTGTTCGAAGAGCACCCTGACTTAGAGGAGACATGGGTGGAAGTAAGTCTCATATTCTGGGTCAAAATGATCAAACGAGAAGTGCCACAGCGGATGATGCTAGTGATGGCACGACCAGAATACTTTGAGGAGGACATGGCCCAGGTGCCAGTCACAGTATGGACAAAAGGGCCTTATGACGTAGGACTCCTGAAGGGGGAAGGAGAGGTGAAGATTAAACTCAAGCCTGGAGCGATCCTACCAAAAGCACGACAATACCCCATGTCCATGATGGAAGAGGGCATTCTGGTAACGTCAGAATCACCTTGTAACACGGTGATCTATACTGTCAAGAAATCGAAGGGAGGATCTTCGCGTTTAATCCAGGATTTACGAGTATTGAACGACATAGTCGAAGACGAGTTCCCTCTAGTCCCTAATCCATCCACTATTTTGTGCAACATACCCACGGAGGCAAAATATTTCACGGTAATCGATTTGAAGAATGCATTTTTCTCGATTCCATTGCACCGTGACTCACAAGACCTGACGTCATTTACTTTCAGACAAATGCGCCTGAAAAGTACAAGGCGGCCACAGGGGTATTGTGAATCTCCGTACATTTTTAACAGAGTCCTGCAAATGGACCTAAGCAACATTCCGATAGACAGTGTTGTATTGCAGTATGTAGATGACATTCTGATCTGCAGCACCACTGAAGAGCAATGCCGACATGAATCTGTCCAGCTATTGACCATATTAGCTGAGAAGGGATACAAAGTGGACAAGGACAAGTTACAGTACTGCCAGCAGGAGGTGTTATACATAGGGCAACTAATCTCACATGAGGGGAAAAAGGTAACACCAGAGAGGGCTGAAGCTATCATGAACACGGCTAAGCCACTCATGGTAAAACAAATGCAGAGCTTCTTAGGCCTATGAAATTATGTCAGAGCATGGATCTTCGATTACAGCTCATATACGAAGCCCTTGCTCCAGGCCTTAAAGAAATCCCAGGCAACAGGGGAAAAAATGTAATGGACTGAAGAGATGGAAAAGGGGTTTGCCGAGCTCAAGGGGGCAATTTGTAAGGCCCCAGTTCTCGGGATCCCCAATTATGCAGAGGAAGTCTATCTCTTCTCTCATACCGATGGCAATTTTATGACGGCAGTGCTCGCTCAGCGAACATCGCTGGGGTACAAGCCCCTAGCGTACTACAGTGGGAGCTTGGACCCGGTCATGAGGGGCCACTTCCCATGCGAGCAAAATTTAGCAGCCGCCGCGTTTGCCATCGAGAAAGCGTCATCCATTGTGATGGGATGCTCCATGACATTATATGTTGAGCACCCATTATTTGCCATATTGGAGAAGCCAAAAGGCACCTTGACTTCACAGAGAGCATCCGCATATGAGATGATTATCTCAAATCCATCGATCAAAATAGTGCGATGCAAAACTGTGAACCCTGCTATGTTTATTGCTGAGACAGTCACAGAGGGAGAACCTGTGCATGACTGCGCCAATTATGAAGAGTTTTATGATGAAATCCAGAGAGTAAGAGAGAATGCACTGCCAAGCGGAGAAGTCGTCTTCATTGACGGGTCATCGAGAATTGACCAAGAAGACGTGCAAAGGTATACAGGCGTGGCCGTGATCAAACACATGGCAAATGGAGAGTTCCAAGTACTTGACAGTGCACGAATACCATCCCACTATTCGGCACAGGCTGCAGAACTAGTGGCATCGATACTCGCCATTGAGAATCACGCAGACCAGGAACAGTGACTCCGCCTATGTGACGTCCACCGTGCACGCAGGCCTGGCACGATGGAAAAGGAGGGGCTATCTCCGAGCGGACGGCACGCCAGTGCAACATGCAGCCTTGTTGGACAGGCTGATAAAAGCACTACAGCTCCCAGTGTGCATAGCGGTCGTCAAGTGCGCCGCTCACACCAAGGGAACAGATTTTGTGTCACGTGGAAACCATGAAGCGGACACGGAAGCCAAGCGCATGGCATCCAAGGGTGAGACAATCATGGACGTGGAGGTGGCACGTACCCATGAACGAATGATGATAGCCCGAGCCACCCCAGAAGCCTATAGCAATATGGGGCAGACACAGTTAATGGAACTCCAGGGGGAGGCACCTCAGGATGAGAAGAATTTATGGAAGCGTCGAGGGTGTTCTTTAAACCCCTCTGATGGGTTATGGAGGCAGGACAGCACTGGTAAACCAGTAATGCCTGTCACCCTTCTAAAGGTAGCGTTAGAACAGCTCCACTACCCTTTCCATATGTCAAAAGAAAATCTTGCTGCAACGCTCTCAGAAGACTGGTTCACGCCGAATTTAGCGGAGCATGTTGCATTCTTTATGGTCAATTGCATAATTTGCCAGCAATTCACCTCTGGGCACACATTGAAAGTGATGAGAGAAATCATTCCCAGACCTGAAGGGTCTTTCCAGCCCCTGCATATCGACTATGTTGATATGATTCAGGTTTGTAATGGGTACAGGTATTTAATTGTCGTGGTGTGTCCATTCTCCAGATGGATAGAAGCAGGGCCCTGTACACACCCTGACGCTGCCTGTGCTGCTAACTTCCTGGTGAGGTAGGTTTTCCCTAGGTGGGGGGTGTGTGAGGTTATGAGGTCAGATAACGGGCCCCATTTTGTAAACTCAGTGTTTGAGCAGATTAGCTTGTTGTTTGGTATAAAGCACAAGTTTTCGTTGGCGTATCACCCAGAAGGAAATGGCATAAGTGAATGGCTCAACGGCCTGTTGAAAGAAAGGATAGCTAAGTTGAAGTTCACATTAAAGAATGGATGGCTCCACTGCCTGCCATTGGCATTGTATGCGCTTCGGAACCAGCCAGGCTCCGACCATGACCTCACGCCGCACGAAATTATCACTGGTAGAAGGATGAGAACCCCTCTTACCCCCCGAGATAGAGCTAGATGTGATGCCCAGCCTGCTAGGGAGGTTCTGGGAGCAGAAATGAAGAATTACCTTGACTGTCTTACCTCTAGTACATCTGTCATTTCAGGCCAGCTGTAGCGACGGAGTAAAGGGAACAGCACATCACAAACCGCAACAGACGGTGCTTAGACAGGCGCAGCACACAGCCTTTGTGCGCCACTCATCTTCCCTGGTGACAGCGTTTTGGTGAGGAAGAAATGGGACGAACCACGATTTAATGGCCCTTTCATCGTAGAGGACTGCACCCCATCCGCTGTCAAGCTCCAAGGAAGAAGAGCCTTTATAGGAGAAGGCACTCCTACTATAGCTACTGCCGAGGAATCCGCAGACAACGGAGAAGAACCTCAGCACGTGCAGACAAGATCTATGACGAGAAAGAAGGACGCATGAGCAGACAAGTTACAAGAACGAGGAAAAAAAATATATATAAACGTGAGACTTTCAAAACAAGACAGTTCTTCAAACCAAGTGAAAGGTGATAAAGGGACATTAAATGAACATTCAGTGTAGCCAACAAAGAACTTTTGTGAAAATCTTGTCCACACTGAACCTTTTCTATAGGCATAAAAAAGACAATAAGAAGCAAGCAAACACCCTGTGCAACCAAAGGTGCAGGTTAAATGAAGAAAAACACGTATTCATATCAGCAAAAGCGTTAAGCTCAGGAACATTTAAAAGCCACACAAAGCATTGCAAAACCTAAGACTTTGGTAAGCAACAGAACCGGACATTCCTGTAAACTGAAGCTGTTATTCTGAAGGATCCAGCATAAAGACTTTGTTCGCGATCATATGGTTCATCCCAGCAGAAGCCTCACGTGGGATGTGCTAACCTACTCCCAAATGGTGGTACTGTCATACCCGTCACTCATAGGGAGAGAAACAAGTGTCACTGAATACATTCAAGACCCAGAAAACGAGAAGGTAATCAGGCAACTATTGACTGTCATCGCAGAGGTCTTTGCCGAGTTGCCTGAGCACAGTGACTCAAAGACCAAAGCTCCCTCCTCAAGCAGTCATTGACAAAGTGACCTACACGTTATTCTTTCGAATCATTGAGGAGTGCCCAGAACTTGTCAGGAGGGCCACAGATACACTGACGTTCATCAGACATCCCCGAAACAATCATTTTCTAAACCAGATATGGAGTAAACTAAATAATCTGGTAGCAGACCACGCAGCAGGAAGGTGCAAGACCTGTTCAAAACAACAGAAAGACTTGTGATCGGGACCCAACAAAACAAAGCAAATGCCTCTGTCCCCTGCAGACACGCAGCTCGCCCACAACGTCCTTGCAGACTATCCAGAAATGGTGGGAAGACCTGATGACGTTGACGTTGCAACATTTCTCAGAGACCCAGCCAATTTCCTACACATGAATATCCTTCTCCATGGCATCATGCTCCAACTGGAGCTGTTCAACTTCCAGCGAGAATTCCTAAGGAGATTCCTGTGAAACTATCCGGCAAGGGACAGATCGACGAGGTAAAAACAGATCACACTGCATGGAAGACCTGTGACCTAGGAGCCAAAGAGACAGAGCAAATGTCATTAACACCCGAAGACAGTCGATACGCATTTTGCGTTTTCTTTCATCTCATTGAAAACTTTCCAGAACTAGTGGGCAGACCTCACAACATTGATGTGCCCACTTTTCTTAATGATCCAGCAAAGAATGCCCAACTGAACAGGCTCCTAAGAGCTATTGCATCACAATTAAGAAGCAATTATGGACATCTGCTGCTGAGGCGAGCCTTAGAAAGGAGAGATCCAAGATAAAACTCTTTAGAATCCACAGCCGGGGGCAGAGCAAGGAAACAAAGACACAGTTTTTCATGCTCCCAACGTAGAACGAATCAAAAGGGGATAACTACATCTTGAACTTCTTTTCCTATTTTTCTTATTTTTTTTCTATTTTTCATCATCATCCCGCAGTGGAGTAAATGGGGGGGAGAGAGTCTGTTCAGCAACTCGACCTCGAAGAACCAAGCGAAAGGAGCAGAGCCACGAACTTCACTGCCGTGTTTACCTTTTTCAACCTTTTTCTTATTTTTTCCTACCTCCTCATATGTTCACTGTTATTTTTATTTTTGTTTTTATTTTTTTCAATGGTTTACCTATGCGTGATGTGCAGCGAAGCCATCCTTTCAGGGTGGCGCAGTGAACAGATCCCTGCATGTCCTCAGGGCCGAAGCGAATTGGAAGAGTGCCCTGGGACTGCGTTTATCACGGAAATACAAAACGAATGTGATGTGCTGAAAACAATAGTTTAACCTTTTCCATAATCTAGCAGAGGAACTGTATTACATTAAGCAGAGACTATCATCATCATCACTCGTAAGAGAGGGGGGGACATTGAACTGCACTTGTCACTTTAGTGTGTACAGAACGTTTGAGCGACGAGATTAGAACAAGAAGAAAAAATAGACTATTGACTGTGGACATATTTGAAATGGGGGCCCAAAACAGTAATTTAGTCGTGCCGCCAGCAGAAAGGCTCCCAAGGTTTCCTGGAAGGAGATGCTGCAAATTGTCCTTTAAAGCCGTAATATGTATATGCATAGTGATTATTGTAGTATTTTTGTCTCTAACTATCAGAACTGCATTCATTATCGGTGCACGGAGCATCCCAATGTCTGTGCTTCCACCAGGTAATGAACATCTGGGGCCCACAAAAGCACCCAGACCTTATATTGTCATCCCTGTTCCAAGAAAAACTGACGATAAAACAAACGATTTACAGTTGAATGTAATTAGCAGTAACACGTATAAACTTGAAGTAATGAATGGTGAGAAAGGCTGGAGACAGGGTCAGCACGGAATGAATGATAACATAGCACTGTCCACGGCACGCACCCATACACTGAGTGCACACGAACAAGGGCAAGTGTCAATGGCTATAAAACCGCAGGCCAAACTAACTGAAAGGGAGAAATCACCGGTGGAACAAGCAGCTCCAGAAAGCAGGGAGCAAAGTGAGAAACCGAACCGAAGTGAGATAGCACAATCACTCAATGAAACGGAGGAAGCCGCAAAAGAAATCACTGAGAAACGCATGCGGTAGTCAACTATGCGTTCCCGCTCATACGTAGAGCAAAGAAACTACATGAGGAGTTGAGCAAGAAAATCACAGAACCTGTAATAATGAGCACGTCTGCTCCAACGCCAGAGATAAGCAACCGGCCTACAATGCCACCAGGTGTTGGGAAGATAACAAGCCAATGGTGGTGGGAAGAGTTCTACAACAGAGTGTACAAGGGAAAGAAAAGAAATGCAAGCCCTTCCTCTACTATGACAGTGCAAGAAGTGAGACCTGTCCCACCAAGGATAACGCCCGAGAGACTGTCTGAACGGAAGAGCAGTACAGACGCATTCAGAGACATAGTGATAGCCAATTACAGAAAAACGCCAAGGATCAAGAGAAGTCCATATGAAACTGATGATGAGTTAAACGATTACTTGGAAAGCACGGCCCATCTTGGAAACAACATATGGTACCAGCACATGAAGGAAGTTGGACAAAGACAACCAGAAGGGGAATGTTTCGTCTGTGCACTCCTGCCATACAGCATGGGAAAGTCCAAGATCTTCGTGGCTGTAGAAGTAGATGTCCCCAAAGCACACTGCATGTCGCACGTAGCTATGTGCAACACCAGAGGACAATTCATGGGAAGAGATGCCTCATTGATATGATAACGAAAAGGACTACCCTGATGAAGACGGGTTTGTCCAGGACATCAAAACAAGAAATAGGGCGCACACCAAGAATCATGTGATTAGATATGAAAATCCTGACGTCAAAGGGTCAGGAATAAGGTGGAAAATAAACTCAAAACTGAACATCCAAGGGAAAACAGCAGAAGAAGCTCAAATATGGAAGAACTGAGGACAAATGCAGATCTGGGGATCAGTAGTCTCCCCAGACGGATGGGAAGAAGGAGTAGTAATCTGCCGAGCTTGGATGGTCCTTGGGAGCCTGTAAAGAAGCAATAGAGAACTCACAGAGACTATGCAGACCATTGTGGCCAAAATTGCTAAAGCTGTTGACATGGGTCGAAGACAGAGGAGGACCCTTGCAGATAGTACCGCTGGAAAACCCAAAACTGTGCTTTAGAAGTAATGGCATGAGGAAAATGGGGGAAAATCAAAACTGCGGACAAATTTATTAAGCCCCAGGAATGACACAAGGGGTCCAAGGCATATATAAGACTACCTAGGAACTGGAGAGGCATATGCACACTGGTGAACGTCCATGTTCCTGCACTAGTGATCCCAAAAAGTGAACTGAATTTGGACAGCTTTCCGAAAGCAGATGCTCACCTGAGGAAAAGGAGGTCTGTGGAACTAAAGTCCAGAATGAAGAGAGAAAACTACTTTTCGGCCAAATCAGAAGAGGCATTTCATGCGATTCCATACGAACACCGGCTGTTTAGCCTCACCTCAACCGTATTCACAATGCTCTTGCCACACATCCAAATTGGGGTGAATGCTAAATGGTTGCAGATTACCAGATCAGAGTTACGGCAGACCATCAATACCACCATAAAAGGGTTCAACGCAATCAAGGAAGAACTGAGAGCAGTCAGACTGATGACCCTCCAGAACAGATATGTGCTTGACATGATCACTGCAATGGATGGAGGTGTTTGTGAAAAAATTGGAGAATCATGCTGCACTTTTATACCATCACACGACGAAGAAAATGGAACCCTCACAGAGGCCATTAGCATGTTAACGACCCTGAAAAACAAGATGACTGAGGAAACAGATGAAGTAGATGATGACAGCTGGTTTGGGAACCTATTCTCATGGGTCCCGCAATGGATGGCCGATATATTCAAGTTTCTGAGAGCTTTGCTAGCAGTGGTGCTGCTAGGAGTCTGTGTTATCAAGATAATCATCACACAATGCCAGAAAACTGCAAAGAAGGCCATTGGGATGAAAATTATGGTTGATGTCGAACCAGGCTGGAAGACCAGAGACCTGACAGATGAGGAGATAAAGGATTTTGTGAAGGCCAGTAAATTTGCACCAGAGGGAACAAAATTCACTTATCACAAGAAACGAAGAAGGTATGAAGGCAAATGGATTTACTGCAGTCCAAATGGACAATGCCAGTTGATGACCTGGAACAAGGATGAGCATGTGAAAACAGCAGGAAGCTTGAAAGAGGTGATAAAGATATGGACACCAAAATTGCATACTTTCACGCCTTTTTGTGTAAACCCAGGAGACGATGAGCAAGAAGCTGAGGAATCAAAGAAACTGAATATAAAGGAGGAAGTAGGAGTGGTCGATGAACCGACCAGAGGGGGGAGTGTAGAGGAGGTCCCAGATATGACCCGCACCCCTGCCCTCCATTGCGAGTTGCCAGTAAGGTACTCGCCGTGGTATGTGATGTACGAGGAGCAGCTGGACCAACAAAGGGCTGCAATGGGCTGCTGCCCTGGGTACATTAGAAGATCAATACCTGTTGAAATGCCCATAACCAGGCAACCCTGGGCAGCACGGTACCCAATCAGACAACCGTACCTGCCATTTGTACGAAACAACGAGTATTTACAGACTGTCCACGAGGAAACCCCGAAGGCCTTAATGGAAGGCCAATGGAAATAGACTAAGGGCCTAGGCAGCCCCGAGAACAACCAAAAGTGTCTACTGAAAGCTATGCATGCCAGTACCGACAACTGCGAGGATAATTGTAATGGACGAAGGGGAGAGACACTGTGAAAAACGTATGAGAATGGTGCCATAAGACAAGATGGAAGCAACCACCTTATTGAACGTGTGTAAATAAGCTTGAAACGCAAGAAGCTAAGTAATCGATACCGCCTGCAATGCTTAAGTAGAAGAATAGAGCGGCATGCGCCAGCTATATATGTCTACCTCAATGCGGCACAATGTACACGTGCAACTCCATTTTGTATGAGCAGAAGTACTCCCAGGCAGCCAAGGCCTGACTGGCCAGGTTTCATATCCAGGTCCAAGCCGAGGAAAGGAGCGGAATCGAAACCTAACAAAGGATGGCTTAAGCCTGGGGAATCGAGGTCAACCCGGGAGGGGAAGGCAAGCTCAATTAAAGAGAGTCGAAACTTCAGAGCATACCAGCCTGCCCTGTGAAGGTCAAGATAAGAGAGGCCCATGCAGGTGGCCAAGCGAACACAGAATCAAATGCACGAAAAGACTGAGAACTGAAGCAGATTCACAGTGAACAAACACGTGACCAGACAGGCGCGAAGATGTACCACCGCCTGATGTCTTCCAGAACCCGAGGATGCCATAACTTTTCCTGATAAGAGACCACAGATCCGAGGCCATACCCAGCCAACTAATTGACACATAGCCCTAAAACACTGATTGATGGAAGGGAGGAAGGGTGAATCTTGGGACACTAGGCACCTGGATGTCTATTCTGCATGCTGCTAATTAAAGTGGAGATTTATTTTTAGGGGTGTAACATGCCCAATCACAATGGACCATGTAATCTAGGGTCCTATAGAAACTGTAACCAATAGGACATCTTACTTTCAGTGACGTCAATCACGTGTCTTGTAGAGGGATGGGCGTAGACGCCCCACCCGATAAGAGTTATCCAATCCGTATGCTTTATTTTCATATACAGATATAATCCCTATACTTAAGTTACCTTTCCCAACCAACTATATTGCATGATGATTTTTTTATAGAAGTGTACGTCAATGATGACGGAATTTGCCAATAAAAGCGGCTGTTTGACTGAAGTTCGGGGAAGTCGGGCGAGACAGGTGTTTGCGATGCTGCTGATTTCCATAAACTGATGTATGTATCATTAAACGGACTTCCCTTTGCCAATTTACTGAGTTCTGATTATTGATTCTTGCCAGAGTATGTGAATCCTGCACTCTGCCCTTGTATGGTGCAGCTATCTTGTATTACAAGTTTTCGAGGGTGAGTGCTGACCAATGGGCCCGTCAGTAATTGCCTCTCCTCGTCAACACATGATTGCGCGAACTATAAAGAATTTTATGATGAGATTCCCAGAGTGAAAGAAAATGCATTAGCTGAAGGAGAAATCGTCTTCGTTGATGGTTCTTCGAGGATCAATCAAAATGATGGACAGAGATATACAGGCGCCGCTGTGGTAAAGCACATGGCAAATGGGGAGTTTCAAGTACTTATTAGTGCACGATTACCCTCACATTATTCAGCACAAGCTGCAAAATTATTGGCGTTGATACTCGCACTCGACAATCACGCAGACCAGGAAGTAACAGCGTACAGTGACTCTGCCTTGTGACGTCGACAGTGCAAGCAGGCCTAGCACGCCGGAAAAGGAGGGGCTACCTCCGAGCAGATGGCACGCTTTGCAGCATGCAGCCTTATTGGACAGGCTCATTAAAGCACTACAACTCCCAGTGGGCATAGCGGTCGTGAAATGCGCCGCCCACACAAAAGGGACCAATTTTATCTCATGTGGATGTCAAGCAGCAGACACTGAAGCCAAGCGTGTAGCAACTAAAGACGAAATAATAATGATTGTGGAAATATCTGATGTGCATGAGAGAATGATTGCTGCACGAAGTGAGCCGAAAGGCAATAGAAATATGGCAAAAACTCAGTTAATAGAGCTTCAAGGAAAAGCACCACACGAAGAGGAGAACCTATGGAAGCGAGGAGGGTGTTCTTTAAACCCCTTCGAGAGCTTGTGGTGACAAGACAGCACTGGTAAACCAGTAATGCCTATAGCCTTGTTGAAAATAGCACTGGAACAGTTACACTATCCAGCGCACATGACAAAGGAGAATCTAGCTGCAACAATTGCCGAAGACTGGTTCATACCGAACTTGGCAGCACACGTCGCATTTTTTATTGTAAACTGTATAATCAGTCAGCACTTCATGGCTGGGCATAAACTACGTGTGATTAGAGGAGTTATCCCAAGGCCTAATGGGCCTTACAACACTTGCATATCAATTATGTCGATATGATTCAAGTATATAACGGGTACAGGTATCTAATTGTTGTGGTGTGTCCATTCTCTAGACGGATAGAAGCAGGTCCATGTACACACCCAGACTCTACCTGTGCGTCCGAATTCCTGGTGAGGGAGGTGTTTCCCAGATGGGGAGTGTGTGAAGTCATGAGGTCAGACAATGGTCCTCATTTTGTTAATGCAGTATTTGAACAGATTAGCAAGTTGTTTGGTATATCATCCTCAAGGGAATGGGTTATGTGAGAAGCTCAATGGCTTGTTAAAGGAAAGGATAGCCAAGTTGAAGCTTACTATGAAGAAGGGATGGCTGCACTGTCTTCCACTGGCACTGTATGCACTCAGAAACCAGCCTGGTTCTGACCATCATCTCACGCCGCACGAAATTGTGACTGGCAGAAGGATGCACATGCCATTAACTCCTCTATATAGAGCTAGATGTGATGCTCAGCAAATAGGAGAAGTGTTAGGATTTGCGATGTAAAACGACTTGAATTGCATGACATCTTGTCTTACTGTAATTTCAGAACACAGAAGGAGATGCTGCGACAGACCAAGTTCCAGAATTACATATTCCTCCAATATTCCCTGGGGACACGGTCCTGGTGAGAAATCACACAAGAAAAAAGTGGGACGAGCAAAGGTTCAACGGCCCCTTTAAAATGGAGGACGTCACACCCTCTGCAGTCAAGCTACAGGGAAGAAGAGCTTGGATCTTTCTGTGTGACATCAAGCCATACATCGGAGAAAACCCTCTGCCTGCACCCCAACGCGTAGAGACTACAGACAACGGGGAAGAACCACAGCACGTGCAGACAAGGTCCATGACGAGGAAGAAGGACGCATGACCAGCCAAGCAAAGCCAAAGAACTCTTCTGCAAAGTTGTGCCTTAAGTCTGGACACTTCCTTTGAACAAAATAAGGGAAAAAGAACATAAAAACACGGATACTCTGTGCATCCTAGTTGCAGGGTGAAGGAGAAGAATTGCGCGTATAAGCCACAAAATAGCTTGTTGACTTTGAACTTTGGACTGAGGCACACTGAAACCTTGATAAGAAAAGAGATGCCTAATTTTGATCGAGGATACATCAATCGGAAGAGAATACAGTATCCTGATTCTTTCGATACAGAATCCCTGTTTGAACTCACTTATGGTGTCACGCAATAGTGACCTCACCAAAGACATTCTGATCTATTTTGAGTTAGTATTGAGGTCATACCCGTCATTGTTGGGAAGGCTCATGAATATAACAGAGTTTCTTCAAGATCCTGAAAATGAAAAGACAATAAGGAGGCTGCTCACAGGGATTGCAGAGCAGTTTCTTTTGCTCCCGCAGTACAGCGAGGACAAGACAAATGTCCCTGTCACAGGAGAATAGCAGACTAGCCAGTAATGTATTTTTTCGCTTAATTGAAGACTTTCCAGAACTTGTGGGGAGACATGCCAATGTCGACGTCCTCACGTTCATCAGAGACCCAGCGAACACTGCACATCTGAGTATGCTCCTGCATGGTATCGTAATGCAGGAGCATACTTTCTAGTAAGCATCAGAATCACAGGAGAAGAGTGTAAACTTTCCTTCAAGGGATAGATCGTAAAGGTGTTACAAAGGACTTCACTTTTGTTTATGCTGACAAGGTACCAACATGTCGTCTGGAGTGAAACAGATTAGAGGCATAGACTGGGAATTGGTTTACATGGACCATGCAAATTAAAACTTGCTGAAAGTATTGCCTCATTTGGAACTTTCGTTAATGAAAAAGGAACTGTTTCCAGAGACAATTATTCAGACAAAGAGGATAATCAGTCCAGCACTTGTGACCTGCAAGCAGAGGCAGCAAAATCCAGATAAAGTGGCTATGTCTAGCATGTATTAAAGAATTAGTTTTGTTTCTTTAGATGATCGAGATGGGAAACAAGAACAGCAATGTTGTCCTCCCTCATGAGGAAAGACATTCATATTGGCCCAGGCACAAATGCTGTAAATTAATGTATAAGTGCATCATTTACACATGCATTGTATTCATTATCATATTACTGTCATTGACGATTAGAGCTGCATTTTATATTGGTGCACAAAGCGTTCAGATTCCCGTGCATCCGCCTAATGATATACGCATAAAACCTACAAAGGTACCCAGACCTTACATAGTCATTCCAGTTCCTAGAAAGAATGATAGAGGGACTGAACTAGAGATGGATGGGATAAATAATGACACACACACGACCATTATGGTAACAAATTAATTGAAACGCTGGAGACACGGTCGGCAAAGTAAACCCGAGAAGGTGTTGATGAAAGGTACACGTACACAAATAATGAGTACATACACACCTGGTCTAGTGTCAATGACTGCAGAATCACATTCCAGAAAATGGGGAGTTTGGACAGAGCTCAACAAGAAGCTTCTTACCAAAGGGTGCCATAAGACACATGGAAAAGAAACTGTCAAGGAGGCAAAAGACTCTAGCGAATGAACGAAAAGAGACAGCACTGACGAGCACACCTGATCCAGTGATGAAAGGGTCAAGCTTGAGCCCTGCAATACAATCAAGTGCTGAGATAATGTCAGAATCAATATGGACGTTCACACAGAGCCAAAAAGAGACAGGAAGACAAGGAAAGACTTACCGGATTTCCTCCTACTCAAATGATACAGATGAAAATGTCAATGATCAATGATGGAGATACCTGAGAATCCTCCAGCAAGAAGAAGCTATACGGATGTGTTTAAGGATGTGGTTATAGCTAACTACAGGAAGACCTTAAGAATTAGAAGAAGCACACAAGAAGACAATAACAAATTGAATGATTACCTGGACAGCACAGCACACTTGGGAAACAATATATGGTACCAACATATGAAGGAATTTGAAAGACGAACTTCAGAGGAAGAATGCTTTGTTTGTGCACCCCTACCGTACAGCATGGGGAAGGCAAAAATCTTCGTAGCTGTTGAAATAGATGTCAAGACAGCGCACTGCCTATCATATTTAGCAATGTGCACGACCAGAGGCCAGTTCATGGGAAATGATGTTTCAATCAAATGGGCAACTGAAGCAACTGACCCAGATGAAGATGATTATGTCGAAGACATAAAGATCAGAAACAATAGCTAAACAAAGAACATAGTGATCAGATATGAGAAGCCTGCAGTTAAAGGAGCAGAGATCAGAAGAGAAACAAGCAAAAAGTTGAACGCGAAAGGGAAATCTACAGAAGAAGCTTGAAGATGGAAGGACAGAGGTGAAATGCAAATTTGGGGAACAGTGCTTTCTCCAGAATGATGGGAGAAAGGAGTAGTGATCTTCAGAGAATGGATGATCATCGGATACTATAAAGAAACAATTGGAAATGCACAGATGATATGCAAACCATTATGGCCAAGACTTGCAAGGCTGCTAACATGGGTCGAAGATAGAGGAGGACCCCTACAGATAGTGCCATTGGAGAATTCCAAATTGTGCTTCAGAAACAATGGTACAAGAAAAATGGGAGAAAATCAAAACTGTGGACGAATCTTCGATGCTACAGGGATGATGCATGGAACAGCAGTGATCATGGATCATTATTGGGCGTGTGGATCCAAAGCATATATCGGATTGCCAAAGAATTGGGGAGGTATATGTACATTGGTAAATGTCCATGTTCCAGCATTGGTGATTCCCAGAAGTAATCTGAATATTGATAGTTTCCTGAAAGCAGATCCTCACCTGAGGAAGAAGAGATTTGTGGAACTGATAACCAGGATGAAGAGAGAATACTACTTCTCTGCCATATCGATAGAAGCCTTTGATGCAATCCCATATGAACATAGGTTGTTCAGTTTAACCTCAGCAGTGTTCACGGCAATCCTGATGCCAAGAATTCAGGTGGGAGCAAATACTAAATGGTTGCAGATAACCAGATTAGAGTTACTGCAGCCCATCAACACACCCTAAAGGGATTTAATGCAATTAAGGAAGAGTTAAGAGCGATTAGACTAATGACGCTCAAGAACAGATATGTCCTAGACATGACCACAGTTATGGATGGAGGTGTTTGTGCACAAATCGTAGTATCGTGTGGCATATTTATACCATCACACGATGACGAAAATGGAACCTTAACAGAAGCCATAGGTATGCTGACAAAACTACAGAACTAGATGATAGATGAAGTTGACGAAGTTGATGACGACAGTTGGTTTGGATTACTTTTTCATGGGTTCTACAATGGATGGCAGATGCATTCAAGTTCCTAGGAAATCAGTAAACTCAAGCAAGATAGAATATTTGGACATGGAACTATTCATTGAAAATGCACAGATTCAAACAAAATGATTCACCAAACCAACAGCAGGAAAAAGTCTCCTCCATGCAACCTCATTTCATCCAAGACATACAATTCACAATATACCATTCGGGGAGATCCTTAGAGTAAAACGAAATTGTAGCACTATTTCCACCTATCGGGAAAATTTGAAATCCACTTATTTGAAATTTAAACAAAGAGGTTATGGTATCAACAAGATAAAAACGGCAATAAAGAAAGTTGAAAACATCTCAAGTGATTCTTTATTACTAGATAAACCAAAAACCACAGATATTAAACGCAAGACCCAATTCATATCAACTTACAGTACAGACTCAAGGAAGATAAAGAAAATTTGATCAGAGAACTGGAACATTCTCCTCACGGATTTAAGCTTAAGAAACCATGTGGAAGAAAAAGCAAGTATCTGTTTTCGTAAAGCTCCGACCATAAGAAATCTAGTGAGCCCGAGTTTTCTAAAACCATTACCGGAAACCAGAAAGATATTTTTTCAATCGCTAATGAAAGGTACTCAAAAGTGTGGACATTGCAAATTATGCCCATTTCTGAGCACAGGAAAAAAGGAAATTTTATTACCAAATGGCAACATCAAACAAATTAAACAACTTATCAACTGCAATTCCACATTTGTGATTTATGGACTGGAATGTGTCTGCAAAAACCTCTATATAGGCAGCACGATAAGGAAGCTAAAAGTTAGAATGTTTGAACACTTAAGAGCTATTCAAAACCGTGACCTAAGATCTCCCATTGCAATGCATATTTTGGAAAATCATCCTATGTTTGACATATCAGGATTGAGAATATTTGGCTTGGAGAAAATTTCCCTACCGCCAAGAGGGGGGAACAAAGAAGACATTTTGAGAAAGCAGGAATGCAAGTGGATTTGCATAATGGATGTATGCATAACTGGTTTGAATAATGATACAGAAATGTATAACTGGTTATGAGAATATTTGTTTGTACAATGACACTATAATATATAAATTCGCTATATTATATTTTTTATTTATGAAGTGAGTAAATTGTTTGGCCAAAAAATGTACTAATATAAAGTATTGTGTTTTGTTATGTTAGGAAATAACACTTTGGTTGAAAAATAAATTTGCTTGAGAAATTAGATCTTTCTTATGGAAACATAAAATCAACATAATAAATTCCACATAGAAAAAACCATACATAAATCAACAATATAAATTAGCTGTATACTCCCTTTTTCTTAACAATCTGACTACTTGCATGAGCCTGTATCTTGTAAGCGCATGCAGGATCGAATCTAGAACAAAATGGCCACTAAAGCGTGAGCGGACGCGATGACATCATCGCGCTACGCGAAATAACGTGACGCGTGGCGTGATGACGTCGGTGCGACCCGCGCGAGCGATATAAATAGTGCGAGAAGAGATAAAGTGGCCGCGAAAGCATCCGGCGGCGCTCTGCTCTGGAATCAGGACAAAAGGAGGACTTTGAGAGGAAAAACAAAATTAAACAACAAGGTGAGGCACTTTGATCTGCATTTAGTCTTATAATTTGAAATACTGGTTAGAAAAAAGGACTCCAATAGCCAAATAGTTGTTGAAACTGAAACCTTAATACAAAATTAAACAAGACCTTTTCTATCCCCTATAGAATCTGAAAGGAATTGAAAGCAGAGGGCTGCAATATTAACAACAGTAGAATATCCTAAAACAAATAAGGATTGAAGTGAAAGTTACCCTAAAAACTAAGGGAAATTTAAGAATAATCTTTTTTGGTGAGTATAAAACAATAATTGTTAAACTAATAACTATATAAAGAATAATTATGTAGTAAAAAATCATATGTCAATGGTCCCTTTTCTAAAAAATTATCCTTTTCTTTTGATTTATTGTCTTTTTTACTAAAAGGTTATTAAGATTGTGTTAAACTCTCCTGAAGAACCATTGCAAAGAGCGATGGGGAAACACGTGTAGAGAGTATTTGGGAATTGGAATATACTAAATGGTAAATTGAAAAACAAATTCAATGGATAAGTTCGCATGTGATGCTAACATGTGTAGTATACAATAAATGGAATAATGGAACCACGAAATTGACTAGTTGCAATTATTAAATTGTGGAATTTTGCTTTTCATATTTAATTTATGAGAGTACTCACCGAAAACAAATACAAAACAAGTGGTTGGCGCATTAGAGTAAAATTATAACTCTTATCGATTCTTAAGTTCCTAGGAACCCTGTTGGTGATGATATTGCTTAGATTCTGTATAATCAAGCTAATAATCTCTCAGTGCCAGAAAACTGCAAAAAAGGCCATAGGGATGAAAATCATGATTGATGTTGAGTCAGGATGGAAGCCCAAAGACCTGACTGATGAAGAAATAAGAGACTTTGTGAAGGCCAGCATTTATGCAGCAGAGGGAAAAAAGTTCCTGTATCCGAAGAAGCACAGAAAATATTTAGGAAAATAGATCTATTGCAATCCAAGTGGAGAATGTCACCTCATGACATGGAACAAAGATGAGCATGTAAGAACAGCAGGATGCTTGAAGGGAGTCATAAAGATATGGCCCGCAAAGAAGCCTTTCTCCAGACCTAGATGTCTACATCCAGAGGATGAAATACAGGTGAATGCCAGGTAAGAAGTGAGTGGTCGATGAATCGCCGGGAGGGAGGAGTGAAGAGGAAGTGCCAAGCATCATCTGCACTCCAGCCACCCCCTTTGAAGTGGCAGGTACGTTCACGCCAAAATATGTGACGTATGACAAACAGATAAACCAGCAGAGAGCCGCAGCTGGGCTTTTCCCAGTGCCTATAAGAGTAACAACATCTATTGAAGTACCGACACCTAAGAAAACCTGGACAGTAAGCTACCCATTGAGAAAACCATATCTACAGGCAAGACAAAATAACGTTTGTCAGAATGGGGTACCCGAAGAAGCCAAGAAGATAATAAAGGAAGACGAATGGTGACGTCATAAGAAATCGGACTGACGTACATATAGAAGATATAATGACCTAAGAATACTGACAAAGAGACGAAATACCATGGATAAGTGACATCTTGAGCCTAAAATGAAGAAGTTGATGTCAAGATGCAGAAACATATGCCATATGCACGATGAAGATATTCAGTTAGTTTAAACGTGTACAGATGCAAGAAACCACAAGAAGCAAAGAAATCGTTAAGCTTACTTATGCTTAGTAGAAAATAGATTGCGGCAAGTGCCAGCTATACATATATAAACCTCAAAAGCACTTTATAGATACGTGTAAATCCACTATGCACATGGGCAGAATTGAACAAAGGTTACTAAAGGTCTCAAGAGGAGAGTGTTGCAGCAAACAAATCGAGAGTTAAAACAGAGAGAAACCCAGCTGAAGGTAACCATGTGTATCGGGCTGGAATAGGCCAACAATGGATACAATTAAAGAGAAAAGGAAGTGAGTATCCTGTTCAGAAAGGTCAAGATAAGCCACAGGTGGTAGAAGACTGACAGAATTAAATCAAATACACGGAAATGCATGAAGAAGAGGCCGATTTCTGGGTGTCAGAATAATGTGACAAGGCAGGCAGGAAGGGATGAGACTTTCACACCTACGCATGGATCCCTGCCATAACCATACTCCTTAACTTTCTCAGACCAAGAGCAGACTCAAGGCCAAACTACAAAGAAGTAATTTACACATGACCACTGAGGTGATGAATGATTGTAACCTAATTGGAGGGATGCTGTTGTGCAGACTAACTCTCTGCACCTGGCTGGCTGTTCTGCATGCTGCTAGGCGCAAGTGGAAAAGTATGAGTGGGGTTGATGCCAACCCAATCATATAGGGTCCTATAGTGAGTAGAACCAATGAGACGTCGTACTTTTAGTGATGTTTATAGTGGCTATTTTAAAGGAAGGGCTTAGTTGCCCCACTTGACATTGATTATCCAATCCCCTCTCCCCGTTACCACATACAGTTATAGTACCTATTTTAAAGTTACCTTCCTATAACGAATCACATAGCATGTTAGGTTTTTAAGATTGCACGTCAATGATGATGAGTTTTTGATATAAATACTGTTTTTTCTGGAATTAAGTGGAGTTGAAGCGAGAAGGAAGATCGAGCGGTTGCTGATGTTCATTGAACTCCCTGTTTTGTGTACTTGTCATTAAACAGACTCCCTTTGCCAAACTATTGAGTTGTCATAATTATTTGGTGAAAGAGTACGGATCTGCATCCCATCTCGAGGGTGCTGCTACTCATTTTAAAGGACTTTTTGGAGACCCCCAGTCTTATGGGTAAGCTGGGGTCCATCCAGTTCAACTGTGTTGGGGTATTGGTGGGGGGAATGTGTGCTTGGGTGTTGGTGGTGGGAGGGGGGAATGTGTGCTGGGGTGTTGTTGGGGGAGGGGCGAATGTGTGCTGGGGAGTTGGTGGGGGCAGGGAGGTTTGTTCGACACAAAATAAATCTTGTTCATACTGCATAGAAAGCTTTGACATTCATGATTGTGTTCAAGTACTCTTTATTGGACAAGTGATGTATGTCAAATAATATATAAAGGGCACCTGGCGGAGCCCTGATATACCCAGGGGGGTACCTGTATACAAAATGCTAACAATCAGGATGAGAGATCCAAGGACAACTATCTGGTTGAGAAACTATTTTATTTCAATCTCCATCCAATTTGTTTGCACAGATAATAGAATTAAATATTTACATAACTTTCGATAAGCACGAAAATAGTATGGACAGATGTCATTTTTAACATAGGAAATACAGATATGTATCAACCTCTCTAGTATCGAGGTAAAATTTCTGAAGTAATGCACAAATATAAAATACAAATGAGTGGGGACAAGATTTGACAAAGTGCTGCCCAGGACTGTGGTAAGTCCGGGGGTGTTGAACAAGACGGTGTACACAACACTATCTACAAACACATATACAATGAAGTATTAACAGTTGTGTCACGGAACATCGACACTGTAGTGTTTTGGCCAAGAAGGGCTGGGTGAGAGCCCAAAGTGTTGGTGGCCTTCACCAGGATGAACGCTGAGCGTGGTACTGTCGTGCAAGTGATCTGTGGGGGAAAGTGATAGCTATCAGGATCTCACGGGGGTAATTGTCATTTTAAACATTATTCAATAATGGCTAATTGGTGCCTGAATACACAGTGCCGTGTATTAGAAGTACAACTTACCATCTGCTAGAGTTACAGCGTTGACGCTGTGCTTAAGAGTCCTTAATTGTATTCAGGACTGTGAGGAGTCCATGGTATTGGGTTGCATGGACCGACTCAGAGGATTTCGGGTCCTTCAGGCTGGAGGAGTTGGCCTGGTAGGTCTAGAGGCTGCAGGAGAGAAGGTCATAAAACCGTCAATCCATGTCCAGACCTAGATACATAGGGCCTCATTACGAGGTGGGTGGTAAGGGATTACCGGCACTGGTAAGGGCACCGGTGCTGGTAATCCCTTACCGCCCTACTACGAGTTCCCTTTGCGGGTCCTTCCTGAACACCTGCTTTTAGCAGGCTTTAAGGACGGGACCCGCAAAGGGATACCGGGTCAATAACAGTACCGCAATTTGCGGTACCGTCATTGCCGCCTTCCCATTGAGCCCTATGGAGGCTCAAATGGGAATGGGGAATGGCCCTGGTGAATGGGGATTTACCGGTCCTGCCGACTTCGGAATGGACGGGTAATTGCTCCATTCACCAGGCCGGAGTCGGAAGGGTTTTGGAGGCAGCCTCCAAACCTCCAACCTCGTAATGAGGCCCATAGTCTATAGTGTGGCCATAAGGAGATTATACGAATCTCAGTGGGTTGAACAATGGCTTTTAGTGGGCTAGGTGCCAAGCGGTGAGGTTTGCCAAACCCAACGTCCGTGTGGGGCCGGTGTGGTCAAATGGCCAGAGGCTCCTCACAGGCTCTCGCCACACGGACCACTAGCGATCTGTTTTTTCGGCACTACTGATACCTCGAGTACAGTATGTCAGTAAGGCACCGTAGCGAGCACACGTGTCCATTCCGTTACACCACAAGCCCATTTTTTGCTTTAGTAGAGTTCACCTGGATACCGCTCCACCACGCCATCCACCTTTCCACTCTCCAGTACTTGCGCCAGTAGCACCATCATCCACACTGGAACTATATGTATATTTGTTGGCCATTTGACCACACTGGCCCCACACGGACGTTGGGTTTGGCAAACCTCACCGTTTGGCACCTAGCCCAGCATCCGGGGGCAGTGGCACATGCCTGCGGCAGCAGATGTTATGCAGCATGGCACAGGTGAATAAAATTTTCCCCACTTTCTCTGGCGCATACATCAGTGCCCCTCCTGTACGGTCTAGGCACCGGAAACGTGCCTTCGGCAAACCAAATGCCATTTCCACACAGATGCGTGTACACCTATGGGCAATGTTATATGCCAGCTCTGCTGGAGTTTGTGGATTACGCACAGGGGTCATGTGCCAGATGTACTGCGGGTATCCGGAATCACCTGCAGGGGACAAAATGTGTATATTAGGCCTAGGTCGGTTCAGTGGATGTGCAAGGGATACATATCAATTCACTAAGCACTATGGTCATGTATGTGTGCTACAACTACATGCTATCGCATTGCAAGCATTGTATTCTTCCATCATCTTTAGGGACATACATGGACTGGGCTATGGATGCAGCCTGTGTAAATGAGTAAGGTGATATATCGCAGGTTAAAATTGTATGCACTTGGTGTCAATGTACATGCAGCAGTGTATCAAAGACTATGTTTATGGATATATGTGTGACACTCATGCTGAACAAGTACGGTCATGTTTCCATTTCTCCTTTGATTATGGTGTCTTCGTCTGCACTGGGTGTGCTCTGCAATGTGCGCCATTTGCTTTATGGGGAACTTACTGCATGCACCACCTCCTGTGTCTCATTGCTACACTGGTGCATCCCTTCCTTCAGGCTGAGGCTCACGTCATATCTGCATGTTTACGTACTATATTGTTGAGTGATGGGTTGCGTCTGTCTCTATGGCTGGTGTCGCGTTTGCTACAAGGCAAATTTATGTACATTTGGCCAGGCATGTGAATGGCCATTCAGGGGTCACTATCTCAGGGATGTTCATGGTTGTGCCTTCACCTGCTCATCTACAGTGGTTTTGTGGATGTGTTTTCAATTGGACTCACTTGCCATTCCTGTGTGTCTGCCCCCCGCCCCTTCATCTGGTGAACATTGGCATGCATTTCATGCAGGATTTCTACTCACCCAACATCCATGTGCGTTGGTCTCGGTGCCTCTCCATGTAGGCTGACAGGGTATTGTTGCGCAGCACCATGGAGTCGTGTGTAGATCCTGGGTAGCGGGCGCAGCAGTGGCTAAAAGTCTGGTCGGGACTACAGGTCATCTGCACGTTGAGGGAATGGAAACTCTTCCGGTTCCTGTAAGGTTCCTCATGGTCCTGGGGTGCTACAAGTGCAACATGTGTGCAGTCTAGGGCTGCAATCACGTTCAGGACTTGGGCAATGGCATGAAGCTGTGCCTTGACTTGGTTGACCTGTGCCTGTGTGGCTGGCAATGCTATGTGCTCACTGACATGGAGCAGCAGTGCATCCAGCACCTGTCCCAGCATGGTACTGAAGGTGGACTGGGCCATAGCATGCATCATGGCAACTGTGTGTTGGAAGCTGCCAGGATGGACACAAGCTTCACAAGTGGGGGCACTGCAGTGCTGATGACTATCCGGCTGCCTATGTCACACTGGATTGTGCCCAGCAACTGGGTGAAGGTTGCCCTGTAGACACCAACTGCCCATCAGCCAGGGCCCAGGGTGTTGACCTGACCCTGGGGATGGCTGGCTGCCTTGCTGGTGCTTGTCTTCCTCCTCCTCCTTCTTCCCCCCTGCTCCGCTGTGCTCCCAGGGCTGTGGGCTGGTTGCCCGGACTCTGTAGATCCAGGCGCAGCATGTACATGGCCACATCAAAGCTCCCGGCTCCAAATCGTAACATGGTGTTGGGAAGGGTGTGTGGTGCAGGGGTGGGTCTTTTGTAGGCCTCTTGTGTGCATTGTTTCCACCTGGGACCTTATTGCTGTCTCCTCCCTGATCCTAAAGGCAACATGGTATGGGGAAGGGTGTGTGGTGCATGGGTGGGTCTTTTGTAGGCCTCTTGTGTGCATTGTTTCCACCTGGGACCTTATTGCTGTCTCAGTTGTTCTTTTACCGCCAGCATTTCGCCGGGGGTATTTTCAGCGGTATTAGCTCCAGTTTTCCGATGCTAGGAGCGCCAAACCTGTAATTGTGATACGTCTCTAATAGCGCGTTTGCTTGCCGCCGCTATTACAGCCGGCTGTATTGGAGCCGGCTGTAATAGCGGCAACAGGATTTGCAGTCGTGATCTGGTGGAGCGGTATTGGCAGCGCAAATACCATCTCCGCCAGATTTAAGGGCTACCGCACAACTCCTGATGAGGCCCAATGTGTATGTTCACGCGTACATTATCATTGGTATTAGATCAGTAAATCTCCAAGTGACTATTGCGAGACAATAAAGAAGCAATTTAAAAAAATGTTTTATAAGAAAGCTCCCAAGTTGAATTCCTCATTCATTCAGTCAGGGGCTAAGCCACCCAATTTCTCAAACAAGAATAATTCTCTCTGGTCCATATGTTTTCCAAGGTTCCCGCCTCTGCGTTTTTTTCACTACTTCCAGTATTACCACTTATAACTGGGCTATGGTGTGCCTGTTCTCTGCAAAATGTTGTGCCACTGGTGACCTTGCATTGTTTGTTCGAATGCTGCTCTTATGTTCATTCCATTATTCCTTGGCTTTCCTCACTGTCTGTCCAACGTAAAACATTCGACAGGGACAACTGAGTCCGTAGATCACTGATCTCGAGCTGCAAGTTGCAAAATCATTCCGCTTTATTTTGTTCTTATTCCGTGGGTGTCTTATATGGCCGCCTTTTATCATGTTGTTGCAATTCAGGCAGGGAAACGTGCCAGTCTTTTTCTTGAGTGTCTGTTGTTTATCTGCTTTGGGTCTCTCTGCTTTCACTAGTTGGTCCCTGAAGTTCTGTCCTCTTTTGTAGGCAATGATGGGAGGTTTTGGAAATGGTGCCTGCAGTTGTGGATCCAATTAAATGAGTCTCCAATTCTTTTTGGTAGTGGTAATGGTTATTTATAAAGCGCCTATACACAGGCAGTGTTTCAAAGTGCTCAAGGACGGTGGGAGCATGAGGAAAAACAACAGTCGTTCAGAGCCCTTGAAATTCTGAGACAATAATAGTCTGTACAGGCAGAGTAAATGCATATAATACATTTAACAGTTGAGACACAGCAAATAGGCCTGACGGCGATTCTGCAGTTTTAGCAAGTGCAATTAAGGGGTGACGACAAGGGAGAACAGACAGACGATCTTCAGGCAGGGTGCATTCGGATTGTGAAAGTCTAGTAATGATGAGTCTTGTAATGTGATGGCTCTGGCTGGAATATCTGAGGGCATATAGAAATGGTGTTTCCTTTGACTTTGTTCTTGCAATTAGAAGATCCTTCCTGTTCAAGGTGCGCACTTTCTCTCGAGCTGATTCTATGACTTTCAATGGATATCCCCTTCCGTCATTTTTCTGTGACATCTTAAGGTTTTACTCTTGCAATGTTTCTTCTGTTGATACAATCCGTTTTAGTCGCAGAAATTGGCTATATGCAAGGTTATTCTTCAGATGTTGTGGGTGGTGGCTCAGATAGTGTAATGAGTTGTTTACATCTGTGGTTTTATGGAATATGTTTATTATTATCCCGTTGTGTCTCAGCTCTAATTCAACATCAAGAATGTGTAATGTGGGTGTGCCCACCTCCATGGTGAACTTTATACATTCATGAATTGAGTTTAAGAATTGCAAAAACTTGTTCAGTTCTGATTGTTCTCCTCCCCAGATGACAAAAATGTCATCTATGTACCTTTTCCAGGATATCATTTTTGTTTGCCATTGTACATCTGTAAGTACCTGAGTTGACTCTAGTTTGTACATGAATAGATTTGCATATACTTGGGCCATTGAAGACCCCATTGAAGTACCGGAAGCTTGTAGATAAAACAGTTTTGTACCGGAAGAAATTATTCACTAGTATGATTTTTCTTAGTTCAAGTATCAGTATTTTGTTGGCTTTACAGTTGTTATTGCTGAGTAGAGACCACTCCAATGCCTCTAGTCCATCTTGATACGGAATTGACGTGTACAAACTTTGCACAACAAAAGAAACTAGTTAATCGCTTTCCATTAGACCTTCCAGTTCCTCCACTGAATTTAGGAAGTGGGTAGTGTAGTTGTAGTGGTAGGTTGGAGTTGCTTGTACTATTGTTTGTAGTGCCTTATCCACATACACTGCTAGCGAGTTGAAAATGCTGTCAGTTCCAGCCACTATAGGTCTTAATGGTGGGTTGCTTAGGGCTTCATGTATTTTTCGACAAGCCATACAATACAGGTGTTATTGGATGATCGTTTGATAAGAAACGTTTTGTTTTCTCTGTTATTCAATTATTTTGACTTGCCTTTTCCAGTGTGTCTTTTATTATTTGTGCAATGTTGCTGGTCGGGTCTTGTTCAATCTTGATGAATGTGTTTTGTTTTTTTTTAACCATTTTATTCAAAAAGTTTACAATAAACAAGGAACCAAGAAAAACAGGAACTTGCACAAATATACATAAACATGTAAAGCACTATATATAATTAAAACCCAACCCCAACAAGCAACTACGATGTAATGAACATATCTAACACAGAGGGAAGATAAAACTAAATTTAAAAAAATTGAACAAGTGAACACCCCAACCCAACCAGGAAAATGAATATATAATAAAGAGATTCACAGTATTCAATTATCAGTATTCACATTAAATGTAAGCCTACATGACTATTTCACTCAGATATGAAATAACAGAAAGAATGACTTATCTTAGCAGCAAACCTCTCATTAGGATACATGGTCAGACCAGGTCCAAGTTCAAGAAGACTCCCCAAATTCTTCGAAGCAGTGACTCTTTCTTTTACATTGATAAAACCACCCTTTCAATGTTGCAAGTATTATACATTTCTTCCATCCAAATACTCCATGTCAACAAGCTCATAGACTTCCAATTTCGCAAAAAAAAAAAAAGCCCCTTTCAAAACCTGGGTTATTTGATGTGGGTTCAAATCCGACAATATGGTGGTTTCCCTCAGGATCAAAGCCTCAAAGTCGTAATCCAGATTTTCCTTTACCACTCTGTTCATCCCACCGGCAATTCCGCTCCAAAAGTCTCTTACCTTGTGGCATTCCCAGAACATGTGTTCCATTGTTCCACGAATATGACCAGATCCCCAACAAATGTCCAACATAATTAAACCTTGCTTGAACATTCGGACTGGTATCCAAAATATCTGTTCAGGATCTTGACTTGTCGTGCCCTCTTTCCTATGTTCAGAGACATTCTTTTGATGTTTTCACAAAGCTCTAACCATCTATCTTGCGTCATTTCATCCTTCAGGCACGCCAACCATTTATCCAGGATCTTTTTATTCCCTTCAGAGAACCTGCTTAACAGATTGTACATCCTACATGCCACATGATCATTGCTGCCTATTTTCTGAACGGTGATCAACAACTCTGAATTGTCTAATGTTGGCAAGTTCACTGCTTTTTCAATCTCCTGTATTCCCCGTACGTGCAGTCAACCAAGTTGTATTCAATTTTCAGCTTGCAAAATGTTTTCCATCTTGCCCCTCAAATAAGTCTTCAATTTTCCTGATGCCAGCCCGAAACCAGTTTATCCAGAACAAGGCTTTAGCATCTATATTAATTACTGGGTTAATGCAGATTGAGGAAGTGTTGGTTCTACCAGGATTCAATTTTGATGTAACTTCATAAGCCCTCCAGGTAGATCTCACAAATTCTAGATGTATGTGTTTTCATCTTCCAGTAGTTCCTTAATTTGGTTGTTGTAAAAGGTAGTGTCCATGATGACAATAGCGCCTCCTTTGTCAACTGCTTTCAAAGTTATTGGGCCTCATTACGAGTAGCGCGGTACAAACGGGGTCATTACTGGCATGGAGGTAAGAGCGGGTCCGTGCTCGTATGATGCCGCTAATAGCGGGTGATTACAAGTGCGCGCGCGCAAGCCCCCATGCCGGTAATAGCTATACCGGCATGCCGCAAAAGGTCCTCCAACCCCCAGATAGCGGCATCACGGGACCCGCCGATACCAGCACCGCCTAGGAGGAACCCCTAAATACCGACCTGGTAATATCAACATGCTAATACCGGGCTCATAAAACCGGACCCGGAAATAACGTCATTGTGTCGGAACGGGAAATTGGCCGTCGGCCATCTTTAAAAACACAATCCATTGCAATCCTCCAAAACCACCAGTCTATTCGTGTTGTGCTGTGTTGAAAAACCTTGAGGATGTCCAACGCCACCCGGAAGACGACCCCCCAGCAGCGGAAACAGCATTTCTCTGACGCGGAGCTAAATATGCTGGTGGACACTCTGGCTGCACATGCAGACATAATGAAAGCCAATGGCATGAAGCGTGATGCCCAGATGAGGAAAAAGGAAATCTGGCAGGAGGTTGCCCGGAAGGTGTCGGCCGTGGGGACCACCCCACATACTTTGCATGACTGCCGCAAGAGGTGGGACGACCTCCGCTTGAGGGTGAGAAACATCCTGTCAAGCAACAGGAGGGCGGCCATGGCGACATGCGGGGGTCCCCACTCACCTGCAAAGCTGATGCCCTGGGAGGAGACTGCCAGCACATTCATCGATCCTGAGTCGATTGAGGGATTTGGAGAGATGGAGATGGGTGCGGCATCATCCCCAGAAGGAGGTGAGTGACCCTGCACATCCCTGTAGGGGAAACCATGACGTAGCACAATTGAGGTGGAAACGAGATTAGGCAAGGCAATGCATGTCCCTACACCCACATCAACATATCCAAGACCAGATTGCGGCCCAAACCCTACCACACAGAAATGCAAGCTGAGTGCCAATCCCATAACCAACACATGGGCAACACACCAGGACCGTGCCCATGTAACCCATCACACAAACCTCATATCAACGGCCTGCCACCTGCCATGCAGTGATTGCCAATATGCCTCCTCAGAACACCAAGTACCATACACCTCTAAGACATGGATGCATGAATGTATGAATATTGAACAGAACAATTGTTTGCCGCTGGCATGTGACACCATCACTGATGACCTGCATCTCTTCTAACCCCCAGGCACCGATAAGGAAGATGCCAGTCAGGAGAGGACCATAAGGGGCTCGGCATCACGCCATAAGACAAGGGCCACCACCACCCCCCAGCCAGACAAACAGGCCAGACCCACAGGCAGTGTGCCTGACCGGGTGGGAAGCCAGACAACTACACCTGCTGCCAGTGTGCCCGACACACATCAGGACCAGCAGCACACACCCACAGCAATCGGAGGGGTGTCCCTTCCTGCGCCACCCACCACCGAGGACGCTTCGGATGCCAATGTGGACCCTGAGGGAGTCACAGTAGTGACTTCTACACCCACCCCAAGCCCCCTGACCACCCACCCACCCCATATGGAGCCCTACAGCAGTGATGATCCCTGCCTCTGTGACTCTGACCAGAGGGACTCGGACCTGTGCCCCTTCCACTCCAGCTCCCACCAACACCCTGGAGTCATGCCTGTCGAGGGTGGAGGCATGACAGGAGGCAATGCTGGAACTCCTGCAACAGTATATTGCCGATGGGGAGGAGAAAAGGAGAGGCATTGCAACTGCCATTGCAGGGACCACAGCGGCCATCGCAGCGAACAAAGCTGCCGTGAATGCGTCGGCTGTGCTCATGAGGGACTGTCGGGCAGTAACCCAAGTCCTAACTTCCGTCCTGCTCCGTATGCAGTGGCCACGCCTTGGAGCAAGTGTGGAACCTGCCTCGGACACATCCACTGCCACAACACCTGCATCCTCAGTCCCCGCAAGCCCTGTGCGGCAGACCCGGAGGAGTGCACGGCACCCAGAGATGCCACCCCCGGACAACAAAAAGTCCAGGAAGTAGAGTGCCCAGAGTGCCCATATGAGGGGGAACTGCCTTTGATGGTCAGATTCAGAGTTAGCGCAATTAGACAGCAAACTGAGAGATATGTCTGAGCAGCCTGACACACGGGCAGGCAGGTCGAAATATGTGTACACTGACGCTGTACAAGCTATAAAACAGCACAGAGCTAAGGTAACTCCGAAGCGCGTCCATCTACACTATTTTGACCCTGAAATCAAGGCCCGTAAAGCACAACTCAGAGCTGATCTTAGGCACTTGATGAATGCACCTTCCGCCCAATATCAGCAATCAACGAACACCCTTAAAATGCACTACAGAAATTGGCTAAAGTCGCACCAAGCTACCATGTTACAGGAGGATGGTTCTAGTATGTTAAAAACGCTAGCCAGCAAGAATATTGCAAAAATGTGGGAGATGATAAATCAATCTATCTCTCCCCCATAGCTAGTTAGACAATCGACGGCGGTTTCGTCATAACTATAGGCTGAACATTTTAGTATGCTGTATGCTTCAGTGAAGGGAGATATATCAATATATAATATAATTACTCCCTCCTTTCCGTCTAGAATTTGAATAGTTGGAAATCTTAAACCTCATTAAATCTGCAAGCAATTCAAGAGCTAGTGGTCCTGACGGGTTGTCCAATTTCCATCTAAAAGAGAATCCGGATATTTGGACGTCAATTCTGTTTAAGATCTTTTCCACAGTGAATTCGACTCAGTCCCTACCCTAGTCTTGGACTCAAGCAATTATAGTCCCAATATATAAAAAGGGAGAGAGAGCGTCACCTTCGAGGTATAGACCCATCTCCCTTTTAGATATCCCAGGGGAAACTATTTGCTAAGATCCTCCTTAAGCAGTTACAGACTTGGGTGAGAGAAAAAGGGCTGATTGACCCTTTTCAAAAAGGGTTCATGGCTGGGCTAGGTACTATCCCGAATATTATTGCGATAAATATGATCCAAGCCCAACAATCGATTCGAAATAATCCACTATATCTGGGGTTTATTGACTTTTGAGCTGCATTTGATTCATTAGATAGAAATTTGCTGTACAAAAAATTGAAGAAACATGATTGCCCAGACTCCCTCCTCTCATTGGTAATCTTACTTCATTCAAACACGTCACTGAGAGTCAGGATTTCCCTCGATGGCAAATTAACTCCTGTAATTAAAACAGAGCGAGGCTTAAAGCAAGGGTGTTCCCTCGCGGCTTTTCTATTCAACTTTTTTATTTTAGATCTGGGGCTCGAATTCAATAATTTTATTGGTGACCTGCCAAAACTAGGAGGCCAGAAAATGGCTTATTTGCTATACGCCGACGATCTTGTATTATTGTCGCAAACATCACAAGGCCTTCAAAATATGTTGACAAAGCTGGGCCTCTATGTACAAGCAAATAGGTTGGAAATTAACATTGCAACGACCCAAATTCTAAAGTGTGGAAAACAGCAAACCACCAGGAGTAATATCTTTTCCTAGAAAATTCAGAATGAAAGCGTCCAGACTACGACCCAATATAAATATCTCGGGGTGTTAATCAACAATGTTGTATGCAAACAAGCTGAAGACCTAGTAAGGAAGCAAAAAATGCAACAGCATGTTTCGCAATCACGATTGTTGATCAGGAAGTATGGGAAGTTTTCCATGAAGCATGTTGTGTTATTTTATAAAATGAAAGTTCTCCCTAAATTGCTGTACGGTATTGAAGGGTTCTTGCCAAGAGAAAAGTGCTACTGGGATCAATTAGAGGCAGGTTACTGGAAACAGATCTTATGCCTGCCTAACTCTGCGCCGATGGCTATTTTGCGTTATGAATTGGGATTGACATCCATGTATGCTCAAGCGTCCTGGAAACAGTGTGCCTTGTTACACAAATGCCTCCTGGAAAAGGGAAGTAACAATATACTGAAAGTGATTGCGCATCATTTGCTGAAATCTGTAAATCTCTTCGCTGTTAAATGGAGGAAACATGTATATAATGAATTGGCCCATGTTGATATCACAATAGAGTTATTACTGTCAAATCCTATTAGAGCGAAGGAAAAACTACATCTGGCTGATTGGGTAGCAAACATGACCAGGTGCTCCCAATACAAGGACTTTGACATCTTCTTATTTGGAATTAAGAAATATGGGTTGATGTCAGATTACTTGCTGAGAAGCCCTTCTCCCAAAGTAAGAATGGGATATTTAAGATTCCGGTTAAACCTACGGTATACAAGGGATGTCCTTTGTAAAAGGAAAAAGATGGCAAAATAACAAAACTACTGCAGATATTGTATTGTGCCTGAACAAAGAGAGACACTACACCATCTGCTCGTAGAATGTGTAGCACTCTGTGATGTACGAACCAGATGTTTTGCACACACCCAGGTAGTACAAAGACCAATGGAGAGTGACAAAAGATGGCATGAGCTGTTCTCCAGTACCCGCCCGAAAATTCAGATTGCCACAGTGCAATTCTTTCAAATTGTGCTCCCCGGGTTAGAGGTGTATAATAGGTAATGCATTATCTATAAGGCTATTAGGTAACCGGTTGGTTGAAAGAGGTAAGCTTAGTCAAGTAACCATCTAAGTGGAACCTTTGTAAATAGTATGAATTGGCGTGATCATGCGTATAAAATGAACTGTTAATAATTATGTGATAAAATGGGTATTGTAAGAATGTATTATCTTTTAGCCTTGTAAGATTGAAAATGATTGTGTTTTGTATATAAATGTTATTTATATGTTAAATGAAATTTGAAAAGTTGTAATACAACTATAACAAATAAAAAATAAATAAATACATTTAAAAAAGAGTGCCCAGACAATGGGAGTGGGAAACATGGTTGTGGGTGAAGGGAACCATTTCATGGAGTACATTTGGGGACTTTTGGGGTTTGTAGGGTGGGTTAGGGAGTTCACTGTGGGTTTTTGGGGTTTGTAGGGTGGGTTAGGGAGTTCACTTGGGGTTAGGGGGCGAGTGGGCACATTTTTCCCGGTTTGAAAAAATACACCCGTTGTGTGCAAAAAAATTAAATGGCTGGACATTGTTCATTTTGTTTATATCCATTTAATGTGTGATGGTGTTCAGTGGCCAACTCCCAACAATCCCAGTGTGCATGTCCACATGGAGCCAGTGTGTCACTGACACATGTGTATCATATTCCCTGTGGTTCAGAAGTATTCATGAATCAGTGCTTGGCGTACAGCATGGCCATCCCGTGCATCACGTACTGGCAGGGGGCTACTTCACCTCCGTCTCCATCCTCATCATCCTCACCCGGGGCATGCATGTCAATGTCATGTGGCAGTGGTACATTTCTCCGGACGCACATGTTGTGCAGCATGACACAGGTCATGGTGATCTTTGCCACCTTCTCAGGACTATATAGGAGTGCCCCACCAGACCTGCTTAGGCAGCGGAAACGTGCCTTCAACAGGCCAAAGGTCTGCTCAATCACAACACGGTACGGGTGTGCACACGATTGTACTCCTCTTCATGGCTGTTCTGCGGCTTCCTCACAGGGGTAAGTAGCCACGGCCTCAAGGGATATCCTTCATCACCTGCAAGCAAATACAAATAGGTGTGTGTCACTCTGAGCTGCCACCTTCAGGAAGCACAGTCCTGGCCGCAGCTATTTGGTGTGGACATGCACATGTCCCTGTACGTATGCAAAATTGTTACCTAGATGCATACTATACTGTTATGAGGTGTGGTAGTCTGGATGGCGTTCAATAGATGATGCAGGGTGTAATAATCCATGCTGAGGCGGATGTACTGTGGCAGTACGACAATGTTTAGCCTCCCATTCATGCTGTGTATTCTACACTGTGCATGGTCACACTATCCACATTGGCACAGTTGCAATCCTGTTCAATCATGCATTGCTTGCCATCACCATGGTGGCCTGGTTGTGCCTCTTACTTGTTGTCATCGATATGCATAATTGGTAAAATGTGTGCCAGTGATGTGTCATGTTCCGTTTGGGAGGTTCAGGTCAGGAGTATTTAGCTCTGCCCCCCCCTTTCCCACCCAGGTGGAGTATGCTCCCCCCTTTCCCACCCAGGTGGAGTATGCATCCCCCCCTTTCCCACCTAGGTGGAGTATGCATCCCTACACATCAGTACCCCAAAGCACTGCCATGGGCCAGTTGGGCAACTCTCCAAGCAGCCAGGCACGTGGTCCAGCATGTCGCTCCATGTGACAGGGTAGCGTGGAGTTGCGCAGCACCATGGCATCATGTGTTGATCCGGGAAATCGGGCGCAGCAATGTGTGATGATCTTATGATCTTGCTGGAGTCACATATCATTTGCACATTGATGGAGTGGTATTGCTTGCGATTGTGGTACACCGCCTCTATAGCATGAGGACTACCAATTCCACATGGGTGCAGTCCAGGGCACCAACACAATTGGGCATGCCTGCCAGTGCATGGAAGCCTACTTTGGTGTCGGCTATCTCCTGTGCAGTCCGTGGTAGGGATATGTAGGTGTTTGCGTGCTTTAGGAGGGCATCCAGCACTTGGTTCAACATGCGTGAAAATAGTGGTTGTGAAATGCCATGCAGCTGGCCCATAGTGTGTTGATAGGTGCCTGTGGCCAGGAAGTGGAGCTCAGACACCACCTTTAGTAGCGGGGGGGGTGGCAGTGCGTATTTCTACGAGGCTGGCAATGTCGTTGTGTATCATGTCCACTATGGTGGTGATGGTGTCCCAGTCCAACTGGTACAGGGTGTGGATCTGCTCAGGGGTTAGGTTGAATGGCCTGGATCTGATGCAAGGGATTGGTGGCTGCCTACGAGGCACTGCTGGCTGCGCTGGTGGTAATTGCTGGGCCTCTCTCACCCTCCTTCTCCTCCTGCGTCTCCTCTGTGACGCCTGTTGTTGCTGCTGTAGTTGTTGTTGTAGTTGGTGTTGTTGCTGTAGTTGTAGCAATATAGGCATGTCCTCAAGCGCCATGATTGCAACAGCTAGTGGTAGCATTTTGGTGTTGAAAGGGGTGTGGTGTGTGCTCATTTAATACTGGCCTAGCCTCCATTGACTCCACCTGTGGTGATTGTGTGCACCTGTGGCAGTTGGCTTGATTGCTGATTGCTGTTTGCGGGTGGTCCGCAATGCCTGTGTGGCCGGCATCATGCAGGCCGTGATTACCGGCTTCTGAATGCCGGTATTTGCATGTCCGCGTGGGTTGGGATGTCCTCCTATTACCGGCATGCCGGTATTTGCTCCCCGAACGGGCGCGTGTATGCGCCCATGCCGCTATTAGAGGCACCGTTATTTAGGGTGCCGCTAATAGCGGGTTGCTGGGTCATAATACACCGGAGCGGTAAGCGATGCCAGTAATCCTTTACCGGCATCGTTTTTCCATTAGCTCCAACCTCGCAATGAGGCCCATTGTGTGATCGTCTGCTAGATCTTTTATGATCTGGCTCTGGTGTCATCTGATGTATCTTGATGTTTTAGTGAAGTTCATCTCAATGGCTATAATGTTGACCTGTGGGTCAAACTGGCTTCTTGGTTTAATCTCCAAACATTCATGTGTGGTGGCTTGATCCTCTATTGTGGGTTGTAGGTCAGAAAATCTCATTTTCAGTATCAATCTGTGGAGGTTGATTTTTTCTTCCAATAAATTTGAGTTTTGTGTTGAGATAAATGATAAGCCTAAATTTAACACATCCAATTGATTTTTTGATAAATCTTTGGAGGATATATTAACGACTAATGGTTCTGTTGTTTCTTGGTCTTAAGCTTCTTGTTTCCTCTTCTCGTCGTCTTTTTTCTAAAAAAGAGGTTGGTTGGGCATTAGATTTTGTAGCCTCTTGTGATGTGTGTACCTTTGCTACTTTTGGCGTTAGTACGTTTGTAGCTCCATTCTCCTCACCACTTATTGGTGCTTCACTACTTTGGTCACTCTCGTCTTGTCCTGGTGTCTTTGGGTGTTGTGTTTATAATGTTCTTGCCATATATATACAATGTCATGTGAGAAGTCTGGCGTGTCCCTTCTGAACTTTCGTACCTTTCTTTGTTCGATGTCTCTTTTGTAACTTTCTAGGGTTGAGTTAACTTCCTCTAGGATGGTCTGTAGCTCCTCCTTAATCTTAAAGCTCATTAGTTGGTCCGTTAGTTCTTTGATTTTGCTTTCTAGATTGGTTACTCATTTTGCTCGCTCCTCAATAGTTAACAGGATTAGATCCAGTGAACATTTGTTTAGGATGTGTTCCCACCTCTTCACAAAATCCGGGATATCCTTACAAAGCGTCGGTCTCAGATATACTCTTAATCTTCTCAGTATCCTTTGTGCCTGGTAGTATTGAGCCAGGGTAGTGGCATGTAGCTTGTGGGATATCTCCCGTCTGATAAATCTCTCCAATTGAGATAGTAACTGTTCTGGATTGGTGTCACGATGGTCAGACTCCCCTTCACACGAAGTGTTGGATTCAATTTCAATTTCCCCTTCCTCCTCATCTGAAGTTCTGGGTTCTGGAGATGGCGTCTTCTTCCTTCTTCTATTCGGTATTTCTCTTCTTTTCTTTTGCAGATAAGGTCGGTTACAAAAGGAAGCCACCTTCCTTGAGTGTCAACGCGACAGAAAAAAGGGACTTTGCCTCCGGAGCCGCCAAAGCAGGGGGAAAAAGCCTAACGCCATAAAAAACCCCAGTCAGAGTGTAACACGGGCGGAGTAACTGGATATTCTTCATGAACCAGACAACGAGAGCAGAGCCACAGGGAATTCTCCGGGTCAACGTGGACCAGGAAACAAGAGCGGAACAGCTGGTGGCATGGAATCGGATCGAGAGAGAAGAGGAGAGAGAAGTAGAAGGGACGAACCGAGATCCAAAGAAAAATAGAAAAACCGGGATCCAAAGGTACGAAAAGCGAAAAGGAGGGAGAAAAATATATTAGAGCTCTGGGAAGAACGAAGGCGAAAGTCGGGAAAGGCAAGCAGGGACGCGGTTCCAGTAAATACAAGGAAGTAGAGGGTAAAGGGTAAGGTGGAAAGAAACAGGTGACGAAAGAGGACAAGAGCGGGCGGAGCACTGCCAAGGAAAATGTATGCAAAGCGAGAGCAACAATGCAGAGGGAAATACCTATATACGAGTTGCAACGCGCCAGACGCCGAGAAACTCCCAGAATAAGAGTTCTCGGCGGCGGCCATGATAGGTGAAAAAACTAGGCACATACAGAGAACGTAGCCAAATGTGACAGCAAGGTTAATGGGTTCTGCCTTTCCAGCGGCTCCACAGCTTCCAGCCCCCAGTATGTTTGACAATTGGTTGCCGTAGGCATGCGGCCTTCTATGTCCTTTATTAATCCTAAAATGCAGTTGGCTTCATTCTCATCAAATGCTAGGTTAGTTGCATGTTTTTCTGAGATTGTATTAATTTTCAAGAAAGACATGTCCTTTGTCTCTCTTGTTGGGTGCTATCCGGGCTGATGTCACACAATCTTGTGAGGGGAGTTTTCCAATGCTTGATCTTTGTTCGTCCAGAAGCACAACTTATTTCTTATTTTTAGTCCAGATTAATTTAGGGGATGTAGTAAGGTGCAAGGGAGAAGAATAACCGTGACACTGGTTTGTGCGATCAACTCATAAATCAGCAGATGTCCACACACTTGTGGAATACTCCTGTCCCCTGCACACCTGTTTGTATTGTAAACCAAACAATGTTTTATCTCTTTCATTTTTTATATTCAATAAATAACATGAACTCAGTTGTTTCTAAAATTACCAAAGGTTTCATTATATGTGTGTATTTTCAAAAAAATGCATTTTTAATCATACAGATTTCAAAATGCGTACAGCAATTTCTCGAGCATCCAGGATAGCACTAATTAACTTAATCTTGGAACAGCAACTTAATCTTGGAACAGAGATATTCTTAATACATATAGGGTTTATTTATTTATTTGAATTTGTAAAGCGCACTAGCAGCCCACGGGCATCGAGGCACTGTTGCAATGAAATTGTCTTAGTTACATAGGGATACTTGGCTCATGATTAAAGTGAGCATGTTACAGTTACAGTGAAGTCTACAAAACAGTGAAACTGGCGAATGCCGTCTTCATAGGGTAATGGTGCAAAAGATACTTAGTTAGATGAACAGCATGGTTTTAATTGTTTTCCTGAAGGCTAAATGTGACTCAACATTTCTAACATGGAGGGGGGGGGGTAAAGAGTTTCAATGTGTCGGTGCCAGTACTGGGAAACTGGATCCTCCTGCATGCATTCTCAAGGTCTTGGGAACAGATATCCTATGTGTATAGGCTGTTCTTGTGGGTCTGATAGAGACAGGCTTGACAACTCTTTGAGCCAGGTCCAGTGGTGCCTGGTTATGGACACATTTATGTGTTAAGGCAAGAGCTTTAAAGACTATCCTCTCTTTAATGGTGAGCCAATGAACCTTCTTCCTAGTTTCAGAAATGTGGTCCCTTTTGGAGATATCAATGGCAGCCCTCAAAGCATTATTCTGGACCGTCTGGAGTTTGGTGAGGTTTTTAGAAGACGTCCCCATAAAGGGGGCATTGTAATAGTCCAGCGAGATCCAATTATTGCTCTTGCGATGGTGAGACAGTTATGTTCTGACAGAAAGGGTCTGGCTGCTTTAATCAGTTTTGAGTGGTAGGCTGAGGTAGATGCAATGGCATTGACCTGCCTTTTCATGGAGAGGTCAGCGTCCAGGTATACCCCAGGGGTCTTTACAGCTTGTGATACAGGGATTGACGAGTTGTCAGTTGTAAAAGAGTTGTATTGTTTGTCCAATTTCCTAAGGTTGGCAGGGGATCCAATTAGCAGAAGTTCGGTTTTGTCACCTTTGAGGCATAACCAGTTTTCTGCCATGCAGGTTTGGATAGTGGAATATATGGACTTTAAGGTGGCCATATCAGCTTCATAGTCACCAGTAAGGGGGATGTGGACCTGTGTATCATCAGCATAGTTTGTATACGTGATGCCCAAGGCGTCCAGGATCTTGAACAATGGTTTGGTAAACAGGTTGTACAGGGTGGGTGAGATACAGGAGCCCTGTGGGACTCTGCATTTAATGAAGCTTGGGTGGGCACAGGCTGAGTCAGAGAAGAGTTTCATAACCCTTTCCTGAAGAAATGAGGTGATCCAAGCAATGGCCTTAGGGTAGAAATCAGCAGCGGCAGAGAGATGGTGACAAAGGGTATTATGATCCACAAAATCAAAAGCTGCAGACAAATCAAGGAGCAGAAGTGGGGCGGGTTTGCCTGCATCTCTGAAATCGTCCATTTGGTTTTTTAAGTCTAGGAGTGCAGTTTTGGTACCGTGCCCCGGATGGAATCCCGACTGCCAGAGGACGAGCAGGTTGTTTGCCTCGAGGAATTGTTGGATTTGCAGATAAACTGCCTTGTCTAGAATTTATAAAAGGAATGGGACTGTCGTAACGGGTCTATAGTTCCCTGGGACGGATGGGTCTAGTGTTGGCTTTTTGAGGGTTGGTGTTTCTTCATTTTAAAATACCCACATATAAAGAAACTTTTGTTAATTTTAGAAAAAAACAGAGTTCCTGTTATTTATTGAATATAAAAAACAAAAGAGATAAAAAATATGGTCTGGTTTATAGTACAAACAGGTGTGTAGGGGACGGGAGTGTTCCACAAGTGTGTGGACATCTGCTGATTTTCTAGTTGATCGTACAACCCAGTGTCAAGGTTCCTTTTCTTCCTTGCACCCTACTACATCCCCTAAATTAATATGGAATAAAAATAAGAAATAAGGTATGCTTCTGGACGAACAAAGATCAGGTATGCAGGAGTCTGGGCCGAGTTCAGAGGGTAGCCAGGTGACCAGTGTGTGGAGCAGTCGGGACATCAGCAGGGGAGAGGAAGAGAGAAAGTGGAAGCGAAAAATATGTCTTGAGTTGCTTCCGGAACTGGAGGTGCTTCTGCTCAAGTTTGAGGGGGTCAGGGAGACTCATCCAGAGGGAGGCCCCAGCTGAAGAGAGATCTGCTCCCAACTCTCTGCTTGGAAAAGCATCTGACCCTCAGAGAGTTGGACGTTGAACAGCGGAGAGCTCGAGAAGGGAGCTTTTTAGGAGGAAAGAGTTGGAGGTAGTGGGGTCCCAGGCCCCAGAAAGCCCTGTGGGTGATGCAAAGGGTCTTGAACTTGATCCTTGCCTCCACAGGGAGCCAGTGAAGAGATTTCAGAGCTGGGGAGATACATTCCCTGGGCATTAGGCCAAGGACAAGCCTCACAGTCCTGTTCTGGATACGTTGTCAAGGTCAGAGAGTAGAGAGGGGCAGATTTAGAAAGAGGCTGTTGCAGTAGTCCAGCCTAGAGAGGACCAGAGCTCTGGAGGCAGTGAGTTTCTGTGGGAAAATGAGGAAAGGAAGAATTCCTCTGAGGAGGTGCAGCTGCACCATCTTGAAAGGTTGTCCATCTTGAAAGATGGCCAAACCATAACACAAGTTATCCGTGAGAAAATACTGGTCCCAGGTATAGAGGAAGTAGAGACACTGGAACCTACTGAAAAAGCAGAGGCCTGGTTTGGTGAAATGACAGCAGTGCACAAAGGAGTCCAGAATTTAGGGCTCCTAGAATCCACTTCACTTGAATTTGCAGAGGCTCAGAGAATTGATCAGCTTCTAGAACAGGCTTGGAGAAATCTAGTCTCGGAAGCCGAGAGCAAACACTGAGGACACCACATTTTGTAGACATGGGAGGGCTCTTGTATCGAGTCAACGTTAATCGAAGAGGAGATGCCATTAACTATTGTCAGTTATTGATGCCAAAGCAGTTTGGAAGGCTGTATTGGAACTAGCCCACTACAATCTGACAGCAGGACATCTTGTGCTGGGAAAGACCCAGAAGACTTTGCTTGGCCGTTTTTACTGGACAGGAGTATATGCTTAGACTCAACAGTTGTTGCATGCTGTCCAATCTGTCAGAAGATGTACCCAGAGTACCACTCCAGGCTTTACCAATTATAGATGTTCCATTCCACTGGCTCTGCATGGATGTAGTCTGTGCCCTGGAGCCATCAAAATTAGGGAATCAATATATCTTGGTGATAGCTGACAATGTGGCCCAATATCTGGAAGCCTTCCCCATAGAAAGCAACTGTATCAAGGCTATCTTGAAGGACCTACATCCTTCCTCAAGAGATAGCCGTACTGAGGATTCTGGCAGCTCTGTTTGAATTTGGGGCATTCCTAGCAAATGATCCATGACTGAACCAAAGTATATTGTTTCACGGGTGGCTCAAAGAATGCTCAGTTTAAAGGTTTTAATTAAGATTTCAATGGACGGGTTGGCCCTCCCTTTCTCTATTGTCTCTAAAGGTACCTCCTCCCTAACCCAGGGGTCCCTAACCCCAGGTTATTAGATACTGATTATTTACCACTCCTGTCCAAGATCTTACTTGAACTGAGGTGAAGACCTAAAGGCAGTATGCCTTTTCTATCTGCACTGCCCAACTGTATCCTTTCTATCACACCCAAATGTTCCTTTCCCTCTCACTGCTTGTTGTTCTCCTCTCACTACTCTTCTCCTTCAACTCCACCCACCTCTACTCCTTCTACTCTCTTCCTTCTCTGCCCCTCCAATGTCTCAGAATCCTTCTAGACCTTGCTCCACCCTTTCATGTAACTACTCCTTCTACTGCTGTACTACTCCCACCTCCACTCATCTGCTTCTCCCACCACACTACTACTCCCTTATATACACTACACCTACCAATCAACTGCAACTCCTAGTTGGACAACCTCCTTTCACTCACAAAAACACGAAACATACACTCCCTACATGTTCTCTTCTAGCCACACTTGTTCCCCTCTCACGAACACTCACAGTACAGTACCCATGCCCTCACCAACCAATACCTCACCTGCCCCAGAAATCACCTCAGCTTCTTCTTCCTACCTCCTCCTGGTCTGCTGCCTCCTCCTTCTCGGTCTCACCTGAACAATCCACAATTTCCTGTTGCCCTCTTTATGCCTACCATCATCCTGCCATTGGATAACTTGCCCTGACCAATCTGGACCCATCTTCTCCACCCGGGAGGTGCTACAAGCAGAAAAGATGTTAAAAAGTGGAATAAACCCAGCCCCTTTTTTTCTGTTTTTGCATGCCGTGGAAGATTGTTGGCAGCCTGTATATTACGGCGTCCAAGTTCATGTTAGGGGTCCTTGGACTGTGTCCCCATAAGGTAAGCACAGTCTGTATGGGGGCCTGTGCCCTTTCCTTTAGTACCTGATGGTCTAGGGACCTTGCTGCTGCCTTAGGTTGTTTGCTGCTGAGGCTGAGGAGCATTGTGTTGTCTGACCCGCAGGTGCACATGAGTATTAGTGCCTTTCCCACAGTTTCTCTCTTCTTTTGCTGTCTATCAGCTTCGGGCATCAGAGCACAATTGCCGTGGGATGCTGGAGGGTTGCTTTCACACAGCCAGGTCCAGGTCGCTGCTGTTATAATGCGGACAGCGTGTGGTGCTGGAGGGCTGTTCTCTTTCTGCCGGTTCTTGCTGTTACACAGGTCTGGTACGTGTGATCTAGGAAAGATAGAAATAATCTGGCAAGCATCTTGTTTCGGAGGCATGGTGTTGGTACTGCATGTAAACACGAACTGGGGCTCTCTGTAGTATTCTTTGTTGGAACCTTGGCTCCCCGCCTGCGTGCGCCTCAGAATGTTTGTGTTGGAAGTGCAGGGTGGTTCGGGACGGTTGAGGATGATGAGTGAGAGATGGATGGAGGCGGTTGCAGTGCGGGGCGCCGGCTGGCTGAATTATAAATAAAGCTTACTTTGAATCAGCCGCCTTGCCTCCGTGGATACCTCATTTGGAGTCGAGGATCCGGCGTCCTGCGAGCCCACGTTGGGTCAGTGAGAGAGAGCTGGAGCTCCGAACCAACACGGCCTGAGTTGTTCGTGCTGACAGCAGAGGGGCCTACAAGAGGTGCCCGGTGACATTGAGGAGCTACGAGCGACTCCTTTCATGCTGCACCGTTCACTACTGGTGAGTTTGGGCTTCCCAGCAAGCAAATACACGCACGTAGCATTGCGTGTATAACGAAAAGGACCCTCCGGTAGTACGCGGTCACGTGATCGCACACAGGACCAGGAAGTCTGGGGAGGGTGAAGATTAGGCATCTTCATCCTCGTCCCAGTATTTAAAAAAAAGAAAAGAGGATTTTTTTTTCTCTCTCGCTTCACCACACTGGAATTGACCACTGGAGCCCACAAATTATCTCAAGAAGCCTGAGTCCAGCCCAGCCATTCCCATATTCATTTTGGACCAACGACCACAGGAGAGTGTCATAGGAAATCCAAATTCTTTCTAAAATCATCTCAAATTTTTGACAGCTGCGAAATAAAAGTGCAAAAGTGCAAAAATGCAAGGCATAAGCATTCAGCCTCCAGCAAATGTTCTGCCGGCTCCAGGTCAACCAGCGGTTGTCTGGGCGGAGCGGAAGGAATTCTGGTTGAATTACGTCCAGGCTGTAGATCAATAAGAACTCACATCCCGGAAGAAGAACCTGCTTCTGTTACATGCACTTGGATTAGAAGGTCAAAGGAAGTTTAGAGAACTTCCAGAATCGACGAGAGATGAGGCTGGAAATGCTGATGAGCATGACAGGGCTATAAGACAATTGGACAAGGGCTATAAGACAATTGGACAAGTACTATGCTCCGGAAACTAATGTAGCTATAAATAGATATAAATTTTACACGAGAGTACAAAAAGAAAATGAGACTGTTGAAGAATATGTTTCGGCATTGAGGGTCCTATCACAAACCTGTCAATTTGGTAATGGCATCACTCTTGATGAATTGATAAGAGACCAAATAATCATTCACTCAAGAGACAATATAGTTCAAGACAGGTTATGGATGGTTGGCAATCCATCGCTACCTCAGACTATAGCCATTGCCAAACGGGTGGAGCATAGTCAATTGTGCTCCAAGGAGATGAAAGACAAAAAAGAAGAGGCAATACAGAGCATGCAACGACAAACCACGAAGGTAACACAAGAACAAGAGGAACAAAGTCAAGTTAATGCACTGCGACTTAAAGACAAAGGTGAAGCCGCTCCAGCTAAAGGCAACAAAGCGAAAAGTTTTGAAGCAGAGGAAGGAATTGGTCGAAGAGTGAACCTCGAACACAAGATAATTAGAGATTTCAAAATGACCAGCCATGAGAAGGAAACAGGTGTTATAATTGTGGCAGAATTGGACACTTTGCAAATGCAAAACAATGTCCGGCACTAGGACAGAAATGCAGAAATTGTGGCATAAAGGGTCATTTTGCAGTTGTATGTAGAAGGAAGAAGAAAGTCTCTGTCATCCTGGATGAAGAAGAGGAATCAGAAGAGGAAAGGGTGTTTTCCATACATGAACCTCCGGAAGGAGAATTTAAATGCCTGAGTTGCGAGGTGATTCTAGATAATTGGAAACTTAGAGTGAAGGTGGATAGTTGTTCACCGTGGACAATTATTACTAAGAAAACATGGCGGAGTCTAATAACACGTGGTCTCAAAAATGAATTGAATTCACCAGACATAAGAAATCCTGGTGGATTTGAAGGGTCTAGAATCAAAATCATTGGATGGTTTTCTGGTATCATTCAATTTAAGGACAGATGAGCTCAAGTCAAGGTATATGTGGCAGAAAAAGGTGTGAACGTTATAGGATGGAGGGACCAAGCTGGCTTGAGGATGAGGTTGGATCCATGTTCTAATGAACAAATCCTGCTGGTGAATAGTAGTCAACAACGAAGAGAGGAAGTGTTAGTAGAGACAAATGAAATTAAGTCAGATTTCGGTTTATTAAAGGATTTTGCGCACATGATTCGACTCAAGAAGGGAGCTGCACCGGTTAGACACACAAAGTCTAGGCCAGTTCCGTTTGCCATTGCTGACAAAGTTGAGCAAGAATTGACATTATTGGAGTCTGAAGGTGTTATAGAAAAAAGTGAGTCTTCTGAGTGGGTGAGCCCCATCGTCGTGGCATTGAAGAAAAATGGCAAACTCAGGATTTGTGTGGATTTGAGGGATGTCAACAAGAATGTCATAACTGATACTTTTCCTCTTCCTGTTATATCTGAAATGTTAAATTGTATTGGAAATGCTGATGTGTTTTCTACATTGGATCTGTCAAAAGCCTATCGGCAAATTTCACTTACTGATGATTGTAGAGACATTACAGCTTTTATTACACCACATGGTCTGTATAGATATAAACGTATGCCATTTGGATTAGCATCTGCGGCGGCTGTATTCCAAGGGGTCATGATGTGTGTTCTTAAAGGTCTAAGTGGGACCTTTGTGTATCAAGATGATATTATTGTGTTTGGAAAAGGAGTTGAGGAACATGACAAAAGGCTGAAAGAAGTGTTGAAAAGATTGGAGGATGTTGGGTTGAAAATTGAGCAGAGCAAGTGTAAATTTGGAGTAAATGAAGTAGGATATTTAGGACATACTGTAAATGGCAAGGGGTACAAACCCAAAAGAGATGCCATGGAAGCAATTAAGGAAGCACCAAATCCAAAAAACAAGGATGAATTGAGATAATTTCTGGGGTTATGTGAGTATTATAACAGGTTTGTTAGAAATTTTGCGAGTGTCACAGAACCTTTGAGAAAACTGTTGAAAAAAGATGCTAAGTTTGTATGGAGTGATGACTGTAATGAGGCGGTAGGTTGCATAAAAACGGAAATTTGTAACTCCTTGGAATTAGGAGGATTTGAGTTTGGTAGGATGACTAAGATCACAGTGGATGCCAGTGGAAGTGGATTAGGGGCAGTTTTATCACAAATAGATGAAGATGTTAATGAGAAGGTAAGAAGTCATGCCTCAAGAGCCATTTCAGACACAGAGAGTAGATATTCAGTGATTGAAAAAGAGTTACTGGCTTGTTCTTGGGCGGTGAATTATTTCAGGAAATATTTATGGGGAACCAAGTTTGTGATTCAGACGGACCATAAACCTTTGATTGAAGTTCTTACGGTAAAAGGAATGTGCAAGGCCTCACTGAGATTGGCAAGACTTATGGCCTCATCACGACTTTGGCGGAAACCCTTAAATCCGGCGGTAGCGCTAATACCGCCGGATTTAAGGGTCCGCCAAAGCATGACTTTGGCGGATTTCTCCCCAGCTCTGAGCTGGGGGGAAATCCCCTGAAAATTCGCGCTATTACCGCCAGCGGGAAATCCGCCAGCGGTAAGAGCGCGAAATTTCCCCATTGAGCTCAATGGGGACTGGGGCATTCCTGAATGGGCTCAATGGGGAATGGGGACTTCCAAGTCCGCCCAACTCATGATCCCGCGCTATTAGCGCCGGGGGCTATGGCGGTCGCGCTAATAGCCACCGCGCTAATAGCGCTAACTTTACCGCCCAAGTCGTGATGAGGCCCTTAGTCTTAAACTGCAAGATTATAATTTTGTAGTGAAATATGTGCCTGGGAAAAGGAATGTTGTAGCTCATTTTCTATCGAGATTACCTTTGGGAAATAAGCAGACAGCTGTGGAGGCAGATGATGAAATGGTAGCTGTTGTATTTGAAGTTACGTCCAAGGGTACTAGGATCGAGGAGTTGGGCAAAGATGATGAACTACAACAAATCTGTGAATACACGAAATCTGGATGGCCTGAAAAGAAGGCAGTTAGCGAAGCATGTTTGAGATTCTGGGAGGTAAGAGATGAATTGTCTATAGAGGACGGAATTTTAGTGAGAGGGGACAAATTGATTCCTCCAAGTAAATTATGTGGTGAATTTATTGAAAAAGCCCACCAGGGTCATCCTGGCATTACGGGCACGAAGAACAATGTGAGGTTGAAATACTGGTGGCCAGGTATGGATCTGATGATAGAGAGAGAGGTTAGGAATTGCTGGCCGTGTCAGAACAGTGATAAGAGTTGCAAAATTATCAAGTCAAAGCCCATCAATATTTGTAAAGGTGAAGCACCATGGGAAATGGTAGGTATTGACATAGTTGGGTAATATGTAAAGTTGATTGGCGAGAAGATATTTTTGATAGTTTTGGTTGATTACTATTCAGGGTGGCTTGAAGTCAAAGCAGTGAGTAGAATTGATAGCCATGAGATTATGAAATTCATAATGCAGATGTGCAGGAGGTAAGGATTTCCCAAAAAAATAATGAGTGACAATGGAGTTCAATTCAAGTGTAGAGAGATTAGAGAGTTTGCAAAGAGATCAGGGATAGAGTGGAGGTTTTCAGCTTCATATCATCCTCAAACTAATGGATTAGTGGAGAGATATAACGGTGTAATAGTAGAAGCTGTGGAGTTGGCTCTGAGTAATAATTTGTCAGTGGACAAGGTTCTCAAAGAGAGGGTTTGGAGTAGTAGGATGTCTGTTAAAAGGGGAATGAATGTTTCTCCTTTCGAATTAATGAGGGGAAGAGCTCCCAACACTTTGCTCAATCCAGAATAAGTTAATTGTAGGAGACCTTTACATGGTGGAAAACAAAGTTTGGTTGAACATCAGTATAAGCGTGAAGTATCTCCGGAAGAGCACAAGTTGAGAATCTTGCCAGGAGATTACGTGTGGATTAAGACTGGAAGAAATGTGAGGAAGGGCGACTCTAAGTACAGCAGGCCGGTCAAGGTTATACAAGTGTTCAGGAGAGCTGTTAGAGTTGCTGGTGGTGCAGTATGGAATTTGGATAGGGTCAGTAAATGGAGGTGGGAAGGTAAACATGAGAGAATTAGACAATTTGGTAAAGAAAGAAGAGTGGCTGATTTGTTTGGAGATGAGCATATTCAGTATGGTGTGGAGTATGTCAATAGAGTTTTAGTCAGACAAGATGCAGAAATAAACATGCGACAAAGATATGATGTTCCTAGACAAAACGTTGTACACAGTTGAAGAGAAAGGAGAGCACCATGTTGGTCCAGAGATTATGTCATGATAAGTTAACTTTAGGTATTATTTTAGGGCAGCATGTTTCTGTTTCAGATTGTCAATTGCACATGTTTTGAGATTTAATATTCAGAGTATTCTATACGTTTGTATTTTACAATGTTGTTTAAAAATATTTGAAAGGGGGGGTGATGTAGTATTCTTTGGTGGAACCTTGGCTCCCCGCCTGCGTCCGCCTCAGAATGTTTGTGTTGGAAGTGCCGGGTGGTTCGGTACGGTTGAGGATGATGAGTGAGTGATGGATGGAGGCGGTCGCAGTGCGGGCGCAGGCTGGCTGAATTATAAATAAAGCTTACTTTGATTCATCCGCCTTGCCTCCGTGGATACCTCAATCTCTCAAATGCTGATGTCCTTCTCTGGGGAAGGACTGGCTCTGGATTTCTCCCTGTTAGGCCTACTACCCTAGCTTGAGAGGGGTTCCCATCCCTGCTTGATAAGGTCAGACTACTGGCCTTGTCACAATACAAAATTGAAGGAGCGGCTACTCGCCCACTACAACCCAACTTTAGAAAAACTATTGATACTACCAAAAGCATTAAACATTCTGGCAGGTCAATAAGAGGCCTAGAACACAAGCTATAAGAAGCTTGCAGATTGGTCAGAGGGAGGAGGCAAAAGAAAGTCGAAGTTCACCAACAAATCCCAGATCCAGTGACGAATGCTTCTGTGTGGATCCCGATCCCAGAATCACAATATCTTCAGCAAATCCTGCTCAGCAAGAGGAAGTGTGTGCCACAACTACAAGAAGTGGGGCTACCTCTTCAGGGAGTGTAGGAGGAAAAATCAGAGGGTCCAGGTGGTTTCTAGTGGCTTGGAAGTAGAAGGAAGGCTGGAGAGTTATCCCACTTGAGCTGATGGTGTGGCCAACAAAGATACCAGCAGCAGGACAGTGGACAAGAGCATGCTGGCGAATTGCAGAGTAGGTGAGGTATTGGTTGATGAGTGCAAGTAGTACTGCGTTGCAAGTGCATGTGTAAGGCTAGCGAGTGAGATTATTGGAGACAGTGTAGGGAGTGAATATGAAGTGGTTGTGAGAGTGAAAGAAGTGTGATGAGGAAGCTGGTGGAGAGGAGTAGCAGTATGGAGGAGGGAGTATTAGTGCGGAGGAGGGAGTAGGAACATGAAAGGATGACGGTAAGGCATAGAAGGAGTAAGAGACAGATCGGAGGGGCTGAGGAGGAAGATGCAGGAGGTAGAAGGAGTGAAGATGGGTGGAGTTGAGAGTAGTGAGAGGAGAACATCAGGTAGAGGGAGAGAAGAACTTGGGAGTGACAGGAAAGAGACCAAAACTAGCAGCGTGTCTGAAAGGCACATCCACCAATCCCTTTTAATCAACTAACAACACTGACAGTATAGGGCAAGTTAGGAAGTCTCTGAGTGACTCTAGAGTCTAGATAGAACAAGATATTGCATGTAGATGATCCCAACCAGTGTTATAGACTTGATGGTCGTGCAGAGTATAAATACCTCCGTCCCCAAGTACCACACAGACAACACCAGAAATACTGCCTGTGCGGTCTTTGAGGCCACAGGTGGAAGTCCGTCGAGCCGATTTGGGAACAGCCGGAAGAACCCCTTGAACGCTGTAAAGCAAAAGGTTAGGCAGTTATGCACAGAACAGGAAGGACAACTAAAGACACTGGTAAGTTGGTGCTGCTTACCTATCTGTACAAGAGGTGGCCCAGAGATGTGAGAAAAGGCCGAACCCCGGAGTTGCTGGAGGCTAGGAATATGGATAGTAAACACCTAGAGTGGAGGCCGGAGGCCAAGTTACCAAGCAGACAGACGTGATCCGTAGAGTATCCAGAGACGAAGCCGAAGTCAAGTAAACAAGAGGACCAAAGTTCGAACAGGAGGGTGAGGCAGAAGCAGTCCGTGGAGCAAAGCGTAGTTCGGCAACTGAAGATCCAAAAGTTCGGTTAGTAGAAGGGTAATGCGAGGCAATCCGTGAAACAAAGCGTGGTCGGGGAAAAAAACAATCCGTAAGTTTCAAAAGCGTAGAAGTAGCGTCACGTGATCCAGGAGGAAAACAGCTGTGAAGCAACGCTCCTTGTTTCCCGAAGTCTTTTATATCATTTCAGGGGTCACGTGATACGTGACACGGGAGCGTTGCTGCGTGAAGGGCAATCACGTGATCCGTGACGCGCGGGTCTCCGTGGGCAACGCTTTGCGTTGTAGCGAGATGTCAATCTCCAGTTCAGCTGCCAAGAACGGGAGGGGCGATAAACGCCGGGTCTGCCATGCAGTGATCTAACAGGATGGTTGAGGGTCAATGGGTTACGTGGACCCAGGTAAGTGTGTGGGGTAGTGGGAGACGTAACAACCAGCTAGAACTAGACATTAGACTGTAGGGGGCCAATATTCTGTATGTATTAACCAGGGGAATAGGGACACATGGGCTAGGGTGGAAAAAAGCTGTTTCTAGATAGGTAAGAGAGAGAGGGGGACGGAACTAGTACCCTGCTGACATTTTCAATAAAAAGCCTTGAATCATCTGTGAGAGTTTGGGTATTCTATGAACCATCTGTGACAGTAGGTTGGCATTTAAAGGGGAGAAGGAGGTCGAAGGAATAGATAAGGAAGAGCTGGGAAAACAACATGGGAGGGTGGTGAACAGCAGAAGGAGAAGATGAGTTGGGGGTGGGAGAACAGGAGGAGGAGGTTGGTGAATCGAGACATAGACAATGTAGGGCCTGAGAAGGCAAGGCCCACCCAAAATCTGAAAATGCCCACCCAGCACGCAGTGCTGTGTGGACATTTACAGATGTCACATTGCAGGCTAAACAGCAAGGCTCGCTCCCTGACTATCATGCTCTGCATTTGTCAGGATCCAGGAAGGCTGCTGATTCCCATTTTCACAGGCTCTGCACCTCACTCCCTGGCATGGATTATGAAGTGGCTGTTTCAGTTACAACAGTATGATTTTTACCTCATCAGTGGTCGAGGTGGAGCGAGAGTGGTGCTCCTCTTTTTTTATATTGAGTATTACTGTTCCTATACTTGTGGGAAGCAGTTCAAATATGCACTTCAGTGCACTGCACTGATCATTCCCTTGAACAGCAGGTGCATTTGTTTAGGGGTCTGTATTGTGCGTGGGAGGGGGTGCAACGACCTGGTTTGTGGGGCGTGGGGCAGGCCAGCTGGGAACATAGTTCCACTACTTCTTTTCATTCACTTCGACCACTGGATCTCCTATACCGAACAGGAACAGAAAATCCTGCTGATTTCCTATGCATTGTAGGCCTCCCAGCGCTGCCACGGCGGCTGAAATAAGGGAGCTCGCAGAGACAGAAGAGCACATCTGTCTGATCACACAAACCATGAAACCAAAGCCAGTTAGTCTGACAGACATCGTGGAAGCACTGAGTGCTGACCCATGCTGTGACTTGGTGAAGAACGCAATACTGGCAGGAGGGTGGAATTCTTTTCTGCAGAACAAAACCGCACCAAACCAGCAAAGGACTTCCTAGCCAGGGTATTTACGGTTCGCCACAAGTTGTCCATCACCAGCAAAGGACTCATACTGAGGGGCACATGTATCCTAGTACCACTCAGCTTGCAAGACAGGCCCGTCACCTTCACACACGAGGGTCATCAGGGCATCCTCAGAACGAAGGCACGAAGACGCGAATACGGAACCAAGTCTGGTCCCCACGGGTGGGTGCCAGAGTGCAAGCAATTGTGTCATCATGTCGCCTGTGCCAAGCCACAGGTGCACCACCAAGACCTGAGGCAATCAAGTCAGCCCCGAGGGGCACCCCACGATCGGAAGCAGTTAGCATTGATTTCTGCTCTGTACAGGAAGGGATATAGCTCCTTGTGCCAATCGATGACTACTCCCACTATCCGGAATTGGAGATAATCTCATCAACGGTGCCGGAAGCGATGCTGCTGACACTTAAAAAGATATTTGCGACACACAGGCTACCTAAATCCATAAAAAGTGGCAACGGGCCTCTGTTCCAGGAGAGTTCACAAAGTATTTGGTATTTGGACGACCTACACATACACCACCACCACCACCTCATCACACCTCGATGGCCCCAAGCAAATGAGGATGCCTAGTGATTTATGAGGACAATCAACAAAGTCCTCAGGATCGCCAAGGCTCAAAATGCCCAAAGGAAATTTTAACTATACCGTTTCCTCAGAAACTATAGGTTAACACTGTATGCATCAACTGATGCACCTCCGGCTGACCTAATGTTTGGCACCATGCTAAACTTGTCCATACCGCACCAGCGCTGCAAACAGATGGAGGTACTAGACCTATGGCACACACACGCGAAGAGAATCAAAGCGAATTAACAGATGAATGACAAGCGACGGGCCAGTTAGTCCCATCATAAAGTCGAGGGTCAGGGGCTGGTCCTCCTGTCCGCCTCAAGAGCAAAACTAGCTAGCCCTTACGACACCACTCCTTGGATGGTAAGCTGATGGAAAGGGACTATGATCACTGCTGGATGAGGCAGTGCAGCGATAACGAGGAATGCATCATGGTTCAAGAGGATCCCAACGGCAATGTGGAGCGAGAATCTGGATCAAACGAACGAGAGGGGAGCAGAAGAAGAAGAAACCACCGGAGTAGACCAAGGTCAAGAGGAAAGAACAGGACACACCTCTGGCCCAGACGGTTAGGAAGGAGCACAGTAACCAGCCCTAGCGCCAGAGGAAACTCAGTTGGCCAGCACTCCCCCAGAGAAGGCGGCATGGCAGCACAATAGGTATGACCTGAGGGCAGCACTGAGGCCCCCAGGAAACTTAATGGGCCTCATTACGACCATGCCGGTCCGGTAACAACGGTGCCGGTTAACCTACCAGCATTGTTGTTACCGGACCGGCGTAGTGCAACTATGCAAGCGGGTGCCGTCCCGCACGCCAGGGACAGACGTGGCAGGTGGAACAGCAACCGCCCGCGCAGCTTCCGTGGTCCCCATCCCCATTCAGTCCTAGGACTGAAATGGGAATGGGGATATACAATTACTGGTACCCGACTTCCTGGAACGCAGGGGTTGTAATCCCCCAGTGTTTCCGGCAAGCCAGGTGCCGGTTAATATTCCAAGTCTGGCAGCAACCTGCCGGTTTTACCGGCACGGTAACCACCGGACTTGTAATGAGGCCCTATGTGTGTTAATCTGGGACTGTAATGTGGAGGACTGTAACAATGGCAAATTTGTATATAGTTTGTCATGGGGAAAGAAGAGGGATGTGGGGGTGATTCACACCACGTCACCACGGACAGCGGGATGTGGACTAAATGGTGTGGTGTCCTGGCAGTTGCGTACTGGCACTGGACCTGGCTGACAGTCTTCTTTGCAGCACTCCTGCAGCACACCATCGCTCCTGGCCCCCCACACACGGGCTGGAGCTAATACTAATAGGAAGATGCGGTTCCACCCACAACACTGTTTACTGCTGTGGTTATAACTGCAGACTTCACACTTCAGTCCGATGTTGATAAAATAACAAACTTCCAGATCTTGGCTCTTGGTAAACTGCTTCCCAGTATTCTTTACGTCAGCCTTGGATCTACAATTTAAATAAGGTAAATAAACGATATTGAGTAAACCCTTGATCTTAGATAGAATCCTAATACTACATCATTCACACTCTTTCCACCTTGTTTTACCTGGTAACCTCCTCAAAATGCTAGAAGGCGTTGGTTAATTTTTTCTATAGCAATGAAGTGTTGTACAGACTTGTACTTGACAAAGTCCTTTTTTAATTGCCATGCTTTTGCTTCTTTGAAACCTTAATCCTAAAAGTAGAACCTTTTATTTTCCTTTGATAATGTGAAAATGAACCACTGAGACCCCGCGTTGCTATAAGTAAGAGACTTGCGTGTCTTTTTCAAGTCACTGACCACTCCACGCTCCTTCTGTTTGATTGGCAACATTTTTCCCTGCACTGTCATTGATTAAAGGGAATTGCGCTGTCTCCTTAGTATCAGCATGCACTGCATGCTTTGTCTGGTTGCTCAGCGACCAGAGTCTCTCGAGTAAGCACTTAGATGGTGCTGAATCCCTCTACAGCTAGTCTCCCCTTTATTCTTAATAGTTCTTTGAATTTCCCTTAAGTTGCTACTTTGCGGTTTTCGTTCAACACCGATCGGCTTTTTATCAGTTCTCCCCTCGACTCAACAGCTGTGATGAACCGCTTGGCTTTTAAGGATATCTGGAGTCAAGCTTGATACCTCGGAGACAAGTGTCTCTCCCTGGCTTGGTTATCAGCGCAGGAGAGTCTCATGTACCGTTGACATCTGCTGCAACACATGCTGGCTATTGTTCGCAGTCTTACGATTGCTCCTATGTAGGTTTCACGGGCCTTGGTCGAAAAGGGCAAGGTTGTGTCTCTCCTTGTCACCCTCTCGGTCTGTGCTGTCTTTCACCTCCTCTTGAACTGATGTGCTGAGTTAGCTCTCACATCGTGCCATCTGCCTTGCTCGTCTTGTGCTCTTATGCTCCACCTTTTATCCCTGTGGGGAAGTGAAAGGGCTGTCAGGTGTGTGTGATTTGGGTCAATTGCCTGACTTTGCCTGGCCCTCAAATTAGGACATGTCAGGTAAACGGGTTCAGACTTAGTCAATTGTCTTCTGTGGTATATGAAAGTGTTTGGGTTAAAACAAGGGGGGGGTTAGAGTACTTGAATATCCTACACAGTAAGATGGGGAAAAGGTATTAAAAGACTGGGGTTGATTAGTTAACTTGGAAGGATGAGATGAATAGGGTTTGTGAAATATACTGGACTGACCAGGATTAATATTGGAAAAAGAACAGGGGGAAATGTGGAATGGTAGTGTTTGCTCAATGCTGTTTGAGAGTTCGGGAAAGAATAATCGTCGGGATGTGAAAAAGAACAGTTGGGAGTATTCGGGCAGAAAACAGGAAAACAATGATTCTGGTAGTTATGGTTTTTGAGGGTGACAGGGTTTGGGCTCCCAGTTGGTTTACCAGAGGTGTAGGGGTGGTTGGATTTTATTAAGGGAACTTCTTTGGGTGGAAGGGAGGTAGATGAGGAATACCCAAGAAAACCTCAGGGACTTTGTCCTCCTCTCCTTCTTCCGCGAAGTAGTACCGCGTTTCACGTGGGGCATTTCCCTGAGCATAACCAGGGTTCCCCTATCCAGGTGATCCTCCCTCGCTCGTCCACCACCAGAAATTTTGAGTTTTGAGGTTGGAATCTGAGAGTGACAACCCTCCCCAGGCCACTTGAATAAGGGACCCCCGAGGTTTATACAGGAGAATACCCTCAGGTTTCTCACAGTACCTGATAAGGAAAAGACAACTTTCTCAACGCCTCTAGGACTAGTTCAACGTCCTCCCTTTTGGCTTACACATGACTCCAGCCACTTTCCAACAGCTTATGTACAAAATATTACAGCCCTACTGTGATGAGTGGTGCAATTCAAACTCCTCCTGCCCCACAAGCACACTCTCCTCACCTGAGCTGACCGAGATGACGGTTTCTTGTAGACGTCGTCGTGCAAGATAATCTCTTTCCTTCTTGTGATGAATGTGCTTGTCACGGAGGGAAGCCACAGTGACTGCTGGATAAACAGCTGTCCCGCGACTCCCTTTCCGGAACCAAGCCAGAATCAGGGAAAAACACAAAAGGGAAAAACCCTGTGGAGCAGTGTTGACTCTTCAATCCCAGAATAGTCGCTGAAGATAGTAAATGAGCGAGGCTGATAGTTGAGTAGCAGAAGTCCAATCGTCGAGTCATGAGAGACGGAGGCTCCTTGTGGCAGTTAGAATAAATGGCAATGGTTCCAGAAAGAAGAAACTTTAGGTGCGTAACTAGCCAGCTCGGAGGAGCCAACAGAAAGAGAGAAACGGGAAGGATTCCTGGAAAATCAGAAGAGAGAGAGAAATAGAAAATAGGCACACCGGAGTACCGCCCGGAGTAGCGGAAGGAAATGGAGGCGTTCCGAAGAAGGAAACGGGAAACACAGGAACAAACAGGAAACCCTCTGGCAGATCCGGCAGAGGATCGGAGCGAGAAAACCCAGAAACAGGAAGTGTCCAAAGTTGGTTGCAACGCAGCGACTACCCGGAGGCGGGGAGTTTAAATACTTCCAGCGGCGCTGCGTAACATAACTGGGACTGGTGACAAGAACACAGAGAAAGGACTAAAACACTCTACCTCTGTGTCTCCAGCTCCAATGTGGATACAACCGCCAATTACGGCAATGGCCGTGACGGCGGATGACAGTATGCCCCTCCCTGGACCCGAAACACCCCGGCTTCCCCGGGTGCAAACGGTGGAATCTGGCAAGTAACCGGGGGGCATGTATCTGGGAAGCCGGTTCCCAGGAGTCCTCCGACTCCAGGTAACCCTTCCATGACAACAGGTATTCCAATCTACCACAACAAAACCTAGAATCTCTAACTGCAGAGACCTCATACTCATCTTGAGTGGATGTAGGCACAGGAATTTGTCGGGAGAGAGAGACCTGTGGTGGGGATCTGGATAGTAAGTTTTGAGGAGAGAGGAATGAAAAACAGGGTGAATGCGTTTAAGAGAAGGGGTGAGTTGAAGACGATAGGTCACATGATTAATCTTTGAGAGAATGGAAAAAGGCCCCAAGAAGCGTGGTGACCGTTTGGAAGGTCTTGTCCATCGGGGAAGGTACTTAGTAGACAACCACACCTTATCTCCTGGCTTCCATGAAGGGCGTTCTCTACGGTGCTTGTCAGCTCCAAACTTATTTCTTCGTCTGCTATCTTCCAATCCTTGCAATGTGTTGGTCTGTGCCTCTTGGATACTTCTCAAAACCTCTTCAGCTGCTGGCGAGTTGGAAAAACAGGGTACATCGGGTATAAGAAATCTCGGGTGAACTCCATAAGTACAAAAAAACGGAGTAAGGCCTGTGGCAGAGTGTTTGGAATTATTGTATGAGAACTCTGCCGTGGGAAGTAAAGAGACCCAATTGTCTTGGTGCTGGGAAATGAAACATCTCAGATATTGTTCGAGAGTTGCGTTGAGATGCTCAGTTTGTCCATTGGATTGCGGATGGAAACCGGAAGAAAGGGCTCTTTCTACCCCTAATCGGTTACACAAGGCTGTCCAGAATTTTGAAATGTACTGACTTCCCCGATCAGAAATGATCTTGTCGGGGAGACCATGTAACTTGAAAATGTCTCGGGCAAAGGTCTCCGCCATCCTAGTTGTGGTTGGTAATCTTGGAAGAGGCGAGAAATGTGCCAATTTGGAAAAAGCATCCACCGTCACCATGATACAAGTACATGATTCGGACTCCGGAAGATCCACAATAAAGTCTGTGGAGATGAGTCCCCATGGGCGAGTCGGCTTTTACACTTGGGTGAGGAGTCCTAGAGGTTTGCCCGAGGCATACCTGGCCTTGGCACAAATTGGACAAGATTTCACGTATTCCAACACCTCCTTTCTTATATTGGGCCAGAGAAACGACCTAGAGATGAGTTCTAGAGTGCCGTCTACACTTCTGTGTCCCACCATGCGTGAGTCATGACACCATCTCAGAATCTTCCTGCGTAGCGGTCCTTCTGGGATGTACCACTTCTTCTTATAAAACACCCATCCATCTTTTACGTGAAAGGGGGAATCAGAAGAGAAGGAGATTTGAGGCAATTCTTGCGTGACAGCAGCCTTCACCTCTTGCAGAAAAGAACCCACCACTGCTAGAATCTGATTTCGGTGGAACATGGGCTCAGTCCTGACAGACACTGTTTCAGTATGGGAGTCCTTACGAGACAAGGCGTCAGCTAGTCGATTGAGCGACCCCGGAATGTATGTGATCTGGAAGTCATACTGTGAAAACAGATAAGCCCATCTTGCCTGTCTAGAGTTTGAACATTCCATTTCTTGTCAGGCTTTCAGATTTGTGTGATCTGTGCGAATGAGGAACTGATGACGGGCACCCATGAGGAGATGCCGCCATTCTTCACAAGCCAATTTCATCGCCAGTAACTCCTTTTCAAGAACAGAATAATTGAGTTGAATGGAGGAGAGAGTCTTAGATAGGCAGGCAACCGGGTGTTCTACATCCTGGAAATTCTGAAGCAAAACGGCCCCAACAGCAATGGCAGAAGCGTCCGTCTCAAGAATAAATGGTAGAGCCTGATTTGGATGTTGTAGAATCTGGGCTGAGCAAAAAAGGCTTTTCAGATGACAAAAGCTCTCCTCTGCCTCAGAGGACCAGGAAAACGGGTAGGCCTCTTTTTTTAGCAGTCGGGTAATGGGATACACAACTTCTGAAAAGTTTGGAATGAATCTCCTATAATAATTCAAGAGACCCAAGAACCGCTGCAACTCACGAACTGAAGTATGGGCCGACCAGTTGAGAATGGCGTGTACCTTGTCTGGGTCCATGGTGATCCCTTCCTCAGACAGTACATATCCCAAATAGTGCACCGAAGGAACAGCAAACTAGCATTTTTCTGCCTTAACCAGAAGATTGTTCTTTTGCAGGCGATTAAGAACTTGCTTGACTTGTTCGATGTGATCCTCAAAGTTAGATGAAAAAATCAAGATATCATCCAGATAAATGATGACTGATATCAAAAGCATGTCGGAAAACATCCGGTCCATAAATCTGTGGAATACCGCTGGTGCATTCACCAAACCAAACGGCATTACTTTATATTCAAACAGACCCAGAGGTGTACGGAATGCAGTCTTCCATTCGACTCCTTGGGCAATCCTTAGCAGATGGTATGCGTTTCGAAGATAAAGCTTGGTAAATACTTTAACCCCTTGTACAGCCTCAATGATGTCAGTGATAAGGGGCATCGGGTACCTATCACGAATGGTAACCTTATTCAAACCCCGGTAGTCTATACAGGGTCTAAGATCAGTGGAGTCTCTCTTCTTAATGAAAAATAAAGGGGCTCCTGCAGGGGATTTTGAAGGTTGTATCAGGGCATTCTCCAAATTTGTATCTAAGTATTTCCGAAGAACTTGTTTCTCCGTTTGTGTGAGAGAGAACATCCGACCAAACGGAACCAGAGCATTGGGTTCCAAGTCGATGGTACAGTCCTCTGGCGAATGAGGCGGCAATTTGGCATGAAGGCACTCCTGAAAAACTTCAGAAAATCCTGAGCAAAAACTGGGCAATGCATGGACTCCCACGTGATTGTTGGAAAAAATCTTGACTGGCTGTAGATCTCTCCTACTCTCTAACCGAAAACAGTTGGTAGCACAGTAGGGGGAATTGAAGCTTAGCTTATTCTCAGACCAGTTTATTAATGGATTATGTCTGCAGAGCCATGTGATGCCCAATATAATGGGAAAACGGGCGGCTCTGATGATGTCAAAACATAAGGTTTCCTTGTGTTGGTCTATCGTCAAAGAAAGCTCTTCCGTAGTATGGTAATGGGACCAGAAGACAATGGTGTCCCATCCACTCCTTCAACCTTCTGACCTTCCTTCCGTGGTATCCGGCGGAGACCCAACTTGTCTGCCCACAGGGTGTCAACAAAGTTACCCGCCGCTCCACAATCCAATAGGGCTAAAGTCTTAACTTGTCTCTTCTCTATGTCAAGATGAACAGGAATCACCATGAGTCTGGAGTCCTCTTTAGACTCCGAAGATTCAACTGAAAGAGAGACATAGGGACGGTGAGAAATGTTGAGAGACCCCCGGTCGTTTGTCCCTACTGACGCCGAGGGTATTCGTTTCCCGACCTCTTGTTTGGTAATTCTGTGTAGTCCTAGAGAAGGTGTTGGTCTGAACCACAGTAGGCACATAATCCTTTCTCTCTTCTGCGACGTCTTTCAGCAGCTGTTAACGGTGCTCTAGTGGCGCCGATCTGCATTGGTTCTTTGGAAGAAACAGCAGTAGAGCGCCCAGAGAGTGAGTGTACAGAGGGTTCTGAAGGATAACCAGGGCTTCTTTGTTTGCGACGCTCCGCCCTTCTTTCCTGTAAACGATACTCTATGTGAAGAGCAGCCGCTAGTAGGTCTGAGAAAGTGGGTGAACGAGGAGACCTGGCCAGTTCATCTTTGATTTCTTCCTTCAATCCTCTCCTGAATATGGCATATTGTGCTGTCTCAGGCCACCCCGCTCCAGCGGCCAAGGTTTTGAAAGAGGAGATGTAAGATAATACATCTAGAGAACCTTGTTTGACATCCAGTAAATCTTTGCAGGCGGTAAAGGACAGTTCCGGTCGTTCAAACGTCTGTTTCAGCAAATTTTGAAACCCTGGAAAATCTTGCAAAATGGTGTTTCCACTAGTCACCAATGGTGTAGCCCAAGACAGGGCATTTCCTGTCATATTTGAAATTAAGAAACCCCCCCCGGGCCTGATCTGTAGCAAAGGTACGAGGCCTAAAAGTGAAATAAACCATGCAGGCTTCCAGAAACTCCTTCACCTTTTGGGAGATCCATCGAATTTCCCAGAGGATAGCGCCATGGGTGGTAATTCCGAGGGGGCAGGTTCTCTAGCTGATACCATCTGTTTAAGCAGAGCATTCTCGGTCTTCACTCCTTGTAGTTCTTGAGACATTGCTTGAAAAGCCTTCCACAGTTCTTGAACCTGATCCTCAGCGGACATCCTTGAAGCTTTTGGCGTTGCAATCTGTGATGAGTGGTGCAATTCAAACTCCTCCCCCCCCACAAGCACACTCTCCTCACCTGAGCTGACTAAGTTTACGGTTTCTTGTAGACGTCGTCGTGCAAGATAATCTCTTTCCTTCTTGTGATGAATGTGCTTGTCACGGAGGGAAGCCACAGTGACCGCTGGATAAACAGCTGTCCCGTGACTCCCTTTCCCGAACCAAGCCGGAATCAGGGAAAAACCCAAAAGGGAAAAAACCCTGTGGAGCAGTGTTGACTCTTCAATCCCAGAATAGTCGCTGAAGATAGTAAATGAGCGAGGCTGATAGTTGAGTAGAAGAAGTCCAATCGTCAAGTCAGGAGAGACGGAGGCTCCTTGTGGCTGTTAGAATAAATGGCAATGGTTCCAGAAAGAAGAAACTTTAGGTGCGTAACTAGCCAGCTCGGAGGAGCCAACAGAAAGAGAGAAACGGGAAGGATTCCCGGAAAATCAGCAGAAAGAGAGAAATAGAAAATAGGCACACCGGAGTACCGCCCGGAGTAGCGGAAGGAAATGGAGGCATTCCGAAGAAGGAAACAGGAAACACAGGAACAAACAGGAAACCCTCTGGCAGATCCGGCAGAGCGAGAAATCTCTGAAATAGGAAGTGTCCAAAGTGGGTTGCAACGCAGCGACTACCTGGAGGCGGGGAGTTTAAATACTTCCAGCGGCGCTGCGTAACGTAACTGGGACTGGTGACAAGAACACAGAGAAAGGACTAAAACACTCTACCTCTGTGTCTCCAGCTCCAACGCGGATACAACCGCCAATTACGGCAATGGCCATGACGGCGGATGACACCTAATCTGATTTCTGTGGAGCTTCTATTGACGATATCGTCATTTATAGTAACACTTGCGAAGACCACCATTTCCATCTCTTCACAATAACGAGAGCCCTCAGAGAAGCTGGCCTAACTGGCAATCCATCCAAATGCAGACTGGCCCAATCAGCCATGAAATACCTCAGCTTCTTTGTAGGGAATGGCAGTGTGCAACCTCAATGCTAGAAAGAGAATTCCGTACTACATACCCCTACACCTAGAGGTCTCAGAGGGTTTCTAGGGTTAATTGGTTATTACCGTAGGTTTATCGCAAACATCTCGGGCAGGACAGTTAGGCTGACAGATAAACTAAAGAACGTCAAACCCCAGAAAATTCCTTGGACTGATGAGGATGATATATGTTACAACAACCTAAATCAAACCCTGTGCCAGAATCCGATCCTAAAGGTGGTAGATTTCTCAAAGAATGTGTATTGCAAACAGATGCCTCCCTTACAGGGCTAGGAGCAGTGTTATCACAAATTTGCGACGGATTGGAACATCCCATCTTGTTTACGAGTCACAAACTTTTCTCACGTGAAAGAAATTACTACTGTGCCGGAATTTGAGGCCATTGTCATCAAGTGGGTCATTACCCACCTTAGATACTACCTCCTAGGAAGAAAGTTCATACTTGTCACGGACCATTCTCCACTAATTTGGATTAGCCAACGAAAAGATTCTAACCCTCGAGTCATGCAATGGTTCTTAGACCTTCAACTGTACTGTTTCACTGTGGAGCACCGAAAAGGTAAAGACCAAGGGAACGTGGATTTTCTCTCTCAGTTCCCCTGTGAAACAGATGTGGCTACATCGCATAGGGCAAGGGTATGTGAGAAACCTGAAGGTGTCTAATTCGTTAGTCTCTGTGGATCTGTCATCCAGGTGACCAGGACACGGCAATCATTTTTGGATCCAGTCCTGGGGGGTGGACCAGTGCGGCAGGATCACCTTTATGAGGGGCCTTTGGGAGTGGAAGTGGGAAACCGGATGGTGAGACGCAGTATCCCCTGCCATGTAACACCGTTTCCTCATCCGACCAGGTAGGATACCTTGGAACTCAACCCCCCAAACCCCATTCCCGACAACAACATGTTCTCACGGACGGCTCACCGTGAGCGACAAGGGACTAACACCAGAGCCGTATACCTGGCATGTCCCAATACAATGGTCAGGCAAGGTCAGGCAATTACTGTTTATAACACACACCTGACTTCCATCACACTTCCCCACACGTATAAAAAGCGGAGCATGAAAGCACACTCTGAGCGAGGCAAAGCACATGAGGAAACAGCAGTTTCAAGATGGCAGTTTAATACTAGGAGAAAGACGGCGAGACCAGAGAGGGTTGCAAAGAGGGAAGTGCCATTGACCTTTCAACACCGTTACTTTCATGAACCTTGGATAGTAAGAAAACTAACACCAAGAACTACAGCTGATCAAACCTTCACAGTGTGTCGGAGGTGCCCGGGGTTCTCCCGTGTCGATAACCAAGGCAGGGAGGAGCGATTGCTGCTGTGGTTCTGTCCTTGGCTCCTACAACAAAGCAGCGTCAGCAAAGACAGCACAGCCGTTGAGTCGGAGAGACTGATACCAAACCAACCTGTGTTTTGAACCAAGGTTGCTAGCGACAACATTGTATGAAGAAATCTAAAGAGAACATTGTGTGAGACGTATGTGACGAGCGACGCAAATATAATTGGAAACCAAAGGAGTGACTGAACTTTGGGAGGCCAAGAAAAGATACTGTAGACAGAGTGGTCCGGTGCGATGTGGGTGCTCATTCGAAAAGTCTCTGTTAGGTATCCAACTGATGCTAAGTACGAGAAAAGGGAATCTTGAGATCGAAGTGGTCCTGCAACGGGTCAAGCTAAACACTGTGCATATTCGAAAGTCTTCAATAGTTTAATGTACACTGCAATTGGCCTGAGCCTGAGGGAGACTAATTGGGTAAAAGAAAAGGATCTGTGCCTGGCTAAGAGGGATCCGGGGTGAATCGTGAGTCACCCGAGAAAGAATATTCTCTGAACATTGTAATAAGGGGATCTGAACCTGGAAGAGGGGGATCCTACGTAGAACTTTTGTTTTTGAAAGGGATTTGAGCCCGACTGAGGGGGATCCAGGCTGAACACCCAAAGTGAATACTTGTGAGAAGAAAATAACTTTTGCATCTTGATTTTGTAAATGAGGTCCATCAAGAGATTTTTAAGACAAAAGAGACTTGGACCTAGAAGGTCCTGTGGCTGGTAATGGAACGGTATCCTCATACCGCAGAAGCCAGTGTGTGCGCTTTACTCAAGTGAACCGTTTGCCCCATGCTGAAAATGTGGGGAAGGGAGGCCAATGGCCCGAACATCCTGACATTTCATTTTGTGAACACTTCTTTCTTTTTCATGAACACTACCCACACTATTTGTAAATTAGTGGTAAGGATTGGTGATAGTTTATTTTAGTATAGGCCCTTTTATTTTGACAAGACTCCACTAGGACTGCATTATTATTATTTGATTATCGTAGCTTGCTCCCATCTGTAGATTTAGGTTTAGATAGACATTTATCACACCCTTGTGAAACTTCAATAAACACCCTTGAACTGTGGTCACTTGTGTCTGTCTTATTGACAATTCCATGCCTTCCTTACAGTCCCCCCTCAACTGTGGTTACTTGTGCGCTGTGATCTGTGTCCCACCAGGCCCCCTCCTTCTCTCTAGGTCCCCCTTCTTCTTGGTTACTGTTGTTCTGTGAACTATGTCCCATTTGGCTATCTCCTACTCCCTAGGGTCTCATCCACTGTGGTTTCTGTTGTACTGTGAACATTCCCCACTAGGCTCTCTCCCACTCTCTAGGTCCCCATCCCTCTTGGTGTACCATTTGTACTGTTGAGTGTACCTTTCTGCCCCTTCTGTGTGTTGACAAATTGTGTGACCACCTCGCCCCCTCTGCGCATCCTCCACTGTGCGGTGCCAGGCTGTGCATCTCTCCTCTCTCTTTTGCTCCCTCCTCCTCCTACTTCCTCCTCACACCCTCCATGGTGCTTTCCGTCTCCCCTAACTTCTCCAACTGCTACTCTATCTCCTATCCCATCCCTCTCACTAAGTCGGGAAGGAAGAATTTCAAGAGGGACATCCTGGCCGCCAACCCAGGCCTCCCTATTGCTGATACCTACATCAGTGCTTCCTCCAGACAGACTCTTACCAACATCCTCTTTGTCGTTCCCTCTCCAGACCTGTGGTGTCAGGAAACCCACCGGAGCACACACTCCACAATCACATGCATTAATACACAGAGGTCCCTTTGTTCGTAGACCACATAACCAGCCATGTTTTTGTATTGTCATGGCAGAATCAGGCATTGCGCACCCCATAGAACTACCTGTTATGTGCAACAAGCGTTAGCCTCCCCGAGATACTCTTCGTATGGGAAGCGTTGGCAGTTACCATGGAAACTCTCGCACTCACGCTGACGTTTCTGCTACGTCTCACGCACGTTGGTGTCATGTGACTGGTTATTTAAACACCTACTTCCTTGAATCTGTGCTTCTCATTTTGCTAAAGTACGGTTTTTGTTTCCTGTCTTGTATTTCGGATTTCCCTGGTTCTTGACTTCCTGCCTGCTTTCTTGATATTGCCTCATCTTGATCCTGATCTGCTTTGTTGTCTTGGACGTTTTTTCTGGATATTTTGGACTCGGATTGCTTTCACGGATTACTCATTGCCTCATCCTTTGGAACTATACAGCTCGTTATCCTTGCCGACTCGGATTTCTTACAAGGACTGCCCTTTGCCTCATCCTTTGGATCTGTTCTGCTGATCTCCGTTGCCAACCTGGACTGCTATTCTGGATTACCCGGTGTTCCGTCTGGTGTTTTGTCTTATGGACTTCCTGGCCAGTAGGCGCACGCGTGTCGTCGGGCACAGTTCTTCATTTCCTGGACTCCTGGGCTTGCTCATACGTGTTACCCTGCAAATACTTCAAGGATCCACACATCACACATACACGGTAAGAATATAGTCATTCACAACACTTAGTACACAATACTCACTTCTTCCTATAATAATCCCATTGTCTGTTGTGTCCCTAGATACTAATGCTACCAATCTAGTGAAGAGGAAGTGGTTGTCTAAAGAAAAAACAGTTTGGTTATTCCTAAGCACTCCTTCCTCGTATTTCAGGTCAGTTTATTTGCACATCACGTGTCTTACTGATTATTGAAAGGAGGTTTATTCCTAACCTGATTTTCCTTTCCGGTTCTAGGAGCACAGCTGGCCATGTTTTGGGTCCATTCTTCCAAATAATAGCTCCCTGGGTATTTGCCCTTCAGTATACACAGGGTTATCTTGTTGGGTAGAATGCGTCGTCTACACTACGTGTACAAAGCGACATCGAATTCTAACATAATCAGAAGCCCACTTATTTATTATGGACCCAAATGAGACCTTGGCACAGATTATGCAGATGTTTTCAGATCTGCGTGCCGATATGGCCACAGCCCATGCCTGCATGCAACAGCGTATTGACGAATTGCAAGCCGGGATGCAGCCCGCTGCGCCATCAGTCCCCGATCCAGCCCAGGCTTCTGGGTCTGGGTTAGGGCGGACTGGACATGAGACTGGTCCTGTATACATGACGGCCCAGTTTCCTCTAGCTCCGCTGGAACAGTTCTACGGGAACCCCAGAACATTTCGTACCTTTCTTAATCAGTGTCATCTGCATTTCCTATGAAGACCATCCTCGTTCCCTGATTCCACAACCAAGGCAGAGTTCCTACTGTCACATCTGGGAGGAACGGCTGCCTCTTGGGCCAATCCGCTGTTGGAAACAGGCAGTCCATTACTCTTCGACTGTGATGCCTTGATTCAGGCTATGAGTCGTGTCTTTGACACCAGGTATAAAAGTCACGCTATAGACCTGGAGCTTCTGGGTCTGCAACAAGGTGACACTCCGTTGTTGGCATACCTGGCTAAATTTAATCAGCTTGTGGCTGAGACAGGTTGGCCCGAGGATAAGAAGGCCTGCATGTTTTATAAGGGGCTTTCTGACTCCCTCAAAGATACTCTTGCAACAGTTCCTATTGTCCCTACCTCCTTCCCGGAGTTGTTGGATATGGTCCTCCAGATTCACGCTCGCAAGGCAGAGAGGATAGGGGAAAAGAGCGCGCTAGTTCCCATGGCCATGACTCCAGTCACACAACATGCAGGCGGTGTGGAACCTATGCAGATCGGAGTAGTTAGGGGTCCCCTGACTGTGGAAGAAAGAAAATCAAGAAAAAGGAATAACCAGTGTTTTTATTGTGGATCCTCAGAACATCTCCTTAAAGCATGCAACAAGAAACCAAAGAGGTCGGGAAATGCCAAAGCCCGGCAATAGGCGGGTCGAATTGCCGGGCTCATCAAGCATTGACTCAGTTGGTTCTAGGCCATTCACCGTTTCTGTTTGGTGTTCTTGTCCTCCTAATAATGAGTGGAATATGACTGCCGTGCTCGATTCATGAGCAACTGGGAATTATATGGACGATACATTTGCCCGGAAACTAGGGATACCTATCGTGGCTAAAGAACATCCTGAGTTGGTTAACGCTGTTGATGGCACAACATTGCTTTCCGATTTAGTTACAGAGAGGACAAAGGAATTAATGGTGGTATTTCCCAATGGCCATTCTGAAAATTTAGAGTTTGACTTGATTGCTGCCCCAAAATATCGATTGATTCTTGGATTACCATGGTTGAGACTCCATAATTACATGGTGGATTGGCAGTTGGGGGAGGTAGTGTTTATCTCGGAGCATTGTGAGTCCACCTGTCTTTCTTCAGATAGTGAACCATGTATGCCTTGTTGCCCCCTCCTGAGTGTTTCGTCCTTGGTTGGGGCTATTACGTCCACCCCTTTGCCAAAGGAATATATGGAATTCATGGATGATTTTGACGCTAAGGGGGCAGAAGTCCTTCTGCCCATAGGTCTTATGACTGCCCTATTGATCTGGTGTCTGAAGCAAGGATACCCTCAGGACGTATCTATTCCTTAACGCAGAAGGAAGATCTGGTCCTTAAGAAATATTTAGACACGTCTGTACGGACTGGCTTTATTCGCCCTTCACGCTCACCTGCGGCTTCTCTGTTCTTCGTTCCAAAGAAGGAGGGGGATCTTCGTCCCTGTATTGATTATCGTGCACTAAACATCATTACTATCAGGAATCAGTACCCTATTCCATTGATCTCTGTCCTCTTGGATCAACAGGGGTCTTCCAAGATCTTTACCAAGCTGGATCTCTGTGGGGCATATAACCTGGTGAGAATAAGAGAAGGGGATGAGTGGAAGACAGCGTTCAAAACAAAGTACGGGTTGTTTGAGTACTGCATGATGCCCTTTGGTCTCTGCAACACGCCTGCAACATTTCAACACTTCATAAACGATGTATTTAGGGACATGATGGATCAGTTCGTTATAGTCTATCTTGATGACATACTGATTTATTCCAAGTCATATAAGCATCATGTACAACACGTCAGTAAGGTGTTACAGTGGTTGCGAGAAAATTCACTGTACGCTAAATTGGAGAAGTGTATATTCCATGTTACAACCGTAGAGTTTCTAAGATATCAGATAACGGATCATGGCATACACATGTGTTCCTCCAAGGTACAAGCTGGCCTTCACTGGCCAGTTCCCACAACTCTAAAATCCTTGCAGTCATTCCTTGGCTTTGCCAATTTTTATCGTCGCTTTATCAGGTCCTTCTAAGAGATTGCGGCTCCACTGACTGCACTTACTAGTAGTAAACAGGCTTTTGTTTGGAATTCCGCCGCTAATCAGGCATTCGAAACTCTTAAGTTAGCTTTCACGAGTGCTCCCGTGCTACAACACCCTGACCCTGCACTACCCTACGTGGTAGAAGAAGATGCCTCAGATCTTGCTCTGGGTGCAATTCTGTCTCAACACTGCAAGGATACCCACGTACTCCATCCAGTGGCGTATCATTCTCATAAACTTAATGTGCATGATCAGAATTATACCATCACCGAGAAGGAGCTTCTGGCAGTCAAAGACGCTTTCAGTGTATGTAGACATCATTTGCAGGGTACCAGTGTTCCAGTACAAGTCTACACGGACCACCGTAATCTTGTTGCCCTCCAATCTATTAAGTGTACCACAGCACGACTGGCGAGGTGGGACACGTTTTTTGCTATGTATAACTTCAACATCACCTTCTGTCCCGGCTCTTGGCACTCTAAAGCCGATGCATTGTCACAGATTCCCAGGGAGTGTTCTCCACGTGCTGGTCTGGGTGATCTGTTGTTATCAAAACAAGTTGTTTGTGGTTGTACCCTAAAGCCTTCCATGAGGTCACAACTACGAACCTGGGCTAAAGAGAACCCGGAACACATCAAAGACCAAGGAATCGAAATACTACAGTCCTTACCGTATGTACAAGGTAGGGTGTAGCTGCCTGACAGGAACACTCGTATCATGGCCTTACAATGGTGTCACGATTCAAAATGTGCTGCTCATTTGAGTATCAGAAAAACCTTGGAAGCATTGCATAGGTGGTGTTGGTGGAAGGATATGTCCAACGACGTCGCTCAGTACATTGCCACTTGTGCAGTTTGCGCTCAGGGCAAAACAGCACATATGAAACCCATGGGATTATTGCACCCATTACCGGTTCCTAGATCACCATGTACAATGACATCTATGGATTCCATTGTACAATTACCAGTTATACAAGGTTTTGACACAATATGGGTGGTCATGGACTACCTGACCAAGACAGCCTTGTACATTCCATGTCGGGGGTTACCCAGTGCACCTATTTTAGTGAATCTTTTCTTAAAACATGTATTCAGGTTCCTTGGCCTTCCCACTGTCTTTGTTTCGGATAGGGGTCTGAATTTACCTCACGCTTCTGGAGGGCTCTGACTCAATCCTTGGGCATTGAAGATAGGTATTCAAGTTCCGATCACCCGCAGACGGATGGGCAGACCGAGAGAGTCAACGCCACCCTCGAACAGTTCTTGAGGTGCCTACTTATACAATATCAGGGGTCTTGGCTGTCGGTCCTGCATATGGCTGAGTTTGCTTACAATAATTCTTTGCACACAGCCACAGGTTTGACGCCCTTTTTTGCCTTGTATGGTCATCACCCTCGCTCGGTGCCCACACCTCTGGATGCTCTTATGGGCAACCCGGCTGCACGCTCCTGTGCCTCGGATATTGCTAAGGTCCAGACAGACGTCAGACAGCATTTGCTGACCGCCCAACGTAACATGAAACGGTATGCAGATGCCCATAGGATGCATTCACCTGTGTCAGACCTTGCTTCTTCCTGGCGCAGAGGCAGCACAAACGCCTCCCTCCCCGTTAGGTCGCAGTACCTGGAGACAGACAGCACAGGCAACCTTGACCCTTCGGGGAAAGAAGGTTATGGTCCGTTGATTGGATAGGTAAGGGAAATTAGGAACACCGGAAAGAGGTAAAGGTAGAGGTTCTGGATGGGAAGGGGGAATGACAGGGTCACATGCTCCTCGGCTCCTGTTCCACGAATTCTCCGCCCATGCACTCCTGCTCTCACCACTCACTCCCTCACTGAATTCCTGAATTCAACCTGGGATTTTGTACTGGAGCCCTCACCAGGACATCACGTGTAATATATCCTTTGCAATTACCATACATTAACTTAGGTACAGCTTAGACAAGCCCCCACATTGCAGCATGCGGAATTGCAAACCTGCATTACTTCATGCAGCACCAATGGCAATCGCCCAATTCCCCCCAAACCTGCATTTACTTCATGCAGCACCAATGGGAATTGCCCCAAAGTGGTAATGTACTTAGCTTCGGTTTCTGCCTGAGTCCACGGCTTTTCTGGCCTTTTTGTGTTGATAGGCCACAAACTTTCACCAGTATTTTCCTGTCTCTCTGCAAGAGCAAAATTAGAGTCAATACAGGTGCGCACTGTGCGCGTGACTGAGCTTAGTGGTTTTTAGTATGGTTACTCTGCACGGCGAGATTGCCGCTCCGGAATCATGCGACTATACGTTTTGATCTCTCTAAACATGCAGGCGTTGTTAGTTCAAATCTCATGCAGGATTAGGGACGTTATAACACTTAGCGTTCCCTTCAAGTGTTTTGCGCTTCCAGCTCTCTACGGGCTGGTGGGTTTCGGAGCCGCTCCTACTGCGTGGCCCCCTCGGGTACTACAGGCAAGAAGCGCTAGATAAGTAATTGTACTTATCTCAGATTTGTATGCGGGGCCTGGGGTTTTGCAGGCAGCGGGCCGAATCGCCCTGCGTAGGCTTGCCACTGGAGTTCCTTTGAACACATCCTTTTCGAGGTCGCCGTTCAGGATTGCGAGCGGCTCCCCACGCGCATGCGCGCTGATGCGGGCGCGGTCGGGGGCGTGGCAATCTTCCCTCGAGCAGGCCCAAGCGGTGAGTGGCCTGCTGGGAAGTGTAGTTCTCGGCCTGTTCTCCATCCCTGGACCACGGTCCTGCAAAAAGGGTGGAGGACACGCCTGGAGTACTTGGTGGAGTGCTTTCTGGCTGCTTTTCCGCCCCCTAGACTGACCATAAGGGCATTTACCCCCAGACCTGCCCCAGCCCTGACAACCTGTGTACGAGAAGGGTATGAAGCTGTGGTTGTCCACTAAGTACCTATGCTTGCTACGGCGCAGGTCATTAAGTCCTTGTTTTACTGGGCCTTTTGTTATCTCTGAAATTATTAACCCAGTCACTGTTCGATTGACCCTTCCTGCCTCGTGGCATGTCCATCCTGTGTTTCATGTTTCACTTCTCAAACCTTTACGTAATTGTTAAGTAGTCAGCCGGAGACAACCGAGGTATTACTTTCAAACGTTGTTTATTTTCACAACTAACACTTCACAGATAATTGAATTCATACAACTGAAGACGGTTCCTTTCACCTCGCAGGCACTGCCGCTGCGCCTTGCATTTGTCAGTCCCAATTGTCTCTTATAACACCCCGGCGTGTCCAGGCTTTCAACCCTCAACCTGCCGCCGTCCGATGCACACGAAAAGGAAAACAAATAGCAATGGCCCACAGTTCACCTCTCTGAATACTTTTCCTCTGGTTGCCAATTTGCTGCTCTGTACTGCTGTCTGGAGTCTCGGACAAGGTACGGCGTCACTCTGTAGGTTTTCCGCTTCTTCCTAGTAAGCCCACTTGTATTCTCCGCTGGTCTCACTCCAATCTGGTGTGGCGCCCATCGCCATGCGCCGTTCCTGCAAGAGAAGACCCCGGTTGAGACTTTTCGAGTTGCTTTTAACCCTTGACCCGCTCCTCCCTCGTAATCAGCCCCTGGTGTTCTCAGCAACGGTTTTGTCACACCTGACCCTGATTCCCCACCTCCTCGCTGCTCCGGCCGCTGTGGGTTAACCCTGTGCTTTGTGTCTGTTCTGGTGGGTCTGATATGATACGGGAACCCGGTTTTCCCTTTTCTTATTTTTCTTTCTTTTCCCATCGGTAGGCCCCCTCCCTGATGCAGTATTCCGTGGGGCATTCTGGGATCAGTAGTCTTTTCCCTTCCCTCAAAGGCCAGCATTGGTACCTGGCTGCTCACTCCCGCAAATCCCTCCTTTCTCCCCTGATCCCGGTCTGCCGCCACCGCTTCCATATCACAGTGATGCAACCAGATTGCTGTCACGGGTCCAGCCTTTGTCTGTGATGGGTTCTGATGAATACGAAGTCAACAAAATGCTTGATGCTAGGGTTCGGAAAGGGGTTCAATTCTTTTTCATTGATTGGAAGGGGTATGGCCCGGAGGATCGGACCTGGGAACCCATCTGTAATGTCCATGCACCGGGTTTGTTGGCAGATTTCTGGTCCTCCCGGAGAGGGAAGCGTTTTTTGAGGGAGGGTACTGTCAGGAACCCCACCGGAGCACACACTCTGCAATCACATGCATTAATACACAGAGGTCCCTTTGTTTGTAGGTCATATAACCAGCCACGTTTTTTGTATTGTTATGGCAGACTCAGGCATTGCGCACCCACATAACTACCTGTTATGCGTAATGAGCGTTAGCCTCCCCAAGATACTCTTCGTATGGGAAGCGTTGCCAGCTACCATGGAAACTCTGGCACTCATGCTGACGTTTCTGCTACGTCTCACGCACGTTGGTGTCATTTGACTGGCTATTTAAGCACCTACTTCCTTGAATCCATGCTTCTGATTTTGCTGAAGTACGGTTTTTGTTTCCTGTCTTGTATTTCGGATTTCCCTGGTTCTTGACTTCCTGCCTGCTTTCTTGGTATTGCCTCATCTTGATCCTGATCTGCTTCGCTGTCTTGGACATTTTTTCTGGATATTTTGGACTCGGATTGCTTTCACAGGTTACCCATTGCCTCATCCTTTGGAACTATACAGCTTATTATCCTTGCCGACTCGGATTGCTTACAGGGACTGTCCTTTGCCTCATCCTTTGGATCTGTTCTGCTGATCTCCATTGGCAACTTGGACTGCTATTCTGGATTATTGTTAGCCTCATGCTTCTTGGACCGGTGCAGGGAATAACGCGTTCTGGGTCAGCCTGGGAGTCTCCAAACCCAGAACCAACAGTCCCAGAGGTGGAGTAGCTCTGATCTTTTCAGAGGGGGTCCCTGCTTCGTCATTCCTATGCAGGCCTACTCCTCCTTTGAATGCCTGGTCTGCAGGCTCTCTATATCTCCTGGCCTCTCTATGACTGTGGCCACCATCTACAGGCCACCTGGCCAGGTCGCCCTCTTCCTCTCAGAGTGGGCTGACCTCTCCTCTTCTCTTCTTGCCCCTACCTCTCAACTTCTCCTCCTCTGAGACCTCAACATCCACCTGGTTGCTTCTTATCCCTCCTCAGGGCTCTTCTGTAACCGCTGCAACACTCTCTCTCTCTTTCCATTCTACCCTCTGGTCTGACACACTCTGCTGGGCATACCTTGGATGTTCTCATCTCCTCAGACATCCCCCTCTCCAACTCTCTCACCACTCCTTTCTCTTGAACTGACCACTTTCTGCTCTCTTCTGACCTGATGCTCTCTGTGCCCCAGGCTAAGCCCACCCCAGCACTGCCACCTGCTGTTACGCTCACCTGACTCCCACTGAGGCGCTGGCCTGGTTCGCGCTGCTGTGACCTCTTCTAAGGTGATGCGCAGGGTTCGGAAGACGGACTGGACCGGGCCCCCAAATCTGGCTTGCCTAGCTCGCAGAAGTATCCTTCTGTAGGCGAAAATAGGGGATTAACTGTCTGCAGGGTAATGCAATCGGCCTCCCACTTTTCCCTCTCACCCTCCTCGAAACCCTTCTGTGATTTCTCGTAGCGTCTCACCTTAGGGTCTGGAAGGACGAGCTCTCCATCCTGCTTCTGATGCAGGGGCGCGTTGGAATCCAGTTACTTCACTGGATTTTCGGATTGGTGAGAACCAAACTTGCTTGGCTTCCAGGTAAGTTTTTTGATAAGAGGTTCCCCTTGTGTCCATGCATTAATGTACTAATGCTAGTGTCTTTTTCCCCACAGGGGCCGGGGTACGGAATGCCGGGGAACAGACACCGACCGGAGATGAGAGGTGAAATCCTTGTAGAAATCAGGTAAGTCTTTAATGAGCGTTTTTTTGGTAATGTCTTTTCATTCGCTCATTAACGCTGATGTCTATTTTTCCCCTTAGGGGCCAGGGTCCGGAAATGCCAGGATGCGGCGCGGACCCGAAATGAAGAGGGAATGAATCAACAGGTAAGTCTTAACATGGAGATTTAGCTTTCCTTATTCCCTTCTCTCTCTCAACTTTTGTTCTGGTCTTTTTCTCCCTAGGCGCTGGGGCGTGACTGCGAATCCGGATGATCGCTGCTAAACATGGAGGCGCCCTGTAAAGGTGAGTGGAATGCGGCGCTGCAGCGATCGACGCGATGAGCTTTTAAATTAACGTCTTCCTTTTCAGGATTGTCGGCGAGATGTCTCCGGGATGCGGATTTAGCAGGTAAGGACTTTTCCTTCTTCTGTTCTCTTCTTCTCTTCCTTTGCAGGTGATCCAGGATGCTGGCAGGCGTGGCAGAAGTCAGGATGCAGGAGCAGACACGGTGAGCGTCCAGCTGCTAGATGCAGAACAACGCGAAGCACGTGTGGCTGTTCGGGTAGGGTTTAAATAGCCTTGGAAGAAGTTCCAGGTATGTATTCTTCCTCCAATCAGGTATGCATTCTTCCCCGACCACGCCCGGATGATAAATTAGTCCCACAGGTAAAGTAGTTCCTTTCAGGCCTCAAGGAGGCCGGGATCCTGCAGCACGGTCTGCATCAGGTAAGTGCACCCAAGCACTCCCATAATGAGCCTGGCGCCTATGGCGCAAGGACTGATGTCTTTTATGAGCCTGGCGCCATAGGCGCCAGGACACTGTCCAAAGGGCCCCTATATGGGGTTGCTGGGTCCTTCCTTGAGGTCTGGATGTCCGCTTTCGGGGACGCAGGGCTTGAACCGGCTCCCCGGGAGCGGGCATCATGACACCTGCCTTCTCAGTCATTCGGCCCATGATGCATGTGTCAGTGGGTGCCTTTGCTGCTACTTTCTCCGCTCCTCCGACGCCTGCGGCTGACTCACTCTGACACAGCCCTCTCTAATCTGCATCTTTCCATCTCCAACACTCTGGATGTTCTTGCACCCGTCATGAGAATCAGTCTGAAGCCTAGCTCCAAGTGCAACTCATGGTATGACTCTGACCTCGCCACTCTGAAACGCAAGTGTAGTGTGCCTGAGAGGAAGTGGAGGGCATCGGCTCATCCTCTGACAACTGGTTTGCTGCCTTCTCCAAAGGCAATACAGACGCTCTGTCCTTCCAAGAGGAGAGCCCACGTCTCTGCGGCCTCTAACAACACGACAAAACTCTTTAAGAGCTGCAAGTAGCTGGCCAATCCTTCTGCAGTCTCCACCTTTCCTGTTCCCTCCCAAGCCCTTTGTACAGCTCTGGCTTCTCACTTCACCACTAAAACTGAAGACATAATGTCCTCTCTCTCCTCTTCTGCTACCTCACTTTGCTCCCCTCTGGCTGCCTCTCCCTCTCCTCCTCCCTTCTCCTCTTTCTCTCCGACTACACGTTGACGAGGTTTCTAGACAATTCTGATCTATGAAAGTGTCATCCAAACAGGTGCTCCTCCAGAACCATCAAGGACCACATTGACACGCTCACTCAAGCCTTGGCCAATTTGTGCAATCACTCGTTTGCCACTGGAACTTTTCCCCTCTCTCCTAAAGTACTCCCTTGTGCACCCCCTCCTTAAAAAGCCTTCTGCCGATCCTACCTGTCCAGCAAACTATTGCCTGATCTCTATCATTCCTTTCCTGGGCAAACTCCTGGAAAAGCTGGCCATCTCCCAGTTTACTCTCCACACTGAATCTGTTGGTTCTCTCCATGACCACCAGTCTGGCTTCAGAGCAGTCAGAGGCACGGAAACTGCTCTCCTGGACAACCGTGAAGATTTGCTCATTAATCTCGATTCAAGCCTTCCTTCTGTCCTCATCATCCTTGACCTTTCCTCTGTTTTTGACACAGTCAATCATGCCATCCTGACCAATCGACTCTGGGAGCAACTGGGGATCACGGATCAGGCCCTGCAGTAGTTGTCCTCCTTCCTCCTGGACCGACCCTCCCAGGTCCAACTTGGGTCCTTTCTCTCCAACACCTATTTATCCACATGTGGTGTTCCCCAGGGCTCTAATCTCTCAACTTAGTTCTTTAATGTCTACCTGGCCTCTTTGGCATGCCTTATCTCTACCTTCTCTAACTTTCAGTGTTATGCCGATTACACTCAACTCTCTTTCAGGCTCCCTTCATCCTCCTCTCCTCTTTCGCTCATTCCTGACTGTCTATCCGTGATTCAGGTTTAGTGCACCACCAACGATCTCTGCCTTAATGCCAGCAAGACTGAGATCCTTCTCATTGGGACCCCTGCTCCCGCTTTCCCTCTCTCACTCTGGTCGCCTTCCTTTGGCCCTCTTCCTTCACCTTTCTGTGAGGCAAGAAACCTTGGTGTCATCTTTGACTCCACTCTCTCCTTCTCTACTCACATCACTGACCTTGCCAGAAATGTCCCACTACCAGTTGCACCTCCTCAGAGGTATTCTTCATTTTCTCACTTTCCCCCAGAAGCTCACTGTCTTTAGAGCCCTGGTTCTCAAGACATTCCTTTTTGCCTCTTCTTTCTCTCTCTCTCCCCTGCTGACCTACCTGTCTGCTGTGCTGACTGGTGGCCTGGCTACCCTCAGAGTCTCACTGGGTACAAGGCTCCTCCATGACCAGTCACCCCTGCACTACCTCCAGGCCTACCGCCCACTTAGGGGATCTAACTGTAACCCTACAGTCCCCTGCCTCCTTGCACTTACCCAGAACCGCGCTGCCTTGGCTGCACTTACTCAGAGCAATGCTGCCCTGATTGCACTTCCCCTTTCCCACTCCCTGGCACTTCACTTTCTCCCTCCCCCCTGCACTTTGCGTTTCGCACTTACATGATCTGAATGACACAAGGCCTAGTAAGGTCATTGTTTTGTCCTCCATCTGTCTTCCCCCCCTTGTCTTGCCACGCCTATAAACGCTTGTATACAGGCACGTTATAAATGACTAATCATATCATATCATATTCTTTGGTTGTAGTGTGAGGGATACAAGTGGGTTGTGACACAGGACAGTGGAGATTAATTTGACAGACATTCTGACAGATGCTTTAATATTCGTTTGGAGGCATGGAAACCCCTCTTAGAAGATAGGGATAGTGAGGACCTTTTTTATATACACTAATAAAAGTCTGTAACCAAAACCATGCCCACTTTGTGTCAGCTTCCTCTTTCTACACCTTTACTTCACCTCTAACTCAGAACCCCTCTTTCATTCACACACTCACTTGCATTCACTCCCTACCCTCCCTTAACCACACTTGCCCCACTTTCATGCTCAATCACAACACAGTACCAACTCACTGGTCAATACCTCACCTTATCCAGAAATCACCTCTACGCTCTGCTGCTCTATCCTCCCTCCTTCTGGTCGCTGGGTCTTCCACCTCCTCATCCTTTGACCTCACCCAAATAACCCACACTTCTTGCTTCCTCCTTTTATCCACCTCACCCTCTCTGTCCTTGTCATTCTGACACTGTCTTCTCCACCTGGGATGTGTGGGGAGTCCTGCGGATCCCTCTCCAAAACTATGCCTAAAGTCTCCTCCTTAGGTGGCCAGGAGAGGGCAGACAATTCCTGGTCCCAATCCTGGAGGTGGTGTACTGCGGAAGGATCACCAGGGTGGAGAAAAGGAACAGGGTGTTGGGGAAATTCCGTGGGGTGGGACGCAGTATTTCTCCTCTGAGAGAGATACTCTTGCCACTTAAATGAGGAACTGGCTTACTGTCACTTTGATATATCTCGACCGCCTAATGAGGCTGAAAGATTAAACTCCAAGATTCTAACCCTGCAACGTGTTGGATTAAAAGAACAGATCTTTTGTATCCCTAAAATTAAATATCTTCCTCAACGCCAAAGGTATACCAAAAGGAATGACGGAAATGTAGCCTTTTCAATACCATCTGTCTCTAAAAAGGTTAAACCACACATTCCCCGTTCTAAAAATATTAAGGGAATTAAAACCACCCTTAAAAGTGTAAAAGAAGTGGAAACCCCTAATTTCTTTAAATGAACTACATGTCCCAGAATCCCTCAGGGACTGTGATGAAGAAGAGGGCTGAGGAGGCATGCAGAAGTAAAAGACATGCAAATAGGCCTTAAAATCTTTGCCAAGGTCCGGCAATGAACATTAAGGCCCTGCACCTGAAATCAATTAGTTACTTATTTACTTATGTATTGTGTTACAGTTTGACAATGAACAAAGTACAAAGCAAGCCTTTCACAAAAGGAACAAAAAAATATTTTTACAGCATACATCAATAAACATCATACAAGTATCTAAAAACATCACACACTTATGTACTTTCGTTAAGATTTCCCAGTATCTCCCATAGAAATTTATAAAGTGATAAAACAAGTGAGGTGTTGTCTTCCGACATAACCCAGTCCCAGAACAAATCCCCTGCGGTCTCCCCCTCCGACTACAGAAATCTCCTAAAAAAATAAAATATTCTACGTCCCGTCAGATTAGTGCAGAAAAAGCATAAGATGTTTCAGTGTCTCACTACAAGTTGACTGTTTTCATAAACGACAAACTGAGGACTGTGTAAAAGTTATTACCCCATTTGCTAATACGGTCCAGTGTGGAAAGTACGTTTAATTTAAACCGTAAATATAGACTTTCGGACAGTAGGTGATGGAAACAAACAGATATACTTAGGGCCTCATCACGAGTTGGGCGGTATCCCGGCGGTAAATGCCTCAGGATACCAGCCAACGCTATTAGTGTTACCTCAACTCAGTCAGGCGTAATTAGTTCCCGGGTTGCAGTGGTGCTGTTAATCCCCATATATTCTGAGTCCATAGGACTCTATGGGGCTTTTTGGTGCTAGTACTGGCTGCGGTAATAGCACCGAAAATGGGCGGAAAGGGGAGGTTTTTAACTCCAGCAAAAAAGCTGGAGGTAAACCTCCCACTTTCTATCCTAACTCAGGATTGGGCGGAGCGGTAATGCATTGGTAACAGCGTTACCGCTGCATTTTTAGCACTCTGCCCAACCCCTGATGAGGCCCTTAGACAAGTTATCCCTTTTGCTTTGAAAATTTGCGTACTCCCTATAGGACGAATAGAAGCCTCGTTTTTCAGTTGTTCTACCCCAGTCAAGCATAAACAGTTTACGTTTTGTCATAGCCGGCCTGTTCACCAGTTCTTCTTCGGACGAGTTGATTTCACTCAAAGAGTGCTGTGAGACAGGCATGGTATCAAGCAAGACACATACTCAAAAGTATTTGTTTTAAAACCTTTATTTAATAAAGTTCCTGGGTTGCTGGAATGCCTGACTGGCCCTAACTCTAAAGGGATGGTTCCCTTAAATGATGTTTCTAATGGCTGTCGTCATCTAATAGTCTAAAAAAAGTCTGTCTGTGTCTAAACCTATGCTTGCTCTCACACTTTACAAAAATGTGATAGGAAGTCTTTTGAAAAGGAAAAAAAAGTGGTGCAACCAAAAATGGCAAAAAGTCTTTTGAAAAGGAAAAAATAGTTGGTTTCAGATGTTCTTCTCACCAGGTGTAATTTGGCCAATGTCACAAAGATGGATTCACTCAACAGGGTTGTTCGTAAGACCTTATCCACAGGGCTCTTATAGTGATTTCCAATACCTTCAGTGTCTTTGAGTTCCTTGGGGTTCCCTTCCCCAAGCTTCAACTCGTTCACTTTACTTTCCTCAATATGCCTCTCAGGGTTCCCTTCCCCAAGTGCAGGCCTCTTCCAGCTTTCAACACCAAACACAAAGCCAGTTTCCTCAATAGGCCTCTCCGGGTTCCCTTCCCCAAGCCCATGCCTCTTCCAGCTTTAAAAACAAAAACAAAATATGACACAGTTCCTTTTTTGGTTTCTCAGAGCGCCCTTGCTCAAGCTTATCCCCCTCTAGTTCCAAACACCAATTCAGCTGGTCAGTATGTGCCTCTTTCCTTATATATATTCTTTCTTATCTGTCATCATCTCATGGGGTAGAGTCAGAGGCTTTCAAAAATGACAGACTCTTTGCTTTTCCTCAGCATAACCACTCTGACCCTTTGCCCCTCTCTTCAATTCTTACTCTTGCTTTCCTTTTGTCATGCACACTTGCACTGTTCTATATTCCATCTCTTGGTTGTGCCTCTTGCAGGCTTCTTTCACTCTTCCGTGCACTCCTGCATCTGTTTCTATCTTTCCGGGTTACTCGCACCCTTTCTTCACTGTTTTTTCTTTACATGCTTCTTGCACCCTTTCCACAGGCCTCTGGCCCTCTTTCCATTCATATCACTTCATTATCTGACGTTATCCCTTTTATTATTTCACACACGTGTGTCTCTCTAGTTTCACGCTTATACTGTCACTTGTATCTTTACTTTGTTCAAATCTTCCGGTTAGCTTAAATTGAACGCTCACACAAACGCCTCTGGTCCTGAGCTGCTCTGACGTCTCGGCTCTACTTCCAGTTTGCTCTCCTGCTTGCTCTCCTACTCGCTCATTCATTTGTGTCAGACCACACCTTTTATAGTAAAAAGACCAGTCAAGTGGAGTCAGGTGTTAATGGTTACTAGTAAATGCCTGACCCTATTAGTGGGACAACTTGAGTTCTTTCTAGGGTAGGTTTGCCCTTTTCTCCCCATGCTATTCCTATGGCTAATCTTTACTGATCTTAGTTGCCTCTTCCTCGTCTCAGTATTTGTTGAAAATCGGGGAAGGGGAGATGGGGTGAGATGGGACTTGACATTGACAGGTTATGTTATGACAGGGTGATTGGTAGACAAAAGGTGAATCTCTTTGTATTAAATTACTCCCTACATTACCCACCCAAATATACAAGCACAGGCACGTATAACCCTTCCCATGATCTGGCCTGGGGAAAGGCAAAGAAGCTTTGGAATTGAGACTAGGGCCCTCATTACAAGTTTGCTGGTCTGGAAACGACAGTGCCAGTAGAACTGTATCGGCACCGTTTTCCAGACCGGCACATTTTGATCCGCGATGGCGGAATCGCCATCTCTGCAAAGCGACCCCCACAGCACTACCGCACCCGGTAGCACCGTGACCGGAAACAGTTGGACGACTCGGATGAGCTCCCCCAATTACCGGCAAGGTGCAATACCAGGTGCATTACGAGTACCACGTACATGGAAACACTGCCACAAATATGGCGGTAATACCATGAACTGTCTGCCTGTAACAGTGGTGTCAAACAGTGGCAGGTGAGCAGCAAAAAGCCCCAGGTGAGCACAATTAGGCTGCACATCATATGCCACTGGGAGCCTACAAAAGGGCCACAGCCACACCCAAGCCACCTTCCAACACAACCATGCTATCAGTCGCCCTAGCAGCAATTGGGACGGGGAAACCTGCAGTGGAGATAGAAGCAGCACTGAGGCAGAGGAGGAGGCAGCGTAGGTGCAGGAGGCAAATGAGGAACCCAGTGGTCATCCCAAATATCAATGTACAGAAGGTACCACCTCGCAGGCAGCCAGCAATACTCCGCATCAGGGCCTCACCCTGTAACCTGACCCCAAATCAAATACATACATTATACCGGCTTGACATGGCCACAATAATATCAATTGTCATCCTCATTGAAGAAGACATAGGTAGCCTCATCAACATCCAGACTACAATAACACCCCTGCAGAAGGTAGTCTCTGTACTGCACGTTTTTGCTACTGGAACCTATCAGCTCGCTATTGGGGAGCTGCATGGCCTGTCACAACCCTGTTTTTGCAGGATAATGTTCCAGGTACTGGATGCTCTGCTGCACCATGTGTTAGACCATATTGCCCTACTCCGTACCCCTGCCCAGGTCAATGCCACCAAAGTGGCCTTCTATGCCCTTGCCGGCATGCCCAATTGCATAGGCGCTTTAGATTGTACGCATGTGGAGTTGACTGTCAGACATGCAAATGAGGCGGTGTATCGCAATCGGAAGCAATTCCACTCACTGAACATGCAGATGGTCTGTGATGCCCAACAACTCATCATGCATTGCTGTGCACGTTTCCCGGGATCCACACACGACTCAATGGTATTGCGGAACTCCACGTTGCCAGGGTACATGGCGCGTTATGCGGGACAAAGGACCTGGCAGTTGGGTGATTACAACTGCCAATGCATGACCCCTGTGTAGTTGTGGGGGTATAGACAAGCACCGCAGTGTCCGAGGCTGTTCGGTGAGCAGAACTGCCAATGCATTACCCCTGTGTGGTTGGGGGGAGGGGTATAGACGAGCACCACCGTGTCCCATGCTGATGGGTGAGCAGAACTGCCAAAGCATTATCCCTGTGTAGGTGGGGTGGGGGGAATAGACGAGCACCAGAGTCCACCCAGCTTACCGCTGCAACTGGCAAATGGCACTATGCCATGTCACAGGAATACATACCCTGGCTATCATTAGGAATACCATAGCGATGGAGTGGCACAACATGCAATGCCAACATGTGGTTGTGCGTATCTCCCCCGGTGAAGAAATTGTCATGATGCCTACCCCCGGGGACCCAGACCACATCCAGCAACCCCGGAAGCAGGCATCAAGTTATCCTAAACAAGCCCAACAACCCCTGCTAGGGGCTATTTGGGTCCAGTCCTGGCACCTATGGTGCCAGGCTCATATGGAGAGTCAGTCCTAGCGCCATAGGCGCCAGGCTCATAGATTAAAACTTTCCTGATGCAGACCATGCTGCAAACTTACCAGATGCAGACCATGCTGCAAGAGCTCCAAGCCAAAAGAGGCTTGGAAGGGACTACTTTACTTAGGGACTATTTTTTACTCGGGCGGGGCTGGGGAGGAATACTTACCTGGGGCTACTTTGGAGGCTATTTAAACCACGTCCGAAGAGCAGCACACGCTTCGCATTATTCTGCATCCAGCAGCGTAATGCTCACCGTGCCTGCAAGTCTGCATCCAGCCTTCTGCCACGCCCGCCTCGAGATTGGAGCTCCTAGAAAAAGGGAGAAAGAAGGAGAAAAGGTTAGAACAAGAGCAATACCTTTAATCCTTACCTGAATTCCCGATCCATTGCGCCTTCGAGCTGGAAGAAAGAAGTTATTTTATGCGCGTTGCCTCGCCTGCTGCAGCGCAGTGCTGAACTCACCGGCCTTCGCAGCATCTTCACATTCCACCGCATCCTCCTGTATGTTCCCGCCGCACTCCAGCACCTAAGGAGAAGACAAGAACAGCAAGGTGAGCCAAGGGAATACACAGAGGAATATTAGTTACCCTCCCATAGACTTTTCTGATTTTACCACCGGGGGTACTATTCCTCTTCACGGGTCGGTGCAGCTTCCACTGCATCTTCGCCGAACCCTGGCCCCTAAGGGGAAACAAAAGGACAGCAAGGTGAAACAAAGGAAGTAACAAAGGGAACCCTCCTCACCACAATAGACTTACCTGATTTTACCGCCGGAGGTATTATTACCCAAGACTTCATACTTTCTCTCAGCGCCTGAATAAGGGAGAAAGCAACAGGTTACATATTGACATTATTTTATCGAACTGTGTTGGAAAATACAAATCCTTACCTGAATACTACCAGTTGCCACGAGGAACTCTTCATTAGGGTCAAGCTGCAACCTGCAAGGAATCGGACAAGAGTGAAAGTCAGGCATTTGAACTCTTACGAACTTAATACTTACGGCGGCTTGCCGGGAATCTCAGAGTCAATATTGTTCTGGAACTCGCCAATTCCTTCGAGCCAGTGAAGCAACTGGTTATCAATGTGCCCCTGCGGTCAATGCAGGATGGAGAGCTCATCTTTTCAAACCATCAGGTGAGACTATAAGAGGGGACATCAAAGGTGATCTGTGGGGAGAACAGAGGGGGTGGAGGGATTTACGCCCAACTCCACGGGTGGTTAATTCCCTTTCTCCATTTGCAGAAGAATATTCCTACGGGCCAAGCAAACGAAGCTAGGTGGGCCAGTCCAGTCCGTCATCTTGGCCCTACGCGTCACATTGGTGGAGACAGCAGCTGTCCATTTCCGATCGACGCCTCTGTGGGAGCCAGGTGAGCGTAACAGAACGCGAAGCCTACCCACAAATTCCCACCCGGGCGTTATGGATACCTCAGAGACTGACCAATTGGCCCAATTACTAGGGGAACTGAGGGCTGAAGTGCATTCCGCCCGTCAAGAAACCAATGCTCTTAGGAGAGAACTGATTTTGTCAAAGGAGCGAACTGATGACCTTGCTAGGCAACTATTGCAGAGCCAGGCTGGACAAGCACCCCTACCTGGTTCCGGGGGAAAATCCAGCTCCTGTGTTATCGAGTAACCCTGTGCAAATAAACCTACCAGGAAATATTCCATTAGCTCCACCCGAACGCTTTGCCGGAGATCCCAAAAGGTTTGCAGTGTTTATGAACCAATGCCGCTTGCACTTTTTATGCAAACCTGCAGCCTTCCCAAACGATCAAGCCAAGGTAACCTTTGTATTGTCATATCTCAGCGGCAGTGCAGCTGATTGGTCAATTCCACTGGTTACTCAGGATGACCCAATTCTTCGGGATTTTCAGGGCTTTCAAACGAGCATGGAAAGACTATTTGCCCGGCACTCCCAAGAACAGGCCCTGGATAACGAACTTTAGTCCCTACGACAGGGTAACCAGGACCTTCTATCCTACATCGCAACCTTTAATAGGTTGATATTGGAAACTGGATGGCCTGAGGTAAAACAAATCACGTTATTTCATCGAGGGCTTCGAGGAGAACTCAAGGATGTCTTGGCTCAAGTCGTGAACCCACCTCAAGACTGCGCTGAATATGTAGACTTAGTGGTCCAGTTAGATCACAGACTTCAGAACAGAAAGGCTGATCGAGCCAAGTTTGAGAATTGGGTGTTGGTCAAAACCCACGCTAACCCCAAAGGAGCAGATGCTTCAGAACCCATGCAAATTGGAGGGGTTAAAGGATCCTTAACCCAGAAGGAAAGAGAAAGGAGACGGCAAATGCAATTGTGTCTATATTGTGGAACTTCTGGGCATTTTCTACGGGATCGCCCTGTAAAACCACCCAAGAAGGTGGTAGGAGCTGCTGATAAAAGCCATATTGAGTCAGACTCGGGAAACGACCACGCCCGACAAGCGTAGAGGTCCGCTTGCCGAGCTTGATGAAGGATACTCAGGCCTCGCAATTCATCATACCAATGGTCCTCGTAGATCCAGGGCAGCCATTGCGTATGCACGCAGTAAGGGTATATATTGATAGCGGGGCCATAGGAAACTATGTGGACTATGAATTGGCATCCAGGATGAATCTACCTCTCTGCCGAAAAACCACCTCAGATGTCATCACCACAGTCGATGGAACTGAAATTGCCTCTGGGCCTGTAACTCATTCCACCGCAGAGATGACACGATTGGGTCAGGATGGGCATCGAGAGACTATTGTGTTTGATCTAATCAAAGCCCCACAGTTCCAAATAATACTGGGGATACCTTGGTTGGAAACACATAATCCTTGTATTGATTGGCGAGACAAGAGAATAACCTTCCCAGATTGTGCACAAACCTGTTACCCAAAGAAAAGTCAGAACGCAGGCCTGGCCACAGTAACCACCGCAGTCATGCAACTACCTCCAGAATACCAAGAATTCCAGGATGTCTTCCAAAAAGAACAGGCAAACACCTTACCTCCTCACAGATTGTACGATTGTCAAATCGATCTCATACCCGGTGCACAGCCCCCTTGTAGCAGGATCTAAGCCCTTACGGAACCTGAGAACCTTCACCTACGATAATACTTAGAACAGTACCTTGCCAATGGCTTTATTCACCCATCCAAGTCCCCTGCATCTTCAGCTTTGTTCTTCGTGCCCAAAAAGGAAGGTGACCTCAGAACGTGCATAGAACCAGATAACTGTTAAGAACCGATACCCATTGCCTCTGATCCCTGAACTACTAGACCAAGTGAAGGACGCTTGTAAATACACTAAATTAGATCTCCGGGGGGCATACCATCTGGTACGTGTAAAAGAAGGCGACGAATGGAAGACTGCTTTCCGCACTAAGTATGGGTTATTCGAATACCAGGTGATGCCTTTCGGGTTGTGCAATGCACCAGCAGCCTTCCAATACTTCATAAACGATGCCCTTCGTGAACTCATTGACGTTTGTGTTGTCGTATATATCAATGATATTCTAGTATACTCCTCTTCAGAATCTGACCATGTGAAGCACGTCCGAGCAGTCCTTGAAAAATTGCGCCAGCACAAACTATATACAAAACTGGAAAAATGCGTTTTTCATGCCACAGAAGTTGAATTCCTTGGGTTTATCCTGAGCCCAAAGGGAGTCCAAATGGACTCACGAAAGGTGGACGCAATTCTTAAGTGGCCATCACCAAGTTCAGTTAAAGGAGTACAAAGCATGCTCGGCTCTGCCAATTTCTACCGCAGATTCATCCTGGATTTTTCACATGTTGTACATCCCACCACAGCACTCTTGCGAAAAAATAAACGCTTTATGTGGACTGAAGAAGCTGAAAATGCCTTCCAAGAGCTGAAAGCGAAATTCACGTCTGCACCTTTATTAAAGCACCCGCGCCCTGAACTTCCATTCATAGTGGAAACTGATGCATCCAGTCTAGCCATGGAAGCTGTCCTGTCTCAAAAGGACCCTGAAACTGGCCAGCTTCATCCAGTAGCATTTTGGTCCAGAAGGTTCTCGGCACCCGAGTTAAACTATGCGGTTACCGACAAGGAGTTATTAGCCATTAAATCCGCCTTCAAGGCTTGGCGGCACTATCTTCTCGGTCCCAGGCATACCATTACTGTGATCACCGATCACCGGAACTTACAGTATTTAAAGACAGCCAAGGCCCAATCGTCACGTCAACTCCGATGGGCATTGTTCTTTGCCGAGTTCGTTTTCGTAATAACCTATCGACCAGGTTGTGGGAATGGTAAAGCAGACGCCTTATCCCGAATAGGGATGGGAGAGGCAGAAGTGAACCCAGAACCAGTACCTATAATTTCCGAACAAAGAATTCTTGGCATGACTATTCTACAGACACTAGAGGACATTCAGGTAAAGATCCAGCAACTCTTTGATCCTACAGTCCTGCAGGACTGGGTAAAAAAAGGCCCGGACTACTCTGTCACCAATGATCTGCCTTATTACCAAGAGCGGCTATTTCTGCCACACAAGGAACTACAAGAGCTAGTCATTTCCCGTTATCATGATACCCTAATGGAGGGGCACCCAGGTATTGCAAAAACTGAAGCTAAAATTAAAAGACAATTCTGGTGGCCCACCTGGCGAAAGATATTAAATCATTTGTGATGTCTTTGGCATTTGCGCCCAAAACAAAAGTCAAAAGAAAAAACCAGCTGGACTCTTACAACCTTTAGACATTCCGCCTACACCATGGCACACCTTATCGTTAGACTTTATTACTGATCTATCCCCATGCAATGGATTTAACACCATTCTAGTTATTGTGGATCTTTTTTCCAAGATGGCCCACTTTATTCCTTTAAAGGGATTACCTTCAGCTTCAATCCTGGCCAAGGAGTTCCTCGAAAACATTGTTCGCATACACAGATTTCCGTCCATACTGGTCTCTGATCGGGGCAGTCAATTCATTTCACATTTTTTGAAAAAATGCTGTCAATTGGTGCAAATCGATGTGAGGTTATCGACCAGTCACCACCCCCAGACTGATGGTCAAACGGAGAGGACCAACCAGACTCTCGAACAATACCTGCGTTGTAGGTTACATCAGACTGAGAGTAATTGGAAAGACATTCTTTGGATCGCCGAATATGCATACAATAATTCAGTACACTCTGGAACTGGACAAAGCCCCTTTTATACCTTATATGGGCACCATCTTCAAACCTCAGACCTTGACTCACCCCAACACTTAGAAATGCCCGCAGTGGACCATCTGCACGCTACGATTACACAAGCCTTTAAGGAGGCAACTACACATTTAAAACAGGCACAAGAAAGATGCTGATCGGCATAGAAGTGATACTCCACAATACCAGATATGGGACCAAGTATGGTTAGCCACAAAACATTTACCTCTAAAGGGAACACGGACCTTTAACCCCAGATATTTGGGACCTTACTCTATTAAGGCCATTATCAACCCGGTGGCTGTCAAGTTGGACTTACCTGCTAATATGCGAATTCACCCCGTCTTTCATGTGTCACTTTTGAAGCGAGTGCAACCAGGGACAAGACTAACCAAGCCACCAGACCCTATCCTTGTAGACAGAGAACCTGAATTTGAAGTTAAGAACGTCCTGGACTCCAAGCTGATAAAGTCTAAACTCTTTTATTTAATCGACTGGAAAGGTTACGGACCACAGGAAAGGCCATGGGAACTGTCATGATGCCTACCTCCAAGGAGCCAGGTCCGACCCAGCCACCCCAGAGGCAGGCATCATTTCCCCCAGGGGAGTGCCAGCGGGCCCAAGCTGGGGCCCTTTGCACGCAGTCCTGGCGCCTTAGGCGCCAGGCTCATGTTGGACCCCTGTCCTAGCGCCTTAGGCACCAGGCTCATAAAGCTAGACATGTGTTCAAGTGTTTTAATGTGCACTTACCTGATGCAGACCATGCTGCTACATCCAGGCCCTCTTGAGGCTTGAATGGAACTACTTTACCTGTGGGACTACTTTCCACCCGGGTGTGGTTGGGGAAGGATACATACCTGATCGGTGGAAGGATACACACTTGGAAATTCTTCCAAAGCTATTTAAACCACACCCGATCAGCAACTCAGGCTTCGCGTTGTTCTGCTCCTCGCAGCTGGACGCTCACCGTGTCAGCTCCTGCATCTGGACCTCAGCCACGCCTGTCAGTATCCTGGGTCACCTGCAAAGGGAGACAAAAGACCTTACCTGCTAAATCAGCACTGCGGAGACATCACACCGACGATCCTGAAAAGGAAGACATCATTTTTAAAAGCATTTCACTACGATCGCTGCAGCGCTGCATTTCACTCACCTATCCTGGACGCCTCCATCTTCAGCAGCGATCATCCGGATCCACAGCCACTTCCCAGAGCCTAGAGAGAAAAAGACAAGAACAAGGTGAGAGAAGGAAAGGAATAGGAAAAGCTCAGTTTCCTTCTAACACTTACCTGTTGGGTCATTCCCATTTCATTTCGGGTCTTGCCGCTTCCAGGCATTTTCCGGACCCCGGCCCCTATGGGGAAAAAAGACAAAGACATTGAATGAGTGAATGCAAAGACATTACCCGAGCGCTCATCCAGAACTTACCTGTCATTTACTGGAACTGCACGTTTCACTTCGGGTCGGCGCCATATCTCCGGCATTCCGAACCCCGGCCCCTAAGCGGAAAAAGACATAAGCATTAGCGCTTGCTGCAACAAGACAATGAACATTATTATTAAGCTTGGACTTTTGAACTTGCAGCAGAACTTTTGCAGCGCCTTACCTGAATAGTCAAGCTTACCTGAACTCCCATCAATCCTCAATCCAGTGAAGTAACTGGGTTTCAACGTGCCCCTGCATCAGAAGCAGGACGGAGAGCTCATCCTTCCTGACCCTAAGGTGAGACTTCACGGGGAATTGTTGAAGGGTATCGTGGAGGGTTGGAAGAGAGTGGGAGGCTTGAGCATAACTCAGTCAGTAGGTAATACTCCCTTTTCACGCACAGGGGAATCTTCCTGCGAGCCAGAGAAGCCAGAGTAGAGGAGCCTTTCCTGTCCATCTTCAGAGTCCTGCGCTTCACCATTGAAGAAGCATCAGCACTCGAAGCCAGACCTGCGCCTCCGTGGGAATCAGGTGAGCGTTACAGGATCCTAGTGACCATGTTCATGCACCCCGATTGTTGAAAAACTTCCACCGAAATTTCCCAGACAAACCGAAACCACAGGGAAGAACGACTTTAGGAGGGGCCTTTGGGGGGAGTGCTGTCATGATGCCTACCCCCGGGGATCCAGACCACGTCCACCAACCCCGGAAGCAGGCATCAAGTTATCCTAAACAAGCCCAAAAACCCCTGCTAGGGGCTAGTTGGGTCCAGTCCTGGCGCCTATGGCGCCAGGCTCATATAGAGAGTCAGTTCTGGCGCCTTTGGCTCATAGATTAAAACTTACCTGATGCAGACCATGCTGCAAACTTACCTGATGCAGATCATGCTGCAAGAGCTCCAAGCCAAAAGAGGCTTGGAAGGGACTACTTTACTTAGGGACTATTTTTTACTTGGGCGGGGCTGGGGAGGAATACTTACCTGGGACTACTTTGGAGGCTATTTAAACCACGCCCGAAGAGCAGCACACGCTTCGCGTTATTCTGCATCCAGCAGCGTAACGCTCACTGTGCCTGCAAGTCTGCACATCCAACCTTCTGCCATGCCCGCCCCGAGTTTGGAGCTCCTAGAAAAAGGGAGAAAGAAGGAGAAAAGGTTAGAACAAGAGCAATACCTTTAATCCTTACCTGAATTCCCGATCCATCGTGCCTTCGAGCTGGAAGAAAGAAGTTATTTTATGCGCCTCCCCTCGCCTGCTGCAGCGCCGCGCTGAACTCACCGGCCTTCGCAGCATCTTCACATTCCACTGCATCCTCCTGTATGTTCCCGCCGCACTCCGGCACCTAAGGAGAAGACAAGAACAGCAAGGTGAGCCAAGGGAATACACAGAGGAATATTAGTTACCCTACCATAGACTTACCTGATTTTACCACCGGGGGTACTATTCCTCTTCACGGGTCAGCACAGCTTCCACTGCATCTTCGCCTAACCCTGGCCCCTAAGGGGAAACAAAAGGACAGCAAGGTGAAACAAAGGAACTAACAAAGGGAACCCTCCTCACCACAATAGACTTACCTGATTTTACCGACAGAGGTATTATTCCCCAAGACTTCATACTTTCTCTCAGCGCCTGAATAAGGGAGAAAGCAACAGGTTACATATTGACATTATTTTATCGAACTGTGTTGGAAAATACAAATCCTTACCAGAATACTACTGGTTGCCACGAGGAACTCTTCATTAGGGTCAAGCTGCAACCTGCAAGGAATCGGACAAGAGTGAAAGTCAGGCATTTGAACTCTTACGAACTTTATACTTACGGCGTCTTGCCGGGAATCTCGGAGTCAATATTGTTCTGGAACTCACCAATTCCTTCGAGCCAGTGAAGCAACTGGTTATCAACGCGCCCTTGCGCTCAATGCAGGATGGAGAGCTCATCTTTTCAAACCATCAGGTGAGACTCTAAGAGGGGACATCAAAGGTGATCTGTGGGGAGAACAGCGGGGGTGGTGGGATTTACGCCCAACTCCACGGGTGGTTAATTCCCTTTCTCCATTTGCAGAAGAATATTCCTACGGGCCAAGCAAACGAAGCTAGGTGGGCCAGTCCAGTCCGTCATCTCGGCCCTAGGCGTCACATTGGTGGAGACCGCAGCTGTCCAGTTACGATCGACGCCTCTGTGGGAGCCAGATGAGCGGAACAGAAATAGTAGCTACACCCATGTGCACGATGGGCGCAACTCGTGCTGTGTGCAGAGGTCAGCTCATTGGTGTGGTCTGCGTCTGCCTGATGCAGACCTGCCCAGCACCTTACAATACATGAGCCAACTATCACATCTGAACACATGTACATTGCAATGATTGAGACATGTAGTTGCCTACTATCACTTCACGAATTGAACCATCAGACAAAACTGTCTCTGTAGGAATGTGTGACCCAAGTGCTCAGAGTAGATATGTCCAACATCGGAATACCAGACAGGACATCTGTGGGTTGTAGTGATCACTGTGCTGATTTCATACAGAGAATCTAGACATGGTATCTTATACAAAAAGTAATACCACAAACACTAACATGTCGCCTTACTGTCACTCCCATGCAGGTGATGCCAGAGAGGCACTCACGCGATGGCTCATGACGCCCATCCGACGGCCACGGAACAGGCATGAGGAGGCCTACAACCGGGCACACATACGGACACGTGGTGTAATAGAGTGGACCTTTGGAGTGCTGAAGGCCAGGTTCCGCTGCCATAGACAATCAGGCGGGGCATTGCAGTACAGCCCAGTGAGGGTAGGCAAAATTGTGCTGGCATGTGCCATGCTGCACAATCTGTGCATACGCACGAACATTCCACTGCCCCCGGACATTGAGCCAGCAGATGAGGATGAAGATGATGATGAAGTTGATGATGGGATAGGTGTACAACCAGGCCGGAGTGCCATTGATGGCCTACATGCACGGAGAGTACTCATAGACATTTTTTTCTGATCAACCTTCAATGCACATGGTGCACTTCAATTTGTGACACTTAGATTAAATGATTACAACACACACGAAAGAAGATTGTCCACTTGTAATTTGCATTTGCAAACCAGTGTATTAAGTAATTAACAAATGGAACAGGTGCAATTAGGAACAATGCCCACACGTGACTTCCCACCTCCCCAACGTACCCACCCATCGACCAGGACCACATCACGACATGTGTGACCTCTGTGTCACACCGTATGCCGTATTTTTTTTCCACGCTTCAGCCCAAGATTGTCCTTTCCAGTTGCTCCAGCCAGCCGCATTGACCTGCTCCTGCGGCTGCTGGCCACAGAGCTTGAAGGAGTGCTGCTGGTGGAGGACAAGGCAGGGTTTGGTGGGGGCAGGCAGCCCATGATGGCCTGCAGGGCCAGCAACATTGTCTCCGAAATGTTAGATTGGATGCTGTTGCCCTCTCTAACCCTTCTCGACACCACCATGTTGGTTGTGGCAAACGCCCTATTATGCGTGATAGGTGGCGCACGGAGGTCGCGTTGATCTCCCATTGCAAATGAGCCTCCTCACATTGGAGCCTTGACTCCTCAAGCTGTCGCTCCAAAAGTCCCGTCAGTGTGTCCTGACACTCTTCAATGCGCTGCAGGCGAGAGGTAAGTTCCTGAAGGGATGGTGCAGGTGATCGCATTGGACTGTGCAGTCAGGTCAGGCTGAATGTGCCCAGCTGTTCAGGTGTGGAGGTACACCCCTCATTCCCTGACACTGGTGCCTCAGTGGCCTGATGGTCATGCTTGCTTTCCACGCCATCGCACTCTTCATGGCTTAGTGGTGCGCAAGCACTTGCAGGTGCACTTGGAGTGGCACAGGGGGATTCACTGGCGGTGCATGCTGGTCTACAGGCGCTGCAGGGATGGTGGTCTCCAGAGGGTGGTGCACCGGCACCGTAGTCGCAGCACAGGTGCCAGAGGTGCTAGCAGTGGATTGCTGTTTTAGTCTCAGACGATGGCTACGTGCAGTCCCCCTTGGCGTCGGCTGTTGACCCCTGTCACTGTCAGATGATGTTCCTGTGGGGGATTGTAAGGCATGCCATTAGTGGTGTCACAGGATGTGTATGGGGCAATCACATGCGACCCACTCCTCATGCTTCATCTAGTTGCAAGTACATGCATTGAGGGGTGCTGCGCTCAGGTGTATGATTCAGGGGTTGCACTCAGGTGCAAGTTGTCTGGCTGTCCGAGTGGTTGTGTCCCATGGGGGTGCTGGGTGTGGTAGGGTTGATGGGGACTGTGCTATGTGGCTCTGTGTGCCTTGCTGGGGGGCATGGGGATGCTGGGTGTGGTAGGGTTGATGGGGTTGATGGGGACTGTGCTATGTGGCTCTGTGTGCCTAGCTGGGGGGGGGGGGGGGGGCTTGGGGGTGCTGGGTGTGGTAGGGTTGATGGGGACTGTGCTATGTGGCTCTGTGTGCCTTACCAGGGGTGCAGGGGGGCAGGTATACCTTCATTCACATTCATGTCTTTGCACTCTATGTACTTACTAGCCTCGCCGGGTGTGCCTGCTCTTGCCTCGGCTCCGCCTACCCCCTCAATTACTTCAAGGTGCAGCAAACTGCTGCTCATCTCCTCCCACGTTTGCAGCTTCAGTGGGGAATGTGGTCCCCCTCCTGTGACACAGCTTTGCTGTCTGTGGGCTGACAGCAGGTTCCTGACCCGCAGCCGCAGGTCGTCCCACCTCTTGTGGCAGTCCTTTACTGTCCGCCCAGTCACCCCCACAGCTGAGACTTTCTGGGAAGCCTCAGCCCATATAGCATTCCTTCTCTGCTGCATGGAGCACCTCTCGTCTGCGCTGAATAGTTCATCAGCATTATCCACGATGTGGTCAACGAGCACGGTGAGTTCCGCCTCACTGAAACAGGGTTTCTGATGCCGGCTGACTGGCACCCTTGATGTCATCTTCCTCGTGGTGTTTAGCCAGGCACAGTACCTGTGGGCCTTGTGGTACCAGAGGATTGCAGTGGATTATGATTTCTGTAATGGCTGCCACTCTCTTTCTGGTTTTTGCGATGCCGGTATTTCCGGCACCAGTGTTTCCACCTTCGCTGATACCGGCATGGCCGAGGCAGATACGGATGTACCGCTGGCATTTGGCCCGGTGCATTCGTCTCCATGGGTGTAACCGTGATAGCGGTGGCACCTGTTCCGCACTGTGCTGAGGCACGCAGCAGCCAACTCATAATTCTTCATTGCTTCTGCATCGATGCAATCACGGAACCGGTGTCACCGCCATCACAGTAACACCGGATTCCGGACTGGCAAACTTGTAATTAAGGGCTTAGGGCCCTCATTACGACCTTGGCGGTAGCCATGCCGCTATTGGCGGCATGGCTGCCGCCGAAATCGCGTCCGGGTCCACGGAATGAGGAATTACCGGGCTATTCCGAGTTCGGAAGGCCCGGTAATTCCTCCCTCCAAGGACCCGGACCCGGTCCTTCCCCATTCCCATTTCAGCCCCCATAGGGCTGAATGGGAATGGGAGAGGGAGCAAACAACGGGCCATTACGAGTTGGCCCGTTGTTTGCTCCTTCTTCCCCTCGCGGGACCCGGTAAGCATGCCTGGTTTGACCAGGTGTTACTTACCGGGTCCCGCGAGAGGACCTCGTAATGAGGCGGTACGGGGTTAACGGCACCAGAACCTTTTACCGCGCCGTTAACCCCGTACCGCCAGGCTCGTAATGAGGCCCTAGGTCTTTGTCTCACCTTGCTTCCCCCTTTCCCTGGGGTTGCTCTAGGGTAATCGGTTTGTCTCTTTCTTGAGTTTGGGATAATGGGGCCTGCATAACCCACAAAGGCTTCTGGGATTTCTCTACCTATTGTCCCATTGGGATACCGCATCTCTCCTAGGGTATTCTCCTGAGGGCAGCACGGTCTCCCTACCCAGGTAATCCTCCGTCACTTGTCCACCCCCAGGGTTGGGATCCAAAAGCAATGGTCCTCCCCTGGCCAGCTGAATAGAGGATCTTTGGGGTCTACATGGAAGAATACCCCTAGGTTTCTCACAGCGCACATAGACTTTTTGAAGGAGATCAACGAGGCAACCTTCTCACGCTGACAAATGCCCCCAGGTTTTCATACAATGAATACAGAGGCGGTTCAACAATCTTAGCGGAACCACTCAGTTGCCTTCATAAGTACCTCGAGCTAAAAGAAACCAGGCCCAGCTCATGTCGGATTATTACACTAAGAAGCCCCAGTGACAAGCTCAAAGTCTTCTTCCTGACCATACCCTGAACTGAGTTAAGGATGTCTCCCAGGTCCAGTTATGAGAAGTCCAAACCATAGAGAACAATTGGCTCTACCTTTGCTAGATAGAATTGTATTAGAGACAAGAGAGAGAATCTACAGAGAGGACTGTGGGCCTAATTACGACTTATGCAGTAATTCAACAGTAACTCTGCAAAATCGGAATTACTTTTACCGCCGTGTTTTACAGCAGAGTTACCGCTGAATTACAACCTGGTGGGCATGCGCAACTGCCATTGTCGGTAACAGTAATACCGAAGAAACTTGTCTGGAACTCGGAATATCCGCCGATAATCAGCGGAGTTACCGCTACAACCGTGTCTGTCCCTGGAATTTCCGTCCATGGAATTTCAGCCAACAGAAATTCTGTGGACGGAAGTAAGCTGTGGCCTATAAAGGAAGCACTGCGATGGCCATTTTGGAAATCAAAATCCATCAAATATCTGCAAAACAGAGTGCCATCCAGGGGTACGGTCAACTGGAATCATGTCAGGTTGAAAGGGGAAATCAAGGGTGCCAGATCTCAGAATGTGAAAACTAAAATTCACTGAGCAGGAGCTCACCGTATTGGCTGAGCAGGCGGTGGCTCACTTGAATGAGTTATACGGAGACCAACACCGGCAGACCCCCCAGAAGCAGAAAAATGCAACATGGGCAGTGATCCGGGACAAGGTGGTGGCCGTAGGAAATGTCCAACGCAATGAGACGGACATGAAAAGGCGCTGGAATGACTTCAAGTTCACGGTACGGAGTCTGCTTGCCATACAACGCAGGGAGGCAGCTGCCACTGGAGGCAGGACTGTCGAGCCACTTGTGCTCACACCATGGGAGGAGATGGTCGCCGGCATCATCCACATGGTTGGCATTGTGGGAGTGGGCACTGCAGAGTTTGGAGCCAGCGGCCAGCCAGAATCTGGTGAGTACCTGTGTGGAATGTGCGTCCAGACATGGACAACCCTGCATGCATGTCGCTAACAATATAAATTCATCAAAGTGACACGAGGCCCAGCCGCAATACTCAATCCAGGCCAGGTCAAAGTCCACTGTGATACCAGTAAGCAAACTAATGACCCACATACTGGGAATCCTTGTAGGAAGTTGAGGGAATGACACCAATGGCATGCAAACCTAAAGGCCAAATTCACACCCACAGCACACATTACAACCACCCCTGGCACCTGGTGAGCACCCATGCAACACATACATCATGCAACCATATGCCAATTGCATGTGCATGAATGTCAGACACACAGCCCATCAGCAGCAATGCGCAAAAGAGGCACTCATTGCACACTCTATGCTCGTCATCACATCCGTCTGACTCACACACAAATCAATGCAGTGCAATCACCTCACTGCTGTACCAGAATCAAAGCCTCAACAGTCCTGACATACATCTGTACAGGACACCCGGTTGGTCAACCCATGCACATCCATAGTAAGCAGTGCACCCTACACCTGTCACCTGGTTGGTTGCACCTACACAATGCATGGTCAGAACACAGTGGGAGACACATGATGCATGCCCCCCCTGAAGAAAAAATGCACAGCGATTAGATTGTACAAGTGTAAAATAATGTTGTATCGCCATGCACCTCAGCAACAATGTGTTCATGGACATCTGAATTATACCCGAACAGGCACTCAAGACACCCAGGAACAGGATGAAGTCGCCGGACCCTGCAGGACACCAGCACCAACCAGCGCCAGGAAGCGCACACAGCCAGCCAGTCCTGTCAGTGGGACAGTGCCACCCAAAGAATAAGGCCTATTTTGAGTATGCCATCCACATAATCAACAAGCGTTGGGAAAGAGACAGCCATGGTGCATCCACGGAAGCCCATCACCAAACCAGAACCACATGCCACAGGGCAGAACACAACCACAGCTGGGGCGACTGTAGCCCCTCATGTGGCACCCAGTGTTCAAGACAGCACACAATCCCAGCAGGCCAAAGCTGGCACAGCAGATGTGCTTTCAGACCCTGCATCCCCGGTTCAAGTCCACCACATTCCCCTGCCTGCCAGTTCCCCAAGAATCCTCTCCCCTGTGTAGCCTCTCCCCGTTGCACACCCCGCCTTCCCATCAAGAATCACGCCGTGCAATCCTGTTCCATCAGAATTCCTCCTTCGATGGCGAGGCTGGGGCAGGTCTCCATTCAGCCCCTACACTACAGCAGGCCAACCATGGCAGCGGCCATTCACCCCAGTCATTGCCTGGCCCCACAATGCCGGCCATCTGGGACCGTCTCAACAGGATGGAGCAGAGGCAGGGTGAGATGCACTCCATGGCCCAGGAGCAATTGGGTAATTCCCAGGCCATGCAGTACTGTATCCAGGGGGCAGCCAGGTGGTTGTCAAGATCCATGGACAAGCTGTGCAGGAGCATGGAGTGCAGCAACTCAAGCCAGTGTCTCATGAGTCAGAGGGTGTGTGAGTTGTCTGAACAGCTGTCTTCCTCCCATGAGGCCATGGCCAGGAACATCCACCTCACCATGGACCATGTCCGTGGATCCACACAGAGGAGTTTGCAATCAACTACCCCTACTGAGAGTTCATTAGCCAGCACCCCACCCAGGTGCTCACAGCGCCGTGCAGCACATGCTGCAATGTCTGCTGACAAGGGGGACAAGAGTTTGTGCTAGTGGGTTCATGTCTGGGGACTAGGTTGAGGGGGGAGGAGCTTGTGTTGGGGTCAGTGTGTGGGGTGGGTGGTGGAGTTGGGGATCAGGGTATGTTAAGTTCAAAATAAATCATTGTTTGATGTAAGTGTCTGTGTAAGGTGATTATTCTATGGTTGAGTAAGTCATGTATTCAGTGCCTCGTAGAAGCCCTCTCTGTTGCATGGGTGCATGGTGAAGGCCAACTGTCCATGGGATTCTTGCAGGACATTGTGCATCCCATCACGTCACAAAGAATGGCTTGTGATAACCTGTTTACACCTTCAGATACATCCTCATCCGAGCTAGAGTGTCATTGGGACTCATCTGGTGGCATTTAAATGTTCCTTCGTGGGCACAAGTAGTGCATCTTTGCAGTGATGAATACAATCTTACTGACTTCATCCGGTTTGCACATGGGGCACGACTTTTGGGGTGTAGGCACCTGATTATGGCTTTCACAAATCTGAATGTGCTCTCAATGCATGGTCTTGTCCTCCTCTGCGCATCACCGTAGGCCTCCTACTGTGGTTTGCCATGGTCGAAACATGAATCCTCAGACATGGTGACTATGGATGGCCAGCTTCCCATGCAAAACATGAATGGACTATGTGAGGTTGAATTGACTCTTCAAACATGATACAATTGTAGTCAATCACATAGCAGGAGTCATCATTAATCAAGGATTTGTCAGTGTCATGTCATCTGCAAATCAATTTTCAGTTATGGTGTTGCAGTTCATTTTTAGTATGGTTGTGGCGGGTGTCCTGAATGCGTTGTGCTGCCTTGCATGGCAGGATACCTGTTATCACATGAGTACTGTCTGTGTTCTGGGGTGGGTCTGTGTTCCGGGGTGAGTCAGTGTACTAGCTCTGTTCTGTGCACTTCTGTCATTGTATCACAGGATTTATAGTAATTACAATTTGTTGAATATTAAGTAACCCAGGTCGGTGATGGGGGATGGTCCGAACGGTAGAGGGTCACTGATTGGCTGACAGTTGGTGTCCATAGGGGTGGGCGGACACGTGGTATGGGTGACTAGTAGATTGTTTTTTGCCACGTAGATGGAAAAGAGGTCGGGCTTTCTTTGAAGACCGATTGCTGTTCAATCTAAAAAAACGAGATTGTTTGCAAATGCCATCCAATCAAGCTTCAAATGTCCCATTCTGACTGGGAAGGTGATATCTTCCAACCACAAGTCTAGGTCGGATAAGAAAGCATTAAAAAGTAACAGGACCAAGCCACAACCCTGCTTAACACCCACGTGGGTTGTTATTGACCCCGTGTATGCTGCCTCCTTAGTAAGTCTCACCCTCAGAGATGTGTCTTTGTGTAACTGCTCCAGCAGCAAGACCAATTTAGTGGGAACCTACCATTTCAACAGTTACTTCCATAATGCGCTGCAATTGACTCTGTCAAAATAAGAACTCATGTCCAAAGCGGTCATGTAGGCCGAGCCATAACCACCCCCGATCAGGGCCCTGAGGTGGGCCATGATAGTTGCATTCAACGTGGTACCCATGCCCGCCCTAAATACAACATGAAATCAATTGCCCCACCTGAGAGGCATAAAAGACTTTCCAACTCCCAGATGTCCTCCCAACTTAATCCCATCACAGAAGATACGTGGGGGACTACTAAACTGCAGTTTATCAGACACCTTTTCCCCAAATTGAATTGGATCTGAATGTGATAAAATTGGATCATACATTTGCATTTGACATGGGCCAGCATTTCCCAACCCACCTCCCTTCCTCTTCCCCTCCCTCCGCCCGCCTCCCGATCCTCCCTGCATCTGTGATTGGTCCACATGGGCCAGCACTGTGTGTGGCCTTCAGCTTCACCGTGGGTCACCACATTACGAGCGCAGCGTTCCCAGGTGAGCTGAAGTGGCCCCCAACCCTTTCTGGGCCTGTTTGTATATCTGGGCCATGTCTCCATGTGCCCCGTGGCCCGCGTGCAGCCTCCATTTCCCAACCCACCTCCCTTCCTCTTCCCCTCCCTCCACCCGCCTCCCAATTCTCCCTGCATCCGTGATTGGTCCACATGGGCGAGCACTATGTGTGGCCTTCAGCTTCACCGTGGGACACCACCATTACGAGCGCAGCGTTCCCAGGTGAGCCGAAGTGGCCCCCAACCCTTTTTTGGGCCTGTTTGTATGTCTGGCCGTGTCTCCATGTCCCCTGTGGCCCGCATGCAGCCTCCATTTCCCAACCCACCTCCCTTCCTCTTCCCCTCCCTCCGCCCACCTCCCGATCCTCCCTGCATACGTGATTGGTCCACATTCTGGCCTAACCGAACCCCCTAGGCAGCCCTCTACTCGGCAGCCCCCGCGGCTAAGGGCCCAATGCAAAGGGCGGCTCCTACATTGGTGGTTCCAGGATGTGTCTGCCGGTGTCCGCAGGGGAAGCAAAGGAAGCCAGCAGCATACAGACACCAACAAAACTGCGAGTGTGGCGTGGGTGGGGTGTAGAGCAATTACTCTACTCCAGAAAACCCTCACCACTCTACCTTACCTCTCCATAACGTAGACTGCCATAGAATTTACAACATACATACTTAGAGTGACCTGTGACCACCAGCCTAAATCCACTCTCGGCTGGACTGTAAATGTTGCATTGCATTAAGCACTAACATTCTAGCCAATGTTAACTAGTGACACACCTATAGAGAACGGTCATGATTAGCCTACGCCACCTTTAGGCAGGTGTAATAATGTTAACGTGCGCCACACTTAGATGGAATGCTCAACCTTAGCCTGCGTCGCATTTAGATAGAAATGTGAATGTTAGTATGCGCCACACTTAGATGGAATTTTCAACCTTAGCCTGCGTCGCATATAGATAGAAATGTGAAAGTTAGCGTGCGCCACACTTAGATGGAATTCTTAACCTTAGCCTGCGTTGCATCTAGATATAAATGTGAATGTTAGCTTGCGCCACACTTGGAATTCTCAACCTTAGCCTGCGTCGCATCTAGATAGAAATGTGAATGTTAGCATGCGCCACACTTTGATGGAATTCTCAACCTTACCCTGCGGCGCATCTAGATAGAAATGTGAATGTTAGCATGCGCCACACTTAGATGGAATTCACAACCTTAGCCTGCGTCGCATCTAGATAGAGATGTGAATGTTAGCGTGCGCCACACTTAGATTGAATTCTCAACCTTAGCCTGTGTCGCATCTAGATAGAAATGTGAATGTTAACATGCGCCACACTTGGAATTCTCAACCTTAGCCTGCGTCGCATCTAGATAGAAATGTGAATGTTAGCATGCGCCACAAAAACAAAACTGTGAATGATGACAAGTGCAACACTTGAATGGAATTGTGATCACTAGCCTCCCTCACATCTTGACAGAATATAGAAATTAGCAAGTGCCACTCCCCGTTGGAATGGTGAATGATAGCAAGCATCACACCTAGACATAACTGCAAGGACAGCAATGCCAATTCACCAATCCACTAACAATGTCATCCCTCTGCATACACCTCTCAAACTCTAATCAAACAAAACCACAAGCCTAAAATGCAACAATCTGTACAAACTACACTACACTGCAACAACAAAACAAACCACACATAGACTTGCACAACAGCACACGATGACAACTGACCGTAAAACACCCCAAGCCCAGCCGACGGACCCACCGGGCTGAGGCTGCCAACAGCACATCACTGCTCTTTTGCACTTTTCCAGCTTATTCCCACTAACTCACCCCCCTCTCCCTCTTTCAGAGCCACCAGAGCACCAGGGGACCACACCGATGGTGATAGTGCACGGTACAAATATCCTTTAACATTAACATTAACATTAACAGAAAAGAGCAGTAGGATGGAGCTGGAGCAGGAGCTGGAAGGTTGGCAGTATTAGCAGAAGGAGAAGAGCATGAGAATGGCAGTTCACAAGGAAGTGTGACCACTTAAGGGACAGTGGGATGAGAGAAGAGCAGATTTCACCTGCAGGTTCTGAGTAGGCCCTGTGTTTGCAAACCATGGCTGGCTGTGGCTGCACTGAGAGAGACTTGGAGAAGTTAAAGGTTTCCCCATATGGGCCTTATAGTCTTGACTGCAGAGCTGAGGTTGTGCAGTTACCAGAGAACCGTGTGCAGAAGCAAGCTGTGGGAAGTAGGAGAGAAAGAGACCCGCCGTGGAGTCCAGATCGGAGACACCCATGCTGCAGATTGGTGTGGGTCCCAAGAATGCCTGAAGTAGTAGTAGCAGAGAGAAATGTCGGGAAGTGGAAGCCACCCGCAACCGCAGTGTTTTTGGAGCCGGTGAGTGACGCTCCATACTCCAATTTACTGGAAACTCCTTGCCGGTAACTGTAACCAGCTCAATTCAAACTCGCATAGAAGTATGACCAAGTAAAAGATGTTTGTTGATTTGCGAAGTCTTGACAACAAAGGAAATCGATCACATGCAAGTTTAACACTACTCAAAGTGCTTGTTTTAACTAACTTCATCGGAGTGGTCGCGTGTCTCTAATTAAGAGGGAGAACGCGGTTTGTAATCACTCTAAAGGTAGCAGCTGACTTTCCAAAATTTTTACAGGAATGCTTAGATCAAAGAAAGGTTGCATATGAATGATTGCGATTCCTGATCCACGTGAAAGCAGCATTCTGTACAAATAAATGGGAACGCAAGTCTTTACAATTCTTTGAAGTGTACCTAATTATGTTTCCCTTGTGAAACATGAATCTTGTAACATCCAGAACAAGTACTTTCTAATTGTAGAAGTTGCTGAAGTAATGAGAAGAGCAATCATTACCTAAGCTAGTATGCAAATCCTTTCTAACGTGAAACCAGCCCTATTAAGCTCAAATAGATTGGGGATTGGAACATCCTACAGGGAGAGAGTAGACTTTTCATTCTAGGGCTCATAATATCTATTCGATGATAGATCATTTGTAGGCCTCGGGGGTGGTGACACAAAACTTCAGGAGTTGTGAGATTGAAAGTATTGTCATTTCAGACAATGCACCCATTAGATTGGAACTCATTGGGCAAAACAAAAATTTGGAGAATTAACACAACAGTTTTGAGAGCTGAGGAACTAAGAAATATTTTAGAGAAGGAGAATATATCAAAGCTAATATGAATGGCGAAGTGGGAGTGGATGTGGTGTAGGAGAGTCTAAAGTGTGTTATGCAAGGGGTAGCCATGAGAGTGTCTGGAATTAAAAAGAGGAAAAGAGACAATTCTATGAGGGCACTGAATGTTTCAATTAAAGAATTGAAAACAGAACTGATGGGATCAACAGATAGTGGGAAACAGATGCGGTTAATGAAGCTGAAGTATGACTAACAAAATGACAAGTGAAAAAGCAGAATTTGCAATTTTCAAGAGTAAATGCAGATACCATGAAGGAGGAGAGAAATGCGGGCGATTGTTGGCTCATTGTCTGAGAGTAAGAGAGGCGAACAGAACAATTAGTGCCATAAATGGGGATCAAGGATTATCACGGGATCCAAAAGTAATAAATTACATGTTTAAGCACTTTTATACTGATCTATACAGTGAATCGCAAGGACTTGAACTCAACAAGATGGATTAATTATTTTCAAACTTGCAGATAAAAGGCATTACAGAGGAAGAGAAAGTAAGTCTGGATACTGAAATATCTTTAGACGGAGTGAAGAAGGCAATTTGGAGCTTGAATATAGTGCCCAGGGCCTTGTGGTCTACCAGCTGAGTTATATAGAGCAAAGCTGGAAAGTGTCTTAGGTTTACTCAGGGACATATTTGCAGATAGTAAAAACCAGGGTATATTACCTGCTACAATATCTACAATATCTCTGATCTAAAACCAGGTCGTCCGGAATTGGATCCAGACAGTTATAGACCTATTAGTCTGATTAACTCAGATAGCAAAATATTATCCAAAATCCTGGCAAATAGATTGGAAAAGATTCTTCAGAGATTAATTCATCCAAACCAAGCTGGTGTTATTAAAGGGAGAGTATCGGCTTCGAACACGCGAAAACCTTTACTTACTTTGGAAGAATAAAAAAAATGCAAATCGACTCAGTGGAAAAGGCCTTCGATCGGGTGAGATGGGAATTTTTGCTGAGAACTATGGAGAAGATGAATTTCGCCACTGAATACTTCAATTGGATTAGAGTGCTTTATATACATCCTAAAGCAGAGATTAACACAAACAGAAGAATATCAGGCAAATTTAAGTTATAACGTGGCACACGCCAAGGTTGCCCATTGTCCCCTTTGCTATTTGTGATCTCAATGGAACCATTGGCTGAGGCAAGAAGCGCTGACAATAAAATCATGGGAATTAACTTTAACTGAGTTGATTAGAAGCTTTGGTTGTATGCCGATGATCTGCTAGTGGTTATTCGAGATCTCACAACATCAATCCCAACGCTGATGAAATTGATTGAGGATTTTGGTTCTGTCTCAAACTATAAGATACATTGGACCAAATCAGAAGCTTTGCCTTGTACTCAGTCGAGCAGCGGAAAGCTGATGAAGAGCTATGACTATAAATGGTGTCCTGCTAAGTCAAAATATTTAGTAATTTGGATTACAAAGAATATCAATGAGATGATGAGCCTAAATATGGACTTCATGATACAAAAAATAACATTGGAATTTGAGCGGTGGGATTAAATAAAACTGTCAATGGGAGGCAAGGTGAATGCTATTAAAATGATAACACCAAAGATAACCTATATCATGAGTATGATCCCTCTGCCAGTAAAGAAATCGATATCGAAGAAATTGGATAATCTAATCCAATTTTTTTTGTGGGATAAAAAGATACCAATACTGAAGCTTTGGAAGCTTCAATTACAAAACGATAGAGGAGGTTTAAATATTCCTAACTTTGAGCATTATCATCACGCATTTACATTGCAACATATTATGCCGTTCATTGTAGAAGAGAGGGATGAATGGGCAATCGCAGAGACTAGCATGGTGGGACTGTTAGATACCTGGGCAGTCCTATCAACCACCAATTCAGACTATGGGAATTGCTCTACTCTGACTGAGTTTTGAAGAACTACATGGAGGGCGATCGCAATTAAGGCCAGGTCGAATAATTCCTTCTTCAATTTGGTTGAATCCTGAAATCAAAATAAAGAAAAAAACAATATTCTGGATAAATTGGTACCTAGCAGGAATTAAAAAAAATCGAAGACCTGTTTGAAGGGGAAAGGTGGAGAACAGTTTGAGAATTAAAAGTAAAATACAGCTTGTCTGATTTCACTTATGGCAAGTATCAGAGTTAGAAACATGGATTGAATCTGCAAAAATTAGATAACTCAGACTTAATGAATGTTGTTAAGAAAATATCCTGTCTGGAGAATATGGCATTGAAGATGTATAACATGCTAAGCAGGAATTTGAAAGGAAATGAAAAAATCCTGTCAACATGGTCGGAATGCCTAAATGAGGAAATGACGCAAGGAAGGAGGGTGGCTCTCTGTGGAAATATCAAAAGAATGTCACTTAATATAGGAGAGAGAGCCCGTCAAGTGAAGATCTTGAACAGAGTGTTTTGGACCCCAGCTAGAATGTATAAGCAAGGCTCTTGTTAGGGTTGTGGCCACGCTCGAGGTACATTGGAACATTTGTTTTGGGAATGTTACAAGGTAAAAGATTTTTGGAAAGAGATAACCAAACTGATGAATAGCATGGCGAATAAGGATCTGGATTTTGACTTTGGGGAGAAAATAAGATCCTGGAAGATTTGGGACAGCATCACGTTACCTGGATTTTGAAAGAGGCTATTGTGGAAAAGAGGATAATATTGAAAAATTGGAAGTCGACTGGATTTCTGACAATGACCTCCTGGTTGGAAGAAATGTTTTCATTATGCAACATTGAAAAAATGGTGTTAACGATGCAGAAAAAGGAAGCTGCCTTTCAGAAAATGATTTTTTTTTTAATTTGGAGTTGGATTGAGCTTGTTTCAAGAGTAGAAGATAGAAGATAAGATAAATACATTTTCAATTTCTTGTATATTTATGAACATATTTATGTATGTATATATTTTCTGAAATTGACGTTACCAGACTAATGTGCATTCTGCATATAAATAGGTTGGATGGTTTTTTTTCCTCTTTCCTTTCTTCTTCCATTCCTCATAGAACTTAGTTTTGATCTGTTTTGGGTATTGTTTGATTGGGGAGATTTTGGTTTAATAGATGTTGAATTTAGAAAGGTTAAGTTTTATTAAGTTAAAGTTATTGTAAATTCACTTGTTTGCTGGAAAATTTGAATACAACAAGTTCCACAAAAAAAAGAAAAAAGAGACTTGCACTTGCTTAACTTTCTGAGTTGATTTCAACTCCCCTTTGCACAGGCCTAACAGCTTGCGTGTCTTCAATGATTTCCTTTTGAACAATCTGACTTTGTGAAAGACTTTGATCCAAGAAGTGCATCAGAACTATTGACTTTCTCCGAATAACTTTGGCTGTCTTGCCTCGCTAAAGCCACTCTTCTAAATCCATTGACTTTGGCATTCCTTGTCCCTCCATAGGTGGTAGCTTGTTGAATACTGTTACTGCTGGGAAGGCTTACCTAGACTTTATTGGAGGATTCCGTTGTACTCACCTTTTTTAAGAATCTGTTCTAACCTTTTTATTTTTCCTAACACTTTCGTTCTGCAACCCAGAGTGTACAAAGTATACTGGTGTGATATATAAATGTAAATACTATCCTTGTAATTGTAGTCACTTCAGGGTGTAGCAGAAGTGTATTGTGCATATCCAAGCTTTATTGATTCTGTAAAGTATTTCCAAAAGCTTACTTGAATTGTTACAACAAATTGACTTTTTAAAGAATGTTTATTTAAAACTGATGTTAAATAAATAATTATTTATAACTGAATCCTTGAGTATAAGTGTTACTTGGCTACTTGTATTGACTGATTTCATCTGTACAGCTCTACAGCTCACATGTATCCCTATTGAGATAGGCCTGGCTGCTCAGTCAGACTACCAACTTGTGCAGTACAGACCTATACCAAAAGGTGGGTTACCTAATACCAAGCAGGTAGGTCTTGTGTGGTCTCACACAGTGTGATTGCACCAATTCTTACCTAACAGCCTTGCCTACCTGTGGAGGTCGAAGAGTCTTGTCTTTAAGTTGCCTAATAAATCCTCAAAGTACAAAGTTGCATCAGAGCTAACAGAACTGTGGGTGTCTATTATGTCCGAGAACGTTATATTAAACTTGGTTGAAGCAGTAGTACACTGTGAAGCAAAGAAGTCTGCTTTCACAGTGCCATTAGCATGAGGGAGTTGTCAAGCAGAGAGCAACCCCCTTAGAAGATGCATCCTGACAAGTTATATCAAAGATGCTGCAGAGGTTACAAAGGATGGACAGTTGTTGAAGCAGAAGTGCTACTTTTATTTTGAACTTTTCTGTTATCCAGGATTACCATCAGTGCTGTTTTCTTTCTTTGTGGAAATTGGAAAGGGAACATTTCAACAAATGGAGAAAGAACTGTTGCCAGTAGCTTTTTGTTTGGGTGGACTTGTGTTTCTTTTGGAACTCTCAAGAACGGGTTCAAGACTTTACTTTTCTTTGTGAGAAATTGACTTTGGATATTCATGGGAAAGGGATCTAGCCAGAAGAAGTGGAAGTTATCCAAGTCAATGGTTATTTGGTAATTAATTATTTATGTTATTTATGATTTACTTTTAATGTTTTGTTGTTTAGTGTGAGGGCCAGTTTTGTATATGCTAGGATATTTTCCCTTAGAACCTAGACTAGGTAGGGAACTCCCTGCTAGAGTAGGCTTAGTTAGGTTTTCTTTACATTTTCTTTCATTAATAAAATGTCAAATACTGATAAAACTACAAGCAGGTGTCCGCCTCACATGACATCCCCCTCACAGATACATTGAAGGAAGCAAAGGTTATCACTAGTGGGCTAAGCCCTGCCCACTTCCACTGCACTGACCTGACCTGTCACAGAATATTAATGACAGCCCAGCAAGATGAATATTCTCATGAATTCTACATGAGTAAGGGGGCCTTGTTCCTGGTGTTCCTGGTGCCCTCAAGGTAAGTCCAATGGTTGTGAGTATTTGTGTCCCCCAAATTAGTCCCTGGTTGTCTAGGATACTTGGTGGCGACTGTGCATGCTCCCCATTTTTAATCAGCAGCTTACTGCCTTTGTCACAAATATTCACCATAAGGAGCACTCCTCACCGAGGCAAATTCTGCAGATCCAGGGATGCAGGACGGCTTGCATACATGTGGTCCAGAGGCAAGGTCACACTCAAGCCTATTGCTTGCTCATTTACACAAACATTGGAAGGAGACTTCACAGGGTTTCAAAGGAATGATTCCAGTAGACGAAGGATAGAGGAACGCTATGCAATGGTATTACAGAAGGAAAATTTAAGCAAAGGGTTTCCCTTGGATCAACCATCTCCGATCACACCTATCACATGTGCCAGAAGGAGTGGCCGAGGAATGACACTGGAAACACCTGTCCATCAGGAGAAGTGGGAACAGGAAGTATTTCCTCTATTTTCCTCTATCCTCTAAGAATTGGTAGCAGTCTACATAGCCACTTCAGGAAACACATAAAGCAGAGGTCAGTTGTTGCACATCCAGACAGTACAATCACAATGGCCTGCATAAACAGGCAGGGCAGATTGATATATCAACCCCCAGTGAAACTGCCTTTTTGTATGGGTAGGGAAGTATCCGATTTCCTTGAAAGCATTCCAAATAAGGGGAGTTGAAAACATAGCAGTTGGGATGCTGAGCAGACATTTCCCTTCCTCACAGGATGGGACCTTGAATCTGGTGGTGTTCAAAGAGATCTGTGTGAGGTGGCTGGATCTTCTCGTATCACAGATGAATGTGGTTCACCTATCATTCTGCTCTAGGTTCTGGTATGAGAAGGCATAGGGGAAGGATTCAATATCTGTAACATGGCCAGAGAGTCTACTTTACGCATTTGCCCAGATCCAACTGAATTCTGGGTCATACAGAAAATCAGAGACTCAGTGGCCTAGGTCATTTTAGCTGATGCTTTTTGGCCAAGGAGACCTTGGTGCCTTCTCTTGCTGGAGATGGCAGTGGAACAGGTTTGGTTAAACATACCCCCCCCCATTCCTTCTTCTTTTTTGGGACTATAAAATAGGAGGGACCTCAAGAAATGGAAACGTCTCTGAGAAGTCAGCATGGTCAATACAAAATGTGTGCTTATCTGCATCCCTGAACGCTTAAAGCAGGCATTGGGAACATTTTGTTTCCTGAAGTGAGAGGACCAATAGGTTTCAGCTCTCATGTGTAGTTCCGAAGGTGATGATTTTCCTACAAGAAGGGTTTGAATGCGGTTAGTAGTTTCATCTCTTGGAACTCAGTGGGCTGCCATAAACGCGTTCAGGTACCTTTGGGAGGGGTTGGCTTGGGAAGATCTGATCATTCATCTAATTAAGTGCTTCCTGCTATTCAGGCGTATGGCGCCAGTAAACTGCCTAATTGGAATTTGCCCTTGGTATTGTAGTAGCCATCAGTACTCTTTTTTGGACATACATGAGCCATGGACAGAGAAGAACTGTAGCCATTACTGGTCAATGAGGCGGTATCCACAGACATATTGTAGGGAGGTGGTGCAGTGAGAGATTCGATTAGTAGGCACGCAGATGGGAGCTCTGAAGGCCATGGGGGAATGATGCAAGCCTCTGTTTGAGGCACAGGTACGCTCAGTAACACACCCTTCATCATCACACGAATGCATGGTTAATTGCCTTAGAAATGGAATAGGGATCATGTGATGACTATGGGCCTGATCAGGTTGCATTACATGTACTGGATATATATGCTGTATATGTAGTGGTTTATGTCACAAAGTTGGGCAAGTGTAATTGTACAGGTGTTAAAATATGCTGTAAACATCTAAATGTATCTTACTGACTCATTCCGTATCAACCTCATTTGTAAAACCTTATACAAACCCCAAGGTTTCTGAATTCAGGTTGGGGGGGGGCATATTTTTAGGACAGGGATACTTTGCCAGTTTCCCTGCCGATTTCTGCCCAGCTGTCTGTAAATAAATGATGGCACTACCTACCTTTGTTGACTGAGTTGCTTTTTGGGTTACATGGTGATAGATTTGGGCTTCTTCAGTATTAAAAGCTTCACAATCACCTCCTTTTCAGCCCACTCCAGTTAGATATGAAGCTTTTCACCATAAACCAAATATTCTAAAGGTTTTTCAACCAGAAGGCTAGGGGAGATTGGGGCCCTTTTAATCATGCCATCATGTCGGACTGTTATGCATGCTGCTATTGTGCTAAGATGTGACACTTCCTTTCTCCCTATGGTGGTGTCAAAGTTTCATCACTCCTAGGAGGTTGTATTACCTGACTTTTTCCCAAATTTACCTTGTCCTGAAGAATGAATGTGGCATAACTTGGATGTTGGGAGAGCAGTGTTAATTGTTAATGTACTGTAAGGGTGCAGAATTATGAAACTAACACACAGGTGGCATTCTTTTGGCTAAAGACTGTTATTAAATAAAAGAAAAACCTCATTTTCTAAGAGGGGTCTCCCTGCCTCAACTAAATAATAAGGAGTCTTTTAGGATGTCCAAGAAAATAAAGAGTCCACCGTCCAGTGTCAGAAAATTACTTCCTTCCCTTATACAAAATGAACTAAAAAAGTGGTGAGTCGTTTGGGTTCAGAAGAACAATCCTATCCTCTGGACAGCAGCTTCTAGCTCCAGCAACACAAGGTGAAAAACAAAGTTCTCAAAGAGGACTACAAGTTCTTGGTTCAACCCAAAACATCAGCATTCCTTATTCACCATGATTGCTGATTTTACTTTTGGATCCCTGGACAGTGTCTCCTCTCTCCAGGTGTTCTGCTTCCATCTCCAGGGGGAATTACTCCCTTCCCCTTGGTGCCACTCATACTCCCTTCTCTGTGGGGTATATTGTGCAACACCAGATGTGCTGACCTCTCAGCAGCATGGGGTATTGCCCATCTTCCCCTGGTTCTTTTCAGGCTTCTCACAATGCCAGAGGAAATGACACCCTTTCCCCTGGTTTTTCTCCAACTTCTCCCAATACCAGAGGGATTGGCGCTCTTCCCCTAGCCTTTCTCAGGCTTCTCACAGTGCAAGAGGAAATGACTACCTTTCCCCTGGCTTTTCTACAGCTTCTTGCAATAAATACCAAGGGGAATTACTCTCTTCCCCTGGCCTTTCTCATGCTTGTCTGCTGATTGTATAGCAGACCTGGTTCACTATCCTGTAAGGTACTGCTAATGTCCATTGTGATGACTCCAATGGAGTCATCACAAATTCCCTGGCAGTAACCTCCTCTTATGTGGCAAGGGGACAGCAGTTGCTACCTGATCCTGACCCAGGGGGCTGCTACATGAGGGAGTATCACATGGGAGGAGACAGCCTTCAGGGAGATGTCATGGCTTCATTGGATGAGAAATGGTATCCCGCATTTGCCCATGAAGAAAATCCCTTGATACCCAATAGCCTAATGGCCTAACTGGCTCATCAGTTGGAATCATTGCAAGTAATTTCCCAAGTAATCGCATTAGTTTACATCAACAGACTCCATCTCCCACAACTACCCAAGTACTGGGACGAGGAGGAAGAAGGGAACGATACAAAGCGGAAAGAGCCTCAAGCTCAATGAACGTGCTAGTTGTTTTCAGAATGCACCTGTGTGTGGAACATTTAAAGATCGAAAACCAACTGAAAGAGGCTGCTGCTGCTGCTAGCTGGGAGAAGTCGTCGCACCTCTACGCAAGGCTTGGAAGCATGAACCGGTGTGGTGGAGCAGAGGGACCTGCCAACAGAGAGGCAGAGGAACGCTGCACGAGCAGGACGTGTCAAAGACACGCCAGGAGCCCAGGAAAGACTCCTGGGCATTCAGCAAAGGGAGAAGGCAGCGTTTCACCTACGGGACCTGAAGCAAGAGAGGCATGCTGGAGCAAAGCCGTGAGAAAAGCCGGAACAACGTGAAAGCAGTCTAGAGTGGAAAGCGGGCAGTAAAGTATTGCTGCGTAAGCGCGAACAGGACTGAAGAGGCCACACAGAGCCGGTGAGTTGATCTGAGCAAAGTGGAGACCACGGGGCATTTCGGCGACTGTGCCACATACAAACTGTGAATATTGAAGCTACATAGAAAGAGACATTAAACAGACTGATTGTAAATCAAGGAAGCCTACTACAAATACACTCCCCAGCCATGTGTGGAATGCAAATATGGGGGGCAACCAGAGCGAATGTGGAATCAATCAGATGTGCAATATCCGAGAAGATATATGCAATTGTGGAAGTGAAAGAGGAACTGTTACATGTGAATATAAATCCTGGCAGGGGAGTATACCAGGCAAATCACAAGTGCATAAAAGGTCCTGGCATGGGATTATACCAGACAGTTGCAAACCTACAGGAAGTCCCAGGAAACAATTTAAACTGTGTTTGATGAATGAGAAGGAACTTTTGAAAGAAGGAACTACAAAACTGCAACAAACAGAATTGTTGTCAATCATGAAAGATACAAAGAACCGTTAGACCAAGAATTGTTGCCATTAAGGAAGAATCAAGGGGAAGGAAAGTACCCTCTTGGACCAAGGCTTGCTAATCTTGGTACACTTGTATGTTAAAGAGTATATTGGTGCGATGCAAAATCCAGGAGCAGGGAATACCCCTGGAACAAAGACTTTTTTTACTTTAGAAAACTCTGTATTGAAGAGTCATAGACATCAAGAAAGAATCCAGGACATGGGAATCTTTCCCTTTTTAGTCAAAGGTTTTGGCCTTGGAAATCCACTGTGTTAGAGAAACAATCTTAAGAACAAACTCAAGGGAAGGATCACCCTCTGGAACCAACGTTCTGTTACCTTGGAGAGCCTTCATGTTGGAGCTGTTCTATTTTCTCTTTATGAACTACTTTTGCAATTGCCAGATTAAAGACATTCCCCTTTTCACCATATAGTTTGATTTGTAGTGTGCGGGTCAGGATAGAACATTTGGACACAATGACCGTTTTTGATTTTGACATCCTGACACAGAAGATTATTCATTTTTGCTTGGGAGCAGGGTCAGAGAGGCCTTTTCCCAACCTTTTTTGTGTTAATAAAAGTCTTTAACCCCAAACATGATAACGTTGTGTCTGACTCTCATTTCTAACTCCTCATATATGGTGTCAGAATAGGATTCAAGCCAGCTGGCGCATTGGGATCCCACCAAAAACCTGCAATTGTATACCTTATACCCTAAAAGCAATTCACAATCCAACAAATAGGAGAGGATGACTTTACATTTAAAATTAGATCATGTGAGACAGTCCTTAGTGTTAAGCTAAAGATCCTAACTAAATGTGCTTTCCCCGTTAGCCACCAGAAGCTCCTTTTTCATGGTCTTCCTTTACTAGACACTTTTAAGTTAGCAGACTATGACATATACGACCAAAGAGTAAGTTGAGTCTAAAAATCAAAACTGAAATAGATCTACCCCCGATACCCACTCTAGGTATCATCCCTAGTCTTAGGAGACCCACTGAGTCCCTAACGAGATGGAAGGACAAACGGAACGGAATCCATTTCCCTGTTGGACACAAGTGAGTCAATAGAAATTGACCAACCTCCCAAGATAGAGGAAGGGGTATTTTCATTTGCTGACAAACCTTTAGAAGATTTAGTTCAAGATCCTGACTTGTATAACTTTGAACAGGACATTGGTTTTGTTGAGAAGGAAAATTGCAAAAGAAACATTAAGATGGCTACTATAGAGGAGCTGTTAACTCAGTTGACTGCCCATCAAATTCAGGCTGAAGTACAGTTTCAAGCTGGACAAGACATAATTGTTGCCTCTCATCAGAGGCCTATATTGCCACATGGGATATTGCAGCCATATCAGGAAGGGGAAGATCTCGGGAATTGTTTTCTCAACTTTGAAAGATTGGCTGAAAACCTGTCACCTGGCCCCCTTTTTAAAAGGAGAATTACAGAACTTCTATCAGCTATTAAATCCTTTGCGGACATCCACTTTTGATCAAATAAAACATGGATTGCTAAAGAGAGTGGGTCAAACAGACAATTTCTATAAACAACAATTGAGAAATATTAATCTGAACCCGGATGAAACTCCTCTGGAACTAGGGGCCCGAATACAAACCACTTACCAGAAGGACTGGAAATACTTACCATAGAACAGTTTGTAAACTCATTGCCCCCATATCTACAAAGAGCAGTTCTTCAGTTAAACAGATTTAGTCTAATATTGGCCATAGAAATAGCACAGAATCATGCTGAAGCCAATAAACATTTTAAAACCCTTCATAGAAGTGAAGAACACAGAAAAGAACCAAGATGATCTTCCCGCCCCCTTCTCCTACAAAGGATAGGAACCAAGACAGTTCCTTTAAACCCATAATGAAATATCTAACAAGGTGAGAAAGAAAACCTATGATAACCAGAGAAAAGGAAGAGGTGAAATCAGAAGAAAGACAAACCCCAAGACCCATCTCCTTAGTGTACTTCCATTGTGGGCGATCAGGACATTTGGCTCGACAGTGTCCTTCTAATAAGAAAGAAGAGCCCATGGAGATTGGTTACATGGTACGAAAGGATTGGGAGAAAAGTGACTTACCCAAAGAGGATATTGAGTCTGCTAGCTATTTCTTTTGTAAAAGTACACCATTAAAAACACATGACTCTGCCACAGTAAATGGAGTACCGGTTAAAGCCCTAACTGATTCAGGGAGTAAACAGACAGCAATAGGATCTCAGCTTATATCAACCAGGGACCTTAAAAGGGGAACCCCAATAAAAATCACCTGTTTCCACGGAGACAAGGAGATATATAATAAGACCCCAGTTACCATCCGAGTTCAAGAGGAGTACACAGAAATCAATGCTGCTGTTATTCCGGGGTTACTGGAAGAAACACTAATTGGCACAGACTTTCCCCACTTTGGGACCTTGCACAATAAATGCCAACAAAACACCTATTCCCCTTTTCATTCTTGGAAAGAAGATGGTTTTACTTCGGAAGGCCCCATATGGAAATGGGAAACCAAGGCCAGAGAACGTCTTCCTCACATATGGGGAACTGCTAACCAACATCAAGTTAGTAACCCTTATACGAGAAGCCCGGTCTTAACAGGAAGGGTATGTGATGAATCCAATGGAGTCATCATGAATTCCCTGGCAATAACCTCTTCCCATGTGGACAGGGGACGGCAGCCGCTACCTGATCCTGACCCTGGCTACATGAGGGAAGATCACATGGGAGGAGATAGCCTCCGGGGAGATGTCATGGCTTCATTGGAGGAGAAATAGTATCCACCATTTGCCCATTAAGAAAACCCCTTGATGCCCAATACCCTAATTGCCTATTGTCATGCATCTATACACCCTTTTAGGAAACATTGAGAAACTTTTTCCCAAAACCCTTTAGGCCAAACTTCCGTCTCTGGACTACAGGGTAAAAGCTCCAAGACTGTCTTTTCCAGTTCTAATTATCATCCATGCAGAACTGGATCATCAGTTTGGAATCATTGCAAGTAATCGGCATCAGTTTACATCAATGGACTCCATCTCCCACAATTACCAAAGTACTTGGATGAGGAGTTAGAAAGGAACAATACAGAGCAGAAAGAGCCTCAAGCTCAATGAACATGCCAGTTGTTGTCAGAATGCACCTGTGTGCGGGACATTTAAAGATCGGAAACCAATTGCAAGAGGCTGCTGCTATCTGGGAGAAGTCATCACATCTCTCTGTGAAGCTTGGAAGCACAAACCGGTGTGGTGTAGCCAAGTGGCTCGCCAACAGAGAGACAGGACGTGCAGCAGACATGCGAGGAGCCAAGAGAAGACTTCTGGGCTTTCGATAAAGGCAGAAGGCAGAGTTTCACTTACCGGAACCTGAAGCAAGACAGGTGCGCTGGAGCTGAGCCACGAGAAATGCCGGAACAACGTGAAAGCAGTCCAGACTGGAAAGCAGGTGGCAACGTTTTGCTGTGTAAGCGTGTACAGGACCGAAGACGCCACACAGAACTAGTTAGTTGGCCCGAGCAAAGTGGGGACCCTGGGGCATTTCGGCGTCCACGCCAAATACAAACTATGAACATTGAAGCTACAGAGAAAGAGACATTAAACAGACTGATTGTAAATCAAGGGAACCTACTACGAATACAGTCCACAGCCATAAATGAGTTTATGGAATGCAAATATGGGGGGAACCCAGAGCGAATGTTGAATTAATCAGATGTACAATATCCAAGAAGATATATGCAATTGTGGAAGTGAAAGAGGAAATGTTACCTTTGAATATAAGTCCTGGAATGCGAGTAATGCATAAGAAGTCCTGGCAGGGGAGTCTTACAGGCAAATCACAAGTGCATCAGAAGTCCTGGTAGGGGAGTATACCAGGCAGTTGCAAAACCTACAGGAAGTCCCAGGAAAGAATTTAAACTGGGTTTGCTGAATGAGAAGGAACTTTTGAAAGAAGGAACTACAAAACTGAGTATCTTTGCAACTAACAAAATTGTTGTGAACTGTGAGAAACCTGAAGGTGTCTCCCGGACTAGTCCCTGAAGATCTGTCATCCAGGTGGCCAGGACATGGCCATCGCTATTGGGTACAGTTCCTGGGGATCGACCAATGAGGGAGGATCACCTTGATGGGGGGGCCCTCTAGGAGTGGAAGTGGGACACCAACCGGTCAGACGCAGTATCCTTCTTCTTCTAATACCTTTTCCCCATCCTGCTATAAAGGAAGCTCAGAAACGCTACACCTCCAACCTCCCCCTTTTCCACCACACTTTTGCACACTATGAAAGAGGACGGACAAACACCAAAGCCGTTTACCTGACATTACCCAACACAAGAGTCAGGCAATTGACTAGGATCACACACACACCTGACAGCCCTTTCCCTTCCCCACAGGGATAAAAGGTGGAGCATGAGAGCACAATACAAGCAAGTTAGACCGTACAACGAGACAGCTATCAAGGAAAGGCAGTACAAGAAGGGATGAAAGGCTGCGAGAACCGAATGTCTGACAAGGAGAAATTGTAAGACTGTGAACAATAGCCCAAGTGTGTTGTAGCAGATGTCAATGGTACACGGAGCGTGCCTAGACTGATAAGCAGGACAGAGGGAGACGCCTGCTACCGTGGTACCGGCCTTGGCTCCAGATATTTTGAAAAGCCAAGCGGTCCATCACAACTGGTGAGTCTAAGGAGAACCGATAAAGAATCCGAACTGTGTTGAATGAAATTTGCAAAGTAGCACATTGAGGAAAGTTAAAAAAAACTGTAAGTGTTAAGGTAATACCAGCTGCAGAGGTGTCCTGCACCACTTGGGTGTTCACTCGAGAGACTCTGGTTAATCCCCCGTTGAATGAAACTACTGATACCAGAAGGCCCTAGGGGAGCAAAAGGGAAAAGGTCAAAATGGTCATACAGCTGTCTAGCAAAATCCCTGTACAGTCAAAAGTCTTTGACCGACAAACCATTGAGAACGCAAGGGAAGTGAATACTGCATCAGAAGAAAGTAAAAGGAATTGTGAAATTGCAAGAGTGAACCCGACGGAGGAATGCCGATAAAGAGGGGCGAAGTCTAAAGTTCCAAGGAACAGTGCGTTGACAAAAGTGAACCCGACAGAGGGATTTCCACGGTGAACTGTTTAAAAAGATATTAAGATTTGTGAGCGCCAAAAGATAAATTGATTTGTGAAAAGCCGTAGTGAACCCAACAGAGAGGGACAAACAGTCAAGAAGGGTCTGAGCCCGGAAGAGGTAGATCCAGGGGTGAAAAGACATCACCCAACGTACGAGTAGAAAGGAACTTTTGTTTATTGTTTTGAACTCATCAGGTCCTCGGAGGCAAGAGCCTTTTTCTAGAAAAGAGACTTAACCACTGACGGTCCTAATATCTGAAAGCGGAACTGTTGTTTTGTGCTGGGAAAGCTCGAGCGTGTGCTGTGCTCAGGACTCCCACATTGTCATCTGCGCAAAACATGGGGAAGGGAGGCCCCCGGCTACCACATCCTGACTTATCATTTGTGAACACGTCTTTCTTTCTCATAAACCATATCCTACACTCTTTTTGGTATTTAGTTGTAAGGATTGCAATAGGTTTTTTAGTATAAGCCCTTTTATTTTGACAAGACGCCACTAGGATTGCCTTATTATGATTTGATGGCCGTAGCTTGCTCCCATCTTAGATTTAGGTTTAGATTAGGCGTTTTCCAAACCTACTTATACAGTTTAATAAACTCCCTTGAACTGTGATCACTTGTGTCTGTCTATTCTTGATACCATGCCTTCCTTACAGAACCAGGAAAGATACTGGCATTAAGGAAGAATCCAGGGGAAGAGAAGTAACCTCTGGGACCAAGGATTGCTACTTTTGGTACATTTTTATGTTAACATGTGAATTGGTGTGATACAAGATCCAGGGGAAGGGAATCCCCCTGGAACAAATACTTTTTTTTACTTTAAAAAACTCTGTATTATCGAGTCATAGACATCAAGAAAGAATCTAGGACAAGGTAACCCTCCCCTTTGGAGTCAAAGGTTTTGGCCTTGGAAAACGTTGGTGATAGAGAAACAATCTGAAAAAGGAACCCAAGAGGAGAATCATAAAGGAAAATAGCACAAGTAACAGAGGCTGGAAGCTGCAGGGTCACGGCACAATAAGCAGTGGCAGAGAGCCGCAGGAAATGAGCAGAACAAACAGGGGTTAATTGCTGCAGGGCTACAGCACAAAGTGTAGGACTGAGACTGCAGGGCAGAGCTGTCTGAATTGGGCTGCACATAAGCAGTCACAGGTGTGGTTAATGGAAATCCCTGACATGAACTTTGGGAGAGGAGCCAGTGCTGATAAACTCCACGAGATTTTGTATATAAACAAAAGGACATTTACTACCATGGCATTTGGAGTGTTGTAGTCTATTGAAATGTGTCTGGATCCATCTAGTCACTTTGAAACCAGCATGCATGCAACTCAGAGTCGAAATGAGTTTCTGGGTTAGGCTCGGGTGTTTTCCAGCTATCTTGCAGGTGCATCGTGGGAATGGTAGTCCATGTTTCTGGAAATACAGATCTGTGCAAAGAATGGATGACAATGCCTTATGGGTCTGCAGACAGCAGTACCCAGAGGCAGACATGCAGAGAGGTGATAGGCTTAATTTGGAAGGTAATGCTCGGATGGCTTACAGGTAATCTTCATTAGTAATAGTCCTTCTCTTCCTTATCACAGTACTTGCAATGCACCTCCCCTTCCCTGTGGGGGTGAAAGGGCCCAGAATATGCTTAACAATATTAACTGGAGCGTGCTGCAATGTTGGAGGTATATATACTCTAGAGGTACAGCTGCGCGATCCATGAGGGGCTAAGTCCAGCCCATGTCAAAACTGGGGCTCTGGCCTGATAATCCTTTCAGGTCAGTACCTGCCCAAAGCAGGGGCCAACCACAACTCCTATCTGCTGCCACTGATCCAGGAATTATTTTTTGGTTTTTGTCTTTCCCTGGCCACTCATCATTTGGCTGTGCAGCACAGGAACACGTACTGATATGGCGGTGCTTAGCTGTGAGTGGACTGGTGGCGAACTGGTAGGTGTCAGCTCCCACTACTCCTCTGGTGCTTGCTCCCCTCTACTCAAGCTGCCATTTCCCACCCCCTCCCCATCCAAAAAACACTCAGGCTATCCTAACCTCCTTGCCATATCCCCTTTCCCTTGTTCTGTGCCTCAGCCCCGTTCCCCATGCATCACAAAACACAGGCACTGTCCCAACTATGTTCCCCCCTTCCCTCATCCCCCCACCAGGCTGCCTTTTTTGGGCTCTGCTTGCGTTTGGCCCCTAGTGCAAGGCCAGATCCCCTACCTCTCCCAGCTCTGCTCAGAGGGGCAGGAAATTAAAAGATGAAAGGGGTTCCTTTTGTTTGAGGTGAACACCTCAAAGTTAAGTACTGTGACGAGGAAGAGAATGACTAGGAGTAAAGATCACGGCAAGTAATCCTAGCATGCCCCCTCTATTGCAGATAAACATTATAGGCCTCATTCTGAGTTTGGTAGAGTGGTAAAAAAAAAGTGGTGCTAATTCCGTTACTTCCACTTTTTATGGCGGTAACATAATCGCCACCATTTTTACAGCTCTGACAAATATGAGTTTGGCCTCAAAGTGAAGGATTTACCTCCAGCATCATGCGAGAGGTAAATCCTCCACTTTAAAGCCAAAAATCAGCAGAAACTACCACGGCGGAATAACCACCAGAACTAATTCTACCAAAAACCCCATAGAGTCAGAAAATTGGGACTAACACCGCCCTACCACCACGTGTAATGCCGTGGAAAACCCATGGGATCAAGTGGCGGTAGCTGTAACCGGTTTTGGCGGTAATTTGGTCGAATTTCCGGCAAAATCAGAATGCGGCCCTTTGTGCCTCAAGTCAACAGCTCACAGCTAAAATACAGACATACTCCAGAGCAGTCAATTGACCCACAACTCGCGGTTTTGGCCTGCAAAAACAACAAACCCTCAAGGCTGCATACGCGTCAGTAAACACGGGAGAAAGGCAGGCTGAGAAAAAAGGTAATCAATTACTAATGATGATCGTTTTACATGCAAAACGAGCCTTTAATCTCACTACAATGGCTGTACTAAGTGTTACATAGGGGGGCCTGCTATGGTTATTCAGCAGGCCCCCGGGGTGCTATCAGCATCAGCACCTTAGACATACATGCCAACCCTCCCGATTTAGGATATTTTTCACTCTCTCCCGCCTAAAATAACCGTAGCCCCAATGCATTCCTATGGGAAAATGCATGTCTCCCGATTTCCTTGGGGAAATATCCCTCCCAGGTACGTCGCAATGTTGGCATGTATGCTTAGAGGCCCAGTGCCTCTTGGGGTTGGGGCCTGCTATGGGCATTGAGCAGGCCCCAGGGTGCTATGGGGCATCAGCACCGTAGAGGGGTGCCGGGGAACACCTAGTCTTTATGGGGGGGGCAGGGCGAGCCATACCCATGACCATGCAGACCTCTGCCACCTTGCTGGCACGAGGGTCCCACAGCATCATGGCCTGCAGGCTCATGCTCATACAGTGGGGGCCGGCAGGCCTATATGAGAGATGGACCAGTCATTCCTCTTTGGGAGTCTGCAGCTGGTCTGGTGCATGTGGCTTGTTCTTCTTCTTGCTGATAGATTTTTATCCATCAGCGGTGATTTTTTGGATACCGAGGCTTGAGCCTCATTACTCCATCTTCTCGGGTTGAGTGTGTAGTCGTGGGTTTGTATTCTTCTTGGTCTGTGTGGTCTTGTCACAGTAGGGCTGGTTTCACGGGGTCTTCGCAGTGACGGGCCGCGGGTAGCGGTCGAAGGGGTTTGCAGTGGTGGCAGTGAGTCTTCTGATCAGAGGGTTCGGGTTCTGATCAGTTCTTGGCAGAAGTTCTTACTCAGCTTCGCTAGATGTTCATCCAACATCTCGATGTCCAGGTCTCTGTGAAGGTCTGCTATCCTTGTGAAGATTGGAGCTCCAGACGATATCCGCAGGGCCTTGTTCTGGACTATCTAAGACTCTTCCGGTGTCGCTCATGGCAGGTCATCCATGCTGGGGAGGCATAAGTCAGGGTTGGTCTGATGATCGCCTTGTAGACGTTGATCTTTGTCCGGAGTGGCATGGACTTGCTCTTCAGGAGTGGGTACAGCGCTGCCATCTTTCCTGTTGCCTTCTGCTGAGTATTCTTGATGTGGCTTTCCCAGTTGAGTTTGCTGTCCAGGGTCACACCGAGGTAGCGGCTGCTGCTCTCCCATTTGATGGTCTCCCCGTTGAGGCTGATGTGTGGGTGCTCCTTGATCTTCTTTCTGGAGAACAGCGGGCAACACACTTGGCAGGGTCACACACCACACTCCTCCTTTTTCATAACAAACAAACGGTTCCATGTCATTTCGCCGACAGGCATTTTTACGACTGCCTTTTTAACGTGGACACTATTAGGAAAAAAGTAATCGAAATTTTTATTGGGGGGTTCCTTCCAACCCCCTCCCCCACCTATTTTTAACTATCCACGACACCCCTAACCCCTTATCTGCCCTTTTCCACTCCCTTTTTTGTAATTATGTCCACGTTTAAAAGACAGTCGTAAAAATGCCTGTCGATGAAACAACGGTATACCAAACAAACAAATGTTACTGAAACATAAATGATTCCCTCCCCCATTACAGGACAGCATTACTTGGGCTACGTCAGAATTGTAGGATCGACAACAGATAGGATATGCTACACACATGGGGCTCACATAGATATAGATCTACAAACACATATCAACACACTCTACACATAACCCGTGGGTGACAGTCACGGTTGGTGAACCGCCGGTGGAATGTTGGCAGTTCCACCACATGTTACAAAACCCTTTATTCACTTAGGTCAGTAGAACTTCCACCACCGAATGACACCATTGCTAGCTGCTGGCACCATTTAGAGCATGCCTACAATCCCACGGGACCACAGCCCCACATCCTTTTAACTGGGACCACTTTAAGCACATAATTTCCATGCAAGCCCCCTGCATTTAAACACATGTCCACTGAGTCTTCTCCAAGACCTGCAGGACTGCAGGAGACCAGTTCACTTTGCTCCAGCGTCCATTCAAGATAGTCATTTCCACGGGTGCAGGTCCGTTGATGTTACAGTTCAAAGGCCGGTAAAGCTGCACCTGGGGTCCCCAAGGGCCACATCCACATAGTCCCTTAATGTTGGGGCAGGCAGCGAGACACAGGTAGCAGGGCGTCCAAACTGCTCCAGGCTCAACTTCAGTCAGTCCCTTGATATTGAACAGTCAGCGAGACGCGGGTGGCAGGGCGTCTAGGCTGCGCCAGATGATGTCGACAGGGCAGGGCTGGCAGCATGTTACTCCCTCCCTTTTCCTTGGCTATACTCCCCAGGCAGGAGTGTCTCTTCACTGTCGTGGGACAGGAGGGCACACAAGCACTCGTACTGAGCTGCAACCCTCGGTGGCTCACAGCACTTCTTCTGGGTGGTGGGTTTGAGGGCTGCGAGCCATTGGTTGGCTGGACACAGATGACAGGGTGTCTGGGCTACTTCTTTTCCTCCCCCAAGTAGGAGCCACTGCCTGTTGATGTGGCACATGATGTCCCAGTTCGGGGCTGGCAAGAATTGCTCCATGGATGGCGGGCCCGGCAGGGCGCGCACCAGTGGCAGGCCGATGAGGCTACTTGCACAGTTCTCTACCCAGGTAGGAGGGTGGGCAGGAAGCTGCCCTTAGCAGAGGGCGCCCACCAGTGGTAGGGGTGATACTGGGGCAGAGTGTCACATGCAGGGGACACTGCGGTCGATGGGGCAGTCACCCTGGCCAGTCCACTCTCTCCGGCCGGATAACTGGTTCAGCAGGAATCGCACCTGGGGCCACGTGGGCCTGGGCCATGGATGTTGGGCCTGATCGGGTGACACTCATGGCCGGGTGTCAGGGCTTCGCTACTTCCTTTGCTCCCCCAGGTATGATTTGATGACAGGATGCTGCCACTAGCAGAGTGCGTGCAAGCACTCAACCTTGAGTTGCAACCCTCACCTCTATCTGTGTTGGGCAGCTGCCAGCTCAGTTCCTCTTGGCAGTCCTGTGCTGGTCACTGACGTTATAGGGACCATGGAGTGCAGTACTGACACTTTCCTTTCCAGTCCACATACCGCAGGGCTCCTCTGTTTCAGCGCCACATCTCTTTGTCACGGCATGGTATGGTGGCAGGCCTCATCCCTTTGTCAGATGGCTGCCAGGAGTTGCGGCTTGGTTTACTGGGACTAGGTTATGTATACACTTGTGGAGGCAGGATGGCAGGCACCACTTTCCATCGAGTGTGTACTTGCGTGCATGTGGCTGGATGCCTGGATTAGGTGGATCGGGCTCGAGCTGTTTCTCCTTCTCTGCCATCGCCGGGACCTCGGGGCTGATTACACATTGGTGTGGAGGCAACGGCTGAGCTGCCACTGCTCTCCGTTCCTTAAGGATGCATGGTACAGCAAACAGCTGGGCTGCCACACCACATCTCGGGGATCTTTCTTCCTTTGTTCTGCTATGCCCCGAACTCTGATGGGCCACTCACACATACACACTTATGTCGTTCCAGTTCTCTGAGTATTCTTAACCTACTGTGTTTGGGCCCCTTCCCTGTCTTATGCGGGTACACGCCAACCATGCCACCCCCTTACCTTACCATTTCCTTGAGTTGCCTTCGAGGATGGTGCGAGTCAGAGTGTAACCGGCAGCTTCTGACCATTTGGTAGTTGTCAGTTGATGCCTGTGAGTTGCTGCATGGTGAACGGTCATCACAAATCTGGCCTCACACCCAGTTTGGTCATTGCTGTGCTGTGCGGAATTAAACGCATTGTTCATTCAGCCTCCTCGCCTTTTCAGAGGACATTCCTGGGCTCTCTGCCTCGCAAGTGTAGGACATGCATCCAGACTGGCAGGGGAAAACGTGCCATCAGAGCGAGTGCTTGGACTCTTATTAGGGCACACAGTATGAATGGTGGATGAGGATGGATGCACCGTCTTTTGTGTTAATGCAAACTTGCATCATTAGCAGAGTGTCAATCTGGAAAAATGAATACCCTTCATTTCAATGACAGACGTAACTTGATGGCCATGGGCCAACCGTCTTATGCACCGAATTATAGTAATATAGACTGTTATGCTTGACCAACAACCAGCCATTTTAAACGTAGCAGAATCGCCATTTTGCTTGTTAACCATTGCTCATTGCTTTCTGTCTAAAAAACTGCTTTGCAGCTTGCAATTCTTGCGGATTCTGCTTACTCTGCTCAACTGTTAACATTGTTGTCTGAATATGAAAGGACAAGGTCGCGGGACTGAAGAGTTTGCTGAACTCCTCATGAGTAGCCCAGAAAGGAATGCCCACGCTCCCTCTCTGTAGCCTTGGGAGGAAGCTGCAGGGCATTTAATCACTTCACAGCTGCCAGCCAGTCTCGTAAAATGGTAGACTATGTTAGAATAATACAGTTAAAGGCTTGAATTATGCTTCTCTTATGGCCCCCCTTCGCAAAACCCCTTAGAACGTGTCGGCTCCCAGGACACGAATAGTACCTCATAGATAGTAAAGCTTGGAATGTGCTCTTCCCCCATGTACAGATTGCTTCCAAGAACAGAACCACCGTGTTCTAAAAGATGCCTCTGCACTTTCTAATTTGCACATTGTTACTAGAATAGACATCGAAAGCATGTAACTGATGTACGTAATTCGCTCTCTTGCGTCCCTCGAGGTCTAGGAAACTCACGTTGCGGGGCGTGAGATCAGAATTGACCAATTGATACTATCTTTTGCTTGCAATAAACCCTAGCATTGGGATTTTGAAACCTCGTGTCTGGCGCATCTTTTCGTGTATGGTCATTGCCTTGTCTCCATAGCACGAGGGAGCCCTAGGGGCCCCTTTCAAGATGGTGCCCGAATAGGGACCCTCCCCCACTTGTCCCATCGTATACGTTGTATCGGAGTAAAGGCGGAAGAACGGCGAGGACGGGGCGGTCGAGCTGGGATCAAGAAGTGTACGGAGCGCCCTGTAGAAGAGAGGAGAGATTCCTTCCGCAGATCTGCACACATCTGATCCCTGATCAACGTACCGGGCCAGAGGGCAAAGGAGGCGAGGGTCCCGAGACAAGGCAGAAGCCAGAGAAGCGCAGACACGATGTGGGGAGAGGGTGCGTTAGAACAGGCGACTTGTTTTATCAGGTGAGTCATTCCCCGATTCAAAGAGAACCCTGATTTTTGCTAGAGTGTTGATTTTGCAAACTCAAACGTCCAGGTAAAGTTGGCTAACCAAAGGGGAAGGTTAAAGAAACATGCCTGGAGTACTGTCCACTTTAGCGGGGCTTTTCAGCTGCGGTAGACAGTCCTTGGAATATGGCCAAAGTGCACCGCCTGGGGGAACGCTGGCCTATGATATGTATGCAAAATATGGTGTGGGTGCGATAATATTTTGTTAAATTTGGCATAGGCAAACTAGAAAGCAACCCGATCATCAGTGGCCGATTAATGGTAGTTTTGAGATGGGGAGAATAGATAACCTAGAGAGGGTGCTGATTAGAAAGAAAGCGCGACCTGCAGCTTTTGAGACCGTCAAAGATTGGAGGAGGGAAGCGATGCTCCGATTAAGGAGTAGAGAGAAGCATGCGCGTAGGCATAAAACGAAACTTGAGATAGCAGAAGAGAAGGAAGAGGAGGAGTGGACTGAGAGTCTAAGACGGGAAGGGAGACGGGACCAGATGGACATAGACAGAATATACCCGCAGCGGGAACTACACATAGCAGATGAATTAATGGAACATTTGTTAACTAACACGGGTCGAGGCCCAAAACCAGAATCGAAACCAAACACGCCAGCAGTGACTGCGCGGGACCAACCAATAGCTCTCCTACCCCTTCCCATAGCCCAAGCACTTCCCCTCACACAAGCATTAACCCAAGCCCCACCCACAGCTCGAGCCCTCCCACAAGCGCAGACCGCGGACACACAATTTCCCAGCACCCAGCAAGGCCCTTCACAGATGCCACCTGTGTCACTTGTCCCATCCGCACCTCCCGCTTTAGAGACAGATTCAGCACCATCCACCCATCCCGAAGTCGAGATTGAGACTGGGGAGGCGAGAGGCGGGGCTGAAGGAACAGGATTTGGATGGGTAACTTGAAGCGCGATCAGCAAAGAGAGAAAGATTAAATTACGGCAAGAGGCAGAAATGTACATAGAAGGAAATGATGAGACGGCAGCATTGGCCTCATTGTATGGGTACCGAAGAGGAGACGAGAGACAGGTAGTGTTGGAATGCATGGGGACATTTTTGGTGGGAGACTGGAAAAAGTTGCTTGACAAATTACCACCACAACGATTGTTAGATTTAAACCAACTAGCATATTGTAGAATAAAAGATGAAGAAGTGAAGGAACATGTGGATAGACTTTTTGGTCTTAAAAATGAGTTGGATAATGAATATGCCGAAATGTTTGCTACACTGGGGTACAGGGGTTGGGATATTAGAAGAGAGGGGAGAGGGACGGTAGAATCATACATACAGCGGAGACATTCAATGTCATCTGTACCGAGGGGTGACAAACTGAAAGTATGTATACGAGAAACAATGCGATGGATGTCGAATAAAAAACGTCAGTAAAAGAAGTAAGTGAGATATGTAATGGGTACCCATTGGAGATGAGGAAGGAAGCGATGCAAACGATAGTAGAGATGTTGCTGCAGCAGGTCATTGGATACAATAGAGGTAGAGGTAATGCACAAGGCCGGGGAAATTTGAATAATATGCACGGGGTGTCATTGGGAGTAAATCAATGTGCATACTGTAAGGAGGGACACTGGCGAGCGCAATGCCCGCACCTACAGAATAGAGGTGGGTTTGGTCAGAGAAGGCCTCATAGAGGACATCAGGGGTCGAATGGCCCAAGCAGAAGTAACATGCAGCCGCAGCAGGGATATACCAATGGAGGTACTCAAACCCAATCATATGGCCAAAACCAAGCACAACAGAACCAGACATTGAACCAAAGTGTTTCGAACCAAAATCAAGGCGGGCAGGGCCAACAGAGAAATGATCAGAGTGGAGGACATCGAGGGGGAAATGGGAATATTTTTGATACACAACCAAACACGTATTACAGCAGTAGCGGTGACTACACATCGGACGATGTGTTATTTTCGCGATAGGACAGCCCACGGCAGGGGTCGGAACCAGTGTCTATTCCCGTGAATCAGAGAGGACCCTACGTAGAAATGAGAGTCAGGAATAAGGAGCACCATTTCCTTGTAGATACAGGGGCACAGAAGTGCTCGATAGACCACCACTTGGTTCCGGAGATACCACTGTCGGGGCAAAAGAATGTTTCTGTAGGGTTCGCAGGTACACCAGTAATTAACCCCATGTCCGAAGCTGTCCCAATTACAATAGGACCATTTACGGAACAGTGTCCATTTCTTTTGACAGAGAATTGTGGGGAGAACTTGCTAGGATTAAATTTGTGAGAAAATTGGGGGCAGTCATACATTGTACGGCAGACGGGGTGTTCCTCACGATGCGGCCTCACGATGCACCAGTGACGGAATTTATGTCAAAAGAGTTGCCAGAAGAGCTAAGTAGAGTACCAATCTGTCTGTGGGCAATGCATGATAACGATGTAGGATGCTTGAAAATAGAGCCAGCAAAAATAACTCTGAAAGAAGGTGTAACACTACCACGAATTCCCCAGTATAAGATTTCTGTTGAAGGTGAGAAGGGATTGAAAAGCATTGTTACTGACCTAGTGAGATTGGGGGTGGTTGAGGAAATTGCAGGAAGCACGTGCAATAGCCCGATTCTTCCAGTTTACAAGAAAGGAGGCAATGAAGTACCCTATCGTTTCATAATTGATCTGCGCGCATTGAACAAAGTGGTAGACCCACAATTCCCTTTGGTCCCAGATGTCACAACAATACTGACAATGAGACCGGCCACTGCAGAATACTTTAGTGTAGTTGATTTGAAGAACGCATTCTTTAGCATCCCAGTGGATAAAAGCAGTAGATATCTGTTCGCGTTCACTCTAGGAGGTCGATCATTCACATTCACAGGCATTCCACAAGGATACACAGAAAGCCCGAGCATTTATAGCACAGCGCTAAAAGAACAACTAGACATGCTAGAACTACCCGAAGGTTGCGTTCTCTTGCAGTACATAGATGACTTGTTATCAGCTGCTGACACGAAAGAGATCTGCAAAGAAAGTACTGTATTACTCTTGACACATTTAGCGACCCATGATCATAAGGCAAGTTTGAAGAAATTCCAGTATAATCAAAAGGAGGTGTCTTATTTGGGATACCTACTTTCGAAAGAAGGGAGAAGATTAACACCAGAACGCATAGAAAGCATTTCTAGTATGCCTATTCCAAAAAATCAAAAAGGAGTGAGAGCTGTAATAGGCGTGGCCTCTTATTGTCGGCAGTGGATCAGTAATTTTGCGTTGATTGTGAAGCTGATGATAAAGTTGACTAAAAAGGATGCAGAGATGCCTTTACAGTGCGATGAGGAATGTCAGAAAGTGTTTGAGCAATTGAAAGCTGCATTGTGTGCTGCGCCAGTTTTAGGCACTCCAAACTATAAAAAGATCTTCAGACTATTTGTGAGTGAGAGTGAAGGATGTGCATTGGCGGTTTTGACACTGGAACAAGGTAGAAGAAATAGGCCGTGCGGCTATTTTTCTTGCACGCTGGACCCTGTAGCGCGCGCACTACCACAATGTTTGCGATCCGTCGCAGTGGCTGCTGCGTCAGTGAAACAAACGGAAGGAATGGTATTGGGGCAAACTTTAATTCTGATGGTGCCACATGCTATAGACGTTCTATTAAATAGGATGCAGACGCAACACCTCACCTCAGCTACACTGACAAGATATGAGCTCATCTTGTTTGCACCCCACATCCAAATTATGAGGTGTAGCGCATTGAATCCTGCAGAATTAATGCCACTGCCCTTAGCAGAAATTGGTGACAACGAATCACCACCCCATGATTGTTTAATGATCACTGAAGAAGAAACAAAGGGAAGGATTGATTTGAGCGATATCCCGCAAAAAGAGCCAGATGGGGAGTTATTTTGCGATGGCTCTTGTTTTAAATTATCTGATGGCACATCAACAGCCGCATATGCAATTACTACCCTAAAGAGAGTTGTAGAGAGCAGAAGGATCCCCTACAATTCGGCACAAGCAACAGAAATAATAGCACTGACCCGAGCCTGTGAACTCTCTGAGAATCTGAACGTAAATATTTATACTGACAGCCAGTACGCCTTTGGCGTGGTCCACAATTTTGGCGGACTTTGGGCTGAGAGGGGTTTCTTGACATCACATGGAGCCAGGATTCAGCATGGCCCTTTGATTGTGCGATTGTTGTCTGCGCTCACGTTTCCAAAACGCCTAGCTATAGTAAAGTGCGAGGCACATAAGAAAGTAATACGCAGAGTGGGAGAGGGAAACGCGTTTGCAGACAGGATTGCGAAGCAAACAGCCACAGATTTGGGGAATAAAATGATGACAGTACAGACTGAGGAAGTACCTTGTATGATAAAGAATGGAGTTGCCACAGTCAAAGAAATGCAGGCTGAGGTCACGACCAAAGAGATTCAGGGGTGGGCGAAGGGCTCTGCTGAGTTAGATTTGGAAGGATGTTGGGTGGACAAGGAAACAAAGAACTGGATGTTGCCAAATTGTTACGTAACTGCAATGGTTATAATGGCGCATAGCCCTACCCACTTTTGCGCAAAGAAAATGGTACAGCATTTATCCACAGTATGGAAAAATGAGCACATAAAAAAGAATGCAGAAAGACTAGTGCATAATTGTATCACGTGCCTGCAACACAATGTAGGAAAGGGAACCGTGACTCCAGCAGGTAGTTTCAGCCCACCCTCTATGCCATTTGAGGTAATCCATTTTGATTTCATAGAAATGGAAAGGTGCCAAAACTACAAGTACGTGTTGGTGGTAATCTGTGCATTCAGCAAGTGGGTGGAGGCATATCCTTTAAAAGACTGTACTGCCATGTCCACAGCAAAAGTAATGCTGAAGGAGTATTTCTCCCGGTTTGGGTTGCCTCGTGTCCTGTGGTCAGACAATGGCCCCCACTTTGTGGGCGCAGTAGTGCTACAGATCTGTGCAGGTCTGCAAATAGAGAAAGGTTCCACAGTTCCAGGCATCCCAGTTCTGCCGGGCTTGTGGAGAGACACAACGGAATCCTGAAGTCAAAGTTAGGGAAAATTTGCGCTGGGAGCAAGTTGAGTTGGGTGGATGCATTACCCTTAGCGCTGTTGTGTATGCGCACGTCTGTGTAGGCTAAGACTGGGCTCTCCCCTTATGAGATTATAATGGGGATACCAGCAAATGTATGGTGCGCACTGCAGCCTAGAAGATTATGTGAGGTCGAGCATCCTATGTTAAGCACTTACTGTGGACTTTTAATACAAAAGTTGCATTTGATTCATCAGCAGGTGCAGGAGGCGTTGCCGATACAATATACAGGACCAGGACACTCACTGGAACCTGGGAGCTGGGTGCTAATCAAAAACTTTGAACGGAAGACAGCACTAGCACCTAGGTGGCGTGGCCCCTATCAAGTACTTTTGGCAACACAGACGGCCATCCGAGTGGACGGACGTAAGGCATGGATCCATGCTACCCATGCCAAAAGGTTCCCAGCGTCACTGAAAACTTTGCCTGATCCAGACGACGAGAAAAAGACAACGGTCTTGGAAACAAAAGAAACTATTGCCAGTCCAGTGCCACAGCATCAGCCTGAGCGAGAAGTGAAAGTTGAAACAAAGCGCAAACGAGAAGTGAAACTCGAAACAGAGTTTGAGGAGGCTGCCAGTAAGGCGGAAGGGCGAAAAGTGCCCCAACGTTGCTCAGCGGAAACAACATCACTGCCGAGGACACAAACCCTGCATTGCAAACACAAGCAGAAACAACGCGTGTACCCCTTTGGCGGCCACCAGTTCTCACGAATGCACCAAAGCCAGAGAAAGAAACTACATCATTGCCACGACGCCCATCGCTGCCCATCATTGTGCCACAGGCAGACACTGAGCCTGATTCTGAAAATGCAAGGGCACTATTCACGGATCATACCATGGCAGGAGTGAATAGATATAATCTGCGGCCTCGACAGGCAAAGTGATCCACAGATCTTTGGTGCTTTTCTTTTTGGCCTTTGGTTCTACTCACGGATGGAGTAGGAACCAGGGGCGTAGAGGAGAGAAGTGTGAGAATTGTGCAAGTCGGACAATTCAAAACTCACGGCTCCTCGGTGCGCTTATAGAGTACCTGTGTCCTTAGCCATAGCGGGACAAGCTGGATGCACATGGTACTCTATCAATAAAGAACTGTTCAGAAATCGTCTGAGCGGTGGGAGAAAGAACAACTAATCTTGCTCGGAGTGGATAAATGATCTAGGCTGTAAAAAGGCTGGAGAATTGAACTGTGACATTTTTCGTTGAACTTTTCTGGCATCAAGAACGAGAGGCATGCACGACGAACTTCGCCAGCAAGAAGAAGGACGATGAAGAACAAGTCAAGACCGGTTTCAGCCTCCTCCTGCACCCCTGCTGAAAAGATAATAGATTTAGAGACTGTAAATTTAGGGAAAAAGCATGATGAGAAGAATAAGGTACTAATTTGGACATTGGTCCTATGTTTCTTAAGTATGGTAGTACCAACAATAACAGCTATTACGTTATGGTTCCTGGAGTACATGCACCCATTAGAAACACTTTTGCCAAAAACAGCTACTGAAAGCCCGGTTCATGTAATCACTGGTACTTTGTCCCCAATGGAAGAAAGACATAGAGAAGGTTAAGACAACAATACATTGTTGCTCATCATGAACATGACCCATGCGGTGTTAAAGAAAAAAGATTGCTGGGTTTGCGCCCATTTACCACAGCACGGTGGAAAAGGGATAGGATGGTATGCACAACCATTGCCATTGATTTATTCCTGTGAAGTAACGTTAAGTGCAATGTTCTTTGGGAAATGGAACAAGAGTAATACAGGTCAGCTAGATGAGACCAATATGAATGAATTAGAGGAAGTAATCATGAGACCTGTGGGTTGTTCGCGTATTTGCACTAGAACCCGTGAGAAAGAATACACGAAAAACAACAAGACTAGATAGATTACATAGGCAGAATAGACCAACCCCGCCAGCAGAAAGAGCATCAGTAATGACATTTTGGATGAGGGATGAATGGAACAAAGATGCTGTGCCCCCTGCCTATGCAGTGGATCACAGCCCCAAAACTGCTCCCCTATGTCTACAGAAAAAGGGTTCCTATAAAGTAGGAACGTTTCGTAACTGCCTGAACACAGTGGTTTTAAAACATGAAATAGAACCCGTGTACGTGGGAGACCCTGTTTATTTTATATGTGGAGAAAAAGCATATCCATGGTTACCTAGGAACTGGGGAGGTACATGCTACCTAGGTCTACTGTTTCCAGGAGTGTTCCTCTTGGAAACAGCAGAAGTAGCCAGACGTACAAAAGGTAGAACTCAAAGGAGTAAATGAGGATGGAATGATAGCAATGGATATAGCCAAATCATTTATACCGTTCTTGTCCCAAATAGAAAACTCTTACAATATAAGAAAACTGTCTGGAATATTACAAAAGACAATAGCTCCACAACGGATATTTTATTGAATATGACGTTAGAAGAAAAAGGAATAAGACTGATGGCACTCCAAAACAGGATGGCTCTCGATATAATATTAGTTGATCGTGGGGGAGTTTGCAAGCTCGTAAAAACTGCATGCTGTGTGTATATCGATGATTACTCCCCTACGATATTTAAAGCAATCCAGAAATTACATGTCATAAATTCCACACTCTCTACTGAAGCAGGGGGTTGGGGGATAGAATCCTGGTTATGGGGATTATTGCGGTCTTGGGGATGGAAGTTAATTTCAATACTAATGATGGTACTTGGGATATCCATAACATGCTGTTGTTGCATACAATGCTTACCAATGATATGCACTGAAATAACTGATGGATGTACTAAGGGATGTATGCACATGGTGTTGAGAGGAAAACAAACACATGGCCGGAATAACAGAGACACTGAGGAAACAAAAATAGTAAAACAATTAATGGCGATAGACTTTAATGATACAGATGATTCAGATACAGATACCCCAGACTCCTCCTCAGAAGAGGAGGATACAATGAATAAATAAGACGTTTGGCACATGGCCAAAAGGAGGGTTTGTCAATCTGGAAAAATGAATACTCTTCATTTGAATGACAGACGTAACTTGATGGCCATGGGCCAACCGTCTTATGCACCGAATTATAGAAATATAGACTGTTATGCTTGACCAACAAGCGGCCATTTTAAACGTAGCAGAATCGCCATTTTGCTTGTTAACCATTGCTCATTGCTTTCTGTCTAAAAAACTGCTTTGCAGCTTGCAATTCTTGCGGATTCTGCTTGCTCTACTCAACTGTTAACATTGTTGTCTGAATATGAAAGGACAAGGTCACGGGACTGAAGAGTTTGCTGAACTCCTCATGAGTAGCCCAGAAAGGAATGCCCATGCTCCCTCTCTGTAGCCTTGGGAGGAAGCTGCAGGGCATTTAATCACTTCACAGCTGCCAGCCAGTCTCGTAAAATGGTAGACTATGTTAGAATAATACAGTTAAAGGCTTGAATTATGCTTCTCTTATGGCCCCCCTTCGCAAAACCCCTTAGATCGTGTCGGCTCCCAGGACACGAATAGTACCTCATAGATAGAAAAGCTTGGAATGTGGCTCTTCCCCCATGTACAGATTGCTTCCAAGAACAGAACCACCGTGTTCTAAAAGATGCCTCCGCACTTTCTAAATTGCACATTGTTACTAGAATAGACATCGAAAGCATTATGATCGTCATATTAGTCGGATATGTCCATTGTCATCCCGAGTTCAAAGGAACTTAGTACAGAGGGGTGTTGAACATGACTTTGCTGATTGTAGGATATGCATTTTGTATACATGTAACTGATGTACGTAATTCGCTCTCTTGTGTCCCTCGAGGTCTAGGAAACTCACGTTGCGGGGCGTGAGATCAGAATTGACCAATTGATACTATCTTTTGCTTGCAATAATCCCTAGCATTGGGATTTTGAAACCTTGTGTCTGGCGCATCTTTTCGTGTATGGCCATTGCCTTGTATCCATAGCACGAGGGACCCCTAGGGTCCCTTTCAAGAGAAGCACTGTTTTCTGGTATTTTCGTCTCTTGCGTTTCTGTAAATGTTAAATGTTAAAGGTATTTGTACCGCGCACCGTCACCAACGGAATGGGTCCCCGGGCGCTCTGGCGGATCTGTAAACGATAAGGTGGGATGGGTTAGTAAGGTGAAGAGGAAGTAGGATAGTGAGAGGAGTGGTGTTCGGTTGGCTGCTTCAACTTGGTATGCACCCGGGTGCTGAGCTTTGGTGCTGGTATTAGATCGGTGTCAGTCCGCGTGTGCTGTTGCTCCGGCTTATGTGTTGTTGCAGTGTTGTGAAGTGTGTGCGGCTTGTGGTGCGAGAGATGGTTGTGTGAGTTTTTGAGTAAGATAAGTATGCAGAGTTTAAGGTTATATTGGTTAGTGGGTTACCTGACCATTAGCATGCTAACATTTACAGTTTTGTCTAAGTGTGGCACTTGTTGGCCTTCACAATCATATCGAGATGCGGCGCAGGCCAATGTTCAGAATCCTATGTAGGTGTGGGCATGCTAACATACACAGCCTTATCTAGATGCGGCGCAGGCTGGTGTTCACAGTACTGAGTGTGGCACATGCTAACATTCAAGTTTCATCTAGGCGCGGGCATGCTATCCTTCAGGCAAAATCCTATCTAGATGCGATGCAGGCTAATGTTCACAATTCTATCTAAGTGTGGACATGCTAATATTTATTTACAATTCTATCTAAGTGTGGACATGCCGACATTCACAATTCCATCTGGATGCGACGCAGGCTAATGTTCACCATTCTATCTAAGTGTGGACATGCTAATATTTATTTACAATTCTATCTAAGTGTGGACATGCCAACATTCACAATTCCATCTGGATGCGACGCAGGCTAATGTTCACAGTTCTATCTAACTGTGGGCATGCTAATATTATGGCACTTTATGTTATTGGGTGGTAAGATAGAGTGGCAGGGGTTTTCTGGAGTAGAGTGATTGCTCTACTCCCTACCCATGCCACACTCACAGATTTGTTGGTGTCTGTTAGCTGCTGGCTTTCTTGGCGTCCTCTGCGAACACCTGCAGACACATCTTGGAACCGCCAATGTGGGAGCCGCCCTTTGCCTCGGGCCCTTAGCCGCAGGTGCTGCTGGGCAGAGGGCTGCCCAGCTCAAGTCCAGTATAAGGAGGGGTTAGCCAATGGGAGTCGGGGGGTTTGCGCAGGAGGCGGGACTCGAGGGTAAAGTTGGGAAAGGAGCCTCACGGACATCACAGGCCGCATTAGGGTGAAATTATGGGAAAATTGGAACGCATGGGCAGCCAGGGGCGCAGCGCTTACCTGATGGACATGGTGGAAATGGCTCAGGAAGCGCGACGGCAGAGGGAGTAGGTCCTCAAGCCAAAACATATGGAAATAGCCAATGGGAGTCTGGGGGTGGGCGCGGGAGGCGGGACTCGAGGGGAAAGTTGGTAAAGGAGCCTTGCGGACTTTACGGGCCGCACTAGGGTGAAATTATGGGCAAATTGGAATGCATGGGCAGCCGGGAGCGCAGCGCTTACCTGATGGCCATGGTGGAAATGGCTCAGGAAGCGTGTCAGCAGAGGGAGTAGGCCCTCGAGCCAAAACATATGGAAATAACCAATGGGAGTCGGTGGGGTGGGCGCAGGAGGCGGGACTCGAGGGGAACGTTGGGAAAGGAGCCTCGCGGACATCACGGGCCGCACTAGGGTGAAATTATGTGCAAATTGGAACCCATGGGCAGCCGGGGCGCAGCGCTTATCTGATGGCCATGGTGGAAATGGCTGAGGAAGCGCGACGGCAGAGGGAGTAGGCCCTCGAGCCAAAACATATGGAAATAGCCAATGGGAGTCGGGGGTGGGCGCGGGAGGCGGGACTCGAGGGGAAAGTTGGGAAAGGAGCCTCGCGGACATCACGGGCCGCACTAGGGTGAAATTATGGGCAAATTGGAACGCATGGGCAGCCGGGGTGCAGCGCTTACCTGATGGCCATGGTGGAAATGGCTCAGGAAGCGCGACGGCAGAGGGAGTAGGCCCTCGAGCCAAAACATATGGAAATAGCCAATGGGAGTCGGGGGGTGGGCGCGGGAGGCGGGACTCGAGGGGAAAGTTGGGAAAGGAGCCTCGCGGACATCACGGGCCGCACTAGGGTGAAATTATGGGCAAATTGGAATGCATGGGGACCCGGGGGGGCAGCACTTACCTGATGGCCATGGTGGAAATGGCTCAGGAAGCGCGACGGCAGAGGGAGTAGGCCCTCGAGCCAAAACATATCGAAATAACCAATGGGAGTCGGGGGGTGGGCGCGGGAGGCGGAACTTGAGGGGAAAGTTGGGAAAGGAGCCTCGCGGACATCACAGGCCGCACTAGGGTGAAATTATGGGCAGATTGAAACGCATGGGCAGCCGGGCGCAGCGCTTACCTGATGGCCATGGTGGAAATGGCTGAGGAAGCGCGACGGCAGAGGGAGTAGGCCCTCGAGCCAAAACATATGGAAATAGCCAATGGGAGTCGGGGGGTGGCCGCGGGAGGCGGGACTTGAGGGGAAAGTTGGGAAAGGAGCCTTGCAGACATCACGGGCCGCACTAGGGTGAAATTATGGGCAAATTGGAACGCATGGGCAGCCGGGGGCGCAGAGCTTACGTGATGGCCATGGTGGAAATGGCTCAGGAAGCGCGACGGCAGAGGGAGTAGGCCCTCGAGCCAAAACATATGGAAATAGCCGATGGGAGTCGGGGGGTGGGCGCGGGAGGCGGGACTCGAGGGGAAAGTTGGGAAAGGACCCTCGTGAACATCACGGGCCGCACTACGGTGAAATTATGGGCAAATTGGAACGCATGGGCAGCCGGGGGCGCAGCGCTTACCTAATGGCCATGGTGGAAATGGCCCAGGAAGCACGACGGCAGAGGGAGTAGGCCCTCGAGCCAAAACATATGGAAATAGCCAATGGGAGTCGGGGGTGGGCGCGGGAGGCGGGACTCGAGGGGAAAGTTGGGAAAGGAGCCTTGCGGACATCACAGGCCGCACTAGGATGAAATTATGGTCAAATTGGAATGCATGGGCAGCCGGGGGCGCAGTGCTTACCTGATGGCCATGGTGGAAATGGCTCAGGAAGCGCGACGGCAGAGGGAGTAAGCCCTCGGGCCAAAACATATGGAAATAGCCAATGGGAGTCGGGGGGTGGGCGCGGGAGGCGGGACTCGAGGGGAAAGTTGGGAAAGGAGCCTCGCGGACATCACGGGCCGCACTAGGGTGAAATTATGTGCAAATTGGAACGCATGGGCAGCCGGGGCGCAGCGCTTCCCTGATGGCCATGGTGGAAATGGCTGAGGAAGCGCGACTGCAGAGGGAGTAGGCCCTCGAGCCAAAACATATGGAAATAGCCAATGGGAGTCGGAGGGTGGGCGCGGGAGGCGAGACTTGAGGGGAAAGTTAAGAAAGGAGCCTCGCGGACATCACGGGCTGCACTAGGGTGAAATTATGGGCAAATTGGAACGCATGGGTAGCCGGAGGCGCAGCGCTTACCTAATGGCCATGGTGGAAATGGCTCAGGAAGCGCTACGGCAGAGGGAGTAGGCCCTCGAGCCAAAACATATGGAAATAGCAAATGGGAGTCGGGGGGTGGGCGCGGGAGGCAGAACTCGAGGGGAAAGTTGGGAAAGGAGCCTCGCAGACATCACGGGCCGCACTAGGGTGAAATTATGGGCAAATTGAAACGCATGGGCAGCCGGGCGCAGCGCTTACCTGATGGCCATGGTGGGAATGGCTGAGGAAGCGTGACGGCAGAGGGAGTAGGCCCTTGAGCCAAAACATATGGAAATAGCCAATGGGAGTCGGGGGGTGGCCGCGGGAGGCGGGACTTGAGGGGAAAGTTGGGAAAGGAGCCTTGCGGACATCACAGGCCGCACTAGGATGAAATTATGGTCAAATTGGAACGCATGGGCAGCCGGGGGCACAGTGCTTACCTGATGGCCATGGTGGAAATGGCTCAGGAAGCGCGACGGCAGAGGGAGTAGGCCCTCGAGCCAAAACATATGGAAATAGCCAATGGGAGTCGGGGGGTGGGCGCGGGAGGCGGGCCTTGAGGGGAAAGTTGGGAAAGGAGCCTCGCGGACATCACGGGCCGCACTAGGGTGAAATTATGGGCAAATTGGAACGCATGGGCAGCCGGGGGCGCAGCGCTTACCTAATGGCCATGGTGGAAATGGCTCAGGAAGCGTGACGGCAGAGGGAGTAGGCCCTCTAAGCCAAAACATATGGAAATAGCCAATGGGAGTCGGGGGGTGGGCGCGGGAGGCGGGATTCGAGGGGAAAGTTGGGAAAGGAGCCTCGCGGACATCACGGGCCGCACTAGGGTGAAATTATGGGCAAATTGGAATGCATGGGTAGCCGGGGGGGGCAGCACTTACCTGATGGCCATGGTGGAAATGGCTCAGGAAGCGCGACGGCAGAGGGAGTAGGCCCTCGAGCCAAAACATATCGAAATAACCAATGGGAGTCGGGGGTGGGCGCGGGAGGCGGAACTCGAGGGGAAAGTTGGGAAAGGAGCCTCGCAGACATCACGGGCCGCACTAGGGTGAAATTATGGGCAAATTGAAACGCATGGGCAGCCGGGCGCAGCGCTTACCTGATGGCCATGGTGGAAATGGCTGAAGAAGCGTGACGGCAGAGGGAGTAGGCCCTTGAGCCAAAACATATGGAAATAGCCAATGGGAGTCGGGGGGTGGCCGCGGGAGGCTGGACTTGAGGGGAAAGTTGGGAAAGGAGCCTTGCGGACATCACAGGCCGCACTAGGATGAAATTATGGTCAAATTGGAACGCATGGGCAGCCGGGGGCACAGTGCTTACCTGATGGCCATGGTGGAAATGGCTCAGGAAGCGCGACGGCAGAGGGAGTAGGCCCTCGAGCCAAAACATATGGAAATAGCCAATGGGAGTCGGGGGGTGGGCGCGGGAGGCGGGATTCGAGGGGAAAGTTGGGAAAGGAGCCTCGCGGACATCACGGGCCGCACTAGGGTGAAATTATGGGCAAATTGGAACGCATGGGCAGCCGGGGGCGCATCGCTTACCTGATGGCCATGTTGGAAACATTTTCCAGTGTATGACAGAGCAGCACATCATGTTGGAAGTGGAGTACTCTCTTCATTCACAAGCGTGTGAAACTGTCCTCTGGGCAGTGTGGCACTTGCCTGTCTACTATTGTGGCATCTGAGATGGACTGACTGTTCACTTTACTGTCTCGGGTGGAGGTTATGGAACCTTCCAGTGTCGCCCTTTTTCTCAAAAAAACGATGTTGGCCCACACAGGTTTGCACTGCCTGCCTCCTTCCAAGCACTTTAATTTGCTTCTGCTCACCGCCATTGCCTCTCGCCTGGGCTCTATGCCAGAGGAGCACCTCATTGTTCTCACAAAGCGGGCAGCCGCTTTCCTCTCTCGCTCCCATGGCTTGGAACGCTTGATGTCGCTTTCACTGCATGGCATCCCGGGATCTGTTTTCACAATTCTTGACCTTGGATTGCATTGTTCACCACCAGCTGCCCCGGTGTCTCTGCTGGATCCCCATGGGACCTGGTATTCTGATAACGCTGCTTGTGGTTGAAAGGATGGGTTCGGGCCACACACCCCAGTCATCACTTATTTTTTCTCACTCTGACTCAGGGTATTTCTTCTCACCGCCTAGCAGCCCTTTGTCGAGATGGCTCAGGGGCTAGAGCTGCAAACCGAAAACCTCCACCACACAGCCATTAACTCATGTGAAGGTAGGCTGGACTCTCGCCTCCCTCTTCATGTTATGCCACTCCGACATGGACCCTTTCTATTTCTTCATCGCCTGGCCCGGGATCTCAGTAAGGCTCCCGCAATGCAGCGTAATGCCAGACATCTCTGTCGCCTGCGGGGCACTTGTTAAGATGGATTTCTGAACTCTGATCTGGTGGGCAGAGGTTCAGAAGGCCAGCCTAGTTTCTTGGAACAGGGTAACCTTCTGTCATGATGCCTACCTCCGGGCAACTTTACCAAGACCATCCGCCCCGGAAGCAGGCATCCGGACATTTGTTTAGACCCCAGAAGCCCCGACTAGGGGCTATCTGGGTTCAGTCCTGGCGCCTTAGGCGCCAGGCTCATAGTAGGAATCAGTCCTGGCGCCTAAGGCGCCAGGCTCATAGTCATCACTTACCTCAGGCAGACCGTGCTGCACAGGCATCCAGGCCAACGTGAGACCTGGAAGGGACTATTTTTCCACAAGGACTACTTTTCACTCGGGTGTGGTTCTAGGGACTTCTTACCTAGGACTACTTTTGAAGCTATTTAAGCCACGCCCGATCTACAACACATGCTTTGCGTTACTCTGCATTTAGCAGCGTAACGCTCACCGTATCTGCAAACCTGCATCCAGTCTTCTGCCACGCCCGCCTCGAACACAGAGCCCCTAGGAGAGAAAGGAAAATAGGAGAAGAGGTTAGATTACGGACCTTAATCTGATTCCTTACCTGATTTCGGATCTTGCATCACTCCGAGCCTGAAGGGACATTCTTCTGGCACGCGTCGCATCCCAGCTGCAGCGCCGCTCCATTTTCACCAGCCCACAGCATCACCGACTCGGCGCTGCCTCCATCACTTTTTCCGGTGATTTTCAACATCTGGGGAAAAGACAAGAAATAGCAAGGTGAGCCTAAAGAGACTAAAAGACAATCACTTATATTACAAGACTTACCTGATTATCACCGGAAGCTTTATCCTTCAATACACTGCATTTTTTTACTAGGAAAAAAGGAAAAGACAGTGAGCTAATCTCACGCAACTTTACAGCATAGTTTGGGTGATACAGACTCTTACCTGAACGCCGCCAGCAACCTCCAGACAAAATTTCCTGCCGCAAATCAACAGGGAAGTGCAAGAGTGAACATTGGACATTTTGAACACTTTAAAACTTGGCAAACTCTGAACTCTATAATCGTCCAGAACTCCAGCACCTAAAACCAGTGAAGTAACTGGTATCTACGCGCCCCTGCATGCCACGCAGGATGCAGAGCTCACCAATCAAAAACATAAGGTGAGGACACTGACTGGGAATATCGGCGGTGGCAAGTGGGAAGAATGGGAGCAGGGAGGGGGGTCTGCATTCACACCCACGGGGCTAAATACCTTTCTCCATCTACAGGAGAATATTTCTACGAGTCAAGCTTACAAGACTAAGGGGGTCCGTCCAGACGGTCATCTTTGCCCTACGCTTCACGCTGGTAGAGGCCGCAGCTGACCGGGTTCGATCTACGCCCCTGTGGGAACCAGGTGAGCGTAACACCTTCTGGACAAGCCAGACCAATCAAGGTAGCATTGGAGACGGTCAAGACTAGGTCTCAGGCGGGGTGAGAGTGATCAAAACCCCACAAAGAGCACACACAATAAACAACACTACAAATTACTCTCAGTCAGGTGTATATATCAAAAATATATATACATTTATTTAAGGCCTTTTAAATCAAACACAAAGCAAATATGAGCAGGAATAACTAAACCAACACTACATTACTATAAAAAATATATACAGTTACCATTGGCCTAAAAGGAATAGTGCCCATTGAGGGTCCACAACCTGTAAAGAAAGGGAGCAAACAGTGCAAATAACGTTTAGGCAGTTCCTCACTTATCAAATCCTAACTAAAAGGCAGTCCAGTCCCTACGATGAGTGGAGCCTTATGCTCAAAAGTACTTTCGGTGCAGATGCACGTGATTGTGCGGTTTTTGGTCTCTTGCACGGGTTGTAGCAGCTCAGGAAGGCAGGTGAGGCAGTGAAAAATAAGTTCCCACTATTCGAGGAGGGTCTCCCCAAGAGGGTAGAACAGTATCCAAGAGTTGGGAATAATTCGGTAGCACAGGCTACCTCGATAACGGAAGAGTGGCCCACACTTGTGCGTAAAAAGGGATGGATGCGCCAGGGGCCACCGGTAAGGGTTGCAAGTACTCACTGACCCTCGGCGTACTCCGGACCAAACTTTGGCAATTGAGTCCACTTCAGTTGCGGGTTCGAATCCTGCAGTTGTGCGGTTCTGCGGCTTTCAGGGGCTGCTTTCCGGGGATGATTCCGTGGCGGGACAGTAGAAATTTCTCCGCTCCTGATCAAGGGATCAGGCCAATTATACTACAGCAGGTCTGAGGGTATAGAGGGGGGCACAGCAGAAAGGCACCCTCGAAGTTCGTCACCACAGCTGGGCGGCAGGGTGACCGCATACTCTCGGGTTCAGGCATACTCTCCTAATTCCAGACTTAGGAATGCTAGGTGTACGTAACTCGGTGGGAGAGTGCCTTATACCCATAGCTTACAGTCTCCAAAGTCTCAAGTGTCAACTCCAGACAGCGGCGGTTGCAGAGCAAAGGTCCTGTGCAAGCTCACTGGATGGCCCAGGAACACTTCCGAAAAGGCTTGTTTACAGGTTAATTTCTAGGTGCAGAGCATAGTAAGTCCCACTATTCCAATGGGTCGAAGCACCTTTGCAGACCTTCTATGTTCGATCAGAAACAGCGGTCCAACGGGACGACAGCGGGCTCATGGTGCCAAACCTTCCAGAGGGTCACCAGCAGTTCCTCGGATCTGCTCTTTGTTTCAGGATACCTGGCTCCCATCCTAAGTTAGAAAGGAATTCAAGAGATCAAGCTGGTATGGGTGTAAGGGGCCTTCTCTTATCCAGAATCTCCTTCATGCCAAAACGAAGAGGACCTAATGAGAGATCTGCTCACATACAGCCATCCCAGACGTGGACCAATAACGGACCACGGTGGTCCCAGTCATTCGCAGCACACCAGACATCCACCCAGGATGTGTATTGAAATTAGACAGCCCAGCCCACATCCTGGGGACACGCACACAAGTCCTACAGAAGCCTGTGAAAGCTTCGGTTTGCACAGGAATCTGCATGACCAAATAAGGATTTTCCCGGGTCTGCTCGACCTGGGGAAGGCAAGGGGACAAGATGGTCAAAGGACAAAACAAAGGACCTCGTGGAATGGCCATTTTGGGGCCAAGCCACTGTCCTGGGCCAAACGCGGTATGGACCACAAGAAAGGGTTAAGAATATACAAAAAATAACAGCTGCCACCAGCTCTGTCCAAGGCACATCTGTACTTTGAGGGTGTGTAGGGCCTTAAAAACGAAAGGAAGACCCCAGCACACTGAAGTGTAAGGTACTTTCTGCACTGTTAACATGTTGCTAAAAACTAGCAACAAAGTGAAAGATTAAGGGAAACAAATTCTCCCAGTACTGACTGTCTTTAAGGACATGTCAGTTTCCCCATAACAAAGTGAGTGAAAAACCCAGCGGAGTACAACATAAAGCTGGGCTGCACTGGCAAAAGTCAGGCTAGGATCGTCAGACAACAGCAAAAAGTTGGGGGTACACAACTGGAGGGAACATTACACATAAATGGAAATCTTTCCTAACACTCGCCCCTCCCAGACCAAGGACAGGGGGAACTAATCCACCCCTGGATGAGATTCTTGTTCAGGTCGGTTAAACATTCTGGACAACCCATCAGCATTGCTATGTTGGACATCTGGCCTATGCTCAATAGTGAAGTCAAACCCTTGCAGGTTTATGGACCACCCGATCAACTTAGGATTCTCTCCCTCCATGTTCATGAGCCATTTTAGGGGCTTATGGTCAATTTGCACAGTGAAGTGGGACCCATAGAGGTAGGGCTTCAGTTTCCTTAGGGCCCACACAACAGAGAAACATTATTTCTCGTGACTTATGAATCCAATAGGGTGTTCCTTACCTTTCTCATCTACTTGTGATAGTACAGCTCCTATCCCAGTGTCAGAGGCAAATGTATGCACACTGACAAGGTATTTGATAATCAGGGGCCCTGAGAACAGGGACCTGGCACAAGGAGTCTTCTAAGCCACTGAAGGCCTTCTCACAATCCTCAGACCAAGAGACCTTCTTGGTTTTCTTTGAAGTTGTGAGAGCAGTCAGAGGGGCAGCTATGGTGCCATAGTCTGCCATAAGGTTTCGATAGTACCCTGTGAGACATAAAAAGGATCTCACCTGGGTTTGTGTAGTGAGGGTAGGCCAGTCTTTTACTGCTTGTACTTTACTGGGTAGAGGCTGTATCCTCCCTCCACTTACTTCATGTCCAAGGTAGACCACGGAACCTTGACCACTCTGACATTTACTGGCCTTTATAGTAAAGTGGGCCTTCTGAAGAGCCTGCAACACAATTCTGAGGTTTTTCACATGATCCTCCCAGATGGCACTGAAAACTGCTATATTATCCAGCTATGCAAGACAGAATTCATCCAACCCATTTGTTGTGCTTTTACCTGGCCATGTAGGGGAACGGTTCCATGTCATTTCATCGCGGGATGTTCTTTCGCAGAGGTTTTTTACCGCAATTTCTTTTTAATGAAAAACCTGTAGAATGTTTTTTTTTAATTATTTTTAGGGGGTTGCCCCCCAAGCCACCCATATTCTTTAAATTGTATTTATTCCCAAACACCCACACCCCGATTATATGATTTACTAACCCCCCTAAAAATTTCGATGAGGTTTTTCTGAAAAAAAATTGGCCGCAAAAAAACCCGCAAAAAAACCTCCCGCGATGAAAGGACGTCATACCAGGGGAACACTTCTTCCTTACCTGTCCCCAGCCCTTCTTGCACAATAGACTGTTGAACTCAGACAGGCAAAAAATAAGACACATAACATCCAATAACTGTGATTACAAAATGCGCATTATATGCCGTTCATTGTACCATACACAGTTTTAGATATCTATTGGTATATAGATATGAATATGAAACACCAAATAAACATATAGTTAGTTATACTAACGATATCCCACGCAATAAAGGGATCTAGAACGGAGCGTCCTCCCAACCAGCGAAATTATATCACCCGGGGATCCAAGTTCTGACTGCTATTTTGGCTTACCAGCCTTCTTCTCTTTAAGGGGCTTTTCCCCGCCTCTTTAAGTTATGGCTGCCCTCGGCCAAAGAGCAGATCACAAGTAAAAGTGGCAAAGAGTGGAAAAAACCTGTCAGAAGTGGAAAAACCCAGCTCTCCTCTCCTTGCATTAATTCCCAGGACTCCTTATCACTGCACCTGCATTGCGCTCCGACTCCCTTTTCAGTTCGTCCTTCAACAGATAATATCATAACTATTCTCCAAAGTAAGTCCATTCGGCAACAGTATCTATGTGACCTTGCTTTGCCTTTTCTACCAAGCTGCATGTCTACTCTGCTGAGCTCCCAAAGCCTACGAAAAACACAGGCGTTATTACAATGATGGAAAGTGAATGTCCAAGATGACCACGCACCCTCGCCATGTTATTTTAGCGCAGAAGCATTACACTCCACCCCTTGGACAATCACCACACATAATTTGCAGGAGAAAGATCAGGAGGCACCCATAACCATTTAACAATGCTCCACAAATGCGGGATGCAAGAAGCGCAACAACCAAGACCTACTATTAAAGTAGAGGCACCAGAAATCCGGACAAGCACCGCCTGCAGGGCTTCTGGAACCCACACAAACATTTCCTCCCACCAAGTTCCAACCCGACTTTGTGTGACTCGGGCCGCCAATTCTTGCAGTGTTTTAATTTGCATTTCAATAGACCGAGAATGGTCGCCCAAATCAAAACAACACATGCCTTCCATTGCCTCACAGCCCAAATTATGTTTCAAGAACAAATAATCTATTGCCGCTCTGTTTTGCAAAATAGCTTTCCGCCTGGAACAAATATTTTTTTTTACTTTAAAAAACTCTGTATTATTGAGTCATAGACATCAAGAAAGAATCCAGGACAAGGTAACCCTCACCTTTGGAGTCAAAGGTTTTGGCCTTGGAAAACGTTGGTGATAGAGAAACAATCTGAAAAAGGAACCCAAGAGAAGAATCATAAAGGAAAATAGCACAAGTAACAGAGGCTGGAAGCTGCAGGGTCACGGCACAATAAGCAGTGACAGAGGGCCGCAGGAAATGAGCAGAACAAACAGGGGTTAATTGCTGCAGGGCTACAGCACAAAGTGTAGGACTGTGACTACAAGGCAGAGCTGTCTGAATTGGAGCATAGTAGTAGAGGATCAGGGAAAAGTCACAGGCAATGCACAAGGCAGAATGGTCAGCAAGGCAGAGAGTGGGTCACAGCTGCACGAAGTGTAGAATTAAATGCACAAACGGGGAGCTTTAGAGTGTGGCAGCATATAAGCAGTGCTAGCAGGGAGCAAAGCTAGGGTGGAGTTGTATGATTGGGCTGGACATAAGCAGTCACAGGTGTGGTTAATTGAAATCCCTGACATGAACTTTGGGAGAGGAGTCAGTGCTGATAAACTCCAGGAGATTGTGTATATAAACAAAAGGACATTAACTACCATGGCATTTGGAGTGTTGTAGTCTCTTGAAATGTGTCTGGATCCATCTAGTCACTTTGAAACCAGCAAGCATGCAACTCACAGTCGAAATGAGTTTCTGGGTTGGGCTCAGGTGTTTTCCAGCTATCTTGCAGGTGCATCGTGGGAATGGTAGTTCATGTTTCTGGAAATACAGATCTGTGCAAAGAATGGATGACAATGCCTCATGGGTCTGCAGACAGCAGTACCCAGAGGCAGACATGCAGAGACGTGACAGGCTTAATCTGGAAGGTAATGCTCGGATTGCTTACAGGTAATCTTCATTAGTAATGGTCCTTCTCTTCCTTATCACAGTACTTACAATGCACCTCCCCTTCTCTGTGGGGGTCAAAGGGCCCAGAATATGCTTAACAATATTAACTGGAGCGTGCTGCAATGTTGGAGGTATATATACTCTAGAGGTACAGCTGCGCGATCCATGAGGGGCCAAGTCCAGCCCATGTCAAAACTGGGGTTCCGGCCTGATAATCCTTTCAGGTCAGTGCCTGCCCAAAGCAGGGGCCAACCACAACTCCTATCTGCTGCCACTGATCCAGGAATTATTTTTTGGTTTTTGTCTTTCCCTGGCCACTCATCAATTAGCTGTGCAGCACAGGAACACATACTGATATGGCGGTGCTTAGCTGTGAGTTGACTGGTGGCGAACTGGTAGGTGTCAGCTCCCACTACTCCTCTGGTGCTTGCTCCCCTCTACTCAAGCTGCCATGTCCCACCCCCTCCCCATCCAAAAAAACACTCAGGCTATCCTAACCTCCTTGCCATATCCCCTTTCCCTTGTTCTGTGCCTCAGCCCCCTTCCCCATGCATCACAAAACACAGCCACTGTCCCAACTATGTTCCCCCACTGCCTTTTTTGGGCTCTGCTTGCGTTTGGCCCCTAGTGAAAGGCCAGATCCCCTACCTCTCCCAGCTCTGCTCAGAGGGGCAGGAAATTAAAAGATGAAAGGGGTTCTTTTTGGTTGAGGTGAACACCTCAAAGTTAAGTACTGTCACGAAGAAGAGAATGACTAGGAGTAAAGATCACGGCAAGTTATCCTAGCATGCCCTCTCTATTGCAGATAAACATTATAGGCCTCATTCTGAGTTTGGTAGAGTGGTAAAAGAAGTGGTGGTAATTCCGTTACTGCCACTTTTTATGGCGGTAACATAATCACCACCATTTTTACAGCTCTACCAAATCTGAGTTTGGCCCCAAAGTGAAGGATTTACCTCCAGCATCATGCGAGAGGTAAATCCTCCACTTTAAAGCCAAAAATCAGCAGAAACTACCACGGCGGAATAACCACCAGAACTAATTCTACCAAAAACCCCATAGAGTCATATAGACTCAGAAAATGGGGACTAACACCGCCCTACCACCACGTGTAATGCCGTGGTACACCCATGGGATCAAGTTGCGGTAGCTGTAACCGGTTTTGGCGGTAATTTGGTCGAATTTCCGGCAAAATCAGAATGCGGCCCTTTGTGCCAAGTCAACAGCTCACAGCTAAAATACAGACATACTCCAGAGCACTAAATTGACCCACAACTCGCGGTTTTGGCCTGCAAAAAAAACAAACCCTCAAGGCTGCATACGCGTCAGTAAACACGGAAGCAAGGCAGGCTGAGAAAAAAGGTAATCAATTACTAATGATGATCGTTTTACATGCAAAACGAGCCTTTCATCTCAGTACAATGGCTGTACTAAGTGTTACATAGGGGGGCCTGCTATGGGCATTCAGCAGGCCCCGGGGTGCTATCGGCATCAGCACCTTAGAGGCCCAGTGCCTCTTGGGGTTGGGGCCTGCTATGGGCATCCAGCAGGCCCCAGGGTGCTATGGGGCATCAGCACCGTAGAGGGGTGCCGGGGAACACCTAGTCTTTATGGGGGGGCAGGGCGAGCCATACCCATGACCATGCAGACCTCTGCCACCTTGCTGGCACGAGGGTCCCACAGCATCATGGCCTGCAGGCCCCTGCTCATACAGTGGGGGCCAGCAGGCCTATATGAGGGATGGACCAGTCATTCCTCTTTGGGAGTCTGCAGCCGCTCTGGTGCATGTGCCTGCAGGGGCTCCTTTTATTAGCTTGGGCCATGAAACAGTCAAGGGCCCATTTTAAAAGGGCAATACACATGGGAGCGGCAGATTCCCTTAAAGTGGCAACACACTTGGCAGGGTCACACACCACACTCCTCCTTTTTCATAACAAACAAATGGTTCCATGTCATTTCGCTGACAGGCATTTTTACGACTGCCTTTTTAACGTGGACACTATTAGGAAAAAAAGCCATAGAAATTTTTATTGGGGGGGTTCCCTCCAACCCCCTCCCCCACCTATTTTTAACTATCCACGACACCCCAACCCCTTATCTGCCCTTTCCCACTCCCTTTTTTGTAATTATGTCCACGTTTAAAAGGCAGTCGTAAAAATGCCTGTCGATGAAACAACGGTATACCAAACAAACAAATGTTACTGAAACATAAATGATTCCTTCCCCCATTACAGGACAGCATTACTTGGGCTACGTCAGAATTGTAGGATCGACAACAGATAGGATATGCTACACACATGGGGCTCACATAGATATAGATCTACAAACACATATCAACACACTCTACACATAACCCGTGGGTGACAGTCACTGTTGGTGAACCGCCGGTGGAATGTTGGCAGTTCCACCACATGTTACAAAACCCTTTATTCACTTAGGTCAGTAGAACTTCCACCACTGAATGACACCATTGCCAGCTGCTGGCACCATTTAGAGCATGCCTACAATCCCACGGGAACACAGCCCCACATCCTTTTAACTGGGACCACTTTAAGCACATAATTTCCATGCAAGCCCCCTGCATTTAAACACATGTCCACTGAGTCTTCTCCAAGACCTGCAGGACTGCAGGAGACCAGTTCACTTTGCTCCAGCGTCCATTCAAGATAGTCATTTCCACGGGTCCAGGTCCGTCGATGTTACAGTTCAAAGGCCGGTAAAGCTGCACCTGGGGTCCCCAAGGGCCACATCCACATAGTCCCTTAATGCTGGGGCAGGCAGCGAGATGCAGGTAGCAGGGCGTCCAAACTGCTCCAGGCACAACTTCAGTCAGTCCCTTGATATTGAGCAGTCAGCGAGACGCGGTGGCAGGGCGTCTAGGCTGCGCCAGATGATGTTGACAGGGCAGGGCTGGCAGCATGTTACTCCCTCCCTTTTCCTTGGCTATACTCCCCAGGCAGGAGTGTCTCTTCACTGTCGTGGGACAGGAGGGCACACAAGCACTCGTACTGAGCTGCAACCCTCGTTGGCTCACAGCACTTCTTCTGGGTGGTGGGTTTGAGGGCTGCGAGCCATTGGTTAGCTGGACACAGATGACAGGGTGTCTGGGCTACTTCTTTTCCTCCCCCAGGTAGGAGCCACTGCCTGTTGATGTGGCACGTGATGTCCCAGTTCGGGGCTGGCAAGAATTGCTCCATGGATGGCGGGCCCGGCAGGGCGCACAATAGTGGCAGGACGATGAGGCTACTTGCACAGTTCTCTACCCCAGGTAGGAGGGTGGGCAGGAAGCTGCCCTTAGCAGAGGGCGCCCACCAGTGGTAGGGGTGATACTGGGGCAGAGTGTCACATGCAGGAGACACGGCAGTCGATGGGGCAGTCGCCCTGGCCAGTCCACTACCTCCGGCTGGATAACTGGGTAGTTGGCGTTCCGGTTCAGCAGGAATCTCACCTGGGGCCACGTGGGCCTGGGCCATGGATGTTGGGCCTGATCGGGTGACACTCATGGCCGGGTGTCAGGGCTTCGCTACTTCCTTTGCTCCCCCAGGTATGATTTGATGACACGATGCTGCCACTAGCAGAGTGCGTGCAAGCACTCAACCTTGAGTTGCAACCCTCACCTCTATCTGTGTTGGGCAGCTGCCAGCTCAGTTCCTCTTGGCAGTCCTGTGCTGGTCACTGACGTTATAGGGGCCATGGAGTGCAGTACTGCCACTTTCCTTTCCAGTCCACATACCGCAGGGCTCCTCTGTTTCAGCACCACATCTCTTTGTCACGGCATGGCATGGTGGCAGCAGGCCTCATCCCTTTGTCAGATGGCTGCCAGGAGTTGCGGCTTGGTTTACTGGGACTAAGTTATGTACACACTTGTGGAGGCAGGATGACAGGCACCACTTTCCATCGAGTGTGTACTTGCGTGCATGTGGCTGGATGCCTGGATTAGGTGGATCGGGCTCGAGCCGTTTTCCCTTCTCTGCCATCGCCGGGACCTTGGGGCTGATTACACTTTGGTGTGGAGGCAACGGCTGAGCTGCCACTGCTCTCCGTTCCTTAAGGGTGCATGGTACAGCAAACAGCTGGGCTGCAGCACCACATCTCGGGGATCTTTCCTCCTTTGTTCTGCTATGCCCCGAACTCTGATGGGCCACTCACACATACACACTTATGTCGTTCCAGTTCTCTGAGTATTCTTAAGCTACTGTGTTTGGGCCCCTTCCCTCTCTTATGCGGGTACACGCCAACCATGCCATCCCCTTACCTTACCAGTTCCTTGAGTTGCCTTCGAGGATGGTGCGTGTCAGAGTGTAACCGGCAGTTGCTGACCATTTGGTAGTTGTCAGTTGATGCCTGTGAGTTGCTGCCCGGTGAATGGTCATCACAAATCTGGCCTCACACCCAATTTTGTCATTGCTGTGCTGTGCGGAATTAAACGCATTGTTCATTCAGCCTCCTCGCCTTTTCAGAGGACATTCCTGGGCTCTCTGCCTCACAAGTGTAGGACACACATCCAGACTGGCAGGGGAAAACGTGCCATCAGAGCGAGTGCTCGGACTCTTATTAGGGCACACACAGGAGTATGAACGGTGGATGAGGATGTATGCACCGTCTTTTGTGTTAATGCAAACTTGCATCATTAGCAGAGAAGCACTGTTTTCTGGTATTTTCGTCTCGTGCGTTTCTGTAAATGTTAAAGGTATTTGTACCGCGCACCGTCACCAACGGAATTGGTCCCTGGGCGCTCTGGTGGATCTGTAAACGATAAGGTGGGATGGGTTAGTAAGGTGATTAGGAAGTAGGATAGTGAAAGGAGTGGTGTTCTGTTGGCAGCTTCAACTTGGTATCCACCGGGTGCTGAGCTTTGGTGCGGGTATTGGATCGGTGTCAGTCCGAGTGTGCTATTTCTCCGGCTTGTGTGTTGTTGCAGTGTTGTGAAGTGCGTGCGGCTTGTGGTGCGAGAGATGGCTGTGTGAGTTTTTGAGTGAGATAAGTATGCAGAGTTTGAGGTTATATTGGTTAGTAGGTTACCTGACCTTTAGCATGCTAACATTATTGGCACTTGTTGGCCTTCACAATCATATCTAGATGCGGCGCAGGCCAATGTTCAGAATTCTATCTAGGCGTGGGCATGCTAACATTCACAGCCTTATCTAGATGCGGCGCAGGCTGGTGTTCACACTACTGAGTGTGGCACATGCTAACTATCAAGTTTCATCTAGGCGCGGGCATGCTATCCTCCAGGCAAAATCCTATCTAGATGCGACGCAGGATAATGTTCACAATTCTATCTAAGTGTGGACATGCTAATATTTATTTACAATTCTATCTAAGTGTGGACATGCCAACATTCACAATTCCATCTGGATGCGACGCAGGCTAATGTTCATTATTCTAGCTAAGTGTGGACATGCTAATATTTATTTACAATTCTATCTAAGTGTGGACATGTCAACATTCACAATTCCGTCTAGATGCGACGCAGGCTAATGTTCACAATTCTATCTAAGTGCGGACATGCTAACATTCACAATTCTATCCAGGCGCAACGCAGGCTAATGTTCACAATTCTATCTAAGTGTGGAAATGCTAATATTTACAATTCTATCTAAGTGTGGACATGCTAATATGCACAATTCCATCTAAGTGTGCACATGCTAATTGTTACAAATTCCATCTAAGTGCGGACATGCCAACACTCACAATTCCATCTAGATGCGACGCAGGCCAATGTTCACAACTCCATCTAAGTGTGGACATGCTAATATTTACAATTCCTTCTAAGTGTGGACATGCCAACATTCAGAACTCCATCCAGATGTGACGCAGGCTAATGTTCACAACTCTATCTAAGTGTGGACATGCTTATATTTACAATTCTATCTAAGTGTGGACATGCTAATATTTACAACTCTATCTAAATGTGGACATGCTAATATTCACAACTCTATCTAAGTTTGGACATGCTAATATTTATTTACAATTCTATCTAAGTGTGGACATGCCAACGTTCACAATTCCATCTGGATGCGACGCAGGCTAATGTTCACAGTTCTATCTAAGTGTGGGCATGCTAATAATTTGGCACTTTATGTTATTGGGAGTTAAGATAGAGTGGCAGGGGTTTTCTGGAGTAGAGTGATTGCTCTACTCCCCACCCATGCCACACTCACAGTTTTTGTTGGTGTCTGTTAGCTGCTGGCTTTCTTGGCGTCCCCTGCGAACACCTGCAGACACATCTTGGAGCCGCCAATGAGGGAGCCGCCCTTTGCCTCGAGCCCATAGCCGCAGGTGCTGCTGGGCCCAGGTCAAGTCCAGTATAAGGAGGGGTTAGCCAATGGGAGTCGGGGGTGGGCGCGGGAGGCGGGACTCGAGGGGATAGTTGGGAAAGGAGCCTCGCGGACATCACAGGCCGCACTAGGGTGAAATTATGGGCAAATTGGAACGTATGGGCAGCCGGGGGTGCAGCCACTTACCTGATGGCCATGGTGGAAATGGCTCAGGAAGCGCAACGGCAGAGGGAGTAGGCCCTGGAGCCAAAACATATGGAAATAGCCAATGGGAGTCGGGGGTGGGCGCGGGAGCCGGCACTCAAGGGGAAAGTTGGGAAAGGAGCCTCGTGGACATCACGGGCCGCACTAGGGTGAAATTATGGGCAAATTGGAACGCATGGGCAGCCGGGGGCGCAGCGCTTACCTGATGGCCATGATGGAAATGGCTCAGGAAGCGCGACGGCAGAGGGAGTAGGCCCTCTAGCCAAAACATATGGAAATAGCCAATGGGAGTCGGGGGGTGGGCGCGGGAGGCGGGACTCGAGGGGAAAGTTGGGAAAAGAGCCTCGTGGACATCACGGGCCGCACTACGGTGAAATTATGGGCGAATTGGAACGCATGGGCAGCCGGGGGCGCAGCGCTTACCTGATGGCCATGGTGGAAATGGCTCAGGAAGCGCAACGGCAGAGGGAGTAGGCCCTCCAGCCAAAACATATGGAAATAGCCAATGGGAGTCGGGGGGTGGGCGCGGGAGGCGGGACTCGAGGGGAAAGTTGGGAAAGGAGCCTTGCGGACATCACAGGCCGCACTAGGATGAAATTATGGGCAAATTGGAACGCATGGGCAGCCGGGGGCGCAGCGCTTACCTGATGGCCATGGTGGAAATGGCTCAGGAAGCGCGACGGCAGAGGGAGTAGGCCCTCGAGCCAAAACATATGGAAATAGCCAATGGGAGTAGGGGGGTGGGCGCGGGAGGCGGGACTTGAGGGGAAAGTTGGGAAAGGAGCCTCGTGGACATCACGGGCCGCACTACGGTGAAATTATGGGCAAATTGGAACGCATGGGCAGCCGGGGGCGCAGCGCTTACCTGATGGCCATGGTGGAAATGGCTCAGGAAGCGCGACGGCAGAGGGAGTAGGCCCTCGAGCCAAAACATATGGAAATAGCCAATGGGAGTCGGGGGGTGGGCGCGGGAGGTCGGACTCGAGGGGAAAGTTGGGAAAGGAGCCTCGCGGACATCACGGGCCGCACTAGGGTGAAACTATGGGCAAATTGGAACGCATGGGCAGCCGGGGGCGCAGCGCTTACCTGATGGCCATGGTGGAAAAGGCTCAGGAAGCGCGACGGCAGAGAGAATAGGCCCTCGAGCCAAACCATATGGAAATAGCCAATGAGAGTCGGGGGTGGGGGTGGGAGGCGGGACTCGAGGGGAAAGTTGGAAAAGGAGCCTCACGGACATCACGGGCCACACTAGGGTGAAATTATGGGCAAAATGGAACGCATGGGCAGCCGGGGGCGCAGCGCTTACCTGATGGCCATGGTGGAAACATTTTCCAGTGTATGACAGAGCAGCACATCATGTTGGAAGTGGATTGCTCTCTTCATTCACAAGCATGTGAAACTGTCCTCTGGGCAGTGTGGCACTTGCCTGTCTACTATGCGGCATCTGAGATGGACTGACTGTTCACTTTACTGCCTCGGGTGGAGGTTATGGAACCTTCCAGTGTCGCCCTTTTTCTCAAAAATACGATGTTGGCCCACACAGGTTTGCACTGCCTGCCTCCTTCCAAGCACTTTAATTTGCTTCTGCTCACCGCCATTGCCTCTCGCCTGGGCTCTATGCCAGAGGAGCGCCTCATTGTTCTCACAAAAGTGGGTAGCCGCTTTCCTCTCTCGCTCCCACGGCTTGGAACGCTTGATGTCCCTTTCACTGCATGGCATCCCGGGATCTGTTTTCAAAATTCTTGACCTTGGATTGCATTGTTGTTCACCACCAGTGGCCCCGGTGTCTCTGCTGGATCCCCATGGGTCCTGGTATTCTGATACCGCTGCTCGTGGTTGAAAGGATGGGTGCGGGCCACACACCCCAGTCATCACTTATTTTTTCTCGCTCTGAGTCAGAGTATTTCTTCTCACCGCCTAGCAGCCCTTCGTCGGGATGGCTCAGGGGCTAGAGCTGCAAACCGAAAACCACCACCACACAGCCATTAACTCATGTGAGGGTGGGCTGGACTCTCGCCTCCCTCTTCACGTTATGCCACTCCGACTTGGACCCTTTCTATTTCTTCATCGCCTGGCCCGGGATCTCAGTAAGGCTCCGGCAATGCAGCGTAATGCCAGACATCTCTGTCGCCTGCGGGGTACTTGTTAAGATGGATTTCTGAACTCTGATCTGGTGGGCAGAGGTTCAGAAGGCCAGCCTAGTTTCTTGGCACAGGGTAACCTTCTGGACAAGCCAGACCAATCAAGGTAGCATTGGTGACGGTCAAGACTAAGTCTCAGGGGGGGTGAGAGTGATCGAAACACCACAAAGAGCACACACAGTAAACAACACTACAAATTACTCTCAGTCAGGTGTATATATCAAAAATATATATACATTTATTTAAGGCCTTTTAAATCAAACACAAAGCAAATATGAGCAGGAATAACTAAACCAACGCAGCATTACTATAAAAAATATATACAGTTACCAATGGCCTAAAAGGAATAGTGCCCAGTAAGGGTCCACAACCTGTAAAGAAAGGGAGCAAACAGTGCAAATAATGTTTAGGCAGTTCTTCACTTATCAAATCCTAACTAAAAGGCAGTCCAGTCCCTACGATGAGTGGAGTCTTATGCTCAAAAGTACTTTCGGTGCAGATGCACGTGATTGTGTGGTTTTGGGTCTCTTGCACGGGTTGTAGCAGCTCAGGAAGGCAGGTGAGGCAGTGAAGAATAAGTTCCCACTATTCGAGGAGGGTCTCCCCAAGAGGGCAGAACAGGATCCAAGAGTTGGGAATAATTCGGTAGCACAGGCTACCTCGATAAAGGAAGAGTGGCCCACACTCGTGCGTAAAAAGGGATGGATGCGCCAGGGGCCACCGGTAAGGGTTCCAAGTACTCACCGACCCTCGGCGTACTCCGGACCAAACTTTGGCAGTTGAGTCCACTTCAGTTGCGGGTTTGAATCCTGCAGTTGTGCGGTTCTGCGGATTTCAGGGGCAGCTTTCCTGTGATGATTCTGTGCCGGGACAGTAGCAATTTCTCCGCTCTTGATGAAGGGATCAGGTCAATTCTACTGCAGCAGGTCTGAGGGTACACAGGGGGGCACAGCAGCAAGGCACCCTCGAAGTTCGTCACCACAGCTGGGCGGCAGGGTGACCGCATACTCTCGGGTTCAGGCATACTCTCCTAATTCCAGACCTAGGAATGCTATGTGTACGAAACTCGGTGGGAGAGTGCCTTATACCCATAGCTTACAGTCTCCAAAGTCTCAAGTGTCAACTCCAGACAGCGGCGGTTGCAGAGCAAAGGTCCTGTGCAAGCTCACTGGATGGCCCAGGAACACTTCCGAAAAGGCTCGTTTACAGGTTAATTTATAGGTGCAGAGCATATTAAGTCCCACTATTCCAATGGGTCGAAGCACCTTTGCAGACCTTCTATGTTCGATCGGAATTAGCGGTTCAACCGGACGACAGCGGGCTCATGGTGCCAAACCTTCCAGCGGGTCACCAGCAGTTCCTCGGACCTGCTCTTGGTTTCAGGATACTGGGCTCCCATCCTAAATTAGAAAAGAACTCAAGAGATCAAGCTAGTATGGGTGTAAGGGGCCTTCTCTTATCCAGAATCTCCTTCATGCCAAAACGAAGAGGACCCAATGAGAGATCTGCTCACATACAGCCATCCTAGACGTGGACCAATAACGGACCACGGTGGTCCCAGTCATTCCCAGCACACCAGACATCCACCCAGGAATTTTATTGGAATTAGACAGTCCAGCCCACATCCTGGGGACATGCACACAAGTCCTACAGAAGCCTGTGAAAGCCACAAGAAAGGGTTAAGAATATACAAAAAATAACAGCTGCCACCAGGTCTGTCCAAGGCACATCTGTACTTTGAGGGTGTCTAGGGCCTTAAAAACGAAAGGAAGACCTGAGCACACTGTACTGTAAGGTACTTTCTGCACTGTTAACGTGTTGCTAAAAACTAGCAACAAAGTGAAAGCTTAAGGGAAACAAAGTCTCCCAGTACTGACTGTCTTTAAGGACATGTCAGTTTCCCCATAACAAAGTGAGTGAAAAACCCAGCGGAGTACAACATAAGGCTGGGCTGCACTGGCAAAAGTCAGGCTAGGATCGTCAGACAACAGCAAAAAGTTGGGGGTACACAACTGAAGGAAAAATTACACATACATGGAAATCTTTCCTAACACTCACCCCTCCTAGACCAAGGACAGGGGGAACTAATCTACCCCTGGATGAGATTCTTGTTCAGGTCGGTTAAACATTCTGGACAACCCATCAGCATTGCTATGTTGGACATCTGGCCTATGCTCTATAGTGAAGTCAAACCCTTGCAGGCTTATGGACCACCCGAGCAACTTAGGATTCTCTCCCTCCATGTTCATGAGCCATTTTAGGGGCTTATGGTCAATTTGCACAGTGAAGTGGGTCCCATAGAGGTAGGGCCTCAGCTTCCTTAGGGCCCACACAACAGAGAAACATTATTTCTCGTTACTTATGAATCCAATAGGGTGTTCCTTACCTTTCGCTTCTACTTGTGATAGTACAGCTCCTATCCCAGTGTCAGAGGCATATGTATGCACACTGAAAAGGTATTTGGTAATTACAGGCCCTGAGAATAGGGACCTGCACAAGGAGTCTTCTAAGCCACTGAAGGCCTTCTCACAATCCTCAGACCAAGAGACCTTCTTGGTTTTCTTTGAAGTTGTGAGAGCAGTCAGAGGGGCAGCTATGGTGCCATAGTCTGCCATAAGGTTACAATAGTACCCTGTGAGACCTAAAAAGGATCTCACCTGGGTTTGTGTAGTGAGGATAGGCCAGTCTTGTACTGCTTGTTCTTTACTGGGTAGAGGCTGTATCCTCCCTCCACTTACTTCATGTCCAAGGTAGATCACGGAACCTTGACCACTCTGGTATTTACTGGCCTTTATAGTAAAGTGGGCCTTCTGAAGAGCCTGCAACACAATTCTGAGGTTTTTCACATGATCCTCCCAGATGGCACTGAAAACTGCTATATTATCCAGATATGAAGACAGAATTCATCCAACCCATTTGTTGTGCTTTACCTGGCCACGTAGGGGAACGGTTCCATGTCATTTCATCGCGGGATGTTCTTTCGCAGAGGTTTTTTACCGCAATTTTTTTTAATGAAAAACCTGTTGAATTTTTTTTTTTATTATTTTTGGGGGGTTGCCCCACAAACCACCCATATTCTTTAAATTGTATTTATTCCCAAACACCCACACCCCGATTATATAATTTACTGACCCCCCCTAAAAATTTCGATGAGGTTTTTCAGAAAATAAATTGGCGGCAAAAAAACCTCCCGCGATGAAAGGACGTCATACCTTCTTCCTTACCTGTCCCCAGCCCTTCTTGCACAATAGACTGTTGGACTCAGACAGGCAAAAAATAAGACACATAACATCCAATAACTGTGATTACAAAATGCGCATTAGAGGCCGTTCATTGTACCATACACAGTTTTAGATATCTATTGGTATATAGATATGAATATGAAACACAAAATAAACATAAAGTTAGTTATACTAACGATATCCCACACAATAACGGGATCTAGAACGGAGCGTCCTCCTAACCAGCGAGATTATATCACCCGGGGATCCAAGTTCTGACTGCTATTTTGGCTTACCAGCCTCTTCTCTTTAAGGGGCTTTTCCCCACCTCTTTCAGTTATGGCTGCCCTCGGCCGAAAAGCAGATCACAAGTCAAAGTGGCAAAGAGTGGAAAAAACCTGTCAGAAGTGGAAAAACCCAGCTCTCCTCTCCTTGCATTCATTCCCAGGACCCCTTATAACTGCACCTGCATTGTGCTCCGACTCCCTTTTCAGTTCGTCCTTCAACAGATAATATCATAACTATTCTCCAAAGTAAGTCCATTCGGCAACAGTATTTATGTGACCTTGCTTTGCCTTTGCTACTAAGCTGCATATCTACTCTGCTGAGCTCCCTAAGCCTACGAAAAACACAGGCGTTATTACAATGATGGAAAGTGAATGTCCAAGATGACCACGCACCATCGTCATGTTATTTTAGCGCAGAAGCATTACACTCCACCCCTTGGACTGAAAGGGGCCCCTAGGGGTCCCTTACGTCTATGGAAACAAGGCAAATCACCACACACGATAGATACGCCAGACACAAGGTTGTATTCCCAAAGCTAGCATACAATCAGCTATGACATGTTGAACACCCCCCTTTATTGGGTTTCTTTGAACTCTGTGTGATGATGGATACTTTCGACAATTATGACACCTTCAAATAACTATTCTAGTAACAATATGCAATTTGCAAGTGCAGAGGCATCTTTCAGTTGTTGAACAGAACACAGTGTTTCTGTTCTTGGAAGCGAGCTACATACGGGGGAAGAGTCACATTCCGGACCTTGCTATCTATGAGGTGCTATTCGTGTCCTGGGAGCCGACACACTCTACAGGGCTCAGTAAAGGGGGGCCGTAAGAAGAGCATAATTCAAGCCTTTAGCTGCTTTATTCTAGCATATTCTACCATATAACGAGACTGGCTGGCAGCTGCGAAATGATTAAATGCTCTGCAGCTCTGCTTCAAGGCTACATTCGGGAGGGAGCCGGGCATTCCTTCCTGGCACTGCCTATGTTGTGTTTCAGCAAACTCTTGTTATCCTCGCGGCCATGCGGCCTTGTCCTTTCACGTTCAGACAACAATGTTTTACAGTCGAGCAGTGTAAGCAGAAAATGTGCTGCGAAGCAATAAGAACAGAAAGCAATGAGCAATGGTTAGAAAACAAAATGGGGCGATCCTTGTTACATAAAAATGGTTGTTCATTGGCAAACTCGGAAACCTATATGTCTGTCATATTGTGCATGAGACGGTTGGCCCACGGCCACCAACATACGTTTGCCGTCAAATATGAGAGGTATCCATTTTTCTAGACTGACAGGACAATCACCACACATAATTTGCAGGAGAAAGATCAGGAGGCACCCATAACCATTTAACAATGCTCCACGAATGCGGGATGCAAGAAGCGCAACAACCAAGACCTACTATTAAGGTAGAGGCACCAAAAATCCAGACAGGCGCCGCCTGTAGGTCTTCTGGAACCCACACAAACAATTCCTCCCACCAAGTCCCAATCCTACTTTGTGTGACTCGGGCCGTCAATTCTTGCAGTGTTTTAATTTGCATTTCGATATACCGAGAACAGTCGCCCAAATCAAAACAACACATGCTTTCCATTGCCTCACAGCCCAAATTATGTTTCAATAACAAATAATCTATTGCCGCTCTGTTTTGCAAAATAGCTTCCTGAGAATTTCTATTATCTAATAACAGCTCAGTTAAAGCCTGCAAAGTTTCATTAAGACCCTTTACTACTACTACTATAACCCACAGCCGCTAAACCCCAAATCCTAATTATAGAAATCGCTAATGCTAACATTTCAGCCTCAGAAAGCAAATGCGCTTCCGAGTTACAGTCGGGGGAAAGGGCAGTATATGAGGCAGCACATATAGATTGCCTAACCACCGGTCGCAAAGGGAACATCATTAAACCGAGATGGGTCAAGGCACATGGGCCACCCGAAATGTTAGCAGGAACATATGAATACGTAAAATTACCACAAGAAAATAACCAACTATCAAGGTTTTATAACACGGCACACTCCAGCCAGGGACTCCTTCCCCAGACAATAAACGTGGTGCACAATAAAAACACTTTTTATCTTTAATAAACCACAGGTTCTTTATTTGAGTAGGCCCCAACCTGTCTCGCACCCACCTTTACAAACACCCTGTGTCACAATGGACTAGGAACCAGGCCGGTGTGTATCAATAACAACACAACTGCAATGCTTTCTACAGAACAATGGGTTCAAAATCTTACACAGTTCACATGGATCTTTAATGACAAAACAGGAAAAACAGTTTTAAAGCATGTGATAGCACTAAAGTTAAGCACTCCCCCTGCAACACTCACCCCCAAACATCAGCTAACGTAATTCCCTTTGGGTGGAAGGCAGTGGCAAGGAGTCAGGATAATGAGAGAAAAATCGAATTTAGAATACCGCCCACCACCCCAAGATGCGAAGTCAGAAAAGAAAATGAAAACCCGATTTTTTAGCAAAACGGCAGAATTGGATTTGCCTGTTACTCGCACAGCAGCTCACAACCGCGGTGGGACAGCTAGAAAGGGAATTTGTGTTGCTACTCTTGAGGAGGTATGGAATCTTATAGACTAGTAATCTGCACACAGAACAACGTGGAAACAAGGTAGGAAAATCATTTTTGGGTAGAAGAAAGCAAATGCATAAGAGAAATTCAAACGGCAAATGGAAATTCGTTTTACATGGGATTTTTGATGACAGGAAGCTAAGGAAAGGGCTGAGCTGTCAAAATGGGAAATAGGTTTTAAGGACAAGGACAAAGGCACATAACAGATAGGATTCTGACAGAAAGGGATTACTCTCAATGGGAGTACGGTTTGGGTTTTTCAATGGGACAGATGCAAGTTAAGAGTTCATGGGGTAATGCACACCAGACATGGACAAATTTGGTTTTCAATGACATTGAGACTAACTCTGTTACGGCTATACTTTAATGACTATAGTTATTAAAGAAAGACACTGGACACAAGGGGGTTAATTTCGAATTTGAACCAGCTCGCACCATGAATTTCTTTTATAAGGGAATTAATTGATTTACTTAAAATTATACTAAGGACTTATACAGACAACTGAACAATTTATCAAAGGAATGCTCTAACATACACAGGCTAATACAGATTCTTCTATGGAAAGGTGAATGAAATATACTGCCAATCTGTACTTTCAATGGGATTTTCAATAGGATTTTTTTCTATGTGATTTTTAATGGGATTGAGGTTACAAAAGAGAGGGGTATGCAATTTGGGACTGGGGTTATTTACTACTTACAAAGTAAGCCTTGGTGTGGGATTCTGGAAGGTCGGCAGGCTCTCAGGGCCCTCTGGACAGCTAGGCAAGAGGCCTGGTATCTGCACTCTCGTGGATGGGATTCTGGACAGCCAGGCTGGATCTCAGGACTCTCCTGGATGGGATCAGCTAGGCAAGGGGTCTGGCCTCTGTACTCTCTTGAATGGGATCAGTTGCCTCCTCTCCATCCTCTTTCCCCGGTCTCCCTGGATTCTTGTGTGGGTGTCTGACCTGATCTTTGCGTCTAATCCAGTCCCCTCTTAAATAGCCCAAATTACATCATTTATTTTACAATCTGGGGGATTACTCCTACCCTGGGATAGGACAGCCTACCATTCTTCCCTCCACCCCCCGGCATCATTGGTTAAAGGGGAGAAAGCATCATCGGTCTGTTTGCCATTTATGACAGTTCTTTGTTCTCTTGGCCAACTTTTTAGTAAAACTGAGTTGTGCTTCATAACTTCAAACCTATATTAGCCATCGCCATAAGAAGTAGATAGACGGTTTCAGTGGGCAACAGGGAATTAGACAGTCCGCTCGACAACTATGTGCGAGGTAGCATAGCCCTTTGGGGCATTTCTGCCCTTTTCATGAAATACATAACAGTTATCACTCTGCAAATGATTAAGCATATTCATAATGTACATCTCCATCTTCCCACCGATTGTCAGATTTGTCCCATTTTAAAATCAGCCAGAAACAAGTCTTCACTGGCCATTTCAGTTCACAAAGTCCTCGAAACATGCACTTAGTCTCTGAAAATCCACCTGGAAATCACATGGAAAAATATCATAAAAATATTATTTCTTATTCTGAGTGCAGGAGAAAAATGCCTAAAATGCATACATCCTTTAATGTCAATTTGGAGGATCTGCCACATATCGGAAGGCAGTGCTTCAACCCCCACAGCAAACTCTCTCCCTGGCCCAGCTTACAACAAAAGACTTTTATTGTCCCTTTTAACTTTGTCAGTTTGTCCCTCAGAGTGGGTAGCAAAAAGGAACTTGCACTTCTGGGTCAAGCACTAGCCACACTTGCATTCTTTGTCTTTCTTCTAGGACTGCCTTTTAGTCTGGCAGAACCTGTTATTATCATGCCCTGAGCCCCCTCATATGTAATTGTAGAATATTTCACTTATAGGTGTGAATTCTAGAGGAGGCCAGGCTTCCAATTGAGCCCAGAAACTGGTTTTACTGGTATTCCTAAGCCTCTGCCAAGTTGATTGAAGTCTCGTGGGGGAAAAAATAGTATATATGGCTTTGTCCAACCCCCACCCACAACATATTCACTGACAACTCTGTGCCAGCAAAAGTTACTGTTTCACAGTGCCGTTTAAAAGTCTTTTTTTTCCCTTTTTCCTCTTTCACACTTGTGCAAGCGTATTTGTCTGAGATGCGGTTCTGTGAGTTATAGGATACTTTTAATTTGTCCTTCTTAAATAAGTTTGCATTTGTAATTGACCCATAGTCACGGAGGGGAGACCCTCTGCACAGGGTTCTTTCATTTGACATGGGAGAAAATAACAAAAGCCGCTTTCTTGCATTTGCAGTGTTTCGGAAAGCTGCCGTTCACATGAAAGGGAAAACAAAAGCTGTGTCAGCTGCAATGTGAAATCCTTGTCCCTCACGTGAATGAACAGTCAGATAATGCTGCTTTATGATGTATTGCCTAACTTTTTGGCATTCAGATGGAATAAAACAAACGCAGAGCTGTTTTTCAAGCAGCGCATAACTTTGTGGTATATCTGATGAAAGAACAGCAAACGCAGGGCTGTCTTGAATGTAGTGCACAACTTTGATCTTCAGATGACAGAACAGCAAATGTAGCGCTGCCTTGAATCCAGTGCACAACGTTATGGTTCAGATTAAAGGAACAACAATTGTAGGGCCGTTTTTTTCTGGGATTCAGTGTTCACATGCTTGCAACACATGTGCCAGGGAGAACACAGTACAGACGTTTCTGGTGGCAATGTTTAAATGCAGTTTTTAGGTGAAGGATTTCTGTTAGGGCCTGTAAATGCAACCCACATAACCTGGGGTAAGTTTTACATTGTTCAGATGACTAGCAGTTGAAATAGTGAAATTACATAGCATACTATTCGATACATCAATACACACATTGGGGTTCTTGCACACAAGCGCTGCTCAAAATCAGTTCACTTCCCCTCCATGTTTAAACTCGTCTGTTGACATTTTCAAATATGGGAGGGATCGCAATTCATTTCATAACACACATCCGCAGGAGCAATGTCATGTGTAAGAATATGAGTCATGTGTTTCCATCTGTGGGATGTTTCTGAACAGAATGTACAGTACTCATACATAGAAAAAAGATTCCGAACATCTGAATGCTCCACCAAAGAATCATTATGTAACCCCCCGAATAACCCTTCTAAGATCGGGCGGGTTTTGGAATGGCTATCAGACATGTTGTAATCAAGTTTGCAGAAATATGCATGTCTGCCAAACAGAAATGCGAAATGTTCAAGACATGCCGGGCCAAATACACTCAAACGTTTTCCGGTTGCTTAACAAAAGTTGAATAGCCATAATGCGAAAAAGATGTCGAGATTCCAGAAGGAAGCAAAGTAGAGTATTTTGTCGCTGCCCCGTCGTTTCCTTAACAGGCTCCAATAGGCTGCCACAGAAGCATCGTCTGGAGCAAGACTCGTAGCAGGTATATCAGTACTCCTCCAGATCCCCAAATTCAGGGGGAGAGTAGAGACATCTGCCACATCCTCCGACATGTTCCAGCACCCTCCCGAAAACACTACACCGTGCTGTACACAGGCCCTCAGCATACTCAGGATCTAGAACAACATACTTCAAAAGACAGATTATCAGTGGGGTGCATCATTCATGTAAATAACATTTGTCAGCTGGGACATGAGACCATTTTCTTTTCCCTGGTTCCAATATAAGCACCACCTGATCATCACCGGCTGCAATTACATCCGCCGGAGAAGGTGGGCCGTTAGGCTTTTCAATCCATACTTTAGTGCCTGGAATCATTACAATTGATGAGCCAAAACCCTTGTCTCCACGAATAGTTAATGTCGCGGGAGGCTCTCCTTTCTGTATTGTAGGTAATTTAACAGGTACCAATATTAACTGAGCTATTCAATCCCCTTTAAATATATGCGGCATATTTTCACCACTGTCAAGAAGAATAACCTTAACAACACCTTGGTAGTCAGCATCCACAATTCCACCTAACACTTGAATGCCTTTTAGGGCCAATCCCGATCTAGGGGCAATTAATCCCATATGTTCAGATGGAATTTTTACCCCAATGCCTGTATCAATCACACTTGGTTCAAGACAAATCTCTTCCCTGACATGCAAATCCACCACAGCAGACTCAGGAGTGGCACGATAAGTCGCTAAAGCACCATAGGATATTTCCCAATATAGTAAAGTTTCCATTGCTCTATTTGGACTTATTTGCAGGGCTGGCACCAACATGCGCATCAGTGGAGTTTCACCGTTCACAATGGAACGGTTATTCAGAATATGCACAGCTTCTTGCAGACGTTCTCGCCATCCCTTCAAAGTACCATCCCCTCTTTTGCATAACTGTGTTTTCAACAATCCATTAATCCTTTCAATCAACCCCGAAGCCTCAGGGTGATAGGGGATGTGAAAAATCCATTCAATTTCTTTTTGCTGACAGTAATCAAGCACCACTTTCCCTTAAAGTGGGATCCATTGTCACTTTGAATTTGTAGCAGAATACAATAATACATGGCCACTTGATCCAGTAATTTAATTGTACTCAATTGAGTCGCTCTTTTACCTGGCAATACCATCAAGTAACCAGAATAAGTATCTACGATGGTGCACGCATATTGACATCCCCTACTAATGGGCATGTAGCCAATATAATCAATTCGCCAAATTTGTCCAGGAAATGTCCCTCTCGTTAACGTGCAGTGGATTATGTGTGGAATAGCTCTCGGTTTTTTGGTGTTGACACAAAGGACATTGTAGGATAATTGTTTTCATCATTTCTAAAGGAATACTGATTGCCCTGTCTTGCACCCACCTGATAGTAGCTTTCTCTCCGAGATGTCCACTCTTCTGGTGGGCCCATTTTGCAATCCCTTCCAAATCATCCTCCTCAGCCTTCATGTCCATGCTTGCAATCTTTGCATGCTTGTCTGCAACAGAATTGAACCATTGTTCTAATGAATCTGTTGCACAATGTGCATCCACGTGTTATACTGTTACTGTTGTATGCATTAGCATTTCGGCAATATCTTGCCACAATTCTTTTCCTCACACTCCTTTGGCATGAATTCTCCACCAAGTAGGCAACCACACCACCAATCCATTCACCACAGACCGTGAATCTGTGTACAGGTAACATCTACCAGGCATCTCCTGCTTTAAAGACTGCTATACTGCATAAAGCTCTGAAAACTTGCTACTCTTCTCTTTGCCAGAGGTAGTCAATACCTTTTTCAGTTTGGGATTGTAGGCAACTGCTTTCCAATGTCGTTCTATACCCACATATTTGGCTGAACCATCCGTAAACCATGCATGTTCAACTTGATCATTGGTTAATTCACTGTATGGGATCTCACATTTAACCGGAAATTCTTCAATAGTTAACTCTCCCTCTGGCTCAAGGTATACTAAGGGGCACTCTTCCTGGTCTTAGCACGGTCTTGTATGTACCATTCCATTTAATGATGCTGGCCTCCTGGGCATGACCTATTCGATGTGTTTTAGGGGAACTTAAAACCCATTGCATAATTCGTATTTCAGGTAAGACCAATACATAATGACCCACCGTCATCTGTTCGGTATGTATTAGTGCCCAATAGCATGCTAATAGTTGTTTCTCAAATGGAGTATATCGGTCACCAGTATCAAGTAATTTTCAACTCAGAAATCCCAAAGACATACGTTTTCTGTCCTGTTTCTGCCATAAGCTCCATCTGGCATCTTATACAGATACATTTACCTCCACTTCTCCGTCCCTTAATGGCCATGAATCAAGTACCTTCTGGATGGTACCTTTGGTCAATTGAAAAGCCTTTTTTTGCTCTTCGCCCCATTCAAAATTGATTTTTTTGTGTGTACCTTTGTAAAGGGGTGCCAAAATCTGTCCCAAATGTGGGATATGCTGGCTCTAGAATACAAACAGTCCAATAAACTGTTGAGCCTGTTTTTTTGTTCCTGGAGTTGTAAGCTCGAGAATCCTCTGCTTGGCTTTTGGCACCATTTCACGATGTGTTTATCAAAAAGGGCACCTGGTTGATGCCTTGCTCTACCCAGATGGGTAGTCACGTATGAAAGAGCAAAATTGAGCAAGGTCATAGGGTACCTGGCTGATTAACGAAGGGTGAACACACACCTATGGGGGGTTACACCTTGGTGAGTGTGTACAAGTAACTGTGAATGCCTTCTGACAAAAAATATATCAGGACAGTTCTGAGTACTGCAGTTAGATTTTTAATAAAACTGCAGTTTACGTGTTTTTAGATACACTTGATTGAGAGTAACACAAGATACAGCAGTATTTACACATTTTGAAGGTATAGTAACCAGTTTGTGAGTGACAAATTTCAAATATTTGTAACGTCTTTTCACTGCTTACACATCCACTGAGTGGTCGTTGGAGACCAGTGGATTTAGTGTGGTGATAGCATGTAACAGTCAGCACATATACATCAAAACAATGAGGGGTTGAACAAGGACAACGCAGATAATGTTACAGTGAACACAACAGTGTTTCGGCCAGAAAGTGAGCTGTCAGCGGTCGTGGCAACGACCGCTGACAGCTTGCTCTGCAGCGGTCATCCTTCCTTTATCCGCAGTACCCCACGCTTGCGGTTGACTCTAGCATACTCATCACGCCAGCCTGTTCTACCCATATTATGCGCGGCAACAGGCCCTCAAGGAACGGCCACCTCTAGGACCTCAAAAATCCTCCAGTGTACTGCTGACACTGCCACTCCCTGAGCCACTGCAATCCGAAGTTCCGACCTCACAAGATACTTCCCGCCTTGGAATATCTCGTCCTGATGAAGGCCACACCATCAGAGCTCATCCAAGCTCACTTTCTGGCCCCGCGGTACTCCATCTTTCAAAAGGGCCAGAAACATATTTTCTAGATACATGTGAGTCCCGGCTATCAAACCGTTTGCCAGGAGTATGCATTTCCCTATGCTCCTCCTTCTCTCGCTCCTTTGGCCATTCCTCAGGCTTTTCCCATTCGCCTAGGTCTGCCAATTGCCTAATAGCATCCACCACCTCATCCATTACTTTGCCCGTCATTCCTACTAACAAAGTCATCATAATATTTTTATATGCCGGAGGGGCAGTTCAGATAAGTGTATTTCTAGCAGAAACTGATAGGTTTACTAACCCCATATGTTCGGGAGTCTCCACGTGAATGGCTTCTTTGATAGCATGTTCTCTTCCCCTTTGAATGGCCTCTTTTAACATATACCACTTTCTCTCCTCTGTTGGCCAATCTGACATAATTGGATATTTGTGATTACAACCCTGGGCTGCTAATTGCAGGAGGGACATTTGCCCCTCATCTCCATTGACCTCACGAGGCGGACCTACCCGTAGAATTTCCTGTATCTGGACCTCATGAGTTAATGGTAGAAACCTAGGAGAGTCTGTTGCGTCTACCAGAATACCTGCTGCCTCTCCATTAAACAATCGGACCATCCATGCTAACCGAGATTCACCAGCTTTCTGTTTTAATCGAGTGGTAATCTTCCCAACCCCTTGTTGTGAGTAATCCTCCAGTGCGGTCAGATCTACCATGCCTCCTCCCGGAACTATCATATGACGACCCATCCTTCTATGCACTACTGGTGAGAGATCTGCTCACATACAACCATCCCAGACGTGGACCAATCACAGACCACGGTGGTCCCAGTCATTCCCAGCACACCAGATATCCTGCACTCAGGATATGTATTGGAACTAGGCAGTCCAGTCACATCTTGGGGGCACACACACATGGCGTGCAGAAGCCTGCGAAAGCTTCGGTTTGCGCAGGGATCTGCATGATCGAGTAAGGGTTTTCCCGGGTCTGCTCGACCTGGGGATGGCAAAGGGACAAGATGGCCAAAGGACAAAACAGAGGACCTCATGGAATGGCCATTTTGGGGCCAAGCTACTGTCCTGGGCCAAACGAGGTTAACGCGGCATGGACAACAAGAAATGATTAAAAATATATGAAAAATAGCAGCTGCCACCAGCTCTGTCCAAGGCACATCTGTACTTCTACCAAAAAATCCTTTGAGGGTGTCTAAGGCCTCAAAAACTAAAGGAATACTTTTAGTTGGGGACCAAAGAATATTCAAACAAGTGGAACAGGACTGATCACCAAGCCAGGCACTGCGACATAGAAGTGGAAACAACTCAGCACTTACTGACTGCTTGCACAGTTTTGAAACCCCTCTACATCAAGGGCAATGGAGGGCGAGTCAGGCACATGGAGTACATAAGCAGGGATCAGTTCTGGTCGGACTTGATTGTGGCCGAATCTATAGTTCATAATGCTGCGGCCTACGACCTATGGAAAAAAGCTACGAAGTAGATATGATTCGAAAACTTTGGTCAACAACTTGACTCTATAATGCACATGCCACCATAACTACACAAATAGATGGAGTTTCCCCCCCCCCCCCCTTACCTGTAACCACTGATACTGATACATTTATTTAATCTTTCCTTTAGTGAAAGTAATTTTAATTGTTTTTTATTTAGGAAATGTGATTTTTACTTTGTGAATTTAAATGTAAAAAAAAGTGTGTTCTGGATTGAATATAAATTAAAAGCATTAATAAAAAAAATAATTAAAACAAAGGAATACCACTGCGCACTGCATTGTAAAGTACTTTGTGCACTGTTGACATGTTGCTAAAAACTAGCAACAAAGTGAAAGACTATGGGAAACAGTCTCCCAATACTGACTATCATTAAGGGCATGCCAGTTTCCCCATAACAAAGTGAGAGAAAACCCAGGAGTACAGCATAAGGCTGGACTCCTCTGGCAAAAGTCAGGCTATGATGGTCAGACAAGAGTAAAAAGTTGGGGGGTACACAACTGGAGGGAAAATTATACATACATGGAAATCTTTCCTAATAGCACTCACCTCCCTTGCCAGCTTGCACTTTCTCTCCCAGTGTCGGGAGCACTCCACCCAGCCTTATGGGGGACCCCCTAGGGCTGCGGGCTGCCCTCTCTCTGGTCCCACAAGCACCCTCTCTGCAGGGGGCCGCGGCCAAGGAGGGGTCTGCCAGATAATCGCTGGGCATTCTCCACCTCCTAGCGAGGGACAGCTCACACCCTCATTTCGGAGCGTTGATGGATACTGCCTTCAGTCCCCCAGCTATAGGGCATCAGCACCGTAGAGAGGTGCTGTGGGAATACCCAGTCTTTAGTGAGGGCAGGGCGAGCCATACCCATGACCATGCAGACCTCTGCCACCTTGCTCACACAGTGGGGGCCTGCAGGCCTAAATGAGAGACGGACCAGTCATTCCTCTTGGGGAGTCTGCAGCCGTTCTGGTGCACGTGCCTGCATACTTGCCAACATTCTGTGACCAAAAAGATGTAGGATTTTTCAAGTTTCGAAAATAATAATTCCCATAACGATGACATCACAGGAAAATACAAAACATACATTGTTGGCACCATTTAACCATTCTAAAATACACAACCCATCAAACAGCACAACATGGAAAGATGTTGAAATGTTAAAAATGTATAATTCTGAATGGTAACTTTACACCAAATTCGCACAGAGCTGGTAGGCAATGTTGGCCACTGCCCTTTAGCAGTGGCCCAGGCAATACATATTTATTGCAAGTTGAACACTGAAGGACATGGTGCCTGATACCCCCCTCAGTCTGATAGGCAGATACTGTGTGATGGTGTTATACTCTGCCACGTGCCTTCACTGGTGGTTCACCTAAGGGTTGTCTCGGCAAGAGTGCAGGACAGAGTCACGCAGCTGTCAGTTCAGTGAATTGGTCTGAGCCCAATCAAAGTATTCACCTACCAGCCCACTGTACAGACAGGCTAATTAATGTGTTGCATGCTTTGTCCTGCAGCCTGCCTTAGAGTCACATACATTACCTGCCACTGTAAAAAGCAGTAGGATATGTCACTGAAATCTGTAGGCGGTAGGACTGCTTAAAAAGCAGTAGCCTACTGCCTAAATCTGTAGGGTTGGCAAGTATGGTGCCTGCAGGGGCTGCTTTTATTCGCTTGGGACATGTTAAAAGGGCAATACACATGGGAGGGACACATTCCCTTTGTTTGTTTATTTAGTAATGCACACCAAACCCGTAGGTAACCGGATGCGGCAGATAAGAATACTTTAGACTTAGTGACAAGGTATCGATACAGTGCAAATCAGGACAGATACAGGTAGGTTACATTGATGATACAGCAAATTACATAGATTCAAGAAGGGGTGCAGTCAGGGGCAGCACGCTTGGGAGGGTCACACACCACACTAAGGTCTGCTTCCGACAGTGACAGAGCTTTGACCTCCTAAAGTTAACAGATTTCGCAGTCCAGAAGTGTATTTTTTTGCTGCCACATCGACCCATAAAATAGAAAATGATTCAAGTGCTTTGGAGTCAGGCACACAAGTATTGGTGGGGCTGGGCTAACAAAAAAAAGCTCATTTATGAAAATAAATCATGCATCTATATACAAATGTTTACAATTGAGTGAATTGAAAATCCAGATCATTTGTGTTAGCGTTAGCGCCATCCCTATATACATTAGTAGTCACCACTATTCGGGCAAACGCATCAATGCCACTAAAAGGTAAATGAAAGGTAACTGTGCTGGTTTCCAATTCTAATGAAATAATCCTCAATGTGGTGGGCTCATCCTATTTTATATCCTTGAAGTACTTCGGTTACACAAAACTGCAGGTCACGGAATGCTGGGGGATTAAAACGGTATATCTGAGTGGTTTCCCCAAAACTGAATTAGGCAATTACGGCTTAGCTGCTTCTGTATCCGTCACTTCCGGTTCAGCGGGTCGATGCTTCTTCGTTGCTCCAAGCCTTTGACGAATAGTCTCGGCACTTCCGGCTTTCAGAGTAAATTGTCACTTCCTGTTCGGTGTGAGAGTGTGTGACCCGGATGCGTTTGGAGCTGCAGCGTTTGTGAAGATGGAGCCGGAGGAACCGCGGGGGGGTCAGGAGGAGGAGGGTAACATCCGGGAGTTGGGAGTTACTGAGGTGGGAGGGCAGGGGACACTGACTCGGGGTTGGATATGTAAGGGGCTGTGGTAGTTTACAGTTAAGGTATGGTGTCCCGGGTTGGCGAGGGAGAATACATAATCACTACAATGGTTAAAGGGACTCGATATAATGGCTTGTCACCGATCCTGTAATGCATGAGCGTTGCATAAGGGGAATCGACTTGGGTGTGTTTTATGCGCTCTAGACAAGCGTTCAGTATGACATGGTTTAAATACCGTTATGGGACTGAGAGATGTTGTGTACTGTTGATGGTAGATACGTTTATAGCGCTGTTATCTTGGGGTGTGTAGAATACTCGTGTGGGTGTGCTCGAGTGAATGGGACTGGGAGGTTCGATTTGGGTATTTTTTCATCCAAGGGAGGGTCCAATGGAAACTACAATTTAGGGGATGGATTTGAGGCGAGGATGTGTTTTATTTGTACTTTAGCAGAGGCGGCTGATTCGTGTTTCACTTTATAGAGGGTTCAGAAGGCTTGTTTTGCTGTTGTGTGGTTTTTCAGTCTTGTGGGAGAATCTGCAGCGCACATTCCAGCCTAGAGTGATTGAAGATAGACAGTTTGTAAATCAGTTTATGGAAGCACGCGTTCTACAACTGCAGGCCCTTGTGAATTGGCTAAAACCTCAGTAAAGCAACGCCGTTGAGTTTGATTATTGGAAACATTCTTGGACACAATTTGCTTTACGAAAATAATGTAAACCCTATTTCTTCAAGAGAAATATTGGGTCAGCAAGCCATCAGTAGACAGAACTGGTCACCAGTGTCATGGGTGCTTTTACATTACAATTCCAGCAGCCAACTTTTTGTTAGGAACATGTTTAGTCCCCAAGCCTTCTCTGGCAGGACTTCAAAAAAGATCACCTCCTCAGTGTAATGTAATGCTGATCCTTGGGTATGAGCTATGAGGAGTGCCATGTATTTTCTAAACCATGTGACCTGGGAGAGGCTGCTTCCCACGCCCATATTACCCATGTCTTCTGGCATTCCAAGGGTGGATGGTTACACAAGGCCCAAGTTTCCTTTATACTTGGGAAGTGTTTTAAGATTGCAAGATTCCTTGTGACTCTGGTACTCCTGCTATAGATGAAAGAATGTTGGTGAAGGAAAAAGTTGTCAGCCAAAGAGAGCAGAGGGTATGAGATTCTGCCAAACTGGACAGAAAACTCCCCACCTGTCTTGATGATGATAAACTCAGCAGAAATCCACCCAGATGAATCCTCTGTTTATTTAAAAACCTTACAAATCGGTGGTGACTGAATTCCCAGGGCAGATTTTACTCTTAAGGGCCAGTGCCTACCGTGATCATTCCTTCCCCTGAGATAGCCTCTCCTCGTATGGCCAGGGGATGGCAGCCGCTACCTGATCCTGAGGGTGGCTATTTGAGGGTGAATCACATGGGGGGTGCTGAATGGCATGACCTATCATCAGGTGAGGCACAATTTCCCCTTTTCCCTTTTAGAGATTTTCCCACCATCCCTCATGCCCTAATGGTATATTATCATCCCCTTCCACAACTTTTTGACAGTATTCCTCAATATCAGAAAATTAATAAAGGAACATGAACTGAGATGAGGAGCAATGATGATTACTCCTAATGTGAACCAACACCAGCAGTCTAATTAGCTGGGCGAAGGCGATTGGTTCGACCGGTTTAAAACCATGGCGTGAAAAGAAGCACCGAGTTGGTCTTCTTAACCAGCTATGGTAAGAACAGTCGAGGAGACAGACCGGGAACATGGTGACGCAGGAGGTTCTCAGTTTCCAACGTGTTTTGGAGCAACCTGAATAAGCAGGCGGTCTGGGCAACTCGTGGGCGGCCAGAGAATTCCACACTGAGAAGCTCACGGGTCCAAGCACTGCCAATGAGACGCAGAGAAGATCTCGAGGGGATCCGGAGTGGAGGTGTGGTGGAAGTCAGCGAGCGAAGCGCTCTGCAGATCCGATCAATAGTCGTAGACTGACACTAGAGACTGAAATGACCCCAAAGCCGCTGCTGAGAACCAGTGGTCCTGCTGAGAGGCACTGAGCTGCTGGGGTGCCTTGGAGGGGTACAGCATACAGAAAGAAACGCAGTACAAAACCTGGGGGGGCCTGAGCATGATAACAAGGCGTCATGGACTTTTGACTAACCTAAAAAGTCCATGGAAAAGGGTTTGGCACCCAAAGTCATGTTATACAATACACGTGAGGAAAGGGGGTTGGGACCCGCAGCACATTATAAAATATGTGTGGCAGAAAAGACTGAAATGAAAAGCATTTGGAAAGAAAGTCCTGGCCAGAGAGTATGCCAGGAAAAGCCAGGTGGGTGAAGTTAACTACAGTGAATGTGAAAATGAGCTTGGCAGGAGAGTATATGTTTTGCGAATCTGGGACCCACACCCAAATTGTATCGAGGGAATAAATGAAAGAACCTGGCAGGGGAGTATACCAGGTATTGTTGTGTGAGACAAAGAGCCACATAGATTCATGCCCTTAGGATTTGTGGATTTCGTGGGATGCATGCATTTGGGGGAAGGGAGTAATTTCCCCTGGAATAAGTTGCAACATCAAGAGGAGGGGAGGTATCCTCTTCAGCTACAAAGAACTTGGTTATTCTTTTGAAACTTTTTGTTTTGGTGAAACGAAATCTGGGGTAGGGAGGGATTCCCTGGTACTGTGAACATTATTCATTTTGAACTGTTGTTGGATTGACCCCTCTTTAGCACCTGAGAGTTACTTTTAGAGTGTGAGAGCTAGGATAGGATTTCCGACACCGGAAACTTTTGCTTTGGACATCTTGACACACGACAGGCCCTTAGTTTTCGGTTGAGGTAGGGAAATACTTCTTAGGCTAAGGATAGTGAGGCATTTTTCCGAAGAACAGCCCCCCCCGCCCCCACTCCTGTTTTCATTTAATATGGCAAACTCCAAGAGTACTCTTGTGTCTTCATCTCATTCCTGGTTCATCATGCTACCCCATGAATATGTTCCTCTCTTTAGTGAAAAGCGCCTTCCAGGGCTACTATCCCGGTTAATCTCTGGCTCTCTGATCTGTATTCCTGCATCCGCCTAGGGCAGTTATGTTTTCCTGAGAAACCAGCGTTCACAAATGGCCTGAAGTGACCCACTGTAGTTATCGATAAAAATCATCCACAGACCCAGTCTCTGTGATCAATGGCGTCCAGTGTTTAGACTGTTCACAAACTGGACATGGTGGTTGGGGTAAGCCGGATGAGACAGAGGGCTGCTGGAACTGGTGAGGGCCAGGGCTAGCCAACAAGGTCAGGTCAAAGACTAGTTGGGGGGGGGGGTAGTTTAACAATCCACCTGCTGGAATTAGACATTGAAAACTGGCAAGCCTCTGCATGGCGGGCATAATGTTTTCAAGAAAAGGCCCCTCTTTGTTGAGGCAATATAGGGGTTTGCAGAAGTAGGGGAGCAATATTGGCTCAGTGGGTAGAGGGTGTGACTTCCCATGGCAAGGTGGGGGGGGGTTCAAGACTGTTTTGGCAGCAGTAGCATAAAAAGCTAATTTTCATGGACGACTTTTGATGAGGTGGGGGCAAGCTCGACCACTTCATTCCCACAATTTTTGGTGGTTCACTTTGGGGCTAAGGATTGGTCTGATTTTGGCCGGGTGAGGTCCTAAAGCAGATGGCGCAGACTTTCCAAACTGTGCAGAGATTGAGGGGGACGGAGAGAGAAATTGTGGTCCAAAATTATTCCCCATTGCATCTGGTGAGGTGCTGCACTTCACGCCACCAAGAGAAGAGATCCAGCAAGAAACTCAACATGATTATGGCTAGTATAAGGCCAACCATGGCAGAAAGACTGGAGAACCACAACACTTGTCCAGTTAATAGCCAGTACAAACTTATCAAAAACAAACAAATTAGTGGTTGGTGGTGAGACTGAGGCGAGTGATTGCGTCTAGACGTGGTACCCCTGCCCAGAGACTCCACCAGATGAGAAGCTAAAGAATTGATACAATCACACTGCGCATGTTCAACAGTTTTTATGTAGGTAAGATCTGTAAATTGGTTACAGCTGACGCGTGTTTTGGCCACAGGTGGTCTTCTTCTGAAGCTGATATTCACCAGTGTATGTATTACATCATACAATTATTGTCGCATTGAACACCAAAACAACATAACTTGAATGACAAATAAAATCAAGATAAAATTCATAAGTGCAGTACCCCACAGGAGTGCGTTATCCATTACAATTTGATAGTAAGATGGAGCCAAAATGTGTCCAACCAATTCATACATAATGCGTGTGAATGTTCGAATACATAGAAAAAGAAAAAAGTGGGGGTTAGGGGGTTGGGGCTAATACAAAATGACATTACCATCACATGTAAGAAGTAGCAGTTCGCATGTTGCATGCCAAATACTATTGTAAGTGTAAGTTATGAATCACTTTACAATTGTACATGTATTTACAGATTGGGTCGTACCAGAACACCAAACTGTAACCCATATTGGTCTAAACAGCCCAGGCTCACTGCTCCAAACCCTTGCAAGTGACAATCTCAGTTTGAATGGAACAATTTAATTTGTGCGTACCTTAAGCGTCATGTTACGTCCACTTGTGTTGGATAGGTACTAAAATGACATGAGCAAGACATATAATACGAGTTAACCTAAACCTCTTATAAGACATACTGAATAGTATCAATTACTGGGCTAGTTAGCCTCACATAATAATACTCATTCTAACCATGTCAAGCCGCTTACCTAATGCGATTGAAGGTTATTACCAGTGCGTGGTTGCAAATCTAAAAAAATAATATCCACTGTTTCAATAGCATCATTTACATTCCGAGATGTGTTGTACGTTTATAAAGTGATTTTAGGCGTCCTATGCAACGACTACTGGCGAGGTCTTGCCACTGTTTTCAAGAATATAGATCTCCCCGCAATTGCCGAAAATCACTCTGCAATTCTCAAAGACTTTAAAGAGCCGCTTGCAGAATATGTGAGGAAATGGAAGAGAAAGGGACATAAAATTAGTCCCAATGCTACAGCCCCCACCCACCCATTCAGCCAGTCTGACCGGCTCGTGTAATGTGGCGAACCCTTTGTGAATGCTTTTCAGCCGCAGTATTATCGAGCAAGCTGTGCCTGCCTATGAACGCTGTATTTATTCTTCAAACACTAGACTGGGAATGATTAAGCTGCACTTGGCCATACATGGCCGCCATCGTGATGAGGAGTACACAAGATTAGTACAGTCAGAGCGCGCATTCTTAACACCTATCTATACATCCTTTTGTGAATTTCAGAATTAACTTGCAAATGCAGCGCTTTGCACACACTGTTGACACCCATCTCAAACCTTCACTAATTAATTCACAAATTGAGACTTACAATTGCAAATGCTTTGCTCGACAAGGCAGACTATCTGTTGTGTGGTTGTGCTGATTACGGGTCGGGTCGTCCCGTACCATATATACGATTGCTCTGTACATTGTACGAGAAGCTACTGGGGAGTTCCATATAAATGCATGAATCCTCATTATTTAATAAGGATACCGGTTTCATTCATTAATGCTACTTGGTGCTTCAGCAATCATGGGGATCTCATGGGTGTAAATGGAAAGGATCCAAATGCATCCACTGCTAGCATTACATCAAGTGGGTGCATTGGGTACATGTACAATGGTAAAATGTTACTGGTGTAACCCCATACTGCACATGCCCATACATACGACAGTGATTACCGTCTGTCTAGAGAGTAGTGCAATTAAAGACTACAGCACATTGATGCATTGAATAACCATGAAGTAACAATTAAGCAATTAACAAAGTTCCCCCGATGATGCGGTTTATATTTGAACACGCACAAAATGTTGTCTGTATCTTATCTAATTGTGATGGGTAACACACTCCTGTTGCATACTGGGCTTACTGCTTTTTATCTTGAATGAATTTTTCATTCAAACGACACATTTTTGTGTCCAATGCGACAATAATTGTATGATGTAATACATATGCCGGTGAATATCGGTCTCAGAAGACCTGTGGTCGAAACACGTGTCGGCTGTAACCAATTTACTGATTTTACCTGCATAAAAACTGTTGAACATGAGCAGTGTAATTGTAGCAATTCTTTTATTATGGCTAGGCATGGCATTGTAAAAGGTGGAGACATGTCACTGTTTGGCACCGCCTAATCATCTTCACAGATCTGCAGCTTTATCATGGGGCCAGAATACACCCCTGTCAGGAAAACCTGCGACCTATTCATACCAGCTATCCTAGATTAGTTGGCTGCCATTGTTTATGCGTTTTAAAGCCAGTCTAAAGGGAAAGCTGAGGAAGGAATGGCTGGAGCCTAAGCCAAAGTACACCCTGGGAATGCCACAGGGCATGGGGTGAGGTAGTATGTGGGAGCAAGAAGCAGCAGCCCAATTGGGTATAGCCTGGCATTGTGTTTCTGTATTGTAGGCACCCCTGGGAAGGTGGGGGTGATTGAAGAACAGTGGAAAGCTGGACCTGCACAAAACTGCTGAGTCAAGACTAGCGATGGTCTCTGCTGCCAGCCATTGGGTTACCAATGCCAAATTATCTCTAAAAAATCGATCTGGTGTTGTCAATGATTGCAGATCATTAAGCCCTGTAGGCATTTTGAATAAACCCTGCTGCCAATTTTCTCCACTAAATGAAGATACGCTAGTGTTATTTCATGAGGCCACCATAAGGGGGAAGGAAAAGAGTTAGCAGGATTTTACTGAATAAGTAAATGGTTAATGGGGAGTGGATTCTTCATGGGCGAGTGCATGTGTGTATTGTTAAAGCACATTTCCAACATTGTGAGCGTCAACCACAATGTTATCTCCACTGTGAAAGTTAGCTTTGCTCCGTTATTTTGGGCCCCTAAAACTCCTGCTGGGCCTGACCCTTATTTCATGCTGGTGAGGGCAGATTTTCTCATTTTCGAAATTAATTCAACACACCATGTTTTAGGAATCTAGAACCTCCCTCCTGTGACCTCACAGACATCCTGTGTCAACCAAGCATGGCAACCAATTGGAACTGTTGGTACCTTGCAGCTCTTCTTAAACCTTCAGTTCCATTGGCTCCTGACCACACTCATTCTCCAGAGCACTCCTATCCCCAGCGCACCAACAAAGAAACTGGCAAAGAAACCAGAATGGCATTCAGCAGGTGTGACTCCTGCCAACAGCATTGTGTCTCTTTTTCCGGGTATGGCCATAAACTGCCTCTTGCAATCACTTTTCTCTTAATGATGTACACTGATCTGGAACAGTATGAGCCAACTGGTCTCTCCCTCAATCCTTGCCCATTGTGTATTTAGACCAACTGTTCTATCAAGCCGTCCAAGATTAGCCAAGTCCCACCTAGACAGTGTGTCGATACAAACAAGCTTCATTGAAGATGTTCTAATTGACTCTCACTATTAGGACACTAAAATACTTGCCAATTGCTTCAGTGGGAAAATAGTAATAGCCCACTTAAATTACCTGATAAGAATTTGCATGGAGTTTGGTGCTTTTGAGGGCACTGAACCTTTTTTAAGGGCAAGTAGTGCCGAGTTTTAAAACTGACTTCAAAGGGTCAAGGAGCTCATTAGGACAAATTGGCAGTTCTTATGACCCCCGTCACCTATCCATCTTTCTCATGGCAATCCGAGGTACGTTAAGCTGTGCACAGAGTACATAATGACATGTTGCCTTTAGCAGGTTTTCTCACAGAAGGTCAGGGGTATTAATTAATGAGGCTTTATCTTCGTTTTTCTAAGGCATCTTGTTACAGTTGTCAAGAATGTGCCATTAAATCTCTCCCGCTGTAATCTAACGAACAGATCAGTCGAATCACCCATTGCGTCTAACAGTTGAGGTGGAAGGTCACGTGTTGTGCCTGGCAGTCTAGCATGAATTTGAACTACATTTATTTCCAATCTGTTTACTCTTGGTTATATTATATAAACCCCAGACGTTCACAAATCTGTAAACATTATTACAGATCACGCTAGAATGAAGGGACCTAACCGCTAAATGCGATGAGTCCAGTTCCTGCCATGCAGCTGGGTAAGATTCGTGCAGCATTTGTGTGCCCAAACGCTGCATATCGTGCATATGAGTCTGTTTTGTGGACTCTGCGGACCTACAGGTGGTAGATCTGTGACTTGGTGGGACACCCAACTGCCTCTACTTAAAGAAGAGCAGCAAGTTAGTGAACGACAAGGCACCTTAAGTCGTCTTTGAGCTGGAGCACTTCTGGGCAAAGAGAGACTACCTCCTTACTCCTAATCTTTATGGGGGATGGGTAGGAATGTCACTGTGGAGGCATACAGGAAGACCCAATTGCCTTCCTCTGGAGCTGCTATGTATGCTCTAAGGGCTGCAGAATTCATCATGGTCACAAGAAAAAATTTGAGGTGAAAGGGTACAGTTATTGTTAGACTTATAATTCTGCATGACTTTAGGGTAAGATATGCAACTGTGGATGCAGACGTTTTTATCAGTAACTATCGAGATGCCATCTTTCCGTATGCATCCTTTGTATGTAAACGCAAAGCTTTAAACTACAGCGTCCAGTAAAATGAAGTCTCCCCTTTTATACATCCATTTGGAACAGTTGGGTTTCCCAACTCTGTTGACTTTAAATTATACAAAGACCACATTTCAACATCTATATCTCCCTGCAATTGCTGAAGCTTTTTAGCACCCACTTATAGCTTGACACCAAAATCTTCCAGTAGCTAACTTTTTTGACTTGCCATGCTAACTGGTACAACACACACACTACACACACACACAATGAGCAGAACAGGAAACTGGGTGTGAGTTTGAAAAGGGAATGAACCCTGGTGATACTGATAGACCCTGATGTACCTTAATGATACCAAGTGGCATTCTTAAATCCTTTCCAAGTGGCTATAGGCAATGAGCCCGTGCATTACGGGGTTCAGGTCTTGAAAAGCACATTATTTAAATCTCATTTGCTCATCTTCCTTGCTGTAAATTGGACAAGATTGAGTCATAATTGCTCAACTCAATCACTGCATACTGTATGCAGTCTTCACTGCTCTTCTACTCCATTGTTTTTCTTTTCCATATGTTGTACCCTTGGCGTTTCAGTCATATTCAGCTGCACAAAGGTGGTTGCTGTCAAAAGGCTCTCGTGGATTGCATACAGAGAGGGCAACGTGCGTTCTTGTATTCAGGATTCGAAGTTGCTGGGAGCAATTTAGCTCCTAGATGGGTACAAAAGAGCCTGGTTAGCTTGACCCCATCAGCTTCACGGTGCTAATTTTGGTTCCTCAATCCAAATGGTGCGTGCAATACAAATACACCTATCTGACATTCACGCTATGTATCTGGGAATTGGCATAAAAAGGTGCATTAGCAAGCCTCTGGAAGACATGTAGAGAACAAATGGTCATATGTACTGGACACAGTTATACTTCTCATTTGGGAGTTAGATTTGTTGCATGCTATGTATTAGTGCCTCGTTCTGCAGCAGCAGAGAAAGCGAGTGAGCATGGTCAAATCGCAGAAAAAGATGTCGGTAAGGATTCAAATGTGGCAGTAAAGAGACATTAATGCATAACGGATGTAGAGTTTTAATGCAGCGGCGAACATAGGAAGACTAAATGAGCGAGAGCAACAAGATTGACGAACTGACAAAAAAAGCAATTTCAAGACAATGTCAAAATTGAAGCAATCTTGCCAGAGACAGGATTCAACAGAAATAGTGATCATAATAGAATATAAGATTGAGCAACACTGCAATGGGAAGAGGGGTTCAAGATGTGTATTTTTGGTGCATGCCAAAGTTTGGGGAAAGAAGCAAGTTCCACTGTCTTTCAGACACCCCATTTATGAGACTGGAATGTCATAGCTCCTGGTCAGAGGGAAATCCCAACGCACAGGAGCTTTTTCCAGCTGCTGCATCCTGAATTCCAATTTTGACCCCATGCGTATCAACTCTGGGCAGTGTGAGTTTTTACTAGAAGTTTTATTTTCCAAACATGCATAGTGGGGCAAAATGACACTGCAGTTCTGTATTCTAATAACATATCTATTCATATCTGAAGCACATCAGTCCAGTATTCTGTGTTTGTAAACATTGGTTGAAACACTTTGACTTTTGGATAAAGGGTGTCCATTTTTGCACTTGGAATTCTGAACATGGACATGGCATGTGCTAACTTCGTGCTCAAGGCCGCACAAGGTCTGGGTACCACAGCGTTATCTGTGCTTGTTTATCATGCTGATAGTAAATTTTTTCTCCGTGGGCATGACTTGGACTTAGGTGGCAGAGCTCTGCCGTATAACCCATTCAGCAGTTGTCCCATGTTTGTGGGAAATGTTTGGTTTTAGAAGTCACTCTACATTCATGGTATCTTGAACCCTCCCAGCTAGTCTGTTCTGTGGAATCAAAACACAGAAGGTGAAGGGCCCACTGACTCTCTCCCGTCAGACAGTGCAAACTTTGAGACTGAATTATGCGGAGTAACTTCAGAACACAGCTAGGGGAGCACACATGTTGCAACGTAGCCCACAGATTCCCCTTTGCAACCTGAACTATTGTGAATTCGAGCTCCTACCGGCTTGTAGCTTCAAACAAACCTGGCCGGTACACTCTGCTTTGTTGGTGACCGCAGCATAGAATGAAACTCAAAACGTCAAACTCTAGAAGCCATAATATTGAATTTGAAAATGCAGAACAAACCAAGTTGAAATGAAGAATAAACATTGTAAGTCAAAGAGTGGTTAGGCAGCTAAAAGCAGTATTTGTATGTGAAGGCAAGGAGGTCACCGGTAGAAACGGGAGGTAAACTTCCCAATTAAGATGTTGTTTTAACAAAAAAAAAGTTCAGAAAGGGGTGAGGCGAACAGGGTAGATGGTAAGCAAAACATTTGTTAAACAAATTTCATGGCAGTTTATTTCATTTTTTTTAAACCACACAGTCGTAGTGAAACGAGGTGGGAAGAGTCCTTGTATCAGAAGTCATTGTTTTTCTGGCACAGCTTTCTTGGCTTAAGAGATCAAGTTGTGCGATAGGCACAGAATGCTGCACACCGACGCGTCGTTGATCACTTCACACGCAGAAGCCGTTGCTCTCTTTATGGAGACACACCCACAATGCAATAGGACAGCCTTCGAGGAACTACTGTTTATAGGGCTGCATTCTGCATAATTACTCTGATTCGGCAGAGACTCATGTGTGGCTCAATCTCTGCTCCCTTTGGGAAGCCTCCTCTTGCAGTCCTTAACCTTAAGCAGTAGTGCTGTTGCCCAGAGGTCTTTCTTTTCGCTGAGATGTCAGGAATACTTGTCATCTGAATGTCAGCGATGATCTTTGGAACTGGATTATAGTCCACTCGGTTGGCCTCTGCTACCCTTATCTGCCTCCTGCAAACATTTTGGGATGAAGGAATGGGAGATTTCATTGGGTGAGAGCATGTGCTAATGTGTGCGTATGAAGGTAAGACTGGGCTGGTTGTGTGCCTGTGGTGCCTTACTATGCAGAAAGTATAAGAGGTGCCACCAGGCCTCCCCTTTAATATAAGGAATTCTGATTTGGGCTGGGAAGTTACATCACTAGCAGGTTACTGTTAGGGCACATCTGATTGTTCAGACTTAATGTAATCATGGCTGATAAGGATTAATGTGAACTAACAAATGGGATAGCTGTACCTTCATTGGGTAAGTCATTGCACTCTGCGGTATAGCCAGAAGGTTGTGAAAGCCAAGCAATAGTCATTCCTTGTCTTAACCTGGAGCTGCTGCTACCCCCTCATTTTTCCCAATGGTCATATTTGTGTTAACCCTCCTGTAGTATTTAGTGTGGCATGTAGCAGCATTAACCTGGCTCTCTATATTGGCTGTAGAGGGGTGCTGCACGCTCTACATCTTGATAGTGAGTAGACAAGCGTTGCTGAGTTTGCTATCTGCGGCCACTGGTCTTGGGTAGAATGTGTGACTGCTTTGAGATGTGGTGGGCTTTTTTCTTTAAAAAAAACAAACTAGTCTTCCCACTGCATCCACGTACTGAACCCTCCACATTCAAAAGGACCTGTGGCACATAATTTGTTGTGGCTAACTGCTTCCTCTCTGCCTTTTGCCATATTAAATGTGTATTGCCCTAATGAGTAACTACATCTTTATTCCATGTAGACTCGGTCACCAAAGTAGCCCAAAAAGGACTTGTGAAAGAAGGTAAGGATCTCTCCCTCTGAGCACAAATGTTGGTTAAGCTGGTACATGACGTTTGCTTGTGAGATGTGGAAATAATTGGAGGAGAGGAGTCTATGGGTTGGGTAGTCTCAGATGCGAGCTGTAGCGTTGTGAGCTGTGGGTGGCATTGAGGCGGTATCTGTGGCAAATAGAAGAAGGGTTATTGATGTTGGATGTTGAAGATCTGCTCATGCGATTGGTTAGTGTGGATGGGGTGCAATATTGTGTACTGTATAGAGGGATTGCTGTTAAGTAAATACAATGTCAGATCTGTCTGTGGTGTTTGAGCGGTGTGGGGGAGATGCCCAGTGTCAGAAGTGGGGTTCTTGCACTTGGTATATTGTACACATAGGCACTGGGCAGTGAGGGTGAGAGGAAGCGTTTTGGGCGGTATAGAGTTCTGTCCTACAGATAAGAAACATACCAGGCACTTTTTCTCCATTAAAATCAGGCAAATGCTCCCAAACAAGAAATGGATAATGCTCGCAACAAAAAATTGAAGTAAAAAAGTCGCAAGGAAAAATGGCGCAGGCCTATAGGAGCCTGCCAAATGCTTCCGCCCTCTCAGCTCGACTGATATGTTCTGGTCAGTTTCACAGGAAGGGAGGAGCTCCAATATTACTACCTTCTCTGAAGAGTAAATGTTAGCTTAACTGCACATTTACAAGAATTAATAGGTGCAAAGAAGTATGAAATGCAAAAGATACGATTCATAGTTAAATATATTTGTACTTGCTTCAATAATACTTCCAAATTGGGAATTGTTAGTACTTTTTTTATCCCCAAAAATCATTTTGCTCTCAACTGTAAAAAGGTGGAGCAGAATTCTCCCACTCCAGAATCTTAGCTGGATTCCCTATGTAAGATTTTTATCCCTTTTTAATTTTATTCTTCTCTGTAGGAAGGAGTGAGTAGCTACCTGTAGGAGACATGAGCCTCGGAGTGTAACACCTTACTGCACACATGTGCAAGGAAAACGAGTAGCCCAAAAGGGGCTGTGGTGGTAAGGTGGATGCAATGCGAGAGAGACCTAGTGAGGGCTCTCTGTCGATCTGACATCTTGGACGGACGCCATCTCTGCTACCTTTTTGACCAAATAAACAGACAGTCTTATTTGTTTTAAGCGTGTTCCGCTTTCGTTTTATGTAATGAAATATGTTAGACCAATAATACATACACTGGATCACTATTACACCTCTAGGCTCCTAACCGAGTTGCTTCCTGCTAGTACAAGAAAGAAACCATCCTTTACAGTTGACATTTGCTCCCTTTGCATACCATTGGATACACCTTGGTTAAATAAATAACATAGACCCATGAGGATCTCCTGATGAACTTGCGCTTTATAACAATCGTTGCACTGGGCTCTCCTAAGAGCAAACACGTTCACATTTGATAAATAACTCTCTGGTATATCCTTTGGATCACCTCAAGTAAGGCACGGTCATGCAAGGTTCATAACTAATCTAGTCTGTCATGAGGAGGTTTCCTGAGAATAAACGCTTTCACATTTGATATATAAATAAACCATTTCTGTCACAGGGATGTCCTGAGAATGAACGCTTTCTCATTTGAGAAGTAAATGACAATTTCTTCCACAGGGAACAAACACTTTCCCATTGGTTACATAAATAATCCTTCCTGTCACAGGGATTTCCTATGAATGAACGCTTTTACATTTTGATAAATACATAACCATGTCTATCACAGGGGTTTCCTGCGTGCCCCACTCGCCCAGTGACGCCACCGGGCTTGTATCCTCCTCTACCTTGGTGGAAACCTTACTCCCTCACAGAGCAGGTCTAGTTCTACTCTCGGACGGGATAAATACTTGCCCCCAGGGCAGTGGCAACTGAGAGAGGCGGAACGATACTGCTCAAAAGGTCGACGCAGGCTCCAGGAGAATGGCAGGACACTGGCTCCTCAAAAGTGGACCAAACCCTACAAGGCCCAATGGGCCTTCACGCGCAATGTCCACCTGGGTCATTCAAACCCACCTCTGCACCACACATCACCTGCGTGCCCACAACTACTGCGCTACTATTAGGAAACGTGACCCTGCAGAGTCACCAGCCCGGAGCGTGAATATTACCTCAGTACTCTCATCCAAACCTGGCCGCGTGTTGGCATAGTAGGACACAGTATCCCTGTTTCACTTCTTCCCTCTCCTACCTGAACGGAACTATGCGGGCCGGAGGCAGCGCCCGACAAGTGCTTCTATGCTCTCACTCGGATTCACTCTCTCGACCCCAGGTGGGGGCGAGAGAACTGCCAGCTCTCGATAAGCAGCCCTTGGTGCCCTCCGTAGAAGTCTGTAGCTTCTGCCCCCTGTCGTCTCGACTGGCGCTCTCTCGAGGCGAACCCCCTCGGGCTGTTATGCCCTACCTGGAGTTACCATTAGCGCTCACCAGAAGGGGAGCTCGTGCAACTCCCGAGGTGAAATCGCCTCACGGGCGGCCTGCTTCCCCTGCTGGTGTAACCTACCATCTCTGGGTCTCGCACATTGCACGCCCTCAAAACACACACCTAGTAGGAAGGACAACAAGGAAGAACAGTAAACAAACGAGCCTGTCACAGAACGGTGCAAGCAGCCCATGCATACTGAAACCCCACAGGAAATGTGAGTTTACACCTAGTAGAGAATGTATGTGCCAGGGCTGGTGAGGATGAACCTATGGTGATAAGGTAGTGGCAGCAGTCGCATGGCTGATGGTTAGGTAGGGGTGAAGGTGGTTGTTGATTGGGCGCTTGTGTAGACAGGCGGCAAGTACATACCTGTGGTCATTTCAGCAGTGCAAGGAAAATGATACACGGTAGAAGGGGCACATGTATCTGACAAGGAAGCAATTCTATTTCTTTTAATCATTACCTTGTGCGCACAGGACAGCACACTGATTCATGCTTTAAGAAGCAATCCAGTTTGGAGGACGTTGGGGAGTGTTGAGATCGAATGAGGCTTGGCATAAAACGACCCTGCCTGCTTGTTCGAGCACTTGACTGGGGAACTGGTCTGCAGAGAGTTGATTTAATGCCATACGACATGACCGAACCAGGTTCCAGATCATCCTGCGCCCCCACCCCTGATGCGGCAGTTCTGATCTATAGTAGGGCGTCAAAGCTAGTTGCTTTGCAATTGTTCTTACACCAAATCCCTCCCAGGACACCAATCCTAGCTGTACATACTGACTTCTACTTCTCTCTGGGGCATGGCTCGAGTGGTACAGCAGATGTTAAAGGCATTCGCATATGGAACTGTAATAAGATGGGAAAGGGCCACTTGTTTGTTTGCTAAAGTTTTATAAAGCACGAGGCAAAGGGCAGAAAAAGGCACTAAGTGCTTTTACTAGGTCTGAGGCTAGCAGACATTGGTAAAGTGAAGATTAAAAGCAATATTTATGCAACAGTTCACTTTGCAATGTGCCTCTGGACTGAAAACTCTTGAGTTCTATACAGGGTGAATTGTGAATAACTTTGTGGTGAGACTACTCGGCCATTGTGTTCCCAAGACTGTAATTCTTCTAAAATTAATCTGGCTGAGCATGTTGTGCACATCGCCTTTCAAGTGTGGCCCACGCTAGCGGACACGAATCACATTACAACACTGCTTTTCTTACATTTCTTCTAGGGGTGAATTGCCTTGCATACGATGAAGCTATTATGGCACAGCAGGACCGCATTCAACATGAGGTATGTAATGTCACTTATATGTGAATGAGAGGGTTGCATGCATCGAAAAAGCCATTTGTGTTTCCAGAGAGAGGGAGAGCTCTTCTAAAATTACAGTTTCAAAATCTATCGTGCTATCATGTCATGCTGTAACGTCCTGTTTTGTGATGTTGCATTTGAAGTGTCTTGTTGCTATGAGCAAGGCTGTTCAGGGCTATGAAAAAGCAGTAATGTGACCTGCAGCACTCCGCCCTTCCTCAAATGTATAATTACACGCTGGCGACCTTCGGTTCTGGAAAGGGCAACATCGTCGAAAGCCGACCCTCAAAAGCATTCTCTGCAACCCTTCCGAACCGAAGATGACCTTGCTGCCCTCTGTTAAGTGGAAGAGCCAGCCCAGGTTCAGAAATGATGGACAATGCAGTTGTTTGCACATTTACTCCCTCTAGAGCCCAGCATCAGACCAAGGTGAACAGACCTAAAGCCACCCTTGTTTAAGAATGCACATGGTTCCTCTCAGCATTTCTGCCTATAGTACTTGTCCTTGTGTGGCCATTCAGGATTTAAGAAGTAGAAATGTTTGCTCTGCTCCTCTTTTGGCCATCAATTGAATACTTTTTCCATTGCCGGTTGAATTGTTACTCGGCATTCGGGTGCATGCAAACTAGAAGCATGTGGACTGGCCAGTCATGCGGTGTGCCCTTTTAAGGTACCTACCCTACTTACAAATTGAAAGGGAATTGAATATATGGTTCCTTTTCAGACTGTTCCAGTTCTGTGACATTTACGGAAAGGTGGTAAAGTACCATTCCATCTACCGCATTTTGTTTCTCAAAAACTGGTTGTTAAAACAATGAAACATACCAGCTTGGAGGAACTTAAGACTGTCCTGATGAATGTGGTTCTATTTAAGTTATACCACTGAAACCGGTCGATGGTGTTTGCCACACTCAAAAAGGCGTTATTTAGCCTATGGTTGAGAGTTTGGGCCAACCTTTTTACATTGCCCACGAGTACCCCCCCACCCCCCAATCATTTCACAATAGTTCTACATGGGAAGCAGTGACTGTATTGTCTTTGTGTTTTAGGACGAGAAAATTCTTTGTTTCTAGTATGTGTGTCTTTTTAAATCTGAACAATCTAGGGTTAGTGTGACAATCGATGGGTCATTAAAAAATATCCTTTCTATTCTCCCAGGTGCATTTTAGCTTCTTTCTTTTACTCTTGTCTCTTCCTTTTCGTACAAAATATTTTTCTGTGGAAGAGTGGTATAAGACTCACAGGGCTGAATGTATTACACACTATAGAAGTTGGTAATTTCACTCTTATTCTGTCACTATTTAGACAGTCGTTGTAACATCGCAACCTAGTTGAGAGTGCACTTTAGGCAGGGATGGCATATTTTTCGCTCTATCCTTCTGTCTTCCTCCACAGCCTTGACTTCACATGTAGTCCATACCACAAGAAAGTGCCGCTAGTTCCCCTGTACTGCATTTCAGTGGTTTATTTACTAACTCACTACATATAATGGCAACCGTCATTCTCTCTCTGTCAAGACTTGGCATGAGGGAGATCCTTTTGTCAAACTCTGCTTTTGTTTCCCCCCCAGCACTCATGCTGCACAAAGCCAATTCCTGGCTGTGACTTCTGTCAGCAGGCCTGATTTTACTAGAGCCCCACTCTGGCTATGAACAGGAAATAATCCAATGTATTGAACTCCTGAGTACACCTCATCATCAATCGTCTAAAACATGACTTAACGGAATCTCTTGTTCCAACAAGTACGATCACATGCCCTCATGTTTTCGTTTCCCTACATGTTGTGAGTCAAGTCTCCGCTTTTGTCTCCCCGATTGTTCCTCTTGTTTCCTTTTCACCCCACAGGCCATGTCTGGTTGTCACCATTAGCAAGTCACAGTACGCTATTTACACGGACAGGTCTTGGTGCTTTAAGACCACTTGGTGGTAATGTGCTCAGTATGAAAGACGCCATAAGCTTGGGAAAGTTACCACCGCACTGTAATGGAGATGTGCCTTCACTTGAGAGAGGGGTTTGGGTGAAGCCCTAATTCATTGGGAATTATTCTATGGAGGTCAATTGGGGCTTTTCAGGGACCTTCAACGCTTACAAATCCTCTCCCTCCAGGGTGTGTCAAAACATATGTTTAGTCACAGTGGAGATGTCTGTTTGCAGGTCTCTAGTGAACCATTCCAGTATAGGTATTTCACTACACTTTCCGGTAGAGTTATCGGAATGTTTTGGCACCAATCCCACTGCTCAGAGAAAAGGAGGCCATCTTTGCTCACCAAAACCTAAGAAAAATGTTCATTATTGAGTCTATTGTCTCTGTTGATTTTCAAGACCAAAGCTATGCCAGATTTGGATCTATGCAAAATGGACCTGAGCTGGATCTCTTGGCTATCACCAACCTAGACTCCTTTAGAAAAGGAATGGTGTATCTTGGATGTGCCTTCCCTCCTGTTGCCATGTGAGCTTGGACTGTTATGAATTCCTCGATACTGAGTGCTGAGAGAATGTTGTGTGCAGTGTATTCCAGGAATGCCGGTTGAAGGGGGACTGGACTGTGAGAGGGGTTGCCAGTGGATGTGTCCTGATGTATGTGTCCTACCTGTGTACTTGTAATTTACTGCTTGTAACCTACAGGCAAGTAAAGGGTATCTTCACTCACCTGAGACTCCAGTGTCATCTGTACCAGGAGTTCACTTCGTAACAAATGGCTAAAAGAAAAGGAATGCATTTTGTAGTTTTCTGATTTGCAGGTCACTAGTCTTCTGTATGTCAGAATGCTGGAATGTTGGTGTGCATGCCTAGAATGTGGAGTGTTGGCCTCTGGGGTGTTCCACAGAGTGACAGACCTGGAGCTGGCTTGGTGCTGGAGACCAGTGGTTTCACACTTAGGTACTTACTTATCTGTACCTGGCACAATAAAGGCACTTGCCATACTTCTTGTCTAGGCGTGGTACTTCAGGAACCGGGAAGGACGCTATAATATTTTATTGATCAAATCTAGAAAACATTTAAAAATCACTTGCTGGATCAATGAACGGAATTTCCCCAAGCACACCCCTGCAGTCCAGTTCTGCCACATAGTTATAAAGCATGAGAGCATGCTCCAGTCCTGTCTACATGTGCTCTTGCTTCCATCCACTGCCAACCTGTTTGTGACCTAGATCCCCACACAAGTGTTGGTGAGCAAGGTCTTGTACGCCTGTTTAGTGCTCCTTGGAGCACCCCTCTGACCTTCTGTGATACAGAAATCCTAAATTATTGGAATAGTCACAAAGCCCATCCTATCTGCGATCCTAGACCCTGTGACCCTGTCTGTGAGCATGTCCCTCCATCCAATGCAATGTGATGGCCTCTTCACAATCCTGAATTTGAGCAGCATCCTATAAATTCCATTATAACTGAGGTTTCTTTCTCCGTCTCTGAACTGCCACCGTGTCTGGTGGCGGTTTTCACTCCCTTGCTTCCATGTCTGTGCAGGGTTCTCCATTTGCTTGCTGCCTGATCCAGGCCACTCCTAATGCATTTATGTGCATGTTTTCCTCTGTCTTGTTTTCAACGTGGGTCCCCCTGCTGTATTGATGCTCTTCTGGATCATTGTTCTTCTGGTAACACTCATGGGCATGTAAAGAGCTGTGCTCACTCCTAAAATGCATTTGTGCTGTGAATCGGACTGGGCAGTGCACTGGTGGATTTGCACTGTTACTGCTGCTCACAATTCCAGTTCAATTATTGCAGCTATGGTGGGGGAGGACTGCCCTGTAGAATCTAGATGTGAGCTATGTTTCCTTGTGTCCTTCAGATTCTTTCCTGTTATCCCCACTGATAGAGCAGGCACTGTAGCATAGGTGGGATGGGACACTTTTAAGTACAAGTGCTCTGAGGTGCAGCTGGCTTTCAGTGGTTTACTGCTTGCTTTCTTGTAGATTGCTGTTCAAAACCCACTGGTCTCGGATCGGTTAGAGCTTTCAGTTTTGTACAAAGAATATGCCAACGACGACTACGTGTATCAGCAGAAGATCAAGGTAAGAACTAAGTGGTTTTAAGTTTTTCAAACAATTGTATTTTAGATTTTTAGATTTAGATGGTAGGTAAGGAGCTGACTGTATGGAGGTAGCTCGCTGATGGCAGCACCCATGGTGTAACTGCATTAGCCCCGAATAACTGGTTGATGTGGGGACATTGCAAAACAAAATATTATTGTACTTCATTTTGTGGGGCCAGGCCTTAGTAGGATCAGAGGCAAACGGTAGGCCCCCCCGCGTCCCCTTCACGCACACACTTCCCCAAGTAGGTTAATTTGTTCTCGATTGCCTTATTTCTTTTGCAGAAACCCGTAGCCCATCACCAAATAATCTTAAAGGGAGACAGGCAGCAAAGGAAGAGACCAAGTTTATTTTCGCACAGCTGTGCCGAAATTGGTCAGGAAAGCAGCATTGCATCTCTGCTTCAAAAAGGCTGGCCTTTAGCTCACAAACCAAGTTTTTCATACAGTTTTCAGGGTTCAAAATTGAGGGGAGCTGGGAGCTATATAGCTCCTGCTTGTTGCCTAGAAGACTCTGATTAGCTTGACTCCAGTGGGTACCAGGAGCTACTTTTGGCTCCCCAGGCCAACTTGTGCTGATGTATTTAAAATTATATTTGATTGTTGCATATCTTAGAACGTTTACTTAAAAATTAATGATAAATCAATAACTATAACCTTGAGTGCAAGTGTTACTTGGATACTTGTATTTGCAAATTTCATTGCTACAGCTCTACAGCTCACATTTACCCCTCAGATAGGCCTGGCTGCTCAGTCACACTACCAACTTGTGCTGTACAGACCTATGGTACCTAATACCAAGCAGATAAGTGTTGTGTAGTCTCACACAGTGTTACTACACCAATTCTTACCTAACAAAGGGGCTGGTCAAAGGCCGGCTATTTACTAAGGCCTGGGGACTTGGTGTAAGATGACCAACTATAATGGTTTTTCGGTAGGACTGCCACTTTGCCTTGGTCACCCCTACAGGAAACCAGCCAGATCGTCCAGGCGTTTATGCTGGCCTAAACTAGTTAAGACCAATGTGAAGGGTGTCATTGCATGCTCATGATGAACCCACATGGTCAGAACTGTTATTTTGAGGCCAGAGGAACGCCCTGAAATCCACAATGGCAGTGAGCAGGATTTTTAAAATGACTACGAAAAAGGTAGATGGCTGTCAGTACGATTTTTAAATGGCTTGCACCCCTGCCAAAGCCAAAACTAAAGTCTAGCTGCCATCAACCTACTCCCTTCGACCTCTAGGGTGATTAAATCACCCTAGGGTAACACTGGGGATCCTGAGAGGCGCCCATGTGACTGGACTGCTTAAGGGTGACCCAAATACCTATACCCTTTATAAAAGGTAAAAAGAGACATAATGGCAGGGGGGCTTCTCCCTCTTGCAACCAAAAATAACCCAGGGAACCACAAATAAGACTGAGGGGTTGGGGCAGGCAGAAAGGTGAGGGGCCCACAAAAATAATTTCCAAAATAGGAATATGACTCAACATCTGCACTGATTAGCGTTTCCCTGATGGGCAAAATTCCCAGCTTGCCCACGAGCACAGCGCCTGGGAAAGTTGGAGTTTGGTTTGTGGTGTGTCCCAGCCTGCTAACACCAAGGAAAGTGAATTGGGTGCCTGTACAACACTTACCTGCTTGGTATTAGGTAACCCAACTTTTGGTATAGGTCTGTACTTCATAAATTGGCAGTGTGACTGAGCAGCCATGCCTATCTTAAGAGGGGTACATGTGAGCTGTAGAGCAGTAGCAACTAAATGTGTGAATGCAAGTAACCAAGTAACACTTGCAGTGAAGGTTTCAGTTATAAATATTTATTTATTTAACACCAATTTTTAAATGGGCATTCTTTAAAAAGGCAATTCTTGTAACAATATAAATACACTTTAAAATCACTTTTCAAAATCAGTCTTAGTGGATACTCTTTGGATATGCTTTTACACAATTCCTACACCCTGAAGTGACTTCATTCACAAGGACAGTAATGGCATTTATATCTCACACTAGTTGTACTTTGCAGATTCTGAGGTTTCAGAAAGGAAAGGTTTTAAGGAGGGGCAGGTTAAGCAGGTTCTCAGTATGTGTGAGAACACTTAAATCTTCCAATGCAATCTAGACAAACCTTTCCCAGCAATAACAGTCTAAAACCGGTTACCATGTATAAGGGACAAACAATATCAAAGTCAATGGGCTAGAAGAATCAGCATGGAGCCAAGACAGCCAAAGTCAATTGGAGCACCGTCTATGGAGCTGAGGCACTTCTTGGGATCAAAGTCTTGCACAAAGTTAGAGAGTTTAAGACAAATCACTTGTAGGATCACCAGTCTGAGAAACAGAGTTGGAATCCTCTCCAAAAGTAAGCCACTACAAGTCCCAACTGAGGAAATCGCAGTTCAAAGACAATGAGGTAAGTCCCCAAGTCAGTACCTCTGGTTTGAAGAAGTGTTCCAGCTGAATTCTGTCCTGTTGCAGCGATGCAGATCCTGAGCTTCAGTCGCGGGGACAAGAGAGAGGACGTCTGGAGGGCTCCTGCTGTGGCACTTTGGAGGTCGTCAGCAGCTACAGGCTCTTCGTTTCAGCAGCACTTTGCAGTTTCAGCGCTCAGTAAACAGCACCATCGCGGTTCTTGGTTACCGGTTGGGCTTCCTTCACTCCTTGGGCCGTGCACTCTGGCAAGGGAACTCTAGCTCGATCATCCTGCTTCTGGGGGGTCCTTGGGAGACTCGTGGAGCTTCTGGACGAATTTCAGACATTACACTCGACTACGGATTTCTCAACTCCTGGCACTCTGTTCTTGCAGCAGTGAAGAAGTACAGCCAGTCAGGGAAGATGGTCCAGTGGAGTTTGTCTCCGGGTTATTTGGTCCCACTAACCCAAGAGAAGAAGTCGTCCCTTCCGGAGCTTCTCTGTCGAATTGAAAAAGTTGAAAAAGGAGTTTCAGCACGGCAGCAGGGCTTCACCGGGCAATTCAAAGGTCCAGCATGATGCAGCAAGTTCACGGTTTCTTCGTCTGGTGTTTCTCCCAGTGGTTGACTCTGCCTCTAGTCCCAAAAACCTCACCTTTTAAGCAGGTATCCCCCATTCATGCACAACCTAGGCTATCAATCCCACAGTAAGGTGGCTGTCCAAAAAGGACAGCCAGCCAATCATCTGGACTGGTTGCATTCAGGCATTCCTAGAGACAATGGACAGGAGTTTCGGGAACCTCCCTCACATCCTGCCTTTCCAGACACACAGGAGCCAGAGGCAGGCTTCAGGGCTGAAGCCCGCCAAAGGCAAACCGAACAAAGGGCTCACACCTGGCTTAATGTACAGAGTAAAACCGAAGAAAAACACAAGAATGGTGAAAAAAGAAGACTGGGGCCATTTTGACGAAATGGTCACCCATGGGTGCTGTACTGCAGGTGAGGGTTCAGCCTGTGGTAGAAAAGCACAATGGAGGAAATGTAAACCACTGGCACCAGCCATTAAAAATATTCAGGGTAACATAAAACCTGTTACTCGAGAATGTAGGATAAGGGTTTACTAGGTATTACCCCCCCAACTCCCCTCCCCCTCCTCAGCACTCCACATAAGGTGGTGTGTATGGTGTGTGCTGGACCCACAAAGAGAAAAGGTGAGTAAAGTCAATTTCACTTTACTATTCTTGGGAACAAAGAAAATGTATTTAAACCTTATGAGTAATCCACTGTGGCACTGCACTGAAGGTGCTGTGTGTCACTATACAAAAAGTAGATGCCTATGAAGTTTGTCAGACTCCGAAAACAGTGAGAAACATAATCCAACTCGGGTCAAAACACATGAGCGAGTGAGGGAAAAGGTCCCACTCAATCCAGGGTAAAATAAATCCTGTAGTCCAGCAAAAGAGATGGCGGTCTCTAAGGTTGAAGGGAATTGGCACTGAAATGAGAATCCTCCCTAACACCTTTTGCGCCAGAAAATTGTTTTCATCTTACAGAGCAGTGCTAAATTAAGGATTCATCGGGAGGAAGCCCTCTACAGTGAGGAAGACCTGTACATTGGCTTGACAAAAAGTGCTCCGCACCCTTCATGACTCTTTGAAACATGTGGCGAGTCTTTGAGGGGGAAACTTCAGTCCTTGGTGAGACCCGTGGTCGCGGTCTGCAACCACAACTGAATTTGGGAATTACGCGCACTTCTGGGGCATCCTCATTTGATTCTACGGCCATCTGTTATGCCAGGCTGTGCTGCCTGAATTCTCTGTAAAGAGCGCAAACCCTCATTGGATGCGCAGGAGATGCCCGCATTCAAACTTGGTGGGCCTTCCCTTTCAAAACACTGTGCAGCCAGTCGTTCCCATGAACACCATGTCACCTTAGTGCAGATTGGTGCCTGCTCGCCCATAACGTCAAATCAGAAGCCGGCAGGCTTGGCCGGCCCGCACAAAGAAAGCCCACAGAAAAAGGCCCCGTCTGTGCCTGTCCGGGCTGGAGGGCCCCCCACCCCGGCCCCTTGTTAAGCCGAATGCTGCACACCAGGACATCCTGGCTACCACAAACACAAATTGTGAGTCCTTGCGCCCTCCCTGCTCCTCATGTGATTGGTGGCTGAACTTCCCTTTTGACTTTCTCCAATCACCTTAACCACTAAACTGTCCAATCCGTGCCACTCTCCCTTCGCCACCATACTTCTATTTGTATTGTGACTTCTCCATTTCAAACGGTTGTTAGCCTGTTTTTTATTTCACTGCCTTGACTTGTGCATGCACAGTGATCCTCTTTAAAAATTGGTTCCAGGTGGGATTGTGCTTTCATCTTGCTTCCATTTGTGCACTGCATACTTGATCATGTTGATAATCATATCCTGGACCCTCTCCTATCGCTTTGCATTACTGCCCCCCCTTATCTACTAGGCCACATTGAGTATGGGTCAGGAGGACTGTGCAGTGCAGCCCCACTTCTCCTTTCCTTTACTTTCACTCTTCCATCTCTCCTTTGCCACAATGATGGCAATCGCCATCTCTCCTGTGTTCTCTAATTGCTACTCTTATTACCTCCTGCCCCCCCCCCCCCCTCTCAATAAGTCAGGTATTAAAAAGCAAAAGAGAGACATCCTGCATGCAAACCCTGGCTTTCCCATTGCAGACACCTACGTCAGCGCAACCTCCAGAGAGGTCTCGCTGTTATCCGTTTCTCTGCCCCTCACCAGATATATGGACTCCTCATCTCTACTCTCTCCCCTTTCTTTTCCTCTCCCATTAACGGTGGCACCAAGTGGGAAATCCTCTTGGCCGGCTTCTCATCCTTGCGTTGCATCGTTAATGTCTACCACGCAGGGACTATCTTGGTTCAGGGTCCTCAACCCAACCTCCCTCACTTTGACCGGATCATGCCTTCCCTCATTAACTTCCTTCCTTCTCTGCCCCCCAAACCCTCCCCCCCCCCCCCTCCCCCGCACCACTCACTGTCGCTCGCCTGTGACTGGAGCATAACACCCCTGTACTACTCAGAAAACCTTCAAAGGAACAGATCTCCTCCACTTGACGACTCTTAACACCCCCTCAGCCAACAAATACTCTGCCGACATCTGCCTCCTTCTTGAAGACTGACCTCTCCATTCTCACTCTCACCAAGACTTGGTTCAATGCCAGGCTTTTCACTCCCTCCTCCCAGACGGCTTCAAGGTAATTTCCAAGCCTTGTCCTCACCGTGCTGGCACCTTATTCTACCCTGAGTGGGTTCCTTCTTCCATCTTATCCACCCAGCTCTACTCTTCCTTTGAGAGCCTGGTATGCAAGATGGCTATCTCTCCCTCCTCCACTCAGAACATTGCTACCATTTACCGGCCTCCAGGCTCTACCACCCTGTTCCTCTCTGAATGGGCTTATTTCTGCTCCTCCTAACTTTCAACCACCTCCACCATCCTCCTCTTGGGTGACGTCAACATCCAATTGCACTCCCCTGACTCAGCATCCACTCTTTTCAGTGACCTCTGCACCTCTCTATCTCTCTCCATTCTCCCCTCTGATCCAACCCACTCGGCCCCCACTCTATCCCTCTCTTGGCCAAACCATTCTCTCCTCTCCTCCCACTTGGGTCCCTTCGGCCCTCCTACCGCTCCCTCAAAAGCCCTGCCAACCTCGTTCACGAGCATCCGCCCGATGAAACGAGTGTCAGCTTCTGCCTTTGCTTCTACCTTCACCCCCTACTGCAGACTCTTCCACTGACTGCTCTCATCAACTTCCACTTGGCCATCACCAGCACTCTTGACATCCTTGGCTCAGCCACGAGGATCCGCCTGAAACCTGCCTCTAGGCCTAACACTTGGTACATCTCTATCTTGCAGCCCTGAAACGGAAGTGCAGAGCGGCGTAACGGAAATGGCAAACCTCAGGCTCGCCCTCTGACAAACTGGCCTACTGCCTGCTCCAAAAGTAATACAAACTCTCCATCTGTGCCAAGAAAAGGGACCACATTCAGGCACAGGTTTCTGGTGCATCCAATGACGCAGCAGTACTTTTCAAAATATGCAGGGAGCTAGACAACCCTTTCAGCAGTCTCCTCCTCTCCTCTTCCTTCCCAGGCCCTCTGCAACGCACTGGCCACACTTTCCCACCAAAACTCATCCTGAACACCCTGTTACGCACCCGCCAAACCCATCCACACCCCTTTGTCTCCCTTGACCACTCACCCGTCTCCTTCGCACCTGTCACACCCGAAGAAGTTACCAGAGTTGTCCGCTCCATGAAGGTTTCTTCCAAACAGGTTCCCCCCCGCTCATCCAGAACCATCAAGGACAACATTGGTTCTCTTGCCCTTGCACTCGCTGATTTCTGCAAACACTCTTTCGCCACTGGACCTTTCACCTCCTCTCTCAAGTACTCCCTTGTGCACCCCCTCAAACCTTCAGCAGACCCTGCCTGTCCAGCCAACTATTGCCCTATTTCTATCACCCCCTTCCAGTGTTATGCAGACAACACTCCACTTTTTTCAGACTGCCTGCTGCTTCTCTCTCCCCTTGCTTCATCCCTGACTTCCTTCATCCCTGACTGCCTATCTGCCATTGAGGCCTGGTGCACTGCCAACGATCTCTGCCTCAATATCAGCAAAACTGAGATCCTTCCCATTGGGACCCCTGCTCCCTCCTTCGTCCCTTCTCTCTGGCCTTCCTCCATGGGCTCTCCCCCAGCTCCTTCTTCTGAAGCCAGAAACCTTGGAGTCCTCTTTGTCTCATCTCTCTCCTTCCTCCCTCACACTCCGGACATTGCTAAGAAGTCACACTTTCAACTCTTCCTTCTCAAAGGAATTCTCCCTTTTCTCACATATTCCAGAAGCTCAATATTTCCTGAGCCCTGTTCTCTCTAGGCTTGAATATTGCAATAGCCTCCTCCTTTAATCTACCTTCAACTCTGCAACCCCTTCAGCTAATCCAGAATAGCGCAGCAAGACTCATCCTTGGCCTTAAGCCCAGGGACCGCTACTGTCCTGCCCTAAAATGACTTCACTGGCTTCCGGTTGCTGCACGGATTCAATTAAAATCCCCCTGCATCATCCACAAGGCTGCCTGGGGCCTGGGACCACACTGTCTACAACTCTCTTACAAAATACTGTCCTTCCAGACCTCTATGTTCCTCTGGCACCAACTCCTTGTGTGTGAAGTGTTTCGCTAAACAGCATGGGGTTGTTCGCTTTCCTCACCAGGATCCCTCCTATGGAACACCCTCCCCCTTCCTCTGCGTCTTGAGCAGGACCTTTTTAAATTCCAAAAGCACATCAACTTTCCTCTTTTCCTCCTCCATCCCTGCTCTGCAAATCTCACAGTTGCTGTGATTGGTGTCTTGGACCCTTATGCATCCTTTCGGCCCCTGACCACCCACACCCAATCTCCCCATCTTTCAGCACTTGTCTCGGCACACCCTCCGCCCTGGAGACTCTCACTTTTCAACCGGATGCGGCTCCTGGCCGTATAGTACTTACATACCTGGCACTTCATCTGTGTCATCCACGAGCAGGGACACTCCAGCACCTACCACACTGCCCTCTTCCTTGCTGCAGTTGCACATGCTGAATACTCACAAGGCATAATAGTTTTGTACTTTCCCTTCCCCCACTGTATTATTTTTGTGTATTTTAATGTACTTCAATCCCATGCTCCCTCCCTGTTGCCGCTTTGAAACAGAATTTATTTGCTGTATAACCGAATAATAAATAGCTTTATCAACCCAAGGCAGGCATTTCACACGGGTGAGGACCACACACACCTGGTTTCACCCTTACTAGGGATCATCAGGGTAATGTAGTCTTGACAGAACTTGTGATGCAGCATTGGGGCTTGTTTATCAAAGACCAGAAAAATGATGGTGGGTTTTTATAAAGGCTTGGAGCGAGTCTCTGACCTGGAGGTGAACTTGCCACAGCATCACCTAGTATCCATCGCTGCATGTGTGACTTGGCTCAGAAAAAATGGCTTCTTGGAACCCCTCACATAGTGGGTTCTTAAAAAGAAAACAACCTTTTAACAGTTTCAAGCGCCAGAAGAAATTTTGAGAGCTCTTACCAGACCGTGTTGGACAGGTTTGTGATTGGATTTTTTTTCTGCTATGAAATTCTCTGATTTCCGACTGTACACAAGTGTTTCTAGGTGCCGCAAGGGAGCGGAGACGGAGGGAAGACGAGACACATTATCCTACTAGACCATGTGTCATTCGGATTGTGCGTGCGACAACGAGTGTGTAGAGGGAAGGGAAGTGATGGGAAGTGCAGGGGAGAGGGGGGGGGGAGTCAGGGCAACATGGCTCGTGAGTAAGTGCAGCCAGGGCAACGTGGCGCTGAGTAAGTGCATTGAGGCAGGGGGGCTGTAGCAGTTGCAGATACAACCCCTAAGGGCACTGTAGGCCAGGAGGCAGTGCAAGGGAGATGACATGGAGGAGCCTGGTACCCAGTGAGGCTCAGCATACGGGTAGGTTAGCACAGAAGCGAGAGAGAGAGAGAAGGCAAAGGAGAAAAGGATGTTCTTGAGCTTCCGGAAGTCTGAGGGGGCATGGAGGCACATGCAGAGGAAAGAGATCTATCCTTGACTCTGTTGGGAGAAGCGTCTGACCCTCAGAGTTGGAGGTAGCTGAGTGAAGGGCTCTAGAAGGAAGGCATTTAGATGGAGCTAGTTGGATATAGTGAGGACCCTGGCCCCAGAAAGTCTTTTGGACAATGCAGAGGGTCTTGAACTTGATCCTTGCAGCCACCAGGAGCCAGTGGAGAGATTTCAGGGCTGGGGGAGATTGCGGTCCCTGGGCTTGATGCCAAGGATAAGTCTTGCAGTCCTGTTCTGGATTAGTTGCGGGGGGGGGGGGGGGCGAAGAGTAGAGTTAGGCAGATTGTTGCGATAGTACAGCCTGGAGAGTACCAGAGCTCTGGAGACAGTGGGTGTCGGGGATAATTTTCATTTCTGTGCTAATTCCCTTCAACCTTAGAGACCCCAGCTCTTTTGCTGGGCTTGGGACTTTTTCATTTTAACTCCGGAGTGAGAGGCATTTTTCTCACTCTGTCATGTTTTTACCTGATTTGGATTTTGTTTTCCACTGTTGGAGTATGACAAACTCCATGCGCATCTGCTTTTTGTATGGTGACCTACAGCGCCGTCAGTGCAGTGACGCTCAGAAATCTATCCTTTTAGATTTCTCATAAAGTTTAAATTCCTTTTCTTGGGTGAACTACAGTTCACGAGAAGAGTAAGGTGAAATTGACTTTACTTGCCTTTTCTCTTTTTAGGCCCAGCACACACTATCTTATGGGGGGTTACTTAGTAGCCCCTTATCCTACTTTCTCATTTAACATTTTTATGTTACCCTTGCCTACTTTAAATGGCTGGTTGCAGTGGTTTACTTTTTCCTACCATTGTCCTTTTCTACCGGAGGCTGAACCCTCAGCTGCAGTACAGCATTTTTTTCAAAATGGCCCCTGTCTCCTTTTTTCGCTATTTTCTGTGTGTGAGGTCTTTCTTGGGTTTTACTCTGTGCGTTGAGACGTGTTTGAGCGTTTTGTCTGTCTTGCCTTTGGTGGGCTTCAGCGCTGAAGCCTGCCCCTGGCACCAGCGTGTCTGGAAGGGCACAATGTGGGGGCTGGTCTCAACTCCCCTGTCCTTTGTCTCTAGGAATGCCTGAATGCACTAGTCCTGATTGGCTGGCTGACTGTCCTTCGAGGACAGCCACCCTGCTGCGTGATTGACAGCCTAGGTTGTGAATGAATAGGAAACCCCTGCTTAAAAGGTTAGGGTTTTGGGACTACAGGAGAGTTGACCAGTGGGATAAACATCCGACGAAGAAACTGTGAACGAAGCATGCTGCAACCTCCTGGACCTTTGAATTACCTGGTGAAGCCCTGCTGCTGCACTGACCTCCTTTATCACCTTGACGGAGAAGCTCCACCGTAACGACTTTGTCCCCTTGGGTTAGTGGGACCAACTAACCCAGAGACGAACTTCACTGGACCACCATCCCCGACTTGCTGTGCCCCTCCGTTGCTGCGGCAGCCCAATGCCAGGAGGTCGCGTGTCCATAGTCAAGCGCAACGTCTGCCGTGGAACAAATCAAGACTAGCGGCTCCCGGAGCATCCTAGGGACCCTCCAGAAGCAGGACCCCCAGATCCAGAGTCACCTCACCACAGTGCAGGACCGAGGGAGTGAAGGAAGTCAAACTGGTGTGAGAGATCGGCGCTGAAACCGCGTGTGCTGTGTTGGGCAAAAATTAATGTAGTAACCCTGTGGGAGACTACTCAACCCTTGTCCTCTTGGCAATAGTTAACCCAACCTTTGGTATATGCCTGTACTACACAAGTTGGTAGAGTGACTGAGCAGTCAAGCCTATCTCAAGGGGGCTCAATGTGAGCTGTAGGGTTGTAACATAGAGATTCACAATGACATGTATCCAAATAACACTTATGCTCAAGGTGTCTTGATTAAATATGTATTTATTAAATTAACAGTCAGTTGAATAAGCCTTCTTTAGAAGGGAGCAAATATGTAACCCTTTAATATAATTCAAAATACACAACTCTCAGTTTCAATAAATCAGTAGATAGCCTTTTGGGATGGCACACACACTCCCTACACACTCAGGTGACTTCAATAAGTAGTACAATGTGGACATTGAAATATCACTGGTACATTTAGAGCAATAATGAGTTTGTTGTCAAAAAAGAAAAGGTTAGGGAAGGAAACAATGGTTAACACGTTTCTCAAACAGGTAAGCACTTTTGAACTCCCCAATGCAGTATAGATTATCCCTTTCCCAGCTATAAAAGTAAAGAATGTATGACCTTTTGGAGGGACAGATTAAACACAAAGTCAGAGGTTAGAAGAGTCTTCAGGGAACCAGGACAGCCTGTGTTACTTGAGCAGTCTAGTGAAGCTGAGGCACTTCTTGAAGGTAAGTAAAACGTCTTGCACAATGTTAGAGTTTTTGTTGAAAAAGAATCACTTGATGGGCCACAAGCTGGGAGGCTTGTGAGGGGCAAAGCTGCAAGCAACTCTGCAAAAGGCAACAAATGTAAGTCTCAACTGAGAGCAAGAAAGCTACACAGCAAGAGGTAAGTACCCTTTTGTTCACAGTACCTTAGGTCTGAAGAAATTGGTTCCAGCTGGCTTCTGTTCTTGTTGTTGTATGGCCGATCCTGTTGTTTCTGGGCCTCAGTCGTGGTGACAAGAGGGAGGACGTATGGGAACTACTGCACTACGATTCGAAGGTCGGCGGCAGCAATGGACAAAGTTCAGATCAGCGGCACGTCATGGTTTCAGCTAATCGCAAATAGCCCCACTGCGGTTCTTGGACACCTTGTGGACTTTCCTCACCTCTGGGGTCCAGCACTCTGAGGTGACTCAGGCTTGGTTAGTCCTGCTTCGAGGGAGTTCAGAGGATCTTCCTGGAGCTCGGGTCTGACTTAAAAACAATGCACTCGATTCAGGTGTTCCTGTCCCCTTGCGCTCGGTTCCTGCAGCAGCAATGGAAGTACTGCCAGCAGAGAGGGTTCCAGTCGAGTTCGTCTTGGGGCTGATTGGTCCCACCAACCCAAGGGGAGAAGTCGTCCTTGCCTGGCTTCTCTTGTCGATCAGAATTCAGAGCTTCAGCAAAGCAGCAGGGCTTCACCGGCAAACCAATGGTCCAGGAGTTGCAGCAAGCTTCTCTTCCAAGTTCTTCTTCGGATTCCTTCCTCCAGTCACCTTTTGGGTGCATTCCAGTAACCAAGGAGACTAAACACAGGGAGTTTGGGAACCTCCCTCGCTTCCTGCTCTGCCAGATACGCTGGAGCCAGAGGAGGGTTTCATCCGTGAACCCCGCCAAAGACAAAATGAACAAAGGGACCGAACCTTATTTGGCACGCAGAGTAAATCTCAAGAATGACCTTTACAACAAGAAATGGTGAAAAAAAGAAGACTGGGGCCATTTTGACAAAATGGGCACCCATGGGTTCAATACTGCAGCTGAGGGGGATCAGCCTGCGGTAAAAACGCACAATGGTAGGAAAAAGTAAACCACTGCCACCAGCCATTAATTGTAGAAAGGGTAACATAAAAATGTTACATGAGAAAGTAGACAAGGGGGATACCAAGTAACTCTGTGTGCTGGGTCTACAAAGTTACAAAAGGTAAGCAAAGTCAATTTCACTTTACTGCTCTTGGAAACAGTTTATCCAAGAGAAGGTATTTAAATCCAAAGGACTTCTCTGTGACACTGCACTGAATGTGCTGTGTCACAATGTAAACATATGACGCCTATGGAATTTGTCAGACTCCAAAACCAAATGAAACACAGTTCAAATCACAGAAAAATACATGAGAGAGTTGGTAAAAGGTCTCACTCTTTCAAGGATAAAAATTAAAAGTCCTTAAATCCAGCAAAAGAGCTGGGGATCTGTAAGGTAGAAGGGAATTGGCACATTTCTGAGAATCTCCCTAACAGTGACTGAGCAGTCGGGCTTATCTCAAGAGGGGTAAATGTGAGCTGTAACGCTGTAGCAATGAAATCCACAAATACAAGTAGCCAAGTAACACTTACACTGAAGGTTTTGTAATAAATAATGAATTTATCATTTTTAAATGAGCAGCCTTTAAAAAGGGCAATATATGTAGGAATTTTAAAATACTTTACTCGGAATCAGCACAAAGCTAGTAGATACTGCTCCTTACACACTCCCTACACTCGGAGTTCACTTCACTAATTAGGACAGTAATGGCATTTATATATCACTTATGCATTTTGTTAATTCAGAGGTTGACAGAAGGGAAAGGTTAAAGGAAGGAATGCGTCAAACAGGTTCTCAGAGCATGTGAGCACTTTAAATCGTCCAATGAAGTCTAGATAAAAACTTTCCCAGCAATATTAGTTTAAAACCAATGTATCACCTATGAGGGACAGTAAGAATCAAACTCAAATGGAATAGACAAGTCTGCAGGGAGCCAGGACAGCCAAAGTCAATTGGAGCAAAGTATATGGAGCTGAGGCACCTCTTAGATAGTAAAAGTCTTGCACAAAGTTGGAGAGTTTGTTTGATGAAAAATGAGTGTAGGGTCACAAGTTATTACACTTGTAAAGGTAGAGCTGAATTCAAGTCTAGCAAAGCAGCTACTGACACTGAGGTAAGTGCCCCAAGTCAGAACTGTACCTTCGGTTAGAAGTGGTGGTCCAGCTGGCTTCTGTCTGGTTGCAGCGATGCAGATCCTAGGTTCCTGGGCCTCATTCGTGGGGACAAGAGAGAGCACGTCTGGGGACTCCTGCGGCAGCAATTCAGAGTCTGCGGCAGCTACAGGCGTTCTTCAGGTCAGCAGTAAACGGCACCACTGCAGATCTTGGATACCGGTTGGGCTTTTGGGCTTCCTTCACTCGAGTCCTGCACTCTGGTGAGGTGGCTCGCGTTTGGGTCGTCTTGCTTCGAGAGGGTCCTTGGACTCCTGAAGCTTCTGGCCAGATCAGACGTTGCACTCGACTACGGATTTCTCGATGCCTGGAACTCGGTTCCTGCAGCTGCAAAGAAGTACAGCCAGTTGGGGAAGATGGTCCAGTGGAGTTCGTCTGGGGGTTAGTTGGTCCCACTGTCCCAAGGTCGTCCCTTCCGGAGATTCTCTTGTCGATTTTTAGAAAAGGAGTTTCAACACAGCAGCAGGGCTTCACCGGGCAGTTCAACGGTCCTGGTGGATGCAGCAAGCTTCGTTTACTGTTTCTTCGCCAGGATATCCTTCCCTTTGGTCGACTCTGTCTTCAGTCCCAAAACACTCGCCTTTTAAGGTTTCTCCCCTTCATGCACAGTCTAGTTGCCATTCAAACAGCAATGTGGCTGTCCTACTAGGACAGCCAGCCAACCAATCTGGACTGGGTGCGTTCAGGCATTCCTAAAGACAAAGGCCCGGGGAGCTTCAGGAACCCCGGTGAAGTTTATGAAGCATATCCCAAGATTATCCACTGCCTTTATTTGACTCTGAAAAAAGTTTGATTTGTTACAACGAATTGCCTTTTGTAGGGGAGGACTGGTCCAGGAGACCCCTCTCGCCTGCGTTTCTTCCCCAGGTGAGGGCTATGGCCCATTGGGCGTTCCCTCATGCCACCCGGGCCCAGGTGGTGGAGGGCTCACCCACTGGAGACATTGCCCACACGTATCGAATGCCCACATGTATTGATTACAACACAAATTCAGCTAGGCCCAGAAACCATTCTTTGCCCGGTAAAGATGGTGAGCTCAGCGCACTGTAGCGCGGCCCCCACCCTTGGAGAACATCCCTGTTGCCGCAGCACCCTGGCAGATCCGCTGCAAGCACGTTCCCACGAACAAGACGGACATGAGCTAGCGCAATACGCTAACATTGTAACAGTTCACCTCCCGCAGTGTACCATCACTATCAGCATGACCCGGCCAGCAGGCCTGAACAATGAGAAGAACGGTAAAATGGTCCTCTGATGGCAGACAGTCTTTACATATATATGTATATATAAATGTCAAGTCCTCTTGCATTATTTCTTTCTTCCACAAAATATACACGCCTGTAGAATGTATTAAAATGAGAGAGTATGCTCCCATGATATAAGCTATAGCGAGCCCGCACTATTGCAGGTGGATGCTAATGATAAAGGAACGCTCCAGGGATCTGTTTGTTGCGTGTATCTCTGGGCAACCTACCTCACATGGTTTCGCGCCATAACTAAAGCTAATGCTGCTAGAGTACACGAGAAAGCGAATGTAACTATGCTATGAACTCATGTAAAGGATGCGCGAGAATGCACTTATCATGTGTGTAGGTCTAAGCCCCTTATGTGCCACCACCGTCACGTACAGTGGCGGGTCGTTTTCTATGTACTCCACTGATCCAACTACTACCTCATTTACTCCGAATGTATATGCATGTAACTAAAACACTGTAGCTGCTAGAATATAATGTACAAATATGGTGCTCGGACTGGGTATAATCAAGACGCATCCAGCAAAGGTTAAATGCATGTGTTGAAGTGATTTTAAATAAGTATTATAGAAAGTATTCAAATGTTTGCGATGTCTTTACCTATATTCGGCAACACTCGAGGGAGATACCTTTGTGAAAGCGTACAAGGCCTCGATGTATCCCCCTCCCTCCCTCAGAAGGCTGCCAAGACATGAGAACAGAGCCCCGCTCTGCGTTATCACGCCTCCCCCGACCCGACTGGAGCCGCTTCAAAGACTTGGAACCCCACTGCAGCACCCAAGGCCGCGGCCAGCCACCTGCATTATTTACAGCGTAGCAGTAAACCTTAGTTTAAACTCAAGCGCCCCCTTGTAAACCCCACAACCCACCGGACTGTCTCAGACCTATGGCCCTGTGCAATCAGGACACCCAACACTTTGACGACACACAGCGAAACATCTATAACCACTTCTAACAAGACAGAAAGACCTGTACCACCCGCCCCAGTCCCCGAAGCTTAGCCCCGCGACCTACGGTCCCGGTCAACAGATCACAAGTAACCCGGCCTCGATATATTATCTCCAGACCCCTCACAAGGTGCATTCCTCCTGTGTTGCATTAACCTATTGAAAGATTTACTAAAGAGAATAGAACTGTAAATGACTGAATGACTGCGGGGTGCATGGCAGAGGGCAAGTAAGTCAGGAAAGGCATTCATCTCTGCCACAGGCCGCCTCAGCACACCAACACCGCCCGGATGAACTCAAGCCGACCTGCCAGGCCCAGCCCAACCCACGAGGGTGACCAGTGACGTCCTCCAGCCAAGACCAACCACACCGCAGCAGCACCTATAGTTAGTCGTCGCCACCCAATCCCAATGAACTTGTGCCCCCTATAGTATGTAGGTTTTGATGACGTTTTTTGTAAATATATACGCCTGTCTTTGCTATTGTCAGACAGAGCGCTCTCGGAGTTTGCAGAGTTCTTTGCATGCCCAATTCTGATCGATAAACTCCCATTTACGCTCACCCGCACTCTGTCTTGGCCTTATTCCCATTTTGGGAGAGTCCTTCATTGTCTCATATTGCGGGGAGGATCGTGCTGTTTGGGGACGCTTGCTTTCACTTTTTAAAGAATACCTATTTAAAACTGACATTAAATAAATAACTAGAACTAAAACATTGAGTGTGAAGTGTTACTTGGCTACTTGTATTTACGAATTTCAATTGTACAGCTCATATTTACCCTTCTTGAGATGGGCCTGGCTGTTCAGTCACACTACCAACTTGTGTAGTACAGACCTATACCAAGCAGATAAGTGTTGTGTAGTCTTACACAGTGCGACTGCACCAATTCTTACCCAACAGTGAGCTTCCGGGGGAAGGTGAGAAAAGATAGAATGCCTTGGAGGAGGTGCAGCTGGAAGTGGGCTTTCCCTTCACATGTGCAATACTTGTGAGCATCTGCATGCAGAGTTAGAACTCATTAAACAATGTCAAAATGTGTTTCTTAATTTCGTCTTTTCCTTTTTGGCTGCAGGATTTACACAAAAAGTACACACATATCCGAAAAACCCGCCCTGATGGCAATTGCTTCTACCGAGCGTTTGGCTTCTCTCACCTGGAGGCACTACTGGATGACAGCAAAGAGCTTGCAAGGTAAATGTGCAATTGATCCAACACGGTAGGAGGTGTGCACCAGGGAACACAGTTGTTAGGCTTGTGCAGTATTCAATAAGTGTAGTTGTGTGGTACTTGGTCTTTTGCTCAACCTCACCACCCAATTGATGGTTTTGGTTAGTGCTCATCATTGAGTGGTTGCCAATGCCAGTTTGGAGTGATATACCCGAAGGTTGACCTGTCCAACTGATTAACCACTTGGTGACAAGCAGGGACTCGCACCTTCAAGGTGAGGGGGGGTTGGGATGGGGGAATTCATGATTGGGGGGGTGCATCTAAGGTGCGGGGGCGCTCGGATACATTGGAGTCCAGGTGGAGGGTATGAGGGTAACTAAGGCTAGGGATGAACGCCCATCTCTAGAATAGAACTGAGAGGGTTGAGGTGTTAGAGATCGTAGAGTAGGATAAGGAATGATTGTAGCGTGTGGGTAATAGGGGTTGGGGGGGGTCGGTGGTGGTGCAACGCCAGGGTATTGGGGAGTCCAGGTGGAGCAATGCGTGGGTAGCAAAGCGTGGCTTAAGGGGAGCACCCACTACAAAGGAGAGTACAGGGAGAGTAATATGGGAGAGGTTAAAGGGCATCAATGGAGCTGAATGGGTTTGTTTTTAGGAGGGAGGGAGTGCAGTTTTATATGTTGCATACTATTCAACCCCAAGTGGTCAACTGCTAGAAAAGATTTCTCTTGAAGCAACCTTTCCTCCAGGACCTCCCAAACATTTTGTATTCTCCTGACACGACTTTTTACAGTGGAGTACAGCCTTCAGCTGCATTCAACTGGGCTTTAGCTCATTGTTATGGAGAAACTGACTGTCAGTACTGAGAAACTTTGTTTCTCTTAGTCATTCGACTTTGTTTCCACTTGTTGGTAAAATGTTATCATTGTGCAAAGTACCTTTCAGTACTGTGCAATGGGGCCTTTGTGTTTAATGGCCCTAGACACCCTCTAAAGAATATTTGGTGAATGTACAATGTGTCTTTGAACAAACTGGTGGCTGTTGGGTAAGAATTGATGTAGTAACTCTGTGAGACTACACACCACTTATCTGCTTGGTATTGGCTAACCCACCTTTGGTATAGGTCTGTACTACACAATTTGGTAGTGTTGACTGAGCAGCCAGCAAGAGGGGTGAATGTGAGCTGTAGCAATAAAATTTGCAAATATAAATAGCCAAGCAACACTTGCACTCAAGGTTTCATTTATACATATTTATTTAACATCAGAATTTTTAAATAAGCATTCTTTTCTTTAAAAATGGCAAGATATGTAACAAATATACTTTTCAGAATCAGCATAAGTTAGTGAATACTCTTTGGATATGCGTCTTACACACTTCCTACACCTAGAGGTGACTTCATTCACAAGGACCGTAATGGCATTTATATATCACTAGTTTTACTTTGCAGATTTGAGGTTGCAGAGAGGAAAGCTTAAAGTAAGGAAACGGGTTAAACAGGTTCTCAATAGATGTGAAGACAACTTAATCTCCCAATGAAATCTAGACAAGCCCTTTCCCAGCAAGAACAGTCTAAAACAAGTTACCACCTCTGAGGGGCAGAAATATCAGTCAATGGACTAGAAGTGTCTGCAGGGAGCCATGACAGCCAGAGTCAATTGGAGCAGTCTATGGAGCGGAGGCACTTCTTAGATGAAGTCTTTCACAAAGTTAGAGTGTAGAAAAATCACTTGTAGGGCCACAAGCTGTTAAGCCTGTGAAAAGCAGAGTTGGTCATGTTTAGTCTACTCATGATGTCTCGTCCTAATATGTTTATAGGTGTCTGTCTAGAGTAGAGGTAGTGATAGATTGTGATCATATATATATATATATATATATATGAGACCTCAGTAAAAGGAACCACTTCCTGAGCACAAGAGAATTCTTGAGTGTTCATGGCATCGCCTGACAACGTAAATATTCCTTCCCTAATGCATGACCTAGTCGCCCCGGTGTTAACAAGAAAGGAAAACGTTTTGTCACCTATCGCCAACCGCAAGGTTGGGTGTGATAGACAGGATGGAACACACAAAGTTCGTCTGTGGGCTGTCCTATTGTGGGTACATGGACGATCCATTTCCTGTGAAGGGGCTAACTCCCCCAGTCATCGGACGGGTACTGTCGCCACTGTGTCCACTTGCATTGGTGCATCGTCATTCTGTATCTGGGCTAGTTATTGTGTGCTCCCGCTAATCTTTGGTGCTTGTAAATACTGTGGTGTTGGTGCTAGCATCTGTGGTACCTGCATCTGTGCTGGTGGTGCTTGCGCTTGTTCTTGCAGCATTTGTTGATATGCACCTTGCGTCTGCCCTTGTGGTTGCTGGTCCTGTGTAGTATAATCTTCTTGGCCCCCTTGATTTGGCTGCTGGCCCTGCTCGCCCCAATTCTGTTGCATCCCTCCTAAATCTGCATACCCTTGAGATGTGCCCTAGCTGCCCAAAGGTCCAGCACTGTGGTGGCTCCTGTCCTTGCCCTGGAAAATCCCCCAGAAAGTCCCCTGGGTTCTGCTGCACCTGTTGTCCATATTCCCGAAATCCTCCTGGAACCCCCCCCCCCCCTTGGTTGAGATGCATCGATGGCTGGAAGCCACGCCCCCTTTGTAGACCTCCCGCTGTGGGCTCCTCTGCCTCATGTATCCTCTCCCCATGGGCCATGCGAACTGTTGTGGTTGCTGATGCTGCATCTACTGCTGTGTCTGTGGGGTGGGGCTGGGTATAACTGTCCCTTCCATCGCATACCATGATGGCTTTCTCTTTACTAATTTCGCTTCATCTGCCTTCCTCTCGTTCCGCTTTTTGCTTAACATCTCCTGCCATAGCCTACAATGATGCACTATCGTGAGCTGTATCTCTGGCCATCCTTTCTCTTCCATCCCTACCAGTTTCTTCAAACTCTTCTGGACTGGCTCTGGTAGTCCCTGCACTAATGTATGATCATCTATTGCTACTGTTTTACACCCAGGCGCTCGAGTTTTGACACGCCAAACCTCTTGAATCACCTGTATGTACTGCACAGGATCTTCATCTTTCTTAATCTTGCGTGACGTAATCTCCCCTATGTCTGACGTGTCTGGGTATTGTGATCTCAATGCTTGCCACAGTCCCGGCCTACAGTTTGCAAATGGTGACCCGTTGTGTGCTGTCATCACCCCTGGGAACTCTGCCCTTTTCCATACATCAGCTGTGTCTCCTAATATCGATACGGAGTCACTTTACGTCACCCACTGCTAATCTGTGGCCAGCTGTCATCTTCTCCATCTTATAAATCCATTTCCCCTCTCCCACGCTCAATGATGGTAATCTACACTTCACATTCTCCTGATCTGTGTTCTTCCACGCTATGTACAGATGTTTCACCCCTCCTCTCTCCAATAAAGGCATTTGTGTGTATGCCGTCTTCTCCTCCGGTGACCTTGTAGTCGGTCTTATTTGTCGAGGCCCTCTCTCGTCAATGTCTGCGCATATATCTACTGGTTCCAATATAGGCACACTCCTGTTATTGTCATAAACTCTAGACAATCCTCTCGAGCAGGTTATGGCTGCTCCCCAGACCTTACTCCTTCATCCTGGGAGATCGATTAGCCTATTAAAATAGGTGCTGTGTGGATGCAAAAGTCGTCCATCTGTTGTCTGAGCCACCTCCACCTTCTCCCTGTGTATGCGTCCTGAACTCCCATGACACCCGTTTGTCTGTCCCTGTTGACTGTAATCAATACTGTTCCCGCCTCTCGTCCCCACTGTATTTGTCCTCGTTTTCAGACCCCTTGTCCATGTTGCTACAAAAATTCATCTGTGAAACTGTCTTCTCGATATCAAATCTGTATTGGGTTTCATGCTAGGATCGATGTCTCTCAAGTCACCCCTGCTTCTCTCTGCCCAGGCCCCTAGGCTTGCTCCACCTCCCTCATTTGCGCCCCTGCCCCGAGAGTTTGTGCTCGGTCCTCCTCAAATCTATTCCTTTCTCTATCCAGTGCTCTGTGTCTTCACTGCCCTTATTGCTCGCTCGTCCTCCTCCCTGAATGCTTGTTTGCTTGCCAGTCTGTCCAACTTCAACTTCTGCTGTTCCCGCTCAGCTAACTTTGGTTTTTCTTGCTCTATCTCCCTCTGTCTCTCTGCTTTCTCCAGCTCTTTCCCTTTTCTCCCTCATCTCCCTTTCTGCCCTCTTCCTTTCTTTAAGCTCTCTCTCGATTCCTTCTTCCTGCTCCCTTTCCAAGTGTTCCTTCTCTTCCTCTTATTCGTTCCCTCTTCCCGCTCTAGTTTCTCCGCTCTCCTTCTTCCTCTATCCTTGCGCTCTAATCTGACCTCCCTGTCCTTCTCTCTCCTATCCTCCTCGTCCATTAGTTCTGCCCAATCTGTCGTGTCGTTGTTCCTCATCAGACTTTTCACCTCAGTCACTTTTTCTGTCTCTCAATTTGTCTTCCCTTGAAGCTTCAAAAGTACCTGCACTACTATCCATTGGTAGCCGCTTATGCCCTCAAGCTCCTCCTTTACGTGCTGCTGCGCCTCACTGCTCGCCCCTGAATCACTAGTTGGCTGCCCTGCGCCTTTTGGCTTCTCCTTTTGTATATGGTTGGGCTTATATATCGGATTTGAATACCCCTCTGCTGTCCTTAGTTCCCTCATTGGATACATCCCCTGTTCATAGTGTGTATCATCGAATGCTACACTTGGAGGGGCAGGGCAGGGGAGGGGTGGAGGGATGGGTTTCTTGTTCCTTCACCTCCTGTTGGTTTAGCATCCACTGACGCCTCGCTGCATCCTCCTCGCCCTCCTGAAACATGCGCCACAACTCAAATATGGCCATGCGTTTCATCAAATTCTTCCCCTTGTAGGTAGCCTGTATGTGTCAATAGCGATTGCTGCACGTCTTTGGAGAAACTTCCACAAGGTGGCCATGGTTTGGTTAATTTACCCCTCAGTGGACCATTCTATGATATATATAGTTTTCTGATGTTTGTTAATCTGCTTAGAATCGCATGCTGTGCATAGGTCCGACATCCAGTGGTCACTGCGGAGTATTGCATTTTGTTTTTCGTAGTCGAAAAGGGGACGTCGACAAGGCGTGTCTGTAACACTATCCCTATAGTGACGTGCGTTGTACCCACAATCCCTCACACGTCGAGGTCCCTCAGATTGTTTTTTTCCGCCCAGCTTCTGGTCGCCTTTCGCGGAGCTCCTAGAGAGACATTGCTAATACTTACCACGGACCTCGGTCCTTAATTATACTTATTATATTGTTAACGATCCCTCCCCTCGACGTTAGCTGTGAAGCTGTTTCTGCGCTGAACAAGTTCTCAACGGAGGGGAAGAGGCGGAGGAGATCCTTCGGCGCTGCCGAACACGTGGCCTGGCCTCGACGGCCAAGATACAGTAGGGAGAGTGGGGGTTCGAACTTTTATCTTCTCTTTGAGAATGTCTTTCTTTCTCCCCTATCTTTCCCTTGGGGTTGTTATCGCCAGCTAATATTGCCTCAGCTATGGAGAGGACACCTTTTAAGTTTTGCCCACGCTGTAGGGGCAAATACACTTGGAAGGATAAACACAAGCTCTGTAATCGTTGCTTGCCCCTCGATCATAAAGAGGACAGCTGCGCGGCCTGCAAGCTCTTGAAACCAAGAACTCTCAAAGAACGAAAGGTTAAGAGGCGGGCGGACTACGCTATGTCGAAGTCAGTTTCCTCACCCGCCGCCGCTGTTACAGAAAGTGACGAGGAGGGTGATAACTCGACGTCAGTCACGGAAGTCATGAACCCCCAGAAGGAGCGCTCGCGCTCCTCGACGTCCGTCCCCGGCCCCCACGGGCTCGGCCCACGCCCTGCTTATGGGGATGAACACCCCGGCGACAAGGACGCACATAGACCCCATAAAACTAAACACACAACCCACGGCTCTTCTTCATCGAGGACGAAGGATCCATCAGCACCGAAGGGGATGCAGGGTACTCCGGCTTCTACCTCAGACCGTAAAGGTCTCAAGCCCCACCCGCAAACGCAGCCGCGACCAGCGATTGGGCTTTCATCAAACACGGGCGCTACCTCAAAATCATCCGACGTAACGCTCCATAGAGCGGCCGTCGAGGAACAACGCGCAACGCAGGCAACGTCGACACCAGAGCCCTCGACTGACAAACTCGTTGTCGAGAGCCTAGCGAGAATTGTCTCTGAAGACAAACGTACGCGGACGACGAAACAAACGTCGAATACCGCGCCGAAAAAGCACAAAAGTAGCCAGGAACAGCCCCTTTCATCTAAGGGCACTTCTGAACTACCGGAGGGCTTTTCAGAGGGAGACGGAAACCTCTCCTCGACGTTGTGGGAGCGTTCTAAGCGTTTTGAAGGTGAAAACACCGATTTCCCCCCTTTAGACTATTCAGGGGTCCCCCATGAGACCCTTGAAAGACTCCATTCTTGTATGGAGAAAATGGAAAGGTTTCTGGGAAGCCAAGACCCACCCACTCACAAGAGACAAAGAGAAATGGCCCCAGGATGACCCTAGAGTCAAGATTCCTAGGCTGTTTCCCCCTTCAGCAGATGTATATGACCTCACTGAGGAGGAGCAATACCTACAGGAAGATGAGGAGTGTTTGGGTGGAGAGGAAGAACATGAGGAAGAGGGGTTCGAAGAAGATCTTTACACTACTGCAGGAGCTTTTGAAGAAGATACAGCTACCTCGCAGCCCTGGCAATCCCCGTCAGTGCAGCCTTGGCAATCCCCATCAGTGCACTCAGACCCTGATGCCTTTCACCCTTCTCCTCTCAAGGATTCACATATTGGGAACTCCTCTCCCATAGATGACCAACCTTCACTCAATGCACTATTGCGCAAGGCAGCAGCGCATTTTGAGATAGACACAGGGGAAACTCTTCCTGACATAGACTTTGTAGAAAGTTATTAAAGAAAAAGCCCCTGTTAGCCAGTCTATTCCGCTCCTGGCTTCTATTAAGAGAAGAATATCTCCTTCCCTTTCCAATCCAGCCTTAGTAAAAGGGGTCAACCCTAGAATAGAAAAGCTCTTCAGCCCTTCATCCTCTGACCCTTTGTACATCAGAGGACATTCTATTCCGGACTCCCTTGTAGTTACTAATACAAGAAAAAGAGCGGGGGTACCACTATCCACTAGTGAAGCACCACCTGACAAGGAGGGCAAGAAGCTCTACGCACTTGGGAAAAGAATCACGACCTCCGCCGCCTTCTCAACTAGGATTGCAAATAACAATTCCCTACTAGCTAGCTACGCAGATGCACAGTGGAGCAAGCTGCGCAGCGAAGCGGAGGACGCACCTGAACCCCTGCGTTCACGCCTGTTAGCTGTAATATCAGAGGGAACGCTTGTAAACCAGGGCATCGTGAAGAACTCCCTAGATGCCGCTGAGACGGCTGGCTGCTCCCTGGTTCAGGGAATACTTCTCTAACACCATGTCTGGCTACGCAATTCAGGTTTTAAGCCAGAAACCCAAGCCTCCCTCATAAATAAGCCCATAGAACAAACACATCTGTTTGGGAAAGCAGTTGATGAGGCCCTAGAACATGCGAAGAAAGAGTTTGATACCATCAAGACTCTTGACCAAATTTCTAGGCCCCCTAACAGACGCGGCTATGGCAATAGACGCTCCTTTCGTGGCCAACGCCAGCAGCAGAACCAGCAACAATTTTACTCTGCTACCAACTGGCCCTCTAACCAGGGTAACACCCAGTTCAGTCAAAGAGGCCAACGGCGCGGCAGAGGAAGAGGTCGCGGCTCCAGCCCCAGAGGTTCCACGCCCAATACCAACAAATGACCCGAAGATTCGGGTCCCCTCCCATGCGTCACCGGTCGGGGGCCGGTTAACATCGTTCCTATCAGCATAAGAGGGAATATCGTCAGACCGCTGGGTATTATCCACCATAGCCCACGGATACTGCATAGAATTCAACGGTTCCCCGAAGTACAGACCCCCACGGAACCAACGCATAACACCGGAACACCACCATTCTTCTTCAAGAAGTAGAAGAACTTCTGAAAAAGAAGCTATAGAAGCTGTCCCCCTATCTCAGGTAACAGAAGGTATTTATTCAGTGTACTTCCTTGTACCCAAAAAGGACCTAACCATGCGCCCTGTATTAGATCTGTGCCCAGCGAACAACTTTGTCAAACCCTAAAAGTTTCGTATGGTGACCTTGCAGGAAGTAATCCCACTGTTATCACAAGGGGATTACATGACAACGCTAGACATGAAATATGCATACTTTCATATTTTAATGTTGCCAGCACACAGAAAATACCTCAGGTTCAAGATAGGGAACAAACACTACCAATTCAGAGTACTACCCTTCGGGATAGCTTCTGCACCGAGGGTATTCACAAAAGTACTGGCAGTAGCAGCGGCCCACCTGCGCAGGCTATCCATCCCAGTATACCCTTACCTCGACGACTGGCTCATAACCGGGGATTCTTACGAGACATGCTTCTCCAATACCCAAAAGACCGTAGAACTTTTGTACCAACTGGGCTTCTCCATCAACGAAAAGAAGTCCAGTTTAGACCCCAGCCAAGTCAAACAATTTTTAGGGGCTCTAATTCAAACAAAGGAAGGCCTCGTCTTCCGTTCCAACGAGAGGGTCCAAAACATGCTGTTTCAGATCCCCCATTATGTAGCAGGTCGAGAGGTGACGGTACGCAAGGCTATGCGCTTGCTAGGGATGATGGCGTCATGTATTTATTTGGTACCTCACGCGCGCCTGCGCCCAATGCAGGAGTGGCTCAACAGCCAGTGGTGTCAGGCCAGCGGACAAAGGGACGATCTAGTGGTGGTCTCGCAGGCCTTAGTTCTCTCGCTGCAGTGGTGGACAAAAGAAAACCTGTTAGGGAAGACTTTTGCCACACCCGCAGTGGAAGCCACTCTAACCACAGACGCATCCCTCACAGGATGGGTGGCTCACCTATCCCATCAGACTGCTCACGGAGCGTGGACTCCGAGCTTAGCATCCAAGCATATAAACCTGCTGGAACTTCTAGCGGTATTCAAAGCACTAAAAGCCTTTCAGGAACACCTACAAGGAAAGACAGTGATGGTCCTCACAGACAGCACCACAGCCATGTACTACCTCAACAAGCAAGGGGGCACTCACTCTCCAGGACTGTCCAAGCTGTCCCAGAATATATGGAAGTGGGCTCTCAAACACAACATGTTCCTACTATCACAACATGTACCAGGGGAACTCAATCTGCTAGCAGACAAGCTCAGCAGAGACTTCCCCCTGCCCGAAGAGTACGAATGGCAATTGCACGAAGACATCGTCTTAGACGTCTTCACGCAATGGGGATTCCCGGAAATGGACCTGTTTGCAACTATAGAAAACTCACAATGCCAAAGTTACGCCTCCAGGTACCCCCAGAACCAGTCCAAGGGGAACGGTCTGTCGATTCAATGGTCAGGGAAATTTGTTTACGCCTTTCCCCCGACTCCCCTTCTCAACAAAGTGGTGCACAAGATGCACCACGAGCAGGTTACCATGATTCTAGTGGCCCCAATGTGGGCCCGGCAGCCATGGTTCGCTCACTTGATGGAGATGTCCCTATCTCCCCCAGTGAAACTTCCCTGCCCGTACAACATGCTGTCACAGGACAAGGGCAGGACACGCACTACCACTTGTTCACCTCTTCTGCCAATCCCAAGTTTCCAATACTAGCTCCTCACCGTCACAAGCTCTGTAGCCCATGTGCAAACCTACTTGTGATGTCACCAAGCTACCGAAGCAGCATAGGTAAATCAAATATTGCACGCACACTGTAATAGCCTGTTACTCCCAAACCACACAAAAAACCCCACAGATGTCTTCCTGCACTCCAGGCAGTGTGTATCAATATTCTCTTGTGATCGAACTGCACCCGCTGTGTCGCCTACGTGTGAAACGCCTCACTCTACGAGACTTAACCAGTCGACTCGCCTTCCGCAATCTAGGCCAGCTCCCATGCTAACCCTCACAGGGATACCGTCATCTATGACCCGAGCTAAAACGCCCAAACCACAGGAATACCTTTTTTATTTACATAACTTTTGTCATCCAAGCCCTAGTAAATAGTCTAGGTTATTCACTAGAACCGTTTACCTCTAAGACCGAATGTGCCCTAAACATAGAAAAGGGACTTCTACCTCAGCTCCCGTCCCTACTCACTATAACACTTCTAAACAATACTTGACAATACTCAACGATACTAAACAATACTCAGTACCCTCCCTCAGACCCACAGTTGCCATTAGACTGGGTCAATACTCATGTTCTGTGCTGTGCTAGCTTCCCGCCCTGGTCTGGGCTGGACAACTCGCTGACTTCGGGCAGGATAATTCACAAGGGGCTCCTGACAACCTGTAACGGGCACGCGTTTTCCCGTCTTCTCAAAATATGCGAGGGTTTCAGCGGCGAAGGAGACATCCTGGTGCCGGGCTGGCGCAGAGAACCATACCTCTGCTACCAACTTTTTGGGAAAACTCCCAGGTATGCCAAAGGGCCAATAGGAGTTTGCGGACTCTCGGAAGGCCCAACACCTTCCACAGGACAAACTGCCAACAGGAATCGGGACAGAAGAAATCCATGAACATCTCGACGTCTTCTGGTTCGCAGTCCAGTTTTGTACCCGAATGACGTCAGAGTGATGCTGCAACCTGGGCCCTTCTCCAGAAAACCTATCAGACCACTGGATTGACTGTAAGGAGCCTAATAACCTATATGGCCACCTATACTGGCTCTCATGCCAGGTGGCTGGCCTGGGCCATCCCCAAGTCACTATAACAATGTTGCAGTATGAGGTTCTTGCCAGGATACTGAACTGTTATTGGCTAGAGCTGACATCCCCGGCCTGGGATCCGCGAAGGTTCTCAGCTCTTGGTGTACCTTTTTAAGGTAATAAGAACGACTGTGTCTGCATTGTGACTTGTGTGTACCGCCTATTCTATGAGCGTGCTTGTTTGTTCCATGCAACACTTGTCTCGCATTGTAACATCTTTGTTGCAAGCTTCTGTCTGGTAGCGTGAGATCTGCTCCCTTTCTCAGCGCTGGTTGATGTCCATTGTCTGCATCAGCTGGGTCACGTGTTCCGAGACAATGATTTGGAGCTGTGCAGCTCTGAATTCTGAAGAATTATTCACATTTATTGCAGTTGGTGCTACGTGTCACGTCTTTTATAGGACGGGTAAACTTCCCCATCCTCTTCAGGAGGTTCCTGAATCGAGCCCATCTGTGAATAAAAACCTCACCAAAAAAGTACAGTCCCTCAAGTAGCGACTCTATCAAAGCACCCTCTCTAGCCAACATTTTGGCTGAACATGGATTTACTCAAAAAGTTAACCAATTTAATCATAAGAAAGGAAGGACCCTCGCCTGGGTAATAGATTTAAACTGCAACGTCTCAGTAAATGACATCATACCTCAGATTTGGACTGACCACTACCTTATCACATTTGAGCTCAATATGGACACACCACACAACAAAACCTGTCCCTTAGCACCCTCATGCCCCACCAGAAACTAACGTAACACATGGCTGAGGCAATCGTGCTCCTTCTCATCCCTACCCTTAGCGCACTATCTAACAAAAACCACCCTAGCGTCCTAGTAGATGCCTATAATTCATCTATGCTCAAAGCAATTGACTTAGTAGCACCTCTCAAAATGCGTAAAGGGAAAGAGCTCAGGTGAACTCATGGTTTACCCCAGAGCTCAAAGCACACTGCTCTGAAAAAAGAAAAGTCAAAACTCTATGAGGAAAAAAAACAACTTAATCTTCATCTCTGCTAAAGACAAAAAAGAGATTATATCCACCAAATGCGACACCTACAACAATGGTATAAACCAAGCAAGCTCCAGAACCAAAAAGCTTTTCACCATCTTGCGAGAAATGGAATCACCCAAACCAACTTCGGACACATGCCTAAAAGACAAACTCTGGTGCACGGACATCCAAAATGCCCTAACAAATAGAAAATCTACAGACCAAAATAGCGAGCGGACAAACGTAAACTACTTACTAACCAAGCTTCCACCGTGCCCCCTACTGAAGTACAAAACCATTTACCATCGACCCCACAGCCTCTTGGCTTCAAATTATCTGTTTCAGTACCTGAAGTACAGAAAATCATAGCCTCCTTGAAACCATCTAACTGCCAGGGAGACAGTTGCCCAGTTCAGATCATCAAAGATGAGGCAAGAGACTTGGCACCATTCATTACCAAACTCATCAACGCATCATTCTCCAGTGGCACAGTACCTAGCAATCTGAAGGAATCCTGGGTACACCCCTTACTCAAAAAAACAAACCTTAGACCCCACCATTCCCACGAACTACAGACCAAAGACCACGGTCCCATTTCTATTATCTGGACATGGTTGCATATCTGCAAATCCAGGCCTACCTTGAGGTCCACAAACTCCTGGGAGCTTGGCAATCTGGCTTCAGACCACAACACGGGACAGAAACTGCCCTTGTTGATCTAAGAAGTCAGATTGACTACCTTAAGGACAAAGGCAAGATTGCTGTCCGGCTCCTTTTGGACTTGTCAGCGGCGTTTAACTTGGTTGATCACTAGGTACTATGTGATCATTTGGCGACAGCTACCTGCTTCTCCAAGTCAGCCATCACATGGATTCAATCGTTCCTCAACAGGACCATGTGAGTCTTCTCGCCTACCACAGCATCTGGCCCCATATTCATCACCTGCGGTGTGCCCCAAGGCTCCTGCTTCTCGCCCACTTTGTATAACATCTTTACAAAGCCGTTATTTGATGTACTGGACCGTCTGGGTGTTGCCTACACTAACTATGCAGATGACACCCATATACTCCTACCCCTCACCAGGCATCTATGACACAAACCCACGTCGCGTGAACGGAATTCACACCATCATTCAGGCATGTATGGCCGTCCATGGCCTATGCCTGAATGATAAAACAGAACTTTTACTAGTAGGCTCCACGGCCAATTTAAATAAATAAGTCCTAACTATAACGCATTCAACATAGATGGTAAGAACATGACTATTGCCAAAGCAGTAAAGACACTCTGATTCTACTTCGATGCCACCTCCAACCTCAGCAAACCAGTAATTACGACCGCCTCAGCCAATGCCTACACAGGCAAACTGATAAGAGCTTGCAGACCCATGCTGTCCACAGAAAGCTGCCTCACACTAGCCAGAGCTCTCATAGGCTCCAAACTGGACTATTGTAATACTTGGGTGCCAACAAAATGGTAATAAACAAACTTCAGACTCTGCAGAACAATGCACTCAGAGCTGCCTTAAATATACCCAGAAATGAACATATTTCTGCAACAAGGAAACACAAATGGCTCTATAAACGAAAAGATCAACTCCAAACACTGTCTCACCTTCAAAGCGCTGAATCATACAGCTCCCCCTTACTTCACTGAAAAACTCACTCGGAGATCTTCCACACATTACCAGATCCACCAACACCTCTTGTCTGACGGTCCCAAGGTACAATCTAAAAAGATCGGCGGATCTAGTTTTCCGGTACTAACCTCCCAACTCTGGAATTCCCTCCCTTCTGACATCAGGGCCATACAAGTATTTGACAACTTCAGGAGAATCATTATCTCCTGAATACTCCGCAAAAACGAACCTAGTGGTGTCTAGCTCCCAACATGACCTCTTACCACACCCACATAACTGGAACACACCTTCCCTCCTCTTTTGCAACCTCCTCACCGCTGTCTTTCTCCTATATTGCACCCTCTACTCTTAGCACACCACATAGCCGTTAGAGTGGGTGCTATCTACTGTATCTAGCTCCTTTTCATGTGTACACATGTTACCTGTCTGTATCCTGGCTTTGTTTCTTTTTCAAGGATGTGCGTACTATGTTTGTCCTATATGTCTGCCCTGTATATGTAACCTTGTATGAAAAGCACCCAGATACCCCTGGGTCAGGCGCTCCATAGAAATAAACAAACCCAACACCAGAGAGCCTAGTACGTCCAAACAGGCTGCTTATCCAACCATCCCTTCAGACAGGGATGATGAGTTTTTCAACGCTTGGGCTAGGAAGGTATTTTCTGCCGGGAGCAAGGCTCTCCAGTCTGCAAACGCCACTTGTGCCTTGGCAAAATGTACATTCACCCTGTGGGACTGTGTAGCTATGGCGGCTGACCATATTCTTGAAGGGGATGAGAGAGACGACTTCCTGAATATTCTAAGACGGTAAGGAGGCTATGTGTGAGTCTCTACAATCGGGAATGGACTTGGCTGATAGTATCATCAGAGCCATAACGGCAAGCACGGTAATACGCAGGTTTGCATGGTTGAGCAACTCTGGTTTTGCACCGGACGTGCAATCCAGATTCTTAACAGGCCCTTTGATGGCACTCAGCTGTTTGGCAGCAAGGCTGATGAAAGCCTAGAGAAGCTGCAGACCTCTAGCAGCAGCCAAATCCCTTGGAGCTGCCATCAGACTGCCACAGCTATCTCACCCCCAGTGGATTATCCCTTGTACTCCTCAGTTGGAAGAGCCAGAGGACTGGCTAATCAAAGCGGTCAAAGAAGATTCCCTAGTGGTGGACGCGGGAGAGGTGCAAAGTCTGCACAAGGAACGGCTACTTTACCATCAGCCGCAGCTTCAGCTGCCTCAAAACCTCTGCCATAAGACCCCGGTGGGAGGCAGACTCTTGCAGCATCTGCGAGAATGTCGGGTTATTACTTCAGGTCCGTGGGCATTGCAAACAGTAGCCCAGGGTTACTGCCTTCCCTTTCGAAAAAGGCCTCGAGACCATCCGCTGGAGAGCCACTCATTCAAAGTTCTGGATCCGTTCCTTTTACGGTAAACTTTGAGCCTGCTAGAGGAAGGTGCTATAGAACCAGTACTTTTTTTTTTTTTAAATGGAGAGGAACTAGGGGTGGTACTCTCCTTATTTCCTAATTCCCAAGAAGGACTGAGGATTGAGACCCATCTTGAACTTGAGATGCTTGAACAGGTTTCTCAGGGAGGACAAGTTCAAGATGGTCACACTTTCTCAGATCCTTTGGGCCCTCCAGTTCCAGGATTGAATGGGGTCATTGAACCTTCAGGATGCTTACTTGCATGTGCCTACCCATCACAAGCACAAAGTCTCGGCATAACTTGCCACTTTCTCCACAGGTTGAGCTTCTACCTCAATTACAAGAAGTCTGACACAATACCATCTCAAAGACTGCAATTCAACAGAGCAGTCCTGGATGCCTCATTGGGGAAAGCCTTGCCACCCGAGGAGAGGACCCAACACATTCTGCAGATGGTCACCAAATTCCAGAGTGCCCAGTGTCTTCCGGCCTTCGATTTTCTTTTAGGTTGCTCTGCCTAATGGCATCCTGCATTTTCCTGGTGCCAGAGACTCGCCTGAAGGTGCGATTTCCCCCCAATGGGCTCTCGGAACACAGTGGTCTGAATTCTCAGGCAAGATGACAGACCTATTTCAGGTTCCGACCAGAGTCGCAGAGAATCTCCTGTGGTGGGCCTGCAAGGACAGAAGGGGGAATAATTTTGGTAACCATGGCCTGAAATGACAGTAGTTGCGGATGCCTCACTCACAGGTTGGGGAGCCCATGCCAATGATCTGACAGTCAGCGGTCGTTGGTCTTCATCAGAGTCCAAACTACGCATCAACCTTCTGGAGCTGAGGGCAATCAGACCAGCGCTGAAGGCCTTCCTGCCCTCTGTACAGGGAAAGAATGTCCTGAAAATGAATGACAGCGCAGTGGCCATGTACTGACACAACGAGAGGTGGTGTAGGGTCACTACTACTGTTCAGAGGGCCAATGCAGCTCTGGTTCTGGGCAATTCAAGAAGGAATCTCGCTGTCAGCAGTTCACCTAGCAGAAGAGAACACAGCGGCAGACGCTCTTTGCAGCCAGAACAGTGTCTCCTACGAGTGGGAACTAGCTCAGGAAGTCCTTCAAGAGGTAGTCAACCTTAGGGTAACCCTTCAAGTGGATATGTTGGCTACCATTGTCAACTGGAAGTGCAGACTGAATTTCCCCCAAGAGGAGTGTTGGGCAAGACCGTATGCAGTAACCCTGTGGGAGACTGCACCAGCCTTGTCCTCTGGGCAATAGGTAACCCAACCTTTGGTATAAATTGGTAGTGACTGAGCATCCAGGCTTATCTCAAGAGGAGCCAATGTGAGCTGTAGGGTTGCAACATGGTTTCACAGTGACAAGTATCCAAATAACACTTATACTCAAGGTTTCTTGATTAAACATTATTTATTAATTTAACAGTCGGTTGAATAAGCCTTCTTTAGAAGGGAGCACATGTGTAACTTAAATACACTTCAAAATATACACTCTCAGTTTCAATAAATCAGTAGATACCCTTTGGGGATGGCACACACACTTCCTGCACCCTCAGGTGACTTCAGTAAGTAGTACACTGTGGACATTTATGGATCACTGGTACATTTAAGGCAATACTGAGTTTCGTGTTTCAAAAGGAAAAGAGGTTAGGGGAGGAAACAATGTTTAACGCGTTTCTCAAACAGGTAAGCACTTTTGAACCCACCCAATGCAATGCAGATTAACCCTTTCCAAGCTATACAAGTAAAGAATCTGACTTTTTTGAGGGACAGATCAAAACACAAAGTCAGAGGTTAGAAGAGTCTTCTCAGGGAGCCAGGACAGCCAATGTCAATAAAGCAAAGTCTAGGGGAGCTGAAGTTCTTCTCGAAGGTAAGTAAAGTATTGCACAACGTTATAGAAAGTTTTTGTTGAAAAAGAAATCACTGTTGGGCCACAAGCCGGGATGCTTGTTGAAGGCAGAGCTGCAAGCAACTCTACAAACAGCAGTAAATGCAAGTCTCAACTGAGAGCAAGCAAACTGCACAGCAAGAGGTAAATACTCCATAATTCACAGTACCTTAGGTCTGAAGAAATTGGTTCCAGCTGGCTTCTGTTCCTGGTGTAGTATCGCAGATCCTGTTGTTCCTGGGCCTCAGTTGTGGGGACAAGAGGGAGGACGTTTGGGGACTCTTGCACTATGATTCGAAGGTCGGCTACAGCAATGGGCAAAGTTCAGATCAGCTGCACTTCACGGTTTCAGCTTCTCGCGAATGGCACCACTGAAGTTCTTGAACACCGTTGGACTTTCCTTGCTTCTGGGGTCCAGCACTCTGAGGTGACTCAGGCTTGGTCAGCCCTGCTTCTAGGGTGTCTGGAGAATCTTCGTGGAGCTCGGGTCCGGAACAGTGTACGCGATTCTGGTGTTCCTCTCCCTGGCACTCAGTTCCTGCAGCAGCAATGGGGAAGTACAGCCAGCTCCGAGAGGATTTCCAGATGAGTTCGTCTTGGGGTCGATTGGTCCCACCAACCCAAGAGGAGAAGTCGTTGTTTGCAGGGCTTCTGTAGTCAAGGCGAGTTTGGAGCTTCAGCACTGCAGCAGGGCTTCACCGGGCAAACCAACAGTCCAGGAGTTGCAGCAGACGTCTGTTCCAAGTTCTTCGGATTCCTTCGTCCAGTGATCGACTCTGCCTTCCAAGCAAAAGACCATGCCTTTTATGCAAGTCTCTCCCATTTGCAGCTTTGCTGTCGCTCACACAGCATGGTGGCTGTCATTGACGGGCAGCCAGCCAATCACCTTTGGGTGCATTCCTGTAACCAAGGAGACTAAGCAAAGGGAGTTTCGGGAACCTACCTCGCTTCCTGCCCTGCCACATACTGGAGCCAGAGGCGGGCTTCACCAGTGAACCCTGCCAAAGACAAACCGAACAAAGGGACCAAACCTGGTTTGGCGCACAGAGTAAATTGCAAGAAGGACCTTTACAACAAGAATTGGCGAACAAAGGACCAGGCCATTTTGACAAAATGGGCACCCATGAGTACAATACTACACAATAGTAGCAAAACGTAAACCACTGCCACCAGCCATTAATTGTAGAAAGGGTAACATAAAAATGTTACACGAGAAAGTAGACAAAGGGGATAGTAAGTAACCCCTCCAGCACTCTAGTGTGTGCTGGGTCTACAAAGTTACAAATGGTAAGTAAAGTCAATTTCACTTTACTGCTCTTGGAAACAGTATTTTATCCAAGATAAGGTATTTAAACCTTTGGGAAATCTAAGACTTCCCTGTACCACTGCACTGAAGGAGCTGTGTGTCACAATACAAAAAAAGACAATGCCTATGGAGTTTGTCAGACTCCAAAAACAAAAGAAACCGTGTTCAAATCAAAGAAAAATACATGAGCATGGGGAAAAGGTCTTGCTCTCTCCAGGATAGAAATTAAGTCCTAAAGTCCAGCAAAAGAGCTGGGGGGGAGGGAGTCTCCAAGGTAAAAGGGAATTGGCACATTTCTGAGAATTATCCATAACAAGGAGCTTTAGGAGACACGTTCGTAGTGGAATCTGTGAGTTTCCACTTCTGTACGCATTTCCTCCAGATCCTAATTGCCCAGAAGGACATGGTATCTGGACCTTCTGGACACTTCCATCTGCCCTCCAATGCGTCTTTCGCAAAGAGGACCTCTCGCGAGAGGAGGGTTGGGTTCTCCACCCAGAGGTCAAGACACTCCACCTTCACGCATGGTTTCTGAGAGGTTGATGAATAAGGATTGAGACCTCCTGGATGAAGTAATCGAGATTTTGCTTTCGGCCAGAAGGCCAGCATCAAAATCCTTATACCGCTTACATGCTTATATGTAGGGAAAAGAATGTGGAGCCTTTTCAATGCAATATATATATATATTTTTTTTGTTTGCATTTGTCAAATCTGGGGCTACAGATCGGAACAATGAAAGGTTGTTTGGTAGTGCTTTCAATTTTCAAGCGCACATCGGGAGAGGTATTTTATTTGAAGACTGTTAATCATTAAATTTCTTAAAGGGCTCACTAGCGTGTTCCCTCCTACACCTTTCCAAGTACCGATTTGGGACTGTGGTTCTGGAAATGCATTGGAGGGACAGGGCCTCCCTGTCCTTGTCCTGTAGTCCTTTTCATTTGTGTTCTGTATTGTTTTCTGCCCAGGAGTCCATGTGGGACTCCTGGCAGTGCAGCTCTTCCTGTTTTTGGTTTAGTGTACAGACCCCTGGGATACCCTTATGGCACCCATGGGTGGGGGTGCAACCCTGTGCCCCTAGTGTATGTTTTGGGATACACAGGCCCTGCCATTGGAATCAGTTGATTCCTGATGGGAAACAAGATGGCCCCTGTGCTTTCTATTGCCTGTTACTTGTTTTCCCAAAGTCCTGGGAAGCCCTGACTCTGTCCCTTCCCCCTGACTGGCTGTTGGGTGGAAGTTCCATATATGGTGGTGTTGTGAAGTCCAGGCCAGACTGGCTGGAGCCTTCCCAGTGACTGTATGTTGTGGGTACACCCTGTGGGTGGGACCTGGGTGAATGGAATTTGTGACCAGTATGCACTTCTTTTTGAGGATGTCTGGTTTCTGGTATGAGAGACTGAGGCAGCCCTGACCAAAACTGGCATGAATGCAGTGTGTAATGTTGAATGGCTGGATACTTGTCCCAATCCACATTCCTTGTTGTCAGTGTCTGAGAGGGAGGAGTATGGCCTGAATGCACTTTATGCCTGATTGGCTCACTGACTGCATGAATGCCCTTCTGTACGATTGGCTGCTTAGTGTGACCCAGCAGTGGGGATGAGAGACAGAATAGTATATCTGGGAACCTCTCACCACTGGAAATTGTTCAGAAGCTGAGTTGACACTTGAAGAGTAAGTGGAACTGCTTATCCTGGAAGAACTGCTGCATTTTCTTCGACCCGATCCGAAAGCTGTCGAGGACTGATCCGAAAGAGGACCTGGTTAGGCGCCCTCTTCCCATGCTCCGAGGTACCATCGAGCACCGCCAACCTTCGCCGAAGCTCCCTGGAAGTCAGACCCTCGAAAGGCTGCTGACCGGAGATGGGGGACTGCCAAGGAGAACTAAGTGAAGCACCCCGACATCGACGCTGTTTAAGTCCATTGCCGTCGACCAGGGTTCGGAGTATCGCTGTAACCGCTGGAGGCCCATCGAAGCCGTGTTGCCCAGAAGAGGGGACCGCTTGACGCCATGCCGCTAACGACCGGAAACGCCCGCTCCTTTGTCTAAGACTGTTGAATCGAAGGACTCCCTTGTCCGCACCGTCAACCGCTTTATCCCGCTGGAGAAAGTAGAGGGCGCCGAGGAGAATCCACCAGTGGGTTTCCCCACCTCCCAAAGACCACAAAGACTTCAACGACTCAACGCCCTTGCGGACCACAGTTCTTCAGAAACACTTTGCGGTCCTGAACTATCCATCGCCGAGGTGCCCCACACACCTCATCTTCACAGGACGTCGCCGACGAGCACTGCCTGGATCGACGCCGTGGACTCGGCACCCTCTAACTTTTCATCGACGCCGTCAACGCCAAGTTCATCTTCTTAGACGCCTCTTGATGATCCACGGTTCTTGCTTTAATTGGAGTCACTCAAGAAGGATCCATCAATGCCTCTTCGAAGAACTCTGCTCTACTACGGACATTGGGGGGTAGAAACATTATAGAAGGAAATAAAACTTCAATATATGGACTGGGCTTGTGTTATATCTTTATTTTACAGGTTGCCCAGGTGGGGAGATCGCCACACAACTGTGTTTAACGGTAGAGGCCAGTATTCTGCCAATTGTTCTAACCAACTGCTTTTCTTCTATGTCTATTGTTGGTTGCCCTTATTAAGTGACTGTGTCACATTTGACCAGAGTATAGTTGATGCACTTTAATGAGAATTGTGGTACCACTTTAGAGCTTGTACATGTTTACCATTGTTGATTTTCTGAGCACAAAGTGAGTTATTGTGATAGTGTACATAACCTTGAATATTATATAAAGACTGTTTTAACTAATACATTGTGTGGACATTATTTTGTGGGGGCTTGGGGACTACACTGTACTTAAGAACCAGCCTGCATCAACTCCTGAGAAGCTAGGCCTTGATTGCTCGACCAGCGCTATCCTATAGAGAATCTTGGCTGGGGTCCTCTGTGCCTCTCCTCTGCCATATAGAGAGCAGAAGAACAGAGCCCCCCCCTCCAGTCTTTACAGGGACCTTAATATTGTGTTGAAATTTCTGATGTGTGCTCACTTTGAGCCACTTCATTCATGTCCACTTAGACTACTAACTTTCAAAACCATTCTGTTGCGTTGACATCAGCCTGCAGGGTGACTGAGTTGCAGGCCTTATCTAGTAAGCCTCCATTTACAATTTTTTACAAGGACCTTGTACTTGGGGTTAAACCTTCTTTTTTGCCAAAAATGGTATCAGATTTTCATTTATCCCAGAAAATGTATCAGCCTCCTCATCCTGGCAGGAAAGAGGAAAGGCTGCATAGGCTTGATCCCAGAAGGCCTTTGAGCTTTTACGTTTCATAAATGTCAAATGCGTCAACATGGCCAGCTTTTCATTGGGTAAACTGTACACAAACTGGGTCTTCCAGTTACAAAACAAACTTTGTCCAGATGGAGAATTCTTGCTATTACAGAATGCTATAGATTGGCTGGGAAAGATCCCCCAAAAGGCCTGAACTCATTCCACAAGGGGCATGGCAACTAAGAAAGCCTTCTTGTAACAGCCCCACGATGCCCCAGGGCCGGCTGTGCGCTTTATAAATGCAAAAAATAAATATAAATAAATACAATCTTCTGCTCTGCAAATGGGATGCCTATAAGACATTTGTGCGGCAGCCACTTGGTCTACCATTCACACATTTACTAAACATTACTGTCTGGATTCATCCTCTCTGCCCCTTCCTACCTATCGGAAACCATTCTCAAGAACATCTCGACACGCCCTGAAAGAAGCCACCATGCCAACCAGCTCCTAGTCCCATCTTTCAAACGGGAAAATGCCGGCGGCATTGGCTTCCCATACATTGCACCCAAACTCTGGAACCCCCGTCCCAATTCTCTCAGAGCTCCATATTTCACAAATCCCTCAAGACCACTCTGTTTAACTAGCCACTGCTGGCCTTCCGAGCCTCCATACAGTCACCCCTACACCCTCCAAACCGTAATGTGGACTGGGATCCTCATGTAACCTCCTTCCCATGTCATCTCTACTGTGTAACCACCTTTAGGAAAGGTAGTCATGACATTCTAATTGCTATGTAACTACGAAGCGATACTATGCACTGTATCTGATGCTTGCCATGTAACCACGAAATCTCAGTGGCACGATGCCGAAGGGTTGTTGCATGCTTTAAAAATGCAAATAAATAAATTAAATCCTCTAGCCAGGAAGGAGGATTTGGGAAAGCTGTCAAGTCTGAAAAATCTTACTCCCTCCTCCAAAAACTAACACTGCTTTGGGAGTCTTAAGATGAGGAATACATTGGAGGGCACAATCCATTTCAAGTTACTTACCCCTGGTAACCTTCTTTTGACTGGATGTTCCTCCTACGTATTCCAGCCCACCCCACTGTAGAATTTGCAGGCATTACACTTTACGCTCTTTCAAAGTCTGGTATTGTCTGAGACTCTCTGATGCTGGTATTTTCTGCAAGAGGAAGGCGTAAAAACAGAACTGAAGCGAACAGGTACTGTGTGTGATATATATATATATTCAATGACATAGACTCCGAGATGCAAGCCCTTAAGGGACGTCTAGCGCATCGACGCACAGCGCCATCTGCCGAATCTTTTTCTCTGAAGCTGAAAGGGAAGATATCAAAAACTGAGCAATACGTGGGAGGAACATCCAGTGGAAAGAACATTACCAGTGGCAAGTAACTTGCTCATCTCATGCCCAGTGCAATCGTAATTCCGTATCCCTGGTTTCCAGTAGGGCCGAGTAGTAGATATCAATCCCTTGGCACTTATGTGGGAGCCTAACACTCATTCAAAAGTCGTTAGTGAGCGACTCAATTGCACATTCCATACAGTCTGTGAGAACCCCCTCCACCCCCGCAGCTGCACATATTTAAAATTAGACATTATTCCTTCCCCCAACTTATCAACTGCTGCCTTAGTAACAACTGCTGCCTTAGTAAAAGAGCCATCTTCCCATAACTGTCCTGCCCATATCCGACCCCTCTCATGGCAGTGCTGAAAACGAAGGGGATCATAAGTTTTGTCCCTTATCAGAGGAGTAGAATGCTCTGTGCAAGCGTGGCTCTGGGTAAGTGCAAGCAGGCATTGGAGATTTACAGCCCCCAAGTACACTGAGGCAGAACAGGGGTGGCTGGTCATAGAGGAGTCCGGTACCCGGTGAGGCCCTTTGGGTAGCCAGGCCACCAGTCAGGGCAACAGACGGGCAGGTCCGAAGGGGTGAGAGAGAAAGCAGAAGAGAAAAGGAATGTCTTGAGCTGCTTCCAGAACTTCAGGTGGTCCGGCTCCAGTTTGAGAGGGGCAGGAAGGGCAACCCAGAGGAAGGCACCTGCAGAGGAGAGAGATCTACCCCCACTCTCTGCCTGGAGAAGTGTTTGACCCTCAGAGATTGAGGAGGCTGAGTTAAGGGCTCGAGAAGGAAGGTGTATAGGAAGAGGGAGCTGGATGTAGTGTGGGCCCCGGTCCCAGAAAGCCTTGTGGATGATGCAGATGGTCATGAACTTGATTCTTGCAGCTGCTCAGAGCAAGTGGAGGGATTTTAGGGCTGGAGAGATACGGTCCTTGGGCTTGAGGCCGAGGACAAGTCTTGCCGTCCTGTTTTGGATTAGCTGCAGATGTTTTGGATTAGCTGCAGATCGCATAGAGTACAGGAAGGAATATTGAGGCTGTTGCATTAGTCCAGCCTTGAGCGAATCAGGGCTCTGGAGACACTTAGCTTCTGGGGGAAATTGAGAAAAGGAAGAATACCTCTGAGGAGGTGCAGCTGGTAGTGGGCATTCTTGGCAAGGTCTGTGATGCGAGGCGAGAAGGAGTGGAGTCGAAGATGACACCAAGGTGTTTTGCCTCGCAGGAAGGCGAAGTAAGAGGGTCCAAGGAGGGCGGTCAAATGGTGAGAGAGGGGATGCAGGGTCCCAATGAGAATGATCCCAGTCTTACTGGCACACCAATCCTGAATTTCAGATAGACTGGAATGTGCAAGAGAGGCTGAGGGGAGCCTGAAAGAGAGAGGTATGTCAGCCGCATAACACTGAAAGTTAGAGGAGAAAGTAGAGATAAGGTAGGTCAAAGGAGCTGAGGAGAGAGGCGAGAGGAAAGGAGAAGAGACAATACATTTAACTAAATCTGGCCACTGGCATAAAGTTTTCAATGGGCTCATTGATCAATGTTTGAATGGAATGAAAGGTTTAAATCTATAAAGGAAGCACGCAATCTATGCTTCGGACACTGTAGTAGGTGAATTACGGTCGGTGGCTGATTAATCAAGCATATATTGCTCTTATAATAACATTTGGAGAGGGTTTAATAGGTGTTGAAGGATTACCTGTGCTTCTGGTGTGAGTTCCTAAAGAAAGATAATGGCTGCTGCGTAACACATGTTCTGGAAAAAGGTCAGTCAACTGCTGTCACTTATTCTTGCTTTTATCCTCTCTGCTTCTCCAGGTTTAAAGCAATATCTGCCAAAAGCAAAGAGGATCTCGTGACCCAGGGCTTCACAGAGTTCACCATTGAAGATTTTCACAACACAGTGAGTAATTTGGCAAGAAGGCGGGAATGTCTTGCACAGTTAATTTAGAAATGTTGTGAGCAGGCAAATGTTTTAACTTACCATGCTCTTCCCCTCCTATATTGCACTCATTGATAGCTGGTTAATTCACTGCAGAGTACTTGCTGCTAGTGAAATATTTGCCCATATCAAACTAGTCTGCATTGCCACCAAAGATTATAGTGCAGGGAAGGTGAGGCACGGTGATCGTAGCTCGAACGTGAAAGGATGAAAAGAACAAGGGGGGAGGAGGGTGTAACAGTGGCAGGAGGATATGAGGATGAACGGCATTGGAAACTGATCAAGGTAGGAAAACGTAGAAGTATGTGACCTATATCCCCTAGTGCACAGAACTGTGATTACGCTGCATCATCTGGAAAATGCCAGTTAGTCGCTAACACCCTATCATTTGAGCATTGCGTTTTTTTACTGCAATGTTTGTCAGATTCATCACTTTCACCTTTTTAAACTGTTCGATGGGGTCACCTTATTCAATTATGTGACATTTGCTTCCTTGTGTATGCATATGGCATCCAGATCCTCCCTAATCTTAAGCGATGAATGAGCACAATAGCCACCCGATAAAAAATTCCTAATGAAGGTCAAACTCTGATTTCCTTTTAGTTACCGGGATTTCAGTTGTGCACAAGTGTAAGGGCAGACAATTAAACCCCCTCCCTCTCCCCACATCTCTGTAATTCTTCCTCCTCTTACATTTTGGGCACATGCCTAGATCCCCCATACAGTCAGTTCTATGACCAAGCCCCCCCCCCCCCCCCACAAGAATGTTCTCTCCCAGACTCCTACCAGATTTGGTTAGAACATATTTCATTCTTCCAACAGAAATCGTTGCCACTGACGATTAGAAAAATATTACCATCGTAAGTGCAGAAATGCCATAAAGATCTGGCTAATGAAAGTGATTATACAGCAAGTAGTCCTGTTTGGTCCCCTAAATTCCAAAGTTCCTAGTTGTACATTCGCCAAGTATAACTGGACTCAACTTTAAAGAAAAAAGACTGCATAATCCTGTAGGCGGAACAGTTCCAAAGAAGAAAAGTCAGGAAACCTTGTGCGTCCCATTCGTAGCAGGTTCATTACACAACTGTGTCCTTAACTTTAGTTTGACCACAAATGGTTCCTCTGACGTTCCAATGCCCTTTGTTTCTTAAAACAGTCAGTAAATTATCTTTTCAAAAAGTGCAAAAGAATTCTGTGCACTATTTCATTCCTGGCCCCTTAGCAGCAGCATGGATGAGCTGCCATGGAGAAAGTGCTACGCTGCATAGGTTAGCCAGACACAGGGAGAAAATGCTATTTGCTGTAGATCTGTGGCACAGTACCCAGTCCTCCAGCGCAAAGAAGATCTGCAAAAGAGCCTGAAAGATGGAGGTGGATAGAGACCCAGCGTTCGAGGGAGGCTTGTGGGTGCTTAAGAAACTGGATTAACTGCCAGGATGGCTCTGACACCAGTAACCACACTCTATGTAATGTTGTTGGGATTTATACTGTAATCAAGGGCAACAAATCCCCTGCCCTGAGAGGGACAAATAGGCCGGGAATTCCAGTGCCCAAAAAACGGAAGAGTCAAGGTAATTGACAAAAGGCCTGTTTTATTAATAATCTGGATTAAACTGGGACAGCAGTAAATCCATAAAGTTTCCTGCTCTCAGTTCTTCATGCTTGACAACAGTTTAAAAAATATAGTGACGACTGACGTCACATTTAACTCTTGATTACAAAAACCTATGGCGTTGAGGGATTGGTTGGATGAATCACCTATGTATGTATTACATATGGGTTAGTTCCATCATTGGCTGTTACTTTACCTACTGGCCACTGCAGTCCACCTCTAAACAGATATAGTTAACATTCATAAAACGATGAGCAGTTAGTTGCAAGGTGGCAGTATTTGAGAGCGGGCGTTGGTTGGCATTAACTTCACTAACCGTGGCAATCGGGCAGGTCATTGGCACATGAGCAACAATAATGGCCAGGGGGAGCGGCATCAAGGTGCTGCTTTTCCCAATTAGGATACCATTTCTGATTGTCTAGGCCACACGCCAGGACTTTTAGCTTTGAACTTGGCATTGTCTTGTATCTTTGTACTGAGAACTTGAGGGGAGTGAAGGCCTAAACCGATCTGTCCCTGGAGCCAATGAGTAACTATTATTCTCCAACTGTCACGTGGGTGGAGACCACGTTTTGAATTCTGCTCAGCATTTGCTAGGATTTTATTCCTTATTAATGCAGGTGTCCTTCACCTTCCTGACCACTGGAGACTTGTTTTGAGCTACTTTATTTTGATATGATATGGCATTTGTAACACGCCTATACACAAGTGTTTCAAGGCGCGACGAGGCAGGGAGGGGGGAACAAGGGGAAGACGGACAACGATCCTACTAGGCCAGGTGTCATTCAGATCGCGCAAGTGCAGGTGTAGGGGGGAAGGGAGAAAGTGCATGGGGAAGGCTTGATTAGAAGGCAAGAATTAAGCCTTGATTAGTGAGTACCTTACTTTCAAGGGCTGTTTGTTTCTTTATTTAATCTGAGAAATGTGCCTTATGCTTGGGAACATTTATCTTCTGTTCTCTTTGGGGCCAGTCCAAACCTCCCTTTTCCACAGTAACATTGGCAGGGGTTGTGCGGCTATTGTCTGGTCTGCTCGAGTCTGTATCTTCTGCTAATTCAGTGAGTCGGGTCCCCCTGCAGCTTTGAGGGTTTGTTGATGCTTCCCATTGAATGTGGCTGTGCCACCCATCTTTAAATGACCAGTCGCCACTGTTGCGTTTCTACATTAAGCAAGCTATGCGTGTATTTCGTTTGCCTTGTGCTTTAGCATACATATTGATTGATTGATGTGTTCTAGTGTCTATTGGTGCAGGTAACCTTCTTCATGTCTAAATGCAAGTTGGACCTAGTGTTTGTGTATCTTCATGGTGGGTGCATATCTGCTTCGTGTCCAGTGCGTCTACGTGTGTAATGTCACTTGCTCTCATCATGTTGGTTACAGCATTCCCTTTTCTGCTAGAGCTTGCAAGCCCATTTCTTCAACTGGTCCAGGATAAGGTCGGTAGGGTTGCCTTAGTGAATAGTCTCTCGTATATGCGGTATGGCGGAGGAGAGGGGGCGGACGCCATAGATAATGAACTCCTTTCGTTTCTACGATATCGAAGGAGGGTCCAACGCAATGAATGAAGCATTCATTAGCCTCTCGACAATACCATGCTCCAGTGCCATATGCATGTTCTTTATACACTCAGGCGGATCTGAACAAGCTAGTCATGGGGTTAGGTTAGTGGGGTGTTGATGCGTGCAGACCGAAAGCAAACTTGAGCTTTGCGTACAGGTCACTTTACATCGGTGATATTTCTAGTCATTACAGAAACGGAATGATTAGTGCCACATAAGGAAACTTACTTAATGTTTCTGAAGACATTACAGAGAAACAAGAGCTCAAACAAGTATATATCCAGATAGACACTGCACAGTCAGACTAAGTCTGAGGTCCAAGGGGGCATGGAGCCTGTGCATAGAAGTAATGTGATTTAAGGTGGTACTGTATAGAGCTACTGTTGGTCAGAAAGCCCATTTTTACCACATGTTGTAGCCCTCTTTACATTTTGACGGCTTTTCTGGGTTTTTCTAGGCTGGTGGTGTTTTTTTTGCTTGTCAAAATGGTTTCACTGGGTGGACTCCATGTAACCGACTGGTCCTTTCTTGACCCCCAACCGCCCCAATATTCATCAATATGTAGGTTGCAGTTGTTTGCCTCAGAAACCTGAGGGGGTTGGAGCACTAGGCAGCCCTTATCCATCTTTGTGTTTGAGAGAGGAGGTAGCCATCTTTGGCCACTGGGTATGTGTTGCCTGGACTGGGAGCTGTTTTGAGCATGCGTTACAGTTCTGACTGGAATACACTGATGCCTGTCTGGGACAGTGGAGGCGTTCCTTTGGGTGAAAGAGTTTTCTACAATGCATGGGTGTGCTTGGAGGGAAGGAGCTGCCATTGACTGACTGACCACCCCTCTGTTTCAATATGTTTGGTGTGTGATTGTGTGCAGTGTTCACTCACTGGCGACTGGCACCTTGTCTACAGCTGGATCTCTGAGCACAGGGAGGGTTTGGGGATGGAGGGCCAGGTAAAGACAAAAGGAAAAGGGACTGAAATCAGAGTGCCTGAAGGGGATAGTAAAAGGAAATCTGAGGACAAATAGGAAGGGGCTAAACCATAAAGATACTTGTACTAAGCAACGGACGTTAAAGAGCAGACGAGATTCAAAACGTAACCAAGGAAAAGAGGTTAAGGCAGCAGAGATGGAATAACAGGGTTAAGCTACATAGTGAGGACCAAAGAGCAGTAGATGGGGAAAGTGGATAAGCAGGGAGGCCAAGAAGAAGGAAAGGGCAATAAAAAATGTGGAAGAAAACTAAAGAAATAAGGAGCTGAGCAACCTTGAAGATACGAAAGCGACGGGACTTGAAAATATTAAAAAGAAGATTGTCACACCACTATAAAACAGATCAAAAAGAGGTCAGGGCGCCCCTCTGCAAGAAAGAACACAGCATAACCTGTTCTGTGGCACTGTACTTGCTGAGTCTGCAGCCACATGTTTTAGCTCACTGTACCTTTCACAAAGGAGGAATATCCATTTGCATATCAGTCTTTGCCCCGCCCACTTGAGCAGTCCAGCACCGAAATGCTAGGCAATCCTCATTTGAACAAGAGTACCAACAGCAACCCCAGACACATGTTTCGGCCTTGTCGGGCCTCATCAGTGAGTTGGAGTTGTGCCTCTCCGAGCACAATGAGCAAGGGGTCCAAGTCTGGATATCCCTAGGTAACGTAGGCTGCAGACTGAGTGGGTACATTCCCACAGAAGCAGTTATCATGGCGTGTTTTTTCTTGCAGAGTGGCGGCCTGACCTCTTTTTGTATGTAAAAGGAACTTGGTTGGTTCCCCAAAAGTAATGCTGTTGGTTCCACTTTACTATTCCTGTTAAATGTACAAATGTCCCCAACTGGGTCTTGCTTCCACTGACCTGCTGTTAGCATGTCAGAATAAGTCTGCCTTAGGTTATAGCTCCTTTAAAAAAAAAAATTACATGGATTTTACTTACCTTGAGTTAGCTGGGTGCCCTCTTAAAATAAGTTTGCTTACCTCCGCTTGTGTGCCACTGACCTGAAAAGCAGCTGTAATAGTATGACATTGGGTTTTACCTGCCAAGAATAGCTTTGTGCCATTCTTGGAAAGTGTTGCTAGGTGTAGCTGACCTTGGTCTGCCCGGTTTATCCTAAATTGGTGTTAGGCAAGATTGTATGCAGTACCCTGTGGGAGACTGCACCAACCTTGTCCTCTTGGCAATAGTTAACCCAACCTTTGGTATAAGCATGTACTACACAAGTTGGTAGAGTGACTGAGCAGCCAGGCTTATCTCAAGAGGGGTCAATGTGAGCTGTAGGGTTATAACAGAGAATCACAGTGACCGGTATTCAAATAAACTCTCATGGCTCCTTGATTAACCAATTATTTATTAATTTAACTGTTGTATATGCCTGTATAAGCCTTACTTGGAAGGGAACAAAACATGTAACACTAAAAATACACTTCAAAATACACACAGTTTCACTAAATCAGTAGATACCCATCGGGGATGGCACACAGACACTGCCTACACCCTCGGGTGACTTAAATAACTAGGACACTGTGGACATTGATCTATCACTGGCACATTTAGAGCAATACTGAGCTTGGTGCCTAATACTGAGCTTGGTGCCTAATACTGAGCTTGGTGCCTAATACTGAGCTTGGTGCCTAAAAGAAAAGCTTAGAGGGACAAAACAATGATGAACAAGTTTCTCAAACTGGTACTTTTGAACCCCCAATGCGCAATGCAGATTAACTCTTTCCCAGCTATACAAGTAAAGAATGTTTGACTTTTTGGAGGGACAGATCAAAACACAAAGTCAGAGGTTAGAGTCTATCAGGGAGCTAGTACAGCCAATGTCACTTGAGCTGAGTCTAGGGGAGTTGAAGTTCTTCTTGAAGGTAAGTAAAAAGGCTTGCGCACGTTAGAGTTCTTGTTGCAAAATAAATCACTGAAGGGCCACAAGCTGGGAGGCTTGTGAAAGGCAGAGCTGCAAGCAACTCTGTACAATGCAGTAAGTACCCCTTAGTTCCTGTTGTAGTATGGCAGATCCTGTTGTTCCTGGGCCTCAGTCGTGGGGACAAGAGGGAGGATGTCTGAACTCCTGCACTACGATTCGAAGGTTGGCTGCAGCAATGGACAAAGTTCAGATCAGCAGCACTTTGCGGTTTCAGCTTCTCGCGAATAGCACCACAGCGATTCTTGGACACAGTTTGGCTCAAGCTTGGTCATTCCTGCTTCTAAGAGTCCAGAGGATCTTCCTGGAGCTCGGGTCCTGCAGCAGCAATGAAAGTACAGCCAACTCCGAGAGGATGTCCAGATGAGTTCATCTTGGGGTTGATTGGTCCCACCAACCCAAGTGGAGAAGCCGTCTTTTGCAGGGCTTCTCTAGTTGAGGCGAATTCGGAGCTTCAGCACTGCAGCAGGGGTTCACCGGGCAAACCAACGGTCCAGGAGTTGCAGCAGGCGTCTCTTCCAAGTAGTACTTCGGATTCCTTTGTAGAGTGGTGGACTCTGCCTTCCAAGCAAAAGACCTCACCTTTTATGCAGGTTTCTCCCATTCATTCGCAGCCTAGCTGTCACTCACACAGCACAGTGGCTGTCCTCCAAGGCCAGCCAGCCAGCCAATCACCTTTTGGGTGCATTCCTGTAACCAAGGGGATTAAGCACAGGGAGTTTGGGAACCTCCCTCACTTCCTGCCCTGCCAGACATGCTGGCGCCAGAGGCGGGTTTCATTGGTGAACCCTGCCAAAGACGAAATGGACAAAGGGACCAAACCTGGTTTTGCGCGCAGAGTACATTTCAAGAAGGATCTTTACAACACGAAATGGCGAAAAAGACGACGGGGCATTTTGACAAAATGTTACATGAGAAACTAGACCAGGGGAATACTAAGGGTCTAGAAAGTTGCAATGTAAGTAAAGTACATTTTCCTTCACTGCTCTTGGAAACAGTAGTTTATCCAAGAGAAGGTATTTAAACCTTTGGGAAATCTGAAAGACTTCCCTCTGCCACTGCACTGAAGGTGTTGTGTGACACATTGTAAAACGATGATGCCTCTGGAGTTTGTCAGACTCCCAAACCAAAAGAAAGTGTTCAAATCAGACCAAACACATGGAGTGAAAAAAGGGCTCTCATTCCAAGGTCCAAATCGAAAAAGTCCCATGCAGCAAAAGAGCTGGGGGTCTCTAGGAAGGGAAGAATTGGATACTGAAAGTCTTGCACAAAGTTAGAGAGTTTGTTGAATAAAAATCACTGTAGAGTCACAAGCTGTTAACACTTGTGAAGGGTAGAGCTGTAACAACTCTAACAAAGCAGCTACTGCAAGTCTCAACTGAAAAGAGCAAGCTACTGACACCGAGGTAAGTACCCCAAGTTAGAACAGTACCTTTGGTGTGAAGAAGAGTTGTCCAGCTGGCTTCTGTCTGGTTTCAGCGATGCAGATCCTGGGTTCCTGGGCCTCAGTCGTGGGCAGAAGAGGGAGGACGTCTGGGGACTCCTGCAGCAGCAATTCAGAGGTCGGCGGCAGCTACAGGCTCTGAATCTTGTATACCGGTTGGGCTTCCTTCACTCCCTGAGTCCTGCACTCTGGTGAAGGGACTCGAGCTCTGGTTGTCCTGCTTCTGGAGGGCCCTGGGGAGACTCCTGGAGCTTCTGGCTGGATTACAGACGTTGCACTCTACTACGGATTTCGGGATTAGTTGGTCCCACTAACCCAAGGGAAGAAGTTGTCCCTTCCGGAGCTTCTCTTGTCGATCAGAAAAAGGAATTTCAGCACAGCAGTAGGGCTTCACCAGGCAATTCAAAGGTCCAGGAGGATGCAGCAAGCTTTGTTCACAGTTTCTTAGAGTTCTCCTTCCCAGTGGTCGACTCGGTCTTCAGTCCCAAAACCCTTGCCTTTTAAGCAGGTTTCTCCCATTCTTGCACAGCCTAGCGGTCATTCAAACAGCAGGGTGGCTACCAGCCAATCGGCACCGTGTGCATTCAGGCATTCCGAAAGGCAAACGACTGGGTAGTCTTGCGAACCTCCCTCACTTCCTACCCTTCCAGACACACTGGAACCAGTGGCGGGTTTCATCACCGAAGCCTGCCAAAGGCAAAAGGAACAAAGGGTACCTGGCTTGGCGCGCAGAGTAAAACATAAGAAAGACCTCACAAACAGAAAATGGCGAAAAAAGACGACCGGGGCCATTTTGACAAAATGGTCACCCATGGGTGGTATACTGCAGCTGAGGATTCAGCCTGTGGTAGAAACACAATGGTAGGAACATTAAACTACTGCCACCAGCCATTTAAAGTAGTAAGGGTAACATAAAAAATGTTTACCTGAGTAGGTAGGAAAAGGGGCTAAGTAACTCCCCGCCTCCAGCACTCCACATAAGATGGTGTGTGCTGGACCTACAAAGAGAAGGTAAGTTAAGTCAATTTCACTTTACTACTGGGAACAGTAGTTCACACAAGAAAAGGTATTGAAAACTTATGAGAATCTAAAGGATTTTGGTGATACTGCACTGAAGGTGCTGCGTGTCACCATACTAAAAGTAGATTCCTATGGAGTTTGTCAGACTTCAAAAACCAAGGAAACACATAATCCAAATCTGGTAAAAACTCATGAGAGAGTGAGAAAGGTCTCACTCGCTCCAGGTTTAAACTTATAAAGTCCTAAAGTCCAGCAAAAGAGCTGGGGGGTCTCTAAAGTGGGAGGCATTTAGCACTGAAATGAAAATTCTCCCCAACAGGTTGGTAGAGAGGTTAAACAGAACTATGAAGAGCATGATTGGAGCTTTAGAAGAACCGCTTAGAATAAAGTGGTACCTTCTCCTGCCATGCCTTCTCTTTTCCTATAGAGCAGTACCTCAAGCTGTAATGGGCTTTAGCCCCTCTGGGTTACTTTATGGTCATCCTGTCGCAGGCCCTTTTGCCCCGATTTAAGGAGGGTCTGGTGAGTGCTCCTACCCTCAACCCAGTAAGGATTATGTGCTACGCCTCACACAGAGGATGGCACAGATGATGACTGAGGCTTCTGAGAACGTTGAAAGCTGGTCAAGCTCTGGTCAAACAATGACCTGAACAGAAGGCTTACATGGTGGTGTTTACTCCAGACCAAAGACGGAGCCCTTTACAGGACAAATGGAGAGGAACTTTCAAGGTTGTAGGCAATCTTGGAGAGGTGAATTATTTGGTATATTTGGGCAACCTCAAGGATCTTCCATATCAGCTGCCTGAAAGGTATGTTTCCAGACCAGAGATGGGAGCTTTGCACTTAGCTTCTGAGCAAGAAGAAGAAGATGAGTGAGCCTCTACGAGATCTTCCCTGGGGACACCCTTCAGATGGGTCCATAGAAGGAGTTCATCTCTCTTCTAATTTGACACTGCAGCAACAGGAGTGCAAATCTTTCTTAAATCAGTTTGTCCCTGTTCTCACTTACACCAGGCTGGACCCCTTGGGGCCAGCATGATATTGACACTGGTGATAGCCCCTGCTTATAATGGGTACACTATCTGAGGCCATAGAATGTGAGAAACCATATTAAAGAAGAGGTCAACAAGTTGCTTGACCTGGGAATGATTGAACATTCCTGATGTCCATGGGCTAAACCAGTTGTGTTGGTGCCAAAGGCAGGAGCTAAATAACGTTGATTCTCTGTGGACTATAGGGCCCTGCTTTCAGTGACAGACTGATATCCACCCGTTCACCTGTCCTTGGCAAGAGATGGGTAAGCTGGACTCGTCAAGTCAAAAGTACTGAGGAATGATTGCCATGACCGACCATGCCAAGGAGAAGCGGCATTCTCAACCCTGGAAAGCTTGTACCAGTTTAAGGTCCTGCCCTTTGGATTAAATAATGCACAGAGAAGGATTAATCATGTTCTAAATGGGCTAGAGCACTTCTGCTTGGCATACTTGGATGACATTGCAGTGGTCAGCCCTACCTGGGAAGAACACATTATCCACCTGGGACATGTGTTGCAAGCCCTTCAGCAGGCCAATCTGACCATCATGAGTGCCAAGTTGGTCAAAGTAAAGTGATCTACCGTGATCATGAGGTGGGAGGAGGAGAGATTAAGCCTGTACCCAGCAAAGTACAGGCTGTACAAGACTGGGCTACTCAACTACTCAAACTAAAGAGCCTTCTTGGGACTTACTTGTTACTACAGGAACTTCATTGAGAACTAAGGGACCATAGCTTCTCCCCTGAATATTGTGTCCTCTCCCAAAGTACCCTAAAAGTCCAGTGGAATGAGGACTGTGAAAAATCCTTCCAAGGCCTGAACGATGTCCTCTGTAAAGCTCCAGTACAGATTGCTCCAGATTATACTCTGAGCTTCCCAGTCCAGAATGATGCTTCCAACACAGGGATAGGAGCAGTCTTCAGGCAATGTGATTGCAACGGTAGGGAGCACCCCATCTGCTTTATTAGAAGTGAACTAAAAGATAGGGAAACCAGGTGGGCCACAATTGAATGTGAATGTTTTTCTGTTGTATGGGCCTTGAAGAAATTAAGGCCATGTCTCTATGGAACTACTTTCAGAATTCAAACTGACCACCAACCCTTAAGTGGTTGCTGAGGTGGTCCATAAGCATCCAAAGCTTTGATTTCACTATTGAGCACCGGTCACATACCCAACATAAGCATGCTGATGGTCTCTCCAGAAAGTATGAACGACTGGACCAATAGATTCATCCAGGAGTGGATTAGATCCTCCTGCCCCTTATTCTAGGGGGGGGGGCGAGTGGCAGGGAGATTTCATTTTTATGCTTCATCCCCTCTCCTAGTGAGACCCCCAACACTTTTTGCTGGACTTCTGGACCTTTTTCGTTCTATCCTGAATGAGTGGAGCCTTATTCCACTCATTCGTTATTGTGGGCCCTGTCTTTTGGAACTCTGTTCTGCGTTTACCTTTACTATGGGGTCTACTTTTCTCCATCACTCTTTTAAGGCATCTGTTTTACTTTTGCAGCACACAGGTCCTTATGGGCAATATTGCTGTGAGCCCTTTCGGTTCTCCTTTGCGATTCTTTCTTCATCCTAGAGTAACTACAGTTCTTAAGGATAGATGGATACTTTGTATCCCTCTTTAAAACTTGATAATTTCAATTGCTTTTTTATAACCCGCTTAATACCAGAAGACTGGGATTCAAACCTGTGTTACCCTGCATCGTCTTGCTTTCAAAACGAGCAGGTTGACACTGAGCTATACTACCCGTGCCACTACTATGAGAAATTGGAACACACCACCTTATGTGGAGGGCCAAGGGCTACTATATCCCCCTTCTCTCCGTTACTGTGACTTTTTAGTCACATGGACAAACTTCTAGTTATGGCTAGTGGCAGTGGACGTGTGTTGGGTAAGAATTAGTGCAGTCTAACTGGTGTGGGACTACACAAGACTTATCTGCTTGGTATTGGGTAACCCACCTTTAAATATAGGCCTGTACTACACAAGTTGGTAGTGTGACTGAGCAGCCAGGCATACCTTAAGAGGGGTAATGCGAGCTGTACAATTGAAATCAGGAAGTACAAGTAGCCAAGTAACACTTGCACACTTAGTTTTATATATAAATATTTATAATAATCACAAGGTTTAAATAAGCATTCTTTAAAAAGTGGTATCTACTAGTAACATTCCATCCAAGTTAGGATTCAGTTTTTAAAAGACAATAAAAGTTGGTAAAGACATTTTTATGCTACATGTTCCAGTAGTGACTTATCAGTATTGCAATTATTTCAGTTAACAGTTCAGTTATTGAGTTGTTGAATGAATGCAAGGTTAGAATAATATTTAGAACATGCTTTCAATAGTTTGTAATTGTTTTACAATCTCCTAAAAGGAGGCAGGTAAGCATTTATCTCAGCAATAATAGTGTCACCAATTCTGACCTCTGAGGGAACAAGTACTGCCAAAACCAGTAGGCTCAGAGGATTGCCTTTAGGAAGCCAGGACAGCCAAAGTCAATGGACCAAGTCAATAGTTCTGATGCAGTTCTTCTTATATAAAGTCCTGACAAAGTTAGTAAGTTCAGAAGAAATCACTGTAACTCAAGTGAGATACGTTGTGGAGAGCACAAGCTGTTAGTCCAGCTCAGGTGAGTTGAGATCAACTCCAAAAAGTACATTGCAATACAGAAAGTACAATTTATGGCTAAAAGGTGAAAACCCCAAGCCCAACAGTAACTTTGATTTGAAGCGCAATCTTCCAGCTGGATTCCTCCTTGCTACAGCTTGGCAGACCCTTGTTCCTGGACCTTGGTCCTGGTGACGAAAGGGAGTATGCCTGGCGGGCTCCTGCGGCAATGCTCAGGAGAGGGACTCCCCAGAAATGAAAACTCTGGTTAGAAGCCTGCTTCCTCGGCCATGGACTCTGGATCAAGATTTCCTGCTTCGATAGGGTCCTCTGGATGCCCACCAAGATTTGGACAGATTCGAACTTCGCAAGACGATACTCATCAATGGTCACAGGACCCCTGGCATTGGGCTTATGCAGCTCTGAGGTACAGCAAGTTGGGGGATGCACCAAATGGAAGCTTGTCTTGAGGCTAGTTGGTCCCACCAGCCTAAGAGGAAGTCGTCCCATACGGGTCTTCCCAGTGAAATGGGGTCAGCACGGCTCCAGGGCTTCACCGGGCACTTTGCAGTCCAGGTGGGTGCTGCTGGCGTCTCGTTGCGTCTCACACTTCGGATATTCCTATCCAGTGGTGTACTCTGTCTCTAGTCCCAAAAACCTCACTTTTTTAAAATGTAATGTATTTTATTTATTCCCCCGGACACCCCCCGCCTCCCCAATTCATTCACAGGCTATGCTGCCAATCGCACAGCAGGGTGGCAGTCCTTTCAGGACAGCGAGCTGGCCAAACAGTGCTGGTTTCACTCGGGCACACCTGAAGACAGTTTCGGTACCCTCCCTCACTGCCTGCTTTTCCAGACCCACTGGCGCCTGGACGGGCTTCAGGGCTGAAGCCTGCCAAAGGCAAAACACACACAGGGCTCAAACCGTTTTCAACTAGAGTAAAAGCACTGAAGAAACGAACAAACTGAAAATGGCGAGAAAAGACGACCGGGGGCGGGCATTTTGGAAAAATGCTCACCCATGGGTGCTGTACAGCAGCTGTGGATTCAGTCCTTGGTAAAAATGCACAATGGTAGTAAAACATAAGCCACTGTCACCAGCCATTTAAAGTATGTTAGTGTAACAGAAAATGTCACATGTGAAGTGGGATGGGGAATTACTAAGTAATTCCCCAGCACTCCACCTAGGGTGGTGTGTGCGCTGGTCCCATAAAAAGGGAGACTGGGATTATCTTACTATTCTTGGGAGCAGTAGTTCGCCAAAGAACATGTAATTAAACATTCAGAGAAGTCCAATGGACTTCTTAGTGGCACTGCATCGAAGGTGATGTGTCACCATGCAAAAAGTAGATGCCTATGGAGTTTGTCAGACTCCATAAAACGGTGAAAACGCAAAAATCCCAGTCAGGAAAAATACAAGAGTGAGAAAAAGGTCCCACTCATTCAGAAGGAAAAACAACCACAAGCCCCAAGACCAGCAAGAGAACTGGAGTTCTCTAAGGTTGATGTGAATTAGCACAGAAATGAAAATTCTCCCTAACGTGTTCTACCAACTATTGTTATTTTTTACTGGAGACTGTTCAGCCTTGGTTGTGCACAATAGGGTCACCTAAGCACTAACTTGGTGGCTCCTTATTTTTTCACCGTTTCTAGCGTGGTTGTTCTTTGTTAGCCCATCTACCATTCTGGGAAGGGGAGTTGTGCGTGTGTTTATTTTGCCTTTGGCGGGAACCCCTTTGGTGTCCCCGCTTAGGCTCCAGTGTATCTGGGCAGGCAGGAAAATGGGGAAGGATTTTTCCACCACCCTGCTCTTTGTCTGCCCGAGTGCCTGAATGGTAGCAGCTCCCACTGGGGGGGGTCTGACGGTCCTAATGGGACAGCCACCTGCCTCTTTCTGTAAACTGATGAGAGAGATTGCAGAGGAGTGTGTTCAAATAAAGGTGAATTAAAGGTGTGGTTCCTGAGGTGAAAGGCAAGTCGACCACTGAACCGAAGAATACGACCAGAGACGCCTGCAGATCCTTTTCAACACTGGGAATCAACCCTGGCAGTCCTGACCCCTATGCGACAGAGAAACTCTGAAGGGGACGACTCCTTCCCTTTGACTGGTGGAAACAACCAGTCATGAGACAAACTCCAATCTGAGCCATCTTCCGAGGTGCAGTGCCTCTCCAGAGCCGCAGACCGTGAATACCAGGAGACCTCTGACCCATTTGAAATGCAATGTCTTGGAAAGGCTGAATCCGTCCAAGTCTTTGAGCTCCAGGTGAACCCCCCCCCCCCCCCCAGATCCACAATTCGACTCCTCCAGATCCCCTCGCTAGAGTGCTGGATTCCAAGAATCGAATAAGATTGACTAGGCGAATGGTTGGTAGTACAGAAAAGCCACCAAAACTGGCGATTGACCAGAAGCGCTGAGGAAATCCATGCCAGAGGTCCTCCCTCAAGACTGCTGCTGAGAGATCCCGTCCGTTGTCCTGCCTTTCGTCATCAGACCAAGGAATCCAGAGGTCGCCTCCAGCTCTGCCACATTGAGGAGAATCCAGCCACAAACATTTCTTCAAACCAAAGGATCGTGGGAGAAAAGGTATTGCTTACCTTAATCAGAGAAGCCGCTCCAGAGCGTGGAGTGCACGTCGAGGTGTCCAGGCTGCCCCCTCTTACCTCCGACCCAAGCTTCTGCTTTGTTTGTTTGGTAATGCGCATCTAACCCTTACGTAGCTGGGCGCAGCAGTTACAAGGATACTTGAAGCTTAGTTACAGGATACAGATAAGTGAATTACATACAAGTTAGGTAGGGTAAACACAAAATCAGGCTACATTAATGACGATGGAGGTAGACTTATTTCTGATGTTTGTTAATCTGCTTAGAATCGCATGCTGTGCATAGTCCGACATCCAGTGGTCACTGCGGAGTATTGCATTTTGTTTTTCGTTGTCGAAAAGGGGACGTCGACAAGGCGTGTCTGTAACACTATCCCTATAGTGACGTGCAGTGTACCCACAACCCCTCACGCATCGAGGTCCCTCAGATTGTTTTTTTCCGCCCAGTTATTGGTCGCCTTTATGTGGAGCTCCTCGAGAGACATTGCGAAATCATTTCCTCGACCCTTGGTCGTTTATTATTAACTATCACATAGATCCCTCCCTCGAAGTAGCTGCCAAGCTGTTCTCTGCCGAGCAAGATCTTCGACGGAGGGACGAGCGGAGGAGATCCTTCGGCGCTGCCGAACACGTAGCCTGGCCTCGCCGGCCTAACACAGTAGGTAGAGTGGGGTTGTGTGGTTATTTCTTTGTTTCACTGAGAATGCCTTTCTCTTTCCCCTCCCTCTCTTTCGAGGTCGTAATCACATTTCATGCCCTCAGCTATGGAGAGGATGCCCTTTAGGTTTTGCCCGCGTTGCAAGGGCAAGTTTACCTGGAAAGACGAGCAGCAACGGTGTAACGGTGTAACCGTTGCTTGCCCCTCGATCACAAAGAGGACGGCTGTGCGGCCTGTAAGTTACTTAAACCCAAAACTTTAAAGGACCGCAGGGTCAAAAGGTGGGCAGCCTATGCGATGTCTAGGTCTGACTCCTCGCTAGCTGCCGCCGCATATGATGAGGACCGTGATTACACGGCCTCCACAACGGAGGTTGTAGACCTCTCGAAGGAGCGTTCCCGCTCCTCGTCGCCCCGGCCCCGACAAGCCCGACTCACGCCACGCTTATGGGGATGAACACCCCGGCGACACACAAGCACATACCCCACGGCACGCATTCGACGAAGGCAGCCATAGCGTCAACGGAGGTGTCGGGTCCACCGTCGTCTTCCGCTGACCGTAAGGGTCGCAAGCCCTCCCCGCCACCGCTTCCGTGACCGACGACTGGGCTTTCTGTAAATAAGGGCGCTAACCCCAAATCGTCAGGCGCCTCGCAAGAGTGCGTACGTTGCCAGTAAAGACTCGGCACTGCCTAGCGCGACGGAGAAGCTGATCGCCGAAAGCCTCGCGCGTATAGCTTCTAAAGACGGCTAGAGACAGACGGCGGGTGACAACGTCGAAAACCGCTCACAGGGCCAAAAACGCAGAGGACGCCGGTGGGTAGGCTGGGACAGCTCCCACTGGCGACAGAAGATCCTAGCCAGCGAGAAGGTTTCTCAGAAGGCGAAGGGACCCCATCTTCGACATTATGGGACAGAACTAAGCAACTACAGGGAGAGGAAACTCCCTTTTCACTCCCAGACCGCTCTGGCCTACCTTACTGGACTGTAGAGAGGTTCCAGTCATGTATGGACAAGCTAGACGGGTTCATGGCCATCCCAGAAAATAGGACACCCAAGAGGCCAAGGGAGGTACTCCAGGAGGGGCCAAGGGCTAAATACCTGAAGCTCTTTAACCCCCTACAGGAAGACATGAAGTCTTACGACCTCACTGAAGAGAGGACTCACTTCCAGGAAGAAGATGAGTTTGTGAATAATGAAGACCAACAAGAGGAAGAAGGTTTTCATGATGACACAAACATAGGTGAGGAGGGCTACGAGGACGACCCAGGTGAAGGTGGCTCACAGCCCTGGCAGTTGCCATCAGGGTCTACAGACCCCGACATAGACCTTTCTTCTTCTCAGACCACACCGGTCAGGAACCCATCTCCAGTAGACGATCAGCCCACCTTCAATGCGCTACTGAGGAAGGCAGCAGCACATTTTGAAGTTGAAACTGGGGAGGTCACCCCAGGTACTGATTTCATTTAAGGGATTATTAAAGAAAAACCTCCCACTAGTCAAACTATTCCTATCCTCGCCTCGGTTAAGAGACGACTCACCCCATCGCTATCCATCCCCGCGCTGGTAAGAGGGGTCAATCCAAGAATCGAGAAATTGTTCTCACCCTCTCAGTCAGACCCATTATATATCAGGGGTCACTCAGTCCCAGACTCCTTAGTGGTGACTAACACAAGGAAGAGGGCTGGGGTTCCACTGTCAACCAGCGAGGCACCCCCAGATAAAGAAGGGGAAAAAGCTTTATGCCTTGGGCAAAAGAATTACCGCCTCGGCAGCGTTTTCAATTAGGATTGCCAATAATAATACATTGCTGGCAAGCTATGCTGATGCTCAATGGGGAAAGCTTAAGCAGGACATCGAAGTAGCCCCTGAACCTCTAAGAACTCGCTTATTGGCTACAGTTACAGAAGGAGCTCTGGTCAACCAGAGCATCATTAAGAACACTCTTGATGCGGCAGAAACTGCTGGCCATTCTTTGGTGCAGGGAATTCTGCTGAAGCGTCACGTCTGGCTTCGCAATTCCGGTTTCAAGGCAGAAACGCAGGCGTCACTCATTAATAAGCCAATAGAAGAGTCAAATCTCTTTGGAAGGGCAGTGGACGACGCACTGGAAAATGCGAAAAAAAAAAAAAAAGAACTCAACACCATAAAGACCTTAGACCAAATCTCAAAGCCTCCAAACAGGCGGGGATTTGGCAACAAGCGCTTTGTTCGTGGCCAACGCCAACAGCAACAGCATTACACTGCGGGCAACTGGCCCTGTAGTCAGGGTACCAGTAACCAGTATAACCAAAGAGGACAACGCCGTGGCAAGGGCAGAGGCCGGGGCTCCAGCCCCAGAGGCACCCCGACAAATAACACCAAATGACCCGAAGGCTCGGGTCCCCTCCCATGCGTCTCCGGTTGGGGGCCGGATAACATCGTTCCGGATAACATCGTTCCTATCAGCATGGGAGGGAATAACATCAGACCGGTGGGTATTGTCAACCATAGCCCACGGGTACTGTATAGAGTTCAATCGGTCCCCCACCTACAGACCTCCAAGGAGACGACGCCTGTCACCAGAACATCTCGTCATCCTCCTGCAAGAAGTAGAACAGCTGCTACAGAAAGGAGCAATAGAGGTCGTGCCCCTATCTCAGGTAATGGAAGCTATTTATTCTGTGTACTTCCTTGCACCCAAAAAGGACCTAACCATGCGCCCTGTACTAGATCTGCGCCCAGCGAACAAATTTGTAAAACCACAAAAATTTCGTATGGTAACATTACAGGAGGTAATTCCCCTGCTATCTCAGGGGGACTACATGACAACACTGAACATGAAAGATGCATACTTTCATGTTGCCAGCGCACAGAAAATACCTCAGGTTCATGATAGAGGGCAAACACTACCAGTTCAGAGTGCTACCCTTCGGCATAGCGTCTGCACCAAGGGTATTCACGAAGGTACTGGCAGTGGCAGCGGCCCACCTGCGCAGGTTGTCCATACCGGTATACCCTTACCTCGACGATTGGCTCATGACAGGGGAGTCTTACGAGACATGCTTCTCAAACACCCAAAAGACAGTAGACCTTTGTTCCAACTGGGCTTCTCCATCAACGAGAAGAAGTCCATCTTAGACCCCAGCCAAATCAAACAATTCCTAGGGGCTCTAATTCGAACAAAGGACGGCCTCGTCTTCCCCCTCCAATGAGCGGGTCCAAAATATGCTGTTTCAGATCCCTCAATATGTAGCCGGTCGAGAGGTGACGGTACGCAAAGCAATGTGCTTGCTAGGAATGATGGCGTCATGTATTTATTTGGTACCTCACGTGCGCCTGCGCATGCACCCAATGCAAGAGTGGCTCAACAGCCAGTGGTGTCAGGCCAGCGGACAATGGGACGATCTAGTGGTGGTCTCGCAGACCTTGATTCTCTCGCTACAGTGGTGGTCGAAGGAAAACCTGTTAATAGGGAAACCATTCGCCACCCCCGCAGTGGAAGCCACTCTAACCACAGACGCATCCCTCACAGGATGGGGGGCTCACCTATCCCATCAGACTGCTCACGGAGTTTGGACTCCGAGCGTAGCTTCCAAGCACATAAACTTACTGGAGCTACTTGCAGTGTTCAAGGCACTAAAAGCCTTCCAGACACACCTACAAGGGAAAACAGTGATGGTCCTCACGGACAGCACCACAGCCATGTACTGCCTCAACAAGCAAGGGGGCACTCAGGAAGTGGGCTCTCAGACACCACATGTTCCTATTGTCACAACATGTACCAGGGGAACTCCATCTGCTACCAGACGAACTCAGCAGAGACTTCCCTCTGCCCTCAGAGTACGAATGGCGGTTACACGAAGACATCGTCTTCGTCTTCACACAATGGGGCTTCCCAGAAATAGACCTGTTCGCAACTCTGGAGAACTCACAATGCCTAGATTACGCCTCCAGATACCCAAAGAACCGCTCCAAGGGGAACGGTCTCTGGATACCATGGTCAGAGAAATATGTTTACGCTTTTCCCCCCGACTCCTCTGCTGAACAAGATGGTGCACAAGATGCACCAGGAACCAGTCACCATGATACTGATAGCCCCGATGTGGGCCCGCCAACCATGGTTTGCGCACCTGATGGAGATGTCCCTGTCCCCAACTGCCCTGCCCGTACAACATGCTGTCACAGGACAAGGGCAAGACACTACACCCATGCCCACAGAACATGAATTTAGCAGCCTGGCTCCTGAGGTCATAGAATTTGGCCATTTACAACTCCCACAGAGATGCATGGAAATTCTCAGAGAAGCAAGAAAACCCAACACTCGCCACTGCTATTCTAGCAAGTGGAAGAGATTTGTCATCTGGTGTAGAGGTAAGAGCATCAACCCAGTCCACTGCTCTCCCACACAAATTGTCCTTTACCTGACCCATTTACTGGACTCTGGTCTAGTGTTCAATTCTATTAAAGTCCATCTAGCGGCACTTTCTGCATCACCACCTCTCAACTTAAGGTGTCATGGTGGAAAGTCCCAGTTATCAAAGCCTTCATGGAGGGGGTAAAGAGAATACACCCTCCGATAGCAAACCCAGCTCCCGGCTGGGACCTTAATGTGGTACTTACCAGGCTCATGGGTTCACCCTTTGAACCCATGCACAGGGCAACTCTTAAGGACCTCACTCTTAAGACTGCTTTCCTAATGGCTATCACCTCCATTAGGAGAGTAAGTGAACTACAGGCTCTTTCTATTCTAGACCCCTTTGTAACAGTTCACAAAGATAAGGTGGTTCTACGCACACACCCAAGGTTTGCACCGAAATTCATATCGAAATTCCATGTCAACCAGTCAATAGAACTACCAACGTTCTTTCAAAACCCTTCCAATTTGGGAGAAAAGAGCCTGCATACACTCGATGTGTGCAGAGCTGTCATGTTTTATATGGAAAGAACTAGGCCACTGAGAAAGACTCATCAGTTCTTTTTCTCGGTGGCAGCAGGAAGAGAAGGAGATGCAGTCTCAAAGTCCACTATATCTAGATGGATTATTCAATGCATCACTCTCCGTTTCTCGCTTGCTAAGAGAGAACTACCCTTCAAGCCAAGACCACACTCTACTCGAGGCACTGGGGCATCCATAGCATTCATTGCAAACGTTCCCCTTGAGTCCATTTGCAAAGCGGCAACCTGGAGTTCTGTACACACCTTTACAAAACACTACTGTCTAAATGCTCACTCTAGATCTGATTCCCAGGTGGGACAAGCAGTATTAAGACATCTTTTCTCTACTGTTCCTTCTCACAACCCACCTCCAACTCTGGGTACTGCTCGCTAGTCTATGCACAGAATGTGATTCTAAGCAGATTAATAAACATCAGAAGACAATGCATTACTTACCGTAAAAGCATTTCTGATGGTTGTATCTGCTTAGATTCACATGTGCCCACCCTTCCTCCCCGCTCGGATGGAAGGAACACAGACATCTTTCTACATCTCTCTCTTTTCTGTACTTCCGTATAGAAGGCTCCCTCAGGGCAGAAAAAATATAAACGGAGGGACCTCGACGCGTGAGGGGTTGTGAGTACACTGCACGTCACTATAGGGATAGTGTTACAGACCCGCCTTGTCGACGTCCCCTTTTCGACTACGAAAAACAAAATGCAATACTCCGCAGTGACCACTGGATGTCGGACTATGCACAGCATGTGAATCTAAGCAGATACAACCATCAGAAATGCTTTTACGGTAAGTAATGCATTGTCATCATCTCGCAGGTTTATGCAAAAGTTGCAAGTCCAGGTGGTGAGCAGTTTCTAGTAGCAGGTTCCGTCTAAAGCTAGAGTATGGTTGTTCCACTCTAATGGGGGGGCAGGGCATTTCAGGAGATTGCAGCTTTAACAGGGAAATTGGCGCTAACAGCTTAGGAGTCTAAATCTGGGAATTTCTAGACAAAGGTGGTTAGAGGCCCTTGTGTGGTGCGTTAGGATTTTTCTAGTGAGTCTGGCAGAGAGATAAGGGGGAGCGGCGTTGTTTAGGCATTTGAATGTGAGGGAAGCCATTTTGAGACGTATCCTATCACTGATTTTTAGCCAGTGCTGGTCTCTTCTGGTATTGGATGTTCTCTACGTGATATATTCAGGGCTGCTCTCAGTGAATCCTTTAACAAGGTTGCCGTTGTGTTAATCTTCCAGCATCTTTAAGACTAGAAACTAGAAGGTATCGACTACTTTTACTGTCCCAACTGCCTTTTTAGCTAAGGTTCCAAAGTGGACCTTAAAAGCCTTAGTGGAAAGAAACTGCCTCTAGAACCTTAAGCTCTGCTACTGTTTGACTAACCAACTGTTTTCTTTCCTCAAATTCTTATATGGTTTTGCTAACTAAATGTAATTACCGAATTTGTTGTCTTACTCGAGTGCGTGGTAGTACTGATAATACGGTACAACTGTCACTGGTTTCAAACTCTGTAACAATTGTAACCGCGAGCAATTACAAACTAATCAGTGGCCTTTGAAAACTATCTACAAGTAATCCTATGCTTTTTGGCTATGTGCCTAGTATTTGTAAACATCTCTTGTGTAAATATAATCTATATTTTAAGATACATGTATTAAGTGTTTGTTTGATTTTGCATTACTAACTGGGTTCAGTGTACTTACCTACAGCTCACATCTTCCTCTTATAAGCCTGACTGCTCTGCCACTCTATGAAGGTTCCATGAGTAGCACAGACTGATACTAAATTGAGGATCTACAAACCATTGGGATAATTTTTACGAAGTCTTACTTCAGAGTGGACTTTAGGAAAACTCCCCTAACACTGTGCTGCACACCTGCAAACATAACCCTTCCCTTTGCCCCAAAGGCACACCCATACGTAGAACACAGGCAACGCTTGCTTTCATTGTTAATTGGCTCAAACTATTTTAATTTTGGGAATTCTTTAGAGCCTTTTTTAGGGTCCCCTTGACATTTAGTTTTTCCCTCATTTTATTCTTGGATCACAGATCTAATTTTGGTGGTCAGAGGGATTTCCCTGCCACTGCAAACCTTTTTCACTCATTTAATGGTTTATAGTCCTGGGTTGCCATATGGCACCCAGTGGTGCTTCTTACGCACCCCATTTGTGCGGTAGGATGATCATGGCACCCTACGTTGGTGGATGCTGTTATTTAGATTTGGCCTACTTCTGGTATTGGGGGACCAATGTTTGTTTTGTGGCTTCCTTTGATCGAGGAAATCTCTAGACTGGTCTGAAATGGCAGTTGTCCCTATGTTGGCTGTTTGTGAGCCCAGTAAGGCATTATTCATATTGGTTTTGGCTGGTTTAGACAGTCTTTGTCCCTGGGCTGATCACATCTGGGGAGGGTGGTTCTGGGGGAGGGTGGTTCTGGGTTTAGTGTCTAGTTTGTGCCAACTAGATTGTCTGGACTGCTAAACCTTTGTTGCTAGGACTGTATTGCGATTGGTTGTCTGGCTTGGGCCAGCCTCGGAGTGGTGGTATACAAGGGGAAACTCCCTTACCTATGTGTACTTGCCTGCTGTAGATTGTCTGCCGTTGCTGAATCACCAGATATATGCCTACATCAGTAGCACCATCTTTGTCCACCACTGCCTTCATAACTAAAGTAATCGCTGTTTTTATTAACTAAAACTGTGAGCTTTTGGGGTGCTTGCATTGATTGTTATGGGAGCAGGAGACTGCCTCCACCTGCCCCTTCATCTCTGGACGTTCAATAGTAGAGGCAGTGGGACTGGTTCAGACGAACTTGGGCTTGCCCTGCACCCAATAAGGGATGATTGGGGTACATTAACAAACTCTGAACTCAACATCGCAACTCTATCTGTGCCCCTTTTAGTTCATGGATTTGATTGAGCTGGTGGAGAAGCGCACTTCCTTGACTGATCTGCTGGCAGCGTTTAATGATCAAGGCATCTCAGACTACCTGGTTGTTTACCTTCGGCTGCTTACCTCCGGATACCTGCAACGTGAGCACCACTTCTTTGAACACTTCATCGAAGGCGGCCGTACAGTGAAGGAGTTCTGCCAGCAGGTAAGGGCACACTTCAGCCTTGGGGCAGTGGGAGGGCTGGAAAAGACCAGCGTTATGTGACTGGATTAAAAAAACAAATGCTCTGATAATTTGAACATCAAAAAGAGCTACTGTCTGCAACAGATGGGCACTGCCGTCTTACATAGAAACAAACCCACAGGCCACTTTACATCTTCAGAAAGAAGCATTGTTTAGAAATGGATAGCAGTAATACACTTTTTCCTTCCAGTGCAGTTTGTCGCATTTGCTTGTCATGGATATTCTGGGCTTTGTGTCCAAGCATCTAAGACCTTTTCAAAGAAATTGTTTGGGAAGCTTGACTTTCCTTTCTGCTGCACTCCATATTCAAATAATAAGGTCTAGCCCTTATCCTTCTCTGGTGTTGTAACCTTTGTGTGTGGCATGAGAAGACCCACCTGTGCCTGACAGCCAGGGGTGAATGGCATCTACATTCTAGTTAAAGAAAACAGGATAAAATGCAATATTTTGTATTTCTTAACCGCTCCGGGTACTCGTGTCATGCTGCCTGCTTCCCATCTGGTTGGCAATGTCCAACTTTTGGCAGAATGGGAAAATTAACTCCCAGAGATAGTCTAATAGTTAGGTGTGTGTGTCCCCGTGTGTTCATTACCCCCAGCCCTGTTGTTTCCAACTATGGCCCTGAGTGGTGATATGAGGATTTCCAGAACCAACATATTGGACCTACAAGGGCTTTTCACAATTGGTCAAATCATAGGGTCACTTGATGACGAGGCAGAGCAGTAAGGCGTAGACTTCTATCAGGGGTTGGGGCAGATAGTTAACAATAACAGTTTCATGACCTGTGTAAACACTGATGTGTATATAAAATATGCTATTTGGCATGCACGTGTATTTAAGTCAAGATACTGCAAACCAAGCAGCCCAATAGTGTCACACAGAGTTTGGTAACAAAAAATTGGTTAGACACCACTTTAGGTATTGAGGCACTTACATGGCAAATCACTGTTGCAATCCTAAAATGGGAACACTGATGCTAATCACAATTTGTAGACCTTATTGTGGTGTAGGCCTCAACAAAGTGAACAGCTAAACTTAACAGTTCAAGCTATATCATATACATTTGAGTCAATGTCCAAATAACACCACCTTTAGGTTTATGGGCAGCTTCAACGGTTTGACCTTCGTCCCAACTGTTTCGACCTAAGTCAGTGTGCTCAAAATGGCTCCAAGCCTAGACCATTTTCCATAGTTAGTAAAAATGTGTAATATAACAAAGGTCTTATGCAGTGTTTTTCCTGTGCTCAAAAATGTAGACTTGCATTCCTTGTGTCTTTGGTGGATAGTAGAAAGGACTCCTGACCCAGTTAAGGTAGCTACTTTTTAAAAGAGGGCTTCACACCCAATGTTATTCGATGGGGAAAGTGACTATTAAATAGAAGCTATCTCGCCGCATGTCCCCGAATTGGAGAAACACTACCCCTCAACACAGAATCATTGGGAACAGCAGGGCACACCATTAGTTCAACTGAGCGGGATCCGACGAGATGTGGGTTTGGGGTCTTTCTCTGATGGTTAGGTGAAGCTCTGGTAGAGACCACAGTTTAAGGTGCTGCCCACAGCATTATCGTAATTAAAACAAAGGTGCGCGGTAGTTGAGCAGGTGATTGATGCTAAAAAGACCACTCTGCCCAAATATCAATCCGAATCCATAGCAGATATACTCGGGGTACCGTTGAAGTCGATGGGGGGGTACAAAAAGAACATGCTTTCCTGTCTGTGGGAATTGCCTTCTCCCTAGCACCTTTTTCTGGCAGTCTATATTTGTTGCTGCAGCTCATCAACACTCTGCCTTCTAACTTTCCTTTGAGACATTGCTTCACACAGAATGTGTTTCACTTCTAATCACTCAGTTTTTTCCATGTCCAGGATTCTTTTTTGATTTGTCCATAAATTGTGCTCTTTCATTGATTCCTTTGAGAGGTCAAGAACGCTTCACCTTTTCCATGATGTGTGTTCTGTGAAAGTATTTTAATTAGTGTCAATATGGACAACTGTACATTGTGTAACACCTTCCCAGTTGGAATCCTGAATCCCTTGAGGGCTCTAGACAAATAAGGCACGATATGCGCTGACCACTTGGGCAGAGAGCCATCGTTTTAATATTCTAATCCTTTAGAGTGTGCATGTATATACCTCTGGTTCAGGACTTCTAACAGGGCCGAATTTCATTTTATGCACCACCAAACGTTTTGTTTTGTCCAGTTTGTTTTTAATGGATCCTTTGACCTGTTGGTTTTCACGGATCCTCTGACCTTATTTTTGTGGCCAGCAGGACCTCTACTTGAAGTCGCCCTACACTTTAATGTGCTAGACTGTGGTAGCCCGTTCGGCTGCTAAAACAAGGGTACTTTTTTGTTTCTAACACTCTACAAATGTGTTGTGGAGTAGGCGGGTGGCAACTTTAGTTTAGGCTTTACCAGTGGTGCAGCCGGTGGTTCACAGTTAGCTCAATGTGCCAGTTTTGTAGCCATTCGGGTACTAATGCACTTAACAAGGCAGCCTTAAAATGGATGCTGTGCTTACATGGGCACTACTTGATCCCATCCCTGCACACACTATTTTGGTTGAGATTGGATAGACTGGTTTCCTGCCCCAGACATCCCCAGTACACATGTGTAGATGTACCTGAGTGTTTGACGCTTTTTGGACAGTAATTCTGAAGTCCAACTCGGGGTTTATTAAAACCATACAACTGAGACAGTACAAAACTCCACTCTTAGTATGAGGCTGTACCACCTGAGTATTTGGTAGCGTAGAAGAGCAGCCAGGCTTATCTTAGCAGCGAGAGGGGGCTGTAGCTTGGTACAAAGAAATTGTAGCATACATATGGTCCAAAGAAACACTATGTATTTTAAAAAATAAATGGTTTATTTAAATCCAAGTAGGCCAAGATGAATCTTGGGTTAATAAGTACTATCACATTATATATAAACACAATTATAAAAACCAGCTCAATACTTAAGGGATACAACCCAAAGTATAACCTTATTAAGAATACAATAACTAGTCCAGCTAAGTCAAACCTATTACACATTCAGAATGCAGTCGGCTATTCATGGGGAGTAAACCAGGTTATATATACTTTTTGAATGCAGTCAGTATTTCAAGGGTAGTAGACCCCATCAGTCATGCAGTGACACTCAGTTGTGAAATTGCAGAACAAACCAACTTGTATTCCTTGTAACCTTACTTTACGAACTCAGTTCAGAGTTCGTAAAATAACTTATACTTTCTGGAGGGGCCTTAAGCTGGCCTTAAGCTACTCGGTGACAAGGATTAACGCACACACCAACTACTTTAGAATGCACTAAGCTAATCGGGGACAGTAAAACCCTATTACACCTTTAAGAAAGACAGCAGTATTTTAAGGTAAGTAATGGACCCTGTGACTATTTTCTTCAGAGAAGACACCCTGGAAGGATCCCAGCATTGGGCCTGGGTGAATTGGATGAGATGACTCCCTATCACATGAATCGCCCCCGAAGCTTCACAGGAATCACAAATGGCTTAAGGTAAGTAATAGCCCAGCCAACACAGTACCACTGCACAGAAAAAGTTTGCAGCAGGACATCTTCAGGATCTGTAGCCAAAAACCTGGCCGATAAATTCCTAGTCGTGAAGACTGGACACTGGAAGGGAACTTGCAGCAGGGATCAACGGAGAAGGCTACAGACGAGGGTTTCTTTGTGGCTGGATGCGGCTCTGAGGTTTTGGCAACCTTTTGAGCAGCCAGATGAAAAACAAATATTGCCAGTCGGATTCTAGCCACTCTCTCGTTCCTTCACTCTTTTGAGGGGACTTCAGGGATTTGAATTGTCTCTGGAGAGCAGGAGGCGGCCACCAAAGTTTGAGACGGATTCGGACTTCGGAAGACCATGCACCGCACAATGGTTCGAGGTCCCAGGGTATTGGGGTATTGCAGTCCAGCAAGGTCGCAGAATGTCGTGGGATGGCTCAAAATGTAGGTCGTTCTGAGACTAGTGGATGTCACTGGCCTCTGGGTTAGGAGTAGTGTTGGGGACCCCCAGGACGATTGGAAGGAAGGGTTACAGCAGGCTCTGGTTGCACAGAAGGCTCACGTCGATGTAAATCACTACGGGTGTTAGTCTTCCTCTTCGGTTTCAGCTCCAGTGGTAGACTTGTCAGCAGCTTCCAGGTTCGGAGTATTTAACAGGAAATACAGCACATTTGCATTCTCTCCCTGCATTTACAGCCATAGGCGGACTGGCTGTCCAATCAGGACAGCCAGCCCTCCATTAGGAGTTGGTTACTTTCAGGCATTGTGGAAGACAAAGGGCTGTAAAGCTTTGGACTCCTCCCCCATTTCCTGCCTTCTCAGACACTCTGGAGCCTGTGCGTGATATACAAAGAATTCTCGCCAAAAGACAAAACTTTCACTGAGGTTGTCGCTGCCTAGAATGGCAGGGCAAGACGTCAAACAGCAAGCACACGAGAAATGGTGAAAATAGGAGCCCACCCTTTTAGCAAAATGGTGGTCCATCTGTGCATTACCGAGGCTGAATTAACCGCATTCGAGTAAAAATGACTAAGTCATAAAGATCAAACCACTGCCACCAGCCATTCCAGCAAAATTGCAATTGTAACAAAATGTTACCCGGTAAGTAAGAAAGGGGATACGCTGTATCTTCCCAGCACTCCACATAAGGTGGGGTGTGCTGGCTGACTTATGCAAAATGTAAAGGGGATGAAAATACCTTTTTACAAAGTAGTTCACACAAGTACATGAAGGAGAAATTTAACAGGGGAGCCTAAAGGGGCAACACAGATTAAGCCCAAAGGTTATGAGAAACTAGAACCCCAACCATACACTATGGAGAGACATAAAAAGGTCTCCCATAAAGAGAGTGAAAGACTAGGCGACGGGGGGGGGAGGGGGGGAGGGTGGGCGGGGGAGATTCCCCTTCACCTAGGTACAAGGTAAAATAGTTAGCAAGCCCAAGCAAAATGTTCTAGTGGTGCCACGGTCAGGAAGATTTATTATAATTATGAAAATCTCAGAGCATGGCCACCAAAACCTGCGTCTTTCTGCCTGGTGTGCGATTGGAGTGCTGGCGTATGCCAGCCCATGAGTGAATAAACATCTCCATACTAGTGCCAGAGTAGATTTCCTTTTTGAGTGAAATTCTCTCCACCTGCAAGTCCCCCAGAACTTTATGCTAGGCTCTTGGTTTTTATATCAACTCTCCTGAGTGAGTGGGAACCTTTTTTCCATACTTCACTCATTATTTTACTCCTACCTTTTTACTAATGCAGCACACAGCACTTTCTATGCAGTCAGTGTTGCTGGATGCTCTTTGAGCTTTCCTTTTTGTTTTATCTGCGTTAACTACAGTTACCAGAGCAGGAGGACACCTGTATGTTATTTTGTGAGATCAGCACACCCCACCTTATGTGGAGTGCTGAGTGTTGGGGGGGGGGGGGGGGGGGCATTTTCATTTCTGTGCCAATCCCCTTTAACCTTAGAGACCCCTAGCTCTTTTGCTGTACTTGGGGCCTTTTAATTTGAACTTCTTAGTGAGTGGGACTTTTTCCGCTCACTCCATGTGTTTTTCTGACTAGGATTTGGGGTTTCTTACTGTTTAATGAGTCTGGTAAACTCCATAGGAATCTGCTTTTTGCAAAGTGTTACACTGCACCTTTTGTGTTTAAATACATTATGTTGGGTGTACTACTGTGCCCGGGAATAGTAAGATGACTTTTGTCTTACTTACCTTTTCTTTTGTGTATCCAGTACACACCACCTTATGTCTAGTGCTGAGGGGTTACATAGTAACTTCTTATCTCCTATCTCGTGCAACATTTTGTTACACTAACTTGAATGGCTGGTGGCAGTGGTTTCTTTTTTACTACCTTTGTGCCATGTATCTGCAGGCTGATATCTCAGCCGCAGTACAGCACCCAAGGGTGGTCATTTTCCAAAAATGTTGTCTTTTTGCCATTGCTCGTCAGTTAGCTCCTTATGGGCTTTTCCTGTGTTGTTCAAACCAGGTTTGAGTCCTTTGTGCATTTTGCCTTTGGCGGGCTTCAGCTCTGAAGCCCACCCAGGCTCCAGTGTGTCGGAAAGGCAGTGAGGGAGGGTCCTGAAACATCACTGTCCTGTCTCTTCATGTACCTGAGTGAAACCAGTTCTGATTGGTGGGCTGGCTGTCCGTGCTGGGTGATTGACAGCCCTAGGGCTGTGAATGAATGGGAACTTGTTTAAAAGGAGAGGTTTTTGGGACTAGAGGCAGAGTCTACCACTGGAGGACATTATCCAATGAAGACGCCAGTAGCACTCTTCTTGACCGCATGTCTCTGGTTAAGCCCTGCAGCTATGCTGACCCAGTTTTCGATTCGACTGGGAAAAACAGCAAGGGATAAATTCCTCCCTTAGACTGGTGGGACACACTATGTTCGAGACGAGCTTCATTTTGGCCCAAGAACCCCACCCTCCCCCGACCCCCCCCCCCCCCCCCCCCCGACTTGCTCTGACTTTCTCCAAAGCTGCAGAATCTCAATGCCCTTTGAGCATCGAGTGCTTTGTCTTCGGAAGTGCAAATCCGGCCAAACCTTTGTGGGCATCCAGAGGATCCTACATAAGCAGGAAATCTTCATCCAGAGTCCAGGACCAAGGGTTCAAATAACTTTCAACCAGAGCTGTTCGTTCTTCTTTGGCACTGAGAAAAAGGCACCAAAACCACAAAAGGCCGCAGAATCCATTGCTGCCGAGTCCCTCTCCCGAGTGCTGCCGCCGTAGCCTGCCAGATGTCCTTCATTTCATCACCATGACCAAGGACCAGGAACAAAGGTCTGCTACACTGCAACAGGAAGGCATCCAGCTGGAACCAATTCTCGGGTACTCTGGAGGATAGCTCGGCGGCAACGTGCTTGCCTTGGAAACAAGACGACATGGAGCCACACAGGTTCGATTTCCCCGGGTCTGCACTTAGAAACCTCGGAGTATTCCGCGCGTTATAAATAACCTACCATATCATACCGTGGGGTTTGGGGGTACATCTACCTTTTTGCCATTTATAGTGCTTCCTAGCTTGGAGTACTATTTTAAGGATCTGCGTGATCCGTTTCCGGCTGGTTTTCCTGCGACGGAAAGGTTTGCATGGGAAATGTACGCCCCACAAAAGGTTTGTACATTTCCAATACATTTCTCCCGCTCACTATACTGTAAAGTGTAGCGAGTGGGGTGTTGCGGGGGAGACCCCCGCACCACCTGTTCATTTTTTTTTTCTTTTTTTTTTTTTTAACCTACCTTAATGCATATCACCAAAGGTTCAAACTTTTGGTGCTATGCATTTTCGGTCTTTTGATGCTTGCGGATGTTTTTACTCAGTAAAAACGTACAATACCCTATTTTAAACCCTTTTGAGTTGACCTCGACTCACCTGCACTGGCCTCCCAGCTTCTGCTTCTTCAAAGTGGCTCCTCTTGAGATTCTGTGATTTTTCTACTGAACAACTATTTTAAAAGTGTATCAGAACTTTGAACTGGCCCATTGACTTTGGCTGTTCTGGCTCCCTAAAGGCTCCTCTTCTGAACCTACTGGCTTTGGCAGTGCTTGTTCCCTTACAGGTTTTAATTGCTGAACACTATTATTGCTGGGATAAAAGACTACCTACATCCCTCTGGGAGAATCTGTTTTTCAAAGTACAAAGTATGTTCTGATCCAACTATAACTTAACTTTCCCTCCTTACAACTCAATATTGCAGTGGTGATCACTTTTATTACTGACCTCAAATGCCCATTTTCGAGTTTCGAAAAACTGTAATACTCTGCAGCTTCCACTAGATGTCGGCCTATGCATAGCATGTGAATCTAAGCAGATACAAGCACCAGAATACGATTACGGTGAGTAATGTATTCCATACTGTAACTCTAAAGTGTGTAAGTGTTTTGGATAAGTGTATTGGATACCTGTATTTACTGATTTCATTGTACAGCTCACATTACCTCTGTAAAGATGAGCCTGGCTGCTCAGTAACACTACCAACTTGTGTAATACAGACCTATATTTAAAGCTGGATTACCTAATACCAAATTCTTACCCAACACATTTTTTAGGAGGATTCACAACGGAAAGCGTCCATCATACGGATATGAATTGTCAATAGTGTACCCCTGAAGAATGTCGAGCAAATGAGCAATATCGACATAAATGTTGGGTTTTGATGTATGCGTTTTGTATACATTAGCAATAGGGTTGAACATACAACTTTGCATATCCTCTTGTTTGTGTTTTAATAATCCCCTTAAACACTACTTTTGTGGTCATCCAATTTTTTGTTGTCTAACTTTTGTATTGTGGTTTGATTGTTTATTTGCAAAAAAGGTTTTAAAAAAAAATGATTTCATTGATCGTGAGCCTTTCACTTTTTAGCTACATTCCTTTTTTCCACAGCATGATAAAACTGCATATTCAATGTTGATAATATAAAACAGTAATCCTTCATTTAAAACTATGGCAAAGCATGATCTACAATAGTGCATTTGCTCAAATAATCAAATTCATGATCTATATACTTTTTCTCGACATATTTGTTAACCTTAGATTACTGAGTTTTTATCGACATCCATTGTTTCCTCTTTTGCGGTCATAATTTTCATTTGTCAAGGAATATTATTGTATTAATGTTCAGTGAGATTGATTCTGCGTCAATTATCATGTTCCACATTTTCAGGTGATCAACATTTCTATATTCCTTGAAGAATTTGCAAAAATGTGTTTGCCGTTGATCAGCCAGGGCTTCACATTCTGTCAATAGGTCAAGTGTTTCAATGGTTGTGCTGCCATTGCAGAATCTACACTCTGTGCAGAATTCCAGGTTTCTTTTTCATTGTGCTAGAACATTATTATTATTTTTTTTTGCATTGTCCGGATTAGTCAGTCTTTCCATTGATCTATCAGCTTTTTCCATCATGATTTTGTATATGTTTTGCAATTTTTGGAAGATGAGATTTAATTTCCTTCCGTTGTGAGCTTATATCGTGGATTTAAAAGTTGAAGAACCACGCTGCAAGTATGCAGCCCTGTTTTAGGACTTACAATGTTGCTATTGGATTATGTAATAGGCCATTTTCATCTAGTTTAATTCTTATGATAATATCTGTATAGAGTTGACTTATTGCATTTATTATATAATTTGGACAAACTGCTTTTTTCATTTTCTCCCATAGTTTTGTTCTGCTTACAGAGTCAAACGCTTGGCGGAAGTCAACAAAGGCAATATAAAGCAGAGACCGAGATTCTTTAGCTTGTTTTTTTTTAGAGCTGAAATGACTAATATATTTGGGCTGGTTCCAATACCAGTGATGAATCCAGATTGATAGCGTCAGTTAAATTTGCTTTAATGAGCCATTTTTTCATCTCTGAGCAGAAATCTCACGTTTTTCCAGCAGTGTTGAGGAGTGAGAGAGGTCTATAATTCGCACGGTTGCTTCTATCTCCTTTTTTTAATATTGAAATCAGAGTAGACTCTTTCCATATAGATGGTATAGATCCAGTCATGATCAGTTTGGTATATATTGTACAGTATTTCAGCCCATTTCTTGGGATGTTGTGTTAAGATAGCATTGGAGATGCCATCAGGTCCCGGTGCACGGGATGTACTCCATTTCTTGATCTCTAGTAGAATATCCAATCGATCTATGCTTAATTCATGAAGGTCAGATGGTTCGTGTTTGTTTCTAATCCAATCAGTTGAGTTGAATAATTTGTTATAATGTTCAGACAATTCTTTTCACGCTTATCGCATTTAAAAATTATTTATTTACATCCGTGTGTATTTTATTTTTTAGCCGGTGCCATATGTGAGCACTAGAATTGGTGCCTAGTGCTTTCAGCATTTTCTTATTCTTAATTTGTTTGTTTTTTGCTAGTATTTGTTTGCATTTTGTCTTTATTTTCCTTGATTCCTTTACACATGATTCTATTGGTAATTTGTTTAGTTGCATTAATCTTTCTCATTTCTGCTTTTAAGCATTTGATACCAAGATCCGAGGTATGGTTATGTATGATGTTGTGTTTACAAACAGATTGAGGCTGATCATGAAATAGTGCTAAGACATGGTTGTAAGGACTTATTACAGTTGATTTTAGTATATTGTTTATTTGGTAATTATCCTGCCTGTCTTTGGGTAATAATAGATTGAGTTTTGTAGAGGTTCATTTGAGCCTAATGCGTCCATTATTTAGCGATCGTTTACCCTGATATCTGAGCTTTTCCGGCGGTAGAGAGGAATTCCAAGTGATCTCCATCATGTTATGGTCACTCTTAGTTGATTCGATTATCTTGAATGATTGAAGTTCATTCAAATTTTGTGCTGATATAAACACATAATCAATTATAGAATTTGCCTCTTTCCTTTTCCAGGTGGGTTTCAGACTCGTTGCAGGTGATATGGTGCCATTAAGAATTATTAAATTCCTTTCTTTCATTAGTCTCATCCAATTTTTGCTTTTCATAGGTAATGAGTTATAATTTGTAGTAATGCAGTTTGTATTAAGGTCACCAGCAATTATTGAATATTGTAAGGTATCGTTTTAGATCATATCAAACAGGTCAGATGTTTTCAAAAACGTTTCGGTAATGATTGCACAATTCCAATATACGTTTTAGTATTGCAATGTTTAAAGAAGTATAGTTCTTTTCTCCAATTTCTATTTTACCAGTTTGATGCAAGGGTGAGGTGATATCCAGTTATTTTCCCTCCGAAATCTAATCGTAAGGCAGCTAACAAGCAAGCCATAGGTCTACCTTTTTTTCTTTTCAGTGCGGGCATCCAACATATTTCATAATTGGCCATTATGGGCTGCGATGTAATCCATGTTTCTTGGAGCAAAATTAGCTTATAGTTTTCTAAAGAGAATTCCGGATTTTTGTTTAACAAGTGCATGAATCCCTTTGTATTCCATTTTATGGAATTTCATGGTTCTTGTTTCAAATCATCCTATTGTACTTTTCCATGATTAGTTTTGTCTATCGCTTCTTGGAGCAACAACCATTTTGTTAGCTCTTTATCCTTGCTAGGTTCTGTATAAACTTCTTTGTAGGTTCCCCCTGAGACCTTCGCAATGGATTCGTAGTTGATGATCACTTTTAGTTCCATTTTCAGTATTTCTCTCAGTGATAATTGGTTTCGCTTTCTCTGGTAGTATACGATTTGTTAGTAGTTACATAGAATCCTAGTGCATTCAAGGCTTTTCTACAGTTCCATATCGTTTCCCTTCACAGTATGAGATATTTAGAATTGGTGTCTTCATGTTGTTTTTAATAGTCAATATCACAGGATTCTATTCTTATGAACTCCTCAGTTGCCCAAAAAGCTCACCAGTAGTGTAGATCTGTTTGGGAAGGGATACCACCTTGTTCTGTCCAAGCATGGTTATTTGCAGTGTGTCGGCTCTACTCGGATTATCTCTATTTGATTTTGACAAGAGTATCTTTGGTGCTTGAGTCGTTTGTTCCTGCAATAGATGTTTCTTTTACTCGTACTCGAGGTTCAATACTTTCGTCGTTGTGAGAGTGTTTAGAGACTTTGGGTTTAGGAAGGCTTGGCGTTTGTGTAGGTTTTATTAGAAGATGTTTTTCATGGTTCTTTATATTGGCTCTTTTTTTATCTAGTATCCAAAAGCTGTTTATCACATTTGATTCCCTAGCAGGCATTATGGGTTGAAGTTCATCTTCATTATTGGCATCTTCATCTTCGTCTATAGGTGAGTTCTGTGTGTTAATGCAGCCATTTTTTGATTCATCATTCGCAGACACAATATCTCCAAGTTATAATTGCTTATGATGGTCATTGCTTGACCCGGTTGCATCTGCTGTCTTTTTTTTTTTTTTTATATAGATATTTTATTTTGCTAACAAAGTTCTTTGTGCATGATTTCATGTTTTTAGTTAATTTATTTAATTTATTTTTTTCTTATTGCTTTTCTGTTTTTGTTCGGTTGATTGTATCTTATTGCGTTCATTGAGTGTTTTCCTTTCACTTATTAGATCGGGTGAAAATGTCGTATACAGCCTCTGATGGTGCTTCGATATTTTTTTGTAGAATCACGTGCTGTAGTATTTGCTTCTGCAGTAGTAATTTCCCCGCATTTGTGTTCACAGCTTATTTGAGAGTTTTTGGGCTTGGTTGCCTCGGAGGCTGACATTTGGCCTCTATTTGCAGTTTGCTTCGGGTCTATTGGTTTACTTGGTTGGCAGTCTCTTGTAGATGTAGCACCAGATCGATGTATTATTTGTTTGCAGTTTTCCTTTACTTCCTGGCTAGTTAATAATTGGTTCTTTATTGTTTCAATTACGTTTGACTTTAGTGAATACTCGCTAATGCTTCTAATTTGGAGCATATTTGCGTGATTTGCTACTCGTTCTTTTATCTCAGGTTTTCAAACAACATGGTGAGGCTATACAAAGCTGTGTTCATTGCCATCAGCGTTCAGTCATGGGAGGGGTTTAGAGATGGTCTTAGACCGAATGATGGTCTGGCCACAGGATTGGTGAATAAGGTTTCAGAATGAGCAGGGCTACTTCCAAAAGATATTTTTTGGTGATCATACAAAACTGGTGATTGTGACAATTCTGCTCTGTGTCATTAACTATTTCTATTGAATGTACGTCTGATTTTGATTTGCTCGATTGCATGGATACGGTTGATACATTGGCAAATGGGATCACTTCAATTTCAAGATTGATTAAATCTGAAGTATTATGGCAGTCTTTTGGTATTAGAGTTGGTAATGTCGCTTTATGGATCGACTACCATCGATGAGTGTGTTTCCGCTGCACTTGGGATGTTGGCTTTGATCATTTCAGAATACAGAGTTAAGCTCTGAAATGTTTTCCCCGGACGCAAAGGTTCTGGATTATTTGTCCTTGGGGTTATTTCAAGTGGGTGGGTACTAGTCGCTTTCTCAGTATTTGGCTCGGTTTCCACCTGCGTATTATAGCAGAAGATTTCTTCATCGGAAATGGATCATTCTGGAGGGTTAAGCATTGATATCAATTCCGCAGTTGTTATAGCTTTGAATAGAGAACTAGTTGTTCGCATATCTTCTGTGGGTGCAGGCATGTTAATCTGCTTCAGGTTCTGAGGAAGCCATAGTTGCCATACGTTGGATACGAGTGAGGTTGTGCTGATAGTTTTAAAATTGTGTTTTGCATTCCTCCCCGCCCCCCATTGGAAAAAATCAATGGCTCGGAGGTTGAGGATTTTCCCTCGGTGCCTATTGTTTGCAGTACAAAGGCATGTTGGTCTTGAGTTTATATGATGATCAGGCAAGTTCTTGCGTTATAGAGAATTCAGATGTGTGTTTGAAAGCGTGGAACAGCTGAACAGCACTTGTTAAGGCACTCTTGCAAGAGCGGGCATGCTCGTTCATTTGTAGGAGGGCAAAAGAAAGGGGCAGGGTTGTACTCTGCAATATAAATATCGTTGTTTAAACAGTGTTTTTCAAAGAGTAACTTGTACGGTATCCAAGGTATCGTTAAGTGACATAATGCTTAGTTTTACAGAGGTGCTTAGGTTTCGTATAGACACGGTCACAGGAATCGATTCAGCAGCTTCCCTCAGCTGAACAGCACTCAGCAAGGAACTTGAATACAAAAATGTAATTTCTTGAGCGTCCTAAAGGACTGGACCCTAAATAATGTGTACATGTGCAGTGATTCCTCGACCATGCGAGAGCTTGATGGGCTTCCCACACTCTCCATTCGCCTCTACAAGGCGATCCTTCAAAGGTTTTTTGTAATTCCCGTATTTATATTTGAATAAATATTGCAATTTGACCCCTGGCTGAACAGATATCGAACAGCCTTTTGTTTGTTATACTTTAATGAAGCCATACAGTAGGCTGTTTTAATCCTTGTGTTGGCACAGTGTCCCGTTCAGTTTTCCATTATTTTTAAACTCACATTCCTCGTTTGACCTTTATTTTTTTTTTTTTTATAAGTGTGTGTTTGGAGATAGGCGGGTGGAGGATGGTGTTGTGGGGTAGCCCACAATTTAACAAAGAAAATTGGAAAGACGATGAGGTAAAATGCACAAAGTGTAAACAAGGAAAGTTGCATGGAAAATAACACTTGGAACAGGGGTCTGCAACCTTTTGGCTCTCCATATGTTTTCGACTACAACTCCCATACAACCTAGCCAGCAGAATCAATAGTGAGGTATCACAGGAGTCATGGTCAAAAATATCTGGAGATCCACGGGTTGCAGACCCCCACCCCTCTCCACTCCAACCCCTCTCCCCCGACTTAGAACCTTTCAGAGCCATTTCTTTAGTTCCAGACCCTGAATCTGCTGTTTTCTGCGCGAAGTGCCAATCTGTGAAATCAGGCCAAAGTAGGAGAAGCAGTTGGAATAAGATGACAAAGTGGCAAACATTACCCTAGTGAGTCTTTGCAGTTACTCCTTCACAAAACCTACTCAGCAAAACTAGATGATATATTCAATGCTAGAACCATATCAATAAATAGTATTTCAAAAAGTGTCCCTTAGGTAAGATGGTTAAGTGCTTACTAAACAGTGATGATGAAGGGTTGTGGGAGATCATCACAGTATAGTATTCAGTGATTCCCTAAATTCAAAGCGACATCCGTTTGATGGACCAGATTCCATTTTTAGTTTCCAACCTGGTTTTGAAGGAGATCAAAGACCTACTACCTTGATCACCATGAAGGTAATGTTTCACAATCTCTCATGTATGGCAATCTGGTCTTCGTGTCTGTGCTGCTCTCTAGACAGGAGGTACCTTTTTGGAGAACCATTACCATAGCCCCCTCTTGACAATTTGGGACCTATAGGATCGTCACTCAAAAGGAGCATTCTTGGATATTTGACTCCATTCTCTCATCACTGCCACATTTGACATCAGATTTCCTGGTCTTGTGATGCATGAGGATGTAAAGTAGTTTGCAGACTCGGCTCTGTGCTGATGTCCTCATTAGACCTCTAAACTCTGCTCTCTCTCTCTCTCTCTCTCCTACAGGAAGTGGAGCCAATGGCGAAGGAGAGCGACCACATCCATATCATTGCGCTGGCCCAAGCATTGCACGTCTCTATCTTGGTGGAATATATGGACCGTGGCGAGGGTGGTAGCACCAACCACCATATCTTCCCTGAGGGCTCAGATCCAAATGTTTACTTACTGTACAGGCCGGGACACTATGACATTCTATATAAATGAGGCACCGTGCGCAGGAGAGAATCCTATCCGTGGGCGCTGTGATGGACAAACAGAAAAACACCTTAAAAATGCTAGCACTGTACAGAGTTTGTGTGGGTTGTAAATGATATTAATTGATTTTTTTTTTCTTTATTTCCTTTGTATCACTACCGTTCATGTTTTATTAAAAGTGTCCTGATGAGAGACAAAGTAGACTCATAGTTCTGTGGAGTCGAGCGTGCCTTCGGAAGGACTTCCTCCAAGGACAGTATGGACATCCCTTGACTAGGTCTTTTGATGCTTAGTGCACAGCACAACCACCCCTAACCCATGCTCCTCATCAACCAAAACCACCAATTTCTCCACCTCCCCTCACCCTGTCTGAGCCTAAACACTTTCAAGCTCCTTTCTATGTTCCACAGGTTCCATGTGTACTATGCAAGCACACTACCAAGATGTCCAGCATCCTGCTGCTTGGATCTGCAGCAGGCAATTAACAATTGGATTTTAGCTAGGTTCTTGATTTGAGGGTATTCAGTCTTATATTGGCAGGTAAGAGAGAACCTGTACCTATTTTGCCTTAGCATGCTTACCATTATGTGGCTTAGTCATTTTGGGGGGCTTTGGAAGGGGGGGACCACCACCAAGCTGTTCACTTGGGGATAATCACCATGCAACACATGCCTTCCCCTTCAGCATCACCACGCCTTGTCAACATATACATCTCTGCTGACTCCGCCTCCTACATCCTGTGTGTTTTTACTGGGGCCAAGGAGCACAAAGTTAAGATGCCATAAGATAGAAGATCCAATAACACAACATACCCGACCAATCTGAACTCCACCTTGGAATGTAGGCTGAACTTTGGGGGGTGGGTGGGAGAGACGAGAATTGCGCAATAAACAACTTTTTAACTGCGTCTGACTTTATATATGTGAAAGGGGAGTTTTCTTAAAGTCCACTCGAGGCAAGACTCTAAAACTCTTAAGGAGATTTATAAAACTCTTAGGGGGATTTATCATTTTTATGCTTCATCCTCTCTCCTAGTGAGACCCCAGCACTTTTTGCTGGACTTCTGGACCTTTTTCCTTCTATCCTGAATGAGTGCATCCTTTTTCCACTCATTCATTCTTATGGGCTATGTCTTGTGGAACTGATTTACCTTTACTACGGAGTCTACTTTCCTCCATATCTCTTAAGGCATCTGTATTTTACTTTAGCAGCACACAGCTGCTTATGAGTAGTGTTGCTGTGTACCCTTTGGGTATTCCTTTGCAATTCTTTCTTTATCCTTACTCTATACTGTTCTTAAGGATAAAGAGACACTTTGTTTCTATCCTAAACTTTATATTCGAATGGATTGTGTCCTCTAATGTGTTCCTCATCTTATGGTATATCCTTCAGCTGCTTCGGAAAATAATTTTGGCAGAGGGTGCGATGCATCGATGTGGTCGATGCTGTCCCTCGAGGGCCTCCGCCTTGCAGTAGACGTTATCGTTGGTATGTATGGCACGCGCAGCGCCCGTTGGCTTTAGTTCTCTTTTTCTACGGCAGCATTCGCTTCAAGAATTAAAGCACGCTTCAGTTTTTGGGAGAACTTTGCTAAAGCAATGGCCTAGTCTTCAGCTCCTTCAACCCCCGAATACTGGGTTCAATAAGTACAACTGTGGTGCCAAGATGTCCCTCACGACCCCCATCGGGGGTGTGTGTGTGTGTGTGTGTGTGTGTGGTGCCTTGGCGCCAAACATGAAATGGCAGATTGTCAATCCCATCAGTGGAGGACCGGTTATGCTCTCAGAGCATAAAGGGAAACTAGCAGCGGGTAGGACCCCCTACTAAATCCCCTTCGATGACTCATCGAGAAAAAGCTCGATTGACGAGTCGAGAGATGGCTCTCCTCGTAGGAAGATATCAGAAACGATCACGCTCCAGGAGCAGGTCACACCATTCTGTCATCTTCGAGGAAGCTGAAGAAAAGGCATTTCAGGTCGCCCTCTTCGTACGTCTGATTCTTCTCTGGAGAGAAGTGTAGTCTGTCCTACTAAATCCTGTACTTTGGCTGAGTGGGAAAATTTCAGACAAAAAATGATGAAAATCTTCGAGAGAGAGGGGCCCAAACCCCCTCAAAGGTAAAGGTATGACATGCTCCTGTTGACCCGCGTAAGGCAGACAAGGAAAGATCAAAGACTAAGATCCTTGCACCCTCGAGCCCGGAACGCAAGTCGGAGACCCCTCGAGATCCTTCTAGATCTCAACACAATGAGAACTCTTTGGACTCTTTCGAGTCGAGGGTCAAGCCCTTCGAGGGGTCTGTCGAAGGAAAAAACAGTCATCAAAGAATCAATGCCGTTACCATCTACACCGTCAATGTTGTCGGCACTGTTGTTGAGATCAATGCCTTTACCCACCAAACCAAAAGAAATTCAAAAATCTTATAAGCCACTACCAAGGAAAGATTTCTTGAAGTCTTTATCCTCAATTCATGAGGAATACGAGCCCTCAGATACAGATAAAATCAACATTTGGATTGGATTTAAGCACAACTAACATCTCGGAGCCTAGTTTCACAATAATCCAGGCTAAAGGAATTTGCAGAGTGCTAGTGATAAGCCGGACCCGGCAGACCATGCTAATGCTTTTTAGGCATCTAATGACTAGAGTAACTGACTTTATGGGATGGAGCAGGCCTGCTCCACCGTTTGAGCAAAACGACCCAACAAATATTCTGGATAAAGGTCCACAAAAGGATCCCATCCTTCCTTTTCATGTAGCTCTCCAGAAAAGTCATGGCAAATTGGGAGGTTCCAGAGGTGAACCGTGCAGTGCACAATATAGACCATCCAGTAGCGACCCTAGCTACCTGTGAAAGCATCCTACACCTGAAAGCCTAGTTGTTCATGCAGCAATGTCCACCTCGAAAGACTGCATACCCTACCATCACACCAGATGGGGATGGTCAGTGTTTTCTGCTGGAAGCATGGTGCTCAAGTCCCCAAATTCCACTTGCGCGTTCGCAAAATTCGCATTCACCCTGTGGGACTGTGTAGCTATGGCGGCTGACCATATTTCCAAAGGGGAAGAGAGAGATGGCTTCCTGAGCATTGTAAGAGACAGCAATGTGTGAGTCTTGGCAGTCAGGATTGAACTCAACTGATGGCATTGGCAGGATCCATGGCGGCAAGCACAGTAATACACAGATTTGCGTGGTAGAGGAAGTCGGGTTTCGCACCAGACGTGCAGTCCAGGCTCCTCAACATGCCCTTTGACGGCACCCAGCTGTTTGGCAGCAAGGCTGACGAAAGCCTGGAGAAGCTGCAGACCTCAAAGGCAGCAGCAAAGTCCCTTTGAGCTGCTATCAGACAGCCTCAACCCTCTTATCCCAGTGGATCATCTTGGAGGGGTAAGTCCTTGCTCTTCTACTGCTCAGTTGGAAGAGCGAGAGGACTGGCTGGTCAAAGGGGTCAGAGAAGGTTCCCTTGTGGTGGACGAGGGAGAGGTGCAATGCCCGCCCAAGCAACAGCTACTTTACCATCAGCTGCTGGTTCAGCCACCTCTCAACCTCTGAGGCCTAAGCCCACAAGACCCCGGTGGGAGGCAGAGACTTGCTGCATCTACAATAATGGCGTGACATTACTTCATATGCATGGGCATTGGAAACAGTAGCCCAGGGTTACTGCCTCCCCTCTCTAAAAAGGCCTTCCGGACCATCCACCGGGGAGCCACTCTTTGAAGGTTCCAGATTCGTTCCTTGTGCAGGAAATGTTGAGCCTGCTATAGGAAGGTGCTATAAAACCAGTACCTGTGACGGAATGGAACAAAGGGTGGTACTCTCCTTTTATTTTAGAATCCCCAAGGAGGATGAGACCCATCTTGGACTTGCGATACTTCAAGTTCCTCAGGAAGGACAAGTTCAAAATGGTGACACGTTCTTGGATCCTTCACGCCCTCCAGCTCCAGGATTGGATGGTGTCATTGGACCGTCAGGATGCTTACTTTCATGTGCTGAGTCATCAAAAGCACAAAGTTCCTGAGGTTTGCCGTTGGCGGTTCTCATCAGTTTCGAGTTCTGCCATTTGGGCTGACCTCCGCCCGAGGTTTTCACTGAGTTTATGGTGGTGGTGGCGGCAGCGAGTCTCAGTAGAGGGGGGGGGGGGGAGATTCACGTCAACCCGTACCTGGACGATGGGCTGTTCAGGGCATATTCTCCCAAACAAGCCCTGGAACATCTCTCTCCACAGAATGGGCTTCTCCCTCAATTGCAAAAAGTTCCACCTGATACCATCTTAAAGACTCCAATTCATCGGAGCGGTCAGAGAAAACCTTGCCACCCAAGGTGAGGGCTCAACACATTCTGCAGATGGTCACCAAAGAGTGCCCAGTGTCCTCTGGTCTGAGGTTGCTAGGCCTCATGGCATACTGCATTTTCCTGGTGACCGAGGTTGGCCCAAGAATTAGATCCCTTCAATGGGCTCTCGGGACAGAGTGGTCTCAATTCTCGGGCAAGATGTCAGACCTACTTCAGGTTCCAAAAAGGGTCGCAGAGGATCTCCTGTGGTTGGCCTGCAAGGACCATATTTTGGAGGGAGAACTGTTATATGCGCTTATGAGCTTAGGCTCATGACTGGGTATCTGGAATGTTGAGGGTGTCATCCCTGTGGAATGTGAAGGCTGTGGGGTTCTGCGGATGACGGTTGTGCCTAGCAGAGTGTAAGAGTGTTAGTGGGGTGTGGGGCTGTCCCAGTGTTCCTCATTCCTATCTTGTCTGCAATCCTAATGTATGAAGATGGTGCAGGACCTGGACATTAAACGTGATGTAACTTACCTGGAGTCCGTGGCGGCTTTCCTTTCCACACTGGCGACGAGGATGGGATTGTGAGGGGACCATTGTCTGCTGGGGGGGGGTGCAGCCCTGTGCCATCGGAGAACACTGCCCCCGAAGGAAGGCCCCGCACCCCGAGCGGATTTGACTATTGAACCCTGGTATGTCCGCTGCGCAGCTCTCATTCCAGGAGTACTGCCATGAGTTGGGCAGAGGAGCGGTTCCCGGTTGATGGATGTTTTTGTTGTTTGCTCATCCGATTGTCTGTTATTGAAGGAGCTACGTGCCCGAGTCTGGGTTTGACGTGTCGGGAGCCCCAGCCTGAGTTTGGCATAGGAATGGTTCCCTGCATATCATCTGTCCACATCTTGAAGCCTGGTGCTCAAAGTGGTGGTGTGGCCCGCACTTGCGAGACCCGATGTGTTTCCAGAGTCTCTCTTGAAGAGTGCGGTGAGCGGCTGGTAAGCTGCCGGGGATGGAAATGGATGATACGAACAGTTCAGACGTCCATCGGTGGGCCAACAGTTGTGCACGCCTGGTCCCTTTTCTGGTTTTCCTTCCGCTTCCACAATAGACGGCTCATTGGGGACAGGGAGCGATCTGGACGGTGCAGAGCCAAGGGGCAGAATGATGACCTTGCCCTCGAGGTTGGCTTTGCGGGCCAATGACCGTCAAGGCTGTTGGTGCTCCTGTGGGTCTTGTCCTGCCCACGTTGGCTTTGAAGTCAATGTGAAGTCCCGCAGTTCTTTTTCGGATTTCACTAGGGATGATCACATGCTACGGAAGTACGGCGACGGGGGAGATGCCGTGGATGTTTCTTTTCCGGTACGAGTGCAGTCTGGGTTTGTGGGTTGTCCTGGTCCTGGAGGGGTTTGCCAGCAGAGGACAGTGCACCCCGTCTCAAGTGAATATTCGCGCTGTCATGGTGATGGTAGTCCAGCAGAGGACAGTGAAACGCGTGATAAGAGTTCCTGTGCTGGAAGTCAAGTGAGTCACTATCACTTCCTGGACCTGGCGTTGGGGTACTTCAACGAACCGTGTGGTTTGGAACATGATTAATCACCGGTTTAGAGCAGGTTAGTGTCTTGGGCCAGTGTTGTGTTGATGTTGTGGCCCAACTTGGGGTGCAGAGTACAGTTTCCGGGTAGAGTAAGGGGCTGATGTGTGTACAGGCCGTTGTTTGTTTCCTGTGGTGTGTTCCGTTGTGGCCTCCTAGTTTTTGGTAGGTTGTGGTTTAACTCCATTTTAATTTCCTTTGGTAAATTCTTACTTGGAGGGATCTTATTTGTACAGTTTTTAACATCGTTGGGGGGGTTGGGGGGGGTGTTACTTTCTTGCTCCTGAGGTCGTGTTGGACTTGAGGGTGGTACACTTGGGTTGGTGTTTCAAAGCAACGGAAAAAGGGTTGGGAGGACTTGTGGGTGGAGTATTCGGACTGGGTTGGACTTGAGGGTGAGAGTAACATCTTTCATGAGTTATATGAATCCTGATGTCTGTTCAAAATGCAATCTTATGTCTTGATATTCATATGTTGTCATGTTATATCAACCACTTCTTTGGCTGGGTGATGTGATTTCGAATTTGAGATTAGGTGTGTGGAGTGTGCGAGTACGTCTACTAGTCTACACATGATTGTGGCATACTAGTGTGGTGGTGTTTTGTGTGTAGTGTGTGAGTGCGCCTAATGCATTTACGTTAGGGCTTAATTCGGGATTAATCCTCAGATCTTCACTTCTGCTGCGTTAATATGAACTTGTGGATGACCGGGTGGGTCCATTGGCTAAGCGGCATTGAGGTGAAGTTTTGTGTTTCTATGAACCTGTGGATGGCCGGGTGGGTCCACGGTATAATGGGATATTATCGAGTTATGGATGCCGGGTAGGTCCACAATTCCATGTTTGGAGCTTTTGCCGCTGAGGGTTACCGGGCGGTTTCTAGAGTTTGGCAGGTAATTCAGGTTAATGTTCGTTGCTGTTGCTGCCGGTGTGGGTGGATGCCGGGTGGGTCCACTAGGGTGTGCAAGTGTAGTGTTGTTCTGCTTAGGATTTAGGTGCAGTTGGTTTTCCGCAGTGAGTCCGCGTTCTATACGTAGCTATTGTGCTTTTGTTAGGGTCATGTTGTGTATACATTTCGGATGTTCATGGCCGTGTTAGATGTGTAGGTGTTCCAGTGCTGTGGCCATGTATGTGCCCTGTCAGTGGTGAGGGTTGCCCCAGTGTTTTACTACCTGTTTGGGTTGGGGCGTGTTAACATTGTCATTATGCTTAATTCCTGTTCAGATGCAATGGTAGGGTTGTTAGTTATGCATTTAGTGACGTTTCACTGGAGTTGATTGGGTGTTTGTTACTTGCTTGATCCCTCAGTGGTGTTGGGCATTTGTTGTGCTCTTTTGAGCTGGGTTGTGCTCGGTAGTGGCAGTTCCGAGACTCTGGGGGGGGGGGGCATACTGGAGTGGGAGGATGTTCGCGCGATGGTGGTATAGGGTTTGTTAGGTAGTTGTGTTCTGTAATGAACTGTTTGATATGGGAGTGGCAGTCCTGTGTTCCGAGGGGCAGCTCGGAACGGTGGAAGTGCATCATTTGTTATTTTTGTTCCTTGTAGGTTCCTACTGAGGGGTTTTGGCTGTGGTGAATTGAAGCTGGGGGAGAATTGATCTGTGCAGTTAAAGTGGCATAGGGTTTGGAGTTGGGCTTTCTGCTTGTTTAGTGGTTCAGTGTTTTAGTAGTGGTCCTGTTGGGCCTGTGGAGCATTTTGGTAGTGGTCCAGTTGGCCCTGTGAGTTTTTCTTGTGTTGGGTGCTGTGATTGCTAACATGGACGGACGCCGTGTTTTGTGATTCAGTACTATGCTGTATTGACTTGGGTTGAATGCTGGTCATTTTCCCTTGTCTTTGTCTGTTTCCCTAAGGGAGGTGGAAGGAAGTGTTGTGTGCATATGAGCTTAGGCTCATGACTGGGTCTGTGGAATGTTGAGGGTGTCATCCCTGTGGAATGTGAAGGCTGTGGGGTTCTGCGGGTGATGGTTGGGTCTAGCAGAGTGTAAGAGTGTTAGTGGGGTGTGGGGCTGTCCCAGTGTTCCTCCTTCCTATCTTGTTCTCGTGTTCCCCCGCAATACTAATGTATGAAGATGGTGCAGGACATTAAACGTGATGCAATTTACCTTGAGTCCGTGGCCGCTTTCCTTTCCACAAGAACCTTTATGGCAACCATGGCCGGAGATAACGGTAGTGACGGACGCCTCACTCATGGGGTGGAGAGCCCACGCGAACGATCTGACAATCAGTAGTCGTTGGTCTCCATCGGAGTCCAAACTACACATCAATCATTTAGAGCTGAGGGCGATCAGACTTGTGCTGAAGGCCTTTCTGCCCTCTGTATGGGGAAAGAATGTCCTGATAATGACTGACAACACAGTGGCCATGTACTACATGAACGAGCGGAGGCATAGGATCACTTCTACTGTTCAGAGAGGCAATGCAGCTCTGGATCTGGGCAATTCAAGGTCGGAATCTCTCTATCAGCAGTTGAGAACACGGCGGCGGACGCTCTGAGCAGGCAGAGCATGGTCTCCCACGAGTGGGAACTAGCTCCTGAAGTCCTTCAAGAGATCCTCACCCTTTTGGGGAACCCCTCCAAGTGTATCTGTCCGTGACCAGTGTCAACAAGAAGTGAAAACTGTTCTGCTCCAGGGAATTTCCCCCAAGAGGAGCTCTAGGGGACACGTTCATAGTAGACTGGGAGTTTCCACTACTGTACGTGTTTCCTTCAGTCCCTGTCATTTCTCACGTGATCTGGAGATTGAGAAAGTTTGGAAAAGCTGTGATCCTAATTGCTCCAGATTGGGCCAGGAGGACCTGGTACCCGGACCTTATGGACATGTCCATCTGCCCTCCAATACGTCCTCAACAAAGAGAGGACCTTCTCCTGCGAGAGCAGGTTGTGGTCTCCATCCAGAGGTCAAGATACTCGCCCTTCATGCATGGTCTCTCTGAGAGGTTGAGATACAAGGTTTGGGACCTCCTGGACGACGTAATGGAGATTGCTTTCGGCCAGAAGGCCAGCAACAAAATCCTTATACCGCTGCCGTTGGAACAAATTCAACAGCTTGTGTAGGGAAAAGGATGTGTACCCTTTTCAATGCAATACACCTATGGAGTTGTGTTTTTTTTTGTTACATTTGGCTAATCTGGGCTCCAGGTTGGAACCATTAAGGGATACTTGGCAACGCTTTCTATCTTCAAGCACACTTCGCAGAGGTATCTTATTTTAAAATGCCATTAATCATAGTTTCTTAAGGGGCTCACTAATGTGTTCCCTCCAAGACCTTTTCAAGTCCGAATTTAGGATCTTAATCTGGTATTAAAATACCTGATGTGTGCTCCTTTTGAGCCACTTCACTCATGTCCGAAAGACTGCTTACATTTAAAACCATTTGGTTAGTTGCGTTAACATCAGCCCGCAGGGTGAGTAAATTGCAGATATGCCTCCATTTACCATTGTCTACAAGGATAAGGGGTTAAACCTTTTTTTTTTTTTTACCAAAAATGTTCACATTTCCATTTAGTCCAGAAAATTGTGCTTCCAACTTTCTATCTTCCACCTCATCCTAGCAAGGAGGAAAGGCTACATAGGCTCGATCCAAGAAGAGCCTTGAGCTTTTACATTTCTCGGGTGACGAAGATATGTCAGCATGACTAACTTTTCATTGGTTATACTGACCACAAACTGGGACTTCAGTTACTAAAACTTTATCCAGATGAATACTACTTGCCATTTCTGAATGCTGCATATTGGCCACTCCACAAGGGGCATGGCAACATCTTCCGCTCTCCAAAGAGGGGTGCCGATAAGTCATTTGTGCAGCAGCCACTTGTGCTACCATCCATACTTTTACCAAGCGTTACTGTCTGGATTCATACTCTAGCCAGGAAGGAGGATTTGGGAAAGCAGTCTTATACTCGATCCATGACAAATCTTGAAACTGAAAATTCTTACTCCCTCCTCAAAAACCTAACACTGCTTTGGGAGTCTTATCATAAGTTGAGGAATACGTGGGAGGAGACAATCCATTCAAAGAACAAGTTGCATGCCCCTGGTAACGTTCTTTCGACTGGATGGTCCTCCCACTTATTCCTTATCGCCCTACCCAACCTACTCTGCTGTAAAGTTTCCAGGCATTACACTTTATGCTCTTTCAAAGTCTAGTACTGTCCAGGATTGATTGATTGATTGTTGGTTATTCTGCATTGAGGAAGGCGTAAAAACAGAACTGAATCCAACTGGCGTTGCGCGTGCCAATTATACCGACGATGACGTAGACTGAGAGATGAAGGCCCTCGAGGGACATATTCGACCGCATCGATGCACAGTGAACTGTGCTGAAAAAAACAATTCCAAAGCAGCGGACGTTAACAGGAAAAACCTTGGAAAGGACCATCATTTAACTATCATACTAAAAATAAATATGGAGAAAAGAAAAAGCAATTATGATTGAAACTAATTCAGACAAACTTGAGGAAATGGTCAACTTGTAATCTCCATGATAAATTTGAAAGCAACAAAACATATTGCTATCAGAGATTTTTTTCCAAAAACATTATTCACACAACCCACGCAAAGGTTTGTATGTGCTGGTGCAGGATTTGAGCCTAACATTTTTTTGAAACTGAAGGAGATGGAGATCGCATCATAAGATGAGTAATACGTGGGAGGAACATCCAATCGAAAGAACGTTACCCAGTGGTAAGTAACTTGTTCTTCTCACACACCACCTTATGTGGAGTGCCAAGGGGATGCTTGGTATCCCCCTTCTCTCTGCTCCTGTGACTTCTTAGTCACATAAACAACCCTCAAGTTATGGCTGGTGGCAGTGGACGTGTTCTACAATATATATATATATTTTTTTATTTGATTTTTAACTGCAGACTGTTCAGTCTCGGTTGTGCTCAATATGGGTTCCTGATGATTTGGCCTCATCTGGAAAATCTGTCCGCTTTACAAAATACAGGACATTCAAATTGGTTACTCAACCGACACACAGGGAGGGTCACATTCTTCATAGGGTTTTATCCCACAACCTCGTTGTTCGTTCCATGGTGGTTGAACCATGTCCCAGGTCTGACAATTATTTGCTTCGTACTTGATCTACCAGACAAACTTAATTGAAAAAAGACATTAAAAAAGTCTTCTTGCGTGATTTTAAAAAAGACGTAACCAACGGCCTTCTCAGCACTAGTTTACAACCTGTTGTCAAACTCCTCCTCTGCTATGGATGTCTCGTCCCAGGTACAACGGTTCCAAGACATCACAGCCAGTGCTATGGATATCCTAGCCCCCCCCTTTCATAACAAAAAATGCAACTTGACACTGTAGTAAATCCTGGTTCTTGAATGAAGTAATAAAGACCAGGAAACATAAAAGGCTGCTTGAAAGGCAATGGAGAATCTTGCCCGATATCATGCTGGGGCTGCTGCTTATAAAGGTGAAGTTCTTAATGCCAGAAAATCACATGACATGAGAATCTCCTCTGCCAACTCTGATAAGGTTCAGAATTCTGAAGGAGCTACAGGTGGAAAAACTGTCCCAGCAACCCAGTTGATGACCGTGAACTCTGGGTGTGATGAACTTAAACTTGGTATTTCTTCAAAAACCAAGAAGCATTTAGACAATATTATGACTTGACGTTCCACTCAGTCTTTGGACTTAGCCTATTCCACTATACCTCTTTCTAGAAGAACCAATGATGTGAAAGACCTCCCTCCGTTCATACCAACTTCACCATCTGAAGAAACCCTTATAACCATCATTCAAGGACTGAAACACAGCTCTTATGCCTCGGATACATGTCCAGCTTTGGTTATCGAAGGTCTGTTAATGTCCTGGCTCCTTTTTTGAATAACATCGTGAGGTTCTCATTTCTCTCTTCATACATTCCAGATGCTCTTAAAGAGGTTTGGATTACTCCTATAATGAAGAAATCCACCTTTGATTCTACTGATGTAAATAACTATCGCCCTACAACTATTGTTCCCTTATTATGATTCTAGATAAAGTGGCTTACTTAGTTGCAAAACCATATTGTAACATTCTTAGCACTCAGAAATCTGGTTCCCGAGCTTTACGTGGGACTGATGCCATGTTTAGAGCTGCGTCTCGGAGATAGGCAAGCTGGCACTTCTAATATTATTGAATGCCAGCTGCTTTCGATTAAGTTGACCACTCCATCCTCCTTGGAAGCATGAAGTCCTTAGTCAACCGTTCAGACTCCTCGATTGCCTAGTTCACCTAATTTTTGGGCTCTAGAACTGTCAGGGTTGGAATTGGGAACTGCAAGTCTTCTGCAGGTAAGTTCACCTGCAGGGTTCCCCAGGGTGATTGTCTCTCGCCCACCTTATTCAATGTTTTCACCCGCCCTCTGTTTGATATGCTGGATGAAGCTGGTATCGTCTATATGAATTACGCTGACGATACTTGGCTTGTTCTTGAACTCCGTGGAGTTTGTAATTCTAATTATCTTCATGTCAACGTCTGTGCCACAATACAAAATTGGATGATTGCAAATTCATTAGCACTCAATGATAGCAAAACCGAACTACTGATCATAGGCACCAGACAAAGGCTAAGTAAACTCGACAACCAATATAGCAATTTTACGGTTTGTGGATGCTCTATTACAGTTAGTCCCCATGTCAAAACCCTTGATGTTACGTTGAACTCTATTCTGACTAAGAAACAGCATTTCTCATGTTAAATCCTCATGCCTCTACATAAATAAGTTTCTTCAACAAATCAAACCCTACCTCTCCACTCAAACCCTATCCTCTATTGCCACTGCTCTTGTACATTCATGTCTCGATTATTGTAATCGCCTGCTGGCTGGTACGTCTAAATGTAACATCAAAGCCTTTCAAGTAGCGCAAAATGGAGCTATTGGGGCTGTCTGTAATATCGCCACGCGTGATCATGCTACTCCGAATACAAGATTGCTCCACTGGTTACCTGCTTTCCAGCGCATCTCTCATAAGATTCTGTCCCTTACATATAAACGTTTTACTAATCGGGCACCTACCAAAAACAGGTTACGGAAAGCTCCCAATACCCGCTCTTTGCGGTCGAATGCTGGATCTAAACTTGTTGTGACCAGATATAAGTTGAAAAACTTTGGTGGGAGCAGTTTTGATGTTTTTGCCCCTAGATTAGAAAATTCTCTTGCAGTCACAATCCGCAACGTACTGTCCTTGACAAGCTTCAAAAAATCTGTTAACACTTTACTCTTCAACACAGATGATTAGATTATTTAGCGGTTAGACTATGTCCGATCCTTGTTTGTGGTTTCTGATGCCTCATCGTTTAAATGACTTTTGCGCACTGAGGCCTACGGGCGTGTTGCGCAATATAAAAATAGAATAGGGTCACCGAAGTACTAACTTGGTGGCTCCTTTCTTTTCTCGCCATTTCTAGCGTGGTTGTACTTTGTTAGCCCTTCTACCATTATGGGAGGGGGAGGTCTGTGTGTTTTTTTTTTTTGCCTTTGTCAGGAACCCTTGGGTGTCCCTAGGCTCAGTGTGTCTGGGCAGGCAGGAAGTTGGGGAGGAGATTTTCACTGCCCTGCTGTTTGTCTGCCTGAATGGAACCAGCTCCCACTGGGGGTCTGGCTGTCCTGATTGGACAGCCACCCGCCCCTTTCTGTGAACTCCTGAGGAAGATTGCAGAGGAGTGTGTGCTGAAACTTAATAAAAGGTGAGGTTCCTGAGTTGAAAGGCGAGTCAACCAATTGAAACTGAAGTAACCGAACAAGATGACGACCAGAGATGCCTGCAGACCCTTTGCAAAATTGTGAAGCGACTGCTGCTGTGCTGACCGTGTTTTCTATGCAACAGAGGTTCTGTGCCTCTGCAGAGCTGCGGATCGCGAATACCAGGAGACCTCTGACCCAATTTAAGTCCATCGTCTTAGAAAGGCCGAATCTGTACTAGTCTTTGCTTAGCTCCATGTGAACCTCCATGAGTCCGACACAATCTGACACATCAAAGTGCCGTCACCCGAGTGTAGGACTCCAGGAATCTAAGAAGATTGACCGGGTGAATGGTGTCCTTTGTTGGTGCTGCAGAAAAGGCACCAAAACCGGAGACTGACCAGAGAAGCTGAAGAAATCCGCGCCAGAGGTCCTACCTAGAGACTGCTGCTGAGAAATCCTGTCCATTGTCCTGCCTTTCATCGCCAGACCAAGATGTCGGGTCCTATGCTGCTACATCGGGGAGAATTAAGCTACAAACCTTTCTTCTAACCTAAGGTACTGTGGGGAGAAAAGTTATTGCATTGATCCAAGAAGTTGCTCCAGAGTGTTGGAATGTATATAGAGATGTCCACTCTTACCTCTGACCCAAGCTGCTGCTTGTCTCCCTTTTTCGAGTCCCTTAACAGGGACTCCAACGTTGTTGTTCTTCTAAGTATCCTTACCTAGAGACTGAAAGTATCCACAGGACCCTTTGCTGTTCTGCTGCTTCACAAGACTTTGAGCCCTCTCCGAACTGGCTTTTAGCTCGGGTTGCAAAATGGAATTTAAAAGCCTTAGTGTGCAAAGAAACTGCCTCTAGAACTTTAAACTCTCCTAATGTTTGACTAAACAACTGTTTTCCTTCCAAAAAGACTTGATCTTATGTGGTTTTGCTAACTAAATGTAATTACTGTATTACTTCTGTCTTACGCAAGTGCGCGGTAGTCCAGATCATATGTTAGAACTGTCTTTAGTGTCGAACGCTGTAACCATTGTAACCGCAAGCAACTACAAACTAAGCAGTGTCCTTTGAAAAGTATCTACAAGTAATCTTATGTGTTTTGATTTTATGTGCTAAGTATTTTAAAACATCTCTTGTGTAAATATAATAAATACATATTTTAATGTACATATATTAGTGTGTTTCTTTGCATTGCTAACTGGGTTCAGTGTACTTGCCTATAGCTCATATCAACTTCTTATGATGAGCCTGACTGCTCTGCCACTCTACCAAGGTTCCATGAGTAGTACAGACTGATACTAAGAGTTGAGGGATCTAAATACCATTGGGATAGTTTTAGGAAGTCTTGCCTCAAGTGGACTTAAGGAAAACTCCCTTAACATACAGGTCCCCAACCCTTAGTATAAATCTGTCCTACCCAAAGGATCTTGGTAGAATGGCAGTGCAGCCAGGCTTATCATAGGAGGAAGATGTGAGCTGTAGGTTAGTACACTGAACCCAGTAAATACCTTACTTGCACAGTAGATATTATATTACAAATATACTTGTATTCTTGTTTACACAAGGAAGATAAATACTTAGTTCACTTAACAACACACACAGGGATTCTTAATACTTGTCAGAGGTAATTACTTCAATAGTAGTTGCTCGCGATACAATTGTTAGAGTTTTAACACTAATGATAGGTCTACCATATTATCGGTAATACTGCGCACTGGCGTTACTCAAAGATAAACAGTAATTTTAATTAAGTTAGCAAAACCATATCAGGTAAAGTCTTTTGGAAGGGAAAAGGTTGGTTCTACAGCATGGGGTCTGGCATGGATTCACATGCTCATGAGCTTCTAATGCAGAATAAGCAAAGTTTCTCAGGATGCTTTCAGTCACTAGGAAAAGATGTTATGCAATGTAGCGCAAGTTAAGTGGACCCTGCGAAGGACGCCCTAAAGGACACGAGCTGGCAATCCTGGACCAGAGGTATGGGTGGCCACCCAAATACCTATTCACGCATTCCAGTTACACTGGAGCGACTCTTCAGCTTAAGTTAAGTTGTAGTTGTACCTTTCAGCCCCACAGTACTGTGGTTAGAAGCAGCAAATTCTGCTGGGTTCTCTCCTGTGCAGCAGCGAAGGACCAGGTCTATGGATTCCTCTGGTGACGAGAGGATGGAATCTGAAGGGGAGGTCACAGCAGCTATCGGGGGAGAGGACCCTCAGCAAGGATTTCTTCGGTCTCGTGTTTGTGTTTTTGGCACCTTTTTATCATCTCCAAACAAAGGACTGTTTTGCCCGGGCGATCTTCGATTCTGAAGTCCTTCACTCTGGTGTGGGGAGGTCAATGTATAAGGTCAGCAATCCATATGGCAATTATTAAAGCACAAAACACTTTATATTGTGAAAGTTTGTTTATACATTTCAAAACCAGCATGTAATTCAACAGGACAGCCAAAACGCATTTCAACCCTCGCAGGTCTTTTTCAAGGTTAATGTGATTTGGGCCATATAGTATTCAAGTGACAAGAACCAGATATGAATGAGTTTTTAAAGCGTACTCTTATATCTGTGTCCAGTATAATTGAAGAATCAACTTAACCACAAGAATATTTGCATTATATATAAAGCTTGTTTTGAAAAAATGTCAAGGAGATCCAAATGAGAGGGAGGTTTGGAAATCTTCATTTACCAATATCTAGGGTCTCGTTACCCAAGCCGTGTTCGGCAAACACTCGGCGTACCTGGTACGAGTCGGAGTGTTGCTTGTGGTTACGTTGATTCTTCTGAATTATACTGGACATGGATTTAAGAGTATGCTTTAAAAGCTCCTTCATATCAGGTTGTCGCTGGAATGCTATGCCCAAAATCACATTAGCCTTGAAAAAGACCCAGGAGGGTTGGTTGTACTGTTGAATTACATGGTTTTGAAATGTATAAACTAACATTCACACAGTGTTTTGTGTTGTAATAATTGCCATACCGATTACTGACCTTGGCACTTTAGGTATGTAGGATAAATTGTTGTATAAGACCTTGGGAAGAGCCACAGGTACCCCATTCTCCTTGTGAGAATACCCATCTTCTCCAGCATTGGATCTTTCAAAGATTAGCATGCTTGAATATTCCCCATTGTCTGGTTGGGAATCATCATTTACACACTTCCTACTTTTACTTAACGGAAAAAGTAGGTGTTTTTTGTAGTATATCCTCCTCGTTATAGGAGTTTTTGGTCCCAACCAATGGGGCTTTGTGTAGTGAGGCCATGTTCAGATTCTAACTGCATGTTGTGCGGAGACGAGTCCTCGCACCTTGAGTTTTTCTGCAGAAATGTTTGAAGGAGACAAACTCACAGATTGCATCTGCTGCCTGTATCCTAATCATGCCATTGAGGGAGTGTGACGTCTGTCAGGGTTTCAGCGCAAAAATGCTTAGATAGGCACAGGAGGCTAGTGTGCTGGCTAAATGAGGGAAAATATCTACCCTGGGAAGCTGAATCCAGTGTGGAAGTGCCAAAACCTTCTGTGAAGATAATTCCCTCACAGAAAAGGGCCAGGTCTGATCCAAGGAGAGACCACAAAAGAAATATAAAGAGCAGAAAACCCACCATGGAGATAAGAGCTCATCTGCTGTGCCACCGCTGTCAACTAGTACATTGACGATGGTCGGGTCGTACATGACCATCCAAAGACCTTTTGACTTATGTCTCTTCAACGAGTTCCACAAAAAAGGCTGCGGAACAACCCTCGCCGTCAAAAGTGCCCAGACACTTACTACTTTCGTATTCCCCGCTATATCTGAGCAATAGTTTTGTGCCTGCTTTGTTACAGCTGAGACGTGTTGCCTTGCAAGACTCTTCTGCATTTTCCTATGTTTTTTAAATACTTTTTGAACGCTAAAAGGATTTTGTGTCCTACTTATTTCCCAACTAAACTAAATATTATATTTGCCTTTATTTAAAGAATGAAGCTCTGGACTGGCTCGTCAGTGTGCGGGTCTCTTGGCAACCACGCTTGTCAGTCTTAGAATTTACTCTCTTACTTTTAAAACAGTTACAACACTCTGCACGTCTCACCTCTTTTGCTGCACCAGCCAAACTGCTCTTGTCTTCCTCTCTTCCAACTCAATGGATCGTGACACTGGGGAACCTTCCTCCTTTTGCCGTATTCCACAGTTGTTCGTGACGAACGGACTGCTTTCGCTTCCACGAAAAGAGACTCTGCGCCATCTGTGTATGGTTGGGTGAAAAGAAGGCCATCACCTACATAATCCGCGGAATGGATATTCTCGGCTATTCTTCTGTCCAAATGACGTGCGCATGTGCAGTAACATAGCTCATGTCCCTTCTAATTTCTCTTGCAAGTGTGCTATTCATACGTTAAACTATTAACTCTTCCTACAACTGGATCATTTTACTCCGGATAAGGGTTTCAATGTACACACTACATGTACTGCCGCACATGCCCTCACCCACAAGGGACATGGGGACGGTCACAGTGACGACGCACATGGACGGCAGCACTTCCCTGCCACCGAGAACGTCTCCCTCCCCGCCCCTGACGGAGTGGGATTGTTCCACTCCATGGTCTGAGCTTTTCCAGCTGACGCCAGAAGAGACCAAAAAGGAAGATTTCCTTTACCAGCGCTGAGCGGCTAAGAGGAAGACCATTCTGGTGGTGCCTCTCCTGGACAACATTTGGGATGAGGGCCTGGCGCTGATCCCGCCTCAGTCCCAGTGAGAAGAGACAGGCTGGAGAAGAAATACCTGGTGCCGGAGTCTGCACCCAAGTGCCTGCAATTGCAGCCCGCCCCAGACTCTGGTCTTGGCGGCTGTGAGGAAGAAGTCATCAAATCCGTAGTCTTCAGCCTCCGTTCCCCCCCCCCGACAGCGAGGGAAGAAGTTGGACGCCATGGGTAGGAAGGTGATGTACTCGGCAGCAACAACGTCAATGCAGCTAATGCTCTTGTGATCCTGGCCAGCTATGACGGGAAGCTGTGGTACAAGATGGCTCCTCTGCTAGAATTTCTCCCCAACGACAAGCGGGTCGAGGCGCTGGAGATTCTCCAGTAGGGTGCAAGGTGGCATCGGACCATACCATCACTGTGTCCTTGGACATCGCATACACAGGGTTCCAACAGAGCCCCCGTCATTGCGACTGGTGGAAAGCCACCAACTTTCAGCAGAAAGTTCAGACGAGGGACCTGGACATGCTGTTCGACAGGGACAATCTCTTTGGGAAGGCCGTCAACGAATCGTTGCAAGCCATCAAGAGTAACACGTATATAGCCTGTGCCATAGGCACGCTTCAGCAACATCGTTCTCCAGCATTGGATCTTTCATGGATTCACATGCTGTGAATATTTCCCCGTCGTCGGGCTGGGAAACCTCGGTAACGTTAACTCAGTGTTTTCCTATGGAATACGTTGACACTTTAGAGTCCTATCGACGTTCTTTTTGGGTGCTTTAGGCCACACCAATAGGACCTCTGATATAAATAGCCACGCCCCAGCGGCTTCCCTTCAGATTTCAACCGTCTCGAAACTGTTGGGATCACCTCGTGTTTCAGCTTTTGGTTTTGTGGGCTAGGATGTCATTGGTTACCCAGAAGAAGTCTCTTTCGGCCTTGTACTACTTGCGAACTGAAGGTGTGCAAAGGAGATGGCCATATGGACTGTCTTTACTGTGTCTACACCCATCACTCGGCGGATGCCTGCGAGATATGCCAGGGGTTTTCGCAGAAGACTTTGAAAGACTGCAATCGACGACTCATCTGCTGGCTTAACAAGGGCACTTACCCGGCTACGGAGGTGGGTTTGGCCCTGGGGAGTCGGTCTTCAGGGAGAACGGAGAAGTCCTCAGAGCATCGCCGAGCGGTGTCAGCGGAAACCCCCCAGCTAAAAAGCAACGTAGGTGATACACATGAACCTTGCGGAACTCCACAAGTTATCGGTGTAGGCTCCGCTGATGCAGAAGGAGAGAAAACTCATATGGAACGATTGTCTAGAAAGGATTGAATCTAGGCCGTTGCTTCCAGAGAGAAATGGGAAGCTGTAGATAAATGTTAAAATAGCACTTCATGGTCCACTAGGTCAAACGCAGCAGAGAGGTCTAATGGGAGGAGAGCCAGTTTTCCTTTGTCCTTGAAGTCCTCTATTTGGTTTTTCGAATCGACCAGGGCAGTTTCTGTGCCATGTTTAGGCATTAAACCAGATTGGCCAAGTACCAGCAGATTTAGTCTCTAGGAAAGTCTGAATTTGAATGTAAGCAGCTTTATCATTTTTACCAGACATGGGATCATAGTTATGGGTCTGTAATTTGTTGGGATATTTGGGTCCAAAGTAGGTTTCTTTAATAACCGGAGGACCCAGGTGTCCTTAAGATTATTAGGAACCGAGCAGGAATTAAATGAAGCGTTAATTAAGGTTGTGCTAAATGGGGCTAGGTCCCTAGCCGCTCCTTTGATAATGGAAGCTGGGCAAGTGTCTCCCTGATATCTGGAAGGTTTGATGGAGGTTATGATATTCTCCACATCCCAGATAGAAACAGGTGACAATTTGAATCTATAAGGTAGATTTGTAGGGTCTGACAAAGTTCCCTGCAGAGGTGGGGAGATTTGGATATTTTGTTTTTTGGTTTTGATTTTATCTTGTAGAAGGGAGATTTTGTTGGACAATGCAGCTTGAATATTTGTGCACCAGGTCTTGATGCATGTATCAGTTGGAGGAGTAGGAGACTCAAGTTCTCTCAAGATAACAAAGAGCTCTCTTGTACTTGAGCTTTCTTTGTTAATCCTATCATTGTAGATATCCCGTTAGGTTAAGAGAATCTCAGATTTTTATTTTGCGGAGAGAACCTTATTTTGAACGGAAGGGTTATTTTTCTACAGGGATTCAGCTTTCCTTTTTTCTGCTCGTAGGGCTTTGAGACTGGAAGTGAACCATGAATTGAAGTGGGCTCTGGGTTTACCTTTGCACATTTTTAACTGTGCAATATTCTCGATGGCTTGATTCATTGTGGAGTTGTATAAATCTACTAGGGGTGACAGGTCATTACAGGCAGGCATTGGATTGGTAATGGGATGAAGAAATGGCAGTCGATTGTCCACTGTTATGTTCTGTTTATTTCTAGTGAGTAGAGGAGGTGTCAAAAAGTTAGTCCGCGTAAGTAGTGGGCTTTCCTGGATAGTGATAAAAAATGATGACAAGGCATGCACTCTGGTTCCCAGTCAAGTTTTCCTGCTGTAGCAACAAATTGTCTTCTCCTCCAAACGTTTTCTTGACTCCATCAATCATCAGGGAGGCTGTGTTTCTTTTCCTTTTCAGGCGTGTCTAGTTGCATTTCCTTTGAAGGTGTTTCAGGTTAATTCACATTGATGTCTCTAAGGATTCTGGTAATTGTATTCTCACTTTTTTCAATTGCAGGTGACTGGGCAACAACTCCCTCCAAAGCACACATTTATCCTTGATAGGGGGAGGGGGAAAACCATGTTTATGGCTCTCCATAGTAAGGCACGATGGCCCTGGTGCTGCAGCCTCTTGATGGTGACTATAAGAAGGGGATGGTCTGTCCATGCGCATGGTTCATTGGACAGTATAGTAGTATCACAGTTAAGGTCCGCCAACCATTCTAAGGTTCTACCTTTAGAATGTGTTGGTGTGTTAAAGCCTAATTTTGTGAAATTATTGGCGGGTGCCAGCACATGCTGATCATTTGGATCACTGAGACCCAGATTGAAGTCTCCAAGTATTAAAATGCGAGAAGTGGGTTTAGTATTAGTTGAGAGTAAAGTTGTAATGTCTTCTTCGAAAGAAGCAATGGGGCCGGGTGGTGTGTATATTGTGTATATCTGATGCATAGTTATGAGGCAGAAAGTGGCAGTTTAACTGTCAAAGGTTCACCTGATGGGGAAAGGCGGATGAGTAGAGACCCTTAGTTCTAGATTAGTTCTGGCTATAAAGGTGATGCCCCCCCTCCTCTGTTGATTTCTCTATCAAGTCTCAGAATGGTAAAAATGTCGAATAGAAAGTGAGAGGGTGGGACCTGCAGCTGCATGGAGCCAAGTCTCTGTGTTTGCTAGAAAGTCCAATTGATTGGCTGTTATCAGGTCTGCAATATCTACAGCATGGGCAACCATAGATGTTGCGTTAATAAGAACACCTTTGGTGTAAGGAGACTTATTGTCTGTAGCATTGAGCTAGGTTAACTGGTCAGACCGGTTAGTAATGTGGTTGGTTTAAGGCTTGAAGCTCTTTTTAGGCAGAAGTTGGCAGGTGGAATTGTCCTTGAGAATGGGAGAAGCTGTGTAATTTGTTTGCCATCTAGATCCCAACCTATAGTTTCTAATATCAGTAGGGCAAGGCTGGTTGCGTGTGGGTCTAGTGGCAAACAGTCTAATCCATTGGTCAGGGGTTAAGGTACAAGAAGAACCCGAGTTGGCCATGTCAGAGATTGAGGTTGTAGGCAACAGGATTTTGTTGAGGCAAAAATATGGGCGGTTTTATAGTTTTAGCTAAGGGCAATGTTTTGGAATGGAATTTAGTAGGTTTAATGTCATATCCTTAATTCGTAGAGGTTGTCATTGTAGGATGGCTCCTAATGAAAATATTGTTAAAGTTACAGGTGGTAAATATTAGCTGATCAACCTTATAGTTAGCATTATCTTTGGCTAGAGCAGGTGTACTGTTGTCAATCAGTACTACTACAAATAATAAGGTGATGACATACATAACTTAGGTTACCAGAAGGCTGCCCAAGTCGAAAGGATGTTTATAAGTAAGTAGTATTTTTGGTCAGTGGTGGAACTTAATAGTACAGCATAAAGTGGTGGTTAACGTAAAGGTTATTACATGGCAGACATAATGGGAAGCCTAACGTGATGGCAAGGTATGTTAGGAGGTAACGGGATGCTACTGTAAAGTCATACATAATGGGCTACCATGTTTATACTGTACATAAATTGAAAGCAACAGTCTTATCCCGCATGCAGAGGCGAAAAGTGCTGAATTAGCCGATCAAACACATTGTTTTGCTGACGAGGCTCATGGCGGGGGGAGTGGCCCATTCAAGCCTATGCATCTGGCCCCTCAAGTTCTTTCGTGGAAAACTGCTTTCCTCGTGGCCATCACCTCTGCCAGGAGGATAGGTGAGATTCAGGGCCTATCCTGCAGACAGCCGTACTTGACTTTTCATGCACAAGGGTGGTGCTGCTGACGCACCTCTCCTTCATTCCGAAGGTTCCGTCAGAATTTCACCTCAACAAGCCTTTGGTGTTGCATTTGTTCTTTCTGAAACCTTCATCGCCGGCTGAAAGGACTTTGCACTCGCTGGATGTGGCTCGTACTCTGAAATTCTATGTGGCCCGCACGAAGAGTTTCCGGAATACGTCACAACTTTTCGTGAACTTTGCTCCTGTGAACCATGGGAGGACAAGGCTTCCATCTCCAGGTGGCTCTCCAGCTGTATCACTCACTATCACCGGTTGGCAAACTGACAGCTGCCCGGCCGTCCGAGAGCCCATTGCCCCAGAGCGAATGCTGCAATGACAGCATTCCTGTCCGGTGTGCCCCTGCTGGACATCTGCAGGGCTGTTAAGTGGAGGTCTATGCACACCTTCACAAGATTCTACTGCATCGACAAATTCCAGAGAGGAGTCCAGGGTCGGCCAAGCAGTGCTACGCAACCTGTTCGCTTGAAGGTGAGCCTGTTCCGGAGGTAAGAGTGTTTGCTTCTGTTAAGCCTTGCCACCTCGTGTGTTTGTTGTACTGCTGTGTATTCTTTATTCATGAGCATGTGAATCCATGCCAGACCCATGCTGGAGAACAACAGTTACAGGTAAGTAACTTGTTCCTTCCTGGGTACTGCCAAGAAAAAACTTTGTGGGGCAATCAAAAGTTGTGGATTAAATTCCTTTTCTTGTTCACAGCCTGGAAACTGGCATGTCAAGACGTCTGCTTTCCCATTCAATCTCCCTGTCTTCAATGTCACCACAAAATCCTAATCAGCGAAAGAACAATCCCCATCTCAACTTTCTCAGAGTTTATGTGCTGACTTCAAATTACGGTGGTCTGTTAACAGTTAGTGTACCGTAACCCTTTAAGATAGTGACGCCACTCTTCAAATGCCAACTTTATAGCCAGAAGCTCAGTCTATGATTGTATAATTCATCTCTGCCGAAGAAAAACTCTTAGAAAAATGCAACAGGATGCAACTGACCGTAAGTCTCATGCCTTTGGGATAATACCACCCCCATGGCAAGGTTAGAGGCATCTGCTTCTACAACAAATGGCATATCAGGGTCCGGATGAAGCAAAATCGGCCCAGAAGTAAATCGACTCTTGAGTCTGAAACACATTTTACGGCTCAGGACTCCAAACCAACTTCACCCCCTTCTTGAGAAGTTTTGTGATCAGAGTAATAGTTTGGGAGAGCCCTTCAATGAATCTTCAATAGATGTTTGCAAAGCCTAAAATAACTCTGTACCTCCTTCACTTTGGTTGGAGAAGGCCGTTTACACAACTGCTGCTTCAAGAATGGCAAAACTGTCTGTCACACAGCATCTTAAGGACAGCTTCCTGGTATACTCCCCTGCCAGGATTCCTCCAGTAGACTCTTTAGAGCCCCTGGTTTACTCCTGCGAGGTATCTTTTCTTTCATACACTTTAAGTGGATTTACTGGTGCCGGAATCCCCTGCAGTGTTTTTATAGATCCCATGGTGTGCTCTAATGCCAGGTATCTTTTCCCCCAGAAGGCTCACTGCCTGATCTATTTTGGTTATCAGGGCTTCTCTCAATGGTCTCTGTTATCCGGTATGGCACAGTTGTATTACTGCACTGTCTATGCTTGATTGGCTTTAGATACTACTTGTTCCAAGCTTCCCCATATGGTCCTTTCAAGTTCTGTCCTTTAACTTGTTCACCAGTATTAATTTGCTTGTGAAAATGCTTGCTCCAACTTTCCCCATATTGACATCTCATATATGGAGACATTTGCAAACTCTCTTTCTATTTTACTTGGTTGGTATTCAAAAGGAGCTTTTGATTGCTTATATGCCTGTCGGTATGCCCTGGGGTTCCCATCAACACTGGGCAGACTCGCTGGTGTTTCATGGCGTTTCCTACCTGTGGCCCATTGCTGAGGTGAAGTCTTCACTCTGGAGTAGCATCTCCTGCCTTGCAGACCCTCCTTCAGTTCTCCCGCCGGCTCTGCGTTAACTTGCCAGTGAAGCTGCTGCTGTCTGGCAGGACCGTGTCTCTGACAGCCTCGCTGACAAGTGGCAGCTTGAAAGCGCATGCCTTCTTCTGCATGGTCTGTTCCTGTGCATCTGCCTTCACCTGCGGTTCTGCTTCCTGCTCCGCCAGCACTGCTTCTCTTCTGCGACTCTCGTGCAATTGAAGGTGTAAGCCATTATATGGGAGGACAGGTCAAAGAGATTCCCCCCCTCCCCTGCAGTTCCCTCCTTGTGATGTGCATGGCTCATCAGGGGACCCCCTGCCACCAGGGCCCAGGTGGTGGGTGGACCACTGGCCGAAACATCGACTAAACATACTGTATTAGGCTAGGCCCAGGAAACCATTTTGAAAACCAGAACGCCATATTAAGACATGACTCTTGTGTGCTGCAGCACGGCCCCCACCTTTAGAGAGTCCTTGTCTACCCTGTTGCCTCCGCTCCCTGGCAGATCCGCTGAAAGCCCGTTCCCACGACAAGTTTGACATGAGCTAGTGTTAGAGCAAACACTGTATCTTTCACCTTCCGCAGTGCATCATTATCCTCCGCGTGACCCGGGCAGCGGGGCTGGCTTGGAAAATAACTGTAAATCGTCCTCGATGAAACAAAAGCCTTAACCCCACACCAAGAAACTGTTCAGTACATATATTGCATTCCAATGATATCCCTCGTGCACGACTTCCGTGTTAAAAATCTACAAACCCTGTACAAACCGAAGAATGTGTCATTTGTGCAACCACATGGCCACAATACTCATACCCCCTCAGCATGCGCACACTCTCGGGGGCCCCTAGCCTCCTACAATGTGCTTCTCTAGGGGTAATGTAAAGTGAGTGATACCGAATGCTTATGCCATGACTACCCTGATGCTGCTAAGAGTACAACGGAACACAAGCGCAACAGTACATTAAGCTCATGTAAATTAAATACAAAGGATGCCATCAAATGCAAATGTACAGGTTTAATGTGTATTACTGCTGTCAACCGTATGGGTCTGTTGCGCCTGTGTGCTCCACCGACCCTAATGCTACCTCACGTATCATGTTTACAGTGTGGTGCTAAAACTGCTAATATTGCAAAAACTTACTGTATAGTGACTAATGGAACTGTGGATATAGACAACGAATTCTGAAATTAATATGTACTGATGTAAATGCTATAGATGTGTGACCCCTTAGCCATTTTATATTATGCAAATCCCTTCGTTTTTCCAGTTTGCCGCTTGCTAGAAGAATATCATTGTGGGCATATCCAAGGCCACTTCTCCTCCCTTCCCATTGAAGCCTGCCAGAGAAAGCAAAGGCCCGAGCGACACCACCTCACCTCCCCCAATTCAGCTGGAGCCGTTTCAGGCATTCATGATTCCCCCGCAGCTCACATGGCTACGAACAGCCACCTGAATTATTTACAGCCAGCAGCAAAAGCCGGCCATAACCAGAGGCCAGAGGTGCCCCCCCTCATAGGTCCCACGACCCATCAGTTCACCGCAGATTAATGACACTTGTAAAAGAAGACACCCAATATTGCACCAACATTGTGTAAAAGCATCCATCATGACTTCTAACGAGGCCTAAAGTCCGGACAGCTTACCCCATGCCCTGAGACCTGACCCCGTGGCCCATGATACCTAGTCAACCGGATATCAGCAACCCTGTACTGATGTATCGCCAAGTACCCCACCTAATGCGCATTCCTCCTGTGTTATATTAACCTGTAGAATAACCTATTGTAGGATTTACAGGGCAACTGACATTGCAGCAGTGAATGAATGGGGTGTGTCTGGCCCCCAGGGCAGAAAGCAGTCCATTAATGACACTGACCATGCCTGACCAGACAGCGCCTCCCGGATGAGCCCAGCTGACCTGCCCACCCCACGTTGGCACCCGGCGGAGTCCACCAACCACAGAGCGATGCATCACGGCTGCACATATAGTTAGTCGACACCACCCAATCCCCATGTACATGTACCCCCTATAGTGTGTAGGTGCCTATGACACTTTTTGTAAATAAAACCGCCTGTCTTTGCTATTGTCAGACAGAGCGCTATTGTCAGACAGAGCGCTCTGAGTTTACAGAGTTCTTTGCATGCCCTATCTTGACTTAGATAAAGCTCTCCTTAAGCTCACCCGCACTTAGTCCTAGCTTTATTCCCATTTGTGGGAGAGTCCATTCGTGCCTCTCATTGCGGGGAGGGGTTGTGCTTTCTGGGGGCGCTCACCTTCAGTGGTGACCCCCGATTGCGTGATTACGTCTCCTGGTACGTCCTTTCCGTCCACTCTGGCACGAAAATCTCCAGTCGAAAGGGGAGACGCACGGTATGCCTGCTCCGGAAAGCTACCCGCCTACGGCGACTGGTACGCTCAGAAGTGCGCATGTATTGGAGAAAGGGTACGGGATCCCATTTTAAAAAAATCCCCTTTGAGTACCGCTCGCTGGGGCTGGACGTTGAGCGTGAGCAGCACCGCCTGGACGAACCCAGTTCGGAGACTTTCGGTTCAAGACGGGCACGTGAGTATTAAGTGCGAGTGATCATAAAGGGTACGGGGAGTAGGGAAAGGGAACATGATTTTTTTAAAAAACTAGGTCATTTAAAAGGGGGACGCGGTGGGGATCACTAGAGTCAATACTATACTTTCTTTACTTTTTCTTTGCATATGGCCATTAGGATCAAAAGGTGAAAAGAGATAGAGACGGGAACCTAGCTCTGCAAGGGGGTAGAAGGCGGCGCCGCATAGTGCTATCTTGACTAGTACTGGGAATATATGAACATGTGGAGAATAAGATAAAGGTGTCTAGTAGAAAAGGGGGACACGGTGGATATATTAGTAAACGCTATTCTTTCATTCTTTCTGGGTTTATAAATGAAAATAGGTCAATATTGAGTAAAAGACAAAAAGAGATTTGCATGAGAAAGGGGGACCTCATATCAAAAGACTGGGTGAAACAAGGGAGGGTAAAAAGAGATTAAGGGTGAACTTTCAATAGGGTATTGACTGTCATTGTATATGTATTATATGTGTTGAAGTAGAGCCATGTTATGATGAGTTTAGGAAATTGTAAAATGTGTATGATCATGGTATGGTCATGGTAAGTGTGAGGCGGAAACATCATAAGGTGGTAAGCCCGAAGAATCAAGCTTTTTCTCTTGAATAATTGTGTAGGGAATATCGGTAGTGTATAGAAGGTGGTTTGCTCTTGTATATGCCCCCTAAGTTATTTTTAGTACAAGCTATACAACCACACCCTCCCTCATTGCCAAGGTGTCAAAGAAGTACAAGGTTTTAACAAATATATATACATATACATATATATAGTGTTACACAAGCTAAACACATCCAATGGGGGCAGAGACACCCCTGGCCCATATCTGTAAGATTTTACCTGGATATGCTGAATGCATTAGAAAATACCACGATCAGTGGGTCACAGAGTTAAAGGGAGAAGGTCTGCCCCAAATATGGCCCGAAGGAGGATCTTTTGATAAAAACGTTCTAGACATGGTGGCTACATGCATTTTTATGAAATATAAGGGGAAACAGTTCCACAATAGGAGGGAGATATTAGATCTCTGGCGACTGTTTGAAGAGGTGCCTCCCATCAAAAAGACAGAATCGATTACGAATTTGCCATCCACCACAGACAACCCGTTACTGATACCCAAAGGCGATAAAGAACTGACTGAGGAAGAAAAACCAGGTGAAGTGACATGGTTGTACCCTATACTTAAAAAAACGGTGCCCGCAGAAGGGTATAGTGACCCCACATATGTGCCCCCAACTCCAGCTACCACAACACATGGCCCGACTGCACCACCGCCATACGAGGGTCATAGACAGCGTGGACAGATATGTACACCCACAGTAGATATAGAGAAGTTAACAGAAGATTTAGATTCAAGGCTCTCATTAGCAAGAGATGAACTATCCAGAATTAAAAATATTTGTGAGCAAAGTGGGACGAACGCTGCCCGATTAGAGGAAACACCAAGGGCACAAGGCCATGACAGGACGATTGAGGAAGGGTGGAAGAAGGGGGAAATATTGTTCAGAATACAAGAGGAGCCAACGCGAATAATAGAAATAGACGGGGCAAGTGAACATGCAGATGATGAGTTTTTGGTTACAGGGGGAAGAGAGGACTTATGGTGTGATGTGGAGGACGACGCTGATGATGATGAAGAAGAAGGTAGGAGATTAAGTGTGGCAATGGGAGGAGAGAGTGGGAGAATGGATAGCGCACATCTGGGGAGAACAATGGATGAGGAATGGACTGGGCGACTAAGAAACAGACTAGGGATAATGGCCCCGCTTAGAAGGAAGGGAACGAAGGTGAGTACAAGCAAAGCAACAAAGGGGAAGTTACAACTCCCATTGATACACAGGGGAGGAGGGAGACCAAACTACATACCTTGGGCTCAAATGGATAAGGCCAATTTGTTACAACTATTGCCACCTCTGTCCGGCGGGGCAAGTAAGTGGATATATGCATTCGAGAAACACACAGCGGGGGTCCCACTGGCGGTAGGGGATGTAAAAAGTCTACTAGTATCAGCGGTTGGGGACCAAGCAGACGGGGTGCGGATAAAAGCCTGTTTTCCGGGGATAACATTAGATTGTGACCGTCATGATGGTGCTTCCTTTAACACAGTACGAGCACAAGTGTGGGACACATTAAGAGAAACATTTCCAGACACACCAGACTTGCAGTCGGTTATGCAATGCACAATGAACGAGGGGGAGGATGCTATTGATTACATTTTTTCGGGTACAGGAGATGTGAAGAGCGGAAATGGGCACGCCCTGGTACCAGTCAACATCATTATTTTATTTCATAATCAAGAGAGGATTGCCGAAAGAGGTACAAAAAGCACTTGACAAAATTGCAGGAATAGAAGCAAAGGGGTGGCCCGAAATACAGAGTATAATAGTAAAACGAATAAAGGAACGAGAAAAAGAAATAGCACAAAAAAGATTGGCAGATGAAGCAAAGTTAGTACAAACAAAACTGGTGAAGGTCGCTGCAGCAGTAGCGGCGCTCCCACATAACAGGGAGGGAGATGAGGAGGAGGGGCTGGTAGCAATACAGGGGAGGATGGCAGCAAATTGGGCAGGAGCGGGACAAGCACAGTGCAACGGACAGGAGCAGTACGGAGGTCCACAGTGGCAGGATTGGGTCCCTCGCGGGGGACGAGGTGGGTACAGGGGTCGCAGAGGAGAGGGGCAGGGGTACGGTGGTAACGGAGGATATGGGGGGCAAGGCCCCAGAGGTGCACAAGGAAGCTGCTGGAATTGTGGGAGGTGGGGGCACTTCTCACGAGAATGTAGAAACGGACCAAACAACGGTTTTCAGGATGTAGAGCAATACGGTAACCCCCACCCAGGGAGCCCATATGGCCTCCCAATGGGAAGACAACAAAGGCCAGAGGAGCAAGGATATGTAGAGCAAAGACACGTTCCACACAGCAGAACACAGGGTCACCCACAGAATGACGAACCTATGCACTACACATCAGGAAACCCCTTTGCCACAGTTGTGAACGGGGCACCTGCCCCAGCCCCCTATAGCGCTGTGGCGGTTGTGTCAGGCAATGTTTTCAGTCGGGGGGGGGGGGGGGCAATGAGGCAGCCAGCATAGGACAGCCCACAGGGAACACTTGCGTGTCCCGTCCTATCTGCCACCTACAATGCAGAGGAGGAACCATTAGTGGGGGCGCAGATAGGAGACAAGCAGTTCATATTTATGGTGGATTCGGGAGCCGAAAAGTCATGCATACGTGAGGGTCAGTTTCCGCTTTCTAACTGTAGGTTGGAGATGCAGGGGTTCTCTGGGGCTGTCATCGAAGTTCCTTACACAGAAGAGTTGGATGTCACCGTGGGAGGTAAGACAGTGAGGACGCCCTTGCTGTATTATGAACATTCTCCAATAAACTTGCTCGGAAGGGACCTTCTCAGCAAGCTCAATATGACTATATCCTTCACAGAAAGAGGGATAGTTTGCTCAACACCAGGAATATGTCCACTGTGTGTAATGTTAGTGGTACATGCACGAGCTACAGCACCAGAGATACGTGGCATGCCGGTAGATGAAAGTGTGTTTATTGAAGGGTTAAAAACTCTAGCACAAGTAGTACCTGAGCTGAAAAGGTTAGAATGGAGGGTACCAGCAGAATTCATCTTCCGTCCAATAGTGCGCACATACATTACACCGGGGTCAGTCATATCTTTGGATTTGCACGCAGTACAGATATCAGCCAAAAGAATTGTAGTAATTGGTATGGACATAGACGGGTGTGAATGCCGCACTGTGTTGTGCATCAATGCTGACATTGCCTTACGTGATCTATCAGATGAGGATCTCTTTTCAGACTCCGAAAGTGACGGAGAAATAATAATGGAAATAGCAATACCATGTGATATCTTGATACAAACGAGTGCCTGTACAGTTAATGGCTGTGGTGGGAGCACCTCCTCCCTTCTTTGATGATGACATGAAATTAGTGCCAAGCAACTTGTGGACTACAGGTCCCCATGATGTAGGGTTGTTGCATGGAATTGCCCCAGTCACAATAAAACTAAAACCAGGAGCAATCCTGCCCCAAGTCAAACAGTACCCATTGTCCCGAGAAGCTGAGGAAGGGATAAAAGAAACGATAGGTGCCTTATTGGCCCAGGGAATAATAGTACCCTCAAATTCCCCATGTAATACTTGTATTTACCTGATCAAGAAAGCAAAGGGAGGGGCATGGAGGATGATCCAGGACCTACGCCCACTAAATGACATCATTCAAAAAGAGTTTCCCCTAGTCCCGAATCCTGCATCAATACTCTGCAGTATCCCAAAGAACGCATCATATTTCACAGTAGTGGATTTGAAAAATTCATTTTTTTCCATTCCCCTGGCAGAAGAGAGCAGATACTTGACAGCATTTACACTAGGGGGGAAAGAATATGAGCATCGCAGGCTACCACAGGGTTTCTGTGAGAGCCCCAGCATATTCAATCGTATCCTCCACGAAGACTTGGGAAATTTGACAGCTGAGAGTACAATCATTCAGTATGTAGATGACTTGCTCATATGCGCACAGAATGAGGAAGAGTGCAGGAAGGACTCAGTTACACTCCTAACACTGTTAGCCCACAAGGGGTACAACGTGGATAGAGGGAAACTGCAATACTGCCAACAAGAAGTATTCTATCTAGGCCAGCTGATATCAAAGAATGGCAAAAAGATAATACCTGACAGAGTAGAAGCAATCACAGCAGTAAAAGAGCCAAAAACGGTAAAAGAAATGCAGAAGTTTTTAGGAATGTGCAACTACTGCAGAGCATGGATACTAGACTACGCAGAATACACAAGACCTCTACTACAAGCAGTCAAAGTGGCTCAGCGGGAGAATAAAGAAATAAAATGGTCCAATGAGATGAGTGACTCGTTTGCGTCACTCAAACAACTAATTTCAAGCGCTCCAGTGCTCGCCAACCCAGATTATGAGCGTGAATTTTACCTGTTTTCTCACTGCAAGGGAACACTAATGACAGCTGTTCTGACACAAAACACATCCATGGGACACAAGCCATTGGCCTACTACAGTGGCACACTAGACGCAGTTATGCAAGGACACTTTGCGTGCGAACAGTCTCTTGCTGCCGCCGCGTTCGCCATTGAGAAAAGTCCACCATAGTAATGGGATGCTCTGTTACATTATATGTGGAACACTCCCTTTTCGCGATACTGGAAAGATCTAAAAGCACACTAACAACACAGCGAGCAACAGTGTACGAGATAATATTATCCAGCGCTAACATTCACATAGTGAGGTGTAGAACAGTAAATCCAGCGACATTCATCACAGAGCCATGTACAGTAGAAGACATGCAAAAACACGATTGTGCAACATACACAGGAGAAGAGGGTGGGGGCCCGGTGAAAAAGTGAAAATGCCCTAACAGAAGGAGAAGTGTACTTTGTAGATGGATCAGCATCAATTGACATGGATACAGGTGAAAAACATGTAGGAATGGCGGTAGTGAGATTAGAGGAAGGTGAGTACGAAGTGCTAGTACAATATCGCCTACCATCACACTTTTCCGCACAAGCAGCAGAACTTGTCGCCTTAATTGAAGCCTTACGTGCAGCCAAGGGATGCACAGTCACGATATACACAGATTCTGCATACATGACTAAAACGGTACACGGTGGTCTGGCCCGGAGAGGGCGGATGGGACCCCAGTACAACATGCCGAGTTGCTACAGGAATTAATTGAAGCACTTAAAGAACCTACAATGGTGGCAATCGTCAAGTGCCAAGCACATACGTCCAACACAGATATTATATCTTTGGGAAACGCGGCAGCGGATGCTGCCGCCAAGGAGGCGTCATATTTTCAAAAGGAACCTGCAGGTGAGTACATGTTGCAGCAACAAGCGAGTGAGGAATTACCAGAAGGGTACAATGCCATGCCCATATCACAAATACTGGAGTTACAGGAAGAAGCGAGTGATGAATAAAAAGCATTGTGGGGAAAAGGGGGTTGCAGCCAGTCTGCAACAGATTTACTATGGCGCCAAAATAACACAGGTAAAGTGGTAATGCCCATTAAATTGATGGAGCTAGCGTTCCAGCAATTGCACTTTCCAGCACACAATGCCAAACACATAGCAGCAGAGATACAGGAAGATTGGTTCGTGCCAGGGCTCCAGGAACATATATCAAGGTTAGCAATGGAGTGCACGACGTGTCAGATATACAATTCTGGGATGACCTTACGGACACTCAGAGGGACAATTCCAAAGCCAACAGGGCCCTTCCGGGAACTACATATTGACTACGCAGACACGGGGGAAAGGTGTAATGTGGCATGCTACATGATAGTAGTTGTAGTAGTTGTATGTCCATTTTCCAGATGGGTTGAGGCTGGTCCATGTGCACTCCCAGATGCTAAGTGTGCAGCAAAGTTCCTAGTGAGGGAAGTATTCCCGCGCTGGGGGATTTGCGACGTGATTCGCTCAGATAATGGCACTCATTTTGGGAATGAACTGTTCAAGGAAGTTACTGCATTGTTGGGGATCAAACACAAGCTTTGCTTGATTTATCACCCTCAAAGCAATGGCGTTGTCGAGAAGATCAACGGCCTGTTGAAAGGAAGATTGTCCAAACTATGCTTATCACTCAAAAAGAACTGGGTGTATTGCTTACCCCTTGCACTATTCGAGTTGAAAAACCAGCCTAGTAAGGACAAACACTTGTCCCCTCACAAGATTGTGACGGGGAGAAGAATGCACACAGCACATTCTCCGCTGCGTAGACACTCAGATGCACATAGAAGCGTCACGATATTAGGAGATGAGTTTACTGATTACCTGAAAAAGTTGACTAGAGCAGCAGGTGCAATGTCAAGACAATTGTCACTGCCATTTACAAGAGAAGAGGGAAACCAAACTGTGTCATTTGTGGAACAGAGCCCCCAAGGTCAACTAATGCCAGGGGATTTTATTTATGTTAGAAGTTTTGTGCGCAGATGGAGTGCCCCAAGATTCCATGGCCCATACGAGGTAGTTTTTTGTACTCCCACAGCAGTAAAGGTTAAAGGGCTGAGGTACTGGATACTTAACAGACGTACGAAGAGCCTACAATAATGTTCAGGAGGAAGTGGATGAGGAGGCGCAGACAACAGCAAACAATAACAAATGAAAGATTAAATGAAAAAGGTGCAGCTAAAAATAAATGTATCAGGTATATTAATACGCTAACAAAGAAATTGATTTACAGGTACGAAAAAGAAATAAATGAATAAGATTAAGAGATGAAATAAAAAATGGAAAAAGTGATAAATGAATGAGAATGTGCATCTTTCTCTCTCTCTAGTTCCCTCTACACCCATCCCCTCTCTCTCTCCCTCTGTCTCGCATTATAATTGTATGGTGGCTACTGTACAAAATAAAAATGTTTACATGTATATACTTAATGCACTTTTATGTTTCAAATGGGAACAACCATGGCAACAAACGGGCAGCCCGCAACGGAAAGCAATAGAATAACAAGATATAGAAATGCTATAGTAGAAAGTTGTAGATATTCGTATGAATGTGGATTGTCTGTGTGTATCGTATTATTTTTTGTGATACTGTTTGGCATAAGCACATATTGGTTTATAGCATTCATCTCTGTCGAGATAAATGAGGGGGGAGGGGGAACAGAAGTAATATTACAAACGAAAATGTGACTACTGAAAATGCAAAAGGTGATTTTTTTTTTTTTGGTATGGAACGGATACAAGCTTGTGTGGGGGTATAACACGAAACTGGCCAAAACAACCAACCATTCCGAGAAAAGCAGTGCTGAAATAAATGCTGGCATAAGTCCCCTGCCAAATGTCTCTAACTACAATGCCCTCAGTTTAAATGACCGCAACCCTTCTGTCATATCGTGGCTTTATAATACCCCCACTACCCCGCCCACACAAGTAACCACCCCTACAGCAGCCAGTACCTTACATCATAGAACAACTGAAGAGAACAAAAAGATGGCAGAAAAGTTTGCATCTCAGTATGATGAATGGGCAAACGAGGATGTAGGAAAAGGGGGGTATAAAGCACACATCGCCCATGAAGCTGTGAGATATCTTAGAAGTAATAGGAGGAAAAGGGAGGTGGGAAGTAGGAAGTATGACAAGTATTATGGTCTGGGTTTAGACCAGATGGAAGACCCAAGACACCTTCAGCAGACTAATAAATGGTATGCAGACATGAGCGTGACTGCTAAACAAACAACAAATGAAAGCTGCTATGTCTGCTCTCTTATCCCCCATGCCTCAGGAACACCCAAGGTGTTGCTACCAAAAGAATTGCCTCTTATAAATGCCCAATGTCTCATCTTACGCTGTGCAGAATTAAGAACACCTTTCAGGCACATGAAATAACTTTTAGCATGCTGCAGAACGAGAAAACATGCTACCCAAAAGTGGAAGGCGTAATATGCCTGAAAGAACCATTTTTTGTAATAAAGGGGACATTATTCCCAGACAACAGATGGAAAGACGAAGAAGTTACATGCAAAGTGGAAGCGCTGCGAGGAGTGTCACCTGAAAAGCTGCAGTGGATCGAAAGAACGCGTACACCCATCTGGAAGGAGCACATCACAAAGTTAACGTGGGTGACTGCCATTGAAAAACCATTCAAACTGCAGAAAGAAATAACATATGAACTATGCTTCCAGGGGGAAGGAAAGACCGCAATGGGGCAAACAAAGATTGCAACAGGACTCTTACCATCCCAGACATGAGGAAGGGGACAGCAGCACTAATAGACACCTACTGGGTGTGTGGCCGCCTTGCAAACCTGCATCTCCCGCAATCACGGAGCGGCAGTTGCTCACTGGCCACACTACATTTAGTACTAATGGTGATACCAGAAAGCCACATCAGCGGGGGCAGGAAGGGGCAAGAAGTCCCCCGTGAAAATAAGGCCCAACCGACAGAAGAACCGCAGATGTATGTTTTGTCCTGGCAACAAGTAGGAAATGCTGTCCCGAAAGAGACGATCATCCAACTACATATTCAAGGCATTATCAGAGCTGTTGGCACACATCCCAGACAGATATCGATTGTTTAGCTCTGCAGAGACCTTCTTCACATCACTCATTCCAAGCATCCAGGCACGGGCAAATGCTAAGTGGCTCCAAATAACACGCTGGGAGCTGATCCAGCTGGCAAGCAATACAGAGGAAGGTTTCAACTTAATCAAGGTAGAATTGAGAGCCCTGTGGCTAATGACAATGCAAAATAGGTATGTCCTGGACCTATTAACAGCAATGGACCGAGGTGTTTGCCAAAAAATTGGAAGTGCATGCTGCGCTTTCGTACCTTCTGAAGACGCTGATAATGGCACATTGTCCCACGTGATCGCAGCAGTGCACAACCTAGGAGAAAGAATGAAAACGGAAGGCAGGGCAGAAGCAAGCATGTGGTTCGATAACATCTTCTCCTGGATCCCATCAAGGCTGGGATTGACTGTTAAACTACTAATGACAACAGTAGTGTTTTTACTTCTAATTTTTTGTGTGTGCCAGATGGGCCTTTGATGCTGTGCAGGCGCAGTACCAAATGGTACATTGATGATGGTGACAATGGGCAATGCTCGAGACACAACAGTGCAAGCTATGCAGGAAGCTCAAGTGCAAACAGGTGAAGAGCCGGGGCCCAAATACCAGATAGTGCCAGTGTACCGCAATGCGGATATAGTAGACAGACTATGGCACACAACAATTAGAGAGCCCCGGGAACTGGAATGGTATGAGGAGTTGTGGGTAGACTTGGAGGGAACTAGGGATTGTATATATCTAACTTGTACCCCAGACGAGTATGCTAGAAGGGGGGAAAGTCTGAGGGGGGTGTGCAGGGCTTGGATGCCAATAAAGGGCACCCGGCGTGGATGAGGCTGTGGCTGATGAAAAAGAATGTGAGCAGTTGGGGGAGTTACGGTATTCGTTACTTAAGTAACGAAAGGGGGGAAATGTATGGGAGGACAGGTCAAAGAGATCCCCCTCCCCTGCAGTTCCCTCCTTGTGATGTCCATGGCTCATCAGGGGACCCCCTGCCACCAGAGCCCAGGTGGTGGGTGGACCACTGGCCAACACATCGACTAAACATACTGTATTAGGCTAAGCCCAGGAAACCATTTTGAAAACCGGAACGCCATATTCAGACATGACTCCTTGTGCGCTGCAGCACGGCCCCCACCTTTAGAGAGTCCTTGTCTACCCTGTTGCCTCCGCTCCCTGGCAGATCCGCTGAAACCCCGTTCCCACGACAAGTTGGACATGAGCTAGTGTTAGAGCAAACACTGTATCTTTCACCTTCCGCAGTGCATCATTATCCTCAGCGTGTCCCGGGCAGCGGGGCTGGCTTGGAAAATAACTGTAAATCGTCCTCGATGAAACAAAAGCCTTAACCCCACACCAAGAAACTGTTCAATACATATATACATATATGCATATATTGCATTCCAATGATATCCCTCGTGCACAACTTCCGTGTTAAAAATCTACGAACCCTGTATGAACTGAAGAATGTGTCATTGTGCAACCACATGGCCACAATACTCAAACCCCCTGTCGGGTACTGTCAGGTTGGAGTGACATATTCTTTATATACAGTATCATATACTCCTTTACATTGGGTCAGGGGAGACACATTTAGTATAGAAAGGTTTTAGGAAGTTATTATGGGTTATATTTTTAAACAGCCAATTTTGCCCTTAACCTTAAGATTGCCCAAGCCAAGATGGAGGTTCTCAGTCTAAATTCTGATTGGCAGGAGATTGTTTATAGGGAGGACAATGAACATTCTAAACTGCCTTTCATCGTCCTTGCCCAGCTGAGAGGTTGTGTGCCTTGTTGCTCCTGCTTAACTTTGTCAAGGGTGACAAGTTTCTAGCAGTTGAGCGGAAGATCTGAAAGTATAACAGGAGTCGTGTTTGGAGTTTGGTGGAGACACAGGACAGGAGTCAGAAACTTCCATTTATTCTGAGAAAAGAAGTTTTCAAGTCTTATTCAAGATAAGTGACTTTCCAGATTTGTTGAACTTTGTAAAAAGGTTATATTTATCTAAGGGATTGAAATCAAATCTGTATCTAAAAAGATTGAAGCGCGTACGTTTGTTTTTATCGCTACATGTCAAATCAAACTAGCGCGAGAGTTTTCTGTCCGTTACTTTTCGCCCGCGCGTGTGTCTCTGCGCGTGAGTGAAGCGCGAGCGTGTACTTTGGACTCGCGGTTACTGTTCGTTTACGCAAGGGTTTTTTTCTGCGTGATAAAATAAGCGCGTGTGTATGTTGCACTTGTACGTATTTATCCGTGAGTTGGACATTAGCGCGGGTGCATTTTACCCGCGAATTGAATCGCCAGCGCGTGTGCGTGTTTCCCGCGACTTGGAGGAAAGCGCGTGTAATTTTTATCGCGTCTTGGATTTTAGCGCAAGTGCGTATTACCCGCGAATTGAATCGTCAGCGCGTGTGCGTGTTTCCCGCGACTTGGAGGAAAGCGCGTGTAATTTTTATTGCGTCTTGGATTTCAGCGCGAGTGCGTTTTACCCGCGAATTGAATCGTCAGCGCGTGTGCGTGTTACCTGCGACTTGGAAGAAAGCGTGTGAAATTTTTATCGCGTCTTGGACTTTAGCGCGAGTGTGTTTTTACGCGTGTGCGTATTTCCCGCGATTAGGAGAAAAAGCGTGTGATTTTTTTTTCCTTCCCGCGTTTTCTGGCTTTCCACGTGAAGATTCCAGCGCAAGTTAATTTCGTTCCTGAGAAAAAGACTCTCTACAAAGAAAATATTAAAAACAAATACAAGAACTTAAAAGAACTTCATAAATCTTACTTGAAGACCTTGTTCAAGAATCTTTGATTTGAGCAGACTAACTACAAAGTTAAATTATATTCATGGACCTACTGAGAAGGCTGAATTATCAATAAGATTCTGGTCCACAAGTAAGGAAGTCTTGTCTGCTTTTCACTTCTCTGGGCATTCTGAAGAGAAGAACCAGGTATGGTTTTTAAACTATTTTGGTTAAGGATTTAGAGTTTAAGGTTAGTATAGTAACCCATGAGTAATGAGGTATATTGCATGTTTATGTTTTAACTACAGGTGAAGAACCAGCGAGTTGATAGCTTCCAGCCTGGTGCTTGTTTCTTTGTCCCTTCCCCCTTTCCCCTGAAAGTGAGGTAAACTGAGCAGTTATATTTATGTCAGCTCAGAGTGCCACATTTTGGGTGGATTGTCGGGGGTTCAGCAGCTTCTGCAGACACCAGGTTCTCAGCATGACACCCCCTCAGCATGCGCACACACTCTGGGCCCCTAGCCTCCTACAATGTGCTTCTCTAGGGGTAGTGTAAAGTGAGTGATACTGAATGCTTATGCCATTACTACCCTGATGCTGCTAGAGTACAAAGGAACACAAGCGCAACAGTACATTAAGCTCATGTAAATTAAATACATAGAATGCCATCAAATGCAAATGTACAGGTTTAATGTGTATTACTGCTGTCAACCGTATGGGTCTGTTGCTCTTGCGTGCTCCACCAATCCTAATGCTACCTCACGTATCATGTTTACAGTGTGGTGCTAAAACTGCTAATATTGGAAATACTTGCTCTATAGTCACCAATGGAGCTGTAGATATAGTCAACGAATTCTGAAATGAATATGTATTGATGTAAATGCTATAGATGTGTGACCCCTTAGCTATTTTATATTATGCGAATCCCTTCGTTTTTACAGTTTGCCGCTTGCTAGAAGAATACCATTGTGGGCATATCCAAGGCCACCTCTCCTCCCTTCCCATTGAAGCCTGCCAGAGAAAGCAAAGGCCCGAGCAACACCGCCTCACCTCCCCCAATTCAGCTAGAGCCATTTCAGGCATTCAGGATTCCCCCGCAGCTCACATGGCTACGAACAGCCACCTGAATTATTTACAGCCAGCAGCAAAATCCGGCCATAACCAGAGGCCAGAGGTGCCCCCCCTCATAGGTCCCACAACCCATCAGTTTACCCCAGATTAATGACGCTTGTAAAAGAAGACACCCAATATTGCACCAACATTGTGTAAAAGCATCCATCATGACTTCTAATGAGACCCAAAGTCCGGACAGCTTACCCCATGCCCTGAGACCTGACCCCGTGGCCCATGATACCTAGTCAACAGGATATCAGCAACCCTGTACTGATGTATTGCCAAAGTACCCCACCTAATGCGCATTCCTCCTGTGTTATATTAACCTGTAGAATAACCTATTGTAGGATTTACAGGACAACTGACATTGAAGCAGTGAATGAATGGGTGTGCCTGGCCCTTAGGGCAGAAAGCCAAGAAAGAGGTCCATCATTTACACTGACCACGCCTGACCGGACAGTGCCTCCCGGATGAGCCCAGCTGACCTGCCCACCCCACGTTGGCACCCGGCAGAGTCCACCAACCACGGAGAGATGCATCACGGCTGCACATATAGTTATTCGACGCCACCCAATCCCCATGTACATGTGCCCCCTATAGTGTGTAGGTGCCTATGACAGTTTTTGTAAATAAAACCACCTGTCTTTGCTATTGTCAGACAGAGCGCTCTCTGAGTTTGCAGAGTTCTTTGCATGCCCTATCTTGACTTAGATAAAGCTCTCCTTAAGCTCACCCGCACTTGGTCCTAGCTTTATTCCCATTTGTGGGAGAGTCCATTCGTGCCTCTCATTGCGGGGAGGGTTGTGCTTTCTGGGGACGCTCGCCTTCAACATTTTTAAATGTTCTGGCCAGCGGAGTTCCATTGCAACAACTAGTCTGTGTGTTCAGGATAGCTCAGAGGCAACAAACGCAGCGCAATACTGGTACACATCCTGGTGCTGTGCTTAGAAACCACTTGTTGGTATTAAGTGTGTTCTAAAAGAACAATTCTAATTCTATCTTAGGGATTCTTTCACTCCATACTAACTCCTCCTTCCTCTTCCCAGTATGTGAAGCATTATAGGAGTTTGAGTCCATAGGATTTCCAGGTGTTCCAAAATGATATTTTTCAGGATTCTTGTTTAGAACAAAAGCATCATAGACAGGAGATGTTAAATGTGATTATACGCATATGAGGTATGAATGGTATTCTGATCAGAGTGTTCTGCAGCAAAGGTTCTACAATTTATTTATTTTATAATGCGCCACACACCCGGAGGGCTCAGAGCGCAACAAAAAACACACACTACAAAGCATAACGAGCTACGAGCGTGCCACCCTCTTTCAGCTCTGCTCGGTCAGTCCTTACCCATGCACTCCATTATAGCCCTGTACTACAGGTACTGTTACTGGCTGCACTAGAAGATCTTCCAAGGTTGCTCGATACGAGCGCGCGGCCAGCAATCTACTGAGGCTCTACGTTCCCAACAACGCTGCTTTAGCACGGCGAGACGCTCTGATTAACCCTCAACCAGCCCTGCATCCTGCTACGCCACTGAGCTTAATCATCTGACTCTCATGCTGCACGCCACTAACGCACATATTGTACTCTTGTTGGCTAATTATCCATTGGCTACCTCGCCGTACTCGACCCTGCTAGGGCATCCCATCTTTTTGTTAAGACTATATCTCGTCACCAACATTTGCCCCATAAATTAAGCTGCCTCACTACACGTGCTCTTGACATCTTTGTGCGGTATTACACAACGAACATTTTTGGTCTGTGATTGACTCATTTTACAGGGTTCCTTGTGGCCTAATCCGTGCCTAATGAACCCCACACTGGAGGCCTAAGTCACTAAACTGTAATACTAAAATAACTAAGTTAATGCTTTTCATGACATTTGCATTGTTGCTATGGTTCATGCCTGCCTACTGCATTCGCTACTTACTTAATGCACGTTGTATGTCGCCACCTTGTACAAGCCTGGCCCTTATGGTCTTCATCGCTGCATTTTATTAGCCTTTGATACTGCATTTCAACTGCTTGGCCCTACAGCCTCTTGCCACTGCATTGTACTAGCCTGGCCCTATGGTCATCTGCCACTGCACTGTACCAGCCTGGCCCTATGGTCGTCTGTCACTGCACTGTACTAGCCTAGCCCTATGGTCATTTGTCACTGCATTGTACTAGCCTGGCCCTATGGTCATCTGTCACTGCACTGCACTGTACCAGCCTGGCCCTATGGTCGTTTGCCACTGCACTGTACTAGCCTGGCCCTATGGTCGTTTGTCACTGTACCAGCCTGGCCCTATGGTCAGAAATTAAACTTGCCCAACTGTGCTTGCCACCTGCATACCAGAAGTAGTTATTTGTTAGAACATAGTATAACTTAATCTGTCCACCCTGTAAACTGCAGAGACTAAGCTGTACCCGTACAGGCCTAACCGCCTGTAACTACCCACTATGCTTACATTCATGAGCCCAGCCAACAGTATCTAGCATCCCTTAGCATCACGTACCAACATTGCCTCTGAATTATGCCAGCCTGGCTCATCCTCATCATGGTCCCCTTCTGTGTCATGCCCAATCACACGCCATGCAGTAGAAATAGCTACATCCTGTTCAGATATGGTCTAGCCAAGCTTGGCTGCCCTAGACACCACCCCATTCCCTGCCCCACACCCTTCCTGCCCACCTTGCCTCCATTCCCCTACAACGTCTCTACTCACCATACTGCTAAAATTAGCGTCACTACAGGCAACCCTCCTCCTAACCCCTCTGACCATACCAAAGATGTCTACACTGACATCAACCAGAACTCACTTAAAATACCAGGACACCACCTCACAGCCAACCCTAACATTACTACCTGTAATAACAGACTAGGCTGCAGATTTCTCACCCCACCCAGCAAAGTGCCCACTACTCCTACGACTAAAGCCACCAACAAGACCACCAATGCAAACACTGTGTCACTAAAAGGAACCCTACTTAATGTCAGATGCCTTGTTGCTCACCCCACCGAAATCGCCGACATCATCCGCTCAGCAGATCTCGACTTCCTTGCCACCACAGAAACATGGCTCCATGCTGCAGCAGGTCCTTATCTAACTCTTGCGGTTCCTGACAATTACTCCATCCTCCGAGCCGACAGACCCAATGCTCGCGGAGGAGGCGTAGCTCTCATATTCAAATCCTCGCTTGACATTTGATCAGTTACCTCCCTTCCACTAAAATCATGCGAGCACCTTTCCATTAAAATACAAACTACCCCCAAGAATACTATCACCCTGGAGCTAATATACAGACCCCCCGACCCCACAGGCACCTTCGAGGAAGATATAACCGCCCTCATAGCAGAGCAATCCATACCTCTCTCACAAAATATTATTCTAGGAGACTTTAACCTGGGACACAATGATCCTCATGACATCCCTGCATCCTCCCTTGCTAACGCCCTCTCCGAACACAACTACACTCAACTTAACACCCTACCTACCCATCAGAAAGGTAGAACTATTGACTGGCTCACTGCCCAAAACTGTAACATCATTTGCAAGGACCCCCAACCACTTACATGGACTGACCATTTCCTACTATCATTTGACATTAGCACTAATAAACCGTACCACATACAGTGCCCCCTGCACCAGCTTGTCTGACTAGAAACAAGCGTAAGATTACCATGGAAGCTATCACTCCACTGGATCTACCCATCCTAAACACGATCCCCAACACCTTGGACCTCAACTTACTAGTAGACACCTACAATGACGCCATGACCAAAGCAATTGACACCGTTGCCCCATTAAAACTACGTAAAGGTAAACCCAGAGCCCATCTTAACTCCTGGTACACACCTGAACTTAAAATATTAAGGAGTAAGAAAACTAAAATGGAAACCCTATGGAAAATGAATCCATCAGAGGAACACAAAATTAATCTCACAAATGCATCCTCCCTCTATAAAAAAGAAATAATCCGTACAAAACAGGGAGCTTACAATGTAAGAATAAGCAATGCAGCCTCCAGTGCTAAAGAACTCTTCAACATCTTGAAGGAGCTAGAAAACCCCAATCCACTGACGGACATGTCCGTGAAAGACCAACTATGGTGCACGAGCATCCAAGATGCCCTTGCGAATAAAATCACTGGCCTGCAAACGAAAATTGAAAACAAAAGACTACAACTCTTCAATAGTAACCCCCCCACCCCTATCTTACCCAGCACCTCTAACACTAACCACGGCTTCACCTTCAAAAAAGTAACCATACTAGAAGTGCAAAAAATCATAACTTCTCGCAAACTGCAAAGGGGACAGCTGCCCTGCACAGATTATAAAAGATGCAGCAAGAGACCTCTCCCCATTCATCTCCAAGCTAATAACCTATCATTCTCCACTAACTCAGTACCCAACAATCTGAAACAGTCATGGGTCCTCCCCCTCCTAAAAAAACAGACCCTGGACCCAGCCATTCCTACTAATTACAGGCCTATCACCACCGTTCCCTTCCTGTTAAAAATCCTTGACCGAGTTGCTTATCTGCAAATTCAGAATTACTTGGAGTCCAACTAACGACTTGGATTGCGTTCAATCTGGCTTTCGTCCTCAACATGGAACAGAAACTGCCCTTGTTGACCTCAAGAGCCAGATTGATGACATTAAAGATAAAGGTAAGGCTGCCATCCTACTCCTCCTAGATCTCTCTGCAGCCTTCGACCTGGTCGACCATAAAATACTCTGTAACCACCTCTCCTCTGCTGCCCATTTCTCCCCCTCTGCTGTCACGTGGATACAATCCTTCTTGGCCAACAGAACCATGAGGGTCTTTTCCTCCGTGGCAGCAGCAGACCCCATCCCCATCTCCTGTGGCGTCCCACAAGGCTCATGTGTTTCCCCCCACCCTATACAATATCTTTACAAAACCGCTCTTTGATAAACTGGATCGTCTGGGTGTCACCTACACAAACTACACGGATAACACCCAGATACTCCTCACCATCTCCGGCAATTATAATGCTGATGTCACTAGGATCAATTAAATCTTCTCCGTCATTCAGGCCTGGATGGCCACACACGGCCTATGCCTGAATGACGAGAAGACTGAATTGCTCATTGTCGGTTCACCCAACAACTTACAAAAACTGAGCCCCGACTACTCCAATATCATCATCGATGGCAATACCATCCCTGTCGCCAAAAATGTGAAAACACTCGGCTTTTATCTTGATGCCAATATTAACCTTACCAAACAAGTCAACTCGACCGCCTCAGCTACCGCCTATACAGGGAAACTAATTAGAGCCTGCAGACCCTTTCTCTCCACTAATAGCTACCTTACGCTAGCTAGAGCTCTCATTCAATCTAAGCTAGACTACTGCAACAGCCTCTACCTAGGTGCCAACCAAGCTATAATCAGTAAACTCCAGGTTCTTCAAAACAATGCGCTGTGAGCAGCACTAAACATTCCTAGGCGGGAACATATTTCCGCCACCAGAATCACATGCAAATGGCTCTCCACTCAACAGAAAATTGATTTGAAGACTGCCTCACTTACAAAGCCCTCAACCACCTAGCCCCTCCCTACCTTACTAACAAATTCACCATGAAACCATCCATCAGAACTATTAGATCCTCCAACACTGTATGCCTCACGGTACCTAGATTTATCTCTAAAAGAGCCGGAGGCTCGAGCTTTACAGTCCTCGCCTCCGAACTATGGAACACCTTGCCCCTGAACATCAAATCCTCCAAATCCTTCCAGTCCTTCAGGGAACTTTCCATTGGGTGGCTACTGACAAAAAGCCAACCATAAGCTAGGCCTAGCTATACTTTGTATATATTGTACATGCCCTACCTATGTCTTTACTGTATGCATTTACTACCATTGTCTGTATATAACCTTTGATAATGTACCACTGCTAATTACCATGTACTGTGCCTTGTAACCTGTCCTAAGCGCCCTTTTACTCCCGGGTCCGGTGCGCTATATAAATAAAGTAAACAAACATTACAAACAATAATAAAAAAGGACGAGTCCATGCGCCATAATCGGCAGTACTATTGAGCAGCAAGGTCAGCAACTATCTTTAAATCGGATGACGTTCTTGGCAGGTCGTTGCAAATGGACAAAAAAAGATGGTAGGTTGCTTTTTTTTTTTCCACAGCACACTAATATACGATCCCTGCCGTTCTAGGTGCCCCACTGATCTATCTTAATCCTTTGAATGATCTTAAAATCGGACATATAACACCAGGCCCAGTCTTCTAATGTAGCCAGGCCAACAGCTTGTTTCTTAGAGCACCCCTACATTCATGTCCCACTGGTGTAGTAACATTAGTGATGACAAAATCTTTGACCCATAACAGTCTTCTGGAAACCTTCAACAATTGGGGCATGAAAGTTTTGCCAATACGTAAGCTTCTGGGAAGGCAGTAATTTGGGGTTGTTCATATTCTGTTGGGCAAAATTGGTAGACACCTGAACCACCTCTCCTACCTCAGCCGCAGGCTTGATGTGGGTGATTGTACATGCTATTCCACTGTGATGGATGAACCGGGGGTGTCAACACATTTAGGTTGAGTAACACTTTTTGCTGTTTCATGCATTTACTGTCCAAGAGCTGTATGGTGTTCTCCACCTCCGGGGTCGTCTGACTAGAGTTGCCCCAGTATCCCTAAAAATGACATCCTTTCCCGCCCCCAAAAGTTGATTTATACCTAAGGGGGCCAAGCAGCTCAAATTACATTCGGTTGTTTGGGACTAATATATAGGCAGCTCATACTGACAAGATTGATCTGCTTTCTTTGGCTGGAATTGCACTGCCAATTTGTCCATTTCTATCCGGGTGCCACTGTCTGTGAAGTTTTTACATAAATTAAGCTCTCCAGTTATCTTTTCCTTCATTTGCATCCATTGTACAGGTCTGTTTGTCTCATCCTGCCAAAGGTTCTGAGGGAGACTGCATGACGGGTTCCACCCATATTAATTGACCAGAGACTGTTTCAATCTGGATCTCTTTAGGCATATCATGGGAAGTCGAAGATGACATTACAGTTGTTAATCCTTGGGCATGGTTTTCAGTAGGATGGTTCTCAGGGGGCACCCCGACTGCTCAGTGGCAATATTCAACTCAGTGGATGGTTTTCCATTACTAAAGGAGGAAACTTGCAGGCAGCTAGAGTCGCCATCCGCAGATGAGGAAGATTTAATGTCCTGTAACCACTGCTTCCTATGGGCACTCAGTGCCAACACTTCCATTAGGTGGCTGTTCATAGGCCGGGGGGGGGGGGGGGGGGGTCATACTTGTCGACACCGGTAAGTTCTGTATTAATAGACATAGGGGGTCATTCCGAGGTTGGAGCTAATGGAAAAACGATGCCGGTAAAGGATTACCGGCATCGCATACTGCTCCCTGCAATTCCGACCTAAGTCACTGCTATTGGTGGTACCGTAAATAACGGTGCCTCTAATAGCGGCATGGGTGCGGGGACGCGGCCCATCATACTGGCAATAGCGGCATGCCGCTAAAGGGAGTAAATCACAAGTCAGGCGGACAAGCAAATACCGGCATCATGAAGGCACAAATAGTGGATACCGGCATGCCGTAAATACCGGCATTGAGAACCAACCGTAAAATGCTATGTGCAGTGTTCCCAACTGCCACAGGTGCACACTATTAGCACAAGTGGAGGCAATGGAGTCTGGGCCAGTACAAAAGGAGCACACCCACACACCACACCAAGATGATTCCAATAGTAGTAGCAATACTGGAGCTGGAGGACATGCTTGCATTGCAACGCCAGCAACAGCAGGCACACAGGAGACGCAACAGGAGAAGGAGGGTGAGACAGGCCCAGCATGCCCCACCAGTGCAGCCAGCGTAAACGCGCAGGCAGCCCCCAATCCCTCGCATCAGAGCCACTCCTTTCAACCTAACCCCTGAGCAGATCCACACCCTGTACCGTCTGGACCGGGACACCACCACCACCATTGTGGACTTGATACATGACGACATAGTCGGCCTCATTGAAATACGCACCACCATCCCCCCTCCACTGGAGGGTAGTGTCTGTGCTCCACTTCCTTGCCACAGGCACCTACCAGCACACAGTGGGGCACATGCATGGCATATCACAACCCTTATTTTCTCACATTCTGAAGCAAATGCTGGATACCCTCCTCAAGCACACAAGGGACTACATATCCCTACCACGGACTCCCCAGGAGATTTCTGAAACAAAAGTTGGCTTCCATGCACTGGCAAGCATGCCAAGTTGTATGGGTGCCCTCGACTGCACCCATGTGGAGTTGGTGGTCCGCATGCCATGGAGGTGGTGTACCGCAAGCAATACCACTCCATCAATGTGCAGATGGTATGCGACGCCAGCAAGATCATCACACATTGTTGTGCCCGATATCCCGGATCAACTCATGACTCAATGGTCCTGCTGAACTCCACGCTTCTCAGAGCGACATGCTGAACGACGTGCCTGGCTTCTTGGTAAGTTGCATGACAGGCACATGGCAGTGAAATGGGGGGAGAGATGCACACACCACCATGGTGTCAATGTTTGTGACAGCACGATGTGCACATCAGTAAACACTGTGCCCCAAAGCATCCCAAACAGAACATGACACACAAATCCCATAGGAATGAAGTAAGGTTGATACCTATCACAACATGACTAACAGTAAACCGCCCCACATCCCACAACACGTGCACCACTCATCAGCGGACCTCACCCTTCGTAACACCATCCAGCAACATGCAGTGTATATGCACTATGTTGCTGTCTCCAGCATATCACCACACAAGACAAGCATCCATGGGAGAGCATTGTACTGAACCACCAAGGGAATCCACTGTCTGTCACAGGGCCGCCACAACCACAGGAATGCTGCATGTCACCATGGGAAAACTCAGCGCTGAATGCCTAATATTGCAGAGCCTACTGCCAACCCTCCCAGTCAGAAAATCATACAGAACACAACACATCACTAATTTGACACAAACACAGCTGTGCTTACACAGTGCATGAGCTACAGGACGGCAGAGCACACTGTGTATCATCCTGAAGATGCAGCCCACACCATTATTCCATGGCACAGGACACATTGAGGGCCTAAAAATGGTGTGAATACAACCAGGGACATGTGCATGTGACCAACGATAATCTGCTGGCATGTGTGACTAGTACAGCTGTCCATCATCAATCGACTGACAAGTACCTTTTTTTGCCTCCCATGCAGGTGACAGTGGCTATCCCTTGATGCTGTGGCTCCTCACCCCTGTCCAAAACCCACAGAACAGGCACGAGGAGGACTAGAATCGATCCCACACCCGTACCCGTGTGGTCATTGAGCAGACCTTTGGCCTGTTGAAGGCATGGTTTCGCTGTCTTGGCCCATTGGGTGGAGCAGTCCTCTACAGGCATGAGAAGGTGGCCAAGATCATCATGGCATGTGTCATGCTGCACAACATGTGTATCCGACGCAACGTGCCAACGCCCCCTGACATTGAACTGCAAGCACCTGGTGATGATGAAGGGGAAGGAGTGGCTGCACATCATCACGGTGCCAATGCACAGCAGGGATGTGCTGTGCGTCAGTCAGTGATTGCACAATATTTCTGACACACATGGCTGCAGAGGGTGACATGATAGTTGGACAGAGGACACTGGGTGTGGGGGTACATGTTCACTATGCACTGTATATGAATAAAGGACACATGCGCAATGATGAATGTCCACTCAAGTCTTTCTTTTAACACAAGTGTATTGAAATTTACAATCAAAGTGCACTAACCCTCCACCACCCTCACCCCCTCCTCCCACAACTCCCCCACACATGTCCCAACAAGTGTCTAATACCTTCATCAGGCTGGCCAGTCTACTTTTTGGCACTCCCTGGACCTGGTGGTGGCATGTCCGGCCGGCGCAGGGTGCGCGATGGCCTGCGGAGTGGGCTGGTCTGTGTAGAGCTGGAGGACGATGGTGTGGCCGCCTGCTCCATCTGTGGTGCTGGACGTTCTGCCTCCATAGCATCAACGATGCAGCTGAGGACCTGCTGCAGGGCGGATACCTCCTCCCACAGTCGGCTTGTATTATCTGCAAAGATCTTGCCCAGGGAGGCGGTGTTATCAGCAATTACCTTGCCCAGAGAGGCAGTGTTTTCACGCCACTCCTGCCTTGCTTGGGCATTGTCATTCACAAATTGATGCACAAGGGCAGTCAACTCCTCATGACGCTGCGGCCCAGCCGGTACACCTGTGGAGGTGGAGGGTGCTTGGGTGTCATGTTGGACTTCGATGAGCTCCACTATGGGACTCCTGGCCCCTTGGTTATGCCCCCCCCCCCCTCGGTGGCATGGTCAGGCTCCAAAGATGTGATCTGGGGGGATGGTGCTGGACTTGGTGTGCAGGGCTGTTCTGAGGATTCGTCCTACACAGGCACCCACACCTCTTCCTGCGCCTCCTACTGAGCCAGGGGTGCTGTGGCTGCCACCTCCCCGAATGAGCTGGACTGTGCTGAGTGTGGAGCATCAGCTGTGTCCTGTGGCTGTGGGACAGGGGTTGCGGCTTCCATCTCGACTGCCCTTGGCGGCACCAGTGCTGTGGCATCTGTATGTGGTTTCCTTGGTGGTGCATGGTGGGCCTTGCGTTGGGCCTTTGAGGTGGAAGGCCTGTTGGCCTCATCCCAGGCCCTCTGGCGGGGTGTGGTTGGCTGTGGGGGTGCCCCCGCGCCTTGCTGCCATGGTCTGAGCCTGTGGGGGTCGAAGAGAGGGATGACATGAGTGATGGTTTGATAAGCATCATGCATACATTTGTATAATTGCTCATCTACACATTAGAGGGTAATAGGCTGTTGAGTTTGGACGATCACGTTGCTTGCTACATGGGTGGGTAATGCAGGCATCCATCAGTGGTCACTCATGTTGGGGCAGACGTATGGTATGTGACATGCATATTTCTTGGGGCCTGCATGCAGTGTGACTCATGCCATTGACATCTTAGTGTGGTTTGTGTACGGTATGGCATTGTCTTGCTGCAGGCATCTGCATGTGTCTGTGCTGCGTACGACAACTTTGCTCGGAATGTGTGTGTATTGGGCCATGGCTTGCCTCTTTAGACAGACATATTGGTGGACCATCATCAGACTCTGCATTACAGTGCTTTCTTAGGGCACTCGCCTCCGTCCGCCGATGACGTGGCGACACACTCCATGTCTCCAACACCTTCTATTGACTCCATGCCAATCAGGCTAGCACATATGTCCTCCCACCGGGACTGCTTTATGGAGGAGCTTGCTCCTCCGCCAGTTGACATTGCCTGGCTCCTGTTGGCCGAGAGTATGTTGCGGACTCGCAGCCGCAATTCGTCCCACCGCTTCCTGCAGTACTTAATAGTGCGGGGGTTGTTACCAACCGTGCTTATTTGTTGCGCCACAAGTGCCCAGATCTCCTTCTTGTGTATTATGGCCTCCCTCTTCATGCTCTGGGCAAACACGACATCTGCATTTTGTTCTAGGGTCCCTGTGAGCATGGTCAGCTCATCTTCATTAAAGCGCTCCTTGCGATGGCGGGAGGCGCCCTTCTTCACAGTCTTGGGCATTGTGGTGTTGTAGTGTTTAGGATCTCACACGCAGCAATATCCAACGGATCCTGGCTGCTGAGTATGGCAATGGATTGTGTTTTTAAAGATGGCCGCCGTGCTCTTTCCCGTTCCTGTGCCATGACGCTACTTCCAGTTCCGCTTATTTACGGTGACCGATATTAGCGGTGACCGCTAATGCTGTCGTGATTCATGCCGGTAATGCAATCTACGCTTTAGTTGCTGGTGCTAAGGCCCCTTTTCGGGGCTTTAGCGGCATGCCGGTAATGTCGTTACTGGCATGGCGCAAAGATCGTGCCCGCGAGGTCATAATGGCCCTCTATTAGCAGGCTCTTACCTACACGGACACGTTATTTGCTCCATGCCGGTAAAGACAGTTACTTACCTCCAACCTCGGAATGACCCCCATAGTCAAGATAGGAAAATAATTAAACGTACTAAGGTTAAAGAGAACCCAGTACTTAAATAGACCAATCTAGAGGGTCTAGAAAAAATCTTTACTGGCTGGCCCCGTGTCTAGCCCGAAATATAAGAAGGTATATGGAACTTAGCATTTCTCAATAACCTCACCCAAGAGGCAAAAGCCTTACCCGGGAGACTGTGCCAAAGCAGAACCAGCCCAGCCAAAACTGTTGATACACGGGTGCGTTGATCCCAAAAATACTGTCAGAGAACTTCACTAATCACACCACATCAGCCCGGCTCAGGCTGATGGAGCTGCGACAATAGGAACAGGATAGCACAAGAGGCAGAAGCATTCCACAGGAAAGTCCAGTATCTCGAGCACTGTGGCTTCCAGCTTCTAGCCTCCAGAACACATGGGAAGGGAACCACTGCTACTGCCAGCCAACGGTCGACAAACCAACAGGTCAACAAGCCGCTCCAGAGCGAGCGTGAGACATGCACGCAGCTGGCTGCCTCTTTCAGCCATCAATCCATAGACTAGCACATGGTACTCTGTCACTGAATACTTGTCCATCAGTTACAGCGCCACACGCACAATACAGCTGGGAGGGATTTGTAAAATGACAATAGGCCATCAACAATTTTGAATTTATGTGGTTTTTCCCATCTAGGCAGGGAAGAATGCTGCATCTCTCATGATGGGGCACCACCTTTTCCCGACAACCGTTTCTTCCCACGTGATCCTCACTCATGATACCCCAGAGTCGGGAACAGTTAGCGACTGCCGTCCCCTGGCCACATGGAAAGAGATCTGCAGCCAGGGATCAGTGATGACTCCGCAGGATTCATCACAGTGCACAATGACAAAAATGGCAAAGAATTCTCGAAGAACTTAATTAATGAAGTATTAGAATGCAGCTTCGGCGTTGCAAGGGCCAAAAGGCATAACTTGATATTCAAATAACCCAAAACTAATATTGAATGCTGTCTTCCACTAATCACCTCCCTGACCCTTACTAGATAAGCTCCCTGAATATCTAATTTGGGAAAGCTTTCTGCCCCCTGGATCTGATTGAACATCCCAATTAATGGGAGAGGGTATCTATTCTTACTGGTTACCTTGTTGAGTGTGGAGTAATCAAGACTTTCTTGGGAACAAAGAATAAGGGGGACCCTATGGGAGATAGTGAATGTCAGCTAAACCCCTTAGCTATGTTTTCTGCCAAATATTCCTTGCAATAATCATTTTCTTTCTCTGTCAAAGCGTAGACTCTACTAGAAGGCAAATTAGCTCCTGGCTCCAACTCAATCTTGCAGTCAAAATGCCTGTGAGGAGGAAGTTCTCTAGCCTCAGTTTCATCAAAAACATCCCAAAACTCCTTATTGCACTTGGGTAATTCTCCAGTAACAGCCCCAATCGAGTGTGAGTGGAATAGGGTCCCTCCCTCAACTAACCCCTTAACGGCTGAAGCTCTGGAATATCTAGGATCTGAGACCCCAAACCATGTTCCTTACAGAAATCTGAATTTAAGTCAGTCTATTGGTGGATTATGGAAAGTAAGCCAAGGCATGCTCAGGATAACCTTCAACTGGGGAGCATCAATGAGCTCAAAAACCAACTCCTCTCCATGATTCTCTGCCAAAATCACAGTCAATGGTGCAGTCTCATGAGTAATTGGACCGGACGTTAAATAAAGCTTAACCACCCACTGCCCTTACCTGCTCAATCAAGGTTTTTTTATGATCAATGGAATATCCAAAGCCTTAGCCATCCCCTAGTCCATACAATTCCCAGTAGCCCCAGTTTAGTCAATAACAGGACTACTCCCCACTAAAGTGCTTTCACGATACAAGGATACATTAACTGATGTGTGGAACAGCAGAATAGAGGGTGTTGGCCACCTGTTGCATCTTGTTTGTCGATGACTGTAACCTTTTCCGGCAATTACTAAGAAAATGACCTCTCCTACCACAATATAGACACAAGTTGTTTTGACATTGCCTATCCTCCTTTATCAAAGAGGACCCCTGACTCCTCTTGGAGGCTCTGAAACCCTGGTCTTGAATTCTTTGTTTACAAATTCCAACATAGACTGCTCAACTCTAGGATTTTGCTTCCCTTCGCCAAAAACTCTTCTGCGCTCAGCTCTCCTTTCACTATGATGAAAGTCTAACTGGACAACTAAATCAATTCGGGTTTCGCAAGAAGTTGGACGGCTAACTACGATTGACAAAGCATCCTTCAGCTCACCCCTCAAACCCTGATAAAACAGGGAAGCACTTTTCCTCATTGGCCATTGACTTTCCAAAACCAAGGTCTTAAACTGTGTGATGTAACTAACAAGATCTGTTTCCTTGTCTTAATTCCAATAGTTCTCCATCCACCTGCAAGGAATCCTAACGCATATTAAACAATTTACTAAATGCTTCTTTAAAAAGGCAAAAAATCATCTACCGTGGGATTCTTCTGATGTCAGTAACCCAGACCAACTTGCCGCCTCTCCTGACAAGTAGGACAAAATGAAGGTTACCTTAGAAGTATCAGAAGAGAAAACTTCAGACCTTCTGAGACAATGCAACTCACACGGAGTCAGGAAATTTTGGAACTTCTTCAGCTCCCCTCCAAACTGCTCGGTGGAGCTAAAGGCACTGGGATGATAAACAGTCTAAATACTCCTAGATCACACACCCAGCTCCCCACTCCCACCAGAAATGCCTGACCAACACAGGGGGGGGAGGGGTTACAGATTATCCTCTGAACTAGAACCATGCACCCTAGCACCCGTAGTCTCCTGAGTTTGGGTGACCTTAAAATGGAACTCCTCAACCTTCTTATTAACACTGACATTTTCCCTATGGATGGCACACACATCCTCCCTTAATTCCCTTAACATTGTTCCCAGTGCTTCCATAGTGGTCACGTTGAGGGGAGGGGGTTCATGACTGCTCAGACCCACAAAAGTATTTCGCTCTCAACTAACTGAATTCACAGCTGAGCTCGGAACACCCCTGGGGGAAAGGGGAATGGGATAAAATAAACTTAGATTCTGCTTCTTCCTCTCTTGAACAGATATTTTCACGGATGAAAAAAGACAAACAAGATGAGTTTGCTTACCTTTTGCTACCACAACCCCTTCTCAACCCTCAGATACACAACTATACCTGAGATTTCTCTGCAGAATGCCAGGAGCAAACTTAAATGTCTTGGAAATTCCAGTAATGCAAACTAGAATATTCTTTTTAACAGACAGTGACAGTAAATGTGGGAGAATCCTGAATTGCTTCCTTAACTGTGAAATCTACAGTGGTGAATCTTTAGTTGCCTTCTTGACTAACAAGGTTTCCTGCAATAAAATCTTGAGCTGCCTTCCACGAAGATTATCTGACTTCCAGGCACTTACTACTTTTCTATTCCCAGCTATATTCTAACGATAGTCTTGTGCTTACTTTGTACAGGTGAGACCTATTGCCTTGCAGGACTTTTTCAACGTTTACTGTTTTCTAAATACTTTTCAAACAAACTCTATTTTATTTTTACATTCATGACAACGCCCAGACCCAAATTTATCACAACGTTAGTACAGTTTAGAGGTGAGGAACCAAAATACAGGAGGTAAAACAGAGGTTCACTTTGCTCATATTTGTCGAACAACCAGGTCTTAGTACATTTTCTAAAGGCAGGTACTGATTTGTTAATTACGAATGTGCGCAGGCATGGCGTTCCAAAGAGTGGGAGCCGTAACAAAGAAACGGACTCCACCCGCCCTTTTGCTCTTGAAGCTTGGGGTAAACAAGGAAATATTGGAATTGTATCGGAGTGTATGTACAGATGAGATTTGGCTGAGGCAATTATTTAGGTACTGGGGGCATCCTTGTAGAAGCAGTAATGTGATAGAAAGTGTTTTGAAATATACACAAACTTTGACAGGGAGCCAGTGGGAATCGCGTCGTGTGGCAGAAATGTGGTCTGACCCTATGAGGCCGAAGGCAGCGGAAAGTGCTTTGATTTGGAGTAGTTTAAGCTTGAACATATTGGCGTTGGAGGTGCCCATAAGAAGGACATTACAGTAATCCAGTTTAGAGAGGATTAGTGCTCAAGCAAGTGTGATGCAGTTGCTAGAAGAGAGGAATTGCCTGCTCAGGGAGATGAGTTTGACAGTGTAAACTTTGGAGGATGCGAGCACGTTAACCTGCCTGATCATGGATAAGTCCGCATCGAGGTAGACTCCCAAGGTTTTATTTGTTTCGAGACTGGGATGGGTGTGCCATCAATGCAAAGGGATGAGAAGGTAGGGTCTAGGTGTCTGATCAAATGAGGGGAGCTGATAACAAAGAGCACGGTTTTTACATCATTCAGGCATAGGTTATGGGTGGCCATCCAGTTTTGGCTTGTACTATTCTATAAACAGAGTTAATTTTTATGGTATCAGTATCATAATCACCAGAGAGCGGGACGAGTATCTGGGTATCATCTATAAAATTGGTGGAGATGATTTCCCTGGAATCAAGGAGGTCAAATAGGCGTTTAGTGATGCTCTGGACTGGCTTGTCCTTGTGCCGGTCTCCGTGCAAATGCGCTTGTCAGTCTTAGAATTGACTTTTACTTTTCAAACAGCCGCAGCGCACCTTACACGCTGTGCATCTCACCTCTTCTGCAGCACCATCCGAACTGCTCCTGCCTTGGCTTCCTCTCTTCAACTCATTACACCGGATTGTGGCACTGGGGAACTGTCCTCCTTTCTCCGTCTTCCACAGCTGTTTACGATGAACAGACTTTCACAAAAAGAGACTGCGTAAGGCCGGGTGACAAGAAGACCATCACCTACGCAATCCGCATACTGGATATTCTCGGCTATTCTTCTAGGCAAACGACACGCGGGAGCACATTAACATAACTCAGTCCCTTCTAATTTCTCTCGTGAGTCCGCTATTCTGACGTTAAACTGTTCCTACAACTGGATAATTTCACTCCGGATAAGGGGTTCAAGGTACACACTATTTACACTCTTTTTAAATCTGGCAGTTACTCATTTGACTGCTGCACATCATAACCTAGCTTATAGTTGGTTTGGAAAGCTCAGCTTTCCTGTGTGAAGCCTTGTTCTCGTTACTCTTCTTCCTGATGAAGTTTTTCTTCACAGAAATGTTCTTCTAGCCTACACAAACAGGAATTCAATCAAACGGGACCTACTTAAAGGACAAACCTTAATGTTTTTAGAATGTTCTGCCTAGCCCTCTGCTCCACTTTCATCCAATCAGGATTCGAGTTCCTTTCCTCCATTTTGCCCTGCACTCTGGATTACTCAAGTTAAGGCCCAAACCAACTACAAGGTAAAATACAGGAAAAGAACAAATTACCAAAATGTAAATTGAACTAAAATGCATAGCGACTCTAAAGTGTACATAGAGTATTGTACCTAGTGTCTACCAGGAAACCGGACAACCACCAAACGTAATAGGGACATTTCATGCGATTACAAAAGCATGTCAGGAGTTTTGCCTCCCACCAATGGAGGCAAAGGCGGATGGTTTCCTGTTTGATCACATGAACAAAGGTAGGAATCAATTAGTCTCCATCCCCATTCTGGATCATGTCTGGGAGGAAGACCTATGAACCATGAAACACCCATTCAAAGAGCCAGCCATAAAAGGGAGGCTTGAAGAAATTCGGAGCCTGGTATACACGCTGAGATGCCTTACCTCGCAACCAACCCCAAGTCAGTATTCTCTGCAGAAGCTGGAAGAAAAGTGAATTCCCAATTGCAAAAATGTTCAGTCCGTCCAGAGAACAAAAGACAAAGGATTGATGCATTTGGGAAAATATTGCTAGCCACTGGAGCTTCTAACGTCAAGATATGACTGAGAAATGTGGCACAGGATGGCCCCAATCCTAGAACACCTACCGCATGCGAAAAGAAGGGAGGCCCTCACCATCCTGAAAGAAGGGGAAGATGGTCTCTAACGACAACATCAATATAGTGGTAGATCTAGCCGAAACTGGCTTTAAGCAAATAGGCAATGGGGCAGTTCTTTGATGTCAAGGCTGGCACCGCTGTACAGATTTCTGCCAGGAAGTCAAGAGCAAGGTCCTATATGAAGAGGACTATCTGTTTGGAACAAAGATCGACAATGCCTTAAAGGTGATGAAGGCAGACACCGACACAGTAAGATCACCTACTACCCTACAGGGCAGAAATACTTTTTGTCCTTTCAGAGATGCATCAGGCAGACCCGGCTCTTTGTCCTCCACAAGGGGACAATCTTACAATAGAATCTCCTACTAATCACATGGTTTTAAGCAGAGTTTTCAAGGGTACCAGAAGTCTAAAGATTACAGACCAGCACAAAGGCGCAGAGGATCCTCCTCTTCACAAAGAGGGAGGCAATGAAAAACACAAGCATGACTTGCCACAGAGGGAGAAAGGGGCACGAGTAGGGGGCAACGTCACAAACTACATTGCCGAATGGAGCAAGATCACAATAGACAGATGGAGTCCAGGACGTCATCCAAAAAGGTCACGTCCTAGAGTTTGCAAAGCCCCCATCAGCCATCCCACCAAAACGGCAGGTGCTACCTGTGAGAAGCCAGGAATGAAACGCAGATACAAGTTAGACATGGTTTTGGCTAAACCATCTCGCCATCACTCACAAATGCATCACTCACACAGCCTCGCTCACGTTTCCTCCAAGTAGTGAGAACAGGCTCTTGCAGCCCCATTAGAACACGATACTCCCACCGACTCATAATCCCCAGAGTAAAATGCACCGAAGCAGGTGGTGCTAGCTTTCATTTCATTACTGCCAGACAAAGGAATACCCTGCCACTCGCCCTCAGAAATGAACCTTCCCACCCTGCATACTGCAAAGCACTCAAAACCTGGCTGTTTGACTAACCTCTTGTGCCTTACCCTTGAGTACTCATGTTCCCTGTAACCAAATGAACTGTGTACACTTCATATGTTATGTCCTGTACCACTGTAGCTAATTCCTGTACCAATGTAACCAATTCACCTACCGTTGTAATATCTTTGCTCATTGTATGCACCAATGTAACTAAGGAGCCTACCTACCTCTGTAACAGCGCCACGATGCCCACGGGCTGTTTGAGCGCTATACAAATAAATACATTTAAAAAAAAATAAAGTCTGACTCTCTATCTCTAATCTAAGAGGAGTTTCCCTGCCTGAACAAAAAGCGACTGGTCTGTCAATGTCAAAATGTCCCAATAAAAGAAAGTCCTGTGTCTGTAATCCTATTCTGGCCCTCACGCTCTAAAATACCTCTATGGTGCAAAGGGTAATGTTCCTTGTCTTCAAGTGTTCAGAAATTGTCGGAAATTCAACCTTAGTTTAGTTTAGTTTCTTTATTTGTACTGCAAACCGAAACCCTCAGGTAACTGGGCGCCAACAAGCTTATGCAAGAGTTAGACAAATTAGAGCAGTTGCAAGAAAAAAAAAAACAATGTGCAGGTCGACCATGGTTACATGGGGGTCGAGAGCTGAGAAGGTCAGTTACAAAACCACTCTGCTAATGTTACAAAAGACATAAAGAGCTTCCGCAGGCAGGGTATTTTGAAGGGTGAGATCGCCGATCACACATGTTTCTTACCGAAGAGTTCAAAAAAAGATAGCAGGCGCTCCTCTCCATAAAGAACATGGCATGATAACCTGTTCCCTGTTCTGAGATGAGTTTGCAGCACACGCTTTTTGCTCACTGTACCTTTCACAGATGGGAAATACCCATTTGCATATCAGTATTGTCCCGCCCACATGGGCAGTCCAGCACCGAAATGCTGTGGCAATTCCTCTCTAAAAAGAATACCAACAGCAACCCCATACACGTGTTTCAGCCTTGTTGGGCCTCATCAGTGAGGTGAAGCTGTGCCTCTCTGAGCACAGTGAGCACGGAGTCCACGTCTGGTTGCCCCCAGGTAACTTAGGATGACCAACCCCAATTTCTTTGCAAATATTTCAAAAAAAGGTAGCAGGCGCTCCTCTCCAGAAAGAACATGGAAGGATAAACCTGTTCTGAGAGGAGAGTTTGCAGCACATGCTTTTTGCTCACTGTACCTTCCACAGATGTGAAATATCCATTTGCATATCAGTCTTTGTCCCGCTCACCTGGGCAGTCCAGCACCGAAATGCTATGGCAATTTTTGAAATTCTTAACGAAAAGTCAGCTCTTTACTTTAGCTTTGAAGGTCCCAAATGAGGGCTTCATTCTAAGGCTGAGGGGTAAGGCATTCCACTGTTTGGCGGCTAACACAGGGAAACTTGCTCCCACTGCTCTTTTTTAGGTGGAATCTAGGAACGGTAAGCCAATGTGAGTACACAGCTCTAGTTGGTCTCTCTGGTTGGCGTTTGTTGACTTTGTCTGCCAGATACTTAGAGGCGGAATTTGAAAGGCATTTGTGGGTGATGACAAGGGTGCAAAGGACGATCCTATCCTGTACTGGTAGCCAATGGGCATCCTGTCTAAAGCTAGTGATGTGAGTAGATATAGGGATGCTTAATGCCGATCTTAATGCATTATTTTGCAAGACCTAGAGTTTGTTGAGGTTCCGTTCAGAGGTGCCTAGGAAGAGGGTGTTGCAGTAGTCCATTTTGGACAACACTAGTGCCCTAGCTAAGGTAATGCAACTACTAGGTGAGAGGAATTACTTGCAGGCGTTAATCAACTGGTTAGTGTAGGCAGTGGCGGAAACAGTGGCGTTCACTTGCTTCTTAAGAGAGAGGGTAGAGTCTAAGTATACCCCCAGTGTTTTGATTTCTTTGTCCACTTTGATCGGATTTCCATCGGTGTTGATGGATGCATAGGAGGGGTCTAATTTGTTAAGGCGGGTTTGGGAGCCGACGATCAAGAGCTCTGTTTTTCCATTGTTGAGGCTGTGGTCTGCCATCCATGCCTGGATTTCCAAGTATATCTCGTTAATCCGTTTAGAGTCCTCTTCATAGCATCCTGATAGAGTGATGAGAACCTTGGTATCATCTGCATAATTCGTGTATGTGACACCCACTCCCCCAACTCTGCAACAAATCATGGGTCGTGCCACACTCTGGGCATGCCAAGATTGTCACGCTTGCACAATACGCACAAACGTGCAGCTGAAGGGGTATGGCGCACACTGCACTAGGAGAAAGATATAAATATTTGTTTTAATGTAATATACAGCACACTTTCTGAGGAAAATTGCCTAAAAAGCCAGAGTGTTTGCATGGTTTTGTAGGGTAACACCAATCCAATACATGCAAGTGACCAACAGTGCACAGGAACATGAATGCTTTGTTATTAAAAATGCCATGCCACATTGAGAACATGCCCCACTAGCTGCACAATGTAGACCAGTGTAGACACGTAATACCATTACAGTAAAGCATGTCAGGCCACATTTAGACATGTACCTAGACTGGTTGCACCAAAATTCAAGTCAAATCAATAACACTCATCAAGAAGAGAGCACACATTCAAGTTTGGGTCTCTGCTGCCTCTAACAACACGGCAAAACTCTTTTAAATGTGCAAAGAACTGGTCAATCCTGTTGAGGTCATTCCCTCCCAGGCCCTCTGTATGGCTCTGGCCTCTCACTTATCTGCTAAACATCAGGACATCCTGTTCTCTACCTCCTCTTCCTCTCCCTCTTCCTCTCTTGCCCCCCCTTTGGCCATCTCTACCTCTCCTCCTCCTTTCTCACCTTTCTCTCAGACAACACCTGGCAAGGTTTCTAAACAAGTCCAATCTATGAAAGTGTCATCCAAACAGGTGCTCCCCTGCTCCTCCAGAACCATCAAGGACCATATTGACACCCTCGCTCCAGCCTTGGCCAATTTCTGTAATCACTCTTTCGCCACTGGAACATTTGCCTCTCCCCTTAAGCACTCCCTTGTGCCCCACTTCTCAAGAAGCCGTCTGCCGATGCTACGTTCCCGGCAAACCAATCTCTGTCACCCCTTTCCTGGGCAAACTCTCGGGGAAAAACTGGCCATCTCCAAGCTTACACTCCACACTGAATCTCTTGGGGGTCTCCATGACCATCAGTCTGGCGTCAGAGCTGCCAGAGGCACAGAAACTGCTCTCCTGAGCACCCCTGAAGATCTGCTCTCTAACCTTGATTCCAGCATTCCTTCTGTCCCAATCCTCCTTGATCTTTCCTCTACTTTTGACAGTCAACCACGCCATCCTGATCAGTCGACTACGTGAGAACCTGGGCAGCACGGATCAGACCCTGGAGTGGCTGATCTCCTTCCTCTTGGACTGCCCCTCAGTGGTCCAATACAACTTGGTCCCTTTCTCTCTGCCACCTCTCTCTACCTGTGGTGTTCCCCAAAGCGCTATCCTCTCCTGGTTTTTCATCCTCTTCTTGGTCACTTTGGCCCACCTGATCTCTACCTTCTCCTCTAACGTTCAGTGTTATGTGGATGACACTCAGCTTTCCTTCAGTCTCCTCTCCCACTCATTCCTGACTGTCTATCTGTGATTCAGGATTGGTGCACCTCCAACAATCTCTGTCTTAATACCAGTAAGACGGATATTCTTCTCATTGGGACCCCTGGCCCTGCTTTCCCTCTCTCACTCTGGCCACCCACCTTGGGCCCCCTTCCTTTGCCTTCCTGCGAGTCAAAAAACCTTGGTGTCATCTTCGACTCTACTCTCTTTCCCTCCTCATTTCTTGGACGCCGCCAAGAAGTTCCACTACCAGCTGCTCCTCGTCAAAGGGACTCTTCCCTTTCTCACTTTCCTCCAGAAGCTCACTGTCTTCAGAGCCTCGTTTCTCTCTAGGCTGTACTACTGCAACAACCTCTTTCTCAATCTACCTTCCTCTACTCTCCGCACTCTGCAACTAATCCAGAACAGGACTGCAAGACTTATCCTTGGCCTCAAGCCTAGGGATCATATCTCTCCAGCCCTGAAATCTCTCCACTGGCTCTTGGTGGCTGCAAGGATCAAGTTCAAGACCCTTTGCATTATCCACAAGGCTTTCTGGGGTCGTACCCACACTACATCCAACACTCTCTTCCAAAATACCTCCCTTCTCAAGCCCTTCACCCAGCTTCTTCCAACTCTTTAAGGGTTAGACGCTTCTCCAGACAGAGAGTGGAGGTAGATCTCTCTCCTCTGCAGGTGCCTCCCTCTGGAATGGCCTCCCTGCCCCTCTCAAACTTCAGCGTACCACCTTAAGTTCCGAAGCAGCTCAAAACTTTCCTATTCTTCTCTGCTTTCTCTCTCTCCCTCCCCTACCTGACCTACCTGTCTGCTGTATCGACCGGTTGCTTGGCTACCCTCAGAGTTTCACTGAGTCCGGGCTCCTTCTTGATCAGTCACCCTTCCACTGCCTCCGGGCCTACCACGTACTTACGGGCTGTAACTGTAACCTTATAGTCCCTTGTTCTCCTTGCACTACCCACAGCCTCGCTGCCCTGGCTGCACTTACTCAGAGCATTACTGCCCTGTTTTCCCCTTCCCTCTTCCTTGCACACCCCCCTTCCTTTCCCCTTGCATTTCTCGTACTCGCACTTGCACAATCTGAATGACACAAGCCCTAGTAAAACCATTTGTCTTGTCTTCCCTCCCTTGTCTTGTCGCGCCCAGAAACACTTCTGTACAGGGGTGTTATAAATGACTTATATCATATCATTTTATCGCAGATTCCCAGAAAAATATACAATGCCGTAGTGAGAAATGGCTAGACTGGTAGCACCCAAATGCCAGTCTAGCCAGATAATTACACTTAGCAGGACTGCTTTATCAGAAATGCATAGTTAATAAAAAGTCATACCAAACTGAGGAATATCTAGACTGGCTGAACCAAAATGCCTCCCTAGACACTAATACCACATATCATGCCTGCTTAGCCTGGGCATGGACAACCATTATGATTTTTCGCACAATCCCGCCCCCCACACATCCCCTCTGCATCCCACCCACTACTCCAACCTACAAAATCAGCTCCTTGGCCCAGGATTACCTTCACGTCCCTCTTCCTTGTCGCAGAGTTTACATATGAGGCTTCTTGACTCATAGGTAAGTACTGGAATGAGGAAGAGTGGGACTAGGAGTAATTATGATTACAGGTAGCTAAGTCAGGCATCACCTCCATGTACCCCTGCCTTATCCCAGTACTTGTGTATGAGGCAGAGTGCCTCGTACACAAGTACTGCCTCATACACAAGTACAGGGACGAGGAAGAATAGGGCTAGGAGTAATGATTACCAATAAGTAATCAAGACATTAAACACAAGTAGTGGTGCAACACCATTGAGTTGACTGGGCTTCAGCACTCCCTCCCTGAAACTTTGGGCTATGTGAACTCAACCTGGCTCACCTTCAGAGCAGTTGCAGGACAGAACAGGACCCAGATGTTAAACGGCACCTGGGTTTCGCTGTTAACTAGGGCCCAGCAATTACTAATGTAAATCATTTCACTGTTAGTACCTGCATTCAAATGCCACATTTTTTAGGCAATTTAAATCGTGATATGCGTTTAGTACTTGCATGCCAGGGGAGTGATTGGAAGGGTAGAGCGGGAATAGGAGACCACTCATTCTCCCAGCAGTCCATAAGTGGATGCTTTCAGACTTCAAGGAGAGAGTTAACTACTTGTAACATTGAAGCTGCACTAGAATAGTCTAATTAAAATGCGTAAATAAGTAAGATGCCCCCACACAAATAAGTTTGCCCCTCCCCACCTCCTGTGAAGTTAGCGAGCGCCTTTCCTAACATTTGAAGGATTGGCCCCCGAAATGTAGGTTTTGTTGTGCCCCTGAACACAAGCACACACACCATTCACCATATACACACACGCACACCCAGCCATCTATACATTAAGTGCGTACCCTTTCACCATACAGGCACACCCAAGCAGCCACCTGCATATTTAAGTGTGCACCCTTTCACCATAGAGGCACACATACCGGGCACCTACCCATACATTTAAGTGTGCACCCTTTCATCGTACACGCACACCCAGCCACCCATACATTTGTGTGCACCCTTTCACCATACACTGACACAGGCAGCCTCCTACACATTTAAGTGTACACCCTTTCAAAATACACCTGCACGCTTCATGGGGTTGAGGGGAGCCCCATTACTTCAAAAAGAAATTATTTCCATTAAGAACTGAACCATAACAGAGATAATTTCTTTATGAAGGCAGAGTGGCTTTAAAAATAAACTATTTCTTTTTGAAGTCATAGGGCTTCCCTGACCCCATGACATGGAGGCCTCCATCCTGGAAAAAATATTTTTTCTATTTGTTTTTTAAATGTTTCTTTTTGTAGTCACTCAATCTTCATAAAGAAATTATTTCTGTTACAGAAATGATTTCTTTATGAATGCGGAGTGAATTCAAAAAGAAACATTTAAAAACAAATAGAAAAAATATTCTTTTCATTTGTTTTTTTTTCTCCAAGTGGGGCCCCATCCCAGGACATGTGCCAGCTGTTCTACCACAATCACTGTCCTAACAGGGGCGTCTGCCAGCCAATCCAGTGTTCTTCCTTTATTATGCGTCGGGCTGTGATGCAGTGGTTAAAGCCGAGCTTGGAGATAGAAATTTCCAGGGATGTGGCATTGAGGTCATTGGGATCACGGAGGCCTACGTTAAAGTCACCAAGCAGGATTATTTGTGACCCTGGTTTGATGTTATTGGTCAGTAGGTCAGAGATATCTTCCTCGAAGGAGGAAATATGACCTGGGGGGGCGGTAGATGAGGTACATAAGGATTGTTTGGGACGCTGAGAGGGGGATCTTAACTGACAGTAGTTTCGTTGAGTGGGGGGGCTGGCAACAGGGGTGGCTCTAAGGCCTACGGACGTTTTAGCAATGAATGCTACTCCACCTCATTTGCTGTCATCTCTATCTTTCCTTATTATTGAGTATCCATCTGGGATGGCTAGTGATAATGCTTGGCCTGCTGCCTGATGCAGCCAGGTCTCAGTGATTGCCAGGAAATGCAGGTCATTGCTAGAAATGAGGTCTGCAATGTTTAGCGCATGGCGACCAGGGAATGGGCATTAATGAGTGCGCCTTTAATGATAGGTTGTTTAGCGTGGCTGAGTGTTATATGTGCTTTAGAGGTTATAGGTGGCCGAGCAGTTGGGCTGGGGAGTAAAGACTTAGAAGGCCGGCGTTGGAGGTCTCTCCTGTGATGTGTCCTACGGTGAGGGATCTGGGAGCATAGTGTTAGGTTCCTCACCTTCACTGGACAAGGAGTCCATGATGTGGGTGGTGATGCAAAGAGATGGATCCATTCTGTCGGGCTGAGAGAGAAGTTAGGTCGGGAGTCCATTATGCAGTTGTTGCGATTTGTGAGCTCTACATGAGTAAGGAGTGATTGCAGCAAGGGGGATGATTGCTGTAAAGGTAAGAAGTCAGGTGGTATGATTGCGTTCAGTAGTGGGAGGATGGTTGCCATGATTAGGGTGACACTCCAAAGGGAGGCCATATGGGCAGGGGCGTTTCAATGTGCTGGTTCAACAGAGGTGCAGAGGCTGGTTCAATTCTGAATACAAAGCACTTAAGGCACTATGGAAGTGGAGAGTAGTCTCGCACATATGCACTAGGCTGGGTCAGTTTAAGTACATCCGGCTCGTTCAGCCCATGAGCGGTTGACTAGACTGTAACGAGCAATAGGTGGGCACACTCGAATACCGTGGGCTGGTTGACTATGAATGCCGTAGGCTAGATCACTTTGAATGCATAGGCTAGTTCACTATGAATAAAGTGGGCTGGTATATTTTGAGAGCAGATGGCTAGTTCACCATGCATACAGGAGGCTAGTTCACTATGACTACAGAAGACCAGAACATTTTGAATGCGTGGGCTAGATCGCTTTGAATGCGTAGGCTAGTTCACTATGAATACATAAGGCTAGTTCACTATGAATACAGTAGGTTAGAACATTTTGAATGCGTAGGCTAGTTCACTATGAATACAGTGGGCTGGTACATTTTGAGAGCAGTTGGTTAGGTCTCTATGAATACAGGAGGCTAGTTCACTATGAATACAGTATGCTAGATCATTTTGAATGCGTAGGCTAGTTTACTATGCATACAGTAGGCTGGAACATTTTGAATGCATAGGCTAGTTCACTATGAATACATAAGGCTAGTTCACTATGAATACAGTAGGCTAGAACATTTTGAATGCGTAGGCTAGTTCACTATGAATACAGTAGGCTGGGACACTTTAGATGCAGTAGGCTTGGTTCACTTAGAATACTAGAGGCTAGTACGCTTTGAGTATTGTAGGCTAGGTCACTTAGAATGCAAGAGGCTGGTGCGCACACTTTGAATAGAGTAGGCTAGTTCACTATGAGAAGAGGGGCCCCGTTCAGTGCATGCACAGTGGGCTGGCATGCTTAGAGCAGTGGGCAAGTTCACTAAGAGAAAGGGGCAGTAGGCTAATTCACTAACTCACTACGAATACTGTGGGCTAAATCAGTACATGCGCATTAGGTAAGAACAGTGTGCCACATATTGTATTACAGCAGTCAGAATACAGTGGTGAAGCTCGACGGTACAGAACCCGTGGATGTGGCATGTATCGAAGAACATGTATAGATTGCAAGTGAGGCAATAGTAGTCTTGAGTGCAGCAGATCTGCAGCTGTGAGGAGATACAGTGACTAGTGGTAGTGGCGCTAATAGATAATTGGAGGCAGAGTCAAGACCTAATCACGGTTGGACATATGTGGCAAGATGCTGATTGCAAACAGAGGTAATCGACGACTCGAGTTCAAAATACAACAAAAAGGTTTTACCTCATGGACAAAAGTTCAGTTATAGGGAGAACCTCCTTCCCTAGGTTATTTGCATTTAACATCCAGTTTCAAAAGAATCATCAAGTTTCCAAGAGGGCTTCCTCTATAGTGTTCATGTAGTTTTGAGGACCTTGCTCCCTTTCCCAAGGTTTCTCTTTACTTCAAGTTTCCAAGGCACCTTTCTCCCTAGGGGCCTTTCCTTCTCTTTATACACTTTTGTTCAGTGTTACTGTTTTCCTTTAACTTTTTCTGTTAATACGTCACAACCGTAGCTCAGGGTCTCCAAGATATGATTTTCCCTTGAGCCACATCCTTCTAGTTCAGAAATAGCTTTTCCTTTTCACAGTTTATACAACAATTTGTCTTCACCTGGTAACCTGCTATGTATTATCGGGGAAATGACTCCTTTCCCCTGATGGTCGACAGGCTAGGTTCACTAACCTGCCCAACACTGACACTTGCCAAACAGGATATTTTCTTCCCTTGGCCTCTCACAGGCTGTCTTCCCCTTCATGCATTTTGCGTCTCACTATTTACGAGCTTCCCCTCATGTATGTTTCTTTATTTTCGTTCTATTTGTAAGTAACTGCATTGGTGTGCTGGTCACCCGATAACCCGTTCACTTTCCGTGGGCTTACTGCTGGACTTTGGCATCGCCTCTTCTCTGCCTGCTTCATAGAATTGGCTAAGCACAGTCTTTCCACTGTGCCTCTCTCCTCGATGCAGGTTTCCCGCAGCGTTTCCCTTGATCGCAGTAAACGGCTGCACCCCCTCGCCTTGATGAGGTTGGGTCGGCCTCTCTGCTGTATGCCGCAGTGCGTTTTCCACAATGTGGTATTTGGCTGCGTTACTGACTAGCAGGTAGACCTGCGTGTGCAGCTATCTCTGGTCCTGCTGCTTCTGCCTCTCTTTGTAGACTCAAAGGGGCCTCACCCTTGTAGGGTAAGGATAACTCTCCTGCCAGTCGAGTGAACTCAGTTGAATGGGAACCTCAGCTTTCCTCCTCAGCTGTCTGGCTATCGTCTGCTTCCCTGTAGACTCTTAATGGGCCCCACCACTAGCTGGGTAAGGGAATGAGCTCTCCTGCCAACCAGGAGAACTCGGTAGACCGTGAACCCCAGATTTCTTCCTCAGCTCGCAGGCTATCTCTCCCTCTGATGGACCAGTTTCTTATGGGGTCTGTGCAGGTTCAGCAGACCGTGAGCCCAAGTTCTCCTAGGCAGCACCTTCTCCTTCTGCTGGGCCAGTCTCTCCTCCTTGCCTCTGTCGGGGATTCCACTGCCTCCAAGTAAGCGTTCCGGTCTTCCCTCTTCTGGCTTCTCAGGAAGGGCCTCACTCCTTCCACATGGTTTGACCAGGGAGGGCTCCACTCACACGTCCCGAGTCTTTCCTTGCTTTTATATTGGTTCTGGCCAATAGGATTTGGGGAAGACTAGGCCTCTGATACTGGCTCTCATTAGGAATGCTCATCGTTGCTACTTGCCTCTCTCGTCTCAGTTGTTGGAAAGAGACTATACTGCTGACAGTGGCTCCCATTAGGAGCAGTCCTCATTCCTCTCCCTCGTCACAGTACTGAGAAAGTGATCTTCATTGAAGTGACTCTTATTCTTCCTCGTCCCAGTATATTTTAGGGGAATGGTAAGAGGGGTACAATTTATGAGTCTATTAGGGGAGGGATTGTTCTTTGGGTTATAGGCTGGTGATTTAAGGTCCTTTTACTGGCTGGACTACCGTGTTCCGTCTAGCAAGTCCACATTACTCGCATTCGGATTGTCCCCCCCCCACATGGTCCTCGCTTGGGCAGCCACCCCCCCCCCCGGGTCGGGATTAGGTAGCCGCTGCCCTTCCCCAGGCATATGGGGAGACACTCTCCCAGGGCAAATAGTGGTGACATTGCTAGAATCATCACTTATGAGAGATGCTACAGAAGCATTCTCTCGAAAACGTGCCAAAACATCTCCACGGCATAGGGATCTACTTGAAGTTTTCTGTGGTAAAAAAGCCAGACGGAAAATGGCGGCCTATCCTCGACCTCAGGATGTTAAATAAATACATTAAAAAAGCAGAAATTCAAGATGATTAACTTGCAAGATGTCAAGCGGTTCAGCTGCAGGATCGCTTAGCGTCTCTCGAACTACGAGATGCACATTTCCACATTCTAGTGAACAAAAAACACAGAAGGTACCTGCGGTGTTTGGTGGGGAGCGAACACTACCAGTTCTGACTACTTCAGCTCCTCGGATCTTCATGAAGTGCCTCACACCTATAGTGGCATACCTCAGGAAACAAGGTCACCACGTCTACCCATACTTGGACGACAGGCTAATGCGGGCACCCACACTGACTCTAGCACAACAGTCCATTTTGCAAATGGGGGAGATACTACAACGGCTCAGATTTTCCATAAACTACAAGAAGTCCTATATGCAGCCATCCAAACGACTGGTTTTCCTTGGTGTGGCCTTTTCCACGATGGAAGCATTAGTGCAGCCATCACCAAACAGGATGAAGGCCTTAATAACTATGCCCCCCTCCTTCAAGCAAGGAATGTGGGTTGCCATCCAGAAATGCAACTACTGGGAACATTGCATACCTCTCATCCCACATTGCAAACTACACATGAGACCACTACAAGAGTTTCTAATTGACAGATGGACCCAAACAACTGGTTATTGTGACAAGGTAAAAATCACCCACGTACTGACCCACAGACTCAAATGGTGGTCATTCACACACTGCATAGCCGTGGTGTTCCGTTACATGAAGCATCACACCCGAGAACCCTAGTAACAGATGCGTTCCTGTCCGGCTGGGGAGCACATGTCGAACATCTCCACTTGAAGGGGTGGTGGACACAGTCAAACTGCCCTACACATCAACGTCCTGGAATTCAGGCCAGTCAGTTGGACACTCTGGTCATTCCTGCTGGTGCTGAGAGGGTCAATAGTGAGGGTACTTGCAGACAATACAATGACAAGGTATTGCAAATAGAAACAAAATCCAAGACACTGTCCTGCAACAGATATGGCACTGGGTGATTGACAACCACAATTTGCTTCAAGCTCATCGCCTCCCAGGGATCCAAAACTTAGTGGCAGACTGTCTCAGCAGAGCAACCACATGTCACAAATGGGAACTGAACGATGTGCAAGTGTTGACACGATAGTCTCAACCGCAGGTGGATTAATTTGCAACCAGACACAACAAAAAGAGCAAGCAGTTCGCTAACAGATTCCCCCCAAGAGGGGTCAATGGGAGATGCTTTATCCATCTCGTGTAACAGCCTATTCCCCTATGCGTTTCCCCAATATCAGTGATGCGAAAAGTAGTGCAGATGATAACTTATCCCTGCCACCTCATTCTGATAGCGCCCATCGTGGCCCCACCAACGGTGGTATTCAGACCTCATCCAGATGTCAGAAGACAACCTAATCCAGCTACCTGTAACCCCTGACTTACCATCACAGGACTGTGGGGGGATACTACACCAGGACCCACAGTCACTGAAACTGTCAGCGTGGCTCCTGACTTCTGAGTTTGGGCACAGGTGCCAGAGGAATGGAAGAACGTTTTTCAGGCAGCAGGAGCTAACTCTCCCTCATCTGTGAGACCCCACCCAGCACTTTTTGCTGGACTTGTGGATTCCTTTTCTATGTTCTTGTGTGAGTGGGAACCTTTTTACCCACTCACCCTTTCTTTTACTCTTTCCATGGAAGTCATTTTTGTGACTCTCCATACTTTATTTTGGGACTCGTACCTTCCTATAACTTTTTGGGCATCTATATTTTATTGCAGCACGCAGCTGTGCAGTGTTGCTGGGGAGCCCCTTGGACTTTTCCTTTCATTTTCTCTTGGGTTCCTTGTGTGAACTAATGGTCCCAGGGGTAGTAGGATACTGGTTATCCTTTCTACAAACCCCATTGAGAGATCGGCACACCCCACCGTCAATGTTCCCTCTAAGCTGTGCGCACGTGTGCTTTCCCAGCCTGCTTGTGGGTGCCGCTCAGATTTTAATCCGCGCACACAGACAATTCTCGCCTAACTAAAAAGATTTAATAAGGTACAAGCCACACCAATTACCTGACATTTGCTTTATCTTAAAATAACTAAATGATCTTAATATTTTGGTATAGCTCATTTGCATTACCCTACTATGCAAGCATGACCTTAAAAACCTATAAACCCCAACAGAACAAACCCAAAAGAGGTTTAATACTAATATGAAAAAAGTGGCTCCTTGAACAGCAGAATCTAACCAAGATTTGCCTGGACACATTAACCAAATAATGTTTCCTGCCAACCCATGACTCTGATACGTGGCTCTACCATGCTTTTACCTTATGACTCTAACTTGTGCCCCAGAACACATTTAGATATCAACCTGGACTCTTCTTCTTTTGGCTCTACGAAAGGTTACCAGACTTGTAACGACATCCACTTGTTTTGTATTTGTTGTAATATGAATAACGTTCCAGAATTTCTGGTGCTCATGGAGCCTCAACAAAAGTGTCACCCACACTATGTACACCAACTATCAGCCAAAAATTGGTTACGGACTTCGAGTAAGCAATCAACTTGGATGTGTAGCCTCATCCGATGCTTCCTCTTCTGTGTACATATGTCACGCGAGTGTTTTGCAGCGGTCCACTTGCAATTTAACACATTGTGAAAATCAAATAATAATTTGCCATCCAAAGATTTCAGGTAGACAAATGTTATGCTCACCATCTCCTACTTTAACATTGCTAACAATACCCTATAGGTGGAGAGCAACATTGCAACATCATTTTCTTGGCCTGCAAGGGAAAATGGGTATCGACTATGCATTACTCCTCTTTAATATTAGGGCGAAGGATATTCAGATAGTTGAAGGATTTTCACAAAATCTACTTCCTTTCCAAGTGTTCAGAGTTCCATTGGGCATAGCCCTTAACACAGTTTATGGTAACTTGCTCGGGATACAGAAACGGCTTCAGTGAGCACTTGTTTAATATTATAGGGTTGTAGGTGTGGGGTATGTTGCAAGAAATCTTGTATGCAGTGCAAAATAATTATGTACATGCCGACTGCCATTTTCTTAAAATGCACATAATATCATAACGAGACATGAACTATGTTTTACTTGCAAAGTATTGTTGGTATGCAAATATCCCAGTGAGTGTTTATTGCTACAATCCCTCACATTTTACAGTGCTCTGTCAACTAGTATTGGAGGCTAGCACAGAAGCCAGGGGATGCGGGAGTACAGGATGAAGGGCAGGGGAGAACACTCCTTGGTGATGACCAAAACAGCAAACCTAAAAAACCAAGTCACACATTTCAGCAGGACCGGGAAGAAATATGTTTGCTGAAGGGTAGGAAACTGCACTTTGTGTCTCTATCTATGCTCCGCTGCTGAAGCTTTTCTATATAATCATGTGTTTGTCCTTTATTGACTCAAGCATTCCCCTGCAACTTATTTAAGTGATAATGAATTACAGAAGAGGGCACTGAATCTGTTGTACTGATGAGCATTGCTGCTACTAAGTTAAAAGGAATATATATGGGATTTTCTTCAACTGGCTCCATTTAAAAAAAAAAAAAAAAACAGTAAGGCACTTGTTGAGTATTGTCTTGGCTGTGGTGAGGAAGGGAGGGCACAAATATGGGCTGTATTATGAGCCCTGTCATTTCACTTCCTATGTCACGGTTGCAAGCAGGGCTCTGATAAGATTTTGCTCCATACTTGGATTGAAATGATTTTTCAGAGAGTAAGAAAATGATTAGCTTTGCCATTAAGTATATTTTATGAAATATGTTCTTTCCTCTTAAAACTTCTCTTGAGTTCGGGCAGCAATCGTATTAGAGTTGTTTCCTATGCCACTGCTCTGCTGGTAACTAACTTGGAAACATATCGGTGCAGCTTTGTGGGTAGAAGCAGGGGTTAGGCTCCCATGTGTTCATTGTTTCCCATTTTTGTTGGGCACATTTTCCTGTTTTTAGGGAGTAAAAATGGATGGTGTATATGTCTCTTAGCTATAAGGCTGGTTTTGAGTAAGTGTTGTCACAACTCATAGGACAATGCAATGTGGACGGTAAGCAGAGGCCCAGGAATTTTGACCATCATATTCTGAGGTGCTGTTATTCTGATGAAGTTATTACACGTCCTTACACAAACTATGCATGATAACCTGGCCCTTGGATTACTTAAAGTGGCACACAAACTCCCATTAGAATGTGTTCTGACACATTCCTTTTCGTTGACATTATCCCATCTGTAAATATTGTATTCTGTCTGAATAGTTTGACAACTACATCAATTATGCAATGTGGGGTTTTTAATACACATGAGGGCTTTGCCCGTGGCTTAAAAAAAACAGTTTTCTCTGCACAGGAGTATTATTGCCAGGCACTGAGGCAACAGTCTTGGACTAGTTGATGAGTGGTCTTTATAATAACATATACAATATTTTTTAGTATATACCTTTGGAAAAACGTGTTGTAAGATGCAACTTTTACACAGATTTGTAAAGAATTGCAGTGGATCGGAAGCAGAATTTCCTTTCCAAACTCTATTCAGAGACAGTAGCTAACTAACTTTGCATGCTCACAGAGTGGCTTACCTCATTAGTCAGTTGCGCCCATGGAAATAAATGTGCGCATGACAGTCAACCAGTTCCGCACATAGAGAAAAATAATTAGAGGGAACATTGTATGTGGGGTGCTGAAGCAATCAACTGTATCCCCTTTCTCACTGCTCCTGTAACATTTCTGTTACAGTGACAAGCATACCTTTCATGGCTGATGGCAGTGGATGTTTTCTAGCGACATTTGTGTTATTTTTACTCGCAGGCTGTCCACCCAGCCGTGGTAATGCACATAAGAGTCACCATTCATCTAGAATGGTGGCTGTATTCTTTTTTTGCCATTTTTCGTGTGTTTGTTTTCTTGGTCCTTCTGCTGTCCAGGGAGGGGGAGGTCCTGGTTTGATTGTTATTCGGCGGGAGCGCTTTGTGCAGCCCGCCGAGGCTCGAGAGTGTCTGTTATGACAGAAAATGAGCGAGGAGTCTGAAACTCTGCTTTTTGTCTCCTGGCATGCATGCCTGGAACCAGCCCTAACTGGGAGGCTGGCTGTCCTAAAAGGACAGCTGTCCCCCAAAGTTTGAATGCAGCTTGTGTGTTGATTGGCTGTGTTCCTGGATAAATGGCCTGGATCTGGAAGCTGAAGATAAGTCGACTATTGGAGCTGAATCGGATGAGGAAGAAGGGCTGATTCCAGCGACCAGAGAGACCTGCTGTGTAACCACTGCCTGTGCTGACTCCTTCTGCCATGTGACAGAGGCACCCCGAAGACGATGACTGGTGGGACCAATCGATCTTAAGCTGCCCTGGATTTTGAGCCATCCCACAATGAGTTGTGACCTTCCTGGACTGCAAACCGGCAATACACCGGGGCCTCAAGGCTGAGTGCTGTGCAACTTCTACCTGTGAAAGAATCTAGCTTAAACTTCAGTGGACTCCTGCTGAATCTCCAGAAGCAAGATTCCACTCCTTGAAGTCCCCTCACCAGAGTACTGGACTGAGATAGCGAGGCGAATCGATCAGACAACCGTTCTTCATCTGGTACCCTGAAAAATGCCCCAAATACACAGCTGCGAACAGCACCAAAGAATCCTATTCTGGGAGCCTTTCCTCCTGACTGCTGCTACAATTTCCCATCCACTGTCCTTTCTTTTATTCCCCACGACCAAATATCCAGAGATCCTGTCCTGTGCTGCTGCATCGTGAAGGCGTCTCTCTGCAAGCTCTTCACGGCTGAAGTACTGTGTGGCTTGAGGCAAATACCTGAAGTCTTGTGTAGCTAGGGTGGTAATTTGTGTAGTTGGTAGCTCGCCTATACTGTTTGCCCAGGCCTATTTCTAGAATACATGTAGGGAACTACATGTAGAAAGCCTGAACACTTCCACTAACTCTAAAGTCAGTTACTTGTTTGAGGAGAAATACTCTGGAACTCTAACTTTCTAGCATTTGTGCCTTATCCTGACCTGCCTAATGTTGACCATTGGACCACCAGTGTCCCCCTTCTGCTTCTGAGAACACTCATGCCCTAGATTAGTGAAGTACTTCCAAAGTGTAAGGACTGTGAAGAAATTATGACAAGTGTTGCAAAGTAACTACTTGCTATGTGTTAGTGCTGTAACTGTATATTCCTAGACAGAATAAGTTACAAGAGTTACAAAGTTCTGACTTACCTGTGAATTGCTTACTGCCATTCTGAAAAGTAATACAATGTAATTTATTTACCTTTTGGATTGTGTTCCACTATTCTAGAAAGTGACATTGTTAGTATAATTGTATTGTTGCTTGAAACAGAATAGGTGTAACCGTTTACTACCAATACGGTCTGCTTACCCTGAATTGCATACTTCTATTCTAAATGTGGTTATATATTATTTTTATATTGTGTTTGACTTAAAATAGTACTTGCTTCTCAAATGAATTCTCTACAATATATCCGTGCATAAGTGTTCCTTTGGACCATATGAAGTTCTCTGGACAATACTATAGCCCTTTCTCCCTCCTAAAATAAGCCTGGCTGCTCTGTCATAGCTACAACTACCTTGAGCAGTGCAGCCTTATAATACGAGTTGGAGTGTCTATATTTCCCAAGATATAGTTTAATAAAGTTCCTGTGGGTGGACTTTAGAAAAACTGTCCTAACAAGAGCAACCTCAACTAACCGCTCCTCTAAGTTCAAATTGATAAGGTTATGCGCATGGTGCACACTACAGGGCCTACAATCTCTGGCATACACCCAGACCAGCTCCTTCCATACCTCTTATCATTGGCTCAGAGTGGCCTGTCCCATTATTAGGATACTATTAGGATACACTTGGCGACTATCTCTAGGCATAATGGGCAAGGGACGCTGCACCACTTTTCAGTGATAGACTAAACACTTTGCAAGACCTGTTTAGATTGTTTCTACCTACCAGGAAAGCGGCTCCTCAATGCAACCTGAACACAGTACTTGCGAGTCTCATAAGGGCCCCATTCGATCCCTTGGTGACAGCACAGATAAAATTTGTATCATGGAAAGTTTCTTTCTTGGCGGTGATCACCTCATTGAGCAGTGTCAAAAATACAAGCACTGGCTGTTAACGAAATATGTTTACGGTTTGGAAGGGATAGGGTGATGCTGAAAACAAATCCCTGCTTCATTCCTTAAGTCAAAACAGACTCCCGCTTGAACTCTACCACCATGCTACCAACTTTCTTCCAAAACGCCAAGTCACAGACAGAGATTGCCCTACACTCCCTGAATGTAAAGAGAGCAATAATGTATTATTTGGACAGAACACAGCCCTTCAGAGACTCTACTCAACTCGTTATAGCCTTTGGCCTGTCCAATAAAGATAAGGCGATCTTGAAACAAAGGTTATCCAGATGGATCTTTTCTGCGATTTCCCTCTGTCATAAAAATGCAAACAAGCTGTTGTTGGGGAAATGTCTGAACCCCTTCCACTAGGGCCACAGCAGCTTCTGTAGCACTGTGGGCAGGAATCCCACTGACAGACATTTGTCGAGCAGCCCCCTGGGCGGTGCCCCACTCACTCACCAAACACCTACTGTCTAGAAGGGCAACATGCGACAGACACAAGGATGGGGTGAGCCATCCTGCGGCGCCTGTTGCAGTAAAGTAGGCCTTTATCCGTTCTGCCTCCAACATGTCAAATGTACTGCTATATCTTCTATTCACAGCATGTGAATCTATGAAAGCTCCAATGCTGGAGAAGGATTATGTTTCTTACCTGCAACTCCATTTCTCCAGCATTGGTTTATTTCATTGGTTCACATGCGCCCTCCTTCCTCCCCAAGGGGTTAAAGGGCTAATCTCCGGCATTGACAATGGTCCGTACTTGCCTGTTAGAATCTAAACATGCCGCCAGGGGGGCTTACTACTCAACCTCCCATTGGCTGGGACCGAAAGCACCCATGAGGAGGATAGCGTACACAACGCATGTTTTTTTTCCTTAAAAAGTAGTGTGTAATGAGGGTACCTGGCCTGATGACTGGAAATATTCACAGCATGTGAAGTTATGAAAGATACCAACGATGGAGGACTGGAGTTACAGATAAGAAACTTACTTGAATCCTTATAAAACCCTTTGCTCACACTTCTATGAGGAAATGGGGTTGGGGTCCTACCTAGAATCAGGTCCCCTCATATCCTACGTAACATGACATCATCTAGGCATAACCACCTTTACCACTGCTGAAAAAGGTAACCTGTGTACCCTGACCTGCTATTTTATTTAGTGGTTCTCTTAGTGAAAATTAGTACTTTTTACTTGCTAAAACCGCTTTTAGTTAAGACCTTCCAACCGAGACAGTCCTAGATCCAATGCTGTAGCCATTTTTTTCCTCTTTATATATGGGCTTAAAGGAGAGTTTCCGAATACATAATCCACTCAACTTCTTGAAAGGAGAAGGAAGAGTTTTTAAAGAGCCCAGAGCTCAGAAATGCGTACATGATGGTGCCTTTTACACTTGCTGCAGTCTATTTCTTTTTATTTTTGTTGGTACCTTTTTATTGGTACCGTTAAGGTAAGACAGGTGACTAGGGGAGCCCTTCTTCCGGATAGAACAGCCCCTTTAGAGAACAGGCTACCTGTTTTTGTTTAGTTTACATTTTGTACAGGAAAAGTAAGGGGACGTGGCGATTAATCCAGGAAGCTTGGTTAGAGCAGTAAGCATGAGCTCTGTGTATGTTCAGCTCGCCACCTGACAGTTTTGCTCTTGAGGCAGTTAAGTTTGCCCAGCAACAGAACTGATGGTCCATAAGGTGCCCAGATCTCGTCAGTGTTTCCGGCTTCGACTCTCTTGGTCCAATGCAAGACTTGCTAGATGGTGAGAAGTAGTATACTTTTTTATTTATTTTTACATTTATAGTAGCGCTCCAAGCCTTCGGGCATGTGGGCGCTAATTACATAGGTTGGTAAAGAGTGGCGACTCCAAGTAGGTTGAACAAGTTAGCTAAACAAATGAGTCTTTTAATTTTTTTCTGAAGAGCTGGTAGGGAGCTTCAGATCGTAGGTCAAGTGGCAGATTGTTCCAGAGGTTAGCCATGCCTGTTGGGAAGCTAGATCCACTGCTTGTTTTTGTCTAAATATGACAGTAAGTAGTTGTTGGCTGTTGGAAGATCTGAGTGGTCTGGCTGGTGAGTATATTTATGACCATCTGGGTGAGGTAGGTGGGGGCTTTATTGGCCAAGCAGTGGTGTGCAATAGAGAGGATTTTAAATTATTTCCCAGATGGTTAGCCAGTAGACTGACCACTGTATCTCCGAAATGCAGTCGGTTTTGTTCAGGTCCAGAGCTGCTCGGAAGGCATTGTTTTGAATGACCTGAAGCCTGTTCAGGTTCTCGTCTGAGATCTCGCAGAGTAAAGCATTACAATAATCCAGTTTGGACAGCACAGGAGCGCAGGCAACCATGAGGCAGTTGGTGGTGGATAAGAAAGGTCTTCTTATCCACCAGCGTATACGTTTTGTAGTGTAGGCTGTTGCAGAGGTGATATTGTTGATTTGGCAGGTCATGTTGAGCGAGGCATCCAGGTAAATGCCCAGTGTTTTGGCTGAGGTGGAGACGGGAATCTTGGGACCATTGTTGGAATACATGTCCAGATTACTGCTCCTCCCAAACGATTTAGATTACGGAAAATATATTAACACGTGGAGAATGCATAGATGGTGGTATAGAGGAGAGGGGGGAATCTTATGAGCAGGAACCAAATGGCGGGAGACATGTGTATGTTGGAATGTTATGCCGGGGAAAACTAACTATTGCATTGTGATAGTGCCAGATAGAATATTTCATGTGTGCGATGCTTCTAATATGAATGAACACTGAATTTAAGAGTAAGCCTAAATCCTTGCAGCCATGTCGTAGACGCAGGATAACAAGGCCCCATTTCCTGCTTGAGTATCACATTCTAATTTCCAGGCATGTTGGGGAACACGCACGTACACCAACGCATGAATTAGCTAGGCCTCTGAACAATTAGGTAAGAATGCGACCAGGCAGAGGTCTTCAGCTGCCAAAACATGAACAGAGATTTAGGACACTAGCGCCCCCTAGAATAATGGTAATTTCATTTGAACTACCAGATGCATAGGTGAAACGCTCTTAAATCTTTCACGAATTGGATGGATTAGTGGGATACTAGGTCTATCTCTGGGGAGGGGTTACTGATACAGGGGTGAGCAGAGAAAAAGGTCTGTGATCTGTTCCAGGGAGAGCAAAGGGTGATGCCAAAGTTATAAGATTGCAATGGGGAGGTATGGTGGGGGCTCCTCCGTGTCTGGGATGTGAAAAGAGTTGCTTTGTTTGCAAGGACCAGGCTGACCTCGAAGTTACCTGCTGAGTTAATGTTGACGACCAGGTGCATTTCACGGAGTTAGGAGCAAAATAGGCTGGTGTCTTTTTAAGTTTAACCAATTACTTTGCAGCTCTTCGAGGTGAAGAGAAGATGGAGGAGAAGACGACACAACCAATTGGAGAAGGGTCCATATGTTACTATTCGCATGTAAGTAGGCAGTAGCCAATAAGGCTGGGGGATGAATACTGTATACCGAATACGTCATGAATGACGGTTTGTACCTTTTGTAAGATGAACTTCACTTTGATGGAGAGAGCTCTGCAGCAGTGAACTAATAATACCCTATCACTATTTTCTTTTTGTATACAAAATAAAGCTCTTATTCTTCTTGAAAAAAGGTGCACCTAGCCTTTTTCCCCTGAAGGGGTTGTTTTTTCTATATCTGGTTGTTGTGCAGTTGCCCTTCACCATTTATGGTGAAGAGACTGTATGCCGGGCAGAGGTTTGCGAGATGAGTTGTATGGCCGACTGGAAGGAGCTCTGTCTTCTCGTCGTTGAGGCAAAGGCTGTGTTGTGCCATCCAGGTTTGGATTGTTCGGAGAAGGTGTTTACAGTGCAGCAGTCTTCATAAGAACCCGACAGGGGGAGGAGTATTTGTGTATCATCCACGTAGTTGGTGAAGGAAATTTCCATGGAGTCAAGTTGGTCAAACAGAGGCTTTGTGTAAATGTTTTAGAGGGTTGGGGAGACACAGGATTCCTGTGGGACGCCACAGGACGTTGCTGTAGGTGGGGCTGCGGCTTCACAAATGAAGACTTGTGTAGTTCTTTTTTCAAGGAAGGAGGCAACCCAATTGGCTGCTTCTAGTCAGAAATGTGCTACCGATGTCAGGCGCTGGCATAGGGTTTTATGGTCCACCAGATCGAACGCAGCAGAGAGATCAAGTAACATCAGGTTAGAGTTTTCCTGCATCATTGGCTTTGTCCAGTTGGTTCTTGAGGTCAAGGAGGGTTGTTTCTGTTTTATTACCTGGGCAGAAGCCGATTGGTGGGCGGAGGATGCAATGTTCTTCCAGGAAGGCTTGAATTTGGATGTAGGTGATCCTATGTAGGATTTTCAATAGGAAAGGGGACGGTGTTGATGGTCTGATAGTTGGTGTGTATGGTTGGGTCAAGGGATTGTTTTTTTTGTTTTCTTTTAGTAGGGGGGAATTCAGGATTCTTTGAGGCTGGAGGTGACGATGTTAGAGGCAAAGAAGGCATTGATAATGGCGGTGAGAAGGGGGTGGTGAGTGGTTCCAGGCATTGTTCGACAAAGGTGGCTGGACAGGTATCTTCTTTGCACTGTGATGGCTGGAGGCCCATTACAACGTTTGCAAGGTAATGTTCCGCAATGGGCATGAACTGAAAGTGCTGTGTGTGAGCAGAAGGTGCATTGAGTAGGGTCTGTGGAGGGCTAGCGGCCATATTGTGCGATTTGACTTTCATTTTGCATTGTAGTTGTGCAATTTTGCCAGTGAGGGCCTCTTGAATGTTGCTGCACCAGGTATTATCTTTGGTGATGGTCGATGGTGATGAGGTGGGTGTTTTGGGTTTATGGAGGATGATGAATAATTTGTGCGAACTTGAGGCTGTTTATAATATTCTGCTGTTGTAGGAGGCTGCCTTGGTTGGGAGGATGGTTTGTTTATATTTTCTAAACTGTTCTGAGAATAGTGCCTTGTTTGAAGCATTTGGGTCTTTCTCCCAAGCCACTTCAGCGGCTTAATTTTCTGCTCGTAGGGAGTGGAGTTGTGTGGTTGGTATTCTTTTCTTTGTGTGGCTTGAGTGAAGCTCGGTACTCCACTGCGTTGGATAATTGGGAATTATACGGTTCTACTAAGGAGTTGACGTTGTGGTGCGTCAGTAACTCGGGGGGAAGCAGTGGTAGTAGCCGATTGCTTGGGGGGGGGTTCTGGGTACTGTGTGCTAATGTACGGGGTAGACAGGAAGTCGAGATGCTGTGTTTCTGTGGCATAGATAAGGAGAAGGTTACACAGTGGTGGTCAGTCCAAGGGATTTGAACCTTGGAGTTAACTGACGTGTTGTGGTTGAGTAACCAATCTAGCGTGCGACCTTGGGAGTGTGTAGGGTCTAAAATCTGTTGAGAGCATCCAAGGGTGGAACTGCTTTTGGCTAAGGCGTGGGTGTCCAGCAGGTCATTGAAACCATGATTGAAGTCTTTCAGGACTAAGAGCTGGATGTTGGGATTAAGGTTGGAATCAATTAGTCTCCATCCCCATTCTGGATCATGTCTGGGAGGAAGACCTATGAACCATGAAACACGCATCCAAAGAGCCATCCATAAAAGGGAGGTTTGAAGAAATTCGGAGCCTGGTATACACGCTGAGATGCCTTACCTCGCAACCAACCCCAAGTCAGTATTCTCTGCAGAAGCTGGAAGAAAAGTGAATTCCCTATTGCCAAAATGTTCAGTCCGTCCAGAGAACAAAAGACAAAGGATTGATGCATTTGGGAAAAAATTGCTAGCCACTGGAGCTTCCACCGTCAAGATATGACTGAGAAATGTGGCACAGAATGGCCCCAATCCTAGAACACCTACTGGATGAGAAAAGAAGGGAGGCCCTCGCCATCCTGAAAGAAGGGAAAGATGGTCTCTAACGACAACATCAATATAGTGGTAGATCTAGCCGAAACCGGCTTTAAGCAAATAGGCAATGGGGCAGTTCTTTGATGTCAAGGCTGGCACCGCCTTACAGATTTCTGCCAGGAAGTCAAGAGTAAGGTCCTATATGAAGAGGACTATCTGTTTGGAACAAAGATCGACAATGCCTTAAAGGTGATGAAGGCAGACACCGACACAGTAAGATCACCTACTACCCTACAGGGCAGAAATACTTTTTGTCCTTTCAGAGATGCATCAGGCAGACCCGGCTCTTTGTCCTCCACAAGGGGACAATCTTACAAAAGAATCTCCTACTAATCACATGGTTTTAAGCAGAGTTTTCAAGGGTACCAGAAGTCTAAAGATTACAGACCAGCACAAAGGCGCAGAGGATCCTCCTCTTCACAAAGAGGGAGGCAATGAAAAACACAAGCATGACTTGCCACAGAGGGAGAAAGGGGCACGAGTAGGGGGCAACGTCTCAAACTACATTGCCGAATGGAGCAAGATCACAATAGACAGATGGAGTCCAGGACGTCATCCAACAAGGTCATGTCCTAGAGTTTGCAAAGCCCCCATTAACAATCCCACCAAAACGGCAGGTGCTACCTGTGAGGAGCCAGGAATGAAATGCAGATACAAGTTAGACAATGGTTTTGGCTAAACCATCTCGCCATCACTCACACAGCCTCCCCCTGCTCACCTTTCCTCCAAGTAGTGAGACCAGGCTCTTGCAGACCCATTAGAACACGATACTCCCACCGACTCATAATCCCCAGAGTAAAACGCACCAAAGCAGGTGGTACTAGCTTTCATTTCATTACTGCCAGACAAAGGAATACCCTGCCACTCGCCCTCAGAAATGAACCTTCCCACCCTGCATACTGCAAAGCACTCAAAACCTGGCTGTTTGACTAACCTCTTGTGCCTTACCCTTGAGTACTCATGTTCCCTGTAACCAAATGAACTGTGTACACTTCATATGTTATGTCCTGTACCACTGTAGCTAATTCCTGTACCAATGTAACCAATTCACCTACCGTTGTAATATCTTTGATGCTCGTTGTATGCACCAATGTAACTAAGGAGCCTACCTACCTCTATAACAGCGCCACGATGCCCACGGGCTGTTTGAGCGCTATACAAATAAATACATTAAAAAAAATAAAGTCTGCCTCTCTATCCCTAATCTAAGGGGAGTTTCCCTACCTGAACAAAAAGCGAATGGGTCTGTTAATGTCAAAATATCCCAATAAAATAAAGTCCTGTGTCTGTAATCCTATTCTGGCCCTCACGCTCTAAAATACCTCTATGGTGCAAAGGGTAATGTTCCTTGTCTTCAAGTCTTCAGAAATTGTCAGAAATTCAACCTTAGTTTAGTTTCTTTATTTGTACTGCACACCGAAACCCTCAGGTAACTGGGCGCCAACAAGCTTATGCAAGAGTTAGACAATTTAGAGCAGTTACAAGAAAAAAAAAACAATGTGCAGGTCGACCATGGTTACATGGGGGTCGAGAGCTGAGAAGGTCAGTTACAAAACCAGGCTGCTAATGTTACAAAAGACATAAAGAGCTTCCGCAGGCAGGGTATTTTGAAGGGTGAGATCGCCGATCACACATGTTTCTTACCGAAGAGTTAAAAAAAGATAGCAGGCGCTCCTCTCCATAAAGAACATGGCATGATAACCTGTTCCCTGTTCTGAGATGAGAGTTTGCAGCACACGCTTTTTGCTCACCGTTCCTTTCACAGATGGGAAATAACCATTTGCATATCAGTATTGTCCCGCCCACATGGGCAGTCCAGCACCGAAATGCTATGGCAATTCCTCTCTAACAAGAATACCAACAGGAACCCCATACACGTGTTTCAGCCTTGTTGGGCCTCATCAGTGAGGTGAAGCTGTCCTTCTCTGAGCACAGTGAGCACGGAGTCCACGTCTGGTTGCCTCCAGGTAATTTAGGATGACCAACCCCAATTTCTTTGCAAATATTTCAAAAAAAGGTAGCATGCGCTGCTCTCCAGAAAGAACATGGCATGATAACCTGTTCTGAGATGAGAGTTTGCAGCACATGCTTTTTGCTCACTGTACCTTCCACAGATGGGAAATATCCATTTGCATATCAGTCTTTGTCCCGCTCACATGGGCAGTCCAGCACCGAAATGCTATGGCAATTTTTGAAATTCTTACCGAAAAGTCAGCTCTTTACTTTAACTTTGAAGGTCCCAAACGAGGGCTCCATTCTAAGGCTGAGGGGTAAGGCATTCCACTGTTTGGCGGCTAACACAGGGAAACTTGCTCCCACTGCTCTTTTTTAGGTGGAATCTACGAACGGTAAGCCAATGTGAGTACACAGCTCTAGTTGGTCTCTCTGGTTGGGGTTTGTTGACTTTGTCTGCCAGATACTTAGAGGCGGAATTTAAAAGGCATTTGTGGGTGATGACAAGGGTGCAAAGGACGATCCTATCCTGTACTGGTAGCCAATGGGCATCCTGTCTAAAGCTAGTGATGTGAGTAGATATAGGGATGCTTAATGCCGATCTTAATGCATTATTTTTCAAGACCTAGAGTTTGTTGAGGTTCCGTTCAGAGGTGCCTAGGAAGAGGGTGTTGCAGTAGTCCATTTTGGACAACACTAGTGCCCTGGCTAAGGTAATGCAACTACTAGGCGAGAGGAATTACTTGCAGGCGTTAATCAACTGGTTAGTGTAGGCAGTGGCGGAAACAGTGGCGTTCACTTGCTTCCTAAGAGAGAGGGTAGAGTCTAAGTATACCCCCAGTGTTTTGATTTCTTTGTCCACTTTGATCGGATTTCCATCGGTGTTGATGGATGCATAACAGGGGTCTAATTTGTTGAGGTGGGTTTGGGAGCCGACGATCAAGAGCTCTGTTTTTCCATTGTTGAGGCTGTGGTCTGCCATCCATGCCTGGATTTCCAAGTATATCTCGTTAATCCGTTTAGAGTCCTCTTCATAGCATCCTGATAGAGTGATGAGAACCTTGGTGTCATCTGCATAATTCGTGTATGTGACACCCACTCCCCCAACTCTGCAACAAATCATGGGTCGTGCCACACTCTGGGCTTGCCTAGATTGTCACGCTTGCACAATACGCACAAACTTGCAGCTGAAGGGGTATGGCGCACACTGCACTAGGAGAAAGATATAAATATTTGTTTTAATGCAATATACAGCACACTTTCTGAGGAAAATTGCCTAAAAAGCCAGAGCGTTTGCAATGGTTTTGTAGGGTAACACCAATCCAATACATGCAAGTGACCAACAGTGCACAGGAACATGAATGCTTTGTTATTAAAAATGCCATGCCACATTGAGAACATGTCCCACTAGCTGCACAATGTAGACCAGTGTAGACACGTAATACCATTACAGTAAAGCATGTCAGGCCACACTTAGACATATACCTAGAATGGTTGCACCAAAATTCAAGTCGAATCAATAACACTCATCAAGAAGAGAGCACACATTCAAGTCTGGGTCTCTGCTGCCTCTAACAACATGGCAAAACTCTTTTAAATCTGCAAAGAACTGGTCAATCATGTTGAGGTCATTCCCTCCCAGGCCCTCTGTATGGCTCTGGCCTCTCACTTATCTGCTAAACATCAGGACATCCTGTTCTCTATCTCCTCTTCCTCTCCCTCTTCCTCTCTTGCCCCCCCTTTGGCCATCTCTACCTCTCCTCCTTTCTCACCTTTCTCTCAGACAACACCTGGCAAGGTTTCTAAGCAAGTCCAATCTATGAAAGTGTCATCCAAACAGGTGCTCCCCTGCTCCTCCAGAACCATCAAGGACCATATTGACACCCTCGCTCCAGCCTTGGCCAATTTCTGTAATCACTCTTTCGCCACTGGAACATTTGCCTCTCCCCTTAAGCACTCCCTTGTGCCCCACTTCTCAAGAAGCCGTCTGCCGATGCTACGTTCCCGGCAAACTATTGCCCAATCTCCGTTATCCCTTTCCTGGGCAAACTCTCGGGGAAAAACTGGCCATCTCCAAGCTTACACTGCACACTGAATCTCTTGGGGGTCTCCATGACCATCAGTCTGCCGTCAGAGCTGCCAGAGGCACGGAAACTGCTCTCCTGAGCACCCCTGAAGATCTGCTCTCTAACCTTGATTCCAGCATTCCTTCTGTCCCAATCCTCCTTGATCTTTCCTCTACTTTTGACAGTCCACCACGCCATCCTGATCAGTCGACTACGTGAGAACCTGGGCAGCACGGATCAGACCCTGGAGTGGCTGATCTCCTTCCTCTTGGACTGCCCCTCAGTGGTCCAATACAACTTGGTCCCTTTCTCTCTGCCACCTCTCTCTACCTGTGGTGTTCCCCAAAGCGCTATCCTCTCCTGGTTTTTCATCCTCTTCTTGGCCCCTTTGGCCCACCTGATCTCTACCTTCTCCTCTAATGTTCAGTGTTATGTGGATGACACTCAGCTTTCCTTCAGTCTCCTCTCCCGCTCATTCCTGACTGTCTATCTGTGATTCAGGATTGGTGCACCTCCAACAATCTGTCTTAATACCAGTAAGACGGATATTCTTCTCTTTGGGACCCCTGGCCCTGCTTTCCCTCTCTCACTCTGGCCACCCACCTTGGGCCCCCTTCCTTTGCCTTCCTGCGAGGCAAAAAACCTTGGTGTCATCTTCGACTCCACTCTCTTTCCCTCCTCATTTCTTGGACGCCGCCAAGAAGTTCCACTACCAGCTGCTCCTCGTCAAAGGGCCTCTTCCCTTTCTCACTTTCCTCCAGAAGCTCACTGTCTCCAGAGCCTCGTTTCTCTCTAGGCTGTACTACTGCAACAACCTCTTTCTCAATCTACCTTCCTCTACTCTCCGCACTCTGCAACTAATCCAGAACAGGACTGCAAGACTTATCCTTGGCCTCAAGCCTAGGGATCATATCTCTCCAGCCCTGAAATCTCTCCACTGGCTCCTGGTGGCTGCAAGGATCAAGTTCAAGACCCTTTGCATTATCCACAAGGCTTTCTGGGGTCGTACCCACACTACATCCAACGCTCTCTTCCAAAATACCTTCCTTCTCAAGCCCTTCCCCCAGCTTCCTCCAACTCTCTAAGGGTTAGACGCTTCTCCAGGCAGAGAGTGGAGGTAGATCTCTCTCCTCTGCAGGTGCCTCCCCCTGGAATGGCCTCCCTGCCCCTCTCAAACTTCAGTGTACCACCTTAAGTTCCGAAGCAGCTCAAAACTTTCCTATTCTCCTCTGCTTTCTCTCTCTCCCTCCCCTACCTGACCTACCTGTCTGCTGTATCGACCGGTTGCTTGGCTACCCTCAGAGTCCCACTGAGTCCGGGCTCTTTCTTGATCAGTCACCCTTCCACTGCCTCCGGGCCTACCACGTACTTAGGGGCTGTAACTGTAACCTTATAGTCCCTTGTTCTCCTTGCACTACCCACAGCCTCGCTGCCCTGGCTGCACTTACTCAGAGCATTACTGCCCTGTTTTCCCCTTCCTTGTACACCCCCCTTCCTTTCCCCTTGCATTTCTTGTACTCGCACTTGCACGATCTGAATGACACCAGCCCTAGTAAAACCATGTGTCTTGTCTTCCCTCCCTTGTCTTGTCGTGCCCAGAAACACTTCTGTACAGGGGTGCTATAAATGACTTATATCATATCATTTTATCGCAGATTTCCAGAAAAATATACAATGCCGTAGTAAGAAATGGCTAGACTCATAGCACCCAAATGCCAGTATAGCCAGATAATTACACTTAGCAGGACTGCTTTATCAGAAATGCATAGTTAATAAAAAGTCATACCAAACTGAGGAATATCTAGACTGGCTGAACCAAAATGCCTCCCTAGTCACTAATACCACATATCATGCCTGCTTAGCCTGGGCATGGACAATTATGATTTTTCGCACAATCCCGCCCCCCACACATCCCCTCTGCATACCACCCACTACTCCAACCTACAAAATCAGCTCCTTGGCCCAGAATTACCTTCACGTCCCTCTTCCTTGTCGCAGAGTTTACGTATGAGGCTTCTTGACTCATAGGTAAGTACTGGAATGAGGAAGAGTGGGACTAGGAGTAATGACGATTACAGGTAGCTAAGTCAGGCACCACCTCCATGTACCTCTACCTTATCCCAGTACATGTGTATGAGGCAGAGTGCCTCGTACACAAGTACTGCCTCATACACAAGTACAGGGACGAGGAAGAATAGGGCTAGGAGTAATGATTACCAATAAGTAATCAAGACATTAAACACAAGTAGTGGTGCAACACCATTGAGTTGACTGGGCTTCAGCACTCCCTCCCTGAAACTTTGGGCTATGTGAACTCAACCTGGCTGACCTTCAGAGCAGTTGCAGGACAGAACAGGACCCAGATGTTAAACGGCACCTGGGTTTCGCTGTTAACTAGGGCCCAGCAATTACTAATGTAAATCATTTCACTGTTAGTACCTGCATTCAAATGCCACATTTTTTAGGCAATTTAAATCGTGATATGCGTTTCGTACTTGCATGCCAGGGGAGTGATTGGAAGGGTAGAGAGGGAATAGGAGACAACTCATTCACCCAGCAGTCCATAAGTGGATGCTTTCAGACTTCAAGGAGAGAGTTAACTGCTTGTAACATTGAAGCTGCACTAGAATAGTCTAATTAAAATGCGTAAATAAGTAAGATGCCCCCACACAAATAAGTTTGCCCCTCCCCACCTCCTGTGAAGTTAGCGAGCGCCTTTCCTAACATTTGAAGGATTGGCCCCCGAAATGTAGGTTTTGTTGTGCCCCTGAACACAAGCACACACACCATTCACCATATACACACACGCACACCCAGCCATCTATACATTAAGTGCGTACCCTTTCACCATACAAGCACACCCAAGCAGCCACCTGCACATTTAAGTGTGCACCCTTTCACCATAGAGGCACACATACCGGGCACCCACCCATACATTTAAGTGTGCACCCTTTCATCGTACACGCACACCCAGCCACCCATACATTTGTGTGCACCCTTTCACCATACACTGACACAGGCAGCCTCCTACACATTTAAGTGTACACCCTTTCAAAATACACCTGCACGCTTCATGGGGTTGAGGGGAGCCCCATTACTTCAAAAAGAAAGTTTCTTTTTGGAGTCACTCTGACTTCATAAAGAAATTATTTCCATTAAGAACTGAACCATAACAGAGATAATTTCTTTATGAAGACAGAGTGGCTTTAAAAATAAACTATTTCTTTTTGAAGTCATAGGGCTCCCCTGACCCCATGACATGGAGGCCTCCATCCTGGAAAAAATATTTTTTCTATTTGTTTTTTAAATGTTACTTTTTGTAGTCACTCAATCTTCATAAAGAAATTATTTCTGTTACAGAAATTATTTCTTTATGAATGCGGAGTGAATTCAAAAAGAAACATTTAAAAACAAATAGAAAAAATATTCTTTTCATTTGTTTTTTTTTCTCCAAGTGGGGCCCCATCCCAGGACATGTGCTAGCTGTTCTACCACAATCACTGTCCTAACAGGGGCGTCACAGGGGCGTCTGCCAGCCAATCCAGTGTTCTTCCTTTATTATGCGTCGGGGCTGTGATGCAGTGGTTAAAGCCGAGCTTGGAGATAGAATTTTCCAGGGATGTGGCATTGAGGTCATTGGGATCAAGGAGGTCTAAGTTAAAGTCACCAAGCAGGATTATTTGTGACCCTGGTTTGATGTTATTGGTCAGTAGGTCAGAGATATCTTCCTCGAAGGAGGAAATATGACCTGGGGGGGGGGGCGGTAGATGAGGTACATAAGGATTGTTTGGGACGCTGAGAGGGGGATCTTAACTGATAGTAGTTCCGTTGAGTGGGGGGGGGGCTGGCAACAGGGGTGGCTCTAAGGCCTACGGACGTTTTAGCAATGAATGCTACTCCACCTCATTTGCTGTCATCTCTATCTTTCCTTATTATTGAGTATCCATCTGGGATGGCTAGTGATAATGCTTGGCCTGCTGCCTGATGCAGCCAGGTCTCAGTGATTGCCAGGAAATGCAGGTCATTGCTAGAAATGAGGTCTGCAATGTTTAGCGCATGGGCGACCAGGGAATGGGCATTAACGAGTGCGCCTCTAATGATAGGTTGTTTAGCGTGGCTGAGTGTTATATGTGCTTTAGAGGTTATAGGTGGCCGAGGAGTTGGGCTGGTGAGTAAAGACTTAGGAGGCCGGCGTTGGAGGTCTCTCCTGTGATGTATCCTACGGTGAGGGATCCGGGAGCATAGTGTTAGGTTCCTCACCTTCACTGGACAAGGAGTCCATGATGTGGGTGGTGATGCAAAGAGATGGATCCATTCTGTCGGGCTGAGAGAGGAGTTAGGTCGGGAGTCCATTATGCAGTTGTTGCGATTTGTGAGCTCTACATGAGTAAGGAGTGATTGCAGCAAGGGGGATGATTGCTGTAAAGGTAAGAAGTCAGGTGGTATGATTGCGTTCAGTAGAGGGAGGATGGTTGCCATGATTAGGGTGACACTCCAAAGTGAGGCCATATGGGCAGGGGCGTTTCAATGTGCTGGTTCAACAGAGGTGCAGAGGCTGGTTCAATTCTGAATACAAAGCACTTAAGGCACTATGGAAGTGGAGAGGAGTCTCGCACATATGCACTAGGCTGGGTCAGTTTAAGTACATCCGGCTCGTTCAGCCCATGAGCGGTTGACTAGACTGTAACGAGCAATAGCCCATGAGCGGTTGACTAGACTGTAACGAGCAATAGGTGGGCACACTCGAATACCGTGGGCTGGTTGACTATGAATGCCGTAGGCTAGATCACTTTGAATGCATAGGCTAGTTCACTATGAATAAAGTGGGCTGGTATATTTTGAGAGCAGTTGGCTAGTTCACCATGAATACAGGAGGCTAGTTTACTATGACTACAGAAGACCAGAACATTTTGAATGCGTGGGCTAGATCGCTTTGAATGCGTAGGCTAGTTCACTATGAATACAGGAGGCTAGTTCACTATGAATACAGTGGGCTGGTACATTTTGAGAGCAGTTGGTTAGGTCACTATGAATACAGGAGGCTAGTTCACTATGAATACAGTAGGCTAGATCATTTTGAATGCGTAGGCTAGTTCACTATGCATACAGTAGGCTGGAACATTTTGAATGCATAGGCTAGTTCACTATGAATACATAAGGCTAGTTCACTATGAATAAAGTAGGCTAGAACATTTTGAATGCGTAGGCTAGTTCACTATGAATACAGTAGGCTGGGACAATTTAGATGCAGTAGGCTTGGTTCACTTAGAATACTAGAGGCTAGTACGCTTTGAGTATTGTAGGCTAGGTCACTTAGAATGCAAGAGGCTGGTGCGCACACTTTGAATAGAGTAGGCTAGTTCACTATGAGAAGAGGGGCCCCGTTCAGTGCATGCACAGTGGGCTGGCATGCTTAGAGCAGTGGGCAAGTTCACTAAGAGAAAGGGGCAGTAGGCTAATTCACTAGCTCACTACGAATACTGTGGGCTAAATCAGTACATGCGCATTAGGTAAGAACAGTGCCACATATTGTATTACAGCTGTCAGAAAAAAGTGGTGAAGCTCGACGGTACAGAACCCGTGGATGTGGCAGGTATCGAAGAACATGTATAGATTGCAAGTGAGGCAATAGTAGTCTTGAGTGCAGCAGATCTGCAGCTGTGAGGAGATACAGTGACTAGTGGTAGTGGCGCTAATAGATAATTGGAGGCAGAGTCAAGACCTAATCACGGTCGGACATATGTGGCAAGATGCTGATTGCAAACAGAGGTAATCGACGACTCGAGTTCAAAATACAACAAAAAGGTTTTTCCTCATGGACAAATGTTCAGTTATAGGGAGAACCTCCTTCCCTAGGTTATTTGCATTTAACATCCAGTTTCAAAAGAATCATCAAGTTTCCAAGAGGGCTTCCTCTATAGTGTTCATGTAGTTTTGAGGACCTTACTCCCTTTCCCAAGGTTTCTCTTTACTTCAAGTTTCCAAGGCACCTTTCTCCCTAGGGGCCTTTCCTTCTCTTTATACACTTTTGTTCAGTGTTACTGTTTTCCTTTAACTTTTTCTGTTAATACGTCACAACCATAGCTCAAGGTCTCCAAGATATGATTTTCCCTTGAGCCACATCCTTCTAGTTCAGAAATAGCTTTTTCTTTTCACAGTTTATACAACAATTTGTCTTCACCTGGTAACCTGCTATGTAGTATCGGGGAAATGACTCCCTTCCCCTGATGGTCGACAGGCTAGGTTCACTAACCTGCCCAACACTGTCACTTGCCAAACAGGATATTTTCTTCCCTTGGCCTCTCACAGGCTGTCTTCCCCTTCATGCATTTTGCGTCTCACTATTTACGAGCTTCCCCTCATGTATGTTTCTTTATTTTCGTTCTATTTGTAAGTAACTGCATTGGTGTGCTGGTCACCCGATAACCAGTTCACTTTCCGTGGGCTTACTGCTTGACTTTGGCATCACCTCTTCTCTGCCTGCTTCATAGAATTGGCTAAGAACAGTCTTTCCACTGTGCCTCTCTCCTCGATGCACGTTTCCCGCAGCGTTTCCCTTGATCGCAGTAAACGGCTGCACCCCCTCGCCTTGATGAGGTTGGGTCGGCCTCTCTGCTGTATGCCGCAGTGCGTTTTCCACAATGTGGTATTTGGCTGCGTTACTGACTAGCAGGTAGACCTGCGTGTGCAGCTATCTCCGGTCCTGCTGCTTCTGCCTCTCTTTGTAGACTCAAAGGGGCCTCACCCTTGCAGGGTAAGGATAACTCTCCTGCCAGTCTGGTGAACTCAGTTGAATGGGAACCTCAGCTTTCCTCCTCAGCTGGCTGGCTATCGTCTGCTTCCCTGTAGAATCTTAATGGGCCCCACCCCTAGCTGGGTAAGGGAATGAGCTCTCCTGCCAACCAGGAGAACTCGGTAGACCGTGAACCCCAGATTTCTTCCTCAGCTCGCAGGCTATCTCTCCCTCTGCTGGACCAGTTTCTTCTGGGGTCTGTGCAGGTTCAGCAGACTGTGAGCCCAAGTTCTCCTAGGCAGCACCTTCTCCTTCTGCTGGGCCAGTCTCTCCTCCTTGCCTCTGTCAGGGATTCCACTGCCTCCAAGTAAGCGTTCCGGTCTTCCCTCTTCTGGCTTCTCAGGAAGGGCCTCACTCCTTCCACATGGTTTGACCAGGGAGGGCTCCACTCACACATCTCGAGTCTTTCCTTGCTTTTATATTGGTACTGGCCAATAGGATTTGGGGAAGACTAGGCCTCTGATACTGGTTCTCATTAGGAATGCTCATTGTTGCTACTTGCCTCTCTCGTCTCAGTTGTTGGAAAGAGACTATACTGCTGACAGTGGCTCCCATTAGGAGCAGTCCTCATTCCTCTCCCTCGTCACAGTACTGAGAAAGTGATCTTCATTGAAGTGACTCTTATTCTTCCTCGTCCCAGTATTTTTTAGGGGAATGGTAAGAGGGGTACAATTTATGAGTCTATTAGGGGAGGGATTGTTCTTTGGGGTATATGCTGGTGATTTAAGGACCTTTTACTGGCTGGATTACCGTGTTCCGTCTAGCAAGTCCACATTACTCGCATTCGGATTGTCCCCCCCCCCACATGGTCCTCGCTTGGGCAGCCACCCCCCCCCGGGTCGGGATTAGGTAGCCGCTGCCCTTCCCCAGGCATATGGGGAGACACTCTCCCAGGGCAAATAGTGGTGACATTGCTAGAATCATCACTTACCCCATCTAAAAGTGCTCAAACAGGGGATATGAGAGATGCTACAGAAGCATTCTCTCGAAAACGTGCCAAAACATCTCCACGGCATAGGGATCTACTTGAAGTTTTCTGTGGTAAAAAAGCCAGACGGAAAATGGCGGCCTATCCTCGACCTCAGGATGTTGAATAAATTCATTAAAAAAGTAGAAATTCAAGATGATTAACTTGCAAGATGTCAAGCGGTTCAGCTGCAGGATCGCTTAGCGTCTCTCGAATTACGAGATGCACATTTCCACATTCTAGTGAACAAAAAGCACAGAAGGTACCTGCGGTTTGTGGTGGAGAGCGAACACTACCAGTTCTGACTACTTCAGCTCCTCGGATCTTCATGAAGTGCCTCACACCTATAGTGGCATACCTCAGGAAACAAGGTCACCACGTCTACCCATACTTGGACGACAGGCTAATGCGGGCACCCACACTGACTCTAGCACAACAGTCCATTTTGCAAATGGGGGAGATACTACAACGGCTCAGATTTTCCATAAACTACAAGAAGTCCTATATGCAGCCATCCAAACGACTGGTTTTCCTTGGTGTGGCCTTTTCCACGATGGAAGCATTAGTGCAGCCATCACCAAACAGGATCAAGGCCTTAATAACTATGCCCCCCTCCTTCAAGCAGGGAATGTGGGTTGCCATCAAGAAATGCAACTACTGGGAGCATTGCATACCTCTCATCCCACATTGCAAACTACACATGAGACCACTACAAGAGTTTCTAATTGACAGATGGACCCAAACAACTGGTTATTGTGACAAGGTAAAAATCACCCACGTACTGACCCACAGACTCAAATGGTGGTCATTCACACACTGCATAGCCGTGGTGTTCCTTTACATGAAGCATCACACCCGAGAACCCTAGTAACAGATGCGTTCCTGTCCGGCTGGGGAGCACATGTCGAACATCTCCACTTGAAGGGGTGGTGGACACAGTCAAACTGCCCTACACATCAACTTCCTGGACTTCAGGCCAGTCAGTTGGACACTCTGGTCATTCCTGCTGGTGCTGAGAGGGTCAATAGTGAGGGTACTTGCAGACAATACAATGACACGGTATTGCAAATAGAAACAAGGGGGAACAAAATCCAAGACACTGTCCTGCAACAGATATGGCACTGGGTCATTGACAACCACAATTTGCTTCAAGCTCATCGCCTCCCAGGGATCCAAAACTTAGTGGCAGACTGTCTCAGCAGAGCAACCACATGTCACAAATGGGAACTGAACGATGTGCAAGTGTTGACACGATAGTCTCAACCGCAGGTGGATTAATTTGCAACCAGACACAACAAAAAGAGCAAGCAGTTCGCTAACAGATTCCCCCCAAGAGGGGTCAATGGGAGATGCTTTATCCATCTCGTGTAACAGCCTATTCCCCTATGCGTTTCCCCCAATATCAGTGATGCGAAAAGTAGTGCAGATGATAACTTATCCCTGCCACCTCATTCTGATAGCGCCCATCGTGGCCCCACCAACGGTGGTATTCAGACCTCATCCAGATGTCAGAAGACAACCTAATCCAGCTACCTGTAACCCCTGACTTACCGTCACAGGACTGTGGGGGGGATACTACACCAGGACCCACAGTCACTGAAACTGTCAGCGTGGCTCCTGACTTCTGAGTTTGGGCACAGGTGCCAGAGTAATGTAAGAACGTTTTTCAGGCAGCGGGAGCTAACTCTCCCTCATCTGTGAGACCCCACCCAGCACTTTTTGCTGGACTTGTGGATTCTTTTTCTATGTTCTTGTGTGAGTGGGAACCTTTTTACCCACTCACCCTTTCTTTTACTCTTTCCATGGAAGTCATTTTTGTGACTCTCCATACTTTATTTTGGGACTCGTACCTTCCTATAACTTTTTGGGCATCTATATTTTATTGCAGCACGCAGCTGTGCAGTGTTGCTGGGGAGCCCCTTGGACTTTTCCTTTCATTTTCTCTTGGGTTCCTTGTGTGAACTAATGGTCCCAGGGGTAGTAGGATACTGGTTATCCTTTCTACAAACCCCATTGAGAGATCGGCACACCCCACCGTCAATGTTCCCTCTAAGCTGTGCGCACGTGTGCTTTCCCAGCCTGCTTGTGGGTGCCGCTCAGATTTTAAGCTGCGCACACAGACAATTCTCGCCTAACTAAAAAGATTTAATAAGGTACAAGCCACACCAATTACCTGACATTTGTTTTATCTTAAAATAACTAAATGATCTTAATATTCTGGTATAGCTCATTTGCATTACCCTACTATGCAAGCATAACCTTAAAAACCTATAAACCCCAACAGAACACACCCAAAAGAGGTTTAATACTAATATGAAAAAAGTGGCTCCTTGAACAGCAGAATCTAACTAAGATTTGCCTGGACACATTAACCAAATAATGTTTCCTGCCAACCCATGACTCTGATACGTGGCTCTAACATGCTTTTACCTTATGACTCTAACTTGTGCCCCAGAACACATTTAGATATCAACCTGGACTCTTCTTCTTTTGGCTCTACGAAAGGTTACAAGACTTGTACCGACATCCACTTGTTTTGTATTTGTTGTAATATGAATAACGTTAAAGTACCAGAATTTCTGGTGCTCGTGGTGCCTCAACAAAAGTGTCACCCACACTATGTACACCAACTATCAGCCAAAAATTGGTTACGGACTTCGAGTAAGCAATCAACTTGGATGTGTAGCCTCATCCGATGCTTCCTCTTCTGTGTACATATGTCACGCAAGTGTTTTGCAGCGGTCTGCTTGCAATTTAACACATTGTGAAAATCAAATAATAATTTGCCATCCAAAGATTTCAGATAGACAAATGTTATGCTCACCATCTCCTACTTTAACATTGCTAACAATACCCTATAGGTGGAGAGCAACATTGCAACATCATTTTCTTGGCCTGCAAGGGAAAATGGGTATCGACTATGCATTACTCCTCTTTAATATTAGGGCGATGGATATTCAGATAGTTGAAGGATTTTCACAAAATCTACTTCCTTTCCAAGTGTTCAGAGTTCCATTGGGCATAGCCCTTAACACAGTTTATGGTAACTTGCTCGGGATACAGAAACGGCTTCAGTGAGCACTTGTTTAATATTATAGGGTTGTAGGTGTGGGGTATGTTGCAAGAAATCTTGTATGCACTGCAAAATAATGATGTACATGCCAACTGACATTTTCTTAAAATGCACATAATATCACAATGAGACATGAACTATGTTTTGCTTGCAAAGTATTGTTGGTATGCAAATATCCCAGTGAGTGTTTATTGCTACAATCCCTCACATTTTACAGTGCTCTGTCAACTAGTATTGGAGGCTAGCACAGAAGCCAGGGGATGCGGGAGTACAGGATGAAGGGCAGAGGAGAACACTCCTTGGTGATGACCAAAACAGCAAACCTAAAAAACCAAGTCACACATTTCAGCAGGACCGGGAAGAAATATGTTTGCTGAAGAGTAGGAAACTGCACTTTGTGTCTCTATCAATGCTCCGCTGCTGAAGCTTTTCTATATAATCATGTGTTTGTCCTTTATTGACTCAAGCATTCCCCTGCAACTTATTTAAGTGATAATGAATTACAGAAGAGGGCACTGAATCTGTTGTACTGATGAGCATTGCTGCTACTAAGTTAAAAGGAATATATATGGGATTTTCTTCAACTGGCTCCATTAAAAAAAAAACTCAGTAAGGCATTTGTTGAATATTGTCTTGGCTGTGGTGAGGAAGGGAGGGCACAAATATGGGCTGTATTATGAGCCCTGTCATTTCACTTCCTATGTCACAGTTGCAAGCAGGGCTCTGATAAGATTTTGCTCCATACTTGGATTGAATTGATTTTTCAGAGAGTAAGAAAATGATTAGCTTTGCCATTAAGTATATTTCATGAAATATGTTCTTTCCTCTTAAAACTTCTCTTGAGATCGGGCAGCAATCGTATTAGAGTTGTTTCCTATGCCACTGCTCTGCTGGTAACTAACTTGGAAACATATCAGTGCAGCTTTGTGGGTTGAAGCAGGGGTTAGGCTCCCATGTGTTCATTGTTTCCCATTTTTGTTGGGCACATTTTCCTGTTTTTAGGGAGTAAAAATGGATGGTGTATATGTCTCTTAGCTATAAGGCTGGTTTTGAGTAAGTGTTGTCACAACTCATAGGACAATGCAATGTGGACGGTAAGCAGAGGCCCAGGAATTTTGACCATCATATTCTGAGGTGCAGTTATTCTGATGAAGTTATTACACGTCCTTACACAAACTATGCATGATAACCTGGCCCTTGGATTACTTAAAGTGGCACACAAACTCCCATTAGAATGTGTTCTGACACATTCCTTTTCGCTGACATTATCCCATCTGTAAATATTGTATTCTGTCTGAATAGTTTGACAACTACATCAATTATGCAATGTGGGGTTTTTAATACACATGAGGGCTTTGCCCATGGCTTAAAAAAAACAGTTTTCTCTGCACAGGAGTATTATTGCCAGGCACTGAGGCAAAAGTCTTGGACTAGTTTTTTTTTTTTTTTAAACATTTGTATTATTTCAACCAACAAACAACACAGACCAAATATACAATACAATACACCTTAATACAGTTTGAATGTGTACAGTATGCAATTTGATCACCAATCCCCAAACCCACCCCCCCTACGAGCCCATCAAGTCTGTTTACTCTGTGTTTGCGCTGCGCGGTGTGGTACATTCTCCATTGGAATCCGCCAAATTTGGCTTCGTTCCAAACAATTCCGATATCAATGATTTCCAAGCCAACAGGGTTCCCACCTCTTCTCCCCTTCCCATCATACTGGACTCCTGCCATACCACAGTCTCTGCTTCCGCCCACTTTTGCAATTCCTTCCACCATATCTCCACCTGCGGTTTATGACAAGCCTTCCACCCCATGGCAATCCTCCTCTTAGCCAGCACGTATGCCAAGTCCTTCAGTTTGTTAACGTGCTTCAGTTTTTGTGATCTAGGGAACCCCCCCAATAAGCAGGCCCATGCTGACTCTTCCACCAGTGTAACTCCTTTATCCGCCATTTTCGCCGCTATCTCGCCCCAGAAGCGCCCAACCACAGGGCAGGACCAAAACATGTGTGTCATGTCTGCCTGCTCTTCATTGCACTTGGGACATGCTTGTCTGCCTGCATTTTTAAACCTTGATATCCGCAGGGGCGTCATGTACGCCCTATGCGTAATATATAATTGTATTTGTTTCAACCTAGCATTTCTCGACACCTTCTGATGATACCACAAAGCCCGCTCCCACATCCTATCTTCCATCGGGGCACCCACCTCAGTTTCCCAATCTAATCGAAGTTGTACTGGTTCTTTACCAATCTTAAGCATCAACATTTCATACAATCTTGAAATCTCGTGCCCTCCCTCTGTTATATCATATATAGTGTCCACGGTACCATCCGGCTCTGCTTCGAGTATCGTTTCGGGCCAAGCCCTCTTAATTTCCCACACTAATCTATGATATGTAATATATTGACCTACGTGTAGACCTGTTTCCTCGCCCAACTTTTCCCAACTTATGATGGCTCCCTCCCGCCAAACATCTCCCATCGTTGCCAACCCCGCTGATTCCCAGTGGGTTCTAATCCTCCTCCGCAGTTGCTCATCTCTTTTCGCCAGCGCCACCAGCGGTATCTGCGGGGAGCACGGAGCCGGGATTTCCATCATCCTGCACGCGCGGCGCCAGATCCTCCACCCAAGCAACATCATTTTGGGGCGCCCCTTCATGTCTGTTTCGGATAACCAGATCATTTCCTTTAAGTAAAATGGGGCACAGTCTGCACTAAACAATCTGGATTCGGGGGTACTTTCATCCGATAGCCATTTAGCCACGTACTGCAGTTGGCTCGCTATATAATAGGCCTCATAGTTGGGGAGCCGTATCCCCCCTTTTTCATAAATGTTTTGCAATTTCCACAATGCCATCCTGCGCCTGGTTCCTTGCCATAAAAAGTCCCTGCATATACTATTAAGCTTGGCAAAAAACTTCCCAGGTATGAGGTGTGGAATGTTTCCAAAAAAATGCAGGAGCCTAGGCAAAACCACCATCTTAAGCATTGCACTACGCCCCATCATGGCTAGCGTTAGCTTCCTCCAAAATTGCATACTTTTCTCAATTTTCCCCACAGCTATCTCCGTGTTGTGTCTATGTTCTTGTTCAATCGTATGATACACATCTATCCCAAGGTACCGAAAGGTAGCAACAGTCCAAGGAACTTGCAACACCGGCAGCTGGTCTACGGGGAGTCCTCTATAGTTACCCAACGGGAAAATGACAGACTTCTGAGGATTTACAGCTATCCCAGACAACCCCGCATACCGATCCATAACCTCCAAGATATGCTGGAGATTCTCCTCTGGATACTTCAGATACAACAACATATCGTCTGCATATAAAGAGATCAAGTGTCGCTCCCCACCCACCTTGATGCCTATGGTGTCGTACTGCTGTCTAAGGTATATGGTCAAAGGCTCCAATGCCAATATGTATAACATAGGGGACCATGGGCATCCCTGTCTGGTGCCTCTGCCCAGCCTCCATCTCTCTGAAATAACTGATCCCGTCTTAACTCTGGCGAGCGGCTCACTATATAACATCTTTGCCCATCTTACATATCCGGGCCCCATCCCATATTCCGTCAAAGCCGACAGTAGCCATGGCCACTTGACGGAATCAAAGGCCTTTACCGCATCCAGGGACACTACCGGCATGTCACCCTCCTTATCCCCCGCCCATTCAACGACTCGATGTAATCGCCTGTGATTGTGAGTTATGTTCCTGTTGGGAACATAACCCGTCTGATCCGGGTGTATGAGTTTGTCTATGACTCTTCGCAGTCTACCCGCCAAAACAGCCGTTAGTATCTTGCTGTCTTGATTCAGCATTGATAGCGGTCTATAGGAGCCACAGCTGTTCCCAGGCTTATTCGGTTTAGGGAGCGGTATTATGACTGCTTCCCTTAGCGACTCTGGCAGCTGTCCCACCTCAAACGCTTCATTTAGCATATTCAGCATCGGAGGGAGCACCTCCGCCATGTATGCTTTATAAAACTCGCTCGGAAACCCATCCGCCCCTGGGGTTTTACTAGTTGGCAATTGTCTCACCACCGCTTCTAGCTCCTCCAAAGTGATTGGAGCATCCAGCTCTTCCCTCTCTTCAGCACTTATCCTGGGCAGACCTATGTCTTCAAGCGTTTCCTTTATTCTCTCTTGAATATCCTCCTCAACATCCCCATACAGTTTCCCGTAATACGTGGCGAATTCCTGATTGACTCCCTCCTGGGTATCTGCTACACTCCCGTCCTCCCTCGTTATTGCCCTGATGGTGGGTCTGGGGGTTTCGCTCTTATATAGCCATGCCAGGAGCCGTCCTATTTTATCCCCACCCGCGTGCTGCCGCTCTATGTATTTCTTATAGTTCAGTTTACACAACCTATCCCAATACTCTCCACACGTCTGCTGAAGTTGAAGTACCCGCTCCGCATTCGAACCAGTGTCACCATCCTCCTTTTGCGCTTTCTCCAAATCCCTCTCAACCTCTTGTAAATCAGCCAGGACACCTCCCTGCAGGCTTCGGGACTTTGCTATGGCCACGCCTCTCAACACCACTTTAAAGGCCTCCCATAACGTGCACGCCGAATCTACACTGCCCGTGTTCTCTTCAAAGTAATTTATGATCTCCTCCCTCACCTCTTCTTTAAACACAGGATCTTTGAGCGCCTCCGCTCGGAGCCGCCACGTCGGGATCTTTGCCCTTGGAGGGCGATATTGCCAGCTAACAACCAAGGGCGAGTGGTCCGACAAGACTCTCGCTTTATATTCCACCCGCGCCATCTCCGTTATTAAGCCTGACGTAGCAAAGACATAATCTAGTCTAGTGGACAGCTGTTGCGGGGCCGAATAGTGAGAATACTGTCGTTCTTGGGGGTGCTTCATTCTCCATACATCAGTCAAGTCAAAATCATTGAGCAACGCTTGTAACACCCGTGCCGCCGGGGCAGGTTTTTCCCATTTCTGATCTGATCTATCCACCCTTGGATCTAATACACAGTTAAAGTCCCCCCCCCAGAGTACCGCACTTCCCGTGCACATACCAAGGTGAACACTCAGGGTTCTGAAATACATTGCCGTATTCTGATTGGGAGCGTATGTATTAATTACACTTATCTCTCTGTTCTCTACCATGCCCCTGAGTATGACCATTCTCCCGTCCGCCTCAGCAGTTTCCTGTAACACATGAAAGGGGACATGCGGGGCCACCCAGATAAGAACCCCTCTAGCATAAGCTGAGGATGTTGAACCCACCACCACTCCTTTCCATTTCCTCTTAATCATTCCCAGTCTCTCTTTCGTCAAATGGGTCTCTTGCAACAGCGCAATATCTATCTTTTGTCTCCGCAAGTATAGCATGACCTTATTTCTCTTCAAATAACTGTTTAGACCCCTAACATTCCAGGTAATTATTTGAAGGTCCCCCATGGCTTGTTATGCTTTCCGCCCCCATCCCACCCGCGCAATCCACTACTCGTACCACTTTTCTGGCAGACGCCTGTACTCGATGCTCCGCGGGGTGAGGCCGCCCTACTGGCTAGCCTACTAGTACTAATATGGGGGATAGGGTGCCCACATCCTGTCGCTCCTGATTGCTATAAACTCTACACACTTAACTGTACAATTACCACATATATATGCACTTTACTATATTCAAGTCCTTGCGTGCGCCCAAGTCCATGGGATCTGCTTCCAGTGCCACCCGTACCCAGTACCACCCCTTAGCCATAGCCATCCCCCACAGTTCTACTGGATACCCATTGCACATCCTGTCACGCTACATGTAATGTCCCCAGCCACTTATCGTGTTACTCTTGCGCTTGATCCGCCTCCTGCTCCGGGCAACCCTGCAGGTCTAGCCAGGTCGTCGCTTCTTCGGGCGTGTGGAAAAAAAACATCTTGCTCTTATGTATCACTTTCAGTTTCGCAGGATATAGCAGCATATATTTGATCCCTGCCGCACGCAGCCTTCTTTTGATCGCAACATAGCTGAATCGCTGCCTTTGGACCAGCATTGTGTAGTCTGGATATGCCGTGATGGCGCACGACGCCCTCTCAATGGTTCCTCCTTTGCGGAAGTATTCCAAAATCTTCTCACGATCCTTATAATTCAGTATTTTCGCTATTATAGGCCGGGGGGGAGCCCCCGGTTGTGGCTTCCTCATGAGGGCTCTGTGCGCACGTTCCACCGCAAACCCCTGCGAGAGTTCTGCAGCCCCTATTTCTTGTAAGAGCAGATTCTCGATGTAGTCCGTCGGGTCCCGTCCTTCCTCTCCTTCCGGCAGGCCCACCACACGAATGTTGTTCCTCCTCGCTCTCCCTTCAGCCTCCTCCGCCCGAGTCTCCAGATTGGCTACCTGTTGTTTGAGCACGTGGATCTCTTGTACGTTGCTAGTGCTAGTGTCCGTGTTGATTTTCACGGCACTCTCCAAGCTGCTTGTTCTCTCCGCCAGCCCCCTGACGTCTTGCCTCAGCAGGGTAACCTCTATGCCCACTGCGTCTATTTTGGCCTCCAGGGAAGTGCGCAGGTCCGACATCGCTGTCCCCCATGAGTCTCGCAGCTCCGTTATAGCCGCTAATATCTGATGTTTGTCAGTAACTGCAGCGCTCTCCCCTGGTGCCTCTGCTTCTTTAGACGCTATGACCGCCGGAGATTGCTGTGTTTTGGCGAATGCTTCCATCGTGGATTGCTTGATCTTGGTTTTACCCCCAGCCCCTCGCCCCGACATCTTGCAGCTTTCGTTATGCACCCGGGTTGACTGGCCTCCAGTGCGTAATCTTGCTTTCCTATGTAAGCTCGCCCTCAGTGCGCCTCCCCCGGTATAGGCAGCCTCTGTATGCTGAGCTCCAAGTTCTGAGTGGGCTGTGTCCTCCCACGTATCCGATGTGCCACTGCGTCCAAGAGACCGCACACCATTCACAGCTATTATGCCCAGCTTTGGTTCAATGCTCCCGTGTCTTTTCTCTGGACACCACTGTCACTGTTGCAATGGCTTATCTTCCGGGGCCAGCGAACACTCACAGCATCCCCTACAACAGTAGCTTCGCACCTGGTGCCAGGATGCCAGGCTGCACAAGTGCCTATATCCTCACACTGCAGGCCCCAGACCCTTCCGGAGCCTACTGCATTACCTCAGTTCACCGTGGTATGTTCTTCCGTGCTCCGCGTATGCTCATTTAAACCCCCAGGTTTCCCGTGGCGCTCCACACCAGCAGTGTCCCAGTGGTGCAGCCTACCGGCCCGTGTTTCACTGAGCAGTTTAGTCGTGCAGGGAAGCTGCTACTGTGAATTGTTCGTCAGCCTGCCTACTACCAACTTTGAAAATCACAAAATATCCATTGCTTTCCGGCAGCCCGTTATGCCGTGCACTCCAGGCATGCACACGCTCACTCAGATGTCAGGCTCGCAGTGCGGGACCGGTCATTCTCCGCCTCTACAATGTCGCGTGCCCGTTCTCTCCCATGCCTCCCGGGCCTCACTGCAGGGGGGAGAAAGCTCCTCTGCTCGTCCCGGGCGAGGTCTTCCACTTTCGCCGGGACTCGAGTGCTGGGCATCCGTCACTGGGCCGCGCGCGACTCTGCTCACTTCAGGGCACCGCAAGTTGCAGTCCTCAAGCCGCCGTCGGGCTGCCCATCCATATCATTGCGGGCCGTGGCACTTGCTCGCCGAGCATTCCTTTGTTCACTGCCGCCGCCATCTTGTTGTTTACCATTTCGCTTCGCTGGCTCCCGATACAAAGTAGCGCGTCTTCTGCTACAGTATCTCCAGCAGTCCTCCGATGCACTCAGACTGTGCCTGATCCGTTCCCACACCTATCCATGTGCTCTGAGGTTAAAATGTTCTGCTAAAGCGTGCGTTTTTCCTTCGGATCACCTCGTCGGATCACGGAGCTCACGGATAGTGCAGCCTACTCCATGGCTGCTTGGCCACGCCCCCCAAGTCTTGGACTAGTTGATGAGTGGTCTTTATAATAACATATACAATATTTTTTAGTATATACCTTTGGAAAAACGTGTTGTAAGATGCAACTTTTACACAGATTTGTAAAGAATTGCAGTGGATCGGAAGCGGAATTTCCTTTCCAAACTCTATTCAGAGACAGTAGCTAACTAACTTTGCATGCTCACAGAGTGGCTTACCTCATTAGTCAGTTGCGCCCATGGAAATAAATGTGCGCATGACAGTCAACCAGTTCCGCACATAGAGAAAAATAATTAGAGGGAACATTGTATGTGGAGTGCTGAACCAATCAACTGTATCCCCTTTCCCACTGCTCCTGTAAAATTTCTGTTACAGTGACAAGCATACCTTTCATGGCTGGTGGCAGTGGATGTTTTCTAGCGACATTTGTGTTATTTTTACTCGCAGGCTGTCCACCCAGCCGTGGTAATGCACATAAGAGTCACCATTCATCTAGAATGGTGGCTGTATTCTTTTTTTGCCATTTTTCGTGTGTTTGTTTTCTTGGTCCTTCTGCTGTCCAGGGAGGGGGAGGTCCTGGTTTGATTGTTATTCGGCGGGAGCGCTTTGTGCAGCCCGCCGAGGCTCGAGAGTGTCTGTTATGACAGAAAATGAGCGAGGAGTCTGAAACTCTGCTTTTTGTCTCCTGGCATGCATGCCTGGAACCAGCCCTAACTGGGAGGCTGGCTGTCCTAAAAGGACAGCTGTCCCCCAAAGTTCGAATGCAGCTTGTGTGTTGATTGGCTGTGTTCCGGGATAAATGGCCTGGATCTGGAAGCTGAAGATAAGTCGACTATTGGAGCTGAATCGGATGAGGAAGAAGGGCTGATTCCAGCGACCAGAGAGACCTGCTGTGTAACCACTGCCTGTGCTGACCCCTTCTGCCATGTGACAGAGGCACCCCGAAGATGATGACTGGTGGGACCAATCGATCTTAAGCTGCCCTGGATTTTGAGCCATCCCACAATGAGTTGTGACCTTCCTGGACTGCAAACCGGCAATACACTGGGGCCTCAAGGCTGAGTGCTGTGCAACTTCTACCTGTGAAAGAATCTAGCTTAAACTTCAGTGGACTCCTGCTGAATCTCCAGAAGCAAGATTCCACTCCTTGAAGTCCCCTCACCAGAGTACTGGACTGAGATAGCGAGGCGAATCGATCAGACAACCGTTCTTCATCTGGTACCCTGAAAAATGCCCCAAATACACAGCTGCAAACAGCACCAAAGAATCCTATTCTGGGAGCCTTTCCTCCTGACTGCTGCTACAATTTCCCATCCACTGTCCTTTCTTTTATTCCCCACGACCAAAAATCCAGAGACCCTGTCCTGTGCTGCTGCATCGTGAAGGCTTCTCTCTGCAAGCTCTTCACGGCTGAAGTACTGTGTGGCTTGAGGCAAATACCTGAAGTCTTGTGTAGCTCCTGTGTGGCTAGGGTGGTAATTTGTGTAGTTGGTAGCTCGCCTATACTGTTTGCCCAGGCCTATTTCTAGAATACATGTAGGGAACTACATGTAGAAAGCCTGAACACTTCCACTAACTCTAAAGTCAGTTACTTGTTTGAGGAGAAATACTCTGGAACTCTAACTTTCTAGCATTTGTGCCTTATCCTGACCTGCCTAATGTTGACCATTGGACCACCAGTGTCCCCCTTCTGCTTCTGAGAACACTCATGCCCTAGATTAGTGAAGTACTTCCAAAGTATAAGGACTCTGTGAAGAAATTATGACAAGTGTTGCAAAGTAACTACTTGCTATGTGTTAGTGCTGTACCTGTATATTCCTAGATAGAATACGTTACAAGAGTTACAAAGTTCTGACTTACCTGTGAATTGCTTACTGCCATTCTGAAAAGTAACACAATGTAATTTATTTACCTTTTGGATTGTGTTCCACTATTCTAGAAAGTGACATTGTTAGTATAATTGTATTGTTGCTTGAAACAGAATAGGTGTAACCGTTTACTATCAATACGGTCTGCTTACCCTGAATTGCATACTTCTATTCTAAATGTGGTTATATACTATTTTTATATTGTGTTTGACTTAAAATAGTACTTGCTTCTCAAATGCATTCTCTACAATATATCCGTGCATAAGTGTTCCTTTGGACCATATGAAGTTCTCTGGACAATACCATAGCCCTTTCTCCCTCCTAAGATAAGCCTGGCTGCTCTGTCATAGCTACAACTACCTTGAGCAGTGCAGCCTTATAATACGAGTTGGAGTGTCTATATTTCCCAAGATATAGTTTTATAAAGTTCCTGTGGGTGGACTTTAGAAAAACTGTCCTAACAAGAGCAACCTCAACTAACCGCTCCTCCAAGTTCAAATTGATAAGGTTCTGCGCATGGTGCACACTACAGGGCCTACAATCTCTGAGCATACACCCAGACCAGCTCCTTCCATACCTCTTATCATTGGCTCAGAGTGGCCTGTCCCATTGCTCTATTAGGATACACTTGGCGACTATCTCTAGGCATAATGGGCAAGGGACGCTGCACCACTTTTTAGTGATGGACTAAAACACTTGGCGAGACCTGTTTAGATTGTTTCTACCTACCAGGAAAGCGGCTCCTCAATGCAACCTGAACACAGTACTTGCGAGTCTCATAAGGGCCCCATTCGATCCCTTGGTGACAGCACAGATAAAATTTGTATCATGGAAAGTGTCTTTCTTGGCGGTGATCACCTCATTGAGTAGAGTGTCAAAAATACAAGCACTGACTGTTAACGAAACATGTTTACGGTTTGGAAGGGATAGGGTGATGCTGAAAACCAATCCCTGCTTCATCCCTGAAGTCAAAACAGACTCCCGCTTGAACTCTACCACCATGCTACCAACTTTCTTCCAAAACGCCAAGTCACAGACAGAGATTGCCCTACACTCCCTGAATGTAAAGAGAGCAATAATGTATTATTTGGACAGAACACAGCCCTTCAGAGACTCTACTCAACTCGTTGTAGCCTTTGGCCTGTCCAATAAAGATAAGGCGATCTTGAAACAAAGGTTATCCAGATGGATCTTTTCTGCGATTTCCCTCTGTCATAAAAATGCAAACAAGCTGTTGTTGGGGAAATGTCTGAACCCCTTCCACTAGGGCCACAGCAGCTTCTGTAGCACTGTGGGCAGGAATCCCACTGACAGACATTTGTCGAGCAGCCCCCTGGGCGGTGCCCCACTCACTCACCAAACACCTACTGTCTAGAAGGGCAACATGCGACAGACACAAGGGTGGGGTGAGCCATCCTGCGGCGCCTGTTGCAGTAAAGTAGGCCTTTATCCGTTCTGCCTCCAACATGTCAAGTGTACTGCTATATCTTCTATTCACAGCATGTGAATCTATGAAAGCTCCAATGCTGGAGAAGGAATATGTTTCTTACCTGCAACTCCATTTCTCCAGCATTGGTTTATTTCATTGGTTCACATGCGCCCTCCTTCCTCCCCAAGGGGTTAAAGGGCTAATCTCCGGTATTGACAATGGTCCGTACTTGCCTGTTAGAATCTAAACATGCCGCCAGGGGGGCTTACTACTCAACCTCCCATTGGCTGGGACCGAAAGCACCCATGAGGAGGATAGCCTACACAATGCATGTTTTTTTCCTTAAAAAGTAGTGTGTAATGAGGGTAACTGGCCTGATTACTGGAAATATTCACAGCATGTGAAGTTATGAAAGATACCAATGATGGAGGACTGGAGTTACAGATAAGAAACTTACTCCAATCCTTATAAAACCCTTTGCTCACACTTCTATGAGGAAATGGGGTTGGGGTCCTACCTAGAATCAGGTCCCTCATATCCTACGTAACATGACATCATCTAGGCATAACTTTCTTTACCACTGCTGAAAAAGGCAACCTGTGTACCCTGACCTTCTATTTTATTTAGTGGTTCTCCTAGTGAAAATTAGTACTTTTTACTTCCTAAAACCGCTTTTAGTTAAGACCTTCCAACCGAGACAGTCCTAGATCCAATGCTGTAGCCATTTTTTTCCTCTTTATATATGGGCTTAAAAGAGAGTTTCCGAATACATAATCCACTCAACTTCTTGAAAGGAGAAGGAAGAGTTTTTAAAGAGCCCAGAGCTCAGAAATGCGTACATGATGGTGCCTTTTACACTTGCTGGAGTCTGTTTCTTTTTATTTTTGTTGGTACCTTTTTGTTGGTACCGTTAAGGTAAGACAGGTGACTAGGGGAGCCCTTCTTCTGGATAGAACAGCCCCTTTAGAGAACAGGCTACCTGTTATTGTTTAGTTTCCATTTTGTACAGGAAAAGTAAGGGGATGTGGCGATTAATCCAGGAAGCTTGGTTAGAGCAGTAAGCATGAGCTCTGTGTATGTTCAGCTCGCCACCTGACAGTTTTGCTCTTGAGGCAGTTAAGTTTGCCCAGCAACAGAACTGATGGTCCATAAGGTGCCCAGATCTCGTCAGTGTTTCCAGCTTCGACTCTCTTGGTCCAATGTAAGACTTGCTAGATGGTGAGAAGTAGTATACTTTTTTATTTATTTTTACATTTATAGTAGCGCTCCAAGCCTTCGGGCATGTGGGCGCTAATTACATAGGTTGGTAAAGAGTGGCGACTCCAAGTAGGTTGAACAAGTTAGGTAAACAAATGAGTCTTTTAATTTTTTTCTGAAGAGCTGGTAGGGAGCCTCAGATCGTAGGTGAAGTGGCAGATTGTTCCAGAGGTCAGCCATGTCTGTTGGGAAGCTAGATCCACTGCTTGTTTTTATCTAAATATGACAGTAAGTAGTTGTTGGCTGTTGGGAGATCTGAGTGGTCTGGCTGGTGAGTATATTTATGACCATCTGGGTGAGGTAGGTGGGGGCTTTATTGGCCAAGTAGTGGTGTGCGATAGAGAGGATTTTAAATTAAATTATTTCCCAGATGGTTAGCCAGTATACTGACCACTGTATCTCCGAAATGCAGTCTGTTTTGTTCAGGTCCAGAGCTGCTCGGAAGGCATTGTTTTGAATGACCTGAAGCCTGTTCAGGTTCTCGTCTGAGATCTCGCAGAGTAAAGCATTACAATAATCCAGTTTGGACAGCACAAGAGCACAGGCAACCATGAGGCAGTGGTGGTGGATAAGAAAGGTCTTCTGCGTATACGTTTTGTAGTGTAGGCTGTTGCAGAGGTGATATTGTTGATTTGGCGGGTCATGTTGAGCGAGGCATCCAGGTAAATGCCCAGTGTTTTGGCTGAGGTGGAGACGGGAATCTTGGGACCATTGTTGGAATACATGTCCAGATTACTGCTCCTCCCAAATGATTTAGATTACGGAAAATATATTAACACGTGGAGAATGCATAGATGGTGGTATAGAGGAGAGGGGGGAATCTTATGAGCAGGAACCAAATGGCGGGAGGCATGTGTATTTTGGAATGGTATGCCGGGTAAAACTAACTATTGCTTTGTGATAGTGCCAGATAGAATATTTCATGTGTGCGATGCTTCTAATATGAATTAACACTGAATTTAAGAGTAGGCCTGAATCCTTGCAGCCCATGTCGTAGATGCAGAATAACAAGGCCCCATTTCCTGCTTGAGTATCACATTCTAATTTCCAGGCATGTGGGGAACACGCACGTACACCAACGCATGAATGTATCTAGCTAGGCCTCTAAACAATTAGGTAAGAATGCGACCAGGCAGAGGTCTTCAGCTGCCAAAACATGAACAGAGATTTAGGACACTAGCGCCCCCTAGAATAGTGGTAATTTCATTTGAACTACCAGATGCATAGGTGAAACGCTCTTAAATCCTTCACGAATTGGATGGATTAGTGGGATACTAGGTCTATCTCTGGGGAGGGGTTACTGATACAGGGGTGAGCAGAGAACAAGGTCTGTGATCTGTTCCAGGGAGAGCAAAGGGTGATGCCAAAGTTATAAGATTGCAATGGGGAGGTATGGTGGGGGCTCCTCCGTGTCTGGGATGTGAAAAGAGTTGCTTTGTTTGCAAGGACCAGGCTGACCTCGAAGTTACCTCTGAGTTCATGTTGATGACCAGGTGCATTTCACGGAGTTAGGAGCAAAATAGGCTGGTGTCTTTTTAAATTTAACCAATTACCTTGCAGCTCTTCGAGGTGAAGAGAAGATGGAGGAGAAGACGACACAACCAATTGGAGAAGGGTCCATATGTTACTATTCGCATGTAAGTAGGCAGTAGCCAATAAGGCTGGGGATGAATACTGTATACCAAATACGTCATGAATGACGGTTTGTACCTTTTGTAAGCTGAACTTCACTTTGATGGAGAGAGCTCTGCAGCAGTGGACTAATAATACCCTGTCACTATTTTCTTTTTGTATACAAAATAAAGCTCTTATTCTTCTTGAAAAAAGGTGCACCTAGCCTTTTTCCCCTGAAGGGGTTGTTTTTTCTATGTCTGGTTGTTGTGGAGTTGCCCTTCACCATTTATGGTGAAGAGATTGTATGCCGGGCCGAGGTTTGTGAGATGAGTTGTATGGCCGACTAGAAGGAGCTCTGTCTTCTCGTCGTTGAGGCAAAGGCTGTGTTGTGCCATCCAGGTTTGGATTGTTCGGAGAAGGTGTTTACAGTGCAGCAGTCTTCATAAGAACCCGACAGGGGGAGGAGTATTTGTGTATCATCCACGTCGTTGGTGAAGGAAATTTCCATGGAGTCAAGTTGGTCAAACAGAGGGTTTGTGTAAATGTTTTAGAGGGTTGGGGAGACACAGGATTCCTGTGGGACGCCACAGGACGTTGCTGTAGGTGGGGCTGCGGCTTCACAAATGAAGACTTGTGTAGTTCTTTTTTCAAGGAAGGAGGCAACCCAATTGGCTGCTTCTAGTCAGAAATGTGCTACCGATGTCAGGCGGTGGCATAGGGTTTTATGGTCCACCAGATCGAATGCAGCAGAGAGATCAAGTAACATCAGATTAGAGTTTTCCTGCATCATTGGCTTTGTCCAGTTGATTCTTCAGGTCAAGGAGGGTGGTTTCTGTTTTATTACCTGGGCAGAAGCCAGATTGGTGGACGGAGGATGCAATGTTCTTCCAGGAAGGCTTGAATTTGGATGTAGGTGATCCTATGTAGGATTTTCAATAGGAAAGGGGACGATGGTGATGGTCTGATAGTTGGTGTGTATGGTTGGGTCAAGGGATTGTTTTTTTTGTTTTATTTTAGTAGGGGGGAATTCAGGATTCTTTGAGGCTGGAAGGGACGATGTTAGATGCAAAGAAGGCATTGATAATGGCGGTGAGAAGGGGGTGGTGAGTGGTTCCAGGCATTTTTCGACAAAGGTGGCTGGACAGGTATCTTCTTTGCACTGTGATGGCTGGAGGCCCATTACCACGTTTGCAAGGTAATGTTCTGCGATGGGCATGAACTGAAAGTGCTGTGTGTGAGCAGAAGGTGCATTGAGTAGGGTCTGTGGAGGGCTAGCGGCCATATTGTGCGATTTGACTTTCATTTTGCATTGTAGTTGTGCAATTTTGCCAGTGAGGGCGTCTTGAATGTTACTGCACCAAGTATTATCTTTGGTGATGGTCGATGATGATGACGTGGGTGTTTTGAGTTTATGGAGGATGATGAATAATTTGCGCGAACTTGAGGCTGTTTCTAATATTCTGCTGTTGTAGGAGGCTGCCTTGGTTGGGAGGATTGTTTGTTTATATTTTCTAAACTGTTCTGAGAATAGTGCCTTGTTTGAAGCATTTGGGTCTTTCTCCCAAGCCACTTCAGCGGCTTGATTTTCTGCTCGTAGGGAGTGGAGTTGTGTGGTTGGTATTCTTTTCTTTGTGTGGCTTGAGTGGAGCTAGGGACTCCACTGCGTTGGATAATTGGGAATTATACAGTTCTACTAAGGAGTTGATGTTGTGGTGCGTCAGTAACTCAGAGGGAAGCAGTGGTAGTAGCCGATTGCTTGGGGGGGGTACTGGGTACTGGGTACTGTGTGCTAATGTACGGGGTAGACAGGAAGTCGAGATGCTGTGTTTCTGTGGCATAGATAAGGAGAAGGTTACACAGTGGTGGTCAGTCCAAGGGATTTGAACCTTGAAGTTAACTGACGTGTTGTGGTTGAGTAACCAATCTAGCGTGCGACCTTGGGAGTGTGTAGGGTCTAAAATCTGTTGAGAGCATCCAAGGGTGGAACTGCTTTTGGCTAAGGCGTGGGTGTCCAGCAGGTCGTTGAAACCATGATTTAAGTCTTTCAGGACTAAGAGCTGGATGTTGGGATTAAGGTTGGCACTTATGTCTTGAAAAAGGACGTCCTAGAAAGTGTTGGTGGTGGTGGTGTCCAGTTATAATGTCGACTGCAAAAAGTTGAATGCAAAAATGTTGGAAAAAAAACATTCGAAAAAAAAAAAAATTCTAATGTGGTTTTTTTTGTATGTTTTTTTGGGGTCTAGCTAGTAAAAATAAATGGGGGGCTGGGGGCGAACCCCCCCCCCCCCATAAAAAAAAAAACAGAATTTTTTTTTTCTACATTTTTTTTTCCTACATTTTTGCAGTCGACATTTTCACTATAAACCGTTGGTGGTTGGGGGTAGGAGGTCAGTATAGTAGGTAGAGTAAAATGGAGTAGTGAGGTGAGCAACTGAGCTTAGTGGCTAGGGTTTCAAATTTGCGGATAGGAGCAATGGTGGTCAGACGAATTGAGATAGAATCGTTGTGAATGAAAGCAATGCCTAAAGAGCGAAAAGGAGGATGCTTTAACTGTGCTCTTCTCTTGAAAGACAACACAGCAACAGGATACATCAGCAAAGGAGTTGTTAGCAAAGAGTTCCATACATCAACTAGACCCAAGTCACTAAGGCAGACCTCTGTGCCCCTCATTACCCACCACACGTTCCTCTGTCAGTGAACTAACCTCTGGGTTACTGCACCCACAAGGAACAAAAGGGAGGCCTGATTAAGGGATGGATTTCAAAAGAAAAAATCTTCTATTAACAATGCCCAGATATATTAAAGCTGCAACAATGGACTTGGGGGGTGGACAGGGAACCAAAAGAGGCCCTGGATATAATTTTCAAAGTGTCCCCATATTACACGTTTTCAGCAATCCCAAGCCCTTTCCTATAAGAACATTTGAAAATAAAATAGGTTGCCACACAAAAGAGACCGAGGGTGCAGATGCCTACCGGGACATCTTCAGAGTTCCCTATTGGGCAGTCCACCCCTGTTTGGACTTACTCTTTCCAGGAAGGAAGGAAGGAAGGCGCGCTTCAAGATCAACCTGCACTTTATCACAGAAGTACCCTGAAAACCACCGGAACATTCGAGCAGATCACAAGATTCAGAAATGCTAGGGCAGTATGACAAAATGCATTTTGAAAAGTTGCAATGTATTTCGTTCTGCCTCTTCTGGCCCTTTTACCTGGACTTGGTTCCTGGGTGCAGGTATATCTTTCCCGTTACCGGTTTGTCCAGGGTCTTGGCATCTAGTGCAGAAAGATTACATGGAAAGACCTAGAGGCTTGTACTGTGCTTCTGTCGGTAATGACCAGAGACCTGCATGAAAATAAAAAGCTTGCAAACTACATTTTCCGTCAACCCTAAGAAATAGTGTAGGGCAGAGGAAAGCTCATGTGATACACCACATATCACTTCATAGGTCTTTTTCCGGTTGTCTGTCTCTTTATTCTCTTACTTTGATGCTCTGAGGAACAGGTAAGTGGACTTGTGTAGAGTCCAGTTGGCGCGATAATGAGGTGAAATGAAAGGTTTATGCACAGCTCTTCAGACCTTGCTGAGCGGCAACACCAGCTTTCAGCCATGGGATACTTAAGGAATAGTGCGCTCAAAAATTTAGTTGTCCCGATCGATCATGCAAGTCATTATAGAAGACACATTCGGCACACCTTGAATCGCAAGTCTTCGGCATCATCTTCTTGCTAGACCGTTATAAAAGATGACCGGTTGCTCCTTGTTACTGGTACCACCAAAGGACATATCGGCCCCGGGCGATCGTCCCACATCAGCGTAATCATGATACATCTGTTTAGGTGGATCTGCCACTGCCTGTTGAAGAAACAATCACTCGGCATCTGGAAACGATGACATTCTCAGAAAGGAAGAATATAGCTGTGTACAAAACATAACAAAAATATATTTCAGTAGCCGTTCTTTATTCATATTTATCCATTTACCCTTTAATTCTGCACCGGGTGAAACCTAATAATGAACATAAACCAGAAACAATGGAAACACAGAGAAAACATTGTGGACAGTTGGAGTCTACAATGTGCTTGAGAGGTTAGTGCTGTGGAGTATGTTTAGCTCTCAATGGGATGCGGAAGCTGATGGAAGAATTCGAACAACACATAGATGGCATTATCACTGAATATTATCAACGTACTTGCTGGTAGGTGGAACCTGGGGGAACCCAGAAGTGGGCTCCATGCTCACTGTGCTCAGAGAGGCACAGCTCCACCTCACTGATGAGGCACACCAAGGCTAAAACACGTGTATGGGGTTGCTGTAGGTACTCTAGTTCAGAAGGGAATTGCCAGACATTTCGGCGCTGGACTGCCCATGTGCCCGGGACAAATACATGCAGGTTGTGTTTGTGTGTTGTCACAATATGTCCCAACCAACAACCCATTACAATGTAAGCAAGCAATATCAGTCAGAAAATGAAACCTTGACTCATTCGTCTATAAACTCGTCTTCAGTAAAACTTAAATTATATTTGGTATTTCTATTCTCTTGGCATAACAGAGTGTCTGCCTAAATCAACGGTTTTCATAAAATGAAATTATATGTTCCATTGTCCCGTTTTAAAATGGTGAACCTTATCATTTCTGTGGGTATTACACACCTCCCGCCCTTCAATCCATAGCGAATCCTCCCTTTCTTCAAAGGATGAACAACAATTGAACCTTCTTGTGAGTGCCTAGTTTTGTTTTGGAAGAAGGAAAGCCACAAATCAAAAACATACTGTACAAGACGCGTCGGTGTGAACGCCCCATAAGCAACATCAAATGCAGTGACCTTCACTTCATGGGAGCGATTAGGCTGGCCGACCAAAGTGGCATTTGAAATACGTTTGAAAAACAAACCAATTGTTTGCTGGCATCCACCAATGCCGCGCTATTGTGTATTCTTTTTCACTCTTATATATTGATTTAGTTATTTTATGACAACAGTTCCAGTTAGGGTCCTCCCCATTGTCACGTCTGCGTACGCCCTGTTTTCACGGAGGAATGTGCTCTGCGGATAATGTGAGGCACTGGCAAGTCATAAATCCAAGTGCCCTTCCATCTCCACTGAACTTCCCATGCACTAATAAATGTAGGAGGAGAGGTGGTATATCCCGCCCCCCATGCACCATTCTCTTACTGGGTAAATGACATATAAGCTAAGGGGGAGACATCTCCACCCCTCCTGTACCTATTTACATCACCTATGTTTCATATAAGTGTATTAACGCTGTGCTAATGTGTACACTTTGAACTTGATTTTGTGTCCTTCCAAACACCATCTTTTTCTAGGCCCTCTGACACCTCTGTCAGCTCAGCGCATCTCCTGTTCTCACGGAAATGCAGCTATTCATTTTTTAAAGTAGAGGGTATCGAGCCCTGACTGTCAAGTCAAATGAGGGATGAAAGGGTCTCAACCCCCTTTCCCGAACCACAGAAGCTGAATAGATCGACACTCCCACCATGGTTGACAGGGGCGTCTGAATGTAAATACACAGATAACCACGTGGCAGCCAATGGGGGAAAGACGGAGTTGGGGAAAGGGTGTGGAATGACAAAGGGAAGGTAGGGAATAGAAAATATGCATTTCTTAACACATCACTTAATACTGAAACTTCATAGTTGTGCACTCCATGCTTGATACTGCCTATCCTATTCAACTCCTGAATATACTATGTAGCACCTAGGGTTCTTAATTATACTCTAAAATACCCATGACCATGTACATGTGTGTATAACGTGTATAACACATAGCAAACAAGAAGCAACATAAACTGTATGGCACACACAAGGGAATCTTCCCTACATGAATTCAACATGACACATTGTTCTGTGGACAGTCATTGAACGTGAGCAAACGTAAGCGAAAACGTAGATCATGACTTGTCTGTAGTTGGATGCATGAATTAGTAAAGAGTCCTCTCTTTACTGCGAGTATTGCCTCATACTCGGGGTATAAACAAAGTTACCAACAACCTACTGAACCAACGCCAGTAGCTCATGAAAATCGCTCAGGATTTAGCACTGAAACACCATGCTTGAGACATTAATGTAAATACTTGAATGTACTTATCTTAGGGTCCGGGTGACTCGAGAGTACATCCGGACATTAGGACATGCCACTGTTGGAGCACCGTAGCCAGAACCACTGCCTCGCATAGTCTGGAGCTCAAAGCTGGAGTATGGAAGATTCACCGCTGCGGCCGGGGAAGCTGCTGAGTAACTGCCGTAGCCCGCAAGGATCAACAGACTCGGGCCGACAACTCTCTCTCACCACCGTGATTGCCTGCAGCCCCCGCTCGTTGCCTGATTACAGAGATTGCCATCAGTTCGTCCAGAGCCCTATACACGCCGTCCTAATCGCCCGTGCTGCACAAAATCAATTATCAGCACCTGTGCTCGGGCGGTCAACGGCTAAATACTCCCCTGATGGGTTCCAGCTGTCTCACGGCGTGAACTCCAGTGACTACAATTTGCCCTTAAGCATGCTGGGAACCATAGCCTTTACCTCACTTTCTCCTATACTGTCTCCTGGGCTTGCCCCACACCCTATTCCTGACGCTGAGAAAATGTGCTCATTCAAGAATGTGAGACAAAGACCTGCTCCGACCTTAGTGGCCCATCCATCTGCTGACTGACTTATGCCCTCTCCACCCCCTCCCTGCAGGCCACGGTCCCCTGAACCCATGCCCCCTATTCCCTTTGAATGCATCTGGTCACCAGACCCTACCCCCGCACCACCTCCAATTCACCTACCATATACCTAATGTAGAGTGGTCATATATTTTGGTAACCGTAACCCCTATCCCCACTGTGTTTGAAATCATAAGACTCCAAAGGCCGCAAATCAAAGATCTTCCCTTCTGATAAGGCATCCGAAGGAACAACCCCTAACACATGCCCCCATAAAAATATAGGTCGGAATGCACCTATTTCACACTGACATCCCCCTTTCATGCAGTGTTTTGCTTACAGTCGTTAGTTCTTGCATGTCAAGTTTGTGTCATGATGCCTACCCCCGGGGAACCAGACCAGGTCCAGCAACACTGGAAGCAGGCATCAAGTTATTTTGAGCAAGCCCAAAAGCCCCTGCTAGGGGCTGTTTGGGTGCGGTCCTGGCGCCTATGGCGCCAGGCTCATATGGAGAGTCAGTCCTGGCGCCATAGAGTAGAACCTGATGCAGACCATGCTGCAGAGCTCCAAGCCAAATGAGGCTTGGAAGGGACTATTTTACCTAGGGACTATTTTTTACTCGGGTGGGGCTGGGGAAGAATACTTACCTGGGACTACTTTGGAGGCTATTTAAACCACGTTATTCGCGTTATTCTGCATCCAGCAGCGTAACGCTCACTGTGTCTGCAAGCCTGCATCCAGTCTTCTGCCACGCTCGCCTCGAGTCTGCAGCTCCTAGAAAAAGGGAGGAACAGAAGGAGAATGGTTAGAATAAGAGCAAACCTTCGATCCTTACCTGAATTCCAGATCCACCGCACCTTCGAGCTGGAAGAAAGAAGCATTTATGCGCGCCGCCTCGCCTGCTGCAGTGCTGCGCTGAACTCACCGGCCTTCGCAGCATCTTCACGATCCACCGCATCCTTCTGCGCGTTCCCGCCGTATTCTGGCACCTAAGGGGAACACAAGAACAGCAAAGGTGAGCCAAGGACATAAACAGAGGCAATAGTAACTACCCCCATAGACTTACCTGATTACCGCCGGGGGTTATATTCCTCTTCACGGGTCGGCGCAGTCCCCATTGCATCCTCGCCGCACCCCGGCCCCTAAGGGGAACAAAAGGACGACAAGGTGAGACAAAGGGACAAATAAGGGGAACTCTTTTCACCGCAATAGACTTACTTAATTTTACCGCCGGAGGCATAATTCCCTGAACTTCATATTTTCTCGCCACACCTGAATAAGGGAACAAGCAGCTTACATTCTGGCCTTATTTTATTGAACTGTGTAGGATAAGCCAAATCCTTACCTGAACTTAGTCAGCTACCACGAGGAACTCTTCGCTGGGGTCAAGCTGCAAACAGCAAGGAATCGGACAAGAGTGAAAGTCAGACATGTGAACTCTTACGAACTACATATTTTTTGGAGTCAATATTGTTCTGGAACTCACCAATTCCTTCGAGCCAGTGAAGCAACTGGTTATCAACGCGCCCCTGCGCTCAATGCAGGATGGAGAGCTCATCTTTTCAAACCATCAGGTGAGACTATAAGAGGGGACATCAAAGGTGATCTGTGGGGAGAACAGCAGGAGTGGGGGGGAATTTACGCTCAACTCCACGGGTGGTTAATTCCCTTTCTCCATTTGCAGAAGAATATTCCTACGGGCCAAGCAAACGAAGCTAGGTGGGCCAGTCCAGTCCGTCATCTCGGCCCTATGCGTCACATTAGTGGAGACTGCAGCTGTCCAGTTCAGATCGACGCCTCTGTGGGAGCCAGGTGAGCGTAACATAACGCGAAGCATACCCACAAATTCCCACCCGGGTGTTATGGATACCTCGGAGACTGACCAATTGGCCCAATTACTAGGGGAACTGAGGGCTGAAGTGCATTCAGCCCGTCAAGAAACTAATGCTCTTAGGAGAGAACTGATTTTGTCAAAGGAGCAAACTGATGACCTCGCTAGGCAACTATTGCAAAGCCAGGCTGGACAAGCACCCCTACCTGGTTCCGAGGGTAATCCAGCTCCTGTGCTATCGAGTAACCTTGTGCAAATAAACCTACCAGGAAATATTCCATTAGCTCCACCCGAACGCTTTGCCGGAGATCCCAAAAGGTTTGCCGTGTTTATGAACCAATGCCGCCTGCACTTTTTATGCAGACCTGGAGCCTTCCCAAACGACCAAGCCAAGGTAGCCTTTGTATTGTCATATCTCAGCGGCAGTGCAGCTTATTGGTCAATTTCACTAGTCACTCAGGATGACCCAATTCTTCGGGATTTTTAGGGCTTTCAAACTAGCGTGGAAAGACTATTTGCCCGGCACTCCCAAGGACAGGCCCTGGATAACGAACTTTTGTCCCTACGACAGGGTAACCAGGACCTTCTATCCTACATCGCGACCTTTAATAGGTTGATAGTGGAAACTGAATGGCCTGAGGTAAAACGAATCACAGTATTTCATCGAGGGCTTCGAGGAGAACTCCAGGATGTCTTGGCTCAAGTCATGAACCCACCTCAAGACTGCACTGAATATATAGACTTAGTGGTCCAGTTAGATCACAGACTTCAAAACAGAAAGGCTGATCGAGCCAAGTTTGAGAATCGGGTGTTGGTCAAAACTCACGCTAACCCCAAAGGAGCAGATGCTTCAGAACCCATGCAAATCGGAGGGGTTAAAAGACCCTTAACCCAGAAGGAAAGAGAAAGGAGACGACAAATGCAATTGTGTCTATATTGTGGAACTTCTGGGCATTTTCAACGGGATTGCCCTGTAAAACCACCCAAGAAGGTGGTAGGAGCTGCTGATAAAAGCCATATGGAGTCAGACTCGGGAAACAACCACGCCCGACAAGCGTAGAGGTCCGCTTGCCGAGCTTGAAGAAGGATACTCAGACCTCGCATTTCATCATACCAATGGTCCTCGTAGATCCAAGGCAGCCATCGCGTATGCATGCAGTAAGGGCATACATTGATAGCAGGGCCATAGGAAACTATGTGGACTATGAATTGGCTTCCAGGATGAATCTACCTCTCTGCCGAAAAACCACCTCAGATGTCATCACCACAGTCGATGGAACTGAAATTGCCTCTGGGCCTGTAACTCCCTCCACCCCAGAGATGACACTATTGGGTCAGGATGGGCATTGAGAGACTATTGTGTTCGATCTAATCAAAGCCCCACAGTTCCAAATAATACTGGGGATACCTTGGTTGGAAACACATAATCCTTGTATTGATTGGCGAGAGAAGAGAATAACATTCCCGGATTGTGCACAAACCTGTTACCCAAAGAAAAATCAGAACGTAGGCCTGGCCACAGTAACCACAGCAGTCCTGCAACTACCTCCAGAATACCAAGAATTCCAGGATGTCTTCCAAAAGGAACGGACAAGCACCTTACCTCCTCACAGATCGTACGATTGTCAAATCGATCTCATACCCGGTGCACAACCACCATGTAGCAGGATCTATGCCCTTACGGAACCTGAGAACCTTCACCTACGACAATATCTAGACCTGTACCTTGCCAATGGCTTTATTCACCCATCCAAGTCCCCTGCATCTTCAGCTTTGTTCTTCGTGCCCAAAAAGGAAGGTGACCTCCGAACGTGCATAGACTACCGTGCATTGAACCAGATAACTGTTAAGAACCAATACCGATTGCCTCTGATCCCTGAACTATTAGACCAAGTGAAGGACGCTTGTATATACACTAAATTAGATCTCCGGGGGGCATACCATTTGGTACGTGTAAAAGAGGGCGACGAATGGAAGACTGCTTTCCGCACTAAGTATGGGTTATTCGAGTACCAAGTGATGCCTTTCGGGTTGTGCAATGCACCAGCAGCCTTCCAATACTTCATGAACGATGTCCTTTGTGAACTCATTGACGTTTGTGTTGTCGTGTATATCAATGATATTCTAGTATACTCCTCTTCAGTATCTGACCATGTGAAGCAAATCCGAGCAGTCCTTGAGCAATTGCGCCAGAACAAATTATACGCAAAACTAGAAAAATGCGTTTTTCCATGCCACAGAAGTTGAATTCCTTGGGTTTATCCTGACCCAAAAGGGAGTCCGAATGGACTCAAGAAAGGTGGACGCAATCCTTAAGTGGCCATCACCAAGTTCAATTAAAGGACTACAAAGCATGCTTGGCTTTGCCAATTTCTACCGCAGATTCATCCCAGATTTATTACATGTCGTACATCCCATCACAGCACTCTTGCGAAAAAATAAACGCTTTATATGGACTGAAGAAGCTGGAAAAGCCTTCCAAGAGCTGAAAACGAAATTCACGTCTGCACCTGTGTTAAAGCACCCACGCCTTGAACTTCCATACATAGTGGAAACTGATGCATCCAGTCTAGCCATGGGAGCTGTCCTGTCTCAAAAGGACCCTGAAACTGGCCAGCTTCACCCAGTAGCATTTTGGTCCATAAAGTTCTCGGCACCCGATTTCAACTATGCGGTTACCAACAAGGAGTTATTAGCCATTAAATCTGCCTTCAAGGCTTGGCGGCACTATCTTCTCGGTGCCAGGCATACCATTACTGTGATCACCGATCACCGGAACTTACAGTATTTAAAAACAGCTAAGGCCCAATCGTCATGTCAACTGCGATGGGCATTGTTCTTTGCCGAGTTTGATTTCGTGATAACCTATCGACCAGGTTGTAAGAATGGTAAAGCAGACACCTTATCCCGGATAGGGATGGGAGAGGCAGAAGTGAACCCAGAACCAGTACCTATAATTTCCGAACAAAGGATCCTTGGCATGACTACTCTACGGACACTAGAGGACATTCAGGTAAAGATCCAGCAACTCTTTGATCCTACAGCCCTGCAGGGCTGGGTAAAGAAAGGCCCGGACTACTCTGTCACCAATGATCTGCCTTATTACCAAGGGTGACTGTTTCTGCCACACAAGGAACTACAAGAGCAAGTCATTTCCCGTTATCATGGTACCCTAATGGAGAGGCACCCAGGTATTGCAAAAAATGAAGCTAAGATTAAAAGACAATTCTGGTGGCCCACCTGGTGAAAGGATATTAAATCATTTGTGATGTCTTCTGGCATTTGCGCCCAAAACAAAAGTCAAAAGAAAAAACCAGCGGGACTTTTACAACCTTTAGACATTCCGCGTACACCATGGCACACCTTATCGTTAGACTTTATTACTGATCTACCTCCTTGTAATGGGTTTAACACCATTCTAGTTATTGTGGATCTTTTTTCCCAGATGGCCCACTTTATTCCTTTAAAAGGACTACCTTCAGCCTTAATCCTGGCCAAAGAATTCCTCGAAAACCTTGTTCGCTTACATGGATTTCCATCCGTGTTGGTCACTGACCGGGGCAGTCAATTCATTTCACATTTTTTGAAGAAATGTTGTCAATTGGCGCAAATCGACGTGAGATTATCGACCAGTCACCACCCCCAGACCAATGGTCAAACGGAGAGGACCAACCAGACACTTGAACAATACCTGCGTTGTATGTTACATCAAACTGAGAGTAATTGGAAGGACATCCTTTGGATCGCCGAATATGCATACAATAATTCAGTACATTCTGGAACTGGACAAAGTCCCTTTTATACCCTATATGGGCACCACTCTCGAACCTCAGACCTTGACTCACCCCAACACTTAGAAATGCCCGCAGTGGACCATCTACACGCTACGATTACACAAGCCTTTAAGGAGGCAACTGCACATTTGAAACAGGCGAAGGAGAAATATAAGAAAGATGCTGATCAGCATAGAAGTGATACTCCACAGTACCAGATAGGGGACCAAGTATGGTTGGCCACAAAACACATACCTCTTAAGGGAACGCGGACCTTTAACCCTAGATATTTGGGACCTTACTCTATTAAGGCCATTATCAACCCGGTGGCCGTCAAGTTGGACTTACCTGCTAATATGCGAATTCATCCCGTCTTTCATGTGTCACCTTTGAAGCCAGTGCAACCAGGGACAAGACTAACCAAGCCAACAGACCCCGTCCTTATAGACGGGGAACCCGAATTTGAAGTTAAGAACATTGTGGACTCCAAGATGGTGAAGTCAAAGCTTTTTTATTTAATCGACTGGAAAGGGTACAGACCACAGGAAAGGTCTTGGGAACCCAGTGACCACGTGTATGCACCTCGATTGGTGAAAAGATTCCACCGAAATTTCCCAGACAAACCAAAACCACGGGGAAGAACGACTTTAGGAGGGGCCTTGGGGGGGAGTGCTATCATGATGCCTACCCCTGGGAAACCAGACCAGGTCCAGCAACCCCGGAAGCAGGCATCAAGTTAGTTTGAGCAAGCCCAAAAGCCCCTGCTAGGGGCTGTTTGGATGCGGTCCTGGTGCCTATGGCGCCAGGCTCATATGGAGAGTCAGTCCTGGCACCATAGGCGCCAGGCACATAGAGTAGAACCTGATGCAGACCATGCTGCAAGCTTACCTGGTGCAGACCATGCTGCAGAGCTCCAAGCCAAATGAGGCTTGGAAGGGACTATTTTACCTAGGAACTATTTTTTAATCGGGTAGGGCTGGGGAAGAATACTTACCTGGGACTACTTTGGAGGCTATTTAAACCACGCCCGAAGAGCAGCACACGCTTCGCGTTATTCTGCATCCAGCAGTGTAACGCTCACCGTGTCTGCAAGCCTGCATCCAGTCATCTGCCACGCCCGCCTCGAGTCTGCAGCTCCTAGAAAAAGGGAGGAACAGAAGGAGAAAGGTTAGAATAAGAGCAAACCTTCGATCCTTACCTGAATTCTGGATCCACCGCACCTTCGAGCTGGAAGAAAGAAGAATTTCCACGCGCCGCCTCGCCTGCTGCAGTGCCGCGCTGAACTCACCGGCCTTCGCAGCATCTTCACGATCCACCACATCCTTCTGCACATTCCCGCCGCATTCTGGCACCTAAGGGGAACAAAAGAACAGAAAAGGTGAGCCAAGGACATAAACAGAGGCAATAGTAACTACCCCCATAGACTTACCTGATTACCGCCGGGGGTTCTATTCCTCTTCACGGGTCGGCGCAGTCCCCATTGCATCCTCACCGCACCCCGGCCCCTAAGGGGAACAAAAGGACGACAAGGTGAGACAACGGGACAAATAAGGGGAACTCTTCTCACCGCAATAGACTTACCTAATTTTACCGCTGGAGGCATAATTCCCCGAACTTCATATTTTCTCGCCACATCTGAATAAGGGAACAAGCAGCTTACATTCTGGCCTTATTTTATTGAACTGTGTAGGATAAGCCAAATCCTAACCTGAACTTCATCAGCTACCACGAGGAACTCTTTGCTGGGGTCAAGCTGCAAACTGCAAGGAATCAAGAGTGAAAGTCAGACATGTGAACTCTTCCGAACTACATATTTTTTGGAGTCAATATTGTTCTAGAACTCACCAATTCCTTTGAGCCAGTGAAGCAACTGGTTATCAACGCGCCCCTGTGCTCATTGCAGGATGGAGAGCTCATCTTTTCAAACCATCAGGTGAGACTATAAGAGGGGACATCAAAGGTGATCTGTGGGGAGAACAGCGGGAGTGGGGGGGAATTTACGCTCAACTCCACGGGTGGTTAATTCCCTTTCTCCATTTGCAGAAGAAAATTCCTACAAGCAAACGAAGCTAGGTGGGCCAGTCCAGTCCGTCATCTCGGCCCTACGCGTCACATTGGTGGAGACTGCAGCTGTCCAGTTCAGATCGACGCCTCTGTGGGAGCCAGGTGAGCGTAACAGTTTGTTATTTAGCTTAGTCAGATAGCTGTACTTCATCTCTGTGGAACTTTGCCCGACTTTTACCCTGCCGAGAAGGAGCCCAGCTGACCCATGTGCGGGCCGCCGGATCTCCAAGACACCAGCCAATACTGTGAAGCCAGTCCCTATATCTATATACTGTATCAATGTCTTCTGCCAATCCTGATCTAACACTAGGCACCTATAGGGAAACATCAGTAGTGACGTTTTGAGAACTGACAATGTACTGTTCGGCCGAGCGCTCTCAGGCAGCCGAGTTCTTTGCTCCATTTATTTGCTTATATAAAATTTGGTTCCCTTGCAATTACTTTCCTGGTCTCATTCCCCAGTGGGGTGCCTATTTATTCTGTCTATTTGGACAAAGGCATGATAAGGCAACTTCAGATCAAGCAGTTGCTTTGATGCTGATATCCATCTGACCCTCCCATGCCCTGATCAATGAAGGACCCACAAGAGCTGGCCGAAAGCGGGAAGGGGGAAAACAGAGTTACACTGTATGGCATCCTACAATAGGCACTTCTTGCAAAAAAAAAGTTGACAGTTGAAAAGACAATTTGGATGCTATGGCCGCCTATGTTGAGCTTTACAGACACCAAGCAACCACAGACATGCATGTTATCATTCAAGATATAAATTAATGATCCATAAACTGGATTAAATGTGCATAATTAAATACTTCTTAATACTTTTAATAGCTTTGAAAACGAAGTTTAATAGCATTCCATTGTTCATGTACAATATACAAACATTGTGGAACATACACCCCGCTGCTAATCATTTATACCGGGAAGTCAACTGTTCAACGAGGGCCGCTTTTGGTGGACAGGGCTGGTTTGCAATGTTTAGTTGCAATGTATGTGTCCTAGGAACAAAATCAGGATCGATTCCATGAGTATGCATGGCCAACGCAGTCAAAGTTAGATCTTTACCAAATCGAATTTCATTTCTTGGTATATTGGCTTGGCAACCCATTTTTTGCTTCATTTTGCAAAGACCATTGTGTAACGAAGCATTCCAAAGTTTCCAGCAGTTCTCATTTATTCTCTGACTAGATTCTCGTTATGCGCTAATACGGCTAGTAATGTTCTTGATTGTGCATACCGTCTATGCCAAAATGCAACCTTTTGGGCTGTACTTTAGCCACATATTGTGGAACACCTCCAAATCTCCGGTGTGACAGAATTCTGTGAGTCCCTTCAGGTCTCTTAAAAGAGTTTTATCAAACATGATCTTCTCAAGAGCTTTGTGTGGAGGTGAAGATGGAACCAACCACTTCTTATTGCGTTCCTGCTCCTCTGATAAAGATCCATGTGCACATTCGTGAAAATGTTGGTGTCCATGAGTGAACATTGAAACAGTGGTGCATTAATGAACACCATTTTTCAAGTAAAATTTCCAAAGACCCATCACAAGTTATGGAGCTCCACCAAAGATGGTTACTGAGAGACTGAGACCACTGGAAATATTTTCCGAAACCCTTTTTTTTTTTTTCTTTTTTTATAAACCAGCAGCTGTGATTTTTTTTTTGTTTTTTGGGACTGATTTGGCAATGTGCCATACATAAAATTGATGGTGACTGTTTGGAAACTGCTCTTGCATGGCCTTGGCATTTGAAACATGTCTGTCAGTGGCTATGAGGTCTATTTGCATTGCCCTCGATTGAAGATTTTCGAGGGATTTTATGAAACCATGTTTCTGTATGGCCACTGAAGATTTACATTCAGACATCTGCACGATCATCAAACTCACACTTTTTTTAGTTTCCATGTCCTGAAAGTGGCATATGCAGTACTTTTCTGAAAATCCGGGGCTGTCACACTGTCTGTCGCCAGGTAGCCTGAACAATTTGCCAGAGAATGTGCTTTCAATTGAAATGTGTTCAGTTTTCCAGGCTTGACTAATAGTGGGGAATAAGAATTCTCTTTGATATTTATAGTACTGTGTTTTAGCAAGGAACTGAAGTCCCACAAATTGACAGAAACTGGACAACTTAGTAAAAGTCGAGCCACTGAAAAGTAAAGCTGCTGAACACAGTAGATTTCCAGCTGGCACTTTGCCCAGCATCTGTTGAGTGGACCATAAAAAGGAATCATGGAGGTAGAAACAGGTGGCTTGAATTTTCAGGTTAGTGCCTTGTGATACATGAGTCACATTCACATTCACCAATGGCTGCCCACATATTTCCCCCTCAATGGATGGACAGATTGCAGCATCAGTATAATCTCTTCGAGGCAGCTGTTGAATACAATGTATTTAGGCTCCTTTATTAGCCAATCGGCATGAATGTGGTTTGTGACTTAGCTATAGTGGATAAATTGCCCAAACTAGACAAACTGTATTCGAGATCTTTGGCAAGTTCCTCGGTCAATTGCGTTGAAGCTTCAGTCTCTGTTAGTTCAGCTTGTGTTATTTGCACACAAATTGGAGAAACCATCAACGTCGATTTTTATTGGGTGGACCTTTTTTTGCGGGTGTAGATTGTGTGAATTGGTCAGCGAGGAATTCAAAAGCATCTTCATTATATTCAGTTTCATCTTGTATACTTCTTACATTGTAGCACATTGTAGCAATGGTCCAACAACACTTTGCTGGCTTCACCGGTCACTTTCAATTCAGTTTCTGGCCATTGGACATAAGCATCTTGAGTCTTCTTATTGACTGGACCACGCTGCGTCTCAAATAGTAGTTGCTCCATGGTGAAATCTGTTTGGCAAGCAGCATCTTTGTTTTCATTTGTTGTCTGTGTCTTTATACTTCTTTTCCTTCTGGGCCTCTAGGAGATGGGTTGTAAAAACATGTTCAATGTAAATCACACATACAGTAGATAGCACTTTAAATAAAAAAAACATGTTATGAAGAAAACACCAGCCCAAAACACTTCTAGAAAATGAAATTGTTCGTTAGTTACCCTTGTTTTCTTGATTTTCTGTGAAACCTTGTTCTTCTCTGTAACTACTGCACCAGCAAGCTGGTCCACCACCTCTGATCCATGTGCCTTCTCTTCTAATTCCACACCTTGTATACATTCCTTGAATAGAATGTTCATTAAAAAAAAAACAAATGTCAAATGTATTGTAAATGTATTGGAAATTAAAATCTTTTATTGCACTCATCAGTGTACGTCATTTAGTCAAAATATACATTTCGAATTTCATCTGATTGATGACAAGTGTATTCGATCTGAGGTCACTCTGCAAAGCATACTGATTGTAATGTTGGCCTCAAACATTTTGCAATGTATTCTGCATTAGGAAGAAGTGTAACGTTAGAACGGAAATCATAACACTGCACGTTTATATTAATGTCAATGTCTAATAGTATCTTATGTAGGATTTACTTTCTTTCATTCAAGGGAACTGTCAGTATGCATACCTCATACTCTGGACCAGCTCCAAAGGATGATGTAATTGTAGTCGTAGTACCAGCATCCCCCTGCAACATAGTACTTGTTTTAGTATGGATGAAAAGAGCAAAATGGAACAGAGACAATGGGATGCAGACATTGGTACGCAGACAATGGTACATATAAAGAGACACCCATAAATGACACATAGGGCCTCATTACACGGAAGGCGGTAATGGTTATCGGCCACCGTTAATGGTAACGGTGACCGTTAACCATTACCGCCTTACTACGAGGTCCCTTAGCGGGTTGGTGCTTTAACGCCCGCTTTTTGCAGGCGTTAAAAACCAACCCGCTAAGGGACCTCGGAGCTAATTACGGCACCGCAAAATTGCGGTGCCGTAATTAGCGCCTTCCCCATTCCCATAGAGCCCTATGGGGCAGAAATGGGAATGGGTAAGGGCAATGGCGGAAGGGGGATTTACCGCCCCTCCAACCTTGGAATGGGGCGGTAAATCCCCTTTCCGCCAAGGCAGTGCCGGTATTTTACCGGCATGAGCCATGGCGCTAATAGCGCCATGGCTCACCGCCTTCCGTGTAATGAGGCCCTCAGTGTAAACAACTGACAGGATACCTAAACAATTTCATATTATTTTAAATTCCAAGCATAAAACATTCTCATAATTGAAAAGTGAAATAATATTACCTGATAGGTGCTTGAAGTTGTTGTTGACTCCTGAAAAGAAATGGATGCAGAATCTTGCGCCTTCATTTTCAGTCCATTGTCATGAGGCGGTAAAAGGGGAAATTAGATTTGCATTAGATATGTGGTAGGATCCAACTGTCGATAATATGAACTTCTGCAAGTCTGTAGGGCTCACCATTGGTATACTAGACGTGTCAGTGGTTTCGTTACTTGCGAGGGTCTGTGCTTCCGTCAGTATGCTCTCCTAAAAAAATGGACATGTCAAGCAACCGATTACGAAAAGATTATGCTTCTTTTGACGGGCACTATGGCATTGATTTCTATGGTCATAATTACTTTCTATGATGCTCCATAAACTAGGGAAATATGTGTAGTAAAATGTGGTATAGTTAAAAAGTAATACAATCTGATAAATATGCAAACTTTAAGACACATTTGCACTGAAAGCACCAATCTGTTAATGTAGTTACCATATTCAGTACCCCACCGCCTACAGCTAATTCATCACCCGGGACTCCCCTGAGGCAGCGTGTGCATGAATAGAGTTGGAATTGCATTTGGAAGCAATTTACAAGATGTTCTGAGTCAATGCTTTGTGTACTGTGATTGGTCGTACATATCCGGGGTAAAGTGCAGGCTGCAGATGTGGAATCGATTGGCCCTCGAGTCTCCAAAGACAGCCTTGGCTCTACTTTCAAGCTCGTCCACTGGAAAACCACAATGGCGAACCCATTCTCTTATAAAATCGATATTCCTCAGGAATGTATGCATGATTGTGCCCTTACTTTTGACATGGCTCCTAGAACTGCAACCTAAAACCATACAAGCAGGCATTCTTGAAAAATCTATAAGATCTGTATAAAAAAAGCACACATAATTACAAAACAATTCTACTGAATGCATGAGATTGATGGAATTATATCAACGTTTTCTATGCAATGTTTGTTTTGGTCAAAGAAGCAAAACCTGTGTAGCGTAGTCGAATACTACATACATACAGAATTGACATACATATGACACAAATCGTAACGTGTTACTCGTCTGTTGAATGTACTTTCATGCATCAAAAGGATACATGCTTATAGACATGGTCTGAGAAAGATGCGATTCTATCACAATTGACACCGATGACATTTGTATTTTTCGAGATCAGAACACTTTAAACAGTAGTCAATGGTAAAGTCATTGAGATGAATGAACATTACACTACTGGGTACATTTGTTCGAAATAGATGGACATTTTGAGATCAGAAAGAGATGATTATAGTGAAGTTAATAGGTGACCTGCCCTTACCTTGACTAACAAACAATTAGATTCAGCAAGCAGGGTAGTTAGTAGCTGGAGAACAGGTAGCATGATCACGAGTTGACTTCCAGTGTTCACAGATGTTCCCAGGATAAATATCAAGGGGTTAATAAAGAATTATAAAAGTGGATGTGCATGTGAATGAGTGACCTGTTTCTGGCACGGTCTGATTGAGGGGAGCCTGGAGACACTGTGTCTGGCTAGGCCATGTGAACAATGGCCCCTGAGTGGAAGATACCTTTGAAGTGTACATAGTGTTTGACACCTCAGCCGGTCCCACCCTGCCAGCCCCCTTGGGAGGGCACAGCCACAGGTGCGAACTGCCATTGATATTGGAGGGGGATGGGTGGGCATGAGGCATGCAGTAAAGGGCCCGGAACACTGCTGAATGGAGACACACCTATGTGGATTGCAGGGGCGCGGTCTGATTGAGGGGAGCCTGGAGACAATGGGTCTGGGGAGACTATGTGTACAATGGTTGCTGTGCGGAAGATACCTTTGAAGTGTACACGGAATTTGGCACGTTGGCCGTTCCCACCCTGCCAGCCCCCTTGGGAGCGCACAGCCACCCGTGAGAACTGCAATTGATACTGGAGGGGGCATGGATTATTGCAGAGGGGGTGAGCCTAAAAGGGCACCAACCATTGTTGCATGTCACTCATAGACCGTGAGCGTGTCCTTGATTCACTGAAAAATTGAAACAACTATTCATAAAAGATGATTTGTATTTTATTTGGTTGCTGATGTTGATGCCACAAATGTAGTATAAATTGTATACTTCGGGTTGCAGCACAGTGTGGGAAAATCCCCTGTACTGACTGCTGTCACTGGGGAATTTGGCTCGAATGGCTCCAACGACACAGGCTGGTACTACTCCTCGAACGCAGTATCTAAGCCTCCCATGAAGCCACCATATAAACGAATGATAGGTCACCAGCTGTACCACCTGTGGAAGAGAAATATACAAACTGTATTTAAATGAACCTGCTAAGTATAAAAACCTTAGTTGAAAATGCAATCTTGTATCCTATGGCATAGTTGCCAGTATGAATGTTACTTCATGGATCAATCAACTTGGGCTTTAAAGTGTAGACACATTACAAAAGTGAACACCCATGCAATCCATAACGTTTGGGGCACAGAGAAATATGGTTTCTTGGTTGTACGTGAAAGACACATACGATGACCACTATGATTTCCACTAAAGCACGAGAAATGTATTCAATTAGCAGACTACATTCATTTGGCAGTGATAGATCAAAGTCCCAACAATATAGGAGACAAACATGAAATGTTAGTGGCCTCCGTGGTCAAAATGACATCACACCTAGAGTACACTTACTCGTTACTTGGATTGCGAGAGCGAACTGTTGCGCGAAGTTCGTGCATAAGCACCATCATAATCCTCAACACAGACCTTGTGAGGAAGTCATGCAGCTCGGTAACGCATAGCGGTGGTGTGTTCTTCCGATATGTAGGCCAAGCATCCAGAGTTTTCTCGGCAGCAGCAGTTCTCGGTTGGCACGACCTTGCACCGATTGCAAGTACACCATGTGGAAATGTCTTAAATGCGATTAGGCTGTGGCTCAGGATCCATTGATTCCTCTTCCCAACTGTCGTCCGATGCTCCATCGTTTCCGCATCTTTCTCTATCAAGTAAGTACTCCAGCTCATACTGGTAGGGCTGTATTGTTGCCATTATACAACAAAATTAAAACCTATAGTAATGCTAATACTAGTATCTGTTCGCACGGGCTCAGGCAACGAAGCTAGCTGAAAAAAGCAGAAACGAGCCACAGGATATACAAAAAAAGACAGTGGGCCTCATAAATTTGCCGGGTCCGGGAACTACAGTACCGGTAAGCTTGCAGGTACTGTAGTTCCAGGACTGCCAAACTACGAGTTTTGCTTGCGGATGCCTTTCTGCCCACCAGGTCCGACCTGGCAGGCAGAGCAGCACCCTCAAGCACAGCATGTCGGATGCACGGGCACCTCTGACCTCCCCATTCCCATTGAGCCTTATGGGGCTCAAATGGTAATGGTTAGCATTCCGTTCCGGCGCCCGCGAATGGGCAATTACCGGGTCTGGCAGGGCCATAATGACCCGGTAATTGCCCATTCGCAGACACCAGAAATTTGCAGAAGTTTGGCGCCAACCTGCTGGTTTTACCGGCAAGGCTACTGCCAAACTTCTAATGAGGCCCAGTGAAACGATTTAAAAAGCAACTCTGATTTTGTCTGATGAGAAGCGGTCTGTTTATACTTATTGAGGAAAGAGGCGTCCTGCAATTTCCATGGAGACACGTCATTAGCTGGTGCAAAGAGAACATTGACACGGGATGTGCATTCGCATTGTGAAATGCCCCATACGCGTCTAATGATGTCAGCTTCGGGGCAGGAGTATATGATTTAGTGCTGCAAGGGCAGTTCAACTTAGGGTGATGCAGCAACGGATAAGATTAGCACAAGATCGCCGCGCCCGCTTCTTGATTTCGCATGTGTAAAAGTGACAAACTAAGGTTAGATGCATAGGATTTTTTTTTTTACAATCGGTCAACGTATGCTTGTAATGACTTGCCTGATCGATCGGGACAATAAAAATGTTTAGCGCACTATTCCTTTAGTAGGTTTTTGTTGCCCGCTTGGGTTACCTGGATGCAGAAGCAGGTCCTCCATCTGAGCGCTGCAGTGCTGAAAGCAGTTACGGGGAAACGCACAAAAGTAAAACTCAAATTAGGAAGAGGATTTTTAGCCTGTGCATACTCAAGACTGAGGCAAAAGTGTCTTCAAAAGTCATGCCTGCAGAGGCCATAGGCACAATGAAGACCGGCAGATGCTACAACAATGGTCCTGCACTGGAAAGTAACTAACGTGAAACTGCTACACTAAAAATGGTGAGCAGGTCAAAGCTTAGCCATCCAGATAAGTAATCCACATATCGTTCCATCTGGCAAAAGTGGTATGCTTGAATTCTTGCTCAATCCCCCCCTCCCCCCAAATGTATATGTGGGTTGCGGGTCAGGCAATAGTGGTGAGGGTGGGGCCCGGCTGAGGAAGTCTCCTCCACATTCTTTGGTTAAAAAGTGCAAAACAAATTTGAGACTTTTTAAAATTATTTGTTTGAACCATTTTAGAGCTGCATTCCTTCCTTAATGGAAACACCCTCCTGGATATGAGCAGCAAGGCTTTAGACCGACTACGGGTACTGAATGAGGGTGGTATTCAGTCTGGGATACAGATTAAAACTGAGTGCATGCATCTTTCTGGACCCCTCTCCTGCTTTTCACACCATCAGTCACAAGACCTTTCTAAAGAGACTGGGAAAGATAGGAATTAAAGTAACAGCTCTACGCTGGTGCATCTCCTTCCACATGTGAATGAGCTAGCTGAATACTTTGCTGCAAAGATTTCTATAATTAGAGACTCTCTCCTGACCTTCCTCGCTCTCCCTCCTCCTACATCTTACACTGCGCCTACTCTACTATCATCCTCTGCCTCCATCTCCCACTTTAGTCACACTAATACTGACAAAGTGCTGTCTCTACTGAAGAAACACTAACCCCTCTTGTGCCCCATCATATCCTCTTGCTCCTCTGCTAGTCAAGCCTATTGCCCCTTTATTGGCCTCTCACCTCACTGAACTCTTAACCTGTTCTTTGACTCTACTTGCTTGCCCTATGTTTTCAAAACTGCCACAGTCATCTCTCTCCCAAAAAAGCAAAGGGCTGACCTGTCATGATTTCTGCTTCCAAAAGATCAGGACTTGCCCGACGCCCTTGGAAGCAGACCCATAACCCCGGTTCCGAGTGCCAGCCAGTCCCAATTGGGACCTTTTGGACCCTGTCCTGGCGCCAGTGGCACCAGGCTCATAAAGATGCCCAGTCCCAGCGCTGGAAGCGCCGGGCTCATAATGCTTGGGTGGACTTACCTGCAGCAGACCATGCTGCTTACTTACCTGCCAGTTGAATCCCGGATCCTCTTCTGTTTGGGACTACTTTTCCTGTTGGGTGGGGCAGGAGCCACTCCCTAGGTTCAGAACACTGGAACTCTTCTGGAAAGCAGGAACTCTTTTCTTACCTAGGCGTGGCTGTGGAAGGAGACATCTAAGCACTACAGGAGGCTATTTAAACCACACCCGATGGATGAATCTTGCTTTGTGTTATTCTGCATTCTCTGCAGCAGAACGCTCATCGTGTCTTCTGCTTCTGATCCTGGGCCTAAGGGAACAAAGGCTTACCATCCTGGAATCCAGTCTTCAGCAGCACCTGTAAAGACAAAGAAAGAACAGGTTAGCACTACGGTCTTCAGTGGCAGCGCATCTCTTACCTGGTCCATCGGCTGTCACCAACGCCTCGCGCTGCATTCCGGCATCTGAAAGACAAAGGCTTACCTACTCTTCGCATGTTCCGGAGGTCTTCGCACTGCATTCCGGCATCTGAAAGACAAAAGCTTACCAGCTCTTCGCATGCTCCGGAGGCCTTCGGCGCTGCATCCCGCATCTGAAAGACAAAAGAAGGTGCGTTTAAAGACATTGGGCAACTTTATTACTCACGTGCCATTACTCCTTCCCACGCCGAATCCAGTGGGTACTCCAGGACCCTTCAGCTTCTCTAAAGCTCCGAACTTGTACCTGCAAGATAAAAGGGACAGTTAGTGCGCATCGTGAAGCAGGCTACAAGCGCTTACCTACGTGCTTCCAGGCGCTTCTATTCCTCACGCGGGTTCGATCCTCAACTCTCATCAGCCCGCCATCCGCCATCGCCGGAACTCTGCAAAACAAGAGATATCATTACAAAAGACTTTTAAGACATTTGAAGCGCCCAGAACTTACCGTTCGTGCAGTTAACGACGGACAGCAGTCCTCTGAGGTCAAGAGGCCTGCACCCTTATCCAGTGAAGGAACTGGTTACGGCACCCTGCCCCGAGGCAGATGGAGAGCTCGGCGTTCACTTACCTAAGGTGAGGGCGTTAACCTTTGGGGTTCTACAGGAGAAGAGAAAGGGAAGAGGAGAGAGGCACCCAATAACCCCAGTTCATTAATCCCATATTTTCTATCTGCAGACATCTTACTCTTCGAGTCAGACATACAGTGCACAGAGGTCCAGCCCAAAGAGCCAACCGTGTGTTACACATCACCTTTGAAGATACGGCATTCACCCAGTCAAGACCGGCGCCTCTGCGGGAATCAGGTGAGCGTTACAGAACACAAAGCCTACCGCAAAACTCCCACCCAGGCGCTATGGAAACCTCGGATACCGACCAACTAGCCCAGTTACTTGGGGAACTAAGAGCAGAAGTGCATGCAGCCCGTCAGGAAACGAATGCTCTAAGAAGGGAACTGATTATTTCCAAGGAGCGAACAGACGATCTCGCTAGACAATTGCTACAGTCACAAGACGGACAAACTCCGTTACCCGCATCAGGGGCAAATCTTCCTTCAACATCCTCTACGAACCCAGTGCAGATCAACCTACCTGGGAATGTACCTCTGGCTCCGCCCGAACGATTTTCTGGTGACCCAAAGAGGTTTGCAGTATTCATTAATCAGTGCCGGTTGCACTTCTTATGCCGGCCAGCAGCCTTTCCAACTGATCAAGCTAAGGTAGCTTTCGTGCTTTCGTACCTTAGTGGCAATGCGGCAGACTGGTCGATCCCTCTAGTTAATCAAGATGATCCGGTTCTCCATGATTTTCAAGCTTTTCAGCTCAGTATGGAAAAACTGTTTGCAAGACATTCACAGGGGCAGGCCTTGGACAATGAGCTCCTTTCATTGCGACAGGGTAATCAAGACCTTTTGGCTTATATTGCGTCTTTCAACAGACTGATAGTGGAAACTCGATGGCCTGAGGACAAAAGGATTACGCTGTTTTATAGAGGTCTACGTGGAGAGCTCAAAGATGTGTTAGACCAAGTAGTGAATCCCCCGCAAGACTGTTCGGACTATATTGACTTAGTCGTTCAAATTGACCACAGACTGCAGAACAGGAAGGCCGATCGTTCCAAGTTTGATGCTCTAGTATTTTCCAAACCACCAACTCCTACCAAAGGAGTAGACTCCGGGGAACCCATGCAAATAGGGGGCCTGAAAGGACCACTAACACAAAAGGAGCGGGAAAGGAGAAAACAGCTGCAATTATGCCTCTATTGCAGAAACTCGGGGCACTTCCTTCGAGACTGTCCGTTGAAACCAGCCAAGAAGGCAGTAGGAGCTGCAGTTACCAGGGTCACAAACTCTGAGCAGGGAAACGACCTCGCCCGACAAGAATAGAGGTCCTCTTGCCGAGCGTTAAAACCAGTTCCGTGACCTCGCATTTCGTGATACCTATGGTCCTCATTAGCCCTGAACATCCGGATCGATTACATGCGATTGAAGCTTACGTCGACAGCGGTGCCATTGGCAATTATGTGGATCATGAAATGGTTTTGAGGATGAATCTGACTCTTTGTCCAAAGGCTGTAAAGGACGTCATTACTACGGTGGATGGTACGGAGATAGCCTCCGGACCAGTAACGCATACCACCCAAGAAGTGACGCTAGTAAGTCAAGATGGACACCATGAGAAGATCGTGTTCGATGTGATCAAGGCCCCTCAGTTCCAGATTATTCTAGGAATTCCTTGGTTAGAGAAGCACAATCCTCAGATCGATTGGCGAGCAAGAACGGTTCAGTTTCCAGAATGTGTCTCTACTTGTCACCCTCGACCTGGTGTTGCACTGGCAGCAATTTCCTCGGAGGCTCCCCAGTTACCTCCTGAATACCTAGAATTCCAAGATGTTTTCCGGAAGGATCAGGCTAACTCTCTACCTCCTCATAGGTCTTATGACTGCCAGATAGACCCGATACCTGGATCTACTCCTCCTTGTAGTAGAATTTATGCCCTCACCGAGCCTGAGAATCTTCACCTCCGACAATACCTGGATCAATACCTAGCGAATGGGTTTATTCGTCCTTCCAAGTCCCCTGCTTCCTCAGCTTTGTTCTTCGTTCCAAAAAAAGAAGGGGACCTTAGAACTTGTATAGATTATCGCGCCCTGAACCAGATCACCGTTAAGAATAGATATCCGTTACCTTTGATCCCTGAACTCCTGGACCAAGTCAGAAAAGCATGCATATATACAAAGCTGGATCTTAGAGGAGCCTACCACTTGGTACGAGTAAAAGAGGGCGATGAATGGAAGACGGCCTTCCGCACCAAGTATGGGCTATTTGAATATCAGGTCATGCCCTTCGGACTTTGCAATGCCCCGGCCGCCTTTCAATATTTTATGAACGATGTCCTCAGAGAGCTCATAGATGTGTGTGTTGTTGTTTACATTGACGACATCCTCGTTTATTCTTCATCGGAAACTGAACATCGGAAACACGTGAAAATGGTCCTCGAGAGATTGCGTCAACACAAACTTTTCGCTAAATTGGAAAAATGTGTTTTCAACGTGACTGAAGTTGAATTCTTGGGATTCATATTATCACCTAGCGGAGTGCGTATGGATTCAAAGAAGGTCGATGCAATTCTCAAATGGCCATCGCCATCCTCCGTAAAAGGTGTTCAAAGCATGTTAGGCTTCGCTAACTTTTACCGCAGGTTTATCCCCGAATTCTCTCGAATAGTCCAGCCCATCACCGCCTTGTTAAAGAAAAACAAACGTTTTGAATGGTCTACCGAGGCAGAACAAGCTTTCCAGAATTTGAAGACTAGATTTATCTCTGCACCGATCTTAAAACATCCTCGCCCAGAACTCCCCTACATCGTTGAAACTGATGCTTCGAGCCTTGCCATGGGGGCAGTTCTATCACAAAAGGATCCAGTAACCAATCAGTTGCATCCCGTGGCATTTTGGTCCCGCAAATTCTCACCTCCTGAAATCAATTACACTATTACTGATAAGGAACTTCTAGCTATCAAGTCCGCCTTTAAGGCTTGGCGGCATTATCTTCTGGGGGCCCGACACACCGTTACTGTGATTACAGATCACCGAAACCTGCAATATTTGAAAACCGCAAAAGCTCAATCCTCTAGGCAACTCCGTTGGGCACTATTCTTTGCTGAGTTTGACTTCATAATTACCTATCGACCTGGTACAAAAAACGGTAAAGCTGATGCCCTTTCTCGGATGGGAGTGGAAGAACATTTGATCAATCCTAAACCTGTACCTATCATTCCCGAACAAAGAATTCTAGGTGTAATCGCCACACAATCCATAGAGGAAGTTAAGGATAAAGCCAGGCTACTGGTAACTCCAGCAGACATACAGAATTGGCATCTGCAGGGAAAGGACTTTACGGTGAAGGACAACCTATTATATTTCCAAGAACGGTTATACCTGCCCAGCACAGATTTACAGAAAAAGGTAATCTCTTGTTATCACGATTCTTTAATGGAAGGACATCCCGGTATGACCAAGACCTCGGAAAAGATCAAGCGCTACTTCTGGTGGCCGTCTTGGAAAAAAGATATCAGAGACTTTATAATGTCCTGTGGAGTATGCGCCCAAAACAAGAGTCAAAAGGAAAAACTAGCCGGCCTCTTACGCCCTATTGACATCCCGCCTCCCCCTTGGCATACGCTTTCTATGGACTTCATCACCGATCTACCTCCATGCTCCGGATACAATACGATCCTAGTAATCGTGGACCTATTCTCCAAGATGGCACATTTCATTCCACTCAAAGGCTTACCAACAGCAGCAACTCTGGCCCGAGAATTTCTCGAAAACATCGTCCGACTGCACGGTTTTCCTTCAGTTCTAATTTCGGATCGAGGTAGTCCATTTATTTCTCATTTTTGGCGAAGTTGCTGTCGGTCGGCTCAAATTGATGTGAGACTTTCGACCAGCCACCACCCTCAAACCGACGGACAAACCGAGAGGACCAATCAAACTCTGGAACAGTATTTGCTCTGCATGCTACAACAAACTGAAAAAACTTGGAAAGATATCCTTTGGATAGCCGAATATGCCTACAATAACTCTGTCCACTCGGGAACTGGGAAGACCCCGTTTTTTCTTTTATACGGTAGTCATCCTCGAACCTCGGAGTTGGATCCACTCCAAGATCTTGGAACACCAGCAGTAGACCACCTGCATTCTACAATCACCCAAGCCTTTAAGGAAGCCGTTTCTCACCTTCAAAGGGCTAAAGAACAATACAAGAAAGGAGCAGACCAACATCGGAAGGAAGCCCCCCAATATCAAGTAGGAGATCAAGTCTGGTTATCCACCAAATATCTACCTCTAAAAGGACCACGCACATTCAACCCAAGATACCTTGGTCCCTATTCCATCACTACCATAGTAAATCCAGTAGCGTTCAAGTTGGACTTGCCCCCTCACATGAAGATACATCCGGTCTTCCACGTCTCTCTATTAAAACCCGTGCAACCTCAAACCCGATTAACTACATCTCCAAAACCTATTCTAGTTGATGGAGAACTCGAGTTTGAAGTCAAAAGCATCCTGGATTCCAAGATCTCCAAATCTAAACTATTTTACCTGATTGACTGGAAAGGCTACGGTCCCCAAGAAAGATCCTGGGAACCTGCAGAATATGTCCACGCGCCTCGTCTAATCAAAAGATTTCATCGAACATTTCCTAACAAGCCCAAACCCCCGGAGAAGCCCGGTTTGGGAGGGGCCTTGAGGGGGGGTGCTGTCATGATCTCTGCTTCCAAAAGATCAGGACTTGCCCGACTCCCTTGGAAGCAGATCCATAACCCCGGTTCCGAGTGCCAGCCAGTCCCAATTGGGACCTTTTGGACCCTGTCCTGGCGCCAGTGGCACCAGGCTCATAAAGATGCCCAGTCCCAGCGCTGGAAGCGCCGGGCTCATAATGCTTGGGTGGACTTACCTGCAGCAGACCATGCTGCTTACTTACCTGCCAGTTGAACCCCGGATCCTCTTCTGTTTGGGACTACTTTTCCTGTTGGGTGGGGCAGGAGCCACTCCCTAGGTTCAGAACACTGGAACTCTTCTGGAAAGCAGGAACTCTTTTCTTACCTAGGCGTGGCTGTGGAAGGAGACATCTAAGCACTACAGGAGGCTATTTAAACCACACCCGATGGATGAATCTTGCTTTGTGTTATTCTGCATTCTCTGCAGCAGAACGCTCATCGTGTCTTCTGCTTCTGATCCTGGGCCTAAGGAAACAAAGGCTTACCATCCTGGAATCCAGTCTTCAGCAGCACCTGTAAAGACAAAGAAAGAACAGGTTAGCACTACGGTCTTCAGTGGCAGCGCATCTCTTACCTGGTCCATCGGCTGTCACCAACGCCTCGCGCTGCATTCCGGCATCTGAAAGACAAAGGCTTACCTACTCTTCGCATGTTCCGGAGGTCTTCGCACTGCATTCCGGCATCTGAAAGACAAAAGCTTACCATCTTTTCGCACGCTCCGGAGGCCTTCGGCGCTGCATCCCGCATCTGAAAGACAAAAGAAGGTGCGTTTAAAGACATTGGGCAACTTTATTACTCACGTGCCATTACTCCTTCCCACGCCGAATCCAGTGGGTATTCCAGCACCCTTCAGCTTCTCTAAAGCTCCGAACTTGTACCTGCAAGATAAAAGGGACAGTTAGTGCGCATCGTGAAGCAGGCTACAAGCGCTTACCTACGTGCTTCCAGGCGCTTCTATTCCTCACGCGGGTTCGATCCTCAACTCTCATCAGCCCGCCATCCGCCATCGCCGGAACTCTGCAAAACAAGAGATATCATTACAAAAGACTTTTAAGACATTTGAAGCGCCCAGAACTTACCGTTCGTGCAGTTAACGACGGACAGCAGTCCTCTGAGGTCAAGAGGCCTGCACCCTTATCCAGTGAAGGAACTGGTTACGGCACTCTGCCCCGAGGCAGATGGAGAGCTCGGCGTTCACTTACCTAAGGTGAGGGCGTTAACCTTTGGGGTTCTACAGGAGAAGAGAAAGGGAAGAGGAGAGAGGCACCCAATAACCCCAGTTCATTAATCCCATATTTTCTATCTGCAGACATCTTACTCTTCGAGTCAGACATACAGTGCACAGAGGTCCAGCCCAAAGAGCCAACCGTGTGTTACACATCACCTTTGAAGATACGGCATTCACCCAGTCAAGACCGGCGCCTCTGCGGGAATCAGGTGAGCGTTACATGACCTGAACCTACCAGCTAACTTTCGCCCTAGGTCTTTCCTTCTGCACTACTCCAAAGTGCTCAAAAGGGTTGTATTCAACCACCTTACCAATTTCTTAGACATCCACAACCTTCGAGACCCCTTACAAGCAGGTCCTCTCCTGTCACTCCATGGTAACTGCTCTCATTAATGTGTCCAACTTCATTGCCTCTGCTAAGCACTCCAACCTATCCTCTATCCTAATTCTCCTTGACCGATCTGCTGCCTTTCATACGGTCAATCAGTCTGATCTCCTTAATACTCTTTCTTCTTGAGATTCACGATCAAGCCCTTCCCTGGGCCAATTCTTGGTCTCCTGGAGCAAAAACACCTCTCAACTCACTCCTCTAACTGTTGGTGTTCCAAAAGGCTCTGTTTTGGGTGTGCTCCTCTTTACACATCTGCTCTTCTGGCCCTAGTCTCCTCCTTTGGTCTCCCCCAAATATTATTTCTGTCCTCTCAATAAGATAATTAACGTCGCTACCAGGACTCTCTTTCAACTCCCTTACTTCACACCTACTTCCTCGTACTGTCAACAGGCTGGGTAGCTGATGATGCAAAACAGAGCGAGATTGAAATGTCTTCTTCTGGTTCACAAATCTATCCACGGTCAGGCACCACTGTATCTATCCTCCTCTATCAAACTTTACAAGCCATCTTGTAATCTCCTCTCTGCCTCCTCAACTACCTTTGTGGCTCCTCGCCCTCCCTGTGCTTCCTCTCACTTCCACTTCTTCTCTCTTCTTGCTCCACTTGCATTGAATTCTCTTCCCCCAACATCCGAGAAACAGTTCACACAAATTTGTTCAAAGCCAAACTAAAAGCCTACCTCCTCGCCACAGAGTTACCTCTTAACCTACCAAACATCTGCCTGCTAGCTAAAATTGTTCCCTCTGTCCCTTCTGCTGCCTCCACTCTAGCACTTCACACCTCATGGTCACATCCTAAGTACAGCTGCCCAAACTGCCTATCTTCACTTAAAAATGTCCAATGTTCATTGTCCTCAATATATATGTGTCCACTTATTTATTTTCGCAGGTGACTGTTCCATTTACTCCCCTGCACAACCTGGTCAGAATGTCCCTCAAACTCGGCCCATTGTAAGAAGCTCGCTGTCAAATCTGATTTCTTATCTATTTTATGTTGTTTTGTGATGAAACGAGCATTGTTCCAACTGTATATAAATATATATAAATAAATAAAACATGGGTAGAATCGAAACCACTATCATAGCTCCCGACAAATCCCGGCCACATTCAATGACTTTCAGAGTACCCTGAGGATTCACACTTTCACTGCTTCTATTTTTAAATAGACCGTACGAAATTCATATCTGTTAATAGCGTAATATACACAGAACGTTTAGGGTATAGACATGTTGATAATTAAGTTAATCCCTGATACTTAAATTCATGTTAATACTTCACGTCACTCTAGTATAAACCTTTAAACAATTAATAAAACCCCACACTGCCAAAATAGTCTTTGGCAAATGTCAGTAAGCCTACAGAATTCAAAGGGCCTCATCATCCACTAACATACTACAATGGACAAACTAGCCCAAATGCAGCAGTCTAAGGAAAATAAGATCAGGACATTCCAAAAGCATATGTTTCCATGTCTCCAACTCTGACTGCATTTCACAGTGTCTACAGAAGGCAGCATCCTTCAAAATCTGATCTTTTCTAGTCAGAATTTCCCTAGTTGAAAGAATATTTAACCTAAAGGGTAAGTATTTCTCCAACATTCCTATCTGGACATCGAATCTGATAGGGTGCCATCTTACCTAGTTTTTTTATGATCATATGCTCATATTGCAAATGGCCTAGCGAGGGATAAATGCACAATCTCAACTGTAGAGATCCAGTCCACCTGATATAAAGCACGCTTTACATACCCACCCGAAAAGTCAAATCATCTTCCTCTAAATATAGACCCCTTAATAGATCTTTGCAATAGGTACACAGATGCCTTATCGTCTAATTTTGGGCTTATATATTTACAAAACATATATCCTCATAAAGGGAACACACTGGCGGATTGCACGTTTTTGCAAACAAGGACAACAGTTTCCAATGTGTTCTTGCTTGTAATGACGAGAGGCCCAGTTCAGATCTAATGAGCACAGCTGGAATACAGTTCAGTAGTTGTAATACATGCTTCCAAAGGTGACCCTCCAACAACTCAATTTCTCCCAAATCCAGGGCTGCATGGTTTCCAAGCCTTACAGTAATTTGGGTATCAGTTTTGCCTCATAAAACTTCACCACTGGTACTAGGGAGAATATTCCGAGTTGATTATTAACTTTCACTTCTAAGGGCGACAACATAGACGTCTAACTTTTGTAATACTCCTGCAGGTTGTACTTCGTTGGCCAACCAAACGGAAGTAAACCCAAATAAATCAGGCTGTCCACTTGATATAAATGCACCTGGTTGATATACCATCTTCTTTTGGCTATTCTGTTTATAGATGTCAACTTATAAAGTGCAAATGCCTTTAGGACCCTCTGAAGACCCAGCCGTGTACAATCAAATAAAAGAAAGCCATCAGCATATGCCAACCAAGTATAACAAACCAATCCCAGTTCAGGAGGATCAAACGCAACCAGGCTCAAGTATTCATCAGTGTCAGCCATATGTAGGTTAGTGGCAGGGTGCCAATACGCAACCCTGTCTTAGACCCAATTTTGTGTCAATCTTCCTACTTAATGTCCCATTCAAGTCTAATCTAATTTGAATATTTGAAGCATCATGGAGCTTAAGTAAGATGTTTAGCAGTCATTCCTCAAGACCCCACGCCGCCAACTTGGCACACAGACACCCCCTATCTACTTGGTCAAAGGCCGACATGAGGTCAACGGAAGCCACATATATTGACTCGTATTTCCTGCTGCATGCTACGTCCTGGAAACAATGCATCAAAAGACCATTAAGAGCCCATTTTTCCAAGTGTGAAAGGACCAGGAACGTGAATACCTTACTATCCATGTCCATGATCATGATGGGCTTAAAATTACAGGGATCGGAGTGGATGGCGCTTTTTATAGTCCAGGATGATGTATGATGATGTTTTCCAAGACTCTGTGAGTACGTTCTTTAAAAGAAACTGTCTGTATAGGAATACCAAGATAGACACTCATTACACAGGGTCAGATTTAAACATTAGCCAAAATATTTGGTCCCATTGCACGTGACATAGTAGCTTTTCGAATCATTAGTATTATGTCATCGTTCTCAAATTCCAACACATGAACCTGTCCCAACCACCTTGAACTGATTCTTGAGGGACGCCCCTTGATGTATTGAGCCCCAAAAACCTCTAATGTTCTTTTACCAGGGTTTCCAGCATAACCTCATTTTCATGTTGAATGAGCTTCCATTTATGTAGGTTGGGCCAGTTACAATAGATCGGTTTAATCTTAGGTAGCTCTTCCTGCTTCCGCTCCTCACACACTATTTGTCTCCAACCTCTCCTCAATTTTCATTTCATGTTACGCTTTTGTGCTCCTAATAGATCATCAAAAACATGCTGATGTTTTTTTGGCTGCCCTATAAAGACCCCTAATGTGTTTTACAGCAAATGTATGGCCTATAAAAGCTTTCATAAAGTGTCAAGGATGTCCGGGAAAAGAAATGCTCATTTTATATTCATATTTTGAACTGCACAGGACCTGATACAGGGCTTCGTTGTATATGATCATTTTCCTATTAGACCATTTGATTCTGATACCTGCAACGTTAACTACTGCCAACTCCTGTAATTTTTCCTGATACTAATTTGGCCTCCAATTAAACTTTAAAGACATCAATTTATGATCACTGGCTAAGGTGTCCAATATTATCATCTTCCACAAATTATAATACACAAATGTTATTACTGAATTGAACTTACCATTTGACCACGTAGCTGCCATAGGAACATCACCCTTGATATTACCATTTAACCTTTTTAGGCCCAGTGAATTAAGACAGGCTGGCCATAATCTGCAGGTTGTCTCTTTCTTGATTTGATGCTTTTACATCCTTTATCCAACCTCCAGGGTCCTCCCCCTCATCATCCATCGGGCAATGTGAGTATAAGTCTCCTGCCACCATAACAAGACCCTTTTGATGGATAAACATACAATTTTCTGGAAATGACCTTACTGCGTCCGTAAATATGGACATTGGGGCCCACACCAGCATGCCAATATATATTGCCTTTTATGATGACATCAAAGGATTCCACACTTCTCAGCTCCAACTCCAGGCCCAGAGCACCCTCTAATAAATTGAATCATTGCCTCACTTGCCACTGTGCTAAATATTTTATGGCTGTGAGAAGGCCCCCCGACGGACACCCACCTAGACTATTTTTAGCATTCTGCACCACTAAGGCATAGCCATCCATCACTGGTGGCGTCCTCAGCCACACTTCTTGTAACAAGATTATATCGTAGCTGGTCAGTAGTTTCCCCAATGATGCATCTTCATAAAGTTTTGAGTGGCCTCTTGACTTTCAAAACACATATTTTTCCTTCAGTTACCTCGATTGGTCATCCATCGGTGCCCCTTTATTCTTTGTACTCAAGGCACTCGATACCCATGACCTTTCAGCCTCTTTAAAGTTAACTGACTGTGCAACCTTCTGTGAAGCTTCTTTACCCCTACCCGCCGCCTCGCTGTAAGACCATGCACACCCATTTTCCCCAGTGCTTAACCCTGCTTGCACCCTTCTGTTTAGTTAATTCTGCCACCGTTATTTTTAATCTGAGTGATGCAAAAAGGCAGCATGGGTTCCAGATAATGCTTCCAAGCCCAAAGAAGCCTTATGAACTAAATCCGAAAACATATCATATCTATACAAGGTGCCATGCACCTATTAACTTAATTCCTACAGAAATCAAACTTGACAATGGTTCATGATAATTTAGTTAATAGTTATGCAATTATTCTTTATTTGCAGTCATGTTTAATATTCAGCCTTTGCCAACTGGTGTTTCAACCTAGTAAACACTGGTCTTCATTAGGGTGTTAGAACTGCTCCATTAGTGTAGTCCAATTACTTCCTAATCTCAGAGTTTGAGGTACTTGTTCTTTCCTCACGTGATTCTATATTGTTCCAATGGAATTATTATTTTCTTGAGATCCACGATCGATTCCTCCACATTAGGGCCCAACTCTTGAAACCTAATTGCTCACCGCCAATCCTTAAACCGTACTATTTTGTGTGATCCAATATTGTAACCAGATACTTTTGAAAAGGTCATAATCCTCAGTAGTCTTCTAAGTGGTTTACAATAGTCCCTATGCTTCTGCACGGAATTCATCTGTGGTGATCTGCATGGCACTAGAAAGCTATGATTAGAGAGAGGAAGGGACCAATCACAGTTAAAAGATCAACATCATTTTTAATAATAGGTCATAAAAGGTAAAACATATAATTAAATTCAATGGTCCACAGTACAATACTTAACATCCAATATAAAACAAGGAATACATAACAGGCTTACAATGCAAGCTAAAACAAGTTAACAGAAAAACACATACACAATTGGTACATATAAAACAAATAGTAGTGTACCAGATTCTATTAGAATTAATGTATCATAGATTTATGTCTATGTTTTTAATCCAGAGAACTGTCTTGACATGTTTCTGTTCTCTAAACAATAGTATAAAACATTCATCAGGAGGAAGTAGTTATTATGACATAACCTAATTTTAATTGGATCATAGTCTGTCTCTTAGCACATGTGGGTTTAAAAACACATAAAACAAAGGGTCAGCTTTAGGGTAGCTAAATACTTTGATAGGTTCAAATAAAGGAACTTGAGTACCACATCACAAGGGAGGATTACCTTGTCTGGTGCTGGTGGGGGCTCTCTATTTCAAACCGTAAGTAGGTGTAGGAGGTAAATTCAGTCCTACAAAATATATAATATACAATAAGCATCTAGGTTTGCTTATAATTCAAAGCCTTAAATGTGCTCACAACACATATTCAGAATTAGTAGACTGGTCTGCCGTGGTTAGCAGTGTTCAACGATATTCTGGCCCTGGGTTTAACTAACAAGGTGGAAGATACTCAGTGCAGGCAGGTAGTATTGAAAATCTTAAGGGTAGAGAGTATCTTGATTACAGGATGATACAGCAGATAGAAATCCCGTGAATCGCTGGTGCCTGAATGAGGATATGGAGGTAATACTATAGGTGCGGGCCATGTTAATGGTCCCGAAAGGGTGAAGGAGTAATGCGGAGAGTAGATAGTGTATAAGAACTTGATGTCACCAGACAGCGTAAGATGAGTAAGTAGGGAGAGACATCGGGGTGTATTCATGCGGAGAGTAGTCTAATACGGCGATTATAAAAGCTATATAGATATTAAGATCATAGAACATCCCATAGCCGTTTCTGTCGCCGTGAATAATAAATATCCCATTTATATATGCCACTTTGACGATATAACCCTCGTTAGGCCTCAAGGTGACCGACACTGCGATAGGACTATCCTTGTCACCTTGACTACACTGATGCCTCTGGCTCCCTCGCGCAGCCAGTCGTCTCCACGGAGCTCTCCCTACCAACACCACACATCGCACGCCGCAGTTGCATCACAATAGGTAAGCCTCGCAGACGATTACCCTTACTTGGCACCCCCCACCCACATTTTACAACATTGCATATTTCTAATATGCGGACTCTCTCTGTGTTACAGCGTTTTGTACGGCATCTCTCCCATTTGCTTACGAACCTCTGATGCTACTTACCTGACAGCCGGACATCTTATGTTCCTTACTGCAGGTATGTTACATTTACCGCTTGTCACATCGGCACCACTCTACACACCCAAGGATGTGTCTCGTATATAAATGGGATATTTATTATTCACGGCGACAGAAACGGCTATGTGATGTTCTATGATCTTAATATCTATATACCTTTTATAACGACAACTACTGCACCTCGTGCATCATCACTTGAATTGAGCACCCTCACCCATTATCTCACCGCATTTTAGCTGATTACTCTCAGCTGCAACGAGGGCCCGACCTAAAATGGTGGCCTGTTTGTAGCGTCATGGTTGCTAAGCAACCCATCTCAGCCACGATAGGCTGATCCACCCTACTTCCTCAACGGCTCGCCACCGGAAAGCGAGAGCCGGCGCAGGTACGTGCAGACAAAAATACGATCTAAGCTCGTATCTAACCCTAATGTAAGTACTCTACCACAGACCCAACATTATCTTATGACTTTCGCGCACGCACTCTTAAATACTTGCTTGTAGAGATCATCAGGCAGACCTCCCACAGCTACACTGAGCCAAATTGACTCACCTCCACATTGCACAATGGATTAACCCAGCTCACATACCATGCTTGTACAACAGAAGGCAAATTTCACACGTGGGATACTAGCCTTGTGCATAGCCATATGTCTAGAATGCAGCCGCTCCTCTGCTGCACAAACCCATTATGTTCTTGTGCTTGAATTGCATGCCAAAGTCTTTCAGCCCATTGCAGCCTATTTTGTATTTATGCTCGAACTGAATACTATAGCTCCCCAGTCTAATTAGCCTACCTCACAACAGTGACCAAACTGATTACAGCAGATCCTTCAGATTTTGCATAACCTATTGTGAAATACACAGGCTTTGATTTGCACCTCTCGCAGGTACGCTGCGTCCATCACTGATTACCTTGGAAACTGCATATGCGTTTACCTGGGACCATGATGCCTATTCTGTAATCCGCATTTTGTTCTTGAATAGCATTCCCATGTGCACCCTGCAACCTCTAATGCCTGTTTTTGAAACCTAACCTACATTGCTTTTTATTATCTATGTGCCTCCTACTAACAGTACACACCAATTGTCAACCAGTTGTCACCAATTTAAACCGTCAGTTGCAGATACTCGGTGCTATGCATTACCTGCATGCTAGTCGCTAACAGGATTGCCTTACCTAGGCACCTGGCTGTAGCAAGTACACCCCTTGAGTCATTAATGGGATGGCCAAACTCTGGCGCCACTGCAGTAGCTTCCTAGCCACCAATAGGACTCCCAAATCTAGGTGCCGTGTTATAACATATATGCATTTTAGCCTTGAATAGGTCTCTCAAATCTAGGTGCTGTGTTATAGCATGTATGCATTTTAGCCTTGAATAGGTCTCTCAAATCTAGGTGCCTTGTTGTAGCATGTATGTATTTTAGCTTTGAATAGGATTCTCAAATCTAGGTGCCCTGCTGTAACATGTCTGCCTTATAGACACTAACAGGATTGTCTAATGTAGGTGCCCTGTTGTAGCATGTATGTATTTTAGCCACGAATAGGATTCCCAAATCTAGGTGCCCTGTTGTAGGATATATGCATTTTAGCCATGATTAAGACTCTCAAATCTAAGTGCCCTGTTGTAGCATGTCTGCCTTATAGAGACTAACAGAATTGTCTAATCTAGGTGCCTCTGCGGCAGTATATCTGCATTCTAGTCCCTACTGGGTTTGCCAAATCTAGGTGCCACTCTGCCACATTCGCAACATGCGCATCACTAAGACCTGCCTTTCACACACATCCTGGTCCCTAGCCTGGACTTTTCTAACTATCAGCATAACAATGGCTCTCACCAACACTATACCTTGCAACCTGCAAGAGAGAAACTTGCAACTTAGAGCTAGGCTGCCACGACTCTACGACCTCAAAAACAAAAGAACTATCCCATCAGGCCGTATATCCACTCCAACTTCCAACCCCCTCACCCTAGCGGTGGGAAGGTGTCCCAAAGCACAAATCGACTCACTCTACAAACCAAAGAGACCAAACCACCCCAATCCTAGACTTTTCCAAGAAACAACTTCTACTCCCACCTTATCAGGAGCCCTCATCAATGCTAGGTCCCTCATAGCACATAATACAGAAATTGCCGACCTACTTGCCATGGATAACCTAGATCTTCTCGCTGTCACTGAGACCTGGCTCCACGATGCCACAGGTCCCGCACTCATGATTGCCATACCATTTAACTACAATATACTAAGAGTTGATCGACCCAATTCCAGAGGAGGTGACCTGGCCATCATTGCCAAAACTAAGCTAGCTGTAAGACTCGCCCCACCTCCAGCAATTACATCTTGCAAACTTCTCTCTGCTAAAATACCCATCTCTAATAATAGTACACTAACTGTTCTCCTAGTGTACAGACCTCCAGGCCCATTAGGTAACTTTGAGGAAGACCTATCCAGCCTTCTCACGAACAGCATCAAAGACACCACCCAACTCCTATTACTAGGGGATTTCAACCTGGGTTTCAATGATGTCGAGGACAAACAGGCCCACTCTATCCAGTCAATCTTTATCGATCATGGTCTTACCCAAAAAGTCTCAGTCCCCACACATATAAAAGGACGTACTCTAGATTGGATAGCCAATCGTAACTGGGACATTACCATCACTAATACGGTTCCGCAAACCTGGACTGACCACTACCTCATATGCTTTTCAGCCACTATAGAGCCTCCTAAATCAGTGAACACCGAAGTCGTACCTCCTATGCCAACGAGAAGTAAAAAAGAAATCACCACGGAAAAACGACTCCCACTACTCCTACCAGCTCTCACCACTAGCACTATTAACTCAGACCCAAACACGCTAGTTGAGACATTTAACAACTCTATGTCCAAAGCCCTGGACATAATTGCCCCTATCAAACTTCGCAAAAGCAAACGAGAATCTCATCTCAACTCATGGTTCACCCCTCACCTTAAAGAATTACGTATCCAAAAACGCAAACTCCAAGCTATCTGGAGGCATACACCCTCAGATGAGAACATAATCCCACTTGCCAACTTTGCTAAAAAATATAAGAAAGAAATTATCCAAACCAAAAAAGACACATTCAATGAGAGAATTAGTAAAGCAAACTCTAATTCCAAAGAACTTTTTTCCACTCTCCGGGAAATGGAAAACCCAATTGCTCCCACAGACAATGTCCCCAAGGACAAACTATGGTGCACTAGCATCCAAAATGCCTTAGCAAATAAAATTACAACCCTACAATCTAAAATTGCAAAGAAAAAAGCCTCCTTGAGCTCGACCGGAACGCACACCACCCTCCTGACAGATATACCGAGTACAACGCCACAAAACAACTGCAAACCATTCAGGTTTACCAATATATCCATATTGGAAACTGAAAAGGTCATATTGTCCCTGAAACCATCTAACTGCCAACGTGACAGCTGCCCCGCTCAAATTATTAAGGATGCAGCTAGAGATTTAGCACCTTTCATATCTAAATTAATCAACGCCTCCTTTAGCTCCAGTACTGTACCCACAAGTCTTAAGGAATCCTGGGTACTGCCCCTCCTCAAAAAACAGTCCCTTGACCCAGCCATCCCCACTAATTATAGGCCTATTACGACAGTCCCATTTCTCCTTAAAATTATTGACAGAGTAGCCTACCTTCAGATCCAAAGCTATCTGGAGTCAAATCAACTACTAGGATCACGACAATCCGGTTTTAGACCACTACATGGCACTGAAACGGCCCTAATTGACCTCAAGACACAAATCGACGAGTTGAAGGATAAAGGTAAACAGCTATGATCCTCCTCCTTGATTTATCGGCGGATTTTGACCTGGTGGATCATGCAGTGTTATGCAACCATTTAGCGTCTGCCACCCATTTTTCAAGTGAAGCTATAGCCTGGGTACAATCCTTCCTAGCTAACCGTACGATGAGTGTTCTCCCCCTAGCTTCAGCGGACCCAATACAAATCACCTGTGGCATCCCACAAGGTTCATGTGTCTCCCCCACAATGTATTACATCTTCACTAAGCCACTCTTCGACAAACTTGACAGACTGGGGGTAACTTATACCAATTATGCGGACGACACGCAGATCCTCATACCGCTATCTGGCAATTTTGTTGAAGACACAGCTTTAGTAAATAAGATTTACCTCCTCATTCAGGCATGGATGGCCTCCCATGGCCTCTGCCTCAATAACGACAAAACAGAGATACTGATCCTGGGTTCCGACTCTAACCTTAAAAACTCAGCCCCAACTATCTCGCCTTCAACATAGATGGCAATATAATTAAAGTGGCAACCGGGGTAAAAACACTAGGTTTCTACCTTGATTCCACATTATCTCACAAAAAACAAGTCAACACCTTGGCCTCCTCCACAGCATACAGCTGCAAACTAATCAGGACCTGCAGGCCCTACCTCTTCAAAACTAATTTTATCACACTGGCCAACGCACTAGTAATGTCCAAGCTGGACTATTGTAACGCCCTTTATGCGGGCGCCAATAAAACAGTCTTAAACAAAATGCAAACACTGCAAAATAATGCCCTTGGAGCAGCCCTGGACATACCTCGTAGAGCTCACATCTCAGGAAAGACCACCACTGGTTAAAAATCAGCGACAGAGTGCTTCTCAAGACGTTATATCTCACCCACAAAGGACTGAACAACAAGGCACCTCCCTACATCTCGGCTAGACTGACCAGAAAATCTTCCAGTCACCATACTAGAGCCTCTAACCATTTCTTACTAGAAACTCCCAGATTTAGGCGAGTTAAATCGGGTGGTGCTAGCTTTCCAGTTAGATCCGCCCAAGCCTGGAATGCACTCCCCATTGCTTTAAGAGCTAATCTTCCCTACTCTAGATTCAGATGCAAGGTGAAAAGTTGGCTTTGGGCCAATGACAAATAACAATCTGAGCCTTTGCACTAGACCTAGGATCACTGCATACTACTGCCCCGATATGTCTGAAAATCTGGATTTTAGACCATCTCATCGCCCTCTCTGGGCCGTGAGATACCCTTTAACTTGTACTTTTTGTATATGTGTACTGTAAATATGCTATTATGATATGTATTGCATCAACTGTTTGTATCCTCTGTATGTAACCTAAGCTTAAGTAATCTTGTACATGCTGCACCTGGCTACCCCAGGGTTTTGAGCGTATTATCAAATAATAAACATAAACATAAACATGATCGCCGTATTAGACTATTCTCCGCATGAATCCACCCCAATGTCTGTCCCTACTTACTCACCTTACGCTCTCTGGTGACTTCAAGTACTAATACACTATCTACTCTCTGCATTACTCCTTCACCCTTTCGGGACCATTAACATGGCCCGCACCTATAGTATTACCTCCATATCCCCATTCAGGAACCAGCGATTCACGGGATTTCTATCTGCTGTATCATCCTGTAATCAAGATACTCTCTACCCTTAAGATTTTCAATACTACCTGCCTGCACTGGTGTGATGGGGAACCAATAGCAGCCAATACGGAACAAAACAAGAGGGAGGGGGATGAGTCTATGATCACACCAGACCATATAATGACAAGTTTAAGAGACACGCAGGAACAAGTAAAAGCCCAGACCACATGTCCCAGAATGCCCCACCAATCAACTATCACACCGGACAATACAAATATAAGAGACACAAGAGAAAAGACACAAACTACGTATCCCAGAATGCCCCAACGGATACATAATCAAAACAAAAGCCAGAAAATGGGAATAGAAATCAGACAAGGAAGACGAAAAACCACGTTTACATATAATGGGGGCTCCGGGCAGGTGGGGGTTAAATGCAAAGCTAACTCCGTGAAGTTGAAGCTGGAAAGAGGTGAATTAGCCTCAGGTGTAAGGAGCCCAGGGCTGGGAACGCCTAACGCTAATTACTGGGGAGGAGACTCACCGGAGTTAAAATCATCAGAAAACAGCTCAACTTGTCTCTCGTTTTGCAGGAGTGGAAGGAGGCTGACAGAGTGGACTCGGAATGGTAGGAGGACAGTACCCCATACCGGTGGGCGTATTAGAGGAAAAAGGAAAACTCACCGGAGTGTACCGTACCGGACCTGTAGTCAAATCCGACTGCACAGCAGATGAAGACGCCTGAGTCCCAACGGCGGAAAAAGGAAAGTGTGGTTATTTACTGAAGTCCAGCCAAGGCCAGTGTGGAACGGCTAGCTCTGAGCACCGGCCGCAGAGCTTGAACAGAACGGCTCTGAACCAATTGGAAGTGTTGAGTAAACGCTGGGGGCTGAATATTGCTGTTTTGAACAAAGAAAGGCTGCCATTCCTGTGTTCTCCATATTTTGAACTGCATTCATTTGTGGACAAGCAATATTGCAATCCTTGAGTTTTGTCTTTGGAGCAACCTGGAAGAACTTTTATTTTGTTTTTTGTTGCTATGAACGCTAAGTGAAGTTAATTGGATAAAGAGAAGTCCGGGTGCACAACCATTGAACCTCTGGTGAGCTGTAAAAATAAAATACTATTGAGTAACTTACCTCCTTGTCTCTGGCTCACTACTTTACAACTGGGTAGCTTCCACCTTGTTAGTTAAACCCAGGGCCAGAATATCATTGAACACTGCTAACCACAGCAGACCAGTCTACTAATTCTGAATATGTGTTGTGAGCACATTTAAGGCTTTGAATTATATGCAAACCTAGATGCTTATTGTATATTATATATTTTGTACGACTGAATTTACCTTCTACACCTACATACGGTTTGAAGTAGAGAGCCCCCACCAGCACCAGACAAGGTAATCCTCCCTTGTGATGTGGTACTCAAGTTCCTTTATTTGAACTTACCAAAGTATTTAGCTACCCTAAAGCTGACCCTTTATTTTATGTGTTTTTAACCCCACAGGTGCTAAGAGACAAACTATGATCCAATTAAAATTAGGTTATGTCGTAATAACTACTTCCTCCTGATGAATGTTCTATACTATTGTTTAGAGAACAGAAACATGTCGAGACAGTTCTCTGGATTAAAAACAGAGACATCAATCTATGATACATTAATTCTAATAGAATCTGCTACACTACTATCTGTTTTATATGTACCAATTGTGTGTGTTTTTTCTGTTAACTTGTTTTAGCTTGCACTGTAAGCCTGTTACATATTCCTTGTTTTATATTGGATGTTAAGTATTGTACTGTGGACCATTGAATTTAATTATATGTTTTAACTTTTATGACCTATTATTAAAAATGATGTTGATCTTTTAACTGTGATTGGTCCCTTCCTTTCTCTAGTTATAGCTTTCTACTCTAGCACCTGTACACTAGCTTTGTCTCCTATTATATATTGACTACTATCCACCCAGATATAGACAGAGTAGACACTGTTAACCCGCTCATATCAGTGCTCTACCGGGATTCCTCTCCTTATAATTAAGATCTGCATGGCACACCATGCGGATGAAGACCAGTGTTTACTATGTCAATACATCTGTTGACTCCTGCTTCTTTGCACGTATGTTGTTTAAAGTGAGCACACATGTCCTTGGCACCCACCCAAGAGTCTAATATTGTTGTCACTAAATCTAACATAACTGTGTGCAATTTGACTTCCATTTTGATGTTTTCATATAAATGTAACACGGAACCATCCACTGCTGCGTTCATGTTTTCCTCCCCTTATTGCCAATCGACAGTGCTCACTTTCCTCAACCTTCAGAACTTCTTTTTTTCATCATATAATACATCCTGAGAGGGAGGGGGTATCAGGAGAGGTTTCCTCTAGCTGGCATGTAGTATTGCTAACCAGTAAATCCATGCCCTTACCCCCCGATCAACATGCATTAATTCAGAATCTGAAATGGAATGTCTCATATTTGCCTTCACCTTTGCTTTTGGTTTCCCAACCTGTGCATCATCTTTCTTTCCAAAATCGGATGTGATTCTGGATCCCTTTGCCCCCTTCGCTCCTTTCTGTTTGCCTTTTTTCGGCATGGCATGTATTTCTCTCTCCACGTCCCGCCCTCCATCTACTCATTAACGGTCACCCCTTCCTCTTGCATTTTCACCACTGAGGGCCATACAGAAAGCTCGGGCTCCTTCTTAATCGGTGAGATGGTAGGGGAAACAGGTAGCAGCAGGGTCTGGGCTAACTCCAGCTGGGCAGTGTTGCAGGGCTAGTGTCTCCTTAAGAGACGGACACAGGGTCACGTGGGTAGCATCACATGACCCATGACGACAGGGGGAGGAAAGGGTTTCCGGAGTAAGAGTTGCGTATGTTGAAATAAACGGATGTGTAATCTATCTCAGTGTGTCTATCCTCCTTCCAAGGCCCTGAAGGCCTAACAACTGGCGACGAGGCTTCGTCCAGGACCGCCGAGTCCTCCTCCCCCTTACTTCCAGAGCGATCCCGTTCTATTACGCCCAGCAAGCCAATCCCGGTTTGCTACCCGGCGCGCTTGATCCCAGGCCCGCCCTCTTCCTCCCTCACCACGGCCACGCAGAGCACAAGTGTGCCGGCGGGTGCCTGATCCCAGGCCCGCCCTCCTCTTCCTTCAGCGTGGCCATGCTGTCCACACTTGCACCGGCGGACGCCTGATCCCAGGCCCATCTTCCTTTGCTGACGAGGACCCCAGCAACACGCTGCCTGCCTCCTCCTCCTCCGCCTCCTCCTCAACCCTGCGGCCGCAAACAGCATACGCGCGCCGCCGGGCAGAATACTCCTGCCCCAACAGTGTGCACAAGTAGTGCCCACCACACCACATCACCCGCCTATGAATAAAAGGCGCAAACTGCCAATTTCATGCCTTTTTCCTTGATGAGGCCATCTGCCTAAGAGTCATCAAAGGATGCGTGTCCCAGACCCTAAAAAAACCAACTCCTCAAGAAGCCACTCACCATAGAGGAAGTAAGTGAAATGTCCAGAATTCTAGAAAGGGTCGGCAAGCAGGTAACACAAATAGCAGGCAGCAACTTAACGAAACAAGACAAGAATTAAGTGATAGCGGCAGTACAATCTAATGCCACCAGAACCACAGAGAGGCCCCCCAACTCCAACTACTCGGCGACCCCAAGAACCGAATGACAATGCTACCGGTGTGGGATGGTTTTTCCCCATGCAGGGACGTGTCCTGCACTATCCCAGAGGTGCGGCAACTGTGGGAGAGAAGGACATTTTCAGTCAGTCTGCAGGGAAGGCAGACCTTTTCCGATGCAACGAATGCCTCTGACCCCTCATTACATAACGCCCAGCAGAAACCCAGAGGCTCAGACCTACCAAACCCGCCCCTACAAGCAAAATCCAAGAAGATACGTCAGAGTAGTCGAAAACATCTACCCAAGCGCTGACACCCAAGAAAACGAAGGACATGACCAGGTCTCCCACATAAGAGATGAGTACGATGGACCCCCATCACACCAGAACTACTATGGAGCAGAACAACAAGGGTTCGACTACAAGATCGACCAATATCACCAATATTCACAGGACGAATACTTCAATCTCATCATGGATGAAGGAGAAGCACGAGAAGCGCTCAAAATACCTGTGGAAATAGGAGGTAGACAATTTTGTTTCTTAGTAGACTCAGGAGCCACAGTACACATAATGGGTGAAAAGGAGTTTCACCAAATCCCTGATAAACCAGCACTCACACCGTCAACCTCCAAGATATTTCAATGGGGCGCAGCAGTCCCCCTACAAGCTATTGGCTTCTTCAGCCTTCGACTCATGCATGACAACCACTCCACGACAACTTGCATCCATGTCATCCGCAGTCCGACCAAAGGGCCTTCTAAGCTATAGGACTGCCTCTTGCCTAGGGCTCGTAGACATACATGTCCAGGAAGGCAACAAAATCCACTCAACAGTGCCAACACCCGACACAAGAGATCAGGTGTTCAACATTCAAACCTGGCCTGCTCAATCAGATACCATGTCAAAGGACACCGTCATGAATGAATTCCCACTCATATGCAAGGGTCTAGGAAAAATGAAAGGACCACCCGTGAAACTTCATATTGATCCAGCAGTCCGACCCACTCCACAACACCCAAGGAGAGTCGGGTTTCATTTGCAAGCCGCAGTGTCAGCCGAACTCGGACAACTCTTGGAAGACGGAATCATAGAACCAGCTACAGGCCCGACCCCGTGGGACTCGCCACTGGTGATAGTACCAAAGGAAGGGGGGTGTCTCAAACTCTGCGTTGACATACGAAATGCCAACACCGCCACCCAGAGAGAGCGACACCCAGGCCAGAGAATTGAGGACATAGTAGTCCAACTGAATAAGTCCATCCTCTTCTCCAAACTCGACCTGAATCAAGGGTACCACCAGATGGTACTCCACCCGGAATCGAGAGGCATTACCACCTTCTCCACCCACAATGGTCTCTTCCGCTACAAACGTTTAAATTTTGGTATATCATCAGCCGCAGAAATTTTCCATGAGGCCATCAGACAGGTCATTCGACCAATAAGAGGAGCACTGAATTACAGTGATGACATCCTCGTGTACGGACGTTCAAAAGAGGAACATGACATAGCCCTTCATGCCACCTGCAAGGCCATTTAAGAAGCAGGGCTCACCCTAAACGTAGACAAGTGCTGGTTCAGCAAATCCAAATTGAAATTCTTCGGCCACATCTTTTCCGCGGACGGAATGACCCTGGATGTTACACTACGGCAGCAAAGAGCTTTCTTACGAAGACCTTTCCAACCATGGACTCCGTTTTGGCATCGTTACAAGTTGCCTTGGAAACTGTTCAGGTCACGTAAACGTGCTAGTCAGCTGATCGGACGTGCTTCCCTTACACGGAATCCACGCCCCATTGTTCCTTAAAGCCTTCAGCCGAGGGAACTTCGTTGCTGCTAATTGTACATTACTACGTGCCTTTTCGTAGCCCGCTTACGGCATTGTTTGCCTTCCTCGGATTACCCTTTGTGAACCTTTGACTCTGAACTCTCGTTACTAGACCTCGGCTTTGTACTCTGATTCTGTTTATCTGGATTACCCTAAGGACTTGTTGCCACAGTAGTTTACCTTTACTGCCGTTAAACCGCAGGAGCCTCCCCGCTCTACCTTCAGTTTCTACAGGCTCTGCGGTTCTTCACTTCTGCTCAAAACTGAACTCCAGTTCTCATTCATATTACGTTTGCACAAACGCCCTTGTTTTTCCATCTGGAGTCTCTAGCTCTACGATTTTCTAAATTCCGGTCATGATGCCTACCCCCGGAGCACCAGGACAGGCCCAGCACCCCCGGGAGCAGGCATCATGCCCTCGGGTAAAAGCTCAGCGGCCCCTAATAGGGGCTCTTTGGACTTTGTCCTGGCGCCTTTGGCGCCAGGCTCATGTTGGACATCAGTCCTGGCGCCATAGGCGCCAGGCTCATAAAAGAGGGTGTTTGGTGCACTTACCTGACGCAGACCATGCAGCATGAAGCCTCAAGCCAAATGAGGCTTAGGAGGGACTATTTTATCAAAGGAACTATTTTACTTGGGTGGGGACCGTGGAAGAATACTTACCTGGAACTTCTTCCAAGGCTATTTAAACCACGCCCGGACTGCCACACGTGCTTCGCGTTGCTCTGCATCTAGCAGCTGAACGCTCACCGTGCCTGCTCCTGCATCTTGCCTCCAGCCACGCCCACCTCGATCTTGGGATACCTGAAAGGAAGGAAGGGAAGAGAAAAGGTAAAAACCAAGAACTTAATCTAACTTCCTACCTGTGTCCGGAACCATCACGCCAGCGATCCTGAAGATAGACATTCTTTAAAAGCATCGCGCTACTTGTTGCAGCGCCGCGCATCACTCACCTGCCTCGTGGGCTCTTCACTATCCACCGCGACCTTCTGGGCATTCCGCCACATCTCTGCACCTGCAGGGGAGAAGAAGAGACAAAAGGTGAGCAGGAGGAACAAATGAGGAAAGCCTGATTTTCCGTCACAAGACTTACCTGGTCATATTTGACGGAACCACTCCTAATTTTGGGTCGGCGCCACTTCTGGGCCTGGTACCGCACCCCGGCCCCTAAGGGGAAAAAAGAAAGACATTACTAGAGGAATTCAAAGACATTTAAAGGGATCATTTTATCACGAACTCACCTGAGTTTATCTCCGGCAATAACCCTCGAAGCATCACTTCCACTCTGCACCTGAAAATAAGGACAGATCGCAGGTTAAGAAAAGCAAACAAAGAGAAGACTCTACTCTGGAACTTTTTAAACTGCATACTTACGGCATTTCGCCTTCCGAAACCAGTGAAGTAACTGGTCAAATACGCGCCCCTGTACCAGAAGCAGGATGGAGAGCTCATCCATTCAAACATTAAGGTGAGCCTTGATTGGGGATTTCGGAGGTGGTCAGAGAAGAGCAAAGGGGAGGTGGGAAGCAATCACAATACTTTGCAGACAGTTAATCCCCTTTCTCCACCTACAGAAAGATTTTTCTACGGGCCAGACAAGCCAGATTTGGGGGTCCAGTTCATTCAGTGTTTCGAATCCTGCGCATCACGCTTGAAGAGGTCACAGCAATCCAGACCAGGTCAGCGCCTCCGTGGGAGCCAGGTGAGCGTTACAATTCCGCTTCAGTGTGACTTTGCTCGGTTCTTTCTTCCTGTTCAATCTGAATTCTATTTGGACTATAAGACCATTCTTACCAGTGCTGCTTATCAAGGACTTCCTTTGCTCCAACTACCTGATTAACTGTTTTGCTTTCTACTGAAGTGCATTTACGAAAGCTTTCCAGGACATGTACCAACCCGGCTCTAGTGCGTCCCTCGTGCCGTTCGGGTTGTCTTCCCTATAGTAACCTTTCCCATTTATTATTTTTTCCTGTCGTTTTCATCAACCATTTGGATTTTGTTCTCACTATTGAAACTGCTCCAGGATTTCCTCTCAGGTCAACTCACATACATTATCTCAGGTACCGGCAGTTCTATAGAAAGAATTCAAACTAAACAAGTTAGGCATTATACTCAAGACCTTTTCTGTATCTCTTACAGCATTGGTCTGGCGGTGCGCTCAATCCCGCTCTTTTGCATTATATATTACTCTGTCTGTTCTTACATAAATAGCAGAGTGGTACATCGTGAAAAAGAGCCCCTCTCGAAGAGGAAGCCTGATTCTTGAAATCAGGGGAACTGGGTTTTCGGAAGCGTCTACGGCTCATCCTACATCTCGATCCAGGTTGGGGTCACGTACACCTTCCGGCTCGGTGAGTAACAGAATTAGCAGCCCAGAAAGATATCGACTGAGACTACCGATGCTTTAAATCAAATTATGCAGATGGTTACTGATCTCCGGACTCATCTGACAAGTGCTCAAGAAGCATTGCGCCAACGCATGGTCGCAATTCAGTCTCTCGTCACTACTCTAGCAGCACAGGCAGGCGCTGGTGCTATGGCTTCTGGGTCTGGTTTTCCAGCACCCGTTCAAGAAAGCGCTCCCGTGTTGCTTACTACCCAGTTCCCATTGGCTCCTCCGGAAAGGTTTTTGGGAGATCCCAAACAATACAGGACGTTCATTAATCAGTGCAAATTGCATTTCCTATGCCGTCCTACCTCCTTTCCCACTTCCACTACCAAAGCGGCTTTTGTTCTTTCTCATTTGGGTGGTACTGCCGCAGCCTGGGCCAATCCCCTGCTTGAATCCAATAGTCATGTACTATACAATTGAGATGCTCTTCTTACCATGATGAGCAAGGTATTTGATACCAGATACACTACCCAAGCCACGGATTTAGAGCTACTCAAACAGCGACAAGGCAATTCTTCCTTGTTGGTTTATCTCGCCGGTTTAATCAACTGGCGGCGGAAACCGACTGGCCCGAGGAGAAAAAAGTGGCAGTGTTCCATCAAGGACTTTTGGAGGAACTTAAGGATATTTTTTCCACTGTTCCTGTGGTGCCTACAGCTTTCGGGGAGTTGCTTGATTTGGTGCTACAAATCGACGCCCGAAAAGGCAGAAAGACGTGGAGAAAAGAAGGCCACACCCATACTACCGGCCTCAGAAGCCGTCTCGGCACCTCTGCCTCTCCCTGAACCCATACAAATCGGTGCTGTTAAAAGTCCTTTAACGCCAGCTCAACGGGAATATCGTAGGTCCCACAATCTGTGTATGTACTGTGGTTCCTCTGACCATCTTTTACCAGAGTGTCCAAAGAAACCCAAAAGAAAGGCGGGAAACGCCAAATCCCGACAGTAGACAGAGTCCCTATGTCGAAAGGTCCAAATCAGGACTCACCTTGCCTTGGATCGTCTCAACTCATTCATCTTCCTGTCACATTTTCTTTGACTCCTGGACCATCCTTTGAGGCCCAGGCAGTTATTGATTCAGGAGCCACAGGCAACTACATTGACCATGGTTTCGTCTCAGTAGCAGGGATTCCGTTGATTCTCAAGAAACAACCGGAAACAGTTAATTCTGTAGACGGTTCAATCCTTGTTTCTGGAATGGTCACCCATCAGACGGTGCCCATGGTCATGTGCACCCAGGAAGGACATACTGAGACCATTACATTTGACATTATTAAGGATCCAGCTTATAAGGTCATTCTCGGTATTCCATGGCTTCGTTTCCACAACCCTGTTATCGACTGGGTCACACAACAGATACAGTTCCCATCTATTGTGTGTAACCTTCAGTGCACGCCCTTAAATGGTATTATTCAGAATACTCCTATTAATGCTCTTGCATCTTCTTCCTTGCACATCGGAGCAATTTCTACTGTCGCCTCACCATCTGTTCCTACAGAGTATGCCGACTTCCTAGATGTGTTCGACAAGGGCATGGCTGAAACTCTACCACCCCATAGGATCTATGACTGCACCATAGATTTAATGCCTGGGGCAAAGATTCCTGTGGGAAGGGTGTATTCTCTTACCCTAAAGGAGGATGCTGTGCTAAAGGAATATCTTGATAAAGCACTTGCTAGGGGTTTATTAGACCGTCTAAATCACCGGCGGCGTCCCCACTCTTCTTTGTACCTAAAAAAGAAGGTGATCTTCGTCCCTGCATTGATTACAGAGCTCTGAATGCAGTTACCATAAAAAACCAATATCCACTTCCATTGATTTCTGTTCTTCTCAATCAGTTGGGGTCTTCTCAGATTTTCACTAAGTTGGACCTCAGAGGAGCATACAATCTGGTGCGCATGCGAGAAGGGGATGAGTGGAAGACTGTGTTCAAGACACGGTTGGGTTGTACGAATACTTAGTGATGCCCTTCGGGCTTTGTAATGCCTGGCCACTTTTCAGGCTTTCATGAATGACTTGTTTCATGATATCTCAGACCAGTATGTTGTCATATATTTAGATGACATATTGATTTATTCACAAACCCTTACTGAACACATTCAACACATAAAAACTGTACTCCAACGTTTAAGGGAAAAAAAAAGTGGAATTCCTGGGTTACGATCTCACCAACCAAGGGGTGCGTATGAGCAAATCCAAAGTGAAGGCCATACTTCAATGGCCAGCACCCAAGACAGTTAAATCCCTCCAATCTTTCTTGGGTTTTGCCAACTTTTATAGACAGTTTATTCATGGATTTTCTGCTCTTTCAGCGCCTCTTACCTCACTTACCAGTGTTAAAACGCCCTACGATTGGTCACCGGCGGCACAACAGGCTTTCGACCAATTAAAATCAGCTTTCGTCTCTGCGCCTGTCCTTAAACACCATGACCCTGATCTTCCCTTTTATGTGGAAGCTGACGCCTCAGGAACCGCTATAGGAGCAGTCTTGTCCCAAGAATGTCCACAGATTGGGGAAAAGCATCCCATAGCCTTTTTTTCTCGCGAATTAACAACATACGAAAATAACTATTCCATTACGGAACGGGAACTGCTGGCGATCAGAGATGCCTTCGCTGAGTGGCGACATCATTTGCTTGGAGCACGTCATCCTGTCACTGTGTATTCCGGTCAGAGAAGTCTTTTGGCTTTCAAATCTATGAAGTGTCTCACGGCTAGACAGGCAAGATGGCATTTGTTCTTTTCGCAATACCAATTCCATATAACCTATCGTCATGCCAAGGCTCAGGTATCAGCTGACGCGCTATCACGTCTTCATTCGGAGGGTGACCCGTCCAAGACGGAGCCGCCTATGCTTCTCCCAAACAAGGTTGTTTGCGGATGTATGGTACAGCCCTCCTTGCGTAATATCATTGAGCAATGGGCGATTGAACATCCAAAAGAAGTCCAGGAACTCAATATGGATTTGTCTCAAGGTCTACCCATCATTCAAGGGCATATTTTCATACCTCCCGGTAAGGCTCGTTCATTGGCGCTCCAGTGGGCGCATGATTCTGTGGTTGCTGCACATCCAGGTCAAAAGAAAACACTGGAATCTCTATGGCGATGAACTTGGTAGTCTAACATGGCTTGTGATGTGCAGGATTACATCACTACCTGTGCTATATGTGCCCAGTGTAAATCCGCCAGGTCCAAACCAGTGGGCTTATTGCGGCCTTTACCGGTTCCTCATAAACCCTGGCATATGGTATCGATGGACTTTATTGTGGAATTGCCAAAAGTTCAGGGACATGATACCATATGGGTAGTCGTGGATTACTTTCCAAAATACGCCATTTTTGTACCTTGTTCTGGGTTGCCTTCTGCTTCCCGTTTGGCCAGTCTGTTTATGGCTAATGTCTTCAGATATTTTGGTCTTCCTTCCATTATTGTGTCGGATCGGGGTACACAATTCACCTCAAGATTCTGGAGGGCGCTTACTACCTCTTTGTCATGATGCCTACCCCCGGGGACCCAGACCAAGTCCAGCAACCCCAGAAGCAGGCATCAAGTTATCCCAAGCAAGCCCAACAACCCCTGCTAGGGGCTATTTGGGTGCAGTCCTGGTGCCTTTGGCGCCAGACTCCTATGGAGAGTCAGTCCTGGCGCCATAGGCACCAGGCTCATAGATTAAAACTTACCTGATGCAGACCATGCTGCAAACTTACCTGATGCAGACCATGCTGCAAGAGCTCCAAGCCAAAAGAGGCTTGGAAGGGACTACTTTACCTAGGGACTATTTTTTTACTCGGGTGGGGCTGGGGAGGAATACTTACCTGGGACTACTTTGGAGGCTATTTAAACCACGCCCGTAGAGCAGCACATGCTTTGCGTTATTCTGCATCCAGCAGCGTAACGCTCACCGTGCCTGCAAGTCTGCATCCAGCCTTCTGCCACGCCCGCCTCGAGTTTGGAGCTCCTAGAAAAAGGGAGAAAGAAGGAGAAAAGGTTAGAACAAGAGCAATACCTTTGATCCTTACCTGAATTCCCAATCCATCGCGCCTTCGAGCTGGAAGAAAGAAGTTATTTTATGTGCGTCGCCTCGCCTGCTGCAGCACCGCGCTGAACTCACCAGCCTTCGCAGCATCTTCACATTCCACCGCATCCTCCTGCATGTTCCCGCTGCCGCACTCCGGCACCTAAGGAGAAGACAAGAACAGCAAGGTGAGCCAAGGGAATACACAGAGGAATATTAGTTACCCCCCATAGACTTACCTGATTTTACCACCAGGGGTACTATTCCTCTTCACGGGTCGGTGCAGCTTCCACTGCATCTTCGCCGAACCCCGGCCCCTAAGGGGAAACAAAAGGACAGTAAGGTGAAACAAAGGGACTAACAAGAGGAACCTTCCTCACCACAATAGACTTACCTGATTTTACCGCCGGTGGTATTATTCCCTGAGACTTCATACTTTCTCTCAGTGCCTGAATAAGGGAGAAAGCAACAGGTTACATATTGACATTATTTTATCGAACTGTGTTGGATAATACAAATCCTTACCAGAATATTACCGGTTGCCACGAGGAACTCTTCACTAGGGTCAAGCCGCAACCTGCAAGGAATCGGACAAGAGTGAAAGTCAGGCATTTGAACTCTTACGAACTACATACTTACGGCGTCTTGCCGGGAATCTGGTTATCTACGCGCCCCTGCGCTCAATGCAGGATGGAGAGCTCATCTTTTCAAACCATCAGGTGAGACTATACGAGGGGACATCAAAGGTGATCAGTGGGGAGAACAGCAGGGGTGTGGGGATTTACGCGCAACTCCACGGGTGGTTAATTCCCTTTCTCCATTTGTAGAAGAATATTCCTACGGGCCAAGCAAACGAAGTTAGGTGGGCCAGTCCAGTCTGTCATCTCGGCCCTACGCGTCACATTGGTGGAGACCGCAGCTGTCCAGTTCAGATCGACGCCTCTGTGGGAGCCAGGTGAGCGTAACACTCTTTGGGTATCGATGACAGGTATTCTTCATCCTATCATCCTCAATCAGATGGCCAAACTGAAAGACTTAATTCCACTATTGAACAATATTTGCGCTGTCTTTGTCTCCAGTTCCAACAGACTTGGTATACAGCCCTGCCTCAAGCGGAATTCGCATATAATCCTACAACACTGGACCCTGAAAAGGTCTCCACAATTTTCAACCTGCAGGAACCCAGACAAATTGCAGATGTCAGATCATTTCTTAGCATGGCAGGATACTGTGCCAGGTATATACCGCATTATGCCTCGATCACCGAACCGCTCAGGAAGTTGCTCCAAAAAGACATCCTTTTTGCCTGGTTCGCAGAATGCCAGGAGGCATTTGACACCATCAAACAGTCCTTGGCAGAGGCCAGAAAACGTGCCTACTTCAACCCGGACTTGCACACTGAAATCGTAGTAGATGCAAGTCCAGTAGGACTGGGGGCCATACTTGCTCAGACCAACAAGTTGACACCCACCCGAGACATGTGGTGGCATATGCCAGAAGGGCACTGGCGCCTCCCGAATCCGCATACTCCCAAGCGGAAAAAGAGTTTGGCAGCAGTATGGGCGTGTGAACATTCATAATAGGGAAGAAGTTCACCAGGCCTTACTATCGCTTTTTGGGAACCCCAGAACAAAGATGCCCCCCAGAATTGAACGCTGGGGCATTCGCCTACAGGAATACAATTAGCGGATCATCCATCGTCTGGGGGGTGAGAACAACCCAGCTGATTACTTATCCCGACACCCTACAGGAAAATCAGTACCAAGATCGGGTGACGTGGAATACATCAGCTACATCACCATGAACGCACTACCACCTGCGATATCACTGGAAGCCATTGCCTTAGCATCAGCAGCTGATCCATCCATGGCCCTAGCAATCAGCCTCACCGAAAATAACAGGTGCAAAGACTACCAGAGGGCACTGATGACACATCCCGGAGCATGCAGAGATGAGCTCGAGAGGCTGGCAAAAGTGCACACAGAGCTAGCCGTGAAAGACAAAACTGTACTCCTAAGAGGATGCAGGCTGGTGGTTCCAGCCGCCTTACGGTCAGAAGTAATCAAGACAGCCCACGAGGGACATCGAGGCGCAGACAATACCAAACTGCATCTACGTTGCCACGTATGGTTCCCATTCCTCGATGCAATGGTGGACTGGTGGATAAAGAACTGTATGGCATGTCAATGCACAGCCAGAGCTGAAGCACTCATACCTCTGCAGCCAACACAGATTCCAGAACATCCTAGGGAGAACTTAGCAGTAGACTTTTATGGACCACTAGAATCAGGCGAATACCTACTACTATTTATTGACAAACACTCCAGGTTCCCGATTGTAATGCGATCCACATCCACGGCTTTCGACGAAGTAGTGAGCGAATTGGGAATACCAGATGTCATCAAGTCTGACAACGGTCCACCGTAATGTGGACATGAGTTTGCAACCTTCGCCAAGCACCTTGGAGTTAGACACCAGAAAATTACACCTCGTTGGCCCAAGCCATCGGGATGGCCGAAAGATTAATGGCGTCCATTAAAAAGACTTTTCAGCGAGCACGAATCGAAAACGTTGCCCCACACCAATCTCTATGCAGAATGCTTTGTGACTAACGCAACACGCCACACGAAGCCACAAACAAGACCTCAGCGGAACTTATGGTGAAATACCAGGTTCGCACACGGATAATACGACATCCAGCAAACAGGCCAGAAACAGATCCTGAAGTCCTAAGAAGAGACGCTGAACGGAAAGAACGAGCTCGCATACAGACAGATGAAAGAAGAGGGGCACGCCCAAAAGAGTTTCAAGTGGGAGATGAAGTATTAGTACAACAGACAACCGTCAAGAAAACGGACTCCCGGTTCGACCCACAACCCCTCCAAGTAACGGCAGTCAAAGGAACTATGGTGACAGCTGAAAATGAAGAGAGGGAAATAACTCAAAATATTTAATTGTTCAAACTCGCAGTGGCAAATGGAAGTGGAAGACTCCAGCCTCCAGATCCAGACCCGGAACCACAAGATCCTCGAGACAGACTATGAACTCCCCCAAGGTTCTCACCTCGACCAGGAGTGAATAGAGTGGAGCGGCCAGAGGATGACCCAGAAGAAGCCACTAGCAGCCTGCCCCAAAGAATTGTGAAGAAACCAGCATGTTTAGTTGAAGAATGCTGATAACGATGCAAGGACATTTCGTCCGGGGGTAGTGTTGCAGGGATAGTGTCTCCTAAAGAGACGGACACAGGGTCACGTGGGTAGCATCACGTGACCCATGACGACAGGGGGGGAGAGGGTTTCGGGAGTAAGAGTTGTGTATGTTGAAATAAATGGATGTGTAATCTATCTCGGAGTGTCTGTCCTCCTTCCAAGGCCCTGAAGGCCTAACAGGCAACATACTCGGTCGATCCTCTGGCCTTCCGACGCAGCACATACATGAACCAAAGCGGTAGTGACTCGTTTCTGCATACTGCGTTTCTGCCTCCAGCATCTGCAAGCAAAATGAATGTCAGATTGATACACTCACTGCACTGGTCCAGGAATCTTAACTGTTGTGTTTTCTTCACACACATGGTAGTGGCACTGCAGTTATCTAAATTATGGCCAGAAGTAGCTGCTATCTGCACATCCTAACACCAAACGTACTGCCCGCACACAGCGCGTGTTTCGTGACAGCCTTTTTTTGAGTGCGCGGATGCCTCCTGCTGGCCGCCACTGTAGAAAGACTGTCAGCGTTTCAAAAGTCAAATAATCCCGGGACCGACACCAGCTGCAACGAACAGACTGGTCGCCCACCATGCGAGGTCTGAGCCTGAGTTTTTGTGTGAGTAAATGCCTCCTGCTGGCCACCACTGTAGAAAGTCTGTCACTGTTTCAAAACTCCAAAAATCCAGGGACCGACACCAGCTGCACCAAACAAACTGGCCGCACACCATTCAAGCTCTGAGCCTGAGTTTTTGTGTATGTAAATGCCTACTGCTGGCCACCACTGTAGAAAGACTGTCACTGTTTCAAAAGTCCAAAAATTCAGGGACCGACACCAGCAACACCAAACACAGTGCCTGCACCCCGCCAACCTTGCACTATAAGCCATATGATACCTTAACATTCATCCACACCATGGCAGGGATATTGGATGTACCATCAAGATTGGGCTGCACAAACAGCCTCCACCTCAGATTTCTGGATTAGCTCATGAGAAAACTACAAAGTCCAAAATGCAGTGGCCAAACTACTCCTCAGATGAAAAGATTCAAACCGATCTCTTCAGTATTATGCACACTAAATTGGTTGCTGGTCAAGAAAAGGATACATTTCAAAACCCTCTGCAGAATCCATCACGCCAACCATGGAAAGGACTGGTTATCCTTCAGAAGATAGTGCCAGCACTTCCCACCTTCCAGGGCACTATGGTCCAGTATTGCTGCACTAGTCCTAGTCCATCACTTCAATTGGCAATGATAAGAAGGATCCTCATGTTCCCTGTTGGCCATTAAACTCAAGCACCCTACCTAAGCATCTATGCCCGGAGGAAAACTATCTAACATTCAGGAAACATCCCAAGACATTGCTCTTCAACTAATCAAATCGGAGAAACCGCAGTGTACCAAGAGCTATTCAACAAACTACCTTGCCCCTGAACCACGCCTCATGCATGGACAAGGTGTCTAGCCTGTATTGTGAAACATGTTGCATTATCCGGCCAACTGACTTCACCTCTCTGCTTTGCAAAGAACATTGACATCTCCCCACACCTTTAATGCACAGATGCTATAACTGACAAAATTCATATCGCAACAAAATAGCCTGTTTAACCTTCACATACAAATCCTACTTTGACTGGTTCTTATACATCAAGCTATGTCCACTGCTGAAGATTAACATTCATTGGATACCCTAGTGGATTGCAGATCCCCCCGCTGTGTGATACTGGTCCAGGTCACTATCTGTCAATCCAAGGACAGCCTCTGCCGGTGATTGAACCGTAATCCCATCATCCCTCACCTACCCAATATTAAAATCTTGCAACCTCATGTTGCAAGATTCCACTTACGAAAGGTAAGTGGAAATGACAGAAAGCAAAACACAGGTAAGTCGAACTTTTGCGATTTAGATAATTTGGTACTCTTATTTTTAGAACTTTTGGTCATTGCAACAATTTTTGTCTGTAAAATCATCCTATACCAACCTCACACCCTATCATGTGACCCACCAGGTTGCATTCACTGATCACTGCTTTGCAACCAGGGGGCTGCACTTACTGCCACCATACCCTCGTGTTTACCCCTCTCCAAAGGACACAGCTTCCATAGGGACACATGGGTACTTCTGACCTGCATTCCTCTGCACTTGCCTGACTAACATGCCCTCCCCCATCATCTGCCTTTCTTACAGAACCACAAGCAGCCTGGCTAACATTGGCAGGAGATCGCTCTATAAGACTACTTACCTTATCTTTGTTACATCTTTTTCCCACTTTTCAATCTCTTGCCTTCCCCTTGCTGGTTTGTTTTCTCTCCAACAGATTGAGGTCTGGCTAACCCAAGTGGGAGCACAGTACGCAACTCCATGGGCAAGCTTAGACACTATAAAAATACAGTGTTGATTTGATGCTGTACAAAAGCATTATTAACATAATATACTGGTCACCAGCCTCTCCCTCTGCCCCCAAGTTACTCCTGTTGGCAGAGCTGGGTATGAATAGTTTGGTCAAAACCTGGGCTCAGACGGCTTTCGCTTGGAGTCTCCTGGGCTCCCCTGGGTCGGGGAAGTCCAGGAGACTCCAGCGAAAGCCGCTGCAGTCAGAAATACAACGTTGTTATATTTACTGCGCCAGCATTCGCTTTGAGTCTCCTGGGCTCCCCCAAGTCGGGGGAGCCTTGGAGACTCCAAGTAAAAGCCATCTGAGCCCAGGTTTAGACCAAACTATTCATACCCAGCTCTGTGTACATAGGAACTTTCTTAATGAATGTTTTTTATATATATTTTTGATGATGGCCCATCTTTTGAGCCAATAACATTTTTGATGCCACTATTCCTTTAAGTGCAGGTCAGGCCTGGTTACTATGTTCTTTCTTGTCAAGCTAATAAAGTGGCTTGTTAGAGGTTTCTGGTGGTGATCGTTGGGTTACTTTTAAGTTGTGTGGACTCTGAACCTTGTAAGTTGGATTTTGGTATGCTAGTCAGTGGGCCTCATTACGAGGTATGCCGGTAGCCATGCCGCTATTTGCGGCATGGCTGCCGGCAAAACCGCATCCGTGTCCTCGGAATGAGGACTTACCGGACCATTCCGAGTTCGGATGGCCCGGTAATTCCTCACTCGAGGACACGGACACGGTTCATCCCCATTCCCATTTCAGCCCCCATAGGGCTGAATGGGAATGGGAGAGGGAGTAAACAACGGGCCATAACGAGATGGCCCGTTGTTTGCTCCCTCTTCCCCTCGCGGGACCCGGTATGCACGCCTGGTTTTCCCAGGCGTGCTTAACGTGTCCCGCGAGGGGACCTCGTAATGTGGCGGAACGGGTTGAATGGCGCCGCAGCCTTTTACGGCGCCGTTTAACCCGTTCCGCCAGGGTCGTAATGAGGCCCAGTGTGTTCCTGGTAGCCTCTGTGAGTTTGGAGGCACCTTCAGTAGGTGGAAAGTGAGGTGAGAAGGTCTATGATTTCAATGGTGCTCTCATAGTGGAGTTAGCTGAAGAGTCCGGTTTTTAGATGCTTTCTGACGTTTAGGGGGGCTACCTCTGTTCGGAGTTGTTTGAGTAAGGAGATCCAGAAATTGCTTACTAGGAAAAAGAGGAGCCTCACTGTCATTTATGTTTGTAACTTGGCACTTTTACTAGAGTGTTGTTCCTAGATCACAGTCTCTGCAAAGGTATGTTGGCCGAGAACTTCTTTCTGATGGATTCCGGGCCCATGCCATGAATAGGAGTGGTGAGCAATGCTTAGAGGTTTGATTAGTGGATCTTCTTTTTGATTTGGAGCCAGAAGAATTTGCAGAGTGGTGGGGTAGTGTATTTCTGTCTTTTCAGTCTAAATAGTAATCGGGCTGACATTTCTCATAGTAGGTTTAGGGAGGGCAATGTACCATCACTTCCTGGCAAGAGATTGCTGCAATGTTTGATGGCATTGGGATGCTGATCAGTGGTTCTATTTTGGATGGGTTGAGATTAAGTCTGTTATTAGTCATCCAGGAGTCCATATGGGCGTGGCAGGCGTAGTGCCTGTTTATTTCTTTGACTGTGTCAGAAAAGTGCATGTATTCTGCATAGTTGAAGCACTTGTTCCTGATGAGTGGCAGGTGTGGGAGGGGAGTGTCATGTAAGGTGTCATGAGTATTTTCTATTCTCCCAATTAGGAAGGAAGCGATCCCGCATACTAGGCTGTTTCCCTTTACCCTGATATCTTCTAGTCTTTGATTGCGTGACTGCCGGTGTTGCCGCAGGGCTCGGCGTGGTCCCCCACCCTGCTTTTCAATATTTATGTCCACCCGCTAGCTAGTTTAATCCATTCTTGTGGCTGCCATTTTTATTCCTATGTATTCATGAATACAACAAGAACTGCTGTTCAGCGTCCCAATGCCATTGAGCGCTGAGCGCACCCAGCGGATCCTTACAGTAGACCAATGTCCTCTGGAGACAGCTGGGTGTCTGAAAGCGTGTTTGGCAGCTATTGGGGATTGGATGAACGTGGGCCCACCTACCGCATGCCATCTTTGGACCCCCTCACCTCTGGCCTTCCAATTTAGGGACTTTCCTTACACAGGTTGATTTAGTGAAAAATCTTGGAATCAAAATTGCGGCATCTCCGTCACCAGAGCCGCAGGTCAGTGCTATGTGAAAGCAGGCTTCTTTAAACTGAGAACTCTAAAATAAAAAATAAAAAAATAGTCTTACCTTTCTTCCGGAGTCATTAGGTGCTCTGTTGTCACTTCGGCGATATTGGGCACTCTGGACTATTGTAATGCTGCTCTTCCGGCTCAGCCTAAATACAAAATGCTGCAGCTTGTTTGGTTGCTGCCTTCCAAAATCTGCCCACATCTCATCTACAGGGACGTCATTTCACCAAAATGCCAGGGGTAGCGGAAGTGACATCACACGACCCTTGACCCCCTGATGACATCACAGGAAGTGATGTCAATTGACCCCACCCCGAAGTGATATCCCGCGTAGCGACGGAACACAATCTTTCACCCGTTGACAAAACAGGTAGTGGCATCACATAGCATTGTACACTACGAAAAATATGGTTTCGATATCACTATAATGTGATGTACATTTCATAAAAGAATGGATCACCATATGTATTGTTAATATCAGTTTGCACAGGGCCATATTACCAAATTACTGTGAATGCAAACAGACGTCCATGACCAAATGATAATGATGTGTTATTATATAGCACTTACGCTTAAGCGCTTTATACACCCAATATCACCCAACCTGTGTTGGTACTCATTTATCGACCTCAGAAGGATGAAAGGCTAAGTCGAGGCATTTAAGAACAGACTAAATCAGTGACTCACCCCTGAAGTGTGCCTGAAATAAACCTTTAATGAGTCTAGTAATTATCATATAGAATTTCAGAAAGATACATTATTTGGTATTCCTATTCTTTCTTATTCAGGGTCAGTGCTGAAAGTGTTAGACTTGTGGCACTCCTGTTCTCATTTTTCTTCATTTTTTTAAGGGGCCTGAACAAGAAAGCCAGCCACTCCAGAAGTAAAGACCCACATGGTGCTGGCCACAGTCCAGGAGCTTGCATTACAAAAAAAAAAACCTAAATGACGTCCCTGCTCATCTATTTTGGCTCAGCTTCAATGGCTCCCTTTAGACAGTAGGATAAAATTCAAGGCCTTATGTCTGAGCCATCGAGTCCTTCACAAACGGGGTGCTTCTTTCCTTCAAGCGAAAATCACCCCCTATCTGGCTACCAGAAATCTTCGCTCTGCGAATCCTGGCTGCTTACTTGTACCCTGGTTTAAAAAGAAGTCAGTTGGTGGCAGAGCATTCTCAGTTGCCGCACCTCTGCTTTGGAATACTCTTCCTGCACCATTGAGACTGATGGAAGCTCATAGCCAGTTCTGGAAATGTCTCCAGACATTTCTCTTCCATGGGTAGCTTTTTTCCTTGTACGTCCTTTTTCTGGATGGTTTACTCATTGGTGCCAAGATATCTTAGGGTGGCAGAGCGCTCTACAGGAAACACCCATCATCCCCATCATCGTTGAATGCTGCAGAGATGTCCCATGGCATGAATGCATTCATTGCGTTGTTGTCCACATTATTCTTTTGCATGTCCCAAATCGATCAAAGGGAGGAGTCTGTTCCTCTAGTTTATTTTCAAGCAATGATGTAGAGTGAAGTAGGGGACTCCACTCTGCTCAATTTTCCCTTACGCGGAAGGTGAGCTGAGGGGACTATCTGCAGACTCGTGAGCCATGTGCGCCATGGTGACGGGGACATTGCTAGGGATGGTCAGGATGGTGAGGTAGAGAGCCATACAACTGAAGGTTGGGCATTCAGATAGGGTGAAGAGTGGCAGGTCATGGGAAACAGGCATTCTAGGTGGTACGCTAGGGCTATTTTATAACGTTTATACAGAGGTGACGTGGGCAAGATAATGGACTGTTTGTATACAAACCGGTGACTCAGTTAAGATCCTAACATGGAATGTTAAACCATATTCGCATAAATATTGTCTGATTATGAATATTGTCCTAAGCAATCTGCATTTGTATTAAAACCTGTGGTTAATTAGAATTGACTTGAAACGCCATTTTGGAAAATATCCTCCATCTTGATTCTAACTTCTGCTCTCTGTTCAGAAATGATTATCCATGTTTTCAGCTGCCAGAGCAGAAACAACCTTTGAGCCTATGTCAACACTAGGGGTGGCAGAGCAGACTATTTGTCCTGTGCAAAGAGACCTTGTAGTCAGAATGAACTCTCATTCAAAGTGTTATCTATGTCTACAAAATTCATCCTCCCTCAAACAGTGATATACAATGCATGTAAACTAATGCTATGAGTTTTTGAAGGAATCCTTTGTACATTTCTTGAAACAGGTCTTACTCTAAAAGCTAAAGATCCACACAGCTGACTACAACAAAGTATAAGCTAAAGATCCAAAGTGAACTTCAATTTAAAGTGTTGTCTGCATCAATAGCATCAGCCATATTCAAACATAAGAACTGAATGGTAGACAAACTAAAACTATGTGCCTTAGCCATAAGCTATTGAATTTGTTTCTTGAAACTAGGAACAACCTAAGCTGGATAACCAACACCACCATTGAATCTTCAAGGATGGGACAACATGTCAAAAGTACAAACCAATATTGTATATGTGTTATTTGAACTGGGCACAAACCCACATTTGTAACCTATTAGTTTGGAGATGGGCTGGGCTATGACCAGGACTTTGTATAAATACTGCATGTTTTGTGATGACCAGTACTCACTCCCCTCACAGTGTCTGCTGGTACACACTGCGAGGTGCTTGGGAGCCAGATAGCTATCTGCTTTGATATTTGAATCTGTACAGAATAAAGTTATATTCATAACTTTTGACTTCGTGACTGGCAGATTAAATTTTTGGTGGTAGTAAGCCTCAATATTCCTTGCTTCATCTTACAAGATGGCGCCCAAATAGGGACCCTCAAGATTGATGTCACCTCGCTGATTAAGGACGTGGATACGCGGATACCGGACTGGGATCAGAGCGTGAGAAAAGGGGCCCCCTTTTGTATGAGACGCAACACCTCGACAGTACTGCACAATCTGATCCCTGAACGGTGAGAAAGCGGTTCGAGAGGACATCTTGACGAGGGTCCCCATATCGAGGCGGGTATTATTGCAGGAATCGCCAGCCACGTCGATCCTTCGTAATCCGATCGAACCTCCTTTGTCCTTTGCAATCAGGTGAGTCGTGCCCTGATTCCTAAGTATTCTGATATTTGGTTGCAGATTTGCACTCGCAAGTTCAATTGACGCCAGGTAACACCAGTGATCTGATATGCCTGGGAAAATGTCTGCCTGTTTCAGGGGATTATTCCACAGAGACAGACAATCTTTGCAATTTGTCCATCCGGCGCCACAGGAGGGGGCGCCGGCATGTACTATGTACTGTAAATAGAGCATTGGTAGTATAGTATTCAACGATATTTGGCACAGACAAACTAGACATGCTTCTGAATTTAAGTGGCCAGTCAATGGTAGTTTTGAGATTGCCCGAATAGAGTATTTAGAGTCTATACTGTTAAAGAAAAAAGCTAGACCTGCAGCATTAGATGTAATTGAGAATTGGAAAAAGGAAGCTATGCAGCAACTTAAGAGTACTGTGACTGCATTTAGCCTTCTGTGCCTGTGACTGCATTTAGCCCTCTGTGCCTATGATTGCATTTAGCCCCCTGTGCATGTGACTGCATTTAGCCCTCTGTGCCTGTGACTGCATTCAGCCCTCTGTGCCTGTGACTGCATTTAGCCCACTGTGCCTATGGTGGCATTTAGCCTCTGTGCCACTGATATTGCTTGAGCCTACAGTGGTAGAGTGTAAAATGGTGCAAACTCTAAACCCATGCTGCCTACTGCATTGGTCTCTCCAGTTGCAGCTTACTTACTGGCAATCACTGTTTTCAGATCCTGTATCTTACTCTCTTTTCTGCTCCCGATTGTGCCCACAAGCACCACTAGTCCTCAGCTACTCCTACGACCCACACCTGCTACTCTCCCTTCCCTATCACACATTCCACTTATCTTATCCAGCATGGCTGCACCTAACCCTTACTTAAATAACCCAGCCCTCTGGATCCAACACTTTGCCTCTAATCTGATACCGAATCTAGAAATTCGAGACTAGGCTCTAGATGCTGTCGTGCATCCACCAATCAGTCCCCTAGCACAGCCAGCACAGCCACACCACCGACTCAGCCCCTCACCACCTATGCCCGTAATATGAGACTATGCACGAGACTCCATTTGTCTAAAATTCTTACCTATCCACACGCTAGTAGCATCTCAAGCTCTCGTCGTGCTTCTATAGAAACACCCTCGAACCAGACTGCACTCGCCTGCACTTACTGGAGTCAACCATGTACCTCACACGCTAGAAACCAGAGACTAGAATCCAGACTCCATCTTGAGACGCGCCACCAGGGTCTTTATCCCAACTCCAAAATCCCTTGTCCAATCAACGACAACACGCCTACTCACTTCCATAACCGTGCACCGGTTAAGAACTTAAACCCTTTACCGCCTCTGACTACACACCATATCAAGGCAAATAATAAGATGCTCATCTGTGCCCTGATCAATGCCCGATCCCTTTCGACACATGCCCTGGACATTACAGACATGATTACTTCTGGTAACTTAGACTTTTTGACCATCACTGAAACTAGGTTGCATACTGCATCCGGACCTTCTCGTTCCCTTGCAGTTCCAGACAACTATTCCATCATTAGACAAGATAGGGACACTAATCAATCCAAGGGTGGAGGAATAGCCGTCATATTCAAAATCTCACTTGAACTCAGGATGATGCCTAACATCCAGATTCCATCTGCTGAACTTCTATCCATCAAGATACCTATCTCCCCCAACCAAACTATAACGGCCCAACTTCTATACAGGCCCCCCGGCCCCATCACCTCATTCATTGATGATATATCATCCATTCTTACCACTAGCACCAAGCCTAACTCGCAAATCCTTCTACTTGGTGACTTTAACTTAGGATACCAAGATATGCATGATCCCAATGCATCTGACCTCATAAACACTCTGACTGACTTTGGCCTCTCCCAACACATTAAAGAGCCCACTCATATCAAAGATCGCACTCTCGATTGGGTTGCTGACCTAAACTGCAAGCTTTATTTGATCTCTGTGACTCCATGCCTCTGGTCAGACCACTACAAAATAACATTTGCAATTAATTCCAGTCCTCAAATCCACAAACCCAATCTAGCCTGGGCCACTCAAACACGTAACAAAAAGGATATCTCGACTGAGAAACTTCTTCCCATCATCCCTCCTTTACTAAATACCTCTCTGACTACCGCTCAGACCCTACAGTTCTAGTGGACATTTATAACCAGGCTATGCTCAAAGCCATCAATACTATTGCACCGCTAAAACAGCGTAAACAGAAACCCCATGCTCATTTGAACTCCTGGTTCACCCCCCACCTTAGACCTGTGCATAGAAAAATTATAGGCAGCGTCCCTCTGGAAAAGTACACCCTCCATTGTCAACAAAAACAATCTAACTCTAGCCACTTCCACTTATAAACCTGCTATTCTTGAAGCCAACAAATGCATCACAAAAGGCCCAATCAAACACGAAGGAACTTTCCAAGATCCTCAGGGAACTAGAGTCTCTGGTTGCTCCTCTAGTGACATGCTCCCCTGACGCCATCTGGTGTACGAATATCCAAAAGGCACTCTTAGATAAAATTGCCTTACTACAAGCGAAAATAAACGCTAAAAAGAATAACCTAATTGGCCATACCTTGAACGCCCCCTCATTTAACCTCCCAGTCCTTATATGCCCTCTAAAACCATTCAGCTTCTCCTCGCTCTCCATTGAGGAAGTGGAAAATATTATCAAAAAGCTTAAACCTACAAATTGTCAAGGTGACACTTGCCCTGCTCCTATTATCAAGGAAGCTGCGCATGACCTTGCGCCTTTTATCACTACCTTTATAAATGCCTCCTTCAGATCGGGCATCGTCCCAGACAACCTTAAGGATGCTTGGGTCATCCCACTAATCAAAAAACCCTCCCTTGACCCAAGCAACCACGCTAATTATAGGTCTATTACTATGGTACCATACCTTCTAAAAATTCTGGACCGGGCTGCATACTTGCAAATTCAGGACTATCTGGAATCTAACCAATTACTTGGTCTCCATCAATCGGGCTTCCATCCTAGACATGGCACGGAAACCTCCCTGATTGATTTAAAAACCCAAATTGACGACCTAAAAGATAAGGGCAAGTTGGCACTCCTACTCTTGCTCGATCTGTCAGCGGCATTCGACTTAGTCGGTCACAAAATTCTCTGCCACCATCTCAAAACTGCTGCGCACTTTTCAGACTCAGCGTCATCTTGGATTAGTTCCTTCTTAGCGAATAGAACTATGAGGGTTTTCTCTCCCCTAGCCTCAGCAGATCCTGCCCCTGTCCCCTGCGGAGTTCCTCAAGGATCCTGTGTCTCTCCCACATTATACAATGTGTTTACCAAGCCACTCTTTGACATACTTGACTATCTGGGTGTCTCTTATACCAACTACACGGACGACACCCAGATACTCATCCCTAACTCTGGTGACCTTGCTCTTGACACAAAGATACTTAATGATGTCTGTTCTATCATCCAGGCTTGGATGGCTCATCATGGGCTCTGCCTCAATGATGAGAAAACTGAGCTACTCATCCTTGGGTCACACTCCAAACTGGCCAAACTAGACCCAGCATGCAAATCATTCACCATAGATGGCAACATCATCAAAGTGTCGAATGCAGCAAAAACTCTAGGCGTTTATCTCGACGCAACTATATCTCTTATTTAACCAACAAATGCCGTAGCATCAGCTTCGGCATATACCTGTAAACTCATCACAGCCTGCAAGACCCTTCCTGAACACTGAGAACTGCATCATCCTAGCTAGAACACTTATCATGGCAAAAATAGATTATTGTAACACTCTCTACCCAGGGAACAGTCAAAAAAACATAGACAAGCTACACGTTACACAAAACAATGCCATCAGGGCGGCCCTCAACATCTCCAGAAGATCCCACATCTCAGACATCAGACGCAACCTTGTCTGGCTCCCCAAAGCGCAGCGAATTTCGCTCAAAACCTTAGCCTTAGCCTACAAGGCTCAGAACAACCTGGCACCAGCCTATCTGACTAGCCGCTTTTCGCAGCATATGGCGAATAGGCCGCTGAGATCAGCCTATGTCAACACACACTCTATACCTAGATGTAAGCTGCAGTCTGCTGGGGGCTCAAGTTTCCCAGTCCTTGCAGCCAAACTCTGGAACACCACTCCGCCCACACTTAGATCAGAAACTACGTTCCATGCCTTCAAAACCAAAACCAAACACTGGCTTCATAAGCTTATCGAGCCCACTAAATCTCCACCTTAGGCGTGTACCATCCACTACTCTAGCTCCTCTTGCTTCTTCTAATCTCTTCATGTTTCCTTTACCTCTTTCTTTTAACCCTGCACTTTAGCGCTGAATATCGTTATGTGTCCGAGCAATTATGTGTAACCTGCTCCGTTTTGTTCTTCAAGTTCTGTCTTTAAGTTTTCATTGTAACATCTTGTCAAACCATGTTTGCCTGTAACCACCTTCCTGTAACCACGCACCCAGATGCCTCAGGGCAAGGCTGTGCACTACAAATAAATAAATACAAATACAAATAAAGAGAAGCATGCATGTCGTCATATGTCAAATTCAGAAAAGGCATTATTCTATGATCAACAGAAACAGTCAGACTCTGTTAGAAACTTGGATAGGGCTTTCCAACTTGGTATACAGAAAATATATCCGTCTAAAGATTTTCATGCCTCAGATGAACTAATTGATAAACTTTTAAATGAACGTAGGCCTGGTGCCACTGCACCACCTCCTTATGTTCCTCTTCCTGCTGTCTTACCTGTTCCCGTTGTTGTACCTCCTCCCGTAGCTGTCCCTGTTCTTCTGCTGCTCCTCTGTCGCAAGCTGTTGCTCCTCTTCCTATCGTTGTTTCTCCTTCTGCATCTCCAACCTTACCGATACTTGCTGTTCCCGTAATTCCGTCTTTACCGCCAGCAGTAGTGTCTCCACTACCTGTTGTACAGGATTTGTCTGAACTCTCTTTCGTTAGTGGTTCGGCTCCACTTGAAACAATTGAAAGGGCGAGTGCCGAATCAAAGGTAGTGACTCATAGTACAGTTTCTAAAGCTAGAAAGAGGGAATTGTATGTATGGGCTAAGAAATGTATAGAAGAAGGTGAAAAATCAGCTGTTTTAGCTACAATTTCTGACCAAGAAAGTATTCCCGAACAGAATATTTTTATAGAGGGGATGGGAATGCACTTGGCTGAAATGTGGAATGATTTGACGGACATGGATGTTCCACAAGAGTTGAGGGATTTGAATGTCTTAGCTTACTCAAGGGACACTGCGGAGAAAGTACATGAGCATGTCGAGAGGGTTTTTGAGTTTAAAAGGGAGTTAGATCGGTAACAGAATGATGAAACAGATGGTGATAGATTGGATGCTCTGTATGTGCAGAAACGGTTTCTTCCTTCTTGTAAATCAACGAGTGAAGAGACGCGAATTCGCATAACGGATGCGCTTAAATGGATTCCAGATGTTTCGATATCTCCCATGGAGGTATATGATACGTTAAGTCAGTATACTCTAGAAATGAAAAAGAAAGTGTTACAGGCAATGGTAGAGTACCTGCAGGATGAGTGTATGAAGAAAAAGATTTGTTGCCCCACAGATTTGTTGCCCCGCAGATTTGATGATTATTTATAAGAGAGCATTTTCACCTGACACTGTTTTGACTACTTTGTTGCTCGATTTAGCCTTCTTGCTACACAAACGTTCAGAGTTGCCTACTTCTCAAATGCCAAAGAGAGAGGTTCCTCCGACATTTGTTCCTAAAGTGGAAATTCCAGCTGATGCTGCAGCAGGCACATCAGCTACCACTATTGAAGCTCACTATGTTTCGCAATTTGTTCATGTTCCATTTTTCAGACAGGAAGTGAATACCATTAGACAGTCGATTCCAGATTTTAGGAAAAATCCTACAGGATTTTATAAAGAAATAGAATCTGTCTTGCATTCATCGGTTTTCACTCTGGGTGATGTAGACTTGTTTTTCCCTATGATCCCACCTGCTGATTTATGGAAACAGATTAGAACTGTAGATGATCAGGCAGGGCTGGGTGACACATGGGTTAACTTAGTACGGTTAGATGGAGGAAGGAAAGCTGGTGAGAGACCACCACAGGTGGTACTGACACTGCCAGACAGAATAGTAATTAAATTAAAGACTTTAGTTCCAGAGAGAAGGATAGTTTGGGACAACCCAAGCGAAATCTGAAGGTGCTACCGAATTCTTTAATTGGTTCGAACAAGAATTTTCAGATTTTAGCGGACAGGATTTAAGCACCGAGTCAGGGAAAAGGTTGTTTGTGGATAAATTTGTGCGTGGATTGTTGCCTGATATCCAGTCACAAATCATGACTTCCGAAAGTGCTTGGCAAGCTAAATCGCAGTCCGAAGTATTGCATATGGCTCAATATTATGAAAATAGGGTCAATAATGAAAAAGAAAGGATTGAAAAGAAAAAGGGAAACCTGAAAACCAAAGTATTGTTGCAACATATAGTTAGAGGGACTAGACGTGGAAGTACACAGTTTTGAGGTCAGTTTGTTACACAAAGCAATGCGCAGTTGGGTCCTGTACACATGAACCAATGTGCTTATTGCAGACAAGAGGGTCATTGGGGAGAACAATGCCCGATCCTTCAGCAGAGATCGAATAACACATGTGGTGTCATGGGTAGTCGACCCAGAGGCCATCCTGGGGTTGCAGGTCCTGGTGAAAGCCAGTTTGCTCCAAATCCACAGTCATTCTCGCAAGATAGTCAGCAACCTAGTATAGGTAGCAGAAATATTTTTGATAATCCTTCAACTGCATATCTTTCTGAGGATCTTGTCTTTGATGATATATTGTTTCATTAGGACAGCCCGAAGCAGGGTCTGGAACCTGTAACTATTCCCGTCGATCAGAAAGGGCCCTACGTTGAGATGAAAGTGGGGAATAGGAAGCATCTATTTTTGATACAGGAGCACGGAAGTGTTCCATTGATCATTCACGGGTTCCAGATATTCCATTGTCCGGGCAGAATAACGTTTCTGTAGGGTTTTCTGGCATGCCAGTGGTCAGTCCGGTTTTTCAGCCGGTACCAATTTCACTGGGGCCATTCACAGAGCATTGTCCATTTCTTCTAACGACGAATTGTGGTGGGAATTTGTTGGGGTTGAATCTGTTGAAGGAATTAAATGCGGTAATTCCTTGTTCTTCAGATGGAGTACATTTGACGATTTCACCACAGCAATTTTCTGCTTCACAATTTTTGACTAGGCCTTTACCGTCTGAATTTAGTAAAGTTCTGGCATGTTTATGGGCGGTTGATGACAATGATGTTGGCATTTTGCAAATTGAACCTGTTAAAATTGTTTTGAAACCAGGAGTTAAGTTGCCACGTATACCACAATATACGATTTCAGTTGATGGTGAGCAAGCTCTAAAAAGCATAGTTTCTGATTTTGTTCATCGTGGAGTGATTGAGGAAATTGCAGGAAGTTTATGGAATAGCCCGATTTTACCGGAGTACAAGAAAGGGGATAATGTGATTCCTTTCCGTTTTATTATTGCTTTGCGTGCTATCAATAAGATTGTTGCTCCACAATTTTCAATTGTGCCTGATGTGACCACAATATTAACGGCGATTCCAGCTTCTGCTACTCATTTCAGTGTGGTGGATCTTAAGAATGCCTTCTTTAGTATTCCTGTACATGTGGATAGTAGATATTTGTTCGTGTTCACCCTAGAGGGACACTCGTTTACATTCACTCGTGTACCACAAGGGTACACGGAGAGTCCGAGCATTTATAGTAGGGCTTTGAAAGAGCAGCTCGATGCACTTGAGTTGCCTCCTACTTGTACATTGTTCCAATACGTTGATGACCTTCTCTTAGCTGCATACTCAGAAAGTGCTTGCAAGAAGGTTACTGTGTTATTGCTTATTCATCTAGCAAAGCATGGGCATAAAGCTTCATTAAAAAAGTTTCAATATTGTCGACAGGAGGTCGCCTATCTAGGCTATCTCCTGTCAAAGGAGGGAAGAAGATTGACACTTGAACGGATAAAAAGCATCTCTAGTATGTCTGTCCCAAATACACAGAAGGAAGTCAGAGCCTTGATTGGAATGGCTTCTTACTGTAGACAGTGGATCCCTAACTTTTCGCTAGTGATAAAACCAATGTTGGCATTGACAAAGAAGGGCATTTCCTTGCCATTGCTGTGGAACCTGGAACAACAGAAAGCTTTTGATCTGCTCAAGACTGCACTGTGTTCAGCACCAGTTTTGGGCACACCAAATTATGACAAGGCCTTTGTGTTGTATGTACATGAATGTGACTGATGTGCTTTGGCTGTGTTAACGCAGGAACATGGGGAGAAGAATAGACTGTGCGGTTATTTTTGTCCACACTTGATCCTGTTGCATGCGCTTTGCCGAGATGCTTGAGAGCTGTTGCTGCTGCTGCGTCCATAAAACAAAGTGAGGGTATGGTTTTAGGTCACACTTTAACCGTGATGGTACCCCACTCCGTAGACGCTCTATTAAACAGAGCGCAAACGCAACATCTTACATCAGTACGATTAACAAGATACGAGCTGATTCTATTTGTACCGCATATCAAAATTGCAAGATGTTGCGCATTAAATCCAGCGAAACTATTGCCTCTTCCGCAAGAAACTGCTTGTAGTGACGAAATGTCACATGACTGCCTCTATACCACAGAGCAAGAAACCAAAGGCAGAATTGACTGACACACCATTGGAAGATCCACAAGGGGAGCTATTTTACGATGGCTCCTGCTTCAAACTTCCGGATGGTACATCCACTGCTGCTTATGCCATCACTACATTAAGCACTATTGTGGAAACCGAAAGAATTTCGCATAACTGCGCAGGCCGCAGAGATTATCGCATTGACTAGTGCTTGTGAACTTTCCAAAGGGCTTAGAGTAAATATATTTACAGATAGCCAGTATGCCTTTGGGGTGGTTCACAACTTTGGTAGACTATGGGCAGAAAGAGGTTTCTTGACCTCACACGGAACTAAGATCCAACATGGTACCTTGATAGTTCGGCTACTCTCAGCACTTGCACTTCCTACTCAAATGGCAATTATGAAGTGCGCCGCACACCAGAAAGTAAACGATGATGTGGGGAGAGGAAATGCTTTTGCTGACAGAATAGCCAAACAGACTGCCACTGATTTATACTCAGAATGTATATCACTAAAGAAGCCACGAACACTTGTATATTCGATGAAGGAATTGATTCAATAAAAGATATTCAAGTTGATGCCACTTCAGAGGAGTTTAAGCAATGGGCTGAGGGTCTAGAAAAATTAGATGATGAAGTTTGTTGGATAGACAATGTCAGGAACAGATGGATGCTACCCAATGCTTATTTCACAGCTATGGTTACTATGGCTCATGGTCCTACTCACATATCTGCTAGAAAAATGTGTAAACTGCTAGAACCTTTCTGGGTAAATGTAAACATCACAATGACTGCTGAGCGTTTGGTCCAAAATTGCATGGTATGCTTACAGCAAAATGTGGGAAAGGGTACACCGACACCTAGGGGTAGTTTTAACCCCCCCCCCCGTGCCCTTTGAAGTGATATATTTCAACTTCATCAAAGTTGAGCACTGCCAGAATTATAAATATGTTCTGGTAGTCATTTGTGCCTTTAGCAAGTGGGACGAAGCATTCCCTGTAAAAGATGCCACAGCAATAACGATGGCGAAAAACCATGCTGAAGGAATATTTTCCTAGGTTTGGTTTGCCAAGGGTCATTTGGTCAGACAATAGTCCACATTATATCGCTGCTGTTATTCTGCAAGTATGCGCGGGATTACAGATCGATAAATGGTTCCATTCGGTCAGACATGCTCAGAGTGCTGGGCTTGCAGAACGCCATAATGGTATCTTAAAGAAGAAGGTGGCTAAAATCTGTGCCAGTAGCAATTTGAAATGGCCAGATGCCTTACCAGTAGCTTTATTGTCCATGCGGACGACCCCACAAACCAGAACGGGACTCTCCCCCCATGAAATAGTAATGGGGAGGCCAGCAAATATTGCGAACGTGCCCAAGCCAAAACGATTGAAAGACTTGGAGGATTTGCTCCTTTCTGAATACTGTGACCAGTTAACTCAAAGCTTGTATTTGATTTATCAACAGATGCGAGAAGCCCTCCCAGTAAAATATGAGGGGCCAGGTCATCGACATCGTGGGTGCTCACTAAAGCATTTGAAAGAGCATCCTGTCTTGCACCGCACTGCAGAGGACCGTTCCAGGTCCTGTTTGCCACACAGACCGTTGTACGAGTGTCTGGAAAGAGACACTGGATCCACGCGACTCACGTCAAGAAGATACCTTTTCCTCTGCCACTTGACGAAGGAGAAGAGAAGGAGAATGTTTGTTCTGTTCCGTACGACGAGCCTGTTTTGAACAAACCAAGGGTGTCTCAGAGATTCTTCCTGAGACCATGGGACTTGGGGAGACTGCTGCTTTGTCTTTGAACTCTTCCTCAGATCTTTCTGCACCCTTGAGCAATCTTGCCTCTGTTTCACCACTATCATCAGGAAGCAACGACACTCGGTTCGCAGATCACGCCGTACCTGGAGTTTTGAGGTACGATCTGCATCCACGGCACTAGACTTACAGCACAGCACAGCTGTGCCCACAAGAAACGACTGTTGAGCTAGTACCTTGCCACTCTCACTGAAACATAAGTAAGTGGCCGGGACCGGCAAAGTTACCTTCAATCAAAATAAACCATGTGGTCAGGAGATCAACAACAAATTAACTTAAGGAGTTTTATTGCAGAGACTTATCGGAATTTTTTTTTGAGGAAGAATGCCTGTCGCTAACTCTACTCGTACGAAGCAACCGATCGATTGTGTGGGAAACAAAGACATTGGGCATCAAAAATCATGGTCCTTGAGGATTTACTGTTTTCTTGCAGTTATGTTAACTGGTCTAACAGTTGTGACCGCGCTTGGTTTCTGGTATATCGAAGGGGTGCATCCACTTGAGACTTTGTTACCTACTGAAAGTGTTCCCACTATGTCTTCACCTTTCGTGCATCTGCACACTCTACCTCCTAGGGATTCCCAACACAGACAGAGTTACCACAATAATACTTTATTATTATTCATGAATGCGACCCATGCAATTCTCAATAGAACAAGTTGCTGGATATGTTCGCATTTGCCAGAGCACGGGGAAAAAGGGTTGGGCTGGTAAATTCATCCTCTTCCTTTGACTACTGCATGCTATACCTCTCTAAGGGCACTATTCTTTGGTCGTTGGAATAATAGCATCTCGGGGAACTTCGATGGGACTAATTTGAATGAATTTGAAAGACTGGTCCTGACGCCTCTGGGATGTTGCCTTTTCGCAAATAGGAGCAAACTCAATGTTGCTTCTATTAGACCTTCCGATAGACTTTCTAGACCTTTCCAATTGTTAATTTCTTTCAAGATGGCTCCCATAGGCAACCCGGGATGCCATGTCTCCTTCTTATACTATTAATCATAGCCCCAACTCTGTTTCCTTCTGCATACAAAGGGATGGTTCTCAGTCAATTGGTACTTTTGAGCGTTGTACCAATATTGCAAATCTGACTAGTGAGGACAGACCTTTGTATGTAGGTGATCCCGTTTATTTTGTCTGTGGCAATAAAGCTTATCCTTGGTTACCTAGAGATTGGCAGGGTACTTGTTATTTGGGTATCTTGCTACCAGGGGTATATGTAGCTAGCACCTCTGAGGTCTCTAGAGCTCGTCCAAGGCAGGACGAGAACAGTGATACTCCTTCATAGGTCATGGGTGATGTAACGAAATCTTTTGTGCCATTTTGGGGACAGATCATGAACTCTGAGGATAGTAGGAGACTGGCAAGAGTATTGGAGAGAACCATCAACAGAACCACTGATATACTATACAATATGATGTTGGAACAGAAAGCAATCAGATTAGTGGCTCTACAGAACCAATGGTGTTAGACGTCATCCTGGCTGAGCGTGGTGGAGTATGTAAATTGGTGGGATCTGCTTGTTGCATTTTCGTACCTGACTCCTCCCCTACCATATTCAAGGCAATTCAAAATCTACATACCTTAACTACTGAAGTACATGTCCCAGAGGGAAACTGGAATCTTGGTACTTGGTTCTGGGACTTATTACGATTATGGGGTTGGAAGATCTTTGCAGTCTTAATGGTGATTCTTGATATTCTCCTGTTCTGTTGTTGTTGTGTACAATGCCTCCCTGTCATATGTTCCATGATAGGAGGATGTTGTACATAAGCAGTAGGTACACTAGGACCTAGGATACAAGTGCCTGAAAAAGCAACCAGTGCCTTAGTAATGCAGGAAGTAACTATTACAGAGTTAATGGCAATTGATGGTTTTGAATCCAACTCAGAGTGTTCTGATTATGACACATGGTCATCGTATGGTCAGAATGTTTGAATTATGCTCTTGGCTTAGGCCAAAAGGAGGGTTTGTTAAACCATATTCACATAAATATTGTATGATTATGAATATTGTCCTAAGCCATCCTCATTTGTATTAAAACCTGTTGTTAATTAGAATTGACTTCAAACACCATTTTGGAAAACATCCTCCATCTTGATTCTAACTTCTGCTCTCTGTTCAGAAATGATTAACCATGTTTTCAGCTGCCAGAGCAGAAACGACCTTTGAGCCTATGTCAACACTAGACCTGGCAGAGCAGACTATTTGTTCTGTGCAAAGAGACCTTGTAGTCAGAATGAACTCTCATTCAAAGTGTTATCTATGTCTACAAAACTCATCCTCCCTCAAACAGTGATATACAATGCATGTAAACTAATGCTATGAGTTTTTGAAGGAATCCTTTGTACATTTCTTGAAACAGGACTTACTCTAAAAGCTAAAGATCCACACAGCTGACTACAACAAAGTTTGCCAGTATGTTTAAGGAACCTTGGAGCCAAAGTAAACTTCAATTTAAAGTGTTGTCTGCATCAATAGCATCAGCCATATTCAAACATAAGAACTGAATGGTAGACAAACTAAAAGTATGTGCCTTAGCCATAAACTATTGAATTTGTTTCTTGAACTAGGATCAACCTAAACTGGAGAACCAACACCACCATTGAATCTTCAAGAATGGGACAACATGTCAAAAGTACAAACCAATATTGTATATTTGTTATTTGAACTGGGCACAAACCCAAATGTGTAACCTATTAGTTTGGAGATGGGCTGGGCTATGACCAGGACTGTGTATAAATACGGCAGCCCGGAGTCGCGAAAAGGGCAGAGGCAACGTCTGTTGAGGGTCTGTGGAGCTGTGACCACTGTGCTTCTCCTGTGTGCGTATGGGCACCCGTGGTTCAGCAGCTTGAACTACCGACTTGGAAGAGAAGCGAGCTGCAGCAATGTGCAACGTTCTACAAGCAGTAATTGGGCTCTGTCCCTTTAACCAGCACAACCTGATCTCTCAGTTGAGCTCTCTCAGCTGAGCATTTTTTTTTTTAAAACCAGCACGACACGTGACTTGTGACCTATCACGTGACTTTGACCAGACAGACAAAAAGCTTGCCGCGGCGCCCTTGCGGCGATAAGCCCGGAGTCGCGAAAAGGGCGGAGGCAACGTCTGTTGAGAGTCTGTTTGGAGCTGTGCGAAGTGAGGGACCCCTGGTGGATCGGGGGCGGCTGGAAGTGAGGATGAGCCCCTCCTCGCCAAAGGAGTTGCTAAGTGCACCGTCTACCCCAAGATGCAGATCCGGAGCCGACTCAGAAGTGGTCACGCGTTCGGATATGGATATGCCCACAGTCTTGGAAGGCAAGAAATCAAAGGGAAAAGAGGGACTGGGAAGTTTGGAGGGCTTGGATCCTGAGAAGGAAGACGTCGGAAGCCTGACTCCCTCAGAAGCAGCGACCTGCGAGAATGTGGAGGAAGGTAGGATCTCTCTGTTACCTTTCCATCTCCCACCCACCCCTCCCCACCTCTCTGATTCCATACTTGTGACAGCTGACATATCTTCGCAACCGGCTGTAGTACAAGGACCAATTGTGAGGATTCAAGACGTGTCAGTTGTAAAATCTAAAAGGGTGTCACGACTTTTGAAGGCTCCGACGGGGGATCCACAGCAGACCAAAATAAAATGGCCGGCTGCAAAGAGAGGGGAGACCTTGTGTCACGCAAGGTCGATGGAAGCCATACTGGGTCAGCTGGAAAAAGGTGGGGGGGGTTCGGGGAATACGGGGCCCCTACTCAGAAGTGCTCTAAAGGGTAACACAGGAGTGGGAACAGCTGAGACGCGGGATAGGGCAAGGGCAACGTATGGTGGAGTGGTCCCTTGTGATGCCTACACAGTAGTGAAACACACAGAACACAAAGCAAATGGATTGACAAACCTCGGCATGGCGATAGACGCTGGTAATGCAGCATCCACATCTCTGCATATTGATGCGACCAATGACTTAACAATTGAAGCACAAACAATCATTTCATCAGAGGAAATAATAGCGGAGCAAGGAGCAGAGATGACTGATGAGCCCCCGCCTGCACTTGAGGAGAAGAGTGGTTGGGAAGGCCTGAACGAAGTAGGGCAAAAAATACAGCCAGAGGAAGAGGCGGGGGGTGATGTTGTGGCTGTGATATACGTAGAAGGCCCATCTAAATTAAGAGTACTAGAAGAAAAAGCCTTGGAAAAATTCAACGCAATGGTCTCGCCCGTAAACGATGACAGACTTCCGGGGCAAAGTCAGATAACCAACCAAAATGTGGAGATCACAGTGGAACTACATCCAACTCCCAGGCAAACCCCAATCCGGAAATCAAGAAACTCAAGCAAACCATCAATATGTATGGATGATTCATTAGAAGAAATAACATTGACATACGATGCTCTAAATGCAGATGATATAGCTGGAACCCCGAACACGGCCTTATACGATCGCCTACATAAGCTTTTGAACAACAAGATGAACGAATCAACAGATACAAACTCAATAATTGATAAGACCAGAGAAGGATGACGAAGCCATGAAGTATAACTCGGTAGATCAATCAAAAACGAAACCCCCCCCCGTGAAAAGTGGAAAGGGGGGGAGACTGAAGCAGGGAAAGAATTCTCAAAAACAACAGTTCTGTAAAATACCACTGATTAACCTATTGAAATTCAAAGGCAAAAAGAAAAAGTCTGCCTACAAACCAATGCTGTTAAACTTTGCAAAAGCAGATTGTATAAAAAGCTACTTTGGCCTTAGAGATTTAAAGGAAAAGCACACAGAGGAAGAAATATCTGACGCGGATTTACTAAACAGCGTTTTACACACAGATGACTATGATACCCCACCAGATAAAGAGAGAGAGTGCATCAGTGGGCGGGAAGGGAAGGAAGCCAACAATACACCTGTTAGATGGCATTTCAAGAAACCGGCAATTTTACATGGATTGTCTAGTGGAAAACCAACCTCATCTATCACACATCTATTGGAAATTCATGAGGCCGAGACCCTCAGGTCTGAAACATCTGCCACTAAAGCCCAGACACCTCTGCTTCAAATAGAGCCGATGGCAACAAAAAGAACATCAGTTACAACGCAGACAACAGTATCACTACCTGAACCAATTCTTTTGAAAAATGTTGCAGTCGGGATCCAGACGGACATAAACTTTAGTAATAAAGACAAAAAGGATGGAATGGCAAAAAAACTAAACACAAATATAAGATCTCCACAAAAAAAAACGCCTCCACAGACCAACACAACCACTACAAGCAGAAGATGTGGTGAAGACACTTCAACATCGAGTACAGACCCAACACAAAAAATAGAGCTAATGTCTATAATGTCGACAATAACCATAGCTCTAGCACCCTTCACAAAACTATATGAGGCTTTAAATGATACAGCAAGGGACCAGACATCTTTGCCCTGATGAACACAAAATTAACCTATCTAGAAGGTTACGTATTAGCAAAAGACGGACTTTCTAAAAAAACAAGAAGAAGAACCAAGAGAGAATGAGAATGGAGGGGTTTCACCTACGAACTCAGATCTGAAAAAGAAGAATGTGATAGAGGGTACAAAAAGCGTGTCCTCAAAAGAATCAAAAGGAAATATTAAAACTGCAGGAAAGGAGACCCAAGTGGGGTTGGAGATAAAGAACAAGCAGCTAACAACAGAAAGAAAAAGTGGGCATGACCCAGATGGGGAAAGAGAAAGAGGTAGGAACCAAAGCAAACTTCACATTTGGAATATTTACCAACCAAAAATCAATTCTGAGTAACCAACAGAAGTTATCAAATAGAGAGAGTTCTATCGGACAGTCTAAACAAATAAGAAAAAAACCCTGTACAGAGACGATTGCTAACATGAAAAGAAATAAAACCATTACTAATTGTAGCCAACCAGCTGTTGAGACAATAGACTCAGGAAGTGACATAAGTGAGTGGAGTGTATATACAGTTGACGAATATGAAACAGAAAACAACGCATCTCCAAGATTCAAAAGAAAAGCAGTTATATTGGACCTCACTAACATGGAGATGGAACCTAAGAAGAAGGTCCGCATTATAGAAAAGGAGCCCGCTGAGGCTCAGCAGGCTCAACTCATATCAAAAGAAAATGAAGGAAAAAATCAAGAAGATAGGCTGTTCACAATAGGGAAAGGAAAATCAACCCCAGAGGAAGGCAAGCGGATACAGAAACGCATATCTGGTCGGAAAGTAGTTCAAAAAAGGGAAGATGAGCAGAAGAAGGAAACATGGGTTACACCACCAAGACATAAATTAAGGAATAACACGACTAGAAATTCTTCCACGATAAACCGTAAACGAAGGATGAGTAATGAGCAAAGACAAAGGACACCAAAAAAAGAACAAACAGAAAAGTCATATCCGCTAAGAATACAAAGCTCCTGTATATTTCGTCTGGAACGAAAAAAACGGTCAAAAGACGGCTTGATTTTAAATAGGAACACAATCATCAGTCTATTCAAACAGATTCCAAGGCTACGAGACATCCAAAATCGAGATTTATGGATGGTAGAACATTGTGAAAAAGGGAGAAATGACTGTTCATATCTACACATCAAATCAGAAGTTATTAAAATGATGCTTCAGCAAGAAGCATCAAACTTTGCTATCCTTGGATATGATTTACAAGAAACACAGACTCAGGCCACAAGACCTGAAAATGAAAAAAACAAATCTTCTAATAAAATTCCAGGAAAAACCCAGCGTGGAAACCTAAAGACAAGGTGGGGGAATAGCAGACACGAGGAAAATTAAGAGCGGCCAGCAACCAAGGAAAAAGAAAAGGAAAATCGACAAGGAACAAGGGAAAGAGAAGATTTACCCCGTAAGAATAACCATTGGTCTGAACAGCCACGAAGACACCTAGAACATTCTAAAGAGAAGACGATTACAAGTCCAAAAGGACATTGAGGAGAAGGATCTTCCCCCAGGGACAAATATAGCCCGGATACGGCTGATGAACGATTATATAATGAAAGAAAGGAGACAAGACCGGAAAAAGGGGAAAAAAGGTGTGTTCAATCGCGCAGCGGAAATTCTGAGGAGATCACCGCCAAATTGGTCATGGAAATCGTCAGATATACACACAAAGAAACACAATTAGCAATCAGAAAGGCCGATCTGGACCTTGCAGGATGACAAACTTGTAAAAGCATGTTCCTTAGCGACACAGGGAAAATTCTTCATAGATATGGCCTCGTGGAACACCCGAGGGTTTAGTCACTTAACTGCAAAGAGCGACGTTAACCTGGGGCAATGGGACTTACTATGTTTACAGGAGACATGGCTAACACAGAAACCGGAAATGGATGGATACTCAACATTTGTCAAACCAGCGAAACAGGGACCAAAGGGACGTCCCACAGCCGGCCTACTTACAGCAATAAGAGCAGGCAGTGGTTTGGAGGTGACGGTACAGATGGACTCTCCAGATCAATTTCTAGTCTTAATAATATCCTGGAAATATACAGACATTAGGAGTATAGAAAAGGAAGATCATATACTACTAATTAACACCTATTGGAACCCAGCAACAAGTGGGGACGAGCTATATCTGGAAAACATCATCAGCATTCTAGATGAAGTCGCCAAAAACCAAGCTTGCAACCATACAATAATTACGGGGGATTTTAACGCAATATGCAAGAATATTGGAAACCAACGATCACACCTACCAAAATCTTCACCAATCCTGAGAAGAGGTGAGAACCTCGGAAAAAACTTTGGGATCAAGAGACCTGCACAACCTGCACTGGCTACGATCAGATAAAAATTTGGAGATCCCTTCCTGGCAAAGACTGGAACAATCAGGGACATTAGACCACACATTTATGTCGAAGGAGTTGCTGGGGATGTCGGTCAGTTTTGCAATGGTAAGGACATTAAACAGTGACCATAATTTACAACACACAAGATGGGTCAATCTACAGAAACCCCAACAGTTTCTTAACCATGATCTGGACATGAACAGCAATGGTTCCAGGTTAAAACTGACGGAGAACGCAATTAAGCAAATTTCTGAAAAGTATTCCATAATAATGGAAGATGAAGCCAATACAAAAAACAAAACAGAGAAGCTGGTGGATTACACACTCCTGCTAAAGAAATACATAAAGACGGCAAAAAAAATCAAGGAGACCCCAAAGAACCACCTTCATGCGTATAACCAGGAATTAGTAATGAGAAGAAGAACCCTACGAAAATTAAAACGGATAGCAAAAACATCTGGTACACAACTGGCGCAAGAAAGCTGGAAAAACGCCAATAGGAACTACAAATCCTGGATAATACAAAAAAGGCACTCTCTATACCAGGCAGATTCGGAATTAATGTTAAAAACACTATGTGGGAAAAAATCAAGAGATTTTTGGACCCTAATAAAGGGCACTATGACGTCCTGTACTACTGCATTACAAAACATGTGGGAGAAGCAAATTGGATAGCCCACTTTTCCAACTTATATGCACCACTGCCCGCTACGGAGAATGCTTGTCAGCAAAAAAAGAAAAGGGGGAACGAGTCTCCATGGAATATTACAACAAAGGAAGAAGACATCCTAATGAAAATCAAAAAACGTAACAATTCAAGGGCCCCGGGGCCTGATGGGATCACAAATAGTGACTTAAAACAACATCAAGAGATATGGGCCCCCTTGATTAGTAACATCTTTAAGAACTGCAACCAGAAACAAAACATACCAGCATCTTGGAGAAAAGCTATAGTAGTCCCAATTTTTAAACGTGGAAATTATGAGGATCCATGCCACTACCACCCAATATCCTTATTGGATGTTATTGGGAAAATATACGGCGGGCTCGCCTTGGAAGCATTTCAAGCCTGGATCAAAGCTGAAAACAGGGGCGATCCATTCCAGACAAGATTCGTAAAAAACGCAGGAACATCGACCAATATACTGACGCTGACAACAATCAAAGTCAAGGCCATACAGACCAGTCAACCCGTATATTTGGCATTTGTTGACCTGGTACAGGCGTTTGACCAGGTCAACAGGGACATATTATGGGAAAAGCTGGAAGCTATGAAATGCCCTTCTTCTATTATGGGCCCGATTCAAACCTTGTATCAGGATACATCTATAAAAGTAAGGCTTGGGCAGGATGGATTACTGTCAAGGGAAATACCTACCTTCAGAGGTGTGAAGCAAGGATGCCCTCTGGCTCCTGCATTGTATAATGCGTATATCGCTGACCACGCTGATCAGGAGAAGGAAATAAGATGCTTCCCTCCAACTATTGGTGGAGAAAAATATCGCGCCTGTTATATGCAGACAACATCATTCTGCTTGATAACACTCCAATAGGTCTGCAAAGACAGCTCACGAACTTGATTGCATATCTGAAGCGAAACAACCTAAAGCTGAATCCAGAAAAAACCAAGATAATGGCCTGGGAAGGCAATAAAAAGAAGAGTCAAAACAAACAGAACTGGTTTGCGGAGGGGCTAAAACTGGAAAAAGTAAGAGACTTCAAATACCTGGGAGTCATGATGTCCATTAGCGAGGCTGAAACTGCGATGCAAAATCTGCTATGGACAAAAGTGAAAACTCTAACCATACAAGCCCGGATGATCGACAAAAAATACGGGAAATTTTCATTATTGGCAGTAATCAACTTCTATAAAGCAAAGGTGGTACCATCAATACTTTATGGAGCAGATGCAATGTTCCTGGTGCCAGAAACACTGTGGCCTAAACTCGAGAGTTACTTCTGGAAGAAAGTCCTCAATTTGGCACAATCAACACCGATGCCACTGCTAAGGAGAGAACTGTGTCTTGTATCACTAAAAGTGATTCAGGAGAGAAATATGCTAATGCAATACCGGAAAGTCCAGTTGGAGAATAAACCAAAACCATTGGAGTTGGTGAATAATGAGATGACAACTAATAAGATCCATGCATTGAAAGACTGGAAGCTGAGAAATATGGGCTCATTGAAAGATCTAGATGTCTCGAAGGAGACACTTGAAAAAAAAACAGATAACATATCAAAACAAAATCTTTGAAGCAGACTGGATCAGGACGGAGGATATAGCGCGATCATACAAGCTAACGAAAGATTTTCTAACGGCCCCAAAAAAACTATATGACACAAGAAGCTACTTGAAAAAGTTCTCGGATAAAAGGTTGGCCAGAACATGTCTGAGATTTCGGTTAAATCAACTACAAATTAACGAAATTCAATTCATAAGGAAATTGTCACCACACAACAAATGTAGATATTGCAAATCGGCGGAGCTAGTGGAAACTAGCCGACATCTTTTACTTAAATGTGAAGTTACAAGGACATCAAGATCTGTCTACCTAGGAAAAATAATGCAATCATTCACTACTCTAACGGAGAATAACTGGTGGCAGCCCTTTAATGAAGGTGAAAATACTAAAGGTGTGATAGCGGAGGCATCTTTCTTCAAAAATATCAAGTTAACAACAACCTAAAGGGAATAGCAGGAACTTCTCTCTTGTTAAATGTGAGATAAACCCTATTGAGGGAGAAGACTTCCTATGTGAAATTGTCTGACCACGTCTTACAAAAAACCTGAGTTAACACAACAACACGAACATTGAGAAGTCTCCTAAGGGATAAACAAACAACGGAAAGAAGATCGACAATATAAACTGATTAAAGAGCCTTAGTACGACTAGGTTTATCCAAGGAACTTCACAGGACAGGCTGTGGTAACATTGGAAATGGTCAAAATGGATGACCTGGATTGGATTCCAGAACACTTAAAGGATAGTTCCGGGACTTTTTTTTTATTGTCCCTACGGTTCGGCCATGTGTTTTTAAGCATAAATCGTAGATCGTAGAAAACTTTCCTATGCACCTTACCCGACTTTTCGTCAATTAACGCACTCGAAATCAGCCGCCATTTTGTGATAATCCTATCATTTCCCCCCATCGACCTGGCTCACCTGCGTTTGCGGCACTAAATCAAATCCCCCGCCCCTGAGCCTGACATCAGCAGACGCGTACCGCCCATTTCCCAACGCCAAAACACGTTTCGTGTCAACAATCGTTGCGCCTCAGCTAATGAAGTGTCGCCATGGAAATGGCAGGACGCCTCTTTCCTCAATAAGTATAAACACACCGTTTCACAACACACAGCAGCAGATTTTCGATTCCATTACTCTCTCTGTGTTACTTTGAGTATTCTGTGACTCGTTTCTGTGCTCTGGTCAGCTACCTTCGCCGCTTCTAGGCCTTGTGAACACCTGTACCATCTCTGTAAATTATTTTACTTTCTTTACCACACAATGGCTACAATAATGCCGTATATGTACGAGCCCGAGTACACCGAGGAGGAACTACTGGAAAGGCAAGCACGTGAAAACGATGGGGATTCGGACGGCAGTTGGGAGGACCAGTCAACGGATGAAGAGCCTGGACCATGTCGCATGGACGGCGTCTCCACCTGGTGCACGTGCAATCGGTGCGAGCTAATGCCAACTGAGGAGGAGAACTGCTGCTGCCGTGAAAATTCCGGGTGCTTGCCCTACATTTCGGAAGGCGAGCCAAGTCCGCAATGCATCACCGAGCTGCCAGAGTTCAGGGAAGCCTGCTTCTCACGGACCGTGTTGAGGATGATGATGGTGCTTATGCACGAACTTCGCGGCACTGTTCGTCCGCGTAATCCGAGTAACGAGTAAGTATACTCTGGTTGTGATGTCAGTGATGCCACTACTATTTCATGGTCGTCTCCCACATATAAAATTACATCTACATATCATTCGAACGCATGTAAATTGGTTCCATATTGTGCATTTTCTAGATAGAATTTTTTTCAAAGCAGAATGACATTTTTTACCTGAATCGACATTGATAAGAAAGTTTTGTCATTTTAATACAGTTTGCATCTTTCTTTTTCACAGGCGGTACAGGCTGGTGGCCTATCGTTGCTTCACTTGGTGGCTTCACGGGAGGCTCGGACACCGCGTTCGGAGAGTAATACCTGCCTGTGCGGTACTTGCCATTAGACAACATTTCCCCAGCGACAGTGGACAATACAGCGGATTTTCCCTGGATGTGCTGCAACCGGAACTTTACAATGTGTAATGTTTATTATTTATGTTCAATTGAAATTAAGATCTAAAATAAAACCCAACATATATTTTAACAATGGTTGTTTTGATTTTTTAAATGAATCTAGTGTGTCTCCATTGAATAGTCTTCCTGTGCCTTGTCTTGTCACACCACATGTCTCCGGCCAGCATCCTCCCTCACGCTGGCCGCCCACCTTCAATCCACAAGACCGTTGAACCCATATGCAGCAGACATACATATGTTATTTTGCGGGTTGGCATCAAGCCTCCCGGCCTTGCCTCCTCCCCCAAAAATACTTACCACACCACTTTGTTCAAGCGTTGGCAATAAAAGGCCGTTGGATTTTATTGATACAAAACATGGTTATAGGTAAATAATCAAAATGGTTGATCATAATAAAGCATCCTTTTGGGCACCGGGTACAGAGATGACCCCCTCTGGCCCGTGCCGCCTTGCCACCACAGGCCAGCCTGCTGCTGACTAACTGCCTAGGCATCCAGGGTCTCCAGGGTGAACTGCACCCATATATTCTCCTGGGAGGGTGAGGTATTTATAAACTCACCCCCCTGCCTTCCATTTACTAGATCCTGCAGCCTGCCTCTTACATGCAGTTAGATGGCCTCTCCTTGGTGAGGCCCTGCGGCAAACGAGTCTTGTCTGCACGACCACCGCCCCAATCCACCCCCCGCCCTATCAAAGGCAGTTCGCACCGGGGTACTTGCGCTGGCAAGTGGAGCTGTCAGGGAGCGATAAAGGCCAAGAGGTGCCAAAGACCATGTACACTTCAAAGTGGTCTATAGAGCATGGGTTGTTGTTCCCATGTCTACCTCCAGACCCCGTGTCTCCTGCCAAGCATCCCCCCTCACGCTGGACGCCCCCCTGCAATCCACATAAGTGTGTCTCCATTCACGAGTCTTCCTGTGTCTTGTCTGCACGACCACCGCCCCAATCCACCCCCCGCCCTATCAAAGGCAGTTCGCACCGGGGTACTTGCGCTGGCAAGTGGAGCTGTCAGGGAGCGATAAAGGCCAAGAGGTGCCAAAGACCATGTACACTTCAAAGTGGTCTATAGAGCATGGGTTGTTGTTCCCATGTCTACCTCCAGACCCCGTGTCTCCTGCCAAGCATCCCCCCTCACGCTGGACGCCCCCCTGCAAACCGCATAATGCCACGACATATTCACGTCATTCATTCACAAACACACCCCTGTTTCGAATTCTTTATAACCCACTTCATATTTCTAATGAGAACTTCTTTGCGCTTTGCTAGTCAACCCGTGAAGGTGCTGGTTATCTGCTCTTCGTCTCTGTGAACTTCCGTGACCACTTCGAGCAAACTCGTCAGTTTGCAACCTGTGAACTGCTCCCTGTTCTACGACAAGAAACTACTCTGATCCCTGCATCTAACTGTTTGTTCGTCAAGGTAAGGCCATGTACCATAATCATTTTGCGTCCAATTTTTTAATTTATATCTATTTGCTAGTAGTCATCAAATTGCATCCATGTTTTCTTTTCGTTCAAGACAGTACATGCAAGGAACTAGTCACATGTTCTGAGTTTAGTCAAATTATTTTTCTATTTTTTTAAAGTTATTCAAATACTTATCCGCATGTGAATAACGTGTATAGTTCCAAGAACCAAAACGAACCTTGCATTGAACCTTTTATGTGTCATTTCATTTTTTAACACATTGGTATTCATAGAGAATTGTTGATCTTTACTTTTCAGAACTTTCCACAATGCCTGCCTGTTCCATTGGCGGTTGCCCTTCGAAGACCCATAAAAAATCCGAAGGTACTATAATGCATGTTTTCCCTAAGACAATAGATCAGATAAGAGAATGGGTCCGATATTGCGGATATCCACCGTCTGAGCTTGAAAGTAGAGTCCTAGAAGTCTTTGCGGACAAGAGGGGTGATCGATACCGCATCTGCAGCAGGCACTTTAGCTCAGACATGTACTCCACATCATTGATAATAAAGAAGAACACACCGCGAGCGAAGCGAAAATTGCTCTCAACCGCTATTCCCACTCTATTCGTCCACATCCCTCCACTGGTGAGTCAAGTTTATGGATTTAGCTCTCGGCCTTGCGGTAGTGTGTAGCATTAGCTAACAATAATTTCCCCATTTATGTATCCACTCAATATGAAGGCGGAAGATTCTCCATCCGTGTCGTTATTGCAGTCATCAGCCACTTCAAGCGCCTATCGGGTAATCTTACTTAGCTATTCTGCCACTGACTTGTTTTAGGCATGTAAATCAATAGTTTTAATTTATCGTGTAATTATTTTACCTAATGGTACACCCTAGTACTCGTCCTCTAGTCTTTGTTTTCAGTTATAATTATTGTTATCCAAAATAATGCATGTACTGTCTTTCAGGGAGATGCTGAGGAGTCCAACTCATTGACGACAACCGTTGATGTCACTCAGATGCTCGAGGTACGTTTCCGGACAGTTCCATCGATGGAGATCATCAGATCTTGCATTCTTGTAGCGTGATTGTTACACACAATGTTTCTTTCGTTTTTAGCCATTGATATGTCCTTCTGTCGTCGCCCTCCTATGTGTCTTCTTTTTTCAATATTGTGTTCATTACTAATGAAAGTCCTATGTTTCAGGGAGTCGATGGAGCATTAGTCCAAGAAGAAGGGGGAGCATGCAGTTACGGGTCGGCGCAACAGCTTGCAGAAGTGTGCACCGCAGTTACAGCGTCCCTTGATGTTCTTATGCATTTCGAGGTATGGATACTGACAGTTCGATCAAGCGAGATCATATGACGTGATTACATCCGCTATACTTCCTTCTTTATTAACGCAAGTACTATGTTTCAGGGAGATGACGGAGCTTCTTCTACAAGAACATCACCCCTAGTAGTTGATGCAGATCTCTGGGTGGTGACACTTCCAACGATTGAGCAAATCGAATCATATTTAGATATCCATTACTTATTTTAGACAACTGATCATTTGTGCAGGTCTATTTAGATGAGCCGTTGACGCCTGCACAAAGTTTATGTTCTTTTTAACAAAATAGAAAACCATACTAATGCAATTACTGTGTTTCAGGGAGTTGCTGAAGCGTCATCTTCAATAATATCATCAATGGGAGTCTATGCGGAGCCCGAGGTATGGATCTTGACAGTTCCATCTAACTAGATCAACAATGCGTGAATAATTGTCGTTTGAATGTTCTACACAATGCGTTCATTCGTGTTTTGCTATTGAGATGTATGTGGGTATTGGTCCCCAAGTACATTTTGTGTTTTCAATATTATTATACATACTAATGAAAGTTCTATGTTTCAGGGAGTCGATGGAGCGTCAGTGCGTGATGGATGTGCTTATCATGAAAATATAGTCGTTGCAGCGCAAGAGGAAGTGGAGACATGCACACACGAGTCGGAGCAACAGCGTCCTGATGTTGAAGTTCGAGGCAAGAAAGTTTCAAAGAAAAGAAAGCAAAAGAAGGTTATTGTCCTGGTCACTATATTATGTTGTTTTTCACTGTTAATAGTTCAATACTGTAAGTTGTGTTTAAACTGAACATCCCTTTTCCAATCTGTCCTCTAGTTGCGAGTGGGTGTACGAACTAGATCTACACAGACAGTGAAGCGAACGAGAGATGTTGCTTGTCAAACCTTTTGGCAGGGACTTAAGACTGGAGATGCATCGTGCCAATGGGAAGAATATGAAGTGATTGACAACGGAGCTATACCACCACCAGCCATTGATAGTGAATGTCCTCCTGGTAGTTCGGATGCAGTCGGAGATCAATTCACAGAATCCACACCCGCAAAAACTAAGACCGCGAGAAAGTTGAAGAAATTGTTTTATTCACCCATCGCCGGAGAAGGAACAGATGTTGCAATGGAAGAGAATGAAGTGGACGACAATGAAACACCATCAATATCACTGAACATAGCGGAAGACGATATCAGAGATTCTACCTTTCATGTGAGTCACATGTCCTCAACGTTACAGGCCGAACCAGCTGGGATGCAGAGTGACAGTATAAGGAAAGAGGCCAAATTCATTGTATTCGATAGTTGTTTGATTGATATTATTATTAGGATGAAATGTGGGCATTCGGTTGGTGGGGAAGTATGTGGGGAGCCATTGATTAATGTGACTCGTGCAATTCGAGGCACTAACCTTAAAATACATGCCACCTGTACAAAATATCATCCTTTCTCATGGTCTGCACAACCCATGCTGGGGCAACTGCCAGCAGGCAATCTACTTTGTGCAGCGGCCGCACTTTTTAGTGGCTCAAGTTTTAAAAAGTTAGAGTATTTCTTTCAGTTTGTGGGAATCCATTTCATTGCGAAAACTCAGTTCTACAAATACCAAATCGATTATCTATTTCCAGCCATTAGCGAAGCTTGGAGAATGGAAAAAATGTCTATTGATAGTACATTCGCGGGCAAACGGTTCAGGCTAGCCGGTGATGGACAGTGCGACAGCCCAGGATTTTCAGCCAAGTACTGCACCTACCACTTTCAGGACATGGAAAGTAAGAAAATTGTGAGTTCGGTGGTCGTGCAGGTGTCACAAAGTACATCCTCAGTGGCCATGGAGAAAGTTGGCTTTGTAGCATCATTGCAAGAACTACAATCGCGGCGAATGGTGATCGACCTGATAGCCACGGACAGACACGTTTCAATTGCCAAGACAATGAGAGAAGAGTACAAAAATATAAATCACCAATTTGACGTATGGCATCTTGAAAAAACAATCAATAAAAAAATGTCGGCTGCAGGTAATAAAAAAGATATGCAAGGTATTTCACAGTGGTCCAAGTCAATCAGCAACCATCTTTGGTGGAGCTCAAAAACATGTGGAGGGTCGTTGGAAATTCTACTGGAAAAATGGCGGTCAGTAATGCTACACTGTAGCAACGTTCACCGCTGGACCACAAACCAACATTTCCACAATTGTGAACATGGCCATTTGTCCACAGAGGAGGCACGGAAGAAGAAGTGGTTGATTCCTTCATCACCCACTCACAAAGCCATTGAAAAGATTGTATTTGATAAAACTATAACAAGAGATTTGAGGGGACTCACGGAATTCTGCCACACAGGAGATTTGGAGGTGTTCCACAATATGTGCCTAAAGTACAGGCCAAAACGATTGCATTTTGGCATGGAGGGCATGATGAATCGGACTCTTCTAGCGGTCTTGGCACATAACCATAATGTTGGCCGTCAACAAAGTAGGACGACCGGAACTTTAGGGACGCTTCGCTACAATAAGGCCTTCACTAAAAGAAGTAAACAATGGGTGATCAAACCAGTGTTTGAGGATATGCAATATGAGTTTATTGAGAGACTTATTGTTGATGTCCTAGATAGGCACATACATGGAGTTGTGAACGAACCTGTGCAGGGGACAACTGCATTGCCACCCAACATTGCCTCTGTTCCATGTCCACCTAAAGCAGAGCTCATTGAGAAATACACATCACGGTTTAAATGATTGTAATTTGATTGTCTGTTCTCTCGAGTCTCCTCATGTTGCAGGCCCATTGAATATGTGTATCTATGTAATGTGTAAATAAAAGTGATTGCTCAGTGTACATGCAATGTGTCTCTCCACCCTTGCCCCTCCCTTCACCGTGCAGTTGTGCTAACCACCCGGGTGTCACCTGTGACTTTGCTCTGGAGTCTCCTCATGTCGCAGGCCCATTGAATATGTGTAGCTATGTATTGTGTAAATAAAAGTGATTGCTCAGTGTACATGCAATGTGTCTATCCAACCTTGTTCATTTGCGCATTAAATTAAACCAAACAGTAATATAAATCATTTTTAAAAAAATATAGAATGTCTCCGTATTTATGGTTCTCTGGGGCTGCAAATGCACGCAGACAAAATGCAAAGATGGAGTGTAAATTTCAAGTCCTGTGAGATGGCCTTACACTGAATGTAGCTAACTAGGAATGTGTGCTCGTTCAAAGTGAAGGTCAGCTGCTTTGATTTTTTGCTCGGGTGCCGGAATGGCCCACGACTCAGTATAAGGTTCTATTGTTATTTGACCTTGACAGGCCGGGACCATCCCGAAAGACTTCTTTTTGGGGGTGTGGTGCAATAACGTAAACGATAATGAATATAATTTCAGAAACGAAAGCCATTTAATGTTCGTTCATTAGAAGAAATAACGTCGGCATAGAAGGAGTGGTATTTCGGGGCTGCCCTACCCACAGACACAATGGAAAATGCAAATATAATGTAAGTAACTCTTTAGATGAGTTTATACCGCAATTTAATTACTATACAGTAGCTTTAAAGACGGGTTAAGTTGTACTTGTTCGTTCTATGTGGCATATTGTTTTGTACCGCGCACTATCTTGAGGAGAACCATCTCCTTTTACGGAAGCACCTCAAAACCTTCCTCTTTGCTTCTGCTTTCTCTCTCCCTCTCCCCTGCTACAACTGGTCCACTGTCTGCGACCTCGGTCCTGGGCCCTTCCACTCTCCACCTGCACTGCCTCCCTGTCAACCCCTGCACTGGGGGACTGTCTCAGTATCCTACAGCCCCCCCTTCCCAGCACTTGTTCTGCACTTACCTTGCACTCGCCACCAGCTGGCCCTATGTATTTATTATTTTATGCTACTTACCTTGTACTCCACTTCCCCCCTCCCCTTCCCCTTGCACTTTTACCTTCCCCCTACCCCTGCACTTGCGCGATCTGAATGACACCTGGCCTAGTAGGATCGTTGTCTGTCTTCTCCTTGTTCCCCCCCCTCCCTGCCTCGCCACCCCTTGAAACACTTGTGTATAGGCGCGTTGCAAATGCCATATTATATCATATCAGTGACGAAGTGGTCCACTGGCGCTCAGGCAGCTCTGAAAAAGGCGGAGGAGAGGGGGTGGGTTACTGGAAATGACGTATAATACCCAGTTGCACTGTCCTAGCTATGAAATAATTTCCCGACCTAATATATAAAATGAATAATTTTAATAAAGATCTGATGGTGAGACTAATTTCATTTTTTATGTTTTTAAAACAGGTACATCCTTCATTATTGTATGTGTCACGAGTACCAGACACCGGCGGATGGCTTTTACAACCGCCAGTTGCTTCTCCGCGTGAACAACGTTACCACCCTGACCATTTTATGGGACGATCGCCAAGTACAAGTATGCCCTTACGCGGTACTAATGGCTAGATGCAACATACATACCGTTGTGGTGGCCTAGTGCCTCGTTGTTGGAACAGCCATGCGATTATCAGTGCGACGAAGAGCTTATTTTATCGTAAACCAACACCCTGTGTACTGCACACGAACATCGCTTGCCTCAAGACGAACTATTTTGGATCGAGAGCAAAGAAAAAAGCAAATCGCTGAATATTCTCTAAACATTTGATGTCAAATAAATGTACTTTACCAAATTTACAATCTTGCGGTTTGATTTAAAAGTACAGTTTCATATTCCGAATTGTGGCGCGCTGTGTTGTGAGCTGATCTGTGTTGGTTTCCGGGTTCTGTGTGGAGTCGCGTAGAAGACGCCTGGGCGCGTTTGCCTACGCAGCACAGTCACGTCACGGATAGAGGCGGGGAATATGAATGTTTTGATAAAGTCTGTTTCAGGGGCGGGGGATATGATTTAGTGCCGCAAACGCAGGTGAGCCAGGTCGATGGGGGGAAATGATAGGATTATCACAAAATGGCGGCTGATTTCGAGTGCGTTAATGGACGAAAAGTCGGGTAAGGTCCATAGGAAAGTTTTCTACGATCTACCGATTTATGCTTAAAAACACATGGCCGAACCGTAGGGACAATAAAAAAAAAGTCCCGGAACTATCCTTTAAGGTTAAAGGGGATCCTTATAGATACAATGGACTTTTTTTTATTTTATCTTTGAAAAAATTGTTTGTACAATTGAATCAAATAAAAATAAAAAAAAATAAAAAATACTGCATGTTTTGTGATGACCAGTACTCACTCCCCTCACAGTGTCTGCTGATACACACTGCGAGGTGCTTGGGAGCCAGATAGCTATTTGCCTTGATATTTGAATGGGTACATAATAAAGTTATATTCATAACTTTTGACTTCGTGACTGGCGGATTCAATTTTTGGTGGTACTAAGCCTCAATATTCCTTGCTTGATCTTACAGGAAGGCTACTGGTGTTTAAACATGGACTAAACGTACAAGGTTAGTAGCGTGTGCCAAAAGACATGGTGCTCAGATACGGTTGATGCAGAAGACACACATTTTATTCCAACTCAAGGCAATTTAAATGTGCCTATTGCGGTCTCTGCAAAACAGACATACAGAAGGCTGTGGCATGTTGGTCAACCTGGCATATGTCTGTTCTTCTGGGGTATGGACTGGTGGGAAGCTGGAAGAGGTTGCCAAAGCCGGTTGTGGGAAGTGATGGTGGGGTTGCACAGCAAGAGAAGGTTCGGGGAGCAGTGCCCCTCAACCCCCAAAATAGAAGAAAGGAGGGGAGGTAAAAGAATGACCTTGCAGAGGGCTGCTTTTCTGGCTGCCTTTCGCTTAATCAGTCTTTTGTTTGTGGGGTTTAGACCCCAAACCAAATGTGTCTCCTCATGGAGAATTTGAGATTACATACATCATTTGCTTCTAACTCAAGGAGTGTGTTCGACATTGTGCCTAATTGTGCAATAGTTAGATTTAAACTAATATACAATAGAGGAGGGTGGTAGCAAAATGTGTTATTAACAGTCAGAAATAGGTGATGATTAATGTATGTGTCCCAAAGCTTGATGACCATGTTTTTTAGAACATGCTGTTTGAAACGTGCCATGAGGTGCTCAACAATACATTGACAGTGAGCATGGATTCAGACCGCTTCATCAACGCACGACATCAGTTGTCATAGGCAACACTGGCGATTCAAGAGGCCATGGGGTTTTAAAGCTTGGCTGTTATGTGGCATGGCATGCATCCTACAGAATGCTAGTGCACATTTGATTCTGGGTTTAATGATTCCTTGTCATGAATAGATTTGATACCTAGCGTCCAAACCATATACTGGAAAATTGTGAGTTGTGCGATACTTTTGTCCACATTGTCTAATCATAGCCCGGGGATCCTCAGGCTGAGGCAGGATATGGTCTCCAGAATATATAGAATATGGCTGTTATAGCCCGGTTCATTGAGGGCCTTGGCCATTTCCACCAAAACTGATGTGGAAGTGGAGGAATTATTAATAGGAAGATAATTGGGGAATTTAGTATTGAGATGGCCTGGGATTCCGTTAAGGCATTTATATGGGGTCTACGCATTTCCCTGGAGGCCTTTATTATGCTAGACATCTGGGTGGAGGATGAGCTCAGTGAATTGAAGAAGAAAAAGGATACCTTGGCAGAGATTAGGCTTGTAAAGTATAGGCTTGATAATGTGCCCTCCAGGGAATTTAACAATTGGTACAGCCTGTGTGGTTTATGAAAGATGCAAAAAGTGAATGTCCTGGATTCTCAGGTTTGATGGAGGACAAACTGTTGTGAAGAAAAGTAGGGATGTTAATTGGAGTTTTTAACATTCTGAATAAGACATTATTGGGCTCTTTTAAGAATTTTTTTTTAAAAAAAGAAATATATATAGTAAAAGCTTTATACCGTAGTACAAAGTATTTGGAGTACACTCCAAGAGCAGTCCAGAGAAGTCAATGCACTCCGAACCCTGGATCCAATCACCAGAAGTAGACCAGGCAAAGAGAATTTCCTTTATTGATTAAAATGTCATGGACAAAAGAAATAGAGCACAACAAAAACTACGCGTTTCGCGGTGCACACACTGCTTGGTCACGTTCAGGGTGTAAACATTGGTGAAGGACTATTTAACTCACATACTCTCTATGGTCATTACGTGTAGAGTGGTATGCAATCCATAGCTAGCCTTGGCTTCATAGGTTTCAGATCGGACATCTTGGAACGGTAAAATGGTAAAAAGAGGCGTTCATCCAGTGGGCAAAGTATGTACTATGCTGACTGTGTTGCAAGTTTGAATTCAGACAATCTAACAATGCGTCAAAAATGTTGTTACACATCATACTATTCATATATAATATCTGCTGTGAGTAAAAGCATGTGCATAGTTGACAGACTCTTTGCATCATATGTTGGAATAATTGACCATTATGATCCCAAATGCGGAAACGTACACTGAGCAAAAACCATATCTATTCTACACTAATGGCATAAATGGACACAAGAGACAGTTGCAATTAAAAACTCCTCAATGAGCTATATTATTGCTCCAGTATGTCTGGGAAAACCGCTGGTCTGAAAGGCAGATCTGTGTTTGTCCGTCAACACTGTCTGTGGTTTGTGTTAATACGTGGTCAGTTTGCTATGCTGACTACCATTGATAAACTTCTAATGGATCACTGGACTCTATGCAATGCGTACATGCTGCTGCCATAAACACAAATGATCTTACTGTAGTGCATAGTGCTTCTAGCAGCCATATGTGCAAAAATGCTATAAGTACAAATTATCTTATTAAAGTGCATGGTGCTTCTAGCAGCTAAGTAATTATTCATTCATAACAGAATGCATAAAGTGCTAAGTGCTTGAAATAGCAGCAATTCATAAGGTGCTAGGTACTCACTTCTGTACATGCAAAAAGTGTTAGTGCATTTCATATAATTAAGATCAAAGGCGGCGCTATCTAGTCCTTTCGCATCATTAAATGCCTTAAATACCAGATGTCTTCATGTCCAGCCAAGGCCAATCGGAGTTAAAACAAAGAGTATGCAAGAAGAAAATAAAATCAACTGTCCTATATAGCTCTATGTAAAGGCAAAAACATTGCCCACCCTGGAGAACAGAACAAGATAAAAAAATATTATTTTGGCAAATGGGGGGAATCTGAAATACATTCAATTAATCTTTATAAAATATGTCATTGAATTCCTAATATCTCTACCCCCCATTGCATTACAAAAACAATCCCTGCCACTAAAACATTCAGGCACTTACTTATAATACGTAAGTGTAAAGCCCTATACTTTGCTCAAAATAGTGCAGCTAATGTCCAAAACTAGTCAATGAAATGTGAAGGTACGAGGCTGTGATATCCCATAATCTCAAATTAAATGCATGTTTAATCAGCTCCAAATTTCCATCCTCAGGTGCCCAAGAAAGTGTATAGTTCCTCGTCGAGATTGTGACCCCTCGGTCTCTTGGTTTCCAGGTCCAAGATGTATTTGGTCTCAGATTGTCTGAGGAGGAGCTCTTGATTCCCTCCTCTATGTGTTTTTCAGACAGTATGCATACCAAAGTAGGCAAAACCTTCTAGCTTACCTCCGTGTTTCTCTTGAAAATGTAAAGCTATTGGGTATGTAAGGTCAACATTTTTAATAGCTCTTATATGTTGAAGTACCCTCAGTTTTGAATAGCCAATTGTGCTCCCTACATACCATTTATCACACGGGCAAGTGAGTACATATATAACATACTCGGTTTCGCAAGTAATCCTCGACTTAATGGTGACATTTTTAAGTAATATGGGATGTAAATAGTCTTTGGTATTTTTAGCAAATCTATATGCCTTGCATTGCATACATTTCTGAAACCCATCTAGTTTAGTACTGAGCCAAGTTTGGCCTGCTGGAATAATCTTTGGGGTCATATAACTCGATACTAAGTTGTCTTTAAACGAAGTAGAGCATCTGAAGGTGATGTTGATGTTATCTCACAAGATATTACCCAGATGTTCATCTTGTTTCAGTATATGCCAATGTTTGTGCATTATATGGCGTATGTTCTTGGAGGCTTTGCTGTATGTCAAAATAAGTCTCGAGTGTGTAAGATCTGGGTCCTCATGGGTCACTACATTGGTAATCAGTAAAACGGAGCGATCCTTCTCTCGTGCTTTGCTATATGCTCTTTCAAGCACTCTCTTGGGATAACCTCTCTGTTGGAACTTAGAGGCCATGTATCTACAATCGTTATCAAAAGTTTCCATTTGGGAACAGTTTCTCCTTATGTGAATACATTTGCCATAGGGTATGCTCCATTTAAGGGATGTGGGGTGGTTACTCTTAGCATGTGATGGTAAGTTGGAACATGTAGGTTTTTTGTAAAGTTCTGTTACTAGTTCACCTTGTGCCACAGTTACAAGAATATCTAAGTAGACAATAGCAGTCTTGCTGTGGCATTCAGTGAACTGCAAATTAAGTTCATTCGCATTCAGTGACTTGACAAAATCCAACCATTCTGTAGTTGTACCATCCCAGAAAATAAATAAGTCATATATGTAATGCAGCCAAAGTGCGATTTTGGCTGTATGGTGACTATTATCCGGGTGCCATACTGTGAACTTCTCCCACCAGCCCATGGTTAGGTTGGCATATGAAGGGGCAAAGGTAGTCCCCATCGCTGTGCCCTGCAGCTGTGTGTAGAAATGTATGTTGAACAGGCAACTGTTATTTGTCAAACATAGATTGATCATCTCTAAAATCATCTTCCCATGTTGTAGATGGTTGAGTGATCTCGTCTGTAAGAAGTGTTCACATGATTTCACATGATTTCAAACCATCTGTGCATTTTATAGATGTATAAATAGAGACTACATCCAGTGTTGTTAGCAAAAAGCTTTCTTCTCAGGGAATTCTGTCGATTTTGTTCAAGAAATCCTTGGTGTCTCTTAAATACGACGGTAGACTGGTGACAAAATTCACTAAGGTTTCATCCACCAATTTAAAAATATTTTCAAAAAGTGCACCACAGAGTGTACCTATGGGGTCTTGTTTTATTTCTGTGCACCTTGGCCAAAAAATAAATGCTGGGCATCACCGGGAATTTAGGATACAGGTATTTGCACATATCATCATCGAGTAGACCTCTCTCTTTCCATACAGTAAGTAGCTTGAATAATTTATCATTCATTTCTGCTGTGGGATCTGCATCTAATTGCGCATAGCAGTCTGTATCTCTAAGTTGTCTGTTGGCTTCATTGATATAGTCCTGCCGATTCATGATGACTATGTTGGTGCCTTTGTTCGATGGTTTAATTACATAGTCATCCAATGTGCATATATTAGACAAGATCTCTTGCTCTGCGCGAGTCAAAATGTCCTTAATTAGAATCTTCTTACTTCTAAATTTCTTCAGATCACTAATAACCAAATCTTGGAAGGCCTCTAGGTGCCCCCCCTGGGTTAATCATGGGATTAAAGCGTGACTTCAGTTTCAATTTACTTTTACTGGGCCAATCAGTCTGTATATTCATAACATCCAATTGTGGATCACTTATGTCTTCATTGTCTTGCCATTCCAATATCAAATGGATAAGATCACGCAATATATGCATATCCTCTATGACCAGAGGGGTGTACCCCCTCAGAGGTTCCTCCTTCATTGGATTGGGTGGATTGATGGCAAAGAATTTCTTCAGACGTACGCATATATCTGTCAAAGTCTATTCTGGTTTCTGCATGGTTTATAAGGAGAGGAGGGGCAAAAGTTCAAACCCAGTTTGAGTACTTTTAGTGTTTTAGAGGAGAAGTGTTGTGATGTGAAGTTTATGATGGACATATCTTGTGACTTGATTTGTGCTTTCATAAGTTTTTTGTCCCAGAGCGTGTTTTCCTTTCTATTTTGTCCATTGCTGCAGTGTCTATAGCAGTTCCCCCTCCTTGTTTTCTTGCTCCTCTTGATCCTGTAGATTTTCCTCGTATTCTCCCCCTTGTTTTCTTGCTGTTGCTTCTGCCATCCATTCCTAGGAGTGTCATCTCTTCTAAAAAATTGAATTTTCTCTGTGGCTGTTAATTTTCACTTTCTGTGGTGTCTACATCAGAGGATGATGGTTCGCAGAGTGTATCACTTTCGGGATTCAGTGGTTGTGTGGGGAGTTTTTGTCTTAAGGTGTCAAAACGTTTGGCAAATGTGAACACCCTCCCCTTCTCGTAGTCATCCTTATCCCGCCAAAATATCTGCTGCTTCCTCAGCTTTATCTCATCCTCAAATGTTTTATACCCTTTTTCCATATTTGTTCAGATGGATTTATCCTCTTCACTCGGACTGACGGCCTGTAGCTGTTCTTCAATCTCTTGTATTTTTGACAATATTTTATGTCGATCTATTTTTGCATATTTTATTAGAATGTTAAGGAATGTCACAGAGCAGGTATTGCCTGATTTCCCCCATTCTTCTAACATTGCAGGGTCCTGTTCTTCGAATATAGGTGTTGTGAGTATCCGTAAGCCTCATGGTTTGCATCCTGCATCAATGTAGTTCTGCAAAGAATACTCTTCCCACCATTTGCTAATTCCTCGTCTTTGTAACTTCTCTAGTTCTCTAAGAAGTCTCACTTCATTGTTAGATTGGATTTCTGGTGGCTTGCTACTTGGCCTGTTAGTTGTAGTGCATGTTTGCTTTTCACAAAATAAAAACACTGCTTGCTCCCTGCGTGCACTTTCTTTGTCCACTTGTGTTGGCATGTTTTTTTTAATCAAACAATTGTATTTATTATTTTTTTTCCACAAACATTGTAAACAACACATTTACTAATAAAGTCTATGTGCCCCCTCCCGCCTCCCCTTGCTCCCTGGGTGTCCGTAATTCAGTCATGTCCACAGCAACTTGGGCAGTGTTGGGCAAAGTTCCGTTGGTATTTGCATGATTTGCACTTTCCTCCTAGGTGTATGTAGTGGGCTTAGCATCAGACCAGTTAGTGAATGTCTTCCCATTTCTGCCATATTTTCCTCGCTTTGTCAGGGCAACCTCTTGAGGAGTACACCCGATGTTCCATTGCGGCACATATGTCAAGGTCTGTGACCCACTGATCGAACCTGATGGTGGCCTCCGAGCCCCACAGTTGCGCAATGTTCCTCCTGAGCTCTGCTGTGGCAGTAGACAGAAATAACATTTCATATCTTGTCAGATCGCTTTCGTCATCTACCCCTAGCAATAGCTGCTTTGGTTCTCTAGGTATTGTTTTGTCCATGGCCCTAGATAGATCGTCACAGCATTCCTGCCAATATTGCTGTATGTGGTTGCATTCCCATATAATGTCAAAGAAGGTGCCTTCTTTGCGTTTGCAGCACAGGCACCAAGGTTCTGAGACTTTACCCGACCGGAAGAGGGCCACTCTCGGGTAGTAAGTACGGTGTAGGATCTTGAGCTGGACGAGCCGAAGTCTGGATGAGATTGCGGCAACCCTGGGGTACATTAATGCAGTCATCCAGTATTCTGGTTGTAATGTTCCTGCATCCCTTTCCCATTTGGCCTTGAGGCTGGCTAATTCCTTTGTGGCAAAGGAGGTGATTGCGTTATACATGGTTGACGTGACTTTGTGTTTGATCTGTTCCGGGATCATGTTGCGCTCAATTGGGGTGTAGTCAGGCATATTGTTCATATCCGGTAGTTGAGTTTGTAGGGCATGATTCATTTGGGTGTAGTGGTAGTGTTTTGTTGGTGGGAGGGATAAGTCGGACTGCAGAGTTTCAAATGTGGCTATCTTGCCCTCTTGTATGACATCTTTGATCCTCGTGATCCCTTGTGTTACCCAGGTGGGCCATCTTGGGAGTTTGTTAACTTCTGGGAGATATCTATTGTTCCATAATGGTTGCACAGGTATCAGTTTCATGTCCCAGTCCATGAATTTGTGTGTCTCTACCCATATTTGTGGCAGATGCGATATCATGGATGGTGGGGCTGCTCTGTTCAGGGTGTGGTATATTAGTTTGATGGGGGGTGTTCCCCTGCTAGTGTTTTTTGCTCTGATATGCGGCAGTGTTGCGTCTCTGTGTAGCATGTCATTCATGTACGCCATCTGGCTGGCCCAGTAGTATGTTTGTAGTCTGGGCAGTCCAATTCCTCCCTCCCAGATGGATCTTTGGAGTGTGGCGAGTGCTATGCGCGGATGACCACCGCTCCATAGCAGTTTCCGGAGGGCGCAATCTATTTTCTGGAACCTGTGCATTGGGATATGTAGTGGGGCGTTCTGTAGGATGTACAGGAAGCGGGGGAGGGCAATCATTTTGAACTGGTCCGCCCTGCCCAGTAGAGTTAGCGGTAGCGAAGCCCAGTGACTCATATCCTCTACGAATCTCATTGTGATGGGATGTAGGTTTTCGGATATGTAGTCTGTGAGCCTGTTTGTGATCTGTATGCCTAGGTACTTGAATCAAGTTGTGTCAATACGGTATGGGCTATTAGCAGGGGTTATGTTGTTTGCCCTCCCTATTGGGAATAATATAGATTTAGACCAGTTGACCCGTAACCGCTGAAGGCTCCATACCTCTCTAACAAGTCTGTGATTGCTGGGGGTGTCCAGTCATATTTTCGAATGCAATATTTTCGAAAGTCAAAATGTCGAAAATATTTATTCGAAAATAATAATGTCGAAATACAAAAAAATCGAATTTCTTTCGAATTAATATTAATATAAGGAAAGTGTTACAGTATATCAATATGTTATTGTAACACTTTCCTTATATTAACATTAATTGTAGATTTAGTATATAGTTATTTATAGCTATAGAAACATTTTTTAAAAATATGATATTTTTTTAATCTACTATAAACATTTGATTAAAAGGTAGTGCAATAAATATATAATTAAACATTTTTTAAAAATAATTAAAGGTATATCCATGGGGGTGGGGGAGATGGGGAGGATGGCGGGGGGGGTTGGGGTAGGGGTTTGGGATGGGGGAGTTGGGTGGGGACCCCCCCATAAAAAACGTTAGTATTTGTGACATTTTACATTATTATTTTAGCATTGGTTTTAAAGCTGGAATCTTTGGTTCGGTTTCTGTGAAAAAAAACATATACATTTACTTTTTTTGACCCTCATCAACAATACATTGTATGTATTATGTTTGGTACAACATTAGTGTATGATACACTTGACATTAAATAATCATTGGGTCATTTGGAAAAAAATCCATACAGGATTTTAAAAAACCTACCACAATTATGTCAGTGTAAGTGTGATAGTAAGTTTGTTTTAAATGTGTTGTTATAAAGGGAATGTTTAAAGTAGTTGGATACCTTTTGGCGTATTCTAACTACATTACACCTTTGAAGAAGTTTTGTAATAAAAAGAATCGTGATGGCGTATTTCAAGTGTATTGCAATGAACGGTATTTTTCAAGTAGTTAGATACCTGTTGGCGTATTATAACTATCTTGACTTTTAAAAGTACTATTGTAGTATTATGGATGTAATTAGATATCTGTTGGCGTATTAGCCCCTGTGCTATGAGACAGCAGGCAGTGTGCGTGCCATCTGGGTCCTTTGAGGATTCCTGGCATGGAAAGGGGACTGGGGGAATAGCCAATGAGGTGTTCTGTTTGTGGTTTGCAGGAAGAGAGGCTACTAGGTGTTTTGCTTGCAGGGAAAATGGCTGTGGCTATTGCTAGGAAGAACATGCATGTGTGCATGGTGGGAGATTCATTGAAAGGTTATACTGAATCTTTGTGGCATTTCTGCTACTATTGGATTGCACGGAGGGGAAGTTAGGTGGTATACAGTTTCCGGCCAGATATTATTAGTGTGCTTTGTGGAGTATGATGTTAGGAAGTTGTAGCATGTTAGGGTGCACTGGTAAAATCCGATAAAATTCATTGGAAATACTTTGTTAAAGGGACGTTATGGTTAAGTTGCACTTCCATTTAGGTAAGCCTTATTGTGGTGCCTCTCTGGTGTTCTGATTATATACTGCATTGTCATTGTCTTATATGTACTCATTGCTTGCCTTGTAGTGGTCAGGGGTCGTTCCGGCGTTCCTGGTTCCAGTCTGACGGCACTCAACACCTGTGGCCTCAAGGACTGCACGGGCAGTTGTCTTACTATCTTCCCGTGTGGTACTTGAGGACGGAGGTTCTATAATCTACACGACCATCAAGATAGAACAGCCTGTGAAGCCTGACTGGTCGTCCAGATTATGGAAGCCTCAGCCGGGGATCCCGTGGCCGCTCTAATGCAAGCTATCACGGCCCTTAGGACAGACATGGCTGCAGGCACAACCGCAATCCACCACCACCTCGACTACCTACAGAGTGCACGCCACCCATTACCAGCAGATTCCGAGTTTGGGGATACTACACCCCAAAACCCAGGTCCCGCCATAACCCCCGCAGCTCCTTTTTCAGTGGTGGTTCCCACCCTATTCCCTCTAGCAGCCCCAGAAAGGTACCATAGCGATCCCAGAAAGTATTGCACATTCCTAAATCAGTGTAAGCTCCACTTCCTCTGCCGACCCCAGGCGTTCCCTGACTCTACCACCAAGGCTGCCTTTTGCTTTCCCATTTGACTGGTGTGGCAGCAACCTGGGCGAATCCTTTGCTAGAAAACGACCATCCAGCCCTCTACGATTTTGACCTCTTGGTGAGCGAGATGGACAAGGTATTTGACACTAGGTACAAGGCTCAATCCCGGGACCTGGAACTGTTGGATCTTACTCAGGGCAGACAAACCCTCATTGAATATATAACACGTTTCAATCAGTTGTCTGCAGAAACATCCTGGCCCGAGAACAAGAAGGCCGTGGTGTTCTATAAGGGATTATGTAGCGCTATGAAAGACGCCCTCTCGGTAGTACCATCTCTTCCAGCCGTTTACTCTGATTTGGTCAATCTGGCTTTGCAGGTAGACGCCCGAAGAACCGAGCGTCGGGCAGAAGCTGGCCTTTCTGGCAATCTCTCTCTTCCTCCACCAGATGCACCCAGTGAACCCATGCAAGTAGGTGGGATGCGTAGTCCCATAACCCATGTTGAACAAGAACGCAGAAGAACAGACAATGCCTGTTTTTAATGCGGTCTCAATGGGCATTATGTCAAGGAGTGCCCTTGTCGCCCAAAGAACAAGAACCAGGGTTTTCAGAAAGCTCGCCCTTGAAAGTGGGGGTAAGGGTGAGCACTTCTCAGATCCCCTCTGAAGCCATCCCCACTTTCGGTCCCATAAGACCAATCATAGTCCAAGCTCTGTTAAAACCTACCAGTGACTGCACACATTCTGTACATATTGTGATCGACTCAGGCGCTACTGGTTGCTTTATAGATATCACACTGGCCAATACACTTGACTTACCACTGATCGCTAAGAAACACCCCGAGCCGGTACAGGCTGTCGATGGGACCTCCCTCGCTTCCGCCCCAATCAAGCAACAAACCACCCCCCTTGAGGTAGTCATACAGGGTACCCATAAGGAAATGCTTTCCTTCGACCTCATTTACATACCTCAATTCTGGGTCATTTTAGGCATCCCCTGGTTACGACAACATAACCCATTGATTAACTGGGGTACAGGTCAAGTTCTTTTTGAATCCGAAACATGCCAACACTACTGTCTTGTGGAACCTGAGGGAATGCCCAACCCTGCACGAGCCATTGGGGCTGTTGCCTTTCTGGCAATTGGCAAGGACAACGAATCACCCATGGCCCCGCATATGGTAGGTGCAGTCCTAGCCGGTATACCCACAGCATATCATGACTTCCAAGCTGTGTTTGACAAGGCCTCGGCAGAGGGCCTGCCGCCACATAGGCCATACGATTGCCCCATAGACCTGGTCCCCGGTGCTTCAATACCAAAAGGCTGGATCTATTCCCTGTCACCATCCGAAGAGCTGGCCGTAAAGGAATACATACAACAAGCCTTACGCTTGGGCCACATCCAACCCTCAACTTCACCCGCAGCAAGCCCTATATTTTTTGTCCTGAAAAAAGAGGGGGATCTCCACCCTTGTGTGGACTACAGGCGGCTAAACTCCATCACGATCAAGAACCGCTAACCCATCCCTCTCATTTCCACACTCTTAGAGAGACTAACACATGCCTCCATTTACACCAAACTGGGTCTCCGGGGGGAATATAATCTGATCCGTATACGCAAAGGGGATGAGTGGAAGACAGCATTCTGCACCCGTCAAGGTTTATTCGAGTATATAGTGATGCCCTTCGGGTTATGTAATGCCCCAGCCACTTTTCAACGTTTCATAAATGATGTGTTCAGCGACATCTTAGACACTTATGTTGTAATCTATCTAGATGATATTCTTGTGTTCTCCCCTTCCCTGGAGGAACATATCATCCACGTTAGAGAAGTGTTATCGTGACTAAGCAAGAATGCACTGTTTGCTAAACCTGAAAAATGCCAATTTCATACAAAAGAAGTAGAGTTCTTGGGGTTCGATATATCACCAAAAGGACTGACTATGAATCAGTCTAAGATCCGCACAATCACGGATTGGCCTGTTCCGGTGAATCTTAAGACACTACAGTCATTCCTAGGATTTGCTCATTTTTATCGTCGTTTTATTGCAGGTTCTTCTTCCATTGTTGCCCCTTTAACAGCCTTGACCAGTCCTCTTGTCCCTTTCCATTGGTCTACCGTACATCAGGCAGCCTTTGAGTCTCTTAAAACATCCTTCACCACAGCCCCAGTCCTCCAACACCCAGATCCAGAACTCCCTTTTGTTGTAGAGGCTGATGCGTCATCCTTTGCATTGGGGGCTGTCCTTTCCCAACCATGCCCGACGACTGGTCACCTACACCCGGTGGCATACCATTCACGTAAATTCACGTCCACTGAATCACACTACACGGTCACTGAGAAGGAGCTCCTTGCCATCAAGGATGCATTTCAAGTCTGGAGACACCACCTTCTGGGGGATAAACACCAAACAATTGTGTACACTGATCACAGGAATCTACAAGATCTCGCTTCCCTTAAATGTGTGAACAGCTGGCAAGTACGTTGGCATCTGTTTTTTGTGGCCTACGACTTCTTGATCAAACATAGGCCGGGGATGGTCCACGGGAAGGCGGATGCATTATCCCGTTCTCCAGGGGGTGTGTCACTCCCGTCTTTTCCAGATACGTTGTTAGAGCAAGGTCACATAGTCTGTGCCTGTACTCCCTCACAACCCATGTTGCCCGCTATACGCCAATGGGTCTCGCAACACCCTCACAAACTAACAGAGTGGGATCCTGTTTACCAGGACGGACTGACCTTCGTACATGGGAAACTTTTCTTGCCCACTAGTGATACCCGTAACCAGGTGCTAGAATGGTCTCATGACGCCGGCATCAATGCACACCCGGGGCAACAACGTACCCTAGATCTGCTAAAACGTTGGTGCTGTTGGCCGTCGATGAGACACGATGCAGAGAACTACGTGAACACCTGTTCGGTGTGTGCTCAGTGTAACTCACGCAGGGGTCGCTCACTAGGACTGCTCCAACCACTACCGATGCCCCCAAGGCCTTGGTATACAGTCGCAATGGATATGATTACTGATTTGCCTCGAACACAAGGTTATGACACAATTTGGGTAGTAGTGGACTTGTATACTAAGATGGCTCGCTTTATTCCTCGTACAGGCATCCCTTCCACCCCCACCTTGGCCAGATTGTTCTTCAAGTCAGTCTTTTGTCTGTTCGGACTACCTATGGTTCTGGTGTCAGATCGTGGATCACAGTTCACGTCCCGCTTTTGACAGGCACTTACCAAACTTCTTGGCATCGATGCACGGTTCTCTTCCGCTTACCACCCAGAGACCGATGGGCAGACGGAAAGGGTGAATCAGGCTTTGGAGCAGTACTTGCGTTGTCTGTCCCTTCAGTATCAGAAATCCTGGCTCAGTCTGCTTCCCCTCGCTGAGTTCGCATACAACAACACCTTGCACTCCTCCACCGGGTTTTCCCCTTTCTACTCCCTTTATGGCCAACATCCTCGCACCCTTCCGTTCCCTGATTTCACAACGTCCAATACTCCTGCTGCCATTGCCTGTGCCCGCGACCTTGTCACGGTCCATGCCCAGACCCTCAACCACCTACGAGAGGCCCAGTCGTCTATGAGGCAGCTGCCGATAGGAAGCCAGTGGAGGCTCCCAGGTACCATGTGGGTGACCGTGTTTGGTTGTCCTCTCGTCATTTACATATATCTGGGTGCCGTAAACTTCTCCCCCGATTTGTTGGTCCTTATGGGGTATCCAAGGTCCTGAACCCAGTAGCCTATCGCATTGCGGTCCCTTCTGCCTGGCGCATTCACCCGGTATTTCATACCCGTATTGTCTCTCCTCCAGCCCGTTTCTGTAGTGTCCCCTGATGTGTTTGAAGTCAGTGCCATTCTGGGTTCACGTTTCTTTAAGGGGCGGTTGCAGTATCTTGTGGACTGGTCGGGTTAAAGTCCCGAAGATCGCTCTTGGGTGCCTGCTCTGGATGTCCATGCCCCTCGGTCAGTTGCCCTTTTCCATCGGGATCATCCGTCCAGCCCACGGGGTCGTGGGCCTTTGGGGGGGGGGCTCTGTCATGTCTCCTGTCACGAGACCCCGTTCTTGCAGCCTCAGTGCCCCTTTAGGTACCCACCAATCCCTCTCTATATCCCGTTTACCTCCACATACCCGACGGCAGCAGTTTGGTGATCAGATCCGGCACACCCGGAAGAGGAGAGGCTTGGACGGTCACCCGAGATCCTTGCGACCGTTCCTCCACTGGCAAGCACCATGGCGTTATTCAACGGTGTGTCGTGGACATCGGCCCTACCTGATTTCGCGTTGGTCTCCGCGTCACGTCATCAGGAAGAAGGGAGTACCTGATATCAACACGGAACAAGCGACACAGAGCACGCGTCATCTGACTCAGGTCACATGACTCAGTGCAGTTAAAAGGACCAGGTAAGCGCTCAAACAATGCTTCACAGCTGCTTCACTATAAGTACTGTTTGGCGCTTCGTTCCTTTGATATCTACAGCTACCTTGACTACGGACAGCTTTACGGATTCCTTTGTCTCTCCCTCGAACTGTCATACTGTTTTGTCTTTCCTGGAACTTCCGACTCTTGGCTCCATTACCTGGTTTTGATCTGGATTCCCCTGGACTTGTCGTTACCTGCTGGCTTCTGACTTTGGATTGTTTGTAGGACTGCTTACAGATCAACCTCCTTAGCACACTGATCATTGGTCCTCTCTGCAGGCTCAGGTGTTAATACTCCATCCAGAGTGCTACTTAAGACTTTACCCGCCTTCTGCTGCCACCGGTTATCTGCAGGCTCCTGCCCACATTGTCCCACCCGGGGTATGGTAGGCATCCGTTCCCCTTCCATTTAGGTAAGCCTTATTGTGGTGCCTCTCTGGTGTTCTGATTATATACTGCATTGCCATTGTCTTATATGTACTCATTGCTTGCCATGTAGTGGTCAGGGGTCGTTCCGGCGTTCCTGGTTCCAGTCTGACGGCACTCAACACTTGTGGCCTTAAGGACTGCACGGGCAGTTGTCTTACTATCTTCCCGTGTGGTACTTGGGGACGGAGGTTCTATAATCTACACGACCATCAAGATAGAACATTAATACAGGAACCTAATCATACATACACATAGGCAATGGCTGCAGCATGCACCATAGAAGTACAATATTTTTTATCTGGTAATTTTGGATAGTAAAATAATAAATGCTACCATATCAGAGTTTTGAGTAATGTTAAACATGGAATAAATAGCTAACAATTCAAGAGTTACTACACAGTTGTGTTAATACAAACAATACATATGAAGACCCACAATTCATACAAATCAAAGGCACATACAGGGAACCTAAAGTAAGGAAGAAAGAAACAACATTAGGAGAAAATGTCAATAACATTAAAGCTCGTCTTCATGTATACAAATGAATGGTGTGTTTAAGGACTGTTCATTGCCTCATAGATGTACGCTATGAGCTGAGACCAAACCCTAAGGAAATGACTTTAAGAACATACAACAAGGTTAACGTCTAGATATATAGCACCTTTTGAATTTTTATATTCTGACTGTCGGTGAACAAATACACCTAGCCTCGATATGTCAGTGAACAAAAACAATTGGCCTAGATATGTGATGCCATTGTTGATGTCCTGGGTCTTAGTCGTAGCAGTGCACGGTGATGGCGCAGGTGATGGTTGCTTGGCTTACCATAACTGGTACATTTTGGGGATTTTTCAGTTTTACTTTATAACCATAAGATCCCTTTACCAAATTTTTTTTCACTGAATTTCATAGATTTTTAACAGTGCAACTTAACCATAGCTTCCCTTTTCACAAAGTTTTTTCACTGAATATAATTATATTTACAACATGCATGTATGCTTGCAACAACTGCCCTCTCAAAAACTGAAGATGACTCGGTGGCAGGTTTTAAGCCAATTCGTTTAGGGAAAATGCTGGCGCAGATCGGATCAGCTTTGAAATTGATGAGCGGTTTACAATGCAACTAACTCCTATTTCATTACAAGTAGAACCAATAGCCACGGAGAACGGCGTGCTCCAAAGCGCACTGAGAGAAGCATGCACATTAACTGTGCTAAAAACTAGTAGTGATTCGACTACACAGCAAAATCTTGACTACGGTTTTGGTGGTGCAACGCATGTTGGTAGAATGAATTTCTAAACTCTGGCCTGGTGGACAGATGTTTAGGAGGCCACCCTTGTTAGATGAACAGGGGACACTACTGGGAAGATAGCCATCCCAATTTACAGTAGCTTGGAGAGCAGTCAAGGCTAAGTATCAGGAGGACTAAGGGTAATCATGGGTCTCCAATGAGCACATACAGTAAAACACCAAGAATTAGACAGTAGTATACGAAAATATACTATTTATTACAGGCCCAAAGAAAAATACAAATGAATACTGAAATGCAATTGTAAAACACCACACAAGCAGCACATTATGTAATATATATATACCCTAACTGGAGTCAGTGCGAGAAAGTTAGTAACTCCCCCAATACCTGCAAAGGAAAAGGGTATATAACTTTTATAGCACTGCCAGTCTACAGAAATGGCAACCCTCACTTTATAATTCCAGCCCTAAGATGCATGGAGCCTTGTGCTCAATATTCAATGCGTGCGTAAAAGCGCCTGGTAGTGCGTGAAGTTAACAAAGTACTTCTTAGAGAGCAGGAAAAAGTTAGGAGAAGTATTCTGAAGGGGTGAAATAGGTTCTGAGAGTCAGTAGGGGATCTGCTATGATGAACAAAGCTGTTCTTCACTTTCGGAGGGTTTTAGGAAGCGGATACTACCCAGGCCAAAGAGAAGGCCAAAATAACCTTCAATGCGTAAATGTGTTTGGATGAACAAAGGGCCGCTGGTAAGCGACTTCACTACTTGCTGCCCTTAGCTCGGTTTTCGTCCAGACACAGGTCTAGAGGTTTTTTTCTGAGGTTCGATTTCCCGCCCTCGTTCAGCTTCCAGATGCACAGGCGCTGCGGGCACGGATACAGTTCCAGGAGCTGCAACTTGAGATTCGGAAAAAGAATGTTAATGCTAAAAAATATTTATACCACGCACTATCACCACCGGAGTGGTGCCATCTTGCTCTGGTGTACCTGAAAAAAAATGGGGGTCAGTTAGGGTACGTTAGTGGGACAAAGTTTGGAGAAAGAGCAAGAGAGCTGTGATGTGCTGTTGGCAGCTCCAGTTCGGTTAGCTCTGTTCGCTGAGCTTTTTGGTGTGGTATCTAGTCAATATCCGTTTTGTGCTGGTGTGTAAGGCTATGTGTGTTTTTTGTTGTCATTGCAGTGTAGTGAAGTGCGCACGGTTTGCTGTGGTTTTAGAGATACGGTTGTGTTGAGTTAGAGTTTGAGAGGTGTATGCAGAGGGGTGCAGTTTTAGTAGGGTTGTTTATTAGCATTGTTGTCTGAAGAGATGCACACTCATTTTGTCGGTCTTTGAAGGTTTAAACAAATGTCCTTCCTTACAGTGATCTTGTTCCGTGATGACCCAAGGCTGTCCGTCATCTCTCTGTCCATATGTCACGCTAGTCAGTCTCTACAATTTTATCTTTGTTGTTACTCAGGCCAACCTTCCCATCCCAGTCTGTGCGTGATACAAACGGGTTAGTCATGTGAGATGTAAGTCCATCTCCAGAGATTCTGCCTGGGTTTCGTCTATGTTCATATAGTGGATTCTATCTTCTACTTACTAGCTTAGATGCAGGTTTCTTAGTGTGACACTAGTGGACTCTTATTGGTTAGCAGCAAGCTTATATGGTGAGGTTGGTTTGAAGATGGCTATCTTGGAGGTGTGAGGTAATTGTTGAATAGTGATTGCAAGGTCGCGTTGGGTTGGTGGTTTACACATGAGGTTATGTTGTCCTATCTGGCAGGGTGGGATGCTGGGTAGTGGGTTTGGTGTTAGTTGTGCCTGTTGCCTGTGTCAGCCCTTTTAGGTATTGTTAGGTCCTGATTGGATTGTCGCTCGTGGTTGGTTCAGCCTTGCATTGTCTCTTTAGTTCCTGTGGGTGGTCCCTTTCTCTGCTGGTTCTCTGTGTTTTCTGTCCCATCATGGGTTTGTTGTTAAGTAGCTCTGTTTGCATTTTTGGTTTTATTGTTTCAGTTGTCTGTCTTGTTCCGAGGTCTTGAAGAGCCAGGTTTTGAGCAGTTTTCTTTCTTTGAGGTTGTTCCAGGTTTTTGCCACCAGGTGGGAGAAAGAGGAGCCCCCAAGTTTTTTCCTTGCATATGGTTTTGCTTCCAGGTGGATTTTGTTGCTTGATCTGATGAGTCTCGTCTGCTTGTAGATGGTTATTTTCATTTGGAGGAATTCTGCTCCCTGGCCGCTGATTGCTCTGTGTGTTATGCACATTGTTTTGCATGTGATACGTTGTTTGATTGGAAGCCAGAGCATTTTCAGCGCTGGTGTGATGTGGTCTCTTCTAGGTAGTTTGAGGAGAGGTCTGGCTGCTGTGTTTGGATGCGTTGTAGTTTCTTCAGTAGGTATTCCGGCATTCCAAGTTAGAGGCTGTTGGCGTAGTCGATTCTTGACATGATGAGGGCGACGATTGTCAGTGTTTTATGGGGGATGGACAGGAATGGTAGGATTTTTGTTGAGTGTAGGAGGAAGAAGCATTTCTTAATGATTGTGTTTTCTTGTGGATCTAATGTTAGTGCGTTGTCCATTAGGACTCCCAGGTTTTTTACTACTTTTGATGGTGTGGGTGGCGTTCTCAGTTCAGTCGGCCACGGGATATAGTTGTTGTTCTCTTGGTTTTTGGATATAATCATGATTTCTGTCTTTCCTGGTTTGATTTTCAGGTTGTTGGCGTTCATCCAGTCGTAGATTTCTTTGAGACCTTCTCCTAGAGTTGCGTTTTCCTCTTGTGCATCTTTGATTTTGTAGATTTGTGTGTTGTCTGCGTAGTTGTAGCATGTAAGATTGTATTTTTTGAAGATCTTGATTAGCTGAGCCTGGTAGATGTTGAAGTACAGTGGTGATAGTGTGGATCCTTGTGGTACTCCACAGTCGTTCACTCGTGGAGCTGATTTGAAGGGCTTTATCCAGACAGTCTCTGTTCTGTTTTCTAGGAATGATTTCATCCAGAATAGTGCTAGGTCCCTTATACCTATTTCTTCTAATCTCTTGATGAGGGTGTCATGGCTTACTGTGTCAAATGCTGCAGAAAGGTCAAGTATGATCAGGGCGGAGGTTGTGTTGGTGTCAGCATTTGTCTTTAGGTCATCCCAGATGAATAGGAGTGCCGTTTCTGTTCCTCTCGCGGGCCTGAATCCCAGTTGTGCTTGGCCGAGCAACTGGTGTTTTTCTACGTGTTCTTGAGCTAGCATGTATACGTAGGTTTCTAGGAGTTTTGCCGGGTAGGGAATATTTGAACTAGGTCTGTAGTTGGAGAGGTCTTACACGTCGCCACTTGTGTTCTTAAGGAGTGGTGTAATATACTCTGTTTTGAAGGCTCGCGGTACAGTCTCTGTTGCGAGCGACAGGTTCAAAAGATTTCTATAGTATTCTAATGGCGTTCATTGTGTGAGGATTGATTTGTAAATGTCTGGGGTGCAGGGGTCCATGGGGGAGCCTGCTTTCTTGCTATTTTGTTACCAGCTTAACAAATCTCTCTACTGATATTTGCGGGAAGTTTTGGAGTTTGTGCTCTGGCGCCTCGTTGGATCTAGTTGGTTGTGTGTTAGGATTGATCGGTCTGTTTTGTATGATTTGTCGGATGTTGTTGATTTTTATTTTTGAAATGGTCTGCTAGGTCGTTGCATAGTTTCTGTGAAGGTATCGGAGTGTTGTCGCAACCTGGTGGGTTCCTCAATTCGTTGATGTTGAACATTTCTTTTTGTGTGTTGGTGGCTTTGGTGATTCTGTCGTCATAGTGACTTTTCTTTGCCTTTTGAATTTCCTTCTTGTACGATCGGATTTGCCTATGGAACTGAGTTTTCTTACCTTGGTCATATTCTTTCCTCCATTCGAGTGCCAGCTTCTTGTTGTTCTTTTTCATGGTGCTTAGTAGTGACATGAACTATTTTGCCATTGCTCTTTTTCTTGAAGGGGTGTACTGTTTTTCCGGGGAGATGCTCTCGATTGTATCAGTGATCCATTTATGTAGTAGCTCTGTTTTTCCATCTATGTCTGCCTTGTCCAAATTGGTTGTGGATGGTTTTGTGAGTTCAAGTTGTTCTATTAGGTGGCGTGCTTTGATGGTTTTCCAGTTTCTCTTTGTGGTGGTTGGGAGTTTGAAGGGCTGGTTGATTGCTTTAGTTGGTAGCGTGATCACAAATGGGATGATGAGATGGTCGCTCCAGAGTATCTATCAGTGGGGCAGTGGTGATAAGATTTTTATTGGCGAAAACTGCGTCAAGTGTATGTCCTGCCATGTGTTTTGCTCCTTGGACCAGTTGTAGTTTCATAGTTGCTAGTTGCCTGATAAGTCTTTGTGAGTTGGCGTGTTTTTCTTCAAGCTATATGTTGAAGTCCCCCAGGATTATCGGATGTTCATGTTGGATGGCTATGTTGGTGATGGTTTCTATGAAGTTGTCGACGAAGGTTGCATCGTATGTCGGTGGTCTGTGAACCAGTATGAATTTAATTTTTGTTTTTGCGTTTGCTGACAGGTGCATGACCATGGATTCGCAGTTCTTGATGTTTAGAGGTTCGTCTATTTTTATTTTCAGGTGCTCTTTGAATGCTATTGCAAGGCCTCCTCCTTTTTTCCCTTTTCTGTTTAACTGTAGTTGGTGGGGAGGCAGCTGTGGAGTGTGATTTTGTAGTTGTCATCCAGCCATGTTTCTGTGACAAATAGGCTGTCAATACCATTGACACACAGCAGGTCGAAGACATCGATCTAGCGTTGATTAGGTTGCAGTGAATTATTATGGTTTGATTTGGTTTGTGTTTTATTGTCAGTGTTGTCTTCTGACTGGTGTTTTGGTTTTCTTCCATGTAGCTCTCCAGTTGTGGTGGTGCTGGTACAGTCGTGTTTGTGTTGTCGTCGAATAGCTCTTCCAGGTTAAGTCTTGGGTTTTTGTTTTCTTCATGTTCCTCGTGTTTTTGTGATATATGGGGTTAGGGCGTCCATCGCGTTCTGCTTCCCTCTTGCCTTGGCATAGCTGTGTTCTGTTGTCGGTCTTTCTTGATTTGTTTGTCGGATTGATTTGTTCTGGTGAGTGGTTGATTGCGAGGCATGGTGTTAGATATAGAGACTTTTCTCTTCTGCCGGCCATCGTTCTGCTTTCAATCTTGTTTGTGGGGGTGTGTTCCGCAGTTGTGGATCTGTGGTGACATTCAGTTTGGTTTGTGGTGGCATTTTTGTGTTACTTGGAGGTGGGTTGATGTGGAGGTTTTGTTTTTGTGTTTTGGTTTTTAGTCGGGTTCCTTGGAATTAGTTGGTTTATGTTCCCTTTGAGATTTCTTTGAGGTTGCAGGGGCGGTAGGCCACGTGCTGCAGTGCTTTTCCTGGTTGGCTTGGTATTTTTTTTCCTTGACTGTACAATTGTAGGTTTGTAGGTGCTTGTCCAGGTTGGTTTTGTTTGGTTCTTTGTTTCCTTGTGTGTATGATTATGGTCTTGGTGTTGTCGTTGTGCACAGTAAGGCTTGCATGCTTAGTCCGGGTGTCTCACAGTGTTAGTCTGAGGCGAGCCGGGTTTGTCTGGTACAAGCTGGTGGGTTGTCTGGTGGTGTGGCTAGCTAGATACTTTGTATCTGGTTCTATATATGGCAAAGGAGAACAAATAATCTGGGTGTAGTTAGTGGCTGAGGGGATGATCTAGTTGGAGTCGGTATATAGCTAGGGCAAACTCTCTAACCATTTATGTGAGCAAAAATTATAATCCTCTCTGGAAGTGATGCAGGCTGATATTCAGTGTTCTCTCCAGGGGCGAGGCTGGTTAATGTTCACAGTCTTCTCTATATGTGCCGCAGGCTAATGTTCAGAAAATGTCAGCGTTTTCTCTTGGTGGGAAGTATGTCATTATTCCCAGTCCTCTCTAGATGTGGGGCAGGCTGGTGTTCACAATTCTTTCTTAGTTGTGGCACACGTTTGTAATCTCAATCCTCTTTAGAAGTTATGTAAGGTGATATTCATAATCTTCTTCAGATGTGACGCTGAGAGGATTCACAAGTTTGTAATCACAATGGTCTCTAGATGTTAGGTAGGCTAATATTTGTAATCCTATCTGGATGTGAGGCGGAGAGGATTTACAATCCACAAACCTCTCTAGGTGCGAGGCGGGTTAGCATTTAGTCCTCTCTAGATGTGGTGCTGACTAATGTTTTCAGTCCACTCTAGTTGTGAAGCATTTTACTATTCACAGTCCTCTCTGGATGTGACGCAGGCTAATGTTCATAGTTCTACTTTGATGTTGCAAAGGTTAATAAATTGCGATCCTCTCTAGATGGCAAACAGGCTAATATTCACAATATTCTCTAGATGTGACGCAGGTATAATAGTCATAATCCTCTCTAGATGTGATCCGGGCTAATATTCACTTTTCTGTTATCGTGTGGCAGGCAGGCTAATATTCACACTCCTCTCTAGCTGCGACCAGGGCTATTATTCACAGTCCTCTCTAGATGTGGAGCAGGCTAAATTTCACTGTTATATCTTAATGCGACACAGGGTGATAATCACAGTCCTCTCTAGATGTCATGCAGGCTAGAAGAATCAACAGTTCTATCTTAATGTGGCAACAACTAATAATTACAGTCCTCTTTGGATGTGACTCAAGGTAACATTCACAGTTATGATATGATATGATATGATATGGCATTTGTAACGCACCTATACACAAGTGTTTCAAGGCGCGATGAGGCGGGGTGGACAGGGGGGTGACAGACAACGATCCGTCTAGGCCAGGTGTCATTCAGATCACGCAAGTGCAAGGGTAGAGGGGAAGGGAAAAGTGCAAGGGGAAAGGGAGAGGGGAAAGTGCAGTACAGGGTTATAAGCAAAAAACATTATAAATAACAAGGACCAGCTGGTGGCAAGTGCGAGGTAAGTGCAGACAAGTGCTAGGGAAGGGGGGCTGTAGGGATACAGACACAGTCCCGCAGTGCAGTGGTTGCCCGGGAGGCAGTGCAGGGGAGAGTGGCTGGGCAGGGACCGAGAACGGTGAGTGGCCCAGTTGCAGATTCAGTGCAGTTTCAGTAATTTTAGCAGGGGAGAGGGGGAGAGAAAGCGGAGACAAAGAGAAAGGTGTTGAGGTGCTTCCGGAACCGGAGATGGTTCTCCTCAAGTTTCAAGGAGGCAGGAAGGCTGTTCCAGAGGGAGGCCCCTGCAGCGGAGAGAGATCTGCCACCAACTTGTTGTTTGGAGAAGCAGCTGACCCTGAGGGAGTTGGAGGAGGATGAGCGAAGAGCTTGCGAAGGAAGATATTTAGGAAGAGAGAGTTGAAGGTATTTTGTCCCAAGGCCCCAGACGGCCTTGTGGACAATGCAGAGGGTTTTGAACTTGATCCTCGCAGTCACTGGGAGCCAGTGTAGTGATTTCAGTCCTGGAGAGATATGGTCCCTGGGCTTGAGGCCAAGGACAAGTCTCGCAGTCCTGTTCTGGATGAGTTGCAAAGGGCGGAGAGTAGAGGCGGGCAGATTTAGATAGAGGCTGTTACAGTAGTCCAGCTTCGAGAGAACCAGGGCTCTAGAGACAGTGAGCTTCTGGGGGAAGGAGAGGAAATGAAGGATACCTCTGAGGAGGTGTAGCTGGTAGTGTGACTTAGAGACGTCGGATATGTGAGGAGAGAAGGAGAGTGTAGAGTTGAAGATGACCCCACGGTTTTTTGCCTTGCAGGTAGGAGCGGGAAGAGGGCCAAGAGAGGCCGGCCAGAGAGCTGCAGGGAAGGAGGGAGTGGGTGTGCCGATGAGTAGAATCTCAGTCTTACTGGCATTAAGACAGAGGTCGTTGGTGGCACACCATTCCTGGATAGCAGAAAGACAGTTAGAGATGAGGGAAGGAGAAGAGGAGGCCGAGGGTAGCCTGAAAATGAGCTGGGTATCATCCGCATAGCACTGAAAGTTGGGGCAGAGAGCGGCGATGCGGTGGGCAAGAAGTGCCAGATACTGGTTGAAAAGCCAGGGAGAGAGGTTAGATCCCTGGGGGACACGACAGGTAGAGAAAAAGATGTCAGAGAGAAAAGACCCCAGTTGGACCTAGGAGGGTCGATTGGAGAGGAAAGAGGTCAACCACGCCAGAGCCTGACCAGTGATACCCAGGTTATCACGGAGACGGTTGAGCAGGATGCTATGGTTGACAGTATCAAAGGCAGAAGAGAGATCAAGCATAAATGAGAACACATGGAATGTTCGAGTCAAGGTTCAAGAGCAGGTCCTCACGGATGTTCAGGAGGGCAGTTTCCATGCTTCTGGCAGCTCTGAAGCCAGACTGATGGTCATGGAGACTACCAACAGATTCAGCATGGCGATTAAGCTGGGAGATGGCCAGTTTCTCCAGGAGCTTGCCCAGGAAGGGAGTGATAGAGATTGGGCGATAGTTCTATCTTGATGTGACTCAAGGCAATATTCACAATTCTCTCTAGATGTGACACAGGCTAATATTCATAGTTCTGTCTTAATGTAGCACAGGGTGATAATTACAGTCCTCTCTTGATTTGATGCAGGCTAAACTCACAGTTCCATCTTAATGTGGCAACAGCTAATAAATACTACAGTTCCCTCTAGATGTGATGCAGGTTAATATTCGCAATCCTGTCTCGTTGGCGAGTAGGCCAATATTCCAGTTCTATCTTAATGTGACACATGTTAACATTCACAGTCCTCTCCATATGTGACTCAAGCTAACATTCCAAATCCCCTCTGGTTGCGACACAGGCTGATATTCACAGTTCTTTCTTAATGTGGCAAAGGCTACTAATCACAGTCCTCTCTGGATGTGACACAAGGTAATATTCACAGTTCTATCTTAATGTGACTCCAGGCAATATTCGCAGTCCTCTCTAGATGTGACGCAGGGGAATATTCACAGTTCTTTCTTAATGTGGCACAGACTGATAGACACAATGTGGCGTAGACTGAAAAGCACTGTCCTTTCTAGATGCAACACAGGCTGTTATTCACAATCCTCTCTAGATGTGGCACAGGCTAATATTCAGCGTTTTATCACAGTGTTTCATAAGCTAATAAACACGGTCCTCTCTAGATGTGACACAGGCTATTATTTACAGTCCACTCTACATGTGGCACAGGCTAATATTTCCAATCCTCTCTAGCTGGCAAGCAGGCCAATATACACAGTTCTATCTTAATGTGGCATAGGCTACTAATCACAGTCCTCTCTGGATGCGACACAAGGTAATATTCACAGTTCTAACACAGTGTGGCATAGACTAATAATCACAGGCCTCTCTACATGTGATTCAAGGTAATATCCACAATCCTCTATGAATTCGACGCAAGGTAAAATTCACAGTTCTTTCTAAATGTGACGCAAGGTAATATTCACAGTCCTATCTTAATGTGTCATAGGCTACTAATCACAGTCCTCTCTAGATGCGACACAAGGTAATGTTCACAGTCCACTCTAGACAAGACGCGAGGTAATATTCACAGTTCTATCTTAATGTGGCATAGGCTACTAATCACAATCCTCCCTAGATGCGACGCAAGGTAATATTCACAGTTCTATCACAATGTGGCATAGGCTAATAATCACAGACCTCTCTGGATGCGTAGCTGGTTAGCACTAACAGTCTGGTGTGCTATGTTGTACGGGTAGGTAGATTGGCAGGGCTTCTGGAGTACAATGGTTGCTCTACTCCCCAGTCAGGCTACACCTACATTGACGGTCACTGCTGGTTGAAAGCTGGCCACTGGCCTCCCCTGCTGACACCTGCAGACACGATAGGGAGCCACCACCTTTGGAGCCGCCATTTGCCTTGGGGACCTTAGCCAGAGGGGCTTCTGGGCAGAGGGCTGCCCGGTAGGGCTGTTAATATCCGGGGAACAGTCAATCAGGGTGCAGGGGAGGTCTTAGAGTTAGGGAGACAGGCCGTGGAGGAAGCGACCAAGCGATGGTGGGTGCAGGACCACTCCACGCTTTGGGATGGCCTCAATTGCCTTTAAAAGGCTATCAATTAGGTCGGATTATACTTAGGGGGGCTGGGGCAGTTGTTACCTTTACTTTTGTCTTTGCACAAAGAATGAAGAACACATCAATGTGGCAGGTCTTGGGCCACAGGAAGGAACGCAGGAAAACTGCCTTCAGCAACCGTCACTATCACACAGTGATGCAGGGGCACTCAACTCATGTGGTATAACGCTGCCTGCTATCTCGTAACCCGAAGGTGCTGGGGCTATGAAATTCGTCAGAAGGGTGCTTTGCTGGATAGGCTGGGATTTCCCAAAGTTTTGGTTTGAAACTCAAAATGGCGACGCGCCTGTGTGGCAACCAAGGATTAAGCTGTACGGTCCATTGGATGGCTCAGGAACACTTCCGAACAGGCTATTTGTGGGGTTACCATGAGACGTTGAGAGTGATTTGTTTTTCTCCTTTTTTCTTATAGTAGGCTTTTGTAATCTACATTGCACGCCTGAACATGCAGGTATTTCCTTTCTGTATTCTCGCTTTTTGCATTTTGATCAGTTCTTTTTCGCAACATGTTTTCCATGATTTTTACATTAAGCTATCTGTATGTGGTGTCTTTGCTTTTTAAAGATGCTGGATTAATCGGTCCCCGCGGACTGGTATGAATATTCTTTAAATCATGCACATCTACGTTGTATGCCCTTAAGGGTCCATCTCTGTTTTTTTTTTAATATATCTGTGTTTTTTGTTAACTTGTGTTTCCTTTCCTATAGTGGCCCTGAAGGAAATATTTCCGAAATGCATTGGACATCCCCTTTTCGTCTGCTTCTGCAACTTTGTTTATTCACGATGAATTAAACACACATTAGTGCAATATCAGATTGGATTTGTCTTTTCATTATTCAAAACCTTAAAGGAATTTGGAAGATGACTGAGTCTCAACTAGTGAGGACACAGTACCAGAGTTACCCACATAGGTCTCAGTGTAAATGTACCGACACCCAATAGTGCCACGTTGGGTTATCTGGAGTGCCCCCAGAATACACTTACCTGATTCTTGAATCTTCTATATCATTAGCGGTGGTTCCCACTCTTCTTCCCTTGGGTAATGGAATTGCTGCCACTTTTCCCTGCACTGCCATACTTGTTATGAGGCCCTGGGCTGTGCTGACTTTATGGATGAAGAAAGAGTTGATGGTGGTAGATTTCTCCATGGAGTGTGGTACGGGTGGGTCAGGCAGACGCTTAATGCATTGCTTGAAGCTTTGAAGAGGCCTCTGCTTTCATTGTTTGCCTTGGCTATGGTGTTTTGGTAGTAGTTGGTCCTGGCAGTGGTGATTACTGATCACGATCAGTCGTCTGCGTGTGCACAGAGGTCCTTGAGCAGGGTGAGGTCGGATGCGCTGCAGGAATTTGGTAAAGTCTTCTCTTGTTTTCTGATGGTTCATTTGTTGAAGTTGAGTTCTTGCGTGTACCAGGGTGTGGAAGGTTCAGGGTGCCTTGCTTCACTGGAAAATGGCAGTTGAGGTTGGTTGTGAGGGTGGTGGTGTGTTTTTGGAGGAGCAAGTCGCAGTTCTGGTTCGTTAGAAGTAAACAGCCCATGTGAAGTGAATTTTGGCGATATCTTCCATGAGAGCCTCCATTGGGAAGTTCTTGAATGATATGAAAGCTTGTTTGCTGGGTTTCAGATGGGTCTGTTTGACTGGTGTGGTGTGACTGATGTCAAAGGGGATTGCCAGGTGGTCTAACCAGCCGAGTGGGAATGGAGAGCTCTGGTGGAGGATGGGCAGTGCGGTGATGATGATGCGGCCTCTGGTGGAGCCGGAGGTGAAATGGAGATGGTAGGTTTGATTTAGGGGTCTTTGAAGTGCCACATAAAGCAACTGCAAAAAAATCAAAATTAGGTAACATTTGGGATGTTTCAAGATTAAAAGGTGCACTGCTTTAAATCAGTAGTGGTCAATGACATTTCAAGTACCTGGGGTAAGAACAGCAGGCCATGCATGAAATGGATTTCCACGCTCTTGGAATTATCCTGTGATGTCACCTCCTGTAACGTCCCTTCCCATTGTAGTAAAACCTATAGTTTCCAACATTTGCTTCAGGTTTGATGATCAAATATTACCCCAGCTGATGGGGAGGCCAGCTGTTTCCTGCTAGAGTCAGACCCTTGCACACAGAAAACTGATTTAAAAAAAAAAGCATGTAGCATTTGTACCTTGTGCAACTCTGCCCACTCTAAGCTCCGCCTCCATTACCCTCCCAACTGTCAATCTTGCCCAGGGGACCCTTTGCCTTAAATCTGCCACTGCTTCTGGGTGAGAGGCCCTGCATTTTCTTTCTTTCTTAGTGCAAGGGGGCGGGGAGGGTAATGATTTTATAATTGGGACTGTGGCGAGGAAGAGAAGCTCCTCTTGAAATGAAGATGGCTGGTAAATACACGCAGCTTTCTAGTGATTGGTCAGATTATGTTTAGAAGTTGTTTTGGGATGTAAGGAGGCCCCCAAGGCAGGGAAGCTTTAGGGGAATGATTGTAGATACCAGTTAGGCCTGAATAGCTATTGATCGACCAATAAATAGCTGGCGGCTTGTGGTTAGTGTGCAACGCCTCCTGCTACTGCTGCCTGCACAGTGATCAATAGTTCTCCGTAGGGAGGGCGGCTCCTCCCTTTAACCGTTTTAAGCATCATTAACTTCACAAGCCGGCACTCTGCCTGTGGATTAGCGCCATGGATTTCTTGTCAAGCATCCAGGCCCCCGTGGGCCTTCCGCTGCCATCCATGGGACCCGGCTGAAGTGGAGGCAAGGAATACCTTGTTGCATTGTGTTGCCTTAGCCTTGCCTGCTCTGACAGAAGATTCGGGCTCTGTCGAGAGCTATAATCAAAATGAATAAAGTCCCAGTCCACAGGTTCCCTTGACATCAGCCTTGTGTACCCCTCAGAATGTTTACAAAGCAACGAAAACCTCCTAAATTACACATGATTGAGGAATAAAAGGTGTAGCCCTATTATTTACACATTGTCGGTGTTGATGACTCGAGGATGGTGTTGTACTATATACTTGGATTTTCCAAGGTTGCCAAGAAAGTACTTCTTAAGCATTAGCACCCTGGAAGGGGGCGCTGGCCAATCAGGATGCTCGGAACGCGGGCTGTGTTGTATAGTACAAACCTGGTTCCAAGCAGCCTGGATGCCGCTAACTAGCTCCTCCTTCACCCCGACTCTGCCCCACCATCTCTTAGCACCGCTGTAGTTTCCTACACGGGTGCTAAGATTGTGTTTTTTTTTTTTTAATGTATAGGAAATTTACCTTGCTGCATGCCCAGGCGCTGTGCCGTGGTTCCCCTAGTCCGGTTTTAATGTTCGTGACGCTGCAGTCATCAACACTGAAAACAAACTTCGGAACCAAGGCGCCGTGCTGGGGCCGCGCAGCAAGGTATGTTTCGTTTATTTTTTCATAGGGAAGTACACGGGTGCTAATGGCGATAGGCCCCTCGGCAGCAGGCCGACCACTGCTCGTAACAGCTGCGGCCTGTAACGGCAGGCCGTCCCGGATAAGGGACTCTCGCTTCGATCGGGCCCTTAACTTGGGCAGCAGGTCGTTATCGGCTGGGTAGGCCCGCCGACTCAGGGCATATGGCCCCAAAAGTGACGCATTCCGGAGGCCATTACCAAGTCAGGATGGCAGTCCCATCCATTAGCATTCCAACCAATGAGGTTAGAATGCTATGTTTAAAAGTCCCAATACAAGCCATTAATGTCCTCTCCCACTACACTGTCTGTAATGTCCCATACCAGCCATTAATCTCCTCTGCCACTGCATTGTCTGTAATGACCCATACCGGCCTTTAATGTCCTCTGCCACTGCAGTGTATGTAATGTCCCATACCGGCCATTAATGTCCTCTTCCACTGCACTGTCTGTAATGTCCCATACCGGCCATTAATGTCCTCTTCCACTGCACTGTCTGTAATGTCCCATACCGGCCATTAATGTCCTCTTCCACTGCACTGTCTGTAATGTCCCATACCGGCCATTAATGTCCTCTTCCACTGCACTGTCTGTAATGTCCCATACCGGCCATTAATCTCCTCTGCCACTGCAGTGTCTCTAATGTCCCATAAAAGCCATTAATGTCCTCTGCCACTGCACTGTCAGTAATGTCCCATACCAGCCATTAATGTCCTCTGCCACTGTCTGTAATGTCCCATACCAGCCATTAATCCCCTCTGCCACTGCACTGTCTGTAATGTCCCATACCGGCCATTAATGTCCTCTTCCACTGCACTGTCTGTAATGTCCCATACCGGCCATTAATGTCCTCTTCCACTGCACTCTCTGTAATGTCCCATACCGGCCATTAATGTCCTCTTCCACTGCACTGTCTGTAATGTCCCATACCGGCCATTAATGTCCTCTTCCACTGCACTGTCTGTAATGTCCCATACCGGCCATTAATCTCCTCTGCCACTGCACTGTCTGTAATGTCCCATACCGGCCATTAATCTCCTCTGCCACTGCACTGTCTGTAATGTCCCATACCGGCCATTAATTTTCCTCTGCCACTGCAGTGTCTGTAATGTCCCATACCGGCCATTAATCTCCTCTGCCACTGCACCGTCTGTAATGTCCCATACCGGCCATTAATGTCCTCTTCCACTGCACCGTCTGTAATGTCCCATACCAGCCATTAATCTCCTCTGCCACTGCAGTGTCTGTAATGTCCCATACCAGCCATTAATGTCCTCTGCCACTGCACTGTCTGTAATGTCCCATACCAGCCATTAATCTCCTCTGCCACTGCACTCTCTGTAATGTCCCATACCAGCCATTAATGTCCTCTGCCACTGCACTGTCAGTAATGTCCCATACCAGCCATTAATGTCCTCTGCCACTGTCTGTAATGTCCCATACCAGCCATTAATCCCCTCGGCCACTGCAGTGTCTGTAATGTCCCATACCAGCCATTAATGTCCTCTGCCACTGCACTGTCAGTAATGTCCCATACCAGCCATTAATGTCCTCTGCCACTGTCTGTAATGTCCCATACCGGCCATTAATCTCCTCTGCCACTGCACTGTCTGTAATGTCCCATACCGGCCATTAATCTCCTCTGCCAGTGCAGTGTCTGTAATGTCCCATACCGGCCTTTAATCTCCTCTGCCACTGCACTGTCTGTAATGTCCCATACCGGCCATTAATTCTCCTCTGCCACTGCAGTGTCTGTAATGTCCCATACCGTCCATTAATCTCCTCTGCCACTGCACTGTCTGTAATGTCCCATACCGGCCATTAATTCTCCTCTGCCATACCAGCCATTAATGTCCTCTTCCACTGCATTGTCTGCAATGTCCCATACCAGCCATTAATCTCCTCTGCCACTGCAGTGTCTGTAATGTCCCATACCAGCCATTAATGTCCTCTGCCACTGCACTGTCTGTAATGTCCCATACCAGCCATTAATCTCCTCTGCCACTGCACTGTCTGTAATGTCCCATAAAAGCCATTAATGTCCTCTGCCACTGCACTGTCAGTAATGTCCCATACCAGCCATTAATGTCCTCTGCCACTGTCTGTAATGTCCCATACCAGCCATTAATCCCCTCTGCCACTGCAGTGTCTGTAATGTCCCATACCAGCCATTATAGAACTGACAGCATTGCAATGTTCTACTTAACTAATACCACCCTTGGCAAGAGAGCGAACCGCAGCAAGTGCATGGGTGCCCGTAAGCGAGGGCATTATGTAAATGGGTTTTACAAAGGTAGCGGGCGCCCCTCTCTCGCAAGAACAGACATGATAACCTGTTCAGTGGTTATTAACCACTTGAGAGTTTGCAGCCACTGCTTTTACTCACTGTGCCTTTCACAGATGGGAAATATCCATTTGCATATCAGTCTTTGTCCTGCCCAGGGGCAGTCCAGCACCGAAATACAATGGCAATTCCAATCTGAACGAGAGTACCACCAGCAACCCCTTACACGTGTTTCACCCTTGTTGGGGATCATCAGTGAGGTGAAGCTGATGCCTCTCTAAGCACAGTGAGAGGGAGACCACGTCTGGTTGCCCCCAGGAGACCTAGGGTTACCAATCCCAGGTTCCTTAACAAATAGTTTTACAAAGGTAGCGGGTGCCCCTCTCTCACAAGAACAGACATGATAACCTGTTCAGTGGTTATTAACCACTTGAGAGTTCGCAGCCACTGCTTTTACTCACTGTGCCTTTCACAGATGGGAAATATCCATTTGCATATCAGTCTTTGTCCTGCCCAGGGGCAGTCCAGCACCGAAATACAATGGCAATTCCAATCTGAACGAGAGTACCACCAGCAACCCCATACACGTGTTTCACCCTTGTACCAGCCATTAATGTCCTCTGCCACTGCACTGTCAGTAATGTCCCATACCAGCCATTAATGTCCTCTGCCACTGTCTGTAATGTCCCATACCGGCCATTAATCTCCTCTGCCACTGCACTGTCTGTAATGTCCCATACCGGCCATTAATCTCCTCTGCCACTGCAGTGTCTGTAATGTCCCATACCGGCCTTTAATCTCCTCTGTCACTGTACTGTCTGTAATGTCCCATACCGGCCATTAATTCTCCTCTGCCACTGCAGTGTCTGTAATGTCCCATACCGGCCATTAATCTCCTCTGCCACTGCACTGTCTGTAATGTCCCATACCGGCCATTAATTCTCCTCTGCCATACCAGCCATTAATGTCCTCTTCCACTGCACTGTCTGCAATGTCCCATACCAGCCATTAATCTCCTCTGCCACTGCAGTGTCTGTAATGTCCCATACCAGCCATTAATCTCCTCTGCCACTGCACTGTCTGTAATGTCCCATAAAAGCCATTAATGTCCTCTGCCACTGCACTGTCAGTAATGTCCCATACCAGCCATTAATGTCCTCTGCCACTGTCTGTAATGTCCCATACCAGCCATTAATCCCCTCTGCCAATGCAGTGTCTGTAATGTCCCATACCAGCCATTATAGAACTGACAGCATTGCAATGTTCTACTTAACTAATACCACCCTTGGCAAGAGAGCGAACCGCGGAAAGTGCATGGGTGCCCGTAAGCGAGGGCACTATGTAAATGGGAGCTGGCACTCTAAGGCCCAGTTTCATTTTCATGGCAAGAGCAGGCAGAGCCAGCGAGGCGCAGGAAACAGCTAAGAGCCGCAGCGACATCCATGCCCGGGACTTGATGGGTAAGGATGAAGGCTGAGTGGGGGCCAATGGGTGGCAGTGGGTGCGGCAGTGCTGCGGGGCTCTCGCGGCAGTGCTGCGGGTCTATCGCGGCAGTGCGGGTTCCAGGCAGTAAAATGCGGGCCACTTCGAGCAATGCTCAGCTCACCTAGAACCCGGCCTTGCATCAGTAACTTCCTCTTGCATTCTGGGTGAGCTGATTGGATCACACACCCAGCATTGCCTGGTAATTATTTTTGAACTTCTTGCCAGCAGATTACCTCTTCAGAGCACGAAGGACAGGGGTCAAGTGTTTGGGAAACAGCACTTAGCTTTTGGACATGTTTGCTAGGGCTGAGTCTCAGGTCGTATTTCTGTCTCTGGCTCTTATTGTCTCCCGTTCAGGTATAATGTATTATTTTGACAACTTTATTATTTGTAACTATCAGTCTCGGTCAACAAGCAATCACATTGTGAGCCACACTGATGTGGTAGTTGTCTAGTTTCATGAATAGCAGCGAGCCAGAAGGTGACAGCACTGGTGCAAACACGCCGAGTTAGCCTACATACCATTGGTGCGGCTTTGCTACTGCAATGACCAGCAGCACTGCTGGGTGGGCTGCAGCTAAGCAGTCAAGCTACCTGGTGCAGCTGACTAGGTCGGCTGGCTGGCCGGCGGGCACGCACACGCGCACGCGCAGGTAAGGTGCTGACTTTGTGCGCCTCTGCAGGCCTGGTCGCTCAGTGGGCACATGCGGGGCTTTGTTAACTTAAGCCCATCTCCTTTTCTTCTGGAAGGTAGACAGCACGGGCTGCATCAGTATGCAGGCAGGTGTTTCGCAGACCACAATCTTACTGAGTCTTAAAGACACCCTGGCGCATAATTGGGAAGGAATTGGTGTTGCAAAGTCGCCAGGGCCACTGGGAGGCAGAGGCACCCCCGCACAGAAAGGACAAGAAGAAGACGGGACAGTCACCACCCAGCAGCACCACCACCGCAGCAGCGGCAAGGCCATCGAAATGGCCACTGCATGCGGAGGAGCGACTGTGCAAGGTCTTGCTGTAGTGCTTGCACATGCAGGTTTTTCAGTTCAGTATTTGTTTAGCACTTATCTGGATTAAAAAACACTTTCGCTTCATTTCCTCTGGATATACGGGAAGGAACATGTTCCATTTGCCATCTATAGAACCAGGCCTGTGCCCCCCCCCCAGAGCTTCACATACGCACAATCACATTGATTGTGTGCCTGTGAGGCTCTGGGGCCCCAGGGGACAGGCATAGCAGAGGCGTTGCTAGGGGGGGCTAAGGGGGCTATAGCCCCTGGTCTTTTGGTTGTAGCCCCGGATAGAATCCCAGGAGCTTCAACCAAAAGGCTAGCTAGCCCCCAGTCCCAACAGTTCCGACATCAGCGTAGCCCCGGCCTTTTCCAGACCTAGCAACACCCCTGAGGCATAGTATTTTTAACTGTGCATCTGTCCATTCAAAAATACAATGCCTGACCCCTGTGCCCCCCAGCGCCTCGAATACACACACTCACAATTGTTTCCTGAGGCACAGGGGGCAAGCGTGGCATTTGCCTGCCCAATCCCCTGGGATCCTAGCACCTCACATGCAATGTCATGCCTGACTCCTAAGCCCCCCAGCGCCTCGCATGCACACATAATTGATTATGTGTGCATGTGAGGCTCTGGAGGGCCCAGGAGGAAGGCATACTATTTATTAATGGGCATCTATGATAGAGGCCCAGTAATAAATGCCATTCCTGGGCCCCCCAGAGCCTCCCACACATACAATTGGTTGCCCTGTAAACACGTTCCATAGCTGCACCCTGGGACCCCAGTGCCTTGCACACAGCTGCCCCGCCACCCCCATCACCACGCACTCACACATAAGCACATTCATAAGCAATGTGATTACGTGTGAGTGCAATGCGCTGGGGTATGTTCTTATGTGGGGATACTGCCATGTAGTGGCAAAACAAGCATGCCATGTTTTCTTATAGTATCATTACTGGCATTATGCGCAAGGCAAACATGAGTATGTTCTTATATGGGAATACTAGCGTATATTGGTGCAGCCAGCATGGAAATGTTTGGGCACAGCCAGTGTAAAAATGTTTTATACTGGCACATATTGTGGGCAAAGGCATCATGAAAATGTGTTGCAGAAATGCGCCTTTGCACAGTAGATGACTTCCATCTACTGGATCTTTTCATGAGTTACCCTACAAAACCCAATTATAAACTGGCTTTTCCCCCAATGTTTCTAAAATGCACCATTGTAACCCTTTATTTTAAAACATGTCTCGATGGAAGATTCCCCTGAATCCCTCTTGAATGGTTCTTGCTTCCTCGCTATGCTCGGTTGATGGAGCATATCGGGGAGAAATATGTATGCCCTCCACTTAAATAATTCACCAGCCGCCACTGGTCCTTCTGCACATGGCTGCAATTCTCTGGATATCTCATCACTGGTAGGATTTTCTTCAGATCCAGCAAGGTTTGTGGGCTTAAAGACTTTCCCACCCCCAAAAATGTCACTTAGAAGGGTAGCTGCATCAGGGATTTGAACTACAGCCCAAGTTCATCTCATAGGAAGATAAGCAGGAACTCAACAAAACATGCACCATGTGGCACTGGCACATGCACTTCCAACAGGCGCTAATACCGTCAAAATATCCCTAACTCAAAATGCACTCCTGGCTTACTTGCCCAGCAGACCAACACAGAACAAGTAGTTGATGATAGCCTAGTTGGCCTTGCAGCTGTCAAATAGCAAACCAGCATAACCTGCACAATCTTTACTATAGCTTATGCTAGGCAAGCTCCCTGACCTCCACAAAACACAGATAGTGCCAATCAGAAGAGGAGGTACTGGTTATTCTCCTCCATGTCCACACTTTCATCTGTATGTCACGGGACATCTGCTCACAGCAATGACTGACCGAAAAGCCCTTTCTTTCATTCTCAATGGTGCAGCATCAAAGCCACGAGCCCGCATCACATAATGGATGTTACTACTATAGCAACCTTTGTTGCAGGTCAATTGATGCCCGGGCACAACAAATCCATCTTTCCCACTACACCATCGACCCTGAAAGACCCAAGCAGTATGCCACTTACCCACCCAACAGAGAGCATGCCGAAAATTAATGCGTTCAGTTGGTGTCCCAGGGTGGTGAGACCAACTCCTGGCACAAACAGCACTACTGCAACTTTCTTTATTGTGGACGGAAATTACAATTGCAGCTTCCAGTATACTGTTCTACGAGACCTAGATCACTGCCTCAAAACCATGATGGCAACATCTTCTTGATTGCGCCTATGAAGGGCACCATGGAGGGGTAACGAGTAGGCATTTCTATGAGACAAATTGTAATTCACAGGCCTGAACAATCTTATTGAACCAGTTCTAGTCACCACGAAACCAACCACCTCCATCCTGAAGGTCAATTGCAGTGGAAACCTCTGTGGCCTGCCAAGTGGGAATTATCATGTAGTACTTGTCAATATCGTCTTCCATTACCTGGTGGTCCACAAAAAAGATTATCAACAGTGGTGGATAACCTACAGCCAATGCTTGTCAATGTATTCGCTGAATGCAGCACCGCCAAGGTCTTCCTGGTAGACAACAAGCCATAATTCCAGAAATAATTATTTGCATCCTTCACACAGTGCCTGGGCCACAAGCAATGGTTTAGCCACAATCTTCCAACAAGATGAAAACTGTTCAGCACAAACACATACCTTGTCTTTTCAGTCAAATGAACAATGGCCTCGGCGGAACGAGGTGGATACTCCATGAACCGCAATGCTTCGTTCACAAAAGTCGCGCGGAACATCAACAACCACATGTGAGGACGTAGCATACTCCAGTGCAACCTGAAAATTAGGACATCAGCACCCTCCTGCTAAACCCGGAACTGGGACAGGGAAGCACTGGACAACAACTCAACTAATTAATACCAAACCAGAAAAACGCATAGCTGAACACTTGAAACCAGAGACAGCAGTAAATGAAGACCAACGCCAGCAACAACCTTTGAGATAGCGCTGCATGTCACCCAGCCAGCTACAGAACTCTGAGCCACAACACCAGCAGCCCCACACAGATTCATATCCCTTTTACTGAACCCACACCCTTTGAGTTCACTTCTGTTTTCTCCACCCTACACCTCACTCCGTTACTCTGGTTCTCTCTCCAGGTGACCAGGTACATCCGCCTACAATAAGGGCAGGGATGTGCGTGCGGGAACAGGAGAGGGCGGCCATCTTGCTGCCTATCCGGAGATGTGCACCGAAGTGTGAGGCCTGAGGACATTGCACAGAGAAAGGAGGCACAGCCAGAGGGAAGACGGGGAGGGGAGGGAAAGTGTTAAGGGTGTCTCGTTTGAACTGTTTGTAGCATGCAGTTGGCTTGCACGTGGATGTGGTGCATTGAAAGGACTGTGAAGGAGTGATCAGACCTTTTAAGGTTGAGAACAATCCCAGCAGCTCAGCTTTGGACTGGGTGTGGCTTTTTAAGGTTTTTCTTAGGGTAGCCCCATTGCAATAGTCCAGATACAACAGCACCATGGCATGAATCTGTTCTACAAAGTCACTGACATCCAGCATGGGAACTTTTTAGATGTACATATGCAATTGGAGGCCAATTCATGGAGCATTCACTTGTCGAAGGAACAATAGGGAAGCGTTGAATGGAACACCCAGGTTCATGGCAGGCCTTATTTGATGTGTTAGGGTTTCCAGGGGATGCTGGCCATTGGAAAGGTATTTGCTGCAGGCTGGTTTTGCCCAATAAGCCCTCGATGCACATGTTGCCTTGTCTCATCCATTCGTGGACATGGGTTAAGCAGGCATGTGTTGCTTTTTTGCAAACCTTTTCCTATGCATGACATTTAGATGCATTGACAGGACATCTTCTACTGCTCAAGTAGTCTGGCCAGTGAATCCTTCCGAGACTGCAAGGTTTCTTGCTTGATTTTGGGAAGGTGCTATTTTTTATTTGATGGGTGCAGCTCTGGATAAATGAAGAGACCCATGATAGGTCAGTGCCGGCTATGCACTAATGTTCTAGAAGGCATTGGATTTGGGTGGTGTGGTTTCCAGTGTGCTAAGAGGCTCTGAGCAGAGGCAGGGCCAGGGGAAAAGGGGGGGGGTCACCCCTCCTGGTTCCCCGCTGGTGCCCAATGTGCCCTCAGGCCTCCCGCGAGGCTAGCGCTTTAACTGAGCACCAGCCCTGATATTTAAAAAAAGTGATAACTATGTTAGTGGCGCACCAACGTGTTTAGCGCAGCATGTCACTCACAGGGTTATTTTATTTTAATATCACCAGGGCTGGCGCTCAGTCAGGGAATTGAATGTATATATCAGGGTATGTATGTTTGTAAGTATGTATGGATTTATAGTGACCAACCATCCATTTTGAATGGTTGGTCACTGTAAATCCCTTGCAGAGACTGCTGGCATAGATAGGTTGTGTCAGCAGCTTCATGCATGTGATTTACACTGACCATTACTGGCAAAGACAGGTTGTGGCCCGTTACTTGTATGAGGCTTCTCACACAATCCATCTAAGCCAGTAATGGTCACTTTGAATCACATGCATGAAGCACTTCAGCCTTCATGCTTGTGATCTAACGTGACCATGAATGGCATAGATAGATTGTGTGATCAGACCTTTTTTTCTTCTTTTTTTCTGTTCCTTGCAACATTGTGTTTTATGACTTCTGCAACTGATTTTATTCTCTGTTCTCTTCTCCGCTCCCTTCCCCTACTTTCTTTCTCTCATACCCCCTCCCTACTTTTTTCTATGCACTTACTCAATCAGAATTGTCCCTGGACCTAGTATGATAGTAACAAATGTTTGTCTCCCCACACCCTCTTACTTGCTATTCCCCCCTTCCCCCTCCAGCACTATCTGAAACGTCGGCAGGCCTAGTTTCCCCCCTCCCACACCTTGTGCAATTCTCTGGTTCTACTAGAATTGTCGTCAGGCCTAGCACGGTAGTCGCCTGTCTGTTCCCATTTCCTTCCTATCTGTGTCTCAGCACTTGCACTATCTGAATGTCGCTAGGCCGCGTATGATAGTTCATTTCTCATTCTTGTTCATACCCTGTAAGAATGTTTTGTATTTTCCCTTGTTCCCTCCCTTGTCGTGAAGCGCTTTGGAATACATTGTGTATAGGCGCTATAGAAATAAAGTATCATATATCATATCATAAATAGATTGTCCTATCTATGCCAGTAATGGTCACTTTAAAACACATTCATGGAGCTGCTGCCACAACCTGTCTATGCCAGTAATGGCCATTTCAAATCATATAAATTAAGCACTTCACAGAGGTGATTAAAAGGGATCATTACTGGCATAGATAGGTTGTCCTGTCTATGAAATTAATGGTCACTTTTAAAATATGCTGGTAATGACCATCTGAGCTTGGTGTAATTCAGTTTGAACACACCCACGTGACAGAAACCACATCCTTTTGCAGGGACTTTCCATTAGACCTGGTACAACTTAACCGCAGACTCAGCATTCACATTACTGGCGTTACAGTTCTCAGACGGCTAAATTGGCCTTGATGACATAATGCACAGCATGTAGGTGGACGTGCATGCATCTCGGCTGGTAACTTTACATCATCCTCATACAGACTTATGGGAATTCATGCGCTTGCCAGCTAATCACTATTTGTTCAATATCACCTACCCTCGTATTGCTGCAGCTCCTATGCCATGTTCACAGTGATGGTTGTCGTTCAGCAGTATCCGAGGCTCATGTACGACCATGGACCTAACGTAAAATGCCACTTGCGTCCACGGTTGCACAACTTCCATCTTACTTTATGTATTGCATGCCGGCTCCATTTTAGTTTTCATCATGTGTCTTTCTTCAGTCTTTGGCCCCCTTTTTAACTCCACTCAGGTCTCATGTGTAGCACTATAGCCATCTATCCTGCTTTATTCATGTAGTGTTACGAGTTTATTGAGTTCATGTCTGAAAGAAACATGAACACAAGCATATGAGAACAGTATGCACATTGGAGCCCCATCCTTTGTAGGATCTCTTCTTTTGTTGCATAAGAGTTCACTTTAGACTCGTCTAAGGAATCCACATATTTCAATTGTATACTAATGACAAGAGGCATGATCCATTTGATATGGATACCGATTGCCCTTTCTCATATAGTTATAAGGGCACTCCAACTTAACCCACTCAGTGACAAGTCAGGTGGCATTCAAGGTAATGCATAATCTGAGTGTTTGCTTAGCCAGTTCAAAAGCCAGCTTTGCTTGATTCTATTTAGCTTGTGCCCCATACAGCTGTTTACAACACATTCCTGGATCTCTGGCAACAATTGTTTGAATTCCTCTAAACGGCATAGGATCATGTTATTCCAATCATCAGTCATCCCATACTTCAATTGGATATTATATCTTACTTCTGTTTGCCAACTTGTAGCATGATTAATTTAGCATGGTGAGTGAGATTCTTAAATCATATTCAAGATCATTTTTGGGGAGCATGCAACATTCATTCAGATAGAACATGGGGTATATTTTGACAACTAACCTCTGCAAGCCCTTCCCAGCACAGTCTTTCACCAACAGTCATCATGTGGCCTGTCTTTGCTTTCTCAGTACATTGTACTTACAGGGGGTCTCTTGGTCATTGAGTCCGGTCCACGCCCAGAACAATTTATAGATCTGCCTTTTAGCTTTGGTATGCTCAGTAAATAACAATTGTCTCATACTGGAAGTTACAATTTACGGATGTCTCGATGGATAATCCAGTCCCAGACATGACCTGCCCAGATTTCAAGAGTCAGGTTGCATGTTAGGACCATATACCATGGACAGGTTTATACGCTCTGAACAAACACGCATATTCCTCTACACTGCATCGCTGACTGGTGTACTTCCTTGCACGTCTTTACGGCCACAGCTGGGATGCACCTCCTGCATCTTCACTCAACACGTCTAGCCACAATTGGTGGATGACCTCAATTGATCATTCAGGTACTCTTGAACATCTTCACAGGGGGTACCAGACTCCATCTTCTTATCTGCCTTTTTTTTTTTTAAAAAAAAAAGTATGTTTAATTATTTTCCTCTGAGAACAACCAAACTGACATCAAAACAAATAACACTTGCAGCACAGTGTAGTCAGTAACATTATCCCCCCCTTCCCAATCCACCCCAACCCATGGATTCCATTTCCCAGCCCTTGTACAGCTCAAGATAAGCAGACACACTAATTCAAGTCTAGGAGCTGTAATCTTTGAGGGCACCACTGTTATACATAGTCATCGATGCCATCTGGGCTGAATTTACCGATGGAGGTCCCTGTGACTGAGGACCCTCCGAGGAAGGCTACTTCTAAGTCTGTGAAGGCTGTTACAGAGAAGAGGTGTACTCCTCTCCCAAGGAAGGACTTCTTTAAGTCTCTCCAGGACATTTATGAGGATGAAGAAAGGTCAGAGGAGGATGTTGGGCCTTTTGGTCTTCCATATGGGACTTCTGGTGCTCCGGAGTGTCATTTCTGAAGAGAGTTGGATGGGGGATCTGTGTCAGTCCTTGCATGATGCCAGTTACCTTGACACTTACCCTGAGATGGAATTTGGTAGGCCGGATCCGGGGGATCATGCTAACTCCTCTTATCGAAGATTTATGTTGCGAGTTGTTGAGTACCTGGACTGGGCCAAGACTCCAGTGCAGTTTGATCAAGATGACCTTACATATATTATGGATCTGGGTCCGTCCACTGACCCGGTGTTGCCATTTTATAATGGAATTGCAAAAGAGGGTGGCTGCTACTTGGAACACTCCGGAGAGTATTCCGGCGGTTAACAAGTCGTTGACCAAGAAATACAGCCCATCCTGTAGCGACCCCAGCTACCTATTCACACACCCCACTCCGGAGACTTTGGTGGTTCAGTCGGCTATGGCCACCTCGAAGCAGGCAGCATACCCTATCATCCCTCCTGATAGGGACGAAAAGGGCATGGATGGATGGGCAATGCAAGGTATTTTCTGCTGGGAGTATGGCGTTGAAGTCGGCCAACTCTACCTGTGCCTTAGCAAAGTTTTCACACACTCTGTGGAATTGCATCTCTTTAGCGGCTGAGCATATTCCCGAAGGGGAAGAAAGGGACGGCTTTCTAGCTATTGTGAAGGATGGCAAGGATGCCATGTGTGAATACCATCAGTCTGGGTTGGACACTGTGGATAGTGTCAGCAGGTCCATGGCCACGAGCACTGTGATACACAGATTTGCGTGGTTGCGGAAGTTGGGATTTGCACCAGATGTTCAGGTTCGTCTTCTCAAAATGCCCTTTGACGGGTCGCATCTGTTTGGCAACAAGGCTGATGAGAGCCTTGAGCGGTTGCAGACCTCCAAAGCAGCTGCCAAATCTTTGGGCGGAGCTGTTTGACAACCTCTGCCTTTTTGTCCTAGGGGACAGCAATTGAGGGGTTCCTTTCGCTACTACTCCTCATTTGGAAGGGCTAAAGCATGGGTGCACAACATACGGCCCGCGGGCCAGTTGCGGCCCGCCATGCTCTTTTGTCCGGCCCGCGAGGCACAAAGACTTTCCTAATGGAGGGTGGCCCGCGGCCGCCCTCCATTAGGAAAGTCTTTGTTGTCTTCCGGGCCGGACAAAACACTTGCCCTCATTGGCTCAGCACACACACGCACCACGTCGCTCCTACGAGCCACGTAATGCGTGTGTGCTGCACCAATGGAGCGCCAGCACTACGGCTGGCGTGGTCCATAAGGCTTGATGCCGAAAGGCATTTCAGCCTTGGACCACGCCAGCCGTAGTGCGATTCCAGCGTTCCAGCTTACCTGCCTTCCAGCCTTCCAGCACGTCTCCGTTAAGTGCTCTGTTTGTGTTTGTGTGTCAGGTTTGTTTTGCTTTATGTTTGTGTGTGTATATTGAGATGCGGGGGTGGGTGGGAGGTGGGGTGGAGTGGGGGGGTGTGTCGGATGTGTGTGAATGTTTGTATTTGAATGTATTTTGTGTGTATGTTGAGATGCGGGGGTGTCGGATGTTTGTATTTGAATGTATTTTGTGTGTATGTTGAGATGCGGGGGTGGGGGGTGTGTCGGATGTGTATGAATATTTGTATTTGAGTGTATTTTGTGTGTATGTTGAGATGCAGGGGTGGGTGGGTGTGTCGGATGTGTATGAATGTTTGTATTTGAATATATTTTGTGTGTATGTTGAGATGCGGGGGTGGGGGGGTGTGTATGAATGTTTGTATTTGAATGTATTTTGTGTGTATGTTGAGATGCGGGGGTGGGGGTGTGTCGTATGTGTATGAATGTTTGTATTTGAATGTATTATGTGTGTATGTTGAGATGCAGGGGTGGGGGGTGTCGGATGTGTATGAATGTTTGGATTTGAATGTTTTTTGTGTGTATGTTGAGATGCGGGGGTGTGGGGGTTGTCGGATGTGTATGAATGTTTTGATTTGAATGTTTTTTGTGTGCTGAGTTTGGGAGTGGGGGTTCGGGTCTGTATGGGTGCTTGTTTGAGAGCGTGCTGATTTGGGGGGGTTGGGGGTTCGGGTCTGTATGGGTGCATGTTTGTGTGTGTGCTGAGTTGGGGGGTGGGGGTTCGGGTCTGTATGGGTGCTTGTGAGTGTGTGCTGATTTGGAGGGGTGGGGGGTTCGGGTCTGTATGGGTGCTTGTTTTTGTGTGTGCTGAGTTGGGGGGTGGGGGGTTCGGGTCTGTATGGGTACATGCTTGAGAGTGTGTGTGCTGAGTTGGGGGGTGGGGGGTTGGAGTTGGGGGGTGGGGGGTTTGGGTCTTTATGGGTGCATGTCTGTGTGTGTGCTGAGTTGGGGGGTGGGGGTTCGGGTCTGTATTGGTGCTGGTTTGTGTGTGCTGATTTGGGGGGTGGGGGTTTGGTTGGGGGTGAGGGGGCCATGGGGTGGGGGGTTTGGTTGGGGGTGAGGGGGCCATGGGGCATAGTGTTTGGTTGGGGGTGAGGGGGCCATGGGGCATAGTGTTTGCTTGGTGGTGAGGGGGACATGGGGCATAGTGTTTGGTGGGGGTGAGAGGGACATGGGGCATAGTGTTTGGTCGGGGGTGAGGGGGACATGGGGCATAGTGTTTGGTTGGGGGTGAGGGGGACATGGGGCATAGTGTTTGGTTGGGGGTGAGGGGGACATGGGGCATAGTGTTTGGTTGGGGGTGAGGGACATGGGGCATTGTGTTTGGTTGGGTGTAAGGGGGCCATGGGGCATAGTGTTTGGTTGGGGGTGAGGGACATGGGGTATAGTGTTTGGTTGGGGGTGAGGGGGACATGGGGCATAGTGTTTGGTTGGGGGTGAGGGGGACATGGGGTATAGTGTTTGGTTGGGGGTGAGGGGGCCATGGGGCATAGTGTTTGGTTGGGGGTGAGGGGGACATGGGGCATAGTGTTTGGTTGGGGGTGAGGGGGACATGGGGCATAGTGTTTGGTTGGGGGTGAGGGGGACATGGGGCATAGTGTTTGGTTGGGGGTGAGGGACATGGGGCATTGTGTTTGGTTGGGTGTAAGGGGGCCATGGGGCATTGTGTTTGGTTGGGGGTGAGGGACATGGGGCATAGTGTTTGGTTGGGGGTGAGGGGGACATGGGGCATAGTGTTTGGTTGGGGGTGAGGGGGACATGGGGCATAGTGTTTGGTTGGGGGTCAGGGGGACATGGGGCATAGTGTTTGGTTGGGGTGAGGGACATGGGGCATAGTGTTTGGTTGGGTTGAGGGGGCCATGGGGCATAGTGTTTGGTTGGGGGTAAGGGGGCCCTGGGGCATAGTGTTGCACTCCAAGAGTGAACCCAATAATAAAGCTAAAACGGGCACAGTTAGGAGATGTTCATCTTTGGCTTTTTGAGGAAACCTGACTCAACGAAGGCCATACTCCTCTTGGGCAACCCAAATAGCAAACTGTGCAGTCCAAAATAACGGCATGTCCAATCTAGGGTCAATAAAATATATATAAGTTAATTAAACAGGCGAGATACAATAACTAAATAGAAATAAATTATAACAATGGAAAATGTGTAGTACAAAATGTAAGTTTGAAATGCAAATAAAAATCGTTACCCCTCAAAAACATTCTTTTTCCATGTGTTTAGTACAACTTGGGGGTTTAAAAAGCCTCCTGCCACGCCCCGCCTACCGCCCTGCCCACATTTACTTTTCGGCCCACTATAGCCCTCATGTAAGGTACTTTCGGCCCTCTGTCAAAATCAGTTGTGCACCCCTGGGCTAGAGGGATGGCCAGTCAGAGGGGCCAATGTAAGTTTCCTTGTGGTGGACGAGGTAGAGGTGCCAAGGCTGCTCAAGCAGCAGCCTCTTTACCATCAGGTGCTGCCGCGGCTGCTTCAAAACCGCTCTGAGGCCTTGTCTCATTGTTCACTGGTAGGGGGCAGGCTGTCTCAACATCTAGAAGAGTGGCAAGCCATTACTTCAGATGCATAGGCTCTGGAAACAATAGCCCACGGCTACTGCTTTCCTTTTCTAAGACTGCCTCAGGACAATCCACCGGGGAAGCACTCTTTCAGAGTTCCGGATCTGCTCCTTGTACAGGAGATTTTGACCCTGCTAGAGAAAGGCGCTATGGAACCAGTACCTGTGGCGAAGAAGAACAAGGGTTGGTATTCCCCGTATTTTTTGATTCCCAAGAAGGACGGAGGACTGAGACCCATCTTGGATTTGAGATACTTGAGCAAGTTCCTCAGGAAGGACAAGTTCAAGATGGTCACTCTTTCTCAGATCCTTCAGGCCCTCCAACTTCAGGATTGGTTGGTGTCCTTGGACCTGGAGGATGCTTATTTTCATGTGCCGATCCATCTCAAGCACAGAAAATACCTGATGTTCGCAGTTGGCGGCTCGCACTATCAGTTTTGAGTCCTACCATTCGGGTGGACCTCTGCCCCGTGGGTCTTCACCAAGCTCCTAGTGGTAGTGGCAGCGTATCTCAGGAGAGGGGGGATTCACGCCTACCCCTACCTGAACGATTGGCTGATCAGGGCACATTTTCCTGAACAAGCCTTGGATCATCTCAGCGTCACCTGCGACTCCCTTCACAAACTGGTCTTCTCCCTCAATTTGAAGAAGTCGCATATGACACCTTCCCAACAGCTCCAGTACATTGGGGTGGTGAGGGCTCAACACATTCTCCAGATGGTCTCCAAGTTTCAACAAGCCCAGACTCTTCCGGCTTTCGAATTCTTAAGGGTTCTCGGCCTCATGGCATCCTGCAATTTTCTGATGCCAGATGGCCCGGATGAGAACGCGATCCCTTCAGTGGGCTCTCTGGACTCAATGGTCCCAGTTCTTAGGCAAGATGTCGGATCTCCATGTTACCGCCAAGTCAAGGTCTCCCCGGATCTTCTGTGGTGGGCCAGCAAGGAAAATCTCATGAAGGGGGAGCCTTTTTGGCAACCGTGGCTGGAGGTAACAGTAGTGACGAATGCTTCCTGGATGGGTTGGGGAGCTCATGGAAACGATCTGACCATCAGCGGTCGTTGATCTCCATCGGAGTCCAAACTACACATCAATCTTTTGGAGCTGAGAGCAATTAGACTACCACTGAAGGCTTTCCTGCCGTCTGTACCGGGAGAAAATGTCCTGATAATGACGGACAACACTGTGGCCATGCACTACCTCAATAATAGAGGAAGTGTAGGGTCACTCCCTCTGTACAGGGAGGCAATGCAGCTCTGGTTCTGGGAAATTCAAGAAGGAATCTCCCTAACGGCGGTTCACCTGGCCGGAGAGGAGAACATGGTGGCAGACGCTCTGAGCAGGCAGAGCATAGTCTCCCATGAGTGGTAACTAGCTCAGGAAGTTCTTTAAGAGATCTCTGCCCTTTGGGGACCCCTCAGGTGGAACTGTTTGCGACCGGTGCCAACCGGAATTGCGAAAGGTACTGCTCGAGGGAATTTCCTCCGAGAGGAGCTCTACGAGACATGTTTGTTGTATGTTGGTTTTTCCCGCTTCTGTATCCATTTCCTCCGATCCCCATCATTCCTCAAGTTCTTAGGAGGTTACAATGGTTGAGGACCCGCATGATCCTCATTGCTCTGGATTGGGCCAGGAGAGCATGGTACCTGGACCTTCTAGACAAGTCCATCTGTCCTCCAATACATCCTCCCCAAAGAGAGGATGTTCTCTCGCAAGAAGAAGGTCGGGTTCTCCATCCGGATGTCAAGACTCTCAACCTTCACGCATGGTTTCTGAATGGTTGAGATATAAGGATTGAGATCTCCCAGATGACGTGTTGGAGGTGTTGCTTTCAGCCAGACGGGCAGCAACAAAGTCCCTGTACCGTTGCTGTAGATTTTGCGACTGGTGCAGAGGAAAGAATGTTGATCCTTTTCAGTGCCGAATTTCCGGAGGTTCTCTCCTTCTTACTTTCTTTGGCCCACAGGAGTATCCAGGTGGGAACAATTAAAGGTTACCTGGCAGCGCTTTCTATCTTTAAGTGCTCGTCCGAGGAATGCTCCTATTTTAAGATTCCACTGATCACTAAGTTTATGGAAGGGCTCACAAATGTGTTCCTGCCGTCGCCTTCTCAGTTGACGGTCTGGGACCTTAATTTGGTCTTAACATTTCTGCTGGGTGCTCCGTTTGAACCTTTGCACGCTGGTCAGTTGAGATTGTTGACATTTAAGATTGTTTTCTTGGTTGCAGTTACCTCTGCTCGTAGAGTGAGCGAGTTGCAGGCACTTTCTTCTAAGCCACCCTTTACTTTGTTCCACAAGGACAGAGTTGTATGGAGAGTAAGTCCGTCCTTCCTACCTAAGGTAGTGTCCGAATTTCATTTAAGCCAGAAGGTGGTGCTGCCCACCGTCTTTCCTCCTCCGCATCCTAGTAAGGACGAGGAGAGACTCCATAGGTTGGATCCTAGGAGGGCATTGAGCTTTTATCTTTCCAGAATATCCAAGGTCAGAGTGGACGACCAGCTCTTTGTGGGGTATACAGGACACTGCTTGTTTCTAAGCAGACCTTGTCTAGGTGGATCATCCTCACTATTTCAGAATGCTACAGGTTGGCTGGCAAGGACCCTCCTGAGGGCCTGCGGGCTCATTCCACCAGGGGCATGGTTACATCGACAGCCCTGCAGAGGGGTGTACCGGTAAAGAACATCTGTGATGCTGTAACATGGTCTTCCATACACACGTTTCTTAAACATTATTCCCTGGATATTTCCCATGCTGAGGAGGTTGCCTTTGGTAAGGCAGTGCTTCACTCTGCCATTTAATTGGGTATGGCCCTCATTACGACCCTGGCGTTAAGGGGTTAACGGCGCCGTAAAAGGTGTCGGCGCCGTTAAACCCTTAATGCCTGATTACAAGGTCCCTTTGTGGCTCCCGACCTTAACGGCTGGTCTGGACCAGCCGTTAAAGTAGGGACACGTAAAGGGACCTTCGAGATAATTACGGTACTGCAATTTGCGGTACCGTAATTACCGCCTTCCCCAGTCCCATTGAGCCCTATGGGGCAAAAATGGGAATGGGGAAGGGCCAATGGTAAATGGGGAATTACTGCCCCGCCAACCTTGGAATGGGGTGATAATTCCCCATTTACCATTGGCGGAATTGCTAAGTTACCAGCGTTAACCATGGCGCTATTAGCGCCATTGGTTAACGCTGGAGTCGTAATGAGGGCCCATGTCTAAATTCTTCTCCCTCCTCCACTCATGGATACTGCTTTGGGAGTCTGTCATAGATGAGGAATATGTTGGAGGACACAATCCATTCGAAGAACAAGCTACTTACCAACTGGTAACATTCTTTCAACTGGATGTTCCTCCAATGTATTCCTCATCGTCCTCCCAGCCTACCCCTCTCGGATTTCCCATTCCATTACAGATTTCATTTCAACAAGGCTAAGTACAGTCAATGCTGTATTATAGGCACGTGTGCCACACGTTGTGAGGGGAGAAAAAACAAGAACTGAGAATACCGGCGCCATGCGTGCTACTTATAACATTCGATGACATCACCCTCGACGGAGGCCTTTGAGGGACATCGACCCAACGGCATCGACACAGGGCTCCCTCTGCCGAAAACATTTCCGAAGCAGCACACCTGTGGACATTACATGCCATAGATGAGGAATACGTTGGAGGAACATCCAGTCGAAAGAATGTTACCAGTTTGTAAGTAACCTGTTCTTCTCTCTCGCATTCTTAATGCACCCACTGTGGCACTGCAGTGCATGCAAAAGTGACTTGCCCGAACCCACATTCTTTTGCACCCAGGATAAACCCTAAATAATCATTTATACCACATTCCCATTCATTGGATCCTCAGATTATGCCCTGCTAGGAATGGTACAAGGAAATAATGTCCCCATACATAATGACTTCGGGAAAAGCCATTGGCAACATTATATATTGTGGCATTATGTATGGGAATGGGTTGCAGAGTTATCCCATCCTCCAATTGTAAAAAAAAAAAAAAAAAACTAAAGAAATCGGTGGTTGCTGAGGTGTCCCCGCATTGTTCAATCTAATAATGTCTCCGCAAAACACTGCAACATTTTTGTCAGCAGACATTTTTGCGTGGACATTATTACATAGAACCCAGGCAACTATATTTCTTTGTATACACTACAGCCAGGATAGGATATGACACATGTTTGCTTATTGCTAAGTAGCCCTCTTTCCCATCTTTATGTTAAGTTTTTCTGACATATATGTTTCAATGTACTTCTGCTCCCCTGTAACCCAGCTCAATAAAAGTAGTATCATGACACTGACAATAGACATAACAGGATTGGTGTCATCATCTGCTCTACTTTTGTGGGGACCAATCCAAAGCTCAGCCTGACGTTTCTTCCTTTTATGCTTACCCATGAATAACCAATCTCATGGTTAAAATGCATGAATGGGGTGGTTGGGGTAAAGCCTCTTGTGCCTGGTGGTAGATAGAAGAGGCAGTTTTCACTAGATTTCTACAATAGTGAGTCACTGCATCATCTGTCAACTGCACAGCACCTCCATTTAAAGGCACTGATGGAGCCTCTGGTAAAAACATTGGTCGACTAGTGAGTATTTCCTATGGGCTTAGCCTGTCTACTCTGTTAGCAGTGCCCCTAATGCTGTCTAGAGCCAATGTCAGTGCATCCGGCCACTTCAAACCAGTTTCCGCACATACCTTAGCTATTTTCCACCAAACCTGCTGACTGTGGCTGAAAAGGACAATGATGCTTCTGTTGTATATTTACTACTTTGAAAAGCTCCTGTATAAGCTTTGCATGAAGTGGGTGCTTTGATCATTGTTGACATTCACTCTTCCCCCAAACCTGGGGATGAAGTAGCATAGCAATGCTTTCAAAAATGCTTGTGTGTTGCCCTGCAAGTGGGGTGTGCATCCACCCATTTAGAAAGGACATGAACTGTAACTAGTACATACTTTGTGTGCCACCATTGGCATTTGTATAAAATCACACTGGAGCTGTGCAAATGGGGTGCACGGGGCAGGGCATGCTCCCTGCTGTACATTGGTTGTTTTTCCCATATGTTGGTGCTAACATAGCAAGTCCCTACAGATTAATTGTTCAGCTATTTGCAGGAACCCGGGGCATTCCATTCTTTCTTACTTCGTGTTACAATTCCCCTTTTTGGCACGTGTGCTACTCCATGCAGCATTTATGCAAAATATGCTTGTAATGCTTTTGGGGTAACCACATGTCCTTCGGGATAACACCGAAGCTGAACACTGCCTTCCCCGGGATTATTTTCCATATCTGGATCCTGCTTTTGCAACTGTTATAGTTGCTCAAATGTTTATTATGGCGAGATATGTCTCCCCCCTTCCATTCTTTATATATGGGTAAGCTGGAAATCCCCAGTCCTAAGCAGAACAGACAAGCCAGAAATTCACCTGCCTAATAACAGAAGCATCAAGGTAATTGACAAAGACTGTTTGATTAAATGTCAGCATAAAACGGGGATTGCAGTAAACACCAAACGTCTCCACGCTCTCAAAGATTTTCACATCAAACAACAGCTTTTAACTAAAAAATAAATCATAAATGATGTTGCATTTAAAAAAACCTATGAGAATTTGGGATTGGTTAAGGGATTTGTCTACATATGGAAAATATACTGGTTAGTGTTTTCATTGGATATAGTACTTTGGTCGCCCCACCTCGTACCAACCCTAAAATTGATACCGTAAGAAAGACAACATTGTAATAACCATTTATTGGCTCCTGCAACAGTTGCAAGATGGCATTTTTGGAGAACGATAATTGGTTGGCACTGGCATCACCAACCATGGATATTTGGCAGGCCAACACATGAGCAACAAGTAGTGGTAGGGGAGAGACAACAATGAACCACTTTTTTTCAGGTAAGTAAGACACCATCCCTGATTTCCTAGGCCACGAGCCAGGGCCCCTAGCTTTGAACTTGGTCTTGTCTGGCATCTCTGTTCTGAGAACATTTGGGGACTTGAGGCAGGTGCATATCTGTGGCTGGTACTAATGATTGGACACTGTTCTCTAGTTGTAAATCACGTGTGAGGAGACCACGTTTTGAATTATTCTGCTCAGCTTTTATCATGAATTTAGCTCCTTTTAATGTGGGTGCTACTACCTTCTTCAGCCTCTAGAGACTTAGTCGAGCTAATCTTCATTAATTAACCAGCACCTGGCCCTCAAAGGTTGTTTGTTCTTTCCTTAATCTAAGAGAAATATGCCTTGCACTTGGGAATTATCATCTGCTCTACTTTAGAGCTAGCCAATCCTCCCTTTTCTGCAATAACCTTGGAAGGGGGCTGCGTCTGTCCTGCACAAGTCTGTGTTTCAGCTATTTCAGCAAATCAGATCTTCCTGCAGCTTCGAGACATCTCTGGATTCTTAATTCACTCTATCATGGCAGCACCGTCCATTTTCTCCAAAATGGGCTCTTGTTACTGTTCAATTTAAGCATTTAAGCAAGCTTTATATGTATTCTTATGCATCTTGCATTTCAGCGTATACATTTATTATGATATATTTCTAGTGTCTATTGATTACAGGTAACATTCTTTATGTCTCAAAGCATGTTTGACCTAGTGTTCATGTATCTTCATGGTGAGTGTATGTTTGCTTCATGTGTAGTGCATATACGTGTATTAGTTTGGGGCGGATGTCACTTGTTCTCGCCATCTTCACTTATAGCATGTTCATGTCTTGTTGTGCTTGCAGAATCATTGCTTCTTTAATGGTTCCAGAATAAAGTCAGTAGGGTTGCCTTATTGAGTAGCATCTCTCATACTTGTGTTATTTGGGTGGGAAAGGGGCTCTGCCATGAATGATGCTCTCCTCTCTTTGCTATTTTATGGAGTTGGGGGAGGGGCAGACGCGATAAATGATGCATTAATTTGCCTCTCGACATTCCCCCCTCTGTCCGGGTCCTCGACAACACTTCCTGCAGGGCTCTCCCCCCAGTAAGGCACTTTGGCGGTTCATATCTTTGTCTCCCCTATTAGGTACCTGAATTCCTTATATGCCCATTCACACTCCAGGTCATATAGCAGCACTCCCCATCAGGTTTGCCAAATACCAACGTCCCACATTATGACAAGGGTCTCAGGGATAACAACATTTTGATCCTGGAGGGATGATAGGACTTTGTCTTATGTCCATATGAGGTAGATCATCAGTTTGTGTGCATTTGTGGATTTTCGTGTCCAGGTTTATCACCATCCTCATCCCTAGCCCCTTTTTAGCCATATCCTTGCATTGGCATATGGCTATTCTCAGGACGCAGAATCCCAATAGTACTAGTACTAGTATGGCTATTAGTATTTTGAATGCATTGGCCAGCCAGGAGGGGATCCAGGAGAATAAAAAAGAGAAGCCAGTCGCCATCTTCTAATTCTTCCACCTCCTCTATCATTTTAGTGTGGAGATCGGTTAATAATGTAATGGCCTCTGTGAGGGTTCCATTTTCCTTGTTGTGAGCAGGTGTGTATGTGCAGCAAGACGGCCAATTTTTGCGCATATGCCACCCTCTATGGCTGTTAAGTTGAGGACATACTTATTTTGAAGAGTCATGGGCCTTATTGCTCTCAGCTCTTCCTTTATGGCATTAAAGCCTTTCACTGTCATGTTAATCATTTGCAACAGCTCCAATCAGGTTTTTTGCTGCCACTGGCATTTGTATTGGCTTTCAAACTGGCAGTAAAAAGGGACGCAAAGAAAATGTTTGTTCTACCAAACCATTTATGCTCATCTGGTATGTTGTCATATGCCTTTTCCATTTTGTCTGAGATCTAGTTAGCCCTTTTTGTTCGGTTGAGGGTGAGGGACCTTTGTATTCTCAAATGTCCATCAATTTTAGGACAATTTGTAATGTGTACATAGTGGTGGGGTACTACCAGAGTGGGCGTGCTTGTCAGCATGATCAAACACAGCCCTCTCCAATTTGGGGGCAGCTTCATACATGCTTTGGATCCACAAGCCCAATACTGGTCCATCAATATGGGAGTGCCTATTTTTATACAAGACACATCAAAAATGCATCCTTTGTTTTCTCCTACTTTCACTGGGCCAGTATTCCTGAAACGTAACATGACATTTGTCAGGTTTATTATGGATAGGAGGGGACCTGCTTCATCCATTTCCCATGTGAGCAATTTTGAATATTTAGTGCATTCCTTTGCATTCTGTACCACCTCTACTGGTACCAACAGGAGTGCTTGTGCTTTACACCCCATTGTTCCTTCGATCCATCCTGCTTAAGTAAATTGCTGTCTGTATATTAATAACTGGGGTCTCTCCCAGCACTCTGGCACCCCAGGTGTCTCTTTCTCTACAATATCTAGGCATTGCAACAATTTTTGATCTACTGTTGTATCATCTCCTTTATTCAGGCCTTCTAATGTAAATTGTATCATTTTGTTTTTCATTTTTTGGTCATCTATCATAGCCTGTGTTTTTATATAGCTATTCTCATAAGGGAACATCTTTTTGACATCCATCATAAAGGGGCCTATTTTCCTTTGAATTGCCCTCTGGTCGTGCAGAGTGCTAAGTGCGTTAGTGTGCATCATGAGCAGGTATCTCTATGGCCATGAATGTCCTGGCAGTGCTTGTGGCGTAGGGAATGAGGAAGCACACATAGCAGCTCTCATCAGATGTCCCTCTCTGGGTCATGTGATGATACCTCATGTTAGGCACATGGCCAGAATCAGTCATATAAGAGTTATTTGCTGTAAGTCATCTCCAACATTTCTTTTCAGCCTTTTCAACTATTTAGTTCTGACAGAAAATCCATCAGTTGTTGATTTGTCTGCTATAGTGATAGGGGTTATATTGCTGTACCCAGGTTAGGGCACATTGTAGAGAACCAATTCTCACAACGCCAAAAGAATAAAGAAATAGAGACAGCAGAATGTGATCTGAGCGGGGCTGATTGCATAATGCAAATAGGACTTCGGGTAGCTAATGGAGCCATCCTTTCTTCAGGCTAATTTTAATCTTAGCAATTCTTTCTTTGAGAAAACTATTTAGGTGCTCACAAATTCCATTTGCCTGTGGGTGAAGTCCTGTTTGTCTGTGGGTGATAAGCAGAAGATAATACATGCTTAATCCCCAGTAGGATTGTGATGTGCTCAAAAACCTAATTTACAAAATGTTGTCCATTGTCAGTCCGAAAGACTTCATATACTTCCCACCCCGGGAAGACCTCACATACAAGGAACTTTGCAGTGCAGGTGGCATCAGAATATGTGCATGGACCAGCTTTGATCCAGTGGGAAAAGGGACATACGACTTCTAGCATATATCTGTAGCTGTTACAATTTTGGAGCATGTCTACATAATTGATATGCAAATGCTGAAAGGGTCCAGTAGGATGTGGTATTGCTCCTCTCCCTGTTCAGTGTGTGCCCTGCTGTAAACCTTAGGCAGACCATGCCGTTTATGATAAATGCTGCAACATGTTCGGTCAAATTGGGCACAAACCACTCTTCTGAAATCTGGGCTGTAAGAGTCTCTTGTGTCATGCGTGCTGGGTAATGAAGCTGGTCTAATGCTACTTTAAGTAATGCAAGGTGCAAAACTGGTTTGCCGGTGCTGTCCTGCCACCACATATCTGTAGGGGACAATGACCACACCCTATGCTTCCACAAATCCTGTACTTCTGGTGAAGCGCATCCCTGTAATTCCAAAATCTGTGCTACGGGCAAGGTATTAAAGCCTTCTTTCATTTCCATGCTGTGCTTGTGTGTATTTATTAGGTGCTGTGTCAAATTCAGATATTTCAGGAAAATAAACTGCTTTTTTGGGCCTCTGCATCAGCAGCTTGGTTATCACAGGAAATTAAATCTGCGCCCTTAGTTTGGGAGGTGCATTTCACCACAGCGATGATCGAGGGTAGTTGTAGTGCGTCTAATAGCCTGTCCAATAAAGGCGCATGCTGCACTGCTGTGCCCTCTGCGCATATGAAGCAACGCCTTTTCCAACATGACAGTCCTGCGTGTGCTGTTGATGCCACCTAGGTAGAGTCTAAAAACACTGTTTTTTCCTCGTCTTCATGTGTTTCAAGCGCCATAATGAGTGCCACTAATTCTGCTACTTGCGCTGAAAAATGTAAAGTCAATCTTGCACTCGCCCATGTCTCAAAGATTACATTCTGCTTTACTTTTACCACTGCGGTCCCCGTGTGCCTTTCATCCATGCTCTGGTTGATCGTCGAAGAACCATCAATGAAGAGTACACACCCCCTGTAGAGCATTTTCTCTGACATATGGCAAATAATCATACTGTTCAGTGTATTCGGTGCAATCATGCGCATTGTTCCCTTCCTCTGCTGGTTCTGCTTGGAACTTTGCCGCGTTCCTAACTTTGCACCTGCCAATTTTGATTGCTGGGTTCAAGATAATTACCCCATAAAGATCTCTGTGTAGTCCATGTGCTTTTGGGTTTCTCAAGAATGGCAAACAGGGAATGTTCCACATACAATGTGAGTGAACAGCCCATCGTGACACTGACAGACTTCTCAATTGCAAAGGCTGCTGCAGCCAATGATAGTTCACAAGGATAACTGCCTCTCATGACTGGATCTACGATCCCGCTGTAATATGCTAGCGGTTTGTGTCCCAAGGTAGTCTTCTGTGTCAGCGCTGCTGTCATTACTACTCCATTTGAATGCGAGAATAGGGATCACTAGAAAGGGTGCTGTGCATATTGCATCTTTTAATTAATCAAAAGCTTTTGTCACTTCACCTGTCCAGGTTATGGCACTGTCACCTTTCAGAGCAGCTTTGAGACCTTTAAGAGGGGTCTGACGTGTGTACTGTAATCAAAGAACCATGCCCTTCAGTAGTTGCAAAGTCCCAGAAATTGTTGCATTTCCCTCACTGTCTTTCGTTTGGCTGTTTTCATAATCGCTTCTGCTCTCTCAGAGGCCACTGTCCTGCCTTCTTGGGATATTAGCTGCCCTATATACAAGAGCACTTACTGGCCCTATTGTAATTTCTCCTTGTCTACTTTGTACCCCTTTTCCATCAAGACTTTCAGTAATCGTATTGAGTCTTTTTTGCACTATTCCTCTGTTTTGCTGAACACCAGAATGTCACCTACATATTGAGGGGCCGATTCATGGAACAATTGTGTGCCGAAATAGGTCACTGAGACATCCCGAATGCAGTGTACGACGTGCAGAGCGAAAGCGCACAACGTGTAGCACACACACCAAAATGAAGGCGGAACACGCGGAATGGGGAACAACGTGTGAAAATGAGGGCGTAATTGGGGAAGCACTGCTGGGAAATACATGGAATGTCCACACGCTCGTGAACAACACATATTTATGGAATCGAATAGGGAAAACCTGCGCATACCAAAAGATACGCACAGGCATAAACACATCTGCCACTGAAAGCAGACCAAAGCACCCAGCGTAGTATAAAAGTGTGCACAAACAACAAACACGCATATACAGCTACGATGAATGTCCCATTTCTCGCTGCAGTGATCGTGGGACACCGCAGGAGGAGGAGAAAAGCCAGGCCCTGCATTATTTTGCCCAGGACCAACCTTTTTAGGATGCCTGGTGACCAGGTCTATGACAGGTATAGGTTTCCACCTCATATCATCCTAGACCTGGTCACTGACTGGGAGGATGACCTCACATCACCCACCTTGTGCTCCCAACCACTGAGCCCCTTGGAAAAGGGGCTCAATGTCCTGCATTTTTTGGCCACTGGGTCATTTCAGCAGACAACTGCCATAGTTGGGGGTGTCTCACAACCCACGTAGTCAAGCTGCCTACACCAGGTGTTGGCAATCATGACTGCATGCCCCTCAGTCCACAGGCACATATACATGCCCAGAACACCCGCAGAAAGGCACGTCGTGGTCCAGGACTTTTAAAGGGTGGCACACTTCCCCAAAGTGCTCGGTGCGATAGATTGCACACATGTGGCCCTACGTCCACCTAGGGCCACTTAGAACATCTACCGCAACCGCAAGCACTGGCATTTCATCAACGTACAAGTTGCATGCGATGCCCAGGGAATCATCACCTCTGTCTATGCAAACTATCCTGGGTCTACCCATGACAGTTTCATATACAAAATGTCCGCCCTGAGCCGGGCCCTGGAATCTGGGAAACATGGCAACACATGACTCATTGGTGAGTAGAAATATCTGTGCACATGCATGCATGTCACACACAGACAAATACACAAACCCAACTAATGACAACCATCATCACTTCCACAGGGGACAGTGCATACCCTATGAGCACCCACATGATGATGCCAATACGGAACCCCACCACACCACCCCAGGTAAAATACAACGCAGCCCATATTGCAACCAGGGGCATAGTGGAACGCACATTCAGAGTGCTCAAGTCACGGTTCCGCTCCCTTGACCGCTCTGACGGGCAGCTACTATATGCACCCCCAGTAGTGTGCAGGATCATTGTGGCAGCATGTGTCCTGCACAATGTTGCAACACGGCGGGGCGTACTGATGGACATGGTGGTGCCCCCACATCCCCAACCACACGCACAGGCGCTGCGCATGGGAGGGGAAAGGTCACGTGGCAAGGCAGCCCGGACCCAGTTTATGGTCACATTTTTCACCTAAACTCCCACCCTTGCGGAGTGCACATAGGCCTGGCACATACCAGGTGACAGTCAATTGTCACAACCTTACCACCCTGAGAATGTTTCCATGGAAGTGCTACATTGTGTGCATCCCTAGCTACTTAAACATAACCAATCCCGTGTGACCAAAAGGAACACATGCAAGGTGCATATCCCACCACCCCCCTGCAAAACAGGCCATGAAAATAAATCACTGGTATGTCACCCAAACCCTCCCAACCCCCATGACCCTCGTAGGCCACACCATGACATGGTATGCAATAGCAAAAGAGCAAACCAAATGCACAGCACATGACAAAATCATCACAAAGTGCCACGTGCTAAATGGAAACAGGCCTGAGATAATTACACCTGACATGGAATCAGATGAAATGACTGACCAACAACCTCCCACACATACAAACACATACACAAATGCATGACACCAGCGGTACCATCAACAAAAGACAGAATGCCTGTTGGCATGCACATCAGGCAATCCAAATCCGTAAATCCCAAAACCGTGTGCTGTGTGTGTCCCCTGCAATACACCACTCAGCACACAGCACAGTGAGTTGCCTTTGTGTTGAGGGTACACCTTCAGCATCATATACAAAAGGACAAGCAACAAAAATTACCCTTTGAGGCATGTACACGATCCAAAAATTGTAAGTGATCATGCGCTGCAGGGACACAGCATACCAGAGAAGGCAATCTGTGTGCACGTGTGGGCATGGATGGGTGGTTGTATGTGTAGTTGTGTGTTGGGTAAGTGTGTGTGTCAGTAGGGACATGCACACAATACATGCATGTGAAATGAAGTGACCCTCAGTGTCCTGTACACATCACGTGAACATTGCCCTTGTGGACCCCCCAGTGTGATAGACCACACCAATCCCATGACACCTGAAAAGTAAATCCAACACAGGAACATCCATTGACCAGCAGAACACATCATGTACATAGTACCCCACATTGACAATGTCAGACAGTGACCAATCACTGTAGCCCAAGTGTACCAACTTGACATTGTCACCACACAGCACCCTCCCATCATCAGTGTGGCTTTGCCAGTGAAAGGGTGCAGGCTAACGTCTACAGCATGAAGTGCATCAACCACCTATACAGGCAAGTAATGAAAAAACATCACAATCAACTTCAAAAAAGCACAGTCTAAAAATATACTCACCAAAATTGATTGCACACATGCCGTGGAGAAAACATCCTTAATCCCCACTAGGGCTGTATACACAAGTAGGACTGCAGACTGGCCACAGATATGACAAGTCCAATGCCCCTGTGTAATTTGCTGTCACACCGATCCATCCTTACAAGCCTATGGAAAGGTGAAGCAGGAGTGGCATATGTGTCAGGGCCCCAAGCCACAAACACATACTCGAGACAAGCTTGTATGGGCCCAGCTGGAACACACAGTGGATGCTTTCAAATGCCACAATGCACCACACTGTCACATGAATGCACAATTGACAAACAATAATATAAAAAAAAAATGGCCCTGGGAAGGGGACGCATCCAGGAGGGGGTAGGTACAGGGTGCACCTCAACACCCACATGCGATGATGTTGAGATAAAGAAAAACCTCCATGGGCTCAAAGCCTGCACGGCCCGACCTGTGTGGAAGATAAGTCATCGTCCTAGTCACCCTCTTGATGTAAATCAGAAGGTGGACGTGGCACAGTTGCCTGACCATGCCTATCCGCAGCTTGCCCCTCCACGGCAGCAAGCATGCAGGTCTGGTACGCCTGGTCCTGTGTGGCAATGGCATGTAGGAAAGCATGCAGCACCTCACATGATACACTTGCTTCCTTTTGCAAGGTATCACATGTAACACAGAGTTTTGCCTGCATGGCCTCACATGACATTCAGAGCATCTCCCAGCTTGCACGTAGCTCAGCCGAGATGGATGGTGTTTTCAAGCGGCTCCAGCCTCACTTCTGACCGCTGCCTCTAGGACATCAAGAGCACACCCAGAGTAGATCTGAGGGATCAGTGTTCTTCCCTGAGAGCCTCCCTGTGTGCCTCTACCTGAGCAGCAAGTGCTTTGCGCAGAGACACAATTTCAGCCCAGCGAGCCCTGTTTGAGGCCACCATGCCCAGCCTGAGTGAGTGGCACATGGACTGCGTTGCCTTCTGCTGGAGCTCCACCTGCCTATCAGGGGGGAGCATGGATTGGGCCACACTTTCCATGCCTTGAGCAATCATCTCAATAGCTGCCCCCTGTTGCTGTGAACTGGCATACATGGCATGCTCCCATTCAGTGCTCCCCGGTGGCGCACGTCCACCGCATTGCTGGACATTACACCTGCGGGACCCAAGGAGCCATGGTCATTGCTGGGTTGGCACCACCCGCGGCTGCAGGACTGCATCCCTCCGTCGACCTGATGCCCGAGGAACATAAGCAACTGGTGTGGAGTGTGACCATGCGCCCAGAACCACCACAGGCGGACGTTCTAACACTGCCTGGCCCCTCACTGCAGGTGTCGTAGACAGAAGATCATCCACATCAGGATCACTGACCGGCGACGAATAGTCATGATGCGCATCCAATTCAACAACGTGCTCAGTGTTCATCAGAGCTTGACTGATTGCCAGCTCTGGACACGACGGTCTGGAGCACAAATGGGTTCTCGTGACCTACCACCCCATGACCCCCACTTGTGCCGGGTTGTTGATGTAAATTCAACCCCGTGCCTGGAATGACATCCTCATCCTCTGGCTCCATTGCGTCATCACCTGTAACGTGAACAAAACAAACATGAGTAGACATGTCTGCAGCACATAACACACACACATAGACATCACTACATCGACAGCCAACACATGAAGCAGACATGTCACACACAATTCAAACTCCGACATGTATCCAATGGCATTGATATGCAACGGCATCCCAAAAGCAGAAATGGATGCGTGTAAATTGCAAAGCCTACACATGTACTGATTGTAGTATATCACCTTCATCACACACAACCTCTGGCAGGCACACATCACAGGCAGAAATGACAGATGTCAACAAAAAGATGGCACATAGCATAAGCATGTTTGAACATCCAAATGGCCACAGTTGCAAGTAAATCAAAACACACAATGACACGCGTAATATGGATGTAGACATGCATCACTAAATCATCATCACCAATATAGCTGAATCGATCTGCAGCTCGTCCCGTACCGGGCGTCAAGTGCCTTGAAGACATAGTTAATGTCCCGAGCAAAGCAAGGTCCTTCAACGAGGTATGAGGGACCATAACGCCCGGTAAGGTCCGAGTTGCTGGTCCATAAAGCATTTACAACACCCTTCAGGGCCCGAGTCAGCACTTTGTGCAGTGAATGTGCCAAAAACCATGATTTAGTGCGTCAAATCACTAAGCCCAGGTTCCACCAGTATTCTCAAGTGGGGTGGGTGTACTCGTAGTGCACGACAGTGCACCTTCAGGATTGTGCCGGTTTAACATAATGGACGCAATGCTGAAATCTCAGCAGCATTTTTGTAAAATAACAACATTTACAATTTGACAAAAATGCTGCTGAGAACACGTGTAAATAAACACTTTAACACACACCAAAGTAAGTAGCTGCAATGTTGCACAAGACAAAGTTGAAGCTGCTTGCACCTGTGTATGTGTAAGTGTTCATATAAACCCGTATGGTGTATATGAACACCTTCCTATACAGCAAAGCAAGCAGCTTCAACGTTGCTTGCTTTGATGTATGTGAAAGTGTACATATACACACGTGCAGACAGCTCTACGGTAATTACAACCCGATTGGCAGGCTTAAATCAATCTGCCGCCTATACCAGTTATCTAAAAGGAAGGAAAATGGTTTGTTACCTATGGTCACTCCAACCGGAGGTTTCTTTTGTGGGTCTGGTGTATCTGATAGGATTGAACACATCAAGTCACTCTGTGGGCTGTCTTATTGTGGGTATAAATTCCTCCCTATCCCATTGAAAGTGTTTCCTCCCACCACGGTCACACTCCCTATTCTGGATGTAGGTCTCTGTGCTCCTGAATTTGTGTTCCATGCCGCCACTGTGTTCTGTTGCACCAGTGCTTGCAATTGCATTGTGTTTGTTATATCTGCATAGGAACTTGCTGTGTTTTTGGTGCCTGTTGTTCTTACATCAGTGTTTGTTGTGCTTGCTGTATTTTCAGCGCATATGTCTGATACTGTGTGTGATCTTGGGCATAATATTCAGGTGGCTCTGCACTGTATGGTGGAGAATATGCCACACCCCTTGGATCCTGCCAGTTCTGTTGTATCCCTCCCCTGCTTCTACACTTTGGAGATGTGTACCATTTTCCCACCTGTCCAGCACTGCTGATGTGGTCCCACAGGTCTGGACTATCCTCCATTAAACCTTCCTCCTTGTGGAGCCTGAAACTCACCCCCTCTTCCTCTGTGTACAAACACTCTCCCTTGTGGTCAATAACTATAATCTCCCCTTCCTGCAAAATTACCTCCATCCATTGACTGTGCCTACTGTACATTCAGTGTGACCACTCCTTCCCACTCGTCAACATGGCTAGTTTTTTTTAACTAACTTCGCTTCCGCCAGCTTTCTTTCCTCGAGTTTCTTCCAGGCCTTCTCTTTCATTAATCTACAATGGTGAACTATAGGTAATTGAATCTTTGGCCATGGTTTTGCTTACATTCCCACCAGTTTTTTCAGTTGTCTTTTCACTTGCTCGGGTAACGCCTGACATAATATACGATAGTAAATTGCTATAGTCTTGCCCCATGGATCCGTCGTCTCAAGACACCATCTTCCTTGAATATAAGCAACGGGGTCTTCATCATTGTGCATCTTGCGTGTCATAATTGCACTCATGTCTGACGTACCTGGGTATTGCACTCTGAGTGCTCGCCACACATCTGATCTACAGTTATTGAAGGGTGCTCCATCATGAGCCATATTCTGAGCTGTTACCCATGGATACCATGCGAGTTTCCAAATGCCATCCATTCTCTCCCCAATGGTGGCAGCAAGCAAGCTTTTTATGTCACCCACCGCTAACGTCATTCCTGCTGTCAGTCTTTCTAATTCATAAATCCATTTGCCTGCTCCCGATGTTAAAGTTGACAATTTAAACCTCAAATTATCCTTATCCATTTGTGGCCATGGTATATATTGCAGTCGTACTCCCTCCTTTTCTAGCAATGGGAATTGCATACATTCTGCACGATAGTCAAATCCAGTTGCACCCTTTGTTTTTACAGCAGCATCTGTCATGCTAGTTTTCTTTTGTTTGCCCTGGTAAAGTTCTCCACCTGTTTACATATAGGGTTGTTTTGTTCAAACTACTCAATCGTCCCTTTGGATGTTTGGGATATGCTGCAGGTTCTCGCCTTCTCCCTTCTGTTTCTTCCAAGCAGGACCACGTGAACTCCTTTTCTGGTATTGAACTTATTGAAAGGCCTAGTGTGGCCCCTTCCCTTTCCTCATTTTAACTTTCATGCTTTTCCTCATCTAAAAACATTGTCCTTTCATCATTCCCTTTGTCTTCTCTGTCTTCAACATTTCATTTGATCAGGGGGCTCATTTCGTACAATACCTTCAATGCCTTCTCTAAGCGCCCTTCTCCTCTCTGTGGGGATCCTACTACAGTCCTCTGTGTCTTCTGGACTGCACCAATATCCCTCCTGCCACTGTACAAATTACCAATCCTCCTTCGTATTGCTGCTCCTTCCTCTTCATTTGAAGAAGTATAGTCTCTTAACATCTCCTCCACTTCCCTATCATATCCCTCCAGATTCTCATCTCTTCCCTGCTCCTTCCTCTTCTATTTCTTCCTTAATGTTCCACTGTCTCTCTTTCTTCTCTGCGCTTCTTCATCCTTTCCATGTCTTCCCTTTACAACTTTGTTCTTTCCCTTTCTTCTATCTCTCAGTCCTTCTCTTCCTGTTTTCTCATTCTTTCCTTCCCTCTCATTTCTTTCTCTTTCTCTTTCCTCTTATTCCCTTCTCTTCTTTCTGTTTCCTCTCCTCTGTATCTGCTTCACTTTGCCCCCTTCCCTTCTCTTCCTCAAGTTGTTCCATTCTTTTTCTTCCTACTCCTGTTTCTGTCTCTGTCGTATCTTTTCCCCCTGTTTTCTTTTCTCTTCTTTGCCCTGTCTCTCTTTATCTCCCCTTTCTTTGTCTTTAGGATCATCCATATCCATATTCCTCCCATCCAATTTAAGTAATATCTGTCCCCCCACCCACTCATTCTGAGTGATCACTGTCTCTCCCTTATTGCTCTACCTTCCTCTCTGTTTCTGTATTTATTCCACAGCCTCTGTCAGCTTTGTTTGCAATTTGCAGTGTTTGCTATATTCATTGTGCATACACTGGCTTGTGTTCATTCAATTTAGCTCCACTTATAGCATCTTCACTACTGTAATAGGTAAGCGCATATGCGGGGATAGTGTATCCTCCTCCTGCTGCTGCTGCTTTTAATTCTTTCAATGGGTAGAATCCCTGCCCTTCGTCTGGCAGATCAATGCTCTGGGGAGAAGGAGGTGCAGGTGGAGTAGAAGGAGGAGGAAGAGGAAGAGGAGGAGGAGGAGGAGGAGGAGGCGTAGGTGGAGGAGTCAAGGGCCCTGTGCCCTGTACTTTCTCCTTCATGCTGATTAAGCATCCACTCCCTCAGGGGTTGCTCTTCAACCTCGTCCCGGAACATTTTCCATAACTCTAAAATAGCCAATCTTTTCTGTAACTTTTTTCCTTTATACTCAGCATGTAAATATGTCATCATGTGTTGCAGCACTGATTTCGAGAGTGTACCCTCTTGGAGGCCAGGCAAAAACATTTTGCCTGCTGTGCCATGAACCCACTCAGAGTGGTATTTGCTAATTTTGTACTTGTACTGTGGGAGATATGTGCATAAAGGCATAAGGTGAATGTCTCATCCTATGATGGCACATCACACTCTTGACTGCTGATACTTACCGGACCTTAAAAAACCTTCAGGCCCAATATTCCTTCACTTCTTGGACCTTCCCTAAAATTGATAAGCTAAGAAAGACATCATCGTAATAACAAATGATTGGCTCCTGCAACAGTCATTTTTGGAGAACGATGATTGGTTGGCACTGGCATCACCAACCTTGGATATTTGGCAGGTCATCAGCACAAGAGCAAAAAATAGTGGTAGGGAAAGAGACAAGGAACCGATTTCCGAGGCCATGAGCCAGGACTCCTAGCTTTGAACTTGGCCTTCTCCGCCATCTCTGTTCTGAAAACATTTGGGAAGCTGAGGCAGGTGCATATCTGTGTCTGGCGCTAATGAATGGACATGTGTGAGGAGACCATGTTTTGAATTATTCTGCTCTGCTTTTATCATGCATTAAAGGATAGTTCCGGGACTTTTTTTTTATTGTTCCTATGGTTCGGCCATGTGTTTTTAAGCATAAATCGGTAGATCGTAGAAAACTTTCCTATGGACCTTACCCGACTTTTCGTGCATTAACGCACTCGAAAACATCCGCCATTTTATGATAATCCTATCATTTCCCCCCATCGCCCTGGCTCACCTGCTTTTGCGGCACTAAATCAAATCCCCCGCCCCTGAGCCTGACATCAGCAGACGCGTACCGCCCATTTCCCGTTTCGTGTCAACAATCGCTGCGCCTCAGCTAATGAAGTGTCGCCATGGAAATGGCAGGACGCCTCTTTCCTCAATAAGTATAAACACACCGTTTCACAACACACAGCAGCAGATTTTCGAATCCATTCCTCTCTCTGTGTTACTTTGAGTATTCTGTGACTCGTTTCTGTGCTCTGGTCAGCTACCTTCGTTGATTGTAGCCCGTGTGAACAGATACCAGTACCACCGCTATAAATTATTTTACTTTCTTTACCACACAATGGCTACAATAATGCCGTATATGTACGAGCCCGAGTACACCGAGGAAGAACTACTGGAAAGGCAAGCACGCGAAAACGATGGGGATTCGGACGGCAGTTGGGAGGACCAGTCAACGGATGAAGAGCCTGGACCATGTCGCATGGACGGCGTCTCCACCTGGTGCACGTGCAATCGGTGCGAGCTAATGCCAACTGAGGAGGAGAACTGCTGCTGCCGTGAAAATTCCAGGTGCTTGGCCTACATTTCGGAAGGCGAGCCAAGTCCGCAATGCATCACCGAGCTGCCAGAGTTCAGGGAAGCCTGCCTCTCACGGACCGTGTTGAGGATGATGATGGTGCTTATGCACGAACTTCGCGGCACTGTTCGTCCGCGTAATCCGAGTAACGAGTAAGTATACTCTGGTTGTGATGTCAGTGATGCCACTACTATGTCATGGTCGTCTCCCACATATAAAATTACATCTACATATCATTCGAATGCATGTAAATTGGTTCCATATTGTGCATTTTCTAGATAGAATTTTTTTCAAAGCAGAATGACATTTTTTACCTGAATCGACAGTGATAAGAAAGTTTTGTCATTTTAATACAGTTTGCGTCTTTCATTTTCACAGGTGTTACAGGCTGGTGGCCTATCGTTGCTTCACTTGGTGGCTTCACGGGAGGCTCGGACACCGCGTTCGGAGAGTAATACCTGCCTGTGCGGTACTTGCCATTAGACAACATTTCCCCAGCGACAGTGGACAATACCGCGGATTTTCCCTGGGTGTGCTGCAACCGGAACTTTACAATGTGTAATGTTTATTATTTATGTTCAATTGAAATTAAGATCTAAAATAAAACCCAACATATATTTTAACAATGGTTGTTTTGATTTTTTAAATGAATCTAGTGTGTCTCCATTGAATAGTCTTCCTGTGCCTTGTCTTGTCACACCACATGTCTCCGGCCAGCATCCTCCCTCACGCAGGCCGCCCAATAAATCATCCTTTTGGGCACCGGGTACAGAGATGACCCCCTCTGGCCCGTGCCGCCCCGTGTCTCCTGCCAAGCATCCCCCCTCACGCTGGACGCCCCCCTGCAATCCACATAAGTGTGTCTCCATTCACGAGTCTTCCTGTGTCTTGTCTGCACGACCACCGCCCCAATCCACCCCCCCACCCTATCAAAGGCAGTTCGCACCGGGGTACTTGCGCTGGCAAGTGGAGCTGTCAGGGAGCGATAAAGGCCAAGAGGTGCCAAAGACCATGTACACTTCAAAGTGGTCTATAGAGCATGGGTTGTTGTTCCCATGTCTACCTCCAGACCCTGTGTCTCCTGCCAAGCATCCCCCCTCACGCTGGACGCCCCCCTGCAATCCACATAAGTGTGTCTCCATTCACGAGTCTTCCTGTGTCTTGTCTGCACGACCACCGCCCCAATCCACCCCCCGCCCTATCAAAGGCAGTTCGCACCGGGGTACTTGCGCTGGCAAGTGGAGCTGTCAGGGAGCGATAAAGGCCAAGAGGTTCCAAAGACCATGTACACTTCAAAGTGGTCTATAGAGCATGGGTTGTTGTTCCCATGTCTACCTCCAGACCCCGTGTCTCCTGCCAAGCATCCCCCCTCACGCTGGACGGCCCCCTGCAATCCACATAAGTGTGTCTCCATTCACGAGTCTTCCAGTGTCTTGTCTGCACGACCACCGCCCCAATCCACCCCCCGCCCTATCAAAGGCAGTTCGCACCGGGGTACTTGCGCTGGCAAGTGGAGCTGTCAGGGAGCGATAAAGGCCAAGAGGTGCCAAAGACCATGTACACTTCAAAGTGGTCTATAGAGCATGGGTTGTTGTTCCCATGTCTACCTCCAGACCCCGTGTCTCCTGCCAAGCATCCCCCCTCACGCTGGACGGCCCCCTGCAAACCGCATAATGCCACGACATATACACGTCATTCATTCACAAACACACCCCAGTTTCGAATCCTTTATAACCCACTTCATATTTCTAATGAGCACTTCTTTGCGCTTTGCTAGTCGACCCGTGAAGGTGCTGGTTATCTGCTCTTCGTCTCTGAACTTCCGTGACCACTTCGAGGAAACTCCTCAGTTTGCAACCTGTGAACTGCTCCCTGTTCTACGACAAGAAACTACTCTGATCCCTGCATCTAACTGTTTGTTCATCAAGGTAAGGCCATGTACCATAATCATTTTGCGTCCAATTTCTTTTCGTTCAAGAAAGTACATGCAAGGAACTAGTCACATGTTCTGAGTTTACATTCGTATTCATAGAGAATTGTTGATCTTTACTTTTCAGAACTTTCCACAATGCCTGCCTGTTCCATTGGCGGTTGCCCTTCGAAGACCCATAATAAATCTGAAGGTACTATAATGCATGTTTTCCCTAACACAATAGATCAGATAAGAGAATGGGTCCGATATTGCGGATATCCACCGTCTGAGCTTGAAAGTAGAGTCCTAGAAGTCTTTGCGGACAAGAGGGGTGATCGATACCGCATCTGCAGCAGGCACTTTACCTCTGACATGTACTCCACATCATTGCTAATAAAGAAGAACACACCGCGAGCGAGGCGAAAATTGCTCTCAACCGCTATTCCCACTCTATTCGTCCACATCCCTCCACTGGTGAGTCAAGTTTACGTATTTATCTCTCGGCCTTGCGGTAGTGTGTAGCATTAGCTAACAATAATTTCCCCATTTATGTATCCACTCAATATGAAGGCGGAAGATTCTCCATCCGTGTCGTTATTGCAGTCATCAGCCACTTCAAGCGCCTATCGGGTAATCTTACTTGGCTATTCTGCCACTGACTTGTTTTAGGCATGTAAATCAATAGTTTTAATTTATCGTGTAATTATTTTACCTAATGGTACACCCTTGTACTCGTCCTCTAGTCTTTCTTTTCAGTTACAATTATTGTTATCCAAAATAATGCAAGTACTGTCTTTCAGGGAGATGCTGAGGAGTCCAACGTATTGACGACTACCGTTGATGTCACTCAGATGCTCGAGGTACGTTTCAGGACAGTTCCACCGATGGAGATCATCAGATCTTGCATTCTTGTAGCGTGATTGTTACACACAATGTTTCTTTCGTTTTTAGCCATTGATATGTCCTTCTGTCGTCGCCCTCCTATGTGTCTTCTTTTTTCAATATTGTGTTCATTACTAATGAAAGTCCTATGTTTCAGGGAGTCGATGGAGCATTAGTCCAAGAAGAAGGGGGAGCATGCAGTTACGGGTCGGCGCAACAGCTTGCAGAAGTGTGCACCGCAGTTACATCGTCCCTTGATGTTCTTATGCATTTCAAGGTATGGATACTGACAGTTCGATCAAGCGAAATCATATGACGTGATTACATCCGCTATACTTCCTTCTTTATTAACGCAAGTACTATGTTTCAGGGAGATGACGGAGCTTCTTCTACAAGAACATCACCCCTAGTAGTTGATGCAGATCTCTGGGTGGTGACACTTCCAACGATCGAGCAAATCGAATCATATTTACATATCCATTATTTATTTTAGACAACTGATCATTTGTGCAGGTCTATTTAGATGAGCCGTTCACGCCTGCACAAAGTTTCTGTTCTTTTTATCAAAATAGAAAACCATACTAATGCAATTACTGTGTTTCAGGGAGTCACTGAAGCATCATCTTCAATAATATCATCAATGGAAGTCTATGAGGAGCCCGAGGTATGGATCTTGACAGTTCCATCTAACTAGATCAACAATGCGTGAATAATTGTCGTTTGAATGTTCTACACAAAGCGTTCATTCGTGTTTTGCTATTGAGATGTACGTGGGTATTGGTCCCCAAGTACATTTTGTGTTTTCGATATTATTATACATACTAATGAAAGTTCTATGTTTCAGGGAGTCGATGGAGCGTCAGTGCGTGATGGATGTGCTTATCATGAAAATATAGTCGTTGCAGCGCAAGAGGAAGTGGAGACATGCACACACGAGTCGGAGCAACAGCGTCCTGATGTTGAAGTTCGAGGCAAGAAAGTTTCAAAGAAAAGAAAGCAAAAGAAGGTTAGTGTCCTGGTCACTATATTATGTTGTTTTTCACTGTTAATAGTTCAATACTGTAAATTGTGTTTAAACTGAACATCCCTTTTCCAATCTGTCCTCTAGTTGCGAGTGGGTGTACGAACTAGATCTACACAGACAGTGAAGCAAACGAGAGATGTTGCTTGTCAAACCTTTTGGCAGGGACTTGAGACTGGAGATGCATCGTGCCAATGGGAAGAATATGAAGTGATTGACAACGGAGCTATACCACATCCAGCCATTGATAGTGAATGTCCTCCTGGTAGTTCGGATGCAGTCGGAGATAAATTCACAGAATCCACACCCGCAAAAACTATGGCAGCGAGAAAGTTGAAGAAATTGTCCTATTCACCCATTGCCGGAGAAGGAACAGATGTTGCAATGGAAGAGAATGAAGTGGACTACAATGAAACACCTTCAATATCACTGAACATAGCGGAAGACGATATCAGAGATTCTACCTTTCATGTGAGTGACATGTCCTCAACGTTACAGGCCGAACCAGCTGGGATGCAGAGTGACAGTATAAGGAAAGAGGCCAAATTCATTGTATTCGATAGTTGTTTGATTGATATTATTATTCGGTTGAAATGTGGGCATTCGGTAGGTGGGGAAGTATGTGGGGAGCCATTGATTAATGTGACTCGTGCAATTCGAGGCACTAACCTTAAAATACATGCCACCTGTACAAAATATCATCCTTTCTCATGGTCTGCACAACCCATGCTGGGACAACTGCCAGCAGGCAATCTACTTTGTGCAGCGGCTGCACTTTTTAGTGGTTCAAGTTTTAAAAAATTAGAGTCTTTCTTTCAGTTTGTGGGAATCCATTTCATTGCGAAAACTCAGTTCTACAAATACCAAACCGATTATCTATTTCCAGCCATTAGCGAAGCTTGGAGAATGGAAAAAATGTCTATTGATAGTACATTCGCGGGCAAACGGTTCAGGCTAGCCGGTGATGGACAGTGCGACAGCCCAGGATTTTCAGCCAAGTACTGCACCTACCACTTTCAGGACATGGAAAGTAAGAAAATTGTGAGTTCGGTGGTCGTGCAGGTGTCACAAAGTACATCCTCAGTGGCCATGGAGAAAGTTGGCTTTGTAGCATCATTGCAAGAACTACAATCGCGGGGAATGGTGATCGACCTGATAGCCACGGACAGACACGTTTCAATTGCCAAGACAATGAGAGAAGAGTACAAAAATATAAATCACCAATTTGACGTTTGGCATCTTGCAAAAACAATCAATAAAAAATTGTCGGCTGCAGGTAAAAAAAAAAGACATGCAAGGTATTTCACAGTGGTCCAAGTCAATCAGCAACCATCTTTGGTGGAGCTCAAAAACATGTGGAGGGTCGTTGGAAATTCTACTGGAAAAATGGCGGTCAGTAATGCTACACTGTACAAACGTTCACCGCTGGAACACGAACCAACATTTCCACAATTGTGAACATGGCCATTTGTCCACAGAGGAGGCACGGAAGAAGAAGTGGTTGATTCCTTCATCACCCACTCACAAAGCCATTGAAAAGATTGTATTTGATAAAACTATAACAAAAGCTTTGAGGGGACTCACGGAATTCTGCCACACAGGAGATTTGGAGGTGTTCCACAATATGTGCCTAAAGTACAGGCCAAAACGATTGCATTTTGGCATGGAGGGCATGATAAATCGGACTCTTTTAGCGGTCTTGGCACATAACCATAATGTTGGCCGTCAACAAAGTAGGACGACCGGAACTTTAGGGACGCTTCGCTACAATAAGGCCTTCACTAAAAGAAGTAAACAATGGGTGATCAAACCAGTGTTTGAGGATATGCAATATGAGTTTATTGAGAGACTTATTGTTGACGTCCTAGATAGGCACATAAATGGAGTTGTGAACGAACCTGTGCAGGGGACAACTGCATTGCCACCCAACATTGCCTCTGTTCCATGTCCACCTAAAGAAGAGCTCATTGAGAAATACACATCACGGTTTAAATGATTGTAATTTGATTGTCTGTTCTCTCGAGTCTCCTCATGTCGCAGGCCCATTGAATATGTGTATCTATCCAACCTTGTTCATTTGCGCATTAAATTAAACCAAACAGTAATATAAATCATTTTTCAAAAAATATAGAATGTCTCCGTATTTATGGTTCTGTGGGGCTGCAAAGCACGCAGACAAAATGCAAAGATGGAGTGTAAATTTCAAGTCCTGTGAGATGGCCTTACACTGAATGTAGCTAACTAGGAATGTGTGTTCGTTCAAAGTGAAGGTCAGCTGCTTTGATTTTTTCTCGGGTGCCAGAATGGCCCACGACTCAGTATAAGGTTCTATTGTTATTTGACCTTGACAGGCCGGGACCACGTAAGAAACGATAATGAATATAATTTCAGAAACGAAAGCCATTTCATGTTCGTTCATTAGAAGAAATAACGTCGGCATAGAAGGAGTGGTATTTCGGGGCTGCCCTACGCACAGACACAATGGAAAATGCAAATATAATGTAAGTAACTCTTTAGATGAGTTTATACCGCAATCTAATTACTATACAGTAGCTTTAAAGACGGGTTAAGTTGTACTTGTTCGTTCTATGTGGCATATTGTTTTGTACCGCGCACTATCTTGGGGAGAACCGTCTCCTTTTACGGAAGCACCTCAAAACCTTCCTCTTTGCTTCTGCTTTCTCTCTCCCTCTCCCCTGCTACAACTGGTCCACTGTCTGCGACCTCGGTCCTGGGCCCTTCCACTCTCCACCTGCACTCCCTGTCAACCCCTGCACTGGGGGACTGTCTCAGTATCCTACAGCCCCCCCTTGACGTATAAAACCCAGTTGCACTGTCCTACCTATGAAATAATTTCCCGACCTAATATATAAAATGAATAATTTGAATAAAGATCTGATGGTGAGACTAATTTCATTTTTTATGTTTTTCAAACAGGTACATCATCCATTATTGTCTGTGTCACGAGTACCAGACACCGGCGGATGGCTTCTATAATCGCCAATTGCTTCTCCGCGTGAACAACGTTAGCACCCTGACCATTTTGTGGGACGATCGCCAAGTACAAGTATGCCCTTACGCGGTACTAACGGCTAGATGCAACATACAGACCGTTGTGGTGGCCTAGTGCCTCGTTGTTGGAACAGCCATGCGATTATCAGTGCGACCGAAGAGCTTATTTTATCGTAAACCAACACCCTGTGTACTGCACACGAACATCGCTTGCCTCAAGACGAAATATTTTGGATCGAGAGCAAATAAAAATTAATTGATCTAAGACCCTGTGTACAGCAAAGGAACATTGTGTGCCTCGAAACGAACTTTTTGGAACGTGAGCAAATAAAAATGCAAATCGCTGAATATTCTCAAAACATTTGATGTCCAATAAATGTACTTTGCCAAATGTACAATCTTGCCGTTTGCTTTTAAACCACAGTTTCATATTCCGAATTGTGGCGCTGTATTGTGAGATGATCTAAGAACCTGTGTACAGCAAAGGAACATCGTGTGCCTCGAAACTAACTTTTTGGAACGTGAGCAAATAAAAATGCAAATCGCTGAATATTCTCAAAACATTTGATGTCAAATAAATGTACTTTACCAAATGTACAATCTTGCGGTTTAATTTAAAAGTACAGTTTCATATTCCCAATTGTGGCGCGCTGTGTTGTGTGAGCTCATCTGTGTTGATTTCCTGGTTCTGTGTGGAGTCGCGTAGAAGACGCCTGGGCGCGTTTGCCTACGCAGCACAGTCACGTCACGGATAGAGGCGGGGAATATGAATGTTTTGATCAAGTCTGTTTCAGGGGCGGGGGATTTGATTTAGTGCCGCAAAAGCAGATGAGCCAGGGCGATGGGGGGAAATGATAGGATTATCATAAAATGGAGGATGTTTTCGAGTGCGTTAATGGACGAAAAGTCGGGTAAGGTCCATAGGAAAGTTTTCTACGATCTACCGATTTATGCTTAAAAACACATGGCCGAACAATAGGAACAATAAAAAAAGTCCCGGAACTATCCTTTAATATGGGTGCTATCACCCTCCTCAGGCGCTATAGACTTAGTCGAACTACTATTCATGCAATTTTAAGCTTTTAATCAGCTGGCAATCAAAGGTTGTTTCTTCTTTCCTTAATCTAAGAGAAATATGCCTTGCGCTTTGGAATTATCTTCTGTTCTACTTTAGAGCCAGCCAACCCTCCCTTTCTGCAATAACCTTGGAAGGCGGCCGCATAGCCACTGTCTGGCCTGCACGAATCTGTGTTTCACCTTCTTCAGCAAATTGAATCTCCCTGCAGCTTCGATGCATCTCTGGATTCTTCATCGATTCTAAACGTGGCGGCACTGTCTATTTATCTCCAAAATGGCCGTTTGTTAATGTTGCACTTCTGTGTTTTAAGCAAGCTTTATTTTTTTTTTAAACTTTGTCATATATTTTTTTAAAACAGAAACACAATGCACTGCCAATATGACATAAATGTCCATAACTTTGAAATACTCATTACTGTCAGCTGAAAAAAGAAACTGAGCCCTGGGCCCATCAATGCCGTCTCACTGCCCACCCAATAAAAAAAACATTGCTAAAGCTTCACCTGGTCTCTCCCGTATTCCAGACCATGATACCACACATTGCCCCCCTTCATATACCTCCCGCATTAAGTAGCCTCTTCTCTTGCAGAGAGAGTACCCCGCACAGGGTCCCAAATATCCGGGGGCTGGTTGCCCAAAGGCATTTGTCATGATGCCTACCTCCAAGGAGCCAGGTCCGACCCAGCAACCCCAGAGGCAGGCATCATTCCCCCCAGGGAAGTGCCAGCGGGCCCAAGCTGGGGCCCTTTGGACACAGTCCTGGCGCCTTAGGCGCCAGGCTCATGTTAGACCCCTGTCCTGGCGCCTTAGGCGCCAGGCTCATAAAGCTAGACATGTGTTCAAGTGTTTTAATGTGCACTTACCTGATGCACACCATGCTGCTACATCCAGGCCCTCTTGAGGCCAGAATGGAACTACTTTACCTGCGGGACTACTTTCTACCCGGGTGTGGTCGGGGAAGGATACATACCTGATCGGAGGAAGGATACACACTTGGAACTTCTTCCAAAGTTATTTAAACCACACCCGATCAGCAACTCACGCTTCGCGTTGTTCTGCTCCTCGCAGCTGGACGCTCACCGTGTCAGCTCCTGCATCTGGCCCTCAGCCACGCCTGTCAGTATCCTGGGTCACCTGCAAAGGGAGACAAAAGACCTTACCTGCTAAATCAGCACCACAGAGACATCACACCGACGATCCTGAAAAGGAAGACATCATTTTAAAAGCATTTCGCTACGATCGCTGCAGCGCTGCATTTCACTCACCTATCCTGGACGCCACCATCTTCAGCAGCGATCTTCCGGATCCACAGCCACTTCCCAGAGCCTAGAGAGAAAAAGACAAGAACAAGGTGAGAGAAGGAAGGAAATAGGAAAAGCTCAGTTTCCTTCTAAGTCTTACCTGTTGGGTCATTCCCATTTCATTTCGGGTCTTGCCGCTTCCAGGCATTTTCCGGACACCGGCCCCTATGGGGAAAAAAGACAAAGGGCCTCATTACGAGTATTGCGGTAAGTGGTAAAATTGGAGGTAACTGAGTTACCTCCAATTTCACCACTATGCCAATTTATGAGTTTGGCTTTGAGTGGAAGATTTACCTCCAGCAAAACCCTGGAGGTAAATCTTGCCATTCAACGCCCAAAAATCTGCAGAATTGGTGAAATTACCACAGCTGTAATTATGTTGCGGTAATTCTGCCAAAAATGCCCCATTGGACCCAAAATGAATGGGGATTTACATCACTACGACCACTTGTAATCAGACGGAAATCCTGCCTGACCAAGTGGTGCTAACGGTATAGCCGTTTGGTGGTATTTCAGAAGATTTTCTTCTGAAATACCTCCAAACTCGTAATGAGGCCCAAAGACATTGAATGAGCGAATGCAAAGACATTACCCCAGCGCTCATCCAGAATTTACCTGTCATTTACTGGAACTGCACGTTTCACTTCGGGTCGGCGCCATATCTCCGGCATTCCGAACCCCGGCCCCTAAGGGGAAAAAGACAATGAACATTATTATTAAGCTTGGACTTTTGAACTTGCAACAGAACTTCTACAGAGCCTTACCTGAATAGTCAAGCTTACCTGAACTCCCATCAATCCTCAAACCAGTGAAGTAACTGGGTTTCAACGCGCCCCTGCATCAGAAGCAGGATGGAGAGCTCATCCTTCCTGACCCTAAGGTGAGACTTCACTGGGAATCGTGGAAGGGTATCGTGGAGGGTTGGAAGAGAGTGGGAGGCTTGAACATAACTCAGTCAGTAGGTAATACTCCCTTTTCACGCACAGGGGAATATTCCTGCGAGCCGGAGAAGCCAGAGTAGAGGGGCCCTTCCTGTCCATCTTCAGAGTCCTGCGCTTCACCATTGAAGAAGCATCAGCACTCGAAGCCAGACCTGCGCCTCCGTGGGAATCAGGTGAGCGTTACAGAACGCGAAGCCTACCCAAAATTTCCCACCCGGGCGCTATGGAGACTTCCGAGACTGACCAGCTGGCCCAGCTTTTGGGGGAATTACGGGCAGAGGTGCACTCAGCCCGCCAGGAGGCTAACGCTCTCAAAAGAGAACTGATCTTTTCCAAGGAAAGAACAGATCACCTAGCGAAAAGGTTATTACAGGCCCAGGCAGGGCACACGCCTTTACCTAATTCCGGAGACATTTCCACATCAATGGGTTTGAATAACCCGGTACAAATTAATCTACCTGGACACATGCCTTTGGCCCCGCCTGAACGTTTTGCGGGAGATCCCAAGAAATATGCCGTCTTTATGAACCAATGCCGTTTACACTTTCTATGCAGACCCGGAGCCTTCCCTAACGACCAGACCAAGGTAGCCTTTATACTATCTTACCTCAATGGCAGTGCTGCCGATTGGTCTATTCCATTGGTAAATCAGGATGATCCCATTCTCCAGAATTTTCAGGGCTTCCAGGCCAGCATGGAAAGATTGTTCGCTCGACACTCGCAAGGACAGGCCCTTGATAACGAACTGCTATCCTTATGACAAGGTAATCAGGATCTTCTGTCCTACATTGCCACCTTTAACAGACTGGTTGTGGAAACTGGATGGCCAGAAAACAAAAGGATCACATTGTTTCATCGAGGCCTGCGCCGAGAGCTTAAGGATGTTCTAGCTCACATAGTAAACCCACCCCTGGTCTGCGCAGACTACTACATAGACTTGGTGGTTCAACTTGATCACAGACTTCAAAATAGAAAAGCAGATCGGTTCAAGTATGAAAACCGAGTACCGATCAAAACCCACGCTAACTCCAAGAGTACCGACGTATCTGAACCTATGCAAATCGGTGGTGTTAAAGGACCATTAACACAGAAAGAACGAGAGAGAAGGCGGCAAATGCAACTTTGTCTATATTGCGGGACTTCCGGTCACTTTCTTCGAAATTGTCCAGTTAAACCACTTAAGAAGGTGGTTGGAGCTACTGATAACGAATTATTGACATCTGATTCGGGAAACGACCAAGCCCGACAAGCGCAGGGGTCCGCTTGCCGAGCTTGAAAACTAACTCTTTGACCTCGCATTTTGTCATGCCAATGGTGCTCGTGGACCCAAAACAGCCTCAGCAGTTGCATGCTATAAAAGCATACATCGATAGTGGAGCTATTGGAAATTACATAGACCGTGAATTGGCTTCCAGGATTAAGCTTCCTCTCCGCCCGAAAGTAACCCAAGATGTCATTACTACAGTAGATGGAACCGAAATAGCCTCAGGGCCTGTAACGCATTCCACTGTTGAAGTGACACTGGTGGGTCAGGATGGACATCGGGAAGCAAGCGTGTTTGATGTGATCAAGGCCCCACAATTTCAAGTAATTCTTGGAATTCCTTGGTTAGAAACACATAATCCCAGAATTGACTGGCGAGCAAAGAAGAAAAGTTTTCCTGATTGTGAGCCAACTTGTTATCCAAGAAATCCAGCTATGGGTTTAGCCACAGCAACTTCCACCCCTGTACAGCTACCGTCAGAATACCAAGAATTCCTAGACGTTTTTCAGAAAGAACAGGCTAACACGTTACCTCCCCATCGGCCTTATGATTGCCAAATCGATCTGGTACCCAATGCTCAACTACCTTGTAGTAGGATTTATGCTATTACGGAACCTGAGAACCTGCATTTGCGTCAGTATTTAGATCAGTACCTAGCCAATGGTTTTATTCGCCCGTCCAAGTCTCCTGTCTCTTCAGCTCTGTTCTTCGTGCCGAAAAAAGAAGGCGACCTTAGAACGTGTATAGACTATCGTGCCCTAAATCAAATAACGATTAAGAATCGTTATCCTCTGCCCTTGATCCCTGAGCTTATCGACCAGGTGAAAGACGCTTGTGTGTACACCAAGTTAGATCTCCGAGGAGCTTATCACCTGGTGCGCATAAAAGAAGGCGACGAATGGAAGACTGCATTCCGCACCAAATTTGGGCTCTTCGAATATCAGGTGATGCCGTTCGGTTTGTGCAATGCACCTGCCGCCTTTCAGTACTTTATGAATGATGTTCTTCAGGAACTTATCGATGTCTGTGTCATTGTTTACATTGACGACATCCTGGTGTACTCTTCTTCAGAATCTGATCACAGAAAACATGTTAGGGCAGTTCTTGAGAAATTGCGCCAGCACAGACTATTTGCAAAACTCGAAAAATGCGTTTTTCATACCACAGAAGTTGAGTTTCTCGGATTCATCCTGACACCTCAAGGAGTCCGAATGGACTCGCGAAAGGTGGACGCCATCCTCAAATGGCCATCTCCTAGCTCGGTGAAGGGAGTTCAGAGCATGCTCTGCTTTGCCAATTTCTATCGAAGATTCATCCCGAAATTTTCCCGAACCGTCCAACCCATCACCGCTCTCCTAAAGAAAAACAAACGCTTCGAATGGACTCTTGAGGCCGAACAAGCCTTCCAGCACCTGAAAACCAAATTCACCTCTGCACCTGTATTGAAGCACCCGCACCCAGATCTCCCGTACATAGTGGAAACCGATGCATCCAGTTCGGCCATGGGAGCTGTCCTGTAGCAAAGAGACCCAAAAACTAACCAACTACACCCAGTGGCCTTTTGGTCCAGAAAATGTTCTCCTCCTGAAATCAACTACGCAATTACCGATAGTTACTGGCCATCAAATCTGCTTTCAAGGCTTGGGGTCACTACCTTCTCGGGGCAAGACACACCATCACCGTAATTACGGACCACAGAAACTTACAGTATTTAAAGACGGCCAAAGCTCAATCTTCACGACAACTCCGATGGGCTCTATTCTTTGCGGAATTTGATTTTGTAATTACCTATCGCCCTGGCTGCAAGAATGGAAAAGCGGACGCCTTATCCCGGATTGGCATGGAAGAACCTAATTCAAGCTTAGAACCTGTGCCCATCACATCTGAGCAAAGAATCTTAGGCTTAACTTCATTGCAAACTATTGAGGACATCCAAACGCAAGTAAAACAACTTCTAGACTCTTCAACCTTACTGGAATGGAGTCAAAAGGGTCCTCATTACACCGTTAAGGATGACTTACCCTACTTCCAGGAGCGGTTGTTTCTGCCAAGTAAAGAATTGCAAGAACTTGTTATTGCCCATCATCATGAATCTTTAATGGAAGGACACCCTGGTATCGCTAAAACGGAGGAAAAAATCAAACGCCACTTCTGGTGGCCTTCTTGGAGAAAAGACATAAAGTCTTTTGTTCTGTCTTGCGGAATTTGCGCCCAAAACAAGGCTCAAAAAGAAAAGGCCAGCCGGCCTGCTTCAACCCTTGGATATTCCACCGGCACCATGGCACACCCTGTCAATGGACTTTATAACCGACCTGCCTCCTTGTGCTGGTTACAACACAATCCTTGTAATTGTGGACCTATTCTCCAAAATGGCCCACTTTATCCCTTTAAAGGGTTTGCCTTCAGCTTCCACCTTGGCCAAGGAATTCCTGGAGAATATAGTTTGCATACATGGTTTCCCTTCCATCTCGTTCAGATTGGAATTGCCATTGTATTTCGGTGCTGGACTGCCCCTGGGCAGGACAAAGACTGATATGCAAATGGATATTACCCATCTGTGAAAGGCACAGTGAGTAAAAGCAGTGGCTGCGAACTCTCAAGTGGTTAATAACCACTGAACAGGTTATCATGTCTGTTCTTGCGAGAGAGGGGCGCCCGCTACCTTTGTAAAACTATTTTTTAAGGAACCTGGGATTGGTAACCCTAGGTCTCCTGGGGGCAACCAGACGTGGTCACCCTCTCACTGTGCTTAGAGAGGCATCAGCTTCACCTCACTGATGATCCCCAACAAGGGTGAAACACGTGTATGTGGTTGCTGGTGGTACTCTCGTTCAGTTTGGAATTGCCATTGTATTTCGGTGCTGGACTGCCCCTGGGCAGGACAAAGACTGATATGCAAATGGATATTACCCATCTGTGAAAGGCACAGTGAGTAAAAGCAGTGGCTGCGAACTCTCAAGTGGTTAATAACCACTGAACAGGTTATCATGTCTGTTCTTGCGAGAGAGGGGCGCCCGCTACCTTTGTAAAACTATTTTTTAAGGAACCTGGGATTGGTAACCCTAGGTCTCCTGGGGGCAACCAGACGTGGTCTCCCTCTCACTGTGCTTAGAGAGGCATCAGCTTCACCTCACTGATGATCCCCAACAAGGGTGAAACACGTGTATGTGGTTGCTGGTGGTACTCTCGTTCAGATTGGAATTGCCATTGTATTTCGGTGCTGGACTGCCCCTGGGCAGGACAAAGACTGATATGCAAATGGATATTACCCATCTGTGAAAGGCACAGTGAGTAAAAGCAGTGGCTGCGAACTCTCAAGTGGTTAATAACCACTGAACAGGTTATCATGTCTGTTCTTGCGAGAGAGGGGCGCCCGCTACCTTTGTAAAACTATTTTTTAAGGAACCTGGGATTGGTAACCCTAGGTCTCCTGGGGGCAACCAGACGTGGTCTCCCTCTCACTGTGCTTAGAGAGGCATCAGCTTCACCTCACTGATGATCCCCAACAAGGGTGAAACACGTGTATGTGGTTGCTGGTGGTACTCTCGTTCAGATTGGAATTGCCATTGTATTTCGGTGCTGGACTGCCCCTGGGCAGGACAAAGACTGATATGCAAATGGATATTACCCATCTGTGAAAGGCACAGTGAGTAAAAGCAGTGGCTGCGAACTCTCAAGTGGTTAATAACCACTGAACAGGTTATCATGTCTGTTCTTGCGAGAGAGGGGCGCCCGCTACCTTTGTAAAACTATTTTTTAAGGAACCTGGGATTGGTAACCCTAGGTCTCCTGGGGGCAACCAGACGTGGTCTCCCTCTCACTGTGCTTAGAGAGGCATCAGCTTCACCTCACTGATGATCCCCAACAAGGGTGAAACACGTGTATGTGGTTGCTGGTGGTACTCTCGTTCAGATTGGAATTGCCATTGTATTTCGGTGCTGGACTGCCCCTGGGCAGGACAAAGATTGATATGCAAATGGATATTACCCATCTGTGAAAGGCACAGTGAGTAAAAGCAGTGGCTGCGAACTCTCAAGTGGTTAATAACCACTGAACAGGTTATCATGTCTGTTCTTGCGAGAGAGGGGCGCCCGCTACCTTTGTAAAACTATTTTTTAAGGAACCTGGGATTGGTAACCCTAGGTCTCCTGGGGGCAACCAGACGTGGTCTCCCTCTCACTGTGCTTAGAGAGGCATCAGCTTCACCTCACTGATGATCCCCAACAAGGGTGAAACACGTGTATGTGGTTGCTGGTGGTACTCTCGTTCAGATTGGAATTGCCATTGTATTTCGGTGCTGGACTGCCCCTGGGCAGGACAAAGACTGATATGCAAATGGATATTACCCATCTGTGAAAGGCACAGTGAGTAAAAGCAGTGGCTGCGAACTCTCAAGTGGTTTATAACCACTGAACAGGTTATCATGTCTGTTCTTGCGAGAGAGGGGCGCCCGCTACCTTTGTAAAACTATTTTTCAAGGAACCTGGGATTGGTAACCCTAGGTCTCCTGGGGGCAACCAGACGTGGTCTCCCTCTCACTGTGCTTAGAGAGGCATCAGCTTCACCTCACTGATGATCCCCAACAAGGGTGAAACACGTGTATGTGGTTGCTGGTGGTACTCTCGTTCAGATTGGAATTGCCATTGTATTTCGGTGCTGGACTGCCCCTGGGCAGGACAAAGACTGATATACAAATGGATATTACCCATCTGTGAAAGGCACAGTGAGTAAAAGCAGTGGCTGCGAACTCTCAAGTGGTTAATAACCACTGAACAGGTTATCATGTCTGTTCTTGCGAGAGAGGGGCGCCCGCTACCTTTGTAAAACTATTTTTTAAGGAACCTGGGATTGGTAACCCTAGGTCTCCTGGGGGCAACCAGACGTGGTCTCCCTCTCACTGTGCTTAGAGAGGCATCAGCTTCACCTCACTGATGATCCCCAACAAGGGTGAAACACGTGTATGTGGTTGCTGGTGGTACTCTCGTTCAGATTGGAATTGCCATTGTATTTCGGTGCTGGACTGCCCCTGGGCAGGACAAAGACTGATATGCAAATGGATATTACCCATCTGTGAAAGGCACAGTGAGTAAAAGCAGTGGCTGCGAACTCTCAAGTGGTTAATAACCACTGAACAGGTTATCATGTCTGTTCTTGCGAGAGAGGGGCGCCCGCTACCTTTGTAAAACTATTTTTTAAGGAACCTGGGATTGGTAACCCTAGGTCTCCTGGGGGCAACCAGACGTGGTCTCCCTCTCACTGTGCTTAGAGAGGCATCAGCTTCACCTCACTGATGATCCCCAACAAGGGTGAAACACGTGTATGTGGTTGCTGGTGGTACTCTCGTTCAGATTGGAATTGCCATTGTATTTCGGTGCTGGACTGCCCCTGGGCAGGACAAAGATTGATATGCAAATGGATATTACCCATCTGTGAAAGGCACAGTGAGTAAAAGCAGTGGCTGCGAACTCTCAAGTGGTTAATAACCACTGAACAGGTTATCATGTCTGTTCTTGCGAGAGAGGGGCGCCCGCTACCTTTGTAAAACTATTTTTTAAGGAACCTGGGATTGGTAACCCTAGGTCTCCTGGGGGCAACCAGACGTGGTCTCCCTCTCACTGTGCTTAGAGAGGCATCAGCTTCACCTCACTGATGATCCCCAACAAGGGTGAAACACGTGTATGTGGTTGCTGGTGGTACTCTCGTTCAGATTGGAATTGCCATTGTATTTCGGTGCTGGACTGCCCCTGGGCAGGACAAAGACTGATATGCAAATGGATATTACCCATCTGTGAAAGGCACAGTGAGTAAAAGCAGTGGCTGCGAACTCTCAAGTGGTTTATAACCACTGAACAGGTTATCATGTCTGTTCTTGCGAGAGAGGGGCGCCCGCTACCTTTGTAAAACTATTTTTCAAGGAACCTGGGATTGGTAACCCTAGGTCTCCTGGGGGCAACCAGACGTGGTCTCCCTCTCACTGTGCTTAGAGAGGCATCAGCTTCACCTCACTGATGATCCCCAACAAGGGTGAAACACGTGTATGTGGTTGCTGGTGGTACTCTCGTTCAGATTGGAATTGCCATTGTATTTCGGTGCTGGACTGCCCCTGGGCAGGACAAAGACTGATATACAAATGGATATTACCCATCTGTGAAAGGCACAGTGAGTAAAAGCAGTGGCTGCGAACTCTCAAGTGGTTAATAACCACTGAACAGGTTATCATGTCTGTTCTTGCGAGAGAGGGGCGCCCGCTACCTTTGTAAAACTATTTTTTAAGGAACCTGGGATTGGTAACCCTAGGTCTCCTGGGGGCAACCAGACGTGGTCTCCCTCTCACTGTGCTTAGAGAGGCATCAGCTTCACCTCACTGATGATCCCCAACAAGGGTGAAACACGTGTATGTGGTTGCTGGTGGTACTCTCGTTCAGATTGGAATTGCCATTGTATTTCGGTGCTGGACTGCCCCTGGGCAGGACAAAGACTGATATGCAAATGGATATTACCCATCTGTGAAAGGCACAGTGAGTAAAAGCAGTGGCTGCGAACTCTCAAGTGGTTAATAACCACTGAACAGGTTATCATGTCTGTTCTTGCGAGAGAGGGGCGCCCGCTACCTTTGTAAAACTATTTTTTAAGGAACCTGGGATTGGTAACCCTAGGTCTCCTGGGGGCAACCAGACGTGGTCTCCCTCTCACTGTGCTTAGAGAGGCATCAGCTTCACCTCACTGATGATCCCCAACAAGGGTGAAACACGTGTATGTGGTTGCTGGTGGTACTCTCGTTCAGATTGGAATTGCCATTGTATTTCGGTGCTGGACTGCCCCTGGGCAGGACAAAGACTGATATGCAAATGGATATTACCCATCTGTGAAAGGCACAGTGAGTAAAAGCAGTGGCTGCGAACTCTCAAGTGGTTAATAACCACTGAACAGGTTATCATGTCTGTTCTTGCGAGAGAGGGGCGCCCGCTACCTTTGTAAAACTATCCCTTCCATATTAGTCTCGGATCGTGGAAGTCAATTTATCTCCCATTTTTGGAAGAAGTGTTGCCAACTAGCACAAATAGATGTGCGGTTATCCACCAGCCACCACCCCCAGACCGACGGACAAACTGAGAGAACCAATCAGACTCTCGAGCAATATCTTCGGTGCATGTTACACCAATCCGAGTTAAATTGGAAAGACATCCTTTGGATCGCAGAATATGCATACAACAATTCAGTGCATTCTGGAACCGGACAAACCCCCTTTTATACTTTGTATGGTAACCACCCTCGAACCTCTGACCTAGATCCACCTCTGACCCTGGAAATGCCCGCAGTAAATCATCTGCATTCCGCAATAACTCGATCCTTCAAAGAAGCTGCAACTCATTTACAGCAAGCCAAGAAAAAGTATAAAGAAAACGCTGATTTGCACCGAAGTAAAACTCCTCCTTATTAAGTAGGAGACCAGGTATGGCTAGCAACGAAACATTTACCCCTCAAGGGCCCGCAAACCTTCAATCCCAGATTCATAGGACCCTATCCCATCAAGGCTATCATCAATCCCGTGGCCTTTAAACTGGATTTACCGTCTAACATGCGTATTCATCCAGTTTTTCATGCATCACTTTTGAAGCCAGTACAACCAGGGACCCGACTGTCCAAGCCTCCAGACCCAGTTCAAATTGAAGGGGAATTAGAATTTGAAGTTAAAGACATTTTAGACTCCAAGGTGTTAAAGTCAAAACTCTTCTATCTTGTTGACTGGAAGGGATATGGACCTCAGGAGAGATCGTGGGAGCCTAGTAACCATGTTCACGCACCTCGATTAATACAAAAGTTCCACCGGAGATTTCCGAACAAGCCAAAACCCCCGGAAGGAACCACCTTGGGAGGGGCCTTGAGGGGGGGGTACTGTCATGATGCCTACCTCCAAGGAGCCAGGTCCGACCCAGCAACCCCAGAGGCAGGCATCATTCCCCCCAGGGAAGTGCCAGAGGGCCCAAGCTGGGGCCCTTTGGACACAGTCCTGGCGCCTTAGGCGCCAGGCTCATGTTAGACCCCTGTCCTGGCGCCTTAGGCGCCAGGCACATAAAGCTAGGTATGTGTTCAAGTGTTTTAATGTGCACTTACCTGATGCAGACCATGCTGCTACATCCAGGCCCTCTTGAGGCCAGAATGGAACTACTTTACCTGTGGGACTACTTTCCACCCGGGTGTGGTCGGGGAAGGATACATACCTGATCGGAGGAAGGATACACACTTGGAACTTCTTCCAAAGTTATTTAAACGACACCCGATCAGCAACTCACGCTTCGCGTTGTTCTGCTCCTCGCAGCTGGACGCTCACCGTGTCAGCTCCTGCATCTGGACCTCAGCCACGCCTGTCAATATCCTGGGTCACCTGCAAAGGGAGACAAAAGACCTTACCTGCTAAATCAGCACCACAGAGACATCACACCGACGATCCTGAAAAGGAAGACATCATTTTAAAAGCATTTCGCTACGATCGCTGCAGCGCTGCATTTCACTCACCTATCCTGGACGCCACCATCTTCAGCAGCGATCTTCCGGATCCACAGCCACTTCCCAGAGCCTAGAGAGATAAAGACAAGAACAAGGTGAGAGAAGGAAGGGAAAAGGAAAAGCTCAGTTTCCTTCTAAGTCTTACCTGTTGGGTCATTCCCATTTCATTTTGGGTCTTGACGCTTCCAGGCATTTTCCGGACACCGGCCCCTATGGGGAAAAAAGACAAAGACATTGAATGAGCGAATGCAAAGACATTACCCGAGCGCTCATCCAGAACTTACCTGTCATTTACTGGAACTGCACCTTTCACTTCGGGTCGGCGCCATATCTCCGGCATTCCGAACCCCGGCCCCTAAGGGGAAAAAGACAATGGCCCTCATTACGACCCTGGCGGAAAGTGCCTGACCGGACCGCAACAGCGTAAATAGCGTTTCCGCCATTGCACGAAGGAGCAAAGAGCGGTCCATTCCGACCCATCGGGCACGAGCACCACGCCATGGCGGAAGTGCAAAGTCCGCGATGGCGGAAATGACCCCAAAACGGCCCACACCGCCGCCGTACGTCGCCCTAGGTGCCATACCGCCACCCAACACAGCGGACACCGCAGAGTGCGCCTACCGGAAAGTACGGTGACCGGAAATATACGGAAACGGAAGTAAAAACATGGGCCCGGAACGGGAAACATCCCGCCGTACACCTATAAAACCACTAAAACCACACAACCACTAAAAACACTACCCCGAGACACACCCCAACCCGTCATCCACCCTAGCGAAACCAAGAAAAATGGGAAAAGTAGCGAAGAAAGCGTGCGACCGCAAGCGGCAGGTCCACTTCTCCCGTGAGGAACTCACCGTGCTAACAGAGACCCTCCAGGAGAATGCTGCCGTCGTCTTCTCCACGCAAATGACCAGGACGGCACTTGCGAACAAGAAGGCCATATGGGCTCTGGTGGCACAGCGGGTAAGCGCGGTGGGGACCGCACCCCGCAACCCACAGCAATGCAGAAAGCGGTGGGACGACCTGCGGATACGCGTCCGCAGCATACTCTCTGCCAACCGCAACATTGCCACAGCCACCGGGGGAGGTCCTGAATCACCCATCAAGTTGACCCCCTGGGAAGAAATCTGTGCCTCCACCATCGGAATGGAGAGCATTGAGGGAGTCGGAGGGATGGAGAAAGGAGTGCAGACATCAGAAGAATCAGGTAGGTGGGCCAGATAAAACAATGCTAAATCCACAATGTCCAATCATGTGAAGTACCATGTGTCCACATAGTGCAACAGAAACACATGTCCAGGAGAACGTACACACACATCGCCCTTATAGCGCACTTTAAAACCACAATAAATACATAAATAATTAAAAACCCCTAAAACACCCACCACACGTCCAGCAGGCACACCCTAACTGCAGGCTGCCAAACAACTGCACCCTCACCCCACACACAAATGAAAGCACCTCCAAGGCCCCGACCCAAATCACCCTCATGTACCACCCCAATGCATGTGATACAATGCCATTCCAATACCCACAGACCCATTATTAACCCTCGCCCTCCTTTACTCCACCACAGGGTCCGATCCAAACGACGAGCATCAGGACACCCCTACCAGCACACCTGCAAAGAGGGCCAAGACCAACGGCCAAAGACCCTCCACCTCAGCTGCACGCATCAAGACACGGCAGCAGCACAAATCAGGTGGCAGCACAGAGGAGGGACCATCAACAGGCACCCCAGCAGCCAGCATGCCCACAACACCACCACCACAGGTCCCCCCAACGGATGCCACAAAAGGCACTGCCTCTGGTGGCAGCAGCACCATAGGTGACACCCCATTGATGGCAGCATGCTCCGACACAGAAGACGGGGATGTCGAAGTCAGATCCATCCATGACCTGTCCCAATCCCCCTGTCTGTCCCATCCCGTACAACATGAGAATACCACGCAGGGGCACCCACAAGACGACGACTGGCCATCCCCCCCAAGCCCTGTGGCAAGGCAACATGAGGTCAACAGCCCCTCTGTGACACCCCCGCAAATGGCCATGGCCCAGCAGAGGCAACAGTCCCTCGACCAGTTAATCGTGCAACAGCAGCAACTGGCCACGCTCCTCAAGGACCATGCCGATGAATGTGGGGGCACTAAGGCAGACATAGAAACATCAACTGAGACACTTAGGGCAGAAATGGAGAGAGGTACAGAGACACTAAGGGCACAAATGGAGAGTAGCACCGAGAGCCTGAGAGTCCAAATGGAGAGTAGCACCGAGAGCCTGAGAGTCCAAATGGAGAGAAGCACCGAGAGCCTGAGGGGGGAACTGCATGCGACGTCCAAAGACGTATGTGCCGAACTTGCCGCAGTGCGCCGTGTGCTCACTGAGCTCTCACAAACCCTTAGGGACATGCATGGACGTGAGCAGGCAGAGACATCATCCGTTGCAAGTTCCGTCCAGGGCAGCCCCCAACGTAGATCTGGGAGGAACCTGCGCTCCACAGGCAGGGGTGCCCCTGATACCCGCAGAGGGGGCTTGCAATAGCGACAGCCCACTGACAATGAGCATCTTTGGACACTGGTGTTCGGGGGGGAGGTAGGAGGGTGGAGGGGGTGTGTTGGGCTCACTTGGGTGGCGGGTCGATAGGGTGTTCAACATGATATCACATATGCCATAAACAAGTGCACGATCAACCAATGAGATGTGTCGACAATGATCATTATGTACTAGGCCATCATAGGCGTACAGTCCATATTGTGCAGGTACCAGACACACACAGTGCCACGAGTCCCGTGTCCATGTATCAGCCACCAGGCGTGAGTGCTAGAAGCATGCATCAATGAGATGCTGACGAATGTCACGGCCCTCCGGTGCCTCGCAGACTCCTTGAGGTGCTGCCACATCCCCACCCTCATCATGACCATCATCAGGTGCTTGCAGTTCTGCGTCAGGGGGCATGGGCACATTTCTACGTACGCACATGTTGTGGAGCATGACACATGCCATCACCATCTTTGCAACCTTCTCATGGCGGTACAGGAGTGCCCCGCCAGACCTGCTGAGGCAGCGGAAACGAGTCTTCAGTAGGCCGAATGCCTGTTCAATGACCACACGGGTACGTGAGTGGGCATGGTTGTAGTCCTCCTCTTGCTGGTCCCGTGGGTTCCGGACTGGTGTGAGGAGCCATCTCTTCAGTGGATACCCAGCATCACCTGTATGTGGACGATAAACGTATGATGTGGAATGCCATTGCTACGTACGCACATCCCCCCCCCCCTTCCTGCCAGGTCATTGCCGCATCACATACCCCACATCATCATGCATGAAAAGAGACTCACCGAGTAGCCAGGATCTGTTCCCTGCGTGTCGCTCCATGTAGCGTGGTATAGTAGAGTTCCTCAAGACCATAGAATCATGGGTTGATCCAGGGAATCTGGCACAACAATGTGTAATGATCCTGTTGGAGTCACACACCATCTGTACATTCAGGGAATGAAATTGTTTTCGGTTGCGGTACTGGGCCTCCATGGCATGTGGGACGACCAATTCCACATGGGTGCAGTCGATGGCACCAATGCAACCCGGTATGCCGGCAAGTGCATGGAATCCCACTTTGGTGTTGGTAATTTCCTGCTCCGAGCGTGGTAGAGAGATGTAGTCGTCTGCGTGCTTCAGGAGGGCATCGAGCACTTGCATTAGTGTCCGTGAGAACAGTGGCTGAGAAATGCCATGCAACTGTCCGACTGTGTGCTGGTAGGTGCCTGTGGCCAGGAAGTGGAGTACAGACACCACCTTCAGTAGGGGTGGGATGGCGGTTGGGCTATCTATCATGCTGACAAGGTCAGCCTGTGTCATGTCCACTATTGCGGCTATGGTGTCCCGGTCCAAACGGTAGAGGGTGTGGATCTGCTCATCAGTGAGGTTGAACGGATGTGCTCGGAGGCGTGGGATTGCGGGCTGCCTGCGTGGTGGTAGTGGCTGTGCTGGCGGCCCTTGCGGGCCCTGCCTTGGCCTCCTCCTCCTCCTGCGTCTCCTCCGTGCGGCCGGTTGTAGTTGGTGTTCGTCTTCTTCTTGGAGTTGGAGTACTTGCAGTGCTATCAGGTCCCCCAGGGCCAACATCGCGAGTCCTGCCGGTAGCATTTCGGAGTGGGTGTGGTTGTGGGAGGAGACTGGGTGTGCACTTTATGTGTTTTCAGGCTGTATGGCCTCCACCTGTGGTGATTCATTCCACCTGTGCAAGCTGCTCTCCCCTTTGGCCGAGCACGTCCCGCACACAACGCTGCTATTCGAGGAATGGCATCTTGCTATTGCAATCTTGTATTTGTACCCGATGGCCGTGTAACATTTGTTGAAATGTACATTCGGCTATGGTCCCATTGTTTCACATACAATCTTTGCAGTCGCGAACAGACTTGTGATGGGTCAGTGGAACGTAGTACTCGAGTAACGGTGGGCCCTCATGCATCACTGTACCGAGTTGCAACGACGGGCGGGGCGTCCCATTAGTGGGTGATGGCAGTTGCCATTTTCACACACAGCCGCACTAGATGGATTAATTTGTGAGTTCAAACGGCCACAGATGCCTTTTCGACGTGATGTTGCAAATGAGGAATTCGAAGGCCGGCGCTTTCGGTTTTCGGCTAGCGGAGAGGAGATGCCCACAGGTCTGACTGCAAATATAACGTTCTATTGTTCGATGTCCTTGAGACAGAGGCCATGGCGAGGAAGCAATGATTGATATGTATAGTTTGGGATGCGCAATAGTGACGTGGCCGATGAGGCCGGACGTTCCCAAATACATGTAACTTCACAACACTGGAATTACGGGCTGGGGCGCTGTGGATTTTGCAGGCTGCATAACGCACAGACTCAATGGAAAAATCGAATGTTTTGTGAGTAAATTTTCAGGCGTTTTTATAACAGGATGAGGGAATGATGAATGGATGCATGGGCAGGTGATTTGATACAGGGTTTGCCATGTACAGTGCTTCTTGGAATCTATCCGCCTCCCCTGCGCTATGTGATGCAGGGCTGCCATAGTGGGACCATCGTCTATCTGGCCTTGTTGAGCCCTCCCTGTCTCGACGCGCCTTCAGACACTTGTGTCCATGCACGTTAACATTCCCATCTGATGGAATCTGTTTTGACAGTCGCATGCACAGGTACACTCGTTTGTGATGGTGTTTACACCTCGATATAGATGGTTATGAGTCGCAAGTGGTTTTGGGGTGGTGATGATCCTTTGGAGTGGGCTAGCATGCATATGGCTGTGGATTTAGTGTGATCATTGGAGTGAGTTGTTCGAATGTAGTTCTGATGGCCATTCTGTTCTTTTTCTTTTCTTTTGGTTGACAGGTATCTCCTCCCCTTTTGCCACTGCCATCTGTATGCCACTCCTGCAGATGGCGTTTACTCACGACACCTGCTGCTTCGTGTTAATCAGTGGAGCAGCATTACGATCTTATGGGACGATCGCCAATGGGCCACATGCCCTTACGCAGTACTAGTGGCTCGGAGCAACATTTCGGCCTTTCAGTTGGACTAGTGCCTCCCCATTGGGACGGGCCTGCGGTTCTGTGCGCTTCCATGTTGCCTTTTCGTACGTGAATGTGGCTCTGTGTACCATGATGGAACAGGGCGTCACACAAGTAGTAGCTGGTCATTCCTTGCGGATGCAGCCCACAATGGTGATATGTGTTTTGGAGTTCATGGACTAATGGCTGTATGAGCTTGGTGATTTAGTTGTGCATTAAATTTCTATTCTGATATGGGCCGTGTAGCGTTCTTCTTTGCGAGTGATGTGGCATATTCCTATTTGGGGTGCGATGTATTGTGAGGAGATCTGCATTGGGTTCCGGTTTCGGAGTATAGTCGCGTGGTACTGTGCTGGGCGCGTTTGCCTACGGAGCCCAGTGAGGTCAGGGATGGGGGCTGCCAATATGACTGTTTGAATGTTGTCATGCTCAGGGGCGGGGGATTGGGTTTTGTGTAACAGACGCCGGTCAGCCAGGTGGACTGGTGGAATGTTGTGATTTTCGGAATATTGCTGGTCACAGGTGCCTGTGTTTGCGTGCGTTTCGGGGGGGGGGACTGTGGTCATGTCCATTGGAATGGCTTCTGTATTCGTGCCATCTGTGCCCTGCAGCTCCCATTGGCCCCTCTTGTGAGTCTTTTGTTCGTTGGCATGCATGGGTGACTTGTACATTTCAATGGTTGCATTGTGACTTCATTGCACCTACGGGGAGTTGTACTTTGTGGGCAGGGAGCGGTGTACAGGCACTCAGTGGGGCCGTTTACGGTTGATTCGCGATGCCGTACTTCTCACCATGGCGGAATGGTGCTTTCCGCCATGCTTGATGGCGTTAGGTACATGTCCGCTAGGGTCGGAATTCGCGTACCCTTGCGCCATGGTGGTATTTACGGTTTGGCATGGCGCGCGCGCGCGTACTTGGTGCAGTTAGCGTTGCCGTTCACTGCGGTGTCGCTAATGGCTTCGTACTTTGCGGTGGCGGGTCGTAGTCGCACCGGGCGCTATTTGATGGCGGTATTGCATCTCCGCCATCGTTTTCCGATTTCCGCCAGGGTCGTAATGAGGGCCAATGAACATTATTATTAAGCTTGGACTTTTGAACTTGCAACAGAACTTCTACAGAGCCTTACCTGAATAGTCAAGCTTACCTGAACTCCCATCAATCCTCAAACCAGTGAAGTAACTGGGTTTCAACGCGCCCCTGCATCAGAAGCAGGATGGAGAGCTCATCCTTCCTGACCCTAAGGTGAGACTTCACGGGGAATCGTGGAAGGGTATCGTGGAGGGTTGGAAGAGAGTGGGAGGCTTGAACATAACTCAGTCAGTAGGTAATACTCCCTTTTCACGCACAGGGGAATATTCCTGCGAGCCGGAGAAGCCAGATCAGAGGGGCCCTTCCTGTCCATCTTCAGAGTCCTGCGCTTCACCATTGAAGAAGCATCAGCACTCGAAGCCAGACCTGCGCCTCCGTGGGAATCAGGTGAGCGTTACAGCATTGTTCTGCAGTATTCCTTCTCTATGTCTCAGCACCAAGCCAAGACTCTTAACCATTTGGTCAGCGTTGACGCTGTAGAGCTCGACCAAAGCATTAATATACATCTTTTTGCCATTATCATACATATTGATAGTAATTTATTCCCATTCTTCGAGATGCCCTGTACCAACCCAAATATGCAGCTCAAAATATTAAGTGGTAACTTGCAGTTAACCATACCCTGTGGCACTTCAGTCACCTGCTTCCAAAAGGTGCCTAGATGCGGGCAGTTCCACAACATATGTATAATATTGGCATCCTCTTTTCTGCACCTGGGGAATCTACCATCACACCCACTGTCAAATTGTGCCTGGACCGCTGGGTTTGGATAGGCTCGGTGGAGGATTTTGAGCTGAATCAGTTTAAAACAGTTTATTAGATTGCTCGCACATAGATTTCCACCTACCTTCCCCCACTTCCTCATCAACATCCCTTACCCATTTTGCCCTGCTAGTTATTACTTCCCCAGGTGTACCACTTTGAGCCTTTGCGTATATTGTTGCCACTATCCTCCTCCAATATGTCGACTTCACTATATATGTCATCAGGGAGACTGTTCGGGGCTCTGAAGGAAATGATGGCGACCGTGCTCTGAATGCCTCTCTGAACCTGTGCCAATGGAACGCTAACCCACATGTATCTCTGAGATTCTCCCGATCCTATTCCCGTGAAACTAATGATCCCCCCGTATAGAAGTCTGCCAAGGTTTGAACACCATGCATTGACCAATCCCCACCTAGTTTTGATGTCACATGTAGGGGCCAGAGCCTGAATATTCCAGACGTTGAGTTGTGGAGTGTCCAGAAATGAGATCTGCAACCTTTGGCATGGCTGTTCTCATTCGTGTACTGTACATGCCGCTGGATCAAAGGGGCATTTGTCATTTATCTTAAATGAAAGCAGGCAGCTCTGTAACAAGTAAGGGAATGCCACTGCGCCCAGTAGGAGACAAAGGACACTCGTGCCACTAAGTATTATAGCTCAAAGTTTGGCAACCTGACTCCGCCCCTTCCCCAAGGTCTGACTAGGTACTCCCATCGAATCTTGGGTGATTTCGGCTCCACAGCAACTTAATGACCAGCGACTTCAACTCAGCAAAGAACTGTGGCCCGGCCATACTGGGACATTTAGAAAGAAGTACAGCAGTTTGGGTAAGATAATCATTTTGACAATCCTTACCTCCCCGAGGAGAGAAACTGGAAGAGAGCCCCAGCGGTCAACTCGGCTTATAAGCCTCTCCATATATATGCCATAGTTATCCCAAAAGAGCTGCTTTCTAGATCTGTTAACACGTATACCTAGATATTTTGCAGACTCTTGTTCCCATCGAAAGCCCTCGGCTCTGATCAGTCATTTCGTACTCTCATTTTGCGGGAACAGAATTGATTTGGATTCATTCACTCTCAGCTCGGATACAGTCACAAATGCTTTTACTTCCTGAACACGGGGGGGGTTAGATTATTGCTGTTGCTCATGCAGCTGTCTCAGTTTCACAGCCAAAGGTCCTATTGGTATGGCAAACAAAAGTGGCCACAAAGGACACCCTTGACGTGTTCCCATCCCCATGCCAAATGCCTCTGAAAGTCTTCCAAACAACCCGATTCTGGCTGACTCCCCCGAGTACAGCATCTTAACACACAAGAGAAAATAAGGAGGGATCCCTATCTTTTCGAGTACTGCAAACGATTAATCCCATGCCATCGAATCAAAGGGTAACTCCATATCCAGAAATGCTGCTATTGCCTGAATTGAGGGGTCTACCTGGGACAACATCTCAAAATGCCTTGTCAACTTAAGAGCCATACTTCTCCCAGGATAAAGCCTGACTGATCTGTGTGTATTATGGATGGGAGAAATGGCTGCAGTGTGTCCGCCAGGATTTTGATTTTATTTAAAAATGTTGTGCCTACATTGATTTGGGAAATCGGCCTGTACGATGCGATTCTAGCAGATTTTTATCTGGTTTTAATAGCAGGGTGATTATACCTTCCCACATTGTACGAGGCAAACGTCTCCTACCTCAAGTTCCTCGTCCCACACTTCTAGCAAATATTGTGCATCCCCCGGTCCCAATTCCTTAAATTCCAAAGTGAACCCATCTGATCCTGCAGCTTTACCTGACTGGAGAGCTCCAATTGCTTTAAGGATATCCTCTGCCATAATTGGGGTGCTCAATACCTCCACAACCTGCTCGGAAAAAGAATACTCTTGTCCCCTCATATTGTACATCACCTTCTCAAGATGGCATCCCTGTCACTGTAGTTGAAGTCTCGCAATGACAGGGTGAGGATTTCACCCCGGTGCTCTCTCAACTAAGAACGGGGATGATAGCTCTGGGGCTTGAAGCACCTCCTTGAAGAAGGTTCCCATAAATTGCACCATATTACGTGATGGTATGGACTCCGGGATCCCTGTGACCCTGACATTGTTACTTCTAGCTCGTGCTTCCAAATCTTCGTTTTTGTCCCGTATTTCCTTGACCTCCTCCTTTAAGCCTCGAATCACAGCTGTATCCTCGCCACTCGTGTCCTCCAGCACTCCGACCCTGTGCTCTGCTTCCCTAAGGCAGCCACTTTCCTTTTCCATTCTCTTCTACATTCTGTCCATCTCATACTCCATACTATCATGTTTGGTGTTATCGGCAGCAAAACCATTCTTCATTCCTGCCAGCACCAGACTCAGTTCTTAAGGACGGTCCAGTTCAGGTTCTATCATGGCCTTCTGCAGGCCAGAGCTTGACGCAGATTTGATTCCGGTCATCCTTGGTGAGGTCGAGGTACTCCTATGAAACACCAGACCCTCTTTCTGGGTGAACTGCAGCCGGCCCTGTTTCTTGTCTCCCTTTGCCATTCACCTACGGCCGCTCTCCCCTCCTGCCTGTCCCAGAGATACCTCAGGGTTCTGCCAGCAGCTCCCGCCAGAGACAATGTGGTGCCTGAGTGAAATCCATCCGGCGGCCGTCACACCCTTCCAGGGTTTCAGCCAGCACCTCCTCACCGCCTATTGCCGGGTATAGAAGGCCCAAGGCAGGGCTCCCATAAATCCCCCAGATTGTAAGCCGCCCCCTCTCTGCTCAGGTAGCTTCCAGCTCATACTGCGTGTTATGGCCCCTGGAGCCCACCACAAACAGAAATAAGGGGAGTTCTCCATGTATAAGCATCAGCAGCTATTCCATAGAGGGGGAGCCTTGAGCAAATCGCCTCGTTCCCATGTCCATACATCCCCCTCAGGGCCTTTTTGTGGTTCAGCCTGTCAGCCACTTGGTCTTGGCCACCCCCACAAGCAGCTTGATGCGGTACTCTGGCCCCGCTCCTGTCTGCTGGACTGCATGCACCTAGTGGCCCCTGGGGTTGCAGCCTCTTATTCCAATCCGTGGGGGGGCATGCTACCTTGCAGGGCTCCTTCCCTCCTGGGGCTGCCGCCTCTGTTCTGTTAGCTCTCCAGGAGCACTCACAGCATGGCCCCGCTGGCCACGCTATACTCCTATCCTTCAATCTGGAGCGAGCTGTCGGCCGGGCAGGAAAGCGCTCCTTCCCTCCTGGTACCGCCTCTACAGCAACAGTGATTCACCGGGGATTCGCACACAGCACGCCCCAATGCCTGTGCTGGGTTTATGGTCTTTCCATCGATGGAAATGCATTGAAATGCAAGTACATCAATGGAAATCCATCGAATGCCATTGCATCGAAATACTATCTTTTAGATGTAAAAGTTTAGATGGATATGCACTTTAAAATGTAAAAAATTGCATTTCAATGCCTTTTTTTGTAACGTTAAAACGTTACATGGAGCTGTCCGGTGCTCAAATTTCGGAACTGGCTAGTTCCTTGTAACGTTTTAATGTTTATCGTATATTGGGGAGTCCCCCTTCCCAGCCCCCAATCCCCATGCACACCCCCCCTTAACCCTAACTCCAACCCTAACCCTAATCCTAATCTAACCCTTAATATAACCCTAAATCGAATCCTAAATCTAACCCTAGCCCCAACCCTAACCCCTAACCCTAACCCTAAACCTAAATCTAACCCTAAATCTAACCCTTAATATAACCTGAAATCTAACCCTGGCCCCTAATCTAACCCTACCCCTAACCATAATTATCCATTGAAATTAACCATGGAAAATGATTCAATGAATATGCTTTTCGATGAAAAGGCAATTCAATTAATAATTTTTGATGGAAAGGTATTCAATGATTAATTTGTAGATGGGAAGTCCAGATGCCTGTGTGCTGCACTCCTGTCCCTCAATCCTGAGCAAGCCGTCTGTGGGCAGGGAAGCTGGCGCGTTCATCAGGCGGCTGTGTCTTTCTTTTCCTACACAGTTTTACCCTGCAATTGGAACGGATGGGGTCTCTGGCGGTGCACAGCCCTCCGCAAGTGGGTTTCAAGCTGAATGGCTCAGTTTGAACATGTGCAGGCCTCCTCCTCTGCTGTGTCTGTCCCGGAGCTCAAATGGCGGTGGCCATCTTGGTTGCTGGCTCTCGAGCTCCCCCCTTAGGCAAACTTTATATGTATTCTGATGCATCTTTCGTCTCAGTGTATACATTGATTGATCTTTCTCTATAGTGTATTGAATGCAGGTAACCTTCTTAATGTCTAAATGCGTGTTTGACTTTGTGTTCGTGTATCTTCATGAGCGTATGTTTGCTTCGTGTCTAGTGCGCCTATGTATGTTAGTTTGGCAATGATGTCACTTCTTCTTGCCATCTGATCTGCACCCCTCCCCGGAAGTTTTTCAAAGGTGGCAACCTTCTCCACATTGCCACTCTAAATGCTCGCTCTGCCATCAAGCACTCCTCTGATATCTGTCGCCTTCTTGAGGAACTGGACCTGGACGTCCTCGGTCTCACTGAGACATGGTTCACAGCCAGCTCTGCCACCAGCTTCGACACACTCCTACCTGACGGTTACAAGATCCTCTCCGTGCCCAGGCCCAACCGTTCAGGAGGTGGTGTTGCCCTTATCTTCCCTGAGTGGATTCCTGCCACTGTCACTCCTACGCAGACCTACTCCTCTTTTGAATGCCTTGTCTGCCGACTCTCTCTCTCTCCTAGCCATTCCCTTACCGTGGCTACTATCTATCGGCCACCTGGTCAAATTTCCTCCTTCCTCTCTGAATGGGCTGACCTCTCCTCCTCACTCCTGTCCTCAACCACCCAACTCCTCTTTCTCGGTGACTTCAACATCCACCTCGATGCCTCCTGTCCCCCCACTGGTCTCTTTCGCGAACTCTGTAACTCTCTCTCACTCTCTATTCTCCCGTCTGGGCCTACTCACTCTGCAGGGCACACTCTTGACGCTCTGATCTCTTCTGACCTTCCCCTCTCCCCTCCTCTCTCCACTCCTCTCTCTTGGAGTGATCACTTTCTCCTATCCTCCCACCTCTCCCTCCCTACCCCACAGGCAAAGCCACCCTCTTCACTGCCACCCACCTTCTCGGTCATCCGACCCATGAAGCGCGTGTCAGTTGAGGCTTTTGCTGCTACCTTCTCGCCCCCTCCTCCCCCCTTGGCTGACTCCCACCCTGACACAGCCCTCTCCATGCTCTATTCCTCTATATCTGATACTCTCGATATCCTTGCCCCTGTCATGAGAATCCGCCTGAAGCCCAAAGCCAAATGTAACTCCTGGTATGACTCGGATCTCGTCACCCTAAAACGCAAGTGTAGGGTGGCAGAGAGGAAATGGCGTGCTTCATGTTCATCCTCTGACAAACTGGCCTGCCGCCTGCTCCAAAGGCAATACCGGCTCTCCGTTCTCACCAAGAAGAGAGCCCTTATCCAAGCCCGCATCTCTGAGGCATCAAACAACTCGGCCGAACTCTTTAAAATCTGCAAGGAGCTGGCCAACCCTGCTGCAGTCTCTACCTCTCCTGTCCCCTCCCAGGCCCTCTGCACTGCACTGGCCTCGCACTTCATCTCAAAAACTCAGGACATCCTGTCCTCGCTCTCCTCCTCTCTCCTCCCTCCCTCTCTTCCCAGCTCTCCCTCTTGCTCTCTTGCAGCCACCCCTCCACCCTCCTTCTCTGCTTTTCCACCTTTTTCTGCTGATGAGGTCTCCAGACAAGTCCGATCTATGAAAGCCTCGTCTAAACAGGTTCACCCCTGTTCCTCCAAAACCATCAAGGACCACATCGACTCCCTGGCTCCTGTCCTGGCTGACTTCTGCAACCACTCATTCGCCTCTGGAGTCTTCCCATCCCCCCTCAAGCACTCCCTTGTGCACCCCCTCCTCAAGAAACCCTCTGCCGACCCCTCCTGCCCGGCCAATTATCGCCCAATCTCCATTACTCCCTTCCTGGGTAAGCTCCTGGAGAAACTGGCCATCTCCCAGCTTAACCTCCATGCTGACTCTGTTGGTAATCTGCATGACCATCAATCTGGCTTCAGAGCTGCCAGAAGCACGGAAACTGCTCTCCTGAACATCCGTGAGGACCTGCTCCTGAACCTCGATACCAACACTCCCTGTGTTCTCATTCTGCTCGATCTCTCCTCTGCCTTTGACACTGTCAACCATGCCATCCTGCTCAACTGTCTCCGTGATAACCTGGGTATCACTGGTCAGGCTCTGGCCTGGCTGACTTCTTTCCTCTCCGATCGACCCTCCCAGGTCCAAATGGGCTCCTTCCTCTCTGACATCTTTTTCTCCACCTGTGGTGTCCCCCAGGGATCCAACCTCTCTCCCTGGCTTTTCAACCAGTATCTGGCACTCCTTGCCCACCGCATCGCCGCTCTCTGCCCCTACTTCCAGTGCTATGCAGACGATACCCAGCTCATCTTCAGGCTACCCTCAGCCTCCTCCTCTCCTTCCCTCATCTCCGACTGTCTGTCTGCTATCCATGAATGGTGCGCCGCCAATGACCTCTGCCTCAACGCCAGTAAGACTGAGATTCTACTCATCGGCACACCCACTCCCTCCTTCCCTGCAGCTCTCTGGCCGGCCTCCCTTGGCCCCCTTCCTGCCCCTACCTGCAAGGCTAAAAACCTCGGGGTCATCTTCGACTCCACACTCTCCTTCTCTCCTCATATATCTGACGTTTCTAAGAAGTCACACTACCAGCTGCACCTCCTCAGAGGTATTCTTCCCTTCCTCTCCTTCCCCCAGAAGCTCACTGTCTCTCGAGCCCTGGTTCTCTCAAGGCTGGACTACTGTAACAGCCTCTATCTTAATCTGCCTGCCTCCACTCTCCGCCCTCTGCAACTTATCCAGAACAGAACTGCAAGACTTGTCCTTGGCCTCAAGCCCAGGGACCGTATCTCTCCAGGACTGAAATCTCTTCACTGGCTCCCAGTGGCCGCGAGGATCAAGTTCAAAACCCTCTGCATTGTCCACAAGGCCTTCTGGGGCCTGGGACCAAAATACCTCCAACTCTCTCTTCCTAAATATCTTCCTTCACGAGCCCTTCGCTCATCCGTCTCCAACTCCCTCATGGTCAGCCGTTTCTCGAAGCAACGAGCTGGGGGTAGATCTCTCTCCGCAGCAGGGGCCTCCCTCTGGAACAGCCTTCCTGCCTCCCTGAAACTTGAGGAGAACCATCTCCGGTTCCGGAAGCACCTCAAAACCTTCCTCTTCGCTTCTGCCTTCTCTCTCCCTCTCCCCTGCTAATCCTGCTTAACTCCCCACTGAACTCAGCTCAAACCTGCATCTGGGCCACTCTCAGCAACCTCGGTCCAGGGCCCAGCCACTCTCCACCTGCACTGCCTCCCCGGCTCCCCCTGCACTGTGGGACTGTCACTGTATCCCTACAGCCCCTTTCCCAGCACTTGCTCTGCACTTACCTCGCACTTGCCACCAGCTGGCCCTTTCTATTTATTATTTATTATTATTTTATTTTATTTTATTTTTTTTTTACGCTACTTACCTTGTACTGCACTTCCCCCCCCACCTCCTCCCCCCTGCACTTCCTCCTTTTCCCCTTACCTCTGCACTTGCGCGATCTGAATGACACCTGGCCTAGTAGGATCGTTTGTCTGTTTTCCCCTTGTTTCCCTCCCTCCCTGCCTCGTCGCGCCTTGAAACACTTGTGTATAGGCGCGTTACAAATACCATATCATATCATATCATATCATCTTCACTTACAGCATGTTCATGTCTTCTTGAACTTGCAGATTCATCTCTCCTTCAATGATTCCAGTATAAGGTCGGTAAGGTTGCCTCAGTGAATAGTGTTTCTCACACTTGCTGTTTTTGAGCCAGAAATGTGCTGACGCCATGAATGATGTACTCCTCACGTTTCTATGGTATGGGGGTGGGGAGGGGCAGACACGATGAATGATGCGTTCATTTGCTTCTCAGCAGTTCCTTCTTAAACTGTAGTATCTCTTCTAGTTTGTTACGGAATTTAATGCTTCTATCTTCTACGTTTCTCAGTTGTCAATCCCCTAAACTCTACCAACCTTCTGCGAGCCAATTAAGATTGTTTTTCCATTCTGCTTGGATTGGTGAGCCCTTAGCTTCTAAAACACTTCTTAGGTGGAAACATTCCATTATGTCAAAATGTTCCATCCACAGGGAACTGTCCGCATCTATCCCCTTTAGTCAATGAGTTCCAGTCCTCCTGGTACCTATATGTTTGTGGTAAATAGCTGATAAACATTTATGTAGATTGCTTTCTTCCCCTTTGTGTTATATCCCATCTTTGTTGGTATTCCTTTTACCTACCGACTTTAGTTTCTCATGAGCCTTACTTTGAAACTTAAGTATTTCCATTTTAAGAGGTGTTCCTGGCTCCCAGCCTGTAAACCTGTTTCCGGAGTAGCCATCTACCCAGCTTCGCAGCCTCATTATTTCTCCTACTTACTGTTTTATGTTTTAAATTTCACACTAATGGTTCTGTTTTTCATTTATAATATTTTGTTATTGTACTCTCTCTATTTATTAAGACTTCCTCTCGTTCTCCTTTGAACCTGCATCTACCAATGAAATAATACCAGTTGTCATGCAGCCTAAGCTGAAACCCCAACCTTCGCGGGCATTCTCCTCTGAACCCCCTTTTAGAAGTTTCTATATGGCCTCTCATCCATCTCTAGAGTGCACACAGGTGTTGGAAGGGAAGCTGTTTGTTAATTCAATTAAAGTCTCAGCTGGGCATGGCAAATCCGAGGCACGGCAACACCAAATGTCAAAACCTGCAGTCCATCACCAAATACTCCAGTAGGAAAAGAGGCAGCAGAGTCCAGGAGCATTTCCATGCAGCTGTGCAGAAGTGGGCCGTGAAACCAGCACGCTATCCCCGCCCCACCATGCGGACCCCCTCGCCCCCCCACGCTCCTCCCGCACGCAACCCCCCAAGCACAGAAGCCTTGCGGTTTTTATGCACCTTTAAACAATGAGCTTTTTACAAAGAAGTCAGTATGATATATTGCCTCTATTACATTAACAATGAACGTTCTAATGTCACTGCCTGAGGGCATGGCTTTACAGGACCATCTTAGCCTGGCGTAATTACGCTCGGCTTAGCCACGTGACAAAAACCACTTCCTTTGCCGAGGAGCTTTCCATTACACCCACAGACTCAGCATTCAGGCGACTGGCGTTCTGGTTCTCAGGAAGCTAGGCCGCCTTCAGGACACAACATGGGGCATGGAGGTGGGCGACTTACCTCATCCCTGCAGTGTTTTATGGACTCTCATGCGCTTGCCAACCCATCACATGTGTTCCACGCCACCTCACCTAGCATGGCTACAGCTTCTGTGCTATTGGCACTATGACGGCTGTCATTCCAAGGCTCATGCACAACCATGGACCTAAAATAAAATGGCCACCAGCTCCCACAGTAACGAAATAAGAATTCCGTCTGCTTCAGTAACTATTTTCAATTTTACAAATCCTATGCTTACTTATACTGTTTTCACATCTGCATCATCACTTGCGTGGTTGTCACGAAAGGCCATGTCTCATTTACTCTAATATCACCTGCGCACATGGTCTTGTGACACCACTTCCTGTGATGTCACTTCCGTTACCACTGCAATTTTAGTGAAATGGTGTCTCTGTATACACTGTCTGAAACATTCATACATAATATGTATATTCATATCGACAAACCGGTTTACAAAAATGTTAAAAGCTTTTTAGACCTGTTATTGAAAAAAAGGAGAGGTATGGCGCACCATTACTGGCATCTCCGAAACCGGCACACAAGTGTTCCCAGAAATGCTCATACGAATAAAGTGCCCCCAATAAATGGGGGAGTGCGCTGTTAGGCCGGAGCAGCCTTGTAAATAATGGACCGTACACCAGCTGCATTAAACACGTCCTGCTTTATTGGGACATAACACGTAATTAACTTTTCCCCTTCTCCTCCCCCTTCATCACGGGTCACGTGACCTGTCCTCACGGGCCCAGTCTCCGTCCTAAAGAGACAGGGTGCCGTTACAACACCCCTGGACAAATGTCCTTAAATATTATTAACATTCTTCAAGTAGTCTGGGAGGCCTCCTGACGTTCCTCTGCGGTCACCTGGCAGACTCTGGCATTGTGCACCCATCAAGTGTGTCACTCGGTTCTACTTGCTGTCGACGTGGTGGCTCTTGAGGAATCCACGGGTCGTCTCTTGACTCAGGGTTTTCGGGATCCGGCTCAAGAGTCAGCTGTCTTCCTTCCTCTCTTCTGCTGAAACCGTGAGCTATTTCTAGTTACTTCTTTCTCAGCGTTGGCGGCAGTGATCATTGTCCCTTACCGCCGTCACCTGAAGGGGTGCAGGTGCAAACTGGGGATCAGATTTTCTCTGCATGGGTTGTTGGACCCATACTTTGTCCCCTATCTGGAACTCCTTCGGTCGAGCTCCTCTACATTCATCCGTCGCCAATCTTGTTTTCTCCTTTCTCTCAGCGTCTCTCCTTAGAACTTCGGGGTCTGCTGCAGGCAGGTTTCCCGAGTTGCTGACTATCCTTGTGCGGACTTGGTACCTCATCATCAGCTCTGCTGGCGTTCTGTTCGTGGCTTTGTGGGGCGTGTTGCTATAGACTCTTAGCATTAGGCATAGTGCCTGGTGTGGGTCGGTGCCTTCCACACGTGCTCTTTGTAGTACCTTTTTGATGGACGCCATGAACCTTTCTGCCATGCCCTTGGCCTGGGGCCATTGTGGTGTTATTTTTTGATAGTTGAATCCCATGTGTTTTGCGAATATTCCAAATTCATGGCCACCAAAGGTTGGACCATTGACTGATTCAATGACTTCAGGGATCCCCCATTCACTGATGACTTCATCAAATATGGCGGCCACTTGGGCACACGCTGTAGACTTCGCTTTCTTGACAATCGGGAATCTGGAGTGTTTGTCTATGAAGAGGAGTAGGTAGTCAACTGATTAGAGCGGTCCGTAGAAGTCGACAGAGACTCTTTCCCATGGATGGTCTGGGATTTGGGTTGGTCTGAGCAGGACTGGGGGTTCAGCTCTGGCTGTGCATTGGCAAGGTACACAGTTTTTCACCCACCGGTCCACCATAGCGTCCAGGAACAGGAACCACACGTGGCACATCAGCTGTCACTTGGTGCTGTCTGCTCCCCCGGGCCCTTCATGGGCCGTCTGCATGACCTCAGAGTGCAGGGTCGCTGGAATGACTAGTCGGCATCCTCTGAAGAGGATGGATTTGTCTTGTACAGCCAATTCCATGTGGATCTTGGCTAACCTTTCAAGTTCGTCCCTGCATACCCCGGGATGACGGAGTATGACACAACGATAGTCCTTCCACTTGTTGTTTTCAGTGAGGCTGATGGCCAAGGCCATCGACGGGTCTGCTGCCAAGGCCAGCTCTACTGTCTCTAGAGAGATTGCCGGTGGCAGGGCGTTGGATGTAAAATAGCTGATGTTTTCTGTGTCTCCTTGTCTGGAAACAGGCTTGCCCACTGGGTGTCTTGACAGGTAATCTGCCGGATTGTTTTCGCCCCCTGGGCGGTGAATGATTTGGAAGTCGTATTCTTGAAGCCTGATGCCCCATCGTTCGATCCTTGGGGGTATTTTCATCCTGGGGTTTCCGAAAAGCGACAACAAGGCCTGGTGGTCCTTGATGAGGTAAACCTTTTCCCAATGATGAAATTGTGGAAGTGTTCACATGCCCATACTGCTGCAAGGCTCTCCTTTTCAGCTTGTGAGTATGCGGATTCCGGAGGGGCCAGTGCCCTGCTGACTTAAGCTACAATGTGTCTCGGATGCGCATCGAACCACTGGTTTGGTCCAAAATGGCTCCCAGTCTAACTGGGCTGGCGTCTACCACAATTTCAGTATGCAATTCAGGGTCAAAGTAAGCGAGCCTCCTGTCTTTCGCTAGGGACTGCTTGATGGAGCCAAAGGCTGCATGGCATTCGTTGGACCACGTAAACGGGACATCTTTCTGCAGTAGTCGTCGCAGTGGATCAGTGATGGTAGCAAAATGGGGAATGTATGGAAGCCAACTCTACGTGGTTGTTGAGGAACAGGGCAAACAGAGAAGCCAATGTGTAGTTTGACTGGTGGGCCTTTCATTTTGCCTAGTCCTGTGCATAGGAGTTGGAATTCAGCCAGGATTGTTTCCTTCGTGATGGTGGAGGGACGTGATGCGTTGACTTGCATGGTGCAGATGCAATCCCTTGGCTCAGGTAGGAAAGCCATGGAGAGGATGGTGTCGTCTTCTTGTACATGAATGTCTGTCAGCCCTAGATCTGAAGCTGTTTTGTAGTTTAGCAGGCACCTCCCTTTTTGTCGGACTTCTGATCACGTGGATGGTTGATGTTGTGGCACGGCTCCGATGGATGAGGCGATGTCTAAAGGAACCCACAGAGTGTAGTGGGGTGTCAGCACCCCATTGGAAGATCTTGGATGTGGCCTGTGTTAGCCTGGATTTGTCTGAGATCTGTAGGAATTCTCTTTCTCTCATTATGTTTACGGTGGCCCGAGTCAATGAGAAAACAAAGCAAATGTCTACTGTTATCCTTGGCGCTTCACCAGCTTTCGTGTCATCCATAATGAGGTTGACAAAGTCTTCTGAAGCAAATGGGTCATACTGAGCATTCATGTAGTCATTGTCATACGGTACTGTGGTGTAGTAACTTTGACGCAGAGGCGGGCCATCGTATTCATTGCAGATTTGTGGGATTGGGTCTTGCTCCTCGGGTTCTTGTGGTTCCTTCTCTGGGTAGAGTTCTTCGACGACCCTCACGTATCTTCAAGGTCCTTGTTGGTATGGTCGCATCTGGTAGGGCTGGATTTGCGGTGGCCTCTGGTATGACCTATACTGGGGCGTTGTGGGTGCTCGTGGTGTGGGGAATGGTCTGCCTTCCCGGCAGACTGATTGGAAATGTCCTTCCCTTCCACAGTTGCCACATTTTTGGGTGAGGGCCGGGCACATGCCTGCGTGTTGGAAGTCCATTCCACAGCGATAGCAGTGATGTTGCATCCGCGGTGTTGTTTGATGGCCGGGGCCGTTGTTTCTGTCACCCTCACGGGAGGCATTGGTGTGGATTGACGCTATGACTTCGGTCTTTTCTGGCTTTGTCGACACAGAGCCAGACATGTGCGTTGCCTGCCTATCAACTCTTTCGAGGATTCTGGCCATTTCACTGACCTCCTCGATGGCCAACGGTTTTTTGAGCAGTTTTTTTTGAGTGTCAGAGAGATACATCCTTCAATCACACGCAGGTGGATGGCTTCCTCGTGCAAGTATGCGTGGAATTGGGAGTGTGCCCCTTTGATCCGTACCCTAGTGATGAATTCATCCATGGTCTCATCAGCCTTTTGGGTGCATTGGTTAAAGATATATCTTGCATAGTCTCTAATGGGCTCTATGACCAGCTGTTTGTTGAGGGCAGTGATTAGCGTGGCGAAGTCAGGGTGTTCAGCCGGTGGAATTGTTTTAATAAGTGTTTTAACTTCGTTCCCAACTGTGTTGAGGAACATGCTGCGCAGCCTCAGCGAGGTTTCTTCTCCCGCCGCAGCAATGAAATTATTAAAATCCTCGAGCCACTCTGTCCAGCATGGCCCTTTGTCGGCTTGTGGAGTAAGGGAGAAAGGGTGGTGGCATTCGCCATGCCGTATTGTTTGACCTTGTTGCAGGTGCTGGGCTTGTCCTCCCTGGTCTGGGGAGCTCATTGTGTCCACGGGATTGGTGGACACTTGTTCCCAGAGTGGGGGGTGTTTGCCGCTTGCCATGTGTGACTGTCGTGGTGTGTCCACTGTTGATGCTGCAGCCTGGGGTAGGTTGCTGTGCTGGGGCAGGCGTGTGGTGGTCACCGGCGGCTGGATGTAACGGTGCTTTGGAGCAGATGGGGCACCACCCACCTTTGAACTGGATCTGCTGATCCCAACCGCTGGCGGGCTGCCGTGCGGCTCAAGGAGGGCTTGGGCCTCAGTTAGCATTCCTTTCTGGGTGCGCGTCGGCGCCTCTGTCAGATTGGGCTTCAGGCGGGACCCAGAGCAGGGATGCGACGGTTGCGCTGGTTGATTGTAGCTGGAGGAGGAAGGGCGGGCCCAGGATCGGGTCCGTGTAGAAGATGCGTCAGCCGGAGGAGGATAGGACCACAACCCGGGATTGGGTCTGGTAAAGCGAGAAGGAGGAAACAGGGCCCGGGATCGGGTGCCTGTACAGTGGGGTTGCCGGAGGAGGAGTTGAGCGTGACTCAGGATTGGGTCCCCGGTGAGACAGGTCCCGGGATCGGGTGTTTTTGGATGGGCGCGTAGGCCCAGCGCAGCGGGATCGCTGCGCGGTGGAGGAGGATGCTGGTGCGCAAGGATAAAACCTTGCAGCCTTGTAAATAATGGACTGTGCACAAGCTGCATTAAACACGTCCTGCTTTATTGGGACATAACACGTAACTAACTTTTCCCCTTCTCTTCCCCCTTTGTCACGAGTGACGTGACCTGTCCTCACAGGCCCAGTCTCCGTCTTAAAGAGACAGGGTGCCGTGACATGCGCGAGAGCTGGTCTGGCCTTAGTGAGTGAGCCCACTGACCCACGAGGAGGTCCCATGCAGCTCCCCACAACACAGCACAGGTGAGCTTGGAGCTTGTGGGGGTCCCTCTGCAAGAGCCCTGCCCAACATTAACCCCAGACCTACCTCGTTACAAATGTACCAACATTAACTGTGTGTGCAGATCCTTTGTGCTTGAGAATGACTTTGATTAACTTTATTTATTTATATTTATATAGCGCGCAGACAGCCCAGGTGCATTGTGGCGCTGTTACTTGCAGGAACTTAGTTACAGGGGGTACAGGATTGGTAGCAGTCGTTGGCACATTATGATTGCTACAAACAGATTAGTCATTACAGCTCATGCATCTTTGGTTATTACATTACAGACAGTTTATTGGCAAACATGGTGCTGCAAGAGACCTTATGTGAAGAGGATGGTTTTCATAGTTCTCCGGAAGGCAATGAGGAGGGCTCATCTCAGATTGTGGGAGGTAGGGCATTCCAGTGTGATGGTGCGAAATAAGGGAAGCTGGATCCTCCAGCTCTGGCTCTTTTTACTAGTGGCACACAGAGCATGTTGGTATATGGTGACCTGGTTGGCCTTGTGGAGGAGACGGGTGGATTCTTTGTAAGAGGTAGACCGGGGCAGTGAGGTGGATGTACTTGTGGGTCAGTGTCAGAGCTTTGAAGATTATTTTTTCCCTTATTGGTAGCCAGTGGGCTAGTTTTCTGGCCTCGGAGATGTGTTCTCTTTTCGTGATACCTTTGGCAGCACGGAGGGCATTGTTATGTATGATTTGTTGCCTTTCCAGGTTTTTGTTGGAAGTTCCTAGGAAGAGTACATTGCAGTAATCTGGCCTGGAGCCGGTGATTGCTCTGGCTATGTTTGTGCAATTATCTTTGGAGAAGAGGGGTCTGACTGCATTGATCCGTTTGGCGTGGTACGCAGCTGAGGAGGCTATTGTGTTGACTTGTCTGTCCATGGAGATGTTGGAATCCAAATAGACACCAAGAGTTTTGACCGAGTCGGAGACAGGTATTTTAATGGAGTCAATGGTGAAATGACTGAATTGGGAGTCCAGATTTTTTAGCGTGTCGGGGGAGCCTACCAGTAGGAGTTCGGTCTTGTCGGAGTTGAGGCATAGTCCATTGTCTGCCATCCAGGCTTGGATGGTGTTGTAGAGGTTGTTAAGGGTCAGTGAGTCAGTGTCATATTTGCCAGTGAGGGTGAGAAGGATCTGGGTATCGTCAGCGTAGTTGGTGTAGGAGATGCCCATGGCGTAGAGGATGAGGAAGAGGGGTCATGTGAAGATGTTGTAGAGAGTGGGGGAGAGGCAGGAGCCTTGGGGCACACCACAGAGGATGATGGTGGGTGAGGCGGAGGCTAAGTCAGAGAATACTTGCATGGTTCTGTCTTGTAGGAAGGACGTGATCCATGCTGCGGCCTCAGGGGAGAATTTAGTGGTGGCAGAGAGGTGGTGGCATAGGACGTCATGGTCTACGAGGTCGAAGGCCGCTGATAGGTCGAGAAGTAGGAGAAGTGCTGGTTTACCCATGTCTCTGGCGTCGTCCATCTGGTTTTTCAAGTCAAGTAGCGCGGTTTCAGTCCCATGTTTGGGGCGGAAGCCAGATTGTCGGAGACCTAAGAGTTTATTCTCTTCAATGAAATTCTGAACCTGCAGATAGGCTGTTTTGTCTAGTATTTTGAGGAGGAATGGGACAGTGGTGATGGGTCTATAGTTGTTAGGGGAGGTGGGATCAAGAGTTGGTTTTTTTAATAGAGGGCGGACCCAGGCTTCCTTGAGGGAGGCGGGGACTTTCCCCGTGTCAAAGGAAGCATTGACAAAGGCTGTCAGGAAAGGAGCTAGTGCTTCAGTGCAGTCCTTGATGAGGGAAGCTGGGCATGCAACACCTTTACATTTAGAGGGTTTGATATTCCTCATTATGTTGATGATGTCTTTTTGCTGTATGGGTTTGAAAGAGAAAGGTTGGGGGGGTCGGAGGCTGGCGGGGGGACAGGGATGTGTGTGTTAGGCATGGCTTGTTTAGTGGCTAATATTTTCTTTTGGAGGAGGTTCAGTTTGGCTTGCATGGCAGTTTGTATTTCGTCGCACCAGTCTTTGTCTTTGGTGAAATTCTGGGGGGCGGGAGTGGGCAGCTGTGATTAATCAAGATCTTTGCTGCATCTCTTTGGATCTCTTGCAGCGTACACTTCAAATTTCACAATGCATCAATCTGACAAAAACAAAAAAAGCTTAAATAAATGTGTCTGCAAAATTCAAACACGAGTCATTGCTCACTTGCTGCAATGAAGGAGGCTACCACAAACATTTTACAAAGTAAGCTCCACAAAAAAGCGCCCCTCCTTCTCATGCCCCCTCTGCCTCCGTTGTAGCCCACCTTGCCTACCTTTCTACGAGTTAAATCCCGTCTCCGTAGCAGCTCAGACCATGTCTGTCCCTGGATCAAGGGCAGGGCCAGAAGGTGTATGTGGGCCTCCATTTCACGCATTGACAGCAGAGAGAAGAAGGGGGCCTTGAGATGAAGGACTCGCTGCTCTGAAGATCTTTCTGGGGTGTTGCGGCAGGCCCAGGAGAAGCATGTACCTTCACCCGGGCACCGCTTTTCGGAAGCTCTCATTGACAGACTAGGGCATGCTACAAAGCGTAGTCATTTGATTTCCACGGCTAGGACTAAGACTCCTCCTAATCATTTGCTAGATGAAAGCCTAGACACGTGGTGGCTGGTGGAAATGGGGGCATCTGGTGATCCGAACTGCAGGGGAATCTGCTGCATGGCGCCATTTGAAGCTTCTGCGAGGCCCTTCATTCGGCAGCGCAGCTTGGCTATGCCTTAACAGGGACCAGCCCGGTGTGATGAAGCCAGGACTTTCCCATGCATGGAGCGAGTGCTGCATTCGGTCCAATGTTCTTCCTTTGCCTTCTGGGACGTGTATCTTTTTTTTATTTATTTTTTATTTGTACTTGGTTTTGAAACTAAAAACCGTAAGCAAAAAAAAAAACATATCACATGAAAAAGAAAAGAAACATTCAAAAACCTTCAATACTAAACAACAACAAAAATACCAATTGATAAAATTTAGAATATGCAATACACTCAAACTGATTAAATGAAATGGTTTTGGATAAAATCAAGATTAAATCAATTCACACTGGAAGCAAAAAAAGAAAAACACAACGTGTATCACATTTTAAATGCACCACTAAGTCCCGCAACACATTACCAAAAACAGCAATTGGAAAAAGTAATCGGGGAACGGCCTGGGAAATCCTGGGAGCTCTGCACACACAGGACTGCCTGGGCATGGTGCTGAGAGCCACATGCAGCCGTCACAGTCCTGCTAGCGCCTCTTCAACTAATGGAAGGCCAAGCCCATGGGGAGGCTACAGGGCACTTCTGCAATTCTGCTACTCCATCTATCCCTGCTTCCCACAGCCCACTTCCTGCTGGGCTCACACTCCCCTCTACCCCCCCGATTTCCTTTTCTGAAACTGACAGTTGTTTATATTACTTAAACAGCAGGTGCTCACAACAGTGCATGGAAAACATCACCAGGCAGCTTAGCAGGAGATGTAGCATCCCTCACAACCACGAGCCATCCAGCACCCCTCAGCGTCAGTCCGTGAGGCCAGAAGAGGGCCTCCCCATCAGGATCCAGGAGATGGAGCATCCCTACCGCGAGCCATTCAGCACCCCTCAGCGTCAGTCCGTGAGGCCAGAAGAAGGCCTCACCATCAGGGTCCAGGAGATGTAGCATCCCTACCGCGAGTCATTCAGCACCCCTCAGCATCAGTCCATGAGGCAAGAAGAGGGACTCAACAGCAGAGTCCAGGAGATGGAGCATCCCTCCCGCGGCCATCCAGCACGCCTCAGCGTCAGTCCATGAGGCCAGAAGAGGGCCTCACCATGAGGGTCCAGGAGATGTAGCATCCCTCACAACCATGAGTCATTCAGCACCCCTCAGCATCAGTCCATGAGGCCAGAAGAGGGCCTCCCCATCAGGGTCCAGGAGATGTATCATCCCTACCGCGAGCCATCCAGCACCCCTCAGCGTCAGTCCATGAGGCCAGAAGAGGGCCCCAACATCAGGGTCCAGGAGATGGAGCATCCCTACCGCGAGCCATCCAGCACCCCTCAGCGTCAGTCCATGAGGCCAGAAGAGGGCCTCACCATCAGGGTCCAGGAGATGTAGCATCCCTACCGTGAGCCATTCAGCACCTCTTCGCGTCAGTACATGAGGCCAGAAGAGGGCCTCAACATCAGGGGCCAGGAGATGTAGCATCCCTACCACGAGCCATTCAGCACCCCTCAGGGTCAGTCCGTGAGGCCAGAAGAGGGCCTCACCATCGGGGTCCAGGAGATGTAGCATCCCTACCGCGAGCCATTCAGCACCCCTCAGCGTCAGTCCATGAGGCCAGAAGAGGGCCTCCCCATCAGGATCCAGGAGATGGAGCATCCCTACCGCGAGCCATTCAGCACCCCTCAGCGTCAGTCAATGAGGCCAGAAGAGGGCCTCACTATCAGGGTCCAGGAGATGTAGCATCCCAACCGCGAGCCATCCAGCACCCCTCAGCGTCAGTCCATGAGGCCAGAAGAGGGCCTCAATATCAGGGTCCAGGAGATGTAGTTTCCCAACCGCGAGCCATCCAGCACCCCTCAGCGTCAGTCCATGAGGCCAGAAGAGGGCCTCCCCATCAGGATCCAGCAGATGTAGTTTCCCTACCGCGAGCCATCCAGCACCCCTCAGCGTCAGTCCATGAGGCCAGAAGAGTGCCTCACCATCAGGATCCAGCAGATGTAGCATCCCTACCGCGAGCCATCCAGCACCCCTCAGCGTCAGTCCATGAGGCCAGAAGAGTGCCTCACCATCAGGATCCAGCAGATGTAGCATCCCTACCGCGAGCCATTCAGCACCCCTCAGCATCAGTCCATGAGGCAAGAAGAGGGACTCAACAGCAGGGTCCAGGAGATGTAGCATCCCTACCGCGAGCCATTCAGCACCCCTCAGCGTCAGTCCATGAGGCCAGAAGAGGGCCTCCCCATCAGGATCCAGGAGATGGAGCATCCCTACCGCGAGCCATTCAGCACCCCTCAGCGTCAGTCAATGAGGCCAGAAGAGAAGAGTGCCTCACCATCAGGATCCAGCAGATGTAGCATCCCTACCGCGAGCCATTCAGCACCCCTCAGCGTCAGTCCATGAGGCAAGAAGAGGGACTCAACAGCAGGGTCCAGGAGATGTAGCATCCCTCCCGCTAGCCATCCAGCACCCCTCAGCGTCAGTCCATGAGGCCAGAAGAGTGCCTCACCATCAGGATCCAGCAGATGTAGCATCCCTACCGCGAGCCATTCAGCACCCCTCAGCATCAGTCCATGAGGCAAGACGAGGGACTCAACAGCAGGGTCCAGGAGATGTAGCATCCCTATCGTGAGCCATTCAGCACCCCACCAGGGCCTCACCATGAGGGTCGAGTAAGGCCTCGACAAATCAAGTGGTTGAGTGTATTTCGCGAGGCCTGAAAACAATTTAGTGAGGTTACAGTATTATTGTGAGGATGCTGCTAATCCATACAACTAATGTATACATAAGTAACACTAATGTGTATCATGACAAAAAACATGGAATAATCCCAACGAGTGTGTATGATTCAAAACAATACATAATAGGCAGGATTAACATACAAAGCAGAACAGATTATACATGCATTTTGAAGTATTACATAGATGCATATTACAATTTCACTATATAACCACATTCACCAAGCACTGGTAATGCCAACAATGTTACCTTTAGAGTAGGCGTGAGAAAGGCGTTTGCCAGGCACTGCCTTAGTGGTATTAACTGGCCATCAATGGTAGCAGCTTCAAAATGGTGGGAGTACCTAGGCATTTAATAGAAGCGCCTGGCAAATGCCTAATACTTATAAACAAGCTGAAACTGTTGGTTTAGCAAATTCTTGTTTTTAACAGGACTTCAGTGAAAGACACACATAGTGCTCATAAATCAAGTGACAGAAGGCAGACCTGGTTAAGACATTTTTATTACACCAGTAGCTCGCTTACACCTCCAATTAAGTCACTAAACCTGGGAAGACTGCTTTGAAAAAACACTGTCAGGCACTTCAAGCACAAAGTTTGATGGTAAGGCTTGAAAAAGCTAGCTCAAAGAGATCCCGGGAGGATGTGTTTTGGGTGGGAATGGCTATGGAGATTATCATAACAATGGCCAGCCAATGGGTTGTTAAATAATGAAACATCTACAAGCTGTGTGTCCCTTCTCATATCCAATACAATAGTTTTGGTGGTGCTAATAGCCAAAACCTAAACTGTCAACTAGCATACAGTGTCATGACTTACATGTAGAGGTATGTTACAAAAACAGCTAATTAATAATTGTTTTCTTCCATAGCATACACACACCCACACCATGTTCAATATAACAAGTTGACATATTGCAAGGAATAGGGAAAAGTAATGCTACAAATGAAGCAGAAATACAAAACAGCAACATTCATTTTCAGTAAGTAAAGAAAAACACATTCCTACAGAATAATACACAAACACGAAAATACAGAAAATCCATAACAAAAAAAACATTTTTAAAATATTGTTTTTTTCTCCCATACAAAGCAACAATTATATGTAATCAGAAACACATACTGTGCCACAGCTACATTCACAACCAATTGCTTGCCACAAACTGACATAAAACAGCACAATAAAAATCGATTAACACAAACGTAAAGAAGTACGTTTCAAGGCTTTTTAACTAATGATCATAAGCGAACATAATGTCAAAATGCACCATTCACATAGGTCACACCTAGGTATATGAATAAGAAAAATCAAGTGAAAGCGGAAGTAGTTTAAACATTTCACGTCCAATACAAATGTTCAAAAATACACTTCGTGTACACAAAAATGTTAGCACTCTTCTAAGAAAAATAAAACCGCGATTAAAAAACATCAGTACATACACACCTGAAAGATGAAAAGAAAACATGGGAGGAAAGATACAGAACTCTTCCACTGAGTGATACTTTTACATAGAAACACATAAAGCAAACACAGGTAATGTGCATGTAAACATTGACAAATCCACGAATTCACTGAAAAACACACACAGATAATTTACACAAAAGAAGTTACACGTAACATACACGAGAACTACTACATCTAAATAAATAAGAAAATAATAATAAAACTGTTTTATCCCTTCTAAACCAATGTGCAAATGGCAACTAATTCCAGAATAAGATGAGAACATGAGTTTGGGAGGCATTAAAAATACATGACAATATCAAGGCATGGTCAGCAGCCGTGCAAGAGAAAACACAATATTAGTATTAGCCAACAAAGTTCCAATACAAAGTAAACTAATATGGCAGTACGTTGTAGACGTACACAAAGTGCTTAATCCACACTTAAACTACAATAAATAAAACGACAGTGGCTTTAACATAGAACATTACCATAGAAGCTCATCTAAACACAAATTTAGATGAGGAAACACCAAACCAAACAAATGCACAATTTGAATAAAATCGACTTATAATCAACTGAAAAGATATATGAGGATTAAGAATGTGCACACATATTTGCGGGTTTTCTGCAAAGCAAGTTTTCCGAACATTATCAGTAGTTTGGGCAACGTTTTGCAGGTGGGACTGGATGGTTCGACTTCAGGTTCAATCTTGTTAGGCAGAGGCCAGAGGTTGCTGGAGAAGTAAGCAAATAGGCTGTAGTTCAGGGAGCGGCAGAACCTCAATAGGATTGAGTTGATGGAGAGGTAGAACATTGAAATATGCCTTACTTGCGGAAGGGACAGGAAATTGAACCAGGAAATAGTTGAGGGAGAGGTAGAATCTGAGAATCTGAGATTTGTGATAAATCCTGCGGAGTCATCACTGATCCCAGCCTAAAGTCTCCTCCCATGTGGCCATAGGAGGGCAGCCACTACCTGATCTGACCCTGGAGGTGGATTCGAAAGGTGAATGGTGGATCTCATGGGAGAAGATGGCTGTCAAGGGGGAGTGGTGTCTTAAACAGGAGAGAAGTGGTGTTCATCCCCTTCTTGTGAGGAGCATCCCTTGATTCTAGAGTGTTTGATGGCATGTTGTTATTATTCAGAACCATTTAATTCCTGAACGCGATCTTTGTCAAGTATTTCAAACAAAACTCTATTCACTCTTCATATGTGCATAATAAGTCTAAAACACATTTAACATCTTATGTTTATGATGATTGTTGTTTAAATAAAACTGTCCAACAATGTAATTTAAAATAATCTGACATTTCCTTGACGCCAAGTCCCAGAAAGCCTCAAGTACTGGGACGAGGAAGAGGAGCAAGAGGTGAATGTGGAGTGAACGTGACAGCAAGAACAACAGGCAGTCTATTTGTCAGGATCAAAGTCAGCTGTGTGGGACATTTAAATTTGGAAATTATCTGCAAGTATCAGATCGGAGAAGGAGAGAGGAGAGAAGATGCAGAGTGCACGGAGCAGGAAGCAAACCCTGAGGCAGACTCACGCAGGCGAGCTGTGGGTAGAGCAGGAAAAATTTGCTGTTAAAAGTCTGAAAGCATTTAGGACCGGAGGACAGGATCTCTGGTGGAGTCGTAGCAGGTGACCTGGATGGACTGCTGAAGGTGAACTGTGTGCAGCAGGACTGGAGGAGACACGGTCCTGTAGAGCGGCAATGGTTCCCTTTGCGAAAGAATGAAAAGCCACCAACAAGGTGTAGGGGAGATCCCAAATAAAGCCTGCACTCCAATAACCCATTTTGAAGTACCAGGAACATTCACACCAAAATATGTGATGTATGATGAGCAAATAAACCAGCAGACAGCCGCAGTAGGGCTCTGCCCATTACCCACCAGAAGAGCAACACCTATTGAAGTACCAATACCCAGACAACCATGGACAGTAAGGTATCCGTTGAGAAAACCCTACCAACAAATGAGACGAAATGAAGATTGCCTAAATACCGTCCCAGAAGAAACCAAAAAGGCCTCAATAGAAGACGAATGATGAAGTCACGAGAGCCTGGACAGACTCACAGATAGAAGAAATGACAACCAAAAAATGACACACAGAGACGAAACACCATGAATAAAGATATCGTGAACCCAAAGGAAGAGAATGATGTTGAAACACAAAGAAGCTTAAGCTGTAAGCAGGATGAAGATATTCAACCAGCTAACGCCTGTACATATGCTTGGAACCACAAGAAAGCTAAGAAAACAGTGCTGCTTGCTATGCTAAGTAGAAGAATAGCGCAGCACGTGCCATTATACATAATCTTCCTCAAAACGAAGCACATTATTATAAGTGCGATTCCACTTTACACGAAAAGCAGAATCAACTCACGGTACTAGAGGCCAAACAAGACAAGATTCATATTCTAGCAAAATGAGAAGAGACGGCTGAATCGAAACTCAGCAGATGCAACTCGTGCCAGGAGAGCCAAGGTCATACCAATAGAAGGAATGAACAGTAGCTACATCTAATTGAAACTTAAGAACAGAATATCCTGTTTCTGAAAGGTCAAGATAAGGAAGCGTAGGCAGGTGGCAAGCCGAATAAGAATTAAATGCACGAATTGAAAGAAACTAGGCAAATTCACGGTGTCTGCATCACGTGACCATTCGAGCGAGGAGAAGCACAAGTTCACACCTACGCTTGGCATCCACCCAGGAAGAGATATCAGAACTTTCCAGACAGAAGATGCAGTTTCGAGGCCAACCACAGTAACATAATTGACACATAGTTGTTGAAGTGATAATTGATTGTAACCTTAATTTGAGAAAGGCCGAGTAGCTGAGGGGGCACCCCGCACCTGGCTGACCGTTCTGCGTGCTGCTAAGTAAAGTGGAAATGTATGCATGGGGTTGGTGCCAACCCAATCACAATGGACCAAATAATCTAGGGTCCTATAGTAGTAGAACAAATGGGATGTCGTACCTTTAGTGACATCTACAGTAGTCATTTTTGAAGGAAGGGCTTAAACGCCCACCTGACAGGATTTACCCAATCCCCTCACTCCGTTACCATATACAGATATAGAACCTATATTAAAGTTACCTTTTCCTAGCCAATAGGATTGCATATTAACTTTTAAGTGTAACACGTCAAATATGACGAGTTTTAAGTATAAATGTCACTGTTTGAATGAAGTTTGTTGGAGTTGAAGCGAGACGGACAATCGCATCACTGCTGATTGCCATGATTCCCCATTTTCTGTACTTGTCGTTTTAAATGGACTCCCTTTGCCATACCATTGAGCTGTCCTTATTGATTGGTGTTGGAGTAATAAATCTGCACCCCCTTCCATCTCAAGGTGCAGCTATCTCGTCTTAAAGTACTTCGGAGCAAACCTTACCTCTATGGGCTGGCCAGGGGCCGGGGGTCCCCTGAGTACACTTGGTAGCAGAGATTTGATGGTTATCGATTATTGATTATTGATTTGAATAATACACCTAGAGGCATCTCTGATTTGTAAATTTGACACCTTAAGACCTAATGTACAGTGCATTTCTATTTCGATGGTCAATCTTATTTCTGCATAATACTTATATTCACCACAACAGACATGATTTCAAAACGTGACTCGTGTATCCTCATATAGACAACATATGATTAGTGATCTCATACACAGGGCGGCAAGACCACCGCAGAACCTTGGCAAAATGCAAATACTTAAGGTTTTCACATATCAACATGATGTTAGATAATAAAGTGCAAGTGCAATTGACCCTGAGTTGTAATTAGTCTAGCCCATTGAACTAAACCATTCCTTCATGTTGTAGAGACCTCACCAAAGAGATATAAGAAAAATATCAATTGGGTTCCCGTTATTCCATACACATTCATAGACATAAATCAAATCTATTGGAGAAATACAAACATCTCTGGATCAATGTTGAGTCCATTAGGTCTTAAGGTGTCAAATTTACAAATTAGAGATGCCTCTAATTGCCTGAGTTTCAGTTCTCGGTTTCCCAATCTCTTATAAGACCAACAAATGACATTTCCATCACATTACCACCATGCTTCTCTATAAAGTGTTCTGTCAAAGGGTTGCTTACATCTCCATTCTTAATGGCTCAATAGTGTTGAAGGATCCTGAGCTTGAGCATTCCTATGGTCGATCCAATGTAATGAAGACCACATGTACAAGTAATGGCATATACTGCAAATTTTGTCAAGCAAGTCATTTTGTGTTTGTATCTCCATAGTAAACCATTAGAACTCATAAATGGAGTTTTCGATAGAAAACTGCACATTTTGCAATTTGCACATTTACGGAAACCTCCTAGACCCTGTGTCATAAAGTGACCTGACTTGGTGGCTTCTGTGACTACCATACTCAGTGATAATATATTCTTAAGAGTATGCGCTTTACGGTATGTCACATTAGGGACTTCGGGCCTCATTACGACCCAGGCGGAGGACCATGGTGCTATTAGCACCATGGTCCATGCCGGTGTCCGCCATGGCGGAATGGGGGATTACCACCCCCATTCCAAGGTTGGTGGGGTGGTAATTCCCCATGCCGCCATGCCCTTCCCCATTCACATTTTTGCCCCATAGGGCTCAATGGGAATGGGGAAGGCGCTAATAACGGTACCGAAAATTGCGGTACCGTTATTAGCACCAAAGTCCCTTTGTGGGTCCCTACTTTAACGGCTGGAAAAACCAGCTGTTAAGGTCGGGTCCCGCAAAGGGACCTCGTAATCAGGAGTTAAGGGTTTAACGGCGCCGACACCTTTTACGGCGCCGTTAACCCTTAACGCCAGGGTCGTAATGAGGCTCCTCATCTAGCACCTTCTTAAGATCAGGATCTGTCAGGAGCACATTCCAATGTTTTTTCATAATTAGTTTACCATTATTGGCTTGATGATTGTACCCTGTTATGAATCCTATCTTTTCCTTTTTCTCATTGGCTTGTGCCCCAAACAATTCCGATCTTTTTTTGACTTCTGCTTTGTTAAAGCAGTCTGTAACTACATTTTTGTTGTAGCCTCGTTTGACAAATCTTCTACCAATCTGCTTGGCTTCTGCCTGATAATCTAGTTCTTTACTACATGCTCTTTTAGCTCTAAGGAACTCTCCATAGGGAATTGAATTTTTTAATGGAATAGGGTAGTGGCTTTTAGCATGGAGAGTGGAATTCAAACTCGTTTCATTCCTGAATAACCTAGATGTTAAACTATTATTCTCCACATTGAATAACACATCCAGAAAAACCAGTTCTTTTTTACTGTGTATACATGTTAATTCCAAATTGAGATTGTTATCGTTGAGAGTGTGGACATAGTTGAGTAGCTGAGTTTCGGTACCGTCCCATATGATGAACAAGTCATCTATGAAACGGTAACAGACAACTATGTGCTTCGAGAATTCTTCCTTCTCTTCTCTCCAAGCTATCTGTGTCTCCCACCAACCCATATAGAGATTGGCGTTAGTCGGCGCCAAACAGGACCCCATGGCCGTTCCCATTTTGTTTATAAATGGAGGTACCATGTAAGAAATAGTTGTGTTCCAAGCAAAATTGGAGCATTTCCAATAACATTTTGTTGTGCTGACGATGACTAATGGATCTAAATTCTAAATAGTATTTACATGCTACAATACCCGCTTTCTGTATAATGGATGTATACAGCGAGACAACATCAAGGGAAACTAGGATGTATTGTGGTTCCCAATTGACGTTGTCTACTTTAGTCAGCAGGTCAGAAGTGTCTCGTATATGTGAGCTAAGACTGACAACAAACGGTTGTAGGAAATGATCTAGGAATTGAGAGGTATTTTCAAGTAGACTCCCTATAGAGGAGACTATAAGGCAACCAGGTGGATCAGTAAGGCTCTTCTGGATTTTAGGATTAAAATAGATTAGTGGAGTAACTGGAAAAGGATTTTTTTAAGAACCAGTACTCATCATCACTTATCAATTCCAGGTCACACCACTTCCGTAACATTGAGTAATATGATAAGTTGGTTTCCAACAGTACACTATTTTCTACCAATATGTAGTTACTGGTGACACTCAATTGCCTCCTCGCTTCCATGTTGTATTGATTGCTGTCCAAGATCACTATGCCACCCCCTTTATCCGAGGGGCGTATGACTATGGTGTGGTCGTCTCTTAGATTCTCTAATGCCTTATGTTGCACGTAGTTAAGATTTCTAGATGATGAAGGTATCTTCACCGGCAATTTCTTCAGGTCTTTCATAACAAAACTTTCAATATATATATGGGGATAATGGGGGTCATTACGAGTTTGGAGGCAGCCATGGTGCTAATAGCACCATGGCTGCCTCCAAACCCATGTCAGGGTCCATGTTGTCGGAATGGGGACTTACCGGGACATTCTGACCTTACAGACACGGTAAGTCCTCATTCCGAAAACCATTCCCCATTCCCATTCGAACCACCATAGAGCTCAATGGGAATAGGGAAGGAGCTAATAACGGTCCCCCAAATAGCGGGCCCGTTATTAGCTCCCTGGTCCCTTAACAGGTCCCGCTAAGGGTGGCTGGTAAAACCAGCCAGCCCTAGTGGGACCCGCTAAGGGACCTCGGAATGCGGTGGTAGGGGTTTAACTGCACCGGCATCCTTACTGGTGCTGTTAACCCCTTACTGCCGCACTCGGAATGAGGCCCAATGACTCAGGAATCATTAAATAAATAAAGGTTTACACCCGGGAAGAGAGAGGTTACCGGGGCAGACACTCGAGAAGTGAGAGGATTCGCCTTATTTTATTTATTTAAAAAAAATGTATTTTGCATTTTTAAAGCGCTCACACAGCCCGCGGGCATCGAGGCGCTATCACAGGAATTGCTTGTTTATTTTTCAGTTGCGTAATTGCTTTTTCTTAGTTGCGTATTTATAACGCGCTTAAATACCCAGAGATTTCTAAGCGCGGACCCAGGGATCGAACCTCTGTTGCTTCATGTCGTTTTGCTTTCAAGGCGAGCATGTTGCTGCTGAGCTATCCTCTTGGGATCCTTCCCAGGATCCTTCCTATGCTTTCCTTTTAATACACGCGGCTAGAAGAGACGTGCACCCAGAGTCCCAGCTAAAGGGGGAACGATTAGACTACCACAAAGTTTAAAGATGTCGTGAAAGGGGTATGTTTAGACTCCATGAAGGGGTAATGATTAGAGGCAGAGATCAATCTGACCAGCTGGTGTCCGTCTAGTCTGTCAAACCTCTGTTTTACATGTTTTTGTTGTGACGTCATATGTAAAAAAAAAGAAATTCTTAGAGAAAACTGATTTCAATTTATGCGATTTAATAGCTGAGATATAATCGCATATGAATTGATGTTTTTTGAGTTAATCAGAAGGTATACAATTTTGTGAAACTTTGGATTGGAGCTTGCAGTGTCTGGTGCTCGCTCATATTGTTGGAACTGTTTAAGACACACAAAAGTGTTGACCAGTGTTATATAAGAGGAGAGGGAACAGATCTAAAGTATGGAGGATATAACTCCATTGACACATTTATGCAAGCAGTTGCCGAAACACACAGCCAAACTAAAGAAATATAGTACAGAGTGGGTTAAAGGAACTGCCCACAAGATGTTTATGCCATGGCCACAAGGTGCCTCCTTATCTAAAGCCGTCTTACAACAGGCAAAAAGCTAGAAAAATGCTTTGCTGCCCTGGAACTTTGGAAAATGTATGTGCAGGTAAAGGAGAAAGAGCCGCCAACAGATTGGATACTTAATGTATGCACAGAGGGGGGTGAGACGCCTACCGCACCACCTGCCCCACCCAAAATGAAAGTTGAAGAAAGTAAGGACGAGGGATTATACCCACTGAGAGAACTCAAAGCAGCCATGGGGTACAGCAAACCCGCATATGAGTCACATGCACATAGTAGTGAAGAAAATCAAGGGAAAGATAAGGATAAGAATATTGCCTCCACAATCCCACAGGATAAAGGGAGACGTGATGTCGAAAGAAGAGATCAGGCACAGACAAGTGCATCTCGCAACAAAGAGAGAGAAGGGAAGAGATGGAAGGGAAACGAAGATAGAACTGATGGGATAGCATTCGCAAAAGACGAATGGATGGGAGGGCAAATTTTATTGAAACTTGATGGCAAAGGCATTGATGACGCAAAACCAAGGGAAAGGATAGACGATGTACAGGGAAAGGGAAAAGAGATGAAAGAATAAGAAGGAAAGATAGACAAAGGCGAGAACAGCTATATCGCAAAGAGCAAGAGAGACAGCTCGATCGTAACCCAAGAGCAGCCAATGATCAAGACAGACAGAAACAGCAGAGGTTAGAGGAAGAGCAAAGGATACGTGAGAAAAGAATAAAGAGACAAAGAGAAGAGGAAATTCGAAGGGCAGATGAATGTAGAAATGAAAAGAGGAAGGAAGAAGATAGGGTCAGAGAAGAGGCGAGGAAACACAAAGAATTTGATGACGATATAGAACGTAAGCGAAGACAGAGAGCATGCAATCTTGAATATCTGGGGAAAGAGGTTAAAAAACCTGATCCAGTAGTAGATTGAGAAGATATAGAAGAATTCTTGCCTGTGTACGATTAAGTACCAGGCACGTCTAGGGCAAATATGGAAGATGACTTCGACACCAGAAGCATTGGAGAATCGATTGATAGAATATATGATGAGATGGGGTTGGAACAAACTGTCATGCCTGCGCCATGGGTGCATACATTGGCGATCAATATGGACCTTATTTCCCATTTGCGAGACTTTGGTGCTTTTGTATTTTTTCCAACAAACTTCACTTACCACAATGCACTTGGCTATAACCATCTATTCCTGGCTATTCCTATTTGTCATCATCGGAACTACAATCCCCAGAAGCCCTAGGGATCAGCTCTGCTCCCACCAGCTCAGGAACACGCGGCTAGAAGAAACGTGTACCTAGTGTCCCAGCTAAAAGGGGAACGATTAGACTACCACAAAGTAGAGGGAGGAGGCAGATTGTATGCAGGTGTGCTGATCCAGGTGCAACCAATTAGCCTGCCTCTGTGCTGGGCTGGGCGGTATAAAAGCTGCTGTCTGCAGGAGCTCAGTCTCTTGCATTAAGCGTCCTTCCAGCACCTTTTTGCTTCGAGCTACGGATCTTTGTATGCGGTTCCTCCTTACCCCTGCTTTGGATCCAGTGCCTTCCAGGCTCCAGCCTTGCAGCTGATCACGCTCCGCTGCTACCTTCCGCCCTTGCCTTCCACGCTCCAGCCTTGCAGCCGATCACGCTCCGCTGCTACCTTCCGTCCTTGCCATCCAGGCTCCTGCCTTGCAGCCGATCACGCTCCGCTGCTACCTTCCGCCATTGCCTTCCAGGCTCCTGCCTTGCAGCCGATCACGCTCCGCTGCTACCTTCCGCCCTTGCCTTCCAGGCTCCTGCCTTGCAGCCGATCACGCTCCGCTGCTACCTTCCGCCATTGCCTTCCAGGCTCCTGCCTTGCAGCCGATCACGCTCCGCTGCTACCTTCCGCCCTTGCCTTCCAGGCTCCTGCCTTGCAGCCGATCACGCTGCGCAGCCTTCAACCTACAGTCTTCGTCCGCTGGGCTTCCAGTCTAGCAGCCTTCTACAGTCCTCTGCAGCTTTCTACAGTCATCGGCCCTGCTCCTCTGGGCTCACTCCTTGCTGCCCGGCCCTTCTGGGCTCCTTGCTGTGCAGCCCGCTTCACTCCGCTGCCCTAAGCCCTTTCCCTCAGGCTTCCTTCCTTACAGCCCTGCTCCTTTTGGACTTGCTCATTGCTTCCCTGCTTCTCTGAGCTTTCAACCTTGTACCTTACCGTCCTCTGCTATCCACAACAGTTTACCTACATTATTTACTTTCAGTTTTTGCAGTCCCCCTGTTTCCTGACTGCTGCTCCCTTGCTTTCTTCCTTGTTTTCAACCCTCTGTTCTTTATCCCTATCCAATCCTGTTATACGGCTTTCCCTTCATTTCCTTCTGCTAGTTTGCATATCGACTACCTTTTCCCTGGATTTGTCTGTTAGTGTCTTCTCTTGTACTGTTTGTAGACCCCTTGTACAGAGGTTGTCTGTTGGTTTCCGTCAGGCAACCTCTGCCCCTTCCCTTGTCTCGTTTCTGCGTTACAGACACCCATAGCTGTTGTTCCAAGCCATGAGCAAACAGCGTGGGCCTCTGTTATAGCAAACTGTGCAGAAGGCTCGAGTTTTCCTAAGGTCCGTGGAATACTCTTTTCCTATATTTTCATACACCCCAAGAGGGAATCCATTCTGTACCTTATTTCCTTGCTACACTTGCCTACTCTTCGTTCTCTTTTCTTTCAGCTGTGTGTGTACTTATCTGTCTACTTTACTTTGGCACAACCACCCAAATCCTTCCTGGGTGTCCTGTGCCACTCTTAACAGAGTGCCATCCGTGACACAAACACCCCAAGGGGAGGGGGAAGACGAGCGCCTCGAGAGCACTCAGCTTTACGACACTGAGGATGTCTCCCGAACTAGTGGGGGTAGAGACCTATCCCTGGATAGATTAGAAATAAGTAGGAGTAAGGAGGACACAAGGAGAGGCACTAGTTGGGGACAGACAATGTCCGACTCAGAAAGGGAAAAGCGAGAGGAAAATGAGGAAGAGAGTTGGAGCAAAAGACTCCCAAGGGAAAAAGGAATAAGATGGTCAGACACTAGCGAGTCTGCACCGAGGCTATCAGAGTCAGCCATACAGTCTGACCGACATGAAGAAGTATCTCATGGTCAGAAGGGGGTGTCATCACCGCCCTATGTAGACATGGCTCAGGGCATTGCCAGGCAGACGGCGATGCGGGAATATTACCCCTGCAATAGACAGAAGAACAATGAGAGAAGAGAAAGAGGGCAATGCATCCCAATTTCCGTTGTTCGAGAAGGAGGGAATAAGACCGCAATATATTCCATGGCCACACATGGATCGAGAAAATCTGAAAAACAAGCTGCCAATGCTGACATCAGGAGCTGGAAAGTGGATACATGAATGACAAAAAATGACAGGAGGAAACACGTTAGCTATGGGGGACATTAAGGGTCTTCTAATCGCCATACTTGGTGAGAGAGCAGACGATGTGTGGGCACGAGCGGGCTACGCTGGCATAACCACAATTAATACCACGCACGATGGTGCTCCATTTAACAACTGTAGAGCTGCAGTATGGAAAGCGCTACGAGTACTATACCCAGATACTTCAGATATGGGAGCTATAATGACACGAAAAATGAAGGAGTCTGAAGATCCGTTAATTTACATACAGAATATTCAAGACGCATGGGTGCTCGAGACTCATGAATCCTGGACGAAATCTACACCAGTGTTTTACCATATATTGTGCCAGTGACTGCCCGAGCCTGTGCAGAAACAACTCAAGAAATTGGTGGGAATTGAAGCCAAGCATTGGGCCAAAATACAGTTGACCATTGCACATTATTGTAGACTGCTGCAGGAAAAGAAACGCAAAAAGGAAGCCGCTCGAAAGGGTGAGGAAGCAAAATTGGTGCAAAAGAAATTGTCAAGATATGCTCTTGAGAGAGCCATGATAACTAACACAGCTGAATCAAGCATGCAGCAGGTGCCTAGTCCACAGAAGAATAATCAGGGCAATACAGGGTTTTATCCTGGGGAAAGAGGATTTAGGGGAAGAGGATGGCAGAGTAATCAGGGAGGTTTCCAAAATAATCAAGGATGCTTTCAAAATATGCAAAATGGTAACCAAGATATGTCAAGTGGGCAAATGATCCGACCACCGCCAGTATGTTGGCTGTGTGGAATGACAGGGCATATGGCGCGCACATGCAGAAATGAAGGCATGATGCAGACCGGCCAAGGAACAGGAACAGACATGACAAACACACCTGGAGTCTTTCAAAAGGGTGTTGCGCAGAATCCCACAGTGCAACAACAAGCACCAGGAGTGCAACAAGGTGTACAGCCTCAGAGCATGGGGAATTTTCCACAAGGACAATCCCAACAGGCACCAGGGGCGTTGCTAGGAGGGCTAAGGGGGCTATAGCCCCTGATCTTTTGATTGTAGCCCCGGATAGAATCTCAGGAGCTACAGCCAAAAGACTAGCTAGTCCCCAGTCCCAACAGTTCCGACATTAGCTTTGCCCCGGGTCTTTTCCAGACCTAGCAACTCCCCTGACAGGCACCAAAGCAACTGTCACAGACAATGGGCACGGGGCAGACCACGAACCCTGGAATGGGAAGTAACAATGGGAATGGGGGAAATTCACTAGCACACAGTGGACCAAATTTTATATAAACTAGGACAGCTCACTGGGAACCCTGATATGCCCTATCCTATCAGTGACACCACACCCTAAAAGGGAACCTAGGGTGGATGTCGTTATAGAGGATAAGGAATATTCCTTCTTAGTTGACACGGGTGCAACACGCTCGTGCATATGTGAAGGCAAGTTTTCCTTGTCTGGCGAGGCCATAGATACTTTTACAGGAGTTTTACAGGAGCTACCAGTTGTGTTCCCTTCACAAATGCACTTCCAGTCTCCATAGGAGAATATGAAATGAATGTGCCTTTATTATATTCTCGGCCGACCCCAGTAAACATTTTGGGTCGAGATTTAATGACAAAATTAAACATGACAATCTTGTTTACGGAGGAGAGCATAGTATGCTCCACTCCAGGAATGCACTACTCCGATGTATGCAAAATGATTAGAGCATGCTCAGGGCACATAGCCATGAGGGGCATACCATTAGAGCTAGAAATGTTCGCATATGGTATGCGTGTGCTTATACCAGGCCTTGCAGACAAAATCATGAGAACCCCTGATGAGTTCTTAGTCAGACCTAGAATACCGTTGCATGAGGAGAAGGGACAAGTATTTCCATTGATGATACACACGGGTACAGTGCGAGGGAGAGTGGCCTTGATTGATGGTTATGATGACGAGGGGCGACAATGGTGCGCAGTTGAAGAAGGATATTGAGTGACCGACATCAGTGATGACGATCTGTTTGAAGAGCAAGCAGATATGGGAGAAACAATGGTGGAAGTGAGTTTCACCTTTTGGGTAGAGATGATTAAAAGAGAAGTACATCAGAGAATGATGTTGGCACTAAATCGTCCTGAATATTTTTATGATGACATAGCCAAGGAGCCTGTCTAAGTATGGTCTACAGACCCCTATGACGTAGACCTCTTGAAGGGGGTTGGAGAAGAGAAGATTAAACTGAAACCAGGAGCAATTCTACTAAAAGCCCTACAAAATCCCATGTCCAGAGAGGCAGATGAGGGGATTTTTAAGACAATTTCTGCAATGATGGAACAGGGCATCTTAGTCATCATGCAATACCAAGGTTTATCCTATCAAAAAATCAAAGGGAGAATCCTGGCGTTTAATCCAGGATTTACACCCAATAAACGATATTGTTGAGGCCGAGTTCCCTCTAGTCCCTAACCCGTCTACAATTCTATGTAACATACCGGTTGAGGCAAAATATTTCTTGAAAAATGCATTTTTCTCAATCCCGTTGCACCTTGACTCACAAGCACGAGGCTGCCACAGGGGTACTGTGAGTCTCCTTCTATTTTTAACAGAGTCCTGCAGATGGATTTGAGCAATATCGCACTAGAAAGTGTTGTCCTGCAATACGTGGATGACATCTTAATTTGTAGCACAACAGAAGAACAATGCAGGCACAATTCTTTTCAGCTATTAACTATACTGGCTGAGAAAGGATATAAGGTTGACAAAGAAAAGTTACAATATTGTCAACAAGAAGTGCTGTACATAGGCCATCTGATTTCACATGAGGGAAGGAAAGTGACCCCAGAAAGGGCTTCCGCCATATTTAACACAGCTAAGTCACACACGAACGATCAAGCAGATGCAGAGCTTTTTAGGCCTCTACAACTATGTCAGGGCATGGGTCTTCGACTACAGCTCTTACACCAAGCCTTTACTGTGATGAAAGAAAAGATCGAATGGTCCGAGACCATGGAGAAAGGATTTCCTCAACTCAAAAGAGCCACAGCACCAGTTCTAGGGATCCCCAATTATGCAGAGGAATTTTACCTGTTTTCACACACAAATGGCAGCGTTATGACGGCAGTAGACCACGTTGACAACGCAGAGGACCACGTTGCGGTACAAGCCCCTGGCATACTATAGTGGGAATTTGGACCCAGTGATGAGGGGTCATTTCCCGTGCGTTTAGCTGCCGCAGCGTTTGCCATAGAGAATAGAGAAGGCTACAACCATTGTAATGGGATGCACAATGACGTTGTACGTCGAGCACTCACTATTTGCCATTCTCGAGAAACCAAAGGGCACATTGACATCTCAGAGAGCTTCTGCTTATGAGGTGATCATATCAAATCCATCGATTAAGGTAGCCCAATGTAAAATAGTAAACCCAGCTATGTTCATAGCAGAGCCAGTCACTGAAGGAGAGCCCATACATGACTGTGCAAATCATGAAGAATTCTATGACGAAATCCCCAGGGTGAAAGAAAATGCCTTGGCAGAAGGAGAGATCATCTTTATTGACGGGTCTTCGAGGATTGACCAAAATGATGGGCAAAGATACATAGACGTTGATGTGATGAAGCACACAACTAATGGCGAGTTTTGAGTGCTTCGAGGTGCACAAATACCATTGCATTATTCAGCACAGGCTGCAGAATTATTGCCGTTAATGCTCGCCATTGAGAAATCATGCAGATCAGGAAGTAACGGTGTACAGTGACTCCGCTTATGTGACATCAACAGTGCACAGAGGCTTAGCGCGCTGGAAAAGTAGGGGTTACCTCCGAGCAGACGGCACTCCAGTGCAGCACGCAACCTTATTGCACAGGCTGATCAAGGCACTACAGCTCCCAGTGGGCATAGCGGTCGTGAAATGCGCCGCCCACACGAAGGGGACAGATTTTATCTCACATGGGAATCAAGCAGCAGACACGGAAGCCAAGCGTATGGCATCCAAAAGTGAAACAATCATGGAAGTGGAAGTTGTCCATACCAACGAGCGAATGATGGTTACACGAACTGCACCTGAAAGTAACAGTAATTTGGGGCAAACACAGCTAATAGAACTCCAAGGGGAGGCGCCACATGAAGAGAAGAACCTGTGGAAACGTTGAGGGTATTCTTTAAACCCCTCTGACAGCTTATGGCAACAAGACAGCACTGGTAAACCAGTAATGCCTGTAGCCCTATTAAAAATAGCGCTGGAGCAGTTACATTACCCGGCGCACATGACAAAAGAGAACCCAGCAGTAACACTCACAGAAAGTTCATACCGAATTTAGCGTGTTGCATTCTTTATGGTAAACTCTATAATTTGTCAGCAATTCAAAGCTGGGCATACAATAAAAGTAATGAGAGGAGTCGTCCCATGGCCAAATGGGCCTTTTCAACACTTGCATGTCGATTACATCGACATGATTCAAGTATGTAACGGGTACAGATACTTAATTGTTATGGTGTGTCCATTCTCTAGATGGATTGAGGCAGGTCCATGTACACACCCAGACTCTACCTGTGCAGCCACATTTTTTGTGACAGAAGTGTTCTCTAGAGGTCATGAGATCAGATAACAGAGGTCACTTTGTAAACGAGACATTCGAGCAGATTAGCTTGCTGCTTGGTATAAAGCACAAGTTCTCGTCGGCGTATCATCCACAAGGTAATGGGATATGTGAGAAGCTCTACGGCTTGTTAAAGGAAAGGATAGCCAAGTTGAAGTTTACTCTAAAGAAAGGATGGTTGCACTGCCTTCCACTGGCACTGTACGCACTTTGGAACCAACCTGGGTCCGACCATCATCTTACGCCACACGAGATAGTCACAGGAAGAAGAATGAGAACTCCTTTGACTCCCCGAGATAGAGCTAGATGTGATGCCCAGTCAACGGGAGAGGTTTTAGGGTCTGAAATGCAAAACTAGCTGAACTGCATGACATCTTGCCTTGCTTTAATTTCAGACCAGCTGCAGCGATGACGAAAAGGGTGCAGAGCAGCACAGAACACAGAAGGAGACACTACAACAGACCAAGTTAAAGGTCTACGTGTTCTACCCGTCTTCCCTGGAGATGCTGTCCTTGTGAAGAATCATACAAGGAAAAACTGGGACGAACCAAGGTTCAGCTGTCCTTTTACAGTAGAGGACTGCACGCCGTCCACAGTAAAACTACAAGGCAGAAGAGCTTGGATTTTTCTCGCCAATATCAAACCCTACATCGGAGAAGTCCCCCTGCCTGCACCCCAACAAGAGGAATCGACGAGCAACAGGGAAGAACCACAGCATGTGCAGACGAGATCCATGACGTGGAAGAAGGACGCATGACCAGCCAGACAAAGACGAAGAACTTTTTGCAAGTTGTGGCTTAAATTGGACACTTCCTCTAAGCAAAAAAGGGGGTAAAGACATAAAAAACAGATACTCTGTGCATCCTAGTTGCAGGGTGAAGAAGAAAAATTGCACGTATAAGCCACAAAACAGGCTGTTGACTATTAAACTTTGGACTGAGGCACATTTAAGCTTTGATGAGAAAAGAATATGCCAAATTGTGACCGAGGACACTTACATAGGAAGCAAACACAGTATCCCAACTCGTTCCACACCGAGACCCTATTCGGAATCACTTATGGTGTCCCACAGTAGTGACATCACCAAGGATGTGGTCACCTATTTTGATCCAGTACTAAGATCATATCCGTCATTGGTAGGGAGGCTCAACAGTGTCACTGATTTTGTACAAGATCCTGAAAACAAAAAGACAATAAGACAACTCATCACTATCATTGCCAAACAATTTATCCTACTCCCTGAATATAGTGAGAAAGAATCAAATGTCCCCAACACAGGCGGGAATAGATGAGCTCATCAACACTTTTCTTTTGCATAATCGAAGACTGTCCATCTCCTATCGAGAGAACAACAGATACACTCACATTTCTTTGAAACCCAGCAAATACAGAACATTTAAGCCATCTTTTAAATAAAATCATGATTCTAATTGCACTCCACACGACCGGACAGTGCAGATATTGTTCACATTTAGTAGGAAACATATAATCCTGAACCTCAGCAAGACAGGACGGCTTTCCCTGTCACCAGAAGACACCAGGTTGGCCCATAATGTCCTCGTTCGCCTAGTCACTGACTTTCCAGAGCTAGTGGGGAGACCAATCGATGTTGACGTCCTCACTTTCATCAGAGACCCAGCTGATATTGCGCAGATGGAATGCTCCTACACGGAATCGTACTCCAAGTGGAACTCTCTAACCATCAGCAGAGCTATCTGAGGAGATTCTAAAAGCCTTCCGCCAAGGGACAGATCAAGGAAGCAGTGTCAAGAACTCCCTGTGTCATATTTTTGCTATTTTTTCCCTGGTCCTCCGCACTGATCAACGTACACTATGTCCTCAGGACTGAAGCAAATCCAAGGAGTGGATTGCAAGCTTACCTATTTTGAACATACACAGCAAAGGGACTCACTAAAGTGTTATTTTATTTTTGATTTTTCCCATAGTCTAGCAAAGGAACTGTATCCTGATATAAGAGACAATTTGTCACTTTCGAGAGGGGGGACACTTGTGGAACATCTGACACTCTTAAACTCAGAACTCGGAAGACTATATTGGTTAAAGGGCTAATAACATTGACATTTGGTTTACGATCAAGATGGGGGTCCAGAACAGCAATCTGGTCCTCCCACAAGAAGTGTGCCACCCCCGCTTCTCTGGAAGAAAATGCTGCTACCTGACCTACAGGGGCATAATGTACCTATGCATCATATTCATTATTGTTTTACTGTCATTAACAATCAGAACTGCATTCTTTATTGGTGCACAAAGCGTTGCAATTTCAGTGCACCCACCTAATGATGCACGCATAAAACCTACAAAAGCACCCAGACCGTATGTAGTCATTCCAGTCCCTAGAAGATCTGACGGTGGAGTGAATGAGCTTGAAATGGATGTGATTAGCAATGATACACACACACTTGTGGTCACGAACAAACAACAAAGCCAGAGACAGGGTCGGCAAGGAATGAATTAAGTAATATCACTAAACTACACGCATGCAAACACTGAATGCACATGAAACAGGCCTAGTGTCAATGACTGAAGAACCACAAACCAAATCAATATAGAAGAAGAGGCTGCCTGCCGTCAGAAACTCCACAGCAGATGTTGTGAGAAAACAAGAAGAGTTCAAACGCAAACCAACAGAAGCAGTTATAGCAGAAACTCTTAAAACAAGAACCAACTCTGAGAAACTGTCTGCATGGACACAACTGATAGTAGACTCATTTGTTCCGCACATAGCCAGAGCAAGGAAACTACAAGAGGAACAGAAGAACAAAACCGCAGAGACTGTATTACCAAGCACATATGTTCCAACGCAAGGGACAAGTACCAGCTCTACAATACAACCATACACCAGACCAGTGTCAGGCTGGTTGTCATGGGCATTTGTAACTAGCAGGAGAAATATGTATGAGGAGAAGGAAAGAGCTGCCAGAGTCTTATCTACTCAAATAGCACAGATGAGGAGGCCTGCACCATGCACCATGATACCCAAGAATCCTCCAGCAAGAAAAATCCATACAGGTGCATTCAGGGATGAAGTCATAGCCAACTAAAGGAAAACATTAAGAATCAAGAGAAGCATGCATGGAGATGACAATGAACTGAACAACTACCTGGACAGCACAGCACACCTGGGAAATAACATTTGGTACCAGCACATGAAGGAAGTTGGAAGACGAAATTCAGAAGGGGAATGCTTTGTTTGCGCACTCCTACCATACAGCATGGGGAAGTCCAAGATCTTCATAGCTGTAGAAATCAATGTCCAGACAACACACTGTATGTCACACATAACAATGAGCAAGGCCAGAGGCCAGTTCATGGGTAGTGATGCCTCTCTGAAATGGGCAACTGAAGCAACTGATCCAAATAAAGACGATTATGTCCAGGACATAAAGACAAGAAACAATGGAAAGACGAAACACATTGTGATCACATATGAGAAGCCTGGAGTTAACGGAACAGAGATCAGAAGAGAAGCAAACCAGAAGCTAAATGTCCAAGGAAAAACTCCAGAAAAAGCTTGGAGATGGAAGAATCAAGGTCAAATGCAAATTTGGGCAACAGCGCTTTCACCAGACGGATGGGAGAAAGGAGTACTGATATGCCGAGCATGGATGGTCTTCTGTCACTACGAGCCCACGATCAACGTAGTGTGAAACGGATGCAAGCCATTGTGGCCATACCTTGCAAAACTACTGACATGGGTCGAAGACAGAGGAGGACCCTTGCAGATAGTGCCACTTGAAAGTCCAAAGTTCTGTTTCAGAAATAACGGCACAAGAAGATGGGAGAGAATCAGAACTGTGGACGAGTTTTTGATGCTAAAGGAATGGTACATGGAACTGCAGTGATTATGGCTCATTATTGGGCGTGTGGATCCAAAGCATACATCAGACTGCCAAGAAACTGAGGAGAAATAAGCACAATAGTGAACGTCCACGTTCCAGCATTGGTGATCCCGAAAAGTGACCTGAATATTGACAGTTTCCCGAAAGCAGATGCTCACCTGAGGAAGTAAAGATCTGTGGAACTGCTTACGTGAATGAAGAGAGAACATCATTTCTCTGCTAAATCAGAAGAAGCATTTCATGCAATCCCATATGAACACAGGCTGTTCAGCCTCACCTCATCAGTGTTCACAACGCTTTTTAGCCCAAGAATCCAAGTTGGAGTAAATGCTAAATGGTTGCAGATAACCAGATGGGAGTTACTACAGACCATCAACATGACCATAAAAGGATTCAATGCGATCACGGAAGAGCTAAGAGCCATCCGACTGATGGCTCTCCAGAACAGAAATGTCCTTGACATGATTACAGCTATGGATGGAGGAGTTTGTGCAAAAATAGGAGAATCATGTTGCACATTTATACCTTGTCACAACGAGGAAAATGGAACTTTAACAGAAGCCATAGGTATGCTGACGAAGCTACAGAACCAGATGATCGACGAAACTGATGAAGTTGATGATGACAGCTGGTTTGGATCACTATTCTCTCGGGTCCCACAATGGATGGCAGACATATTCAAGTTTCTAGGAGCCCTGTTAGTGATGATATTACTAGGATTTTGTGTTATCAAGATAATAATCTCGCAATGCCAGAAAACTGCAAAGAAAGCCATAGGGATGAAGTTCATGATTGATGTCAAGCCAGGATGGAAGCCCAAAGACCTGACTAATGAAGAAATAAGAGACTTTGTGAAGGCCAACATTCACGCGCCAGAAGGTACAAAGTTTCTCTATCCCAGGAAACACAGAAATTATGTAGGAAGATGGGTTTACTGTCGCCCAAATGGACAATGTCTACTCATGACATGGAATAAAGACGAATATGTAAGAACAGCAGGAAGCCCGAAGGGAGTAATAAAAATATGGACTCCGAAGAGACACTTTTTCAAAGCATCATGTATAGATCCAGGAGATGAAGAAGGAATGAACCCAGGCGATGGAGTGAAGATAAATATAGAAGAATCGAGTGAATTGCATCTAAAAAAGGAGGTAAAAGTGGTTGATGAATCGCACAGAGGGGGGAGTGTAAAGGAGGTCCCAAATAAAGCCTGTACTCCAATCACCCATTTTGAAGTACCAGGAACATTCACACCGAAATATGTGACGTATGATGAGCAAATAAACCAGCAGAGAGCCGCAGTAGGGCTCCGCCCAGTACCCATCAGAAGAGCAACACCTATTGAAGTACCAATACCCAGACAACCATGGACAGTAAGGTATTCATTGAGAAAACCCTACCAACAAATGAGACGAATTGAAGATTACCTAAGTACCGTCCCGAAAGAAACCAAAAAGGCCTTAATGGAAGATGAATGGTGACATCACGAGAGCCTAGACAGACTCACAGATAGAAGAAATGACAACCAAAACATGACACACAGAGACGAAACAGCATGAATAAAGATATTGTGAACCCAAAGGAAGAGAATGATGTTGAAACACAAAGAAGCTTAAGCTGAAGCAGGATAAAGATATTCAAGCAGCTAACTCCTGTGCAAATGCTTTGAACCGCAAGAAAGCTAAGAAAACAGTGCGGCTTGCTATGCTTAGTAGAAGAATAGCGCAGCAAGCGCCATTATACATAATCTACCTCAAAACGAAGCACATTATTATAAGTGCGATTCCACTTTGCACGAAAAGCAGAATCAACTCAGGTTACTAGAGGCCAAACAAGACAAGATTCATATTCTAGCAAAATGAGAAGAGATGGCTGAATTGAAACTCAGCAGATGCAACTCATGCCAGGAGAGCCAAGGTCATGCCAATAGAAGGAACGAACAGTAGCTACATCTAATTGAAATTTAAGAACAGAATATCCTGTCTCTGAAAGGTCAAGATAAATAAGCGTAGGCAGGTGGCAAGCTGAATAAGAATTAAATGCACAAATTGAAAGAAACTAGGCAAATTCACGGTGTCTGCATCATGTGACCATCCGAGCGAGGAGAAGCACAAGTTCACACCTATGCTTGGCATCCGCCCAGGAAGAGATATCGGAACTTCCCAGACAGAAGATGCAGTTTCGAGGCCAACCACAGTAACATAATTGACACATAGTTGTTGAAGTGATGATTGATTGTAACCTTAATTGGAAAAAGGCCGGGTAGCTGAGGGGGCACCCCGCACCTGGCTGACCGTTCTGTGTGCTGCTAAGTAAAGTGGAAATGTATGCACAGGGTTGGTGCCAAACCAATCACAATGGACCAAATAATCTAGGGTCCTATAGTAGTAGAACAAATGGGATGTCGTACTTTTAGTGACGTCTACAGTAGTCATTTTTGAAGGAAGGGCTTAGACGCCCACCTGACAGTATTTACCCAATCCCCTCACTCCGTTACCATATACAGATATAGTATCTATATTAAAGTTAGAATTACATATTCATTTTTAAGTGTAAAATGTCAATTATGACGAGTTTCGAGTATAAATGTCACTGTTTGAATGAAGTTCGTTGGAGTTGAAGCGAGATGGACTATCGCATTACTGCTTATTGCCATGACTCACCGTTTTTTACTTGTCATTAAACGGACTCCCTTTGCCAAACCATTGAGTTGTCCTTATTGATTGGTGTTGGAGTAATACATCTGCACCACCATCCATCTCAAGGTGCAGCTATCTCGTCTTAAAGTACTTCAGAGCTTACCTCTGCTCTATGGGCCGGCCGGGGATCTCCTGAGTACAAAGGGAACCCGAAGGAGACTCAGCGATGACATTACAAAAGAAAAGCAAGAGCAAAAGTGGTACAATTCTTCTAATGTGATATGCCAATTTGTAATAAACTAAAAGACACTACAGAAGAAACAAAAGTGCCAAAGTTGTACACATCTCCCAATATGACATATCAATTTGGGGAAACCTGGAACAAGCATTGCCAAGAGTCAAGCGATATTGAGAGAAAGGTTGATAGGCAGAGTTTGAACAAACCCTCATACATGGGATGTCAGTATGGGGGAGTTGGAACAAGTAATACCTGAAGTCAACAAAGTTTTATATTGAAGAAGTGCAACTGTGATATATCTATTCAGGATTGGTGTGCTACCAACAATCTTTGCCTGAATACCAGCAAGGTGGAGATCCTCCTCATCGGCACACCTTCACCCTCCTTTCCCCTCACTCTCTGGCCAGCCTCCATTGGCCCTCCTTCTACCTCCAACTGTGAGGCCAAGAACCTCAGGGTAATTTTTGATTCCACGGTTTCCTTCTCTGCCCACATCTCTGATGTCTCTAAAAAGCCAAACGTTCTACTGCACCTCCTCAGAGGTACCCTGCCTTCCCTCTCCTTCCCCCAGAAGCTCACTGTCTCCCGAACCCTGGTTCTCTAGGTTGGACTATTGTAACAGCCTCTTTCTAAATCTACCTGCCTCTACTCTCCACCCTTTGCAACTAATCCAGAACAGGACTGCAAGACTTGTCCTTGGCCTCAAGCCCTGGGATCATATCTCTCCAGCCCTGAAATCTCTCCATTGGCTCCCAGTGGATGCAAAGATTAAATTCAAAACCCTCTGCTTTGTCCACAAGGCTTTCTGGGGCCTGGGTCCAAAATACCTCCAGCTATCCCTCTGTAAAATCCTCCCCTCTTAAGCTCTTTGCCCCTCTACCTCTAACTCCCTCAGGGCCAGTCGTTTTTCAAAGAAACAAGCTGAGGGTAGATCTCTGTCTTCAGCTGGGGCCTCCCTCTGGAACAGCCTCCCTGCCACTCTGAAACTTGAAGAGAACCATCTCCGATTCTGGAAGCACCTCAAGACCTTTCTCTTTTCTTCTGCCTTTGCCCTTCCTCTCCCCTGCTGATCTGTTCTCTCTCGGCAACATGCACCTGGCATACCCTCTGTCCTCCGGGGTCTGTATCTGTAACCATACAGCCCCCCTTTTTTCCTGTACTTATCAGACATACCCTGTCTGCTGCCTTAAACCCAGTATTTGCCACTTGCTGGATGCACTACAACTGTTTTTTGCCTTTTATTATTTATTTATTTTTATTATTTATCTGTTTTTCCTTTGCTCCGCACTTCCCCTTCTCCCCCCTTGCTTGCACTTTCCCCCTTTCCCTTTCCCATGCAGTTGTACGTTCTCAATGTCACTGGGCCTAGTAAGATTTTTTTTTTTTTGTTCTCCCTTGTTCCCCTCCGCTGCCTTGTCATGCTCTGAAACACTTGTGTACGAGCACGATACAAATACAATATCATATCATATGTAAGAGGAATGTGAATGTTACAGAAAGACCTGATAAAAGATGCACACCAGGTAGTGAACCTTTTTGGGAAGAGATACTTGGCAGGAGAGTACACCAGGGGATCTAGAGATTCAGTTGAGATGAGTATTCCAGGAAACCCATTTTGAAGTGGTGTGTTGAAGAGAAACTTTATCATATCAAGTTGTTGTTTAAATTGAACGTTTTGTCAACCAGAGAATTAGAAAAGACCTTTGCCATACTTCAACCAATATGAGAAAAGACACTTGTTTAACCATCCTGAAAATTAGGAAAGACTTTCCTTTGCCATATTCCAACCAGTGTTGTGGAAAAGACATTGGGCCCCATTACACGTTAGGCGGAGCACCTTGGTTCATGCTGGTAAAATACCGGCACCGCCTTGGAGGAAAGGGGAATTACCGCCCTATTCCAAGGTTGGCGGGGCGGTAATTCCCCCTTCCCCCATTGTCCTTCCCCGTTCCCATTTTTGCCCCATAGGGCTCTATGGGAATGGGGAAGGCGCTAATTACGGTGCCGCAAATTGCGGTACCGTAATTAGCACCCTGGTCCCTTTGCGGGTTGGTTTTTAACGCTTGCTAAACAGCAGGCGTTAAAGTACCAACCCGCAAAGGGACATCGTAGTAAGCCGGTAAGGGTTTACCGGTACCTGTGCCCTTACCAGTACCAGTAAACCATTACCACACCACGTGTAATGAGGCCCATTCTCTTTGCCATCCGGAAAATCTAGGAAAGATTTTCTTTTGCTATATTCCAACCACTGTTGTGGAAGAGACATTTGTTTTTACATCCTGAGGAAAGTATTAGGTGAAAGAGACATTGCCATTGTTTTTAAAAGACTATTGTTAAAACAGAATATTTTGAACAATTTTTCCTGAATAAATTCAGGGGAAGAGAGCCAATCCCTGGACACAAGTATTATTTTGTTGGAGTTAGTTATTTGTTTAGGTTTTTGCACCTTTTGATTGAATTGAAATGAGAAATATTTACCTTGCACCTTTTGCTTATGAATGTTAGTCTGAGGGTCTGATCTAGTTTGGACACAATATAGCCTTCTTTAGTTTTAGTTTCATGGGAAGGGACATTCTCTTTAGGACAGGGAAAGATAGGCCTTTATCCAAGCCATTTTCTGTTAATAAAAATGGCTGATGTTGAAAATATTCCAACTTTGTGTCTACCTCTTAATTCTGACCCCTCACAGATAGGAAAGATAGATTATCTTTTTCCGTGTTCCCCATTCCCTATAGGACTCTATGGGAATGGGGAATTATAATTTACCGGCGCCTGACTTCCCGGAAAGCCGGGGTAGTAATCCCCTGGTGTTACCCACAAGTCAGGCACCAGTAAGTCATTATGGGTTTGGCAGCAACTTGCCGGTAGTACTGGCACGGTTACCGCTGGACTCGTAATGAGCCCCATAGTCTTTAAGACAGATATTGGATTAGACATTGAAAACTTCTCTTGCAACACTGTGGATGCCATATCCCTTTACATAAGATGGCAAGCTTTCAAAGTCTATATTAGAGGTATGGGAATTTCTAGGGAAGCAGGGGTTCTGAAAACTATCAGAAGTGACCTGCAAAGGTGTGAAATTAGACTTAAGGCATTGGAAATGGAATACATCTGTTCACCAGACCCCAATGTGATTGAGCCAACACGACTGGAGTTGGAGCAGTTTAGGGAACATGCCTTGAGAGGGGTCCAATACTTAATACGTCTGCTGGTGGCTAGGAAATATGGTGAGGGGGAGAGGCGGGGAGGACATTGGCTAAATTAGTGAAGAATGAATGTGAGCAAACTCAAATTGATTGTGTCCTTGATGCATAGGGGAATCCCAAGAGGGCAGATCAGGATGCACTTGAGGTATTTCGAGTTTTTTACAGATCATTATACACTGCAAACCCTACACGTGGGGAACACGCCATCCATTCCTTGCTGGAGGGGGTACCTCTCTCACAATTGAACGCCCAGGCCAGGGACAGTTTAAATGCCCCCCTCTCAGTAGAGGAACTCCTAATAGTAATTAGAGATCTTCCTAGGGGTAAGGCTCCTGGCCCCGATGGCCTATTGGCCCCCCATCTCCTCGAGGTCTGGGGGGAGTCACTAGGTAATTCCCTTCTACCAGAATCACTACGGGAAGCCACTATAACCATTTTACTGAAACCTAATAACCCTAGCAATGAGTGTGGCTCTTACCGTCCCCTCTCACTAGTGAATGTAGATACCAAAATATACACGAAAGCCTTAGCAAATTGACTCCTCCCATATCATTCATAGCGACCAAACTGGTTTTATCCCGGGTAGGCCACAGCTCTCAATATTCGGCGGCAGTGACCATTGATGCCCAAAGGCATTCGATATGGTCTCAGGGGAGTATTTGTAGTGCTGGAAAAAATAAGTTTAGGCTCTGAAATGATCCACTATATCAGGCTTTTATATACCCGCTCGTTGGCTAGAGTGCTTGTTAACTTGTGTGTATTGGAGCAATTTGCCCCCTGTCCCTCATCCGTTTTGCTTGGGCTATCGAGCCAATGGCGGACCTGATACGCGACCACCATAAACACTGTGGCATTCGTCTCAATGGTGGTGGTATCGGGAATTGGGGTGATATGTGGAGGTGCAGGCAAACTAGGTGGAAACTGCTGCCAATTATGGCAGCGGGTAAACTGTCCCTGATAAAGATGATCCTACTACCCAAGCTTCTATATGCATTTGCTTACGTCCCCATCTGGCACGGAAAATCCTTCTTTTTTTTAGAATGCATGGGTCATTTGCACAGTACTTGTGGCAAGCAGGTGCTGTCGGTAAAAAGTGGGCCGATATGACTCTCCCGAATGAAAGGAGGGGCTTTAATGCCCCTAACCTTGAACTATATTGGTTAGCAGTGCTGGCTCAATTGACTATTTATTGGTATTGTACTAGTGGAACATCCCCGCCACGGGTGAAGTTGGAAAGGCTGTCGACAGGGAAGGCAGATCTTAAACCGTTGATACTAGATCAGCGGTATAGGGATGAGTGCCTGTTTGATCCAGTGTCCGCCACAGTGTTAGCTTGGGGCTCCATTTGTTACAAGATCGGAGAGGCAGGGCCATATTACAAATGGCTTCCTTTCTGGAAAGTCCCTGGATTGGGGCCCACATGGTTTAAGTTTTGCAATGGGAGCGCCTAGGCTACAGTGCATTGGCAGATCTGTTTCCAGAAGGGAGATTTATTACTCTGCAGATATGGCATCAGGAACATGCGAACACAGCTGTGGAGCTAATACAATGTTACAGGATCCATGCTGCAGTTGCGGCATGGTGGTCAGACTACCCCACTGAGTTCCCTGAGAGTGTGGAACTGGTATATATAGTGAATACTAGTGAATGCAGGCGGCTCCTCTCCACATTATACAAAATGGTATTGAATAAACTGAAGCCCTCTTCACTAACAGTGAGATTCAAGTGGTCTGAAAATATGGGTATTGAGTTGTCTGATGTCCAGTGGAAGCAAATGTGTACGCACACCAAGAATGTATCCTTGAATTCTAGCTTCATATTCTTGCAATTTAAATTGTTAAATAGACTGTACTATACACCCTGGAAACTTGGTAGGATGTATCATTGTGGAGGATACCATTGTCCGAGATGCTGCTCACATGACGCACTGAGGGCATTATGACAAACATGTCGGATGGTTTGGAACCATGAGAACTAATCTCTTGTGTTCCATTGTGAACTTGTAATAGTGCAGGCAGCAATCTATAATTGTGTTTAGCATTTTCATTTGACACCAAATGGATCCTCTTAATCCTTCAATAATTTACTAAATTATTTCTTTTTCAGAGCCCTCTCTTTCTTTTCTAACGATTTGAATGTATGCCAAAGTTGGAAGGAAAACGATGGTAGGAAGAATTGAGAAAGCAAATTGAACCACAAATGACCACAGTGGCACATTGAGCCACAGTAGTGTGCAGCAAGGTATTAGACTTGGTCCATGACGACCAACAGGGTACTGCACCAGCTAGTGAAACAGAGGCCACCCTGATATTAGAGAGGAACTACTGGGGCTCAGAAGGAGACCAATTGGTGTTTTTTCTACTGCTTGATCTCAGAGCCAGTGTTGGAGGCATCCGTTCGGGCTAGGGGGTGGGGCAGATAGCTCTTGAAAGGGCACCAAGATTCTAAAGGGTTCATGGCTGAGCCCTCGTGGGCTGCTTAATGTTTTCAGTGGATGCTCCTAAATGTTTCCTCAAATTAGCAGGAGCAGCCGAGCACAGCGAGGGAGCCCAAAACATTTAAGGATGGATCAGAGGAGTTTCATCCTGAGAATCTGTTTTAAAATAATGTGCTGAAATTTTGCATTTCACAGCATAATTTTTGAAAAAAGAGGTAAAAAGCCATACTATTTACAGTTGGTTCTTTGGGGTAACATATGAAAGAATCCAGCAAATTCCAGCAAATTCCATGTCACCAACAATGCACTACATGGAACACTTTCTACCATTGTTTAAGGCTATAGCCAGAACCTACCTATGCCATTAATGGTCAGTGTAAATCGCATTCATGAAGCTGCTGCCACAACCTATCTATGCCAGTAATGGTCAGTGTAAATCGCATTCATGACGCTGCTGCCACAACCTATCTATGGCAGTAATGGTCAGTGTAAATCGCATTCATGAAGCTGCTGCCACAACCTATCCATACCCGTAATGGTCACTCTGAATGACATGCATACAGAGCTTCAGCCTTCAGGCAGAGGGCAGGGGGATAATTCTGACCTGCCCCCAGGCTGAGTAAGACAGGCAGAGGAAGGGCTGCAGAGGCCTTCAGTAGCCTTCATGCACAGGATTTTCCAGCACCCCTAAAGGATTCTGAATGCTGTGAATACATTCATGGTATCCCTAATGCTTTCACAGAGCTCTACATGAGTGAAGGCATAGGCATTTTACTTGCCAACCTTCACTCACATAAAGTGATGTGCAGGGCATTATTTAAATGATTTTAAGATTCTTTGCATGTGCAAACGCTGCATTTGCCATATGGAGCGAGTTAAAATCACTCACTCCATAATGCACATATTTTTGTTTCTGCTATTATATTTACATTATAGACCTAATGGGTCCTGAAAATTAAGGAGGGGCTCCACCATAGCACCCCCTACAGATGAGCCACCCCTGGCGAACAGGCCAGAACTGACACACGTGCAATAGTCAAGCACGATAGTAGTGAGGAGAGGCACTCCCAAAACATAGAGCCAATTTATGAGAAATGAAACTCTGAATTTATTAATGACATTGTACCCTATGTGCTGGTAATGGAGAGCAATGGGACTCAAACCGAGTGGTGCCTGCGTACGGAAGTATTGCCACAGAACATTGCAGGTTTAGAATGTCCTTCCAAGTCTGGCATTGTCGATCACCCAAATAAGTGATCATCTCATGTGCCTTACTAGACTATGCTTTTGGAAATTGTCAAAATTAAATCAACCAATTGCATTCTGTGTCCACTGTTAAGAACATAGCCTGTGCATTCACCATACCCAGTTATCACTTATCATTGGGGAACATGTTGATCATGTCTTGGGAGGAGAGCTCAGGGGCAACGTGCTGACCTTAGAAGCAAAACGACACGGAGCACCAAAGGTTCGATCAATCCCCGGGCCCACGCTTAGAAACCTCTGGGTATTAAGCGCGTTAGAAATAGCATATCATATCATGAGCAAGAACAACATTTGAAATGCATATTATTGATAAATGAGTGCAAAGGTGTTTCAGAAGATAGCTTAGTGTGTTGAACACTTTCTGTGATGCTCTGTGTTCATGTGCCATTGTCTCGTGAGGATAGCTTAGAGGCAACATGCTCGCTTTGGAAGCAAGAGGACATAGGGCAACACAGGTTCGATCACCAGGTCTGCGCTCAGAAACATCTGGGTATTAAGCGTGTTATAAATAACCAATTACAATTACATTCCAGTGGTCTAGCCAGAATTTCTTGACAGGGTGGGCATGCACCATATGGATGCAGGTCAGAGAAAGGGGTCACTGTTAAATAAAGAAGTTTATTTTATTTTCTTTCGCATACTCCTGCGGACCAGACAGAAGTTCACACTTTTAATGTTTATTGTATAATATTAACACATGTAAAATAAACATTTAGCAAAATGCTCCTTCCCTTGTACCAAGACCTAAATAGGTCTAAATAGGTCTACTATGAGCTTTCAAGGCACACACCAAAAGAAACTGTGTGATCAGTGCACCTGTTTGTAATCATTGTGACAGGAGCTTGCAGGGGTGTTGCTTGGTCTGGAAAGGATTTGGGGCTATGCAAATGTTGGGGGGGAGGGAGGGCTAGCAAGCCTTTTTGTTGCACCCTCTAAACTTCTTCCTGGGACTACAACCAAAATACCCGGGGCTATAGCCCCTCAGTCCCCTCCCCCCCACGCCCACTAGCAACGCCTCAGGGGACTTGCAAGCTATTGTGTGTGAAGTGACAAAAAAATGGGGCCAACAAATTGAACTATTTTTGAATATCTAACATGCAGGAGTTAGGAAAATAAATAAGCATTTTAAAAGGAAAATTGGGTTATTTGGTGATTCAGTGTGTTGTCTTGGAAGATCAGATTGGTAATTAAGGAAGTTTGGGGGCTATGAGAACATCACTACTTCAAGCACACGTTTGTTTCTAAAATAATATGCTAAAAAAAGAGCTCTGAAATCCTGTTCCAGGGCTCCTGGCCTTAGAAGTGCATTGTGTTCTGCATTTTCAAAACACACTATAAAAGTAGGACTTACATTCCCAGAATGCAGTTTGTTAGTCTAAAAGATAGGAACAGTGTATTTGTCCTACCTGACATGGACAACCGAGTCCCTACAAATGATTCCATGCACGGTGCTACTACCACTGTGTCAGTCTAGAAAAATGGATACCTCTCATATTTGACGGCAAACGTATGTTGGTGGCCATGGGCCAACCGTCTCATGCACGATATGACAGACATATAGGTTTCCGAGTTTGCCGATGAACGACCATTTTGATGTAACAAGGATCGCCATTTTGTTTTCTAACCATTGCTCATTGCTTTCTGTTCTTATTGCTTTGCAGCACATGTTCTGCTTACACTGCTCGACTGTAAAACATTGTTGTCTGAACGTGAAAGGACAAGGCCTCAGGGCCGCGAGGATAACAAGAGTTTGTTGAAACACAACGTAGGCAGCGCCAGGAAGGAATGCCCGGCTCCCTCCCGAATGTAGCCTTGAAGCAGGGCTGCAGGGCATTTAATCATTTCACAGCTTCCAGCCAGTCTCGTTATATGGTAGAATATGTTAGAATAAAGCAGCTAAAGGCTTGAATTATGCTCTTCTTACGGCCCCCCTTTACTGAGCCCTGCAGAGCGTGTCGGCTCCCAGGACACGAATGGCACCTCATAGATAGCAAGGTCTGGAATGTGACTCTTCCCCCGTATGTAGCTCGCTTCCAAGAACAAAAGCACTGTGTTCTGTTCAACAACTGAAAGATGCCTCCGCACTTGCAAATATACAGGGTAATTCATAGAATCCAGCGCACAAGTAGCGCACGCGGCTGGTGCACAGCGTGCGCCTGCGATAGTCTGCGCCAGCCGCGTGCGCCAAAACCGAATCCGGCGCACAGCGTATTCATGGATTTTAGCTTCCCCAGGCAGCCGTGGCGCACAGTGGCGCAGCGACTCGCTGCAGCGCCAGTTACGCCCCCAGGAACGCCCCTTGCGCTGTGAAATCTCATAAAAATCACAAACCAGCGCAAGGGGCTGCGCTAACACTGGACCATCACGGCAAGCGGCCCATGCGATTTTCAAGGGTGCGCGGGAAGTTTCACACGTCAAATCCCAGGCTACGTCCATTTCAGGGGTGCGCGGGAAGTTCCACACGCGAATAGCCTGGCCGCGTGTATTTCAGGGGTGCGTGGGAAGTCCCACACGCGAATAGCCTGGGCGCGTGTATTTCAGGGGTGCGCGGGAAGTCCCACACGCGATTACAGCAGGGTACTTGTATTTCAGGGGTGCGCGGGAAGTTCCACACGCGAATAGCCTGGGCGCGTGTATTTCAGGGGTGCGCGGGAATTTCCACACGCGAATAGCCTGGGCGCGTGTATTTCAGGGGTGCGCGGGAATTCTCACACGCGAATAGCCTGTGCGCGTGTATTTCAGGGGTGCGCGGGAAATTCCACACGCGAATAGGCTGGGCGCGTGTATTACAGGGGTGCGCGGGAAGTTTTACACGCGACTTCAGCAGGGTACGTGTATTTCAGGGGTGCGCGGGAAGTTCCACACGCGATATGGCCGGGTACGTGGATTTCAGGGGTGCGCGGGAAGTTCCACACGCGATATGGCCGGGTACGTGGATTTCAGGGGTGCGCGGGAAGTTCCACACGCGATATGGCCGGGTACGTGGATTTCAGGGGTGCGCGGGAAGTTCCACACGCGAATAGGCTGGGCGCGTGTATTACAGGGGTGCGCGGGAAGTTTTACACGCGACTTCAGCAGGGTACGTGTATTTCAGGGGTGCGTGGGAATTCTCACACGCGAATTGGCTTGGTACGTGTATTACAGGGGTGCGTGGGAAGTTACACACGCGATTAGGCTGGGTGGGCCCTCACAGGTGTACCCTGTACACCCTCCACGGCCCCTGCAGGCAGCCCACAAAACAGGGGACTACCCTGCACACCTGATCATGTCCCCCTGCACCCCCATCCACCAGGGGCACCCTCCACCAGGCCCCAACCCATGTCTCCCACCACCCCCACCCCCCATCCACCAGGGGCACCCTCCACCAGGCCCCCACCCACTGTAATTTTGCCTCCTGGCCAGGAGCGTGGTCTTTCGTGTTTGAACGCGTGGACAGCCTGATAGGGAGTGAATCTGCACGTGAAAACCCCACACTCAGCGAATTGCGCGAAAACCCGTCACCAGCATATGTGCGTCTATAGTTACATGCACGTGCAGTGTCAAAGCGTGTGATTGGTGAAAATGGATCTACACGCATGAGTGACAAAGCGTGTGATTGGTGAAAATGGATCTACACGCAGGAGTGACAAAGCGTGTGATTGGTGAAAAGTGAGCTACACGCAGGAGTGTCAAAGCGTGTGATTGGTGAAAAAGGATCCACACGCAGAAGTGACAAAGCGTGTGATTGGTGAACATGGGCCAAGCACGTACACGCCGTAAGTGACGCTGTACATGTGGGCCTGTATATAAGGTAGTGTTGAACACCATTTCCTTGTACGTGCTTTTCGTGGAGAGCGAGTGGGTGAATTCTGTACTTCTTGTCGTTTCACACGCGATTTACTTCACGGCGTTTCCAGTTCGTACTCCCTGTTACCTCTGACAGCTTTTTCTCTTTTTCCTCTTGTACTGGTTTACCTGGGCCTGTTCCCTCAAACAGTGTCCCCTTCTACTGTTGTCCTGTCTCCTCAGACAGCGTACACATCTTCTTTTGGCGGGGGTGTTGCCAACCAAACGCGCTCATTTTTCACGCTCTTTTACCTGGCAGACGGTGAGTCACGCACGTATCTAACTTCTGTGCTTGCCCCGTGTGTAGCCTACCCCTTCAGAGGTCATTCTAGGCTGCGTGTGACACGCATACGTTCATTGTGTTACTGGATGCCACAGCGTAGTGCAGGGTTTTCCATCAGCACACGTGGTCTAGGAGGGGTATTGTGCACGTTCCTTAACTTTTCTGGGGTGCCTGTGCGTTGCGTGACCCGTCATCTTTCCCCAGGGGTGTCATATAGCCTTGCCACTGCACTAGGGTACGAATACCATCTGGTACCCAACCCCTTTGACACCCAATTGCCCAGGACAATTGTGCACACCGACTCCCATACGCACAATAACATCAGTGCCATGGTTGGGAGGCGTGCAAGCCGTAAGGGTGGCAAAGGTGGCCGAGCCACACGTGGTGGCCGTGGAGGATCCACTAGGGGACGTGGTTGTGACTTGCAGGGTGCCCCTGTCCCCCCCAGTCTGGAGGACCAGTCAGGGACACCCATGCCCCCCCCCCCCAGTTGAGGGTCATGTGGCTGATACCAACCCTGATCAGCCCTTGTTGGACCAGCCCATTGTGGCAGCAGACCTGTCCGAGGGTGATCCCATCGCTGACATCCAGGTCAGCAGGTCCACTGCACGTGCACCGGTGCACATTGGTGTCATCAGGGCACGCGCATCTATGCCAGATAGGTCATCTGCTGGCCCCCGTAGCCAGGGTGTGGCTCCATCCACCCCACCTCTCATACACCCTGCCAAGACTGTGTCGGTCCTAGTTCATGCACCTCAGATCAGGCCTGACCCCATCCCACTACCCCCAATGCCTGCACCTACTCCCATGCTGAGTGTGCAATCCCACACACCCAGTACTGAGTCCACCACGGCTCCTGCCCCTAGTGTCCACAGCGGCGTAGGACACTCTGGATCCCCACCCCCTTCCAAGCGCAAGAGGAAGAGTGCACGTCCGGCACAGGCTGATACCCCAGGCACGGCTGCACAGTCCGGCCCATCAAGGAAGCCAAGCTTCACAGACGCCGAACTGAATGCACTTGTTCAGTATGTGTCAGATCATGATAGGGAAATGGTCATCGTTGCAGGGTCCAAGACCACACATGCCAGACGCCAGGCACACTGGCAGACCATTGCTGACAGAATAAGTGCCCTTGGAGTAGTGAGGCGCACAGCTAGTGATTGCCAGAAGCGCTGGAATGACCTTAAGCGCAGGGCAAAGGATAAGCTGGCCTCAAGTCATGCCGCAACCTTGGTGACTGGAGGTGGGTCCCCAGCACAGGAAATAGAACTCACACCACACGAGTCCGTAGCTGGATCCTACGTCACCGAGGGACAACTCCAAGGTGTGGGAGATCTCCCTGATTACGAGGCATCATCCGGTGAGTGCACATGCATGTGTGTATTATCCATGTGCATGGTGTGTGTGTGAAGCATTCATGTTGGGTGCCTGTCAAGGGGGTGTGTGGCAGAGTAGATAGTGGCACCCATGTGCCTCATCCAGTATGTTCAGTGCAACACCATCTGCCCACAGCACTATCCCAACTGGCAACAGTGCACATATGGCCCTACACCATGGAAGTTGCCCTTGAATTGTCATTTTGTCACTACATTGTTGCTCATACTCCCCTGTCTATTCATCTGATGTCTTACATACCATTCCTATACTTTCCCCCAGCCAATCAAGTTTCATCTTCACATGCCTGACATGCAATGATACCACATGCTAATGCGTCCTCTGTATATAAATGCCTACCAACATGCTGTCATACTGTGGATGTTGCCTTGACATCCACCTCCTACCTGTGTGCTTTGGTACCGTCTGGTTTCGAGCCCCATTCCCTCACACTCCATGCTGCTCTTCATGGTCTATCTTCCCTGACTTCTACAGTTCAGACCATCGTGCCCTACTCACGACACCTGCTTGCTAACAGTCAAATGAGGGCACCCTGCCCTCCAATGCGACCCACCCTATTGCTGACAAGTGCATCTGAGCCTACTCAAAGCCAACTCTCACTGACATCTGCTCATACATGCCTTTGCCTGTCCCATAGACCCTTCACATGGTCCCTGTCCTCTCTCCTTGCTCCTCTTCCACCATCAATGGTGGGACCCGTTGGGGTGTACTCCTGGCCACCTTCCAACCCTCAGAGGCCACAATTGATGTGCGTGGTAATGGGAGCATCTCAGTCCAAGGCCCTTAGGCCAACCTCATTCTCCTTGAGAAATGCTAGCCACATCTCATCAACTTCCTTACCTCTCCTGCTGTCCCCCCTCCTCTCTCCTCATCAATCCTGCACTGCCTCCCTGCACCCTCCCATGATCCTTCTCCGCCTCCCACTCCAACTCCTACACATGCTGCACCTCTGATCTCTAGCACTCCCCGTAAGTCCTCCAAGGCTGTCAACCTCCTCCACAATTACACTCCTTTCACTGCGGCTGCATCAGGCATTCCTCCGATATCTGTCACTTACATGAGGTTATGCACCTTGACATCCTTGGTCTCATGGAAACATGTCTGACGGCCAGCTCTGTCTGCATCCTTCACACACTCCTACCTGATGTTCAGGAGACCCTCTCCTTTGCCCGCCACTACTGTGCAGGGGGGGTGTGCCCTTGGCTTCCCTGAGGGTATTCCTGCCACTGTCACTCCTACTTAGACCTACTCCACTCTGGAATGGCTTGTGTGACGTCTCTCTCTACCACACCTTGACATTCACAAACTGTGCGTACTGTGTCTGGGAAAACTGGTCAAATGTACTACTTCCTTTCTGAGTGTCCTCACCTCTCCTCCTCACTCATGTCCCCAGACACAGAAATCCTCTTCCTTGTTGCTGTACGCATCCACCTGCATGCTTGTTGACCCCCCCACGTGACCTTTCTGTGACCTCAGCAACTCCCTCTCACCCTCTAGACTCCCGTCTGTCCCTACTCATTCTGCAGGGCACACTCTTGATGCTCTGATCTCATCTGACTTTCCCCTCTCCGTCCATCTCAGCACTCCTCTCTCCTGGAGTGATCACATTCTCCTCTCCTCCCAGCTCACCCTCACCACACCACAGGCAAAGCCACCCTCACCACTGTCACACACCTTCTTGGTATTCCAACCCATGAAGTGTGTGTCAGTCGAGGCTCATGCTGCCAAAATCTCCCCCCCATCCAGCTCCCCCTTAGGCTCACTCCCATCCTGACAGGGCCCACTCCATGCTCCACTCTATGTCAGGTACACTGGATGTCTTTGCCACGGTCATGACCACCTGTCTGAAGCCCCATGCCAATGCAGAGTCCTGGCATGACTCGGATCATGTGAACCCAGACCACAGGTGCCGGGTGGAAGAGAGGGAATGTCCTGCATCATGCTCATCCTCTGGCAAACTGGCCTGCCACATGCTCCAAAGGCAATAGCGCCTCACCCTTCTCACCAAGATGAGATCCCCAATCCAAGGGCACATATCTGCGGCATGTGACAACTCTGCAGGACAGATAGAAATCTGCAAGGACCTTGCCGAGCCAGATGCAGTGTGTACCTCCCCTGTCCCCTCCGAGCCCACAGCACTGCATGATTGTCTCTGTACCCCTATAGGCCACCCCCCCCAGCACTTGTCTGCGCCTAACACCATCTGCCCTTGACGTTAAGTCCTACTTACCTTGTACAGCACTTCCAGCCGCCACTTCCCCTTGCACATCATTGTGCCACCCACCCCTGCACTTGCGTGACATGAATGACACCAGCACCAGTAGGATTGTTGAATGGCATCCCCTACTGCCCCACCACCCCTCAGTGCTCCGCTGTACCTTCATACATTTCTGGACCGGTGCTTCACGAATGCTATATGATTCCTTTACAGGTGATGGGGAGGTGGAATCTCATTGTTTACTGCATTTTGTTGATGTAGACAAGGCACTGTGCATCGTGGCCAATTTGGACTAGCAGATCCATGTACAACATGTCAACTTATTGATGTGATGATGCAATGTCAGGACCAGAGTGGTAGAAATCCAGAAAAGTTGCCCTCCTCTCCCTCTTCACTTGGTGGCTATGTCACATGCCATGTGTGTGATGGCATGTGCCTTTGACATGGCAATCACCGGCCAATGTGTGATGGCAGTGCTAGGCAGCATGGTGAGCAGGCGTTGCTCTCCAATCTGTACATTGTATGCCCTGAGCCTCCCCTACAGACCCAGTGATGGTGAATGCATAGGAGGTCTCCCAGTCATGTGGGACATGTGTCGTAGAACTACTCCCTCTGTTGTTCATCAGCCCTTGTTGCATGCCATGGTGCTAATGCCTGTTTCCATTTTTCTCTTTCATGTCTTTGCAGGGGACGAAGCACTTGTTGATGCTGGGGATGTGGTGGTTGAGCCGTCCCAGGAGGGCAACCCGGGCCGACCTTCCACAAGTGAGGGACGTGGTGTGTTTGTGGGTGAAAACCCACAAGTGCTGCAGGTCGTGCTGTTGAGGGGTTTCTCTGGGGGTTCCTCCCCCGAGCAGTATTCAGGTGTAGACTCGGAGGATGACACCTATGTGCAGTCGCAGGTGAGTGTTCTTGGGAGAGAATCTCCTCTGTCCGACCCACCTGCAGCCGGGCCATTGCCCTCAATGGGGATGTCAGTGTCGGCAGCTCAGCCTCCGGTGGTTACGGATGCAGGGCCACACCACACAATCTCTGATCCTGTTCCTGGGGCTGCAGATCAGAGAGGGAATGCAGTCCTGCAGCCTGAGGCCTTGCCGGCACAGCAAGGCGCAGTCCGCCTTGCCCCAGGCAGGTGTGGTGCCCGTCAACGTGGTGGCCGTATGCCACCTGGCAATACCGCTTGGGAGCAATCCATCTACGGTATGGCCAACCAACAGGCAGCATCATCCGAGATGATTGCACAGGCCATGGATAGGGTGGCCACTTCCATTGTCCCCCCAGAAAGGCTGATGGAGCGACTGGAGCAGGCTACAGAGTCCATCAGCCAGGCACACAGGGAGGATATGTTGGCGTCCAACAAGGACAGGCGGGCGGCACTGGCGACTCTGCGGGAATCACTTTCCATGGAGTCCCAGCGCCACAGGGAAGGCCTGAGGGAAGAATTCCGTCACCTCAGGTCGACCCTGTTAGAGCTTGAGGCTTCATCCCATAGAAGGACAGAGGAGCAGCTGGAGCGTCTGACACGGACGCTCTCGGCCGAGATGCAGGCAACTCGTGCGGAGGTCAGGTCATCCCGGGAGTTACTGCATGGGGACCTCCGCATGATTATAACCCAGAACCAGAACTACCAGACCCGCCTGCTTGCAGCCATGGAGGAGCAAACTCGTGCTTTGCGTGGGCTGCCTCCCATTGTCACACCATCTTCTGAGGCAGCTCCCCCACCTCCTGAGTCAGCTGCAGGGTCTGGCCAGAGCGATAGCGACTCATCTCCCACAACAGAGTAGCCGTGTGGGCCACGAGCCTATGGGGTGTTTTAGTTTCCCATGATCCACACAGGTGGATTGTGGCGTGCATCCTGTCCTCGGACCTCATAGGTGGCCCCCACCCCCCCCGCCGGCCCTTTCATGGCCATTTTTTCTCAATTTTCTTTTTCCTTTTCCAAGAGTGTTGCCTTGTGTGGGTACCTGGGCATACACTGTATTGTGGCTGGGCACATGCAGGCTTGTCCTGAGTTTGGTTTAGATGCTTGGGTAGCAGACATCCACACCCCTCCTGCTTCCGTTTACATGGGCTTGCAAAGGGTGTGCCCAAGTGACAGCAAATTACACGGTGACATTGGACTCCCATGAGCTGTTGGCCAGTCCATAGTCAATACTGTGTAGACATTCATAGTGTACATTGTTGTTGCACCTAACTATGCATGATGGTTTGATATGTGCCTCTACTTACATATGTTGCTCATGTTTTGCAGGTATTTCACACAGTTCTTCACACGGGCATACTCTCTGGAGTCAGACTACATGTCGGTAGATGTGCACTGACACTTTTGCGTGGCGCCATCACTGTACATCTGGACGGTGAGGACATACAAGCAGAATCAGGTAATGAGACTACCATTGATTACATGCATTGTGTCTTGTTTGGGTGGGCTTCAAGGTGGGTTGGTGTGTAATTTGATTGAAATTACTCTTACACAGGTGTGTAGTAGTGGCTCCAGCGCGGTTAGCTGTTCAAGTGCGGCTATGTTCCATTTGGGGCACTGCTATTTGTGACACCGGTGTCATGTTGTGATGGCCAGTTTGTTTGCTCTCACATACCATGACATGGTGTCCTCAGTGGCGGGACTGTGAAGGGAATGGGTGACATGGCAATGTTGTCATGTAGTGAATCGCCTGTGGCAATGCATATTTGATTGATGGAGTTGTGTCTTCTCGTTGTGATGCATTGCTGGTGTATGTGTAGGTAGGGGTGCACACATAGTGACACTTCCATGTTAACAATCTCAGGCTGATGTGTATCTGACAGTTTATTGTCGAGTAATTTTGTGACATTGTCAGGTAGTGTCATCATTGATTGTCAGATGGTATGTGCCAGAGCAGTGTGCACTAGCCAGCACTGTGATTCCTAGGTGAAGAAGTTGGCCACCAGTTGCGTACGGGCTGCCACCCCCCGTGCCCTTTCCCCTCCCATGCGCAGCGGGCGTGCATGTGGTTGTGGATGTGGGGGCACCACCATGTCCACGGGCAGGCCCCGGCGTGTTGCAACGTTGTGCAGGACACATGCTGCCACTATGATCCTGCACACTATTCGGGGAGCATATAACAGCTGCCCGCCAGAACGGTCAAGGGAGCGAAAGCGTGACTTCAGCACTCCGAATGTGCGCTCCACTATGCCCCGTGTTGCAATGTGGGCTGTGTTGTACCTTGCCTCGGGTGGCGTGGTGGGGTTCCGGATTGGGGTCATCATGTGGGGGCTGATAGGGTAGGCACTGTCCCCTGCGGAGGTGGTGATGGGTATCATTAGTGGTGTTGTGTCATGACCCAGTATCTGACATGCATGCATGTGCAGTGGCATTCATGCTCACCAAGCAGCCATGTATCTCCATGCTGGCCAGCCTCCAGGTCCCGGCATAGTGTAGACATTCTGTAGATGAAGCTGTCGTGGGTGGACCCGGGATAGTTGGCATATACTGATGTGATTATTCCCTTGGCATTGCATACAACTTGCACGTTGATGGAATGCCAGTGCTTGCGGTTTCTATAGATGTGCTCTGTTGCCCTGGGTGGACGTAGAGCCACATGTGTGCAGTCAATTGCACCAAGCACTTTGGGGAATTGAGCCACACCATAGAATTCCTGGATGCACGTCCGCCTTTCTGCATGAGTCCTTGGGAGATATATGTGCCTGCGGACTGATGGCCGTGCAGTGATGATGTTCAAGACCTGGTGTAGGCAGCGTGACTGCGTGGCCTGTGACACACCACCCACTATGGCACTTGTCCGCTGAAAGGATCCAGTGGCCAAGAAGTGCAGTACATTCAGGACCTTCTGCAGGGGGCTGAGTGCTTGGGAGCACAGGGTGGGTGATGTGAGGTCATCCTCCCACTCACTGACCAGGTCCAGTATGATGTGTGCTGGAAACCTGTACCTCCCATACACCTGGTCATCAGGCATCCCGAATAGGCTGGTTCTGGGTGTGAATATTCTGGCCCTGACTCTCCTCCTCCTCCTCCTCCTTTGGTAGCCCACTGCCACTGCTGCTAGGAACGGTATGTTCATCCTGGCATCTGGCTTGTTTATTGATAAGTGCGCAAATTAATGCCTTGCGCGTGTTCTAGGCGAGCGTGTGACCCTCGCACCCCTGGAATCTAGTTCCCACTCCAATAGCGTGTGGAAATTCCCACGCAGCAGGCATACAGGTGCGCTGACGTACTTGCGTGTGTAAGTGCCCGCGCACCCCTGTAATACACGTACATAGGCCAATCGCGTGTACGCGCACTTTTGGCCAATTACACGCGATGTAATACACGTACATAGGCCAATCGCGTGTACGCGCACTTTTGGCCAATTACACGCGATGTAATACACGTACATTGGCCAATCGCGTGTACGCGCACTTTTGGCCAATTACACGCGATGTAATACACGTACATTGGCCAATCGCGTGTACGCGCACTTTTGGCCAATTACACGCGATGACACTCTGACGTGCAGTATTTCCACGTGTGCTCCGTCATCACGTGCTGAGTGGGGAACGCCCGTGCGGATCACGTCAGACGCGCTTACGCGGTGAGGGACTCTGGTCCAATAGAATCGCGTATGCGTGCTGATGCACTTACGCGCTAAGGGCCTTTCCTCGGATTTCACGCTGACGTGCAGGAATTTCACGTGCCAAATCACTCCGTATCAAGCTGGCCACCCGAAAACACACGGAACACCACGCTCCTGCCCAGAAGGCCGAGTTACTGCCCCCCCAGTGCCCTGAGCAGCCTCCCACGTGCTATCTGCTGCTGCCTGCCTGCCTGCCTGCCTGCTGCCACCGTGCCCTGCCATTTGGTGCCTGCACATCAGCCATCTGCAGGGGTCCAGTTGCTGTGTCCACCCCTGCTGGAACTGAAGACTCCCAACTGGGATTACATCGCTCCACAGCCCAGCCCCAGGACCCAGTTGCCCACCCACACCTGCCTCTGGGGTTGCCATGTCGGGCACTTCGACATCTGGCACCAGTGGCAACCCCAGGCCAGAGGGGCAGAGGGGCACCAGCTTCACTGCCACCGAAGTTGGTGTCCTGGTGGAGCATGTCCTGGGGCAGTATGATGCCCTCTTTGGATCGTCCCGCGCCAGCAAGGAAGGACGGGAGAGGATCTGGGCCGACTGTGTGGTTGCCATCAACGCGGAGGGGGTGGCAACCCGCAACGTCCAGAAGATCAAGAAGCGCTGGGAGGACTTGAGGTCCAGGACCCTTGTGAAGGCCCGGCGCCTCGTGGAGGGGGGCCGGGGCCGCATGAGTTCCATCCAGAAGAGGGTCCTGGAACGCGTACGCCCAGCGCTCCACGCCCAGGTCCTTGAGAGGGAGGCCCGTCTGGAGTTGAGCGGTAAGTGTGCAAGCATTACTGTGTGAGACAGGGCATGTTGCGGTGTGCTGGTTCTATGATACTTGCCTGTATGTGTGCCATGGGCCATGTATGCATGTATGTGTGCAGGGACATCATGGTAATGCATGTGCGACCAGTGATGTGTGACCCACATGGTTGTTGCAAGTGTTGAAATGTGGCATGGGGAGCCCTATGCAGATTTAGGACATGAGAGCATGCCAGTCTCTGTACCTGGACATGGATGGGGGTGAAGGATGGGTGCTGATGCCAGGTACATATATGGTAGCCATGTCTGTGTGCCTGACCTGCGTGTCTGTGACTTGTGCATGCCATGGATGCATGACACATGTGTGTGACAATGCACAGATTCTGTGACGCACCCAACTAACCCTTGTTTCGCCTGTGTTCGTTGTGTTTGGGGCCAGATGGATGTGACTGAGGTGAAGTGTGTGCATGTGATATGCATGAGCCATGATGCATGTGAGTCACATATCATTGAATGTTTCAAGAGTCAATTGGACATGCATGGAAATGTGCATGGCATGCACCATGCCTGTTACTGTGTGTGTTTTGCCTGGACTGACCCATGTGTTGTGGAGGGACATGATGGAAGTGTACTTTGACAGGGGTGCTCATCTGCTATTGCTTCCTGTCTAGGGGACCATTTTACAGTAGCCTGATGCTTGTGTCCTTTGTCTCCCTCTACGCAGCGGCTAGTGAAGAAGAGGGCGGAGACGGCGCTGTGGAGCAAGGCGGCGGGGATGCCCCCACGGCTGCAGCGGAAGGGGTGGGTGAGCCCCCACAGGGGCCTGCTACGGCGGGAGACGGTGAGGAGCCATCCAGGTTGGTGGTTTGCACAGAGGAGGAGGAGGCCGACACTGGTGCACACATGGGGCCTGGTGGGAGCATCCCTGCTGGTGCAAGTGGTGCAGTCCAGGGCCAGGGGCAGGAGGCAGCACAGGTCACCGTGGAGGTGCCTGTGCATGTCGCTGTCCCTGACCCTGTGAGTGCACCACCATGCACCAGCAGGGATGCCCCGTCCCAGGCCCGTCCGCAGGTAGTGGGGATGTCCATGTCAACTGACTCCCCTCCACCTGCGGCCGTGGGAACCCCTGGCCGCGTGGAGCAGGTCCTGATTGGGGTCGCGATGCGCACGGCTGTGATTCGTGATGACGTGCGTGCTTCCCGGGAGGAGCGCGCACGTCATCACGAAGTGCACCGTGCCGACGTGGCCCAATTGGGATCGGCCATGTTCGGGGGGTTCCTGCATGTGTTGGCCAATCTGACGGCCCTCTCCTCCTCTGTGCAGGCTATCCAACGGTCGTTCTCCTTGCCGTCTTCCGGCCCAGATGCCACCATGGCCCCCTGTGGACCTGCCCCGACCAATGCAGCCAGCTCGGTGGGGATCCCATCCCTGCCACAGTTGGGAGTCGGAGGTCCAGCAGGGGTGGACGACACAGCAAGTGGACCCCAGCAGATGGAAGATGTGCCGGCATCATCGGGCAGGGCACGTGCACGACGGCGTCGGTGGTTACCATCAGCCTGGATGCCGTCGTGCTGGCAGAGGCAGTGGCGTCGGAGGCAGCAGCGAGCTCGACGTGGGAGGCATCATGGCTCAGGGCCATCAAGATCAGAGGGGCAGGCATCGGCCGGAGGGCAGGGCAACCCTGGCATGGCGGTGTGTTCCGTGTGGGAGGAGTTTGGCCAGCGGATAGGTGCGGAGCGGCAGCGGGCGGAAGAGGAGCGGCTCGCCATGGCCAGGGCGGAGATCTCCATGCATCGGGCATTGAGGCGGGCTGAGTGCCTCGAGGAGGCTCGCAGGGATTTTGGTGAGCACATGGGGTTGTCCCTGCGAGACCTCGGGGCCAGGACAGAGTCCCGCCTCCAGGACATTGACATGGAGTTCGAGGATGCCCTGGCCAGCATCACCAAGTGAGCCGCAGGACTAGCCCGCTGCCTTTGTATATAGTTTTTTAGTTAGTTAGTGCTAGGTTTCCTTTATTTATTTTTATTATTTTGGACCGCTCGGACAATGGCCACTTTTTTGTACATATTTATTTTGTTAGTTAGTATTAGGTTTCATTTGTGCTGTTGGGCTCATGGACCCTGGAACATTCCTGTATATATTGTTTTATTTTGGGAGATACATTTTTTGATTTTTTTATTGTTTACACCATGACGTAATGGTTTTTCTTTGATTTCCTACTACATGGTTTTGCTTTGGACAAATTATATTGATTTTTTAATCCTTTGTTTTTTGGTTTATCATTTTTGTTATCGGACATGGACCTTTTATTTACTTTGCCACATAGTTGTATGTTTTATTGGTTTACTTGATTTGTGTTTTTAATACATTTTTATATTATCTTACACTTGTGTTATTTTCTCTTTGGTTTCTTACATGTCATGATATGGGTTTTGACATTCACTTGCACCCATTGTGTATGTGTGTGTGACAGACATGTGTTCTTTTGCATACTTGCCTTTGGGGTTGTGTCATGTGATTGCATTCACTATGTGGGTGCATGCAATCCTTGCCTGGGTGTTTGTGCTGGGTATGCTGGCCATTACTGCCATGATTGTGTATCGTCAGGACCTGGGGCCAGGGGGACATGGGTGGGGGCCTGCTGGCAGGTTCCCCACAGTGCTGGGGGTGGTGGGAGACATGGGTGGGGGCCTGGTAGAGGGTGTCCCTGGTGGATGGGGGGTGGGGGTGGTGGGAGAAATGGGTTGGACATGGGTGGGGGCCTGCTGGCAGGTTCCCCACAGTGCTGGGGGTGGGGGTGGTGGGAGACATGGGTTGGACATGGGTGGGGGCCTGCTGGCAGGTTCCCCACAGTGCTGGGGGTGGGGGTGGTGGGAGACATGGGTTGGACATGGGTGGGGGCCTGCTGGCAGGTTCCCCACAGTGCTGGGGGTGGTGGGAGACATGGGTGGGGGCCTGGTAGAGGGTGTCCCTGGTGGATGGGGGGTGGGGGTGGTGGGAGACATGGGTTGGACATGGGTGGGGGCCTGCTGGCAGGTTCCCCACAGTGCTGGGGGTGGGGGTGGTGGGAGACATGGGTTGGACATGGGTGGGGGCCTGCTGGCAGGTTCCCCACAGTGCTGGGGGTGGGGGTGGTGGGAGACATGGGTTGGACATGGGTGGGGGCCTGCTGGCAGGTTCCCCACAGTGCTGGGGGTGGGGGTGGTGGGAGACATGGGTTGGACATGGGTGGGGGCCTGCTGGCAGGTTCCCCACAGTGCTGGGGGTGGTGGGAGACATGGGTGGGGGCCTGGTGGAGGGTGTCCCTGGTGGATGGGGGGTGGGGGTGGTGGGAGACATGAGCAGGTGTGCAGGGTAGTTCCCTGTGGTGTGTGCTGCCTGCAGGGGCCGTGGAGGGTGTACAGGTAATGCCTGGGAGCACACAGCCATATCGCGTGTGGAACTTCCCGCGCACCCCTGAAATCCACGTACCCGGCCATATCGCATGTGGAACTTCCCGCGCACCCCTGAAATCAACGTACCCGGCCATATCGCGTGTGGAACTTCCCGCGCACCCCTGCAATCCACGTACCCGGCCATATCGCGTGTGGAACTTCCCGCGCACCCCTGAAATCCACGTACCCGGCCATATCGCGTGTGGAACTTCCCGCGCACCCCTGAAATCAACGTACCCGGCCATATCGCGTGTGGAACTTCCCGCGCACCCCTGCAATCCACGTACCCGGCCATATCGCGTGTGGAACTTCCCGCGCACCCCTGAAATCCACGTACCCGGCCATATCGCGTGTGGAACTTCCCGCGCACCCCTGAAATCCACGTACCCGGCCATATCGCGTGAGGAACTTCCCGCGCACCCCTGAAATCCACGTACCCGGCCATATCGCGTGTGGAACTTCCCGCGCACCCCTGCAATCCACGTCCCCGGCCATATCGCGTGTGGAACTTCCCGCGCACCCCTGCAATCCACGTACCCGGCCATATCGCGTGTGGAACTTCCCGCGCACCCCTGAAATCCACGTACCCGGCCATATCGCGTGTGGAACTTCCCGCGCACCCCTGCAATCCACGTACCCGGCCATATCGCGTGTGGAACTTCCCGCGCACCCCTGCAATCCACGTACCCGGCCATATCGCGTGTGGAACTTCCCGCGCACCCCTGAAATCCACGTACCCGGCCATATCGCGTGTGGAACTTCCCGCGCACCCCTGAAATCCACGTACCCGGCCATATCGCGTGTGGAACTTCCCGCGCACCCCTGAAATCCACGTACCCGGCCATATCGCGTGTGGTACTTCCCGCGCACCCCTGAAATCCACGTACCCGGCCATATCGCGTGTGGAACTTCCCGCGCACCCCTGAAATCCACGTACCCTGCCATATCGCGTGTGGTACTTCCCGCGCACCCCTGAAATCCATGTACCCTGACTAATCGCGTGTGGAACTTCCCGCGCACCCCTGCAATCCACGTACCCGGCCATATCGCGTGTGGAACTTCCCGCGCACCCCTGAAATCCACGTACCCGGCCATATCGCGTGTGGAACTTCCCGCGCACCCCTGAAATCAACGTACCCGGCCATATCGCGTGTGGAACTTCCCGCGCACCCCTGCAATCCACGTACCCGGCCATATCGCGTGTGGAACTTCCCGCGCACCCCTGAAATCCACGTACCCGGCCATATCGCGTGTGGAACTTCCCGCGCACCCCTGAAATCAACGTACCCGGCCATATCGCGTGTGGAACTTCCCGCACACCCCTGCAATCCACGTACCCGGCCATATCGCGTGTGGAACTTCCCGCGCACCCCTGAAATCCACGTACCCGGCCATATCGCGTGTGGAACTTCCCGCGCACCCCTGAAATCCACGTACCCGGCCATATCGCGTGTGGAACTTCCCGCGCACCCCTGAAATCCACGTACCCGGCCATATCGCGTGTGGAACTTCCCGCGCACCCCTGCAATCCACGTACCCGGCCATATCGCGTGTGGAACTTCCCGCGCACCCCTGCAATCCACGTACCCGGCCATATCGCGTGTGGAACTTCCCGCGCACCCCTGAAATCCACGTACCCGGCCACATCGCATGTGGAACTTCCCGCGCACCCCTGAAATCCACGTACCCGGCCATATCGCGTGTGGAACTTCCCGCGCACCCCTGAAATCCACGTACCCGGCCATATCGCGTGTGGAACTTCCCGCGCACCCCTGAAATCCACGTACCCTGCCATATCGCGTGTGGTACTTCCCGCGCACCCCTGCAATCCACGTACCCTGACTAATCGCGTGTGGAACTTCCCGCGCACCCCTGTAATCCACGTACCCGGCCATATCGCGTGTGCAACTTCCCGCGCACCCCGGTATGCACGCACACGTTTATTTTTTCTCTCAGCCCGTGTCTGTGTTTGTGGGTACCCCTTTGTACGTCATTTGTCCTGGAGGGCCACAGTATTGGACATTGATCATGTCTGTATATAGGTGCTATTTGTTGGCGCACCTTTTAGCGCACATTTCTTGCAGGCGCAGAGACGCTACCGCCTGCTTTCTTGTGGCGGTCGTGTTTGTGCCTGTTTGTGCCTGTGCGCTGCTTTGAGCGTGCGCTTTTTTGCCCTATTCTATTCCATGAATACGTGTTGTATGCGAGCGTGTGGGCGTTCCGCGCACTTGCCTCCTATACTTTCCCCGTGCCGCCCACATTCTTCCCCATTCCGAGTGTTGTGCCCCATTTTATTCCCCATTCCGAGTGTCCCGCCCTGTGTTCCGCCTACTTTAGAGCTGTGCGCTGCGCTCGGAGTGATAGCGCAGTGGCCGTGGCGCACGACGTTGGTTGACCTGTGCGCCGGCCTGCGCCGCGCGCTTTTTCAGCGCACGTCCTCTGCTTTTCTTGCGCACGGACTTCCATGAATCGACGTGCGCTGGTTTCCCTGCGCTTTTCGCTTATTTTCGGCGCACCGCACGTATTGGCCCCTCTGCGCCGGGATTTTCGGCGCACATTTATTCCATGAATCGGCCTGTGAATATTGTTACTAGAATAGATATTTGAAGGTGTCATAATTGTCGAAAGTGTCCATCATCACACCGAGTTCAAAGAAACCCAATAAAGGGGGGTGTTAAACATGTCATAGCTGATTGTATGATATGCATTTTGTATATATGTAACTGATGTACGTAATTTACTCTCTTGCGTCCCTCGAGGTCTAGAGATACACGTTGCGGGGCGTGAGACCGAGTTGGCCAACTGAGACTAATTGCTTTGCAATAAACCCTAGGTTTGGGAATACAACCTCGTGTCTGGCGTATCTATCGTGTGTGGTGACTTGCCTTGTTTCCATAGACGTAAGGGACCCAAAGGGGCCCCTTTCAACTGCACAGCCTGTATTATGGTTGCCTGCATGCAGCTGTTGCTTGCATAATTTGCATAACCTTTGCAAAACCACAAATAAAGGTTTTAAAAACCAGTTGAACAGATTACCAGTTCCAAGCCTCGAGGGCCTGATCCATGTCAGGTTTTCAGGATACCCCTTGTTAATACAATGATTCTAAATGTATGCACATTTTTCCTCATGAATATTAATGAGGGATATTTTAATGTTAATGTTAAAGGATATTTGTACCGCGCACTATCACCAACGGAGTGGTCCCCTGGCGCTCTGGTGGCTCTGAAAGAGGGAGGGGGGATGAGTTAGTGGGAATAAGCTGGAAAGTGCAAGAGAGCAGTGATGTGCTGTTGGGAGCCTCTGCCCGGTGGGTCCGTTGGCTGGGCTTGGGTTGTTTTAAGGTCGGAAGTTGTCGTGTGCTGTGGTGCAAGTCTATGTGCGGTTTGTTTTGTTGTTGCAGTGTAGTGAAGTTTGTGCGGATTGCTGCGTTTTAGGCTTGTGGTTGTGTTTGGTTAGAGTTTGAGAGGTGTATGCAGAGGAATATAATTGTTAGTGGATTGGTTAGTTGGCATTGCTGTCCTTGCAATTATGTCTAGGTATGATGCTTGCTATCATTCATTATTCCACGATTCCATTGAAGTGCTGCACTTTTCATCATTCACGGTTTCATTAAAGTTTGGTACATGTTAACATTCATAATCCTGTCCAGATGTGACGGAAGCTAAAGTTAACAATTCCAACCAGGTTCGGCACATGCTAACATTCACACTTCTACATAGATGTGACGCAGGCTAAGGTTAAGAATTCCATCTAAGTGTGGTACGTGCTAACATTCATAATCCTGTCTAGATATGACGCAAGATAAAGTTAACAATTCCATCTAAGTGTGGCACATGCTAACATTCAGATTTCTATGTAGATGCAACACGGGCTAGGGTTAAGAATTCCATCTAAGTACGGTATGGGCTAACATTTATAATCCTGTCTAGATGTGACGCAAGCTAAAGTTAACAATTCCATCCAGGTTCGGCACATGCTAACATTCACACTTCTATCTATATGCGAAGCAGGCTAAGGTTAAGAATTTCCTTTAAGTGTGGCACAGGCTAACGTCCATACTCCCGTCTAGATGTGACGCAAGCCAAAGTTAAGAATTCCATCTAAGTGTGGTACGTGCTAACATTTATAATCCTGTCTAGATGTGACGCAAGCTAAAGTTAACAATTCCATCCAGGTTCGGCACATGCTAACATTCACACTTCTATCTATTTGCGAAGCAGGCTAAGGTTAAGAATTTCCTTTAAGTGTGGCACATGCTAACGTCCATACTCCTGTCTAGATGTGACTCAAGCCAAAGTTAACAATTCCAGCTGAGTGTGGAAAATGCTAACATTCCCATTTCTCTCTAGATGCGACCCGGGCTAAGGTTAAGAATTCCATCTGAGTGTGGAACATGCTAACATTCCCATTTCTATCTAGATGCGGCGTGGGCTAAGGTTAAGAATTCCATCTGAGTGTGGAACATGCTGACATTCCCATTTCTATCTAGATGCAGCGCGGGCTAAGGTTAAGAATTCCATCCGAGTGTGGAACATGCTAGCATTCCCATTTCTCTCTAGATGCGACGCGGGCTAAGGTTAAGAATTCCATCTGAGTGTGGAACATGCTAGCATTCACATTTCTCTCTAAATGCGGCGCGGGCTAAGGTTAAGAATTCCATCTGAGTGTGGAACATGCTAACATTCCCATTTCTATCTAGATGCGGCGCGGGCTAAGGTTAAGAATTCCATCTGAGCGTGGAACATGCTAACATTCCCATTTCTCTCTAGATGCAACGCGAGCTAAGGTTAAGAATTCCATCTGAGTGTGGCACATGCTAGCATTCACATTTCTCTCTAGATGCGGCGCGGGCTAAGGTTAAGAATTCCATCTGAGTGTGGAACATGCTGACATTCCCATTTCTATCTAGATGCAGCACGGGCTAAGGTTAAGAATTCCATCTAAGTGTGGAACATGCTAGCATTGACATTTCTCTCTAGAAGCAGCGTGGGCTAAGGTTAAGAATTCCATCTGAGTGTGAAACATGCTAACATTGACATTTCTCTCTAGAAGCGGCGTTAGCTAAGGTTAAGAATTCCAGCTGAGTGTGGAACATGCTAACATTGACATTTCTCTCTAGAAGCGGCGCGGGCTAAGGATAAGAATTCCATCTGAGTGTGGAACATGCCAACATTCCCATTTCTCCCTAGAAGCAGCGCGGGCGCAGGCTAAGGTTAAAAATTCCATCTGAGTGTGGAACATGCTAACTTTCCCATTTCTCTCTAGATGCGGCGCGGGCTAAGGTTAAGAATTCCATCTGAGTGTGGAACATGCTAACATTCCCATTTCTCTCTAGATGCGACGCGGGCTAAGATTAAGAATTCCATCTGAGTGTGGAACATGCTAACATTCCCATTTCTATCTAGATGCGACGCGGGCTAAGGTTAAGAATTCCATCTGAGTGTGGAACATGCTAACATTCCCATTTCTCTCTAGATGCGGCGCGGGCTAAGGTTAAGCATTCCACCTGAGTGTGGAACATGCTAACATTGATATTTCTCTCTAGAAGCGGCGCGGGCTAAGGTTAAGAATTCCACCTGAGTGAGGAACATGCTAACATTCCCATTTCTCTCTAGATGCGGCGCGGGCTAAGGTTAAGAATTCCATCTGAGTGTGGCACATGCTAACATTCTCATTTCTCTCTAGATGCGGCGCGGGCTAAGGTTAAGAATTCCACCTGAGTGTGGAACATGCTAACATTGACATTTCTCTCTAGATGCGACGCGGGCTAAGGTAAAGAATTCCATCTGAGTATGGAACATGCTAACATTGACATTTCTCTCTAGATGCGGCGCGGGCTAAGGTTAAGAATTCCATCTGAGTGTGGAACATGCTAACATTGATATTTCTCTCTAGAAGTGGCGCGGGCTAAGGTTAAGAATTCCACCTGAGTGTGGAGCATGCTAACATTCCCATTTCTCTCTAGATGCGGCGCGGGCTAAGGTTAAGAATTCCATCTGAGTGTGGCGCATGCTAGCATTATCATTTCTCTCTAGATGAGGCGCCGGCTAAGGTTAAGAATTCCATCTGAGTGTGGCGCATGCTAGCATTCCCATTTCTCTCTAGATGAGGCGGGGGCTAAGGTTAAGAATTCCATCTGAGTGTGGCACATGCTAACATTCCCATTTCTCTCTAGATGCGGCGCGGGCTAAGGTTAAGAATTCCACCTGAGTGTGGAACATGCTAACATTGACATTTCTATCTAGATGCGACGCGGGCTAAGGTTAAGAATTCCATCTGAGTGTGGAACATGCTAACATTGACATTTCTCTCTAGATGCGGCGCGGGCTAAGGTTAAGAATTCCATCTGAGTGTGGCGCATGCTAACATTCCTATTTCTCTCTAGATGCGGCGTGGGCTAAGGTTAAGAATTCCATCTGAGTGTGGCGCATGCTAGCATTATCATTTCTCTCTAGATGAGGCGCGGGCTAAGGTTAAGAATTCCATCTGAGTGTGGCGCATGCTAGCATTCCCATTTCTCTCTAGATGAGGCGGGGGCTAAGGTTAAGAATTCCATCTGAGTGTGGCACATGCTAGCATTCCCATTTCTGTCTAGATGTGACGCGGTTAAGAATTCCATCTGAGTGTGGAACATGCTAACATTGATATTTCTCTCTAGAAGCGGCGCGGGCTAAGGTTAAGAATTCCACCTGAGTGTGGAACATGCTAGCATTCCCATTTCTCTCTAGATGCGGCGCGGGCTAAGGTTAAGAATTCCATCTGAGTGTGGCACATGCTAACATTGACATTTCTCTCTAGATGCGGTGTGGGCTAAGGTTAAAAATTCCATCTGAGTGTGGCACATGCTAACATTCCCATTTCTCTCTAGATGCGGCGCGGGCTAAGGTTAAGAATTCCATCTGAGTGTGGCACATGCTAGCATTCCCATTTCTCTCTAGATGCGGCGCGGGCTAAGGTTACGCTGAACAACCGTCAGGAACCCGGCCATCGAGGCCTGGAGTTGGAGAACCGTGAGTTAGAGCATCCTGCTTGGTTAAGAGCTGGAATTTGAGAGTTATTATTCAACTTTATTTGTGGTCGTTTTTAGCATTTTTATGCAGGTGTCACTAGTGCTTTACTTTAGTGCAGAGTGCTCCGTGTGCCAACGTGTTGCACCTGCAGCTGATTTCTGCATGTAGACATTGTGGAAGGAGCAACTAGCATCCTGCAGTCAGAGAAGGGATCTACTTCCCAATAAAACATGTGTGTCTTTAATCCTGTGCGCGCGCTCCATTTCCATCCAGAGAGACTCAGAAATAGGGGAAAGATCACTCTGGCTGGTGGGGGTGTGGGGTCTCGCTTCCCTGAGGCGATTTCTGCCCATGTATGTGTGCATCGAGCAATGCAACTTGCAAACATCAGCTGCGGCGCCTTCTCCACGCTGCTCTCCTGCTGCTGCTAAAGGTGAAGGTTTGCCCCTGGAGGAAAGAGGGAGGGCCAATCCCCTCCGAGCACAGCCCGTCCAGACCACTGGGGCCAAATCCCAGAGGCAAGACACAGCCTTCCCATGCGCTGCAAGACATCAACAAAACATACATGTCAAAAAGCACTGATATGGCAGCATTTCTGCAGTGATTCACTGGGTGAGTTGGGTGGATGGTGATTGCTCTGGCGGGGGGTGGGGGTTAGGGGGGGGTGTGCAGAGATTTTGATGTAGACGCCAATTGAAGCACATAGGCTACACACTTCTATGTGAAAATGTCGAATACTGCAGGCCGCACACAAAAAGACAGATTCTCTCTCTCTCGCTCTCTCTCTCTCTCTCCTTCTCTCCCCCTCCTCTCTCTCTCTCTCTCTCTCTTTCTCTCTCTCCCCCTCTCCCTCCCTCCCCCACTCAGTTCGATTTAGAAAGATCGCTGTGATCGTCTCTCAAAGCGGCCTTTCGAAATCAACCCTTTTCTCATTCGGAAAACAGAATGAGATCTTTTTGACTTAATGCCATACAGACACGCTATGCTATCTGTGGAAGCTGCGGTGTGTAGGATGTTCTGAGCAAGGGTTCGATGCTGGTGTTTGCCCCATTAACTGCGTGAATGCCTCATGAATTGGGTGACCACCAAATTAACTTTTTATGTTTTGATCAAATGATTTTACTTATTAGTATGCTTTTGACGATCACGACAGTACGTTTTTTCAAGCCCTTAAATACCGCTTATTGCTGTCACTCTTATGTTTGGGGCATTTACATGTGTGCCTTTGCTGAAGATTTATCTCATCACACAAATGGGAGTTTTCTGGCCATTAAATTCCAACGGACGATCTAGTGGAAGGCCAGGGTCCTTGTGAGTGGTGCAATGTTTAATTAAACACATTAAACAACATACATTAACTTTGATTTTTCATAAGGATTTTTTCCAAGACAAAAGTTATATAGTGTCTACTTCATTCAAGAATGCTTTCAGAATCGGAGATCGCAGCAATGGAAAATGGCGACATCTTATGTTGGGTGAGCACGAAAACGATACCGTTGTAGGGAAGTGGTGCTTTACAGGGGTGCATGGTCACGGAAAGCTGTATAGCCTGTGGTGGTGTTCAGACAGCGGGGGCGGGTTGGGTTAGAAATGTGCAGGCTTTATATCAAATCAAGTGTCATTTCATGCACTTCAATAAATATCCCGGTACTCCAAAAAAAAGTGTTTGACAGCACTTTTTGATGGAGAAGAGAGGTGTAGGATTTTATGAAGGTCTCTATTTTGAGGGGAGCACCTGTGATGGTTGTGCCTATGGGTGCAGACGTGTCCTCTTTGATGCTACTGTTGTCACAACCTGTGGGGCAACTCTTAGAAGTTATTGTTCTGCTTTCTTTTCAGTTTCTTTTCAAGATTGCCATTTTTTTTTTAGCATTCTCGATATTGCCTTCAAGCATGCTTGTGCTATGGCATGACTTTACCAAACAACAGATTTTTTTAGGACCCAGCAGTAACAATTCCTCCTACTGGCCACGCCATGATCTTCATCACGTTCCCGCTCTCTGAGCTTGTTATTTTCACCAATACCGAAGGGGGGAAAAAACCTGTGAAATGCATCCCCCCTTTATTGCAGATCTCAGATACACCACTAGCAGTGTGCTCACCCCCGTTTGGAGGGCCAACCGCTTTGGACTCATTCTCCCCTCCAAAACCAGAACTACAGTGTCCGCGGATTTCAATAGACTACTCAGAAAGAATTAAAGACCTCTCAGGATTAGGGTGGCCAACTGTCCCGTAATTTGCGGGATTGTGCTGCAATTGGGGACTCTGTCCCACAGTTTGCAGAGTGGGTGTGCGGGACTTACTTGGAATGTGACTCTCGGGAGACAGCAAGTCGGGACAACCTGCGTCCAGCACAGCCACTGTGCAAACTGAAGTGGCCGTCTACTTTCTGCTTTCTTTCTCTGGGCGGCTCCTGCTCCTTTTGAGCCTGCAGGCCAAGCAGCTCACACTCTGACACCTGTCCTCATTCTCATGCTAATGCTTTGTTCCTGGGGTCCTGATGGTCATGTTTGCAGTTAAAAAAAGTGGCCATCACCTCCCAAGGACAAACCATTTACATTTCAATTAAGCCAGGTGTTAAGAACCAAAATGGGGCGGGCCTAACGTGAATGACGCTGTGACGTCATCACTGCCTTGTGGGCAAGAGTCCTGCCACAAGCATATCAAAAAGTTTGCCACCCTAGTCAGGATCTGACATCATTTCAACGGGGTCACTTGTCACCCACCTTGGACGGTGAAGTGCATGGACATTTCTTCCTCATGTTTTCACCTTGGCACGGATATTCTTCCCAGCGTAGACAATATATCGTGAGTTCTAATATCGGAGTCTAATGTTTCTTCAATGAAATGTTAATATGAATACTAAAATGACTGTCGAGCGCTTCTTTTATTTCTTCGAGAAAGGCTCCGTGGACGTGCACTGGAGGGTGTTGTGGCTGAATAGAAAATGGAACGCAGAGGAGTGAAGCCACGGAAAAGGAATGGAACGGGTGTGGGGGAAGGGAGCTCGCTCGGCAGTCAGAGAACGAAAAGAAAGGAGTAAGGGCGCAGAACAACCTGTCTTGTGATTATTAATTAATGGTGTGCCGAGTAATTGCAAGGGTGCCATTTACAACAATACAGAGGGGAGTACATCTTTTCATTTCTATGGCAACAAGTGATTGCGTCAAGACACCGAGAGGGGGCAGAGGTCCGGCGGCCACGAACATCAACAACAGGGGAGTTTGCAGGGATCTGTGCGCAAAAGCTTTCAGTGCTAACTGAGCCACACAATGGTGGGCTGCGCTCTACAAAGCACAGTGATGCTCAACAAACAACATGATCACAATACATTTCTTTGAGGGGCGGGGACGATTTACGGAGAAAAAGGTCATGTTCCTTTAATCAAACTTTTTTCACAGAAATGTTAGTTTTTTTTCATGACACATGACACTTGCTAAAAATCCAGTGGCTTCTTTCTGGTCTGCGAACTCCAACTGGTCAATTAGGTCCCTGAAAAGGGCCCTGTCAGACTTCAAAAGGTTTAGGCAAACCGGTATAACATTAACAGGCAGTGCTGTCAATGGGAATGGAAATCGAGGGGGGGGGGGTCTAGTTTGGGGGTGTGACCTGCAGACACGCCCCCTAATGAGACTCCCCCTCTCGATTAAGGGTGGGGGCGGCTGGTAAAAGAGGTAGATGTAATGTCCTACCTTCATTTCCACTCCATGCTCAGAGGAATAGTCCTCTGTCAATGACGGGCAAAGTGGGCTGCGCCCCATGTGGTGTGGGAGGCGGGGTTACCGCGCCTGGCGCGGCAGTTCAGGGAAGAATAAAGAAGACTAAAGACGCACCGCCTCTGTCTCTGTTTCATTGCATGCGCCAGCCCGTAGTGATGCATAGTTATATATTTGCAAGCCTGCATGCGGGTCTACACCAATAACAATGGCGACGAGGACTTTATAATCGAGTGCCGGAGCACGCAGAAAAATCCCGTCAGCCGTCTGCTCGAGACCCCGGGATCCTCGCTCACTGCTCCGACGCCGTTCCCGAACCACGCGGCCCTACTTCGTAATCAAGTAAGAGTCAACGTGTCTACGGCCATCCCTACCAGCGTGAAGTCACGCCACGCGCGCCGCGCATTACACACGGTGTTTGACGGAAAGGGCACTCACATGCTGAGTAGCGATTCCGACACTACCGGCGAGCCCAACTTGCGCGTAATTGCATCGCGTTTCGCTGCCAGGCTGATTTAGGCCCATGTTCAGGCCCTGCAAGTGCGAAGTCGACACGACCTCATCAGCAGAAAGAGCCAACCGTGTTTGCAAACCTCCCATAGCACGTGGGTGCTGAAAATTACACTACAAGGTCTCACATCAGTCACCAGCACGCGCACACCAAAGTCAAGGCACTACTGCCATAAAAAGCAGACATGTCTGCAGACAACCCGGACAGTGGCAGCCTGAGCCCCTCCTCCAGTTCCACGCCTCGGCAAGCCACCCACAGAGAAGATTGTGGCTCAGAATCCCTACAACTACAGGCTGTGCCGCCTTTTGACATGTCAGACACAAGTAGCCTTGCCCCCAGATGGGCCAGATGGCTCAAAGAATTACATGTCTACATTGATGCGTCAGGGGTAAGGGAGGAGCGTCGACTCAGAGGAATCTTACTCCACTCTCTAGGACCAGTAGTACGAGACATCGTCTTTGAAATGCCTGAATCCAACACAGACACCTTCCAAGGTATTATTGATGCTTTGAATGCTTATTTCGCGCCTCTGCGAAATGTCGACTATGAACGCCATATCTTCCACACCTCCACACAAGATAGCAGCGAAAACATGGACAATTTTGTAATGCGCCTCAGGAAAAGAGCGAAATATTGTGATTTCGATAGATACTCAACGGAAGAAGCGATAAAATCTCAAACTATTGCCGGATGTGCATCTCAAGAGTTTAGGAAGAAATTGTTGCAAAAGGGCAGGACTTTAGAAGAGATACTACAACTCGCTCGAGCAGACGCCGCTCTCACGCAACAGACAGAATCACTGGACAACATCAAGATCACCCAGTCCAACTCCACGGCATCAATATGCCCCATCAGAACCTCCAAGGAAGCACCACGTCCCACGGAACAAAAGAAATGCTACAGGTGCGGCTTTAAATATCCTCATGTGGGCCCATGTCCAGCCATAGGACACAACTGTGACAAGTGCGGAGGTGAAAACCATTTCCAATCTGTATGCAGAAACATAAATTTCTTTACAGCTACTGAAGTGCACCGGGACGCAAGGAGGTCAGACCGACGTCCAGCAAGAGAAAGCCCGAGAGCTCGCAGAAGACAGTCACCTACAACATCCAGACGCCAATCTCAAAGCTCATCCCGTGACACACCACGGGAAGGGAGAAGGCAGGAAGAAAAAAGAGAATACAGGAGCAGGAGACACTCCAGACAGAAGATCAGACAGCTAGAAAGTTCGCCTCGCAGAAGACGAGACCCCCAATCATCCTCATCCAGTGGGGACAGGAAAAGGGGATATGTGCATGCAATTGGTAACAGCATAGCCACAGAATACAGTCCCACGTTGCTACTACAACTGAACGGACAAAACAGAGAATTTCTGATTGACACAGGGGCAACGGTTAATGTCATAAATGATGAGACCTACAAAAGACTCAACCTCAAGAAGGCACTGAAGGAATCAGACACACTGATATACTCTTATGGCTCAAACACGCCTCTTAACTGTCAAGGAATGTTCATGGCACACTGTCAGTACAAAGACAAGAGTCAGAAGATCAAAATATACGTCATAAAAGGAGAAGTACCAGGCGGCAGCATTTTGAGTTTCAAGTCTGCAATTCAAATGGGACTCATCCAAATCATGTATCAATTAATGTCAGCTTACACTACCAACCCCAAAGACATGATAAAACAAATGTTTCCCGCCCTGTTCAGAGGGCTAGGTAAACTAAAGGACAAACAAGTAAAACTACACATCAATCCTCAAATAACCCCGACAGCACAGCACTACAGAGGCATACCCCTAAACATACAAAGACACGTGGAAGACGAGATTCAGTCACTATTGCAGCAGGACATCATAGAGCCAGCATCAGGACCAACCCCCTGGGTATCTCCCATCGTACCCGTACCGAAGAAAGACAACAAGGACAGCATTCGCATATGCGTAGACATGAGGGCTCCAAATGTAGCCATAGAGCGGGAAAGACATCTGGCTCCAAGAATGACTGATATGATGCATTTACTACACGGATCCAAGGTATTCTCTAAGCTAGATCTAAATAAGGGATACCATCAGTTAGAACTACACCCTACCTCGAGATACATTACCACTTTCTCAACCCATGTAGGCCTGTTCAGATACAAAAGACTCAGCTTTGGAGTATCTTCTGCAGCCGAAATATTTCAAAATGAAATACACCAAGTGATAAAACACATTCCCAACTGTCTAAATTACTCGGACGATATCTTGATTTTCGGCGTCACACAAGAAAGCCATGATGACACCCTGAGGAGAGTCTGCATGGCGCTGGAGAACGCCCATCTCACACTCAACCCGGACAAATGTGAAATCAGCAAATCCACGCTCAAATTCTTTGGACACATCTTCTCAAAAGATGGCCTAAAACCAGACCCAGAAAAGGTGCAAGCCCTTGTTGAGACACCCACACCCACGTCAGCTTCAGCAGTACGCTCTTTTCTGGGAATGGCGAGCTATTGCACCCGATATATACAAGATTTCGCCTCGGTAAGCACGCCCCTTCGACTCCTAACCGGGAAAAATCAGGAATTCCAGTGGTCGAATGCGTGCGAGGAAGCATTTCAAGAAATCAAGAAAAGAATCGCAACGGCCTCCTGCATGGCCTATTACGACCCTGACTATGACACGGAACTCACAGTAGACGCGAGCCCAGTTGGGTTAGGAGCCATCCTAGCACAATCCAGACGTGGTGCACCACCTGACTCCCCAAGAAGAATTGTAGCCTATGCCAGCCGCAGCCTCTCCAAGACAGAATGTGCGTACTCCCAACCCGAAAAGGAGAGCTTAGCGGTGGTATGGGCATGTGAACACTATCACCTCTTTCTCTATGGCCGCCCATTCACCATAATCACAGATCACCAGGCCCTCACCACCATCTATGGAAAACCGACCGCGAGAATGCCACCACGAATCGCCAGATGGGGTCTAAGGCTTCAAGAGTACTCATTCAAGATAATACATCAACCAGGCAAAGAACACAACCCAGCCGACTTCCTATCACGCTACCCGCTCCCAGCTCATGATGAACGTCAATCACACAAAGCCAATCAATACCTAAGATACTTGATCAGCAGTGCACTACCTAAATACATCACCACAACACAACTGCTTGAAGAGACACAAAAGGATGGACTACTCCAGAGGGTACAAACGTGCCTCAAATCAAACCAATGGCAGGTCAAAACAAAAGGAGCACCCTCCCTGTCCACGGACGAAGAACAGCATTTCCGTACCTTTAAACTAGTCCGTCATACACTATCCACATCACCGGAAGGACTACTACTAAAGGAAAACAAAATAGTTATACCAAAAACCCTGCAAGATCAGGTATTAGACATTGCCCATGACGGACACAGAGGAATAGTGTCGACCAAGAGGCAACTGAGGACCAAGGTATGGTTCCCGTCAATAGATGAGCGAGTAGAACAGCTATTACGGAAATGTTTAGCATGTCAGGCGGTGGCACCGCGCACATTTCCAGATCCACTCAAAACCTCGGAGATGCCACTGCAAGTGTGGGATGAAGTAGCTGTAGATATGTTTGGGCCACTAGCGAATGGTAAATACGTACTAGTGATCATTGATGAAATGTCACGGTTCCCAGAAGTACATCTGGTTCATTCAACCAGCGCACAGTCCATCATACCTGCGCTGGACAAAACATTCGCCGATTATGGCATACCATCCAGAGTCAAATCGGACAATGGACCTCCTTTCACGAGCCATGACTTTGCCATGTTCGCAGAACACCTAGGTTTTCAGCACCACAAAGTAACTCCATTATGGCCCCAAGCAAATGGCATGGTAGAACGTTTCATGGGAAACCTCAAACGCACGCTACAAATCTGCTCCATCACAAATGGATCATTCATGCAAGCCATCTGCACCTTACTACGAGAGTATCGGAACACTCCGCACAGCTCAACTGGTGAATGCCCATCAATGCTAATGTTCGGACGCGTCATCAAGACACGACTTCCCCACCACGTACACAAGAGGGACGAGTCCACACACACAAAGAGGGCCAGAAGCAAAGACCACGAAAGCAAGAACAAGATGAAGGCGTACACGGACGCCCGAAGACATGCCCGACCCAACACCATCTGCATCGGCGACCAAGTACTAGTACGACAAAAGCAAGTCACGAAAGACATGCCTGCTTTCAAGCCAGACCCCATGAGAGTGACCCACATCCAAGGGTCGATGATAACAGCTGCCAGCCCCTCTGGCACAATCACAAGAAATTCATCCTTCTTCAAGACCTTCACTGGCACTGACACCACAGTCAACACATCAACAACATCAAGCAGTGATTCCTCGGACACAGACTCTACCTATCAGGAAGAGGAAAGGGACGCGGATGACAGTGGCAGTGAAAGCGACAGCACACTGGTAAAGTCAGCTCCACCGGTGCGTAGCCCATCCAAGAGGGCTGTTCGCAGACCCATTAGATGGATCGAAGAGTCCACCTGAACACCGTCGAAGTGTTTGCTTAAGGAGGGGGAAGATGTAATGTCCTACCTTCATTTCCACTCCATGCTCAGAGGAATAGTCCTCTGTCAATGACGGGCAAAGTGGGTCATACTGGCATTATTATCTTAGATACGCATAGCCCCTCCTTTTAAACAAAAGATGGGGCTGGGTAGAGCAAAAGGTGTGACACCAGTGTGCCCCAGCTCGCACGCAGCAGGCAGCCCTTTCATTCAAGGAGCCCGTTTTAACCACGGGCTCCTTGAATGAAAGGTCTGCCTGCTGCTGGTTTCTCACTGCACGGTTACACCTGCTGCTTGCAGGTGTCAATACTTTGGTTTAGAAAAAAGAAAAGGTGATGCCTTTTCTTTTTTCCAAACCAAAGTGCTGACACCTACAGTCAGCTTGTGTAACCGTGCAGCCTCTACACGGGCTGCCTGAATTGTTGGCTGGCTGGGGCTAGTCGGGGGTGGTTCCTGGCAGGGCCCCGGCTCGGGAGCCCTTTCTGGAGACTGCCGGGCCGGCCCCGGCTGGCTCTGGCCCACTTAAATCCCTGTTAACCGGTGTTTGGCCTGATTTAAAGCTAACCTCTGCACAAATTTGCACCAAGCAAGTGAAAGCATGCTTACAGAACCCAATGCCGACTCTTCATGAAACTGTGCCGCAAATCCATCCAGCCATAGCATCCTCCTCAGCGTACCATTCCAAACTGCTTAATACAGCCAGAACCCTCCTATCCCAACAGAATTGCCTCACCATTGCTAGGGCGATAATTGGGTCAAGGCTGGACTACTGTAATGCCCTCTTTGTAGGGACCTCCCACAAGAATCTGGCCAAACTTCAACTAGCTTAAAACAACGCTTTGAGGGCCGCAACTGGCATCTCACGAAAGGACCATATCTCTGAGGTCAGAAGGCAGGTCCACAGGCTTCCCGTCAAAGAAAGGATTGTTTTCAAAACCCTTGCCTTGATGCACAAATGTCTCCACGGCTTGGCTCCCCATTACCTAGCTCAAAGGATTGCCAGACACATGCCATCTAGACCTTCCAGAGCGGCATATTCCAACAGAATCACCGTACCTTTAACCCGCAGAGTGCGTGCGTGTGGTACCAGCTTCCCAACTATGGCCGCCACTTTTTGGAACACCCTCACGTCTCAGATTAGGTTGATTGACTCTCATGCAGCCTTCCGGAAAGCCATAAAAACTAGACTCTTTGTTTAAAAGTGCACTTTTACCACCTGTATGTATCTTTGTATTTGCAACTAAGCAACTTGTACCAAGCTATTCCTGTTTGGCAGCATTCTTGTAACCCTGAATCAAGCCCTCTTACGTTCCCCCTTAGCGCCTCAATGCCTGTGGGCTGTAGTGCACTCTATAAATCAAAAAATAAAATAAAAATACATCTGGGCTGTAGGTGAGAGCAAAGTTTGTCCTATGAGAAATTACATGGGAAACACATGTTTTGAGACTCCCAGGTCCCATTACTTTGCCCATCCCATTGATGGAACTTGACAAAACCTTCCAAAAGAATTCAGCGCTGGGTCTAAAATGTTTGTGAAAGTTTTATGAAAACTCATTGAATGGCACCCACAGTTATAAGCATCTCAAAAGGTGCTTTTTCCATGTGGAGTCCAACTTAGCCACTACAGAGTTGCTATAGACACAACTGAGATTCCACGCGCAGCTCCATTAATCGAGTGAGCCACTTGCACCCTTCTTGCAGCACCTGAGATGTGGGCTGTGATGCTGTGATTGATATATATATATATATATATATATATATATATATATATATATATATATATATATATATATATATATTCACTGAAGAAACGTTGTTAAAGGGACGTTATGGTTCAGTTGCCTTAAGAAAAACCTATCAAATTCCAATGTTTTGTAAGGGGACATTGTTATCCATATTATGGTTACATGTAAAACCGAAAACCCCCAGCAATGCGCTAGTTATGGTAAGCTAAGCGACCATAACTCCCGCCACCACTGTGCACTGCTAAGACTAACACCCATGACATGAAAGATGACATCAGAAATGTCATTGATGGCATCACTGATGACATCACATATCTGGCTCCCTCTTTTTTGTTCACTGACATATCTAGGTCAGGTGGTTTTCTTCAGTGACAGTCAGCAAGTAAACAGTCAAAAGGTAGTATATTTGTAGAGTTTACCCTTCGCACATGGCCTTACACTAGTTTCTTTACGGTTTACTTACATAATTTGATAAATATACATTGGGGAAGAAGCAGGCCTGAAACACAGCAATTATTTCTGTGCATGAAGATAATCAGGTAGGTTATGACCACTTTCTGGTAATAGTGCTGTTTTTTTCTTACTTTACTTTTCCTGCGTATGCTCCTATTTGTATGCCTTTTGGTCTCTTTATGTTTTGTGTGTAGTAGTAAAATTATGTAATAAGTGAGGCATTGTTAGCTTCTTATGACATGTTTACAGTACGCAAAACTCTGAAATGAAAGCATTCACCATTTTACTATCCAACATCGCAAGATGTTGAATATTGCACCTCTATGGTGCATGCTGCAGACAATGCCTACGTTTCGACATGAGTAGGTTCGTGTAATAGAAAGACCTCTGTAATGCAATGGTCTTTATAGCAATGCATTGCTTAATGAACTATGTATGTCATGATAGTTCTCCCAATGAACACTGATAGTTTTCTGGCAACATTATAATGACCATCCCTTGTGGAGGCGTTTCATGACAACTAACTGCACATGATATGTCATCAGTAGTGTCATCAAGGACATTTGTGATGTCATCTTTCATGTCATGGGTGTTAGTCTTAGCAGTGCACAGTGGTGGCGGGAGTTATGGTTGCTTAGCTTACCATAACTAGCGAATTTATGGGGTTTTTCGGTTTTACGTGTAACCATAATATGGATAAGTTGGTATTACTAAAGAGTAACTGCAATGTCCCTTTACAACATTTTTTTGCACAGAATTTGATAGGTTTTTCTTAGGGCAACTAAACCATAACGTCCCTTAAACAACATTTTTCACTGAATTTGATAGGTCTTTAGTAGTGCAACTTAACCATAACATCCCTTTAACAATGTTTTTTCCCTGAATTTCATAGGTTTTTAGCAGGATACCCTTAGTTTGTAAACATGTACCATACAACATACTGAACCCGCTGGCACCATGTTAATGCACACAGCAGTCGCGGTATATGCGTCTGGTCGCGGACATCGGGTGGCATCCAACCTGCTTAGAAAGGCACAGGTGCTCGTACATAGTGGTACCATTCAGCAAACACAAGGAGCATATACAAACTAGATGTGACCTAGCAGTTCGAGCTGGACTGCCCCCTTTGGGGTGCGATCAAAACTGATTTGCATATGGTCTTTCTCCTTCTGTAATGGCTTGGCAGGCGAATAACAATTGTCTGGAGGGTTGCCCAGAGCAATGCCATAGGTTAAGATTCATTCTAAACCTTCCAGCCATCACCTCTTTGTTTTTGCTTTGTCACCCCGAGTGGGACGGGTATGCCCAGACGTGGGTCCGTGCCTGCTGAGCCTAGAGACCCAAGCTACTCCTCACTGATGAGGCCCAACAAGGCTGAAACATGTTTGGGGATGCTTGTGGTCTTGTGCAGAAGGGATGTGTCCTAGCAGTTCGGGCTGGACTGCTCTCTTTGGGGTGGGACCAAGCTTGATTTGCAGATGGGCTTTCCCCTTCTGTAATGGTTTGGCAGGCGAAGAATGATGGTCTGGAGGATTGCCCAGAGCAATGCCATAGGTTAAGATTCATTCTAAACCTTCCAGCCATCACCTCTTTGTTTTTGCTTTGTTACCCCGAGTGGGACGGGCATGCCCAGACGTGGGTCCCGTGCCGTCTGGGCCTAGTGACCCAAGCTACTCCTCACTGATGAGGCCCAACAAGGATGAAACATGTTTGGGGATGCTTGTGGTCTTGTGCAGAAGGGATGTGAGCTAGCAGTTTGGGATGCACTGCCCTTTTTGGGGTGGGACCAAGCCTGATTTGCATATGGTCTTTCTCCTTCTGTAATGGCTTGGCAGGCAAAGACCAATGGTATGGAAGGTTGCCCAGAGCAATGCCAGAGGTTAAGATTGATTCTAAACCTTACAGCCATCACCTCTTTGTTTTTGCTTTGTGGGACGGGTATGCCAAGACATGGGCCCCATGCCTGCTCGGCCTAGAGACCCAAGCTACTCCTCACTGATGAGGCCCAACAAGGCTGACACATGTTTGGGGATGCTTGTGGTCTCGTGCAGAAGGGATGTGACCTGGCAGTTCGGGCTGGACGGCCCCTTTTGGGGTGGACCAAGCCTGATATGTATATGGTATTTTCCCTTCTGTAATGGCTTGGCAGGCAAAGAGCGATGGTCTGGAGGGTTGCCCAGAGCAATGCCAGAGGTTAAGATTCATTCTAAACCTTCCAGCCATCACCTCTTTGTTTTTGCATATACAAACAGCACCATGTATGTGAACTGCAAGGGAAAATAGACTAACTGTGTTCTTATGAAAGAAACAGAACAGAGGCATCGGGAGTGCACCATAAGATAATGCAATAACAATAAGTGACGTCTGCCTTCAACGATCTTACCGCATTGCTGCTTTACAAAGGATCAAAGAACGAACGGCCACAGTAAGGACTGGAAAGTACTAAGACCAGAACGTCACTACAACGTAGTAAGCACACTAAAGTTTGTCTGATAATTGCACAGGTGGTGCAGTATACAATGGTAGATAAGCATAACGTTTCTTTTTGTATGCAGCGATGGGAAGCACCTTAGAGTGGCTGGAAAAGAATTTCCCTCATGACGAAATCACTCACGATAGTAACCCCATTGGTATGCACCGCAGTCAGAAATGTGAAATATTTAATATCCATTGCTTCATGTGCACCTAACAGGCCTATCCGCAATCACAATGTAGGCATCCGTACCATGCCAGTACGAACTGCATGTCCGCACCTTGTGAGCCATCTATAACTAGTTGTGGGAGTTGACGTTTGTCTGTTGCACAAGTACGCTCATGCATATCTCTTCCTCTGTCTCCTGGCAACACTGCCCCTGTCCAGTATATGCGAAGAAACTTGTGATGAATTCTAAGTAGTTGGAGGCTCCCACCCACGTCCTACACGTGGCTATATACATAAACATCCCACCTACTATACCCTACAAACACCCAGCGTGCCCCAAAATGGATGGCACATATGTCCCAATCAAGAACATGCGCAATATCACCATGGGACCACACCGATGCTGCGCGTGGGCCCTTATGACACAGACACAATCCGGACCCTCAGACAGTGGAAAAGTACAATGTTCTGCGATCTACAGAGTGTTATTGGGAAATTACACGCTTATAATCACCCCACAATGTGCCATTGCACATGTATGTATCTTGTTCAACAATGTAGGCCTCTTTGCCGGTTGCAAGGTCTCTGCAGCAGCCCTACAAAACGTCACACCCCAGAACTGCTCCGCATTCTGTTTGTAGCTTTCCAGAACAGAGTACCGGCCCACATAGCTTTGATCTGTAATTAATTTTGGAACAAATTCTGCTAAGCTACATTACCTTTGCAAGTAATGGCAACCATGTCCGTCCAGCTCACTATGCACAGTAATGGGGAAAAGTATCAACGCCCCTTCCTGTGAACCACACCCTCAGTAGAGATAATCTCCACTGTCCCATTCCCATGGGCATCATGCGGAAAACAGTTGTATGTGGCACGTGCGCTACCCCAAGTACCGCGAGGGCAGTGCCCCAGTAAAGCAGTAACAGTCCTTCTTCCCCTTCCACTATCTTCTTTCCAGCACCCCCTCATTTGGTACTGGTAAATAATCACACACGCATCCACCAATCACAGTAAAGAGCTTTCCATGTAACACTATCAGTTCTGTACAACATTCCTCTCCGTAGACACCACACCCAGAAATGTTATTGCGCAATCCCTTAGCCTCCACAGTTCCATTTCCATGCCCGCCATCCTCAAAAGCCCTGAATGTGGCTTTTGTGATGTGTGGGGGTGGGGGAATAAATTGCAACCAGGGTAGGGGATTTCGTCTTCAGTGGTGGCTTAGAGGCGTCTAGAGAAACACCTTTATTTTCAGTTTTTATAGGGTTTTCTGTTTTCTTCTCCTCCTCACATTCTTACAGTAAAGTTTTCAACGCCTCCTTTAGATGGGCAAACAAAAGAGCATCACCAATGCTGGACAAAGAAATGCCATTTGCATGGAAACACACCGCATTTCAAGAATGAACGCTGTCATTGTTGCAGAAGAACATCCCACAAGCGGACAAAAAAATCACACATGCCTCTGTTGATGAGACCCCTTCCAGCCTCTGGCTGGGAACAATATACATTAGGATAGTTCCATACTCTTCTTGGTGGTATGGCAGAGAAAACCACCTGGGCAGTGGGAAAAAGCCTCTTCACTGCATTCATGAACCCCTTCAGTTGATGGAACAAACGTGAACAAGCCATGTAACCCAAATTCATGCCGCCATAATGCATGACGACAACCTGTACTCTAGTGAAACTGGCCACTTGTCTGCAAAGGTCAAGCATAATGCTGAAACTGCAGACATGGACAGCACACCACAATGCGTCAGCTCCTTCAAAACCGAAATTGCCATCAAAGTATATTTCCTGGGCATACTTGTGCAGATCTACCACAAAGGCATCACCCAAAATCAACACAATGCATTTCTCCATGTCAGCCCTCCTCACTACGCAGAGTAATGAAAAATAGTATTACCAACCCTTGCTGTGAACCACACCCTCAGTACCTGATTGGATAATCCCCATAGTCCCATTTCCATTGGCCAGCATGGTGAGAAGCACAGACTGTGGCGCGTGCGCTTCCCCAAGTACTGCAAGGGCCGCGCCCCAGTAAAGCAGGAGCAGTCCTTCTTCCCTTTCCACTATTTGTTGTCCAGCACTACCTCATTGGGTACTGTTAAATAGTCACACATGCATCCACCAATCACAGACAAGACGTCAGCATCTAACACTGTCAGTTCTGTACAACACTTCATATGCACCGTTACACATTCAGACTGCAAGTGTCGCGTGAATCAAAAGCACCTCCAGTATAAATTTCAGTAAAACTATCCAAGACTTCTGCATCCAGATTCATCCACATCGCCAGGAGTGGGGGAATACATTTCAACAAGGATAGGGGATTTCGTCTGTAGTGGTGGCTCTGAAAAGAGCCTTTTATTGTATTTTTTTATGTGACCTTGTTTGTTTTTGCTCTTTATCTCAGTTTCTGTTTCCTTTTCCTCCTTCCATTTTTACAGGATTCTCTTCAACGCTTCTTGCACAGTGTAAAATAACACAGCATTGCCAATGGCGGTTAAATAAATGCCTTCTGGATGGAACCAGTGCAAATTTCACTCATTAATGCTGTCATAGTCGGTGGAGAACATTCGATCACTGCACATGAACTGACACATGCTTCTGACCTCTGGCTGGGGACAAATTACACCGGCATGGTCCCATGCTCCTCTTGGTGGTATACTTGAGAAAGCCACCTTGGCAGTGGGAACAATCTGCATCACTGCTTTCATCAACTTCATTAGGTGATGGAGCAAACGTCCACACGACATGTACCCCAAACGTTGACCTCTAAAATGCACCACATCAACGGTACCGACAGAGGGCACACATCTGCAAAGGTCAACCATACCCCCGAAACTGCAGTCACAGACAGTGCCCCAGAAAGCCTCCACTCCTTCCAACTCAAATCTAACAGCAATGCCTCTTTGCACAGCATACCTTTGCAGATCTTGCACAAAGGTATCACCCACGATCAGTACTCTACGTCTCTCCATCTCTGCCAACCTCACCACAGAGTATTGGGAAAAATAGTGCCGCCACTTCCTGTGAAGCACACCCTCGACACCTGTTTGGATAATCCCCACAGTTCTATTTCCATGCCGAGAAGCCAGAATGTGGCAAGTGTGCTTTCCCAGCTACAGCGAGGGCCGCACCCCAGTAAAGCAGGGATAGTCCTTCTTCCCTTGCCACTATTGTTTTTGCAGCTCTCACTCATTAGGTACTATCAAATAGTCACACAGGCATGCAGCAATCACATCCAAGACCTCTGCATCGAACACTATCATTTCTGTACAGTACTCTATATGTACCGGTACACACTCACAGTACACGTCTCGTGTGATTTCAAAACACCTCCAGTTAAATGTTTGCCAAAAGTATCCATGCTTTCAACCTCCAGATTCACCCAGAGAGGCACCCATCACCACTAAGTACAGTTAGCAATATTTTCTTTCCTCCCAGCACTCCAGTAAGTGCAAAGAACCAATATGCCAAAGTGCAGTACAGCAGTCAGTAATCTGCGCAATGCACACTACCCAAGCACATAAAATATCCAGTTCAACCCTATCCACTTCTGTACACACAGTATTTCAAAACAGCACTCAATGTACACACTGCAGGAGTGTTCACGCCATAAGGTCCAGCCATGGACTAAAAACTGTAGAATATGCTAACAATCACCACATCCAAGGAACCAACAATGTGTGCAATGCTCACAAACCACACACAGAACGCAACAATGGCAAACCTAGTTGCAAGCAGGCCACGCTAGGGCCTCATCACACCCAACACACCATAGTATACCCTATGTTTAAATGCTCATGTCATGTGCAATGCACTCCCCAGCTGCAATTGAGCCTGCCAACTTTCACCCTGGCCACATGTTTGCATGCATGGCTGCATGATGTTGCGTTGGGTGTTGTGAACAGTATGTGGGCGGCAGTGTACATTGTCCATAGTTGAAATGTGTGTTGCTGAGGACTTCCTTTCATGGCGCAATATCTTAAAGCACTTCCTACAGCAAGGGTCTTATAAGGGGCACACCATAGCAAATGCAAATGCTCACATGTGGCTCCCTAATGTGTAACATGTGCAATGACCTACACCATATGGTAATGTACACATAGCACCTCACTTCGGGTGTTCTACATGTCTAAAATGTCCTACACAATCATTCTTTAAAGTTCACCACCATCGGAGAGATGCAGAGTTAAACCTGCATGGCTGAATTATGTTGTGGTGGCTATCATTAAGGCCTAGGCACTTGGGTGCATGGCCTACGGCCTACGGCCTTTGGCCATGCTCCCAAGAGTGTAGGCCTTGCCAACACCCACCACAACATAATAGAGGCATGATTGAGAACATGTGGCCATCTACCACAATCCACAAACGTACCATAGGAAGGGTGTTATGAAAGGCAAACCATAGCAAACACAAATGGTCATATGTGGCTCCCTAATGTGCAACACGTGCAATAACCTACACCATATGGTAATGTGCGCATATCAGCTCATTTATGCTGTTCTACCACGTCTAAAATGTCCTCCACAATCATTCTTTGAAGGTCACCACCCTTGGAGAGATGCAGAGGTAAAACTGCATGGCTGCATTAGGTTGGGGTGCCTGTGTTGAAGGCCTAGGCTCTTGAGTGTATGGCCTATGGCCTTTTGCCATACACCCAACAGTGTAGGCCTTGCCAACACCCAGCACAACATAACAGAGCCATGCAGGCAAACATGTGGACAGGTACCACAATCCACAAACGTAACATAGGCAGTGACACTTCTACCCAACCCCCGCACCATAAAACAGCGATGCATGTACACATGTAACAGTTAGCAGAATCCACAAACATACCACAGGGTCCGGCACCCCTACGCACTTCTATTCACATAGCATTGTAGTACTGCCAACCCAACCACAAAATCTTCACAACAGTGGCCCTGCTCCCAGCACTCTAATAGGTGCACAAACCCAATACCTCATGGTGCAGTACAGTAGTCAGCACTCCGCGCAATGGACAGTACCGAAGCCGATAGAATATGCAGTTCAACCCTATCCACTTCTTTGCACATAGTACTTCAACACTGCACCCAGTGGTGGACACTAGACACCATAGTACACTGTATGTTAAAATGTTCATGTCATGTGCAATGCACTCCCCTTCTGCCATTGATCTGCCATCAGTCACCACAGAAAGAGGCCGCTGCACCAGCTATCATGCCATAACGCAGGCTGCCTGCATTCACCACACAAGGTAGTCGCCTGTGGAGGTACCCGTGAATTGGCACAATACGCACGGATACTGCAGGCTCACTACCATCTTCTTACACCTAATGAGATATATCAGATGAACCACTTGTCACTCCCCCACCCTTTCTTCTTCTTCCCACTACTACATGGCACAAAGTATGTTTTCCAGGCCCCTCTGGTGCCACACTGTCCTCAGATACACCATGGCAGCGTTTCCTAAAAATGTTGACGCACAGCACGCTTCCCTCCAGCCAACCACCGGCCGCGTCCAATGTTCACTGACATCATGGAGTACTGCAAGTCAATGAGACTTTTGTCCGCGGAGCGAACAGCAAAATGGGTCAGCGGAGCAGAGCCAGATATCACAATTTTTTGTAGACGTACACTTCAGTTCTTTGCAACAAAAGCACTGGTCAGATTTCCACCAAACACACAAAAGCACACTTTTGGAACCAAGCCCCGCTCCTGCCGCAAATTTGGTTATAATCCGAACAGCCATTCGGCCTGTAGGCGTGCACAAAGTTTTTGCCCATTCAGTCTATGGAAAAAATAATTGGGAGCCCCTATAACTTTGCCCCCCCACAACCCCCCATGAAACCAACCCCAACTTTTCTGAAGAATTCAGCAGTCCCCATATACTTGTTTGGCAAAGTTTTATCCAAATTCGTCCACGGGGAGCAAAGTTATAAGCTGCCCAAATACCGCGGGCCATGTAATATATATATATATTCACTGACAAAAAATTTAGTTAAGGTGCAGTTCAGCAGATGTGGGAAGTAATAACTACCTTAACTCGGTGGGCTCCTGTGATTTCCCCCATAATGCCATTTGGTATGTCATTGTGAATCCCTTCTCTTATAATATGTATGTCCTCATGGGCTTTACAACGGGAACGCATGACTTCCCACATGCGCTGAATTGCAAGGGTTTTGTTGCGTTAAATCTGCTCAAATTAACTGCTAATTGAAGTTTTTTCAGTGAATTTCCAGGGTTTTGTTATACTATCATTTTTTTACGGGCCACTAGCCATGACCTTCGAATGAGAGACATGTGTGCTCTCCCAGACTGCAAAGTTTGGGAATGATTTGTTTAAAAAAAAAGTTGCAGCCTATTTCCCATTCAATTTTCCATAGACAAAAAAGGTCAATCTTTGCCGGAACGCACAGCCCAAACCGCTGGACGGATTTGGACATGGTCTGAAACAACATGGGCACGAAGCATTGACTCAAGGCCTTTTTGTGGTGTGTCGTTATTCCGTACAGGGTGCCTCCTTCTCCCCAAAAATAGTTAAATCTCCCGTGGTGCATTGCAGGATCATGGTTTTCTGAAATGAAAAAGCTGCCATCTTTTTTTTTCTCTCAATGCGAGAGAAAGGCGCGACTATAGCCGAGGATATCGGAAAAAGAAACGCAGAAAAAAAAACATTTGCAGGACATCCCCCTTGTATATTATAACACATTAAGGGGCAGTTGCCATGGCCTTCAACCATGGCTTGTGTCCAAGGCCTTCGGCCATGCTCACTGTATATTTTCAAACACTAACAAACCCCTAGCCAAACAAACAAAAACAACATAGTAAAAAACATAGACAAAAAAGGTCAATTTTTGCCAGACCACACAGCTGGACTATTTGGACCTGGTCTGAAACAACTTGGGCACAAAGTGTTGACTTATAGTAAACCTCTTAATTTCTATAATGCTTGAAAATGCAGAACAGTTGAAAAAGGTAGTTTTAAAAAGACACTTTCTCTGGAACAAATGAAAGGGAGAATCTAACTCCCTCAATGCTTTCTGGATTCATATTACTCCTTACCAACGTCCTCCTCAGCTCTTATATGGGCTATTCAAAAACATGCACAATAATTAATTTTATTCAAAATAAGTCTTTTATAGGCCACCTGGATCGTGTAAACCCACTTCTAATCTTTAAAGTTAGCTGGTTAGTCACAGATTTAGTGAGACCCTTTTGCAGGAACAATCACCAATGGCATTGATTTATTAATTTTTAATATCCAGAGGTAAATATCCCTTGAATGTTCATTAAGGACATCAGATGACTTACTTTGGAATTTTCTTCAGTTGGACACCAGACAGGGGGCACTCAGAAACTGTCTAGAGCAGGATTGTCCAACTCCAGGCCTCGAAGGCCGGAAACCTGATGAGTTTTCATGATAATCCCTCTTTAATATTCATGAGGAAAAATGTGCATACATTTAGAATCGTATGCATGAATATTAATGAGGGATATCATGAAAATGCAACATGGATCTGACCTTCGAGGCCTGGAGTTGGACAACCCTGGTCTATAATATCAGCAGGGAAAATTAGAGGAATAGGATAGACCAAATGCACTATATTTAGCAGGTGGCTTGGCTTCTATGCACTGGATACCCTATGCTCGTATTCCTATTTGCGCTCGGGTCATCATTAATGTCTTCTGTTTCCCTCTCCATATCTGCTCCAATCATCTCCTCCCTAATAGAACCAAATCTCCTTTGTGTATTCCTCGCTAACTCATCTATGGGGGTGATGGGGTGGTGTGTGTGTAGATATTCTGATTGGTTCTTGTTGCTCTATTAAACATTGAGAAATCCACACCTACCACATGATATACTAAGAGTGCACGCCTTCTCTCTTCCCCTTGAACACCACCCATAGATAGTGACATCATCAAAAGATAGTTTTGTTGACATTTCTATAATGTTTAATAACAATGATTAAATACTTTACATTTTTTCCAGTAGCAATGTTTACTCTTAAATGCTTTAGGCTAAAATAGATATGAATCTGGTTTTCCTATGCCGCTGGGAACTGCGGTTTTTCAAAGTCACCTGTGCATGCAGAAGCATTCTCACCCTAACTTACATGTATTCAGCAGTTTTGCAACATTTATTCTTGAAGGCTTAAGGATAATTCTAAACACAAATTGTACTGGGCTTATAGCATGCTCTGCCTTCATTCATTCATAAATTAAATACATCAAAATTCATATACCATGCATTTAAAGTGGACCAATTATAGGCCTGCTCCTTTGTATAATAAAAGACAAGAACCTCATCTGTCAGTAGTAACACATATGCCTCCTTAATCTCTCCTCTAGTGACACATTTAGGTGAGATCCCAGCCCTTGAAATCGGAGGTTAAAAACCTTTGGGGCCACAGGGTTGCTATTATTTGTTCATGTTGTGATACGTTCAAAGGGAACATCTAAATATACTTTCTATATAGGGACGGGTTGTGATTGGGTCTCTACAGTCAGGTGGACAACTTATGCCCACCCCTAGTGCAAGTCATCTTCAACAGTTATTAAGCACACAGTATATCATTGGCTATCAAACATTAAGGCCCTTCGTTATATGGCCCTCTATAATTGGTTGGCACGTTCGTACCCTTCTGGAACATTCGGCTCTCTAGCAGCATGTAAGCTGGTACCCAGGTGCCAGTGGGTGGACTTTGACCGTGTCTCCCCACCCAATTAGCCCAATGTCTCTCATTGCTCATGCCTTCTGCCATTCATATTGTCTTTGAACGTCTCCTTGCAGTGTATCCTTGCTCCTGGGAATATAAGGGAGTACAGGCACAGGCTAGCTCAAGTCTAAAGCAGCATGCCCACTTCCCATTTTCATCCTTGGTTCACATGACAGGAGAACATATTTCAGCCTGTTTTTCAGCATTTAATTGTCTTCCATTAATAAACTTAGCACTCATGGTGTTCTTTCTTTGCACCTTAACACAAGACGATTCAACTTCTCACGCTTCCTGTTCTTTATAGCTAGATAACCTGTTCTTGGCTACTTCATCCTTTGACACCAGGCCAGACAGCTCTTCCAGGCCTTGCCATGCTCTTAGCTTCATGTTGCTGCGACACAGCTTTCCAATCCTTCCATCTCCATGTGTGTGAGCTTACTAAATATGTGACACTGATGTTCAACTTCTATATAATGGCAGCACCGTCTGCAGTATAGCTAAGTATAGCTAGCCTTTAAGATCACTTAGTCTACTTATGTTGCTGCATCTGTACAGTTCTGAAATGGCTTGCGTTTTCTGCAGTGCTCTTCACACATGCAATCTTCATTCCGCATATGAAAGTTTACTCTATTCTTTATTTCGTCATTATATTCCATAAAGTCTATACATCCTCTTCTTTAGACACTCTTCTCAGTGCATCACGCTTGCTTCTAGTGACGTCACTACCTTGTCTTTCTCTCCTCTTCATATTCCTTTGGGGATCTCCTCCAAGAGATTGTCATCTCCACGGGGATACATCAGATAGGGTTTTCTCAATGGATACCTTTTCTCAAAGGCTCTCAGTGGAATAGGCCCCATCACTGGTGTCGTGCATGTTTTGCAATTTCTGGCTTCCAGCATATAGGAAGGATGGGGCGGGATTAAGTTTCCTGCCGAGGCATTCAGCTGCTCCTCTACATAAACATGACAGCTTGTCAGTAATCTGTCACTGGGGATATCCTGCAATGCATCTCATAACATTCAGGCACAACAATATTCTTGAAATTATTTGTTATTTACAGTGGAAGTTTACCAGACATGTGGTACATCTGGTTAGGAATAATTACACCTCCGACATTTTCTTAGGCAAGGGATGCATGTGTGTGTTATGCTTTTGTACGGTCATGGTAACAAAATAGAGGTCATCTGTAGATTACCAGAAATACGTAACACTGTTGTCTCACTTACAATGCCCCACACTCAAACATTCCAAAGATGATCTTATGTTAAATAAAATGCAGATGCTTGTTTGATCAGCAGTGATTGTTGCACGAAGTGAACCTGAAAGCTATAATAAGAGGGGGCAAACCCAGTTAATGGAACTCCAAGGGGAGGCACCACAGGAAGAAAAGAATCTCTGGAAGCGGTGAGGGTGTTCTTCAAACCCCTCCGAAAGCTTGTGGCAACAAGACAGCACTGGTAAACCAGTAATGCCCATAGCCCTGTTAAAAATAGCACTGGAACAGTTACACTATCCAGCACACATGACCAAAGAGAATCTCGCGGCAACGCTCGCTGAAGACTGGTTTATACCGAATTTAGCAGAGCCATTTGCATTTTGTATGGTGAACTGTATGATCTGTCAGCAGTTCATGGCTAGGCACACACTAAAAGTAATTAGAGGAGTCAACCCAAGGACAAATGGACCTTTTCAGCACTTGCATGTCGATTACGTCAATATGATTCAAGTATGTAATGGGTACAGGTATCTAATTGTTGTGGTGTGTCCATTCTCTAGTTGGATAGAAGCAGGTCCATGTATACACCCAGACTCTACCTGTGCGGCCACATTTCTAGTGAGAGAGGGATTTCCCAGGTGGGGAGTATGTGAAGTCATGAGGTCGGATAATGGTCCTCAATTTGTCAACAAAGATTTTGAACAGATTAGCTTGTTGCTTGCTATAAAGCACAATTTCATGTCGGCGTATCACCCGCAAGGTAATGGCATATGTGAGAAGCTCAACAGCTTGTTAAAGGAAAGGATAGCCACATTGAAGCTTTCTATAAGAAAGGGATGGTTACACTGCCTTCCTTTGGCACTGTATGCACTCAGAAACCAACCTGGTTCTGACCATCATCTTACGCCGCTTGAAATAGCAACAGGGAGGTGGATGCGCACTCCCCTGACACCCTGAGACAGAGCTAGATGTGATGCCCAACAAATCAAAGGAAATGCAAAATTACTTGAATTGCATGACATCTTGTCTTACTGTAATTTCAGGCCAGCTGCAGCGATGACGAAAATGGTGCAGGGCAGCACAGAACACAGAAGGAGATGCTACTGCAGACACAGCTCAGAGTTTATGTGTTCCACCAGTCTTCCCTGGAGACACCGTCCTGGTGAAGAATCACACGAGAAAGAAGAGGGACGAGCCAAGGTTTAATGGTCCCTTTACAGTGGAAGACGTCACTCCCTCTGCAGTAAAGGCACAAGGAAGCAGAGCTTGGATCTTTTTGGGTGACAACAAGCCATACATTGGAGAAGGCCCCCTGCCCGCACCCCAATGCGTAGAGACTACAGACAACGGTGAAGAACCACAGCACGTGCAGACGAGATCCATGGTGAGGAAGAAGGATGCATGACGAGCAGCAACAACAAGGACTTTTTGTGCAAAGTTGTGGCTCCCTTTTTTCCTCTGAACAAAAAAAGAGGATACAGACATAAAAAGGACACAGGGCCTCATTACGACCTGGCGGAATGGGTTAACGGGTGCCACTAATGGATGCGGACCCATTAAACCCATTCCGCCAGATTACGAGGTCCCCTCGCGGACTCGGTAAGGACGCCTGGTAAAGCCAGGCATCGTTACCAGGTCCTGCGAGGGGACCAGGGAGCTAACAACGGGCCGGTAGTAGTCGCCCCGTTGTTAGCTCCCTGCACCCATTCCCATTGAGCTCTATAGGGGCTCGAATGGGAATGGGGAAGGTCTGGGCCTGGGTTCCATGAGGGAGGAATTACCGGGCCCTCCAAACTCAGAATGGCCCAGTGATTCCCCATTCAGGGAACCCGGACACAGTTTTGGAGGCAGCCATGCCACCAATAGCGGCATGGCTACTGCCAAAGCCATAATGAGGCCCACTCTGTGCATCCTAGTTGCAGGGTGAAGAAGAAAAGTGCACGTATAAGCCACAGCATAGTCTGTTGACTTTGAACTTTGGACTGAGGCACACTGAAGCCTTGATAAGAAGGACTATGCCAAATTTTGATCGAGGACACATAAATTGGAAGAAGATACAGTATGCAGATTCTTTCAACACAGAGACTTTGTTCAGACTCACTTGTGGTGTCCCACAATAGTGACATCACTAAGGACCTGTTAATATATTTCAAGTTAGTACTGAGATCATACCCGTCGTTGGTGGGGAGGCTCACCAACATCACTGAATTTCTTCAAGATCCTGAAAACGAAAAGACGATAAGGAGGCTGCTTACTGTGATTGTTGAGCAGTTCCTCCTGCTTCCTGAGTACAGTGAGGAAAAACCAAATGTCCCAAGCAGAAGAAGAAGCAAAAAGGCTTATCAACGTACTGTTCTTTTGCTTAATTGAAGACTGTCCAGATCTTGTCGGGAGAACTACACACATTTTGACATTTCTTTGACATCCAGCAAATACAGAACATTTAAGTATAATCCTGAACGGAATAGTCATTCAAGTTGCTCTCCACACACATCGAAACTGCCCACAGTGAGTGAGGGCCTAACAGTTCCAAACTTCAGCAAGGGCAGGACAAATGTCCCTGTCACCAGAAGATAGCAGACTGGCGAGCGACGTCTTTTTTCGCCTAATCAAGTATTTCCCAGAACTTGTGGGGAGACCCGCCGGTGTTGACGTCCTCACATTCACCAGAGACCCAGCTAATTCTACACAGATGAGCATGCTCTTGCATGGTATCGTAATGCAAGTGGAACTTTCTAACCATCAACAGAATGATCTGAGAAGATTTTAAACTTTCCGCCGAGGGACAGATCGAGAAGGTTGCTAAACTGCCAAGAACGACATGTCTTCTGGAGTGAAGCAAATAAGAGCCACTGATTGGGAACTTGTGTTCTTTGAACATGCACAGTAAAGAGACTTGTTGAAGTATTAATCGATTTTGACATTTCCTCAAACGTAGGAAAAGAAACTGTATCCAGAGACAATAGACAATCTATTGTTCAGGCAAATAGGGACAATTGTTTTAGTACCTGCAACTCACAAGCAGAACCAGCAGAATCCAGACGTAATATTGACTAAGAGACTAAGAGTGTATTAAAAGTTAGTATCTTTCAACAGATGATCGAGATGGGGATTCAAAGTAGCAACCATGTCTTCCCTCAGGAGGAGAGACGCTCCTATTTCTCTGGAACCAAATGCTGTAGATTAACCTATAGAGGTATCATGTACTTATGTATTGTATTCATCATTGTTTTACTGTCACTGACGATTAGAACTACATTTTGTATTGGTGCACAAAGCGTTCCATTTCCCTGTACACCTACCTAATGATGCACGCATGAAACCTACGAAGACACCCAGACCTTACATACTCATTCCAGTCCCTAGGAGGTCAGATAGCGGAGTGAGTGAATTTGAGATGGATGTGATTAGCAATAACACACACACATTTCTGGTAACAAGCAAATTGAAAAGCCGGAGACAGGGTCGGCAGAGAATTAATGAAAAAAGGTTACTGACAACCACATGCATGCAAACGGTGAATGCGCACACACCAGGTCTAGTGCCAATAACTGCAGAACCACAGTCCAAAGAAGGGGAAAAGGTTGGACAACCAACAATGAGGAGTTCTACGATCAGCGAAGTTAAAAGCCGCATGGAGAAGGCTGTGCTCTTGAAGAGACAAAAGGAGTCGGAGAGCAAACCAATGGAAACAACATTGATGAACACCCCTGATACAGCACTGATCGCGATAAAGGCAAGGCCAGAGAAAATCTCGCCAGCACAGCTGATAGCAGAATCAATATGGCTGTCATTAGCCAGAGCCAGGAAGAGGCAAGAGGAAAAAGAAAGAATTGCCAGACTTTTGTCTACTCAATTGACGCAGATGAAGAGGCCTGCGCCATGGAGCAGGATACCTGAGACTCTTTCAGCAAGAAGAAGCCATACAGATGCATTCAAGGATGTAGTTATCAGAAACTACATGAAAACCTTAAAGATCACGAGAAGCATACAAGGAGATGACGGTCAACTAAATGACTATTTGGACAGCACAGCATATTTGGGAAACAACATATGGTACCAACATATGAAAGAAGTTGGAAGACGGGGTTCTGAGGGGGAATGCTTCATTTGTGCACTCCTACCTTACGGCATGGGGAAGTCAAAGATCTTTGTAGCTGTAGAAATTGATGTCCAGACAGCACACTGTCTATCACACGTGGCAATGTGCAAGACCAGAGGCCAGTTCATGGCAAGTGATGCCTCACTGAAATGGGCAACTGAAGCAACTGATCCAAATGAAGATGATTATGTCCAGGACGTAAAGACAAGAAACAATGGAAAAACGAAACACATTGTGATCAGATACGAGAAGCCTGGAGTTAAAGGAGCAGAAATAAGAAGAGGAGTGAATCAGAAGCTAAATATCCAAGGAAAACTCCAGAAGAGGCTAGAAGTTGGAAAAACAGAGGCCAGATGCAGATTTGGGGAACAGTGCTTTCACCAGACGGATGGAAGAAAGGAGTAGTGATTTGCAGAGCATGGATTGTCACTGGTCGTTACCAAGGCACCATTGACATAGTGCAGAATTCAGGTTGGAGCAAATACTAAATGGTTGCAGATAACCAGATGGGAATTACTGCAGACCATCAACACAACCATAAAAGGATTCAATGCAATAAAAGAAGAGTTAAGGGCGATTCAACTAATGACTCTCCAGAACAGATATGTCCTTGACATGATCACAGCCATGGATGGAGGTGTTTGTGCAAAAATCGGAGAATCATGTTGCATATTTATAGCTTCTCTACCTTCTCATGATGAAGAAAATGGAACACTAACAGAAGCCATAGGTATACTGACGAAACTGCAGAATCAAATGATTGATGAAACTGATGAAGTGGACGACGACAGCTCGTTTGGATCTCTATTTTCATGGGTTCCACAATGGATGGCAGATGCATTCAAATTCCTAGGAGCCCTGCTAGTGATGATATTGCTCGGATTTTGTGTTATCAAGATAATAATCTCTCAGTGCCAGAAAACTGCGAAAAAAGCCATAGGGATGAAGATCATGATTGATGTCGAACCGGGATGGAAGCCCAAAGACCTGACTGATGAAGAAATAAGAGACTTTGTGAAGGCCAACATTTATGCACCAGAAGGAACAAGGTTTCTATATCCTACGAAACATAGAAATTATATGAGAAGATGGATCTATTGCAGCCCAAATGGACAATGTCAACTATTGATGTGGAACAAAGATGAACACGTAAGAACAGCAGGAAGTCTAAAAGGAGTTATGAAAATATGGATCCCAAAGAGACATTTCTTCAGGCCGTCATCCAGTAACACAGAGGGTGAAGAGGAAATGGACCCAGACGATGAAGTGAAAGCGAACGAGAGGACCCCAAGAAGAGGAACACAAAGGAAGCAATGAAAGTGGTCGATGAATCGCTCAGAGGGGGGAGTGTAGAGGAGGTCCTAAATAAGGCCTGCACTCCAACCATCCATTTTGAAGTACCAGGAACGATTACGCCAAAGTATGTGACGTATGATGAGCAAATAAACCAGCAGAGAGCTGCAGTAGGGCTCTGTCCAGTACCCATCAGAAGGACAGCACCTATTGAAGTACCGACACCAAAGAAAACATGAACTGTAAGGTACCCATTGAGAAAACCATATCAACAAATGAAATGAAATGAAGATCGTCTGAGTACAGTTCCTGAAGAAGCCAAAAAGGTCTTAATGTAAAACGAATGGTGATGTCACAAGAACCCGGACTGACTCACATATAGATGAGATGACAACCTAAGAATGACGGAAAGAGACGAAACACCATGGATAAGGGACATCGTGAACCTAAAGTGAAAGGACAATGTAAAATGTAAGAAGCCTATACTATGAGCATGACGAAGATGTCCGACCAGTTTACGCATGTACATATGCTTGGAACCGCAAGAAAGCTAAGAAAATCATGCAGCTTGCTATGCTTAGTAGTAAGATAGATTGCGGCAAGCATCACCTATACATATCTACCTCAAAAGAAGCACGTTATATAAGTATACTTCCACCATGCACAAGAAGCAGAATCAACCAAAGGTTACTAGAGGTGGCATGAGGAAAGCTTCATATTTAACAAATTGAGAATAAAAGGCAGACACAAAACTCAGCAGAGACAAATCATGCCAAAAAGCCATGGCCGTATCAACTAAAATAGACAAACAGTAGCTACAATTAATGAAGCAAGGACCAGAATATCCTGCCCAGAAAGGTCAAGATAAGAAACCGAAGGCAGGTGGTGGGCAAAGCGTAAATCAAATACACTAATTATATGGAGAAGAAGGCAATTTTACTGTGTCTGAATCACGTGAACAGCCGAGCGAGAAGAAGGGAGATGTTCACACCTACGCGTGGCCTTGTGCCATGCACAGATATCAGAATTTTTCCAGACAGAGATGCAGTCTCGAGGCCAACCAGAGTGAAATAATTGACACATGGCCACTAAAGAGATGATTGATTGTAACAATAATTGGAGGAAGGTCGGAGGAGCTGGGGGGCACCCTGCACCTGGCCGACCATTCTGCATGCTGCTAGGCAAAGTGGAAAAGTATGAGTGGGGTTGGTGCCAACCCAATCATGGTGGTCCAAGTAATCTAGGGTCCTATAGTTAATAGAACCAATGGGATGTCGTACTTTTAGTGACGTCCACAGTAGCCATTTTTAAGGTAGGTTTTAGATGTCCCACCTGACACTGTTTATCCAATCCCCTCACTCCGTTACCATATACAGATATAGTACCTATATTAAAGTTACCTTGCTAGTATCAATAGAATTGCATGCCAACCTTTAAGCGTTAAACGTCAGTGATGACGAGTTTTTAGTATAAATGTGTTTTTTATGAAGTTCGTTGGAGTTGTGAAGCGAGAGGGAAGATCATGCATCTGCTGATATTCATGAAACTCCACGTTTTTTGTACTTGTCATTAAACAGACTCCTTTTGCCAAACCGTTGAGTTGTCCTTATTGATTTGATGCTTGAATATTAATCTGCATCCCCATCCATCTCACAGGTGCTGCTTCTTAAAGTGCTATTGGTCAAACCCCATCTCTATGGGCCGTTTGCTGGTCCTGGTGCATAGTCTATTCAATGATATTAAGCTGACACACACTGTCCCTTGCACATTTACCCCTTTTTTGTTTGGATATATCTGTAAACACATAGAGCAACATGTGTACGTATGTAGCACCCTGCCCACCTACCATTCTACAAAATCCCTCTTCTTCACTCTGATACTCAGTTGCCTGAATTACAGCTCAAGCCTTCTTCTTTGCTTTCCTCTGCACACTTCCCCCTTTGATAGAATCCTTAACTTTGCAACTTGCACTCTTTATAACCTCCCCCGCTCCTCATTGATCACCCTGCATCCAGATTGCCCCCACTGCTTCCATGCCAGCTAGCTCTCTATCCTACTGGTTTTCAAATCTCTCCATGGGCTAGACATTCCCCACGCTCCGCCGGGGGGCATCTGTCTCTTGTTACTCCCTACCTCGCACCCCCTCCTCTAGCACCTTTCTCAGCCTCTGTCCCTTGCAGTCCCTGCACACCTTTTGATTTGGGTTCCTTCTCCCACAATGGCCCACTCCCTACCCCTGAAATTAAGACCACCTCCAAGGTTCAGATATTCATGTCGGACCACCTCCAACGTCTTCTCCTCCTCCTCGAATGTGACACTGTCACATCTCCGCCCCCACATGATCTCCACTTCCACAATGTGTATATTTTGATATCTCCCCATATGTTCTCATTCTGGTCCCCTATTTGTGTGTCTTGTTCCATTGCAAGGTCCTACCTTTCCCTTTACATCTTCTGGTTCATTTTCCACAAATCATTTGCTAAGGTATGGCACCCTCTCTCGCGACTGCTGAGACTACAGTAAAACATGTAAATATAAATATTTGCTGTCAAGACCTCGAGAAACAGGTGAACACGGGCAGGGGTGCACGTGTGTTACTGAGCACCTGATTGAGGTTTCCACTTGGAGTTTCCTCATGACGATTAGTGGGGCCCTCAAAGACCCCTTCGTGGTCCGAATGACACCTGGCCTAGTAGGATCGTTGTCTGTCCTCCTTTTTGTTCCCCTGCCTTGCCTCGTCACCCTTTGACACACTTGTGTATAGGAGCGTTATGAATGCCATATCATATCATATCAAATAATATGTAATGTGGTACACAGACATGTATACTGTAAATGCAGTGACTGTGGACCTTTCTGCATCCCTGTACATCATTTTGAAACTACTTCCACCACTTCACACCGGGATACATTAAGGGAGGGTGTGAGAGAAAGGAGAGGGGACGAAGGGCTTTAAGGGGGTATGTGAGGGAATCATAGGGGTGAAGGGATTTAAGGGTACATGTGAGGGACATGATGGGGGGTGAAGGGATTTAAGGAAGTATGTGAGGGGAAGGAGAGGTGATGAAGGGGTTTAAGGGAGGGTGTCATGAACTTATGTTCCGTACCTTGCAGCCAGCTCTATGCGGGCTGTGTGACGCCCTTTCAAAGGTTTGCCATGAGATCTGGCATGCAAAAAGAGGGTTGCTTTATATGGGCAGACAAATGCTCTTAACATCTTGCATGACAGCATGCTGGAAAGGTGTGACAAAAGTAATCTTCATCCAAGTGACATTACATACATTAGTGATCTAAAAAGAAGGGATTTCTTTTCAAGCTTGTAATATTTTGCATTGTGGGCCTTCTAATTTGCCACCCAGGATGTGGATAATAAAGCAACAACAGCATTCGTTTACTTTAACATGTTTCTCTAAGGATTTACATATGGTAATGTTGCTATTATATGAGATATGTGTATCTTGTAAGACACCCTATCAGAGCTGTCAGGTTTCCCATCTGAGAAGGCCATGCAGGCCTGGGTTTTCTCCTTTGGAATCTGGGACATGTAGTTTTTCTCTCTCATTTGAAATTCGTGAAAACTAAAACTCCCAGAATTCCAGGGAAAATCAGGACTGGTTGGTACTCTCATGCATGGCCAGGAAAACCTGAGAGCTATACTGTGAAAGACATTTCTGTGGACCTTGAAATCCAAAATTAAAATATTTGTGCTAAGTGGGGCTTGGAAGGTATGTGTTCAAGCGCCTAAACTGTGCATGGGTTAAAATCCCAGCTTCAGTGTTTTACCAAAGTGAGTGATCCTAAGCAAATCCTTTAATCTCTTCTAGTATAGTATAGTTTCCTCCCCTATTGCTGTCAGTCACCAAAGTTGAGTGGGCCATCCAGAGTACTGCCCAACAAGAGAATGAGTGAAACTCTTTCTATGCCTTTTTAGGCTATGTTATTGAGTTTTGTTTAGCACACAGCCAATCATGGTCACGCTTTCTAGGATGTGTAAGAGGTAGGGTAAGCGGCTAACGTACGAGCAGCGCAAGGTTGCATTGTTGATGTGTCCTTGATCTGAAAAGTTTTCTGTGCTGTTTACTTTTATATATGTGTGAGTTGTCTGGAGAAGTGATTAATGTGCACTCCATATTAGTAATGTTTGTGTGTTTGTGGCATTTTTCGCAGTGGTGTTTAAGGAGTGTTGAGAGTTCTCTTGGTTTATCTTTAGTGGATTAGTGTGCTATTTGGGTAAATTTAACGTAGACATATCTTCAGATTGTGTGCGTTACATTGTGTATCCGGTGTTGTTTGTGTGTCAGGATGTGTGTTGGTTACGGTGAGATGTAGAGCAATTTTCCGGTGGTTACTCTTACCATTTCTTTCTCAACAAACCACTTAATGACAATTGGAGACTTTCACCCTTTGGAAACACAGTGGGCCGCATTTGCTTACATCAATAGACAAAAGGAGACTGATAAAACAGGCAAAGGAACTGCCAACAGCATTGTGACAGAACTTAAAGGCCTGGATCTTGACCTGAACCATCTGGTTGGACAGGGATAGGATGGGGCAAGCAATATGAGCGGTCAATTTCACAGGGCTCAAACTGAGATTAGACTGCGCTCTCCAATGGCCACCTATGTCCACTGCGCGGCTCATTGCCTGTGCCCCGGCCATGAGCAAAGGGAGTAATGCTGCAGCAATACGAGACTGCTAGGTGGCTATCAGCCAAATGACACACTTCAAAGATCAGCTAGAAACGCGTTCTCCTGATGGTCCCCCCCAGCAGAAACCCCTCAGCAGAAACCGCCCAGCAGACTCAAAGCTTCATGCAACACTATATGGGTTGATCACCTTGATGCTTTGTTGAGTTTCAAAGAATTCCTTACCTTTGTTGATAGTTTTCTAAATGAAACTTCAACATGACCTTCCTTCTCCAGCGCTAGAAAACAACAGAAGGTCATCGATAGCGAGTTTGTAGTAGCCCTGATAATGCTCAGCCATCTGTTAATCGTTACAAAGCCTTTGTCAGAAGTGCTGCAGAGAGTTAACATTCATTTGCACAGTTGTGTTACCCTGATTGGCACAACTAAAAATCTGTTGGGGGCAGTGGTGCCTAGAATCAACATCTGTGTTTGGGCATTTGTGGGCTGAAGCCATGCCCTTGCTGATGCAATGGAGCTGCAAGTGAGCAAACCAGTAGTGTCACTAGAAATCAGTATTTTGGGTGCGGGGGGCAAAATGCAACATGGTACACAAATGAGGATCAACAGGCCAAACTGGTTTAAGTGTACCTATATTTTACCAATCTGTTCAAATAAACGTGTCATTAAGCATATTCAGATTTGGTTTAACGCAATCAGTGTTTTGCATCAAGTTAATAGACATCCTAAAAGGTTAACTCATGTTCAACGGTTGCAAACGTGCCCCTGCACTCAGCAAGAGACTGCATTCTTTTACGTCAAGCTGACATCACTCCCAGCCCAGCTTCAAGTAATGTGTAGTTAGAGGTGGTATTTAGCAGAGGAGACATCACTTCATGCTCAGCCTTAAATAATAGCTGGTCAAAAGTTACAGGCTCAAGCTCAGCGAGGGCCTTAATGATTGGCCCTGGTGCCGTTACTACCCGATCCGGTGGGCCAGATCAGGTATCATTGCTATCAGTACCCCAGGTTTGCAATCCACAAACCTGGGGTGTTGACAGCAACGTATTTTAAATGAATGAACGGGACGCCTCACGGCGTCCCGCTTAATTCATACAAAATACTTAACAAAGATGGCCACCAAGAGCAGCCCCTCTTCCATGGAACGCAGGCTTGAATTGAATTGAATTTATTTTTTTATAAAGCGCCAACTCGCCGCAAAGGTCTTAGAGCACTACACAAAACAACAAAGAAAAAAACAAAAATACACAAGTCAATCCTATATTATAAAAGGTAAGAGCAAGGACACAATAGACCTACAAAGCTAAATTGAACTGAAATCAAAGCAATCTTTATGACACACAAGAAATCATTTAAAAAACAGGTCATTCAAGTATAATTTTTAAATTGTAGGTGGGTGACATGCCACCCAGATTGTGGCAGTGGCTCAAAAACAGCAGGAGATTGCTGCAACCGCAGACAATTATGACACAGTCTGTGTTGCTCAAGGAGCACCAGTCCTTAGTATGTACCCTCCAAAGAAGTCGAAAGCCTTGGGTTCTGATGTAGCCACAGCCCACGCTAGTCTGTAGCCAGGCCAGGACCTCATTCCTGAGAGCTTCCCTAAACTCTGGACATTCCGATGGTTCACATTCGTTATATTTATATTTTTCTGATCCAAAATAAGCCCTCTTAAATTTGGATTGGTTATCTTTAATGCAAATATGGGGGGCTAGGGGGGTTCGGGGGGCTATCTGGACTCAATGTAGGAGTTACGTGCACCAAAGGTGTTAGGGGGATAGATATAATATTGCAAGAGGAGTCCACAGGTCCGAATGCCTGCACTGAGCCGGAGGCAACGCACAACGGCTCCGACAGGCATTCTGGGAATTCCTCACCGGCAGATGACAACCTACTGATAACCTTCAGGTCGGTCTGACAACCTTTCTCAGCCAAACTTGGAAGTGCATGTGTGTTATACAGGTCCGGTTGATGACCTTTGTGCATCCTAACTGGCTGTGGCACTACCATATCAAATTATTCCAACCCAGTGCAGAAAGCCATGACGTTCGCACATACAAGGTCTCAAATGATCTTTTCTTTGATATCCGGCCATCTCCCTGTATATATAGAGTCAGGATTCACCCCCTCCTCTCCCAGATGGCAATATGAAAGACCTCATCACATAACATAGACCATACTCTTTGAGGGCGATTGCATGGGAGGGGACCAGCTACCTGCCCAGCCCTGATTTTAGACACACAGGATCTAGTAATAGGCATTCTTAGATCTCTTGGGTGCAGCAAGCTGAGGCACAAGTATGAGAGACCAGGAACAAAGGGGCTCCACTGACATCCTCCAAAAGAATAAACCTGTGTGGCTGAATAAAAACAAAACTACATTATATACAGAGGCGGATTTAACAGTCGCCAGGCAGACAAATGGTGAGCGGGCCCCTGTGCCCTGCACAGCGCCTTCCCTTCCCAGACTCTCTCTGACCGACACACGTCGCAGACCACACATTCAGAGCTGGAAGTGTAATATAAATAATTGGTACGCCGTGCGTACCAGTAGTACGTTTGCTTTTTACAGTGCATTGCAGTAATCGGGCCATTTAAAGTCAGACCTATTTGGATTTTCCACAGCGATTTTCCCTGATGTATACATTTGAGTCGTAAAATACAAACTTATATTTCATGAGGCACCAATAAATGTGAGGTTTCCTACATGTCAGACCTCCCCTTGGCGCTGCACAAAGACGTGAAGTACATTTTGAAGTAACATTTTTATATGTATTATTATTAAACTTTATATAGCGCCTTTGTCCAAAGGGTTTCCGGTCATTGCATTGACAACCAAAGCATCGACAGCCATACCATCTAAAAAAAACATCTAAAAAAAGCTTCTTATGCATTTTTTAGATGGTAAAGGGTTTAGTTTAATAAAAAAGTGTTTTAAAGTTTAAAAAAAGGAGGGTTGGGGGACCCCCCATCAAAAAGAAAAACAAATGAAAAAAATGCATTAGATGTTTTTTTAGATGCTTTTTTTAGATGGTATGGCATTAGATGCTTTGGCTGTCGATGGAATGACTGTAAACCGTCCAAAGCGTTTTACATAGAGAGAAACAACGGCACATAAAAATCAGTAGTGCAAATCGTTCTGATTCTGCTGGTAACAGTCAATCAAGGACAATGAAGCAGGTGAGTTTTTTGGGAACAACGGAACAGAGAGTAAGAAGTAATGGCACAGAGAGACAGGGGGAGCACGTTCCAATGAAGAAGAGCAAGGAGCTGAAAAGAACAAAAGCGGGATTGAGCACAGGGAGGACGGGGAACATTCAGCCTAAAAAGACCAGAAGAACGGAGAGAGCGAGATGGAGTATAGAAAGAGAGAAGAGAACAAGAAAATCAGGGGCAAGCCCATAGAGAGATTTAAAAACTAAACAAAGAAAGTAAAATTTAAGTTGAGAATGGAAGGACAGCCAACCAAGTGAGGCGAGAGAAGAAGAGATTGAGTCACGATAGGAAAGAAGACAAAGTGAGCGAATAGAAGAGCGGTAGATTGATTTAAGAGGAGCGAGGCGTGAACAGGGAAGACCAAAGAACATAACAGAACAATAAAAAAGTAGAGAAAAGATTAGTAAAGAGATGAGAAGTTTCGTAGCATGGAAGGTGGGAAAAGGGCAGACTGTGCGAATATTATAGAGGTGAAAACGACAGGAGCGAGATGTGAGAGAAATATTGTAGGCAAAGGAAAGATTAGAATCAAAGTGAAGACCAAGGTTAGGCACAGTGGGAGAGATAAAATAGAGGGAGGAAAAGAAATAGAGGGAAGAGGGGAATGTGGAGGAAGGGTTTTAGCCGGAAAGAATAAGACTTCGGTCTTTCCGGCATTTAAAGTAAGAAAATGGGAGGCCATCCAAGATTTGATGGCAGAGAGACATGTTAAAAGAGTGTGATGAATATCGGGAGTAAAAGACGAGAAGGATAGAAAGAGCTGAGTATTATCAGCATAGAAGTGATGCAATAGTCAAAAAGAGGAAATTATAGGAGCAAGAAGTCAGGTATATAGAGAAAATAGAAAAGGGCCCAGGACTCACCCTTGAGGAACACTGTGATCAAGGTGAGAAGGTGCAGACGTGTTATCAACCCAGGAGACAGAGACATTTTGATTGGATAAATAAGAAGAAAACCACGATAGAACAGATCCCCGAAGACCAAAGGAAGAAAGGGAATCCAAAAGCAAAGAGTGATCCACAGTGTCAAAAGCAGCAGATAAGTCAAGAAGAATGAGAACAGAAGAGAGTCTAGAATAGCGGGCTGTGAGATGGGAATTAAGCACACAGGTCAGGGCTGTTTCAGTGGGGTGATGGGGCGAAAGCCAGACCGCGTGTGGGGAAGAAGAGGTTGTCACGATCCATACTCCTGACCCCCTCAGGTACAACAGCCCCCTGACAACAGTGGGGCTACAGCCCTCCACAGTGGCTCCAAGGGCCCTAAAACTCCATCATCGGAATACATGGAGTCAGTCCTGGTGCCTTTGGTGCCAGGCTCATTATCAGGAGTAAGGCAAGTACCCACTTTGGACCTTAATTCAACATGGAGGCCTGTTACACAGCCCAGTTCCTAGAACCAAGCTGTGCAGACTAGTGTTTTGGGTGTGGCCGGGTCTTCAGGTGTGGCTGGCTATATAAGCCACGCCCAAACTGGAATCCACGCATCGTGTTATTCTGCACTCCTGCAGTGTAACGCTCATCGTGTCCAGCTCCAGCTCATCTGCTTCTCCCAGCGACCTGAACCTGAAGCCATCGACCAGAATTTCACCTGCTACCTGGAAGAACAAGAACAGTATTAGCAAGCGGACATACTTACCTGTGAGTAGCAGGCCCTGCATCCATCCAGCACTCGTTTTGCATCGCCCATCTCCGAGCTGCACCGCAACCTATAAAGGTAAAGAAAATAAAGACAGCATTAACCCTTACCTAGCAAGCAGTGGATCCTGACATCTCCCTACGCTTTGTTAACCTCGCCTCAACTCCGGATTGCACCGTAACCTGCAAGGGCAAAGAAGAACCAAGCAAATATCAATAAAACACTTACCTGGAATAGCAGCGCTTCGATCAACCATCACTCCGGAACATCACTGCACCGCAACCTGCATGAAGAAGAGAAAGGAATACAGGTTAGGAACTGATTCTAAATAAACAGTGCCGCATTCCGCGCTCAACAACAAACCATAGTCTTTTCCATCCGGCGCTGCAGTTCCGCAACTGCAACCATCCCTGTGGAGACAGAAAGAGACATTATCAAAGAGCGTATTAGAGAAAAGTAAAACCGAGAAGACACAGAGAGCGAAGGAAAGAAAAGAGACAGAACAGAGACTGAAAGACTCACCTGAACACAATAAGCAGAGTCGGGGTCACAGCCGGTCTGGACCTGACACAAGGACACATGGACCAGTGAAGCAACTAGGTCCAGGGAACGCCTGCATCCATCACGCGCCCCTGCACAGAGACGCAGGACGGAGAGCTTAACGCACATAAAACCAAGGTGAGACATAACCCCAAGGGAAGGGACTTGGATCAGAGGGAGGTGGGAGTCCGCCTATCACGGGCCCAGTATCTAAACCCTCCGTTCTCCTTTCTTAGGCGCTACCCAACAGCTGACATACAAACCAGGCAGAGAGGGTTCCAGGATAGCGCACAACCTTCCATCCAGTGTCTTGTGGTGCCCCCGTGGATACCAGGTGAGCGTAACAGAGGTAGCCCAGACACAAACGTTGACATTTGTGAATAAACAAGACGCTCAAGGAGCTTAGAAAGAAAAGGTAAAAGAGATATGGGACGAAAGTTTGAAACAAGAAGGGGATTAGCTGTGGGGGTTTTTTTGGAATAGGAATAATAATTGCATGTTTGAAAGCAGAAGGGAAGGTGGAAGTGGAGAGACAGATGTTAAAGAAGGAAGCGAGAAATGGTACAAGGAGCGGATAGATTTTAGGAATAAGCAGAGAAGGAATGGAATCAGTTGGGGCGGCGGTGGGGTGGACTTTGGTCAATAAGAGAGCCACATCAGAGTCAGAAACAGAAACAAAGTAAGAAATAATGTTAGACGGAGTAGGAAAAGATAAAGGAGAAGAAGGTGAGGGTAGAATATCCTGGCGTAGGGAATGAACTTTACAAAAAATGTGCAAAGTTAGATGCTGATAGAAATGAATTCATAGAAGGATCAGGCGTAGGGGGAGAAAGAAGCAGAGTTAGAGTTTGAAAAAGCCGCCAAGGGTGAGGAGATTGACTATAGAGAAGATCAGAAAAATAAGTGCATTTAGCAGAGTTAATGCAGTCATCATAAAGGGCGTGATAAGAGAAATAGGTAGCGTGATTAGCAGAAGGTCGGAGCTTGAGCCATCGCCTTTCAAGACAACGACGAAAACGGCGCATAAACAAAGATGGGAAGCGAGCCAAGGTTGGGCAGGTTTACGGGTGGGCTGAAAGGAAGAAAGAGGATAGAGTTGGTTGAGACTTTAGACAAGAGATGAGGAAAGAGTGGCTGTAGCTTCGTCCGTAGTAAGAGTAGAAACATTTGTAAGAGATGGAAGAAAGTTTATGCAGGCATCATAGAAGAGTGAGGAATTAAAGTACCTTAAATCTGCCACTGATTATATATCCAGTTTTCAATCCGTCCAAGAACTCTAAACTCCCAGTGTACATCGTGGAAAGCATCCCCGCCTCCGCACGCAGCACCAGATCTTAGAAAGAGCGCCACACAGTGAACTCACACTAACTTCACATGCAAACGAGGTTTGCGCCTGTGGCTTGACTTAACCTTGGGAAGAACATAGTGGAGTGCATGACAGATGCATTCATTGTTTGCCGTGCCACCTGCCTAATCCTGTTAATACCTATATTTGGCTTAGTTTGGCTTACTGCTCTCAGCATCATTTCCAAGGGACAGAATCGCTGCAGGCATGAGCATAGATAGCTCATTCGCAGGAACAAAGGAGTGGGCAGGCAAACAGGAGCCATCAACTTCCGAACACGACACACAGACGGACCACATCTTGAAAAGGGACTAGCCGATTTGTTAGATTGAGCCTGCAATCCAAGTGACCTGATTGGCTGGGTACCTCGCCCCGGGTGATAATTGACGTTACAGCCAAATTCCCCTTTAAAGCCTGTCCTTGTCACTTAAGGGGTTAATAGTACAAAGAACCAACCGTCTGTGTTATGTTATGTTAAAGGTACTTATATAGCGCACCGTCACCAACGGAATTGGTCCCCAGATGCTCTGGCGGATCTGTAACCAGGAAGGACGGGTAGGGTTAGTTGGGAGGAGGGGAGCAGGAGAGTGGGAGAAGTGATGTGCTGTTGGCAGCTTCAGCTCGGTATACACCGAGTGCTGGGCTTTGGTGCTAGTTTTAGATCGGGCGTGCCCTTGAGTGCTGTAGGTAATGATTATGTGTTGTTGATGCGGTGTGATAAAGTGCGTGCGGATTGCTGGGAGAGGGATGGTTGTGTGGCTTTGTGTAGTTTAAGTATGCAGAAGATTGAGGGTTGGGTTAGTGGGGTCTGTATCCTGATTCAGGTACTTCTGATTCCGTTAGAGTTGTATCCCTGTGGGCTGGGTTGATGCTGGTTCCTCGTGGGCAGACTTGCATTGTTGGTGCTGCACTGACTCCGCTGTTTCATAGTGAGTATTGTTTGGATTTGATTTTCTTCGGCTGTGGGATTGGGTTGGTAATATCTATTCTCTTGTTATATAGTGTAACACTGGTCAGTTGAGGTTTTGAGTGGTTCCGGGTCGAGAGTGGTGTTGGTGTGGCGTTCTAGTGCTTCCGTCTCAGTGAGCCTGTGTATTCAGTCATTCGTTTCCTCCTGTCATGACTGTCTTTCCCGTTGGTTCTTTGGTTTCTGTGGGTGAATATCCTTGGGGCTGTTGTTTAGTTGTAGTTTTTGTGAGATGGGGCCTTGTGCTTCCCGCTGTGTTGTAGGTGGACAGTGTGTAATGATGAAACATTCTGTTTCTTACCCACTGGATTGGGGCTCGTGGTGTAGTGCTTCCTTTCCCTATCTATCTGTTGTCCTTAAGAGTGTTGGGAATGGCTATAGTTTAAGGTCATGGTCCCCTTGATGATTCTTCCTAGTGTTTCTGTCTTTGTCTTGCTATGTATACGGTCTTTGGTCGTATTGCGGCTGTCTCCCGGTTAGTCGTTTAGTATGTTGTAGGATATTTTCCTGAGGGTTTTTCCCATTGATTGCTTGGTGTGGATCCGGGTCTCTCTCTACATTCATCGATATTTTAGTTGTGTGCGTGCCCCTGTGGCTGGTCTTTCTAGTTATGATGTGAAGAGCCAGGTTTTGAATAGTTTCCTGAATAGTAGGTGGTTTCTTGTGTTACGTATGTACATTGGAAGGTTGTTCCAGGTTTTCGGGGCTTGGTGAGGGAAGGAGGATCCTCCAAGTTTTCTTTTGTTGTAGGGTTTCGGTTCCAGGCAGATGTAAATGCTTGATCTGAGCGTTCTTGTTGGTTGATGTAGACGCAGTTTGTCTCTCAGGAACTCAGCGCCTTCGTTGTGTACCGCTCTGTGCATGATGCACATTGTTTTGAATTTTATTAGTTGTTTTATTGGTAGCCAATGTAGTGTTTTCAGCGCTGGTGTGGTGTGTTCTCTTCGGTGTAGTTTCAGAAGCAGACTGGCTGCCGTGTTTTGAATGCATTGTTGTTTTTTTAAAAGTCGTTCCGCCATGCCTAAGTATAGGCTGTTAGCGTAGTCTATTCGGGACATGACTAGGCCAATGATGGTGGTTGTTTTGTTGGCGAACGAACGATAGGAATGGTATGATCCTCTTTGCTGCTCGCAGTATGAAGAAGCTTTTCTTGAGAAGGGCGTTTACTTGTGGCTCTAGTGTGAGATTATTGTCCATTAAGACCCCCTGGTTTTTTACAATCGGCGAGGGTGCTGGGGTTGTCCCGAGTGCCCTTGGCCAAGGGATGAAGTGGTTTTCTCCTCCTTTTTTTGTGACAATCATTATTTCTGTTTTGCCTGGGTTGATTTTGAGGCTGTTGGAGTTCATCCAGAGGAATACATCGCAAAGGCATTTTTCTAGCGTTGAGTTTATTTCCGGGTTGTCTTGTATTTTGAAGATTATTTGTGTATCGTCGGCGTAGTTGTATCAGGTGAGGCAGTGATTTTTGATGATTCTGATAAGTAGATACAGGTAGATGTTGAAAAGTAGCGGGGAGAAGGAGAATCCTTGTGGTAATCCACAGGTGGAACCTCTTGGGCTAGATTTGAAGGGTTTCATCCATACGGTTTCCATCCTGTTTGTTAGGAAAGATTAGATCCATAGTAAGGCAGTGTCTGATATTCCCAGACCTTCTAATCTCGTTATGAGGGTGTCGTGGTTAACTGTGTCGAATGCTGCTGATAGGTCTAGGAGTATCAAGGCAGTGCTGTTGTCCGAATCTACGTTCATTTTTAGATTGTCCCATATTGAGAGTAGAGCTGATTCCGTTCCTCTCATTGGTCTGAAGCCAACTTGTGCCTGGTCTAGTAGGCCATGCTCTTCTATGAAGTCTTAGGTCATTTTGTATATGTACGTTTCGAGCAGTTTGGCTGTGTACGGGTTGTTGGAGATGGGTCTGTAGTTGGAGAGGTCCTCTACGTTTCCCGCTGTATCTTTGAGTAGTGGCCTGATGCATGCAGTTTTGAAGGCTTGTGGCACTTTCCCAGTTGTGATGGAAAGGTTGAGGATGTTCCTGTGATATTCCAGGGGCGTTCCTTGTTTAAGAATCGATTTGTATATATCTGGTGAGTTATTGCTTTCATTCACCAGTTTGACAAATGTCAAATGTCAGGAAAGCCTCGTAGTTTGTTTGGGTGTTCCTCCTGGGTGTAGGTGGGGATTGTGGTCAGATCAGGCAGTCTACTTTGTGTGGACGGAGTTGGTGTGTTGTTACATCCCGGAGGGTTTTTGATTTCATTTATGATTTTGAAGAGTTCTTTTTGGGTGTTTGGTGCTTCGAAGATTCGGTTGTCGTAGTGTTTCCTCTTTGCTTTTTGTATTTCCTTTTTGTATGCGTGGTTGTGTTGTAGGAATTTCAGTTTGTTCGCCTCATCGTTTTGTTTTCTCCAATCAAGTTCAAGTCTTCGGTTTTTCCTTTTCATGGTGCTATGTAGTGGGGTGAACCATTTTGTCATTGCCCGTTTATGAGAAGGAGTGAAGGGTTTTTCTTTGGCAATGTTGTCTATAGTGGTTATATTCCAGGAATGCAGCAGGGCTACTTTTTTGTCCAGGTCATCTTCTTCCATGAATGTTGGATGTGGTTTGCTAAGCTCCAGGAGTTCAATTAAGTTGGAGTTTTTAATGGTTCTCCAATTTCTTTTCATGATGTTCGGTGTTTTGTCCAGTTGACTGTTTGTTGGGGCGGTCATTTTGATTACAAAGGGATGATGAGATGGTTGCTCCAGGGTATTTGAATTGGGGGTGCCATGGTGAGGAGTAGTTTGTTCGCAAAGATTGCGTCAAGTGTATGCCCTGCCGAGTGGGTTGCTCCTTTGACTAGTTGTTGCAGATTCATTGCTGCTAGTTGGCTGGTTAGAGATTTTTGTGTGGTTGTGGTTTTTTCTTCAAACCAGATGTTGAAATCTCTGTGGACTATCAGGTGATTGTGTTTGATAGCTAGGACGGTGATTGCTTCTGTGAAGGCGTCTACGAAGGTTGCATCGTAGGTTGGTGGTCTATATATTAGTATGAATTTCAGGTTTGTTTTGGGGCTTACTGTTAGACGTATGATTAGGGATTCTGATTTATCGATGTTTAGTGGGTCTTCCAATTTGATATCCAGGTGTTACTTGTGAATGATTGCCAGCCCCCCCTGTGATGCTGGAAATGCATCAGAGGGACAGGGCCTCCGTATCCTTGTCCTTTACTGCTTTTTCTCGTGTGTTCTGTCGTGTTTTCCACACAGGAGTTCATGTGGGACTCCTGGCAGTGCAGCTCTCTCTTTTGGTTTTGGTGAACAGACCCGTGGGATACCCTTAATGCACCCATGGGAAGGGGTGCAACCCTGTGCCCCTAGTGTATGTTTTTGGGCATCTGTGTGTGACCCACAGAGCAGGGTACGGGCTGGTGGCAGCTCCGTGCTGAATTGACTGGTCCCCTGAGCGTCCTCCATTTTGGGATGCCCAGGCCCTGTCATTGGAATCGGTAGATTCCTGATGGAGACAAAATGGCCCCCATGGCCTCTTGCCTTCCATCGCCTGTTACCTTGATCTTCCCGAAGTCCCGGGAAGCCCTGACTCTGTCCCTTCCTCCTGACTGGCTGTTGGGTGGAAGTTTCATATATGCTAGTGTGGGGAAGTGCTGACCAGACTGGCTGGAGCCTTCTCAACGACTGTATGTTGTGGGTACGCCTGTGGGTGGGACCTGGGTTAATGGAGTGTGTGACGAATACACATTCTGTGTTGTGGGTGTCTAGTATCTGGTGTTTGACAAAATGGGCCTGATCACAACTTTGGTGGTAACCCTTAAATCCGGCGGCAGCGCTAATACCACCGGATTTTAGGGTCCGCCGAATCAGGGCTTTGGCGGATTTCGGGAAATCCGCTGAAAATTCGCGCTATTACCGCCGGCTGGAAATCCGCCGGCGGTAAGAGCGCGAAAATTCCCCATTGAGCCCAATGGGGAATGGGGCATTCCCGAATGGGCTCAATGGGGAATGGGGAATTACTTTACCACCGGACTTGTGATCCGGCGCTATTAGCGCCGGGGAGTTCGGCGGTAGGGCTATTACCGGTAACGCCCAAGTCGTGATCAGGCCCAATGACTGAGACAGCCCTGCCCGAAACCGGTATGAATGCAGTGTGGAGTGTTGAATGGCTGGGACTTGTCCCAATACACATAACTTGTTGTGAGTGTCTGGAGAGAAGTGAATGGCCTAAATGCACAGTTTGCCTGCTTGGCTGCCTGCCTGCATGAATGCCCTTAGTCATGATTGGATGCTTGAGTATGACCCGGCAGAATGAATGGGAGATCAACAGTATATCTGGGGACCTCTCACTGATAGGAATCATGCTCAGAAGCTAAAGTCCACTACTATGAGTAACTGGAGTGAAGCTTAACCTTGAAGCCCTGCTGGACGAGAAGAATTGCTGTTGCTCTCCTGCACAATCTGAAAGCTGCTGTTTCTCCAAGGACTGACCCAGAGAGGACCTGGTAGCTCTTCCCGAGCTACGAGGGACCATCGTGCACCAGCTGATCTTTGCCAAAGCTCCCTGGTAGACAGACCTATGACAGGCTGCCGACCGGAGACGGGGACTGCCACCGAATCCCAAAGAGAAGCTCCCGGACTATTGTCTGCCACTGTCGACGACCGCCGTCACCGACTGGAGCCGTCGTGCTCCCATTTGCCTAAGAACTTCATTTCGAATCCAAGGATGCTCTCGTCCGCATCGTCGCCGCTGTATCCTGCTGAAGAAGGCCTGACCGTCGACACGCCGATGAGCATCCGCCGGTGGGTTTCCTGCCACCCAATGACCGCAGGGACGCCAATGACTCGACACCCTTGCAAGGGCCACAGTTCTTCAAACTCTTTGCGGTCCAGAACTATCGACACTGAGGTGCCCTGCACGCCTCTTCCTTGCAGGACGTTTACGCTTCCCCATCAACGAGCACCACTAGGAACGAAGCTACCACTTCACCATCGTAGCTCACCCTGTTCTCCATCGGACGTTCGGTGACCCGTGACTCCTGCCTTAAAGGGAGGGCACTCAAGAAGGGCGTCGATTCCCCGCCGAGGAACGCTACAACGCCAGGTACTTTGGGGTTGCAGAACTATTGGGAAGTCTAGTGTGACCAATATATGGACTGGGCTTGTATCTTTATTCTACAGGTTTCCCAGGTGGGGGGGATCTCCACACATAGCTGTGTTTAACGGTATTGACCAGTATTCTGCCAATTGTTCAACCATCTTGCTTTCCTTCCTCTCTCTATTGCTGGTTTCCTCTTTATTGATCTGTGTGACATTTTGACAGTATAGTTGATGCACTTTAATGAGATCTGATATTTGTGGTACCAGTGTAGAATTGTATATATTTACCATTGTTGATTTTCAGAGCACAAAGTGAGTTATTGTGATAGTGTGCATAACCTTGAATATTAATTATATAAAGAATGTATTTTAACTGATACAGTGTGCAGACATTCCTTTGTGGGTGCTTGGGGACTACACTGTACTTAAGAACCAGCCCGCATCACCTTCCTGAGAAGCTAGGCCTTGATAGTTCGACTACGTTACCAATAATAGAGACTCTTAACTGGGGTCCTCTGTGCCTCTTCTCTAGCATATAGAAAGCAGAAGTTCAGACACCCCCTCCAGTCTTTACACCCCCCCTCTTTTGGTTTTTCTATTTGCTTGGACGCATTTGAAGTGTTCAGGCAGGTAGTTGTTGAGGGTGATCTTGTAGTTGTCTTCTAGCCATGTTTCTGTTATAAACAGGATGTTGCTTCCTCCATCGCAGAGCAGATCGTATATTGCGGTGGTATGTTTGGACATTGACCTTGCGTTGATGAGGTTGCAGTGGATCTTTTGGTATGGTTTTGCTTGTTAGTTGTTCCTTGTTTTGGTTTGTGGTTTGGTTGCGGTGCATCGTTATTGGCGTTGATTGGGGGTGGATGAAGATCAGCGAAGGCTGCATTTTCATTGACGCGGTCTGCTAGATTGAAAGCTTGGCTGTTAAATGGTGGTGCTTCTCTATTTATGCTGGTTAGGGTAAGGTCCATGAAGGCTTATTCTTCATTGAATTGGTCAGTTAGGTTGATGTTTCGGTTGTTGGCTGTTAGATCTTCATCATCGTTTTGCCAGGTGTGGTGTGGGTGTTGAGGGTGTCCTTCTGTTCTTGTGATGTATGGGGTGATGGGGTTGGAGTTTATCCCTACTCTTCTTGGGTGTTCCTGTCTTTTTCCTGGTTGTCTCGGGCTGTTCTTTGTGTGTCTTGATGTCTCTGTGTTGTTGGGATATCCTGGTTCAGGGGTTGTTGCGAGGTAAGGTGTGAGATATAAGGATTTTTCCCTTTTGAAGATTGTTCTGGTTGTTTCAGTTTTTGGCATTGTGTTTCCTCTATTTTCGGTTGTTGCTTTGGTGGTAGGTTGGATTTGAGCATCTGTGTCCTGTGCGGCCTTGTCTTGTGCCCTTTCTCTGCGTCCCTTCCTGGTCCGAGGCATTTTGATACTCGGAGGTGCCGGTTGAGTGCTTGGCTGCAGTATCTTGTGATGGCAGTACTGGAGTTACTTCTTGTGTTGGTAGGCTTGGGTGTTTTTTTGTGCTGTTTGTTCTTCAGGTGGGTTGGTTTGTGTATCCTCATAGCGTTGTCCGGGGGGGTTGGGGTGCTGGGCGTACAGTTGTCGTGGTGTAGTACAAAAGTTCAGTGGCTGTCTATGTAGGTCTGTCGGAAAAGGTGAGGGCGGTTGAAACTATACTATCACGGTCTGGTCCTCACTAGGAGTATGTTAAGGTGGTTAAGGCTAGGTTTGTGCTTGAGACTAAGTCTAACTATGTTCTATAGTCCTGTATGGTAGGGGGGACTCCAAGGAGTATTGTAATCCTTACAATGCACATTTTGGGAGCAGAACCCCTGCTAGATTTGAGAGACCTGTATAGTGGGAGAGAGGCCTATCAGTGCAATCTAAAGATCATGCAATGCGATTTGAGAACAGATCCCCTGCTAAATCTGAGAGTCCTGTATGAGAGAGAGACCTATCAATGCAATCTGAATATCACACAATGCAATTTGGGAACAGAGACCCTGCTAAATTTGAGAGACCTGTATAGTGGGAGACAGGCCTATCAATGCAATTTTGGAACAGAGCCCCTATTAAATTTGAGAGACCTGTATAGTGGGAGAGAGGCCTATCAATGCAATATAAAATTCATACAATGCAATTTGAGAACAGAACCCCTGCTAAATCTGAGAGACTTGCATAGCGAAAGAGAGGCCTATCAGTGCAGTCTAAAATTCATACAATGCAAATTGAAAACAGAGCCCCTGCAAAATCTGAGAGTCCGGCGTAGTGGGAGAGAGGCCTATCAATGCAGTGTAGAATTCATACAATGCAATTTGAGAACAGAACCCATGAGAGACCTAATTTTGTGCTCGCTCATCTTCCGTTGAACGCATCCATTTTTTTAGACTTGCTCTCTCAAAGAACTCACTCTTTATCTAAAGTCTCTCGACATAGTGCCCAGTCTTTATTTACAGCGTGGCTGTCCATTATTTCTCCTTATCTGCAGTTAGGTTTAGCTTTCCAACTTTCCTCAGTTTCAGTTGCTTCACCGCCTACTTCTAATTCCGAAATATTCATCTGGACATTAGATGGCGCTGTTGGCATATTCTTCGCGCCGGTTTTAAATCGGCACAGATCGTACAAACCAGAAGGTCTACTGCAGTTCATTCAAGGTCCACAGGAGGTCCGCACTGTTCCACCAGCTTCCCACACTCACCACAGAAGCACTAATATACACAGAAGATGAATATTTGATTGGCTTTTAAATTGTATGCCTTATTCGCAGTTAAGGAGCCGCTCAGTGAAACCGCCTCTTTATCAGCATGGATTATCCCGCCAGGACAAATCTCACTGCCGCCTTCCTTGCATACCTGCCAAGACTGTCTCTACCCTTCTCCGCCATTCTCTATCCTTCTGTGCTGGTTCACTGGCAACTTCCTCCTTCCTCTATTTCTCTAGAAAACAGACCTTTCGCTCTCTTTCTCCCTGTTCCTGAATCATTCTTTTCTGTCTTTTTCTCGTCCTTGTTCTTCCCTTTTCCTCTGCTTTATCACATCACCGTCCATCTGGAATTCACCTACCCTAAAATGTCGGTGGGGTTGGGGAGAATAACCCTTAAAACGTTGGAAGAGGCGGTATCTTCAGGGACGGTGGGGGAGGAGCAAACATACGCGTGTGGGGGCATCTAACTTCTTTACACATCCCGACGTTACTATTCTAGGGCAGCTTCAATGTTACAGGCAGTTCACTCTCTCCTTTGTGTCTGAAAGCACCCACTTATAGACTGCTGAGGATGAGCTGTCTCCTGCCCCCCAACCCTTCCAATCATTCCGCTGACATGCAACTACTAAACCCCATCAAGATTTCAATTGCCTAAAAGCGTATGTATAGGAATGCAGGTGCTAACAATGAAACATATTGCATTAGTAATTGCTGAGCCTTTCTTAACCCTGAAGCCACAGTCACTGTGTATTGTATTTTACCCGTTCTGTCCTGCTATGTCTCTGTAGGTCAGCCAGGTCAAGTCATGTTATGTTAAAGGTTCTTATACCGCGCACTGTTACCACCTGCGGGGTCTCCTGGCGCTCTGGCGGATCTGTAATGGAAGGATGGCCATGGGGGTGGTTAGTAGGATTGAGCGGGAAAAAGAGTGAGAGAGCTGTGATGTGCTGTTGGCAGCTTCAGTTTGTATACACCGTTCACTGGGCGTAGGTGTGATTTTCGGTTGGTGGCCCGCCATGTGGTGTTGGGCAAGATTATGTGTGTTTTTTTTTCATTGTTGTGGTGTTGTGAAGTATGTGCGGTTTGTGGTGCTGTAGAGGTATCGTGTTTAGTCCAGAGTCTGAGAGGTAGATGCAGAAGGGTGACTTGTTAGTATGGTTTGTTAGTGGCAGTACATTTCCTATCCCTGCTGGTCCCCTGTCGATCATTCTACAGTGTAGCAATTACCGTCCCCACAAGTTCCTCCAGCGATAGTGTGTTCCCTTTTCTCCTGTGGTCAGTCCGTGGGCTGCCTAGTTTCTGGGTTCCAGCCCTATTCCTTTATGTGTGACGGTTTTCACACCCTCGGCGGTCCGTTTAAGTGGCACAGATCTCCCTCCCCTGTACCCATCCACCTTTGTCCCTCTATCAGGATAGGTACACTTCAGGTCTCAAAACTACCCTTCCCAGTAAAACGCCTCTCTTCTCCCCTGCCCTGCACTCCGGTCCGGCCTATTCCCCACTCCTTTTCTGTTGTGTATTTGTTTCATAGTGCATGGCACTTGTTCAGTCGTTTTCATCCCGTTCAGAGCTGAAGAGACAGGTTTTTAGAAGTTTTCTGAAATTTAGATGGTCCTTCGTAGTTCGTATTTCTCTGGGAAGAGAGTTCCAACGTTTTATGACTATGCAAGAGAATGCTATCCACCAAGTTCTTTCCCTGTGTATGGTTTAGGTTCTAAGTGGTTGCCGTCACCGGTTCTAAGTGTTCTAGTTGGCTTGTAGATGCTGATTTTCTTTTGTATGAATTCCGTCCTTGGCTGTGGATGTGTGCTATGCACGTTGTTTTGAAGGTGATTCGTTTTTTGACTAGGAACCAGTGTAGCATCCTTAGCACTGGTGTGATGTGGTCCCTTCGTGAGAGTTTGAGGAGAAGTATGGCAGCTGCATTCTGAACTCGTTCTAGTTTCTTCAGTAAGTAGTCCGGAATTGTGAGGTTTACGCTGTTGGGGTAGTCTATCCTGAGCATGATGAGGGAGATGATGGACAGTGTTTTGTGTGTGAAGGAGAGGAATGGTAGAATCTTTTTGATTGTGTGTAGCTAGAAGAAGCATTTCTTAATTATCACATTTACTTGTGGTTCTAGAGTTTTCCATTAGGATTCCAAGGTTTTTGACAACGTTTGATGGTGTGGGTGGCTTTTCCAGGGGCCACAGATAAACTGGTTGTTTCCTTGGTTGTCGGGTGTAATCATGATTTCCCTCTTGTCCGGGTTGATTTTGAGGTTATTAGTGTTCATCCATTGCTAGTGTTCTTTCAGACAGTCTATTATCGTTGTGTTCTCCTCTTGTTTATCGACGATTTTGTAGATGATTTGGGTATCATCTGCGTAGTTGTAGCATGTGATGCTGTGTCTTTTGATGAGGTTTATTAGTGGCGTCATATAGATGTTGAAGAGTAGCGGGGGATGACGAGATGTCCCACGATGTAGATTTGAATGGTCTTATCCATACCATTTCTGTTCTTTTGGACAAGAAAGATTTAATCCAGAGCAGCACTGTGTCAGCAATCCCTATTTCTTCCAGTCTCTTGACGAGGATGTTATGGTTTACCGCGTCGAATGCTGCAGAGTGGTCGAGTAGTATGAGTGCCGAGTTCGTGTTGGAGCCTGCGTGTGTCTTTATGTCGTCCCAAATAGAGAGTAGTGACGTCTCTGTTCTTCTCATGGGTTTATTTTATTTATTTCATTTATTTATTGAATTTGTTGTACGCCCAAACCCAGGGGTATCACAGCGTAGTTATACAGGTATACTTGGTCTTAGTCATAGTTCTTACAGGTACAGTACATTGAAATGGTTCAGTTACAGAAACAAAAATAATGCAAATATAGCTTCGTTGCATGGAGAATAATCTAGTTACAGACTTATTGTTTAAATAAAATATTTAGTTTCTTGGTAGATATGAAGCCTACCTGTGCCTGGTCCAATAGTTGGTTATTTTCTACGTGTTCCAGTATTTGTTCATAGACATATGTCTCGAATAGTTTAGCAGGGTAAGGAATGTTAGAGATTGGTCTGCAGTTTGAGAGGTCTTTCACATCTCCCCTTGTATCCTTGAGGAGCATTTTTAATGTAGGTCGATTTGAACGTTTGCGTTACTCTCTTTGTTGAAAGTGATAGATTGAAGATGTTTAGGCAGAAATCCAATGGTGTACCCTGTGTAAGGATTGATTTGTAGATGTCTGGTGGACAGGCGTCTATTGGGGAGCATGCCTTGTTGCTTTTTTTCACCAAGCTGAGGAATTTTCTCTTGACATTTGAGCAAAGCTGCCTGTTTGTTCTGTGGTCTCGGAGTTGGCAGGAAATGGTGCAAGGTCTGGTTGATCGGTCTACTTTGTATGATCCGATGTATTTCATTGATTTTATTCTTGAAGTGATCTGCAAGATCATCGCATCATTTTTGCAAAGGCACCAGTGTGTTATTGCATGCAGGGGGATTTCTCATCTTGTTTACGATGTTGAATATTTCTTTATGAGTGTTGGTGACTTTGTGATCCGGTCGTCGTAGTATTACTTATTTTCTTCGAGAATTTGCATTTTGTATGATCTGATTTGTTTTTGATATGTTATTCTTTAGGCGTGGAAGTAGTTTTTTCCCCATTCTTGTTCTAGTTTCCATTGTATTTTTTCATTGCTTTTAGGTGGGGCGTGAACCATCTTGCTTTTTAAAGCCTAATCTGCCCAATGGCTGTCGCGTCACTGCTCCCCATCCCTTCTTTGGTTACCATCTCCCAGCCTTCCATTCTTCTTCTCTTGTTCCTTCCACTCTCCACACTCCCCCTTCCTTCATCCTTTCTCCTTTACCGTATTCACTAATTTCTCCTACACTCTTATGCTTTCTTACAACTCCCTTCAATCAGAATTGCCCACTCACTCCTGCAGGCTCGCTGTTGGCCTCCCCCTTTCACTGTTTCTCTTGAAAATGCCTATTTTTCTACTTTAACACCTTAAAGACGTACTGGACCCCTCATTTTCATAGACGTGTTGACATGACCTAAGTGAGACCATGACCCCAAAGAGTGAAAGCAGTCTCTGAAACCCCTAGAGCATTATGGGTAGTTACATTTGGAAACAGGCCTAAATCGAGTGGCTGAAGGCAGGCCTGGTTAAGACATTTTTATTACACCAGTAGTGTGTTAACACCTTCAGTTAAGTTGTTAACTCTCAGAAGACTGCTTTGAAAAACCATAGGTAGGCACTTTGAGTGTAAAGTTTGATGGTAAGACTTGATAAAAGTGAGCTAAAAGAGTTCCCATGAGGTGGTGTTTTGGGTGGAGAGGGGCAGGAACTGGGTGGCAATGGCCATAGGAATAGCATGGCCATGGGCAGTCAATGGGTGTGTAAATACCCAAACAACACGTACAAGCTTTGTGGCCCTCATGTGCCATTTCTGTATAGATGTACTGTGATAGTCCAAACTAAAAATTGCCATTAGTAACCCAATAGGCAAATTATGTTGAAATGCATATGAGTGCATTATCATTTATTTTATGGATCAAAACACTGTAGTCTGTTAAGCTATGATTGAAGCTTTGTGAAACGTCATGCGCTGTTAACTGATTTGCCTCTAGGGGCTAACAATTGTGTCAGATAATGTGCAGAAATGGAAAATGATTTATCCAAGTCCACACACTAGCTAAGTACTGAAGCAGCTAGGATTTGATCAGTCTGAAACTAGGCCCCTTAACCTCCAGTTGGTAAAAACATAAAATAATCCCACCTTACGAATACATGAATCCTGTAGAAGTATGCAGAGCAAATATTTTATGATTGGGCACAATGTGAAGAAACTTTGAAGTTCCTAAAGACCAAACCGACATCATGGAAATACACGTGAGAGATTATAAAGGAGGAAAGGGGTTTCATTGACTTGCTGCCATTCACTACTGATAAAGAGCTGCCACATCAATTGGATGTGAAGTTGTTTGGAAGTACCTTAACCGAACACCTGGTGTTGGCTGAGGGGCATCCAGTACACAACACCCACCTACTCAGAGGGCATGGCTGTCAGGGCCCCAGGCGCGCAGGCTCTGGTTTGTTGCTTTCCGACCTTATTTCCGTCCTACCTGTTCCTCCTTTACTTTCCACCATCCCTCTGTCCTTCGGTCCTCTGCTTTACCCAAACATTATTTAATTTCTTCCCATGTTCCTTCATTTCTGTCCTTTGCTCCTCAATTCTCTTTTTCGATTTCTTCCTTCCTTCCTCCTTTCCAGCGCTTTCATCCTGCTTTCTCCACCCGTCCTCTGTTTGCTTCGCCCGCCTTCCAGTCCTTCCCAATGCATTGCTTCATTCTCATGCCATGTCTTTCTCGTGCCATCTTTGGCCTCGCCCATAATTGCCTTTTCTTCATTCCCTCATGCCTTCCTTCTTTACCTTCTACTTATTCTCTTCTGCCCCTCCTCTTTCTCCCCTTTATTCCTGCTTCATTTCCACCTCCCTACCACCTTTCACATCTCTTGTTTTTTCACATGAGTGTATTTTTATTTTATTTTATTGGATATTTGTAAGGCGCTTATACAACAAATGGTGTTTCAAGGCACCACAAGACAAAAAAAGAGAGGCGGGCAGGGACAGAGGAGAAAGATTACAATGATGGTCCTACTAATCCTTGTGACATTTGGATCGTGCAAGTGCAGTAACACGAAGTGTGAGGGGGCGGGAGGCGGTGGTGAAGTGCCAGTCTGTGAAAAATGTCAAGTTCCAGGGTGGAAGTGAAGTGCAGGGTAAGAGGAGAGAGGGGTTGACTCTTGGAAAGAGGAACGTAGGACAATCTTCCAATGAAAAGGTTGGCACAAATAAACTGGCACCTTCTAATTGTAATCATTGGAGGCGTGGCTGATACATTGATAAGCACTTGCTCTATGCAGAAGGGGATAGCAAGGGCAGACAAGGAAAGACCGAGAAGAAGAAAAAGGAGAGCTGCTGAACATCCTGAAGGAGAACTGCCCATAACCCACCTGGGGGTATCCGGAGACAGCGGCCTGAAACCGTCTTGGGTGGAGAGGCCTTAACATTGAGAGGCCTTAAACTTTGCCTGGGAGAGAGAAACTGGTTCCGCCAAGAGCTGACTAAGCCCTGATCCTTAAGGAGAGCCATATGAGGGATGAAAGCTGGTGACGATCTCTGATTGAAGTGACAGACCCTGTGCTGTTCAAAGAGGAGCATGTCTGTCCTCCACGGGCACCCCAAAACTGAGGTCCCATGTAAATAGAATTGATCCATTTGAAACCAAGTGTGAGGGTAATCCTTAATATCTTCCCTTCATAGTGGGAGGGGGCAAATTGTGTACACCCTTAGCATATTTGACTGTATATTAATTTAATTAACAGCTAAAAAGATTGGCACAGGGGGGAGCTTGGAAGAGTTTCAACCTTCCACCTCTAGCTGGAATAATGTTATAGTCAAATAAAGCAATTGGGGTGAAATGTGTATCTGGCACCATTCCAAAACCTTGCCTTTAAAACAAAAAGGTCCTTCTCTCTAAAAGGAAATTCCCAACGGATACCCCTTCCCAAAACGTGCTTTTAAACAAAAGGTATGTTTTATTTATTTATTTATTTGCATTTGTTAAGTGCACTTGCAGCCCGTGGACATCGAGGCGCTGTTACAGGAATATGTAAGCATTTTTGATTAAGGTGAACAAAAGTCTCTTAGTTACAGAAGGCAGAGATAGTATGCGAAACAAAAGAAAACAAAGTAGCAATCCGAAACAAGTAAACAGTGGTTAGGTATACAGATTGCATAAAGAACGTGGGCAACTAGATAAAGAGTTTGGTTTTAATGGCTTTCCGGAAGGCAAAGTGCGAGTCTATCATTCTTAAGTGAAAAGGCAGAGCATTCCAGTGGGTAGCTGCAAGGGTGGGGAAGCTGGAGCCTCCTGCGCAGGCTTTTCGGGTTTTGGGGATGACGATCATGTTAGAGTAGCATTTCCTAAGTGGCCTGGTGGCGGTGTGCTTTGTGATTCGCTGAGTAAGGTATGGAGGAGCGAGCTCATGGAGGCACTTGTGCGTGATGGTCAAGGTTTTGAACACAATCCTTTCTTTGACGGGGAGCCAGTGGGTCTTCCTTCTGACTTCCGATATGTGGTCTTTCCTGGAGGTTCCTGTGGCTGCCCTAAGGGCATTATTTTGGGCGAGCTGGAGTTTGATTACATTTTTGCATGAAGTCCCTAGGAGCAGGGCATTGCAATAATCAAGCCTAGAACCAATAATTGCCCTGGCAATTGTGAGGCAGTTCTGGCGTGAAAGGTAGGGTCTGGATGCATTGATGACTTTGGAGTAATAAACAGACGAGGACGCAATGGCGTTGACCTGCCTGTCCATGGTGAGGTTGGAGTCCAGGTAGACTCCCAATGTCTCAACATTGTTGGAGACCTTAATGGGAATGTTGTCAATAGTGAAGGATAGGTACCGTTCACCGAGGTTACCGAGGGTGGTGGGTGACCCAATGAGCAGAAGTTCTGTTTTTTCACTATTGAGGCAGAGCCAATTATCTGCCATCCACGATTGGATAGTGGAGTAAATGGTACTGAGTGTTCTAGCGTTTGCCTCGTAGTCTCCCCTGAGTGGGATGAGAACCTGCGTATCATCCGCGTAATTGGTGTACGATATGAGAAGGGAGTCAAGAATGCTGAACAGGGGCCTCATGAAGAGGTTGTAGAGAGTGGGCGCAATGCAGGAGCCTTGCGGCACCCCGCATTTAATGTGGCTAGGGGTGGCAGAGGCTGAGTCGGAGAAGACTCTCATGGCCCTTTCTTGGAGAAAGGAGGTAATCCAATTGCAGGCTTTGGGGGAGAAATTGGCCGCAGTTACCAAGTGGTGGCAAAGTGTGTTATGATCCACTTGGTCGAAGGCAGCGGATAGATCGAGGAGCAGGAGGAGTGCGGGTTTACCTGTGTCTCTTAGATCGTCCATTTGTTTCTTAAGGTCCAAGAGAGCAATTTCTGTGCCATGTCGTGGGCGGAATCCTGATTGCCGCAGGCTGAGAAGCCGGTTGTCTTCCAGGAATTTTTGGACTTGCAGGTAGGCTGCTTTGTCTGGGATTTTAAGTAGGAAGGGGACGGTGGTAATGGGATGATAGTTCCCTGGGACTGATGGATCTAAGGAAGGTTTTTTTAGAAGCGGGCGGACCCATGCTTCCTTGAGTCCAGTTGGAACGTGGTCAGCCTGGAAGGATGAGCTGATGAAGGCGGTTAGGAAGGGTGCTAGGATGTGGGCAGAGTCTTTGATGAGTTGAGCAGGACATGCGTCCCCTTGCAGTTGGACGGTTTAATAGATTTGAGGAGGGCGATGACTTCTAGCTCAGTCATGTCCTTAAAGTCAAAGAGAGTGGAGGACTCAGAGTTGGTATTAGGGGGCAATCTGCTGTGTGGGTTTGAGATGTGGCGGTTGAGGGCATTTTGATGTCCACGGATTTTGTTTTGGAGCATGTCAAGTTTGTCTAGCATGGCCTTTTGAATGCTGTTGCACCATCTTTCATCCTTTAGGAGGGAGTGGGGGGGAGAGGTGGGTTTCTCCAGCTCCCTGAAGATGGTGAAGATATCTTTGGAGCTTGATTTGGAGTCCTGGATCCTAGAATTGTAGGATGCGGCTTTAGCTCTGGTAATGTTGGCTTTATAGGATGTGGAGATGGCCTTGAAGGCTTTTCTGGTAGAGTCAGACGGGTTGTTTTTCCAGGCTGAGAGAGCGCACCGTTTCTGGGAACGTTGATCAAGTGGCTATTGAGAAAACCAGGAATTGGAGTGTTTGGCTTTTATCGATTTTGTGAGAGTAAGTGGGGCAACAGCATCAACTGCTTTAGTGATGATCTCTTTGAAGATGTTAGCCAGGGTCTCTGGGTTTTTGGAGAATGGGGCCTGCAGAGCAGGGGTAAGGAGGAACGGTGCTAGGTTTTCAGCTGTCAGTTGTCGTGAGCTTCTTACAAGTGCAGCCGGACATGGGGCGGTAGGCGTGAGGGGCTCTTTCTTAGTGTTAAGGTTGAACTGAATGTAGTGATGTTCGGATCAAGGGATGGGGTTGTTAGCTGTGATTAGGATGGAGCAATTATGGTTGCTGATCCAATCAAGTGTGCGCCCTTTGGTGTGGGTAGGTCCTGAGGTAGAGTGTGCAAAGCCCAGGGTGGATAGGGCTTTTTTGAGGAATTTGGCATGGGGGTCCTTAGGGTCATTAAGGCCCAAGTTAAGATCTCCCAGGAGAATGATTTGATAGGTTTTATTTAAGTTGTCAGACAGTGAGAGGATGAGGGTGTCCTGGAAGTCTGAGATGGGACCCGGTGGTTTGTAGACAATGTGCATTGTTATAGTGCAATTGTGCGAGACATTAATTTTCAGTGGAAGATAGTCACAGTGGTGCTCAAGTTGTCCAGTTACTTCCCTGATAGCGAGGGTTTCCCTGGCAATGAGTGCAACACCACCACCTCTTTGGGAGGTACAATCTTTTCTGAAGATAGAATACCCTGGTGGGATAGCGAGAGCTATTGCTGGGCCCGAGCTTTCATTAAGCCATGTCTCAGTGATGATTAGGAGGTCGAGGTTGTCTTTGACGATGAGGTCATTAATTTCTAGTGCATGGGCAGGTATTGACCGAGCGTTGACTAGGGCACAGCTGAGAGTGAGAAAGGGGCTGGAGGTGATCTTCAGCGAGGCCATTGGGGCTATGGGGACCTTAGTGTCACGGCTCGCTCCCTTCGCTCCCGTTCCCGCCACTTGGGGGCATGTTTTGGGGTTTATTCCCTACTGGACATTTCCTTCGAACCCTATGCTACAGTGTTCTGATGAATTGGGAACGTTAAACCCTTATAATCCAAGTTACTTCCCTTCCGGATCCATTCCAGGTTTTTGGCAGCCAGCATGTTACTTAAATCAAATGACTATGTTTCCCAGAATGCCTTGGCTCACTGCTTCACCTCTTGCTTCCCAGAATGCCTGGCTCACTGCTTCGTCTCCTCTCTGGCAGCCAGCATGTTACTTAAATCAAATGACTATGTTTCCCAGAATGCCTTGGCTCACTGCTTCACCTCCTGCTTCCCAGAATGCCTGGCTCACTGCTTCGTCTCCTCCCTTGCAGCACAAGGCTGGGTGGAGGATAGGCAACACCTGTGGCTGCAGGTGCAGCAGGTGGCACGCCTGAGGGGTGTGCTCGTTTAGCAGCTTTAAAAGCCTCAGTTTGCTTCAGTCCGGCGCTGGTCATTGTAGCAGTGTTCCTGTTGTGACTAGTCTCCTGTTCCTTGTTCCTGATTTCTGTGCCTTGTACCTAGTTCCAGTCCCTAGCTTTTGTGCCCAGTTCCTTAGCTCCTGTATCTTGTTCCTCTGCCCTGGATTTCGGATTATGTGCTAATTGATTTATGCTTTTTCCTTTCTGTCTTCCTCTGTCTGCAGACAGCCTTTCTCTGTGCTTAACTCTTAGTTGCAGCCCAGGTTTCCGGTGCGTTCTGTCTCTTTATGCTGTCCTGGTTACTGAAAAGCTTGATGCATTAATCTTACCTTATTAGTATTTATTTACTACCTTTTTCCCTTGGTTGGGTGGGATAGGTTTCCTTTTGTAATAGCGTTTCCCCTGCTCCTGATCCTACTTCATTCAGAGTCCATTCCATATTTTCCATTGCACCTCTGCATTTACTTTCCATCGTATATTAGGTGTGGGTGTTGTTGTAACATGTTCCAGTGTGTATCCCCTTTTGTTTTCCTCACAAGTTAACATCACAATTCATACTTTCCCCTGACTACGGTTTTATGTATTTTGTTATCTTTAACCCTTTGCTTTTACAGCCTTCTGGGTTCCTGTTTGATCTACAGGGTTCGTGATATTACTGACATTCTAGTGGTCTTTCCGGTCCTCGTGAGTACTGTTTGAATGTTCCTTATTCAGTACTTTACAGAGTGTCAGTTCACAGAATCTGTACTTGCTTGCCCGCTACGTGGGTTTAGCGCTGTCAGTATCTGTAAGAGCATAGTGGGTAAAGAGTTTGCAGACTTTCCTTTCAGTTATAAGGAGGTCTTAAGTGTTTACCCTACATTCCTTTATTGTATATTGGTAATATTTTATTTGCACTCCTGGGTTATACATACACAAGCCTTGGGTATTTTATGCACATTGTTAGATCCTAAGTTGTTCCCTGTGCAATTCTGTGCACTTTACCTCTTGCCATAGGCAAGGCCTTCTTCCTTTCTTAACAGAATGACCAGCCATTATTCCCGTCTGAATAGGGCCAGTTTAAGAAAGAAAGGCAGCAAGGTCACTAACAAGTTAGTACAGAAGGCTTCCCCTAAGTCTTCCTGTGACAATCAAATCATTGATCCTGACTTAAAGGAACTCCTTGATACAAATGGGTATTTACGTGCTGAGTATTTTTTCCATAGGATGGCCCATCGTACATTGCCTGATCCTAGTTCTGTCTTTAATTTCGATCCAGATATGTCCGCACAAGCCTTAGCAGCGGAAAATAAAACACTGTTAGATTTACTAAATACGAGTACATCTGTTGTTGAACCCCATGATTCTGGTTGTGCTTTACCTCAGATTGAACAGTTTCATGATTCAAACATAAAGAATGAAGGGGTTCATTACATATCTTCAGTTTTCAGCCCTCAGTCAACTGCTTACTCCTCTGCACAAGTACTTACTGTAGTCCCTAATGTCAAGAGGTCTGATGTCAGTAGTTTACTTGAGGGTAACACAGACCAAGTCGGTAGGAGAGAGTATAGATCACAAGACTTGCAAGCAGTAAATGACAATGTACAATCAGTAAACGTCCGTATGACTAGGGTAGGATCCAGCCCTGATGTCACCATGCCTTCCCTTGTGCCTACTGATAGGGATGTACAGTTAAGCCTGGGCATGCTAAAAGCTGAATTTGAGGAGTTAAAACGAGAATACATCAGTTTACTAGAGGAGAATAAAACTTTACGATTTTTTCTGACTACACCTCAAACTTTATCCGTTGATGAAGTGAAGACTGTTCAATCTCTGAGTGAGGGGGTTTTAGTAGGTCATGATACTTGTCAATATAAAAAATCTATTGGAAGTGAAAGTCCTCTTTCTTGCACAGCACTTATTCAGAGCACAGACTCAGACAATTGTTCTACCGTTTGTCAGGAATTGCTATCAGTTGAGGATTTACAAGTCACTCCTTTACCTAAGATTTCCTCTGTAGCAGTCAGTCATAATTCAGAGTCTGAACACATACATGCTTCTGGTTCCCAAACATTATCCACAATGGTGGCATACACAGAATCAGTCACTACCGTAGGCTTAGGTTCTGCCCTTGATCTAGCTGCTGAGACTGAAGTAAACATTCAAGCTGATGTGGAAAACGATGCTACCTCTGTGTTCATTCCTTCTTCTGCCACATTATGTCACAATGAACAATCAAAGACAGTACATAATTCTTGTTTTGATGAACTCATTCCACAGTATACTAAAACAAAGACCCGGCAGGCGATTCCTGAACTGTTGATTGATAATCTGCCACCTTCAGAAGTTGAGACAAAGGAATGGACATTTGATGAAATCCTGATTAACAGAGACTTTACTACGGTGATCCCTCTGGTTGAATTTGATTCTTACAAAGGAAGAGACTCTCTGTCATCCACTAAGGAGAGGGACGGCATGGTTACAGCTCAGTCTTTGGTTATTGGTGCCAAGGAGTCAACCGCCCTAGAGGTGCATTCCATTCCTGAGCCACAAATGTGTTTGTTGACTTCTGGGACTTCTGTTTGTCCTCCTACAACCATTGACTCTTCGATTATTCAGTCCACGGCTCTGCAGTCATCTTTGTCTAACGTGTCTTCAATCAATGAACAATTGCTATGTCTGCCAATCACTCAAGAGCCTTCACCATGTACGTGGTCAGAGTCAAAGACTTTGACAAGTTTGTCATCAGCTAACGTAACGGCTCCAGCTTGCATGCCCTCAGCCTCTGAATTTCCTCTGGCATGCCTGTTTTCGGCTACAGTGACTCATCCAGCAGATTATCCATTAGCCACGGAGCCTCTGGTAGCACATCCTGAGTGCCTGTCTTCGGTCCCTGAGCCTACTGCTAGTTTGGCTCCAGCTCATGAAAAACCTGTATCCTGTTCAGCCTCGCTGCCAACATCGGAGGTGCACCTGTCTGCTCTGTTTGATCGTGTTGCAGATACATCTACTTCAGAGCTACCTCCTAAATCACAACCATTTACGGATGAATGTCCAATCTGCCCTTCTTATGCTTCAGGAGGATCACCAGAAGGCCTGCCTCTTACACAAGTTAATACTCCCAACTGCTTGACTGTAGAATCAGCACCTCCCGCATATGCTACATCTGAGTCTGAATCTTCTGCCAGAAACATCAAGCTGGATCACGACTCGGGAGGGTCTTACATACAAGGCCGTTGGTCTTGCCTGGAGTGTTACAATTGGGAGACGGATACCATCCGCCATGGCCCAGACGTCGAACAAGTAGCCAACCAGGATAACGGGCTGGACCGTTCACATTTGGGGACCGGTTTGGATCAGCCGTTTGACAGCCTTTTTGTTGCCGGATCACACATGAGCCTGAAGGAAGGGACGGGCACGGCCCCCCAACTGCTGCACCATTCGGGTGCTAGCAGCCAAAGGAAGGACATTACTGCTGCAGTTCAAAATGTGCCCGTTATTACTCCTGCTGCGAATGTGCCTGATGTGCCACGTACTGCGTCTATCACTCCTATCGGTATGCCAAACGTTCCTGCGGTTGTGTTCCATGAGCAACAAGGTGGCTACATGACTGACATCAGGAGTGCCAACCTCGTACTACCCATTGGACTTCCAGGTCCCCAAGGCGTGGGACAGATGCCGTCGAACCTTGGTCACCCTCAACCACAGGCCTTTACTCAAATGGATGATGGGAGAAGATCCGAACCTCTACCTCGGCCGCCACCTTCTTTGTCTGAACATGAACGTTTCCTGAAACCTGCTGATTTCTCACCTCCTGTGTGTCCGCTCACAGCAGGGGGGCTACCAGAGCATCAATCATTGTCCAAAGCATGTCGCACCAGCCTGCCTCCCTCCTCAATGTGGTATAAGTGTTCGCTTCCAGAGACTGAGCTTCCTGGACCTTCCAAATCTGCTTCAGGTCCTGCAAGTCCTTCATGCCTTTCTTCGATCCATGAGTCTCTTCCTCACCGAAAACCTGCCTATGGCTCTTATAGACTGCGGCCTGATTCTATTCACTCCAGTCCTTCTGCTTCTGCCCGTGGGTCATCGTCTCCGTCAGTGCCACTTCTGAAGACGAAGCGCTCCTGTCGTGGACAGAGGACGTTTTGTGCAAGTAACGGCCGCCTGGAGTCGGCCGTGGGAGGGGGTGTAGTGTCACGGCTCGCTCCCTTCGCTCCCGTTCCCGCCACTTGGGGGCATGTTTTGGGGTTTATTCCCTACTGGACATTTCCTTCGAACCCTATGCTACAGTGTTCTGATGAATTGGGAACGTTAAACCCTTATAATCCAAGTTACTTCCCTTCCGGATCCATTCCAGGTTTTTGGCAGCCAGCATGTTACTTAAATCAAATGACTATGTTTCCCAGAATGCCTTGGCTCACTGCTTCACCTCTTGCTTCCCAGAATGCCTGGCTCACTGCTTCGTCTCCTCTCTGGCAGCCAGCATGTTACTTAAATCAAATGACTATGTTTCCCAGAATGCCTTGGCTCACTGCTTCACCTCCTGCTTCCCAGAATGCCTGGCTCACTGCTTCGTCTCCTCCCTTGCAGCACAAGGCTGGGTGGAGGATAGGCAACACCTGTGGCTGCAGGTGCAGCAGGTGGCACGCCTGAGGGGTGTGCTCGTTTAGCAGCTTTAAAAGCCTCAGTTTGCTTCAGTCCGGCGCTGGTCATTGTAGCAGTGTTCCTGTTGTGACTAGTCTCCTGTTCCTTGTTCCTGATTTCTGTGCCTTGTACCTAGTTCCAGTCCCTAGCTTTTGTGCCCAGTTCCTTAGCTCCTGTATCTTGTTCCTCTGCCCTGGATTTCGGATTATGTGCTAATTGATTTATGCTTTTTCCTTTCTGTCTTCCTCTGTCTGCAGACAGCCTTTCTCTGTGCTTAACTCTTAGTTGCAGCCCAGGTTTCCGGTGCGTTCTGTCTCTTTATGCTGTCCTGGTTACTGAAAAGCTTGATGCATTAATCTTACCTTATTAGTATTTATTTACTACCTTTTTCCCTTGGTTGGGTGGGATAGGTTTCCTTTTGTAATAGCGTTTCCCCTGCTCCTGATCCTACTTCATTCAGAGTCCATTCCATATTTTCCATTGCACCTCTGCATTTACTTTCCATCGTATATTAGGTGTGGGTGTTGTTGTAACATGTTCCAGTGTGTATCCCCTTTTGTTTTCCTCACAAGTTAACATCACAATTCATACTTTCCCCTGACTACGGTTTTATGTATTTTGTTATCTTTAACCCTTTGCTTTTACAGCCTTCTGGGTTCCTGTTTGATCTACAGGGTTCGTGATATTACTGACATTCTAGTGGTCTTTCCGGTCCTCGTGAGTACTGTTTGAATGTTCCTTATTCAGTACTTTACAGAGTGTCAGTTCACAGAATCTGTACTTGCTTGCCCGCTACGTGGGTTTAGCGCTGTCAGTATCTGTAAGAGCATAGTGGGTAAAGAGTTTGCAGACTTTCCTTTCAGTTATAAGGAGGTCTTAAGTGTTTACCCTACATTCCTTTATTGTATATTGGTAATATTTTATTTGCACTCCTGGGTTATACATACACAAGCCTTGGGTATTTTATGCACATTGTTAGATCCTAAGTTGTTCCCTGTGCAATTCTGTGCACTTTACCTCTTGCCATAGGCAAGGCCTTCTTCCTTTCTTAACACTTAGGGCCATGGTCATCCTTAATCATCGGTGCAATAGGGGCGCAGACAAAGTGAGCAATGCATGGTCATCATTAAGCATGGGTGCCACAAGGGGCGCAGACAAAGTGAGCAATGCATGGTCATCATTAAGCATGGGTGCCACAGGGGGCGCAGACAAAGTGAGCAGTGCATGGTCATCATTAAGCATGGGTGCCACAGGGGGCGCAGACAAAGTGGGCAATGCATGGTCATCATTAAGCATGGGTGCCACAGGTGGCGCAGACAAAGTGAGCAGTGCATGGTCATCATTAAGCATGGGTGCCACAGGGGGCGTAGACAAAGTGAGCAGTGGATGGTCATCATTAAGCATGGGTGCCACAGGGGGCGCAGACAAAGTGAGCAGTGCAGGGGCCAGTGATATTTGAGCTTGTGGTTGGCCAATAAGGTGACCAGGCTTGTGTGCCCTTGCTCGAGTCATAGCGATCAAGGGTTTGTTGTTGCAGCGTTGTTGGGAATAATGAGGACACCTGTAGCGCAACCGCGAGTTGCGAGTGGCCTGGCTAGGAACGTAGGTTTTAGCGGTGGGAGGGAGGGTACGCTGCCGGAGGCGTGAGTTTCTGATACGGCAGGGGGGGGCATGGCTGTGGGCGTGAACCTTACCCAGTAGGCGAAAATGAGCACAAGTAGATTTGCGATGGTGTATGTTAGCTGCCTTACCTTGCTGGTTAGGACATGACACCTCGAGCGCCGTCGAGCAGCGGAGAGCTGCAGAGAGTGGCGTTGGCCTTGTCTTGTGGCCTTCGCCTGGATGAGGCTTTGCCTGCCGGTCTGCCTCCTCTCCCTTTAAAGCAGGAGAGGAGGGGCTGGCAGGCTGAACAGCTGATCCAGTTACAGCTCTGTTTCGGCGATGGGAGTGGACGGGGTGCTGCTCATCCGGTGTGCGGCTGTGCTTAGGCAGCGGGGCCGCGTGTGCCTTAATGGCGACAGCAGGGAGGGTAGATTCCATGGTGGCCCTGGGAAGCCTGTTGATCCTGGAGGGTGGCTCTCGCAGCGGAGCTGCAAAGAGCGGCGTTGGCCTTATCCTGTGGCCTTCGCCTGAATGCGGCTTCGCCTTCCGGTCTGCCTCCTCTCCCTTTAAAGCGGGAGAGGAGGGGCTGGCAGGCTGAACAGCTGATCCAGTTACAGCTCTTTTTCGGCGATGGGAGTGGGCGGGGCGCTGCTCCTCTGGTGTGCGGCTGTGCTTGGGCAGCAGGGCCGCGTGTGCCTTAATGGCATAAGGCAGGGAGGGCAGATTCCATGGTGGCCCTGGGGGGGCCTGTTGATCATGGAGGGTGGCTCTCGCAGCAGAGCTGCAGAGAGCGGCATTGGCCTTGTCCTGTGGCCTTCGCCTGGATGCGGCTTCGCCTGCCGGACTGCCTCCTCTCCCTTTAAAGCGGGAGAGGAGGGACTGGCAGGCTGAACAGCTGATCCAGTTACAGCTCTGTTTCGGCGATGGGAGTGGGCGGGGTGCTGCTCCTCCGGTGTGCGGCTGTGCTTGGGCAGCGGGGCCGCGTGTGCCTTAATGGCGGCGGCAGGGAGGGCAGATTCCATGGTGGCCCTGAGGGACCTGTTGATCCTGGAGGGTGGCTCTCGCAGCGGAGCTGCAGAGAGCGGCGTTGGCCTTGTCCTGTGGCCTTCGCCTGGATGCGGCTTTGCCTGCCGGTCTGCCTCCTTTTCCTTTAAAGCGGGAGGGGAGGGGCTGGCAGGCTGAACAGCTGATCCAGTGACAGCTCTGTTTCGGCGATGGGAGTGGGCGGGGCGCTGCTCCTCCGGTGTGCGGCTGTGCATGGGCAGCGGGGCCGCGTGTGCCTTAATGGCGGCGGCAGATAGGGCAGATTCCATGGTGGCCCTGGGGGGCCTGTTGATCCTGGAGAGTGGCTCTAGCAGCGGAACTGCAGAGAGCGGCGTTGGCCTTGTCCTGTGGCCTTCGCCTGGACAAGGCGAAGGCCACAGGTCAAGGCCACAGGACAGTATACCACAGGACAGTATACTTATCCTAAAATTAAATTCCCCATTGTCACCACTCCTTAAATCTTGAATTTAAACTAAGGGGGTGCCCTTGGCCCTAAACGAAATGTTTAAACTGCCCCCACTCCCTCAACCTGGCCTTTAAACAGAGGGGTGCTGCATATCACTGATGCACAGGTTTTTGGTGCTGGGGGAGAGGCGCTTTGCAAAGTGAAACTAGTGTAAATTCTATTGAACAATGTACACTCTCTCCTGGGGGTGAGGACATGACCCTGATGGCAGAACGAGTTTGCATTGCTTTTGGGTGAAAAGGAAACAGGGTTCTATTTGCCACATGCATTTTTACAAATCTGTGTTTTCAAATCTGCAAGCCTTTCCCAGTGTGCGTAGAAACCCCAGGTATCAAGCACTGTATGTGTCAATGTGTCGCTTGTTTTAAAATCAAACTTTGCTTTGTGTTCAATCTAAATGTTATCAAGTAATATTTGCCTGTTTATTACAAAGGGGAAACAGTATGTTATGTTGAAGCTTTGTTTGGTGCCCCTGAGACGGTGGTGTGTATAATCATTAAAGATTAATTGAACATAAATAATAAATATATATTCTGCCTATACCCCTGCCTGGTTCTTGGCTCATTGTTAGCACAGTGGGGAGGGATGTACATGGCTCTATATGAGTCATAGATAAGGTGTGTTGAATCCCAACCAATGGTGTGTTGTGGTCTTGTTCAATTGGGGGGTGGGAGGGACTCACTCCATGGAGCATGGTCTCCAGATATATTGTTACAGCTTGCAAAGTAGGGTAATGTAAGTAAGCTACACCAGAATATCAACACTAATTAGTATAATTTAGCTTCATTTTGATAGCAAGTGGTAGGTCAGAGAACCAATGCCTCTGTAGTGAGAGGAGGGAACGTGTAAGCGAACCGATTGCTCCGTGAAATCACAATGCATTCTCCAGAGACCCTATTCGTCTCTGCTTCAATGAGGCATACTAGTGATACTTGGAGTGTTGTTCCATTTTGAAAAGATCCACCTGGAGGAGACCCATGGAGGTAAATATCTCCTGGAGGACCTGTTCAGCCAATTCCTAGTTGACAAAGGACTTCCTGCTCATCTCGTCTGCCTGAACATTGTCTGTTTAGGCCAAATGAGTGACCTGTATGGTTATGTTGTGGCTCAGTGCTCACTCCCATGAGTGCACCGCTAGAGCATGTAGTGTCACAAACCTGGTGTCCCCTGCTTGTTAATGTAAAACATCTTTACTACGTTATCTGTCAGAATTAGCACCCTAGAGCCTCCTATCACAGGCAGGAGTGCCTGTAATGCTGGGAAAACGGCCTTCAACTCCAAGAAATGTACATGCTCCTGGGAGTCATACTTGACTCACATGTTGCGAACCTGGAGATCTACCAGCGTTGCTCACCAGCATGATAGGAAAGAGTCTGTTGTGATGGTAAACCAATGCGGCGGGGCTTGGAAAAGAATGCCTTTCTGGAGGTTCTCCTGGTCCGCTTACCACTGAAGGTTTTACCATGATTGGATTGGCACTGTCTTGGATAGGGGGTGTGAGACCAGTGAACATCTTGCTGCTAAGCGCAGCTGAGCGCAACGCATCATCAATATGTCTATAGGTATAGGCAGAACACAGGCAGCCATTAGACCCAACAGACGTAGGAGCAACCATGCAGTCGTTAGGGAGTGAGACTGGAACATTGCAATAGTTTCCAGAAGGTTGTTTATCCATGTCTCTGAAGGAAAGACTTTCCCTAAAACCGAATCCCAAAGGAAGTCTATAAACTCCAGCTTCTTTGTTGGGATGAGCGTTGTCTTTGCTATGTTGACTGATAGACCCAGTGCATACATCAGGTCTAGTAGGTATTGCAGGTGGGCTGACACTTGAACTGGGGATTGGGTCCTAATCAGCGAGTCATCCAAATATGGATATCGATGAATGCCTTTTAGGAGTAGAAATGGAACTTCCACTGCCAACACCTCTAGGGCAGAGCTCAGGCTGAAGAATAAGACTTTGTATTGGTAATGATTGTGGCCTATGGAAAACTGCATGTAATGGCAGTCAGGAACCCAAATGGGGATGTGTAAATATGTATATTGCAGGTACATAGCCGCGGGCCCAGTCGTCTGGATGAAGGGATGCTCGGATGATAGCCGGCGCAATCATCTTGAACTTTTCATGGGGTAAGGAAAGGTTGAAGGGAGAAATTTATGGCGCCATCCGCAGGCCAGACTTGTTTTTCCCAGGAACGGAGAAGAACCTTTAATAGAAACTCTGATCTTCCTCCTAAGAAGGCACCATTTCCATTGCTTCTATGAGCAACAGTTTGGATAGCTCCTACAAGAGGGAGTCTGAGCCTCTTTGGGTGGGGGGGGCTAGATGGTTGAATGGGGGAATAGAAAGGCGATAGCCTCCGTGGACCACCGACAGAGATCAACTGTAACCTGTCATTGTCCTCCATTGGGCAAGATGATGGCGCACTCATCCTCTTATTGGGACCTCACGTCACTTAGACTTCTTTGATTTTGGGGTCAGGGAGGATTGGGAAACGAACCTCTGGGGGGACAGACATGCTTTCTTCTTCTTTGGTGCAGTCACAGATCTGTCTTGCCTACTCCAGTGATCATGGAAGCCTCTGAGACCTCCTGAACTCTTGGCAGTGAACGACTGTCTCTGAAGGCCTGAAGACCCGGGTATGGCAGGGGGCTTGGTTATGGCCACTAAAAATGTTGCCAGCTGCACACTATTTTTGTTTTTATGTAGATCCTCATGCCTATCTGAACAGAAGAGTTCCACCCCATCAAAGGGTAGGTCCATGATGAGATCTTGCATGTCTGACTGTAACTTGGTTGGTTTGAGAAGTGTTTGCTGCCTAAGAGGTGTGTCAACACCCATATCCCTAGCAGCTGTGTCTAGGTTGTGGAAGGAAACCTTCACGAGGTGCTGCACTACCTGGCCAGCCTCAGCCAAACCTGAGCAGAACACTGATTGGAATTCATTGTGAAGAGAGTTTCATAGTCACCCAGATATCTCCAGGCCTTGAGGAGGGCCACTGTCATGACAGCCTCCGCATTGGCCTGCCTGAAGCAAAGGGCAGAGTTTTTGGCAGACTGACTTGACTGCATTATGAAAGAGGTGGCCCTCTCTCCCCAGAACATTATGTGTGGAGGAAGAAGTGGGTGATGCCGACTGACGTTTGCCAATAAGAGAAGCTGCCGCCACTCTAGTGGATTGATCGGGAAAGGCTCATTACACAAAACCTTTCTGTAGGAAAAGATTTGTAGCATATGTTCATGCTTTTTGCAACTGGTTGGACTGAAGCAGGGTTCTGCCAAATGTTAATGCCCCCTCCACCCTTCCCCTACCACGCCAGGCTGAAGGTGTATGCCTGATCTCTCTGTGACCCTATTTGATAGCACTGATGAAAGGTCTACTTGGTCAGTTTGTGGATTTTCTGCGACTGGAATCCCCAGTTATTTCATGAACCCCTGTATCATGTCGTGGTATGCTTTAACTGGCACGGGTACTTTCTCAGTGTTTTTTGACATGCCATCATGGTTGTCCATTGGTCATCATCTGGGGGACCAGGAGGAAGAGGTGGTAGAGGAGAAGGAGGGTTTTTTGGGAGCCGAGGAGGAATGGGCACTGTGGGTTGAGAGCATGTGTTTATCGCTGGATGAGGCAGTGTGGCATCCACTGTCACTATCTGAGGAGCACAGGTTGGCATTGAGTGTCCACTGGCCGAGGAGTAGGATGGGAACCAACACCTCCTCCGTGAGGGTCTTAAATTATTGCTTCATGGGTTCAGAGTGGATTAACTCCTGCAATCTATCGAACAACTTGCACTTGGGTGGAAGTCCCTGGTGAGGATCTCAGGACCCAATTGCTGGTGGGCACAGAGAGCGGAGTTACAGAGTATCCCCTCACACTGGGTGACCATTCTACCAGAGGCGAAAAAGGCGGGAGCCCAGAAGCACCAGGAGGCAACGGAGGCAGAAAATTGACAGGGTCACCCAATGTATGCTCCGATGCAGGCAAAGATGTTTCATGGGAGGAAAGACACGAATCTGACCCAGAGAATATGACAGCTGTGCAGCAGTGAGTCATGGTCTGCTGTGCAGTGGATATGAACCTGGGCACCGTACAAGCTGCAATGCCCCCTGACAACACCTGAGAGGTGGGGCCTACTTCTGATGCAGGCCTCCTAGGACCCTCGGGTGTTTGCCCAGTGATCAGAGTGTGGGATGTCCCGAACTGCGGTGCAGTTTGAGGCTAAAAGCCCTCAGGAACATCAGTGACAGAAGCCCCCTCGGACGCTTGCGAGTCCTAGAGGATGGCAGCAGTTGAATTCTCCTTAGAGACGTCTGGGCAACAGCAACTTAAACCTCTGAGCCCAGCAAGATTTAAAGCAGGCTCAATGTGTAGCTTTTGAATCCAGAAAGATTGAAACAGTGGGAGGAATAAACAGTAGCTAAACCTCTGAGCACAGCGAGAATTAAGCAGTAGCAGGGGTCAATACAGCAACAAAACCCGAGAGTCAGAGTCAGCTTTATATTGGTGGTAAGAATCAACAGCAGCTAAAGCTCTGATCGCTGCAGTACTTAAAAGCAGTCACAATGTTTGACTTCTGAACCCAGCAAAATGGAAAACAGTGGCAATAACCAAACAACCGCTAGACCTTTGAGTGTAGCACGTTTTAAAGCTGCCACAAAGTGCGACAATGATGCACACTTTCTCTCTATTTGTTTAAGCTCCTATCCTCACTTTCTCCCTTTGTTATTCATCTCCCTTATTTATTTATTTGGTCTTTTATAACGTTCCTAATACTGTACTTGAGTTTGGTTTCTAAGCGCGGATGAACCTCTGTTGCTCTGCGTGGTCTTGCTTCCAAGACTAGCAGGTTGCCCCTGTGCTATCCTCCGGCCCCTCCTCTTTCTGCTCTCCTTCCTTGCCTCTGCTACTTTTCTCCTTGCCACTTTGAGCCATACTGCCTCTCTCATGCGCTTCTCAGCTCCTGACCCCCTACCATTACAACACACATGGCTCTCCTTACTATGTATTGCATTCGGTCATTGACCTTTTGATTCATTAAGGCACACTGTGGGTCCAGTGAAACCAAACCCCGTTGTTGGCTGGTGCATTCAAGACCTACAAGTTCTCCAACCGTTTATACTCATGGTGCACGCCTCAGCATGCCTCAAGCCTTCACTGTGGTCGAACGCCATATTGGAATTGTTTTGGCTTCATTGCCTAAGAGGACACTCGCTGGTGGCTTGCGCTCTGGTGTGCGCCAGATGGCGGTTACAGCTTTGCCCAACACAGATAGTGGTTCCACAGGCTCTGGATGCACACGTTTGCCGAGTATGGCAGGTGCAAGCTTTCCTCCTGTCAAAACCAGTCTAACATTGCTCGGGTTTTTCCTGCGGATATTAATGGTGGCAGACCTGCAGAGTAGTACCTCTGTTTTCTCAGGATTTAGTTCGTATGTCGGGGAGACTGGCCTGCCTTATCCAACAAACTTGGAGTCATTGGGCCTCATTCTGAGTTGGGCACAAAGGGATTAGAGCTCCGGTAAGGACACCGGTGCCGGTAATCCCTTTGCGCCCTACTACGAGTTCCCTTAGCGGGTCCCTTCCTTAACACCTGGTCTGAACAGGGGCCTCATTACGACCCAGGCGTTAACCATGGCGCTATTTGCACCATGACTGCCTCCCATGCCGGTACCGACTCCCGTTTGGTGAAAGGGGGACTTACCGGTCCAGTCCGACCTTGGCGGGACTGGTAAGTACCCATTCACCAAACCATTCCCCATTCCCATTTGAGACCCCATAGGGCTCAATGGGAATGGGGAAGTAGCTAATAACGGTACCGCAAATTGCGGTACCGTTATTAGCTCTAAAGTCCCTTAACGGGTCCCGTCCTTAACACCTGGGGCCTCATTACGACCCGGGCGGTAAGGGATTACCGGTACCGGTAAGGGCACTGGTGCCGGTAATCCCTTACCGCCCAATTACGAGGTCCCTTTGCGGGTCCCTACCTTAACGGCTGGTTTTACCAGCCGTTAAGGAAGGGACCCGCAAAGGGACCTTGGAGGTAATTACGGTACCGCAATTTGCGGTGCCGTAATTACCGCCTTCCCCATACCCATTGAGCCGTATGGGGGCAAGAATGGGAATGGGGAAGGGCCAATGGCTATTAGCGCCATGGTTAACGCCGGATTCCGCCATGGTGAATGGCGGAATTACCGCCCCATTCCAAGGTTGGCGGGGCGGTAATTCCCCATTCACCATTGGCCTTCCCCATTCCCATTCTTGCCCCCATAGGGCTCAATGGGAATGGGGAAGGCGGTAATTACGGCACCGCAAATTGCGGTACCGTAATTACCTCCAAGGTCCCTTTGCGGGTCCCTTCCTTAACGTCTGGTAAAACCAGCCGTTAAGGTAGGGACCCGCAAAGGGACCTCGTAATTGGGCGGTAAGGGATTACCGGCACCAGTGCCCTTACCGGTACCGGTAATCCCTTACCGCCCGGGTCGTAATGAGGCCCCAGGTGTTAAGGACGGGACCCGTTAAGGGACTTTAGATCTAATAACGGTACCGCAATTTGCGGTACCGTTATTAGCTACTTCCCCATTCCCATTGAGCCCTATGGGGTCTCAAATGGGAATGGGGAATGGTTTGGTGAATGGGTACTTACCAGTCCCGCCAAGGTCGGACTGGACCGGTAAGTCCCCCTTTCACCAAACGGGAGTCGGTACCGGCATGGGAGGCAGTCATGGTGCAAATAGCGCCATGACTACCTCCATACTCGGAATGAGGCCCATTTAGTTAATCGGGGATGGGTTTGTCATAAGGAGACTCCAGTGCAGATGACAGAAGGTTTCTGGGAGTGTTACTAGCATTAGTTATGGACTGGGGAATCCTGGGACCTCACTTCCCTCCCCTGGGCCCTACATCATGAAGCAGGAGGTGGCCCTGAGTAGTATGGTGGCACCTCATCACACAGGGCACTGCAAAGTATATACAGAGCGAAAAGCCCCAGGAGGAGGTCAACTTAAAAAGCACTGCAAAGTATATACAGAGCGAAAAGCCCCAGGAGGAGGTCAACTTAAAAATGAGACACATTAGGGACATCCATGATAGGACATCTCACTAGAGGTTTGGGTGATGGCTGTCTCCAAATTACAAGCTGCCCTTCCACTGAACCTCAATGTCTTGCCTCCCAGAAGCCTTAGAAGGTTATGCCAATGTCCGAGCTTCCACGTGACCCCTTTCCCTCTTCTGCCAACTCCCAGATGCTTTTTCTGTTCATCAAAGGGTACAATGTATCTATGAGAGAGAGAGAGAGAGAGAGAGAGAGAGAGAGAGAGAAAGAGAGAGAAAGAGAGAGAGAACATTGAGAGCTAGAGAAATGGGACCGGACTGCAAATGGCCTGGGGTAGGCAGGTTGTTTTGCCTTTTAAGGCCTACTCCCAACTAACCGACTACCCTCTAAGATCTCCCAACTCCCCTTTTTATTACAGAGCCAAGCACATTGAGGCCACCAATAGTAATAGATGGGCGCTATAAAAGACCACTTACATTACAACACATGTATACATTTTAAATATGCATATTTTACTGTTTTTGAGATGATAACATTTTTTGTGAATCTTTATAGATAATTACATCTGTTCTTATTAATAGATGTTTCTTTGCATTTTTAGAGGCCAGGGCCTCATTACGACCCTGGCGCTGACGGAATGAAGGGGGCCGGTACGGGACCGGTCCCCTCCATTCCGTCAGGGTCGATTACGAGGTCCCCTTTGCGGGACCCGTATCAGACGTCTGGTAAAACCAGACTCTTTTCCAGGTCCCGCGAGGGGAAAAGGGAGGGAACAAAAGGACACTTGTAAAGTGCCCATTGTTACCTCCATCCCCATTCCCATTGAGCCCATTGGGGGCTCAAATGGGAATGGGGAATGGTTCCTGCAAGGAGGAATTACCGGGTCCTCCTATGTTGGAATGACCCGGTTATTCCTCATTGGAGGAACCCGGGAATGGAGCCCGATTTGGAGGCAGCCATGGAGCTAACATGACTACCTCCAAACTCGTAATGAGGCCCTATGATTGGAATTTAAGGAAACCGTTTGTCTAACTGTGGATTTGTGTGTAGAATAGAGCAATGCTTTAAAATTGGTTTCTTAATTTGATACACATTTGGAATATACATTGATATGAATATATTACTGTGTTTTCTTTTATTTCATTTTTGGCTAAAGCAATTCATGTCTTTGTAAGGCCATTGCCTTGCGTTACATATCCTGTAATGTCTTTCGGTGGCATTTCTGCATTTCTACCATTCTTTGCAATAGGGTGATCTCCATTGCTGTCATGGTGTGGGCTCCAAAACCCCTGGAACTGATGGGCACACCCCAGTCACTGACACCGGCTTATCAAGCCCCTAAGGAGTGTCCCGTTGGCGCCAGCCTCATAAGATGGATTGAACTGCATGGGACTACTTACCCAGCCTAGTGAGGCTGAGCCTTTTTGCATACCCTGGGTGTGGCTGAGGGACTACTCTACCTGAAAGGCAGGGTGTGGGAAAGGGACTACTTTACCTGGAACTACTTGCAAGGCTATTTAAGCCACACCCTGCAGGCAGAACACGCTTCGCGTTATTCTGCACTCCTGCAGCATAACGCTCACCCTGTCTGCTCTATACTCTACAGCCACGCCAGTTCTGAGATTTCTATCCATCCGTACCGGAAAGAAGAAAGAGAAGAGAACGGGAGTAACGAAGGCCTTACCTGCAGTTTTCATCCAATCGGTCACGCCTTCGGCTGATCTTCAGATCGCCGCCCTTGCAGAGAAGAAGGCATCCGCGCAGGCATCCAATACTCACCCGGGGGTCTGCATTCCTCTGGAATATGTTGGAGCGGTTCTTCCATTCGCCGTCCTGGAGCCGCGCCGTGCCTGCACAGAAGGAAAAGAAAACAGCAGGTTAGTTGCGCACGAAAACGAACAATTATTCAGACTTTCAGCACCGCTCACTCGCACTAATACTCACCTGAAGGGAACCTGCTCAGCATCCTAGGAAGAGTCAATTCTTCATCCAAACTCTGCACAAGATCGCGCCTGAAAGAAAAGACAAAACACGTTTAAATCTGGGGCAATTAAGACTTTGAGAACCTATACCAAGCATCCATTGGAATAGAGACTTACCTGCTAAATCCAGAGATTCCAGCCTCTGCAACAGCCACACTGGACCAGTGAAGTAACTAGGTCCGGGGAAAGATTCTGCTTACTGCGCCCCTGCTAATAAGACAAGCAGGAAGGAGAGCCAACCTCACAAAACTCCAAGGTGAGACAGAAGAGGAACTGGGCATCAGGAGGTTAAAGGTGGTGGGACCTACCCACCCCCACTCAATAGCTAATATCTTGTTTCGACATTTCAGACAAAAGTCTCCTGGGGTGTTAACAAGGGAGAGGACATCATCATTCAAGCAGTGCTACACCAGTGCAGATATCATGTGTGTGGCTACGTGCTACGCGCCCCTGGAGACCAGGTGAGCGTGACAATTTCATTATCTTCATGTTTTCGTCTGTGATTCTTTAAATAGCCTGAACATGAATTGGCTGCTCTGTATGTTTTCCAGTGAATTAATGAAAAACAATAATAACATTGTTATAATAAAACAACCATTATAATCCTTCCTTTTCCCAGCCACTGTCACAGATGGCCTCAAGAACACACCAACTCTGAAGATGGTGCAAGAGTTTTTATTATGGATTTAAATAGGGTGCTGGTGAAGACACTACCTCTCTCTCATCTTCTCCACCTCTCCATCCAACATAGCCCAGAATTTCCTGAACCCCAAGGTGGTTACTAGCAATTGGCATCCTCTACCATCTAGAATCTTGTTGGCTAGTGGTGAGAGCCTAAAGGCAACCGCCTTATCCAATTTACTCCACCCGGAGTCTTCTAGATGGATCCTAAAGTGGGATCCCACGAGAAGAATGAACACAGGTATATGTGCCTTCCAACCACCTAGGTCTCGCTCAACATTTTGCAGTCACACCCTTGGACTCTCCACCGTGATCTTCCTGGCAATAAAAATGACTTTTGAAGAATGCCATCCTTCTTTTCACCTCCCACTCTTTCCTTTCTCTCTCCCTGCTCTCTGTCCCTCTGCTGTTATTCCACCACACAACTACTCCTATTCTCACTCTCCAATCTCCTAATCTTCACTCCCCACTCCACTGTACTATTCTCCCCTCTCCTTGCCACTGCTACCCAATCCCCTCTACCACTCTCTACTACCCCTCTCCACCACTGTCCACTACTCTCCACTCCTTCTACTCTCCACTCCCACTACTCTCCAGTATTCCCCCAACTATGCTCCAGCCCTACTATTCTACACTCCCACTACTGTACACTACATTACAACCCTGGTTCTCTTACTGTCACCCTTTCACTCCCACACTGACCTTTCTCACTTTCACACCTAAGTACCACTTTCTCTCTCCAACCAGTACCTCACATTGCACACCCTCTCTCTAAGTCTCTTCGATGCTCAGCTCCACTGTCCTTATTCCACCTGGTCTCTCGGTCCACTTTCTCCTCCCTTGACCTCCCCCGAGCAACACACAATCACTCTCTCCACGTCCCCTTTTTATATGTCGGCGTAATTTCCCGGAGGTCGGCAGGGCCGTCTGAGGACCTCCAGAGGTGGCCCCAACTCCTCCCGTGTCCCAAAGGAGTATGAGGCACACACAAGAGCACAGAGCTACTGCTGTTTATTGCATTGAAACCGATAGGGACAGGTTCTAGGAGCGCAGGTACCCAGGAACGTCTCATTGGAAAAATGGGCTTGCAAGCCCTTTTCTAGCCGGGTGACGCCACAATGTGCATCACCTGGGAAAACTTACCCCCAAACCTAACGCTACCCCGGGTTGGTTCCCCGAGTGGTAGGATCAGTATAGAGCAGTATAGAAGGATATATTATTGGTAGACAAGAGGTCAGGTGGTACTCTTGGGTCATCCCTAAGAATTGTTACATGAAAATAGTTACATGAAGAAACTTAGTGATTGGTTGAGGTATGGTGTCGTCAGTGATTAGCCCCTCGTGTTCTGATTGGTTCATCCGCGAGCCCCCAAGCCTGGGACCATCGTTGTTCACAGCTTGCGATGTACCTGGTGCTGGCAACAATGTGTGACTATGGGCCTCATTACACGGAAGGCGGTAATGGTTAACGGCCACCGTTAATGGTAACGGTGGCCGTTAACCATTACCGCCTTACTACGAGGTCCCTTAGCGGGTTGGTGTTTTAACGCCTGCTTTTTGCAGGCGTTAAAAACCAACCCGCTAAGGGACCTCAGAGCTAATTACGGCACCGCAAAATTGCGGTGCCGTAATTAGCGCCTTCCCCATTCCCATAGAGCCCTATGGGGCAGAAATGGGAATGGGGAAGGGCAATGGCGGAAGGGGGATTTACCGCCCCACCAACCTTGGAATGGGGCGGTAAATCCCCTTTCCGCCAAGGCGGTGCCGGTAATGAGGCCCTATGTGTCAGTGGTGGACAATGGACAGGTTTTACTAGTGGCTGTTGGTGTGAGCCTTTCCCATCGCCATTGGTGTCCAACTTGTTACCTCATTGTTGCAGCCTGGGTGCCAGACGTGAGACGCTTCCACAATTCTTTAGCAGTGGCAGGTGTAACCTTGGTGCCGGGAACACGGCATGCTGATTGCAACTTCGCGGCTTTGGCTGTGGGGCTCCCGTCAGGGTTTGTTCGGCATGATCAGCGCATTGTGGCTCCGTCTGCGCTGCTCTGGGCCTGGGGACTCTGGTTTGCGGCCTACCTTGACCTAGTTATGGGTGGCAGCATACAATTCATAAGGTGAGGGTCGTGGGCTGGGAATTGGGTCCTTATACATTAGTCCATCTATAGGGTTTTATTAGCCTGAAGTGTCTGCAAGCATGTACACGAGTTCTACTGGCGTCTTGCGTTTCTGCGGTGCGGTAGTTGGCCTAAGCGAAAAATAACAACGATGCATGTCTGTGAGTGTGCGTGGTCCTCTAAGTCATAGCACTGAGTGTGTTCTTTGTGTGGTTTGGTGTGTGTCTGATCCAGGTGCTTGGCAGCATGTGTGTTCTCATCTGTCAAGGCTATGTCGTCATGTCATCTCTAATAATGACGGTATTGGTTGGTAACGTTTAGCTGAGTTGGTCCATATGGTCGGCCTCAGCTTCATCTGGCTTCCCACCTCATGCTTTGGATGGGGTGCGGCTGGCTTGTGGATGTGGGACATGCCCACGGTGGATCGTGACATCTGGGGCAGCAGTCAGAGGGTCGAACTCATCCCGAGGTGGGTGCTTAGGTCGTGACGTTATTGGCCATAGTTTGTATGGGGATCGGGGGAAGGGATAGTTCCATTTTCCCTCTTCAGTCCACTACTCTCCACTCCCATTACTCTCCACTCCCACTACTCTCCAGTACTCCCCCCACTATGCTCCAGCGCTACTATTCTCCACTCTCACTACTGTACACTACATTACAACCCTGCTGTTCTTACTGTCACCCTACTTTCACTCCCACAATGGCCTTTCTCGCTTTCACACCCTTTCAGGCCCCTTTAAAAAAAAAGAGAAAACTAAGAACTGGAGTGCCACAAGTCTAACACTTTCAGCACTGACCCTAAATAAGAAAGATTAGGAATACCAAATAATGTGTCTTTCTGGAATTCTATACAATAATTGCTAGACTCATTAAAGGTTTATTTCAGGCACACCTCAGGGGGTGAGTCACTGATTTAGTCTGTTCTTAAACGCCTCAACTCAGCCTTTCATCCTTCAGAGTTCGATAAATGAGTACCAACACGGGTTGGGTGATATTGGGTGTATATTTTTTATATATAAAGCGTAAGTGCTATATAATAACACATCATTACCATTTGGTCATGGACGTCTGCTTGCATTCACAGTAATTTGGTAATATGGGCCTATACACACTGATCTTAATGATACATATGGCGGTACATTCTTGTATGAAATGTACATCACATTATAGTGATATCGTAACCATATTTTTCATAGTGTACAATGCTATGTGATGCCACTTGCTGTTTTGCCAACGGGTGAAAGGCCGTGTTCCATCGCTTCCCGCGATATCACTTTGGGGTGGGGTCAAATGACATCACTTCTTGTGATGTCATCAGGGGTCAAGGGTCGTGTGATGTCACTTCCGCTACCCCTGGAATTTTGGTGAAATGACGTCCCTGGGCCTGTCGGCTGTTCCGACATTGGATGGTTTTCATGTACTACAGATTCTGGCTCTCGGTGCATGCTTCTACTAGAAATGGTCCCCCCCTAAAAGCTGACACCATTATTCAAAAGTAATTTTTATTGCCAGTAACTCTTTCTCGATAATGGAGTAGTTACGTTTGCAGGATGTCAACTTCCTGGAAGGGAAAGTGATGGGGTGTTCTTGTTTGGTGGTTGCATCCCATTGTTTCTGCTTCATCGGTAAAAGGCATAGCGATCTCTGGATGTTGCAATACGGGAGCAGTCTGGAAAGCTTGCTTTAATGCTTAGAATGCAGTCTCGACTTTATTGTCCTTTTGGAATATCTGATGGGGAGATAGCAATCTTGTAATGCCCAGGGTCAGTTTGGCGCAGTTGGTGATGAAACACCTGTAATAATTAGCAAACCCCAAGAACCGCTGGACATATTTCTGATCTGTAGGAGATACCTAGTCCCGAATGGCTTACGTCTTTCTGGGATTCACCTGGATACCTTCAGGGCTGATGACATACCATAGGAAGTCAATTTGGTAGATATGAAACAAAAAGTTTTTCTCGAGCTTGGCATAGAGGTGGTATTTTCTTAACCTCGTAAGCACCGTAGCTACGTGAGGAATATGTGGACGAGAAGATGGGAATATCGTCAAACAGAAATTCCAAGCAGATCTCAGAAGACTGTGGGGCTCATTATGCGTCCGGCAGTATACAGTAAAGGTGGTGGTCACTGAATTACCACCACTTTTACCACACTGCCGATTAAGGCGTTGGTGCTAGTTCCGCTGGCGATTTACCACCAAGATTGTAAACAGTATTACAGCCATATCACAATTTGAAATATTGCTGAAAATAGGAAGTAATTCGGCTGAACACACAGTGCAGTTACCTCCTCCTAAAAGATGGAGGTAAATGAAGACAGGTGATGGAAAACAAGTCACAGGTGCATCCAATCCACTCTGAAAGACTACAAAAGGCTTGCACTTGACACAAACACACTTTCCAACAACATGCTGTCACTAGCTGTCGCTAACTGGGACACGCAACTCCTCCTGCTCCACAATGAGCTGCATTGCCAGGAACAGCAGCGCAGGGCCCAGGAGGAGACACTATGCAAGGCAAGGACACACTCACAGGGTCAGGCCCTCACCCTGGACATTAACTGATACACAGCTAACTACCCTATACCACCTGAACAGGGAAGCCATAGTAGAGCTACTCTCCCTGATCCATGACAACATACAGAGCAGGATTAACATAACAACTTCCTTACACGCATGACTGAAGCTTGTGTCAGTCCTTCACTTCCTTGCAACTGGCACCAACAAACTGTGGGCATGCTGCATGGCATGTCACAGCCCACAATTTCCTATGTGCTTGTGCAGGTGCTGGAGGCACTCCTGTGCCATGCCTCACGGCACATCTCCCTGCCCAGAACCCCGGCACAGATTAATGCCACAAAGGCATGTTTCGATGCAGCAGATCACCTGCCTAACATAATTGTCACTCTGGACTGCACCCATGTGGTGTTGGTCACCCCTCTCCCCCACCGGGGGATCTGAATAGATATACTGCATCCGTAAGCAGTATCACTCTATGAATGTCCAGGTCACCAGCGATGCTGACCTTGTAATCACACACTGTTGTGCACGCTTCCCTGGTTCCACACACAGTGCCATGGTTCTGCGGAACAGCACACTGCCTGCACACATGGAGAGGCACAGAGGCCAACGAACATGGATACTGGGTGAGCACAACTGCCATCACACAAACTGATCTTACAGCACTACTGAAATGCTATGTGAAGAGGGGGGATATTACCACAACTGATCAATGCATGCCCCGTCAAGACCCTGACATGCCAGACCAGCCCTCTCACGCCACACATGACAGGCAACAAACCACAGGAATAGGACATGCAGGACAATGCTGTAGTTTGTCAGTGATGTATAGTGCCCCAACAAGCAAGCAATATCTACACAGAGGACTGCAGGAACCACAATGCAGGGGACACATACCTACACATCGAATGTCACAGCTCAACACTGCACAAAGACAATGCAACACTAGCAGAAAGTAATGCCATTTAATCTGGTAACCATGTATGTGAAGCCGTAATGAAAGGAATGAAGACACTGTAAACATGCACAAGAACAACAAATCACCCATCAGGGCAGCTGCATGATAGCAACACACAAGCCCAACACAGGCTAGAGACTCTGACCACTACCACAACATAGCCGTGGAAAGAAACCACACCATCGGCTCTAAATTAGCAGCGCTCCCGCCCGCAGCCATGCACCCTTGTCTGGGCCCACAGACCCACCCACCACCTGCCCACTCTTGTCTACCTTCTCTCCCATCACCCATGCTGAATTACTTAACCTACCAGCCAGCAGCTGCCCCTCAGGATCTCCTGGAGATCCCTGTCCTCCTTCCCTCCTAAATGATATCCTTTCCTCAACCTGTGCCGGCAGCTTTGCAAGAGCTATCATCCCTCACTTCAGACACATTCCCAGCAATTTTCAAGACCTCCTACATCGAACCCCTGCTAAAGAAAAACTCCCTTGAACCCCTTCTACTGACCAACTACAGACCTATGTCAAACAACTGTTTCATAGCCAAGCTAATTGACTGAACACCCTACACCCAGCTATGCCTTTTCACTGAATCTAGGCTCCCCCTCGACCCTGCCCAGTCTGGATTCGGACCCCTATGAGGAACTGAATCATCCCTATTCTCCATCTGGGATGACCTGTAAAGAACCTCAGGTTTGGAAGGTTATGCTGCACTTATCCTTCTCAGCCTTTTCGCGGCCTTTGCCACCATTGACCAACACACCCTCAGGGACAGACTCCACTCACTCGGCATGAGAGACAAAGCTTTGAAGTGAATATACTCCTTCCTCTCCAACAGATCCCAAATAATACACATGCCTCCCTTCTCCTCGACTGTGGGTCATGCCATCAACAGAGTACCACAGGGCGCCTCTCTGTCTCCTCTGCTCTTCAACCTCTATCTGAGCTCCCTCCCTGCTCTTATCCATTCACATGGCCTGTCGTGCTACAACTATGCAGATGACACCCAAATCATCTTCAAGATCCCAAAGGACACCTCCAACCCCTCCACTGATATCGCTTAATGCCTCACAGAATTCTACCACTGGATGACAGCTAACTGCCTCTTTCTCAAGCCCCAAAAAACTGAAATCCAGATCTATGGGAAAATGTCCCTCTTGCCCCAACCCACCCCTTGCCCATTCGCCCTAGGCTCTGACATCCCTCACCCCACATCAAACACAGTAAAGAACCTTGGACGCACCATGGATGCACATCTGACGCTATCACATCACATCAACTCAGTGTCAGAATCTACACCTACGCATTCTCTGACGCATCTTTCCCTACAACACCTACCCTCAAAGTCCCACGGTAAAAAGACGGTCTAGCTGGACATATAATCAGTCTCCTTGACTTGCATGCTCTCCTGACAGCCTTCACTGCACCCATCCACAAGCCAGTTCTACATAGGTCGCTAGCATGGCCTTAGCCATCCATACTTACCTTTGTACTGGCTAAAATGCACACCTGCATTGTAAACTCCTCTAACCAATCTCTTATACCTCAGACTTCGGTCCTCCAAGGGTGTTCACCTACAGTGCTTTGGGGCTATATCAATAGCACTTGATGCGATACAAATGCATATTATATTACATTAGACTCTGCAATGCCAATCACAGATCATGACAGTGATGACTGCTGACTGTGAGCTGTGTGCATGATGTAACAAAACAATGCATATGTTCCCCCATAGTGAATGGCTCTGCATACAATAACTGGGATGGACAACCATGGTGTAGGACAATATATGGAAAATGCATGAACAGAGTGTCCATTAATATGCCTTTAGAAAAGGCAACACATCCACGATGCACTTTGATTGACACCTGTGAACTTTGCCCTTGCAGGTGACTCTGGATACCCCCAGATGCCATGACTAATTGCACCTGTGTGCAATCCACATACGCCACAGGAGGTGGCCTACAATGAGGCACACACCCTAGGCTGTGCATAGAGCAGACCTTTGACCTATTGAAGGGACGTTTTTTCTGTGCTGACACAGGACTGGAGGGGCCTTGATGTACAGGCCAGACAAGATTGGACAAATAATTCTTGCCTGTGCCATTCTGCACATCTGCCTCAGGAGAAATGTCTGCCTCCCCCTGATGAGTACATGGCTCCCTCAGAAGACAACGACTCAATGCCGGCAGGGGCAGTGCTGCCACACATTGAGCGGGAGGTGGGATGGTCATCTGTCGCGGCAAGAATTAATTAACAATTATTTCTGAACACATCGATAATCACCTGTTGTTGACCTTTGTATATAGCCACATCTTGAATACATCACATCCCCACAAAAAGGATTGTCGTAGCATTGCTTCAAGTGAAAAAGTATTTAATAGTGCAGTGCCAAAAACATCCATCCCCAACACCCATACCCACCCACCTCCCTTATCTTCGACACCCATACCCACACACCTTGCCAACCCCAACACCCATAACCACCCACCACCGCCATGCCCGGTGAAAAAGTGCAATGGGTAACAATCATTTCCTTCGCCTCTTGCCCTTGCCAGGCCGTTCTGGCTGTGAATGGGCCACATTTCTCATAGAGTAGTGACATGGTCTGCCAACTGAGGATCCCTTCCTGGGGGTCACTGAGGTGGAGAGGTCAGACCCTGGCCCCCAGATGCGCTGGAGGGTCAGGAGTATACTGGCATGCATTGACTCCACAAATGCTGATATGCCCTCTGACAGCTCTCTAACCCTCTGTCCCACCACAGTCAAGGCATTAGTTGCCACCGACGATTTGCTGTCGCTTCCTGTCCAAGAACCTTGCAATACTCCACGAGGCGCCCCACACAGAGTCATGCATTGCTTGCAGATGCTGTACTTGGGTATGCACAAATGTCTCCAGGTTGATCTTTTCCCGCTCCATCGTGTCCAACCTCCTCAATATAGCATCCAGAGAATGCTGTGTTGTATGCTATGGGGAGAGCCGGGCTGAAGCAGAGGGTTCCAAAACCACTGTGACCTCTGTTGTGTGGTCCACTGGCATCAGTGTCACTCTCTGATTCCAGATCACACTGCACATGTGCCTGGTTGTCTTTTTTAGGTGACTGGGGGTGTCATGGGCCAGATGGGTGGGTGCGGATTTATGTGCGCCGGTAGCAGCATCTGGCTCCTTGGACACAACCACTTGGGCCGGCTGTGGAATGGCGGTTGCAGCTGCCAGGGGTGCAGCACCTGCATCTGCATGTGTAGTGCTGGCATTAGGTGCACTGCCGGAAGTGGCATGTGCAATACTGCTGGTTGGGCCACTTGGCTCACTGGTGTGGACTGTGGCGGTGCCCCCACTTCTTGCAGCTAGCATGGTGCTGCTGGGCTGTGATTTCTCGCTTCGCCTTTCTCCTTAGACCCAGTACCCCATATCAGATGAACATGAAGAGCAAACAATACCATAGAAGGCATGGGACTCCCATGTGTTTCAGGAAGGTCTCCTTCTTCGGAACAAGAGCCTGCTAACCGCATCCCATCCATTAGCAGGCTGGTTAGTTTCTGCTGGCTGGACTGGGCAGACCGGCCAGTTTCCCAGGAAATGGGCAGCACCTCCACAATTCATGCACAGCCGGTTGGTCCTGCGACAGAGGCATTAGGCGTGGTTAAAGGACCTTGCAGGGACCCAATTTGCATAGGTATAGGTTCAGACAGTGATTCTCCAGTAGGGTGTTGTAGAACCAGAAAGGAGGTTTTAGCCACACTGCGAGTCCCAGAGCGGTCGCTTCTTCTCTGTTGTGCTCGTCTTTCGGTTAAACAGTGATGAATGTGGATATCCTGATCCAGGAGGGCTTGGAAGGGGGCAGCCTCAGGAATATGAACAAATTCATCTTTGTATTTGTAGAGGTGGTCCCAGACATGGCCTGCACCCCTGCTCCACATTTCGAGATGCCAGCAAAGTACTCGCAAAGATATGTGACGTACGAGGAGCAGCTGAACCAACAGAGAGCTGCAGTGGGCCTCTGCCCCGCGTACGTTAGAAGATCAGTACCTGTTGAAGTGCCCATAACCAGACAGTCCTGGTCTGCACGGTACCCAATCAGACAACCGTATCTGTCATTGGTACGAATCGACGAGTATTTACAGACTGTCCACGAGGAAACCCCGAAGGCCTTAATGGAAGGCCAATGGAAATAGACTAAGGGCCTAGGCAGCCCCGAAAACAACCAGAAGTGGCTACTGAAAGCTAGCATGCCCGTACCAGTGACTGCTAGAATAAATGTTATGGACAGAGAGGAGAGATAAAGTTAAAACGTAAGGAAACGTTGCCATGAGACAAGATGGAAGCAACCGCCCTATCGAATGTGTGTAAATAAGTTTGAAACGCAAGATGCTCAGAAATCGATACTGCCTGCAATGCTTAGTAGAAGAATAGAGCTGCAAGCGCCAACCATATATCTACCTCAATACAGCACAATGTACACATGCGACTCCATTTTGTGAAAGCAGAAGTGTACCCAGGCGGCCAGAGGCCTAACAGGCCGAGTTTCCAAACCTAACAGAGGCCAGGGAAGAAGCAGGATCGAAACTTAGCAAAGAGAGGCTCATGCCGGGGAAATCGAGGTCAACCAGAGAAGGGAGGTGAGCATGAGCTCACGAGACTCCAGCTTCAGAGCATGCCAGCCCGCCCGTGAAGGTCAAGATAAGAGGGGCCCATGCAGGTGGCCAAGCGAACACAGAATTAAATACACGAAAAGATGGAAAACGAAAACAGATTCATGGTGAACTAGGACGTGACCAGCCAGGCGCGAAGATGTTCCACCGCCTGATGTCATCCAGAACCCGAGGATGCCATAACTTTTCCTGATAAGAGACTACAGATCCGAGGCCATACCCAGCCAACTAATTGACACATAGCCCTAAAACACTGATTGATGGAAAGGAGGAAGGGTGAATCTTGGGACACTAGGCACCTGGGTGTCTATTCTGCATGCTGCTAATTAAAGTGGAGATTTATGATTAGGAGTGTAACTTGCCCAATCATGATAGACCATGTAATCTAGGTTCCTAGACACTGTAACCAATGAGACGTCATACTTGTAGTGACGTCAATCATGTGTGTTGTAGAGGGATGGGCATAGACGCCCACCCGATAAGAGTTATTCAATCCAATTGCTTTATTTCCATATACAGATATAACACCTATACTTAAGTTACCTTTCCTAACCAATTATGCTGCATGATGATTTTTTTTTATGGAAGTAGACGTCAATGATAACGAAGTTTGCCCATAAAAGAGGCTGTTGTACTGAAGTTCGGGGGAGTCGGGGTGAGGCAGGTGTTTGTGATGCTGCTGATCTCATATGCTGATGTATGTATCATTAAACGGACTTCCCTTTACCAATTTACTGAGTCCTGATTATTGAACCTTGCTGGAGTATGTGAATCCCGCACTCTTTCCTCGCATGCTGCAGCTATCTTGTATTACTAGTCTTCGAGGGTGAGTACTGACCAATGGGCCCGTCAGTAATTTCCTCTCCTCATCAACACTTGGTAGCAGAGGATGGTTTAGGCCATCGATTAGTGATAATCGATTGATATAGTTATAAGACACTTTTTAAACCGACGGCACAAAGTAACTCTGGGCCTTCGGTTACATCATGAGTCCTTTCGCCATTCCGGCTGAGTAAGCTGAGAAGCTCCCCGTGGACAATGATAGTGTAATTATTCCCAAAAATCTGCAGTGGTTCTGAAGGAACCCGCTTTTACAAGCATAACCCTTCTCATTCCCACGGGCAGCGGATCGGACGAAAACCATAAGAACTGGAAGAGGAAGGGGCAGTGATCCTGAAATTCCAGAGAGGAAAAGTGACGATCGGTGAGTGAAACGACGAAAACTCATATGTTGGCAAAAGCCTTATAGGCCTTAGAGTAAGAAGGGGAAAGGTAACGGTGGGTGGCGGAGAAAAATAATATAGTTGAAGAAGGAAAGACTGTACAAATATATAGGGGTTAAAGAGCTAGGCACTTGATATCAAAACTGTAAAGAATACTGCGCGGGTATCCGAGAGAAAAACGGTAAGGGATACTGGGAGGGCACCCGAGACAAAAACTGTAAGGGATACCGGGAGGGCACTCGAGAGAAAAACTGTAAAATTTGCCTTGTTCCTGCGCTTTAAAGAGTGGTCAGAAGGAACTTGAACCCAGAGCCCACAGGGAGGGGGACGCTAGGCTACGATGGCGTTTAAAGACGTCATAAAGGGGTAGTTCAAATCCCATGTCGGGGTATTAATTAGAATTCAGGTATATGTATGACCAGCTGGTGTCTGTCTAGTCTGTCAAGCGTCTGTCATATATGTCCTGTGTATGCTGAATGTGGAATAATTGTGTTATCAAATTAATGGCAATGTATTTTTGCTTTACGCGATTCTGTAAATGAGAGGGAATCGCCACTGAATTGATGCGTTTTGAGTAGAATTGTTGGTATAAAATTGCAGAAATATTGGATTGGAGCTTGCATATGTGGTGCTCGCTCATAATAGGGTAACATTGGAACACTGTGCGATTATTGTTAGTGACGAAAGTGAGAATGGAAGAAATGACCCCACTCGCACATTTGTGCAAGCAGTTGCCAAAGCACGCTACAAAACTGAAGAAATATAGTCAAAAATGGGTTAAGGGCACCGCAAATAAAATGTTTATGCCGTGGCCCCAAAATGGGTCATTGTCGAAGGCTGTTTTACAGCATATGACTACCTTCTTGCATGCCACATATAGCGGGAAGAAGCTCGAGAAACGCCTTGCTGTTCTCGAGCTATGGAAAATGTTTGAACAAGTGAAGGAAGAAGAGCCCCCCGCAGATTGGATATTAACCATATGTACAGAGGTGGGTGAGACGCCTACCGCGCCACCTGCCCCGCCGGAACCAGTTACTGAAGAAAGTAAGTCAGAGGGTCTGTACCCACTAAGAGAACTGAAGACAGCCACAGGGTATAGCAACCCTGCATATGAGTCACCTGCGTGTAGCAGTGACGAGACGAAAGAGAAGGAACAGGAAATCGACACGGCCCCCACGATCCCGTGGGACAAAGAGACGCGAGGTGAGGAAAGGAAGGATCAGGCACAAACGTGTGCACCCCTCGATAGAGAGAGAGAGAGAAAGAAACGGAAAGGAAGCAATGAGTTAACATTTGCAAAGGAGGAATGGATGGGGGGGCAGATATTATTGAAATTAGATGGAAAAGGAAGCGATGATGCAAGGCCGAGTGAACGGTCTCATGAGGTGAAAAGAAAGGAAAGGGAGAAAGAAGTGGAGATGAAGGACGAAAAGGCACGAAGGAAGGAAAGGTTGAGGCGGGAACAAATATATCGCGAAGAGCAAGGAATACCGCTCAGTCGCACACAAAGCGCTGCCTATGAAAAGTACAGGCAGAACATGCTAAAGTTAGAGGAACAGAAGAGAATGCACGAAAGAAAGGTAAAAAAGCAAGAAGATGAGGAAGATAGAAGGGCAAAGGAACGTAGACATGAACGAATGAGGGAAGTAGACAAGGCTAGAGAGGAAGCGAAAAAGCGAAGAGAAATGGATAAGGAAGAAGAGCATAAACGCAGGCAAAGGGTGCGAGATTTAGAATATTTGCAACAGGAAGTTAAAAAACTCAATCCTGTAGTAGGCTGGGAGGTCATAGAGGAATTCTTTCCTGCAAACGATGTGGTACCAGGTACAAGCGGGACAGGTATTGATGATGACTTCGACACCAGAAGCATCAGGGAAGCGATTGATCAAATATATGATGAGATGGGCCTGGAATGAATCTCCCAAGAGGGAAGGGAAGATGAGCGCTTGGAGAGCACTCAGCTAGATGACACTGAGGATGTCACCCAAAGTAGTGGGAGTAGGGGACTGTCCCTAGATAGACTCGAAGTCGAGCAGAACGAAGATGATACAAGAAGCTGTGTGAACTGGGAGTATTCAGAGTCTGAGTCCGAAGGGGAAACAGAAGAAACAGTGTATGACGAAGGGAGACGGTGCAAAAAGCAGCACCCAGGGAACCGAGAGGTACGATGGTCAGATGCTAGCGGGTCCACAAGTAGGACACCGAAGTCCGCTGGACAGTCCAGCCGACATAAAGAGACACCCCACGGTCAGAGGGGGGCGTCAGCCCCTGCCTATGCGGACAGGCTAAGAGCATTACCAGGCAGGCAGCAAGGCGGAAACGCCACCCTGGCAAAAGACCAGAAAGATAGAGAGGACTGCGCATTCCAATTCCTGCTATCAGAGAAAGGGGGAGTATATTCCTTGGCTGCACATGGACCGCGAGAATCTTAAAAATAAACTTCCCATGCTGATGTCGGGGGCTGGGAAGTGGATACATGAGTTAGAGAAAATGACAGGGGGTGTCACTCTAGCCATAGGGGACATTAAGGGACTCCTAATTGCTATACTTGGCGAAAGAGCAGATGATGTGTGTTAAAGGGCAGGCTACCCTGGGGTGACCATAACTAATACCACTCATGACGGAGCCCCATTTAATAAATGTAGGGCAGCAGTGTGGAAAGCGCTGCGCATATTATATCTGGACACATCAGATATGGGAGCTATAATGACTTGTAAAATGAAAAAGTCAGAGGATCCGTTGCTTTATATCCAAAATTTTCAGGATGCGTGGGTACTCGAAACGCATGAATCTTGGACGAAATCTATCCCTGTATTCTACCATATATTGTGCCAAGGGTTACCAGAACCGGTGCAAAACCAGCTAAAAAAATTGGTAGGAGTAGAAGCTAAACCATGGGCCGAAATCCAGTTGACGATTGCACATTATTGTAGATTGTTGCAAGAAAAGAATCAGAAGAACGAGGCAACACGTAAGGGAGAGGAGGCGAAGCTAGTGCAAAGGAAGCTCTCAAAATACGCTCTTGAGGGATCCATGTTGACAAGCCCAGTCGATTCGAGTGCACAACGTGCAACTGAACCGCCGCAGACCAATCAGGGTAACGATGGATTTTACCCAAGAGGGAGAGGTTTTGGAGGAAGAGGATGGCAGAGTAATCAGGGAGGGTTTCGAGGTAACCAAGGAGGATATCAAAATGTTCAATGTAGTGTTCAGAATGCACAGATGGGCCGTCCAAGCATGCCAGATGGACACATGACGCGACCAATGCCAGCGTGCTGGCTATGTGGAATGACAGGACATATGGCGCGCATGTGCAGAAGCCAAGAAATGTGGCAGAACAACCAAGGGATGGGGGCAGGCATGGTAAATCAACCTATTACCCCACAACAGGGCAATGTGCAAAACTATACTGTGCAGCAGCAGGCACCTAGTTCACAGCAAGATGCACAGCAAGTTGTCCAGCCACAGAACATGGGGAATGTGCCGCAGGGACAACCCCAGCAGGCACTGCCACAAGTGGCTCCAGGCACTAATTCAGATGGAGGAAACCCACAGGTATACAATGGACCGAACCTATACATGAAATAGGACGGCTCACAGGGGACTCTGATGTGTTCTATCCTATCAGTGACACCAGACCCTCACAGAGAACCTAGGGTAAATGTCACCATAGGGGGGAAAGAATATTCCTTCTTAGTTGACTTGGGTGCAACGCGCTCGTGCATACGGGAAGGCAAGCTTTCCTTGTCCGGCGAGGCAATAGACACCCAGAGTTTTACTGGAGCTCATAGCAGAGTTCCCTTTACTGATGCACTCCCAGTCTCTGTGGGGGAGCGTGAAATGAATGTACCATTATTGTATTCACGTCAGTCCCCTGTAAATATCATGGGTCGGGACTTGATGACAAAGTTGAATATGACCATTTTGTTCACTGAAGATGGCATAGTGTGCTCAACACCAGGAATGCATTATTCAAACGTGTGCGAAATGATCAGAGCATATTCTGGACATGCAGCTATGATAGCTGTACCGCTGGAGCCAGAAGTATTCGCATATGGGATACGAGTACTCATGGCGGGGTTACCAGGCCCCGCAGAAAAAACTATGAGAACTCCGGATGAGTTTCTATTCAGACCAAGAATACCTATGCACGAAGAGGAGGGACAAGTATTTCCCTTACTGATACACTCTGCCGCAGTGCAAGGAAAAGTGGTATTGGTTGAGGGATGCGACGATGAGGGCAGACCATGGTGTGCGATAGTCACCATCGAAGAAGGGTATCAAGTGACTGATGTCACTGATGACGATCTATTTGAAGAACACCCCGACCTGGAAGAGACGCGGGTGGAAGTGAGTCTAATATATTGGGTCAAAATGATCAGGCGGGAGGTACCGCAGAGAATGATGCTAGCTTTAGTACGTCCAGAATACTTCGATGGTGACATGGCCCAAGTGCCAACCAAAGTGTGGACTACAGGACCCTATGGCGTAGGTCTCCTGAAAGGAGCCGGCGAAGTAAAAATTAAGTTGAAACCAGGAGCAATTCTGCCACGGGCTCGACAATATCCTATGTCCAGAGAAGCGGATGAAGGGATTGCCAAAACAATCTCCGCCATGATGGAGCACGGCATCCTGGTGACGTCAGAATCACCTTGCAACACAGTGATTTATCCTGTCAAGAAATCAAAGGGAGGGTCTTGGCGTTTAATCCAGGATTTACGAGCCCTAAACAACATAGTCGAAGCCGAATTCCCTCTAGTCCCGAATCCATCCACAATCCTGTGCAACATACCCACTGAGGCGAAATACTTCACGGTGATCGATTTGAAAAATGCATTCTTCTCGGTTTCATTGCAACGTGATTCACAATACCTGACATTGTTTACTTTCAGGCAAATGCGCCTGAAAAGCACAAGGTTGCCACAGGGGTATTGCGAGTCTCCATCTATTTTCAACAGAGTCCTGCAAATGGACCTAAGCAATATTGCGGTAGACAGTGTTGTGTTGCAGTACGTAGATGACATTCTGATCTGCAGCACCACTGAAGAGCAATGCAGGTGCGACTCTGTCCAGCTATTGACCATATTGGCTGAGAAGGGATACAAAGTGGACAAAGACAAGCTGCAGTACTGCCAACAGGAGGGGTTGTACATAGGGCAGCTAATCTCACATGAGGGGAAAAGGGTAACCCCAGAAAGGGGCGAGGCTATCATGAACACGGCCAAGCCGCGCACGATAAAACAAATGCAAAGCTTCCTAGGCCTGTGCAACTATGTCAGAGCATGGATCTTTGACTACAGCTCATATACCAAGCCTTTGTTGCAGGCCCTTAAAAAGGCCCAGGCGACGCGAGAAGAGATTGAATGGAATGAAGGAATGGAGAAAGGGTTCACAGAACTTAAGGGGGCAATTTGTAAGCCCCAGTTCTCGGGATTCCTAATTATGCGGAGGAATTCTATCTGTTTTCTCATACCGATGGCAATTTTATGACGGCAGTGCTCATGCAGCAAACCTCGCTGAGGTATAAACCCCTAGCATATTACAGTGGGAGTCTGGACCTGGTCATGAAGGGCCACTTCCCATGCTAACAGAATCTAGCTGCCGCCGTGTTTGCCATTGAGAAGGCATCATCCATTGTGATGGGGTGCTCCATGACACTATGTTGAGCACTCGTTATTCACCATACTGGAAAAGCCAAAGGGCACGCTGACTTCTCAGAGAGCATCAGCCTACGAGGTGATCCTCTCTAACCCATCGATCAAAATAGTGCGATGTAAAACTGTGAACCCTGCTATGTTTATAGCTGAGCCAGTCACAGAGGGAGAACCTGTGCATGACTGTGCGAACTATGAGGAATTCTATGATGAGAAAGGAAAATGCCCTGGCAGGTGGAGAGATCATCTTTATTGACGGGTCTTCGAGAATCGACCAAGAAGATGGACAAAGATATACAGGCGTGGCCGTAATCAAACACATGGCAAATGGAGAGTTCCAAGTACTTGTCAGTGTACGAATACCATCTCATTATTCAGCGCAGGCTGCAGAGCTAGTGGCACTGATACTTGCCATTGAGAACCATGCAGACCAGGAAGTAACAGTGTACAGCGACTCTGCCTATGTGACGTCGACAGTACACGCAGGATTAGCATGCCGGAAAAGGAGGGGCTACCTCCGAGCAGATGGCACGCCAGTGCAACACGCAACCTTATTGGACAGGCTGATCAAAGCACTACAGCTCCCAGTGGGCATAGCGGTCGTTAAATGTGCCGCTCATACCAAGGGGACAGATTTCATGTCACGTGGAAATCACGAAGCAGACATGGAAGCCAAACGTATGGCATCCAAAACTGAAACAATCATGGACGTGGAGGTGGCACGTACCCATGAAAGAATGATGGTAGCACGAGCCACACCAGAAGCCTATAGCAATATGGGGCAGTCACAGTTAATGGAGCTCCAGGGGGAGGCACCTCAGGAGGAGAAAAATGTATGGAAGCGTCAAGGGTGTTCTTTAAACCCCTCAGACGGATTGTGGAGGCAAGACAGCACTGGTAAACCAGTAATGCCTGTCACCCTTCTAAAGGTAGTTCTAGAAAAGCTCCACTACCCTTACACCTGTCGAGAGAAAATCTTGCTGCAACTCTCGCCGAAGACTGGTTTATACCGAATTTAGCAGAGCATGTGGCATTCTTTATGGTAAATTGCATTATCTGCCAACAATTCACCTCTGGGCACACATTAAAGGTAGTGAGAGGAGTCATCCCTAGACCAAATGGACCTTTCCAGCACCTGCACATCGATTATGTCGATATGATCCAGGTGTGTAATGGGTACAGGTATTTACTTGTGGTGGTGTGTCCCTTCTCCAGGTGGGTAGAAGCAGGTCCCTGTACAGACCCCGATGCTGCCTGTGCTGCTAAATTCCTGGTAAGGGAGGTCTTCCCTAGATGGGGGGTGTGTGAGGTTATGAGATCAGACAATGGGCCTCATTTCGTGAACACAGTGTTGGAACAGATTAGCTTGTTGCTTGGTATAAAGCACAAGTTCTCGTCGGCTTATCATCCAGAGGGAAATGGAATTGGTGAACTAATCAACGGCTTGCTTAAGGAAAGGATAGCCAAGTTGAAACTCACATTAAGAAAGGGATGGATGCAGTGCCTACCACTGGCATTGTATGCTCTTCGGAACCAACCAGGCTCCGACCATCATCTTACGCCACACAAAGTGGTCACTGGGAGGAGAATGAGATCCCTTCTTACCCCCTGAGATAGAGCCAGATGTGATGCCCAATCTACTAGGGAGGTTCTGGGAGCAGAAATGAAGGTGCACCTTGACTGTCTCACAGCCAGCACCTCTATCATTTCAAGACAGCTGCAGCGATGGCGGAAAGGGGATAACACAGCACGAATCACAACAGATAGTGCTGATGAAGACACAACTCTCAACCTTAACGTACCCCCTGTCTTCCCGGGGGATAGAGTTCTAGTGAAGAACTTTACGAGAAATAAATGGGACGAACCAAGGTTTAACGGCCCCTTCATCGTAGAGGACTGCACCCCGTACCCTGTCAAGCTTGTGGGAAGAAGAGCCTGGATCTTTCTGAACAATGTCAAACCCTTTGTAGGGGAAAGCCTTCCTGCTGCACTCAACGAAGAAGAACCTACAGACAAAGAAGACGAACCGCAGCGCGTACAGACAAGATCTATGGCGAGGAAGAAGGACGCATGAGCAGACAAGTAATGAGAAAGCAAGAAAAGTGAAACTTGTAAAACAAGACATTTCCTCAAGCCAAGTGAAAAGTGTCAAAAGAACAAGCACAAACAATCAGTATAGCCTACAAAGAACGTTGTGAAAATTGTGTCCATGATTGAACTTTGTCATGCACGAAAGAAACAATAATAAGCAAGCAAACACTCTCTGCAGCCAAAAGTGCAGGGTAAATGAAGAAAATCACGCATTCATATCGCAAACGCGTTAATCTCATGAACATTTAAAACCGCACGAAGCATTCATAAGCCTAAGACTCTGGTCAGCAACAGAACCGGACATCCCTGAGAACTGAAACTGTTATCCTGAAGGACCCAGCATAAAGACTTTGTTCACGATCACATGGTTCGTCCCAGCAGAAGCCTCAAGTGGGATGTGCTCCCCTATTTTCAACTAGTTGTATTGTTCTATCCGTCACTTATAGGCAGAGAAGCCAGCGTTACTGAATTCATTCAAGACCCTGCGAACAAGAAAATAATCCGACAACTACTGACAGTCATAACAAAAACTTTAATCACACTGCCTGAACACAGTGGAAGAGATACAGATGCTTCCACCACAGCTTATCATCGACGGGATCACCTATACGTTGTTCTTCCAGATCATAAAAGAGTATCCAGGACTCGTTGGAAGAACCACTGACACCCTATCCTTCATCAGAGATCCAGAAAACAATTACTTCCTCAACCAAGTGTGGTACAAGTTGAACCACGTGGTTGCAACTCACGCAGCAGAAAAGTGCAAAACTTGTTCGCATCAAAAGAAGGGACTGTGATCAGGACCCAGCGAATGAGGCAAATGCCCCTATCACCTGAAGATACACGGCTGGCACACAACGTTTTGCTTCGATTAGTCACAGACTATCCGGAAATGGTGGGGAGACCTGCAGATGTGGACGTCATCACCTTTCTTAGGAATCCGGCCAACATCCCACACATGGGCGCACTCCTCCAAAGCATCATGCTCCAAGTGGAGCTGTCCAATTTCCAGCGAGAATTCCTGAGGAGATTTCAGTGAGACTATTGGACGAGAGACAGATCAAAGGGGAAGAACTGATCGCACTGAAAGAAAGGCCTGTGACTTCAGAGCCAAAGACCCTGAACAAATGTCATTAACACCCTCAGACAGTCGCTACGCTTTTCGAGTTTTCTTTCATCTCATCGAAAACTTACCGGAACTAGTAGGCAGACCCAGCAATGTCGACATACCCACCTTTTTAATGATCCATCAAAGACTGACCAATTAAACAGACTCCTAAGGGCTATTGCATCACAACTAAGGAGCAACTATGGACATCCACTGCTAAGAAGAGCCTTAGAAGGGGGCGTTCCAAAATAATCCTTTTCATCATTCCCAGCCGGAGACAAAGCAAGAAAACAAAGACACAGTTCTTCATGCTTTCAACATAGGACAGGTCGAGAAGAGCAGAAACAAGGATAACAACATCTTGTTCTATTTTTTCTTTTTCGTGTTCATCCTCTCTCGCAGTGGAGTAAATGGGGGAGATAGAGACTGTTCAGCGACTTGACCTCGAAGGACCAAGTGAAAGGAACAAAGACCCGAACTTCACTGCCGTGTTTACCGTTTTCAACCTTTTTCTTATTTTTTCCTACCTCCTCATATGTTCACTTTTATTTTTATTTTTGTTTTTATTTTTTCAATGGTTTATCTATGCGTGATTTGTAACAAATCCATTTTTATGGTGTCACTGCAAACAAATTCCTGCATGTCCTCAGGGCCAAGACGAATTGGGAAGGTGCCCTGGGAATGCGTTGTATACACAAATGCAGGAAGAATGTGATGTGCTAAAAACGGTAGTCTAACCTTTTTCCATAGTCTAGCAAAGGATCTGTACTCCATAACTAGAGACTTCCGTCATCACTCGCAAGAGGGGGGACATTAAACTGCACCCGTCACTTTAGTGTTTGCTGAACCTTTTAAGTAGCGAAATCAAGATAAGAAAAGAAATAAACTATTGACTATGGACTTGTTCGAGATGGGGGCCCAAAACAGTAATTTAGTTGTGCCACCAGTGGATGGGCGCCCCCGCTTTCCTGGAAGGAGGTGCTGCAAACTGTCCTTCAAGGCAATCATATGTATATGTACAGTGATTATTGTAGTATTTTTGTCGTTAACGATCAGAACTGCATTTTTTATTGGTGCACGAAGCATCCCAATGTCCGTGCATCCACCAGTTAATGGGCATCTCGGCCCCACAAAGGCACCCAGACCTTATATTGTCATCCTTGTTCCAGGAAAAATTGATGATAAAGCAAATGATTTACAGTTGAATTAAATTAGCAGTGATATGGATGCACCTGAAATTATGAATGACGAGAAAAGCTGGAGACAGGGTCAGCACGGAATGAATGATAACATAGCACTGTCCACAGCACGCACCCACACATTGAGTGCACACGAGCAAGGGTAAGTGTCAATGGCTGTGAGACCCCAGGCCGAACCGACAGAAAACAAAAAGATACCTGTGAAACGAACAGCTCCAGAGAACAGAGAACCAAGCGAGCAACAAGACAGAGATGGCATGACAAAATCCCTCAAGAGAACAGAGGAGGCCACAAAAGAACTCATGGGGAAGACACATGCGGTAGTCAAGTATGTGTTTCCACTCATACTAAGAGCAAAGAAACTACATGAGGAGCTGAGCAAGAAAACTGCAGCAACTGTGATAACGAGCACACCTGCTCCAACACCAGAAATAACGACCGAGCTTACGACACCGCCACATGTTGGACGGATGATGAGCTACATGTGGAAGGAGGTCTACGAAAGAATGCACGAGGGAAGAAGAAGAAACACAAGACCTCTCCATAGTACTGCAGGGCAGGAAATGAAACCTGCCTCTCCAAAAATAATACCTGAGAGCCTGCCGGAACGGAAGAGCAGTACAGATGCATTCAGAGACATAGTGATAGCTAACTACAGAAAAACACTAAGGATCAAGAGAAGTCCATATGAAATCGATAATGAGCTAAACGATTACTTGGACATCACAGCCCATCTCGGAAACAACATATGGAACCAGCACATGAAGGAAGTAGGACGTTGGCAGTCAGAAGGAGAATGCTTTGTCTGTACGTTACTGCCATACAGCATGGGAAAATCCAAGATCTTCGTGGCTGTAGAGATCGATGTCCCCACAGCCCACTGCATGTCACACGTGGCAATGTGCAACACCGGAGGAAAATTTATGGGAAAAGACGCCTCGTTGATATGGACCAACGAAAAGGACTACCCTGATGAAGACGGGTTTGTCCAGGACATCAAAACAAGAAACAGGGCACACACCAAGAATCACGTTATTAGATATGAAAACCCTGACGTCAAAGGATCAGGAATAAGGTGGGAAATAAACTCAAGACTGAACGTCCAAGGAAAAACGGCAGAAGAAGCTCAAATATGGAGGAACCGGGGACCAATCTGGGGATCAGTAGTTTCCCCTAACGGATGGGAGGAAGGAGTCGTAATCTGCCGAGCTTGGATGGTCATTGAAGCCTGCAAAGAAGCAATAGAAAACTCACAGAGGTTATGTAAACCTCTATGGCCGAAGTTGGTGAAGCTGTTAACATGGGTCGAAGACAGGGGAGGGCCCCTGCAAATAGTACCGTTGGAGAACCCGAAACTGTGCTTCAGAAGTAATGGCACAACGAAAATGGGGGAGAATCAAAACTGTGGACGAATATATGAGGCACCAGGAATGGCACAAGGAACCGCAGTCCTGAAGGACCACTATTGGGCGTGTGGATCCAAAGTATACATAAGACTGCCAAAAAATTGGGGGGGCATATGTACATTGGTCAATGTCCATGTTCCCGCACTGGTGATTTCAAAAAACAATCTGAATCTGGACAGCTTCCCGAAAGCAGATGCTCATCTGAGAAGGAGGAGATCCGCAGAGCTGATATCCAGAATGAAGAGAGAAAACTACAAATCAGAAGAAGCATTCTATGCGATTCCATACGAACACAGGCTGTTCAGCCTTACTTCAACAGTATTCACCACAATGCTCCTGCCACACATCCAAATTGGAGTGAATGCTAAATGGTTGCAGATAACCCGATGGGAGTTACTGCAGACCATCAACACCACAATAAAAGGATTCAATGCGATCAAAGAAGAGCTGAGAGCGGTTAGACTGATGACCCTCCAGAACAGATATGTGCTTGACATGATCACAGCAATGAATGGAGGTTTTTGTGCAAAAATCGGAGAATCATGTTGCACATTTGCACCATCGCATGGTGAGGAAAATGGAACCCTCACAGAGGCCATAAGCATGTTGACAACTTTAAAAAACCAGATGACTGATGAAACGGACGAAGTGGATGATGACAGTTGGTTTGGGAACCTATTCTCATGGGTCCCGCAATGGATGGCTGATATATTCAAGTTCCTGGGAGCCTTGCTAGCCATGGTACTGCTAGGATTCTGTGTTATCAAGATAATCATCACTCAATGCCAGAAAACTGCAAAGAGAACCATTGGGATGAAAATTATGGTCGATGTCGAGCCAGGCTGGAAACCTAGAGACCTGACAGATGAAGAAATAAAAGACTTTGTGATGGCCAGTGAATTTGCACCAGAGGGAACTAAATTCACTTATCCCAAGAAACAAAGAAGGTATGAAGGCAAATTAATTTACTGCAGTCTAAATGGACAATGCCAGTTGATGACCTGGAACAAAGATGAGCTTGTGAAAACTGCAGGAAGCTTGAAGGGGGTGATAAAGATATGGACTCCTAAAATGCACATGTTCACTCCGTCGTGTACCAGTCCTGAAGACGATGAACAAGATTCTGAGGAGTCAAAGAAGCTGAATGCAAAGGAGGAAGCAGAAGTGGTCGATGAACCGACCAGAGGGGGGAGTGTAGAGGAGGTCCCAGACATGGCCTGCACCCCTGCTCCACATTTCGAGATGCCAGCAAAGTACTCGCAAAGATATGTGACATACGAGGAGCAGCTGAACCAACAGAGGGCCTCTGCCCTCTGTACGTTAGAAGATCAGTACCTGTTGAAGTGCCCATAACCAGACAGCCCTGGGCTGCACGGTACCCAATCAGACAACCGTACCGGTCATTGGCACGAAACGACGAGTATTTACAGACTGTTCACAAGGAAACCCTGAAGTCCTTAATGGAAGGCCAATGGAAATAGACTAAGGGCCTAGGCAGCCCCGAGAACAACCAGAAGTGGCTACTGAAAGCTAGCATGCCCGTACCAGTGACTGCTAGAATAAATGTAATGGACAGAGAGGAGAGATAAAGTTAAAACGTAAGGAAACGTTGCCATGAGACAAGATGGAAGCACCGCCCTATCGAATGTGTGTAAATAAGCTTGAAACGCAAGATGCTCAGAAATCGATAATGCCTGCAATGCTTTGTAGAAGAATAGAGCTGCAAGCGCCAACCATATTTCTACCTCAATACAGCACAATGTACACATGCGACTCCATTTTGTGAAAGCACAAGTGTACCCAGGCGTCCAGGGGCCTAACAGGCTGAGTTTCGAAACCTAACAGAGGCCAGGGAAGAAGCAGGATCGAAACTTAGCAAAGAGAGGCTCATGCCGGGGAAATCGAGGTCAACCAGAGAAGGGAGGTGAGCAATGAGCTCACGAGACTCCAGCTTCAGAGCATGCCAGCCCGCCCGTGAAGGTCAAGATAAGAGAGGCCCATGCAGGTGGCCAAGTGAACACAGAATTAAATACACAAAAAGATGGCAAACTAAAACAGATTCACGGTGAACTAGCACGTGACCAGCCAGGCGCGAAGATGTATCACTGCCTGATGTCATCCAGAACCCGAGGATGCCATAACTTTTCCTGATAAGAGACTACAGATCCGAGGCCATACCCAGCCAACTAATTGACACATAGCCCTAAAACACTGATTGATGGAAAGGAGGAAGGGTGAATCTTGGGACACTAGGCACCTGGGTGTCTATTCTGCATGCTGCTAATTAAAGTGGAGATTTATGTTTAGGGGTGTAACTTGCCCAATCATGATAGACCATGTAATCTAGGGTCCTATAGACACTGTAACCAATGAGACATCGTACTTGTAGTGACGTCAATCACGTGTGTTGTAGAGGGATGGCATAGACGCCCACCCGATAAGAGTTATCCAATCCAATTGCTTTATTTCCATATACAGATATAACACCTATACTTAAGTTACCTTTCCTAACCAATTATGTTGCATGATGATTTTTTTTTATGGAAGTAGACGTCAATGATGACAAATTTTTCCCATAAAAGAGGCTGTTGTACTGAAGTTCGGGGAAGTCGGGGTGAGGCAGGTGTTTGTGATGCTGCTGATCTCCATATGCTGATGTATGTATCATTAAACAGACTTCCCTTTGCCAATTTACTGAGTCCTGATTATTGAACCTTGCTGGAGTATGTGAATCGCGCACTCTGTCCTCGCATGGTGCAGCTATCTTGTATTACTAGTTTTCGAGGGTGAGTACTGACCAATGGGCCCGTCAGGAATTTCCTCTCCTCGTCAACATATTCATCCCTCAAACCAAGCCTGAACAAATTGCTCTGAGTGATTTCAGACAATTGCGACTCAGTGTCGCTGGTGCCTCCCTTTGGAACAGCCTCCCGGCCACCTTGAAACTTGAGGAAAAACATCTTCGGTTCCGGAAACTTCTCAAGACCTTCCTCTTTGCCTCTGCCTTTGCCCCCCTTCTCTCCTGTTGATCTGTTTCTTCTCATGGCATTGTGGACCTGGCCACCCTCTGTTCTTTCGGGCCCAAGTATCTGCTCACCCTGCCACCCTCCTGCACTGCCTCCAGGCCACCATCTGCAGTAGGGTTCTGTATTTGTACCCATACAGCCCCCCTCCCACGTTTCATCTGCACTTATCAGATATACCTTTCTGACTTTCACCTGCCACTTGCTGGCTGCACTACAATGGTTTAAAGTCTTTATTTATTATTTATTCTATTTAATATTTATTTGTTTTTCTCTCCTCTGCTTCGCACTTTTCCCCCATTTTCCTTTCCCATGCACTTGCGCTTTCTTAAATGTCACTGGGCCTAGTAAGATTGCTGTTTTTTTCTGTTTTTTCTCTCCCTTGTTCCCCTCCTTTTTTGCCTGGTCACATTCTGAAACACTTGTGTACGAGCGCGATATAAATAAAATATCATTTAATTTCATTTCATTTAGTGGCCACCTGTTTAAATCTGCTGATGTAGGCTATCAGACCCTGATTCCCTTGCCTCTATATCCAGCAATAGTGTCTGGGCATTGGCAGCTTGGTTGGGGGACTTGATGAAATCAAAAAAGCCCTTTTCAAACTCTGAAAAGTTTGCCAACAAAGGACTACGGGTTGATATGCAAGGCGCTGTCTATGCCAGGGCATTTACGGTTAGATGGCTTAATATGTAATCAATTTTGGCCTTGTCACTGAGAAAGTGATTCGGTCAGAACATGAATTGCACCATGCAGTGTTTGCAAAATGTGGTCAAACATCGGGGTGGTCTCCATCGTACCTCATAGCTGTGGTCTGTCATACAACATTTTTGGAAAGGGCCACTTAGGTGGAGGCAGAAAATGCCTTCAGCTGGGCAACTTCAATGCAGAGGGCTCTTAATTCATCACAGAGTTCCTGGAGGGCATCGTTTTCATCAGAGTCTGGAGTTAGGCATCTCAATCTGTCCTGCAGTGCCCCTGCTGTGCTTTAGCACCTGTTATCCAGGACTTGAGTCGATCCGGTGTCTCCACGATGGCATGCACCCCATCTGGTCCAGTCAATGGGCAGCGTGGTGAGGACTCCTTCCCTCAAGCCAAAAGGGAAGCGGTATCTGGGGAGGATGTCCACGTTTGATATTTCCCCCTTTTGCAATTTTTATAGACAGGGAAGTCTGTCCACAGGAGATCTTCATGAGGGAGTCCTGGCATCACAATCATTGGTAGGGAGAGCTTTTCGCCCAACACCTGGATCCCCACTTTGGCTTGGGGCTATACATTGGTGTCCCAGGCACATTGGTGGTCCTCATTCCGGGACATTATTCATGGAATGAGCTCTTCTGTGGTTATCGGGTCCGACCTGATGGTAGTCCTTCAGATTCTAGAGTCATATAATTCTGTGGCAGCTCTCCCCTGGACCATAACAGGAAGATGGGATTTGCAATCTGCCTCATCGGTTGTATAGACTGTCCAAGATGGTGGGTCAGGGATGTCTTCCTCATCTGGAAAAGATCTGGGAGGTATTCTGGATCTGCCAGGTCAACCTCCTATTATAAAGTGACCTCATGGAGAGGATTGTCCTGACCACTGAGGTTCTAGTATCCAATCTCCGTAGGTTCTTCCTTGTGTGCTTACGGACAGAACCCGGCGACATGTCTGCGCTTTCTGCCTTTCATTGACCTCCATGTCAAAAGCATAACATACACCTCTGTCCTGATGCGGACCCGTCAATGGATCCCCCCACCAACTTGGTAACTCCGATTTTCAATCTAAGTAAACACACATTACTGCCTGATGAAATAAAGGTTTTGTCTAAAAGACTATCCTTTGTTCCTACATCTCGAGCAGATTCTTTTCAAACAGAAATTGAAATGCGAAATTTCTTTTGTGTCGTCAGACTACGCTACTTCTTCCAATAAAAAAAACGACCCAGTTCCAGACAACGATAACAGATCAGGTAAAAAAACACCGTCCAATTTCACTCCTCTGCAATCGATGGTATCACCTGAAATACTTGCTTTCGAAAACAAAATATTAAGAGAAATGAAATTTTTGTGTACTAATAAAAGCAAACACAAAAATAATCTTTCAAAAGCCGAACAACTGGCTTTAAAAAATTTGGAATCGAACCCCTTATTTGTAATCAAACCCGCCGACAAGGGCGGAGGCATCGTACTGTGGGGAGTTGACCTGTACAACACAGAGATTAATAAACAACTATCTGATCTATCAGTCTACAAACCGATTCTGATTGATCCTACCACCACAATCATGGAGGAAATAGCTAGTCTGATGGCACATGCTGCTGACCAGGGATGGATCAATGATGAAGAGAAACTATTCTTGGTCAACAAATATCCGGTAACTCCGGCATTCTACTGCTTGCCAAAAATACATAATCACCTTACCTGTCCGCCGGGACGGCCCATAGTTTCAGCTATCGGTTCACTCCTAGTGTATGCAGATGTGTTCCTTAGACCCTTTGTTAACCAAATGAAATCATCCAAGATTCCACCTCAATGATAAAAATCCTGGATTCCATCATAATTCAGCCGGATGACCTTTTTGTCACCCTTGACACCACGTCACTCTATACTAATATACCTCAGACGAAATGTATTGATGTCATGCTGAAACTATTGGAAACACGGCCTGAGAAGCAACCACCCTCGGCATTCATCGCCGAATGCATACGCATGGCTTTAACTAAAAACTTTTTCATTCACAACAGCTCTTTCTATCAACAACTGAATGGCACGAGTATGGGGGCCACTTTTGCCCCAGATTTGGCAAATTTATATATGGACCACTTTGAGAACACCCATATATATAATGACACCAATCCCTTTGGCAAAAATATCCACACATGGCATCGTTATATCGATGACATCTTTATGATCTGGCGCGGTACTACGGAAGAACTCACAAGCTTTAACACCTGGCTCAATCAATGTGAGTTATCTCTCCATTTTACTTGGCAAGCGAATAACAGAGAAACACCTTTTTTTGGACCTTCTCATATATCGCCGCACATCTAATAATACAATTGGAACCAGTCTCTATAAAAAGCCGACTCAAAAAAACACACTACTCCACTTTGGCAGTTTTCACCCCCAATCTCTGAAAGAAAATCTCCCCTTTGGGCAGTTCCTTAGGATCAGGCGGAACTGCTCTGAAAAACAGGACTTCCAAGTCCATAGTAAAACACTAAAGGACAATCTAATTGCCAGAGGGTACCCTCCGCACACCATTAGGAGGTCGTATAAGAGGGCGAAAAACATTCCAAGAGCTGACTGCCTTTCTAAACAAGACCGAACTAAACTAGACAAAATCACATGTGTGACAACGTTCACCCCTGTCAGTAATGCCTTGAGAAGATCCATTTTAAAAAACTGGAAAATGATAAACAGAGTCTTTTTCCATTCCACCTCCCCGGTTTGCTTTTAAACGGCTACAAAATCTTGGTGATAGACTAGTACATACATATCCCAGACAGCCCACCAAAGCACCTACACAACCAACACTATGGGGTTTGCCCCCAGTTGTAGGCCACTTTAAATGTGGAAAATGCTTGATGTGCAATTACACCGAAAATGCTAAAAGTATCAAGCTAAAAACCGGCATTTGGACGTTCAAATCATTCTCAAATTGCGCAACCAACTGGGCTATCTATTGCATCATCTGCCCATGCAAACTTATGTACATTGGCAAAACAAAACGCACTGTCAGAACTAGTATAGGGGAACATCGCTCCTGCATCAAGAATAACATTAAAGATAAACCACTAGTAGACCATTACAGTAAGATGAAACATTCACACGACGACATGACATGGTTTGTCTTACAAACCCTTGATGCACACCCCCGAGGGGGAGACAGGGACCTTAACCTGCGGAAATTAGAGCAAAAATGGATTTACAAACAAGATTCTATGAAGTGTGGACTAAATCTGTATATTGAATGGAACTTGTTTGTACATAAATAGGCTCCGGAGTGACACACATGGGCTGTAGCACTTTCTCCCATTGGGCTTCTCATAATCAGTTAGCTCCCATACATGGGGCCACTTCCATCTTTCAGCTCATGCAGGTCTACACTGTATAGTACCTGCCCTCTCTTATTCATTCCCATTGCCATGTGGGTATTAGCCATTGATATCTTTCAGACATGCCAACTACTACACTGGGCTTTTTGACACATGCAAGCGTGTGATGGCTTCTATAGGTCATTTTATGACTGTATTTTTCATCCAGTGAAGTTTGCCGCAAATAAAAATGTCAGAGACATGTTTCTTTCTGAGTGGTGCACTTTTTTGCACCGAGTCTTGCTAGTACCACCGCGTTTATATATAGTTGGCTTCCCTTTTTTTGGACACTCCAAGATGGCTGACTCCGTTTATCAGCTGATGGAGTTCCATACTGTCCAATACGGGGCCTCACTGATCCATTCCCGATGTCAAAGGGTTAGTAGCCACTGACACGCAACACGAAGCACGGCCAGTCTCTAAGGCTTTGACACACGTGTTTGCCCCTCCTTGGTGCAACTAGACTATCCACTCAGTAACATTGACCACTCAGGCACAAATACGAAATTGCATTTCGTTTACTGTGTTGTGTTCTAATCTGTTTAACATTACCGCACCGATAGAAGAATGGCCTGATGTATACATTCTAAGATGGCCGACCTTCTTCTGCAGCTCATTCATGGTATCACGCGAGTATGTAAGGACGTGATAGACATCACATGATCCACTGGATCCATTCGAACTTGGCGATGCCGCTACAACAGAAGGACAGAGAGCTCTAAATTTGCAAGTAAGCCGATCCTTACCCAAACTACAGAATAGTTTAATACAGGAAGCGTAACAAGGACGCTTCACTGAACAGTGCTTTGTTCACTTTCCTGTGTCCTTTAGAACGCCGCTAATATTTGTGCCAGAGTCGGGACGAACTTCACCAACAGTGTGGTTACGCCCATTCCGAATAAACTACCACTGCCTTCTCCAATGTGACTATCTATAGAAGGTAGGAGGACATATACATGTACTTCTGTATAATACTACATGGGATAGCACCCAGGTACCTGATGACGCATTTTCTTGCGTCTCTCGTTTTCTTTTGTGTCTCTCACACAGCCAACTATGGCCATTATTGGCATTTTTGTGCCCTTCCAGACTTACATGGAGTGCTAATCCACAGCACCTGACCCACATAGAACACCTTCTTGAAGTTCTACCGTAAGGCACCATGCTAATTATTAATGTTTTTGTTAAAATGGGGCAAGTGTATAACTAACATCTGCTGTCCTATGGTATCGCATTAAATGTGAAATTATACAAATATGTAAAAAGAATACACACTAAATAGCCTAATGACATATATGTTAAAAATTTAAAGAGATTGAATTTTGAATATATCCAGGTTGCACACTAGTCACGATATGCAAGGGCTGGTTTTCATTTTGAACTGTTGTGGCATTTGTCACTTGTGCCATTTACAATATAGCTAGTTTTTAACATACATGTTTGTTTGTCTGGAGAGTTACATCCTTAGACATCCTATACTTACAATGAAGAATAAGACACCTGGGTCAAAGCTGTCGTTTTTCTGTGTCCTGACGAAAGCCTTATCTGGTCCTACATTCATCTAATGGACAACAGTCACCCTTAAACTCTTGAAGACTGTCTTTTAAGACTGGAAACAGAATCATCCTGTCAACACACTCCCCACACGGGTTCATGTTCACACATTGTCCCGACTGGGGCCTTTGTAGAAGTACTACCATCCTTTGTCTATGATATGAAGTCACTCTTGTCATTACTAACATCACCTTTGAAAATATAATAGGGTTGATGTATAACTTGAATCAAGCAAATAGATTCACGTGATTGTTTACACATGATTCCTTGCTTTACAGGACTGTGATTTCTTTCTGTTTTGTGGTATGTTTTTTTAACAATTGAACTGATCATGTTCCATTCTTTTAACATGTATTAGAAAAATGAAATATAAAAAATGGTTTTCTCTGATTGACTAGCTTATGTGCACTTCTTGTGATATTTGTTTTGATACAAGAATGTGATTCACCTTTTGCCTCCACCTAGTTCACATATACCAGTTCAGTAGTGTGACACCAGTAGGTAGTTTGTTTTGGGAATCCTCCTTTGTTCATCTGCTGTGTCAGTATCCTGATCTTCAGCTCCTGCTCTTCAGTGGCACAGAGCAGGTTCAGACGTCAGAGGCACCCTCTCTGACCGCTGCTGTGACAGCAAAGCCACTGCAGTGGCTGCATTTCTGTCTCTATCAAAACCATACTAATTATGCTAAACTATCACCTGGTGGCAGGATAATATGGAACTATTAGTCATACCTAGGTTCCGTTACAGTGGTTGATAGTTCACATAATTGTTAAAGCCACATCTGATTTGTAGAATATCAGTGCCATGGATCCAAGATGGCCGCCGGGGTGAGGAGTCGCAGCTAAACCGCGCTCCGCCCGGGCCGCCAAAAATAGCACGACCGAAGCCGTGACGGACTGCGTTCCGCGCCCCCGACCACAAATTACCCCCCCCATACATTCCCCCCCAGCGAGGAAGCAGGCGCTGCGGCGAAGCGAGCGCCGCCGTAAATCGAAAGGGCGAGGTTGACTGCCCCTCCCCCATCGGCGCCGGAGGAGACTCTCAGACGTCGTAGGGGCCCATCCAGCGCGGCATCGGGAGTCCGGGAAGCACCGGCTGCGAGAGAGCGAGATTGGGGACACAGCGGACCCGGAGGACAGAACCGCCCCCACGTCACCCCACACCGCCCCGAAGCGAGGGAAGAGCGGCGTGCAGCCGAGCCGCGGCGGCGCCGGGAGAAAACAGCGCGAGCAGGGCGGACCGCAGGAGAGGAGCAGCGGGGGCCGCCCTGCACAGAGCGCACAAGGAGAACGAAGCGCAAAAGGTGAGCCGGCCGGGGGGGGGACCAGAAACAAGGCACCCGCCCGCGCGTACACACCCCGGGGGGGACCCAAGACAACAAGAGGACAAAAAAAAAAAAAAAAAAAAAAAAAAAAAAAAGACATACCTCTCTCTCCGGCACCAACTAGATCCCCCCGGAGACACAAGGAATCACAACACAAGTCCCCCCCACCCACGCAGGCAGGATTCAAGGCCCACAAGACAGGGGTGAGGAGAGGGGGGAAACCCAGGAAGGAGAAACACACTACTGCAGAACCCCCAACAGATAAGAACCTCTCGGAGGTCAAGCAAGCGAGGAGGCCCCACCGGAGGGCTACAAGAGGGCGCAGGAGCCCCATAGATTGTCCGCCGGAGCGCCCGACCATGTCTAGAGCAAAAGGAAAGGGGAACCCCATCCAGCAGACTCCCCAAACGGTGAAACAAGGGGCCGATATCCTACAAATGTGGTCAACAGAGGGGACACCACAACCGAGAGGGAGAAACCAGGGAGACTCCACGGGGGAGGCGGAACCACTATCCCAGCAACAGCAACCACTGACCAGGGAGGACATGCAAACCTGGTTCATGGACCTGCAGGAAAAATTCATGTCTACAGTCCAGGAACAATTTACATCCATGAAGAACGAAATGAAACAAGCGGTTCAAGACATGAGAACTGATATAAACAACCTAGAAGAAAGAACAGATATAATGGAAAAAATGGTGCAAAGCCTGGAAGAAGACACGAGACAAACAAGCGAAACGCAAGAACACCTGGTAACACTCACCCACAACTTGGAACTACAATGTGAGGATTTGGAGAACCGCTCTAGACGCTCCAATATCCGAATCAAGAACATGGCGGAATCAGTGCTAGACAAAGACCTGAAGAAAGCAGTGGGCGAAGTGTTCAGAGACATTCTGGGAACACAAGACATTGAAGATATAGGAATCGACAGAATCCATAGGGTGGGACCGAAAAGAGCTGGGGCCCCAGGGGAAAGACCTCGAGATGTCCTGGTGGCTCTATCTTCCTACCCGCAGAAAGAACAGATTCTTAGGAGAGCCAGGGAATTGGAGCATATAAAAATGAATGGGCAAGACATCCAATTGTATCAAGACTTGGCACTAATAACCCTCCAAAAAAGGAGAGCAATGGCCCCACTGGTGAAAGTGCTAATAGAAAAACAAATCCGCTACAAATGGACCTTCCCATTTGGGTTACTGTTTACATGGGAAGGAAAACAGAAAAGAGTGACCACACTGGAAGAAGGCCTCAGTACAATGGGACTACAAGATGAAGAGATGGAACAGGGGGAGGCCACAAACAAGAGAGAGCGAACGAGAAGACCTATGGGCTGGGAATACACCAAACAGAAGAAGGCAAACGCAGAGAGGGACACCCGGAGAAAGGTACCATGAAGAACACAAGAAAAACATATACTTGGGGAACAAATATGGAAACGCTGCTACTGAGACCCAGTCGGGGGGGAGCATGGGAACGGAGCCGAACGGACAATTCAAGGACGGCGTTCTGGTCGAGACCCAACGATCTGGAACTCGCTAAAGACAAATGATTCAATGGGGTTTAGGAATCCCCATAACATACCCCCCGAGGGTATGGAGGGCAGGGAGCGAAGGGCGCAACGCCCTAGTGTCAATAGGAACCCTCGCCCTACTCGGGGGACAGTTTGGTTGTTTTAATGTTCAAAGTTGGGGGGGAAGGGAAGTTCAAGGGAAGGGAAGGGATCGGAAGAATCAAAGTGTTGAATCGAGAATAGAAGGGGACCGAATGCAACAACATACAGACAAAATAGAATGGGGATGATACGCTGTTTGACCTACAATATTAGGGGCATGAATCACCCAACAAAAAGAGCGAAACTGGAGAAACAGTTAAAAATGGGGAAGGCGGATATACTACTCCTCCAAGAAACCCATATCAAAACTAAGGATAAGCAAAAAATGCGGATAAAAGGATACAAAATATGGGCACAGGCAACGACAACGGAGAAAAAAGCAGGAGTCCTGATAGCGATAAAAGAAGGAAAACACATAAAACCACTAGACACTATAATAGATAAGGAAGGAAGATATGCCTTCGCCAACGTGGAAATCGAAGGATATCGCATAACACGCGCCTCAATATATGCACCCAATCAGGGACAGGATGGCTTTCTCAGAGACGCATTATCGAAACTGGAAGACTTCGCTAGAGGAGAAGTGATATTGGGGGGGGATTTTAACTTGGCGTGGAACCCACATCTAGATAGGAGCACAGGAAACATACATGGACAGGGGGCGCCATCAAAACGTCTGAAACAACAAATGGACCAAATGGCTCTGAATGATGCATGGAGGGAACTGAAGGGTGAACAGAGGGGATACACATATTTCTCACATGTTCACAATTCTATGTCCAGGATCGACTATCTCTGGGTGTCGGTGGGGTTACTGGGAAAGATACAAGGGATAGATAAGGGTACAATAGCCCTCTCGGACCATGCCCCTCTATGGTTGGACGTGACTCTCCCAGGGAGGAAGAGCGGGCTATGGAAATGGAGGCTACCGCAGGAGTTGATCCAAGACCCAGTTACAGGGGAGGCCATAAGGGAAATGATAGAGGAATACTTCACACAAAATGATACAGGGGAGGTTGCAATGAGCGCAGTTTGGGATGCGTTCAAAGCAGTTTTGAGGGGAAAAATGATAGCGATGAAAATCACGAGAGATAAACAAAGACATATGTGGGAAAAAGACCTGGAAAAAACAATCGAAGAGATCCAAGAGAAATTGACGATAAAACCCACAAAGACATAAAAAAAATCATTAAAACATACACAAGGCCAACTAGAGATGCTACGCACGAAGGGCGCAGAAAGGAACCTACTCTATCTGAAACAGAGATACTATATAAGAGCGAACAAAGCGGACAGACTCCTAGCACGACAATTAAGAGCGAAACAAAAAGAAACAACGATCAAGGCCATATGCGATGCGAAAGGGGTCATTCAAACTTCTACGCATGACATGGGGGAGACACTGAGGCAATATTATCAAACGCTCTACTCCACAGAACACCCCAATATAAACGCCCAAGCTTCATACTTAAAGGCCCTAAAGATCCCGAAAATCTCAGAAGAAGACAAACAGTCACTAGAGACCCCTATCAGTGAAGAGGAAGTCAATAAAGCCATAAAAGGACTCCCAAGGGACAAAGCTCCAGGCCCAGATGGGTTTACGGCCCTATTTTATAAAAAATATGCAAACATATTGACTCCGATCCTAACAAAACTCCTGAACTCATTCAAGGACACCGGTAACGTGACCCCCACAATGAATGAAGCGAAGGTGCTGGTGTTTCACAAACCAGGCAAAGATCCAATAAACCCCGCATCATACAGACCAATCTCCCTAATCAATCTAGATGCAAAAATATATACGAAAATCCTGGCAACTAGGATTATCCCCGCTCCTCCCAAAACTGATAAGCGGGGATCAATCAGGCTTCATTCCCGGCAGGCAAACCCACGATAATACTAGGAGGCTAGCCCATCTGGTCGAAAAAATAGGGATATCCCACACCCCAGCGATACTACTGTCAGTAGACGCCGAGAAGGCTTTTGATAGAGTGGAGTGGTCAATACTGTTTAGGGTCCTGGAATCCATGGGGTTTGGGGAACAATTTATCGCGAGCATCAGAGCAAACTACAACTCCCCATCTAGCAGAATAGTCATTAATGACAAGCTTACTGGCAAGGTGACGATAACGAGAGGAACGAAACAGGGTTGCCCCCTATCACCACTATTATACGCTCTTTTCCTAGAACCCCTCCTAATTAAAATACGGGAGTCAATTCACATCAAAGGGATAGAAATGGCAGGTCAGCAACACAAAGTAATTGCGTATGCGGACGATATGCTAATAACCTTAGAGGACCCGGAATCCACATTATCAGCCACAGTTAGAGAATTAGAAAATTATGGGACCATCTCAGGGCTAAAAATAAATAGAAAGAAATCAGAGATCCTCATCCTGGCAGGGGATAGAACGAACATAGAAAGGGAAGCAAAAATACTGGACCTCAAGCTAGTACAGGAAGGTATAAAATACCTGGGAATAATTGTACCTCCAAAAATAGAACAATTCTATGGGGAAAACTACCCGTCGCTAATTACAAAAATCCGAAAGGAATTAAATAGATGGAAGCCACTACAGATATCCTGGTGGGGCAGAATACAATCAGTCAAGATGACCATCCTCCCAAAGGTACTATATTATTTTCAGGCTCTCCCGGTGGGAGTCCCAGACACGTTCTTCAAAACCTTAACAAAATTGGTATCGTCCTTTATATGGAAAGGAAAAACGCCGAGAATAGCAAGGATGGTCCTCACGGCCCCAACCAGAGAAGGAGGAATGGCGCTCCCCCATTTTAGAAAATATTACCAGGCAGCACAGCTTAAAGTCCTGAGGGAGTGGGTGGGGGAGAATCCCCAACAGATATGGGCCAAACAAGACAGAGCAGTAGCCAGGACCCCACTGGTAGAACTCCTCTGGAAACAGAGGCAGCACAGGCACGAAAATTTAAGATTAAGCGAAATCATGAAAACCACGCTGGAAGCATGGGATAGCCAAACAAGAAAAGGCATAATGACCACGGCGATGGGACCATTTACACCCATCTGTAGAAATCCACTATTTCCACCGGGGATGGAGCAAGGGGCTTATGACAGTTGGGAGAAGGTGGGCATTACTAAAATAGGCGAGATGTTTGAGGACAAGGAAGTCATCTCCCTAGAGTCGTGCCTGGCAGGTAGGAGAATCCCCAAAAGCGATAGATATAGGTATGAACAGCTAAAGCACTGGCTAAACTCTCCGATAATCACCGAGGCAGCAACCAGGGACCTTACAAACATACATCACATCCAACACGGGGGAGAGAAAGTGGGTATCAACTCTATACAAATACATAAACTCACAAGGGGAAAGCATTAAATGGTCATACAGAACAAAATGGGGCAGAACATTGAGGGAGGAGCCAACGGATAAACAATGGGAAGACCTATGGAAGCATATCCCCAGAATGACCCGATCGGCACAAACTAGAGAGATGTGGGTCAAAGTTATGACACAGTGGCACTACACTCCAGAGAGGCTCCATTCAATGTACCCAAACACACCCAATCACTGCTGGAGAGGATGTGACGAAGCGGGAACATGGAGACACATATGGTGGGACTGTAAAAACATTAGACCCTTTTGGGAAGAAGTGAAAAATGAGATGGGCAAAATATTCCCGGATGTGGGGTTGATGGGGGATGAAGTGTGGCTCTGTGGAATTAGAGACGATACAGCGAGGCAATACAGCAAAACGTAATGGAGAACTTTCATGGGACTACTTATAGCAGCATGGACCACCATTGCACAGAACTGGAAAAACAAAAATACCCCACTGACCTACACCTGGCTTCAGAAAATATGGGCCCATATAACAATGGAGAAAATTACTCACAAACTTCAAGGAACAGGAGACCAATTTGTAAAAGAATGGGAAGGGACCCTGCAATACCTCCAGTCAGACTTTATGGAGCAATGGTGCCCCCATAACATAAAAATCTCAGACATATTCAACGCATAATCAGGAACCCGGGACAAAATGACTTCATCCGACCCGAGGGGAGGGAGGGGGAGGGGGGAAGGGAAAGTTATAAGTTTCAATGTTATCTTCTTTATGTAATATCGATGTAAAACTAATAAATACAAGGTTTTTAAAAAAAAAGAATATCAGTGCCATTCCTGTGAGCTCAGGCCAGCTATGAGAGGTGATGTGTATTCCAGGCACTTGACTGTCTGCATTCCAGTGAATGGGACAAAAGCCAGGATGCCTTCCTCTGTTAAAACTCTGGGAGGATGGGAAACGTCTCCCAGCCAGATTAGAAAAGGAAATCTCATGGGAGCTTGGCTTCAAAGAGCGACTCCCATATCCAAGGTCTGCCTCACATTAAGGGGTTGCACCACAGAGGGCCTTTTAAGCTGCAGTCTTGGAAAGGGGGCACAGTTAGGAAAATCCGCTAATAAGGATTTTTTCATTTAGATTTTCTGTAGGCTTTTCTCTCCTTTCTGTCCCCTTCACATCTTGCGGAACAAGGCACCCTGGGTATGATATCAGGAGGCAAGGGTCACTTGCACCCTTTAAACTAGGCTTGCTTTCATCCAATACTTCTTTGATTAGCTTTTGGACCTTCAAGGAAATCAGGATGAATTACTTTGGACCCTGTTGGAAGAGCAGTCTTTTCCAAAACCCTCTGCCAGAGGTGAATACAAGTGTAATACAGCAGAGGAAAGCTCTACTCCCTACCTATACCCAAAGCACATTGGAGGTTACTTTTTCAGAGGACTGGAGCCTCTCTGCTCTCAGAGACCTCTATACTAGCCCAACCTCCCTAGGCTAAGGCAGCATATACTGAAAAGGATCTATGGCAATTCGCCTCTGAACAAGAGTACCAACAGCACACCCAGACATGTGTTTCAGGCTGAAACACGTGTCTGGGGTTGCTGTTGGTACATTTGTTCAGAGGTGAATTGCCATATCATTTCGGTGGTGGACTTCCCATGTGGGGTGGGACAAAGACTGATATGCAAATGGATATTTCCATTCTGTGAAAGGTACAGTGAGCTAAAGTGTGGCTGTGTACTCTCGAGTGGGCACTTTCTCAAGAACAGGCCATTTAGCCGTGTTTGTTTTCGCAGAGGGGGACCTGTGACTCTTTTTTGATAGACTGAACAGGACTCACCTTGCCCTAAAGGCTTCTGCAGTGGGACTCACAGCATCCAGAGGGCCAAAGCAGCTAGGTCTCCTGCATTTATCACCCAAACCACTTTGACCTGCATTCGTACTGGTGCTGGCACTCACCTTCGAAATATGAACGCTGTTGCTGCCTCATTGAACTAGCTCAACACTGCATTGCCCCCAGCAGAACCACGTCACCTGTTTGGCTCGAGCACCAGTGCCCCATGCAGATGACTCCAAACCGCCACACCACTGAACCAAGCATTAAACTAACAGGACCTTTCATTGTAGCTTGATTCCAACCGCTGCAGCTTCATGCCACCATTCAGCCCGAACCAACAGTACTCATTATCTCGAACCACAATCGATAATCAAACTGCTCCTGGTGATCCATCAACCTGCATTACCCGATGCCACATTCGAACAGCATGGGCACCGCTCGAACCCGACTTGATGCTGACTCACCACCTGGGATCAACGCGACTTGCCGCACTTGCACCCAGTTTGACCCACAAGCATCACATCTCCTAGCCCCACCAAACTGTCTAAGAATTGGAATCTGGTACTTTTAAGAGCCCCTATCACCTTGATCCGTTCTTAGGCCCTAACGACTGGTTAAAGACCCGGTGCACCTTTTTCCACAAGAAACATATCGTTAAAAGTGATATTGTTGCAATTCTTGCCTTTTTCCTCCGAGCTAAAGTATTCTGAGTGCCTACACATATTTGTTCTTCATTTTCTATCTTCTTGTACAGGAATGGGTTTTTAAAGTGATTGTAATAGCTGAATAATTGATTTTTTTAAATTAAAGTATGTATATTTGTATAGAACCTATTGGACATCATTTTGTTTTGGAATTGTTGTACTGTTGTTGTTGGGTTGCTACTGTCTCACATTCACACCCCTTCCAAGAGATTATCCTTCCTTTGGCCCACGTTACCACAAAGAGCAAGGAAGGTGTACCTTTTGGCTGTGCCTGTTTCCACTTTATGATTGGGTTCATGCTTGGTTTGTAGATGTGTGGTGACAGAATAGGTGGTTTGGCCACTACTCATCCTTGCACTCCTGTAGAATAGGAGTCATTTTGTCACAGGAAGCACAGCCCATTTCTATTTGTGCCACTAGTTTGTTCCTCCTGTTCCAGGCCAGGTCTTGTCCATTTGGCCCAGGTGCATTTTGGTACTTGTGCTTTTTCTCTGAACTATACTGCTTCCCAGGAACTATTATCTGTGATGCTGGAAATGCATTGGAGGGACAGGGCCTCCCTGGCGTTGTCCTGTAGTCCTTTTTCATATGTGTTCTGTATTGTTTTCTTCCCAGGAGTCCATGTGGGACTACTGGCAGTGCAGCTCTTCCTATTTTTGGTTTGGTGTACAGACCCTTGGGGTACCGTTATGGCACCCATTGGTGGGGGTACAACCCTGTGCTACTAGTGTATGTTTTTGGGCACCTGTGTGTGACCCACAGAGCAGGGTATGGGCTGGTGGCAGCTCCATGCTGAATTGAACAGGTGCTCTGAGTATCCTCCATTTTGGGGATACCAAGGACCTGCCATTAGAATCAGTTGATTCCTGATAGGAAACAAGATTGCCCGTGTGGCCTCCTGCTTTCTATTGCCTGTTACTTGTTTTTCACAAAGTCCTGGGAAACCCTGCCTCTGTCCTTTCCTCCTGACTGGTGTTGGGTGGAAGTTCCATATATGGTGTTATGCGGAAGTCCAGGCCAGACTGGTTGGAGCCTTCCCAATGACTGTATGTTGTGGCTACGCCTATGGGGTGGGACCTGTGTTAATGGAGTGTGTGATGAGTACGCATTCCGTGTTGTGGGTGTCTAGTATCTGGCGTTTGACACAATGACTGAGACTGCCCTGCCGAAACTGGTATGAATGCAGTGTGTAGTGCTGAATGGCAGAGCGCTTGTCCGAATCCACATTCTGTGTTGTGAGTGTCTGGATGGAGAAGAATGGCCTGAATGCACTGTGTGCCTGATTGGCTGCCTGACTACCTGAATGCCCTTCTGAGTGATTGGTTGCCTGAGTGTGACCCAGCAGAGTGAATAGGAGATGAGCAGTATATCTGGGGGCCTCTCACAGCTAGAAATAGTTCAGAAGCTGAAGTTGAAACTGATGCTTGACTTTGAAACACACTGGAAGAAGAACTGCTGCTGCTGTCCTTCGCTAATCTGAAAGCTGCTGTGCCTTCAAGGAACTGATCCAAGAGAGGACCTGGCTAGGAGACCTCTTCCTGAGCTTTGAATGACCATTGTGCACCAGCTGATCTTTGCCAAAGCTCCCTGGGCGTCAGACCCTGTAAAGGCTGCCGACCAGAGACAGGGACTGCCACGGAATCACAAAGAGAAGCGCTGGGACATTGAAGTCCATCACCATTGACGACCGCAGTCGCCGACCGGAGCCGGAGTGCTCTTTTGCCTATGAACATTGAAACAAGGACTCCCTTGCTCATCTTCATCGACCGCTTTCGTCCTGCTGGAGTAAGTCAAGGCTGCCGACGACCGAGGAGAATCCGCCGGTGGGTTTCCCGCCACTCAAAGACCTCAGAGACGCTGACGAAGCTACTGAAGCCAGCCATGGTCTTGTCCCGTTCCCCAACGCCAGACGCCGATGACCCGACGCCCTTGCTGGACCAAAGTTCTTCATTGACTCTTTGCGGCAAAGGACACTCGTCGTCGAGGTGCACCGCATGCCTTAGCCTGCAGAACGTTTTCGATCGATCGTCAAGGAGCACCGCAAGAACCGAAGCTGCTGCTGCAACGACAGTGTTCACCCTTTTTCTTCGTTGGATCTCGACAATCTGTGGCTCCTGCCTTAAAGGGAGCCGCTCAAGAAGGATCCATCGACGACCAGGTACATTGGGGTTGTAGAACTATTTAGAAGGAAATAATACTCTTGTGAACAATATCTGGACTGGGCTTGTACGATATCTTTATATATAGGTTGCCTAGGTGGGGGGATACTCACACAGAACTGTGTCTAGGTAACGGGCCAGTATTCTGCCTATTGTTCTAACTAACTGCTTTCCTCCTCTGTCTATTGTTGGTTCTCTTTATTACTTGATTTGTGTGACATTTAAACTAAGTCCAGTTGATGCACTATAATGAAATCTGATAGTAATTGTGGTACCATGTAGAACTGTGTATATATTTGCCATTGTAGATTAACTGAGCACAAAGTGAGTTATTGTGATTGTGTATATAACCTTAAACCTTTATTATATAAAGACTGTGTTTTAACTAATACAGTGTGTTGACATTCATTTGAGGGGGCTTGGGGACTATGCGGTACTTAAGAACCAGCCCACATCACCTCCTGAGAAGCTAGGCCTTGTTTGCTCGACCATAGCTACTGTAATTGAGAATCTTAGCTGGGGTCCTCTGTGCCTCTCCTCTACCATATAGAGAGCAAGAGTACAGACACCCCCCTCCAGTCTTTACATTATCCATCCGAGGTGTACAAAGGGTCTGGTTCATTCTGTAGTTGTGGTCTCTTGTGAACAATGTGGAAGAGAATAGACAGAGAGCTGGCCAGGACAAGGGTTAAAAGGCATTGGTTTAGGGAAAGGGGCACCAATGTGCATACTCTGCTCCAGGCAAACCAGGGAGACGGACACAGGGGTCACCCTCAACTTCCCTGAGAGGTGATGTGTATTCCAGGCACTTGACTGTCTGCATTCCAGTGAATGGGACAAAAGCCAGGATGCCTTCCTCTGTTAAAACTCTGGGAGGATGGGAAACGTCTCCCAGCCAGATTAGAAAAGGAAATCTCATGGGAGCTTGGCTTCAAAGAGCGACTCCCATATCCAAGGTCTGCCTCACATTAAGGGGTTGCACCACAGAGGGCCTTTTAAGCTGCAGTCTTGGAAAGGGGGCACAGTTAGGAAAATCCGCTAATAAGGATTTTTTCATTTAGATTTTCTGTAGGCTTTTCTCTCCTTTCTGTCCCCTTCACATCTTGCGGAACAAGGCACCCTGGGTATGATATCAGGAGGCAAGGGTCACTTGCACCCTTTAAACTAGGCTTGCTTTCATCCAATACTTCTTTGATTAGCTTTTGGACCTTCAAGGAAATCAGGATGAATTACTTTGGACCCTGTTGGAAGAGCAGTCTTTTCCAAAACCCTCTGCCAGAGGTGAATACAGGTGTAATACAGCAGAGGAAAGCTCTACTCCCTACCTATACCCAAAGCACATTGGAGGTTACTTTTTCAGAGGACTGGAGCCTCTCTGCTCTCAGAGACCTCTATACTAGCCCAACCTCCCTAGGCTAAGGCAGCATATACTGAAAAGGATCTATGGCAATTCGCCTCTGAACAAGAGTACCAACAGCACACCCAGACATGTGTTTCAGGCTGAAACACGTGTCTGGGGTTGCTGTTGGTACATTTGTTCAGAGGTGAATTGCCATATCATTTCGGTGCTGGACTTCCCATGTGGGGTGGGACAAAGACTGATATGCAAATGGATATTTCCATTCTGTGAAAGGTACAGTGAGCTAAAGTGTGGCTGTGTACTCTCGAGTGGGCACTTTCTCAAGAACAGGCCATTTAGCCGTGTTTGTTTTCGCAGAGGGGGGCCTGTGACTCTTTTTTGATAGACTGAACAGGACTCACCTTGCCCTAAAGGCTTCTGCAGTGGGACTCACAGCATCCAGAGGGCCAAAGCAGCTAGGTCTCCTGCATTTATCGCCCAAACCACTTTGACCTGCATTCGTACTGGTGCTGGCACTCACCTTCGAAATATGAACGCTGTTGCTGCCTCATTGAACTAGCTCAACACTGCATTGCCCCCAGCAGAACCACGTCACCTGTTTGGCTCGAGCACCAGTGCCCCATGCAGATGACTCCAAACCGCCACACCACTGAACCAAGCATTAAACTAACAGGACCTTTCATTGTAGCTTGACTCCAACCGCTGCAGCTTCATGCCACCATTCAGCCCGAACCAACAGTACTCATTATCTCGAACCACAATCGATAATCAAACTGCTCCTGGTGATCCATCAACCTGCATTACCCGATGCCACATTCGAACAGCATGGGCACCGCTCGAACCCGACTTGATGCTGACTCACCACCTGGGATCAACGCGACTTGCCGCACTTGCACCCAGTTTGACCCACAAGCATCACATCTCCTAGCCCCACCAAACTGTCTAAGAATTGGAATCTGGTACTTTTAAGAGCCCCTATCACCTTGATCCGTTCTTAGGCCCTAACGACTGGTTAAAGACCCGGTGCACCTTTTTCCACAAGAAACATATCGTTAAAAGTGATATTGTTGCAATTCTTGCCTTTTTCCTCCGAGCTAAAGTATTCTGAGTGCCTACACATATTTGTTCTTCATTTTCTATCTTCTTGTACAGGAATGGGTTTTTAAAGTGATTGTAATAGCTGAATAATTGATTTTTTTAAATTAAAGTATGTATATTTGTATAGAACCTATTGGACATCATTTTGTTTTGGAATTGTTGTACTGTTGTTGTTGGGTTGCTACTGTCTCACATTCACACCCCTTCCAAGAGATTATCCTTCCTTTGGCCCACGTTACCACAAAGAGCAAGGAAGGTGTACCTTTTGGCTGTGCCTGTTTCCACTTTATGATTGGGTTCATGCTTGGTTTGTAGATGTGTGGTGACAGAATAGGTGGTTTGGCCACTACTCATCCTTGCACTCCTGTAGAATAGGAGTCATTTTGTCACAGGAAGCACAGCCCATTTCTATTTGTGCCACTAGTTTGTTCCTCCTGTTCCAGGCCAGGTCTTGTCCATTTGGCCCAGGTGCATTTTGGTACTTGTGCTTTTTCTCTGAACTATACTGCTTCCCAGGAACTATTATCTGTGATGCTGGAAATGCATTGGAGGGACAGGGCCTCCCTGGCGTTGTCCTGTAGTCCTTTTTCATATGTGTTCTGTATTGTTTTCTTCCCAGGAGTCCATGTGGGACTACTGGCAGTGCAGCTCTTCCTATTTTTGGTTTGGTGTACAGACTCTTGGGGTACCGTTATGGCACCCATTGGTGGGGGTACAACCCTGTGCTACTAGTGTATGTTTTTGGGCACCTGTGTGTGACCCACAGAGCAGGGTATGGGCTGGTGGCAGCTCCATGCTGAATTGAACAGGTGCTCTGAGTATCCTCCATTTTGGGGATACCAAGGACCTGCCATTAGAATCAGTTGATTCCTGATAGGAAACAAGATTGCCCGTGTGGCCTCCTGCTTTCTATTTCCTGTTACTTGTTTTTCACAAAGTCCTGGGAAACCCTGCCTCTGTCCTTTCCTCCTGACTGGTGTTGGGTGGAAGTTCCATATATGGTGTTATGCGGAAGTCCAGGCCAGACTGGTTGGAGCCTTCCCAATGACTGTATGTTGTGGCTACGCCTATGGGGTGGGACCTGTGTTAATGGAGTGTGTGATGAGTACGCATTCCGTGTTGTGGGTGTCTAGTATCTGGCGTTTGACACAATGACTGAGACTGCCCTGCCGAAACTGGTATGAATGCAGTGTGTAGTGCTGAATGGCAGAGCGCTTGTCCGAATCCACATTCTGTGTTGTGAGTGTCTGGATGGAGAAGAATGGCCTGAATGCACTGTGTGCCTGATTGGCTGCCTGACTGCCTGAATGCCCTTCTGAGTGATTGGTTGCCTGAGTGTGACCCAGCAGAGTGAATAGGAGATGAGCAGTATATCTGGGGGCCTCTCACAGCTAGAAATAGTTCAGAAGCTGAAGTTGAAACTGATGCTTGACTTTGAAACACACTGGAAGAAGAACTGCTGCTGCTGTCCTTCGCTAATCTGAAAGCTGCTGTGCCTTCAAGGAACTGATCCAAGAGAGGACCTGGCTAGGAGACCTCTTCCTGAGCTTTGAATGACCATTGTGCACCAGCTGATCTTTGCCAAAGCTCCCTGGGCGTCAGACCCTGGAAAGGCTGCCGACCGGAGACAGGGACTGCCACGGAATCACAAAGAGAAGCGCTGGGACATTGAAGTCCATCACCATTGACGACCGCAGTCGCCGACCGGAGCCGGAGTGCTCTTTTGCCTATGAACATTGAAACAAGGACTCCCTTGCTCATCTTCATCGACCGCTTTCGTCCTGCTGGAGTAAGTCAAGGCTGCCGACGACCGAGGAGAATCCGCCGGTGGGTTTCCCGCCACTCAAAGACCTCAGAGACGCTGACGAAGCTACTGAAGCCAGCCATGGTCTTGTCCCGTTCCCCAACGCCAGACGCCGATGACCCGACGCCCTTGCTGGACCAAAGTTCTTCATTGACTCTTTGCGGCAAAGGACACTCGTCGTCGAGGTGCACCGCATGCCTTAGCCTGCAGAACGTTTTCGATCGATCGTCAAGGAGCACCGCAAGAACCGAAGCTGCTGCTGCAACGACAGTGTTCACCCTTTTTCTTCGTTGGATCTCGACAATCTGTGGCTCCTGCCTTAAAGGGAGCCGCTCAAGAAGGATCCATCGACGACCAGGTACATTGGGGTTGTAGAACTATTTAGAAGGAAATAATACTCTTGTGAACAATATCTGGACTGGGCTTGTACGATATCTTTATATATAGGTTGCCTAGGTGGGGGGATACTCACACAGAACTGTGTCTAGGTAACGGGCCAGTATTCTGCCTATTGTTCTAACCAACTGCTTTCCTCCTCTGTCTATTGTTGGTTCTCTTTATTACTTGATTTGTGTGACATTTAAACTAAGTCCAGTTGATGCACTATAATGAAATCTGATAGTAATTGTGGTACCATGTAGAACTGTGTATATATTTGCCATTGTAGATTAACTGAGCACAAAGTGAGTTATTGTGATTGTGTATATAACCTTAAACCTTTATTATATAAAGACTGTGTTTTAACTAATACAGTGTGTTGACATTCATTTGAGGGGGCTTGGGGACTATGCGGTACTTAAGAACCAGCCCACATCACCTCCTGAGAAGCTAGGCCTTGTTTGCTCGACCATAGCTACTGTAATTGAGAATCTTAGCTGGGGTCCTCTGTGCCTCTCCTCTACCATATAGAGAGCAAGAGTACAGACACCCCCCTCCAGTCTTTACATTATCCATCCGAGGTGTACGAAGGGTCTGGTTCATTCTGTAGTTGTGGTCTCTTGTGAACAATGTGGAAGAGAATAGACAGAGAGCTGGCCAGGACAAGGGTTAAAAGGCATTGGTTTAGGGAAAGGGGCACCAATGTGCATACTCTGCTCCAGGCAAACCAGGGAGACGGACACAGGGGTCACCCTCAACTTCCCTGAGAGGTGATGTGTATTCCAGGCACTTGACTGTCTGCATTCCAGTGAATGGGACAAAAGCCAGGATGCCTTCCTCTGTTAAAACTCTGGGAGGATGGGAAACGTCTCCCAGCCAGATTAGAAAAGGAAATCTCATGGGAGCTTGGCTTCAAAGAGCGACTCCCATATCCAAGGTCTGCCTCACATTAAGGGGTTGCACCACAGAGGGCCTTTTAAGCTGCAGTCTTGGAAAGGGGGCACAGTTAGGAAAATCCGCTAATAAGGATTTTTTCATTTAGATTTTCTGTAGGCTTTTCTCTCCTTTCTGTCCCCTTCACATCTTGCGGAACAAGGCACCCTGGGTATGATATCAGGAGGCAAGGGTCACTTGCACCCTTTAAACTAGGCTTGCTTTCATCCAATACTTCTTTGATTAGCTTTTGGACCTTCAAGGAAATCAGGATGAATTACTTTGGACCCTGTTGGAAGAGCAGTCTTTTCCAAAACCCTCTGCCAGAGGTGAATACAGGTGTAATACAGCAGAGGAAAGCTCTACTCCCTACCTATACCCAAAGCACATTGGAGGTTACTTTTTCAGAGGACTGGAGCCTCTCTGCTCTCAGAGACCTCTATACTAGCCCAACCTCCCTAGGCTAAGGCAGCATATACTGAAAAGGATCTATGGCAATTCGCCTCTGAACAAGAGTACCAACAGCACACCCAGACATGTGTTTCAGGCTGAAACACGTGTCTGGGGTTGCTGTTGGTACATTTGTTCAGAGGTGAATTGCCATATCATTTCGGTGCTGGACTTCCCATGTGGGGTGGGACAAAGACTGATATGCAAATGGATATTTCCATTCTGTGAAAGGTACAGTGAGCTAAAGTGTGGCTGTGTACTCTCGAGTGGGCACTTTCTCAAGAACAGGCCATTTAGCCGTGTTTGTTTTCGCAGAGGGGGGCCTGTGACTCTTTTTTGATAGACTGAACAGGACTCACCTTGCCCTAAAGGCTTCTGCAGTGGGACTCACAGCATCCAGAGGGCCAAAGCAGCTAGGTCTCCTGCATTTATCGCCCAAACCACTTTGACCTGCATTCGTACTGGTGCTGGCACTCACCTTCGAAATATGAACGCTGTTGCTGCCTCATTGAACTAGCTCAACACTGCATTGCCCCCAGCAGAACCACGTCACCTGTTTGGCTCGAGCACCAGTGCCCCATGCAGATGACTCCAAACCGCCACACCACTGAACCAAGCATTAAACTAACAGGACCTTTCATTGTAGCTTGACTCCAACCGCTGCAGCTTCATGCCACCATTCAGCCCGAACCAACAGTACTCATTATCTCGAACCACAATCGATAATCAAACTGCTCCTGGTGATCCATCAACCTGCATTACCCGATGCCACATTCGAACAGCATGGGCACCGCTCGAACCCGACTTGATGCTGACTCACCACCTGGGATCAACGCGACTTGCCGCACTTGCACCCAGTTTGACCCACAAGCATCACATCTCCTAGCCCCACCAAACTGTCTAAGAATTGGAATCTGGTACTTTTAAGAGCCCCTATCACCTTGATCCGTTCTTAGGCCCTAACGACTGGTTAAAGACCCGGTGCACCTTTTTCCACAAGAAACATATTGTTAAAAGTGATATTTTTGCAATTCTTGCCTTTTTCCTCCGAGCTAAAGTATTCTGAGTGCCTACACATATTTGTTCTTCATTTTCTATCTTCTTGTACAGGAATGGGTTTTTAAAGTGATTGTAATAGCTGAATAATTGATTTTTTTAAATTAAAGTATGTATATTTGTATAGAACCTATTGGACATCATTTTGTTTTGGAATTGTTGTACTGTTGTTGTTGGGTTGCTACTGTCTCACATTCACACCCCTTCCAAGAGATTATCCTTCCTTTGGCCCACGTTACCACAAAGAGCAAGGAAGGTGTACCTTTTGGCTGTGCCTGTTTCCACTTTATGATTGGGTTCATGCTTGGTTTGTAGATGTGTGGTGACAGAATAGGTGGTTTGGCCACTACTCATCCTTGCACTCCTGTAGAATAGGAGTCATTTTGTCACAGGAAGCACAGCCCATTTCTATTTGTGCCACTAGTTTGTTCCTCCTGTTCCAGGCCAGGTCTTGTCCATTTGGCCCAGGTGCATTTTGGTACTTGTGCTTTTTCTCTGAACTATACTGCTTCCCAGGAACTATTATCTGTGATGCTGGAAATGCATTGGAGGGACAGGGCCTCCCTGGCGTTGTCCTGTAGTCCTTTTTCATATGTGTTCTGTATTGTTTTCTTCCCAGGAGTCCATGTGGGACTACTGGCAGTGCAGCTCTTCCTATTTTTGGTTTGGTATACAGACCCTTGGGGTACCGTTATGGCACCCATTGGTGGGGGTACAACCCTGTGCTACTAGTGTATGTTTTTGGGCACCTGTGTGTGACCCACAGAGCAGGGTATGGGCTGGTGGCAGCTCCATGCTGAATTGAACAGGTGCTCTGAGTATCCTCCATTTTGGGGATACCAAGGACCTGCCATTAGAATCAGTTGATTCCTGATAGGAAACAAGATTGCCCGTGTGGCCTCCTGCTTTCTATTGCCTGTTACTTGTTTTTCACAAAGTCCTGGGAAACCCTGCCTCTGTCCTTTCCTCCTGACTGGTGTTGGGTGGAAGTTCCATATATGGTGTTATGCGGAAGTCCAGGCCAGACTGGTTGGAGCCTTCCCAATGACTGTATGTTGTGGCTACGCCTATGGGGTGGGACCTGTGTTAATGGAGTGTGTGATGAGTACGCATTCCGTGTTGTGGGTGTCTAGTATCTGGCGTTTGACACAATGACTGAGACTGCCCTGCCGAAACTGGTATGAATGCAGTGTGTAGTGCTGAATGGCAGAGCGCTTGTCCGAATCCACATTCTGTGTTGTGAGTGTCTGGATGGAGAAGAATGGCCTGAATGCACTGTGTGCCTGATTGGCTGCCTGACTGCCTGAATGCCCTTCTGAGTGATTGGTTGCCTGAGTGTGACCCAGCAGAGTGAATAGGAGATGAGCAGTATATCTGGGGGCCTCTCACAGCTAGAAATAGTTCAGAAGCTGAAGTTGAAACTGATGCTTGACTTTGAAACACACTGGAAGAAGAACTGCTGCTGCTGTCCTTCGCTAATCTGAAAGCTGCTGTGCCTTCAAGGAACTGATCCAAGAGAGGACCTGGCTAGGAGACCTCTTCCTGAGCTTTGAATGACCATTGTGCACCAGCTGATCTTTGCCAAAGCTCCCTGGGCGTCAGACCCTGGAAAGGCTGCCGACCGGAGACAGGGACTGCCACGGAATCACAAAGAGAAGCGCTGGGACATTGAAGTCCATCACCATTGACGACCGCAGTCGCCGACCGGAGCCGGAGTGCTCTTTTGCCTATGAACATTGAAACAAGGACTCCCTTGCTCATCTTCATCGACCGCTTTCGTCCTGCTGGAGTAAGTCAAGGCTGCCGACGACCGAGGAGAATCCGCCGGTGGGTTTCCCGCCACTCAAAGACCTCAGAGACGCTGACGAAGCTACTGAAGCCAGCCATGGTCTTGTCCCGTTCCCCAACGCCAGACGCCGATGACCCGACGCCCTTGCTGGACCAAAGTTCTTCATTGACTCTTTGCGGCAAAGGACACTCGTCGTCGAGGTGCACCGCATGCCTTAGCCTGCAGAACGTTTTCGATCGATCGTCAAGGAGCACCGCAAGAACCGAAGCTGCTGCTGCAACGACAGTGTTCACCCTTTTTCTTCGTTGGATCTCGACAATCTGTGGCTCCTGCCTTAAAGGGAGCCGCTCAAGAAGGATCCATCGACGACCAGGTACATTGGGGTTGTAGAACTATTTAGAAGGAAATAATACTCTTGTGAACAATATCTGGACTGGGCTTGTACGATATCTTTATATATAGGTTGCCTAGGTGGGGGGATACTCACACAGAACTGTGTCTAGGTAACGGGCCAGTATTCTGCCTATTGTTCTAACCAACTGCTTTCCTCCTCTGTCTATTGTTGGTTCTCTTTATTACTTGATTTGTGTGACATTTAAACTAAGTCCAGTTGATGCACTATAATGAAATCTGATAGTAATTGTGGTACCATGTAGAACTGTGTATATATTTGCCATTGTAGATTAACTGAGCACAAAGTGAGTTATTGTGATTGTGTATATAACCTTAAACCTTTATTATATAAAGACTGTGTTTTAACTAATACAGTGTGTTGACATTCATTTGAGGGGGCTTGGGGACTATGCGGTACTTAAGAACCAGCCCACATCACCTCCTGAGAAGCTAGGCCTTGTTTGCTCGACCATAGCTACTGTAATTGAGAATTTTAGCTGGGGTCCTCTGTGCCTCTCCTCTACCATATAGAGAGCAAGAGTACAGACACCCCCCTCCAGTCTTTACATTATCCATCCGAGGTGTACGAAGGGTCTGGTTCATTCTGTAGTTGTGGTCTCTTGTGAACAATGTGGAAGAGAATAGACAGAGAGCTGGCCAGGACAAGGGTTAAAAGGCATTGGTTTAGGGAAAGGGGCACCAATGTGCATACTCTGCTCCAGGCAAACCAGGGAGACGGACACAGGGGTCACCCTCAACTTCCCTGAGAGGTGATGTGTATTCCAGGCACTTGACTGTCTGCATTCCAGTGAATGGGACAAAAGCCAGGATGCCTTCCTCTGTTAAAACTCTGGGAGGATGGGAAACGTCTCCCAGCCAGATTAGAAAAGGAAATCTCATGGGAGCTTGGCTTCAAAGAGCGACTCCCATATCCAAGGTCTGCCTCACATTAAGGGGTTGCACCACAGAGGGCCTTTTAAGCTGCAGTCTTGGAAAGGGGGCACAGTTAGGAAAATCCGCTAATAAGGATTTTTTCATTTAGATTTTCTGTAGGCTTTTCTCTCCTTTCTGTCCCCTTCACATCTTGCGGAACAAGGCACCCTGGGTATGATATCAGGAGGCAAGGGTCACTTGCACCCTTTAAACTAGGCTTGCTTTCATCCAATACTTCTTTGATTAGCTTTTGGACCTTCAAGGAAATCAGGATGAATTACTTTGGGCCCTGTTGGAAGAGCAGTCTTTTCCAAAACCCTCTGCCAGAGGTGAATACAGGTGTAATACAGCAGAGGAAAGCTCTACTCCCTACCTATACCCAAAGCACATTGGAGGTTACTTTTTCAGAGGACTGGAGCCTCTCTGCTCTCAGAGACCTCTATACTAGCCCAACCTCCCTAGGCTAAGGCAGCATATACTGAAAAGGATCTATGGCAATTCGCCTCTGAACAAGAGTACCAACAGCACACCCAGACATGTGTTTCAGGCTGAAACACGTGTCTGGGGTTGCTGTTGGTACATTTGTTCATAGGTGAATTGCCATATCATTTCGGTGCTGGACTTCCCATGTGGGGTGGGACAAAGACTGATATGCAAATGGATATTTCCATTCTGTGAAAGGTACAGTGAGCTAAAGTGTGGCTGTGTACTCTCGAGTGGGCACTTTCTCAAGAACAGGCCATTTAGCCGTGTTTGTTTTCGCAGAGGGGGGCCTGTGACTCTTTTTTGATAGACTGAACAGGACTCACCTTGCCCTAAAGGCTTCTGCAGTGGGACTCACAGCATCCAGAGGGCCAAAGCAGCTAGGTCTCCTGCATTTATCGCCCAAACCACTTTGACCTGCATTCGTACTGGTGCTGGCACTCACCTTCGAAATATGAACGCTGTTGCTGCCTCATTGAACTAGCTCAACACTGCATTGCCCCCAGCAGAACCACGTCACCTGTTTGGCTCGAGCACCAGTGCCCCATGCAGATGACTCCAAACCGCCACACCACTGAACCAAGCATTAAACTAACAGGACCTTTCATTGTAGCTTGACTCCAACCGCTGCAGCTTCATGCCACCATTCAGCCCGAACCAACAGTACTCATTATCTCGAACCACAATCGATAATCAAACTGCTCCTGGTGATCCATCAACCTGCATTACCCGATGCCACATTCGAACAGCATGGGCACCGCTCGAACCCGACTTGATGCTGACTCACCACCTGGGATCAACGCGACTTGCCGCACTTGCACCCAGTTTGACCCACAAGCATCACATCTCCTAGCCCCACCAAACTGTCTAAGAATTGGAATCTGGTACTTTTAAGAGCCCCTATCACCTTGATCCGTTCTTAGGCCCTAACGACTGGTTAAAGACCCGGTGCACCTTTTTCCACAAGAAACATATCGTTAAAAGTGATATTGTTGCAATTCTTGCCTTTTTCCTCCGAGCTAAAGTATTCTGAGTGCCTACACATATTTGTTCTTCATTTTCTATCTTCTTGTACAGGAATGGGTTTTTAAAGTGATTGTAATAGCTGAATAATTGATTTTTTTAAATTAAAGTATGTATATTTGTATAGAACCTATTGGACATCATTTTGTTTTGGAATTGTTGTACTGTTGTTGTTGGGTTGCTACTGTCTCACATTCACACCCCTTCCAAGAGATTATCCTTCCTTTGGCCCACGTTACCACAAAGAGCAAGGAAGGTGTACCTTTTGGCTGTGCCTGTTTCCACTTTATGATTGGGTTCATGCTTGGTTTGTAGATGTGTGGTGACAGAATAGGTGGTTTGGCCACTACTCATCCTTGCACTCCTGTAGAATAGGAGTCATTTTGTCACAGGAAGCACAGCCCATTTCTATTTGTGCCACTAGTTTGTTCCTCCTGTTCCAGGCCAGGTCTTGTCCATTTGGCCCAGGTGCATTTTGGTACTTGTGCTTTTTCTCTGAACTATACTGCTTCCCAGGAACTATTATCTGTGATGCTGGAAATGCATTGGAGGGACAGGGCCTCCCTGGCGTTGTCCTGTAGTCCTTTTTCATATGTGTTCTGTATTGTTTTCTTCCCAGGAGTCCATGTGGGACTACTGGCAGTGCAGCTCTTCCTATTTTTGGTTTGGTGTACAGACCCTTGGGGTACCGTTATGGCACCCATTGGTGGGGGTACAACCCTGTGCTACTAGTGTATGTTTTTGGGCACCTGTGTGTGACCCACAGAGCAGGGTATGGGCTGGTGGCAGCTCCATGCTGAATTGAACAGGTGCTCTGAGTATCCTCCATTTTGGGGATACCAAGGACCTGCCATTAGAATCAGTTGATTCCTGATAGGAAACAAGATTGCCCGTGTGGCCTCCTGCTTTCTATTGCCTGTTACTTGTTTTTCACAAAGTCCTGGGAAACCCTGCCTCTGTCCTTTCCTCCTGACTGGTGTTGGGTGGAAGTTCCATATATGGTGTTATGCGGAAGTCCAGGCCAGACTGGTTGGAGCCTTCCCAATGACTGTATGTTGTGGCTACGCCTATGGGGTGGGACCTGTGTTAATGGAGTGTGTGATGAGTACGCATTCCGTGTTGTGGGTGTCTAGTATCTGGCGTTTGACACAATGACTGAGACTGCCCTGCCGAAACTGGTATGAATGCAGTGTGTAGTGCTGAATGGCAGAGCGCTTGTCCGAATCCACATTCTGTGTTGTGAGTGTCTGGATGGAGAAGAATGGCCTGAATGCACTGTGTGCCTGATTGGCTGCCTGACTGCCTGAATGCCCTTCTGAGTGATTGGTTGCCTGAGTGTGACCCAGCAGAGTGAATAGGAGATGAGCAGTATATCTGGGGGCCTCTCACAGCTAGAAATAGTTCAGAAGCTGAAGTTGAAACTGATGCTTGACTTTGAAACACACTGGAAGAAGAACTGCTGCTGCTGTCCTTCGCTAATCTGAAAGCTGCTGTGCCTTCAAGGAACTGATCCAAGAGAGGACCTGGCTAGGAGACCTCTTCCTGAGCTTTGAATGACCATTGTGCACCAGCTGATCTTTGCCAAAGCTCCCTGGGCGTCAGACCCTGTAAAGGCTGCCGACCGGAGACAGGGACTGCCACGGAATCACAAAGAGAAGCGCTGGGACATTGAAGTCCATCACCATTGACGACCGCAGTCGCCGACCGGAGCCGGAGTGCTCTTTTGCCTATGAACATTGAAACAAGGACTCCCTTGCTCATCTTCATCGACCGCTTTCGTCCTGCTGGAGTAAGTCAAGGCTGCCGACGACCGAGGAGAATCCGCCGGTGGGTTTCCCGCCACTCAAAGACCTCAGAGACGCTGACGAAGCTACTGAAGCCAGCCATGGTCTTGTCCCGTTCCCCAACGCCAGACGCCGATGACCCGACGCCCTTGCTGGACCAAAGTTCTTCATTGACTCTTTGCGGCAAAGGACACTCGTCGTCGAGGTGCACCGCATGCCTTAGCCTGCAGAACGTTTTCGATCGATCGTCAACGAGCACCGCAAGAACCGAAGCTGCTGCTGCAACGACAGTGTTCACCCTTTTTCTTCGTTGGATCTCGACAATCTGTGGCTCCTGCCTTAAAGGGAGCCGCTCAAGAAGGATCCATCGACGACCAGGTACATTGGGGTTGTAGAACTATTTAGAAGGAAATAATACTCTTGTGAACAATATCTGGACTGGGCTTGTACGATATCTTTATATATAGGTTGCCTAGGTGGGGGGATACTCACACAGAACTGTGTCTAGGTAACGGGCCAGTATTCTGCCTATTGTTCTAACCAACTGCTTTCCTCCTCTGTCTATTGTTGGTTCTCTTTATTACTTGATTTGTGTGACATTTAAACTAAGTCCAGTTGATGCACTATAATGAAATCTGATAGTAATTGTGGTACCATGTAGAACTGTGTATATATTTGCCATTGTAGATTAACTGAGCACAAAGTGAGTTATTGTGATTGTGTATATAACCTTAAACCTTTATTATATAAAGACTGTGTTTTAACTAATACAGTGTGTTGACATTCATTTGAGGGGGCTTGGGGACTATGCGGTACTTAAGAACCAGCCCACATCACCTCCTGAGAAGCTAGGCCTTGTTTGCTCGACCATAGCTACTGTAATTGAGAATCTTAGCTGGGGTCCTCTGTGCCTCTCCTCTACCATATAGAGAGCAAGAGTACAGACACCCCCCTCCAGTCTTTACATTATCCATCCGAGGTGTACGAAGGGTCTGGTTCATTCTGTAGTTGTGGTCTCTTGTGAACAATGTGGAAGAGAATAGACAGAGAGCTGGCCAGGACAAGGGTTAAAAGGCATTGGTTTAGGGAAAGGGGCACCAATGTGCATACTCTGCTCCAGGCAAACCAGGGAGACGGACACAGGGGTCACCCTCAACTTCCCTACGCAACCTCTGGGATAGGTCTGGCTCTGGCGTTGCCCATAAAGGCTGCCTCCTCTAGGTTGAGAGGATTCCTTGGCCCCCTCAACAGGGTGATACTCGGGAACCTGTCACACGTACAAAAATAATAGATTGTATTGCCTTACCCTACAGGTTAAAATAATCGACAAGATGAACTGTACACCTTAATGTCCACTCTTAACAATTAATAAAGTGTGCCAAAACACAAAGAAGAACAAACAATTATTGTTTAAGAAATACATATAAGTAAAGCCATGAATCACAGAACCAGTTGCACAGTTCTTTTTTAAGGCCCATCACCATCATTTAAGGAAAGAAGCCATCTCTTCATCTGAATTGAGTCCTTCTAGATGTTTTGGAAATAACCTCAAAATCTATTGAAATTCTACGTTCCCAGCTCTATTGGACAAAGAAAAATGTTCAGTCCATTAAAAGTTAAAACCTCCTAAGGAGCCGCTGGGGCATTTCCAAAATGGGTAGCCGCTTGATACACAATGTTGTGATTCCTCACGGACCTAACATGCTCTTGGATGTGAGCCTTCAAAAGGCGTATTGTGGATCTGTTAGATTGTTGGTTACATGGACAGGTATTTGTATGCATTCAGTTAAATATGATAGAAGAAATGAACTGTTTTAACATACATTTTCTGCTCCCATCCTTATCCTTGAAGCAGGGAACAAAATGTGCACTCGCCACTAGCCATTGGCCAATGATATTTGACTCTTGGCGAGTAAGAAATGGTGTACTATGTGTATGTATAGAAATGAGGCGGCGAGTGATGAATGTGAAAATCACATTTCTCAGGCCAGGGCTATATCTTGCTACACGTTAGAATCACATAGAAAATAAATGCACTTGAAGTAGTAATTGTGTGCCAATAGGCGCTATATACAAAAGAGATTGGTTTAATGCTTAGGACACACTGTTCGAAGATGGCACTGTAAGGAATAGTGAATGAAGCGCCTTATAAAGTCGCAGTCATATGACCACCACAATGTTGAATCATGTGATTTTCAAGCCTTGTACAAGGTTTTTCTTTTAAAATGGTGCCTGAGCAAAATTACACCTGGTGTAGGGATGGAACGCGTGGTGAAAGGGGAGTGGAACGCGTGGTGAAAGGGGAGTGGTTACTCCAGGACTAATTTACCCTCTGTAAGTCCATGACTTTATATGTATTTTTTAAACTGGTGTTTTGTTATGTTATGTTATGTTATTTTGCATTTATATAGCGCCTTATATACCATTGGTATGGTCTGAAGGCGCTGGTAGGTTGAACGCCCTTGGGAACCGAAGTTCAGGTCAGTAGAGAGAGTAGGGGGGAGTCAAAAAGTGCATGTGCGCACCATGTATGTGTGCAGCTGGTGCGAAAACAAGTGGTAGCTGCTTCTTAGCTGTAGGTGTGGTGGTTGAGAGATCAGGAGTATGTGTTCGCTCTGGTCGGCTTTATCCGGAACGAGTGTGGCTGCGTTAGGCCTGACAAGAACGCCTGGCTGGGTGGTGAGAAACCAGCAATGTTTACTTAGAGTGATGTGGAGTAAGCGGGAGATGTAGATATGAGAACAGTTATACCGAATGGTGTCATAGTATCTCTGTGTTCAAGATGAGTGGTGGTGTAAGGGAGAGAGCAAGCGTGGGGTGTGGCGTGATGTATGTTTTCAAGAGTTTCCTTCATTCCAAGGCATGTTAAGTATCGTCCGTTGCACATAATCGTCCGTTCCTCATACTCGACCGCTCCACACATTCGTCCAGTCCGCACCCTACGTTTGGTTCGCACCCTCGTCCAGACCGCACACTTCGTCAGGTCTAGACACTTGTCGAGACTGTATGCTCGTGTAGTTTATCCACTCGTCCAGTCTACATACTGGTCGAGGTAGGACACTCGTTCAGTCCATAATCAGTCGTGCGCTCCCCACACTCATGCGCTCCCCACACTCATGCATTCCCCACACTCATCCGCTCTCAAAATCATCCGCTCTCAAAGTCATCCGCTCTCCACTCTCAAACCGCTCTCCGCACACTCACCCGATCTCCGCTCTCACCCGATCTCCGCTCTCACCCGATCTCCGCTCTCACCCGATCTCCGCTCTCACCCGATCTCCACAGTCCTCCGCTCTCCACAGTCCTCCGCTCTCCACAGTCCTCCTTTAGAATAAATCACGAGTGTTAGCAAGGACAGATCGAGTGCATTGTTGTACGTTTCTTCAACACCCGCCTGCTCTGTTAATCACAACACAGATATCAACGGAGGCATTGTGAAAGGTTTGTTGGTTTTATAGAGGCTGTCTTCTGAAGCCACCCAGGAGGCACCAACTCAAAGAGGCTGAGCGCCGCTTTTCAGGAGTGTGTGGTTTTCATGTGTATATGGCACTGAAACCGGTAGGAGGAGAACGCCAGTGGCGAGTTTAGACAGCCATGTGTGTCGGTATGAGCATTGCATGATGGAGGCGTGAGTTATGGTCGCGTAGCTCACCATAACCAGCAAATTATTATGACTTTTCAATTTTGCAATTAACCATACCATCCTATTAACATACTTTTTTACTGAATATATATCTGTCAGCAGATCTTTATTCAGAAATCATGCAAATCCGTGAGATCATATAAACACAACAAATAACAACAACCAGATGAAAATATGATGCAAAATGCTCCTAAGAATTAAAATCATAAGCACTTGAACATAAAGACAAATTTGCGATAAAAATGTATTCCATATTCATATTTTTTTGTCTTAAAAACTAAGCTCCCTCCAGAGAACATTGGAAACGCACAACCAAGTTTTTATATGATGCTGTTTCTAAAACATCAAGTGCTAGACTTGTAGATCTTATGCTTTCCTTGTGAATATGGAAGGGACCAGATTTCCCCCCTTTTTGGTACAACGGGCAAAGAAGCATAAAAAGTGTGATGGTTTCTGGATAAGTTCTACAAAAATGACAATTCTTACCTGAGCTATGCAACCATTTTGCAGTAGCACAAGCTAGAGATAAAATATTCTTCAAACTATTTAAAAAAGGGGGGGTCCCCTTTTTTTTGGTTCAACTTTCCAGCACTCTTTCAGGACCAGGTTGCGGTTCCACACACAAATTTGACCAAAAAACATCCAGCGTTTTGGTCTATAGGAGCAACACAACTTTTTTCAATGCAAGTCAATCAGGATTTCACGAAGTTTGGGGTCCCTTTGATAACTTTGCCCCTCTTGAAGAAACCTCAAGCAACTTCCTAAACATTTCAGAGCTGGGTTTACTTTTGTTGGAAAGGTTTGTGTGGATCCGTCAAATGGCTCAAAAGTTATAAACTGCCCAAAAGGTGCCAATTTTTTAAGTACCTAAGTATTCCTATGAGGAGAGCAACTTGCTCATAAAAACAGTGTCTTCAGTGGTTCCTGTTTTGTAATATCAGTGAAAAAACTTTAGTTAAGGGACTGCGATGGTGAATACGTTCAGGGCAACAAAACCCTTGACATTCAGTGAAAGAAACTTCAGTTGAAGTGACGTTAAGGTGCTGATTTAATGCAACAAAATCCCTGAAATTCATCAGGTGTTGGTGCTACACACCCTTAACCTCCATTGCACATGTTCTAAGCACATTGATGACATCACATATGAAATCACTTATGGTAGCATCAGTGACATCTCTGGTACAACAGATCACACTTGCAAGTAAGAGAAGTGCAACATTTAAAAAGTGTGTTTCTGCTTATAAGTGTACATTCAAGTGCACGGCTTGATTGGAGTTTGCATTTAAAAATACTGCCCATTTACAACCATGGTATTCTCACACCAGAATTACTGTGTTGAATGGGCATTTCATTTATTGTATTTGGTTTACACAGAAACCTTTACAATGTAAAGACCAATTGCATAATCAAAGTCAACCACATAATCACAAACAAAAAAACAAATTTAAAATCTGCCCAATACTATACAATTCCAAAGCAGGTGTCAGATTTTTAACACGATAATAGAATAGAAATCATGTCACTCGCTACATTAAAATATCCTATTAAATATGAATTATTATTTCATACATTAAAACCATTCTGTAAACAGTATAACAAAACTCTCAGATACATCGATTAATTTGACATTTCAGAAATCCCATAACTGAAATCCCCACTGACGTGGGATGACTACCTAAACATCTCCGTCACAGAGAATCACCGTCAACAAAGGCTAAGTCAGCAATGAGTTTCTTAAAGTGCAAAATGCTAAGTGGTAAAGGTTTGTTGCAATAGAGCAGTAAGTGCTTCAGAGGGCCTCATTATAAGTTTTCAGGTCCGGAAACAAGGGTGCCGGTAAGCTCACCGGCACCCTTGATTCTGGACCGGTGAACTATGAGTCTGCCTGCTGTGGCTTCTGTGCCGAACATGTCTGTCCCTGCCGGGTGCAGTGGCCACGGTAGGCAGACTGGTGACGGAAGTATCGGCACCATTGCTAACGCCTCCGGCGCTTCTGAGTCCCCACTGGACTTACATTTTTTCCAGCGCCTGACTTCCGGGCTGCCGGACTCGTAATGAGCTGGTGGTAATGGGAAGTCAGGCACCAGTAAATCATTACGAGTCTGGTGGCAACCCACCGGTAGCACCGGCAGGGTTACCGTAGGGCTCGTAATGAAACCCAAATTCTCAGTTTCTGAGTTAACTTTACAAAAACAACCATAACAGTCCTCCTCAGAGATGAGTTTATGCCTAGGAAGAATCTCTTTTGTGCGAGACAAAATCCATCTGAACCTAAGGAAGTCCTTCACAAAAATAATAGTTGGGGAATATGTTCAGGTAAGGAGCTCCTACCCCAAGCTTTTATGCTCAAACGAGAGATGATTTAAAGAAGGATAACTATGAAACTGGTGAAGCATCTTACACCAGTCCATCTGAAATAAAGCATGTTTAACATACCTGTGCGCTCCTTTAGATCCGAAATATTTTTTCCAATCTCATGAATAAAATCATCACAGTGATCTCTTAAACTAGTTAATACATTTCCGTCTTCCATGCCCCTTACAGTTTTCAGCACTTTGTGCAGAGAATTTACCAAGGGAAAATAAGCATTCCGATAAAAACATACAAGCCTCCATTTCAACTTTACTTGAAGCAAATGAATGCCTAGTTCATATTGGATGGTGGCCGCAGGGTCCGAGTTTTGAACTTTCAATACCTTACACCAAACCAATGCCTCCAGGTTGTCAAGGTAATCAAGAGCCCAAACACTAAGTAATTCAGCTCCATAGATCATTTCTGCAATTATCGTTCCTTCATAAAAGGTCAAAACTGGCATGAGCAAAAATCTTCCATATTTCACGATGATTTTCATCATTTAATTCGTAAAAATGCTTTTTGTTTGAGCATACTTTTGAGTAAGACATTCTGCAGTCTTGCGCCTATTGGGAATCCGGAGTACATTAAGTTCTCCATTTTTGATAGGAACACATTATCCAAACATCACTTAAATTAGCATAATTTTTTAGTATGTGTAAATTGCAGTATTCACAAGATTTATTTTCAAACAATTCTCTTCCGTAAATATAGAGGAAGCTGACAAAAGTCTTTGTAATCCTATAGCCGTACGATCAAAAATTAAAACGTTGTCGGCATAGGCCAACCAGGTTAGATTAAAGGAATTCCACTTTGAAGAGACACATGAGGCGGGCGCAAATGTTCGCCTATTTCAGAGACATATATGTTAAAGAGAGAGGGTGCCAAAATGCAACCATGCCTCAAAACTGATTTAGTCTCAATTTGACGGGAAAAGAAGCCCTCTCTATTTAACCTAACCTGAATAATAGAAGACTTAAGGAGGCCTATAATTATTCTGAGCAGGCCATCCGATATTCCCCACTTAGCCAATTTGAACCAAAGAAGATTGCAATGTGTGCGGTTGAATGCAGCCTACAGGCCAATTGAGGCAACAAAGATAAGCGGTACCTTTGTAGACCAAGGCAAGTCCTGGAAAAATGTAACTACAAAACTTTTTAAGTTTGTTTAATTGACCCATCTTATAAGCCCAAGACTCAAGGTGTAATAAAAATAGTGACGCAAAGACCTTTCTGTCTGCTTCCATCATAGTGATAGAGTGGTAATTCTTAGGATCTTCCTTCAAGCCCTTCTTGAAAATGGCAATAACATAGGAAGTCCTTCAGGTCTCTGGAAAGCTCTCAGCCAATACAATGTTTAAAATGAAATGGTGAGAATAATAGACCAAGTGACCGGGTCAATTTTGAATAATGTATTTGAAAGTTGATTAGGGCCCGGAGCCCTTGAATTACTTATTCTATTAATGACCTCCAACACAATCTCCTGATCAAAATTCAGATCCCAGCATACTGAGCTGCCTATCAGACTCCCTGGCTGAGATGATGACTTACAATTACTTTCATACATTGCCTCCAAATGGGCTCCCAATCCGACTCAATAACACCATTAATTTGCTTTACAGCTTGACCAAAGTCAAGTGCATTCATAATTTCCCAAAAACTAGAAACTTTCCTGCTCTTCCAAATTTCTATCATGAATTCTGCATCTTTCTGCAACATAAGCACTTGATGCTGTTTAATATAGTGCTGGTATTCCTGTTTTACTCCTCAGTAGTAAAATTAGACCTATAAATAGTTCTATATTTAGCGCGCACAGTTCGCTTTTCTTCCTGCAAATTGCTCAACGAATACATGTAAGTGCGACTTCGTTTTTGTAGTTCTAATCTTAAGGGTTCTTATCATCAGGAAAAGTGTCCCCTACGATGTCTTCAATACTATTTTCATAATTAAAATAAATGTAATACTTCATCTTCCATTAGCAAGTAATCTTACCTAAAATGGATCCCATATTTCTATTTAAACAACATATAGACCTATCCTTCCAAATTACCTTCTTTCCACAATTAATATTTATACCTCGTGGGGAGCCTACTTCTTCTTTTCCCAACTCGATATCAAAGGATGCTTGCAACATATGTCGATTGCTCCACTTCATTCTTACGACCATTAGGAGCAAACACCTTTCATACATTGAGTAATCAGTAAACATATAGTCAAGTGTCGATTCACTGGCCCCCCTTTTCCTAGTAGACTGGTTAGGGCAGTCACCCTGAATAGCACCGTTCAACATGTGCAAGCCCAGGGAAGACAGGCAAGAGTGCCACTTCATCCCATTCACGTCTTTCCCACTCCGACCCACTAGGAAAAAAGGTACATTCCATTCTTCTTCAATATTTCCACCCACAATACAAGCAGAGCTTAAGTCCCCAGTGAGTAAAACCTGCCTCTCTCTTCTCATTCACAAGTTTCCATTTTGTAATAAGCACAGATAAATCCTACAACAATGAGCCCAAACAACCAACCCCTTGACGCAAATAGACATTAACTAACAATAAAGTACTAAAAACACTATCCCTGCCCAGCTTAATATCATCCACCAAAGACCCATGCGAGATGTTGGGCACGTAATTTGCTCATAAGCCCTGGCACATTCGAATTGCTTTAAGTAGCCCACCTGAGGGGCAACCGCCTTTGCTAGGAAGAGTTTCTTGAACAAAGCTGAGCACTCAGTGAGCCATGTTTCTTGTAACATGATGATTCTGAATGGTCTTAGCATGCTCACCCACTCCAAATTGGTAAACAGATGTGTATTCCCTCTTGAGTTCCATGAGCATACTAACAACTAGTCAGCGATGCTCAAAGTCCACCTGTGAGTTATTTACCATTGGGTTACTTTTTCCTTTAAGAGCTGTGGCCAGCCATAACCAATCAACTAGGTCTAGTCGCCGCAAACCCTCATAATGAGTGGGGAACACCTCTCTGTTCCCACTCCCTCCATCATTGACAGACACAACAATGCCACCAGCTCCCTGAAATGGATTAGTGATCCTAGTGTATAAAATTGGCTCTTTATGTTCACAAATTTCAAACCCAAGTTGACGTATGGCCAAGTTTTCTTTTAGAATGATATCAAGTACAATTCTGAACCAAAATGTAAAATAACCTTATCTGTCTTCACCATATCGACAAACTCCACTCTGTCGATATCTTTAGACGAGATTATCCTTAGATTCAGAATTTCAGAGAAAATTGTCAAGACATTCTCTCTATTTAACCACTTAACTATCAGGCTATTATGCAAGCCTATGCAAAAAGGACGAGCATACTCGTCCTTGTCACATAACATCAACTCCTCTCCATACAAACTAGTAACCATTTGCTTGTTGTTCAATACACTGTTATTAGGGGGAGTGTACATGGGCACATTTTTATCAGGATTTATGGAGCCTACTTCAGCTAACTTTGCTGACTGCAGACAGTAGTTATGATATGATAGGTTATTTATAACACACTTAATACCCAAAGGTTTCTAAGCGCAGACCCGGGGGTCGAACCCATGTTGCTCCGTGTCGTTTTGCTTCCAAGGCGAGCACGTTGACCCTGAGCTATCCTCCCGAGAGTTGGTACTCCGGGCACCCTTTAATATACTGTGAACAATGGGGATGGACACCCTTCTAACCAGTTTTGAATACAGGGCAACACTCTTATTGAGTATTCTTACAGATGATTAATCACATGATTTCCCACTAGCATTGCACCCGGAAGGTCCACGTAACAGATTAAAGGGATGGTCTAGTAAAAAATTTTATTTAAAAAATAGATAGGCAACATAAAAAAAGAAATACTAGCATTCTCCGTTTCAAAACTTCCTATGTAAAATTTTGAGCTATTCAAGCTCAAAATTCGCAAAAGCAAGCACATGGGCGCATCCATTTTGTGAAATGGAGGCCCTCCTGTGCTGGCTTTTGCTTTTGCGGCACTAATGAAGGAAAAGCCAGCCAGCTGTAGTAAACAAAGGCTACCGCTGGGTGGCTTTCCCTTCATTAGTGCTGTAGGCGGAGGACGGGGTCCGGAAACCAGAGCAGGAAAGCTGCAGCTGAATCTCGGTAAGTGCTATTTATTTTTTTTTTAAAAATAAGCACTATCTGCGGTTTTTTTCTAAGTTTTCCGGGCTGGAGGAGCACGGAAAACTTAGAAATAAAACCACAGCTTTAAAAACGTTGTATTTATGTTTGCGGTCGCTTTTGAAGCGACCGCAAACATAAATACAACATTATTGTGTTGGAAAACGCTGTGGTTTTTCTTTCCAAGTTTCTCAGGCTCCTCCGGCTCGGAGGAGCCTGAGAAACTCGGAAAGAAAAACCGCAGCGTTTTCCAACACAATAACGTTGTATTTATGTTTGCGGTCGCTTCAAAAGCGACCGCAAACATAAGTACAACGTTTTTAAAGCTGCGGTTTTATTTCTAAGTTTTCCGGACTTAGAAAAAAAACTGCAGCTAGTGCTTATTTTAAAAAAATAAATAAATAGCACTTACCGAGATTCAGCTGCAGCTTTCCTGCTCTGGTCTCCGGTCCCTGTCCTCCGCCTACAGCACTAATGAAGGGAAAGCCACCCAGCGGTAGCCTTTGTTTACTACAGCTGGCTGGCTTTTCCTTCATTAGTGCCGCCAAAGCAAAAGCCAGCACAGGAGGGGCTCCATTTCACAAAATGGATGCGCCCATGTGCTTGCTTTTGCAAATTTTGAGCTTGAATAGCTCAAAATTTTACATAGGAAGTTTTAAAACGGAAAATGCTAGTATTTTTTTATGTTGCCTATCTATTTTTTAAATAACATTTTTTACTAGATCATCCCCTTAAGCCTATTAAGTGTGTTCGTACTCTTTGCATCATTCTGCTGTCTGATCATTATGCGAAGTAGATTTATCCCCCACCTTTGATATCCACAGAAGGTATACATTTCCCTTAAGAAACGTCATTCGTTAATGATCATACCGCCGGAATAGTACACATGACAGATTGTGAGTTGATGGCTTTACCAAACGTGTTACCGCCACTTACAATAGGCTCTACTGGAGCATTACTCATATCAGTTTGAGCCACAGTGCTCATAGGGTCACTATTTGTCAGTACAATAGACTCATCCGCATCAGAGATTGTTGTGACATTCTCCCTTACTCCACCCTCATCTTCAGATGTGTGATCTATATATTCTTGTTCATTAGCATTCATCTGCCCCCCTTTTTTTTTACCTCCGGGGTAATGAGACTGGCGATTTAAAGATTCCAAAATAATAAGGTTACATACACATTTTCTTGAATACCTTGCTCTTGTTGTGCTAGTCTTAATAATGTTTGTTTCCTTTACATGTTTCTTTCCACTTTGTTTCCTGTTATGCTGCTCTGGAGTCCCTGAAGGCCCTTCTAAGGGGTCACCTGGATCCGCTCCTATACCAAGCAGATTTGCCCAGGAACCCTTGGCCATATTAACCTTTGTTAATTCTGGTGCTGTTTCTTCTCCCACAAACAATGGTGAATTGTTAAAATCATACTCTGCAACTAGATTGACTTGACTAGCATTATTGAGGTCACACCCCTGGCTAAAAGCCGACATAGATATGTCTTCATATTGAGCGGCTCCAGAGATAAATTGTTTGCCCCCAAATGTGTTCCAAACCCAGCATCCCCCGTCAAGCCATGCTTCAATGCAGGCTGTCTGGAAGCCTGCGGTAGTGGGATACCCCTCTGTGGGAGGATGCTAGCCAATGAGCCCACCTTTATATGGATTTCACTAAGAGTCAGCATCTGAGCCCTCACATCATCTCTTATGTTGTCGTAAAAGTTAACGAATGAGCTCAGAGCTGAATTCAAAGCTGAAATAGTTGGCGAGGCTAAACGAATATGATCATTGCTGACTACACGGATTCATGCCACATGCATGGGGTTTGACACTGGTTTTTTTTGCATGTTTTTCTCTCTGCATTTTTTGGGTTCAGGTACTACGTTTGCCTTTATGTTGTGCTTGTTATATCTCAGTACATATATACCTTTAACTGTTTAGTGGGTTTTAGTTTTTGTACCTGATTATTCTACGAAATGTTCATATTTTTGGGGACGGGGGGTTGGAGGCTTTGGGAGTGTATGCAATTTTTCTCACTTGTTTTTTTTTTTGATTTAGCAGTTTACTTCTGGAAGTGACTACTTTTGATGTACTATCGAATGACTCAGCGTTCCTTGGGAGAGGTCCTGGGGATGGTTTGGAATGTTGTTTAAATTGTTTTTTGGGCTGAATAGACTTCGCAGTCTTATCTGTTTTTTTTGTTTTTTACTATTTGTTTTTAGTTTATATTTAAGTGTGTGTACTTTTTCAGGTTTTTTTGTACTGTTTTTGCTTTTGATGTTTTAGACCTCCAGGGTGTAATGATGGCATCATGCACAGGTGGGGTAGACAATGATCTCTGTATTGTCTCTTGGAATGTGAATGGGGTGAATAATTTACTAAAGAAAAAGAAAGTACTTCACATGTTACAGGACATGCATGCTGACATCTGTTTCTTACAGGAGACTCATATTTTGGCGAATGAAATTTCCAAATTTGAAAAGGAGTGGGTTGGTTCTGCTTATGGCTCTTCATGTATGTCACGGTCAAGGGGCGCAGCCATTTTGTTTCAGAAGAAACTGCCTGTTAAAGTTTTAAGAGAATGTGCAGATAAGGATGGTAGAATGATTGCCTTGTTGGTAGAGATTCAGGGGGAATTGTGGACGCTTTGCAATGTGTACGCTCCAACAGTGGATGATGGCTCCTTTTTTAGAATGGTAGCTCAGACCCTTTTAGATTTGAATAATCCTTTAATACGGTGGTTGATCCTATACTGGATAGAAGTCAGGTCAGGCGAGTGTTGCGTTGTGATCATCATCACCGGGATACGTGGCGCCTGAGGAACTTAGAAAAACGTCAATACAGTTTCTTTTCTAGTGCTCATGGGGTGTTTTCCAGGCTAGACATACGTATTGGGGAGCTTTCTCGGGATTTGATGCTTGATCCTACTGACTCAGTAAAATTGACATCTTTAAAAAAGCTTAAAAAGGAAATGGAAGACTTTTTGTTACTGAGGGCTGAACGTGGCTTGTTCTATTCTAAGTGTACTTATTTCGAAAAGGGTGAACGTTGTGACAGATGGCTGGCATACCGGCTGAAGAAAATAATTTCGGAGTCAGCAATTGCTTCTATGGTTGGCCAGGAGGGTAGAATCACATTTGACCCCAATAAAATTAACACAAGTTTTCGAGACCAGTTTTACAAGGTGTTAATTGTTGGGGTGTTATGCAAAAGGCTTGGCTTTATGCAGATGATCTCTTGTTGGTGCTGCACAAATTGGAAGAGTCCTTGCCCTGTCTGATGAAGATTTTGTCTGATTATCACGATTGTTCAGGATACAAGATTAACTGCTTGAAGTCTGAAGTCTTGCCCCTATCCAACAGGTGTGATAAGACTCTGGTTACAGGGCTAGGGTTTTCCTGGTGCGATGTGCGCTTGCGCTATTTGGGTGTGTGGCTGACGTCTCCGGTCTCCCTTATGGTTGATGAAAACATGAGGGTAGTCATTCAGGATTGTAAAATGGATTTGGAAAGATGGTCACTGCTTAATCTTTCGCTGTGGGGGAAAGTCAATGCCCTGAAAATAAATTTGACGCCTAGAATTAACTTTGTATCTAGCATGCTTCCGTTGAAAATTAAGAGTGGTTACTGGAGAGATCTGGATCGTCTAATTCAGGAATTTTTGTGGGACCGAAAACCTCCAAGACTTAGTCTTTGGGAGTTGCAGCTTCCAGTCCATTTGGGTGGTTTAGATGTTCCAAATTTTAGGGCCTACCATTTGGCCTTTTCTGCTCATTCTTTTGTTCCGTTTTTGTCAGGTGTTTGGATGGCTGGGCGGTGGCGGAATCGAGTGCCTATGGGCCGCTGGGCCCGGAAGCCTTGTTGACAACTAATGCAAAGATTCCTGGTGGCAGTCTGTTGGCAACGTCTTTTTTGCGCAATTCATGGATTGAAGTCATGTCATTGCTGGGTCGTGACACATTAAAGTGCAGGAGTGCCTCTATCTGGCTGAATCCTAGGATTAGGGATAATTCAAGGACAGTTTTTTGGACTGAATGGTTTTTGATGGATATTAAACTGGTCTCTGATTTGGGGAATGAAGACCGGTGGTTGACTGCTACTGAGCTGAGAGAGAGATGGAATATTGATGGACTATCTGACTCTGCTTATAGATGCCTCAAGAAGGCTGTAGGTGAGGTGGACTGGTCAGACTCTTGGGATGTGAGGCCTTTCCTGACTGAATCAGATGAGAAGGGAGGTGGTTTGGCCAGTAGACTGTACAAGTTAATAGTGGCACATTATCAGAGTAATGACAATTTAAGGAGAGTTTGGAGTGAGAGAATTGGGTCTGAGATTGACATCGATGCCTGGCGGAATATGTGTGGTAATGTCTCTCTGTGTTTGCTGAATCTGAGTGAAAGATCTTGTCAGATTAAGATTCTGAATCGCTGTATTGGTGCCCTGAAACGCTGCATAAAAGAGGCATGTCTGACAGTGCAGATTGTTGGGGATGTGTTCAGGAAGTTGGGTCGCTGGAACACATGCTGTGGAGCTGTGTGAGGGTGAGAGAATTTTGGAATAAGGTCTGTGATGTGTGGGACAGGATTACTGGTGGTGGGTCTGTCCTTGATTTTAGGACGGTGGTCCTTGGTGATGATTCGGGGATGGAAGATGTCAGCTCTGCACTTAAAAAGTGGACTTTTAGGGCATTATTTGTGGCCAAGAGGCTGATTCTCCGTGGATGGAAAGGTCGGGTACCTCCATCCTTTGAGGATTGGATACAAGAGATGCATTGTCTGTCAAGGACAGAAAAGCTGATATATAAACTGAAATGCAAATTGTCATCATATGAGAAGATCTGGAACTTGTTTAATGATTTCTATTCGTTTTTTTTTTGTTTTTTCGTTGTTACTCTTGCATTCCTTTATATAAGATTTAATGGTTATATTGCTGTATTCATGTACATATTATAAATAAATAAATAATAAAAAAAAGAAAATGATCATTGAGCTCCCTGAGAGTATGGTGCAAGGGAACACCTTCACGTAAACTCGTCGTCCCCATGTCTTCAAACAAATTAGATGACAAAAGTTTAGTTAGAGCAGTTGGTGACCCAAGACCCAAATCGCTGTGAATAGGGGACACCAGAATGTCCATCAAGTTATCAAAGCTTTCCCAATAACCTGCTGCCGTTTCTATTTGTGCCAACATTTGAAGGTTCTCATCCAGCTCAACCATGCTCTGGTCGTAAATATGAGATCAATCAGTTAACATGAGTGCAAATAGGTTTTATAGTGCAAGCTTCAGTACTTGTGCCAGAGCGATGTAAAAAGTCTGTAATGTTATACCCTGCTATTGGAGTCATTGTGGTCGAGACTGGATGGACTGTATAAGGCTTAGCAAGAGAACAGTTGCCAATAAGGATTTGCTATGGAGATATGGAATTTCCAGTGGCACCACTTTCAGTCACCAAGGGATCTCCCATATTCACCAGAAGTAGCGAAAAAGAGCATCCTCAGTAACAGCGCCCCCCACTCTGACACTGGTCTTAGCTGTAGGAGGAGGGTTAGTCATTCCAAATGACTTGGAAGGAGTCCCTACCGACTTCCCAGTGGCGTTCACAAGAGGAGCAACAGATTGACTACGTAAAGCGTAATTTGAGCAGAACACCAAACATCGAAATCCTCAGAGAAAGGTAAAAAGGGGAAACATGCAATTTATTTGCTAATAAAATATATTCACAGGGATAAGTCCTCAGTAGTTTCCTCACAGCCGAACTGGCAAACTGCAATAGTGCACTTTCATTTGCCTGCGCATTCGTACAACAAGTGTTTTTTTAAAGGGGTCCAGCAGGGGCATGTGATTAGCCATGTGCCGAGATCCCAAGCTAAAGCAGTAGAGAATTGCTAGCTGATTTAACACTCTCGATGTGCCAACAAGAATACAGGATAATCCAAACACCAGCCAAACTGCAATAGTGCAATTGCTCTGCATTTTAATTCATGCGTGCATTCGCACAGCAAGGGTTTTTCGAAGAAGCCCACCCAGCGGATGTCATTAGCTGAGCACTTAGCTTCCAGGATAAAGCAGTAGAGTATAGCTCGCTGATCAAGCCCTCTCAATGTGCCGCCAAGACTACATGATAGCCCGAACACCAAAACACCAGCCAAACTGCACTAGTGCACTTGCTCTGCACTTTAATTTGTGCGACAACTGTTTTTTGAAGATGCCCAGCAGACGGATGCGATTAGCCGAACCCTGAGATACCATGCTAAAGCAGTAGAGTATAGCTCACTGATCAGGCACTCTCAATGTGCCGACAAGACTACACAATAGTCCGAACACCAAAACACCCGCCAAACTGCAATAGTGCACTTGCTCCGAGTATAGCTTGTTGATTAAGCACTCTCAATGTACTGAGAAGACTACACGATAGTCCAAACACCTAAACACCAGCCAAACTGCAATAGTGCACTTACTCCGCACTTTCATTCAAACATTTAAAATGTTGAGTACATTTATATCACTCTGTGCTAGAAACAGGCACGTATGCAAAATAGTGGGTCTACAGCTCACTACATTTCCCTCTCAGAAAGTCTAAATGCTCCTCGGTGGTAGTAACTCTCCCTAGTTGGCGATAAAGTGCCTCCTATTTAGGAAAGGGGATAGAGAAGAGAATCTCTCTTGCCTAACTCACTACTTTCCTATATCTAAAAAAACACACTTCTGGAATTGTTTGCTTTTATTACTTCTTTCTTGTGTAAAATAATGATAAAAAGATCTATCAAAATAAAATAAAACTCATCCGCAGAACAAATCTGTTATTTAAAAAATGGATTTCCTTCTCCCAAGCTCTCAATTCGTCTGAGTGTCTTGGGGGTTCAGGACATCACCCTGAAGCTCTAGTCGACCAGTTTCAGTGGGAATTGCTTCAGTCTAACCGCTTTCCTCAGGACTGTGTCCCAACCCTGTGGTCGGGCTCACTCTTTTAGAACTGCAGCATCATTATTCTTGTGGCCGGTGGGTCCTTCATATTGCTTTAAGGAGGTTTTGTTCTCTTCTTTATTCTTTTATTCTCTTGTGTTGCAGCCCCTCTATTTCAATCTTGTGTGTTCTCTTCGTTGGCCTGCTCTCTGCGGCCTATCAATGAGTATACTTTTGTTTCATATCTGCTCTCTCATTCTTCTCCTTTGTTTTTGTGCTTTTTCTTTATCATATTTCTTTTTATTCAACCAAATGAAAGAAAAAGAAAACGCTTTAGGAACAGGAAGACAAGCGGAACTACACGGCATCAGGGAATGCAATGGAATCGATACATTACAGTCCTGAATAAAAAGAAATACAATAAAGAAAAAACACTGCATGAGGTGGGAGTAGTGGGGGACTGCGACAAGAAAGAGTAAGGTGTGGAAGCGTCAGACTCTGACGAAGAATGATGAGGTGCAGGTAGTGGGGGCTGGTGAAGGGGAAAAAGGAGGTGGGGTAGTGGGGGACTGTGACAAAGAAAAGTGAGGTGTGGGTAGTGGGGGACTGTGATGTGGAAGAGTGAGGCTGGGTAGTGGGGGACTGTGATCAGGAAGAGGGAGGTGGTGGTAGTGGGGGACTGTGACGAGGAAGAGTGAGGTGGTGGTAGTGGAAGACTGTGATGAGGAAAAGTGAGGAGGGCTAGTGAGGGACTATGATAAGGAAGAGTAAGGTGGTGGTAATTGGGTAACCGTTTTTCCAACACCCATACATGTTCCATGATGGAATGGGAGTCTTTGTCCCCAAGAGGCGAGCTACTCCCAGTGAGGTCCTACTTGCCTAGCTCCCTAGGGAGGATCGTGAGGAGCGGGCTCACCTCCCTAGCCTCAAAGGGGGTGCCTCCCCTATGGGGAGAAGGGACAGAGACGGTTTTATGGGAGGGAAAAAGGGGCACTTGCCCAGGGCCCCCATCTTGGAGGGGGCCCCCACAGGGCTGCCTGATCTGAAGAAGTAAGATTCCATTGTTCACCAGTCTTAAACAGCACAGTCAGGATATTTTATGGAGTGCTGTTGAGGCTCTAATTCCATTTCCATTAATTCTAATTCTAATTGCCTTTCTGTTTTGACAAGTACATTCTGCCTTGATCAATTCACCATGTACTGCTTTCTGTGTTCACTGTGGTATAAATAGTTTGTGTGTTCCTTGCGGCACAGCTCCGTAGCATTCTTTCCTTCCTGTGGGAATTATATTGATCATGTGCAATTGGCAACAGTGAAATGCATATTGATAAATTGAGTGCCACAATGGTTCAGAAGTTAGCTCAGTGCATGAAGCACCCATTGCAGAGATATGTGTTCATGTGCAAATTAGAATATCACATTCCAGCAAGGCTGGCTGAGCCGTTCCTATGTCTGAAGTTTATAACCCTGTCTGCATATGTACTTAGTTTTTCAGAACAACATCTGCTATTATCAGCAATGGACCTGCACCAGATGGGGGTTGCAATACAAACTAACATATCATCCATATGGTGCAGGTCTAGAAATTGGTTTGTTTAGATGGGGTGTTGTAAAACCTAGGCAATCTCCTCCAATGATGGCATAAACTGTTAGTCCAAGAGGTGAATAAGTATCCAAATTCAAGACTATGGAACGAAAGTGTTCATGCTTGTATCTTAGATTTACCAGCAGACGATACAGTGATGCTGGTCAAATCCTCTAATACATCTTACATTACTGTGCTGTCTTCTGTGAGGTTTGAATTCTTGCATGCTGCTGGTATCGTTTAGCCCATCACTTGATCTTTCTTCTTATCTAGGCCATTCGGGTGGAATGGTTGGTAGACAGAAGAGTGCGGACCAGATATTGCAGGCTTCAGGCAAGAATATTTTAAAGTCTGCTTGTTTGACACAAAAACGGTTTGCTTTTTTGTAAAACTCAAAGGTGTTTATGCACGTTTATAAATGAAAATGTCACAAGACATTGTTTTGGAAGTATTTAAAACTTTAAAATACAAAAGACAAACCCAGATTAAATGTGTTAAATCACATCAATTGGTATGCTGGTACGTATATACTTCCCTTGATGATGGAGAGAATGAAGCTAGAATCATTCCCATTTTGCATAACACCCTTCTATAATATTTTGTTTAAAAATGGCCATGTTTGGTGACGTGATTTGTGTACTTTTCAAGTCCGTTTTTATAGAATGAGTTTACTTTAGTTCATGGTAAGAACTGGAAAAGAAAGTGTTCAAATGCAGAAATTGCAGAGTTGGCATGAATCCCAGCTTCACCCCTTCACCAATGTGTGATCCTGGGCATCTCATTTAATCTTGTATTGCCTAACCTCTCAATATTGCCAGACCCTAAACCTTTCAAAATTGTCAGCCCTTCAGAGTGATTTCCTTGTCATGGTATGATCTTCATAAAAGCATCACTCATGGTTTCACTGACAATAGGGTTGCTTCCACTTTAATAGTGAGCATATTTATAAAGCGCACGACAGGCAGTGGTCGAAGTGTACGGAAAGAAGTAGTGGAACTATGTTCCCTGCTGGACTGCTCCCGCTCTCCACAAACCCCATCGCTGTGCACCCCTCCCACAAACAATCCAACCCCAAAACAAACAGACCTGCTATTTGAAGGGAATGTTGAGTGCCGTGCACTGAAGTGCAAGCTTCAACTTCTTCCTACACTTTTATTTTAAAACTAAAACCATTACAGAATGTTTTTTTTTAAAATAAAAGTATAGGAACAATGAAACTTAAAAATAAAAAGGATAGGAGCACCGCTCCCGACCGCTCCCGCTCCCCACTTCGACCTCTGACTACATTCATTTGTTCCTTTGATATCTAATGGCAACACTATTTGAAAACCATATTCCACTTCTAATCTCAGTCTGTCTCGATAAAGAAACTTTCCTGGTAGCTTCTAATCTGCATCCACTATCCATGCTACCGTATGTGTGATGCTTTCTCCTTCTTTCCAATTGGTCTCCTCTATCCATACATGAGCACTTTTGCATTCTGTGAGGCAGATAATTTTAGTTCTGTCTATTATAGGTTACATGTACCTTTTACATACGGTCCTGTATTAATGCTACAGGCTGCATACATTCCTGGATGCTATTGATAAAAAGTATCCTGTACCTATGCTAGAACAGTAACCTCTTAGTAGACTGCTAATGTTGATCTTCAAATGCTACTTGTTTATCATTCTGATTAGAGCAAGAATGAAGAGGGCGAGGGAACTTAAAGGGAGTGTAAACATGCTTATTATGGTGCGAGACAGCATATCAACCTATAGGTTGGGAGCGCGACTGGGGTGGAGCGCGGAGTGCGCGACCATTTATCTTGATCCCCTAATTTCTTTGGTTTGGTGGAGGGGGCCCCAAAGATATCCGTGCCAAGGGGCCCAAAAGTGCTTAAGATGGACCTGAGAAGGGACGAATTGTCCAGATTCGGCACAACTGACTAAATCCTCTTATGTGGTAACTATAGAGATGTAAACCTCTTTAAAGTGTAAATGCAACAAGCACCATATGAAAGATGGAGTGGGGACTTCTGTAGAGTGGCATAAACTGTATTCAGCCTCGCTATGCAATCATTTGTATAACTTTCAGCAAGACACATTTCAAAGAGCTTGCGTGTTTAAGCGAACGAGGAACGTGGAATGAAATGCATCTATAATAGTTTATTTGCCTTTGAATATTTGTTTTTGACGTCGAATGAAGAGCTATAAATTGTATGCTAACGGCATACTTGCTTAATCTGGTGGCTACAATTATCATGAGCACTTAAATCACTAAAACCTCCGCTGGCATTTGGTGCCATTAAGCTGTTGACACTAACAGTCTCCAACAGGCACGTTGAGCGAGTCTGCTCACATGTCATTCCTTAAAGATGACAGTCGGAGGAGAATGGGCTCTCATTTCTCAAGCATAATGCACATTCGATCTTGACTTCCGATGAATCACTTCATTTAAGCCTCATTTGTGCCTCCACAAGAGCAACTGGGATAATTTCATAGCAACATGTATGAAAGTTAAATACTGGAACAATTCCACTGGGGCTCCTTTTTACTTACCGCGTTTAACATACACGTGGGGAACACTGGGGATCTTAGGCACAACACCCTAATATTTACCCAGATCCCCGTCGTTTGCTGGGGGCGTGTCTTTGCTCCTTGCAGTAGTGTGTGTTGTATTTCACCCTGGGTCCATCTACGCAATAAGACGCAGACTCAATGCACGTCTTCACCTCCTTTATTCTCCATACATAATGAATTTTAACTTCCCCACCCTCTCCCTTCCTCGCGCCCCCTCCCTCCTCATTTGGTTTCAGTTTCTCTGAAATGGCTAGTGCCCTCAACTACATAACACCCCCCCTTACTTATCATGGAAGCTCAGGGCCTACATTTCTTCGATGAGGCGGGCTGGCTTCCTTGAGAGTCGCTGGGGGCGACCGGGTGGGTTGCCGGGATCATCATGTGGCGCCTGTGGCGGAGGGTCCTCAGGTGGCTCAGGAGGTGTTTCCTGTCTTTCGGTTTCTTCCTCTTCCAGGGTTGTCTCTTCCTCTGGGTTCTCCTGGAACATCATCCGGAATAACGAGACATTGCTTATTTCACCGTGGTCTCCCATGGCTGTGAATATTGGTCCCTTTACTTCCGTCACCACAAGGGGCTCCGGTCTGTATCGGGAATCGGTCTTCCTGTTCTGGGCTTGTCGGACTAGTACGATTTTGCTGACTGGAATTTGGCTTCTCTAGCTCTTCGCTTTTGGTCGGCCCACTCTTTGGCTTTCGTTCTTTTCTCAGCCTCTCGCTTCCTTATTTCAGTGTCCTCTGCCGGGGTGTAGTCTTCCAGCTGTGGCAGTCTGGTCCGCGGTTTATAAAGGATCATTAGTTCTGCTGGGGTCCGGCCATTCGCTTCATGGGGTGTGGGTCGATAGCTTCTCAGCATTTGGGAGATGGTTTGGGGCATGGATGTTTGGTCCGCTGCCGCTTTCTGGCGCGCCTGCTTGAGGTTTGCCATAAAGTGCTCCACCGTGCCATTCACTTGCGGCCATAGTGGCGTGATCCTCTGGTGGTGGAACCCGAGGTGTGTTGCGAACTTCCCGAACTCCTGTTCTTGGAACGGCGGGTCATTGTCAGTTTTCAAGGAGTTGGGGACTCCCCATTCACTAAACAGTTTGTCTACCACTGCTACGACTTGATGGAATGCCGTGGAGTGTACATGTTTCACTAGGGGAAATCTTGTGTATTCATCAATTACTACTAGGAGGTTGCCTCCTTCTTCAAGCAGGCCATAAAAGTCCATAGCTACTCGTTGCCATGGTGCCTCCGGAAGGGGGACTGTCTGGAGCGGGCAGGGGGGCAAGTTCGCTACATTTATTTGGCATGGGTCACAGTGTCTCAGAGTGTCCTCGACTATGGTGTCCATGTGTGGGAACCAGACCTGGTTGGCTAGTCTCTTCTTGGTGTTGGCAATGCCACAGTGTGCCTCGTGCGCAATCATGATGAGGGGTTTCCTGAGGCTTTTGGGGGCAACCAGTCGGTTTCCTCTCAGTAGTATTCCTTGGCTCGTTGTGGCTAGTTACCCTTGTATCTTCGCCATTCTCGATAAGTCTCTCCTGTCTGCTTCTGTCAAGGATGGCACTCTGTCAAGAGTGGCACCGGGCACCCAGGTAGGGTTTAGGTGGCTGTGCTGATGTAAGGTGACAGATAAGCACACACAGCAGGAAGCTGAACAAGAAAGAAGAATAGGTAACAATAGCTGTGAACAAAAAGGGGCAGAGAATACAAAGGTACAAACAAACTGGATTCCCTCTTGGGATGTATGCAGAAAATGGGAAAGAGTGTTCCACGGACCTTTGGAAACTCCAGCCATCTGCACAGATTGCTATTACAGGAGCCCACTCTGTATGCTCATGGCTGGGAACAACAGCTGTGGGTGTCTGTACAGAAACAGTATAACTGAAATGGAAAACTTAAGGGAGAACTAAAGACTCAAGGAAGAGAAGGCAGGGATCAAGAACAGGCGGTTGCAAACAAGGAAGAGAGTAAGGGAGCAGTAGCCAGGAAACAGTGGGGCTGCAAACAAGGAAGCAAGGCTGGAGTTACGGATGGCACATTTGATGCATTAAGGGTCAGCAGTTGAGATGAGCAGTGACGATGGTGATACATGGTAGGTCTAGAGAGATGCAAGGTTAAGGACAGGGGCAAAAGGGGATGCCTGCATGAGAAAGGTAGCCATCATAAGAGGTGGTGGGTCTTGGATTAAAGTTCACAAATGCAAGTTTGATGGAGTAGGCAAACGGGGGAGAGAGCGCAAGGAAGCAGGACTCGACTTGAATAGGTGTGGGGCCATGGACTTGGTTTGAATTTCCTTTGTGTGATGATGACTAAGAGGGTGTACAGGGGACAGAGAACGGACCTAGTGAAGTGGAAGAGTGAGTAGTGGGTGGGGGAGGGACTGACGGAGACAGTAGAGAAGCTAAAGGTGGGGGATAAAAAGATAAGATCAAGTGAGTTGCCATAGTTGTGGGTTGGAAGGTTGTGCGTAGTGATTAGGGAGTAGTCTGGAAGTATGGACTCCAGTTGTAGTTGGTGAGTCCTGGTGGTGTTGGATAAGTTGAGGTCATTCAGTAGGGGGGTGGCAGCTGGCATAGCTTCCAGTGGAAGGTCAAGTTTAGATGAAAAGGTTAGGGGTAGACAATAGATGAGGAGGAGGATGTGCGGAGTCAGGCAAAAGAGTTTGATAGAGATATATGTAGCTACGGTTTTCCAGCCCCACTCCGGGTAAGGTGTAAACCCCCTTACCCTAGACCAGGGACAGTTCCCATGGAAACCACTACCACCACCCCCCAGGCCCACTACGTACGGAGGGGTGATGCACCAGCTAAATAAAATGATATAAAAATGTAAATTGGATGCAGGGGACCACCAACATTGGATCTTACGTGCTGTTGGGTACCCTGCGTGAAATTGTAAATCTTCACAGGGCAGAGTGGAATACTAAGGAGCAAAATGGGGTATAACCCCAATGACTCTTTAGTTTTCCTCTCTGTCTGGTGAGGAAACAAATACCGCCTGTAAACTACGCTTTTCAGGCAGCATTTATTAATCGATTCCTTTGAAATCCTCCTGGTCTTTAGCAAGGCGGATTCCATAGGAATACATCTTCCTGATCTTTAGCAAGGCGGATTCCATAGGAATACATCCTCCTGGTCTTTAGCAAGGCCGATTCCATAGAAATACATTATTTTTATGCCTGCATGAAAATGTCATGCAGGAGTAAAACAAAACACACCCACTGGACAGACGGAGGAGGTCAGCAGGGTGGAAATCTTATCTCCGCTTCATGGCCCTCTTCCACCTTGTCAGCGCTGGAAAATGGGGCAGAGCGGCTAAAGGAAACATACGAGAACTACGCCTCACTTTTACGTATTCATTTCCCACTCTATGCTATTTAAAATGAGGCTGAGTGAGAGATACAGGGTTGCAGGCAACCAAAATGCAGTGTACAAGCTCACACTGGGAAGTACAGGGCTGAAGGCGATCAAAGTGACAGAGTCATGACGTGATCCCAGGGTAGCAGTTAGGGGGAGAGGGGAAGCAGACCGGAGGGGAAGGAGGGGCAATAGGGTAGATCCAGTTACTGATTGTATATTAAGAGGTGAACTTACAGTTCGTTGCATTGCTAATGGAAGACGTGGGATCAAGAGACATGGCCAGATTCTCAAATCCTTTTTGACACAAGTGAGGAAATGGCCAGTGCGCAACCACGTGGTTGCTGGGAGTCTGTCATACGTTAATGTCGGGAGCGTGCTCCTGACACTAGGGTCTGCAATGCAGCCTGGGGAGCGCATTTCCGTGTCACTGTCCAGCCCCTCCTGAAATGCTCAGCTCACCTTTGTGAATAGGGTGGCATAGCATGCCAGCAATGAGTGCATTCTTTGTGCTCCTTTCATTTGCGCCCATTTTTGAGAGCCTGGCCCAGTGTTTGAAAGGAAAGGGCCTGGGCCCGGCCAAATAGAATCAAACAGGCAGTATGTTGAGCAACATTGCCCTTTGAGTGGACACCAGAGTAATGTCAGGGGCCCAATGGGCCACTGTAAGGAATCCGGGAACAGTATTGTAGCATAGAGATGTTCCTGTTTCAGTACCTGTCAGGCTCTTGAGTCAGTGACTATGCAGTCTCCAGGCCTGTCTTCCAGAGACTAGTCAGTGTAGGGCCAGAGTGGATAAGGCCCACCCAAAATCTGTGAATGCCCCCGCAGCAGCTCTGCTTGGCCATTAACAGATGTTAATGCCACTGAGGTGGGCCCAACTACATTAGCTTCAGGCCCCACGTGTTAGGCAATCCTGGCTACGGCTCTGGCTATAGGCTCCTGGCTATGGGTTGAATATGGGGAAGGTTTCTCAGCAAGTGGCTGAGGTCAGAGATCGAAAATGAAGAATTTACCCATAAGGAGGCAGAGGATGAAGGCTGACAGGAGCAGAGGCAGCCAAAGGTACTGATGCTATCGACACAACTGACAAAACCCTGCAGGCCATGCTGGACCTGTGGTCTCTTTTGGACAATACAAATGATATGCTACAATCGCAAGATATGCATCGAGGCATGACCTGCACAAAATAGTGGGGGAAATGGATGAGGCTGAAACCAGGATCTCTTGGTGGAAGTTAGCGCATCGAGCATGTAGACACGGATGACAATGCTGGAGGGAGAAAAAATGTAGCCATGCTGTAGCGCCTTGCACAGGAAGCTGGTCTATCATTCCCCCGTGTGGGACTACCGCAGGGAGGCAGAGGCAAAAACACAGAGCCCTCCTGGAGTATGGGATTAGGGGAATGCTGGGACCTGCAATGCTCTCAGTCAGCGCCCTTTAGAAGTCGAATGGGCTCATAGCGCCCCCGTTTGTATGGTCAATTTGTTCTACCATCCTTCTGGTCGTTGACCTTGATTATCCAGTGGTCCCCACACCCCAGTAAATGCATGTGCTCCATGCTATGGAATGGAATGGAATGTAAAACAATGTACTAAGCACATGAACCAAGGCCAAAAAGGCATCTGGGTGCGGTTATCTAGGGCTAATACCGTGCAACTTTGCACTTGCATCGGTGCAAAGTTTCTGTAATCTGGCTCCAGGAATCTTATTGGCGTATCAGATTACCAATTAAAGAGCAGGTCCCACAGCAAAGAGGCGCTATGCCACTATGTTATCTGGCTTCACTCTGCAGCCACCTCTTGTTGCGTAGACTTCAGTATGTTTTCTCTGCATATGTCACAATCAGTGTTTCCAAAGCAGTGGTCTGATTTTAGATTTATTCGGGTTCACTATCAGATAATATTCTTTTGCATAGGTTCCAAAGGCATTTAAGAGACGCTGCAGCCCTCTTGGTGTGTAATCCAAGAGGACCATCAGCATATACAGTCCACTGTATGTTTTGTTAACCAATCTTCGGACTTGCTAATGAGTGCTGTACCAGTGCTGCAGATAGATCTGCTAAATAGAGGTTGAAGAGACAGGTGGCCAGGATGCACCCCTGTCTCACTCCTCGTTAAGTTCGTATTCCCTCCGTTAGATGACCCTGGGTATCTAGATATACCTGACCTAATGTGTCTTCATATAAGCTCTTAACTATTGATAGTAGGCCTTTGAGATACCCCAGGATTCAGGTTTTACCCAAAGCCGTTGTCTATTAATGGTGTCAAATGCCTGGGATAGGTCAAGCCAGGTGTTATGTAACGGACAACCTTTTTTTAATCTAAGAATGACACGAAATTACCGACATGACCATGCCTTTTACTGTAGTGGACAACCCTTTCCGGAATCCCGTTTGGAAACTGCTCAGAATGTCATTGCTCTAGATCCAATCCTCTAATTCTCTGAGGACCACCGATGCAAATATCTTGCCATCGACATCAAGCAGAGCGATCGGACGGTAGTTTGAGGGCACCTCACGATCACCTCGCTTGTATATGGGAATAATAACTACAGTCTTCCATCTGGAAGGGCCATATTTTCTAAACATGTTTCATACACGTGTAGTAAGATTGTTGCCCATAGATCTACATCTGACTTTAGAATTGTATTTGTAATCCTGTTCGGTCCTGCCGCTTGTGAGGATGAAGATTTCTTAATTAAGTCTTTTACTAGATCTTTATCTAGCTTCAGTTTCAAAGGTACCCCTGAATGCTCTTCGCTTACTTCGGGCCTCTGGTCTCTGAATGTTTCTCTGATGTAATTGGACCAATTTGTTTCTGAGACAACATTGCTTTGTAACTCATGTTGTGGACATATTATTCAATATTTCCCAGAAGTTTTGTGAATTTTTTGTTAGCAGAGTGTTTAACATCCTCTCTCCGTCCTTCTACCATTGCAAAAACATGCGAGCCCTTGACCAGTTCCTATACTCATTTCTAAGCATCTTTTCTTCTTTTGCATGGACTGCCAAGGAATAGTTCATATATTTTAATTTGGTGATGGCTTTCCTTAGCTCTTCTTATTCCACTGTGCTTCGTCAAACCTATGTACATCCTTTTGGCACACCTTAATTGGGTGGTGTTAGACCATTCAATCTCCCAGAGAAAATTCTTGAAGTTCTCGGGGCTCAGTATTTCATATAATATTCCTTCTCTATCATTATTCAGGATTTTACGAAGCTTGCTATTTAATGATCTGCCATTCTGTTTGAATTTTCTGATTCTATTTTTACCATTATTTACTTCGAGGGCCTTGAGATACTTCGGATTGGACTGATCTTTTCCTAGTTTCAGTATTGCTGATGATCTCTTGCAATCACTTGTCCCTCCGCTTAAGATAGTGAAACATTCACAGCAGGTAAACAGATCTTCTCATAATATTAACTAGTCCAGAATGGAGACACTTTCCGCCCTCAACCAGATTACGCTTGCCGGATTGTCTCCCCTCACTCTCCCATTAGCAATTCTTAAATTCCAGTCTTTTAGAAATTGTACCCACTTTCTTCCGTTACCTAATATTGTTATGAGTGTATTCCCTGGAAGCTTATCCTGTAATGGGATACATTGAGAGTTCTCCAAGTAGTACGATATGAGCTATATCATATAAGTCATTCATCTTCAGGAGTAAGTCAGATAAAGCTTCTAGGAAGTCAATTAATGAGGCCTTCACAGGGTTTCAATACACTTTTATGATTATTATGTCTGAAAAGGTCCCTCCTACACTTATCCTTAGTCTGGCAGCTCAAGGCCTTGACAGTCTGTTGGAATGACTTGTAGGTCTAAACTCGAGAAAATCCTTACTGAGATCATTAAGCCTCCTGACGGTCTTCCCCAAACTCCTGCTGTTACCACTTGTTCAATTGTCACAAAGCCATGCGGTTTCATTTTTTCCATCAACCATGTTTCTTGAAAGATAACTTCAAATCTCCACTGTCGGTCTACAAACATGTTGGAAAATTTACGTGTTGCCCTAACGGCAGCACTCTGAAGGCGATCAAAACAACTTTCTTTTTGACAAAACTTAGTTTACTGAGTAAAGTTCAATAAAAAAAAAAAAAAAAAGATAATTATATTGTGGTTGGTAAAGATTTCTTCCTTAATGAGTCTGGATCTAAATGAACTGGAACCCCTCGCATTCCATCCTAAAATGTGCCATTTCTCAATCCTAAAGGGAATTCTGGTTTTCCCTCATTTTCTCAAAGACAAAACTCATACTTTCAGTGACAATTGCCCACATAACTAATTTGGGGTCCATCAAGTTCTCTTCTTTTCCCGATATAGTCTGTTTCAGGATGTCTTCGCTCTTGGATCAGGGAGTTGTACATACTTTGGAGACCTTGTTTTTCCCCCTTCTCACACTCGTCATCCTTTGTGCTGAGTATTGGCTTTTGATCGGTCTTGTGGAGATTTGGATACCAAGGTGTCTGAAGGTTTCTTCCTAGGCTAGTAAAGCGTCTGCTCCTATTCTTGATTTTAAGCCCAGTTCAACTATATGCGTCCAATTATATTGTGGGAACTTGACACGTTCAATGTCGCTAGAGCAGAAGAAGTATAAGTCAGGAATTTTCTTTGTTATCGTGAGGATACCACTTCTATTCAGGGATTTGCAGTTGTTCTTTCTCCTAAACTGATGTAACCACACTCTTGGTATTGCAAAATGGGGTGGAGGTGAGGTAGGAATCTTGCTTTTAAAGAATCTTGGTAGACATGTGATTCTTGATTTTCCAGTACATTCAAAGTCTCCACATGATGATTCCTTGGAGCTGGTGTTGCTTTGGGCACTGGGATTGATTATTTACCTATTGTAGTGCTCATATCGCCAGCTATTGTAGTTAGCCAGGCTTTCTCAGTTTCTGGGGGAGTGGGCTTAGTGGCTTCATTTATACATTGCTGAAAAATCGCTTCCCAAATTACTAGGTCTTGTTTCTCTCTGTCTTTTACAGTTAGTCCTGCATGAGTTCCTTCCTGAATTCCTTTCGCCTTCTTGCTTGCACCTCCCATACTGATCTTTCCTTGATGGAGTGGAGTGTGTTATTTATAGATTGGTATTTTTTGCACTTGTAGAATATGGGTTCTAACTCAGTGGTTGATGATGCAGGGTTGTTTGAGTGCCAGTGGACATTTCTTTCACTGCATTCTTATTTGAGGAGGCCTAGACAAAGTTACATTTTTTGCTGACAAATAGATAGGGGAGCTTGTTTCTAATGTTATCACTTTCTGTTTTCATTTATCTTTGGTCTGTTTCTTTGTTTCCTCGATCTCCGAGAGATTTAGCGGGAACGTACAAAAGCTGTTTTTCTTTTTTTTTTGCCCCTTTTTGTTTTTTGACTTGAGTTCCCTCTCCTGTGATGTTGTAGGACCACTGCTGAGTCTTTGTGCGCTTTTTTATTCTATTTCGACGGAAATTCCTTGATGATTCGGTTGATGGCATTACTGATGCTTTACTCACTGTAGCTATTTCCAAGGATTGTGAGAGACCATTTTCTCCTACTTCAAAGCTTTCTACTATGTTGGTAAGTCTCATGAATTCCTCCAACATAGAGTCTGAGGGGGGAGTATCATCTAGGAGGTCCCCACTCTCCTGCTCTTAATGCTTGTTATCTTCTATCTGTGCCTGAGCTGTCTTTGAGTTTTTATCGTTATCATGGGAACTTTTCTCCTTTATTACTTTTTCTACATGATTGAAAGATTCTATCATGAAATTCTGCAATTTATCAATTTTTGCATCCTGAATCATAGTGATGCTATGCATCTCTTTTAAATCTTTCACCAGTGACTTATTAATAGCTGGTTTCAAGCCCACCATTTCAGATTCACAGTTATACATATCCTTAATCAATTCCATGTGTTCAGTGCATGAATGAGACTGTACTTCACATCTTAATAATTCAAAAACATTAACTAATGAGGTGAACACAAAGTTCAGAGCTGAAAGAGTTACATCTGGTTGCCTGTTTGTTGGGCCCCGACCCTGACCAGGAGAGCGACTACAGTTTTCCAGGTCCACCTCAACCACAGGCGATGAGCTGTTGAATGTGTTTTCTTCATTATTGTTCCCTCTTAATTCAGGCTCTGACATGCCTTGACCATTTTCATAGTTTACTGCTAGTTCTAAGTCATTCTCCGTCCGCAGTTGTCCTGCTACTGGTAACTGGGTTGTTTCATGGATCTCTACTGTTTGTAATGTTTTTTGCCATTACTGTGCATTCTAAGACTTTCGCCCAGAAGGTGTGCTTGGGAGCTTCTTGTGTCTGTCTTGTTGATAGTTCATTTTGGGCTTCCCTCACCTGATTTACCGGTGTGTCTTTTATCCATGAATTTACCATCTCCTGATTTATTGGCCCCATAGGCCTCTGTTGTACTAGTTCACTCAGGACCTCGTTTTCTAATGCAGGGGCATGTAAGTTGTCTGTCAATGCGCCATTTCTCAGATTATATAAGTTGGTTGGGCTTCTCAACTTCTTCTGTACTGGCATCTTGTATCTCAACCGGAGATAGGTGATTTGTAGGCTATTAGCTTCAATGAAGCTTCACACAGGGTTTAAAGAATCAATGTCCTGCAGTCACTGCGGTTGCCCTCAAACGGCTCAAAGAGTCAGTGCCCCACAGTCACCGTGCACAACCTACACACGGCTCAAAGGGCAAATGCCCAGCAGTCACCATGTCTACCCTCTCATGGCTAAAAGGGCTTGTGCCCCACAGTCACTGTGTCCAAATTACTCACGGATCAAAGAGCAAGTGCCCCGCAGTCGCTGTGGTCAACCTACACACTCAACTTACTCACGGCTCAAAGGGACCGGGCCAGCAGTTGCCGTGTAAAAAGAGTCACTTTGCCCAGCCAGCATACGGTACTTTATTGGTGAATATAGATTGGGTTTGATCAGTCACTTGAGGTTGAGCTTTTTATTGTGCTCACTGTAGATGCAGGAATTAGAGTGTAGGTTGTCGTCTGATTGTTTTTAAATGATATTAGTTGGAGTCATGTTCTCAGTGGTTCTTGGGAACGAGAAACGCTAATGAATTATTCTCTCACTTTCCTCTCTGCGCGTTTTAACTGCAAATGAGAGGGTGCCGCGGTAACGAGGATGAGCGGGTCTGCGGTAGTATGTTTTATTAGGAATTGGAGCTTTTTTCCCGGTCAAAGGATCGAAAGTATAACGATGTTAAATGCTATTGCCACTGATCTGACTTTAGCCGCTACTGCCGCTGGCCCCTGCTAACCAGGGTCGACCACTTCACACTCCACTTTCCGCTCTGCTTTCCGCGTTCGGAATGAACGTTTCAAAGTGATCGCTGGTGCTCAGTCTGTAAAACCACTCCTGCAATAATTAGAAGAAAAGAAATACTGTGACCACGGCCGACCACTTCACACTCCACTTTCCTCCATAATTCTTCTGTGTGAAGGAATTACCACTATATTTACCTCCAACATAATAGTGAGGCCACTTGCCTTTTCCCTCGTCGCCCCTAAGTACACCCTCTGCTCCCCACGACTAAAATGGCAGCAGTGCACCCTACAAATCCCAATAATAACACATAACATTTGGGTGTGTCTTTTCAGTCCGTCTATGTATCCCCTCACACATCGCTTGTTATCCCTCTGTTATTTTCTGCGTGGGTGTAGGCTGTTGCTTTTTTTCTGTTTGGTTTCTGTCGGTTGGTTTGTTTATGCGTTTTGCCCTCTGTCCACACGCTTCATTGTGTGCGTATGTTTTCATTCCTGTGTTTTTATGACAGTGCGATGTGTGTCTCTCTGTGTGTGCAATGGTGCCTGTATGCTTGGTGCCTTTGCGTGTGCATGCTAATGATAAAATGAGGGGGAGAAGCATGAACTCAGACTCGTGTCTGGAGCTCCAGCTTTTCACACCGGTGATTGGCAGCAGTTAGTGTTTTTGAAATTCAGCATCCTTAATTAATCCTTCATTATTTCTCATGATATCCGCAGAAAGATGCAAACAGTAATTGCTTGCCTTTGAAACTGAGCCCGACTGTGGAGTGCAGGGAGGGAGGCGACAGCTGGAAGTGTGATCTAGCTGTAACATGGGAGGGTGCACAGGGGGGAGAGGGACATGCAAAAAGGGGAGGTAGAGCATGGAGGCAAGCGGCGGGAGGGGGGAGGAGAGCAAAAGAGGCAGGGGGACAGCGGCGCGCAGACGCGGAACACACGCTCTGGGGACATGGAGAGAAAGGCATGCGCGGTGGGCATAATGCAGTGCGGGCACAACAGGAGATGAAGGACATGGCTAGCTAGAACGTCAGGGTGCAAAGGAGGACCTCCCGTTGTTTTCACAAAGTAAATTATGTTTGTTGTAATTTACTTCGTGTATATTCGAATTACTTCAAATTTGTGTAGGCATGTGGGGTTTAAGTGGGAAAATGGGGGTCGGGAAGAAGTGGAAGGGGAAGAGGAGCATGGAGGGGACCCTCCCAACAAAAAATCATATGGGTGGAGGGATGGGGAGAGCATCTCACTTAGACAAGTAGGAAGCAGCTATGTTAATGTTACTAAGTCTCGTACCGCGCACTGTTGCCACGCGTGGCCTCTTGGTGCTCTGGCAGATCTGACTGGAAGGAGGGTTGGGTTTGTTAGTGGGATTGAGAAGGAGATGAGCAAGAAAGCTTTGATATGCTGTTGGCAGCTTCAGTTCGGAGAAACCAGCAGGGTCTGAAATTGAGATTAAATGAGCAAGAGCAAAAACAAACTCCTGCGTGTCAGGCATCACCCATTAGGCAGGAGCTACCACAGGGGTACCAGGAGCTACCAGAAATGCTCCTTTAAATTGATGTCCATTTTGTAAAATCATTTTTTATAAATGTGTATTAGATGTGTTCTAATTAATCTTGATTAACATTCTCAACGGTAATGTCACATTTAGGTGTTTGGAAGGCACCAGCTGTCCATAGGAGCCAAATGATGTTCCTGGTAGCTATTGGTTTAAAACTAACCAGGCTCTACAATGCTAGAAGCAGGAGCGAAATAGCTCCCAGCTCCCCTCAATTTCGAACCCTGAACTGGTCACTGAGCATTGATGCTTTTTCAGTTGGTAGTTGTCATGTGGTGTTGAGGTATGGTTGTGCATGGCTTGATTTCATGTTGGGTGTTGTGAAGTGTGTGCGGTAGAGGTATGGTTGTGTTTAGTTCATAGTTTGAGGGTGAGCCTGGAGAATGGTGAGTTTTTAGTATGGTTAGTTAGGAGCAATGCATTTCCCACCCACAACAATCCACCTAAGTGTGATACATTTCCCACCCTCAACACTTAACCTAAGTGTGGTACATTCCTTCCCCAACAATCCACCTAAGTGCAATACATTTTCCACCCCAACAATCCACCTAAGTGTGATACATTTCCTACCCCAACAATCCCACTAAGTGTGATACATCTCCCACCCCCAACAATAAACCTAAGTGTGATATATTTCCCTCTTCTAACAATCCCACTAAGTGTGATACTTTTTCCACCTCCAACAATCCACCTAAATGTGATACATTGCCCACCCCCAATAATCTACGTAGGTGTGGTACATTTCCTACCCCCAACAATCCAACTAAGTGTGATACATTTCCTACCCCCAACAATCCCACTAACTGCGCTACATTTCCCACTCCCATCAATTCACCTAAGTGTAATACATTTCCCACCCCCAACAATCCACCTGCGTACAATACATTTCCCACCCCCAACAATCCACCTAAGAGCGATACATATCAGACAAGATGCAAAATATGTCTAATTTACACAATTAGGCTGGATTCATGTGGTATAAGATATTGGGTAAAAAAGAGTGGTGGGGTTTTACTAGAGTACAGTAATGGCTGTACTCCCTGCCCACACCATACTTACCTTAACAGTGGCTTTAAGCAGTCTGCAGCCAGCGTCCCAGCGAACATGGGCAAACACGGAGTGGAGCTGCTCAGTAGGGAGCTGCCCTTTGCGTCTGGCCCTTAGCCGATGGCTGACCGGGCAAGTCTGGCCTGGGGCCCTCAGTGAAGAGGGCTGTTTCCTTGTGGAGGCTACCAATCACAGGCTTGGTGGGCGGGAGGAGGGAGGCATATTGGACAGTGAGCAGAGGAAAAACTAAAAATTAAGCACAATGGAGGTGGATGGCAGGCGGGAAGGGGCGGCAGGCGGGAAGGGGCGGCAGGGGGAAAAGTAAAAGAATTGCGCAATGGAGGTGGATGGCTGGCAGGGAGTGGCACAGGGGGAAAAAGTAAAAAGTGCAGAATGGAGGATGATGGCAGGCAGGGCACGGCGGCACAGGGACAAGTGGCTACTCTCCGAGCCTTGAGGCTAATGATGAGAACTACTGGAAGGAGGGCTTCCATGAGTTGTTTCTTCCTGGTGGAGGCCAGCAATCACAGGCCGGGTGGGCGGGAGGAGGCAGTAATAGTGGAAGGAGGTTTATTGGACAGTGAGCAGGGGAAAAAGTAAGAAATAGGCACAATGGAGGTAGATGGCGGGTGGGGAGCGGCTGCAGGGGCAAACAGTGAACACAATGCACAATGGAGGTGGATTGCAGGCTGGGAGTGGTGGCAGGGGGAAAAAGCACATAAAATGCACAATGGAGGTGGATGGCGCGCAGGTGGCAGCGGCAGGGGAGAAAGGTAAAAAAGTGCACAGTGGAGGTGAATGGTGGGCAGGGAGCAGTGCCAGGGGGGAAAGTGGCTACTGACCTTGTCTTGAGGCTAGTGATGAGGACTATTGGAAGTTGGGTCTTCCGGAGTTGTTTCTTCCTGGTGGAGGCCTCTAATGACACTATGGACGCTGATAGAAGAACAGAGGGCATACAAGGGAAAGATATAGAAACACAATGGAAGCTGAACACCTGTGAGGAAAGAGGGGACCCCTGCAAAGTGGGAGAGAGCGAAATATCTGTGAGCAGGAGTGGCAGGCGATAGAGAAGGTGGTAGAATCAAGAAGTGGGGAATTAGAGAAGAAAAAGAATGAATAGGGGAAAGGGGGTGGATTTAGAGAATGGGGCAGAGGTACAAAACAGACTGGCTAGTATACGAGGGACATGGGGAGGTCTCTGAGGGAAAGGCTCAAAATGAGATATGGGGAAAGGGAGCAGGAAACGGAAATAGGCTGGCTGCAAGGGAGTGTAAGAAATACACGGATGGGCCTGAGGGGACGTGATGGATGGAAGGGGAGGTAGTGTAGATGGGACAGAGGGAGGTATGAGAGATGTGTGTTGGTATAACGTTTTTATACTGCGCCAAGAGAACAGCACGGAACCGAAAGGTAAAGCAGGAGGCGGTAAAAGGAGTGACATGGGGGAGTAGAGATAGCTACAGAGAGAGGAAAGGGAGTAAGAAATAGGAAGATTTATAGCCTTTAAAGGATAGTGATGGAGACATAGAAAGATGGAAAGAGAGGAGGTTGGTGAAGGGATAGAAAAGAAAGGAAGATATAGTGGAGTGTGCAGAGCTACAGACAGAAAGAAAGCAAAGGGAGTCGGGTGAGAACTAGAGGAGGTTAAAAGTGTCGGGGGACAGAGCAGAAGCAGTGCTGTCCGGGTATAGACAGGGGAAAAGGTTAGATATAGGATGAAAAGATGGGGGATGGGAAAGGGAGACATAGAATTATAAAAATAAAGAACGAGGCAGGGAGTACAAAATAGAAGCATTCTATAAAGATAAAAGGAGAACTTGGGAAGGAGCAGACAGGGAAGAAAGAGATGGTAGCAAGAGGGACGGGAAGGGCACGAGCGGGAGAGATGAAGTGGGGCGGGGCAGGAATGGAAGAAAAGGACAGAAAATGGGGATGAAGTGGGAGTGAGAAAGAGTTACAGGAAATTCAGGACTATCAGTGTCATAGGTGCTTGATTCAGGCTTAACCCCAGAGTCAGCTCCAGAGATGTATACAATGCTGAAAAGGGCCTTCAAAAAGGTGTTCTGGTGCCGCCGCCACTTTGAGTGAAGACAGAAGCAGTGCAGAAAGATATTTGGGACCAGGCTTTCTGTGCTAATCTCGGTGTGTGGAGGGCTGGAACTGTCATGGGCGCAGTTCTCAGTGTCCATAGCTTTTGGCAGACAGCGGCTGCATATCATCAGCATGTTAGAGGTCTCAGGCTGATGTTGAATGACAAGGAGCCAGGGGGAAGGTGGGGAGGATGCAGAGGACACCACAGCCCGCTGACATCCTTGGGGCATGCAGGCAACTCCTGCATCAGGCATATCTGGGCCTTCAAAACCAGATGATGCTGGTGTGAGGAATTCGACCATCCAAACAGGGAGTGTGCACTCGTCTGGGCTTTTTTGAAATTTTGTAAGAAATGGAATGATGGAAGATCAACCTCTGAAAATGTATGGGGCTGACCCGCACACATTTTCTATGCTCAATGCACAACAAACACATACAGGCACAGTCCCCCCTGTCACATTTAGCTGGAATGTGACAGCCAGGAGTACATGACAGCATCTTAGGAAGGGGGAAGGCAACACCTTCCTCCTGCCATGGCCAGCCTAATTAAATATCAAAGGCTCCATCGATCCCCCCTGCCCATTGTAGTTCTGTGTTGCAGCAGCACATACTGATGAGAGTTAATTGAAGCAGGCCTGCAAACAAAGGACAGGAAATCCCAACATCACTTTGATATATAATGTGTTAGCTTGAAGGTAGCTCCCACCTCTCTGTATGAAGGCTATTGAATTTCATGTCTGGGACAACTATTTACAGTAGGCAACTCCTGCAAGGGGACCTCCTTTCAGAGGGAAGAAGTATGTGATTTGATGGAGACCCTAAGTCTTTTCTCGTCACAAACTTCAATCGGACACCTGTGCTTTTATCACGAGCCACAGAGAGCTCAATTAACCAGAGAGACACTTTGATCCACAACAGACAGGAACATGGGTGGGACCTAGTAGTATATGTTGTCACCCCTTACCTTTCCTGTTGCAAAGCACTCTGGTTATGACCTCATGCATAAAAGAAGATTGTTGGTGGGGACCCAGGATTGGTTCATTAAGGTAGGCTTAACCTGCTGCACCAATCACTGGGGCCCATTTGGCTTTAAAAGGGGGTTGAGCCCCTCTTTTGGCAGATCATCCAATGACTTTGAAAGGAGTAAGAAGAAGGACTCATGTGGACCATGGCTGAAGGTACAGTCTGCCTTACAACTTCTGGCAGTGAAGGAAGTCCAGGATGTCCAACAGAGGACCCATCCAGCAGCTCCAGAACTGGTACCCAGCCAGCACACAGCATACCTTGCTAGGTTCTGCCAGCAATCTTCCTAGGTGGGAAGTGCCAGAGAGTCTCTGAACAAAGGACAAGGCCGTTGCCTGCAAACACTCTGCTCTGCTTTGGGCCGTCCCACTGAAAGGACGACACAAGCCCTAAGAAGATGCTAGGAGGAGTGCTACAACAAGCATCAACCAGCATGCATCTTTTAAGGAAATTTTCGAGGCAGTTGAGCACTCGAACCAATACCGGCTGTACCACTGAATGTTGTCATGCTGCAGTCACTAAAGCCACCCGAGATGGCTTGGCCAGCATTCCAGATCCACCAACCAGCACAGAGACAACGATTCTTGACCCCGAGCCACCATGGGTACGCCAGACTGCAGCCGTCCATCCAGCCTCGCTTGCCGAACTGCCTGCTGCCTGATACCTGTAGCTGTCTCCCATCTTGAACTCAGTCGTAGGAGCTGCAGAGCATCTTGGAACCGACTTGATGCTGTGGAGCATCAAGATCATCTCAAGCAGCAAGTACATTGGGGTTCTGTCCCCCTGGTCCTTCCCCGAAGGCCCCTAGTGACATTTACGACCCTTTGCTGTCATGGTGCTGAAACCAAATAACATTGAACAGTTAAGACTAATTGCTATACCGAACTATCCCTTTACTTCATGGAACTGTCTGTCCTCTGTGTTCCTTTACAGGGTGGGTTGTATTTTGTAGTGTGCTAGAACTGACTGTTGTAATAATAATAAAGTAGATATTTTTATACAACCTTGACTGGACAGTCCCTTTTATCAATGGGTAATAATTGTATTTTCGCTTTGTTGCAACTAACCAATGATCCACAACCTTGCGGAGATAAGCCTGCCATTCCGTCCATGTTACCAAAACTGGACAAGTAGGTTTATGATTTACTTGTGTTACTAGGGGTGTGGGGCTGATTGATGGTTTAGAAACCGATATTCATTCCTGGACCACTGGTGCCCCAGAAGTTGATTTGTCACAGCTGGGAAGTGGGGTACACATAGACCAGTAACTAGTACTGACGGTTGATGCTGGACAGCGGAGGTCACCATCTCTCCAGTCTTCCAGCTGGATCAGGGTCCAGTTCAAGAGCTGAGGGTTCCTGTTCTCTTTCTTTGCACACAGGAGTAAGGGGATGCCACATTTGCCTCTGTCCGGGGGTCGGGTTATCGTTCTTAGATGTCTCATTCTCCCTTCAATGTGCGGTCTAGGTGCCTGCTCAGATGGGAGTTTTTCAGCTATCTGGGCTGAGTAGGCGCTGAGCGCCACATGGGTGGACTCTGGAGAAGGTCTGAAAAGACCTTGTGAGCTCCAGGTCAGCGTCTCTGCAGTACTTTGCCTCAGTTACCGTAGATTTATTCGAATACCATTTCACCTAAAGAGACTTCACCGAATCCATTTCACCGAAAATGGTAGGTGAAGAGTTATATGTGTAACTAAGCAGAAGAATTGGGTGCCCTAATGGACAGGCAGCAGAGTGTGCAATTATGATAAAATAACATGAAGAGAAAAAATACTGCCGGATGTTGATATCAGTTTGGTTATTGATTTAGAACCTTCTCGTATCAACAAGTGGTAAAGCAATGATTCAATCAGAAAATAATAATTGCATCCAGAGAAATCATACAGCAAGCTGGGACATAGCACGGGCATTGCTATGGTTACCCGTGGCTAAACCCAGCGTTGCCGAACTAGGGTGTGATTCAGGACAGCCAATGGGAGGCTTACAGGGAAGCTGAATGAGGGTGTGATTCAGAGAGCCAATGAGAAGCTTGCAGGGAAGACAGAGGCTTCTCGGTGTGGCATTGACTGCAGAAATTAAATCATAAAGGCAGAGGGAAGTGTGTGCACAATCAATAACGCTGCCACCCTTTGAAGCTAGCTTGAATGGCAGCCATGGCCCTATGTACGTTCTTAGTGCGTGAGTATGAAGCCAGTAGAGTTGTGCGCCAGATCCGCAAAGCAGGCTGGAAACAACCTGCTGTGTTAAATATCCGTCTTGAAAGTGGAAGTTGGGGCCACGCTTTGAAACAGGCTGAAATAGCAGCCTTGGCCCTATGTAGGCTCTTAAATAAATGAAACAGGTCCTGAGGAAGTAGAGGAGAGTATAGTAATCCAAATATAGGTCCATTGCTTCCAGAGGCGGGGAAAAGTCAATGGCCAGGAGATGTTTACGACCTTCCCAAGCAAGGGGATGAGTCTGTTTTGTAGGAGGGAATGCAAAATGTCATGTGTATGGGGTCAAAGGCCAGCTAATAATGAAACCCTCCCTTTCATAGGGGTGAGTCTACTTATATTGGGGGTAGGGGGGAGGTAAGAACTGTTCATTTAGATCGTGACTGACTGTGTCAGGTCTGTAGATCCATCTGCACTCCAGGTCTAAAAGACGTCTCTGTATATTGGGACCAGCCTTCCCTTTTTGCAATACCCACCAGACCAGATCATCTGATGTGTGGCGGGGTTTCATGTAATGCTCCACTAGAGGTGCGGTTAGGTTTTTACATTGGATTCTAGGTCTATGTTCCGATATCCATTTGTTGATGCTCCTCATTGTTTGTCCCATGTATGGAAGACCATAGGGGCATTCAATACAATAGACCACCTGGTTGGACTTACAGTCGCAATAACAAAGGGGTGATGGCTGGAAGGTTTAGACTGAATCTTAACCACTGGCGTTGCCCTGGGCAACCTTCCAGACCATCGTTCTTCACCTGCCAAGCCATTACAGAAGGGGAAAAACCATATGCAAATCAGGCTTGGTCCCATCCCAAAAGGGGCAGTCCAGCCCGAACTGCTAGGTCACATCCCTTATGCACGAGACCACAAGCATCCCCAAACATGTTTCAGCCTTGTTGGTCCTCATCAGTGAGGAGTAGCTTGGGTCTCTAGGCCCAGCAGGCACGGGACCCACGCCTGGGCATACCCGTCCCACTCGGGGTGACAAAGCAAAAACAAAGAGGTGTTGGCTGGAAGGTTTAGACTGAATCTTAACCACTGGCGTTGCTCTGGGCAACGTTCCAGACCATTGTTCTTCGCCTGCCAATCCATTACAGAAGGGGAAAAAACATATGCAAATCAGGCTTGGTCCCACCCCAAAAGGGGCAAACCAGCCCGAACTGCTAGGTCACATCCCTTCTGCACGAGACCACAAGCATCCCCAAACATGTTTCGGCCTTGTTGGGCCTCATCAGTGAGGAGTAGCTTGGGTCTCTACGTCCAGCAGGCACGGGACCCACATCTGGGCATACCCGTCCCACTCGGGGTGACAAAGCAAAAACAAAGAGGTGTTGGCTGGAAGGTTTAGACTGAATCTTAACCACTGGCGTTGCTGTGGACTTACAGTCGGTCATATGTTTAAGGGTCCATGTCTTGGTGCCAATTTGAAATGTTTGCATTTTTCTAGTGAATTGGCATGCTGTACAAGAGCTGCATGGATAGTGACCTGTTATTGAGCGTACGTTCCAGATGCCCACTCTAGAAGCCTCTTTGGTGAACTGTGAATGGACCAAATATTCCCACAGGTTGCGAACCGTTTGAATGCAAAACGTGGTGGTGGTTCATCCAGTAAGTTTAGCTGGGCCAGTTGCCAGTATTGATTGACAATGTTTTTGTTTTCAAAGGTCTGGGGCCCATGTGCGATGACACATGTTCATCGATCTTCCTGGACCTGTTGTTGGGACTCCAGTGGATTTAATAGTATTTCCCGGTACGTGAATCTGGCTCTTTTTATAGACTTAGACAATAGTTTTCTTGGATATCCTTGGTGGCATAATCTCTTGTCGAGGGAGGAAGCATGTTCATAAAAGTAATCGAGGGATGTGCAGTTCCTACACAGTCTCAAAAATTGACCATAAGGTATATTTTCTTTAATGTGTGTCGGGTGTTTACTAGAAAAATGTAGAAGGGTATTGCGGTCCGGTTGGTTTTCGATATACGCTACATAGTAGTTTCCTATCCTGATGGCTGATTTTAAGGTCCAAATAGTGAATAGTTTGATTGTCGTATTCCATAGTGAATTGGATGTCGTCATTGCATGTGTTCAACCAGGTCAAGAAGGCCTTCCCAGATGAAAATAATATTGTCGATATATCTTCGCCACCACTTCACATGTGGCAGCCAGGGGTTCTGTGTGCTGGAGATGTAATTCTTCTCGTATGTTGCCATATAGAGGATGGCTAAACTGGGCGCAAATGCTGCCCCCATAGCGGCCCCCTTTGTTTGGAGATAAAATTGGTTGTCAAACACAAAGTCGTTTTTACAGAGAGCTAATGTCATGAGCTCAATGATAAAGGAGGGGGGAAACGAGATTAAAGATTTGTCTCAACTAGATGTTCATAGATGCATTTGATGGCTGCCAGCAGCGGAATGCTGGTGTATAAGGATTTTATATCCATTGTGACCAAATATTGAGTCATAGGATTAAAGTCTAGCTTTTCAAAAACTTGGATTGTGTGGGTGGTGTCCCTAAGGTAGGAGTCCGTCATGATGCTCATGGGTTTTAGGTGGGCATCCACAAATTTACATAAGGGCTCCAATATTGAGCCACACCCAGATACAATTGGTCTACCAGGAGGGTTTACATCTTAGTCTATCTTGGGCAGCGGGCACAGGCAGGCCGTTTTGAGGAAGACTGCTTCTTTATCGGAAATCCACTGCCGCTCACGGGCAAGAAAGACTGCTTCTGAAATCTCATGTTGCAGCTCCTGGGTGTGGTCCTTTCTGAGAGGGCTGTACCTCTCTCTATCCTCCAGTGGTGACATAACCATGCTGTTGTATTGATTGATGGACATGATAACAATTCCTCCCACTTAATTACTAAGTCTCGGTTCTCTGGCAATTGCATCAAGGCTTCTCTTTCTTGTTTGGCGATGTTTTGGTGTAAAGTAAGTTTCCTGGTTTTAAGCTTCTTAACATCATTTAAGATGCATTTCTCTAAGGTCAGCAAGTCGCTGGGAATGTGGTTATCAAGAGAAGAAAAAGAGGATTTAGGATGAAGTCCAGTATCCAGTTCTATTTCTCTTTCCTCCCGGTCTTGGAAAAGCGTGCATAATTTAACTGTGCGCAAGAACCATCATATTTCATGCTTAGTGTTGTACCAATTGGTTTTTATCGTTGGCACAAATGAGAGTCATTTGGACAGGACAGAAATCTGAGCTAGTGTGAGATCTACTTGAGCTAGATTAAATATTGGTAGATTCATTTGTTTGTTAGTTAGTGGGGATCTCTCCTCCGGTATCGTGGTCGTCTCCTGGTGGTCTGGGATTGCATGTTCCAGGGTGGTGGTCCGCATCCTCTCCCTTGCCCGCCTCTGCCCAAAAAAGGAAGGCGGGTGGTAGGTGGCCAAATTGGTTGTATGGAAAGGATCTGAGATTATATCCATAACCGTTGTGTGAGGATTTACTGCTAGTTCCTGAGAAAGTTACCCACTTCCTTCTGGTCCCTGTTCTTTGAGACGGCGATGGTCCTTGTTTGTTCAAAGAGTTGATGTAATCATCAGTGGTAAGGGGATAAATTACTTCAGTTTTAAATTCTTTGATGTCCTTTTGCAATTTGTTAGCATTCCTGGTTAAGGTATTAGACCTGAACATTTCAAAGCTTAGTTATTTCCCGTAGTTGGTCACCTGCGTTTGTGATCAAAGTGCTAGTGCTAAATTTAGCTTCTTCAGCATCAAGGGTTTTTTGAATTTCTGCACTGGTCCATTGTGCTGTCGTAATGGTGAGGACCATGAGGTCCCTACTGCACTTGGTATATGAATATGTGGAATGCATAATAGGTCTGATGTGGGGTAAGGGTGGAAGTTAGGGTAGAGAGGGATGAGGGAGTTGCAGGGGTCTCCCGCCGCATTCTTTTTTTTAAAGTAGAAAAAGTAAATACTTGATTTCGTTTTTCTGTGAAATTTCCATTAGGTGAAATATTTTTGACAAAATCGCATACATCCCTTTGCCTCGTCAGCATCTGCTTCCCTGGGCTTCAAAGCGCTGGTGAAAAGCCTACAGTAAGTACATGGTACAGGGGCTGTGACATGGTCCTCAGGCCACTGTGAGACGAGTGCATCTGTTCAAACATGGAAGTGGCCAGCCAGGGCCAGGCAACATCGTTCACACCTTGTAGACTTTTTCTTACATGCCTTTTTGTCTTCCAATATGAATGCAGACAGCAATGCACTGGGCTAGGTTCATCTGCAACAAGCAGGCCATCGCCATGCCCATGTGGGCCACATCTGTGTCTTCACGCAGTTCTTTGTCGGAGAGACAGTAAGACTGAGGAAGGCATGTGGAATGTTAGCGTGGAGGGAAGCTGGCCTCATCCCTGTGCACAGTAACGCTTTCACCCCCAGGCACGGGTAATACCGCCACCAATCATTTACTTTCACATAGTCAGCCTGGCGAGGGCACTCGCCTGTGGAAAACGGGGCACCTGGTGTAATCCCAACCCGCAGAAGCCTAGAACCTATAATTTGCCACCCTGACAGGCTCAGGAGGTCTGTGCCCGAAGGTCAGCACATCAACACCCAGTGATTCAAACAGAAAAGAATGTCACTACTTTTGCCCTTTAGTGTTACAAGTGGCATTACATTTTAATGCCGTTTCTGCAGTGGCAGGACTCTTCATTTTGAAGTGAAATGATGTCTCTTCATTTTGCTTGGTAGGCGCTCTGAAGCTAGACAGTTCCCCTGGTCTCCTGCTGAGGTCCTAAGCACAGAATCAATGTGCAGGGTCGGTAGGTCTTCTTTTTGGCTCCTATGAGGATCTGGATTGTCGCAGGAGGATCACTTCAAGCTATTAGTGCCTGAGTGGAATTGGGCCCACGTGGCCAGTAGCTGCAAGTCTGCAGTCTCTGAGATGGCCCTAACTAGCACCGTTATTTTTCAAAAGTTCCAACAACAACCCAGCCTTCCAACGACAGCACATGTCCAATGACTGTAGCAAGACAGCCTCCAGCAGGGACGCTCTACAAAACAGGACCAACTCAGCAACGTGGCTTCCACGTGGCAAAGAGATAGGTGCTTAACCAAAGCACTTACATAGGTCTCCCACAGAGCGTACGCCATGAGTCGAGGCCTGTACATTGAGCGATCCAGGGTGCTCGATCCATGCTGCTTTCACTATCTTGGTCCTTACCCACAGTAGATCTAGACACACAAACCATCTAATGTAAGCACGAGGGAAACACTTCTGGCAGGTTGCAGGAACCTGTCATGAACCAATACGCCCTTTGGGAGTCGAGTGGCAGCCCCCAGCAAAGATAGTCATTGAGCTAATAGGTTAAAGAATTGGTGCAATAGTTCCAGTGTTGGTTCCATCTTCAAAGTATCCATGAGCAACATCAGCAAAAAACAAATGGACAGGAGGAAAAGGATCACCCAGTGCACTGATGTTTCAAGGAACTGGTGTGGGATCTGGGTTGGCATTGCCTTAAGGAATGCTGGCGCGTGAGTGGAATGTGAGCAGCTGGGGATTCTGCCGTAGGCAGGAAAGGAGGAAGCTGCTTAGAGCAGTCGCCTAACCTGTGTGCTCCTTCTCGCTTTCGTGAAGACGCTTTTACTGCAGTAAACCCACTTACCCTGTCTTAGCTCCACACGTCCTAATACAGGCGATCCAGCGTGGCTAAGGGTTCCCATGTGCCATTGAATGAGTAGGTGTCGAAGGAGCTGCCCGGTGGCGAGGGTCCTGTGTGGCCTGGTGTGCTGCTGCAGTGTGTTCGGTCTGACAGAGGGGTCTCCACTGCGAGCCTCTGGGCAAGGACACTGTTTGTCAAGGTGTGGACCTGCCTAAGTGGAGGCTTCCACCTGCGAGCCAACCAGAGATTGAGCACCAAAGAGGGTGCCAGCAGCTGCACGTTGCTGGGCAACCATAACGACCAAGGAAGCAGGCAAGTGACTTGTGAATCATTAAGACTGAAGCTAATGTTGGAAATTATAGGGTTCACGGCACTGGGCAATAAAATGGGCAATGGGAAGAGACATTATAGGAGGTGAAATCACAGGATAATTCCTACAGCATGCGGATCCATTTTGTGCATGTCCTCGGAGTTCTTACCCCACACAGTTGAAATGTCACTGAACGTCACAGACTTAAAGGAGTTCACCTTTTAATCTCAAACATACCAGGGGTTGCCTTACTTGTGAGTGCTGCTTGTGGCACTGGAAAGGCCCCTTAACTCCAACCCACCATGCCCATATTTCCTCCAGCTCCACAGGGCCCTGCTGCAGGGCAGTGAATGGAAATGGAGAGGGAATAAGGGAAAGATAGTGAGGGAGAAATGTTGAGAAGGGTCAGGGCACATGAACACTGATGAGACAGGAGAGTGGAGGAGGGCAGGCGCGTGAAAGGGAGATTGAGAGAGAGGGAAGGCAGGAGATGAGGTGATTGAAGGCTGCCAGTTGAGGGTAAATGGGTGAAGAGAATGAACGAGGGCAGGAGAATGGGGCAATCGTTAATGAGGCAAAAGAGTGAGGGAAAATACAGGGCAAAGAGGATGCAAGGAAAGGGAAATAGAGAGCAGGGGGTTCAGGAGTGCAAGGCGTATGGGTAATAATGGAGGTTTAAAGAGTCAGGGAGAAATGAATAGTGGGGAGGGCAGGAAAAAGGGAGAGAAGGGAGGCAGGTGAGTGAGGGATGGGGAGTGGAGGGGCAGCAATGTCAAAGCAAATGATGTGTGATGTGGGTAAATGAGGGAGGAAAAGATTTAGTGAAAGAAGGCAGGTGAGTATGCGAATAGAAGCAAAATGAGGAAGAGAGCAGGATCTTTATAAAAAAGAACCTTTGGAACAAATGGAGATAAAAAAGCAAGATGATGAATGGAATGAGGCAAGAAGGGACGACATAGTGGGCTGAAAGAGCAGGAAAGAGTGGGATAGTAGAGGGGAAATTGTTAATAAGGAAAAAGGGGGCCAAAAAGAATGCTGTGTGACAAAAAAGGGAAGCTGGAGGGAAAGGAGTGAAAGGGGAGCATATTTGTGATGCGAGGTGAGCAGGTGCTTTCCCTTGGCGTTTCCACCATACACGCAGTCACTGCTGCAATAGATAAATGAACAGGGAAGCAATTAAAATGCAGCCATCTAGATATGGTTGCATTGATATGGCCAAAAAAGATCTGCATGGTTGACGAAAACCCCTTTGTGTGAGTTCTCCGTGTTCACCTTATACCAAGTTGACAGCTAAAAAGCCCAGATGAAACCCAAGGTCGGGGAACAGGGCTGGGTGTGTCAGTAGGGTGGCCAACCATCCCACATTTTGTGGGACTGTCCTAATTTTATGGACCGTGTCTCGCACACAGCCAGCTCGGCACAGGAATAAGCCCTGACTTTTCTCCTCTGAAACAAGATCAGCAGTCCAAAGTCTTGCCAGCTCACACTTTTTGTGTGACAGTTAAAAGCGTATGGAAGCACAGCGCCTTTCCCACTGCTCCCCCAGCACCCCCAGGCCCAGCTTTGTGGCAACTTAGCATTTCAATAAAAATACTAGAGGTTGATAACCCAGTCACAGGGGCGCCTGGGTAAGGACTGTTATCCCTTAAAAGGTGCATGTGGTGGGTGATAATAAATGCAAAGGGAGCATAATGTTGCATAACACTGAAATGTCATGCCTAAGACTTGACACCAAGCAGATCTTCCCTCACTCACACACATGCAAGACCCCCAAAACACACATACACGCATACACGCGCGTGCAGTCAAACATGAAAAAAGAACACCTTTGGTATAATTAGCCCTAAAGGACTGAAATAACTTGTTTTCAATTGCCAATAGATCTATGTTCTCACCCATAAAGCCACTGCGTGTGTGTCCCTGGAACCCAGAGTACAGCACCCTTTGCAGAGACCAGTGTGGACCATGCAGGTGATAAAGGCCAATCCAGACATTTATGCTTGGAATCGGACGTTTCCACAAAATAATCATCAGAGAGCCTGGCAAAGCATTTCCATAATTAATGCACCAAGAGAAATAATTTATGTCTCTGATCTTCCATAAATAGACAATATTACTAACTATAATGACATATAGGCTACAGAAGTGTTCAGGAGGTCTAGTCCACACTCTCTAAAAAATGTAATTTATTGACCATTTATCTGGCGTGCACAAACTATATTGTCACTTTCTGCAGTGCGGTACGTGTTATTTTTACCAATCTCTATGATACTATATGGAAGGATGATGGCCAGAGCCGGGCTTGCTGAGACTCAAACCTGTGACCTGCAAGTTAAGCACAGATATATGCCACAGGAACTCAACCCACTGAGCTATCTGGCTGTCAAAGTTCTCCAAACAGGGTTTACTTTAAAAAGCATACCAAATATTCAATTTACAATGTACAGACTCAATTTACTATGTACAGACTCAAGCAGCCAAAATATAGTTCTTCACTTAACAACAAACTCATATATATGCATAATACTAGTTACTAAGATTAAGACAGACACTCAGACAGTAGGTAACAATCAAAAAATAAGAAGATGATTATTGCATACAACTAATTAATAAAACCTGAGTTTGTAGATCGCTAGCACAATTTAGATATCACAGTTTTTACTTGTCCAATCAGCTTAGTTGCTGCTTGAGACTTTGTAACTTTCACTTATGAAGTGTCACCCAAATCCAAAGGCATAAAAAAATTTAGTCAGTGCTATATGAGCCCAATAGTTATTAGAACACAATGAAAAAGACTAGCGCATATCATAGTCAACAGTTTCCATGAATGAAATCACTTTTGAGAAGTGCTTTAATCGTTGAGCAATTAATTGAGCGGAATCACAGACCAATTGTTCTAAGGATTCGATGGTATTCAGATCTCTACAGAATCTGCAGAACACAAGTTCCTGAGGTCTTAAGTTACGTTTTACCTGGACTTGATAAGTAGGCCATAAATCAAGTTGTGCTCTCAAGAACCCTGCTCTTAATATTACAGATGGGAATTTTAACAAATAAGTCTCGGGACTTTTTACTGCTTTAGGCCAGAACCGAAACTTACATGGCTGACGATACTTTTCACATTCGACTTTACTGGGTTAGTAATTAGCATGTGGATAGTTATATTTGCCTTTGCTAGATTTTCCAGACAAAAGTCAACCCATAGTTTTGCAAAGACCTTATCTGAAGACAGCATATAGTTGGCAATTGTCGATAGCATATTTACTTTTTGATTTGCCATTAAACATTTGCGGAATAACATACAACGCCAAGTATAAACTGCATGCATAGAAATCAGGCCTAGTTCATAGCGCAGCCATGAGCCGGGAACACATTGAGGCAAGTTAAGTACTGCCCGCCAATATTTTGCTTCAAATCTATCCAAATTTAGGTTTTGACAATTCAGGAGTGTTTCCGCCCCATATGAAGTTGAGGGGATTACTTTCATTGTCCAGAAGATTATTGCTGGTTTTATACTAAATTTCCCAAACTTGTGTAGTATAATTTTGGTCTGTGAGATGGCTGTAGTCAACTTAGCCTCCATGCGTTCCACTTGGCTACATGGTTTAATAGAACCTCCAAAATCAATGCCCAAATAGGTATAGGTTGTCACAGTTTCTAAAGGTGTGTTATTTATTGACCATTTAAACCTGTACTTGTGGAGGCGATTTGCCTGTTAAATTACGATCTGGGTTTTCTTAGTATTAACTACCAATTGATTCTCGGATAGGTACAGGTTAAACGTGTCAATCAGATTCTGTAAACCCTTTGGCGTTTTTGATATAAGGACTATATCGTCCGCATAATTCAGATTGGTAATTCTTTGACCATTAAGGGCTGGGGCATCAGAAGGAATTTGCAAAAAAACCAAGCTTAGGTCATGTATAAAGTAATTGAAAATTGCAGCGGCTAGTAAGCAGCCTGGCTTTAGACCACGTGCTGTTTTAATTGGAGCAGACAGCAAACCCTCCAGAGTTAATCTTATGCCGATCGATGTTTCGGCATGGAAGGCACGAATGATATCTTGAACATCTGGAGGGCAGCTGTCTCTTGTTAATTTCGCCATTAATAGAGCACGGGATACAGAGTCAAATACAGCATGTAAATCAATAAACGCAAAATAAACTGATTGTTTATTTGATTGACAAAGGGCTTTATAGCATTCAGGGTTAGAAGATTAACACAGGTGCCTAGACCCGCGACAAAACCCGATTGTTGGTGATCTCGCTTGCCACTAGATGCAGTCCATTGATTCAATTCTGCCAATACCAATTTTGCAAAGATTTTTCTTGGGGCTTCCAGTAATGCAATCAGACAGTAATTTCGAGGGTTAGCGCGGTCACCCTTCTTATATATTGGAACTATTACAGAGCATAGCCAGGATGCCAGCAGCTTGCGATGGGCAATCACTTGATGGAAAATTGCATTAAGGTTATTGGCCCAAAGCCTTGGATTTTCTTTCAAAAAGGCATTATGAAGACCATCAGGGCCAGCAGCTCTCGATGAGCTTAACTTTTGGATCAGCTCTTCGAGTAAAAGGGGTGAGCATTGGATATTCCAAGAGGTGGTGGATTGAATCTTATAGTTATCAGGCTTAAAGGTTGGATCTCGATATAAATCAGAAAAATGTGATATCCAAATGTCTTCTGATACTGCACTAGTTTGTACATATGCTTGTGACGAATTTGGATGAAAATTAAGAAGACGCCATATTTCGGCAGAATTTTTTGACCGTATGGAAGTGAGCATGGTTTCACCATCTTGTTGGAAGATCCAAGCTTGACGCCCGCGAATCCACTTCAAATATTTGCATTTAGCCGTCTTCAGGGCGCTATTTATGTTAACATTATTTGTAGCAATGATTTGTCTCTTTTCTTTGCGGTATTCAGCCTTTTGTAATTTAATTTCTAGGTCAAACGTATGCTTATGGGTTTTTACGTTTGGGTTTTGCACAATGGTATTTTGAAATGGTTCCAAAAAATCAGTGTATTCAATCAATTTATATGAGCTGTCTGACTTGTTTATTGCACATGAAAACTTCATTAAATTACCATGTGACCATTTTAGGCGGTTTTTGGTATTATTAATCATTAGGGGTTGGGTCCGCCATTGTTTTGTGGGAGGAGCAGATGACCATTTAAGCTGTAGTGAAAGTAGATGATGATCACTTAGTGACTGTGGAATAATCTCGAACAGAGCTACTCTATCAAACATTAATTGGTCAGCGTAAATATAGTCAATGATACTTTGACTTTGATTACGCTGCCATGTAGAGTTTGGGGGTATGTCTCGTTCTACTGAACCATTTAGAATTCGCATATTTCGATCACTCATAAGGCGGGACCAGATGGAGCAGGCCTTCGTTTTAGTTTTGGTATCGAGAGAAACACAGTCCATATTTAAATCACCCATTATGATGGTTTCAGTAATACCAACTGTTGTAGATATTAAGTCTAAAAGCCCTGTTAATCCCTCAAAAAAGGCCACATCAGATAGACCTACTGGATTGCGATAGATATTAATAAGAGCAATTATATGGTCAGTAGATATAATTTTCACTAATTGCATAAAGATGTTAACATGCATCCATGCTTCAATTTTAAATCCAATCTTCTTATTAGCAGCCACCATTAAGCCAGATGAAGGCCGTCCACGAGGTCCCATTGTTACAGGTAATAATACAACATCAAAATTGTCCCAAGATGGAGGGTCCAAATACCAGGTCTCTTGAAGAGCAATTATACCATAATCAGCTAAAGATTTTAGAGAAATATGCAAGTGGGAATTGCCTCGAGTGTTCCAGCAGGCTACCTTAATGACATGAGGTTGTGATGACGTTGATGGTTAATTCCTAGGTGTCTGCAGGTCATCACGTGAACTAAAATAAATTTGAGGTTGGTGATCAGATGGAACATCCTCTTGTTTTTCAATGCGATCTGGGTCTTGGGCAAGTAAAAATCCCATATCAAATAAGGTCATCTTGGCCAGCCATATTGTGTTTAGAACTATGCCGGAGGGAATCCATAATCTCACAATCGCTGTGGAGGCTTCAGTAAGGTATTCAACTTGCGCGATGTCATGTGATGTTAAATCCTCCAATTCAAAGACATCGCTAAAAATATTCAGAACGCTTTGTCTATTTAAATTGTACGTGGGATAAGGGCCCTCACGGCATTTTAAGATAAGTGTGTGTCAAGCTGAAGCAAAAGGAATGGAATGGCGAGACTGCTTAATGTTAGTAATTTTCGGCCCATTATTACTTAAAGATACAATGTTTCTTTCCTGGTTGTATTTTGGATTTAGGGGTATCGGACAGGAGGTTCGTATAGGTACATTCTGGCCTCCATTAATTATTGGGTTCAAAGGATTTGCTTGTTGTACCATCGGAGATGTCCAGGATACTGATTTTGGTTGAATTTCAGAGGTTGGCTTCTTTGACTGCTCATTCTTATATGGTCCACGTTCATCCATATAAGAATCTAATGCTTTACGCATTTCCCTCAGAATAATAGATCTTTGTAAATCTATTTCGTTGGAATTTGGCATTTGTAACGATTTATCTGAAGGTGTAGCTAATGGCTTAGGTGAAATTGGTTTTTGATTTCGGTCATTATACCCCATTTCAAGCAGTTCGACCAAATTGTCCAACGGTTCATGGACCGCAGGGCTAACAGAGGAACATTGACCAACATTTATCGGTACAACATTAGCAGCAGTTGCTGGAGTAATCATTGGAGGCTCTGGATCCACAGAATGAGTCATAGTTATTTTTTTAAAGAAAGCATTTAAAGATGCTTTTGTCATTCTTGCAGCAGGCATGTTCTTGTTGTTTGTTTTTTTGGGTTGATGCTCGTGTGATTTTCTTGACTTTTGAAGGGATTGGAAGAGCAGCATCTGTTGTGGATGCAATACGGGGCGAAATGGATTGTATATTATCCATCATGGGATCAAGTACTATTGAGTCCTGCACACTCTGCCACGAGTTATTTGTTGTCAGTGGTTGGGTTTGAGGCAGATTTGGAGGACTTGATGTAATTATGTGAGAAATAATGGGCACCATAGGTTGAGGAACATCAATGGGAATGACTGGCTCTATTACATGCGGGTTGTCAGTTAGATTAATGCATGGCTTGCCATCAAGTGAAAAAGGAACGGCTTGAGGAGCCAGTTTCACTTGTTGAGTTCATAGCAGTAAATCGTCCAACTTAGACTCTTGTTTTGTTATTTTTGCATCCAACACTTCAAAAAGTTTAAACAAGGATAGTAGAGTGGTATTAATTGCTGTCAAAGTAGTTTGTAACAGCAGTGATTGAGTTTCAGAAGCGTCAGCATGTGGTCTCGCCGTAGGACGGAGCGGTGTTGGGTGTGCATATGATATGGCGGACAAAGAATGAATTGATATTGGAAGCTCAGGTGACACATTTTGTAAGGTATTTAGGGGATTTTGAATCTATATTGGGGACTCACACTGACTCGCATAAAGGGAGACCTCTGGATTATCTGGGTCTTCTGGTGTATAGTCAGTTGACATAGTCGATTGAATATTACCCTCGACCGCTTGGGGAGGAATAACACAGGGTGAATTTAACATGGTATTATCAGATAGATCTCGAGGGGCCATCAAGCTCACCACGGTTCTAGTAAGAGGCCGCTGAACTGCTAAGCCAGAATTACTATGTATTTTAAGTGGCTGGGGTGTCAGTGCATTCATATGAGCACCTTGTTTTGGAGTTGACAGACATGTGGGATTAAACGCAGGTATACAAGCTCCCCTTGAAGGACAGGGGCGTGGTGTCAGCACAATAGACTTGTATGAAGTAATTTTTATTTTTGCAGGTTATTCTGATTGCCATCAAAGCTATTGCAAATATTTACCGTTAGGGGCATGTCGGTTTTCAATGAATGGTGTAAGAGGATTCAATTCAACACTACAGCTAAGTCAATGCCTAGTCTGGGATACTGAATGGAAACCCTTATTGATATATCTTTATGTCCAGTTCATGAGTTCTGGATGACTACCCCTATATAACACCCCTCTCTTAGAATCCCCCTGACCCCACTGAGCCAAGAAGTAGTTCTGTTTTGCAAGTTTAAAAGGTTTATTTGAGAAATAAAACAAAATATAGATACCATGCTTTTATAATAAATTAATAATCGATATCGCCCTTATAAATATAATGTTAATCAACAATGGGTAATCTAACACTAGCACACTTCTTTATAATCAATGAGGAGTTGGTGTAGGATGGATAAGGCAGCGAAAATACTTTTATGGTTTCAAATGGATGCAATGTTGAATGAAAATGCAGTACAGAAACTAACTAATATGGTTTCACAAGATATCATATGTTCACTTTTCCCCTGGTGGCAATTCACCCCCCCACCTATATGCAATGCAAGGTGATGGAAGTAACACACACAGTTCTCAGAAATGCAATCAAATACAATACAAAATTCAATTCCCACCCCAGCAAGCTTAGAGAAAACAGGTATGAGTTTTAAAACACAGGCCCAAGTGCTTTGAATGTGGTGGCAATGAAGTGAGAAATATGCTGAAAATGCTTTTAATTCCCTTTAGGAGGTTCAGGGTGAGTGAGAGATACTTGGGATGAGCTCAGGCTCACTTTAGCAATGATTCAAGGATGGTTATTAAGAGGCAAACAAATTTTTAGCAAAGGAAAGCAAAAAGCTGCTATCTTTTTACAGGTAAAGAAATCAGGCCAAATCGCAAATCGCGGCAAAATTCGCGAGTGCGTGAATCGCGATTACGGCACAAGTATAAGTCGGTTCTAGGTTCGTTGGAAAGCTGAGATTCTAAGCTTTCAGAGGAAAGTTCCTAGGACAAACGGTTCCAGAGATATGAACGATTTTGTAAAGGTCGTTTTTCGGATTTAAAGTAACTCAAATTGACAGGTGACAGCTTTGAAAATGACAGGTGACACGATTTCTAGGAGACAGTTCTAATCAGATTAAAATAGTTGGATTAAATTATTTTAACTAAGAGCTTATTTCTGTCACAATCTGATCTAAGTACTCACTCCTAGCTTTGAAAGGACTGGACCTCGCCACGGATCGGGTCAGGATTGGCTGCGGTTCCCTCGCCACAGATGGTCTCTGCGCGCAGCGCCTGGGTCAGCTCCGCTCTGCTGGGTCTGTCATGCACCGGTTCTGCGCGCAGCGTCTGGGTCAGCTCCCCGGATACAGCGGCCTGTGGTTCTCTGGATCTCTGGTCTGCTTTCTGGGTGTCTCTGCTTTCTCTGGGTACAGCACTGCTTCTGGATCTTTCTGGCGCAGGGTTTCAGGCCAGAATCAACAGCTCAGCCCGGCTGTGAATAGTCTGCAAATGATTTTGAGGCCTGCTGAAGAGAACTCAGCTTGTGGGTTAGGCCTGTTCTTTACAAATTCTGAAGTAAAGTCTTGGTCTCTGAAGATTGATGGATTGAAGTCTGAAGTCTCCCGGCAGAGCGTCCCGCGGAAAGTGAAAAAGGGATCTCCACTGTCTGCTTTTATGTGTTTAGAAAGTGGGTGTGTGCGCAGCATCACTAAGCCAGCCCCTCTCTCAATTTATCATTGGCCAAGCTTTCCTTTCTCCCTTGATTGGGGGAACTGAGTTGTGAGTCAGAGTGATGAGGTAGATTTTATGGCCAGAGGGCCCTCCCCTTGTCAGATTGCACACAAATCTATATTTGATCCAAATACATATTTTCCTCAAATACAGTTGTTTTTACATCACCTACACACATCATATATCACATGAGGTAGGCACTGTTCCGACTCTGGCGTTTCTAGGAGCTTGGGTAAAGAAATGGCAACTTATTTTCGATTTTAGTGGGTTATGCAACATTGGTTTTTCATTAAAAATTATACACATATACACGGCCTGTCCATACATACTCCAGTAAATTCCCATGTCTCTAGCTTCAACACAGAGTCTGTAGTATCAATAAATAGCGGGGTTTTGCCCCAGAACATCACACAAATTGGAGTTTGGGCTTGAATTGTGGGCAAAGTTTTCATTTTAAGGATCCCCAAATTTCACATTTCTGTCATCTGGTTACCAAGAGTTATCAGTATTTCTGTAAAATATATATTTGCTTTCAATTCAAAGTACTGCAGTGTTTGAGTCCGCCCCCAAAGTTTGGGGATGACAGTGATCACATGTCTCTCCGGGCTGGCAGATCTTTGTTGACAGGAAACAGTCAAAATCACCATATCCTATTCAAGGGAAAAGGTCTTTTGTGTGGGCTCCAGCAAGCTGAGGTCAACAGACCAGGGGGCCACTTTGCATTTGGTTAGCATGACCATGTGATATCCTGGGCTTTCTGAGGTGAGAAGGTTTCCCAGCCTTTTGGCCTGTTAATCAAATCAGATTGTCTCTGGGAACAGAAGGTGGTTAGATTTCTAATTAACCCACAGTCTTTTGAAGTCCCAATTGTCACAGAAGGCTGATTAGCTTCTGAAGTAGCAGTTCTCCTGTCAGAGTTTAAACCGCTAGCGCCGCCTTGAGTCCAAAGCGGGAAGTGCATGCATTTTTTTTTGGATCAGTCTTGAATTAATGCATTTCCAAAAAGAGATTTTACATGGAAGTATATTATCCAGGTTCAGCACATGGCACTGGTGTGGTTCTGCAGTAAAATATTTTTTTTGCCCATAATTTAACAATATTTGACCTGAAGAAAATGAATTCCCAATAGTTATGGGTTGCTTTTGGCAATCAGCATTGCCCCTTTTGCAATGGTTTCAGGCTACTGTGTGTAGCCCAATGGTGGTTTTAGGCAGTGCCCTTCTGTGACCACAACATAGGCAAAAATGGGTGGCGGACTATTCTTCATGCATTTCCCTGTGCATTTTCTGGGAAGTTCTGGCCATCATGATGTTTTCAATGCCAGTAAGGCACAGTTTTTGTGGTAGGGCTCGGATGCATGGGTAAAAACATCCCACAAGCCCCCCCCTTCTTGCGATGACCATTCTGATCCTTCACAGATGGAATTCGCAAGATCTGGGATGTTCTCCTCATCTTCTTCCGGTATATGGCACAGTTCAGCATCTTTTCCCCCATCCGGTTAGATCGATCGGTTCTCCTCGCCGGTCCAGATGGGAATATTGGGCGGTACCCCGGGCCCCTTGGGTCTCTGCTCCCGGTTCCCGGTCGTCCTCCATGGTCAGTCTCCAGGTTTTCTTTCTCCTAGGACGACAAAGGAAAAGCGGCAATACCTATTCGTAGACATTTTTCCATCACTACTAATGGTGTGGCAGACATATACATTTTATACTTTAACATACCTAACATTTTACTTTTGAGATACAAGTTATCATTCAAAGACAGTAGCTTACAAGAGTATAATATTTTAGAGACTATATGTGGGATATTTTAGGGTTGGAACTGAATTAATCTGGAGCGGTCCCCTCTGGTATTGCAGAGGACTCCTCCAGTTGCTGCAAAGTGTGCCTGGGATGGCAACACTTTAGCTGGTTAATATGTACCCACTTGTCTTCCCCTTCCGCCAGACTGCCTTTGGGGATGCAGATTTTATAGGCAACAGGGGAGATCTTGTCTATAATTTCAAACGGTCCCTTCCATGTAGGCAAGAATTTTCGCTGTTTGGCCTGGTTCCTTTGGAAATTGTATAGACAGACCCGATCACCCACCTTATATTCCTTTCGGGTAGTTTTTAAATCATAGTGGGTCTTCATGCTCTCGGCTGATCTTTCTAGATTCCGCTGAGCATAGGCAAAAGCATGTTGAAGGTGTTTCCTTAAATTCTCCACATACTCATGAGTTGTGGAGGCATTTATCAGTGTCTGCTCTTGGGTCCTGTAGAGCAAATGCTGGGGAAGCACCATCTTGCGTCCGGTCATCAAGTCAAATGGTGACATTTTGGTTGCAGATGAAGGGGTAGATCTGATGGCCATTAGGACCAGAGGTAATTGGATATCCCAACTTGGCCCAGAATCTGCCACACACTTTTTTAATATGCTCACAATGGTTCGGTTGTATCTCTCTACTGCCCCAGAAGAAGCTGGCCGGTAAGCAATATGTAGCTTTCTTTTGACCCCCAGTATCTCCCACATCTTTGTCATTACTTCACTGGTGAAGTGGCTACCTCTGTCTGACTCAATCCTTTGAGGTAGACCAAAACGGGAAAAGATGTGGTTAATCATCAGGGCAGCTGCTGTTTCTGCCTTGCAGTTTGGGGCTGGGAGACATTCCACCCACTTGGTAAACAAGCAGCATGTAACGGTCAACATGTACTTGTTTCCTCTAGACGTGCGAATCACAGGGCCTACAAAGTCGATTTGCAAATCTGACCATGGCAGTGTCATCCCCCTCTTTTGGAGAGGTGCACGGTGTGTGAGGGATGATGGCTGAAATTGTGCACACACAAGACACCCCTTCAAGTATTGGTTGAGGTCCTGCCCCATGTGTGGCCAGTATGCAACCTCTCTTAAGATTTCCAGTGTTGTGTGAAACCCCCTATGACCGGCGGTGGCCGCATCATGGGCGTGACTTAACATCAGGCTTCGGAATGAGGTAGGAACCACCCACTGATCGTGGCCAGCTTTGGATTTCCTTACCAGCAAACCGTCTTGGATTCGGAACATTTTTGGACATTTCATCAACACTCTTAGGTCCTCTTTCCCAATGTAATCGCTATCCGTCAGGGGAAAGTTCTCAGGGTCCTCAAGGTGTTGGTAAAACTTACCAATAATTGGATCCCCCTCTGAGCTGTAATTAAATCAGCATCAGGGGTCTCCTTACTCCATTGTGCAGTTGAAAGATCATTGTGAGCATTTGTCTGGGACCTAGTGATAGCAGTGACCTGGATTTCCCCCAATAGGGACTCTATTTCTAGTGGATCCCCTTGGATGGCCGGTGTTTTGGCTGGCTGATCAGCTAAGTCATTTCCAGTTTTGTCTGGTGCCTCTACTTTGGAATGACCCTTGATCTTTTTCCAGTAGATGGTCATCCCATTCGATGTGAACAGATCATCAATGTTTTGAATTAACTTCCCATGTTTCAGGGGTTTGTTATTAGCGCATAACATGCCTCTGGTTTTCCAGTTGACCAGGTGCTCCACGAACCCGTTCCGTACATAATCCGAATCTGTGATTATGACCAGTTCGTGGAGTTGATGCTGGACAGCAGTGAGGATGGCCTGATGCACAGCCATCAATTCTGCCACCTGACTACTTCGGGGACCAATTTTGTATCCAGCGGAGGGTTCTGGAAACTCCTTCACCCATGCATTCCCTACGCCGGCCACCAGTTCTTTCTCCCCGTTGTGGTCAACATGGTAAGAGCATCCATCCACATAGACAGTGGGCATTCCCTCACACTTGTCTTCTTCAAAGACTTTGTGTGGGGAATTAAGGTATGCCTCCATGTTGTCCTTGATTTTTAGACTTTCGTCCTCGAGACAGTTTTCTCTGGCACAATCATGCAAGTCAGCCAGACCTTGCGCGAGGGGACTCTTCTTGTTTTGGCCATATCTGACCTCCACAGGAAAGCCTTGCATTGACAAAATCCAGGAAGTAATTTGGGAATTACTCACATTTCCGGCCCGGATTCTGTCACTTTGGAGATATTGCAGAGGCTGGTGTGGAGTCTCCACTATGATGTGTTCCCCCTGGATAAACGGGCGGTAATTCTTCAATGCCCACACCAGGAGTGCCTTCTCACAATCGTTGAATTTTTCCTCCACAGAGGATAAAGTTTTGCTTGCATAGGAGATTACTTTATTGACCTTGTCATGCTTTTGGTATAATACTGCCATCAAGCACGTATTAGAGAACCCCGTCTCCAGGAAGAACTCCTTGTTTCTGACAGGGTAAGCTAGGCAAGGCGCTTGTGAGAGGCTTCTTTTGAGTTGTCTTACCGCCTCGGATTGTTCTGGACCCCATTCCCACTTGACCCCCCCTTCAAGAGATGAATCAGGGGTCTACTGATCTCTGCGTAGCCTTCAATGAACTTTCTGCTGTAATTAGTCAGTCCAATGAGGCTCCTTAGTTCCCGCAGAGTTGTGGGATCCTTCAGTTTCTGGAGTGCTTCCAATTTCTTTTCTTGGGGACAGAAACCCTGAGGAGTAATCTCATGCCCTAAGAAATTAACACGGGTTCTACACCACTGTGCTTTCTGAAAGGAAAGTTTTGCTCTGGCGGCCCTCAACTGTGTCAGAACATAACGGATCTCCGCTATGTGTTCTTCCACAGATGAACTTTTGATGAGGACATCATCTACATAAGCCAGGTTACCCCTCTCACCCAGGTCGGGCATGGCCTTATGTAGGAAAATGTTGAATTCATTGCCGGAGTTGAGGTATCCGAAGGGAGTCCGGGTCCATGTGTACTGCTTGCCCCCAAAGGTAAAAGCCAGTTTGTATTGGTCCTCCCTACTGACAGGCACGGTCCAGTATCCATTGGTCAGGTCTATTGCAGTGAATACTTGTGACCCTTGAATCTGGGCCAGCTCTTGGTCAATGTAGGGCAGAGGCCATCGGGAAGTATGGACCCGTTTGTTGAGCTCCCTAAGGTCGGCGCAGAGTCTCCACTGGCCGTTTGGCTTCAATATTCCCAGCACCGGATTATTGAAAGTGCTGTGGACTGGACGGATTATTCCCCGGGACTCAAGGTTCTTATTTATTTCAGTAAGGGACTCCATGGATGTGAGAGGCAAGCGATATTGCTTCACAAACACTGGAGTCATTCCAGGGTCCGTGGGATGGTATGGATGTCGGTGCGACCGCAGTCATATGAGTCTACCGCAAAGAGATCTTGGAAATCCAAGAAAACTTGTTTCAACTTTTGCTTCTGTTCCAGAGTCACACAGGCATCAGCTAGGTTGACTCTCTCTTCCACCATCTGTCTGAAGCCTGGAAAGACTTCTGGTTTGGCTATCTCAGCGGCCTCTTCCAGCTAGGTGGAGAAGTCCCTGGTCAGAGTGCTGATTTGGACTGGAGGCTTCAGGTTGGAAAGGCAGCCCTCATGGACCTGGAAAATCACCTCATCCCTCCTGAAGTCACAAGTCACATCTTCCTTACCATAAGGGCAAGAAGTGTACACCAGGAAGTTCCCCCCATGCCGGGTGAAAATCCTGTCTGGTGTTGTATTGTCCTCACTGTCACTGTCAAAACAGTCCTTGGGGATCGGTCCTAACAGTTCATTTCCTAAATCAATGGAGAAATGTCGGTCATCAACCGCCATTCCAATAATGGTGCCTGCGGCTAGAGTAATACTCTTTAAGTCGCTGTTATCCACCTCTATTGGAATGGTGTCATGTTCTATGTTGACTAATGGAGTTGGGTTTACCCCCAACCCTTGCTGTTGGAGAGAAGCATTTAGATGGATATAAGCATCAGGGTTTTTCAATTTTTGTCCTCTTTTAACTTTCACTTCCAGGGAGAATTGTCGGGTCCTTTCTGGGATGGTGACTTCCTCTTTGATCTGAATTTCAACTGCATAAGGTAGCAATTGAGCTGACCTAAATGCTTTTTCTGGATCATCAAAGCCCATGGGATTATCCGCTAATCGGGACCAAGCTTTGAAGTTTATTAGGTCCAAACTAATGGCAAAGCGATTGAGAATGTCACTGCCTAAGTAAAAGGCGGCAGTGACGTCTCGCACGACCCAACAATTATGGACTATGCTCTTGTTGCCAATGGAGATTTTGAGCATACACCTGCTTGGCAGGAGATGTTTGGAATTAGGTGCTTCCAGGTCCATTTCCCATTCGTCTATCAGTTTGAATGTGGGAATGGCTGGATCTTTTGGGAGTTGGCGGAACATGGCTTCGCTGATGAAGCTCTTACCGTTGTTCACACACACTCGAGCGAGAACAGAGTCCTTCCCATCAATTAACTGAACAGGGATGAACGACTGCTCTCCAATTTGCTGAATATCAGCCAGGCTCTGAGCTGATTTCACATCTTTCTGGACTATAGGAGTGGGAGTCTCTGATTGTGGATTAGTAAAGAATTTCAGGGTGTTTCCTTCCAGTGTGGAATACCACCTTAAACTGGAAGGAAGGTTGATTTTCAGAAATAGAGAGGACCCCCCATCACCAGTCTGTTGTCCTACTGCTATTACTGTCACGTCTGGAGTTTGGTTGTTCTGGAAGTGAAATTCTACTTGGTCAGATTTTTGTTCAACCATGTGCCAGGTGCCGTTTAAACTAACATGGTTGACACTCTGTTTTAATTTTATTGGTCGGCTAGTCTGGGTCCAGAGGACCTTGTTTACACAATCTATTAGGGGTTACATCCTTCTCAGGAGGTCATTCCCTAGTAAACAAGGGGTGCCCTCTGGAGTCACTACTATGACCGGGTGTTTCACCTTGTGTCGCCCAATTTTAATGTCCAAGTCTGCAGTACCCTCAACGGGAATTTCCTTCCCGTCAAAGTTCTGAAGTTGCCCAGGAAGAGAGGTGAGAGGAATACGGTAATTCTCCCACCTTCCTGCATTTAGTTCATCAAAGGCCCTTTTGGACAGAAGGGTAGCTTGGGATCCAGTGTCCACCATTGCCAAAATTGTACCCTGCCCCTGTACTTGTACCGGGGCATAGTATCTTCCCTCCTTCTCCTCAAGGGGGCACAGATAATGCACATTTTTGGACAACTGGTGGGCTAACTTTCTGGTTTTGGTCATTGCTAGAGAAAAGATTTGGGCAGAATTCTGTGGAGAGCCTGGGGAATCTGAAAGAAAAAGTTGGCAACTGGAAATGGTTTCGGGTTCTGGGCCTCCACCCCCTTTTTGGAGGCAGTCCTCAGGATGGGTTTGACCCACAGGATTTTGGTATTGTCGGTTCTGGGATGAGATGATGGGCGGCGATAGCTCAGTCTCCACATCTCCCCAGTCTGAATTGGCATCCCTTGGGATCCATTTTTCCTTGGGAGGAGTTCCCCCATCTCTGAAGGAGAAGATCCTTTTCCCAGGATCTTCTGAGGATCCCTCTCCCTCAAATTGGAAGACCTGTACCTCCTCCACAAAGTGGGTCTGTTTTGGTCCTTTGTTTCTCCTACCCCCCCCCTGCTCCTTGGGAGGCAGGCTTTCAGGGATAGGAGATTTTGTTTCCGGTTCCTGGTTTTCCAGGGGCTGTTTACAAGTTGGGAAGGAGGCTTCATCCAAGGTTTTACACCCCCCTTCCCCTTGTGCCTCCTCGCTGGGAACCGGTGGATTATCGGGGTGCTGCCCCCGTCATTGTTCTGGAGCACCCGGTCCAGAGTTTGGGGCATTCTGCGGTGGCATGCTCATCTGAGGGTTCTGTTGAGCCCTCAGTATGTGACCCAGATCTCGTGCCATATTTTGGACCTGGCCCTCAAGTTGTGAAACCTGCTCAGGCTGATACGGGGCTCTATTTTCTCCCCTGGGCTGATCCCGGGAAGGGTAGCTATCCCTTCTCTGGTAGTACCCTTGGTTGGGAAGATTTTGGTACCCCTCCACCCTTGGCCTCCCCTCTCCCGTATTAGGTTGTCTGGGCTCAGGGAATTGGGGAAAGAAGGATGGATGATTTTGGGGCTGGAAATTGGGTGGATACCTGGGGAAAAAGTTCTGCCCAGGATTTGGAGAATTTCTGCCCTCCTGTGGGAAGTTGGGAGGGAAGTTCCCTGGGTTAGGTGCTTGGCTGGATCCCCCCCCCTTGGGCTGGAGGAGTCCACACATAACCCAGGATTGGTCTGTTTCCCTGGTAGCGGGGGCTTACATAGTCAGGGAAGCGGGGGACCCCATTTGTGGGACTACCTCCTCGGATCCCTGTCTGTGACTGGCCCGAGGGCCTTCTGGGCTGTGAATTATTTGGTGCAGGCAGGTTTTTAGGCCCCCCCATCTCCAAAACTAAAACGGGGGCAACCTTTACCTCTGCCACCTTGGCAGCAGCAGGGGTGCTGTTGGTTTTGGGGTTTTTCGGCGCATTATTTTTATTTTCGATGGGCTTCTGCACCTCATAGATCCGGGTAGCCTGTTCAATGACCCAGTCTAAAGATCTTTTCTCATGAAAATCTCTCACGAGCTGGGTCATTATGTATTTGGGTAAGGCATGGAAAAACGTATTGATAAATTCTCTGCTATCCGTGCGCACCCTTCTGGTGGTCTGCGCAAAAGCACGCTTTAATTCTTGCACAAACTCTTGTGGGGCCTGATCCTCCCCACATTGCAAATTGTAGGCTGCCTTGCGAGCCTCTTGAGGATTTCTGTGCACAGAAAAATGTTTCAAGATGGCCGCCCTGTATGTGGACCACCTTGAATGGTTTTGATCCTCCAGCACCACAAGGAAACTGGAGTATTCTGGTGAGAAGGTCCACTTTACATATTAAATACAGCTTTGGCTGTCCTTCAAATGGAAAGTCTCCATCATTTGCTCATAGAGCTCCAAGTGTTCCCAAACAGAATACTTGGTGTTCTTATGATAAGGCGTGATGACACTCCTTATTGCCTTTATTTGTTTCAATGGGTCCTTAAGCAAGGCCCTTTTTGCCTTATTGTCCTTCTTGGTTCGGGTAACCCTGGTCCATTCATCCTCCGACTCAAAAGCGCTACTTCCAGAGGTGCCCGTCTGATCTTCCAGGTTTTCCCGGATTCTGCGAGCCTGGGAATGTCCTGTGACGCTCAGAGGAGTCTTCAGATCCCTCCTTGCTACCAGGATTTGCTGGGTATCCCCCCCACTGACCTAACTGGGCAGATGTTTTCAGGATGCACTTAGTGGGCCTACTCTCCTGGGGTTCCCCACTAAATTGCACTGTGCTTGGGTGCCCATACCCGGATGCCCGCCCATCCATTCCTGGGAGGTACTGGCCTATGAGCCCCATACTTCTAGCTGGATAGTAATCTGCCATCCCTGTGGCCCAGTGCTCATGTGCGCCAGGGGACATGGGGGTGGCAGAGTCCAGGGACTGGAGAGATGAAGGCCTCCGGTACTAGGGCTCCCGAGGTTATGTTCCGGTATTTCCCTTTCCCAGCGAACCTCGTCTCTATCAGCCCCTGCTCCCTGTTGCAATGCAAGAGCCTGCGCCTTAAGTTCCTCAGTTAAGGCCTTACTAGACTCTATCAGTCTCTCCTGCATGGCTACCTGTTTCTGGAGCCTATCATTGTGCTGACAGAGAGCCTCATTTTCTCTCTGTGCCTCCTGGTTGGTCCTGGAGTACTGGGCCAGTCTTTGCTGCAGGAGGGTTACCTCCTGAGTCCCTTCCCTACTGGCCTGCTCCTTTCTTGCCAGAGCCTCCTCCACCCTCCTGGTGTGCTCTAACAAGTTCTGGTTTTCTTTTTGGAGGTCACCCAGTCCCTGGAGGGCCAGGTGATTTTCTTCCATTTTTCTTTTTAAATGGCAGACTTCCTGGCCTAAGGTGTCCCTTTCCTGACCAAGAGCCTGAATTTGTGACGCCAGGTCGTCCCTCTGCCTTTGAAAGGCACCAGCTTTCTGGCGCTCTTCATCAAACTCTGCCTGGGTATCCAGGTCTTTCAGAATCAGTTTGTTGCTCTCTGCCTTCACTCTATCTAGATGACTTTGCAGGGTGGCTACCTGCTCTGTGCATGCCCTGTTAAAGTCTAGTTGTTGCTCCAGCTTTTTCTGGCTCTGCAGGAGGGAGTCCTAACCTTCTTGGTACTTCGTCTGCAAGGCCAGAAATCTGGTATCCTGGTCAGACTTTTCCTGTTGCAGGATACACATGTCCTCTTTGATTCTAATGAGATACTGTCTGCTCTCATTTTCTGACTCCTGGCTCCTCTGCAGCCTCTGCTCAGAAGAGACCAGGTCAGATTGGGCCTTCTCTAACGCCATCTGTTGCCTATTTGCCAGATCATGGCCTTCAGCACATTTATTCTGTATGACTCCCATATACAGGTACAAGTATGCCGCTATCCTGGCAATCTTGTTATGTTCCTCTTTGGCTTTAGGGGCCATATATAGTTCAATCAGGGCCACATGTAGGGGTCCCTGATCTTTCCATCAATCTGACCCTGTTTCAGTGACCTGTTGCGCGATTGCCTGCAACCAGACCGTTTGGTCCTGATGAGTCCACTAACCTCTCACAAATAGCTTATGTAAGAGGTGCTCCCTCGCTATTTTCATGTCTACCAAGGTCGTCATTCTAGAAATTGATTTCCGTCCTGACTTACAGAAGTTTGTATTTTATTTTTGCAAAACAGACCGTTTCCTTAGAGCGTTCCTTTGAGGAGTGCTTTACAGCGTAACACAGCGTGGTGATCCGACCAGATATGTGTATCTGGTCAGCGGGCACACTGTATTAATCTGCACAAATGGTAAATCTAACCCAGAATATCCCGGCTCGAGCCCCCACATTGTAAGAGGATTCAATTCAACACTACTGCTAAGTCAATGCCTAGTCTGGGATACTGAATGGAAACTCTTATTGATATATCTTTATGTCCAGTTCATGAGTTCTGGATGACTACCCCTATATAACACCCCTCTCTTAGAATCCCCCTGACTCCACTGAGCCAAGAAGTAGTTCTGTTTTGCAAGTTTAAAAGGTTTATTTGAGAAATAAAACAAAATATAGATACCACGCTTTTATAATAAATTAATAATCGATATCGCCCTTATAAATATAATGTTAATCAACAATGGGTAATCTGACACTAGCACACTTCTTTATAATCAATGAGGAGTTGGTGTAGGATGGATAAGGCAGCGAAAATACTTTTATGGTTTCAAATGGATGCAATGTTGAATGAAAATGCAGTACAGAAACTAACTAATATGGTTTCACAAGATATCATATGTTCACTTTTCCCCTGGTGGCAATTCACCCCCCTCCCCTATATGCAATGCAAGGAGATGGAAGTAACACACACAGTTCTCAGGAATGCAACCAAATACAATACGAAATTCAATTCCCACCCCAGCAAGCTTAGAGAAAACAGGTATGAGTTTTAAAACACAGGCCCAAGTGCTTTGAATGTGGTGGCAATGAAGTGAGAAATATGCTGAAAATGCTTTTAATTCCCTTTAGGAGGTTCAGGGTGAGTGAGAGATACTTGGGATGAGCTCAGGCTCACTTTAGCAATGATTCAGGGATGGTTATTAAGAGGCAAACAAATTTTTAGCAAAGGAAAGCAAAAAGCTGCTATCTTTTTACAGGTAAAGAAATCAGGCCAAATCGCAAATCGCGGCAAAATTCGCGAGTGCGTGAATCGCGATAACGGCAAAAGTATAAGTCGGTTCTAGGATTCTAAGCTTTCAGGGGAAAGTTAAACCAAGTTCCTAGGGCAAACGGTTCCAGAGATATGAACGATTTTGTAAAGGTCGTTTTTCGGATTTAAAGTAACTCAAATTGACAGGTGACAGCTTTGAAAATGACAGGTGACACGATTTCTAGGAGACAGTTCTAATCAGATTAAAATAGTTGGATTAAATTATTTTAACTAAGAGCTTATTTCTGTCACAATCTGATCTAAGTACTCACTCCTAGCTTTGAAAGGACTGGACCTCGCCACGGATCAGGTCAGGATTGTCTGCGGTTCCCTCGCCACAGATGGTCTCTGCGCGCAGCGCCTGGGTCAGCTCCGCTCTGCTGGGTCTGTCATGCACCGGTTCTGCGCGCAGCGTCTGGGTCAGCTCCCCGGATACAGCGGCCTGTGGTTCTCTGGATCTCTGGTCTGCTTTCTGGGTGTCTCTGCTTTCTCTGGGTACAGCACTGCTTCTGGATCTTTCTGGCGCAGGGTTTCAGGCCAGAATGAACAGCTAAGCCCGGCTGTGAATAGTCTGCAAATGACTTTGAGGCCTGCTGAAGAGAACTCAGCTTGTGGGTTAGACCTGTTCTTTACAAATTCTGAAGTAAAGTCTTGGTCTCTGAAGATTGATGGATTGAAGTCTGAAGTCTCCCGGCAGAGCGTCCCGCGGAAAGTGAAAAAGGGATCTCCACTTGTCCTGCACTGTCTGCTTTTATGTGTTTAGAAAGTGGGTGTGTGCGCAGCATCGCTAAGCCAGCCCCTCTCTCAATTTATCATTGGCCAAGCTTTCCTTTCTCCCTTGATTGGGGGAACTGAGTTGTGAGTCAGCGAGATGAGGTAGATTTTATGGCCAGAGGGCCCTCCCCTTGTCAGATTGCACACAAATCTATATTTGATCCAAATACATATTTTCCCCAAATACACAGTTGTTTTTACATCACCTACACACATCATATATCACATGAGGTAGGCACTGTTCCGACTCTGGCGTTTCTAGGAGCTTGGGTAAAGAAATGGCAATTTATTTTCGATTTTAGTGGGTTATGCAACATTGGTTTTTCATTAAAAATATACACATATACACGACCTGTCCATACATACTCCAGTAAATTCCCATGTCTGTAGCTTCAACACAGAGTCTGTAGTATCAATAAATAGCAGGGTTTTGCCCCAGAACATCACACAAATTGGAGTTTGGGCTTGAATTGTGGGCAAAGTTTTCATTTTAAGGATCCCCAAATTTCACATTTCTGTCATCTGGTTACCAAGAGTTATCAGTATTTCTGTAAAATATATATTTGCTTTCAATTCAAAATACTGCAGTGTTTGAGTCCGCCCCCAAAGTTTGGGGATGACAGTGATCACATGTCTCTCCTGGCTGGCAGATCTTTGTTGACAGGAAACAGTCAAAATCACCATATCCTATTTCAGGGAAAAGGTCTTTTGTGTGGGCTCCAGCAAGCTGAGGTCAACAGACCAGGGAGCCACTTTGCATTTGGTTAGCATGACCATGTGATATCCTGGGCTTTCTGAGGTGAGAAGTTTTCCCAGCCTTTTGGCCTGTTAATCAAATCAGATTGTCTCTGGGAAAAGCAGGTGGTTAGATTTCTAATTAACCCACAGTCTTTTGAAGTCCCAATTGTCACAGAAGGCAGATTAGCTTCTGAAGTAGCAGTTCTCCTGTCAGAGTTTAAACCGCTAGCACCGCCTTGAGTCCAAAGCGGGTACTGCATGCATTTCTTTTTTTGGATCAGTCTTGAATTAATGCATTTCCAAAAAGAGATTTTACATGGAAGTATATTATCCAGGTTCAGCACATGGCACTGGTGTGGTTCTGCAGTAAAATAATTTTGTGCCCATAATTTAACAATATTTGACCTGAAGAAAATGAATTCCCAATAGTTATGGGTTGCTTTTGGCAATCAGCATTGCCCCTTTTTCAATGGTTTCAGGCTACTGTGTGTAGCCCAATGGTGGTTTTAGGCAGTGCCCTTCTGTGACCACAACATAGGCAAAAATGGGTGGCAGCCTATTCTCATGCATTTCCCTGTGCATTTTCTGGGAAGTTCTGCCATCATGATGTTTTCAATGCCAGTAAGGCACAGTTTGTGTGGTAGGGCTCGGATGCATGGGTAAAAACATCCCACAATGGAGCCGCCCACGGTTAGACATAATAAATACAAAGATTTCGCTATATAGTGCAAAAAAACACTCTTAACTTTTTACAAGGCCCACTGCAGCCACGACCTTGTTAGGCACTTACTTATGAGTTAAGCTATAAGAACAGGGCACCACCACCGACAATGCGGCAAAGCGGGTAAGCGGTACTCTAACTGGTACTCGCCCGTGAAAAGCAGCCTTAACTCCTCAAATGACTAATGGTGCTACTTACAATAGATGGAACATATAAAATATCACACCTTGCAACCTTGGCCAGGAACGACTGGGATAAAAGGGTCTCGCCCCGCAGTCTCCCGCCGTTCACTGGACCTGATCACACAACGCTCCAGAGGAGAAATTGTGATATATAAAAAGTATCAGCTTAAGTACAGTGCTTCATTGGTGGCTATCAAACCGACGTGACACCACACGAAGTGGAGGACTGCGAATAGCACTTTTTACTTAAATCACCAGAGTCGATACGCACCCACGTGCCAAACAGCCGCACAACAGCCAGCACCCTTTACCACGACGGGCTTAACGCCGCAAGGGTGCTTGGAGCTGTATTAAATGAAGTCCAAAGGTCACGTGGTCACGTGGACGCTGGTGGGCTCCGCCTCCTCCTGAAGGCGAGCGCAAGCGTCTCTCAGCAAGAGCCCCTTGTGGCTCACAGTGCTGGTAGATAGGCTGCAGGTAAACAAGCGTTAGTTTTAAAATGCAATCTTTGTCATAGGCTGCACCACACGCCGCTCGGGCGCTTGGAGCTGTATTAAATGAAGTCCAAAGGTCATGTGATCCGTCACGTGGTCACGTGGACGCTGGCGGGCTCCGCCTCCTCCTGAAGGCGAGCGCAAGCGTCTCTCAGCAAGAGCCCTTAGGGCTTGCAGTGCTGGTAGATAGGCTGCAGGTAAACAAACGTTTGTTTTAAAATGCAATCCTTGTCATAGGCTGTACCAAACAGGGTTTACACTTGAGTGCACCTGTGGTTATTGTTTTAAGCTGGAAAGCTACACATGCCCCCCCACCGCTCCCAGTATTTTATTATCATTGCAGCCCCCACACCTCATCACTCATTAAAAAGAAACATGTTTAATGGCCCTTATAAAGAATTCATCCTCTGAATAGCCTTTAGGTCCTATAATCGCCAACCTGAATAAGAGTGCACTGCTCAGCTGGCAACGTAGCTCGGTGAAGTAAATTAATGCACCTGCTGTGCCGATCAGTGCGTGGTCAGGAGGATGACACAACCTTCAAACCGAAATTAAATTATAATTATTTTCTCAGTAATAAGAACACTTTCTTCAAGCCAAAAAAAGGTCCTTGGTGCATATTTCAAATAACAAAAAATTCTTTAGTTTGAAATATGTGCAATAATACTGGAGCACAACTGAAATCAAGCCTGGTTACAACAGTCCCCCAAAACTCCTTAGCTCTCAAAGGAACTGTATTTCATCAATCTAAGGGTGAGAAAAGTGCCATCCTTTGTTTGAATTACAAACCAAATTTGTTAATAGGGCTTAAAAGCTACACGACTGGGGTCATAAACACTATATTAAAATTGCATGGAATTCATAGTTTATTTCTTTGGCCTGAACAGCATTAAAGTCCCAACACTGCTTGGCTGTTTCCCAGTTCCACTGTCAGACCATTCAATAGTTGAAAATATGATTCACAATGTGGGGGTATGGAAATGTTCCCTCAGAAAAATCCATTCTTTACATACAGAGGTTTTATAGAACTAACTTTAAATGCTGGTATAAGCAGCTTTAAAGGTAGCTTACCAACTGAAGACAGCCATCTCCCAAAGATGCCCCACAAACACAGATGTGTCTCATCCAGTTTGGGAGCGTATCAGGGTTATGCCGCTGGCATGCTCGCAATGAAGTTGAGTGACTTGCAGGCTTGTCTCCTGGCCTTTCTTTCTCCTTTCTTTCTCGCCATAACCTCCTGTTTCTCAAAATCATGCCCTTGCTCCCAGCCCTCACCTGCCCACTGCTTCTTTCAATTCACTCCCATTTAACTTTTGTTGATACTGTGCCTAATTATAAGTTTGCCGGTCCGGTAGTAACAGCGCTGGTAATACCAGCGCCATTGCTACCGGACCGGCAAACAACGAGTTCTGCTCGCAGGTGCCTTTTTGCCCGCCAGGTCTGACCTGTTGGGCGTACCGGCACTCGCGAGCAGAGCATTCACGAATGGTGCCGGTGCATCCAGCTTCCCCATTCCCATTGATCCATATGAGGCTCAAGTGGGAATAGGGAAGAATATTTTCCGGCACCGCGCATGGGCAATTACCGAGTCCGGCAAGGCTGTAATGACCTGGTAATTGCCCATTCGCGAGCGCCAGGAAAAAAATGATACCGGCGGCAGTATCATAATGAGGTGTCTGTCTTTTCTTTAGCTCGGATTCAATAAGACCCCTCAGCCCTGCAGTTACACCACACGCAAGGCCTGCAGGGCTAAAAAAAAGTGTTGAGCTCATTTAGGCATACATACTAATGTGTCCACCCCCCTAACTGTAGGTAAGAGGGGGACCAATCATATTGAAATGGCCTCCACGAACACTGACAAATGTTTAGCCAGGCCCTGTGGGCCAGCGCCAAGACTGTTCTTTGTTATACCACTGGCTTGACTGCTGGCATGGATGGGTGAGGGCGTGTGTGTTGTGGCTGATGTGAGGAGATTGAGAAGGTGTTGAAAAAGGACACGGCATGCTCCACTCACTCTTTATCCAGCATCCGAGTGCCAAGTGTGGGGATTCAAGGGGGGTGGGGGGATGGTGAGTGTGGCAAGGGCTTGGAATGGTGGGATGTTAAGGGACGAGGAAGGTGGATGCGGGGCACAGACGATTGGACATTGCTGGCAAATGAGGGAATTTGTGAGGGGCAAGAGGATGGAGGTGGGATTTGTGGGGGATTTGGGGGCCCGGTGTGGCAGAGATGGAGGTGAGGGAGAGGGGAAACTGGAGAGGATGATTTGGGTAGAGAAGGGCGGGGCACAGGATGAAAGACCTGTGGAAGTAGGTTGCGTATGTTGGAGGTTGGGGTGATATGTGGAGGGTAGAGAAGGGGCAAGTAAGTAAGCGGGCTAGCGAGGAATGATGGAAGGCAAGGGGATGCTGCAGTGCCATATAGACCTCATTCTGGTACGTCTTCCCATCTAGGTTTGCACTTTAGAAATCCCATTCATACAAACATGAGGTGCAGGTTACACGTATAGCTGGTAAAGAGGTGATCGCAGTGTAAGGAAGATTGCTAAGGGTCAGGATAAGGCATGTATGGTGGAAGGCGGGTCGATGTGGTAGGAGCGTGTAGAGGAAGCAGTGACATTGGACGAGCGGATGTGGATGGGACAGGGAGAGAGTAAGATCCACGAGTCCATGAATTAAGGACCTGTGGAGAGGGGAGGGAGCCATACTTGATGGGGCACCAGGGGCTGAGGGAAAAGGTAGCGATAGTGCAGGGAAAATCAAATATAAAAAGCCCAGAGCACACAGAATGGTCTTTTCTGGAAAAATGCCAGCAAAGAACTATGTAAACACCTGGCAAGGCAAGAATGAGAAGAAATGTAGGGTCCGTGAGCTAAGGAAGCAGGGGGAAGAAGGGTTGTGCAAATGGGCACAGAGGTGGTGACAGAATGGGAAAGCTGGTAGAGGCTAGGGGTGGTGAACATACGATGAGGAAGCCTGTGAAATAGCTGCGTGTGAAGATTTTGGATGGTAGGTGAATGCAAAGCTGGATGAGAGAGAGAAGCTTGGGGGGTAGCAAGAGCTGTGGGGTCAGTCAGGGCTACGGCAGATACAATAAAAGGCAAAAGGTCAATGCGTACACAACAGGCATACTAGTTGTTTCCATAAAGATGTCTTGACAGGACAAAGCAAGTGCCTGGCCTTTCTGGCCAAACACAGTCCTCCGCGCAGGAAAAAACTCTCACCCAATGTTATCGAAATCATTGATTAAATAGCAAAAAAAGCAATTCCAATATTCTCTTAAAGACCACAACATGTAAGCAAAGAATTCCCATGAGAGAGGTAGACTCACTGCAAACAGAATACAAACTACTGCTCCGAGTCAATCTTGCACTCCGAGTCAATGGGAGTCAGACTAGAGCATCTCCTGCTTAAGGGCTCGATACACTTTGGAAAACTCAAGCAATAAGGTTCAGCCTATAAACTCTTTGTCTGGTGCACTTCTCGTTCCTGTCGAACGGGCTGCATGTTGTGTTGCTTCCAACATGTGTTGGGGTGATTGTTACTGGCACCAATGATAACTACTTGTGTTGGATCTGTGACCTCAAGGCTAGATTGAGCCGCATGTGTGTGTTGTTGGGCTGTTCCAAATCTCCTCTAACGTTGGACCATCTGTGTTGCTACCCAGTGCATGCTCATGGTTGTGCATGTCTATGGCTTCTGCAGTCCGTGATGTGTCTTCCGTGGGCTTGGTACTGTACTCTGCTAATGTTGCAAATATGCTGTAATGGTCCGCACGCTTGGTTTGCACTATGCATATCTTTCACCTAGTGCATGGTTCTGTTGATGGATCCTGCCATGCGTCCACTGCATATTCAGCAGGGTGCTTGCTGTTGGGTCCTTCATCATTTGGGATAGGCTGACTCCCATCATGAAGTCAATAGTCACCCTGTGTGTTGAATTGCAGGCACCTTTTGAACTGCCTGATGGTCATTTATCCTGGCTTAAGCAAAACCAAAGGTCGATGGTTGCAAGGTTTTCAGTCAATCATAACCATGAGTATGGCGCTTGGCAACATACATTTTGAGCCTGCCAAGCCATTACAGAAGGGGAAAGAACATATGCAAGACAGGCTTGGACCCCACACCAAAAGGGGAGGTCCAGCTCGGGCTGCTATGTCACATTCCTTCCGCATGAGAGACCACAAGCATCTCCAGACATTGGGACCTCATTGGGCTGCTCTCCTTTGGCAATTCCGCAGGCAAGCTAAAAAGCAATGGCGTGGAAGGTTGCCCCGAGCAATGGTTGAGAGGAATTCCTAGCCCTCCACCCAACACATTGTTGGTTATATATCTATCCTGGCAGCACTGGACATGTGTAGTGCTTCCTCGATGTAGCATATACACTGGCCAAAACTCGAAACTGGGGACATACTTTCCATTGAAAACCGTGTCAAGAATGGTGATGTTGAAAAATTTCATAATTTCCGGGAGAAAATGGGCCTGAGTCCACTGGAATGTGTACTTGGTGGTGAGCGCCACTGCATATCTCTGATTTACGGGGTCCTTTGAAGTCGATGCCTAGAGTCACCCAGACCTTCCACGACCAATTGACACTTGTCATTGGGGGAGTGTATGTGGCACACAGGCTGCACAGGAAGCGACGTGCCGCTCTACCCACCACCCGCACTCCTCGTGGATTTCGCCCTTAATGAGGGTGATACCTTGGTGCATTCATGGGCCAGTGCAATGAGCTCAGCACACAGGCATGTGAACTTGTTGGAACATGGCAACCGGCCCCCCAATTCTTCTGTAATTTCAACGGACACTTTCTAATAAATCTGGAGACCAGGATCGTACACACCTTTGAGCTGTCGACCTTGATTTCCGCTGTAGCAAGGTTGAATCCTGGCTGAAGTGAGCCGTATATTGACTCTTTTGAGCGCACCTGTTAGTGTCAAGAGCTGCATGACTCATGGACACGAAGAAGTGCATGGCTTGAAGATATGCGCCCGGTTGCCTCCGGGCCTGGTTGCTCTATACAAATAAAATAAATACAAATACAAATGCTTGTTTCAGTCGATGCCGCATGTAAAGGGGCATGGCAGTTTAGAGAGGCAGTCAATCAGGATGCGAGCTGTGCATCCTTCACATGTGTGTGCATTACTTCCCAAGGTGAATTGCTGAAATTTGGCCCGGCGAGCCAAACTTGTGCCTGCTGGTGCCTGGACATCAACCAACGACGCATGCTTGTAAAGGGGCTGGACATTTCTTCACCAAATGAAGGTCCAGAAAGTATTCATTTCCCAAGTGCATACCACCTTCGTGTGCAGGATTATGGAGTAGTTACGCCATGGTTCTGCCAGCGAGTGGGAAGTGAATGCCAGTACCTGTTTCATGGCACCCCTCTTCTGGATCATGATTGCATCCAGGTCATAGGTGCTGCTGTCTACAGCGATGCTTGATAAGTCACGGGGGACTGAAATGGAAGAAGAGAGGGGGTTTGCTGTATGGATTGCTTGATGGAAGTGGATGAGGCCTGGAACAGCATGTCCCACTGAAATGCTTCACCTTTATTCAGTAAGCATCTGAGCCGTGATGTCTTAGCTGAAACGTTGTCCACACACAGATGTGGCTTTCAGCAAGACTCATAAAGAAACTCAAGTGCGCTTTGGTTGTGCGAGAAAATGCATCATAAAAGGCCTCTAAAAGAGAAACGGTGGGCCTGACCCTTGATTAGGTAATCCTGCTCCCCAGGTATATGATACTATTTTTGCATAGTGTCATGTCACTGCTTCCTACGACGAATCCAGAGTTACATTATGGGAGTTCACTGAGTCGCCGTAGACAAGGATGTCACCTGGGAGGTAGGTGACATTAGGTTTGCCTTTCAACAGATGTGTTATGAATCTTACAGATGTTGCAATGACAACCCTAAAGGCATGCATGTTAATTGAAACATCCTTTCCAATGTATTGAAGGCTGTCATGGACCTAGTGTCTGGATGTAGCTGTACTTGGTGGCAAGGACTCCTTGCCCTTCACCTTCCTTGGGGGCGTGACCAGACTCAGCCATTCCATAGCTTCCACCAGTTCAATGATGCGCTCTTCTATGATGTCTCTCAGGAGGTCATAGAGATCCTGTTGAGTGGTAAGTGGGGCCAGCAGGTATCACAGGTGGCTCAAGAAATACCCTGAGCCTCGGAGATGGTCCAAGGGTCTTTATTGTATCTTTTCAGGGCCTTAGAGCTGTGCCCCTCTCTCTCTCTCTCTCTCTCTCTCTCTCTCTCTCTCTCTCACTCTCTCTCTCTCTCTTTCTCTCTCTCTCTCTCTCTCTCTCTCTCTCTCTCTCTCTCTCTCTCATAAAAAAGCACCAATCCACTCCAGCCCAGATGCCCCTGCTCCCCAGGTTAGTAAATAGCACAGGTTCCACCCTCTGTCTAAGGTCTTACTTGTACAAGAGGTGAAGACCTAAAGGAAGAACAACCTCTCTGTCTCATCTCCCTCAGAGACTTCCCAGACAACCCCTAAACTACCCAGTGGCTATTGATCTAAAAGGGGGCATGAGATTATGCCATACAGGCACAGTGCACAATTTGTTCCCCTTTCTATCACACACACATACTCCTATCCCTCTCACTTATTGATGTTCTTCACTTTGTACTCCATCCTTCCAACTGCACCCACCTTCACTCCTTCTACTCCCTGCATCTGCCACCACTATCCATCTGATGTCTCTCACTCCTTTTAAGCCTCGCCTTCACCCTTTGATGTTACTTCTTTCTCCCTATTACTACTACTCCCTCCTCCACACTACTACTCCCTTCTTGAGTCTACTATTCTGTCCTTCAGGCTTCTATTCCCTCTTCCAAACTACTGTCTCCTCCACACTGCGGCTCCCTCCCCCACACTACTACTCCAACCTACAAACTACTAGTCTCTCCTCCAGACTACTACTCCTTCCTCCACACCACTCCACCTCAACTTTTTTTACAGTCACCCTCCTTTCACTCTCACAATCCCTTTCCATTGACTCCCTAAAGCCCCTCTAATAATCTCACTTGGTACTCATGCACAGACAATCACCACAAAGGACCCCTTGCTCTCACCAACCAATACCTCAACTATTCTGTTAAATGCCTCAACACTCCAATCCACCATGCTTTCTCCTGCTGGTCTCTTGGTCTGCCACCCGCTCCTCCTCTGACCTCACCCGAACAACCCACACCTTTGTGCTTCCTGTTGCCCTCTTTATGGTTCCCCTCTTTCTTCCATTGAGTCACTTGCCCTGTCTTTATTTCCGGAAGGTGTTACAAACAGTGTAGATTTTAAATAGTGGATTAAGCCACACCCCTTTTCTCCACTTGGGACAGGCCAAGATAGTAATGGTGACCCATGTTTCACAATGTCCCGGTTCGTGTAAGGGGACCTATGAATGGAAAAGAGAAGGGGGAAAAAAACCGAGAACCACAGCGCTTGCTTGCGTTGAGTAAGTTGTATGTTAACAGCTGCAGTTAATTGCACTGCAAGCCACAATTTGGGTAATTACTATGATAAGCTTAAACAATTACACTGCGCCAAACAAAGTGATTTCATATGTACAGTTGTACAATATTTAATTGTTGATCAGATCAGCCTGACACGTGTTTCGAGACTTGGCTACAACTGTACATTTGAAATCACTTTGTTTGGCGCAGTGTAATTGTTTAAGCTTATCATAGTAAGGACCTATGAAGGGCTCTCCTCAAGGTAAGTGTAGTCTCACTTGGGAGTTTCGACTCCTGGTTAATTCCCTGGTGGTCATGGGGTCCTGTGGCATTCTTGTTGCAGTGCGTGTCTGTGCAGGAGAATGCTGTGCGGCCACCTCCGTGGCCATGGGAGCTCATTGCTCCTCTCCTCGCCTTCTCTCTCCTGTTGCTGGTTTGGGGATCACAGCATTGTGATGAGGTTACCATGGGGCTGGTGTCTCTTTGTTGGTTTTCACAGTCTAGCATGCGGGTAACGCTGGGTCTGAAAAAGAGAGGGAAAACCTGTCAAGCACTTTGTTCAAGGGGGATAACGTGGTGCAAGTGGTTGCTGCTTAGATACGAACACGCACTTTGGGGGGGTACAGGAAGTGGGGCCCTCTCAACTACCAAAGCCCCCTCTAGGGTAGGAATGGCTCTGGATTCCTCCCAGGCTGAGAGGGGGTCCATCGCCTTTTGACGAGGTCAGAGTACTGACCTTGTCACGCAGGGACTTTCTCGATGGGTATACTACGCTGCTCTCGGTTGAATCTTGTTCACCTACCTTTTAAGCATGCCTGTTTTGCTGCAAAAGATTGCATCGTTCATAGGTAAGGCAGTGCATGTTGGAGGAACCATAGAGAGTAGAGGGTCATCAGCACAGGGATCAATTTGATTTTCAGCAGGCATTGTTTATCCCAGCCCAGAATCACTGCACCTTTGCATGAGATGTACACTTCGTGAGTTCATGCCTGCCCTTCCCTTTTAGGTCAAGTTCACAGCATCTCTACCCTATGAGTTGGATTGTGACTCGTTTGTATGCCCCAAGAGAGATGCCCGGTGACTTGAGCCTGCCTTTACACCTATATACAAAATAATGTCTATTCTGGAAATAACCTGTAGCCTGATTCAGAGTCTGCTAAAAGTGAAGGTATTCATCTGTCAATGTGCACTTTGTGGTATGGTTTCTTAGCATTAGTTGGTCGGGCAGGATCGGGTGAGAAGATGATCATCTTAGTCATATCATCAATGTCAATGGGGTCCTTGCTGGCCATTGCAGCAATAGTCCATGACCGCTTGGCATTACCCATAAAGGTGTAATGTCCCATCTTGACGCAGTCCTCACATTCCTTGCAGAGAGCAGGCCGTGTTCTGTTGTTGGCCAAGATGTTGCGGCAGCCAAACATGTAGCATTCGCTCTTGGTGCTCTGGCATTGCCTCTCTCTTTTGTATCCGCGTGGTGCCTCGCGTTTGTATCGGCAACCCGATGCTGCTTGGGTTTCCTCTCATCACAGGACCCCACAAGGCGCCCACTTTATCCTTGCCATTAGATGTCTTGACTTTGCATATGCATTGTAAAACATGTTTCACTGCCTCGGAAACATTGTTGGCTTTTTCAGTGAGGGATCTGTGCTCATCCATAAAGCATCTTGGATTTTGGGATCATGACCGTGAAAGGTCAGCTGATAGCAATGGTAGCAAACTAATTGCTACTATCAAGATTTTATCATGGCAAAAGTCTCTGCCTTAGACTATCGGACTATTTAGCTCCAAAGAGACCACAAAGTAGCAGCAAGGTTACTACTTAGACTGCAAAAGACACAATCACATCTCCCCAGCACTCCCTAGATTTTACACCCCTCACTCACCCTACTAGGTGATCTAAACATCTGTTACACAACCCCTCCAACCCCATGACCCATCATCTCATTGATAACTTTGAAGCCCTCAACTTGTCACAACTTATATCGGGGCCCACCCACAGATCAGGTCACACACTGGATGCTGTATTCAGCTCCACCAATCTAATCTCCCCCCCCCCCCACCCACTCCCTAATCTGGACTGATCACTCCACTATCTTTTTCTCACTTCTAACACCCTCCCTTCCTCCACCCTGACTCCCCCCAGCCTCTCACTACCGGATTCCCCTTTGGAACAAGGTAGTTATCTCCTTGCTCGTGACCAACTCCCTACTCTCCTTATTTCCCTCACTCCCTCTACAAGAAGAAACCCCGTCTCCTGACCAATTCGACCAATGTCTTTCTGATGCCCTCTGCCCCCTCACTCCCACCAAATCCTCCTCCCAATGTACAGGTCCTTCTTCCAGGTGGTTCACCCATTCCCTCAAATCCCTCAAAAGCCCCAACCACTGCCTGGAATGCCAATGGCGGGCCAGCCATTCCCCCCAGAGCATAGTTACCCTTGCTAGATAGATCAACGCCTATAGGATGGATATCAGGAAATGCAAAAACTCCACAAGATTATCACAGAGTTCAAGACCCGTCACTGTGCACCCTCACCTGCCCCGTCTCCCAAGCACTATACGATGCTCTGTCAGACCATTACTGCATAATAGCCATTGAAAGAAATCTCCATCCACAATAAACTAGCAACCTTTCCCCCACTTCCGCTATCCCCATCTCCCTCCACGACCCTGCCACGCTCCCTTTTCAGCTCCTTCTTTGCCATCTCCCACTACGAATACCTAAGGCTCCTCTCAAATAGCCACCCCCCAGGATCCCCTGGGGACTCTTGCCCTCCAGCCCTCCTCAAGAACATTCTCTCTTCCACATGCGCACGCACCCTCGCCAGATCTATAATCAACCACTCACTGACATCAGGCATTTTCCCAGAAGCATACAATACCTCTCATGTCAAACCCCTTTCTCCCCTCCAATTCCTGCCCCATCTCTAACAATCGCTTCATTGCCAAACTCCTGGATCGTGCAGCATATTCCCAGCTCAGCTTCTTCGCAGCATCCCTTGGTCTTCTTGACCCTGCCCAGTCAGATTTCAGACCCCACCATGGAACCAAATCCTCCCTTCTCTCAATCTGGGACGACCTGAAAAGAACAGCAAATTCAGAAGGCTGCGCAGCACCTATCCTCCTTGAACTCTCAGAAGCTTTTGGCACGGTCAACCACACCACTCTCACAAACATCTCTTCTCAGTAGGCATCAGGGACTCTGCCCTAAAATGGATCTTTTCTTTCCTTTCCGACTGCTCCCAAATCAGCCTTCTATACCCTTTCTCATCTGCCGCCCGGCAGGTCCCTTATGATGCCCCTCTCTCCATGGACTCATCCGCTCCCAACTTTGCCGACGACACACAGATCATTCTCAAGATCCCGAACTCCCAGTCTGCACCCCAACCAGATCTTGCTTCCTGCCTCACTGACATAGATCCTGGCAAAAAAGAAATACTAATCTGCGCCAAAACTGCTCTCCTTCCCCAATCCACCCCTTGGCCGCCCTCATTAGGACTCCCACCCACTGCATCATCCTCAGTCAAAAACCTGCGTTGTACCCTGAGCTCAAAACTAATCCTATCCCTTCACATCAATTCCGTCTCCAGGTCATGCCACTTCCACTTCAGCATGCTGAAGCAGATCTTTCCTTATCTCTCTTACCCTCATAGAATCTCTGCAACCATAGCCATCATCCTATCCTGCCTAGACTATGCCAATTATATCTATCTAGGCCCCCTTGCCTTTAAACTCAGAAAGCTCCAACGGATCCAAAACTCTGCAGTGAGGCTCCTCCTTGCACTCTCCCCCAAAGAACACATCTCCCCTGCTCCACTGGCTGCCTATCAGCTGCCGGGCCTCATTTAAAGCCATGTACATTTCCCACCGTGCCCTCCACAAGAAAGGCCCTGAATTCCTCCAAAACAAACATACATGCTACCACTACAACCAAATCCCACAATCAGGTTCTGCACTTCTACTGGTGGTCCCCCTTTCAATTTCTCCAGACTAGGAAGTGTCTCCTTCTCCGTCCTAGCACCCACCATCTGGAACTCCCTACCGCTCAACCTAGGTCTCATAGAGGACCACCTCTCCATCAGGATGGCCCTTAAAACCTGGCTCGTCCCCCTCATGACGTGAAAATTGACAGCCACCACTCAAGCACACGTACTGGCAGGCAGTAGTTAAAGCCCCCCCTTTGGCCCCTTAAGTGCCAAGGACATGATATCTCGTCCTTGACATTACCTCCGTAGTGCAAGGACAAGATAGCTCATCCTTTTTGGCACCTTGTTTTGTGTGATCCCTGCAAAGCAGGGTTCACACAAAACTGCAATCCAACCCCTGGGCTATGTGAGGGGGAGGTCCCCCCTCACTGCCAGGGGGCTGGTTTACCTTCAGATTTCACGCTGGCGTGCGTAAAGCACGCCGACGTGAAAGTAATTTTCACTGCAGCAGCCATTTCGGGCTGCTGCAGTGAAAACACAAGGTGAGTCTCCACCTTGCTCCCCCTCAATCTCCGGCTGTATTTCAAGCCGGAGATTGAAGGAGGTGGTGTTGGAAAGGGGAGATTCTCCCTTTTCCAAAAACACCTTTGGTGAAAGCGTTGCTGGGGGTGCGGAGAGGGCGCAGAGCGCTCGATCCGCGCCCAGCAATGCCCACTAGATACCAGGGATCTGTCTGAGAGGTGGGGGGAAGTTGGGGGCTGCTTACAGTAAGCAGCCCTCTCCCCCCCATCCCCCAAAGCATGGGGGCACATATGTGTAGAGCCTTGGGGGCAGATGACTGACCATCTGCCCCCAGGGAGGGGGGCAAATTGAAAAATAAAAAAATAAAAATGGAACAGGGATGTGGGTGGAGGGGGCCACTAGGCACCAGGGATTTTTTTTTTACTAATGAAAGGGTGGTAGCCCTCCCCCTCCCACACCAAGTGGAAAGGGGGGCCACCCCTTGTAGCCCTCCCTGGGGGCAGATGTGTTTCAGTGAGTGGAGACAGGGAAATGTCTCTGAAATTGGCTGGAAATTAAGACAATTCTCAGAAATTTCGCTCTAGCCACCCACCGAAACACCCCGCCAACAACACATGGCCTACCTTCCTGTGTCCCCACACGTGTCCCGATGAAAACGGTACTGCACATGTGTGGGTGCACCTACCTGGGGCGCAAAAGGAAAAGGGTAACCCACTGGGAACCTCAAGCCTTTCGGCACAGCACATTTTGTTCATGTGGGCAACCTGTAGATTTGGGCCTCGGGTGTCGAAGCCAGCAAGGAAAACAGGGAACCCCATGATTTCAGACAAGAGGACACCCGTGGGAATCCACAGAGGTCTGACTTGCGCAAATCGGCCTAGAATCTACTACCCAGAACCCAGGCAAGGTCCAAATTTGGGGGTAAAAAACACAATTTTCAGACATTTCACTCTTCTCACCCACCGAAACACACCGCCAACAATAGATGTCATACCTTCCTGCATTCCCACAGGTGTCCCGACGAAAACGGTACCTCACATGTGTGGGCGCACTTACCGGGCACAAAAGGAAAAAGGCTACACCACTTGTAACCCCCAAAAGGTTTGGGGAGAAAACCTACAGATTTGGGCCTAGGGTGTCCAAGCCACCAAGGAAAACGGGGAACCCCAAGCATTTGTGAAAAGAGGACATCTGCAGAGGTCTGACTTGCGCAAGTCGGCACAGAATGTATTACCCAGAAACCCCGGCAAACCCCGAAATGTGGTGAAAAAAACCCAATTTTCGCACATTTCACTCGGCTCACCCACCGAAACACGCCGCCAACAACACATGGCCTACCGTCCCGCGTTCCCACACAAGTGGGATTGCACAGAGGTCTGACTTGCGCGAAGTGGCCAGAATTTATTACCCACAATACCCGACAAAGCGTGATATTTGTTGGGGGAAAAACACAATGTTCACTGTGTCTGGGATTCTGGGTAATAAATTCTGGCCCGCTTTGCGCAAGTCGGACCTCTGCGGATTCCCACAGGTGTCCTCTTTTCAGAGATGCATGGGGTTCCCTGTTTTCCTTGGTGGCTTGGAAACCCTAAGCCCTATCACACATGTGAGGTACCGTTTTCATCGGCACACCTGAGGGAACGCGGGACAATAGGCCATGTGTTGTCGGTGGCGTGTTTCGGTGAGTGAGCCGAGTAAAATGTGCGGAAAATTATTTTTTTTCACATTTCAGACTTTGCTGGGGTAATAAATTCTGGGACATTTTGCGCACGTCTGATCTCTGCGGATTCTCACTGGTGTCCTCTTTTCGGAAATACATTGGGTTCCCTCTTTTCCTTGGTGGCTTGGACACCGTAGGCCCATATCTGTAGGGTGTGCCCGAATGGAAAAATTGCGAAATTTAGCTGTTGGAACAGACTTGAGGTTAGGGGTCTTTTAGGCTTTCCTCTTGTCGCCCAGGCAAGTGCACCCACACATGTGAGGTACCGTTTTCATCGGGACACCTGTGGGAACGCGGGACGGTAGGCCATGTGTTGTTGGCGGCGTGTTTTGGTGGGTGAGCCGAGTGAAATGTGCGGACAATGAGTTTATTTCACCACATTTCGGAGTTTGCTGGGGTTTCTGGGTAATAAATTCTGGGCCGATTTGCGCAAGTCAGACCTCTGCGGATTCCCACGGTTGTCCTCTTTTCGGAAATGCATGGGGTTCCCTGTTTTCCTTGGTGGCTTGGAAACCCTAGCCCCTATCTGTAGGGTGTGCCCGCCTGGAAACATTGTGAAATTCAGCTGTCGGAACAGACATGGGGTTAGGGGTCTTTTAGGCTTTCCCCTTAGCGCCCAGGAAGGTGCACCCACACATGTGAGGTACCGTTTTCATCTGCACACCTGAGGGAACGCGGGACAATAGGGCATGTGTTGTCGGTGGCGTGTTTCGGTGAGTGAGCCGAGTAAAATGTGCGGAAAATTATTTTTTTTCACATTTCAGACTTTGCCGGGGTAATACATTCTGGGACATTTTGCGCACGTCTGATCTCTGCAGATTCTCACGGGTGTCCTCTTTTCGGAAATACATTGGGTTCCCTCTTTTCCTTGGTGGCTTGGACACCGTAGGCCCATATCTGTAGGGTGTGCTCGAATGGAAAAATTGCGAAATTTAGCTGTTGGAACAGACTTGAGGCTAGGGGTCTTTTAGGCTTTCCTCTTGTCGCCCAGGCAAGTGCACCCACACATGTGAGGTACCGTTTTCATCGGGACACCTGTGGGAACGCGGGACGGTAGGCCATGTGTTGTTGGCGGCGTGTTTTGGTGGGTGAGCCGAGTGAAATGTGCGGACAATGAGTTTTGTTCACCACATTTCGGAGTTTGCTGGGGTTTCTGGGTAATAAATTCTGGGCCGATTTGCGCAAGTCACACCTCTGCGGATTCCCACGGTTGTCCTCTTTTCAGAGATGCATGGGGTTCCCTGTTTTCCTTGGTGGCTTGGAAACCCTAAGCCCTATCACACATGTGAGGTACCGTTTTCATCGGCACACCTCAGGGAACGCGGGACAATAGGCCATGTGTTGTCGGTGGCGTGTTTCGGTGAGTGAGCCAAGTAAAATGTGCGGAAAATTATTTTTTTTCACATTTCAGACTTTGCTGGGGTAATAAATTCTGGGACATTTTGCGCACGTCTGATCTCTGCGGATTCTCACTGGTGTCCTCTTTTCGGAAATACATTGGGTCCCCTCTTTTCCTTGGTGGCTTGGACACCGTAGGCCCATATCTGTAGGGTGTGCCCGAATGGAAAAATTGCGAAATTTAGCTGTTGGAACAGACTTGAGGTTAGGGGTCTTTTAGGCTTTCCTCTTGTCGCCCAGGCAAGTGCACCCACACATGTGAGGTACCGTTTTCATCGGGACACCTGTGGGAACGCGGGACGGTAGGCCATGTGTTGTTGGCGGCGTGTTTTGGTGGGTGAGCCGAGTGAAATGTGCGGACAATGAGTTTATTTCACCACATTTCGGAGTTTGCTGGGGTTTCTGGGTAATGAATTCTGGGCCGATTTGCGCAAGTCAGACCTCTGCGGATTCCCACGGTTGTCCTCTTTTCGGAAATGCATGGGGTTCCCTGTTTTCCTTGGTGGCTTGGAAACCCTAGCCCCTATCTGTAGGGTGTGCCCGCCTGGAAACATTGTGAAATTCAGCTGTCGGAACAGACATGGGGTTAGGGGTCTTTTAGGCTTTCCCCTTAGCGCCCAGGAAGGTGCACCCACACATGTGAGGTACCGTTTTCATCTGCACACCTGAGGGAACGCGGGACAATAGGGCATGTGTTGTCGGTGGCGTGTTTCGGTGAGTGAGCCGAGTAAAATGTGCGGAAAATTATTTTTTTTCACATTTCAGACTTTGCCGGGGTAATAAATTCTGGGACATTTTGCGCACGTCTGATCTCTGCGGATTCTCACGGGTGTCCTCTTTTCGGAAATACATTGGGTTCCCTCTTTTCCTTGGTGGCTTGGACACCGTAGGCCCATATCTGTAGGGTGTGCTCGAATGGAAAAATTGCGAAATTTAGCTGTTGGAACAGACTTGAGGTTAGGGGTCTTTTAGGCTTTCCTCTTGTCGCCCAGGCAAGTGCACCCACACATGTGAGGTACCGTTTTCATCGGGACACCTGTGGGAACGCGGGACGGTAGGCCATGTGTTGTTGGCGGCGTGTTTTGGTGGGTGAGCCGAGTGAAATGTGCGGACAATGAGTTTTGTTCACCACATTTCGGAGTTTGCTGGGGTTTCTGGGTAATAAATTCTGGGCCGATTTGCGCAAGTCACACCTCTGCGGATTCCCACGGTTGTCCTCTTTTCGGAAATGCATGGGGTTCCCTGTTTTCCTTGGTGGCTTGGAAACCCTAGCCCCTATCTATAGGGTGTGCCCGCCTGGAAACATTGTGAAATTCAGCTGTCGGAACAGACATGCGGTTAGGAGTCTTTTAGGCTTTCCCCTTAGCGCCCAGCAAGGTGCACCCACACATTTGAGGTACCGTTTTCATCGGGACACCTGAGGGAACGCGGGACGGTAGGCCATGTGTTGTTGGTGGCGTGTTTCGGTGGGTGAGCCGAGTGAAATGTGCGGAAAATTAGTTTTTTTCACCACATTTCAGACTTTGCCGGGGTAATAAATTCTGGGCCGATTTGCGCACGTCTGATCTCTGCGGATTCTCACTGGTGTCGTCTTTTTGGAAATGCATTTGGGCTTCCTGTTTTCCTTGGTGGCTTGGACACCCTAGGCCCATATCTGTAGGGTGTGCCCGAATGGAAAAATTGCAAAATTCAGCTGTTGGAACAGACTTGGGGTTAGGGGTCTTTTAGGCTTTCCTCTTGGTGCCCAGGCAAGTGCACCCACACATGTGAGGTACCCTTTTCATCGGGACACCTGTGGGAACTCGTGACAGTAGGCCATGTGTTGTTGGCGGTGTGTTTCTGTGGGTGAGCCGAGTGAAATGTGCAGAAAATGAGGTTTTTTTGCCACATTTCGGACTTTGCTGGGGTTACTGGGTAATACATTCTGGGCCGATTTCAGCAAGTCAGACCTCTGTGGATTCCCACGGGTGTCCTTTTTTCGGAAATGCATGTGGTTTCCTGTTTTCCTTGGTGGCTTGGACACCCTAGGCCCATATCGGTATGGTGTGCCCGTTTGGAAAAATTGTGAAATTCAGCTGTCGGAACAGACTTGGGGTAAGGGGTCTTTTAGGCTTTCACCTTGGTGCCCAGGTAGGTGCACCCACACATGTGAGGTAGCATTTTCATCGGGACACCTGTGGGAACGCGGGGTGGTATGCCATGTGTTGTTGGCGGCGTGTTTCGGTGGGTGAGCTGAGTGAAATGTGCGGAAAATGGGTTTTTTTCACCACATTTCGTACTTTGCCAGGGTTTCTGGGTAATACATTCTGGGCCAATTTGCGCAAGTCAGACCTCTGCGGATTCGCACGGGTGTCCTCTTTTCGGAAATGCATGGGGTTCCCTGTTTTCCTTGGTAGCTTGGACACCCTAGGCCCATGTCTATATGGTGTCCCCTCTGGAAAAATTGTGAAATTCAGCTGTCGGAACAGACTTGGGGTTAGGGGTCTTTTAGGCTTTCCCATTGGCGCCCGGGTAGGTGCATCCACACATGTGAGGTACCGTTTTCATCTGGATACGTGTGGGAACGCAGGATGGTAGGCCATGTGTTGTTGGCGGCGTGTTTCGGTGGGTGAGCTCAGTGAAATGTGTGGAAAATGTGGTTTTTTGGCACATTTTGGACTTTGCCTGGGTTTCTGGGTAGTAAATTCTGGGCCGATTTCCACAAGTCAGACCTCTGCAGATTCCCACGGGTGTCCTCTTTTCGGAAATGCATGGAGTTCCCTGTTTTCTGTTTTCCTTGGTGAACACCCTAGTCCCAAATCTGTAGGTTGTGCGCATGACCAGAATTCCTGAAATGATGCTGTGCCGAAAGACTTGGGGCTTTTTTTTGCCACATTTCAGATTTTGCCAGGATTTATGGGTAATAAATTCTGGGCCGATTTGCGCAAGTCAGACCTCTGCGGATTCCCACGGATGTCCTCTATTCAGAAATGCATGGGGTTCCCTGTTTTCCTTGGTGGCTTGGAAACCCTAGACCCTATCTGTAGGGTGTGCCCGCCTGGAAAAATTGTGAAATTCAGCTGTAGTAACAGACATGGGGTTAGGGGTCTTTTAGGCTTTCCCCTTAGCGCCCAGGAAGGTGCACCCACACATTTGAGGTACCGTTTTCATCGGGACACCTGAGGGAACGCGGGACGGTAGGCCATGTGTTGTTGGTGGCGTGTTTTGGTGGGTGAGCCAAGTGAAATGTGCGGAAAATTTGTATTTTCCACCACATTTCAGACTTTGCCGGGGTAATAAATTCTGGGCCGATTTGCGCACGTCTGATCCCTGCGGATTATCACTGGTGTCCTCTTTTTGGAAATGCATTTGGGCTCCCTGTTTTCCTTGGTGGCTTGGACACCCTAGGCCCATATTTGTAGGGTGTGCCCGAATGGAAAAATTGCAAAATTCAGCTGTTGGAACAGACTTGGGGTTAGGGGTCTTTTAGGCTTTCCTCTTGGCGCCCAGGCAAGTGCACCCACACATGTGAGGTAGCGTTTTCATCAGGACACCTGTGGGAATGCGGGACGGTAGGCCATGTGTTGGTGCCGGCGTGTTTCAGTGGGTAAGCTAAGTGAAATGTGCGGAAAATGTTTTTTTTGTGGCACATTTCGGACTTTGCCAGGGTTTCTGGGTAATACATTCTGGGCCGATTTGTGCAAGTCTGACCTCTGCGGATTCCCACAGGTGTTGTCTTTTGGGAAATGCATGGCCCATATCTGTATGGTGTGCCCATCTGGAAAAATTGTGAAATTCAGTTGTCAGAACAGACTTGGGGTTAGGGGTATTTTAGGCTTTCACCTTGGCGCCCAGGTAGGTGCACCCACACATGTGTGGTACCGTTTTCATCGGGACACCTGTGGGAATGTGGGACGGTAGGCCATGTGTTGTTGGCGGCATGTTTCAGTGGGTGAGCCGAGTGAAATGTACGGAAAATGTGTTTTTTTTGCCACATTTTAGACTTTGCTGGGGTTTCTGGGTAATACATTCTGGGCCGATTTGCGGAAGTCAGACCTCTGTGGATTCCCACGGGAGCAGAGACGTTTTTATGGGAGGGCAAAAGGGGCACTTGCCAGGGCCCCCACTTTGGAAGGGGGCCCCTCAGGGCTGTCTGATCTGAAGAAGTAAGACTCCATTGTTCACCAGTCTTAAATAGCACAAGTCAGGATATTATATGGGCTGCTGCTGAGGCTCTAAACTCATTGCCTTTCTGTTTTGACAAGTACATTCTGCCTTCATCAATTCATCATGTATTGCTTTCTGTGTTCACTGTGGTATACACAGTTTGTGTGTTCCTTACGGCACAACTATGTAGCATTATTTCCTTCCTGTGGGAATAATGTTGATCATGTGCAATAGGGAACAATGAAATGCATATTGATCAATGGAGTGCCACAATGGTTCAGAAGTTAGCTCAGAGTGTGAAGCACCCATTGTAGAGATATGTGTTCATATGCAAAAATAGAATGTCACATTCCAGCAAGGCTGGCTGAGCCTTTCTTATATCTGACGTTGTTCTGCAAAACCAAGTACATATGCAGGCAGGTTTATAAACATCTGCTATTATCAGCAATGTGCCTGCTCCAGATAAGGGTTGTTTTATCATCCATATGGTGAAGGCCTAGAAATTGGTTTTTTCAGATGCAGTGTTGTAAAAGCTAGTCAATCCTTTCCAATGATGGTATAAACTGTCAGTCCAAGAGGTGAATAAGTATCCAAATTCAAGACTATGGAACAAAAGCATTCATGATTGTATCCTGGGTTTGCCAGCAGACGATACAGTGATCCTCGCCAAATCATCTAATATATCTTACATTACTGTGCTGTCTTCTGTGAGGTTTGCCTTCTCTCATGCTGCTGGTATCATTTAGCCCATTACTTGATCTCTCTTCTTATGTAGGCCATTTGGGTGGAAGGGTTGGTAGACAGAAGAGAGTCTGCTTGTTTGACACAAACAACGGTTTGCTTTTGGTAAAAGTCAAAGGTTTTTATGCACGTTTATAAATGAAAATGTCACAAGCCATTGTTTTGGAAGTACTTAAAGCTTTAAAATACAAAAGACAAACCCAGATTAAAATTTGTTAAATCACATTTATTGGTATGCTGGTACTTATATACTTCCCTTGATGATGGAAAGAATGAAGCTAAAATCATTCCCATTTTGCATAAAACCCTTCTATAATATTTTATTTTAGAATGGGCATGTTTGGTAATGTGATTTGTGTACTTTCCAAGTCTGTTTTTATAAAATGAGATTGTTTTAGTTTATGGTAAGAACTAGAAAAGAAAGTGTTCAAATGCAGAAATTGCAGAGTTGCCACAAATCCCAGCTTCACCTCTTCACCCTTTAACCAATGTGTGTTCCTGGGAATCTCATTTAATCTTGTATTGCCTAACCTGTCAATGTTGCCAGTCCCATAACCTTTCAAAACTGCCATCCCTTCAGAGTGATTTCCTCATCATGGTATGATCTTCATAAAAGCCTTATTCGTGGTTTCACTGGTTATAGGGTTGCTTCCACTTTAATAGTGAGCATATTTATATCGCACACTACAGTCATATGTTCCTTTGATATCTAATGGCAACACTATTTGAAAACCATATCCCACTTAGCCCCATATCCCCATATCCTGGTAGCTTCTAATCTGCACCCACAATCCATGCTACGGTATGTGTAGCTTTCTCCTTCCTTCCAATTGGTCACCTCTATCCATGCATGAGCACTTTTGCATTCTGTGAGGCAGATAATGTGATTTATCTGTCTTTTATGGGTTACATGTACCTTTCACATACGGTCCTGAATTATTACTACAGGCTGCATACCTTCCTGGATGCTATTGATAAAAAGTATCCTGTATGTACTAGCACATTAACCTCTTCGTAGACTGCTAATGTTGGTCTTCAAATGCTACTTGTTTATCATTCTGATTGGAGCAAGAACGAAGCGGGTAAGGGGACTTAAAGGGAGTAAACATGCTTATTATGCTGCGAGACAGCATATCAACCTATAACATGTGAGCGCGACAGGTGAGGGACAGAGGGGCGCAACCAGTATTCTTGAACCCTTAATTCCTTTGGTTTGGTGGAGGGGGGGCCCCAAAGATGTCCGTGCCCAGGGCCCCAAAAGTGCTTAAAATGGCCCTGCACGGATCTCCTCTTTTCAGAAATGCATGGGGTTCCCTGTTTTCCTTGGTGGCTTGGACACCCTAAGCCCAAATCTGTAGGGTGTGCACATGAGCAGAATTCCTGAAATGATGGTGTGCCGAAAGACTTGGGGTTACCCGTGTTTTAGACTTTCCCCTTGGTGCCCAGGTAGGTGCACTCGCACATGTGAGGTACCGTTTTCATCGGTACACCTGTGGAAATGCGGGACGGTAGGCCATGTGTTGTTGGTGGCATGTTTTGGTGGGTGAGCCGAGTCAAATGTGCGGAAAATGGGGGTTTTTTCACCACATTTCGGACTTTGCTGGGGTTTCTGGGTAATAAATTCAGTGCCGATTTGCGCAAGTCAGACCTCTGTGGATTCCCACGGGTGTCCTCCTTTCGGAAATGCATGGGGTTCACTGTTTTCCTTGGTGGCTTGGACACCCTAGGCCCATATCTGTAGGATGTGCCCGAATGGAAAAAATGTGAAATTCAGCTGTCGGAACAGACTTGGGGTTAGGGGTCTTTTAGGATTTCCTTTTGGCGCCCAGGTAAGTGCACCCACACATGTGAGGTACTGTTTGCATTGGGACACCTGTGGGAACGCGGGACGGTAGGCCATGTGTTGTTGGCGGCGTGTTTCAGTGGGTGAGCCAAGTGAAATGTGAGGAAAACGGGGGTTTTCTCACCACATTTTGGACTTTGCCAGGGTTTCTGGGTAATAAATTCTGGGCCGATTTGCACAAGTCAGACCTCTGCGGATTCCCATCGATGTCCTCTTTTCGGAAATCATGGGGTTCCCTGTTTTCCTTTGTGGCTTGGACACCCTAGGCCCAAATCTGTAGGGTGTGCACATTAGCAGAACTCCTGAAATTATGCTGTGCCGAAAGACTTGGGTTTACCTGTGTTTTAGGCTTTCCCCTTGGAGCCCAGGTAGGTGCACCCACACATGTGAGGTACCGTTTTCATCGGGACACCTGTGGGAACGCGGGACGGTAGGCCATGTGTTGTTGGCGGCGTTTCGGTGGGTGAGCTGAGTGAAATGTGCGGAAAATTGTTTTTTTTCACCACATTTTGTACTTTGCCAGGGTTTCTGGGTAATACATTCTGGGCCAATTTGCGCAAGTCAGACCTCTGCGGATTTGCACGGGTGTCCTCTTTTCGGAAATGCATGGGGTTCCCTGTTTTCCTTGGTGGCTTGGACGCCCTAGGCCCATATCTGTATGGTGTCCCGTCTGGAAAAATTGTGAAATTCAGCTGTCGGAACAGACTTGGGGTTAGGGGTCTTTTAGGCTTTCCCATTGGCGCCCAGGTAGGTGCATCCACACATGTGAGGTACCGTTTTCATCTGGATATGTGTGGGAACGCAGGACGGTAGGCCATGTGTTGTTGGCGGCGTGTTTCGGTGGGTGAGCTCATTGAAATGTGTGGAAAATGTGTTTTTTTGCCACATTTTGGACTTTGCCTGGGTTTTTGCGTAGTAAATTCTGGGCCGATTTGCACAAGTCAGACCTCTGCAGATTCCCACGGGTGTCCTCTTTTCGGAAATGCATGGAGTTCCCTGTTTTCTGTTTTCCTTGGTGAACACCCTAGTCCCAAATCTGTAGGGTGTGCGCATGACCAGAATTCCTGAAATGATGCTGTGCCGAAAGACTTGGGGCTTTTTTTGGCCCCATTTCGGACTTTGCCAGGCTTTCTGGGTAATACATTCTGGGCGGATTTCTGCAAGTTAGACTTCTGCAGATTCCCACGGGTGTCCTCTTTTCGGAAATGCATGGGGTTCCCTGTTTTCCTTGGTAGATGGACACCCGAGGCCCAAATCTGTATCATGTGCCTGTCTGGAAAAATCGTGAAATTCAGCTGTCTGAAAAGACTTGGGGTTGGGGGTGTTTTCTGCTTTCCCCTTAGTGCCCAGGTAAATGCACCCACACATGTGAGGTACCGTTTTCATCGGGACACCTGTGCGAATGCAGGACGGTAGGACATGTGTTGTTGGCAGTGTGTTTCGGTGGGTGAGCCGAGTGAAATGTGCGGAAAATGGGTTTTTTTGGCCACATTTCGGACTTTGCCGGGGTTTCCGGGTAATAAATTCTGGGCCAATTTGCGCAAGTCAGACCTCTGCGGATTCCCACGGGTGTCTTATCGGAAATGCATGGGGTTCCCTGTTTTCCTTGGTGGCTTGCACACACGAGGCCCATATCTGTATGGTGTGCCCGTCTAGAAAAATCGTGAAATTCAGCTGTCTGAAAAGACTTTGGGTTGGGGGTGTTTCCAGCTTTCCCCTTGGCGCCCAGGTAGGTACACCCAAACATGTGAGGTACCATTTTCATCGGGACATCTGTGGGAACGCGGGAAGGTTTTCATAACGTTTCGACCCATTTGCTGGTGCCCTTTGTCACACAACCCTTTCATTTCCCAATTGTGCCCTACATTTAGTCACTGCTTTAGGCACCATACACTTTTGTAACCTGCACAAGTAACCTACCCTTGAAAAGGTCTGCCTATGCTCTTTCAAAAAATGTATGCTTGCCGTTCCTCACCACATTGGTTTTCCTGATTTACACATGCTAAGTACGTCTGTTCAGGCCGTAAGCATAAACTCCTGTGTACTATGGCTCAGTGTTTGGTTTGTGGTATTGCTTATTTTGTGAAACACTACAAACAATGTGTGCTTTCCTAACTGCAAGACTCGGGGGAATGTAGCAGAGCATTGTTTTTCTCAAAATTCATAGAAGCCATTGCCGTATCAAGCCAACCATGTCCACCACATACCTCCAATTTGGCTTTCCTAACCTTTTCTTCCATTCCGTCCACGCATGTCCAATTGGCAAAAATTGCCAAAATCGCCTACCTCCCACAAAACGGTTGATAACCACATCAAAATAACTTCTTTTCGTTTCCACTTAACCTGTTCTTGAAAGCCAAGAAATTGGGGAATTCAGCACAGCAAATCATTTGTTCCTAGCTCTTACAAGGAAAAAACCACAGGCTTCTTTGTACATCATTTTCTCCATTTTTGGTTATTTTCTCTCACTCCCCTACAGCAACCTAGCTGGCGTTAGGACCGCCTACATGTGGGGAAAAAAGGGACCAAATTTGGCCAAGATATCTCATGTAACAAAAAAGTTACAAGGCATTGAATGGAGACATACCAAAATCACCAAAAAAGGCCTTGGCACTGGGGGGAAAAACCCATGGCACTTAAAGGGATAACCCTCTGCGCCACTGCCTTTCCATTTAGTTACTTTGCTTCCCTCCTTTATCTTTTATCAGGGCCCTGCTCCCTTCCTCTCACTCAATCTCTCCCCTTGTGCCACTGCTCCCCCCTCCATCGGAAAAGCCAGGGCATGGCACCCAGAGGAGTCTTGGGGGTGTTCTGCATGGTTACCAGGTGCATCAAAGGATTGCAAAACAAATGAATCAATTCGAGTGCTCACACTCAACACACATGAAAAGGGGGGAGGACCACCCGACTCGGCGTACCTGACCCTAAGGAAGAACACCCTGAACCTGGCGGGGGTGCCTGTCCCTGGGTGGCGTGTGGTGTATCGCCTACTAAAAAGATATAGAGGAGAGTACTATCCCTCAACCTTCTATACTAATGGCAATGTCTGGAACAGACACGGGTCGTCCAACAAAAACATTTAAAACAGTGGTAGACTCCAGAGGGTTAAGCAGCGTGCAACAAGGCAATGAATTGGGTCTTGAGGCTGCTTGATCTTAAACGTGGATCCAACCTGTGAATCAGGTCAACTACTTATATTCCATCCAGAGTGTGCAACTTTAATGATACCCGTAGGTCACTGTGGTTGGGGTATGTAAGAGTACTGGTGGAGTGACCACTGGTGGATAAGTAAAATGACCAGCCAGGGGGCTGGGGGGCTAGAAAAGGCTCTTATAAAAATGCGTGGCTCACCCAGTGGTAATGAGTGTGCTACAGTAGATAGTTATTAGAGGATTGTGTCTTTTTAGTAGGTGTATAAGAGATCAAGCGTTGGTCATGAGAGCCCTCATGACCGAAAGGGGTCGACCGGTTTCAATGGCGTAGGAGATTCAGGCCATCTTCTTCAGGACCATGATTTAGAATGCAACAGCAGTCTTGAGCTGTACAAGCTCGATACAGCTCCCAGACGACACGGAGGAGAGCAGCTGCCCCCTTCACAGGTATACTTTTTACCTGCAGCTCGGAAATTTGAGTAAACCAGATTCACCGTTTACATTCCAGCTAGCATGCTGGTTTAGAGGAGACACCAGCATCTTCATTCCTGTTCAGCACCTCACTGAACACTTGGCAAACTCGTTTGCATTCTAAATCATGGTCCTGAAGAAGATGGCCTGAATCTCCTACGCCATTGAAACCGGTCGACCCCTTTCGGTCATGAGGGCTCTCATGACCAAGGCTTGATCTCTTATACACCTACTAAAGAGACACAATCCTCTAATAACTATCTACTGTAGCACACTCATTACCACTGGGTGAGCCACACATTTTTATAAGAGCCTTTTCTAGCCCCCCAGCCCCCTGGCTGGTCATTTTACTTATCCACCAGTGGTCACTCCACCAGTACTCTTACATACCCCAACCACAGTGACCTACGGGTATCATTAAAGTTGCACCCTCTGGATGGAATATAAGTAGTTGACCTGATTCACAGGTTGGATCCACGTTTAAGATCAAGCAGCCTCAAGACCCAATTCATTGCCTTGTTGCACGCTGCTTAACCCTCTGGAGTCTACCACTGTTTTAAATGTTTTTGTTGGACGACCCGTGTCTGTTCCAGACATTGCCATTAGTATAGAAGGTTGAGGGATAGTACTCTCCTATATATCTTTTTAGTAGGCGATACACCACACATCACCCAGGGACAGGCACCCCCGCCAGGTTCAGGGTGTTCTTCCTTAGGGTCAGGTACGCCGAGTCGGGTGGTCCTCCCCCCTTTTCATGTGTGTTGAGTGTGAGCACTCGAATTGATTCATTTGTTTTGCAATCCTTTGATGCACCTTGAATACCTACCTTCCTATAAAACCGCTTTTGTTGTGTTACCAGACGTTACCTTGTTAACGGTTAAAGGACGAATACGGTGCACCAAGCACCTTAGCTGTATAAGCTTTCCCTGTTGTTTTCTAGACATACTGCATGGTTACCAGTCAAATGGTCGAAAACATTTGGTCGACAGGACAATTGGTCGACACCATTTGGTCGAATGCCAAATGGTCGAAATTTTTTTTTTTTTTTTTTTTTTACCCATTTTTTGGTTTTTTTTGGGGGGGTCCCCCCCCAACCCCCTTTTTTTTCTTTTTTTTTTTTTCCCCACACGAAAACCCACAAAACACATATATATATATATATATATATATATATATATATATATATATATATAAAAAAAAAAAATTCGACCATTTGGCATTCGACCAAATGGTGTCGACCAAATTGCAGTCGACCAGTTTGTTGTCGACCAGTTGACTGGACACCGTTCTGCATCCCACACTTGGAAGAACTCCAAAAGTGGGCTAGGTATTATGTTGCATTTGGATTGTTTAGGGGTGGACAATGTATTACTCGTAATGAATTTTGAGGGTGGCCATTGTCGCTGCACTTGAACTGTTTGATGGGGTAATGTATTGCAATTGGACAGACTTGAGAGTGGGCAGCGTATTGCAGTTAGATGAACACTGAGGGCGCGCAACATATTGCACTTAGATTAATTCTTGAGGGAGGGAAATGTGTTGCACCTGGATGTATTAGTGGGTGGACAATGTGTTGCATTTGGATTGTTTAGGGGTGGGCAATGTATTGCACTTGAATGCATTTTTAGGATGGGCATTTTCTCCTCACTTGAACTGTTTGAGGGTGGGCAATATATTGTACTTGGATTGATACGGAGTGTGGGTGATGTTTTGGTCGTAGATCAAAGAACACATCTCCCCTGCTCCACTGGCTGCCTATCAGCTGCCGGGCCTCATTTAAAGCCATGTACATTTCCCACCGTGCCCTCCACAAGAAAGGCCCTGAATTCCTCCAAAACAAACATACATGCTACCACTACAACCAAATCCCACAATCAGGTTCTGCACTTCTACTGGTGGTCCCCCTTTCAATTTCTCCAGACTAGGAAGTGTCTCCTTCTCCGTCCTAGCACCCACCATCTGGAACTCCCTACCGCTCAACCTAGGTCTCATAGAGGACCACCTCTCCATCAGGATGGCCCTTAAAACCTGGCTCGTCCCCCTCATGACGTGAAAATTGACAGCCACCACTCAAGCACACGTACTGGCAGGCAGTAGTTAAAGCCCCCCCTTTGGCCCCTTAAGTGCCAAGGACATGATATCTCGTCCTTGACATTACCTCCGTAGTGCAAGGACAAGATAGCTCATCCTTTTTGGCACCTTGTTTTGTGTGATCCCTGCAAAGCAGGGTTCACACAAAACTGCAATCCAACCTCTGGGCTATGTGAGGGGGAGGTCCCCCCTCACTGCCAGGGGGCTGGTTTACCTTCAGATTTCACGCTGGCGTGCGTAAAGCACGCCGACGTGAAAGTAATTTTCACTGCAGCAGCCATTTCGGGCTGCTGCAGTGAAAACACAAGGTGAGTCTCCACCTTGCTCCCCCTCAATCTCCGGCTGTATTTCAAGCCGGAGATTGAGGGAGGTGGTGTTGGAAAGGGGAGATTCTCCCTTTTCCAAAAACACCTTTGGTGAAAGCGTTGCTGGGGGTGCGGAGAGGGCGCAGAGCGCTCGATCCGCGCCCAGCAATGCCCACTAGATACCAGGGATCTGTCTGAGAGGTGGGGGGAAGTTGGGGGCTGCTTACAGTAAGCAGCCCTCTCCCCCCCATCCCCCAAAGCATGGGGGCACATATGTGTAGAGCCTTGGGGGCAGATGACTGACCATCTGCCCCCAGGGAGGGGGGCAAATTGAAAAATAAAAAAATAAAAATGGAACAGGGATGTGGGTGGGGGGGGCCACTAGGCACCAGGGATTTTTTTTTTACTAATGAAAGGGTGGTAGCCCTCCCCCTCCCACACCAAGTGGAAAGGGGGGCCACCCCTTGTAGCCCTCCCTGGGGGCAGATGTGTTTCAGTGAGTGGAGACAGGGAAATGTCTCTGAAATTGGCTGGAAATTAAGACAATTCTCAGAAATTTCGCTCTAGCCACCCACCGAAACACCCCGCCAACAACACATGGCCTACCTTCCTGTGTCCCCACACGTGTCCCGATGAAAACGGTACTGCACATGTGTGGGTGCACCTACCTGGGGCGCAAAAGGAAAAGGGTAACCCACTGGGAACCTCAAGCCTTTCGGCACAGCACATTTTGTTCATGTGGGCAACCTGTAGATTTGGGCCTCGGGTGTCGAAGCCAGCAAGGAAAACAGGGAACCCCATGATTTCAGACAAGAGGACACCCGTGGGAATCCACAGAGGTCTGACTTGCGCAAATCGGCCTAGAATCTACTACCCAGAACCCAGGCAAGGTCCAAATTTGGGGGTAAAAAACACAATTTTCAGACATTTCACTCTTCTCACCCACCGAAACACACCGCCAACAATAGATGTCATACCTTCCTGCATTCCCACAGGTGTCCCGACGAAAACGGTACCTCACATGTGTGGGCGCACTTACCGGGCACAAAAGGAAAAAGGCTACACCACTTGTAACCCCCAAAAGGTTTGGGGAGACAACCTACAGATTTGGGCCTAGGGTGTCCAAGCCACCAAGGAAAACGGGGAACCCCAAGCATTTGTGAAAAGAGGACATCTGCAGAGGTCTGACTTGCGCAAGTCGGCACAGAATGTATTACCCAGAAACCCCGGCAAACCCCGAAATGTGGTGAAAAAAACCCAATTTTCGCACATTTCACTCGGCTCACCCACCGAAACACGCCGCCAACAACACATGGCCTACCGTCCCGCGTTCCCACACAAGTGGGATTGCACAGAGGTCTGACTTGCGCGAAGTGGCCAGAATTTATTACCCACAATACCCGACAAAGCGTGATATTTGTTGGGGGAAAAACACAATGTTCACTGTGTCTGGGATTCTGGGTAATAAATTCTGGCCCGCTTTGCGCAAGTCGGACCTCTGCGGATTCCCACAGGTGTCCTCTTTTCAGAGATGCATGGGGTTCCCTGTTTTCCTTGGTGGCTTGGAAACCCTAAGCCCTATCACACATGTGAGGTACCGTTTTCATCGGCACACCTGAGGGAACGCGGGACAATAGGCCATGTGTTGTCGGTGGCGTGTTTCGGTGAGTGAGCCGAGTAAAATGTGCGGAAAATTATTTTTTTTCACATTTCAGACTTTGCTGGGGTAATAAATTCTGGGACATTTTGCGCACGTCTGATCTCTGCGGATTCTCACTGGTGTCCTCTTTTCGGAAATACATTGGGTTCCCTCTTTTCCTTGGTGGCTTGGACACCGTAGGCCCATATCTGTAGGGTGTGCCCGAATGGAAAAATTGCGAAATTTAGCTGTTGGAACAGACTTGAGGTTAGGGGTCTTTTAGGCTTTCCTCTTGTCGCCCAGGCAAGTGCACCCACACATGTGAGGTACCGTTTTCATCGGGACACCTGTGGGAACGCGGGACGGTAGGCCATGTGTTGTTGGCGGCGTGTTTTGGTGGGTGAGCCGAGTGAAATGTGCGGACAATGAGTTTATTTCACCACATTTCGGAGTTTGCTGGGGTTTCTGGGTAATAAATTCTGGGCCGATTTGCGCAAGTCAGACCTCTGCGGATTCCCACGGTTGTCCTCTTTTCGGAAATGCATGGGGTTCCCTGTTTTCCTTGGTGGCTTGGAAACCCTAGCCCCTATCTGTAGGGTGTGCCCGCCTGGAAACATTGTGAAATTCAGCTGTCGGAACAGACATGGGGTTAGGGGTCTTTTAGGCTTTCCCCTTAGTGCCCAGGAAGGTGCACCCACACATGTGAGGTACCGTTTTCATCTGCACACCTGAGGGAACGCGGGACAATAGGGCATGTGTTGTCGGTGGCGTGTTTCGGTGAGTGAGCCGAGTAAAATGTGCGGAAAATTATTTTTTTTCACATTTCAGACTTTGCCGGGGTAATAAATTCTGGGACATTTTGCGCACGTCTGATCTCTGCAGATTCTCACGGGTGTCCTCTTTTCGGAAATACATTGGGTTCCCTCTTTTCCTTGGTGGCTTGGACACCGTAGGCCCATATCTGTAGGGTGTGCTCGAATGGAAAAATTGCGAAATTTAGCTGTTGGAACAGACTTGAGGCTAGGGGTCTTTTAGGCTTTCCTCTTGTCGCCCAGGCAAGTGCACCCACACATGTGAGGTACCGTTTTCATCGGGACACCTGTGGGAACGCGGGACGGTAGGCCATGTGTTGTTGGCGGCGTGTTTTGGTGGGTGAGCCGAGTGAAATGTGCGGACAATGAGTTTTGTTCACCACATTTCGGAGTTTGCTGGGGTTTCTGGGTAATAAATTCTGGGCCGATTTGCGCAAGTCACACCTCTGCGGATTCCCACGGTTGTCCTCTTTTCAGAGATGCATGGGGTTCCCTGTTTTCCTTGGTGGCTTGGAAACCCTAAGCCCTATCACACATGTGAGGTACCGTTTTCATCGGCACACCTGAGGGAACGCTGGACAATAGGCCATGTGTTGTCGGTGGCGTGTTTCGGTGAGTGAGCCAAGTAAAATGTGCGGAAAATTATTTTTTTTCACATTTCAGACTTTGCTGGGGTAATAAATTCTGGGACATTTTGCGCACGTCTGATCTCTGCGGATTCTCACTGGTGTCCTCTTTTCGGAAATACATTGGGTTCCCTCTTTTCCTTGGTGGCTTGGACACCGTAGGCCCATATCTGTAGGGTGTGCCCGAATGGAAAAATTGCGAAATTTAGCTGTTGGAACAGACTTGAGGTTAGGGGTCTTTTAGGCTTTCCTCTTGTCGCCCAGGCAAGTGCACCCACACATGTGAGGTACCGTTTTCATCGGGACACCTGTGGGAACGCGGGACGGTAGGCCATGTGTTGTTGGCGGCGTGTTTTGGTGGGTGAGCCGAGTGAAATGTGCGGACAATGAGTTTATTTCACCACATTTCGGAGTTTGCTGGGGTTTCTGGGTAATGAATTCTGGGCCGATTTGCGCAAGTCAGACCTCTGCGGATTCCCACGGTTGTCCTCTTTTCGGAAATGCATGGGGTTCCCTGTTTTCCTTGGTGGCTTGGAAACCCTAGCCCCTATCTGTAGGGTGTGCCCGCCTGGAAACATTGTGAAATTCAGCTGTCGGAACAGAAATGGGGTTAGGGGTCTTTTAGGCTTTCCCCTTAGCGCCCAGGAAGGTGCACCCACACATGTGAGGTACCGTTTTCATCTGCACACCTGAGGGAACGCGGGACAATAGGGCATGTGTTGTCGGTGGCGTGTTTCGGTGAGTGAGCCGAGTAAAATGTGCGGAAAATTATTTTTTTTCACATTTCAGACTTTGCCGGGGTAATAAATTCTGGGACATTTTGCGCACGTCTGATCTCTGCGGATTCTCACGGGTGTCCTCTTTTCGGAAATACATTGGGTTCCCTCTTTTCCTTGGTGGCTTGGACACCGTAGGCCCATATCTGTAGGGTGTGCTCGAATGGAAAAATTGCGAAATTTAGCTGTTGGAACAGACTTGAGGTTAGGGGTCTTTTAGGCTTTCCTCTTGTCGCCCAGGCAAGTGCACCCACACATGTGAGGTACCGTTTTCATCGGGACACCTGTGGGAACGCGGGACGGTAGGCCATGTGTTGTTGGCGGCGTGTTTTGGTGGGTGAGCCGAGTGAAAGGTGCGGACAATGAGTTTTGTTCACCACATTTCGGAGTTTGCTGGGGTTTCTGGGTAATAAATTCTGGGCCGATTTGCGCAAGTCACACCTCTGCGGATTCCCACGGTTGTCCTCTTTTCGGAAATGCATGGGGTTCCCTGTTTTCCTTGGTGGCTTGGAAACCCTAGCCCCTATCTGTAGGGTGTGCCCGCCTGGAAACATTGTGAAATTCAGCTGTCGGAACAGACATGCGGTTAGGAGTCTTTTAGGCTTTCCCCTTAGCGCCCAGCAAGGTGCACCCACACATTTGAGGTACCGTTTTCATCGGGACACCTGAGGGAACGCGGGACGGTAGGCCATGTGTTGTTGGTGGCGTGTTTCGGTGGGTGAGCCGAGTGAAATGTGCGGAAAATTAGTTTTTTTCACCACATTTCAGACTTTGCCGGGGTAATAAATTCTGGGCCGATTTGCGCACGTCTGATCTCTGCGGATTCTCACTGGTGTCGTCTTTTTGGAAATGCATTTGGGCTTCCTGTTTTCCTTGGTGGCTTGGACACCCTAGGCCCATATCTGTAGGGTGTGCCCGAATGGAAAAATTGCAAAATTCAGCTGTTGGAACAGACTTGGGGTTAGGGGTCTTTTAGGCTTTCCTCTTGGTGCCCAGGCAAGTGCACCCACACATGTGAGGTACCCTTTTCATCGGGACACCTGTGGGAACTCGTGACAGTAGGCCATGTGTTGTTGGCGGTGTGTTTCTGTGGGTGAGCCGAGTGAAATGTGCAGAAAATGAGGTTTTTTTGCCACATTTCGGACTTTGCTGGGGTTACTGGGTAATACATTCTGGGCCGATTTCAGCAAGTCAGACCTCTGTGGATTCCCACGGGTGTCCTTTTTTCGGAAATGCATGTGGTTTCCTGTTTTCCTTGGTGGCTTGGACACCCTAGGCCCATATCGGTATGGTGTGCCCGTTTGGAAAAATTGTGAAATTCAGCTGTCGGAACAGACTTGGGGTAAGGGGTCTTTTAGGCTTTCACCTTGGTGCCCAGGTAGGTGCACCCACACATGTGAGGTACCATTTTCATCGGGACACCTGTGGGAACGCGGGGCGGTATGCCATGTGTTGTTGGCGGCGTGTTTCGGTGGGTGAGCTGAGTGAAATGTGCGGAAAATGGGTTTTTTTCACCACATTTCGTACTTTGCCAGGGTTTCTGGGTAATACATTCTGGGCCAATTTGCGCAAGTCAGACCTCTGCGGATTCGCACGGGTGTCCTCTTTTCGGAAATGCATGGGGTTCCCTGTTTTCCTTGGTAGCTTGGACACCCTAGGCCCATGTCTATATGGTGTCCCCTCTGGAAAAATTGTGAAATTCAGCTGTCGGAACAGACTTGGGGTTAGGGGTCTTTTAGGCTTTCCCATTGGCGCCCGGGTAGGTGCATCCACACATGTGAGGTACCGTTTTCATCTGGATACGTGTGGGAACGCAGGACGGTAGGCCATGTGTTGTTGGCGGCGTGTTTCGGTGGGTGAGCTCAGTGAAATGTGTGGAAAATGTGGTTTTTTGGCACATTTTGGACTTTGCCTGGGTTTCTGGGTAGTAAATTCTGGGCCGATTTCCACAAGTCAGACCTCTGCAGATTCCCACGGGTGTCCTCTTTTCGGAAATGCATGGAGTTCCCTGTTTTCTGTTTTCCTTGGTGAACACCCTAGTCCCAAATCTGTAGGTTGTGCGCATGACCAGAATTCCTGAAATGATGCTGTGCCGAAAGACTTGGGGCTTTTTTTTGCCACATTTCAGATTTTGCCAGGATTTATGGGTAATAAATTCTGGGCCGATTTGCGCAAGTCAGACCTCTGCGGATTCCCACGGTTGTCCTCTATTCAGAAATGCATGGGGTTCCCTGTTTTCCTTGGTGGCTTGGAAACCCTAGACCCTATCTGTAGGGTGTGCCCGCCTGGAAAAATTGTGAAATTCAGCTGTAGTAACAGACATGGGGTTAGGGGTCTTTTAGGCTTTCCCCTTAGCGCCCAGGAAGGTGCACCCACACATTTGAGGTACCGTTTTCATCGGGACACCTGAGGGAACGCGGGACGGTAGGCCATGTGTTGTTGGTGGCGTGTTTTGGTGGGTGAGCCAAGTGAAATGTGCGGAAAATTTGTATTTTCCACCACATTTCAGACTTTGCCGGGGTAATAAATTCTGGGCCGATTTGCGCACGTCTGATCTCTGCGGATTATCACTGGTGTCCTCTTTTTGGAAATGCATTTGGGCTCCCTGTTTTCCTTGGTGGCTTGGACACCCTAGGCCCATATTTGTAGGGTGTGCCCGAATGGAAAAATTGCAAAATTCAGCTGTTGGAACAGACTTGGGGTTAGGGGTCTTTTAGGCTTTCCTCTTGGCGCCCAGGCAAGTGCACCCACACATGTGAGGTACCGTTTTCATCAGGACACCTGTGGGAATGCGGGACGGTAGGCCATGTGTTGGTGCCGGCGTGTTTCAGTGGGTAAGCTAAGTGAAATGTGCGGAAAATGTTTTTTTTGTGGCACATTTCGGACTTTGCCAGGGTTTCTGGGTAATACATTCTGGGCCGATTTGTGCAAGTCTGACCTCTGCGGATTCCCACAGGTGTTGTCTTTTGGGAAATGCATGGCCCATATCTGTATGGTGTGCCCATCTGGAAAAATTGTGAAATTCAGTTGTCAGAACAGACTTGGGGTTAGGGGTATTTTAGGCTTTCACCTTGGCGCCCAGGTAGGTGCACCCACACATGTGTGGTACCGTTTTCATCGGGACACCTGTGGGAATGTGGGACGGTAGGCCATGTGTTGTTGGCGGCATGTTTCAGTGGGTGAGCCGAGTGAAATGTACGGAAAATGTGTTTTTTTTGCCACATTTTAGACTTTGCTGGGGTTTCTGGGTAATACATTCTGGGCCGATTTGCGGAAGTCAGACCTCTGTGGATTCCCACGGGAGCAGAGACGTTTTTATGGGAGGGCAAAAGGGGCACTTGCCAGGGCCCCCACTTTGGAAGGGGGCCCCTCAGGGCTGTCTGATCTGAAGAAGTAAGACTCCATTGTTCACCAGTCTTAAATAGCACAAGTCAGGATATTATATGGGCTGCTGCTGAGGCTCTAAACTCATTGCCTTTCTGTTTTGACAAGTACATTCTGCCTTCATCAATTCATCATGTATTGCTTTCTGTGTTCACTGTGGTATACACAGTTTGTGTGTTCCTTACGGCACAACTATGTAGCATTATTTCCTTCCTGTGGGAATAATGTTGATCATGTGCAATAGGGAACAATGAAATGCATATTGATCAATGGAGTGCCACAATGGTTCAGAAGTTAGCTCAGAGTGTGAAGCACCCATTGTAGAGATATGTGTTCATATGCAAAAATAGAATGTCACATTCCAGCAAGGCTGGCTGAGCCTTTCTTATATCTGACGTTGTTCTGCAAAACCAAGTACATATGCAGGCAGGTTTATAAACATCTGCTATTATCAGCAATGTGCCTGCTCCAGATAAGGGTTGTTTTATCATCCATATGGTGAAGGCCTAGAAATTGGTTTTTTCAGATGCAGTGTTGTAAAAGCTAGTCAATCCTTTCCAATGATGGTATAAACTGTCAGTCCAAGAGGTGAATAAGTATCCAAATTCAAGACTATGGAACAAAAGCATTCATGATTGTATCCTGGGTTTGCCAGCAGACGATACAGTGATCCTCGCCAAATCATCTAATATATCTTACATTACTGTGCTGTCTTCTGTGAGGTTTGCCTTCTCTCATGCTGCTGGTATCATTTAGCCCATTACTTGATCTCTCTTCTTATGTAGGCCATTTGGGTGGAAGGGTTGGTAGACAGAAGAGAGTCTGCTTGTTTGACACAAACAACGGTTTGCTTTTGGTAAAAGTCAAAGGTTTTTATGCACGTTTATAAATGAAAATGTCACAAGCCATTGTTTTGGAAGTACTTAAAGCTTTAAAATACAAAAGACAAACCCAGATTAAAATTTGTTAAATCACATTTATTGGTATGCTGGTACTTATATACTTCCCTTGATGATGGAAAGAATGAAGCTAAAATCCTTCCCATTTTGCATAAAACCCTTCTATAATATTTTATTTTAGAATGGGCATGTTTGGTAATGTGATTTGTGTACTTTCCAAGTCTGTTTTTATAAAATGAGATTGTTTTAGTTTATGGTAAGAACTAGAAAAGAAAGTGTTCAAATGCAGAAATTGCAGAGTTGCCACAAATCCCAGCTTCACCTCTTCACCCTTTAACCAATGTGTGTTCCTGGGAATCTCATTTAATCTTGTATTGCCTAACCTGTCAATGTTGCCAGTCCCATAACCTTTCAAAATTGCCATCCCTTCAGAGTGATTTCCTCATCATGGTATGATCTTCATAAAAGCCTTATTCGTGGTTTCACTGGTTATAGGGTTGCTTCCACTTTAATAGTGAGCATATTTATATCGCACACTACAGTCATATGTTCCTTTGATATCTAATGGCAACACTATTTGAAAACCATATCCCACTTAGCCCCATATCCCCATATCCTGGTAGCTTCTAATCTGCACCCACAATCCATGCTACGGTATGTGTAGCTTTCTCCTTCCTTCCAATTGGTCACCTCTATCCATGCATGAGCACTTTTGCATTCTGTGAGGCAGATAATGTGATTTATCTGTCTTTTATGGGTTACATGTACCTTTCACATACGGTCCTGAATTATTACTACAGGCTGCATACCTTCCTGGATGCTATTGATAAAAAGTATCCTGTATGTACTAGCACATTAACCTCTTCGTAGACTGCTAATGTTGGTCTTCAAATGCTACTTGTTTATCATTCTGATTGGAGCAAGAACGAAGCGGGTAAGGGGACTTAAAGGGAGTAAACATGCTTATTATGCTGCGAGACAGCATATCAACCTATAACATGTGAGCGCGACAGGTGAGGGACAGAGGGGCGCAACCAGTATTCTTGAACCCTTAATTCCTTTGGTTTGGTGGAGGGGGGGCCCCAAAGATGTCCGTGCCCAGGGCCCCAAAAGTGCTTAAAATGGCCCTGCACGGATCTCCTCTTTTCAGAAATGCATGGGGTTCCCTGTTTTCCTTGGTGGCTTGGACACCCTAAGCCCAAATCTGTAGGGTGTGCACATGAGCAGAATTCCTGAAATGATGGTGTGCCGAAAGACTTGGGGTTACCCGTGTTTTAGACTTTCCCCTTGGTGCCCAGGTAGGTGCACTCGCACATGTGAGGTACCGTTTTCATCGGTACACCTGTGGAAATGCGGGACGGTAGGCCATGTGTTGTTGGTGGCATGTTTTGGTGGGTGAGCCGAGTCAAATGTGCGGAAAATGGGGGTTTTTTCACCACATTTCGGACTTTGCTGGGGTTTCTGGGTAATAAATTCAGTGCCGATTTGCGCAAGTCAGACCTCTGTGGATTCCCACGGGTGTCCTCCTTTCGGAAATGCATGGGGTTCACTGTTTTCCTTGGTGGCTTGGACACCCTAGGCCCATATCTGTAGGATGTGCCCGAATGGAAAAAATGTGAAATTCAGCTGTCGGAACAGACTTGGGGTTAGGGGTCTTTTAGGATTTCCTTTTGGCGCCCAGGTAAGTGCACCCACACATGTGAGGTACTGCTTGCATTGGGACACCTGTGGGAACGCGGGACGGTAGGCCATGTGTTGTTGGCGGCGTGTTTCAGTGGGTGAGCCAAGTGAAATGTGAGGAAAACGGGGGTTTTCTCACCACATTTTGGACTTTGCCAGGGTTTCTGGGTAATAAATTCTGGGCCGATTTGCACAAGTCAGACCTCTGCGGATTCCCATCGATGTCCTCTTTTCGGAAATCATGGGGTTCCCTGTTTTCCTTTGTGGCTTGGACACCCTAGGCCCAAATCTGTAGGGTGTGCACATTAGCAGAACTCCTGAAATGATGCTGTGCCGAAAGACTTGGGTTTACCTGTGTTTTAGGCTTTCCCCTTGGAGCCCAGGTAGGTGCACCCACACATGTGAGGTACCGTTTTCATCGGGACACCTGTGGGAACGCGGGACGGTAGGCCATGTGTTGTTGGCGGCGTTTCGGTGGGTGAGCTGAGTGAAATGTGCGGAAAATTGTTTTTTTTCACCACATTTTGTACTTTGCCAGGGTTTCTGGGTAATACATTCTGGGCCAATTTGCGCAAGTCAGACCTCTGCGGATTTGCACGGGTGTCCTCTTTTCGGAAATGCATGGGGTTCCCTGTTTTCCTTGGTGGCTTGGACGCCCTAGGCCCATATCTGTATGGTGTCCCGTCTGGAAAAATTGTGAAATTCAGCTGTCGGAACAGACTTGGGGTTAGGGGTCTTTTAGGCTTTCCCATTGGCGCCCAGGTAGGTGCATCCACACATGTGAGGTACCGTTTTCATCTGGATATGTGTGGGAACGCAGGACGGTAGGCCATGTGTTGTTGGCGGCGTGTTTCGGTGGGTGAGCTCATTGAAATGTGTGGAAAATGTGTTTTTTTGCCACATTTTGGACTTTGCCTGGGTTTTTGCGTAGTAAATTCTGGGCCGATTTGCACAAGTCAGACCTCTCCAGATTCCCACGGGTGTCCTCTTTTCGGAAATGCATGGAGTTCCCTGTTTTCTGTTTTCCTTGGTGAACACCCTAGTCCCAAATCTGTAGGGTGTGCGCATGACCAGAATTCCTGAAATGATGCTGTGCCGAAAGACTTGGGGCTTTTTTTGGCCCCATTTCGGACTTTGCCAGGCTTTCTGGGTAATACATTCTGGGCGGATTTCTGCAAGTTAGACTTCTGCAGATTCCCACGGGTGTCCTCTTTTCGGAAATGCATGGGGTTCCCTGTTTTCCTTGGTAGATGGACACCCGAGGCCCAAATCTGTATCATGTGCCTGTCTGGAAAAATCGTGAAATTCAGCTGTCTGAAAAGACTTGGGGTTGGGGGTGTTTTCTGCTTTCCCCTTAGTGCCCAGGTAAATGCACCCACACATGTGAGGTACCGTTTTCATCGGGACACCTGTGCGAATGCAGGACGGTAGGACATGTGTTGTTGGCAGTGTGTTTCGGTGGGTGAGCCGAGTGAAATGTGCGGAAAATGGGTTTTTTTGGCCACATTTCGGACTTTGCCGGGGTTTCCGGGTAATAAATTCTGGGCCAATTTGCGCAAGTCAGACCTCTGCGGATTCCCACGGGTGTCTTTTCGGAAATGCATGGGGTTCCCTGTTTATCTTGGTGGCTTGCACACACGAGGCCCATATCTGTATGGTGTGCCCGTCTAGAAAAATCGTGAAATTCAGCTGTCTGAAAAGACTTTGGGTTGGGGGTGTTTCCAGCTTTCCCCTTGGCGCCCAGGTAGGTACACCCAAACATGTGAGGTACCATTTTCATCGGGACATCTGTGGGAACGCGGGAAGGTTTTCATAACGTTTCGACCCATTTGCTGGTGCCCTTTGTCACACAACCCTTTCATTTCCCAATTGTGCCCTACATTTAGTCACTGCTTTAGGCACCATACACTTTTGTAACCTGCACAAGTAACCTACCCTTGAAAAGGTCTGCCTATGCTCTTTCAAAAAATGTATGCTTGCCGTTCCTCACCACATTGGTTTTCCTGATTTACACAAGCTAAGTACGTCTGTTCAGGCCGTAAGCATAAACTCCTGTGTACTATGGCTCAGTGTTTGGTTTGTGGTATTGCTTATTTTGTGAAACACTACAAACAATGTGTGCTTTCCTAACTGCAAGACTCGGGGGAATGTAGCAGAGCATTGTTTTTCTCAAAATTCATAGAAGCCATTGCCGTATCAAGCCAACCATGTCCACCACATACCTCCAATTTGGCTTTCCTAACCTTTTCTTCCATTCCGTCCACGCATGTCCAATTGGCAAAAATTGCCAAAATCGCCTACCTCCCACAAAACGGTTGATAACCACATCAAAATAACTTCTTTTCGTTTCCACTTAACCTGTTCTTGAAAGCCAAGAAATTGGGGAATTCAGCACAGCAAATCATTTGTTCCTAGCTCTTACAAGGAAAAAACCACAGGCTTCTTTGTACATCATTTTCTCCATTTTTGGTTATTTTCTCTCACTCCCCTACAGCAACCTAGCTGGCGTTAGGACCGCCTACATGTGGGGAAAAAAGGGACCAAATTTGGCCAAGATATCTCATGTAACAAAAAAGTTACAAGGCATTGAATGGAGACATACCAAAATCACCAAAAAAGGCCTTGGCACTGGGGGGAAAAACCCATGGCACTTAAAGGGATAACCCTCTGCGCCACTGCCTTTCCATTTAGTTACTTTGCTTCCCTCCTTTATCTTTTATCAGGGCCCTGCTCCCTTCCTCTCACTCAATCTCTCCCCTTGTGCCACTGCTCCCCCCTCCATCGGAAAAGCCAGGGCATGGCACCCAGAGGAGTCTTGGGGGTGTTCTGCATGGTTACCAGGTGCATCAAAGGATTGCAAAACAAATGAATCAATTCGAGTGCTCACACTCAACACACATGAAAAGGGGGGAGGACCACCCGACTCGGCGTACCTGACCCTAAGGAAGAACACCCTGAACCTGGCGGGGGTGCCTGTCCCTGGGTGGCGTGTGGTGTATCGCCTACTAAAAAGATATAGAGGAGAGTACTATCCCTCAACCTTCTATACTAATGGCAATGTCTGGAACAGACACGGGTCGTCCAACAAAAACATTTAAAACAGTGGTAGACTCCAGAGGGTTAAGCAGCGTGCAACAAGGCAATGAATTGGGTCTTGAGGCTGCTTGATCTTAAACGTGGATCCAACCTGTGAATCAGGTCAACTACTTATATTCCATCCAGAGTGTGCAACTTTAATGATACCCGTAGGTCACTGTGGTTGGGGTATGTAAGAGTACTGGTGGAGTGACCACTGGTGGATAAGTAAAATGACCAGCCAGGGGGCTGGGGGGCTAGAAAAGGCTCTTATAAAAATGTGTGGCTCACCCAGTGGTAATGAGTGTGCTACAGTAGATAGTTATTAGAGGATTGTGTCTTTTTAGTAGGTGTATAAGAGATCAAGCGTTGGTCATGAGAGCCCTCATGACCGAAAGGGGTCGACCGGTTTCAATGGCGTAGGAGATTCAGGCCATCTTCTTCAGGACCATGATTTAGAATGCAACAGCAGTCTTGAGCTGTACAAGCTCGATACAGCTCCCAGACGACACGGAGGAGAGCAGCTGCCCCCTTCACAGGTATACTTTTTACCTGCAGCTCGGAAATTTGAGTAAACCAGATTCACCGTTTACATTCCAGCTAGCATGCTGGTTTAGAGGAGACACCAGCATCTTCATTCCTGTTCAGCACCTCACTGAACACTTGGCAAACTCGTTTGCATTTAAATCATGGTCCTGAAGAAGATGGCCTGAATCTCCTACGCCATTGAAACCGGTCGACCCCTTTCGGTCATGAGGGCTCTCATGACCAAGGCTTGATCTCTTATACACCTACTAAAGAGACACAATCCTCTAATAACTATCTACTGTAGCACACTCATTACCACTGGGTGAGCCACACATTTTTATAAGAGCCTTTTCTAGCCCCCCAGCCCCCTGGCTGGTCATTTTACTTATCCACCAGTGGTCACTCCACCAGTACTCTTACATACCCCAACCACAGTGACCTACGGGTATCATTAAAGTTGCACACTCTGGATGGAATATACGTAGTTGACCTGATTCACAGGTTGGATCCACGTTTAAGATCAAGCAGCCTCAAGACCCAATTCATTGCCTTGTTGCACGCTGCTTAACCCTCTGGAGTCTACCACTGTTTTAAATGTTTTTGTTGGACGACCCGTGTCTGTTCCAGACATTGCCATTAGTATAGAAGGTTGAGGGATAGTACTCTCCTATATATCTTTTTAGTAGGCGATACACCACACGCCACCCAGGGACAGGCACCCCCGCCAGGTTCAGGGTGTTCTTCCTTAGGGTCAGGTACGCCGAGTCGGGTGGTCCTCCCCCCTTTTCATGTGTGTTGAGTGTGAGCACTCGAATTGATTCATTTGTTTTGCAATCCTTTGATGCACCTTGAATACCTACCTTCCTATAAAACCGCTTTTGTTGTGTTACCAGACGTTACCTTGTTAACGGTTAAAGGACGAATACGGTGCACCAAGCACCTTAGCTGTATAAGCTTTCCCTGTTGTTTTCTAGACATACTGCATGGTTACCAGTCAAATGGTCGAAAACATTTGGTCGACAGGACAATTGGTCGACACCATTTGGTCGAATGCCAAATGGTCGAAATTTTTTTTTTTTTTTTTTTTTTACCCATTTTTTGGTTTTTTTTGGGGGGGTCCCCCCCCAACCCCCTTTTTTTTCTTTTTTTTTTTTCCCACACGAAAACCCACAAAACACATATATATATATATATATATATAAAAAAAAAAATTCGACCATTTGGCATTCGACCAAATGGTGTCGACCAAATTGCAGTCGACCAGTTTGTTGTCGACCAGTTGACTGGACACCGTTCTGCATCCCACACTTGGAAGAACTCCAAAAGTGGGCTAGGTATTATGTTGCATTTGGATTGTTTAGGGGTGGACAATGTATTACTCGTAATGAATTTTGAGGGTGGCCATTGTCGCTGCACTTGAACTGTTTGATGGGGTAATGTATTGCAATTGGACAGACTTGAGAGTGGGCAGCGTATTGCAGTTAGATGAACACTGAGGGCGCGCAACATATTGCACTTAGATTAATTCTTGAGGGAGGGAAATGTGTTGCACCTGGATGTATAAGTGGGTGGACAATGTGTTGCATTTGGATTGTTTAGGGGTGGGCAATGTATTGCACTTGAATGCATTTTTAGGATGGGCATTTTCTCCTCACTTGAACTGTTTGAGGGTGGGCAATATATTGTACTTGGATTGATACGGAGTGTGGGTGATGTTTTGGTCGTAGATGAAGTCCATGGGGTGGACAATGTTTACTGTATATCTAACATATTTATTCCCATTGCACGCTGCAACCCCGGATCATAGCCGAAGGCGTGGCTTCATTCCCGTATGCATCTGCTTTCACACATAACTTGAAAAACACTGCACATCATCTCTGCCATAAGACTGCAGCTACCTTTCACGACACCAATGTGAACTGTAGCTACACACATGACTATCCTCTTGAACACCCCCACCCCTCCAGTATACCTATCTCCACCGAACCACGTGACAATAGAAATGGGTGGATAGCCGGGACTTGGTTATCCCTCGTAACTTTTAATGGCTATATGCACAAATGCATACTAGCACACTTCACTTTTCTTTCCCATACTCTGGATTTCGATCCTTCAGAGGGCTTCAACCAAGAGCACGTCGGGACCATACCTGTGGTGAAAGGTGCTATATAAATGACGAAATGAAGTGACACTGCACTGGCTGCCAAGCATAAAGGGGATCCACTTTAGAGACCCTATGTATCTCTCACGACTCCTTCTATGGCAAAGGTCCAAAATCCACCAGTCGAAAATTCCTGCACTACATACCCTCAAGAACACTACGATCTAGCAACAGTGCATTTGTAATGACACCACATTTAATCTGGAAACAACTCATAGGCTTCGCCTTCTCTTTTCTATCAACCAACCTCTGGAATTCAATTCCCAAAAATCAAAGAGTTCGCAAAAACAGCTCTTCAACTGACCAGCCCACGAGACCACCACCTGGAACTGTGCATCCATTAGAGCCAATACTCTTATCCTGCGCCCACAGATCTCATCTTCCATCTTCAAAACTACAGAACATGGCGGGGGCTCTCCCTCACCCTCACTGATTAATCCACCACAATGAACCTGCAAAGACAGGAGAGACAACAAACAGCCAACCTACTCTCCTGACTGGTGCATAGGACTAAAAATACTACTCTGCTTGCAAGTTTCGTTCTTCCCCTCCCGTCAACGATCTTTCCACCTCAATCTACCCCACCACCTCACTAACCCTCACACTATATATATGCTTCCCCAGCTAACTAACCTCCCACAAACTCTCTCCCCTCTAGATTTTACTGCACTGGAAAACACCACATTGACAGCAATCACAGGTCTAGTTAACACCATCAGAAGGACACCTTAATATAAATGACACTCTTCTTTACAGACCTACCTCACTCCCCCGCATTAGCGGGCAACACGGCACTGACACATTATCTACAGTTGCCATCTTTGGGATCTCCTCTCAGGATAACATATCCACAAACGAATAGGTCAACTACACAGAAGGCACACCAGCACACAGCAACCGGATACTTCAGACCTGCACCTATCAACACCACAGGTTTCCCATCTGCCTCTCTAGCTATCTCACCAACAACCTCCCAGCCTTATTGCACAGCCTTGCACAATGATGGCAACAAAATGGCAGACTGACGCTTTCAACAATCACTTTATTTTTATCATTATATGGTATATACTATATTGTTTGATAAAATAAGTTTTATATTCTAAAAATATGCGAACAAGAACTTGAAAAACATCAGGCAAGTAGGTACTGAGCCTGTAAAATACAGCTGCTGTAAGAAAACTTTAATTGCATCTAAAGGTCCATGAGCTAGGCACAACCTGCACAAAACAATAATAAAGTACAACTAGCTGCACGTCTAATTAATGAGTAGAAAGGTGTTTATATAACGTCGCAGTGGCAACAGAGGTATTAAATGATCACAGCATGGGTGCAATTCAAAGGTGTGCCTACAACCTGCTGCAGTCACAGTTTCAAACCCTGGCAGGGCTGACACGGGCATTATGGGGGCTCACCGAATGCTATTTTTAAACACTCACAATTCCTCTGCAAGGCCTCTGTGCGCTTTTCAAAATAATAATAAAATAGAACTCACGATTAAGATTTTCCATTTGTTGACATTTTTTTTAAATTATATTTTTTTCATCCTTTTCACATAACAAATCAATGGGCTCGATCAAGCGAACATTGATATTTTTTCCTTCATTTTCAATTCGACCTTTGCCAAAATCCTCACACTCCCTAGACCGTCCTTTGAAAAAAAAGTCGTGTACTGTTGTTAAGAGACATGTAAACATATTCATGCGGTGTCTTGTCTTATGTCCTAAATCTCCCCTGAAAGAGTAACCAGCCATAGTTCCTCTGTGCTCTGCTTAGATTCGTTTAATCCGTGAGTGAGGTATTGCATCGTATATGTGCCATGCTATTTTCACACACTCCTTCCTTTTAGGCGTTGCTGCTTTTTTCCACTGTCTAGCTACCCAGCTTCTCGCCATCACCAGTAGATTATGTGTCATTTGTCCCAGTGATTCGCCCTCCTCTTCGTCCTCACTAATCCCGAACAGTATCAACATAAGGAAGACTGGGCGGGTAATTCCATCTAGCTCTTTTATCCAAAATAAGACCTCCTTCCAAAAATGTACAATAACCACGCACTCCCACCACATATGCCAGTAGCCTGTGGTTCCTTGGCAACACTTCCAGCAGCTCACCCTTGCATCGGGATACATTTTCGCTAGCACCTGGGGGGAAAGTGACAACCATGCAAGATCTTCATTGCCTGCCACGTGTATTCCCTCACTTATGTCTCTATTCCATAGGGAACGTACTCGTGGAGCTTCCATAGTTTCTGCCATTGCTAACCCGCAATATAAGCATCAGGAAGTGCTCGGAAGTGCGGCTGTTTGGGCTGCATTAGCTGCTGCTGCTTGGATCCTGAAACAGGCGTCGTCGGCAAGCTGAAGCTTGCGGTTTCTTCGTCATGCGAAACGCCCAACATTTGGGACTGCATCTGTGGACTTGAGGGTATTTATACTCATTTCTCCCTCCCTGACTTAACTTGACCGTGGGTTCACTGGGGGTCCCGCTCATGGAAGGAGTGTTACTTATTTTGGTCTCCCTTCCCTTCTAGCTACGCCCAAGGACCCGCCTACTGCCGGCCTACCGACACAAAGCCAGCCCACTTCCTTATAAGCACCGGTGCACGCGCATCTCGCGCGCGCATCCGGAAGTGCTCGGAAGTGCGGCTGTTGGGCTGCATTAGCTGCTGCTGCTTGGATCCTGAAACAGGCGTCGTCGGCAAGCTGAAGCTTACGGTTTCTTCATCGCACGAAACGTGCAACTTTTGGGACTCTATCTGTGGACTTGAGGGTATTTATGCTCATTTCCCCCTCCCTGCCTTAACTTGACCGCGGGTTCACCGCGGGTCCCGCTCACGGAAGGAGTGTTACTTATTTTGGTCTCCCTTCCCTTCTAGCTACGCCCAAGGACCCGCCTACTGCCGGCCTACCGAAACACAGCCAGCCCACTTCCTTATAAGCACCGGTGCACGTGCATCTCGCGCGCGCATCCGGAAGTGCTCGGAAGTGCGGCTGTTGGATTGCATTAGCTGCTGCTGCTTGGATCCTGAAGCAGGCGTCGTCGGCAAGCTGAAGCTTGCGGTTTCTTCATCGCGCGAAACACGCAACTTTTGGGACTCTATCTGTGGACTTGAGGGTATTTATGCTCATTTCTCCCTCCCTGCCTTAACTTGACCGCGGGTTCACCACGGGTCCCGCTCACGGGAGGAGTGTTACTTATTTTGGTCTCCCTTCTCTTCTAGCTACGCCCAAGGACCCGCCTACTGCCGGCCTACAGACACACAGCCAGCCCACTTCCTTATAAGCACTGGTGCACACGCATCTCGCGCGCATCCAGAAGTGCTCGGAAGTGCGGCTGTTGGGCTGCATTAGCTGCTGCTGCTTGGATCCTGAAACAGGCGTCGTCGGCAAGCTGAAGCTTGCGGTTTCTTCGTCGTGCGAAATGCGCAACTTTTGGGACTCTATCTGTGGACTTGAGAGTATTTATGCTCATTTCTCCCTCCCTGCCTTAACTTGACCGCGGGTTCACCGCGGGTCCCGCTCACGGAAGGAGTGTTACTTATTTTGGTCTCCCTTGCCTTCTAGCTACGCCCAAGGACCCGCCTATTGCCGGCCTACCAACACACAGCCAGCCCACTTCCTTATAAGCACCGGTGCACGCGCATCTCGCGCGTGCATCCGGAAGTGCTCGGAAGTGCGGCTGTTGGGCTGTTCGGCTGGCGGAGGGTGGAGGGGGGAACAGTTAACTGGGACGAAGAGTTTACAAAGCAGGTTGGTGCAGGAGTCAGGGGTCTGATTGGGCTCATTTGTTGGTATATGGTATACTGCTGTTGGGTATAACCTGGAGTAATTGAGTAATGGGGAAAGTAAAACTTCCGCACCGCAAAGATGCGAGGGCAGACTTCTTTATGGCAGTAAGCACCAGAAGGGCAAGTTTGCCCGTGCAGCTGCGCTACTGCTGCCGGTGGCTAACGAGGAGGAGGTAGAATTACTACAATGTGCACAACAATGTTCCTCGCAAGAAAAACAGCAGGATGATAATATTGACCCCTCTCAAGAGGCTGAATTTCTAAAAATTGCCCAAGAACGTTCTCTTCTCGAGAAACAGAGTGAGGACAGTATTGATTATTCTCAACCGCTGTTTGGGGATGATGATATATAGCGAATATAACTCAGTCTAAAGGGATGGAAATTAATACAAATATGGAGTATGAGAACTGTCAAAAACTTGATGATAATGATGTGCAGGATAAATTGAATTATGACAAATTGTTAGATTTTTCTAATGGCAGTACTTTGGGAAAGGAGAATTCCACGAAAACTAGCATTGATTCTGCTCCCTCTGAATTTACTATAATGATGGCAATTTTTAATCGTCTTATCTTGTCTGAATTGCGTAAGCAAACGGAATGTTTGACTAACTTAACCATTGATTTCAGAGCATTACCTGGTAAATTATCAGAAGTTTTCCTTAACTCTCTGACGAAAATTACGGAGAGGGAAGGGGAGAACAGGGTGGAGAAACTTACTAAGGCTCCTCTTACGGAAGAGATAATTCTGGTAGATGGCTCACAAGAAAATGCATTTGACTCAATAGGGAGGGAGGGAAATACCTTGTTGGAGGACACTGACCCACATTGTCTAGATGCAAACACTGGGGCAATTGGGTCGGGGGTCAAATGACTGAATTTAAACTGTCGAAAAAACAGGTCAAATAAATGGCAAAACAAAACAAGAAAAATATGAACAAAAATGGTGGAATGGGTAAAACATCTAGAAAATTCTTGAGAAATGTAATTCAGGGGGATGTGAATGAGGAATTCCCACCCAGAGTAAACTTACAACCACAGAAAAAAATTCCATTGAAGGAGAATTGTTGGTTCACCAACAAGGGGAAGGACCAAGCTACTCAAATTGAATATATACAGGGAAATCAACAACTATGTGAAGTAATGAAAAATAAAAAAATGGATGAGGTATATGAAATTTTCAATGCAGCTCCCCCGCAGGAAGTGATGACTAGCATAGGGCCGCTTGTAAAAGCGAATGAGTCTAACCATGCTACACGAAGGGAATGACTTATGACTTAAAGTAAGCAGACGGGGACGATTGAAATACCTACTAATAAGGGCCCTGTAAGGAATATGATCCCCATTGCTGACAATAAGGGTGTGGGCATCTGGGATTGGAAAATTCCTCAGGGAGATGAAACAGAATCCACCCCAAATTTGGTCAGGGGTAATATAAATCCCTGTACCCAAGATCAGGGACGGGATGGGGGGAAAGTAACCCATGTCAATTGAACCCTGAGGAGAATGGGGGGGCTCAGAGGGGAAATCAGGCTCAGCAGGAGAACCAGAAACAGGAAGGGACAATAGATCAGAATGTTAATGATGAGGCACTTTACCTAAATATCCTTAGAGTGTTAAGGGAGAAACAACAGCTGGAGGTACCCAAAAATGGGTTTGAACCGCGACAGAACCATAGGAGGCTGGATTCATATGAAGAATACTGTGCTGGAAGGAGGAAAGAGGACTTGGGGAGGGGAAAGGAGATGATGGAGAAGGATCAGCTTCTTTCGAATCAGATACTTGATCTGAAGGACACGGTGAGACCAGACTTACCAGGCCTTGTTCTGAGTACATTATTTGCAGATCAGAACTTTACTTCCCTCAATCGACCATACATTTTGTCCCTACTGGGTCAGATTCCAAATTTAAGCCTGATTGAATCAACGGACATTTATCTGGTGGATTATATACACAGGCAGAGGCTGGATTATGTCCGTTTAGTTATACCATCCCCTTTGGTCAGAAATTTGATGATGAAAGAAGCGGAAGAACTTCACCGTAGGGGGTTTGATATCTTTGAATATGTTCAGACTCACTCCCATCTAACAGAGACATCAAGAAATACAGGCAGATTACAGAAAGAGGTTCCTCCAAATAAAGAGGAAGGTGCTAGGGGTGAGGAGAGGGAAAAGGAGGAGACACAGGACTGGAGATGGCTCGCACTTACTTTGAGAGAGTCTATTGACAGCCTCAAAAAACTAGGGAAGACACTTTAGTCAAGGTAAATGGTAAATTGAAATTGTTAACCTGGAACTCGAGAGGCTCTGTTAATCTCCTACATAATGTGAACTTAATGAGGGACCTGGCACAATATGATTTACTCTTCATCCAAGAAACTTGGTCAAGGGTCCCTTTATGCTAGGAGGGTTATATGGTATCCTAGGTAGAGGTCGCCCTAAAGGTGGCCTCCTTATTACTGCGAAAAAACAGTTGAACCCTAAAATTTGGGGAGAATGGGTTTTTGCACATCACTTTTTGGCTGTGGGCTTCTCACTATTGTACAATAATATGGACACACCTTTTCTGTTGGTCAACTCATATTGGAATCCGGCTGAGCTATCGGACAGGCAATTGTGGTTGGAATTATGTAATTTAGGATCCCTTATACAGAACTGGTTGTCAATTAATATAGGTGGCCAGATAGTGATCGCAGGTGATCTCAATGCATCATTCATGGGGACTCCTTCAATGGGGATGTTTTGATTAGGAAGTTGGGGGAAGTTTCCCAAGGTGTTGATAATATAATGTGTAGGGGGAGGTTGTGGTCCCACTTTGCAGAGACGTGGGGCTTGGAAATTTTGGTAAATAATCCTTCAACTTGGAAAGCTAGAGGCTGTCAATCAATAATTGACTATACCATCTGCTCAGGGGATTTGTTCTATCGTTCTGGTAAACTCGAGTGCATTGAGACTCCCTTTAGTGATCATTGTATCTTGTCGCTGGAAATATGTATTATTGTTCTTAATGAACCTAAAATTGTGTTTAATTACAATTTAAATGTCAATCACACAGGGAATCGTATTTCATGGACGGGGAAAAAAAGTAGACAATTTACTGGCTTAATGGTAGCAGATTTTGAGAATTATTCAGAATTACAGAGAAAAAAGACCTAAGTGGCTAGTAATTTTACGAAATACATTGGCAGTGCAGTGGCAAAATTGGGTGACACTAATATTGGGGACATCCGAATGAGGAACGATAAATCCCATGACTTTGACATAGAAATTAGAGAAAAAAAGAGGGACATGAGAGAAGAAATTAGACTAATTAAGAAATCGGGACTTACTTTTGTAAATATGGTGGACAGAATAAAAAAAGTCAAACAAAGGTACAAAAACTGGTCCATTCAACATAGAATAAATAAAGGTCAGAGTGAGGGGAAAAAAATGTTGAGCTCATTAAGAGGCCCAAATTCAGGAAATTTCTGGTACTTAATTAACAATTGGGACAAACCACAGAAAGAGTTATTAGTGAATCCAATCAATGAAGCAACGTGGCAGGGCCATTTTTCAAACATGTTCTGTCCAAATAAGGAGCGGGTCGGGGCCTCATGGAATCAGGAAACAAATTGGTGCCTGAACTTTACCATAAGGGACATAAAAAACCTAATTGTTAAATCCAAAAACTCGGGAGCGCCGGGCCCCAATAATTTGTCCAACAAAATTCTTAAGTCAGAGCCTGAACTATGGGCAAAAATACTGTCAACCTTGTTCTCCAACATATTACTGACTAAGTCCTTCCCTTTGTCTTGGAGGGTATCGATTATCATTCCTGTATTCAAAAAGGGTTCCCGATTATGTCCCAAGGGTTACAGGCCAATAGCCATTGCAGACCCGGAATCCAAACTATTTTCTTCACTTGTTTTAAGAGATACACAGAAATGGATCGATGAAAAACAAATTTCGGATATGAGACATTTTGGCTTTAGGAGGAATATGGGGACAGAATGTGGGGGCTGATCTTGTACTGTTTAAGAGCTGAGGCAATGAAAAAGGTGGATACCTCGGTCTTCATTGCGTCAATGGATATGAGTTCAGCATTTGATCTGGTGGATAGAATATACTCTGGACAAGATTAAGAACATTAAATATGCCTGCAATTTTGCTAGACATAGTGAGGGCAATTTATTCTCAGACAGATGTGAAAGTTAGACTGGACTAAGCAGGTACCCTTTCGGATCAATTTACCATCCATAATGGATTGCGCCAAGGCTGTAGATTGGTCCCCACTATCTTCAACCTATATGTTAGTGGCGCAAATCTGGCGTTATTAAATAGGGGACTAGTACCACTGAGAATTTCAAACATATATATGTCCTGGTTGGCATATGCGGATGATGTCCTCCTTATTGACACCACTAAGGTTGGACTCCAAGTTATATTTGGATATCTGTAATGTATTACTTACCGAAATGTATTCAGTAAAACTTAATCAAATATGAAATGGGTCTAAACTCGCTCCAGGCACTGGTGACCTGGAAAAGAATGACGCTATGGAGGAAATGCAATTCTTTTGAGACTAACTCCTTATACTATCATGCAGGTCGTGATATATGCAATCCTTTCATAGTGGAATTAAATGAAGATATAAACAAAAACTTGATGTTAATGGGTATCTCAACTATCTCCCTCAGGAACAACCCGGGAGGGGTGAAAGAAAGCGTGCTGGGTTTCGATTGGATCCATGCTAAAAATTCGATATTGAGTACAAAATTGTACCAACAAGTGTGTGCCGTAAATAAATGCTTACCAGGGATGGAAAGTTACCTAACAAAATATCCAAATAAACTAATCCGTAACGATTTTATGCGTTTTAGGTTCAATGTTTTGCCCACTAACCAAATACTCTCAATTCGATCTATTATTCAACCAATATGGCCGTGGTGCAGATTTTGTGGTATTGAAGGAATGGTCAAGGACCTGAAACACATACTTTTGGTATGCTCGGCGCTGATGGCAAAAAGGCTCCTATACTTTGCGCAATATGTTCATAATACGGCGGAAGTAAATAGAGAATTTATTTGGTATAAAATGCTACATAACAGCAAGGGCAATTTGAATATCAGGGTAGCAACATTTCTGAGAAATGTTTGTGCTCTGTTTTAAATTTACTTTTTCATTCTGTTTTCAAACTGTTAAATTTCTTCTTCTATTTTTTCTGGCTTTGGTTTTCTTACTATGTAAGAGTTTTGAGGATGAATTGTTTTGGATCGTAATTAAGTGACTGTGAAGCAATGATGTGAAAATCAATGAAATGAACTTGGTATAAGTTTTACTATGTTAGATATACGAGAATAATTACGCTTTCTCTAGTGATAATGTTATTATGTCTCTGTTCCGTTACTCTCCTTTTACTTTGTATCCTTGTAAGGAAAATGAATTTTGTAAAGGTTTTTCTAAACCAAAACAAATAAAGTTAAAAAAAATAAAAAATATAAGCATGTGGTTAAACCTCGGGTTTACCTTATGGTCATTATGATCTTCTCAAAAGATGTTAGCTCCCTGTGTAGGTTCTCCCCCACCTTTTATCGGTTAATACCCTCTTCAAATGAATATATGGAAACACCGCAGCGTCCCCGATTTGTACAATCTCGCTGAGCTGCTTGCAAGATCTGCACTTTAATCCCAACCACATTTGCCCAGCCATCTCTAGCTCCACCTTGTACCAACTCTGGAAGTGCAGAGGCTAATGAATTAAATCTCTCAATGGAGGGACCCAGATACAGCTTAGAGGCGATGGCCAGGAATTCAACCAGCAAGGTTGTGGGGCCTCTTTCCATATCCCACAATACAGCCAGGACTGGGTGCTGGATCATTCTCCTTCAAATTGCATTCCTTTGGACACACAGACATTCCCTTAATCGGACTGTATCGAAAACTTTATTGACTAAGTAGACCCACTGTTTGGGGAATGTGGATCCAGGTGGTCAACCAGAATTCCTAGTTGCGCAGCTTTATAATAAGCTTTTAAATCCGGAAAGCCCACTCACTCCACCTCTTTAGGGCGAGTAAGTATCTCGTATGCTATTCTAGCTTTCTTCTTGGACCAAAGAAAGTCAATCAAAGCCTTTCATGCCATTTGTAGAAAGGAAGGGGGTATTCTGACTGGTAGCATCTGCAATAAAATTAAACTCCTGGGCAGCAGGTTCATTTTAATAGAATTCAGCCTTGCCACCCCCAACATAGTTACCTTTTCTCATCTGGGTATGTCTTGCTGTATTTTATGCCATAAAGTCAGGACATTCTTCTTGTATGTGTCTGTCAGGTTCCTGGGGATGTATATCCCCAAATATCTAATCCCCTGTTACTGCATATTAAAAGGGAGAGTTTTCAAGTATTACCGGTCTTGTACTGATAGGCTTCCAACTGAGTATGCATTGAACTTTTCCAAGTTGACCCTAAAACCCCCAAAAAACACCATATACTTGTATTGCTTTCCTTATTTGTGGGAAGGATTTATGCAGCGATGTAACATACAGTAGCGGGTCATTCGCAAAAAGATTATGTTTGAACTCTTTTCCCAGGACTTTGATTCTTCTAACATTCAGGACTTTTCTTTTACTCGCCGCCCAGGGCTACATGGCCAATTCATCTAGCATTGGGTAAAGCAGGTAAACCTGCTTCCCATGTACAGCCTAAACATGTCTGACTGGGATTCATTATTTACTATCCTCGCCTTCAGACCCAAATATAAAGCATTTGTTCAGTCCTTTCATCTCAGACCTATTCCCACCTTGTCTAGCACTTAACTTATGAACCTCCAACTCACCCAGTCAAAAGCCTTTTTGGCATTCAATTATTTACTATCGTCGCCGCCCTTTCATCTCTGACCTATTGCCACCTTGTCTAGTACTTTATTCATGAACCTCCAACGTACCCGGTCAAAAGCCTTTTGGGCGCCCAATGGCAAGATGGTCACTCCCGTGTAGCGGACTTCCGGGGAAGTGATGTGATCAACTGTAGGACCTTCCTCACATTGTCTGTCCTTGCCTATTCTTTATAAAGCCTACTTGGTCCGGGTGGACCAAGGCAGGAGGTCTCTCTTCCAGTCTTGCCACAAGAATACTTGCAAAACCTTAGCATTCGAGTTGAACAGCGAGATATGCCTTTCCATTCTTCGAAATCACCACTACTAAGGCCCCTAGGAAGGAACCTGGGATATTGTCCTCTCCTGTTATGGTATTAAAAAGTTTTGCCAGGAAGGGGGATTAGGTATCCGCATATTATTTATACAAGGCTCACATGAAACCATCCTTCTTCTGGGCCTTTCCTGGATCCATGTGACCAATTGTCAGCTTGACCACCTTCACTGTGATGTCCCCTTCTAGGTCCTGTCTCTTTTCCTAGGAGAGTGTTTATCGGCAGTCCCTCCGATTATGCCTCTATTTCCACAGCGGATCACATTCCTTTGCTCCATATAGTCCTTCCTTTGCTCCATATAGTCCTTCATAGAAATTCACAAACTGTAGCATGATTTCATCTGGAGATTACTTTATAACTTTATCAGTCCTCTCTCATCCCTTACCCCTTACAGTTCCCTGTTAACCCTTATAACCCATAATCTATTTTCCAACACAGTCCTTGTTTTGTCTCTCTGTATGTAATACCTCTGCTTAATAAGTTTCATCGTCTCGGATGTTTCTTGCAGGAGGAGGGAGTGCTGCTCCTGTTTTTCTGTTCTGTTATGTTATTGTGATTTGTACCATGCACTGTTGCCATTTTCATGGTCTCCAGGTGTTAAACAGAAATCATATAGTGCATCCTTTTGATTTATATTGGCCTAAGCCTAGTCGCTCTATGAAGAGAGCTGTGTTGCAAAGTTCCGATTTTGGATCGACTTCGCTACCATTTTAGAATCGTCCGCCATTTTGATTTCTGTTCGTACATTCTCTGTTCTAAAATGGTGGACTGTGTTTTCAACTTGCAACCAAGCTCCTGACCTTTGAGTTCTGTTAATGGTTAGACTGTCCAATGGCCGACTATTTAGACTAGGTAATGAGGCCTTGCACTATATGTGAACTGTTGTTCTAGCATTGTCTGCGCTAACAAGTCTCATCCGCGAGTACACATCTGTAACAATAAAGTGCAAACACCAAGCGTGGACATAGGCTGAACTCGATTAAATGCATCTTGTAACAAGAGCTTGCTGTAGGATTTGGGAGCATACGTTGTCATTGTATCACTGTGGAAATACAAACATGTATGATCCTTTGAAATATATTGTGTGAACCGAATGTGAACTAGGCATGAACTCTAGACCGTGGATTATTAACATGCAGAGGGGCTGGACAATATTGCTGAAATTGTATAAAAGCATGAATGTTTAGATGTCCAGCACTCTCTCTTTGATGGGCTGGTACTCATTGCGGGGTGTTGGGAGCCAGATAGCTATCTGTATCTATGTTTCTTTGTAACTGCGCAGAATAAAAGATCTGTGGATCTTTATAGCCAGTTTGGTGTATTTCCTTTGTGGTACTCAGCCTCGATATTTCCTTATTTTTACAGATGGCGCCCAAATAGGGACCCTCGAGATTGATGCCATCTCATTGAAGTGTTGACGCGGCTATTGTACCGGGATCGGACGGTGAGAAAGGGGGCCCCTTCTTGGATGAGACGCGATACCTCAACAGTACTGCACGACCCGATCCCTGGACGGTGAGCATGCGGTCCGAGACAGCATCTTGACGAGGGTCCATATATCGAGGCGGGCAGTTTTGCTGAAATCACCAACCACAAGGGTCCTTTGTTGTCCTTAGTAATACGATCGGACCTCCCTTTGTCCTTTGATCAGGTGAGTCGTGCCCCGATTCCTAAGTATCCTGATATTTGATTTGGCGCATTGTTTTCGCGAATACAATTACTGCCAGGTAACACCAGAAATCTGATATGCCTGAGAAATTGTCTGCCTGTTTCAGGGCATTATTCCGCAGAGACAGACAATCTTTGGAATTTGGCCATCCGGCACCACAGGAGGGGTCGCCGGCATGTTCTATGTACTGTAAGTACGGCATTGGTAGTATAGTGTTTAACGATATTTGGCAGAGACAAACAAGACATGCTTCCGAACTTCAGTGGCCAATCAATGGTAGCTTTGAGATTTCTTGTATAGAATATTTAGAATCTATATTGTTAAAGAAAAAAGCTAGACCTGTAGCATTCAATGTATTGCAAAATTGGAAAAAAGAAGCTATGCACCAACTTAAAAGTAGAGAGAAACATGCACGCCGACATATGTCGAACGCCGAGTAAGCGTTACTGTATGATCAACAAAAACCGTCAGAGTCAGTTAGAAGAATGGACAGGGCTTTTCAACTTGGCATCCAGAAAATATACCCATCTAAAGATTTTCATGCGTCTGATGAATTAATTGACAAGCTTCTAAATGAACGAAGGCCTGGTGCCACTGCGCCACCTCTGTATGTACCTATTCCTGTTGCTTTACCTCTTCCTGCTGCTGTTCCTCCTCCCGTAGTAATTCCTGCACCTCTTATTACTGCTCCGCCACTACCTATTGCTCCTCTTCCTATTGTAGCTTCTCCACCTGTACCTCCACCTTTGCCTGCTGCATGGGTCTGGTAGATTTGTCTTCGACACCAGTGATAGAACCTTCATTACCTATTGTACATGATTTGTCTACTCTTTCTCTTCCAAGTGGTTCTGTTCAACTTGTAGTTGATAAGGGAGCGAAATCGAAGATTGGAACTCATAATACAATTTCTAAAGAAAGAAAGCGAGATCTGAAAGCATGGGCTAGCCAGTGCATGGAGAAAGGTGAACAATCTGATATCTTTGCTACACTCTCTAATCTGGAAAGTTTCCCTGAGAAAACTGTTTTTATTGAAGGGATGGGAATCCATGTATCCGTAATGTGGAACAGACTGAATGATGTAGATATCCCACAAGGGTTAAGGGATCTAAATATTTTAGCATATTCAAGAGATACTGCGGAGAAAGTATATAAGCACGTCGAGAGGATACTTGAGTTTAGAAGGGAGTTAGAAAAGTTACAGAATGATGAAATAGATGGTGATAGTTTGGGCACTATTTTTGTACAGAAACGGTTCCTTCCTCTTAGTAAGTCGATGAGTGAAGAAACGCAAGTTTGCACGAGAGATGCACTTAGATGGATTTCACACATGTCGATATCTCCTGTAGAAGTATATGACACGTATAGTCAGTATACGCCAGAAATACAGAGGAAAGTGATACAGGTTATGGTAGAATACCTGCAGGATGAATGTATACAGAGAAAGATTTGTTGTCCCGCAGAATTATTGAATATCTACAAGAGAGCTTTTTCGTCTGACACTCCTTCAGCTGCTTTAGCGCTCGATTTGGCTCTGTTGCTCAGTAAGCGTTCAGAGTTGCCTACTTCTCAGTTGCCTATGAGAGAGGTTCCTCTGACATTTGTCCCTAAAGTTGAGGTCCCGGATGATGCCGCAACCGGTGTAGCCGTCCATGATATTGATGCATATTATGTATCACAGTTTGTTCACGTCCCGTTCTCAAGACAGGAAGTGAATACCATTAGACAATCTATCCCAGAAATTAGGAAAAATCCGACAGGGTTTTATAAAGAAATAGAATCTGTCTTGCAGTCGTCAGTATTCACTTTGAGTGATATAGATTTGCTATTTCCTGTGCTTCTACCTGCCGATCTGTGGAAACAAATTAGGACAGTAGACGATGTACCAGGGTTAGGGGACACATGGGATATGTTGGCTAGGCAAGATAGAGAAAGGAATGCTGTTGAGAGACCACCGCAGGTAATACTTACTTTGCCTGATAGAATAGTGACAAAATTGAAAGCCTTAATTCCTGAGAGAAGGATAGTTTGGGACAAACTTACTGCTTGTATCCAAGGAAAATCTGAGGGTGCTACCGAATTCTTTAATCGGTTTGAACAAGTATTTTCAGATTTTAGTGGACAGGATTTAAGTACAGAGTCTGGAAAACGATTATTTGTAGACAAATTTGTGCGTTGATTGTTACCTGACATCCAGTCGCAAATTAAGACTTCTGAGAGTGCTTGGCAAGCCAAGTCTCAGTCTGAAGTGTTGCATATGGCTCAGTATTAAACTGGAGCACAGAAGTGTTCCATTGACCATTCATGGGTTCCAGACATTCCACTGTCAGGGCAAACTAATGTTTCTGTAGGGTTTTCTGGTATGCCAGTGGTTAGTCCGGTTTCTCTGCCCGTTCCGATTTCACTGGGTCCATTCACGGATCACTGTCCATTTCTTTTGACATAAAACTGTGGTGAGAATTTGCTGGGGTTGAATCTGTTGAAGGTATTAAATGCGGTAATTCATTGTTCTTTGGATGGAGTGCGTTTAACAATTTCACCACAGCAATTTTCTGCCTCACAGTTTCTGACTAGACCTTTGCCGCCGGAATTTAGTGACATTCCGGAGTGTTTATGGGCGATTGATGACAATGATGTCTGTGTTTTACAGATTGAGCCTGTTAAAATCATTCTGAAACAAGGAGTAAAGTTGCCACGTATTCCACAGTATAAGATTTCGGTTGACGCTGAGCAAGTTTTGAAATGTATAGTTTCTAATTTTGTACACTGTTGGGTAATTGAAGAAATTGTAGGTAGTTTGTGCAATAGTCTGATTTTACCGGTGTATAAGAAAGTGGATAATGCAATTCCTTTTTGTTTTATTATTGATTTACACGCTATCAACAAGGTTGTTGTTCCACAATTTCCTATTGTGCCTGATGTAACGACGATATTAACAATGATTCCAGCTTCTGCTACTCACTTTAGTGTCGTAGATCTTAAGAATGCCTTCTTCAGCATTCATATACACAAGAATAGCAGATACCTGTTCGCGTTCACCCTAGGGGGACGCTCGTTTACATTCACCCGTGCGCCACAGGGGTACACGGAAAGTCCAAGCATCTACAGTACGGCTTTGAAAGAGCAGCTTGATACACTTGAGTTGCCTGCTACTTGTACATTGCTTCAATATGTTGACGACCTTCTTTTAGCTGCAGATTCAGAAAGTGCTTGCAAGGAGGGCACTGTGTTATCGCTTATTCATCTAGCAAAGCACGGACATAAAGCTTCACTAAAAAAATGTCAATATTGTCAACAGCAGGTCCCTATTTAGGCTATCTCCTGTCAAAGGAGTGAAGAAGATTGACACCTGAACGGATTAAAATAATTTCTAGCATGTCTGTTCCAAATACACAGAAGGAAGTCAGAGCCTTGATAGGAATGGCTTCTTACTGTAGGCAGTGGATCCCGAACTTCTCACTAGTGATCAAACCAATGTTGGCTTTGACAAAGAAGGGCATTTCTTTGCCATTGCCATGGAACCTGGAGCACCAGAAAGCTTAGCTTTTGATTTGCTCAAGACCGCACTGTGTTCAGCACTGGTTTTGAGCACACCAAATTATGAAAAGGCCTTTGAGTTGTATGTGCATGAACGTGATGGATGTGCTTTGGCTCTGTTAACGCAGGAACATGGGGGAAGAATAGGCCGTGCGGTTATTTTTCCTCCACCCTTGATCCTGCTGCAAGCGCTTTGCCGAGATGTCTGAGAGCTGTCGCTGCTGCTGCTGCATCTGTAAAACAGAGCAAGGGTATGGTCCTAGGCCACGCTTTAACCTTGTTGGTACCTCACTCTGTAGAAGTTCTATTAAATAGAACGCAAACACAACATCTCACTTCCGCACGATTAACGAGATATGAATTGATCTTGTTTGCACCGCATATCAAAATAAAGAGATGTTGTGTATTGAATCCGGCTGAATTATTACCTCTTCCGCAAGATATTGCTTGCAGTGACGAAATGTCACATGATTGCCTTTATACCACAGAACAAGAAACTTAAGGCAGGATTGATTTGAAAGATATACCTCTAAACGATCCACAAGGAGAGCTGTTTTGTGATGGCTCCTGTTTCAAACTTCCGGATGGTACATCCACTTCTGCTTATGCCATCACTACACTAAGCACGATTTTGGAAACCAAAAGAATTTCGCATAACTCCGCGCAGGCAGCAGAGATCATTGCATTGACCCGAGCTTGTGAACTTTCCGAAGGGCTTAGAGTAAATATATACACTGATAGTCAGTATGCTTTTGGGGTAGTTCACAACTTCGGTAGAATTTGGGCAGAACAAGGTTTGTTGACCTCACATGTAACGAAGATCCAATATGGCACATTGATAGTTCAGCTACTGTCAGCGCTTGCACTTCCCACTCAGTTAACAATTATGAAGTGTGCGGTGCATCAGAAAATCATAAACGATGTAGGAAAAGGGAACGCTTTCGCTGACCAGATAGCCAAACAGACTGCTACCGATCTCTATTCAGATATGTGTACTACAAGGGAAGCCACAAATGTCTGTACTATAGATGAAGGAATTGAGTTTATAAAGAATATCCAAGCCGATGCCACTCTAGAGGAACCTAAGCAATGGGCTGAGGGCTTGGCGGGGTTGGATGATGATGAGTGCTGGGTGGATAACTTGGAGGGAAAATGGATGCTGCCAGACGCATAAATCACTATGATGGTTTCAATGGCTCATGGTCCCACCCACATATGCACTGGGAACATTTGCAAAATGTTAGAAAATGTCTGGGTAAATGTTAATATCCCAAAAACTGCTGAGCGTTTTGTCCAGAGTTGCATGGTCTGTCTACAGCACAATGTGGGGAAGGGTACATCGACAACAAGGGGAAGTTTTGGTCCACCTTCTGTCCCTTTCAAGGTGATTCACTTTGACTTTATTGAAATGGAGCATTGTAATAATCTGAAATATGTCCTGGTTGTTATTTGTGCTTTTAGTAAATGGGTTGAAGCCTTCCCTGTAAAAGATGCCACAGCAATGACGACAGCGAAAACCATGCTAATGGAATATTTTCCTAGGTTTGGCTTGCCGAGGGTCATCTGGTCGGATAATGGTCCACATTTTATAGCTCCTGTAATTCTACAAATATGTGCAGGATTACAGATTGATAAACGGTTCCATTCGGCCAGACATTCTCAGAGTGCTGGATTGGTAGAACGACACAATGGAATCTTGAAGAACAAACTCGCTAAGACGTGTGCCGGCACCAATTTGAAATGGCCAGGCGCCTTACTGATAGTGTTACTCTCCATGCGCACAACCCCACAGACTAGGACTGGGATCTCCCCGTACGGGGTGTTGATGGGGAGGCCAGCTAACATTTGGAATCTTCCTAAACCTAGGGCTTTGAGTGATATAGAGCATGTACTTCTTTCTGAATATTGTGAATGGTTAACTCAAAATTTGTATTTGATTCATCAACAGGTGCGAGAAGCCCTCACAGCCAAATACGAAGGACCAGGTCACAGCATCCGACCTGGTGACTGGGTGCTCACCAAAGCATTTGAGAGAGCATCCTGCCTCGCACCGCGGTGGAAAGGGCCCCATCAGGTCCTATTGGCCACACAGACTGCTGTACGAGTAGCGGGGAAGCGTCACTGGATCCACGCTTCACATGTCAAGAGGATACCTTTCCCTTTGCCACATGACGAAGAAGATAAGGAGAAACTTACTTGTTTTTTTCCCAGCAATCTTCCAGCATTGAGCAGTACTGAGAGTGCTTCAGAGACACTCCCTGAGCCCACGGGGCCTGGGGAAACTGCTGCTTCATCTCCACACTCTTCTACAGAAGCACTGTTCGCAGATCACACTGTACCAGGAGTCACAAGGTACAATCTGCGTCAGTTCAGCTGTGCCCACAAGGAAAATAATCACAGAGCTTGTCCTTTGCCACTTTTTGCACTGAAGGAAAGTAGGTGGCTGGGAATTGGGAAAGACTAAGAAAATGTGTGATCAGGAGATCACCAGGAAACAGACTACGGAGATTTCTGCAGGAACTTATCGGTGAAGAGCTTCCAGGAACAATGCCTGTTATCGACCCTACTCGCACGGTACAGACAATCGCGTGTGTGGCCAATAAAGACAATGGACGATCAAATACATGGGGCCTCATTCCGGGTTTGGAGCTAACCATCGAGTAATTAGCTCCATGGTTGCCTCCCAAACCGTCCCAAATCCGGCATGGTGAATGGAGTAATTACCGGTCCATTCCAGGGTTGGAGGGACCGTCAATTCCCCATTCACCTTTTGCCCTTCCCATTACCATTTCTGCCCCATAGGGCTCAATGGGAATGGGGAAGGAGGTAATTACGGCACCGTAAATTACGGTACCGTAATTACCTCTGAGGTACCTTTGCGGGTCCCGTACTTAACTCCTGCTAAAAGCAGGAGGTAAGGAAGGACCCGCAAAGGGAACTTGGAATACGGAGGTAAGGGATTAACGGCATTGGCAGCCTTACCGGTGCCGGTAATCCCTTACCTCCAACCTCGGAATGACCCCCACGGTTTTATAAGACGTATTGTTTTCTTGTAATTGTGTTAACCAGTTTCATAGTATTAGCTGCCTTAGGATTTTGGTATTTGGACGAAGTACGCCTACTTGAAACATTCTTGCCTACTGAGAATGTTCCTACTATGTCAACACCTTTTGTGCACCTGCACACTCTATCTCCTAGAGACTCTCAACATAGGCAGAGCTATCATAATAATACATTACCGCTTATAATGAATGCAGCTCATGCCATTTTGAACAGGACTAACTGCTGGATTTGCTCTCAGTTACCGCAACATGGGGAAAAAGGGTTGGGCTGATATATTCATCCTTTGCCTTTAACTAATGGATGTTATGCTTCTCTACGGGCATTATTCGGGGCCGATGGAATGATTGCATCTCAGGGAGCTTTGATGGGACGAATTTGAACGAATTCGAAAGGCGAAATCCCTCTGGGATGCTCACTCTTCGCAAATAGGAGCAAGCTTAATGTTGCTTCTATTAGGCCTTCTGATAGACTGTCCCGTCCTTTTCAATCTTTGATTTCTTTTTTTTTTGTTATTTCTTTTTTTACAACTTTATTTAGGAAGTGTATAAGAAACAATACAACTGAACAACTTCATAAATATCAGAGTGAGAACAAGTGAAAAAAACACACCGTAACTTGCAGTCCATCAAAATTGTAAAGTACACACTAAGTAGACAGTCATTCAAAAAATGTAAAGAAATCAAAGATCATCCCCACCCACCTATCCCACAACAAGACAAAACCACACAGAAGGAGACCACAAAACCAAAAACCACACATAAAAAACGCCCCCACTAAACCCCCCTCCAATCCCAAAATCCAGTAACAAGAAAATCATGGCCTATACCTTATCCAAATAAACTTCTTTTAAGATGGCTCCTATAGGTAATAGGGATGCCACGCCACCTTCTTATACTGTTAACCATAGCCCCAACTCAGTTTCTTTCTGCATACAGAGGAATGGTACTCAGTCAATGGGCGATTTCGAGGGTTGCACTAGTGTTGAAAACTTGACCATTGAGGACAGACCTTTGTATGTAGGTGAACCTGTCTACTTTGTTTGCGGTAATGAAGCTTATCCATGGTTACCTAGGGACTAGCAGGGAACTTGTTATTTGGGTATTCTGCTACCTGGGGTATATATAGCTAGTACCCCTGAAATCTCTAGGGTTCGTCCTAGGTGGGACGAGAATGGCGATACTCTGTCACAAGTTCTGGGCGATGTAGCAAAATCTTTTGTACCTTTTTGGGGGCAGATTATGAATTCCGAGGATATCAGGAGACTAGTGAGAGTACTGGAGAACACCATCAACCGGACCACTGACATACTCTATAACATGACTCTAGAGCAAAAGGCAATCAGATTAGTGACGCTACAAAACCAGATGGTATTAGACGTCATCTTGGCTGAGCGTGGTGGAGTATGCAAATAAGTGGGGTCCGCTTGCTGTGTTTTCGTACCAAATTCCTTCCCAACCATCTTTAAGGCAATACAAAATCTGCATGTCCTGAGTTCTGAAGTATACGTTACCGAGGGGAATTGGTATCTTAGTACTTGGTTTTGGGACTTCTTATGATCTTGGGGATGGAAGCTTCTCTCAGTCTTATTGATAATTCTGGGTATTCTGTTGTTCTGCTGTTGCTTTATAAAATGTCTTCCTGCCATATGTTCAATGTTAGGGGGATGTTGTGCACAGACTATGGGAACGTTAGGATCAAAGGTACACGCACCAGAAAGAATGACCAACGGATTTGTGATGAAGGAAATTTCCGCAGCAGATCTTTTGGCAATTGATATATCTGATGTATGTGACTCAGGATGTATGGACATTGAGACGTGGAGGTACTCTTAAAGCAACTAGTTTTTAGTTTAGCACTTGGCTTAGGCCAAAAGGAGGGTTTGTTAAATGGAAATCATATAGTGCCTCCTTTTGATTTATATTGGCCTAAGCCTAGTCGCTCTATGAAGAAAACCGTGTTGCAAAGTTCCGATTTTGGATCGACTTCGCCGACATTTTAGAATTGTCCGCCATTTTGATTTCTGTTCGTACATTCTCTGTTCTAAAATGGTCGACTGTGTTTTCAACTTGTAACCAAGCTCCCGACCTGTCAGTTCTGTTAATGGTTAGACTGTCCAAGGGCCAAGTGTTTAGACTAGGTAATGATGCCTTGCACTATATGTGAACTGTTGTCCTAGCATTGTCTGCGCTAACAAGTACACATCTGTAACAATGAAGTGCATGGACATAGGCTGAACTCGATTAAATGCATCTTGTAAAAAGAGATTGCTGTAGGATTTGGGAGCATACGTTGTCAATGTATCACTGTGGAAATACAAATATGTATAATCCTTTGAAAAATATTGTGTGAACCGAATGTGAACTAGGCACGAACTCTAGACCGTGGATTATTAACATGTAGAGGGGCTGGACAATATTGCTCAAATTGTATAAAAGCACGAATGTTTAGATGTCCAGAACTCTCTCTCCTCTCTTTGACGGGCTGGTACTCATTGCGGGATGTTGAGAGCCAGATAGCTATCTGTATCTATGTTTCTTTGTAACTGCGCAGAATAAAAGATCTGTGAATCTTTATAGCCTGTGTTTGGTGTATTTCCTTTGTGGTACTCAGCCTCAGTATTTCCTTGTTTTTACACAGGTGCTTTGGCGGATCTGAAAAGCAGGAGGGCTCTGGGTGTGGTTAATGGAATGGAGAGGAAGAGCACTAGAGAGCCTTGATGTGCTGTTGCTAGCTTTAGTATAGAAGAAAATGGTCATTGTGTGCTTGGTTTGTTTGTGTGTAGTTGGTAGATGTTAGATGGTGTTGGATGAATGAGTTTGTGAGATGGTTTGTGTGTAAGCGCTTAAGTTTTCTCTGTTGTGTTGGATTTGGTTGGGTGTTGCAGAGTGTGTGCAGTTTGCAGCGGTTGTATGTTTATGCTGTGCTAGAAGTATGTTTGTGTTTCGTTTCATGTTTGAGGATGAGTAAGCAGGATATTGGAACATTTTGAACAGGGTTAGTGATAGGTGTCGCTTGTGCCTTTGTCTGCGTTGGTTTTGTTGGTCTGGCAGGGACCATATTCGAACAAGGTAGTTTGCTTTGTTCCAATTGGGTATCCAGGTTTCCGATCATAAGGGTTTCAGATGTTTGTGGTATTTGCTCTTGTGTTTTGTTGGTCTTTACTCTTCAAGATGTTTTTTCTGTTTAGCTTCGTGAGTTAAGGAGCCATGTCCTTAGCAGTTTCCTGATCTTCTGTTGGGCGTATTTCCTTCAGGAGTGAATTCCAACATTTTGCCAACACGGTGGAGAAAGTTGATCCCCCAAATTTCTGCTTTGCGTGTTGTGTTGATGCAAATATAATTGCTGGACCTTAGTGTTCTGTTTGTAGATGGAGATTTGTACTTGTATACATTCTGCTCCTTGGCCGTGGATTGCTCTGTGGGTTGTGCAGAGCGTTTTGAAGAAAATAATTTTTTTGACTGGTAGCCAATGTAGGGTTGTCAGTGCTGGTATGACATGTTCTCTCTTAGTGAGTCTGAGGAGCAGTCTTGCTGCCGTGTTCTGCATTCGCTGTAGTTTTTTGATGAGGTAATCTGGCATTCCGAGATAGATACTGTTCTATGTGGGAAGGTGAGGAAAGGTTGGACTTGCTTGATTGTGTGTAGGTGGACGAAGCACTTCCTTACTAATGCATTGATTTGTGGTTCGAGTGTCAGATCGTTGTCCATTACGATTCTGAGGTTTTTAACCACCTTGGAAGGTTCCAGTCGGTTTCCCATTTTGGGAGGCCATGGGATGTGGTGTTGGTTAGACAGGTTGTTGGACGTGATCATGATTTCTGTTATGCCGGGTTGAGTTTGAGGCTATTGGTGTTCATCCAGTCATTTATTTCTGTGAGGCAATTGATAATGGCTGGGACTTGTTCTCCACTAGTGTTGAGATTGTAGACGATGTGTGTGTCATCTGCGTAGTTTTAGCAGGTGAGTACATGTCTTTTGATGCGGTTGATGAGGGGGGTCATGTATATGTTGGAGAGGATTGGTGAGAGTGATGAGCTTTGCAGGTTGTTGTGCGCTGTGCTGAATTGAAGGGGGTAAGCCAAGTTGTTTCCCTTTTTTGAGTCAGAAAGGGTTTTAGCCATAGTAACACCATAGCAGCAATTGCAATACTGCTTATAAATTGTTCTTCTCAGTTCCCCCTCTAAGAACTTCATATCTCCCCATATTCTATCTTCTAAGACCCCTTTTCCTTCTTCTTTCTTGCCCCTTCTGATATCAGCAGGCCTCTCAAGGTGGCCTTGGCTGCTTCCCAGACATAACGTATAGCAGTTTCCCCAGTGTCATTTCTCTCAAACAAATCCTTGATCTCTGTTTGGGGGAAAACCCTAACAACCTAATCCTTCCTTAGTAAGTCAATGCAATACCACCTAGATTTCCATCTCATAATCCGGCCATGGGACAGAGTATGTTGTTGCATCCCGCAATAGATTTTCATTCCCCTTGTCAATCAGGACATAGGCAATTCTGGTGTAGGAGCTTTGGGGCGGCGAGGAAATTGTGTACCCCTGGTCTGGGATGGGTTCTGCGCCAAACATCACACCAGACGTGATTCTCTAAATGTCTTTGAAAAAGCCCCTGTTCCTTACCAGTTCTCCTCCCCTTTTGTGGCCCTACCTGATTTCCAGGCCAAGGTTGGGCCAAAATCAAATTAAAATCTCCCCCCATGATCCTATATATACCCTTCCGCTCATGCATCTATCCGATGGAACGCCATGTTCGAAAACAGGATCTGACCTGTGTTTGGGATGTATATCCCTATTAATGCGACATGCATCTCCCCTAAGAGACCTTTTACCATCAGTAACCTCCCCTCTATTGCTTTCTTTACATGTATTTCCTTGATCCTGTGTTATTTAGCACACAAATACCCTCTCCCCCTTCATCCTTTCTCTGTTGAAGCACACAATACTTGAACTATGCTCTTTCCCCAGTGTACACATTCCTCCCCCTGTCTCTTGGACGAACAACACTGAAATCTGTTGTTTCACAAATTCTCTCATCAGCAAAGATCTCTTGCAGGGAGAGTTGAGGCATCTCGCATTGATGGCCGCCACTCTTATCTCTTCCCTAAATAGGTTTGACATGCCATGCATAATACTTTGCGCTTTGTTGACATTGTCTGTGCACAGCCCAATATCCAGAACGTACCTCTTCACAGTACTGTATAACAACAATTTGCATTCATCCCTCTCTCCCTCCTTCTCTCCCTCCCTCTCCCCTCGCCCTGCATTTCAATGTCTTGCATCTCCCAAAAATTATACTTTCTGAGCATTCAGGAAAATCAAGAGACGCCTAGAAAAAACCTCGGCCACTAGGTCTTGAAGCCCACTTTTCTCGAGTTCCACTCCTGTCTCACATTTTCTCTCCTGTACCAGCCACCTTCCAGAATCAAACCAAATGTAGCTCTTCTACAACACATCCCCTTCTCTTCCCTTGTCTCCCCCCATGTTTCACATAATAGGAAAAAGGGAAGACACAACTGCCCCTTATGTAAGATATTGGGAGTGGAAGTCATAGGCCCTCCTATGAAGACACCAAGGCAGTTTTTCTGAATTTCATTTCCCAGGCTACCTTCTTCCTCCCGCCAGAATGACAAAAGTGTCAAGGAATCTCTCACGCTCTGCTTCATCACCTTACAACTCTTGAGATAGTGAGGGTGAGGGTCCCAGAAGTTCTTGTTAGAGTTGTGGGATTGTCTCCTGGTCCTTTACCGTATACTACTCTCCCTATGCTTCGAACATCAAAGCGAACAGGTATCCCCACCTATAAGAAATACCTTCTGAAGACAGCCAGGTTGTCAAGGGTTTGCATCTCCTGCATAGATCTAGGGTGAAAGCGGAAATATCCTGATACATATTGATGCTGGCCCCCTTCAATTTAAATACCTAACTTCTTCTTGCTACATGTAGGATAGTGACTTTGCCCCTAAAATAGTGGCACTTGGCTACCACCGACTTAGTAACATTCAATGGGCCTTGCCCACTTGCTCACGATCCAGTAAGATAGTCTTACTGCCGTAATTTCCCAGTAGGGCTCTGATCAACGTTTTTACGTTTTTTCTAGCCCTTGTGGGGTTTCTCTTCTGGCTGTTGGACACCTAGTATACGTATATTGTTCCTCCATTCTCTGTTATCGCAGTCGTCAAGTTTTCCTCGTAGCTCTCTTTCTTTACTTTCCAAATCCTTGATTTGTGCCTCACTTTTTGCCTCCAAAACCTCCACAGAAAACGGATTTTCTATTGACTCTATCCTGTCTTCCACTTTTGATATTCATCCTTTGGTTTCCACCATTGATGTCTGGACCTCAGCTTGATGGGCCTTATGCTCTACCAGTATGTTTTGCGCGTCATCCTTGCTTGCTGCCATCCCCTAGACCGCAGCCAGTGATTCGATGTCCTTCGGTTCAATCCTTTCAATCCGGCAAGCGATGTCCCACTTGACTATGTCACAGTCCAGGAATCAGATTCTGCATTCCGGTGGTAGTTCTATTGGGCCGAGCCTCTGATGCCAGCCCCGCCTCACAATTCTTTATGACCCACATCAAACACCATCTTCTTTTTTCGGCTCTCTCCATCTTCCAGGTTCTTTAAATTATTCTGCTCATCTGATCTCCTTTTTGCTTGTGCTGCATTGCTAATAGCCAGCAGTGGAGGAGCAGGGCAAGAACACCCCGCACGTCTTCAATGCTTCTGCACAACAGCCTGCAGACATTGAGCAAATCCGATGAACACCCGATGGTCCGACTACTCCTTGATGCTTGGATTTGGCTGCCCCACCATGGCTATTTTGGCCTCCAAACCCAGTCTGCCCTTCCAGTCCAAAGCTTCCAGGATTCTCACTCAGACTCCCCTCTCCAAGTGTGGCGGTTTCTGGAGATCGTCCACCTTATTGTGTCGTGCATCTCCTGCACTTCCATATCCTCCAGCGTCCCTGGGGGATTCCCCATCTTTCTTATTCTTCCTCTCACTACAGCCTTCTGATCAGCAGGGGGTGTTATCTCTCATGGGAGCACCTAGCCGGACTGTTTATCCACCGATATCTACGGGCGGCACACCCGGTCCCTAGCCTTGCTCCTACCCAGTCAGCTCTGCTGGAGGCCTCATTCGGCAGCACCCAGCCATGTTCCAAGCCCGCCCTCTGTACTGCGGGACTTCAAGCTGCCGAGCAGACAATCCAGTCCGCATTGGGTGGGGGGTGGCCGCGATTGTCATCTGCAAGTGTTTTCCTTCCTTTCTGAGCTCATGGAGACGGGCAGATCTTCATTTTAAGACAAGGATCTCTGGAGGCTCATGCAGCCATTACCGTCCATGTCCACTAGTGGTCTCCTGTTGCCATTTTTAAAGGTGTTCGGAGATCACTTGACAGATGGTGATTTTTCTGATGTTATGAATGCTATGAGTAATGGTGAAATTCCATGGCAGAAAACTAAAAATGCCTTTCTTGTGGCTATGGTTTAATAGTTAAAGCCCTGATTTTAATTACTGTTAATTGGGTGCGAGTGTTGTGATCAAGCATTGCATGTGGAGGATAGTGGTTTTGAAGCACCAGTCTTTCATCTACAAGGGATCCTATAAGCCCTAGCTATTTCTGATGGAAGACAGGCAGCAGTCACGGCAAACTTCAAGTGAGAAAGTCCCGTGCCTCGTTCTGGAAAGTTGCGGGGCAGTGACTTAGTGGGTAAGGTTCCACCCTTAGCCAGTGAATGTTAAGAGGTCTGGGGGAGGTGCCCATGCCACATTGGCCTGTTCCCACTACCGTGCCACAGGTCACACTCAGGGGCACATTCCATTCCCACCACATTGGTCCAACAGGAAGACGAGCCCTAGCAGGTAAGACTCTGTCTAGTCAGCACCAGTGTTCAAAGAGCCCGCAAATCCTCTGCACTACGTCCCAGTCAAATTTGTTAATGAGATTCGGAGTCAGAGTAGCTACAATCATCAGAATGAAGGCACTACTGTAGTGCCTGTCACGGTCTAATATGTACGTTTAAAGGAAAGGGATTAACTACGTGCAGCATTCCATGACGTACAACCTGATATAGATAAGTATCTAAAAAAAAAACAGTTTGTTTCCTTTAGTGTTCACCAATAGAATGGTGAGCTTCGTACCATCCTTAGCTAGCAGAACATTTCTGCATTTACAAAACCTGCAGACGTTCTGACGTGACCATGCACAACCTAAGAAGGAAAAGTGGGGCTGTACTTCCAAACAACACATGAAAACAACAGGGAACAGTGAGAAGGCAACCATTTTGATTGATTGAGTTACTGTGTGAGTATGAGAAGTAACTGCCTGTATCTTGACATAACAGCAATATTAGATGAATCTGTCATTTAAGCAGCATATTTTCGGGGGATAAGATTGAACAAGACATCCCTCTCACTTTTTGTACTCACTAGCCTCTGCATGAATACAGCATACAAATAAGAAATTAAATTGCGACAGCATCAGAGTACCTTCCACTGAGTGGATGCAATGCTGCTTTACCATTCTGAGATTTCTTCTCACACAAGTTGCAGATTTGTTATTGGACTAACTGAAAAATCTATGCAGAGATGGAACAAACCATTCTCCTACGAAGATCCGCAGAACTCTTCATCAGATGTTGCAGAGTTAAATGATTTGTAAAGGAAAGCCACAGCACAGATAATTCTCAAAACGACAAAAAAGAACATTTCATTGGCTGGAGGAACAGAGTGAATGGAATGTGGGTCTGAAATTGCTTTCTTATCTAAAAAGCCATACAAACTCCTGGAAGTAGGGGACATAGGGGGTTGAAAACTGTAAACATTCTCAGAGTTGCATTTAATGGAAAGAAATGAGAAAAAACTGATCCTTTTCACATGTAACCATTAAGATAGGTGCAAGAAATCTTAAGGTGGCCACTGCTAGATTCCTAAAATTACTGATGTTATTTTAAAAGGCGAGTGAGAGGTTTGAAAACACATAATCAGGAAACAGGGTCAGTTTGCATTTTAATCACAGAGTCTAAAAAGTGTTTTGCCGCCCTTAAGTAGCATCAGGTCGTTTTATTGATTCCAATGCAGCAGCAAAGGCTCCGTGGCTGGTATGCAATTTGACACTAGAAAACTGCAGTCTCTAATGTTACCTCACTACGCCTGACACTTCACAATGGCTTCCTACCTTCCATACAGTGTGGCAAATGAAAAAAACGTTACCCATTTTGGACGGTGCAGTGTCCGCTGTTATCTTTACTTTACTTTAATCATTTATAAAGTGCACCACATGACCCGGAGGCTTAAGGGCGCAACATAAAAACATAAGCATAACAAAAGGGACAGAAGACACAACAAAAGACACAGAAAATCAGGAACCACCTAGGACTAGAAACTGGAAAAACATCCTATCTAAATAACAACGTCTTCATCTTTTTTCTAGAGATTGTCATATATTCAAACTCAGCTTGTCTCATTCTCAGTAATGGGTGCCAAACATTTGAGGTTATACGCCCCAAGATTTCTGTTGTGGGTGCCCTGTGCCCCACACACATTAGGGATCTTGAACAGTAGTGTCTGGCAGCTGTTGGTAAGAAATGTTGCTGGAGGCGAGTCTTTTGACTGTGATTTCACTGCAGGACCGGGGCTCAAAGTTGGCCATAGTGTGTCATAAATCCAGTATCAATGTTAAGACTGCTGTGTTTTAGGTTAAGCATCTTCAGGTACTTGAGCTTTCACATTCTTCTGTGTCTGGTATTTGAGAGGCCACCTTTTATAACTATCACCAATAGATCCTGCAATGAATGCCCATCCTGTGTGAAGCGTCGGCTCACTGGTATTTCAGTGTTTGTGGTTTGAGATGGTGTATCTATGTGGGTTCATGCTATCACACAGCTCTTTGCAGCTCTCACCCACGTAATTCCCTAGAATTATTTGTTTGCATTGGGTGAGGTATACAACATTGGATGATCTGCAGTTGTATGTCCCTTGTATCTGTATTGTTAGGTTCTGCAGGGTGGTTATGGCAGATCTGGTGCAGATGTGTTGGCATCTTTTGCATCTCCTGATGTTGCAAGGGTACGTTCCAGGTCTTTCTTGTTCTTGCTCTAGTGGAAATGTACACCCAATCAAAGATTTGATTCTACTAATTTGTTCTTTTATTGGTTTTACTAATTATTATTATCATTTATTATTTATTACGATTTTTAAAGTGCGCATCAGCCCTGTGGCATTGTGGAGCTGTTACAGTAAGTATGTTACAGATAACAGTGGAAAGCATCATTGCTGGTTACAGTGGATTAAAGGAACAGTACAGAAAAAGTGCATACTTAGTTACATTTGTCAGTGGGCATAGCTGTGTCAGTTGAATAGTGTGGTTTTAAGGACTTTGTGGAAAATGGAGAGGGAGGTTTTGGCACGGAGGGCGGTGGGGAGGGCATTCCAGAGTTTGGGGTCTTGATAAGGGAAGCCTATACCTCCAGCTTTAGCTCTTTTGACTCAAGGTATGTGTTGTAGGTTGGTGTGGTGTGTCCTCGTGGGGCGTGGGGAGGTGTCGCGGTTGATGATTTCGGAAAGATAAGAGGGGGCAGTGACGCTAAGGAATTTTGGGTTAAGGTCAGAGTCTTCAACGTTATTCGTTCCTTAACCGGAAACCAGTGGGCATCTCTCCTATCTTGGGTAATGTGATCACGCTCTGAGCGCGTTTTTCTGCACTGTCTGAAGCCGATTTAAGTTTTTGTCGGAGGTACCTACTAAGAGGGCATTACAATAGTCCAGCTTGGGGCCTAAGGTAGCTCTGGCGATGGAGAGGCAGTTCTGTTTGGTTAGGTATGGTTTGACCGCGCTAATTAGTTTGGTGGTGTGAGCGGAGGCAGAGGCAATAGCATTGACCTGTTTGTTCATGGATAGAGTGGCATCTAGGTTTACTCCTAAAGTCTTTACAGAAGGGGAGACTGGGATGGTAGTATTCTCGATGCAGAAGTTAGCATATTAGGGGTGGAGTTGGTTAAAAATTTCTTGTGGGCCATGTTAGGCAGAATCCCGTGCAGTGCCCTTAGGGACCACTAGACACAATTAAGACTACAATTGGTAATACAAGTTCACCTTTGGTACAAGCCTGTACTACTATGTTAAACTGGTAGCAGTAGCGGAGCAGCCAGGCTTATCTCAAGAGTATATGAGCAGTAGCAGAGATTACACAAAGGGACCGCAATTACTGTGACTCAAGCAAACACTGACTCAAGGTTTTAGGTAAAAAATATAAGTACATTTATTTTTAAACCATCTGTAAAACACAACACTTCTATAAATTCAAAACCACACGTAAAATACACTACAAACAACCAATTCTCTTGGCACAGAATAACTCAAGGTAAGTACCTTATGTTTTGGCGGACCGGTGTTGTGAAACAAAAGACGTTACCAGGAACACATATGCGATCACTTTTTGACATTTCGGTCGTATTAAAGAAATGCGTATCCGCTGCAAGAAATGTTACCGGGGCAAAACACCCTTAGCACCTGGGTTAACCAGAGAGAGTTGGGGGGCAAAAATCATATGCAATACTTTTGTCAAGGCAGACAGAATCAGAGAACACTCGCTGACAGAAATACAAAAGTCAATAGGCCGGTGAAAGTGTCAAGTGGAACCGGGTTCCTGTTGTCGAGGATCACACAGTCAGACAGTTCAAGATTGTAACGTTGCCAGGAATACTTGGATATTGTCAACAGAGGAGGCAAAAGTTATAAGAAAGAGGGAAGACAAGGGCAAGCCTTGGAGAAGGAAAAAAGGGATTCACCCTAGTTCCTCAAGCATAACACACTACCTTATTCAAGAAAGAAGCTGGTGCCACGGCAGTTGTTCCTGGCAGTTTCCTGCAGACCCGCGGTTCCTGGAGCTTTGGTAAGAAGGAGGACGTCTGGAGGGGTCTGCACCACACAGGGATGAAGCCAGCAGCAGCGACGGTGAATAAACAGTGCGCTCTTTTAAAACAGGAGAGGCTCTTCAGATGGCTATCCGGACCACTACAGCAGGGTGCAGAGATTTCGCCAAGAAGAGGATCCTATGGCTGTGGAAGATGAGCTGGTTGACCCCACCAGGCTAAAGGGAAGAAGACTCCGGACTTGATCTTCTCTGGTCGTCGGAGGGTAGATAGCTCAGGACTACAGCAGGGCTTCACCGGGACGGGGGAGTTGCAGCAGCCGTCGTCTTCTCCACTTCTTTTCAGTTCCTTGTAGTTCAAGTGGCGACTCTGACTTCCAGCCCAAGAGTCCTGCCTTTTATGCGAAAATCCCCCATTCACACAGCCTGGCTATCAATCACCCAGCAGGGGGGTTGTCCAGCCCGGACAACCACCTCAGCCAATCATGGCAAAGATGCGACTTGGGTTTCCTAGGATACCCTGTGCAGGGGGTGACTACACCCCTCCCTCACATTCAGCCAACCTAGACACCCAGGCACCCAGAGGAGGGCTTCTCGGCAGAAGCCCTCCAAAAGACGGTGAACAAAGAAGGCAAACCTGGTTTGCTGCGCAAAGTAAAACACAAGAAGGACTTTAACAAAAAGAAATGGCGAATAAACCCAAACGGAGCCAAAAGAAAGAGTATTTGGTCAAGCGGGTTTATGTTCGAGGCTAATATACTAGCCTAAAACAATACCACGTTTATATAGTATAATCGCGGTAGAAAAGTTAGCGTAGATACCACTGCCACCAGCCAAGTCTAAATGTTAAAAGAGCAAAACAAGGCTCTAGGAGGTACAGATACAAAGGGGTAAGAAGTAATCCTTTCCAGTACTCCATGTAAGATGGGGTGTACTGGATCTGTGGTTAAAGGACTAAGTAAAGTTAATGGCAACTTTAACCTTTTCTGGGGGACAGTAGTCAGCCCCAGAAATGGAGTCGGTGGGAAGTCTAAAAGACAACCCTGTGTCACTGCACTGAAGGTGCTATGTAACACACAAAAGAAGGGGGTCACTGGAGTGGTGTACTCCAGAGTCCAAAATCACAAAAACAGAGGAAATACACATGGCAAAACATGGGTAAGAGTGGGGGAAAAGCTCACACTTTTACCAAGTGGAATAAATGAACTCCAGAAAGAAATCCAGCAAAGCTGTTGGGGGACTCACTAGGTGAGGGAAATTAGCCATAAAATGAGAATTCTCCCTAACAGGCCAATGATGATGATCTCGGTTTTGTCTCCATTGAGACATGAACCGTTTGTGGCCATCCAAGCCTGAATGGTGGAGTAGATTTCAAAGAGGGCTGCTGAGTTGTGATCGTAGGCGCCAGTGAGAGGGAGGAGGACTTGAGTGTCATCAGCATAGTTTGTATCACCTATGCCGAGGGAGTCAAGTTTGTCAAAAAGGGTTTGGTGAACAGATTGTAGAGTGTAGGGGAAGTGCAGGAACCCTGTGGAACACCGCAGTGAATGGTGGTGGGGGTGGCGTTAGCTGTGTCTGAGAATACTTTCATAGCTCTACCTTCTAAGAAAGAGGGGATCCAGGAGGTGGCATGGTTAGAGAAGTGGGCTGCGCTAGTGTGGTGGGAGGTGAGAGTTTTGTGATCTACGAGGTTGAATGGGGCAGATAGGTCTAGTAGAAGTAGGAGGGCTGGTTTTCGGTGTCCATTATTTCAGTGATTTGGTTCTTTAAATCCAGGAGGGCCGATTTCGTGCCATAGCCTTTGCAGAACCCTGATTGCCTTTTTTCCTGAGATTGAATGAGTTTCCAGGAAGTGCTGGATTTGGTTGTGGATGGCATTGTCGAGGATTTTGCGGAGGAAGGGGACAGCAGTGATGGGATGGTAGTTGCTAGGGGATGATGGATCTAAGGATGTTTTCTTGAGAAGGGGACGTACCCAAGCTTCTTTGAGGTCAGCAGGGACAATATATGAGGTGAATGATGCATTAATGAATGCTGTGATAAGTGGGACCAGGGAGTCAGCACTACCTTTAATGATGTTGAGTGGGCAGATGTCACCTTTGCATGTGGAGGGTTTGATGTGTTGTAAGAGTGCAGCGACTTCTGATTCAGAAACATTTTTGAATGTGAAGATAGGAGGGGTAAGCTTCTGTGTAATGACAGGAGGGAGGTCGGCTGTGTCTGAGTTGGACAGGAGGGAACGCTGGGATCGAATTTTGTCTTGGAGCAGTGAGATTTTATTAAGACAAGCTTCTTTTATACTGTTACACCAGGCTTGGTCGTTGGCTGTTTCATCAGGGCTAGCAGGAGGAGAGGTGAGGTCTTTGGAGATGGTGAATACTTAATGATAATTAGATATCTTTAACTATGTATTAATAACCTAGTGTTGCTTCCAGGTGGATTGTCAAGCCAAATATGGTTTAAAAAAGGAAAACATATGTATGTACAAGCTTAGACAACACGTGTTTGAATGATTGATGAATAAGGACGTTTTTGGATATTCTTGCTCAAACAATATGTGAGGACACAGAGGAAGACTATTTTGTAACTAACAAGTGCCTAATGAAATTGGCCTTTGCAGACACTAAATATAATTTCTTACTCTAGATATAATGCAACGTATTGTTCGTACAGATCATAAGGGACCCTACCTACACTGTAAAGACTTTCAAAAGTGACCCTGTATGCTAAAGATTTTAACATACCCTGTATGAACCCCTGAAGAAGGTTCAAAACATTATTTTAGTGGGACTACAACATGTAGGGCATAGGGCAATTTAGTGATCAGGGTATTAACAAACGTATACATTGGTAAAAGGGTAAAGAGCAATACGTTCTGAGGGACCTTTCTTGATCAGATAGTATTGCAAAATAAGAAGTTGGCGATTCCATTTTTAGGTTTTATATTTTTGATATATGTTGTGGAGGGTCAATTATATATGATCATCATGTACATAAACTGAGGAGTTGTTTGATGACATTTGTGATTCTTAGCATAAAGTGTGCAATAATAAATAAATAATTGTTTGTTAAAAAAAAGGCAGTGCATGGTCCAAACCCCTGAGTTTCTAGTACCCCCAGGTGCCCTCAGAGAAACGACCCAATTACAGTTGTTGCTCAATTTCCAATCATAGGAGCAGACTTCCAAGGAAAGACCCAGCAATGAGGATGAGGAGGGTGAACATTATAAATAATTCCAGCCCCAGTTGCTGGGTATGGGTGTTATGAGGAGGAGGCTCGTGTCCGGAGAAGGCCGAGGACTACAGAGCAATGAAGGAAGCAGTGTCTAGAGGGATGGAAAAGGATGAAGAGTTGGAAGCAATGGAGAGCAGGAAGTGGTGAAGGGAGCTCAGAGGAAAGTTAATAATATCAGGAGGGGAGATTGAGCAGAAGGAGGTGGTGGTGGGAGCTAGAAGGCCACATTTATATTTGGTGAACAGACCAGTAGGGAAGACTGAGCAGATGTAGGTTTGTGGCAAATATGTTTAAGGAGGAGGTCATAACATCAGGAGGGGAGAGTGGACAGACGGAGTTGGTAGTGAAGAAAATCAAGGCAGAGGTGATAACGTGCAAGGGGATAGTCAGAAGAAGGAGGTAGTCCTATGGAAGGTCAAGGAGGTGGTGGTAGCATTAGGAGGTGAGTGTGCCAAAGGAAAGGGTTGGGAGTAGAGAAATGGAAGGAAGATCTGGAAACATCATAGGGCAAGGATGTACAGGAGGAGGTGTCAGGAAAGAAGAAGCAGAAGGAGGTGGTGGTAACAGAGAAGGATGCAGGATAAGAAGAGCTGGTGGAAATTAAAGGGTCAAAGAGAGGGGGTGACAAGTGAAGGAGGATAGGTTTAGGAGGATGAGATAACATCAGGACCCAGACATAGGAAGGAGGAGATATAAAGAAGAGGAGAGGGGAAGGTAGTGAAACCACGGCCAGAATGTTCTGAGGAAATCAGGGCCTGGGAGTGAAGCAGAAGCTGGCAAATCCTAGGAAGAGAGTGGTACAGAGGCAGGTGAAGGAAAGCAAGAAGATTAAGGAGTGAGGAAGACTAGGGCATAGACAGCCAGAATAGGAAGGTTCCAGCAGGTGGGGACAGCCAGGTTACACTCAGCTCGACCCAGGGACCTCTCGCTAGTTCTCCCTGCCAACTACCACCCATATGCTCACAAGACTTGGAGCGAGAGTCAGTTATGAGGTGTGTGGTGAAGCAAGCCACCAGGGACTTGTCTAGTCCGACTTCTAACCGATGTTCCTCTCTGAGTGTGGATGAGGATGATCCCTTGGGCTCACTGTTCAACCGAGGGATGCTGTAATCCACCACTAGCAGTCACTGTGAGGGATGTTGGCCTGCAGAACTACACCTCCTAAGATGCCTTATGATGTGCACCCGAAGCCTGGGGAGCGGAGCAAGTGTCGAGTAGTTTTTAGAACATGAATTCCGTCAAACTGTGGCATGTGTGATTCACTGAGAACCATTTCATGAACTTTATGTGAAGGATCACGAGAGACAGCTTGCCTACTCCGTGATCCAGCATGGCCCAAGCCTCGGCAGAGTGGAGGGACTGCAGAACACAGAAGAACCGCTCACCATGTAGAATAAGGTTCCAGAATGGCACTATACGCCACAAAAGCCTTTACAATCTTGACGACCCTCATTAGTGATAATAAATACTATGAAATAATTACCCAATCTAAAAGCTACACCAATAATAACAAAACGAGGGAAATTAAGGAGTCGCCTGGGAATAACCAATCAGATTTGAGAATACAAACTAAGATGAGGAATAACACATCAGGAACAAGATTGGAAGCCAATAACCATTCCAGGGTATATAAAAGGAACTGGGAAAGTTCACTTAAAGAGATAATCCCACAGGAGGCAGACGGGTCCACGTGTGTTTCTGTGTGGGGATCCCTGGAGCAAGGAACCGAAAAAGGAGTATGGCTTGGAACAAAGCTGTGATAATCTAGAGGAAATCTAGAACATAGGGGCTGCAAGCATTCCAGGCCTCGAGGCCCTGGAAAGAGAAGCTGACGTGAGTGCTTGGAAAACACCCCCAAACCTTTAGAACATTGGAAGACCTAATCTTGAGGCTATCCTCCTGCAACTGTAAGGTAAAATGGGAGAAGGATCTGAACTATGGAGGAGGGTGACAAAATATTGGCTGCCTGACAAAAACCCTAATGAGGGAAGAGAAATCTCAATGATTGTTATTGTGAATACTGGCAGAAACCCCAGGGTCTAGGTGGGGCCAGTTGTAAATCCTAACAAAGCCAAGGCCTGGGAGTGATCTGTTGTGAATCCTGGAAAACTCAAGGGCTGAGAGTGACGTCTTTTTAATTTTGAGAAACAGAAGCTCTGAAAGATACCTGTTGTGAAATCTATGAAACCGAAGGTCAGAGAGTGTCCTGGTCTTAATCCTGAAAAAGGCAAGGTCTGTGACCTTTATGATCTGTTTCGACTCCTGACAAACTGAAGGTCTCATAGTGACCTGTTGAAATATCCTCATAAAACTGAGCTCTGGGAGAGGCCTGCTGTAAACCCTGACAAACCAAATAGTTTGGAAAATCCTACACAAGATGGTTGCAAGGCTGAGGAAAAGCATGAAGGAGAGAGAAACATGGATCCTGACACCTGGAGGACGTCTTTGCATACAAGAGGAAAGCAGAGAGGACTGGCAGAGAGACCGGACTATGAGTAACTGCTGCAAGAACCTTTGCAAAACAGTACTTTGTGTTTTGTAGTGTTATGATGGGGTTGGACTTGAATACTAGGGTTTTAACTTTTGTTTTAGGAAAAAATGTATGAACATTTTTGTTATTAGTTTAGGGTGATCAGAAGGCCAAAAGATTTTTTAAAATTAGGTGTTGGAACTTTTCATTGGCTTTCCATTTTGAGACTTTGTAGGATAGCGCATCTCAAAGTGAAAGAAGGACTTGTAAGAATAGTGTAACACCTTTATGATTTGAACTAGAATGGTGCTAAGATACGTGTAAGAACCCCCTCCTCAACGTGTGTTAATAGAGCCTGTGCACTATTTACTTTAGGACATTCTAGATGGCTTGCAGTTCCTCCACTAGACCACATAGGCATTTGTCCAAGCTTTATCCATCTAGACCCTATTAGGAAAGCCATTCTGTTGAACCACCAGATGCCAGGGTCATGTGTGTCATTGATCAGCCTTTCCACAGATTTGGGATCCCCGGAAAGCCTGCATGTAGACCAGACAGAAGAAGAGGGTTTGGGACCCCCATAAGCACGCAAGGCCAGTGGAGGGGTGGTTAAGCAACCTCAATTAACTGTGTGGACTCAGATATTGGATTCAGGGGACTGAAGGCCTACTTGCACGCATCAGGCAGGCCAGAGATTCAGAGAAGAGCATTCTGGCAATCGTTTCTTTTTGGGGGATCCCAATTTTGCTCTTTATTTGGCCCCTTCCAATACATAGTCCCTAAATAAAAATTCCAAATCAATAATACCTGTCTCTGTGCCCTTCTTGATCCCAATTGTCCTATGCGACATTCCAAATTACAGGGTCAGAGGGTCTCAAGCATTCTTCCTGCGGTTCAGTAAAGTTTATGGGGGTTCAAAAACTAGTCGAACTGCCACTGAATTGCTCTGAAACTCACTGCAAGCATCAAACATCAACAGAAGTGTGAGACAACTGTAGAGATGCAAAGTGATTTGAGGTGAATAAGGGCAAGTTCAAGGCACTTCACAGGTCCCAATGCCACAGGAATACAGCTCAGTAGGTTAACAGGCCTATTCCAGAAACCTTTGTCAACGTGTAGATCACTGGTTTGAATGCAGAGACTCTGTCTTTACCCCTTTGAAGTCGAAGAAATGTGCACCATCGAGTTGAAAAGTAATGTCTTTTATTGTCAAAATACTACTCCATTTTTGGTTTGCGGTATGTCAATATAACATTCCTTTCTATTGTTCTTTGGTAAGACAGCTCAGTGGGTTAATAGACCTGCTGCAGACTTCTGTTTACAAATCACATATCAAAGGTTTGAATACGGGAACAGAGACTCAGCCTATCACGCTTCTGACTATCACGCTTCTGAAGTTAATAAAATTATTATCACTGAGTTGGGAAATAACCTCTACTACTTTGTCAAGAAACAATATCATTTGGGATGTGTGATATATTAATATAGCCTTCCTATTACGATCTACACTATGAATGCACAAGACAAAGACTCGCAAAAGAAAAACATAAGCCACTACATATAACCGTTCTTGAGTTGACCACAACCAACTAGTTGGTCACCAACACTAACATATCTATTCAGGGTCATGACTTAAGATGGCTTTACTTATAACCGTTCTCAGGATATGAACCGTAACAGCCAGTTGGTGTTAGCTTTACTCTATAATCATTCTTCAGTTATATGAAGATAAGTAGAGACTTTTGGTGCCGGGTTACAAAAGGTATATGCAGCACAAACCTTCTATAACACATACATTATTGTACGTACAGCCGAAAAGGTTGCTGATACTCACACATGCATCATCGATTTTTGTGGTGCATTGGAGCAGACTCTCCTTGTGAGTGTATTCCTTCCCAAGCATACCCACTATGCTGAAATAATGTGTGGGAAAGAACTGTGAGATTGTATCCTCATTGTGCCGGCAATCCCATTGCGTATGCGCAAGTGTTCGCAGTCTTTGCAGCAGCTCTGGTGCTCGTGCTTGCTCTAAAAAGCTGTATGCTGCTCACAGCTTCTGGAACCTAGCATTGGCTTTCTATACAATATCTCCTTTGCACAGTACATTTGATCGGTCATGCTATGAAGTCTAATTACACCCAGATGTTCTGTTTGGCAGTTGTTCTAAGCAAGGACAAATAACTCTTTATGAATCATTTTTAATTTGGGCTATTGTGTGGCAATGAAAGCGCTACCATAAAAGCCGAAACTATTGTCATTAACATACAAGCTCCAAATATGGGCTTTGAAAGTGGGTGTGCAATGCTTTTCCAATGGGGATGACATTTGAGGAGGGATACACAGTTGTAATCCCACCCATTCCCTGCCCCTAGCCAAAGCAATCTCAGAACTCTTTGATTTTGAGTGAGCTGTACCATGGAGGGAGCCATCTTGGATGACTGTCTATAAGGGAGCTCTCCGGAAACAAGCCGGCCATCTTTGAATGGTAAATATACCATGCATCTTCCTATCCGGTGGGACACAAAGGCCAAAACTGTTGGCTTTGCCAATGCTGGTTATTTCTGTACTTGGTCATTTTAACATTTATATTTTGTATTTATTACATTTTTATATAGTGCTTTACGCCAAAGCGCTTTACAAGAGAACCAAAGAGAATACAATAAGCATTGAGAAACAACATGTGAATCAAGTAACAGAAAGCAATACATGCAACAATTTACAACAGTTTATGTAACATGAGTGGTGTGAGACTGTAGTGAGAGAGGCGATAAGAAGGAGTTAGGATGGGAGGTAGGATCGAGAGAGGTAGCAGAAGTGGTCAGGTTGGGGATTGGAGGAGATGGGATTTTAGAGAAGTGCGGAAGGAAGGGTAGGAGGGGATAGAGCGGATAGGGAGAGGGAGATGGTTCCAATGGAAAGGAGCAAGAAGTTGGAATGAACGGAAACGGGATGGGGCGCAGGGAGATGGAAGAGGAGTGAGCAGGAAAAGTTCAGCAGAGTGGAGGGGTAAGAAGGGGAGTAGAAAGTGAGGAAAGAGGAAAAGTAGGGTGGAGCAAGGGATTTGAAAACGAGACAGAGGAAATTAATTTTAGCTGGGAGTGAAAGGGAAGCCAACCTAAGGAGGAGAGAGAAGAGGAGATGGAATCAAATGGTGAAAGTAGAAAGAGGGAGCAGATAGCAGAGTGGTAGATAGATTTAAGGGGGGTTAAGTGATTGGAAGGGAGACCAAAAAGGAGAGTGGAGCAGTAGAAGAGCCTGGAGAAGACGAGGGAGGACACTAGGAGTTTATTATATAGCATGGAAAGTTAGGAAGGGATGAATTTTACGGATGTTATAGAGGTGGTAGCGGCAAGATCTGGCAGTGAGAGAGATATGGTGGGAGTGGGTGAGATTAGAATCTATGTGAAAGCCAAGAATGTGGGCATGGGGAGAGATGGGGAGAACGGAAGGGGGGAAGAGAATAGATGGTGAGGGGGAGGGAGGAGGATGTGTCTTAGCAGGGAAGAAAAGGACTTCTGTGTTGTCCGTATTGAGGGTTAGAAAGTGAGAGGACATCCAAGAATTAATTGCAAAGAGGCAGGAACAGAGCTTAAGGTGGATGTCAGAGGTGAAAGAAGAGAAGGAGAGGAAGAGTTGGGTGTCATCAGCGCAGAAATTGTGTGAGACATCGGAGGAGGAGATGATAGGAGCTATGAAGGAAGTGTATAGAGAGTAGAGAAAGGGGCCAAGGACTGAACCTTGGGGAACACCATGATTGAGGGGCTAGATAGGGGAGGTGCTACCGCCCCAGGAAACAGCAAATGTGTGGTTGGAAAGATAGGAGGAGAACCAGTTAAGAACAGAGTGTTTAAAGCCAAGGGAAGAGAGAGAGTTTAAGAGTAAAGGGTGGTCAACAGTAAACAGTATCATATATATATATATATATATATATATATATATATATATATATATACACGTATATAATATTACAACATTGTTGTAATATTGTAAAGGTATGTTGTGCACCATACACAAATAAATACAAAAATAAAAAAGTAAAAAATGTCGGGACATCTACAATTTATGACCAGTCCAGCGACAGGCTATCTGGCTCCTTATAGCTCTTTATGCTTTGGTTCAATATCTCTTGTATTTCTCAAGCACCAGACCCAGCGTTTCCAGTCTGCTTCTCTCTATGGGCTGATTGTATTTCTCCTGCGTGACAGAGGTTTCGTTTCTCTAGTTTGAATGAATGAAACGTATCATAAGCTCTTCCGTGTGGTATTTGGAAGTGGCAATCCGTTGATTCTCTTCTAGCGACTGGAAATTCAGGCTGATAACAGACCTACAATGCTGTTTGTCCCCTGGTGTCTGATATATGTGCCTGCCAGGCAGCATCAGTCTTGCCACTACGCGCACGTTATCCTTCACAGATGACGGTCGCCAAGCCTTGTCAGCCGCAGATACACACTGTGCGCGTTACATATGCATTTCCAGAACTCCTGGCAGGCCCGCGATCCCCTTCTAAGACCCTCTCTTTAATAACACGTTAAGTGCCTTCAATCGCGCCACAGTCTGTGCCTCACCCCCATCGTGTGCATTAACAATGCAACTATCACAACAGGGGAAAAACCGGATTGGTTGACCAACCGCGAGACAAGACTCACAAGACATTTCAGAACATATTTTTGTAAATGACTTAAGAAGTGAATTTTTCCAGTTACCGAAATACATATGTTTAGAGCAAATGTCCAGTGGGAAATTGACACGGTTGCATCATGCTGAGAAGTACAAGCTATTTTTTGTCTGTTTGCGGTTTTAATCACTTGTTGTTAGGGGTCGCGAAATCACAGCAATTGTCTGGCCAGACCCTGTTCATTTGAATCACAAATGTCCTCGCTTTTTGTTACTTTCCATATTGAAGACATGTGTGTTATCATACGTGAATCTAACATTTTTAGAGACCCCAAGAGAGAGATTACAACGCCGTTAGGTGTGTCTACCAAATAATATCCAAACATGTATGTTCATGTTCACCCAATGCCCAAGTCAGTGCCTGTACAAATGGAGTTTAGCATCTGAAGCCAAAGATGCGCGATTGGTTGCAGTAATTAATGATTTGCTGCAATAGAAACAACAGGTTGGCACTGATCACAGCAACTGGTGTGCATCAATCTCCCATGTGTGCTTAAGGAGCTGTAATCGTCACCTGCCATTTGCGGTCAGATCGTCTCTGCTTACACGCTTACCATAGCTGACAAGTTACCCAGGACCACAATTTCATTAGAAGATGGCCACACTGACCTGTTCCACCTAAGGGAAACGAGATACTCAGGTCAAGTAAATAGCACAAGGTTTACACAATTTCACACGTTTTTGCTTATGTGCAGCATTTTTTAACAGTGCCATTTACCCAATAGTGCTATCATTCCCATGTTGTTTCCTTTTTTAGTTTGAGCTATGAGGTGGCGCGTGTGCCACATGTATGCTGAACCTATTGCCTTAGAGTACAGAAATGGAGAAGTAGCAGATGAGGAGGGACACACAGCTTGGAGGTGCTGTTTGGTTATTTGCCCACCTATTGACTGCCCATGGCCATGCTAATCCCTATTGCTAAGCCCACACAGTTCCTGCCACTCCCCACCCTAAACACTGCCTCATGGTAACTATCTGAGCATGCTTTAATCAAGCCTCACCATCAAACGTTGCCTGCCAGTTATTTTTTACGAGTTGCCTTCCTAGAATTAGACTTAATTGGACTTGTGAAATAAAATGCCTTAACCACGTCTGCGTTCAGCTACTCGATTTATAAGCTCTATCAGTGTCCTTCACTGAAGCTCTGTTAAAAACTATAATGGGCAAAGCCAACAGTTTTGGCTTTGGTATAAGTATAAGACATTTGCCAGGCACTGCAATTAGATGTCAATGTACTCGTGCCATTGTGCGCCAGCTACAATCAATGGTCAGTTAATACCACTATGACAGTGCCTTGTGCGCCAGCTACAATCAATGGTCAGTTAATACCACTATGACAGTGCCTTTCTCATGCCTGAACAAAAGCCCAAACTGTTGGCACTGCCAATGCTTGTTTAATGTCTGCTCCTGACTGAATGATGTGTGCATAATGCACTTCGTCTGAAGAAGGGTTTCAAAAACTTTAGATGAAGCGTCAATGTGTGTTCTTGCTAAGACCAAGTGTCAAAAACAACTCCTGCTTGTAATAAACCTTAAAACTGACACTTTATTTTGTCTGTTTATTTTTTTAAATGTCATATCACCTGAAACCTTTTAGAGGGGCTCTTGTAAAAATGTTGCGAAGTTGGCCCTCTGAGTTCTGTGAAATTTGGTAGATGAAGTCACTGGTAGCCGAATTCTGCGGGTGTGCACTCCCTTGCCCGCTTTAGACCAGCACTCCCAATACAGTGTAAACACTGCCAGGAAAGAGGGCTGCTTTCACAACATCTGCCCACTTATAAAGGGGGGTGAGGAGATCCCTGGCGACCCCCTGGTGTATTGGGCATGCCCAGTACACCTCATACATGATCAGACACTGGCGGGGGGATGGGTGGGGGGGCGGAGGGTGAGAGGCAGGGAAATGAGCTTCAGGGGCACCAGCGTGGGTTTACAACTGAGCTGAAATATATTTATGAAAACCTTCTGGAATAGACATAAAATCAACCAAAAAAAGACAAGTCTGAAATGTGTTTGTTTCAATCAAAGTCCTGTATTTCTGGATATCACAGCATGAGAAAATTGGGTACTGGGGGTCTGTGCCTTAAGTAACAAACACAGAAGCCCAAACACCTCCAACCACTCCAAACCTTACATGCTTCTAAAGATTTCAGCTTACCACTTATAAGAGCAAAGAACGACCCCCCCACCAAATCATCAGAGAATACTGAAATGCTAACACATTCCACTAGGGGCCTCACATAGACAGTTCCTCGGGTTGGAGGACAATTGGCCCCGTGGCAGTACCACACGTGCTACGGCGGGAATTGCACCCCATCATTCTGTGCCACTCAGCAGAGGCGTGGCATCATGAAGGGCAGCGAGTGCCCAGGCATCAAGCGACACATATCACGTCGGAGGTCAGCCAAGGGTGGGAGGTCAGCCAAGGGTACAAAGCGAGTTTCAGAAAACTTATTTATAATGGTAGAACACGTCACTTTGGCAAAGGTAATATCATTTTTGGTGTTTGGCCGCAAGGACACTTCGTTATCCCCTGAAAACCTACATATAAACAGTGGCAGGCATGTGAAAAGACCGATGCTCCATTCCGACAGGTGCTTCTGAGAAGTGGTAGGGCTGGGGCAGGCTTAGTCACATATGAGAGCTGGGTGAGTGCTGCTCCCACACCATTTGCCTCTGTGGTGCACAGCACTTTTTCTTTGTCTAAAATGGTATGGACAGAGCAGGGAGGTTATCAGTGTGGTTCCCCCTTCTCAATTAAGAGTGTGTTGGGTTTCTGGGATTGTAGGTGAGATGGGTGGGAGCCCTGAGTTGGGTAGGGGCAGGCCTATTCAGCCATACCCCTCAGGTGGGGTCTTGACACCTGTCACCACCTCAGCCTAGCATTCACAGAGATCTGACCTTGTCCAATGCATACAGATTGTTTTCCCTTTGCGTCCTGGCTCTTGCACTTCGCGGTTATAATGGGAACAGCCAATATTCAGATACCAGGATGTAAAGATAAAAAACAAGGCCGGAGAGCTTATCCCAGTAGACATGGGAACCCGTGATATATCTGCATTTGCTGGCTGAGGGGTGGAACTAGATGTTGCTGGCAGCTGGCCACATGTGGGAGCTTCCGGAAGGCATTTAGGGGGCCAAGGGCTGGGGCCATGATCACATGTAGGAAGGGAAGGCATGTGGAGATGACACTGGAGGCTCTGTAGGATGCCCGAGTGCTGCCATAGAGAGGGGCAAAGGCAAAGTTCATGGGCTTGTGTGACTTTTCCTGCCACCAGTTTGGACATATCTCACTATCTGCCACACGCAATGCAGGCTAAGAGGCTGAGTGCCCACCTAGAGGGGCACAGAGAAACATTGGACGAGATTAAGGGCATGTATTGACAAGGAGCTGAGGCATCAGCCACTTAAGAACAGTTTGAGATAGTCAGGGATTCATAGCATGCTTTACTCCCCGATTTCTTAACTTGAGGGGATCCCATCGAAATAAGTGAAGGACTTCACTGGCAGGGAGAGAGAGCTCACATCTTATACCGAGAAGTGAATCCAGAGAGGTCAGAAATTAGATGGACACTGAGAAAAGTCTGAAAAACACAAGCCCTGAGGATAATGCTGAGGAGGGGATGACAAATGTTTCAATCACAAAAAAACAACTCAATTATATAATCACTATTATGGCAATTAAGGCAATCAAAAAGCTTTTATCACAGTCATCAACAAGTGCATATATGGTGCAAGGGGGAGGGAGACCCCCTACCCCCAGCACATCAGTTGTAGATACACAGCCGCTGAGGAAAGGACTTTATTCTCCCCAGCAGTAGTTCTTCGGTTTCACTCTTTGTTTTCAAAGATGAGACTGGAGAATGGCTGGAGAATCTGCAGAGAGACAAACATCAATAATTTAGCTGAGAAGGTGCAAACGGGTGAAGAGAAGGTGAAGAAGGAGCATGGTGGGGGAAGAGAAAGAGTAGATGAGTAAGTGGAGAAGAGTAGAGCCAGTTACTTATCACAGTCACTCAAGAATGATGCCTTCTCTTTCCCATTTGCTTCAGAGCCCGTTTAACGTGCAGACCTGCCATGCCTTTACAGGGCCATATTGGGACAGAACAGAGCGAAAGGTAAATGGGACATCATGATGGAAAGGGTCGAGGTCTTTCACCTACACACCTTCCTCCAAATGCATGGGGGGAGTGTCTAGGGTTAAGAATCATTGGTGGTAAGAAAGATGGCAGCGGTGGCTATCATAAACAATCTTGCAAACATGTTCTTCTTCTTCATGATTTTGGCCAAAATGGACATTAGCTGTAGAGCTCACATCAAGAGAATAGCATTTAATTGGATGAGCGAGGTGCAGCTCAACTGACTGTCCCACAGATACCATCTTGATGGACTTGTCCCTGAAAAGGCAAAGAAGCAGACAGCACCATCATGAACGCCTCAAGACATTGAAGGGACTTGAAAGAAACAGAACTCTTGAATCCAATACACAATCCAATAGTGATAAACGTCTCAGGCACTTCTTATTCTGGCTCATGTCATAAAAGGAAATACACCTACAGGGAAAGGTATATTTTAAATGTGTGCTTGGTTTATTAAAACCTTTAAAAAAAAAGGAAAGGAGAAAAGGAAAATTACACAAGAGAGCATTGGATCTATGAAGGTAGAAGTAGACTTTCTAATCAAAGTAAGTGTGGTCACAAAAAGAGTGTTACAACCAATACACACAGCAACATCAACAAAAAGAACATTTCCTGAGAAATAAAAGGAAAAAAGGTTAGCGGCACATATAGCTAAATCACTAACATACATTCATCAATTAGCTTTAGATGTTTTTAAAAAAGAAGTTTGTTTGTTTATTAATTGTATCGCGCACCTAACCCTGAGGTAACTGGGCGTTGGAAAACCTGACATGTTACAGACAAAGGCATACATGCATAAGAGGATATACACAGCAGAGGCGAATGGGTCGACCTGGGTTACATATTGGTCAAGTCTTCAGAGTAAGTAAAGATAGGATGAGAGAACAGCGGAATACTAGTCAAATAATGGGGTAGTGATGCAGGATAGCTTGGACTAATCAGTGAATAGTTTTGTCTGTGAGCCAGAATTTGACACTGGTTTTGAAGGCATTGAATGATGGTTCTAGACTGATGGTGGATGGTAGGGAGTTCCAGAGGTTGGCAGCCTGAACAGGGAAGCTGGCACCACCTGCAGTTTTGAGGTTGAATAGGAGGTGAGTGTGAGACGATCTGGTGTTTCGGGCGGCTTGGTGTAAGGAGAATTTGTCAGAGATGTATTTAGGTGCCGTGTTGGAGATACATTTTTGGGAGATTGCCAGTGTGCGGAGTGAGATTCTGTCCTGCACTGAGAGCCAGTTGGATTTTTGTCTGTGGCTGGAGATGTGGTTAGATCTTGGGATATTTAGTGCAGATCTTAAGGAGTTCTTTTGTAAGACTTGTAGTCTGTTGAGATTCTGTTTGGAAGTTCCTAAGAAGAGCGTTTTGCAGTAGTCTAATTTGGAGAGAGCTAGGGATCTTGCTAGTGTCATGCAGCTGGTAGGAGAGAAATAAGACATACAGGCATTGATTAGCTTGTTAGTGTAAGCTGTTGATGAGGCAATGGCGCTCACTTGTTTTTTTAGTGATACGGTGGAGTCGAGGTAGACACCTAGCGTTTTTATTTCTTTTGCAACTTTGATTGTATTTCCGTCAAAGATGCAAGATGTGTACTGTGGGACAAGTTATTGAGGCAAGCTTGGGTGCCTACAATCAGGAGCTCTGTTTTTTCATCATTAAGGCAGAAGCTATGTGTCGCCATCCATGCCTGAATTTCCAGGTAGATGTTGTTAATTAGTTTGGTATCATTGGCATAGTGTCCTGACTATGTGATGAGAACCTGGGTGTCATCTGCATAATTTGTGTAGATGACACCCAAGTTGTCGAGTCTGTTGAATAGGAGCTTCGTAAAGATGTTGTATAATGTTGGGGATATACAAGATCCTTGGGAACCCCGCAGAGGATGGGGAATGGATCTGCAGATGCAGAGGGCGAGAATGCTCTGGTGATGCGGTTAGCTAAGAATGACTTAATCCAGGAGGAAGCGTTAGTGGAAAAGGCTGCTGCAGAGGCTAGGTGATCAGTGAGGATCTGGTGGTCAACCATGTCAAATGCAGCGGAGAGGTCTAGCAGGAGAAGCATGGCCAGTTTGCCTTTGTCTCTTGTCTCATCCATCTGTATTTTCAAATCCAGTAGGGCGGTCTCAGTGCCATGCCTGGGCCGAAAACCTGATTGTCGCAATCCAAGTAGATTGTTGTCGTCTAGGTGTTTCTGGATTTGTAGATAAGAATCTCTATCCCAAATTTTTAAGAGGAAGGGGACGGTAGTGATTGGCCTGTAGTTCGTTGGTATGTTTGGGTCTAGATTGGGCTTTTTTTAGGAGCGGCATGACCCAGGCCTCCTTGAGGTTTTTGTGGACGAGATTGGTCTTGAAAGAGGCATTTATCATTGTGGCGATGAATGGGGATAATTCGTTGTCACAGTCCTTGATAGAAGAGGCCGGGCATGTGTCACCTTGGCATCTGGAAGGCTTAAGGCCTTTAATGAGGTCTTCCACTTCCCTGGGTGTGACCATGGAAAATGAGAATGGCGGGCATTGAGGAGGCTTGGGTGGTGCTTTATCTGGTGAACTGTTTGCCAGGCTATTCGTTTTGGCTTCTATTTTAGTTTGGAGAGAGGCTATTTTGTCTGAAAGGGCTTGTTGGATTTTGGAACAGCAGGCGGCATCCTTTATGCGGTTCGATAAGGGCAGAGCTGGGGATTCCAGTTCTCTTAGGGTGCTGAATAGCTCCTTGGTCCTTGCTTTGGCGTTGAATAATCTATTGTTATAGATTTCCTTTTTGGTAGTGTGGATGGCAGATTTGTAGGTCACTGCTGCGGTGGAGAACAGTGTCTTGTTGTGGGTGGATTCTGCTGTTCTTTTTAGGTTTCTCAAAGTTTTAAGTTCTGGTTTGAACCAGTTATTGAGGTGGGTGGCTGCTTTGGCTTTTTTAAATTGAACTGGGGCGATGGTGTCCATAGTGGACTTCAGAGTTGTGTTATAGAGATCGACCAATTCAGTGGGATCTAAGTTTTTGTAAATGGTATCATCCAAGATGTTGTATATAAGTGGGTATAGATTGGGTGGTGTTAAGTTTCAGGTGTTCCTAGAAGAGAGAGGGGAGAGCGATGGCTAGGGCTGGGTGGAGTGGTTCCCTGAATGGCAAAGGATATGTAACAGTGTTCTGTCCATGTGATTGGTTCATTGGGAAGAATTTTTATTGAGCAATTCAGGTCTGATAGCCAGTCTAGTGTGCGACCCTTGCCATGAGTGGGTTCAGAAATTCGATGTTTGAATTCGAGTTGGGTGAGGGAGTTTTCGAGAGCTAGAGCATTGGCATCATTGGGGTCCTGGAACCCAAGGTTGAAGTCTCCAAGGAATATGATGCAGGAGCTTGGTTTTGTATTTGAGGAGAGGAGGCTTGTGATGTATTCCTCAAATGAAGAGATAGGGCCTGGGGGTCGGTAGACTAGGTAAAGGAGGATGGTTTGAGTCGCTGTTAGCGGGATTTTAGCAGAAAGAAGTTCTGCTGAGGGTAGGCTGGCGAGGGTAGTATCACTAAGGCCCAAAGTAGATCTTGCTATAATGGTGAGGCCTCCTCCTCTGCCTGAGATTATGTCGGATCTGATAATCGTGTAACCCTCTGGGAGGGCGAGGGCAGGGCCTGCCGCCTGGTGGAGCCAGGTTTCTGTGATGACCAGGAAGTCGAGGCTGTTTTCAGAGATAAGTGCAGCCAAGGTTAAGGGAGTATTCAACCAGGGGCGTTGCTAGGGGGGGCTAAGGGGGCTATAGCCCCTGATCTTTTGGTTGTAGCCCCGGATAGAATCTCAGGAGCTACAGCCAAAAGACTAGCAAGCCCCCAGTCCCAACAGTTCCGACATCAGCTTAGCCCCGGGTCTTTTCCAGACCTAGCAACTCTCCTGTATTCAACCCTGAAATAATGCAGCTCCACAATGAATCTGCTTCTACAAAGGCAGGGTTACAATTCATGTCTACCCAGATACTTGATCCTCAGGTCCAATAGGACAGCGCAAACTACAGATAAATGCTTCAGTGTTTCAGTCTCTTGTTGATTACAAAAGAGACAAAAGGGGCCTCGATGATGTGATTTGTTTCTAGTGTGTAGGATTTCTTTAGTTAAAATTAGATTAAGTCTCATTCTCAAGAACTGGTGCATCCACTTTGCTTTGGGGAATTTCACCTATACAATTAGATAATGCCTCTTTTTTTAATGCACTTGGGCAATATCATAATGATGTTTATATCTGGTAATTTCTTCAGTTGTATTAATCCGATCAAAATCCCAAAGCCATTTTTTAATGGTTTGTGGGGCCTGCATTAGCAGTTATTTTGTGCAGCACAGCTCTTGCAAGGCAGAATAAAGATTGCCCACACTTACAGCTCAGGAACTCGTCATTCTATTAAAGACAAGGAGGCGAGCATTAAGCTTTTACTTTCTTTAATACTGCCATATCAGCATTTCAAAACTTCAACTTTAACATCACATTTAATTTTCTTTTTCTAAATGCATGAGTTTGAAAAAAAAATGAAATCCCAAGTTAAAGTTCTTTTGAGTCAAATAAAGTTCCAACCATGAAACTAAGGACTACACTCCCCATGATCCTCCAGGCCTCAGTAGTCCTGACCCTCTCCTTTACACCTATCAGTGTCCATCCAGGGGTATAACTACTCTCAACACCAGGTGCCTTCCTCTTTCTTTGCCATTACTGGTCTTGATCCGTAGATAACATCATCCTTTGCCAACAAACAACTCAGAACTCAATCCAGGAACTGATCCGGTCTGTGAAAAGTCTATGGTCCTACAGGGACAACATGTGATTCCAATGTTTTCTTTCTTCGCTCCCTTTTTTCAAGCCGTTTTCTGCTCATCTCCTCCGGGTAACAGAGAAGTAAATATGAGGGTGAGAATGATCAAAAACTTGCACATAGTAAGTTTCAATACTCATCAACTTTTGTCATTCTGGGTGGGATATAATGTTCGCCTCCTTGTCTTTAATAGAATGAAGACTTCCTGAGCTGTACGCATGGGCAATCTTTATTCTATGACAAGACAGGAGACTCGCATTATGCTGGTTCAAAGCTTGCAACCACCCTATTAGGTATATCAGACACAGGCTTGAAATAGAATGTCTTAAAGGTCGACTCAGAGGACCAGTCTGCTGATTTCATAATATCTTGGAGAGAAACTCCTGCTGCAAAAGCTCTGGATGCCATTGCTCCCCTAGCAGAATGCGCACTGAATAAGGATAAGTCTATCCCCCCCATTGCATTATTTCCCTCACCCATCTCGCAATAGTAGCTGTTGCTACCGCATGGTGAGGCTTTCTACGCACTATAAGCAACTGAGTTAACCCGCGCAGCCTAAGCTGGTCTGTCGCTGCTTCCTAATCTTTAATGCATTGTGCCATGCACAACTTCTTATTCTCTGTAAAGTATGGGTACGAAATGACTTTGGAATCAGTCTTAGTTCTTTTAGCTATAGTAAAAGCTACTCCTTCTGGGTAGATGATTTTTCAATCTATCTCTAGAGCTTTAACATCTGACACTCTCCGGCATGCCATCAAATACAATAACATAGCTAGCTTCCCTGACAGCTGCGATCGGGACAAATGTTAATTTTCTGGCCATCTAAGAAATAGATGAAAAAAGTCTCTAACATCCCATAAAACCACATACTTGGGTTCTGGCGGCCTTCTTAACTTAATCCCTTTGAGGAGATGTAAGACTGCTGGATGCTCCCTGATAGCACCACCTTCCACTCTATCGGGGCCGACTGAGATTGCTGACCTGTAGACTCCTATGGTTCTGTAGGTGCTGCCTTCTTGAAACTTTGAAGCTAGGAAATTCAAACCTGTACTAAAGGGGCTGAAACGGGATCCAAACTGAATTCCGTACACTATACAGTCCAACCGATCCAAGCTGCACTATAGCTCCTGACCGCAGAAGGCGCCCAGGAGTCTCTGATACAATCTGAAGCGAGTTCTGAAATTCCTGGGTACTCCTATCTTCTCCTGAAACCCTGCAGGCGATTAGGTGCCTGAATCAGCGGGTGAGCTCGCCCGGTCGGGTCGAGTAGGAGGTCCGGTTGATTCTGAACTATCCTCGGGAAATCCAAAGAAAGTTCCATCCCTACTGGAAACCAGGCTTGAGATTTCCAACATGGTAACAGCATTACCACCTGCGCCTTGTCCCTTCGTACTTTTGCTAGGGATCTCGTGATCATTCCAAATGGTGGGAAGGCATAATGCACTGCTCCGCTCCATGGCTGTAGGAAGGCATCTGTACCCGCTGCACCCAGGTCGATCCTCCAACTGAAGTACTTCTGTGTCTGAGCGTTCAGTCTGGACGCAAATAGATCTGTATCTAGAGGTCCCCGTAATTCCTGTAACCTGAAAATCAGTGGATGTAGCCTCCAATCGCTGGAGTCTACAAGATATCGACAGTTCCAGTCTGCTACTCTGTTCTCAATCCCCGGTAGGTATTCTGCCGTGACTGCGATTTTGTTCTGCAGGTAATAATGCCAGAAGTCCTTTGCCAATTCTGCTAGCATTTTTGACTTCGTTCCTCCTAATTTGTTTATGTGCCATACTGCTGAGATATTGACCATCTTCAGCAGCATGCAGCACCTTATCGTGTCCTTTGTGAATGCTCGAATGGCGAAGGGCCTGTAGCAGCTCTAGGCAATTCATGTGCAATCCCAGCTCTTCGCTCGACCATTTTCCTCCTGTTTGAATGTGGTCGCACTTGGCTCCCCAGCCTGTCCTGCTTGCGTCCGACTCTATGATAAGGTCTGGAACGTCTCCAAATATTGCTCGCCCGTTTCAAGCTTCCATATTTTGCAACCACCACTGAAGCTCGGTAATGGCTTCTTGGTCCAGACTCACTAGTTGATGGTAACCTATACCACCCTGAAGGTGCTTGATCTTGAGCCTTTGAAGTGCTCGATAATGAAGTGACCCTGGAAAGATGGCTTGAATGGAGGCCGCTAGTAGCCCCACTATTCTGGCTAGATTCCGAAGCGAAATAGTTCTCTTCACTATCACTGCTCTGAGTTCTTTCTTTATTGATCTCACTTTGTGACTCGGGAGCTCTAGAACCGCTTTCACAGTGTCTACGGTGAAGACCAAGAATTCTACTTTCTGAACTAGTACGAGCTGAGACTTTTCCAGGTCCACTAGGAAGCCAAGCGAGGATAGAAGCTTGAAAATCCATTGCACGTCCCTTGTGAAGGTCGCTTTGTCGGATCCCATGACTAGGATATCGTCTAGGTAGACGATAATGCGAATACCTCTCTCTCTTATGGCTGCGGCCACTGGTCTCATCAATTTCGTGAACGAACACCCAGAGGGCCGACGCTAGGCTGAATGGGAGGCACATGAAGCGCCATATCTCTCCTTGCCACCGGAATCGGAGAAACCTCCGAAAGTCAGTCGCTATTGGAATCGCTAGATAGGCATCTTTGAGATCCAAGCGTGCAAGCCAGTCTCCCGTACCCAAAAGGTCTCGGAGGAGGTGAATCCTCTCCATCTTGAAATGGTTGTACGTGACCCACAAATGTAAAGTTTTTAGATTTATAACTGGCCTTAATTTCTCTCCCCTGTGTACCAGGAACATGTTGCTGAGGAAGCCCTGTCCTCCTTGTGTGTCGCGCTCTATTGCATCTTTCTGTACCAATTTTATTCAACTGAATTGGATTGCCTATAAACTCTAAATGAATGCCTGCTACTGCTTGCAAAACCCATGAATCGCTTGATAATGCTTGCCAAGCTCCAAAAAAATGTAGGGTTCTCCCCCCAATGCGCATGCTTGCTGTACTCACCACCTGATGTGCTGGGCTGACGGAAGGAACCTCTCCCTCTGCGACCTCTTGAGTGCCTTGCTATGGTGGGAAAGAAGGTGTCTTGCTGACAAACGACCTTCCCAATACTGGGCGTGCGGCCCTTGGGGTCTCCGCTGATAGTTGAAGTGACCAGACGCACGACCCCTGAACCGTCCGGTCCCGGTAAAAACATGTCCCGGAAATATTTTTCTTATGGAACTTTGTGTTTTTTCCAGTGCTGAGTATGTTCCAACAAGCTCTGACATTTCTTTTGCAAAGGCTTCCACGAAAAGGAGCCTTTTAGCACTTTCCCCTGCCTCGTAAGAGGCTAGATCACTGAGTTTGCTGTAGATCTTTAGGAGGACCCCTCTTCTCATCTCCGACGAGAGGGAGCAGTTGGCGTTCCCCAATAGACACACTGCTCTCTGAGCCCAGTTGCCTAAGGCCGGGGCATCTACTGGGATCCCAGTGTCTTTTGCTTTCTCTGCTAAGTCCATAATTTTGGCCATGGGTCCCGCCAAATCCAGGGGTTTGTCCTGGCATCCTCTTCATGCGCGATCAACACCCTTCCTGATGTCTCGTGCGGATTTAGTAACAAATGTGACAATTTTGGGGTGTAGATCGGGTGTCTCAGCTAGCTTTCCTGGAAGCTCTGGTCTAGGACATTCTGACCTCATGCAAGATCGCACTTCTCTGTCCAGGGGCTTATAGAGCCACTTCAGGTGCCTAATAGCCTCCAGATCAAACATATCTACTGTGTTCTCTTCCTCGAAAACTACGTCCTGCACAATGGGCTTGCAGATATCTTCCTCTTCGCCTCCCTCATTGTCAGGTGCATAATCCTCTTCAAAATCCCCTGAATTGTCCACCCCTGGGGCAGGGGGTCCGTCTGGGCGATCTGCCATTTTCTCAAGAAAGGCCTTTTTTAATCTGGCGACAGGGTTGCCTAGGTTTTGGGGAACAGAATTAACCCTTTCTTCTGTGTCCGGGGGGGCCAAAGAGTCTGAGCTCTTCCGGGTCCTTTTACACCCCTTCTTTTCAGCCCCTTTTTGGGGGTGTCCTGCTGAAGTCCCCTCTCCAGGGCTGTCTGCCCGTCTTTTTCTGGTTGCCAGCTGCTCTCTGCTCCGCCATAAGAGCTTCCAGTAAATCCAACCTTTGCGTGATAGGTTGCATGCCCTGAGAAACAGAGTCTCCCAGAACTTTTTTGAAGCAGAGGGACAACTCAGTGTCCTGCAGAGTGGTCTCCTCCACCCACTCTTCCTCACTCCATTCTGGAGTAGTGGATTGGGACTCCCTAGGGTGAGGAAATTGAGCCATGATGTTTCTGTTAGCAAGGCTAACTTGCAGGGATCGGCAGTTAACAGAAGCTCTCAAACAGAGTCAATAGTGTGAGGGAATCTGTGTCTTCCAGTCAGCTGAACTGTATAAGTTTCAGGACCATAGCGTTAAACATATAATTCCCTTCAATACATTTTATTTTCATTTTTTTTTTCAAGATCAGTATCACTTGAAATCGTCGTGCGCTCAAATTCACCTCAGAAAATGAAAGGCGCGAGCGTTACACTGGCCCGGAGGATGCCTGGAAGTTCAATCTGGGCTTTGGCACCTCCGGGTCCCAATGCGCGCCGGTTTTCGTCGGCGCGGCGAACGAGGACTGGAGGAGAGCGGGGAGGCTGCCTCAAACAAGCAGCATTACTCGCGGCTCCACCCCGCCTCTCCTGAATAACAGAAGAAACTCGCTCTGACTAGGAACCGCGAGGTCTAAAGAATGAACATAGGTGCGCACGCACAAATACTGCTGAGTACAATGTGGTTTCTAACCCGAGGTAAATCTTACAAACTAACACGAGCCATTATCACAAGCTGAAATCTAAAGCGAACTTTACTATCATTACTAAAATGGAAAGTTCGAAAGAGTACTTATCTCAATCAATGGCAGCACAAAGAAAGAGGAAGGGACCTGGTGTTGAGAGTAGTTATACCCCAGGATGGACACTGATAGTTGGAAAGGAGAGGGCCAGGACTACTGAGACCTGGAGGATCATGAGGAGTGTAATTCATGGTTGGAACTTTATTTGACTCAAAAGAACTTTAACTTGGGATTTCATTTTTTTTTTCTGAACTCATGCATTTAGAAAAAGAAAATTAAATGTAATGTTAAAGTTGAAGTTTTGAAATGCTGATATGGCAGTATTAAAGAAAGTATAAGCATAATGCGAGCATCCTGTCTTGTCATAGAATTACAGATCTTAATCCATACATCGTGTATGCTGCTTCTATGATCATTATACATTTCTCTCAGATCTTGAAACAATGAATTCAGAGAGTGGGATAATCATTTGCTGTAAAGACAGAGCATGGTCCACAACGTGCTAACCTTTCATGAGAGCAAACCCAATACATAGCGAATCACAGAAACAGGTTTGCAGTTAGAAAGCCTCAAAGCCCTTCTCCTGATAACAGCCTCAACTAGCCACAGCCCATTAAAGTTGAAGCAGGGAATTGTTTCATTGCTATATATAATCTTTAGTATGGCTTTAGCACTATAGCTTAATAATAGGCAAATACCACATTTGTTAAGCAATTATTTCCTCTTGGGAACTATCATCTAAGCTTTGTGTTGTAGTAGTGTGTGCAATGCAACCTTGCTGTTGCCTGCTCTATCTGAAACACTTGTGTACGAGCGCGATAGAAATAAAATATCAATCAATCAATCAATCATGGGTTTGCCCAAATAAGTAAATTGAGAGATCGCTTTGAGGGAAGTACCATCAATCAGCCATTTAAAGGCTTTTCCCCCTCTAAATTTGGAGAATCTAATTATCTTTGTTTTAAGTTAATTAATAATTAGATATTGTGCTACTGCATAATGATTACGAAAAGCTCATAGCCTCTGTACGGCAATAGGAGTGTGATAAAAAATGACCACCTTATCCACACAGGCTAACCACAAGAGGCGTAGACTTCCCAAATGTGGCATTGCCATCAAGGAAGATTCTAAAAACTTGCCCATGTCAGTAATATAAATAGTAAAAAGGCAAGGTGTAAACACGCAACCCTGTTTTAGTTTACGATGCGTGGGTATACTTTCTGATAAACCACTCGCTAGGTCAAGCCTTACTCGGATGCTAGTTTCTGAGGAGTGAAGGTGGGTTAATATGCTCAGAAGACCCTGAGGGTGACCCCAGGTGGACAATCGCTTCCACAGCAAGCTACGACTTATTGAGTTTAACGCAGAGGTGACCATGTAAACGGGGAGAGCAATGAGTTTAAGTGTTTCCTGTTTTAAAAGGTTTATAAGAAGCCCATTGAGGGCTATGCCAATATTCTGCCTAAAGCCTGATTGAGAAAGTTATAATCCAAAACAAATGTTAAGAACCTTTTAGCATCGAAGTGCAGAGTCATGTCTGCCTCTATGGCGGACTTTCCAGAGTAAAAAGATTTCCCGACTGATCTTATACTTGAATACATTTCTTAGTAGCAAACACACACAAAGGTCAGGGTTTCCTAGCTAATAGAACCTGTATCTCACAGAGGTCTGAGGCGGAAGCAATTGCTCCAAAACCAGCTCCGTCAGGCCACCTCTTTAATCTCACTGAAAACCATGAGTTTAAAAGGCTTATAGGACAGAATGGCAAAATATATTTTTGAAAACTTTTTTAATTTACCAAGTAGATACCGAAATCATTGTGACCGAACGCACCATATTATGAAACCATGATGCAGGTCACTTCATAAATATCACAATTACCCCCTAGCTAGTCACCCATCACACAATGCCCAACGCCGTTGATTTATGCTAAAGCAAAAGAATGAATCCCACATGGTTTCAGCCTAAAGGACAGGCCCTACTTGGGAACATAATCAATAAACTGCGGCCGCCAAACCCCAGCATGCATGTGTGAAGCTTATTCTTGACTACCCCATTGATTTATCACATGGCTGAAATTGTTTGTAATTTACTTAATTTACTTCTGGATTTAGCGTGAAAAATGAATAGGGTGAGGAATAACCAAAGCAATAACACTATGAGCACGAATGTCTTGGGAAATGATAAGTGAGGCTGTGTTTTCGTTTGGATGAAACAAATGCAATGTATTTGGGTGAATTGGAGACACATTTTGTTTCTAAGTGGCACCAAGGCTTAGTTGCATTTTCCTCCATCCAGGGTATCAACTGTCCTGTGTACAAACATCTCTAAATATCCAGAAACATTAGGCCCCAATGAAGTTTGACAGCAGCAAAATCAACTTTCTGATCCGTGAAAGCACTTATCATGCATTCTACGCTCAATCCGATGAATTATTTCTTTAGGATATGCTACAGGCAGGACTTGCAAGACTAATATAATCCTAACAAAGATCTCCCTGATGTTCACTGTCTATGGGGGACTTTGTGCAGCACAGTAAGTACATCAGGTATGTTCATAAAGAGTGTAGAATAACCTGGATATGTGTATCACCAAATATTTAACCTGTGAGGCTGCCCGTCTAGAGATCTAACTATCCCCAAGGATGGTAACTGTGCTTGTAGGAACTATATTCTTCAGAGTTAATTATTTTATATAATTGATCTTAAAACCCAACACTCTACAGAAACATTCCACGTCATTTAATGCTTCGGTGGTCACGGGGTGGGGAGCATTTTGGGAATCTCGCATCCACACAAAATACCATCAGCAAAATGTGCTGCTACCATATGACAGAATATGACCACTGATGTCCATAGTTTCAAAATGGAAGCATCTGTCAATTGACTCAAGACGGGTACGGCTGCAAATAGTTTTAAGAGGGACACAGCAGCCTTCTGCTGGCAATTGGATCGCTATTACCAGACTGTGCAGACAAACCCACCCTATAGTCAAGCACACTGGCACACATGTGCAGTCCCCCAATCAATCATCTAGCTAGAAAACCATGCAGGAGTTAGTGATTGCCCTTTTCAGCACTCAGCAAGCCCTCAATGTTTCGGTCATGCTTGAGAGAGGAGCCATTTCCTGAAAGGGTTATTAAAGTGCAAGACAAATCCAGAATACGTGGTATATCACAGCAAAAACTCAAGCATGCCCTCAAATATAGCAACAGCTGTAATAAATCTTGTGCTTCAATCATGCACTTAGATGTCACAAGATGCAATATGATGAAAAGGGAACATCAAGGCCATAGAGGGGCGAATGTGCATCATGTTGGGTGCTGACTGCATTGTGTATGACTTGAGTGTTCTGACAAGTCAAGTCCGCACAAAGCCCACAGCCAACCCATCCTAATATTTGAAGAGTTTTAATACATACGACAGAGCATGTTGAGACCCGGGCACCAGAGCATATTCTGCAAACATCCTATTGTGTCAAAATGTTAACTCCTTTAACTAAATGTAAGGTATAATCGTCTAAACAAATGCAAAACCCCAGGTTTTCTATGGAGAAATGGCTAAAGTCTTCAATGACGCCGAGAAATGTGGCTTCTAAGAAGATAAACGTCAATGTAAAAGACATCTGACTGTCTACAATACAGCCATTCTAGAGGCACAAAACTATTCAAAATATATCATGAATAATACATCCTGAAAATGGTTACAGATGCTGATATCCCCTCCCAAGTTCTTTGTAATTTCTTTGTTTACTTTGTGTAGCAATAAAATTGCCACAAATCACGCCACCATATCTGCTGAACCTAAAGTCCGTGTATTCCGTGTATTTCGGTTTTTAATTTCAGGTCGAAGGAATTTAAACACTGAGTTACAAGGCTGCTGTGAAAGATTTTAAAAACATCTTGTCATAGGCTAAGGAAGCAAAGCTTAATGCTAGGTTTGAGACAGCCAAATCCAAGCCCAGTGAACTTTTTAAAGTTCTACAAGAATTAAAGGGTAGCCTGGTGGATGCCCTTTCTGAGGTGGACAATGAATGGTGCCATAATATTCATGACTACTTTACTCAGAAAATTAAACTGCACCAACAATGCATAGCAGACCAACTCATTCTACTACAATCCTGTGGTAGATTAACGCTTCAGTTTTCCTCACCTAATGTCTCTACATTCCATTGCTGCTCCTTTCAAGAAGTATCTGAACGAGAAGTTCGAGACACTGTGCTTAAGCTGAAACAAACATTTTGTAAAGGGGATAGTTTCCCTTCTCTGCTATTCCAAGAGTTTCTGAGCTCTCTTGTGCTCCGGGTAACTACTGTTGTTAATCGGTCTTTCTCTGAAGCCTCCGTTCCCGATAGCATCAAGGAGGCTTGGATCACACCATTATTAAATAAGTAGAACTTAGATGCCAGCGATCCCAGAAATGTCCGGCCCATTACCAACGTTCCTTTTATGCTGCAAATCCTGGACAAGCTGGCTTTTAATCATTATCTAAGCTTTGTGGAACAAAATTATATTCTTGCTACTGGTCAGTCTGGGTTCCGAAATCACAGAACCAAGACCCCTCTGTTGGATCTTAAATCCAACATTTTGGAGATAATTGACAAGAGCGAGTAGGCATTGTTACGGTCGGCCGCCTTTGATCTGGTTGATCACGCCCTTCTGGCTGATAGATTGGTTAAGGTTGGTGGATGTACCGAATCTGCAGTGAGCTGGTTTAGATCGTTTCTTGGTCCACGAACCGCTTATGTGGCTAAGGATAACGCACAATAACAAAAAGCGTCTTCAATATGTGGCGTACCGAAAGGCTCTGCCTATCACCGCACCTGTTTAATGTCTATATTAAACAACTGTGTGACCTGCTATCCTCCCTGGGTGTATGCTTTGCGAATTATGCCGATGACACCCAGATTGTGATTGAATTATCGGGTATTTATAGCAAAGACTTAGGGCCTCATTACGGGTCTAGCGGTAAGCCTGCCAGTGATACCGGCGGCATCCCACCAGACCCGTAAAAAATTACCCGTGCCTGACTTCCCGGTGCCACCGGGCTATTCTGAGTCTGGCGGCGGGGAAGTCAGGCTCCAGTAATTTTGTAATTTCCTGTTCCCATTGAGTCTATTAGGACTCAATGGGAATGGGGAACACAGAAGCACCGGCACTGTTAATAACGGCGCCAGTGCTTCTGTGAAATTCTGTGAAATGCTGGCGGCAGGTGCCATTCTGCCCGCCAGGTCTGACCCTGGAGGGCAGGACGGCACCCTCATGCGGAGTTGTACTGTACCAGTCCGGAAACACTGGTGCAAGTAGGTTTACCGGCACCGGTGTTTCCAGACCGGCACAGTCGTAATGAGGGCCTTAGAGAAGGTGCATGAAGTCTTCGGTGTTATACAATCTTGGATGGGCACTAACTCCTTGTCTTTGAACAACAAGAAAACAGAACTGCTTGGTACTCCAACAAAGCTAAATTATCTTAACTCATCCTATAATAGTTCTCTATTGCTGGAAACATCATTAAGGTTTCTGACTCAGTAAAAACACTTGGGGTCTACTTTGACTCCCATTTATTTTTCATCTTAAATCTTCTTGTTCTTATTATATTCACCTATCGTGGCAAATTCGGCCATACCTTTCTGAGTCCAATAGGGCTATGATTGCAGAAGCCAATATCAATACCAAACGGGATTACTGCAATAGCCTGCTGATTGGATCTTCTCAGGCAAATGTTAAAAGTCTCCAAGTGATCCAGAACGGAGTTGTCCGGGCCGTCTGTGTCATCGGTCATCGGACACATGTCATGGAGGCCCGAAGGAAACTGCTTTGGCTGCCTGTTAGTCAAAGAATCAGGTTTAAAGGCACCACCCTAGTTTTCAAGTGCTTGGCCGGTGAAGCCCCTGATTATCTCTCAGACAGAGATTTTAGGGTTCCTTTTAGGTGAACTCTTCGCTCCAACTAAGACATTCTTCTGCAGCAACCACAAGTCCTCCTGAAAAAGATTGGAGACTTAGGCTTTCAAGCATGGGCCCTGAGTCTTTGGAATCGGTTTCCTTCTCTTATGAATAGCTGTGTGCCCAATTCAAAAAACGATTAAAAACGTACCTCTTCGATCTGGGTACAAGTTAAGCTCCTTTTCCTTTCCAGTCTGACTACTTCCCACTGTACCTGGCTTGCTGTATTCTCTGTTGTTTTTGTCTTGTGAGTGCCTTGAGGCCCATGGGCGTTTGGCGCAATACAAAACATTGAATAGCTAGATAGGTTCTTGCCGGAAGGCATGGAGTGTCTAGAGTTAAATGCCTAAAACACCCCTCTTCTTCATTTGATCCATATCTGGCTAGCTTCCATCAGAAACATAGCGGTGGCTACCGAAGATCTGGCTATTTTTGGTAATGCATCTTTTTTGAAAAAGCCTAAATTAGACCCTTATAAGCCTCTACCTACCGACCCAGCTCTAACCACTGCTTTATTGATAAAACCCTAGAGGCAGAGGTTACACCCCAGTTATCAGACTGTTTGGTGGAAGAAGGCCATCTGTCTGATTCTCAGTAAGGCTTCTGGCTTTCAAGAAGTACAGATTCTTCTAATGCACATGACATTGCTGGACCTCATTTATTTGGAACTGTCGGCAGCTTTCGACATGGTAGACCAAGAAATGAACAACCTGGCCAATATTATCGGAGTGAAAGACTCAACTTTAAACTGAACTCATTCTTTCCTTATGGAGAGGAGCCAATAGGTCCAAGTAGGCAATTACATCTCACCTGCCTACATGGTTAGTTGTGTAATTCCTCAGGGCTCCTCTCTTTGGCCATTGTCATTTAACATCTAGTGGTTTAGTTGGTGGAGGAGTTTGATCTGCATTGATAATACATGTTAATACAGTGTTAATACAGAGAAGCTGCTTGATCTTAATGGTGACACTGTGGTCCTGTCAGTCATGAATGAATGCCTTGGGATGATGCAGCGCTGGACGCAGGACAACTGGCTTCACTAAAATGGTGATAAGATGTTGGTTCTGCTCTGGAGTTGGCCCTTTCCGTCTTCTCGTCTTTTTCAATGGCCTGAATATTTAGGTCAGTCTCTGACCCCAGTAGACTCTGTTAAAAAATGTAGGCCTTTTATTTGATAGGCAACTATTATTTTGTTCTCAGATATACTCAGTCACTAAGTCAATTCATTACCATATTCACAATATGATAAGAATGTGTCCTTTGCTGCATCGTGTCTCAGCCTATTTGGGCATTAGTGGTAGATGAATAGCTAAGTTGCAGTGTGTACAAAGCGGGGCTATTGGCACTAATCTCATATTATGCAAATGTGATCACGTTTCCTTAGCCCATCAACCTTTATGATTGTTTTCATTCAATTTCGAGTTCTGTCTTTCATCTGGAAATCTCCTCAGTATGTGGCCAACTAGATTGAACTCTTCTGTCTGGGCCATTCACTGTACTCTTGTCAAGAAGCCAAACCAAAATAGCAAAGACTTTGAAAAGTAGGCATGTGTGGAAAATCCTTTAGATTTCTTGGCAACCATATCTGGAACATTCTCTCTGAAAATATTGAATTAATTGGAGGTAATTATATAGCACTTTGAGCAATGAAACCACATCTATGCTCAGATGAAATCAGAGTAATTCTAACCATATGTTAGCAGTACAAAGGCGGAGTGCTCCTAGTAGAATAGGTTGGGTTTTAACTATGAAAGGAACAAAGAGTGTGCAGAGCATGCAGCTGCGGGGGTAGAACATTCCAAAAAATGGGAACAAATAATGTGAAACTTCAATGGATCTAAATCTAGAGATAGGGACAATCAGAGTGTCATGCATGCTGGACGCTACGCTCGTAGAACAGCTAGACCGTTCTATTCCAAATGGAGGTTATTCGATACGTTACCGGGAAAACGACGTTTGCACTTTGCACGTCGCTAAATTCACGTGACTTTGCTTCGTCACGTGAACTACGGTATTACGTATTTAAGCAGCGTAGAAACTTCACTCGCTGCTTCTGATCGAATCTATTGGCATTGTGTAGCTGAACCTCTGATCTGCATCCTGGCATATTCCTACAGCTACTTATGGACCTTCTATAGCGTGTGTTCCGCCGCACGCTGATTCCTGGAGCTATTCCTTCGCGTGATAATTCACACGCGTTCTCTGTCTTCAAGCGTGGCTGGTCCGGATTGCGTAAATCCTGCCCGCGTGTACATCCACACGCGCACTCTGTCTTCATACGCGGCTGGCCCGGACTGCGTGAATCCTGCCCGCGTGTAATCCCACACGCGCACATTGTCTTTAAACGCGGCTGTTCCGGACTGCGGGAACACCGCCCGCGTGTAATTTCACACGCGCACTCTGTCTTCAAGTGCGGCTGGCCAAGACTGCGTGAATCCTGCCCCGTGTAATCCCACACGCGCTCGTTGTCTTCACACGCGACTGCCAAGACTGCGTGAATCCTGCCCGCGTGTAATCCACACGCACACGTTATTTTCTTCGCGGCTGTTTATAACCGCGTGTACTTTGTTTTTCCTTAAAAAGAGCGCTATTTCTAACTCCTGCATCTGTGAGATTAACAGAAGGATTGATCCCTACATTTAGACATTACTTTCCGTGGGAAGGAAGCTTTTCAAGGATTATTGGAAGGTGGCATTGCACTGAACTTTTGGACGCTATCCTGTGGTGAATTCAACCCGTATCTAGCGTGAGCCTCGTTCCGTTCGGGATAAGTCTCCCTTACTAATTTTCCCTTCCTTGCCATTTGTTCTACTTTCATTTTCATCAAGAGACTTCTGGATTCTTCTACCCTAAACTAAAGGTCAGTGTGAACATTCCTGTCATTATCTAATTCATCATACTCAGGTTGGAGCAGTTATTCATGATACTTTAATTTGTTCTAGGCTGGCTTTCTATACCTTACCCACGCCCTTTCCAGTGATCCATCGCTCTGCCTGTTTTATCAGCCAGAGGGTTGTATCATTTGGAAGGTCTTCAATTGACTTCACAACTATCAAATCTTGTGAACAGGGAACCGGAAGACCCTACCTCCTGTATCCTTTTGAGTATTGTATCCTTTTCAGTTAATACTTTGGTACATTCTGACAGAATCAGAAGCCATGGAGGGTACGGATCCTTTAGCTGTTTTGACACAGTTGATCAGCGATTTGAGAACCGAAATGGTTACAGCACAGGACATGTTACGGCACCGTATGGACGTTATGCAAGACGCCCTGCATGGTAGTCCTCAGGGAGCACAGGTGCCAATGGCTACGGCATCTGGATCTGGGACTACGGCACCCCCACAGGAAACTATTAACGTGGTTATGCCCACTCAGTTTCCCTTGGCCCCTCCGGAACGGTTCACGGGTGATCCCAAAACCTATAGAACCTTTGTAAATCAGTGCCGACCCCATTTTCTTTGCCGTCCTACATCTTTTCCTGATCTAACCACAAAAGCAGCCTTCGTGCTTTCCCATTTAGGGGGCACAGCTGCTGCTTGGGCTAACCCTTTGTTGGAAACGAATAGCCCTTTGTTGTACGATTGTGACGATCTCTTGACTGCTATGAGTAAAGTCTTTGACATGCGTTATTCTACCCAAGCCACAGATTTAGAGTTGCTCAACCTACAACAAGGCAACCAACTCCTTATGTCTTACGTTGCCCGGTTCAATCAACTGACGGCGGAAACCCAATGGCCTGACAGCAAGAAAACGGCTGTTTTCTACAAGGGTCTTTCTGAAGAACTGAAAGATGCATTATCTACAGTTCCTGTGGTTCCTACGGGTTTTCCAGAGTTGCTCGATTTGGTTCTACAAATCGACGCCCGAAGGAATGCTCGAAAGGGAGAGAAAAAGCCCTTCATGCCAGTCTCGGGGCGTTCAGAGACATCAGCAGTCATCTCTAACGACCCTGAACCCATGCAGATTGGCGCCGTGAGAGGCCGATTGTCCAATGCAGAACGGGAGAACCGAAGAAAAAACCACTTATGTATGTACTGTGGTTCTTCCGAACATTTATTGGCGACATGTCCTAAAAAACCCATCAAGCGTTCGGGAAACCCCAACACTCAACAATAGCCGGAGTCCCTATGTCGAGTGTTTCATCGGACTCCAGTACCATTCCTAAACATGCACCTGTAATAGTTCAGGTGACGTTACGTTGTGATGAGCGAGAAGTGGTTTCCAAGGCCATGGTTGATTCTGGAGCCACCAACAATTACATAGACATCACTTATGCCAAGAACTGTTCCTTACCCCTTGTAAACAAAAAAAACCTGAAACGGTGAACACCGTGGACGGATCTGTTTTGACTTCTGGTATGGTAACCCAGGAGACGGTACCTGTTCAGATGACATTATCGAATAACCATTCAGAAGAAATCATCTTCGATGTTATTGCTGCTCCACAGTACGAAATCATACTTGGTCTTGCATGGTTAACCCTTCACAATCCTGCTGTTGACTGGGTTTCGGGATCGCTCCAATATCCTTCGATTCATTGCAATGAACATTGCTTTACCAGTCAGGAGGTGTCAAATAAACAACACATATTGGCCTCTATGGTGGAGGATTCAACTATCAGCGTAGTACATCAATGCGACAATACCATACCATGCGAATACGCTGATTATGCTGATGTCTTTGATAAAGGCCAGGCAGAACAATTACCTCCCCATCGACAGTACGACTGTCCTATCGAATTGATTCCTGGTGCCAACATTCCTACAGGCCGTGTTTATTCACTAACACCTAAAGAAGATGTTGTGTTAAAAGAATACATTGATAAAGCGCTAGCAATGGGCTTTATACGGCCTTCACAATCACCTGCTGCATCTCCTCTATTCTTTGTTCCTAAGAAAGAGGGAGATCTCAGGCCTTGCATTGATTACAGGGCACTTAATGATATCACCATCAAAAACCAATACCCCTTACCACTGATAAACGTTCTATTGGATCAATTAGGCACTTCCAGTTATTTCACCAAATTGGACTTGCGGGGTGCATACAATTTGGTTCGCATTCGTGAAGGCGACGAATGGAAGACCGCTTTTAAGACACGGTATGGTCTTTACGAGTATTTGGTGATGCCTTTTGGTCTGTGCAATGCTCCCGCCACATTTCAATTCTTCATGAATGATATATTCAGAGACATAATGGACCAATTTGTGGTTATCTATCTGGATGACATTCTGATCTACTCATCATCTTTATCGGAACACGTCAAACATGTTTCTACAGTCCTACAAAGACTCAGGGAGAACCATCTTTATGTGAAAGCCGAAAAATGCGTCTTTCATTCACAGGAAGTGGAATTCCTTGGTTACGACATTACCAATCTAGGTGCTCGAATGAGTCGTTCCAAGGTGAAGGCCGTCTTGAATTGGCCGATTCCGCATAATGTCAAGTCACTACAGTCTTTCTTAGGCTTTGCAAATTTTTATCGCAGATTTATTCATTCCTTTTCCAAAACAGTAGCTCCTTTGACGGCTCTAACTAGTTCTAAAGTTCCTTTCTGTTGGAACCAACATGCCCAAGCAGCATTCGAAAAGCTGAAGGAAGCATTTACCACTGCACCCGTGCTTCAACATCCGGATCCAGATCGCCAGTTTCTCGTTGAAGCGGATGCATCCAGTGTCGCTATTGGTGCAGTACTCTCACAAGTTTGCACAGAAACCAAGGAGGAACACCCAGTGGCTTTCTTCTCTCGCAAACTTACCTCATATGAACGAAACTACACCGTCACTGAGCGGGAACTACTGGCTATCAAGGATGCTTTCCGAGAATGGCGTCATCATCTTCTTGGGGCCAAACATCAGGTGTTGGTGTACTCTGACCATAGAAATCTCCAAGCATTCAAATCCATGAAATGCCTTACGGCCCGTCAGGCCAGATGGCATGTCTTTTTTGCCCAATACGATTTCCAGGTCACCTATCGTCCTGCCCGAGAACATGTTAAGTCGGACGCCTTGTCCCGTATGAGTGAAGAGGCGCTTGAAGATAAACCAGTACAGATTCAGCTGTTGGCAGACCATGTGATATGTAGTTGTTCGGTTCAACCATCCTTAAAAACCGAAGTACAAGAGTGGGTAAAAAATCATCCACAAGTTGTCCAGGATATGAATCTGGAAGTACATAACGGTTTACCATTTACACAAGGAGTACTTTATCTACCAACACCTTCAACGCGGAATAAAGCCCTCAAATGGAATCATGATTCCTTGATTGCAGCCCATCCTGGACGGAAGAAAACACTGGAGCTGCTCAAAAGGTGGTGCTGGTGGCCATCCATGGCAAAAGATGTTATAGAATATGTATCTTCTTGTTCTGTATGCACCCAATGTAAAAATACTCCTGGTAAACCAGTGGGCTTACTCCAGTCCCTACCTGTCCCTAACAAACCATGGGACATGATATCTATGGACTTTGTGGTAGAACTCCCCCCAAATCAGGGATATGATACCATATGGGTCGTAGTGGATTATTTCACTAAATTGGCTCTTTTTATTCCCTGTATTGGTTTACCAACTGCTGCTGTTCTGGCTGAACTATTCATCCAACATATATTTCGTTTCTTTGGTCTACCATCAGTAATCGTTACAGACAGGGGCTCACAGTTTGCATCCCGCTTTTGGAGAGCTTTAACATCTGCATTACTGATTGATGATAGAATGTCAGTGCATATCATCCTCAAACTGACGGACAGACTGAAAGGGTCAATTGCACTATGGAACAATATCTGCGGTGTCTGTGTTTGCAATACCAATCGGATTGGCTCACGGTACTGCCGGCGGCTGAATTCGCCTATAACAACTCTTATCATAGTGCCATAAGCACTTCACCGTTCTATGCTCTCTATGGACAACACCCCCGATCAATACCTCTGGATTCCGGTCTATCCTTGGACACGCCTGCCGCAGGCCGTACTTTTCGTGATCTGAAGAGATTACAGAGAAATGTGAAGCAGCAATTGGAGCAGGCTAAACGACGTGACAAGTTCTATGCCGATGCTCATAGAGTACCCGCACCTGTCTATAAGGCTGGTATGAAAGCCTGGCTGTCCACCAAGAACTTAAGAATTCCAGGCAAAAGGAAATTGTTGCCTAAATACATTGGTCCGTATGTAGTGCTCCAAGTACTTAATCCTGCTGCTGTACGTCTGGCTTTGCCACAACGATGGCGAGTGCATCCTGTATTCCACGTGTCACTCATTAAGCCATTTTCTGAAGCTACTAGACTGCCTGTACGGCCTGTTGCTATTTCTGTGCGGGGTTCAGATGAATACGAGGTACAAGACATACTAGATATGAAACTACGTTCTGGTAGACCTTATTATCTGGTGGATTGGAAGGGCTATGGTCCCGAAGATAGGTCCTGGGAACCTCTTTCTAATATTCATGCTCCTGCTTTATTGAAGCGCTTTCACACAAGAAGGGGAGAGGTTGCCCCTTTGGGGGATGGCACTGTCATGCATGCTGGACGCTACGCTCGTAGAACAGCTAGACCGTTCTATTCCAAATGGAGGTTATTCGATACGTTACCGGGAAAACGACGTTTGCACTTTGCACGTCGCTAAATTCACGTGACTTTGCTTCGTCACATGAACTACGGTATTACGTATTTAAGCAGCGTAGAAACTTCACTCGCTGCTTCTGATCGAATCTATTGGCATTGTGTAGCTGAACCTCTGATCTGCATCCTGGCATATTCCTACAGCTACTTATGGACCTTCTATAGCGTGTGTTCCACCGCACGCTGATTCCTGGAGCTATTCCTTCGCGTGATAATTCACACGCGTTCTCTGTCTTCAAGAGTGGCTGGTCCGGATTGCGTAAATCCTGCCCGCGTGTACATCCACACGTGCACTCTGTCTTCATACGCGGCTGGCCCGGACTGCGTGAATCCTGCCCGCGTGTAATCCCACACGCGCACGTTGTCTTTAAACGCGGCTGTTCCGGACTGCGGGAACACCGCCCGCGTGTAATTTCACACGCGCACTCTGTCTTCAAGTGCGGCTGGCCAAGACTGCGTAAATCCTGCCCGCGTGTAAATCCACATGCGCACGTTGTCTTCACACGCGACTGCCAAGACTGCGTGAATCCTGCCCGCGTGTAATCCCACACGCGCACGTGGTCTTCACACGCGACTGCCAAGACTGCGTGAATCCTGCCCGCGTGTAAATCCACACGCGCACTCTGTCTTCAAGCGCAGCTGCCAAGACTGCGTGAATCCTGCCCGCGTGTAATCCCACACGCGCTCGTTGTCTTCACACGCGACTGCCAAGACTGCGTGAATCCTGCCCGCGTGTAATCCACACGCACACGTTATTTTCTTCGCGGCTGTTTATAACCGCGTGTACTTTGTTTTTCCTTAAAAAGAGCGCTATTTCTAACTCCTGCATCTGTGAGATTAACAGAAGGATTGATCCCTACATTTAGACATTACTTTCCGTGGGAAGGAAGCTTTTCAAGGATTATTGGAAGGTGGCATTGCACTGAACTTTTGGACGCTATCCTGTGGTGAATTCAACCCGTATCTAGCGTGAGCCTCGTTCCGTTCGGGATAAGTCTCCCTTACTAATTTTCCCTTCCTTGCCGTTTGTTCTACTTTCATTTTCATCAAGAGACTTCTGGATTCTTCTACCCTAAACTAAAGGTCAGTGTGAACATTCCTGTCATTATCTAATTCATCATACTCAGGTTGGAGCAGTTATTCATGATACTTTAATTTGTTCTAGGCTGGCTTTCTATACCTTACCCACGCCCTTTCCAGTGATCCATCGCTCTGCCTGTTTTATCAGCCAGAGGGTTGTATCATTTGGAAGGTCTTCAATTGACTTCACAACTATCAAATCGTGTGAACAGGGATCCGGAAGACCCTACCTCCTGTATCCTTTTGAGTATTGTATCCTTTTCAGTTAATACTTTGGTACATTCTGACACAGAGGAGATGTCTGGATGGGGCATATCTTTGCATTTTTTAGAGGTAACAAGTAGCCAAACCGTGAAGACACATACAGACCATACATAAAATCTTCAAAGTAATCTTTTTCTGGACTGGCAACCAATGTAAAGCATGGCAGTCATCTGATACTCTAGAAGACTTACGTAAATTGAATAAGTCTAACAGCAGCATTCTGAACCATCTGTAAAGCATTAATTAATGTATCTGTAAAACCGATCAACAGCTGGTTGGCATAGTCTAGTTTAGAATTGATAAGGGACCCTATTACTGCTGCACAGTGCTTTAAAGGGAGAAAGGTAGTACCCGCTTTAAAAGGTGAAGTTTTAATAAGAGGCCTTAACAACAGCAGTTACTTCAGAGTCAAATCCTACACCTCCCTGCCAAATAACTCTTAGGTTCTTGACTTTATAGAGGTAAATCAAAAAACAACAGAGAAATATATATCTTTAAGGAATTATATAATAAGTGTCTATGGCCAATCAGCATTATCTCTGTTTTATTAAGATTACGTTTGAGTCAATTTCTCATGATCCAACGCCAGACGGCAATCTTACAGATGGTAAGCTCATCCAGGCTCTTACTCAAGTCAGTGGCTCTAAGATATTCTTAAGTATCATCCACATGCAAGTGGTAGCAGAGGTGACATTTCCCGAGAAGGGCCAAAAGTGGTTGAATATAAATATAAAATAAAAGGGGAGAAAGCGGGGACCCATGCGAAACACCACAAGTGACACAATGAGCACTTGATATAAAAGGGCCAAGCGTGACCCACAGAGATCTAATATGGAGAAATGATTTGAACCATTGCACGCTTTATCAGACAGGCCAACCAGAGAGTCCTAGCGTGTCAAAAAACAATCTCATGGCCCACTCTGCTGAAGGCTGCTGCACCATACAACATAACCAAAAAAGATAAGGCATCATCATCGGCAATGGCCAAAATATCAGAGCAGACTGTAAGTAAAGCATATTCCGCCCCATGGCGTGGGCAGAGCCCACATTGACATGAATCAAGAAAACCCGAGGACTCCACCAGATCATTTATAATATATTAGATTTTACATGCCATTTGGGCACTTTTTAAAAAAAGATTGACGCAGCACCTTTTAAACCCATAGGCCTTGCTATGAGAGTTCTGGAGATCACATTTTTTGATTCACCCTTTTAATCTATGTCTCTGTTAGTGTTGCCATTTTTTAAAACTTCTTTTATGCTTTTATTGTGTTTTTATCTGTTTCATCTGTAATTGTATGCTTGTTGTTATTCTATATTGTCACTAGCGCCTTGCTACTGGTTTGCGCTTAATCAAGGATGTTTATTACTCTTACTACCACTAGGACTACACCACCCGACTGCTTGACTACATGTCTTGGTATTTGTGACAGAATCGAGATGTACATTAGAATCTGACACACGTGCAGCGTAGGCACCATAGCGTCTGTAGCTTGCTAACATCATGAAGGGGCTTTCCCGAGTCCTCAAATCATCAGCTCTCCTGACTCCATATTTCACGTCATTCCACCCCTCACTCCACGCCAAACTCTGGCAGTCTCTGAAACTGCAAAGCCCTTTCCATGAAAATGAACTCCAAATCCTCTAATGAATTTAATATGATTCCATCTTGCAGGCATGCTTCAATGGTTTTCACACTCCTTCTTGCTGATAGGTAGGTGTTGGTGCTGCTCCTGCTCCAGACCCCTGGTTCCCTGCAGCTGCAGGTCACATTCATTGTTCTTCAGCATGACACAATGATGGCCTTCATCTGATACACCCACGTCTATCTTCATTCAGCATCACAAGCGCAATATGCCTTGCGGCCGGCAGCCCTGGTAGAATGGTACATCACAAAGGGTTTGTACTGTGGCAGCATGGCAGTGGTTGGAGCCATGATGCACTCAAGCTATGCACGTCTCAGGCTAGCAAGGTTAACACAGCAATGCAAGTGCTGCTTCTAGATGTCTACATGTGCAGGCTCCAGTTCCAAAGGAGCTCCCAAAAACGCTTAATACAATCTATTTCTCCTCAAGAATGTACAGAATGTTGACTGTGCAACAAGGCCAATCCATCTGACCCGTTAACCTGCCTGGTCTTGACGAGGAACGAGGTCTCCAGCTTTCCTTTTTCCAATCTCGGGCACCGTTCTTCTCATCAGTGCTCGATGCAAGCCAGGCCAAATGTGTTCAATGTTTCCCATCCAATATTTCATAGTGGGATTGGGGGGTGCGTTTCTGGGGAAAGCGTACCACAGATTGTGAATGTGTACATCAGAGCACACATTTCAAGTTGTCTGTGAGTTTCCCTGAATGTATTTTAGTTAGACATTAATTATCAACACAGCCATGTTTTTCTTCAGAATGGGTGAACCCTTGTCTTGTCTTTTCATTCTGGCATCATGAGCATTGCAGCCGCTTCTAATAATTTCTCTGGCATCTCACATTGGATCTGACGCTAGCGACGAGGAGCAGCCGCTTAATCACAGCCAGTGCCAGATGGAGGATAGAAGTGTGGGGGCATGGCATCTGTGCCAGGGAAATTGAGGATCCCAACGAGATGACAGTGCTGCGGAAAGAAGAACTGTGCATGGAAAGCAATAGTACCGAGTAAGATAGGGCACATCTGGAGGCCATCATGGGTATCTGTCTCAAGGGAATGCTGGGGGGGAAAAAGAGTAGTGAATAGCTCGCGTGGGCCTTTAGTGAAATCCCATTGTATGTTTCCATGTTTCCCAGCCTGGTAGCACCAGCATGCTATGATCTAGAATGATAAGAAATGTTATGCCACAAATGCCACAGTGAAAGCGCTTCAGAAACACATCTTTGACGTCATTCAGCATCGCCACGTGTTATACCCACTTTAAAGAATAAGGCAGGCCACGGTTGACAGGACAAACCTGATGCAGCATGTTTAGGAGATGTTAGTGAAAGAGCATTAGAAGGTATGAACCCCAGGAGGAAAAGGGGGAACATTCGCCATACAAGCTTGTCTCAAATCACAGCACACACCAAGCAGAGCGTGCACACGACATAGTGTCTTACCAGCCAGAGAACTAGAGACAGGAGGGCACCCCGGCATCAAGCTGGAACACAGAGAGAAAGAAGTCACCTATGTTTAGAGACTAACCACCCACTATACCTACCTGGCGGATTTCTGCTAGGACGTGGCAGAGAACTGGTGCCGGGGAGCAGGGGGGCAATGACAGGGTGGGGGCTGGAGAGGGTTCATGGGGTTTGGGAGGGGTTAGGGCAATATTTTTCACAGAGGCTAAGCAGTCAGTGGCCAGAAGCAGGCGAATGAGCCCACACTTGGGCTGGAAAGACATTTGAACCCCTTCATCTTATTGTATTTTTTGTGGAAAGAATGAAGGCTTGTGTCTTGTACTACACAGTAGAACTATTATACAAATTATACAAATTGTCCCAAATCTGGGTAGCATTCTACACCTAGCTTTATGAGCAAATATTCTCTTTGTCATTAGTGCTGTTTTCCACACTACCAACCAGCCATTGCTCAATGGTTGCAGGTCCCTGGATGTCCATAGGCACTTGTGTCCTCATTATAACTTTAAATAACCTTACCTCAAGTGATATTTCTGGAAATCCGATTTGTTAAGAAAAAACCCAACAGGTTTATTTGATTTTTATATAGCACTGCATCGACCATAGGCCTCAAGTGGTTGGCACACATGCATATTTCAGGAATTTCTTGTATTACGTGTAAAAACAACCTTCACACTGTAAAATGATAAATTAACACACCTAACGCACATTCTACATCATGTCAAATGATTAGAATACATCAATAGAACATATAAATACATCAGGTAGTAACATGATTACCCTGTTTTCAAATTGTGCTCTTTCTATCAAAAAGCTTTCAATGTATAAAAAGCAAGTTATTTTAAAATAAAAAAAATGAATTTCTCTTTGTCAATCTAGATTTAACCGGCTGCTATATGTGAAATGCTGCAGCAGCGACTACCATCGATTCTGTGCCATAGATCGCACTCCGGCATTGATCCGATTGATAGTCCCTGAAGTCAGCATAGCGTGTTTCATACAGTTCAATCAATGTGACACACTGCGTAAGAAAATGTGATGCTTCCACATATTTCTTACACAGCCTACATAGACGTTCTTCTCTAGGGATTCCCTTCCGAGCATCAGTGTTTACTAAAACTGGAAGGACCTCAAGCCTTAAGGAGAAAATGAAGCGTATGAGTGATGAATATCGTAGGTTAATTAAATACTTACGCAGATTTTCAGTAAAATGACCTTGATGAGAGCAGTTTACATATTTCCGGCTATCAGCCAGGTATGCTAAAGACTGTATTCGATCAAGCTGTCTGGTCTTCTCCAGTCTGCATCTGTCTTTGGGGTTCACTCAAGCCAATTTCTTTAAAATGATTTAACACTACAGACTCCATATCTTTGTACCAAACACTCCGCGTATACCTTTGTGCATGTTAACGTCAGACCTATTCGAGAAGTATTGTCTGAGACACCATATCTAATATTTACCCAGAATCTACCAGTTCTAATCTGATTGCCTGAATCGGCACCACCCCTTGTAGGCCCAAAAGGGATTCACAATATTTTTTCCCCCAGTTTTGTCATCCATAACACCGCTTTTTCAGGATATGTTTACAAAGCATACAAAATAACTCGAATTATGGAAACTCTGTGGGCCTGAACCTTAGCCTCTATGAACACCCCCATGGATGTCAATAACCTTCCTGATAGCCAACCATTTTTCCAAGCCTTCAAGGCAGCATTTCTGCCAAGTGGATTAGAATCTTGGTGTTTCGGATCTTCATACCCAGATACTTGTACTCATTTACCTGTTTCAAACAAAGGTCCCCAAGCCTCCAAGTGAACGCCGGATGGCCATATGCTCTTTTCCCAATGGTCATTATCTTGGTTTTGTCAGCGTTAATCTGGAGACCGTTAACCTTAGCGTACTGGCAAACCACATCCTATAATCGTCGGAGGCCCATTGCTGTACTATCCATTATCACAGTATCATCCGCGTAGACAATAGAATACATATCTTCACTATCAAATCAGGGAGCTGGGGGGGTGATTTACTGTTTTCAATGAAGAGGCAAAATCTGGTTATACAGCATGGGGGCGAGGACACACCTCTGCTTTAGACCTCGGTTGGTGGGGAAGGAGTCAGATAAATCTCCCTTTTGGGAGAAACAAACCTTAACATGGGTGTCGTTATATAGTAATTTAAGGAAGTAGAGGATAGAATGGTCACTACCCCACCGACTCAACTTATCCCATAGCTTAGATTGAATGAAACTATCAAACGCAGAGCTATAGTCTACTAAACCGATATATAAAGCAGACCCTTGGTTTAACATTGTGTCTGATATTAATGTCTGCAACAACCAAATGGAATGAGAAGTAGTACACTTTTTCCTAAAACCCGTCTGAGTCATATTTAAGAGTCCATTATCATCAGCCCAAGTTGTTTAAAGGTCCAAAATCAAACCTGAAAAGATCTTTGAACTACTATGTAGCAGAGCCAACAGTATATAGTTTACCGGCATCTGCCGTAGGCCTTTATTATGGACAGGAATCATAATTGACTGGTAGCAAAAGAAACGCAGTCTACCAGTCTCACAAATGTGAAAAGAAAGTAATTGCAACATGTAGCCCCCAAAACACGACTCACTCTTGATAGTAACATTACATAGACCTTCTTATGCTGTTCCTGAGTCATGGGCGGGACGGCCTCCACAGCAGCCAATCAGATGAATGAAGAGGCAAAAACACTGCAATTTCAAACTTCGTTATGTGGTATTTCTGTAAAACGGAATGCATTCTTTTTCTATTTTTGTAATGCATTTCAACCATCGTATTTAGGCTGGAAATTAATAGTAGAGTAGCAGTTTATATTTTAATTTTATAGTATTTTTTAAATACATAAAAGCGTAAATTCAGACCTTTCATGTATGACATGGGAATGGTGGTCAAAAGATCAGGATCAGAGATGCCCACTTTTCAACATCTTTAATTGTCTCCATTAAAATAATGTGTTTGCTACATTGAAGGCAAGGTCCTTCACTTCCTTTCATAACAGGACGAAAGTTTGAAAAACTTCAGAGGAGTATAAACAAATATTTCCTCCACCTCATGTGTGGAGCTAAAAATTGGAGTAAAAAAACATATTTGTCCTCACAATATGGTGGTAATTAGTATTTGCAATAATTCTGCCAGGGCCCATAATCGGCTGGGACTAATAGCACCCAGTATTTCCATATTAAGCTTGTGTTAACTGTTACTGCCATATGCATACTGAGGGCTCCAGCTACATTTATTGTTAGTGTTATAAATATAAAAGTAGCTCCTTCGGGGCAATGTAGAAGGCATTTGCCAAAATGTTGAAGCTGAGGTGGAAGCAAATAATTAACATAGTTCTATTGGGCACTGCCTTCCAGTAGACATCATGGCCAAGTTGCAGATATGTGCAGTCGTGTGCCCTCTGTCATTTCTAAGACAAATGCCAGTGATATTTTTCTTGACAGCCAGAAACCTTTTGTAGAGAAAGATAATATGGATATAAATGCTAGAACATAGTGATTATTGTACTCCTAATCAAAACAACCCTTTAATTCTTACTTATAGTATGTAATTTCCAGGACTGAGATGGGACCAGAGCATGATTTGGAACATTTAGGATAATAAAAAAGAGGTTCTGGTGTGTATGCATGTCCCTACCTTGCGGTGGATCCTCCCTTGAGCATGCTCCAGGACCCAGCCACCAGTCCTTTTATTAGCGCCATTAGCATGGATACGTTTTGCAGGAATCAGGTGGTGTAAGGTAGGCACGGTATCAAGCAGTTAGACAGACACAAATAATCACAGTTCATTGGTGTTTATTGAACTTCAAATGGGTTTGTAGAACGCCTATCTAAACCTAAATATAATGATGGCAGCAAGCTACGACCATCAAATAATAATAATGCAGTCCTAATCAAGTCTCTGTCAAATAAAAGGGCCTATACTTATAAACCTATTGCCAATCCTTACTTTGATATACAAAAGGGTGTGGGATAATGGTGTATACAAAAAAAGTGTTCAAGAAATAATATGTCAGGACTGTTGAACAGTTGGCTTCCCTTCCCCAGGTTTTCACTCGGGGCAAGGCGGCACGTTAGACCTTCGCACACACTGTAGCTTCTCGGCAACGAGGATACAGTTCAAAGCACAGACATCAGGGCCTTTTGCCAAAGCCTCTTTTCCAATAACAGTTTCTTACTGTAGAGGGTCTGTCATAACAAAAAAAGTCTCAAAGTTCCATTCCTTTCATAATTTTTACATGTACAAGTTCTCACTTTCAATGTCCATTTTGGGTCTCCCTCTTCATACTGAGACCTCCTTTTATCACAATGTTCACACTTGGTCTCCCTCTTTTGGGCTCACACCACAGATCTCCCTTATTCAGGCTTGGATCCCCTTAATATCTCAATGTTTTCATTTGGTCTCCCTTGTTCGGGCTCGGATCCCCTTTCCATCAAAATCAAAGACTTTCGAATGTGTGATGGGTTTTGCAGGACCACTTCGATTCACTTCACACAATTGTTTTCATCAATCTTTTACTTTTATTTCTCTTGGCAGAATACCTTCGATTGAGCACATTCATGATGCCGGACCACTCTGTAAACGGTATTGTATCTTGCCTTCTTAAGTTCAAACATTCATTAGCAGTTTAGCTTTACTCGCGTCTTTCATCACACGCGTTCAGCAATGTTCGTTCCAGCGTTCGTTATATAATGTTGCCGCTTGCAACTGTGACTTCAACATGGACCGGTCTTGTATCGGTCTCCCCAATTCACCGGCTGTGTTGTTCTCTCTGGCGCTTCTTTGTTCTTGGAGCCAAAGACGATAGCATGGTGGCTGCTGCTGCTCCTCCCCGCCTTGGACAGTTACGCGGGTGGGCCCTCGGTATCTTCGGCACACAATACAGGATTCTTCAGTCTGGTTTCCTGGTCTTACGCTTTCTGCCTTGAAAGTTTCTTGAAAGTAACAGTGTCTTGCTGAAAAGGTCAAGGGTATTTCCCTTCTTACAAACTCTTCTGGGTTTGCCGCCTTTCTCCCTTCATTCAGCTGCTGACTTGAAACTGCATTTCCTTCGTGTGCTTTGCCTCTCTCAGCGTGTGCTCTTGTGCTCTGCCTTTTATCCATGTGGGGAAGTTTAATGGAAGTCAGGTGTGAGTGATTGTCAGTAGTTGCCTGACTTTGTCTGACCATAGTAGCGGGACATGTCAGGTACACTGCTCGGGTGTGAGTCTGTTTTCTCCCAGAGCAAGCGGTCCATGTGAAAGTGCTGGAGAAGGGAAAGGGGGGGTAAGTTTCCCACATATCCTACCTTTTAGGATGGGGTAAACGTGTTGCAGGGGGAGGATACCGTGTCTCGCCATCCGACATCCCACTCCCTGGTGACCCCTCGCCCAGGTGATCCTTCCACACTTGTCCACTCCAGGGTCTGGATCCAAAGGCGATGACTGTGCCCTGGCCACCTGAGAGAGAGAGATCCGCGGGGACTAGCGGGTGAGACACCTTCAGGTTTCTCACAGTGGTTAGCATGCATGGAAGAAAGGATGCTAGTCACAATGCTATTGCAGGATAGAGGTATGGACGCTTCTTGATCTTGCCTGTCTTACGTTATTATCATCATAAAATTTATCCTAAACCCACGTACGGAGCAGACCCAGTGGAGTCCACTTTGAATTGGGCCAAGTATGAAGGGATCACTTGTCGTAGAACTTCCCTCCTCCACGGGGTACCTGTGGCGGTGATCCACCACAAACTTTGCCTTTTATCCTTACAGACTTAGCTCAATTGGAAGCTCCTGCAACTTTACCGCAAACTACTTTCTCCTCCCAATAGTCTATTCACATCCCTACAGAAAGAAATGGGTCTTAACTCTTGTAAGGTGTTGCAGACATGGATGGGGCTCTTAATGTGAAGCTAAATTAGCATCTGTTAATTTGACAACAGAGGAACTGAATGCCTTACTAATGAGAGTAAAAAATAAGATACTGGAAACTGATCGGAAAATGAATAGAGCTACCTTATTGAATTATCGCTTGTTTTATCATTTTAGATATAACATGTTCTACTTATTTTTTAAAAGATCCCTCTAGGCTCTTCATAAATGAAGTTTTACGTATGAAACTTAATTTATTTCCTACTCGCGAGATTCTAGGTTCTAGGACTAAGTTACCTAGATGTGAGAGACTTTGCAGATTCTGCGCACAGGAGGTGGAGACTTTACAGCACTTATTTATCGAGAGTCCTCCTCTGAGCGAGCTAGGAAATACTCTGTAGAAGAAACTTGTGCATCATGAAGAAATACTATGCACCAAGGTCTTTGGGAATTGTATCGTTAATGCACAGGAAATTTCAATTTACATTGCTGCTATGACTTTCTTTAAAACATGTTTTTTAAAATGATTAATGAGATATTAATGTACTATTTTGTTGATATTTTTATCAATGGAATACTGTCATTATATTGCTTTTGTGTGAAAGGTTTGCTTTAAACTGTTACGCACAATAAATAAAATAAAAGTCACTATGACGAGTAATGTATTCTTATGCCTATGTCCTGCCCCGTTCCTCCAGACTTGTGGAAGAAAAGAAAACACCCCAATTCTCAAGCGATGTCTGATTAACTTTTCTGGAAGAACAGTAACCACAAACACTACCCAAAAATGGTACTTGCGCAGGACAGCCTGGCCAAGTTGTTCATCTTTTGTAGCATTTGATTCCAAAGAGTAGTGTTGGCAAAAAGCATACATCATAGACCTTGTTGATGCTTTGCAGATGTATTCAAAAGTTACATGTCTTCAGTAGGCTGCCCTTGCTCTCACTAAATGGGCATATAGGAATTTTGGAAAAAGAGAATTTCTCTCAATGTGTAGCTTTCAAGAATTTGGATCAATATCCACCAGGAAATCATGGATTCTGCAGCCTTTGTTCCAGGTGAAAGCACCCTCATGAGTCACAAACAAGTGGTCGTGCCCCCTGAAGTCCTGAGTTATCGCAGGGAAAAACCTCTGAATCCAGCAGACACCGACCTTATGAAATTTAGATTTGCAACGAAAACAGGAAGGCTGATCTGCTGGTTTAAGTGAAACTCAAGAGACCACATTTGGGAAAAAAGAAAGGTGAGTAATGAGAACTTCCTAGTCTTTTTTAAAAAAGATTCAAAACTTCTGAACATAATTTCTGGTGCTCACTTAACCAGCTGGTAGATGCGACTGCCCCCCAAAAAGCCATTTCCAAAGAGACAAAGCTCATATCCACTGAAGCCCTGGCTTCAAATAGTTTGTGTACTTGAGCCATGCCTGAGAAAATTACCTCTTTAGACCACTGAAGGGTCTCTTCACTCATTGATAAGATAAACAAAATGTTATCTGATCTGAACAAAGTGAGTGGTAAGAATTTAGAGCTGAGAAATAAGGTCTACAAGAATCTAGCTTGATACCTGTCTTGGGCAGATCAGATATAAAAAGACAAGACAGAATCCATGAAAATTCATAGAGCATAGATAATTCTGTCCAGACACCAATGTCAAAAACTGGTCGATTTACTAATGTACTGTTTTCTTCTGAAGCTCTTTCTGGCGGTTTCTATACTTCTACGATGCTACTCAAGAGCACTAGGTAACCATACATCAAGTCACCAGGCACAGGCCACTAAGGACTTTGATTGGGGATAGTGGTGTAAGATCCCATTGATACAAAAGGCCTCTCTTTGCTGGAAGAATTACCAGTGGATCTTGGTAGTTGCAGGATGTCCGAATTCCAGAGTCTGTTGGGTCACATCTGTGATATTAGAATCACGTGGTAATTCTGGCTGCACTTCAACTTGTGAAAAACTTTGCAATGAGAAGGAAAGCAGGGTGCGCATACAAAAGGTGCCCTTCTCAAGTAAGGCTGAATGCATCCCTCTTGTGCCACCAGGACCCTTAGAGTGGGCATTGCCTGCTTTCCTGTGTTACAAAAGCCTTCAGAAGTGGAGAACCCTACCAACTGGAAACTTGTTGGGAGCCTGAGTGAGTCTGTTTAATACGTATGCTTAAATATTCAGCACACCTACTAGCAGCATATCCATTGGCCACACGTGATTCCTAATCCACCATCTCCGCAGCACCTGGGCAAGCCTTCATAGATGAGGAGAACCATCCCTCCATTTTTGTTCAGGTTGAACAATGCTGGTGCGTCTGTCAAGATGAACGCTTCCAACCCTTGTATGGATGCTAGGAAGCCTTCAGATCTAAAAAGATGATGTGCTTGCCTTGCCCCCAGGGCGGCCTGTAGGGGATGGATCTGCAAGTTTACCATTGTGCCTCATCCATAGAGCAAGGGTTATGTTGCTACTGCCACCTTAGGGTCATGTGTATAGAAGAGGACTCCTTTGAAGAGGTTATCAATGAATGCCATGTTTTGATGTTGGGATTTCTATCGACAGAGGGTGCAATTCCTGTCTCCAGTTGGCATCTAGGTGAAGCTGGGTATTCATGTGTCGTCTGGCATTTGGTACCACCACGAGGCATGACGACATTCATCACAGCATTCTCTTGAATGTAAGCACCAGAACTGAAGTTCCATGGAGCAAGCATAGCCTGTTATTTGTGACACTTGCATGCTTTCTGGTGGAGAAAAAAGCCTTGCCATGTTGTGCGCCCCACAGATATATAATGAACTGGATGGTCTGCCAGCCAGTCATTGCCGATTTCCTGTTGTTTAATTGTAGGTACCAGGAAAACATTAATTCTAGGGTCTCTTGAAGGGAATGGTGGGTTCCTTGTAGTTCGCCGACTGTGATCAACCGATCATAGCGGATGGATAAATATGTATGCCTCCCTGATGAAGGGAGTGTGTCAAAGCTGATACGATGTTGGTAAAAAGATGAGGAGCCAGGTTTAGCTCAAAGAGTAGCCCAGAGACACTGTTGCAAACCTCACCAACTTGCTGTTCTGGTGCCTGATTGGAATGTTCATGTAAGCATCCTAAGACTGAAATAGATTTCATGATCGCAAATTGCAGGCCACCAAGATGGAATCTACAATACGCCCGACGCAGGTGGATGGCACTGTCCATGTAGACCTTTTTGCCAACTGAATCTTGGGTGATGGTGTTGACATGTCAGAACCTCTTTCCGGGTGAAATGGCTTCTGGCATTACAGGCTAGTAGGGTAGTGGGGTGACTCTTAGACATAGTTTCTCCTTCAGAGTAGTCTAGAAATTGGCATTTAATCTATTTTATAGCACCACCCAATTAGAGGTGGGTCCCACATTTGTCAAGCTTCCTAATGACATTTGGTTGAAGCATGATGCCATTCTTGTCTTGTCTGTGTACAAGAGGACTGCTATTAGCAGACCAGTCACCAGGCCAAGCGTTTTAAATTCCAAAGAGTCCATATCACCAGAACCTGCTAATGGAAAGCCTTGGCCAACTTCATCCATTGGCCCATCATTCCCCATCAAAGGGTCTCTAAGTGCTGCAAGAGACTACTGAACAGGCACAGGGTATATCTGGTGTGGTGGTAGAGCCTGTGGTAAGGTCAGAACATGAGGTTGCTGTGGAACCTATGGTGTGGGCCCCAGCACAAGAGACAGAGGCAGCACCCGAGGTAGTGGTGGAGCCTGAGGAGGAGGCAGAGGCCCTTGTGGTTGAGGCAGAGCTACTGGCATGGGAAGTGGTGGCATCACTTCCACAATAGCCTGCAGGAGCTGTCATGAAAAGTAAACATTTTTTAAGACAGTTTCTCAAATAAATACATGGTATTGGTCACAGTGGAGAGTGAGTATATAAAACCTCTTCAATACAGCACTGGAAGTCGCTGCTTCCGTAGCAGCCACCTGCTGCAGAGCCTCACTCTTGAACACGCGGCCCCAGAAGCTGCTGGCCCCTGTATTGCACTGTATCTTCTACAAAGGTAAACCCCCCTGGGGCTGAACGCGGATCGTCCGTTGCCAGCATCCAAATTCAAGATGCAATTAATGTTTTGATTTGGTGCTTGTATATCACATTACCTGCATCTCCACGATTGATCCGGCTACGCAGCGACTGTGTTTTGCAAGGAGAGAGACCGTCTCCAAAATGGCTGCCTCGTCAACAAGCACCGGAGTGCTTTTTGAGTACAGCATGATGCCGCTGTGATTGGCTGCTTCCCACTTATCCAGGCCAATCAGGGAGCCGGCAGACGAACTCCGGCACCCACCAAAGGCCTAGGCTCAGGCCCCTGCACCATCGGACTCCGTTCGTCTCTTCAATGCAGCACTGGAAATCGCTGCTTCCGTAGCAGCTGCCCGCTGCAGAGCCTCACTCTTGAACATGCGGCCCCAGAAGCAGCTGGCCCGTGTATCGCACATTATCTTCTACAAAGGTAAGCCCCCCTTGGACTGAACGTGGATCGACTGTTGCCGGCATCCAAATTCATGATGCAATTAATGTTTTGATTTGGTGCTTGTATCTCACATTACCTGGATCTCCACGATTGATCCTGCAACACAGTGACTGTGTTTTGCAAGGAGAGAGACCCTCTCCAAAATGTCTGCCGCGTCAACTAGCATCAGAGTGCTTTTTGAGTGCAGCATGATGATGCTGTGATTGGCTGCCATCCCATTTATCTAGGCCAATCAGGGAGCTGGCAGGCGTACGCTGGCCCCCAACAAAGGCACACACTCAAGGCCTCTGTCTGAGCCTGTCCATGACTGCCAGAGGTGCACCTATGCTCGCAGCACCTAAGGTATTACAACAAGATATTTATATTCGTGAACACATTAATTAGACTGGCTCATACTCTTTGACTTTGCGTGATCTACAATCTAGCAGTCACACGCCTCTACTCTTTGCGCTACTTACCCAACATAGCCAACGGCTTGCATCATCCTGCTTAAACTTCTTTGCTTCTACTACTCATAGACTGCCGTATCCTGGTATACTACCGTCCCCTACGTCTCTGCATATCTGATTTAGTAAACTTTATATTACTTTAATCTTCCTCTGTGTAAAGAGTCTGAAAGTGACTATTATTTTATTGCAAACGTGCCGGTCACTTTGTATGGTCCTTCGTGATTACTGTGAACATAATTAGCCTTGTTGATTGTTGTATTCACGTTCCTCTCCTATCAACTGTAAGCACTGTATTGGCACCTCTTTCGCCACTCGCCTCCTAGATTGCCCATATTGTATTTATTGCCTGTATCATGGTACTGTTCTACTGCCGTCCTTAAGCAACCCTCACTGCATTATCTCAATACTGCATCAACATCGTCATGCACACTAAACTGAATACATGGCATGTTACCACCCTTGCTCTCCCCTCAACGAAGTGCTAGCATCACGTAGAATTCTTACCTGTTGCTAAGAACCATAGACCCACATCTCTAATTGCCTATATGGTATTATTTGTGTGATCCCACGTCTACCTACACTGAAGTTGGCAATAATGCACAATACCTTTCGTATACTCGAGACAGTACAACTCTAGACACCTTGATAACTAGTCTGCACAAATACCCATTGTGACATCAAGTACTTACTTGGTTGGCTATTGCCACACCAGAACACAGCTACACTTGGGTAAGATCTACTAAGAGATGGAGATCCAGAATCCTAAATCCAATGATATTACCCTTCTCTACCACGACATGCCTACTGCTAAACAATTCATAACACACACCATCTTGCCTACATGATTCCTTCCTGATTTACAGCATACCAACGCCTTAGCTAATAAATCTCTAAAACTCTCACCCAACACTAGTCGACCTACATCTCCCAACCAACGGATCACTTACTATGGCAGTCTGCCCAGAATCAATCGTCCTTGCCTTTTGAATATCAGGAACCTCAGACTAAGATCCTGGCTAACTAGAAATCAGTATACCCAGTCCAATCGCACACCAGCGACCATAGGGAAGTACTCAAACCCCAGGCTAAAAGTGGATTAGCACAATACCAACAAAGATCATAGTATCTCAAGTCATTGTAGCTCCAAGGGCACTACTCTGAGTCTAAAAGTTACTTGCAGGCCAAAGGCTACTAGCGGGAGCTACCCTGCTAACACTATGAACAACATCACCTGCATTGCACCAAGTCCCCAGGCCTCACACCTTCATTGGACACTACACCCTACGATAGCAATCATTACCTCAATCCAACATACACACTTAATCCTAAAATTCATTGTCCATAGAGAGACATACTTAACTTTGAAACCTCTTCAATTAAGGGTGCACTTATCAAGGCAAGATCACTCCTTGCACTGCAGACCTTATCACATTAAAACAATCTAGACTTCTTAGCGATTACTGAAACCTGGCTCCACGCAACAGCTGGACCAGCTCTCTCCTTGGCCATTCCTGTAAACTACACAATTCTCAGAACAGACAGAGAAGCCTCTAGGGGCGGAGGGGTAGTCTTCATTACCAAAATTCAACTTGGTATAAGAGAATTAAACTACCAGCCATTTCCCCCTGGTGAACTCCTCACCATCAAATTACCTCTCACTGCCTCCCGCACCGTGATCCTCATATACAGACCCCCAGGTTCAACTTCCACATTTGAGGAAGATGTCTCACAACTCCTTGCTTGGAACACCAAACCAGACTCGCAAAGTATATTGCTAGGAGACCTTAATTTAGGTCTTGACGACACTAACGACGACAACGCCATAGCCATAGCCATCACTATCACTGCATTAGATTTCTCACACCGTATCATCAACACCACTCATATTAAAGGCAGAACACTGGATAGGCTGACAGACCTCAACTGCAACACCAAGATCCTATCGCATACATCCAGCCCCTGGTCTGACCATCATGTTACCACCTTTGCCATCCAGCAGAACCCTTCCTTAGACTCCTCTTCAATCCAAGCTCCATCTGCCCTCACGAGAAATAAACGTAACATAACAGTGGAGAAACTACTGCCATTAATGCACCCTATCACTAACAACACACTTAACTCGAGTTCAGACCCATCTTCGATGGTAGAGCTATATATTCAAACCTTACTAGATGCTGTAAACAAAGTAGCACCTTTAAGTAGGTGCAAATCCAAACCTCTTGCCCACCTCAATACATGGTACACCACCGATCTTAAAACTATGCACGGTACTAAAACAGCAGCTGAGTCTAATTGGAAGAAACACCCTACCGAAACGAATAAAGAGAGCTTTATTGTCTCCTCTAAAAAATACAAACAAGCCATCTCGAAACTAAAAGCGTCACTTACAACGAAAGAATTACTAAAGTTAACTCTGGTACTAAAGAGCTATTCGCTATTCTTTGAGAAGTAGAATCTCCTGTGCCACCTCAAGAATCGTGCCTCAAAGACTCGACCTGGGGCACAAACATTCAAAAAGCCCTCCTGGACAACATTGTATTACTTCCAACTAAAATTGAAGCCAAAAAGTCCAACCTAATACCCAACATACAATTCCTTATGTCAATTGATACCCTACTGAAATCCAATATACAATTTGATTTTGCCCCAATGTCCGTAACTGAAGTAACAAAAATCATATTGAGCCTCAAATTGTCCAGATGTCAAGAGGTCATCTGCCCAGCTTTAGGCATCAAAGACTCGGTGGCGGAGCTCTCTCCTTTCATCAGCTCACTAATAAATGCCTCCTTCAAAACAATCACTGTCCCCACTAACCTCAAAGATGCTTGGGTCCTCCCGCTACTCAAAAAACCCACTCCAGATCCTAACACACCAACTATCTGCCCATAGCAACAGTACCTCTCTTACTCAAAATATTGGACAGGGCAACCATGTAGAATCCAATAACCTCTTGGGCCTTTGCCAGTCAGGCTTCAGACCTGGTCATGGCACTGAATCAGCCCTTATAGACCTAATAATTAAAATGGACGCGTTCAAAGACAAGGGCAACCTAGCGCTCCTCCTCCTCTTACTAGATTTATCAACAGCCTTTTACCTGGTCAACCATAAAATACTCTGCAAACACCTTACATTGGCTGCCCATTTCTCTACCAAAGCCACACAATGGAAACTCTCCTTCCTCTCCAACAGAACCATGAGGGTATTCACCCCAATGACAGCTGCCGAGCCTGCCCCAGTCTCCTGTGGTGTTCCAAAAGAATCATGCGTTTCACTGACTCTATATAACATCTTTATTAAACCTCTCTTTGACCATCTGGATGACTTGGGTGTCTTGTATACTAACTATGCGGATGACACCAAAATCCTTATTCCTATCTCAGGCTCGTACGACATTGACTCCAAATTACTAAATGAAATATACCAAACCATCCAGGTCCGGATGGCCATCCACAGCTTATGCCTAAATGATGATAAAACTGAGTTACTCCTTATCAGCTTAAACCGACTGAATAAACTAGAGGACCAGTTTAAATCTTTCGACTTTGACAACATCACCATTGAAGTATCCAAACAAATGAAAACCTTAGGCGTCTATCTTGACTCTGCCCTCACGCTAACTAGACAAGTCAATGTGACGGCATCTGCGGCGGACTATACCTAAAGATGCCTGCAGACCCTTCCTGTCAAAAGTCAATTGTATCACCCTGGCCAGAGCCGTCATATTATCTAGACTAGAGTATTGTAACTTACCAGTGATCATAAAACCTCTTCCCAGTAGCATAACCCGAATGTACAGATCACATTGAAAGCGCATCACAGACACCACATTTGGAGGGAAAATGGCCAGGCCAAACACACGGTGCGCATGTCCGATTCCACAACTGCATTGTCACAGGAAGCACAGTGTCTAAATCTAGCACCGTGAGGGATGGATGCAAAGGAGGAAGACTTTAGGCGCAGATAGACGAAAAACATGGAGCACCTTCCACAACCTTCCTGCTCCGCCCATGCGCCAAAAAGTAATGTTAGGTGGAGCCGGGACTACCTTCAAGGAATGGATCAGAAAGGGATGCGGTCCATATGCGCATGGGTACCCAACCTTTGTATTACCTAGAATGCTGCTCCACGCCATGCCGCGCGGGCGAAGGAAAGAGAATGGGAGGTTGGAAGATGCTGCATTTTAAATTAAGAAGAGAGTAAAAGGGTAATGAAATGTCTATGGTGACTCTGTGAGTCCCAGCCTCTCTACTGTTTCCAAGCAATGCAACAGCCTTCAATGGCAGAGGACCCTCCTTTACAAAGCTGTGCAAAGCCACATTTCTGTGCAGCCCATCACTGTGCATGTGTTAGGGAGGTGGATATACCCCTTCCCATGTGTACCTGGGAACCTTTTAACAGTGCATCGTTTTCTTGGCAGAACACTTGGATAGAGGGAGCAGTGGCGGGTCCAGGGAGTGGCCTGGGGTGGCACTTGCTACCACTGGAATCTGATTGGCCACCCCAGGTGCAACCTCATTATCCTAAACTTTTATCATTACGTGTGTGGGCGTTCGTACTTCATGCCACCCCGGCATAGGTCAATGCCCCACTTGGGCCACCCCAGTCAAAAAGAGTCTGGACATGCCACTGAAAGGGAGGGTCAGTAAATGTAACTTTCTTCTGTGCCTATGTCCTGAATTGCTCTTATTTCCAACCTTTGGGACAGAATTCCAAGTTTAAGGAAAGAGAGCAGTGAGTTGGAAACAGCAGCACAGTTCAAACCCTTTTGGCAAAATTGAGCGTCATTCCTCATGTATGGATGCAGTACAATTAAGGCCGCAGATGGGTAAGCCACCCTGACCACGTACAGCTGCCTCTTGCAGAGATAAGCCATGGGAAGGCAGCACATGATACCTTTCCTAGGTAATGACATAAATATCCTCAGGCGAGGACCAATAAGAAGGTAGAAGTGCTGCTGCATGCGGGCCCTGATCCAGCTCGCAACGCAGGCCGTCTCTCCTTTCTACACCGTTGGCATTGAGGACGCGGCGGCCACAAGAACAAAGGGATGGGCTTTATTGCTGAGATGAAACATGCAGGGTTCGTTGATAAGCAAGGATTCTCCATTTGAACAGGGATGAACAGGCGGGAAGCTCAGGTAAAAGTAGTTGGGGTGCTGCATAAGAACCACCTTACCCTGATGGCCCAGGACCCGAAGTTTGCTAATTCATCTGGTGGAAGCGAAAAGTGCTGTATTTCAAGTTCACAGGGATGGAGAGGTTCAAAGGGTCGTGCGTGGCGTGACCGTGGACTGCACATATTTTATAATGGGCAGCTGGGCAAAAGAGTCGCAGAATGAAAAGAGTAGCAGGGTAATGCAACGTGCCATTCCTTAACATTTGATGATGATATTGCATAGTAGGCCTATTGCCAGGGTACTGAATGAGAAGAATTAGCAGATAAGCTATTATGTCCAGGTGGGCTGGGATCCTGACTGCAGCTGTAGAAGGTGTGGACCAACATTTCCTTTACATGTAATGTAATGCAATCTAAAGTAAAAATAAAAATAAATAAACAATAAAGTGGTCTTACATAGCGCCCTTCTGCCAATCCTGCTAATACTGTTGGCCTTGCTGCACATGGCTCTGTAAGAAAGGAGGGCAGGGTATGTTAGTTGGATAGCGGGAAGGCAGATACAGAAACGTTTGGTGATGGTGGATGCAGGTCAGAAGTACCTGTTACCTGTGTGTCGATATGAAAGTTCTATGTTGTTTGCGGTTGGTACCAACCAGGCAGGTTAGCCATATGGGAAGTCTCCCGGTTTGTGGAGTGTAAAAATTAACAGCATGGTTGTTGATAGAAGATGGATAGGGTCTGAATCTGTTAAGTACAATAGACCTAGGAGGTTGACTGTAAGAGTTTGGGAGGTGTAAGGATGCCAGATTTTAGTAGTGAAGAGTTAATTGACGGATGAGGTGGGAGGGGAGCATGGATTAGGGTGTTGCCACTTCCTGGCTCTTGGTGGTAGATTTCACTGAGGTTAAAGGTACGGACCAGTGCCATCCAGGAGAGGTTTCAGGAGCCCGTTTCGTTTCCTGCAGATGGTAGTGCTAAGAGTTTCAAAACATTCTTATTGTAAATTAGCACAAGTTTCTGGTGCACAGTTTTTAGTCGGTTGCTATCATTTTTCTTTTCTTTCAAAGTGGTTGGTTGAAAAGCCAAGCTATTTCCTGAAAGTCTGGTGGTTCTCCTCCCGGAGGAGAGGCGTGGGTAGAGGGTTCCACAGTTTCGTGGCCAGAACAGAAAAAGAGGATACTCCTTGCCGTTTATTGTTGAAGTTAGAGACTCTCTCTCACTCTCTCTACAGCCACTGAGAACCTCTTGCCTTTTCCACGCTATCACTACTCCATCCCTTACCCGCAAACTCTCTCTCTAACCAGATGGCTCCCTCATTACTACCCAATACCTCTCTTAACCCACCACACCGAAGAGCTACCTTCTTCCAGCTCTCTGCTGTCACAATCTCCTTTCTTGGACTCGGCAGAGGATATGTCTCCCAAGGTCTGATGTCCTCTACCTACCAGCTCACCCAGGGAATGGCTAGAACTGACTGCAATGGCTGAGTTTTAAGGACTGGTTCTTCCTCCCATTGGTGGTGCTTTAGGACACTAGCTTTACCCGGGCTGTATGGCACGGGCTCCATTCTATCTGGAGAAACTATTTCACCATTAAAAATGCCCTCTCCCTAAAGGACTGTGGTGCAATGTCTATCTAAAAGTGATAGATCAAATAGATACCTGAAATTGCAATTACAATAAAAGTCAACCAGCGTTCAACACATTAAACATTAAGAAAAAAAGGAAAAAGAAAGGAATGTCATCCCATATTTAAAATGATATGCATTCAAAGGGAGATTTGTCCTATTAATAAAACAACCCTATGAATGTGCATAACATACAATCACTTTGTTAGAATAAATTCAATTGACAAAGAGACATCCTAATATTTAAGAAACGTTCTCCATAGTTAAGGTTGACTGGTTTCTGCAATATGTGATTACATGCATACATCAGGATCAAATAATGATCACCTCATTATAAGGCCAATCCATTCACATTTCTTTTGGCAGTCCTTATTTTGTGTATTACGTTTGGGGTGGTACTGGTGTGTTTATAACAGTACTAAAATCAATATCAAGACTATGGATACATTTTTTGCAAGTTGATTTTCTGAGTCAGTCATTCTCTGTACGGTGAGAGCATAGACAGGGATGCAGAAACACACATCTTTGAGATCTGTTGGGCAGAATCAGTCCCACATTTTAAGAGACAACACGATTTGTCTCAGAGTAACTATATGAAGATTGAAGAGATTCAAGGTGTAAATGTCCTGTTTTCTTCTAAAAAAATAAAAAGCAGGAGATGGCCCACGTTTGTCCTCCACCTGGGTACCCAGCACTTTGGCTCTAACTCCAGGACTTTATAAACTTCTGTTAGCAGGCTCTGGGTAACTGCCTGTGGATGAGGGGTCAGCGAATGTGCAGCAGATATGATATGATACGATATGATATGGCATTTGTAACGCGCCTATACACAAGTGTTTCAAGGCGCGACGAGGCAGGGAGGGGGGAACAGGGGGGAAAGACAGACAACGATCCTACTAGGCCAGGTGTCATTCAGATCGCGCAAGTGCAGGGGTAGGGGGAAGGGAAAAAGTGCAAGGGGAAGGGGAGAGGGGGAAGTGCTGAACAGGGTAAGTAGAATAAAAAATTAATAATAAATAGGGCCAGCTGGTGGCAAGTGCAAGGTAAGTGCAGACAAGTGCTGGGAGGGGGGGGCTGTAAGGGATGCAGAGACAGTCCCGCAGTGCAGGGGTTGCCAGGGAGGCAGTGCAAGTGGAGAGTGGCTGGGCCAAGGACCGAGGTCAGTGAGAGTGGCCCAGGTGCAGGTTCAGTGCAGTTTCAGTGAACAATTAGCAGGGGAGAGGGAGAGAGAAAGCAGAAGCAAAGAGGAAGGTTTTGAGGTGCTTCCGGAACCGAAGATGGTTCTCCTCAAGTTTCAGGGAGGCAGGAAGGCTGTTCCAGAGGGAGGCCCCTGCCGCAGAGAGAGATCTACCCCCAGCTCGTTGCTTCGAGAAGCGGCTGACCCTGAGGGAGTTGGAGACAGATGAGCGAAGGGCTCGGGAAGGAAGATATTTAGGAAGAGAGAGTTGAAGGTATTTAGGCCCCAGGCCCCAGAAGGCCTTGTGGACAATGCAGAGGGTTTTGAACTTAATCCTCGCAGCCACAGGGAGCCAGTGTAGAGATTTCAGTCCTGGAGAGATACGGTCCCTGGGCTTGAGGCCAAGGACAAGTCTCGCAGTCCTGTTCTGGATGAGTTGCAGAGGGCGGAGAGTAGAGGCAGGCAGATTAAGATAGAGGCTGTTACAGTAGTCCAGCTTCGAGAGAACCAGGGCTCTGGAGATCGTGAGCTTCTGGGGGAAGGAGAGGAAGGGAAGAATACCTCTGAGGAGGTGCAGCTGGTAGTGAGACTTCTTAGAGACGTCAGTTATATGAGGAGAGAAGGAGAGTGTGGAGTCGAAGATGACCCCGAGGTTTTTTGCCTTGCAAGTAGGAGCAGGAAGCGGGCCAAGAGAGGCTGGCCAGAGCGTTGCAGGGAAGGAGAAAGTGGGTGTGCCAATGAGTAGAATCTCAGTCTTACTGGCATTAAGGCAGAGGTCATTGGCGGCACACCATTCCTGGATAGCAGACAGACAGTCGGAGATGAGAGAAGGAGAGGAGGAAGCTGAGGGTAGCCTGAAAATGAGCTGGGTATCATCCGCATAGCACTGAAAGTTGGGGCAGAGAGTGGCGATGCGGTGGGCAAGGAGTGCCAGATACTGGTTGAACAGCCAGGGAGAGAGATTAGATCCCTAGGGGACACCACAGGTAGAGAAGAAGATGTCAGAGAGGAAGGACCCCAGTTGGACCTGGGAGGGTTGGTTGGAAAGGAAAGAGGTCAGCCACGCCAGAACCTGACCAGTGATACCCAGGTTATCACGGAGACAGTTGAGCAGGATGGCATGGTTGACAGTGTCAAAGGCAGAAGAGAGATCAAGCAGAATGAGAACACACGGAGTGTTGGAGTCGAGGTTCGAGAGCAGGTCCTCACGGATGTTCAGCAGAGCAGTTTCCGTGCTTCTGGCAGCTCTGAAGCCAGATTAATGGTCATGAAGACTACCAACAGATTCAGCATGGGGATTAAGCTGGGAGATGGCCAGTTTCTCCAGGAGCTTGCCCAGGAAGGGAGTGATGGAGATTGGGCGATAGTTAGCTGGGCAGGCGGGGTCGGAAGAGGGTTTCTTAAGAAGAAAAGAGATAGATCAGGGAGCCAAAACACCAAAAACCGAAACAACCAATTCATTCTCTGTTATCTGAACTGTGCATGGAAGGGAAAGAGGGCTTGTTTGTGGTATTATTGGTAGCAAGAAATAAAATGTTTGCCTAATACTAGTGAAAAAAAGTTGCTCTAACCATTGGCGAACAATCAAATACAAGAATGATGAAAATACACCATCCGGCGGTCAGGGTAAACTGGAATCCCAAAATCTGCTGCTACCAGTGCTTGCTTTCTAAAGCAGCACGTTATTTTCTTGTTGGTGTACACATTTGCAGAGGATGGCCTCACTTCTACGGAAACGTACCGAAATGTTACCTTTTTTGTGCACCCCTGCAATCACTGTGACTTTGAGGCACACAAAATACCGACTCCCACTACTGCGCCCAAGCAGAGCAGGGGTTACGGGTGGTCGGGAAGGGGAATGCGGGTCGGGAGATGAGGCCGAAGTGATATGTTTGATCACTGCGCCGCGCTGTAATTGGTGTCGACATTTTCATTGGCGCAGTTACCGGCAGCACAGTGATCACATAGATTCACTTCTAATAGCCACCAGCAGAGCATATGCACTCAAACAGAATCCAATAACATTGAGATAATTCCCCCTATTTGCTGAACTGTACCATGTGTCTTGACCTGTAGGGGTTGACCTTTGGTCATGATCCTTTTTACCTCTGGGCTTCTGAACAGGGACTCCCCTGTTCACCCCCTGCCCTGCTATTGCCCACTTCTGCTACGTATACCCTTATATCATTTGCTGGGTGAATCCTGCCACATGCCTCCATTGCTCTCTTCTCATTCTGCAATCCTGGTTTCAATCTTGTGTGAATAAAATAAGAGGGTTTAAAGACTAGTGTTATTAAAGAGTAACAGTGACACAAAAATCACGGGCAATATTAATGAGAGCAACAATATCACTGTATACCCAGTGCTATACCCAACCCAGAGCAGCAGGCGAAAAACGGGAGGGAAAGCAGACAATCTGTAAAGAGTCAATACTACCACTTTTACTTGGAAGTAGAGGTAGGAGTGAAGAAACTCTTGGCAGTTGTTTAGTTTTTGTATTTGTTTACAGCCGTGGAACCCCAATAGATAATTCAAGGGAGCTTAGTCAAGGTACTATGAGAGATTTTTCTTTTTGCTGCTTTCCCGCCATACACATCAATGGGACACCCTTCCATTTGCTTATTTTGAACCTTATTAAAAAACAAGAATTACCCAGCTATGAGCTGCCCATTAAATGTGTTGTATTAAAAATGCATTGTGATTCATTTGTGCATATACTCAATGTTGATAGACTTATTAAATATATACTAGCTAAGAAATGCCTCATCGAAGGACAATATTAATGTCCTTGGTTACATCTCTACAAAATTCCACTTTAATAAATGTCTACGTGTCTCACTCTTAGGCCACTATCATAAGTGTGGACCATAAGTGATCGTCTTCAGGGCTCTTCAGAATGTCCTTCAATTTCCTTTCTCCATATCTTTTCATTCGAATTTTATAAAGAACCTTCCTGTTTTTTTAAACTTCTTGTACCTCCTTATTGTCATTAGAAAGCTTATTTATCTGAGTTCAGCACATTCATTCTTCATATACTTCAGAATACCTCCATTATTTAATTATTCCAATGCATTATTCTTGAGTTATGCCACACAGTGTGAAAACCGCATGTTTTTGGCTTCCTTTCTGTACCATCAACCATGCGGTTTTCACGCTGTGCGGTCTTCACTTAAACCTTTTTGCTCCACTTACCTTGCTACGGTCATCTATTTTTGGGGCACTGATCAGTCCTTATGGCTATCAATGCAGGAGAACTCTGTTCTCCCTAGTAAAGTTCTTGGTTTATTATTCCTGACCACATCACCTTCTGTGAAGTGCAGTAAGAACACATTAGGCCTCATTACAAGTGTGGCGGTCCAGAAACAAGGGTGCCGGTAAGGTTACTGGCACCCTTGTTTCCGGACCACCACACTATGAGTCACCCTGCTGGGGCTGATGCTCCCAGCAGGGCAGAGCGTCCCTGGCAGGCAGAGTTGCCATGCAAGCTCAGGTACTCATGGGAATGGTGACTTGCAAGATCTGCCGCCTCGCTTCCCGCTCCGCCGGGACTTGTAATGTCCAGGTGGCACCGGGAAGTCAGGTGGCGGATCTTGTGTTACGGGGCCAGCGGCAACCCACCGGTTGCACCTGTAACTTTGTTTTAAGTAACTTTGTGGTTATTTGCATGATGTGTCCAGGATTGGATGGTGGTTTATAGTTTTTTTATAGTCTTGTGCACCTTTGCATTTTACCACTTAATGTCAATTAGACTATCATACACTCTAAAATGGCTGTGCCTCATGATTTTCACCTGTCCTTTGTCCTAAGTGACTCTTTCAACTGAGCTTATTTGAGTTGAAAGGTCTGAGGTTGTAGATGTACAGCCCACAATACAATGCTGGACAAAGTGGCTGTGCGACAGGGGGAGGTAGTGGAGCTTGGGCCTCAAATGGGATGCAAGGTTGGAGTTGTGCTATCATATTTTGGAACTTGTCTTTTCTGATATCTGTGGCTATGAAATGATGAAATGTATACAACAACTGTGCTTCAATGAATGGAGATGGAACATAATGAACAACTATTAACTCAAGAAATATCAGTGCATAAAATCTCTGCAATCTTATAAATAGTTTGTGTGTATGTGAGTGATGAGAATCTTTGGGGAGGGAACCACAGGACCAGCCACCAGAAGTGGGAAACATTGGGAGTGTACCCAGGGTGAAGAGTGACTAAGTCTGACATTTTAGAAAGTTAACATAATTCGCCTGCAATCTTCCCAATGGAGGGGTTATAATATGGCAAAAACCTAGGGATGTCTGGAGTTGTGGCAGAGGCCAGAGTATTATAAAATCATACTAGTACTTGAGTCGCACGAGGAAACATACGAGTGTCCAACACCCTCACTGCCAGAAAGGTGTGCACCGAACAAACCAAAATCTGCTATACCATAGAATGCTCTGCTCTGGTAAGCCGGCTGTACCATTGTATCATCTGTTAAGCTGAAAGCACCAATTTAAGTGGCTGGCATAGTGGCAGAGCCCGCTAACAGGTAGGAGAGAGTCTGGGCCTTTTTGTGTAGCTTTAATTGAAGCAAGTTGTCTCAGACATATTGTTAATAGGTTGCACCTGAATTAGGGCAAATGTTTGTAGAATAAATACCTGCGTCTCCTGCTGGTATGTGTGGCTGAGTCCAAATGTCTATACGGATACCACTAATTTGCCTGACAGCTTATGTATGATATGATATGATAGGGCATTCATAACGCGCCTATACACAAGTGTTTCAAAGCACGACGTGGCAAGGGAGGGGGAAACAGAGGGAAGACAGAGAAACGATCCTATTAGGCCAGGTGTTATTCAGATCGCGCAAGTGCAGGGGAAGAGGAAAAGTGCGGATTTGGAGGCGGATGGGGACAGTGCAGTACATGGGTAAAAGAAACAATAAAACTATGAGATAAGTAGGGCCAGCTGGTGGCAAGTGCAAGGGTAAGTGCAGACATCAGGTGTCAAGTGCTGGTGGGGGACTGTAGGGATACAGAGAACCGTCCCCAAGGCAGGCAGTGCAGGTGTTTAACTGGGGGGGGGACCTGGGACTGAAATCAGAGAGTGGCCAGGTAACCGTAACAGTTTCAGCCAGGAGTTCAGCAGGGGAGAGGAGGAGAGAGGGCAGAAGCAAAGAGGAAGGATTTGAGGGGCTTCCAGAACCGGAGATGGTTCTCCTCAAGTTTCGTGAGGCATGGAGGCTGTTCCAGAGGGAGGCCCCAGCTGAAGAAGGAGATCTACCACCAACTCGTTGCTTGGAGAAGCGACTGACCCAGAGGGAGTTTCAGCCAGGAGTTCAGCAGGGGAGAGGAGGAGAGAAGGCCGAAGCAAAGAGGAAGGTTTTGAGGTGCTTCCAGAACCGGAGATGGTTCTCCTCAAGTTTCAGGGAGATAGGGAGGCTGTTCCAGACAGAGGCCCCAGCCAAAGAAAGAGATCTACCACCAACTTGTTGCTTGGAGAAGCAACTGACCCAGAGGGAGTTGGAGGCGGATGAGCCAAGAGCTTGAGAAGGAGGATATTTAGGAAGAAAGTGGTGCAGTTATTGAGGCCCCAGGCCCCAGAAGGCCTTGTGAACAATGCAGAGGGATTTGAACTTAATCTTCGCAGTCACTGGGAGCCAGTGCAGAGATTTCAGCCCTGGAGAGATGTGGCTATTATAGTCCACAACAACAGTCCTGGTATTGTTCTTAGTGGACTTTGGTATCCTTAGCGTCTTTGTGGCCACGTAGGGTGCACCTTAAGATGGGAGGAGGTATCTTTAGACCCAGAGAACAGCTCAGAGCTCTCTCTTGTAAGTGAATGCCTCAAGGGCACATTGAGGAACCTCCATGATAAGTGCAGCTGTAGTACGCTTTGGTCACATTGATATCTCAGGTGAGGCCCCTTTTCTAGGCTGCAAAGGCTCCTGGGGAAAAGTCTTGATAGCAAAGAGGAGGGAGAGATGCATGTGTACTTCCAAGCAATGAAGCTTGCCCAGGAAGAACAGGTTTCCTGGCTACCATGCTTGTGCAAAGAGAGGCTTACTGTCTTCTCTCTGTGTTGCTTCTTCCAGATGAAGTCCTGGAACTCTAGAGGTGGACGGAGAGGGAAAATGTGGATTTTGCAGGGCCTACACTGAAAGTGAATGACTTTAATAATAATAAAAGCCCTACACACTCTAACTGTGAAAGTCAGCTAAACAGAATTGGAGATTGAAGTTGTGCACAGGAACCGGTAGCATAAGCGAGGATGCAGAGGAACTGTGTGGAGAAGACGGTTCCATGAAATTCACGGGACCTGTATGAAAATTACAAGAACAGTGGAATAAATGCAAGAGAAGAAATCCTAGCAGCTAGTCAAACATGTCGGCTTACGTAGGGAGCATTTACAGAGGACTGAAAGCTGATGGGTAGGCAGAGCTAGGTGACCTTTCAAGGAGAGATCACTTCCACACCCGCCTTGAAAAGATAAGCAGTTTTAGGATGGCAGTCGTACATCACATATTGTCCACTGCTAAGACCAGTCAAGAACAAGTATTATATAACTGCATTAGCGAGTATTTGAGAAATAAGAAAGGCGAGAGGGAGAAGAGTGCATGCGTGTGTGGGTACACTATATGGCTCTCGTTCCAAGAATGACCATGATTGCAAAATAACATGCCCTCGGCTGTAAATACATAAATGCTGCCTAAAAGAAGTGATCTGCTAATCCACTTCCCATTATAAAGCTCAAGAAAAATCCAACCGTATGCAGTCAAAACGTTTTTTCAGCACTGATGCGGTTGCAAATCTAAGCAAATGACATGTTCTGGATCAATGCCTTGTTGTTTATTTTGAACTAATCTATGTATAACACCTGCCAATTTGTCAGCCAGTAAAGAGACAGAGAGGTCCTGGCTGGCCAGACCTCCTGCAATCAAGGGATCAGGATTTCCTCTGTGTTAGCACAGGGCTATTGAGAGCAGGGCCTTCTGTTAGTATTGTCTGTCTGTGTTAGAACACGCGTTGGGGCCGGACATGGTGGGCCATGAGCCCCTCTAGTCTCTTTCACACCACACACACTGTGGGCACAGTCTTGATTGGGGATGAACCCCTCTGGTTTAAGGTCACTCTTTGGGGGTGGAGCGCGCACTGCAAACCCCGCTGCCTTAGCAGCTGCACATACCTGTAGGGAAATATTCCAGCATTTTCTTGACATAAATCTCTTCATCCTTCTCCAGGAATACACAGATGATAATGCGGTCCACCTGTAAAGGAGAGCATAGAAGGGGAGGTTATTAAATGAAAGCTGTTAACTTCCATAACACAGCCCGCTCTCTATGAAAGAACAGCATGGGCCAAAAGGGGGATCCACCAATCCAGAACCCCCTGAAGTCTATCTGAATTACAAGGACACATGGCAATGAAATCGGATTTTCACACAGACCTTGGATGCCAGTCACTGAACTACTGGATTTAGCCCAAATCACGATGCATTGGCATCCAGTTTGGAAAAGTACAAACAAAATCACAAGTGGAACAATGGCCATCATTTTATGGATATAGTCAGTACCTCAAATTAGCAGCAACATGCTGTTAAGGGGTCCCATAATTTATGGCTGACATATCAAGCCTTGATAAAGCAAACAAACAGGATCTTAAACCTGAATATTGGAAGTCAAGTCCTGCCTGGAAACTTACTACGAAACTCTAACCTCCTGCCCATTTACTGTTGAAACAGCATTAGGTAATACCCTCCGCAGAACGTGGTAGAGGCAGGTGGGGATGCGCTAGCAATTGATGGCATCAACATCGACATCGGAACAACTAGCATGTGACACCTACTGTCCTAAAGGCTGCAAGTAATTACCTGCCCATCCAGAGCAGAGGCAGCCAATACTGGCATTCACTGACCGCCAGAGTGCTGGGATACTCTTTCTCTGCATTATTGATGCCATGCTTGATAGCAGGGGGGAATGGGAGCACGCATAAGGCATCCTCGCGACGCCAAGGAAGCCCTAATAAGTGACCCTTCTCATCAGCCAGCGGTGGTGGCAGGGACTGAGGTTCAGAGAGCCAAAAAAGACTAAGTCAAGCCTTCGGCAACAACAGGCTTCTGTGCCCAGTTCCAGACTACTGCATGATCTGCCTGGAAACATGCTTGACATAGGGGCTAAGGAGCGATACAGATCTTCCCTTCTGCAGTTTTCACCCCCAGAGTTGTAAATGTGACTGACTTTTTATGATAGGATTACTTTGCTAGTGAAATGATTACTTTTTTGAAAAATAAACGTGACAGGCTTTTTATGATAGGATTACTTTGCTAGTGAAATGATTACTTTTGTGAAAAATACGCCAGCCACCTTGCTACAATTACAGGCTGCAAAGAAAAAATATCTTCAAACAATGACATTTTTGGATCTCTCCTGAAAGAACCTTGTTTGTTTCGTGCTGCACCATTCCCAGCTTCATGCCTCTCTCAGTGCTCAGTGGTCCTTCGCGACTCTTTGTATAGTTCAAGAGGTATAACAAGGTAGACAGAGAGGTAGAAAGATAGACTGGGGAAAGATATTGTGAGTACAAAAGAGAGAGCGAGAGAAAGAGATAGAGAAAGGAAGAGAGAGAGGCAGATATAGTTGCGCTTTTACAGTGTGCATCACTAGTGGGGTATCTGGAATTATGTCTCCAATCCCATAGGCCTCACATGGAGCAACGTTGCTAGTTTCGGACAGCCCCATTGGAATAGCTGCTTCTAGAGAAGTGTGCACTGTTCTAGATGCAACCCAGTGGGCACTGTGCAACGTTTTTAGCTAACATCCAGAACAATGCACCAGGCAAACTTCTCTGTTGCCTCTGAAACACTAGTCATTTCTTATAAAATTGTTCAAAGTTAAAACAACTAGAACGCTCAGTCAGCTTGTGGATCTTTTCGTTCTGCATTGCTCTTTCCATATTCCTTCTCCCAGTATTTGGGAGATTGTGGGAAAAGGAGTCCATTGGTGTCAGGTGGTGTAGATTACTTGGAAAATCACTTTCAGCAGTTCTGAATGATAAATCACTTCTATATGGTGAATAATTTTAACTGGAAAAGACGGTCTTGGAGCTTACACATTTTAGAACAGGGATGGAAGTTTGATCTATAGAATGTTGGGAAAGGTTGCTCTATTTCCCCTAAAAGGGGTGTAGATGTATGGCTATATGCCATGAGGGTAATGGGATAAAGTGGTCCTCTTCACTGGAAAATGGGGATACCATGTCTCATCCGATAAAACCATGACATCTCCGTGGAGGCTGTCTCCTCCGCTGTGATCCTCCCTCATATAGTGGCCCCCATAGTCAGGATCAGGTGGCGGCTGCTGTCTGCTGGCCACATCGGAGGAGGTTACTGCCGGGAGATCAGTGATGACTCAATTGGATTAATCACAGCTGTTCCTTTCCCACTCCAGGGTTTGCCTCATTTTTACTTCCCATTTCCGGGCTTCTCTGCCCTCTCCTCACTCTGGGGGTTCTCTATGCCTTAGTCTCCACTCTGGGGTTCCCCTGTTCTGTCCCCAATATGGGGGTTCTCGCTCTTTTACTTCCAACTCTGGGACTTTACCATTCTCTCCCTGCTCCAGGGTTCCTTGATCTCTTGCTCCCCACTCTGGGGTGTCTGGAACTGTTCCGGTCGCTCCCTCTTCGGGCCCTTTTCCTACACTCGGAGGTCCCTTTCTCTCTCACCTTGCCGCCCTGCTCCCATTCCTCTGAAGCCACAGCGTGCCTGTTCCTGGTGACCGGTGATCTCTAGGAGGGGTGTGTGGACCATCTGGCTCTCCTCTTCCCACAGAGCCACTTACGCGTCTGATGGTGATGACTTGCCTTTAACACTTGCTTCTGCTCTGGGCTTTGCCTCAGCTTTCCGGGGTATGCCGTACTCATGACCACATCGTATGGTCGCTGTTACTCGTTTGAGGAATCTGGTTGCCCTTGCGTAATGCACGCCACCATCCGGGACACCGCATCTGGCATTCTCTCTCTACCAGCTATACCTTTTCAATGTGTGTGCCAGAGCAATTGAACTCTGCAGGCTTCATAGAATCTCCCTTCTGATTGGCTCCTTTAATGGTGCTCACCCTGGAGGCTGATCCTTTGTCTTTCTGCTGTCCGATGTCATCGGTGAGTACTGGCTAAGGTTTGTGTTAGAAGCCGAGTCAGCCATTGGAAAAGGGGTTAGAGGATTCTGATGCACCTTAGCTCCTACATAGCCCATTAAGGTGTTAGTGTCTGGGTGGTTGGGATGGTCCTCTCTGGGGTCTTTCTGTCCCCTAAGTGGAGTCACCACCAGAGGGATCCTGCTTACCCTGTCCCCTAGAGTTAACAGCATAGCAGGCTAACCTCCCTAGTCCCAAAGGGGGTGGCTTCCCCTTGGGGAAAGATGACAAACTTCCTAAATTCGACACAGTCCCAACTCTCTCCTATTGCCCCCTTCTATGATTCATTAGAACACTGAGTACTTCTTGTTCCAGAGTTTTGTAAAGGCCTTACCTGCTCAATGTAACCCTGCATTGATATGTATATCAATGTGTTGAGTAAATAAGACATTCTGTTGCATTCTGTGCCAGATGTGTGCAACATAAATGCTACCAAAAATACACACTGTATACAGACTATTCAAAGTTTGATTCTAATTGAATTGGGGTTTTATGTCTCATTTATTTAACTGCTACCATTCATTTGTCCATCATTCATTACACAGTGGCCTTTCGAAAAACAAGATAGTTACTTACCTATACTACAGTTGTTCAGCACTCAAAACGGAGGATATATGTGCAGGGTTGAATAACTAATGTCATCAACCAGGTACTTCTTGTCACATTAAAATATATGTTGCAATACTGTGCTAACCAAACGGACAGTGCAGGTTGTATTTATTTTTTTTAACATTTTATTTATGATTTAAAAAAATGCAGAATGCTTCAGAGATGGTACCAACTAAGCCAACTCCATACATTTGCCGGCTATTTTTCAAGAGCACGTGGTTCTCTTCTTCAGGCCTGTTTGGTTCTTTTGCATAAAAAAGGTTTTTGCTAACCCTCTTTGAGGAGGTGTGGCTACCAAGGAATTTGGTTTTCAAGAAATATATTTTATGTCTGCAGAAGGAATGGGCTCAAAAGAAGCAGGCATCGCTCTTCTAAGTAATGTATGAATTAACCTCTCAAGCAGGCACTGGCCTTTTCAACCTAGTCAGTCTCTTAAGAAAACCATGACACTTGGATGCACAGAAACACGCTAGCCTGAATGCATTCTATCAACAGGGGGTAGATGGAGCTTGACTGGCGCAATTTGCAAGTCTTTTCCAGCGAAACTTAGTGAGTATGTAAATATCTGGCGTGGAGAATTAAGCACAGGATGAATTGCCTCAACTTTTCACCAACTGCAAATTCTTTTACATTTCTTTTTATATGTTTGACATATAGAATAGACCGTAGACTGTCAAAAAAGCTCTCCAAATAAAGGCAACTATAAATGATTAATTAGTAGAGAGAGATGAGAATCAATGCAATTGAAGATTTACTGCAAACCCATTTCATAATTAACAATGGTTTACCTCAATATTTTACACCGTTGAAATTACTTAAACTTAAATTAGGAAAAAATATATATTTTAATAGGCGTGGTGGAGAAGAAGGAACATAAGCTTATAAGATGTTATGAGTATGCTTTGGCTCTCTCTGGAACAGATACAATGAGGACTATAATCATCTCCTTTGAAAGGACACTGCCAGGGACCTAAAATAATTGGAGAGGGGCTACTCTTCTTTTTGTATGATAAAAGTAACATGTCACACAAGGCGTCAATGGATAAACACCAGTGCCCCTAGAGAAAAAGGACTATTATTAAGAAGTTATACAACACATGATGCACGGGAGAACAAGGGGGATAAAGCAAAGATGAAAACTGAAGATGCAAACACAGACTCGGGGAGAAACCTGCTGTTGAGTGTAATCAGATAGAATTTCAGAATCTTCAAAAGAGGCAAAATGGTCCTGTAATGAGTGTAATATTAACTGCCTACTGAGAAAATAAAAAAAATTAAAATTCCTTCACAAAATATGATCATATAATGATGATTAGGCAACTATTACCCTATGAAAGAAGCAGCCCGTAAGCGGTCAGGGTCAGGTAGAAAATGACAGGATGTCGGGATGATTGTTGTGCCTATCTGTGAGACCTTTAAAGGAAAGGCAATTTGAGGGTAAACCGACTTTGTTTACATTTGCCAGGAATGTACAGACCACAGCAATCTAGGGGTTGTGAATCCTGGTGTAAAACCTAACCGGGGTTTCTTGAGATAAGAAAATGGAGAACCTTGAGCCTGATGGGTGGCAGTATGTAGATTTGATGGAAACCATGATAAGATACGCGTTTGGGCCACTTAGCGATACTTAGCCATCAATATCATTATGCATAGAGATCTTCTATATTTCTGGACTAAGTAAAGAATTATTAGACTTAATGGACTTGGTGTAAAAGTGTACCCCTGAGGGGAAAAGTGGGTATTTCCTGATTGTCACTGGCACAAAAAAGGTTTCTATGGAGCTTGCCCTGAAGAGAAAATATCTGAATCAGAGATTCATGGTTTAAATCTCAATTTTGAGAGTTCTGTGGAAGCCGCACATCGTGAATGTAGGCAGTCACTGCCGCCAGAGAATAGCTGTTGAATCCTAGTCAGGTGGATGGGTACTGGCGGCACAGGACGGGGATGATCTTCTGGTGGGGGGTGGGCGATGGGACTCACTCGAGCCTCTCCCAGAACATTTGCAGGCAGTTGTAGATCCGCTCATCGTCAATGTTAAGAACATGGTAGCGAGGAATCACAGGAACCACACGTACAAAGGTGAGGCTTTACTCTTGATTACATCATCAGCAGAAATAGGCGTAAGCGTTCAGAATGCAGGCAGTATAGGGACAACCACAGGCACGTCCTCACTCCAGTCAAATACTAGGAACTGTGCTGGCAGTGAAATGACTTCTAAAAGGAGCTGTGTTTCTTATTGCTTACTCTGACGGTTATACAAGAGCGCTCTACTGGATATAGTGACTCCCTAATAGTTTAAATCAATATTTAGGGAGAATGTATTAATGAAGAAAAGAAAACAAAAACCACATCTGAAGACATGTTGGTATTTGTCAACTTTGCATTTTGTTAAGGCGCACAGGAAAAAGACATTCCATGATGTACAGAAATCCATCCATGGTTGTTAATAATCACTCGTGTTAGTAACATCACACATCCTGGATTGTATACAGTCATTGTTGATTTACCATATCAGGTTCTGTTTACACAGCCATTTTCCTGTGTTGTTTCTTCAAAAACACTGGTTGACGATATGGTCTACATGAGGCCTTTTTATTCCTTTGAGTGTATTTCTTTTTTATGATGTATGTTTTATACAATGTTATATACAATGTTATATACCTATAAAATCATGTTGTTTTTGATACCCAAATTATGGTAATAAACACAGTTGAGTGAGAATTATGCTCACTAAAGGCATAGTTATCCCATTGCCTATGTGCTGGGAAGGTGGGTAGCTGGTGGTGAAAGTGCTACTATATGCGTTTACTTCCTCAATCACCCCAGCTCCCACACAAAAAAAGAGGAACCCCTTTGCTCAATTTTTTGAAACCCTCTGTCTATCTAGACATAGAATGTATAACACTTATAATACTGCCACAAGACCAATGTCATGGGCTCAGGGAACCTCTATTTCTGAACATAATCCAGGCTTAAGTGTCCAGGCCATTGCACAGATCTTTTTACTGTGCGCCTTAACATTCAATTGTGGGATGTTGATGTCTATTAGATAGGCTCTTTTTGGTTTCATGTATGTTTTTGAGAATTTTCCTCTGTATATTTAATAACCCTGTTTGGTATTTAAAGCTATACATCTATGTATGTCTTAATTTTATGAATACAGGTATTAACCTTGCGATAATTAATGCAGATTAAATAATTTTCGGAAAATTCAAAGTTGACAAATACCAACACGTCTTCAGATTTGGTTTTTCTTTCCTTTCAGTTCTTCATTAATACATTATTCGTAAATACTGATTAACATTATTAGGGTGTCACTGTATCTAGTAGAGCACTCTTGCATAACCTGCCAGGACAGTTATTTGACTATTTACCTCCCTGCTCCTGGGCAGAGTAGGGGGTGGGCCTTTTGTGGTTATTACATCATCACTCGAAGCCAGCCTCTCAATAACTGTCACTTCAAGAACATTCAGTCGCCTCACACACACCACATTCTATATATGGAACTCTGCATCATACACACACACACAAGCACCCAGCGTAGCATTCATCAAAGAGGATAAGCACACCATAACAGGTCTATATAAAGGAAGAAGAGGTGGAGGCTGCTGAGAAGGAAAAGGCGCATCATGTATAGCTAGTATGCGTTTCAGGATGTGGAGCAGCTTTTTGCAAAAAAAGAGCGTCTTCCTCTTTCTTCAGGTTCTGAAGATCAGGTGAAATCTAGGATCATTTGGAGCTTTCATTGTTGAAGTAGATATCTTGGTCACTGCAAACAGAAAAACAACCTTAATCCTTTTCATTGATGATGACATTCCTGATGTAGGCACTGTCTAAAATAGATGGTCCCAGAAACCTGATGGCCCAGTTGAAGATGAACTGGCCTGCCTCGAAAGTACAGAAGGGGCCGTCAACAATGCAATGGAAGGAAGGGGCCTCCATCCAGGGCGCTGATGATGAATGCGCAGCTCTTGTGGCAAGTGGCAGCCAGTGGACCCATGGGCCCATGCCTCGACATTGTCATCAGGCGCAGACATTTTAATTGGAATTACCTCTTCCATTGGAGGGCTTGAGCCCTAACATTTGGGAGCATGATTTTTGTGGTTTGAAACCTGCGTTCCCATTGGGAGAAGGTATTGCGTTCTGCTTTTGGCAGGGGGCTAACCTCACCATCTCACAGGTTCTAATGTGAGCTGAGGAACCTTACCGTACTACTGTAACTGCCTGCAGCCTCCTGATTGTTTTTCCTTAGCAAGTGTTAAGAAGGGAGAAAACCTTTCTGTTATCAAGGAAAATAGCAAATTTAATTGGAAAGAGCACTAGCTCCCCTGAGGATTCATAACACACAGGGCCTCATTACAACTCAGGCGTTAAGGGTTAACGCCACCGTTAACCCTTAACGCCTGATTCCCACCTTAACGCCTGCTTTTTGCAGGCGTTAAGTTCCATGGTGCTAAGGCACCTTGGTGCTAATTACGGCACCGTAATTTACGGTGCCGTAATTAGCGCCTTCCCCACTCCCATTATGCCCTATGGGGCAAAAATGGGAATGGGGAAGGGAAAATGGGAAATGGGGATTTACCGCCCCACTCACCTTGGAATGGGGCGGTAAATCCGCCATCCACCATGGTGTAAACGGAGTTTACACCATGGTGGTAAAGTTGGTGCACTTAGCACCAAGGTTGTAATGAGGCCCACAGTATAGAATCTGACTTAAAATGATAGAAATAAGCGGAGATGGTGAGTTGACTGATCCTTGGAAGAATATGGGACCAGATAAGCTGTAACAGCCCCACTGTTTCAAGCGATTAAGAAATTAATACAAGTATGTGCACATTTAAAGTAATGGAGGTATGGCAACGTGTCTACGTTTCTCATAGGGATCCCAGACTTGGGTCATCGAATACTCACCATTGCACATCAATCTATAAAAGATCCAATGCTGCAGAACAGTAATGCATTAAATGCTTAGAATTTAGTTGCCGGCCCTACCATTCATTAAAATAAAATCAATGTATTGGTAGCACTCCCCTTCGCTACATTAATACATTGTATGCTTCAATCCCTAGTTATGAATTTAGATATTGCAGCTAACTAAGATACCTGAAAATTCGAATTAGATTGGAGAAAATCTGAATCGTTAGCATCCAAGGTGGTTGTCTTGCCCAGGTTGCGTGTGGGGAGCGGCCTATACCAGGCTGCCTGGCTGCACCCCTCACGGGCCGCCTCATGGTCAGTGGCAGCCCAGTGGGTGAAGAGTGGAGAAGGAGAAGCCTGCTACACCCAGACCGGTGGAGCGGTGAAGCAAAGTCCCAAGTTGGCCTCACTGGCCCACCCAGGTGAAGAGGAAGAAGGAGGAAGTCCAAGGCTGCTCCGTTGGCAGCCCAGGTCAAGCATTGCTGAGGGGGCGGGCCAGGATCATACCGTGGCACGTGGCAGTGGTCCGGGTGGTGTCCCGTGTTACTATGGGGAGACCGCCTGATATCAAAATGGACGCAGGAGTGCAGCAGTGATTACAAAGATGGCGGCGCAGTGATGAGGGCGCCCCCACGCTAATGGAGCTTTACTTTACTTTACTTTATTACATTTATATAGCGCACAATGGACCTGAAGGCGTGATGGAGCATACAGACATACAACAGAAGATATAACAACATAAAACAGAAAAATGGTGGGGGGCCATAAGCAAGAAAAAGCAGCAAATCACTAGTGGAAAAAACATGGAAGAGTACATCCTTGGACATATGTTATGGACATATAAAGACCATATGATCATAAAAAAGGCAAAGCCTAATAGAGGCTTAATTTAGAGTATTAATTTACAGTTTGAGTGGCCCCTAGGGAGATATTTACATGCTCTAAGATAGGTGGGTAAGGTGCTAAACCCGCAGCCCACTAGGACACAGTCACTGGATTGCTGCGAGCACCAGTCGCTGAGGTCAATCGTGAGTACAATCTTCAGGTCTGATGTTCTAACTACTCCAGGTACAGTTCTTTGAAGTAACCAAGCGAGTACCTTATTTTGCAGTGAGTCTCTGGATTCTTTACCTTCCGTCTTCTCGACATTAGTTATCACAAAGTTCCTTTGGTCCAAAATGAAAGATTTAGTACACATATTGTTAATGCTGGGCATTTGTGCCTTTCTGGTGTGCAGGCTCCTAAAGGTCAGCTGTTTGGAGTTAGGGCCAAGGGATTGTTTGGCGGGAGTTTGACCAGGATTGGAAATAGGTAAGTTGGAAACCTCCTGTGAATTGGCACCCATCAAGCAGGGGGCAAGCAGAACAGCCTCTGCTTGCTGAAACAAGCCTGAGGGGGTAGGCATTATATATCAGCTGTTTGGCAACCCTGGTGAACACCAAGCTGGAGGGGGGTAGTTTGTGCAGAGTTATCGGTACCTTCAAAAGTAGGCTTCTGCCGGTGTGGTAGTGGAGGGATAGGCATGTTGACAGTCAGCATCAGTGTCTGGAAGTCTTCCATATTGGAGCAGGCTACAATATCCCGCAGTAACTGCTCCTTAACTAGACTCCAAGTCTCTGAAATCATGAGGTCAGCAGCCCCCCTATCTATGCTTACTACTAAGTCATGCTGCGTCTGGTTCTCATTAGCAGGTTGCTGGGGAAGCTCCAGGAGTACACCCGTTGGTGTGCGACTTTCAGCATTAGAAGACTCCTTATCTATGGGAGCGGAGCCATTGCTCACTCCTAAGTCAAAGGAGTTATCAGCTTTTGGCTGTGGGAGCATCGGAATGCATGGGAAGGCGCAAATGGCTTTATCAGCATTATTAGGTGCGTTCAACAAGTCTTTGTTGATATGAAGCAATTTGCTGAATGAAAGCTGTTCAAGTAGGAGCTTCTGTCACCTTTTGGCGCTGTCCAAAGATATTAAGGTGTGCCAAGGGTGTGGCAGTAATCGTGGGTGGGCCTCCCAGCCAATGGGGCCCACTCTGAAGACTCTGAAGGGCTGCAGTAAGTAGGGGGTAAAGGGGAGGTACTCTGGCGTGAGGTAGCGGGACAGTGTGGCGGCCTGCCTGAGACCGCCTAGGGAGATGGGACAACTCACAGAAGCCATCCTCTAGTCTTACACTCCATGTGTGTGGTACCTGAGTTTAGGTAAGGGGCCTGTTGCGCCAGACTCACTCTAAAGGTCCACAAGACCCTTCCAAGGTAGGGTGAGCTGGCGTGGCAGGCAAGTTGGTGCTCACGCCAGGGGAATTCTAGGGACAGTAAAGGAAAATAAAATATTTAAAGGATAAGTATGTTTAATAAATAAAGGGGGGACCCCGTTGGGATCCCTATAAAATTCACTTCGGTGTCTGTGTCCATTAGAGATCTAAGAACTGAGGGTGTAACCCATCTCCTGTTAAGAGCAATTTGTTTTTGGCAGGTGCAGCACCCATCCCTACACAGACGGACTGGTGGGTGGGGGTGATGGTATCCAAGGGAACTGTGCCTTCTCCACGGAAGGAAAGTGTACACCCTTGTACGGACCAAGGCCTAGAAAGAGAGGCTACAATTAGCACCGTTGATGATTTTCAGGGATGCTACAAATAATAATCTCCTCTTAGGATGGCCATATTGATTGGTAAAGGTGCCAAGGCACTTGTTAATGACTGTTGCTTCCCTCAGCCCCTTCTGGTCCAGTACTGCCCTCAGCCGTAGTGATTATCGCGGTTATTTTCTCTTTTTTTGTGGAGTCTGCATTGGCTCTCTGGTACAAGAGCGTGGTCAATGGTTCACACTGACCAGGGTTTCATAAAACAAGGAGAAGGAATGTTTACGTTTGCCCCTCTAGGGTTTGTGAGATTTTTTTGCATGCATTCTCTTAGTCAATTGGCGATGCGGGAAGGCGGATTAAAAGCTTACCTCATCACTGTGGAATTGATCCAATAAATTGAATTTCAAAGGTGGCTATTATGTCATTAATCTTCATTCCATGCTTAACATGTGGTGTAGATAATTATACAAATATAAATTATTGACAAGAAGGCAGAGGTAACCATTCCCAATCCATGTTCTATGAAATCAGAGGCAGTGCCACCGGCTGATGCTACTGTATATCCCAAAGTTTCACTGCACTTGTGGGGCTCTCGAAGAACATAGATTCCCTCTTAAAACAATTAATTTATTTTGGGATCATGCTACCACTTCCTGTAGCAGAGACTCTGGATGACCCTGATTCGGTGAGCATGTCCCAATGGCAGCAGGAACTGGCGAGGAGTGCTGGGTTACTGAATTCTCACAATCAGCTCAGTGGCTTAAGGAAGTGATATCACTGTATACAAAGATCAGTTTTGAAGATACTGTGATAGCTATGCTGTGGCAAGCAGCATCTCTTGATGGTCCTCAAATCTAACTGTTGGTTGGGGAGACCAGTGATTTGCGATAACGGCTATGCATCGGTGAAACATTCTGCCTTAAGTATTTGGTGTGTTTCTCCATTATTGTAATTCTCGGCTCCTGTTCTAAATATTGGGAAGGTTAGAAGGTTTTAATATGCAATGGATATCTCTGTTGTAATCTCACTTACTGTGTGTGCCATCGGACAATGAATTCATACACGTTTCAGTAAGTAAATACACAGCTTTTCAGAGCTACAGCTGCTCAGAGGAGCAGGGCGAATGACGTTTGTGCTCAATGACGTTTGTGCCCAGACTCCCTACAGGATTTGGCCCGAGTGTGGCAGTGAAGATGGTTGTTTTGGTATCCTCCATCTGGAAAGCTGAATGCCCCTCTCACCAGCAGGATTATGGAATGTGCTGTTATTGGCATCCGTGGTTGGAGTTAGGCCCTTGAGCGAGACCCTCTTACCTTGTCTTTATTCTCCTCGAGCCAGAGGCGGATGGTGTTCAAGGCAACTTCAGCAGCAGCATCATTTGGATATCCTGCGAGACATAATGTGTAAGCAATGAGCATAGAGGCTGAGGAGAGAAGAGCGGCTAGCAGTGCATAACCAGAGGAGTGATAGGGGTAGAAACGAACGGGAAGTACCCCACCCCATGCATGTCATGTGAAAGCCGTGGCAAGGCAAGAGAAGGTACATTGTGTTCATGCCTGGGTAGAGTTTTCTTGACCATCTCTAATGACTTAATTGCTCTGTGAGTCTATGAGGTGAACTGGCCCTTTGTGCAGATGATATAGTTCATGTTCACAGAGGCGGAGCTTTGGGCATGTGACCATGCCATTACTGACATCTATTTGTCAAAACGTCTGCAAAAAGGAAGTCTTTTGTTTTTGGGATAATGTATCACCTCTGTATTTGGTGCCCCCTCACTCACCAGTTAGGGGCTTGAACCCCATGATTGTACACACTGTAGACGCTCCATCCTCGCATTCTAGTACTGAGGTTCCCTCGGGTTTGTTGCTGTGGACCATGCCATTCTTATTGCTGATTTGATCCTCCTGGTAATTGCGAACACTAATGTCTGCACTGCATATCCATGCAAAGGAACTGAGCAGAATACTGCCCAAAGTATTCAGCTAAACTCAGACTGAAGCATGGCTATGCATCGCTCACACTGAGCCCACCACAGGGCTATAGTGCATGACATGTGGCCACCTACCTGACCCTCTGTGATGAGACGCATGTATATTGGGCGTACTATATTATCATATACATCTGACGATTATATTTGTGCTCTATGTTTACACGTCTATTAGTACCCAAGCAGCTCATGTTTGTTTTAACCAGGTTTGTACATGTCCGTGTTTCTTTGACTATTTGATATTTGGCTATGGGTGTCTCCTGAAGTTTCACAAGGCTTTATGTACACGCTTCCTTTAAATCTTTCCTCAGTGTTTGTATGCGTGCATCTTCTTGAAATGTTCTCTAAAAGTTATATACGTGTGCCATGCATCTCCCTGTTGTTCATCTTCTTCACAGATGTCGAGCACTAGGACCTGTTATTGGAACCCTTCAGGACTTGAGTTTCCCACCAATCCCTGACTTTCATTTCAGGCTAAACCTGACTCTCTATGTGCCACAAACCAGAGACTATTGAGAGTTCATAAAGTCACCACTGTGTACAAGAGCTTCATTGGAAGGGTCCTTCTCAAGATTGAGGACTATGATCCCAGAGGCAGAAACAGCATGCTTGCAGATGGATGGTTATGTAACTTTCTCCCTGGGCCATGTTGGTGTCCCTAGGCCAGGTGGTATGCTGTGTTGCAAAGAATCAGAACGCTTAGGGGGTTACTGCTTAGGATTCAACCTTGCCAAACTTGGCTAATAGGAAGACTGTGGACAGCCCAGGGCATTCTGTGAATAACTATACCTACAAACCCTGGCACTCCTGCAGCTTCATTAACAAATGCTTTCTAGGTCCTGTGCACAGTCATCCTCTGTGCCAGTGCAAGGTTGGCAGGGCCACTGGAGGTTCCTGATTTATTTCAGCAATGTGAAGTGGAGGCAGGATCTAAGTGTGCATGAAAATGAAGGCATTTTAAGTGTCAACCCCTCCATTTACGGAGTGCACTTACAGAAGCAAAATACAATAAAATGCTGTCACAAATCTTTAGTCTGAAAAAAATAAATATCAGGACTTCGATCAAAGGGCACGAACGATCAATATCGTCATCTAAATTCATAGGTAACAAAGGCAATGACATGACACCAAAGTGAGGGAAACGCCTTATCTCCAGATACCGCCTGGCTCTGCTCACTTCCGCTCTGGGAACTTTACTCCATGAAAAAGTATTACGGTCCACTTTTCTAGCTACATCGCTATTTTTCACCAGCTGGCAGGGACTCCTTCTCGCCCAGCTCTACAGTAGAGTCTCTCCTCTCTGAACCGCCATCAAAGACACTTTGTCATGAGACATATTATCCTTCTCACATATGCTTTCAGAGCCACCTATAACAAACTCCCAGCAGAGCACTACTAATTACCGGGCTGTTGATTACCCACATTTGAGACAGCGTGGTATATTTTTGCCTTTTCAGTCATATGTTTTTATTAATATGATTGTACTATTATATTCCTTAACAAACAAGTTATTTATCTCCAGTAAAGTAAACTCCAGTGGAAACATACTCCCACTTATTCCTCATCTTTAAAATCTCCTACAGGCACAGTCTGCTCCTGAAAAAAATCGTCAACTTCCACCTTATGGCACTTCGCGGTTCTGTGGTCGACTCCATCACTGATCTTTGCAGCCCATTGCTGGAAGTGACGTCTGTAGCTGACATGCACGTGGGGATCTGCTTAAGCCTTGTGTATGTTGCATTGTGTCATAACTTACTATTTTTTAAAAATCGCCTATACTGATAGCACAGGCCCAGACCCCGCTCCACAGGGCGATTGGGTGGGGTTGGTCAAATGTCACTATAGCCAGTACACCCCAAAATGGTAAGCTGACCTTGTGTCCTAACTTCCTATTATTGGAAAAGTCACAAAATCGGCAAACTCCCAAAATCGCCCATACTTATAGTACAGGGCCAGACCCGCCAGTACACCCCAGACTGGGAGGCCGACCCCGGGACACAATTTCAGCCCACCAACTATTGTGGGGCTGAAGCCCACAATCGCAAAATCGTCAATCTACCAAAATCACATATACTGATAGCACAGGGTGGGACCCCAACCGGTGCAGGGCGAATGGGTGGGGTTGGTCAAATTTCACTATCGCTAGTACACACCAGACCGGTATGCCGAACTTGGGCCAAACTTTCAGCCCACCAACTGTTATGGGGCTGAAGCCAACCCCGAACATGCAAACACACTTTCACAAATAAATAAATAAATATATACATATGTATTTATCAGCTTGAAGAAGCATGAGCATTCAGGTGGAACACGTGACTTTTCCACCCTTATGGGTGAGTGTGTTTTTACCATTTGGTCGCCATTTAAATGAACATGGGCCTCATTCTGAGATTGGAGGTAGCCACGGCGCTATTTGCGCCATGGCTGCCTCCAATACCGGGTTTGGCACCGGTGTTGTTCAATGGGGACCTACCGGACCAGTCCGACCCTGGCGGGACCGGTAAGTCCCCATTGAACAAACCATTCCCCATTTCCATTTGAGCCCCCATAGTGCTCAATGGGAATGGGGAGGGTGCTAATAACGGGCTTGCGAATGGCAAGCCTGTTATTAGCGCCCTGGTCCCTTAGCGGGACCCGTAAGGGACATGTGGTCAGACCACACGTTCCTTACGGTTCCCTCCAAGGGACCTCGGAATCGGGTGGTAAGGGATTACCGGCACCGGTCTCCTTACCGGTGCCCGGTATGCTTTACCGCCCGACTCGTAATGACCCCCCATGTTTGCATGTTCACTTTTGTTATGATGCACTGTACCTATGTGAATTAAAGAATATGTTTTAAAGTAGCAGGTCGTGTGTGCTTGGGATCTTTTTGTATATATGCAGCATGTAAGGTCAAAGTGATAATTCTTTATGAAGGTACGCATCATTGCTCACTTCCTGTTAGGTGTCCAGGAGTGAACACCCTCTGTAAAGGGCAAATGTAGCTACCTGATGTCTGAATGAATGGATCATAAGGCCTTTAGGTACTTCTTAACACCTGGAAATCATCTATTTTTAGATGCCGTGTCCTTCCTTGGCCCTACAAAGCCAAGAAGCACTGCTCATCCAATCGGTGCTCATTTGTTCCTGATACAGATAATTTTAAGGCTCTTCTAGTCTCCAGTCCTTGAAGCCCCCACTTGGATGGGTAAAGAGCAGGAAATAATACGGAAAGATGAATTTTCTGCTGTAATTGAAATTCTGACACCACCTTAGGAAGGAAATCGGGCTTAAGACTCAATGGGCCTCATTACGACCCAGGCGGTAAGTTACCGCCTGGGTCGTACCCTTACCACCATGGTGTAAACTATGTTTACACCATGGTGGATGGCGGATTTACCACCCCATTCCAAGGTGAAACTCCCCATTGACAAAGCATATGTTTCCTGGAAGACCGACCACCATGGCTGTCAGAATGGGGTCCCTGAATTGAGGCTCCTTTCGAGAGTTCCACGCTTAGTTTGAAGAAAACTGCTGAGGCCCAAATGCTTGTAAAGGTCTCTGGGCAAGGGAATACCGTGCTGCACTCTGTATACACTTTGTGACTGCTCCAAGGAACTGGAGTTGAATGGAGGGAGTCAGAAAGAGCTTTTTCAGGTTGATGGAACATCCCAGAAAATGAAGAAGTACGGATGCAATTCTGGGGTCCTTCATTAATCTTTCCTCTGACTTTGTTCTCAGAAGCCAGTCATTGAGGTAATGAAAAGCAACACCCTGCTCTGGACAAGAATGACGACCATTACAGTCATGACCTTTGTGAATACTTGAGGGGCCAATGTGAATCCTAATAGAAGCACTGGGAGCTGGTAGTGAGCACCGCTTACCACAAAACATTACATTTCTGATGTTTGGGGTGAATGGGGACGTGAAGGTACATGTCCTTCAGATATATGTAGACAAGCCAATCTTGACATCAAGCCAATCTTGACACTCTAAAGCTTCGAGCTTGTGGGCAATGATCTCCATCTTGAATTTGTCCTTTCAGAGATGTTTAGGAGCTTCAAGGCAAAGATTGGCCAGAGGCTGTTTGCACTGAGTCTGCTTCCCATGACTGGGCCCTTGTCTTCCTCAGAAGGAAACAGTAGGGGCGATAGCAACCTCTTTCAGTAGAATAGGATGATGAGGTGGGTGGAGGGTCTGGAAGACCCATAGACTTGGCTGTTACTATAGAGTTCTTACATTTCTCTAGACTTTCATCTGCAAACAGGTTGAGACCATCAAAGGCATGTCCAGCAGCTTAGCTTGTACATCCTGAGCGAAAGTGGATGTTGTCATCCCCATGGACCTTGCCACCCAGTCGGTGGTGTCAAAGCCAACTCTTAGTATGTGTTGTTGCCACACCATCATAGAATAGGTGCTGAAAAGGACTGTGCATGTCTGGACGGAGATGATAACCTGCTTTAAGGGCTGCATCCTGAGGAAGCATAAATATGGATCATTAATGGAATACAGCACTTGGCTGCCTAACACAAATGACATTTTGCTCAAAGCATCCAATTTCTTTGATACTCTGCTTGGTGGAACTGAAGGGAAGGTAATTTGATGAGACCCCGCTGTAGCAGCATGGACCACCGCTACGCTGCATGAGATGCCAAGAACATTGGATTCAAAGATGCTTCTCAATGTTTTTGCAGAATATCTTTTCGGACTGATCGCATAGTAGTGAGCTGATCCCATATAGCCATGATAGGCTCAAAGAGCGCTTACCAATAAGCAGGAAAAGCCATGTTGGACCCCTTCGTTTGTAGAATGTCTGTAAGGACATACGTTTTCCTCTCCGCTGTGATGACCCTTAACCCTGGTGTTTCGGCCGATATAGCCATGATGTTTCTAAAGGCCCCAAAGTCTGGGCTGAGGCTTCATATAGTGGCAGTCTGGAGACATGTTGGGCCTGTTTGCATCCCTCAGCTCTTTTGTCAGATCAAGTATAATGGGAGCCACCTGTTCTTCTGCAATGAATTGAAAAATCTCTAAAATCACCAGAAGGCCGAAGACAATATGGTATGTCATCATAATCCTCCCTCAGTTCTGAAAATTGCCTCCGAACATGCCATAGAGGTTCGCCTATCAACAGGGATCAAATGCAAGCCTAGCACAGGCTTAGGTGAAAAACCTTTGACCATTATGCGCTCTGACCAAGCAGACTTCACCAATGCTGACAGCCCAGAGGGAGTGGCAGCAGAAGGCAGTACTGGAGCCAATGGCTTTACCAATGATGGTTCACTTAGTACCGTACTCAGTACTGAGCAATTAGGTACGCTGTGGCAAGTCTTTGGCTGACCTATGTTCTCCTGTTGTACAAACACGAGCATGGATAGCTGTAAAGCTTTCTTCATGGCAAGCCTGAAGGCCTCTAACTTTTCTGGAGTTTATCATAAGATAGGTAAGGTGTGAAGCAAAGTCATTTTTCAAACTTGACCTCTGAGACGAAGACCGTTGCCACCTTTTTCTTAACAAGGAGGAGTGTGTTAAAAAAGACGATGACTCACTACAAAAGTGACGATGGCACGTCCTTTCCTTTTCACGCTCCCCTGCTCTGTCCGGGAACTGGGCTCTGCGGCCAGTTCTTTCAATGCAGACTTAGGAGTCTTCTGCTTCTCGGGAGCTGGCTTTTCAGAGGAGGTTGCTAATATTTTCTTCTTATTGCGCCAAGAACACCTTGACTACTTGTTCCAGCGCCACCTTAAAATGTGTTCACTGGGAAGAACCACACATCTGTCATGGGCTTTGAATTGAGGGAGTCCAAAACTGACCTTTGCCTGACACATGCCGTACAGGGCTTTATACCTGACCTGGGAGACATGTTGATGAATTTATCAAAAAACGTTGCTTTTGCCTACAGCAAAAAGAAGTGAGGTAGAAGAGAACCTGCAACACCATATTTACACATAGGAAGCGAGGACATTATCCACTCAAGCGCAAAGCATGCCAGGAAGCCGCAACCGTGTTGCTTGTTCAGTTGTTCAGTTGATCAGCACCACCAGTTGGTTCTTGCAAAATCTTCTATTCTAGACTGCACCTGGAGGAGATGTCAAAGATGAGGCATCTAAGGGAGGAATGTATCTACTAGAAATGGCTTTTTTAAAGTGGTCTAAACACTGTGCTCTTTAAATTCGAACTGTATGAGGGTTGCATTACACTCTAGCTTGCAACCCCTAGAACCTTCTGCTCGGATAAGTAACCAAACGGCATACATAGGAAAACCCGCTAATTTCTCTGATCCATTTGCATTTAGATGTGGCTGAAGCTCGAATGAACTGTGATGGGTTGCTCCTTCTCTGCACCGGGATGTGAATGAGTTGCATGGGCGAGGTATTTACAGGGGAGGTGGAGGCTACATAAAATATGGAGAGTGTACTGGGGACAAAGGGGTTATGCACTGTACAAAAGAAAAGTATACCACAATGAGTGTATTGGAATACTCACCATAGACTCCAGTGGAGATGCAGGGGAAAGCCTAGAGAGGACCAGAAAGAGACAATTAGTTTGATAGTAGCACTTATGTTCTAATGCAATAATTGGCCTGACTTTTTCTTCTACTGGGTATGCATTACGCTCTTAGATCAGGTGATGTCTCTGGCATGTTCATCTCTTGTAAGGGACAATGATAAGGCGTCACTCACAACGCAAACCATAAACTACAACAGGAATATTCAACCATCCAGTGAAAATGAATACCTGGGACTCGAAACACTGGACCTATTAGTACTTCTGTTCTAACACTATGACTGGGCTGGTGTTTGTTACACTGGCAATGTACTACGCTCTTAAATCAGGTGAGGACCCTGGCAGGCCACCTCTTAAGTGACAATTATGAGCTGTCACTTACAACTCAAAACGTACACTACACTTGGAATACTTAGACATTTGCTGCACCTAAAAATGTCGGACAGGCACAGCACTAATAACATGGCCTGGTTTGACTCTGGAACGTTCAGGTTCATAAAGTACCCACCCACGCACTTAGGAAATAGTCACAATTCCCACAGAACAGAATTGGATGTAACTGCTTATCGAGAAGGTATTAACTGTTAACCACTGAGCAATTGCCCGCGCAGGTAGGCACGGGGATGGTGGACTGTAGATCTGCAATCGCTTGGCCCAGTAATGCCCCAGGACTGTTACCACAAAAAAAGTCCACTGCCCCTGCAGCCCCTGCCATGCCTAGACCTAAACACTCAACACTGCAGAAGCATTGGGAAGCTAATAGTCTGGTACAGCAGGTTTGGGATACGGCCAAACTCAACATTGATAATATTGTTAAGCCAGAGTGAGATATAGCCATGCTTGGCGAAACAGAATTGAGTCCACACTAAGCACTGGAGAATTTACCAAACTTCCATAACAGGGAGCAAAAGTAATTCAGCAGGCACAGGAAGGTAATCAGGAACAGGGGACCTCTTCCAACTGCACAGATACAAGCACATACCTACCAATATGCTGACTCTCTCCTCTGAACCATAAAACAGAAAAGAATGCGGCTATCCCCCATGATTAATTTCGGCCACCTGCGCTAGAATGCAGCTAACACGACACAATTTGGCTTAGCTGCATACGTACTGCTGGTCTCACAAAACCTTCACACTACTCTTAGCATTAGAATGTAGCTACCCACCACAAAATTCGGTGTAGCTGCACACATACTGAGCCCACACATGTACTACTTACCACCCCTCTCTCTCCACTGACCTGGACTATGGTCTCTGAGGGCGTTCAATCCACAGCGCGTTGAGATCATACCAATGGTGAACCTATCTATTGCCTATTTTAAAGCCTAATTCGAGTTTCTTGCTTTTAGGGGATTTTAACTACTGGTTGGGACACAAGGAGGATCAGGTAGCTGCAGAACATGAGACCGCCTTAGCGAATGTAGGGTTTGAGCAGATGAATTGTTCTCCTACCCATAATATAGGTCACACTCTTGATTGGATTTCAGCCTCTAATGTCATGACCAAGGACCTTCAAGTAGGACCCTGCCTTTGGTCAGATCATGCTTTTTTGCATTTTACTATCCAGGCTGACTTCCCTAAGAAAATGAAGAGCAGAGTGACCCAGGGCTTTTTAAGTAGACATTTTAAACAGCTTACGCAAGAAAGAGTTGAACCCTTGCTTAGTCCCTCTATTAACTTCACATCTCATGACTCCTCCATTAGAATGTACAAAATGCTTCTATCCAATCTGGAGGCTATTACCAATTACTTAGCCCCTCTTAAACACAGGAAAGTCAGGGAAGGGGCTCGAAATAAACCTTGGTTCTCATCAGATCTGAAAAAATTAAATCTTCCACCTTGAAACTATTCTATAGCTGGAAAACTATTCCTTCGCCTCACGCACTGGCGGTCTATAAAAGTGCAGCTAAAGCCTACAAATGGGCAATTGTGGAAGCTAAGAAGAACTAAGAAGAACTTCCACAACTCCAGGATCTCCAATGCCCAATCTGAGGTAAAGGAACTTTTTAATATACTTAAAGAACAGGAAACCATTAGTCCCCCTATTACTGACCAACTAGTTAAGGATACTGCCTGGTGTCAGGACATCCAGGACGCCATGGTTGACAAACTGAATGGCATCAGATCAGATATAGTGCGCAGGAAAGGAGTTGTTCCTGAGGGTCATACCAACATGGGGACAGAATCATTTAAAAGAAGTCTGTCCATACCTCAATTCAACTTTTCCACCATTTCAGAGGATGAGCTGTCAGTAATTGTGAACCAACTCAAAGTCACTTGCTGTAAAGGTGACCCTTGCTCAGCTATAATAATTAAAATGTGCCCCCCTGCTCTACTGGCTGCCATATGCAAGTTCATAAATGCCTCATTGATTGAAGGTCATGTGCCTGAGGATCTCAAACAAGCCTGGGTCACTCCCATCCTAAAAAATTCTCGGCCAACCCCAGGAGGTGCCACTCAATTACAGGCCTATTACAACTAGACCTTTTTTACTGACAATTTTAGACAGGGTCGCGTATGGACAGATTGCCCAACAATTGAATAATTTTCCTGTGCTTAATTTTCGTCAATCTGGTTTCAGAGTTGGTTATGGAACTGAAACAGCGCTACTGGAATTTAAATCCAGGCAGCTGGAGCAGATGGACAGGGGCCTTGCCTTTATGTTGATACTCTTGGACCTATCGGCTGCCATTGACATGGTCAACCACTCTATACTGGTAGACAGGTTGGAGGCAGTGGCCAATTTCTCCCCAGCAGCGGTATGCTGGATCGCCTCCTTCCTGAATAATAGAGAAAGCAGAGTCTTCTCTGGGGAAGCGGAGGCGTCTCCGGTCTCCATTGATTTTGGTGTTCCAGAGGGCGCATGTATTTCCCCCTGCCTCTATAATATATATATGGTTCCTTTCTTTGCCTTGCTGGATCAGGAGGGTATTATGTTTACCAACTACGCAAATGACACTCAGTGTGTCATCCCCGTGATTGGTACTCATACTTGGGATGAGGCAGAATTGAATAGAATTTACACCTCCATCGAGAATTGGATGGTCCAGAATAGCATTGAACAGGGGCAAGACGGAGCTCCTGATTGTGGGCTCGCAACCCATTCTATCCAAGTTGGGCCAGAACTATGAGAGCTTCCAACTTGGCGAGGTCAAGATAACCCCCCCTGAAGAAGATTAAAACTTTGGCTGCGTTTTCCATCGTGACTCTCATACTTGCTAATACTTCTCATGCCCCATCTGGCCTTAGTATTCTGTCCAGCTTCCATTCTCCGCCATACCTCCATTTGTCAGCGTTTTTTCACCCTGCTCTCATCACATCTCAGTACATCTTTCTCGTCAATGTCTTTACAGATAAGGTTGCTCCCGGCTCCAAAACGGGAGAAACTTGCACTTAGCTGTTTATTACCATTGGTAAAGTGAGCCACATTCCTGTCCCATCCTCACTGGACAAAGGGTGCCAACGACAAGAACCCTACTGGAATGTTTGGTCTCCATTTTGAGACAGGGGTGGAGATGGTCAGATGTAAGGATCACTGCTGGGCTTGAATTGATGTTTTTGTGAAACATTCCATTGTTGCCCCACCAGCTGTGTATGCAGAGGTGATTCGGGCATCCAACGGGAACAGACCATGTATCTTCAAATCCTCATGCATTATCGAACAGAAGAAGAACACCTGCCAAGACTGAGAGCTGTGCTGCAATGGCTAATGGACTGTGGCATGACTTTACACAAAGAGACCATAGAGAGTTCTTTGGCTATATTTTGGCCAATCTGAAAAGTGTGTAGCTTCAAGGGCATGAGGGACCACTGCTGATAATTCATTCTGAAACTGGTAACACGCTGTGACGAATCACCTTCCAGGGCACCATTGCTCCAGGGATGAATACCTGTTTCTAAACCATCAATTAGCCCCAAAACTCTAGTACACCAGAAGAGATCGGAACAGATTGCAAACACAAGAAAATTATAAACCGTCTTGTCCAATTTTGGTAACGTGGATGGAACGGCGGGCTTATCTCTCCAAGGTCGTGGATCGTTGGTTAGTTGCAACACAGCGAAAATACAATTATTATCGAATGATAAAAGGGGCTGTCCAGTCAAGGTTGCATACAAATATCTACTTTATTATCATCACAACAGTCAGTTCTAGCACACTACAAAATACAACCCACCCTGTGAAGGAATGCAGAGGACAGACAGTTTGAAGAAGGAAAAGGGATGCACTCTGGATACTGATAGGAGGCTATTCGGTAAAGTAATTAATCTCATTAGTTCAAGGATACTTGGTTTCAGCACAAAGGGAGCAATGGGTCGTAAAATGTCACTAAGGGCCTTCGGAGAAGGACCAGGGGGACAGGACCACAAAGTCCCTTGTGCTTGTAGAAGTTCTTGGTGCCCGACAGGGTCGCGTCGGTTTCAGGGAACTCTGCAACAGAGTTCAAGATGGGAGACAGTTGCGGCTATCCGGTGGCAGGCAGACCGGCGAGTGAGACTGGACAGACAGCTGCAGGCTGACCTACACAGCGGCTCAGGGTCAGGAATCGTTGTCTCAGTGCTGGTCGGTGGGTCTGTCGCTCTGGTAGAGGTGTCTCGGACAGCGTGAGCGACGCAGCATGACAACTGTCAGCGGTGCATCGGTTGCTGCTCAAGTGGCTCGACTGGCTCAGAAATGTCCTTTAAGGTGGGCGTTGGATGATATTTGGCGATGCAATCCTCCTAGCTTCTTCACTTGGCTCGTGTCATCCTTTAAGGTCATCCAAAGCTGAGGAGAGTGTTGCAGGCACCATCCTTGTCCTGGGTTTAATTCACAGACTCTCTGGCACTTCCCACCTAGGAAGCTTTCTTGCAGAGCCTAGCAGGGCACTCTGTGTGCTGGCTGGGTACCGGTACTGGAACTGCTGGAGGGTCCTCTGGATTCAGTATCTCCCTCTGTTCCCTGAAAGATATTTAGGGGAGGTATCTTGCCTGATTAAAGCAGCTGGTCTCCCTTAAAGCTATGGCGAGACCAGACTTTCAGACGCTGCTAAACCACATACTCGCACCTTCTGAATGGAGTCCCCTTGCAGGGATGTTTACTGTAAACCGGTATCCCAGGCATGACATGTCTCTGCCCTTGATACTGAGAGGCGGGAGCTGGCTTCAGGTTGACACAGTGCATCTCAAAGGGGTGTTGGGTTTTTCCTATCCTTTGTTAGTCCTGCGACCATGCCCCCCCCCCCCGTGAGCATGCTTGAATTAACTCTGATTAGTATGCGAGGCTGCCACCAGGAGCTAACAAAGGAAAGGGCGGATCCATGGAGCCTTTGTTAGTTAATTAGGCTGGCTATGGCAGGAGGAAGGTTTTGCCACCCCCCAGTTTTTTGGATTTGTACCCAGTCTAGAACTGTAGACAGGGATATTAAGGCTAAAGGACATGCATATCGATGTTCAGAGGTGCTTTCCTCTCATTCTGATCCTGGTGACTGCACACAAGAGTGGAGGCTGCAGACGAGCAGGGAGCAGAGGGGAGTTTGCGTATGCACTTTGGCTCCAGTGACTGATACCCGAAGGGGGTTGTGAGGGGGCTACTGGCCATTGTCCCCCATAGTGTCTGAGGCACAGATGCACAGTGGAGCAGGGGCCTCTAGCTGCACCAGCAGATGAAGTACGAAGCTCAGAGGAGAGGAGAGTAGAGTAGGAGCTTGGCGGGAGCAACCAACTGTGAGCAGCCATCTCCAGGCTGTCTCCTGAAAGCAGGTTGTAAGTACATGTGCATATTTTTTATATCCATGCACGTAAGTATGGCTGTGATCATTTTATAAATTAGCACCTGAAAAGCTAAATCGCTAAATAGAGTAAGATGCGGACTATAGCAGTCACTTTTTCGAACACATTTAAAAGCTGTGAGCAGTGAGCGAGAGCCGGGAGTTGGGTCAGTATCATAACTGGAGGCGAAAAAAAAATGTTGGAAGGTGAGAGAAGCTGCCTTTCTCACTGTCTGCAGAGTCGGCTTTCTAGGGCCTGCAGGCGTTGTCTGATAAACATTATATTGTGGGCGGCTCCCTCAGGTCCAAATTGAAACCGTTACCACGTGCTCTCCCGTTCTCACCATGAAAAATAATAAAGCACATAGATATGGCCTTCGCAGCACTGCTGCCCCTCTCATGGCGGCCATGCATCAAACAAGCTGCATTGCTAAAAAAATAAAAAAAGAGGACAGAAAGCACGCAATAAAACCTATGGAAGGCGCTCAACGAAAAATTGTTGGATATTTTTTCAGAAGGGGTATCAGTGTGGTGAAGGGGGGAAACAGAGTGGGTAAAATCCCGACCAAGCCCTTCGCCGAAATTGGGATAAGCAGTGACAGTGCTAAAAGCATTCTGCAATGCTCTCCCACAATAGACAATAACGGCTCCCTGCTAAAGCTATGTCTAGGCCTGCAGCGTAACCCTACTGACTTGTCAAGGCTAGATCATGAACCAGCCACAGATATAAATGTATCAGCATCACCTGATTTGGAGGAATGAGTTTCTCCCTGCGGAATTTCTTTTGATGTAAGCTAAAGGGACTCTAACTTTAGGGCCCTGAGAATACCACATTTAACGGGAGAAACCTGGAAAATAAGAGGTCATCATCCTCTTTTAATTCCATTATATTCAAACTTGATGCCCTCTTTATGGTCTGCACTAGGTTGGCAGAGGATCAGCGGGAAATGACCCGTTATTACCTCAATGGTAGTGGATATCACCAAGACCTCCTCACAACCGACTTCAATGCCTCAAACACCTGCGACTGATCTTATGGATTCTAGGCCGATCCGCCCCACACCGAAAGGGAAAAAAACAAAGGTACCTCGGCAACAGGTGGGAACAACAACTGGCGGCCCGGAACATGATGAAGATAGGGTGAGCTCCCTGATCAAGTAAAAATCACAGCAAGATCACAGGAGTCGGGCCAGGAGGCCTTATTAATTGAACAATCTCTCTTATCCTCCCTAGTGCAACCAAAGAGGCAACAGAAAAAACGAAACCTTGTTCCTCAGCCCTGTAGACATATTAAATTAGTTGACTGGGAAAAACCTCCCACATATAAAGTTGTAAAAAAAGTGGGGGATATGGAAGTGATGTCAACAACTGACACATTGTGATCCGTGATTTGGGAGAGGGAAATACAAGGCAAGTTATGTTACATTGCCCACTAGGTAGATCAGTACAGCCTAATGCCTTAATAAGTACAAACCCGACTATTAAACCTACCGAGTCTATTATAACACGGCAGGCAAACATGGCAATGAATATAGGGGGGACTAATCCCCCTAATGTCACAGAAGGAAGGGTGGGGTTTGTTACTTCTCCCATCAGTCTGGGTCCCAGTGCGCCGCTCGTGCTGGCTACCAACAAAGGGGCCTCCGCCAATCTCATCAGTACAATAAATAGGGAAAATGAGAAGAGGGCCAAAAACAGGCGTGTGTGGGACATACAAATCACTACCTCAAACAAGCCATGTCAGGACGATCAAATTTCACAGCCTCTATCTATTAAGAATGGGTACAAGGTTGATTCCAACGGTGAAATCGGAACGGTCCAATATAATCAAGGCCATAAGCAACTGATAGACAGGCATGCGGGATCGAAACAAGAAAAGATCATTGAAACCGACGCCACTAGTGGCAGCCCGTTTCTAAACCGACCAAACTCGCTGGAGTTGTTACATTTAATACCGGATTTATCTATAATAACATGGGAAGATATTGAAAGACTCCAACATATATATCACTGGATAGACTAGCAAATTGGGTTCTTGTAACCTTTGTATCCCTGTGCTGGCAGCACGAGTTCGTAAACATGTAAATACCTTTCATGAACTCGGATTTGAAGTCCTGGTGTTTCAGTCTGCCAATCAGCCACCTAAAACTCAGAGCCTATACCAGGCACCAGCCCGCAATTCTGAGGCAAAGAGTGTTGTCCATCTAAAGGACACCACCTACGATCTAGCTAAGAAGCATAATGCCAAAGGGCTCAATCTAGGATGATTGGCAGCTGGGTAAATGCCACCCAACAGCATTATTGACATTATATAAAATTAGAAGCTAGTTCCTTTTAAGTTATTTCATGGAATTCACGTGGCTATCATTCTTTTCTCAGGGATGTAAGGGGGCTAAACAAGTTAATGAATGAAAATTAGTTTTTCCTACAGGAAACTTGGTTAGTCTCCCATTCAATATGGATGGTTATTCCCTGATTTTTAATCTATCTGTACCTCCACTGCGGCAAAATGTGCACATTCGGTATCACCATGGATGGGGGAGATCGAGGACACCCAAACATTCTTGCAGCAATTCTGCCCTCCTTCCCAGCAGGGTCAGGGGGCTCGCTCGTTGCCACGCTCTATGATCCCCGGGGTGTGGGATGACTTGGGAAGTGATGGATGTGATAGCGTATGTTTTGAGAAAATGGTCTGCACAGAATTCCGAAGGCGGTATAATCTTCATGGGGGACTTCAATGCCGACTAGACTTAAACGGCTTTGACTGGTCGATTCACACCTCATGCTCTGGGAAAAAGGGCTAAGCATGGTTGGAGCTGCTAGCCGAATTTGAGCTATACCCACTGCACAAGGTGGACAACAGAGAAAACGCCACTTGGTTAAGTGGCATTTACCATAGTTATTTTGATTTAGTTTTTTTTTTTAACCCTATAATTATGAATTTGTCCCCCGAGTATGAAAAAAACTGTGTATACATGACTGATCATGCCATGCTGTACATAAGGTGCCCTAATCTCCTTAATGGCCACTATGACATCCTCAGGTATTCCCGTATGGTTAACGTTCAGGGAAATCGCTTGATGTGGACCACAAGCAATATTAATAGTTTTAACATATCTTTTATCCCAGTATGGAAAGGCACCGATTGAAATTTTGAAGGACTGTGCGTGGGACATGAGCACGCTGATGAATGTAGCATGGCCAAACTCAAATATTTGTTTAATAGCCCACCCAGGGCCAAGGAATGGAGGAGGTCCGTTCGACATAGTTATTGCAAAGAGGAAACAAGATGTTAGAGTAGGGCTACAAAGAATATGGCGTAATTCAGCTATGTGTGATACAGAGAAAAATAAATGTGCAGCAAAAGTTAGATCTTGCTACAAACATTGGCTCCTTAATCATCAAGCTCTAGATGCATCTGCTTGATGGAATTACATTAATATCTTGATTAAAACACACGATTCAAAAAAATATTGCCACTTCCTCTGATCACAGAGAGAAAATTCCTTTGCCATGCAAGTGTGTGGCATCTCAGAAGCAATCTGTGGAACCCATATATATGAAAGATTCTGTAATCCCAAGGTAGAAAATGTAAGGAGCCACTGGCAGGTATGGTGGACTACGCAGTCTGGCATTGCATTTCAGAGGCAGACATTGTATGCCTCATTAAAACGGCAAAACCATCTAGAGCTTCCGTTCCGGACCAAATGGCTTATATAATACTGTTATTAAGATAGATCCGGATATATGGGCGGCTTTGTTTAAGGAACAGTTTCTCCACATCTGTGAACAAGCCTCCATCCCTCCTTCCTGGCAGGAATCGATATAGGTACCAATCCATAAGAAGGGCCCCAGAATAATGCCGGAAAACTATTGTCTTCTCGCAATGCTGGACTATGGGTCAAAACGTTTTGCTAATCTTCAGCTAACCATGCTATTTTACATCACAGCCTTATGGGCTTTAGAAAGGTATTTGGCACTAGCCATTCCATCTGGGCTCTATCAACATTAATCGCTGACACTTAAGCATACCCTGGAACGCCCTTGTAGGTTATGTGGATTATAGCTCTGCTTTCGACACTGTCATACGCACCAAACTATGGTAAAAACTGACCACGTGGGCTATCAATCATTCCCTCTTATATTCTATTCATTGATGTACAATGATACCACTGTCCGGATAAGATTATCTCAGGAGGGAGCTTTAACTCATCCTTTTAAGACGAACATCAGACTTAAACAGGCTGTGTTCTTGCCCCGTTGCTTCTTAACTTATATGTTGCAGATTTTTATCAGGTATTAGGGAATGTTAATAACTTCCCTGTATGGAAATGTTGATCTGCCCTGTTTAACATACGCCAATGATACAGTAATATTAGATAGAATGCCAGTAGGACTGCAGCGATCGCTGAATGCTCTCTATGACTTGGCTGCAGTTAATGGTTTGCATGTTAACCTGACAAAAACAAAAAAGTATGGCCATAGGGAGCAAAGCTCATCGATCTAAGAACTATCAGTGGAAAATGGGTGATGTAACACTGGAACACACTAGTATTTATCTGGGGATCTATATAAAGGCTTCTGCATCATGTGTTCATTATGCAGAAATTATATCCTCCAAAGCCTGGCAGAAATGGTTCGCCCTAAGGAAGGTGATTGCTAAATATGGGGGAGATTCAATTGAAGCAAATGTTATAGTATATAAAACTGCTATAATTCCTGCCGTCCTTTATGCATTAGAAACCCTGCCTGAAAAGGCGGTTGTATGATTATGTAAATTGGAAAGTAAAATTCATCGATCTCTTCTATCCCTCCCAAGCTCAGTTTCAGTCCAGGTAATTAGATTGGAACTTGGTCTCCAATCTATGATATCGCTTTGGAAGGAAGCAGCATACAGATTTTGGGTGAAGATTAGATTTGCATTGCTTGCCCAGACACTTTGTTGTCACACACGATAGCCCATTTGAGGCGATTTACACGGAGCACCGGATACATTTATCCACGTTGCGTAAGTATTCTATTTATTCACAACAGGGAATGTTTAAAGATACCGCTCGTGCTTACCTACCAAAATGAAGGCTACCGGCACTGATCCGTTTTATAATTTACATCCAATTTGATATTTTACCAGTATTGTCAAACACAGTTGCCTGGAGAGGTATCACTAGGGAAAAGCATGTTTGTCGCTCATGTAGAGAGCAGGTGGAGACACTTAGACACATTTTAACACAACGGGCTTCATTCCGAGTCCGGCGGTAACCCTGTCAGTGCTACCGGCGGGTTGCGGCCAGACTTGGAATAATTTACTGGCACCTGGGGGATTACAACGCTGGCGGTCCAGAAAGTCAGGTGCCAGTAAATTGTGATTCCCCGTTCCCACAGAGTCCGATAGGACTCTATGGGAATGGGCACCACGGAAGCACCGGCACTGTTGTTAATGGTGCCGGTGCTTCAGTGAAAACTCTGCGAGCGGGTGCCGTCCGGCAGGGCAGGTCTGACATGCCGGGCGGGACGGCACCTGCCCGCATAGTTGTAGTGTGCCTGTCCGGAAACAACGGTGCTGGTAAGCTTACTGGCACCGTTGTTTCCGGACAGGCACACATAGAATTAGTCCCAATGTCCAGTTCTGGGTCTTTTGTATTTGAAGGGATAGAATACATTTGAGTTGTTTCACATGGATCAATTTTGGTCCATGTTATATGGTGCTGAATCTCTCATGGTTACATGGGCGGCTTACCATATTTAGCAAAAGGTCAAAATTAAACATGCTGAAACTAACAATCTAAATTTTGAAAAAAATTAACAATTTTATCACACTAATGCAGAGCAAGAAGTAACACATGGCTGAGGTTCGGCAATATGTGGGGCTTCAGTCTTTTATTGCTTGAGATGTTCTATGGTCTCAATGACTCTAATATTAATATCCACAGCAGATCGCTTTCTGGTATTATTCATCACTGCTTTTTAACAATCTGCTGAGGGATTGTTTGCTGAAATGAAGAAATCTGCAAATAGTGTCATTATTTTGGATATGTTGAAATCATGCAGCGCTCTATTATATGTAATGAATGTGATTTTTAATGTGTTTTTATGTATGTGTTTTTAATAATTATTTTTGTGATTTGTAGAGTGTAGTATAAAAGGTTGATTGTATTTAACCGTAAGCACTTAGATGAAGAATTAAGGCTAAACTTGCCCTGAAGATATACAAGCATGCCATTTTTAAAGCAAAATCTGAATATATTCACGAGAAAATAGATGCAGCGAAAAATCACTGCAGAGAGCTTTTCCCAGTTATATCAAATATTTACCATTCAATTTGCATTTCCTCTACTATTGAGCCTTCATTAACACAGGGCAAATGTTCAATACCTTTTTAAAGGAAAAAATAGAAATCATTCAGGGCAATACCCTGTTGACTCTTCAGTCTTCCTCAAAGACAGTTCTGAAACAGGTGGGTACTTATCCCCTGTGCAAGCAGGGATTGCTCAACACACTGTTCCATTTCATTTTACACCAGCGTCAGAGGATGACGTTGAGTGCTTTATAGCAACGCTTAAACCTACTAATGATTCACTATTTTCAATGCCAGCATGTACTGCGAGGCAAATAGGGCTGGAGATTGCAAATTTATGACAGATTTCATAAATAAACCTCTCGAGCAGGGTATAGTGCCCTTGGGCCTGAAGAAAGCCATTGTTACGCTTTTACAAAAAAAAAAAAAAACGAATCTAGATCCATCTATGCTGCAGAATTACTGACTGTTAGGTGGGCTCCAGTGGCCAGGTAAAGTGCTTGAGAAGGTAGCCAGCTGCAGGATTATGTGGAGGAGTCTCCACATACTTGACCCTTTGCAATTTGGTTTCCGGCCTAAATTTAGTTCAGAAAGAGCTCTGTTGGCGGTGCAGGATGATCTACTAAGGGTCACGGATGGAAGAGACCTCTAATTGCTGGTAATGTTGGACCTCTCTGCGCCTTTTGACACAGTATATTATCATATGTTGCTTAGCCGTTTGAGAGATTGGTAATGTTTTTGAACATGCAATCAAATCAAATGGTTCGGATCCTTTCTATCTAACAAATGCCAACAGGTCAAATTGCAGTGGTTTCTTTCAGATCCAATCTCCTTGGTCTGTGGAGTACCACAGGGATCTTCATTATCGCCCTTGCTCTTTAATCTTTACATTCGGCTGCTAATGGATGTCCTGAGGAATCACTGGATTCATTTTCACTCTTATGCCGATGATACCCAGGTTTTCATTTAAATAGCAAATGTTTTGAGGAAACATTTCTTAGGGTTAAACAGAGCCTCAATGAAGTGAGTCTTTGGATGTCCGAAAATCAGTTGCAACTTAACCCGACTAAGATCAAGGTTGATCAAGGTTGATCTGTTTGGACCCAAACAGCTCCTTGCAGCAGGGAAGTGTCCCAGGGTTCCATGTTTTTTGGGGGCTCAGCTAAAACTCGCCTCCAAAACTAAATATTTAGGGTGTATCGGGCAAGATAATCTTGCCAATGAAGACCAGGTTACTGCCAAGGTGCAGCTTTTTTTTACTCCTAGCGTTTTCTACAAGTCCTGCTGTTTGTTACAGATGAGGATCATGCTGTTGCAGTTGGTTCAGTGGTGAACTCACACTTGGACTACTGCAACAGCCTTCTTGCTGGCATCCTGGTCAAAAAGTGTCAGAGACTGAAAAAAATCACAGAACGCTGGTCTAAGACTGATTTGTCGATTGGGTAGGTCCTCCTATGTTTTGGCCTCCCGCCGGACACTTCACTGGCTGGCCGAAGAAGACAGAATTAACTTCAAGCTGGCTTGTCTGATATTCAAGAGCTTGAATGGTCTTGCCCCCTCTTATCTGGGGGATAAGCACAGCCGTTATCAACCAACTAGAATGCTACATTCAAGGGATCAATTGTTGTTGACAATCTCGTCCTCTTCTTGTGTCATAAGGGGGGACAGAAGGTTGGCTGTCTGTGGTCTGAGGCTGTGGAACAGCCTCCCTCAAGAAATCAGAGCTCTTGAACCCATCTATCAGTTTCGCAAAGCCCTTAAAACCTTCCTCTTCAAATAAAGGGTACATGGGGGCATTAGGGCTGTTATTCTTGTCTCATCTGAGGAATGGTCCCTGGCAATATATGTTGGTTTCTTTTGTTATCTTGTTTACCAGCTGCGCCTTTATACAATCAAGTTAGTTCTGTGCGCATTTATAAATGTTCAAATCAAATACTGTGGATCACTGCCATGTGCATGGTGCCCAGGTGTTTTAGTAGCTCTGGAAGAGAGTTGGTGGAGTTTGATTGATCAGGATAGGAGGCAAATGCAAGATAGCTCTCCTTTTGTGTTAATGCTGTAGACCGCAGTTACGCTGAGTTCTGAGTGTGTATGCGTTTTTAGGTGTTTTGTGTCAAGAGCATCAAGGAGTTTGTGTCCAGAAAGTAGAATTTATGTGATGATGTATCAGCCGGGGTGTGTGATGTGTACGTTGCTTGCAGATGAGTAGCATTCTGTTGTTCGCTCTTTGGTGAGGTTATCAAAAGTCATGTGTGAGTGGCTTAGGTGGTTTGCGTGTGGTTAGTTTGAGCAGAGAAAATGGAGTGGTTAATAGGGCTAACACAGGCTCAGGTGAAAACATAGCCAGTATTTTATAATCCCCAGGAGCTGGGCTGGACTGGGAAGATTGAGCAGAAGTAGGTTGACACCTGTCATGGTGTGGCTGAACTCTATTAAGTATTGGGCAGCCGGGATAAAAAGTCTCATAGTAGCCTCAGTACATAGTGGTGGATGGGGAGTCAGTATGGCAGGACGTGAGTGGAGTATGAATTTTCAATGAAAAATTAGTTAATGGTCAAAGGTGGGTAGCTCTTTTGTTCTCGCACCCGGTTGTTGGTTGCCAGAGGATGCAAGTTGGCTTCCTTTTGCACACCGTCATTTGGTTAATTAGCTGTTGAAAATCCAGGTCTTTAGCGTTTTCCTGAAACTAAGGTAGTCCTTTCGTATTGTTTCCAGAGGTTGGTCACCATTTGGAGAAGACCTGAAAAGGGGGTCGGGATCCTGCCACCACCCCCTCCTACTAAATTCACAACAAGAAGGAAGGCCAGGAAACACTGCAATCATCCATTCTATTTCAGATGAATCCCTAATGGACCAATGATTGACAAATACGTTGAGAGGTATACCCTAAGCCAGCCATACAGACCAGGTGTGGTACAGATCTATCCCTCTGTGGATGAAGAACCGCAGCCCATGGTCAGAGAGACCTATATGGACAGCCTGGACTAGAGAACCAAGAAGCCATGTTGCTGACGTTTTTAGAGGCACCACGACATTGCAGTGTTAGATATGAAGCACACGTGCCATCTGCACTTCTGGACACAAACCCACAGTCGAATGCATGAAGAACACGAGCATACAGTTTGGTAGTTAGAAGACAGATAAATATACATACTGTCATCGCTTTTATTATTTTTGCCATTAACCAAATGCAGCAATGCAGAAACCACAAGGCGCAAGAGATCCCGAGCAAAGCTTAAAGATGCTTAAACATGAACAACCCTATAGAATTGCAGGAGCACCTATGAACCTGACAGAACCAAGTGTGACTAACCTATGCAGAATAAAGTATAGCATGGACACGGAAGAAACCGCCATATAAGGTTTAGGAAAATTACAGCAGGCCTCGGGCCTCTGAGCAAGAGGCGAGCTGAGCTGACTTAGCCTAGACAGAGGCAAGAGGTGTGTGACAGGACCCACAACCAAGGTCAAGAGATACAGATGAGATTCCAATCCCCAGACGACAAAGGGACCAAACAATATGAATAAATCCTCACAATTCAGAGCTGCGGAGCTCAAATTCGTGGTCTCTGAACACGTGACGTGGCTGAAGCAGACAATGGACAGCGATCGGCAGTGGGAAAGGGAGCCGGTCTCAGGCAGCCAGACACAGACTCCAACAAATATGCAACAAGTGTTGCGCCGGACAGGAGAGCACTCTCATAATGCAGAGGTGGTGCACACAAGTTACACTACAGACACATAATCGTTCTCATCACCTTGAAAAGGTACACAGTGAGCTGAGAACCATTTTAGGTCCCAGGCCTGGGGACACCAGCTCAAGCCAATCACAGTTTAGTACCGTAGGGGTGGATAGCAACGGGCAATACCCAATGGTAAATCCACAACACTGCAACAATGTTATAGTTAGTGTCTTGGGGATGGAACAGGCCAGCCACCTGACATGTGAGGGCCAGTAGAATAACATCTATAGTGTCTTTTATAGGTTATATAGTGCTCAGTGCCCAATCACCTGGCCAGGTAGGTTTTCTGGAGAAGGGCCCAGATTGTGACGAAGTGCCAATGCCATTTGGGAGTTAAACCGGCCTGCGAGCTGAGGAAGAGCGAGATGTGCATGAATATTCTTTGTTCCTGTGCTGATCCCTGTTGGTTTTGTCCGTAATAAACTGCAGTTTGAACTTGCCATTGACTGAGTCCTCGGTGTATCCTGGGGGAGGGTGTTGGGCCCTCCAAGTCCGTAAACGCCAGTGTCCCTCTGGCCTACCTGGGGGTTCCTCCCAACAGACCAATCCTCTGTGTCTCTCTGGTGAAGGACATAGTCTCTAGTAGTAATATGTTGCAGGATCTCAGCACCATCCATGGTTGGTATTGGGCACCTTTGCTCCGTGTAAGCTGCAAGAGGCAAATGACACAGAGGAGCACATGTGCACGGTGAGGGAAATGGAGTTCCCGCAAAGCACTACATCTTGATTAAATTAATGTCAGGCGAGTGGAAGGACGTACTCCACCAACAGCATACCCGCACCCAGAGCTCCAAACAGTACCATGGACACCATTTGCCAGGGCATAATCATGGTCAGAAGAAAGTATACTACTTAGTGAAATAGAATAGTTGTTCTGGCATCACTAAACACAGTAGCCATCCTACTAGTGCACAAGGGACACAATGGCATTGTCAAGACCAACGCATAACAGTGTGGTTCCACAGTGTTGGCCATCTGGTGGGTGACATCATAGGTACCTGTGTCCAACTGAAGGCCACTGACTGAGCCAACTGTCCTCCACCAGCTGCATTTAGGAGAAAGTGCAAACACCAGGATAGAAGAAGGTTGGTGCGCCTTCTGGTGGTTGTGAATGATTACTCAAGGAAGACTCTGTAGTAGTCATGTTCCCAAACCTGCAAAAGATTTTAGGGACACAAGGCATTCACAAAGTAATTGTGGTGAATCACAAATTTGCTTGAAAGTCTTGTGATCCAGACCACGGCCACCCAGCAGCTTCAAATGTCTTGCCAGGCACAAGAGGCAAGGCCACGTTCACCCTGCTGCACAGGAGCTGTGCGTGGCTCAGCAATTCTGCTGCAAACAGTTTTGGCAAGAAAAGGGGAAATCCGGGGCAAGCAGTTGTCCTCCAAACCCAGGGAAGACCAAAACTAGGAGCAGACACCATTAGACCAACAGGTTTAGTAGTTTATTATTTATATAGCGCACCGCTAGACCCTGGGGCATCCAGGCGCTTGAGTATGATTACAAAGTAGTGAAGAAGTGTTACAGTCGGATGTTACAGTTTTGGTAAGAATAGGTTAAGCATTACATGAGTATGTAGACATTACATACAATGCGAACATTGTGAAAGCAGTTTGCTGATAAAATACATATTGTAAAAGGAAAAAAAACAGATACTAATATGTGTATTGTCGCTCAGATATACATTGTGGCTCAGTTATTAAGCAGTATACAAAAAGCAACAAGTTTGTGCGATTTGAGAATTAGCAGGCTATAAGGTATATACAAATGAATTGTCATACGTCTGGGATTTAAGCTTCTTTGGCCAGGAGCCAAGTTTTGGCGCTGTGTCTAAAGCGATAGATGGAAGGTTTGACTCTCAGGTCGGTTGGTAGTGAGTTCCAGAGTTTTGCGGCAAGCACTGGGAAGCTTGTGCCGCCTGCTTTTTGGAGCTTGTATCTAGGGATATTTAAGCAATGGGTTTGGGCTGATCTGGTTAGACGGGCTGGTGTGTGGAGCGTGAGATTATCTGAGAGGTATCTGGGTGCTTGGTTGGATAAGCATTTGTATGTGAGTGAGAGTGTTTTATATTCGATTCTCTGAGGTATAGAAAGCCAATGACAGTTGCGTCTGGTAGCAGAGTTGTGCTCATGTTTGGGAATGTTCATGGCTGCTCTTAGTGGGTTATTTTGTATAACTTGCAGCTTGTTGATGTTCTTTTGACTGGTGCCCAGATAAAGAGCGTTGCAATAGTCAACTTTGGAGAGTACTAATGCACTGGCTAGGGTGGTGCAGTTGGAGGTAGAGAGGTAGGGTCTGCTGGCATTGATGAGCTTGCATGTGTATGCGGTGGAGGATGAGATAGCATTGATCTGTCTTGTCAGTGTGAGGGAAGAGTCAAGGTATATACCAAGGGCTTTGACGCTGTTGGAGACAGGGTTGTTGTTGCCGTCAATGGTGAATGTTTGATACATTTTGTCGAGTTTGTTAAGTCTGGCTTGGAAGCCTAGGCGAAGGAGCACAGTCTTGTCATCGTTAAGCCAGAGTCTGTGTTTGGCCATCCATTCTTGGATGATAGAGTAAATATTGTTAAGTACTGTGTTGTCGGTGGAATAGTCGCCTGTTAGTGGGATGAGTATTTGCGTATCATCGGCATAGTTCGTATAGATGACACCCAGGTGGTCTAGTATGTCGAAAAAAGGTTTTGTGAATACATTGTATAGTGTGGGGGAAATGCAGGAGCCCTGGGGGACGCCACAGGTAACGGGGGCTGGTGCGGCAGAGGCTGTGGAAGCGAAGACCCTCATCGATCTGTAATTCAGGAAGGGTTGAATCCAGGCGTTGGCTTTGGTGGAGAAGTTTTCTGCTGAGGCTAGGTGATTACAAAGAATGTCATGATTTACCAAGTCAAAGGCGGCTGATAAGTTGAGGAGCAGAAGGAGGGCTAGTTTGCCATTGTCTTTAAGATTGTCCATTTGTGTCTTAAGGTTGATCAAGTCTGTCTCTGTGCCGTGTTCGGGGAGGAAGCCTGATTGTCTTAGCCCTAGCAGGTTGTTTTTCTCTAGGTGGTTCTGGATCCGCAAATAGGCAGCTCTGTCGAGGATCTTAAGGTGGAAGAGCACGGTGGTGATGGGTCTATAGTTCGTATGGACACTGGGGTCTAGAGATGGTTTCTTAAGTAGCGGTAAAACCCAGGAGTCCTTTAGGTTATTGGGAACTATGCTGGATGCGAAGGATGAGTTTATTAAGGAGGTGATGAAGGGTGCAAGGTGTTTGGCCGCGTCTTTGATGACTGGGGCAGGGCAGATGTCACCTTGGCATTTAGAAGGTTTTAAAGAGTTGATTATGACTTCAACCTCTTTAGTAGTGACGGTGGAAAATTCAAATAGGTTGTTGTTTTCCGAACGTGAGGTGTGGGAGTGAGGGATGGGATTGTCATCGAAGGTGAGGCTTTCTTTCTTAGACTTGATTTTGGCTTGTAGCATGGCAATTGTGCCAGGGAGTGCCTCTTGTATATTGGTACACCAGGCAATGTCTTTGGTACAAGTGTCTGGTATAGGGGATGGAGACTCTAGGTCTCTCAGGATGTTGAAGAGCTCTTTGGTGTTGGATTTTGCATTGCAGATTCGCTCATTGTACATGTTTTTTTTTTGTTTGGACTTGTAGTTGATGGAGCTATTTAATAGGCTGTTTTGTTGTTGGCAGATGGGGACTGCTTCCAAACTGATTCGGCTTGTCTTTTATTTTTGCGGAGAGTTTTTAGTTCAGGAGTGAACCATGAGTTGAGGTGTGCGTGTGGTTTGGCTTTCCGCAGTTTCAGTGGTGCTACTGTGTTTATGGCCTTGAGAATGGTGGTGTTGTAGAGGCCTACTAATTCAGTGGGGTTGGTAATGGTGGGTCTGAAGTCATTGATGGGCTGGAGCAGAGGGACTGTGATGTTTTTGCTATTTATTGTGAAGGTGGGAGGAGCAATGGGTGGGGTTACAGGTGTTTGTTTGTCTTTGTTGATGGTGAATGTAATGAGGTGGTGGTCAGTCCAGGCACAAGGTGAGTTGGCGAGGATGGTGGTGTTGCAGTTAAGGTCTGCTATCCAGTCAAGGAAACGGCCTTTGTTGTGGGTGGGTTGTGATAAGTGGTGAGTGAAACCTAGTTCTGATATGGTATTTTCGACTGTGCTAGCTTTGTCATCTTTATTGTCGTTATACCCCAGGTTGAAGTCGCCAAGGATAAGTATCTGAGAGTTGGGTTTAGTGTTGTTGGACAACAGGAGAGCAATATCGTCGTTCAATGAGGATATGGGGCCTGGCTGTCTGTAGATGAGGTGGGTGGTAATTGTGCTTGTGTTGGATGCGGAAAGTTTGATTGCGAGTAGTTCAGCAGATGGGAATGATTGATTTTGTATGAGTCTGATATTAAAGGAGCTTCTAGCAATAATGGCTACACCGCCGCCTTTGCTTGTTTGTCTGTCTGTGCGGTATATTGTGTAGTCATTAGGTAAGGCTAGCGCTAAGGTGGGGCCTGCAGCTGCGTGGAGCCAAGTCTCCGTAATGGCTAAGAAGTCGAGTTTGTTGAGAGAGATGAAGTCAGCTATATCTAGGGCATGGGCGACTAATGATCTGGCGTTGATGAGAGCGCCTTTGATAGTTTCGGTGGTATCTTGGTGTGTTTTTCTGTTGGGATTGTGGGGTGAGTGAGTGTTAGGGAGAGGAATAGGTTGGTGAGGGGATGAAGTAGTGTGTGTAAAGTGGATGGATGGTTTGGGATTAGTTGCGCTTTTGCTCGTGTGTGTGTGTTAGATGAAGTTGTGGTGGTGTGTGTCCTGGATCTGAGACGGCTGTGTCTCATTTTGCCTATGCTGTGATAGGTGTTCCTGATGGTATCAATGAGGGTGGACTGTGTTGGATGGGCATTTGTGTTAGATTGGAGTGTGGTGGGTGAGCTGTTCAGGTGAGCGATGGTATGTGTTGTTGGAAGGTGAAACCTAGTGGCTAGTCTCGAGTTGCGGGCATAGGTGTTGATGGGTTGAGTCAGTGATGACACGGCAATGGCAGTGCGTGGTACAATGCTTCTGGAGCCGAGTCTGGAGTTTCTGCAGCTAGTAGTGCAAGGGCGGTTTGGTGTAGGTTTGGAGGCAAAGTGGAGGATCCAAAGTGATGGGTCGTTTAGGTAGGGGTTAGAGTCAGCCATGGTAGATAGGGCTGGTGGACAATAGGAGTTGGAGTGGAGCGTCTCGGTGGTGGGCCAGGAGAGTGCAGGTGCACTGGAGGTGCTTGGTGGCACGGCAAGGAGAAGAGAAGACAGTAGAGCACAGAGTCTAGCAAATAGGGAGATACTGTGGGTGGGATGTAGTGTGAGGGACCAGGGCGGTGGGCAGGAGATGTTTGAGGCTGACAGCATTTTATAGTAATCACTGTGGGCAGGATGCAGTGTCACAGGTGAAGGGACTCGGGCTCATAGCAGTATAGCTAATGATAATGCTGGTACCGTAAGCGTAACATAGGCAGGTTGTGGTCCGGGAACTACAATTGCGAAGAGGTGCGTAATAATAATAATGCTGAGTGCCGGAGGGGCTGCAAGGCTGTGATGCCCCGTAGGTAGTACTAACTGTAGTGGGGCTCAGATCCCAAAGCACACAATATACATGCTAGATGCAAAATAGGCTCGGTGGCAGAGATGCATAGGAATAACTGAGCATGCAAAAGGAGGCTCATATGGCTATGTACTCAATACGATGCTAGAGTCAGAGGGGTTCAAATGTCAAAATGCACGGTAAGCACGTTAAATGCGCACGCTAAAAAAAAAAAAAACATTACATGCCAGAGGGGTTGCTTGTTTATCTAGATGCACAGTGGAAATGCGGTAGGCACGGCATTGCATTGTCACGGTGTATGGATGGATAGGTGTACGGCTGCGGGTTGAGAGAGGATGAGCGCGAGCCGCGTAGCTCATTGTGGGGCGTAAGGAGCACAGTAATGATGTTATAAACATTTGCAAACTTGTAGTACAGTTGAGAAAAGGGCTCGAGGTGTGGAGGTCAGCATGTTATGTATAAAATGTCACGCAGATTGTTGGAGGCAGGTTGATGCTTCTTACCCGACATTGAAGAGGGTTTCGGGTAGTGGAATCAGGCGGTCGCAGGATGCACCGACAAAGTTTCTGGCCCTGGTCTCTGTCGGCTCGGGACAGGGTCAGGACAGGAGTGGTTCCTTGTTGGGGTGGTTGGAGTGGTTCCTTTGTGGGTGGGCCGGCGCTCTTCTTCTTCTTCTTCTTCTTAATTATCGAAAGCGTGGGCGGGCCCACGCAGGCGCTTCCCCATCCTATAGGATGATGTGCACCGTACCCACTAATTATTATTTGGCTCCATTTAAGCTCACAACTCCTCCCACCTCCCCGTCTGCCTCACAAAATCCAACATCACACTATTCCTCCTCCTGCCTCTCTCCCCATCACCTCCCAGTATAATCCTCTCACTCAGCTCAGCCACACCCAACGCAGTCAACCGAACCCTCATCAATTCTCTCTCCGTAATATGTCTTTCACACCTAATCAAAAAATGTCCCACTGTTTCAGGCACCCCACACACCGCACAGTCCCTTGATTCACGCTTCCCTATTCGAAATAGACAGTCATTCAGCCCCACATGACCTATCCGCAACCGATTCAGCATCACCTCCTCCCCCCTCCTCGATTCTGAACTCCCTGCATCCACCTTCACCGACACTTTCCCACGAACACCGAACATCCACCTGCCCTTCACCCCATTCACCCACCTCTCCTGCCACTCATCCAGGACCCGTCTCATCATCACAGCCTTCACCTCATCCACACTCAAAGGCAACCTCACATCAATCGCTCCCCTCCTCATACCCTCACCCGCCGCCAGATCCACCAACTCATTTCCCAAAATGCCACAGTGACTGGGAACCCACGCCAACTCCAGATCCATACCCTCGCGCACACACCGATCAATCTTCATCCTAATGTCCAAAATCACATCCTTCCTATCACCATCCCCTGCCACAATCGCCTGTAACCCACTCAATGAATCTGAGAACACCACCACTTTCTCATACCCCAACTCATACACCCTGTCAATCACCAATGCAATCGCCACCAACTCAGCCGTACAAGGGCCGGCGCTCTCCTAGCCGGCGAGGGATTGGACCAGAAGAAGGATAAGTGGCCAATCAGGGCAAGCTGCAGGACCTCCAGGCAGACGAAGCCAGGCTGCTTCAGTAGGAAGGGGCAGCGGCCATCTTTGATTGGGGCAACCTCGTGGATTGCAATGTTGGCCTCAGATATTTGCAGTAAAAGCAGCGTTTTTGGCTGTGGTGAAGCCAGAAAATAATTACAGGCGAACGGATGCGCATGAAAAGTATTATCATGCGTTTCAGGCGATTTTGGCAAAAAAAAAATCTGCTCTCAGCAGAAGGTGCATGGAGAGCCAGGGAGCATACCTTTGTTGCAGATGAGCCTCCAGCTCATCTTGGGAGTGAGGCACTGCTCCAGCAGTGGTAACGGCTCCTGCTCCTCCAAGTGGGCACACGAAGGTGAATGGCACTGACCCTTAGGAGAGGGAAGAAGATCAAGAATCCAGCCCTGCAAATGGTAGACGCTGGTGATGAGGCATGGCAAATGCCACCGCTGGAACCAGTTTTGCCAGCTGACCCATTCTCATCTGAGAACTAAGTGACACGATCAGAGTGAGAAAGAGCCTGCGGACATGGATTAGAACAAGAGAATGGGCACATAAAGAGACCACTTGATCCCAGATCAAATTAAAATAATCCGTTGCTGAGAATACTATGCAGACTGGCATAGTTTGTCCATGTTTGCAGAGTGAAGAGGAAGAATTGCTTGCTAAGAAAACACTACATTCTGGGATGTTCAGTCTACGATCTCTCAGCAAAATCGAAGAATTGCTTGCTGAGAAAGTGTGTGTCATACTGGGTATTGAGTCCACATTCCCAGAGTGAACTGCAAGAACGATTCGGGGGAATAAATGCTTGCAGGTATATTGAGTCGAAATTTCATGTGCAAACTGAAAGAATCCCTGAGTGAAGAAACGCTGCAGACGAGCTATTGACTGAGTCCAAGTTCGCAGAGTGAGCAGAGGAAGTCAACTGTTTGGTAAATTCCACATGCTGGGATAAGGAGTCCAATTTCCAAGTACAAAGTGAAAAGGCCCATTGTTATACAAGTGCTGCATGCTGGGGTATTGAACCAAAATTCTTAGTATGAACTGGGAAAATCAACGATTGAAAAACTACTACATGATGCGATATTGGATCCACATTTCCCAAATGAACTGGGGAAGCCAAACTTGATATACTACTCATTTTAGCTAATAAAGTTCTATTTAAACTTTATTACACTCTTAGATCATTAGTTTACTTCAAGATGCCCGAAGAGAAGATGAAGATGGATACAAGACCACCATTTCACGGGAGAGTCTCCTGGAGCTATCTGGACCATCTTGGAATTCAACACATCTTCAACACCACATGATCGTCTCATAGACCCTTGGGAGATTCATAACAACCCTAAACCAAATCATGACAGTATTGTACATACACAACTTTGAAAGTTAGCACTTGACCTCTAGAAATAACTGCAATCTAGGAAAAGGCTCATCTGCAGTTTACCTCCAGCCCACACCGTCTCCTGGTGGGTCTTTTGGGCCAGAAATACCATCACATGGCTCCTGGACCCCTACCAGACCAGTCAACACAATAACAGAGGGAGGATATCAACACACAGGAGCACCAAACGTTTCCCTAAGAAGTCTACCCTCTGCCTCGGAGATCAAGAACTGCTATGAAACATGCCCTTACACGGCTTCTTGGACGGTGGCTCAAGGAGTTTGGCTGACGAACATCTGTAGGCAGCTACTTGAACTTCCCCCTTAGACTTTAGTAAAACATTACTGTCACATATATTAGATTGGTTAGACAGTAAGTTTGGGTAGGTGTGATTGGGGCAGCTGCAAAATAAATGTGTCCTCAGTTTTACTTCCCACTCTTCTTCTATTGATTCCTACTTTCCCTACACATTCCTCACCTTCCACTGTGCTTTCTTACTCTTTCACTATCCCTTTCTTTATGTATTCCCCTTCTATGCCTTCCACACTTCCTGTTTATACCTTTCTATTTCTCCACTATCCCTTCATCACCCAACCTTATTCCCTCCTCTCTGCTTACCCTATACTCCTTCTCACTATTTATGGGCAAACTGGCAGCTAGCATTGCTGAAGATGATATATGTATTCAGGGCTGTCAATCAGCTGCTTTTCACCAGCATGAAATCCATAATCCAAATTACTACACAAACTGTAAATAACAACCTTCCCCACTTTTTAACAGCAGATTCTCCTAAACACCATCATCAGAGTGAGCATGGCTCACTGCTAATAGTATGGTAGCGTACACTGTCTCCTACTGATGGCATAACACACACACACGCGCACAGCGCATCACCTGCTGATGACATCCCAAAGCAAACTTTCTCACTACCGATGACATCTACGAGCCCACTACCTTACTACTGAGCACATCATAAAACGCACTGTCACTTCTTATGCCATCACAGTTCATACTGCCTTATAGGTGAGGATATCACAGAACCACAGTTTCACTACTGAGGACATCACAGAGCACGAAAATGCACTACTGGAGGCATTATAGAGCACTTGCGTCTGTTGATGATCTCACAGAGGACACCGCCTCACCTCCAATTACATCACACAGAAGGTTGCCTCACTGCAGATTACAACACACAGAACATGGTCTGGGAACATGACAATCCTCCCCTTATTTTCTCCATCTGACAGTCCTCCAGTCTACAGTTCACGCCCCTACTGTTCCTGCCTCTTTTGTCTGCACGCCTGCTTCTGCCCACCATGTTCCCACATCATTCCCCCCAAGTCAGTGGTTACCACAGTGCGCAGCTTGTTCTCCAGCACCAGTTTCAGGCTATTCTTGTAGCAGTTGACCAGTTCGCCTTCATGGCTTGAGTTGGGTTCACCTTGGGCAACTGGCCCCACCGTATGAATCACATCTGCAAGAGAGAACAAGAGACAGTCAGAGTGGAGAGCATCTGGCGATCTGGCCAAAGCGCGCTTATCCATAGTTTCCTTATCCATGAACCAAGCAAATGGTAGCCTTCAGCATGAGGACGCACTGTAGTGCACCCGGTTTTGGTATGCTGGTGTTCTTAAAAAGTGTTCCTGTGTAATGTTGGGAGTTTCTGCTACCACTGAACGCGTCACTCGCGATGTGTGACGTATCATTTTCCGGGGCACCAGTGGTCCAGGGGTGAATATCGGTTTCTAAACCAAATAAAGCCCCTTTGCTTCATGCTGCGTGATGACTTTACTTGAAAACAAAAGGAGAGCTGGGCAGTTCAGCTCTCTCTCCTGTTTCAGAGTACAGAGACATCAGCAGCAGGCAGACCTTTCATTCAAGGAGCCTATGGTTAAAGAGTTGCCTACCACACAGCACCTTGAATGAAAGGGCTGCCTGCTGCGTTTGATAGCTTGGGCACACTGGTGCCATACCATTGGTGCGCCCAGGCACTTCTTTTGTTTAAAAGGAGGGGCTGGGTGCATCAAAGGTAATAATACCAGTGCGCCCCAAAGCTACTTCTTTTACCAGCATCCCCCCTTTTAGTGGGGGGGAGGAGCTATCATTAGGGGGCATGGCCAAAGAACAACCGTGCTTGGGCCACACCCCCTAACGAGAGTCCCCCTGGTCCCTCGATTTCTAATCTCACTTACAGCACTGGAAGTAAGGCAGTAGGTGACAGCTCGTAGGAAGGTCGGGGTTATACACTTGGACGTTCTCAGCAACTGTTCCCAAATGGAAGCACACTAACACCATTCTCTTTTTTTCTTGCTGCACAACTACCCTGACAAGTTTCCCAGTTCCATGAGCGACAACTCGAGTCAGTTCTGATTTTTGTTTCCAATTGCATGCTGGAACTTGTAGTTTGGGTTTTCCCAGTGTAAGGCTGCGACTCCAAGTACCAGCATGCAGTGGGGGAAAATGACTGGGTAGATGAGCCACGCATGGAAGTGGGCAGCTTGGCAGCTATGACACAATGTGCAAGCAAGTAGGATTGTTTTTTGAGCTCACTCTTACTAGTGACCTGTGACCCTTTTGTCAAGTATAGCAAGAATGACGGTGAAAAAGCAACATAAGTGATGCCTATTATGTTAGAAACGTACCACTTTGCTGGCCTTGTTAAAATGAGTCTTGTTACCATTTGTCTTATACATTTTAGTGCTTAGGAACAGTGCAGGTTTTGCAGCACTAAAATGAATGTTTACATCTGCCAGCGAGTTATAGGTCTACTTCTATAGGCAGGCCAAAGTTGGAAAGCTCCTTACCCTCTTTTCTGAGACTGACAGCAAACATGCACAGGGTCATTTGTGATTGTGTGGTTTTGACTTCCTAACGTAAGTACTGGCCTGTTAAGCACTGGACTTTGTAGCTGTCAAGCAGAGCAATAGATCACTTCGTTATGCTGCAATGTGGCCAGAGAAGCTTCATTGATGAGCTACATTTCAGCAAGGGGGTAGGCGGGGGCTTTTTCAATAGGGATGTGGAAGGGCCAGAGACATGTTGGGGTGCTCGGGACTTTTACTTTGCTATACATACCAATGCACATAGTCCATAAACCCCAACCTCACCACACACAAACGCACACCAATCCAACTCCATCAACAACCAATCAAACAACCACGACACTGGACCCCCCCTTACGGATACAGCAGACTAGTTCCCACGATTGCGCATCCACCCTAACCGCATGCGAATCACACACCCAACATAAACTCTAGTACTCATCAGAGGCACAGTCTTACCCTCACAGTTTACAACAAACCGGGACGCGCAACCAAGCCGCACGCAAGACAACGCATACATACACCAGTTCCTCCTGGTTCTGAACCTATCCTATCATCCTAACACCAGTAACTCAACCGCCCTCTTCTCTTGCAGAGCCACGTGAGCGCCTGGAGACTACCTCGGGTGGAAGTGGTGCGCGGTATAAATCAACATAACAATTTCTCGGAGACAGAGGGCGTACATATGCTATATGGTTTGGGCCATTCCAGTTGCGAATACAACTAACACATTCCGAGTCACAGTGCTTCAATGAGGGTTTCAATTACTCTTATGTGACAAATAAAATCACATCGGGCTAGCTTTGATTAACAGTACATTTTTCAGAATGTCAGAAATCCTGCCACATTCATTTATCATGCAATATAAAATGGAGACGTTGTAAAACCATTAACCAAGGAACGCATTGAACTCCAGAGAGATGAAACACCCTCTGCTTGCCAGCTTCCCACATTAATGATGGATTTTAAATTGCTGCATGCACATGTAGGGGAAGCCTGAGGTGTTGTAATGAACATCTGGATCCGTGGCGTGCTCGACCTCTAGTTCTGCAGGACCCGGGAATCGATTAACTATGTTGCATGTGTGCTCTGTGGGTGTGCACATTTCAAGTGTGTGGGAGAGCTCATGAACATATACTGAAGACGGAGACAGGCGGGACTAATCCCGCCACCGGCAAAGGCCTTGCTGGTCTTGCTGGCCCCACTGCTTAGAGCGAGGGCGGTCAATGGGCACTGCACTTTGCACTGCCCATCAGGGCCTGCGCCAGTCCGTACCATGGCGGCGGGGTCAAAGCTATTCTGGCCTCTGGGTGCAAGAGGACAATGCAGCCAAAGAAAGGGGCCCCAGCCTACTGTTGAGGCATGCCACCAGAGTGTGTGACGTGACCCGCGCTGAAGGACATGGGACATCGCCTCTGTGGCTGCACCGGTGGGTCCCGCAAGGGGGACCCCCGGGGGAACACGGAGCGTTTCCCCCCCGGGGATTATTTTGGCGCTGCACTCACGGCCAGCGAGTGGCCGTGGGGGGGGGGATAGCGCGCCACCTGCGGTAACTAAGCGGCCATGGAAGGTTCGGGAGTCAGGCGACGGTTGGACTTGGAGATTGTTCAAGTCCTGTTGCCTGCTCCCGAGACTTCCCTTTAGTAGCTGGGCCTAGGTGTGCGAGGTAGATCAGGTGAGTTAGGGGAGTGTTAGTAGAGTGGGCGGTTAGGTAGTTTTGTTAGTAAAAAACAAAACAAAAAAAACAAATTATATATATTTTGTGAAGTAGTATTAGGGGTGCCGTAGATAAGACACCCCTCGCTGCTTACCGGTGGGTCCCGTAGCTCCTGGGGGCGTCATTGGGGTAGTGCAGGTAGTTCGTGGCTCGAGGGCTCTGGGGTGCCGTGGGGAAGTTTTTGTAGGGCACATCATTCCTCCGTTCGCGTGCCGGCAGGGTGTTTGGTTTAGGAGAAGCATTGTGAGCCCGGGGTTAGCGGTTTTCGTGCAGCTCCTTAGTGGAACCCCCTTTTCTATTTAGTTAGTTCGATGTGAAGGGGTGTGTCGGGCGGGGGTTTTCCTTTTTAGTTGTGCGCTCGTCTGTTTCCCTAGGGACATTAGCATTTTCGTGCTGAGCTATGTTGTGCTTTCACGCGGTAGCTTCTTTCAGTCGCGGGAAGGCAGTATGGTCATTTTAAAGGGTCCGTTCTGTTTTTTCCTGCACTCGGCGGTGTGGTCTGCTCACCGCTTTCAGTTATTGTTGAGCAGCAGATTTCTTGCCAGTAAGTTTCTCGGGTGCCTGTTGCTGTGCGATTTTCTGTGGGAATTTTGTTTTAGGTTAAGGCACGTAAGGACAGGTCTCTCGTAGGCGCTGTAGCATTAAACGTTTTTCGGCCCAATTTGATCGTGGGCTCCTGGTTTTGGGTCTTTCTTCTTTGGGTTAGGTTAGGTTTAGGGGAGTTTTTTTTTAGGATAGGGTTTTTTATTAAAAGGGGGGTTTTCTTTAAAAAAAAAACCGATTTGCTTTTCTCCTATAATAACAATTTTCTATATTCCCTGTATTGGGGGTAAAGAGTTTTATTATCACTTTTGGGTGTTGCTGGAAGGGACGGTGATGGAGGTCTCAGGTGAGGTGGTGTCAGGTGGTGGTAGGACGCAGCGTAGAGCTGCGGCAGATGGGGCTCTCGCGGCAGTGGTGGCTTGCACTCCCTCGGCGGGGAGAGGGGAGGTTTGGGAATCCAGGGGCAGGAAGTTGAGGAGGGAGATAGATAGGAGGGCGTCTGGGGGAGAAATGATTTTGGATGGGGAACCAGAGAGAGAGAGGGAGTCAATGATAGAAGAGGAGAGGTTATGAGTGCTCAAAAAGAGGTGGGTCAAGGGAGCCAAGGTGGGGGCGGTGATGGGGCACAGAAGGGGGTGGCAGGACAGAGGGGAGAAGGGGGAAAATGCCTGCATGAGAGTGCAGGTGGGAGAAGGAGAGAGAGGTCACCTTCAATTTAGGAGGTTGGAGTGGGGCGTTGAACGGCCCCCCCGGTTAGGAGGAGTGAGGGCGGAGGGCGCAGCGCAGCCACCGCTGTTCAGGTGGAGGGAGAGGGTTTTAGAACGACCCCTCCTCGGTCAGCACAAGGAGAGCCTAGAGGGTGCAGCACTGCCCCTAGCGAGGAGGATTACAGGGTGGAGGACTCCACGCCTCGCCCGAGAGAAGAGGACCAGGCAGGGGTTGCCGCGGCCCCGCCGAGAAGACGTCAAAGGAGTGGCGGGGCAGACGCCCCGGGCTCGCAGGAAGATGGTCGACTCAACTCGGTCATGAGCTCGCATCCACAATGGTATTTAAGGGGTAATGAATTTGGATTGGAGGATTATGTGGGGCAGTGGGAGGAAGAAGGTTATAGGGCTGTAAGGGTAAGAGGGGAGGAGAGAAGAAGTTTGATGGGGGATTGGGATAGACAGGTTCAGGGCAGTCCGAGGGAAAGAGGTCGGGGGAGCAATTGGCTCGGTGTGTCTGCTGACATGTTTTGTCCCCGCAGTAGGAGCCCTCTCAGGAAAGAGATGAGGAGCATTGGTGTGGACGTCAGACTGCAGACGGGCGGTGTGGAAAGAGGTGAGCGGGAAAGGGAATGGTCATCTGCATGGCAGAGAGGGGACACAGGAAGGGGAATGGGAAATGAAGGGCCTGGTCTGCAAAGGGTAAGGAAAGAAGTTGGTGTACAGGCCATTGGAGCCTTGGGGGATGAGAAGGGCATTTGCTCAGTGGAGGTTCAAACGGATAATGTGTTGGAGCCATTGGTGCTCGAGGCGCTAGTTGCAAAAGCAAAGGAGGTGGAAGGGAAAGGAAAGGAGAAAAGACTGCCATACATGGGAATCACAAAACCTTTGGGGGCGCACTTGATGGCAGCGACCAGGGAGAAGATTCAGGCAGGGGAATTTGTAGATGTTTTTAAGCTGCTCCATAGGGAAGTGAGAGCACAAAGGAGCGGTCTAAGGAGGAAGAGAGGGAGCTGGCTTTGCGCCCAGGGCTTCCAGTGACTATTGAGAATTGGACGTCGGCATTTATCATTTATGCCAGTGTATATTGTGAGAAATTTCCGGAGCGATGCGTGGCCCTGCTTAAATACATGGACGTGATTAGAAAGGCTTTCACGAGTTTTGGGGGTTTTGCCTGGGTACGCTATGATGAGGAATTCAGAGCAAGAATGGCAGAGGACAGTCAGGCTGTCTGGGGGGAGATAGACATGGATCTATGGCTGCAATGGATGGCTCCAACGAGGCCTGCCCCGATATTGCACACAGCAAGTGGGCTGCCTGTGCCTTACCGGCCCTTTATTGGTCGCCCCGCCCATGAGGGGGCGGGGGGAGGAGGCATGGGACAGTCCTCAGCAGCGTGCTGGGCATTTAATAAGGACGGCTGCACAAGGAACTTATCTCGGTTAAGACACAAGTGTAGCAAATGTGGAGGAAGACACCCTCTCACTCAGTGTTTCCAACAGGGAGACAGGGGGAGGGGGAGAGGATCCGGTAGAGGGGTTGTGGGGAAAAGCTTTTACTCCAATCAAAGTGGAGGTACTGCAGAAATGGTTGCAATTTTATCCGGACAGGGAAGGGGCTAAGATTTTGACTGAGGGGTTTTGTCAGGGTTTCAGACTAGGGTACCAGGGCCCAAGGGTGCGTCGGTGGCCGGAAAACTTGAAGTCATCCAAGGAAAATGTTGAGGTGGTAAGACAGAAATTGAGTAAGGAAATTGCGTCAGGAAGGATAGTAGGGCCAATTGAGGACCTGCCGGGTGACTTAGTTATATCCTCACTGGGGGTGGTGCCCAAGAAAGCCCCAGGAGAGTTCAGATTGATACACCATTTGTCATGGCCTGAGGGCATGTCGGTCAATGATTTCATTGCCCCGGAAGAATGTGGGGTTGTATATGCGAGTGTGGACCAGGCGGTGGAGTTGGTGAGGAAAGAAGGGCGAGGGGCCTTCATGGCCAAATGTGACATTAAGGCGGCTTTTAGGTTGTTGCCGGTGAACCCGGAAGATTTTCGGCTGTTAGGCCTGCAATTTGAGGACCGCATATACATAGACAAAGCTTTGCCAATGGGGTGCGCAATTTCCTGCGCTTTGTTTTAACGGTTCAGTTCTTTCTTACAGTGGGCTTTCTCATTTAGTTCGGGATGGGAGAGTGTTTTACATTACCTGGATGATTTTCTGTTCATTAGCGGGGCAGAAAGAGAGAGGGAGTGCAATGAAATGCTAGTGTTGTTTCAGGAATTGATGGGAGAGTTGGGGGTGCCTCTAGCCGAAGACAAAACAGAAGGACCGGCAGTGGTTTTGACATTTCTAGGAATTGAACTGGATTCAGTGTCCATGACCTCACTCTTGCCGCACGACAAGGTGAGCAAATTGGTAGGACTGCTGGAGATAGCTGTAGGGGCCAAGAAAATGATGCTGGTTGAAATGCAGAGATTGGTGGGGCATCCGAACTTTGCATGCAAAGTGGTGGCCCCAGGGAGGACTTTTTGTAGGAACATGGCGAGGTCTATGGCGGGAGCGAAGTGCCCACATCATCGGATAAGAGTATCGGGTGCAGTGCGGGAGGATTGCAGAATTTGGCTGAGTTTTTTTGGAGAGCTTTAACGGAGTGTCAATGTGGTTGCACGGAGACCCAGTGACATGGGAGGTGCAGATATTTTCTGATGCAGCAGGAGCTGGAGGTTTTGGTGTTTTCTGGGAAGGAAAGTGGTGTGTGGAAGAAGTGGCCATCGCTGTGGTTGAAAGAAGGAAGGAGTATAGCATTTCTTGTATTTTTCCCTTTGCTGGTGGCATTGGAGTTGTGGGGGAAGGATTTCCAGAATAAGAAAGGGAATTTCAACATCGACAACAAATGCATGGTTCGTGTAGTGAACAGGCAGTCAGCAAGGGATCAGAGGGTGGCAAGGCTGATGAGAGAGTTTGTTCTGCGTTGCATGGAATTGAATGTGATGTTCAAGGCAACACACGTGCCAGGGAAGGATAATGGCATCGCTGATGCATTATCTCGTTTTCAATGGCAGAGATTCCGTGGATTGGCTCCAGATGCGGATCAGGAGGGGCAGCAGATTACGGAGGAGCTACGGAAGATAGAAAGCTGAGAGCGCTTGCTTTGGTGGAAGGGTCACTGGCCTCGGCATCTAAGGAGTCATACAGGAGGGAGTGGGAGGATTTTATAGGGGGGGAGCTTGTAGCTGGAGGGTAGATGGGATGCGGAAGAGTGGAGGAGGGATGATGTCATGAACTTTCTCTTGAGGTGCATGAACAGGGGCTGGTCTAGGGCAACTATTGCAGGGAAGCTGGCCGGGATTGCTTTCTATGGGAAATGGTTTTGGGGTTTTCCACCGAGCGGCAGGGAAATGGCGAGCAGGATGTTAGAAGGATGGGCAAGGGAGAGTAAGAGGGAGAAGGATAAGAGGAGACCGATAGCGGCGGAATTGCTAAAGAGGTTGATTAAGGTGTTGGGGGGAAGGGGGTTTGCTGGTCAGTATGGGAAGGGGAGCTGTTTAAGACTTGTTTTACTTGGTTATTCTTTGGGGCTTTCGGGTTTCTGAGTTGGTGGGGGGAAAAGGTGGGTTAGGGGGATTGCAATGGGAAGATGTTCAGATTACAAAATCAGGTTTGGACATCAAGATAAGAAGGACTAAGATGGATCAAAAAGGAAAGGGCTCTTGGGTTTTGCTGGGTCGAGGGAGCGATGATTTATGCCCGGTTCAGGCGGGCTGGGTGTGGAAGGAGCATTGTGGGGAAAGGACAGGTTTAGTTTTTCAGCACGTGGATGGGGCACTGGTTTTAGCAGCCCAAGTTCTGGGGGTGTTGCGAAAGGCTCTGGTAGGGGTGGGGGAAAAGGCAGAGGATTTTGGGACACATTCTTTTAGGATAGGTGCATCATCTGAAGGTAGTAGATTGGGTTTTTCAGAGGATAAAGTGAAAAGTTTGGGGCGTTGGAGGTCCGGGAGATATAAGGGGTATGTCAGGAATTTTGGTAAAGGGCAATTGTGAAAGAAGGTGTCAGAGGACCTTTTGGAGAAGTGTTTGGCAGGATGTTTTAATTTGTAAGTGATTTTCTAATTTCTTTTTCAGATGCTGTGCGAAAGGAGGGGGAGTTGGCGCAAATATGGATTGTCGGCCACTCAATTGTTAAATGGGCTGGGAAAGAAGCAGAGAAAAGGGTTCTTGGCAGGCAATTGGGGTGTAGCTATAAGGATGTGGTGGTACGATGGTACGGGTTAGGGGGTTTACGTTGGGATCAGTTGCTACCTATGTTGGCGGGTTTGAGGGAAAGTTAAGGGGCTCCAGAAGCGGTGATTATTCATGCTGGGGAGAATGACCTGGTAAGGGATACGGGGGTGGCTCTTCTCAGGAAAATGAAAAGGGATTTAGTATGGGTTCGGGAAATGTGGCCTAAAGCAACTGTATTGTGGACTAAATTGTTGCCTTGGAGAGTTTGGAGGGGAGCGAGAAGTGAGGGAGCAATAGAGCGGGCTAGGAAAGGTATAAACAGAGAGATGGTAAAGTTTTGCACCTCGGTGGCGGTACAGGTTATGGACCACAAGGAAATTATCTTTGAGGGATTCATGATCTTTAGAGAGGATGGTTTACACTTGTCGATTTATGGGAATAATCATTATCTGGCGGACTTGGGCTCTTGGCTGGGAGATTGGTTGAGGAATCGGAGGTAAAGAGAACTGGTGTGGGGGGGGCAGAAAGAACACCTCGGGGGCGGATTTTTCTGGTGCCGGGGGCATGGCCCCTTTAGATGGGGGAGGGAAGCACAATGGGGGAATGGCACGGGAAAGGATGGGATGGTGCTGTTTCCACAAGCGTATTGAGCCTGGAGGGGCATGGCCCCGGGGAGAAAGTGGGACGCCTGGAAAAGGGGTAAGGAGACGGTAGGGTCCAAGGGATAGTTAAGGAGGAAGTGGTTTTATTTAATTATTTAATTGTGGGGAGAAAATGAAAATGTTTAGTTATTTAATTGGTTGTTTAAAATAGTTCTTTAGTTTGTAAGGCCATGGAGCCAGGTAAGCGTTTAATTGTAAGCTTTGGCCTGTCACATTAAAGCGACCTTTTCCACTTTTAAATGAGTCTGGGTTTTTGTGCAGTAAGCCAAAAGTGGGGACCCGGGGGGAACGCGGAGCGTTTCCCCCGGGGATTATTTTGGCGCTGCACATGGCCAGCGAGTGGCTGGGGGGGGGGATAGAGCGCCCCCTGGGGTATTTAAACGGCCATGGAAGGTTCGGAAGTCAGGCGACAGTTGGACTTGGAGATTGTCTGCCCTCCCACCCCTTTCTTTTTTCAGGTTTGTCATCAGGTTTTAGTAAAGGGGGGGGGACCATGTACTTGTGGTTCTTCGGGGGTTTTTCTGTCCATGTAAAAAAAATGTACGGGATGTTTTTGGTGTCGGTAAGGAGCCATTGTCTCGTAGTTTTGTGTGACAGGTCGGGGCACTAGTGAAGTTGTATTGTAAAATTTTCTGTTGCTGATGTGGCAGGTCAGACTGGCTGCAGGTCATAGGAAGGGGGAGGTTGGTGTAGAGGGGAGTTTGATGGGTCTGAAGTGGTCCTGTTTGCCGGGGGCATGGCCCCTTTAGATGGGGGGGAGAGAAGCACAATGGGGGAATGGCACGGGAAAGGATGGGGTGGTGCTGTTTGCACAAGGGGGCCATCCCTGGGGATCAGGTATTAAGCCTTGAGGGGCATGGCCCCGGGGAGAAAGCGGGACGCCTGGAAAAGTGATAAGGAGATGGTAGGGTCCAAGGGATAGTTAAGGAGGAAGTGGTTTATTTAATTATTTAATTGTTGGGGGGAAATGAAAATGTTTAATTATTTAATTGGTTGTTTAAAATAGTTCTTTAGTTTGTAAGGCCATGGAGCCAGGTAAGCGTTTAATTGTAAGCTTTTGCCTGTCACATTAAAGCAACCTTTTCCACTTTTAAATGAGTCTGGGTTTTTGTGCAGTAAGCCAAAAGGCAGGACTGGGGAAGCTCTGCCTCTTCCATGTACTGCCTCCAGGGATTGCATCACTCAGCTTGTGCCCCCGGAGTGCCCCAGCCTCTCTTGATGGGTGATAAGAAGGGGACTTTGCTCGCCTAGCCTGACACATATCTCTAACAATGGGTCATGTATGAGGGGCCCTGGAGCAGCAGTCTGGAGAGCAGTTCTTCACTGCCAATAGTTATTTTGTGCTAAATCAGTAGTAACAGGTGACATTCCACAAGTGGCAGCTTCTTTCAAGAGGTAAACCACTGTTTGGCTTGTGAGGGGTGGGGAGTTCTGCCCGAGAGAAATAATGTCAGTAGTCCATAAGACTGCATGGGAGGTATAATCTCTCCCAAACATGCCATACTCCGATTGCTTGCTAGTAGTCACTCTTGGACATACACATGGACTGCTCAGGCCACTAAGGGGCAGGCGAGCCGACTTATGAATTTCCCAGGGGGTGGGGGCCCAAATATAGGAAGGGACATCACCGGCAGTTATATGACTGCATTTGCACGTAGTCGCCAACTTGGTCCAAGAAGGGGTGAGGGGGCACAGAACAGTGTAAACATTGGCTAGCATGTACTGCATATACTAAAGTCAAGTAAGAAGGAGGTTTAAGGCTTCCAGTTGCATTCCAGTAAGTCATCACTGCCCTTACTCCGCCCCTATATAATCATCCAGGTTGTAGTAGTGCTCAAAAGGCAGAGCAACACAACTAGGACGGGAGAACGAAATGCGCACTAAACAGAAGTTAAAGCTGCAAGGTGGAGTACCAACAACAAGAAAAAGTTCCAGATTCAAGGGAAAACAAGTAAAGAAGTTTCCTGATTAAAAAGGACAACAGTGCTTTGTCATCATATCTTTCATACCGCAGCCTGACCATCACCCCAAAGGTGGTCTAAATTTGCTGTACCAGAAGGACCATCTGGAAGTTAGTCACTGCACTGTAGTGCTGGAGACCGTACTACCCCTTTGAACCAGACAGACTTACTATTGGACAGCAATATTGTTTTGGGTCCACCTTCTTTGTGAATATATATATTATGAATTGTACCCATTTGTTGTGTTTTTGATTAACATTAGATGCTATCATTATCCTCCCTACAGTTTCAGTAAACCACTTGCATTGTAGTGGCGTTTATACTCATATAGAAACACATTAAAAATGCTCTCACTTTTGCTTAGTATTTATGTATGTTTATTAACATTGAAATATAATGTATGAGCATTAAGAATAGTATAGTCAAACAATACACGGTTTACTTATTGCTAATATTAGGGAGTAGATACCCAGCATCCTACTCTTCTATTTACTTAGAACATATTTAAACTACCAAGCAAGATGTGTGTGGTGCCAAAGCCCAATACAAACTTCAACAAATCAAACTCACAATAGTGCTGCTGTGGATTGGCCAGCCAGGAGAACAGGTGAGCTGTTTTCATTGCAGCACCTTCCCCATGCAAAATATAATTGTACAGACTTCTATTTGTTGAATAAATTCATCTGCAATGGCTTCAACATCCAGATGTGCAGCTTCGTCTTTATGTCCATGTAGCAAAGCCACAGCAGTTAATCAAGCTTGGCCCATTGTAGCTCTCAGGTATGTTTTGATGTGCCGAAGGCAAGAAAATGAACGCTCCAAAGAACAAGAGGATACAGGGATAGTTACTGCAATTTGAAGTAATCGTGCCAGTTCTGGGAACAAATTGCTCAACCGGCGACCCCCTTCGTAAGGGGATCAGTCTCCGGTTGTGTTAAATGGAACATGCCATTTACAGGTGACAAAAACTTAGGGCAATCAAATGGCAGTTTCTACGCAGTACTGGGGTACGGCGGTCCGGGCAGTGCACCCTGTTTTTTCACGAAACATTTGGTGCGGCTCGTTTTGATGCACCACTGTTGCCGCAGAGCTGCGACAGCAGTTCAGCGCAAGGTTGATATAGGCGCTTAGGCACGGCTGCTGCCATGTAACAGCTGTGCCTAAATCGCTCTTGTGCCAAATGGACGCATACTTCTGATCCCTGCACCTGCCAATAGGGCATGCCGAAAAGGAACTTTCCTGATACAAGGAGCAATGCAGGACAGTAGAAAGGTACTTTAATATAGTATACATGTTTTGTTACGGCATCTATGTAAGCATCACGTTTCAGGATAACAAATGACTAGGTGAATTGGCATTGACAGGGACCATAGTGAATTAAGTAAAATGAGTAGGTTCCTCACCACTTGATGTGAGATAGGTGTCCAGATATAATATCCATTAAGCCAATCATTGAGAGGGTTAGATCCACATCACGTAGTGGAGGTCCATGTAATTAAGATGAACATGTTTCTATTGTTAAGAGTGATCAGTGCTTTGCTCGCTAAATGTATTACTGAGTCTGTCAAATATACTTATGGTATTTTCTGTATATGTTATCTGTCCACAGTCCAAATTAGGCTCAAGAAGAAGAGAGGATAATCTCGAAACACGTCAACCATTGAGTTTGGACATCTTGTACATCCTTGGTGAAGAAATTATATTTTGATTAAACTTCTTGTTGCTTTTTAATCTAAAACATTCTCTCGTTGAGTATGATTTGTATATGAATTTTTGACATCCATTTTTAATTCAATCATAATAGAACTTATAACCATCTGATGACGGGATAAGATGGGGTACAGGGGATGGGAGGGTTCCAACTCTGGATCCTCTTTTTCTTGTTTATAATGGTGGTTTTGTCCAGGACCATTTTTGCTCCCCTGCACCCTAAAAGTGTATATCATTATATTGAATCCCTTTGAAAGTGTTTCTCTTTTCAAATCAGGAGTGCACCCACAACTTTTTGTATTGTAATAGGGCACGCCTACAAGGTATTTGTGCCAAAGTAGCCGTGGCAAAAAGGCCAGCATCAAAGCAGCCGCGCCAATACGCCCTGCTTCAGGGAGAATTTGCTCCGCCTCTTACCCCAGCTCCGTCCAGAAAATGCACCAGTTTCTAAAACTGCATCTTATTTTGATGATACTGGACTGGTTGAAAACGCTATGGATTCTGCCTGTTTTTCAAACCAGGAGGAATCCATAGATATGCATGTACATTGTGGCCGACATTAATACTTGTTTTTACAAATGGTGGAAAAGGGCACAAGAACCTGGGATCTCCTGGATCGCCACAGGTTTTTACACCACAAACATAATATATATAATATGGAGTGGGCCAGGGACACGCAAGTGTTGGCGGCAGCATTCTTCTCTGTGTACTTTCCACAACATGTAAAATTGAGCTCTACGTGTCACTGCTGCATGTGTCAGACACTGCTATGAGGTCTGTTGAGTTTATGATCAGCTACTAGAGGTCACTGCTGCATGCGTGCAATGAAAGGCCACTAAGCGTCAGTCACTGTTGCGTAAAACAATATTTTAAAAGTGACTAGGCCGCACTGTGTCAAATCACAGCTGAACCTTGTCTCCTATCTGCTTATACAGCACCCTGACCCTCTATGTCCTGAATTGTAGTGCATGCTACTCCTTACTGATGAAGCCCAACAAGCCCGAAGCATGTTTGAGGATGCTTGTGGTCTCATGCATAAGGGATGCGACCAAGCTGTTTGGGCTGGACTGCCCCTTTTGGGGTGGGACCAAGCCTGGTTTGCATATGGTCTTTCGCCTTTTGTAATGGTTTGACAGGTCGAAGGACCATGGTCTGGAGGGTTGCCCAGAGCAATGCTGTAGGCTAATATTAATTCTAAATCTTCCAGCCATCACCCCCTCTGTTTTGCCAAATGGTAGTGCAGCACTGTAAGTTTTGCTCTTATAATAATATCTGCATGGAGGGGCAAGGGTCTATGGGTGCTGCTGTAGCTCCCCTAAACATATGATATGATATGATATGGTATTTGTAACGCGCCTATACACAAGTGTTTCAAGGCGCGACGAGGCAGGGAGGGAGGGAAACAAGGGGAAGACAGACAAACGATCCTACTAGGCCAGGTGTCATTCAGATCGCGCAAGTGCAGAGGTAAGGGGAAAAGGAGAAAGTGCAGGGGGAGGAGGTGGGGGGAAAGTGCAGTACAAGGTAAGTAGCGTAATAAAAAATAAATAATAAATGATAAATAAAAAGGGCCAGCTGGTGGCAAGTGCGAGGTAAGTGCAGAGCAAGTGCTGGGAAGTGCTGGGAAGGGGGCTGTAGGGATACAGTGACAGTCCCACAGTGCAGGGGGAGCCAGGGAGGCAGTGCAAGTGGAGAGTGGCTGGGCCCTGGACCGAGGTCGCTGAGAGTGGCCCAGATGCAGGTTTAGTGCAGAATTCAGTGGGGAGTTGAGAAGGTTTAGCAGGGGAGAGGGAGAGAGAAGGCAGAAGCGAAGAGGAAGGTTTTGAGGTGCTTCCGGAACCGGAGATGGTTCTCCTCAAGTTTCAGGGAGGCAGGAAGGCTGTTCCAGAGGGAGGCCCCTGCTGCGGAGAGAGATCTACCCCCAGCTCGTTGCTTAGAGAAGCGGCTGACCATGAGGGGCATAGTACATAGGCGCAGAGTACAAGGGGGAACAAAGGGCAGTTGCCCACATTCTTTGCGAACAACGGGGGCAGGAGTGTAATTTTGCTCCCGTGGAGGTCATGCAAGTATTTATATGCGCAACCGAAAAGTGAAAAAATAAAATCTGTATTGAATGCTTTGCTCTTCTAAATGACTGCACGGCAGGGCTTCTGGCTCTTCTCCTGCTGGGCTGAGGCTTGGTGAAGTGTTGCATGCATCCTTTAAAATTAGCAAGTGCCGCTCACTACAGAGTGGGAAGGCCACCTCATCAATGGAACACCTGAGCCTTGATTGCGGCGGGAGTCAGTGTACAGGCTGTGTCAGTGTCACAGAAGAAGTTGCGTCGCTAGAGAGGTCTGGGGGGCCGTGCCCCCCTCTTAAATCCTGAGCCCCCTTCACCCCCCTACCTAAAGCGAGCAGTGACCATGTTCTCTGTTCACAGTGTCATTTGTGCCACTCACTAAGGCAAACATCTGCATATCACAAGGCAGACACTCTCCTTTTGTCTCAAAGCTAGCAGTGATCTTGGTATGCATTCTGGCATCGTATGAACATGAGCACGAGCCACTTCTCAGGTGTTCCTGCTCGGCTTCTGCACAGCGACCTCCATAGTGCTTGCAGCCCCTCCCATCAGAATGTGGCCACAAAACTGCCAATGGTGGGCCATTAGTCACTGAATGGTTTCGTGCTTGCATTCTGATGGGAGGGGAGCTGCAGTGGGGTGTGGGTAGTTGGTTTGCACAAAAGGCTCTCTGCAGGAGCAGGGGTGGACTGGCCTATAAGGAACTCTGGAGATTTCCCAGTAGGCCTCTGCACCCTGGGCAAGGGTGAACTGGCCTATAGGGACCTCTGGAGATTTCCTGGTAGGCCTCTGCACCCTGGGCCTGTTTTGTGTGATGTTTCCAAATGTTCCCATAGGAAAATGGTTGGACTTGGTGAAAATGTGTAATTTGGGGCCACTTTGAAAATTACTTCCAGGGCCTCTTTTGGTTCCCAGTCCACCCCTATGCAGGAGTGCTTGTGACGTCACACATTACCTTTCATAGGCGCCCCCCCACTTTGGTCTGTGGCCCCCCTACTTTTGTCTCTAGTGTCTACTCCCGCTGTGCCCCTCCTAAATTTGATTCGTGGCGACGTCACTGCACAGAAGTAGTGGATACTAAAGCAGAATACTGGAAAAACAGCTCAGCAGGGTGCACACCTGTTGATGAGAGGTTATACTGGTTAACCTGCCTATAAATCATATGGTTGTGTTGCTTCGACCTGGGCATGGGCACTGCACTCTGGATTCGCTCAGTGTGGACATTTCTGCCACCGTAGAGAAAAACCAAAGGTGGCATCCATGCCCCTGCAGTCTTTGTGAAAACAGCAGCACTCCCAGCACCACTCTGTGAAAAGCAAGAGCCCCTTTTACAGTGCCATCTTTTGGAAATGATGACTAAGTACCTCTTGTAGTTTAGATTTGGGGAATCCAGCGGATGCTCGGGTTACCCCCGACTCACAGTTTGGGCTCTAGCCTGACCCTCCTTCCAGGTCAGTGCCTGTCTGCAGCATAGATCGGCCACGAGCCCCACCGGCTGCCCGCCCTACTCCCTTAAAAAGAAGGGGAAAAAATACCACGCTCCTGCTCTGTCCCAGCCAATCAGAGTGGCTGCGGCCCGACAGGAGCACATTCTGTGCGAGTGTGCAGTGGCTGGCGTGGCAGAGAATTTAAAGGTAAGTGAAAGGAGCACACAGAGGTGGTAGGTAGTGCCCCCCAGGACTTTTGTCACCCTCCAGTTCCCTTTAGCCCCTTTTTTGCCCCTGCCCCATTTAGGCCCGTTTGTTGCCCCCAAATCCTGTTAGGCCCCATTGTTGCCCCAATCCGTTTTAACCATTTTTGGCCCCTGTTCTTGCCCTAGCCCCTTTTTACCCTTCTTCATTCCACCTTTTATTGTCCACATGCTCCTTTAGCCCCTGTTCTTGCCCCCATTAACACCTTTTGTTGCCCCAATCACTGTAGGCCCATTTGTTGCCCTAATCTGTTTTAGCTCCCTTTTTTACCCTGTTCTTGCCCCATTAGCTCCCGTTCTTGCCCCTTTTGTAGCCCCCAGCCCCTTTAACCAATTAGTTGCCCTGAATCCCCTTGTAGCCCCTTTTCTTGCCCCTGCCCCCTCTTGCCCTTGTTTTGGCTCCCGTTAGCCACTTTCATTTACCCCAGCCCCCTTAGCTCCTGCTCCTTTTGTGACAAAAGCCCTTTAGGTCCCTTTGTTGCCCCAATCCGTTTTAACACGTTATTTTGCCCCTGTTCTTGCCCTTTTTGTAGCCCTAATCCCTTTAGCCAATTGGGTTGCCCCAAACCGCTATAGCCCTTTTTATTGCCCCAATCCCTTTTCTTACCCCAGCTCCTTTTCTTGCCCCCAGCCCCTGACAGAGCCCCACCGAGGCAGCCATTACAGGCAGCTCTCTACAAAAAATGAGGAACCCCCTCCATGGTCAGAACGCTGCAAAAAATCAATGAGTAGTATCCGGGGAACATCTGTTTGGTATATTTGATGCTTTTTAAAGTACATTAGTACACAAACATTGCTTAAAACTAAAAGGCACGGTGCTCTTGAAGTGGGCCACATTGGCGCAGAAAACTGGTCACGGTCAGGCCGGATCTTCGCGCAGTGCCCTTGGTACCAGCCTGAGCCTGCTCACCCCATGCATGGAGGAAGTCTCTCCATACATGTGAAGAGCAGGCTAGACTGGCACCCAGGGCAAAGCATGAAGATCCGGCCTGACCTCGAAAAATGTAGGGGCCTACCACTGCCCGCATGCCGTGACTCCGCATAACTCTCCCGTCACTCGCAACGACATGAACTACGTACTGGGGAGTTGCACCAATTGGGGTTTTGTGACAACAGGCTGCAAATAATGCACAGAAAACTAAAAAAACATATTTATCAGGCCGGACCATGGACATCAAAATACTGAACCTGGCAAATCGGCATGAGGATGTCCTGCTCGCTACTGGGCCCTTGAATAGGACCTCTGATTTAGAGGTACGGTGCATAATTCCTGCAACATGTGGCGGTCCGGGGGTTCCTAGTCAGATTGGACAGTGTCCAGGAGAAGGTGTCAAAAGCCTTATCCAGTGGTTTTCTTCTCTGCCTGCTCTGTTCAGAATTTCAACAGGTTTGTGCCGCAGCAAAGCAAGGCACAACCCCAAAACTACATGACCACAAAGGGCTTCGGGATTGTCATGCATCACAGCACACAGTGAGGTGTGAAGGGTGTCCACGTACATAACATTTTCTTTCAAGGCATGTTGCAATTCATTTGCTCTAAACATCTGGGCAACGCTGTTTGGCCCGGATATTTCTCGCTATTGCGAGGCTCTGAATTAGCCGTGTGTGTTAATTTTTATAATACCACGGCACGTTCTAGGTATTGCTCAAATCACCTCCTGTTCGGCTGAATAACACCTCTCTTGCAACACCGATTCATTATCAGGTCTGCTGGAAAAAAAGGTAACGTCTCTCCTAATTAATTTTTTTCGAACAAATTACTGGCTTAAAGTGCAATGTATCTGTGAACACTTTTGACCTGCGAGAGTTTGTTTTCGTAAGATCCCAATTAAATTAATAGAAGCCTGTCTGGTGCACTCCTCTTTATTCTCTGCATTAATTAGATGAAGTCTCATTAGGATCCTTTTATTAAGACTGCTTCCAAAAATGAGCTTTAATACAATAATACTACTGCGTCTTGAGCGGGGCAGGGCATTCTGCCCACTTGCACCAAGAGAGCGAGTCCCCGACTTGAGACTCTAAAGTGCGACCACAAAGTAGGCTCGTAGTTCCCAGACTCATCAAGATCACACAACGTCTCTTCCCTCTCGTCATCCAACATCGGTTTCCATTGAACATATGGCCGCCATCGAAGGAAGCAATGGCGCACAGAGTATCAAAGTAACAGCATGAGGCGGACTGATCATTCTGTGAACCGGGTAATTTCCTGATCAGGGTGGCAAAAGATGTGTAGCGCCCCTGTGAGGAATTCAACCATCTGCGTGGTGGGTGTCCTTTAGCCTTAATATCCCTATATACAATTCTAGACTTGGTATAAATCCCAAAAACATAACATAGCCTCTTGCTAGGTCGCGCCCGCTGGTCCCATATAGTGGAATTAAACGTGTACTGGGTTGTCTGTGCTTGAGTTATGTTCTAGTTCAAAGTTGTAACCTTCAAATTGGGGCATCGACTTCTTAGTCCTGACTTGCTGTCATAGAACAGTGCCCTGAAAAATGGAGACAAGTGGTTTATGATCCATGACAGCCTTAAATTACAATACATGTATTCATGGAATTGTTTGATTTCCCCGTAGCACTACAGTGGCTTTCTTCTTTGTCTGGGAGTAGTGTTGTCTGGTAAGCACTTTGCTAGAACATGTGTCAGTAGGGTTTTTTCCAAATGTGTCAGCCTGTCAATGAATGGCACGAGGGCTCATAAACTGGCATTGACTATGATCTCTCTGTCCTTTGTGGTGTGAATGTTTTCTGTTGTAATTTTTCCACGGGGTGTATCTTTTACTCTAAAAGCTTCTTGGTGCCTCTCTGTCTATTCCCCTTCTGTTACGGCCTTGGTAAGTACACGCAGCGGTTCAGTGTGTGTGTGAGGAATTCGACCATCTGCACGCTTGGTGTGCACTCGCCTGGGCTTTTTTTAAATTTGTAATGAAATTGAATGATTGTAGATCAACGTCTGGAAAATGTGTGGGGCTAATCCGCACACATTTTCCTATCCTCACCGCACAACATACCCTTACATAGACCCTTGTACTCTGGATGGACATAGCCTAAAGGCATCCTCCCCCCTGTCATATTTAGTTGGAACATGACAGCCAAGAGTACATTAAGGCATCTCAGAAGGGGGAGGGCAAGACCTTCGTCCTGCCATGGCCAGCCTAATTAAATAACAAAGGCTCCATGGATGTGCCCTTTCCTTTGTTAGCTGCTGGTGGCAGCCTCACATGCTAACAAGAGTTAATTCAAACAGGCCCACTGGAGGCCTAGTCGCAAGACTAACCAAGGACAGGAAAACCCAAACAACCTTTGATATGCACTGTGTCAACCTGAAGCCAGCTCCCGCCCCTCAGTATCAAGGGCAGTGACCTGTCATATCTGGAACTATGTATTTACAGTAGTCATCCCCACAGGGGGACCCCATTCAAAAGGTATGAGTATGTGGTTTGGCAGAGACCAAAAGGCTGGTCTCGCAACAGCTTCAGGGGAGACTTGCCGCTTTAATCAGGAACCACAGAGAGCTCAATTAACCAGAGAGACCCTTTGATCCACAACAGACAGGAAGATGGGTGGGAATTAGTATTACATGTTTCCACCCCTTTACCTTTTCTGTTGCAAAGCACTCTGGTTATGACCTCATGCATCCAGGAGGTTGTTGGTGGTGAGACAGGATTGGTTCATTAAGGTAGGCTTAGCCTACACCAATCACTGCAGCCCATTTGGCTTTAAAAGAAGGTTGAGTGCCTCTTTTGGGTAGATCATCTGAAAACTTTGCAAGGAGTAACAAGAAGAACTCATTTGGACCCTGGCTGGAGGTACAGACTGCCTTATAGCTTCCGTCAGTTAAGGAAGGCCAGGATGTCCAAAGAAGGAAGTAAGATCCCTCCCCTAAACATCTCCAAGAGAACAGAGGGAGATACTGAATCCAGAGGAGCCTCCAGCAGTTCCAGAACTGGTACCCAGCCAGCACACAGCGTGTCCTGCTAGGCTCTGCAAGCAAGCTTCCTAGGTGGGAAGTACCAGAGAGTCTCTAAACCAAACTAAGGACAAGGCAGTTACCTGCAACACTCTCCTTAGGTTTGGGCCATCTGCCTTAAAGGACGACACAAGCCCAGTGAAGAAGCTAAGAGGAGTGCATCGACAAGCATCTACTGACGTCCACCTTAAAGGACATTTTCGGGCCAGTCAAGCCCCTCAAGCTGCAACCGACTACATTGCTGACTGTTGTCACTCTGTAGTCGCTAATGTGTGCCAGGACTCCTCGACCAGTGCTTTAGACCACCAACCAGCACTTAGACAACGATTTGTGACCCTGAGCTGCCGTGCAGACCAGCTGCAGCCGTCTGTCTAGCCTCGCTCACCGAACAGCCTGCCGCCTGATACCCACAGCTGTCTCCCGTCTTGAACCAAATCGATCCCGTCGAACACCAAGAACTTCTACAAGCACCAGGCACATTGTGGTTCTAGCCCCCAGGTCCTTCTCTGAAGGCCCCTAGTGACATTTTATGACCAATTGCTCCCTTTGTGTTAAAACCAAGTATCCTTGAACTATTGCGATTAATTACTTTACCAACTACCCTCCTGTCAGTATCCAGAGTGCATCCATTTTCCTTCTTGAAACTGTCTGTCCTCTACATTCCTTTACATGGTTGGTTGTATTTTGTAGTGTGCTACAACTATCTGCTGTGATAATAATAAAATAGATATTTGTATACAACCTTGATTGGACAATCCCTTTTATCATTGGGTATTAATTGTATTTTCGCTGTGTTGCAACTAACCAACGAGTCATGACCTGGCGGAGATAAGCCTGTCATTCCATCCGCATTACCAAAATTGGACAAGGAGGTTCATAATTTACTTGTGTTTCCAATCTGTTCTGATGCCTTCTGGTGTACTAGAGGTGTGGGACCTGATTGATGGTTTAAAAACCGATATTCATCCCTGGACCCCTGGTGCCCCGAAGTTGATTCGTCACAGCCCCCTTATTTGCATCGTAGAAACTGATGTCACAAAATGTGTCATTAATATCCATGGAATCAAATAAACTGACCTTCAGTATTTAAATTGTAACTGTTAATATTATATATATGGCAATATCAGGAGTGAGGCTTATTTTGGAGTACGCGACATATTGATCTGAATCATTTGTAGACGGGTATCTCAAAAGACAGTATTGTGACGAGGAAGAACAAGACAATGAGTAGTAAAGGTCACTGGTAAGTAATTCAAGCATACCTAATGTGACAGCACGTTGCAAGGATGTAAGGGTAGGGATTTGCTCCGGACCAGACTGGGCAAAGTGTCTTTGTTTCGACTGCAACATAAGGCAATCCTGCAGCAAAGCGTATGCATCGGGAAGGTACTGAGGCAGTCAGAGTAAGCAATCCCGCAGGTCTTCAAATGTTAATAATGGGGCTCAAGTCCCAAAAAAAGTGGTTTGCTCATTAGCATACACACAGAGTGTGAGGCCCGGGGCAACATCTAATACTGCCCATGCGTCAGCTGGCTCTGCTTCAATTGTATTACACTTTCTAAACACATTTCATGGAATGGGATATCTACGTTGAGCTCCTTATACTGTGAAGTGACATTAGCTCTTGGGTGCCACAAACACGAAGCAGGTCTGTAGAGGTGTCTTCAGATAAAAAGCCAATGCAACAAAATGGTGGCAAAACCTGCGCCTATACCTGGCCTGCTAATGCATAAAACAATAACAAACGCAGGACTGACTGCTCATACAAGGGAGATGGGAATAGTTCACAATAACTAGACGTCACTATTTGCCATTTACCTCATTGACATATTCAATTCCGCGCCACCCTCAGTGAGCATGTCAAAGACTCTGCTAGACCAGGCTATTTATCTCCCATTATTGTTGTATTCTTTTTTTTCACAAAAAAGAATACAAAACATGTTTAAAAAATTAAGTGAGAAAAATTTCTCTCACTTAATTTTTTAACCATGTTTTGTTCTATCTTCTTCCAATGTCTCTTTCTTTATTGCTTTCTTTTCTCAGTTCAATGATTCACCAATTCTGTGTTAAACACCTTTCATGTGTTTTTGAAATGTTCGTTTCATTTTCTGGGGTGCTGAACTCCATTTCTCAAGGGTTGAATTTAGTACAGGTTCTCAGGATTGCAAAAAATAGCCGCAAGAAGAACGATGCTGTGCAACCTGGTTTTGAGCCCCAGTGAAGTGCTTAGAAGCTAGTGGAGTTTGGCATGAAGCGCTATACAAAATTTACCAATAATAAATATAAATGGAAAATGGGAATTCTTTACAGAGTCTTGCCCTTTGACAACCGGTGATTGCCCACTACAATTACCAATGTACTCAGATGGGTGAGTTAAAATCCAAAACATGCAGTGTCACGGAGAGCAGACCCCAACTTTTACGACTATTATGTGTGCTTGCAGCTTACTATACAGGACACAGGGCTTGCACCGTTGCTCAGGTCACTGGGCATCCATTTTGAGCTATCTGAGCTGAGATACGCAAAATACCAAGTTATTTACACAGTGTTTCTAAACTCATAGAGTTCTAGAGATGCAATAAAAATCAGTTCTTGTGCCTATATATATATATATATATATATATATAAAGGTCTGGGTCCGTAGGAGCTACAAGCCTGCATTATCATAGCAGGTGTACATTAGGATTGCTGGAGGCACACCTGCCCTTCATCAGGAGTCACAGCCGCAGTGCAGTGCACATAATTGACTCCCCTCCCTCGCATTAAACAAGAATAGTGAGACACTGTCTGCACTGGCTGTGTCACAAACAAACGTGCCCCCCCAAACCAAAGAAAACCAAAGAAAAAGAAGGGGTCCAACAATCTCTGATTATGAGGTAAGTACTGCACATACATATTATATCATACATTTCAGTCGATTCAGCACAAAGATTAGCAGAGAAAAATTACCGCACTGGCATCCTTTGCTTCGGCCTATCCACCCACACTCACGCCCCCTTCCCCCATCTGCTAGCACCTCGCTTTCAGCTTTGCCTCCCTGCAAGGAATTCCACAATACTCATACATATTTTCCATTGAAACTTGGACAATGGCCTGTGTGTGCTTAAAAGCTCAGGGAATATTCTGGTGTACTAATGTTGAGAGGCGTTGCTGGGGGTTGCGGGGGGCTGAGGGGGCTATAGCCCCGGGTCTTTTGGTTGTAGCCCTGGATAGAAGCTCAGGGGCTACAACCAAAAGGCTATAGCTAGCTCCGAATCCCACCAGTGCCGACATTAGCTTAGCCCCTGATCTTTTCCAGGCCTAGCAACACTAATGTTGCTCTCGCTATTGGACTACCCAGGGGCTCACTAACCATGGAAGCAAATAACTAACACAAGACCTCCATCCTGCCACAAAATCTCGACTTTGATTGACCAGAGCATAGAAGGCCACCCCACCCCAGAATCACAAATGGTACCAAATGCCAAAGTGGCCCAAAACGCTGACAACAAACCTGTGAAGCTGGAACATAAGAACAAGGAGCCCAGGATTGAACTGAGTGAGTGAAGTACTGTCCAGCAGGTGAACACACTGTAGTGTGTTCTGAGGCCATTCTGCATTCATCATGTCATGTTATGTTCCTGGGATCTGTACTGTGCACCACTGCCAATGCCATTCACATGGTCTCGCTCCCTCTCAGTGCAGTGTGGCCTTTCCCATCCCTCGGTCTCTCACTCTCCTTTTCTTCTGCAACTTATTTCTGCTCTGGAGTGATACAACGTCATCATTTTACATACTTTTTCGTAACAGGATCTCCCAGGTCATCTCTTTGCAGAAAAATGACACCATCTACACCTTTATCTCAGAGGGTTTGCACACTGCACTGTCCAGACAACCCCAAGCAACAGCTGCCAAATCTTATATTTAGGACTTCCAACTTAATGATCCAGACAAAGGGATCAGATACAAGATGCTTGACACTGTACTTTAAATCCTTTAAATACTCCAGATGGAGATGGTTCAAAACAGTGAAACGACATGTTGTGGTTTTCCAAAATATGAAGAACATCGTGAAAAGAAGAAACATTAAAAAGTATGAAAGAGAGGTAGTTTAGGAGTCAAATCCTGAAATAAAGATACCCCTAAGAGTAGCATAGCTTTTAAAGTGTTTGCTTGAATAGGTATTGGTAAAAAGAAAAATGTTGCCTTGGAGGTCACACTAAGTGACAATCACATTACACTGTTCTGTTGCCGCTCTGAGTGTGTCTGTTTCAGTTTAAAGTCCCTTCTATTGTTTGTGGTTTCAGCCTTACCCTCATATTGCATTTTATCAAAAAAAAAGAATGATAAAAGTACATAATGCTACTGTATGGTTCTACCTCATATTGTACAGCATATAACAGCATTATAATATTAAGAAGTGCAGCACACATTTTTATAAAGAAGTCTGTTTATTTTAAGTCTGTAGTTGAGTAATAAATAAAAACAAGCATTGGCAATGCCAATAGTTTGGGCTTTTCTGAAAGCATGGGAAAGGCAATTGCCAGGCACTGCCATAGTGGTATTGACTAGCCATTGGTAGTAGCAGGTGCAAAATGGTGCGAGTACCTGGGCATCTAGTAGCAGTGCCTGGAAAATGCTTAATACTTATACACAAGCCAAAACTGTTGGCTTTGCTAATGCTTTTTTTAACAGACTTCAGTGAAGGACATGCATAGTGGCTGAAGGCAGACCTGGTTAAGACCTTTTAATTACACAAGTAGCGGGCTTACATCTCCAATTAAGTCATTAACTCTCAGAAGACTGCTTTGAAAAAACACTGACAGGCACTTTGAGTGCAAACTTTGTTGGTACGGCTTATTTATTTACTGAAATGTACATAGCGCTTTCATCCAAAGTTCTGTAACGAAAGATACAATTGCGATACAAAAGGCAAGAACACAAGCCAATACAACATCAGTATTACCTAGAAAAAATGAATAAACACATTCAAGAAGATAAGATTCTTAAACGTTGCTTGAATTGGGAAAGATTGGAGATAGAGCAGATGGGAAGGTGAAGACAGTTCCAGAGACAAGGAGCGAGCAATTGGAAAGCACAGAACTGAGATGCGGCATAAGGAGGAAGTAGAAAAGAAAGACGAAACTGGAAATAAAAGCGGATGTCCCTAAACGGATTAAGGCAATTAAGGAGCATAAATATGGAGGAGCCAGAGCATGAATACATTTGAAAACAAGAAACAAATAATGGAACTCAACACACTGCTTAATTAGGAGCGAGCTGAGCCGTGAGGGAGAGGGAGAGATGCTTGCTGACCACAGAAGATAAAAAAAAATGCAAACATAGTAATAAAGAATATAGTGCAGTGGAAGAGGGGCAAAATGAGGATGCCCAACATAGAGGGAACAACAGTAGTTAAGACGGGACAACACAATAGTTCGGAGACAAGTTTTTGTGGAAGCAAATGTGAGTAGGGACCTCATTTTCCTAAAATGTAACTAATGAAAATAGCAGGATTGAACAATAGGGGTTGGAGAGAAAGGGAAGTTAAAAATAACACCAAGATTACGAGCTTAAGGACTTACTGAGAGCTGCAGCGTGGGAAAGAAACAGATAGCGTTGAAGCAATAGAAGAAGTGGCAGGAAAATTTGAGATTTCTTTCTTTGTAGGATTAAGGCATAGGAACCTAAAAACCATCCAGGATTGAACAGCAGTCAGACAAGAAGAGAGGTGAGAATAATTAGCGCCAGCATAAATATGTACCTGCAAACCAAAAATAAGGATCAAAGAAGCATTGGGGAGGTGTATAGGCAGAAAAGGAGAGGGCCAAGCACAGAGTCCTGGACAACCCTTTTGTAAAGGAAAAGACTGAGAAAAGGAACCTTTCCAAGAGACAGTAAATGAACGTCCAGATAGGTAAGAATAAAATCGACATGTGAGGGGTCAGAAAAACCAAGAGACGAAAGTGTAGAAAAAAGAATAGAATGGTACACAGTGTCGAAAGTGGTGCTAAGATCGAGGAGAACAAGAATGGAACAGAGTTTCAGATGGCAAGCATGGAGGATAGAACTTGAAACTGAAAGAAGTGCAGTAGAGAAACCAGGGCGAAAGCCAGCTTGAGAAGGGGGAAGAAGATTATAAGTGGTAAGATACAGGCTGAATTGTGAGTAAACGAGGTGCTGCAGAATTTTCGAAAGATAAAGCAAAAGAGAAATAGGATGGAAAATATGAATGATCTGCAGGATTAAGGGAAGGTTTTTAAGAGGGGGAACAATTGTGGCAGCTTTGAAGCTGGCACGATAGCTACCAGAAGAAAGAGACAGATTGAAAAGATCAGTGACAAAAGGAGTAAATCAAGGAGAGATTTCTTTTAAATGAAAGTGCAATTTTGGTTAAAAGTAAAATATGAACCTTTAGCACTATCTACACAAACAAAATCGTTACCAAGCAAACATTAAAAGAAGCCCATCATTATATTACAATTCATTCATTATTACTCTCACTATCTCATAAGTTCATTAAATGTAAATTTTCATAATCACTAATTTCATTCAATTCTAATAACTAATTATGTTTTCCATAAAATCTGCTGTATTATGAACTATTCATTCAAATAAGTTCCTTTTTGCATAATTACTAAACATTTCAAGTAATTTCATTATCTTCTTTCACACATAAGCTGCTGTTGTATTAACCAAGGATTCTCCTCCTATGAGGGTACTCCAAAATTGGTCTTCTTCATATCCTCTTTCAAAGTGAACAAATCTTCCCTAAGGCAATTTATATTTCTCTATTAAATGTTCACAATTTGTTAAATGGTGGTGACTAGTCTCCATTTTTTTCTTGCAAAGCCTGCAAATTCGATCTTCTTTTTTTACTTTCTTCCCGGCCCCTAGATAATCTAATGCAGGCAAGCTATTAAGACGCAGGTAAGTAATAAACCTTCTCACCTCTTTATTACATATTTTGGTCAGGTACATTCGTGGTTTACCTGGTTTGCTGTATTCTTCAAGTCTTTTTTTTGCATGACAAAATGTCTACATTTCTAAGATCTGTCCCAAATAAATATGTTCTTTTTCAAATTCTTATTAAATACAAGAAATGTACTTTCATCAGGGAATTGCAGATCTATATTTTCTAAATGTCTTGTAGCCGAATTTCAAAATACAAAAAGAGGTCATTTCTTTCCTTGTCGCTGTTGTTATTCCTGAAAATATGTACAAGTGTGTTAGTCTTGACCTCAGCCTTCTTATGTGTGACATAGAATTTCGTTCTTCATACTTTCCATAGAGCAAACAAACACGATTCACATCTGAGTGCCTCCACAGGCACTGCCCGGGGGACACCCAAGATGGAACATAGGAGTTTATCCTGAAGACAATCCACCTAGGTTACTATTTTAGAGGGAAGAAGCTCCAAACTATACATAATGCAAGGAATAATACCCATTCTATAGATTTCTAATAAACCTTCAACATGAGAGCCTCCATTTCTTCTGATAAAAGTTACAAAGTGCTGTCCATTTCCTCATTACATTGGTTTACACATACTTTCAACGTAGGAAAAATCAGGGGTAGAGGTTCCCGGTATGCCAAGATAGATATATGAATCCACTACTTCAAGCTTTCCTCTATCTATCTTCCAATCAAATGTCATATTCCTACATCTCTCCCTATTGATTACCATAACCTTTGTTTTACCTATATTTATTTTCATATTGTTATTTGCAGCATAATTTACCAGCGCATCTAAAAATTGTTGAAGGCCTGTAGTTGTCAGATCAAGCAGAATAGTGTCATCCGCATAGGCTAGCCATTGTACTATCATTTCTCCCACTTTGGGGGGGGGTGTGGGGAACATCTCACCGTTTTTTACATGAGCATCCATTCCTGCCATGTACAGATTGTAAAGTGTTGGTGCCAAAACACAACCGTGCTTCAATCCTATATTGGTTGTTATGTTTTCTGTAATGCAACGATCCGCGTCCAAACGAACCAAGGCATAGGTATTCATGTACAGCAGTTTTAGAAAATAGAGCAAAGTGCAATCTATATTCTAACTCTCCAGTTTGCACCAAAGTAAATGCTCAATAATTCTGTCGAAGGCACGAGAATAATCTACATCATAAAGGTTTCATTTCCCTCCTCTCTGTCAGTAAATATTTGCTCTTATATCATTCAGGGCCCAGAGATTATGCGTTGTGCTATAGCCACTGCTGAAACCTGTTTGAAATGTCGGTAATAGGTCATTTTCCTCTATCCATATGTTCAATTCTTTCAGTATGAGATCTGCAAAAATGTTATTGCTAGGATCCAGCATAGCTAAAAGTGTGTAGCAATCCGGGTTTAGTCTATTTCCTTTTTTTTAAAATGGGAATAATAATGGATTTACACCAGCTATTAGGGATTTTTCCAGAGTGGATAATTTTTGCAAATAAGGCAGTCAAAACCTTTTCCAAGTGCTCAGGGTTGTCCTTAAGTATCACATTCGCTAAGCGATCGGGGCCAGGGGCTTTAGATCCCTTAAGTTTATTAATTTCCAATAATATATCTATCTCCTCAAATCTGCTCCAGCTTATTTGTTTTCTATATAGAAGTACCCTATTAGTTTCCACTGAAGGGGTGAAATAGTTTTCTGAGATATATTTAACCAAGACTTCTTCTGTTATAGGATTAGGAATTAGAGGGGACTCCCCAGATAAGTATTTTCTATAGGTTTACCAATATTTACAGCTATCATTTGACTTCAACATATGAATAGAAATTTCCAGTTCACATTTGAAAAGTTACTTTTATGATTTCTCAAACAATTTTTATAATTGGTCTGTTCACTTGCTATTCGATCACGTTTTCCTTTGGCTGTTAATACAATGTCTCATTTTATCATTCAGACTTCTCTTCAATGTTGTTTTTTTCTATTAGCTATTAATATGTCAAAGATATCCAATCTTTGTTCTCCCTGATTAAATTTGGTACAAACTATGTGGCATCTGGTAAATCACTGTGTCTGCAAGAGCGTCTAAATTCCACTTGTCCTCCAATTGTGTTTCAACGGAGGCCTTATTTTCCATTATAAATGCATTAAATGTATTCACATTAAAGGCACTCCATATCAATCTATTTCCTTGGGTATTCATTTAAACTTTTACGTTACTTCTATTGAATCGTTCTCCTTGAACACAAAACATATTTGTGTGGTCACTCCACCTTAACATTGGAAGTTAATTTTCTAACTGTAGCACATGCAGAAATGTAATCCAAATGAAAGTGTATTCTCCCATTAGTCCAAGTAAATACTTCATTTCTATCGCTCTCATTTACCATAAACATAGCATTCAAATCCTATTTTAAAAGTAAAGTAACCCAGTCATTCACACAATCAAGTGTCAGTGGCTGCCTTTGCCTCCACTTTCTCTCCACCACCTACTCCTGCGACTGACTCCCATCCTGGCACAGCCCATCCCAACCTTCACCTTTCTGTCTCTAACCATCTGGACATCCTTGCCCCTGTCATGAGGATCCAGATGAAGCCTGCCAAAAAGAGCAACTCTTGCTATGACTCTGATCTGGCCGCTCTGAAACGCAAGTGTAGAGCAGTTGAACGGAAATGGGGAGCTTCAGGTACACCCTCTGACCAACTGGCCTGCCGCCTACTCCAAAGGCAATACAGACTCTCCATCCTCTGTAAAATGATGGTCTATATTCAAGCCTGTATCTCTGCGGCCTCTAACAACACGGTAGAACTATTCAAAATCTGCAAGGAGATGGCCAATCCTAGTGCAGTATCTTCCTCTTCTACATCTACCCAGGCTATCTGTTTAGTCATGGCCTCTCATTTCACCACTAAAACTGATTTTCCCCTCTCACTCTGGCGGGCCTCTCTGGGCCCTCTGCCCTTACCCACTTGTGAGGCAAAAAACCTTGGGGTCATCTTCGACTCCACTCGCTCCTTCTCGCCACACATCACGGACATTGCCAGAAAATCCCATTTCCAACTGCACATCTGTAGAGGTATTCTTCCTTTTCTCACCTTCCCCCAGCAGCTCACTGTCTCTAGAGCCATGGTTCTCTCTAGACTGGATTACTGCAACAGCCTCATTCTCAATCTACCTAAGTCTCCCCTTCACCCTATACAGCTCATCCGGAACAGGACTGCAAGACTTATCCTTGGCCTCAAGCCCAGGGACCACATCTTTTTCCGGCACTGAAATCCCTTCACTGGCTTCTGGTGGCACCAAGGATCAAGTTCAAGACCCTCTGCAATGTCCACAATGCTTTCTGGGGACAGAGTCCCTAAACTCTCCAACGTTCTCTTCTTAAGTACCTTCCTTCTAGAGCACTCCACTCGTCTACTTCCAATTCTCTGCGGATGAGTCGCTTCTCCAAGCAGAGACTGGGTGGTATATCTTTCTCCTCTGCAGGTGCATCCCTCTGGAACGCCCCCCTGCCTCTCCCTGCCTTGAGCCAGATCTCCTTAAGATCCGGAAGCTCCACACGACCTTCCTTTTCTCCTCTTCCTTCTCTCTGCCTTTCCTGTGCTAACCTTCCCTTCCTCCTGCACTGTTATGCTGACTCGCTGCTTGGTGTTCCTCTGAGTCATACAGGACACCAGACTCCACCCTGTCCATTCCCACTGCACTTGCCTGCTGGCCTTCCTGCACTGTCGCACAACCTGGGTGTGATTCCCTTGCACACTCCCTTGCACAACTTGGGTGTGATTCCCTTGGGAGGCCCAGCCCTCTTTGCACTTAGCTCTGGGCCCTGCTGCTGTGGTGCACTTCTCCCCGTGCCCTTCCCCTGCACTTCATGTCTGCGAGCTTGCACGATCTAAATGATTCTTGGCTAGTAAAATCGTTTGTCTTGTTCTCCCTTGCCCCCCCTCCTAGTGTGGTTGCGCCTTGAAACACTTGTGTCTAGGCGTATTATAAATAACTTATCAATCAATCATTCAATCAATCAATTCCTTCCTTACAACCATTTTCATTTTTGAGCAGCACAGCATGAGAACTCACCTCACATTCAGTTTGATTATTTATTTGCACGTTTGATGATGCTTCTGTCATTGAAGTCATCCATAATCAAAATATTTTCATTACCTTTGTTAATTTTCTGGCAATGTGTAATAATGCACTTGACTTTATCTTTTATTTCCCTAGTGTTAGTTCCCCCTGGAGGGTCATATAAATTAATAAATAATGGGGAGACCTTCTATTTCTGCACTAAGGACAAAAGTGCACACTTGATTGACATTGACTTTTTAAATTTTAATGTGAGTCTTTAACCCAATGCAAAGATCTGCCATGGGTCTACCTCAGATCGCTTCCATGGCAGGTTTCTGTATAATGTTCTACCCATCTCACATTTTTTAGTGGAAAAAGCTTCTTCAAGTGCAAATACGCCACTTTTTACAAGTTCTCTCAGACCTTGTTTGTTACACAAAAGGGAGCAATATCCTCTTGAGTTCCAGGACAGAAATACATATTTACTCTATGTCCTCATTTTCTAGAGATTGCGGAATCCGTCTTTCTTGCAATCCCGCTGAGCTTTTTACCAAGTTCGTTTGGAAGTACAGGCTAATAAGCTAGATCGCTTCGATGCATGCATTTCTTGAGAGTCTTTGGCTTTACTTAATTTTAGGCAAAGTATTTCCACAGGTTTTATTTCTTCATAATGTTTGCGACTTATAATCACATTAAAACCTTTAATGTGTATAATATTTACATTTGAGATGCACCACCAGAGGGGAACTAACACTACCCAATTCTCTGCACTATCAATTTTCGGTAATTCCACTCGTTATAATACACTTTAAAGCCGGTAGCTCCTTTAAAAAATGTAACACAAAGGTTCTATTCATAAATGGGCTTTCTCTGGTGTGTTTGAGTTCCACCAGCTTCACCCATTTCCACATCATCAGGTCTAAATGCCTCAATTGTTGCTTGTTGGTAGCCTTTTTTCTTCCATTTCGTGGAGGTTGTTTAACACCTGGTCCTTGAGGTCTTCTGTCTTCATACCTTATTTGATGGCCCCTCGATTCCTCTTTTCCTCTTTCATTTCTCTTTTCTCCATTAATACGGACCCATTTATCCAACGGGCCCTTAGTTGTTGTAGGAGTTAGTAAATTTTCCATATTAAGTCCCTCATTCTCTAGTGCTGACTCTTTCCTCAAGCTGCTCACAGATCTTACAATAAAGGTTTTAACCTTTTTCTCCTCTTACAGTGCTTGCTTTTGTTGTCTTCGTGCTTTCCTTTGATTGCGTTTGCCCTTTTGTGTTGTCCAAACCCCCTCTTGTGCATTTAACAATGGCTCAGTGCGATATCCAGTGCGGGGGCTTGCTGTCATGAACTTCAGAACACGCCCCTTTTGGACCTCCTGGTCCTTGTTTCAACGGGGCTTGCATTCTCTAATACTCTCAACATGGTCGCCCAGCGCTAAGACCCTTTCTCGCTCCATGTGCTGGACGTAACGTACTCTATTTATAGACCACGCCTTCCGCGGCTCCGCACGTCTCAATGCTATTGCAAGTAGCCATCAGACGTGTGATCCGTAGCTCGCGGTATTCTTTCTCTGTCCTTGTGCACCTGCCCGCTCCTTGCCCCTTCCTTTCTTCCTGTTTCCTGGACTCGTGTGCGAGTTGCACTCATCCTAGATCCTTGGATTCCTGGATTCCGCGTTCCCGGAGCTGAACGCGCCCTGGAGTCGGAAGAGACTCGAGCAGCCTTAGTTAAAACCAGGACCATCCGTAAGAAGGCAGCGACCAAAGACTCCATCAAAGAACTGACCCAGGTGAGAAGGGGGGGGAACTCCTTGACAGTTTGAGACGCCACCCGACCGAACTTGATAACGGCATGGAGGCCGCCGTTCAGGACCTGATGAGAGGCATGCAGGAACTTTCAACTGAGGTTCAAAACCTAAAGGCGGAAAACGCCGCACTCAAACAATTGGTCCTATCCCGGGATACTGCCACTAAAGAAGGGGTCCTGTTGGGCGGCATTTTTGACAAATATGATGGTTCAGCAAAAACCCTTCGTGGATTCCTGGATTCTTGCCTGGTCCACTTTACGTTCAAGCCCTATTACTTTTCGACTCCCAGGGCTAAGGTGGGTTTCATTATATCCCACCTTTCCGGCAATACTTTGACCTGGGCTACACCCCTCGTTAACTCCGGCGATGCCCTCCTGGATGATTATGAGGGGTTCATACAGGCCCTTAAAAACATGTTTGACTGTCCTGAGCAGGTCTATAGTGCCCAGGAACGTTTGTTAGACTTTCAACAGGGCTCCCAGGATATGCTCATTTATGTGACCCGATTTAAACAATTGGCCAAGGAAGCCGATTGGTCCTCTGAGGCGAGTTTCACCCTGTTCAGGAGAGGACTGAACGATGCGATAAAGGATGAGCTGGCCAGAGTGGCTCAACCAAACTCATTCCAGGCATTAATGGACCTAGCCATGCAAATAGACTTCTGCATCCAGGAAAGGAAGGCTGAAAAGAAGAAGTCCAGGGGAAATTCATCCAAGATGTCCTGTGAAAGCACAGTCAGAAGGGACACAAACCCAAGCTCAGTCACAGAACCAGAACCCATGCAGATTGGAGCCTTCTGTGGACCCATATCACCGCAAGAAAGGCTGAGAAGGATCCATACGGGCTTGTGTATGTATTGTGCTTCGGACAAACATTTGGTTAGGGAACGTCCTCTAGCACCTCCTCGGCGTTCAGGAAAATGCCAGCTCCCCATCCTAAATGAAGAAGAGCTTCGGAAGAGAGATGTTTGCTCCACATCAATTCCATCCTTGAACTCTCCTGGACAAAACAAACTGGTCATTCTCCAGGCATTTCTATCATCCTCCAAGAACAAGACCTTTTCTATTTTGGCCCTGGTGGACTGCGGAGCTATGGGGATCTTCATTGATCAATAGTGGGTTGCCAGTCACCAAATACCTTACGAGGCACGAAGTACCATGCAGCCGGTGGAGGCCATCGATGAAAGACCCCTCAGTTCAGGGCCCATAAGCCTGCAGACCAAGGAGATCCGGCTCTCAATAAATCATCATCAAGACCTGATTAGATTCGATATCATTAAGTCAGCCCACTACCCCATGGTATTGGGTATGCCCTGGTTACAGAAACACAATCCGTATATCAATTGGACAGCAGGATCACTATACCTAGGCTCAAAGTTTTGTATGACTCACTGTCTATTCCGGGAACCTTCGTCAACACCCCCTAAGGAACCATCTAAAGACCAAGAAACACCACTCATGGTTTCCAATATCATACAGGTCCCTGAGGCATACCAAGGTTACGCTGATGTGTTTTTTCGACTGCCATAGTCCAGGCCTTACCCCCACACAGGCCTGAAGACTGCGCAATAGAAACGGAACCCTCAGCAGTGATTCCCTTCGGCAGGATGTTCATCCTTTCTGAACCCGAGAAAAAGGCCCTCAAAGAATACCTGGATACCAACCTTGAAAATTGCACCATAAGACCTTCAAAATCTCCAGCAGGTGCTTCGTTATTCTTTGTCCCCAAAAAGGATACCCAGGAACTCAGACCCTGCCTCGATTATCGTGGCCTAAATCAATGTACCCTTAAAGACCGATACCCACCACCCTTGATTTCGGATATCCTGGAAGCCGTGAGAGGCGCAGTAATATTCACCAAGTTGGATCTTCGGGGTGCTTATCATTTGATCCGTATCCGGGAAGGAGACGAGTGGAAAACCGCCTTTAGAACACCCTTTGGCCATTACGAATATCTGGTCATGCCATTTGGACTTGCTAATGCCCCGGCAGTGTTCCAACGTTTTATGGATAGGGTGTTTTCTGACATGTTGTTTCTCTTCGTCATTGTTTATCTAGATGACATACTGATAATTTCCAAGGACCCTTTAAAGCATGAAGAACATGTAAAGGCAGTACTACAAAGACTCCGTGAACACCAACTCTTGGCCAAACCTGAAAAATGCTTGTTTCACGTTACTTCTGTTCACTACCTAGGATTCATCCTTAGTCCAGAGGGAATTGGAATGGATCCATCAAAGGTAAAAGCCATTTTGGCATGGCCAGCTCCCACGTCCGTGAAACAAGTCCAATCCATTCCAGGACTAGGCCATTTCTATCGGAAATTCATACCCACCTTTTCCGAGATTGTTCAACCGATCGTGGCTCTCTTAAAGAAGGACACCCCTTTTATCTGGTCAACACCGCAAGACACTGCGTTCCAGCGTTTGAAGGCTGAGTTTACACAAGCTCCTATTTTGGCCCAACCCGACACAAGCCGGCCATTTCTAGTGGAAACGGAAGCCTCTAATTACGCTATAGGAGCAGTATTAAAACAGAAATTAGAGGACAAGCTGGAACACCCCATTGCTTATCTTTCACGAACCCTAACTCCAAGTGAAACACACTATTCCGTCCTGGAAAAAGAACTGTTAGCCATCCGCCAAGCATTCACTGAATGGCAACACCTACTCCTGTGAGCTAGACATCCTGTCCAAGTCCGTACGGACCATCGGAACCTTCAGATTCTACAGTCATTGGAGTGTAGGAATAGTCGTCAGGCGCGTTGGGTCTACTTTTTTGCCCAGTACCAGTTCCACATCACTCACGTCCCTGGATCACATAACCTGATTGCTGATGCTTTGTCTCGACGTCCTGATTATTTAACCACTGATGATAAGGCCTATCCTAAGATGTTTTCCCCCACGATCTTCGTAGCTCAAGCAGTCAACCTCCTGGAAGAAATCCGAGCGCAAACCCAATCCTCTGAGTTGTGGAAGGACATCGTAAGGAAAAACCAGTGGAATTTAAAGGCCAAGCAAGGATATTTATTCAAGGGCAATGCACTGCTCATTCCTACACAGAAGTTACAACAGAGAATAATAAACCTCTGTCATGACACACCTCACTCTGGGCATCGTGGCATCACCAATACCCTCCATCTCATACAGAGACAGTTCTTGTGGCCTAGAATGAAATCTGACGTACAGCACTACGTCCAAACTTGTGTAGTCTGTGCTCAAAATAAGCATGATAACAAGAAACCGGCGGGTCTTCTTCTGCAGCCTACACTGCCGACTAAGCCATGGGAAATCATTGCCACAGACTTCATAGTAGAATTACCACCGTCCCAAGGATATACTACCATCATGGTCACCATAGATCTGTTCACTCAAATGGCTAATTTTATGCCGCTCTGTAAACTACCACCCTCTTCCGAACTAGCTGGAATATTTCTGGAACACATATTCTGCCTGCATGGACTTCCTTCCAAGATCATATCTGATCGAGGACCTCAATACATTTCTCAATTTTGGAAACATCTCTGCCGGATTCTAGGAATTCAACGTGCCCTCTCTTCGGGATATCACCCTCAAACCAACGGAGTGTTCTAACTTGATGGGTCCGACTTGATTGTCGTGCAGTTATGTAATGCCTCCGTCCCCAAATACCGCTCGAGCAGAATGTAAAATACTGCCCTAGCAATCTTTGAGGCCACAGGTGGGAGTGTCGTCGTCAGCCTGGTACCGGGAACGCCGGAAGGACCCCTGAGTGCTGTAAGGCAAAGGGTTATAATCAAGGAAACACCCAAAAGGCAATTGGCAGAGGGAGCAAACAAGATGCAGTGACACCAGCTTACCAAAAAGGGGTGGAGTATAGGTAAGAAACCTATGCAGACAGCAGGGGAACCCACAGCAGGCTGAGATGATGTACTTGGCACTCCTGAAAACACCTGGTGGAGCAAGAACTTGATCCTTGGCAAAACCTGAAGCAATCCGAAGTTTGCAGAAACAGAAGGGTAATCCAAAAGCAAGTCCAGAGTACAAACATGTGTCAGGTGTCCGGGAGATCAGAGAGCACGCCAGAGTCCAAGGGTAATCCGAGAGCAGGTCCAAATGAAGCGTTCCAAGGTCGAGGCAAGGAGAGAAACAAGAAGCAAAAGGTAACGCCTGGCAGTCCTCCGTAGACGTAGCTGTGAAGCAAAGTGTCTTGTTTGCCGGCTTCTTTTGAAGCGGCGAGCGGTGTCACGTGACGCATCACGTGACCGCTCGCACGCGTTATGTGGAGTGCAACGCGGCCAGCGATTGGGGCTGCCGGTACTTCCTGGTATCTTGGCGTCGCCGGCCGTGTAGGAGGCGCCATGGCAACCGCCAACGCGGAAATGGGCGAAAAGAGGCGGGTCCGCCCAACATGGTATCCCGCCTGCCGTGCTTCCCCTGCTGATGTGAATGGAGAACACGACGGCGAGAAGCGCCTGATGGGAGAGACAGGTGTGAGGGGGGAAGCGGGAGATGGGGTGTGTGAAAGGGCGTGACACGGAGCCACAGAACGTGCGAATCAGACCCTGGAACAGTATCTTCGATGCTTCGCCACCAAGGTCCAGGATGACTGGTCGCTCCTGATAACCGTTGCAAAATTCGCTTACAACAATTCTGACCATTCAGCGCTCCAGACCAGCCCTTTTTATTGTAGTCAAGGGTTCCATCCATCGGTTTTACCCTCTGTCCTTCCTCATCCTACAGCAGTACCTACTGTTGACTCCTGGATCGAAACCCTCATCAACATACACCAGGAGGCCAAGAAATACTTAGAAAAGGCCAGATCACAGACCAAGAGATATGCAGATTCCAAAAGAAGACCAGGCCCTTCTTATGCACTTGGTGACCGGGTGTGGTTGTCATCAAAATTACTACCATGACACCTACGACCAAACAAATTGGCCCCACAGTACTATGGGCCATTTCCCATCAAGGAAATTATTAACCCTGTCTCATACCGGATCCAGCTACCTGAATCCTGGAAAAGAATTCATCCAGTTTTTCATACATCCTTACTGAAACCCTACATTCCGTCTTCCCGGAAATCCAGTAGACCTCCTCCTCTGCTGGTCGACAATCAACTGGAATATGAGGTGTCCCGAATTTGCGATTCCGGGTATAAACGGGGCCAGCTTCAACACCTCGTCGAATAGAAAGGATACCCTCCTAGTGAAAGAACCTGGGAACCTATCTCTAACATCAATGCCCCTCGCTTGCTCAGAAGATTTCACCTCATACACCCGGGCAAACCTGGAGGAAAAGGTCTTCGGAGGAGGCATGCTGTCATGAACTTCAGAACACGCCCCTTTTCGACTTCTTGGTCCTTGTCTCAACGGGGCTTGCATTCTCTAATACTCCCAACATGGTCGCCCAGCGCTAAGACCCTTTCTCGCTCCATGCGCTGGACGTAACGTACTCTATTTATAGACCACGCCTTCCGCGGCTCCGCGCGTCTCAATGCTATTGCAAGTAGCCATCAGACGTGTGATCCGTAGCTCGCGGTATTCTTTCTCTGTCCTTGTGCACCTGCCTGCTCCTTGTCCCTTCCTTTCTTCCTGTTTCCTGGACTCGTGTGCAAGTTGCACTCATCCTAGATCCTTGGATTCCTGGATTCCGCGTTCCCGGAACTCGACGCGCCCTGGAGTCAGAAGAGACTCGAGCAGCCTTAGTTAAAACCAGGACCGTCCGTAAGAAGGCAGCGACCAAGGACTCCATCAAAGAACGGACCCAGGTGAGAAGGGGGGAACTCCTTGACACTTATTATCCGTTGGACTGGCCGATTCCTCTTTGTTGTGACTTGCTCTGGCGGTGTATCTTCTCCATATACATATTCTACTTGTGAATTAGGAGTCGATGATAACAGAGATTCACTATCCCATGGTGCAAATCTCCTTTCTCTCCCATCCAGCTTTTCACTGTTGACCAAAATAATATCTACAACACGAGCCAGTATATGTTTGAGGTCTTGTTGGTCCTTCGCCATTGTAGACACCAGGGCAAATACTGCTTCAATCGCTGCAGCTATGGCATCAACATTTTCCACAGCCTCATTAGAGGTGTTATTTGTACTGTTCATGTGGGTACAATTTATTATCTACTTTCGTGGAAGTAGAGCTTTATGTTGATTCTCTGAGGGCCATTAAGTCAGGGGAAGCAAATAGGTTTATACCTATTACATTGTCAAATTCCAAGTTGACTCTAGAATCCGTTACTGGCAAAATACCCCCAATTCAGTTTCTTCCTGAAGTTAGACACAAATTTAAAAGAGTTATTATTGTCGGTGGTCGTAGAGTTCTGCCCAGTGATTTCCCTATGTTTATTCATCAGTGATATAGTTGTCGTATCAATGTCAATGGAGCATGCTGTGTTTGTTTCCATAGTCTTCAAAGGGAAAAAAAATGTTATCTTAGGCAGGGTTTCAGAATTAATTCTCAGATTGTTTCTCCCCCATAGTCAGACCAGTCTTCCGGTCATTGTTCCGTTTACTTCTCCAGAGTGTATGTAACTGTTTGTAGGTTTCATATTTATTATGACGATAGCAGTATATTTACACAGATGGGCACTATACAGTAGGGTTTCTGCTCTATGTTAAATTCCAATGAATAGCCTCTGCCTCCTTGCTGCAACTGCCACACCTGTCCTTGCCATCCATCACACATGTGGGTTGCCTGGGATGACTCCTAACAGGACACCCATCTCATTAAAAGGATTATATATTTGAGAATCGAGAAGCGACAACCCATAATACTAATGCCACATTAAGTGGGCAACTCAGCATTTGAGCTATAACAGAAGAATCTAGTACACCAGCTAACGGAACTAATGACAATCAAGCAAAGATCATTTTATCACAAATGCCTTGAAAAAGACATTTGGCCTCATTACAAGTCCGCCGGTCCGGACTTTAACGTTTCCGGTATAACCACACCGGCGCCGTTTCCGTGATCGCCACATTCTGACCTATGAATCCGGAAATACCACCACCATAAACGGCCACCGTGGAGTTAAAGCACCTGTAAACTTCGTTGGCACGGAAACCCCCCAGTTACCAGCAATACGTAATACTGTGCGCTTTACGAGTATCATGGACATGGAAACACTGCCACAAAATGTGCGTTAACACCGTGAACACAGTGGTGGTATCGCCCCTACCGCGAACATGACGTTTAACTGTGCCTGGTGAGCTGAATCAAGCCACAGGTGCATCAAATGAACCCAGCTGGACCCAGCAGGCCACAGGGAGCTCACAAAAGGCCCACACCCAGGCCAACTCCAAACACAACTATGCAGGCAGCAGCTCTAGCAGCATTGGGACTGGGGCTATTGAACCAACAGGCAGCACTGCACATGGTGGCAGTAATGGTGCAGAGGAGGATGAGGCAGAGGCAGAGGAGGCGCAGGCGGCTGTTAGCAAACCCTGTAACCATGCCAAACCCAATTGTGCAGCTGGCACGACCCCGCAGGCAGCCTGCAATACCCCACATCAGGGCCTCACCCTGGAACCTGACCCCAGAACAGATCCACACATCATACCGGCTGGACCGTCCAACAATCATGTACATCACCACCATGATAGAGGACGACATCAGCAGCCACATTGACATTTCCACCGCCATCCACCCCCTCCTGAAGGTGGTGTCGGTACTGCATTTTCTTAGCACCGGAACCTATCAGCACACAGTTGGTGAGCTGCCTGGGCTCTCATAACCCTGTTTTTCAAAAATATTGGGACAGGTACTGGATGCCCTGTTGCGCCATGTGTCGGAACACATCGCCCTACCCTGTACCCTTGCCCAGGTCATTGCCACCAAGTTGGCCTTCCATGCTATTGCGGGCATGCCAAATTGCATAGGTGCAGTAGACTGCACCCACATAGAGCTGACAGTACCACGTGCAATCGAGATGGTGTACCGCAATAGGAAACTGTACCACTCACTGAATGTACAGATGGTATGTGATGCCGGACAAGTCATAACACATTGCTGCGCACGTTTCCCGGGCTCAACACATGACTCAATGGTCCTGCGGAATTCGACATTGCCACGGTACATGGAACGCTACTCTGGACAAAGCACATGGCTATTGGGTGAGTACAACTGCCAATGCACAGGCCCTGTGGAAGGGGGGTGTGTTTCCAGGGCAATGACCTATGCTACAACAGCACATGCAACATCCCCCGCCCATGTAATGGACAGCCAGCACCACCCAAACACCACAAAGCTACACATGACAGGTTGCCACAGTGTGCCCGTACACACCCTGCCAAATGAGATACACAACCAATACTACCACAAGCCCATACAACTTGAGCCACTCAATGCATCCACCCACACTATGCACCACTGCCCCCCAATGCACATGATGCCTGCACATGAGACATCCTGCATCAACCACATCATTACAGTCATTTGATTGACCCTGCATGTGTGTACATCACTGCACAATGCCATACTTACCAGTGACTATTGTCCGCAAGGGCAACTTCATATGCACAGCAAGTCGTTGGTCAATGTACAAATGCCAACGACGGAACAATGACCCAGCAATGGTAAACACCCACCGGTCCAATAACTGCTTGGCACATATGGATGACTGAATCATGACACAAGATTGAACTGCATCTGATCAAGACATGATACCAGACACTGACATGTCCCCCACATTTCCATCCCATGTAGGTGATGCTGGATATGCACTGACGCCATGGCTGATGACGCCTGTACGGAGGCCAAGGGACACGCATGATGAGGCGTACAACAGGGCACATGTCCGCACAAGTGGCATGATTGAGAGGACATTTGGCCTACTGAAAGCTAGGTTCCGCTGCTTGAGCAGATCTGGCGGATCACTGCTCTACAGCCCAGTGAAGACGGGTAATATTACACTCGTGTGTGCCATGCTGCACAATCGGTGCATGCGCAGGAACATTCCACTGCCCCCTGACACAGAGGATGATGATGGAGCTGAAGATGGGGATGGGGATGAGGATGGGATGGCTCCACCTCCTCCCGGGGGTGCACAAGATGGACAACGAGCACGGGATACACTCATTCGCATTTACTTTTGAGAGACTGCACATTGACAGCATTGCATGGATATGACGATGGCAGTAAATAAATGAATAGACTGCAAATGAAATGATGGATGTCCACTCATTAATAATATTCTCAAAGATGATATATTTTAAACAAAACAGGGAAGAAGGTGCATTGGGAAGGGAAGCTGTACACCCGTGCCCACCCACCACCCAAACGTAACCACCCTCAACCCGGCCCCAATGTACTAACCCCCTAATGGACCTCCCCCACCACCCAAACGTACCCACCCCCTTACACCCTTTTTGTCCATGTATGTGTCCTCCACTGCCAAACACACATGGCATTATTTGCGTGTGCGCTTCTGCGCATGGGCATCCTTACCTGAGGGCCCTGTCAGGCGACTTGAGCGCGTCCGTGGACTGGCAGTGGTGGAGCTAGATGGGGTGGTGCTTGTGGACGGCACGGTTGGAGTCAGTATTGGCATATGTCCCAGATACGCCTGCTGGGCAAACACCATGGACTCCGCTATCGTGGATGTGTTGTTGTTGCACATTGTGTAGCCCATCCCCTGTATTCGAGATGCGCTGCTCCGCTTCTCCAGTGCGCGCGGACAGTTTCTGCAGGTCATGTCTGAGAAGGGACACATCCAAACTTATCCGATCAATCTTCTGCTCCATGGACGAGCGTGAGTCGGCTATTGCGGCCATGACATCTTTGAGGGAGAGCACGTCGGCGGGTTCCATGTCTCCAGATAGATGCGGTTGAAGGTCAGTGGCCTGAGAAGAGGCGACTGTATATTGTTCAATCCTATTCTGCATGGCAGGCTTTTTCGTTTTTTCTTTGCCCATGGTTGCAACCTGGTCAGGCAGGTGTAATGTCGTGGCGGAGCTCCTGTCTCTCGGTCTCACGGAGTGCGGCCCGGTTCGGTCGTGACTCAATGATGAGGTGAGAGGCTGGGTTTTGCTGTTTATTGTTAGTTCACGTATGATTGCGGGCTCCGATGCCAAGTCACCGCACTCTGCTACGTTGGCAGGTGTTCCTGCTAACCCAAAGTTTGTCTGGTTCCCAGGATGTTTATGCTTAATCGATGGTTTCGAGGTATTGGGTGAGGGGGGATTCCTTGGGTGGTGAGAGTGACCCAGTCGTCCTGCTACCAGTAGCGGTCTATTGGTCTTACTCCCACTGTCTTAGTGTCAGGCCGCGAGCGGGAATGTATTGGGCCATAGCGGCGCGGTGCTCCGTCACTCCCGACCGCCCACCCAGCCTGGCACACTCACCAGTGGTATATAGCGGAGGGACCTCCTGGATGTATATGGGGGCACCCCTCACTTATTCCAGGCCATTCCGGGTCAGGCTGATGTGCGCCTCCTGCAGTCTGTCCGGCTAGGCTCGGCTGGCCCACCGGTTTTCATTACCCCGTCGCCTCAGGGCCCAGGGGGGAGCCGGCTATATTGTCCTTTTCCGTGCGGGTTGTGTTACGCTTTGTGCTGCTCCGCTTGGACGTTGTTTGTTCCGGTCCACGGAGGACCCGACAGTTCTTCTCTGGGCGATACAGCAGCGGCCCGCAGGCCTGTGCTTAATTGTCCACCCCGCCCCGGTGGGGCCGTGGCGCGTGGGTGGGCCACCCTGAATCACCCACACATGTTGTTGTTGCAGTCCCCAGCGGGCACCCCTGGGCAGTGAGCATGGGAGCGGCACCGCCCCAGGGATCGGTCCGGCCCGAGGACCCGGGCCCGAGCTGCGGAGCCTGCTCCGTCAATCTACGGCAGCATGTCACAGAGCGGGTGCCGCCCCTAACTCACCCGATGTTGCTCCACGGTTGCGTCCCTTGCAGACTCAGGCTCGTCTGGGCCCAGCCACGGTCAGGTCTCCAGTCCCCTCAGCAGGGCGTCACCAGCCCGGTCGGAGCCGCGGATCTCCAGCGGTGGCCATCTTGTTTCGGGGACTCCGCTCAGGGCCTCGGACTTCGAATCGCCGGGGTTCAGCGCAGCTGCCTCCCCAGTCACCACGGCTTCTCACACTTGTGCCACGGGTGTTCCTCTTTCTTGCAGCCCTCTTGGAGTACGGCTAGCGGTCACATATCAGGCTGGTTTTCCAGGATGTATCATACGGCAGCGGGAGCCGAAGGGACTCACGTCTGCATCGCCTCGCATTTGGCCACGCCCCCCCGATGTACTATTGTTGCCATCCTGGACATGGCATGCCAAGGTCACAATGGTGGTGGCAAACCGTCCAACGGCCCTGGACATCTGACTCACAGATGTAGTGTAACTCTCCCTCTGCAGCATGGCCTCCTCCCGCTGCAGCTTGGACTCCTCCAGCTGTCTTTCAACTAGCTGGGTAAGGGTGGCCTGCTGATCCTCCATCCGCTGCATGCAGGCATTCAGCTCAGCCATTGAGGGTGTTGGTGACTACATGGGACTATGCAGTGATGGGGGGCTGAACTGGAGGTCTTGGAGGGATGATATGTCATCCAGGTTGGGCTCCTCCCCCTGTGGCCCTACAACAGCCTGCAGGGCTGGGGCACTGTTGTCACTGCCTGCAGCCTCCTCTGCAGTGCAGATGTTCTCAGGGATGGGATCTGTGGGCAAGATGGGTGGGCGTGGCACTTGTGTGGCAGCAGGCAGCATGGGGATGGTGGTGTTGGCTGGTGCATCCGTGCCAGATGCAGCTGGTGGCTGAGTTGCAGATCAGCTTGCCTCATCCTCCTGGGCAGGGGTGCTGGGTTCTCCACGTGCAGGTGCATGTTGCCTCGCCTGTTGGGTGTTGTTGCTGTCACTTGAAATGGCTGTGGGGACACAGAGGGCATGCTATTAATTGTGTGCTGCTACCTGATGGGTCCATCACATGCATCAGACAGGTCGATCAGTGAACATTTGCATTAACACGCATATGACTGTTGATGGCCATGTATTGTGGGGGTGTTGCTTCTCGTCTGGTTCTTGAATGGGTCCTTTGGGGCACTCCTAGGGGGGTTGTGAATGGGTCCTTTGGGGCACTCCGGTGGGGGGGTTGTGCATGGGTCCTTTGGAGCACTCCTGGGGGGAGGGGGTTGTAAATGGGTCCTTTGGTGCACTCCTGCACTGACTGGGGGCGGGGGGTTGTGAATGGGTCCTTTGGGGCACTCCTGGAGGGGGGGTTGTGGAATGGGTCCTTTGGGGCTCTCCTGCACTGACTGGGGGGGTTGTGAATGGGTCCTTTGGGGCACTCCTGGGCTCAACAAGTACTCATGGCATTGTAATGTGTGCACTTACCAGCATCTGCAGGTGGGCTCACTCCTGCCTCTGCATCGCCAATTCCATATATTGCCTCAAGATGGAGGACACTGCTGCAGCGCTCCTCCCATGTCTGCAGTCTTAGTGGTGAAGCAGGCTCTCCACCTGTGCCACTGCTGCGATGCCGGTGTGCAGCAATTAGGTTTTGAACCATCAGTCTGAGGTCATCCCACCTCTTGTGGCAGTCCTTCACGCTGCGTGTGGTGACACCCACAGCTTCTGCCTACACCTCCTTTCTACGCTGCTGGGTTGCACGGTGTTGGTCAGTGCTGAACAGCATTTCTGCATTGCTGCACAATGTGGTCCACTAGTACAGTCAGCTCTGCCTCGCTGAAGCGCTGTTTCCACTGTCTCTGTGCAGGGATCCTGGCTGCCATGGTGTTGGTCCTTTATGCCTTCTCAGAGTGGTGGTTTGGCCTGTGCTGACTCTGGATGGCAGTGGATTGTGTTTATATAATGGCTGCCTCTCTCTTTCCGGTTTTCGCGGTCATGGTATTTCCTCTTCCGTGTCCGTGAGGACGGCGGCGGACACGGTTTTTACACTGCTTTTGGGGGCGGTATGTCCATTTTCGTGGGTGTTTATGTGGCGACAGTGATACCGTTTCCACGTCAGTGTGGTGCGCGCGAGCGACAGGCCGTAATCGGCTGCTCTTTCTACAACCTTGCGGACGCGGAAACTTTATTACCGTCGTCACGGAATCACTGCATTCTGGACCGGTGGACTCGTAATGAGGCCCCTTGTGTCGAAATAAGTGTTGTCTGCAATCAGAAGAAAATTGGATCACAATAAATCCAACTCTTTCAATAACTAACTGTTGTATAGACTTATCTGTTGATCATATCCATATGTTAAGCTAACTTCAGGTGCAAGCGTGATTAGCTAGTATAACCAGTCACCAGCATATTCACAAGGCAGAGTCTCCTGCCACAACTGTCATTATCGTCCATCGAAAGATTTACTTATTGCTTGATCGATGCAAGCTAAAAAAAAGTTCCAATGAGGAGGTGACTGGGGTGGAGAGGGGCAGGAAATGGGTGGGAATGGACATAGGGATTAGCATGGCCAGTCAATGGGTGGGCAAATAACCAAACAACACCTAAAAGCTGTCTGCCCCGCCTCATATGCCATTTCTCCCTATCTGCACTCTAATGCAATAGTTTAGACTTATAGGTGGCGCAAGCACCATCCAATAGCTCAAACTAAAAAACAAAGCCAATTCTAAAAAGCATTGGGTCTGTGTTATTTGAACCCATTTCTCCTGACTACGCCTCATTCAGAGTGCCATGTCATAACGACTTGCCAACCCAGCATTGAGCGAGAGAAGCCTGCGGAAGCGTAGATGAGCTTAACGCATCCCCATACATCACCATGCCCTGGGAAAGTCCTGCACGTGAGCAGTGCGGAGACCGTCAGTGCCTACTGACATATTTCAGCCAAACGAGACATAAATCATCTATGGGAAAAGGTGACACTATGACACACACCGGTATGATATTTAGGATTGCAGCTTAAAGCATCCAATTTCTTTGAATTCTATAGTCCTGTAAAAAAATATTAATATTTGTGAACAAAATCAAAAGTAGCATCAGATGTCGGCTCCTCGCTGCTCCCGGCGTGTCTATTTCCGTTTATACCGTCTGAGGATTGAGCTTTGCCGTCATATTGCCTATTTGTGTAGTCGAAACAAAACAAATCTCATAAAATAAAATCAAAAAGCGAATAAAATGGGCCATCGGCGGCAAATGCACTGAACTGAAATTGGTCAAATAAATACATAAATAATATATAAAACTAGGTTTGGATCAAGGGATTGCGAAATTTAAGGAATACAATGGAAAGGGAAATGTTAGCCGTTGCTCTTTTTTTCGTCCAATCAAGCCGTGAGATTAGTTGCAGTTGAATAGTGCAATGTGATAAGCTACAGTGAAGGATCGTTGCTTCACCCTCACACTGTACAGGCCATGATACCATTATTATAGTGAGAATGAAGCAGAATTTTTAATAAAGAAGTCTGTTTATTTTAATACTGTAGTTCTGTAATAAATATTTTTTTTTAAAAGACCAATAAAAAAAAAAAAGGTGGTATTTGAACGCTGCTCTCATAACGTCTCCTCCTTGGGATGGCTATGTTCACTTGCCAATCCAATGTTATGGGACCGAAGCCTATGACTTTAACACATCCCCACACATCACCATGCACTCGGCTGAGGCAAAGCCTTGCGAATGGGCAGCGCAGTTTCATCTGACGCCACAGTGTGGAGACAGTGGGAAAGTCCATTTAGTATCTCTTTAGTCATAGGATGTGAAAACATCCCACCTATTTAACATAAACTATGAGAAAACCTCTCTTTTTATCTCCCAATATCCAGCACTTTCCCCACATATTCTTCGACTGGAGTTTGTTTATATAATTATAACCGTCCTGGAATATGTCAGAAATGATAAATTACTCACTAGTGACTAACGTACTCCTGGTCCATAGTCCCCTTTCCTCCACACTGTATATGTGTCCCTCGTTAGGGACGGCAAACAGAACCTTTTTCGCCAGAAAAAACTGTCTTCACCTTTAAATTTAGATGCGCGCGGGATGCCCGGGAGCATGCACTCCCCTGACTCTGCCCATCAGTGCTACTCCTCAGTCCCCTTTGACGCGTTATGTTACAATGCCTAATGACACAGGTTTTCAAGGTGGAGGAAGGTGTGACGTATGGAGGAAAGGGAACTATGGACTAGGAGAATGTTAATCATTACGATGAGTAACTTATAATTACTCCTACATCCCGTCCCCTTTCCTCCATACTGTATGGGCGATAACAACAGAATGAAGCCCTGAGGAGGAGAGTTGCCCCTCTAGGAAATCAGGTTTCTTAAAACTGCCTGGCCAAATGCTGCGTCTAATCTGGAGCTGGCATCCAAGCAATAGTGCCTGCAAAAGGCAGATGGTGAGGCCCAACTAGCTGCCTTGCTGATTGTCTGCTAGGGCACATGCCTTTGGAAAGCCACGCCGTGGCCTTGGCTCTGATCGCATGGGCATGCATGTTTGGTGGGAAGGTTATGTGCTGCCCCTCATAAGCTTCTTTGATGCCCATCAGCATACACCTTGCAATCGACGCTTTGGATGCTTGGCCGCCTGGTTTTGACCCACCAAAAGTGACAAACGGGGCATCCGAGTTACAGAAGGTCTTAGTCCTGTCTAGGTAGAATGTCTGGGCACATCTGACATCCACACAGTGGAACACCTTCTCTGCCTCATCCTTCGGATTTGGGAAGAAGGTCGGAAGTACTATCTCCTCGTTAAGGTGAAAGGATGACACAACCTTTGGGAGGAATGAAGGGTGAATTCTAAGCACCACCTTGTCCCGATGGAATGTGGTATATGAATCTGATGCCACCAGGGCCTTGATCTCACTAATCCTGTGCACTGAGGTGAGGCCGACCAGAAGCGCAGTCTTGATGGTGACAAGCCTGATGTCAGCTGATGCTATGGACTCAAAAGGCTTGCGGGCTAGGACAGCTAGCTCCACGTTAATGTTCCAGACCGGGTGTGGTCCCTTGATTGGAGGATACAAGCTGGTCAGGCCTGCTATGTGTTTTTGGACCACCAGATTGGAGGAGGAGACAAGGTTATCGCTGGAGTTTCTATAAGCCCTAATGGCTGCCAGATAAGTACAACAGGTGTCAACCTGGACACCTTAATGAGCTAAGTGCGCTGAAAAAGACAGCACATTGGGGGTCATTACGAGTTAGGAGGTAGCCATGCCGCTATTCCAACCTTGGATGGCCCGGTAATTCCTCATTCAAGGAACCCGGACCTGGTACTTCCCCATTCCCATTCGAGCCCCGATAGGGCTCAATGTGAATGGGGAGCATGTTAACAACGGGCCTGTTAATAATGGGCCCTTTGTTAGCATGCTGGACTGCTCGCGGGACCCGCCAAGGCCGCCTGGTAAAACCAGGGACCCGCCAAGGTAAAACCAGGCGGCCTTAGCGGGTCCCGCGAGCAGACCTCGTAATAGGGCCCATTCTCTAGTGTGCATGCCAGAGGGTCTAACAGGTTTGCCTGGGAACAGTGACAGAACCTGGTCCATTTGCTTTTTTTATTGACTCCTTGTGGAGCTGCTTTTGACCCCTTGAATGATGTCCAAATTGTCCTGTAACAACTGTAGATGTCTTAAGGTGACGTGCTGAGGAACCAAGCTGTTAGGGCTAACTTCTCTGGTCTCACTATGCTGCTCTGCTGGGATTAGAGTGGGGCTGATCCCACTGAAAATAGGATTGGATGCTGATACGACAGCCGGGGGAGCTAGGGAAACCAAGGTCTGGCCGGCCAACGCCACGCAATCAAGATGACATGAAGCCGCTGAGACTCCCTGATCTTGCAGATGACCCTCTGTATCAACAGGGTCAGAGGCAAAGCATATGCCCACGTGTCATTCCACTGAATCTGCAACACATCCCCCAGTGAGCCTCTGCCCTGTCCCTTCCAGGAGTCATACTGGAGACATCTCCTGTTGCTCCATGTGGTGAATAGGTCCACCTGAGGATGGCCCCACCCGTTGAAGATTTCCCTCAGGACATGCTCGCTCAACTGCCATTCGTAGTTGTCGACCCCCAACCTGCTGAGTCTGTCTACCTCCAGGTTGGACTCTCCTGGCAAGCGGATGGCCGAAAGGTAAATGTTGTGTGACAGTGCCCACTCCCATATGTCGATGGACAACCTGCACAGAGGAAGAGACCTGGTAAACCCCTGTTTGTTGATGTAATACATGTAGGTGGAGCTGTCTGTCTAAATGCAGACTGATGTGTTAATAGGGAGGAAAGATTTGATGGCCAGCCAGATGGCCATCATCTCGAGCCAATTGATGTGCTCTAACACTGTGACTGTACAGGGTAGGTCCTCATCTTTCCAGGGATGAGTCCGTGGTAATGGTGACCGCTGGTAAAGGCCGCCGGAATGGCCTTTTCACTATCAGTTTGGCCTCTGTTTTCCACCACCAGAGATCCTGGTGAAGATGCTGTGGTATGCACAGCCGCTTGGGAGCCCGTCTCCTGATTTCAAGAGGTTGAGAAGTGTAGCTGCAGCCATTATCTCGAGCAGGTGCTGATACAACAATCCGAAGTCACTGTCCTGCGGAGAAAATGCCCTGTGGCAGACCTGTTTGCACTGATCTTGTCCTGGGAGGGGAAGATCCTCTCTGCTCTTGTATCTGAATTAGGCCCAAGAATGTTAAGGACTGAGTGGAAAGTAATTGCAATTTCTTGAAGTTGATGGAGAACCCCAACTCGTGCAGAGTGTGCATGAGACTGGTTGCAGTGCACTGGTCTCCCTTGGGAGATTCCACTTGTACTAGCCGGTTGCTGAGGCATGGATAAAGGTGGTGGCCTTCCGCTCTGAGAAGGGCTGCCACAGCATTCATTAATCTTGTAAAGACCCCCAGGCCCCGAATTGAGGCCACATTGTATTGGAAATGAAAGCCCATGATCCTGAACTGGAGAAAGGAATGATCGGGCTCCCAAATCGGGACGTGCAGGTAAGGATCTTTTAGATCCAGGGAGCACATCCAGTATCCCCCGCACGGTGTCTCTTCTATCAGTGCTGACGTAACCATCTTGAACTTTTGAAAGGTTAGGGAAAGGTTCAATGTTGTCAAGTCCAGTACAACTCTCGGGCCAACCTGGTTCTTTTTCTGTATGGAAAAGATACGGGAACAGAAGTCCATGCCTCGCTGTGAGGTCAGAACCTCCTCCACCGCCCGACTCGCCATGAGCGAGCAGACCTCTGCCAGTAGAGTTGCCGCCCCAATCTGTGGAAGTGGTGGGGGAGGAAAGAGGAGATGGAGATATGGGCAGGCTGAAGCCCTAAGAAACCACAGAGAGAATCCATGGGTCCACAAACCTTGCTCGCCAGGGATGAATGTGAAGGGCAATTCTGCTCCACACTGGAGAACTGTGGATCTGGATAGCACCATCACTGTTTCTTTCCTTCTGAGGCTGGTGCCTGTGAGGGGGACTGAAAGAACCCCTAGTGCGACGATTTGTGCTGCTTGCATTGGTGTTGGCTGGGCAACCGGTCCGGCTGCCTAGAGCGGTGCTCCTGAACACTCCTGAATCCACTGGAAGTACGACCTCTGTCAGAGCATGTGTGACTCTGGCTATAGGTCTTGGGCGTGGTCTTAGTTAAAAGACAGGCACTTAGCCGTTTGGGAGCTGTTTTTCTTTTGACCAAGCTCCTTGTCCGTAGTTGGATGAAACAAGTCCTTCCCGCCCCTCGAATGGCAGGTCAAGAAGGCGTTCCTGCATGTCAGGGTTAAACCTGCCTTAAGCCAAGCTGTCCTGCTCATGTCGGTGGCAGCACAAATAGCCCTGCCTGCAGTGTCTATATGTGCCACTGTCGACTCCATGATATCCTGGGCAACTATCTTTGCCTCTTCCAGACCTGCCTTGAATCTTGCCTGATTGTGTGAAGTCTGCTATCTTCTGCCAATGTTTTTTTTGGTTCACTGCGGCAAGTTTGGCGTCAGCAGTGGCCTGTCACAGGTGAAACGTAGCATTGGAATAGGTCTCCTTCCCATAGGCCTCGAGGAGTGTGTCTTCCTTTTCTAGGAGGGCTGATGTAGGGGCAGATGTGGAGGCTTGTGGATTAGAATACACAGAGGCCGTAGCTATAACTGAGGAATGAAGCTGAGGGTGCACAGATAGCACATGGGCATACCCCTCCACCTACCTATATTTGGCATCTAGGCGTTTATTCATAGGTTGTGTGGAATGTGGCTTTACCCAGTCTTTTTTGGCCAAGGCTTCTGCAAAGGGATGCTGGTTCTTGTGGTTGAGTGCATGGTCAGCACCTCTGCCAATATCCTTGCCACTGGTTGTTCAAACCTGCACCTGTGGGATCCCCAGATACTCAACGACTCCTGACAGCCTCTCATGGAAGGCCCCAGCTGAGGAGGAAGTGTCCTGGTCCTCATCGTTCGCTTTGTCCCCCGCTGTCTCCTGCAGGTCAGGTGCAGCTGGTGGAGTACTTAATGGTGCTGCGGGCAGCAGTGGCACGCTAACGGCCAATGCCGGTGGTTGCAGCGGTGCTGCTCTGAGGGCAGAGCCGCCATGATGATATGCGCCTGGGGTGGTATGGGAACCTGGGCCAGCATGGGTACCGGGTTCTGGACCAAGTCAGGAGGTTGTAGCAGTACAGGAGGAAGCATGTCTTGGATGACCCCCCCCCCCGAGTATGGTGCCCCATTGAGGCGACCTCATGATGGTGAGGAACTTCGCAAAGAACCTGTCCTCACATACTGATGAGGAGCTTACTTGCGTGGGAGCGGGTCCATGGACCTGTACCTTTTGCTGTGCTCTCGCTGCCCCTTGCCTCATGTAGCTAGGGTCTGTGTATCACCCCTGTATGGATGCAGTTGGGTATGAGGTGGACCAGGTAACTGGCGTTGACCAATCCCACCTAGACGTGCAATCCGATGCCTGCACACTGGAATGGGAAGGCCCTGGAAGAGGCATCATTCTGTCTGGCTGGGTGGCCATTTTATCCTGTACTGCGCCACGTGCCTACTGCATGACGACTGTTGTACTGGGACCAGTCTGCCCCTGCACGCTTGATTGCAGAGGCTCAGTCCTTCCCTGCACATCAGATAGGGACCTAGGAGACAGAGTGCCTGTGGCCATGATGCAGTAGTGCTGGTACTGTGTTTAGGTGCCCCCACGGTAGCCCGGCATCAGAGCAGAGCCCCTTGGGGAGATCCCCGGTACTAGAGCCGTGGACCCCTCAGACGGTTGGCCAGTAGCTCCTGGAGCCTTGGTCCCCTTGCTGGTCTTAGGATGCAGAGGAGAACAGGGCACCTACATTTGGCCTGGTCTTCCTCCTGACATACTCCTTGCGGTTCCGCCGGTTGTGATCTTGAGAATAGCTCCATCAACCTGGCCAAGCGGTCCTTCAACGAATGCGGGGTGAGCGCGTTGCATGCCGAGCAGCCGTCCCAGCCGTGGTCTGAGCCGAGGCACCGGAGGCAGAGCCCATGTGGATCTGACGTGGGGAAAGAACCCTTGCAGGCCTGACACCTGCTGAATCCCGCCGCTGTCGGCATGCGCCGGGGAGGAGCATGGCACCAGAGGACAGAGTACTTTTAACTCTGAAGAATTAACTATGGGAAAAAGGCAAAAAATATCCCGGGGAAGTGAGAGTGGAATTACGAGGCTTGAGGCCTCACCCAGTAGCGCTGGTGAAATCGGTCCCTTCCCGTCGACGCGGAAAAGAGGACTGGGTAGTGGCGCCACCGGGTGGAGTCAGGGGCGTGCATTCTCCCGGTGCCGCGTGTATATAAATTTAATGGGGAAGATAATTTCTTTGGGTCAGAAAGGTTCTGTTTCCCGTCACTAGCGAGGGACGCCCATACAGTATGAAGGAAAGGGGACGGGACGTAGGAGTATATGTCAGAAGGATGTATAGTGAGATCAAAACAATTGCTTATTCTATAACACTGGGGGATGCTAAGTATGTGTGGTGTTTTCACCAGATGCCTCTTTAGGCATACTATGGAAGTGGAGCTGTTACATCTCCCACAGCTAGTGAATTTCGCCCTCATGGAGAGGTCATGTATGTATGGCTGATGCTGGGTGCTTTTAACTTCCTTCTTTCCTATTCCTTTTCTCTGCATTCACCTTTTTCGTGGCCTATCCTTGACTCTGTCACTTCTGACAGTTGGCTTTGCATTCCCAGATTATATACCTGGGATTTGCAGCAGTGCCTAAAAATGTCAGCTGACTTTTCTGGCCTCCACACTTCAAGGGCTTCCAGAAACACATCTTGGGTTCATCGCATTACTATGCTTCCACTAATTGTAGTACTTCTTTTATGGTTCAAGATGACGCAGTCACTGGAAAATGCTTGTTACCACAGGTTTGATATTTTTCCCTCTCTGTAGATTGGTATTCAATCTGATCCACTGCCTACCACTAAACACACACTGCTATCTATAAAGCCATATTCCCCCTGTCATAATGTCATCATAGTTTGCTAGTTAGTTTTGTGCATCCCTATTCTGCTTCTCTTCGCCACCACTTTTTGCTCTTCGTTCCTTTCCTTTTTCATCCACACTCTGTGGTCTGGTTACCGCAGGCACATACACAATACGCCATATACTTGTACAATATACCGATGGCATAAGACCAGTGCTTTAAGTGGTCTGGGTCCAGCCGGGGCTGGGTCCTGGCAGTCTCCAAAAAGTGGAGCTGAGCCGGGCCCTGCCGGGGCCCCCCAGTCCCACCACGCCATGGCAGAACACATTATTCTACCACGCCCATAGCCGCAACAGGAGATGCGCCCGCCATTTTAAATTCAGGCAGCTGTATGACTGACAGAAGTGCCAGCCAGCCACAGCATTGCTGAAACTGGAAGATGCAGTTTCAGCAATGCTATGGCAGGCTGGCACTTCTTTCAGTCACTGTAACTTCCTCTTGTGACCCCTCATTTGAGGGGTCACAAGAAGAAGTTATGGCCCCTTTGTTTCCCCTCCCCAGGCCACTGACCCTCGGCGCACCTGCGCGCCTCCATGATCTAATCACGGAGCCCCGTGTTCGCAGAGGGTCAAAGACGCCTCGGGCTCAGTGATCAGGGCAGAGCACAGATCACTGAGCCCGAGGCGTCTTTGTCCGTTGCTTTGTCGACAGAGTGTGCATACCTTATTATGGTCTGTGTACTTTTCAAGCCACCTTTTATAAACATAGAAATATAGAACATATTTCTATGTTTATAAAAGATGGCTTGAAAAGTACACAAACCATAGTAAGGTACGAATACAAACATATAAATGTTTACATGCATTTATAAATTTGTTTGTACACCTTACTATGGTTTATACACTTTTCAGGCAACGCCCACCATGGAAGCCACGCCCCCAAAGGAGGGCACCCCCCTCAATTTCTTACCGTACTTAAAGCACTGCATAAAACCAGTAGGTGGATATAATATAACTTATTGGTGATGGGGAAAAATAAATCAAACAGAGGTAACGCGCACAATGTGACATCTGGCCTTGCATCAGGCCAAAGCTGCATCGTGTGTCAGCCCAATGAACAAGTGTCCAGAACAGGTATTGTATAAAGGAGCATTTTCCAGATTTCCTGTTTGCTGGGCAATGCTTTGCTGCTTTCCAGAACTTTTATTCCTCACTAATACTCTAGGCAGTGTCCTCCACACGTTTTTCTTATATCCTGAATGACTCCAGTCAGCTGTCCCACCGAGATATTACACACAGACATTTTCAAATATACTGTGTAGCTTAGTACAGATCTAGGCCCTTGGAGACTGGCGCCTGCCAGTTTTCATTTTCCTAAGGACCTGCACAATACTTTGAAGGTGATATTAGGTTTCAGGCGCTTTACAGCTTTCATATCAAGTACTCTCGCTGGGCAGGGTGGCTTGATAATTGCTTTGCAGGTTACTCGATCAGCTAAAAATACTTATTTCACTTCAGAGATGCAGCTGTAGTTGAAGGCTCTTTGACCCCCAACCACAATGGGTAAAGCTTCCCCATCTTGCTTTCCAAAGTCAGGAGTGAGGCCCCTGCCTCCGCCCCGCTTGCGGGGAGCATTTCTGCGCTGCTTTGTTTGAGTCCGGACAGCGCTGTAGTAGAGAGTTAGAACTCCTGCGTAGACTCATCAGTCGGATGCGAATAACTGGGGAAAAAAACGCTCGGCCACATGGTTAGTGCCGCGAGAAAGAGGTTTATCGAAAGCAAAAGACCAACAATCATGTCAAAGGGGCCACAACAACACAATATCATCGAAATACACTGCTGCTTTATTTTGTGCATTATTGCACATAGTCACCTTCCTCTATGGATTTTATTCCAGACTCTAGATGCTAGGCTTCGAGATGGCTCTGCAGTTCCTAAAATGGCTGCAAAGGCCTGCATTTTAAGGTCCTTCTGGTATCTCGCTAATGCTTTCTAGCAGTACGAGGGACTGCCCAGTGGTGATCCTAGGTAGTGGAAAGGGCTTTTCAGGGTATTCGAACTTTCACATTCGTGGCATTTTGAAGCAAATACGTAATAGGATTACAAATGTTTCCTTTGGTGGTTGCAGTTTAAAGGCACTTCACCTCCCTGCCACATTTCAGCTGTGAGAGCATTGCCTTTTTCTAACATTGCAGCATACTGGAATAGTTGTATTTAGGGTTGTACTCAAACCTAGATAAGAAGCAACAGAGTGCTGTGCATGTCGTTTAGTGTAATATATAAGGTAAGCAGGGGGTGGGTTACAATATGTGGCATGGGATTTTCTGTCCATGGTGCTAGGATGTAATGCAGAAATGCAAAGAGCATAGGTGGCACCTAGGTATTGATTGAAGAGTAAGGTCTTGTGTCCTTCCCAAGAGCGCTGGCCTGTTCCAAAATGCTGTGTGGTTTGTGTTACAGGAGGCAGGGGCATGGCAAGGGAAGGCCTGCTTCCTGTTTTTAGTGTGGGCTATTAGGTGGCAGAGCCACCTCTAAACCGAAACTATTGCATTAGAGTACGTATAGGGAGAAATGGCATATGAGAGGGACACAAAGCTAGAAGGTGTTATTTGGTTATTTGCCCACCCATTGACTGCCTATGGCCATGCTAATCCCTACGGCCATTTCCGCCAAGTTCCTGCCCCTCTGCGCTTAAAAAACACCCTCATGGGAACTCTTTGAGCTTGCTTTAATCAAGCCTTACTATCAAACGTTGCACTTGAGGTGCCTGCCAGTATTTTTTCAAAGCCGTCTTCTGAGAGGTAATGACTTAATTGGAGGTGTAATCACAATATTGGTGTAATAAAAATGTCTAAATCAGGTCTGCCTTCAGCCATTCGATTTATAAGCACTATGTGTGCATGTCCATCACTGAAGTCTTGTTCAAAATGAGCACTGGCAAAGCCAACAGTTTATGCTTGTGTACAAGTATTAGATATTTACAAGGCACTGCTCTGATATGCCCATATACTCACACCATTTAGTACCTGCTGCCATCAAAGGCCAGTTAATACCAATACAGCAGTGCCTGACAAGTGCCTTTCGCATGCCTACACAAAAGCCTGAACGGTTGGCATTATCAATGCTTGTTTTTACTTGCAAGTCAGTTTCGTCTCAAACCTAGCAATGGACTTGCTCCTGGATGTGCACGACCTACATATGCAGTTTTAAAGAGTATTTTGTCTTTGCTAGGAAGCCAATGCAGCTCCCTTCGTACACGAGAAATATGGTCACGTTCCTTGTTTCCTATTATGAGTTGTGCCGCGTTGTGTTGGACGGTCTTAAGTGAGGCCAGATGTGTCGCCAGAACAAAGGTTAGGAAGGAATTTGCTGCATCAATGTGGACAATTACCAGAACCCGGACTGTTGTTCTGAAGTACTCAAGTGAGATGATGGGTTATTTCTTCCAGTGGAGGTTTAGCTGGTACCAGGCGTTTGGGCCTTTTTGTTGATATGTTGTCAGGAGAGAGTGCTGAGAGTGAACCCAAGTTATTTGGCAGTCGGGACTAGGTGAGATGTGAACACATCAAGGTGCATGTTGTTTAGAAACGGTTTAATGGGATCCTGCTTAGATTAGTGACTGAGTAGTACGAATTGCATCTTTGTGGGATTTATTTTATGTACTTGCCATCCAGGATTGGATGAAGGTGGGGCAATTTCTGAGGCGTAAAATGTCGTGAGCACCACTGACCTTTAGGTATTTCATTTGTGTATTGCTGGAGTGCGATGTTGAGATCATTGTGAAGTTAACCGAAAAGTTCCATTTATAATGGCTCCATATATAGGTTAAAGAGCACCCATAAGAGTATTGAGCCTTGTGGGCCTCTGCAGGTGACCGGACAGTGGACAGACCCGAAGTTGAACATCTATTCGGCTTGGTGCTTGTCTGAAAGTTCATATATGAACCAGTTGAGAACTGTGCCTGAGAACCCATTCTAAAAACATGTAGTTGGTCGAACATGCAGAACGTGGCAGAGAGGTGAAGGAGGACCAGGAGACACGAGACGCCTTTGTCCGTGATTTGAAGGGTATCATCTATGACCTGTATGGTGGATGTTTCAGTGTTACATTTTGGTTTGAACACAGATTGTTAATTGCAGAGCTGGCTGCATTGGTTAACCTTATTGGAGTTGATTGGCAACAGCCTTCTCAATGATTTTTCCGAAAAAGGAGAGGCTGGTGATGAGTTAGTAGTTTGTGAAAACATTCGGTTCCAAGGTGGGCTTATTGACGGGAGTGCAGATTAGTCTTGTTTTTCAGGTGCTACTTGGCAAGATCCCTTGCGTGAGTGAGGCATTTACTATTTCAAGGTGGGATGAGTGTGGCCCCATGATCTACCTTAAGATGGCAGTGAGGGGGCATTCTCTTTGTATGCAGATGGTTTAAGTGACGCGAGGGTCAGTGCAAGATCCTTGGGTGCGAAAGTAGAGAAGGCAGTTTAGGTTTGTGCAATGCACTGTGGGATCGAGAGCGGCTGATTTTGCTGTATCAATCTGTTGTATATATCTAGTTGATAAAAAAGTTGTTAATATTGTTGCATTTTTCTGTAGACAAAGGGAATACTGGGTCGGGCAGTGGGTTTGAGCAGTGTTTTCTGTGGAGAGAACATTGCTCCTGTTGGCGGCAGCCGAGATAGTTGATGAGAAATATGTGGTTTTGTCTTTGATAATTAGAGGCTAGCATGTAAGTGTTTCAATCGCAGTAAAGCAGCCACTATAAAAAATGAAATCTATCTTTTCTCCCGTCAGAGAAGGTTTAGAGAGGGTGTCTAAGGTAAGATACACACCCAAATAGGAAACAGGCGACTGGGCGTAGGTCCCCACAAAGGATATGTCACCTAAGTAAGTGGTGACATGACTAGTCGAGTGGCAAACCTTGCCTCCATCTAATCCGTTCAGGGCAAGGTTAGAAAAATCTTAAACAGTGAATTTACGCAATAAGAAATGAGTGATAGTTTAACTTAGTGACAATGATAAAAAAAAACAAGCTTTGCCAAATCCAACAGGTTTGGCTTTTGTACAAGAACTGAGAAGCATTTGCCAAGCACCGCCGTTTATGCCCATGCACTCACAACATTTGCACAATGATTCCAATTTATGGACAGGTAGAGCCAGCGTTTGCCATGTGTTACCATGAAGACGCATCATAAGTTCAGGTGGGTAGCTTGTGCATTATATGCTTACTCCTGACATAGAACAAAACTACTCTTCGAAGTTCAAAACCTAACAGAACTCAAGGTTACTATCGATATTATTAATAGAGTATTTATTGAGTGCAGACTTGGCTTCGGAAGGAATGGAGTGCTTTACAAGTGATAGGTGGATGAACAAAACGAGGAAAGCAGATCGCAAGGGATCAACACAAGGGAGCGTGGAGTAAACAACTGAAGAGGGTGGCCAATTTGGCAGCAAGTGATCTACAAGCAACCAGGGGTGGGGGAAGCAGATCGGCCAGTATCGGGTTAGGTAGGCAGTGGAGAGGCTGTGGGCCTAGGTAATAAGGTGGAGCCATTCCTAGACAATGGGGGTCTTTAACACTCCTTTCAGAAATGTAGTGTGCTCCAAGACCCCCAACAGGCCCATAGAGTCGGGGTTTGCTCAGAAGCACTTTAAGACAAGATAGCAGCACCCGTGAGATGGATGGGGGTGCAGATATATACTTCAAACCAATCAATAAGGACAACTCAACGGTTTGGCAAAGGGAGTCCGTTTAATGACAAGTACAAAAAACGGGGAGTCATGAATATCAGCAAATGGTGCTATCTTCCTTCTCGCTTCAACTCTGACAATCTTCACAAAAATCATAGCATTTATACTGAAAACTCATCATCATTGACGTGTAACACTTCAAAGTTGACATGCAATTCTATTTGTTAGGAAAAGGTAACTTTAATATAGGTACTATATCTGTATATGGTAACGGAGTGAGGGGATTGGGTAAACACTGTCAGGTGGGCATCTAAGCCCTTCCTTCAAAAATGGCTACTGCAGACGTCACTAAAAGTACAACGTCCTATTGGTTCGACTAACTATCGGACCCTAGATTATTTGGTTCATTGGGATTGGGTTGGCACCCACCCCATGCATACTTTTCCACTTTTCTTAGCAGCACGCAGAATGGTCAGCCAGGTGCAGGGTGCCCCTTAGTTACCCGGCCTTCGTTCAGTCATTGTTACAATCAATCATCACGTTAGTAGCCATGTGTCAATTATTTCACTGTGGTTGCCCTCGAGACTGCATCTCCTGTCTGGAAAAAGTTCTGATATCTTTGCCTGGCTTGGTGCCATGCGTAGGTGTCAGCCCTCGCTTCTTCTTGCTCGGCTGGTCACGTGCTTCGGACACCGTGAATTTGCCTCTTTTCCATCAATTCCTGTTTTTGATTTTCGTTTCACCCACCACCTGCCTTCGTCTTCTTATCTCGACCTTTCAGAGGCAGGTGTCCTTCTTGGCCGATTCCGCTAACTCCCGTTCCTCCCCACTCTCCTCACCTGATTCAAAGTCCTCTGGTTGCAGTTGCCTGTGAGAGAGATAGTCCTTCTCCTTTTTGTGTTGAAAGTATCTGTCTCGAGAGGAAGCCACAGTGAGTGCTAAAGTATAGCAAACCTGGGGCCCCCTTCCCGAAACCAGACAATACGAAGGGAAAAAGCCTGTTCAGGCAGAAAAAACCCTCCGAGGAGTGCAGCGGTTTGAGAGGATCTGGAGCAAGCAGTGGTAGTGGAGTTCTTGAGGCAAGTAGCTGATGGGAGCAGGCGAAGCCGGACATCCAAGGCAAAGAAGGATCCGGAGAGAAAGAGAGCCACCGGAAAGGGTACCAGCAGAGAAAACAACTCTGGAGCAACAGGAACCTGGGCGGCTGAATGACAGCGCAGCCGAAAGGTAAGGCAGAGAAGGCGGGCGTGGAGAACAGCGCACCGTAGAGCTGAGAAAAGAGGCGAGGCGAGGGAAGGAAGAGAGAGAGAGAGGTAGTCCGGGGAAGGCGGACCGAAAGTACAGATAAGTGACAGAGGCGGTCAAGGCTGGAAAACTAGCGTGTAAACCCAAAGGAGCGAGCTAGCGCAGTAAAGGGGGGGTTGCAACGCGGCGATAGCTGGTAGAGGAGGAAAGAAATACTTACCAGCGGCGCCATGTTGGAAAACCACTAGACCGTAGGGTGCGTAACAGAGAAATCACGTAGCGGAACCTCCGCTCGCCCTTCCAGCGCGTAACCGCCAACGCGGATACAAACGCCAAACAGGACGGCGAATGACAGTATGCCCCCTCCTAGAGCGTAGGACCCCCGGCTTAAAGGGGAAGTGGGCATGAAACTGAGCCAACAACCGAGGGGCATGAATGTTGGAAGCCGGTTCCCACGAGTCCTCCGACCTAGGGTAACCCTTCCAGGACACCAAATACTCCAACCTACCACGGTAGTGGCGGGAGTCACGTAAAGTAGAGACCTCATATTCCATAGATGAATCCACCTGAGGAAAAGGCTGGTCGGGAACAGCTCTCTGGTGGACGTCCGGAATGAAAGGTTTGAGAAGAGAGGCATGGAAGACAGGATGAATGCAGCGGAGGTAAGGAGGTAGTTTAAGTCGAAAGGAAACAGGATTTATTTTGGAAAGAATGGGAAAAGGACCCAAAAAGCGAGGAGAGAGTTTAGAAGGGTGAACCCATCGCGGCAAGAACCTGGTGGACAGCCAGACCTTGTCCCCTTCCTTCCATTCAGGGCAAGGCCTACGATGTTTGTCCGCTTGGGTTTTGTTGTATTGACGACTCTTCTCCAAACACCTTCTGGCAGTGACGTGTGCATCAGAAATAGACTGCAGTACCTCTTCAGCCGTCGGGGAATTGGTGGGCGACGGAATGTAGGGAAGAGGAGATCTTGGGTGTACCCCATAGGTGAAAAAGAAAGGAGAGAGTCCGATGGCTGTATGAAATGAGTTATTATAAGTAAACTCTGCCGTAGGAAGCAAAGAAACCCAATTGTCCTGAAGACGATTGCTGTAGCATCTAAGGTACTGTTCCAATGTGGCGTTAAGGCGCTCAGTTTGACCGTTGGTCTGAGGGTGGAAACCAGACGACAGAGCACGTTCCATACCAAGGCGAGAACAAAGAGCCTTCCAAAACTTCGAAACGAATTGGCTGCCACGATCCGAGATGATCTTGTCAGGGAGACCATGAAGACGGAAGATATCCTGGGCGAAAACCTCAGCCATCTCGGTAGCAGTAGGAAGACCAGGCAATGCCAGTTTGGTCATGGTGTCAACTGTAACCATAATACATGAGCAGGAGTTGGAAACAGGAAGTTCTACAATGAAATCCGTAGAAAGCAAACCCCAAGGGCGAGAGGGTACCTCAGGTTGGGTGAGAAGACCCAAGGGTTTGCCAGTAATGGACTTAGTCATGGCACAAACCGGGCAACTGAGTATGTAGTCCTCTACATCCTTTTTGAGTTCCGGCCAAAAAAAAGAACGAGTGATAGATTCTGTGGTATTTAGCTTCCCACGATGACCTGCAGTGAGTGAATCATGACACCAAATTATGATCTTCAGACGTAGTGGACCGGAAGGTATGTATAAACGATGGTTGAGGTATAGCAAACCCTCCTTGTTGGTGTAGGATGTCTCTCCTCTGAGTAGCGGAACAGTACCTTCCGAAGCAACACCAGCTCGAACCTCTTCCAAAAAGGTTTTAGTAACTGTTAAGATCCTATTCCTGTGGAACATCGGCTCTGGGGTATGTCTTTTCTCCTCACATTTGGGACCCTTCCGAGAGAGTGCATCCGCAAGAGTATTGTTGGTACCAGGCAAGTAGGTAATTTGCAGATCATATTGGGCAAAGAAATATGCCCAGCGAGCCTGCCTGGAGTTGACACACTCCATATTCTGAAGGACCTTGAGATTCTTATGGTCCGTTCTGATGATAACGGTCTGCCTTGCTCCCATCAATAGATGTCGCCAGGTCTCACATGCTTGTTTTATAGCCAGCAATTCTTTTTCCAGTACGGAGTAGTTGAGTTGGCTGGGAGTCAACATCTTGGAGAGGTAGCAAATGGGGTGCTCTCGTTCCTCGAACACTTGTAGCAGAACAGCTCCAATGGCCATGGCCGAGGCGTCAGTTTCGACGATGAACTGTCTATTCTGGTCAGGATAGCGCAAAATGGGAGCAGTACAAAAGAGATTCTTGAGATTGTGAAAACTCTGCTCTGCTTCGGAAGTCCAGCTAAAGGGATTGTTGGCCTTCTTGAGCAAAGAAGTAATAGGGAGAACTGCTTCAGAGAAGTTTGGGATGAATGAGCGATAGAAATTAGAGAGCCCGAGAAACCTTTGGACCTCTTTGATCGAAGTCGGGGAAGGCCAGTCCAGAATAGCTGATACTTTGCTGGGATCCATGGCGATACCTCTTTCAGAAAGATGATACCCTAGATAGGGCACTGAAGTAGCAGCAAAAACACACTTCTCTGGTTTGACAAGAAGTTGGTTGTCTTTAAGTCTTTCCAGAACTTTTTGGACATGGGTTTTGTGATCCTCTAGAGTGCCGGAATATATCAGGATGTCGTCCAGGTATATGATCACGGAGACAGACAATAAGTCTGAAAACATCCGATCCATAAACCGTTGAAACACAGCAGGAGCATTCACCAAACCAAAGGGCATTACTCGGTACTCAAATAAGCAGAAAGGAGTGCGAAAAGTGGTCTTCCATTCATCTCCTTTGGCGATGCGTAAAAAATGGTAGGCATTTCTGAGGTCTAATTTGGTGAACCAACGTGCACCTTGAACAGCTTCAATGATCTCATGTATTAATGGCATAGGATACCGATCCCGGATGGTAACCTTGTTGAGGCCTCAGTAATCGATACAAGGGCGCAAGTCAGTAGAGTCCCTCTTCATGACAAAGAACAAAGAAGCTCCGGCAGGAGACTTGGAAGGTTGAATGAGCCCATTCTGAACATTGGCATCAAGATAATCTTTAAGAACCCTTCTTTCTGCTTGAGTTAAAGAGAACATCCTACAGAAGGGAACCAAAGCATTAGGTTCTAAGTCAATGGTACAATCTTCTGGCCTATGGGGAGGTAAGGTCGCTGGCTTTCTTTCGACGAACACCTCCGAGTAAGGGGAACAGTACAGAGGTAGAGCATGAACCCCAGCCAGTTGTTTGGTAGACCCTGTAACAATCAGAGGAATACCGTCGTCAGAAAAACAGTTGAGCTTGCAGTAGGAGGAACAAAATTGTAGTTGATTGTCCGCCCAATTGACATGAGGGTTATGTTTTCTGAGCCATGTGATGCCAAGAATAACCGGAAAATGGGCAGCTCGAATGATGTCGAACCGGATTGTCTCGGAATGTTGAAATATGGTAACCGATAGGTCCTCAGTGGTGTGAGTAATGGGTCCTGAAGAGAGGGGAGAACCGTCGACCCCTTCTACCTTTTGGTCTTCTTTGCGAGGCAAGGTACGGAGACCCATTCTTTTGGTCCAGATGATGTCGACAAAGTTTCCGGCGGCTCCGCAGTCCAGGAGTGCGAGACACTCGACTGCTCTGCCGTTGACCTTTATAATAACAGGTAGAACCATAAGCTTGGAATCATCAGGAATGTATGGAGCCGAAATAGAGAGAGAGACATAGGGACTGGTGGATGAATCAGAAGCCCCTCGGAACCAGGTCCCTACTGGCGCCGAGGGAAACCGTTTCCCTGATGTTTCTGAGGAAGTTCAGTACATTCCTTGAGGAGATGTTGATCCGATCCACAATAGGCACATAGACCTTTCTCCTTCCTTCTTCTTCTTTCAGCCGCGGAAAGAGGTCCTCTAGTAGCTCCAATCTGCATGGGTTCGTCTGAAGTATGGGAAGGAGAGGAGGAGACGGTGGAATCGGAAAAATGAACGGTTGTTCGTTGTTTTCGGCGTTCTGACCTTCGTTCCTGCAGTCTATATTCAATTTGTAAGGCTGCGGAAAGCAGATCCGGAAAAGATGGCGGCCTGGATGCTCTGGCGAGTTCGTCCTTAATTTCCTCCTTAAGGCCTCGCCAGAATATGACAAATTGTGCCTGTTCAGACCACCCAGCACCCGAAGCCAATCTCTTGAATTCTGATATGTACGATAGAACATCAGATGACCCTTGTCGGATATCCAACAGGTCCTCGCAGGTGGTGTAAGTGAGTTCGGGTCTCTCAAAGGTTTGCTTCAACAGGGTCTGAAAACTAGCAAAATCGTGTAAAATGGGATTAGCCCCGGTAACCAGCGGAGTGACCCATGCCAGGGCATTGCCGGTCATGTTCGAAATCATGAACCCGATCTTTGTCTGGTCAGTGGCAAACAGCTGGGGCCTGAAAGTAAAATATACTAAGCAGGCCTCCAAAAACTCTTTGACCTTTTTAGGAGTTTCATCGAACTTCCCTGCCGAAAGAGCCATGACAGGAAGTTCTGGGGATTGTGGTTCGTGGGCAGTAATCATTTGTTTCAAGACTACATTCTCTGCCTTAACAGTTTGTAACTCTTGGGACATTCCCTGAATGGCCTTCCATAATTCTTGTATCTGCTCTTCTGCCGACATCTCTTCTGATTGGCGTTGCAATCTGTCCTTCTTGGCCGATTCCGCTAACTCCCGTTCCTCCCCACTCTCCTCACCTGATTCAAAGTCCTCTGGTTGCAGTTGCCTGTGAGAGAGATAGTCCTTCTCCTTTTTGTGTTGAAAGTATCTGTCTCGAGAGGAAGCCACAGTGAGTGCTAAATTATAGCAAACCTGGGGCCCCCTTCCCGAGACCAGACAATACGAAGGGAAAAAGCCTGTTCAGGCAGAAAAAACCCTCCGAGGAGTGCAGCGGTTTGAGAGGATCTGGAGCAAGCAGTGGTAGTGGAGTTCTTGAGGCAAGTAGCTGATGGGAGCAGGCGAAGCCGGACATCCAAGGCAAAGAAGGATCCGGAGAGAAAAAGAGCCACCGGAAAGGGTACCAGCAGAGAAAACAACTCCGGAGCAACAGGAACCAGGGCGGCTGAATGACAGCGCAGCCGAAAGGTAAGGCAGAGAAGGCGGGCGTGGAGAACAGCGCACCGTAGAGCTGAGAAAAGAGGCGAGGCGAGGGAAGGAAGAGAGAGAGAGAGGTAGTCCGGGGAAGGCGGACCGAAAGTACAGGTAAGTGACCGAGGCGGTCAAGGCTGGAAAACTAGCGTGTAAACCCAAAGGAGCGAGCTAGCGCAGTAAAGGGGGGGTTGCAACGCGGCGATAGCTGGGAGAGGAGGAAAGAAATACTTACCAGCGGCGCCATGTTGGAAAACCACTAGACCGTAGGGTGCGTAACAGAGAAATCACGTAGCGGAACCTCCGCTCGCCCTTCCAGCGCGTAACCGCCAACGCGGATACAAACGCCAAACAGGACGGCGAATGACAGCAGGATATTCTTTTCTTAGTTTCAATTAAAAGTAGCTACTGTTTGTCTCTTCTATTGGTACGACCATGGCTTTCCTAGCACGAGTTGCCTCTTCCGAGTATCGTTTCAGCCGTCTCTTCTCGATTTTGCTAAATATGAAGCCTTTTCTCATTTGGCCTTTAGTAACCATTGGATTTATTCTGCTTTTCATGCAAAAGTGGAAATACACTCATAATGTGCTTCGTTGAGGTAGGTATGTATAGTGGCGCTTGCCGCACTATCTTTCTACTAAGCATAGCAAGCTGCACAATTTTCTTAGCTTTCTTGCGGTTCCACGCATATGTTCAGGTATAAACTGGTCAAATATCTTTGCCATGTTTACAGCTTAAGCTTCTTCCATTTGATATCGCCCTTACTCTTTAAGTTCACGATATCCTTGTTCATGGCGTTTCATCTCTTTGCATCATTCTCTGGTCGTCATTTCTTCTATATGTGAGTCAGTCCGGGTTCTCGTGACGTCACCATTCATCTTCCATTAAGACCTGCTTGGTTTCTTCAGGGATTGTACTTAGACGATCTTCATTTCGTTTCATTTGTTGATAGGGTTTTCTCAAAGGATACCTTACTGTCCTTGGTTTTCTGCTTATTGGTACTTCAATAGGTGCTGTTCTTCTGATAGGTACTAGACAGAGCCCTACTGCGGCTCTCTGCTGGTATATTTGCTCATCATACGTCACATATTTCGGTGTGAACGTTCCTGGTACTTCGAAATGGGTAGTTGGAGTGCAGGCTTTATTTGGGACCTCCTCTACACTCCCCCCTCTGGGCGATTCATCGACCACTTTCACCACCTTCTTTGGATCCTCCGTATTCACCTTTACTTCATCGCTTGGGTGCATTATTTCTTCATCTTCTGGGTCTATACATGATGGGCTGAAGAAATGTCTCTTTGGGGTCCATATTTTTATGACTCCGGCTGTCCTTACGTGTTCGTCTTTGTTCCATGTCATAAGTTGACACTGTCCATTTGGGCTGCAGTAAACCCATCTTCCCACATAATTTCTGTGCTTCTTGGGATAGAGAAACTTTGTTCCCTCAGGTGCATGAATGCTAGATTTCACAAAGTCTCTTATTGCCTCGTCAGTCAGGTCTTTGGGCTTCCGTCCTGGTTTGACATCAATCATGATCTTCATCCCTATGGCTTTTTTTGCAGTTTTCTGCCACTGAGAGATTGTTATCTTGATAACACAGAATCCTAGCAATATCATCACTAGCAGGGCTCCCAGGAACTTGAATGCATCTGCCATCCATTGTGGAACCCATGAGAATAGTGATCCAAACCAACTGTCATCATCAAATTTGTCCATTTCATCAATCAACTGGTTCTGCAGTTTCGTCAGCATACCTATGGCTTCTGTTAGAGTTCCATTTTCCTCATCGTGAGAAGGTATAAATGTGCAACATAATTCTCCGATTTTGTCACAAACACCTCCATCCATAGCTGTGATCATGTCAAGTACATATCTGTTCTGGAGAGTCATCAATCGGATTGCTCTTAACTCCTCCTTGATTGCGTTGAATCCCTTTATGGTTGTGTTGATGGTCTGCAGTAACTCCCATCTGGTTATCTGCAACCATTTAGTATTTGATCCAACTTGTAATCTTGGCATGAAAATTGTTGTGAACACTGATGAGGTGAGGCTAAATAGCCTTTGTCCATATGGGATTGCATGAAAAGCTTCTTCTGATTTGGCAGAGAAGTAATTCTCTCTATTCATTCGCATCAACAGTTCCACAGATCTCGTCTTCCTTAGGTGTGCATCTGCTTTTGGGAAACTGTCAATATTCTGGTCACTCTTCGGGATCACCAACGCTGTAACGTGGACATTCACTATTGTGCATATACCTCCCCAGTTTCTCGGCAGTCTGATGTATGCTTTGGATCCACATGCCCAATAATGATCCATAATTACTGCAGTTCCATGCATTATTCCTGGGGCGTCAAAGATTTGTCCACAGTTCTGATTCTCTCCCACTTTTCTTGTGCCACTATTCCTGAAGCACAATTTTGAGATTTCCAGTGGTACTATCTGCAAGGGTCCTCCTCTGTCTTCGACCCATGTCAGCAGTTTTGCAAGCTTTGGCCACAATGGTTTGCATAACCTTTGCGCATTTTCAATTGCTTCTTTGCAGGCTCCAAGGACCATCCATGCCCTACAAATTACTATTCCTTTCTCCCATTCGTCTGGTGATAGCACTGTTCCCCAAATCTGCATCTGGCCTCTGTTTTTCCAATTTTGAGCCATTTCTGGAGTTTTGCCTTGGACGTTCACTTTCTGATTTGCTTCTCTTTTAATCTCCGCTCCTTTAACTCCAGGCTTCTCATATCTGATCACAATGTGTTTTGTCTTTCCACTGTTTCTTGTCTTTATGTCCTGGACATAATCGTCTTCATTTGGATCGGTTGCTTGAGTTGCCCATTTCAGTGAGGCATCACTACCCATGAACTGGCCTCTGGTTTTGCACATTGCCACATGTGAAAGACAGTGTGCTGCCTGGACATCAATTTCTACAGCTACGAAGATCTTGGACTTCCTCATGCTGTACGGTATGAGTGCACACACAAATCATTCCCCGTCTGAACTTCGTCTTCCAACTTCTTTCATGTGCTGGTACCAAATGTTGTTTCCCAAATGTGCTGTGCTGTCCAAGTAATTGTTTAGTTTGTTGTCGTCTCTGTGCATGCTTCTCTTGATTCTTAACGTTTTCATGTATTTCGCTGTAACTACATCCCTGAATGCATCTGTATGGCTCCTTTTTGCTGGAGGATTCTCAGGTATCCCGGTCCATGGTACAGACCTCCTCATCTGTGCCATTTGAGTAGACAAAAGTCAGGCAGTTCTTTCTTTGTCCTCTTACATCTTTTTTCTTCTGGTTAGAAGTGCCCATATCATCCATTCTGACATTGGTCCAATATATGGCTGTACTGTAGAACTTGTACTTGTCCCTTTCACTGGAACATATCTGCTCAACAATGTTGTCTCTGTGGGTTTATTCTTCAGCTCCTCAAGTCTTTTCCTTTCTCTGGCTATGAATGGCCATAATGTGTCTGCTATCAGTTATGCTCGTGCAGAGATCTTCTCCGAGTTTGCTTTTGCCTCTTTTGGTGGTGGATCAAGAGTTTCTGATACAGCCGTCTCTGTTGGCTTTCTTTCCAACTCTTTTTGTCTTTCCATGATATCCGCTTTCTTCATTTGGCTCTTTACTTTGTTTGTAGTGAGATTTCTCATAGTAGGCAGTCTTTTCTTCTCCCATGCTTTGGATTGTGGTTCTGCAGTCGTTGACACTAGGCCTGGAGTATGTGCATTCAATGTTTGCATGCGTGTGGTAGTCAGTATCCTCTTTACATTCATACTCTGCCGACCCTGTCTTCGGCTTTGCGATTTGCTTGTTACCACAAGTGTGTGTGTATCATTGCTAGTCACATCCATCTCAAGTTCATTCATTCCACCATCAGATCTTCTAGGGACTGGAATGACTATGTAAGGTCTGGATGCCTTCGTAGGCTTCATGGGTGCATCATTAAGTGGGTGCACTGGAATTGGAACGCTTTGTGCACCAATAAGAAATGCAGTAATGACAGTAAAACAAAGATGAATATGATACACAAATACATTATGTTCCTGTAGGTCAGGCGGCAGCATTTACTTCCAGGGAAATATGAGTGTCTTTCCTCCTATGGGAGGACTAGATTACTGCTCTGGATCCCCATCTCGATCATCCGTCAAAATGTGCTAACTTTTAATACAAATTCTAAACATTATTGTCTCTGAATTCTGTTTGGTTCTGTTTGCGGGCTGCAGGTATTTAAACAATTGTCTCTCTTTGTTTGAACACTGGATTGTCTATTATTTCTGGATACAGTTCTCTTTTTCTATGTGTGTGTCACAACAGGCAATAATCCAACAAGTCCCTCTATTGTGCATGTTCAATATATACTAACTCCCAATCTGTGCCCCTCATCTGCTTCATTCCTGAAGACAGGTTGTGTCCTTGTCCATATGAAAAATAAAAATAAGATCTCTGGCGCTGCTCGCTTGATCTGTCCCTCGGCGGAAAGTTTAAAATCTTCTCAAATAGTTCTGTTGATGGTTAGAAAGTTCCACTTGCATCACACTGCCATGCAAGAGCATGCCCATTTGTGTGGAATTAGCTGGGTCTCTGATGAATGTGAGGACGTCAACATCTACAGGTCTCCCCACTAGCTCTGGAAAATCTGTGATTAGGCGGAAGAACACATTATTTGCCAACCTGCTGTCTTCTGGTGACAGGGACATTTGTCCTGTCTTTACTGGAGTTTGGGGCTGTTTCCTCTCACTTTATTGTGAGAAGTGTCTGCACTTTCCGTTTGCGTGGAGAGCAACTTGAATTACTATGCTGTTTAGGATTATGCTCAGACGTTCTGTATTTGCTGGATCTAGAAGAAAAGTTAATACATCTGTCGTTCTCCTGACAAGTTTTGGACAGTCTTCGATTAGGTGAAAGTACAATACGTCGATGAGCTCATTTGCTTCCTTCTCTGCTTGGGACATTTGGTTTTTCCTTGCTGTACTCTGGAAGTAGGAGGAACTGCTCAGCAATCACAGGGAGCAATCTCCTTATTATCTTTTCATTTTCGGGATCTTCAAGAAAGTCAGTGACACTGGTGAGCCTCCCCACCAATGACGTGTACGATCTTAGCACTAGATCGAAGTATGTCACCGCATCTTTGATGATGCCGCTACTGTGGGACACCATAAGTGATTCTGAACAAGGTCTCTGTGTGAAGAGTCTGGATACTGTATTTTCTTCCAATGTATGTGTCATCGATCAAAGTTTGGCATTTTCTTTTCCGGTTAAGGTTTCAGTGTGCCTCAACCCAAAGTTTAAAGTCGACAGACTATGTTGTGGTTTGTAAATGCAGCAATTTTCTTGTTCACCCTGCACCTAGGATGCACAGAGTGTCCGTTTTTATGTCTTTATCCTCTTTTTTTTGCTCAGAGGAATGTCCAAAGTGAAACCACAACTATTGCACAAAAGTTCTTTGTCTTTACTTTTTTGCTGATCATGCGTCCTTCTTCCTCGTCATGGATTTCGTCTGCGCGTGCTGCGGTTCTTCCCCGTCGTCCGTAGTCTCTTTGCGCTGGGGTGCAGGCAGGGGGCCTTCTCTGATGTATGGTTTGATGTCACCCAAAAAAATCCAAGCTCTCCTTCCTTGTAGCTTCACTGCAGAGGGAGTACAGTCTTCCACTGTAAAGGGACCGTTAAACCTTGGCATATCCCACCTTTTCCTCGTATGGTTCTTTACCAGAATGGTATCTCCAGGGAAAATGATTGGAACACAAATTCCTTGAGCTGTGCCTGTAGCAGTATCTCCTTCTGTGTTCCGTGCTGCCCTGCGCCCTTTTCGTCATCGCTGCGGCTGGACTGAAATTACAGTAAGGCAAGATGTCATGCAATTCAAGTAATTTTGCATTTCACACCCTAACATTTCTCCTTGGCCTTGGGATGACTCCTCTCATTACTTTTAATGTGTGCCCAGCTGTGAATTCTTGGCAGATTATACAGTTCACTATAAAAAATGCAACGTGCTTGGTAAAGTTCGGTATGAACCAGTCTTCTGCGAATGTTGCTGCTAGATTCTCTTTTGTCATGTGAGCCGGATAGGGTAACTGCTCCGGCGCTATTTTTAACAGGGATATAGGCATTACTAGTTTACCAGTGCTGTCTTGTCGCCACAAGCTTTCGGAGGGGTTTAAAGAACACCCTCGCTGTTATGTTTCCATAAGTTTTTCTCCTCCTGTGGTGCCTCCCCTTGGAGTTCCATCAACTGTGTTTGCCCCAGATTATTATAGCTTTCAGGTGCAATTCGTGCAACAATCATTTTCTCATTTGTGTGAGCGATTTCCACCTCCATGATCGTCTCATTCTTGGATGCCATACGCTTGGCTTCCGTGTCTGCTGCTTGATTTCCTCGTGAGATAAAATCTGTCCCCTTCATGTGGGCGGCACATTTCACGACTGCTATGCCCATTGTGAGCTGTAGTGCCTTAATCAGCCTATCCAATAGGGCTGCGTGCTGCACTGGCGTGCCGTCCGCTCGGAGGTAGCCCCTCCTTTTCCAGCGCGCTAGGCCTGCATGCACTGCCAACGTCACATAGGCGGAGTTGGTGTACACCGTTACTTCCTGGTGTGCGTGATTCTCAATCGTGAGTATCAACCAAATTATTCTGCACCCTGTGCTGAATAGTCAGATGGTATTCATGCACTAAGAACCACTTGAAATTCTCCATTTGTTGTGTGCTTCATCACAGTAACACCTGTATATCTTTGTCCATCTGTTTGATCGATTCTCGAAGAACCGTCAATGAAGACAATTTCTCTTTCTGCCAATGAATTTTCTTTCACTCTGGGGATTTCATCATAGAATTCTTCATACTTCGCGCAATCATGTATCGGCTCTCCCTCAGTGACTGGCTTGGCTATGAACATAGCTGGTTTCACTATCTTGCATCAGACTATTTTAATCAAAGGATTCGATATGATCACTTCCTAAGCAGAAGCTCTCTGAGATGTTAGTGTGCCCTTTGGTTACTCTAGAATAGCAAATAGCGAGTGCTCGACATACAATGTCATTGAGCATCCCATCACAACGGTAGTAACCTTCTCGATGGCAAACGCTGTGGCAGCTAAATTTTGTTCGCACGAGAAGTGGCCTCTCATCACTGGGTCCAAATTTCCACTATAGTATGCCAGGGGCTTGTACCCCAATGTGGTTCTGTGTATGAGCACTGCCGACATAACGCTGCCATTCGTGTGTGAGAAGGGAATAGTTTCTTACCTTTAATTCCATTTCTCCAGCATTGGTATCTTTCATGGATTCACATGCTTAGAATATTCCCCGTCGTCAGGCTGGGAATCCTCGGTAAATTATATAGACCTTTTCCATAGGAAAAATTTCGACACTTTTGTGTCCTATCTATGTCGTTTTGGGCCGCGTACGCCTGCGCCACTAGGACGTAGAGGTATAAGTAGCCCTGCCCTCGCGGCTCCCTCAGATTTCAACCCCCAAAGTAGTATGGGGCGACATCTGGTTTGCATGCTAGGGAAGGCCGGCGGGCGCATGTGAATCCATGAAAGATACCAATGCTGGAGAAATGGAGTTACAGGTAAGAAACTATTCCCTTCTCAAGCATTGGATCTTTCATGGATTCACATGCTTAGAATAGATTGTATAGCAGTATCCCCCATAGTTGGTGGTGTGTATGCAAACCAATAACACTATAACCATAAATGCATATTTGCCATGGCTAAACTTCAAATCATAGCTAAAAACCAACACTTTAAAGTACATTAGGCGAAGGATATACCCTCTTTATTGGGGCCGACCTTATTGAAACAGGTGCCGTAGGACTGCACGACCCATCAGTGTATCCTCAGCATGTTGTTGTTCGAGGCAATAACGCCGGGTAAATGTATGTGGTACCGACCAGGAAGCCGCCTGACAGATATCTCCCAGTGGAATCCCGTACCACAATGCCGCCGACGACTAAGTGGATCTCGTCGAATGGGCTCTTGGATGTTTTTCCAGCGGTTTCCCAGCTTTTGAGTGGCAAAAAGAAATGGTAAATGACACCCATCGGGACAGTCCTTGTTTTGCGATTGCTTTACCTTTAGCCCATAAACCACAAATAGCTGTCTTGTGTCCCTGAAATTTTGAGTGCGATGGAGGTAAAATTTCAGAGCTCTTCTCACGTCCAATGTATGGAGAGTCCTCTCCGCAACAGACGAAGGTGTTGGAAAAAACATCAGTAGCACCATCGAAGAGTGCTTATGGAACATGGTAGGGACTTTAGGAATGAAATGAGGATTAGTAGCCAACACGACTTTATTTTTGAAAAACCTCAAATATGGTGGATCGATCACTAACGCTTGTATTTCTGACAAACGTCGAGTCGAAGTAATAGCCACCAGAAAAGCCAGTTTCCACGATAAGAATTTCAATGATGACGATGACATCGGCTCAAAAGGAGCCTTCAATAGCGCTGCTAGAACCAGGTTAAGACTCCAGATCGGAGGAAACTTCTTCGTTGGAGGAAAAGTTCGGAACAATCCTTTCATGAAATGTTTAATCAACCGGTCACTAAACAATGGAGTTGAATGTCTTTTCCGAGTAAATCTCGAAATGGCAGCCAGATGCACTTTTATCGATGAAAAAGACAAACCTTTTTGAGCCAGGAGTAGCAAGTATGGTAGAAGCTGCTCCGGTGTGATGTTAAGTGGATGTAAACATGGCTGATCCCCGCACCATATGCAGAATCTCTTCCATTTGTATGTATACGAAGCGTTCGTGGACGGCGCCCTTGCAGCTTGCAAAATGCGACGACAGTCCGATGGAATTGCTAACGTACCAAACTCGGAGAAATCAGGAGCCGGGCTGTCAGACTGAGGCTGTACGGGTCGTGGTGCCAGACCGCCCCTTTGTCCTGAGACAGTAGGTTCGGGATCCTCTGGAACCTCATGGGTTCCGCTGCTGAAAGATGGAGTAGATCGGAGAACCACACCTGTCTCGCCCAGTACGGGGCCACCAGGATCACCCGACATGGATATCTGTGGATCCATTGCAGCGTCCGACGTATGAGTGGAAACGGGGGGAACGCATGCAAAAACTTGTCCGTCCACGGGAAGGAGAACGCTTCCCCCACGGTGTAGTTGTTGGTCGTTCAATTCCCATTCGTGTAGTCGATTCATCTCTCTGCTGAGAGAGTCTGCTTGCACATTTTTTACTCCTGGTAAGTGGAACGCCAATAAATATATCCTTTGGCGGAGGGCCCAATGCCAGATCTCCTGGGCTTCGGTCCACAGAGTCCTGGAGCGAGTACCTCCCTGTTTTCTCAGGTAAAACATTGTTGTCGTGTTGTCTGTCATTATCCGTAAACCGGAACTCTTTATGCGTGGTAGAAAGGACTTCAGGGCCCAACGCACTGCCCTTAACTCCAGCACATTGATGTGAAGGCTGGACTCCTCCGATGACCACCGACCTTGAACTTGAAGGGAATCCAGATGAGCTCCCCATCCAGTCAGAGAAGCATCTGTCACCACTGTCATCTGGAACATAGGTTCCAGTAAGGGCATTCCTTTTGTAAGATTTTTGGAGATTCTCCACCACTGAGGTGCCTGCATGAGCTTGCTGTTGGTGGTCAATTTGTCCGACCAACGACCATGACTCTGTGCCCATCGATCTGTCAAGAATTCCTGAATGGGCCTCATGAAGAGACGACAATTGTTGATTAAGGGTATACAGGACGCTAAGGTCCCCAGCAGGGGCATGTACCTTCTTACTGACACTCTGGTGTTGACTTTCCATTCTGATGCTTTGTGTCGTAGTTTCATAACTCTTTTGACGGATGGTTTCACCAATCCTGACTGCGTCTGGAACTCCGCCCCTAGAAAGACCAAGGTCCTTGATGGCGTTAAGGAGGACTTTTCGAAGTTTATTGCGAAGCCCAAACGCTGTAGGAGGGACATAGTGGCATTCAGACTCTCCCGTGCCCTTTCCGGAGATAATTCCCTTACTAACCAATAGTCCAGATATGGGTACACATGATGACCTTCCTTCCTTAACCAGGCTGCCACTGGAGCCAAACATTTTGTGAACGTCCTGGGAGACGATTTTAGTCTGAATGGGAGGACCTTGAACTGATAGTGGGTTTGTCCGACGATGAACCGCAGAAATCTTTTGTGTCGTCGACGCATCGGGATATGAAAGTATGTGTCTTGAAGGTCTAGCGACGACAAAAAATCTCCCGGTTGTATCGATCGGATAACCTCTTGCAGTGTAAGCATTTTGAACTTTAGATACTTTAGCAGCTTGTTGAGAGCCAGCACACGGATGAAACAACGCCTTTCCAGACATTTTCGAGGGAAGTCGAAGAAGAAATACGCACAACCTAGCAAAAATAGTAGATACTCGAGGTAATCCCACAACTTTGGAAGACGGTTAAAATCTGAGGGAGCCGCGGGGGCGGGGCTACTTATAACCTCTACGTCCTAGTGGCGCAGGCATACGTGGCCCAAAACGACGTAGATAGGACACAAAAGTGTCAAAATTTTTCCTATGGAAAAGGTCTATATAATTTACCAAGGATTCCCAGCCTGACGACGGGGAATATTCTAAGCATGTGAATCCATGAAAGATCCAATGCTGGAGAACAGGTAAAATTCCTCTGCATAATTGGGGATTCCTAAAACTGGTGTTGTGCAAATTGCTTTTTTGAGTTCAGAAAATCGTTCCTCCATGGTCTCAGACCATTCAATCTTTTCTTTCGTCACTTGTGCTTTCTTTAGGGCCTGAAGCAAAGGCTTGGTGTAAGAGCTGTAGTCGAAGACCCATGCCCTGACATAATTGCACAGGCCTAAGAAGCTCTGCATCTGCTTTACTGTGTGTGGCTTGGCTGTATTTAGTATTGCTTCAGCTCTTTCTGGGGTAACTCTTTTCCCTTCATGAGAAATCAACTGACCTATGTAGAGCACTTCTCGTTGACAATATTGTAACTTCTCTTTGTCAACCTTATATCCTTTCTCAGCCAATATGGTCAATAGCTGAACAGAATCGCGCCTGCATTGCTCCTCTGTCGTGCTGCAAATTAAGATGTCATCCACATATTACAAGACAACACTTTCTAATGCAATATTGCTTAGGTCCATCTGCAGTACTCTGTTAAAGATAGAAGGAGACTCACAGTACCCCTGGGGTAGCCTCGTGCCTTTCAGACGCATCTGTTTGAACGTGAATGACGTCAGATCTTGTGAGTCATGGTGCAATGGGATAGAGAAAAATGCATTTTTCAAGTCAATCACTGTGAAATATTTTGCATCAACAGGTAAATTACATAGGATTGTAGCCAGTTTAGGGCCTAAAGGGAACTCGGCCTCAACAATATCATTTAACGGCCTCAGGTCTTGAATTAGCCTCCAAGACCCTCCCTTTGATTTTTTGATAGGATAAACTGCAGCATTGCATGACGCCTCTGACGTCACTAAGATGCCTTGCTCCATCATTGCAGAAATTGTCTTGAAAATTCCCTCATCTGCCTCCCTGGACATGGGGTATTGCCATGCTTTTGGTAGAATTGTTCCTGGCTTCAGTTTGATTTTTGCTTCTCCGACTCCTTTTGATAAGCCTACGTCATAGGGGCCTGTAGTCCATACTGAGACAGGCACCTGGGCCATGTCGTCATCAAAATATTCAGGATGGTTTTGTGCCAGCATCATTCTCTGAGGCACTTCTCTTTTGATCATTCTCACCCAAAAAGTGAGGTTCACCTCAACTGTTGTTTCTACCATACCTGCTTGCTCGTCAAACAGATTGTCATCAGTGACGCCAGTCAATCGGTACCCCTCTTCAATGGCGATTACTGTGCACCACTGTCTGCCTTCATCATCATAACCATCGATCAAAGCCATTTCCCCACGTACTGCAGCTGTGTGTATCACCAAGGGAAATACTTGACCCCTTTCCTTGTGCATAGGTATTCTTGGCCTGAACAGAAATTCGTCTGGGGTCCTCATAGTTTTTTCAGCAAGGCCTGGCAGCCCTGCCATCAGCACACGTACTCCATACGTGAATATTTCGGGCTCCAATGGTACAGCCCTCATAGGTGTGTGTCCTGCGTATGCTCTAATCATTTTGCATATGTTAGAATAGTGCATTCCTGGAGTTGAGCATACTATGCCCTCCTCCATGAACGAGATTGTCATATTTAATTTCGTCATTAGATCTTGACCCAAAATGTTTACTGGGGTTTGTCGTGAATATAATAGTAGCACATTCATTTCACATTCTCCTATAGAGACTGGAAGTTTGTTTGTAAAGGGAACACGACTTGTAGCTCCTGTGAAACTCTGAGTATTTATAGCATCGCCGGAACAAGGAAAACTTGCCTTCACGTATACACGAACGTGTTGCACCGGTGTCAACAAGGAAGGAATATTCTTTATCACCTATAATGACATCCGCCCTTGGTTCCCGGTTTGCCACTGATAGGATAGAACACATCAGGGTTCCCAGTGAGCTGTCCTAGTCCATATATAATTTTGTTCCCCCTTGTGCGAATGAACTTCCCCCATCATCAGTACTATTCCTCATTCCAGGGTTCGCAGCCTGTCCTGTACTTACTGTCTGTGACAGTTGCATAGGCGACTGTTGAGACTGTCCTTGTGGAAAACTCATCAAATTCTGAGGTTGCAAGTATTGCTGTGCTCCTGGCGTTTGCTGTTGCACCGTGTGATTCTGTGCACCTCCCTGCTGTAGAAACGCAGATGGATTCACCATGCCTGCTCCTATTCCTTGGCCGTTCTGCATCATGCCTTGATTTCTGCATGTGCGCGCTAAATGTCCTGTCATCCCACACAACCAAAATACTGGCGGTGGTCTGATCATTTGCCCATTTGACATGTCTTGGGTGCCATTTTGCATGTTTTGAAAACCTCTTTGATTATTCTGAAAACCTCCCTGATTACTCTGCCATCCTCTCCCTCTAAATCCTCTTCCCCTGGGGTAAAACCCAGTATTGCCCTGATTACTCTGCTGTGAATTATTGACTTGCTGCATGCTCGATTCAGCTCTGCTAGTTATCATGGCTCCTTCAAGAGCATATTTTGACTATTTCTTCTGTACTAGTTTTGCTTCTTCACCCTTTCGTGCAGCATCCGTTTTGCGATTCTTTTCTTGCAGCAGCCTGCAATAGTGTGCGATCGTCAACTGTATTTCCGACCATGGCTTGGCCTCCATTCCCACCAATTTCTTGAGCTGTTTCTGTACTAGCTCTGGCAGCCCTTGACATAATATATGGTAAAATACAGGTATAGATTTCCCCCAAGATTCACGAGTCTCGAGCACCCATGTGTCTTGAAAATTCTGTATGGAAATTAACAGGTCTTCCGACTCCTTCATTTTACGTGTCATGATAGCTCCCATGTCGGAAGTATCTGGGTATAGCACTCATAGTGCTTTCCATACGGCTGCTCTACAATTGTTAAGTGGAGCTCCGTCATGCATGGTATTGACTGTAGTTACACCAGGGTACCCTGCCCGTGTCCACACATTGTCTGCTCTATCACCAAGTATGGCGATTAAGAGACCTTTGATATCCCCTATGGCTAACGTGTTCCCTCCTGTAATTTTTTCTAGCTCGTGTATCCATTTTCCGGCTCCCGATGTCAACATTGGAAGCTTGTTTTTCAGGTTTTCCGGATCCATGTGTGGCCATGGAATATATTGTGGTCTCGCCCCTACTTTCTCGATCAACGGAAATTGAGATGCATAGCCCTCTCTCTCTTCCCTCATTGTTCTCCTATCGATTGCAGGGGTAATGTTCCCGCATGGCCGCCTGCTTGGCAATGTCCTTAGCCGGGTCACATTGGGTGGTGGAGACACCCTCCTCTGACCGTGAGATACTTCTTTGCGTCAATCTGACTGTGTAGCTAAATCTGACCCCCCAGGTACAGGCTCACTAGTATCTGACCATCTTATCCCTTTTCCCCTTGAGAGTCGTCTTTCCCATCTCCTCTCTTCCTCCTTTCCCTCACGCTCTTCTCTTTCGGTGTCAGGCATTGTCTGCCCCCAACTTGGCCAACTTCTTGCGTCCTCTTTGCTCCTGCTTATTTCCAATCTATCTAGGGACAGTTCTCTATTCCCACTACTTCGGGAGACATCCTCAGTGTCATAAAGTTGAGTGCTCTCCAGGCGTTCGTCTTCCCCCTCCCCTTGGGGTACTAGTTCTAGCCCCATTTCATCATATATCCTATCGATCGTTTCTCCGATGCTTCTGGTGTCGAAGTCATCTTCAATATTTGCTCTAGATGTGCCTGGTACCGAATCGTACTCAGGAAATAATTCTTCTATGTCCTTCCAGTCCAACACTGGATCAGGTTTTTTAACCTCTCTTTCCAGATATTCGAGATCACATGCTCTCTGCCTTCACTTACGTTCTACATCATCATTGAATTATCTGCGCTTCCTCGCTTCTTCTCTGACCCTTCTTCCTCTTTCTTTGATTCTCTAGGTTCATTTGCCCTTCGGATTTCCTCATCCCTTCATCTCTTTATTCTTTTCTCTCGTATCCTTTGCTCTTCCTCTAATCTTCACTGCTCCTGTCTGTCTCGATCATTGGCTGCTCTCTGGTTACGATCGTGCTGCTTTTCTTGCTCTTCGCGATATAACTGTTCTTGCCTCTGTCTATCTTTTTTCCTTATTCTTTCGTCTCTCTATCCTTTTTCTTTCTCCTTTCTCTGTACATCATCTAACTTCTCCTTTTGTTTCGCGTCATGAATGCCTTTGCCATCGAGTTTCAATAAAATCTGCCCTCCCAACCATTCATTCTTTGCGAATGCTATCTCATCAGTCCTATCCTTGCTTCCGTTTCCATCTTTTGCCTTCTCTCTCTATATCGAGAGATGTGCCTGCCTGTGTCTGGTCTCTTCTCTCGTCATTGCATCTCTCCTTGTCCCTCTGGACTTTGGAGGTGATATCTCTATCTCTATCTTTATCTTGATTTTCATCACTACTTTGCGTAGCTGACTCATATGCTGGGTTGCCATACCCCGTGGCTGCTTTAAGTTCCCTGAGTTGGTATAACCCTTCCTCTTTATCATTTTCAGTTTCAGATGGGGCGGGTGGCGCTGAGGGTTTCTCACCCCCATCTGTGCATACATTAAGTATCCAGTCTGATGTCGGTTCCTCTTCCTTGTCTTGTTGATACATTTTCCACAATTGTAGACTAGCTAGGCGTTTGTCTAACGTTTTGCCCATGTATGTGGCGTGCAAGTATGTCATCAAATGTTGCAAAACAGCTTTAGATAATGACCCGCTCTGTGGCCACGGCATAAACATTTTGTGGGTGGTTCCTTTAACCCATTCTGCACTGTACTTTTTCAGCTTAGGTGCATGTTTCGGCAACTGTTTGCACAGGTGTGCTAATGGAGTTATGTCTTCCATGCTTAAATCTGTTTCCTTTCTCTTTATATAACACTTGTCAACGCTTTACGTGGCTGGAACAATTCCAAAAATAAGAGCGAGCACCAATCACTGCAAGCTCCAACCCCATTTTTTCCACAAAATGTTATATCTTCTATTTTACTCAATAAACATCAATTTGTATACTACAATATCTCAGTTATTTAATCGCGTATATCTTATGTCAGTTCCTCTAAGGAAAATGTTGTCTTGTGACGTCACAACAAACAACACGTAAGACAGACGTTAACAGACTAGACGAACTCCAGCTGGCCACATATACCTCTGCCTCTAATACTCTTACCCCGACATGGAGTTTAAACCCATCCCTTTCACAAAAAAACGTCTTTAATCGCTGTGGTAGCCTATTCGTTCCCCTTTATTTGGGACCCTGGATTCAGGTTTCTTCTAGCCGCTTGTATTAAAAATGTAGGAATTAGGCAAATCCTCTCAATTCTCGGGTGTCTTCTAACCTTTCTCTTCTCGGATGTCCACCCTGGTATCCTCTCTCTGTCTACTTAATTATTCTTGAGTCATTATTTCCTTCCCTATATATATATTCTTCTCTACTTTTGGCTATATTTTGTTTTCCCGCCTCCCTCCGTTACCTTTTCCCCTTACTTGTTGTAAGGTATATACTTTTTGCCAAAGCATTAGTCTTTTTCACTCACCGTTTGCATTTTTCCTCTCTGGATCCTCGGGATCACCGCCTTCGTCTCCGCCTTCTCCGGCTTTTCTCCCGCTCAGCTGCCTGTAGGAGTGGGAAGGGGTTACGTGGGGAAGCACAGGTCCCATCAGACCTCGTTCTGCAGATTTTTATTTTTACTCTACCACTGTCTACGGGGAGCTTCACGGTCTACTCAGCCAAATGGCAAAGGACTTGTGATATTACCGAGGACCTAGAGTTACTTTATGTCGACAGTCAATGGGTGTCTTTGTCTAATCGATAACCATCCTCTGCTACCAAGTGTGCTCCGAGACCCCTAACCAAAGAGTCAGGGTTTGCTCGGAAGCACTTTAAGACAAGATAGCAGCACCCATGAGATGGATGGGGGTGAAGATATATACTTCAACACCAATCAATAAGGACAACTCAACGGTTTGGCAAAGGGAGTCCGTTTAATGACAAGTACAAAAAACGGGGAGTCATGAATATCAGCAAATGCTGCAATCTTCCTTCTTGCTTCAACTGCAACGATCTTCACAAAAATCATAGCATTTATACTGAAAACTCGTCATCATTGACGTGTAACACTTAAAAGTTGACATGCAATTCTATTGGTTAGTAAAAGGTAACTTTTTCATAGGTACTATATCTGTATATGGTAACGGATTGAGGGGATTGGGTAAACACTGTCAGGTGGGCATCGAAGCCCTTCTTTCAAAAATGGCTACTGCAGACGTCACTAAAAGTATGACGTCCTATTGGTTCTACTAACTATATTACCCTACATTATTTGGTCCATTGTGATTGGGTTGGCACCAATGCCATGCATACTTTTCCACTTTGCTTAGCAGCACACAGAATGGTCGGCCAGGTAGGGGGTGCCCTTAGTTACCCGGCCTTACTCCAGTCATTGTTACAATCAATCATCCCTTTAGTAGCCATGTGTCAATTATTTCACTGTGGTTGGCCTCGAGACTGCATCTCCTGTCTGGAAAAAATTCTGATATCTTCACTTGGCTTGGTGCCATGCGTAGGTGTGAGCCCTCGCTTCGTCTTGCTTGGCTGGTCACGTGCTTCGGACACTGTGAATTTGCCTCTTTTCCATCAATTTGTGTATTTGATTTTCGTTTCACCCACCACCTGCCTTCGTCTTCTTATCTCGACCTTTCAGAAGCAGGATATTCTGTTCTTAGTTTCAATTAAATGTAGCTACTGCTTGTCTCTTCTATTGGTACTACCTTGGCTTTCCTGGCACAAGCTGCCTCTGCTGAGATTCGTTTTCAGCCATCTCTTCTCGATTTTGCTAAATATGAAGCCTTTTCTCGTGTGTCCTTTAGAAACCCTTGGATTTATTCTGCTTTTCGTGCAAAAGTGGAAATACACTCATATAATGTGCTTCGTTGAGGTAGGTATGTATAGCACTATCTTTCTACTAAGCATAGCAAGCCACACAATTTTCTTAACTTTCTTGCGGTTCCAAGCATATGTACAGGTGTAAACTGGTCAAATATCTTTGCCATGCTTACAGCTTAAGCTTCTTCCATTTGACATCGCCCTTACTCTTTAGGTTCACAATATCCTTGTTCATGGCGTTTCGTCTCTTTGCATCATTCTCTGGTCGTCATTTCTTCTATATGTGAGTCAGTCCGGGTTCTCGTGACGTCACCATTCGTCTTCCATTAACAACTTTTTGGTTTCTTCAAGGACTGTACTTAGACGATCTTCATTTCGTTTCATTTGTTGATAGGTTTTTCTCAATGGATACCTTACTGTCCATGGTTTTCTGGGTATTGGTACTTCAATAGGTGCTGTTCTTCTGATAGGTACTAGATAGAGCCCTACTGCGGCTCGCTGCTGGTATATTTGCTCATCATACGTCACATATTTCAGTGTGAACGTTCCTGGTACTTCGAAATGGGCAGTTGGAGTGCAGGCTTTATTTGGGACCTCCTCTACACGAGACACAAGATGGCAAGTCTGTTTTTTGTGGGAGGAGGTTCCAGAGTCTGGGGGCATAGACAGAGAAGGCCTGTCTTCTGGTTCTTTCCTTCCTGCACTGGCAGAGTTAAAAGTCTGCACATGTCCTTACTTCTGGTGGATCATAGGTTTCTAGTGATGCTGAGCTTCTCAACAGGGTAACTTGGGGACTTGAGGGCAATGGCCTTGTATATGATGCAGGATGTGAGAGTGATATGTGCAGTGACATTCAATGAGAGTCGGGTGATGTGGTTGAATTTGCAGCGTCCTTTGATGAGGTTGATAAATTGAGTACCATTACATTGGATAGTAAAAATAATAACTTAGAAGTTAGAAACGGCAGGAATCCATCATGAAGCATATATTTTTAAATTAGGAGCTTCAGGTATTATATACAAGGCATTGCCATCATGTGCTCAAGTACTAACACCACTTTCAGTCATTGCCATTATAATGAGAATGATCCAGGTAGTGTTCATGTGCATCACAAAGTGAGCCCAGCTCTGTAGAATGAATGCATTGCCATTTTATACAGAAATGGCCTCTAATTGCTCATTAATAGACTCACAAAATACACCCCCACCCCTCAGACAAGGATTAAAATAAAGTGTTCACTGAGTTTGCATTGGAAGCAGGCTTTCTTGGTTGTGGCAGCAAAGACCTTAGAAATGTGCTATTATAAATTGTTTCATTAAAAGTCGGCAGATCCCATGCTACCCTGAGAACTTGCTCTACAAATCACAGGGTGTCTCTCGTAACCCTAGCGGGGTTAACCTAGTGGTCACGTTGATGGGTTTTGAGCACTGTCAAAACCTACACAACCATCAACCAAGAAGAAAACTTTATTTTTTGTATTATTAGTTTATGAAACAAACAGTGATCCTGTGGAGGTGAACGCACGTTTTAATGGACAAGCGCAAATGTACATTGGGTATGTAGTTACACTTTTTTTAATGTTCGTCCCATCAGATAGAAGCACCTTATTACACATTTGTATGTCACAGTGCCACTGATGTTTGATCTGACCACCTGTCTCTAGATGTGTATTTGAAACTGTGGGCACCAGTGGACTCTGACACCAGCCCCGTCAAAGTTCAGGCCTGCGATCTGGAGATTACACAACAGTACAGGATGTTCTTGCAATGATAGATTAACCTATCATACAGGCTATTAACTATGTATTGTTTCCCTTTGTGCCAATATGCCATTTTGGACAGATATTAGACAGAGCATGTACTGAGATGGAAAATGGGTTTAGTTTCAAGGAAATCTTTTCATTTGGAAGTGCTAAAAGCATTACACTGAAACCCCTCTAATTGACTATTCCCTACAGCCTGTGTCAGGAGTGAATCAAATTGGATGCGGAGGCCTCCTTTGCAATTGAGAGATGCAAAAAAGTACTCTGCTATCACACCCCCCCACACCCTTGCTTATTGCTACCACAATTCATATTCATACATGTTCTCCAGGCTTGCACGTGTGCTTTATCAGTACAATTGCTGTTCTATGCTATACCTATTTTCATGTATTTATTTTGTTGTAATGCCCTTGTATTGATTCATTTGGGAAGTTAGGGGTGTTGCCAAAAAACTGTTATTTACTACGATGGCAGGACCTTTGTAAGAGGTTGGCAATTTTGGCAGGAATATTTGGCATCTTGGGCACCTGACAGGGCCTTCTTTGGGACGATCCTAATGGCACAGTGCAGAACATGACAGAGTTGTCTGTAATCGAGTATGCTTTGGCACCAGAGAAGCACGGGCACCACATGTTGTTTGCATTTAAGAGAGGAGTCTATGCTCAGCGCCTGCTACAGAAATGCAAGTGTATTCTGCAGCTCAGATGTTTGGCTTCTTTTGGGGACAAAACACCTCTTCGTCCCTCCGAGGTCAAATAATCGAATGCCACTACATCATTACAGTTAGTGACAATAACATATGTTTCTAAGGTGCTTAGTAATGGGAACAGTGCTGGGAAAATACACACACTAAAAGTGTTTCTGATTTTTATACCTATTACTGCAAATAACTCAAAGTACAAGTTTTATACCATTGTATTGCATGTCTCCCCACCCCAAACACCAAGAATACCTCTAAATGTACATATGTACATATATATCTAGTGCTGACAAGTGCAGTCAGCAGTAGGCGTTCGGCGGTGTGGAGATGGGAAGGAAGAAGCAGCAGAGGTGATGCATAGCGCCAGTGCTTTAAGTGGGCCGGGGCCAGCCGAGGCTGGGCCGTGACAGTCTCCTAAAAGTGGGGTTGAGCTGGGGCCCTGCCCCGGTCCCACCACAACATTGGCAGGACACACTATCCCACTGCGGCCAGAGCTGACAGAAGTGCCAGCTAGCCACATCTGGCACTTCTGTCAGTCACTGTAACTTCCTCTGGTGACCCCTCGCACGAGGGGTCACCAGAGGAATTTACTGTCCCTTTGTTTCCTCATCCCCCTCCCCAGGTTACTGAGGCGTCTTTAATCCTCAGCGAACCTGGGGACTCCTTGACATATTTCGAGGTTTATAAAAGATGGTTTGAAAAGTACACCATTCAAGCCATCTTTTATAAAGCTTTGCCGACGGACAAAGACGCCTTGGGGTTTGTCCGTCGGCAAAGTTTTATAAAAGATGGCCTGAATGGTGTACTTTTCAAGCCATCTTTTATAAACATAGAAATGTTTTAAAAAGATGGCTTGAAAAGTACTCAAACCATAAGGTATGAACACAAATATATAAATGGTATATATTTGTATGCGTACCTTACTAGGGTTTGTTTACTTTTCAAGCCATCTTGAAGTACACAAACCATAGTAAGGCACGCTAACAAATATATAACTGTAACCATTTATATATTTATGTACGTACCTTAAAATGGTTTGTATACTTTTCAAGCCATCTTTTATAAACATAGAAATAGGTTTTTTTCATTGAATAGATTTTCCATGGTATCAGGTAATATTATCGCCACCAAAAATATCGCCGTACATATGGTCGTCGGGAACGGCCATAGGCGATATTTTTGGTGGGGATAATTTATGGGGTAAATGGATGGGGGGTTGCGGGGGTGTCCCCCGCTCCCTTTTAAAATATATGGGGGTTGCGGGGGTGTCCCCCGCAGGTTCCATGGGGTAATAGCGCCGCAAAAATATGGCGAAACATTTGTATGACGATATTTTTGCGACAATATTATCACATGGAACCTTTTCCATCTAATTTTTTCCCAAACAATTTGTTTTTCATCTAATGTGGTTTAATACCACTTTCCATCGAAAACCTGTATAACGAAAAAATTACAAAAATTCGTTATGCAGGTTTTCGATGGATAGTGGTTTTAAACCACATTAGGTGAAAAAAGAATTGTTGGAAAAAATTCGATGGAAAATCTATTCAATGAAAAAAATTGATGGAAAGGCTAGTAACCCATTTTGAAGATTACAAATATCATGCATTTCCACAAAACCATAATCAATGGCTTGTAGGCTGTCTTTCAAGACTTAATCATAACAAAAGATAATGTGAAATGGTAACCTTTTACATCGTTTCACAAAGGCATGCTTTATGTGATGCGAGTGAAATGTGACATCCCCCCCAAAAAAAGTATTTAACACACCAAATGCGGACATATGAATACTACTATCGAGTGCACAACTTTATTATATCAACATATTTTGATTGTCTTCAAAGAAGACAGCTTTGGCCAGCAACTAGTTTTGCTGTATGTGCTTTCAGTATAAAAATGCTCCTTTTCAATCCCTTTTCCAAAACAAAGTTTCTTAAATGGAACAATAATTTAAACAAAGAGCGTGATAAGCCCTAACTTTGAGGCTCCATGGGTCTGATGGGCTGCTGGGGTGGTGGGCAGGAGGTATTTGTCTCTAGAAGGGTTGGGAGCTGACAGCACGGCCTCGCTAAAACAGGCAGGCACAAAGAAAAGTCCTGTGGCTGGGAACAACCCAACCTTCGCTACTTATACACATGGCAGCATGTAGCTGCAGGGCACCCAAGAGCGCAGGGCTCAGGGCGACAGCATAGAGTGCCCATGTCTCAGGCCTGCTCTTATGCCACATACAACAGAAAAAGGAAGACAGAAAAAGAAAGGAAAACGGTGCAGAAAAGGAACAAATACGAAATGGGCTTCGTTGATTAATGAATTGAACTGGTCGACACACTTGAAGGCGTAAATGATTTATAGGAGAAGACACCCACCAAGAAAAAGTGTGGCAAGAGAAGAAAGAAACAAGCAGCCCCCCTTTGGACACATGGTAACGAAAGCAAAAGCATGAGAGTGAATCAGGGAATGAGTCAGATAACGAAAGGGGGAACCAGATGCCGACGGTTGTGCCCAAAACAACTACAAAGTCCATTCTGACAGATTAATTGACAGATAGGAACGGGCTGAGCACAGTAGCGGAGGATAAGACAGGTGACTGTCCTGGAAGGGCCTTTCACATCCTGGCAATTACATATCTTTTTGGATAACAGCGACTCTGCTCCTCTGCATAGTTCGTATATTCTGTATATATTGAGCATTATTCCCCAGTTGAAGGTTGTGACATCAGCTGATACTGCAATGAAGGATTTCGTATTCACTTATACTCGGGCAGATTGCAGAGCTAATATTGGAATATGCCACCCAATTTCTCAAAATGGGATTCTCCATAGAAAAAACAGTGCTGACACAGGAGGACCTCAGGCCTAATATGCCTGACTCTACATTTATTATGGTGACTGTTAGGTAAAAATTTGAGTAGTCACACTGTGTGAAACTACACAACACTTATCTGCTTGGTACTAGGTAACCCACCTTTTGGTATAGTTCTGTACTACACAAGTTGGTAGTGTGACTGAGCAGCCAGGCCTATCTCAAGAGGTGTAAGCGTGAGCTGTAGAGCTGTAGCAATGAAACTCGTATTTACAAGTTACCAAGTGACACTTATACTCAAGGTTTCTGTTATAAATAGTTATTTATTTATTTAACATACATTTTTAAATAAGCATTCCTTAAAAAGGGCATTTTATGTAGCAATCAAATATACTTTAAAATACTTTTCAGGATCTGCACAAGTTAGTGGATACTCTTTGGATATGCTTTTTACACAATTCCTACACCCGGAGGTGACTTCATTCACAAGGACAGTAATAGCATTCACACATCACTAGTTATACTTTGCAGATTCTGAGGTTGCAGAAAGGAAAGGTTAAAGAAGGAAAAAGGTTAAACAATTTATCAAGGCATGTGAGTATACTTCAATCTTCCGATGAAGTCTAGACAAGCCTTTCCCGGCAATAACAGTCTAAAACAAGTTACCACCCATGAGGAACAGCAATATCAAAGTCAATGGACCAGAGGAGTCTGCAGGGAGCCAGGACAGCCAAAGTCAATTGGAGCACAATCTATGGAACTGAGGCACTTCTTAGATAATAAAATTCTTGCACAAAGTTAGAGAGTTTGTAGAAGCCACTTGTAGGGTCGCACGTGAAGCCTGTGAAAAGCAAAGTTAGAACCAACTCTAAGTAAGCCAATGCAAGTCTCAACTGAGAAGAGCACAGCTAAAGATACAATGAGGTAAGAACCCCACGTCTCAACAGTACCTTGGTTTGAAGTGGTCCAACTGGATTCCATCCTGTTGCAGCGGTGCAGACCCTGGGTTCCTGAGTCTCAGTCTTGGGGACAAGAGGGAGGACATCTGGAGGGCTCCTGCAGCAGCAATTTGAAGGTCTTCGGCAGCTAGAGGCTCTTTTCGGGTCAGCAGCACTTCGTGGTTTCAGCGCTTGCTAAACAGCACCACTGCGGATCTCGGATACCGGTTGGGCTGCCTTCACTCCCTGGGTCCTGCACTCCTGTGAGGGGACTTGAGCTCAAGTCATCCTGCTTCTGGAGGGTCCTTAACTCCTGGAGTTTCTGGACTGATTTCAGATATTGCACTTGACTACCGATTTTTTGACCCCTGGCACTCGGTTCCTGCAGCAGCAAAGAAGTACAGCCAGTCGGGGAAGATGGTCCAGTGGAGTTGGTCCCGAGATCAGTTGGTCCCACTAACCCAAGGGAAGAAGAAGTTGTCCGTTCCGGAGCTACTTTTGTCGATTAGAAAAAGGAGTTTCAGCACAGCATCAGGGCTTCACCAGGCAATTCAAAGGTCCAGGACGATGCAGCAGGCTTTGTTCAAGGTTTCTTCGTCGGGTGTTTCTCCCAGTGGTCGACTCTGCCTCTAGTCTCAAAACCCTCGCCTTTTAAGCAGGTTTCTCCCATTCATGCAGAGCCTAGGCTGTCAATCACACAACAGGGTGGTTAGCCAGCCAGCCAATCAGGACTGGTTGCATTTAGGCATTCCTAGAGACAAAGGACAGGGGAGTTTCGGAACCTCCCTCAGATCCTGCCTTTGCAGACACGCTGGAGCCTGAGGCGGGCTTCAGGGCTGATGTCCTCCAAAGGCAAAATTAACAAAGGGCTGAAACCTGGCTCGACGTGCAGAGTAAAACCCAAGAAAGATCTCACAACCAGAAAATGGTGAAAAAATAAGACCGGGCCATTTTGACAAAATAGTCACCCATCGGTGCTATACTGCAGCTGAAGATTCAGACTGCGGTAGATAAGCACAATGGTAGGAACTTTCAGCTGAGTGTGGCACATGCTAACAGTCATAATCCTGTCTAGATGTGACGCAAGCTAAGGTTAAGACTTTCAGCAAAGTGTGGCACATGCTGACATTCACAATTCTATCTAGAAGTGACGCAAGCTAAGGTTGAGAATTGTATACGAGAGCCAGCCTACCCAGAAGCAGAGTGAGGGAGTTGGGGGGGCCCCAAGTCCCTGCCCCCCGAATGTACATTATATTTGACTGCTGATACTGCTGTCCACTGCACAATGGCTACAAGCCTTTCTTCTGGCCAGAGTTTTCTTTTGTCTTTTTCTACTTTTTTTGCAACCCTGAAATTGCACTTGGGCATAACCAAGAAAACACGGACTGGAACCAGAGGAATGGAATTGAGAAATAGACTGGGAATCTCTCTGCCCAACTGAGATGAAAAACCCAACAGCCAATCCACCAACCCAAGACAGACCCTAATGGGCATGGTGGAGCAACAGAAAATGAACTGAGAGGGAGAAAGGACTACAGGGGAGACAGATAGATCACCTCCAAACTCTGGGAAAAACAAAACTTACCAGCTAAGGAAGAAAGGCATCTGACAAACAAGCAGCCTGGGCACATGGCTGCCGCACCACAAATGGAGATTTCAAAGGGGCAGAGCAAAAGCCTTATGTACGCCTACCAGGGAAAGCCACAACCCCTGGAGGAATTGCTTAGCCAAAGATTGGCCCTGGCGAGCATGTGACCAGGTGGGGCAATGGGAGCCAGGAGGAGTGCTGGAACAGGGAAGACTGAGCTATAAGAGCCCAACCAACACAGTTGAAATTGAAAGGTGTTCAGGTGAAGTTAGGTGGAGCATGGTGGACCAAGAGACCACGAGGGTGCATGGTGGAGTGGAGTCCTGAGAAGATTGTGATAGTGTTCTGAGAGGTAAGGTATTGTGTATGAGAGAATGGTACAAATGGAGTGTACTGTGGTGAGGGCTGTGTGAAACATAAGTGGGAAAGAGAGATGGGGAGAGGTTTAGGTGGATTTAGAATGGGAGCGCGAGTAACAGCAAGTGATAGAAAGTGTGTGGCAGGAGATTGGGAGAGGGAGTGAAAGGTGGTAATAGGACTAGTAGTGGGGAGAGTAGAGAAGAAAGAGGAAGATAATTGAGGGATTCGGTGGAGAGAGTGTGTAGGATCAGGAGACAGAAGAGCCAGGAGGGGCGTTTGAGGGGAGAATTGAGAGGTGCAGGATGCAGGTAGTTAGTGAGCGATAATGGAAAGAGTTGGGGGAAGATGGGCAGGTAGTGCGAGGGTGATAGAAGAGAAGGAGAGGAGAAGTAAAGGGGGAAGGAAAAGAAGTAAGAGGAGAAAGACATGGTACATGTAAAGAACGAGAGAGGCATAGAAGATCATGGAGGGAGGCGAGAGAAGACAGAGATAGAGACGGCGAGGGAGAGTGTGAAGGGGAGACTAGAAGAGAAACCCTGCTGACATTGAGCAGTTAAAACAGGACATACGTATCCCTTAGAAAACCCAAGCGGGAGATAGAAAGAAAAGGCTATCACCTTTATTTTTTCATGTCAGGATAAGGAAAAACCTAGACAGTAGGGGTTACTGTGATTTAGAATACATTGGGGACATCCTAGAGGTCAGGGGCGACTGGGCTAGGGTGGAGGGAACCCACATGGAGGTTGAGAGAGCAGTAGGGGTTCCCTTAGTTTCAAGTCCCCCAGTCTTCCCACACCAATTGTCTACAATGTCAGTAAAGCACTGTAAACCTGCTCCCTTTGTCTTTGGACTATTGTGACCATCTGGATAAGATGAGCATGGTAGGGAGACAATAAAAGAGAGATAACAGCCAACGCAAACAAATGTTCTCAGGCCCAGGCCACCCCTGTTCCCTGAAGGCCTGTGTGTGTGTTCTTGGCATTGAAGGGACATCACTGCCCGCTACCCCATTCTGAAGAGCAGCTGCCAGAAATGTTTAAAACAAAAAGAACTGTCTGTGTGCAAGACCTCACTCAATCAACCCACAGCCAGCAAGATAAACAGCCATTGTCAGACTGCATATAGGCTCACCAGAGCAGGACACTTTTCCAGCCCCACCAGACCTTATGGGACCACATGCAGCCCTAGCTTGCAGCACCTTCCAGAAGGGCCCATCAAGGAGGGACGCTTTCCTCACCAAGCCAGCCACTGCTGCCAGCCTATGCCAGCATCAGCAAGCCTTGAAGACCAGATTAAAGCCTGGTAAATACTTCATGAGATACAGAAGTACAGTGGCGGCTGGTGACTTTGAAAGGTGGTGGGGCGTACATTTATCAGGGTGAACTTTGAAGCGAACGAGCGCAGCAAGCGAGCCCAACCCACATCAAGTGTGGTGCGGGGGGTTCCCCTGCAAACATTTTGGAAAAAAGGCTTGCGAATGTGCAATTTACGGTCCAAACTCACACATATAGTCTTAAAAGCATTAGGTTTTAGGTACTAATGATGGTACATTATTCTCATGTGTGCAAGTGTGATGGGGTATTTTACAGCAGCTTGTATTGAGAATAGCTGGTACTATGGTGTATGCTAAAGAAATTCATTATATAGATGTCCAGTAATGATGGAAACACATCATTTTGTCATGCTGTTACTGGCATTCATATGCATTCATCCTCTCACTAAGGTGGGATTTTAGGCATTATGTGAAAGGGGTGTCTGCACATCGGGTGTCTTGGAAGAGTTTGGTCATTAAAGGGAAATGGAAATGATTATCCAACAGACTGGTCAAGAATTAGATTGAGTCGCAATATGCTGGATGGGACAAAGGATTATAGACATTGGCCATAGGTAAGAGAATAGAAAGCTGCTCTGCAGACCAATACGTACTGGTGCATGGCAGTAGACGAGAAACAAAGCTCACCTAACCTCGCAGAGAAGGAAAGCAACTGGCAGAGGGCCACCCTGGTATATGTGGGATGGCCATCGAAGCACTACCCAGGAGAAACTAGGCCTGTGTGAACGTCAGTTCTTAAATGCCATATTACAATAACACCTCGTCTGATACATTAGTAAAGCGCCATGTGTCTATTCTTTTCCCTATTTATTTGCCCGTCTATGGGCATTGCATAATTATTTAACCAATCAAATCACATTGACCTAACAGGCATTAATGCAACTTTCACAAAACTATGCACAAGAACATAATATTGAAACCCGCTCTTCAATAATTCCTGGCCATTGCCAGCAGAATACGAGTACTAGTAGGTACATAAATGCCTACAAAATGATAACCTCCAAAGACTAATGGCTCATTTAAAAATCACACTCAAAAGGCTGGTCTGTGGACACAAACGATCATTTAGGGACAAACGTACCTTTACATACAAACATGCCTGCCAATACAACTAGACCTGCAGAAAGGATTCGGGCCAGCATGGAGCAGCGCTCTTCCGGCAAGACAATTTTTACCAGGAACACAGTTCCGTCTTGTTTCGCCCCAATTCCTTCCCAGCCTGTGGGTACTGTGAGGGATTCGACCATCTACATGGGAAGAGTGCGCTCACCTGTTTTCTTTTGTTTGTTTAAAAGAATGAATGATGGGAGATAAACCTCTGAAAATATGTCGGACCATTCACGCACATATTTTCCACGCTCTCTGCACATCAGAAAAATAGTCATGTACTCTAGGAGGACACAGTTTACCAGCGCCGCCCTCCCCTGTCATGTGTAGTTGACACCTGACAGCCGCGGGTACAACAAAAGCCTTTGGCGGTGGGCAGCCTGATTAGAATTTCAAGGCCCCATGGATTTGCATCTCCATTGTCAAACGTTGTTGGTGGCGGCGAATACTGAAGAAAGTTAATTAGCAGGCCTCAGGGAAGGCCTTGGTGCAGGAAGTGACAATTGAGACCAGACAACAACACCTCTATGTAATGCAATGTGTCAACTTGGTGCTAACACCCCTCCTTGGTATGAAAGGGCAGTGAATGTCCTGTCTGGAACCACTCCTTTCAGAGCAGGGAAGTATGTGAATTGTAGGAGACTAAAGTCTGCCTGCAACCCCCTACCTCAAAGAAGGCCCATGTTGTGCTTAAGCACTGCATAGGGCTCAGTTAATTAGGGAGACACTTTGCTAAAGAGCAGACAAGAAGATGGGTGGGATTTAGAAGTATATGTTGTCTGTTCCCCTGTCTGTTGGCAAGCGCTCTGATTCTGACCTGAAGCCTCACTGAAGATTGTTGGTGGAGATCTAGGATTGGCTCACTTAAGTTAGGCTTGGCCTACACCAATCCCTGTGCCCTGTTTGGTTTTAAAAGAGGGCCGAGCCCCTCACTGATCAGATCATCTGAAAACTTCAAAAGGAGTAAGAAGAAGAACTCATTTGGACCCGAGCTGAAGGTACAGTCTACCTTACATCTTCCGCCAGTGAAGGAAGTCCTGAAGTTCCAAAAGGGAAGCAAGATCCCTCCCTAAACATCTCCGAAAGAATAGAGGGAGATACCGGACTCAGAGGACCCATCCAGCAGCTCCAGAACCGGTACCCAGCCAGCACACACTATGCCCTGCTAGGTTCTGACAGCAAGCTTCCTAGGTGGGAAGTGCCAGAGAGTCTCTGGATAAAGGACAAGGCTGTTGCCTGCTAAAACCCTCCTGAGCCTTGGCCCGCCCGCCTTGAAAGGACATGAACCCCGCGAAGAAGCTAAGAGGAGTGCCACACAAGCATCCTCCAGTGTCCATCTTTTTAAGGACAATTTCGAGAGAGTTGAGTCCTCGAACCGCATCAGGTGCACCACTGACTGTTGTCATGCTGCAGTTACCAGAATAGTCAAAGACGTAATCACGTAATCACTAAGACACCTCGACCAGCATTCCATATCTGCCAAACAGCATAGAGACAATGATTCTTGTGCCTGAGCTGCCACGCCGGACAGCCTGCAGACATCCGTCCATCTGCGCTAGCCGAACTGCTTGCCGCCTGGTACCCGCAGCTGTCTTCCGCCACTAACTCTATCTCACGGGCTGCGAAGCGCCCTGGAACCACCTCGACGCTGTCGAGGACCACTTTCTGGGCTGTGTATAAGTCAGTCTGATCCGGGAACTCAGCTGATGCAAACTCATCCAGCTTGGGCAGACCTTTCAGATCTGCGCCTACCTGGTCCTGCACCTCAGGTTCCTGCACTGCACTAGGCAAGTATGTACCATCCTATGCCAACCTACACATGGCACACTATGAGGTTGAGCATGCATAGCAACACCCATCTTTTACCACACACAACAATGTTGAATACTGGGGAAGGTATATAGACAATATTATTATGATTTGGAACAGAACTGAAGAGCAATTATTGGAATATTATCATCATCTCAATACCAATACATACAAGCTGCAATTAACCATACAACAAAGCCAAACCAAAGTAGACTTTTTGGATCTTCATCTATATATTCAAGACAATACATTCCACAGTCAATAGCATATTACATGCCTCCAGCAACCACCCCAATCACGTCATCCAAAATATACCATATGGGAATTGCTTCTACTCAAGGGAAAATGCCCAACGCAGGAAGAGTTTGAAAAACATGCATCCAATACAATTCACAAATTCAAACAGCGAGGCTATCAACACAAGCATTTAGACAGAAGCTATAAATAAACAAAATTGAGAACTAGAGAAGATCTTCTCCAAGATAAACCGAAATCTCCAAAAACATTGCAAAGTGAAAAGGTACGTTTTATAAAAACATACAGCAGCAGCAACAACATAATACCAAAATACTAAAGAAAAAGTCTGAGAAAAACAATTATATGTAAAAAGAGCAAACAATTGTAACTGTGGAGACAGTACCCAGGAGACAGTACCCAGGACTCTTAGGTACGACATCAATACAAATTAATTCAAGGCGCAACTGAATCGAAAATCAAAGTTTCTTTTCTTATAATGTACAAAGTCCTGGTCAGCCTCAGGACAAATTGAATCCAGCACTGCAGCCGTTTGCTCCATACAAATTTTCTTCTAAACTATCACGTAATCTCAGGAAACCGCCAATAGCTGCTAAAAGGCTGAACAATTTTGTATAGTCAAGCTGCGCTAGGCAACTCTGAAGTCATGTGGTACACTGCTACCAAAGTAGGGTCCTCTGTGGCTACTAGCTCCTCTCCCACAGGAGTAGGCGACTCAGTAGTCTTTGGAACTGGACTAGGGGCTACCGGCCACGCCGGTCCTTCCAACAAGCCATCTGGAAGCACTCCAGGCCCTAAGGCTTTCGGAGCGTTCAATCTGGCATTCTCTTTGGCTTTGGCTCTTGATCATGTAGCGGCTGAGACTATTTCGGGATCAGAGAGATCATTACCCAACAGACATGGGACAGGGATGGAGTCTTTCACCGCTACACAGCGCTGGGTCGTTACACCTCGCCAGCTGAACTCTACTATCGGCAAGGGGCACTTACTCTTAACATCAAATCCACTTATGCACAACTCAGGCCCATCAATATACTGGCCTGGCTGTACCCACTGCCGGGTGACAGAGGTGACAATAGCCGCTGTGTCTCGGACCGCAGGAGTTTTGTGTCCATTGATGTACACATGCTCTAGATAGATTTCAGTATTATTGGGAACTAGGGCCTCTCTGGAGATCCGGTACCGTTCCCACTCGGTGTAACCAATCCACATTCAGCCACTCCCTGGCCTAGTGGGAAATCCTCCTCTGAGAGGCCCACACTAATGATGGCCTCCTCCACGTGTCAAACATTCACTATGGCTTGCTTGGGTAAGCCCTTGCTAGTAGGATCCCCCTTACTATGCCCCAGCTCCTTACACACGAAACAACCTTTGGGTGGTGAGAACGCAGGTGTCCCAGTGTTAGGGGTGCCCACGCTCTTCTTTTTGGTGTGCATGGCTGAACTAGAGTTTGGGGTTTTCCCTTTGCTCTTTTGAGGACCTGACTTTGAAGAGGATTGGGTTGGACCTTTGTCACTCCCATCCTTGTTTACTTTTTTGTCTGCCAGTCTCTCTTCCGGTTTGGGTGTGATCGCCTGAACCTTTTTCTGGACTCGAGTACTCACAAACTTGTGGGCAGCCTTTGCAAGCTCCCTAGGATCTGTGATAATCTTGTCCACTAGATGCTGGTGTAGGTCAACCTCACAATTTTTCAACACATGCTCACACGCAATCAAATTGTGCATCACTTTAAATGTGTCAACTTTGTTACCAGGCACACACCCGCTCAGATATTTCAAACGACAAGTTTGTGAACGCTTCAAATGTCTGACCACTTTTCTTTCCGAGCTCTCTGAAGCTCTTTTCCATACTGTTCTGGGGTTTTACAGAACTTTCTGAGGAGGGCTGCCTTCATGCTCTCATAAAGGGCTTTTTCTCAGGAGTTAACTGAAGAATTGCATCAGTCCCTGGTGTCGGTAAGCAACTCATCAGGGCTGCACCCCACAGTACCTCATCCACCTCCTGCAGCTGAAATGCCAGCTCGAGTGCTTCAAAGCAGTGGAAAATATGCTTCCCCACTTCATAAGCCTGTGCTAGGTCTTTGGGGATGTGCCATCGGGGCTTTTCCCGGGCACTCTGGTTTGAGCCCACTGCTGCCTTTGCTAGAGGCAGATCTGTTGGCCTCTTTCTTCTCTTCAAGCGCCAGCTTGCGCAGATCTGTGTTGGCCCTGTCCCGCTCAATGGCGACCTTGTCCCGTTATTTCTGTTCTTTGAGCACTAGTCTCCTCTCCTTGAGCAGGAGCTTTCTAGCCAATACCTCATTAACAGCCGGAACAATTACTGGGTCCCTTAGAGACTATGCTGAGGTCTGGGACATGCGGGATGCAGCACTAGCCCCTGTCCTCACTGACACACTCGAAAACTGAGAAACCACACTCGGCTAGCTGCCTGGTGTACCTCAGAGTCTCACCAGTCCAGGGCACCCCTGCCAGTCCTCTCTCGCACTTGCCTCAGGGCCCTACACCCACCCACCTTCACGGCACTTAGAAATAACATAAGACAGTGACTCTCTCTGCACTTACCCCAGCCTCCACCGACTGGGTGCACTTGGACCCCCCCCTCCCTGTTAGTGTCTATGCACTTGCACAATCCAAATGCAACATGCCTGAAGATCGTCTGTCTGTTCTCCCCTGTCTATTCTCCCCTTTTGCACTGGTAAAACTGCAGAATCACTGTCAGGCCTATTTACTGTGTCTCAACTGCTAAATGAATTTTACGCACATACTCTGCCTGTGCAGACTATTATCGTCTCAGAATTTCAAGGGCTCTGAACAACAGTTGTTTTTCCCATTGTTCCCCCCTCCTTGAGCGCTTTGAAACACTTCCCTCTGCATAGGCGCTATATAAACAATACCATAATAGGTTTATTAACTTTAGTGCTGTGGGGAAGTCCCCTCTCTTGACATAAGACGCACAGTACATCCTTGGTCTTGTCTTTTATAGTCTCCATGTCAAGCTCCATGACTATTACAATACCTAGCAGTGACTAAACGCTGCCTGCAACAGTACTTTTATTGTTGGGTGACTAAGCTGTGCGCAAGGCTCCAACCAATACCACTGCTTGATACAAATGTGACAAAACAATTTCTGGGGCACCAGTGGTCCAGGGATGAATATCGGTTTCTAAACCATCAATCAAACCCAAACCTCTAATACACCAGAAGGGTCCAAACAGATTGGAATACAAGTGAATTATAAGACCTCCTTGTCCAATTTTGGTAACGTGGATGGAATAGTAGGCTTATCTTCTTAAGGTCGTGGATTGTTGGTTAGTTGCAACACAGCGAAAATACAAGTATTACCCAATAATAAAAGGGACTGTCCAGTCAAGTTTGTATAAAAATGTCTACTTTATTATTACTACAACAGACAGATCTAGCACAATACAAATACGACCACCCTGTAAAGGAACACAGAGGACAGACAGATTCACGAAGGAAACGGGATGCACTCCGGATACGGACAGGAGGGTAGTTGGTAAAGTAATCAGCCTTATAGTTCAAGATCATTTGGTTCCAGCACCAAAGGAACAAAGGGTCATAACTGTCTCTAGCTGCCATCAGAGAAGGACCAGGGGTGCAGAACCACAATGTACATGTTGCCACAGAAAGTTCATTTTGGATTTGGCTTACCAAATTCCTTTTTTTTATTTTTTTATTGTGTTTGATTCAAAAACTGAAACTTTACAATTCATTACAATAAATTCATTGCTTTAAAAATGCAAAAAGCAATTAACAATATACATTTTCAATTCATTTTCATTTTTCCATAGACAACAAAAGTTAAAACTTCAATTCAATTAGTTCAAAATTAAACTTTACAATTTATAACAATATTTTCCTTGTCTTAAAAAGAGAAAAAAAAACAAATAACAGCATACATTTTCTACCAAATTCCTTTAGCGGGTCACTTGGGAGTGACTAAGACATCAGACTGGTTGTCAGCGTATTTTTACTAGCCGCAGTTCGGCGTAAAAGTTAAGGAATTTGTTCGGTCCTGCATGATTTGTCAAACTTCTGGCAAGTCAGTTGGTGCCACAAAGACCCCCTTCATTCCACATACCGTGGTTGGGCGGCCTTTTGAGAGAATAGGAATGGATATTGTGGGGCCTTTGGATCCTCAAACCAGCTCAGGGAACCGATGTATCTTGGTGATGGTGGACCAAGATACCCTGAGGCTGTCGCTCTGAGGAGCATCAAAGCCCCCGTGGTTGGCTCGGATTGAGCTATTTTCCTGTATTAGATTTGCCAAGGAAGCCATTTCTGACAGGGGAATCAAACGTCATATCGGCATATATGAAGGTGATGTGGGAAGAGTGTGGAGTCACCTACTGGTTCTCTAACTCCTTTCATCCACAAACCAATGGGCTTGTTGAGCGGTTCAACAAGACACTGAAAGGCATGATAGGTGGCTTTGAAGAGCACATGAGCAGAAAATGGGATATTCTCCTGCCATGCCTTCTGTTCGCCTACAGGCAGGTGCCACAGAATGGAGTAGGGTTTAGCCCCTTTGAGCTTCTGTTTGGAAACCCAGTACGAGGTCCCCTCAGTCTATTGAAGGAGTGATGGGAAAGCAAACCCTCATTCTCATCACAAGATGTGGTGGACTATGTACTCGGTCTTCAGTCTAGAATGGCAAATTACATGGAATAATCAACAAAAAATCTAAACGCCAGTCAGGAGCTGATGAAGCACTGGCACGACCAAAAGGCCACAGTGACAGTCTATTCTCCAGGCCAGTGGGTGTGGATTATGGAGTCTTTCAAACCCAAGGCCCTTCAGGACAAGTGGACTGGGGCGTACTGTGTGCTGGAAAAGGTCAGTGAGGTGAATTATTTCATTGACGTGACAGGACCTAAACAGATGTGCAGGGTCTTTCATGTCAACCGGCTAAAACCCCATTATAGCTGGGATGACTTGGTCATGGCTTTAGGGACTGACGGAGAAAATGAGGAGGAGACTGATCCCCTCCCAGACCGCCTGCACAATGAAGCTACAGATGGGTCAGTTGAAGGTGCCAACTTTTCAACGGACCTGTCAGAACAGCAACTGACAGACGGTCACCGTTTTCTGGGACAGTTTGCCGGTCTGTTTTCTCTGACTCCAGGTCGCGCAGATTGGTGCACCCATGATGTGGACACTGGAGATAGTAAGCCGGTCAAGAGCAGAATTCACTGGATGTCCGATAAGGTCAGGGACACCATCAAGGAGGACGTTTCTAAGATATTGTCCCTAGGAGTGATAGAGCCATACCATAGCCCCTGGGCTAGCCCAGTGGTACTGGCCCCTGAAAAGACCAGTATTAGGAAGACTGAAGTTTGCTTTTGTGTGGACTACAGGAGGCTCAATTCTATCACGTAGACAGATGCTCACCCCATTCCTCGGGCAGATGAGTTCATTGACAAGCTCGGCGCTGCCAAGTACATGAGTACTTTTGACCTCACAGCAGGATATTGGCAGATCAGCTTGACAGATGGAACGAAAGAGAGGTTGGCATTCTCCACCTAGGAAGGACATTATCAGTTCACTGTGATGCCCTTCGGATTGAAGAATGCCCCTGCCACTTTTCAGAAGATGGTTAACCGGCTTTTGTTGGGCTAGAAAACATCAGTGTCACCTACTTAAGACGACATTGCTGTGTTCAGCCACACCTGAGAGGATCATGTATCCCACCTGAAACAAGTGCTTTAAGCGCTGCAGAATGCAGGCCTGACTATCAAGGCCACGAAGCGCCAACTTAGGCCACTTGGTAGGTGGAGGTAAGAAACAACCTGTTGAAGTGAAGGTGCAGACTGTGAAGGAGTGGGACATCCCCACCACACAGAAGCAGGTGAGAGCCTTTCTAGGCCTCACCGGTTACTATCGGTCGTTCATCAGAGTGTATGGGACCATTGCCATGCCTCGGAATGATGTAACATCCAAAATGATGCCAAAGAAGTTAACTCGGACCCCCGCCTGTCAAACCTCCTTTCAGGATTTAAAGGATGGATTGGGCAGGGACCCAGTTCTGAAAGTGCCAGACTATGGTCAGGAATTCATTATCCAGACAGACGCCTGTGCTTTTGGGATTGGAACAGTGTTAGCATAGCTGAGCTCAGAAGGGGTAGAGCAACCTGTCACCTACATTAGCAGGCGGTCGACAAAAAGGGAAAGGAACTGGGCTGTCGTAGAAAAGGAGGCGTATGCGGTCATGTGGGCTGTAAAGAAGCTGAAACCCTACATCTTTGGGTCTCACTTTACGATCCAGACGGACCACATGCCTCTGCAATTGTTAATGGTCATGCAAAGGGAGAACCCAAAGCTTTTCTGGTGGGCCATATCCCTACAGGGATTAGGAAAAGAACATCCAGCAGAAGCCAGGCTCCCACCATGGAAATACAGATGGCCTCAGCCGGTACTTTTGCCTTGGTGACGAACCAGACCCTCAGTAGGGTGGTGATTCACATGTTGAGGCTGGGGGGCATGTGGAGGATTCGACCATCCGCACCGGATGAATGCGCTCACCTGTTTTATTAGTTTTTTGTTAAAAGAATGAATGATGGGAGATCAACCCCCAAAAATATGTGGGGCCATTCCTGCCCATATTTTCCACGCCCACCGCACAGTAGAAAAATAGTCATGTACTCTGGGAGGACACACCTTACCAGCGCCGCCCTCCCCCGTCATGTGTAACTGACACCTGACAGCCGCGGGTACATCAAAAGCCTTTGGCCGTGGGCAGCCTGATTAGAATTTCATGGTCCCATGGATTTACATCTCCATTGTCAAACTTTGCTGGTGGCGGCGAATACTTAAGAATGTTAATTATCAGACCTCAGGGAAGGCCTGGGTGTAGGAAGTGACAATGGCGACCAGACACCAAAACCTCTTTGCAATGCAATGTGTCAGCTTGGTACTAACACCCCTCCTTGGAATGAAAGGGCAGTGAATGTCCTGTCTGGAACCACTCCTTTCAGAGGAGGGAAGTATGTGAATTGTAGTAGACTAAAGTCTGCCTGCAACCCCCAGGAGGCCCAAGTTGTGATCACGCGCTGCATAGGGTTCAGTTAATTAGGGAGACACTTTGATGTACAGCAGACAGGAAGATGGGTGGGATGTAGAAGTATATTTTGTCTGTTCCCCTGTCAGTTGCCAAGCGCTCTAATTCTGACCTGAAGCCTCACTGAAGATTGTTGGTGGAGAGCCAGTATTGGTTCACTGTAGTTAGGCTTGGCCTACACCAATCACTGGGACCTGTTTGGTTTTAAAAGAGGGCTGAGCCCCTCACTGATCAGATCATCTGAAGGCTTTGAAAGGAGTAAGAAGGACTCATTTGGACCCGAGCTGAAGGTACAGTATACCTTACATCTTCTGCCAGTGAAGGAAGGCCATGAGTTGCAAGAGGAACCAAGATCCCTGCCCTAAACTTCTCCCACAAACAGAGAGCGATACCGGACTCAGAGGACCCATCCAGCAGCTCCAGAACCGGTACACCGCCAGAACACAGCATGTCCTGCTAGGTTCTGACAGCAAGCTTCCTAGGTGGGAAATGACAGAGTGTTTCTGGATAAAGGACAAGGCTGTTGCATGCCAACACCCTCCTGAGCTTTGTGCTGTCTGCCTTGAAAGGACACAAGCCCTGAGAAGAAGCTAAAACGAGTGCCACTTAAGCATCATCCAGTGTCCATCTTTGTAAGGACATTTTTGAGACAGTTTAGTCCTCGAACCGCATCCGGCTGCACCGCTGACTGTTGTCACACTGCAATCATCAGAGCCATCTGGGACGCCTCGACCAGCATTCAAGATCCGCCAACCAGCACAGAGACAACGATTCTTGGCCCAGAGCCGCTGCACCGGACAGCCTGCAGACGTCCGTTCAGTCTCGCTTGCCGAACTGCCTGCCACCTGGAAGCCACAGCCGTCTCCCACCACTAACTCTGTCTCACTGGCTCGTAGCACCCTGAAACTGCCTTGACGTTGTCGAGCGCCAAGAACATCTTCAGCACCAGGTACATTGTGGTTCTGCCTCCTGGTCCTTCTTTGAAGGCCCCTAGAGACAGTTATGACCCTTTGCCTTTTTGGTACTGGAACCAAATCAACTTGAACTATAAGACTGATTACCAACTACCCCCCCCCCCCCGTCAGTATCCAGAGTGTATCCTTTTTCCTTCGTGAAACTGTCTGTCCTCTGTGTTCCTTTACAGTGTGGTCATACTTGTAATGTGATAGAACTGTCTTTTGTAGTAATTATAAAGTAGATATTTTTATACAACGTTGACTGGACAGTCCCTTTTATCATTGGGTAATAATTGTATTTTCGCTGTGTTGCAAGTAACCAACGATACACGACCTTGCGTAGATAAGCCTGTCATTCCGTCCACGTTACCAAAATTGGACAAGGAGGTCTTATAATTGACCTGTATTCCAATCTGTTCGGACCCCTTCTGGTGTACTAGAGGTGTGGGGTTGATCAATGCTTTAGAAACCGATATTCATCCTTGGACCACTGGTTCTCCGGAAGTTGATTCATCACAGGTAAAAACATCTGTCTCGGCACAAGTCAAGTCAGCGAACACAAACACGCGTAGCTGCAAAAACAATATTCACAGCACAGTATAGTGGCTAAATCATGACCAAGCATCCATTTACTGTTGCCGGTGGTAGATTTCCACTTCTTGTCAGGATAATTAACATAGTTTCTGTGAAACCACAAGACAAAGCATAAGCAACAATTTTCACAGTAAAATGACGATCTGAAGCGGGGAGCACCATTCAGTAGTGTGCGGCACCATTGGTAGCACCAGATTTCACACAAATAGTAGGATGCAGGACAGTGCATGCCATTAGTGCTGGTATTCCTTCTAGCTTTACTCTTGTGTAAAGCATTGTCATTGCAGGCAATGCATACACTCTGTCAGTTTAGGACTTCTGGTGCATGTTGACTTTCATCTACATTTTTGTGGTCAGCAAAGTGACCAGCATAAGCAAGGGTTCTGCAGGACACATGGTACGACCATGGCAACTCATCCTCGCCACATCCAGTACACTGCTTCCTGCTCTGTTCGCAGTTGTCGCAAAAGGGAATGCCGCTTAACCAGTTTTCCACTCTTGGCATGCATCCCGATACACATGACATGCATTTTAAATGGCACGTTTATTATTTTTAAATGCTGTGCCAAATCTTTTAGTGAAAAATTGGATTTGGCCTGTGCCTATGCACAAACAGCGCTTTTCCACTCCCAGTGAACAGTTAACGGCAGTGCTTTAAGTGGGGTAAGAAATTGAGGGAGGGCCTCATTTGGGGACGTAGCTTCCATGGTGGGTGTGGCCTGAAAAGTGCACAAATCATAGTAAGGTTCACAAACAAATATATCAATTATATATGTATTTATGTATTTGTATGCGTGCCTTACTATGGTTTGTGTACTTTTCAAGCCATCTTTTATAAACATAGAAATATTTTTCTATGTTTATAAAAGATGGCTTGAAAAGTACACAATTCAAGCCATCTTTTATAAAGCTTTGCCAACGGACAAAGACGCCTCGGGCTCGATGATCTGTGCTCTGGAGAGCAGATAGATCACCAAACCCGAGACATCTTTGACCCTCTGCGACAACCGGGGTCTCTGTGATTTAATCTGCAGATTAGATCACAGAGCCCCCGGGTTCGCAGAGGGTCAGTGACCTGGGGAGGGGAAACAAGGAGACCATAACTTCCACTTGTGACCCCTTGCGCGAGGTGCTCACAAGAGGAAGTTACAGTGATTGACAGAAGTGCCAGCCAGCCACAGTGTTGCTGAAACTGCAACTTCCAGTTTCAGTGATGCTGTGGCTGGCACTTCTGTCAGTCACACAGCTGCCTGACTTTAAAATGGCAGCTGCATCTTTCGTCACGGCTACAGCCGTGGCGGGATAATGTGTCCTGCCATGGCATGGTGGAACCGGGGGCCACGGCAGCGCCCTGGGTCAGCACCACTTTTTGGAGACTGCTGGGGCCTGGTGAACTCTGATTTAGTCCGGTGGCGTGTATATTCCGAATCTCCGTAATATCCAATGGCTCTCTCCAAAAACTTTTCAGATTTAGAGGTTGCACTGATGTGGTGCATTTTTGCACCCACATTTGAAAAGTGACAAATATTGCCTGGCTGCATTTATGGATAGCGTAGCGTTAATGCGTTGTTACAACAGTTCAAATGAGGTGAGAACTTGCACTGCACTAGTGCAAAATGTATGTAATTCAGGTGCTAGAATTCTCATTAGGGTGTGGTGCCTAATTTATTTGCATTTGACGGCCATGTGGCCAGACTTCTTTTAAAAGGAACTTGCTTTGTACACGCTCAAGGGCCATTAACCAGTACAATGAACGAGACCCATTTCTCGCCAGATCGTGTGCCAGGTTGAAGGTGGGGCAGAAAATGACGAGAGATTTTAAAAGCTCTCTACAAAGTGTTAAATGTAAGAGAAAATGCCTTTCTGTTTGCACCTGACAATTAATGACTCTGGATCCCAGAGGTTTTAAGGGAGCTACAGTAATGGCAACAACTTTTGTTTCCAAGAGGTCCTGCCCTCCTTTGCTCGTCACGAAGCATGAAATACTCAAGGTTCTAAGCCAGACAGCCACGAACGATGCTGCCTGTGCCTTCGGTTTTGACTCCCGTAACACATTCCATCCCAAGACCGGAGGCGAGCATTATGCTTTTCTCTTTTATTACTACTTCCCATAGCAGCCGTTTTCAAAACTTCAAACTTCAAACAAAATAAAACTTTCTTTTCTTTTTCCATCAAAGACACAAAAATGGAAAGGAAACAGTCAACCAGACTAGTCCGACTGGGACTACAAATCCCCAGAAATCCTCAAGGTCCTTGTAGTCTTCACCTCCACCACTACACCAATCCACGTCGAGCCCAGTCCATGCCTCACTTCGTGGCCAAACTCCTTCCTCTTTCTTTGTTGCTTTCAAATGAGATAAGTCCCTCCTCTTAGTGTCTTGAGCGTGTGTGCATTTGAGACTGTAGGAGTGTTCATGCAGAGCGTATTTATGGATGTGTATGAGACTGTGAGTGAGCGGCCAGTATTTTAGAAAGAAAAATAAAAAGAAGATTCTTTATTAGGATCGATTCACGGGCAGTTATGGCCTTAAAACGCCTCGTGGGCCGCGGTCGTGAGGTTTTTATTAGTGGTTGTGTGGAGAGCACCGGGGCCGCGAGTTACCTTGCTTGCACTGGCCGACCGGTGCTCTCCCGCGTTAGTTTCAGGCCCGGATACGCGTCTGGAGAGGTCCTTTCCAGCTGTGTAGCGGTTTAGAGGAATGGACCCTCTGAATAGATGTCAAAGTGGGCTGACCCATTACCACGCATGCGCAGAAACTGTTTTTGAGAAGTTTTCACCACGAATTGCGATCCGAAGTGCCTCAGTCCATAGAGCCTCCAGATTTAAGGGGATTTTGATAGCGCAGAGCCTCCCTCGCCTCCTGCCCTCTGCTAGGCATTGGCAACTAAGGCACAAGGCATAAAAAAAAATAAAAAAGAATTTATATTAATAATAATAAACGAAAGGCACATGGAGATTGAGGAAGGCAGTACCCCTGAGTACAGTAGGACGGAGACAAGTATCTGTCTTTGAGTTTCAAGAGGGTCCTGGGGGATTCGCTAGCAGTAGCAGTTTACCAGGGGGTGAGACCCATCCAAGAGCGCCTGGAGGCGCTAGAATCCCTCATTCAGACATCAGTGCCCAAGAAAAGAGTGAGAGAACTTAGCCCAGGCGAGGGAACCTCGCAGGGTACGCTTAAGAAGCGAGTGTCTGCGCAGAAGGGGGTGGATAAGACCCGGAAGAGCCCCCACTCTTCTACCCGCCCGGGTCAAGAATTAGGGGTGCAGATGAAGCCCCGGGAGGTTGCTGATCCATATGACAAGCTGAAAGCAGCTTTCCTGGAGAAGACAGCGCTGCCAAACCTCAGAACCCCCACCCTAGGGGTGCTAAATACAGGGGCAGCCGATGAAGGCGGTGATTCCTCGCAGGAGGAGGAAGAAGAGGCTGAAGAAGGTCTCGGAGTGGAGGACAGAGTGGACTGTGAGGGCAGATTACCGCAAGACACGGAAGATGAGGAAGAGGTCGAGGACATGTTCGACCCGGACAATATAAGACATCCTAGGTTCGCAGAATGGCTTCCCTGCCCCAGAGTAGCCCAATATATGGCCAATAGGATTTGTAAACCGCTGGAGAGGGAAGTGCGATTCCGCATGAGGGCCGAGTGCCCAAGGCCGGATCTTCCAAGTAAGATTATGGAGACACCTGAGTTGGATGCTAAAATGGTTACCTTTGTGAGAAAGGCTACGAAAGATGTCAGGCGCAGAGTCGACCGTGCCTGGAAGTCCTAACAGGACAAGGTATTGGATACGGCAGGTCCTTTGGCAAAGATCATGGACTTGGCCGAAAGGGCCAGACACATCGGAGTTCCGGTGGACCCCCTTACGCTCGCCAGCTGAGCGTAGAAGGCGGTCTGTTTCCTAGGAAATGCCAGCTGTGCTCTTTTAGCAGAGAGACGACAAAGTCTGAACTACGAGGCAGGACAAGCAGCAAAAGGATTATTGTTTGGCGAGGCGTTTGTCAAAGAGATGTCCCGCTTCGTAGGAACATACACAGCACTGGAGAAAGCGCAATCCTCTATTTGTAAAAGTTTTCTGGGGCGAGTTTTCACCGGGACCGGTCGCCACAGGGGCCACGCGGCCGGTCGTGCCTTCTCAATGCTGCCCCAAGGACCCAGGACACAGTACTGGGAGAGCGGGCAGCATGACGCTTTCTTCCCTGTTAGAGGGAGAGATTTTCGCGAAGAAGAGGCAGAGGAGGTTTCCGACAGCAGAATCCTGCCAGAGGCGAGTGCACAAAGCAAAAGCTATCCCAGAGTAGGGGGGCGCACAGCATTATGTATAGACAATTGGCATGCAATATCAGGCGATGCTTGGGTTTTGCAAGCCGTAGTGGGACTGCGATTGGAGTTTGTGAGTACTCAGACCCGAGTCGCTCGCAGTATGAAGATCTCTAGGGAAGAGGAGTTGCTTCTAGAGAAGGAACTGCTCGTGCTAGCAGAGAAAGGAGCGATAGAAAGGTGTGCCGACGAGAACGTTGGTTTTTACAGCAATATGTTCCTGGTTCAGAGGAAGAAGAAGGCGAGGCCGGTGATCAATTTGAAGGAGTTGAAAGAGTGGTTGGTTTACAGGTATTTCAAAATGGAGGGTATCCATCTTCTGAGAGATCTGCTCCGCAAGGGAGATTGGCTGGCAAGATTAGATTTGAAGGACACATATCTCACTATCCCAGTGGAGCAAGAGTTCAGAGATTATCTCAGGTTCTTCTGGAAGAAGCGAAGCTGGCGCTTTGCGTGCCTTCCTTTCGGACTGGCCTCGGCCCCATGGGCTTTCACAAAGGTGATGAGACCAGTAGCGGAGGCCATCAGGAGCAGAGGGATCAGGATTATTATCTACGTAGACAATATCTTGATACTAGCTCAGAGCAAGGGATTCCTGATGGAGCAGGTTCGTTGGGTCAGCAGTCTATTGTCTTCCCTGGGATTCCTGATCAATCGGGTGAAATCGGAGCTCGATCCGAAGCAGAGGAAGGAGTTCCTCGGATTCGTGGTGGACACCAGGAAGGCTACGTTAGAGTTGCCCCAGCAAAAGATGAGGAGTATAAAGAAGGAGTTTAGAGTAGCATTGGGGAAGACAGTTATTTCCTTATGGAGTTTAGCTCGAATAGTAGGACTCCTAGCGGCCTCCATATAGGCGATTTCTCCGGGGCCTCTACACAACAGAGCGCTTCAGAGGACGAGAATCAGGCATCTCAGAGAGGGGGTGAGATATCACCAGTTGGTCCTGCTGTACGAGGAAGGGAGAGTGGAGTTGCAGTGGTGGCTTCAGAATATGGAGGCCTGGAATGGCAGAGCCATATTTTGGGACGTGCCTGCGATAGTCATAGAATCAGATGCAAGTAGAGCTGGTTGGGGTGCCAGGTGTGGTCAACTGCAGACAGGAGGAAGGTGGTCAGAAGAAGAGTTGAGACTACATATAAATTGTCTAGAGTTGTTGGCATGTTTGTTCGCTGTGCAGGCATTTGCAAAAGACAAAGTCAATTGTTGCATTCTCTTAAGGATGGACAATATATCAGCGGTAAGCTATATAAACAAGTTGGGAGGTACGAAGTCAAAGATGTTGGCAGAGATAGCGAAGGACTTCTGGCATTATTGCCTACAGAAGAGACTAGTGATAATGGAAGAGTATCTCCCAGGGGTTCAGAATATGGTAGAGGACTGGAATTCCAGGTATCTGCTGGACTCCAGCGATTGGATGTTGCACAGGAAGGTGTTCGAGCAGTTAGAGTCTGTGGGGGCCAATGGAGATAGATCTGTTCACCTCCACATTGAATGCACAGGTGGTGAAGTTCTACAGCTGGAGGATAGACCCCGGGGCTTTAGGGACGGAGGCATTCCTTCACAATTGGGGGGAGCTCTGCTTTATGCATTTCCCCCATTCATAATGATAATGAGGACCCTGGTAAAGGTACATCGAGAGCGTGTGGAGGTGGTGATAGTGACGCCGCTCTGGAGGTCTCAAGCTTGGTTTCTGACTCTGATGGAACTTTCTTCGGATTTTCCGAGACTGATTCCATGGGAGGCGGATCTGCTTTGCGACCCGTCGGAGCAGAGTCACCCATTGGTTCGTGCGGGGACACTGCAGTTGTTAGCCTGCAGGATTTCAGGAGACAATGGGATTTGCCAGGCCTTTTGAGAGAGGCTGCAGATTGTATCAGGGATTCATGGGCCCCCCTTTACTCTTAGGAGCTATGACACCGCTTGGGAGAAGTGGGCAGGATGGTGTAGTCAAAAATGTATTCATCCCGTTTCAGCATCTGTAGTACATGTGCTTAATTTTCTGGCAGAGATGTCAGCGAGCGGGAGTATATAGATCGGCGATATCGGCTCGGCACGAAAGGTGTGAGGGCCGGCTTATCAGGGAACATCTGGCGGTAGTTAGACTTTTAAGAGGTGTGAAATTGCAGAAACCGCCCGTTCCTAAATACTCAGTGATGTAGGATGTCGAGAAGGTTTTCCGTCTCTTTAAGCACTGGCCAGATAATGATAATTTGTCTCCTCAGCAGTTGTCGGGCAAGTTAACGATGTGGTTGTGCTTAGTGTCGTGTAGAAGGGTTTTGGATGTGAAAGCCTTGGAAGTGGACAGAAAAATGTTCTATCCAGAGGGAGTAGCTTTTCATATTGTGCAAAGAACTAAGAGCGCGTCCGCGGTTATTTCATATTCGTACTTTCCAGACAAGCCCAACGTGTGTGTGGCGCGCTGCATTAAAGAGTATGAGAAGGTGACCGAGAGTGTGAGACCGTCAGGTGTACGACAACTGCTCATTTAGCGTAGGAAGCCCTTTCACGCCGTGGCTACAGCCACCATTTCTAGGTGGGTCCGAGAGGTTATGTGCTGGGCAGGCATTGACTTAGGTATGTTTGGAACACATTCTGTGAGAGGAGCTACGGCTTCTAAGGCATTTGCTGTAGGAGTCTCTTTACATGATATTTTAAAAGAAGCAGATTGGTCTTCAGAATCTACTTGTAAGACTTTCTATTTCAAACCAGTAGATTCTTTGGCTAAGATGGTGCTGGAAGGAAAGCTTTGAACAAGCATAATGCTTGCCTCCGGTCTTGTCATAGAATGAAGATTACCAAGGTGTTTAGCGCAGGTAGTCTTGATTCTATGAAAGACGTGGAGGCGAGCATTATTCCCACTCTCGTACGCGGAGGGAAGAATGGATGACGATGTGAGATGGTCATCTGGATAATAAATGTTAATGGTATATATGGAGGAAGATATATAATATATATATATATATAAATATATATATATAAATATATATATATATATATATATATATATATATATATATATATATATATATATATATATTTATTGAGAGTTCCCTGTATAATTTTCTTGTTTGGTTTGTGTTTTTGGGGAACGTGTACCCCCGCCCTAATATTGTAATTTTGATTTGGTTTCTAGGGGAAAAGACCAAGAGCAGCTGAAGGAGGTGCATCGAATTGATGGAGTATACTCAGAAGTGTTTGGAAGTTACATCTGGTTGTACTCGGTTTCAGTTTAAGTTGAAGAGGTTCTCGATTATGGTTGTTGAATCATCAAAGAAAGAGGAAGGAGTTTGGTCAGGAACTGAGGCATGGACTGGGCTCGATGTGGATTGGTGTAGTGGTGGAGGTGAAGACTACAAGGACCTTGAGGATTTCTGGGGATTTGTAGTCACAGTCGGAGTAGTCTGGTTGACTGTTTTCTTTCAATTTTTGTGTCTTTGATGGAAAAAGAAAAGAAAGTTTGATTTTGTTTGAAGTTTGAAGTTTTGAAAACGGCTGCTATGGGAAGTAGTAATAAAAGAGAAAAGCATAATGCTCGCCTCCGCGTCTTTAATAGAATCAAGACTACCTGCGCTAACCGTCATGGTAATCTTCATTGTTACCGAAGGTCCAGCAGGAAGGTAGCATAACACATTCGTCTGAGTCATCTGTCTATATGTCTCAGCAAGAACAGGCCTAACACTGTCTTTATATAATCGGGTGGAAACGTAGCGTGTTCTCTCTCCATTGGAGAGAACACATGCTGAATGCACACTTTAAATATGAGAGACTGGCTCGGCCTGGCCTACTACCCCAATCACCCACTGAATCGAACCTAGCGGTGGCAGCCTGCTCATCCCCCCCCAGACACACAGTATTTACCATTGTGGGAGTCGACCACAGAGTGGACTGTCTGATTCAGGGTGTGGGTGGGCCAGGGCCACACACACAAGCCAAACTCAAGGCAACTAGGCCAAGGCATGCACCGCATGTGGCACTGGCAGGATGGTCTTGTTTAGGAGGCTCTGCTCGACCGTAGAGGAGGAGGACGAGTCAACCAAGCCCTGGGCTTGGCAACAACTGTGAAGTGAGACAGTGGCGCTGTGCCCATTACCCACCCCACGTGACCATAATGAGTTTCATTGGCTGGTAAACAATGAAACTGTACATTCTGTGTTACTATGCAGTATGCAGAGACAGTGACACTCTGATCACTGTGCTGTTTGCGCACATAATAGATTTATACTGGTGGGGCCGGGGCCACCGCTCTTGCGCCCCATCAGGCCCTTACATTAACTACCAGAAGTCTGTGCTATTTAAAGTGCATGGAGCTATGCGCTCTGTTCAGTATAAACAAAAGAAAACTGCGTGAAATGGGACACGCCCCTCTGGTCAGGTCCAGCTTGCAATGCGAGCGGAGTAAGTCCAGAGATCATTATTTATTTATTTATTGACTACACATTGCTGCCATGCCGCGGCTTTTAACTATAAATTTAAGTTGTTGAACACAAACAGATTAGAATAATTATTTTACTCTCTGCACTCCGGGGAGCCGCCACTGCATAAGTATGCTTTCCCTTTTTTATTTTTGAGGCCCCCTTATGCATTTTAATTTCGTTTTGGCACACTGAAGCTGCATTTAGTTTCTTAGAAGGTTTAGGCATAGGGTTTTTGTTATAAAAGAAAAACTAAATAGACTGCTAGGGATTTTACTAAGTGGGACTTCCATGAAGAAAATACAGGAACAAAGGAGAACCAGAAAAATAGTTTATTCTTTATGTATAATTTATCTTATAGTCATGTGAATTATGCTAACATATTTATTTTTGTATTTATTGGCGCTGGCATTGGCATGTTTAAGGCTATTTATTGTTCAATATGTATTGATCAGGGTGCCTTAACATACTCTCATGCGTATTGTGGTATGTAAGGATAGTGACTATATTTATTGCATGCAAAAGCGATCTTTGTGAGACGGTGTTTAATTGGGGAAAAATACCATGTTTCCACTGTTCTGGTGTTAACCACTATACCAAAACACAAGGGTCTGCACCTTTCGTGCAAACCCCAGATTGAAGATTGACAAAAATCCAGAAATTCCCAGTAAATTGGTTTTACATCAACATTTCTGTGTGTGAATTATTTTACATTGCTTGTGCTTTTTTATGGTTTCACTACAATTGGTATGCTTGCCTCTTACCTGGCTTTATCCACAGGAGGCTCCTGGAGGTTGCCCCCCCCACCATTCACTCCTGTTGGAGACACTTCATGGTTGCATTACTCACAGGCCATTTTGATAATCGAAGTACAGTACCGATAGGGCGCCTCAATTATGACCAAGAAATGAGGAATCGTTATCAAGCTGTGCACCCTATCTCCGGCTCCTTTTTGCTTATACAGGTTCCTTCCCGCAGCTTCTACACTTACACGTCGAGCGAAGACAGGGCTACCTTTTCACAGGTTGCGCCTCCCCACAGTCACACTCTAGTAAACTCCCTTTGTAGGCACAGTGCCCACAGAAAACCAGGCTGAAGCGTTTCAATAGTATCAGCATATATACACATGAACAAAGTCTCAGGAAAACTGACAGATCAGAATGTCCTGGCCAGCAGCCCAACTAGTCTAGTTCCCCCATCTCTTTTATGTTTAAAATAAAATCCTGCACCTCCTCGAGGTAAGATAAGTATGACCACGTTCCAAAAAAGGAAAGGTTCTAATTTGATTGGTTTACACAAGTTCACATAGAGAGATCAGCTGACCTCATATTTGAAATCCAAAAAGCATCAAACAGTAGCATGTGCAGTGGTCTGTTGTGTCGAAGTAACTCAGCACAGGAAGTGACAAGTCAGACCTTAACAGACACTGCAGTGTGGAATGTTGCGCTACCAGTTCTATAATTCAAGAATATGTTTTCTGTGCGTGATCTTTCTAGATTTCTTTAAAAAAAAAAAATCACTTAAAATAAGGACTTGTTTGACAAATCAACTTCCGGGGAAACCAGTAGTCCGGTTCTAAACCATCAATCAGCCCCACACCTCTAATACACCAGAAGGGATCGGAACGATTGGAAAAAAAACAAGCAAATTATAAACCTCATTGTGCAATTTTGGCAACATGGACGGAACGGCAGGCTTATGTCTGCAAGGTCGTGGATCGCTGGTTAGTTGTAAGACAGCAAAAATACAATTACTACCCAATGATAAAAGTCACTGTCCAGTCAAGGTTGTATACAAATATCTTCTTTATTATAATCACAACAGACAGTTCGAGCACACTACAAAATACTACTTATCCTGTAAAATGTATGTAGAGGACAGACAGTTTCACGAAGGAAAGGGGATGCGCTCTCGATACTGACAGAAGGGTAGACGGTAAAGTAATTAATCACAATAGTTTAAGGATACTTGGTATCAGCAAAAAGGGAGCAATGGGTCATTAAATGTCACTATGGGCCTTCAGAGAAGGACCTCAGGGAAAGAACCACAATATACCTTGTGTCTGTCAAAGTTCTTGATGCTCGACAGAGTCAAGTCAGTTTCAGGGCACTTTGCAGCTTCTGCAACAGGGTTCAAGACGAGAGACAGCAGCGGATATCAGGCAGCAGGCAGTTCGGCAAGCGAGGCTGGACGGATGGCTGCAGTCTGGCCTACACGGCAGCTCAGGAATCTTTGACTCAGTGCTCATTGGCAGGTCTAAAGAATTGGTAGTGGCGTCTCAGATGACGTTAGTGACTGCGGTGTGACAACTGTCAGTGGTGCAGTCGGTTGCAGCTCGAGGGGCTTGACTGGCTCAAAAATGTTCTTTAAGGTGGAAGCTGGTTGATGCTTGTCGATGCACTCCCCCTAGCTTCTTCACTGGGCTCGTGTCGTCCTTTAAGATGGAAGGCCCAAAGCTGAGGAGAGTGTTGCAAGCAATGGCCTTGTCCTTGGTTTGGCTCAGAGACACTCTGGAACTTCCCACCTGGAAAGCTTGCTTGAAGAGCCTTGCAGGGCACTGTGTGTGCTGGCTTGGTACCAGTTCTGGAGCTGCTGGAAGGGCCTCTGGATTCAGTATCTCCCTCTGTTCCCTGGGAGATGTTTAGGGGAGACATCTTGCTTCCCTCTTGGAAATCCTGGCTTTCCTTCACTGGCGGAAGGTAGGCATAGATGAATCTGATGAAGACAAAAGCGGTCCAGGTGTGTGGTCTGCAGATGATCACAACCTATCTGATGACCATTGACAAATTACATCTGCACAACAGTCCACGTATCCCATTCCAGTTCATATGCCATCTGCGATGGGCCGGTATGCTGCTGGAGCGGCCCCTGCAGCAACTCCAATCTGTGGTGTCAGGAACCCCCACTACATCAACTTATAAACACCAAAGGTAAATCTGCCATTTCCAGCCTTGCCACGTCACCCTACATGGAGTAAACATCAACCAGCCCCCAGCCCACATGGCAAAGGGAAGAAAACACAGCAATAACGGTGCCTACACTGACAGTGTTTTCACAAGCATACTGGTCTAGGGCGTGCTGGGGTTGACTTGTAAGGGAGCAGGAAGGGTGTGCGTTGCGGTTGGCTTTTGCATTGTGGGGGAGGGGTGGAAAACATCATATGCGGGTTTGTTATGCACAACACCGGGTGTAATTTATACGTATGCGTCAGAAGATTCATGTGCCAGTGTTTATTTAATCAATTTTACCATGAAATATTCTCATGTTGATGGTGCAGTCTTAAGTAGTACTTGTCTAGTGTAGACATGCATGCACATGCTTCTTTCAAGAGACTTTGAGGGGTGCACGATGATGGTCCTCTTACATACTAGCAATATCTTCTGTACCTCACTGGGACACCCCAAAAATACCTCCACTACTCGCTGCCTGTTGCTCGATCCTTCCCGCACATTCCGCTGGGGACGTCCTGCTGTTGGTTTCTCCATGTCCTTTTCCTCATCACTGGCAGGTGGAATGTTCAAAGTGCGCATCAACATTGGCACATTCCGCATTATGCACAGGTTATTGAGCAAGCGACGTGCAACGGCGATGCAACCAACATTGTGTGGTGCATACTTCAGGGCTCCACTGGTTCTCTGGAGGCAAAGGAACCTTGCTTTGAGGAGTCCAAAGGTCAGTTCGATAATGCTGTGTGGTAGGATGTGGGCTGCATTGTACTGCCTCTCTGGCTTCTGAGGGTTTCTGTAAGGTGTCAAGAGCAATGGCAGGAGGGGATATCCGGCATCACCTGCATGGTAGTGAATACGTTGTGAATGTTTCGATTAGTCCTATTTTCTAGACATGACACATGTATGTTCACGTGTGTGTGGGGTGTATGGTTACTGGAGCCAAGGGGAAGTCTGGTGTCTCTAGCCCGATGTATGGCACCTCTCCTCCCCCCTCAACAGGTACTCCCTGTGCTTAATCCCTGTGTACCCCCAAGAAACACTCCCTCTGCACCACAACAGCCACTCACTGTGCTTCATGCCCCCCAAACAGTCACTCAATGTGCTTAACCCCCCCAAAAGGGACTTGCTGCGCTTAACCCCTTCCAAAAGGCATTCACTCACGTTAGCTGACCCAAGAGCCACGTGTGTTGACCTCTATTTCATTTAATTTCGTCATTTATATAGTGTCTTTCACCGTGGAATGGTCCCAACGTACTGTTGGTTGAAAACCCTCGGAGGGACCAAAGTCCAAGTATGGGAAATAGGGAGGCGCTACAATGCGTGTGTTGGCCATTAATTGACCAAGGAGGTCATTACGAGGTAGGAGGTAACCATGCCGCTATTAGCAGCATGGCTACCCCCTTACCGGGTACCGTGTCCAGGTTCCTTGAAGGAGAAATTACCGGGCCATTCCGACCTTGGAGGGCCCGGTAATTCCTCATTCAAGGAACCAATCCCCATTCCCATTTGAGCCCACATAGGGCTCAATGGGAATGGGGAGGGTGCTAACAACGGGCCCGTTAATAACAGGCCCGTTGTTAGCACCCTGGTCTGCTCGCGGGTCCCCCTAAAGACGCCTGGTTTTACCAGGCATCCTTAGCGGGTCCCGCGAGCAGAACTCGTAGTGAGGTGGTAAGGGGTTGACGGCTCTGGCCCTTTTACAGGCACTGTTGACCCTTTACCGTCTACCTCGTAATGACCCCCCAAGTTTCTGCTAGTCACCCATGTCTAAATGGATGGGTGGCAAGAAGTGCGCTAGTGAACTAGCCTGGAGGTGGTGTGCTAGAGGATAGTTGATTATGTGTGCAGCTACAGTTTGCATTTTTTGTCAAGAAAGGTAGCTGCATTCTTATGGCAAGGGTCTTGTGCAAAATGTTTTACGAGTTGTATGATCAAGCATGTGTGTGCAGAAGTGACGTTGTCCCTTTGGCTAAGTTACGAAGGGGCGGAGTGCAAAAGGAAATGCATATGTTAACTACACATTAAAAAAAACATTGCCCACACCCTGGATTCCAACTAGTCACAAGACAACACTCACTCTCAAATCCAGCTAAGTTCAATACAAAAAGCTCACCCTCAATGCTCATATAAGTGCGATACATTGCCCATCCCAAGTCCTTCCCAGTGCAGTACAATTCCCACTCTAACAGGTCCATTTGCTGCAACAGTGCCCACCCTCAAATACATCAGAATAAGACAGATGTGTCGCCATGTACGCTGTTCCACAGTACCACATGATCATGTGAGGAACCGGGTGACCCAGCAAAGCATTGAGCGATTGGCAAGTCTGCATCGCGGGTCACCTGGTCATTCATGCTGGGGTGCACAGTGGTGTAGTCAGGGCCCCTGTAACATTAGGCAGTTGTGCAAGGTCATACAAGCGTCCTTTGATAGCATGGATTGCTTCAGGATTTGTGGGTAGTGCTGTGTGTGCTGCTGCATGACGTGGTAGGTCCCTCAACACCTGGGCCAGGATTCGCAAATAGGCTGGTTGTGCAATACCATGCACCATTCCAACTGTGTCTGACATGTACCAGCTGCTAGAAAATGTAGGACAGCCACCAGCTGCAATAGAGTGGTTATGGCGGTGCACATGCATATTTAGCTTTCAAAGTACCCCTCAATGAGCTGCAAAATGTAAATGATGGGGGGCATGTCCAAATGATATGTTCCAAGGATCTGGGAGTTGATTAGGCCCCATGTGGAAAATCTGACCCTGGGTCTGGGTGGCTTCCGCACACGACTCCTACCTTGTACGGCTCTTGTCACCAACTGCTTCATTCCGCCTGCCCTCATAGAGTAGGTAAAACCTCCCAAGGTACAGCGGTAGTGTTCTGCCAGCCTGCTCGCTGGTGTGTGAGGTTTGAGTGGGCCTGTTGTGTCCTTTTTTGGTGAGTGGCATGCACCTGCGCTTGTTTTCTTTCACCATCTCTTCTTGGCTGTTGGTAAAACTTTGAGGCGTTTCATGTCGTATTTTGCCAGATATCGGAAGTTGGAATCATCGGTCTGTATGGCATGCGTTATTTTAGGGTCTCCTGATACAGTATTTTCCTCATGGGGTGTTCCAGACTTCCCGGCTGGTGTTTTCACATGCGACAAGCAAGTAAAAATGGGATTTTTTACCACTAGTGCCAAATCCAGAATGAGACCAATAGTGTTGGCCCTTCGGCAAGCACTGGCCAGAGCTTAAGGGATTTAAAAATAGGTATAGCGAGACATCGGGATATTGGGATATAAAGTGGCAATTTGCTGCCCTAAAATATCAATGCCTGGTACTTCAAAACATCTTGCCACTTGGCAGATTAAGGGGGAAGGGTGTCGAGTGACCCAGTTTTCAGCATCATACACTGGGTGTTTTTTTTGTTGCTACTGTGGGGGCAGGGACCATGCTGCGGTGCGCCTATATATGGCAGTCGGTAAGCGCAAACCTTTAATCTCAAAATCAAAAATGTTATCGTAACAAAAAGAATGGCAGAGTGCAAACAATGGAACCGTGCACGTCTCCATGGGGACAGAGCAGACTTCTAACACCTACAAGGGAAATGTCTGATTAAGAAACCTAACTCTTCAGAGGTAAGACGAAAGGAGTGGGCGAAGTGGAAGACTAAACTGTGAGAGAGAGAGAGAGACAGAGGGGGGAGAAAGGGAGCGAGGGGGAGAGGGAGAGAGAGACGGGTCAGAGAGGCAGGCAAGGCAAATAAAGAGAGACAGAGGAAGGGAGGGGAATCAAGGCAGAAAGAGGGGAGATGGGAAAGAGGAAGAAATATTACAGACATATCAGAGCACATGATTGGAAGAGCGACAGAGAGCGAGAGGGACAGGGAAACAGACAGGGGAGGAGAAAGAGCGAGGGGGAGAGTTCGGATGGCCGTACAAAGCAATGAAAGAGGCAAAAGGTGGGAGGGGAAACACAAGAGAGAAACAGAGAGAAAGACAGATGGAAGCTGGGCGAGAGGAAGAAATATTACAGACAAATTGAGCACATGATTGGAAGAGAGAGAGCAGGAGAAAGAAAGGCAGCGGTTACTCGGGAAACAATGCTGAGGCAGAGAGCAGAAGACACACATGGCAGAGAGAAAGAGAAAGAGATGGCAGAGAGAAAGAGAGAAAGAGATGGCAGAGAGAAAGAGAAGCTGCTAAAAGGGGAACAAAGATTACTAAGTCACATCGGACACACAGGGATCAAGGGGCAAGAGAAATAGAAAGACAGAGGCATTGGGGTAGAGCGAGAGAGATAAAGAAGGTGGACGAGGGGCCTGAGCGTGGAGAGATGGATGGGGTGGAGGGAGTTGAGGGGCAAGGATAGGGAGCAACAAGAGAAGGGGAGTCAGACACACATAATTTGAAGGCAGGGGTAGGGTCAGAAGGGAAAAAACATGGAGGCAGGAAGAGGTGCAACAGGGCCGAGTTCACCGAAAGACAAGTGAGGGAAAGAGACGTATGGCGCAAAGTTAGAAAGCATGGAAGAGAGAGATGGGGCAGAAGGGGAAGTCGCAGACAGAGAATGAGAGGTAGCAGAGACACACAGAACGGCAGGCTGCGAGCAGAACAACTGAGAAGTGGGAAGAGGTGTGAGTGTGTGATAGGCAGTGTGTGTGTGACGAATCAACATCCGGGGCACTGGTGGTCCAGGTATGAATATCGGTTTCTAAACCACTAGTACACCAGAAGGGATCCAAACAGATTGGAAACACAAGTCAATTATAAACCTCCTTGTCCAATTTTGGTAATGTGGAAGGAACGGCAGGCTTATCTCCGCAAGGTCGTGGATCCTTGGTTAGTTGCAACACAGCAAAAATACAATTATTACCCAATGATAAAAGGGACTGTCCAGTCAAGGTTGCATGAAAATATCTACTATATTATTATTCAACAGACAGTTCTAGCAACACTACAAAATACAACCCACCCTCTAAAGGAATGCAGAAGACAGTTTCAAGAAGGAAAAGGGATGCGCTCTGGATACTGACAGGAAGGTAGTTTGTAAAGTAATTAATCCCATGAATTCAAAGATACTTGGTTTCAGCACAAAGGGAGCAATGGGTCATAAAATGTCACTAGGTGCCTTAGGAGAAGGACCAGGGGGACAGAACCACAATGTACCTTGTGCTTGTAGAAGTTCTAAGTGCTCGACCGACCTCAATTTGGTTTCAGAGCGCTTTGCAACTTCAGTGACAGAGTTGAAGACAGGAGACAGCTGCAGGTATCATACGGCGGGCATGTAGTTCTGCAATGAGGCTGGACAGGTGTCTGCAGGCTGGCCTACACAGCGGTTCGGGTTCAGAAATTGTTGTCTCAGTGCTGGTTGGGGGGGTCTGAAGCACTGGCCGAGGCATCTCTGATGGTGTGAGCTACTAAGGTGTGACAACAGTCAGTGGTGTAGCCGGTTGCAGCTCGAGGGTCTCGACTGCCTCGAAAATGTCCTTAAAAGTGGACGCTGGTTGATGCTTGTAGGTGCACTCTCCCTAGCATCTTCGCTGGGCTTGTGCCATCCCTTAAGGCGGATGGCCCAAAGCTGTGGAGAGTGTTGCAGGCAACAACCTTGGCCTTGGTTTGGTTTAGATACTCTGGCACTTCCCCCCTAGAAACCTTGATTGCAGACCTTAGCAGGGCATGCTGTGTGCTGGCTGGGTAATGGTTCTGGAGCTGCTTGGAGGGTCCTGTTGATTCAGTATCTCCCTCTGTTCCCTGGGAGACGTTTAGGGGAGGGATCTTGCTTCACTCTTGGATTTCCTGGCCTTCCTTCACTGGTGGAAGCTCTAAGGGAGACTGTACCTTCAGTCAGGGTCCAAATGAGTTGTCACTTCCTGTGAAGTCTTCAGATGATTTGCTAAGAGAGGGGCTCAGCCCTCTTTTAAAGTCAAATGGTCCCCAGAGATTGGTGCAGGCTAAGCCTACCTTAATGAACCAATCCTGGGTCTCCACCAACAATCTGCTGTTGTGTATGTGGTCATAACCAGAGTACCTTGCAACAGGAAAGGTAAAGGGGTGAAAACATGTACTACTAAGTCCCACCATTCTTCGTGTCTGTTGTGGATCAAAGGGTCTCTCTGGTTAATTGAGCTCTCTGTGGTTCCTGATCAAAACGCAGGTCTTCTTTAAGGTTGTGGTGAGAACAGATGTTCTGTCACCATCAAATCACAACCTTCGACCCTCTGAAAGCCCCCCCTGCGGGGGTTGCCTACTGTAAACATTTGTCCCAGACCTGACAGTTCACTGCCCTTGAGTCTAAGGTGCAGGAGCTAACTTCAGGTTGACACATATGCATATCAAAAAGGTGTTGGGTTTCCTGTCCCCTTTATCAGCTCTGCGACCAGGCCTCTCGCAGGCCTGCTTCAAATAAATCTCACCAGTATGCGCTGCCACCAGCAGGGCGGACAAAGGATAGGGCGATCCATGGAGCATTTGTCAGTTAATGAGCCTGGCCATGGCAGGAGGATGGTTTGCCTTCCCCCTTCTTGAGATGCATTGATGTACCCGTGGCTGCCACATTCCAGCTGAACATAACAGGAGGACTGCGCCTGTAGGCTGTGTCCACCCAGAGTACACGTGACTATGTGTTTGTTGTGTGGCGAGCATCGGAAAATGTGTGCAGATTAGCCCCACACGGAGGTTGATCGCCCAACATTCCATTTCATCACAACATTTTTAACAAAGCCCAGGTGAGGGCCCACTCCCCATGCGGATGGTTGAATTCTTCACATGCCCCCAAGCCTCAACATGTGAAGCACCACTCACTGAGGGTCTGATCCGTCATCAAGGTGAAAGTACCGGCTTAAGCCTTCTGCATTTCCATGCTGGGAACCTGGCTTGTGTTGGATGTCCATATCTAATCCCTGCAGGGATTTGGCCCAACACAAAAGGTTAGGGTCTACCCTTGCATGGCCATTAACCATTGCAGAGGCCAGTGGTCCGTCTGGATGGTAAAGTGAGTCTTAAATCACAGGCGTCTGTCTGGATAATGAACTACTGACCATAGTTTGGCACTTTCAGAACGGGGTCTCTGCACAATCCATCCTTTAAATCCTGAAAGGAGGTTTGACAGTCGGCGGTCCAAGTTACCTTCTTTCAGCATTTTCTTGGAGGTTACATAATTCAGGGGCTTGGCAATGGTCCCATACCATCTGATGAACGACCGCTAGTACCCACTGAGACCTAGAAAGGCTCTCACCTGCATCTGTGTGGTGGGGATGTCCCAATCCTTCACAGCCTGTACCTTTGCTTTGAGAGGTTGTTTCTTACCACCACTGACCAGGTGGCCTAGATAAGTCACTGTGCCCTGCGCTATCTGGCACTTCATGGCCTTGATAGTCAGACCTGCATGTTGCAGCACCTGAAGCACTTGTTTCAGGTGGGATAAGTGATCCTCCCAGGTGTGGCTGGAGACAGCAATGTCGTCTAAATAGGCGACACTGAAGTTTTCCAGACCCGCCAGAACTTGGTTAACCATCCACTGAAAAGTGGCAGGGGCATTCTTCTATCCGAAGGGCATCACAGTGAACTCATAATGTCCTTCCGGGGTTGAGAATGTTGACCTCTCTCTCGCTCCATCTGTCAAGCCGACCTGCCAATACCCTGCCGTGAGGTCAACGGTACTCATGTACTTGGAAGCGCCAAGTATGTCAATGAGCTCATCTGCCCGAGGAATGGAGTTAGCATTTTTCTTCGTGACAGAATTGAGGCCCCTGTAGTCCACACAAAAGCGAACTTCAGTCTTCCCACCATTCGCCTTTTTAGGGACCTGTACCACTGGGCTAGCCCAGGGGCTGTAGGATGGCTCTATCACTCCAAGGGACAGCATCTTCGAAATTTCCTCCTTGATGGTGTCCCTGACCTTATCGGACATCAGTGAATCCTACCATTCACCGGCTTACTGTCTCCAGTGTCCACATCATGGGTGCACCAATCTGCGTGACCTGGAGTCAGCGAAAACAGACCGGCAAACTGTCCCAGTAAACAGCGACAGCCGGTCTGTTGCTGTGCTGACAGGTCTGTTGTAAGTTTGACACCTTCAACTGACCCATCTGTGGCTTCAGTGTGCAGGAGGTCTGGGAGGGGATCAGTCTCCTCCTCAGTCTCTCCGTCAGTTACTAATGCCATGACCAAGTCATTCCGGCTATAATGGGGTTTTAGCCAGTTGATGTGAAAGACCCTGTAAATGTGTTTAGGTACTTTCACGTCAATGATATAATTCACCTCACTGACAGTTTCCAGCACACAGTAAGGCCCAGTCCACTCGTCCTGAAGGACCATAGAAGGGTACTAGTGTTCCTAGTGTTCCTCCTGGAGTCCATTCTTTCGTTGTTCAAGTATCCGTTTTATGATTGTTTGCAGTCAGTGAAGGAGGGAAATGTGCTGTTAAGTATGTAAACATATTATTAGATTTAAACATCAATAGTTAATAAGGTTTTAGAATGAAAACTTCCAGCGTAAGGATCGTTGCTCTTAGTCACCGAGTTGGGGGGAAGTTTATCCCTCTGCTCTTGTGGAAAAAAATATTCTGCTACTTCCCCTGTGGATCTTACTACTTCATAGGAATACTAAAGTTATAGAATGTATACTCAGTCTTGGTTTTGTAGAGGATCTTAGAAGTAACTATTGGCTGAATGGGCAGGTAATGCATTTTGTACATGTATTTCTTTGATTAATCTATGCGTTGTATGTGTTTGGTTTTAAATGATACAAACCTTGTTGTAAACCAACCCTGTACAACAAGGAGGTGCAGTCTTGTTCTGCAATGAGAAAGGAAGCCCAGGTATTCCCTTTGAAGCCCCTCACAATCATTAAACAGCTCCTCTCACCCCCGCCCCTTTTTTCCTGTGCACGTGTTTGCTGTATCTGGGAAAGAAATGCTGAATGTAACTTTTTGGTGTTCGTCCTCATCACTATCAACTTCTAATTATAGTCACTGCAGCATCCTCATTATGAATGGGAGGTGGCACATACAAGCATTGCTGCCTTATATTTTCTGACGGGAAACACACTGCGCTCTGTAGCTTTCTAAATATTTGCAATGGTACTCATTCCTTGAGAGAGGTTGGTACTTCCTCGTGGCAACATCACTTCTCCCAGACTTCTAACTAAAATGGCACCTGGGCCAGTGTTGCTAGAAGTCTTTTGAGTACTTCCTCTCGTCATTCTTTCCTGCTCTGTCTCTAAAGTCATCGTTATCAGTGATTTACTTAGAAAGGGCTACCTCTGTATTATGCCTTACACACGGCCTTTATGCTTTAAGTGCAGAATCCATCCTCTATTCAAACTAATTGGCCGGCTTCCAACAAGTACCCCCCTTTCTGCACTGGAATGACTGGGATGATGCTCTCAAGAGAGTATGTGCCTCAGTCCCCCTCCATGCCTTCCTGGGAAGACCAGGCTTTCAAGCACCCAGTCAGGTGCTTACACTACTCTTCTCTTCATAGCCGCAGAACTTTGCCTCTCCTCTGCTTGGCACAACCGCTAGGCTCAGTTTGTGTGCACCACTGCCAGCAATCGTGTTTCTGGGACAGAAGAACACAATACAATAATGCAAGGGAGCACTACTGCAGGAGCAGGTGGGCAATAGGCACAAGGAATCGAGCACCACTGAGGCAACAGACATTGGCAAGGGTTCAATAGGCCCCAGAAATCTGGTTGACTGCTTGACTGCCATTCCCATGCCACAGGGTTCCACATTATGCAGTGTTAGCCTCCCTGGGGTCCTCACTCATTATACATGATGTGCCACATCGGAGTGGAGCAGGTTCCCAGTCACTTAGGGTTGTTTGAGTTGTTAAACTATTGGGTACTCAATGGAGGTTAAGAAAATGCAGCCAGTTTTGCCAAGCTATTCCCCCTCCCCCAATCACTTCAACTGTGCATACATTTTATTTGAATATAATAAAGAGAAAATATCCACCAGTGACTCAACTACTGTGGTGGGGTTTCATTACATAAATACACAGGTGTCCAGTTATTATGCTAAAATGGTACCAACAGCCTGATAGGGGTTACTGGGAGAGCTTAACACAAAGGTATGAAGGTTTTTACCGATGAGACCAAGGAGATGTGTGTCAATATGAAGACTTCCGAGGGGACTTGTTTAAGGATTGCTGACGTTCACCACTGGGACAAGAAAGGGAACAGGCTCTCACATCTCAGCACAGACTCCACCAACATCACTTCACATTTGCGTTTATGTGCAGCAAATGCAGCTGAAAACAAATCAAACCACAGGTGGAATTGCTCACTCTAGACAGGAAAAATACCATGAGGACAGACCAGCTAGATCAGGGCAGGCTGCAATGAGATCAGGATTAATGCCAGAATTGCTCAAACGACCCCAGAATATTGTATCTAGATGCTTCAGATGGAATCTCAGTGAAGTAGCATTACAAAGGTGACCCATTTGCTTCACCCGTAATAGTAGCAGCAAATGGCACCAAAGGAGAGAGAAAAATAATGGAAAACCCCATCCACGTCCCTCTAGCCGGGGTTCCCTTGAGAAAGCTCCAATTAGCAAAAGAAATCCTACTTATGGTCGGGGTTGATTGTTGTCGTCATATTTCTTGCCACAGTCGTGTCCTGCATGGGTTGCCGATGGCACATCATATTGACTTTGAGGTTCGGGTGCAGCTTGCAGGGCACACCATAGACAGATGTCCTCCTTTTTGATTTAAAATATCCAGCACCATTTATATGTATCTAAAATATATAAAGTGCACCCGGACCCAAAAGTAAGAGAGTGCTGTACAGTAAATCACATACAAATATTAAGATCTTGCAAAAAAATATATGAAAACATCCCAATAGGAATTTAGTGATCTTCACGAACAAGACAGTTGGGAAATAGCAAAAGAAACAAAAGTAGCGGAATGTGATAGTAAGCAATGGAAAAAATGTCATGAAGGTCTTGCAGGAAAAAAACAAAACCAGAATGCAAGCAAATCGAGGGGGGCAGGGCATTTCAGGAATGGGAGCTACAACAGAGAAAGCTTGGTCACAGAAAGGATCATGCCTCAGGCGGAAAATAGACAGTCTTAGCATGGCAGTGCTCAGAGAGGGCCACACACCTGTGGAAATGTGCAGGCTTGCCTCTAGCTCAGCTGTTTAACTCCAAACTACAGGCTTTAAGTGATAAAGCAGATTTTGAAAAGCGTCCTCAAGTGGAATTGGATCCAATGGAGAGAACGTAAGATAGGGGTCATGTGCAGGAACATTTATATGGGCAGAAATCAAGCAGTTTCCAGAATGCTGCGCAGCCCTCACCAGGGCCTGTTAGGCTCATGAAGAAAGGATTGCCGCTGTCCAGACTAGACAGAACAAGAACCTGGGTGGTGGGAGGAAACTCTTAGGGAGAAATAAATGACTTAATCTTTTGAATTATAGAAAAACAAAAAAAAAAGGATCGTGACAAATGAGAAATATGGATTTTAAAGGTTAGATTCCATAGGACAGTAAAATCCTCTAACAGGGGCCTTAATTCTGGCAAGGCATTTCCCTTACTGAAAAAAACGGCTCTAGATGCTGAAGTATACAACTATTGGCCAGTAACAAGCAGGTTCTTTACGGATAAAAGTCAGTTTCTATCAACATTAGGTATCTCCGCCTATAGGTGAAGTGCTGTTTTTTCCAGTATGATAAGCTGCATGTCTGCAGTGTGTAGAGAAGCAGATTACATCATCTCTAATGTCTGCCCCCTCATCTCTGTCATACTGGAAGACAAACAGGAATACTTTGTGCATGAAACCAGGTATTATCCCAATACCGCATTGAAGATATGAGAGACATTACGCACTCACACAACTGTATCGAATGTACCCTCACACTGATGTGGTGGAAGGATGTCGGCATACACCACTGGGCATAGACGAGCTGTAAATGACATCAGACAGAGCAAAGTGACGTCATAAAGACAAGATGCTAAGACGTACTGAAGCGATATGTGTAGCAAATGTAAATACGCAGAAATGCAAGGTAGATGAGACATGTAGAAGTTTGCTACAGTAGAAACTATAATGTGAGGAAAGCAGCCATGATGGAAATATGGGCATCGGATCGTGTTAAAACTACCTCAGAGACAAACCAAGGCTGCCAGGCTGAAAGTCGCTGAAGAAACAGTTTTGTGCAAGGAAGAAAGGATCTCTGTTTGGCTCAACACTGGGGATGACACATCAAGAAATAATTGAAAGATACAAAAGGAGTCAACATGGATAAGCTATGAGCAAAGGACACATTTCTCTTAGATTAGGCATAAGCGAAAACATTTGCAAGTGGCAAGTATTGAACAATTAAGGATGCAGAAAGCACATATAACATGGAACAACCAGGTCTCTAGAGGCCACGAGGAGTAATAACACTCAGCATAACTGAATCAAATAGCAGTAAATAAAGGTTGAAATGTACAGATTTGTGGTCTGCTGACACATGGTGCAAGACTCAAGGTCAGCTACAAAGGAGAAGCCTTGGCTCATGGTCTAACTGATGGGAGATGGTAGGTTAATTGACCAAAGTGGGCAGTGGTCTGACATTGCTCCCCGCACGTGGGTTTCATTTTGCTTACGTGCCGCTAATGAGCTGAATGTCCAAGGTTACGAGAGTATGCCAACCAATCATAAGGGGCTATGTAGCAGCATGCTATACAATGTTGCAGAAGCCAATCTGCTGTTATTTATTTAGAGGTAGTTTGAGGCGTCCCTAACAGATAAAGGGCAGCCAATTATGTTATTAACACTTATACATACTATGGGTATATGTGTTCCATTAACCAATCCCTCCCTTCGATAGGTTTTTATTATTTGCCACGTAGGATGACATCATAGCTGACATACATTGAAGTATAAAGTCTTGGTGTAATGGAAAAGTAACTGAGGGTGAGTGAGCTGCAATTTGTATGGTCACCAGATTTCCCTACTGAAAATAAAGTAGTACTTTGCCATATTCTTTGAGTCTGTACGCTTATTTGAGTCCAAGATCTTTTAATATGGTAATTCCATTCTGCGCATGAGATACACCCAAAGGTGCAAGTGCACATTTTGGTAGCTGTGTGGATGGTTCAAGATCCAGTTACCTAGGCAGAGATCTAGGCTCTCGGACAATTGACAACTTTCACCATCAGCCAGAAGATAATAGAGCTTCCTGAGGACAGTGGCAAACATAGCACACGTGTGGAAAGAATCGGTAGGCGGGTGCCCCTTTGAAGAAATTCCTGTTCGGTCCCCGCAGGTGCCCTGCGTACTGAAGGAGAACTGGACGATTGGGGAAGAGTCGATGCCGAGGGATTCGAGCTGCGCAACGGATGTAAGTACAGCATTGAAAGTGACAAATAAAGGGAAGGGGCTATAGTATAATTGTAAATATGTAAGTAACAGGATTTGTATTTAAAGAGCTAGAGAGATACCCCGATTCCAGGTTCAAAAGGGGGCAGAAGAACACACATTAAACTCTAAAGCAGAGTATATGATAGGGACTCCTGAGGCAAGTGACAATAATGAAAAATGCGTGTTACACTCCAAGATGGGGTAAATATTGAGATGAGATACATTTACTAAGAGAAAATTAAAGGAAGGTGATCACAGAAAAAGAAAAGTGCACATTTATTTGGAGTTAAATATGTTAGTGAAAAAACGTTTTTTGTTTATAAACTAAGAAATATAAAACGATGGTAATAAAATGTATCGATTATCAGGCTTTAAGATCAAGCAATTGACGTCAATCAGAGAAGGATAAAAAGTTGAGAAAAATAATTTATTAAATAAAGGTTCTTGTAGTGGCAATAATAGAAATAACAGACCAGCAAGAATCAATAGAATAATAAACGAAGAAATAAAGTGAAACAATATTGTAGAGACTTTACAATTGGTTAAAATATTGGTCTCCTTTGGTAAAGGGCAGCGATTGATAGTGCTTGCCCAAAAAGATTTTTGTGTTGTGAGAAATTCCAGAACCTGGTAAGTTTTAGCAGTCGAAATCGACTTGTCCTAATGGGGGACACTCCCCTTTTCCATCTATGCAGGACACTACCAAGATATACATCTAAAATAAGGAAATGTCACGCTGAGTGGGTAAAAGGCACAACTAATAAAACAATTATGCCATGGCTTCAAGGAGGCTCATTATCAAAAACAGTACTGCGACATATGACAACAAATTTGCTTGCTACTTATACGGGGAAGAAGCTACAAAAAAGGTTAGTTGTTTTAGAACTCTGGAAGATGTATCAAAGTGAAAAAGAAGACACGCCTGAGGAGGAGTGGATGCTTAATCAGCATAAAGAGTAGGACGTACCCCCTTGTCTCCTCTTTCTCCTCCTAAAAAAGATAACACGACGGAAGATAAACAGGGAATTGATCCTTTAAAGTAATTAAAGGCAGCGGCAGAATATGTTAATCCAACATACGCACCTTCTGTTTAAAATAGTGAAGACAGTATGAAAGAAAGTAAGAATAAAGAATGTAAACATATGTCCACACGTGATGAACGTAAGGAGCGCAATGAGCAAAGAGGTAGACAGATAGAAATAGAAGAGTAAGTTAAGAGACAAAAAGAGGGGACGGACAGAGCCAAGGAAGGGACCATCGAGCAGAACGAATGGATGAGAGGACAGATATTACTCAAGTTAGACGGAAAGGGCATCAATTGTGTAAGAGAGAGGGAAGAAAGAGAAGATTGGAAAGAGAAAGAAAAGGAACAAGAAAAAGCATACAAAGAGGAGAAGGAAAAAGAGAGGAAGCAAACGGAAGAACGAAGAATATATGAGGAACAAAAGAAAGAGAAAGATAGGATAGAGGAGAAGAAGCGCAGTCAAATAGAAGCCCGAATAATTAAAGAGCGTGAGTTGCAAAGAAGGCGAGAGGAAGAAGAGAAAAGGGAGATGAGGAGAAGGGAAGAAGACATGAGAAGGAGCAGGGAACAAAAATATGATGAAATAGATAATCTTGTTAACAGATGCATAGAGCCAGTTAAAGCACGAGAATGGTGGGAAGTTAACAGAAGGTCACAACAAACCCGTATAGAGTTGCAGGGAATACCAAGACTACAGGTAAGGGCTGACGAGCAAGAGGTGGAAGGTTTAGGGAAAAGGATAGGGGATTTATTTAAGCAAATGAGGGTTAATGATGGTTACAAAAGCAAAGGGAACATTGAAGGATCTTTATTAGAAGGAACATGAAGTAGATTGGATGAGATAATGGTTGACGAGGATAGAGCGCTGTCCTTGAGAGGGTTAGATATTGAAGACGAGGAAAGGGACGATAGTCATACGAGCTGGGGTATAATGATGTCAGACGAAGAAAGGGAGCAAAATGAAAAGGGAAAAAGGTTTTGTTTTGCATGTGGTTTTTCGATAGACCGGAGCATAGAAAAAGGGGTAAAATGGTCAGAATTAGAAGATCATAAAGTGAAAACACAAGAACCAACACCATATTCTGAACGACCATCAGCACGATCACGCAGTGCATGGGATATATCCCTGCCATATGTGAAGATTGCTGCCATGACGAAGACTGATAGGCGAAACTAGCCCCACCTGGAAAACGAGAAGTGTAGGTGGGTGTGATTATGGCCAGGGGTATACACAATTCTCATTATTTGAAAAAGTGGGAGGACGACCGCAATATATACCATGGCAGCTAATGGATAAAAACAACCTGAAATGTAAATTGCCTAGTTTGACTGCTGTGCGGGAAAATGGATTTATGAGTTCGAAAGAATGACTGCAGGAATGACTTTAGCAGTGGGTGATGTAAAAGGTATACTAGCAGCCATTCTAGGAGAGAGAGCTGACGACATTTGGAGAAGAGCAGGGAATGCGAGTGTGACAGCACAAAACAACACATGACAGAGCGCCATTTAACAATTGTAGAGCAGTATGGAGTATGGAGAGCGCTTAGAGTACATTACCCCGGCACATCAGACATGGGTGCGATTATGACAAGTAAAATGGGTGAGGATGAAGATCCTGTTGGCTTTATTCAAGAGATTCAGGAACGTTGTGTCTCGAGAAGAGAGAACGGTGGGACAAAACAGTGGCATTATTTTATCATATTTTATGTCAGGGACTGCCGAGCCAGTACAATGGTAGATGAAGACACAGGTAGGAATGGAGGCAAAGCCATGGCCAGAAATACAGTTGACTATCACACATCATTGATGACTGTTGCAAGAGAAAAACAAGAAGAAAGCTGAGGGTGGAAAGCAAGAGGAAGCGAAGTTAGATCAGATAGAATTGTCAAAACTTGCTATAGAGGAAGCGGTATTGACAAGTTGTGAAAGTGTGGTAACACAAGGAACACAGCCAAGTCAATCAAGCAACGTAGGGTATCCTACAGATCAAGGTGGATATAATTTATGGTCACGAGGCAGAGGGAATGGGCCTAGAGGCGGAAGAGGGGGATTTCAAAACTCCCAAGGAGGATTAAGTTTTCATGGAGGACAGCAGCAGCTATGTTGGAATTGTGGGAGAATAGGACACATAGCCCGAACATGTAGAAGTAGAAGGGGCATGCAGCAAAACTGTCAAGTTCCAAGAGGGGGGATGTACTTTTCTCCACAGTACAATACAGAACCTTGAAACACTTGTGTATAGGCGCATTATAAATGCCATATCATATAATTTCATATCATATCATAACCGCATGAGTATTATGCCCGACATCACACACAGAATCAGACACAGGCACGGCAAATACAACACACACAGAAAAGCCCAGCACAAGTGCAAATGCCACAAGAGCATCTACAGCAAGCGCCTATACAAACACAGCAAGTCCAGACCCAGCAAACAATGGAACCACAATGGAATAAGAATGCAGAGGTCCCACAAGCCTCAACACCCTGGATAGGGAGTGTAACTGTGGTAGGAGGGGAACTCCTTTCATGGGTATTGGGATGAATGTATCCCCACAATAGGACAGCTCAGAGAGCAACCTGATGTGTTCAGTACTATCTGTGACACTGGACCTCAAGAGGAACCAATGGTCAGGGTAACAATAGGAGGCAAGGCATTTTCATTTCTTGTAGATCCAGGATTGACTCATTCCTGTGTTCGAGAGGGAAAATACCAAATGCCTGCATTGCCATGAATGCACAGGGATTCAGAAATATTCAGAATAGCTGATGAATTTTTGTTTAGACCAGAAATACCTATGGAGGGTGAAGATGGTCAGGTAATTCCCATAGAGTTAGAAGCAGCAGCAGTAAGAGACAAAAGGGTGGTTGTCCATGGAACAGATGATGAGGAAAGAGGATGGAGAGTGGTGATAGCTCTCGGTGAAGGATAAATATTGACAGACGTGACAGACGAGGAGTTGTTCAGAGATGATTTTTCAGACAATGAATTTGTATTTTTTATAAGTCTTACTTATTGGACTAAAATAGAGAATAAAGAAATACCTCAGAGAATGTCAGTAGTGAAGACAAAATCGTCATTTTTTCATGAAGTCTAAGAAAAGGTGCTGAGCATCTTGTGGACTAGTAATCCTTAAGATGTAGGACTACTGAGTGGAGTAGGAGCAGTTAAAAGTAAGCTTAAGCCTGGAGCTATCTTGCCACGAGCAAAGCAGTACCCCATGTCCAGGGAAGTGGATTAAGGTATATTTGAAACAATGTCTTCTTTGAGGCAGCAAGGCATATTGGTAACAAAAGGAGAGAGGTGGGGTATATTTATCAACCATGGGAACAACCCCAAGACAAACTCTAAACAAAAGAGTTCCAGTGGTTCTATTTCAATCCCCCCAAAAATGTTTAGGGCTCTCTCACCAACCTACACTAGAGGCTACAAGTCTTTATCACACAAAACCAACATTACACATTAAACAATTTAAATTAACTGTGTATATCACACTAAATACTCACCACTTAAACAAACTATCCAACTCAATTCTGATTGAGTAGAATTAATATACATGAATTGAGTTGGATGGTTTGTTTAAGTGGTGAGTATTTAGTGTGATATACACAGTTAATTTTAATTGTTTTATGTGTGATTTGGTTTTGTGTTTTGAACCACCCCATCAACATTTCTAGTGATGTGACATTTCTTTGATTTGTATTTGTGTTTTGATTTTGACTTTGATGTATACAATTAATAAAATATGTATTTATATTTTTCTACAAACAATGTCTTTGAACTTGTGTGATGAAGACTGTTAGCCTCTGGTGTAGGTTGGTGAGAATGTCCTAAACATTTTTTTTGGGGGGGATTGACATAGAACCACTGGAACTCTTTTGTTTAGAGCAAGGCATATTGGTGCCACCAGAATCTCCATGTAACACGGCTATGTACCCCATGAAGAAATCGAAATGGGGGTCATGGAGATGTATTCAGGATCTCCACCCTCTTAATAATATTGTCAACGCAGAATGTACTCTAGTTCCAAATCCAGCTATGACATCATGCTATATTCCAGCCACAGCTAAATATTTTACAGTAATAGATTTTAAAAAACCATTCTCCTCAATTCCCCTTCATGAGGACTCACAGGATCAGACCTCACTTTCGTATAGAAACCTATACCTAAAACATACCATGCTTCCTCAGGGGTAGTGTGAGTCCCCCTCAATCTTTAATAAGGTCCTCCAGATGGACCTAGGTAATGTACAGCTTGAGAGTGCAATAATTCAGTATGTAGATGATATAATAGTGGGCAGCGTGACAAAAGAAAGACGCAGAAAAGACTCAGTTCAACTCACGACCATACAAGCAGAGAAAGGATACGTGGTAGACAAGGAGAAGCTACAATATTGTCAGGAAGAAGTCCTGTACATAGGACAGTTAATCTCTCAAGACAGGAGAAAGGTAACGCCTGAAAGAGCAGAGGCAATTCAGAAGACTCCTGAACCAGAGACAGTAACACAAATGCAACAATTTCTAGTCCTATGTAACTATTGTAGGGCATGGGTTTTTGATTACAGTACATATATTTTACCACTTTTAAAAGGACCCAAGTAAGCACAGGTGGGCAAGAACAAGATAATATGAACAGAGGAAATGAGAGGGATTTGAAGAATTAAAAAGGGCAATCTGCACACCCCTGTGCTAAGAATCCTAGACTATAATGAAGAGGTGTATTTGTTTTCACATTATAATGGAGAGGTAATGACAGATCACCAACTGACTCCCCATGAGTTGATGACTGGAAGCCGCATGAGAATACTCCTTTCTCCTCCCACAAGAACACAAACCGATGCCCACAGTGTAGCAAAGGCTTTAGGTGTTGAGATGTATGATTATTTAAAAAATATGACCGCTAGTGTTTTTTTTCTCAACAGATCAAACATTGGAGGAAAGGGTTGAAGAAAATCTTTGTTTAGACCAGAAACCAAAGACAGGCAAACCAGTGATTTCACCAAATTGTTAAAACGGCCCAGTTTGTGTTAAATGTTTGTGCGCACTTGGAGTAAGACCCGCTTTGAAGGATCATGCATAGTAGAAGAGGTCACACCTACACCAGTTAAATTAAAAACAGAAGAGCCTGACTGCATCTGAATGACTAAAGCTCTACAAAGGAGAGACCTCTACTCCTTTGACTACTGATGACAGTGAAGCAAGAGAAGAAGTTCCACGATGATAACAAGATTGGCTACCAAGGGCAAAACCAAACTTATCAGAATGAAGACAATTTCTGAACTTTTCAGTCATTGCCAAGTCCGAAGGGAAGTGAACATCAGCAATTGTAGAACGATTTTAGCTAGGTAAAACTAACAATGTGACAAGAATCAAAGCAACAAAACATGCACATATAACATTCATGTTACCCATAATTGTAATGTTGCACACATTTTTATTTGCTGTTTTTACCTATATTCTTCAGTCTTACCCAGCTTTAGTAAAACGACTTGTGGATGCTATTACATTTCTTGGGAATCTTAAAAACAGCCCTATCATTTTCAGAATTATTATTGTGATTATTCTGCAGTTCTTGTTGTAAAAAGGAATAATTCATAAAGGTGACTTAAGCATATACATTGAGAAAAAAAGAGAATGAGAATGTTTCAGAGTACAAGAAATACCATGTCAGTGAGAAGACCAATACATTCATTTGGATTGATGCTTGAATTTTGATTTTGTACAATGATTTGTCTTTTCTGCGTCATTTAGTTGATTCTTAATAATACAGATGAAATATTATGTGATGATACTTCTATGGTTATCCCTAGCAAAGGTACAGACAATGTTTTCCCTATATTTCTGAACAAATTGTTCAAGCAAAGAGAGATGCTGAAGAAGATAATGAGGATATAAACTCATATATTGATCATTCTGCCCATTTAACAATTCATATGTGGTTTCAGCATATGAAGGAGGTGGGGGGAAGAATGTCAGAGGAAAGCTGCTACGTGTGTTCTCGCCAGATCATTATATGATGCGAGGTGTCTCAGCCAACAAGAGGACAATTTGAAGGAAAATGGGCAACCCTAAAACGGAGGTCAAGAAAGAAATTCCCATATGCAGATGAATACATAATAATGCAGAAAATTGAGAAATATCCAGCCTGGGTGAGCCGAATGCTCTTGTACGCACACAGTGGCATGACTGGGGACCGGGTAGGGATGGTTGAACAGAAACCGTTGAATTGTGCAGACAATTGGGAAGTGCCAGGATTGCCAGAATGTTGGGAAAGTCCTCAGATGTTGGTATATGGACGAGTGGCAACCAGCACAGGATGGGAAGATGGAAGGCTAGCTTGCAGCGCACATTTATTGATGACAGCACCAGTGCAGATTGTGCAAATAGTGAATGACGAATGTTTGAAATCATGAGCTGTTTTTGGCTACATAAAACACAACATGCGATACTACCCCCTGGTCCCTTTACAACATGGCTGAGGCGTTTTGTTTGTTGTTGGCAATAAAAGGCAGTAGATTTTATTGCATAATACATAAGTATTAAAACGCTGTATGCATAATGTTATTTATAGAATTCCATCATAAATTAAAATAGTGTCCTCTCTATATATACTTTTGGGCAAATGGTCCAGTGTGTGACTTCCTTGCCTGCGCCGCCCATGCCGCTTCTTCTTTCCACAACTGTTACACAATGTGCATTGTCCTGTTTTTTCTCCCTTGCCCCTTCTGCTGTTCCTCCTTGGGGTGGGTGGTGTTCGGGGTGAGGAACGATCCATCTCCTGCGTTTGCAGGATTACTTTTTGCACACCGTTTGGAGTGCTGGGGAAGGAATGGAGGCGGCTTCAGCTTCCCCTTTTATTGCCATATTATGCCCTGAGGACATGCATTTGGTCGTGAGCCTGCTTCCCACTCCGGCTGGTTGGCACCGACGAAGATGCACACCTGTGTGTGGTTTCTCTTTCTTCTTTTGTTAGTACCTTCCTTCCTGATTTCCTTGTTGTTGTCACCTGCTGGCCAAAACCTTTTGGCACCTTGTTGTGCCCCTACTACTTTCTGTTCTGGGTGAGTTGCTGCAATTACCTGAAACTCTGCCTTATGCTGATGGGGAGGGGGAAGCCAGGTCAGGAGCGGGAAGTTTGGTGGGAAAAACAAACGGAGGGGCACTGAAAAGGAGGGTACTCTTCCCTCCACCTCCTCCGTTTTGCTTATAGATTATTATTATGCCTGCATGTGCCCCTCTGACCCGATTACATGCCCATGACCCCTAGCTACATAGGTTACCTAGTCTGTGGCATAAATCAATTCAATTGCTTTGGAATCTGCGGACAGTTTGTTGTACGACGAATGTAACGTGTTAATGCTTTGGGCTTTCAAATGCTTCTCCCGTAGATGTGTGTCTATAGGGGGAGTGCTTAGATAGAAAGTGTTTGTGATTTGGTGCCAACTGCATTCGTCTGATTTCTGAGGCATTTTGCGGTTGTATATAGCAGCACTGCTGGTCTTCGGTTAAGCTCATAATTGTAGGGGGTAGAATTAAGGCAAGCACAAGCTAGCTCGCAAAAGAATGCGTTAGTCTAGCCAGTTTACACTGCCAGCAGTATGTGCAGTCTGGACTATGGGACATTTTGAAAATAATAACAATACAGGAGTGACATATAGCTCTGGGCACATTGTGAGAAAGGTGGGACCGAAGGAAATAAGGTACAAGATATTGTAAGGTTGCTGATTTTAGACAGCGCCAAGATGGAGAGGTAGCCAGCAACTTCAGGGAGCGAGTGTTCAAGAGAACGGTGGGATGGGAGTGGGCCTTGGCAGCATGGGTACAAGGGCACAGATCCGCGGTGCAGATGTTTAGTGGCAATTGTTGCACGCAATTTAACAGACAATTGACCGTAGATGGTAGAAACACGGAATTAAAACAAAGGCCTGTACAGATTAAATAGATTCAATGGAATGAGAATGCAAAAGATTGCTGTTTACGTCCCATTTGGTGAAACATGACAGTTTGGTGTCAGGTAACGTTATCCAGAAGGACAGTACATTAGCAGGCGATTTGATTACATGTAGGGCTATTTTTATTTATTTATTTATTTATATATTTATATAACGCTGCAGCCCGTAGGCATCCGAGCGCTTCACAAAAAGACAGACTAGAGTATAGAGAAACGGGACAGGCCAAAGGCCACATATAACAAACAAATAGAAACAGTGTCAGGCTAGCTGGCTAACAGAGGTAGGGACCTTATTTAAAGAGAAGTGTCTTGAGTTGCTTCCTGAAGAGTAGATGGTTGGTTTCCAATCTCAGTGCAGGAGGGAGTTTATTCCATATAAGGACTGCCTTGGTCGTGAATGCCCTACCTAATCCTTTAGCTTTTTTAGCAGGAATAACTCGGAGAAGGCCAGTTTTGTTAGACCTCAAGTTGCAATGTGATTCGTACCACATGAATTGTTTTTTTAGGTAAATCGGTGCTTTTCCATATAAGCATCGGTGTACTAGGGTAATGGCTTTAAATGTGATGCGTTCCTCGATCGCCAGCCAATGTAAGTCCTTTCTGTCTTTTGTGATATGTTCTCTCTTGGGTTTATTGGTGATTTTTCTGATGGCGTTATTTTGGACCACTTGACATTGTTTTAGACATTTGCTGCTTGCGCCTAGGAGTAAGGAGTTTCCGTAATCCAACCGGGAGAGAATTGTGGCTCTTGCTATTGTAGTACTGTTTTGTAGGCTCAGCAGGGGTCTAATTTTTTTCAATAGTTTCTGATGATATTGGCAATTTCTTTTGAGGTAGGCAGTGTGGGCTTCTGCTCCCAAGGATGCCTGAAGATAAACGCCTAGTGTTTTGACTTTTTCTGCTATAGCTATTTGTGTCTCTTTGATCTTGAATTCGGTGTATTGTGGACTAAGTTTTTTTCTGGCATAAGGAGATCCGAAGATCATAAGTTCTGTCTTGGAGGCATTTAAGCACATGCAATTGTCCTTCATCCAACTCTCGATGATGTTATAGATTCTCGAGAGTTTTTCGCTGTCCTGTTCGTAGTTACCACTAAGTTCGAACACCAATTGGGTGTCGTCGGCGAAGTTGGTGAAAAATATACCGAGTTGGGACAGAAGTGAACATAGGCATTGCATGTATAAGTTAAACAATAGAGGGGAGAAGCTTGCGCCCTGTGGGACTCCACAATTAACTGGTTTTGATTTTGAAGAGTGTTTCCCCCAGACGATCTTAGATTGCCTATCCTGCAGAAATGATGACATCCAGTCTATGGCCTCATCAGAACAGTTCCCTGATTGATCTAGGGCCTCTCGGAGCCTCCGATGATCCAACAGATCAAAGGCTGCCGAGAGGTCCAGTAGGATCAGCAAACCAGTTTTACCTTGGTCGAGGATTCTTAGCATTTCTGTTTGCAGATCCAAAAGCGCGGATTCTGTGCTGTGGGCTGGCCTAAAGCCCGATTGTTGTGGATGAAGTAGGTTGTTGTCGTCCACAAATTCCTGGAGTTGTTCGGTGGAAATCCTGTCTAGTATTTTTAATAAAAAGTTGCAGTTGGTAATTGGCCTTAGATTTACGGGGTCTTGTTGGTTAAGTTCAGGTTTTTTAGGTAATGGTGTTACCGTAACCGTTTTGATAGCGGCCGGGACATTACCATCTCTAAATGACGCATTTACCATTCTTGTCAGAAATGGTGCAAAGATAGCAGTGTTGTCAAGGATTAGTTTTGGGGCAGTACATTTTCAGTGCATGAGGTACATTTGATACTTAAGAGGCTATGAACACTCTAACCGCAAAAAATCCACTGTGTGGTTCCGAAAGAATAAAACTATCAATAGAGGACCTTTTCACAAGCAAGTGGTGGCAAACCCCAAGACATGAACTCATACCTGGAAAAGACACATGCCTATTTCAGTCATCATGCCGATTTGCATTCTGGTATTTGCAGTCATGCATCAGAGAGGAAGTATAACACAACCACCCAGCATACCTTTGATAAAGATTGCTAGTTGGTATTTACAGTTACTTAAGTGTTAAAGTGGAAGTGGTCATTTAAAGTGATAACATTAGGGCAGGAAAGGCTAAGAAGGCGAGGGCACACGGTTCAGCAGGGGGCGGGAAAAACATGGTTTAATATCTTAAATAGCTCGACGAGATTGTCCGGTTGGTGCAACTTGCCAAAACATATACTTAAACTTGGTAAGCTGTTCTTTGCAAAGCGTTCATGATTTAGTTGCAGCATTTGTAAGGAGATAAGGAATTTTTAGAGGTCGGGGCACAGGGTAGTTTTCACGCAGCGGGAGCTAGCTGCCAGTACATCTTTAGCTCTTTAGCAAGGGTAAGCTTTTCAGAGGAGCATTAGACACGAGGGTTCTGAGCACGATCAGTCTGAGTCTGGCAACCTATGGATGATTCTGGAAGGCATGATTGAACAGCATCGCAATGCAAAGCTCATTCCTGAGCGTTTCTCTGAGAGCAAGTTAGTGCAAAGGTTAGTGTATGGACATGCTGCAGGCATAGTGCGAGCTCAGAGCCCATACTGAGGGTTTTGTGAGGGGTTTAAAAATGTGCGTGGGGCGCTCACAATAGGTTCAGTTTGCCAGGTGGGCTTTTGGAACCATTGAGTGAAGATACATTGAAATACATAAATGGCTATGGGTTGGGCTAAATGTCGAGGCTCAGTAAGTCATAATAACATAAGTCAAACAAAGATGTGTGGGGGGGGCAGGTAAGCCAGTGAAGGGTTGGTAAACTATGTATGTTAGTTAGGGTAGTAGCCGTCGAAAATGTCATGTGGGGCAACTCCGGTAGCCCTAGCTACCAGAGAGTCATGGTGCAGATACATGGTGCATCCATAGCGATAAGCACTGCCTGGGATCACATGGGCACTGTACAGTCACAAGTTCTCTATTTGCTCCTCAGTGGCAGGAAGGATGCATCCCCAGTAATTAAGAAATTGTGGCTGCCTAGCTTACAACAAACGTTTGTTATATTAGACAATAGAGACTGAAAAAAGACCCTAGGATATGTGTGCTGGCCACGTCTGTGGCAAATGATTATTTAGCAAGGGCAACAGATTCTTAGCTCAGCAATAAAAAAGACTGGTGATACTAATCACATATAGGGATGTCTCAGCTGTGGGAGGTTGCCCTTGTAATCTCAATATAGGCTATTATACACACCCCTTTAAGTTTGGACAATCATATCAACCATTAGCATTATGGGGTGGCCTGAAATATAATGGTAGTGAGCCTGGTAAGTGGCAGCGAAAGGACACATGCTGGGTGGGTGTAATAACTTGAAAGCTGATGAACACCCACAGTTATCCTTTCCAAGCCAGCATACCTCCAACTGCCAAGCATAGAATCCAGCAACACACCAACACTCCACTCAGACTGACCTCACCACATTCCATGCACAGTGATGTCATCACCTCAGCTACCAAGATACATTACAACAGTGGGCTACTATGTAAGGTATCAAAGGTCATGGTGACCAATCCACCACATTTGTGGGATGAAAAGGGCAGGTGACCCCAATGGGGAGTAATTGGTGATATTTAAACAGGTTACTAACAATCGGTAGGGCACGTTACTTCCAAAGGTTTAGTGTTCTGATTAAATGAACCCTGCAGATCTAGTAAAACGGTATTGGGCTTGCCCAGTTAAGGAGGATATGCTGTCTCAGAGGGAACACAGTCATAGTGGAAGATGCGGTTGACAAAACAAGTTTAACTTTGATTAATAGATGGCGGCAGGACCAGCCCGCCACTTAGGAGTTTGAAATGTGAAACATAAGAGATATCAACTGTATGGGTGCCCCGCCCTGTGTAGGAATATGGCATAACAAAACATCAGCAAGTATTAGCATAACAAAAAAATACAATTGGGGTGCAACAAGAAGTTAGTATAATAGGATAGAACAAAAAGAGTCAACACAAATTGAGGGTGGCTGTATGGGCCAGTAAGATGGGCATTGTGCAAGTAGTCCTCACTGCACTCCCCTCTCTCGCTCTCTCTACCACACATGCATACCACACTCACTGTACTACTGTATAGCACACCCTCTCTGTAACATTGTCTACCACACACATTCTCAACCGCTGTCTACCACACTCTCTCAAAGGCTGTCTACCACACTTTCATTCAACTACTGTCTACCACACTCTCTCTACCACTAAATCTCACTCTTTATCAAACACTGTCTTAACCGCACTCCCTCTTTTTCCTGTACCAGCCATACCTCTCACTCACCCTTATAAGGATGGTGTCACTCAGCCTGTGCTTATTTCTACACTGTTCTGCAACGCCCTTGATGTCTCTCCCACCCCATCTATCACCATATACCTCCCCGTATTTCTTACAGCCTTTCATGGACCCTATTTCTCACAGCCTGCCTTACTCTTTTAATCTTTCACAGCATTTTAGGCCCTGTCTCATTTTCACCCTTGCAATGACCCACTCTCTTTTGCAACCTAACTCTCACTTGCAAGCTAGCTCTTATACGCATACATGTGATTCACTGTGGCCCAGTCAGTGGCACTGGTAGGAGACCATTACACAGAGGTTTGTGAATGTATAACTGTGCTTTGCAGAACCCATGCTACATTTTATGCAGCAAATAAAATGCCAATGAATATTGTAATAATTCTTTGTACAATTGCTAATATCAAGTGCCTTAAAGCATTAACTTCAAACTTTTAAAGTAATTACTAGGTATGTACGGCCCATGTTTTTATTGCATTCATACCTATAAATGTAACATGAAAAAAACAATGAACGCTTGTTTACCCTTCTCAGCACTCCTCTCGAAAGAGCTGAGAAGGTGGGCATCAGAAATCCCCAATTTGTAACCACCTTTGGGTGCCCCCACTCAGAAAGATGTTTTACTGCATTGAATGGAAGCACTTACACTTCCCTTCACTACAGTTAAAAACCTATTTAAATCTACAGGGTTCTTTTTTATCCTGCTGGCCTTGGATAAAAGGAACTTTAGGATTGTTAGCAGTATTTAACCTCATACACGATTTTTATCCGAGTTGTTATTCTGCAGAAATTACAACTACTTCCAGAACCATAATGTGGTGTGCCATGAAAAGCAGGCGATATTTGAATTATCACCTGTTTTTACCACTGCCTTCAAAATGATAAAGTATCTGCCTCTGTGGCACATGATGGGGTGAAGCAGCAGGTGGGGTCCTTTCTCAGTTGGAACATGCAGGTTTACCGCGCATGCATATCTGTTTCCTTGTTTTTAATGTTATCCTGCTTATTAAAGACTGGGAACAGCTGTTAATTACCAATGATGTGTAAGGTTATTAGCTTTTCTTTTTAATTAGGGGATTTTGCTTGTTATTATTAACAAGTGGCCTGGAATCCCACCCATGACAGGAGATATGCACGGTTTATGAATTTAATGACGATCTCATGCCAGGGAAGTGATGTTTTCTTTTCCAGTATTGGATCTTTCATAGGTAAACATGCATAGGACTGAGTACTAAGGAGTGTTCTATGTGTGTAATGAGCATCTTCCTCATTATAACAAATAGAGACACAGCTCGACCAACTCAGTTGTCCGCTCTTGCATCCATGTCAAGTCAATCTGTGAAACCTAAGAGGTCTACTCCAAGATACTGCCTTGCACGCGCCCGAGGCAATGTATTTATGAGCAGTGCTAAGGCTTTAAGACCGAGTCTATGCCATCCAGTGACACATGGCCTGAATGCTCGGACGTTAGATAATAGAATATGGTGTTTAATGCAGGACACCTATTTACAGTATGATGTGTGGTCTAGACCAAAAAGAAACCAAACAATGCCTAAATACAACTTTGTTCAGGCCCAAAGAAAGTCATCCTGGATTCACAAGATCAGTCTGTACAAATTCCCAATGGACCACATTAGCAATGCAAATCTGCTGTTGTTCACAAGGCTAGTAAAGACACATTTCCAGCCCCACTGACACCCCCTAAAAACTCTCAATCCTTTGATATCTCAATTGAGTTTAACCTCACCATAAATGATGATAAAAGGTATTTTTCGGTTGGCATTAGGTAATATTATCCCCACCAATAATATCGATATATATATGGTTGTCAGGTACAGCCATAGGCGATATTATTAGTGGGGATAACGTTTGAGGTAAATGGGAGCGGGTGTTATGGGGGTGTTCCCAGCTCCCTTAAAAATAATATAGGGGTTGCAGGGGTGTCCCCCGCAGGTTTAATATGTTAATATCAGCATAAAAATATGGCGCCATTCTTGTATGGCGATTTTTTTGAGGGAATATTAACACATGGATCCTTCCCGTTTGCACCGGTGGTGTGGAAAAAGAGTTGCCACCAGCTTTTCTGAGGGCAGATTATGTCAAAACTGTGGCACTTGAGCTGAGGGTGCACCCTTTCCCACGTGTTACCACTCTCTCAGAATACGTGTTCAATGTGTTTCTATAGTATTTCAAACAATACTCCATCCTCAGAGACCTTCTGTTCGAAAGTTCATGGCCAAAAAATGTACATTTTGTGTGATTATCTGCCTCGTTTTGGCTACAATGTTCACTACATTGCAGCTCAATTTGCATAAGAAAATCTCTAGAGGAAGTTCAACTGCTTCCGGATCAGGTGTGCAGCTTTTAAAACTGTATCATAGCATGACAACATGCAGCCCATTAGCGAGGCACTTGCAAACCTTTTCACCTGAGTATCATGCTCCTAACAAAATGACTGCCTCTGGAGCAGCCTTTGTTTTACTGAATAGCAGATTAATATCATCTTTCTTGGGTGGTTATAACAAAACGCTCTTCCAAATAACAGTATGGTGCTCTCTGGTAACTGTCCGGTTGCTTCACATTTGGTGCTTGGTCAGACAGCTCAGTGAGCTCAGGGCAGAGGTCTCTGTTCACCTTGCACGCCACAATCCTGGCAGTGCTGACTAACCACACCATACTGCCAGGAGTGCCAATAAACTGGGTAACAGTAACACTGGTTTCTTAAAGTGATAGGACATTAAAAGAAATTATGGAAATGCGCAATATATTAAACATTTACTATTATTTTATTTGTGCATAAACCACAAAATTAGACTTTTCCTGTCCAGATTAAAGGTCCTGTTGATGTGAAAAATGGGATAAATCCTTCTTCGGTTCGAAGCTCCAGGACAAATGTTTCATTGCTGCAGTCACTAAGACTTCTTAAAGGAGAATTCCAACTCCAGTGTGCGTGTAAGCAGACCTGTTCATTTAACCCGCATGCTCTTTTGAGCTGGTTTGAATTGTGTAGTCGTCTAGGCAAAGGCAAGAGGCTTTTGTGTATAAAGGAGGATACTCTTAATGGAGGGGCATTGTACTGGAGGTATTCCTTTCCTAATGCTCGGGCATTAGGTAAATCATTACTCCTCCCCGCATTTACCGCAACGTGAACCAAAAATGGAAAGGTAGTTGTTGATTTGATTTGTTTCTGGCAACTAGATTTGCCTCTGATCTGACCCTGGAGGTAGGGTGGAAAGACAGCTGTTTAGGCTATGACAAAGACAATGTGCACTGTTGCTAGAATGAAGAATATCCTTCATTTTCATGCCTAGCTTAAAACACAGGTGTTGGAAGTCACAGTAAGCTTTAAGGTCGTTTCTGTTGCAAAGAAGGTAATTTATAACTAGAAAGTCTAAGAAAAGGTGCTACGTTCCTGAACATTGATGCTATCAATTAAGGGCGACCGCCCCAGCTAAACTTGACAAACTACTCCACGGCAGTTTTCAAAATGTTACTGTTAATTTGAACTGTAATGTACCCAAACAGGGTCCATATGAGCTGGGGCAACCGGACAATCTGCAATATTGTGCTTCAAGTGTTAGTTGTTTGAGATGACTGGCCCAACTTGTCCAACGAGTGGTGGAGTGTGCCATGAAAGTGAAACCTTGAGAGGCCATTTTCCTTCCCATATTTCTAGCAGACAGAGGGCAGGGTTGTGAAGAATTGCCATCTGGCAAGGGTATAGAAGCCGAGGCTTTTTTGATTTTTATGAATTAATAAAATGATGCGGGTAATTCCATCTCTGAAAGAGCAATCTGCTGATCAGAATCCCCTTTTATGGGCACCATGCCAAAAGCATAGTGGTCACCTATGCACTGCTGCATCAGTAGCCTGATTGCAGTGCCAGGCCCTACAGTGGCACAGAGCAGGTCCAGGTTATAGATGACGTGACAGTCAAAGTCACAGCAGCACACGGGTGGCATCTAAAATATGCACCTTTTTCACAAAATATATTGATTGTGAGTTGCCCATGCTGGTGGCAGGATAAACTCTAAATATAAGCCATGCCTGAGGTAGGGCATGGTGCATGGCACTGCTCATAATCATTGCAGCCATATCCAATCTGATATCACACAAGTGTAAGCTCCTGTGACCATGCTCAGCTGTGGAAGGTATTCTGGCCACAGAGGATGGTGCTGCCATGTGATAGAACAGGAACCTGAATGGCCATGCCTCTCTTTGATCTCTTTGTGAGAGTAAGCAATGCCCTCCTCCAGAGACAGCCACTCAACAGGAATCTGTCCTGGGCCCAGGAATCAAAGGAACGCACCCATTCAAAAGGAGTAGCCACACACCATGGTGCATACCAAAGGGGCCTTTGATCCTATTGAGAAGGGAAGGGGTGGGATTAGTGTGGGCAGGGAGACCTCTGGAGAGTTGGGGGGGAGGTTCTACCATCTTGTTTCTCTCTGCCCCATCTCTCCTTCCTGTCCCCTCCACTTCCTGTAGCACAAAGCACTTCAGGTGCAATGTCAGAAAGCAATGTCCACTGATTCCAGGAGCAGGGATTGGACACCCAAAGCAAACTAGCTTTAGTCCAACCACCTGTGGACATTTACCGGGGTCTCCCACCACTTCTTGTATTCACTCTGGAATAACACATGGAAAAGATTCATCTGACCTCTTTTGGGACAGTTGCACTTTCCAAAGCCCTCAAACACACAGGTGAAGAAGGAGCAGCCCAAGGCAGAGGAAAGCTCTGCCCCCTACCCACTCCCGGGGCACATTGGGGGTGACTTCTGATGTGGACCAGGACCTACCACTCTGCACCAGAATCTCCCAAGGGTGGGAGATCAGATCCTGAAAGGACTCATCCTACCCTAGAGTCCATGGAGTGGGTCTCACAGCATCTGAAGGACCAGATCAGCTAAGGCCTTTCCGAGCTGTAACAACCCGCGTGGACCTGGCTCGACAACGAACAGATTCTGGTGAACGCCCCGACCTGCTTCACTGAACACCACATCCGAACTGCACAGAGCTATCACATTTGAACCTATTTGATGCCTGCTTGCTCCTTGGGCACACATGATCCAACATACCCAAACTGAGCTCGATCCACTCACATCACTGCATCGACCCCATCGAATCGTCAAAGAACCAAACAAGGTACCATTGACAAATAACCAGTTTTGGGCCCTAGAGACTGATTAGGTCACTTTTGCACCTTTTTCATCCAAAGACATATCCTTTTTGTGGCTAATAATTTTCTCGTCAACCCTGTATTCATACTCCGAGTACAATATTCTCCTATCTGTTGCATCTTTTCTGTTCTTTTCACAGGGGTGGGTTTTGTACAGTGTTTTCTGTTTAGTTTTCTTACACATTGTGTGTTTGATTATTTATATTTTGTATTTTATTAAATTTATAGAGCGGCTTTTGCCAAAGGTGCTGTACAATAAAAGAATCAAAGAAACAGTACAATCATAAATGAGACAGATGAATACAAATTTACATCAACAGGGAAAGGAAAATCAGTTTGTTTTCACTTTTAACAAACTAGGGACGCAAGAAGAAAAAGTTTAATAATGATTTTGAAAATAGAAAGAGATGAAGAAGAACAAAGTCAAAGGGAGGCATGCCAATGCTTAGGAGCTAAAAGAGAAAAAGAACGAAAATGAGACGTGGCACAAGGTGGCCTAGGAACAGTCAAACGAAATAAGTTCTGAGATGGCAAGGAGCGCTGGGGAACATAGAATGAAAGTAAGGAGGAGAGATAAAAAGGGGCTAGGCCGTGAGTACACTTAAAAACAATTTAGAGAAAATTATACAAAAGACGGGATTAAAAGAGAAGTAATGAGATTAAGAGTAAAGACGAAGTAATAGAGGAACGGGGAGGAAGAAAAAAAAGAAGACAAATAGAAGAATTATAAATAGACCGAAGAGGGAAAAGATGAGGTTTAGTGGCATGAAAAAAAAGATAAGCGCGAGCATGACAAAATGTTAAACAGAGCATAGTGACAGGAATGAGCAATAGAGGAAATACAGAGGGGAAAAGAAAGAGAAGAATCAAAGATAACGCCCAGATTGCGCGCTGAAAGAGAGAATGAAAGAGTAGACGAGGAAAGGAAAGAGGAGGGGCAGAAGGGTGAGAGAAATAATAGAGGGAGGAAAGAACAGAACCTCAGTTTTTGAGGGATTTAGGTGTAGGAATTGAGAAGACATCAAATTCTGGACAGCTACAAGACAGTTTGAGACAGTGGAGTGTAGAACAGAGTCAAAGGAAGAAAAAGAAAGAATGATCTGTGTATCATTAGCGTAAAGGTGAAAGGAAAGCTTAAAAGAAGAGATAAGAGCAGAAAGAGGAGCAGTGCAGAGGGAGAAAAGAAGAGGACCCAACACCAAACCGTGGGGGAAACCTTAAAGAAGAGGAAGTAAAGAAGATTAAAGTATACATATTTTAATATAACATTGATTGAACATTCCCTTTATTTTGGACTGTGTTACTGTGTTGTTTGGGTCACTACTGGAATACATTCACACCCGTCTTAAGAGCATAGCCTTCCCTTGTCCCATGTTACCACAAAATGCGAAGGAGGTATTTCTCTTAACTGTGCCTGTTTTACCTTTATGATTATGTTGGCTCTTGGTTTGTAGAAGTGTGCGGGCTGAATGGGCATTTTAGCCTCTACTCATCCTTGTACTCTGGCAGAGCAGAAGTCAATTTGTCGCAAGTGTTCACTGACCCTTAAAAAGCTAATCCCATAAAAACATTGTCACCCTAAGAAAGAGTCTCCGATCAGGGTGCTTAACTAAGAGCAATACATCAAACCCCTTTATCTATTTCACCTACACTCAGCTTTTTATTTATTTATTTTTATTTATTTTTGTATATGTAGAGCGCACTACAGACGCGGGCATCAAGGCACTACGAGAAGGCTCAGGAAGGCTTGATTCAGGGTTACAGGAATGCAGCCCCAGCAGAAATACTTGATACAGAAGTTAGTTGTAGTTAACAGTGCACATTATCATGATCAGGTAAAATAGCAGTGAATGTTTTCAATACAGGTTACACAACATATGGGACAGTACATAGTTAGACAAAGAGTTTAGTTTTGATGGCCTTCCTGAAAGTCGCATGGGAGTCAATCCCCCTATTGGAGGATTATTTATGCCTTATATGGATTTAGCAACCGGGTGGGTACCGAAGCCAATCAGATTGCTCAGAATGTGTACTAAACTTCACGGTTTAAGTGTGGATTCCAAGAGACCTGACAGCTGCTCGCACCCACCATGCCATTTTCCCTCACTCCCCTGCTGTACCAGCTTCTTTCTCTCCTCCCTTCACGCCTCCCACTTGCGTGAAGGGGTTGTGGCGCTGCACCTCTCTTGTCAGCTGGGCCGCCATGGAAATGGAAGAAGGGCTCAGATCGGAGCCTCACTTCCATTTCCATTGTGACCATGTTAGGTTAGTATTTCTTTGAAGCAATGGGTTGCACGCTTGCCGCGACCCATTGTTTCAAAGAAATTAATTCCTATTAGCACCCCGGGGTGAAAACCTAGGTGCAAATAGCCATAATCCCGAGTTCTGAGGGCTGTCATGGGTGGTAACGTCCTGAGGCCCTCATTAAAGGCACTCGCTTTTCTCAGCCTATTAACTCAGGACGTGGGATGTTATCACCCAGTAAGATCCTCAGACCTCTGGGATTATGGCTATAGTAAATCAGATTTAATTTTGAAGAATGGACAATCCTCACTGTATCCCGCTCGTATTAGAATGGTATCAGTTTTCCATGCTTGTGCTCAGGGCCGGTCTTAGGGCAGGGTGGGCCGGGTGACTGCCTGGGGTGCCACAGCCCCACAGCGCCATTAGCCCCCAGGGTGCCAGCTCGGGGAGCCTTTCAAGGGATAGCTCGAGCTGGCAGGATGTGAAGTGTCCGTTTGAAATTAAATGTGCTTGTGGAAGCGAGCGCTTTTAACAATAGGTTGCTGGCACTCTATTGAGATAATTACCTCTCTACTGCGACGCGGGAGCAGGGCATTTTTCATTAGAATAGGGCGCTGATCCTTGTTTCAGCGCCCTATTCCAGTGATTAACTCCCTGCACGGGAGTGGGGAGATAATCATCTTAATAGGGTACTGTAGCACCTTATTGTTGTTAAATGCGCCTGCAGCCTTCTCCCACCACTGAATAGAAACGTTTGGCAACTCCAAACCCACCCGCAATTGACCAGGTGCTCAGCGGGGGTCACCAAATTGTTCTTTTTTTGCTTGGGGCGCTGCTGCCACTAAGGCCGGCAGTGCTTGTTCTAATCCTTCAGAAGAAGCATGCCTACATAAAATATAGAATATATTAAGTGCCACTGAACAAGGCTTCATTTCCCTTCACTTGAAAGGTACACTGCCAACATTGATGGCGGACATCTTATTCATTGATTATGAGGGGCATCACCTTGCCTGTGATAGAAGCTCATGCCTCATTTACTATAAAGGCTCTCTCTAGGTCGATATGGTGGCTCTCAATTCATAGATGGTTGAGTATCTTCCCGTTCACGATTCCCTCACCACGGATGATGGGCACGCTATGACGTGATGGAAGAAAATAATGGTGGCAGCGGGTGAATGTCGATGTGGGAATACTGCGACTAGAAAACACAGCACAACAGCACACATGGAACAATGTTACTTTTAACTCACTATAGAGCCCTCCCGACATATTCCAGGACGGTATAATTATGCAAAAAAAATGCAATCTAAGAATATGTGGGTAACGGTCCGGATAGTGTGAGAAGTAAACCACCATTCTCTTGTTTTCTAGGCGCAGTGAGTTCACTTACCAGAACTAATGGTTGTATTTACACATGATTGACGCATACTTTATTCATATTACAATTTAATTGAATGATATGTAATATTATTAATCCAAAGGAAATCAATACCTTCAGTACAATGTCCATCAATCAAAAATATCTTCCTTCTTACAGAAAGCACAAAACCAGGATTCAGCAGAAGGTTATGATAAAAGTGTCGCGCTGTGGAAGATCACACACGTGAAATAAAGACACTCACCCTTGAGATCTTCAAAGCCACAAATGTTTCAAGCTCTCAGAAGATATGTCTGCACAGAAGATGACAGGCTGCAGGTATAAAAAGGCCATCACGTCCTTAAACTTGAGAAATACTGGAAACTCCACAACCTTGTTGAAGCATATGAAGCAGTGGTCGAAGTGTACTAAAGAAAGTAGTGGAACTATGTTCCCTACTGGCCTGCACGCTCCTCACAAACCCCATCGCCATGCACCCGCCCACTCACAATACAAACCCCCAAACAGATGCACCTGCTGTTTAGGGCAACGCTCAATGCAGTGCACTGAAAGTGAAAGTTTCAACTTCTTCCTACACTTTTATTTTAAAGCGAAACCATTCCGGAATGGTTTCTTTTTAAAATAAAAGTATAGGAACTGTAAAGCTTAATTAAAAGAAGTAGAGGAGCACCGCTCCCGACCGCTGCCACCCACTTCGACCACTGATATGAAGTGACGGAAATGGACAGATGAGCAGAGGCTGCGGTGGTCACTGGCGAGACAGACTCCAAAACCAAACGTCAGTGGGAACCCATGACAGCCTTAAAAGGGGTTCTGTGGGGCATGGTCAAGGTGTTGTTGGCCTGAGCGACTGCTGCAGCTCCTCATTCCACGGCCCTGGGACCTTACCGCCAGCTAGTAAGGGGGGTGGGGTGATCACTTGAACTAGATCTGTCACTGAGGTTCAAGAGTTTTCCCTGGAGGGTCGGCAGCAACTCTGATTACCACATTACTTATTTTTTAGTTGTCAGTAGGCCGTTTGTTAAATTCTGATTTATGATGTAGCACAGATTATTCTGTAATTTAGTTACTTATCATATTCTCTAATGGACATTTTAAAATAATTTTTCTATCAAAAAAAGGTTACAAATATTACAGATTTTCTGCGTATGCCTTTCTCCACATTCTGCCAGGTCTGCACATTTAATTCTAATGTGCACAATCAGTTCGTGGCTCTTTATTTATGGCAATATTTTAAAATAATGATCAATGTTAATACTTGTATATCCCTTGTGCCTATTGTTGTGTAAATGCATATGAAGTTGTGGAGTAAAATAAGCTGCTTATATTTCAGGTTCTTCTATAGCTCTTTCACTGCTTTCCAAAATGAGTGTTTCGATGTGACTGCTATTTTAAGAAGCCTGCTTGTACTTCTGTAGCACGGGCACCCTACTCTTTGGGCAACCCTCCTGAAAGTCTTTGATTTTCATTATTTATTTCTGTTTGTGGCAAATCATGTGCCGACTAGATATCTATTTGTCACTTTTTTCCTTCCCATTCTTCTTTCTGCTTCTATGCCTCGTCCTATCTCATTTAGGACAACCTATCGCACTCCTCCGGTGCTACCCTCTGCTCGTCTACATAATGCACCTAACTTGTCCTGCCCTCCCATTTCTTCTGATGGACTTCAGTAATTCCACTTTGGTCTCTTAAATCACAGCCCTATCTGTAATAAATCCCATTATATTCTTGACCTCTATCTTCATTCTAATTTCCATTTTCTCTGTTAAACTGAAACTTGGATCACCCTGATAACTCTGTAACTCCTGCTTTTTTCACACTGCCTCTACTTATTTTTCCCAACCCCCTCACCCACTTAGGTGCAGGGACTTGGGGGCGGGGTGGGGGCACAGGAATTCTCTTCAATTCCTCCTGAACTCTCCTATTTCCTTGTTCTAATCTTCCAAGTTTTCTTACTTTGAATACCACTTTTCCTTCTATTCTTATCCGTTCCCCGTCTCTTTTCTTGTTGATTATCATCACCGTCAATACAATTGGAGTTGCATGGGTATCTGGATTCTGTCTCCCCCAATACATTCTAACACATCACGAGCAGAATCATTTTCATTAAAATAGTTTACACCTATAGCTTTAGTCCTTAGCCCTAGCTTAATGTCCCTAAGGAGGAAAGGAATCTGTTACTGGTTTCACCCAGGAGACAGCCAATCTGGCACTTGCCCTATCCTGGCTCACTACTTTCCTACAGTTTCTAAAAAGAGGTGCATGCCCTTTGGAGTCAACCAATTTCTTTAATTATGTTGCTAGCCCTCGGTGTGACTTATATGTAAAAAACACAGCGCTCATTGGTCCAAAAAACACTGGGTCCAATTCCTGCTGTGTGTTAAAAACCTAATGGATAATGTTTGCCAAGTTCATATATTCCTTCCTTATGAGACAGGTGGGTCAGGACATCACCTTGAGCCTATAATCGTCAACCGGTTTCAGCGGGGACAATTGATTTAACGCTTTCTTCAGGACTATAGAGATACTTTTCACACTCTATACATTCACAAATGGACAGTATTAACAATTCTCTGTCTTTCAATTTCAATTTCTTTGACTGGATCCGGCGTGTTCCATTTTTAGATGGGACAACTCATCTGCATATCAGCTCCCTGTAAGGGAAATGCACATATCAGGGGCCTTGCAACTTTGCAGCCTTGGCTCACTCCAAGTCTTATTTCCCTTTGCCGTAACTTGCGCAATGACAAGCAGCTTTGGAAAAACTCCCTTTCCCATCTTGCGACGCTTTCAATGCTGCACTCTTATTTTGATTCTGCTTTACTCATTGCCAAGAAATTCTACTTCTCTGAACGTACACTTTCTCTATCTCACCACCCTCGTCGTCTCTATCAGCTTCTACACAATATCCTCTTTCCAAAAGTCCCTGATCCTTCTACATTCTCATCCCTTTTGCAAACTACTTTATATATAAAATACCGCTCGTCTTTCTTTCACCCCCTTTCCCTCTCCTTCTTCTCTGCTTTCTCCTCCTCCATCACTTCACTCTTTTTCATCATTCTCTTCTCTAATGGGCCTTAACACTTCTGCTCTCTTACCTCATGCTCATCCTACTGCCTCTCCTTCTGGCCCTCTCCCTTCTTCTCACATTCCCCAAGTATATCCCCATCTTCTTCCCTATCTGATTTCCCTCATTAACTCCTCCCTTGTACATTCTTGTTTTCCTGCAGCTTTCAATCATGCACTTATTATCCCTATCCTGAAAAAACCCTCTCTTGAACCGTCTTCCCCAGCTAATTTCCACCCTATTTCTCTTCTAGTCGTTTCCTCTAAAATTCTTGAACGGGCTGCCTATACCCAGGTAACTCGTTATCTTAGTCTTCATTCTCTTGGTTCTCCTTTGCAGTCTGGTTTCCACAGGTCTTACTCCACCAAAACTGCCCTTCTTTATGTTTCTATTTCTCTCCTTACAGCCCTCCACTTCAAGCTTTCGTCTATTCTTATTCTTCTCAATCTGTCTGTGGGATTTGACACTGAAGACCACTCTCTTCTTATCTCCTCTCTTCCCATTTTTCGTATCTCTAGGTTTGCTCTCAAATGGTTTTGCTCTTATCTTTCGTAACTGACTTATTCCGTCACTTGGGCTGGACACTCTTCTTCTTCACTCCCTCTTCATTATGGTGTGCCCCAAGGCGCGGTACTCGGGCCTCTTCATTTCTCTCTCTACACTGCTTCTCTTTCTGTCCTCATCTTCTCCTTTCACCTTTCCTTTCACCTTTACGCTGATGACACCCAGATCTTTTGCTCTTTCTCTTCCTTTGATTCTGCTCTGTACTCCACCAACTCAAACTGTATTTTAGCTGTTCAGAACTAGATGTCTTCCCTTTTTCTTTACTTCAATCTCTCAAAAACAGAGGTTCTGTTCTTTCCCCCTTCTACTATCTCTCCCACTTCATACTCCCCTCTCTTTCCTATCCACCATCCTTTCTTTCCTTTTCACCTTTAGTGAGCAACCTGGGCGTTATATTTGATTCTTCCTACTCCTTCTCCCTTCATATCTTCTCTATTGCCTGCTCCTGCCGCTATGCCCTGTTTAACATTCGCCATGCTCGTGCTTATCTTTCCTTTCACACTACTAAACTTCTTCTCTTTTCCCTTGTCTTTTCCTGTATTGACTACTGTTGATCTGTATTGCTTGGTCTACCTGCCGGCCACCTTTCCCCTCTTCGTTCTATCTATCACTCCTCCATTGGTCTCCTTTTTTTCTCTACTCCCTCTGTCCCCTATTACATCCTCCCTGCTCTCAATTTCACTAATTCCCTTTGAATCCTATCTCTTGTATCATTTTCTCTTGATCGTCTTCAAATGCACCCATGTCTTGGCTCTGCCCTACCTCTCGTCCCTACTCTTGTTCTACGTCCCTGCACACTCCTTACGATCTCAGAATCTTTTTCTCTTAACTGTTCCTATGCCCCCATGAGCCTCGTTCCATTTTTTTAAACTTTTGGCTCCTAAACATTGGAACGCTATTCCCCTCTCGCTTCTCTTCCCATTTTCCAAACAAATCTTAAACTCAACCTTCTTTTGTCTCTTGTTTCTTAACAAACATTCTTTCCTTTCTCTCTGCTGATGTAATCTGTACTCATTTGTATCATTTTGATTGTACCGTTTTTGGATTCTTTTATTGTGCTTTATAAATTCAATAAAATACAAAATACAAATACTTAGTGATTGTCAACACTGCAATAACACAATTTGTTACATTATTTTTTATTTTTATTTATTTGTATTTGGCACAAAGCACCTTTACAAATATTAAAACATAAGTAAGATTAATACAAAGCAACACAATAACAAAAACATATTTACATTTCCTAATACCACACAAAACATAAAATGTACATCCAATTAAAACTGATTAAAAAGAACTCATAATTAAAATCAATTATTTCTGATTCTCACAATATTCCTGTATGACAATAAATTGTGATGTTATTCAGGCGTATCTTGTCCCATTTCAGTTTAATGAACCTGAATATTTGTTAAGAATCGTGTTAGTGCTAGTACCAAAAACTGTCTTATGCCCCACATACATTAGGACCATTACAGGTCTCTGGATGATAGCAGATCTACATCAAAATACTTCCCCAAATGGACTCTCTGCAAATTTAAGAAGTACCAGCAATATATCACCAGATGTTTCAATGTCTCATTGCTTTCATTTTCTTGACAGAATCTACAACCAACAATGTTGTCTGCTTTTTTGTTCTTAACGCAATATTTCATCTTTTCATTTCTATGGAAGAGATTAAGCTTGAATTTCAAATACAAGCCCCTTGCTTTCTCGCAAGGAAAAATGACCAGGTATTAGAGCCATGGATGTTGTTTATGAGTGAAGCATGATTGATCACCATATGATTTGTACCTAGTGTTTTGATCAATTGTATTAGCCCAATCCGTCTGAAAGAATTTTTTTTTACCACACCTGGACGCTTATAGAATTCTTTTTGCTCCGTAGCTATAGCTGTAACATTGCTTGCATCTCCTTAACATATTTATCAATCGACACAGGATATGCATTCATCACCATATTCCCAAAATCTTCATAAAAAGAATTAGGTGGAGGATACAACATTTTCCCATAATTCGTCAATATTCTCCAGGAGAATTTAGCAGCTAGGGAGTTCAGTCCTAGTTCATGAAGAATCAATGAATTAGGCAGTGATTTCGGAAATCCCAAAACCGCTTTCCAAACTTTTCCTTGTAGCTTGTTTAATACTTCTGTTAAGTCAAGGATACATAGATCAAGTCCAAACAAAATGATTGGTTCAACCTTTAAAGTACAAAACTCAATAGTTGGTAGAAGAGAGAATGTTGAGTACCTGTGATAAATAACTTTCATTTGTGAAATGAGGTGGATTACTTTTATGTTTAGCGCACTACTCCACATAGCCAGGGAGTTTGAGTCACACAAATTGTATCCCAGATACCTAGCTGCCATGACATGTTGAAATTAAGCCTCATTCCTTTTCCAAGTAAATCTGCAAACTTTCTTTCTATTTGCGAATACTATTATATTCGATTTACTCTAGTTAGTAGCAAGATTGTTTATTTTAGCATATGCAGAAAAAAAACGTAATTTTTTTTTGCAGTCCATATGACGTCTGATCAAACAGGATAATGTCATCTGCAAATGCTAGCCAATTAATTCTGGCCTCTCCTAGCTTGACTGGAAATATATCAAAATGTTCCCATATCTTGTCAATGTCACAAACATATAAGTTAAAGAGTATAGCTGCCAACTGACAGTCCTGCTTAACTCCTATTTCTGTGTCAATTAACTCTGTAGTAGAGTCATCTCGATTTATCCGTACCTTGTAGCACGTCTTGTTATGGAGTAACGCTATTAGCCCCACAGGATGTTCTGGTATTCCATATTGAATCAGCTTACTCCATAACCGAGCCCTAATAACACTATCAAAGGGTGCGGACAGATCTAATGATGCCATGTATATTGCCCCTGAAGAAGTACGCTGAGAAGTTTCCAACAGATGGGCAAGGATCGCGGCATTAAGCATCGTCCCCATCGCCTTCCTGAATCCCACCTGGAATCTTGAAAGAAGATGATTGTCTGCTACCCACTTCTCCAATTTCCTTAATAAAAGTGTGCCAAATACCTTGGCAGGCACATCAATCAATGAAATTGGGCGATAGTTACCTGGGTCATCAGTAGGCTCTTTTTTGTGGATAGGTACAATAATTGCTGTGAGCCAGGAGGGAGGGATCGTTGCAAATAACAGCTCAAAACTAGGTTTGATCAATTTGGCCCAAAAGTACGGATTGCATTTTAATAGACATAGCGGAAGCCCATCGGGCCCTGCAGCCTTTGAGTAGGTTCATTTGTTAATAGCCCATCTGACATCCTCCAAATGCCAAACGTATTCCCTGGGAATCTTGGTAGCAAGAGAATTAATATCAATAGGGAGAAATCCTATCGGTAGAGCATATCTAGCTCTAATATATGTGCTCCACACCTCACCTGTAATTGATGAGTAAAATTGGGTATTATCCGATTTACCATGCAAGCGAAGTATGGACCAAACATGTTTGGTTTTACGCTTGCGAAAAAGACCAATCATTTTATAATTGCCAAATGGTATATTTGATATATTTGACTTGATATGACAAGTTTCAACACAGTTTTGGGTTCCATCTGATAGACTTTGGATATCTATCCACTTCAATTAGTGTCAACTGCCTTGATTTCATGAACACTTCTGCTTGAACATCCAGACTGAGCTTCAACATCATACGATCACTACAGCCCAGATTTTAAGTAGATTTTCTGATACCGCTATATAATCAAAGAACGCGAGTTCCCTCTAAACCATGTAAAATTACTCTGGTCCTTTGCATGAGAAATCATATGTTTATTCCAATTTATTAGAAACTTCAACCAACAATGCCCTCTTTCATGTGCCAGGGCATTGTAAACCTGCTTCGGATGTGCCAATTGATATGGAGAGGAATCCTTCAAAATAGAATTGAAATCTCCACCCACAATTATATCGCATTCTTCATTACGAAGGAATGCTTTCTGTAAAATCGCATCTAATTCCGTTAGTATACTTAACTGCGATCTCAGTTTAGGATTACAATATAAAATTATAATCAATATGTGGGTGTGATTTAGTATTACTTCAATAACAAGTATTTCATTGGACAAAGAAATGAATTTGGCTGCCATCTTCACGCTATTGTGCACTAAGGACAGTAGAACTTCTGTGGGTCGTCCATATTCCCCACATCTAGCCGGGTGACTAAAGGAAGTAAATCCATCCAAATTAATATGGTTAACAGCCATAGTTTCTTGTATCAAAATGATACTGGAATTGTTAAATGCCGGGTTTATTTTGTAGCATTTCTGCAAGTTGTTAAAACCGCAACAATTCCAACTCAGAATGGAAATCAATGGAAATCACTGAAAGTTATGCATGACTATGCTTGGTGTTGAGGGAACCCACATCCTTCAATATTGTTTCTAAACCTGCCAGCCCCTTTATAGCAATAACGACCGAAGTTAACTGGGTTAGCAGGTTTTGGGTCATGGCTGCATCGGAACCCAGTTGTGTCCCTGGGGTCGTAGTACATGTCACCTACTGGGTTTGAAATTCAATGAACCTGGTTGATTCTCTCATGCATTCAAAAAAGTATAGTTCATAACCCAACAGATTAACGTTATCCCTTTGATCCCATAGCATTTTGGAGATCAGGAGAGATTGTACTTTACATAATATCCTGTTGTTATTTGTAAGGGGCAGTTTTATCCATTCAATGTCATGTGTATTTAAGTTCCAGAATGTTGGTATTTTTTTGAAACTTATTAAACAAATAAGTGCGGTTGATTCTATCATTTCCATGCATTGAGACATCACTACTCCACCCAATAAGCATTTGCATTTCTTTTGGGATGTCTTCGCGTGTCTTAATGCCTTCAGCACCAGAATGAGGCTGATTCCCATTTACACCCTTGGTACCGTCTATACCTGAATGGCCACCATTTAAGATTGTATCCTCCTGAATAACCTCAGCTTGAGTCTGGATTTCCCATTCATTTGAAGTAAACTGGTTCCCAACATTTACAACCAGACCTGGCGTATCTATGTGACTGACCCTATTCGTATCAGTATTTCCAGAATTTCCTTGGCTTGGATTGCTATGCTTCAAGCATATGTATGGAGGTTTTGCTTCCGGTTGTTTTCGGGGTCCTAACAAGGTTATCGTTTGGGCATGTTCTCCATCGCAGCTGTCTCTTTTAAACAATTTTTTATTTTTAGTTGTTTGGTAGTAAACTGCCAAATTAGATTGTTTCATATTTCTCCCTTGGCTATTGGCACTACCTGAGGTACTAGCTCATGGTCCCCCTTCGGTAGCTGCTAATGATTTAGCTGCATTTTGCACATTTTGAGGTGATTGCGGCTTGTGTGGTGGATTCCTAAATGCATGCTGAGCAAGACCAGGTTCAATCTGAGGCTCCTGCATGCCCATAGATGAGCCCTGGATTCAGCATCTAACTGATTTAAGTCAAGACCAGTCTTGTGTGCCAAGTGTATCACAGCATTTGTACCTTCCTTGCTTTTCATATTAAAGTCCTTTTTACTACTTTGGTGCCCCTTTTTGTTTGCTGTTTTAACTGGAGAGGTGCTAGCATTTCGTTTAAGTACTTTCTGCTGATGTTTTATTGCTCTTAACTGGAGTTTTTTAGCTTTCCGGGACATAACAAATTTCCATTCCTGATTAGACTCTGCCTTATTTTCGTCTCTATTGCCAATATCCTCCTCATTCTTAACCCGTTATTGTTGATCCAGAAATTCAGTTAAGACAGAGGGACTCAGGATGATCTACCACAGGCACATCATTTACCAACTCAACCTGGTATACACCACTGGCATCTCTATTTCCCACATTCTTTTTGATATAAACTTTCCAATACCAAAAGTATGTCGTGATGTAGCTCCGCTACTTTGATTAGCTCAATCTTGTCAATCTCATCCTGTGAAGGAATGTGTGTATCACTTTTTCCCAGAACCTGTCTCTGCTCAGTGTAAGGATTCTCTACTTTGTAGTCTATTTTGTTGGTTTGTGTCTCTTGAGTTGTCATCGTGACATGTGGGTGGAAAAAACAAGGTGAATTTTGGTAACTAGTGTGCATGTTATCTTTTTGGGTCGGCTGGGGTTTTCCCAAAACTTCATGTGCCAACATAAAACCCTCTAACTTGGTTAATTTCCCCAACATCTCCCCCATAGACCCTTTCATCTCCCTTATGGCAAAGTGAGTGAATTCATGGCCCTTGTCCAAAAGGTTAAGAATCCGCGTCAGTACGAGAAATGGTTTGGCAAGTATGCTCATTCAAATCGAGCATCGTTTCATCAGTGAGATTATTTGTTTGAATCGCCCTTACAGATTTTTGGGAAGGCATGGCTAGTGGATCAAACTCTTGATATTCATTGTTTGTCCATTCTTTTTGCCACTCGGACGATAGTGGCGTGTGAGCTGATCCAGTCAATCTGACCGCTTCTCCAAAAGCGAACTTGTCAGATGATATTGGTTTGCAACACAAGTCACCATCCCTGGTGCTATGTAAATGTACAAAATCTCTTTGTCTTCTAGGTGTGGAGACTGGAGTAGATGGGCCTGAATACAAACACACACGTCTATCAAGTGCTGCTATTATCATGGTGCTAACATAGAAACATCTGCGATAGGACCATTTCCCGTTTGTTCAACTGCAAGTGCAATCTCATCTTGCCGGGCCTCACAAGATTGCGTTATGTCATCCCCAGTGTCATGAAGCCCATTTAGTTCACTTAAATAAAGCACTTTTTCATCACTCATTATAAGCTGAGACATTTGTTGTTGATTATTACATACATTTTGTCCTTCGATATGCGTTGCAGAAGCTTTATAGGGCAATTTCGATAATAGACGCATTATCAATGGTATTGTAAAGGACAGCTCTGTAATCAAGGGCTCCATGTCTCAGACTAATTCCCTGTGAGACACCGCTATTTCGTCTATACATTCTGGTTAAGGGAGCACAATATTCTTTTTTCCTACCAGGGTGTCAGGCGTTTTCCATTTGGAAGGCTCGTTTCCATTTTGGTATATGTCTTCACACCAATAGCACAATTTACACCTGAAGTGAAATAACTGAAGCGGCACCACGCATCTGTGTTTTGAGTAACAGATTGCCAACAGCTCTTGTTCCATCAATCATCCCAATATCACACACTGCTGTAATACCTGTGCGTGTCTTTATTCACACGTAGTAACCAGTTTAAGCTAGGGGCTCAATGGCTCATTTGCCCACAGTCACCCCAATGCCAACACATATGTACAACACCAGTCGGCACTATACCCACCGACAATAGTCTCCAAGTTAGCAGGGGGTACCAAGGCTCTGGGACCCACAGTCACCCCAATACCACTACTCTCTTACTGCATCGGTAGAGACCTTATTTACCAACACTTGTAGCCGAGTTCACCACGGGTTCCAAGGCTCCAGCCCGCAGTTACCCCATATGCGCTTCACATCTAAAAAGCAAGGTATCGCTTTTGCTAGCCAACATTTAGTGCCAAATTAACATGGGGCTCAAAGGCTCTGAGGCCTGCAGTCACCCCAAATTTGTTTCACACCTAAAGAGCAAGGTACCACTTTTGCTAGACAACTCTTAGTATCAAATTAACCTGGGGTTTAAAGGCTCTGAGGCCCGCGGTCACCCCAAGTTCGCCACGCACCTCAAGTGCCAATACCTGCTTTGGCAGCAAACCCTTTAGGCTGTTTTATTGTAGGAGTCAAAGGCTCTCCGGCCCACACTCAACCCAGAGCACCACACCCCTCTTTCTCCGGCACACAGTTTTGCTACTGCCACTTGTGTCTGAGTTGCAAGGAACTATACCGGCACCCAGAGTTCCTTCACACCGTATGCAAAATACTGCCCTTTCGGTTTGAGTAGCACCTAACTCCTATGAATCAAAAACATTCGACTCAGCAATTCGAGATGCACCTAAATCATGCACATCAACATATACAATGCTATAAAGCTTGTGTCCAGCTTGTAAAATGTCAGATAGTACCGTTTAAAATCGGCGAGAGCCTACGCTCGAGCCAATTGTTCTATAACAGTCACTGATTTGTCGCGAAGCCGTACCACTCAACCAAACTTTGCTTTGACTATGTCTCAAACGGTCGAGCAACGAGTAGAAGTGTGAGAAAAGTTACAACTGTACCATATCCAAGTCCTCCATGTAAACTTGCTCAACAGTACAGAAATGATGCTTACCAACCAATTCAAATTACTGTGAAGACATCCCCCCACTACCGCGGCTCTGCAAACGACTAGAGACCAAAGCACACAGCTGGCACACCACGCAGCGCTCCGCGCATGCGTGGTGTGTTTATAGTCAGCTGATCCCAATTAGTAGAAAAAGAAGTAGGACACGGTTATAGATGGTCGTAGAAGCGATTGGAGACACTGAATTGCAGAGGTTTTTCAGAACAAGTCCTCCTCCCAAGTACACCAAAACACACAGCTGGCACACATTCTTCTTATGTGGCAACCAGCCACCTAAATCACCAAATCCTTGCTTCCCCCTTTTCTTTCCAACATCTCCAACTTTATTTGCTAGGCCAAATCTCCCCCAACCAAAAGTGTCCTTGATCAGCCTAATCTTGCAGGAGATGCTGAGCTGGAGGAGTGTCGTTCTTGCCAGGGGAAGCTGAGCTCCCTTCCTTTCATCAAGCCCCCTCGCCACTGGGCCTCAGAGGGAGGCTGACCACTGGAGCGAAAACCCCTCCAGATTCTTTCCAAGCTCACTTCATAGTCTTTTAAGTCCAACTGGTTGTTTTCATACCGCCCTGCAACTGAGACGGATGCCTCGTAAAACCATTCCTTGTGGGGTGGGAGGGAGGATAATGATGCTCTCTTGGATAATCCCGGGCAGTCACCAGTTCACCATTGCAAGCCGGAAAGGGAGAGGTCTCATGAAGAGGGCTCCCTATTTATGTCCCTTAAGGGTGCCGGCCCCATATTGGCTGCCCCTCATTCCTTTGGGCTTCCCCCTCTCTCCTTTTCCCGGACTTGATGCCCTGATTCGTGGGCTTTCCCCTATTTGTCCCCCCCCCCAGGTCAAGGCACTGGTTATACTTGTTCCTCCTCGAGGGTCGGCTGCGCCTCCTTCGTCCTCACTGCCACAATGGATTCTCAAGGGGGCGTATAGAAGAGATGGCAGCCTGTGCCCCCAAAGGATTGCTGTAATGAGCACCGCCGATCCACTGTCCTAGAGAACGTTGAGTGTGTTTGAACCTGCAGCAGAAGATGCCGGTGTTTTGTGGGTGACATTGTGGCCTTGTAACACCTGAACACTTCAGCATGGATAGGATGTGGGAAAGAGTATACCATCCCTGTCTACATTTCAAAAATAAAAACCAGAGATCTACTTCACAGGAATGCCCCGCCCACACTTTCGCAAGACCACACCCACATGCTCAGTCCACATATTTTAAATCACAAAGCTAGAGGATTTATGGCTAAGTCTGCATGGTCTTTGCAACCAGAGATAGCTCCACTGTCGTAACAGATACCACAGCTGTTTTAGGTAGGCCAGCATCTGCAAAATCTGTGGCACCTGAGTGATAGCTGAGCTGTATTAATGATACAGCTCAGCTATCACTCAGGTGCCACAGATTTAGCAAAAACCGCACTTGGCACACACAGACATGATACAGTATCAGGTTTGTGTGTGCCTGGAACATTTTTTGAAAAAGCATTCTATTTTTGTTACCGCAGCGACCCTAGTCCCCGACAGCCTCATTTCTGCCTCTGACAGAGCTCTGCAATTCCTAGAAACAACACTAATTTCACGGGATGTGATGAAACACTGGCTGCAAGATTGTTTGTGGAGGGGTTTGTTTGCAAAAGGTCATTAATGTGGCAGGTTCCCCATTCGGACCGAAAGGGCTGGGGTCAGTGAGTCAGTCGGCGGCAGACCAGCAGATTTAAAAGCAGAAAAAAACACAAGTGCGAGTTGCTCTGGTTTACAAAGTTGGGTGGAGATGCTCAGACGACCGGAAAAACCGGAGACTCCACGCTCTTGCCCAGACACCCGGAGAAGTGCGTAAAGGCCCCGAGTCTCAGGGCTAAACCTGCAGGTTAGGCAGGTATGGAGTTTACCATGCCACCTCTACCTCTACCCGACTATCATACGGAGAACCCTTCTTCAATACATACTTATCTGTTGCTAGGTAGCAGCCCTGTGTCCAGATAAAAGGAAGTGTACACAGAAGGAGAGTTAGTCCTGTCAGGGGCACTGTAGAAGAAAGAGCTGCCTGCATGATGCAAAAGAAAGTGGGAATCAAGAAGCACAGAACTTTCACAACTGCAGAAATCTGTGAGCTGTAGTCCAAAAAGGAGAAGGAGGGGATGTATTCTGGGACCAACTGTACCAAAGTGCTGTGAGCATGACCTAAATTGCTGAGAACATGAAGGAAACGAAGGCTATCTTCACTGACAGCTGCATTCTGTGAGTGGTGTTTCCAAGTGAGGATGAGAGAGAAGCATTGCATATCTCCCAAAGCATTGAACCCCTGAACCCCTAGGAAAGGTTATTTCCTAACAATGTGTGGTGAGAACCGTTCAAGAAACCTTGAAAAGACGGGGAACAGTCCAATAAATGAGAGACTTGGCACACTAGGGGAAATAATTTGTAAGGCCCTGGAAGAGAGTCTGTGGAAAGAAGGGGTGTCAAACCTAAACACGAAATAGTGCAAAACCGTCTACCCTTTGGAGGAACATAGAAAAATAGGAAGTGGGAGGCTGTCTATCCTATGGAGGAACATAGAGAAATAGGAAGTGGGAGGCCTAGTTTCCTTTGGAAGAGCACAGGGAACTAGGAAGTGGGAGGCCTAGTATCCTATGGAAGAACATAGAGAATTAGGAAGTGGGAAGCCTAGTATCTTGTGGAAGAGTATAGAGAACTAGGATGTGGGAGGCCGAACATCCTATGGAAGAACATAGAGAACTAGAACACAGGAGACCTAGCATCCTATGGAAGGAGATAGAGAACTAGGAAGTGGAAAGCCTAGTATCCTATGAAATAGCATAGAGAACTAGGATGTGGGTGGCCTAGTATCCTATGTAAGAACATAGACAACTAGAAAGTGGGAGGATGAGTACCCTATGTAAGAGCATAGAGAATTAGGAAGTGGGAGGCCTAGTATCCTATGGAAGAACATAGATAACTAGGAAGTGGGAGGCCTAGTATCCTGAAGAGGTGAGACCAAGCTATTAAAGTAAATATTGAATATTGAGACGTCTAGAATATGGCTTAGAAGGATAGGGAATACAGGTACGGTATGCAAGGAGAGAAGGTGAAAGGAAATGAAGGACAGAAATAGACACAGTTAAGTCGGGCAAGGCTTGGGTCAGCTTGGGTCAAGTGGATGGATCGAGCTTGATTCGAGTTTAAACCCATTGGCTGTGGCAAACAAAAGCAAACCTTGCATGATTGTCTGTGAATACAAAATATATATTTTTTTAATGTTGCTAAGCCTAATGTCCTGTGCTGTCAACCATCACAGAGTCTTGCCTTTGGGGGCTTGCATAATGTTTGAAGTCATGCAGGTCATCATGGGATGGAATGCCGTCAAACAGAGCAGGGGTCTGGCAGGGCCTCGCAAACAACATTTTGACACATCTCATTATGATCAGCTACAAACATCTGAGAAACCTGAAGGTCTTCTCACTCCTACTCCCCTTGGAACCTCTATGTAGGTGGCCAAGGAAAGGCCATTGCTTTTGGATCCTGACCCAGGGGGTGGAAAAGCGAGGGAGGATCAGCTGGGTGGAGGGTCCTTGAGGATTGGGAGTGGATGTCCCTATGTGAGACATGGTATCCCCCTTTTCCTAGTTATAGTCAACCTAACCCTCCGCCAATCTTTTTAGGCTGTTACTGGCCAATTCCCCTCGTGATTTCACACACAACAGCTGACAGTACTGAGACGAAGAAGAGGCAACTGAAGGCAATGAAGATTACTCCTCTTCACTGTTTAGGTACTGAGACCAGGAAGCTGCATCCCAAACACTGGGAAGGTCAGGCATATCTGCCTAACTATGGTCAGGCAGGTTCAATTAACCTGACCCACCTGCAGCCTGTTAGAGGGCTGCAGGTGTATAAGAGAGAGCCCACGGGAGAATCGTATCAGAGAGCCGTGAAGGATAACAGAGAGCCGCGAAGGAGAAGCAGAGAGACCTGCAAGGAATCCGCTCTTCGAGGGACAGCCATGGAGGGACTGGATGCCCAGACCAGGATGCCGGTAAACCCAGGCCTCACAGAATACTGCCCGCGTTCATCTTAAGCAGCGAGGCAAGCAGGGCTCGCGTCAGCGGTGCTCCCCATCCAGAAGCGGAGTCAGAATTGCCACAGAAACCATCGGGAAGAGAAGCAAATCACTGGGGAGTGTCAACGAGACACGCAAACACCACTTAGCTCCAAGACGACCCACGGGCAGCTGGAGAAAACTACAAGTGAGTGTAAGAGATACATGCAAGCACTGGGAGCTCCGAACAGGATCGCAGGTGCGTGCCCGGCAACACATTCAATGTTGAACTTTTTTTGAAAACCTAATTCTACATGAAACTTTAACATTGCAAGAAACCAAGGTATACTGAATACCGACCTGCATGAAACTTTAACATTGCAAGAAACCAAGGTATACTGAATACTGAACTACATAAAACGTTCACATTGCAAGAAACCAAGGTATACTGAATTCTGAGCTATAGGAACCTTTAATGTTGTCTGAAACCAAGGTATGCTTAGTAACACCAAATTTCCTGAAACTTTAACATTTCAAGAAACCAATATATGCTGAATTCCGAACTATATGAAAACGCAACATTACAAGGAAATACAAATACACTGAATACCGACCCATATGAGACTTTGGTTTGTGACTTCTCATTGCGATAAACAAATATAACGAATTATGAACTTTAAAACATCTTTACCTTGAACCAATACAAGTGTGTTTTCCAACTTGAATTTGATTAAGAAACATAAGAGTACTTTTTTAAAATTTTATATTGAAATGCTAAATCAGGCTAAAACAATGTTGCATAGTGAATTACATCTAATCTTACAATTGACTACAATAAAGACTACAAAGAGCATGAACAATGAACTTTAATGAATGAATGCAGTGTGGCAAGACCACTACTTGGCAAAGGGTGTGTGATACCTTGTGGCAGGGCCACGAGGCAATCCAAGAGGAGCCAAAGGATATAAGATTGCACCCTAAAAGCCAGAAGACCAACACAGCAGAGCAAAGTATGGATGACTTGGTGCATAGGAGCAAGAACTAAGGAACTCATATGTTGGGCTGAGAAGTCCATGGACCCTGGCTGTGCGACCTGTGATGGGTGGACCGTGTGACCTGACAACTGCGCCTAGACCAGAGGCCCCTGAATGGTGAAAGTGAAGAACACCCCGAAACCAGCCCAATAATAGTTCAGGAATCCTGGTTGAGTGACCCGTGACGGGAGGACTGTGTGGTCTAACAACTGAACCTAGACTACAGAATCCTGATTGGTGAAAGCTAAAGACATTACGACACCAGCTCACCAAAACCATTGCAACACTTTTGAACTAAACTTGTTGTCTTCGGAACAGAATCCTGAGACCCTTTTTTGTTCTGGATTGTGCTACCTAAAACTTGGAGAATGGAACCCTAAACTTGAGACTTTTCTTTCATGGAACTTTCTTATGCTTGGGGAAGGAGAGCTGAGAGAAAGCTGTGAGCTGTAAGATGCTCAGAACATTAAGTTGAACACTGTTCATTTTGAGTTTGACATCCTTACACCTTGGTTTAATATAATTGTGAGAGGCAAGGATAGGTGTTGGACACGATCAGACTTGGTTTTTTCTGGTAGGGATACCCACATTAGTATAGGGCAAGTGAGGCCTTGAACCATCCTGACATTTCAGTTAAATAAACTTCTTTTATTTAAAGTTGAAGTCTGTTGTCTGTGTCGTCTTTCATGATGCCTTCACACTATCCAAAGTTAAACACTCCCAACCAAAAATAGAAAAGAACAGACACATAGGAGCCTACACCCTGCGTTCACCCTCACAGCTCCACTGATATGTTGGGATCTCTAGTACCAGCAGAGCAGCACAACATGAAGGAGCACTAACATTAGCACTGCCTGATCTGAGGGAAACTTTATGGTCACATGCATTTTAATGTGCATGGATGACTAGGAGCAAATGATGTAATAGAAAAAAGATAGCTGTTTTACAGTTAAAATATATGTTTTTCTCGCTCAAAAGGAAAGAGATTAGTTTTCTACTCCCTTAACAATCACTTTGCCACCAACTTAAATTCAATTTCATATCTGGAGCTCTGGCTATGCGTGTACATGGGAAGCTTTTTTGCAGATGGTGAGCATGAACAGGCCAAGTCTGAATGCCAGGTAATAAGTACTCGATGGGCCATTTGTACCCCCAAAATCCCCCTGACCCCCCCACTAGCTTTAGTTAAACTGCGGATGCATTTCCATGATATCTGCTCGTTTGACACATCGAAAAAAAGGCTTTGCTGATTTGTGGAATTTCAAATTGCCTTCACAACGTAATAACAGGTTGCATGTTTGTGTCAAACAATCACTTCAAGCAAGTGAATTTGTCAGTTTTGTTTTCTTGTTGTGTTGGGTGTATTCAAGTCTTTCACATACAGTTGCAAAACTAGTTGCAAAACCAAGAAGCGTTTGTTTAGGCTGACTTGTATGCTTCCATTAAGGATGGCAAATCAAATCTACAATAACCTTACTTGTTTAACATACAGATGTATATATTTGTCAGACTGCTTTATAATATAACGTGTGTACTTTTCAAGTTGTCCCAATAAAACATAGTATTATTTTAGCAGTACATTAACACAAATGTGTATCAGATAGAGGGGTTGGAAAGGAGGACGCTAGGTATGGGGTTTGTTTAGTGGTGAGTGGAGGGAAAAATGCCACTTACGGAGTTTGCATTGAGGTTGTGAGGAAGCAGGACACAAGGAATATGGTTTGGGATGTAGGGGCTTAGGAAGCAGGGTGCGTCGTAATGGTCTTGTTGAGTGGAAGGTGTGCAGGCAGGAAGATAGGTTTGGGTCTTGTGATGTGGGGATGGGATGCTGAATGCCAACTATGGCGCTTTCACTTACCCTGCTTGTATTAGGCTATTAGAGCCAAGCCAGACACCCTGGCTCGGCTGTGGCTCGGATCAACCCATGAAGCCTCTGGCTAACCCACCTCTTTTTGGAAGGTGGTAACTGGTCTACAGGAAGCTAGTACTGATGAGGGACCAGAACAACAATGTCAGAGAAATACATGGTGATGGCCCATACGGAATCCTCGGATTGTAGGAAGGAGACAACCAATAAAGGAAGCCTGTACAAAATTAGAGGGGTGGGCAGAAGGCAGTACAGATGAAGTAACACATTTTTTCAAACATAGTTTACTCCAATAGATGGTAGGCTTTGGAACCCACAAGATGTCCAATACTATCTAGGGATTTTAGGAAACAAGAAGCTAGAACGGGCCACAACAACAGATTAGAGAGCACAGGTATTTGCAAGAGGGAGGAAGTTGTTGCTGTCACCGAGTTGTAGTAAAGCGGAGAGAAGAAAAAATTAATATTGAGCAACTGGAGGACGTGGCAGTTAGAGCATTTGAAACTTTCAAAGAACCTTTTTCATTATGCACTTTATAAGAGTTTCCCAAAGTAACACAATTTGAGTGTCAAGGTGTCTGCTTGGTGAACAATTCCATCATAACAGTTAAATAAAAACTCCAAACAGAAAGAAAAAACACACTTATCCAGGAAGAAGCAGTCAATTTTGTGAAATTCAAAACAAATTAAAGTTCTACGTGCACACTGGATAAAGCAATACGTGGGAGGAAGCAGCCTGCCGATGGTTGAACCAGGGAAATCCTTGATGGCCATAGTGGCTATGGGGCTAGCAGGACCAACACTCACAGATGGCAGAATCAACGCAGGGCCACTGAATTGAAAGCACACTCTGTACAGCCAAAGTAGGGTACAGGCCCCACAGATGGACAGGAGCAGAGGCAAAGACAGAGACAAACACATATAATCATGCAGCAACCTGATCCTCATAGTGCAGAAACAATGGAAGACCAGTGTTGCACCACAGCAGAAGAAAGGTCACTGACTCTGAATGCCTGGAGGCCCTGCCTCCACAGACTTCTCCATCGCTCTAGCCACATGGTACATGCATATTCAGTTAATTCTATTTCAGGTGTGTCAAACCAACAACAATAAAAGAGACTGAAAAGTCTTCCTTAAGTGTCCTATTTTGGGTGTGATGATTGCTGGTGTTATATATGGGGTAGTTGGTCTAAGTGTCATAGCGGCTAGGCCTTTATCAGGACCACTACTCACATATATAATGTAAAGTGGCCATGGAGAGTGTACAGGTGCCATTTTGTCTGCCTTTTCGATCATGACTCCGCAAAAAGCAAGAGGGGTTGGTTATTAGTGGGATAGAGAGGGAGGCAGATGCAAATCCTAAGGTGTAAGGTGGTGCATGCAGGTTGGAAGTACACGAGTCTCTGGCGCCAAGGAGATTCCAAGGGGTTGCTGGCATTGACACCTGCAAGTATGTTTTATCAGGATGTCATTGGGTAAGATCAGTCAACTGAATGCCAGCACTGTTGGAGCAGGTCAGCTGCTTCCGTGTGGAGGGTGTGAAAGAGAATCAAAATTAGCAGTGACTTTGCTCCAACAAGGTTAATGTGACATAAGTAGGCAGATCATTGCAGGTGGGTGTAGTGTAAGGTGGCAAGAGACGGAAAGGTATGTTAGTTATTCGGGGAAAGCTTGAAAGCTTATTGAAAACGCCATTCATGGGAATGTAATCCTAGACAGAACCATTGAAGTTCCAGTCAATTGTCCATAGGGATGCTGCGTTCTTTGTGCTGTTCTGGTTTCTATTTCATGGCAAGAAGCAAGAGGGAGAGACTTGACTGATGCGATCTTCTGCAATGCGTGGTCGTGTGGCCTGTTGGTGAGTGAAAATGGAGGGTACCCCCTCTGGTCTTTTCGGTCTTTTGAGGTGTTTATTTTTTATGTTGTCAGATGGCAGCAGTGGTTCCACCCAATTCACACCAGACCTGGAGGAGTATGCAGGCCCCACAAATGTACAGGTGCAGAGGCAATGAGTACGATCACAGGCATAAGCAAAGGCAACAATGGAGGTCAATGGTCCTGGCAGTGCAGATAGTAGTGGGAGCCCAGGACTGCACCACTCTGCAGATCAGAAGTCCAGTGCCCAGACGTAATCAGGCGTCACCAGGTACTGCACATATTAATGAAATGCTGTTTAATGTGTGTCACATGAAAATAGAAACTTGTTATGCTTACTTAAGTGACCCATTTCATGTTGGGGGGCGCTGGTGTCACAGGGTGGGTTAGTCGGTGCATCTGTTGGCCTAGCATTTTCACTGAAAACAAAATGTCTGCTGATGAGCAACAATTCACAGTTCTGTTTTGAGTTTGCCAATACCCCACAGACATACAATAACCGATCTTGCCACGGGACCATGTCAGGCTCTTTGCAACCATCCTTCATGGCCTTGCTGCATGAGAGCGCAGGCTCCACCGTAGCTGTGGTTAAAGACCAAGCCCACTTTTCAGGCAGAAGGTTTCATTTAAATGCTGGAAGCTATTCTTAAGGTTTGAACTTTGAAGTATATTTATAAATATACTTGATATACATCACTGGGTGTTACAGCCATGACTCAGGAGATTAATGCAAACATGTGCATCTCCTCAAGGTCAAAATATCCATATGGAAGGATTGCCGAGAATCTGAAGATCATTAAAAAAAGCAACGTTTAAAACGTCACAGTTATGGAAATGCATTACATTAAGAAGCAGGGATAGTGTAAAGTTGGGGGATCATGCAGATTTTATCCAGAGTTCTGTTCTGGTACTGTTATCATCTGTTGAAGGGTCAAAGCATGCCATCGGCGACAGAAAGCGAGATTGCCCTTTGACCATTACCTTGGAGGGGAAGCTTTCATGGGGAGTATGGATTAAGTCATAGGGCCTCATTATAACCCAGGCGGTACGGGGTTAACGGCGCTGGTAAAGGTGCCGGCACCGTCAACCCCGTACCGCCCGATTACGAGGTCCCCTCGCGGGACCTGGGTCCCGCGATGGTAGGAGGGAGCAAACAACAGGCTGCTCGTAATCGGCCCATTGTTTGCTCCCTCTCCCATTCCCATTCAGCCCTATGGGGGCTGAAATGGGAATGGGGAAGGTCCGGGCCGGGGTTCCTAGAAGGAGGAATTACCGGGCCCTCCGAACTCGGAATGGCCCGGTAATTCCTCATTCTGGGAACCCGGACGCGATTCCGGCGGTAGCCATGCCGCCGCCAATAGAGGCATGGCTACCGCCGAGATCGTAATGAGGCCCATAATAGTAATTTGTGTCCTTTTGTGGCACTTCATGCTAAATTCCTCGCACTTCTAAGCCCTTTAGAATTAGGTGGTATTAATATCCAATTTAATAGTACTCATTTTGTCGCCCTATGAAGGATGAATGGCGAAGATTACGGGCTCGGGCTGAGCTGGTCCTGGCATGGGATTTGTACTTGCAAAGTGCAGGTTCACCCCAAGTGAGAGACAAATACTTAACTTGTGAGCTATCCTCCTAGACAAATGTTGCATAACATGGTCTTGAGGGACTTGTCTGGTGGCAGTGGCCTTGAGGGATTAGCATAATACAGCTTTGACACCTATGGTTAGGTCTGTAGGCAAAGCAGGAGATTAGAGTATATGCAGGGGTCTAAAAAGGCCTGTTGGGCAGGGGCTGCAGCCACATCTAGGTTGCAAAGGTGTTTCAGAGGCACTGGCTGGCACCCTAATCCTGTTTTCCCATAAAGATAGTAACCTTCTGGGAGTGAAATTCTGAATCCTAGGCTATTTTTTGCTAAGGCTGGGGAATGGAACACTTGGAATCTTTTTTGCTCGTTTGCTCAATTTGGGAGCTGTCACCATTATATACGTTTCTCAGAGCTGATATTGTCAAAGAGCTTGGCAAGGGAAAAGCTGGTTGACCAGCACATACACATGCAGTGCAGGCATTCTGCTTTTTACCATATTAGGGCATTCATATAGCGGGGACCTGGCTCGAGGGACAGCAGAGTGTTTACAAAATATACCGGTCTACGGCCACCACATGCAAGGATGTTTGCATTGTTTGGCTTGCATCCAATACAGCACCTATAAAATAGCAATCGAGAGAGGAAGAGACATAAGTGGGGTAGAGGAGAGGGAGGATGAAAGAGCTGCAGAGTGTTAGTGTTGGTAGGAGATATTGCAATAAGCGGTTTGTCTTAAGCTCCTTCATGACGGACTCGATAGTAGTGGTGGTCATTTGCTCCACCGGTTAGGGGCAGAGAAGAGGAAGGTCTGGTTCCTTAACTTTTCCTTGTGGCCTTTTAGGAACTCCAGTCTTCCAAGAATGTAGCTCTGGGCAGTGAGAGAGGGAGAGTGTTGCGTTCAGATAATGTGGCTTCGGTCATTGATGTCTTGTAAATTATACAGTGCGTCTTGCATTAGACACATGCTGGGACGGAGAGCCAGAGACGTTCTTTTAGCATTGGAGTGAAGTGGTTGGATTTGTGTTGTTTAAGATCAGGCAAGTTGCTGCATTAAGGAATATTTTCAAAAGGATGTTTAGTTAGGGATGCCAAAAGTATAACCTGGTGTACTCTGTGTGAGGCAGAACGAGGGCTGGGACCAACGACACAAAGTAGTTCGGTAGGATCTGATTCTGAGGTGGACACTGTCTTGGTACCAAGCCCCTTAGGGCCTTATTTTTCCACTGGGCAATGAATGACAGGCGTGGGCTGATGTAGAAGGCCCAAAATCTGACATTAGAGGAGAGCATGGGGGTAAAGCCATTGAGGTACATGCTGGCGAGCTAGGACTTGTGTTTATTTTATTGGTTGGGTTAGGTTTCGCATACACTTTGGAATCCTAGGATTTATGGTAGCAAGGTTGGTGGAGGGCTTCAACCCACGACACAGATTTGAGTATTGTAGGTGTGTTTGGCTATAGGATTGTTTTCTTTAAACAGTAAAACCTCCAAAGGACACGTGTAGGCTGAAAATCAATGGAGGGACATCACAGAGGTCTTAGAGGGAGGATCTGGAGGACTTCTGCTGAACAACCAATGGCTGTTAGAGAAAAAAAAACAATTCTTCATGAGAAATAGTGGTTAGGAGGACTTAGCAGGCAACGCTGTGGAATGCTGGTGTTATTTCCTGTGCAACAAAAGGCAGGAGTTGCACTGACTGTGATTCTGATGATGTTATTGACAACCTAGTGCATTTTAATGAATGCACTACGACGGAATCCAGTCTGTAAGTATTACTTGTGATTGGGGTATTCTTGAAGTTGGATTGCTACACTCAATGAATGGGAGGTGGTGATCCGACAGTATTTAGAAAGATGATCAGAGCCTAGATGAGGTTTCTGAGGGAGAGGATGTGTCTCATTTTAAGAGTGGAGGGGACAAGGCCTGAATAGAGAGAAGAGATAACGATACTCAGGAAGAGAGTGTGTGTCAGGGGAAGGAGATTTAATGATGGGCTGGAACAAGACGGAGCTGCACACGGCCTAGAAAACCCTCGGAAGTAGACTACACCAGTCCAACCATCCCTCTAAATCAGAATCCGGGTCTCGGAAGCTTTTACCCAGAAGCAAGATTCAGAAGACTTGCGCGTGGGGGTCCCATTGAAAAACACTTTAGTAAACAAAGCCTGGACTGTTTAATTTATGAGCACAGTGCTGCAGAAACAGGCCACACCTCACATACATTTCTAAGCTATCCAAATGGTATATATGGCTTACCATTTACAGCCATTTTTTATGTAAGAGTGAGTATTGAAACAAATGAAAAGCGCAGAGAACGCAATTTACATTACTTGATTAGGGGGGGTTCATGCTGAATTAATACCACTGCCACATTTCAAAGTGAAATGTTGTCATTATTATGTTACCAAAATGCTCTTTGCTTTTATGCAAATGACCAGGATTAGGTTTCCTGGAGAGACAGGGTTCTGCTTGACATCCAATGGGCTCCAACCTGCAGACCTGGCCACATAGACCTTCCCCTTCCTCCTGAAGAAGCGGGGTGCCAGGGTAATTTTTTCCAGCTCTGGGGAGGATGGGTAGAATGTCATAATGTCATCATATCATCATTGGAGTGTATGGGAGTATTTGGAAGGTGCGCTAGGCAGATATGTTGTATGGGAGTTGTATAGGTTGTTTGTGTAAAGCTTAATGGGCCAGTGTTATGTTATTGTGCTGATAATGTTTGCAATGTAATGGTTTATACTTGTAGATGTTTACATCAGGTGAGGGGTGGATGGGTGGAGTAGGCCGATGCAGTGTTTGACTGCCTCATAGTGTACTTTGTTCTTGTTACTACCTTTAGTAAGGTTCAGCAATGGTCTTCAGCTAGTAATCTGATTTGGTGGTGAGAAAGCTGTGTTCTGGAATTTAGAGGTTCACACTGCTTTGTTTTTTGCACAAGGCCTTTTCTAGTTTGAGGGGGGAGTCCTTTGTTGGAGGGAGATCTTTTGTATGTCATGAGTCAAATGCTTGGAGCTTCAGCGTTGTTATGCAGATGTGTGAGTCAAGACATGCATTGTGCTTTTCATAACAGAGTGTGCATGGGAGCGTGGTTTGTCTAATGTTTGTTTGTGTCAGTAAGATGTGTTTTCCTTACAGTGCGTGTCGACGGCAGTGCTTTTAAGGATGTGGGAGAAATGTACGTGCACTACTGGACTTATCCAAAATGTCTGGTAAAGGGCACACACGCTGACAGAATTAAAGACACCTACCTGTGAAATTATTTAAAACATCTAGCGCAGCCTCAATAGCGCACCATCATTAATTCTTTGAACGCAAAATGGGCACTGCAGTTCATCCACAAATGAGACGTTTTAGGCAATTTGGGGAAAAACAAATTATAATTAAAACTACTGTGTATCATCTAAATCCCTGCCCCGTACACCTCCTTCCTGCCACAGTTCCCTCCTACTACTCCACCCCCGAGACCCCCCCTCCCCCCAGTTTCCCCAGAATGTGCTGCATATGTTGTGTGCAGTACTTTGCCATGCTGCAATTCTGGCATGTACATTCCTGCTTTGCTCCTACCAACCAATCTTTCTCTGATGATGAAGTCAGCTACTGTTCATTGACTAGGTTCTCAACATGCCAGGCGATGGAGATGCTTGCTTAATTATTCTCTTAAGTCTTTCTGTGCTGTTCGACACCATGGACCAGTGAGGTCTTTTGTACATTTCTGTCGTTCTCATGGGGATAGGCAGAAGGGTCATCACAAGGTTTGCATCATTTCTCCCTTACAGGACTCTGAATGCTGAGATTGAAATTCCAGATGTAAGCCTCGTTCCATGTGGGGATTCATCCTATCACCCAGGTGGTTTACCCTTGACATGGAAATGAGCCAGGGAACATGGCCCTCTCCATCCACCAGTCTGTGGGTGACACTCATGATACCTTCATGGAGGGCCGGCTTTAGGCCCGGGCCACCTGGGAGACCTCTCAGGTGCCACATTAGCCTGCCTGACTTGCCCCGGGCGCTGACAAATCTAAGGCTGGCCCTGCCTACATGCTTTTCCAGTGAGTTCTGATTACCAACTCAGAGACTGTTTCAGTGGAAGAAAGCGCTCGATGTGGATGCAGTCACCAGTTCATGGCTGCCTTACGCTCAGATCTTACTTCCGGTGGATCAATCCCTTCTTTGGTGCCAATTACTAATTCTTTTGGGATTTATTCGGATTTGTTTGTCAATTAAAAATCTTGCATGAGCAATCGCAGGATTGTCGTCTGTTTTTTGTAACATTATGTACTGAGAGAAGGTGAAAGATATGTGTTTCTAAAGAATTTAGCAGCGAGGATGATTTATTTTTGGCCATGCCAGCCTCTACTTTAACATGGCTTTTCAGCATGCAGATGCAAAACTCATCTCTTGGCGTGTGTATTTGATCATATTTCAGGAAACCTGCTCTAACTAAACTGGTTACCCGTTGATGCTAGAATCATTTTCACACAGTTGTTTAACCTTTTTGGTTTTGACACCAAAGCAAGCAACTTCATGGAAACAAGTTGATTACGCTCGGAAGCTTCTGGGTAAGCACAAACTGCCTGATTCATGGAACTATTTGCGTGAAAAACGCAGATTTGCACGCCTTTCTACCTGAAAATCCCCATACTTCAAACAGGGATTTTCGGGCAGAAAGGCACGCAAATCTGCGTTTTTCACCCAAATAATTCCATGAATCAGGTTGTAAATCTACTTCACACTGAAACGTGAAGAATTGAGAAAATCAAACCCTCTACCCGAGCTTTCTGGCAAAAGCTACTACCGATTGCAATTCACACCCGCTTTCACCGCACCGAATTGATGAAGGATGCATTGCAATTTAGATGTGCACTTAAAACCTGTTCAAGAAGTCATTTTCCCTGGTCTTTTGAGAAAAGAATATTTTGTTGTGCTTTAGTTTGCTTATCTCTGCTTTTTATGGGTCTAACTATTTTTCCATTATTGTATATGAATTACCTCGTTCATTTTTGTATTTAGGACATGTTACATAAATTGAGCCAATTTGGATATATTTGTGAACGTTTGCCAAGGGCTCTGCTTCATGGGGGGTGAGAATGATCTGCACTTTAAATGTACGATCAATATAATAAGAAGGGACTGGAGAATTTGAGATATTCGCTGCCACAATGACTTCCGTACTTTGTCCTTAGCTCATGCCATCCACAACATGTTGGAGCAGAGCCATCTCGTGGGACGGTAGCGGAAAATGTGCCAACGCGGCATGCACCGATGCCACGTGGCGCACGTGCTTCACTCCACCATGACATAGCACCACGATCTGTGCATCCCCTGTACACCTCACTTCTGAATTCCTTTACTAGCACTGGGGTAAGGGATTATTTGTAATGTGGCTGGAGATGTGGGGGGAAAATGGGAGAACACCCTGAATGAATCGAGCTGAAACGCGGGTCAGAACCTTGCAGGCCGAGGAATCTCTGACTTTGCACAACAGGCTCTTGCAAGTCTGCCCATTAACTAGGATCAAGTAACAAAGGGTAGCGTCGAGAAGAGACTAAACACTGAAATCCAGCAAATATGTGGCATTTCACTGGCAGGCTGCATTTTGGATGACTCAAAGAAGCTACAATAGAAATGCCCTAACGTTGAGGTTAAGGCGGTTGGGACACTGCCACTAATAAACATCAATGTGTGGTTACAGGAAGGGTTGGAAATGGGACCGAACAAGACGGAGCAGAGCTTGGGCAGACTTTGTCTTGCTGGAGTGCTGCTTCTCCACCCCGAGGTCCAAGAAACTCGCAATATATGTTCCCAAGCCAAGCTTTCACGCAGCCCATGCTTCAGAAGTGTTAGCATGCAAAACTGAATGCAGAAACAGTCAAAGCTTCACATCCTGTTCAGAAGCTGTCCAAATTGGTGTATATGTATTGCAATTCAGACACTTTTTTCGTTAGGGTGAGTATTGTTACCAATGAAAAGAGCAGAGTTCAATTTCCATTGCTTGCTCAAAAGGGTTTCTTGTTGAATCACTATCACCGACATGTTTCAAGTTAAAAATTGTGAATATTCTTATGTTCCCAAAATTCTCTTTGCTTTTATGCAAATTGCCAGGCTTAGATTCCATGAAGAGGAACCCCTCCCAACTAATCATCCCCATCCCCCAAGGAGGAGAGGGCTGCGAGGGTAATTTCCAGCACTGAATACAGGTAGTTGTAAAGCCACCCTGGCACACCCATGCACAAGACTTGGATCTACTATAACCTATTTGCATCTTCAGATGGTACTAGTAAGAAACCCTCTTGGACCTTATCTTGACAGCCGAAAAAATGTTACTTCACTATGGCCCCCATAAATCACCCTGAAAGTCTTGAGAAAGGGGTTGCATGCAACCAAACAAGGAAATTATTCACGCCTCTAAGACACCATTAGGTGTCAATGCCTGCCGCATAATCAACATCGTTTTCCTGGCAGGCAGCCACCTTATAGACCAACTGCAGTCTCATCGCCAGCATCCACTTCATCCACAGCACCCTTGTCATCACTTAGACATCAAATATCTTCAGCACAAACAGCTGAGATGAGACCGACATCCCCGAGGCCTAGCAGTCCCATAGGTGGGTGTGCGAGTTTCCACAATGTGTGCTTGAGTTTCCAAATCGTTCTGGGTCCTCATAGACTGGCTTTTAGAGAAGTCTACCGGTTTTACTCTGGTATGTTTTCCGTGCCGCTTCTTCATTTCTGATAGTTATTGATCCGGAGAATGGCCCTCACTGCCTGCCTGACATACATCCAGACAATTAGACATGACTTGACAGATCACGTAGGCCTAAACACACATCTTACAATTGATCCCGTTATGGGGGCAGCAGTAAATCGTACGCCAGAGTCCGGCTTTGTTGACAGCAGCATTTTTACTGTTGTTCCGCCTAGTCAGCAATTTGAATATTAATGACCCACTTTAGACTGTGGTTGTTCATGGGAAAGAAACACACTGCTTTTCTTAGTGAGGAGTTCCCTCTTCGATCCTTGGCGTATGGCCCCTCACCCAATGTGATATGAGGAGATCCAAGCTATTTATTTCCACGTATGTACACCACTCTTCTTCCACCGCTGGATAACTGCCCCTCTCCCACTGAGTGTTAAATAGCAGTGGTGCACAGGGTAACCTGAATGACACTCAAGCTCCAGGAGAGTAAGGGGGAGATGTGGAAAGACAATCCAAAATGCCATAAGACCCATACAACCCCTTCACGCAAGTGCACCACAATTCCCTCTACTCTTGTGTCTCTTCTTCCCTGTTCCTCTCTCCCCTCTTGATATCTTTCCCCTCGCCCTCATTCCCTTCCCCTGAATGAAACACTCATTCTCACCATGTCTATCCTCCTCCCTATCTGTCTTTCCACTTCACGCTCATGTGACAAATCAACTTCCGGGGCACCAGTGGTGCAGGGATGAATATTGCTTTCTAAAAACCAATTAACCCCACACCTCTTTTACACCAGAAGGGATCCGAACAGATTGGAAACACAATCAAATTATAAACCTCCTTGTCCAATTTTTTGTAACGTTGGCGGAACGGCAGGTTTATTTCTGCAAAGTCGTGGATCGTTGGTTAGTTGCAACAGAGTGAAAATACAATTATTACCCAATGATAAAAGGGACTGTCCAGTCAAGGTTGTAAAGAAATATTGACTTTATTATTATCACATCTGACAAGCCTTCATAAAGAGGCATTTCCTCGATAGCTAACTGACAAATTTCATCAGTCCTTGGTGTTGGTAAGCGACTCATCAGTGCTGCACCCCACAGTACCTCATACACCTCCTTTAGCTGAAAAGCAAGCTCAAGTGCTTCAAACCAGTCAAAAATATCCTTCCCGACCTCCTAGGTCTGCACTAAGTCTTTGGGGATGTGGCACTGGGGTTTATCCCAGGCTCCTTTGTTTGGCCCACGCCCGCTGCTTTCGCTAGAGGAGGATCTGTTGGTGTCCTTCTTCTTGTCTGGTGCCAATCTGCGCTATGGCAACCCTGTCCTGCTCCATTGCGACCTTGTCCCGCAGTTTTTGTTCCTCCAGCGCTAGTCTCCACTCCTCCAACAGGAGCTTTCTAGCTGCTGCATTGTTAACAGCTGGGACAACTACTGAGCCACTTAAAGACTGCGGTGAGGCCCCTGACCTCTGTGACACTCTAGAGTGTTGAGAAAATCACGGTTGCCCGCCGGTGGGATGGTTGGTGAGAAACATTGCTCATGCTGTCTTCCTCGTCATCTTCCACTACCCCTCCCGGAAGGTCTTCTTCATTCGGGTACACAGTGTCTAACCCGTCCTCTGGGGTCTTCTCCCCAACCACCCTTGCTTCTACCCAAACTTGGAGGCTGGTCACAAGCTCATGTTTATTAAACTTAGTGCTGTGGGGAAGACTCCCTCTTGACATAGGACATCCATGGTCATGCCTTTCACAGTCTCTATGTCAAGATCCATGATCATTATCAATACCTAGCAGCGTTCTAAAAGTTGCCTGCAACAATACTTTTATCTTTTGGTGACTAAGCTGTGCGCAGGGCTCCAACTTCATCCGACCTCCTGCCACTAATGTGATGAATCAACTCACGTAGCACCAGTGGTCCAGGGATGAATATCGGTTTCTAAACCATCAATCAGCCCCACAGCTCTTGTACACCAGAAGGGATTCGAGCATATTGAAAACACAAGCAAATTATAAACCTCCTTGTCCAATTTTGGTAATGTGGCTGGAACGGCAGGCTTATTTCCGCAAGGTCGTGGATCGTTGGTTATTTGCAATGGAGCAGAAATACAATTATTACCCAATGATAAAAGGGACGACCCAGTGAAGGTTGTATACAAATATCTACTTTATTATTATCACAACAGACAGTTCTAGCATACTACAAAATACAACCCACCCTGTAAAGGAACGCAGAGGAGAGACAGTTTCAAAGAAGGAAAATGGATGCACTCAAATACTAACAGAAGGGTAGTACGTATAGTAATGAATCGCAATAGTTCAAGAATACTTGGTTTCAACACAAAGGGAACAATGGGTCATAAAATGAAATGTCACTAGGGGCCTTCAGGGAAGGACCAGGGGGACAGAACCACAATGTACCTTGTTTTATAGATGTTCTTGGTGCTCGACAGGGTCGAGTCGGTTTCAGGGTGCTTCGCAGCTTCTCTGACCAAGTAAAAAATGAGAGACAGCTGCGGGTATCAGGCGGCAGGCAGTTCAGCGAGTGAGGCTGTATGGACGGCTGCAGGATGGCCTACACGGCGGCTTCGGGTCAGCAATCTTTGTCTCCGTGCTGGTCGGCGGGTCTGAAGCACTGGTCGATGTGCATCCGACGGCATTAGTGACTGCGGTGTAACAACAGTCAGCAGAGCAGTCGATTGCAGCTTGAGCGGCTTGACTGGCTCAAAAAAATATCCATTAAGGCGGACATTGGTAGATGCTTGTCGATGCACTCCTCCTAGCTTCTTCACTGGGCTTGGGTCGTCCTTTAAGGTGGGCGGCCCAAAGCTGACGAGAGCATTGCAGGCATCTGCCTTGTCCTTGGTTTGGTTTGGGTCAGAGACTCTCCGGCATTTTGCATCAAGAAAGCTTTCTGCAGAGCGTAGCAGGGCACACTGTGTGCTGGCTGGAAACCAGTTCTGGAGCTGCTGGAGGGTCCTCTGGATTCAGTATCTCCCTCTGGTCCCCCGGAGATGTTTTGGGGAGGGATCTTGCTTCCCTCTTGGAGGTCCTTACCTTCTTTCACTGGCGGAAGATGTAAGGCAGAGTGTACCTTCAACCAGGGTCCAATTCAGAGTTCTTCTTGCTACTCCTTGCAAAGTCTTCCGATGATCTTCCCAAAAGAGGGGCTCAGCCCTCTTTTAAAGCCAAAAATGGCCACAGTGATTGGTGTAGGCTAGGCCTACCTTAATGAACCAACCCAGGGTCCCCACCAACAATCTTCTGTATGCACAAGGCCATAATCAGAAAGTGCTTTGCAACAGAAAAGGTAAAGGGGTGAAAACATGTGATACTAAGTCCCACTCATCTTCTTATCTGTTGTAGATCAAAGGGTCTCTCTATTTAAGGGAGCTCTCTGTGGGTCCTGATTAAAGCAGCAGGTCTCCCTTGAAGCTACAGTGAGACCAGACTTTCTGTCTCCGTCAAATCACATACTCCTATCTTTTGAATGGGGTTCCCGTGCAGGGATGACTACTGCAACACGCAGTCCCAGACATATTTCCCTGTCCGTTGATAGTAAGGGATTGAGCTGGCTTCAGGTTGACAGAGTGCATATCAAAGGTTGTTGATGTTTCACCTCCTTTGTTAGCCTCTGCAGCCAGGCCCCATGTGGGCCTGTTTGAATTAAACTCTGATTAGTATGCAAAGCTGCCACCAGCATCAGAGCTAACAAAAGAACAGGGCAGATTCATTCAGCCTTTGTTAGTTAATTAGGCTGGCCATGGCAGGGGGAATGTTTTGCCCACCCTCTTCTAAGAGGACATGGTGTAATCCTGGCTGTCATATCCCAACTAAATATGACAGGGGGCGGGCAGTGCCTGTAGGCTGTGACCACCCAGAGTACACGGGTCTGTGTGTATGTTGTGAGGTGAGCGTAAGAAAATGTGTGGGGATTAGCGCCACACATGTTCCAGAGGTTCATCTACCATCATTCAATTTATTTTAAAAATTAAAAAAACCCAGTCGAGCGCACACGCACTGTGCGGATGGTCGAATTGCTCACAGCTCAAAATCTTCAACTCTCTCCATTTCTCTTTCATTTTCTCAATTTCGCTCATATGTTTGCAGGCGCACACACACACACTATTCACCCTCCTTTATAGTCCCTCTGTGACTGAACAACATCTATTGTACACAAAAAGCCCATCGTCGTACGTTTGGACTGCCCTTGCCGAACCAGGAAAGCCTCTCGTGTAGCCAAACAGCCACTTTTTATTTGGACCGCTATAGTTGTACCCGAACAACCTCTCTGCATTGCACCATCATTTTATGTACTTGAACAGTCCCTGACATAATAAGAATTCCATTCCCTGAGTGGAAAAAATTTGCTATGGGACCACCCTCCTCTTTGTGGGGGGACGGGACGTAGCCAGGCCATGTGTGGCAACACCTTATCTCTTCATGGAATCTAAGCCTGGCGAATGGCATGCTGCATGAAAAGCAAAGAGAATTTATGAAACAAAAGAATGCCCACAATTGTATGTCTGATAGTGATTAAGCAAGAAATCCTTTCAGTGAGTAATGGAAGTTGGGATCAGCTCGTTTCATTGATCACAATACTCACCCTAACATCAATATGTATGTAAATTGCAAGACATTTATACCGATTTGGTCAGCTTCTGAACTGGATGTGAGGCTTTGGCTGTTTCTGTACCGAGCGCTCTTTTGTCTTCCTCTGGAGTGCTGGCTGCTCGTGGGTGAGAGCTCAGCTCTGGAACAGACCAGAGAGGGCTTCTGGACTTTCCCTAGGCCTCGGCAAGGAGCAGAGCTCAGGCAGAGCTTCGACAAGACAAACTTTGCTGGAGCTCTGCTCCGTCTTTTTCTGGTGCATTTCCTACCCTGCATCCCTCCCCCTATCTTGCCCCTCTTGTACCTGTCCAACGCTTTGTTCTGGATAATCCCTCCTGACAGTGTTGGCCTTAACGGCGGCAGCGCCCCGGGCGGCTTCAGAAAACGTGGGCTCCCCCACCTCCCCGTGCGGCCCTGGTCAATGCAGGGGCGGGGGGCACCAGAGCTCTGCTCTGTCTTGTTCAGGTACATTTCCTACCCTGCATTCTGCCCCCCCCATCTTGCCCCTTTTGTACCTGTCCAACTCATTACGAGGTGGGTGGTAAGGGGTTAACGGCGCCGGTAAAGGTGCCGGAGCCATTAACCCCTTACCGCCCTATCACGAGGTGCGCTCGCGGGACCCACTCTGGATGCGTGGTTTTACCAGACGTCTTTAGCGGGTCCCGCGAGCGGCCCAGCATGCTAACAACGGGCCCGTCGTTAGCATGCTCCCCATTCCCATTGAGCCCTATGGGGGCTCAAATGGGAATGGGGATGGTCCGTGTTCCCTGAATGGAGAAATACTGGACCTGCCAAGGTCGGGATGGCCTGGTATTTCCCCATCCAGGGAACCCAGACCCGAGTTTGGAAGCAGCCATGCCCTTATTAAGGACATGGCTGCCTCCAAACTTGTCATGAGGCCAATCGTTCTGGATAATCCCTCCTGACAGTACCGGCATTAGCGGCGGCAGCAGCACCCTGGGCAGTTTCAGAAAAATGTGGCATACAATTTATTTTTAACTCCCGGCTGTGGCCCCTGAGCAGGCACTTAATCACTGGAATAGGGTGCTCATGCTAATGCATGACTGCCCTATTCTAATGAAAACCAACTTGCTCCCGCGTCGGAGCGGGAAGGTAATCATCTCAATGGGGTGCTGATCTTTTGCGTCGCATAAGCACCCTATTGTTATTAAATGTGCCCTGCACCTTCTCCCACTATGCCAGCTGGGGGGAGCCCTTGAAAGACTCCCCCAGGCCGGCTCTGCCTCCTGAACACAGGTAGTCTGTGCCAAGAGTACTCTTCTGTTAGCTAGTCAAATCGCCCCAACCTGCTCCAGTAAACAGATTGGCCACCTCGTTCTCAGGCAGGGCCTTCTATAACTCTACAACTCACCTGTTCCTAAATAACCACTCATGTGCCTAGTATACCCCTGATGTCCCCAAACAATCTCTCCTGCACCCTGACTGGCTCCCCCTCGTTCCAATGGTCACACAACTCTTCCTGAACCCAGAAAGCCCACTCAGTGCGTGGGCAAACCCTTCTTAACAGGACATTCACACCTGCACCGAGGTAATATGTTCTGAAACTAACAACATCCCTTTCTGTACTCAGCAACATTTCTGTACTTGGCCATACTGCCCAGAAATGCCCTTGCTCATCAAATGCCCTTACTGTACCCCGGCTGCTAGTCTGGTACATGGGAAGCCTCTCCAGTTTCCAAACATCCTCCATTTAGCCTGGACACCAGTCATTTTAGTGGCAGCTCTCCCTTACTAGAACAATAACATCCCCTCCCCAGAGGCTCTGCCCTCTATATGAATTTATGCTCCCTCCCCTTGAACAAGTATAATGCCTGTTGTACCTGGCCATACTCCCCTTTAGCCTTAAAATCCCTTAAACACCCGGAAAACCCAGCCTTAACCGGTTCTTGAGTAGTTGCAAGAATCCGCCCAGGGCCCCACACACGTGCAACGCTTTCGGTACCGGTTCATACCCCCTTCAGTGGCCAAACAGGCCCTCCTATACCCACTGCGCAACCAGCTGAACAGACATCCTCGTAGATGCACACATCTATTCTGTTTCCAGAAAATACCTCTTGCGTCTTGCCAACCTCCCTTTCTGTGCGTCGACTCACGCTCGAGCACCTGCACGGCTTCTCTCCACTCTGCCCACAAAGAGAAACTTGTGTACAGGCACTGATTTCCTTACCTCCAGGCAGGCCCCAGGCAGAGCCTGCTCTACCCGAAACTCGCCTCCTGTACTCAGGAGGGCGCAATTCCCATCTCTTTGTCCTGAAAAGAGAACGGAGTCAGAGAGGGACTGAGGAGGGGAGGGGGCGGGGGAGAAGAGGGAGGCGCATGGCAGGAGGTGTGTGTCTACTTTGCAATCACAGTAATAATTTAATTGAGCCACGGGTGTAATGCCAGTTATCGACCAGCTGATGCCATTAGATGGCGAGCACTCTCTGCAAGTGCTCTCGTCTAAACACTCCAAACCCCCGCCCAACCCTAAAGTTCCAACAAAGGAGAAAATGTTTTTTTTTAAAGAAAAGAAAACAGGAAAAGGGAATTGCTGACGGTGTGGACAGAGTCGGCATGCACTGCCCCCTGTGGTGAGCGGGACATGTGTCATGGTGTGTATGAGTGAACCTGCACTCGTGTCTGCTTTTTGGTCATCCTCTCCTACCCTGCTCACTCTTCTGGCAGAGCTGCCAAGTTTTCAGTTTGCGTATGTGTGACATTTACATGTTTGGAATAGACTTGTGAGTGCCATTTCAGTGTTTGTTGTGTGACATTTTGAGTGAGACTTAATGGGGCTTGGGCAGTAGCACCCTGATGTCAGCAACCTGAACAGAATGAGAGCGGCTGGTTTGCTGGGTTTGCGGCAGTAGGAAGCGCGAGAAGTGGGATGCCCAGGATGCAGATGGGGACTTTGAAAGGACAACTTGTAGAAGGAAAAGTTACTGACACACGGTAGGTGTCTTAAGCATGAACATTAGATCAACCAATTGCACCCTTGCTCTGACCCCTCCTCCACTTGTGGCATTTTACTTGGTATCAGGGAATGCAGCACAGAGCATTCCATTGCTTGAGTGCTGCACTAGATGGCAGTTCTGGGATAGGGTGATGAGCATGTTGCCCTCTTGTCTTGTACCACCTCGACCAGCTCATGATCAGGATGTCCGCTCTATAGTATCAGAAATAGGTAATTCTCTGGACCTCATCAAATGAGGAATACATGCTAAGAAGGACCACACAATAAGGGACCAACCCCTGTCAGGTGACCAAGCCTTACTCTAATGGCAACAATGTAAAGGTGTGGTGGAACAATGTAAATGTGTGGTAGAACTGCCAGGTTTTCAGCGTGTGTATTTTTGACAATTACATGCCTATAATGGGTTTATAGAGACATCTTCGTGCTTTTTAAATGAGATTTTGAGTGACACATGAGGGGGCTTGGGCCGAAGAAGCCTGATGCCAACAGCTGAACCTAATGTGGTGGAAAGCAGACAGCAGCTAGTTTTCTAGGTGCAAGGGCTGTAGAAAAGAGCAGAGAGACAGCCATATTGAAGATAAGGGCTATTGGAGGACATTTTGTGGAAGGAAAGATTGCTGATTAACAAAATATATTTTGAATATGAGCTACAAATCAAGGTACACTATCACCTCTGCTCTGGAACTTCTCCTATGTGTGACATTTTTCTTAGCTTGCTGGAATGTGTGAGACTGCATACATTTGAGTGAGTGTCACGCTAGATGTATGACACTTGGCAGGCCTGTTCTGGAGGTATATATGGTGGGATACAAGAAAGAGAGATCACTCGCCCTGCGTCTACTTGCAGGATGGTCCAAGCCAACAATGGCTACATGGGAAGCCCTTGCTGTTTATTGGGGGCAAAGGCCTTTTTCCTCCATGTCTCCCTTCCTCATCCAAGTACTTACCTTTGAGGTACCAATGTCTACCACAAGAAGCAATTCCCAAACTTCTTTTAGCACCACCCCTCCTCGTGTGGAGATATAACACCTCCCATTCCCTTCTTAGTCCCATCCTGGGATAGAGGCTGGGTGAGCGGGATGGCTGCTTGTGATTCCTGATATCTCCCCACTGCTGGGCCTGGAACAGTGATGGTAATCCACCCTCCTACCGAGCCGGTTGCATGTGAGGCAACGTGCTGATAGTGAGGCGCAGATCTCTTGGGTTCCCTGCAGGCCAAGGGTGGCTGGTTGAGGTGGAGGAAGCATCATGGCCTGTTGAAGCACGCAGGTCTGGTGATGACTCAGTAATGTGTGCTCCAGGGTTAGGGAGGACGTCCTTGGCCCTGGATCTAGGTAAGCCCCAAAGGTCTGGTATTGTGATCAACCAGGAAGCAAGGAACTGGCTGGATGGAGAACACCAACTGCATTAATTCACTGGGATTGCAGAGGGGCTAGCGGCGCAGGGTACTTGTGAAGTACACGCATGTGTGTGTGTGGGGGGGGGGGTGGTGCAGGCCAAATTGTTCAAGTCTACAAGCTTGGAAACACAAATGGTGGTGGCCATAATTTATTGAGGACAGGCAGTATTCTACATGCCCGCATGAAGAATGATTAGGAATGGAAAGCAGATATCTGCTGCAGTGTGAGTGTTGCGAGGCAGTCGCTCTGGTAGGAGATCAGATTGGTGAGAGCAGGGACACCTGCTAAAGATTCACGATCATTTCCCAAGAAAAAAAGAGAAAAAAATGTAAAGAAGTCTGAGATGGAGGTCTGTGTAAGGCAAACTCCCCCTGTAAAGAAGCATAAGAAGGGACATAGAACATCCCTTCCTCCAGTTAAAATATCGGATGCCCTGAAAGAAATCAATGACACTGCAAAACAGGCTTTGCAGAAGCAAAAGGAAAGGTGAAGGAAGAAAGCCAAAAGGCAGCCTACTTCCTCATCCTCCACATCTTCTTGTTCATCCACCTGAAGTTGATCCCACTCAGCATCCTCTTCCAGCGGCTATAAGGGTTCACGGACCATATAACCCGAGGTACTTTCCAAGATCCAAAGGTCAGACTATACAAGGCATTCACCAAATGGGATGCTACCTCAGATATCTGACACCACGGGCACGATTGAGAGAGCGGCAGGACCCATAACACATTTCCATGCCTTGTTTCGTGTGAAAATGGTATCCTCTGAAAGGTGAGGCAGTGAGTTTACCAGAAACACATGAGGCAGAATTGCATTCATCCTGGTGGAAAGATAGTCAATGGAGGTAGAGGAAGCGGCCACTAGGGATTCAGCTGGCAAGAAGGTGGACACGTCACTCTGGCCGTAAGAGCTAACACTTAGGGGTCTCACAGTTCAGAAGCTGTACTAGGAAGTTCTCAAAGTCAATTCAGGATGGTTATGACTGTGCCCAGATCCTAGTGGATATACAGAAACAGGTGGATCTATTATCCAACATGCCTACTTTAGAGTAAGGGGATCAGCCTTTGCAATAGAGGAAGAGATCTATGGACACGGTCAAATAAATATAGGTGACTGGGATACTGAGGGGTCCCAAAGGGAAATCACATTGAAACTCCCTTTTGAAGGTACCAAACTGCTTGAGGTAACCGTGGGGGAAAACAAGTACATAATGGTCCTCATTACGAGTTTGTCGGTGTCCAAGTTGCCGCCAAACTCATAACACCGTTTTCACCACCTGATATCCCGGCACCACCAGGACATTACAGGTCCCGGCAGCCCAGGATATCAGGCGGGAGAAAGTGTAAGTCCCCATCCCTATGGAGTCCAGCAGGACGCCATGGGAATGGGGACACGGAAGTACCGGCACCATTGCTAATGACGCCAGTGCTTCCGTGACAAGTCTGCCTACAGGGACTGCTGCTCCCGGTAGGTCAGACCTGCCGGGCACAACGGCCCCTGCAGGCAGACTTGTAGTGTGGCGGTGGAAAGGATGCTGGAACTTTGCTACCAGCACCCTTATTTCCGGACCGCCACACTTGTACTGAGACCCAATGTGTTTAAAGCTGAGAACCATGCAGACAAACTTAGAAGGAATTGTGCGTCAAATGCAAGCCACTCCACAAATAGTGCCAGGCTAGGATCCAGTGCAACTCCAGACCCAGAGGGGGCCAGAAGGGGAAGAGTGATCTGGAAAACCAGAGGAGAGGAGGCCATTGCTAAAAACTCATAAATATTGACAACCAGTGATAGCTGGTGGGCAGTAGGCACAGGTAAATGTGGGTAAAGTGTTCATGAGATGATTGGGACAAAAGGACCGTGAGTTGAGGCTAACAGATAGTTTGAATTCCCCCCACGTCCGGTCAGTCATGACAATGTCTCCCCCACCAAGGAACAAAACCAAGAAAGGGGACATGGGGTTGTGCTGGGTGAGTTACTAATTATGTGCCTGATAAATATACGAATAAAGGCAATTTGCCAGACAGCAAGTAAATCCATATGACAAATTTAAATGCGTTCTATTATAATGCAAGGAACAAGTAAGTATGATTATCCGCACCTGCTGATGATACACTTAACGTATGTTTCCCTGTGTTCTTTTTTTCTCCCCTCAACCGTGGTTACTTCTTGTTTAAACACATTATACACATGCATGCCAATGTAATTTTATTCCACCTGTACGGGTGTGCTACTCCGATTTTGTACAATGACTGAGACAGCATTCAAAAAGCAAGGGAAGAGTGGAACACATGTCAGCTTTTTGCCTCAAAGAAAATAAACCTGCACTTAAAAACGACAGTACATGAATTTATGAGAACATTTTTAGCACCAAATGAATAATATTAGATTACACTTCTCATCATACTTTAAATACAAACTTAATTGAAAACTGATAAAGAGTTTGATTTATGGGCGTGTATAGTTACAAAATGATTCCTACTTGAGTGGCGCAGGCTTCACATATAAACTAGAAAAGCTTCCTCTGTTGTAACCAGAAAGGATGAAGTTCTAACCTCGAATGATGATGATAACATAACTCCTCAAAGATGTTATATCAATTTATACAAAACCGTGAATGATCCTAGTGTATCAATCTGGAAACAGCTCTTTTCAGACTCGAATGTCCCGAGAGTAGCAGAAGACACATTGGCCAGTCTAGAAGTGCCTATTACCATTTCCACAAAGCTTAAGCACACAAATAATAGCCGAGGAAACGACAACTTACACATTCATTGCTAATCTGACCTCCATTTTGAAGGAGGAAAGTGCCAGGATCCTGGACTCTATGACATTGGTAGCAACCTCTTTCATTCTGAAACCAGGCACGCTCCAACCAGACTATGTTAATAGCCATCTAATAACTTTACGCAATGAGGATATGAAGTTGTTGGCCACGATAACCACACCCTGGTTAAATGGAGTAATGCCCACATCTGATCACAGATCGTCTTCATAAAGAATAGGCATAGCAATTGTAAAATGGGGGCAGTTATCAACATAAATTCATATTTACAAGAATAGCCCCACTCATCACACAATCATCTTGATCGACATAGAAAAGGCTTTTGATTTGCTTGAGAGGGGTTACCAATCTTTAACTGTGGTGGAATTAGGGCTTGGGCAAGGTTTAGAAATCTTTTAGCCCTCTACAAATCACATTGTAAGAAAAAGTTAATACACTATAAATGACTTATGTCTTATGTTTCTTATATATTTTCAACTTGTTTCATTTACCCCTGGTTATGAAGGGCATTACAATCTACTACGATCTTTCTTATAGAAAGGTAAGGAATGACTTCACATGCCCCTTTCAATTCTAAAGGTTAAGTATCAGAAAAGGAAGATGTCATGTTCCCGATATCTGCAAGTATCATTTGTCTTTCTCTTCATACTGCCTTTGTTTCTGGCTGAAGCCTGACTTGAGTGTAGGCTCTGGGACTGACCAGAACCAAAGTGATTAAGTATTGCTTCGCAGGCAGTGGCTCTGATTTTCTTTTTGAGTCAGCTCTCATTCAGGAAGGTGCAGAGGAGCAGCTGAATGCCTCTGCAGGAAGTCCTGCCCCTATTCTGCCTAGATGTTTGAAACCGGAAATTGCGACATGCGCAACAACAGTATGGTGCAGACTACACGAAAAGCCTTTGAGACAAGGTATCGACTGAGAAAACCCTATTTGATACATCCCCGAAGAGATGATGGTCTTCTGAGGGAGACCCCCGAAGAAGTGTGAAGGTATGAAAGGAGAGGCTGGTGACGTCACAAGAAATGAGCGTGACGCACTGAGAAGGATGACCGAAGAAGAGAATGCATAGATCCTATAGAATCTGATGGCGAAGTAAAGCATCGAGAAGACTTCCATGTGCAGAATGAAGATTGCATGTGTGAAGAAGCACTGCAGAAAATGCAAGCCGTGTTATAACTGTACAGATGCCGTAACGCAAGTAGTCTAAGTAATCGTAAAGGCTGGCTATATGTAGTGAATAGGTTGCAGGCGGTGCCACCAATATATATATGTATATAGAATCTGGACATTCGATGTCACAATTTCAGTAAGCTCGACCCATTGAGAAAGAAGGATTGATAGCTGTGCGTGTGTCGCAGCAAAGAAATAAGGAGAGGCTGTTTGGGCTGGTGTCAAAGGCTAAGGCAGCCAAAACTGGTTATCAGATGTTGAAGAACTGTGAATGTGAGATGCCCAGGCATCCCTTGTTAAGTTGTACCATGAGTGCCAAGTTTCTTTATTCGAGACAATTAAATGCTATAATATGGGCAGATTCATGGTCTCCTGTCACGAGAGTCCAGGACGTGAGTCCAGGATGGAAATAGAAGTGGCCATCCAGACCTGAACCTTGATAAGAACATGCTCACACTCCCTTATATTCCCAGAGAAGAAAAGCGACTACAAGGTCAAGTTCAAAGACAATCTGAATGGCACAAGGCATGAGCAATGAGAGATGATGGGCTAATTGGGCGGGGAGGTATGGTCAAGTACACCCACCAGCACCTGGGGTACCAGCTTACGTGCTGCTAGAGAATCAAATGTTCCAGAAGCGTACAAGCATGCCAACCAATTGTAGAAGGCCATATAACAAAGGGCCTTATAGTTTAAGAGCCAATGATGTGTTGTGTTTCTAATAACTGTTGAAGATGACTTGCACTAAGGGAGGGCATACGTTGCCCACCTGACTGTATAGCCTCAATCACACTCCAATCCCTTATAGAAAGAATACTTAGATAATCTCCTTAGTCCTATCACAATCGTGCGTAGGTTTTCTTAGCTTGCTACATAGTATGATGTCACGTATGACGTGTTTTTGCTATATAAGTACGTTTATTTATGAAATGCTTTGAGACTTTGCTGTGCGATGTCCATTGATGTCTGTTGTAAATCCCTGTTTTAGATAATTGAGAATAAAACAGACATTTTGCCAACTTCCTGAGTCGGTCTTATTATTGGGTGCAAGAGTCCCCTCCATCGTATGATGTGTTGCCTCAATTAAAAGGACCATAAGGGTTCACTTGGGAGCATGTCGGGTGATTAAAGACCCATCGACCAGTAGACTCCAGTACTTCGGACGATCAGACACCCTCTGTGATCTAGCCAGAAGATTGCGTGGTTTCCTGTGGAGGGAGGGCGATATAGAATTCTTGCAAGAAAATCGAGACAGTGGGACGGGTCCCTCTTTGACGAGATCCCTCCTGGTTTCCACAGGCGCTTTGCGGATGGAAGGTGAAAGTGGTCGATTGGAGGGGGATTCGACATCGAAGGCTTCGAGCTGAACAAAGGAATGGTGGGTAGACTAAGGGGAATGGCAAACTGAGGGGATGGGATTGTGGTAGTTTAGAAAGTAACAGGGAAAGTAACTGGTAGTTTAGAAAGTAACAGGAAAAGAAACAAGAGATTTTTTTGTGTAACGAGAGAGTGAGAGAGAGAGAAAGTCAGAGAGTCCTAACCCAAGGGGGTTCTAGAAGAGATTATCTCACACTCCAGTCGGAGTAAAATAGGCTATGTACAAGGAGATAATCTAAATCCTGTGATCAGGGTATTATTAGGGGCAGAGATAAAAGAGTGATCTCTGAGGATTAATGTGAATAGTCGACTAGTCTGTCTGTTTGTCTATTAGTGGTAAATTGAGGTGTCGAAGAGTGACAATTGTGTAATAAAAATTGAGAAAAGGTCAAGGAGACATAGGGCCTCATTACGAGTGTGCCGGTCCGGTAACAACGGTGCCAGTAAGCGTACCGGCACCGTTCTTACCGGACCGGCACACTCCAAGATCTGTGAGCAGCTGCCATCCTGCCGCCAGGTCAGACAAAATTGGAGAAAAGGTTAGCTATTTTAGAGCTCTTAAAGATGTACCAGGAAGAGAGAGAGGATCCGCCACCTGAGGAGTGGATGCTTAACGAGTGTAAGGGGGAAGGTGTCGAGCCTTCTGCTCCCCTTACCTCGTCCGAGGTAAAAGCTGATAGTACGGAAGACGTAGTATTATATCCATTAAAATAACTAAAAGCAGCAATGGGATATAGTAATCCTATATATGAACCACCTGCTTATAGTAGTGACGATAGTCCAGAGATGGCTAAGAGAAAAGAAAGAGGAGCTCTTTAAGGTCTTACAATACAGGGAATAGAAAAACAAGCGACAAAATGCATCGACAGATATAGAACGAGAGATCAAGAGATGGAAAGGGAGAGAAGGATAAGGCTGATGAAGTAACACTTGTACAGAAGGAATGGATGGAAGGACAGATATTACTCAAGCTAGATGGGAAGAGGATTGAGGAAGTTAGGCAAAGGGAAGATCAAGACGAACAGGATAGGAAAGACAGGGAACGAAAAAAGAGATTAAAAGAAGATGAGCATAAAAGGAAGCGGTGAGAACAGATGTATCAGGAGGAGCAACAAAAGAAAGAAGAAAAGGCAGAGGAGCTATGAATGTATGATAACAGACAGAGAGCCATAGAAGAATGGGATAGGCAAGAAAAGAAGAGAGAAGAAGAGGAACCACAGAAAGTAAGGGACAAAATAATACAGAGATGAAAAGAAGAGGATGACAGAAGAGTAGGGGTAAGGAAAGATGAGATAAGACAAGAAGAGGAAAGAATTATGTGGGAAGAAAAAAAGTGAAGAGAAGTAGATGAAGAATTAGAATGAAAGAGGATACAGCAGGAGCGTGATATTGACTGCATTCAAGAGGAATTAATGGAGCAGAGTCCGGTAATACAATGGGGCAGTATAGAAGGGTTCCTCCTGTCACAGGGAGCAATGTCAGGGCTATTTAGAGTAACCCTAGAAGAGGACTTTGATATAGGAAGCGTTGGGGACTAGATATGTCAGATGAAGAGAGAGAATCCTTCAGTGGAGAAGGAGGAGGTGCATGTGCCCCTGAGGGAGGCCTGCAGGTAGACAAGGAAGTAAGATGGTCTGATCTAGAGCAACCTAAGGATAGGACGCCAGTTCCTATAGCATATGCAGAGCACCATAAAGGACGATTGTATAGCGAGAAGGGAAAAACACTTCCATATGTAAGTCGGATAAGGTCATTGCCAGGAAGAAGGCGATCAGGAACCATTGTCCCCATCTATGGATAGGCAGACGATGGGAGCCGATTGCAGATCAGGATTTATGCAGTTTCCCTTATTGGAATAAGGGGGAGCAAGACCACAGTATATTCCATGGCTGCAGATGGAAAAGGATTATGTAAGGTGCAAACTCCCCAGTTTTACGGCGGGTGTGAGAAAATTGATTTATGAACTAGAGAAAATGACAGGAGGAAATACCTTAGCAATAGGAGATATTATGGGTCTCCTAACGGCCATTCTTGGGGAAAGAAATTATGATATTTGGATGAGAGCAGATTATTCGAGTGTCACGGCACAAAACACAGTGCACAATGGAGCGTCATTTAATAATTGTAGGGCAGATGTCTGGAGGGCTCTTAGAGTACAGTATCCAGATGTATCAGGCATGGGTGCGATTCTGACACGAAAGATGAAAGAGGATGAGGATCCACTTGCTTACATTCAGGACATTCAGAAACGCTGGACTCTTGAAACGAGTGAGCCGTGGGGGAAAACAGTGGCAGTATTTTACCATATTTTATGTCAGGGAATGCCTGAGCAGGTACAAAGGCAACTGAAGAGGCAAGTGGGATTGGAAGCAAAGCCATGGGCTGAAATACAGTTGACTATAGGAGGATTGCTCTGGGGCAAGTGCTCGCCTTGGAAACAAGACAACACGAAGCAACACAGGTTCGATCCCCGTGTCTGCGCTTAGAAACCTCTGGGTATTAAGCGCATTATAAATATGCAACTAAGACATATCCTGTAACAGCGCCTCAATGCCCCCGGGCTGTGTGAGCGCTTTAAAAATGCAAAAAATTAAAATAAAATATAGTGCATCACTGCCGGCTGTTACAGAAGAAAAACAGGAAGAAAGACAATGCTAGAAAAATTGAGGAAGCCAAGTTAGTTCAAAAGAAATCGTCAAAATATGCCATAGAAGGGGCAGTATTGACAAGCGGAGAAGGACTAGGGGTACAGCAAACAATGGGTACATCACAGGCAAGTAACCAGCGCCCAGTGGACCAAGGAGGGAATGGGTTTGTACCACGAGGTAGAGGCATGGACTATACAGGGAGAGGTGGATTTTAAAACAGTTAAAGTGGGTTTCAGAATGTGCAGAATGAGAATCAGAATGCGCAAGGAGGGTTCAACAAAGGGGGACTAGCAAACAGGGTCCTCCAATATGTCGAGCATGTGGGATGACAGGGCACATTGCGTGTACATGCGGGAGCCAAGGGTATGTACAAAATGGGCAATTCTCAAGAGGGGGACAGCTTATCCTCCAGGATATAGCTCACTAGCTAGGGAAGGATTCGCCCAAGATCAGACAGTGTATCAGGCACAAGCGCCGCAAATGCAACAGGGACATCAATCACAGCAAGCACCAGTGAATCCACTGCAAGGGCAGTCACAGCATGACCCCATGCAGATACAGCGGAATGCAAACACAGGACAATTATTGACACCTAGAATAGGGGGTGTCAATGTAGTAGGAGGGAATCCTTTCACAGGTACAGGGGTATGCATGTATCTACAAAAGGGCAGCTCACACAGCAACTTGATGTGTTCAGTACTGTCTGTGACACCAGACTCCCAAGAGGAACCAAAGGTTGATGTGACAATAGGAGACGAATCTTTTTCGTTTCTAGTAGACACTGGTGCAACTTGTTCATGTATATGAGAGGGGAAATATCCAATGTCGGAAAATGCCTTGGATGCTCAAGAGTTCTCTGGAGCTACGAGTCGAGTTTCTGATGAATTACCAATCTCTATAGAAGAGTGTGACATTTTTGTTCCATTGCTGTATTCACAGCAGACACCAGTTAATATTTTGGGAAGAGACTTAATGACAAAACTTAATATGATGATTTATTTTACTGACAAAGGTATATTCTGCTCCACTCCTGGGATACACTACATGAATGTGGGCAAATTTATGTTGGCATTCACAGGGCAAATAGCTCTGCGAGGTGTACCGATAGAACCAGAAGTTTTCCTTTATGGGGTGATCATTCTGTTAACATGGCTACCTGGCTTATCTGGAAAAGCTTTGGGGATACCCGATACATTTTTATTTAGACCACAGATACCTATGGACGAAGAGGGAGGGCAGACCAACCCCTAGAGTTAGATGCAGCCATAGTACGAGGGGAAATGGCAATGCTCGAAGGAACGGACGATAAGAGTAGGCCATGGAGAACAGTGATTGCCATTGGGGAAGGGTGCAGATTGACTGACGTCACTGACAATGACATGTTTGAAAATGACCCATCAGATGATGAAGTAGTGTTCTTTATTAGCATTACATATTGGATCAGAATAGTGAAAAGGGAGATCCCACAGTGCAAGGCGATAATGCGGCAGCGCCCAGCATTCTTTGACGAAGACTTGGAGAAAGCGCCAAATGCTTGATGGACCACAGGCCCTTATGATGTAAGCCTATTCAAGGCAGTAGGGGAGGTTAAAATAAAGCTGAAACCAGGAGCGATTTTTCCTCGAGCAAGACAGTAGCCAATGTTTCGAGGTATTTTTTAGACTATTTCAGCACTGATGGAACAGGGTATACTGGTACCGTCAGAATTATTGTGTAATACAGCGTTGCTCCCAGTGAAAAATCAAAGGGAGGATTGTGGAGATTTATACATATATATATATGAGACTGATTAACCATTTTGCAGAGGCAGAGTTTCCTTTAGTTCCTATTCCAGCGACAATACTATGTAGTATACCAGTAGAAGCCCAATAATTTACAGTGATTGATTTGAAGAATGCGTTTTTCTCAATCCCGTTGCATAAAGACTCACAAGACTTGTTTCGTCAAATCTGTCTGAAACACTTGTTTGCCTCAAGGGTACTGTGAGACCCCATCAATCTTTAACAGAGTCCTACAGATGGACCTAGGCAGTATTGATTTGAAAAGCGCCATAATACAGTACTTAGATGACATTTTGATTAGTAGCACAACAGAAGATGAGTGCAGCCAAGGCTTGATTCAGTTAATGACTATTCTAGCAGGCAAGGGATAGTAGACAGAGAGAAGTTACAGTACTGTCAAGAAGAGGTGTTGTAAATAGGCCCGTTGATCTCACATGAGGGAAAGAGTGTTACACCTGAAAGAGCTGAAGCTGAAGCGATTATGAAAACTGCAAAACCACACACAGTGAAACATATGCAACAGTTCTTGGGATGATGTCATTATGTGAGAGCATGGGTCTTTGACTATAGTTCATACCAAGACCCATTTTGAAGGCTTTAAAGAAAGCACAGGTAAATAAATAGAAAATAGAATGGGCTAAGGGAGGATTTGAAGAATTGAAGAAAGCAATTTGTACAGCTCCTGTTTTAGGAATTCACAGTTTTTCTTGTTTTCACATAACAATGGGACCGTTATGTGCTTACACAGAGGATTACATTAGGGTACAAACCTATTACAGTGGCATTTTAGACCTGGTCTAATGAACTGGTTATAAAAGAGCATTTTCCTTGCGAACAGTCATTGGCAGCCGCTGCGTTTACAATTGAGAAATCTACAAGTCTTGTAATGGGTTGTTCTATGGCGCTTTTTGTGGAGCATACTTTGTTTGCCATTTTGGAGAAACCTAAGGGTACATTGACATCTCAGATATCAAATCCAGCGATTCAAATTGTCAGATGTAAAATAGTGAACCCTGCCACCTTTGTAGCTGAGCCAGTGGCATAGGGCGAGGATGTGCATCAATGCGCAAAATTATATAGAGTATTATGTCAACATACCGCACGTAAAAGAGAATGCATTGTCAGGAGGGGAAATTCTTTTTATTGATGGTTCTTCAGAAATTGATCAAACAAGTGGAGAAAGGCATTCTGGCACAGCTGTATTGAGGTATAGAGCAAATGGCAAATTTGAGGTTGTAACAAGTGCAAGACTATGTCTCACTTTTCAGCGCAAGCAGCAGAATTGGTAGCGCTTATTATCGTGCTTGAAAAACATGAAGGGCAGGAAGTGACGGTGTACAGTGACTCCACCTATGTGACGTCAACGTACACGTAGGACCAGCACACTGGAAAAGGAGGGGCTACCTCCGAGTGGATGGCATTCCAGTGCAGCACACATCATTATTGAACAGGCGTATTAAGGCACTACGACTCCCAGTAGCCATAGCGATAGTTAAAGTGCATACTAAGCAAACTGACTTTATTTCTTGCGGAAATGAAGCCACAGATGCAGAAGCCAAAAGGATTGCATATTCTTCAGACATTTCAAGTTTTGATACTCTAGATGTTAAGGAGAAGATAATTACGATTATGGTAGTGAATTAAGTATTCAATCATTTACCAAGAGCTCACTTAATGGAGATTCAAGGCAGTGCCACAGTTAGAGCAGGAATTATTGAAGCAAAGGGGGTGTTCCTTATCCCCCACAGAAGCATTATGGCGGCAGGACAGTGCTGGAAAGCCGGTGATGCCAGTAGCATTGTTAAAGGTAGCACTTGAACAGCTGCACTACCCTGCGCATGTAACTAGGGAAAGTCTTGCTGCTACGATTGCAGAATAAACTACAAAGGGTGTTCCCGTGTGAAAAAAAGTATGAAGTTTTGATTTAGAATTTATATAGCATCAAAAAAATGTGCCTGAATTTAATCATATGATTCATCATGTACAGATTGTGCGTGCAATTGCATAATTTAACCCATAAGTAATGCACAAACTTAGTCCACAGATGAAGTAATCAATACATCAACGATTGCAGAAGACTGGTTTGTGCCGAACCTGTTAGAACACATTGCATTTTATGCAGTGAACTGCATTGTATGTCAAAGTTTTTGGACTGGGCTTACACTGCAAACAATTAGAGGAGTGATTCCTCAACCGAATTGTCCTTTTCAGCATTTACATATCAATTATGTTGATATGCTGCAAGTATGTAATGGATACAGGTATCTGATAGTGGTGGTGTGTCCCTTCTCTAGGTGGATTGAAGCAGGTCCTTGTACACACCCTGATGCCACTTGTGCAGCAAAGTTTTGAGTACGAGAAGTCTTTCCAAGATGGGGAGTGTGTGAAGTGCTGCGATCCAATAATGGGCCACATTTTGTTAATGAAGAATTTGAACAAATAGGATTATTGTTGAACATTAAACACAAGTTTTCTTCTGCTTATCACTTTCAAGTGACCAGGATATGTGAGAGACTCAACGGCCTTCTTAAGGAAAGGGTCGACAAGCTTAGGTTAATGCTGAAAAAGGGATGGCTATATTGCCTACGCATAGCTTTATATGACCTAAGGAATCAGCCCTGGTCGGACAAACACCTCACACCCCACAAGCTAGTGACAGGAAGACAAATGTGAATGCCTTTAACTCATCCATCGAGGAGTAGAAGTGATGCTCAGAGTACAGCAAAAAATGTAGGAAATGAATTAAATGAATATTTGACATGTATGACCGCTAGTATCTCTGTAATTTCAGATCAACTCTAGCATCAGGGGGGGGTCAGTCTCATAACACAGATGAAAACCATTCAGCAACCGGATATTCAGAATTATTATCAGCATCAAGACTGTTTGTTGGGGACACTGTGCTGATCAGAAACTTCACTAGGAAGTGGCATGAGCCAACATTTATCGGGCCTCAGGTGGTTGAGGACATTACTCCCTCAGAAGTAAAAGTTCAAAGCAGACAAGCTTGGATCCACCTGAACGACGTCAAGCTCTACACCAGAGAGGCTGCAGCACCCCCAGCCATTTGTACAAAAGCAAGACAAGAAGAAGAATTTCACTGTGTGCAGACTCGTTCAATGACAAAGAAGAAGGATGATAAACCAACGGATTGACCAATAAATATCTGCATTTGCACTGTGACACTCCTTATAGATATTTTAGCAGACATGCAAACTCGTTGCTTGAGTCAAAGAGTTTTTTTTAAAATGAACTTTAGAAAGTTGTTGATGCATCACAAATATGCCTGAACTGGATTAGTTTCGATAATTGGAAGCAGGAGCAGTACCCCGATTCATTTCTTACTGAATATTTGTTCAACCGAGTTTATGATTTTCCCCGAAAGTAATGTTCAGCATATAGTGCTTGCTATTTTTGTGTTTATTCTTCGAGATTATCCAGCCCTTGTTAGAAGAGATTTGGATATCCACACATTTTTACAGGATCCTAATAAATGGCCCTGTAATAAGGAGGCTCCTTATAGCAATTGTAGAGGAGCTACTGCAAGTACCAAATATACAAATGCCGGAGTAGTGTTTATCCTTCCTTAATACAGCATAGCAAAAATGAGGACTCTTGAAAATGGTACAATTTGAGAGAATGAGCAAGCTCAGGAGATACCAGAATGGCACAAGTGGTGGGGATTAATATGCTGGTTTGCATTATATATATGCACAGTTATGCTTTGTGTCCTTTTGTTTCTTATGATTCATCTTTTCTATTATTATGAACCAAAAGGGGCAGAAGTTCCTTTGATTCTCCCCACTCCAGGAACTAATGCTGATTTACCCGTTAACAAAGAGTCAGGTTCTGGAGTGTTTTCTGCCCAGAGCAGGGCTGCTTTAGAGTTGTTTCCATGGGCTGCTAACATTTTAAGGGGAAGATACAGGAGAAATGGAGAGGAAGATGATAATGGGATTAACACATATTTAGATAGTACAGCACACTTGGCTAATAATGTGGTATCAACACATGAAAAAGGTGGGAGAGTGTACATCTTAGGAGGTTTGCTACGTTTGCACTCTCGTACCATATGCCATGAGTGTTTCCCGACCTTTTGTTTCCAGAGAAATACCAGAATACAATGCCGGATGTCGTGTCCACCTTGCTGCATACATGACTTGAGGACAGTTCCAAGGACATTGGGCCACTCTACGATGGAGATCGGAATGTTCATTCCCATTCCAGGATGATTATATCAAGACTACACAGATGGAAAAGGAGCCTGCATGGAAGAGCAAGATGAACACGTATCCTAAAGCAGGAGAGGATGAAGTGGTCATAACAGAAATTAAGAGAATGGACTGTCCTGATAAAGCAGAGATAGCTTGGATGCCTGGATGCTGGGAAAGAACTCAGATGCTAGTCTAGGGACAAGTGAAGTCCAAGAAAGGATGGGAAGAAGGATTGATGTCCTGTGCAGCTCATCTACTGAAACAAGAATATGTGTGGGAAGTACAAAAGGTAAATGATGAGTGTTTGAAGTCATGGGCCGAATATGCCAAGCTGCTGACATGGGTAGAAGATGAATCAGGTCCAATGTGTGTAATTCCACTGGTGAATGCGACACTGTGCTTTCATTGAAAAGGAAGAAGGCATGTGGGAGATAACATAGGTTGCAAGACTATAGTTGATGTCTCCAGTATGGGAGCAGGGACAGCCATCCTGATGGATCGATATTGGGCTTGTGGGTCCAGAGTCTACATGAAACTGCCCAAGGATTAGGGAGGAATGTGTTCCTTAGTGCTTGTCCATGCTCCATCATTAGTAATTCCGAAGAGTGATCTGAACATTGGTGAATTTCCAAACGCAGAAGCCCATTTGAGGAGGAGAAGATCACTTGAATACCTCAATCAAACAAGGAGGGAGAAGTATTTCTCTGCTAAAGCGATAGAAGCCTTTGATGCTATTCCTTATGGGCATAGGCTATTCAGCAAGACTGCCTTGATCTTCACGACTATCTTTATGTCTGGGATCCAGACGATGGCCAATGCCAAATGGTTACAGATTACCAGATGGAAACTCCTGCAGACAATCAACACTACCATAAAAGGATTCAATGGGATCAAGGAAGAAGTGAGGGCTATAAGGCTGATGACCCTCCAGAACAGATATGTCCTTGATATGATCACAGCAATGGATGGAGGTGTTTGTTCCAAAATCAGGCCATCATCTTGCACGTTCATACCTTCTCATGATGACGAGAATGGGACCTTGACAGAGGCCATAACGGTGCTGACATTGCTGCATAATCAGATGGAAGATGAGACAGAGGATATTGCAGATGCCAGATTGTGCGCGTCTATCTTCTCATGGGTTACACAATGTATGGCGAATATCTTCAAGCTGCTGGGAGCAATACTGGTGATGATAATTTTTGGATTCTGTGTGATCAGGATAATAATCACACAGTGTAAGAAGACAGCAAAGAAGGAACTAGGAATGAAGATAATGATTGATGTCGAATCAGGGTTCAGACCCAAGGAGTTGACAGATGAAGAAAACAGAAAATATACAGAGGCCAGCATCTTAGCACCTGAGGGCTCGAAGTTCCTGCATCCAAGAAATCACCTGGAACGATGGATCACACATCAGCAAACCCTATGTAATCAAAACTGCATTGGCTCCCAGTTCCTGCAATAACTGTTTGTATGTTAACTACCCTGATACACAGACATCTATTTAGCAGAACATCTAAATAGAGGAACTCTCCCTTCAAACAATATCTTCCCACTAGAAGGATCCACTCTTCTTCAGCCCATACGTTGAAAGTCCCTAAATATAAACTCATATCTGCAGGAGGTAAAACATTCTTGGCTTCTGTTTCCCAAACTTGAAACTATTGACAAGCTATCTTTTTCTTCAAAGTCTGAAGTTCTGAAAATAATAGGTTTACAAAGATTGGATGTTACAATCATTGTAGATTTACATTTTTGGTACTTCAAACAGCTTGTCTTCGTTTTATGTAATAATCTTTAGTCTTTACACCAATTTTGTATTGTGAATGATTCCATCTTGATAAAACAACAATATTGATAGGATGAAGAAAAGCTATACAAAGGTAACTTTATATTTTAAACTGTCATAAAATACATCTTGTAAAATGATAAATAATTTTTCCTCCAATCCAATGTATGGTCACAAAGAATTACGGCTTTGTCTTCCACAAACATTTTAAAGACATGTAAAAACAGGAGAAATGTATGTACCTCAAATTCTTTTCAAAGTTCATTTGTATGATTAAGGATTTTATTGAATAGTTACTTGAAGGGTGTACAATGTTTAAATAATGATTCCTGAGATCATGTCCTGCTCCTTTTACAAAGATTATTTTTTTGAAGACAAAACACACCATTCAGGAAAAATGCTCGCTTGCACCACACGCTCACAGCAGTGGCCACTTTGTAAAACATCTATATTCATAAACACGTCTGTTGTCATGCATCACGTTACATTGTATTAAGTAAAATGCGGTCTCTACATGCCGCAATTTTATTACTAGTTTACTTTGCTTATTAGAAAAAGACTTATGTTTTTCAATAATCTCGGAACACACATTTTCAGAAATGTGTTGAGAAATTACAAGTATTGTAACGTTCATCAAACTACAATTAATTACCCTCTTCTATATATGTTCTAATTGCTATTCCCTAACCAGTTGTTTATTACCACTTAAACATTGTTAAACAAGCTAGAATCATGATGCACATCAATACATTTGAAAAATCATATGTAAGCTTATAGTGAATCAATTATTTGTTTACAGAAAACATACCAATCAACAATTTAGATTCAGTATATTTTTCCCAACAATTATATCATCACCAAGTTATCATGTTGTTCATAATTCTTAGCTAAACATCTTTACAATTGCTAATGAAATATTTCATGATATTGCTATATGTGTAATCAAACATATGCAAATAAAGAGTGGGGTATAAGGCTGGTAAAGGTGAAATAATGGAGATGGTGGAGGAGATTACATATGGCAGATGAGAAGGTAATAGTTCGCCATGGATGGCAGAGGAGAGATGTAGAAGATATTAACACCTGGTGGAGAGGGAGATGTTAGTTGGTGGTAAGTGGTAGAGGAGAGATGGTGGAAAATATTATATAAGGAGGGAAGGTGATAGTTGAAGGTGGTTGGTAGAAGAGAGGGGAGAAGTTTACACCTGGAGGAGGAGGAGGAGGTGATAATTGGACTTGGGTGGCAGAGGAGAGGGGCTGGAAAAGATTTCTTCTGGAAGAGAGGTGGTGGAGGAGACCAAACCTAGAAAAGGAGCTGATAGGTAGAGTTGTAAGCCCAGACAGTGGAAAGAGGAGTGAGGGGGGCCAAGGGAGAGTACAGCCAGTTGAGAGGAGAAACAGGTATGGGGATCAAGGGGCGCCCCCTCTCTCTCTCCCTCTCTCTCCCTCTTTTCCTGCCACTAGCAACAGCCTCTCAACAGTTTCAGATCTTGTTTGGGCTTACATTGACCCAGGTTATAGTACCTCAGAAAGCCCCCATCAAGAGACAACCAAATATACAACCAAATAAGAGTGCTTGGGAATGCCCATGAGTCTACTATACTAGAGAAGACAGATATGAGTCAAACGCTCTCCTACTCTGAGAACTAGTACTTGAAATGCCTGAGCACATGGCAGTTGCAGACCTAGGGACGGCATTGAGCAGATAAGGAGATTCAGCTGAAAGCCAAAGAAGAGGCTTCGGGAAGCCTGAGAGCCCACAGCACTAGAGCAGGGAGAGGTGATGCAATATCACCAGTGTTATACGGAATGGAATTGGACGCTGGAGAGGTGACTGGAAATCGTGGTTGTCAGGAAAGAGAATCACTACGGGAGCACAACTGGATTTTATTTATTTCTTGGATATTTATGATGCACCTATACAGCCAAAAGGTGTTTCAAGGTGCATCAAGACAAGGGAGGGGTAGGTACAGGGAGGAAAACAACAAAAACGTTCCTGCTAGGTCTTGAGACATTCAGGGCGTGCAAGTGCCGTAATAAGAATGCAGGGGAAGGTAGGAGAGGAGAAGGGAGGGGAGGGAGAAGGGAAGAAGTCAAACAATAACGTTCCTACTAGGTCGTGAAACAATTCAGAGCGTGCAAGTGCAATAAAAGAATAAGAAGGGAAGGGGTAGGGAAAGGGAACAAGTCAAACAATAACGTTCCTACTAGGTCGTGAAACAATTAGGAGCGTGCAAGTGCAAGAAAAGAAGAAGGGAAGGGGGAGGGGAAGTGTAAGGATGGAAGAGCTGGGAAGAAGACAACAGTAACGTTCCCATTAGGTCTTGAGACAATTCGGGGAGTGCATGTGCAATAAAGAAGGAGAGTGGAGGAGGGGAAGTGTGAGGAGTGAAGAGCAGGGAAGAAGGCAAACAGTAACGTTCCTACTAGGTCATTAGACAATTCAAAACGTGTAAGTGCAGTAACAGCAAGAAGGGATGGGGAGGGAGTAGGCAGGAGATGACCAGAGAGGAAGACAAACAATAACATTCCTACCCTACTAGGTTGTGAGATAATTCAGTGCAATAAAGAAGAAAGGATGGGCAGGGATGATTTTGGTAGTCTAATCATGTTTTATTTTGGCTCAACAGCATCACACTACCCAGTCAATTTACCAGTGTAAACAGTGGTGGCTGCTATCATAGGGCGGCCGGGAGCCGCCCCCCCAGAAAAAAAAGAGAGAAGCTAAAAGAGATTCAATCAGAGAACTTCTCTGATTGAATCTCTTTTAGCTTCTAGTGCTGCATTTTCAGCACGGGGGCACTGTGGCAAGGAAACAATATTGTATAGGCTGGCCCGCTTTCACAGCGTGGCGCGTCCCAATTTAGTATATTTTTTTCTATAGTAGAGTGCGTGGAGCTCGTAGCTCCACGCACTCTACGTAGCCCCTTTAATTAGAAGCCTGGCGGGGCGCTTAAGGGGGGGCCCCGCCAGTATAAAATGTGCGCAAACAGCGCACTTATTCGGATTCCCTCCCCTGCCATGGATACAGTAATGTCATTGGCTGGCAAACAGCCAATGACATTACTGTATCTATGACTGGCGGCGCAGGGTGTGTGCGTGCGCCTGCGCCGCCTTCACACGTCTGTTTCTCTTTCAGTGGTCCACGAGTCACGAGTGAACAACACACCGACCGAGTGCTGCTGCACCAGCCTAGCGGCTTCGTGGTAAGTACCCATGTTTGTTTGAGTCTGACTTTCTTCTCTGTTTGGGCCCGGGGACTCGGGAGTGTTACACTTACAGTCACTCCCTTCCACGGGCCCAAACTATGTGGTCCACCACGGCCCAGGCCCAGTCAACACTGAACGACGTGTAAGCCAGGGCCTACACGTCGTTCAGTGTTGCTGCCGAGCTGACTGCCGCCAACTTGGGGCGAGCCTTGGTGGTAGCGGGCTGCCCGCTACCACCAAGGCGGGGGCCGCCTGGGCCTACTTAGTTTACCCCGGTCCGTGCCGTGGCCCAAAGGCCTTGCCTTGGGCCGTGCCGGACCGGTACGCAAGGCCCAGGGCAGACAGGCGTGCGCTGCTGCTGCACTGTACATTTTGATCGGATCAAAATTTTTGATCCGATCAAAATGTACAGTGCAGCCGCAGCGCACTCCTGCCTGCCCTGGGCCTTGCGTTTGATCCGAGCAAAATGTACAGTGCAGCAGCAGCGCACGCCTGCCTGCCCTGGGCCTTGTCTACCTTGATCCTCCCTTGTATAGGAGAAGATTGGTTAGAAACATCAGGATTCGACTGAACAAGCGCACGGACACAGAGTACAAAATGGGAATCCACCAGAATTCTCATTTACCAAAATGCGAGGAATTTACATTTTGAAGCTGTTTTGCTGGTTTTAAGAACGTTTCAATAAATTCAATACGTCTAGCGGGTTACGGCTATATGTTGAATAATGGGTGTTTTAAAGCATTCTAAGCAATGCTGTTTTTTGTCGAAAAATGCTGAAAATATGAAACGGCACAATTAGCATGATGCGGGAGTGGTCGCGGGCCGTGGCTGATTGATATGGTAACCATATTTTACTTTTCGTACTGTAGTACTTATGAACAATGCTATGTGATGCCACTTCCTTTTTTGTCAAGGGGTGAAAGGTCGTGTTCGATCGATTCCCGTGATATCACTTTGCCGTGGGGTGAAATTACATCACTTCCTGTGATGTCACCAGGGGTCAAGAGTTGTATGATGTCACTTACACTAACCCTGGCATTTTGGTGAAATGACGTCCCTGGGCCTGACTAGGCTTGGGATTGCAGGCCCTAGTCTGCTCCCCCCAACATGCAAGTGATTACCATACTATTCACTTATGTGTCTTTGTTAGAATGTAAACCGTCTATCATGATAGTAATGGGTATCAGACATTATTTGTACATTTGAAGCCTAGCTCTGCAAAATTGTTGTCCCAACTACATGGAGTCATCTGCTCACCTTATAGATGAAATACATTAATCGCACACATTCTTTTCGGGCAGACTTTGTGGTTAAAAGTCTAGTTGTTCTCCATCTGACTCCTGAGAAACAGCCAGGGGAGGATATGACAGAGTGGTAATAATGAGCCCCAGATAAAAAATGTGCCACTGCTTTTATTGACACTGCCACAGAGCAGGGCACTCTGAGTCTGGTCTTTGCACCGGGATTTCAAGCAAGATCGCACTCACAAAACGTGCAATCGGTCTGCCCCGTTTCTTTGAAGTGGATAGGCTGCTCCATTTCCCGAGGCCTATCTCTTTCTTTCCTCTCCTGCATGGGAATGCTCAATGCACGCCGTTGCCTGCCCCGCACTTCATTGACAATGGTTTCTCCCAGTGCTGCTATGTTACCATGATCGTGCACTACAGCGTGGACACCACAGAACCCAAGTCATCTTTTTTATCTTTTTTTTATTTTCAGCACCAATATCCCCACAGGTGCTAAAAGCATTAGCAGCTAGGGTGGGGCAGGGAAGCTGGGCAGTAGGTCCCCAACACCCTTGTTTCACTTGGGACGTTAAGATGGCTTCCCAAAACCTATGCCTTGGAATTCCTTTCCTTCAACCGGGCGCTGAGCCCTTAGAATATTGCATGCATGACCTCTGGAAGATAGCTCAGTGGCAACGTGATCGCCTTGGAAGCAAGACGACATGCAAGCAAGACGACACAGAGCACCACAGGTTCGATCCCCAGGTCCGCACTTAGAAACCTCTGGGTATTAAGCGCGTTATATAAATAACCTATCATCTCCTAAAACCCCACCTTAGTAAGAGGATGAACGCATGTGAATGCCAGTAACAGCATGACAAACATATGTTTCCATCATTACTGACTATATAATGAATTTCTTTATGCATACACCATAGTATCAGCTATTCTCAATACAAGCTGCTGTAAAATACACCATCACACTTGCACACGTAAGAATAGTGTACCACCATTAATATGTAAAACCGAATGCTTTTTTCATATTTCGGTGGGTTTTTTGGACAGTAAATTGCACATTTGACAAAAAAGAGTTGTGCACTTTCTTGATAGTATTCACATATCTGCATTTGGTGTCTTAAATAAAAAAAAATGGGGTGGGGAGAATGTCACATTTCACTCGCATCATATAAAGCATGCCTTTGTCAAACGATGCATAAGATTACCATTTCACATTATCGTTTGTTATGATTAAGTCTTAAAAGACCGTCTACAAGCCATTGTTTATAATTTTGTGGAATTGCATTCTGTATGTAGTCTTCAAGATGGGGTGAAAATAACGCAACATTTTTAGTCTTTTTGCTTAGCATATTTCTATTAGGATTCCAATATTGCTGGATTACTTTTTTTATGATGTATGCACTTTTCAAGAACGATATATATAAAACAGTGTACTGTTGAAAGCCAAACGTTGTGGTGAGGAGGGGAAAGAATCAGAGAGCACATTTGTTGTGATGATTTACGATGTCCATGGGTGTGGCAAGAGAGGTTGCTGGCCTGAAGATCTTTTACCTAGCACTGCGCTGATTTTTAGAGTACATGTTGAGATTACATGTGGGTTGACAGCGTCCACCAACTTTTTTCACAGTGCTGACACCATCCCACTTGGGTGTTTTTGAGGCCCACATGCAAAAAAAGCTTTTTTGCTCAAGTTTTCGACTATCAGGATTTGAACCCACTAAGCCACAAAACCACATAAAAGTGTCTTATTTTACGAAAAGAATATTTCAATATAGATTTATAGGTTAAAAGTGGTTCAACTTTTATACTTTGCAAACAGTGTTCTAAGAAATTCTCCTCTAGCTGTTTTATTTTTTGGATGTTGATTATTTATTTTGTGAAAGACAATGCTCATTTCTATTTTGAATTTTCTTCTTTCTATTAGGAAAGGCCAGTTGAATTAAATGTGCAAATTTCCCTTTAGGATACACTCAGTCCCTGTGTGTATGTTAATGATCCCCCACACTTTTTTCTTGACTTGAGGCCTATTGATGATATTTGAAGACGTGCGGAATTGCTTACTGTGACTGCCTCAGTACCTGTCCAGTAAATCGGCTTTATTACGATTGCACTATCCTGCAGCAAAAGCACTTTGCCATGTCTGGCACAGGGCCAATACCTGACCTTACATCCTTGGAACTTGCAATCACATTAGGTATTTTTGGATTACTTACAGGTGATCTTCATTACTCTTTGTCCTGCTCTTCCTTGTCACAGTACTTTCTTTTGAGGTACCCATCTCTACAAATGATTCAGCTCACACGGTCAGCTACTCCAAAATAAGCCTCACTCCTGATTTTGCTACAACCGTAATATTAACAGTTCAGATATTGAATGTCAGTTTATTTGATCCCCATGGATGTTAATGGCTAATTCTGTGACATTATTTTCTGCAATGCAAGTAAAGGGGCCGCACGCATCTCTTGCCGACCAGGGCCCAGCAAATCCAAGGGGCTGCCCTGCCTCCAACCAAGCAACTTTTCTCTAAATCTCACCTGTCCATCTTACGCCACACCAGAACACATCCTACTGACGGCAATCACAGGCCTAGTCAGCACCATAGGAAGATCACCATACAATGAATGACAACCTTCTTTTCAGCTCTACCTCACTCCCCCACATTAGTGGGCAACATCCACCTAAAACATTCTCTACACTTTCAGGGGTCGATTCATGGAAATAATGTGCGCCGAAAATTCCCGCGCAGAGGTGCCAAAACGTGCGAATCGCAGTAAAAGTGCGAAAATCGCAGTGCAAGTGCGAAAATCGCAGGCAAACCAGCGCACATCGATTCATGGAAGTCCGTGCGTGAGAAAAACATTGGATGTGCGCTAAAAACGCCGGCGCACAGGTCATCCAACAGCGTGCGCCACGGCCACTGCGAAATCGCACATAGCGCGGCGCACATCACAAAAGTAGGCGTAACACGGGGCGTAACACTCGGAATGGGGAACAACGCATGAAAATATGGGAGTCACGGGGAAGTACAGGAGGCAAGTGCGCGGAACGCCCACACGCTCGCCTACAACCCCTATTCATGGAATCGAATAGGGCAAACCAGCGCACGGTCAAAGATGCGCACAGGGCCAAACAAGTACGCCACAAGAAAGCAGGCGGTAGCGCCCCTGCGACTGAAAAAAATGTGCGCCAAAATGTGCGCTAACAAAAATCACCCATATACAGTCATGATGAATGGGCCACACAGTGGCCCTCTAGGACAAATGAGGTGCAAAGGGGTACCGACAAACACGGACACCCGCTGTGTGAAAAATAGCGTGTGCGTGTGTTCCTGGGGGCGCGGGAAGTTCCACATGCGATTGGCCTGGCTACTGGTACTTTGGGGTGCGCGGGAAGTTCCACACGCGATTAGCCTGGGTACATGTACTACGGGGTGCGCGGGAAGGTCCACACGCGATTGGCCTGGGTACGTGTACTCCGGGGTGCGCGGGAAGTTCCACACTCGATTGTCCTGGGTACGTGTACTTCAGGATGCGCGTGAAGTTCCACAAGCAATTGTCCTGGGTACGTGTACTTCGGGTGCGCGGGAAGTTCCACACGCGATTGGCCTGGGTACGTGTATTCCGAGGTGCGCGGGAAGATTCACACACGATTTCAGCAGGGTACGTGTATTTCGGTGGTGCCGGGGAATGCTACACGTGATTTGGCAATGTGGGTCCTCCCAGGTGTTCCCTCTACACCCTCCACAGCCCTTGCAGGCAGCCCACACCACAGGGGACTACCCTGCACCGCTGCTCATGTCCCACAGGCAACCCATCCACCATGGCCATGCCCACCAGCCAACCCACATGTCACCTTGCACTACTGATCACCAACACATGTCTCCCAGCACCCCCACCCCCCAGCAGTGCAGGGGCACCCTCCACCAGGCCCCCACTCGTGTCTACCATCACCCCCACCCCCCAGCCACCAGGGGCAGCCTCCACCAGGCCCCCACTCATGGCTCCCACCACCCCCACCCCCCAGCCACCAGGGGCAGCCTCCACCAGGCCCCCACTCATGTCTCCCTGCACCCCCACCCCCCAGCAGTGCAGGGGCAGCCTCCACCAGGCCCCCACCCATGTCTACCACCACCCCCACCCCCCAGCAGTGCAGGGGCACCCTCCACCAGGCCCCCACTCATGTCCACCACCACCCCCACCCCCCAGCCACCAGGGGCACCCTCCACCAGGCCCCCACCCATGTCTACCACCACCCCCACCCCCCAGCAGTGCAGGGGCAGCCTCCACCAGGCCCCCACCCATGTCTACCACCACCCCCACCCCCCAGCAGTGCAGGGGCACCCTCCACCAGGCCCCCACTCATGTCCACCACCACCCCCACCCCCCAGCCACCAGGGGCACCCTCCACCAGGCCCCCACTCATGTCTCCCACCACCCCCATCCCCTAGCCACCAGGGGCAGCCTCCACCAGGCTCCCACTCATGTCTCCCAGCACCCCCACCCCCCAGCAGTGCAGGGGCAGCCTCCACCAGGCCCACACTCATGTCTCCCACCACCCCCACCCCCCAGCCACCAGGGGCACCCTCCACCAGGCCCCCACTCATGTCTTCCACCACCCCCACCCCCCAGCCACCAGGGGCAGCCTCCACCAGGCCCCCACTCATGTCTCCCACCACCCCCAGCCCCCAGGGGCAGCCTCCACCAGGCCCCCACTCATGTCTCCCACCACCCCCACCCCCCAGCAGTGCAGGGGCAGCCTCCACCAGGCCCCCACTCATGTCTCCCACCGCCCCCACCCCCCAGCCACCAGGGGCACCCTCCACCAGGCCCCTACTCATGTCTCCCTGCACCCCCACCCCCCAGCAGTGCAGGGGCACCCTCCACCAGGCCCCCACTCATGTCTACCATCACCCCCACCCCCCAGCCACCAGGGGCAGCCTCCACCAGGCCCCCACTCACGTCCAACTCATGTCTCCCTGCACCCCCACCCCCCAGCAGTGCAGGGGCACCCTCCACCAGGCCCCCACTCATGTCTCCCACCACCCCCACACCCCAGCAGTGCAGGGACAGCCTCCACCAGGCCCCCACTCATGTCTCCCACCACCCCCACCCCCCACCATCCAGGGGCACCCTCCACCAGGCCCCCACTCATGTCTCCCTGCACCCCCACCCCCCAGCAGTGCAGGGGCAGCCTCCACCAGGCCCCCACCCACGTCTACCACCACCCCCACCCCCCAGCAGTGCAGGGGCACCCTCCACCAGGCCCCCACTCATGTCCACCACCACCCCCACCCCCCAGCCACCAGGGGCACCCTCCACCAGGCCCCCACTCATGTCTCCCACCACCCCCACACCCCAGCAGTGCAGGGGCAGCCTCCACCAGGCCCCCACTCATGTCCACCACCACTCCCACCCCCCAGCCACCAGGGGCAGCCTCCACCAGGCCCCCACTCATGTCTCCCTGCACCCCCACCCCCAGCAGTGCAGGGGCAGCCTCCACCAGGCCCCCACCCATGTCTACCACCACCCCCACCCCCCAGCAGTGCAGGGGCACCCTCCACCAGGCCCCCACTCATGTCCACCACCACCCCCACCCCCCAGCCACCAGGGGCACCCTCCACCAGGCCCCCACTCATGTCTCCCACCACCCCCACCCCCCAGCAGTGCAGGGGCAGCCTCCACCAGGCCCCCACTCATGTCCACCACCACCCCCACCCCCCAGCCACCAGGGGCACCCTCCACCAGGCCCCCACTCATGTCTCCCCCCACACCGCAGCCGTGCGATTTGCCTGGGTACGTGTACTACGGGGTGCGCGGGAAGTTCCACACGCGATTAGCCTGGGTACGTGTACTACGGGGTGCGCGGGAAGTTCCACACACGATTAGCCTGGGTACGTGTACTTCAGGGTGCGCGGGAAGTTCCACACGCGATTAGCCTGGGTACGTGTACTACGGGGTGCGCGGGAAGTTCCACACGCGATTAGCCTGGGTACGTGTACTTCGGGGTGCGCGGGAAGTTCCACACGCGATTAGCCTGGCTACGTGTGTTTCGGGGTGCGCGGGAAGTTCCACACACGATTGGTCTGGGTACGTGTATTTCGGGGTGCGCGTGAACTTCCACACGCGACTGGGCCTGTGAGAGTGGGGCATGTGTATTCCAGGGGTGGGCGGGAATATTTACTCGCGACTGGGCCTGGGAGAGCGTGCTACGTGTATTCCTGGGGTGGGCGGGAAGATTCACACGTTCGCCTACGATGTGCCAAAAAATAAATGGTCCAATCCTGAAACACGTACGCCAGCATGAAGCAGGCGTATGTCGTCCCGCGCAGCATAAAAGTGCGCGCAAACAACAAACAAGCTCAGACGCCAGGATGAATATACCGTTCCTAGCAGCAGTGGCCGTGGGTTACCAAAGGAGGAGGAGGAGGATAGTGAGGGCCCGAATTTTCACTCCCAGAACCAGCCTTTTTGGGATGCCTGATGACCAGGTGTATGGGAGGTACAGGTTTCCACCACACATAATACTGGACCTGGTCAGTGAGTGGGAGGATGACCTCACATCACCCACCCTGTGCTCCCAAGCACTCAGCCCCCTGGAGAAGGTCCTCAATGTACTGCACTTCTTGGCCACAGGATCATTTTAGCGGACAAGTGCCATAGTGGGTGGAGTGTCACAGGCCACGCAGTCACGCTGCCTACACCAGGTCTTGAACATCATCACTGCACGCCCATCAGTCCGTAGGCACATATACCTGCCCAGGACACCTGCAGAAAGGCAGGCTGCCGCCCTCGATTTCTACGGTGTGGCACAATTCCCAAAAGTGCTAGGTGCCATTGACTGCACCCATGTGGCACTACGTCCCCCCAGGGCATCTGAGCACATCTATAGGAACCGCAAGCACTGGCATTCCATCAACGTGCAGGTAGTATGTAATGCCAAGGGAATCATCACCTCAGTATATGCCAACTATCCAGGGTCCACCCACGACAGTTTCATTTACCGAATGTCTACCCTAAGCCGGGACCTAGAAGCTGGGCGGCATGGCGATACATGGCTGCTTGGTGAGTATGAATGCCACTGCACATGCATGCATGTCAGATGCAGAGTTATGTCACTACCCCACTAATGATACCAGGGGACAGTGCCTACCCTCTGAGCACCCACATGATGACGCCAATTCGGAACCCCATCACGCCTCCAGAGGTAAGATACAACACAGCCCATATTGCAACCCGGGGCATAGTGGAGCGCACGTTCGGAGTGCTCAAGTCACGCTTTCGCTCCCTTGACCGGTCTGGCGGGCAGCTGTTATATGCGCCCCCAGTAGTGTGCAGGATCATAGTGGCAGCATGTGTCCTGCACAATGTTGCAACACGCCGGGGCCTGGCTGTGGACATGTTGGTGCCCCCACATCCCCAACCACATGCATGCCCGCTGCGCATGGGAGGGGAGAGGGCACGGGGTGAGGCAGCCCGTACGCAGCTGGTGGCTAATTACTTCACATAGAAATCACACCCCAGTGGAGTGCACACAGCCCTGGCACATACCATCTGATAAGCAATGATGACTCGACCTGACAATTAAGACGAACAAAGGGACAGTCAACTGTCAGAACCATAGCAGCCTGAGATTGTTCATGTGGAAGTGTCACAATGTGTGCATCCCTACCTACACAAACACCACCAATGCAGTGTCGACAAAAGACACACTTCCATGCTGCAGAAATGAATACCCACTCGCAAAATACTACATGAAAACAGTGCCATGTCACCCAACCCCTCCCTGGCACGGCCACACAACACACCATGGCATGTCATGCAATGTGAGAGGAAACAAATTAATCCCCACAACATGCCCCAAGTGTCACCAGCTACAGTGTCCCTAATGGAAACATGGCCACACATGAAATGCTCACAGTAATGCAGGACCTACAACACACATTACCAAATACTTACCAAGAATACCAATCACCTACACAACCTCCAACCTACCTTAAACATGACATTACAGACTTAAAAATTTGCTAGCCTCACTACCTGATGATGCCAGCCCTTCGAACACTTCCAAGTATACAGTGTTAGCACCACGCAAGAGTGTAGGTGCACTGCTTACAACATGGACTCCAGTTCCAAGGTGGACCGCATTGTGAAGACATGAGGAATGGACCTGCAAATTAGGAGGATGAGATGGATGCAGAGGCACATATCAATACACCATGCAGTGTACAATACAACAACAATATGCACTATGAATGTTTACACAGTATTGACTACAGACTGCCCACACATCGAATGGGAGTCCAATGTCACCATGTACGTCAATGTCACTTGGGCACACCCTTTGCAAGCCCATGGAAACGGGAAGCAGGAGGGGTGTGTGTCACAAAAACCCAAGCATCTGAACCAAATTCATGACAAGCCTGCATGTGCCCAGCCACAATGCAGTGTATGCCCACGGGAGCCACACAAGGCAACACACTGTCCCCCCAAAAAAACAAATGGCCATTAATGGGCCCAGGGGGGTGGGGGAGGCCACCCAGGAGGTCCGAGGACAGGGTGCACACCAAAACCCACCTGTGTGGATCTTGCGAAAAAAAAACACCTCCATGGGCTCATGGCCTACATGGCTACCCTATTGTGGGAGTATCACTGCTGTCGCTCTCCTCACCCTCTGCAGCTGCATCAGGAGGTGGTGGCACTATGGGAGGCAGCCCACGCAAAGCCCTAGTCTGTTCCTCCATGGCTGCAAGCATGCGGGTGTGGTAGGTCTCGTTCTGGAGGATAAGTGTGCGGAGGTCCCCATGCAACAACTCACGGGATGCCCGGACCTACGCCCTAGTTGCCTGCATCTCAGCTGAGAGCGTACGTGTGAGACGCTCCAGCTGCTGTTCTTTCCTTCTGTTTGTTGAAGCCTCAAGCTCAACAAGAGTCGTCCTGAGGTGAAGGAGTTCCACCCTCAGGGCTTCCCTGTGGCCCTGGGACTCTATGGAAATGGCTTCCTGCAGAGTCGCCAGTGCCGCCTGCCTGTCCCTGTCGGACGCCAACATGTCCTCCCTGTGTGACTGGCAGATGGAGTCGGTTGCCTGCTGTAGTCGCTCCATCAGCCTTTCGGGGGGGACAATGGAAGTGGCCACCCTATCCATGGCCTGAGCCATCATCTCTGATGATGCTGCCTGTTGGGTTGCCATACCGTATATGGATTGCTCCCATGCAGTATTGCCAGGTGGCTGACGGCCATCACGTCGGCCGGCACCACACCTGTCTGGGGCAAGGCGAACTGCGCCTTGCTGTGCCGGCACTGCCTGAGGCTGCAGGACTGCATTCCCCCTCTGATCTGCTGGCCCAGGAACAGGATCAGATGTCGCGGAGTGTGACCCTGCATCCGTAACCACCAAAGGCATACCTGCCAACACTGACATCCCCATTGCGGGTTCTAACCCTGGTGCAGGTGGGTCGGACAGAACAGAATCCTTCCCAGGAACACTCACCTGCGACGGCACATAGGTCTCATCATCCGAATCGACACCTGAATACAGCTCGGGGGAGGTGCAGCCAGAGACACCCCTTGAGAGCACGACCTGCAGCAGTTGTGGGTTCTCACCCACCACCACACCACGTCCCTCACTGGTGGTTGGTCGGCCCTCAGACCCCTCCTGGGTCTGCAGCATCTCCACAACCCCAGCAGTATCAAGTGCGTCATCCCCTGCAAAGACATAAAAGAAAACAAATGGAAACAGGCATTAGCACTATGGCACACAATTAGGGCTGAGAGGCTACAGAAACAGTACTTGATTGACACATGTCCCACATGACTAAAACCCTCCCATGCATGCACCGTCACTGCGTGTGAAGGGTAGGCAGATGGCACACATTGATGACACCAAGATGGAAGATTAACACATTTGCTGCATGCTGCCTAGCAGTGGCATCATACATAGACCAGTGATTGGCAGGTCAAATACACATGCCATCACACAGATGGCATGTACCCTAGCCATGAAGTGAAGAGGGAGAGGAGGTCACCAATTGTTCATTCAGTCCAGTTTGCTAATGAAATTGACTTTTTCATTGAAATGGTTCAAATGTTTAACCTGCAGCTGCCAGTCCAAAATGGTCCTATAGCACAGGGACATGTCTAAACAAATCATGTCCAGGAAACAAAGCCAGTCCACTGTACCATAGCCATGTCAGACATGTGACAATAGGACTGAGAAATCCCGAGTAAAAGTGGTGGTATGCAAACAATCTGCCTGAATAAACAAAGGTAAATAAGCAACAATGTTGTGGCAAGATGACACTCCAAGGGCAACTGGCGTGGTGTTGGGCTGGATGTCTAGTGTTGGCAGAAGGGATGCTGCTATACCCAAATGCTGGTGTGCAGAATGTATAGGAAGAGGCACATGGGTGACCCAAACCACTCAGGCACACACACCCTCACCTGGCACCCAAACAGAATCCCTCCCACACACACCATGCACATGGATGACACACACATGCATGTGCACTCACCGGACAATGCCTCGTAATCTGCCAGTTCGCCCACGCTTTCGATCTGTTCCTCCGTGACGTAGGTCCAGCAACCTGCTCATGTGGAGTGAGTTCTATGTCGTCTGCTGGAGACCCACCTCCAGTCACTAGAGTTGCGGCATGACTTGAGGCCAGCTTATTCTTTGCCCTGCGCTTCAGGTCATTCCAGCGCTTGTAGCATTCAGTAGCTGTGCGCCTCACGATTCCAAGGGCACTTATGATGTCCGCAATGGTCTGCCAGTGTGCCTGACGTTGTGCAGGTGTGGTCTTGGATCCTGCACATACTCTACAAGTGCATTCAGTTCGGCCTCATTGAAGCTGGGCTTCCTTTACGGGCCGGACTGTGTAGCCGTGTCTGGGGCATCAGCCTCTACTGGACGAGCACTCTTCCTCTTGGAAGGTGGTGGGGATCCTGAGTGTCCTACGCCGCTCTGGACACTAGGGGCAGGAGCCCCGGTGGACTCTGTACTAGGAGTGTGGGATTGCACACTCAGCATGGGAGTTGGTGCAGGCATTAGCTCAAGTGTGATGGTGTCAGGGGGAATGTCAACATGATGGACTTGGACCGACACTGTCCTGGCTGGGTGTGCGAGAGGTGGGGTGGATGGAGCCGCAGCTGCCCCTGCAGCCTCCCCAGCCTGCCTATGCGGGGCAGCAGATTACCTAGCTGCCCCTGATCCACGTGGCCTGATGACACCAACGTTCACCGGCGCACGTGGCCTAGACCTGCTGACCTGGAAGTCAGCCATGGAGTCACCCTGTGCCAGGTCTGGTTCCACAGTGGGCTGGTCCAACAAGGGCTGAGCATGGATGGTGTCAGCCACGTTAACCTCAACCAGGGGTGGGGGGCATGGGTGTCCCTGACTGCTCCTCCACACATGGGGGGCTAGGGGCACCCTGCAAGTCACGGCCACGTCCCCTACCGGATCCACCACGGCCACCACTTGGGGCTCGGCCACCTTTGCCACCCTTACGGCTTGTTCGCCTCCCAGCCATGGCACTGATGTTATTGTGCGTATGGGAGTCGATATGAACTATTGTCCCGGGAAATTGGGGGTCAAAGGAGTTGGGTACCAGATGGTAATCGTACCCTAGTGCTCTAGCAAGGCTGTATGTCACCCCTGGGGAAAGATGACTGGTCACGCAGCGCACAGGCACCCCAAAAAAGGGAAGTAAGGTGCACGCAACCCCTCCTAGACCACGTGCGTGGAAAAAAAACCTGCACTACGCTGTGGCACCCAGAAACACAAGAATGAACGTATGCGTGTCCCACGCAGCCTAGAATGACCTCTGAAGGGGTACTCGACACATGGGGCAAGCACAGATGTGAAATACGTGCGCGACTCACCGTCTGCCAGGAACAAAAGCGTGAAAAATATGCGTGTGTGCGCGTTGGCAACACCCCCGCCAAAAGAAGAATTGTACGCTGTCTGAGGAGACAGGACAACAGTAGAAGGGAACGCTGTTTGAGGAAACAGGCCCAGGAAAAAGAGGAAAAGAGAAAAAGCTGTCAGAGGTAACAGGGAGTACGAACTGGAAACGCCGTGAAGTAAATCGCGTGTGAACCGACAAGAAGTACAGATTTCACCCACTCGCTCTCCACGAAAAGCACGTACAAGGAAATGGCGTTCTACACGTACCTTTTATACACACGTCACAGACGCGCATACGCGATGAGGCCATTTCCACCAATTACGCACTTTGACACTCGGACGTGTATCTCTTTTTTTTTACACGCGTCATTCTCTACGGCCATGCGCGTGACGTCACAGCTGCGCATGGGGCCCTTTGGGCCAATGAAATCGCGTATCCATGCAGACGCGCTTACGCGCTAAGGGCCTTTCCTCGAATTACACGCAGACGTGCAGGACTTTTCACGTGCCAAATCACTCCGTATCAAGCTGGCCACGCGTAAGCACACGGAAGACCATGCTCCTGCCCAGGAAGCCGATTTACTGCCCCCCAGAGCCCCGAGCATGCTCCCACCGGCCATCTGCTGCTGCCTGACTGCCTGCTGCCCACGTGCCCTGCCATTTGCTGCCTGCACATCAGCCAGGGGTGCTGTTGCTGTGACCACCCCTGCTGGAACCGAAGACTCCCGACTGGGATTCCATCGCTCCACAGCCCAGCCCCAGGACCCAGTTGCCCACCCAGTCCTGCCTCTGGGGTTGTCATGTCGGGCACTGCAACATCTGGCACCACTGACAACCCCTGGCCAGAAAGGCAGAGGGGCACCAGCTTCAGTGCCAGGGAAGTTGGTGTCCTGGTGGAGCAAGTCCTGGGGCAGTATGATGCCCTCTACGGAAGTGTGTGCGCCGACAAGGAAGGACGGACTCGGATCTGGACGGACATCGTGACTGCCATCAACGCGGAGGGGGTGGCAGTCCGCGACTTCCAACATGTCAAGAAGCGCTGGGAAGACTTCAGGTCCAGGACCCTGAACAAGGCCCGGCGCCTCTTGAAGGCAGCGGATGCTAAGGGGCACCGGGGCCACTTGTCGGAAGATCAGATGAGGGTCCTGGAACGCATATCCCCAGCGCTCCACGTCCAGGTCCTTGAGAGGCAGACCCGTCTGGAGTCGAGCGGTAAGTGTACATGCATCATGATTGTAAGATGGCCGTGTGGTGATGTGCCAGTAGTGTGCCGGTTGCACATCTGTTTGTATGGGGCCGAGTATGGGTGGCGGTGTACAGGACCGTGAGGCTAACACATGCGAGCGCTGTCATGTGTGAGACATGGATGGTGCTTGTGTGTGTAGGCTTGCATGCCAAATGCAGTTGTGTGGGCACACATGTTTGTATGAATGTGTATGTAAGTAGGCATGTTCGTGATGTCACGCATGTATGTTGTTTTCAGCTGCATGTATCAGCACTGTGTACATGTGTGGGTATTTGATAAGGGTGCAACAGTGATGCAACATGGATGCATGTGACAGCGGGATGTGGAAGCCTGATTGGCAGATGTGACATGGATGCCCATCGGAACACTGCGACAGTTGGTTGAGGTGTACACATGCATGCAAGTGTGGTGGTGTGCGTGCATGTGTAGTGCACTCCCTGTGTTGCATGTGATGTCTGGCTCACCTTTGCCTGCTCATGCTGTTGTATGTGTATGGATGGTGCTGGCAGTTGCGGTGTGGCTGTGGTATGGCTCATGTGTGCATGTAGAAATGACATGTGTGTTGCCAATTGTGATGCAATGTCTGAGGTTTGCCAATGCCACTCATGTGCAACTGTCATGTGTGTATGTGTCCATTGTACAGTGCCCTGATGCCTGTGTTTTATTTCTCCCTGTCTGCAGCGTCAACTGATGAAGAGGGCGGAGAAGGTGCTGTGGAGCACAACGGCGGGGATCGCACCGCCAGCCGGAGACGCAAGGCCCGGCTCCCCTCCCAGGTTGTGATCTCGTCGGGGAGTGAGGAGTCCGGTGCCGCGTCCCAGGCCGCAGCTGCCGGGGGGAGGTCCAAGAGGCGGAGGTCGGAGTTGGACTCCTCGGCAGCAGAAGGGGCAGCTGGGACCCCACAGGGCCCAACGGGGGAAGATGGCACGGAGTCATCCAGGTTGGGGGCGGTTTGGTGGAGGAGGAGGCCGTGCAAGCAACAGAGACGGGGTCTGGAGGTGGGGATTCCACTGGTGCTAGTGGTGCAGTGCAGGACCAGAGACAGGAGGCAGCACAGGTCGCCGCGGAGGTGCCTGTGTGCAATCCTGTCCCTGATCCTGTCACTGCATCATCTTGCACCAGCAGGGATGCCTACGTCCATACCCGTTTTCAGGCAGGGGATGAGCTCACGACAACTGGCCTTCCTCTGCCTGTGGACATGGCTATCTGGGTCCGGGTTGAGCCTGTCCTGACTGGTGTGGCGTTGCGTCAACGGGCCATGCGAGGTGACCTGCAGTCTTTTCATGAGGAGACTGCACGTCATCTCGAATGGCTCGTTGACCGCGTCGGCCTACTGGGACAGGTCACCCAGGCCGGATTCCTCCGTTTGATGGGGCTTGCTCAGACCCCCTCCTCAACTGAACCCCCTATGCGGCAGTCGTCCTCTGTGCTATCTTCCCACCCATCGGTCACCTGGGTGCCCTGTGGAGCTGCCTCTGACGGTGCGGCCAGGCTGGTGGAGGAGGCATCCCTGCCACAGTCGGGAGTCGGACGTCCAGCAGGGGTGGCCACATCAACTACTGCACCCCAGCCAGCGGAGGATGTGCAGGCAGCAGGAGGCAGTGCACGGGCAGAGGCGCAGCAGCAACGTGGTGGGAGCCATGATGGCTCGGGGCCTTCGACATCGGAGGGGCAGGCATCGGCCGGAGGGCAGGAGGACCCAGGACGGGAAGTGTCTTCCGTGTGGCAGCGGTTGGGCCACGCCATAGATGCGGAGCGGCAGCGGGTGGAAGAGGCACGGCTCACGATGGTCAGGGCGGAGAACTCCATGCGGAGGGCCCTGAGTCGGGCCGAGTGCCTCGAGGCAATCCGCAGGGAGTTTGGGGGGAACATGTGGACGGCCCTGCGGACCCTCGGGGCCATGGAGGAGGAGCGCCTCCGGGACATTGAGTGGGAGTTCGATGATGCCCTGGCCCGGAACATCCCGAAGTGAGCCGTCGGACTAGCCCGCTGCCCTTGTAAATAGTTCTGTAGTTAGTGTTAGGTTTCCTTTGGTTTAGCTTTTTTTTTTGACCTTTTGGACAATGGGCCAGATTTTTGTATATATTTTTTTTTTTTTTAGGTAGTGTTATTAGATAGGTTTAATTTCTTCTGTTGGGATCATGGACCCTGGATTGTTTATCTGTATATAGTTGACTTTTGGATTTTAATTTTTTTTTATAATTTCCCCAAGGAGCAATGGTTTTCGATTTTAATTTTCCATTGGATTTACTTTTGTGGACTGTGACTTTGGACACCTTTCGTTTGCATTATGATTTGTGGTTTTGCATTATTTCACGTACCTGCTTGTTTTTTTAAAAATAATTTCCATTATTGTTTTTTTATTTTTGGGTCAATTTATGTTGCATTTAATACATATTTTTCTTCAAACTTCAATGTGTAGTATAATCTCATTGGTTGCATGCATATGATGATATGTGTTTTGACATTCACTGACACCCATTGGGTGTATGTGAGGGACATGTGTTCATTTCCAAACTTGCAATTGTGGTTATATCATGTTTTTGCCATTTCTAAGTGGGTGGATGCAATACTCAGGTGGGTGTTTGGCATTTGGAGGCTGACCATAAGGGCCAGGGATCTAGATTATGTTGACATGTTGGCTGGGGGACATGAGTGTGGGCCTGGTGGAGGCTGCCCGTGCATTGCTGGGGGTGGGGGTGGTGGGAGACATGGGTGGGGGCCTGGTGGAGGCTGCCCCTGGTGGCTGGGAGGTGGTGGGAGACATGAGTGGGGGCCTGGTGGAGGCTGCCCCTGCACTGCTGGGGGGTGGGGGTGGTGGGAGACATGAGTGGGGGCCTGGTGGAGGCTGCCCCTGCACTGCTGGGGGGTGGGGGTGATGGGAGACATGGCTGGGGCCCTGGTGGAGGCTGCCCCTGCACTGCTGGGGGGTGGGGGTGATGGGAGACATGAGTGGGGGCCTGGTGGAGGCTGCCCCTGGTGGCTGGGGGTGCAGGGAGACATGAGTTGGACATGAGTGGGGGCCTGGTGGAGGCTGCCCCTGCACTGCTGGGGGGTGGGGGTGGTGGGAGACATGAGTGGGGGCCTGGTGGAGGCTGCCCCTGCACTGCTGGGGGGTGGGGGTGGTGGGAGACATGAGTGGGGGCCTGGTGGAGGCTGCCCCTGCACTGCTGGGGGGTGGGGGTGGTGGGAGACATGTGTGCGGGCCTGGTGGAGGCTGCCCCTGCACTGCTGGGGTGTGGGGGTGGTGGGAGACATGAGTGGAGGCTGCCCCTGCACTGCTGGGGGGTGGGGGTGATAGGGGACATGAGTGGGGGCCTGGTGGAGGCTGCCCCTGGTGGCTGGGGGGGTGGGGGTGATGGGAGACATGAGTGGGGGCCTGGTGGAGGCTGCCCCTGGTGGCTGGGGGGTGGGGGTGCAGGGAGACATGAGTGGGGGCCTGGTGGAGGCTGCCCCTGCACTGCTGGGGGGTGGGGATGATAGGGGACATGAGTGGGGGCCTGGTGGAGGCTGCCCCTGCACTGCTGGGGGGTGAGGGTGATGGGAGACATGAGTGGGGGCCTGGTGGAGGTTGCCCCTGGTGGCTGGGGGGTGGGGGTGCAGGGAGACATGAGTTGGACATGAGTGGGGGCCTGGTGGAGGCTGCCCCTGCACTGCTGGGGGGTGGGGGTGATAGGGGACATGAGTGGGGGCCTGGTGGAGGCTGCCCCTGGTGGCTGGGGGGTGGGGGTGGTGGGAGACATGAGTGGGGGCCTGGTGGAGGCTGCCCCTGCACTGCTGGGGGGTGGGGGTGGTGGGAGACATGAGTGGGGGCCTGGTGGAGGCTGCCCCTGCACTGCTGGGGGGTGGGGGTGGTGGGAGACATGAGTGGGGGCCTGGTGGAGGCTGCCCCTGCACTGCTGGAGGGTGGGGGTGGTCTTAGACATGAGTGGGGGCCTGGTGGAGGCTGACCCTGCACTGCCGGGGGTGGGGGTGATAGGGGACATGAGTGGGGGCCTGGTGGAGGCTGCCCCTGGTGGCTTGGGGGTGGGGGTGATGGGAGACATGAGTGGGGGCCTGGTGGAGGCTGCCCCTGGTGGCTGGGGGGTGGGGGTGCAGGGAGACATGAATGGGGGCCTGGTGGAGGCTGCCCCTGGTGGCTGGGGGGTGGGGGTGCAGGGAGACATGAGTGGGGGCCTGGTGGAGGCTGCCCCTGCACTGCTGGGGGGTGGGGGTGATAGGGGACATGAGCGGGGGCCTGGTGGAGGCTGCCCCTGCACTGCTGGGGGTTGGGGGTGATAGGGGACATGAGTGGGGGCCTGGTGGAGGCTGCCCCTGCACTGCTGGGGGGTGGGGGTGCAGGGGGACATGTGTGGGGTCCTGGTGGAGGGTGCCCCTGCACTGCTGGCGGGTGGGGGTGGTGGGAGACATGAGTGGGGGCCTGGTGGAGGCTTCCCCTGGTGGCTGGGGGGTGGGGGTGATAGGGGACATGGGTGGGGGCCTGGTGGAGGCTGCCCCTGCACTGCTGGGGGGTGGGGGTGATGGGAGACATGAGTGGGGGCCTGGTGGAGGCTGCCCCTGGTGGCTGGGGGGTGGGGGTGGTGGGAGACATGAGTGGGTGCCTGGTGGAGGCTGCCCCTGCACTGCTGGGGGGTGGGGGTGATAGGGGACATGAGTGGGGGCCTGGTGGAGGCTGCCTCTGATGGCTGGGGGGTGGGGGTGGTGGAAGACATGAGTGGGGGCCTGGTGGAGGCTGCCCCTGCACTGCTGGGGGGTGGGGTGCAGGGAGACATGAGTGGGGGCCTGGTGGAGGCTGCCCCTGCACTGCTGGGAGGTGGGTGTGATAGGGGACATGAGTGGGGGCCTGGTGGAGGCTGCCCCTGCACTGCTGGGGGTTGGAGTGATAGGGGACATGAGTGGGGGCCTGGCGGAGGCTGCCCCTGCACTGCTGGGGGGTGGGGGTGCAGGGGGACATGTGTGGGGTCCTGGTGGAGGGTGCCCCTGCACTGCTGGGGGGTGGGGGTGGTGGGAGACATGAGTGGGGGCCTGGTGGAGGCTTCCCCTGGTGGCTGGGGGGTGGGGGTGATAGGGGACATGAGTGGGGGCCTGGTGGAGGCTGCCCCTGCACTGCTGGGGGTGGGGGTGATGGGAGACATGAGTGGGGGCCTGGTGGAGGCTGCCCCTAGTGGCTGGGGGGTGGGGTGGTGGGAGACATGAGTGGGGGCCTGGTGGAGGCTGCCCCTGCACTGCTGGGGGGTGGGGGTGATAGGGGACATGAGTGGGGGCCTGGTGGAGGCTGCCCCTGATGGCTGGGGGGTGGGGGTGGTGGAAGACATGAGTGGGGGCCTGGTGGAGGCTGCCCCTGCACTGCTGGGGGGTGGGGGTGATGGGAGACATGGGTGGGGGCCTGGTGGAGGCTGCCCCTGGTGGCTGGGGGTGCAGTGGGAGATGCGTTGGTGGGCAGTAGTGCAAGGTGACATGTGGGTTGGCTGGGGGGCATGGCCATGGTGGATGGGGTGCCTGCAGGACATGTGCTGCCTACCTGCCAGGGGCCTACCTGCAGGGGCCGTGGAGGGTGTAGAGGGAACAGCTGGGAGGACCCCCACGTGCAATTCACGTGTGGTGCTCCCCGTGCACCCCTGTAATACACGTACCCTGATGGAATTGCGTGTGATACTTCCCGCGCACCCCTGAAATACACGTACCCTGCTGCTTTTGCATGTGATACTTCCCGCGCACCCCTGGAATACACGTACCCTGATGGAATCGCGTGTGATACTTCCCGCGCACCCCTGAAATACATGTACCCTGCTGATTTTGCGTGTGATACTTCCTGCGCACCCCTGAAATACTCGTACCCTGCTGCTTTTGCGTGTGATACTTCCCGTGCACCCCTGGAATACACGTACCCTGCTGTTTTTGCGTGTGATACTTCCCGCGCACCCCTGGAATACACGTACCCTGATGGAATCGCGTGTGATACTTCCCGCGCACCTCTGAGATACACGTACCCTGCTGCTTTTGCGTGTGATACTTCCCGCGCACCCCTGAAATACACGTACCCTGCTGCTTTTGCGTGTGTTACTTCCCACGCACCCCTGATGCACACGTACACAGGACAATCGCGTGTGGAACTTCCCGCGAACCACTGAAATACACGTTCCCCGCTTGGCGTTTGCTGTTTGCCAGCCCTGTGAACTGGTCCAGGGTTAGCGCAGCCCTTTGCGATGATTTGGGGATTTTGAAGGCTTTTCATTGCGTGAGGGCGTTCTTGGGGGCGTGACTGGCGCTGCTGCAGGGTCGCTGCGCCACTCTGCGCCACGGCTGGTTTCGGAGGCTAAAATCCATGAATACGCTGTGCGATGAAAAGGATTTTTTCGCACGCGGCTGGCGCAGTGTATCGCATGGGGACACTGCGCCAGCCGCGTGCACCATTTTTGTGGAATTTCTATGAATTACCCTGTCAGTCTTTGGGAACGTATTTTCGGATATCACTCCCCAAACGACTACACAAAGACATAGAAATCACACTTGAACTGCGCACGTCCGAACTGCACCGATTAACACCACAGGTTTTGAATCTTACCCTCCAGCTATCCCACTAACAACCCTCACTCCTCTTTCATTGCAAAGCCATGAGAAGTGAGGCCAACAAAATGGCATAAAGGTGCTTTACAAAACCACTTTATTACTATTTTAATGCTTGATGAAAGTAATGTTATCTTCTACTGTATTTCCAACATGAAAGTTAACAGCTTCTGGTAAGCAGGCTCAGAGACTATAAAATATGACTGATTTAGAAAACTTAAATTGCATACAAACGGCCATGAGCTATACACAACCTGTGCAAAAAAAGTACAACTAGCGGCACTGAATGGAAAGGTGTTCACAGAATAACACACTGGAAACAGAGGCATTAAATGATCGCCGAGTGTGCAGAGATGTCATTTGGAAGTCGCCACGGGTCGCACCTGCGACCCTTGACGTCTCCCCTGCTACCCCTGTGGTCTCCTTTGCTACCCCTAAAAACAATTTTTTTTTTTACATTTTTCTTTTACAATTGAAGCTTCTGGGCTGTGACCATGTGGCTCTTTGTTTCTGGGGTGGCTGGCTTTCTTGTTCAGGCCTCTTAAAAAAACAGTGTGTTCCACAAGTGTAACGCTTTGAGCAGTGACCCTAAATAAGAAGGAATAGGAATAACAAATGATTTGTCTTTCTGGAATTCTATACAATTATTGCTAGACTCATTAAAGGATTATTTCAGGGACGCTTCAGGGGTTGAGTCACTGATTTAATCTGTTCTTAAACACCTCAAATTCACAATGCAGACAAAAACGTCCAAAACCCATTTAGAGTAGAATAAGCATCCATTTTGAACTATGTATTTTGCTTTTCGCAAGTTGCAGTTATAGCATTCTTTTTGTAGTTGTCTCTGTTACGGACATTCCAGCTCTGTGTCCTCGGTCACTTGAAAAAATCCTTGTGCCTAAAAGCTTGTGTACAGTGTACAAATGTTTGACCATAGCACATAAAGTGACCCTTGATTTCATTGTGCCACAATTAACACTTTTTTGTAATGTGTTTATCTTTCCTATCACCCTGGCATGCTGTTCAGGATGTTTGTTTGGTTCTAGGTCAAAGTTTCGAATGCATAGGATCGAATGACCAAAGGGTTGAATCAAAAGGACCGAAAACCAAAGGGACCAATTTTTTTTTTTTGTGGTAAAAACCACTTTTTTTCCAAAACGGACACACAAAAAAAAATATATTTCAAAAATAAAAATTCGACCCTTTTGTTTTAGGTCAAATTGACTCGACCCTTTGGCATTCGATCCTTTTGTATTCGGTACTTTAACTGGACACCTGTTTGTTTGCATGTATGAGGTAACGAGTGCCCAGAGTATGGGATGCCGTGTGAGGGCGCTGCTTTTCCTGCACTACTCTAAATTCTTTAATAGACAGTTATGAACCCTCCCAATGGTATGTATTTTGCCAACCTCTGAAGCCTGAAAAGTAGATCCACGCATGATTGACATGTGGCCAACTGTGCACCAGACCTGCAGTTGAACTGGCCGGCTGTTACATTTCAGTTATCAGTTTAACTACAGAGTGTAATTTGCTTTCTGACTTTGCGAATATTCGGACATGTAATTGCTAATTTTTCTATAGCCAGTAAAATAGCTTTAACCAGTAAGATAGCTTAGTGGGTTGAACACTCACTGCTTAGATGTGTGTGTGATCTGCAGGTCCGAATCCCGGCAAGGCTAACTCAGGCTTTCATCCTGCTGAGGTTGATAAATGAGTAACAGCACAGGTTGGGTGATCTTGTATGCATATTTGTTCTATATAAAGCACTTAAGTGTAAGTGCTATATAATAACACATCATTATCATTTGGCCTTGGACGTCTAATTGCATTCACAGCAATATGGGCCTATACACACTGATATTAACAATACATATGTGATCCATTCTTGTATAAAATGTATATCACATTACGGTGATATCGTAACCATATTTTTTCCTAGTGTACTTAGGAACAATGCTATGTGATGCCACTTCCCGTTTTGTCAACGGGTGAAAGGTTGTGTTCCATTGCTTCCCCTGATGTCACTTCGGTGTGGGGTCAAATGACATCACTTCCTGTCACAGTTTCAAATCCCTGCAGGTCAAATGTGCCTATGATAGGACCTATGATCACAACAAGGGGAAGGAATTCAGCATGAATCGTCATAGGCACAGCCATTTCTAGGGGCGGGCGAAGTGGGCAAAGGCCAGGGATCCAGATGAGAGGGATGGGCGCAGCAGGGGTGGTCTGTTCAATCTCCAACCTGCGAGAGAAGCAAGACTTTCATTAACAGTCAGCTGCACTAGATGGACCGAGGCAGGAGACAATAACCTGCCAAGCCCATATTCATCTACCCCTCCCCCTATGATACAGCCTATGCTTAATACATTGCTCACACTTTTTCAAGAATTCTCCACCTTTTAAAGTAGCACCTCTTTGCGAAACGCCTTCCCAGTGTGATAATTGCTCCATTAGCACTGGCATGCCAAAATCGAGGGCTGGGGACTTAATGATTTTTGGTTTGGAGTACACAATGTTTATTTTGCTGACTTAATCAAATGGACCAGAGACTGCCTGCAGGAGTAGGAGGGTGTTTGTGTATGGGAGGAAGACTGTAGTAAATGCCCAAATGAAGGCGTAATATTTGTGGAAGGGAGGAACTGATATTCGTTTATCGTCTTGTAGAATTTGACGGGACTCATTTTCTTGTTTGTTGAATGTTTTGGGGTGATCAAATGTGTAACTCGAGTCGTCTGAACACCACTGGGGCTTCTATGGAGAATAGTGTTTTGTGGTATGTTAATCAATTGAAACAGAATAGAACTCCCAGAATCCATTGATACGTTACATGAATTCCCAGAACTGGAGAACAAGTGTTCAGATGACATGGAGCCACCTTGCCAAACAATGCCGTTTACCGGTGGCAAAAAAGTTTGAGTAAATATGCAGAAAAACAACACCGTTACCAATCATGTTTTTGTTGCTGTACTTTAAAGTTTTAGCAGTTGGAAAAATGGACGGTTTGAAGGCTGAGGGCATTGCACTAAGGACATTACTCTCTTTGTTTGGTGTTGTATTTGTCCTGGAGCAGTTTCGCACTTGGGTGTTATTTACTGTGAACAAAATGGTATCTGCAAAGATAGAAAACAAGCATCAACAAAGCCAACAGTTTTGGCCTGTGTATAGTGAAAAGGTTGTCTTTGTTGCTACTGTAGGTATTAAAATCAAATGTCCGTGTACCCTCACGATTTGAATAGTGCTACAATCGCGTGTTGACGCTACCATCCCTTGATAGGTTTTCCCAAGATATGCTAACGTGCAACCTACATTCTGAAGTGAGAGTGACATTTTTGGAAAAATAGATTGCGCAGCGGCAATAGACGCTTTTGTGGCAGCAACATCTAGAGGAGTGCCCTTCATTTAGGAATTTAGCATAAACATTGGTTAATGAAACTGAATTCCTGTTTGTAACATTGTTGTATAAAATGTCTACTTATTAATTTAAAGTACAAGCCAACAAAATGTTATGTAAATTGCAACACTTCCATGGATTTGCAGAGGGGGTGCAGTGTGGGGTAGCAGTAGAGGAGTGGCTACTGTGGTGTTTCGCCCTGGGTGCAATATTGACTAGAAACTGCCCTGGTCATAGAGTGACCAGACGTCCCAGTTTTGCAGGAACCTGGGAGGGTGACAGTCCCATTGTTTTTAATCACAAACAAATAACCATTATTAGATGTTAAAAACGTTGTCATTTTAGGATGGGGTTGAACACCCCAACCTTTTCCAGGTACGCCATATGCTTTAACTGCTTGCGCCACCGAGACAGGCTGAGAGGAAAACACATAACAAGACATGTAATGTCAAAAAGAGCAAACGCATCTGTTTTTAATATGTGCATGCTTTTTTAAGTGTGTTATAGTTGAGAGCTCAACTTTTGACACTAAATACCAATAACAATCAAGTTCATAGTACAGATATAACATTAAAATACATCATTTATTTGTTTAATTGTTTTTTTTATAATACCATACACGAGTTCGGTTTGAAAGCGCGGATCCGCGATTGGAACGTGTGTTGGTCTGCGTGGTCTTGCTTCTAAGACCAGGGTGTTGCCCCTGTGCTGTCCTTCAATCAGTGTTACTTAAAAATATATCATGCTTGTTATTTAAGTGCTTTATCAACACTCAAAGCCACACAATTTGTATGCAGACACTGTGGCGTGGGGTGGAGGTGGACAGGAAAGTATGGGGGGGGGTCATTATTTTATGTTGCTGGCTGTCCTGGTTTTTTGTCTTCGCCCTACCACCTGGTCACATACAACGTACTATAAGTTACAGCGTGAAATATGAAAGAGGGGCTAAGGGCCCTGCCTATTGTAATGTAGGACCCTGTCAAGCTGGCAGTGTATACATTTCGAAGCTCTTAACCCTTTAAGCTTGTACACTAGGGATCCGGCCTCGTCGTGACAAGGGGTTCTTAGTTACGGGAACGCCTAGAACGGCAGGGGGTGGCGGGGGTGCGAGGTGAGATGCGCTTGATAGTGTAATGACATCCTCTCTAAACGCTCCCCTGCCGGGTGCTCTCGCTGGCAGCAGTCTCGACTCGGCAGTGTTAGTCGCAGGCACAGCCATGGCCTCTCATTCACGCCTCACACCGAGAGAAAGATCCCGGGGAGCCGCGCAGCACAAACAAACAATGCGAAGCCTCACGCCGATGCTCATTTCTGTGCAAGAATAGTCACTTACTTGCGGCTGTAAACATCTGGGACTTATGGTGTATGGGCCTTCACACTGGTAGGAGTGTGGGGGGGGGGGCATTTAAAAGGGATTAAGATGACTGTTTTTAATATAAAACATAGGCAGTTTTTCTACTGCTTATATTTATATTTTCTATTAAAAGCAGCTACCTTAATTCTTTTTTAAACAGCCTAAGATGTCCAGGGGGATCCCAGGCGGGACGGGGGTGGGGGAGCAGAAACAATATTTGTACTCAAGGGGTGCGGGGGCGGGGAGAGGGTATTAGGTATGAAAAAGTTTGAATAACGCTGCTCTAGAGTCATGTCAGGTTGAAGATAGGTGAAAAACGGCCTACATATGTCAAGACAAAATGCATCGATGTGGTGTGGTTTAAGGTCTTCAAAAGCAAAAGGTCAGTGCAAAAAACAATATATATATTTTTAGGGGGCCTAAGCAGTTACAGTTGAAGCAGGGATACCGGAGCTCTTAACTGATCACACAATCAATATATTTTAAGGAATGGAAAGAAATCTTGTAGAGATATCTGTTTTGTTTTTCACAGGTCACATTATTAACACCATTCCCGTTGAATTACAGGTGTTCTACATCAACATTGACAATGTGTGGTTCTGTTTGCTTGCAGAGGTGCTGGAATGACATTGTGCTAAGACACTTTTGGAGGGTTTCTGACACCTTTCTAGTTAAGACACCATAATGCTGAAGCCCTACTAGTCTGAGAGACGCTGCCTCTAACCACCTTTCCATCTTTTTATCATTCTGTGAGGAATTCGATCAGCCGCATGGTGGGTGTGTGCTCGCATGGGCTTTTATGAACTTTTAAAAGAAGTTGAATGATAGTAGATGAAACTCAGGAAAATGTGTGGGGCTAATCCACACATTTTCCTATGGTCACCGCATGACATACACATAGAACTGTGGTCTCTGGATACACACAGTTTACAGCCAAGAGTACATCAAGGCATCTCAGAAGGGGGAGGGCAAAACACTCCTCCCGCCATGGTGAGGCTAATTAATAAAGGCTCCATGGATCTTCCCTGTCCTTTGTTAGCTATGCTGGTGGCAGCTTTGCTTGCTAATCAGAGTTAATTCAAACAGGCCTATGTGGGACCTGGCTGCAGTACTAACAAAGGAGACAGGAAAACCCCAACAACCTTTTATAGACATCTGTGTCAACCTGAAGCGAGCTCCTGCCTCTTGGTATCAAGGGCAGTGAACTGTCATGTCTGGGACCGCTGTTTACAGTAGTCATCCCTGCAGTGACACCCCATTCAGAAGGTACGAGAATGTGGCTTGTAGAAGTCAGAAAGTCTGGTCTCGCTGCAGCTTCAAGGGAGACCTGCCGTTTTAATCAGGAACCACAGAGAGCTCAATTAACCAGAGAGATCCTTTGATCCAAAACAGACAAGAAATTGGGTGGGACTTAGGATTGTATGTTTTCACTCCTTTATCTTTTCTGTTGCAAAGCACTGAGGTTATGACCTCAGGCATACACAAGATTGTTGGTGGGGACCCAGGATTGGTTCATTAAGGTAGGCTTTGCCTATACCAATCGCTGTAGCCCATTTTCCTTTAAAAGGGGGCTGAGCCCCTCTTTTGGGCAGATCATCTGAAAACATCTCAAGGAGTAGCAAGAAGAACTAAGCATTGGACCCTGGCTGAAGGTACAGTCTGTCTTACAACTTCCGCCAGTGAAGGAAGGCCAGGACCTCCAAGAGGGAAGCAAGATCCCTCCCCTAAACATCTCCCAAGGAACAGAGGGAGATACTGAAACCAGCTCCAGAACCGGTACCCAGTCAGCACAAAGGGTGCCCTGCTAGGCTCTGCAGAAAGCTTCCTAGGTGGGAAGTACCAGAGAGTCTCTGAACCAAACTAAGGACAAGGCAGTTGCCTGCAACACTCTCCTGAGCTGTGGCAATTGAAGGCACGCCCCTTAACGCTCACACTTGTTAAAATACAACCTGCTAGGGAAAATGGCCCAAGAAACTTTTGCAAGGATAACAGGTGTTTATTTCTACAAAAATAGGTGTGTCAGCAAATACCTCTGCCCAAAAAGGGTGCATGCAGAAGCTTAAAAGGGGACATAGCGTCATAGATTACGTAATTTGTATACAGTGGAACCCCACGTGGCTGGTTGGCACAACCCTATCGATGGTCAGCCTATTCCAGGACATTGGTCCCCACCCAGTCCGTCCGTCTTCCATCATGTAGGGTCTGCTGGGCTCATAGTCTCCAGGGAAACAGGGCCAAAGAAGCAATTAGCTACATTTGCTAACAGTGCTACTCTATCATTATACAGTACACCTGGCATGCTCAAAGATTGGCAGAGAGGGAGTCTCGAGGTCACACTAACCCACACATCCTTCACTTATCCCAATCGCGTCTCTTGGCTTCCAAGGCTTCCACCCTCACTTTTGAACTATAATTTATCCCCCGTACTTCATATTACAAATCAGGTCATTGTGAAATAAAGGTGGGACGACCCGGTGGTCTGAGGTCAACTGGTATCTCAGAATTCAGGGGTCTTCGGACTAGGGCAGTTGTATGAGCTATAACTTGTGAGTGGCTGGGTGGGTGTTGGAGGCCTGCTTAGGCCTATCTGTGATAACAAGCACACCAAGGTGCCTAGCACTGTCTCGTGGTCTTGCAGGGCACATACTTTTCAGCACAAACATATTGGCAACAATTGTAGAACAAAGATGGTTTTTTGTGGAAGTCTCTCTCATCAGCACTTGGGCCTATTCACATTTCCCCTTCAGGCTAACGGCCTGTGTCCAACACACTAAGTATTGCATGGCCGTGCAGGCCTTATGCTTAGACTGTGGCTACTTTATATCTGTAAAATGGCATCTGCTAATATACGCGCACCATGTCTGAATTGCATACAATATTATGATTGTGCAGGGACCTTTAGAAGGCCCCGCTAGTCTATTATAGTTCTTCCAATGGTGCTCACCTCACCCTAAAGCGCCTAGAGCAGTGGGATGGGTTTGCTACCTTTGTCCATTTAAGACACAGCTTTTTTTCCATAAAACATGCACCGCTGGCCATGTGAGTTCCGGTCTTAGCATTATATAGGTGTGTACACTTGCATGTGTTGTCACTATGGTGCACCTATTTATTTACTTTTTATGCGATCCTCAGACACGGGTGCACATTACCCTGTCACATCGGGGGTATAAGGTTGACAGTCATTTAGTGCTGGGTGAGTCACCTATTGAACAGTGGTCACTTGTGTTGTTTGGATTGCCACCTCACTTGGGGGGTTCTTGTTCATTGGTGATCAGCTTGTTGCTGATGTTGTGACTACTGGACTTGATTTGCAGATTGACACAGGATTTGGCAAGAGTGTTTTTTGGATCGGGTCCATTGGGTGCTTTTCCCTTCGTAGTGCCCCTTCCTTCATCGGTGGAGGTAATTATGAAAAGGCATTTGCATATGTATCACTTAGAGTTCAATGTTTGATGCCTTTGCTGTATGATTTCTGGTTTGATACAGAGCCTGTCGTCTCTGTGGTTTGTCTCTTCAGGTTGTGCGATTCCTTGGCGGACAGAGGCGCCCACTGATTTATTGGTTTCCCATTGGCGGGAGATAGTCACCCCTAGACGCCTGCCGGAGTTTCACCATTCGGAGGTAAATCTTAGTGTTCCAACCCATGGAACCTGCAGAGGTTGGCCTATTCAATGGCTTTCCGTAGCATTTTTGAGTTAATATTGTTCAACTCTACATGATATTCCTTCCCCCCAAGTGTTTACTAGTATCCTCTGTCTTTTGTCCTTTCATTTACAGGCCCCGGCGTGTTGCCATTGAGGGTGCCAGAAACAACCCAGTCAACACGGTGTTGAAGAGATTTATGGATATTTTAAATAATCCCCTGAAGAATGTTCTCCCTAGATGGGGTTTAATGAACAGGGATTGATATTTTAACGACACATTGAGATCGATGTTTGTTGTTATGTGATATCTTTTGTGTCCTGTGGATTTGTATGATTGTTTTTGATGTTTTAGATTTAGTTTCTTCTATTATCAGAAGCATCACTGTGTCATGTGAGGGTTGTTTATATGTTTTAAATATTTTTGAATCACATTGAATAAATATTGTTTTTGTAAGGTAATCAATGCACGCAGTCCATTTTTTCAGGACATGAAGTGCCCGGAGATCATACAGAGGTTCTAAATCTGGATGGGAAGGTGCGAGTGGAGAAGAGGAATCATGTTACTCCTTACTTTATTATATAAATCGACTTCCCTGTTGGTGGAGGGAGATGAAATATTCAGAATAGGGACATTGTTTAACTATTTGAACATACCATTCACTACCTTCCCAACATTCCCCCCTTTTGTTACTTGTACAGTAAAAGCCTCCCCCCACGCATGCACTCATTCTCCATTCTCACCGCCTCCTCATATGGTGGGGTCCCCTTTAGTGGTATCCAGGCCCTGCACATGGACCGGACGCTTTCCCCTGATTGTGCATATTCCTCAAGCGTGCATGTCATATAACTACATCCCCCATTGCCTGCCAGATCCACTCATACTTCCTCATAATTCTCAGGGTCAGGGTCGGGGTTGGGACAATGGTGGTGTGATATAAACTGTCTACTTTAACTCCATAGGTGATGGGACCATGTGAGGGATAGTGTGGTCAGTTTGTATTTCGCTATCTTTTGTATTGCGAGGTACCTTTGAAACCCCAATTGACACCATCATCTTTGCGCTACTAGGCACTGCTTTGGCACAACACCTGAGGCCCATTTGGCAGGTGCAGAAGATGACCAAGGTGAACACGATGATAGGTATGAGCATCTACACAATGGCACCTATCCAGGACGGGGCCCAATTAAATGCAATATCAAACCAGTAATTTTCTTGTACTCCTCCTTCTTTCTTCATACAAACTCCTAGACGGTGTACGGCTGCAATTATGTGAGATAAGAACCTGGTCTCCGCATCTTCGGGAGGTACGAATGTGCAACAGGAATCTCCAGTTTTTCTGCACACACCTCCTTTCATTGCCGTCAGTATATTGAGGACGTGGTGGTTCTGCATCGTCATCCATCTCAGGGCGCACAGCTAGACTTTATGACATTGAACCCATGCTTGGTGTCATTTGCCAACTGCACCAGCTCCCAGCATACAATTTGCAGCCATTTTGCATTCGCCGCTGCTTGCACACCGGGTAACAATAGGGAGGTGATGAAGGTTTACGCTGAGCTGGACAGTCTATATTCATCAGGGATTTCAGCGAGCAATGCGGCTGAGTCTCTAGATAGGTAGTTTGATATCTTCTTCCTCTGCAGCTTCTCGTATTGCCCTCTTCTGGGCAGGATGTGAAATTCTGGCAGTGGTAACAGATTCTTTTCTTCAAACGAGGGAGAAACAGTCAGGTATTGGCCCCCCTTGCAAGTGTTATTCTGGGATTACTAATAAGGCTGAGTGCAGCATTGCCAGCGAGTAGTAGCCCCTCCATGATGGTGGGAGGTGCAAGTACGCTTGTTAGCCGCAGACCCAATAGTAGTCCATCACTGCTGCTGTACTTCTCTTCAGGTATGGAATCCGGAGGGTCTTGTTGCATCGTTCATTAGTGTCGATAAATATAGTTCCTTCACTGAGGAAGCAAAGTTCATATGTTTGTTCTCGGTGCACATTTTGTGTTTTTTCCATTGCTGCAATCCCTGTCAACTTTGTGATGTGCTCTGTCCAAATTTGTGCACAGGTTGCTTCCACTCGAGCCAGGAGCTCCTCTTCATATCGCAGGAGGCCCTCTGCCAAGCAGCTGAGTGTGGTCTCTTGCCATCATTTGTTTATGTATTTAAGTCCTTGGATCACACGGAAGGTAAAAACAAGGTGGACAGAACATAAATCGAATATAAGGACCAAGAGCCCAAAGTCACCGGTGTCTATCAACTTCATCGAAGCCAGACATAACATAGCACAGTTGAAGTGTGTAATTTTAGAACAGGTAAGTTTGGGCAACAGAGGGGGTACATCAACAATAAACTCTTACAAAATGAGATAGTTTGGATTGAGAGACTGGATTCACTCTCTCCAAGGGAGATGAATTGTGAGTTTGAGCTAATGTGTTTCTTATAATGCCCACGCTAGTTGAAGCATTACTAAAGAGATGGTGCAATGAGATAGTAATACCCCTAGTGGGATGAGTAGGATCAGAACATGGTAGGAATCATAGAGTTGAGCCATGAGATTATCTAAAATTTAGAATGGGATCTGACTTATTTCATCAAGTTGGACAGATGGATAAATGGATGTGATAGGTTTGAAGCAGAACATAACTGAAAAGACTATGCAACAGGCTAAAATATTTATAGTAGGTTAAACCAAGGGTGAACGTATTCAAGCAGTAAGATCTGGAATGTGATATTATGTGATATAAAGAATGGGAGCCGACTCTTATCTAAACGGACAGGTTAACTAAGAGTTCTGGTATGCTATTTGAAAGTACAGCAAGTCGCTATGGACTCATGGTGGTCAAGTGTTCATGGTACTAATATATAGAGGTTAGTGCAGAAGGGGAACTTATTGACCAAAGGTTTTTACTCTACACATATTAAAAACATGTTTCTGGTCATTTAGTGACCATGCATGAGGAGGCGGTACGAGGTCGCCATGTCTGCTTGCGACTCTCGGTGTCCCCCCGTCCACATGTGCCTTTACATGCTTGATAAGTCAGCAGCTATGAAAATATTAATGCACCAGAAATGCTGTGTAGCAGGGCACGGCTTAGAAGTGTACTGTGCGGATGTGTGGATCGCTAATAAGTGTTGAAATAATCAGCCAAGGCAGTCTTTTTAATGTAGAAAGGAGGTGGAGATGCCCGCACAGGGATTCCAATGGAACCCTAGGAGTTATCACAAGTCAGAGGTCCTCTAGTAAGATGGCGGACCAACTTTACGCATGTGCGTGGTACCTATGGCAACAGAGTGTTTATCTTCGCTAGCGTAGATCGCTTCGGCTTACTCGCTGTCCAATCCTGATCGCGGAGAGAACGCTGCGGCTGCATACTCTTAGTAAATCGATCTCGCTGGATGAGACATAATTAATACGTTCATGCAGAAAGGAGGGGCTTATGCTTTGCACGGCTCTATAGATATAAGCATAAATTGATTTGAGTGTGAAAGATACTGAAAATTGTGCGCTATTCACCAGCCTTTGAATTCGGTAGTGATTGAAATGCATGTATATGCTTCGGGCAGAAGGTGTCTTACTAAAGGTGAACCCCCCACTCAATGGTTCACAGTACATATAACCAATCTGAACAGTATTAGAAGACTGCCACTGCACACAGGAAAAAATATATATTCAACCAGATAAAATGAAATGTTCAGATAGTAGCAATCATGAACCGATGCTGTAAGTAATTGAATCCACACATCAAATTATGAGAAATTTCTTCCTTGTATTGTAAGGTAATAGCCGACACGTGTTTCGACCCCGACGGTCGTTTTCAAGGCCTCTGGATGCACAAGTTGTTATTCAAACCTTAAACAGGATATTTTCAAGTGACCTTGAGTCAGGATATCGCCTGGCAATTAGCACAAAGTCAATGGGTTAAATCCCCGCGTCACTTTCATGGGTAAGGGAATCCCCGCAATCAATAAGCTCCATTGCGGGGATTCCCTTACCTATCCTATTTAAGGTTTCACTGTGATGTACTGAGGGCCAGATAGCTATCTGATTTGTTTCTTTGTAAACTGCGCAGTAGTAATAAAGATCTGTGAATCTTTATAAGCCTGTGTTTGGTGTATTTCCTTTTGATGGTACTCCGCCTCGAAATTTCCACTTGCTTTTACAGATGGCGCTCGAATAGGGACCCTCAAGATTGATGCCATCTCGTTGAAGGTTGACGCGGCTATCGGACTGGGATTGGACGGTGAAAAAAGGGGGCCCCTTTCTTGGATGAGAAGCGATACCTCAACAGTACTGCACGACCCAATCCCTGGACGGTGTGCCCGCGGTCCGAGACGGCATCTTGACGAGGGTCCATATATCGAGGCGGCCAGTTTTGCTGAAATCACCAACAACCTAGGTCCTTTGTGTCCTTAGAAATCCGATTGGACCTCCTTAGTCCTTTGATCAGGTGAGTCGTGACCCGATTCTTAAGTATCCTGATAATTTGTTTTGGGGCATTGCACTCGCAAGTACAATTATTGACCAGGTAACACCAGTAATCTGACATGCCTGAGAAATTGTCTGCCTGCTTCAGGGCGTTATTCCGCAGTGACAGACAATCTTTGGAATTTGGCCGACCGGCGCCACAGGAGGGTTCTCCGGCGTGTACTATGAACTGTAAGCACGGCATTGGTAGTATAGTGTTTAATGATATTTGGCACAGACAAACTAGACATGCTCCGAACTTCAGTGGCCAACCAATGGTAGTTTTGAAATCCCTTGTATAGAATATTTAGAGTCTATATCATTTAAGAAAAAGGCTAGACCTGTATCATTTGATGTATTACAGAAATGGAAGAAAGAAGCTATGCAGCAACTTAAAAGTAGGGAAAAAATAAACGCCGAAAAAGCTTTTTCACTTGGTATTCAGAAAATGTATCCGTCTAAAGACTTTCATGTATCTGATGAGCTAATTGATAAACTTCTAAATGAACTGTTAAGATGGATTTCTGAACTCTGTCCTGGAGGGGCAGAGGTTCAGAAGGCCAGCCTAGTTTCTTGGAACAGGGTAACCTCTGGACAAGCCAGACCAATCAGGGTAGCGATCGCGGCGGTCAAGACTAGGTCTCAAGAGGGTCGAGGGTGACTGAAAGCCTGCAATGAGCACACAAAGCAAGGACACTTACAAATTACTCCAAGCAGGTGTTATATTAAAAATATAGACACATTTATTACAAGGCCTTTGTAACATTGACCGTAGCGAGAAATTACAATAAAACTCAAGTAAACCAACACATACTAATCAAATCCAATATATATAGAAATACAAACGAGTCTAATGAGTTAGACGCACGAAATGTGTAGACCACCTAGATGGGGAGGAAAACAGGCAGTGCGAATAATAATTAGACCCAGTCCGCCTTCAGAGGCACCTAACTAAAAGGAAGTCCGAGCCTTATGAAGAGTGGAGCCTTGTGCTCAAAAGTACCTGCACACGCTGGTGCCAACGGGCAAAAGGGGAGTCTGCTCGAGGGAATCAGGCAGGTCAGTTCGGTGAACAAATGAAGATGAACAGAGCTCCGCGACTCAAGCGCAGCCTCCACTGTGGGCAGAAGCAGAGCGCAAGTACGGAAATGCGTGCTGTTAGATACAGCGGGGAAAAGCTATGGGCTACTGCAGGAGGGCGACCAGTTCCTAGCGATGCTACTCACTGGTCCCCGATGCAGGCAGACCCAGGCTTCTCCGCATCAGTTTCAGTGCTGGCAGGTTCAGATACGAGCAGGGGACATCTCGGCGTCGTGTAGATTCCGCAGCAGCAGAAGTTGAGTTGAGGATGTCCCAAACGCAGTGAACCCGCACAGTTTGTTACCACAGCAGGGCAACGGAGCGGCTGTGTGTATTTCAGCCCAATGTACACTACTCACTTCAGACCTGGGAATGCCAAGTGTACGAATCGTGTGAGAGTGACAAGGACTCGTAATACAACACAACCTGACGGCGGTTACAGAGCAAGACTCCTGGGTAGGCTGGTCAGTCTGCTGGATGGCCCAGAGACACTTCCGAAGGCTTACGTGCAGGAGATGGTGAAGATGCCGAGAATAGTTGTTTCCACTATTCCAGGGGGTCGAAGTACCAGTACAGGCCTTCTCGTGCGATCAGAGGTAGAAAGGGTTTCACAAAGCGACAGCAGTGCAGAGGAGCAGTCCTTCAGCGGGTCACCAGCGATTCCTCGGTTCATCCTCGTAGTTGCAGGATACTTGGCTGCTGTATTCCTTCATGAGAACTCAGGAGATCGACATGGTAGTGGTGTTTCCAGCCCCCTCTTATCCACGGTTCCCTTCACGCCAAAACGGAGGGGACCCAATGGGAGATCTGCTCACAAAACACTCACACCATTCGTGGACCTATCACGGACCACGGAGGTCCCAGGCATTCACGACACACTAGACTCTCTGGCACCCAGCGTGTGTATTGGGACCAGACATCCCAGCCCACATCCTGGAGCACACACAAGACCTGTAGAAGCCAGCGAAAGCATCTGTGTTTTGCGGGAAAGTACATGCCCAAATAAGGAAGGCCCTGGGTCGGCTCGACCTGGGGAAGGTGAAGGGGGCAAGACGGTCAGCGGAGAGGACAAAGAGCCTCGTGGTCTGGCCATTTTGGGAGCCAGGCCACCATTTTGGGCTAAGCGCGAGAAACGCGCTTAAACGCCAAAAGGAGCTCAAAAACACAAAGAAACGATCGCTGTCACCAGTCCCGTCCGTGATTTACTTGCACCGTTCATTATCAATCCAAAGAGAGTATCTAGGGCCTGTAGAAGACTAGAGACCCAAGAGAGCAGTAACTTAGCTTACAGTGCCCTCTTGTGCCATGTTGCGCGAAAGATGCAACACGATAAAAGAACTACGGAAAACAACGTGTCCCGGTACTCACTGTCTTAAGGGCATGTCAGTTTCCCCGTAAGAATGGAGAGAAAGCCCAGAGGAGTGCGGCTGAAGGCTGCACTTCTCTGGCAAAGTCTAGGTCCTGGTGAAAACAACAGCAAAATGTTTAGGGGTTGCCACATGGAAGGAAAATTACCCACAATTAAGAAATCTTTCCTAACACTCGCCCCTCCCAGACTATGGACAGGGGGAACTAATCCACCCCTGGATGAGTCTCTTGTTCAGGTCGGTTAAACATTCTGGACAACCCATCAGCATTGCTATGTTGGACACCTGGCCTATGCTCAATAGTGAAGTCGAAGCCTTGTAGACATATGGACCACCTAAGCAACTTTGGATTCTCTCCCTTCATGTTCATTAGCCACTTTAAGGGCTTATGGTCAGTTTACACAGTGAAGTGGGTCCCATAGAGGTAGGGCCTCAGCTTCCGTAGGGCCCACACAACAGAGAAACATTCTTTCTCCACTGTGGACCATCTGAGCTCTCTGTCCTTAAGCTGGCGACTAATAAAATCAATAGGGTGTTCCTTACCCTTCTTATCTACTTGCGATAGTACAGCTCCTATCCCAGTGTCAGAGGCGTCCGTCTGCACAATAAAAGGTCTTTGATAATCAGGGGCCCTGAGGACAGGGGCCTGGCACAAGGAGTCTTTTAAGCCGTTGAAGGCCTTCTCACACTCGTCATTCCAAGTTACCTTCTTGGGTTTCTTCGGAGTGGTGAGGGCAGTCAGAGGGGCAGCTATGGTGCCATAGTCTGCCATGAAGTTGCGGTAGTACCCCGTGAGTCCTAAGAAGGCTCTCACTTGGGTCTGTGTAGTGGGGGTAGGCCAGTCTTGTACTGCTTGTACTTTACTGGGAAGAGGCTGTATCCTCCCTCCACCTACTTCATGTCCAAGGTAAACCACGGAGCCTTGTCCAATCTGGCATTTGCTAGCCTTTATGGTCAAGTGTGCTTTTTGAAGAGCCTGGAGCACAATCCCGAGGTGTTTCACATGGTCTTCCCAGGTGGCACTGAAAACTGCTATATCATCCAGATATGCAAGACAGAATTCGTCCAACACATGGTTCACAAGCCTCTGAAAAGTGTCAGGTGCATTCTTCAACCTGAACGGCATTACCCTGAATTGGTAAAGGCCGTCTGGAGTAGAAAACGCTGTCTTCTCCTTGGCATGTTCTGCTAAAGCTATTTGCCAATAGCCCGCAGTGAGGTCAAACGTGTTGAGGTACTTGGAAGCACCCAAAGTATCCACCAGCTCATCTGTTCGAGGCAAGGGGTGTGCATCTGTCTTGGTGACAGCATTCAGAGCCCTGTAATCCACGCAGAACCTCAGTTCAGAAGTGCCTGCCTTTGGAACCAAAATCACAGGGCTGGACCAAGGACTACTAGAGGGTTCAATCACCCCAAGGTCTAACATCTTGTTGACCTCGGTTTTAATGTAAGACCGTACTTTGTCTGACATCCTGTATCCCCTACTCTTGGTAGGTACACTGTCTCCTGTGTGTATGTTATGTTTGCACCAAGGTGTCAAACCAGGCGACTGTGAAAACAGGGGGGAAAACTGCCTAAGCAAACTTTTCACCTCATCCTGCTGATCAGAAGTCAGGTGAGGGGCCACTCGGACACCCTCAAAGGAGCTATGTGAAGGACCACTTTGGAACAGGTCGGGGAGAGGTTCAGACTCCTCTTCCTCAACATCTGAAGCCAGTAGCAGTGCTCCGATTTCGACCCTTGGGACGAAAGCCTTAAGCCTATTTACGTGGAACACTTTTGGAGCCTGTCCAGGCATTCCAAGGTCCACTAAATAGTTAACCTCACCCAGGGGCTCCACCACTGTGTAAGGGCCTGACCATTTGTTCTGTAAAGCTCGAGGCCTTATGGGATTCATGATCAGGACTTGCTGACCAGGTGTAAAGTTGATGAGGAAAGCTTTCTGGTCCTACCAATGTTTCACCAGCACTTGTCCTGCCTTCAATTTATCACTAGCCAAGCCCATTAGAAGTACCATCTGTTTTCTGAGCCCCAGCACATAATCTACTACGTTGGTAGTGACAGGGGGAGTGGGCATCTCCCATCCCTCTTTGACTATGGCTAAGGGTCCCCGTACAGGATGACTGAACAGAAGTTCGAAGGGGCTGAAGCCAACACCCTCCTGTGGTACCTCTCGGTAGGCAAATAGTAAGCATGGTAAAAGAAGATCCCATTTTCTTCTCTTAGGTTCTTCCAGAGCCCCAATCATGCTCTTTAATGTTCTGTTGAAATGTTCCACCAGACCATTGGTCTGGGGGTGGTATGCAGAAGAGAACTTGTAGGTGACCCCACATTCTTTCCACATAGCCTGCATATACTTTGACATAAAGTTGCTGCCTCTGTCAAACACAACTTCTTTAGGGAAGCCAACCCTAGTAATGATGCCAAGTAACGCTTTTGCAACTGACTTGGCAGTTACAGTTTTCAATTGGATGGCCTCAGGATATCTGGTAGCATAGTCGACTAGCACCAAGATAAACCTATTGTCTGAGGATGTCTGCGGGTCAAGGGGACCAACGATGTCGATCCCTACCCTTTCGAATGGTATTCCCACAACTGGGAGTGGTACCAATGGAGCTTGGATTGTTGAGCCACTCTTACCAGATAACTGGCAGGAGGCACAACTCCTGCAGTGACTTTCTACTTGCACCCCCATCTTGGGCCAGTAGAAGTGCATGAATAACCTTTGCTTGGTCCTCTTAATACCAAAGTGACCAGGGGCACTTCATGCGCCAGCTGCAAGAGGAAGGGTCTTACAGCAAGGGGAACCACCAACCTCCTATGGTCTCCTTCTGTAGACTCTGTGGGCTCACTATACAGGAGTCCACCTTCCTAATAAATCCGATGCGTCCCAGGAGGTTCACCCTCAAGCTGGGAGCAGGCCTGTCTCCTTAGGCCTTCCAGAGATGGGCACTCACGTTGGCCTTTACTGAATTCTTCCCTGTCAGGACCACCTTCTACTAACATGTCTTTTAGTTCAGGATGGTCGTTGGGGTCAAATACTTCAGGCATCGCCACCTCCTCGTCAGGCCCGGGCGATTGACCAACTTCCTCCACCGCAGTGGTAGGCGAGTTCAGGGGAATGTTCTCTTTCCCTCGTTTTGACTTGTTTACTCCTTTCACCTTGGGTTTCCCCTTCGGCTGGGGCAGCGTATTGGTCTTGGCCAATGCTGCCCGTGTTTGAGACCGTGTGCAGGGTCTGTTGGCAGTGTCTCCTACGAGCCCTAAAGCTCTGAGATCATTGCCTAACAAGACCTTTCCTGGGACGTTTCTCTGAATGCTCACTGGAATCCTGACTGCTGTACCATTTAAAGTAAGATTTACAGGTATTACTGGAAACATGCGAGGTGGGCCGTCAGCCAACTTAGTGGGCATCAGAGTAGCTCTGGCAACTTCCTCTGAGTCTACCAAGGTAGAATCCACTACAGTTCGACTGCACCCACTATCCCTAAGAGCTGGAGTATCCACTCCATTGATCAGCACACTGTCTTTAAAGTAGTGCTTGATATTATCTGGAATCCTCGCATAAGCCTCTGTGACTTTAGGCTCCCAGGAACCCAGGGAAACTAAAACTACCTCAGCTTCTATCCCGCTGGGGAAGGAGTCTGAGGAGAAGGATGCTCCTGTAATCTCTTCTTCCTCGTAGGATGAGAAGGCCAGATTAGCAGAGTGGACCCCCAAAGGTTTAACCTTACACCGGGGATCCCCCTTCATGTGGTCAGTTGCTCCACAAGCAAAACAAGATCCATTGGGTCTGTTCACATAGGGAGGCTTATTGTAACCAGAGTTCTGTTTCGAAGGCTGACCTCCACTACCCTGTGAGTTCTCTTGTGTCTTACCCTTATTTTTCTTTTTGTGGCCCTTTTGAGAAGAAGAGTTATCAGATTCTCCACCCTCCTTATCTTTGGACTTTTTCCCTTCCTCCTGCTTACCAGGATGAGTTTTGTCCTTATGGGACACTCGATGTGACAACCATACATCTGCGGCAATGGCTAGCTTCTTAGGATCTATCTCCTTCGAATCGGCCAAATGCTGCTTAAGCTCCGGGGAAGAAGATGCAAAAATATGTTCCAGCATGACAAGACTTATCATGCCTTCAAAGGTAGAAACCTTATAACCTTCGACCCAGCCAGTCAAGTTTTTTAAGGATTCGGTTACATAAGATACCCAAGTACCACCTTCTTTTTTCTTTTACTCTTGGAATCGTTTTAAATATTGGGCAGGAGTCTTTCCAAACCTTAAAATGAGAGTTTGCTTTAACATTGCGAAATCCGCTCGCTCAGCCTTTGACATTTCCATAATGGCACTACAGCCAGAATGGGGCAGTCTGCTGAGTAACCAGGCAATCTTATCAGCATTGTCAACTTGTTGAACTTCGTATGCATACTCAAACGTATTCAGCCAGTCCATAATGTCATTCTTTTCCTCATACACACTGAGCAGATCTTTTGGAAACCGTGGATGAGAGGAGGCCCCAGACCCATGTCCAGGACCCTTGGATCCATTTGCAACCTGAAGCTTGGCCAGTTCCAACTGGTGACCCCTGTCTTTCTGTTTTTCGGCCTGTTCGATTTTTAGTTTGGTCATGTTGAAATCAAGCTCCTTCTGCCTAAACAGCAGTTCTTGCTTCTTGAATTCAAGCATGGCCTCCCCATCAACACTGGCAGAGGAAACATTCGACATCTCATCCTCCCTTTCCTCGTGGTCGCGGTGGACCAGTGCAGCGGCAGAACCGTCGTTCTACCAGTGAGAGCAGCCCCACCTCCTTCCGCACTGTCCTCAGAAGTTATAGCGTCAAGCTGTGCTTCTTGCCACGCCACGATTCTTTGAATCATATCCATTTTGGTGCCTTGAGAGGAGACACCTCTCTCCGCACACATCTTTTTCAATGTTTCGGATTTAGAAGCATTTAAAGTTAACAAGGTATTTGTTTCCATACTGTTTGATAGGACTATGGCCTTTTAAAAGTTATACTACGACAATTCACTACGTGTCCTGGTAGGAATAACTTGAAATGCCTTCGCTTGTGCGCAACACTGGATACCTTCAGTCGTATCCCACCGCTGTACACCAATTTGTTAAGATGGATTTCTGAACTCTGTCCTGGAGGGGCAGAGGTTCAGAAGGCCAGCCTAGTTTCTTGGAACAAGGTAACCTCTGGACAAGCCAGACCAATCAGGGTAGCGATCGCGGCGGTCAAGACTAGGTCTCAAGAGGGGTGAGGGTGACTGATAGCCCGCAATGAGCACACAAAGCAAGGACACTTACAAATTACTCCAAGCAGGTGTTATATTAAAAATATAGACACATTTATTACAAGGCCTTTGTAACATTGACCGTAGCGAGAAATCACAATAAAACTCAAGTAAACCAACACATACTAATCAAATCCAATATATATACAAATACAAACGAGTCTAATGAGTTTAGACGCACAAAATGTGTAGACCACCTGGATGGGGAGGAAAACAGGCAGTGCAAATAATAATTAGACCCAGTCCGCCTTCAGAGGCACCTAACTAAAAGGAAGTCCAAGCCCTACGAAGAGTGGAGCCTTGTGCTCAAAAGTACCTGCACACGCTGGTGCCAACGGGCAAAAGGGGAGTCTCCTCGAGGGAATCAGGCAGTTCAGTTCGTTGAACAAATGAAGCTGAACAGAGCTCCGCGACTCAAGCGTAGCCTCCACTGTGGGCAGAAGCAGAGCGCGAGTACGGAAAGGCGTGCTGTTAGATACAGCAGGGAAAAGCTATGGGCTACTGCAGGAGGGCGACCAGTTCCTAGCGATGCTACTCACCGGTCCCCGATGCAGGCAGATCCAGGCTTCTCCGCGTCAGTTTCAGTGCAAGCAGGTTCAGATACGAGCAGGGGACGTCTCGGCGTCGTGTAGATTCCTCAGCAGCAGAAGTTGAGTTGAGGATTTCCCAAACGCAGTGAACCCGCACAGTTTGTTACCACAGCAGGGCAACGGAGCGGCCGTGTGTATTTCAGCCCAATGTACACTACTCACTTCAGACCTGGGAATGCCAAGTGTACGAATCGTGTGAGAGTGACAAGGACTCGTATTACAACACAACCTGACGGCGGTTACAGAGCAAGACTCCTGGGTAGGCTGGTCAGTCACTTCCGAAGGCTTACGTGCAGGAGATGGTGAAGATGCTGAGAATAGTTGTTCCCATTATTCCAAGGGGTCGAGGTACCAGTACAGGCCTTCTCGTTCGATCAGAGGTAGAAAGGGTTTCACAAAGCAACAGCAGTGCAGAGGAGCAGTCCTTTAGCGGGTCACCAGCGATTCCTCGGTTCAGCCTCGTAATTGCAGGATACTTGGCTCCTGTATTCCTTCGTTCGTGAGAACTCAGGAGATCGACATGGTAGTGGTGTTTTCAGCCCCCTCTTATCCACGGTTCCCTTCGCGACAAAACGGAGGGGACCCAATGGGAGATCTGCTCACAAAACACTCACACCATACGTGGACCTGTCACGGACCACGGAGGTCCCAGGCATTCATGACACACTAGACTCTCTGGCACCCAGGATGTGTATTGGGACCAGACATCCCAGCCCAAATCCTGGAGCACACACAAGACCTGTAGAATGTCATGAGCATGAGTCATGCCCCTAGATTAGCTTCTAAGAATTCGTGGACCACGGCTTATCATGCTTAGTCTGTAACAAGAAAAAAAACATGTCTAGGCTATATGGCAAAGGACACTTCCGCATTACCTAAAATGGCGGCCTAGTGGTCCTATGGGAAGTGACGGTGATGGTCTAGTGCTTCACACTCGCTGCATATAAGCCCCTCCCCGCTCCTGCTCCGCGCTTCGCGTCGTCTGCTTCGCAGTGTACGCTTACCGCGGTGCCAGTTCCAGTCACAGTTTTCCTCAGCCCATTGTTGAAACCTCCTTTACCGTAGTTTCCATAGTTTCCTCTGAAATTAGCCGTGTACTTCCCAGTCATATCCACAGTATTCCATAGTGTTCTGTTTTAGTCAGCATTCTCAGAAGTTGCCTTCACGTCTGCCTCAGCACTGTTGCCGCGCTCTTTCCTGTCAGCGGAATATTTTCGTTGAATCTCCCTCAGCAGTTTGAAGCTCGTTGTCTTGTCAACCAACATTTATCGCAAGTATTGGCTGTTAATGTTGTGTGCGCACTTGTTTTTAGGGTGCATTTTCCAGTCAGTTGAGTTACCTTGTTTTTGTGGCAGCTGTAAGAAATTGTTCCCCTGTCAGTCAGCCTTTACACACACTATGAAGTACTGCAATCCTGTGACAAAGTTTTGAGTCGTCATATATTGGGTGTTACAATTTCTTCCAGTCAGCGGAACTAACTAGAGTCATATTGTTATCTGTTGGAAGTTGGCTCCACTAGTTAGCATACAGCACATTACGCATAAAGTTATAGTTTTATGTAAAAAAGGACAATACCGTTTCTCAACAGTTAACATTGTCTGGTCACTTGTTCACACGCACATATAGTCGTTCCTCAGTTGTTAGTTTTGGGAAGATTAGGTGTTCTTGCACGTCAATTGTTAATGGAACGGCTTTAATTGTGCTATTCTTGTTAGGAATAGTTTCTAACTCATACCTTGTCCTAATAGCACTCCCTCTCATGTCACGCACACTAGTGGTCCTTACTCCCTTCAGAAAATTACATTTCATCTCCATTCTTCAGAACAAGCGCCCCTGCGTAGAAGCAGGATGGAGAGCTCACCAACAAATAACAACAGGTAACGACCCCTGAAGAGTTAGAGAGCAATTCCTGAATTGGTGCATTAGACTAGCATATTGAGATTGCTGAATGTTTCTTCTTAGATAACCAGACTACATAGATTAACAATGCACACTAAGAATAGTACAACCAGATTTTCCAGAGAAGTGCTCCCGCAGAGTTATGAGGTAAGCGTTACATAGAAGCCGGCGAAAGCATCTGTGTTTCGCAGGAAAGTACATGCCCAAATAAGGAAGGCCCCGGGTCGGCTCGACCTGGGGAAGGTGAAGGGGGCAAGACCGTCGGACAGGACAAAGAGCCTTGTGGTCTGGCCATTTTGGGAGCCAGGCCACCATTTTGGGCTAAGCGCAAGAAACGCGCTTAACACCAAAAGGAGCTCAAAAACACAAAGAAACGATCGCTGCCACCAGTCCCGTCCGTGATTCACTTGCACCGTTCATTATCAATCCAAAGAGAGTATCTAGGGCCTGTAGAAGACTAGAGACCCAAGAGAGCAGTAACTTAGCTTACAGTGCCCTCTTGTGCAATGTTGCGCGAAAGCTGCAACATGATAAAAGAACTACCGAAAACGTTTCCCGGTACTGACTGTCTTAAGGGCATGTCAGTTTCCCTCGTAAGAATGGAGCGAAAGCCCAGAGGAGTGCGGCAGAAGGCTGCACTTCTCTGGCAAAGTCTAGATCCTGGTGAAAACAACAGCAAAAAGTTTAGGGGTTGCCACATGGAAGGAAAATGACCCACAATTAAGAAATCTTTCCTAACATGAACAAAGGCCTGGTGCCACTGCGCCACCTCCGTATGTACCTATTCCTGCTGTTTTGCCTCTTCCTGCTGTCGTTTCTCCTCCCATAGTTGTTCCTGCTCCTCCTATCGTTCCTCTTAATGTTCCTCTTCCTCTGGCTGTTGTTCTTCCTCCTATCATTGCTCCTCCACTTGCTCCTCCGCCTTTGCCTATTGTTACGGGTTTGGTAGATTTGCCTTCTGCACCAGTGATAGCACCTTTGTTACCGATTGTACAAGATTTGTCTACTCTTTCTCTTCCAAGTGGTTCTGTCCCACTTGTAGTTGATAAGGGAGCGGGATCAAAGATTGTAACTCGTAATACTGTATCTAAAGAGAGAAAGCGCGATTTGACTGCATGGGCTAGACAGTACATGGAGAAGGGTGAACAAGCTGATGTTTTTGCCACACTCTCTAATCTAGCAAATATTCCTGAGAAAAACGTTTTTATTGAAGGGTTGGGAATTCATTTATGTGTAATGTGGAACAGACTAGATGATATAGATCTCCCACAAGGGTTGAGGGATCTGAATGTTCTAGCATATTCAAGAGTTACTGCGGAGAAAGTACATGAGCACGTCGAGAGGGTTTTTGAGTATAGAAGGGAGTTGGAAAGGTTACGGAATGAAGAAATTGATGGTGATAGTTTGGGCGCTATGTTTGTACAGAAACGGTTCCTTCCTTGTTGTAAGTCGATAAAGGAGGAAACACGTATTTGCACAAAGGATGCAATTAGATGGATTTCAGACATGTCGATATCTCCCGTAGAAGTATATGACACGTATAGTCAGTATATGTCAGAAATGCAGAGGAAAGTGATACAGGTAATGGTAGAATACCTGCAGGATGAATGCATAAAAAGAAAGATGTGTTGTCCTGCAGAATTATTGAATGTCTATAAGAGTTTTTTCATCTAACACTCCTTCAGCTGCTTCAGTGCTCGATTTAGCTCTGCTGCTCAGTAAGCGTTCAAAGTTTCCTATCTCTCAGTTGCCTATGAGAGAGGTTCCGCCGACATTTGTCCCAAAAGTTGAGATTCCAGCGGATCCTGCAACAGGTACTACTGCTCAGGATATTCCTGCACATTATGTGTCACAGTTTGTTCACATCCCGTTCTCAAGACAGGAAGTGAACACCATTAAACAATCCATTCCCGATATTAGAAAGAATCCGACAGGGTTCTATAAAGAGATAGAATCTGTCTTGTAGTCATCAGTATTTACCTTGAGCGATATTGATTTGTTATTTCCTGTGCTCCTACCTGTTGATTTGTGGAAACAGATTAGGACTGTAGACGATGTACCAGGGGTAGGAGACACATGGGTTAATATAGTTCGATTAGATAGAGAAAGGCCAGCTGGTGAGAGACCGCCAGAGGTAATACTGACTTTGCCTGATAGAATAGTCACAAAATTAAAAGCTATAATTCCTGAAAGAAGGATTATTTGGGACAAACTTACTGCCTGTGTCCAAGGGAAGCCTGAGGGTGCTACCGAATTCTTTAATCGGTTCGAACAAGTGTTCTCAGATTACAATGGACAAGATTTGAGCACAGAGTCTGGAAAATGACTTTTGTGGACAAATTTGTGCGTGGATTGTTGCCTGACATCCAGTCGCAAATTATGTCTTCGGAGAGTGCTTGGCAGGCTAAGTCTCAGTCTTAAGTATTGCATATGGATCAGTACTATGAGAACCGAGTTAATAACGAGAAAGAAAGAATTGAAAAGAGAAAGGGAGAGCTGAAAAGTTCTATTACAACAAATTGTTAGAGGCCCTAGAGGGGGTACTTCACAATTTAGGGGACAATATGCTCTACAGGGAAATGCGCTGTTGGGTCCTGCAAACGTGAACCAGTGTGCTTATTGCAGACAAGAGGGTCATTGGCGTGCACAATTCCCGATCCTCCAGCAGAGGTCGAATAACGCATTTGGTAACATGGGTAGATGATCCAGAGGCCACCCAGGGTCAGAGGTTCCTGGTAGAAGTCAGTTTTCTCAAGATTTGCAACCTTTTTCACAGGATAATCAGGCACAGAGTGTGGATAATAGAAACATTTTTGACCATCCTTCTGCTGCATATCTCTCTGAAGAACTTCCTTTTGACGACATTCTGTTTCGCTAGGATTGCCCGAAGCAGGGTTTGGAACCGATGCCTATTCCCCTTAATCAGAAAGGTCCCTACGTTGAAATGATAGTGGGAAATAGGAAACATCTATTCTTGATAGATACAGGAGCACAGAAGTGTTCCATTGACCATTCACGGGTTCCAAACATTCCACTGTCAGGGCAAACCAATGTTTCTGTAGGGTTTTCTGGTACGCCAGTAGTCTCTCCGGTTTCTTCGCCGGTACCAATTATATTGGGTCCATTTATGGACCACTGTCCCTTTCTTTTGACTACGAATTGTGGAGAGAATTTGTTGGGGTTGAATCTGTTGAAGGAATTAAATGCAATAATTCATTGTTCTTTGGATGGAGTGCGTTTGACGATTTCACCACAGCAACGTTCTGTCTCTCAGTTCTTGAGTAGACCTCTGCCGCCGGAATTTAGCGATGTTCTGGAGTGTTGTGGGCAATTGATAACAATGATGTCGGTGTTCTACAAATTGAGCCTGTTAACATCATTTTGAAACATGGAGTAAAGTTGCCACGTATTCCTCAGTATAAGATTTCGGTCGAAGGTGAGCAAGCTTTGAAATGCGTAGTCTCTGATTTTGTACATCGTGGGGTAATTGAGGAAATTGCAGGTATTTTGTGCAATAGTCCAATTTTGCCTGTGTACAAGAAAGGCGATAATGCAATTCCTTTTCGTTTCATCATTGATTTACGTACCATCAACAAGATTGTTGCTCCACAATTTCCTACTGTGCCTGATGTGACGACAATATTAACCATGATTCCGGCTTCTGCTACTTTCTATAGTGTTGTATACCTTAATAATGCTTTCTTCAGCATTCCTATACACAACGATAGCAGATATATGTTCGCATTCACCTTAGGGGGACGCTCGTTTACATTCACCCGTGCGCCGCAAGGTTAAACGGAAAGTCCGAGCATCTATAGTAGGGCTTTGAAAGAGCAGCTCGACACACTCGAGTTGCCTACCACTTGTACACTGCTTCAATATGTAGGCAATCTACTTTTAGCTGCTGACTCAGAGAGTGCCTGTAAGGAGGGCACTGTTTTGTTGCTTATTCATCTAGCAAAACATGGACACAAAGCTTCACTCAAAAAGTTTCAGTATTGTCGACAGGAGGTCACCTATTTAGGGAAGAAGGTTGACGCCTGAGCGGATAAACATTATTTCTAGCATGTCTGTCCCAAATACACAGAAGGAAGTCAGAGCCTTGATAGGAATGGCTTCTTACTGTAGACAGTGGATCCTGAACTTCTCGTTAACGATTAAACCAATATTGGCTTTGACAAAGAAGGGCATTTCTTCGCCATTGCTGTGGAACTTGGCAAACCAGCAAGCTTTTGATCTGCTCAAGACTGCACTGTGTTCGGCAGCAGTTTTGGGCACACCAAATTATGAAAAGGCATTCGTGTTGTATGTGCATGAACGTGATGGATGTGCTTTGGCTGTAATAACGCAGGAACATGGAGGGAAGAATAGGCCGTGCGGCTACTTTTCTTCCACCCTTGATCCTGTCGCATGCGCTTTGCCAAGATGTTTGTATGTTTGAGAGCTGTCGCTGCTGCTGCCGCGTCTGTAAAATGGAGCGAGGGTATGGTTCTAGGCCATGCTTTAACCCTGATGGTACCTCACTCTGTAGATGTTCTATTAAACAGAACACAAACACAACACCTCACCTCCACACAATTAACGAGATACGAATTGATCTTGTTTGTTCCGCACTTTAAAATTCAGAGGTGTTGGGTTCTGAATCCGGCTGAACTTTTACCTTTCCCGCAAGGTACTGCTTGCAGTGACGAAGTGTCACATGACTGCCTTTACACCACAGAGCAAGAGACTAAAGGCAGAATCGATCTGAAAGATACTCCTTTGAACAATCCACAAGGGGAGCTGCTTTGTGATGGCTCCTATTTCAAACTTCCGGATGATACATCCACGGCTGCTTATGCAATCACCACATTGAGCACGATTGTGGAAACCAAGAGAATCACGCATAACTCCGCGTAGGCCGCAGAGATTATAGCATTGACTGGAGCTTGTGAACTTTCCGAAGGGTTTACAGTAAATATATATACTGATAGTCAGTATGCTTTTGGGGTGGTTCACAACTTCAGCAGACTTTGGGCAGAACGAGGTTTCTTGACCTCGCATGGAACTAAAATCTAGTATGGCTCCTTGATAGTACGGTTACTCTCAGCGCTTGCACTCCCCACTCAGTTAGCAATCATGAAATGCGCAGTGCATCAGAAAATCATAGATGATGTGGGAAAAGGGAACGTTTTCGCTGACCAGATAGCCAAACAGACTGCCACTGATCTCTATTCAGAAATGTATACTTCAAGGGAAGCCACTAATGTTTGTACTTTGGATGAGGGTATCAAATCTGTAAAGAGTATTCAAGCTGATGCCACATTAGAAGAATCTAAGAAATGGGCTGAGGGTTTGGCAAGATTGGATGATGATGGGTGTTGGGTGGGCAAGTTAGAAGGGAAATGGTTGTTGCCAGACACGTACATTACAATGATAGTCGCTATGGCTCATGGCCCCACCCACATCTGTGCACGGAAGGTTACCAAAATGTTACAAAATGCTTGGGTGAATGATAAAATCTCCAAAGTAGCTGAACGTTTTGTTCAAAGTTGTATGATTTGTTTGCAGCATAATATGGGAAAGGGCACATCGACTCCAAGGGGTAGTTCTGCTCTACCTTCTGTCCCCTTTGAGGTTATCCACTTTGATTTCATTGAAATGGAGCGTTGTAACAATTACAAGTATGTACTAGTTGTTATCTGCGCCTTTAGTAAATGGGTTGAAGCCTTCCCTGTCAAAGATGCCACAGCAATGACAAAGGCGAAAACCATGCTTAAGGAATATTTTCCTAGGTTTGGTTTGCCAAGGGTCATCTGGTTGGACAATGGTCCACATTTTATTGCTGCTGTAATTCTGCATATAGGCGCAGGATTACAGATCGATAAATGGTTCCATTCGGCTAGACATGCTCAAAGTGCTGGTTTGGTAGAGAGACATAACGGCATCATAAAGAACAAGCTCGCTAAGACGTGTGCCGGCACCAAACTGAAATGGCCGGATGCCTTACCGATCGTGTTGTTGTCAATGAGAACGACCCCACAGACTAAGACTGGGCTCTCCCCATTTGAGGTGGTTATGGGCAGCCCAGCTAACAGTTGGAACCTACCTAAGCCCCGATCTTTGTGTGACATTGAACATGTACTTCTTTCCGACTACTGTGGCCAGTTAACTAAAAATCTGTATTTGATTTATCAACAGGTGCGAGAAGCGCTCTTTATAAAGTACGAGGGCCCAGGTCACAGCATCCGACCTGGGGAGTGGGTGCTTGTCAAAGCATTTGAAAGAGCATCCTGCCTCGCACCGCGTCGGAGGGGCCTGCACCAAGTTCTATTGGCCACACAGACCGCGGTACGAGTGTCGGGGCCAAAGCACTGGATCCACGCGTCACACATCAAGAGGATTCCCTTCCCTTTGCCACACGATACAGAAGACACAGAAAACCTTACCAGCGCTACTCTCAACGATCACGTAGCATCGAGCAGCATCAAGAGTGCGTCGGAGACTCTCCCTGAGCCCGTGCGGCCTGGGGCAACAGCCGCTTTATCTCCACACTCTCCTACAGATCCGTTTTCGCCATTGTCAGGGTCTGTCACGGATGCGCCACTTCCATCAGGAAGCAACAACACTTTCTCAGATCACGCAGTACCAGGAGTCACAAGGTACGATCTGAGCCCAAGGAGTTAGACTTACTGTACGGTTCAGCTGTACCACCAGGTAAAATCATCGGAGGGCTTGTCTTTTTGGCCCGTTCTTTTGTACGAAAGGAATTATGTTGGCTGTGGTTAGGGAAGCACTAAGAAAACGCACGATCAGGAGATCGCCAGCAAACAAACTTTGGAGTATTCGTTTGAAGAAACAATGCCTGCAACCGCTCCCACTCGTATGGAACAAATAAAAGACTGTGTCCCTGATAGCAGTAATGAACAATCGAATGCGTGGGCCCCGAAAACGTATTGTTGTCTTCTGATTATGTTAATCGGCTCCACAATAGTAATTGCCTTAGGATTTTGGTATTTGAAAGAAGTACATCCGCTTGAAATTTTGTTACCCACTGAAAATGTACCTAGTGTTTCTACACCTTTTGTGCATCTGCACACTCTATCTCCTAGAGACTCTCAGCACAGACAGAGTTACCACAACAACACTTTATTACTCATAATGAATGTCACACATGCCATTTTTAATAGATCTAATTGTTGGGTCTGCTTGCATTTACCGCAACACGGAGACAAGGGGCTGGGCTGGTATATTCCCTCTTCACCTCTGACTACTGAATGCTATGCTTCTTTAAGGGCACTATTTTTTGGTCGGTGGAACGATAGTATCTCGGGGAACTTTGATGGAACTAATTTGAATGATTTTGAAAGACGAGTTCTAACGCCCCTGGGATGCTCACTTTTTGCGAATAGGAGCAAGCTTAATGTTGCTTCTATTAGGCCTTCCGATAAATTGTCTCGTCCTTTTCAATCTCTGATCTCTTTCAAGATGGCTCCTATAGGCAATAGGGATGCCACGCCACCTTCCTACACTGTTAACCACAGCCCCGATTAAGTTTCTTTCTGCATACAGAGGAATGGTACTCAGTCAATGGGTGATTTCAAGGGTTGCGCCAACGTTACAAATTTGACCAGTGAGGACAGACCTTTGTATGTAGGCGAACCTGTCTACTTTGTTTGCGGTAATGAAGCTTTCCCATGGTTATCTAGGGATTGGCAGGGAACCTGCTATTTAGGAATTCTGTTACCCGGGGTGTTCATAGCAAGCACCATAGAAATAAGGCTCGTCCAAGGCGGGACGAGAATGGCGATACTTCAGCACAAGTTCTGGGTGACGTAGCTAAATCCTTTGTACCATTTTGGGGGCAAATATTAAACTCTGAGGATATCAGAAGACTAGCGAGAGTAATGGAGAGGACCATCAACCGGACCACTGACATACTCTATAATATGACTTTAGAACAGAAAGCGATAAGGTTAGAGGCACTTCAGAACCGGATGGCATTAGACGTCATCCTGGCTGAGTGTGGTGGAGTATGTAAATTAGTGGGGTCCGCTTGCTGCGTTTTCGTGCCAGATTCCTCCACAACCATCTTTAAGGCAATACAAAATCTGCACATCCTAAATTCAGAAGTGCACGTTTCCAAGGGAAACTGGGATCTTAGCGCTTGGTTCTGAGACTTCTTACGATCTTGAGGATGGAAGCTACTTTCAGTCTTGCTGATTATTTTGGGTATACTGTTGTTTTTCTGTTGCTGTATACAGTGTCTTCCTGGCATATGTTCAGTGTTAGGAGGATGTTGTGCACAGGCGATGGGAACATTAGGACAAAAGGTACACGCCCCAGAGAAGATGGCAAACAAATTTGTGTTGAAAAAAATATCTGTTTCTGACCTCATGGCGATCGATATTTCTGATAGTGGTTCAGGGTGTATGGACATTGAGACGTGGAGTTACTCGTAAAGTGACTAGAAGTAGTATAGTGGTTGGCTTAGGCCAAAAGGAGGGTTTGTTAAACGGGAAATCATATTGTGCCTCCTTCTGTGTATTATATTAGCCTTAGCCCAGTCGCTCTGCGAAGAAAACCGCGTTTCAAATGTGCTGATTTTAGATCGACTTTGCCGCCATTTTGGGATCATCCGCCATTTTGATTTCTGTTCAAATGTAACTATGTGTTCTAAAATGGTGGATTGTGTTTCCAACTTGTAACCAAGCCTTCCCGAACCTTGCACTTTAGTTAATGTTTAGACTGTCCGTTGGCCGAATGTTCAGGCCGAGTAAAGAGACCTTGTCCCATGCCTGACTTGCGGTCTAAGTATTGTCTGCACCAATAAGCCTGATCCACGGACATACATCGACACAATGTAAAGTAAATATCGAACGTGGACACTGGCTGAACTGCATTGTGAAGGGACATGGCTAAGGCTTACTACTAAACCTGGAATACACTGTTGCCATTGTAACTTGCTGGCATGTAAACTGAAGATAATCCGTGTGCATATTGTTGTATGAGCCATAAGTGAACTCGGCACAAACTCTAGATCATGGATTATTAACTTGCAGAGGGGCTGGACATTATTACTGAAAATGTATAAATGACCGAATATCCAGATGTCCAGTACCTCTCACTTCTCACACTGAAGGGCTGGTATTCACTGTGATGTACTGAGGGCTAGATAGCTATCTGATTTGTTTCTTTATAAACTGTGCAGTAGTAATAAAGATCTGTGAATCTTTATAAACCCTTGTTTGGTGTATTTCCTTTTGATGGTATTCAGCCTCGATATTTCCTCTTGCTTTTACAACGAGATGAAGGGGCCGGTAATTGCACATTTGCCGGATGCGGTAATGCTGGGGTCCCGATCCCCACTCTGCCCCATAGGGCTGAATTGGGGTCGAGAGCATGGTTGCACGGGCACCGTTTATAACAGTGCTGGTGCAATCACGAGTTCTGCTCGCGGGTGCCGCACAGCCCGCCAGGTAGGACCTGGCGTGCTGTCAGGAACCAGCGAGAGAAACTCGGATTAAGGCGGTACGGTATGGACGGTGCCAGTGCTATACTTGCACCGCCAGGGTCGTAATGAGGCCCAATTAGTACAAAAAAGAAGTGTACAAACCACTATACACTAAAAACACATATCCTTATGAATTTTAAGTACACAGAGGAATGTGACCTGACACTACAAGCTAGAATATTATGCTACACAAGCACTGATGATGGCTGGAATATCCAAAACGAGTCGGCTAATTGTTTAATAATTGAACTGCAATCACGATTGTAAACTGACTTGGATTAGGATCGTGTAAAAGCCAATTTCTGGAATTATTACTGCACAGGAACACATTTTTACAAGGACAGAGTTAGTCCAATATTGTAAAATTTCTTTCTTTTGAAAATTGCAATGTAATCTTGATGGTGAAATTGAACCTTACATTTTAGTATTGTGTTTGAAATCATATTAAACACTTATTATGTACAAAGAAAACTGTTCCATTACTATATTTTACTGATTGTTAAATATTTGTTATGTACTATATGACACGTGGAATCATTGGCATATGCCACAGAAAGTAGGAGGTCAATTGACCCCAATAGAGTGCATAGAGGTTACCTGTTGGTGACAACAGGGTAGATTGGTATACTGTCCAAATTTGGGCACAGGATGCTTCCACTCGAGCCAGGAGCTCCTCTTCATATCGCAGGAGGCCCTCTGCCAAGCAGTTGAGTGTGGTCTCTTGCCATCTATTGTTTATGTATTTGAGTCCTTGGATCACCAGATATGGTTGCTGCAGGGAATTAATGTCTCTCAGATTGTCGTTACATTGAAGAGGATTGGGGTCGATGAGCTCTAGTCGCACTCTGTGAGCCTGGACGGTGCCTTTCACCCTACATAATGCAAGATGAACCAGGCACTGTGCCTCTAGGATTGGTACTTCTTGTGGGACTAATACCTTGGGTGTTCCTGACGCGTGCAGGATTAGTGAACATACATAACTGCTGCCATTTGCTGTTTCTCTTCCTACTGCACTCATATCCACGTACCAACTATTGGCCATGTCGAGGTGTCACACATCTTCAATAGCATCGAGGCCTAGCCCATGGTAGGCATCAAACATCGCCCTAAGTGCTTATCATTTCATTCTGATGCTCAAGTTACAAGTGTGGCTAAAAGTATGCAATATCACCTCAGGCTATTACGCCTGATAAAAACCCTTTGTTTCCATAGCTAACTATACCACCTTGGTAGCCAGAGCAAGCACATGCTGCACTAAGACATTGCAGATTTTACAAAATGATGCTGTGAGAACCATTAAAAAATCACCATGACACACAAATGTTTATTTGGTGATGCTCCTGGATATTTGAAAACTCGCATCATGGTCCAAAGCTCAATCAGAGATACCAGATCAAAAGACTCCATGCGATTGATATGCCCTAGATCTCGATGAGTTAGGGGAAGAGAAAGGTCACATCCTGTAAAAGCGGCCATTGCGTTGACTACGCTGCCTGTACATATCCCCTGTGAGAGATGCTTGTCGGCATTTAAAAAAGCATTAAAGATCTTTTTGTTCTCATGGGGACTTGACTTATCTTACAATGATTCTTCTTCCTATACTCCATTGTTGTTCGATCCATCTTTCTCTGTGCCCTCATGACTATGACTATGGCACGTTTGAAATAAATAAATTAATACAATTATTTCAAGTGGCCCTACATGTTTGATATCACCACTTATAATACTAATATCATTGTTCACGCTTATATTGCGAAAAACATCAGTAAAAATAAATGGAATGACATGTTCTAATATCATACTCATGCGTGCAGGTGTGCTGGTTGGAATAATACAGCTGTTATTACACTAATTACCATTATTATACATATTCACAGTGTTGTTGGTGATGTTTGTATATGTATGCCCTCCTCTCTCCTCTTTTATATGACCTCCTAATATCCTAATATAAAGGACGCTCCCCAATAAATTCACAAAATAAACAAATAAAATTGTAAATAGTCCTGCCCTAAAAAGCAGGAAACACATATATAAATAGGAACATCTAGGGGCAATTTCCTAGTTACAATTTTCCCTAATATGTACAGAAGTATTTGAGGCTGCTGGTTCCATCATTTGCTCACCTAAAAGGGAGGAAAAAGTAATGCACACAAAAGATGGAGAGAGAGAGAAAGAAAGAGAGAGAGAGAGAGGAGAGAGATAAAGAGAGAGAGAGAGAGAGAGAGAGAGAGAGAGAGAGAGAGAGAGAGAGAGGTCGGTCTTATAAAATGTCCATGTTTAAGCAACTGTGCATGTGACCACTGAACTAAGGGCCGAAACCAATTTAGTAATCTGGACGTATAATGAATGCTGAGATATGGGCAATGTTAGATACCTTTAAGGTGCTTGTGTGATGTTCGGAGGTGCCCTGTGGATATCAGAAAGATCTATCCAATAACGAAGCCCCTTCACTTTTACAGTGAGGAGAGTGCAAAACACCACTTCATTGGGACCATGAAATCTGGGGTTAATCCATTTCTGAACAAAACTCCTTAAGTATATAAGTTCTCCAGGCAGCAGTGGTTAGGCAGGCAGGGAGCCTGTTGCTGTTGTGTTTGCAGTGCCCGATGTGTCCCCTGTTCAGGGCGGTGCAATCTGTCAGGATGCATATTTAATTGCATGTGTTAGGGTTGTCAAATAATCTTTAAATCCTTCACCTAAAACTGCTGCTGCCCTATGGGCATCCGATCAGGACCTATCAGGAGGGCATTGACATGCCCATATTTCCCAGAATATGGGCGTGTCCATGCACCGACCAGTAACCACCTCCTGGGGTGATAAATGATACTCCTTGCGGGGCTGCGCGCGTAAACTGAAGAGGGCCCAGCCCAGGGAAAGCAATGCACCCAGATCTTTTTTAACATGGTGCAAAGTTTAGATAATTTGCTCTTGAGAAGGCCGTTGATCCTCTCCACAATGCCATTGGCCTGGGGGTGATAAATTGAACACATCCGGTGCTTAAAGGCAAGTAGCGCTGTGATCTCTTTAAAGAGCTCATTGAAAGAATGTGTGCCGTTATCGGACCTTAACACATCGCACACACACCATCAGGGGAAGACCTCACGGTCAAGAAATTTGGCTGCTCATTTGGTATCCGGGTGTGCACAAGGTCCTGCTTCGACCCACCATGAAAAAGGGCTGACCACAGCAATCAATTATCGGGATCCATTGCATCTCTTACCCATGTCTGCGTAGTCTATGTGTAGCTCACGGAATGGCGCAATAAATGTTCGGAGCGTCAAGCCTGTGCTGAAACTTTGACAAGTGGCGCAGTGTATGATCATGTTGGTGAGGTGCTCCTGAAGATTGGGCTGGAACCAATCCTCATTTATGTCAGCTGCAATATGTTGCTTTGAGCTGTGGGAGCGGTGGTGGAGTTGGCCGAAAGCTAATGTTAACAGTTCCTGAGGGATAACTGCTTTACCAGTGCACTCCTGCCTCCACAATAAGTCAGCCAGGGATTGTTTTCAGCCTCTTTTTATAAATAGCTCTTTCTCTTTATTTGGTGGTTGCTTTGCAATTTCGATAAGCTGTGCAATAGGCACTGCTGTATATGGGGTGTTGTGTTCATTAGTTGAAGGCGTTGTCACAACGTACTCAGCAAGTGTGTGTACCGGAAAGATAAGCTGTCATTTTGGCCACCCCATCTGCAGCGGCATTTCCCAGTAAAATTTAATCTGTGTTATTAGTATGGAGAGCACACTTAACAACCGCCACCATAGAGGGTTGGGTCAATGCAGAGATCAATATGTCTTGTAGTGCAGCATGCTGTTCTGTGGTACCGTCCGCTCTCTGAAAACCCCTCTTCTTCCACTGCGACAGACCGGCATGCACTGTTGTAGTGACATATGCCAAATCAGAATAAATCGTCACGTTGCACCGGTGCAACGCCCACAGCGCTTCAATGACTGCTATGAGCTCCACTGCTCGGGTCGAGTAATGCATCAGCAGTCTTTTCATAATCACTGTTTCATATGCACCTACCTCGAGGCACACCACTCCAGCACCTGTATGTCTCTGGCCCATCTGTTGGTCAATTGTTGCTGAACCTTCAACAAAGAGAACCTCCCCCTCCTCCAATGGGCTGTCTCTTGCCTTGGGAATATCATCTTACTCCCCTTCACACGTAACACAGTCTTGCATTGTTAAGTCCTCTTCTGTACACATTTATGTCAAGGTGGCAGGGTTCACTATTTTGCACAGCACAACATGGATCTTGGGGCTTCAGAGGATAATCTCATACGATGAAGCTATTTGTGTGGTCGGGGTAGATTTTGATCTTTCTAAAATGCAAACACTGAGTGCTCCACGCACAAAGTGACGGAACACCTCATCAAGATGTGGAACTTTTCTCAATCGCGAACGCAGCTGCAGCAAGTGCTTGCTCGCACGTGAATTGTCGCTGCATTACTGAGTCTAGTGTGCCACTGTAGTAGGCCAATGGCTTGTGGCCCATTGTACACTTCTGAGTCAATACTGAAGTCATAATGTGGCCGTTAGAATGTGAAAATATGTAAAATTCCTCTGTGTAGTCTGGGGTGCCGAGCATTTGGGCTGTCGTGATTACTTCCTTTAAATCATTGACCTTTTTCATCATGTCTGCTGTCCACTCTAGTTTGTTGTTACTCTTTTGTGCTTCTTTGTGGGCCTGTAGGAGCGGCCTAGTGTACGCAGCATAGTCTAGAATCCATGCTCTGCTGTAGTTGCATAACTATTAGAATATCTGTATATCCTTCACTGTTTAGGGTCTGGGGGTGGCGTGCACAGACTCCCCTCTGTCTGGTATGATTCTTTTGCCGTTTGTTGATATTAACTGGCCTAGATACAGCACTTCTTTCTGGCAGTACTGTAGTTGGGCTTATCAACTTTGTACCCCTTATGGGCCACTAGTTGTAGGAATGTGATATAGTCTCTTCAGGAGTGCTGTTCACTCTAGCTACATACAAGCAAATCATCCACATATTGAATGATCGTACTTGGTACTTGAATGTTTCCTAAGTCAGCATGCAATATTCTGTTGAAAATGCTTGGGCTCTCGCAGTACCCCTGAGGCAAACGAGTGTGTTCAAAGTGCTTTCTGCCATCAGTAAATGCTGTGAGATACTGTGAATCGGGGTGCAAAGGTATTGAGAAGGAGGCGTTCTTTAAATCTATCATTGCAAAGTGGGTCGCCTCCTTGGCGATACTGCATAGAAGAGTGGCAGGGTTAGGGACCACTGCAGATTCCGTCTGTCCCACATTGTTTAGGGGGCATACATCCAGGATCATTCTCCAATGCCCCCATTGCCTTTTTCACAGGGTGTTACACGGGGAGGTGGACGGCACTATTATATCTTGGTCGAGCAGGGTCTGTATCGTGTCTTTACTTCCCTCTTCTGGTTCTCTTGATAATGGGTATTGTTTCACTTGGGGTAGCACCACCACTACTTTAAGTGTTATGTGTACTGGGGTAACTTCCTGTAAAAGCCCAACATTGTGTGGGTTGGTGGTCCACAACTGCTGAGGTACATATTTTAGGTCTGCTTCAATGAAGCGGTGCGGGGCCACAACAGCCATCAGGGGGCATTGCACTCTTTGGTATTTCATCATGATCTCACAGGGGATGTAATCTCTAGAATTATTTCTGCATGACTGTCATTATTTTAAAAAATTCTGCATCTGTCACCTCCTTAAGATGTACAGTGGGGTCAATGAAAAGCACTGTATGCCACTTGCCCCCATGCCTGTCCGTCTCTAATACAACCACTCTCTTTGCCGATACCAATAACCCTTGCAGGTCTAGGGACAGGATTGTGCCTGCCACCAATTCCGGGGACACCGCAGGGCAAAAGATCAAATCTGTTGGTACTCTTCAACAGCCCTTGGCAATTTGTGGCACCGCCTCCACAAGCACTGTTATTCTGTAGATAAACATGTCTCGGTCTACAGGTATTCCTCAGACCACCACCTTCCCTGCCATTGCATGTATTATTACCATTGCTCTTATTGCGCACATTCCTGGCGTGGCACAAACAATGCATTGATCAATGAATTAGATAGTAATGTTAAACTTACTGAGCAGGTTCCTGCCCAATAGGTTGACAGGAGAATTCTCAGAATACAATAAGGGAGCACGCACCATCTTCCCTCCTACCTTTACATCCAGCTCTTTAGTGTATGGAACTGTAGAAATAGCCCCAAAGAAGCACTGCGTGTCAAGAGTTTTGCCCGATAATGGGAAGTCCCCCTCATTGATGCATGATTTGGCAGCACCTGAATCAACCATAAAAACAAATTGCTTGTTTCCTATCTTTGCCCCACCAAGGGTTCCTCTTCAGGGTTGAGGGTCATTGACAGGACTGGACATCCAAGACTTCTCTGTCCTAGTCAGGATATGTATTGGCCCCGGGAAACAAAAAGGGGTTTTGCCCTACCACGGCTGCACCTCAAAAGGGGGCGACTGTACCATTTGGTGCTCCGTTCAATGGGGTGGTGCCACTTGCCTGTCGGAATGTGTGCTGAGGTGTATAATGTTGTACTGCCTGCTCCTGCTGTGTAGGTGGACTGTATATCTGCAGGGGTAACTGTATGTAAGCCTGGTGTGTCTTGTAGGGTATAGAAGTAATTCTGGGCCTTGGCCCTTGTGGGGACCCCTGGGGTGGCAAGCCATAGGTATACCCCATCCCTGGTCTGCTCCTACATTCTCATGAAAAGTGACCCTATTTCCCACAGTTCCAACATTGTGAAGGCCCATTACCCCAAACCCCCACCCCCTTGCTCCTTGGAACCCACCTCTTCCGCGCTGTTGTCCTCCTTAATGCCACTGTGCGCTGGGGTACTGTGGACTCCTGTCCCACTGTCCTTGCCCTCCTCCCAACCAAACCATGGCTCTTCTAGCATTTTCAAACTCTTGGGCGTTTCCCGCCACCGCCATCTGCAATGGTGTGGACACTGATGCCTCCACAGCAATTTTAGCTAATTTGTTTTGTACTAGTTTCTCTTCCTCTGTTTGCCTTTTCTGGGCCGTTTCTTTGTCACGTTCCTTTATCCTCCTGCAATGGTGTATTATTATGCTCTGTATTTTGGCATCCCTACGCCTCAATGCCCACGATTTTGTCTAGCGCCTTTTGCACTTCTTTGGGCAGACCATTATTAACAATAAAGTAGACAAGGGGTATTGACTGGTTCCACGAACTACCTGTCTCCCCTCTCCACATCTCCTGCACCTTAAGAATAAACTTAGAGGGGTCTTCGTCATTGCCCCTGGTACATTGCATTATCGAAATAGGTCAGGTGTGTCAGGGAATGCTTGCCGCAGCGCGACCCATATTTGTGCCCGGATCTTGTGAAATGATGCTCCATCATGTGCATCATTCCTTAAATTCACTCCCGGGTATCCTGCTTTTAGCCACACATCCCCAGCCTGGTCTCTAATAGTCGTTACCAATAAGCTTTTTATGTCGTCGATTGCCAGGGGTACCCCAGCTGTCTGCTTTTTTAATGCATAAATCCACTTAACTGCACCCGCAATGAGGAAAGGGATCGCTTTTATCAAATTGTTTTTATCCATCTGCGCTCATAGCACATAGTGCGGCCTACCGGAACCCTTTTGTATAAGGGGCATCTGCATCTTTGCCCTACCCCCATCAACTGTTTTTCCACTTTTTTTTTCCTTGCTACTGCCATCCAGTCAAACCCGGTCCTTAACCACTCTCCCACAAACTCTCCACCCGGGGAGTTTGTTCTGGCGATTGCTCTGCCTCCTCATCCTCATCATCCTCGAACTCCTCAATTGTACTCTAACCGTTTTCCTATCCTCTGCGAGAACCTACATTCTCGTACCCTAAGCTTTCTGCTTGTTTGCCCACTTCTCTGTCCTTTTCTATATGAAGGATATTATAGCTCTGCTATTGATTCTGAACAAAAAGTCTCCTGCTTTCCAATAATCTGATCCTTGCTCTACTGGTTTATCAGTTTTCACGTCACTCTGTGTTGCCCGCAATCTAATCAATTCTGTGTGTGCCACTGCCAGTGCCACTTCTAGGTCTCTTTTATTGACATCAGTATGCACAGGGACATCCGGAGGGGATGCATATGGGGTGGTGGGGCTGTCGCTGTGGCGGACACATAGGTCGGGTTAGTGTAACCTACTGCGGGGCAAGCTGCCAATCGGTGTATTCCCCGCGCTCTGCTGGTGCCCTGCCTTCCTTTCCTGTACATTCACCCTTGCTATCTTTTTGCACTCCTCCTCCCTCAGAATCTTCTGTATCTTGGGACATTTTCCAGAGTTGTCATATTTCTCTTCTCTTTTGTAACTGTTTTCCTTTATATTTGGCTGTCAAAAATATGGACATGTGTTCTAGAATATCCTTATTATGGGAGCCCTGCTCTGACCATGAGTGGGGCATCCGCCCTCCTCTTGTTTTCACCACCCATTTTTTGTGATACGTCTCAATTTTGTCACAGTATAGTGACAATGCCTTACACATATACTCTCTAGGTGTCTCTCCTCCCATTATAGTGGATCATACGGCTTGCTACCCTACGCCTTTGCTAGCATGTTGTACACGATGCTGCTGCCTGTAAAAAAAGTCAGTCCTTCATACCCTCCCTCCCGTCAAAAATCAAAAATACCTTTTCCGCCACCCTCTCCTTCTGCCCACACCCAAACTCCACACACTCAAAACACACTACTACTTACACAACGCCCATCCTCAGACCTCCACCCTACACAATAAAACACAAACAAAAGAAGCTACAATAACAAGTTAAAATAAAAATAACTACTATTTCCCAGCCCACTAATTATGCAAGGTTCCTACTTGTTTCCTATTTTCCTCCGTTACACAATATATGTGGTACCACCTTCCCACTCACTCGGGAAGGCTCCTTAACATTCCATTTTCCTTTCCTTAATAGTCTCCTTAAAAAGTTAATAATACTAAAAAGTAAAACAAACCACATCTATGCCACACCAACAATCTCACTTTCCACGTACTCACACCCTTCACACTTTCCCACATACCAGTCCCCAACTTGTTATCACTTGCAAGGCTATACTTATGTGTGTGTGTTCACCGAGCTCCTCAGTTATGGGGTCCCAATAATACCAGCATGCACTCCCCTCGGAGCCACGCCCAGCTCCAAAAAGCAGACAGGTATTCTGCAAAGATGGCTCCTGTAAAACCAATCGTGAATACTCGTTTTTTCGTTTTTCAGGAGTGGTCGCTAATGGTGGGCACGGCCCCCCTGGAGAAGTGGCATGGACACCTCTGCAGGCATGGGGGGTGCTGGGATCACATCAGGCAGGGTCACCAATTGAAGGCACCCCTCGTAGATGCTCACACCAGAAAAAATACAACCTGCTATGGAAAAATTCCCAAGAAACTCTTGCAAGGATAACAAGTGTTTATTTCTACACAAAGAGGTGTGTCATCAAAGAACTCTGATGCCATGGAACATTCTGCCCAAAAATGGTACAAGCAGAAGCTTAAACGGGGATGGAGTGTCATACAGTACATCATTTGCATAAGGTGGAGAGCCCGCTTGGCTGGCTGGTGTGAACCTATACATGGTCGGCTACTGCATAGGGGATGCCTGGTCATTGGGACCAGTCCTGTCTGTCCGTCTTCCATCATGTGGAGTCTGCTAAACTCATGGTCTCGAGGGAACCAAGGCCAAAGAAGCAATTAGCTACCTTTGCGAATAGTGCTACTCTATCATTATACAGTACACCTGGCATGCTCAAAGACTGCCACAGAGGGAGTCTCAAGGTCACACTAACCCACACATCCTTCACTCAACCTGATTGCCTCTCTCGGCTTGCAAGGCTTCCACCCTCGCTTTTGAACTATAATGTATCACTCTTTGTACCTCGTATTACAAATCATGTCATTATGAAATAAAGGTGTGATGACCATGCTCTTGGATCTTTTGTGGTGGTTTGGTTTATGGTCGGTGGTCTGGGGTCAACTGGTATCTCCGAATTCTGGGGTCTTGGGACTAGGGCAGTTGTAGGGGCTGTAACTCGTGGTTGGCTGGGTGGGGGGGCGGAGGCCTGCTTTGGCCTGTGTGTAATAACACCCACACCAAGGTGCCTAGCACAGTCTCATGGCCTTGCAGGGCACATTCTTTTCAGCACAAACATATTGGCAACAATCTTAGAACAAAGAAAGGTTTTTGCGGAAGTCGGTGGCATTGGCCTCTCTTATCAGCGCTTGGGCCTAATCAGATTTCCCCCTTAGGCTCGCAGCCTGTGTCTAACACACTAAATACTGCATGGCTGTTATGCCCTTTGTTTCGACTATGGCTACTTAATATCTGTAAAATGGTGTCTGCTTATATACGCGCACTATGTCTAAACTTCTAAATTGCGCACAATATTATGATCGTCTGGGGACCTTTAGAATGCCCCCCTCGTCGATTATAGTTCTTACAATGGTGCTCACCTCACCCTAATGCCTAGGAGGGTGGGATGGGTTTGCTCCCTTCCCAACACCATCTACCTTAAAGGACGACACAAGCCCAGTGAAGAAGCTTGGAGGAGTGCATCGACAAGCATCTACCAATGTCCGCCTTAAAGGACACGTTCAAAGCAGTCAAGCCCCTCGAGCTGCAACTGACTTCACCGCTGACTGTTGTTACGCCGCAGTCACTAACCGCATCGACCAGTGCTTCAGATCCACCGATCAGCAGTGAGACAAAGACCCCTGAGCCGCTGTATAGGCCAGCCTGCAGCCGTTAGTCCAGTCTCGCTCGCCGAACTGCCTGCCGCCTGATACCCGCAGCTGTTTCCCGTCTTAAACTCTGTCGCAGAAGCTGAAAAGTGCCCTGAAACTGACTAGACCCTGTCGAGCTCCAAGAACATATACAACACAAGGTACATTGTAGTTCTGGCCCCCTGGTCCTTCTTCGAAGGGCCCTACTGACATTTTATGACCCATTGCTCCCTTTGTGTTGAAACCAAGTATCCTTGAACTATTACGATTAATTACTTTACCGACTACCCTCTTGTCAGTATCCAGAGTGCATTCCTTCTTTGAAACGGTCTGTCTTCTGCATTCCTTTACAGGGTGGGTTGCATTTTGTAGTGTGCTAGAACTGTCTGTTGCGATAATAATAAAGTAGATCTTTTTATACAACCCTGACTGGACAGTCCCTTTTAACATTAGGTAATAATTGTATGTTCGCTGTGTTGCAACTAACCAACGATCCACGACCTTGCAGAGATAAGCCTACCATTCCGTCCACGTTAGCAAAATTGGACAAAGAGGTTCATAATTTTCTTGTGTTTCCAATCTGTTCAGATCCCTTCTGGTGCACTAAATTTATGGGGCTGATTGATGGTTTAGAAACCGATATTCATCCCTGGACACTAGTGCCCCGACAGTTGATTTGTCACACATTCCTGACAATCTCCTGTTCTAAGGGGACCTTATACGCTCCCAAACTTATATTGAGACACTTCTTGTCTGAGAGGTTTTGACCCTTGTAATGCTTGTGGGTTCTGACCTGTGTACCACCTACTCTAAGGGATCCTTATACACTCTTAGTATGAGGATCTTTAACTCTGTGACCTTCTGATTTCAGAGACATTCATAGTGTGAGGTGTTTGGAAGCCCACAGACTAATAAGGTTGCAAAGTCCATTAAATGCCCCTTCTAGTCAATGGGCTAGGACCATGGCACCTCTTACATGCAGGGTCTCCAATTTTGACAACCTCCTACTCTGATGGGCCTACACTTTGGGTGGGGCAATACTTGTCTGAAAGTTGCTGACATTAAGAACTGGGTAATCTGAGGGTTTCTAACTCAAAGCCACTGAAACCATCTTTGTGTGGGAGAATTTGACTCTGAGACCCTCAGTATAGGTGAAGCAGGCCTTGCAGATTCTTTAAAATCCCACTCGACCTGCAGGGAGAGTTCCTTTGTTTACATACTCGACCTAAGAGAAATGCACTTGCCCAATGGTGTCTGGAGACATTAAAGTTACTCACCGTAGTGACTAGAGTACTCATAGTCCATAGATCCATTTCCTCCATCCTTGTGGGGCGTCTGGAACCTTTAGCAGCAGAAAATTGAGCTTCCCCTTTAAATTTAGTACAGCATGTGGGGGGGTGGCCTCGGGCGTTCGAATGCCCTGCCAAGGCCCCACCCACCGGCACCTGACCTCTGTCCCCTTTGAACAAATCAGATGCTTAGATACCTGGCTACACTTATTACATATTAGCCCCTGGCACATAAGTGGGGGAAAGTGGGTGGGACGTATGGAGGAAAGGGGACTATGGACTATGAGTACTCTAGTCACTACAGTGGGTAACTTTAATCGCTCATATTTCCCATCCCCTTTCCTCCATCCTTGTGGGTGATTCCACCGAACAAGACCATAGGGTGAATCCGTGACAGCCTGCCTCATATCTAGGAAGAAGCAAACAGGTTCTGCAGAACCGCTTGTCCAAACTCAGTATTGTGCCTGGAGCTGGTGTCCAGGGAATAGTGCTTGCAGAAAGCTGATGGAGTGGGCCAAGTAGCCCTGCTGATGACATCCTAAGAAGCATGTCTCTGAAACGCGACTGCCGTGGCCTTAGTCCTAACCGCATGGGCATGAATCCCCCCTGGGACCGACTTGCCATGGCCGAATAAGCCTCTGAAATGGCCTGAAACCATCCAATGGGCAATAGAAGCCTTGGTAACTAGGGAGCCGGGTGTGGAGCCCCCGAAAGTGACAAACAAAGCCCCAGACTTCCTGAAGAATTTCATCAGAGAGAGGTAAAACTTGAGTACCCTCCTGAGGTCCGATGAATGTAGTTTGAGAAGAACACCGGCTGGCAGATCTCCTGATTCAGATGAAATGGAGAGATCACCTTGGGCAAGACGTTTGGGTGAGTGTGCAACGTGACCTTGTGGTTGTGAAACGTGGTGAAAGGCTTGCACGAAGACAACACTTGCATCTTGCTGACAATTTGTGCAGAGGTAAGAGCTAGCAGCAAAACCGATTTACAGTTACCAGCCAGATGTCCACAGAGGCCATTGGCTCAGGTTTGCGCTGTCGGGCTGCAAGAACTAACTTGAGGTTCCAGACCAGATGCGGCCTATGCACGGGAGAAAAAAGCCTGGCGAACCCCTTGAGGTGGGCCTTAACCACTGGGTTGGCTGCCGGAAACACATGCTTCTGGGAATTCTTGTAAGCCCCAATGGCCGCCAAATAGGTGCAGCAAGTATCCACCTGAACCCCAGAGTGAGCCAGGTGCACTGAAAATGCCAGTACGTCATCAAGAGGACAGGTGTCTGGGTCCAGACCCTTGTTACGTGCCCAATGGCAGAACCTAGTCCATTTGCTCTTATACTGAGACCGAGTAGAGGGCTTCCTGGCCTGATGAATGATGTCCCAGTTGTCATCTGAAAATTGAGCATGCTGTAGCCTTGGTTTGCCAGGAACCAGGCCGCCAGCACAAGCCTGGCCGGGTCCAGATGTTCCACTGCCCCACCCTGAGCTCGAGCAGATTGTTATGCTGGAGGGCTTCTGCCCTGGACCATGCAACATGTATCACGTAGCACTGCAGAGTAGCCCCCTAGCCCGAAATAGAGAAGTCTGTCATCACCACCAGGGTAGGCTCCGGTCGGGTGAAGGGGGCTCCCACAGAAACATTGCCGTCCAGCAACCACCAGCGAAGACCGGGCAGGAGGAGCGGGGGGAAAGGGATCCTATCCGAGTGAGACCCGGTCTCCTGATCCCAAATGGCTGCCAGGTGGAGCTGGAGGCACCTCATCTTGAGGTGAGCGTGCTGCATAGTGAGCACGCAGGAGGCCATGAGCTACAGAAGGTGCTGGAACCACCATGCCAAGGCGATCGAGTTGGCCAGAAAGTGCCCTATCACCCTGCGAAGGGAGAGGAGCGTCAGGAACACCTGCTGAAATGCTGTGTTCAAATGCACTCCTAGGAAGACAAAATACTGGGAAGGGCACAACTGTGAGTTCCTCTGGTTGAGGGAGAATCCCAGCTGATGAACAATATCCGCCCATCTCTGGCAAAAGTGCACCATCCCCTGGGGTGAAGCCTCCCTCACCATCCAGTTGTCCAGATAAGGGTATAGATGGTGGCCCTCTAAGCGGAGGAGAGCCGCCACTGCGTTCATCAACTTCGTGAAGACACAAGGAACCAAGATCAGGCCTGAAAGCAGCACCTTTTACTGAAAGTGGTACGACATAATCGTGAACCGCAGAAACTTCCAATGCGGCTGGTAGATGGGGACATGCAGGTACGCATCCATGAGGTCTAGGGAACATATCCAGTCCCCTGCACACAGAGACTCTGCTATGTGTGCAGGAGTAATGATCTTGAAGTGTTTGAGCGGTAAAGACAGACTGGGAAATGACAGGTCCAGGACTACCCTCAGGCCAGCCTGGTTGTTCTTGGATACTGCAAACATCCTGGACTAGAAATGGGAGCCCCTGTCTGACTGAGGAACCGGTTCCACCGTCTGCATCTCCAAGAGCGAAAGACCTCCTGTAAAAGAGCCAGGGACCCAATCTGATGATGAGCAGGAGAGGATGGTAGAGGAAAAGGAAGAGAAGACTGAAGCCAGTGGAGACTATGGATAGGATCCAAGGGTTCTTGAAAAGACGCTTCCAGCTGTCTTGAAAAAGAGCCAGTAGGCCCCCTACTGGAGAGCTGTGTTCCCTGACCGTGACGTCACTATTTCTTGGCGTAGGAGGTGGTAGCAGAGGAGGGGAAGCAGAAACACTATGCAAAGTCTTCTGCAGTTTCCTCCTGTTGTTGATGGGCGACCTGTCAGGCTTCTGCGTACTGTGGTCCCAAAACCCCTTGAAGCAGGTGAAAGCGCTCGGTTTGAATTCGGTCCTGCCCTGAGACTGGGGGAAGGACTTCTGCCCTGGTTTTATCAGGATGGACAAGGATTTCGCGGTTTGAATAGAGGTTTTCTTCTCTTTGAACTCGTCATCGGTTGGCGAAGGAAAGAGGTCCACGCCCTCAAAGGGCAGATCTAGTATGCCCTCTTGCACGTCAGATGAAAATTCAGTGGCATGCATCCACTCTGTCCTTCTCATCTCGACACCCAGGCACAGCCCCCTGCTGGCTGTGTCAATGTGGGAGACCAAAGACTCCATGAGGTCCTGCACAACAGCCCGGGCATCAGCCAGACTGGCCTTGAAGTAGGCTTGCCTCTGAGGAGGGTGGTCAGGCAGAAACTCCCTGAGCTCCCGCTACAGCTTCTGGTTAGCCGCTGCTAAAAGGGCATCAACATTTGCCTGCCGTAGATGCTGTCCTGAAATTGCGTAACAGCATTTGCCCAAGGACTCACAGACATTGTCTTACTTGGAAAGACAACTGGAGGTGGCTCTGTGACTACTCAACTTCCGGGGCACCAGTGATCCTGGGATGAATATCGGTTTCTAAACCATCAATCTACCCCACAACTCTAGTACACCAGAAGAGATCCAAACAGATTGGAATTCAAGTGAATTATGAGACCTTCTTGCCCAATTATGGTAACGTGGACGGAACGGCAGGCTTATCTCTGCCAGGTCATTATTACCCAATGATAAAAGGGACTGTCCAGTCAAGGGTGTATACATATTTACTTTTATTTCTATTACAACAGACAGTTTTGGCACACTACACATACAACCACCCTTTAAAGGGACACAGAGGACAGACAGTTTCACGAGGGAAAGGGATGCACTCCGACAGGAGGGTAGTTGGTAAAGTAATCAGTCTTACAGTTCAAGGTTATTCGGTTCCAGCACCAAGGAGACAAAGGGCCGTAACTGTCTCTAGGGCCTTCTGTGCTGAAGACGGTCTTGGTGCTCGGCAGTGTCAAGGTGGTTGCAAGGCGCTTCCCAGCCCTTGAGACCGAGTTAGTGGTGGGAGACAGCTGCAGGTACCAGGCGGTAGGCCATTTGGCAAACAAGGCTGAACAGACGTCTGCAGGTTGTCTAGCGCGGCAGCTCAGGGCCAAGAATCACTGCCTCTGTGCTAGTTGGCAGATATGGAATGCTGGTCCATGTGGCTCGGACAGCTCGTGACTGCGGCGTGACAACAGTCAGCGGTGCAGCTGAATGTGGTTCGAGGACTCCATTGTCACAAAAATATCCTTAAAAGATGGACGCTGGATAATGCTTGTGTGGCACTTCTCCTAGCTTCTTTGCAGGGCTCGTATTGTCCTTAAAAGGCGGATGGCCCAAAGCTCAGGAGAGTGATTGTAGGCAACTGCCTTGTGCTTATTTCAGATGCTCTCCGGCACTTCCCACCTAGGAAACTTGCTGGCAGAACCTAGCAGGGCACACTGTGTTCTGGCTGGGTACCAGTTCTGGATCTGCTGGACGGGTCCTCTGAGTCCGGTATCTCACTCTGTTCCCTGGGAGATGTTATGGGGAGGGCTCTTGCTTCCCTCTTGGAACTTCTGGCCTTCCTTCACTGGTCGAAGATGTAAGTAGACTGTACCTTCAGCCCGGGTCCAAATGAGTCCTTCTTCTTACTCCTTTAGAAGTCATCGGATGATCTGCTAAGTGAGGGGTTCAGCCCTCTGAAAGCCAGTGATTGTTGAGGCCAAGCACACCTTAATGAACCAATCCTGGGTCCCGACCAACAATCTTCTGTTGCCCATGAGGTCAGGACCAGAGTGCTCTGCAACAGGACAGACAAGGGGTGACAAAATATCCCTAAGTCCCACCCATCTCCCCGTCTGTTGTAGATAAAAGTGTTTCTCTGGTTAACTAAGCTCTTTGTGACTCTTGATTAAAGCACAGGGTTCCCTTGAAGTATGTGGCGAGAGCAGACTTCTTGTCTCCCCCAAATCACATACTTCTCCCCTCTGAAAGGGCTCTGCTCTGCCTTCAAGCTTGTTACATTTTTCATTAATTCTTGTATTGTTAACAGGATGAAGTTCAATGAGCATTTGTTTAGAATGGCCTCCCACTTCTGTACAAATTATTTGCTTTCCTTACATAACATTGGTCTAAGGTTAATTCTTAGTCCTCTTGATATCTGTTTATTCTTGTAATATCGTCCCAAGGTAATTGGATGTGGTTTTCTGTTTATCTCCTTCCGGATCAAATATCCTAGTTGTTTAATACATTTAGATGGATCTGATGTGTTGGCTGTTATTGTGTTCCACGTCGAATCTCTGAACTGAATTAGGATTGCTTCACCTCTTCAGTCGAAAAAACAAGGAGGTCGAGCAGAGTTGAGCAGTCTTTGCAGGAGACACCCAGGCTGCCTCTCTCTCTCTCTCTCTCTCTGTGCTCCATTCTACAGTCTACCATTTTGTGGGAGGACCTACAAAACCTACCCAGCACTGCGGAGCGGTCGTGGAGTTCGAGCAGAGTTGAGCAGTCTTTGCAGGAGGCACCCAGGCTGCCTCTCTCTCTGTGCTCCATTCTACAGTCTACCATTTTGTGGGAGGACCTACAAAACATACCCAGCACCGCGGTGTGGTCGCGGAGTTCGAGCAGAGTTGAGCAGTCTTTGCAGGAGACACCCAGGCTGCCTCTCTCTCTATGCTCCATTCTACAGTCTACCATTTTGTGGGAGGACCTACAAAAACTACCCAGCACCGCGGAGCGGTCGCGGAGTTCGAGTAGAGTTGAGCAGTCTTTGCAGTCCTTGTCAGGACTGAAAGGCTGCAAAGAAATGAACCCGAAACCCGCGCATCCCTCGCCAGGAAGACCAACAACAGAGGTGGAAGAATCGGAAAAAATATGCCTGAGAAGTTCGCGCCCGGCTTCATTAATTCCCCAAATCCCCCAACCCACCTACCACTTAGCCACAAAACAAGCACCCAAAGCACGCTTACCAGCTCCATCAAACCCTGGCTCGAAATCCCCCACGAAACTCCTTCGTCTCCATCGCCCCAAGCGGGGGCTCTAGTGGGTGCTCAAACTGCATTTTCAACACCGCAGCACCAAAAAAAAGCCACATCACTGGCTAAAGACTTTCAAAACACCCAGCCGCCAGCATCGACTCAAACTTGCACAACAAAACACCATAATGCGGCCCCTCGGCCACAAACCTCAAAAGAACCAAACGCGGAGCCAAACGAAGACCCAGCCTCGCGTCAACTCCCCCCTGCTGAGAGCAGCCCATTGCAGCATGTCAAAGGACAGGCTGCGAGGGCCTTCTGTCTAACGGGAGGAGCAAACGCGGAAGAGTCCGCTCACAACAAAAACATGAGCGCCGCAGGAAATCGAGAAATCTCACCGGCAACCAGCACCATCTGTGAAGGAGGAGCGCAGAGGCTCCTACCAAGGTTGCAGTCGGCTCCGCCACTCGTGGAGGGGCCGGCTCGCAGCATTGTTGTGGCTATGGTTCACGTGTCGGAGGCCGTGGAGGAAGCAGCAGGAGCCGAGGGCTGGGAGAACTGCAGTGCGCCTTCCCTGCTCCCTGCTCCAACGCCCTCGCTGCCAGGAAGAGCGCCCCTAGCGGCGATCGACGGAACTCAACCAAACAGTGTTTGGGAAGAGATCGCTCCAGGCAAAAAAGTAACCCCTGAAACAGATCTAGCAGCAAGCACAAAAACTAACAGGACAAAAAAAGGTTTGGTACAGACTGCACACCAAACACAGAAAATCAAGCAGGCTAATGACAGCCAAGTAAAAAGAAAAACCCACAAAAACCGCAATCAGCAAAAAATGAAAAAAGGAAAACAGGACCCTTCAAATGAAGCATTACTAAAAACCACCTTCTGCAACTTCCTGAAAGACTTCTTTTCTAGACAAGGCAAACGAAAACACGAAATTCTCAATGAACTAACTGACGACGAGATACTGGAGGCACTAACAGACCCAGTGCCGGCACCAAAAGCCCGCAAAATGATTTTCAAGGACCTAGACTCCAAGGAAAAAATGACAGATATCACCAAACAAAGAAACCAGTCTAGTCAAAACTCAAACAGTACAAGACCAGACCCAACAACGCCAACTGTTAAACAAACAGATAAACTACCACCAAAAGTGTCAACCATAGACGTACAACTACTGCAATCCATCGACGCTCTGCCTCAAAAGGAAACCAAGTCACAGCTGGATGAGGAAGCATCCACCCAAGCAAACGGAAACCACTCAGAGGCAGAAATAGACACCAGCTCCCAAAACAAGCCGCCGGAATTTCAAACTTCCAAAAAAGCCACACATAAAGCAACAGAAGAAAAACAGGCCCCACCAGTTCCAGAAGCCGGAGTGGACTGGGAAATTTTGTCAACGCCCAGACCCTTGAGAACAAGCACCCTAACAAGGGACCAGAGAGGAAGTTATCGGCCACACAACCAGTCTCAAGAAAGATCAAGATCCGAACAGCCCCAAACATCACCGGCTAGATCCGGCAAAAAAAGCCTCCCTCAAACAATGGAAACTCCGCCGAGGAAACCAGACATGATGACCATAATGTCAGCTATAACCATAGCTCTAGCACCTTTCGGAAAACTTTATGAGACACTGAATGACACGCTAAAAGATAACACAACTTGAATTGCTCTCATGCATACGAAACTCATTTTCTTAGAAGGTTTCATTACGGCCAAGGAACAAGAAACAAAAAACAAAGATCAGACCCCTAGAGCTGAAAGGGGTGAACAAAAACATAATTCGACCGTAGAAACCCAAACAGAGCAACCACTATGCTCCCAGATCTTCAGTTTCCGAAGCACACCACTAGAAGAGCCCACAACAAAGAAAACCTTGGGAACCAAAAGAAAAGAAACACACAAGAAGAATCAGCCACTCAATCAACCTTATATAACAACAGACCCAACCACTCAAACCTCAAAAATAATACCTTGGCAGAAAAACACATACTGACCAAAGATCTAACCACAGACCGTGGCAGATCAGAAAAGACACCATTCACCAAACAGACTATTCTCATCAATCAGCAACCAAAGCCACTCGCTACTCATCAACAGAGACAACAACCTACTCAAAAATCGCCAAGATCAACAGAAGACTTCATGGCGGACACAAATTTAATGAACCTGACCACAGATTTAACGTCAGAACAAGACACTGAAGAGGTCTCAACAATCAGCATCGACTCCACACCACCAAAACCAATGCAACGAAAAAAAAAAAGACAAAATAGCTCAACATCACATCGTCATACCCACAGAGTGAGCTTGAGATACCCGAAAGGACCAAATTTCACCTCCCAAATAAAGCCAACCTCGCCGGTATCCCAAAAAAGACAAGGCCTATGATCAGACGAAAGAAGTACCGTCAAAAATAAAGATACCCACCATCCTGAAAGAAACATGACCAGGAGGTCAAAGGAAAGAACGCCTCTCCGCAGACCAAAAAGTCGATCTCAATCAGGAAAAAAAGCCCCTTGGAACAAGCCCAGAAAAGAATGGACCTCGCGCGTATCAAAGAAAAAAAAAGAAGAAAGTCGTCAGACAATAATCTTCAAAATAGAACAAACAGATCACAACCCTGAAGCAGTAATTCTAAACAGAGGAACGATAATGAAAATTTTCAGAAACATCAAGACCCTCAGACACCTGAGACCAGAAGACATTCCTCTAGTAGAACCATACCACAAAGCCCGCAAAGCAAAAGCATACATACACATAATAAAGAACGCAGGAATAAATCAGTCCAAAGAAACCGACACGGATCTACGACAAAGAGGCTATCTTCTGACGGAACACGGGGTAGACTACCAAACTCCTAACAGGCAGACCCGGTGCAGCCCGGACAACTCTCAGATACACCGCCTCGGAGCTAACAGAGAAGGTGATAACACCGCAGGAATCAACCCGCAAAAGGCATGCCATCTGACCCTGAGAACTAGACTAGCAGACAAAAAACAAACAGACCAACTACTGAAACAGAGAGAACCCAGAAAGAAAAACAACCACGCCGGCAACAAAACGACAGATGAAAAGATCTCTACATCAAGAAACAACCTTAAAGACAAAGAACAGGAAAAGACAACCGGATTCTCCCTTGGACCGATAAAACAGCAATGGTCCTGGTTTCCAAAAACAACCCCAAATAGGTCTACAAAATAGCAACGACCAACAAGAGCAGAGAAAGAACCACCTCCAGGTAAATCAACAAACCTGCTCTCAACGACAGCTACTCTGACAATGGCATCGTGGAACACACGAGGATTTAAACACCTGATGAGAACAGGGAAAACAAATCTAGGAGCCTTTGATATTCTAGCACTACATGAAACCTGGCTCACAACCTCGCCAGCTTTAGATGGCTACGAATTGACAACCACTTCACAGAACCATCTATCAGTTAAGGTGAAGTGGACCCGACAAAATCAGAAGACGAATAAAAGCTGGAAAACCCCGATCGTAATAATAACCATGTACTGGAACCCAGACAAAATCTCAGATGACGATTTTTTACGCATAATCGAAACAGAAATAGACGAGACACAAATAAACTCAGAAACCACTGAATTAATCATTTGCGGAGACCTGAATGCTAAATGTCCCGACAAAAGTTCTCACCTAACAGCACCCAATATCACGACAAGAGGAGACTCAAGAGGCAAAAAATGGTTAAAATTAATGGATTCCAGAAACCTCCACAACACGGCACAGCTGTCATCAACAAAACCCCAAATTCCAACCTGGGAAAGAGCATCCCAAGCGGGAACAGTTGATTATATATTTGCTTCAGAATGCATGCTAGACCTCATAACCTCTTTTGAGGTTTTACGCACAGAGGAAAGCGACCATAACATCCTCCAATAACATGGTCCACACAACGTCTGGACAAACACACAATGACGGAAGATGTGGAAGTATCAACCCAAGGCAACCGCTTACGACTGACTGCTGAAAGGATAGAAGATTTGACACAAAACTACAAAAAGAAACTTGACAAAGTACCTGACAGGCGCAAAATGGAACCAGACTACCAACCCCTGTTAATTCAATACCAGGTAAATCCTTCAACGCTTCAGAAAAAAGGCAAACCTCAAAGGCACCACCAGTACGACAAACAATTGGTAATTAGGTGCTGCGCACTAAGAAAACTAAAACGCCTTGCAGCAAAATCTAAATCGACACTTATGGAAAAAAGACTAAAAGAAGAAGTAGCAAAGTACAGAGCTTGGTTAAAATCCCACCGCATACAACTATACCAACAAGACTCAGAAGAAATGCTCAAAAAGGTAATGGGAAGAATCTCCAGAGACGTCTGGTCACTCATAAAAAAGACAGACAGCAACCATGCCAATAAGCTAGCCAATACAGTGAGTGAAGAAAGATGGATGATTCATTTCTCCACCCTATTCCAAAGCCCCAATGGCTTACATACACTAAACACCGCAAACGAAAACTCACACTGGGAAGACCTCTCTAACATAGAAGAAATAGAAGAAGTAATCCACAAACTAAAGTCAAGCCGTGCGCCAGGACCAAATGGAATAACAAACGTAGACTTGAAAAACAATACAAAAGAATGGGCTGAGTTTACAAGCCTTGTTTTCGAAACAGTAACAACCTCAAAATCGATACCTCGCTCATGGACAAGGGCCACGGTGGTCCTGATCTTTAAAAAGGGTGATAGAGCCGAACCTACCAACTACTGCCCTATCGCATTATTTGACACTATCGGGAAAATCTTTGGCTCGCTGCTGCTAAAAGGCTACCAAAGGTGGGCCATAAACTCACCCAGCTGGGATCCTTTCCAATCAGGCTTCACGAAGAACACTGGAACACAAGTAAACATCATGGTACTCAACATCATAAAGAACAAAACTCGTGGACAGCAAAGTAAGGTCTTCATAGCCTTTTTGGACCTAACACAGGCCTTTGACAAAATCAACCGTGACAGGCTATGGTCCAAACTAGAACAATTGAAATGCCCAACTCAATCACTAGAGGGTATAAAGGCACTGCACCGAGACATAACAATGAGGGTAAAACTAAACCACGCTGGAACCCTATCAAAAGAAATTGCAATTAGCAGAGGCGTAAAGCAAGGATGCCCGTTAGCCCCAGCACTTTTTACGGCTTTTCTTGGGGATTACAAAGACTCCGGAAAAGATCTCAGAAACTTCGCACCAAAACTGGGCGGCATCCCAATTCCAAGGCTCCTCTACGCAGATGATATTATACTCCTTGATCAAACCCCCGTTGGGCTGCAACACCAACTAAACAACTTAGCAAAATATATCTCAGAAAACAACCTCGAAATAAACAAGGAGAAAACAAAAATCTTGATCCTCGAGAAATCGGCTGCAAGAAAAAAAACACACCACTGGTCAATCGAGAATACCAAAATTGAAGTGGTAAAAGAGTTCAAATATCTTGGAGTACTTATTGACAGCTCAGGCAACGAAGCAAGAATGCAACACAATCTTTGGGAAAAGGCCAGAAAGCTCACAGCCCAGGGTCGAGCAATGGACAGGAAATTTGGCCGCTTCTCTTTGTTACCAACCATAAAGTTCTTCAAAGGTAAAGTGGTCCCAGCCCTGACATATGGGGGGAAGCCTTCCTGACAATCCCACAAGCCATCTGGGACAAGCTGGAGGGCAACTTTTAGCGAGAAGTAATGCGATTCCTTAAATCAACAGCGATCGCAGCAATCAGAAGAGAACTAGGACTATCCTCCATGAAAGCGACAGTGGACGCGAACGAAATGTCGTTATATAGGAAAATAATCATGCCAGACGCACCTAGTCAATACAAACTGATTAATCAAGAAATCCAAAGAGGAAACTGCAAATTACTATCTGCCTGGGCGACAAAAAAGGAAAATACCCTGAAAGAACTTGGTTTCACCAAAGAAGAGCTTTTCCTCACCCCCACCAAAATCAAAAAGAAAATGGATCTACAAGATTGGATACTTACGCAAGAAAAAGCAGCATCCAACATACTCCTTGCCCATTTGTTGCAACACACCAAAAAATGGAACCACCACCCACTAATAGTTAGAAGATTCCCTGACAAAACCCTAAGGCATTCTTTCTTAAGGGCACGACTAAACCTCTTACCAACCAACGAAATCAGAGCATTGAGAGGTCTGACCAACACGAGAACCTGCAGATTGTGCAAAGATCCCACACAAATTGAAACAATACGCCAACTTCTAACACACTGCACAAAAACAACCGACCTAAGGCAAGCCTTTTTACTCCCGTTATTAAAGCCATTTGACTTACGAGAACAGGAAGTCTGGTGGAACCGACTCATAAGTGGAAACAAAACCTCGTGGACAATTGCAACAGCAAAGATCATAGACGCAGCTCTGGCAAAATGCCTTAAAGAAGAAAACCTAATAGGTGAACAACCTCATACTGACACACAGCACCTGTAAGTCAAATGTTTACATCCGTAGAGCAACAAGCATCCAGCATCAAAGAATGAAGAGCTTCCTCTCGTATAGACTTTGCAGCATTTTGTAAAATCAAAGAAATTTGATAAACACAAAAAAAAGAGTATTTGCTCTGATATTAATTAATGATTCAATATCATCAAATAATATTGTTAATCTGTGACTCCACCCCCTGTGTGTGTACCACAAGGAGAAAGAGTCAGGAGATAATGGGTGTGCACCACTTTGAATTAATTCTGTAGTTTTTATATACATGGTTGAGGAAATCGCAGCATACCTTGAGGCCATTATCTCCTTAACTAGCTTCAAGTTGACAGATTGCGTAGCAAAGGGGTGTAATCCCCGCCTTTACTGATGTCTGTCCAGCAACCAAGCCCCCTCAGCAGGCTTGGCTCAATTATCTCTCCTTAGTACGCACTGCCACCAGCCGGATCAGACAAAGGGAAAGCAGATCCATGGAGCCTTTGATATTTCAATGAGGCTGTCCTTGGCTGGAGGAAGGTGTGCCTTCCCCCTTCTTGAGATGCTTTGATGTACCCAGGGCTGTCACATTCCTGCTGAATATGACAGGGGCAGACAGTGCCTGTAGGCTGTGTCTTCCGGGAGTACACGTGACTATGCGTTTCGTGCGGGAAGCAGATAAAATGTGTATGGAATGGCCTCACACATTTTTCAGAGGCTGATCTCCCATCGTGATTTTCATTTATTAAAACATAGAAAAGCCCAGGGCAAGTGCACTCTCCCCGTGCGGATGGTCGATTTCCTCACAGGCTCGTCAGGAGGAAGACGGTGAAGACGATGGTTAGAATAGAGGGAGGCTGCAGCTACCACTGAAGAATGTGGCTGAGAATGGGAGACCAGGAGGATTGGCTCCCGTCCGTCAGCCTGAACCTGCTGTCCAACTTCTTGTTAATCTCGGCGTTGGGCCTGGGCATCTCCCAGACCTTTCTCGCCACCTGCAAGACATCCTTCTGGGGAGGGATGCCAGACCTGATTGTGGTGTGCCTGCCTAAAACCTCTGCTAGCACTCTGGACTCCTGGGGAGCTTCTTCGGGCAGAGGGACCTTCAAAAACTGTGCCAGGCCCGGAAGGCGATCATGAAAGGCCTTAACGGATGCCATGGTTTCATCGTCCTCGGCGTCATCATCATCGTCGTTCCCCTCCTTTTTTTTACAGACTGAGGGAAGTCCAGACCCTGGGACACAGGTGTCGGTGGGGTCCCTCCTAGGTCGAGAGCTGAAGACAAGGCCAACAGCTGTGGAGGGGGAGGCGTTGGTTATACAGGAGGAGGTTCAGGGAATCGGAACAACCGATAGGGCCTGGACTGGGGGAGGGACAGGCACTGACTCCGGTAGCACTAGAGAAACAGGCGGAGTCCCCTGAGGAGGAGGACAGGGATGCACCACCTGATGGATCACCTCCTTCACTATATCCTTCACGAGCCATGTCATCTGAGGGGAACGCATGAGGAGGGGGAAGTGCTCAAAGAAGCAATCCTCAGTAGTCACCGGATCCCTAGAGGCCCGGCCCTCTAAAGCGCTTGGCCACCACTCCAAAGCCACTGAGGTGCTTGAGGCGTGGTGCCGAAAGGCTGCAATGGGCAGATGTACCCCTGAGAGACCAGAAGCCTGCACCATGCAGTCCGCCTCCACCAATAAAGTTGTATGCATTTGTTGTTATTGGCATGAATTCTTTGGAAAGTGTACAATATATTTGTATTGATTGTGCAAGGCTGATTGTTATTGGGAGGATATTTTTAAGCGTTTTGTACATTATGAAATCACTTTCATAATGATTTGTTTTTTAAATGCATGATTTAATGTTTGAAGTGTAAGGTTTGATCTAAATAGAATCACTTGAATAAAAAAAGGCTGTCTCCAATTACCGCAAAGTAAAGGCAAAATGAAGACTGGAGGAGGTATTACACTTGAGATAGGGAAGCTGGAGATGTCTGTTTGCTTGCACCTGGAATCTAGTGAAACATTCCTAGTAACCTCTGCGTGTCCCTCAAGGCTCCTGCCTCTCGCTCACACTTTATAATACCCATACTAAGCCAAGATTTGTCCTCCTTGATGGCAGCGGCATCATTTACAGCAACTTTGCGGATGATACTCAGATTCTCAACCCGATCTCTGGTAACTATGACAGTGATTCCCTTAAAATTAATGAAGTCTATAGCACCATCTAAAACTGGATGGCTTCTCATAATATTTGTCTGAATGATGGGAAAACTCATTGTCATCGGAACCCCTCAGAGGATCAGACACCTTGACTATTCTCTTCATTCTGCATTGACAGTACTCCCATTCCAGTGATAAAACATAAAAACCTTAGGGGTCTACCTCGAAGCCGATCTTAATATGAAAAGACAGATCAATGCCCTTGCTTCCTCCACTGCCTACACACCCAGACTTATTTCCCTGTGCAGGCAGTTCCTCTCACTGAGCAACTGCATCACGCTACCACGTACGGAATTCCTCTCCAAACTCCATTACTGCAATGTCTTGCTTATGGACACCTCCAAAGCCAACGCGCTAAAGTTTCAACTGCTCCAGAATAAAGGGATGCACGCTGCCCTCAGCCTGAAACGGTCGGACCACATTTAATGGCATATAGGGAGGGCAAGGGCATCATGAACACGCTTTGGGAAATGCTCCTGTGCACTATAGGTGATCTGGATAATTTAATGAATTATCAAATAAAAAATGATTGCAAACTGTGTTTTTACAGACAGTATGCTGTAAAATACACAATTTTAACCTAATATTTTTTAAAAAAGTCTTGGGGTAGAACCCTCAGATCCTGCCCTGCTTGGGTGGGGCACTCTTGATTTTTGAAGCTTTCCACGATAAGTTGCTCGGACACATTTATTGCAAATGTTTGCACTCCTTAAACAAAGGACTGGCCTCCACTGCCTTGAAGTTAATTTCTGTCAAACATATTCTGTGCCATACACGAAAGAGCTGAAAGCAGGTCAAGAGATGTCTGTGATTATTGAACACCTTTTTAAAAGCCTGTCTTTGGTTTACAAATACATGCTTAAAGTGACATGGCCTTTACGTCATGGCATTTTCTCAGATTTTATCTGGAAAGAGTAAAGCAAAAAAGTTTGGCCCCATCTGTGAATGTGTGAATGCGTGTATAACCACTGCACAGACAAAGCGATCCAAGGAATGTGTGGCACGGCGATTAGCAGGGGAAATGCGTAGTGTCCTCTACATAGGAGAACAGAGAATTGCGGTCAACAGTGGACCTGAAGCCCAACATGACCACTATTAAGATTTCTTTGCCAGGGCCAGAGAGAGGCACCCCCTAGGGGAGGGGGCCATTTCATTGGAAATGGTGAACATGCACAGACAATGGCACTATCTAGAGGTGTTAGATTAGCAGAGTCACGTTGCTGTCTGAGTCAATGGGGGTCATTACCACCTGGGTGCAAAGGGATCCGGGCACCGGTAATGACACCGGTGCCGGTAATCCCTTTGCGCCCTATTCCGTGGTCCCTTTGCGGGTCTTTCCCTTAACGCCTGCTTGCAGCAGGCGTTAAGGACGGGATCCGCAAAGGGATACTGGGGTCAATAACGGTACCGCAATTTGCGGTACCGTTATTGCCGCCTTCCCATTGAGCCCTATGGGGGCTTAAATGGGAATGGGGAATGGCTTTTAAAATGAGGACTTACTGGTCCTGCAAAGCTCGGAATGGACCGGTAAATCCCCATGCCGCCACGTCGGTGGCGTACCGGTATTGGTGCTAGTCAACTAGCACCAACCTCGGAATGAGGGCCAATGTCCACCATCTACACATGGGAGTCAATATAGTGATAACCTGCAGGCACTATATACTGAAGGAGGTCACAGACAAGTCGCCCTTGGCAGCCAGTGTGGACAGCGAGCTTGCAGTGACAGCGCTTGCTGTTCTTGACCGTGGCAGAAGACCAACATAGATGATGCAGATTAATACAACCTGCAAACTGTCCTTGGGGAGAAAGAGTGAAACAAGAGAAAGAATAAGCAGAGCACCTGTGGTGCCTTGCAGTGTGCTTGATGCACCTGTCACAGTGTGGACGCTTCCCTCTAGACCCCTACAGCCAACACATCCAGGCTGCCTCCTTCTCGTCGGTTCCCGGCTCATCCTGACAAATGACAAATCACACTCATCATCTCTTGTTCGCCCTTCAGCCAGCCCCGACTCCCAATACAGATGTTTTTCCTGATGATTGATCGTTACCACTTCTTGCTATGAAGGCCGACGACGGAGGGGGGCGGGAGTAGGAGGCATTGGCAGCTAAGCAGGCAGCAGACTCATACTATGGTAAAGGCGACTGACCTTTCCCATCGCGCCTTGGCAATAGTGAGAGCAAGAAGACGTGCCTCTCTGCATTCCACTAAAGAGAAAGAAGCAGAGCCCCCCTTTCACCAGAAAGCAGGGTACGGGGAGGGGTTGCACTAACACCTCGGGTCTCACTTTGGTTGCTCATTGTCTCTTTCTTGTGGGAAGCAACGCACAATTAAAAGACTGATGTGGCCAAGGACGTCATTTCACCAAAATGCCAGGCGTAGCGGAAGTGGCATCACATGACCCTGACCCTTGACATCCGATGACATCCCTGGAAGTGATGTCATTGACCCAGGCCCCAAGTGACATCACAGGAAGTGATGGCACATGCCCTTCAGATGCATCTAACACCCGTGTTTCCAGGCACCCTCATTTCAGCCCGATGTAAGAACCGAGGCACAGAGGGAGGGGTGATTTGTCCATTATGACACATTTGGGGAATGTCATTTCCCAGATTCGACATGGGGCCTATACTTAAAACATGCATAATGCAGTAATTGTAACAGGGTGACCAAAATCTCTAACACATACTACAGGTACAGTATGAAACATCTATAGGTCAATGGACACAGAAGTACCCGTTATCTGTGGCATTGATGTGGTAAACAAGTCAACAAAAGCACTGACCTGGAGAGGTGTGCACTGTCTCTTTACTCAGGCGCAAAATGCTGCACGAGCAAGGCCTGAAAATTAAATCATTGACCAGGATTTAGTATCAAGAAGGTTCCCTGGTCAGAAATGTATCTATGAGTCAGCCACCACTACGATAGAAGAAACCTATTGTGCGGGTGTAACCTGGGGCCACCTGCCTGCATGTACATTTATCTTTAAGTTATGTGATAACCGGAACTCCGAAGGTCTGCCATACACTATTCTTACCATCCCAGCAGTTGTCAGATCTTTTCCGCTCTTCAGAAATCTGGCCTTTCTGAAATCTAAATGTCCACCACCGGGAAGGAGGCAAACTAGAGGGCAGGAGATTTGAGTAGGGTCAGTCATACCCCCTGAAGCTCTCCAGCCCCGTCAGCTTTAGAAAGGCACTAGTCTGTCGTTAAACTTCACAATATGCCCATATGTCAGCCCTCAAACGTGAGACCAGGCAGCGTCTAAATGCATCCATCTGGACATGGCCCTCAAAATGCCCCCAACCAGTCTTGACCTCTGGGTTGATAAAGTCACCTGCATTCTCATCCAAGATTAGGTGTATTTACCAGGCCATACCTGTTTTCCGTCCATTAGTGCAAATTAAATCATTAACTATGGCACGAAGGCGGATTCTCAGGGGCAGCCTCACCTGCAGGATGGAAAGTGCTGGTGTCTCTGCGGCGCAGAAGAGCAGGAAGGAAAAGTGGCCTGCCACAGCAAGCTCTTTAAATCTGCCAGGCTTCCTGGTTAGCCAGTGGCCAATCGGGGAAGGTGGAAGGTGTGAACAGGGCGGCGAGGGGAGTGAGGGTGAAGGGAACAAAGACAGGTGCTGGGGCAGGGGGAAAGCACTCACAGTGCTAATTAAATAATTAAATATGGCAAGATAATGGTAGCGGGAATGCCTCTCTGATGAGCAAAATGTATGTAGGCTCAGAAAGTACCGTTATAGTGCTTCAATGAATCAAAAATAATGGAAGTGACCTATATGAGAAAATATGTAGAATGGTGGAACTAAAATGCCACCCATATGGATTGGCCGGTGGTATTAAAGCACCATATATGAAACAAAGACTTCTTCTGCCTTCACAATGGCTATTATTGCCTCCCTCAGTGCTGCTAAAGTGATACCGTTGAGTCAAAACTAGGAAAAATAATAACAAATAAAAGCCATGGTCAAGTCTTTTAGTTAAATGTTTTTTACCATGAAAATCTCAGCCACCCCTTACCACATTGTGCATGAGGCCCCAACATTTGGTGTTACGCCATTCATTCTACTGATTTGAATTTCCACAATTGTGTAGAATGGAACACAGCACGCATCGCTCGCATTTCTCCTGACGCTGCAGTGAAGCAGCAATTCTTTACCCCTTACACTTTAACTCTAGGAAATGTTTCTGGTTAGAGAAGAGAACATGCATCCCACAGAGTCTTGCTTTGAAGTGTATAAAACAGACCTTTTTCCGAAAAGGAGTGAGAAACAAAGAGGACCTCACGGGAGTTAAGTAGCTTGACATGTTGCTTTTATTTATTTTCCCTGCCATCCCTGGATTCTCCTATTCATCTTCCTCCTCTAAACACCCCCACAATGCACGCGTGGTAGCTCCTAATAATTACGTCAGCTTCATTTTTGTTGAACTCTTACCAACGGGATGTGACGTGTAGTTTCCAGCTCAAACAAACAACATTAATAATCTGGATGTTTAGATTGTGCGGCCTCACTGCTTCGCGTTTGAAAACTGCCAAACATGTCAACAATTCACAGCATAAACAGATTTTCAAAAAGGGATAACCCGAGGAACAGGAATTAACATAATGCGTACTCTGTGCACAATACAAAGGTTGCACCTTTTATACAAATGCAGGTATTGAAGAGAAGGCTATTAAACTAAACAAAAAGCATATCCTTATTATCCACAGTAGGATGTTGGAGGGGAGACATAGATGGGTGATTTTATTTTTTTAAAGGATTTAATCATGCTGTAGCTTTATTAAGGAGAGGCTAAAAAGTCTGTTATTTACCATGATGGAAAAGACTAGAGTCACAATGTTCACCGACCACACTGGGCAGAAGCAGGAGAATATGGCCAGAATTAGGTAATCTGTGAGTCTCTTCTGCTCCTGGGCATTGGTGGTGGCTGTGGAGGATGCCCTGGCCAGACTGACCCTGGAGGGCGACAGCAGCGCTGACTTAAGCTGCCCGGCAGACATAAGGCCTCATTACGAGTCAGGGGGTAGCCGTGCCCGTAAAACCTGCAGGCTGCCGCCAGACTCGTGTATTTTTCTGGTGCCTGGCTTCACGGAAACGCCGGGGGATTACGACCCCGGTGTTCCTGGAAGTCAGGCACGGAAACATGTTAATCCCCATTCCCATTGAGTCCGGTAGGACTCAATGAGAATGGGGATGATGGAAGAACCCCCACTTTTAATAATGGTGCCGGTGCTTCCATGAAAGTCTGCCATTGGCTGCCGTCCCACCCGCCAGCCGCCCGCAGACTTGGAGTGTGCTGGTCCGTTAACAGCAGTGCCGGTAGGCTTACCGGCACTGTTGTTACCGAACCGGCACAGTCGTAATGAGGCCCATTGACTAATAAGGCATGCCGTGGCCATTCCAGTCCATGTCCACAGACTTCTCGCTGGATGTGGTGACCGCGAAGGATTTCTTCAGTGCTGGTTAGAAGTTTCTCTGGCTCTTGCGAGTGAGTGGGCTGAGCATTGGCACACTCACTCAGGGATTTGTCAAAGTGGCCATTGGTGTTGATAGCCATTCTGGGTTTTTTATGGAGGGGCCTAGCTGGCAACCCTTTTTAAGAAGTAATCGCTCAAGACAGGTGCTAGTTTTCCATCCCAGGCCAGCAAGTATGTAAAGAAGCAGAGCTTAGGAGCCCTAAATCTGCCTTGTGCTCGGAACGCTGTAGATAGTTTGCCCATTAGAAGAAAAAGTCTGAAGATACCCTGCTTCCTGTGGGGTTAATGACCAAAGGGGTGAGAGCAAAAGCTTCTGTTAAATACGTATCTTCTACATCAGCTGGAGCACGTGTGTGTGCCCCTCGCCTCCTATGCGTGATTGCTGCTAACATGCTGGTCCACCAAAGTCGGGCAGCACTGCTAGAGGAAGCTGAGTGGAACAGTCCAGACAGGGTAAAAGTTAAAACCAACTCCAGACCAAGGTTCAACATTGCTTATACTGCTGAAATACTCATACGTGGAAAACCCTACACCTCCCCCACACCCATCCCCTGCTGCCCCTGTTAGGGTTTAAATGCATTTTACGTTTGTGAAGCTTTTAATTTCGAGAAACATACACATGTACCCCTACTCTGCAGCTTCTGTTTAAAAAAGAAAAAAAAGCATTTTTTTGTTTAGCGGTAGCAAGGGAGACCACAGGGGTCGCAAGTGCGACCCCTGGCGACCCCCAAATTACGTCCCTGGATGTGGCTATGAGGGTTGGCAATATTTGCTATGACCACTCTTCAATTTATGTTGTGCTGACAGTGGGGCGGGTTAAAGGAGATTTGGCAGGATTGGTGGACCCTACATGTGCCTCGACAACACTCAGGATTTACAGAAATGGGCTTACTCCTGGACAATGGGAATTCACGACTCCAGTGGAGACCTTATGGCAGTTATGGCAGTAGTGAGCCACTTAAAAGCTAAGCCAGAGTTACAGGGAAATGCCAACCTAATGAGAAGATACCAAAACAATAATCAAATAAGAGGTGATATTACTGCAGGTTCACATCAGTCTGTACAATGGGGTATTCAGAAAAAATTCGACACTATTCCAACCTAACAGGGTCGTTATAGTTGAAGGACACTGACTAACCAATGAGATGGACTGGTAAATAGTGAGCCTTAGTCACAGAACTGAACTATAGCACATAAGGGAATCCTCGGAAGTGACCATATGACCTGGAGTAAATTGTTTATGGAAGTGATATCTGCGACCCGCACGTAAATCAATGTCAGTGCTATATTCCAAATCTGATTATAAAATGTGTTGCCTGTTAAATAACATGCATAGTAAACCTGCTGCCACGTAGCTAAATATTTTTTCATTGTATGCAGAATGTATATTTATACACTGAAAAAACCCAAGTTAAGGTACATTTAAATTGCACAGATGTAACCTCTTTTTGTGTTTTAATCTCATTTATAACTCGCTTTTATAAAAAAAAACGTTTTCCCCATAACCACGCTTATATTTGCAATGTACTATAAATAACCCTGGTAATACTTAAAAGTCCGGAAATAACCACAGTTATTTTCGTGTGACGCATTTTCATTCCTGGTCTAAGTTTTCTACAATAACGCTGGTTATCCCCAGTAGAACCAAGGGTTATGCCGAAAAACGTTTAAGCTCTTTATAAACGAGAACAATAAATACATATTTTGCGTGTATTTGCTCTCTACCTGGATTTAATTCCAAGTTTAAAAGTGCCAAATATGAAGTGTGTTTGGCCTCTCTGTTCTCTTTAATAACCATGAATTCCCAGTTGCGCCTACCAAAAACTAGCTATTTATGTATCAAATGGGTGGAAAGTCCTCAGTACCTTTCTGACTGTATCTCAGTTTAGTCACCATCTCGTTCCCTCAATCCTCCTATTCGTCTAATCTTGCTTCCGCTCTTTTTCCTTACTCGCCCTGGTGACCTGGAAACTGCTGCCCATAACCCTAATGGGTAGCACGGGACCAGAGCCCCCAATAATCAAAACAGATGGATCTGGATGTAAGGATGCACCTATTCCCCAACATTTTCCACGTGAACAAATGCAACTTTGGAAAAAACAATATAACACCAGGACAGGTAAACAAACCCAGTAAAAACCCTTGATGTGCGATGTTAGAGGTGCCACAGCAGGAAGCGAGTACCTGTCCAATTAGTGGAGGCCTCCTTTTATCCCCATTCCCGCCATCGCACCCCTGACGCCTACCCCGAAAACACCTGTGAAAACACAACCCCATCTTCTTTTGACCCTTCGCCTCCCCTCAAAACCCCTGTGCCACGAGTCAGCGCCGGAAGTCGTTGGGGTGACTCGGAACCACAAGGGAACAGGAAGGGCGTAGCAGCATACAAGTCGTAGCGGCTGGCCACTCACCTTCTTGTAAACCTTCCCGCAAGCCCCTGGAAATTCCGTCGGGCTTATTGCCAAAGCCAGCCCAACTGTGGATCTCTTTAAAGCTTGGCTTAAACTTCACTTGCTTGCTAAAGAGGGAGTTTGCCCTGTCCTCTCCCCCGTCCTCCCTACTGGACCCATCACGGCCTTCAGTGTCACTTAATAATGTAATGTAATTTTGTATATTTAATTAGTACCACTCTTTAGTTTGAAGCACGTGCCCCCTTGGGTTAATGTTACCTTTGCAAGTCACCTCTTATCTCACATACATTTTGTTTCTGTTTGATTTTACCCTGGTATATGTCCTAACTTTTTATACCCTGCTAAACTGGCTCACTGCTTGTTCTCATCTTTATGCTATTGTAGACAGCGCTGGTCAATGGGCCGGCCCTGGCCGGGTCTGAGATCTGCCATCAGATGTCCCCCTGGATCTCAGGCCCGTCTTGCCTCAGCCCTGGCCTTAGAGGTGGACGAGCTCGGAGGGGCTCAGGCTGGCCCCTCATCTCGGGACAGCGTATGCTTTTCATAAAATAATAAAAATGGGTGGTGTTTTTTTAAAGCCGTACTGTTCGATGCAGTTATGTGTGAAGAAGTATTAATGCAGGAGCAACACTAAAGCCGAAATGAAATTGTTTTATGGAAATCACTTTACAAAGCCAACCCATAGGGTTATGGCTGCAACATTAACCATCGACCATCCAATGCAGTTCGTTTACTGACCTGGAACAAGTTCCTGTGTGAAGCAGGGGAAATAGCGACTGAACAAACCTAGATGATTTTCCTAAAATATTCTCCTGGCCCCAGAACCTGTCGATCTGGGAAATGATAGCACTCAGGATGCAAGCAATGTCAGCCCATGAATCGGGCGTCACAGTTTAGCGGCCATGTCCAGAGATGGCCAGTCTGGCTATAGGATCCACACCCGTGTCCACAAGCACACGAGAGAATCCACAGCCAGTTACAAGTAGCAGGACCGCACCGGCCACAGTCCCCAGCACAGCCCCTCTCCACACTTTCACGCAATGGACGAGTACCCGAACCGTTAGTCTTCCTCTCTGCTTGCCTTCCTGCCTAATGTTTTTGAAAGTTTCCACGCCTTCAGGTACGGTTCCTATTGCAGCCAAAAAACCGCGGCTCAGCCTGGCATGTTCTGGGCCGGGGTTAACTCCCGCAGCAAGGCGAGCCATCAGCGACCCCATCCCCCACATCTCTGCCGCTTTCATATTCATCTTCCTGGCCATAGATAGCCCCATTTGGTAAAGTAAACAAGAATGTACAAAAACAGTAGGCAGTGCTTTAAATGGAAAAAGGAGTGCAGGTACCCCCACTATTCTAGGGTTTAAGTGGACCGGGGCTCAGACACATTAAAGTCCAAACAGTGATCTGGTGCTGGGCCCCTGCCAGGTCTCCCTTTAGATCTACCGATTTCTATTAATTGTACTGTCTCTGTTCAGTCATGTTGTTCTCTACTTAAATAATAATAATAATAACTTGTCTCACTTTCTATGTGTGTCCCACACTTTGTGTCTATATGTTCCCAACCAACCACTGTGCCAAACATATGTCACCCTCTCATTTACTCTGTGTAGGTCCCTTTTTTCTGTGATTCAGCCTTGGGACCCTGGCACACCGAAACATCAGTATATGTATATACTGCACAATGTATACTATATTCAAATCCTGAATACAGATTGCAAGTGTCCCAGTCCCCTCACAGCTCTTTTTTCTAGGACCCCAGCCCCCTTGCACCACTTTTCCCCAGGGGGATGAGGAGGAGGGTAGATGATGGGAGTGCAAGTGAGTCCTGAATATTTGCCCAGGATGTGGCAAGAGAGCTTGCAATCCTGGAGACTGGAGCAGCTATTTTCCCTGATTGTGGTCCTGTGCTGATTTTCAGGGCACAAGGAAAGGATACTTATGGGTGGACAGTGTTGCTTTTTTTCAGAGGGCAGATGCAGCCGCCCTGGTGTTTTGAGGTTGGCAAGCTTGCTCAAGTGTTGGCTACCAGGATTTCACCCAGCTTGTCACATTCTCAGTGTTGACAAGACGACATCAAAGCACGTCTCATATTTGGATATTTTTTTTCCAGGGAATATTGCACTATAGATTGCTAGGTTTAAAAGGTGAGCACGTTTTATACCTTGCCAGTGTAGTTATTGGAAAGAAGCAGCATGAAAGAAATAGCACCATTATTAAACTATTATTTTGAATATTTCCTTTGAGCGGAGTTCAACGGCCAGCTCTCCCCCATCTGAACTCTGCCTCCTCAGAACTGTGCCCCACCCCAGCCCTTGTGGAACCCCCCTTTACATTTTTCTCATTTCCACCACTGATGGTAGAGGCACCCTTGTGGGAATGGTTTCCCCATCTGTAAATGTGTCAATGTAAGTCAATTCAGGTCGAAATTGCCATCCCGTTTCTTCAAATGAATCCAAAAATATAGGTAAAAGGGGTTGGAATGCAACTAACCCTCTACAGGAATGGTAGCAGCACTTCGAAATATATGAATACTAACAGCAGAGGTTCTTGGACACTGCACTTTATCACAGCTCGAACGCTGGACAAAGTTATTTTAATATTGATGTGGGTTAACTGAGGTTTCGCACAGGGCGGGTTGTTTTATTTAGATGCTCATTTTTCTCTTTGTAATGTATTTTATTAATGATTAAATAATGTATTATGAAATTATGTAAGCACTTTCTTAATTATCGATGGCGTTTGGATAATTGTCTGCGCATTTATAATGATCTATGCTGTACAGTTTTGAAGGATTTGAGAGATCACAAATAAGCTACTGATGATGATGATAAATAAACATACTGCATATATAAATATCATAGAAGGAAAGTGTCTTTTCAGACTAATGAAATGGTAAATTGCTTAACTGTTAACAAGGTCATCAATCGGCCCCCAGACTATACCCTCTTTGTCAGTTGGCTGCAGGAACCATAAAACAAGACAGACTTGTAGGTAGAGTGTATTAAGTTCACTTTAACTCAACCTGCGACTTCAGTTGGGCTCTCCCAGCAGAGCTGCTGCAGAGTAGTGGAGGCAGCTTTTGGTGCCATGTGCGATGGGGTGGGGGGATAATAGGTTGCCAGCGGGAGGCTGGGCAGCGCACTGGAGACCAGGGATTGACCCCCCCTGGCTCCGCCCCAGGGTGGGCAGTCACTGCTGGGGCACTTTTTGTTGAGTATATTTGGTTCCTTGCTATCACACACTGACTATCCATGCGCTTTAAATATGTACTGCAATATATATATATATATATAAATGCTGAGACTGCAGTTATCGGGTAATCACAATAAGACTTTTTCTTTTCTATAGAGCTTCATGCCAGGTGGTTTGTTCCCACTTCTAAGAGCTATATTAATAGGGGCAATTATCACCCAGCTAAATGGTGCTTCATTTATCCACATCGAAATGACGAAGGGCTGAGTCAGCCCCACCGGAGTCTAAACCTGTAACTTGAAGTAGAGCGGGGGTCTGTTTCATGACTTTATTTTTATTGGTTACTACCTGATATCGCCAGCGTTGCCCGGGCATTCATTCCTTCATAGGTACAGGTAATGCTGCAAAATTTGGTTCAGATTGGTGAAATAGTGTAGAATTGTATAAGGAACAAAGCTTCGGCAAGCCACAAACCCACAAACAAATATTGACTTTTGCTGAAATCTGGGGAAAAGGGTGGGGTGTCCAAATGTCATGTAGCCAGTAATGTCCGGAGGGTCTTAACAGTTGACTGTGCAAAATTTGGTGCAGATTGGTGAAACGGCATGCAATTGTATCGGGAACATATGCAAAGCTACAAAATTACACACACATTTTCCCTTTTGCTGAAATCCAAGGAAAGGGGTGGGGTGTCCAAATGTCATGCAGTCAGTAATGTCCTGAGGGCCTTAACAGGTGACTGTACAAAATGTGGTGCATGTTGGTGAAACGGTGTGAAAGAACATACAAAGTCACAAACATACAGACTTTTGCTGACATCCAGGAAAAGGGTGGGGTGTCCAAAAGTAATGTAGCCAGTAATGTCTGGAGGGTCCTAACGGGTTACTGTGCAAAATGTAGTGCAGAGTGGTGAAACGGTGTGAAATTGTATAGGGAACATATGCAAAGCTACAAGCCCACACCCACTTCTTCACTTTTTCTGAAATCTGGGGAAATGGGTCAAAATGTGGTGCAGATTGGTGAAACGGTGTGGAACTGTATAGGGAACATACGTTTTGCCACAAACCCCCACATTTTCACTTTTAGATTTATAGATTTGTACAGAGCCAACCATGCAACACAAGTCATGTAAGGGCACGTCTGAAGCAAGCATTTCAGGGTCCGGCAAAGGGGCATGGACGGCCTGTGTGACTTCACTGGACTTCACACCTGTTAGGCCTCACAACCTCCTATTGCCCTCAAAGTCATCATAAGAAGCATGCTGCCAGCATCATGTCAATGATACACACCAGTGTCCTTCATTGGCGAGAATGGATCATTTAAGTGACAGTTGTCTGGGACAAGACCCACTAATAAGTATACATTTATATTTATCTATTTATATTTGAATTTATTAAGATGACAGTGTTTTAACCAGAAACACAAAAATGACAAGAGTCTTCTGGGAAATCCTGCAGTAGATGCCTTACATTAGAGGGAAATGTGATGAACAGCTGACCAGGTGATAGTGGGCAGACAGTGATCCAAAAGGAGGATGCCCATATACCGGGGTACACGCCTGCATAGAGTGGTGTCAGACACAGGGCTGTCAAGGAGAAGGGGCGATGTGATCTAGAGGTTGCACGTTTTACAGGAGCAATGTTTTGTGGTGTTTTTCAATTTTGGTATTGAGTTCTTTCAGTGAGGGGGACCGAACAAGAAGAAGCGGAAGCAAGAGGATGGGCGGCTCAGGAACAGTGAGATTAAGGAGGTTGTTAAAGCAGCGGTTGTGGGAAGTAGAGTAGCCTGGTGAGCCATGAATGGATTTGTAGATAAGCAAATTAAATTTGATGAGGGAACAAGTTTTCATTGAGAGCCATCCAGCATGGATAGGGTTTTGGAAAGTGGGAGAAGAGCGTAAGAGATTATAGAGGGTAAGTGTGGTAAAGTGGAGTCTTTTTTCCAAGGGAGAGAAGCAGCAGATGGGGAGGCCGAGGAGGAGGCCAGCAGAGTAGTCAGGGAGACTGAGAACCAGCGTCAGCATAAGGTTTCTGATGGAATGGTAGGTAAGGAGAGGAGAGATGTTCCTGATACTGTGCAAGTTCATCACAGCAGCAGTTGTGGAATCAGTGATAAAGTTGTGGAGATTGAGACTGCTGTCCTATAGGACCCCAACGTGGTGTGACTTGAGGAAGGGGGGTGGTGGTCAGGGGCAAATGATATGGGTGGAGGAAGGGGAGAGGAGAAGGGCTGGAGGCCAGGACCTAAATGGCTTCGGGCTTGGAGGAGTTAAGCATGAGGAAACAAAGTGCCATCCAGTGAAGACTTGCTGAGAGGCTATCAGAGTTGTGTAAAGAGAGATCAGGAGTGAGAGAATGGAAGGAGAAGAGGATTTGAGTGCCGTCTGCAAAGAGTTGATGGAGAACCAAAAGGATGAGATGAGTTGCCCAAGTGAAGAGGTATAGAGGATAAATCTCAAAGTTCTAAGGACAGAACCTAGTGGTAACTGCAGAGGCAGAGAGGTAGGATTAGAGGTAGATGTGTTCCAACAGAAGGATAAGAAATTATTACAAAAGTATCAGTCAATCGAGTCGAGAGCAGTATCCGGAATTTCAAGTTTGGGAAGGGTCTGGAGGACTGGGTGATACACGGTATCAAAGACAGCATGCAGGCTCAGAAGAATCAGGAAAGAGGAACCTGCAGGTCGATGATTACCAAACCTTCTTGTGGGTCTTTAGGACAGTGCCTACCTTGAAGCTGGGAGGAAATGCCCAAAGAGAAAGCGAGAGATGAAAGGGGAAGATAAATAGGAGCAGTTAAGAGGTGCAACTTCCATGATCATCATGGGGGCAAATGGGTAATATGGGGGGTGCAAGAGCAGTTGGCCTTCCTCAGGATGGGAGACATTTCAATGGGAGAAGTTGGATGAAAGGAAGTAGATAGGAGATTCTGTGGATGCGACAGAAAGAAGCAGGATGATGGACACTAGAGGGGGGTGAGAGTGTCTGGATTTTAGAGAGTTTGGAAGAGAATTACTAGGCAGTAGCACAGAGAGCAGAGGGAAGTGCGTGAGGGCATTGGGGAGACAGCATGACTTGGAGGGTGGAGGAGAGTTTGCAGGGAGTGAAGAGCAGTAATATTGTTTGTGTAGTAGGACGACTTCGCAGAGTCCAAGGTTGCAGTAAAGTAAACATATGATGATAAGAACTCAGTTGGGTACATTTGCATCTGAAATTAATCATGTTCACTTAGCTACCCAAATGTGAGCGTTCTCTCAAGACAAAAAGAGCCACAAAACAGAAAGAGAGCAGTTAATTTTCATTATGTCTGCTTCTTTGACATGCAAAAAAGGGTTTTGGGTGGAACTTCACATTTTCGTGACATTATGCATACTATTGGGCTACATGTCTTAGTCCTATAATGGCTATGCACAGGTTAAATCATTATAGTCCTGCGATTTAAAGTCCTTAAGGTACATTTGTAAAACCCAGAGGGCATTCTTTTACTACTAATAATAGTGTATATTCATAGGGAGCACATAATGCATTGTGACCCTCCCATGATGCTTCGATTTTGAAAGACTGAAGCCAATCGCTGTAACCTCATTTTCTGTGATGTCAATACACATGCCTTCAAATCCTAGAACTGAGCATGGAGCATTTAACTCACTGAGTTATTTTAGCAGCAGAAGTTGTAACCTATTGCAGATGAGCAGCTGTAAGACATTTGGAAGATGAAAACCTGTTAAAAGCATCTAAAGTCCCATTGGGCTCCCCCACTTTGTGCTCTCTGTCACCTTACCTGGTTGCGCTGGTCATTAGACCAGATGTTCCTGGATCCAGCAAAAAATGTCTCCCCAGATCTGGGAAATCCATTTGCACCATTCAAGTGTTTTCAATCTGCTTTTGTTACCAAAGCCCAAATTCAAACCCATGTTATCAGGTCCAAGATCATGAACAAGGTCAAGAGACTTACCCATTAGACCACTTGAACATCTGATGAGGATACCTGTGAATATGTTTGTTAGCATTGTACTCCGCAGAAAATATTTACGTACAGCTTTGCAGGTTTAAAAAGTGTGCACCTTTTAAGCTTTGCTTGCAACATTCTAGGAATCGCTTTTCCTCTCTTGGGTTATTTTCCAGGTTTTAATAATTAATTAATCTCCTCAGTCTTCCCTCACTATCTCCCCTCCCCCTGTGGAATCCTACAGTCAATAATTTGCATTTCCAACGCTGGTGTGTGCCACTACAAATGGAGGAAGCCGGCCATCTTAGTCTTAGTGGCTCTCAAGTGAGTGATCACCTGTGTGCATTTTTCAAAGGGCTCTCCCCCGCTCTCCGCTGACGAAAGGAAAATCATCTGGTTTTACCCACCCTGGCAACTCAAAAGGCTGAAGGAGGGTGGCACACACACACACTCTCTCTTTAGTGCATTCTGGGTTTCAAAATGGGTAGGATACCCACCAGGGGTTTATGAGGGATTCGACCATCCGCACAGGGAGAGTATGTGTGCCTGTTTTTTTTAATTTTTTATTTATTTTAAAAGAATGAATGATAGGAGATCAACCTCCGGGAAATATGTGGGGCCATTACTGCACATATTTTCCATGCTCAATGCACCACCGCATAGCAGAAAAATAGTCATGTACTCTGGGAGGACACAGCTTACTAGCGCCGCCCTCCCCTGTCATGTGTAGCAGACACTTGCCAGCTGTGGGTACATCAAAAGCCTCTGGCCGTGGGCAGCCTGATTAGCATTTCATGGCCCCATGGATTTGCATCTCCATTGTTACACCTTGCTGGTGGCGGCGAATACTGATGAATGTTAATTAGCAGGCCTCAGGGAAGACCTGGATGAAGGACGTGACAATGGAGACCAACACCTCTTTGTAGAGCAATGTGTCAACTTGGTACTAACACCCCTCCTTGGTATGAAAGGGCAGTGAATGTCCTGTCTGGAACCACTCTTTTCAGAGCAGGGAAGTATGTGAATTGTAGGAGACGAAGGTCTGCCTGCAACCCGCTACTTCAAAGGAGGCCCATGCTGTGACCAAGCGCTGCATAAGGCTCGGTTAATTAGGGAGACACTTTGATGTACAGCAGACAGGAAGATGGGTGGGACTTAGAAGTATATGTTGTCATCCTTCGCCTGTCTGTTGCCAGGTACTCTGATTCTAACCTGAAGCATCACTGAAGATTGTTGGTGGGGACCCACGATTGGTTCATTAAGGTGGGCTTAGCCTGCACCAATCACTGGGGCCCGTTTGGCTTTAAAAGATGGCTGAGCCCCTCACTGATGAGATCATCTGAAGATTTTGCAAGGAGTAAGAAGAAGGACTCATTTGGACCCGAGCAGAAGGTACAGTCTACCTTACATCTTCTGCCAGTGAAGGACGGCCAGGAGTTCCAAGAGGGAAGCAAGATCCCTCCCATAAACATCTCCCTGGGAACAGAGGGAGATACTGGACTCAGAGGACCCGTCCAGCAGCTCCAGAACCGGTACCCATCCGGCACACATCATGCCCTGCTAGGTTCTGACAGCAAGCTTCCAAGGTTCTGACAGCAAGCTTCCTAGGTGGGAAGTGCTGGAGAGTCTCTGGACAAAGGACAAGGCTGCTGTCTGCTAACATCCTCCTGAGCATTGGGCCATTCGCCTTGAAAGGTCACAAGCACTGTGAAGAAGCTAAGGGGAGTGCCACACAAGCATCATCCAGCGTCTATCTTTTTAAGGACAATTTCGAGACAGTCGAGTCCTCAAACCGCATCCGGCTGCACTGCTGACTGGACTGTTGTCACGCTGCAATCACCAGAGCCATCCGAGACGCCTCGACCAGCATTCCACATCCGCCAATCAGCACAGAGGCACGATTCTTGGCCCTGAGCCATCACACCGGACAGCCTGTAGACATCCACCCAGCCTCGCTTGCCCAACTGCCTGCCGCCTGGTACCTGCAGCTGTCTCCCACCACTAACTTTGTTTCATGGGCTGGAAAGCATCCTGGAACTGCCTTAACGCTGTCGAGCACCAAGAACATCTTCAGCAACAGGTACATTATGGTTCGGCCCCCCCAATCCTTCTCTGAAGGCCCCTAGAGACAGTTACGACCATTTGCCCCTTTGGTGTTCAAACCAAATAACCTTGCAGAGTAAGACTAATTGCTTTACCAACTACTCTCCTGTCAGTATCCAATACAGAGTGCATCCCTTTCCTTTGTGAAACTGTCTGTCGTCTGTGTTGCTTTACAGTGTGGGTTGTAATTGTAGTGTGCTAGCACTGTCTGTTGTAGTAATAATAAAGTAGATATTTTTGTACAACCTTGACTGGACAGTCCCTTTATCATTGGGTAATAATTGTATTTTTGCTGTGTTGCAACTAATGAACAATCCCCAACCTTGAGGAGATAAGCCTGCCATTCCGTCCACGTTACCAAAATTGGACAAGGAGGTCTTATAATTTACTTTTATTCCAATCTGTTTGGATCCCTTCTGGTGTATTAGAGGTGTGGAGTTGACTGATGGTTCAGAAACCGATAATCCTCCCTGGACCACTGATGCCCTGGAAGTTGATTTGTTACAGGGTTAGTGCGTGCATGTAAACAGTTTGATGCACTGTGCTCTTTCTTTGCAACATGTTCCTCCTCTGACCCTGTGAGGAATCGCTGCATATTGAAGGCAATGTTAACCTCCTTTGCAGCGGTAGGTACACTCAGTGCTGGAAACAGAAAACATTTATTGGCGGTACTGTCACTTCTTAGGAGGGGTTGGGCTTTGGGATGGAGGTGGCAGGGCCAAGGCCCCCCGCCTCGTTGCGCAACCCAGTTTCTCTATATAGAACCCAATCCTGGCAATTTGCATAAAAGCAAAGAGCATTATGGGACCATCATAATGTCCACCATTTTAAATGTTAAACATGTCTTATAGTGATTCAGTAAGAAACCTTTTAAGCAAATAATGGACTCTTCTGTTTTGATTGGTCACAATATTCACCCTAATGAAGAGATGTCTGTAAATTGCAGGACATATATATCAGTTTGGACATCTACAAAACGTTTTATGAGGCTTCGGCAGTTTCTGTATGCAGTCTCCAATACTGAGTGTTCTGAACGCTTGTTGACGAACAGGTTGTGCAGTGGGTGCAACCTTCTCTTCAAAGTACAAACTGCTTTCAGAAGACTAGGCAGCCTTCGTGCCGAGTCTTCTGAAAGCGGACTGCTCGATGAGACACAGGATCTGGGAGAGTCGTGTCTGGGAGCCTCTGGGTCTGGGGGACGGGGTGGTGCTCCGGCAAGACGTTTTTTGCCATACCGCCGCTCCGTGCTGTCCCGGCCAATTCCCTGCACTGCATATGCCAATAAATAACAAGATGTGTTTACATATTTCCTTCAGCTTATTTGCACAGCAGGTCAGTAAGCTTTGCTTTCTGCCTACAGCAAAGAGGTACGTGATGTGAAGCACAGGCAAAGAGTATGGAACGGAGGGAGGGGGTATCCGCCTTCTACCTTCCCACCCCTTTAGGTACAGAAGAATGAATGCTTTCTCAGGGCAGCCCGTCCTGTGCATGTTCTGTCTGTGAGGGACCCTGCCCGGCGCAGCAGCCACAGTAGGCAAACACTTCACGGAAGCGCCGGCACCGTTAGTAACAGTGCTGATGCTTCCATGTCCCCACTCCCACAGAGTCCTATTGGTCGCTCTACGGGAATGGGGACTACATTTTGCCGGCGCCTGACTTTACTGGGCCGCTGGAGTTGTAATCTCCCGGCAGCACCGGGAAGTCAGGCCCCGGTAAATTATTACGGACCGGCGGCAACCCGCTGGTAGCACCAGCTGGGTTACCGCCAGACCCGTCATGAGGCCTATTGACTTTTAGCATCACAACTAGTTATTTTATTCATTTAAATTCTTTCTGTCTGTGCCCTGTTTAATGTGCAGTGCCCAGGGACGTCATTTGGGGGTAGTCAGTTAGTGAATGGAAAGGTGTTCACATACTGGAAATAGAGGCATTAAATGATCGCAAGGGGGGTCGCCCTTGCTACCCCTTTGATCTCCCTTGCTACCCCTAAAATAAAATGGAAGATCCATGGCTGTGGCCAGTGCCATGTGGCTCTTTGTTTCTGTGTTGTCTGGCTTTCTTGTTCAGGTCTCTTAAAAAATACAGAGGGGTTCCAGAAGAAAGAATAGAAATAACAGATCATTTGTTTTTTTGAAATTCTATACAATTATTGCTAGACTCATTAAAGGTTTATTTCAGGCACACTTCATGGGTTGAGCCACTTTTGGGTCTGTTCTTAAACACCTCAAATTCACAATGCAGACAAAAACTTCCAAAAAAGTATTTACAGTAAAATAAGCATCCATTTCGGACTATGTGTTTTCCTTTTCGCAAGTTGCAGCTATAGCATGTTTTTTCTGCCGTTGTCGCTGTTACAATCATCACAAGACATTCCATCTCGGTGTCCTCTGTCACTTAACAAAATCCTTGTGCCTAAAAGCTTGTGTACGGTGTAGAAATGTTCATCCTTAGCACATTAAGTGGGCCTTGATGCCATGTGAGTGCGCTGCTTTCCTGCGCTACTCTAAATTCTTTAATACACAGTCATGAACCCTCCCAATGGAATGTATTTTGCCAACCTCTGAAGCTTGAAAAGTAGTCCTGCAAATGTACTGGCTTGCTGCTAAATCTCAGTTAGACGTTTAATAGTATCCACTACAGAGTGTAATTTGCTTTCTGACTTTGCGAATATTTGGATATGTAATTGCTCATTTTACTATAGCCGATAAGATGGGCAGCGCCGGTAAAATAGCTCAGTGGGTTGAGCGCTCACTGCTGCGATGTGTATGTGATCTGCGGGGTCGAATCCCAGCAAGGCCAACTCAGCCTTTCATCCTTCTGAGGTTGATAAATAAGTACCAACACATGTTGGGTGATATTGTAAGTATATTTGTTCTACATACATCGCTTAAGCATAAGTGCTATATAATAACACATCATCATCATTTGGCCTTGGACGTTTTCTTGCATTCACAGTAATTTGGTAATATGAGCCTATACACACTGATATTAATGATACATATGGTGATCCATTCTTGTATGAAATGTGTATCACATTACAATGATGTCATAACCATATTTTTTCATAGTGTACTTAGGAACAATGCTATGTGATGCCAATTCCTGTTTTGCCAAGGAGTGAAAGGTTGTGTTCCATTGCTTCCCGTGATGTCACTTCTGGGTGGTCTCACATGAAATCTCTTACTGTAATGTCAACAGAGGTCAATGGTTGTGTGATGTCACTTCCGCTCCCCCTAGCATTTTGGTGAAATTATGTCATTTTTCGCTTGATGACGGTCCACTTGAGAGTATTCCGCGTGTGAATTCACCCGGGTGATGGGTTCGGTGTTTAGGAGAAAACACTATTCATTTTTTTATTCTCCTGTATCTTTTCTCAGGCCACCATTAGTTTTTGGCCAGGTTCCCTGTGAGCGTTTAAATTATTAGCAGTGGAGGAAATTGATTTTTTGTAAGGGGGATCTCACAATGTCTGGGGTGGGGGTGGAGTTTGGAGGAGGGGGTGGAGTTTTGAGGGGGCTAAGTTCCGAGGGGGCAGAGCTGGCAGCTGAACTCTGCTCAAAGGAAATGTTCAAAATAATATTTTTAAAATGGTGCAATTTCTTTCACACTGCTTTTTTTCCAAACGGCACACTGTACATACATTCCACTTAAAATCACTTCCATGGCAGTGGTGCACTCAAAATACTTTTGTTAATGCAGTGATTTTTAGGACATTAAAGGATCCATTGACACGCTCTACAGTTGAAGGCTACCAGGGTAGCTCAGCAGGTATTAAAAACAGGTTGTTAATTGTATGACTTTTTGCAACCCCTTATAAAATGTGTTTGGTCAAGGGATGGGCTGGGCTGGTCACGTGCTTATATTGAAGGCAGCGGTGGGGGTATTTACTGCCCGTGGAGTGAAAATCTAAAGTCGGCACCCAAAAACCCACAGTTTAATTTCCTAATAAGTGCTGTTAGCACAACATAAGCATTTATTTGTGATTAAGCAATTTGACAAGCATATAACATCTTCATAAATATAACGTGTGATAAAACACAAAGGAAGGGGCACCCAAATTGCAGGGTATTTGTGTGGTAGTCCGAGACAAAAAAAGGAACACATTTCAAAGAAAACTAGTGAATGCAAGTTTAAGCAGAATTTTTGAGTTTAGAATTTACTTTATTTTCTATGAAAGTGTTAAATGCACATTTGGAAAACAACAATGTGCAGGCATGTAGAAAGCCTGCTGTTACGAGTGATGGACCAGTGATTCACGTGGTGTCCGTTTCAGGACAGAAGAAAAACAAAACAGGCTACGCCAATAGAACTGCAAATGTGCGAATGACGGCTGGGAAAGGTGCACAGAGCAGATCAGATCACCGAGACCGCAGCTTCTCTCGGCGAACCCAGGGGCACGCTAAAGCCTTGACAGGGATGAAGCAGGCCAAGCTTGGGATCCGACATGCCGGATCTTGGACCAGGGAAGAGTCGGCCCATTGACCAGCGCTGATTATTAGTTTATACAATTGGACATTTAATCGAATTGGTTCTTTTTGTACATCGATACAATTGTGTTTCTTTTATGGAGTTATATCCCTGAAGAAGACGTGTATAAACTCTTGCGTAATGTCGAACCTGGTCGGTCAAATCTTGTGGCCAGCAGATAGATGTATAAAATGACTGTTACCTCGTCTCCATGCTGAGCTACTTCTCTCAGTTATACTAAGTCATTTGCCATGTTGATTTTTGCATTATTCAACAGTGCACACGCCACACTCAGTTGGTCTAGGTAGAGATGTCCTTAGGGAACTTTTCACTGGTTTACAGATGTGGTCACTTTTTTTAGGGTACAGTGGATGTGCTTCAATAACCGTTACCATGATCTGTAATTTTATTATGCATTTCTATTTTAACTATGTCTATCTTTTTGATCATGTTAGCCGGTCAGATAGCACAGCGGGCTAAGCGCTCACAACTCATATATGTGTGCAGCCTGCTACGGCAGATTCGAATCCCGGCAAGGTCAACTCAGCCTTTCATCCTTCCAAGGTCAATAAAAGGAGTACCACTCTGTGGGATAATAATGTCTTCCGTTATTTAAGCACTCTGAGACTTATAGGTGTGTAGCACTATATAAGAAATACATTAATTATTATTACTGACTTTTGAATATAAGTATTGTTGCTTGCTATGGAATTCTTTCAACAAACTAAGCTTTGTATGACTAAAATAATTAAATGGTTTGAATTCTGATGTATATCACTAGACCTTATTTTCTGTTGCTGTCTGTGAGGGAAGCCTGGATTGCCTTTACCCTCTTATTTCTTTCTTGGTTCTGACCCACACATTTGAGTCCGTTTGCTAACCTTATGTTTCTCATATGCGTTTTCTGGCTAAGAACAATGCCACCTCCGCACAAGGTGATCTAAGTTTAGTGGGTAAGGACCAGTGTGTAAAACCCAGAGTGAAGGCTGCACTGGCAGTCACTAGAAATACTGTATTTTTGTCTAATTTTACTTGTTTATGAATCTTCCTCCTTTCTATGATTTAGGTCAAACTTTGTTTTGTTTTGTTTTGTTTTCTTTTATTTTCTTTTGTGTAGTAAAATATAGGTTTGCCCTGAAGAAGGACCCTTGCAGGCCTGGAATGCATTGGCAATTGTTGTATGCCTGTACATGTGATTAAATAGTTATTTTTCCACTAACTGGTTTTCTAAACCTATTATTATAGTTTGAAAAGAAACAAAACCTATCAGTATTGTTCTTTACTTTTTGTGAACTAACACTATTTCTACTGACTGAAGTGTGCAGACTTCACTGTGGGTGTTACACCCCGGTCCTTACCCAGTAAACTTAGGTCATCTTGTGCCGAGGTTTTATTGCCGGCTTGCACCTTTAAAAAAAGCCACAGGATTTTAATTCTGACCAACCGAGTCGAACTTAGTCTACGTGACAGAGTGGTGCCCGCCTCAGCCCTAACATAAAGACGATCCCAGCTCTAGAAAAAACAACTATCAACACCTGATCGCCTCTGTCAACAAAAAACTAATATCGTGATACACCCGATACCCAGGGCCACCAGGAAGACAAGAACTCTGGAGCCCACACTACCGGCCCCAAGGAGAGAGATATAATGCTACAGATGCTGATTCGAATTTCCCACAGAGGTCAGTGCCCAGCCATGGGGCAGATGTGTATGAGGTGTGGCCAAGAGAATCATTTCCAAGCGATGTGCAGGGAAAAAGCACCACTGCTAGCTACCTACAGGCCAACGCCACTGTCCAGCCCCGCCAGGAGACCTGAGCAGGTTAGAGGGCCCAGCCACCACTCATATCAGGACGAGAAGCCCTAAAAACACCTCAAGAAAGACAAGCACCGCATACCCCCGCTCAACGAGGGTTCATAAGAGCAGTCGAAGGACTCAACCTGGAACAGCTGACACGGTACTCAGACATGTATGACTACACACCCAACCCATCGACAGACCACACTCCTGAGCAAAGGTCCAACCAATAATGGAACAGAAATGCATACTCGACACCGTACTAACCTCACGACCCCTACGAGAACCCACCAACAAATGAAGGGGCTCATCAAGTAGATGACCAATACGACATCTACGACAGATACAGCAAGGAATACGTGAGGCTCATCAGCGACACGTCAGATGACAGTGCAGCACCAAAAGTGGCAGTTCAGATAGGTGACCTACATAACAAGTTCATAATAGATAGCAGAGTGATGGCCAACCTCATGAACGAGGGCACCTACCATGCTATAGCACGGGCCTAACTGCTATTTCCATCTCAAGCCCACATATTCCAGTGGGGAGCGGCACACCCACTCACATCCAAAGGTCAATTTCGATGTGACTTACTGCGCAGAGGGCGAAGAGTACCCACCACCATTCATGTCATCCACAGCCCAACGACGGGGAGATGCCTCCTCAGCAATCGATTGGCCAGAGCGCTAGCACTGATCGACATACAATACGACTCGTCTGAAGTAATGCAAGGACTGCCACCAGGAACACACATAGTAAGCTTGATCTCCTGCCGTGAGATGGACATTGAAGGGCTCAAATCCATGTTCCCGAAACTATTTGAAGGGATTGGCATGCTAAAGGACACCGTCCTATCCCTTCACATTGACCCAAGTGTTCGCCCAGTGCCTCTGCACCCCCGCAGAGTTGGTTTTCACCTACAAGCCCAAGTCACGCACTAACTGCAACCCATCCTCGACAATGACATCATCGAGAGGGTGGAAAGCCCCACACTGTGGGTATCACCACTCATAGTGGTGCCAAAGGGCAACAGCCGCCTGCGACTTTGTGTAGATATGGGCATGCCAAACACTGCAATCCAGAGAGAAAGACATCTGGGACTCAACATAGTGGATATGCTAGGGAGACTCAACCAGGCCACCCACTTCTCTAAACTAGACTTAAATCAAGGGTATCACCAGCTGATAATCGACCCTGCCCCCATACCCATCACCACCTTTGCAACCCAAGAAGGACTGTTCCGCTAGAATCGGCTTAATTTCGGGATCTTCTCTGCCGAAGAAATATTTCAAGAGACAATGAACAAGTTCATATCCCCAGTACCCAATGCCTTTAACTACAGTGACGGCATCATGATTTTTGGCGTCACTCAGGACCAACACGACACTGCACTGAGAAGGGTATGGAACATCCTCCACAAGGCCCGACACACCCTCAACGGCCCGAAATGCAACAATAACAGACGCAGCCTATGCTTCTTTGGTCACATCTTCTCAGAACAGGGGATCACAGCCGACCCTGACAAAATAAGCGTCATTGTCAGGCTTGCCACTCCCACCGGGGAGACCGAGCTGCAATAGTTCCTGGGGATGGCTGGTTACTGTGCTCGCTACTTGCCAAACTACGCCACACTCACAGACCCACTCCGGAGACTCCCCATTCGAATGGGACGCATGCCGCCAGGAAGCCTTCAGCACCATCAGGAAGAAACTGGCCATCAACCGTCGCCTCATCTACTTCAATCCGCAGTGGAACATAGAACTCACGGTTGACGCAGCTCGGTGGGCCTAGGTGCAATACTCGCCGAGACAGACCCCAAGGAAACCCACAAGAGCGCAATAGTTGTGTATGCCAGCCGAGCCCTGTCGCCCACAGAGCAGGAATACTCACAAGCTGAACGAGAAAGCCTTGCTGCAGTTTGGGCATGTGAAAAGTTCCACCACTTCATAATCGGCAGAAAGTTCACACTCATCACGGACCTCCATGCGCTACTTTCCCTATTTGGCCACGCCAAAACCAAGATGCCCCCGTGCATCGAACGTGGGGCATTCGACTCCAACATGATGATTATCAGATCATCCACAAGCCGGGGGTGACGTCAATCAAGCAGACTACCTGTCCAGGGACCCAGAAGGGTTTACAGAGGATCACATGAGACGATAAGCGGAAGACTACATCTCGTACCTGTCACTTAACACCATGCCGCCCGCTGTCACGACGGAGACCTTCACCAAAAGAAGCAGAGCTGACATCACGATACAAGCGGCAATACGCCTCACCAAAGAGAACAGATGGAAGTACATCAACGCAGAACAGTTCCTCATCAGGGAGGTGGACAAGAAAGACCCGCACAGGATGACGAAAGTTCAGAAAGAACTGGCCACCGCCGATCAAGGGATATTACTACAAGGCAATCATTGAGTAGTCCCCAGAGGCCTCAGGAAAGCACTAGTGACCATATCCCATGAGGGTCACCGGGGGGTCGCAAATACAAAGAAAATACTGAGGAATCAAATATGGTTCCCATACATGGACGCAATTGTAGAAGACACCCACGCCCATTGCATACCCTGGCAGAAGACAGTGATGAGCAGTCCTCCATGCCCACTGCAAATGGTACTATTACCCGACGGATCCTGGCAAAGAATAGCCATGGACGTTTACGTCCCGCTTGAAGAAGGAGGAAACTGGTAATAATAGATGAGCACTCACGATTCCCCCTCATAAAACACATGCAATCCATGTCATTCCACCACGTGGTAGGGGTAGTCGACGAACTCTTCAGCGAATGGGGGATTCCCAACGTTGTGAAGACCGACAACGGCCCACCATTGCAAGGACAAGACTTTCACAGGTTCGCTGCACACTGAGGCTTCCACCACCAGAAGCTCACACCACTATGGCCGCAAGCCAATGGCATGTTGGAGCGATTTGTGGCCATCATCAAACGAACACGACAGAAAGCCACCACTGATCAAACGTCACTTCCCCAAGCTACGTGTCAAATGTTAAGAAGCCACAGATACACGCCTCATGAGGCCACAGGGCAGAAGCCCCTAGAGCTAATGATTAAATACAAGCTTCGAACGCGCCTTCCCCAAATAGAGGACTATACACCAGAACAAGATGCAGAAATTCGGGAGGACAGGGAAAAGAAAAGAAAGGCAAAGGAATGAGTAGACCGCAAGAGGAGAGCGAAGGAACCTCAACTTCCAGTGAGCAAAGTTGTTCTTGTAAAACAAAGACAACAAAAGGAAACTGGTCCGAGGTACAACCCTGAGCCACACTTAAGCACTGAGGTGAAAGGCCTGATGGTCACGGCAACAGGAGAGAAGGGTGAAATAACCCGGAATTCCTCATTCTTCCGCAAGTTACATAAGGAAGAACCAGACCAGATAGAGGAGACAACAGAAGAAGAAGGGAGGCCCTGGGATGGAGAAGCAAGTGACCCACCGGGCAGGGCGGACTCTGAGGAGACCTGCGAATCGCCAGGATGGCCACAGAGAACCACGCGGAAACCAGTACGCCTCATCAAGCAGATGTAATGGCAAACTCCCCTGATAAGCAAGGGGGAGGTATAGTGCCTGGGAAAAGGACAAAGCCCCTTTAAGAAGGAAAGAGCACAGAGAGGGAGGGGGGAGGAGGGAGAAAAGGGAGTGTCAAAGAGAGGAAGCAAAGCTTACTGTAGCGGAATAAAGGAGGTTAGACGTGACCCGAAGTGGCTCCCGTGTCTTCTGTGAGAGGGCGGGAAGGAGCCCAACAATATGGTACTGGCACAGTCACATTAACAGCCAGTTATTACGGTTAGAGATATCCAAAGTCTTGTCAGAAGCACTGGTAACGTCTCACCCTTCACACATATAGTAGAGGAAAGAGGGGCTCAGGCTGCTTGTTCGCTTACCCAGACAACCAACAAATTCAAACACCTTCTATCCACACGACCAAATAACACATACAGCAAAACTCTACAAATAGCTTTTTCTTACTCATCACACTTAATATTTTAATTGTAAAAAAGACAGACCTAAGCATGCTTGCTTACTTGCGTATGTGTTTTATATACTATCCATGTGTCGCATTTCAGCTGTTTCGGGTGCTTTGAGACACTACAAACATAACCTGTAACAGATAGCATGCTACTGGGTCAGGGGCAAGCCTGGCGCAAGTCTGCTTTCAGGTATAAAAGTCCCTTCAGTCCTGATGCACGTGTGACTTAACAGATAGCGTGCTGCTCGTGTTCGCTTTTCACAAAAAAATTGAAAACGTGCTTTTAAAAATATATTAGTTTCATTTAGATTCGTCTTATTGGTAATATCGAATTTTAGCCAGTATTAAGTATTTTACACTTGTATTTGATTTCGTTTTTAGCATTCAGTGGTTTTGAAAGAATCTTTTTCCTGGTGCAATTGTATCCCTTCTATTGCTGCCTAATTGGCTCACATGCACTCCGTAGGAACCCCTTGCCTGCCTGGAAATCCATAAACTTAGCGAGGGAACTACAAGTACCTTGTTTTTTGTAGTTCCAGGCAAAATATATTTTTTGTCAGGCGCATCAGGGGCAAGCCTGGAGCTAGTCTGTGGTACGACATGCGGTTTCCGGCTTACAAATACTGCCATCCGTGAAAGAGGGTAAGTGCTGGTTTTTATTCTTTGATTATCACCAGATTGCCATTGGTATGGCCTTGCATCCAGAAATAGTCCTGCTTTTAGCTGCACAGAATCTTCATAGAGAGGCACTCTTGAGGAACTTTATTCATTTTTGCTATGCAGAGTAAATGCTGATACGCTTACTCCCAATGCTAATGCATGCAGAGAAACAGTCCAACTACTGGCCCAGAGTTCAAACCCGGAACCTCTTAAAGATGAGGACTGTTTAGAATCCTCAGATGAACTCATGGGATCTGTTAGAAAAATAAAGGAAAGCATAAATGCTGAAGAATGTCTGACTGTACTGTCATCAGTCAGCACTAACCGTGGCAGAGAGCTAGCGTTGTCTCTAGACAATATTATGCATGATAAAGGAAACTCAATGAATCAGGACATAATGGCAAAATCCAAGTATAATATCGCAATGCACGAAGGGGAGAAAACAACTACTGGGCATTTAGAGGAGAATGTTATAGTGCCTAAAGTCGTGAAATTAGCGCTATTAAGTACACTCACTCTCACGAAACATGCAATAGATATTCATGATTATATTGCTGGAAATAATATTGACATTATGTGCCTGACTGAAACATGGTTGCAATCGGCACATGGTCCAAAAATAGAACAGGCAACATCTCCTAGCTATGATTTCTTTGTTAAACATCGCCTGGAAGGCACTGGTGGAGGCATAGAATTACTTTGTAAAAACAAACTGGTTATGTATTAAAGTAACATGGAATGTGAAGGCTGGAAAGTCATGCACATCAAATGACAATACCAGTATTCATTTTGTACTAATATATCGGCCGCTCACTCATATGCCCTCTTTTAATGATATGTTAGGTCGCTTTTAACTACTTTAGATAACCCCAATTGTGGTACAGTTTTGTTGGGAGACCTAAACTGATGGAGAAGAGACTCAATGGATAAAGAAGTTATTGATTTTGAACGCTTCTTAAATAATAGGGGCATACATATTCATTATTGAAGCACAAGAAGTAAGATCCAGGACTCTGCGCCCAATTATATGAGTACGTATTTTTAATGAGTTGTCCTTAGGTTGATAACACGTGTTTTCGAGACTGAAGTACAAATACTATAGTCTGCTTATATAACCCTATAGGAACAACGCCATTTCAGTATCAAAATTTAAGCCTAACACAGTTGTATTAAACAAACAGATTAGTCTGGATTCTGCTTGGCGTAATGCTTTCACTATATCAGCACCTCTTTTAGTTAGTATGACATGCTGTAAACCAACAAATCTGATAAAGGTCGTATCATCAATTTGGTGGTTCATTTGCCAATGCATGGATAGCGGTAGAGCAGAATCCTGACTTCCAATTTTCATCAGGTGCTCCCGAATCCTGGTCCTCAACTCCCTTTCTTTACTCCCAATGTACATTTTCTTGCAGGTGCAGATTATTACATAGACCACATACTTGGTTCTGCAGTTAATCATATGTTTGATTTTAATGGTTTTACCGTTTGGACCCTCAAGTTCTTTAGTCTTGTCACTTGCAAATTTGCACATTGTGCAAAATCCACATTTTCTGAAGCCTGGTTGGTTTGTAGTCAGCCAGGTGTGTTGTGTCTCTCCTTTTGGGTCAGGTAACAGTGATGGACAAATGATTGATTTCAGTGTACTTGCTTTCTTGAAAGTAATGATTGGTCTGTCCTCAATTTGATGGCGTAAGTGTTCATCCAAATGGAGTAATACCAACGTTTTTTTTTAAAACTTTTCTAATTCTTTGATGATCCTTATTGAATTGGGTTACAACACTGTTTTTATCAGTTTCACATCTGTTCTGGTTTTCAGGGTTAGAGTATCCTCCTGTCGAAGATTTTTTGTTTTCTCAAAAGCCTTCTGCAGGCATTTGTTCGGGTATCCTCTTTTCTTGAAACGGTTCCTTAGAAGGTTGCATTCCTGTTGAAATTTGTGGTCATTCTTGCAATTGCGTCTTGCTCTAATATATTCCCCAAGCGGGATGTGGTGAATCGTTCCACGTTGGTGACAACTATTTACATGCAAGATGGAGTTAACTTTGGTTGGCTTCCAAAAAATATAAGTTTCCAGATGGTCATCTTGAACATGGATGGTGAGGTCCAAAAAGTTCATTTGGTGAGCATTATTTTCTCCAGTGAATGCTATGTCAAATGGGTTCTGGTTGAGTCTATTGATGAATTCATGAAGTAGTGTGTCAGGACCATCCCAAATTAGGAAAATGTCATCAATATATCTTATCGATAGTTTGACTCTCTCGTCAAAGCATGGTCCTGATACACTGAATGTTCTTCCAGCATGCCCATGAAGATATTGGCTAGTGCAGGGGCATATTTTGTCCCCATAACCACTCCTTTGAGTTGTTGGTACAGGCAATTATTGAAAGTGAACAGGTTAGAGTCCAGGGTTATTTGTAACATCTCTTTGAGCATGTCAATTTGTAAATAATATGAAGCAGAGTCATTCCTGAAGGCAAAATCAATGGAGGCAAGTGCCCATTTATGTTGAATTGACGTGTATAACGCTTTGACATCCAAAGTAGCCAGTTTGAAGGAGTCTTGCCACACAAATGTTTGGAGTAAACAAATTACACTGGAAGAGTCCTGTAAGTAAGATTTCACTCGACTTGCTCTTGGTTTTAGTATACCGTCCAAGTATTCCGATACATTTTCAGTCACCCATCCAATACTACTTATAATTGGGCGACCCTCAGGTATATTTTGGTAGTCCTTATGAATTTTAGGTAGGAAACACATGGTTGGTGTCGTTGGATTCTTGGTCATGAGATAGGATCTTTCCTCATCAGTAATCAGGCCTTTTCTATGGCAATTTATTATTGATTCTTCAATGTGAGTCAGGATTTCTTGATGTACCGTAAAATTGACTGGCCTGTAACATTTACTGAGCCAACTACATCGAAATCATAAGATTCCAAAGCAAATTGTTAGCAGAAATGTATAAAAACCAAAATAAACAGATCTGAATAACTGTTTGGAAAAGATTATGGTATTCACCACAGATCAGGATTGACAAAGTGAACTAGCTGAAATATATGGAAATCACATGAAATGTTGTCTAGATGTAATTGCCCCAATGAAAGTTAAGGTATTAAGAGATTGTCCCAACAATCAGGACTGGTTTTCTTCTGAATTAATTATTCTCAAACACTCAAAACAACAGGCGGAACGATCCTGGGAGAAGGATAAGACAGAGGAAAACAAAAAAGTTTGGAAATTGAGGGGAAAATAATATAAACACAAAATGTATGAAATAAAATAAAGTTTTTACAATGAGCAAATTAATAATGCGGAGAATGATACATAGACACTCTTACATTTTTAAGAAATGGGAAAAACCCAGTGTTCTAGAACGTCTCTTTGTGTCAGAAAATGACGACTCCACCAGAGTGCAACAGGCCGTTTCTGATAAAATTACGCCTGCACGTAATAGAATCCGACAAGGTCTTACTACAGAGGAATTCAAGGAAAAATAGGATATTGGAAGAAATGAGGAGAGGGGAAACACTCAAGAGTATTTTTAGTTTTCATCTATTTCAATTGTAGATACTGAGAAAATACTTAAGAATATGCATCCAACATCATGCCCAGGAGATATTATGCCATTTAAAATCATTCTACAGAATTCTAAACTTTTTGCACCTTTCATTAGCAGATTTGTGAATTGGTCCCTGTAGGAATGAAAGAAGTAGTAGTGGCCCCCTTAATTAAAAAAAAAAACAGGATTGGACTATTAAGATGCATCCAACCTAAGGCCCATCACGAATAGCCCTTTTTTACTTAAGCTACTTGATAAAATTGCTGCCAATCAATTACAAAAGCATTTTGAATTGACTAAATCCTTGCATGTGAAGCAATCAGGCTTTAGCAGCAATCATGGCACCCAGAGTACCCTCCTGGACTTACAAACCCAGATGCTGGGCACCTTGGAGAACAGTAAAACAGGGCTGATGAATTTTACTGGATTTATCAGAGGCCTTTGATTGTTGGATCACAAACACCTGCTACATAACTTGGCCGATGCAGGTAATTGTTCCATGAATGCTACTGAATGTATTAAATCATTTTTAAGTAACAGAAAATCTAGGATTTGCTGGGGGGCTGCTTCTTCCGACTCATCGGAGATACACTATGGGATTCCACAAGACAGTTGTCTGTCTCCTGCGCTGTATAATTCTATAACAAGACCGGAGGCGAGCATTATGCTTTTTCTCCTTTATTCCTGCTTAAACACAGCTTTTCCAATTTCAACTTTATTTCTTTAGATTTCTTTATTTTTTTTCAAACAGAATAAAACTGACATAAAAAAACAACTTTCATCCAACGTGGATCTCCAAATGAAGTCCAGATAGTGAACTCACTACAACTCTCATGAGGCCTCTGGTGGCCTCTAGTCCTAACCTCAGACCCAACCTTCAATGAGGATTCCCCTGATCGTATAAGTCCTCCTATTCCTAGGTGCCTTCCTCTTCTTTTTTGCTGCATACACAGCTAAGTACAGTTTTCTATATCTTACGTTCTTAGATTCATAATGGGATCATTTAACTTTGATATGTGAAGAGTTAGGCATAACTGTTTCATGTAGCGGGAACGCGCCACGTGTAATTTAATGCTAGAAGGTTGAGCACGCGCACGTGAGCATATTTATTTATGCATATTTTATTTAAGATTGCAAATCGTACTCCGAGATACACTTCTGAGGGGAGACCGGCCTGCGAACGTTATCGCTCGCTTTTGGGCTCGTCTTGCCCTCAAATTAATCGAACGCGTAGTACCTCATAAAGCCACCGGAGCTCCGTCCTCCTGAAGGCGGCTGTGGTGCAGTTAGACGCGCCGTCACTTGATCGCGCATGCGCAAATTGTCTTTCTCTTCCTCTAACTGTCACGGAAGATAAGAAAAGCCGGGCAGCACCGATAAGGAGTCCTCACGCACGCGGAAAACACCGTTTTAGGGCGTTTTGAAGGCAAATCCAGAGGCAGCACCAAATTTGATTAAAAAAAAGAAATAAAAAAAATAATAACATAGCCAATAGAGAAGGCAAAGTTCTACAGAGATTCCTGACCAAGCTTGCTGATTTCAGCACTGGTCAAATACTGCATACCTTCAAATGAAGCACACAGACCCTGAGTGCAGAGTCACCCATGGCTTGTGACAGGGGTGAGGAATATTGGGAGGAGTATGAGGAGCAAGATACAGATATGCAGGAGGAAGAGATGGACCTATCACTCAGATTCACTAGTGAGAGCAGTAGCTCAAGGAGTGCAACCCATACAAGAGAGACTCCAAGTACTCGAGGACTTACTGGACACTAAAGCTGGCTGTCAAGAATACCCAGGTGAGGGGACCTCCACTAGACCTCTGGGGAACACTAATAGGGGGCGTAAAGTGGCCTGGAAGAGAAAGCACTCTTCTACCCCCCCCCCCCCCCGCTTCCCCTGGGCTCTGTCAGGGGAATAAGAGAGATGCCCCAGGAGGCAGCTGATGTTTTCAGTTTTCAACAGATTGAAAGAAGCTTTCCTGGCAAAATCAGCAGTGCCCTGCCTCATACCCCCTACTCCAGGGGCAGATAATATAGTGGGAGCTCTTTCATCATCTGAAGAGTATGGTCAGGATGAGGAAGATGAAGATGGTAGTTTGAGTAAGGAGAGTGTGGCAGAGCAACCCAAAGCATCCTGTACCAATAAAGCCAGCACAGTGGAGAGTAACCCAGAAGATGACATATCAGATATGTTCGAGCCGGATGCAATTAGACATCCTAGGTCCACAGAATGGGCCCCATCACCAAGAGTGGCAATATACATGGCTCATAAAATTAGGAAGCCATTAGAGAAGGAAACAAGGTTCCGGCTCAGATCTGAGTGGCCCAGACTAGAGCTTAACGGGAAAGTCTCAGAGACTCCGGAACTAGACCCGAAAATGCTTACCTTTGTCACCAAAGTGAGCAAAAATGTCAGGAAAGGAATGGATCGCGCATGGAGATCTTGTCAAGACAAGATACTAGACTTAACAGGGCCCATTGCAAAGGACATGGACCTAGCGGAAGGGCCAAGGATACTGGGGAACCAGTAGATCCTTTTATCCTAGCGGGCTGGGCACAACGGGCCGTATGTTTACTAGGGAACGCAAACTCCGCCATATCAGCGGAGCAGAGGTGATCCATGCTGCTGAAGATAGACAACAAGCTAGGTGACCTGGCCTCGTACGAGGCGGGAGAAGGCACTCAAGGTCTGCTCTTCGGTGACACGTTTGTAAAAGAAATGATCAGGTTTGTGGTAACCTATACAGCCCTAAAAAAAGCGCAAGCTTCGATCAGAAAGGTTTTCCCTGGACGGGTTTTTGCCAGGGCCGGTCGATATAGAAGCGGAGGCGGAGTTACTAGACAGGGAAATACAAGCGCTAGCCCAGAAACAAGCCATAAAAAGAGCGCAGCCTCATTCAATAAGTTTCTTGAGCAACATGTTTTTAGCGCACAGGAAGGGAAAGGTATGGCCAGTTATAAACCTAAAGGAACTGAACAGCTGGCTAGTGTACAGACACTTCAAAATGGAAGGTATCCATCTCTTAGCGGATCTTCTCAGGAAGGGAGACTGGCTAGCACGTCTAGATTTGAAAGATGCCTATCTGACGGTGCATGTGGCTCCTCAAGACCGCCCTTTTCTCCAGTTTATATGGATGGAGCAAAAATGGCAGCTCAAGACCCTGCCGTTCAGGTTTCGCACCCGCTCCTTGGGCGTTCACCAAACTGATGAGACCCCTCGCAGCAGCTCTAAGAGATGAGGCAATTCGAATGATCATCTATTTAGACGACATTCTTTTTATGGCTGATGACAAAGAGAGGTTACTAAAACAAGTCCAATGGGCAAAATCATTAATTTCAGGACTGAGATTTCTGATCAATACGGAAAAATCAGCCCTAGTGCCATGCAAGAGAATAGAGTTTCTAGGTTTCATGATAGACACGAAGAAAGCCACACTAGAGCTCCCTGGACCCAATATCAGAGCGATAAAGAGAGATCTGAGAGCAGCTCTGAAGAGACTGGTTATATTGCTTCGGAATCTAGCCAGGATAGTTGGTCTTCTAGCAGCCTCTATCCAGGCAATATTCCCAGGGCCCTTACATTATCGAGCTCTTCGGAGGCTCAAGATAAAGTACTTGCAGAAGGGATGGAGGTATCATCACCTAGTCCCTCTAGACCAGGGGTGCACAACTGATTTTGACAGAGGGCCGAAAGTACCTTACATGAGGGCTATAGTGGGCCGAAAAGTAAATGTGGGCGGGGCGGTAGGCGGGGCGTGGCAGGAGGCTTTTTAAACCCCCAATTTGTACTAAACACATGGAAAAAGAATGTTTTTGAGGGGTAACGATTTTTATTTGCATTTCAAACTTACATTTTCTACTACACATTTTCCATTGTTATAATTGATTTCTATTTAGTTATTGTATCTCGCCTGTTTAATTAACTTATATATATTTTATTGACCCTAGATACACTATGCCCCATGGCACCCTCACCCCCAACCAAACACTATGCCCCATGCCCCCCTCACCCCCAACCAAACACTATGCCCCATGGCCCCCTCACCCCAACCAAACATTATGTCCCATGGCCCCCTCACCCCCAACCAAACACTATGCCCCATGGCCCCCTCACCCCCAACCAAACACTATGCCCCATGGCCCCCTCGCCCCCAACCAAACACTATGCCCCATGGCCCCCTCACCCCCAACCAAACACTATGCCCCATGGCCCCCTCGCCCCCAACCAAACACTATGCCCCATGGCCCCCCTACCCCCAACCAAACACTATGCCCCATGGCCCCCTTACCCCCAACCAAACGCTATGCCCCATGGCCCCCTTACCCCCAACCAAACGCTATGCCCCATGGCCCCCTCACCCCCCAACCAAACACTATGCCCCATGGCCCCCTCACCCCCAACCAAACACTATGCCCCATGGCCCCCTCACCCCCAACCAAACACTATGCCCCATGGCCCCCTCACCCCCAACCAAACCCCCCACCCCATGGCCCCCTCTCCCCCAACCAAACCCCCCACAAACATGCACCAATACAGACCCGAACCCCCATCCCCAAACTCAGCACACACACAAACATGCACCCATAAAGACCCAAGCCCCCCACCCCCAACTCAGCACACACAAACATGCACCCATACAGACCCAAACCCCCCACCCCCCAAATCAGCACACACACAAACATGCACCCATAAAGACCCGAACCCCCCACCACCCCCCAGCTCTAAACCCCCCACCCCCCAACTCAGCACACACACTCTCAAGCATGCACCCATACAGACCCGAACCCCCCACCCCCCAACTCAGCACACACACAAACATGCACCAATACAGACCCGAACCCCCCACCCCCCAACTCAGCACACAAACATGCACCCATACAGACCCGAACCCCCCACCCCCAACTCAGCACACACACAAACATGCACCCATAAAGACCCGAACCCCCCACCCCCCCAACTCCAAACCCCCCACCCCCAACTCAGCACACACACACTCAAGCATGCACCCATACAGACCCAAACCCCCACCCCCCAACTCAGCACACACACAAACATGCACCCATACAGACCCGAACCCCCACCCCCAAATCAGCACACACACAAACATGCACCCATAAAGACCCGAAACCCCCATCCCCCCAACTCCAAACCCCCCACCCCCAACTCAGCGCACACACACTCAAGCATGCACCCATACAGACCCAAACCCCCCCACCCCCCCAACTCAGCACACACACAAACATGCACCCATACAGACCCAAACCCCCTCACCCCCCCAAATCAGCAAACTCTCAAACAAGCACCCATACAGACCCGAACCCCCAACCCCCAACTCAGCACACACACACAAACATGCACCCATACAGACCCGAACCCCCATCCCCCAACTCAGCACACAAAAAACATTTAAATCAAAACATTCATACACATCCGACACACATCCGACACCCCCCCACCCCCGCATCTCAACATACACACAAAATACATTCAAATACAAACATTCACACACCCCCCCACATCTCAACATACACACAAAATACATTCAAATACAAACATTCACACACCCCCCCACATCTCAACATACACACAAAATACATTCAAATACACACATTCATACACATCCGACACACCCCCCCACCCCCGCATCTCAACATACACACAAAATACATTCAAATACAAACATTCATACACATCCGACACCCCCCCACCCCCACATCTCAACATACATACAAAATACATTCAAATACAAACATTCATACACATCCGACACACCCCCCCACCCCCGCATCTCAACATACACACAAAATACATTAAAATACAAACATTCATACACATCCGACACACCCCCCCCGCAACATACACACACAAACATAAAGCAAAACAAACCCGACACACAAACACAAACAGACCACTTACCGGAGACGTGCTGGAAGGCAGGTAAGCGGCAGGTAAGCTGGAACGCTGGAATCGTAGTACGGCTGGCGTGGTCCAAGGCTGAAATGCCTTCCGGCATCAAGCCTTATTGACCACGCCAGCCGTAGTGCTGGCCCTCCATTGGTGCAGCGCACACGCATTACGTGGCTCGTAGGAGCGACGTGATGCGTGTGTGTGCTGAGCCAATGAGGGCCAGTGTTTTCACCGGCCCGGAAGACAACAAAGACTTTCCTAATGGAGGGTGGCCGCGGGCCGCCCTCCATTAGGAAAGTCTTTGTGCCTCGCGGGCCGGTCAAAAGGGTATGGCGGGCCGCAACTGGCCCGCGGGCCGTATGTTGTGCACCCATGCTCTAGACGAAGACAGCAAGACAAAGATACACTGGTGGCTCAGCAACATGGAGGCCTGGAATGGTCGAGCCATATTCGGAGATCTACCAGAGATAGTCATAGAGTCAGATGCCAGCAGGTCAGGCTGGGGAGCAAGATGCGGTCTCATAGAGACGGGCGGAAAATGGTAACGAGAAGAGCTAACACTGCACATCAACTGCCTAGAACTTCTAGCAGGATAGTTCGCAGTCAAAGCTTTTACATCTGATCAAGCAAAATGCTGCATCCTTCTAAGGATGGACAATATCTCTGCGGTAAGATATATCAAAAAGCTGGGAGGCACGAGCTCCAATATGTTAGCAGAGCTGGCCAAGGATTTTTGGCACTCGTGCTTAGAGAAAGAGATTGCGGTGAAGGCAGAATATCTTCCGGGACCGAAGAACTCAGTAGCGGACTGGAACTCCCGGTACCTAACAGACTCCACCGACTGGAGGCTACACAAATCTGTCTTTGAGAAGTTGCAGCGAAAATGGGGCCCTTTCGATACAGATCTGTTTGCTTCGAGACTGAATGCCCATCTCCCAAGATACTTCAGCTGGAGGCTGGACCCAGAATCGACAGGGACAGATGCAGTCCTGCACAACTGGGAAGGTCACATTCATTATGCCTTTCCCCCCTACGCGATGCTGGCGAGGGCCCTAGTAAAGACCCGCAGAGACAGAGCAGATCTAGTAATGGTGACCCCAGAGTGGAAATCGCAAGCATGGTTTCCAGTTCTGATGGAACTTTCCATGGATTTCCCGCAGAGGATTGCCCACAGAGCGGATTTCCTAGTCAATCCGAGCGGCACTCCTCATCCTCTGATACAGAACAAGACTCTGAATCTCATAGCCTGCAGAATTTCAGGCGCAGATGATGTCTGCCAGGACTTTCAGAGGAGCGGCACTCCTCATCCTCTGATACAGAACAAGACTCTGAATCTCATAGCCTGCAGAATTTCAGGCGCAGATGATGTCTGCCAGGACTTTCAAAGGAAGCTACAGAGCTTATCAAAGTATCATGGGATCGGTCCAAAATTCGGAGCTATAATTCCGCTTGGCAAGCTTGGAAGATATGGTGCAGGGGGAGGAGTATTTCTCCCCTTTCAGCTCCTATAGGGCATATTCTGAACTTCTTAGCATCCCTAACCTCTAGCAGGAAGGCTTTCAGGACTGTGTGGGTATATTGATCAGCCATCTCAGCAGGACACAATCTAGTAGATGGAGCTCCAGTTGGGGAACACCCAGCAGTAGCACGGCTTCTTAAGGGAGTAAAAGTGAGTAGACCCCCATTACCCAAGTATTTGGTTCTTTGGGATGTCAACAAAGTGTTACAATTATTTGAACAATGGCCAAGAAATGACCTCTTGTCGAACAGACAAATATCAAGAAAGCTAGCTACATTACTCTGTTTAGTCTCTTGTAGGAGGGTATCAGACGTCAAAGCCCTAGAGATAGACAGAAAAATCATTTATCCGGAAGGCGTAGCCTTTAACCTTGTGCAGAGCACCAAGACTAATTCTAAGGTCATCACTTATCCCTATTTCCCTGATAACAACAAACTCTGCGTAGCACAATGCATTAAATGTTACGAAGCAGCGACCGCAGCAGTAAGACCTCATAATGTCACTCAGCTCCTCATAGCACGAAGGAAGCCTTTCAAGGCAGTGGCCCGAGCTACTATAGCAAGATGGGTGAAGGAAGTTATGGAACAGGTGGGCCTAGACATTTCTGTTTTCGGAGCTCATTCAGCCAGAGGATCTATGTCTTCGGAAGCTTTTGCAGCCGGCGTTCCACTGCAGGAGATCTTGAAGGCAGCAGACTGGTCTAGTGACTCAGTTTTCAGAACCTTCTATTTTAAGCCAGTAGCGAATATTGCCTTAGCAGTAGTACAAAGCTTTGAACAAGCCTAATGCTCGCCTCCGCTCTTGTCATAGAATAAAGATTGCCAAAGCGCACAGCGCAGGAAGTCTTGATTCTATTAAAGACACGGAGGCAAGCATTATCCCTCCCTGAGGGAATGTCGCTGAGGAGGAAAGTTTGATCATATTGTTTTATGTATGGATCCGTTTCATAAAGACAGCAAATTCCCCACCCTAACAACGAGAGTAATTACATGACATGGCCAGAGAGGGTGAAGAGACATTCGCAAGACAGAAAGGGATCACCTACACGCATGGTCTAGACTGGAATGGGAGTTGGTCAGTTCAACAAAAAAGAAGAGGAAGGCACCTAGGAATGGGAGGACTTATACGATTAGAGGAATCCTCATTGGAGTTTGAGACTGAGGCTAGGACTACAGGCCAGCAGAGGCCTCAGGGGGGTTGTAGTGAGTTCACTATCTGGACTTCATTTGGAGATCCATGTTGGATGTAAGTTGTTTTTTTTATGTCAGTTTTATTGTTTGAATAAAAAAAGAAATCTAAAGAAATAAAGTTGAAATTTGAAAAGCTGTGTTTAAGCAGTAATAAAGGAGAAAAAGCATAATGCTCGCCTCCGTGTCCTTAATAGAATCAAGACTTCTTGCGCTGTGCGCTTTGGCAATCTTCATTATGCTGATGATATTCAATTGACAATGGAATTTAGTGGAAACTACCACGTGGATTCAGAAAAATTAAATAGTGTTTACAGCAGAATCAAGAATTGGATGACTGAAAACTGGCTATGCATGAATTGCACAAAAACTGAGCTGATAATTTATGGATCCAGACAGGCGAGGTATAAACTAGGCTTAAAATATAAGGGATTTGAAGTAGAAGGTTGCCACATCCCATCTCAGTCAAAGCTAAGACCTTAGGGGTGTACATGGAATCCTTCCTTGGTGCAGAGGCCCATGTAAATGCTATGGTAAAAAACTCACAATTGCGACAGATCAGCCCTCTGGTAAATAGGATAAATTGCGAAACTTTAGTCTGGGCAATCATTATGCCAAGATTGGACTATTGGAAGGCCTTGCTTCGTGGTGCCAGTAAGGAAGGTGTAAAAAAAACTGCAAAAGGTCCAGAATTATGTGGTTAGGATCATGTGCAATATATCCACAAAGGAACATATAACTATGTCCCGAAGAGAACTCCATTGGTTTCCAGTGGCTGCGAGGATCCGCTTTAAGAATCCTATCTTGGCTCATAAATGTGATTTTGGGGAAGTTCCAAGTTATCTTAAAGAAAAACTGTCTAAATATAAGACACAAAGATCTCTGCAATCCAGTACTGCCCAATGGCTTACAATTCCTCTGGTTAAAAGAACGAGAGGGAATGAAAGATCGTTTCCTGCGCTGGTGGCTCAAGCCAGGAATTACCTTCCTTCAGATATACGCTCAGAGGAAAGACATCTGACTTTCAGGAGACAGCTAAAAACGATCCTCTTTGAATAAAACAGGCAGAATGCACCCTTCTTCGTAAAGTCCCATTAATCTGATCTGTCTGTGTGTTCATGTAGCGCCCTGATGCCTGAGGGCTTTGGAGCTTTACAAATGGATAAATAAACAAATAAAAATAACAAAATAAGAACCCAAGCATTAGCTCAGGGCAGAAAGCGCAGTCAGTAGCAATGCAGAGAGAATTACTCTTCCAGCAGGGAGTATGCACTGCAAATAGCCGAGGGTATGAGTTAGTTTATCAGGGTGCATGCAGATAAACACCGGATTTCCAAACATGTGTGTAAAGTGAATATAGAACAACGACCCCAGGCCAATGCACTCTGCCTAAAATGAGGGACTTCCAGGAGCCAAGCTAAATCTTCTTCAAAAGTATTTATTTTCATCAAAGATAGAGGCCCTCCGTCTGCAGATGAATCTGGCACCAGGGGAGATGTTCACACATATGTGCACATAGCTATGGAACCTTATGATAATTCCATGTCTCATTGGAGACTACAAAACATGTTTATTATGATTTACCATAAGTATGGCAACAACTGCAAGATGCACTTCAAAAGAGTCATGAGATGTCAACATGTTTGTATAAACAGCTATCTCTACAATAACATGTTTGTTTGTCAGAGTTACTTAAATGGAAATGCCTATATATGGTGAAGGCATCATAACAAGTTTGAAAGAAGTAGTTGTAATTTAATAATATGCAATGTACCTAACAGGTGTTATTGTCCATATTAGGTGTTTTCACCTTACATATACATTGGTAATCAAACACATATGTTATGTTATATAAACGTATAGAGTGCATGTTCTCCCGAGGAATCTTAGCGCTAATACCAGTAGAGAAACAGCAATTTTTATTCACAGTTTAAAACAATAATGTTTTAAGAGAGCGACAAAATGTGAGATACTCAGAAATAGCTCGCAGAGAGTGAGGCAAGGCACTCCAAGCCTTTGGCAGCGGCCACTGAGAAGGCTTGTCCACCCATACGGGATAGTCTGACCCGAGGAATTGAAACCAGTAAGGCCGACTGCGAGCGAAGAGATTGAGTGGGAACATACAGCGGGAACTTTGCTTGGAGATATTCCGCCCCAGATTTGTAAAGCGCGCGGTGAACGATGCACACAGATTTAAAACGAATCTGCTTCTTAATAGGCAGCCAATGAAGCTGTTTAAGCAAAGGAGACATATGTGCTCCAATCGGGGGATGAAGAATGGACCTGGAAGCAGCATTTTGTAACATCTGAAAGACGATTTATAAGATAGCATGGTTGACCTAAGTAAAGCAAATAAAAGTAGTCAACTGCGCTAAGAACGAGAGCTGCAACCACCGGCGCTTGAAATTTAGTCGGAATGAAAGGAAGGACAAGATTTTCAATTTAAAGTGCCCAGCCTTGCAGACAGCTGCAGCCTGCTCATTCATAGAGCGCGACGAGGTAATTTTTACCACCAAATTCTTTACCGAAGAAGATGGCAAAGGGAACGGTCCAAGAGAGATTGGCCAAAAATCAGAGGTCTATACAAGGTTTGTGTTACATCACCATTGTATGGCATGCTTTCTCTCATGTCATTTACTTGGTCATGACTGTTGCTTTGCTGTCTGTTAGTCCCTTCTTTGGTTTTCTGGTCTGGTGCTTCATGACCTCTTGACCTACATGGTGCTGCTAATTTGAGTTTACAATAGTTTTTACACTCTCGTGGTTGGTTCCCTCGCCTCTGGGTTTTTTTCAATAAAACTCTGTTACTGGGGTCGTTTCTATTCGGGTATACTTCCCCTTCACAAATATTCAGTTTTATTGGTTTGTAACAGGTGGCACATGGTGTTTGTACACAATAAATATCTTTATAGTTCAGTTCACAAGATGAGGCACTGCCGCATATTCATGCAGTAATGCACTTTTCTTGCAGCTTTTTCGCCTTGTATCTCCTGATGAAGACGTTGTCTACTACACACTCTACGTCGAAACCGGTTGAGCTTACCCCTTAGGGTTATGATCTATACAAACATTCTTTTTTCCAGATCTACCCTTGCGATAGATTGTTCTGAATGAGTTCTATTGCTGTATAGCTTTTAAATATTAAAATAGTTAGATGGGAGATGTTGAATATGTGTTACACTCCCAACTGGTAATCAATGTAAACTAATTTTGCCATTTTTAGCCATTGTTGGTTGGTTGAATGTCACTATGTATGATGTATGATGTATGGTTTGAATGCTGCACTACGAATGACTGTTGAGATGGATTAATTTTAGCTTAGTAATTTGTCTACCCATGTTGCCGTGTTATGTAATTTATTGATGCTTTTGTAAGTAATATGTAATTAATTGACCTGTCCAAATGCTTGTATCATAGTAAATAAAATATTTTTGATACACCTTTTCAAGCAACAGTGTTTTGCTCTCTGGGCACTTTTTCAGTTTCCTATGATATGGTAATACTCTGGTCCAGGGTATAGAGTTTTCCTGCTCCTTTCAGCACTTCCAGAAAGAAAGAGGACTGGAGGTTCCGACAACCAGGACCTCCGTTTTATCGCTGTTTAGTTTTAGCCTTATTGCAGCCATCCAACAGCTAAGGTCTTCAAGTCAACTCTGCAGCCAAGCCGCAGTATCTGATCGAGTAAGGTCCAGACGGACTAAGATCTGCGTTTCGTCGGCATAGTAGTAGTACCTGAAGCCATGAGATGGAATAAGGTGGAGAAGTGGCCTGATGTGAATATTAAACAGTACCGGCGACAGCGGGGCCCCACACAATGGCAGCACCGTTTTAGAACGGAAGGGAGGGAGAGAAACCGACTGGGAACGATCGGCCAGGAAGGCAGAGAACCATACCAAAACTTGTCTAGACAACCCAGCTGCAGAAAGCTGGGAGATCGAGGTGGGAAAATCGACTGTGTCGAATGCAGCAGATAAATCTAACAATAATTATCTAACTTATTATTTAAAATACATATTATGGGAGGTATATATAACACTGCCATGTCCCTCCTACTTGGACTCCAGATTTATCTTGTCTGGTCCTTCAATATCACTCTTTGTGAGTGTAGTCTCCTTGAAATCTTTCTTTTGGGCTTAAATGTAGGCCTCCAGCACAAAAGCACTGTTACAAGTCCTAAAAGAATTCCGAAAGCTGCCTGGGGATCTAGTCTCCAGGTCATACCACCTTTATGTCATATTTTCTATACTGCGCCTCATGCCAGAAGTATCCATCTTCTAAGCTCTGTAATAATACATGGTATTACCCATTTGAGTGTTACTCAATTAAAAGACATTGGAACGGTGAAGGAATAGGTCGACCATAGCCGGATTCTAATGTACAAAGTGCAGTGTGACCCCATGTGTGAGTGAAGCACTTAACACGTGCGTACCTAGTGGCCTATCCTGGAGCAGCAGAGAATATGTGCTGTTCGGAAGCAGCAAGCCTTTGTGTGCCGGGTAACCACCCAACAGTGATACAACTAAGTTTGCCTTTATGATGATAAAAGGAGAAATGCAGCAACCGTACCCTTCTAGCAGAATACACCTCTCTGGGATGCACACTTGTCAGAGCCCTGATCCAGAGCTAGTAAAACTGTCGGGTCAGGAATGAAACTTGTTAGGGTTGACAAAGGAAAGTAATCTTTACTATGGAAACGGAATAAGGGGGCGCTACACTTGGGCAAAGTTGACTTTGCCAGAAAATCGTTTCGTGGACACCCGAGGACGAAACCCCGAAGGCTAGCTAGCCTTGTCAATCTCCAAAGCCTGCTCCCAAGTAAATGTTCCCTCTGTCACCCCTAAGCGGAACACGAGCGATTAAAGTATGAGCCCTGTGTGGAAACAACCAGCCCAAGCATCACATGCACTGGCAGTCTGTCCAAATGATCATATATGTCTTGTGGTTTACAGAACTTTTTCGGTTAGGGTGAGTATAGTGACAAATGAAAAGGACACAGATACCAGTTTGCATTATTTGCTCAAAAAGGTTTCACGCTGAACCACTATCACGGGCAAATTTCAAATTTAGATTTATGTGGTAAATCTGTTCCCAAAATGCTGTTTGCTTTGAAGCAATTTGCCCGGATTCAGGGGCGTATCCAGGGGAGTGGCCTGGGATGGCACGTGCTACCCTGGAATCTGATTGGCCACCCGAAGCACCATCCCATTATCCTGAACTATGATCATTATGTGTGTGTGTGTGTGCTTGTATTTCATGCCTCCCCTTCATAAGTCAGTGCCCCACTTGCATCACCCCAGTCCAAAGAGTCTGGACATGCCACTGCCTGAATTGGGTTCATTGAGGAGATGGGTGCTGCTCAACCTGGGCTGAGTCACTACCCCTCAGCCCATGTCACTATGACTCCACCCTCCACTGCACTGCGGGGAAGGGGTCCCAGAGTAATAATTTTTCCATTTCCAGCACTGATCTTCACATAGTCCATAAATCTAAGGGTTGCATAGGGGGAGTGTGTGTGTGGTTGGTCAGAAGGATACAATGCCTTTCACCTCAATGACTGGGTGGACTCAGCAGACTGGCACAGAGTCTGCCACTTTCATGACTGGCTGGGTCAGTAAAAAGATGCATGGATACAGAGTCTGTGGCAATCCAGCCCCCCAGATCTGATTATATCCCAGGCAAGGGTTTGCTTGCCCATTTTCCTGGCTACAATTTGCTTCTGGATCCCTGAATATTGTGGGGCGCAAAGAATTCTGGCTGAGACATGTCTGCACATGGAATGTAAAATTCTGTCATGTCTTCAGGATATTCACAGTGAATATGTATAAGAATACTGACGTCGTGAAATTCAGCGTAGACTGAATATTTTTGGGGCTCTTTTGAAAAATGAAGCATATTTTATCCTTTGGTGGGTCAATCAACGCAGACCTAATCCTGAGTATGGTTGGAGGTGTGGCTTCCCCTACAGAATCCCTGGGCACCTGTAACGTGTTGGAGATGTGGCTTTACCTACAGAATCCATTTGCACCTGTGTCTGGTTGGATGAATCACTTCCCCTACCGAATCCCTAGTTACCTGTGTCTGGTTGGAGGTATTCTTTCCCCTATAAAAACCTTAGTTAATTGTGGCTGGTTGGAGGTGTCACTTTCCCTAAAGAAATCCTGCGCACGCAAGCCTGGCTTGAGGCATCACTTTTCCTACAGAATCCCAGGGCACCTGTGTCTGATTGGATGTGTAGCTTTCCCTACAGAATCCCATGGCACCTGTGTCTGGTCGGAGGTGTGTCTTTACCTACAGAATCCCTTGGCATCCGAGTATGGTTGAAGGTGTGGCTTTCCCTACAGATTCCCTGGGCACCTGTGTCTTGTTGGAGGTTTGGCTTTCCGTACATAATCTCTGGGCACCTGTAACTTGTTGGAGCCATGGCTTTACCTACAGAATCCATGGCCGCATGTGTCTGGTTGGAGGTATCGCTTCGCCCACAGAATCCCTAGTTACCTGTGTCTGGTTGGAGGCATTCTTTCCCCTATAAAAATCCTAGGTACCTGTGTGTGGCTGGAGGTATCACTTTCCCTGTGGAATCACATGGCATCTGTGTCTGGTCCGAGGTGTGGCTTTCCCTACAGAATCCATGGGCACCTGAATCGGGTTTGAGGTGTAGCTTTCCCTACAGATTCCTTGGGCATCTTGGTCTGGTTGGAGGTGAGGCTTTAGTTACAGAATCTCTGTGCACCGGTATCTGGTTGGATATGTCGCTCACCCTACAGGATCCCTATGCACCTGTGTCTGGTTGGAGGGGTTGCTTTCCCTAAAGAATCTCTGGGTACCTATGTCTGGGTGAATGTATTGCCTCTCTTATGGAAGCCCAGGGCACTTGTGTCTGGTTGGAGGTGTTGCTCCCTAAAGAATCTCTGGGTGCCGGAGTATGGTTGATGGTATAGCTTCTCCCTCAGAATCCCTAAATACATGTGTTTTGTTGGGAGTATAGCTTCCCTTACAGAATCCCTAGGTATCCATGTCTGTTTGGAGTTATCGCTTCCCCTACAGAATTCCTGCATAACTGTATCTGGTTGGAGGTGTGCTTACAGAATCTATTGGTACCCAAGTATGGTTGGAGTAGTTGCTTTCTCTACAGAATACCTGGGTACCTGAGTCTGGCCGGGGGTATCTGTCAATGAATTAAGAGCAGGGAGTGATTAGCATTCCAAAATGTATGGATTCCTTGGTCAGCTACTGAAGCTTCACCGAAACCTGATGTGAGAAACCTGAAGGTGTCGCACCCGCTAGTCGCCGGAGATCTGTCATCCAGGTGGTCAGGACAGAGCCATCGCTATTGGATCCAGTTCCTGGGAGATGGACCAGTGGGAGAGGATCACCTGGATGAGGGGTCCTCTGGGAGTGGAAGTGTGACACCGATGGGCGAGACGCGGTACCCCCTTCCATGTAACACCTCCCCCCCTTTTCGACGCAAGCACCTTCTTATACCGTAACAGACAACGGACTAATACCAGAGCCGTTTACCTGACATGTCCCAACGCACGGGTCAGGCAGAGTCAGGCAATTGACAGTAACCACACACACCTGACGGCCCTTTACCTTCCCCACATGGATAAAAGGCGAAGCACGAGAGCACACTACGAGCAAGGCCGAATGCATAAGAATACAGCTTTATTGGACCAGCAGTTAAAACAGAGGAGAAAGGTGGTGAGACTTGGAGGGACTATGAAGAGGGAACTGCCCTGTGCAACTCAGACCTGTGAAGCCTCCGAAAGGTAAATCATAAGACAACGGGTTCAACACAACCGGTGAGTCAGAGAAAGCTGATAGCAAACCTAACTGTGTTAAGCCCAAGGTTGCGAGTGGCAACCTTATATGAACACAAGGAACTTGAGAAGAAAGAATTTGTGTGTGTGTTTGAAAAAAGCCCAGACAAGGGCCAGCTGCAGAGTGATCAGGCGTCGCAGGAGTGCTCATTCGAAGGACTCTCGCTGGCCCCTTTTGCTTTGTGTTGAAACTGCAAGTAACAGAAGGCCCTAGGAGAGGGTAGCGTGAGATGTCAGACTGGTCCTACAAGGGTCACGTCAAATCCCTTGTACAATCGAAAGTCTCTGACCAATTACAGAGAGAAAGCTAGGGGAAGGGAGCCCCGCTTTCTGATAAGATTGTGAACTGTGGAATAAGGCAAGTGTGTACCAGAGGGATGCCGATAGAAAGCTAGGAGAAGGGAACCCACGCTTTCTGATGAAAATGAGCAAATCACGAACTGTGTAAGAAATTCATGAACTGTGTTAAAGAAGGCCGTAGTGAACCCGACGGAGGGAGACCCATTTTGCAAGCAGGATCTGAGCCAAGAGGAGGGAGCTCCTACGGGCGGAGAGCAATTGCCCATGGTGCAAGTCCACCAAAGGAACTTTTGTTTGTTTGTTGTTTTAATCCAGTAGGCCTTCTAAGCCAAGAGACTTTGAGGAAAGAGACCTGACCTTTGAAGGTTCTGGTATCGTGAAATAAACTTGTGAACTCTGTGCTGGAGAAACCCAGGAGTGTGCTCTGCTCAGGAGTCCCGCCTTGTTCAATGCTAAAACATGGGGGAAGGGAGACCCCGCCATACCATCTTGACTTATCTGTGAACACTTCTTTCTTTTCTAGTGAACATTATCCCACAACTTAGTGGTAAGGATTGGCAATAGGTTTTTTGTATAGGCCCTTTTTATTTGACAAGACGCTACTAGCCTGCCTTATTATTATTTGATGGTCGTAGCTTGCTCCCATCTTAGCTTTAGGGTTAGTTTAGGCATTTTTCTCACCCATGAATATAGTTTAATATATACGCTTGAACTGTGATCACTTGTGTCTGCTTTACTGTTGCCACCATGAGTTCCTTACACTGACACCATGCTGACACCTCTTAAGTGCAAGAGTGGGTGGGCTTATAATGAATTCCTTCACCATTCAGCCCAAAAATGTAAGCCATTGTCACTTTAGGAGTTCATAAAAGAGTTCCTTTGCGAACAGGATTCCTATTATTCCCAGGAGTACATCAGCTGACGTTTTAGAGAATGTGTGATTTCCCTGCAGAAAGTCCCACATGTCTTATCCTTCTTTGCTGTAGTATGATGGGTTATTTATAATGCGCTTAATACCCAGAGGTTTCTAAGCACGGATCCGGGGATCAAACCTGTGTTGCTCCCTGTTTTCTTGCTTACAAGGTGAGCACGTTGCCGCTCAGCTATCCTCCGGAGATAGGGTGGTAACCTGAATTTTATATCCCCTCCTTGGCATGAAGGAGAGTGGGTGTCAAGGTCTGAGACAAGTGAGGTAGGGACCTCCACATGAAAGATGACACTGGCTGGAGATTAACTGCACATGGTATTGCGAGTTAGATACTCCCTGGGCACTAAGGATACGAACTGGGTCTAGATTACATGATAATAAATCATAGATCATGAACTTCTAGAGTACCTGTGGTGTGATCAGAGCCCAAAACCGAGGGCAATCCATCTTCCCCATAATCCCCCTGTGTTTTTTTTTGTTGCACCTCCTAATTTGAGTTTAATTGAGAGATGCCTGTTTACCTTGCCCATACCATCTTAGGTTCACGGGTTTAGAAAAACTGCCTAAGCCTGAAAACCGATGCAATAATGGAATGGCAGCTGTGCACAGCCCTCTTCAGGTCCTCAGAAGCCAAAATACCAGTACCTGGCAAATGTTTATCTTGTCACGGAGAGTGGCACGGGCAAGGTCCCACGCGTGAGGACCCCTGAACCAAGTGAATTAATGTTGTGTTGGAATAGCCTGTGTCTGGGGCCGACCTTAACGACCTGAACTGCCTCAGCATAAAGAAAGTATATAAGGACTCAAGTTCTGTGAAACCCGAAAAGATGTGCCCAGTACTGTGACTAACAGCGCTGCATTATAGAATGTTGTTTATGAATTATTCTATTTGCGCAGATTGCAAGCTAGATCCTAAAAGCTGGAGCGCATATCTCCAAACGAGCTGGAAAACAAGACAGTGATGCTTCCCCTGAAATGTGAGGACAAACATCGAGTATAAATGATGAATTGCGTTATATTGTCACTGGACAGATAGAAAATGTAAGCTCTAATGTTAAAAAGATTGCCAGCATGTTCTGCAGCCAGTTAGAATGATCAGTGGTGTGTGTCTGGGAAATTGCATGCAAAGCGCGGCCAGAGGAGGCCAGCCACCACGCTCCGATCCTGGCGAATGTCGTTGACAGATGTTCAGACCTACAACCTTCAAAAGGCAGGAAAGGGACCTATTTGTATCCCCCACCAGGGTAATGGTCACCCTCAGAATCGGCAACATGGTGCCAGTGGGCGTTTTCCAGTCGAGCCAGCCCAGTGGCCCCCTTCTTCTCAGTAGATGGACATGAAATGGATACAGGGAGAGGAATTTTCGTTAGAAAGGCCCTCTGTCACCATTTACAAACAAGGCAAGTAGCGATTGGTGTGACGTGAAAGCAGCCCATAGGGACATTGCTGGATACTCGCCCTGTAGAAACTCAAGGATTCGAGGTAGCTGTGCACCAAGAGATGGAGAAGGTGTGGGCTATAGTAAGGAAGGGATTTTATGTACTAATAAAATAAGCTAGTACACACCAATCCCAAATGCCGGGTGTGCCACCCTCAAATTGTACCATATTCCCAATAAGGACTGCTGTTTCCCTTCTTTGACTGATGATCGTGTGTCAGGGTTGTGCACGGCAGCTCAGTGTCACATTACAAGGACAGTTGGAGTGCTTTGCCATCCACTGGAGAACTGAGAGTGCCTAACAAGAGGATAGTGAAGTACCATGGAGCACTGCAACAGAGCCATTGCAGCTACAACCCTAGACCTGAGACAACAGGATCATTGAAATCCGCTGTATGGGGAGATTGAGCAGGTGGCACCTTCCTACTGGAAAGCCATATTCCATAGAACTGTGCTTGCTAGCACAGGAGACGCAGCCTCACGACCACACTGATAACACTGAACCATCAGCAAAGCACATGTACAGGGGAAATCGTGTTATCCTCCCGGACTAGGTGGGCAGAGGAGGGGATACAAACAACCTTGCCTCTCACATTGTCTGCCCTCCACAGAACCTGATCCAGCCCCACTGCATTGGCTCTGATTTCAATCTTCCTGGTTCTGTGAACCTCTGCACTTGAAAACTTCTGACCGAGTAAATCCATAAAGAGACCGCAGGTTTGAACTCCCCGCTTGAAAGGTGGGATGTGAAAAATAAATGTGTTCACAAAAGCAGCCACCTCGGAACTTGCCTAGGGACACTGTTACCTACAAGGAACCACCCAATAGGTGCAGGTCCGATGACTGCCTATCATGCGCCAGCCTCTCTGGGCTTCCCTCGCTCTCTTTCTTCACTGGAGTTCTTGTTGCTTCGGCACTTAGACTCTCAGACAGGTTTGCTGGAGGTCTTGCAGACAATCTGAACAAACCACTATTTGCACCAGCCTTGGGTCAGTGACCTGCTCCCATTAGCAGGGCACATAAATGCAACTTTTCCCAGCCTGACACGATGTGCCTGCTGCCCTGCTACAAGTCCTAATCCTGGAAGGCCACTCCTGCTCACCGGTTGAGGTGCTCCATATCTGGACCATGAGTTTTAAAAACCTTCATCTATATGTCAAATTGTGCTTGTTGATTTCTCGCCCCAGCAGCTCTCACGGATTTGGGCTTGGGAGCTTGGACCTGCACAAGGTATCCTCCAAAGCGACTGTTTGACTTGCTTCTTTCAGAGTACCCATATATAGGGTGTTGTAGGAGTGTACATATGTTAAGGATCTCACAACTGTGACACTCCTGCACTCACAGACCAGTTTCTCACAGTTCCCCAATGAATAAATGTTGATGCAAGTTAAACATAGCAACAACAAACATACCACCGCGTTAATGGGCAGGAATGCAGAGGTAGCCTGTACTGTTCAAAAACATGGAGAAGTGGAGGCACAAAGTTGATATCAAGAGATAACATGTGAACCTTACCCATCTGAAGTGGCAACGTGAAGACCTTACAGGCCCATTAGTAGCCACTCAGTGCACAGATGGTATTCAGCAGGGTAGACTGAAAATATCTCCTCAGAACAATATCGAAAGACTTAAGAAGCTACCCAAAACCCAATTGCCAGAAAGGTTTATTTCTATCAGATTGGGACTAGACCAGATATAGGTGGCTACTATCCACACTGCTATTTAATATTACCCTAGAACTCCCATTGCTATTTGGATAAATAAAGACTCTTTGGGGTGCATCAGAGAAAGGGGGGATGAAAAAGTGTGTTTAATGCAAATAATTGTTGGATTGTCTACTCCAGCAGTAACCCTTTAATCCAATGCATTAATTTTGCAAACTTACAAATATTCATTTACATATGGTCCATATATGTATTTATTACTGGGGTTTGCAATGCAATGCATGTGAAAGTGCTTCATATAAATAGACAGAGCCTTTAAATTTTAGTTTGTGTAATAACTCACCTAAAGCCAAAACAAATGGTCTACACACTGTTCACACCGTGACAGGAAAATGATAAGCCTCTCAACTGTATTGCTTCTTCAGAACCAACATATCAAAATCAATAAACACAATGATCTTACGTATTACACTTTCAGTTTACTATAGCAGCATATCCTGCTGAACATTTACAAGGTAATTGCATTTGGCTTCTCAATTATTATTTACAGTTCCTTCTGAGAAATGTTGTGGTAAAAGTATAGTTGTGCTTCTGATTTAGTTAACTTATATATTTGTTCTTGCATTGTATGTGGAAAATTCAATATATTCATCTTTCTGTCGAAGAAAAAGCCCATGTGGTTTGATAGGCGCATGGTTTTGGTGTCAAACGTATTGTTGCAGTACTAAGAACACTAAAGGTTTTCCTTAGCAAGGGGACGCTCCACATTACCTTAAATGTATTAAGAAACTGGATTATTCTGCTTTATTGTTGTCGCTAACATTTATGAATAAATTAAGAACTTTACAGTACACAGCGTGTGGGAGAATTTTGTTATGTTCACGTTGATCTAGACTTAATATAGGAAGATGAAGTGTCATTCTTCTCCCTGCAACTATATGGCTAACAACTATTAGTGGAATCTGTTAATAAACAAGAGTAATTCATTTAAGCACGGAGATTCGCTAATTTCACCTTACAAATTCAACTAATGAAAGAACCTCTCAAAATGGCAACTGCTGCAACACTGAGCTTGTTTGGGACAGCACACAGAAGCAGCTCAAACACAATGCACTGATATCACACAGCTCCCAAATCTCGCACAACTTGCATTATTGAATCCTCTCTCCTGGACATGCCATGTTTGTGAGGCTCTTGCAGTGCGCTTTTCACACCCTTGTCACTATTCCCTCTCTCCTACAGGGGCTTTCCCGGCATTCACCTTTTTTAAACAGCCTCTGTCACTTCTGACAGTTGACCAGGCAGCCCCAGATGATATCATAGGATTTGTAGCATGTGCCTAAAAATAGCTACATGACAATTCTACACCCCCCCAACCTCGCACTTCAAGGCCTTCCCAAACACATCTTGGAGCCATCACAGAACCATGATTTCAATATGTTTAGTACTTCCTTCCACAATGCTATACTGCCAGTACTTGAAAACTGTTTGGTACCACGAGTTTCCTTGTTTTCCCTGTTTCATGATCACCTTTCTGTTTAATTCACTGTTGACCAGTACACACAGACCTCTACCTGTACAACCACATTGTCTTTATGTCAACCCCTTCATTTCTTCCCAGTTTGTTGGTTCTGGACGTCCCTCTTCTACTCCCGCTTGTAACTGTTCCTCAAAAGCGTTATAAAATAATGTACCAGTATAGCTGGGACTCTCAAGCAGGGGATTGCACGAGCGAGAGTGCCAACTGTCACTTGGGCTCAGCATTCCCAAAAAGTATCCACATTTCAGTCTGAGCAAGGATGGAGGTAACTCTAAAGCAAACAAAAGAGGGATTACCAATAATAAGGTGGGGAGGTTCAGAAAAAAGCACTACAACTACTCAATTCTGTAGGCTTATACATTAAGGTTTGGACTCGAGCCAGCTGAATGCTAGAAGTAGTTCGAGGCGTGCACATGTGAAGTATGATTCTAGGATTATGGAAAAGTAAAAAATAAAAGACAATATGAAATCTAAAATTGTGTCATATCCTACTTCCATTCCATAAACTACAAGTGTCTCACTGCACGTCAATGCACTGACGAAATTCAAATAGAATGTTAATAGTCCCACAAATTGCAAACACTAGATAAGTGGGAAGCAAGAAGACAGACACCAGGCTTGCATCATGCTGGAACATGACGTATTCACGGAAGAGTGGCTTTGGGACAGGCGTCTCAAACTGAAACACACTCCTACACATATATTTGGGACCTTTGGCAGAATACATTTCCGAGCTCTTTATGCAAGCAATGAATACAGGCTTGACAGCCTCCTTTCCTCACCACTTCTGGGAAAATATGAAGGCAGTCAGGCAAGGAAGGAGTCTTTTTGGACATAGAATCCTATCTACCACTAAAATGTGTGCAGTTTTCTTGGGCTGAATTTGAGAGCACTGCAACACCTTCTGAGAGAGGTGAAGTGGAAAGGGGCAGGGCTGGCCCTTTGAGATATTGAAAGGCACTCATTCACTAAGCACCATTAGGGATAAAAGGGTGTGATTAAAAGTTCAAACAAATAACTCAAATAGACGTGGTGCATTTAGAGTGTAAATCGTCAATAGAACTCACCCATCAACAGTTTGATTGGGAGATTGACAATGCTGGGAAGAGAGGAGGTAGGGATGTACCTCCTACTTTGTGAGACATAACCATCTCCAGTGTAGGGTTGGGAATTACTTTGGTGGCAGGCAAAGGCCTCAGTGAAAGCTAACAGGCACAGAATAGTGTGAGGATTTGAGGCATGTACAAGCTAATGGGGCACTCTAAATACTGTGTAGGACTTTCAACTAGGGTGATAACATTTGTTGAAGGAAATCTATGGTCCACTTCCTGAAAACATAAAACTGTTGCATCATTACTAGGTCTAACCTCAGTATCAATATACTGTACACAAACCATTCAAAATCAGTTAGGGGGGACCTTGTTGAAATATAAGCTAGTTGCCTTGAACCTATGCTGCATTTGCGGATGCAGCTCAGGCTAACAAGTGGCCACCAGTTAGATGACACTTATCAGACAAGGATGAGACTGGGATTTGGCCTGTAAACTACAAGGAGATTTAGGGAGGCACAAGGGTGGTCCTCACAAGCTTTCTAAAGTCACAGCATGTGTAACTTTTAACCTAATGTCAAACAAGGAGTTCACAAGAAGACCTGCGTCATGATTAGGTAGCTAGGCTGAACCCTCAGACTGTAGTCTGTAGGAGGCAGAGGGGCTTGCTCAAATTATAGCATATTGCAGAGATGCAATCTGAATAAATAGGGCTTTAGCACGTTTTTACGAAAACATACATATAATATAGATGAACAATATGAACAACCACATAATAAAACTGTCGAAATCAATATACAGAGAAAAATGAAATCATACCTGTTCTTAAAACAATATCAATTTTTTTAAGTTATTTTATTAATTGCTTATGGTTATACAAAACCGTTGCAGTATAAAAACAATCATAAAATCAGCAGATACAACATTTTGTTAAAATGCAAATACAAAAAGATTAAAAAACAATGCAATTCATCTGTTTGAAAATCGTAACACATACAATGCTAAGAAACGTTATGTTAATGTTAAAGGATATTTATACCGCGCACTATCACCACCGGAGTGGTCCCCTGGCACTCTGGCGGCTCTGAAAAAGGGAAGGGGGGTGAGTTAGTGGGAGTAGGGTGGAAAAGCGTAAGAGAGCAGTGATGTGCTGTTGGAAGCCTCAGCCCGGTCGGTCCGTTGGCTGAGCTTGGGGTGTTTTACGGTCAGAAGTCATCATGTGCTGTTGTGCAAGTCTATGTGTGGTTTGTCTTGTTGTTGCAGTGTAGTGACGTTTGTGCGGATTGCTGTGCTGTAGGTTTGTGGTTGTGTTTGATTAGAGTTTGAGAGGTGTATGCAGAGGGGTGAAGTTGTTAGTGGATCAGTTAAATTGGCATTGCTGTCCTTGCAATTATGTCTAGGTGTGATGCTTGCTATCATTCACTATTCCATCTGAGTATGGCACTTGTTAATCTTCATTATCCTATCTAGATGCAACGCAGGCTGAAGTTAAGAATTCAATCTAAGTGTGGCACATGCTAACATTCACATTTCTATCTGGGTGTGACGCAGGCTAAAGATAACAATTATATCTAAGTGTGGCGCATGCTATCATTCATATTTCTATCTGGGTGCGATGCAGGCTAAAGTCAAGAATTCCACCTAACTGTGACACATGCTATCATTCACATTTCTATCTGGTTGTGACGCAGGCTGAAGTTAAGAATTCCATCTAAGTGTGACACATGCTAACATTCACATTTCTAGCTGGGTGTGACGCAGGCTAAAGTTAAGAATTCCATCTAAGTGTGACACATGCTATCATTCATATTTCTATCTGGGTGCGACACAGTCTAAAGTTAAGAATTCCATCTAAGTGTGACACATGCTAACATTCACATTTCTATCTGGGTTGCGACGCAGGCTTAAGTTAAGAATTCCATCTAAGTGTGACATGCTATCATTCACATTTCTATCTGGGTGCGACGCAGGCTAAAGTTAAGAATTCCATCTAAGTGTGACACATGCTAACATTCACATTTCTATCTGGGTGCGACGCAGGCTTACGTTAAGAATTCCAACTAAGTGTGACATGCTATCATTCACATTTCTATCTGGGTGCGACGCAGGCTAAAGTTAAGAATTCCATCTAAGTGTGACACATGCTAACATTCACATTTCTAGCTGGGTGTGACGGAGGCTAAAGTTAAGCATTCCATCTAGGTCCATCTAAGTATGGCGCATGCTACCATCCACATTTCTAGCTTGGTGTGACGCGGGCTAAAGTGAGAATTCCATCTAAGTGTAACACATGCTATCATTCACATTTCTATCTGGGTGCGACGTACACTAAAGTTAAGAATTCTATCTAAGTGTGGCGCATGCTAACATTCGCATTTCTATCTGGGTGCGACGCAGGCTAAAGTTAAGAATTCCATCTAAGTGTGACACATGCTAATATTCACATTTCTAGCTGGGTTTGACGCAGGCTAAAGTTAAGCATTCCATTCAAGTCCATCTAAGTGTGGCACATGCTAACTTTCACATTTCTAGCTGGGTGTGACGCAGGCTAAAGTTAAGAATTCCATCTAAGTGTGACATGTGCTATCATTCACATTTCTATCTGGGTGCGACGCAGGCTAAAGTTAAGAATTCCATCTAAGTGTGGCGCATGCTAACATTCACATTTCTATCTGGGTGCAACGCATGCTAGCATTCACGTTTCTATCTGGATGCGACGCAGGCTAAAGTTGAGCATTCCATCAAACTGTGGGGCATGCTAACATTCACATTTCCCTCTGGATGTGATGCCGGCCAATCTTCAGAGTTGTCTCTAGGTGCGGCACTAGTCAACATGGGCAAGTAAGTGTGTTATGAAATGCAACATTTACAGTTCGGCCATGTATAGATTTGAGTTGGTGGTCACAAATCACTCTAAGTATGCATGGTATAATTCTATCGCAGTCTACATTATCGAAAGGTAAGGAAGAGTGGTGGAGGCTTTCTGGAGTAGAGCAATTGCTCTACACCCCATCCATGCCACACTTACAGTTTTGTTGGTGTCTGTTGACTTCATTGGCTTCCTCTGCAGACACGTCTTGGAGCCGCCAATGTAGGAGCCGCCCTTTGCTTCGGGGCCCTTAGCTGAAGGGGCTGCCGGGCAGGGGGCTGCCCAGGTCTGGCCGAGGAAAGGGAGGAGTTGGCCAAACAGGGCCAGGGGGAGGCACAGGGAGGCGGGATTAGGGGAGGCCAGCTCTGATGCAGCCTGGAAGCCCGCGAGGTTCCGCAAAGTTTGCTGTCACCATGATTGTTCTAAAATGGGCCAGGGGTCAGAGTGCGCCCGATCATCTGTTGCCGAGCTAGAAATGGTACAAGGAGCGGGCATGCATCAATACCCACAATTAAAGCAGTGGAGAGGCCCAAATATCACGGCCCAGGAGGGTCGGGGCCTCACCCACACTTCCCTGAGAACGCCCGGATGTTAAAGGCGGTCAGGAGCTGGGACGGCGACTAGGTTCACCGGCTGCATTAGGCAGCAGCCAATCACACCACGGGGGATGGCTGGGAGGCGGGATGAGGGAGGCGAGGGGAAGCAGGGACACAGGGGGCGAGCAACGCTGCAGGCAGGGCCCGGGAGGCTCAAAGATTAAACAATGCCCAAATATCATGGCCCAGGAGGGTCGGGGCCTCACCCACACTTACCTGAGCACACCCGGATGGGTAAATCAAATTAAATCAAGCAATACAATACAAACATAGCAAATTTGATTAGTGCAATACGGTGGCAATACATTTTTTAATTGAGATGTCTAACGGAAGCTCATTACTATTAAGGATTCATGTCATTTCTAAATCATTTATTGAAAAGTTGTTTCAACAATTGTAACAATAAAACATTTTTTTAAATTAAGTATTCTAGCCCCAAACCACTCAGTATTTAGGGGGTAATTCATAGAATTTAGCGCAGAAGCAGCACACGCGGGCAGCGCAGAGAGGGAGCGTGCGCTAGCCACGTGCACCAAAACCCATTTTCACGCACAGCGTATTCATGGATACTTACATCTATAACCAGCCGTGGCACAGAGTGGTGCAGCGACCCTGCAGCAGCGCCAGTTACGCCCCCAACCCTGCCCCGTGCGCCAAAAACATCACACAAATCCCCTACATGGCGCAAAGGCCTGTGGACAGCATACAGCCCCCCAACCACAAAAACGCACTAAAAATGCCACTCAGTCCTCACGCGCCAGCAAAATTGCATGTAAAACTCCCCGCGCACCCCTCGTATTATGCGTACCGTACTCGTGCCAGCGAAACTGCGTGTAAAACTCCCCGCGCACCCCTCAGATTATGCGTACCCCGCTCGTGCCAGCAAAATCGCATGTAAAACTCCCCGCGGACCCCTCGGATTACACATACCCCACTCACGCCAGCGAAATCACATGTAAAACCCCCCCAGCACCACTCAGATTGTGGGTACCCCGCTCGCGCAAGCCCAATCGCGTGTAATACTCCCTGCGCACCCCTCGGATTACGCGTATCCCGCTCGCGCCAGCAAAATCGCCTGTAAAACTCCCTGTGCACCCCTGGAATACGGGTACCCCACTCGCGCCAACGAAATCACATGTAAAAACCCCTGCCCACCCCTGGAATATGCAGACCCTGCTCGCGCCAGTGGAATTGCGTGTAAAACTCCCTGCGCACCCCTCAGATTACGTGTACCCCGCTCGCGCCAGCCCAATTGCGTGTAAAAATCGCTGCGCACCCCTTGGATTACACGTATCCCGCTCACGCCAGTGAAATCGCATGTAAAACTCCCCGCGCACCCTCAGATTACGCCTACCCGCTCGCGCCAGCGAAATCTCATGTAAAACTCCCTGCGCACCCCTGGAATACGTGTACCCCGCTCACGTCAGTGAAATAGCGTGTAAAACTCCCCGCGCACCCCTCAGATTACGCGTACCCGCTCGTGCCAGCGAAATCTCATGTAAAACTCCCTGCGCACCCCTGGAATACGCGTACCCCGCTCGTGCCAGTGGAATCGCGTGTAAAACTTCCCGGGCACCCCTGCAATATGAATACCCCTCTTGTGCCAGCGAAATTGCGTGTAAAACTCCCCGTGCACCCCTCAGATTACATGTAGCCCGCTCACGCCAGCAAAATCGCGTGTAAAACGCCCCGCGCACCACTCGGATTATGCGTACCCCGCTCGCGCCAGCGAAATCTCATGTAAAACTCTCTGTGCACCCCTGGAATACGTGTACCTCGCTCGTGCCAGTGGAATCGCGTGTAAAACTCCCCGCGCACCCCTGGAATATGCGTACCCCACTTGCGCCAGCGGAATCGTGTGTAAAACTCCCTGTGCACCCCTCAGATTAAACGTACCCTGCTTACGCCAGCAAAATCGTGTGTAAAACTCACTGCGCACCCCTGGAATACGCGTACCCCGCTCGCGCCAGCGAAATTGCATGTAAAACTCCCCTTGCACCCTTGGAATATGCGTACCCTGCTCGCACCAGTGAAATTGCATGTAAAACTCCCTGCGCACACCTGAAATACGCGTACCCCGCTTCCGCCAGCCCAATCGCGTGTAATTCTCACTCCCGTACCCCCAGATTCACGCAGCAGTGTGGTGAGAATCCACATGCACCCCCTGCACACAGACCACGCCACAGGGGTCCACCCTACACCCCTCCCAATGCCTCGCAGGCAGCCCATCCACCTTCCCCATGCCCCGCAGGCAGCCAATCCACTCTGACCATGTCCCGCAGGCAGCCCATCCACCCTGACCATGCCCCGCAGGCAGCCCATCCACTCTCCCCATGCCCCGCAGGCAGCCCATCCACTCTGACCATGCCCCACAGGCAGGCAATATGGCATCATGCACTTGGGAGCCCCAATTCATGTCCTCTCACCCCCAGTTGACAGGCACCTGTCAGAAGGCCCCGACACATGTCTCCCCACCCGCCCCTCATTGAAAGGCACCTGCCAGCAGGCCCTGACTCATGTCCCCACCCCCCAACCCCAATTGACAGGCACCTGTCAGCAGGCCCAGAATCATGTCCCCCCACCCACCCCCAATCGACAGGCACCTGCCAGCAGGCCCCAACTCATGGACCCCCACCCACCCCCCATTGACAGGCACCTGCCAGCAGGCCCTGACTCATGTCCCCACCCCCCACCCACAATTGACGGGCAGCTGCCAGCAGGCTCCGACTCATGTATCCCCCACCCACGCCCAAATGACGGGCACCTGCCAGCAGGCCCCGACTCATGTCCCCCCAAACACCAGGTCATAACTATACAGACCCATGGCCCTAATGCCAACCCAAATACCACCCACCCATCCCCAGTACAAACACCCAACGATCCACTGCACCCACTAACCAGCATGCCCATCAACAAATATCCTACAGAGCCACACAGTGGCAACACATGACTGTGCCAATGCTCACAGAGACATGCACAAAATAAATAATAGTAGACCACACCAATAATGAAGATTAATGAAATGTATTAAAAAGAAAACCAAATGACAAAATTAAAACCACACATGCAAATGAAGAAATAATGATAGCAATATGAAAAATAAAGTAAAATCCAAGGAAAAATAAAAATCCAAAACATGAAAAAAGAAAAGTGGTCCATCCCCAAAATCTATAGAAAGAAATCCTAAATTGAAAAGCATAAAAAAACATTACTCCATGTGAAGATATAAAAAATAAAGTATGTACATGTCCGCAAATATAGTAAATGAAAGTCTGAAGGGTCCATTATCCCAAAACAAAAGGAAACCTACAAAAAACCCTATCAAAAATACAACTATATACACAAAGTGGAGCAAAGTCTGTGGACTCCAAATCATAATAAAAACCAAATGAAACCTAAACCTAAATAACTATATACAAAGGCGGTGGGCTAGTCCGACGGCTCACTTTTTGATGTACCGGGCCAGGGCATCATCGAACTCCACGTCGATGTTCCGGAGGTGGGGCTCTTCCCTGGCCTCGAGGTCTTGCAGGGATGCAGCCATGGCCTCCTCCAACTCCCTGCGAGTTGCCTCGAGGCACTCCACCAGCCTCAAAGTCCGGTGCATGGAGTTCTCTGCCCTGACCATTGTGAGCCATGCCCTATCCGCCCGCTGCCACTCCACACCTATTCACTGACTAAACCGCTGCCACACGGAAAACACTCCCAATCCTTGGTCCTCCTGCCCGCCGGCCGATGCCTGTCCCGCTGATGTAGAGGGACCCAAGGCCACATGCCTCATGCGCAAGCCTGCCACCGCCTTTGTGCTGCCTGCCGCAGCCACCACGACTGTCTCCTGGTAGATGGCAACACCCGGGGCAATCATGCAGGTGCCCTGCTTGTATGTGCCTGCACATCCTCCGTTGCAAGAGGTCCAGTTGCTGGGGTGACCACCTGTGCTGGAGCTCCGACTCCCGACTGTGCCAGGGATGGGATCTCCACCAGCCTGGCTGCGTTGGTTGGGGCAGGTCCACAGGGGACCCTGGTGGCATCTGGGCCGGAAGACGGCACGGAGAACGACTGGCGTATAGTGTGCACAGAGGAGGAGAGGGCCGCAAGACAGAGCGACACATGGAGGAAACCTCCGACCATGAGCTGTCCCAAATGGGCCACGCTGGCACACATCTCTTCGTGATGACGTGCGTGGTCTCCCAGGAAGCACACACATCATCACGAATAACACGTGTGAGCAATGAACCATGCACCTGCTGGTGCATGATGATGCAGTCACTGTGTCAGGGACAGTGACATGCACAGGCCCCTCCGCAGCGATCTGTGCTGCCTCCTGCCCCTGACCCTAGACTGCACCACTTGCACCAGTGGTACCACCCCCACCAGGCCCCATGTGCAGCTCTGAAGCAGCCTCCTCCTCCTCTGTACACACCACCAACCTCGATGGCTCTGCACCGTCTTCCGCTGTCGCCAGGCTCTGTGGGGCTCACCCACCCCTTCCGCTGCAGCTGTAGTGGCAGATGCGGCACCCGTCCCCTCGCTCCCAGATTATGGAATTTCCTGGGAGGGTGACTGGGCCTTGCGTCGCCGGCCGGTGGAGGCATCCCTGCCTCTTTCCTCGTCAGCGCCGTCTTCGCCCTCTTCTTCACTCGCCGCTGTGTAAAGGGAGACATTGAACACAAGCATCAGGGTACTGTACAATAGTCCCCTAGACACAAAGCAATAGCACGAGTGGCACAGTCAAACTTCACTTCCATCATGCCCCTCCACAACACATGGGTCAGTGCAGGCAACACACATGCAGAAACAGGCATGGCACATGCAACAAACATTTGCATCCATGTCCAAGGCACCGTAGAAACATCCAATGGTGGGCTGAAACTCACATGCATCATGGGACATGCTGATCACATGCACACACATCACCAGAGGGTCATGCATCTGGCCCTGTATACCCCCAGACACAGTGGATACAAGGATGACTAGGCTGTATCAGTGAATCAACACATCGTCACGGACATGTGTCATGCATCCATGGCGTTTACCAGTCACTCACACACTACTCAGATACACGGACATGTACACCATGCATGTCCATTAGAGCAGCACCCATCTCTCACACCCCAAACATGTCCAAGTACAGAAACAGGCATGCATACATGTGTGCATTCGGCATGCTGCTCCGCATGATGCATTCTAACACATACACCATCCATGTGGGTCACAGCAGACTGGACTCAGATGCAGCACCATCATGTCCCTGCACACACACACATCCATACATGACCCATGTCACACATACAGCCAAGTAGCTAACTACCACCACACTGCAACATGCACTGTTTTAAACGGGAATGCATGGGCACTTACCGCTCGACTCCAGACAGGCCTGCGTCCTGAGGATCTGGTGGTGAAGCACTGGGCGAATGCGCTCCAGGACCCTCATCTGCTAGGTGGTAAGGTGGCCCCAGCGCCCCACTGCATCCGCTGCATTCAAGAGGCGCCGGGCCTTCTTGAGGGTCCTGGACTTGTAGTCCTCCCAGCGCTAGTGGGCGTGTTTGATGTCGCAGGGTACCAGGGTACCACCCCCTCCGCGTTTATGGCACCCACTATGTCCATCCAGATCCTCTTCCGTCCTTCCTTGTCGGTGCGCAATGGTGTGAAGAGGGCATCACAATGTCCCAGTACTTGCTCCACCAGGATTACAACTTCATTTGCACTGAAGCTGGCAGCCCTCTGCCTCTCTGCTGGGGGGTTGCCACTGGTGCCGGATGGTGTTGTGTCGGACATGGCAACCCCTGAGGCAGGTGTGGGTGGGCAGCTGGGTCCTGGGGCTGGGCTGTGGAGCGTTGGAACACCAGTCAGAGTCTTTTGTTCAAGCAGGGGTGGTCACAGCAACTGGACCCCTGCAGATGGCTGATGTGTAGGCACCAAATGGCAGAGCACTGTTGATAGCAGGCAGGCAGGCAGGCAGGCAGCAGCAGATGGCTTGTAGGAGGCTCTCCGGGGCTCTGGACGCGCGTGGGCATTTCCTTCTGCACGTGTTAATGGTCCGCACAGGTCTGCAGTGCGCTGTACATGCTTTCAGTGGAGATCGATGCATGTTTTTCCTACTTTGGGGTTCAGACGCGGTTACAGTGCCTACGCGTATTTCTTTTCCACTCAAGGCAGACGGTGAGTCGCGCACACTATTGCGGGTGCCCTTGTTTGTTGCGTACCCCATTTATTGAGGTCATAGTAGCCCATGTGTTAATCGTGTACGCTTTTTTGAGTTCCTGGGTGCCACAGCGTACTGCGTGAGGTAAATGCACGTGGGCTACAGGGGTTGCGTATAGGTTTTTCTTGTATTTTTGGGGTGCCTGAGCGTTGCGTGACCGTCATTTATCCTAGGGTCCACAGGCAGCCTTTGTCATGATCTCTGCTTCCAAAAGGTCAGGACTTACCCAACTCCCTTGGAAGCAGACCCATAACCCAGGTTCCGAGTGCCAACCAGTCCCAATTGGGACCTTTTGGACCTTGTCCTGGCGCCAGTGGCACCAGGCTCATAAATATGCCCAGTCCCAGCGCTGGAAGCGCCGGGCTCATAATGCTTGGGTGGACTTACCTGCAGCAGACCATGCTGCTTACTTACCTCCCAGTTGAGCCTCTAATCCTCTTCTGTTTGGGACTACTTTTCCTGTCGGGTGGGGCAGGAGCCACTCCCTAGGTTCAGAACACTGTAACTCTTCTGGAAAGCAGGAACTCTTTTCTTACCTAGGCGAGGCTGTGGAAGGAGACACCTAAGCACTAAAGGAGGCTATTTAAACCACACCCGATGGATGAATTTTGCTTTGCGTTATTCTGCATCCTCTGCAGCAGAACGCTCATCGTGTCTTCTGCATCTGATCCTGGGCCTAAGGGAAAAAGGCTTACCATCCTGAATCCAGTCTTTAGCAACACCTATAAAGACAAGAAAGAACAGGTTAGCAATACAGTCTTCAGTGACAGCGCTTCTCTTACCTGGTCCATCGGCTGTCACCAACGCCTCGCGCTGCATTCCGGCATCTGAAAGACAAAGGCTTACCTACTCTTCGCGTGCTCCGGAGGTCTTCGCACTGCATTCCGGCATCTGAAAGACAAAAGCTTACCAACTCTTCGCACGCTCCGGAGGCCTTCGGCGCTGCATCCCGCATCTGAAAGACAAAAGAAGGTGCGTTTAAAGACATTGGGTAACTTTATTACTCACGTGCCATTACTCCTTCCCACGCCGAACCCAGTGGGTATTCCGGCACCCTTCAGCAGCTCCGAACTTGTACCTGCAAGATAAAAGGACAGTTAGTGCGCATCGTGAAGCAGGCAACAAGCGCTTACTTACGTGCTTCCAGGCGCTTCTATTCCTCACACGGGTTCCATACTCAACTCACTTCAGCCCGTCATCCGCCATCGCCGGAACCCTGCAAGACAAGAGACATCATTACAAAAGACTTTTAAAGACATTTGAAATACTCGGAACTTACCGTTCGTGCAGTAAACGACGGACAGCAGTCCTCTGAGGTCAAGAGGCCTTCACCCTTATCCAGTGAAGAAACTGGTTACGGCACCCTGCCCCGAGGCAGATGGAGAGCTCGGCGTTCACTTACCTAAGGTGAGAGCGTTAACCTTTGGGGTTCTACAGGAGAAGAGAAAGGGAAGAAGAGAGAGACACCCAATAACCCCAGTTCATTAAATCCCATATTTTCTATCCGCAGACATCTTACTCTTCGAGTCAGACATACAGTGCACAGAGGTCCAGCCCAAGGAGCCAACCATGTGTTACACATCACCTTTGAAGATACGGTATTCGCCCAGTCAAGATCGGCGCCTCTGCGGGAATCAGGTGAGCGTTACAGCCTTGCAGGAGCACAGGGGTGCATCTAGCATCACGTACCCTGCCCCTTTCACCCAAGTTGACCAGGACAATTATTCAGTACAGCTCCCATTGGCATTAGTATATCCGTGCCATGGTTCGGAGGCCACCAAAGGTTAAGGGGGGCTCAACTGGGCGTCCTGCCAGTGTTGGGAGTGGTTGGGCACATGGCCGGGGTGACCAGGGAGTACGTGGAATCTAGGGTGGCTAGGGCAGGATGTCCAGCGACGTGCTGGTGCAGCCATGCCACCACCCCCTGCGGCTCCAGGTGATGCTGCTGTTGCATCCGACCCAGGCACCCTTGCGACCCGACAGTAAGTAACATGTGCTGACAGGGGCCCACCGGTAGTGGTAGCTGCAGGTCCAGCTGTGGGGACCACCACACAGCCCGCCACCCGCCAGGGTTACTCGTAATATGGCGGTACGGTATGGACGGTGCCAGTGACATGCCGGCACCGTCTATGGCGTACCGCTATACTCATAATGATGCCCTTTGTATGTGTGGGAGATTTTTGCCAAGTGAGTTTATTAGGTTCCATGTCAGGTGTGAATGTCTCATGCCTGTTTACATTTCTCACGTTGCACTTAATGACGATAGTGTCATGTGTTGTGCATTTAGTTGGCTGTTCAGCTGTTGCATGCCATGGCATGGCATGGAGGACAGGGGTCATGTGTTTTGGGAGGGTTTGGGTGACATACCAGTGATTTACATGGCCTGTTTTGCAGGGGGGTGGTGGGATATGCACCTTGTATGTGCTCCTTTTGGTCACACCAAATTGGTTATGTTTAAGTAGCGAGGGGTGCACACAATGTAGCACTTTCGTGAAAACATTCTCATGGTGGTAAGGTTGTGACAGTTGACTGTCTCTTTGTCATCATCGATTGTCACCTGCTATGTGCAAGGCCTGTGTGCACTCCGCAGGGGTGGGAGTTTACTTGCAAAATGTGGCCACAAGCTGGGTCTGGGCTGCCTCGCCACATACCCTTTCCCCTCACATGAGAAGCACCTGTGCTTGTGGTTCGGGATGGGGGCACCACCATGTCCACAGGTACGCCCCGCCGTGTGCCAACATTGTGCAGGACACATGCTGCCACAATGATCCTGCACACTTCTGGGGGTGCATATAGTAGCTGGTCGCCAGAGCGGTCAAGGGAGCGTAAGCGTGACTTGAGCACCCTGAATGTGCGCTCCACTATGGCCCTGGTTGCAATATGGGCTGTGTTGTATCTTACCTGGGGTGGTGTTGTGGGGTTTCATATTGGCGTCATCATGTGGGTGCTCAGAGGGTAGTCACTGTCCCCTGGGGAGGTGATGATGATTGTCATTAGTTGGGTTTGTGTTTTTGTCTGTGTGTGACATGCATGCATGTGCTCAGGAATTTTACTCACCCATGAGCCATGTGTCACCATGCTTCCCAGCTTCCAGGGCCCGGCTCAGGACGGACATTCTATATATGAAACTGTCATGGGTGGACCCTGGATAGTTTGCATAGACAGAGGTGAAGATTCCGTTGGCATCGCATACAACCTGCAAATTCATGGAATGCCAGTGCTTGCGGTTGCGGTAGATGTTTTCAGTGGCCCTAGGTGGACGTAGGGCCACATGGGTGCAATCTATGGCACCAAGCACTTTGGGGAAGTGTGCAACCCTGTAGTAGTCTTGGACCACGGCCTGCCTTTCTGCAGATGTTCTGTGCATGTATATGTGCCTGCGGACTGAGGGGCGCGCAGTGATGATTGCCAACACCTGGTGTAGGCAATGTGACTGCGTGGGCTGTGAGACGCCCCCCACTATGGCAGTTGTCCGCTGAAATGACCTAGTGGCCTAAAAATGCAGTACATTGAGCACCTTCTCCAAGGGGCTCAATGCTTGGGAGCACAGGGTGGGTGATGTGAGTTACTCCTCCCACTCAGTGACCAGGTCTAGGATGATATGAGGTGGATACCTATACCTGCCATAGACCTGGTCATCAGGCATCCCAAAAAGGCTGGTCCTGGTAAAAAAATGCAGGGCCTGGCTATTCTCCTCCTCCTGCGGTGTCCCACAATCACTGCTGCGAGGAATGGGACATTCATCATAGCTGTATATCCTGGTTTGTTGTTTGCATGCACTTTTATGCTGCGTGGGGACGCTTCCGCCTGCTTTCGTGTGGCAGGCTTATTTGTTCATGTGCGTGTGTTTTGACTTGCGCGGGTTTTCCCTATTCGATTACATGAATACGTGTTGTTCACTAGCGTGTGGGCGTTGTGTGTGTTTCCCAGCGGTACTTCCCACGTTACGCCTACATTTTCACATGTTGTTCCCCATTCCCCGTGTTCCGCCCCCTTTTTAGGTGTGTGCGCGCGAAGTTGTGCGCTTTCCCCGTTCCTGTCACACACACGGGTTTGGAAAGTCGCAATGACATGTAAAGTAAGCGCTGATTCGGCGCACATCTCAGGAAAAACACACGCAGGGCCTTCCATGAATCGCACGCGTGCGATTTGCACGCGTGCGCTAGCTTTTTCATGCTTGCGCCAGCTTGCACCACAAATTTCGGCGCACATTTATTTCATTAATTACCCCCTGAATTTTTGTTTTCTGCATGGATGTTGTATGAAGTAGGAAGGCAGAATGTTAAAGGCTCCTATTTCATATTTTAAATGATAAAAAAGGTGATAATTCATAGCAATATCTCTGTTCCTTATCCAGTCAGATTCGAAAAGAAGCTTTTGCTGTTTGATGAGACCATCAGCGCCAATGGATCTACATTGTAGCCTCTCATAATTTTCAAGGAGTCCTGCACCCAATCTCTCAAAACTTTGCAGGAGCTCATGAACAATACTGTACACAATTCAAACATTAAACAATTTTCAAGGGCTGCATGATAACTTTCATTAATTGCAGTAATTGCAGTCTCTTCCAATCTGGCCGAGCCTGAAGAGAAATCAGGCCCATCTCATGTCGGAGGACTGCAAGGGGGTTCCCTTTAGGAATAAGAGTAGCCTCTTCCATGGCAGTGACTCCAGTCTGTACCATTGATTTATTAAAAGCCCTCTGTGGGCTCCATAAAGCAGACGTGGAATTGTCTTCTGGTGATATTTTCAAACAGGAAGAGCCGAAAATCTTCCAAACATTTTTTTATCAAAAGCTGATAATTCAAAAGAGTTAAATCTGATTTTATTTTTCATCTTGATTTAGTCAGTCCGACCTGATCGTCTTTCAAAGATTTCGACTCCTAGATATTTATAACTATGGACCACTTCCAATCGTGTGTAGTTAATGGACCATTTTAGATGTCTGCTTTTTTGGTGTAATTTATCATTATTACTTTTGATTCAGACACGTTCAATGGTAAATTCAAAGATGTAAGATAGGAGTTGATCGCTGTCAGAGATCTTTGAAGGCTGATTGGGTTCAAGTCGGAAAAAACTATGTAATTGGCATAGGCTAAGTAACTTATTATGAGATTTCCCAACTTTGGAAAAAAATTATTTCTTTTCCCAAGAGCCTTTCCCAAATCGTTACGATAAATGTTAAATAGAAATGGGGCCAGCACACAGCCCTGGTGTAGTCCACAATGAGTGTTTATCCATCTAGAGTAATTGCCATTCCGATCTAGTTGGACTTTCACTTTGGTGTCCGAGTGTAAGGCAATTAATATACCAATTATTCAATGTGGACATCCGAGGTTGTAGAATTTTTTCCAGAGGATGGAACAATTTACTCGATAAAAGGCCTCAGATATATCTAGGAAGGCACAGTAGATAACCCTTTTTTCTTGGATAGCCTTAGAGTGTAGCAAATGAATTGCAAAGCAATTGTGGGATGTACTTAGACCCGGTCTAAAGCCAGATTGATATTTGTCAATGTAGCCATTTGTTTAATGTCCAAAGCTGCAATTTTTCCAAAATTAATGCCCGAAGATTTTACTCAAGGAATCCAACAACGAGGTAGGGTGGTAGTCCAATGGAATTAATCTATCGCCCTTCTTATATATAACCACAATCAAGGCTTTCTTCCAAGAAGGAGCAAGTTTATTCGACTTCAAAATATCCTGAAACAAAATATTCAGGAAAGCAGATCAGAGATTAGTATTTGTTTTTAAGGTGGCATTTGCCAAACCATCGGGTCCAAGGCATTTGAAGCTTTGCTGTTTCTAATCAGATTTTTGATACCCGACAATTCTACCTTCATGTCCTTCAACCAACATACATCATCGAAAGGGGCCCCTGAAACTGAATCTGATTCACGGTATAGTTCAGACAAATCCGCCTCCCAGCTATCGGCTTTAATTGGCTGGGATTAAAGGGATTGCTGGCGTAATGGTTCTTCCACTAATCTCCAAAAGGAACAAGCATCTTTTCATATGATAGAGTTTAGCATTCGGCATCATTAATAGATAGTTTGAAGCGATGTCCCTTAACCCAATTCTTATAGTTCCTTTTTAATACCTTTGCCTGCTCACCAGAATTTATCGGAAATTTCTGCACAAATCTCAGAGCTCGGTTGAGAATACGCTTCTTCTCTGAAAGTTGGTTATCATACTTATGCACGTAGATAGCTTTCTTCTTTAGGTGCTGGGAACTACCTGCTTTACAGATGTATAAGTTACGAAGAGCTGATTGAACTGCTGTATCGTATGTAGTAGGGTTTAGCAGAAAACCTTCATCCTGTGCCCCCATGTGCAAAATACATTCATTAAAATGTGTGGCAAGAGCTGGTTTCCAAACAAGTGAGTGATTTGTTGGGTTGACAGCAACCACCATTTTTGATTCAAACTCCTTTATTTGACAAATATTCAGATCCAGGACAAAAGTTAACAAGCTATGATAACTTGTCTGCATGTTAACAACTTTCATGCTAGAACATTTCCAATACAAATCCTTGGACAAGAAAATGTAGTCTAAAGTAGACTTTGAGAAACCATTTTTTCAAGTATATTCCGGGGAAATATCATGCATCCGATTTCCGTTAACTAAAGTTAAATCCCATGCTTTTAATTTGGATCTGATCTCTATGACTCTTTTCCTAGCCTGAATTGATGTACCTGTCCTATTTGGTTTACCATACCATTCAGGGTCCAAGCATTCACTGTTAAAATCACCCAAGACAATCACGTCTATAAAAGCCACTTCCAATGCTTCAGATATAAGAATAGACAAGGCTTTCAAAAACGATACAATATCTCCAGTTTTTTAAATAAAATAAACATTAAAAACATAACACAAAGGGGTGGGTTCCACAAAGCCTGCCTGGGGGGAGAAAGGCCGCAGCATCACCAATTGAATGTCTTTCTGAAAGGTTTCAACCCTTTGCATTGAAAGACCCACCCTGTGCTTTAATGCACAAATGAGGCCTCATCGTGCATCTGTGTGCCCTTCCCCAGTACCATACCTGCATTCCTCATCTCACCTCACTTCTCCAGGTGAATTTCTAATCTCGCACAATCATATTAAGCCCTAAGGCTGGAAAGAAATGAATAATCTGTGGGCTTCCATAGACAGTTGAACATGGTATGTAACTGAACCTATGCAGACGTTATGGCACAGCATCCTTCCACGCCAATAATGTACAGATGGATGCCTCACACCTGTGGTTGCAGGGTAGGGGGTGACCCATTCTATTCCAAACTCGAATCCACAAATCTCCGACATCCAGGCCCTCCTTCACTGCCGAATTCTCCTCTCCAAGCGTGCCACCGAACCCCAATCACCCATGCACCCACTCCCGCCCACACCAGCACTTGCCTTATTGTACTAATTAAGTGAACAAAGCTGCACTGCTATGGGGATGTGGCAGACAAGAAACATTACGTTGTTACCTAAATCAGGAGAAAGCTGCTCAATTTACTTTGTAACCACAGGACTTTGACTTGAGAAGCACTGTAGGTATAATGCAGCTCGGGGGAGGCACTTGGAATGCGTCTGCCTGGTGCTCTGGCCGGGGCTAGGCACTCTCCACTCATCCGCGTAAATGAGTGCAACTGGCTCTTCCTGTCCTCATCCATCCGCGGAGGCCATTTTTCACGAGGATCCTGTCCTCTAGCAAGCGCGCCCTCCCCCCACCCTTCCCGGATACAATATTTCACCCCTTCCCACCTTGGTGTCCAATAAAGACATGTTCTGCTTACAGGCCTGTTTACTGGTTTTCAGAGCACTTTAGGCCTTAAGAGGCGGCAGTAAATCTTGTCCGGACGCTGCCCTCCCAAAGCTCCGCAGTCTGGGGGAGGCTGCACTGCAGGGTGGACCTCCACTGGCAGAAGCAGCAGTGCGTGGGGCCCAGGAAAGGACTGTGATTGGAATTGCAGAGTGGCCGCAGTGCAAGCACAAGCGTCGCAGAAAAACACAAGGCAATATTACTGTTTTATGGAAAGCAATTTGGCCGCATGCAAAACTGTAGTTGTATAAATTCATAAACTCACATTACTAAACAAACATGATTACCTCTATTTAAAAAATGAAACTAACCCCTTTGACCTAAAAAAACCCATAATTATGGGCGAACATGCAAGCGCTCCCCCGCACTTTTTTTGATCGTGTCAGAAACACTCCCCGTTCAAAGAGACCTTAGCAGTTAGCACGTGACCCAAGCCATGTAAGTCTTCATGTCACGCAGAACGGACAGCGTGCCTCCACAGCACGTGAAAAGAACCTCAAATTACAGCGCATGACATGGTAACCCTGTCCAGCAGAACCACGTTCTGACGTCCTGGCCATGCAGCACCAATTTTAAAAGTGCGGGAAGACCGCTACAGGATGGCCACCTCAACAAAAGGAATATTTCGGCAACGAAGACACACTGTTCTTATAAAATAATGGTTGCTGTCAAATTCCCTTAGCTAGCTGGGAGTGTGCTAGATTTCGCCCTCGGTCAGAATTCTTGTACTTTAATTCAAAATTTAATGAGCGTTGTTTATTTAAGTGATGTGTTCGGCTGAGGCTCGTGTACCCGCGTCCCTTGGGTGTTGCGACGAGGGGTACAGTAAGGGCGGCGCATGTACATGCCCATATGGCTCTTACTCGGGGGATGTGCAAAGGCACCCCTTTAAACATTCACAGCCTTAAATCTGGAAGAACATGCCCCAAGAGGGATGGGAGGAGGCGAAGGATAGACAGCGACGAGGAGGGAGCCGTCATCAAACAGCAGGAAAAAAGGAGCCATAAGGAAAAGGAAGCACGTCTAAGCGAGGAGCAATCAACAATTAAGTAATGACAGGACGAAGTAAGGATGGAGGGCCAACGTTACGGGGTAAGGACGTGCGAGCTAGAGAGATAATGGTGAGAGAGAGGCCATGAATACAAGCTAGAACAAAAGGCAAATAAAGGCGTCCAGAAAGGAGCAAAGAAATACAGAACACGAAAGAAAGGATGTGAAAGAAGGAAAGAAAAAGGAAGAAAGAAAAAAAGAAGGAAGTCAATGTGAGGGGTTGGTGAGAGCTTGATAAAGGTGAATGTACAAGACAATGAAAGCAAGGTAGAAAGAGACAAAGAAAAGAGAATACAGAGCAGCAAAGAAATAAAGGAAGAACATGAAAACAGTATATAAAGGAAAGAAAGGAAGAAAGAACAGAGCAAAAAGAAAGAAGGTAGAAAGACAATGAAAGAAGAATACACAGGAGCAAAGAAATAAAGGAAAACAATGATAGAAAGCAGGAAAAGAAAGCAAGAAAGAAATGAAGGCTGGAAGAGAGATGTTGATCAGAGAGGGGGCCGATGGGAAGACATTAAAATGAAGCTGTCATGAGGTAAAAGGGAGGATGACTAAAATGAAGGCAAATTAAATCAATGGCGTTGAGAGAACGAGATGGGGGAGAGCTGTTGAATTCGAATCTGACAGAGAACTAAATGAGAGAATTAATGAGTTAAAGAAAACAGGAAAAGATAGACCCCAGCTCATAGAGGATGTTCATCAATCTGGAGGCCATATTCCGAACCTCCCCCGGGCATTCTGCCCACCCCACCCAATCATCGAGGTATGGGTACATGTGGTGGTATTCTGACCTGAGAAGCACCGCCACCACATTCATGAACCTCGTGAATACCTGTGGGGCTGAATTGAGACCAAATGGAAGGGCAAATACTGGAAATAGGAGCCCATCACTCAGAACCGTAGGTAGGATCGGGGGGGTTGCCATATTGGGCTCTGTAGATATGCATCCTTCAGGTTCAGGGAGCACGTCCAGTCTCCCCCACACAGACTCTGCTATCAGGGCTGGCGTAACCATCTTGAAAGAAAGGGACAAGTTACGTGATTGCAAGAAAGGAAGCACAGAAATAAGGGATAAAAATGAGACATGGTTATATCAAGAAAGTTCCAAAAAGAATAAGTGAGGGGGAGAGAAGGTGGAGGAAGGACGACAAACCAAGAAGCAAAAACAAAAAAAAATGAAAGCCATAAAAAAGGACACATGAAAGGAAGCAGGTGTAAAGACGCCGGAGAGGGGTGTCTGTACTTCTGCTCTCTATATGGTAGAGGAGAGGCACAGAGGACCCCAGCCAAGATTCTCTATTATTGGTACGTGGTCGAGCAAGCAAGGCCTAGCTTCTCAGGAGGTGATGCAGGCTGGTTCTTAAGTACAGTGTAGTCCCCAAGCCCCCACAAAGGAAGGTCCAAACACTGAATTGGTTAAAACACAGTCTTTATATAATTAATATTCAAGGTTATGTACACTATCACAATAACTCACTTTGTGCTCCGAAAATCAACAATGGTAAATATATACAGTTCTAAAGTGGCACCACAAACGTTATCAAATCTCATTAAAGTGCATACGGTCAGAATGACACACAGATCAAATAAAGGAAACCAACAATAGAAAATAGGAGGAAAGCAGTTAGTTGGAACAATTGTCACATTACTGGTCCCGCTACCTAGACACAGTTCTGTGTGGAGATCCCCCCCACCGGGGCAACCTGTAAAGCAACGATGTATCACAAGCCCAGTCCATATATTGTTCACCCTAGACTTCCCAATAGTTCTGCAACCCCAAAGTACCTGGCGTTGTAGCGTTCCTCGTCAGGGAATCGACGGCCGTTCTTGAGGGCCATCCCTTTAAGGCAGGAATCACGGGTTGTTGAACGACCCACGGAGAACAGGTCGAGCTACGACGGTGAAGTGGCCGCGTCGTTCCCAGCGGTGCTCGTTGATGGGGAAGCGTAAACGTCCTGCAAGGAAGAGGCGTGCGGGGCACCTTGGTGTTGATAGTTATGGACCGCAAAGAGTTTGAAGAACTGTGGCCCAGCAAGGGCGTTGAGTCGTCGGCATCTCTTTGGTCTTTGAGTGGCGGGAAATCCACCGGCGGATGCTCCTCGGCGCGTCGATGGTCAGGCCTTCTCCAGCAGGATACAGCAGCGACGATGCGGACGAGAGTGTCCCTGGATTCGAAAGTTCTTAGGCAAACAGGAGCACGGCGGCTCCAGACGGCGGTCGTCGACAGTGGTGGACAACAGTCCGGGCGCTTCTCTTTGGGATTCGGCGGTGGTCCACTTCTCGGGTCGGCAGCCTGTCGAAGGTCTGTCTACCAGGGAGCTTTGGCAACGATCTGCTGGTGCACGATGGTCCCTCGTAGATTGGGAAGAGGGCGCCTTACCAGGTCCTCTCTGGGTCAGTCCTTGGAGACACAGCAGCTTTCAGATTGTGAAGGAGAGCAACAGCAATTCTTCTCATCCAGCAGGGCTTTAAGGTCAAGCTTCAGTTACTCCAGTTACTCGTCGTAGTGGACTTCAGCTTCTGAACACGATTCCTAGCAGTGAGAGGTCCCCAGATATACTGTTGATCTCCCATTCATTCCGCTGGGTCACACTCAAGCATCCAATCACGACTAAGGGCATTCAGGCAGGCAGCCAATCAGGCACACAGTGCATTCAGGCCATTCACTTCGCTCCAGACACTCACAACAAGTTATGTGTATTGGGACAAGTACCGAGCCATTCAACACTCCACACTGCATTCATACCAGTTTCGGGCAGGACTGTCTCAGTCATTGTGTCAACCACTAGATACTAGACACCCACAACATAGAATGCGTATTCGTCACACACTCCATTCACCCAGGTCCCACCCACAGGCATACCCACAACATACGGTCGTTGAGCAGGCTCCAGCCAGTCTGGTCAGCACTTCCCCACACTACCATATTTGGAACTTCCACCCAACAGCCAGTCAGGGGGAAGGGACAGAGTCAGGGCTTCCCGGGACTTCGGGAAGATCAAGGTAACAGGCGATGGAAGGCAAGAGGCCATGGGGGCCATTTTATCTCCATCAGGAATCTACTGATTCCAATGACAGGGCCTGGGCATCCCAAAATGGAGGACGCTCGGGGCACCAGTCAATTCAGCACGTAGCTGCCACCAGCCCGTACCATGTGGGTCAAACACAGGTATCCAAAAACATACACTAGGGGCACAGGGTTGCACCCCTACCCATGTGTGCCATAAGCGTAACCCATGGGTCTGTTCACCAAAACCAACGGAGAGAGCTGCACCGCCAGGAGTCCCACATGAACTCCTGCGCGGAAAACACGACAGAACACATGATAAAAAGCAGTAAAGGACAAGGATACGGAGGCCCTGTCCCTCTGATGCATTTCCAGCATCACAGTCGCCCCCCCCAGACTGAGGTTAGGGTGCCTAATCGCCCACGAGATAGACACCCTCATCCAGACGGTCAACATACCTTCTGGAAAGGCCATCTGCATTATCGTGACTCTTCCCTGGTCTGTGCTCTATGGTGAAGTCTAGCCCTTGTAGGCTAATGAACCACCTGAGCAGTTTCGGGTTCTCACCCTTCATCTGCATAAGCCACTTCAGGGGCTTATGATCACTTTGGACCTTGAAGGTAGACCCGGTAAGGTAGGGTCTAAAACGCCCAAGGCTCCAAACTATACTACAACATTCCTTTTCAACAGTAGCCCACCTAAGTTCCCTACCCTTAAGTTGTCAACTGATGAATATGATCGGATGTTCCCTTCCTTTGTCATATAACTGGGACAAGACAGCTCCAATTCCGGTGTCGCAGGCATCAGTTTGAACAATAAAGGGCTTGCTGTAATCGGGCGCACACAACACAGGTGCCCTACACAGGCTTCCTTTCAAGCCATCAAAGGCCTTCTGACAGTCTTCAGTCCAATTAACCTTCCTAGGCTATTTGGGTGAAGTCAGAGCTGTCAGGGGTGCAGCTATGGTTCAATAGTCTGCCATGAAATTGCGATAGTTCCCAGTGAGGCCCAAAAAGGCTCTCACCTGGGTTTGAGTAGTGGGAGTCTCCCAGTCATGTATATCATGTACTTTACTGGGGAGAGGTTGGATTTGACCCCCTTCTACCTCATGACCAAGATACGTGAATTCCCCTGAGCTATCTGGCACTTGGTGGCCTTGATAGTGAAGTTCGCCCTTTTCAAGGCCTGCAACACCTTATCCAGGTGTGTCAAATGCTCTTCCCAAGTGGAACTGTAGACGGCAATGTTGTCTAGGTAGGTCACACAAAAGGCCTCCAGCCCACTGAGCGCATGATTGACCAATCTCTGGAAGGTGGCAGGGGCATTCTTCAACCCAAAAGGCATGACCCTAAACTGGTAGAGTCCCACTGGTGTTGAGAACGCCGTCTTTTCCTTGGCATGGTCCGTCAGAGCTATTTGCCAATAGCCTGACGTAAGGTCAAAGGTGCTCCCAAATTTGGCAGCACCTATGGTGTCCACAAACTCATCAGCCCTAGGCAATGGGTACGTGTCAGTTTTGGTGACGGCATTGAGTCCTCGGTAGTCCACACAGAACCTCCAATCCTTGGTACCTGCCTGGGAACTTGCCTTGGGACAAGGACCACTGGACTGGACCAGTGACTGGTTGAGGGTTCAATAACACCCAGATCCAATATCTTGGCGACCTCAGCCTGGATGTGGTTCTTAATGGTATCTGACATACGGTAGCACCTGATTTTGACAGGCACACTGTCACCAGTGTCAATTTCGTGCCTACACCACGGTGTAAGGCCTGGTGTCAGTGAAAACAGAGGCATACTGCCAGAGCAAAGCCCTGCAGACCTTCTGCTGCTTTGTCGTCAGATCGGGAGAGAGATGTACTCCCTCCACTGAGCCATCCTGAGGGTTGATATGCAGCAAATCAGGAAGGTGCTCACTCTCATCCTCTTCTTGCTCTGAAGCTAGCAAGATACACGAGCCTTCATCTCGCCTGTGGAAAGGTTTGCGCCTGTTAACATGGAATACCTGAAGGGCTACCCCCGAGGCTCCCATGTCAACCAGATAATTGACCACGCCCATCTTGGAGATTATCCTGAAGGGTCCAGTCCATTTATCTGCCAAAGCCCGAGGCTTGGTAGGCTCCATCACAAGGACCTCCTGTCCCAGAGTCCAATCCACTTGTGATGCTTTAAGGTCATGCCAGTATTTATTCAATTCCTGTCTGGCCTTGAGATTTGCTGTTGCCTGACCCATCATCTGTGTCATCCTCCGTCTGAGGCCTAACACATAGTCCCCCACTTGCTTGGCGGGACCTGGAGGAGTGGCTTCCAAACCTTCTCTGATTAAGGCAAGGGGCCCCCTCACGGGATATCCAAAGAGTAACTCAAAGGGGCTGAAACCAACACCCTCTTGAGGTACCTCTGTGTAAGCAAACAGCAGGCATGGCAGGAGAAGATCCCACTTCTTTCTTAGGGGCTCTTCCAAAGCGCCTAGCATGCCCTTGAGAGTTTTGTTAAATCTTTCAACCAGACCGTTGGTCTGCGGATGGTAAGAGGTGGAGAATTTATAGGTTGCCCCGCACTCTTTCCACATGGTTTTCATGTAACTAGACATAAAGTTGGATCCTCTATCAGAGACAACCTCCTTAGGGAATCCAACACGGGTGAAAATTCCCAGGAGAGCCCTGACAACCACCTTGGCAGTTACAGTCCGAAGGGGCATAGCCTCAGGGTACCTGGTGGCATGATCGACCAAGACCAGGATGAACCGATGTCCACCTGAAGTGGGAGGGTAAAGAAGACCGACAATGTCGATGCCCACCCTCTCAAATGGTGTGCCAACCACTGGCAATGGTTGCAGTGGGGCAATGACACTGCCTCCAGTCTTGCCAGACAACTGACAAGTTGGGCAAGTCCTGCAGTGGGACTCCACTTCTACTCCCATCCGGGGCCAGTAGAAATGGGCAGAGAGCCTCTGCTGAGTCTTCTTGGTACCAACTGCAGCAGGAAGGGCCTGTAAGCCTGGGGTACCACCAACCTCTTGAGGGCACCAGGTTTAGTCTTAGTGGGCTCACTAACAAGGAGCTCACCCTCCCAATAGATTTGGAATGTCGTAGGCACTTCTCCTTGTGCCTGGGACAGGGCCTGTTTCCTCAGACCCTCGAGAGAGTGGCACTCTCTCTGTCCCTTACAGAAGTCCGCCCGGGAGGGTCCCCCTTCAGCTAACAAGCATTGAAGGTCGGGATGATCCTCCGGGTTGAGAGCCACTCCGATAGGAAAGTCTTCTGGCACTTCTCCTAGAGGAGTTGAGATGGGATTCACCACTGGACCCAGCCCGCCCGGAGCATGGATCCCAATGAGTGTTGTCAGAACATCAGGAAGAGCAGAGGCTCCCTCCACAGAGGTGGCCTTCTTACTCTTCCGTTTCCTTCACGCCTTGGGTTTCCCTGTTGGCGAGGGTACCGGGATCGCAGCCGGACCCTGTGTGACCTGCGATCGGGTGACTGCCACAGCAGCCATGGGTAGACCATCCGTGATCATCCCCAACTCGACCAAATCGTTTCCCAACAAAATGTTTGCAGGCACATTGTCCTGAACAAGGACCGGAAGCTTTGTTGTCTTGTCTCCAATCGTAATGTTGACTAAGGCTACCGGCGATAATTTGGGAGGCCCACCAGCTAACCTGGTGGTTCTCAGAGGAGCACCTACATGGTCCTCTGGCTTGAGCAGGGTCCTGTCCACCACTGTCATGCTTGCCCCACTGTCTCTCAAACCAGTAGAATGCTGGCCATTCAAGAGGACACTTCTCAAGAACCGAGTGTTCTGTGGGATAGTCGCCAATACTTCTGCGTACTGGTCCCAGGCCCCAAGGGACACTAAGGAAATCTCTACGGGAGCACCAAAGGTGATTCCAGTAGAGGAGGGGAGGACAGTGGCCTCCACCTCAGGTACGGAGTAGGGATAGGTCAGGCTGACAGCCTGGACTCCAAGTGCCTTACCCTTACACTTGGGGTCACCCCTTCGGTGATTCAGAGCGCCACAATCCCAACAAGTGCCAGGAGTGCAGGGTACGGTACTGGAGCCACTGGGACCTTGCTTTGCAGCAGGCGGACCACTACACTTACTCCCACCCACAACAGACTTATCCCCACTAGGTTTTTGGGTCTTTGAAGGTTTAGGTTTATCAGACTGTGACTGCTTTTGGGACTCCTCAGCTTTCTAAGAGGCCCCCTTTTCTTTGTCCTTGTCTTTGTCCTTCCCACTGGAGTCCTTAGGCACCCGGTGAGAGACCCACTTGTCAGCCAACCTAGCTAGCTTAAAGGGGTCCAAAATGTTCTGGTCAGCAACATACTGACGCAGCTCTGGTGAACAGGCTTCCGAAAAATGCTCAAAAAACAAGAGGTGGGACAATTCAACAAACGTTTTCACTATGTAACCATCAAACAACCCCATCATGTTCATGTGCGCAGCACTCACCCAGACAATCCAAGACACATTCTCTCTTTTCTTAAACTCCCTGAACCTTTTAAGTTATTGGGTAGGTGTCTTGCCAAACTTGGCAATTAAAGCAGACTTCATGCACTCATACTGACCCCTTTCTTCCACACTCAGTTTCAGAACACATTCATATCCAGTCTGAGGCACTCTGCTTAACACTTAGCCCAATCTCTCTTATCCAAATCGTCAATTGCACAAGCCATTTCAAATGCTTCAATCTTTTGGAGGATATCAGAACCCTCCACAAACACACCAACCAAATCTTTCACAAACCTGGTGGCTGGGGACCTGACACTCTCAACTGGTTTCGCTGAAGTCTCCACTCTAGCTTTCTCTAGCTAGATTCTCTGACATTCAGTGTCCTTGTCTTTGAGTTCAAGATCCCTATTTTTGAGTTCCACTTGCTGTGCCAACTCCTCTTTCTTAAGCTCAGCATCTATTTCCAACTTGCGATATTCAAAGGCCAATTTCATCCTTAATAACTCAAGCTCCAAGGAATTGCTGGGGTTCGGAACAGAGGCAGCAGGAATGGTGGCATTCCCAGAATCAGATTTGGCGACAACCCTCAGGGTAGAGTCCTCATTGGTTTCATTCCCCCCCTTCAAGAGTTTCACAATCAGTCTGGTAGTCTACCACGGCAGCGACCAGCTCAGCCCTAGACTTATCCACAAAGTCTAACTCCCTGGCTTGACAAGCACTCTGGAGAGCCTCTAAGCTCATCCAAGTCAATTTACCATTCTCAATAGATTCCATTGCTTGTAATGCAGTTATCTTGTACACAACTAAACCTCAATTTAACAAGGTGCAGAGATCCTTTGTAAGTGGCACGGTTATACACTGATTCTTAAAACCATAAGCATCCCACTGCTGCCACCAGTGTAAAGACGCCGGAAGGGGGTGTCTGTACTTCTGCTCTCTATATGGTAGAGGAGAGGCACAGAGGACCCCAGCCAAGATTCTCTATTATTGGTACGTGGTCGAGCAATCAAGGCCTAGCTTCTCAGGAGGTGATGCAGGCTGGTTCTTAAGTACAGTGTAGTCCCCAAACCCCCAAAAAGGAATGTCCACACACTGTATTGGTTAAAACACAGTCTTTATATAATTAATATTCAAGGTTATGTACACTATCACAATAACTCACTTTGTGCTCCAAAAATCAACAATGGTAAATATATACAGTTCTTTTTTTTAACACTCTTTTTTATTAGTGGTCCAGAAGATACATAACACAGTTACAGCTTAACCTTAAAGCTAGAAATAAACATGGAAAAAGAAAATCGGTACAAATATCATACATTTCATCAAGGTGGTACAGCTATATAGCTTCATCTTCATCGGAGATCATATCACATAGAAATATTCTGAAGGGTCCCCGAATATCTTTAGGTCTACTAGCCGATGGGCGGGTGAGGACAAATTGTTCTTCAGCCTCGTTCCCCGGAGGAACTGCTTTACAGTGGGTGGCGCAGCATTTTTCCATTGTTGTAGTATACATTTCTTGGCAACTGCGCATGAGACATTAAATAATCTTTGGGTTTTTTCAGAGCACTTGCCTATATCTCCGAATAAATATTTCTGTGGGGTCAATGCCGGGGGGATTTGTGTAACCTCCTCAAGGAACTCCGCCACCTCCCTCTAGAAGCTAGCCACACCGGACAGCCCCAGTACATGTGGAATGAACCAGCCTGATCGGAATTACATTTGGGACATTTGCCTGGACTGTCTGGAACAAACTTTGCTATCTTGGCCGGAGTGTAGTGTAATCTGTTTATAATTTTGAATTGTATAAGGCATAGCCCAGCGTTCAGGGAAACCCACTTGGTAAGGGAACAGTACCTTTCCCAGGTCTTATCGTCTATAGGGATTTGGAGATCACTCTCCCATTTACCTTTGATCAGGTTGGTCGAGGGTGTGTGTGCCTGTATTACATTGTAAAGACTGGACACACCCAGTTGCTCGCCCGCTGTTATCATCTGCACGCATGGATGAGTAGGGGGTTCATCAGGGAAGGACGCCCAGCACTTCTGGAAGGCCGATCTCATACGATAGTACTGTAGTGTCCTAAGAGGGCCCCCACCAAGAGCCCCAATGATCAGCTGAAGGGTCGCAAACTTCCCATCTATAAAAATATCTCCCAGTCTCATCTCTCCCCTGGGATCCCAGGCCTCTCGTAGGCTGGCGTCGTGTGTTGGTATCATGTTAGGGTAGTTCCAGAGGGAAACCTCGGGGTTGTACAGGGCTAGTGCCAATTGTACAGCTCACCGGGTTCAAGTCACATGAGTCCCTGTAGTGTGCATCAAAGATTACGGACTGTATGTTTGTGGGGGAAGTGGTGAGCTCCTCTACCTCCACATGTGGGGGACCCTCATCATTGGAATACCAATATTTCGAAAACTGGGCCTGGGACACATAATAATAAAGTTCAAAGTTGGGTGCTGCTAAGCCGCCTGCGGAGTACGGCTCAGTTAGTTTTTCCCACCCTATTCTTGGAGTCTTCCCATTCCAAAGAAAGGTCATCGCCATGGATCTGAGGTTATTAAAGAAGAGTCTTCCCGGCCATATCGGGATGTTCACGAATAGGTATAGTAATTTGGGCAGGACTATCATTTTTAGGACTGCTACCCTACCATGCAGAGACATCGGCAGGCGGTCCCATAACAGCAATTTAGTCTTCAAGGCCTGTAGTGTGGCATCGTAGTTGTCTGTGTACAATGTGTGTTTCCCCCGTGAGACAAGTATCCCCAGATATCGGATGGACACCCCAGACCACTTCAAACCACACATGGAGTCGGGATGGCTGGCTGACGGTGTGAGGGGGAAAACCTCAGACTTGTCTCTGTTTATGGAGTACCCCGAGTGTGCGGTGAACTCTTGAATCTCAGCCATAATAGGTACTAAATTGTTTTCCGGTTCACAAATATATAAAAGCGTGTCGTCCGCATATAGCGAAATAAGCTGAGTAGCCCCCTTAAGGTTGATGCCCCTGTTAGAATGTCGCAGTCGGATTGCTATAGCCATTGGCTCTATTGTCAAGGCAAATAGTATGGGCGAGAACGGGCAGCCTTGCCTGGTGCCCCTTTCCAATAAAAACAAATCCGAAATGGACTGGTTGGTCCATACCCGCGCCCCAGGTTCCGTGTAGAGTAATTTCACGTATCTAATGAAGTTAGGGCCAACACCAAATGCCTCCAGCACTGCCAGCAAGTAGGCCCACGACACAGATTCGAAGGCCTTTTCCGCGTCTAATGATAACGCCACAGCGTTTCTGCCCGGGTCTATTTGGGCCATAATACCAAAGAGCCTACGAAGATTAAGAGCCGTAGATCTAGTGGGGATAAACCCATTCTGGTCAGGGTGTACAAGTGTAGGAACTGCCGGCAGAAGCCTACTGGCCAGTACTTTGGCAAATATCTTAGCATCTGTGTTGATCAGAGATAGTGGCCTATATGACGACATGTCCTGGGGCGGGCGGCGCGGTTTGGGAAGAACAGTTATAAGGGCCTCTCTCATGGACGGGGGCAGTATTTTGCATTGGAGGGATTCCTCTCAAACCCGCAATAACAATGGAACGAGTTCCGCACTAAACTCCTTGTAAAATTCGGCTCCCAGGCTGTCTAGCCCTGGGGCTTTATTGGATGGCAAGTCCTTAATCGCCTCCGTGAGTTCGTCAGTAGTGAGAGGTTGGTCCATTGCCAGGCGGGTCTCTTCAGGGAGTTTCTGTATTGTCAGCGTCTCCAAATATGCCCTGATTTCCGTGATCGTCTTAGTGTCTCTGGTACTATACAGTTGTTGGTAAAATTTAGCAAACTCAGCATTGATCCCACTCTCATTCAGCACAACCTCTCCGCCAGGCGTTTGTATATTAGTAATTCGATTAGGGTGCCTGTCCTGTTTCAATAATTTAGACAGTGTCCTACCCGCTTTGTTACCTTCCCCATATTTGCGGGCTTGGACCAGGGCCGCCATATATTGTACTTCCCTAGCAGCTAATCTGCCAAATTCCTGGAGGTGTTGTTGTATTCCAGCTAGTATGGCCTTATCATGTGTACGAGCGTACTCATCCTCAAGTTTCCCCAGTTCGTCCTCAGTTTGTGTAAGGTCAGCACTAACCCCTTTCAGGAGACCCACATATTTGGATAGAAGCGTCCCCCTAGCCCAGACCTTAAAGGATTCCCATACCGTGGAACATCTATCAACCGAGCCCACATTGATTTCGAGGAACTCTGCAATTTCGGTGTGTAGCCCCTCCACCACCCCAGCGTCACTCAGCAACCCCCCAGGCATCCTCCATCTTCTGGGAGATCTAGGGCAGTTTTGAATTGCAACCTCAAGTGTTATCGGGGAGTGGTCAGACAGTGTACGAGGAAGTATCTCACACGACTTTGTTACAGCAAGCATAGTGGGGGAAACAAACCAATAATCAATTCTTGACTCAGAATTGTGGACCGTAGAGTAGTATGTGTAGGCCTTCCCTTTCGGATGCATCACTCGCCAGGCGTCATCGAGGGAGAGCTGGGAAAGGACATGTCGCAAGGTTAGAACAGCCCTACTTGGTGCTCTAACAACCGTGCTGGATCTGTCCAGTTTGGGGTCCATAGCAATGTTGAAGTCCCCACCCCAGACTATAATAGGAATATCAATGGCAGATAGCAGTTGGTATATATTAGTATAAAATGCGGGGTCATCTATGTTCGGGCCATATGTGTTTACCAGTAGCATCCGCTGACCCGCAATCGAGCCCCACACCAGAGCATATCTACCAAGGGGATCTAATTTATGGCCATCGGGGCAAAATCCTAGATTTGGATGTATGAGCGTGGCGACACCCCTGGGCTGAGATGAGTAATTTGTACAAAACCTGGATTTGCCCCAGCCTGGAAGTATGCACTCATTGCCAGTATCAACAGTATGCGTTTCTTGCAGCATAACAATTTGAGCGCCATGTCTGACAATATAATTTCCAACCTTTTTAGTCTTCAACCGATTGTTCAGTCCCCTTACATTCCATGACAGAAGTTTAACCCTTAATGCGTGGTCCAAGTCCTACGTAGAAATGTTCGAATAGCATCCCCAACCTCTCGGATGTATCTTTCAAATAGCATGAACCATGTCAGAATCTCACAGACCACTTGTTTAACCAATAAACTATAACCAGATCCCCCAATAGTCCTCCCAGGGCAAGGTGCCATACTCTGGGGGGACTTACTAAATTCAAACCATGGGATATCGCATTGACAACAACCCAATCCAAACTCCCCATCCCGCCCACCACCCTCATCGTCTCCCCCAACTTGACGATGTCTGTCCCTCAACTTGTGGATAATTCCTGGGGTAGTCACGTTGCCTCACATGACCGCCATCCCCGGGTCACATCCATCACCAAACACAGAAGATGGCCATCTTTTGTATCAATTTACCAAGGACCCTGAAGTAGGGCCCACACCAGTTGCAACCGGATGAGTAGAGTGTTCAAGAATTAGTCTGGCGGCCGGGGTCCATTGTTCGGCGCAGGTCGTTCCCCCCTTGAAGGGAGGGAAATAGAGGACTCAATGTAAGACTGGGCTTCAGACGGGTTTTCAAAAAAGTGTGCTCTTCCTGCATGTTGAATTCTCATTTTGGCTGGGAACATCAAGGCGTACGGGATCTGTCGTGCTCTAAGGAGTTTCTTAACTGGTTCATAAGAGCGCCTATTTGCCTGACCAGACGCGGAGAAATCTGGGTATAGATGTATACGGTTGCCCTCATATTGCAATGTACCGGACTCCCGCGCCAACCGAAGGATTGTATCCCTGTCTCTGTAATTCAGAAGGCGGGCAATAATTGTACGTGGCGGGGCTCCTGGTTTGGGTACCGGTGCTGGAGTACGATGCGCCCTCTCCACCAGGAAATGTTCAGAGAGCGATTCAGGCCCGAATAGGGTTTTGAAAAGTTCCTCCACATGTTTCTCCATCTGGCCCCTGCTGAAGGATTCCGCCACTCCGACCACGCGGACATTGTTCCTCCTCGACCTGGATTCGAGGTCTTCACACTTGTTCTGTTGTTTGTTCATCATGTCTCTGATGTAGCATATATCTCGACTGTGGTGGGCAATGGTATCTTCGTTCACACTTATTCTGCTCTCAGTCTCCGTGACACGCGCACTTTCCTTGTCTATTCTGAGCCAGAAGCCGATAGTGGCAACTATTTCGTCCAGCTTAGTGTTCACTGCAAGGAATCCGTTTTGTACTAGTGTGGTCAATTTATCTTCTCTGTCCGCCACGTCTTGCTCGCCCTGAGCATCCTCGTCCGGATGTGTGTCTACCTTCACAGCATGACTGGCCGTGTTGGTAAACGTGTCCATAGGGCCCTTCTTTCTGCCAGTGGGGGTCTTGGATGCCCTGTTCGACTTACTTGGTTCCCCCATGCCCACGGCGAGTCTCGTGTGAATATTGAGTATGTCCAAAGAGCTCAGGAGGGTCCAAACCTCGGACCGTGGGCTGGGGCCAGCACCCCTCCAAGTGTTAGGATCCATAAAGGAGAACCACGAGGTTCGGCCAAGCCTGCAGGGCTTATCATGAAGGGCCGCGTAGCCGCAGTATGGCGGCGGCGAGGCTTCACCTCAATCAAAAGAGAGCCGAGCACGCAGAGATGCCCGGTATGTTTCAATCGGCCTCACATAGTGTTTACGGGCCTAAAGAGGTGGGCAGGGATCAGGAGGACCGCAGCCACAGCTTAGCGGATCTTGATGAAATGTTTGCCAGGGGCATCCAGCGTAGAAAAGCGCTTAATATGTTGAGACACAGCAGGACCGGGACACCACGTCCCCCCTCCCACCTCTCGTTGGCCGCTTACTTGTTTGTCCAGCTCCGCCGCCTGCGGGTCTTTGCGTGGGCAGAGGCCACGATACTCCGGGATCAAGGGGAGGCGAGCGTCAAGCAGGTCGGCGCAGGGGGCAGATTAGAGCTGGGGGTTCCACATGGTCGACAGGTGCTTCCAACCACCACCTCGTGAAGAGAGCAGGCTGGACAGCAGGGCCGGGCACGGGCCTCCAGCATAGACTCCGCCCACTCGCAGCCCGCAGTGCTCAGCAACCACGGCCTCCGGTTAAATTCCTCTGGTGCCGCGTGTCGGCACAACACCGATGCTCGCATCGGCGGATTTGTTGACAGCCAAAACTCAGGAGTCCAGAAACGCAACGGGCCCGGATTTTCACAAGTTGTGGATAAGTTCACCGGCAACCGCTATAGCGGGTTTCAGCCCTCTAGACGGCCTATGAACGGATCTTCAAGCGCAGGATCTTGAGGTGATGGAGGAGTGACGGGTTTAGGTGGCCATTTCTACGTGCGCAACAGCGCCCCCTAAATATATACAGTTCTAAAGTGGTACCACAAACGTTACCAGATCTCATTAAAGTGCATACGGTCAGAATGACACACAGATCAAATAAAGGAAACCAACAATAGAAAATAGGAGGAAAGCAGTTGGTTGGAACAATTGGCAGATTACTGGTACCGCTACCTAGACACAGTTCTGTGTGGACATCCCCCCACCTGGGCAACCTGTAAAGCAACGATGTATCACAAGCCCAGTCCATATATTGTTCACCCTAGACTTCCCAATAGTTCTGCAACCCCAAAGTACCGGGCGTTGTAGCGTTCCTCGTCAGGGAATCAACAGCGCTTCTTGAGTGCCCTCCCTTTAAGGCAGCAGTCACGGGTCGGCGAACGTCCGACGGAGAACAGGTCGAGCTACGCCGGTGAAATGGCCGCGTCGTTCCTAGCGGTGCTCGTTGACGGGGAAGCGTAAACGTCCTGCAAGGAAGAGGCGTGCGGGGCACCTCGGTGTCGATAGTTCTGGACCGCAAAGAGTTTGAAGAACTGTGGCCCAGCAAGGGCGTCGAGTCGTCGGCGTCTCTGTGGTCTTTGGGTGGCGGGAAACCCACCGGCGGATGCTCCTCGGTGCGTCGACGGTCAGGCCTTCTCCAGCAGGATACAGCGGCGACGATGCGGATGAGAGCGTCCTTGGATTCGAAAGTTCTTAGGCAAACGGGAACACGGCAGCTCCAGTCGGCGACGGCGGTCTTCGACAGTGGCAGACAACAGTCCGGGCGCTCTCTTTGGGATTCCGCAGCGGTCCCCTTCTCGAGTCGGCAGCCTGTTGAAGGTCTGTCTACCAGGGAGCTTTGGCAAAGATCTGCTGGTGTACGATGGTCCCTCATAGCTTGGGAAGAGGGTGCCTTCCCAGGTCCTCTCTGTGTCAGTCCTTGGAGACGCAGCAGCTTTCAGATTGTGAAGGAGAGCAACAGCAATTCTTCTTGTCCAGCAGGGCTTCAAGGTCAAGCTTCAGTTACTCCAGTTACTCGTTGTAGTGGACTTCAGCTTCTGAACACGATTCCTAGCAGTGAGAGGTCCCCAGATATACTGTTGATCTCCCATTCATTCCGCTGGGTCACACTCAAGCATCCAATCACGACTAAGGGCATTCAGGCAGGCAGGCAGCCAATCAGGCACACAGTGCATTCAGGCCATTCACTTCGCTCCAGACACTCACAACAAGTTATGTGTATTGGGACAAGTACCGAGCCATTCAACACTCCACACTGCATTCATACCGGTTTCCGGCAGGGCTGTTTCAGTCATTGTGTCAACCACTAGATACTAGACACCCACAACATAGAATGCGTATTTGTCAGACACTCCATTCACCCAGGTCCCACCCACAGGCATACCCACAACATACGGTCGTTGAGCAGGCTCCAGCCAGTCTGGTCAGCACTTCCCCACACTACCATATATGGAACTTCCACCGAACAGCCAGTCAGGGGGAAGGGACAGAGTCAGGGCTTCTCAGGACTTCGGGAAGGTCAAGGTAACAGGCGATGGAAGGCAAGAGGCCATGGGGGCCATTATGTCTCCATCAGGAATATACCGATTCGAATGACAGGGCCAGGGCATCCCAAAATGGAGGACCCTCAGGGCACCAGTCAATTCAGCACGTAGCTGCCACCACATGTTTTTGGGTCACACAAAGGTGCCCAAAAACATACACTAGAGGCACAGGGTTGCACCCCTACCCATGGGTGCCATAAGGGTATCCCATGGGTCTGTTCACCAAAACCAAAGGAGAGAGCTGCACCGCCAGGAGTCCCACATGAACTCCTGCGCGGAAAACATGACAGAACAATTGATAAAAAGCAGTAAAGGACAAGGATACGGAGGCCCTGTCCCTCTGATGCATTTCCAGCATCACAGTAGGATTCAAGGAAGAGAGGCGGAAATGAAAACTTGGGTGAGTAGAGACCAGAAAAAGCAAAATTATGGGCGAAGGAAAGAAAAAGTAACATAGGAGGGAATAAAAACAGTGCTGGAAATTGACAAAATGATATATGATATGGCATTTACAACACGCCAGTGCACAAGTGTTTCTAGGTGCTACAAGAAAAGAAGGGGAAGACAAGACAAATGGTCCTTCTAGGCCTTGTGGCATTCGGATTGTGCAAGTGCGACAACGATAAGTGCAGGGGGAAGGAGAGGGGGAAGTGCAAGGGAGAGGAGAGGGTGCGATCAGGGCAGCACGGTTCTGGGTAAGTGCAAGGAGGCAAGGGGGCTGTAGGGGTAACAGTTACAGTCCCTACGTGTGTGGTAGGCCAGGAGGCAGTGCAAAGGAAGAGTGGTCGTGGAGGAGCCTGGTACCCAGTGACACTCAGAGAGAAACAAGCAACCAGTCAGCACATCAGACAGTTAAGTTATCAAGGGAGCAAGAGAGAGAAGGCAGAGGAGAAAATGAGGGTCTTGAGCTACTTCCGTAACTTCCGGTGGTCCGGCTCATGTCTGAGAGGGGCAGGGAGGCCGTTCCAGAGGGAGGCACCTGCAGAAGAGAGAGAGAGAGAGATCTACCCCCCACCCTCTGCCTGGAGAAGCATCTTACCCTCAGAGAGTTGTAGGTAGCTGAGCGAAGGGCTCTAGAAGGAAGCTATTTCGGAAGAGAGAATTGGATATAGTATGGGTCCTGGCCCCAGAAAACCTTGTGGACGATGCAGAGGGTCTTGAAGTTGATCCTTGCAGCCACCGGGAGCCAGTGGAGAGATTTTAGGGCTGGATAGATACAGTCCCTGGGATTGAGGCCAAGGACAAGTCTCACAATCCTGTTCTGGATTAGTTGCAGGGGGTGAAGAATAGAGGTAGGCAGATTGAAAAAGAGGCTGTTGCATTAGTCCAGCTTGGAGCGAACCAGGGCTCCAGAGACAGTCAGCTTCTGGGGGAAGATGAGAAAAGGCAAAATACCTCTGAGGGGGTGCAGCTGGAAGTGAACATTTTTGGGAAGGTCCGTGATGTAAGGAGAGAAAGAGAGAGTGGGTCGAAGATGACACCAAGGTTTTTTGCCTCGCAGGAAGGCGTGGCTAGAGTGCCCAAAAAGGGTGGCCAGAGTGAGAGAGGGAAAGCGGGAGCAGGGGTCCCAATGAGAAGGATCTCTGTCTTACTGGCATTAAGGCAAAGATCGTTGGCGGTGAACCAATCCTGAATCGCGGAAAGACAGTCAAGAATGAGCAAGGGAGGCGTGGAAGCAGAGGGAATCCTGAAAGAGAGACGAGTGCTATCGGCATAACACTAAAAGTTAGAAGAGAAGGTGGAAATCAGGTGTGCAGAATGGGCCAGATGGACATTGAAGAGCCGTGAGGCCCAGCTTCACACAGAGTCGGTTGATCTGGGTGGCGTGATTGACCGTGTCGAAAGAAGAAGAAAGGTCAAGGAGGATGAGGACAACGGGAGAGCTGGAATAGCGATTAGAGAGCAGATCTTCACAGGTGTTCAGGAGAGCAGTTTCCGTGCCTCTGGCTGCTTTGAAGCCAGATTGATGGTCATGGAGACATTAATAGATTCATTGTGGAGAGCAAGCTGGGAGATGGCCAACTTTTCCAGGAGCTTACCCAGGAAAGGGGTGATAGAAATCGGATAATAGTTTACTGGACATGTGGAATCGGCAGAAGGCTTTTTAGGGAGGGGGTGCTCAAGGGAGTGCTTAAGAAGGGAGGGCAGAAATCAGCCAAGGCTAGAGCGAGGGTGGCAATGCGGTCCTTGATGGTTCTGGACGAGCAGGGCAGCACCTGTTTGGATGACACTTTCATAGATCGGACTTGTCTAGAGACATTGTTGGGTGTTGTCACAGCGAAGTAGAAAAAAGGAAGAGGAGAAGGAGAGGCGGCCAAAGGGGGCCTGAGAGAGGTAGAGGGAGAGGAAGAGGAACGCAGGACAGGATGTCCTGAGTTTTAGCGGTGAAATGAGAGGCCAGAGCCATACAGTGGGACTTGGATGGAACAGGAGAGTTGGAAACTGCAGTATGATTGACCATCTCTTTGCAGATTTTAAAGAGTTTGGTCGTGTTGTTAGAGGCTGCAGAGATGCAGGCTTGGATATGGACCCTCTTCTTGGAGAGGACAGAGACTCTGTATTGACTTTGAAGCAGGCGGCAGGCCAGTTTGTCAGAGGATGAGCCTGAAGCTCTCCACTTCCTCTCAGCCACCCTGCACTTACTTTTCATGGCGGCAAGGACAGACTCGTACCAAGAGTTGCACTTGGAGGTAGGCTTCAAAGAGATTCTCATGACAGCGGCAAGGATGTCCAGAGTGTGAGAGATAGAAAGATGCAAGTTGGAGAGGACTGTGTCAGAGTGCGAGTCCGCCGCAGGATTAGGAGGAGCAGAGAAAGTTGAGGCAAAGGCATCCACTGACACTCGCTTCATGGGCCGGATGACAGAGAAAGAAGGTGGCAGTGCTGGGGTAGCTTTGCTTCAGGGGCAAAATGTTTCAGGTGAGAGGAGAGCAGAAAGTGGTCAGTCCAAGAGAGAGGAGTGGTGAGAGGGTCTAGAGACAGTATCTGAGGAGATGAGAACATCCAAGGTGTGCCCAGCAGAATGTGTAGAACCAGTGTCTAGATTGGAAATGGAGAGAGAGTGGCAAAGGTTGCAGAAGAGCCCAGAGTAGGAATTAGAAGCATCCAGGTAGATGTTGAGGTCTCAGAGGAGAAGATGAGAGGTTGAGGCAAGCATTTAAGAAGAGAGGTCAGCCCATTCTCAGAGGAAGAGGGTGACCTGGCCAGGTGGCCTGTAGATGGTGGCCACAGTCAGCGAGAGGCCAGGAGAGATAGAGAGCCTGCAGACTAGGCTTTCAAAGGAGGAATAGGCCTGCGTATGAATGACAGAATCAGGGGCCCAATGCAAAAAGATAACTGGCACTCCACCTCTGGGCCAGTTGGATCTGGGCTGGGAAAGGATCTTGTAGCCCTCAGGGAGGTGAGTGTCAAAGAGCTGGCCGTGAACCATGTCTCGGTGAGAGCAAGGACATCCAGGTCAAGGTCTTCGATGACGTTGCAGGTGTCAGAGGAGTGTTTGACAGCAAGAGCGAGAGTAGTTACGTGGAGCAGGTTGCCACAGTTGAAAGACTTCCGGGGTGGGGTGCAGGAGTGAGGTACACCCAGCAGAGACGTTAAAAAGGCCTGCAAGTGGACAAAGGCAGTAGACAGAGGTGGCACAGGGGCCAGATGGAGGAGGAGGTGGGTGCCAGAGAGGCGGCGGAGGAGGAAGGAAGTGGCAGAGGAGTGAAAGAGGTGTTAGAAGGAGAGGCACTTGGGGAACTCAGCCTTTGCGCAGGGGGGTGGATTGTCAGTGATGAGGGTGAGTATGGGGCAGGAGTGTCAGTGGTGTGGGTGGGACTGAGGGCAGAGCTAAGTGTTGAATGATGTGCATGCCCTGAATAAAGGATGCTGGCTGCTTTGCATAAAAACAAAGTGCATTTTGGAAACATAGGAATGACCACCAATTTATCAAACATGTCTGTGCTAGTAATTCAAACGTTAATGCCATCTGAGCATTAAATGCACACTTGGTATGGTGCTCATTTCCTCTGTCAGAATAGTCACCTTGACAGTAAAAATGAAGTGTTACTCATCGGAGTGACTAACATACACCTGGTCCATAGTCCCCTTTCCTCCATCCTGTATGGGCGTCCCTCGCGAGGGACGGGAACGGAACCTCTTTTCCGCCAGAAAAAGACATTTCCCCATTAAATTTTCTGGAGCGCGGCCAGGTGAGCGCAGACTTGCTTAACCCCGCACACCGGTGCCACACCTCCGTCCCCTTTTGATGCGTCGGCTGTATTATTAACAACCCTACTGGTCTTATTATAGGGGCATGGATGGTGGGACGTATGGAGAGAAGGGGACTAAGGACTAGGAGTACGTTAGTCAGTCTGATGAGTAACACTTAATTACTCCTACGTCCTGTCCCCTTTCCTCCATCCTGCATGGGCCATTACAACAGACACAACGCACTGGGGAGGAGAGCCTGACCTTCTAGGCAAATAGATTACGCAGCACCTCTTGGCCAAATGCTGCATCAGCCTTGGAACTGGTATCCAAGCAGTAGTGCTTGCAAAAAGCAGAAGGCGTGGCCCATGTTGCCGCCCTGCTGAACACTTGCCAGGGAACGTGGCGATGGAATGGCGACTGCGGTCGCCTTAGCACTTACCAAATACGTGTCATTCGGCGGGTCCTTACGTTGCACCTTGTAAGCCTCCTCGATCGCTGCTGTCATCCATTGAGCTATGGATGCTTTGGAGGCCTGCTGCCCAGGCCTATAGCTTCCAAATTTTACAAACAATGCATCCGTCTTGCGGATGCGCTTCGTTCTGTCTAGATAGAAGTTCAATGCCCTCCTGACATCCAGGCAGTGGAGTGTGTTCTCTGCAACTTCCTTGGGGTATGGGAAGAATGTGAGGAGCACAATCTCCTTGTTGATATGGAAGGATGAAACCACCTTCGGAAGAAATGTGGGGTGTGTGCAGAGCACAACATTGTCCTTGTGAAATCTAGTTTATGGCTCTGAGGCGACTAATGCCTGGATCTCGCTTACTCTGCAAGCTGATGTAAGGGCAACTAGAAGGGCTGTCTTTAGAGTGACCAACTTAATGTCTGCCGTGGCCATGGGTTCAAATGGTTTATGTGCTATAGCGCTTAGGACTACATTCAGGTACCAAACGGGATGAGGACGCTTGACCAGATGGTACAGACTGGTCAGTCGCGAGAGGTGCTTTTTCACTACAGGATTGGCCGAAGAGAGGACGAGAGAGTCAGAGTTCCTATACGGACCGATAGCAGGCAGGTACGTTCTGCAGGTATCAACCTGGACACCAGACCTGGCCAAAAATGACAATACTTGGTCGACGGTGCATGTCATTGGGTTCACACTGTGTTCCTTAGCCCAAAAGCAGAATCTTGTCCATTTGCTTTTGTACTGCTTAAGTGTAGCCTGACTCATGGCATTTTGGATCTCTAGATCTTTGGACAACAGCTGAAGGTATTGGAGCATCAGCTGCTCAGGAACCAGGTCGCTAGGGCTAGCCTCTCTGGAGAGGGGTGTAGCACTGTGCCTCCCTGCAGTGCTAGTAGAGGTCCCTTCTCGAGGGGGAGTAGAATATCCAGCTGAAGTGACATCTGCCTTAGGTCTGAGAACCAGGGCTGCGCTGGCCAGCGAGGTGCCACTAGCATGAGCCTGAGGTTCTTGGAGCTTCTGATCTTACTCACTACCTTGTGAACAAGCGGTGTAGGTGGAAATGCATATGCCCACATTCCATCCCAGGGTATCTGGAGTGCGTCTTCTAGAGAGCTGCGCCCCCTTCCTCCCCAGGATGTGAACAGCTGGCATGTCTGATTGCGGGCTGGCGCAAAGAGGTCTGTTGTTGGGTGACCCCATCTGCTGAACACTTCCCGGAGAATTCTCTCGTTCAGCTGCCATTTGTAATTGTCAGCAGCCAGGCGGCTGAGCCTGTCCGCCTCCAGATTAAACTCCCCGGAAGGTGGACCGCTAAGAGCCACACTCCCAGGCTGATTGCCCATTTCCAGATGCCCAGGGTCAACATGCACAGTTGCAGGGATCTGGTGCCCCCGTTTGTTAATATAGAACATGCAGATCGTATTGTCTGTCTGGATGCACACCGATCTGCCCTTGATGGTCGGTTGAAAAGACCTGAGTTCTAACTGTATAGCCATAAACTCCAACCAGTTGATGTGATTCTGTCGGTCGGTCGAGGTCCAGAGATCATGCACAGAGTGAGCGAGGAATCCATGGTAATGGTGTACTCTATGGGGGGTGGACGGAACAGTCTGCACACCAGAGTATTCTCCTCATCTTGCCACCAACTGAGGTAGTGGTCCAGGTGTTGTGGAATGGAGATTGGGGGCAGGAATCCGAGAAATGTAGTTGGAGCCCCCTCATGCGGAACATGGTGTGCGGGATTGCCAGGAGACATGCCGCCAGCACTCCCAGAAGGTGTAGATACCACCATGTTGTGGTGAATGTTCTGCTGCAGAAATGGGAGATTGCCAACCGGATCGCCGTCACCTTGTCCCCCATGGGGAAGATTCTGCGGCTGTGTGTCCCACAACATGCCCAGAAACACCAGCGTCTCAGTAGGGTTGAGCTGAGATTTCTGGTAGTTTATTGAAAGCCCCAGTTCGAATAGGGTAGAGATGAGTCTGTCCGCTGAGTCTTGAACCTGCTCTGGAGAGGTACACCTGACTAGCCAGTCATCGAGGTACGGGTCGACGTGCAACCCCTCCGATCTGAGAAGAGCCGCCACCGCATTCATAAGCCTTGTGAAGACTATTGGCGCTGAATTTAACCCAAAGTGCAGATCCCTGTACTGGAAGTGTAGACCCATGACCCTGAGGAAGGCCCGGTAAGGCTGCATAATGGGATTGTGGAGATACGCGTCCTTCAGGTCCAGGGAACACATCCTGTCTCCCCCCACACAATGTCTCAGCAATAAGCGCTGGCGTCACCAACTTGAACGTCTGCAAGGGTAGGTAAAGATTGAGGGAGGTGAATCCAACACCACTCGCAGGCCCGCTTGGTTCTTCTTCTGGATAGCGAAGATGCAGGAGTAAAAGCCCTGCCCCTGCTGCGAGGTGGGGACCTGCTCTACCGCTTCACTCTCAACAAGGGAGCGAATCTCCACTAAGAGTGATAATGTGCCGATCTGTGAAGGTGTAGGGGAACTCGGGTTGGGGGGGGAGAAGGCAAAGGTAACCAGAAGCCCCAAGACACTACTGAGAAGACCCAGGCATCCATGAACTTCACCCGCCTGGCGTGACTGTTCAGGGCAAGCCTGCCCCTGACTGGGGTGCTGTGGACCTGAAGCAGGACATCATTGTTTCTTCTGGTCAGAGGCTGAGGCAGAGGAGGGGGGCAGAAAGAACCCCTTATGAGCTGTTTTATGGTGCTTTCTCTTGTCTTGACTCGGAGACGTGTCCGGCTTTGCGGTCCTGGGACCTGCGGAAGCCACCAAATGAGTGCCCCTTGTCTGAGCAGAACTGTGACTGAACAAATTGTTTAGTCGCCGTTTTGGTGAGTATGGCCAGAGATTCTGCCATCTGGGAGCTGGTCCTCTTTTTATCAAGGTCCTCATCGGTTGAGGCATGGACGAGATCCCCCCCCCTCAAACAGAGGATCAAGTATTCTGTGCTGCACATCCTGGTTGAACCTCATGGCCTTCAACCAGGCAGTACGCCTCACGTTTGTTTCCAGACAGATTGCTCTATTAGCCATGTAGATGTGGCCCACAAAGTCCTCCATCATATCCTGGGCCACGATTTTCGACTCAGCCAGACCCGCCTTGGATGAGGCTTGCTTGTCCTTAGGGATATCGGCGGGAAAGTTAGTGATCTCCCTCCACAGGCGTTGATTAGCCACAGCGAGGATAGACTCTGCGTTGGCCTGTCTGAGATGTAGCCCAGCATTTGAATAGACCTTATTGCCATATGAGTCGAGGGTCTTCTCTTCCTTGTTGAGGGGGGCTGTCATGGGAGTACTAGAGGAGGAAACCTGGGGTTTAGCATAAATGGATGCAGCACCAATTGCTGATGACAGGGGGTGCGGGTGTGTAGAGAGTAGTATGCTATCCCCCTCAGTTTGCCTGAACCTAGCATCAAGCTTTTTGTTGACAGGTTGTGTGGAGTGGGGCTTCAGCCAGCCCTTTTTGGCCAAAGCTTCCATGTCCTTTTGTAGGAGGATGCGCGACCGAGCATCAGTCTTGATGCTCAGGACCTCTGCCAGAACTATAGCTTCAGGGAGCTCCTGTTATGGCTGGTGGATACCCAGGTATTCTGACAAGCCGGCAATCCTGTCCCGAAAATCTTTAGCTGAGGAGGGCGTATCCTGCTCCTTCTCGTCTGTGTCCTGCTGGTCCTCTGTCCTCAGTGGGGGGGGTCACCAGCGAGCCTCTGGGTTTCATCCGTGGTGGGGTTCTGGGACGGCACCAGTGTTGCATGAGCCTCTGTACTGGGCTGCTGTGCCTGCGGAGCTGGAGGAGGAGGAGGCATGAGCTGCGCTGGGGAGGCCGGTGGCAACATGTCGTTAATAATGCCCCTGAGGATTGTGCCCATTTGAGGGGAGTGCATGAGTGACATGAACTTGTCAAAAAGCCTGTCCTCACAGGCTGGCTGTGAGCGGTCTTGCACGGGAGGAGGGGACGAATATGCCAGTTGTCTGCCTAGCCCCTGTCCGTACATGGGGATATTGTACCCTTCCCCGGGATGTTGGAATAAGACATGGACCAGGTGACAGGTGTCAGTGGTGCCAGTCTGTCCTAGGAGGCAAACCTCTGCTTTGTTGATCGCTGGCTTGACGGGCCTCCATGCCCGCCTGCGAGGCATCCCGCCTCTGTTGCTCAGGAGTGGCAACCATCTTATCTCGAGCCGCTGCCATTTTGTCCGCGCTTTGAGCACGTGGACCTTTAGCTGGTGTTTTCCTGCGCTCGGCCTGCAGGCTCTGCCCCGCCCTGCACCTCAGGTGTACACGCGGTAGGCAATAAGAACTCTTCCCCCTGGCCGGTAGTGCTGGCCCTGCGTGAAGGTGCCCCCTCGGGTAAGGACCCAATATCCGTAGAGCTCACAGGCTTCTCGGCTGCAGAACCGGGAGGGTCCTTGGATCACTCGGCCATGAGACTGGTAGCTTCTTGAGCCTCAGTGCTGCCTGAGCCGTTTGAGGGCCAGACTTACCCCTCCCGCCAGAGGGCTTCCCGGGAAAGGAGTCGCCTGTGTGGGAAGCCTTGGAGAACAACGCACCTGTCTTCTGTGTCTTCCTCCAGACATAGTCTTTGATGTTCTGCAGAGGAATCCTGTGGAAGAGTTCCCTCCAGCGGTCGAGTCGGTGCTTGAGCGACCTGGGCATGAGGGAGACACACCGGAGCATCCATCCCAACCGTGGTCCTCACAAGACATCGAATACAGAGTGCGTGAGGATCTGCTGTCGGGAAGGAACTGTCGCACGAAGGACACCTGCTAAAGCCTGTCACGGCCGACATGTGCCGGGGACAGAGTTAGGGCACCGGTGGACAGTGTTCCCAAGCCTGCAATAAAAAGAGAAACATTAGATAAATGATGGGGAAGCGCATGAATTATGAGGCAAGGCCTCACCCAGGAGCGCTGGTGGAGCGGTCTGTTCCCATTGATGCAGAAAAGGGATCAGGGTGTGGCGCCAGTGGGCGGGGTTAAGGGAGCCTGTGCTCACTGAGTTGCACCCCGCGCGCCAGTAAATTTAAAGGGGAATTGTCTTTTTCTGGTGGAAAAGAGGTTGCGTTCTCGTCCCTCGTGAGGGACACCAATACAGGATGGAGGAAAGGGGACAGGACATAGGAGTATGTGTGCAAAGCATGAGACATTAATACAGCTTTGGGCAGTTTAACTGTCTGAGTTGCACTTTCAGATGCAGTCTGTGAAGTCATTGCATATCATGGCTCTAGCTGCATACATAGAAACACTGGCCCTCATTACGAGTTGCCCGGTAAAAGCAGGTTCATTACCGGCATGGCGGAATGAGCGGGTCCGTGCTTGTATGAACCCGCTAACAGCGGGTGATTATGAGTGTGCGAGCACGCGCGTTCCCCCATGCCGGTATTGGCAATGACGCCATGTCGGTAAAGGGCCACCAACCCCCCTACACCGGCATTGCGGGGCCCGCCCATAGCGTTACCGCCTCATACCAACCCCTAAATACTGGCACAGTAATACCGGCACGGTATTACTGTGTTTGCAAAAAACGGACCCGGAAATGACGTCATCGCGCAGGAACGGGAAATGGGCCGGTGGCCATCTTCAAAAACACAATCCATTGCCATCCTCCACAACCACCAGTTCTTCTGTGTTGTTCTGTGGCAGAATAGAAGCAGGATGTCCAAGGCTACCAGGAATGCGACCCCCAAGAAGCGAAAACAGCGTTTTTCAGACGCTCAGCTAAGTATGCTCGCTGACACCCTGGGCCAGCATGCGGACAGGATCAGGAGCACCGACATGAAGCATGCGGCTCAAACCAAAAAAAAAGAAGTCTGGCAGGAGGTCGCACAGAGGGTGTCGGCAGTGGGAACCACGCCAAGGAGTGTGCGCGACTGTCGGAAGCGGTGGGATGACCTCCGCCTCAGGGTGAGGAAGATACTGGCGGACAACAGGAGGGCCGCAATGGCGACAGGCGGGGGCCCACACTCCCCTGTGAAGTTGACGGCATGGGAGGAGACAGCAAGTACCTTTATAGATCCTGAATCCATAGAGGGAATCGGAGACCAGGAGGTGGGCGCCGCAACATCCACAGAAGAAGGTAAGTGACCCATCAGATCCGTGTAGGCTAAACCATGATGTGGCACAAGTGACGTGGAAGTGAGACTAGCCAAGGCAATGCATGTCCCAGGCCCACATCAACATATCCAGTCAAGAATGTGTGCCACACCCTGCTACACACGCATGCTGAGTGCCAATCCCAATCCCAACACAAGTGCAACATGACCCAACCGTGCCCATGGAACTCACCACACATCCAACATACCAATGTCATGCCACCAGCCATGCATTGATTGCCCACATGCCCCCTCATAACGCCAACTGCCACACCCCTACAATAATTAGATGCATGAATACATGAACATATCACAGCGCAATGTATTATCGCTGCCATGTGACACCATCACTGATGACCTGCATCTCTTCTCTCCCCCAGGCACCGATGAGGAAGATGGCATGCAGGACAGAGGTGCAAGTTCATCCACTGCACGGCAAGGGACCAGGGCCACCGCCACCCCCAAGCCCAAGAAACTGCCCAGAGCAACAGGCAGTGTGCCACACTGGGCAGTAACCCTGCAGGAGACACCTGCACCCACTGTCCAGCAGCAGCCACCCACAGCAGTGGGTTGCGTTTCTATTCCTGCTTTGCCAACCACCGCGGATGTTGTGGATGCAGAGGTGGAGAATGAGGGTGCCATCATGTCCGGCACACCCACCCCAAGCCCCATTACCAGCATCCCTACCCCTACAGAGGCAGAGAGCATCTACGATCCCTGCCTACACGACTCAGACCTTGATGAGTCAGACATATGCCTCTTTTTGAGGAGGAGTGTGCCCTGGATGTGGGCACCACACAAGTGCCATCCACCAGCCTGCCGACCACCAGCCTGCCGACCACCACCCTGCCTACCACCACCCTGCCTACCACCACCCCGGTCACCAGCACTCATGCAGCCAACGACTCCTTCGGGGCTCGCCTGTCAATGGTTGAGGCATGACAGGAGTCGATGCTTGAACTGATGCGGCAACAAATATCAGATGGAAATGACTCTATGAGGGCCATTGCCACAGCCATCGCAGCCAACACTGCTGCTGTTGAGGCATCCACAAGTGCCATGAGGGAGTGTCTGGGGGCACTTACGTAGGCCCTGCTTGCAAACCTGCCTCATATGCAGTGCCCACACCTTGGGGCAGGCATGGGACTGGCCATCGACACCTCCACTGCCACAACCCCTTCTACCTCGGCCCAATCGAGCCCCGTGCGGTTGACGCGGAGGAGTGAACGGCGCTTGACCATGGCACCCCCGGATCCCAAAATAGCAAAGAAATAGAGTGGGCAGACAATGACATTGGAAAATGTACGTTGGTCAAGGGACTAGTGTTTGTTGTACATTGTGGAGTTAAGCTCGGAGACAGGTGGATGCTGAAACAATAATTTAATCACTGGTTGAAGGATAGCGTTATGTTTAAGGGAATTACTATCAAGTCCTCCCGGTTAACTTCACCGGTGTCTTGGTCTTCCAAAATATAACGACGTTAGTTCTGGTCTGGTCTTATCTTGAGGTGTCCGGATAGGCCCACCACTCTGGTTCTCCCCTCTCTCCTTTCTCCGTGTCCTGTGGAATGAGAGCAACCCATTAGTTTGGTTTGGCGCCCTTTTATCATAACAGGAGGTTTCAAACCCCCTCCAATCACTGAGAGCCTGGGCTAACCCCCTTCTCATTGGTTCCTGGGACGTAGTCCCGCCTCTCTTAAAGGTTGCCGCCCCGGGCTGTCACCATTCCCGTTTCCCTTGAGGTGGTGAGGGTTCACGTCGGCCATGCGGCCGTGGCCGCGTGGTGTAAGGACGCATCCGGACGATGGGCATCCTTCTCCAGCCACATGTAGTCCTGGCACCATCAGAAGGAGCACGGAGGCGGCGATCCGGTCGCTGCTCTCCTGCGTCCCGGCACCACCGCGAGCACGGCTCCCCGTTCCCCGGGCCGGGGTGGAACCCAGGTGCGTGTTCCGCGGGCCCGCCGCGGCTGTCCACAGAGGCTTCTCTTGCGGCTTCGCCGCGACTGTCTATAGCGGCTCTTTCCGCAGCGTCGCTGCGGCCGCCAGCAGCGTGGCTGTCCGCGGCGGCTTCCCCCTTCCTTGCTACAACGGGAAGGGCGGGCATGGATAGGAGGGCGGGCATGCCGCCAGGGTGTCCAGCGTCTCCCGGCTCGTGCGGGTTGAGTGCACGCTGCGGCACCACCCGAGGCTTGACTCCACACACATATGGGGACATTTGGGGTTTGTAGGGTGGGTGAGGGAGTTCACTGGGGTTGTGAGGGAATTATGTTCACATTATCACGTGTCTGGAAAATACACCCGTTGTGTGCAAGAAAATCATTGGCTGGACATACTTCTTATTGTGCATGTACATTTGATGTGTGATGGTGTACAGTGGGGCACTTTTGACAAAACAAGTGTGCATGTCCACATGCAGCCAGTGTGTCACAGGCACATTACTTTCATGGTCCCTGCGTTTCAAAAGTATTTGTCAATTAGTGCTTGGCGCACAGCATGGCCATCCCATGCATCACGTAATGGCAGAGGGGCTCCTTCGCCTCCGTCGCCATCTCCTTCATCCTCACCCGGCCCATGCATGTCAATGTCAGGTGGCAGTGGTACATTCCATTGGACGCACATGTTGTGCAGCATGACACAGGCCATGGTGATCTTCGCCACCTTCTCAGGCCTATATAGGAGTGCCCCACCAGACCTGCTTAGGCAGCGGAACCGCGCCTTCAACAGGCCAAAGGTCTGCTCATTCACAACACAGGTATGAGTGTGCACACAATTGTACTCCTCTTCATGGCTGTTCTGCGGGTTCCACACAGTGGTAAGTAGCCACGGCCTCAAGGGATATCCTCCATCACCTGCAAGCAGATACAAATAGGTGTGGGTCACTCTGAACTGCCACCTTCAGGGAGCACAGTCATGGCAGCAGCTATTTGGTGTGGGCATGCACATGTCCCAGTACGTGTACAAAATAGCCACCTATATGCAATGTATACTGTAAAGAGGTGCGGTACACTGGATGGGGTTCAATAGATGATGCAGGGTGTAATCATGCATGCTGAGGCAGATGTGTTGTGGTAGTGCAACAATGTTTAGCCTCCAATTCATGCTGTATATTCTTTACTATGCATGGTCACACTAGCCGCATTGCCACAGTTGCCATCCTATTCAGTCATGCATTGCTCCCTGGTTGTGCCACTTACTTGTTGTCATCCATATGCATTATTTGTGATATGTGGCCCAGTAATGTGTCATGTTCCGTTTGGCTGGTTCAGGTGAGGTGTGTTTAGATCTGCATGCATTCTCCAATCACTGGCTATTGCCACCCAGGTGCACTATCCCCCCCCTTTTCCCACCCAGGTACAGTAGCCCCCCACCTTCTGCATCCGCACACATCAGTACCCCACAGCATGGCCATGGGCCTGTTGTGCAACTCACCGAGCAGCCAGGCACGTGGTCCAGCATGCATGAGAATAGTGGTTGTGAAATGCCATGCAGCTGGCCCATTGTGTGTTGGTAGGTTCCTGTGGCCAGGAAGTGTAGCACAGACACCACCTTTAGTAGTGGGGGGATGGCAGTGCGTATTTCTATGTATTTTCTGGCAATGTCGTTCTGTATCATGTCCGGTGATGGTGTCACGGTCCAACCGGTACAGGGTGTGGATCTGCTCAGGGGTTAGGTTGAATGGGCTGGGTCTGGTGTGAGGGATTGTTGGCTGCCTACGAGGCACTAGTGGCTGCGCTGGTGGTAATTGCTGGGCCTGTCTCCCCCTCCTTCTCCTCCTGCGTCTCATCTGTGCTGCCTGTTGTTGCTGCTGTAGTTGTTGTTGTTGTTGCTGTTGTTGTTGCTGTAGTTGTAGCAGTATAGGCATGTCCTCCAGCGCCATGATTGCAACTGCTAGTGGTAGCATTTTGGTGTAGGAAGGGGGGTGGTGTATAGGTGTGCTCCTTTTGTACTGGGCCACTCAACATTGCCTACACCTGTTGGGGGGGGGGTTGTGGTGTGAGGGTGTGCTCAGTTTATACTGGCACAGCCTCCATTGACTCCACCTGTGGGGATTGTGTGCACCTGTGGCAGCTGCCTTGTATCCTTGCTGTTTGCGGGTGGTCCGTGATGCCTGTATGGCCGGCATCGTGCAGCCTGTGATACTGGCTTCGCGATGCCGGTATTTGCATGAATGCGTGGGTTGGAATTACCCCCTATTACCGGCATGCCGGTATTTGCTCCATGAAGGGGCGCGTGTACGCGCCTATGCCGCTATTAGCGGCACCATTGTTTAGTGTGCCGCCAATACCGGGTTTGCGTGTCAGAATGGGACGGGACAGTAAACGATGCCGGTATTACCATACCGGCATCGTTTTTGACTTACCGGCATACCTCGTAATGAGGTCCACTGTCTCTGTCTCTATGGTGCAGCTGAGTGGCAATATGCAATGAGTGCCGTAAACCCCCCTACAAGTTAAGGAAAGTCTCTTAAGCTATCTGCCCCTGACTGCTGCTTGTGGCAGTTTCCTGACTGCTGTGTCTGAGACACGACAAGACTTGCGGTAGTTTCATGTACAGTATTCAGGAGACTCATGGCAGTCAGCGGTAGAGAACTTCTTCAACTTGGGGAAGGTTTGGGCCTCATTTCTACATGGAACAAGGCAGTTTTTACTAGAGCGCTGCTCTGTCTTTTTCCGGCCCAATTGATCTCCTGAATAGAAACGCCAGGCAGTGAGTGGTGATAAATGGGACAGTAGTTACATGGGCTTGCAACACTGGAAGCTGTAGTGCAATACCATTCAGCAGATCGTGCTCTAGCCCCCTACCCACCCTGTTTACATTTTTGGTTATTTTGTCTCAACCTGGCTGATCTACAGAGCCGGGGCCGGACAGACCAGGACACAGACGTTAAACGGCACCTTTTCTGACCTGAGCCCCTCTTTTAGCAGATCGACTGAAGACTTTGCAAGGAGTAGCAAGAAGAACTCATCATTGGACCATGGCTGAAGGTACAGTCTGCCTTACATCTTCTGCCAGTGAAGGAAGGCCAGGACCTCCAAAGAGGGAAGCACGATCCCCCCCTAAACATCTCCTAGGAAACAGAGAGAGATAATGAATCCAGAGGAACCAGTACCCAGCCAGCACACAACGTGCCCTGCTAGGATCTGAAGCAAGCGTCCTAGGTAGGAAGTGCCAGAAGGTCTCTGAACCCGAACCAAATACAACACAGCTGCCTGCAACACACACCTAAGCTTGGGCCGTCCATCTTAAAGGATGACGCAAGCCCATTGAAGAAGCTGAAAGAAGTGGCTCGAAAAGCATCTACCACCGTCCACCTTAACAGACATTTTCAAGCCAGTCGAGTTCCTCAAGCTGCAACCGACTGCAACACTGACTGTTGTCAAGCTGCAGTTGCTTAAAGACATCCAAGATGTCTTGACCAGTGCTTCAGAACCACTGACCAGCACTGAGACAACGATTCTTGACCCCCGAGCCGTCGTGTAGCCCAGACTGCAGCCATTCGTCCAGCTTCGCTCTCCAAACCGTCTTGCTGCCTGATACCCGCAGCTGACTCCTGTCTTGAACTCTGTGACAGAAGCTGCAAAGCACCCTGAAGTCAACTTGACCGTGTCGAGCACCAAGAACACCAACAGCACAAGGTACATTGTGGTCCTGCCCCCCTGGTCCTTCCCAGAAGGCCCCTAGAGACATTTATAAATCCCATTGCTCCCTTTGTGCTGAAGCCAAAATAAACGGAACTGTTGCAATTATTTACCATATCGACTACCCTCCTGTCAATATCCAGAGTGCATCCCATTTCCTTCTTTGAAACTGTCTGTCCCCTGCATTCCTTTACAGGGTGGGTTTTTTTGTAGTGTTGCTAGAACTGTCTATTGTGATAATAATAAAGTAGATATGGTTATACAACCTTGACTGAACAGTTCCTTTTTATCATTGGGTAATAATTATATTTCTGCTGTGTTGACACTAACCGACGATCCACAACCTTTCTGAGATAAGCCTGCCATTCCGTCTAAGTTACTTGCTTGTGTTTCCAAAGTGTTTCGATCCCTTCTGGTGTTCTAGAGGTGTGGGGCTGACTGATGGTTTAGAAACCGATATTCATCCCTGGACCACTGGTGCCCTAGAAGTTGATGTGTCACAGTTACAAAGTAAGAAGATATATTTGGGCGCTAACTCATATGGTTTTCTGTCTCTTTTTTGTTGCTGCACTTCTGTTAAAAAAAGAAAAAAGTGGAACTAGCTGAAAGAATATGCATTTAAGTGACCACAATTATTGTGTCACTTAAATGTATGGGCCTCATCACGAGTTTGGCGGCAGCCATGGAGCTGTTAGCTCCATGGCTGCCGCCAAACCGGGCTCCTTTACCGGGTTCCCAGAATGGGGAATTACCGGGTGATTCCGAGTTCGGAGGGCCCAGTAATTCCTCCCTCTGGGAACCCGGGCCCAGACCTTCCCCATTCCCATCTGAGCCCCCATAGGGCTCAATGGGAATGGGAGAGGGGGCTAACAACGAGCCGATTACGACCGGCCCGTTGTTAGCTCCCTCTTCCCCTCGCAGGACCCGTCCCGCAAGGGGACCTCGTAATTTCGCGGGACGGTTTCAACGGGTCCGTCTTCATTAGCGGAGCCCGTTAACCCGTTCCGCGAAAGTTGTAATGAGGCCCTATGTGTCATTATGCAGCCTCCCCTTCCACTCATCCACCACTCGCAGCCCGACAGCAAGAAAAGCCCTGGCGGTGATAAGTCAGTGTCACATGTCACTGTGCTATTTCGTAGGTGCTGGATTGCTTTTGTCTCATTCACTACAGATTTTATGTGTCAAGCAGTCTATTGAATTAAACAAAAGAAATCCAGCACCTCCGAAATAGCACAGTAAAGGTGCTGGATTTCTTTTGTTTCATTTAACAGACTGCTTGACACATAAAACCTGTTATAACAGGCTTTATGTGTCATTCTAATGAATGAAACAAACTACATCCAACACCTACAGAATAGCAATGTGACATTGGCTTGTCACCAGCAGTGCGCGGGTACGTATCCCCAGCATGGAAAGAAAAAAGTGCCTGTCGTGCTGTCACAATGCTGTCAGTGTAGTGTGAGCCCTGGCAGGATCCCCGCTCAGTTGAGGTTTTGGGAGACTGCTGGGGCTCAGCCCATCTCCACCTAAAGGCCTGGGGCCGACACAGCCTCTTCTACAACCCTGGAGTCCCCACTTCCTGCCACACCTTAGGGTCTATTCAGGTACCAGGGGGGCCACCACTTCTGAAATGCTGGGGAGGACTGCTGCCACACAGTAGCATATATACGTTAACTATGAGACAAGAGAAAGTCAGCACTATGAAGTTGCACCCATCGAGCTGTTGCAAAGTTTGTTTGCAGTTTATCAAGGCACACTTTTGATAGGCCATCAGTGGCAAAAATAACATTCATATTATGTTTTAACAGCTGTAGCTCCCAAAATGCCCCTCTACCCTGACCTTCAGTATAGAGCTATCCCATACAGAGACACGTAGAGCAGGCAACCTCTGCTCTGACCTTCACCGTGAACTGACATCCCACTTCTAAAGCATTTTACAGAACTCTTCCAGTGCACCTCCGTTGTGCCTTGCACACTGCACTGCTGCATCGCTACTGAGACATCCACTCAGCTCTCACAATGCACCACTATCACGACTAGAACAATGCACAGCAACGATTTCTTAAAACCAAGGTGTCCACAGAATGAATTAATGCTTTTCCGCTTTTAAAAACTTCTGCCTTTTGCAAATAGAAATGCAGTAGCTAGATGGAGGCAGAATCATCAATGAATGTGAATTAGAGACATGCACTTTGAATGGGACACAAGAACCGTCTTTAAAATGTAAAGAAACAATCATTTAAAAACTGTTTGATTCAAAAGGTGGCAACCAATCCTTGGAATAGAAAAACAAATGTCAATGGAAGAGCGGACGATTCGGAAAACAAAACACAGATCACCTACTTGGGGGAGGACACAGTGCTTAATTGGATACTTCAGGTGCTCAACCCCGGGACGTATTCTGTAACCTGGGCTAAGCATGGGTGCTGCTGGCAGTGTTGTTTACTACGATTGTTCTGCTGCTCTCAGTGCTAACTCTGCCCCTGCCCACTCCTACCACTTGCTCCTGATGCAAAGCGGAATGCACCTGATATTTGCATACACAGCATTTGTTACTGAAATGGAACAGAACAGTTTCAGGCTATGGGGACACATTTCAAAGTATTGGACTGTTGCATGAGCTCTCTTACAGAAGTGTTTCAATTCTAGCCAATGTAGATCAAAATGTTTTTAAATTCACCCGTTGGACCAATTTTCTCAAATTTCTGAAAGCTTGCTTGCTATGTTCATAACCATGTTCATAAGCATAGTGGCTCTCTCTTTCCTCAAGGACACCCGAAAAAAGTATGCTCACAAACATGCAATATCTGGAAACTGAGAAAGGCTGCTTAGGGGGCGTTGATGTGTTAAGAAAGATCAGTATTATTTAAAAATAATCAGGCACTGAATTGTCTCCAGTTCTTTGTATTCAGATGTGGTGATTTCACTAGACATACAGTCTTTTTAAATACACCATTTTGTTTCACATATTAACACCTCTAATTTGACATATAACGGTGTAACGTGGTGAAATAGACACCTAATCCCGATGCAATAAAAACCCAAACTCTTCTGGACCTCTGGCCAGTGCACAGCACCAGAAGCACAGCTATGACAAATGGAAGGCACTTTGTGGGATATATTGACCCACTCAGTTGTGCTATACTACATCACCTTGCTGCAGTGGTGCAAGAAACAGCAAAGTGGCCGAGCCGACTCCTGTGCGCGGCAGGATCTCTAAACTGCATTTTTACAACAACCAGAAAATGGCTGCGCCACACACATTTCAGGTGGGGTGAAACTGAGTACTCACTGCAGGAATGTGCCAGTGTGCTCTGCAACATTTAACATGGAGTGAAGTGAAAGAGGCAGCATTACTTTGCTGAAAATCCAAAATGCCTCTTTAAAATGACACCTCTTTCAACCTTTAAGAGTGCTGCTTGGCGCTGAACTCATCCAGTCCTTATGAACCACTGTGATTAAAAAGGCCCTGCAATGGCCAGGATCATCCATTGTGTCTCAGCGGAACCGGGCCTCATTTGAATGATACCTCCCATCAAAAGTATCTTTGAAAAATAACCTAGGGGCTTTGTTTTCATTTTCCATGGGAAACACATATATTTTCTTTGCAAAAGTATCTAAATCAGCTGTTCCGAGAAAGACTCTAAATAGATACCTGTGTAAATGTATCCATGCTGCAAAACAACTCCAGCACTCAAGAAAAGAACTATAGCTGCATAAAGTGTGTATTTGCTGGAGATGAAAAAACGAATTTAAAGAAATACTAAAATGTTCTTTTTTTGACTGAAGAGAGAAAATCGCTTATGTAAAAGTAAATTGTTGTGTGAAGGCCTGTTTACTTAGCAATGTAAAAGGATTTGTTGCTGGCAAAAGTACACCTATAAACTGTTTTGATTCTACAGGTTTAAGTCAAGATGTACAACTCATAGGCTAAGTTGGCAAGCTAAAAAAAAGAAAAACTTGCTCTGCCAGTTGCTAGCCTTGAAAAAGGGTGACACATCATAAACTTCTGGCACAGGACAGCGCTAATTGCCAGCTAGAAAGACTTTGAATGCACCAGGACAAAGAAACTTCACAAGCTCATCAGACATTTGTCTTTGCTCCAGGCTGGGACAATAGCAGGCTGAGACTCTCACATGTCAAGTGTGAGAGGCAATAAAACCTTCAATCAAGAGAGAGGCCCCTCATCCTGCTTTAAAGGAAGTGACAATTGACAGCATTTGGGGAAAAAGAAAAAAAAACTGATCAGGTGAAATTGGACTTCCATTTGGTTTTAAAGGCTATTTTGTAACTGAACGTTAAAGACGTTTAACTTTGCAGCAAGAATTATGAAAAATATGAAAAGTTTGTAGTTCTAAATCTAATTTTATGCTCTTTCTTTGAAAACTTGGTAGAACTCATTACTGCATAAGGAACAGAAGTTATAAACAATGAAAGATTATGGGGAAAGTATTGATGTTGCGAACATAATATTTTGTACATACATCCATGGTGTAAATGGGCATCTGTGTACAAAATTGGGAGATTTTAGGGCAAATCCTTCATGTTTAGAATTACCAAAATGTGTCAGAAAGGCGAAACAAGGTCCCACAGACTTGTGGTTTGGATTGAAATATGACGCACAAAATATGTAACCTGTGTATCTGATTTTTTCAGAGGTTGCAACTGCATAAATATGTGTTTGTGGCAAAATTAGATTTTGGTTCCAATAGCTAGGGCAGGTTTCTAGACATTGTAAAAATCACCTCATAAACATGACATCCTTTTGCTGTGATCCAATCAGCGAAGAGCTAAGAGGAGACTTCTACCTTGCCCAATCCTGTTATTAGAGGCAGGAGTAGTAAGACTGCCCTGGTCATATACTTTAGTGATGTCATCTGGCATGATAAATAAGGGCCTTTGACAGCACATGGGACACACAGATTCCTGACTTTCTTCCTGAATTCCTGTGTGGCGTTGTGGGGATGTGAGGGTGGACGGAGAGAGAGAGCGGGACGCACGGCCAGAGGAGCCCGCTGTGCCGCGGGCGTGTGCGGCGCCGAACGCGGGCGCCGGGAAGGCGTCCCTGTTAAAGGGAGAGCCTTGTCGGCGTCCCGCGACGGTGCCGACGTTGCAGCCGCGGCGCCGCGGGTGCTCACAGCCGCCGCGCCGCGTGTGCCCACAAGGACCGGGTTCACTGGCGCTGCGGCTGGGAGACCCGCAAGCCCAACGTACCTCGGCGGCCTCCGGGAACTAGAGAGCCCGACTCGTGCCGACCGCTCGGCGTCGGAGGTGCGCCGGACAGCCGGGCAAGGACCCATCGGGGGCAGCCAACCAGAACCCCCTCCTTACCTCATGCAGGGCAGACCCAGAACGGTAGCATGGGGCCTCAAGCAGGACGGGCCTCCGGGAGACATGCCTCGAGGGAGACACAATGTTGGGGAGGCGGGGCCAATGGAGAGGGTGGGGCTGACAGCAGGGAGGGGAAGCTAGAGCCAGGCAGCCAGAATAAAGGAGGAGGTGGGGAGGAGGCAGCACTATTCATAGAGGGTGGGTGCCTAGGGTCCCCACCAATCAGACAGGGGGGGAGGGAAGTTGTCCCCGATTGGCCCTTTTTCCCTCCAAACCCCAGGTATAAAAGGGACTGGCCTAATGGCGTTTTTGTTGCTTTTTGCAGGGAGAAGGAGAGGAGAGTGAGAGCAACTGGTGGGCCTATCCGGGTCCGTGAGAGTAGGAGACCCTCAAAGAGAAGAGGAACTCCTGGTGCCTTTTACTCACAGTGAAGTAACTGTGGCGTCAACCTGGAGTCCAACTACCTTGGTTAAGACATTGTGTAATAAAGGTCTACAAAACTCCACTTCGCCTACTGTCGTGAATTCTACAAGTGGCGTAGTCGGCAGGATTTAAGGAGAACGCGATGGAGAAAATAATACAGACACTGTCAGAAGGGCAACAACAGTTACAACAGCTCTTCCAACTTCAGGCCCAGCAGGCGGCCCCTGATCGCCAAGCCTTTCAGCAGGCCATACAATTGCAAGGTACCCTGCAGTCCACTTCTCAAGACAAACACCAGGAGACGATAAAACACCTGACGGATGCTGTCACCGGCACCCGAAACCAGCCCATTGTCCCTTCCGCAGTGTTGCAAAAATTCAAGGAAGGTGAAGACCCGGCTTTCTTTTTCACCACATTCGAGAGAATCGCCCGAAACGCTCAGTGGCCGGTGGACCGCTGGGGCCAGTATGTTGCTCCCCTTTTGTCTGGCGTCATGCAAGGTGCCTACCAGGCCGTTAACCCAAACGGAACCACGCCTTACGCTGAAATCAAAAAAGCAGTATTGGACTGGTTGGGACTTGACGAAGAGGCCTACAGAATGAGGCTGCGCGACACTAAACTCAAACCGGGTGAGAACCCCCGACAACTCTTCTACCGAGTTAAGGACCTCGCCGAGAAATGGTTACAAGAACCGGGAACAGGTCTCCAAGATGTCTTAGATAAAGTCACCCTCGAGCAGTTCATTGAGGCCCTACCCCCTCCGATGCAAAGATGGGTCCGACAACATCACAGGCCCACCTTATCTGAGGCGGTGGACATAGCGTCCGCCTACCAAAAGGCAGGGGGAGCAGGTAAACCCTTCAGAGTCGGATCTCCCATTCGCAATCCAATGCCACCATTGGAACCCCTCCCAACCAAGAGCCTGTGAGGAGGGCTTCCCAAATGGAGAGCAACGGAAGGACGCCCTTCTGGATCCGAGGAGAAGAGGAGCGGTCCCGACCCGCGATCCACCCAGTTGTCCACGGGATACCGACAACCGCAATGTTATGACTGTGGCGAGTGGGGCCATATCGCCCGGTTTTGTCCCCGGAAGAGAGGCACCGAGCCGATGGAGATCGGATTCATGAGGACCGAGCAAGGACCAAGATGCCAAGGTCTCTACGAGATGGACGTCCGGGTAGACGGGAACCAAGCCAGGGCCCTACTCGACAGTGGAAGTCGACAGACGGCGGTACTACCAACGGTAAGTGATTCTCCTTACCTCGCCAATGTTAGTATCCCGATTCGGTGTATACATGGGGATGTAAGGACCTACCCCATGAAATCCATAACAGTAGAGGTGGGCCCTAACATTGCAGAGATGAGAGCTGCCGTCCTACCCTCCTTACCCACCCCAGTGGTGATTGGGACCGATCTACCCCACTTCCACCAGACTATCAGGGCCCTAGACCAGGGATGGTGGGAAGAAGCACCCTTTGCCAGGGAGCCCATCCCCCCGAACACCCAGGGACGAGAGAGACCCACCAGGAAAAGAAGGGAAGCTCGCCTTGCTCAGTGCGCATCCATGTATGCCACCCAACGGATAGCCTGGAACCCGGAGGACCATGAGGATTCCATCCGGGGAGAAACCCTGACGGACCCTACCTTAACATTGGCCCGCGAAAGGGCCATCTCTAATAAAGACCCAGACCTGACCAAGGGAGTCGGTTTTATATCCAGACAGGGCCTACTCTATCGGGTTTACCAAGAAGAGGGAGGTACACGGAGAGAACAACTACTCCTACCCAAAACACACAGGGGCATTGTCCTCCAGTTGGCACATAATCACCCTTGTGGCGGCCACATGGCCTCCCTAAAGACACAGCAAAACATTCTAAAACGCTTCTATTGGCCGGGGGTCTATGGGGAGGTGGCGAAATTCTGTAAGGAATGCAAAGTCTGCCAGTTGACGAGTGGGGAAAAGCCAGCCAAAGCACCTCTGCAGCGGATGCCATTGATCACCATACCCTTTCAAAGGATAGGTATAGATCTGGTAGGCCCGCTCGAGCCAGTCAGTCGTGGATATCGATACCTGCTGGTCGTTGTGGATTATGCCACCCGGTACCCCGAGGCCTTCCCCCTAAAGGGGACGTCAGCTAACCAAATATGTGACCAGCTCATCCCCTACTTCGCACAGGTAGGCCTACCCACCGAAATCCTCACCGATCAGGGTACCAACTTCATGTCAGCTGTCATGCGACAAGTCTGTGAAAGACTACAGATTAGACATCTATGTACCTCAGTCTACCACCCCCAAACGGATGGGTTAGTGGAAAGGTACAACCAAACAATAAAGAAAATGATGAAGAGGGTAACAGGCCCAGAGGGGAAGGACTGGGATAGAGCCATACCCCTGATCCTTATGGTATTAAGGGACACCCCCCAGTCCTCAACAGGATTCTCCCCATTCGAGCTACTGTTAGGAAGACAGCCCAGAACAATCCTAGACCTGGTTAAGGAGGATTGGGAAAACGTTAAGGAAACATCCCTCACCGAGTACGCTGAGGACCTTAAGAACCATCTATCTACTTTAAGGGGACTAGTGGAATCCCATCTAAGTATAGCCCAAGACCGACAGGAGAAAACATACAACAAGGGCTGTCGCCTAAGAAAGCTAGAACCAGGGGATAAGGTACTGGTGTTACTACCCACCAGTACGAACAAAATGTTGGCTCGGTGGAGAGGTCCTTTTGTGGTGAAGGACGTGGTGGGACCAGTGAATTACCAGATATACCAACCTGACCGAAGCCCATCATATAAGGTTTACCATATAAACCTACTAAAGAAATGGAACGAGCCTGCACCGGTCGATATTCTGACCACCCAGTATACAGGGTTGGTACACGCAACCGGCCAATTGGATGCGGTGCAGTGGGGTGAAACACTCACTGAACACATGAAGAACGAGATCTTGGAGACAATCACACCACACCGCAACACATTCTCCCATTTACCTGGAAGGACCGACCTAATGGAGCATCGTATCGAAACCCTAAACGGACAGATAGTCCGGCTGAGACCCTACAGGATCCCAGAGGCCCGCAGGTTGATCATTAAGAAAGAGATCGAAGAAATGATTAGGTTGGATATCATTGAACCCTCAACCAGTGCATGGTGTTCTCCAATCGTGCTCGTACCCAAGCCAGACGGGGCTGTACGATTTTGTATGGACTTTAGGCAACTCAACCTGATATCCCAATACGAAGCCTATCCCATGGCCAGGATGGATGAACTGCTGGAAAGGCTGGGTGCTGCCCGTTACCTCAGCACCCTGGACCTCACCAAGGGATACTGGCAGATCCCACTACGGGAATCTGACAAAGAAAAAAACGCATTTGCTACACCACAGGGGCTCTTTCAATATAAAGTGCTACCATTTGGGTTGCATGGAGCTCCGGCCACCTTTCAGAGGCTGATGGACGTCCTCCTACAGCCCCACGACCAATACGCTGCAGCCTACCTGGACGACATCGTGATATACAGCGCATCATGGAATGACCATCTAACCCATCTACGCAAGGTGGTCGACACCCTGACCCAGGCCGGACTCCACATCAACCCAGTGAAATCAGTACTAGGGACCCAGGAAACCAAGTACCTCGGACATATAGTCGGTGGCGGCGTGATTCGGCCACAGGTGTCCAAAATCGAGGCTATTCAGGGGATCCCAGTACCAACTAACCGAAAACAAATTAGGGCCTTCTTGGGGTTTATAGGGCACTATAGGCGCTTTATTCCCTGTTTTTCTTCCCTGGCTGCGATACTGACCGAAGCGTTGAAAATCGGGGGTTCCCCAGACCTGTCAACCAATCACGCCGCCATACTGGCCGTTGAGGGACTGAAGCACAGTATATCATCCCACCCGGTGTTGGTATGCCCGGACTTCCGGAAGCATTTTTTTCTGCAGATGGATGCCTCTGGCATGGGGTTGGGGGCGGTCCTGACGCAAGAGGTAGACGGGTTCCTACGACCAATCTGTTTTGTCAGTCGGAAGCTCCTTCCGCATGAGTTAGCGTATTCCACTATCGAAAAGGAATGTCTCGCCATTAAATGGGTGGTGGATTCATTGCGATACTACCTACTGGGGAGGAAGTTTACGTTATATACCGACCATGCACCCCTGCAGTGGTTAGCGAGACACAAGGACACCAACCAACGTGTTCTACGGTGGTTCCTGTCCCTCCAGCCCTTCGACTTCGTTACCTTGCATAGACCTGCCAGCTTTCAGCTGGTGGCGGATTACTTGTCCAGGAGTTCGATCCGGCCCGACCGGCCTGGATCTGTGGTGGGGGTATGTGGGGATGTGAGGGTGGACGGAGAGGGAGAGCGGGACGCACGGCCAGAGGAGCCCGCTGTGCTGCGGGCGTGTGCGGCGCCGAGCTCGGGCGCCGGGAAGGCGTCCCTGTTAAAGGGAGAGCCTTGTCGGCGTCCCGTGACGGTGCCGACGTTGCAGCCGCAGCGCCGCGTGTGCCCACAAGGACCGGGTTCACTGGCGCTGCGGCTGGGAGACCCGCGAGCCCAACGTACCTCGGCGGCCTCCGGCGGCGAGCAGCGGCGTGGCTCGGGAACTAGAGAGCCCGACTTGTGCCGACCGCTCGGCGTCGGAGGTGCGCCGGACAGCCGGGCAAGGACCCATCGGGGGCAGCCAACCAGAACCCCCTCCGTACCTCATGCAGGGCAGACCCAGAACGGTAGCATGGGGCCTCAAGCAGGACGGGCCTCCGGGAGACATGCCTCGAGGGAGACACAATGTTGGGGAGGCGGGGCCAATGGAGAGGGTGGGGCTGACAGCAGGGAGGGGAAGCTAGAGCAAGGCAGCCAGAATAAAGGAGGAGGTGGGGAGGAGGCAGCACTATTCATAGAGGGTGGGTGCCTAGGGTCCCCACCAATCAGACAGGGGGGGAGGGAAGTTGTCCCCGATTGGCCCTTTTTCCCTCCAAACCCCAGGTATAAAAGGGACTGGCCTAATGGCGTTTTTGTTGCTTTTTGCAGGGAGAAGGAGAGGAGAGTGAGAGCAACTGGTGGGCCTATCCGGGTCCGTGAGAGTAGGAGACCCTCAAAGAGAAGAGGAACTCCTGGTGCCTTTTACTCACAGTGAAGTAACTGTGGCGTCAACCTGGAGTCCAACTACCTTGGTTAAGACATTGTGTAATAAAGGTCTACAAAACTCCACTTCGCCTACTGTCGTGAATTCTACAGGCGTACAGTTCCTGATTTCTTCATCCTGTTTGATCCTGATTCCCGGTTTGCATTGCAAAGCCAAGGCCTATGCATAACTGACCCCATTTTCAGCTAGGCCTCAAATAAAAAATAAATTTAAAAAACCCAAGGGAAGCATCCTGATCCAGCCTGGCTTGCTGCCACTCACTGCATGCTGCTGCTATCCTACCCTGATGATCTGTAGTATCCAGTAACCAGAAGTGCTACCCGGTATCCAGTCCATGCCTGCTGATTTTGATCGGCTGTCCTGTGTTAGACCAGATCCGTGTGGTGATCCAGAACCCTTGACGGTCCAAAATCTTAAATTAAAGTGGACTCTACGTATTAATAGGAATCATAGAAAACCATAGCATACCTTGCCTTGCCTTGTCTTATCTCAATCTCTAAACCATCCCATCCTTACCTTAATAACTTGTAACATTGTCAGAATCCTTATTGCAATCCTGTCCTTGATTTATCTTGCTAAGCACCATTTCTTTAGTCATTTTTATCTTGTGTAAATCCTAAACTATCAATCCTATTTCGAGTGATCCGACTGGTTCTGCCAGGGCGAGCGCTGGGGATCTGGGGTTGAAGTCATGAATCAACTCTAGAGCTTACTGTGTCCCTCTTTGGTATTCTAGCCGGAATGCTGTAGTATAGAGTAAAACTTAGAGTAAAACTATTCTTGTCCAAACTGAGTTTCTTTTCTGGTTTCACTACACGATTTTTCTAAAAACTCCTCTTATTCTACATTGCATATCTCCCTCAGTTTAATAGCTAGAGACCTCATTTCAATTCTGGATTATTTCACCCATTTTTATCGAAAACCGTTTGGTTTATTTTAGGCGGGAATCAACATTTTTGGAAACTTTTACACGTGCTATTTTTATTCTAAATTATTTTCAACCTTCCATTCAAATTCAAATTGTTTATTTTTGCTCAAACTATTGCTTATGACTGCTAGTATCTTTCCACTGTTGCTCCCGTTGAGAATTTTACTTATTTCAGGATTTTTGCACACTTCCAGTGTTTTATTCAGCCATTTTCGAGTGTCAGTTTATCATTGGGGGTCATTACGAGTTTGGAGGTAACCATGGTGCTAATAGCACTATGGATGCCTCCAAACCCGTGTCCGGGTCCGTGGTGTCAGAATGGGGATTTACCGGGACATTCTGACCTTGGCGGATGCGGTAAGTCCCCATTCTGTCTGAATACCATTCCCCATTCCTATTCGAGCCCCCATAGGGCTCAATGGGAATGGGGAAGGAGCTAATTACGGCGCCGCAAATAGCGGGCCCGTTATTAGCTCCTTGGTCCCTTAGCGGCTTCCGCTAAGGGACCTCAGAATGCGGCAGTAGGGGGTTAACAGCACCGGCATCCTTACCGGTGCCGTTAACCCCCTACCACCGTACTCGGAATGAGGCCCATTGTAAGGTTTCAAATCTGTTTTTCTCTCTTGTTTGAGGAGGGAAGGTTAGATTCGAATTTTGTTTACTGTTCCTCATTCCTGATTACCTGCTGCTTCCTTATATCTTTTTAGAATTGATTATTTGTGGGTTGAGGAATATTGCAGGGGGGAATTCTAACTTGAGTGTCATCTGTCCAAAAATTCAAAGGGCCTCATTACACGGAAGGCAGTAAGGGTTAACGGTCACCGGTAATGGTACCGGTGACCGTTAACCCTTACCGCCTTACTACGAGGTCCCTTTGCGGGTAGGTACTTTAACAACGGCTGTTTAGCAGGCGTTAAAAACCAACCCGCAAAGGGACCAGGGTGCTAATTACGGTACCGCAATTTGCGGCACCGTAATTAGCGCCTTCCCCATTCCCATACTGCCTTATGGGGCAAAGATGGGAATGGGGAAGGGCAATGGGGGAAGGGGGGATTACCGCCCCGCCAACCTTGGAATAGGGCGGTAATTCCCCTTTCCGCCAAGGCGGTGCCGGTATTTTACCAGCATGGACCAAGGTGCTAATAGCACCTTGGTCCTCTGCCTACCTTGTAATGAGGCCCAAAGTGTTCCTATTTCTCTGGTGTTTTCTATTTTGTGTTGCTAAAGAGTGAATTTAAGTGCATTACATACCTTCTTATTTGTTATTGTCACCACATTGGTGGTTGCTGCCCCATATATTAAAAAGTATGTTTGATTTGAATTTTAAATAAATAAATAAATATTACCTTTACCAACCAGCCTGATTCCTGGTCCATCGTGACCCGGGTTATTTAAAAAGGGTTGTGATATGAGTGGTGTATCTCTCAAATATTGAACCTACATATACAACAAAATAAGCGTTTTGGTTGTGCGCTGCACACTAGGCTGAGACCAGCGTGTATCACCTGATTAAAATCCTTAACAAATTTGGGGGCTTGTGCCGTGATTTTGAGTTTGATTAACACCCATGACAGTCTAACACAGCAGACTAACCTGCAGAGTAGTAATACTTTGTGTGGTGGGAATACTTTGCTACACTGTACAAGCGCCTCCCAAAACAAATAATCCAAAACCAGGCCTCTCTGTAAAAGTAAAACTAAATCAACCCCGAAATAATTAATAAAGAAAGAACATTGCCAAAATGGCTGTTCCTGTAGAAATCAGTATGACTAGGGAGCATAAGCATTTTGTCAGAGATGAGTGGCCAGAACAGGATGAACATGTCTGGCTACAGGAAATCACACAACAGGTCATTGCCATGAACATGGATGCATGGCAGGACAATGGCCTATTACACCAAGCTCTTAGTGAATTATACATGGCCCCAAAAGTTAAAGAGGAGCAAAGCAAAATTGCCAGAATTGCGGCCTACCTATACCTCCACCTAGGAGTGATACGGGAAAAGCATGCTGAAAACACAGTTCTGGCACAGAATCAAATTGAATTATTAGAGAAAACCCAGACTGATCTAGACTCAGCAGAACAAAGGCTACTGAAGAGCCAAGAATTAGAGGCAGAATCTAGAGATTATGTCACCAAATTAAAAGAGGATGTGGCTCGCCAAAAGCAGGATAATGCAGAGCAAGACACTCAAGTACAGGCATTAAAAGAGGAGTGTAGGGAAAACGTTGACTCTCTGCAAGAGAGTCACCAGAAGTTAAATTAACATATAAAATATAATAGGGTCTGCGCAGAGCAGATAGTTACTTTACAAGATCAGTTAAAGAAATTGGAAGAGGAAAATAACCAATTAATTATGAGAGACCTACACTCTCAGACAGAATTTGATGAGGAGCGTCAGAAATCCAATGCTATTAAAAAACAAAGAGATGACCTGGCGGAGCAGATGACATAGTCATCCTGTGTTAACCCTCGATCAGCTGCTGGAAGTCGGTAACGTTGTTTTACGCATAGACGTTTCACGTCATGCGTGGCATTCAGCTCACGTCCTTTTACGTTAGGACGCTCAAAGTTACGGCCATTGATGAGCATCTTCAAGTTGTCTTCAGCGACAATGTTCATTTTTGATAAAGATCTTCCAGAATTCAGAGCTCAAGGTGGTGTTCATGTCCATGAAGACAAACTGACAGTGACTTCACCCGTGCTGATGTGGATCAAGTCCCTAGATCTGATTTTGGAAAAGATGAAGTCGGTTGGATTCAGTTTTCAGGACGCCAGAAGTCTTTCTTCGCCTTTCATTGAGGCACTGGGTTTAAAAACCCATTTTGGCCGCGGAGCGACCGCGTGGAGGTGCAGTCTGGCAGAGAGTCCTGAATCTTTTTTTTTTCTCAACAGAAGTCTTTCTTCGCCTTTCATTGAGGCACTGGGTTTAAAAACCCATTTTGGCCGCAGTGCAGCCGCGGAGAGCTGCAAGGAGGTGCAGTCTGGCAGAGAGCCCTGAATCTTTTTTTTTTCTCAAAAGAAGTCTTTCTTCGCCTTTCATTGAGGCACTGGGTTTAAAAACCCATTTTGGCCGCAGAGAGCTGCGGGGAGGTGCAGTCTGGCAGTCCGGCTGCCTGGATGACAGCCCCACTCACCTCTGGCCAAACAAAAAACGTAATGATCAAAAACTACGAGCAAATAGTGACTAAAACAAAAAAATCAGCGATGGTCAACCTGATTGCAACGGACAGTCGGCCACTGGCAGGAGCGGCTTTGGCAAACATTTCTGAAGAAACTGGCCGCATGAGAAGCGGCCTAACTATGAAAATTCCATTAGAACACTCGCCACGAGAAACATCCGAAAATACCTCCTTAAGTGAAATGGCCGTCATACACTCTGTGCCAAATCCAATGTTCTCACCCCCAATCCCGCCCCTCAGATCCCCCCACAGGCCCACCTTACCTGTTCACGCCACCGCACAGTCAGCTGTTGTGCCTGTTGGCGATCGTGCTCCTTGGGAGTCCCACGGCGGCGTTCCCAGCCACAGTGGCGTCACGCTGGGGGCTGCCCGCGGTGCGGCGGGAAGCGCGAGTGAGGAGCGATCGCTGGAGAAGGCGACTATGGGGGTGGGCAAGGTGGAGGAAGTGATGCCGGCTGCTCTGATCCCTGGTCTGGGTCTCCCCGGGGAAGTGGAAGTAGCGCGAGTGGTGGAGTCTGGGGAGGAGGTTCAGGGAACGCCCGCCTGGTGTGTCGGAGCTCAGCAGAAATCGCGCTCTGCCTCTGCCGTGGGAAAAGAGGGGGAGACGGGGGCCGGCGGAAGATGCAGTTTGCCCCCTGGTGGTTCGGCGAAGAACCAATACAAAACTACAAACACAGCTGAAATACCCTCATATAATGTAACCACAGAAGAGGGTTTAAAAAACTTTTTGGACCATACTATCTTGATGAAAGAAAAAGAGCATGAAATTCATCCACTATGCCCAAACTTGCAAGTCAAAACGGAGATACACCCAGTGATAGCTACGGCAGATTTATCAAGCCTGCAACTGAACTTAACAGACATGAGAGAAAATAACTCTCTGAATAGAACCATATCATATTTGGAAGACCAGGATGAGCAAGAAACAGATGAAATCAACATCCTGAGAGAACATAACTGGAGTAACAGATTTCAAGGGCAAAAACTTGCACCAAAAAGAATGGAATCATTTATCCACTGATCAAAATAATTAAATGAAAGAAGGAAAAACTCTGGAGTTCAAAACAAAAGAAATTGAAAATAACCAAAATACAAAAAAACAAGGACCCAGCACTCCTAGCATCATCTCCTCATCAACCCCTAACCTCAAATTGCCATTGAAGCTACAGCAAAAAAAAACAAGCAAATTGACAACCCAGACCAACAATCCGATTGGAAGATTCTTTGAGAAATTAGAGAAAACCCCTATAATGAATCGTAAATTCGATATTGACAATAGAACCACGAAACAAACGCGATTGGTTCAAAATGAGGAGCAACATAACACTTTGGAAAAAAAAGCTATACTTAAAGAAGGAAAAAAATCAATGATCGAACAAAAAGAGAGGATTGAAGAAACGAGAAAAAACATGTCAGATAAAGAAACGACATTGAATGAGGCAAAAAAAAAGCCATGAAACCATACGGAAGCCTAACACCATCCATCCAAGAAATCAAGAAGAAGCACACTTGGCAGAGGCCATACTAAACTGCAAAAACATGATCAAACGTAGAGAGCTGACTTCTTGCTTGAAATCTACTTGTCAGCAAAGAAAGGATGATGTCCTGGTGGACACATTGCGACCACTCTTTTCTACTCCAAACAAAGTCAAGTCGGGCCAGGACACCACAAAGACAAAAGAAAAAAATTCACCTGGAAAAAAGCTTGACTTGCAACTGGTCATGTCAGCTGTGACAGTTGCATTAGCACCATTCGGAAAGCTATAGGAAACCATCAATGATACGCTAAAGGACCACACGTCAATATTAGCAACTGTAAACTCGAAGCTGACCCACTTAGAAGGATACATATCGGCCTTAGAAGCATGGAAGGCTAATATAAGAGACCAAGGAACACAGACTGAGAAAACAGAAATACAAAAAAACCATTAGAACAACAAAAGAACGAGGTATTTCAGTTTAAGAAAAAATCAGTGAATATTAGCACCCAAACCGCTCAGGCTGAAACTCAAGGGAACAAGAACGACAAAGATTCAACAGAGTCATTAGAAAATCACAGTGAGAGATCGACACCCATGTGTAATAAAGACAAACCCGAGGAGTATCTACAAGAACTAAGCAGTACAAAAAAAAACACAAGAGTTCAAAAGATAAGCTGCGTGAAACTGAAATGTCTATAAAAGGTAAAACTAAAGACGATTACTTGAAATTGAAAGTACAAAATCCCGCAGTGCATAACAACGTAAAGCACCAACAACAACTGAGACAGACGTTAACAAAAAATCGATCAATACCACAAGAATTCCAAAACGCCAAAGTAGAACAGACGCAGAAGAAACTGGAAAATGCAACTAAACCAAACGAACTTATGACAAAGTGGATAACTGTCATAGACAAAAAAAAACAACTAACAAAGAGAATAGCCATAACCAGATGAGTCACAAAAGAGAATGCTACCCACTGCCGGATGATAGTACGATTGACAAATCCAACATTAGTGTCTACTCTATTGAAAACTCTGAGTCTGAAATACCTCGACCAACGGCAAAAAAAAGAAAGGTGTCATTTGTGGATAACGAATCGCCAACACAAAACCAAAAGAAAAATCAACACAAGAAACAAACGACAAATTCAGAAAAAGAGAGAGTCAAGTTGAACGATTCAGGTTCTGAAAGATACCGAATTACTCCGGAAAGAAAATCGTTGTTCCGATTATCCAACTCAAGGATAAATAAAAACGAACATAGCTATGGAGCCTACGAGGAACATCGCTCAAAAAGCATAAAAAAAAGAACTCAGGATGAGGAACTCGAGGAAAAAACGAAAAAAAGCGACAGACGGCATCGGCAAAATTACTCGACCACCAAAGGATCAAACAGAAAGGAGAGCAACACATACGAACAGAGAAGTATCGCTAACCAGTCAGATGACAGCAGACAAAGCGAAAAATCTCCGGAAAATAGAAACAGGTCCAATCAGAGATCTTCGTATCAGTCTTCACAGCAGAATCAAACTCGAAGTTTGGCGTTATTTATTCATAAGAGTAACTCGACACAAACGCTAAAACTTGAAAAAAGAGATAGTTCTGGAAAGAAAATGTTATTAAACAGAAGAGCCATGGTGAAGCTCCTTGATAAAATCTCAAAAGGAGACCAAATCAGAAGTGCAGACATAAACATAGTAGAATTCGCACACAAGGGACAGACGGATAGTATTTTCTTACACATCACGTCCCAAACAGTGAAAAAACTCATGCTACTGATGACAGGGGAACTGTCGAAAAGAGGATACCTCTTACGAGAAACAACATCAGAAGAAAGAGGACATCAGAGTCTAAAAATAAACAGAACGAAAAAAGACCGCATTCATGAAAATAACGAAAACGAAAGTTGGGACCTGACAAAGAGAACCCTAAACACAAAAGACGTCTTGAGTGAGAAAAGAAAACACATCCCAGTATTGGAAAAATACAGACGAAAGATGCAGAAAGATCAGCAACTCGCAAACCTAAAGGCTCAAACTCAATACAGACTACCAGAGAGGAAGAAAGAGCAAAGTCAAGAGAAAATTCCCCTACCAAAAGACATCGGAGTGATGACGAGGGGGAAACAGAAAAAAAAACAGAAAAAATGACATCCAGAAAAATAAAGGGCCCGCTCAAGACGCAGGCAGACACAGGAAAAGAAAGATATACCGTGAGAGACAAATCCTCGACTCGGGAACATCTTGACACGGCTGAAAAAAACTCAAAAAGATGGGCATGGTTTCCCTCGGCGTTGACACGCTACACTAGAAAATAGCAGCCAACCTGTTTCCTTTCTGGTGGCGAAAGGGAACAATCAAAGGAGAAACTCGCTGTTCAGAACATCGAGCAAACCATCACTATTGGATCGTGCAACACCAGAGGCCACACTCACCTTACACAACCTGGTGAGATAAATCTAGGCCGTTTCGATTTAATACGTTTACAAGAAACCTGGCTGCTATTGCCGCCTAGTATGGACGGCTTTGAGGTTCAATTGTCTCCAGCTCAAAAGGGAGACAGAGGTCGCCCAACATCTGGCCTTTTAATAGCTGTACGACAGGCGGATGTTTGCGAATAGTCCACAACCTGGTATCAGCCACGTTAATCCAAGCGATTTTGTTGGAATGGGAGAAAGAAGGAAAATCACAGAGAAAAACAAGTAAAGATCTTATTCTCCTATTGAACATCTATTGGAATCCTGCCATAATCAAAACGACCGAATTTCTAAACGAGATAGAAAGAATCCTAACGGTGTCTACAACAATGTATAACGTGGACCACATTTTAATATGTGGTGACTTGAACGCCACCTGTGCGGTTGCAGACGATGGGAAAAACATACCTGGAAACAAAACAAATTCCTGTTCGAAATCGACAGCAAGAGGTCTCGCCTGGTCTGAGTTGATGGAATCTCGAGACTTGTACAACCTAAACCCCTTAGAAACAGCCAGACCCAGGATTCCAACCTGGGAAAGCGAAGGAAAAACAAGTATAATTGATTACATCTTCGCATCTAAGGGTTTATATTTACTAATCAAGAGTTTCGAGATAGTGAAATCTACTCGGAGTGACCATAACTTACTCAAAGCAACATGGCACGCAAATAAACCCCTGCCGGTGACAATGTTGAACAAGTTGGAAACAAACGCACAAGGAAACTGGCTGAAAATGACAACGGAGGCCATTGTTTCCATCACAGCGACTTACAAACAGGAAAACAGATATAAAAGCATGAACAACATCTTAGAAAACTTGGACTACTGCCCGCTTCTCAATCCTTATCTATGTCCTAGACATACAAGAAAAGCAGGGAAAACTCATCTTCATAAATACAACGATGAGCTCCGATCAAAGAAATCTACTTTACGAAAAGTGACAAGGCAGGCTCAGAAAAACCCTACACAAAAAAACATAGATCTGGCAACCAAACAAAAAAAAAGTTACAAATCATGGCTTCAGACAATCCGATGGGAACTTTACCAAGAAGAGGCAGATACCATGCTGAGAGCGGTCTGCAAAAGGAACTCGAACGACTTTTGGACGATAATAAAGAACAATCTAACAGGCACAGCAAAGTCCATCACTAACAATGTGTCCGAAGACAAATGGTTAGAACATTTCACTAACCTTTTTAAAGAACCAACGTCAACGGTAAACACATTAGATAATGAAGATATAAGTAAATGGATCGTATGCGCTGAGCAGGCAATTCTAGAGAAGATCAACAAGCTGAACAATTCCCGTGCGCCAGGTCCCGACGGGATTTCAAATGCCGATCTTAAACACGAGGCGGAAAGTTGGGTACCGTTAATAACGGAAATCTTCAGAAGATGCAGGATAACAAGATCTATCCCTGCAACATGGAAAACAGCAAACATCGTCCCAATTTATAAGAAAGGTCCGCGGGACGACCCAAGAAACTACAGACCTATTGCACTATTGGACGTGCTGGGAAAACTTTTCGGATCCTTGGTGTTGGATAAATTTCAGGAATGGCAGAAAGAGACAAAGACAGCAGACCCATTACAATCAGGGTTTGAAAAGAATTTAGGCACTTCGGTTAACATCATGATGATCAGCATCTTGAAGGCCAGAGTTTTTGAGGGCCATCCAACAATTTTTATAGCCTCGATCGACTTGGTACAAGCGTTCGATTGTGTAAACAGGGCAAAACTATGGAGAAAACTGAAAAAACAAAAATGCCCACCGTCACTCCTTGAACCAATCAAAGCCCTGTACAGCGACACCTCAATCAGAGTACGCCTGAACGATGCAGGCTTATTGTCAAAAACTATAAAAATGGCCAGAGGGGTCAAACAAGGTTGTCCCCTGGCACCTTCTCTTTATAAGGCATATATGGCAGACATAGTAGATGCAGAAAACGACACCCGTTCCTTCCCTCCTAAAATAGGAGAGTCGAAAGTGACACGCCTGCTCTATGCGGATGACATCTTATTGCTGGACCAAACAGCCATTGGCCTGCAGAGGCAACTAGACAGTCTCGTAATTTACCTGAACAAGAATGATTTAGATCTGAATACAACAAAAACCAAAATCATGATCCTGGAAAAATCGTCAAAAACAACTAAAAGATCTCAGTGGTTTGCAAACTCGGAAACATTGGAGACAGTGAATTGTTTTACGTATTTGGGAGTGAAAATATCTACTTGCCTGTGTTAAGAACCTTTTTACTTACCTGAGACCCCTGTACCAGAGGCTGCACAGCGACCCTTCCGCACTCAGCTGCGTGTGATACCTACAGCTGGCTGCTTCGTTCCCAGGAGGGGGCGGAGCCTTGTCGCTGCTCACGTGAGGAGTCACGTGACCCAATCCATCCTGAAAAGGCACTCGCATTCAGGCGAGCGGTGCGTTGCCTGTGTTAAGAACCTTTTTACTTACCTGAGACCCCTGTACCAGAGGCTGCACAGCGACCCTTCCGCACTCAGCTGCGTGTGATACCTACAGCTGGCTGCTTCGTTCCCAGGAGGGGGCGGAGCCTTGTCGCTGCTCACGTGAGGAGTCACGTGACCCAATCCATCCTGAAAAGGCACTCGCATTCAGGCGAGCGGTGCGTTGCCTGTGTTAAGAACCTTTTTACTTACCTGAGACCCCTGTACCAGAGGCTGCACAGCGACCCTTCCGCACTCAGCTGCGTGTGATACCTACAGCTGGCTGCTTCGTTCCCAGGAGGGGGCGGAGCCTTGTCGCTGCTCACGTGAGGAGTCACGTGACCCAATCCATCCTGAAAAGGCACTCGCATTCAGGCGAGCGGTGCGTTGCCTGTGTTAAGAACCTTTTTACTTACCTGAGACCCCTGTACCAGAGGCTGCACAGCGACCCTTCCGCACTCAGCTGCGTGTGATACCTACAGCTGGCTGCTTCGTTCCCAGGAGGGGGCGGAGCCTTGTCGCTGCTCACGTGAGGAGTCACGTGACCCAATCCATCCTGAAAAGGCACTCGCATTCACCCTCGCGGCGCTGAGCCCGGCAGGGGTAGAGGGCGTTGACTGTTGTGCGACTGTTAGGCGCTGAGGGCGCCAGAGGGATAAAAGCCAGCAAAGCCACTCAATATTTGCAAGTCCAATCCATCACGGTGCATGAGCAAAATCCAAAGAGTTTCGTGCTGCGCCTCAGTTAGTGACAGGGAGCCAGTTGCCAGGTAAGACTTGAAATTATGGATACCCGCTCATTAACTCGCCTCAAGACACAACAGACCTTGTGTGAAAATGGGTGTGATTCACCCTCGAACTCGATGTCTGTTGACTCAGACCTTATTCCCCCGATGGTCCTCCTTGGGGGAGCAAACAAACTCAACAACCCAAAAGGGAAAGTTGTGAGGAATGAAACTAGCATTCTGAGCTCTGAACAGGAAGCTCAATTGGCCCAAGCCCTCTTACTAAATGCTCCACTTGAGCTCTCCGTTATTGTGCCTCCAACAGCATTTTGTGCCCCAACATCGACCATTGATGCTGTGCAAAATGGAGTGTGCCCTGCAGAGAGACGTTCTTCGCCTACCATGTCCTTGGACGAGGCTATTTCAACCTCAAAGTCCCAGGCAAAGGCGATAGATGTATTGGTTCAGCCTAACATCTCAGACGCGGCAAACCATGTGCAAATTGTCTGTTTAGATGTCCAACGAGACCTGCCAAAAGCGAGACTCCCTGAGAACATCGCAATTTTACCTGACTCCGCGCACTTAAATACAGAATGTGCATTTGCTTTAAACACCGATTGCGTGGAACACACATGCAAAACACATTTCGATGTTGCATGTAAGATTCTACAACCATGCTGTCCACCAGAAGAGCGAAATGAAGACGGAGAAGATTTGTTTTACTCCCCCTTTGAGGTGACAGACGCCGAGCTTTTAAACTCGGATCCTTTACGTACTCAAAATAACCTTAAAATGCTACGATTTCACTTTCGAAACAAGGATGTTGCTCAATCTACTGCCACTACAACTCCTTGCGGATTATCTCAGAACAATCATCCCCTGACCAAGCAACAGTCAAACAACATAGTGCCTAAGCTAAAGTCAGAAAATAGCAATAAATCAGTGTACATTAATAAAGAGACCATACCTGAAAACTCTACACATTCCATAGCCTGTATAAGATCATTAAATACTACAATTGACTTAGCTGGTCGAGAGGCCAGACTTACACAAAGGCTACAAGCCGACTTTGAGCTAATGAAAGTAAAGCTTTCAGAAAGCTACCTTGATGAAAAGTATGAAAACGGAGCTACTAATCGAACAAGGTTAGTTTTGGGGATACCTTCCAATGCCGAATTAGGAACTATAAGTTACCAACCAAAACCCAGCCACCAAGAAATGGAAGAATGTACATCAATTATCTCACCGAGACGAGAAAAAAGTGACCCTAGTTCACATCGGTCCCATGTGTTGAGAGATGATCGAGTTGAAAAAGCGGGAGAGATCTCGTCTAGACCAAAGTTAGTAACAAACAAAAGCGGCGACAATGCCCCAAAGTGTTCCACCCCCTTTAACGCCCACAAACTTGAATCAGCCGATACAGGCCGAGAGAAAAAACGTCTGCCATTTCAAACGGACAACTTTGAATACAATGATCTTTGCAAGCCAAAATTGCCTAACCCAATGGACTCAATCTCCGAGGCCAAATCCAATCTTTCGGTCGCTGCAGCAATACAAATACACAACAACGTGCTAGCAGCAACATCTCAGGCTTTAATACCCTTCATAAAGCTATATGAGAGTATGAATGAAATACTTCACAATAATGGCGCAATTATTGGACATCTAACAGAAAAAGTATCTCTGCTGGAACACAACTTTAATCTGCAGTTGGACCAACGAACAAAAGATCAGAGATAGAAGACGGCCTGAGGAAAATATCCCAGCTAATCGGAAAAAACTCAAATGAAGCAAAGATACAAATGGACGAGCTGTCGACATTTATGCAAAAATCCCTTCTGCATACAAGTCCAGCCCCAATAGAATTGCTTAATTTAGGGGATGGAAGCTGTCAACACATAAACGCGGGTGCTCCAGCTGTACTGCCAACAACATTCCCTGGGAAATCAGTCCAGGTGAATGTTCAAGGCATTACTTACCCCCGAGCAAAAGTCGAAGCAAATGCACCAAAGGAGGCGCTAAAAATGCAAAATACAGGCCCTAAAACTGACACTCCAATGAAACCTCACTCCACTCTAGAAGAGGACTCTCAATTGCCAAAAGAAAGGGAAGTACACCAAAGTCTAAAAGGAAAAGTCCCTCCTAGCATCTGGGACCTTCCGTTAGCAGCACCAAGCTGCTCAAATCTAAAGGCTTCCTTTGGTATCTTTCATGGAGGCGCAAAAAACCTGCAAAATGGAAAGTCTCTAAGCTCCTCACAAAATAAAAAACCAGGAGGTCCGCAAAGTAGTGACTCACATAATAAAAAAAAAGAAAAGACAAGATTTACAACAGTCCCAAACCAACTGCCGACTTTGAAGAAATTCATCAGAAACCTAACAACGCCCCCAAAACCTAAAGTTTATGTCCGTGACAATACGTCAGGAAAATTGTCAATGAATCAATCTCTATTCCAGGTCTCGGTCTCTAGTAGAGAAAACAGCAAAAAAAAAGAAGTTGCAAAAACACTCACTCAATACCTCATCCTTGAGGAAAACTGCGAAAGACCATGACATTAAGCCAACAAAATCAAATCCAAACAAGCGAAGGAGGGTCGTCTTAGATTCTGACAGTGAATCGTTCGCAAATGACCTTGAGGAACTCTGCAACCTATCCACCTACTCACAAGAAGTGAATGGAGAATATGCTCAGGCCCTCGATGACAATTTGGCTAATAGCGACAAAACCCCTCTTGAGCATCATACCCAACCATACAACAATCCTTGGAAAATAAAAGAAAATCAAAAAGGTCGGCCAACAAAACAAACTGAGAAATATACACCAGATATAAGAAAGTACGACAGTAAAATGGCCGGAGAAAAACGTCTTAACTTAAACACCAGTAAGGGAAAGCTTGTCACTGATCTAAATCCAAAGCGCACTCTTGCCCAGAATCACAAACTCAGGGACACAAGAACAAAACGTACCACTGTTGGACAACACTGTGTCATAACACCAAAGAAAATCAAATTGACCAATGTGTTGGCCGACGACTCTGATGTAAATTTGAATCGTGGCAATGTCATGTGCCTTCTGCATTCAGTCCCTTCTTTAAAGACAATTTCATCTGGCGACATCCAAATTGTCGAATATTACTCAGAAGAAAGAGTGGACTGTGTTTTACTACATGTTGAATCACAAACAGTTAGAAGATTAATGATGGGGGCAAGAGAAGACATATTACGGCTTGGCTTTGAAATTCTTGAATATCTTGAACCAACTAAACATAATAGAGATAACTTCTCGGATGAATATGAACAAAGAACCATCATGAGTCATAGGCGCGAGCAGATACGAAGGCATCTGAACTCAAATTTAACACCTGCCAAGCCAAACAGGACTTCACAACACAACACGAGAAAACATTAACTAGATAACGGTGGATCAGAGGACGTCAACACCCTGATTTCATGGAACACCAGAGGTTTCGGCCATTTGTATAACAACTTTCCAGTGGACCTCCAGGACAATTTTATAATATGTCTGCAAGAAACCTGGATGCGCCAACTTCCAGTAAAAGACGGTTACCACATATTAATAAATCCTGCAAGCAAAAATGCGAGAGGTTGCCCGTCCTCAGGACTATTGACAATGATAAAAATAGGAACAGGTTGGGAAGTAGCGGACTCATCAAATCCTAATGGTCATGTACAGGCAACATTACTCGTAAGAAAAACTAGTGAACCTAGAAAACATTCCAGCCCATTTCAACATCTTCTGTTAGTTAACGTATACTGGAACCCGGCAAAAATCTCGACAGGTGCTTTTATCCTATCAATAACAACAGTAATCGACACAAACCTAAGGAATCTCCATAATCTGTGGATAATTGTGTGCGGTGACCTAAATACATCTTGGTTTAATGGAAACCAGCGTCGCAATAAAGAACTAAAGGACTCCTCAAAAAAGTAAGATGGCATGAGGCCATGGAAGCCAGAGACTGTACCATGTTAAACGGCAATGTGCCGGGTGATACTCCACCACAAATCACGTGGATGAACATGGGATTAAAGAAAACACTGGACTATATCTGGGTTTCAAATAACCTGATGCCGAAAATCACCAATCTTCAGATTACGCCAACAAAAAACAGCGATCACTTCCCGCTGGAAATGCATTGGCAACCCAATTGTAAGCGCCTAAGCGACACGGCATGCACCCATTTAGAGGTAAATGCCAGCCGCACTAGACTTCGGATGTCATTAAAACAGATTCAGTACCTTACTTCCGACTTTCAATTAAGAAATGAAGCGCCTACAGCCTTTATTGACTATCCCGCCATTCTTCAAACTGTAGCCAGCTCCTACGCAAGAAAGAACATGCCAGTGTCTATACATAAACACACATGGAGTGTACTTCAGAATAATGAGAAAAAGAAACTAAGGAAAGATCTGAAGGAATTACGAGCTAAGAGATGTGTCGACAGAATAGCAAAAATTAAGCATCGAAAACAAGTATATCGAAACTGGACAAAAGCTTTCGACCTCCAACGCGACCAAGAACGTGGCGAGGAGATGTTGTCCCTGATAAGATCTCAGAACACCAGAGACATCTGGAGAATTTTAAATATGGACCAGACAAATCAACCTGAAATCATGGCCAACAGTATACCCGAGTCAGCTTGGGTAGCGCATTTTGGAAATGTCTTCTCGTCCACAAGCAACACGTCGGTGGCTGAAAAAAATGATGAAAACGTGTGCTGGAACACTGCAGAGACTGTGGAGAACATAAGTGGCGCAATAACAAAACTAAAAAATTCCCGAGCAGCTGGACCAGACGGTATATCGAACATCATGCTTAAACAACATCCTCAAGTATGGGCCAAGTTCATAGCTGATCTATTCGTGACAATAACCATCTCCAGGACAATTCCGTCATCCTGGTTGGAAGCCATAATTGTCCCGATTCACAAAAAAGGCAATAGAGATGAACCCGCAAACTATCGCCCTATTGCGTTATTGGACACTATCGGAAAAATGTTTGCCTCGTTCCTACAAGAAAAGATCTCAGCTTGGGCTTGCCAATGTGGAATAAACGACGTACGACAAACTGGTTTCACAAAGGGAGTAGGCACTGAAAACAACCTTGTAATACTCAACCTATTAAAGCTGGAAACTCTGAGAAGTAAGGGAAAACTGTTTTTTGCATTCATAGACTTGCAACAAGCTTTTGACGGAATTAACCGAGAAAAACTCTGGGGAAAACTAAAAAATTGGAATTGTCCACCGAACATACTAAATCCCATAAAAGCCTTACATGACTCTACCTCAGTAAGAATAAGGCTGAACGGAAGTGGAGCTCTTTCTGAAGCCATTACAACGAAAAAGGGTGTGAAGCAAGGCTGCCCTCTTGCAGCAGTACTTTTCAAACTATACATTTCTGATGTGTCAGTTACACTAACAAATACTCAATGCTTTCCGCCTAAAATTAATGGCAATCCTGTAAGTTACTTGATTTATGCCGATGACTTTGTCCTAGTCGACAAAACGCAAATAGGACTACAGAGGCTACTAAATACATTATATATCTACATGATGGATAATGACTTAAAAATCAATGTCAACAAAACAAAAATTCTAAAACTATGTCATGGCGAAGGACAAAAAACCAAGAACTTCAGATGGAACTTGAACAACGTCCCAATTGAGGAAGTGTCCTCAATTCGATACTTGGGTATTCCATTTTCTATGTCAATAAGAGAATGGAGTTGGATGTCTGAACTCGAAAAAAGAATAAATACACTGTCCCTACAAGGTGCAAAGATACACTCGCAATTTGGAAAATTTTCCCTGACTCCAGTACGAACCTTCTACCAACAAAAGGTGATACCATCTCTGACGTTTGGTGCAGAGACAGGCTGGAACATCGATTTTAAGATCTGGTCTAAACTCGAGGGTTTATTCTGGCGTCGGGTGTTAAGATTACCCAACTACCTGCCAGTATCAGTAATCCGCAATGAATTGGGACTTGACCCAATGTATGGAGCTGTCATTTGGAAATCAATGACTTTATTACGAAAGATGTCGTCAGAAAAGGTTGAGCCAGCATTCAAATTGTTCATCATACAAAAAAACTCAAGCACCTTACAAGAAGTATGGGCCAAAAAAGTAAAATCAATTATGCAAGCTGCAAACATTACTATGGAGATGCTAATAGAACGTCCTCAAAATGCAAAAAAAAAATTAAGACGTCAGCTCTGGATTGACAACACGGAAAAACTTAATGAACTAAAGACAGCCATAGACCTGAGCATGATTCCGAATAAATTAGACTGCTTACCGAAATACCTGAGCACATTCCCGTCCCGTCATCACAGAGATAGCTTTCTGCGATTAAGAACAAATCTCCATAAAACCAGACAAATGTGCTTTCTTCGACACATCGACAACGTAAAAGATCCTTCATGCAGGTTTTGTGGAATTTACCCAGAATCATTAAAACATCTGCTAACTGTATGTCACTCATTGAAAGACACAAGGTCTCTCCATCTACTCAAGTTCGCCCCTCGAACTGACTGCTCAGAAGAACTGTGGCTAAAAATTTTAAGTGGGACCTCAGTTCACTTGACTTGTGCAGTTATAAACTTTCTGGAGCAAATTATTAAATTATTAAACTATGAATTAACAAGCTGCTAAAATTCCGGAGGTTGATCTTACTGCAGGAGTGAAGTGACTGAGGAAGAAAGTCGGAAATAAACTGTAATAAAAGTTTGTTAGAAACTAGAAATTGCAAAAAAAAAAAAAAAAAAAAAAAAAATATCTCGCAGCCAAATAGAAATATCAATGCAAGAGCATCTTATCCTTAAGACAAAAACACTAGCAGTACAAGCATCACTTTTGGAAAGAAAATTTGGCAAATTCACAATCCTCCCAATAATAAAATTTTTCAAAGCTAAAGCCAATCCAGCAATAACCTACGGGGCAGAAGCAATGCCACATCTTCCAATGACATTGTGGACAAAATTGGAAGGCGTTTTTTGGCGCAAAGTGCTACGATTACCGAACTCTATCCCTACAGCAGTCATCTGACGGAAACTGAGCCTTCAATCACTAAAATCAGTGGTAGTGAGAAACAGTCTACTATTTCTGGGAAAAATCCTAAGAAGTCCGCGTCCCATAATTTTGGACATCATCTACAAGGAAATGATGAGTAAAAAAAACTTCATGATGTCAACGTGGTATAACAATCTACTAGAACAATCAGAAAAATCGGATGCTCAGAATGGGACATAGAACGCATCCCAGGGAAATAAAGAAAAAGCTAAAAATGTATGACTGGATTGAGACCCTAGAAAAAGCAGAGAAGCATACATCCCTGACCCACCATACAATCAATACACAAAGGATTGACGAGACAAGAAATTATCTAAAAATGTTTCCAGATAAACTTTCCTAAGAGCACGCTTGAACGTCTTGAAGACGAAAGAAATTTTATTCCTCAGAAAGCAGGCGCAAGATAAAAACTGTAGATACTGTAATACCTCGGAGACCGAAACAGTGCGACATCTACTCCTTCACTGTCCGGGTACAGACAAATTCAGAACAACTTACCTGCGACCACATAGACTAAAACATCTTACCACAAGTGAAGAAGAGTGGTGGAACAGGTTAATGAGTGGAGAATCCACCACCCTGACCGTGGCAACAGCCACGTTTTTTGAAAGCCTAGCGCTGGAAGACAAATCAGTTGGGAACAAACAGAAAACCCTAAATCAAGAGAAAGACGCCATAGGCCAGGAAATAAGCGAGTTACAAACAAAGCTACAGGAAAGTAAGTTAGCCCTCCAGGAGTTAAAAGAACTAAGAACTGAGCATGGGAAGCTGCTAGAGCACACCAGATGGGTAAAAGGTGCTCTGAAAGAGAACACCCAAGCCAAAGACACACAAACCCAGGAGATAAATCACTTGCAACAGAGAATGTCCCAGTACTCCCAAAACATGCAGGAAGCGCAGAGGGACAATGAGGATATCTGTGAAAAGATTAATGGACTCCACCAACAAGTAGCAGTGCAACAGCAAATCATTGAGACCAGCAAGGCCTTGATAGATGAACAAAAGGCTCAGATTTGTGCTAATCACCAGGAAATAGGGGGTGAAAAAGAAAAGGTAGCAAGATTGGAGAAAGAGGGTGCTAGACTAAATTCTAACTAAAGGGACCCTGAACAGGTAGATGGGGACAGAGCAAACCCTGATCATAACATAAGGACCCCTGTACTCAGGGACTAAAACCCATTCAATACCATGAACACTGCCAGCTTCATGTCTACTGGCTCATATGAACCAGGGGCCATAGGGATGGCAGAATTCAATAGGGTTGGTAAAATGGGACTGACAGATCAGCGCCCCCCAGAAAATGGTGAACGAGAGTCCCTGTACAGATACCCAAATGTTAGGGCTGACGTCGCTGACAAGGAAGACTGCTGTGAGGGGAGGGTCAGGGAATTAGATCCACTAAAATACTAACTTCCAAGGGAATAGTTTGTGAAAGTTGGTGAGGAACTCAAGGAAATAAAGCCCAAAAAGAGCATCCTAAAGACCTCTACCCAGTTAGGGCAGTGGGGGGGATACTCTACCAACCCTGGGAGCAGGGGAGAGTCAGAAGACTCTTCTGAGCACCACAGGAGCAGTAAAACTAGGCCCCAGCATTCTGTGAGCCCTTCTCAAGCTCACCGAATCCGGGAGTGCCTAGAGGATCAAGAAGCCATCTCCAGTACCAGCCCCTCGGAGTCTGAGGATGAGTGGACTCGGGTGACTAGAACCAAGAATGTAAACAAAATTAAGAGAGCTATGCAAAAAGATCCCATTAGGCAGATCACGGCCATTAGAAGTGTGATAACTCCATATCATAAAAATGCCAAGTATTCTGTCTGGGAACACCTAGAATTATATGTACAAATGATGGACACTTTTCATATGAAGGACAGCCAGAATTGCATACAGTATGTGAAATGGACATTCTCCCCTGAATACTCCAGTTTCTTTGCGGGACTGGAGGATCAGAACCACTCAAGATGGTCCACCTACAGGGCGGCCATCTTAAAACATTTCTCTGCACACAGAAACCCCCAAGAGGCCCGCAAGGTGGCTTACAATTTGCAGTGCGGGGAAGATCAGGTCCCACAAGAATTTGCGCAGGAGCTCAAACGCATCTTTGCAAAGACCACCAGGAGGGTGCACACAGATAGTCGGGAGTTAATCACCACCTTCTTTCATGCACTCCCCAAATATACAATGACCCAGCTGGTGAAGGACTTTCATGAGAAGAGATCACTGGACTGGGTCATAGAACAGGCGACCCGCATTTATGAGGTACAAACACCTGTAGATAACAAAAACACAAACAAAAACCCCAAACCAGCCAACACTCCTGCTGCCGCTAAGGTGGCGGAGGTGAAGGTTGCCCCCATTCTAGATCTGGAGATGAGGGGGCCTAAAAATAGACCTGTACCAAATCCATCCAATCAAAGAACCAGAAGGCCCTCGGCCAATCCCAGACAGGTGGTAGTCAAGGAGGTAATCTCACAAATGGGACCCCTAACTCCCCTGATTACATTAGCCCCTGATACAAGGGTACCAGACCCATCCTGGGGTATGTGTGGACTCCCCCAGCCCAAGGGGGGGATCCAACAAGGTAGGTACCTCCCAAGGAAACCTCCCTCCTAACTTTCCCCAGGAGCGCAGTATTCCCCCAAAGGCCGGGTTGAGTTTCTTTCCCCGTTACCCACAAAACCCCAACCTGCAGGACAACCCTCCTTTCTTTCCCCGCTTTCAGGAGCCCAGACAGCCCAATCCGGGAGAGGGGAGGCCAAAGGTGGAGGGTTACCCAAATTCTCAATACCCAGGGTACTACGGGAGAAAAGATAGTTACCCTTCCCGTGACTCCCCTAGGGTTGACCAGAGACCCCCGTACCAGCCGGAACGGATGTCTCAACTGGAGCGCCAGATCCAGAACCTGTCCCAGGAGCTGGGTCGCATGTTGAGGGCTCTACCGAACCCTCAGATGAACATGGCGGCTCAGAACCCCACCAACCAAGGGTCTGGTACTCCAGAACAATGACGGGGGAGCACCCCGACAACTCACCGGTTCCAGAGGAGGAGGCACGGGGGAAGGGAGGTGTAAAGCCCTAGAGGAAGCTTCCTTCCTTGCCCGTGAAGAGCCCCTGGACACCCAGGAACCGGAACCAAAATCTCCTGCCCCCAAAAACCTGCCACCCAAGGAACAGAGGGCGGGTAGGAGAAATAAAGAACCCAAAAAGACCCATTTTGTGGAGGAGGTAGTGTCCTCCAATTTGAAGGAGAGGAATCCTCAGAGGATTCTGGGAAAAAAATCTTCTCCTTCAGGGACGGGGGAACTCCTCCCAAAGAAAAATGGGTCCCAAGAGATCCTAATGAAGACTGGGGGGATGTGGGTACTGAGTCAGAATCGCCCATTAATGAACCCCAGAATAATAATCAAGGAAACCACACTGTACAAACCTATTCTTGTGACTGCCTCCAAAAAAGAGGTGGGCGGAGGGGCGGCCCAGAATCAGAAAAAGGGGAGCCCAAAATTCCCCAAATATCCAACTGTCACATTTTTCTTGCAGATGCCCAAGCTCCCACACAGAATCATGCCCAAACTCCCCCTTTGTCGGAGTCAAGAATCAGGAAATTGACCTACCAACTTCCCAAAACACACATTATCTCTGCCCCCTTGAGGAGAAGGAGAGAAGATTTTATGCCCCGGTCCAAGTACAAGGGAAGTGTACAGTGTCGGCACTGGTGGACACTGGATCTCAAGCAACTCTTCTGTCAAAGACGGCCTTTGATCAGCTGAATTCAGGAAGGGGGAGAGATACCAGATCTCTCTCACCCCTCTTCCTGGACAACTTCAGAACTTCGATGGGAATGAAATTCCTGTGGAGGGGACTGCGGATCTGGAAATTAAAATTGGGCGACACAAGGTGAGACACCTGGTCATAGCTGTGACTCCGGAGGGCACACCCTGTCTACTGGGGAATGACATCCTGCGTAGGTTGTCCCCCCTAATAGACTGTGCGAACAAGGTCCTCTGGACCCAAACTAACAGGCCAATAAAATTAAAACATAGTGTCAACCATGTTAGTTTAAACAGCACATGCCACATGGTTGAACAAAAACCAGATCATAATGAGTTCCATTTTCAGAACAACCAAGTACCTGAGGTGACAGTAATTGCTGTAGGACAACAAACTGGTGATGGGAACTCCTCTCCATTTCCGACAATCAACCTTTCCAGTTTCAAGTGGCATTCCACACTGGAAGGAAATATTTTGAAATGTTATACCAATTCACAATCTGAAAATCCCAATTCCATAGTCAAGAGTGATGAGAAACCAGCTCAATGTTTAGCTGACATTCAGAAAATTAAATTAGAGAACAGTTATTCATCCCTATTCAGTTAAATGAGGAAGGAATCTGTTCTCGCCTGAGTGTGCGTGAACAACGGTAAGAGCTCCATCAGCGAAGCCATGTTCTGACAGCTCCCAAAAGATACAGCCATTCCAACATTTAAATTGATCAATAAGTGGGAAATGGGCCTGGAAACTCCCAATTTCAAACATCTCCTACCTATCAGGTGTATGCTCAAAATCTCTATCAGAAACAAAAGCATAGTGCATAATTGTTGGGTCGTGCGAGATGTCCCTGCTGCATTCTATTTAGGCAGTGACATTCTCAATCGGTTTGCCATTAATTTGGACCTGATCAATTACAAAGCCTGGTCCCGATTAGGGGGTAATCCCATGGACTTTGATGATTCAGAAAAAGCATTTTGGTCAGCACAATTGCTGCTGTGTGCAGTTGAACTTCAAATTGGAGAGGAAATCACCATCCCAGGATGGACACGACTATTCCCACTTGAATTAAAAATTAAAAGAGGACAGAAACTGCAAAATACTAATGCATATGTACACCTCAACGCCCATCTCCAACAGCAAGGGTTGGAGTTAAACCCAACACCATTAGTCAATGTAGAACACAACACCATTGCAATATTGATGGATAACAGCAATCTTAGGAGTATCACTCTGAGCGCAGTCACCATTATTGGAATGGCGATTGATGACTGACATTTTTGCATAGATTTAGGTAATGAACTGATAGGACCAATCCCAAATGACTATTATGACAGTGATAGCGACAATGACATAACACCGGACAGGATCTTCACCCGGCAAGGGGGGAATTTCCTGGTGTACTCTTCCTGCCCTTATGGTGAGGAAGAGGTGACCTGTGACATCAGGAGGGATGAGGTGATCTTCCAGGTCCACAAGGACTGCCTCCCCTACCTGAAACCCTCTGTCCAGGTCAATACTTTAACCAGGGACCTCTCCACCCAGCTGGAGGAGACCGCTGAGATAGCAAAACCAGAAGTCTTTCCGGGCTTCAGGCAAATGGTTGAAGAGAGAGTCAACCTAGCTGAGGCCCCTGAGACTCTGGAGCAGAAGCAAAAGTTGAAGCAGGTGTTCTTACATTTTCAAGATCTCTTTTTGGTGGACTCATATGACTGTGTTTGCACCGAAATCCATACAACAATTCCCACGGACCCTGGTATGACTCCAGTGTTTGTGAAGCAATAACGCTTGCCTCTCGCATCCATGGAGTCCCTGATGGAAATCATCAAAAACATTGAGTCCCGTGGGATAATTCGCCCAGTCCACAGCACCTTAATAAACCGGTGCTGGGGATATTAAAGCCCAACGGCCAGTGGAGACTCAGTGCTAGCCTAAGGGAGCTGAACAAATGGGTCCATATGTCCCGATGGCCCCTCCCCTACATTGACCAGGGGCTGGGCCATATCCAAGGGTCAAAGGTATACACTGCCCTTGACCTGACCAATGGGTACTGGACCGTACCTGTTAGTAGGGAGGACCAATACAAGCTGGCCTTTACCTTCGGGGGGCAGCAGTATACATAGATGCAGACTCCCTTCGGATACATCAACTCCAGCAACTAATTTAACATCTTCTTACACAAGGCCATGTACGACTTGGGTGAAAGGGGTAACCTGGCTTATGTAGATGATGTACTGATCAAAAGCTCAACTGTGGAGGAACATATAGCAGAAATCTGTTATGTTCTGACACAGTTGAGGGTTACCAGAGAAAAACTATGCTTCCAAAAGGCACAGTGGTGCAGGACCCGTGTCAATTTCTTGGGGCATGAGATAACTCCTGATGGTCTCTGTCCCCAGGAAAAGAAAGTGGAAACACTCCTGAAACTAAAAGACCCCATAACTCTGCATAAACTGAGGAGCCTCCTTGGACTAACTAATTACAGTAGAAAGTTCATTGAGGATTACGCAGAGATCACAAGACCCCTGATCCATCTGTTGAAGGGGGGGTCAAGTGGGAGTGGGGTCCAGAGCAAGCTGAGGCAGTAAAGCAACTCAAAACAAGCCTCTCACAAGCGCCTTGTCTAGCTTACCCTGTCAAAAACAAGGAGTTCTTCTTGGAGACAGGGTTCTCGAATACATGCTTGACCGCAGTATTATATCAAGAGCATGACAAGGCCAATAAAGTCATCTCCTATGCAAGCAAGACTTCATCTTCTGTGGAGGGAAAATTCAACGATTGTGAGAAGGCAATCCTGGCAACGGTGTGGGCATTGAAAAATTACTGCACGTTCATCCAGGGGGAACACATCATAGTGGAGACACACCAGCCTTTGCAATATCTCCAAAGTGACAAAATCCGGGACGGAAATGTGAGTAATTCCAGAATTACTTCCTGGATTCTGTCAATGCAAGGCTTTCCTGTGGAGGTCAGATATGGCCAAAACAAGAAGAGTCCCCTCGCACAAGGTCTGGCTGACTTGCATGATTCTTCCAGAAAAAACTGTCTCGAGGACGAAAGTCTTAAAACCCAGGACAAGATGGAGGCGTGCCCGAATTCCCCGCACAAAGTCTATGAAGAAGACAAGTGCGAGAGAATGCCCACCGTTTATGTGGGTGGGTGCTCATACCATGTTGACAACAACGGGGAAAAGGAACTGGTGGCCGGCCTTGGGAATGCCTGGGTGAATGACGCCCTGGAACCCTCCGCTGGGTACAAAGTTGGTCCCTGTAGTAGCCAGGTGGCAGAGCTGATGGCAGTTCATCAAGCCATCCTCACTGCTGTCCAACACCAACTCCACAAACTGGTCACAATCACTGATTCAGATTATGTCCGGAACGGGTTCGTGGAGCACCTGGTAAATTGGAAAACCAGAGGCATGCTATGTGCTAACAACAAACTGCTCAAATATGGCAAACTCATCCAAAATATTGATGATCTGGTCACCTCTAGTGGGATGATCATATATTGGAAGAAGATCAAGGGGCCAGACAAAGCTGGAAATGACTTAGCTGATCAGCTGGCCAAAACGGGAGCCATCCAAGGGGATCTCCTTGAGATCGAGTCCCTGTTGGGGGAAATCCAGGTCACTGCTATCACTAGTTCCCAGACAAATGCTCACAATGAACTCTCAACTGCCCAGTGGAGTAAGCAGACCCCAGATGCTGATTTAATCACGGCTCAAAAAGAGGATCCAATCATTGGTACATTTTATCAACACATTGAGGATCCTGAGAACTTTTCCCTGACGGATACAGATTGCACTGGGAAAGAGGACCTCAGGGTGTTGATGAAATGTCCAAAGATGTTCTGAATCCACGACTGTTTGTTGGTAAGGAGATCCTTATCTGGCTGTGACCAGTGGGTAGTCCCTACCTCATTCCAAACCCTGATGCTAAGTCACACCCATGATGCGGCCACAGCTGGTCATCAGGGGTTTCATACTACATTAGAAATCTTGCGAGAGGTTGCATACTGGCCACAGATGGGGCAGGACCTCGACCAATACTTGAAGGGGTGTCTTGTGTGTGCACAATTTCAGCCAACATCCCTCTCACAACAAGCTCCCCTCCAAAAGAGGGGGATGACACTGCCTTGGTCAGATTTATAAGTAGATTTCATCGGGCCCGTGATTCGCTCCTCTAGGGGGAACAAGTACATGTTAACCGTAACATGCTTGTTTACTAAATGGGTGGAATGTCTCCCGGCCCCGAATTGCAAGGCAGAAACAGCAGCTGCCCTGATGATCAATCACATCTTCTCTCGTTTTGGACTACCCCAAAGGATTGAGTCAGACTGAGGTAGTCACTTCACCAGTGAAGTGACGACAAAGATGTGGGAGATACTTGGGGTAAAAAGGAAACTTCATATTGCATACCGCCATCCTTTATTGGTGGAGTTAGAGGTACAATGAAACCATTGTGAGCATACTAAAAAAGTTTGTGGCAGATTCTGGGCCAAGTTGGGACATCCGATTACCGCTTGTCCTGATGGCCATCAGATCTACCCCTTCTTCTGCAACTAAGATGTCTCCATTTGAGCTGATGACTGGATGAAGGATGGTGCTACCGCAGCATCTGCTCTATAGAACACAATAGCAGACACTAATAAATGCCTCCACAACTCAAGAGTATGTTGAAAATCTGAGAAAACACCTTCAACATACTTTTGTGTATGCTCAGCGGAATTTAGAAAGATCTGCAGACAGCATGAAGACCCACTATAATCTAAAGACAACCAAAAAGGAATACCAAGTAGGAGACATGGTCTACTTGTACAATTTCCAAAGGAACCAGACCAAAGAGCGCACATTTTTGCCCAGCTGGCGGGGACCTTTTGAAATTGTGGACAAAATCTCACCAGTCGCCTACAGGATCCGCATCCCAGAGGGTGACTTGACAGAATAGAAGTGGGTCCACATCAATCAGCTAAAGAGTTGCCACCCCAGGCACACTTTGCAACAGAAAGAAGAGTCCATAGAAAACCCAGTGGGGTATACATCTGAAGCATAGGAACATTTCAATTGTCACTGAATGCATGCGTATCCCACTGCTGTCATCCCGATTGGAGGACAGTTAGTGGGAAATTGTCGTAACTGGTTTGTGTTCTCTTTTATAGATTCGTACTGGATGCGCCTACCTAACAACCAAGGAGGACCGCCCCGGCAACCTGGAAGGGAGAAACCAAAGGAGATCCGGAAGTGTCGATCCACACTATGAAAGGAAGATCCCAGGGAAAGCGAGGAAGTGTCGTTCTACGTTCCGTCCAGAGACAACAGGAGGAATATGTTGCATTGTTCGCAGATGGAAGAAGGACTCAGACCCAACTGAACCTGTTTTTCCCATGGAAGAAATCTTACATGCCCGACTGACTGGAAGTCAAGAAGAAGTCAGGGGGGGTCTGTGGGATATATTGACCCACTCAGCTGTGCTATACTACATCACCTTGCTGCAGTGGTGCAAGAAACAGCAAAATGGCTGCCCTGACTCCTGTGCATGCCAGGATCTCTAAACTGCGGTTTTGCAACAACCAGAAAATGGCGGCGCCACACACATTTCAGGTGGGGTGCAACAGAGTACTCACTGCAGGAATGTGCCAGTGTGCTCTGCAACATTTAACATGGAGTGAAGTGAAAGAAGCAGCATTAATTTGCTGAAAACCCAAAATGCCTCTTTAAAATGACACCTCTTTCAACCATTAAAAGGGCTGCTTGGCGCTTAACTCATCCAGTCCTTATGAACCACTGTGATTAAAAAGGCCCTGCAATGCCCAGGATCATCCATTGTGTCTCAGAGGAACTGGGCCTCATTTGAATGACAGCTCCTGTAAAAAGTATCTTTGAAAAATCAACCAGGTGCTTTGTTTTTCATTTTACACGGGAAACGCGTATATTTTCTTTGCAAAAGTATCTAAATCAGCTGTTCAGAGAAAGACTCTAAATAGATGCCTGTGTAAATGTATCCATGCTGCAAAACAACTCCAGCACAAAAGAACTATAGCTGCATAAAGTGTGTATTTGCTGTAGATGAAAACCGAATTAAAGAAAATAGTAAAATGTTATTTTTCTGACTGAAGAGAGAAAATCACCTATGTAAAAGTAAATTGTTGTGTTAGTGCCTGTAAAAGGATGTGTTACTGGTAAAAGCACACCTATAAACTGTTTTGATTCCAGAGGTTTAAGTCAAGATGTAAAACTCATAGGCTAAATTGGCAAGCTAAAAAAAATACTTGCTCTGCCAGTTGCTAGCCTTGAGAAAGGGTGACACATCATAAACTTCTGGCACAGGAAAGCGCTAATTGCCAGCTTGAAAGACTATGAATGCACCAGGACAAAGAAACTTCACAAGCTCATCAGACATTCATCTTTGCTCCAGGCTGGGACAATAGCAGGCTGAGACTCTCACCTGTCAAGTGTGAGGGGCAATAAAACCTTCAATCAAGAGAGAGGCCCCTCATCCTGCTTTAAAGGAAGTGACAATTGACAGCAGTTGGGGAAAAAAGAAAAAAACGGATCAAGTGACACTGGACTTCCTTTTGGTTTTAAAGGCTATTTTGTAACTGAACTTTAAAGACATTTAACTTTACAGCAAGAATTAGGAAAAATATGAAAAATGTGTAGTTCTAAATCTAATTCTATGCTCTTTCTTTGAAAACTTGGTAGAACTCATTACTGCAAGTTATAAAAAATGACAGATTACGGGGAAAGTATTGATGTTGCGAACATAACATTTTGTACATACATCCCTGGGGCAAATGTGCATATGTATAAAAAATGGGGTATTTAGGCCAAATCCTTCATGTTTAGAATTACCAAAATGTGTCAGAAAGGCGAAAGCAGGTCCCACAGACTTGGGGTTTGGATTGAAATATGACGCACAAAATATGTAACCTGTGTATCTGATTTTCTCAGAGGTTGCAACTGCATAAATATGTGAAGAGTAGAGGATGGGTTCTAGGTGATGAACACTCCTGAGCTGAGCTCTGTGTATAGTTATCTTCGAATTGTTCTGTTGGTTGCAAGGTCACAGGTTGGAAGAGGTAAACCCAATACCACTTACTGGGGAAATTTCAAAGAGAATATCCTGGTTACCTTGCAGTATAAGTAGGCAGACCCTTATTAATGAAATTATCTCAAGCGTTACTGCTGTGGTTGTCACATGAAAGTTTTTATTTTTGTCTAGTTGGTGAAGGTCAGCCGACATGTGTTTCAACCCCTGAGGGTCTTTATCAAGGCAGTTGGCTAATGAATGTCCCATTAGTAGGAAATAGTGGGCTGATGACTGTGTTCTGCTCGCTCCGTTTGTCGCTTGAGATCCTTTCATTGATAAGGGTCTGACTACTTATACTGCAAAGTAACCAGGATATTCTCTTTGCATAAATATTTGTTTGTGGCAAAATTAGATTTTGGTTCCAATAGCTAGGGGAGGTTTCTAGACATTGTAAAAATCACCCCATAAACATGACATCCTTTTGCTGTGATCCAATCAGCAAAGAGCTAGGAGGAGACTTCTACCTTGCCCAATCCTGTTATTAGAGGCAGGAATAGTAAGCCTGCCCTGGTCATATACATTAGTGATGTCATCTGGCATGATAAATAAGGGCCTTTGACAGCACACAGGACACACACTGATTCCTGACTTTCTTTCTGAATTCCTGCGTGGCGTCCGGTTCCTGATTTCTTCATCCTGTTTGATCCTGATTTCAGATTTTCATTGCAAAGCTAAGGCCTCTTCATTGCTGACCCCATTTTCAGCTAGGCCTCAAATTCTAAAAAAATCCCAAAAACCCAGGGAAGCATCCTGATCCAGCCTGGCTTGCTGCCACTCACAGCATCCTGCTGCTATCCTACCCTGCTAAGCTGTAGTATCTAGTAACCAGAAGTGCTACCCGGTATCCAGTCCATGCCTGCTGATTTTTTCCGGCTGTCCTGTGTTAGACCAGATCCGTGTGGTGATCCAGAACCCTTGACGGTCCAAAATCCTAAATTAAAGTGGACTCTAAGTATTAATAGGAATCATAGAAAACCATAGCATACCTTGCCTTGCCTTGTCCTATACCAATCTCTAAACCCTCCCATCCTTACCTTAATAACTTGTAACATTGTCAGAATCCTTATTGTAATCCTGTCCTTGATTTATCTTGCTAAGCGCCATTTCTTTAGTCATTTTTATCTTGTGTAAATCCTAAACTATCAATCCTATTTCGAGTGATCCGAATGGTTCCGCCAGGGCGGGTGCTGGGGATCTGGGGTTGAAGTCATGAATGAACTCTAGAGCTTAATGTGTCCCTCTTAAAACTTAGAGTAAAACTATTCTTGTCCAAACTGAGTTTCTTTTCTGTTTTCACTACCCGATTTTTCTCAAAACGCCTGTTATTCTACATTGCATATCTCCCTCAGTTTAATAACTAGAGACCTCATTTCAATTCTGAATTATTTCACCTGTTTTTATTGAAAACCGATTGGCTAATTTTAGGCAGGAGGAATCAACATTTTTGCAAAGTTTTACACGTGTTATTTTTATTCTAAATTATTTTCAACCTTCCATTCAAATTCCAATTGTTTATTTTTGCTCAAACTATTGCTTATGACTGCTAGTATCGTTCCACTGTTGCTCCCATAGAGAATTGTACTTATTTCAGGATTTGTGCACACTTACAGTGTTTTATTCAGCCATTTTCGAGTGTCAGTTTATCATAGTAAGGTTTCAAATCCGTTTTTCTCTCTTGTTTGAGGAGGGAAGGTTGGATTCGAATTTTGTTTATTGTTCCTCATTCCTGATTACCTGCTGCTTCCTTATATCTCTTTAGAACTGTTTATTTGTGGGTTGAGGAATATTGCAGGGGGAAATTCTAACTTGAGTGCTATCTTTCAGAAAATTCAAAGTGTTCCTATTGCTCTGGTGTTTTCTATTTTGTGTTGCTAAAGAGTGCATTTAAGTGCATTACATACCTTCTTATTTATTATTGTCACCACATTGGTGATTGCTGCCCCATATATTAAAAAGTATATGTTTGATTTGAATTTTAAATAAATGAATAAATACTACCTTTACCAACCAGCCTGATTCCTGGTCCATCGCGATCCAGGGTATTTGAAAAGGCAGTGATATGAGTGGTGTATCTCTCAAATATTGAACCTACATATATAACAAAATAAGCATTTCGGTTGTGAGCTGCATACTAGGCTGAGACCAGGGTGTATCACCTGATTAAAATCCTTAACAAATTGTACTTATTATTTTCCAAAATAAGCCCTGACACAGGCTCGAAAATGTGATCAACCTTCCGGCTCAGGAATGGAGCACGGCACAAAGGCTGAGGATTGGGGTGCTGCGCGCAGCAAACCACAGGCATGGGAATAGGTCACAGTTTGCAGGGTCAGGAATGGGAACAGCGCACATGCTCAAAAATGGGCCACAGTTCCCAAGCTTGTGATTGCGACGCAGCTCATAGGTGGAGGAGTGGGACATGGTTCATTTGTTCAGGAATGGGGAGCTATTGGCAGACTTAGGAGAGGGACACAGTCAACAGACTTAGGAATGGATCCCAGCTTGTTGTCTCGTGAATGGGGCACCACAGACAGACTTATGAGAGGGACACAGACCACCGGTTTAGGAATGGGTTACAACTTTGTGGCTCGGGAATGGTGCCTGCACGCAGGCTCAAGAATAGGACACACTTCACAGGCTTGTGATTGGGATGCAGCTCAAAGGCTGAGGAGTGGATCATTGCGCACAAGGTCAGGAATGGGGCATTTTTTGCTCTTGAGAGGAATGAATTTCAAGACAAACGATGGAAGAAGAAACGTCAATGTGGGGACTGGTGGGGGTGTGAGAAGGGATCTCAATGATCTGTTTTTGTGATTTGCGGCTTGCTAATCAAGGTAGTGAAGGTCACTTACACATCTGGACACAGACCAGCCCAAAGAGGTAAGCCCACTGTGAGAAGGGATGGCTTGGGGATTGCCTCCCAGATCAGGGCCTTTCTCCTCTACTGCCCAAATGGCTGAAGGATGATAGGGATCAGTGTTATGGACATGCAAAGTTGAATTTTCCATTACCCAGAGCGTGAAACCCTTTGTCCGAGGCCACCTCTGACACTCTGTCTTACTTCCTCGCCCTTATGGATCTGCTTCCTTCTTGGGTCGGAGAACTCAAGATACGTTGGAAGCGGAGGCGTAGCTAGGGTTGTCTAACAAGTGGGACCTGAAGCTAATGCAGTTGGGCCCACCTCAGTGACACTAACGACTTTAAATGCCCACAGAGCGCTGCTGAGTGGGTATTTACAGATTCTGGGTGGGCCTTGCCCACTCAGGCCCTACCCTGTCTACACCTCTGGTTGGAAGACTCCTGTCAAGAATGCAATGTGCATTTTACTTCCGTGTTATGATCCTGCACGTTCTTTAACTTGCCCCGTCCCCCTTTCCACACCTAACTGGCACAAGAAGGCGAGGACGACCCTTGGTCATAGCCCTGGGGGCACAGGTGTGGGGCAGTGAAGTGGGAGTGCTTTGCCTCCTTGCTCCTGCTCAGGCCCCTCCTCTTCATCTTCACCCCCATACTATCTTTCTGCCTCATCACAGTTTATTGGCTGCACTCCATTGCAGAGCTGAGAGCCACTGAAAGATAAAATTGATGCACAGCAATTTGCATTGTTCTGTGCTCCGGCCCCGTGGCCGCTGTATTTCTCACGTCGCAGTGACGTATGTAGTGTAGGACTGTGCTGGGGGTCAAAACACGTCTCCTCCATCCCACCCTGGAGCCACTGCAGACAAGCAGACCACGATGCAGACACCGGGAAGCGGAAGCAGACGGGAGCAGCGCAAGCCATGCCGCTGAAGCAGCCTCCTCCTCACTCTTCCTCTACATTGCCTGAAGCCCACAGGAGATATAAACACTCTGTTCTGATTTGCATCATTCACTCGTGTATCAGGGCTGACTGAGTCCGGCAATGGACATCTCCCTGACCTCAAGTAGGCACTTGGATGGCAGCAAGGAGCTACCCAGACAGTTTTCACAATACCCTTCTATCCTATTTATTTATTTATTGTTTACGTTTATAGAGCGCACTAAACCCTTAAACTTCAAGATGCTATTACAATTACAAGTTACATAAAGTGCTGTTACAATACACGTTGCATTATCAAGGTTTTCTGGTTGCTAGAGGGGAGAACAAATCCAGCATACTATATGGGAAGAGTCAGGTTTTCAGGAGCTGCACTATGCACTAGCACCCGAGTATTCAGATATTAGCAGAAGTCTGACCATTCATCCACATCCCGATCTGATCAATGCACACTTCTTCTTTAAATAGTGCCTGCAATCATTTATTCATTGGTCATTTGTTAGGTGCTTATAAATTTAGCAAAACTGTTTGAAAGCACCCACAGGGCAACAGGGTGGGGGACAGGGGAAGGTAGACAGTGAATTACAACACGATAAAAGATTGAATTAATAGTACAAACAAATAATGAGAATAACAGGGATGGGGCGAACCTACTATGCCTTGTGAGTGTTCAGATCGTGCAAGTGAAGAGGGGGTATGGGGTGAGGGATAAGGGATAGGTGCTATGGTGCTCATGAAGAAGTGCTCGAGGTGAAGTGTTCAGAAGAGAAGAACGTAAGTGCAACCTCCCGTGGGGAGGGTGAGCCTAAGTAAGTGAAGTAAATGAACAGCGGCTAGGATGAGACATGTGGGTTTCAGGGCCCCGAGGTTGCATAAGTGCCATGTACGTCAGTCATGCTACTGTATGATTAGCAGGGAAGGGAGGAGAAGGAAGAGGTAAAGAGAAAGGTCTTGAGGCTTTTACGGAACTTAAGGAGGTCCTGCTCAAGATGCAGAGGGAGAGGCAGGCTATTCCACAGGAGGGAGCCCGCTGAGGAAAGTGATCGGCCACCAGCTCTCTGTTTAGCAAAACGCTTCACACGCAGGTAGTTGGTGCCAGAGGAACGCAGGAGTCTAGAAGGGGAGTATTTTGTCAGGACACGTTGAAGATAGAATGGTCCCCGGCCCCAGATAGATGTTTCAAAGCACTGTAATTATATGTTGCTGTTGCTGTACTGAACTATACTCGTAACCTTTGCAATGCAGCTTCATCCTAACTTTCAACTTGCACAGATATCTCAGCAATGCAATGACACTCAAATAAGGGAGAAATACCATTCAATGGGGAGCTGAAGAACGTCCTACTGTCTTGTAAAACACCTTTTGGGTCAGGACCCTGCCACAGAGATATATAACCTTCAGCTTCACCACTTATGCCATTGACTTATCCTTATTCCCAGGTGGCTATAATTAGCACTGCCTAGTTGTGTAATAATAATAATACCTGCAATTAATTAATGATAATTCAGTTTAAACATGTGTGCTAATTGTATTTCATCTGTATACTCTAAGGGCTTATCTAAGGCACTTTGTAAAATGGGTTAAAAGGGAACTCTCAACTCGAATGAAACACAGACAATTGTGTGTTCTCTAGGAGAATGAGCCTAAAATAAGCATGTAGGATGGCTTTGTAAGGTGAGGTGAAGGAATAGGGACACGTGCAACCTACAGGTAATAATATATTAGTCCCAATAGGACAGTTCAGGATGTGTTGGGGGAGTGATGGGTTTTAGGGGGTGGAGGGGAGCTGTGTATAACCAGCAGGTCATAACTTTCAATTCCTGCAAAACAGCTCATTGGTTTTCTAGGCTCTGCGAAGTTGTGCATGGTCCCAATTGTGTAATCTCTCATTCAGATTTAATTACAGCCAATATATTAAGCCAATGACTTTTCTTGAATGTATAAATCCCTCTTTGCAATATATGCTATGCTCTAAGTGATACAAATGTCGTTTTTCTTTTCCCCAGTTCTTCAATTAAACGTGTTATTGCAATTTGGGTTTTTTCTTTTTATCCCAGTAATTTAAGTAATTTCCCCTTTTCTATACATTTTAAACAAATCACACATTATATATGTATTTTCATGATTCCCAATGAATCATTCATACTCCCTAAATGTCATTCTTTCATATAGCTTTCTGTATTCCTCCAGATCACAAACTCTACCCACGTATCCATCACCCAAACCATGATCTTCAGTGTTTACAAGGTAGCCTTGGAACTGCTCCTGTCTCAACACATCTGCATCCACCAAAAATCATATGACAGCTCTAGATCAAGATATCTTTGATCAAAGACATTCACACACCCAATGCCTGCCCCACATTGTTTTAGTCCTACATGTCCAGTTCTTACACGAAGCTTAATCCCTCCAGTACTAAATTCTTAGTGCTGACCAACAATACCGAACACCCCGACCAACAGACCTGGCTCTTTTCTATGAACCTAGAGGCCTACATATCCCAAATGACTACAGCAGACACCTCTTTTTCAAGCAGCACCTAGCAAGGAAGACATAGTACCAATGTTCTCTCCTGTGGAAAATCAAGCCCTTTCATCGCAGAAAATAACTTCAGATCTGCTGCCCAAGCCTTGGTTCTCTCCCACCTGGATGGTGACAATGCCCTTTTGGAAGGCCTTTCAGCAATTACCTTGGCACCCCTAAGATGTGTCCTACATGCTGCAGCAGGACTCATCAAACGACTCTGTAAATTTGACCACATCACTCCGAACTTCAACAAACTGCGCTAGCTCCTGCTGCAAGCATGTATCATCTTTAAATCCTACTGCATCATCTACACGCTGTCATCCTGAAGTAACCAAGCTACATCACTGAGGAACGCAGCATCTCTGGCGGCCTCTGATCCACCAGAAGTAAGAATATGCACAGACTTGAACTCTGTCAGTTCAGGAAGGACAGAACCAGAAGGCAGGGCTTCTCTGTCTACGCCCCCAGACTTTGGAACCTCCTACCTGTCAACACCAGACTCGCTCCTTGCTTATACATTTCAGGAAGGACCTCAAGACACTTCTCCTCAAGGAATGATTACTCCCTAACACCTAGATCCAGTGCTCCAGATGACATTTTGAAGTGGGAGTATTTTACTCCCGATTATTTTAAAGTTGGGAGTAAAATTATTTTTTAGGGATTAAAAATGTAAGTCCAATTCCCAACGGGAGTTTTTTAAGCGAGTAAAACATTTTTTCCTGGAAAATGGAAATGTTTTTCTAATTAATTATTTCTTTGCACCTAGTTATCCAAATACATTAAAAGATACATGTTTACTTCCTCTGATCAGGTAGTAATAATAGTACTTTCATCCTGTGGTACTACTGCACTACTGGTCCAAACATATCCATGAAGCTGTGTGAGGGAAAGCAGGGGCACGTGGTCCTATGTGCCTGTTTTCTATTTTTTGTTGGGAGTATTTTTTTTTAATTTTTTGGGAGTATTTGCCTATTTGTAGGGAGTACAAGTGGCCGATGCACCCCTTATCTGTCATGCTGCCTAGTTCCAAACACCCACATCTCTCCATGTAACCTGAGACTGAGTGATCCACTCCCGTTTCCTCCTGTGCATGCTTATAGCTCCTTTGCTGCCAAAGTGCCCGCACTCCCCTGTTTGCTCCCTGCTCCCTTGTATCTCTGCTTCCCTCACTCTGTCCTTCCCACTGTAGCTTGTAAAGCACTCTGTTGTTTCCAATAGCTAGGTATCCGCTCAATCAATACAATAACCATAATAATAACAATAACAATAATAAACAAAACATGTTATCACTGGAAAGAAAGTCTGTCCAGAGCATCTGCCCAATTCAATCAGGTCTGCTGAAAGTTTCCGGTGAAAATATTTGAGAAATATCAAATTCATACAGATTTCACCAAAATGATATAAGCATTTTATGAATTCCAGCAAGCAAGGATATGTGTGAACAATGGACTAACGGACACACCCGAAATTCACAGAGGGTATAGCCAGCACTGTGTCAAAATCAAGGGGGGCAAGGGGCGTGTCATGAATTGTGACTTGTAGAAATCTGTCAGCTTAATTCTAGTCCTATCAGTCACAGGGCCTATTTTAAATTTTTAAATTTTAAGAGTTCAAGGATAACCCAGCACTGTCGACACAGACGTACTTGATCAAAAGGATGCCAGTCAAGGTCCACCTTTTTCAATGCAAGGCCTTTCTTCCACTTTGATCGCAGGGTTGCTCCAAAGAGATGCTTTGAGTGAGCGGAAGGTTATCCCCCACATCTAAAAGGCCCGCCTTGTACTCCATCAACTGTGCATTCTCATTTTATCGCTATTTATTTTATAACCGGATACTTGCTCAAGCTCTTTCAATTCAATGGTCTATATGGGGTCCTCCAGGCTATTATCTAATGACACAACACAGTGTTGTAAGCATATAATGATATTGTTTTGTTCCATCTTTAATTCTCTGTTGCTGTGTGCTTTTACAACTAAAGGCTCAATATATAGAGGCATTAGTTGTGACAGGGAGACATGAACAATTAGTTTAGTTTATATCACTCTCAGAGGGGACATAGTTTGAGGCTTGCGCTAATATTACTTAAATAAAAGAAGACCTGAACCTCGGACTTGTTGAGCAGATATCCTGTTTCTATTGTATTGGTCTCCAGCCAAGATGTTCAGGAGTAGCCTGTTAAAGGCTGCTATTTGTTGCGTGAATATAAAGGCTAGACGCTCCTTGGCTTATATGCTACGTGATTGGGATAAAGCCTCTGGATTCCTGGGGGAGGTTTGGTCATGTGTTGGGTTTTTGGCAGCATGATCATCAGGATTTCAATTTAAACTCTTCTTGGTGTGCTTCCACATGGCTCTATCTTCTCATAATTTTTGTATGTAATCATTGATTACATACAAAAATTATGAGAAGATAGAGCCATGTGCTGATTACTAATCAATAATACTGGTTTCATCATAAAGCAAAACAATTAATAAGTCAACAAGTGAACAATTTCAGTAACATGGAATATGCAATACAGTTCAATAAAAAATCATAAGAGAAAAATATTCAAATAAATTCAAATAACTTTATCGAGCTCAACTAGTATAGATTGTGGGTATCATTACCCACAATTTAGTAAAATGATGTATCAAATTGTTCTCATTGCCCACCATATAATGTTTCCTAATATTGCTTGAGGTCAGATGATTAGAATCAAAATGCCATAGACAAGTAGGGTGGTCCTACGTAACAATGCCAGAGTGTCACCGTCAACCAAAAGATGTTTTATGGTTTCTAGTACAGTGTCTCGGCATAGTCTAAATGTGCGCTTCACTCTGGGAATGTTTATTCTGGCCCCAATAATCGCAAATATATTAGCTAGATTGAATTTAATCTTCAGCTATCTCCAGAGGATGTTATTACTGGGAAATTAAATTATATAAGTTGGAGTCTCCAATGTGTCAAGCTTGGAGTATATAAAGTAGGTCTATTAGACTTTGTTGATAGATCTACCATGTTCTGTTCATTGTCAAAAACCCTATTGGTTAGTTGTGTTATTTTGTTTATATACTGAATGTAGGTACTATAATTTGTAGTGCCACCAATACGTATGTTCCAGAGATTATTAGTAGTATATTGGCTGTCCAAGGTACATCCCTTGAGGTATGGGATGTGAGTGATTTAGCCCTGGGCAATCAGATGAAGCAATGTCCCCGAAAAAGTATTAGCACATTTCCAATGAAAATTAAACCTCCTTGCAATCTAGGTAGAGCATTCATTGAATTCTAAATAGGCATGGACAAGTCTATTGGTGTGTTTGGTGGCAATTTGAGCAGCGATTTCAAACATTTACTCCCAATAGCGTTAATTTGTTTCCTGCATCTAGTGGCCCAAATTCCGGCACCACATGTAATTATTTGGAGGATCTTGGCGCAATAGACTTTGACGACTGTATTAACTGCATACCCCCATGTTTGTTTGGGGAAGCTCTGAGTGTACCCGTTCGATGTAGAACTTTAATTTGAGTATTTTGAAGTTGCGCACACCAATTTAACCTATTGTCGATAATAATGCCTAAATATTTGTATTATGTGACTATCTCCACAGTACTCTTATTATGGATACACTTAAATCAATTGAAGTTAGGTTTGGGGGGATAGAAAAACCCTAATCTTTGATTTATCAATATTTATTTTGCAGTCATTCTGTAGTGCATAGCTGCTCAGTAGGATAAATTGGGCTTGCACACCATTTGGGGTATGGTCCATAATGACAATGTCATCCGCATATCCCAGCCATTGTACAACACTTTCCACAATTTTAGGTGGATAGGCCTCTCATTACAAGAGCAGTAGTTAAGTCTACCAAATAAAAGTTGGAAAGAGTAGGGGCTAAAATGCAGCCCTGTTTTAGTCATGTGCACGTCTGCACCCAGTCTGTCACAGCTTCTAGTTGGTTCATGCATATTCTGACTTTGGCATTGGAGTGTAGGGCAATAATAGTTAGAAAGCCCCTAAGAATATTCCAATTCCGCAATTTAGGTCAGAGTTTACTCCTAACCACTGTGTTGAATGCAGAAATGAAATCGATAAGGACAGAGTATGCGGGCTGGTTACAGGTTTAACATGCAGTCTTAACTGTAGTAACAAATGCTAGCACGTTATCTTAAGTATGAGAATTCTTACGAAAACTCGTTTGTAGGGTATAATACTTGATGCATCGATCTAGTTGTTCCGTTCATTTAGCAGAACTCAAGAATAGATTTTGGCAGGCGCATCTAACATTGCAAGAATTCTGTAGTTGGAAGGTTAATCTCGAGGCCCCTTTTTATGGACCGGCACAATAGTACTGTCTCTCCAAATACAAGGAAATATACCTGTATGTCTAATCAATATTCATATCGATGCAATGTTTTAGCCAACAAAGGTGGGTTCATTCTCAACAGAAGGTTAAAAATACCATTAGGGCCAGGTGCCCGGGGAGGTTTACAACTGTTAACAATACATTTAAGTTGGTCTACAGTGAGATGACAGTCACATTTGTAGTTATCTGTGTTAAACTTGCCACATTTGTTATCATTTGAATCTTTGGTGATGTGAATATGGGCGATCCAACTGGCCAGTGAGACCTCGCTAATTATTGTTCTCATGGGTTTATTGCTATTTATAATGATCCAAAAGCGTGATAATGTTTTGAATTGGCACATGTTGCCAAAGAATGCAACACTACCAGGTCAAGATGACAAAAGTGAGCTCAAAGCTATTTCTGATACAATACTCCCCTTGACCGAAGTTTCAAGGCTAACTCTGAGGCAGGCACATTCATGCAAGCAATGGTTCTTAAAACACGGCTCAGGTTTATTTTGCACCATGTATCTCCTTATCAAACCTGCGTGTATAGTTAAGATTGGAGTTAATGATAGGTATCACTGTCCTACTTTTCAATTTACACACTAAACAATTTGAGATGTGAAATAGTGAGGTCTCGTAGCTCTTAATAAATTCCTCCACACCTTTAGTGTTATCAGTGTTATGGCTATTTAGCATAAGTATGCCCAGTCCAGCAATTGCGGCATTGTTTGCCGTTTCAAGATAATCCAAATGCTAACAACTGCTATTTGGCCCAGTATGAATTCTAATGTGCCCAGTTTGATCAAGTTTCGATTAGGGAGTATGCACATGAAAACGCGTGTGTAGTGGAAAATGATCGCGTTCTGCTCTTATCTGCACTGTCATGTCCGCGATCAAAGGAAACAAGGCTATACCAACAAAGACCTAATCAATGGTTGAGGTCTGCTTCCCAACTACTCTAGTAAAACTGCCAGGGGAATATCCAGGGCATTGGCGATTCAACATAGTTAGCCCATGCAGCAAGAGTAATTTGGCCCATTGCCATCATTTTCTTTCCAAAAAACACCTGGTAGTGTGGATGAAATGTCAGCATTACAAGTTATATTATGGTGTTCCTCATAATACTTGCAACTGTGGCTCTATAGAGTATGAGTTGTTGCACAAAAAATACATTGTTAAGTTATGGAAGACTGCTACGAAGCCCTGCTGTGAGGATTGGATTGAAAGCCTTGTTTCACTCTTCATTAAGGAAACATTGTCCCATCGAAAGAGAGAGTGTTAGGAATTGTATGAATTCATATGGTGTTTAATGAGCCATATACTTGACCTTCACGCAAATTACTTATTGCCTTTTGCCCTTTTTGTTACCCCTTGTTAATGGTGTCCATTGATTGTTTCATCAGTGGTGTTTTAAACCAGCCCTCGGGGGGCCTAAAATTCACAGCCAAAACGTTATTATATGGCTGCCCTCATGTTTTCATACAGCAGTGTAATTCTCTCATCTGTAAAGACCTTGGATGATGGTGCCAAGGAGGAATGGGTTGGGGTTATCATTCACATAATTTTTTTTTTCTCATCCTTATTCCTTTATTATTGCTTTCTGTGATCTCTTTTAGTCTCTTGGATGACCTTGGGCATATCACTTGTTTTTATCGACTTCTTTTTTAAAGTGGGGACTTTCGTCGTGGACTTTTGTGCAACCAGAAATTTACCTGTATTTTTAAAATGGGTATATATATGTGTATGTAGGGTTAGGGAGGTAGTTGGATGGAGGCTAGGGGAGGGTATGTGGGGTGTGGGTTAGTAAGCAGGGACGCATAAGGGAGGACCCCAACCCTGATTTTAAAAAACGTGTCCAACAAAAGTACATGATCAAAATGAGCACTTAAAAAAAAGCACGTAACACTGACCTTGGGAACATCGGTTATACGGTTTAAATGCTTATGGTTTTGCTGCATAATAAATGCTGCACTAAAAGGAATTGCCAAGGGAAGATGAGCAGCTTCTATATTTAGGTATACATATTAGAGGGGATTATAAAGATGTTATTTTTGCTAACCAGTGTATAAGCTATTTAAGCAACCGTTAGATGGAATAAGAATTATTTTTCTCTTATTAGTATAATTAACCTGTTCAATAGGATGACCTTCCCTCATGTTTTATGTTTGTCAGGCACTGCCCATAAACATTAAATCCCAGCAATAGAAGCCCTTGCACATTCAAGATCTAACTGACTGCCTCTGGGAATCAGTCTCACCTACCAAGAAAATGTACAAGTCTGCAACAATCGACTCTCCATCGCTGGCTGCCTTCTTTCTTCATATGAAGACCTCCTCCCACTCAAGACTTTCAGACCTGACTAAAAGCTCCTCACAGAATGTTTTGTGAACCACTCCCCGAAGAACTGTGGAGAAAAAGCAGAGCCTTTGAAAGGTGCTCGAGGAAATCCCTCCTCCCCAACAACACAATCACATACCTAAGCCAGTTTAGGTACTGTAGAGCCTCAGGTTGCTGGGAAGTCTCACAGAACTCTTCAACAGATTCGCTGACCTCTCAAACCGTACATGCAGTTTCCCCATCTAGTCTGGGTGCTGCTTCTGAATCACCCAACCCCATAGCCTTCTCGGGCTGCACAGGAACCACAATAAGCAGACTCTCCTTCTGTTTTCAGTCTATAAGGTCCCAGATGAGCACCAACCGGATGAAATTAACCCCCTAGAACAGAAATCAAGACACGGGGGATGCACCCTCCCCTATGGACTAAGAACATGTGCTCAGACTATATGGATAAGTGCCCAACTCCAGTAACCTCTATGAAAGAAAGACCACGATCTCTGCATCTAGTCCTGAGTGAGCGTTGTCAGCAACTCGTGCTTCTTCTAAGTAAAACTAATATGCCAACTGTTCCCCTTCCTCTGCTTGCGCGGTGGCAGGTATAAACACCCCAACTTCCTCTCACTTGCACTATGGAAACAGCCTGTAACTGAGTCTGTAGTATAGGCCATCTCAACATTTGCAACATGTGCAGAACGTAGCAGCAAGACTACTGTTACGCCATGAACGTTGGAAGCAAGACACCCCAGCTTTGGCTAACGTCCGCTGGCTGTCTATCATCAACATGTCTCAGTTCAAAGCAGCCTGCATTGTTCATAAAGTCCTGCCTAGATTAGGTGCCAATTTCCCGACTTTCAGGTACACCCTACAAGCACCATTCAGGAATCTTTTCTCAACAAGCGCCAATTTCTTCTAAATCACAAAAAAAACATTTTTAAGTAAACAAATAAAATGGCCACCATGGAACGGGAGAAGGGACTACACTTTGTCCCTTCTTCCTTTCCATTGTGGCGTGTCACATATCGGGATCGGACGTGCTGGGGACAGAAGTGCTCCCAACGCGTCTGCTCCCGAAAACGATCCAAAAGGAGACGGTGAGTGGGGGGGAGGACAGAGAGAAATTTGTGGATTAGAAGGGGGAGGGGAGCAAATACCATGTTCCCCGGCGGGGAAGATGGCAGCCTCCAGCCTTGAGGAGGCTTGGTGCGGCGGGTTTACCATCTGGTAATGCCCCCATTCTGAGCCTCATCATTGGCTGGAAGGCTGACACCTCCTCCCACCCTTAGTCCCAACCGGTCCTAATATGCAAAAAGGCATCGTCATTTGATGTACAACTATTCAATAAAATGTACAAGAAATTACATCCCCATATTCAGCATGTGTACACCAGAATATGGGGAGCCCCATATTTAGGGGGTTATAAGGTTTTGCTGGGTATATTTTGTTGTAAGGGAAAGATCAAGGCACTTGGTGATGGGACTTGATATAGGGAATTTAATAAATGTCTGTCCTTTAGGTTTAGTTATGTCTTTAAAATCATGAACAGAAATAGATCTGACAGTGCCTCTCAAAAGGAAGATTGCAATAGATTCCTTAAAGGTAAAACGTTGAGATTTTCAACACTTTACTTAGACCTATTAATGGACGACATTTTGGATAATGAGACAATAAAACTGTCCTAGAAAGTAGAATTAGAAGTAATGAAGGAAGCCGAGATGCCCTAGGGGGAGGGGGCTCACTAAAAGATGTACATTATTTAGGATTACCTCCTTTGGAGGCAAAAACAATACCCACAACTCAGTTCAAAGCAACATCGGGAGACAACGAGTTTATTTCTTTGAAGCTGCAGAGAAATGCACAGAGAAACCGGCAGAGTATTCCAAAAACGGCACTCCCGCAGATCATACATTGACGTGATACGTTAAATTACCGACAGGTGAACATCACGCTTCATAATGGAACATCACTCAACCTGCAAAACTACATTAGCAGAGCTACATCTCCACCTTTTCTAACCACAGGACATATTCTTCATGCATCAGGCGGGTCACACCACAACACGTAAGCCTTAGCTGCCCGGTACCCAGCAAGCCACATGACATCCTTGCTGCGCTTGGATCGAGCTTGAGCCTCATTTTCATGCTTCATTTTCCATTATCCCTGTATGGGGTGTAACCTCATTCTGATGTTTCGCAGCCGCATAGCCGTATGGGCTGTGACATTTTTCGTGTCAACCATTCATAGACACCTACGGCTCTGCTGCTGCTTTATATAGCAATATTCATGGACACGCAGTGCCTTTATGAAAATCAGAAAGGAGTCATTCAGTTTTCACAGTGTGAATCAATTTCAATCCCAAATCTCAATCCTGAATGCACCGTTTTACAGTCGCGACAAACTGCTCAAATATTGGCCAGGAAAAGGGGCTAAGTGTTTTCATTCCGATGAGGTGCAGAGGTAAGATGTGGAAGTATTGGAGGACATTTTTGGGAGACTTTCAAATATTCCAAAAAGGAAAGAGCAGACGGGAATCAAAGGGTCAGCTAGAACCTATATCCCAGACATTGGCCCATCAAATTTCTGGCTCATCAAAAGGAAAAGAGAATGAGAGACTGCTAACAAGAGCGAGAGCCCACTGGGAGATCAGTGTGTCGAGGCTGGAGGTCTTGGCCAAGGAGTGCAATCCTGGGCTGGTGAGGGCAAAATCAAGTATAACTTACTCACCGTAGTGACTAACGTATTCCTAGTCCATAGTCCCCTTTCCTCCATACTGTATGGGCGTCCTTCACAAGGGACGGGAGAGAGAACCTACGTCACCAGAACAAATCTTCTTCCCTTTTAAATTTAGAGGCGCGCAAGGGCGCGGCGCTGGGAGCATGCGCTTTCCTGACTACGCCCACCAGCGCCACTCCTCAGTCCCCATTGACACGTCGACAATATTACCATGGCCTAATGACACCAGTCTTATTAGGGGTGGGAGATTATGGGACGTATGGAGGAAAGGAGCCTATGGACGAGGAGTACGCTAGTCACTACGGTGAGTAACTTATAATTACTCCTACGTCCCGTCCCCTTTCCTCCATAATGTATGGGCGATTACAACTGAATGTAGCCCCAGGGTGGAGAGGAGACTCTCCTAAGAAAACAAGTTTCTTAAGACTGACTGCCCAAATGCCACGGCTGATCTGGAACCGGCATCCAAGCAGTAGTGCATGCAGAAGGCCAAAGGCGTGGCCCATGTAGCCGCCTTGCTGATGACCTGCCACGGAACGTGCCTCTGGAACACGACTGCCCTGGCCTTGGTTCTGATAGTGTAGGCATGCATATTTGCCGGGAGTGGTTTGTGCTGCCCCTCATAGGCCTACCTGATGGCCGAAACCATCCATCTTGCTATGGAGGGCTTGGAAGCCTGATAGCCTGGCTTTGACCCACCGAAGGTGACAAAGAGAGCCTCTGATTTGCAGAAACTCTTGGTTTTGTCTAGGTAGAATTATAGAGCCCGCCTAACATCTAGACAGAGAAGTACCCTCTGAGCTTCGTCCTTAGGATTTGCAAAGAAAGTGGGTAGGACTATCTCCTCATTCAGGTGAAACGAGGAGACTACCTTAGGTAAAAAGGCGGGGTGAGTTCTAAGCACCTTATGAAAAGTAGTGTATGGCTCTGAAGCCACTAATGCCTGGATTTCACTGACCCTGGGGGCAGATGTAAGGCCCACCAGGAGGGCTGTCTTAATGGTGACCAGCCTGATGTCCGTGGACACCATTGGCTCAAATGGTTTATGTGCCAGGGTGCCCAAGACTATGTTGAAGTCCCACACCGGGTGTGGCTTCTTAATAGGCGGGTAGAGCCTGGTGAGGACCGCCAAATGTCTTTTAACCACCGGGTTGGAGGATGAGAAGACCTCCTCCTCCAGGTTCCGGTAGGCTCCTATGGCCACCAGATAGGTGCGGCACGTGTCTAGCCTGTTCTTCATAGCGTGCGGTGTAAGCGCATCGCACGCAGAGCAGCTTTCCCAGACGTGGTCAAGGCCAAGGCAGCAGTGGCAGAGAGCCTGGGGGTCGGACGTAGGGAAGAGCCCCTCATAGGCTGTACACCTGCTGAAACCCGCTGACGTCAACATGCGCCGGGGTGGAGCGTGGCACCAGAGGACGGAGGTATCTGAAGAAAGAAGAAGACAAAAAATCACTTCTCTGGGGAAGAGCGCGTGGAATTACTAGGCCGGAGGCCTAACCCAGGAGCGCTTGTGAAAGTGATCTGTTCCCGTCAACGCGGAAAAGAGGACTGAGGAGTGGCACCGGTGGGCAGAGTCAGGGGAGCACATGCTCCCGGGACCACGCCCCTGCGTGCCTCTAAATTTAAAGGGGAAGAAGATTTTTCTGGTGAAAAAGGTTCCGTCTCCCGTCCCTAGCGAGGGACGCCCATTCAGCATGGAGGAAAGGGGACGGGACGTAGGAGTATGGCCTTGACAGTGACCCAAGGCAGAGGGAAGAAATACTTGCAGATTAGCACATGGTAGTACCTCTACATGGAGGGATGTAATTCTCTCTCTTATGCTCACTGTAAATACCCTGGCAAGGATGCGGGAGCCATGCTGGTAAAAGTGTACTACCTTCATTGCCACAGAGTCTAGGAAGGCGAAACTTGGCCAGTTTGTGAGAATATCTGTGCCACAGAGGAACCCTCAAATCAGGAAGGGAGACATATAGTGTGCTGGATGCTCTATCACACACCATCCGGAGACGGAGTTCAATCAAAAAGTGAGCTGGGTGCTTTAATTTTGTGACAGAGTGTCTATTGGATTAGGGGACTCCAACCAGCCCTGGGAGTCCCTCAGATACACCCTTACACCTGCTTCGTTTTCCATCATGAGACTTTGAATACATGCCCTTTTGATTTATAGATGGGCCGCCTAGACGTTTATGTTTCGCAAACCTATGTTGTTCAGATGAACTTTGCATTAAGGCACATGTGTAAGTTGACAAGAAATAGCTTGCTTGATTGTATAAATAGCCTTGTCAGGCTTTGAGTAATGCTTGCTTCTAATGTCCATTTTATTTAGATGACATGCAGCAATGTATTCTCCTTGGGTGTCTCGAGTTTAAAAACTCAAAGGCTGGAGAATGGAGGATTACTCAAGTCTGACCAATAGGATGCTTTCTGTCGCCTCCTTAGGTACTGTAGCCCCAACTGAATGGCCGCGTGCGGTACCAGTGTGTCGGAGAAGCACAGTAGGCCACAATTACACAGAGAGGGATGCAAAGATGGGAAGAAGGGTTCTCTCTGTGCCAGTAAGGACATGTGTGTGAAAGCCTCCTGGGAACAGTTTGTTGTTTTTGGGGTTCACATTGCAAAGGCATTCGGGTACAGCCCAAGAATGAGATGTCTGTGGAACACTTCTGTGATGGCAATGAACAGCAATGGCATCCTTAGTCTGAGGGATTCCATAGTTCTAGCTCAGAACCAGCGGTGTATATCCTAGAGCAGGAAAGCACAATTTTGTCCTGGCATTCATTCCAACTGTTTACAAGCAAATCTGGTTGTGTGTTCCTGTGGCATGCTGATAAAGGAAAGGCAGATGTGCTGCATGCACGTTTGTGCAAGAGCTGCATGCGGGAGTACCCTGAGTGCTGATCGGTGTGGCAGGCAGGGCTCTGCCAGAACACCCAAAAATATACTTGTTACTTATAGACATCCCCTTCATGCGAGTCACAGGTTTTTGTAATTTCATCACATGAATTAAATAATTCAACTTCCATTGATAAAATGAAAAACATCTTGATTCCCAAAATCATGCACTGAAAAGAAAGAATTCAGTAAGTGGCGTTGTTGCCAGATGCAGGTCAAAGTTTATTTCTAAATTATTTGCATTTCTCAGACCAAAGGACAGATAAAAAGGCATATTACAAATACATCCAGAATTATGATCAGATTTCACAGTTATTCACTATTGAACTTTCTCAAGGAAGGCCTCTAAAATTGGAAAACGTTCCACGTGATAATCACTATCGTATATTTACGTGTATCACATAGGGGTTCTTCCAGAAATTGCTTTTTAATGTAAGTTGGGCAATCGGATCAGTGAATCATATATCCAAAGCAGAGTTTCTTTCAGCCATGCTTCTCCATTGGGGTTCCAATATTTTGAGTCATCAGTACGTTTTGCTTTCAAGACATTTGGTGATTGATAACAAAGGCGTTTCTTCATTTTGTTCTTCTGTGGTCGACACATATTTTACTCTTTGGTCGCTTTTCCAAGAGTAAGCATAACATTTGCCTCGCTAGTACCTGAATGTTACCCACTAGAAAATTAACAAACAGAAAAAAAATCAAAAGCATGCCCATATTTCCCTATGTATCATTTTCAAAGAAAAACACTTTTCAGAGTGGCTATCTATCAATCCACAAATATGCTTTTAAATATGTTATTAACAACACATTCTTAGTGTGTGCACAGAGGGAAAACAAAAGTGATTATGTGTCCTTTGGCATTAATTCTCAAAAACAGATAGTTTTGTGCTCATTTAGTTTATTACTTGATATGGTGTTTTCCTTTTCAGTAATAGTATTTAGATAGCATCATTGGCAGCCATACTATTTAGCAGACACCTGTAGATTTGTGGATAGTGTAGACAGAAAGGGTTCTCTTAGCAGTGTTGTTTAGCTGGAGCTTGGGAAACATAGATTACATAGTAAGGGCATTCACCTGCTGTTAAGTGAAGGCAGAAAAAGACTCAAAGCTTAGCCCTGTGTACAGGTGGAAACTGCTAGCAAAGACTGAGTTCAAGAGCAGTTCCTCTGTTGTGTTCTGATTGGGGGAGCGTCCTTTAATGATCTTTAGTGACCAGATAAGAAAGAGAAGACATTTTATGAACATCTTCTGTGTAGTGTAGAACATATGATATATACTTCTCCTTAATCATCATACGGGTCTCGAGTTTTCATTCTAACATAGAGTATGTTTAGTTTCATATAGATGACTTTAAAGATTAGAGTTGTAAGCTGGTGTACTTATGCTGAACAGCATTAAGACTGTGATACTCTGGGAGTTGTTGATCCTGATTTATAATGTTATTTTTGCGTGACAATATTATTAATGGTGTGTTATGCATATGTTGTTTTTACACTCTGCAGCATCTCTGAATGGAGTTTTGCCACTCCTATTCAGTTTTCTTCTCAATTATTTACAATGCATGTGTATTGGATGTTATAGTTTGGAGCCACACCATCCGGAACTGAAGTTAAATTCTATTATATTACTGAGATGCTGTTGCCATTTGCATGGTCTCCATGACGGATCTGAAAAAGAGCTGAATGGGTTAGGTTAGTGTCGAGTTGGGTAAGCATTCTCGATAGCTTTGCTGTTGTGTTTGCGTTTGCAGTTCAGAAGTATTGCTGTTGTTTTTGCGTTTGCAGTTCAGAAGTACCCAGTTACTATTTGCACGTCTGTTTCAAGGTATTTATTGTCGAGGGCACAGAGACAATTGTGCTCAGATAGGAGCCTTGTGTGCCCGTGGTGATGGGATGCATAGTAATTACCATTTGCCCACGGGATACTCCAGAGTTCTCTATTGCCACGACATAGCAATGCTGCATTTCAGGGAAGCCAAGTTTGTTCCTCAGTGTTCAGAGTTCCAGTGTGATGCCATATTTGAGATCATTCATGTTAATGACTTGTACATGTTCACATATTCTGTCTTTAGGATGCGTCATAGTACTTCCATTGCATTTCTTTTTGCAACTTCGATATATTATATTTCATTTTCAAAAAGAGAAACATACATATGCAATACGTGGTTTACGAATGTTCCGATACGAAAAAAAAATTAATTGATATGCGAATAATGATTGTAAAATCAGCATATAAACATAAAGGGCCTCATTACGACCAAGGCGGTAAGTTACCGCCTGGGCTGTGACTTTACCACCATGGCGTAAACTACGCCCCATTCCGAGGTCGGCGGGGCGGTAAGTCCCCAATCCCCATTTACCCTTCCCCATTCCCATTTTTGCCCCATAGGGCATAATGGGAGTGGGGAAGGCGTTAATTACGCCACCGTAAATTACGGTGGCGTAATTAACAACATGGTCCCTTAGCGCCATGGATTTTAACACCTGCTAAAAGCAGGTGTTAAATCCGCCATGGCGCTAAGGGACCTCGTACTCAGGCGGTAAGGGTCGGCGCTGTTTACGGCGCCGTAAACCCCTTACCGCCTGGGTCGTAATGAGGCCCAAAGTCATAATGAAAGCAAGACAAGTAACAGAGGTTAAGGGGAATAGGATAACAAAAACATGTAAAAAAGAAAAAGAGAAAAAAGAAAATAAGAGACCCAGTTAGTCATTTGTAAATGAACACCTATAAGATTTTTGTATGACTGTGATCAAATGCGGAGCGCTCCAACCCATCTTCACATCGTAATCTTAATTTGAAATATAATTACCATATGCTTCTTTCTGAATTGCTCCGATTGCTAGAAGGATCAATACAAATGAGATTGATCCTGCCTCAGGATGCGCTCCTTGCTAAGTGCCAGTCAACGTGATTACAGACAAAATTAGCATTAGACACCAGTCACTAACTTACCAGATAGATAATTCTCACGCGATCAATTCAACTACCTGTCAACCAAGAGCAATACAATAGAGAATATTAAATCCAACACCGTGTGCTCATGAAATCATATTAGGGTGTAAATCCCGAGCCAAAAATATAAGTACCTTATTATCACTACTTAAAACCGAATATCATATTGAGTATCATTTTCCACATTGACTGATATATGTACAGTTCAATACAACTGGAAGTTCACGGGTTTCCAGATTCTGTCTCTACCCATACATACTGCAACACCTCATAGACAGAGTCAATTTTATTCAAAAAGGTTATTGCTCAAGCTAAGTCCCTATAAATACTTAAATGTCCCTACATCAAATTTACTCACTATCCCTTAGGTGAAACTGTCCCTAGTTGGCTGCTGGTGTAACGCCTATCTAGGTAATGGGATAGTCTGGCCCTATCTCTCTGACTACTTTCCTACTGCTAAAAGTAAGAGCCGACAGATTTGAAGTCAACGAAGTACTATCTCTTTATTCACGTTGCTTCTCTTCAGTATGACTTATCATTTCCTCATTTACAACTAAGGTAAAATAGTTATCTAGAAGGTGCACGGTAGATGTGTGTCTATTGTCAAACACTTCATCCACCACGCTTCTTAGAAAAAGGGGATGTTTTTTACGAAGCTCGCTGTATATATATGCAAGTCAAGTAGGTCAGGTCATCACCCTGAGCCTGATATTGTCAACCAGTTTCAGTAGGAATATTTGATTTGCCGCTTTCTTCAGGACTCAAATTAGTGACAAATTATGGCACATAAAATAGCAAGGAGACAATATTAATAATGTCTATTATTATATTCCAATTTCTTGTCTGGAGAGGGCGCCTTCCTTTTCGTGTGGGATGCCTTGTCTGGATGTCCAGTCCCTGTAAGGGAAAAATGCATGTGTCAGAAGACCATGAGGTCATGTATCTATTCTCATCTGTATCATATAGTGGGTCTTTTACTCTTACCTGTGTGGTGTTTCAACAAGGGCTCATCAGACGTCACGTCTCAATATGTGTTCTGTGTCCTCTCCTAAGGGTGCATTTACTAAAGTCAGATCTGTCATTCCGGTATATTGATTATTATAGCTTCATCATATGGTGTCACATAAAAATCAGTTTTACTGATAGCTTACCCTTTTGGTTCAGATTATTGTCCAAATCCTATTATGGTATCCACTAGTTGTTCTACCAATTCTCGATTCAACAGTGTCCAGCTTTCCCATGTGCCCTGTAATTCACCAAATGGTCACCCTAAGAGAAATAAGGGTTCTGTTTTAGATCGTATTAAGGCACTGGTTAAGTAACTTCTTTTGGTTGCTAGTTATAACCTCCAGATTCCCAAGAGGTATTGTATATATCTTACTACTCTGTGTATCACCATTGATGTGTTTAAATAAGAAAACCGCATCCTCATCTGATCGTAGGCATTTATCTGTAAAGTCTTATTAGAGTTTCCTGTCCCAATCTATGTCGAACATCAGGCACGTTATTTTCAAACAAAAGAGGCGCGTTACTATACAGCCACCGCGGCCCGCATGCTGCGTCTGGTTGTACTATTCGTACGGCTCGCATTTAGAAAAATACATAGCGAACTGGAAGTATGTCACACGATCCGTTAATATCGTGTTTCTCAAAACATAGGAGGACAAAGCAGGTTTCATGCTCTTACCGTTCCAAAAAACTCCACGGGCGTTCTCCTTCGCGTCGCATCTCCTTGCTGTGTGGGTTTGATATCAGCCGCCATCTTGGGAAGGAGTGCTCCATATATACCTACTCACTCTTGCAGTTTTAGATGTAGTCCTCTTTCTGTGCGCATGATCGCGCGTTAGGACACTCGGAGGAGCAATAACTGTTCATACCTTCATTATATCCCATTTTATTTGTGTGCGTTTATATATTTACATGCACTATTGATGTAATGTCATAGGGGATTTTTACATGATAAAGCTACTTGAAAAATATCCAACCCAATGTCTAGTTATTAATGGGGTTCCAGTTCTTAAGGCTAGTTGTCGAAATCTTCTTCATCATTCATTGTGCCCTTCTTTTCGTACCATTATTCCAGAAGGAATGTGAGCACATTAATCTTACTGGAAAACAATGTCTTCTTGTTGTTATTTACGAATCGACCATGATGTTCCACAGCCACAGAGTATCAGTTCCCTATTTATTTTATTGTAGTGTGTTGCCAGATCAAAGTGCTCACTTCTCAATTTATGAGATGCACGAGTCTCTCTATAAAACTGCAAGGGTTATCCCTTTGTTCAGTCCTATCACATGACTTTTTAGTCTAAAGATCCATAGTTGTTCTCTCCTTAGTAGGAAGGTGCCCATGTTGCCACCTCTTTTTGGGACCATTACTTTTTCTAGAATTGTCCATCTGATGTCATTTACGGAGTGTTTAGATTGCAAGTAATGTTCAACCAGTGGTGCAGTGATTCGTTTTATTCTTATGTTGGAGCGATGTTCGCCTATTCAGATTTTTATCGCTCTGGTGGTCATTCCAGTGTTATGATATGATATGGTATTTATAACGCGCCTATACACAAGTGTTTCAAGGCGCGACGAGGCAGGGGGGGAAAAAACAAGGGGAGACATACAACGATCCTACTAGGCCAGGTGTCATTCAGATCGCGCAAGTGCAAGGGAGGAGGGGAAGGGGAGAAGTGCAAGGGGAAAGGGAGAGGGGAAAGTGCAGTACAGGGTAATAGCATACAGGAAAGTAACAAGGGCCAGCTAGTGGCAGTGCGAGTACGTGCAGATAAGTGCTGGGAAGGAGGGGCTGTAGGGATACAGACACAGTCCCGTAGTGCAGGCGGTGCCAGGGAGGCAGTGCAGGGGAGAGTGGCTGGGCCAAGGACCGAGAAGGTGAGTGGCCCAGTTGCAGATTCAGTGCAGTTTAGTAACTTTAGCAGCAGAGAGGGGGAGAGAAAGCGGAGGCGAAGAGGAAGGTTTTGAGGTGCTTCCGGAACCGGAGATGGTTCTCCTCAAGTTTCAGGGGGGCAGGAAGGCTGTTCCAGAGGGAGGCCCCTGCAGCGGAGAGAGATCTGCCACCAACTTGTTGTTTGGAAAAGCGGCTGACCATGAGGGAGTTGGAGGCGGATGAGCGAAGAGCTCGAGAAGGAAGATATTTAGGACGAGGGAGTTGAAGGTATTTTGGCCCAAGGCCCCAGAAGGCCTTGTGGACAATGCAGAGGGTTTTGAACTTGATCCTCGCAGCCACTGGGAGCCAGTGTAGTGATTTCAGTCCTGGAGAGATACGGTCCATGGGCTTGAGGCCAAGGACAAGTCTCGCAGTTCTGTTCTGGATGAGTTGCAAAGGGAGGAGAGTAGAGGCAGGAAGATTTAGATAGAGGCTGTTACAGTAGTCCAGCTTCGAGAGAACCAGGGCTCTAGAGACAGTGAGCTTCTGGGGGAAGGAGAGGAAGGGAAGGATACCTCTGAGGAGGTGTAGCTGGTAGTGTGACTTCTTAGAGACGTCAGATATGTGAGGAGAGAAGGAGAGTGTGGAATCGAAGATGACCCCGAGATCTTTGCCTTGTAGGTAGGAGCAGGAAGAGGGCCAAGAGAGGCCGGCCAGAGAGCTGCAGGGAAGGAGGGAGTGGGTGTGCCGATGAGTAGGATCTCAGTCTTACTGGCATTAAGGCAGAGGTCATTGGCGGCACACCACTCCTGGATAGCAGAAAGACAGTCAGAGATGAGGGAAGGAGAAGAGGAGGCCAAGGGTAGCCTGAAAATGAGCTGGGTATCATCCGCATAGCACTGAATGTAGGGGCAGAGAGCAGCGATGCGGTGGGCGAGAAGTGCCAGATACTGATTGAAAAGCCAGGGGGAGAGGTCCTTGATGGTTTTGGAGGAACAGGGGTGGACCTGTTCTGACGAGACTTTCATAGATCGGACATGTCTTGAAACCTCGTCAACAGAAAAAAGGGGAAAGGCAGAGAAGGGGAGAGGAGAGGTGGCTTCAGAAGGGCCAGAGGGAGAGCAGGGTATAGAGGGGGGAGGGGATAGGAGGAGAGTGAGGACAGGATGTCCTGAGTTTTAGAGATGAAATGAGAGGTCAGGGCCGTGCAGAGGGCCTGGGAGGGGACAGGAGAGGTAGAGACTGCGGCAGGGTTGGCCAGTTCCTCGCAGATTTTAAAGAGTTCGGCTGAATTGTTAGATGCCGCAGAGATGCGGGCTTGGATGAGGGCTCTCTTCTTGGAGAGAACGGAGAGCCGGTATTGCCTTTGGAGCAGGCGACAGGCCAATTTGTCAGAGGATGCACATGAAGCACGCCATTTCCTCTCTGCCACCCTGCACTTGCGTTTAAGGGTGAAGAGATCCGAGTCATACCAGGAGTTACATTTGGCTTTGGGCTTCAGGCGGATTCTCATGACACGGGCAAGGATATCAAGAGTATCAGATATAGCAGAGTGGAGAGTGGAGAGGGCTGTGTCAGGGTGGGAGTCAGCCGAAGGGAGAGGAGGGGGCGAGAAGGTGGCAGCAAAAGCCTCAACTGACACGCGCTTCATGGGTCGGATGACCAAGAAGGAAGGTGGCAGTGATGAGGGTGGCTTTGCCTGTGGGGTAGGGAGGGTGAGGTGGGAGGAAAGGAGAAAGTGGTCACTCCAGGAGAGAGGAGTGGAGAGAGGGACAGAGAGGGGAAGGTCAGAGGAGATCAGAGCATCAAGAGTGTGCCCTGCAGAATGGGTCGGCCCAGAGGGGAGGAGAGAGTCGCAGAGGTCACGGAAGAGTCCAGAGGGGGGACAGGAGGCATCCAGGTGGATGTTGAAGTCTCCAAGAAGGAGGAGTTGAGTGGTTGAGGATAGGAGTGAGGAGGAGAGGTCCGCCCACTCAGAGAGGAAGGAGGGGATTTGACCAGGTGGCCGATAGATAGTAGCCACGGTAAGGGAATGGCTAGGAGAGAGAGAGAGGGTCGGCAGACAAGACATTCAAAAGAGGAGTAGATCTGCGTGGGAGTAACAGTGGCAGGAATCCACTCAGGGAAGATGAAGGCCACACCACCCCCAGCACGGTTAGGCCTGGCCACGGAGAGGATCTTGTAGCCGTCTGGTAAGAGTGTGTCAAAGCTGGTGATAGAACTGGCTGTGAACCATGTCTCAGTGAGACCAAGCACATCAAGGTCCAGTTCCTCTAGAAGACGGCAGATATCAGAGGAATGTTTGACAGCAGAGCGAGAGTTGAGAGTGGCAATGTGGAGACGGTTGCCATCTATGAAGGACTTCCGGGGAGGGGTACAGATCAGAAGTACGCCCTGCGGAGGTGAAGAGGGAAAGAGAGAGGGGGCAGGGAGGGAGGGTAGAGGCAAGGTAGCCCAGGATAGAGGAGGGGGGACAGCAGGAGAGGAAAGGAAGTTGATGAGGCGCGGGAAGCGTCTATCAAAGAGGTGAAGGTTGGCCTGAGCGCCTTGGACCAAGACGGTTCCATTAGCGTAGACATTAATGATAGCCTTAGAGGAGTGGAAGAAGGCCAGGAGGACATCCCAGCAGGTGCCACCATTAATGGGAGAAGAGGAGAGAGGAGAGAGCGCCTTGGTTAACGCCATGGTCGGAATGAGGCCCATTATTTTGTAGTTCTTTAAGTGCTTGATTTTCTGTTTTTCTCAAGTTTAAGAAAGGTTGGATTTCTTCTTCCTTGACCTCTTCAAGTTTCTTGAGCATGGTTTTCTCAAATGTTATTGATTCAGCCGTGATAGAGGTTGGAGGTGGATAAAACAGTGATTTGTTATGTAGATTAGTTGTATCCTCACTCCCTTTGAAGGTGCCCCCTGCGAAATGCTGTTTCAAACTAATTTTCCTCATGAGCTGAGTGAGTTCGATACATGTTTTAAAAGGATCATGTTTACTGGTCGGAACGAAAGAGAGTCCCTTCTGTAGGACTTTCAATTGAATGTCATCAAGTTCCAATGTAGACAAATGAACCACTAACGATTTAGGTGTACTCGTGTTGGTGGTTGTCATTTGGTTGTTCCAGTTCATGGTCTTGGGGCGTTTTGTTCGTACCACCCTCTTCTTCTGTTGCAGGTTATTATGGGTGATTGATCTGGACACCATCCTCTTGACTTCCCACGACCTCTCGGTTGCTGAAAAACCTGGGTATTACCGCGCCTGCTTTGTTCTTGATCTTCAAATCTCAGAGTTCGTGCAGATCTTGTGATGTCGTTATCCGAGCTTCCACTGGAAAAATTCCAGTTGTTAGGTCGTGCTCTATTGGCTCGTTGGTATGGAGCATCCTCCACTATTGGTCACCTCATTCAAACGTTGTCTCTGCTGTGAAAAATTCAACCATCAGCATGGTGGGTGTGCGCTCACCTGTGCATTTTCTAACTTTTAAAAGAAATTTAATGATGGTAGATGAATCCTCGGAAAATGTGTGGGGGTAATCTGCACGCATTTTCCTATGCCCACCGCACGACATACAAATAGACCCGTGTACTGTGGGTGGACACAGCTTACGGGTGCCGTCGCCCCTCTCATACTTAGTTGGGATATGACAGCCAAGTGTACATCGAGGCATTTCAGAAGGGGAGGGAAAAACCTGCCTCCTGCCATGGCCAGAGTAAATTAACTAACAAAGGCTTATTCGGTACACCATGTCCTTTTGTTAACTCTGCTGGTGACAGATTCCAATATTAATCAGAGTTAATTCAAACAGGCCCATGTGGGGACTAGCTGTAGGACTAACAAAGGAGACAGGAAAACCCCAACAACCTTTGGTATGCATCTGCGTCAACCGGAAGCCAGCTCTCGCCTCTTATTACCAAGGGCAGTGAACTGTTATGTCTAGGACAGCTATTTATAGTAGTCATCCCGCAGGGGGACTCCATTTAGAAGGTACGAGAATGTGTTTTGCAGAAGTCAGAAAGTCTGGTGTCGCTACAGCTTCAAGGGAGACCTGCAGCTTTAATCAGGAACCAAAGAAAGCTCAATTAACCAGACCCTTTGATCCACAACAGGCAGGAAGATGGGTGGGACTTAGTATTACATGTTTTCACCGGTTTACCTTTTCTGTTGCAAAGCACTCTGGTTATGATCTCGGGCATACAGGAGATTGTTGATGGGGACCCAGGATTGGTTAATTACGGTAGGCTTAGCCTACACCAATCACAGTGGCCCATTTAGCTTTAAAAGAGGGCTGAGCCCCTCTTTTGGGCAGATCATCTCAAGACTTTGCAAGGAGTAACAAGAAGAACTCAGCATTAGACACTCGCTGAAGGTACTGTCTGCCTTACATCTTCCACCAGTGAAGGAAGGCCAAGACCTCCAAGAGGGAAGCAAGATCCCTCCCCTAAACATCTCCCAGGGAACAGAGGGAGATACTGAATCCAGAGGACCATCTAGCAGCTGTAAAACTGGTACCCAGCCAGCACACTGCATGCCCTGCTAGGCTCTGCAGCAAGCTTCCTAGGTGGGAAGTGCCAGAGAGTCTCTGAACCAAACTAAGGACAGGGCAGCTGCCTGCAACACTCTCCTCAGCTTTGGGCCATCCACCTTAAAAGATATCACAAGCCCAGTGAAGAATCTACGAGAAGTGCACCGACAAGCATCTACTGACGTCTGCCTTGAAGGACATTTTCGAGCCAGTTGAGCCCCTCGAGCTGCACCTCTGACTGTTGTTACACTGCAGTCGCTAACGCCATCCGAGACGCATCAACCAGTGTTTCTGGCCCACCGACCAGCACTGAGACAACGATTCCTGACCCTGAGCTGTAGGCCAGTCTGCAGCCGTCCGTTCAGCCTCGCTCGACGAACTGCCTGATGCCTGATACCCGCAGCTGTCTCCCATCTTGACATCTGTTGCAGAAGTTTCAAGGCACCCTGAAATCGATGGACCCTGTCGAGCACCAAGACCATCTACAGAGCAAAGGTACATTGTGGTTCTTACCCCCTGGTCCTTCCCCGAAGGCCCCTAGTTACATTTTATGACCCATTTCTCCCTTTGTGTTGAAACCAAGTATCCTTGAACTATTGCAAATTATTACTTTACTGACTACCCCCCAGACAGTATCCAGCATACATCCCTTTTCCTTCTTTGAAACTGTCTGTCCTCTGAATTCCTTTACAGGCTTGGTTGTTTTTTTGTAGTGTGCTAGAACTGTCTATTGTGATAATAATAAAGTAGATATTTGTATACAACCTTGACTGGACAGTCCCTTTTATCATTGGGTAATAATTGTATTTTCGCTGTGTTGCAACTAACCAACGATCCACGACCTTGCAGAGATAAGCCTGCGATTCCAGCCACGCTACCAAAATTGGACAAGGATGTTTATAATTTGCTTGTGTTTCCAATCTGTTCGGATCCCTTCTGGTGTACTAGAGGTGTGGTGCTGATTGATGGTTTGGAAACCGATATTCATCCCTGGACCATTGGTGCCCCAGAAGTTGATCTGTTGCATCTGCACAAACATGTGTCAGCTGCTGGGCAAATGGAGGCATACCCACTCATATGAGGACCTGAAACTCTACCTCTCTGCCCTGAACTCTCTCATGTCCTTTCTTGATAGAGCGAAAACAGATTTTTACTGCACCCTCATTGACTCTCACTCCAAGCATCCTTGCTGGCTGAAGGGCACCCTAAACTCACTTCTCACTCCTCCTAAGCCTAGGACTATCAACTCAACTCTCACAGCTGATGACCTAGCTGAATACTTTGCTGCAAACATTTCCAGAATTAGAGACTTTTGCCCTCATCATGAGTTGGGCAGTATCCTAACAGTAAATCTGCGGAATATCACCCAACCCAATGACTGTTATCGCCACTTGGTCCAGCGGTATTATCCCCGGATTACAAGTGGGGGTGGCAATGTATGTCCCCATTTTGTTTGTATCCATAGGACTCTAGGGGGCATTTTCGGCACAATTGCTGCAGCGGTAATTGCACTGCAGGAATTGTGCCGGAAATGGGCGGAAAGTTGGCGGATTTACCTCCAGCTCAGAGCTGGAGGTGAATCCTCCAACTTCCCCCAAACTCGTATTTGGGCGGTGTGATAATGCAGTGGTAATGCTATTACCACTGCTTTTTTACCGTACAGCCCAACTCGTGATGAGGCCCTCTCTCCTGACCTTCCTCACGTTCGCGCCTTCGACACTCTACCTACTCTAACATCATCATCTGCCTCTATCTCCCACTTTAGTCACACTAATAATGAAGAAGTCCTATCTCTACTGATGAAGGCTAACTACTCTTGTGCCCCATCTGACCCTCTTGCTCTTCAGCTATTCAAGCCTATTGCCCCTTTAGTGGCCTCTCATCTCACTGAACTCTTCAACCTGTCCTTTGACTATGCTTGCTTTCCTTCTTTTTTCAAATGGCCACAGTCATCCCTCTCCTAAAAAAGCAAGAAACTGCCCAAAACCTACCGACTCATTTTAGCCTTGTGTCTCTCCTTCTGCACTAATCTAAAGTGCTCTAAAGGGTTGTGTTAAACTGTCTTACACATTTCTTAGACATCCACAACCTTCCAGACCTCCCTACAATCAGGTTTCCGCACCTGTCACCCCATGGAAACTGCTGGCATGAATTTCTCCAACTTCATCTCCTCTGCTAAGCAATCCAACCTATCCTCTATCCTAATTCTCTTTCACCTTTCCGCTGCCTATGACACTATTGATCACTCAGATCTCCTTAATACTCTCTTTCTTCTTGGGATTCATGTTCAATCCCTTGCAAGGATTAAATCCTACCTGGCACATTGCCAATTCTCTTTCTCCTATAGCAACAACTCCTTTCAACTCACTCCACTAACTGCTGGTGTTCTAAAGGGCTGTGTCTTGGGTCCTCTCTTCTTAACACACTACACCTGTGCTCTTGGAACACTAATCTCCTCCTTTGGATTCTTTGCGGACGACACTCAAATCTTCTTCTCTTTTTCTGAATTCTGCTCTGATCTCTCTATCAAAATTTCAAACAGCCTCTCTGCCATTAAATATTGGATGGCTTTACACTCTGTGGTGTTAAACGTGACCAATACAGAGGTGCTCTTCTTTCCTGCCAAATAGTCTCTCTCATCTATACCCCTGCCTATCCAATTCCCACTTGTCACTCTCACCTCATCTTCTTCTGCTAGAAACCTTAGCGTCATCTATGAGCCTTCTCACACCTTATCTAATTTCAGCTCCAAAACTGCAACAGTGGCTCACTTCAACCTACTAAATATTAGGAAAATTAGACACCTCGTTCCTTTCAACACCCCCAACCATCTCTTAACCACTCTCGCATTCTCTAAACTGGACTACTGTACCAGCATCCTCTTTGGTCTCCCCAACTTTGCTTTCTGTCTTCTCGACAAGATCATTAACTTTACTACCAGGACTCTCTTTGAACTCGTTCACATCACAACTACTTCCTCCAACCGTCACCAGGCTAGATGGCTGATGATGCAAAACATGGCTTAAAATGTCTGTTGCTGGTTCACAAATCTATTCACGGAACGGCAACACTGTATCTATCCTCATCTATCCAACTCTATAAACCTTCTCGTAATCTCAGTTATACCTCCTTGATTACCCTTGTGGCACCTCACCCTCCCTTCGCTTCCTCTCGCTTCAGCTCTTTTTCTCTTCTCGCTCCACTTTCATGGAATTCTCTTCCACCAGACATCCTAGAAACAGTCCACACCAATGTGTTCAAAAACAAATTAAAAGCCTACCTCCTTGCCTCTGAGTTACCCTCTTAACCTATTTCTCATCTGCCTTCTAACTAACATTTTTCCCTTGTCTCTACCCTGCCTCTGCCCCTCACTTGATAATGCCTTCACTCGAGCACTTCATCCATCATGGTCACATCATTAAAACAGCTGGCCGTACCGCATACCTGTGTTTAAAATGTCTAATGTCGGTTGCCCTTTTTCTATGTATGCCCACCGATTTTGAGCACCTGGAGACCATGCAAATGGTAGCGATGCGCGGTGCAGGTCAACATAAAATAACATTTTGTCCTCAGTGACTATTCCATTTACCTCCACCAAACCCCACAACCTGGTCTGAATGTCTCTCGAATTCACCCCATTGTAAGAAGGTCACTGCTTCTCATCAAATCTGATTTCTTATATATTGTTCATTCTTTTGTTTCAAAAGAACATTGTTCATCCATGTATAAATAAATGCATATAATGAATGTATATTGTGTTTGCTAAGGGTCTGTCCAAGATATTCAGCATATAAATTGAAGAGGAGTCAGAATAGGGTGGTGCCTTGCAGGATCCCATAGTTGACATGCGTGGGGTCTTATTGATAAGTAGGCATGGAGACTAAGGGCCTCATTACACGGTAGGCGGTAAGGGTTTACCGGTACCGGTAAGGGCACCGGTACCGGTAAACCCTTACCGCCTTACTACAAGGTCCCTTTGCGGGACCCGACCTTAACGGCTGGTTTTACCAGCCATTAAGGAACGGGCCTGCAAAGGGTCCTTGGTGCTAATTACGGTACCGCAATTTGCGGTACCGTAATTAGCACCTTTCCCATTCCCATTGAGCCCTATGGGGGCAATAATGGGAATGGGGAAGTGCCTTGGTGAATGGGGAATTACCGCCCCCACTCACCTTGGAGTACGGCGGTAATTCCGCCATAAACCAAGGCGGACACGGGAAAATACCGGCGGCAACCATGGCGCTAATAGCGCCATGGTTACCGCCTACCGTGTAATGAGGCCCTAAGTGTTTCCTGTCAGTGAGAAAGGAGGTGAACCAGTCAAGTGAGTGCCAGAGAGATTCATCCTGCGGGCTGGGATGGCTAGTAGAATGGTGTAGTCGATGGTGTCCAAGGGTGCAGATAGGTCGAGGAGTACGAGTAGTGCTCTGTGTCCTTTGTGATGCTGTGGAGGTCATCGAGGATCTGAAGAGTAGCGGCCTCTGTGCTGTTTCCAGGTCAAAAGCCAGCCTGGAAGAGGTTGAGTAGGCTGTTTATGATAATGAGTTGTTGCAGTTGGGTAGTTATAAAACGCTCCATGATTCTGGTGAGGTATGGTAGGATAGTAATGTGGTGTTATGTGCATGTATGCATGTATGTGTGTATGTAGGTATATTTGTTTTTATGAATGAATGCATGCAAGCAGTTGTTCGAATGGTACGGGAATGCAAATGGCCCTTAAATGTATGTGTTCTGGGGGCATGGCTTACGTTTTTGTTTTACGAATGATGCACAGTGCTGTGCATCAAGGGTAGTGCAAACATGATGTGTGAAGTGTTATTACATGACCATATTAACCTACTTTGAAAGTATGCCAGTGTAGCCATGTAATCACAATTATGTTTGCATTTCCTTTGATGCACAGTAACTGACTGGTATTCTGGAGGATTGGGGTTCTGTATTTGCAGATGAGCTGACATCTGAGCAGCTGTATGGCTTGTGATGTCTGTTGCAGCCTATACATTGTATTAAAGGTCAATGATCTGATCAATGGAGATCCTGGATTTTGAGTCTTCTTGGGACCTCGACCAGCATAATTACAGCCAGGACTGGAGGACTCTCTATTAACATACTACCATCATGGAGCTACCTTATGAAACTGGGATCTGCAACCTGTGGTTTTCCAGATGTGCTGGACTATGCCTCCCATGTTCCCACGCCATTGGTTATGCTTTCTAGAGCTAATGGGAATTGTAGTCCAAAACTTCTGGGGAGGCAAAGGTTGCAGACCCATTATATAAAAGGATGTCAGAAGCTTAGACAAACACTATGACAACTCCTGGATAACATAATAACAGGGGGGGGTTGTGAACAGCAGGGCACAAGCACACACACCACTAGAATTAAGGTAATTACTTGACTGGAGAGCATGTACAAACGTTGCTCTAACACCTGGGTAACAGAGACAAAGTGAAGCACCTAGTTCTCTATAGAGGATGTGGAAGGGGCGTCACCGGTGGAGGTGGAGGTGGGAACCCACTCTTCACCAGTTTTATAGTGTGAATAGAATGATTACATGCTGTCAGCCTGAAGAAAGACGAAAACACATAAAAGAAGAAGAAAGATTAATAACAAAGGCTGGCTGTATAGATGTGGTTGCGCTAGAGAGAGCAGCAGTGGTATAAGATTTCATGAGGAAGGCTACACGGTGTGCAGTCAGAGAGAGGTGAGAGAGCGCTTTAATAAACAGGACTGGCAAAGTAGTGAGGGGGAGGTTGAGTTTTGAATTATGAGGGAGAAGCAGTGAATAAGACATCAAGAAGGAAATATGGAGAAGGGAAATTATGTGCTGGAATAGAGAGGTAAAGGTGGCAAGGATGAGTGAGGGAGAGAAGTTATGAGATGACAAAGAGGTGGAGAGGGGTGAAGGGTGAGGAAGGCAGGCAAGGAGGAGCAAATGTGCACTTTAGAAAGTTGTAGGAGGGAAGATTGAGTGGGGTGTGGCAGTGAAAGGGAAAAAGAAGTCAAATGCGTGTACGGGTGAGAGAAATACGAAGGGATTGGGAATGTTTGGTAGTGCGAGGTCTAGAGAGTTAAAGAGGGAGGCGAAGAAGGGAAGCATGCATAATGATGTGAAAGGATGAGGGACACGGGGGAATGAAGAGGCAATGGAGATAAAAGATGGGGGAGAAGAAAGAGGGCGAGAGGTGCAGAAGATGAGGCAGGGGCAGAGGGTTCTAGAACGGCATAATGAAGGATAGAACAGGGGGGTGATGAGGAGGCACGGGCAGGAGGGAGATGATAGACGAGAGTTAAGGAGAAAGAGAACAGAGGAAGAAAGAGGTGACATGCAAAAAAGAGTTGTAGCAAAAGGAGAGGGCGTGTGTTGCAACAAATATGGGTTTCCATGTGGATCTGGGTGAATCTGCCAGAGGAGCAGCACCGCCTGCACTTCATGCTGCCTTCATTTCACCAGCAGATTCCTGGCAACTCGTTGTATGAACGCTGTCTAGTTCGTATTTTTCTCTTACTTTAGTTCCCAGTACCCATCCAAATCCCACTTATGGGGGTGGATGGGCATTGTGGAAGAAGGGTTGAGCAAAGGAGGAGAAAGGGGGACATGGCCGGTGAGAGAAGGGGAGGGGGTATGGAGTGGGGCAGGGGTGGACTGGGAACCAAAAGAGGCCCTGGAAATAATGTTCAAAGTGGCCCCATATTACATATTTTCAGTAAGCCCAACCCTTTTCCTATGGGAAAATTTGGAAATACCACACAAAAGAGGCCCAAGGTGCAGAGGCCTACCAAGCCATCTCCAGAGTTCCCTATAAGCCAGTCCAGCCCTGGAGAGGGGGGTGAGAACCTAGCAGGGTAATGAACGAAGCTGAGGTGGAAATGCTGAATGAGTGGAAGAGGAGGAAAGTAAAAAATGGGGGCTACGGACAGGGGAGAAAAAAGAAAGTGCGTGGAAAAGGAGTTGGCCGTTAAGAGAGGAGGATAGAGTGGAGTGAAGGGTGAGGAGCGAAAGAGAGGGCGGGGGCCGTTGATAGGGGAGAGTTGGGTGACAGAAAGAGGTGCAGGGGTGGAGAATGATGTAGGGTTATGACAGGCACTGGTGGCGTCGTGGCGAAGAGGCGATGGTGGTGTGTGTATGTATTGAAAGTAATGACAGCGCCCCCTATACTTGTAACGACTTCATAACACCATACCCATCCGCTTGCCAAAAACGAGGTGCACTATAGAAGCCACTAATGTCGTGAAGGCCAAGGCGCTTTCACTGGCATCGAAGACCAGCTCGAGGCATCTGACGTCAGGCATGTCTTGTGTGACTGAACCCTTACCCTCGTGGGTTTTTCAATGACACACAGACGCTGGCAGACGGCCGATACACGCCCAACCCACGCAGAACAGCACGCTTAATATTAATAAAAGCAGTTATGTGTTGGGAAAGCTGCATCGATGCACAGCGTCGCGAACACCATATCACGCGCTGCAGCTCAAGGCGGAAGGGCCTTAATCCGGAACGATCCGTCACCTTGGATGTGTATGAAAGGTAACAAGGTCTGGTTATTAATGCCTTCGCCGAGATGCTCAGACAGGCGCTGCTGGCTCCCCAGACGCGCGCCCCTCTGCCTGCAGCGCTCCAGCACTGCTCCTTCGACGCAAAGGTCGTCCATCTCGCCCATCCTGTTCCCTTCCACGCTCCTCTTCAAGTGGACCAGGCGACAGGGGAAGATGCGGTCTGTGTGAGACAGGGAGTGCTCAAGGCGCCAATGATCTGCTGTGCCTTTGAACCGTGCCGGGGGCCGAGCGAGCGCCGCAGCATTTACCCGCTGCGACCCGCTCCTGACACGGCACATCAATAGGGCAACCGGGAAGGAAGAGAGGGCAGAAGGGCGGCAACGGGGCGAGCCCTACCTGCAAATACACCTTCCCATGCGCACATAGAACACAAAGGCAACCCCGGCACGGTTTCTATAAAAAAGGGGGCGCAACCTGAACCCCACATATGTATAAAAAACACTGACTACGGCAAAAGAGACACAGGCAGCATGTGTAGTCACAATAATTAGAGAAAACAGCTGTGACGAATCAACCAGTGGCCCAGGGATGAATATCAGTTTCTAAACCATCAATCAACCCCACACCTCTAGTACACCAGAAGGGACCCGAACAGATTGGAAACACAAGGAAATTTTAAACCTCCTTGTCCAATTTCAGTAAGGCAGACGGAACGGCAGGCTTCTCTGCACAGGGTCGTGGACCATTGGTTAGTGGCAACACAGCGAAAATACAATTATTATCCTATGATAAAAGGGACTGCCCAGCCAAGGTTGTAGAAAATGATCTACTTTATTATTTGTCACTTCTGGCAAACTACAAAATACAACCCACCCTGTAAAGGAATGCAGAGGACAGACAGTTTCAATAAGGACAAGGGATGGACTCTGGATACTGACCAGAGAGTAGTCAGTAAATTAATTAATCGCAATAGTTCAAGGATACTTGGTTTCAACACAAAGGAAGCAATGGGTCGTAAAATGTCACAATGGGCCTTCATAGAAGGACTAGGAGGACAATACGACAATGTACCTTGAGCTGTAGATGTTCTTGGTGCTCGACAGGGTTGAGTCGGTTCTAGGGCGCCTGGCAGACAGAGTTCAAGACAGGAGACAGCTGCTGGTATCAGGAGGGAGGCATTTCGGGAGGCATTTCGGCGAGCGAGGCTGGACAGACAGCTGTAGGCTGGCCTACAAGGTGCCTCAGGGTCTGGAATTGTTGCCTCAGCACTGGTTGGTGGGTCTGAAGTACTGGTCAAGGCGCCTCGGGCAGCATGAGCGAATGTGGTGTAACAAACAGCGGTACAGTCATTTGCAGCTCAAGGGGCTTGAAAATGTCCTTTAATGAGGATGTCGGTAGATGCTTGTCAATGCACTCCCCCTAGCTTCGTCACTGAGCTTGTGTCATCCTTTAAGGTGGACGGCCCAAAGCTGAGGAGAGTGTTGCAGATAGCTGCCTTGTCCCCGGTTTAGTTCAAAGACTCTCTGGCACTTCCCTCCTAGGCAGCTTGCTGCAGAGCCTAGCAGGGCACGCTGTGTGCTGGCTGGGTAGCTTTTCGGGAGCTGCTGGAGGGTCCTCTGCATTCAGTATCTCCCTCTGTTCCTTGGGAGATGTTTAGGGGAGGGATATTGCTTCCCTGTTTTGGAGGTCCTGGCCTTCCTTCACTGGCGAAGATGTAAAGCAGACTGTACCTTCAGCCAGGGTCCAATGATGAATTCTTCTTGCTACTCCTTGTGAAGTCTTCAGATGATCTCCCCAAAAGAGGGGCTCAGCCCTCTTTTAAAGCCAAATGGGCCACAGTGATTGGTGTAGGCTATCCTGGTCTCCACCAACAATCTCATGTATGCATGAGGTCATAACCAGAGTGATTTGCAACAGAAAAGGTAAAGGGGTGAAAACATGTTATATTATGTTAATTGAACTTTTAAAGCGTGCGGTCACCAAAGGTATCTAGGCGCTAAGGGAGAGGTGAGAAGAACAGCCGGAGGAAACCACATAGAATTAAAATAGTAGGGTCTTCAGAGACTTTCTAAAGGCTAGATGGTTGGATATAGCCTTGATCGTGGGAGGAAGGTTGTTCCACATTTGAGCCGCCGCAACCGAGAAAGCCCGGCCTCCAATGCATTTGCGGCGGTTTGAAGGGACTACTAGCAGTTAAGCTGAGGAGGAACGCAGCGTACGTGCAGGAAGATAGCGAACAAACCTAGACTGAAGATATTCAGCTCCCAGTCCGTGGAGTGCTCGATGAACAATGCACAGTGACTTAAACTCAATTCTACGACTGACCGGGAGCCAGTTTAAAGCACGAAGCACAGGGGAAATATGAGCTCCATACGGAGATCCTGTAGCGACACAAGCAGCCAGATTTTGGAGGCGCTGCAGCCGCTGGATTAACCCCTTATGTTGCGCGAGATACAGCGAGTTGCAGTAATCCAGACGGCTAAGCACCATGGCTGCAACAACCAGAGGGTGAAGAGTGGCAGGAAGAAGCAGTAGAAACTTTTTCAGATGGAAGTGGCCTATCTTGCACACAGCAGAGACCTGGTCGTGCATTGAAAGAGAGGCAGAGGGAATAACACCCAAATTCCTAACCTTTGTCACCGGGACCGGCAGAGAGCCCAGGGAAGAGGGCCAGAAAGAGGACACCCAGAGTGAAGGATCAGGGGGGCACCAACCACCAACACCTCTGTCTTGTCACCATTCAACTTCAACCAGTTCCGGCTCATCCACTCACCTACAGCGGTCAGGCACTGGTGAAAGCACGCAACGATACCTCAGTAGGAGCTAAATCCAGACGAAATAGAAACTGTGTGTTGTCGGCATAAGAATAGCACCTGACGCTGAGGGAGCGGATGAGACAGATAAGAGGCCAGATGTATATATTGAAGAGAATGGGTGACAAGGCCGAACCCTGTGGCACTCCACAAGTGAGGTTAAAAGAGCGGGACAGAAAAGGAGGAAGGGAGTGCCCCTGGGTGCGATCAGACAGAAAAGAGGAGAACCACGAGATGACCTGGCCCGTAATCCCAATCTGGGACAAACGGGTTATCAAGATGAGATGATCGACCGTATCAAAGGCCGCTGAGAGATCCAACAAGATCAGGGCCCCAACACCCCTAGCATCGACCAGCCTGGTCATGTCATCTAGAACTGACACCAACATGCTTTCCGTGCCCCGACCAGGCCTAAAGCCAGATTGGGCAGGGTCAAGCAGTGAAGATGACTCTAAAAAGGAAGAGAGAAGAGGGGAGACCAAGGATTCCAGCAGTTTCATGGAAAACGGAAGAAGGGAAATAGGGCGGAAATTGGAAAGGAGAGAAAGGTCAAGTGACGGTTTCTTTAACAAGTGGATGGCAGTAGCAATTTTAAGTGGCGCCGCGATTGTTCCTGTCTAGCAGGAAACATTCACAGGTGTAGTAAGTTCCGTAAGGATGTTGCTGGCAATTTCTTTCATAACTGCTAGCGGAATCACATCTGAGGGAGAGCCAGATTTAATCCGTTGTTTGGCTCCCATAACTATTTCTCCAGAAAAAAGAGGAAAGGTAGACCATTCTTTAACTATAGTAGAACTACCTGCTGAAGTAGAACAACCATTAGAGGTTGAAGGCAGCAAGGATGTTTGAATGGCAGGCCGAATGGTATCGATCTTGGATATGAAGAATTGAGCAAGAGAATCGCAGTGTTCCTGAGTGGAACGGAGAACAGGAGTCATTTTCTGAGAAGAAGAAAGAGAGCGAACCACCGAAAACCACAGAAAAAAGAGTTTTAGGAAGACAGAAAGCTGAAACCACCGTCTGAGTGAAATACAGTCTTTTTGCTTTGCGAATATCTGAAAAGTAGGCAGCAGAACAGGCTTTATATTGAGCTTTCACATTAAGATCATAGGCAATGCGCCATTTACGTTCTGTCTGCTTAAGCTTATGGCGAGCTGCTTTAAGTGTCAGAGTGAACAAGGCTGAGTGGGAAGCCTGCGTGGTTGAATTCGCCGGCGAGGGGCAATTATGTCCGCAGCTTCACTCAGAGAGGAGAGTAGGGTAGAAAAGGAGGGAAGGGTGTGTTGACTCAGCTCTTCATCCTCGAGTTGCTAATAACATCAATTACAGCGCTTAGAAGCTTACCCAGCTTGTGAAGAGGAACGGACGGACAGACTTTTCCGGCTCAGGCTGCCCATGTCCTATTGATTTACGGCAGGAAAGGGATTTGTCCTCCATTCGGAAACGTCTAAACACAAGGTTATTTGAATAATTGAGTTTCCCCCTGCCTAGACTACCCTTTTATCCTGTCTTATTTGTTGCATCTTTTTGTGTTGGTGTACGCCCTGATGTCTGCGGGCTTTGGCACAAGATAAATACATATATAGTCCTGAAACCCTCAAAAGCACCTTTGCCTCGATTCCCTAGAGAAGGCCGTCTGATGAAAGGGCTGCTGAGTGTGACTTTTATTGAGCTCTTCTTGGTGGAGGAGTGCAAGAGGTCCTGTCCATCAGATTGAAGGCTTACAACGCGATCTTGCGCCTTTTAAATACATGATGTGCAATGTATCCATCCGACCCTGCACATGTCTCCTCCTAATGCCTTCACCGGCTGGCTGTGTTAACATGATGTACTGTCGCCTTGAGGAGGTCTTGCATATGATCTTAGCGTCTGCCAATACCCACTTGAAGGCCTGGTCATTTCCCAGTTCTCTCCACACCCTTTGATTCCTGGCTGCTAGGAGTGCATCTGCATTGGACTGGCGAAAGTGATGTAAGGCATTGGTATACACTTTGTGGCCATAGTACACATGGAGTACTAGCTCTTGGTTGAGGAAAACTGCAGGAGAGGATGCGTTCCTGAACCAGATGATTTAGTGAACAGGGAAGCTGAGGCTACCACTGATGAATGAGGTTGTGGGTGAGAAGTCAGGCAAAGCTTTTCAGATGCTAGGGGCCCGTATCTGGCATCCAGTATCTTATTTGTAGGCAGTAGAGAGTGAGGTTTTTCCTACAGTTTTATGGCTTTAGCCAAAATGTCTTTTTTATTTATTTATTAACGTATTGTTCTTTTGTTGGTACAAGGCCATAAGCCTTCTGCAAAGAAGAATAAAATACATGTACAACATTATAGCATTAAAATAAAAAGGAAAGACAGATATTCCATATCAATGTCATAAAACAGGACATTAAAAGTAGTCAAAATATAAGGCTTTTGTGTACAGAGATTCTATGTAATCTGGGTACATTTCAAAACCAAATTCAGGCTTTCTTTCAAAATATTTATCTGCCAACTTCAATGTTTGACAATTTGTAACCATATTCAACCTGTTGTGGGAAGTTATGAACATTCTTAACCCTTTTAAGGGCTACTTTGTTAATGAGCTCTGGATATCTCCAGAGATCTGACTCATCCAAGAAAGTCTGAATTTTCTTCACATGTACAGCCCAGGATAAGCTCTTCCCTCCTGATAAATTGAGCAAATGAACAATGGCATCTCGAAATAACTCTAACCATAGGTTACACCACATCCTTAACCAATACACAGCCGGTTTCACTATTATCTCACTGGAGATTGAAGCCAAATCGACCTCCATGTGAATAAGAGCAAGCTTGAGCTCTCCACACTTTTTCACGAAGGATGCCAGAGGAGCCTTAATGCCTTGCAGTAAGGCAGATAATAAAATGGCATCATCTGCAACTAAGAGAGCCGGCAATCTCTCTACACCTAGTTTGGGGGGCTCCAAACATTCCCCAAGGAGTACCTTGATCACCTAATTGATGAAAACACTAAATAAGAGGTGGGCAAGGACATCTCTTTTTGAATGTGAAGGACAGATCTGCCGGAGACAGGCAGAGCCAGTACCTCCCAAAGGATTCCGGACTCCTGTTGAGGTTCCTCTCATGTAGTCACCCCTAGGAAGTCTGTCAGGCTGTTCATCTTATTGTGAAGCGCTTTGGCAGATATCCTCCTCGGTGCCCCTCGCATGTTCTTGATCTGCGTCCTGAGTGTCGTGGGTGGCAGGGTCTTTTAGCAATGGGGGACCCTGGGTCTTAGGTGTCCCCTTGCTGGGTTGGGGGACTGACAAGGGTGTCTCTTGCACCATAGCTACGACGGTGAAGTGCCCGAAGGAGCCCATGTGCCATATTTTGTCAGCCATGAGGCATTTCTGGAAGGTTGCACAATCTCAAGATGGAGTCAGTAGGAAGTGACACCTTTCCCTGTCACTCATTTAAACATTTGTGCCTAAGCCCCTTTTTTGGGTGCAAACTTGCATAAAAACCCCAGCATAACACAAAGTGTTTGCAAACTTGCTGTGAAAAAGAATATTGTGAATCATAAAATCTGATGCCTTTTTCTGACAATGACACCGGGCCATCCTGTGCCACTTTGGTAGTGTGAGGCTTGACATCTGATAACATATCGAGAGTTGTGTAAAAAACTATCTGACTGTCTCAAGTGTGGAATCAAACTGGTTGAAATGCCATAACAAAGAAGAAAAGACAAATCATAGTTCAGAATGAAGTTTTCCAAAGAAACGTATCGATTTTCCTGTTGGTAGTGAGTCTCTTATATTTTGCAGCATTCCCATTCTTTTAATTCAATATGTAATTTTTGTGATCTTTTGTAAATCACACTTTTATATCAAAAACTGAAATATGATTGCAATAATGATTCTGAAAATAATATGACTGTTTTTAAGGTTGCCAAGAAATGCCACAATGTCCACATGTCGTCTTACTAGAGCTGGATAAGACTGCAATGTATAGGTAAAAAACGACATACAAGAATGTATGTAATGTTATTATGATTGGCAGCATAGCAGATAGAATGTGCTCTTTTTCTTTGGATTCAGTATGTAAAATAGTTCTGTTCGTCCTTCTTCTTCTTTACCTTTGAAAAGTTCCTTAAGGATTCCAAGTGTCATTATTTCGATGAATCTTTGTTTTGGTTCTTTGCAGCCGATCTTGTCATCGTCTGGCGGGGGCTTCTTCTCTTGCTTCACAGTCAGCGGATGCAGGAAGAGTCAAGGTCTCTCCTTTGTACGGCTTGAGGTTGTGCAGGTGCAGCCAAACTCATCTTCCTTGTAACTTGACAGATGTGGGAGTAACATCTGCCACTATGTGTGATCCTTCAAAGCAGGGTTTATTCGAGGTGCAGACAAAATTGCATACCAGCATACTGGTTTCCTAGAAATAACTAGGCTGCTTCAATTGATTGTCAAAATCAACTGTTTGACTGTCTTCTTCATCCTCTTTGATCCCTCCCTCCGGTTCTTAATCTGTTCAGAAATATAAGAGAAACTAGCGGTCATATTTGTCAAATAATCATGCATCTCATCACCTAATGTGTTCACTACACTGTGGGTGTCAGTTTCTACCCTATTAAGAGGATCAGGGGTATACTCATGCAGCGTTCAGTCACCAACTCATGAGGAGTCGGGTGGTGATCTGAGCAAGGCTGGTTTTGCAATCCCGAATAACGCAAGGGGTAAGCAATGTAACCACCCCTTCTTTAAAGTGATCTTGATTTTAGCTATCCTCTCTTTAAAGAATCTTTTTAAACTTTCACAAATGCCATTCGCCTGTGGGTGATAGGCAGAAGAAAATGTATGCTTTATGCATAATAAAAGAGTAACCTGCTCAAATAGTTCATTTACAAAATGAGTTCTACTGTCAGACCGCATACTTCGCACACACCCAATCTAGGAAAAACCTCACGTACAAGAAACTTGGCAGAACATGTTGCATTGCTGTGCATACATATACCTACTTCAATCCATCTGGAAAAGGGACGCACTACCACCAACATCTACCTATAACCATTAAATGTCTGCTATCTATCCACATAATCTATATCTAGATGCTGAAAAGGGCCATTGGGTCTAGGGATTGCTCCTCTCATTGTCCTCAAATTGTGCCCTGCTGTACATTTTTGGCACATGAGGAAATTCACAACAAACTGTGCCACATGTTCTAATAAATTTGGTGAAAACCAATCTTCTGCAATCATAGCAGCAAGACTCTCTTTAGTTGTATGAACCGGGTATTGAAGCTGCTCAGCACCACCTTCAATAATGCTAGAGGCATACCTGTCTTTCCACTGCTATCCTGTCTCCATATAGCCTCAGTGGGGGATAAAGAACACCTCTGCTTCCGCCATAAATCTTGCTCTTCTTGTGAGGCTCGGCCATGTAACTCAATTAGCTGACCAATAGACATCATATTAAAACTCTCTTTCACCATCATGCACCACCCTGACATTTGTTTAACACTTTTAACTTCAAAATCAGAAATATTTGTCAAATATGCTGCCCTTTTGGCTTCAACATCTGTGGCTTTGTTACCGTGAGAAATCATGCCTGTCCTCTTAGTGTGGGCTGCGCATTTCACAACAGCGATAGCCAATGGGGGTCTTGGTGCCTCAATGAGCTTATCCAATAGGGATGCATGTTGCACTGGTGTGCTGTCTGCATGGGGGAAACCCCTCCCTTTCCAACGTGAGACACCTGCACGTACAGTTGACATAATATAGAAGCAGTCAGTGTACACTGTCAATTTCTCATCCTCATATCATTGGAGTGCGTCGAAAAGCGCCACTATTTCTGCAGCCTGTGCTGAGTAATGCAAAGGCAATCTTGCACTTGTCACTACTTCAAATTCAGCATCACCGTTCAGCTTCACTACTGCTGATACAGTATGTCTTTCGCCAGTCGCTTGGTCAATTTTTGAAGAACAATCAATGAGGAGAATTACCCCCCACCCCCGAGAGCATTTTCTCTAACGCGGGTAATGTCATCATAGAATTCAGTATACATTGTGCAGTCATGTACACAGTCCTCCTCCCCTACTGGTTCTACTATGAATGTTTCTGGACTCACTATTCTGCATCTAACAATTTGATCACTGGGTTGCAAATAATTACCTTGTACCCTGATGCTCATTGTGTGGTCAATGTACTTTTGGGCTTCTCTTGAATGGCAAATAGTACTCGACAAACAATGTCACTGAACACTCCATTGTAATGCTTGAAGCTTTTTCAATAGAAAACGCAGCAGCAGATAACGCTTGTTCACAAGGGTAATGTTCTTTCATTACTGGATCTAAAATCCCACTATAATAGGCCAATGGTTTGTGTCCACGTCCTAATGTCGTTTTCTTTGTGAAGACTGCTTTCATAACTTCTCCATTTAAATGAGAAAATAGATAGCATTCTTCATTATAATCTGCAATTCCTAACACTGGGGCTATACTGATCGCCCTTTTTAATTCGTCAAACCCTTCAGTCATTTCATCTGTCCATGTTATCTTACTTTTGCCTGCCTGTGCTTCCTTAAGTTCCTTTAAAAGTGGTCGAATATATGTGCTATAATCGAAAACCCAGGCCCTGCAATAGTTACATAGGCCTAAACATTGTTGCATTTCCCTCACTGTTTTAGGTTCTGAAGTCTTCATAATTGATTCTGCTCTCTCAGGTGTCACTTTTTTCCTTTCTTGGAAGATTAAATGTCCTATGTATAGGACCTCTTCTGGCAATACTGTAATTTTTCTTTGTCCACTTTGTATCCTTTTTCTGCTAATATTGTCATCAGTCGAACTGAATTTTCCCCCACATTGCTCTTCTGTCACACTGCACACTAATATATCATCTACGTACTGGATTATTGCACTCTCAAGTTGTACGTTACCTAGGTCCATCTGAACTACCCTATTAAAGATTGAGGGGGACTCACAGTACCCCTATGGAAGATAAGTGTGTTTTAGGCGCTGATTTCTATACAAAAATGAGCTCAAATGCTGTGAGCGTTTGTGATGGGGGATTTAGAAGAATGCGTACTTTAAATCTATTACTGTGAAATATTGAGCTTTAGCTGGAATGTTACATAATACTGTAGTAGGGTTTGGAACCGAAGGAAAATCTGCTTCAACAATATTGTTTAGGGTACGGAGATCCTGAATAAATCTCTACGACCCCGCCCCCAAGTGATTTCTTCACTGGGCACACAGCTGTGTTACACGGGTACTCTGATGGCACTAACATTCCCTGCTTCCTTAATGCGGACATAGGGCCTCATTACGACCCTGGCGGAGTGGGTTTACGCCAGCGGTATTCGCGGCGGACCCTTCCGCCCTACTACGAGTTCCCGTAGCGCCATGGAGCCGTTTTACGCCTGGTTTTTCCGGGCGGAGAAATCCATGGCGCTACGGGACCTTGTTGTTAATTACGCCACCGTATTTTACGGTGGCGTAATTAACGCCTTCCCCACTCCCATTATACCCTATGGGGCAAAAATGGGAATGGGGAAGGGTAAAATGGGGATTGGGGATTTACCGCCCCGCCAAGGTCGGAATGGGGCGGTAAATCCGCCAACCCCCATGGCGGTATTGGCAGCTTTCCGCCGTGCTCCATGGTGCATATTGCACCACGATCTCCGCCAGGGTCGTAATGAGGTCCATAGTCTCAAATATACCTTCATCTGCTTCTCTGGACATAGGATATTGTTTCTCACATGGCAAGGTTGCTCCTGGTTTAAGCTTGATTTAGACAACTCCTGCTCCTTTCAATAGACCCACGTCATATGGACTGTTGACCATAAAATGCTTTCCACTTTTTCTAAATCTTCCTGAAAAAAATGACTGTTTCTTTTTTTAACATTGTCATTCTCTGTGGTATCTCCCTATCCTCCACTTTAATTTAATAAGTGAGATTTATGAAAAATACTAACTCATCATCTTAGTCATCCCTGAAAAGCTCCCCGTCTGTCAAGTCTGCCAATCTATTTCCTTCAACAAGGGCTAGCACTGCCTTCCATCCTCTTCCCTCATTGTCTGTCGCCTATACAAATGCCCTTTCTTCTCTGATCACTGCTGCTTCCAGCTCCAGAGGAATAACCTGTGTTTCTTCCTCATCCATAGGTATTTCTGTTCTAAACAAAAGCTCTTCAGGTATTCTCAATATTTTACCTAACAGTCGGGATAACCATGTTTATAAAATTCAATTCATTCAATACAAAAATACTTCTTGGTCTAAAGGAATTCCTTGTTATGCTTTATGGCATGTAAATGCTAATAGAAATTCTGCCACATTCATGTAATCTATCCTTGGAGTGCAACACACTATTTCTTTGTCAGTTAAAGATATCACCATGTTAAGTTTGGTCATCAAATCATGCCCTAATATTGTGATGAATCATCTTCCGGGGCGCCAGCGGTCTAGGCATGAATATCGGTTTCTAACCATGAATCAATCCCACACCTCTAGTACACTGAAAGGGATCTGAACAGTTTGGAATACAAGTAAATGATAAGACCTCCTTGTCCAATTTTTGGTAACATGGACGGAACGGCAGGCTCATCTCTGCAAAGTCGTGGATCATTGGTTAGTTGCAACGCAGCGAAAATACAATTATTACCCAGTGATTAAAGGGACTGTCCAGTCAAGTTTGCATACAAATATCTACATTATTATTACTACAACAGACAGTTCTAGCACGCTACAATTACAACCCACACTGTAACGGAACACTGAGGACAAACAGTATCACAAAGGAAAGGGATGCACTCTGGATACTGACAGGAGGGTAGTTGGTAAAGCAATCAGTCTTACTGTTCAAGGTTATTTGGTTTCAACACCAAAGGGGCAAGGGGTCGTAACTGTCTCTAAGGGCCTTCAGCGAAGGACTTGGAAGGCAGAACCACAATGTACCCGGTGCTGAAAAAGTTCTTGGTGCACGACAGCATTGAGGTCAGTTCCAGGGCGCATCGTAGCCCGTGAGACACAGTTAGTGGCAGGAGAAAACTACGGGTACCAGGCGGCAGACAGTTCAGAAAGCGAGGCTGGACGAACATCTGCAAGCTGTCCGGCGCGCGGGTCGAGTCCAAGAATCGTTGAATCTGTGCTGGTTGGCAGATCTGGAATGCTGGTCGAGGCGTCCCGGATGGCTCTGGTGACTCCGGCGTAACAACAGTTAGTGGTGTAGCCAGATGCGGCTCGAGGGTTCGACTGTCGCAAAATTGTCCTTACAAAGATGGACGCTGGATGATGCTTGTGTGGCACTCCTCCTAGCTTCTTCGCAGGGCATGTGTTCTTTCAAGGTGGACAGCCTACAGCTCAGGAGGGTGTTAGCAGGCAACAGCCTTGTCCTTTGTCCAGAGACTCTCCTGCACTTCCCACCTAGGAAGCTTGCTGTTAGAACCTAGCAGGGCACACTGGCTGGGTCCCACCCATCTTCCTGTCTGCTGTACATCAAAGTGTCTCCCAAATTAACTGAGCCATATGCAGTGCTTGATCACAACATGGGCCTCCTTTGAAGCAGGGGGTTGCAAGCAGACATTCGTCTCCTACAATTCACATAATGAAAGGAGCAATTCCAGACAGGACATTCACTGCCCTTTCACACCAAGGAGTGGTGTCAGTACCAAGTTGACACATTGCATTACAAAGAGGTGTTGGCGGCTGGTCTCTATTGTCACTTCCTGCACCCAGGCCTTTCCATGAGGCCTGCTAATTAACATTCTTTAGTATTTGCCGCCACCAACAAGGTTTGACAATGGAAACGAAAATCCATGGGGCCTTGAAATTCTAATCAGGCTGCCCACGGCCAAAGGATTTTGATGTATCCGCTGCTGGCAGGTGTCAGCTACACATGACAGGGGAGGGCGGCGCTGATAAGCTGTGTCCTCCCAGAGTACATGACCATGTTTCTGTGGTGCGGTGAGCATGGAAAATATGTGCATGAATGGCCCCACATATTTTCAGAGGTTGATCTCCCATCATTCATTCTTTTAAACAAACAAAAAAGCCCAGACGAGCGCACTTTTCCCTGCAGATGGTCAAATCCCGCACAAATATATTAACTGATGTCTGCCGAGAATACAATAATGGCATTGACACACCGTGTTCTCCTATAGAGGTTGGTAATTCATCAGTAAAAGGAACACAGCTCATGGCCCCAGAGAATCCCTGCGCATTCATGGCGATGCCCGACATTGGGTACTTTCCCTCTCGAAGACAGGAAGGAGTCACTCCAGTGTCTACAAGAAATGAAAATGCCTTGCCTCATATCATTACCTTGACCCTTGATTCCTCTTAGGGGTCCGGTGTCACTGATAGTACTGAACACATCAGGTCGCTCTGTGGGCTGTCCTATTGTGGATATAAATTCAGCCCTGTATACGTGAAAGGATTTCCTCCTACCACGGGCACACTCCCTATTCTACGAGTGGATACTTATGGGGCTACTGCATTCATATTCCATTGCGGCACCAAGGCCTGTTGTGTGTGTGCTTGCTGAGTTTGTATCTGTTGTATTTGCATATTGTGAGAAACGAAAGGGTGTCTCACTTTCTATTCCCCAGAAATCTCTCTCTCGGGTGGCCAGGGCACGGTCAACTCCTTTGGATCCAGGACCTGGGAGTGGGTCAGTGCAGGAGGATCACCTGGGTGAGGGGTCTTCAGGGAGTGGGGGTAGAACAACCGATGGTGAGACACGGTATTCCCCTCTTTCCAGTGCCAATGCTCCATCCTATCCTATCCCTCTTTCCACACAAACACTGGGCCGAGGAAGAGGACACCTGAGAGTAAAGAGGCTAACCCTTACATATCTTATTGGACATGTCCCGTTAATCAGGTCAGGCAAAGTCAGGTACTTGACCTTAATCACATACCGCTGATACCCATTAGCTCCCCCCACACGGATAAAAGGCGGAACAGAGAGACACACACTGAGCAAAGTGAGACACGAGATGGAGCAGATCTTCCGGGGTGAAGGCGAACCCACTGGAGCAGGATGACCAATCGAGTGACTAGAGCGAGGGCTAGAGCGATCCGGAAGATCGCTGCAGGAGGTTGTTGCCTCCAGGAAACCGTGAAGGATACACAGAAAAAGCCAAATCCCAGACGAGAAGAAACCGGCATTGTGTTTCAATGATGCCAGCGACACTCCTGGGTGAACGGAAGATTTGGGGAGGCGAGGCTAAGCCTGTGGTATCAACCTTGACTTGTGAATCAAAACCACAGAGAAAAGAAAAGAATGCACACAACCGGTGAGTTAGTGAAAGACATGAAAGGCTGGTTTGGGTCAAGGGAAGATTGAAGCTGCAACACTGTATCTTACAATTGAAGGTTGAACGCGTGATGATGAGATGCGAAAGAAAACAAATCAGTAATGAACTTTAAAGATTCCGATAACTGTGAAGCAAGTGATACAGAGTAGCAGAGTGGTCGGGCAAAAGGAAGTAGCCCACTCGAAAGTCTCCACATAATGTTTTATGTCTTGTTTAAAAGCAACAAAATGAAAAACTCTGAAATGCGCAATGGTCAAGATTAACCCAGTGGAGAGAGGAAGTTAAAAGGTGAATTCTCTGGGAGAAAGATTTCTTTGAACTTTTCTGATTGTGTTATGGAACTACCGAGACCAGAAAACACTGGGGCAAATACCATAAGGAGTAGATAAAGTGAAAGTCAAAGTGGTCCTGTGGAGGTCTAAGGAAAAAAGCTTTGCACATTTGAAAGTCTTTGACATCAGTGAAAGGCCCGAGCCTGACTGAGGGAGATCTGGAATGTGAAATAAATTAGGGGAAGGGAACCCCTAACAAATGTGAATAAAGCTGGGGGAAGGGAACCCCTGCAAGTGCTGTGTTTGCGAGGTCCGAGCCCGACCGAGGGAGACCTACATGACGTTGAATCAGGTACTTTTTGTATTAAGAGGTCCAAGCTCGCATGAGGGAGACCTACATGAAGTTTTGGTGAATTGTGAAAGAACATTTGAAAAACAGGAATAAGTGACTTTAATGTGGAAGGCCAAGCGGGCCTCAACCCATGTTTTTGAACTGCCTTTTTTTTGATAACCTGAGCCAGAGTGTGTCATCCTGTCTATGGTGGCTGCCTTACTCCAGGCTGTCCAGCGTGGGGAAGAGAGCTGACTCAGCCACCTTGATCCTTTACGTTATAACAGTGACTTTCCTATGCATACACATTCCCCTTTACACACTTCTGGTATAAGAGAAAGGGCAGGGATTAGGCTTTGTTTGTAGAGGCCATTTCGATTTGACATAGACTGATTAGGACTGTGTTTTCTTTATTATTTGATGGTAGAGACTACTCCCATCATAGCTATAGGGCAAAGTAGGAGTTTTTCCAAACCCCGAAAATGGAATAAAGGTTTTGAAACTTGTAACTCTTGTGGAAGTGTCATACTTGTGATACAATGCCTCCCTTACAATAGGCACTTGCTGTGGTTGCCCTTTTGGCTTTTGTAATTGCAATGGAGTTTGCTGTGTTTGCTATATTAGCAGCGCATGTGTCTGATTCTGCGTGAGCATACTACTCTTGTGATTCTGTATTGTATTGTGGAACAAAGCCCATCCCCCTCTTGGAGCTTGCCAGTTTTGCTGCATGCTCCCTCTACTTCTACATGTTCGGGCTATATGTCCCATCCTTCCAAAATTCCAGCATTGCTGCGGATGTCTGCCATTGAATCCAACACCTACCTAAGGGTTTTGCAATCTGCCTTGTCCTCGCCTTGGTCCATTCCCTCAAACTTGCAGGCATAAATTGTACCCACTCTGATCCATAGGGTACACTAAATTGCTTTGCTGTGCTGGTGGTATCTCTTGTGTCTTCTCACCTTCACCACTTGTTAATACCGCTCCCTCTATGGCTAGTTTTGACAACTTTTTCTGAATTAACTTCGCTTCCTTCTGCTTTCTACTCTCAGTCTTCTTTTTATTCTTGTCATGTAACAATCGGCAATGATGCACGATAGTCAATTGTATCTCTGGCCATGGCTTCTCTTCAATCCTACCTGTTTCTTCATCTGATACTGCACTGGGTCAGGCAGTCCCTGACATAAAATATGATAATATAATGCCACCGTTTTAACACATGGTTCTCTTGGCTCGAGACGCCAGCATTCTTGAATATGTTGAATAAATGCAACAGAATCTTCATCCTCACCTATTTACCTAGGCATAATCGCACACATGTCTGATGTATAAGGATATTGTACTATGAGCGCCCGCCATACATATGCTCTGCAATTATTAAATGGCGCTCCATCATATATTGTGTTTTGTGCAGTCACACTCGCATACCCTGCTCGTCTCCAACTGTCATCAGCCCTTTCCCCTAGAATGGCTGCCAGCAGGCCTTTTCTGTCGCCTGTTGCTAACATAATTCCTGATGGCATTCTTTCTAACTCATAAATACATTTTCCCGTACCTCAAACTAGGCAAGTCAAACTAGGTAATTTACATTTCAAATTGTCTTTATCCATTTGTGTCCATGATATATATTTTGGTCGTCCTCCCCCATTCTCTAATAATGGGAAATTGTGCAAATCCTGGTCCACAATCATACACCTTAAACACAAAAAGGAGGTGAGGGGACAGTAATTAAACTGCTACACCATTGGCAAATTCCCAAAATAGGTGAAACCTATAAAATCAACACAAGTGCTGGTGAGCAGTGCTCTAATACTGGAGGGAACCCTTGCGCTCTCTGTGTAGCAGAGCAGACCACAGCTAAATGCTAGGTGGTAGGCAAATAACTAACACCAGAAAATTCAACTGACTGTTAGACCACACAAATAGCAAAAAAATATACAATTTTATTCAAAAACATCAATTACAATTTCTAAATCAAAACAAAGAAATATCTATAACGCGATATGTAGTGCATATTTTGTTAATTTAACATGGATTACTAGGCAAAAAAAGAATGCATAGGGAAAGAAACCCAAATCAAGTAGGTTTTCAAGCTTGACACTACTGTGAGTCAAGATTTTTGGTAAACCAAGAGTTTCAATTGTTGACCAAACGTGTATTAAAATATCGAATATACATTCATTACCATTTCTTCTACAGGTACTGCTGTTGTTGCCAGAATAAGCATTTCACTTACCTGCACATGCAATAACGCTGCGCACGGCTTTAAGCTTTATTTTCATTTGGTCCTTTTGAATTTCACTGCCAATGAATTCCTTTTCTGCTGCTTACTAGTGTCTAGGAAGCAATTTGTATGACTGATTGTGTGAGTGTCAGAGAGCAAAGCACTCTCGTGTCTTTTGTGAGGAACTGAAAGTAGTTTATTCAAACTACATTTCCCAGGACCCCTAGGGTATTTCTTGTTTGTTCAGGTGCTTCAGCACCAGCGCTTCTTGGTCACGCCGGTCTTCACCGGTCACGCAGCGCGCCTTATATATTCTCTGGACTCCCCCTGCAGTTCATCTTTCTTCTACAGGTACTGCTGTTGTTGCCAGAATAAGCATTTCACTTACCTGCACGTGCAATAACGCTGTGCACGGCTTTAAGATTTATTTTCATTTGGTCCTTTTGAATTTCACTGCCAATAAATTTCTTTTCTGCTGCTTACTAGTGTCTAGGAAGCAATTTGTATGACTGATTGTGTGAGTGGCAGAGAGCAAAGCACTCTCGTGTCTGTTGTGAGGAACTGAAAGTAGTTTATTTGAGCTACATTTCCTGGGACCCGAAGGGTATTTGTTGTTTGTTCAGGCGCTTCAGCGCTGGCGCTTCTGGGTCGTGCCGGTCTTCACCGGTCATCGCCGCAGCTCGCCGGCTTGCTGGAAATCTCTGCTTCCAGCTGGGTTTGACTTTCCAGCTCACTAGCTGATTCTCCCACTAAGTAAGTTGTACACGTTTCTTGCCTTTGCTTCATCATGTGTTTGAAGAAAACACTGCGCCGGCCAAACATGAATGGATCCAAGATCGCACCGTTGTTGGTTCTATCTCTTTCCCTTCTCAACACACGTTCGCTATACAAGCATGGTGTGGCAATTTCCGACTTAACAAATGATCTCAAGCCTGACTTCTTCGGCATAACCGAAACCTGGCTGAACCCTGACCTTCCCACCCAAGCCACACTCTCCACGCCCGACGACTACACTCTCTTTAGAGCAGATTGTGTGCTGGGTAAAGGTGGCAGAGTAGCTTTGATGTGCAAGTCAAGTCTTGAATGTTATGAATTTCCCCATACTTCTCCGGAAGGCTGTGAGAGTTTATGGGTGAAAATAAAAACTTCCCCACACACCACTTTAAATACACTCACGATCTATCGTCCACCCAAAGTCATGCCTCTCTTTGAAGAACAGTTCAGTGATTTACTGGCTCAGATCTGCACTACTAAAGGCCCCGTTATTATTAGGGGTGATTTTAACCTTTGGGCCAATGACCAACAGGACAAGGCATGCACCAATCTTATGGATGCCATCACCTTCTTTGGCCTTACTCAGTGGATGAAGTCTCCCACACAAAGGAAGGGTCACACTTTAGACTGGCTCTTGTCCCAAAACACCAACATTTCTGACATCTCAGCCACACCATGTATCTGGTCTGACCATTTTCTTATTCAAGCCAAGATTTCACTACCCTCTCCTCCCCCTAAACTTAATGCTCACCCACGCATTCAAAAAATGTCTTGCAACCTTAAGAATCTAACAGCCCCTAAATTAGCCACACCAAATTTAAAAAATCCATCCTTAACTACAAAAAACTCATCACAGAAGCTAAGGCCACACATTATAATGCAAGAATAGTGAATGATCAATCCAACATTGGGAACTTTTCAAAATCTTAGCGGTGTTCCAAAATCAGCCTCCACCCACTAACAACATCATCAAGGACAATAAATGGTGTCAGGGCATTCATGACGCCTTTCTACTCAAGATCGATTCTCACAAAGAAAAAATCAATAAAGCATTAGGCAACGTAACATCTACGCAAACTTTTACTTATACCACTCCGTCCAACACCTGCGAAAACACCATCCCTCAATTTTCATTCACACACTATACCGAAGATGAAGTATACAAAATCATACAGGACCTCAAATCCACGTCTTGTCCTGCTGACGAGTGCCCCACAAGCATTCTTAAGGAGTCCTTAGAAACGCTGGTTCCATGGTTTACCAAACTGGTAAATCGCTCTTTTGATGAGGGCCTGGTGCCGGAATTGTTAAAGTCGGCATGGATTACACCTTTACTGAAAAAGGAAAACCTTGATCCAGCCAACAATGACAATTATAGGCCCATAACCAACGTGCCCTATGTCCTCAAGATACTTGATAAACTTGCCTACTTACAGTTACAGGCCCTTGTCGAAAAATATAACATCTTGGGTACCCGTCAGTCGGGCTATAGGGCTCATCACGGGACTGAGACAGCTATGCTAGATCTCAAATCTACCCTAGCTAGCATAGCTGATAAAAATCAAGCTGCTCTGCTCATGTTATTAGACCTCTCCGCAGACTTTGACCTAGTTGATCACAGCTTACTCGTGTCAAGGCTCGGAGAGGTCGCTAACTGCTCTGTAATTGCATCCAGATGGATTGCTTCCTTTCTGGGTCCCAGAATGGTGAGGGTTTGCATTGGCGATAATCAATCTTCTCCAATCTCTCAGACATGCGGAGTTCCTCAGGGCTCGTGTCTATCGCCTCTGCTTTTCAAGCTTTACATCTGTCCCCTTCTTGACCTCTTAAACAAATTATGAGTGCAATACACAAACTATGCTGGCGATACTCAGGTAGTCATATAGTTGAGTGGCTCCTATAGCAGCGATATGGTAACCATCAACAAAATATATAAAGCCATACAAGATTGGATGGCCTGCAATTCTCTTGCCCTGAACGACAAAAAGACCGAACTCCTTATCGTGGCATCCGAAAACACTCGGGCGAAACTTGATTCCAACTATGCTAGTTTCTATATTGCCGACAATACTATTATGGTCCAAAAGAAAGTCAAGACCTTAGGAGTTGTTCTTGATGAAGAACTCTCCATGAAATCCCATGTCTCCAGCATTAGATCTAGCTGCGGTCTTATAAATAAAAGCATAGGATACATTCGACCATTCATATTGTAAGAGAACAGTGCTCTCCTGTCCACTGCACTGATTAACTCAAGATTGCACTATTGTAACAGCCTCCTAGCGGGCACTACAGCCTCTAACATCCAATCACTACAAGTGGCTCAGAATAATGCTGTGCGTAACATCTTCAATCAGTCTCGTTGTATACATATCTCCACTTTCAAGAAAAAGCTTAATTGGCTTCCCATCAAACATCGGATAACACACAAGATACTTACCACGACCCACAAATGCCTCAGCCTTAGTAGCCCTACATATCTGTCAGCCCGTATTAGCACCAAGCCTAATGTGAGGAACCTTTGTTCATCCTCTGCTATCATTCTCAAACATCCCAAATTCAGGACAGCCAAATTTGGAGGTACCACTCTTGATGCTCAGGGTCCCCTTCTTTGGAACACACTTCCAGCCCAGATCCGGCAGATCCAGAGGTATACCGTGTTCAAACGTGCCATAAAAACCCACTTCTTCAACTTGGAATAACTCTCTGACTCTTTTCCTTCTGCCTCATATGTCTGTTTGTCTTTGTCTAGTCTTTGTGTGCGCCCTGAGGCCCACGGGCATGTTGGCTCGTTACAAAAATGTAAATAAATAAATATAAATACCACTTCATTCCCATTCAACCCAATCATACACACCTACACTCCTTGTTTTCCAGATGGAGCTAGTCCCGCCCATTTGTCTCCGTCCTGGCAGTGACCTTAATCTGCTTACACAAGGCAGGCATATGTCCCCTGCACTGTGCAATCGTACTTGTGGTTGCTCAGTGTATGGTGTCGGTTCTCGTGTTTTTTCTTTAAGGTCCTCTAAGTCTGACCATTTTACCCCCTTTTCTATGCTTGAGTCTTTCGAAAAACCATATGTGCCCCCCTCTTCGCGCTCTCTCATTTTCTTCCCTTTCTTCGTCTAACGTCATTATGCCCAGCTTGTATGGCTGTCATCCCTTTCCACATCAATCATCAAAATCTAGTCTACCTAGAGACAACGTTCTGTGCTTATCTGTCATTATGTCATCTGACCTACCTCCTGTTTACCTTGCTAAATATCCTTCCATAGTCTCTTTGGTTTTGTACTCATCTTTAACCCTCATTTGTCTATATAAATACCCAGTCCTTTTCCCTATACCTTCTGCCTCATGCTCCTCAGCCCTTGTTTGTATTCTTGGTATCTCTTGCAACTACGTGCAGGGCTGTTGTGACCCTCTCTCTTCTTCCCATTGTTCCCATGCTTGAATCGGCACCATACCTCTATAAAATAGATCATCTATTTCGTCATCCATTTGTCCCCTACTCCTGTTCATGTCTTCTTCACCTCTCTTTTCTCTTCTTCCTCTTGCCTTCTTTGCAACCTATGTTCTTTCATTCTCTGTGTTTTTATTGCCTCTTGTTTCTTCTCCTCTAGTCTCTCCCTCTCTTTCTTTATCTCACACCTTCTTCGTTCTTCCTTTTCCTTCTCTTCTGTGTATGCTTTCTCTTGTTCTCTTTCTTTCTTTTCATACTCTTCCCTTTCTTCTCTTTCTCTAACCCCATCAATGCCCTTGTCATCTAATTTGAGTAATATCTGTCCTCCCATCCATTCATTCGGTACTATTGTCACTTCCTTGGCCTTGTCATTCGTTTCTCTTTACCTTTTTACTTCCTCCTCCATCTCTAATTGTCTGTCCTTAGTCTCATCACGCTGTTTATTTTCATTGCGTGTTGACATTCATTTGTCTCATCATGCCAACCTTTTCTGTAACTTCTTCCCTTTATATGTAGCATGCAAGTATGTTGTCACATGTCGCAGTATTGTTCTTGATAATGAGCCTTCTTGAGGCGATGGCATGAGTGTCTTATTGGTTGTGCCTTTGACCCACTCAGCATGATACTTTCTAATTTTGGGTGTGTATCTTGGCAGTGTCCTGCAAAGATGTAGAAGGGGATTGTCCCCCACATTGACAATTCGGTTTCGACTGTCAATACTTCCCAGATCTTTTATCCTTTTATTTATTTTACCAAATATACCACACTAATTAATTTGGGCAAGCACCATCCCATTACCAAAATACACATTTTTTAACCAATCTTATGAATCTATGCAATAATATTCCTTGTATTCCTTTGTTTACAATTTCTATCAATTCTTGCTGTCCCGTTATTTTAACATTAATACTCTAAGAATCTCGTCTTTATTTTGACTGGGACGGACTTTAGGAAGTCATAGTAAGCAACGATGCAGGTATTCAAATGTTAACAACATCAAAAGGGCTATAGTCCTACAAGAAAGTGGGGCATCATTTTGCACGGGAAGTGAACATATCTTAAAGTGAAATATGTAAATGTAATTCACTTGGCATGTCCTAACAGACGAAAGGGCACAAGACAAATGAGCACTGACCTTTAAAAAATGTAATGATCAACACCTGAAAAATAACGATAGGGGAGTTTTACCTAAAATGTTGCTGGCAAATTATAAAAGGTGCTCTCCTTTTAAACCCAACTATCTATATTGAAATATTCCCTGCAATATACAATCACAATATGAAACCTTTGCTGACATTTACATGTGGTCTCTTTGCAAAGGATCAGCTCTAAGAACATGGGTTCAAATCCTTGAGCAAACAAAACATTTTTGGCACACAGGCCTAAAAAAACGGAAGGGAAATGGCATGAATAAAGTGGGTAGATGCCATCCACCTACATGCACCCTTCAGTGAAAATCAGCGCAGGGCCAAGACCAGGAAGAAGGAACTCTCCACTCCAGCAAGCTCTTGCCACATCTTTGGACCTGCAAATCACCATGATTCACTTGCCCTCTCCTCATCACTCCAACAAAACTCTATTTTATAAAGATGACTTGAAAAGTACACGCACCATATAATAAAGTGCACGCACGCACGCGCGCACGCGCGCACGCACACGTAATTTAAAAGATCACGAACGTAGGGGTTATTTGCCCCCATCTTGAATGGATGACTACAAATAGCAGAATGCAATTTATCAGAATGATTTTAAAAATGGCTTGTGGGGTTCCTTTCAATAGTTGGAGTCATTCAAAAAGTAACCTAGGTGTTTCTCATTGAAGCAAGGCATAGATTTGGGCAGTGAACTGGTGCTTTTTCTGTGCTTTGAGAATGAAATGCCCTGTTTGCAGTTCTTATCACCAACACGTTAAGAATGCCTTGACTAGCACAATGGACAGAGCATCACAGGAGGGTGGGAGGTGACAGCAGTTTGACAGCCCTTGGCAACGCCACAAACTGCCAATGCCTAGGGCCGACCCTGCTCGGCCTTTTAACACACCAAGCTAGCCATGGCACCATACCCTCAATTTCAATATCAGACAAACTTTCCTGACTACCATTGGGCCCTCACTAGTTCCCCCACTGGCAACTTCAATCTCCTAGGTTCTAAGTGTTGAAACCACACCAACTAGACCAGATGCACATAGCATCCAAAGACTCTTCCCATCAGATTTCAAACAACACAATACAACACCTCTACAACTAACTCAACCCTCCCTTTCTCACCCCCAGTCAAGGCATTCTAGCACCAGCGGCAGACGAGGTTTCCCTCTGGAAACAAACGTCCGTTTGCCGGACAAACACCTAGAAACAGACCTGCCAGCAGACCTCAGGTCACTTCCAGTCTGCACACATTAACACAACACCACTTCGAGTCTGCACACATTAACACAACACCAGAGTTATCTTGCATTTCCACTCTTTTCCTCCCTCTAATCTAAACCCCTCCTCCTTCTTTTAGATCCCCCAGACCACCTGGAGTGCTTATGAATCCTAGTAACGTAACATCACATCGAAAGAAGGGGCATGCAGAAAGTAATGTCACCCCACAGTCAGTGAATCAGAGGGGCCAATTGTCAAACCTTTCAGAATCCTAGTTCCAACCCACTTAAATCCCTGACCCAGAGAAAGCAATGCAGGGAAGATGTGCTCACTATAAACAAACAAAAGAACAGCCTTCCAGTGCTACACACACACATACACATACACACACACACACACCTAGCTCCAATCTTCTCTCACCCGCAAGCGGGTAACTGACTCAAAGCCAAACATCCCCTCCAATACACACTGCCATGCAACCCATAAACGGAGGAGGCATTATAGCACAGAACATGGGCAACATATATCATGACCAGTTTTACATGCAATAGTCAAATCAGCATTCACAGATGATACAAAGATAATACTTTGAAATGGCATTGTAGATTCCTCACATGATTGGATAATGACAGGGAACAGATCGTTTCCTTCGTATTCCCACATTCATTTCCCCATCCACAAAAGATTCAAGTTTCTGTAAGGGGACCATTTGTCCCTAGGCCGATCTACAACAGGCAATGTGTATTTCACAGTGTAACAAAAGCCCACATCGTTCAGCCACATGTCTATTGAGGGCCTTGGTCCATCCATCCATGACATAGCTACGTGGCATCTAACAAGGAGGAAGATCCACATAAGGACGTGAGAAGAATCGCAAAGGTTGCCAGTGTATCCCAGAACCCCGACAATCAGAACCCCAAGCGCTGCCCTAACCTTTTAGTCAAACAACAACAACCCTTCCCCAGAAGAGGAACGCTGCTGGGCACTACAGAACAGGATGCAGAAATGAGGCCTGCGGTGCACTGCATCTAGGCCTATCACGCTGGGTTTCAGGGAAAATTGTATGCAAGGAGTGTGGGGGATAATATGTTCTATGTACGTGTTTAACATGCACAAACGTATGCTTGTAATTTATAGACACCACTTTTGTTTCCTTGCAGACATAGTTCCAAATAGTTTCTGCAATCATGACCTCCAAGTCGCATTACTATCGAGTTTTGACAAGCTGTATAGAACACCTGATGTAGAGCGTACACAAGCCTATCTCTTTAGGCCATGCTGTATCCATGAGGTGAATCTCACTATTGTGCCTGTGTACCGTTGGTGACCTCCCTAACAATAGGGAATGCAGGTAATTAGGAACTTCCAGCATATTCTCGATATGGAATTGTGGCCCATCAGACATGGGATTAAGCCAGTGAGAGGAAAATAATGCTTGAGCTACCCAATAATGCAATGAAGGTCGGGGACAGCAGGCCCTCCCGCCGCATATGGCGCCACCCAGGATCATATTCAAAACTGCCTGTATCACCTACAAAGCAGTTTCAACCGGAAGACCAACATACTTTGAGGCTAACCTCCACACCTCTGGAGGCTCTCGCAGCTCAAATAGCAAGACTATCAAAAGGTTGGCGTCAAAGCCAGCCTGCAAAAAGAAGACTAGCAACTCCTTCTCCTGCCAAGTCCCGACCATCTGGAACTCCATCTCGGTAGAGGCTTGAAATGCCCCTACCATCCTCCGGTTCCACAAAACACCAAAAACGTGTCTCTTTCAACAATATCTGCTGAACACTTAAAAATCCCTCTAACCCTCCAAAAATATTACTGTCTTACTGTATAAAATGCCAAGCCCATTTCTGACATTATTCTGTTGGAAAGCTCTGAGCAATAAAATAAAAATAACAAAGAGAATTAAAAAGCTTTTGGCCAAATATTTGAGTACGTTAATGAACAGATATAGAAACCTCGGGACACTACTATCTAAATGATGGAGATCCTACCAATCATGGACAGCGGCAGCTTAATCCAAGTCCTCACTTACTCGACAAGCCGCTAAAGCGCTTTGTGGTAATTGAGGGAATAGATGTCATATATAGATCTCGACATCTAAACACCTAAATACCATACATGATCCGGACACCAGGGAAATGGGAATTTGCCAGGCGGCTGCAGGGTCTCATTAGTTAAAGAGAAAGCCTGAGATTGAAACCATTAATTACCAACCCAGAAAGTCACCCACATTTCTCAATTTCAGCCACAATAGTAGGTGGAGCATTTTTCATGGGGTCTCAGGGAAACAAAATGATGTCATCAAAATACAATGATAGTAATAACTTATGAGAGCAGATAACTTATTCCCTATCTGAATGGTATCCCCTCAAAAGTTCTGTAAGGGGTTCTATTGCTATTGTAAATAATATAAATGGCTCCTAATGCTTCCATTGTGGGCAGCAAATACAGCCTGAACCACATACAAGTTTTGCCACCCACTTACAAGGTCATTTTAAAAGTATTTTTGCATTTCCTTTTACTTTGAGCACATAACTATTATTTGCGAGCAATCACATTTTCAAAAGCTCCATATTCGTTAATAATTGTTCATTTTTATTTCAACATGTTTATATAATCTTGATACTCCTTATTAAATTTAGCAATTACAATAATCAGTAATACAGAGCTTATTCAGTTCTCTAAAGATATTCAAACCATTGTGTCCGTATTTTATTTTTGCATATAGCATGAATCTCCTTTTCATAACATTTCTCACAGCGAATGCAAGGCTACTACCAACCTAATGGCCTCTACTGGAGTTCCTGGTGGCAAGCCCCATAGGTATCGTAAAACAGATCCCTCCAGTACATCTAGACCATTCCAGTCCATCAACATCTGGATCTCCATCCCATACGTTATAATGGGAACCATTTTGGCACAATATAAATACATTAATGGTAAGCATGAGTATTGCCCAAAAATGTTATCGCGATTTCTGATCTTCGATAAGGGAGGAAATATTTTCTCTTTTATTGTCTTGACAGAACATTTCTCCCTATAATTCGCGTTCACTCTGAAGCCCAAATACATAAACTCTTCCACAGTCTTAAACTTCTTATCCTTAAGTTTCCACACAAAGAATCTATTTTTACAGCTTAATGGACACCTAACCATATTTTTGTTGCTCTCCACGATTTGAATCTAATGAGTTGCCATCCAAGTACTTCTTGAGTTAAACAGTGAATGGAAAAAAAAGTGAAACAGAACTTGTTAGTGAGAGGATATTCTCAATTAGAATAGCAAAAAAATAAAAAGTGACCTTATAAAAAAGGTACACAATAGTTAATCAATAAGTAAAAAAACAAGCACAGTATTTTAGACACGGCAACATTTAATAGTAAAATGAAAACTTGTATATTTAAACATCGGAATGTGCTATGTGTGAACCAGAATTGAATCGATTGTTTCCTAAGCAGTAACATCAACAGGAGCATTCTAGTACAAGCAGACAGGCCTGGAAATAAGGGCTACCATATCAAACATCCACGCGTGGATAAGAAGAACAAGTTACTTCTTACCTTGTAACGTTCTTTCGACGGGATGTTCCTCCGACGTATTCCTCATCTTAGATATATCCTTCCAGCTCTGCTGGCCTCGGAAAATTTTTTCTCCAGAGGGCGCTGCGCGTCGACGTCCCTCGAGTCGATGTCCTTCGACAGCCGCTGTATCGACGCTCGACGTCATCCTGCCTATAAAGGCCGCGCGCAGCGTCCGTTGCTCAGTTCCGTTTTGTAGCCCACAGTATTACTGTCTGGACTAGACTAATCACCCTGAAGGAGCGTAAGCTGCAACAACAAGGGAAGTAGAACTGCGGGGATGGATGGGAGGGTCGATGAGGAATACGTCGGAGGAACATCCCGTCGAAAGAACGTTACAAGGTAAGAAGTAACTTGTTCTTCGAAGGGATTGTGTCCTCCGACGTATTCCTCATCTTAGATAGGCTCCCATAGCAGTATTCTATATTCGGAGGAGGGAGTACTGACTTCACGCTGTCTTTTATTGATGAATAGAATGCAGTACAGCCCTTCCAAACCTAGTCTCTTGACTAGAGGAGGAATCCAGATTGTAAAAACGTGTAAAGGTATGGACAGACGACCATGTAGCGGCCGCACATATGTCTTTAATCGGCACGCCTCTTTTGAGGGCCGATGAAGCTGCAATACCTCTGGTCGAATGAGCCCTAAGGTTTTGAGGGGGCTCTTTCCCTGCCAGTTTATAACATTCCAGAATGGCTAGAATGATCCATCTGGAAATGGTCTGCTTAGTTATTGGTAACCCCAGCTTGTGACCTGCGTAACCTACAAACAGCTGGTCTGCCTGTCTTATCCTGGCTAGTCTACTAATGTAAAAACTTAAAACCCTCCTAGGGTCTAGTCTGTGTAACCTCTCTTCCTCTTTCCCCGGGTGAGGAGGAGGATAGAAAGATGGTAGGGTAATCTTCTGAGAGATATGGAATTCAGAAACTACCTTTGGGAGGAAATTAGGCTTCACTTGCAGGACAACTTTGTCTTTGTGAAAGATTGTATGAGGGGGTTTACAAGAAAGAGCTTGTAATTCGCTCACCCTTCTAGCAGATGTAAGTGCTATTAATAAAACAGTCTTAAGGGTAAGGAATCTTAACGAACAAGAATGGAGAGGTTCGAAAGGTGTACCCATCAGGAAAGTTAGTACTAAGTTTAAATCCCATAGGGGAACTTGGAATGGTCTTGGGGGATAAACATTGGTTAACCCCTTTAGAAACTGTATTACCAAGGGTAATTTGAAATAGGATGGTTCCTCCACAGTACGCTTAAAGATAGATAGCGCTGCGAGATAGCCCTTAATGGTGCCAACTTGAAGGCCTGAATTTGCCAAATATAGTAGGAAGGACAAAACCATTGGTGTACCACATGAAAATGGGTCGATATTCTGCTCTCTACACCAGCTGCAAAATCTGTTCCAACGGCAGCGGTATAAAGACTTTGTTGCTGGCCTCCTTGCCGAAAGCAACACCTCCATAACATCATCAGGGAGGTCCCAATCCTTGTACCTCAGCCGTTCAGAAGCCAAGCGTGAAGGTTGAGGGTTTTGATGTCTGGATGGAGAACCTGACCTCCCTTCTGTGAGAGTAGGTTCTCTCTGAGAGGAAGTCGAATTGGAGGGCAGATGGACAAGTCTAGAAGGTCCGGGTACCACGTTCTCCTGGCCCAATCCGGGGCAATTAGGATCATGGTTCGCCGGAATCTTCTCAACCTCCTGATCATTTGAGGAATGACAGGGACCGGTGGGAACGCGTACAGAAGCGGAAACTCCCAGTCCACTATGAACGCGTCTCCCAGAGCTCCTCTCGGAGGAAATTCCCTTGAGCAGAACAGGTCGCATTTCCTGTTTAGGCTGGTGGCGAACAGATCTACCTGAGGGGTTCCCCAAAGGGCGAAGATCTCTTGAAGGACTTCCTGAGCTAGCTCCCACTCGTGGGAGACTGTGTTCTGCCTGCTCAGAGCGTCCGCTGTCAAGTTCTTCTCTCCGGCTAGGTGAACTGCCGATAGAGAGATTCCTTCTTGGATTGCCCAAAACCAGAGCTGCATCGCCTCTCTGCACAGGGGTAGTGATCCTACGCCTCCTCTTTTGTTGAGGTAATGCATGGCCACCGTGTTGTCCGTCATTATCAGGACGTTCTTCCCTTGTACAGCTGGCAGGAAAGCCTTCAACGCAAGTCTGATGGCTCTCAGCTCTAACAGGTTGATGTGAAGTCTGGACTCCGATGGAGACCAACGACCGCTGATGGTCAAGTCGTTGGCGTGGGCTCCCCACCCCGTGAGTGAGGCATCCGTGACTACTGTTATCTCCGGCCAGGTTTGCCAAAACTGTTCTCCTTTCAGAATGTTCTCCTGACAGGCCCACCACTGAAGGTCTCGAGCCACCCTGCCGGGAACCTGAAGAAGATCTGTCATTCTCCCTGAGAATTGTGACCACTGAGTCCTCAGTGCCCACTGGAGGGATCTCATTCTCAGGCGAGCCTCTGGCACAAGGAAAATGCAGGATGCCATGAGGCCTAGCAACCTCAAAAAGTCGAAGGCTGGGAGACGTTGGGCATGTTGGAACTTGGTAACCATCTGTAGAATATCTTGAGCCCTCACCTCTGGTGGCGAGGCTTTTCCCAGGGAAGTATCCAGGATCGCTCCTATGAACTGGAGTCTCTGCGATGGTATCATTTGAGACTTCTTTAAATTGAGGGAGAAGCCCAGCTTGTGAAGGGAGTAGCACACGTGATTTAGCTGGATCTGAGCTTGCTCCGGAGAAACAGCCCTGATCAGCCAATCGTCCAGGTAGGGGTAGACGTGAATCCCTTCCCTCCTTAGACTTGCAGCCACTACCGACATTAACTTGGTGAAGACCCTCGGGGCGGAGGTCAGCCCAAAAGGCAGTACTCGAAATTGATAGTGAGAGTTGCCAATTGCGAACCTCAGGTATTTCCTGTGTTTGAGATGGATAGGCACATGGAAATAAGCGTCCTGAAGGTCCAGAGATACCAACCAGTCCTGAAACTGAAGGGCCTGGAGGATCTGAGAAAGAGTGACCATCTTGAATTTGTCTTTCCTGAGGAATTTGTTCAATTCTCGCAAGTCCAAGATGGGTCTCAGTCCTCCGTCTTTCTTCGGAATGAGAAAGTAAGGGATGTACCAGCCCTTGTTCCTCTCCGCTACAGGTACCGGTTCTATGGCACCTTTCTCTAGCAGGTCCAAAATTTCCTGCAAGAGGAGCGGATCTGGAGCTTTCTGAGAGCTGATCCCCGGTGGATGACTCTGAGGTATACGTAGGAAAGGCAGGCAGTAACCTTGGGCGACTGTTTCCAATGCCCAAGCATCTGACGTGATAGCCTGCCATACCGTCAGATGTTGAGTCAACCTGCCTCCTACAGGTGTCCTGTGAGGGGAGTCCTCAGAGTGGTTTTGGGGCGGCTGATGCAGATGCCGATGGTAAAGAGGCACCTGCTGTTGCTGCGGCTTTAGAATATCTACCCCGTCCACCTCGGGTAGTTCTTCTTTGACCCCTTTGAGCCGGTCGTCCTCTACCTCTTCCGAATGCGGAGTAGAAGCGAAAGGACTTGCCCCTCGCAGAGGTTCCTGTGGGACGAAAAGGAGTCTGACGGATTGCAGCTCCTAGGGATTTTGCTGCTGCTTTTGAAGTTTGCAGTTTCTCTAAACTGTCATCCGCCTTTTTCCCGAACAAAGAAGAGCCATCAAATGGCATGTTCAAGAGCCTGGCTTGCACATCTGGGGCAAAACCCGACTTTCTCAACCAAGCGAACCTCCTGGTTGATGTACTTGCCGCCATTGCTCTGCTGATACTGTCAGCCGAATCAATGCCCATCTGGAGGGATTCGCACATGGCGTCTTTACCGTCCTGTATAATATTCAGGAACGCATCCCTTTCTTCTCCCTCCGGGATGCAGTCAGCCGCTGTAGAAGCACACTCCCAAAGTGTATGGCTGAACCTAGCAAGGGTGCAAGTAGCATTAACAGACTTTAACGCCATGCTACATGCTGAAAAGACTTTCTTTGCCATAGCATCATATTTTTTATCGTCCCTGTCCTGTGGGACTGTAGGATAAGCCGTCTTGACATCGGTAGAGGATGCTGCTTGTACCACCAGACTTTCTGGGGATGGATGTTTAGACAAGAACTCTGGGTCTGTGGAAGATACCCTGTACTTTGCAGACAGTTTTTTATTTACTGCTGGTATTACATCTGGGGTTTCCCAGTTTGTCATGATCTTTCTCTGAAGAGCTTTATGAAAGGGCACCACTGGATCCTCTTGTGGGCCTTTGTCAAGAATATCCGTGAGGTCATCTTGCTGGAAAGATTGTGAAGGTGTAGACCACCCCATGAACTCTGTAATCCTGGCCATTAAGGCTCTGTAGGGGGTTTCAGCATGCTCCCCCGGGTCTGGCTTAGCAAAATCCACCTCAGGGGAAGTGTCTAACCCACTTGCCTCATGTAAAGAATCATGAAGATCCTTTAATCTGCGCTCTTCAGAGGAAAATTCCTCTCTAACTGGGGTTACAGGTCCCTGTAACTCAAATGTGTCTTGTTCAGACAAATCACCCTCTTCTAAAATTGAGGATATAGTTCTCAATTGTTCTGAACTCATAAAGGGAGTAAATCCCATTTCCAAGGCAGAGGGTGCCGAACTTGTCATTATAGGCCTCGAAAACGTCGATGTCGTCGACGCCGACGGCTTCGAGCGTGGCGTCGAAAACAGAGGTGGAGGCCTTGAGGACCTCGACAGAATTGGAATTCTACTCGACAATATCGACGCCATCGACGTCGAGGGCCTGGGGATCGTCACTGGATGTGTGGTCACCGTGACTTTTCTCGGCGTCGACGCCGGTGTCGAGGCCGGCGTCGAGTCGACAGACCCGTGTGTCGAAGGTCTCTTCGGCAACGGCGTCGAAGACATCGACGTCGACGGAACCTTCGTCGACGGCGTCGACGGAACCTTCGAGGAAGGTTTGGAGGTCATAGTCCTACTCGAGGGTTCGAGACGCGCTCGAGAGGTTTCTTTCGCCGGGTACTGCGACTCGCAGCGTTTTTGACCTTCGGGTCTTTCAACCAGAGCATCGCTCTCGGCAGTCTTCGAGGGGGTCGAGGCCGCTTTCTCGAAGACGCTCATCATATTTTTTCTGAATTCCTCCCATTCAGCCCGGGAACTATGTTTCGTGGGGCAAGGGATTCTTTTTGGCGAAACAGAGGAAGAGGAAGACGGAGAAGGGGATCTTCGATGTCTCCTCTTCGAGTGCTTCGATCTCGAGGAGTGATGAGACCCACTCCGAGACCTGGAGCGCGAATGGTGACGAGGAGACGAATGTCTCGACTTTGTCGACGAAGAAGAAGCTTTAAAAGTCTTACCTTTCTCCAGCTTCCCCCTACGCTCCTTCAGGGCCTTAGCTGTCATGGACATACAGTCCTCGCACTCCGAACAATGGTGTTCGGCTCCCAAGCACCACAGACAATTTCTGTGAGGATCGGTCAACGACATCTTTTTCCCACAATCTCGACATTTTTTGAAGCCGGATCGAGGAGTTGTCGGTTCCGACGAGGAAGCCATCGAGTACGGATCGAATAACTCGAGGTAAATAGGATTATCTGACTAAGAACTGAGCAACGGTATTCCGAGGCACCGAGTAGCGCGGAAAAACGGAACTGGACAACGGACGCTGCGCGCGGCCTTTATAGGCAGGATGACGTCGAGCGTCGATACGGCGGCTGTCGAAGGACATCGACTCGAGGGACGTCGACGCGCAGCGCCCTCTGGAGAAAAAATTTTCCGAGGCCAGCAGAGCTGGAAGGATATATCTAAGATGAGGAATACGTCGGAGGACACAATCCCTTCGAAATATATATCTATGACATGCCTTAACATGTGAGCCACACAATGTTGTGTGAGCCAACATTTATTTATTTATTTATTTATTTATTTATTTATTTATATATTTATAACATGCATCCTTGTGTCTGTTTAGAGTGGGCAAAAGCACAGCAGAGTAAAACAAAAAACAAGATGGGGAGCAAAACAAGCACAATATACACACAATGAATTTGAAATCTTCAACTACAAAGCATTTTTTGGAAAAGAATCATATTTCTCAAATAAGGTTTTTCATATTGAAAAATGTCCACACACATCCCGGTAGGACATCGGGAAAGTAAGTCCCTAGAAAGAAAAGCCTATTGCATTGAAAAGCTATCTGCGGTATCTCCTGTAGGCCTTAATGGACGTTTTGCATTTCATTGTTTGATATAAAAGCTAAAGGGCTGTGTGGCAACTCACCAGCCACACGCCTGTCCATTGACTGAACTCTGCCGTCCTTCTGACTGTAACTTCTTGCTCCATAGAGAATGCAGCTATAATTCTTCCAACCTAGCTTGCTTATGGAAAGTTATTATTATCATTCGAGGCGTACCTTTCATTCTGCAATGCTTATGCATAACGAGGTTATCCTCGTCTGTACAGCACATGCAAGCTTTTAACATAGTCCAGCAAATTCTGTCCGTTTTCGATGACTTACTGCACAAAGCATTATGTTACTACCACGGGGATATGCATATTTCGATTATTGGAGACATGCTGGTATGTGGTTTAGCACAACTACAGCTCCAGCGTTCATTTCTGGACTTGTTTGATGCTTTGAGATGAGGCGCTTAATAATTGTAGTACACTGTGTGACGCCTGTATAGCGCCTGTCCACTAGGGGTGTCATGGTATTAGTTTTATGACGGTACGATAACCTTCTTGCCAAATGACGGTATATCATGGTTATCGCGGTATAGCAGGTGGAGTTAGCTAATCTTAACAAATATTTTCTAAAATATCATAAACTGTCAGATTTATCATCACAAACCAAACCAGGCACCCAGAACCAGAATTGGGCTTTTCAAACATACTTTCCACTGAAATGTCACCCCTTGCTTCCACCAAACACAAACACACGTGTGGAGAGGAGGAGGGGAGAGCCCTGCTGCGACTGGCAAAGCAAACTTAATAGCTTTTCTTACGTGGTCATTTAGGCTTTTGGCTCCCCCACTAGCTACTGGTGAAGATGAACATGTTGCCATCTTGATAACCTGCACGCCACAGATCAATCGAGGTTGATGGTAGTATACGCATGAACACACACACGCACTCTCTCTTTATGTGACAGCCTTTAGTTTACTTGCGGGCCAAAAGGTGTTCAGTAAACATTGACATGTCACCTTTGGTATGGCAGCAGTGAATACCCACAGAGATGAGTGAATTTTGCAGTGTGACTTATTATATGTAAATTCAATGATAGAACCAGGGAAATCCCCCATTGTCATATGTTTAGCAAACATTATCCATTATAAATATATAAACCCCAAAGCCGCCATCCCAAAGTAAACCCTTTTCCTTCTTGGCACTGTATTTATTCTTCCTATTGCTAACATATTGATTGTGTCAGGCATGTGTGGTTTATGGAATGGCATTAAAAACTGCTCCAACTAAAACTACTTGGCAGATGGCACATCCAACAGTGCAAGACCAAGACTGCACAGCACTTGCTTTCTGCAGCCTTTCCAAATCAGACTGAAAAGCACACTTAACGGTATAAACGGTATACCGGTATAAACAATGTGACGGTTATTATTGGTCAATTACGTGGTTCACGGTATCTTTAACGGTATACCGTTATACCGTTACATCCCTACTGTCCACCTGAATTAATTGTTTGACTTAATTCTGTTGATTATATATCACATTAAAGACTTATTCACGATTCAATTGCCCCTAAGTCGACACGTGTTTCAACCATTGGTTACATATGTACAATTATGAGTTGAATATATAGTATTTATAAATTGTCATTATTCAATGTTTTCAAAGTAAGTTTTGGGGGATACCTTAAGATATCCCTTAAAGCGACAGTCCACGTTCATAACTTAAAGGATAGTTCCGGGACTTTTTTTTTATTGTCCCTACGGTTCGGCCATGTGTTTTTAAGCATAACTCGGTAGATCGTAGAAAACTTTCCTATGGACCTTACCCGACTTTTCGTCCATTAACGCACTCGAAATCAGCCGCCATTTTCTGATAATCCTATCATTTCCCCCCATCGACCTGGCTCACCTGCTTTTGCGGCACTAAATCAAATCCCCCGCCCCTGAAACAGACTTTATCAAAACATTCATATTCCCCGCCTCTATCCGTGACGTGACTGTGCTGCGTAGGCAAACGCGCCCAGGCGTCTTCTACGCGACTCCACACAGAACCCGGAAATCAACACAGATCAGCTCACAACACAGCGCGCCACAATTGGGAATATGAAACTGTACTTTTAAATCAAACCGCAAGATTGTAAATTTGGTAAAGTACATTTATTTGACATCAAATGTTTTGAGAATATTCCGCGATTTTCATTTTTATTTGCTCACGTTCCAAAAAGTTCGTTTTGAGGCACGCGATGTTCCTTTGCTGTACACAGGGTCTTAGATCATCTCACAATACAGCGCCACAATTCGGAATATGAAACTGTGGTTTAAAAGCAAACGGCAAGATTGTACATTTGGCAAAGTACATTTATTGGACATCAAATGTTTAGAGAATATTCAGCGATTTGCATTTTTCTTTGCTCTCGATCCAAAATAGTTCGTCTTGAGGCAAGCGATGTTCGTGTGCAGTACACAGGGTGTTGGTTTACGATAAAATAAGCTCTTAGGTCGCACTGATAATCGCATGGCTGTTCCAACAACGAGGCACTAGGCCACCACAACGGTCTGTATGTTGCATCTAGCCGTTAGTACCGCGTAAGGGCATGCTTGTACTTGGCGATCGTCCCATAAAATGGTCAGGGTGGTAACGTTGTTCACGCGGAGAAGCAGCTGGCGGTTGAAAAAGCCATCCGCCGGTGTCTGGTACTCGTGACACATACAATAATGAAGGATGTACCTGTTTGAAAAACATAAAAAATGAAATTAGTCTCACCATCAGATCTTTATTAAAATTATTCATTTTATATATTAGGTCGGGAAATTATTTCATAGCTAGGACAGTGCAACTGGGTATTATACGTCAAGGGGGGGCTGTAGGATACTGAGACAGTCCCCCAGTGCAGGGGTTGACAGGGAGGCAGTGCAGGTGGAGAGTGGAAGGGCCCAGGACCGAGGTCGCAGACAGTGGACCAGTTGTAGCAGGGGAGAGGGAGAGAGAAAGCAGAAGCAAAGAGGAAGGTTTTGAGGTGCTTCCGTAAAAGGAGATGGTTCTACTCAAGGTAGTGCGCGGTACAAAACAATATGCCACATAGAACGAACAAGTACAACTTAACCCGTCTTTAAAGCTACTGTATAGTAATTAAATTGCGGTATAAACTCATCTAAAGAGTTACTTACATTATATTTGCATTTTCCATTGTGTCTGTGCGTAGGGCAGCCCCGAAATACCACTCCTTCTATGCCGACGTTATTTCTTCTAATGAACGAACATTAAATGGCTATCGTTTCTGAAATTTTATTCATTATCGTTTCTTATGTTATTGCACCACACCCCCAAAAAGAAGTCTTTCGGGATGGTCCCGGCCTGTCAAGGTCAAATAACAATAGAACCTTATACTGAGTCGTGGGCCATTCCGGCACCCGAGCAAAAAATCAAAGCAGCTGACCTTCACTTTGAACGAGCACACATTCCTAGTTAGCTACATTCAGTGGAAGGCCATCTCACAGGACTTGAAATTTACACTCCATCTTTGCATTTTGTCTGCGTGCTTTGCAGCCCCAGAGAACCATAAATACGGAGACATTCTATATTTTTTGAAAAATGATTTATATTACTGTTTGGTTTAATTTAATGCGCAAATGAACAAGGTTGGATAGACACATTGCATGTACACTGAGCAATCACTTTTATTTACACAATACATAGCTACACATATTCAATGGGCCTGCGACATGAGGAGACTCGAGAGCAAAGTCACAGGTGACACCCGGGTGGTTCGCACTACTGCACGGTGAAGGGAGGGGCAAGGGTGGAGAGACACATTGCATGTACACTGAGCAATCACTTTTATTTACACATTACATAGATACACATATTCAATGGGCCTGCAACATGAGGAGACTCGAGAGAACAGACAATCAAATGACAATCATTTAAACCGTGATGTGTATTTCTCAATGAGCTCTGCTTTAGGTGGACATGGAACAGAGGCAATGTTGGGTGGCAATGCAGTTGTCCCCTGCACAGGTTCGTTCACAACTCCATGTATGTGCCTATCTAGGACATCAACAATAAGTCTTTCAATAAACTCATATTGCATATCCTCAAACACTGGTTTGATCACCCATTGTTTACTTCTTTTAGTGAAGGCCTTATTGTAGCGAAGCGTCCCTAAAGTTCCGGTCGTCCTACTTTGTTGACGGCCAACATTATGGTTATGTGCCAAGACCGCTAGAAGAGTCCGATTTATCATGCCCTCCATGCCAAAATGCAATCGTTTTGGCCTGTACTTTAGGCACATATTGTGGAACACCTCCAAATCTCCTGTGTGGCAGAATTCCGTGAGTCCCCTCAAATCTCTTGTTATAGTTTTATCAAATACAATCTTTTCAATGGCTTTGTGAGTGGGTGATGAAGGAATCAACCACTTCTTCTTCCGTGCCTCCTCTGTGGACAAATGGCCATGTTCACAATTGTGGAAATGTTGGTTTGTGGTCCAGCGGTGAACGTTGCTACAGTGTAGCATTACTGACCGCCATTTTTCCAGTAGAATTTCCAACGACCCTCCACATGTTTTTGAGCTCCACCAAAGATGGTTGCTGATTGACTTGGACCACTGTGAAATACCTTGCATATCTTTTTTTTTACCTGCAGCCGGCATTTTTTTATTGATTGTTTTTGCAAGATGCCAAACGTCAAATTGGTGATTTATATTTGTGTACTCTTCTCTCATTGTCTTGGCAATTGAAACGTGTCTGTCCGTGGCTATCAGGTCGATCACCATTCCCCGCGATTGTAGTTCTTGCAATGATGCTACAAAGCCAACTTTCTCCATGGCCACTGAGGATGTGCTTTGTGACACCTGCACGACCACCGAACTCACAATTTTCTTACTTTCCATGTCCTGAAAGTAGTAGGTGCAGTACTTGGCTGAAAATCCTGGGCTGTCGCACTGTCCATCACCGGCTAGCCTGAACCGTTTGCCCGCGAATGTACTATCAATAGACATTTTTTCCATTCTCCAAGCTTCGCTAATGGCTGGAAATAGATAATCGGTTTGGTATTTGTAGAACTGAGTTTTCGCAATGAAATGGATTCCCACAAACTGAAAGAAAGACTCTAACTTTTTAAAACTTGAACCACTAAAAAGTGCAGCCTCTGCACAAAGTAGATTGCCTGCTGGCAGTTGCCCCAGCATGGGTTGTGCAGACCATGAGAAAGGATGATATTTTGTACAGGTGGCATGTATTTTAAGGTAAGTGCCTCGAATTGCACGAGTCACATTAATCAATGGCTCCCCACATACTTCCCCACCAACCGAATGCCCACATTTCATCCGAATAATAATATCAATCAAACAACTATCGAATACAATGAATTTGGCCTCTTTCCTTATACTGTCACTCTGCATCCCAGCTGGTTCGGCCTGTAACGTTGAGGACATGTCACTCACATGAAAGGTAGAATCTCTGATATCGTCTTCCGCTATGTTCAGTGATATTGATGGTGTTTCATTGTCGTCCACTTCATTCTCTTCCATTGCAACATCTGTTCCTTCTCCGGCGATGGGTGAATAAAACAATTTCTTCAACTTTCTCGCGGTCTTAGTTTTTGCGGGTGTGGATTCTGTGAATTGATCTCCGACTGCATCCGAACTACCAGGAGGACATTCACTATCGATGGCTGGATGTGGTATAGCTCCGTTGTCAATCACTTCATATTCTTCCCATTGGCACGATGCATCTCCAGTCTCAAGTCCCTGCCAAAAGGTTTGACAAGCAACATCTCTCGTTCGCTTCACTGTCTGTGTAGATCTAGTTCGTACACCCACTCGCAACTAGAGGACAGATTGGAAAAGGGATGTTCAGTTTAAACACAACTTACAGTATTGAACTATTAACAGTGCAAAACAACATAATATAGTGACCAGGACACTAACCTTCTTTTGCTTTCTTTTCTTTGAAACTTTCTTGCCTCGAACTTCAACATCGGGACGCTGTTGCTCCGACTCGTGTGTGCATGTCTCCACTTCCTCTTGCGCTGCAACGACTATATTTTCATGATAAGCACACCCATCACGCACTGACGCTCCATCGACTCCCTGAAACATAGAACTTTCATTAGTATGTATAATAATATTGAAAACACAAAATGTACTTGTGGACCAATACCCACGTACATCTCAATAGCAAAACACGAATGAACGCTTTGTGTAGAACATTCAAATGACAATTATTCACGCATTGTTGATCTAGTTAGATGGAACTGTCAAGATCCATACCTCGGGCTCCTCATAGACTTCCATTGATGATATTATTGAAGATGATGCTTCAGTAACTCCCTGAAACACAGTAATTGCATTAGTATGGTTTTCTATTTTGTTAAAAAGAACATACACTTTGTGCAGGCGTCAACGGCTCATCTAAATAGACCTGCACAAATGATCAGTTGTCTAAAATAAATAATGGATATCTAAATATGATTCGATTTGCTCGATCGTTGGAAGTGTCACCACCCAGAAATCTGCATCAACTACTAGGGGTGATGTTCTTTTAGAAGAAGCTCCGTCATCTCCCTGAAACATAGTACTTGCGTTAATAAAGAAGGAAGTATAGCGGATGTAATCACGTCATATGATTTTGCTTGATCGAACTGTCAGTATCCATACCTCGAAATGCATAAGAACATCAAGGGACGATGTAACTGCGGTGCACACTTCTGCAAGCTGTTGCGCCGACCCGTAACTGCATGCTCCCCCTTCTTCTTGGACTAATGCTCCATCGACTCCCTGAAACATAGGACTTTCATTAGTAATGAACACAATATTGAAAAAAGAAGACACATAGGAGGGCGACGACAGAAGGACATATCAATGGCTAAAAACGAAAGAAACATTGTGTGTAACAATCACGCTACAAGAATGCAAGATCTGATGATCTCCATCGATGGAACTGTCCGGAAACGTACCTCGAGCATCTGAGTGACATCAACGGTTGTCATCAATGCGTTGGACTCCTCAGCATCTCCCTGAAAGACAGTACTTGCATTATTTTGGATAACAATAATTATAACTGAAAACAAAGACTAGAGGACGAGTACAAGGGTGTACCATTAGGTAAAATAATTACACGATAAATTAAAACTATTGATTTACATGCCTAAAACAAGTCAGTGGCAGAATAGCCAAGTAAGGTTACCCGATAGGCGCTTGAAGTGGCTGATGACTGCAATAACGACACGGATGGAGAAACTTCCGCCTTCATATTGAGTGGATACATAAATGGGGAAATTATTGTTAGCTAATGCTACACACTACCGCAAGGCCGAGAGATAAATACGTAAACTTGACTCACCAGTGGAGGGATGTGGACGAATAAAGTGGGAATAGCGGTTGAGAGCAATTTTCGCCTCGCTCGCGGTGTGTTCTTCTTTATTAGCAATGATGTGGACTACATGTCTGAGCTAAAGTGCCTGCTGCAGATGCGGTATCGATCACCCCTCTTGTCCGCAAAGACTTCTAGGACTCTACTTTCAAGCTCAGACGGTGGATATCCACAATATCGGACCCATTCTCTTATCTGATCTATTGTCTTAGGGAAAACATGCATTATAGTACCTTCAGATTTATTATGGGTCTTCGAAGGGCAACCGCCAATGGAACAGGCAGGCATTGTGGAAAGTTCTGAAAAGTAAAGATCAACAATTCTCTATGAATACCAATGTGTTAAAAAATTAAATGACACATAAAAGGTTCAATGCAAGGTTCGTTTTGGTTCTTGGAACTATACATGTTATTCACATGCGGATAAGTATTTGAATAACTTTGAAAAAATAGAAAAATAATTTGACTAAACTCAGAACATGTGACTAGTTCCTTGCATGTTCTGTCTTGAACGAAAAGAAATTGGACGCAAAATGATTATGGTACATGGCCTTACCTTGACGAACAAACAGTTAGATGCAGGGATCAGAGTAGTTTCTTGTCGTAGAACAGGGAGCAGTTCACAGGTTGCAAACTGACGAGTTTCCTCGAAGTGGTCACGGAAGTTCACAGAGACGAAGAGCAGATAACCAGCACCTTCACGGGTTGACTAGCAAAGCGCAAAGAAGTTCTCATTAGAAATATGAAGTGGGTTATAAAGAATTCGAAACAGGGGTGTGTTTGTGAATGAATGACGTGTATATGTCGTGGCATTATGTGGATTGCAGGGGGCCGTCCAGCGTGAGGGGGGAGGCTTGGCAGGAGACACGGGGTCTGGAGGTAGACATGGGAACCACAACCCATGCTCTATAGACCACTTTGAAGTGTACATGGTCTTTGGCACCTCTTGGCCTTTATCGCTCCCTGACAGCTCCACTTGGCAGCACAAGTACCCCGGTGCGAACTGCCTTTGATAGGGCCGGGGGGTGGATTGGGGCGGTGGTGGTGCAGACAAGACTCGTTTGCCGCAGGGCCTCACCAAGGAGAGGCCATCTAACTGTATGTAAGAGGCAGGCTGCAGGATCTAGTACATGGAAGGCAGGGGGGTGAGTTTATAAATACCTCACCCTCCTAGGAGAATATATGGGTGCAGTTCACCCTGGAGACCCTGGATGCCTAGGCAGTTAGTCAGCAGCAGGCTGGCCTGTGGTGGCAAGGCGGCACGGGCCAGAGGGGGTCATCTCTGTACCCGGTGTCCAAAAGGATGATTTATTATGATCAACCATATTGATTATTTACCTATAACCATGTTTTGTATCAATAAAATCCAACGGCCTTTTATTGCCAACGCTTGAACAAAGTGGTGTGGTAAGTATTTTTGGGGGAGGAGGCAAGGCCGGGAGGCTTGATGCCAACCCGCAAAATAACATATGTATGTCTGCTGCATATGGGTTCAACGGTTATGTGGATTGAAGGTGGGCGGCCAGCGTGAGGGAGGATGCTGGCCGGAGACATGTGGTGTGACAAGACAAGGCACAGGAAGACTATTCAATGGAGACACACTAGATTCATTTAAAAAATCAAAACAACCATTGTTAAAATATATGTTGGGTTTTATTTTAGATCTTAATTTCAATTGAACATAAATAATAAACATTACACATTGTAAAGTTCCGGTTGCAGCACATCCAGGGAAAATCCGCGGTATTGTCCACTGTCGCTGGGGAAATGTTGTCTAATGGCAAGTACCGCACAGGCAGGTATTACTCTCCGAACACGGTGTCCGAGCCTCCCGTGAAGCCACCAAGTGAAGCAACGATAGGCCACCAGCCTGTACCACCTGTGAAAATGAAAGATGCAAACTGTATTAAAATGACAAAACTTTCTTATCACTGTCGATTCAGGTAAAAAATGTCATTCTGCTTTGAAAAAAATTCTATCTAGAAAATGCACAATATGGAACCAATTTACATGCATTCGAATGATATGTAGATGTAATTTTATATGTGGGAGACGACCATGAAATAGTAGTGGCATCACTGACATCACAACCAGAGTATACTTACTCGTTACTCGGATTACGCGGACGAACAGTGCCGCGAAGTTCGTGCATAAGCACCATCATCATCCTCAACACGGTCCGTGAGAGGCAGGCTTCCCTGAACTCTGGCAGCTCGGTGATGCATTGCGGACTTGGCTCGCCTTCCGAAATGTAGGCCAAGCACCCGGAATTTTCACGGCAGCAGCAGTTCTCCTCCTCAGTTGGCATTAGCTCGCACCGATTGCACGTGCACCAGGTGGAGACGCCGTCCATGCGACATGGTCCAGGCTCTTCATCCGTTGACTGGTCCTCCCAACTGCCATCCGAAGCCCCATTGTTTTCGCGTGCTTGCCTTTCCAGTAGTTCTTCCTCGGTGTACTCGGGCTCGTACATATACGGCATTATTGTAGCCATTGTGTGGTAAAGAAAGTAAAATAATTTACAGAGATGGTACAGGTGTTCACAAGGCCTAGAAGCGGCGAATGTAGCTGACCAGAGCACAGAAACGAGTCACAGAATACTCAAAGTAACACAGAAAGAGTAATGGAATCGAAAATCTGCTGCTGTGTGTTGTGAAACGGTGTGTTTATACTTATTGAGGAAAGAGGCGTCCTGCCATTTCCATGGCGACACTTCATTAGCTGAGGCGCAGCGATTGTTGACACGAAACGTGCTTTGGCGTTGGGAAATGGGCGGTACGCGTCTGCTGATGTCAGGCTCAGGGGCGGGGGATTTGATTTAGTGCCGCAAAAGCAGGTGAGCCAGGTCGATGGGGGGAAATGATAGGATTATCAGAAAATGGCGGCTGATTTCGAGTGCGTTAATGGACGAAAAGTCGGGTAAGGTCCATAGGAAAGTTTTCTACGATCTACCGAGTTATGCTTAAAAACACATGGCCGAACCGTAGGGGCAATAAAAAAAAAGTCCCGGAACTATCCTTTAATTAGTGGTAAGTGCGGAGTGACGCCACCCCATTCCAAGTATTAACTTTTTCCTAATAATTATAACCTTGCGAATAGTGATTTACTCTATAGGTTCTTTTTTATGCATTATGTCCCGTTTAAGAATGTTGTAATTGAATAGCCGCAAACGTGTCCAGCACTGCTTTTCTGATGGGTAATTATCCATCCACCAGGACGTGAATTCAATGCTCAGCAATATGTCTGTCTATGCAAACGAAGCAACTAGTTTTCATTTTTACTGCCCACTATCAGGTCATTGCTTACTAGCCCTTTTAAAAAAAAGTCTACCTCGCACCGAACATGCATGCGCACTTTGCGCAGTATCTTTACAAAAGATGATGCGTTCAAAACAGCTCGCTTTTCCGGGAACATGCTCTCTTCACTCATCTTTCTCTTTTTACCAGGTATATAGTTTATTTACTGTTCCCAAAGTCACAACGCCTAGTTTGTTCATTTGGAACGAGTTTCTGGGAAAGTAAGGCTTGGGTTTTAGCTGGTAAAATATCTCGGAAGGTCGCTCCTGTGATCGAAGTGTTGTAGGTTCGAATCCCTCCAAGGCCAACAGTCTTTCATTCTTCCAGGACCATAAATGAGGACCAGCCTCGGTTGGGTGATACTTGCACGCACAGTTCTATGTAAAGCGCTTTGGAGAAAGCGTAAATGAAATAACAAATCATTGTAATTCGGGTTGTTTATTTTGAACTATTTTATTGACTATTATCCGAAATAAACACTACTATTTGCGCCTACCAATGCCAGAGTGCCACGTGATGTAGTGTCGACAGCTGTGACAGACACCTGTCATTGCATTATTTTGACGACGCCACGCGAGGGGCGGTCACCTCCACGTGACATAAATTGTCCAGACGCACGTTCTGTTCAAGCTAATATGAAAGACCCCTATGGCACGAGGATCAGTCACGCTGTCCGCAGAGACCACATCCTCTGTGCTCGTTTCTGCTGCCGTGGAAATGAGCATCGCCCCTCTCTGCGTGGAGCTGAGCGCAGACATTTACACATGGAAATGTTTGGCTCGGCTGACGTATTTTTCCATGTTTTTGTTCCTAGTGTAAACACAATCTGGATGCTTTGTGCCGTGCATCCTCTGGCAGCTGTGAGGCCATTATCAAGCTGGGGCAGAAACACACATTGGAGCAGCGGGAGCTCGGAGGTATGCTTACAAATACGAGGATAAAAGATGAAGCCGGGGAGGCTCGCGTGCGCCTCTCCCTCCCCACAGAATACCTTTGCAATCATTTCCCGGGGCGCACTCAACACGCTGCGGCCGGGACCTCGCCAATTCACGGCGGGCTGTTAGAGGAGCGTGGCTGACACGCCAGAGAGGTATGGGGTCCCCACTCGGCACTACAGCCCTGAAATTACTGCGCGGGAAAATGAATGGTGCAGCCCACGTGGCGCACATTAGGAATCCGGAAGAGCAGGCGTGTGTTTAAACGGACAATTCATCTATGGGGACGAGCCATATTCTTGAACCCCCTTCCTGTCTCTTTCTCCTTGCTCGCCCTGGGACCCTTAATGCTCTATGATGGTGTGTCAAGTTACAAATCTGTCAGTCTACCAACCTCCCTGCTAAGTTTCCCAGTTCCATGCTAACACCTCTATTGTGGGGCCAACGGCGGACACACGGTTGGCCTCACTGTTGCTGGGGGGGCCAACTACCATGTTGGTGTGCTGGGGTCATCTGGACTTATAGGTATTGCAGGGCAGGTCTATGTGAGGCTGTGGGTACGCAGCCTGAGTGCCGGAGCACCTCGGATGCCGGCAGCATCCTGGATGGTGGGTTACTGGGCTGGACCCAGGTCGCCAGGCTGGTCTGGGGGGCCCAGACCAGCAGGGCAGTAATCACACGGCGTGGGCCTGCAGGCCAGGGCTACAGGACCGTGATCACATGGTGTAAGCCTGCAGGCACAGAATGAGAGACAGAGACAACAGATGTTTCATGGTTGGAGTTTGCAGCCGTTCTAATGCACGTACCTGCTGTTGCTCCTTTTATGAGCTTGGGCCATGACTGTGTCATGATCCATCTTAAAAGGGCATTACACACTGGGAGGTACACACATCTTTCAAAGCAATACGCATAGGAGGGTCACACATAACACTCTTCCTTTTTCATAATGAACAAAACAAATGTTGCTGAAACATATATGATCACCCCTGCCCCTGTTACAGAACGACAATACATATACCACTTGGAATTATGGGGTAGACAGTAGGATATGCCACTGACTCAGGTAGTTGCAGACATAAAACATGAACACATTCTCAACATGCTCAGCGGGTGACAGTCATGGTTGGTGAACCGCCGCTGTAATGTTGGCAGTTCTACTACATTTTACAAGACCCTTTATTAACCTGGGGTGAGTGGAACTTCAACGACCGAATGACGCTATCGCCAGCGGCTGGCACCATTTAGAGCATGCCTACAAACTAATGGAGCACAGATTCACATCCATTTAACTCGGACCACTTTAAGCATATAATTTACATAGAGTCTCACAGCATCTAAACGCATGTTTGCTGTGTCTCTTCTGAAGCCCTTACAGGATTGCAGGAGACCAGTTCACTTGCTTCAGTGTCCGTTCAGGATAGTCACTACCTTGGGTCCAGGTTAGTTGATGGTACAGTTCAAAGGCGGCAAAGCCGCACCTGGGAGCACCAGCGGCCACACCGGCTAGTCCCTTGAAGTTGGGGTAGGCAGCGAGATAAGGGTAGCAGGGCGTCTAGGCTGTGCCACATTCAGGCTCAGTCAGTCCCTTGATGTTGGGGCAGGCAGCGAGACGTGGGTAGCAGGGCGTCTGGGCTGTGCCACGTGATGTTGACAGGGCATGGGTTAACAACATGTTATTCAACCCCCCTTTCTTGGCCACTCTCCCCCAGGCAGGAGGGTCACTTTACTGCAGTGGCACAGGAGACGCACAAGCATTCGCACAGAGCTGCAACCCTCACTTGCCCATTGCACCGCTTCTTGGTGGCGGGTGTCAGGGCTGCATGACGTTGGTTGGCCAGACACAGGTGACAGGGTGTCTAGGCCACTTCTTAACCTGTTCCTGCAGGCAGAAGTGCTGCTCTTTCTTTCCTTTTTCCGCACCCACTGTGGCAGGGTGTCACTGGGGGTAGGTTGTCGCTGGTGGCAAGGTGTCAGGAATCACTGTCCATGGCCCGCGGTGCAGGGTAGCACATACATGACAGGTGCAGGAAATTGTGATGGATGGCAGGGGCAGGTGGCAAACCTATTCCAGTGGCAGGTTATCTGAAAACCCCACAATTACCCCCCCCAGTTAAAGGTTGCTGGCATGATATTGCCAGCAGTAGGACGGACAAGCACTCTCACGAGCTGCAACCCTCTGCTAGGTTTACCTCTCGCGTGAGCAGTTCAATTCTCCCTAGCAGGCCTGTGCCAGTGCAGTACTGCCACATTCCTTTTTGTTTCATTGTTCCGGCACAGCACGCTGTACTTCACATCACTGCCTGCAGGGCCCGGGTTCTATTGGGCATCCTTTGCAATCTATTGTTCGTACTCCGGCGTGGAACACTGCACTTTTTTTTTCATTGCCCCAACATGGGCCTGTAATTCACCACCGGGCACGAGATCTGTAGAGGTCCCTGTAAACAGTCATTTACACTCCAACTTGGAGTACATCAATAGTTCACTGCCTCCAGGCCCAGGATCTCCTGAGGGCCTCTTACGCTGCTTCGCACCGATCCGGAACATATAATCATGTGCACTGCCTGGTGGGCCCATGATCGTTCGATCCGTATGTGTACTTCAAAATGCCCACTCTGGGCAACCCACTTAATCACCACCGGGCGGCCCGGGTTCTCTTATGGGATGCCGCCTCCTTTATATTCCGACATGGAATGCATTCACTTTTCACCGCCTGCCTGGCACAGGATATTCCTCTGGGAGCCCATACTTGTTTGCATTGCACCGACATGCAGCACTACCCTAATGAGAGCACCGGTATGCATCATCTGACTGCTTTCACCACCAGCTGGGCCCGGGATCACGTTGGGAGTATGGGGGCACTTCTGTTTCACTTCCCACCAGAGCACTTCCAGGTATTCACTGCCTCCTAGCCCGTGATACTACTGTCTCCCACAAGCTCCGGTGTCAGGAGCACACCCCCACACCACCGGATGGCCGGGGAATCTCTCTGGGAGGGGCGGCAGCACAGTGAGACACTCGCTGACATTATCGCTTGCGGTGGCGGGGGGCCACTCACCTCTTTTCCCCGGTGGGGACGAGATTACTTTATTCTTTGTTGGAGCACCACCATGCTTTCTCAACCGCGGCAGAGGCCGCTTGGATTTTTTCTTCTCAGCGGATGCTGCAAGGGCTGCGGGCAGAACCCCACACTTGCCGCACGAGCACCCTCCTCTCAGAGGGCCAGGGAGGATCCATTGGCAGGGCACCAGCATGGCATCCACCCCTCTTTTCCAAGGCGGTGGCTGCCACCTCCTCCCTTCTCGCTCCTCCTTTTTTTGGTTGATAAAAAAATGAGGGACAACGGAGACAGGGACATCGCAGGGGTTCTTCCTCCTTTCTCGTCACCATTATTGTGGGGCTCCGGCGGTCACGTGGCCTGCCTCACTGGTGCTGGGGGGCCCAGCACCATCTTGGTGTGCTGGGGTCTCCCGGACTTGGTGTTGCAGGGCAGGGCCCTGTGAAGCTGTCGGGACACCGCCTGGGTCCCAGAGCACCCCGGATGCCGGCAGCATCCTGGATAGTGGGTGCCTGCACTGGAACCAGGGCACCAGGCTGGTCTGGGGGGCCCAGACCAGCAGGGACCTGCAGAGCCGTGATCACATGTTGTAGACCTGCAGGCTCAGAATGAGAGACGGAGACAACAGATGTTCCATGGTTGGAGTCTGCAGCCGTTCTGATGCACGTGCCTGCAGGTGCTCCTTTTATTAGCTTGTGCCATAACACAGTCATGACCCATCTTAAAAGGGCATTACACACTGGGAGGGACCCACATCTTAAAAGGGCAATGCACATAGGAGGGTCACACATAACAACCTGAAGCCAGTCGTGGTTTTTGCTTCCAGTTGCAGGATGGAACTTTTAGTTTAGTTGTTCCCATTGCAAGGGTAGGCCTACAAGTCCCAGCATGCAGTGCGATAGAAAACAGAATTGCATCAAAGATTCCGCATGGAACTGGGAAATCTGGCAGCTATGAACCAATCAAATGCTCCTTCCTCCATTGATCTAATTTTCCTTCTTTTCCTCTCTTTCCTAGCTCGATCTTCCTTTGCTCTTAATCGTGGTTCCCTTCATCTAGAGCTGGTGCCAGTTTCCTCAGCTTGTAGGGGCTTAGTGGACAACTTTAAAGTGGGATCCAAGGCATCAACACAAAGTCCCATTGCAGCGCCACAAACACCATCTTGATATTTTCATGAACAGTGCCATTTTAGGGATTGCGGTGCCCGGGGCACAGCCAGTTTTGGGGCCCCCGCCAAACCAAAACACGCATTGGCCATGCTAACAGGCACTTGCCAGGTACTGCTGTAGTGTCATTAAATGGCCATTGATGGGTACAAAAGGGTGTGCGTGCATTGGCATCTAATAACAGTCTGGCAAATGCCTAATTTCTATACGCAAGCCAACATTGTTGGCTTTGCCAATTCTTGTTGTGAGGAATTCGACCATCTGCACGGTGGGTGTGCACTCGCCTAGGCTTTTTTGAAATGTTAAAATGTCTCCTTTGACACCAGCAGAAACTAGATAAGACATGAAGGACATGACATTATCAATAGAAGCCTGTAGAGGGTTAGGTTTTGGTCGAAGGCCCAGTGACAGAACCATAACCATTTGCTACAATATTGCTTCTTAGTAGAAGCTTTCCTAGCTTTCCTAGAAGTTGACATGACGGTTATATTATCTGTGACAAATGTAAGTGGGTGAAGGCTGCTTTTCAGGATCCAGGTCATCGAGTTCAGCAATTGATGGGAGGGATGAAGAACCTACCCTTTCTGTTGAGTGAAAAGATCCGTCGATGGTGGGAGGTCTAATTTGGAACTCCCTGCTAATTGTAGGAGGTTTGGAAACCAAATCTAGCAAGGCCAAACCAGGGCTATTAAAAGCATTGTTAGATTCTGTGACATTTGAATTCAAGCAAAATTTTGTGCCTCAATGGGAGAGGTGGAAAGGCGTAAAGTGCTAGGTTCGACCAATCCAGATGTAGAGCATCTCCCAGGGACGGAAGACCCTGACCTCACCTTGACGCAAACTGAGGACATATAGAGTTGTGCTAGTTGGCAAAGAGGTCTGCTCTTATATGGCCCCACTTCTGAAATATCATCTTTGCTACTGACGGTTTCCGCTCCCACTCGCGCGGCTCAGACTGTAACCTGCTCAGTTTTTCCGCTAGGATGTTCTTCTTTCCCTTCCGATGGGACGGCAACAAGAAAAGTTGATTCTGAATTGCCCAATACCAAATCTTCTCTGCTAGGAGACACGGGAAGGGAACGAGCACCCCCTGCTTGTTGATATAAAACATTGCAGTGGTATTGTCCTTTAGAAACTTCACCATCTTTCCTTGAAGTGAGGGAAGAAATGATTTTGGAGCGAGAAATATGGCTCTTGGTTCCAGGACATTTATGTGGTCCTTCCTTTCTTGAGAAGACCAGAGACTGTGTGCTGTTAGACTTAGACAATGGGCTCCCCAACCGTACTCTGATGAGTCTGTTGTAATAACTATTTGTTGAAGAGGATGCTGAAAAGGAGAGCCGATTAACAGGTTCTCTGAGAAGTTCCACCAGATTAGTGAGTTCTGAACTTGCTTTGGAATTTGAATGTTCATTTCCTGTGAATGTAACAGCTGGTTCCAGTTGGAAGCAAGATGCCACTGGACCATTCTCATATGGAGCCTTGCACAGGGAACTAGGTTTATACAAGAGGCCAATAGCCCCAAGAGCCTTTGAAACCACCAAGCTGTTCGAATCTGATGTGTGTTGAACTTTACGATGATTTGTTGAATTGCTTTCACCCTTTGCAGGGGTGGAAAGGCTCTGTGTAGAGTTGTGTCTACAAATGTTCCTAGGAATTGGATCCTTTGCGAAGGGATGAGCTTGGAGTTTGCCTCATTTATGGAAAACCTTAGGTTGAAAAGAGTGTGGCATGTTGATTGCATCTTTTGAAGCAATTCCTCCAGAGACTGGGCCTTCAGAAGTCAGTCGTCTAGGTAAGCATATAGATGTACTGTCCTTAACCAAAGGTAGGCTGTCACTGACCCCAGGATTTTTGTGAAAACCCTGGGAGCAGAAATGAGCCCGGAAGGTAGACATGTGAACTGGTAATGAGACCTTCTGATGGTGAACCTCAGGAACTGATGGTGATCTTTGAAGATGGGAATGTGAAAATTAGCATCCTGTAGATGTGTAGATGCCATCCAATCTTTCCGATGAAGAGAGGCTAGAATCTGAGGAATGGTCACCATATGGAAGGTTTTGATTAACAGAAATTGGTTGAGATCTGAAAGGTCCAGAATTGGTCGGATCCCGCTGGTTTTCTTTGGCATCATAAAGTAACGGGAATAAAATCCCTGACCTAATTCCTCTTGAGGAACCAATTCTATTGCTCCTAACGAAAGGAGTTTTTGGATCTCTTCCAGGAGCTCTGGGGAGGATTTAGATTTGTGTCTATATCTTCTCTTTTTAGAAGAGTAATATTTTTTTGCGAATGTGGCAGCACCACTATTTCCTTGAGAACCTGGTTTGAATGATTTAAAGTTTTGGTGATAGGGTTGTTTCACTGAAATTGAGCTAAGGGGTTTGGCGGCCATGACACTGGCCTTACATTTTTGAAAGAACTTATCAGTGGACCGATCAAACAGTGTCTTGCCATCAAACGGAAGGTCGAGCACCATCTCCAGGATATCTTGGTGAAGGGAAGAGGCTGACAAATATGCGTGTCTACTACGCATGCAGACTGCACTAGTGACTGCTCTTGCTGTTGTGTCAGTGTGGTCTTTAACCACTTGAAACTGCTGGATAGCTGCTTCACAACCTTCTGAAATCCAAAAGAAAACTCATTACCGGCTTCCTGAGGGAGCATGTCTGCAAAGCATTCAAGATTTTCCCATTTAAGGATATTAAATCCTGCCGAAAGTGTAAGGTAGTGTTAGTGTATGACTTCTTACCCTGAGTTTCGCATGCTCTTGCATTCTTATCAAGAACTGAAGCTGGAGATGAAGAAGGGCCTTTTCCCTTTGTGCCTAGGGCAGCTGAAACAACCGCCGATTGTGTAGGAAGATTGCCCATAAGTAGGAAAGGTTCCTCATTAGGCACCTTGTACCTGTTGTGTAGAGGTTTGGAGATGTGTGGATCTGAATGAGGCTTAGCACAACAAGCTAAAGCTTGCTCTAGAACCGACAATTCCATGGCAAGTGGATTCTTTGACTGCTGAGATGGCAGTTTTCCAAAAACACCCGCCGTTTCAGGCTTATCTTTGGTAAGGATTTCTGCATGGCTTTTGTCACAATGTCATGAAACACCTTAGATGGTGACTGAGCGGTGTCGTCATCCGAATCTGTGTCAGAGTCTTTGGAAATGTTTTGTTTCTTGGACAGAGGAGCAGAATCCTTGTTGTCCACGGATACAGTGATTGGCTCAGGAATAGGATTGGTGGGCACTGATCCCTGAGGTATAATAGGTGACATTTTGTCGTTAGTGCGTTGAGCCAGAACTTCTAATTAGGGCTCAGAAAGCATGGTTTCCAGCAATGTATTGGTTATGTCATTCGCTATTTGAGAAGGGCTAGGTTGGGGATCTTCTAGCCTGAAAGAGGAAGTAGAAGAGTCAGCAAGTTTGGATTGTAGATGGTAAAAACCACAGGTCTAGGCACTTGGACAGTGGTTAAAACCAGTTGTGGTCCAGATTGTGCTGGGACTTGAGTTGGTTGACCCAAATTGTCCTCAGACTGAGGAGAAAATTGCAGCAAAAAATGTGAGGTGAATGAACTCTCACAAGAGTGCTAAATAATTGCTCCAGTGAAACTAAAATATTTGGAAGCATCAAAGTCTTCCGAGTCAGAAACTAGAAAAGAATTATCTTTCCGACTCTCCGGTACCGAATCCGAGACAGATGCCACTGGAGATTTTTTTCCGCTTGAGCTTCCATGGAGAAGTCAGTACCAGACTGGATCTCGAATGAGAGTGTTTATGCCTCTTGTGAGTGGACTTATGTGATTCCTCGGTACCGAGGAGCTTAAGGGCTCAAATGTGGTTATAGAGGATAAGACTTTGTTTTTCAGTACCGAAGTACCAGACGTTTTACATGCAGTAGCTAACTTGGCTTTAGCAGATACAGGGGAATCAGAAGGGACCGAGTCAACCCAGGAGGCGAAGGCCTCTCTCTTTTTTGCATGTGTCCTTGCCTGTTCAGTTTACAGAGGCATTAGAGGGATTCCCCTGTAGCGTTGTTATTTTGTCTGGTGTAAATAACTCTTCTGGTACTGGGTGCATCTTCTAAGACCCTTTCCCACCTGGAGGTACTAACACTTTCCCACCAGGAGATACAAGTGCTTTCCCACCAAGAGGTACTCTCAGGTGAACACGCCCAGGGTTTCCCACCGAACGGTCCTGTGAAGACCCTGAAACTGAGGAGGCAGTCTTCCCTTGGGTCCTGAATGCCGGTGTCGAAACTCGTACCTCACCTGGAGGTACAATACCCCTCTTACCAATGTCGGCCTTCCTCCTGTTCCGAACAAAGTCTTTGGGCGTCTTCAGTACTGGTCCCAGCTGTGACATGGAGATAAGACTTGTCCGCAGAGACTTTGGATGAATCCCACAGCAAAAGACACAGGTACTCACCGGATGATGTGTACCCAAATAACAGACACAAGAATGATGGGGAACGGCTGCAGTAAAATGCTATAGGCAACGGATGCACTGCTTGAATGCATGGCATATGTAGAGGGAGGCACAACGAATTGAAAACATAAAAAGTGAATAACCAATCGCTAAGAAAAAAGGGATGGACAGTAAAAAGTAATACCCTGAAAAGGAGGGAGTCGCGGCGCAGCCTAATTCCGATCCCCCCAGTGGGCGGAAAAACAGGAACTGGGTGTGGAACATAGGTGACGTAGGGGTAAAGTGTGGGCCCGGTACGCTGAGGGAAGTACGCGTGACGTAGGTCCCATCCCTTCAAAAAATGTTTAAGCGACAATTATCTTTTACAGCCAGCTTTTACGGCCCGCATGCGGATGCAGGCGTTCCCAACCAGTTGGGAAAGAGGGAGAGCCAGGATGAAACAGAAAGACAGTTTCAAAGAAGGAAAAGGGATGCACTCTGGATACTGACAGGAGCGTAGTCAGTATGGTTAATAACCACAACAGTTTAAGATTACTTGACTTGTGCTGTAGGTGTTCATGGTGATCAACATCGTCCGGTCAGCTTCAGGGCGATTTGCAGGATTCTGTGACAGAGTTCAAGACGGGAGTCAGCTGTGGGTATCAGGCTGCAAGACGGTTCAGCGAGTGAAGCTGAACATATGGCTGCAGGCTGGCCTACACAGTGGCTCGGAGTGAGGAACGTTGTCTCAGTGAAATAGGTAGTTCTTAAGCACTGGTCGAAACATCTCAGATATCTTTAAGCAACTGCGGCTTGACAATTGTCAGCATTGCAGTCGGTTGCAGCTCGAGGAACTTGACTGGGTCAAAAATGTCCTTGTGTGGTGGAAGATGTAAGGCACACTGCACCTTCAGCCACAATCCAATGAATTCCTCTTGCTACTCCTTGAGAAGACTTCAGATGATCTACCAAAAGAGGGTCTTATCCCTCTTTTAAAGCCAAATTGGCACCAGTGATTGGTGTAGGCTAAGCCTACCTCAATGAACTAATTCTGGGGTCCCCACCAACAATCTCCTGTATGCACGAGGTCATAACCACAGTCCGTTGAAAGAGGAAAGGTATTGAGTGAAAACATGTGATGCTAAGTCCCACCCATCTTCCTGTCTGTTGTGGATCAAAGAGTCTCGCTGGTTAATGATCTCTCTGTGATCTCTCTGTGGTTCCTGATTAAAGTGGCATGTCTCCCTTGAAACTGCGGTGAGACAGACTCTCTGGCTTCTGCAAACCACATTCTCATACCTTATGAATGGAGTCCCCCTGCAGGGTGGACTACTGTAAACACGCAGTCCCAGACATGACAGTTCACTGTCATTGATACTAAGGGCAGTAGCTGGCTTCAGATTGACACAGTTACGTATGAAAGGTTGTTGGGGTTTCCTGTCTCCTTTCTTAACCTCTGCAGCCAGGCCCCATGTGGGCTTGTTTGAAGTACACTTTATTTGTATGATAATCACTGCCACCAGCTGCAGGGCCCAAAAATAGAGCAGGACGGATCCACTGAGACTTTGTTAGTTAATCAAGCTGGCCATGGCAAGGAAAAGCTAGGACCACCCCCTTTATGGAGATGACATGGAGTACTCCTGGCTGTCATATCCCAACTAAATATGACAGGGCGGATTACGCCTGTAGGCTGTGTCCACCCAGAGTACCTGGGTCTATGCATTTGTCGTGGTGTGAGCATAGGAACATGTGTGTGGATGAGGTTGGTCTACCATCATTCCATTTAGTTAAACATTTCAAAAGAAGCCCAGCAGGTGGCACACCCACCGTGTGGTCGGTGAAATTCCTCAAAATTGCCCACCTCTGTGTTGGCTCTACTGTTACTGGACATCAAATGAGGGAAACATTCCCAACAATGTAGTTAGAAGGCCAGGGGCCAGTCCAACCTGCATGTTATATGTAGGTGAAAGGAGTGCACTAGAAGCACACAGATGACATTGTAGTGTGAAGACAGAGAAGGGGCCAGAAACTGCCTCTGTGCTGGATGACAAGGCTGATGTTGTTCAATAATGTCATTCATAGAAGAGTAAGTACTTTCGGCTGCCTGAAAAATGACCCGGCACCTCCAGGACCGCCCGTGCACCCATTCTCTTGGATGCAGAGATTTTTCTCAGAAATCTGCAGTGAAGTGGCATTTGTGCTGGCTAAGCAACAATGTGCAGTACCCTTTAAGTCGGATGGTGCATAAGCAGCATTGGGAGCTGGCTGCACAGCCCAGCAACAACAAAATACAATGCCTGCAATAGATTTGCAGTATCTTGCTATTTTATTGAGAACCTGCCTCAGAATGAAGAGCCAGTGACCAGGACATGCGTACCTGACCATGACATACCATCACATTCTGTGGCCTGCTCCCCCCAGCACCAACAGATGGCACTGCCGGCGCTCAAACACCTAGTCACGTTTGTACAGTGTCAAGAAAGGTTTAAAAAGTCAACTTTGATGGCTGGACAAGAAGGAATCACTGCCTCTTATTCTAAGTAGCACTGTAACCTCCTTCTCTCATTGTTCACGCAGAATTTAAGAGCGATCCCAGCCAGCACATTCAGGACACAATAAATACATTCTTGCAAATCCTCAGCTAACTTTCCTGGCCAGTTTTGTGTCTCCACTCACTTGCTCCCAACCTCTTCCTGTATAGTAAGGTAATTGTCTCTCAAGTCCACCTCTGGCTAATACCCAACACCTCTCCCCGACACACCACAAACTCAACTCTAGAAAGGACACCTGCAATGAATACACTTAATTTCTTCATGCATTCCCATATTTATGTATGTATTCCTGTTGAATTAACAAGAGCAAAAAAAGAAGACAAAAATGATACTGTTAATTTCTTCACATTTCGGTCAACTGGTGTTTTGGAGGTAAGGCCTTTGGGAAATTAAAACAATAAGTTATTTAGCGTAGTGACTAACATACTCCTAGTCCATAGCCCCCTTTCCTCCATACTGTATGGCGACCCTCGCTAGGGACAGGAGACGGAACCTCTTTATCAGAAAAAATCATCTTCCCCTTTAAATTTAGAGGTGCCATTCCTCAGTCCCCTTTGATTCGTTGACAATATTACCATTGCATAATGACACCCGTTTTATTAGGGAGGAGGATGGTGGGACGTATTGGGGAATGGGCACTATGCACTAGGAGTATGTTAGTCACTGCGGTGAGTACATTAATAGTTAATATTTGATTAACGTACGGCTAGTCCATAGTCCCCTTTCCTCCATATTGCATGGGCGTCCCTCGCTAGGGACGGGTTTCGGAACCTTTTTCACCAGAAAAAAACGTTCTTCCCTTTGCGGCGTGGCCCTGGGAGCTTGCGCTCCCCTGACTCCGCCCACCAGCACCACTCCTCAGTCCCCATTGATGCATCGACAATTTTAACATTGTCTAATGACACCAGTATTATTAGGGGGGAGGATGGTGGGACGTATGGAGGAAAGGGGACTATGGACTAGGAGTACATTAGTCACTACGGTGAGTAACTATTAATTACTCCTATGTCCCGTCCCCTTTCCTCCATACTGCATGGGTGATTACAACTGGATGTAGCCACAGTGTGGAGAGGTGGCCCTCCTTAAGAAAGCAAGTTCCTTCGATCTGCCTGTCCGAAAGCCGCGCCTGACTTAGAGCCGTCGTCCAAACAGTAGTGCTTACAGAAAGCCAAAGAGTGGCCGAGGTGGCCGCCCTGCTGATGACCTGCCAGTAGACCTGTCTCTGGAATGCAACCACTTTGGCCTTGGCTCTGACAGCGTGGGCATGCATGTTAGTTGGAAGTGGTTTGTGCTGCTCCTCATAGGCCTCCGTGATGGCCGAAACCATCCACCTTGCTATAGAGGCCTTGGATGCCTGATACCTGGGCCTTGACCTCCCGAAGGTGACAAATAGAGCGTCCTACTTGCGGAAGCTCGTGGTCCTGTCCAGATAGAATTTCAGAGTGCGTCTGACATCCAGACAGTGCAAGACCCTTTGAGCATCTTCCTTAGGATCAGGAAAAAAAGTAGGTAACACTATCTCCTCATTTAGATGGAAAGAAGAGACTACTTTAGGTAGGAACGTGGGGTGCGTTCTCAGGACCACCTTATCTCAGTGCCTGGATCTCGCTGACCCTACGCGCAGATGTAAGACCCACCAATAGAGCTGTTCTAATGGTAACGAGTCTGATGTTCGCTGACATTATTGGTTCAAAAGGTTTGTGCGCCAGGGTGCCCAACACTACATTACGGTCCCACACTGGGTGTGGTTTCTTGATGGGCGCATAGAGCCTGGTGAGGGCCACCAGATTTCGTTTAACCACCGGGTTGGAGGAGGAGAAGACTCCTCTGAGTTCCTGTAGGCTCCTATGGCTTCCAAGTAGGTGCAGCATGTGTCTATTTGCACCCTTGAGTGAGCGAGGTGTGCAAAGAAGGAAAGCACATCGTTCAATGTGCAAGTAAGGGGATCAATCTCCTTTGATTCTGCCTAGTGACAAAACCTAGTCCACTTGCTTTTGTACTGGCCCCTAGTAGCATCGCTCCTAGTGCCCTGTATGATGTCTGGGTTGACCTGTGACAGATGCTTTAGTATCACCTGTTCAGGAACCACTCTGTGAGGGCTAAATTCTGGGGGGTGGGGTGGATGACCGTGCCTCCCTGCTGAGTTAGTAGGTGAACTGGGCCCAGCGGAAGGTGTATCAGGGGCTGATCCGAAAGGCTGAGCAGTTCCGAGAACCATGGCCTTGCCGGCCACCAAGGAGCTATCAGAATTATACTGAGGTGCTGGGACTCCCTTATCTTGCAGATTACCCTTTGTGCCAGGGGAGTGGTAGGGAAGGCATGTGCATTCATGTTGTTCCATTATATCTGCAATGCACAATGCATCACCCAGAGAGCCCCAGCCCTGTCCCCGCCAGGACGTGAACTGGGGGCACCTCCTTTTGAACTAGGTGGCAAAGAGATCCACCTGAGGATGACCCCATCTGTCGATGATCCCCTGAAGGACCTGTTAGTTCAACTGCCATTCGTAGTTGTCCGCATCCAGCCTGCTGAGCGCCTCCAGGTTGGACTCCCCCAAGAGGTGGATTGCTGCCAAGTGCATGTTATTTACCAGAGCCCGCTCCCAAATGTTCACTTCTAGAGTGCAGAGGGGAGGTGACCTGGTGCCACCCTGCTTGTTGATGTCATACATGTTGGTGGAGCTGTCGGTTTCAATGACGATCGCCTTGCTACTGTTAACTGGAGGAAGGTTTTGAGAGCGAGCCAGATGGCCATCAACTCGAGCCAGTTGATGTGGGCCTCCTGCTCCTGACAGGACCAAACCCCAAGGACACTGGCTGTCCAAGGTAGCTCCCCAGCCCTCTAAGGATGTGTATGTGGTGATGGTAACCTGCGCTGCTGGTTGCTGGAAGGGCTTGCCTATACGCAAGTTGTAGTCCGTGCTCCACCAGACTGGTAGGCTGGGGCTTCTTCCACTGCCTGACTCTTTACGAGTGAGCGAATTTCCGCCAACAGAGTTGCTGTTCCAAACTGTGGGAGTGGAGGGGAGGAGAAAAGGGAAGGAGGGATAGGTAGGCGGTAGCCCGTGGACACTACTGAGAGGATCCAGGGGTCCGCAAATCTTGTGCACCAGCATTGGGAGTGAAGGGCAAGCCTGCCCCCCACCAGAGACACGTGGACCCGGGTGGGGTGGGGGGGCTGAAAAAAGGCCTTGTGCGCAGTCTTGTGTTGTTTGCGCCGGTATTGGCTTGGAGACCTGTCCAGTTGCCTGGACTGTCATTCCTGGAAGCCCTGGAAATCACTGAAGGACTGATCCTTGTCTGACCACTGGTGCGTCTGGCTGTATGCTTTAGGAGTGGCCTTAGTGAGGATGGCTAAGGCTTTGGCAGTCTGTGAACTCTTCTTCTTATCCATAGTGGAATGGAAACAGGTCCCTACCCTCAAAGGGAAAGTCCAGTATGTGCTCCTGGATGTCCGGGTTGAGTATGTGCTCCTGGACGTCCGGGTTGAACTAGTTTGTCCGCAGCCGGGCCGCCCTTCTCATGTCTCTAGGGATGCAAATAGCACGGCCTCAGGTGTCAATGTGCGCCACATGGACTCCATAATGTCTTGCGCTACAATTCTGGCCTCTGCCAGCCCCGGCTTGAAGCGTGCCTGACTATGTACCGGATGTTCCAGAAGGAAGTCAGCAATTTCCTGCCAAAGCCTCTGGTTGACAGCAGCAAGCATAGTGTCCGCAGTAGACTACCAAAGATGAAGGGAAGTGTTGGAATACATGTTCTTCCCCTATGCTTCCAGGGTGTGCTCCTCCTTAACCCGCAGAGCCGAGGCTGATGTAGCTGAAGACGATTGTGGCTTGGAGTAGAGCAAAGCTGCGGCGATCACCGGTGAGAGTGGCTGAGGGTGTGCCGACAGCAAGAGGGGGTCCCTCTCCATCTGTTTAAACTTGGCGTTGAGGCACCTGTTGGTAGGCTGCACAGTATGGGGTATAAGCCATCCATTTTTGGCAAGTGCCACAATGTCTTTTTGCATCTGAATCCCTGTTCTAGCCATGGGGCGTAGAGTGACGACCTCTGCTAGGACTCCTGCGTCGAGCTGTTCCATCTCAGGTTGAGAAAACCCCAAGTATTCGGCCAATCCGGCAAGCCGCTCATGGAAGGCATTGGCCGACGATGGTGTGCCAGGGTCGTCCTCCTCATCCGTGTTCACCACGGTGTCCTGCTGGTCAGGTGCAGCTGGAGGAGTGCTGGGCGCCGGTGGCCGCGACATACATACAGGGGCCATCGGCTGTTGCGGCAGCTGTGGGGCTGCCAAGAGCCTTGGCGGCGTGAGAGACGGCGTGGTGGGAACTGGCAAGGGCAGCTGGGATTGCACCATGGGCGATGTCCCTGGAACTACGAGTGGAGTGGCCGTGGGTGCCAGCGGCAGAGCTGGAGGGAGCATGTTCTTGATCACATCCTTCAGGATGATGCCCATCTGTGCAAACCTTATGAGGGTCAGAAACCTTTCAAAAATTCTTTCTTCACAGGCCGGTGGAGCGCTTGGTGGCGTGGGCATGGGCTGAGACCTGGACCCACTCTGCCTTACTGTCTGCGGGGTGTATCTGCCCTGCGATAATGAAGGCCACGTGCCTGGTGAAGATCAGTCTCACCTGGAAACTCGTTCCCCTATCTGATCCCCAAAGGGGGATGGTGTTGGGCTAGCCACCATTTTATCTGGGCCAGGGGCCATCTTGTCAGGCTGCATGCCACGTGCCTGTTTCGTAGTGCTTGCCGCGCTAGTCCCGGCCTCTTCCAAGACTCTTGGCGGTGGAGGTTGAGGCTTACCCTGCACCTCAGGACGGGGTAGCCTGATTGCCCTCGGCTGTGTCACCAGTAATGCTGCATACAGGCGCCCCCTCAGACATCTGTCCGGTACTAGGGTATAGCCCCTTGGGCGTAGACCCGTTAATAGAATCTTGCGGTTCCTCTGGGACATCACCGGTAGGATCTAGCGACCCCTCGGCCTGATGGCCGGTAACTGTAGCAGCCTTGGTACCCACCCTGGTAGAAGAACCTGAAAAAGGTCCTTCCCGCTCGTGCGCTTCCTGTGAAAGCTAGCTAGCCTGTTCTTCAGAGCGCGCGGTGTCAGCGTGTCGCACTCTCTACAGCCTTCCCAGCCGTGGTCGGGGCCAAGGCAGCGGAGGCAGAGAGCATGGGGGTCGGACACAGGGACGAGCCGGCAGGCTGGACCCCTTCTGAAGCCTGCTAACGTCAACATGCACCGGGAAAGAGCGTGGCGCCAGAGGACAGAGGTATCTGATTAAGGACTTAATAAGGATTAAGAAAGAAGAATACAAAAAACACTTCTCTGGGGAAGAGCACATGGAATTACTAGGCCTGAGGCCTAAACCAGGAGCACTAGTGAAAGCGGTCCGTTCCCGTCGATGCCGAAAAGAGGACTGGGGAGTGGCGCCGGTGTGCAGAGTCAAGGCAGCGTATGGCCCCAGGGCTGCGCCCGGCGCGCCTCTAAATTGAAAGGGGAAGGAGATGTTTTCTGGTGAAACAGGTTCTGTCTCCGGGAACGCCCGTACAGTATGGAGGAAAGGGGACGTGACGTAGGAGTAAGGTCATGTGAATTGACATTACTAATATACTAAATATGGGCCGTACAGTACATTGGTACATTGTTACTGTACACTGGTATATCAAAAGAGCCAGCAGAAGCAGGGTTTGTAATCTGTGGATTTCAAATGTTTCTTACTGCAACACTTATGAGCCCTCCATATTGAAGATCTTGGGAAGTGTAAGTCTCGCTTCACAGGGCTGTGCACTGTGGCGGCCCAACCCAATTGTGTAATATGAACACTAAAAGGAAATGGGACAGAATGCCATCTGTGAGGGCAGGAAGCTTGAACTTTTTTTAATTTTTAAATACTAAAATAAATGTTTAAAACATGATGCTGGTAATTCTAATTCTGAAAGGGATGACTGCTAATCAGACCTCTCCCCTTTCATATTGCTCCATGCCAAATACATAGTGCAGCCATGTACCTTTGGAGTGAGTGTCACTTGACAGCCCAAGCAGCTGCCCACTGTTCCAATGGCCAAGGTGGCTTTTTTCTTTTTTCATCTTCTGCACCTCTGATTCAAACCATAATATTTGTGTATCATAGTCAGCCTGGTGACACGTGCAACATGTATAAGCCAAATGTGGTTATGACATGGTGGCTACTAGTGTAACACAATTACACAGCCAAAACAATTACCAGCCCAAAGGGGCTGGTACGCCATTTACAACGCCTTCAAAATCTGACAGCCTGGGTGGCAACGGGGACCCCAATGGGGCTCATATCTCCCTCATATTGCGCTCTCTCCATTGGCTCCCAGTAGCCCAGCGCATTCAATTCAAAACATTATGTATTGTTCACTGTGCTCTTCATGATCAGGGAGCTGAGTAATTGTGCGCCAAGTTTGTGCGCTATGCCCCAAACCGCCCCCTGCGATCTGCGGTCACTGGCATGCTCTGTGTGCCTTCTTTTCGTCTCTCCAGAGTGGGGGGCTGAGCTTTCTCAATTGCGGCAACACAGCTGTGGAATACCCTCCCTCTAGCTGTGAAATCATTAACTAATCATCTGCTCTTTCGGACAGCCATAAAGATCTGTTCTGATCTTCAGCTTTCTCTGGCTTTTGTGTGCTTTGGTTTTGTTACCTGCATCTCCAGCGCTATGATGCCTTCGGGCCACCACATGATTTATAAAATACCCTAACATAACATAACATAGTATCAGCTTGGTGAACAGGCCTTTTCCATGAAAGGGGTGATGTGTATTAGCTGTCTGGCCCAGCAGTCTCCACAACAGCCATGTGGGACAATGGCCATGAAGATGACTCTAGGTCATATTTGTAGAACTAAATACCTCAGCTGCCTGGTGGAAGTTATTAAAAACTAAATACAAGCCATGGCTAGTTGGAAATGCTGGCTACTGAGGTCACCCAACTAAAATGCAACATGCATTGGCAGGCATGTTATTATCAGCTTGGTGAGCAGTGACCTATTCATGACAGGGCTGGGTGTGTATTAGCTGTTTGACCTGGGTGTACCCACAACAACAATGTGCGATCCCGCCAAGGAAGCCTCTTTGATGACTTTGGAAGTGTCGGCAGCTATCTCCATGACCCCTCCTTGGGAGGTTCCCTGAGAACCGGTGCTTAAGAAATGGTCCTGGCATGACAATGGTTATCTCACAATAGGATGCTGATCACTGGAGTCCTTTTGAAGTGGACAGACACAGGAAAGGGGCCAATTTGGAGTAGTCCACAGGGATTCACCATATTTGTTTTTGCTGGGGCTTCTGGACTTCTTGCCCCCCGACCTACTTCCTGAAGACAAAGCACACTGGGTATGACATAAGCAGCCAAAGGGCAATTGCTACAGCAGCCAGGATATGACCCCTAACAACAGGCTAACAACAGGCTTGTGCACCAATGGGGCAAACCCTCCATTTAGTTGATTTATATTTGGCCTTCAAGGGAAGAAAGATTCACCTTGAAATCTGTTGGCACTATAGCTTATTCCAAAGTCTTCTGCCATAGAGCTCAATACAGAGAGCTCAAAGGAAGAGGAAATATATTTTCCCTAACCATACAAAGGTCCTAGTTGGGATGAACAGCTGGCTGGATAAGTCTTTATGCAACTGAAACATTGGAACCCAGGACCCTACTCACCAGATGTGAAAGAACTGGCAAGTGCTCACCACAAACTTTCCTGGTTGTGAATGGTAGCAGAAAGGACTCCCCTATCCCTCAAGACAATGTACAGGGTCTACCAGCAACCACAGAACCAAGGAAGCAACATCTGCATCTTCCTACATCGTCAAACTGCCTCAACGCTGGTTTGGGCACCTTTGATGTTGTCCAAGCTGCCGCAAGGGAACCGCCTGAGTCATCCTCGCCCTTGACTGCCTCTGCATTTGCAAATTCGCCATCAGCATATCTGAGATCCGCTGAGTTTTATAACATTCCCAACTCAATACCACCACCTTCTTTAAGCTCCACGCCAATGCCGCTGCAGTACCCCAACGTTGTGTTGAGCTACCTTGCCAACAAAGGGCAGTCTCCGCTTCTCAAAACCTGAGGCTGCCGAGTCTTCCAGCACCACTGACCCGACACCGCCTGCCATTCCCATCACCTTCAAGCCATTGCCAATGTCGAGTGGCACCACAACGTCGGAATCCATTGCCGCCACTCTGCGATTTCATTCCCGGCTTGGCTCTGGAAGTGCCCAGACTTCCGGTGCAATGCCTTAAAGCCCAGCTCATTGTTGTATCGTTTCAAAGACAAGAACATACGGTTTTTGAGGTGGCCCTATCACCTTGGTTCACTTGAAAGTACTATAGTGACTTTAATTCCCCCTCCTCTACCTTTTGGCAAACATATTCAGAAACCTCGACATTTTGTTGGTGAAATCTTTACCCGATCACCCCTGTCTACGAACAAAGATTGACCCTTAACTCTAAAGTCTGCTTTCTTTGTGTTGTCCCTTACAGGGAGGACAAGTAGCGTTTTATTAGCTGTGTGCATTACTGTTAGTTTTATTGAAGATCCTGTTTTGCAGAACCTAGGTTAGCCACCATACTATTGTTTAGATTGTTTCAGTCCCAACTCACAGCCCCTCACGAAAAGTGTAGTCTGCCCTCGGATCACATTACCGAAAGAGGATCAGGAGGTATTCCTCTTGGGCTGTGACTGTTTCCCCTTTATGATTGGTAACACTGCTGGTTTAGTAATAGCGTATGGCTGAGTAGTCACTTTAGCCACTACTCATTCTTGTACTCCTGCAGAGCAGTAGAAGTGTCATCACACGGCAAAGCCACTCTTTCTTGGTCCCGCAGAAGGCTCCTCGACACTCTCCAGAGTTGCATTCATGGAGACTTCTCGTTATCCTCTCCCCAACCTTTTCCCGCTGATGGCCCACTCCCCTATCTACTGGCAAGCAGCCTGACCCACACCCCTGTGGCGGACTGCTCCCGACTCTCGCAATCCACCATTAAAGGGCTTCCTGCAACCTCAATTTCTGCACCATGGCTTTTATATTGCGGACCGCTCCTGGCTCTCGCGGCCCACTTTTTGGTTTCTTTTCTTTATTGTTATTAATATTATACAGCCAAAACAATCGGCTTTTAATACACTCAACCACATTCTATGAATAAAAAAGACATACAACATCATAATACATCATAATAAAACAAAATATGTAAATCAAAAAGACAATAAAACCCACAATAAGCTAAAGGGTGCTTAATATTTCTCACCGCATTGAGTGGTAAATATATACCTCATTGTTTCCACTCATAAAGACAATCCATATCTCACCAATAGCTTCAAATTGATCCGGGCCAAAACCAATAGCAGCAAGATATATTGATCTCCAGGGTAAAGTAGGACAGACTAGTAATAGCGACCTAGTTCTCCTCAAGCTTCTATGTTTCTGGATTCAGCTTTGTAATCTGCTTCAGGTTGTCCCCTCTCTCCTGCCCTGTAGGGAAGCAGTCTCTCTGCAGGTTACCTCACCCCATCGGCCAACCTATCTGTGTCCTCATCGAAGAACCCTCTTTTCTGCACTCACCTGACCACATACTCTAAGAGGTCATCTCCTTTCTCATTCATAGACCACCTGGACCCATCCTATCTAATTTCTGAGGCTGCCTGGATCCATGTCACATATGTTATGTTATGTTATGTTACTTGGCATTTATATAGCGCCTTATCTATCATTGGTATGATCTCAAAGCGCTGGTAGGTTAAATGCCCTCGGGAACCGCAGTTCAGTCAGTAGGGAGAGTGTGGTATGGTGCGTGGGCGCACCGGATATGTGTACAGCTGGTGTGGTTGTTGCATAAAAGCTGCTTCTTAGCGGTGGTGCGGTGCTGAGGAAATCAGTTGGATGTGTTCAGTCTGGAGGGTGGACACCAAGACTGAGTTCTGGCTGCGTTAGGCTTGAAGAGATGCTTAAGAAGGCCGAAATGTGCTCAGCTAGCTGTGTTTTATTAGGATGATGTGGAGTTCATGGGGTCATGTTAATTATGAGACAGCTAGACCAAATGTTTCATAGTACAGCTGTGTTCTAGTTGAATGATGGTGTATAGGGGAGAGTAAGCGTAGTAGTTTGATATGGTGATTATTAGTAAAGCGCCTGTGATCAAGCACAAGAGCAGGACAGGGGGCGTACATTTAGGCACAATTTCTAAGTTCATCAATACCACAGGCACATTAGGCACATTTTCTAGATTCAACTGAAACACAGACTATACTACAGAGACGCTACTAGGCACATTTTCTAAATTCAACTATACCAGTTATGCATTTTTTTTTTCTTTTTCTTTTTACCAGTTACACTATTAGGCACATTTTCTAGATTCAACTTTAGCACAGTGACGCTATTAGGCACACTTTCTAGATTCAACTTTACCACAGTGACTATACTACAGTGACGCTATTAGGCACATTTTCTAAAATCAACTATACCACAGTTACGCTATTAGGCACATTTTTCAGATTCAACTTTAGCACAGTGACGCTATTAGACAGACTTTCCAGATTCAACTATGCCACAGTGACGCTATTAGGCCCAATTTCTAGAGTCAACAATACCACAGTTACGCTATTAGACATACTTTCCAAGTTCAAACTTTGGCACAGTGACGCTATTAGGCACATTTCTTAGATTCAACTTTAGCACAGTGACGCTATTAAGCACATTTTTTAGATGCAACTTTAGCACAGTGACGCTATTAGGCACACTTTCTAAGTTCAAACTTTGGCACAGTGATGCTATTAGGCACACCTTCTAGATTCAACTTTAGCACACTGATGATATTTGGCACACTTTCTAGGTTGAACTTTAACACAGAGACGCTATTCAGGGGACATTTAGTGATGCTGGGAATACCTTCTAAATTGAACTTTATGGGACATGCTACCATTTAGAATTCTAACTAAGTGTGGGACATGCTATCATTCACAGTTCTGGGGTAAGGTTATGTTAATGTTAAAGGACAGTTGAACCCCGCACTATCACCACCGGAGTGGTCCCCTGGCGCTCTTGCGGCTCTGAAAAAGGGAAGTTGGGTTGAGTTAGTGGGAATACGCTGGAAAAGTGCAAGAGAGCAGTGATGTGCTGTTGGCAGCCTCATCCCGGTGAGTCAGTTGACTGTGCTTGGGGTGTTTTACGGTCGGTAGACGTCGTGTGCTGTTGTGCAAGTCTATGTGTGGTTTGTTTTGTTGTTGCAGTGTAGTGAAGTTTGTGCGGATTGTTGTGTTGTAGGCTTGTGGTTGTGTTTGGTTACAGTTTGAGAGGTGTATGCAGAGGGGTGAAATTGTTAGTGGATCGGTTAATTGGCATTGCTGTCCTTGCAATTATGTCTAGGTGTGATGCTTGCTATCATTCACTATTCCATCTAAGTGTGGCACTTACTAATCTTCAATATCCTATCTAGATGTGAGACAGGCTAGTGATCATGATTCCATCTAAGTGTGGCACTTGGTAATATTCACAGTTTCATTTAAGTGTGGCGCATGCTAACATTCACATTTCTATCTAGATGTGATGCAGGCTAAAGTTAAGAATTCCATCTAATTGTGGCATATGCTAACATTCATATTTCTATCTAGATGCAATGCAGGCCAAGCTTCACAGTTCTCTCTGGGTGTGGCTCTAGCTAACATTGGCAAGTAAGTTAGTGTGTAATGCGATGCAACATTTACAGTCCAGCCATGAATAGATTTAAGCTGGTGGTCACATCTATCTAAGTATGCATGGTGTAAGTCTATGGCAGTCTATGTTATGGAATGGTACAGTAGATTGGTGGGTCTTTCTGGAGCAGAGTAATTGCTCTACACCCCACCCATGCCACACTTGCAGTTTTTGTTGGGTCTGTTGACTGCTGGCTTCATTGGCTTCCCCTGCGGACACCTGCTGACACGTCTTGGAGCCGCCAATGTTGGAGCCGCCCTTTGCCTTGGGGTCCTTAGCCACAGGGGCTGCTGGGCAGAGAACTGCCCTGGGCAGGTCATTTATGACCAGGTGAATGTACCAATCAGGCGAGGTGGGCGGGTTGGAGGGTGGGACTGGGAAAATGCCAGACACAAACAAAGGACTACACCCCACAGACTGCACCCTCTGGATGCAGCCCAGCACAGAAAAACGGGCTCAGAAGCCACAAAAACACCAGGCAAACACACCAGATTAGCACACAGTGCTCACCAAAAAATATGAATACATAAATGAATAAATAAATAAATAAATTTAAAATAAAATGAAAACACACTCACACCACTCCAATAGAATGCATAAAGCAGGCCAAAAACGGATTAAAATCATTGTGAAACTACTCACTCAGATTCAACCAACCCCTAAAGATGGTTCCAAACTGGTTTCACTGCCACATCCTTCAACCTGGCACTCCACAAAGCAAATATGACCCTCTGTTAGTGGTGATGCATGCTGGACCACCCAACTAGGTGAGCCCAACCTTCACAAGGTCTGCAACTAGCAGTGGTCGAAGTGAGCGGGAGCGGTCGGGAGCGGTGCTCCTATACTTTTTTAAATTACCTTTTACAGCTCCTACACTATTATTTTAAAAAGAAACCGTTCCGGAACGGTTTTGTTTTAAAATAAATGTGTAGGAAGCAGTTGAAACTTGCACTTTCAGTGCAGTGCACTGAACATTCCCTTAAACTGCAGGCGCATGCATTTGGGGGTTTATACTGTGCATGGGAGGGAGTATGGCGATGGGGTTTGCTGGGAGCGGTGCAGACCAGTAGGGAACATAGCTCCACTACTTCTTTTCGTACACTTCGACCACTGGCAACTAGGATGAAAATTGGGAGGAGCGCGAGATAGCCTCCTGCTAAAAGCTTCTTCTTGTTTCCAACTGACCCATATGTGAGCCACCTACCCATCATACCTGCTACAGTCTTCCTGCCTCTGTCCTGCCTGTGCAGTTGCCCTTTCCTTGTCAACTATTCTGGGTGGTGGCCCCGGCTCATGGGTAGGTACCACTCCTCAGTTCTTAGGGAGGGTTGTGTCCATGCCAAAAGGTCTGGATTGCCCAATGTTTGATTCCTGTGCAAAGCCTTGATGAGTCAATACCTAACTGGTAGGGCTGATGGGAGTTGTAATAAAAATAATTGGCGCAGAGGTGCAGAATATGGGGATTGCTGATCTCAATGTGTACAGCTTGGTGGCAGACCAGAAATGAAAACGTGTCAGACTACCTGACATTACTACACACTACTAAACATTATGGGTACGGTACATTGCTGGCATATGCATAATGCATGAAATGGGGGAAAGCAAATGTCTACAACCTGTGGCTCTCGAGATGTTTCAGACTACAACTACCATCAGCCCTCCAAATTGAATATCCTCGTAAGGAGAGATTTGTAGAAAACACGTTTGGCGCAATGTTGCAGAGTAAGGACATTAAGTATCTGAATGTGTGATTCAGGGGCAGATAGGAAATGATGAAAGGTCACATCAATCGATATTAATGAACATTTGAGGTACAATGCACTGCTACTCTATGCTGTAATACGCATACCAAGAGAAGTTGGGCTAGCAGGCTCTGCAACCTGCAGCTCTCGAGATATTTCAGACTACGACTCTCATATTACAGATAGGGTTGATGGGAGTTGCAATTAAAATATTTGGCAAACGGTTGCAGAATGAGAGCATCATTTATCTGAAGGAGTTTGGGTAGTCGGAAAACAAATACTTGTGTTGCTAAAGTGATGACAGTTCAGTATATGTCATCAGCAGGCATTCTAATTTCACAACAGACAGAAAGGCAAGGCAAATCTATGATACAAAGGGATAAAAGCGGCAATAGGGTTGTGTATAGTATGATTGCTCCTTATTCTGTACCGTAATCGTGGTAAATAAATAAGTCTTACACCATTGCTGGACAGGCAGGGAAGGCATGCCATAGGTATTCAAAGAACATTGAAATAAAAAAGTAAACAATGTCACTTTACTACCTTGTGCATCTTACTGTACAACCGTTTAATAATTAATAAAGTGTTAATAGCATGTACTCCAGCCCATACCTCACCAGAAAAACAAGGATAGCATGTTGCACAGCAATGTACTGTATTAGAATGACAGTGAGCCTGGAAAAATTGAGTAGTTCTACATACAAGTATCCAATACAAATATTTAAAAAAATGGTCACCTGCCCTTTTGCCGCAGCCCACTAATGCTATGGTAAAGTGACTTTGGGCCGAAGAGGACCACGTCATCGATGCGGTTATTGTGCCACTAAAATTGGGAGGTGTCCCCACACACTGTTGTGCCTTCATAAGCATCTGTGCATAAATAGCCATTAACTATGGGACTCAAACTCACATTGGATACTGAGTAGATGGAGATCACCCATTGAAAAGGTGCACACCTTTGCAAGAGACAACATGCAAAGAAGGCTCCAGACCTAACACTTTGGGTCCTTTTCAGGAGGTTAACACATGACTCCCTAACAGCTGGGTTCCCTAAGTCTGTATCAGTAAACAGTCCCATTTGAGAAAGACATCCCACTCTAACACAGCACATACCCTGACCCATCATGCTTGGCATGGTGCCTGGAAGTGGGTGAGTAGAGCAACCTCAGAAAAGAACAAACCAGATGATTAAGAGTAGTTATTTTATACTACTGCCAGTAGTAGTGAGATTTGCTTAGTCCCAGTTTTTAATTGTGCTAATTACAAGTATTTGTTTTTAAAAACCAAAATGGTGTTGGTTGTCAAGGGGCAAATAACCTGGGTACGCTGATCTATGAAATTAACATGTTTACTTTTCAACAGGCAAACAAAATAAAATATATTTAAAATGGCAATAATTCAAAAAGGAATTATGTGAGACAGGCATGGTATCAAGAGAGATGACACAGACAACACAAGTGAAATACTGAACACAACTTTATTAATGATCAGGATGGTGTAAAGCCTAACAAGCCATAAACTATAGTGGGATATTCCCTGCTAAAGAAACCTAAGGAAAGTCGTCATCTGTAAGTCCAAAATGAAAACCTGTCTGTGTCAAACCTATTCTTGTGTTCACAACTATAACAAAATATGGTGTGGGAATCTTTCTCAACAAAATAGAAATGTTCAAAAGTAAAGACTGTACCCCTTTCAGTTTGAGTTCTTCTTGAGGTCCCTGTTGCAAGTTCAACAAAGTTCCAATAAAGAGTCAGTTCAATAGTGCTTGATCAAAGTTCTGAAATTACCCTCTCCAAGTTCAAATGTATCACAGTTCGCAGACAACGGAGGTCCTGAGACTCCCATCCCCAAGACAAAGTCCTTTGCTCATTCGATTCACAGCGTTCCCTTCCCCAAGACTTCCACATAACACTCACTTTGGGTTTCATCTGCTCAATAGTTAAAAAGAAAACACTGGGTCCGATTGACCCCATTTCAGGTTTGCTTCACCAACCATTTCACAGTTCTTTACAGCTTTTTCATTGTTCAGGGTTTCCTTGCCCAGGCGCAGTTGTCGGACAACACGGTCCACCCATCACAGGTCACGCAACTAGTAGTCCAGCATATTATGAGACTTTCTGGTCTAGGCGCAGTTGTCGGACTGCACGGTCCACCCATCACAGGTCACGCAACCATAAGTATCCCCAAAGCTGTTGGGCCGCTTGTAGACTCTTCTGTCTTACCTTACAACCGTTTAATAATTAATAGTGTTAATTAGTTCCCTTGTCTCTTCACCTTGATGTTTTAGTCTCATTGTGTTCACGTGCTCCTCGCACCCTCATGCCCGTGGGCTTACGGCGCCCTATAAATAAATAAATAAATAAATAATAGTATGTACCCCAGCCCATGCCTTACCAGAAAAACAAGGATAGCATGTTGCACCTTAATGGGCTTTATTAGAGTGACACTAGGGAGCCTGGAAAAATGGAGTAGTAGTTCTACATACTAGGCTTTCACTGTATTCTTTGTAACTCTCGTTGATGCCAATTCTTGGGTTGTTATATAATGGGGACTCTTTCTCATGTGTGCAACTCTAATTGGCAGTCTTTCTGATCTTTGCACACATAAAGCTCACCACAACTCTTCAATCCTTCATATGCCTTTGATTCTGTCCATACTGCTCTTAATTTATAGCGCTGGTTGACATATCTATTAAAGTGTTCATTCACCTTTCAGCATGTTGTAGTTTACTCATTTTAAAGCTTTCTTTCAGTTCGGCATTCATTATAGGCAGCATTTGAATGGCAACTTTCATACAGTCCAGTATTCAATATGGGTAGCATTCACTTAAATGCAGGAACCGTTACTTATTTAAAGTTCCTTCAGAGTGTTCTGGTCTCCTCAGTGTCCCCTGACACTTATCGGCTTTCGCAGCTCCTCCAAGTGGCTCCCCCCAAATGGGAAAACCTTCAGTTCATTCGCCGGGCACGTCTACAGACACAGCTCTGTACCACACACAGTCTGCAGCACTGGCGTTTTACGCAGCTCCAGCTGCACCCGGACTTGGGCACAGACAGCTTTTCTTTTTCCTCTGCTGCCTGGCAGCACCTGCTGCCCGCCTTCACAGCAGAGGGTTCCCAGTCCTGCAAAGCTCCTCTGGCAGGTCTCCAGGAATTGTTGCCGGCGTCTCTGCTCCTTGGCTCTGTCCCAACACGATGGATTCCCTTCCCTCTCTCTGCTTTTGGGCTCCAGCTTTTATACTCTTCATCATTATTAACAGGCTGCAGGTGAAAAGGGGTAGACTCAATTGCCTAACCTTATGTAAGCCTGTTCGTGTGATTTGCCTGACCTTCATTACTAAATGCATGCAGGTCCCTCTTCTTCGTCCCAGTACCAGAGTGGTGTTTACAATAGGAAGTTTGCATTACTCTTAGTGGCCTCTTCCTCGTCACATTACTTAATGGAAGATTACAGGGAAAAACCGGAAAGGACTCATAATATCGCATGAAGAGGGAGGGAGGGTCAGGTAGGTCAGTGTTAGTGAAGGGGGATACCATGTCTCACCTTCAGGCACCCTCTCTCCAATTCCCAAGGACCCTCCACCCAGGTGATCCTCCCTCGCTTGTCCGCCCCCAGGGTCGGGATCCAAAAGCAATGACCCTTCCCTGGCAACCTGAACAGAAGATCCCTGGGGAGTAGATGTGAGAGTACCCTCAGGTTTCTCACAATTAGCAGAGGTGAGAGTGAAAACCAGGTCCCCTTGCTGCTACCATTTCTAGAGACAGGTAACTAAGTCACTTCATAACCAATGGAGTAACTTTAAAGCCTGTATAAATATGTATAAGCTTCAACAAACACAGCTTGACAAGTCATCATATTCACCATGCACTTGGCTTGGCCAAAACCTTCCATAAGGGTAGGACTATCTCCGTGCAGCACTACTCAATGGAGAGGTGCTGCTAGCTTCTCTTTCAGCCTAGCAATGATGGAGACAAAATAAATAAATGAACTGGTAGTCAATCACTGAGACAAGAGGTCTTTTATAGGGGCAAAGGGTGAATCATTTGCTTGACAGCATTACACATATCAACTACTGGCAAAGTATTGTAATGAGAGCAAAGGCACAATTCAGTCTGTGGTCTGTAGTGTATATGTTGCCTTTATTATATAAATGGTGAACAAGATAACACGCTTGCCATATATTAAACGCTGGAGAGGTGCAACCGTGAAGACCTTTTCTTACTTTCAATTCCAGCTTCAAAATACCCAACAAATCAGTTATTCATAAACCATTCTAGCCTTAAAATACCCAACAAATGATATGAGTACCTGGGCACCTTAGCGTTGGTGTGAGCGTATCGACTTTTTATGGGAAAACCTGATGATAATGTGAGTGTCAGGCTCTTTTATGTCAAGGGCTCATGCACAATAGTAATATATGTCATATGATGAATACCAGAGTAAATGATGGTAGTGCCTGGATATATATGAAGTTATGTTAATAAGCTTTTAAACTGTGCCAAATCACCACCACTGATTTGGTGCAGTATAAATGCTTATTAACATAACTTAATAAAAGAGCCTGACAACTACAAAACAACTGCCATACACCACAGGCAGCGGAGATGACAGCCATGTCTGTCCCATTCTTACTCATTCTCATTACTTCCACGTCCCTCTTCGTTGTCCCAGTACTGACCTCTGAGACACCGCCTCCACTCCAGGAACCCCTTTTCATTTTCTTTTCTTCTGAGGTGTAATACCTCCCACTTACCCATAATCCCCAGTTAAAAATGTCCTGTCCTCAGGCCAGGACTTGTCTTTCGGTGCAGGGCACTGGAGAGCACTATCTGCTTGCCCCCTGGAGGGTCCCTTGGCAGGGCGATGGATCCCCTCCTGTGGGGCGCGCTCCTGGTTCCCCTGCAGGTTCAGACTCTGGTTGAGAGCAGAGGGATTTCTGCTCTTCTCTGAATCCCTCCAGGGTGTGGGGGCCCGATGCAGGAGGTGACGATTGCTGACCCAGGGTCTTCTTGCCTGAGGCTCCCAGGTGAGTGTTGTGGCTCATTGCGCGATGTGTGTGGGGTGTGGGAGGGGCCGTTTTCCCTGTTCAAGCTGCCCCTCCATTTGGGAACGGCGTGGTTGGCATGGCACACCAGCATCATTGTCCAGGCGCTCCGTGCCAGCACCCAGGATGGACGGATTCATTGGAGGCCGGTCTGCAGGCCGCTGTCTTCATGACTACTAGAAAGACTGTCATGTTTACTGGCGGCTGTTGGAGGTGCCGCCTCTCGGGTAGGAATGACTTTCATTGTTGTTGCCGTGACTACTGGCAAAGCGCACAGGCTGGTGGGGCTGAGATTGGTTTCCAGGCTTTCGCGTTCCATATTAAGGGCCGCTGGCAGGGTTCCACTTGTTCTGTTTGCTCTCCCCAGATCTTCGAGTCCTTGTGGTTCCTGTGACTATGGGGAAACATGTTGCAAAGTGTAAGCACCTGGATTCTCGGCTTCTTTCTCCGAGTCAGTGGATCGTCCTAGGCAGCAACAAGCTGGTAGAAAAGGCTCTATGGATCTCCTTATCCGATAAAAAAAAAAAAAAAAAGCGATTAAGAATTTGCTAAAGCACGCTATTTGTGAACATGATGGGGGGAAGAAGCATAGGCGGGCCTCACCTTCCTCTTCTTCATCTACTTCTTCTTCAAGTTCGGACTCCTCCTCTTCGGATGACTCTTCCTCGGATGCTGATGCTGAAGGAAAGTATCTGGACAGGGAAGATGTGGAAGTCATTCTGTCACAGGTGTGGGACGGCATAGGGTTTTCCGAACACTTGGTCCAGGGTGATTGCACGGGTCCTACCCTATGGCAATATAAACATACACCTAAGATGGGGTTGCCAGCAGACATTTGCAATAAAACCCTCAAGGAGTAGAAAACCCTGAAAGGATTGCCGTTCCCTGGTTTATGGCAAAACTCTATCCATCGAGGGGTACTGATGCTTTTCTCTTGGATTCCGTGGAGGTGGATGATTTCCTCGCCAGCCCGGTGGCCCGATCCTCCATGTCGGCAGAAGAGGCAGCAGTCTGAGACCTGGTGGATCAAAAGGTGAACTTAGGGTTGAAGAAAGTGCATTCTGGTATCTACGTGCCCTACATGGCTGAGACGGTGATAGGGGGCTTTAAGAAGTTACACTGGGCTCTGGAGGAGGGGTCAGATTGTTCGCCTCTTCTCTCTGATATGCAGAAACAAGTGGAGTTATTATTGGACTTGGCCTATGATGGTGTGCAGGGCTCTGCTATGGTCATGGGTACCAGTGTTTCGGCTCAGAGGCATGTCCATCTTCGGGATTGGAAGACTGAGGGTTCGCAGAAGGTGGCTGCTCTTAAACTTCCTTTTGAGGGTGCTAAACTGTTTGGGGAGTCCTTAGAGGACAAAGTTCACAAAGTTTTCTGTGCCGGCAAACATGCAGACAGGTTGAGGTGGAAACCCCCATCATCTGCGACCAAGAAGTCCTCTACAAAGTCCAGACCTTCCCTTTCCGGGGATAGAAGCCACTCCAATTAGAAACCACATGGGGGGGCATAATCCTCCTTGCACCGCTCACCCTTTGGTGTAGAAACCCTGATGGTTACGACAGGAAAGTGGATGGTCGTCTCTGGCAGTTTTTTCCCATGTGGGACCGGTGGTGCTCTGATTCCTGGGCTCTCTGCACAGTCAGGGATGGTTGGACTTTCTGTCTCATCCAGTTCCGTCGGTGTTGGTCAGGACTCCTACTCCACGTGCTCAACCCAAGGAATTGGCGATGTCTACAGCCCTGGCAGAGTTGTCGCTGAAGAACGCTATTGTACGGGTCCCTCTGGCCCAACGGACTCTGGGGTTTTACTCCATGGTCTTCCTGGTTCCAAAGCCCTCTGGGAAGCAATGCCTCATCCTCGATCTCAAATCCCGGAACTGTTTTGTGGAGAATGAGAGGTTCAGAAAGGGGATTGGTTAGCATCCCTGGATCTCCAGGACACATATTACAATGTGTCACTGCTTCCTTCCCAAAGACAATTCTTCCGATTTGCTGTGGGGAATCAGCATTTCCAATTCCAGGTCCTTCCTTTTGGGTTGCACTCGGCCCACAGGGTTTTCACCAAGTTGGCAGCGCCCCCGGTGGCTCACCTCCACCTTTGGGGGTTCAGCTTTTCCCCTATCTAGATGACTGGCGGGTCAAGGCAGATTTACGGGGTACATCTCCGGCTTATCTACGGCTGGTGTGCCTATCCCTACAGAACTGGGTGTTTCTGGTCAACTGGCAAAAGTCCCACTTGGGGCCCTCCCAGGATCTGGTGCTCTTTGGGGCCCAGTTTTGCACTTGGGCAGGGAGAGTCTTCTTGCCTCTGGAGAGGGTCCTACCGCCTCAATCTGTTCTTGCAAGGGTTTTCCAGCGGCCATGGGTGCCAGCACGTATGTTGCTTACTCTGCTGGGGCAAATTGCCTCCTCTGTCTTCTAGTCCTGTGGGCCTGCCTTCATCTGCATCGCCTGGTCTCCTATCCTCTGGCCCACTAGCTCCCTGCTTCTCTGGCCTATGAGGCTCAGGTCCCAGTGTCTTGGATCTGAACAAGGAGCTGCAGTGGGGGTTGCAGGTCTGCAATCTCCAGGGTGGGGGGGTGAACTTGGTTCGACCCATGAAGACCACTCGTACTACTGATGTGTAGCCGTAAGGGATGGGCCACTTTGGGCACCCGTTTGACACAGGGGTTCTGGGCAACAGAGGAGTGTCTTTGCCCGTCCAACTGGAAGGATTTGTGTGCCATTTATCGGGACATGTTGGTCTTCAGCATGTCCCTGGAGGCCGGGCTATGGTGGTCAGGACAGACAACATGATTGTCTTGCTTATGTGAATCGACAAGGGGGCTTGCTCCATAAATGCCTTGGCCTCGCAGATAGGTGCCTGGGGAGAGAAGCATTTGGTCTCTCTGGAGACTATGCATATCAGGGGGGTGGACAACATTTGGGCGGATTATCTCAGCAGGTATTTCCCCTCCTCGCAGGATCTCGTCCTGTGAGACAGGGTTTTTGCAGAGTTCTGCCACAGGTTGGGGTGTCCGATTCTGGATCTCTTTACCTCCCCATCCTCAGTGAAGGTCTCCCTCTTCTGCTCCCGGTTTCCGACAGTAGGGATCTGGGGGGTGGAAGCTCTGAATCTGGAGTGGCTGTGGGGTCTCCTCTTTGCCATCCCTACTCTCCCTTTTCTCCTCGGGTGGTGCAACAGATCAGGGTGAGGAGGCCGATGGTTCTCTTGGAGGCCCCCTTCTGACCCTGACAGGGTTGGTTCCCTGCTCTTCTGGAGCTCCAATGTCGGGGGCCATGGTTGATTCTGAGTTGGCCTTGCACTCTGCAGTCCCGTGTAGAATGCGAGGTCTGGGGAGATTCAATGGGCAGTTTGGCTCTTTTGCGGTCTCAGTTGACTTCTCAGGGGTTTTCTGGTCCAGTGATCAATTCTATTCTCCGGGCTAGGAGCCTGTGCAGGATGGACACCAGCCGGCCCATAGGACTGGGGGTTTCCAACAGCACTTTAAGATGAGCAGCAGCACCTTTGGGATGGATGGGGATGCAGATTCGTACTCTTGCACCAAATCAATAATAACAACTCAATAGTTTGGCAAAGGGAGTCCATCTAATGACAAGTACAAAAAACAGGGAGCTCAATGAATATCAGCAAACGCTCGATCTTCCTTCTCGCTTCAACTCAGAAAAAACATAGAATTTATACCAAAAACTCGTCATCACTGACATGTAACTCTTAAAACCTAGCATGCAACTTGATTGGTTCTAGGAAGGTAACTTTAATATAGGTACTATATTTGTATATGGTAACGGGGAGAAGGGATCGGATAGACAATGTCAGGTGGGGCAACAAAGCCCTTCCTTCAAAATGGCTACTGTAAACGTCACTAAAAGTATGACGTCTCATTGGGTCTACTAACCATAGGACCCTAGATTACATGGTCCACTATGATTGGGTTGGCATCAACCACACTCATACTTTTCCACTTGGGTTTAGCAGCGTGCAGAATACCCGGCCAGGTGCATGGAGTTCATCTGCAGCCCAGCCTCCCTCCAATTATAGTTACAATCATCACCTCAGTGGTCATGTGTCAATTATTTCTTTGTGGTTGGCCTCAAGTCTGCTTCTTGGTATGGGAAAGTTAAGGCGTCTGGGCATGGCAAAGCTCCATGCGTAGTTGTGAAAGTTTCATCCCTGCTTGCTTGTCTGGTCACGTGATTTTGACACCGTGAAATTGGCCTTTCCTTCATGCAGGTTTGTGTATTTGATTTAATTCTGCCAGTCGTCTGCCATCTGGGGCTTATCTTGAATTTCTCTGAACAGCATACTCTGTTCTTCTTCTCTTTAATTGTATACATTGTTGGCCTATTTCAGACGATACAACCTTGGCTTCTTGGCATGGTTACCTTCGTCTGAGTTTCTCTCCATCTTTAATTCTTGATTTGTTTGCTGCAAAACTCTTCTTGAGACCTTTAGTGACCTTTGGTTGATTCTGCTCTTGTGCGTAGTGGAAGTATACTTATATAAAGTGCTTTCTTGAGGTAGCTATGTGTACAGGTGGCGCTTGCCACAATCTATCTTACTACTAAGCATAAGCAAGCCCCACGATTTCTGTGCAAAACTAACTGAATATCTTCATTGTGCATATGGCACAAGTTTCTGACATCTTGACATCAATTGGTTCACTTTAGGCTTAGGATGTCACTTGTCCATGGTGTTTCGTCTTGTTTGTCATCTTTCTCAGGTGGTTATATCTTCTATATGTGAGTCAGTCCGGGTTCTTATGACGTCATTATTCGTCTTCCTTCAATATCTTCTTAGTTTCTTCTGGTATTACATTCTAGCGATCATCATTCTATCTCACTTGTCGATATAGTTTTCTCAATGGGTACCTTACTGTCCAGGTTTTCTTAGGGGTCGGTACTTCAATAGGTGCTGTTATTCTGATAGGTACTGGACAGAGCCCCACCCCGGCTCTCTGCTGGTTTATTTGCTCATAATACGTCACATATTTTGGCGTGAATGTTCCTGGTACTTAAAAATGGGCGGCAGGAGTGCGAATCATGCTTGGCACTTCCTCTTCCAGCCCTTTGACTGTGAAGGCCTATGAGTAGCACTGGCAACATTTTCTGGATTAGTGTTGGCGGTCTGGGGTTCCGACCCTTCAGTGTGAGCTTCCTTCTGTACTTAGTTTCTGCAGGAGGGTTTTGACAAAGGCCACCATTAAAATCCTCGAAGGAGACTGGTTCTGGCTTCTTCTCATCCCTGTACCTATAAGGATCTCCCTGTTTGGGATCTCCGGGGCCCTCCTTTTGAACCTACTGCAAACATCGACATCCAGCACCTCATGGTCAAGACAGAATCCCTTATTGCTATCACTTCGGCTAGTCGATTGTGGGAAGTGGGGGCTTTCTTCTGTCTCCCTCTTTTTCTGTGGGTGCTCACAGGTTCTATTGTTCTGCACTGTGATCCCAAGTTTCTTCCAAATGGTGTGTCGTGGTTTCACACGTCCCAAGACCTGGTTCTCCTGAGTTTTTTTCAGAATCCCCAGAACCCTGACGAAGCGCCTTGGCATGCCATTGATGTCCAACGGGCTGTTCTGGAATACCTCTCTCAAAAGGAGCCATTCCGTCAGACTGACAGTGTGCTGGTTACATTTGGTCCTGCTGGGGCGGGTTGGAAGGCTTTCAGTGGTGTGCATCAGCCATTGGATCAGGACTGTCATTTCCATGTCTTATTTGTCTGCTGGGTTGCCTGTCCTCTGCTATGTCCAGGGTTGTTCCACTAGGGGGATGGTGGCTTCCTGGGCAAACGCACAAAGGGTGTCTCTTCAGGAGATTTGCAGAGCTGTGTGAAAAACCTGAAGATGTCGCCCTGACCAAACCTCGAGGATCTGTCTTCCAGGTGCCCAGAGCACAGCCATCACCATTGGATCCAGTTCCTGGGGGTGGACCAGTGAGGGAGGATCACCTGGAGGGGGGTGGGGGGGTGCTCAGGGAGTGGGAGCGGGACACCGGAGGGTGAGATGCGGTATTCCCCTTCCTTTGACGACTTTTCCCCATTGTCTCACCTAGGACATTCCAAACCACTCCCCCCCTCCCCTTTTCTAACTCTAATGCTTTCGCAAAACACAAAGGACAACAGACTAACACCAAAGATGTCTACCTGACATGTCCCAATTCAAGGGTCAGGCAAAGTCAGGCAATTGATCAGAATCACACACACTTGACAGCCTTTTCCTTTCCCCACAGGTATAAAAGGTGGAGCCACTATCACCATGATCGAGAGCCACAGTAAGCCCAGTGAAGGGAGGCTAAGAATCGGGAGGGGTCAGAGCCCGGCAGAGGGTATCCAAAGGTGAAAGGTTGTCACCCCAAGATTGAGAAAAGTGGAAGTAAAAGTTAAGAGACAGCAAGAGTGAACCCGAAGGAGGGATGCCAGAAGGATGAAACTATCACCCAAGTAGAAGAAGCCAAGAGAGCTCTGAGCCCGGCAGAGGGAGATCCAGGGGTGAAGCCCTCACCCGAGTACTGACCATCAAGAGGGGTCCAAGCCTGACCGAGGGAGATCCAGGGGGAACTCACCATCAAACATCAAGTAAGAAAAGAACTTGCATATGGATTTGTGGAATACGATACAAGAAGGGTCAGTGCCCAGAAGAGGGATCCCAGGGGTGAAGCCATCACCCTGCATGAAAATGTGATAAACAATTGAGAAGGGTCAGCATCCAGAAGAAGGGTACCTAAGGGTGAACCCATCAACCAGCGAACATTGGAACGAACTTTCATTTGGTTAAAGGAACTTTTGTTTTTGTTATTTGAGCCATCATGCCTCGAAAGCAAGAGTCTTTCACAGGAAACGAGACTTGGCCATCGACTGTCCTGAGAATTGCCATTGGAACTGTCATCTCGTGCTGGAGAAGCCAGGGGCAGTACTGTGCTCCAAGCTCCCATCTTACCCTGTGTCCAAAACACAGGGAAGGAAGACCCAGGCTATCGCATCCTGACATATTATTTGAGAACACTTCTTTCTTTTCTTCAGAATCATCCCACACCCCTTTTTGTATTAGGTGTGAGGTTTGGCAATAGATTTATTTTAGTATAGGCCCTTTTATTTTTTGACAGAAGGCCACCAGAACCGCCTTATTTCTCATTTGATGGTCAACGCTTTTTCCCATCTTAGATTTAGGTTTAGAATAGGCATTTTTCCAACCTGCATACAGAGTACATTGTTCAATAAACACCCTTGAACTGTGATCACGTGTGTCTGTCTTACTTGTTGTCACCATAAATTCCTCACAGTTGCTAGTTGGGCTTATCAGCAGTTTATCAACCATTACAGGCATAATGTGTCTCACCCCAGGGATGGGTCCTTTGGGGTTGGGGTTTTGTCTGTAGTCATGAGTTGATTGTTATGGGGGAATATGTGCTGTTTATGGTGTTGCAGCACTTCTGTTGCTCTGTGTCTCCTTGGTACCCCTTACCGTTGTCTATGCTTTGGTATACCTAATAGGTAAGTACTGGGGAGAGGAGGCGTGAAGGTAATACTCTGATTACTTACGGGTGATCTTCATTACTCCTAGTGAAAGTACTGATGACCCTCCCTGCATGGAGGGTCCAATGCTCCGGCTTGGATCTAAGTACTGTGATGAGGTCATGTACTGCTTTGCAAAACTCACACCAGATGAATGCTCTGATTACTTACCGGCAATCTTCATAACTACTAGTCCTACACTTCCTTGTCACAGTACTTACCTCTGAGGCCACACCTCCACTCCAGGAACCCCTCTTCACTTTCTTTTCTTCTGAGATATAATACCTCCCACTTGCCCATAAGCCCCAGTTAACAATATCCAATAGGAGGATCGTCAGGACTGTGATGAGGAAAAGTAGGACTAATTAAGATTACCAGTAAGTAATCTGAGAATTAAATCCTTTTATTTACTGCTTACCAAAAATACCATAGTTATATTAACCCCTTTGAGGCCATTTCCTCGAATTCACAGACCTGAAGAGGCTATCTTTCACAGATCTGTCTTTGCTCCCAGCCTTATTGTAAGTAACACCTTTGTTTCTCTCCCACGCTGTTACTGATCTTTGCAAATGGAGCAGTCCGATGTAGGGACCTCGTGAGTCACGCAACCACGTAGTCTTGCAAGAGTTCGAGCGCGACCCGAGGAGACCCGCGAAAAGCATGAGAGACTCATCCTGAAGAAGCCAGAGCTCTGGAGCAGGTCGAGCTCCAGGCGCTCTTCTTAACAGAGACTTAAGAGTGCCTTGGTACCACAGGGCAATGCAGGATACTGTTGTCCAGCACCATTTTACCTTCCTATTTTAAGAACATTCAAGGACGCTGTTCAGTGTTAACTGCATGTTATAACTATGACAAATAAAGTAGTCAACTTCAGCTGGCTAATTCCTTACTATTATACTACATATTTGGCGACGAGCATCAAAACTAAAACCTGCGCATCATCATGCAAGGAGCGACACCGCCCCCACCGTTTCTGAAAACACCAGGTAGGCCTGCAGTTCTATGGCCAGAATGGCATCCCCTGTTCACAACTTACCTGGAAGCACTTGGAGGTGCGGGGTAGACAGCGCCAAGGCGCAGAGCTATGTTATTAAACGTGCTGGGGGTGGAAGGTCAAAGAGTGTTTGCAGGCATTACACCCGAAGCAGGGGTAGATGAGAACAACAACGTTTACAAAGAGGCCGTCCGAAGAATAATCAAGTGCTTTGCCAACAAAGAAAATATGGTGCTGCACATGATATGTTTCTATTGTCACAAACAAGAAGTGTCAGAACCCGTGGAAGACTACGTTACCAAGCTGCGCAAACTAGCCGCACTGTGCAACTCTGGCAATAATGCAGAAGGATTGATCTGCGACATGTTGACAGTCTACACCAACAGCAGAAAAGTGCAGGACAAATCTATTTTGGAGACAGAACTCCATCTGGAAAAGGCCATCAAGAGCGCGAGGGCAGTGGAAGAAACCGCAGAGCGATGGACAGAGTATGCAGGAAGCCACGGCCCAGCAGAGGTCCAGACGAGCACCTTTTAGAAAAAGTATGAGAAACAAGTGGCTGACGCAAGAGAAGGGAAGTGGGGAAGGAAGGAACCACTAAAGTGCCACAGATGAACTAGCACCAAACACCTGACCAACGACAGAGAATGTCCAGCAAGAGACAAGGAATGATCTGTGTGCAAGATAATTTTCACTGGTATGCACGTGGGGAAATAGGAAAGTTACGAACATTAATGCGGATCACAACGTGGAAGGAGAATCCTCATTTGAAGAAGAAGGGAGACCCACAGTGTTTATTGGTAAACAGCTCATGAGCCAGGAGGAAAAAGCCCCACTGCGCAAAGGGTGAACGGCATGGAGACGAGAGTCATGGCTGATTCAGGTTCCAATCTGATGATACTGCCTCTATGTACCTACAAAGAAATGATGGGCACTGAAACGGTTGAAGTTCTCAGCACATGCCACAAATCCACCGTATTCGGAGGTGCATCAGTAGACCTACTAGGGTATATCAAAGGAACAGTGGAGTTCAAGAGAAGAGAGACCACCACGAGAGTATACTTCACACATGAAGGCCCAGCAGTCCTAGGGTGGGATGGCGGAGCCAAGCTGAAGATCAGATTAGATCCCAGCACAGAAGATCAAGTATTAACAGTCAACACAGAAGGAGTGCCGATAGTGAAAGAAGACTTTCCCAAACTGTTTTCAGAAGGACCAGGGAACATCAAGAACTTTGTACACAAGATAATGCTCAGGGCAAATGCAGTCACCGTTAAACATTAAGTACAGCTGGTGCCATCGACTTCCAGGGACATACTTGAACAAAGCTCAACAAGATGATGAAGGGGGGCACCATTGAAGAGGTGAAGCCTCAGAGTGGCTGAGCCCCATCATCCTTATCAAGAAGCAAAACTCACAAGACTTGAGGGTTTGCATAGACCTACGCAGCCTCAACTTGGAGGTCATTTCAGATTGCTAACCTCTCCCCAGCATAAATTAACTTATCCTCATGATGAAGGAAGCCAGAGTGTTTTTGTAACGCTCACCTGATTCCCACGGAGGCGCTGGTCCCGGCTGAACTGTTATAGTCTCTTCAATTGAGAAGCGTAGAGCTCGGATGACTCTCTGGACTGGGCTTCCTCTTATTGACCGTCTGGCTTGCAGGGTAAGGTTTCTGCAGGCGGAAGAAAAAAGGGTTAATGACCGTTTGGCTGGACTTCCTCCTCAATAATCGCCAACTCTCCGAAAGTCCAATGTCCTGGTGAGCTCTCACCTTGGGCGTATAAATGCTGGGCTCTCCATCCTGCGACTTATGCAGGGGTGCCTGGGTTCCAGTTACGTCACTGGAGGTCCTCAAAGTCTTTTGTGGCCTTAGAAGTGGCACAGGTGCTGAGATGCCAAAAGGTGATTCCGCCGTTACTGCACGAGCGGATGCCAGTAGGTATAAAGAGTTTATAATCTTGAAGAGATGGGCACCTTTAATGAAGTCTTTGCATTGTCTTTTTCAGGTGCCTGGATGCTGAGGGCGTGGTCACTGAGAGCGCGACACGTGCGGTTTTACGTAGGTATGGGAATTTCAATGACACCTCAATAAAGTCCCTTGTTTTCTGTTTTCAGGTCTTGAGATGTTGCGGGCGTTGTTCGTCCGTTGCCGTTGCACGTGTGAAGTACGTGAGTATAATGATCTGTGACCTTATTATAGCACCTCTAACAATGTTCTTTTCTTATTTGCAGGTGTCGGGACCTTGCGGGCGTTTTCCCAGTCACTGATGCACGTGGGGAAACACGTAAGTGTTAGGCTTTCTTGCAGTCTTTAATGGCACTTAAATAATGTCTTTTCTTGTTTTCAGGTTCTGGGCTGCTGCGGTTGAAGAGATCGTAATACGCGCACAAAAGCAGGTAAGAAAAGTAAATGCAGCCGCCTTCACCCGATTCCTACTTAACAATGTTCTTTGTCTTTACAGGTGCCGTTAAGCTGCTGAAGAGAAGGCCGCGAAGAATCCGTGAAAGCACAGATGGATCAGGTAAGCGAGCGCGGCTGCGAACGTGTTGCAACTTGCTAACCTTATGTTTCTTTTGCTTGCAGGTTCTGCCGGTGTCTGGATTCCTGGATGGTAAGTATAGTTCTCGTGTCTTTCTTCCACAGGTTGCTGAGCTGAAGCTGGAGATGTCACTGGAATGCTGGAGCTGACTCGGTGAGCGTCCTGCTGCAGATGCAGAATAACGCGAAGCACGTTTTCCCAATCGGATGTGGTTTAAATAGTGTTGGAGTGATTGGGTGTCTTCTTCCTCAGCCTCGCCCAGGTAAAAGAGTTCCTGTGTTCCAGAGCTAAGGAGTGGCACCAGCCCCACCCAGGTAAGAAAGTAGTCCCAGTTCAGGGAATAGTTCCTCCCAGCAGAAGGCTGGGCACTTCATCCTGCCAGCATTTGCAAAGGTGAGTATGCAGCATGGTCTGCTACAGGTAGGTCCACCCAAGCACCTTTGCAAGAATTATGAGCCTGGCACCCCTGGCGCCGGCACTGAGGTTCCTTATGAGCCTGGCGCCAGAGGCGCCAGGACATGGTCCAAAGGGCCCCAATAGGGGTTTGCTGGAGCCGGGACGAGGGTCGTGAGCCTGCTTCCGGGGATGCTGGGCTTGACTTGGCTTCTCGGGAGCAGTGCTCATGACAGCACCCCCCCTCAAGGCCCCTCCCAAACTTGTCTTCCCCGGAGGTTTTGGCCTATTGGGAAAAGTTCGATGGAATTTTCTGACTAGACGAGGAGCATGGACGTGGTCAGAGGGTTCCCATGATCGTTCTTGAGGTCCGTAACCCTTCCAGTCGATCAGATAGTATAATTTTGACTTGATGATCTTGGAGTCCAGGATGTTTTTAACCTCAAATTCAGGTTCTCCATTTACTTGAATAGGCTCTGGAGGTTTATTCAGTCTGGTTCCAGGTTGCATAGGTTTTAGTAGTGATACGTGAAACACCGGATGTATTTTCATGTGGGATGGAAAACCCAATTTGACAGCCACTGGGTTTATTATGGCTGTAATTGGATATGGTCCCAGATATTTTGGGTTGAAGGTGTGAGGTCCTTTAAGTGATAAATGTTTGGTGGATAACCAAACTTGATCTCCAACCTGGTATTGAGGGGCGTCTCTTCGGTGTTGGTCTGCTCTCCTTTTGTACCGTTCTTTAGCCTGTTGTAGGTGGATTGTCGCTTCTTTGAAAGCTTGAGTGATAGCATTGTGAAGTTGATCCACGGCAGGCGTTCCAAGATCTTGGGGCAGGTCGAGATTGGAGGTTCGAGGATGAATCCCATATAAAATGTAAAAGGGACTTTTTCCGGTTCCTGAATGAATCGAGTTGTTGTAAGCATATTCGGCTATCCAAAGGATATCTTTCCAATTACTTTCCGACTGCTGTAGCATACAACGTAAATATTGTTCCAGAGTTTGGTTTGTCCTCTCAGTTTGTCCGTCGGTCTGGGGATGATGGCTGGTTGAAAGTCTCACATCGATTTGAGCTAAACGACAGCAACTTCGCCAAAAGTGAGAGATAAACTGGCTCCCCCTATCTGAGATCAAACCCGAAGGGAAGCCGTGCAATCTTACAATATTTTCAAGGAATTCCCGTGCTAGAACTGAAGCTGAAGGTAAGCCCTTTAGTGGAACGAAGTGGGCCATTTTAGAAAACAAATCTACAATTACTAGAATAGTGTTGTATCCGGAACAGGAGGGTAAATCGGTGATGAAGTCCATGGAGAGAGTATGCCAGGGATGTGGCGGGATGTCTAGCGGATGCAGGAGACCCGCTGGTCTTTCCTTCTGACCTTTGTTTTGGGCACACACACCACAGGACATCACAAACTCCTTTATGTCTTTTCTCCATGACGGCCACCAGAAGTGTCTCTTCACTTTTTCCGAGGTTTTGGCAATGCCTGGGTGGCCCTCCATCAAGGAATCATGGTAGCAAGAGATTACCTGTTTTTGTAAATCGGCATTGTGGTAGGAATAGTCGACCCTGAAAATAAGGCAGGTCTTTTTTTATGATGAAGTCCTTTCCCTTCAGTTGCCAGTTTTGTAAGTCCGAAGGGGTCACAAGTTGTTTAACTTTTGCTTCGATATCTTCGATGGATTGTGAAGAAATCAGGCCCAGGATTCTCTGTTCTGGGATTATTGGCACAGGTTCAGGATTGACAATATTATCTCCCATTCCAATCCGGGAAAGGGCATCCGCTTTGCCATTTTTGTTGCCGGGGCGATAAGTAATTACAAAGTCAAATTCGTTAAAGAAAAGTGCCCAGCGAAGCTGTCTGGAGGACTGAGCTTTGGCGGTTTTCAGGTATTGTAGGTTTCGATGATCGGTGATTACCGTGACAGTGTGTTTGGCTCCAAGGTGATAGTGCCGCCAGGCCTTGAAAGCGGACTTAATGGCTAAAAGCTCTTTATCTGTGATGGTGTAGTTAATTTCAGGCACCGAGAACTTGCGAGACCAGAATGCCACGGGGTGCAATTGGTTAGTTTCCGGATCTCTCTGTGATAGAACCGCCCCCATTGCTAAGCTGGAGGCGTCGGTCTCAACGATGTAAGGGCAGTCTGGGCGTGGGTGTTTCAGTATGGGTGCTGAGGTGAACTTGGCTTTTAGCTCTTGAAAGGCCTGTTCTGCTTCTGTTGACCACTCGAAACGTTTGTTTTTTCTTAAGAGGGCGGTGATGGGCTGCACCACTTGTGAAAACTCTGGAATAAACCTGCGGTAAAACTTGGCGAAACCTAACATGCTTTGGACACCTTTCACGGAAGTAGGTGATGGCCACTTGATGATAGCGTCCACCTTTCTCGAGTCCATGTGGACTCCTTTGGGTGTCAGAATAAAGCCTAGAAATTCGACCTCCGTGACGTGAAAAACACATTTTTCGAGCTTAGCAAAAATCTTATGTTGGTGGAGTTTTTCAAGGACGGCTCTAACATGTTTCCAATGATCTGCTTCTGAAGATGAGTACACAAGGATGTCATCTATGTAGACGACTACGCAAACATCTATGAGTTCTCTGAGGACATCATTCATAAAATACTGAAAAGCGGCTGGTGCATTGCATAGTCCGAAGGGCATCACTTGGTATTCAAATAGTCCATACTTGGTGCGAAATGCCGTCTTCCATTCGTCGCCTTCTTTAATCCGTACCAAGAGGTAGGCTCCCCGGAGATCTAGCTTTGTATAAATGCAGGCGTTCTTAACTTGGTCAAGGAGTTCCGGGATCAGAGGTAGGGGGTATCTGTTCTTTACCGTTATCTGGTTCAGGGCACGATAATCAATACAGGTTCTAAGGTCACCTTCTTTTTTAGGTACGAAGAACAGAGCCGAGGATGCAGGAGACTTTGATGGGCGGATAAATCCATTGGCCAGGTACTGGTCCAGATACTGTCGCAAATGAAGATTTTCAGGCTCGGTAAGGGCGTAAATTCTACTACAAGGGGGAGTGGCTCCGGGTATCAGGTCTATTTGACAGTCGTAAGATCTGTGGGGAGGCAGGGTATTAGCCTGTTCCTTCTGAAAGACATCTTGGAATTCTTGATACGCTGGAGGCAATTGCGGTCCTTCGGATGTTGCTACCGCTAGGCCAATACTGGGTCGAGGATAACAAGTAGGTGCACACTCTAGGAACTGTATCGTCTTTGCTCGCCAATCAATTTGAGGATTGTGTTTCTCCAACCAAGGGATCCCCAGAATTATTTGGAACTGAGGGGCCTTGATCACATTGAACACGATTACCTCCCGATGTCCATCTTGGCCTAATAACGTCACTTCTGTGGTGGTATGGGTTACCGGTCCGGAGGCTATTTCCATACCATCCACTGTGGTAATGAAGTCTTTAATTACCTTAGGACAAAGGGGTAGGTTCATCCTGGAAGCCATCTTGCGGTCTACATAATTTCCAATCGCTCCGCTATCAATGTATGCTTTAATGGCATGCAAACGATCCGGTCGTTCTGGATTTATGAGGACCATTGACATTATGAAGTGCGAGGTCAAAGAACTGGTTTTTACGCTCGGCAAGCGGACCTCTACACTTGTCGGGCGAGGTTGTTTCCCGGCTCGGGCTTTTCGGAATTCTTATCAGAAGCTCCCACTGTCTTCTTCGGAGGTTTCACCGGGCAATCTCGGAGGAAATGTCCTGAATTTCCACAATAGAGACATAGCTGCAATTGTCGTCTCCTGTCGCGTTCTTACTGGGTTAGGGGACCCTTTACGACCCCTATTTGCATAGGTTCTACGTCTTCAACTCCTTTGGTGTGAGTTAGTGGCTTAGTGAATACTCGAGTTTCGAACCTGGAGCGGTCTGCCTTTCTGTTTTGCAGTCTGTGATCCAATTGGACCACTAAATCAATGTACTCTGAACAATCTTGAGGGGGATTCACGACCTGGGCTAGGACGTCTTTGAGTTCGCCACGCAAACCCCTGTGGAAAAGCGTGATCCTCTTGTCCTCGGGCCATCTGGTTTCTACGATTAGTCTATTAAATGACGCAATATAAGCCAGAAGATCCTGATTGCCCTGCCGTAGGGAAAGGAGTTCGTTGTCCAGGGCCTGCCCCTGGGAATGTCTTGCGAAAAGTCTTTCCATATTGGCCTGGAAGGCCTGGAAATTGCGAAGAATCGGGTCATCCTGTGTAACCAGAGGGATCGACCAATCAGCGGCGCTGCCGCTAAGATACGAAAGCACAAAGGCTACTTTAGTCTGATCAGTCGGAAAAGCAGCTGGTCTACAAAGAAAGTGCAATCGGCACTGATTTATGAACACCGCAAACCTCTTAGGGTCACCAGAGAAGCGTTCGGGCGGAGCCAAAGGCACATTTCCGGGCAGATTGATTTGAACAGGATTGGCTGAAGCCGCCGGGGTATAGGTCCCTCCTGAATTAGGTAGAGGGGTTTGCCCCGCTTGTGTTTGTAATAACTGTCTGGCGAGGTCATCAGTTCGTTCTTTGGACATAATCAATTCCCTCCTCAGGGAATTTGTTTCCTGGCGGGCAGCATGTACTTCACCTCTTAATTCCCCTAGTAACTGGGCCAGTTGATCAGTGTCGGAAGTTTCCATAGCGCCTGGGTAGGAGGTTATTGGAGGGCTTCACATTCTGTAACGCTCACCTGATTCCCACGGAGGCGCTGGTCCCAGCTGAACTGTTATAGTCTCTTCAATTGAGAAGCGTAGAGCTCGGATGACTCTCTGGACTGGGCTTCCTCTTATTGACCGTCTGGCTTGCAGGGTAAGGTTTCTGCAGGCGGAAGAAAAAAGGGTTAATGACCGTTTGGCTGGACTTCCTCCTCACTAATCGCCAACTCTCCGAAAGTCCAATGTCCTGGTGAGCTCTCACCTTAGGCGTATAAATGCTGGGCTCTCCATCCTGCTACTTATGCAGGGGTGCGTGGGTTCCAGTTACGTCACTGGAGGTCCTCAAAGTCTTTTGTGGCCTTAGAAGTGGCACAGGTGCTGAGATGCCAAAAGGTGATGCCGCCGTTACTGCACGAGCGGATGCCAGTAGGTATAAAGAGTTTATAGTCTTGAAGAGATGGGCACCTTTAATGAAGTCTTTGCATTGTCTTTTTCAGGTGCCTGGATGCTGAGGGCGTGGTCACTGAGAGTGCGACACGTGCGGTTGTACGTAGGTATGGGAATTTCAATGACACCTCAATAAAGTCCCTTGTTTTCTGTTTTCAGGTCTTGAGATGTTGCGGGCGTTGTTCGTCCGTTGCCGTTGCACGTGTAAAGTACGTGAGTATAATGATCTGTGACCTTATTATAGCACCTCTAACATTGTTCTTTTCTTATTTGCAGGTGTCGGGACCTTGCATGCGTTTTCCCAGTCGCGGATGCATGTGGGGAAACACGTAAGTATTAGGCTTTCTTGCAGTCTTTAATGGCACTTAAATAATGTCTTTTCTTGTTTTCAGGTGCCGGGCTGCTGCGGTTGAAGAGATCGTAATATGCGCACAAAAGCAGGTAAGAAAAGTAAATGCGGCCGCCTTCACCCGATTCCTACTTAACAATGTTCTTTGTCTTTACAGGTGCCGTTAGGCTGCTGAAGAGAAGGCCGCGAAGAATCCGTGAAAGCACAGATGGATCAGGTAAGCGAGCGCGGCTGCGAACGTGTTGCAACTTGCTAACCTTATGTTTCTTTTGCTTGCAGGTTCTGCCGGTGTCTGGATTCCTGGATGGTAAGTATAGTTCTCATGTCTTTCTTCCACAGGTTGCTGAGCTGAAGCTGGAGATGTCACTGGAATGCTGGAGCTGACTCGGTGAGCGTCCTGCTGCAGATGCAGAATAACACGAAGCACGTTTTCCCAATCGGGTGTGGTTTAAATAGTGTTGGAGTGATTGGGTGTCTTCTTCCTCAGCCTCGCCCAGATAAAAGAGTTCCTGTGTTCCAGAGCTAAGGAGTGGCACCAGCCCCACCCAGGTAAAAAAGTAGTCCTAGTTCAGGGAATAGTTCCTCCCAGCAGAAGGCTGGGGACTTCATCCTGTCAGCATTTGCAAAGGTGAGTATGCAGCATGGTCTGCTACAGGTAGGTCCACCCAAGCACCTTTGCAAGAATTATGAGCCCGGCACCCCTGGCGCCGGGACTGAGGTTCCTTATGAGCCTGGCGCCAGAGGCACCAGGACATGGTCCAAACCCCCCAATAGGGGTTTGCTGGAGCCGGGGACGAGGGTCGTGAGCCTGCTTCCGGGGATGCTGGGCTTGACTTGGCTTCTCGGGAGCAGTGCTCATTACAGTTTTCCAAGCTGGATATGATGGATACATATCATCAGATTCATCTTCACAAAGAATCCAGACCACTCACAGTGTTTATCACCCCATTTGGCACATATCAGTTCACAAAGATGCCCTTTGGCTTATCGTCCACAGCCTCAGTGTTTCAGTGCATGATGGACTTACTACTGCGCGACATAGGAAACGTGTCCTACTTCCAGGACTATATATTGGTCTATGTCATGGATGAACACACACATGACGTCACTCTCAAAAAGGTCCTCACCAAACTACAGAATGCCGCAGTCAAGTTGAGGTATGAAAAGTGCGTCTTGAGGGCACAAGAGGTCGAATATCTGGGGTACAAGATTTCTTCCCAGGGTATAAGCCCCAAACAAAACCTGATGCAAGCCATTATCAAGGCTCCTGAGCCAACCAACAAGGAGGAGGTGAGGTTGTTTCTAGGACTTGCAGAATATTACGCCAAGTTTTTCCCCAATTTTTCAGAAATCACGACACTGCTGAGAAGCCTACTAAAAAAAGAGCAGAGTTCACTTGGTCGGAGGTTCATTTTGTACTGGGTTTTTTGGATCGTCTATTGTGTTTATGTTCCAGTGCCCCACAGGCTTTCAGTGCTTTATAAGGGAATAGACTGGGACCCCTCGGTACACATATATAGCCTTTTCCAATAGGAAAACTTCCGACACTTTTGTGTCCTATCTACGTCCTTTTAGGACCTGCTTACGCATGCTCCGTAGGCCGTCCCCGTATGAGAGGCCCGCCCCCGCGGTTCCCCTTCAGATTTCGGCCCCTCCAAAGTAGGAAGGGTTAAATTTATCAATTAAATACATTACATTCCGGGGAGGTTGGCGGGCGCATGTGAATCCATGAAAGATACCAATGCTGGAGAAATGGAGTTACAGGTAAGAAACTATTCCCTTCTCCAGCATTGGATCTTTCATGGATTCACATGCTTAGAATAGATTGTATAGCAGTAACACTTGAGACGGCAGTGAGAATGTAATGTAATATACCCTCACCATACTACACAATGCATATGTACAGTAGGAATAAGTTACCGCATATAACCTTACCCACCTAAAATAAACTGTCATTAAAAAGGTAGACAACAGATTCTCCACAGCGTGGAGCTTACCTTACTGAAACAGATGGCGCAGGACAGCTCTTCCCATCTGCACCTCGACCGCATGCTGCCTGGCAAGGCAGTAGTGGCGGGTAAACGTGTGGGGCACTGACCATGCCGCAGCTTGGCATATGTCCGTCAACGGAATTCCTGCCCATAAAGCTGTTGAGGAGGACATCGATCTTGTAGAATGGGCTCTAGGATGTCCTTGCAGTGGCCTTCCGGCCTTAGAGTGACAAAACGCAATCGTCGATGAGACCCATCGAGCCAATCCTTGTTTAGAGATTGCTTTTCCTCTCTTTGACGGACCATATGCGACGAACAGTTGTCTAGTAGACCTGAATTCCTGTGTACGATGTAGGTAAAATTTCAGAGCCCTCTTAACGTCCAGGGTATGAAGAACTTTTTCTGCTGCCGATGATGATGTGGCGAAGAATGTAGGGAGAACAATGGACGAGTGTTTGTGATACACTGTCGGAACTTTTGGGACGAACATAGGATTAGTTGCCAGGACTACTTTGTCCTTAAAGAATCTTAGGTATGGCGGGTCTACGACCAGCGCTTGCAGTTCCGAGATTCTTCTAGCTGATGTGATAGCAATCAAGAATGCCAACTTCAACGAAATGAATTTTATGTCGGACGTGGCCATAGGCTCAAAAGGCGGTTTCATTAAGCCTGCCAACACTGTGTTGAGACTCCAAGTCGGGGGGAAACGTTTTTCCGGGGGATAAACTCGAAATAAACCCCTCATGAAGTGTTTTACAAGTCTGTCGCTAAATAGAGGAGACGACTGCCTTTTCCTTGTGAACCTCGAGATGGCTGCCAGGTGCACCTTTATTGATGCGAAGGATAATCCCCTCTCCGCCAAGAGGAGCAGGTAAGGTAGAACTTGTTCCAGCGTTACCGACAACGGTTGTAGGCCCTGTTGTCCCCTACACCATTCGCAGAACCTCTGCCACTTATAGGAGTAGGATTTGTTTGTAGAAGGGGCTCTAGCCGCCTGCAGAATTTTTTGACAATCCTCCGAAACGTCTAAAGCACCGAACTCCGAAAAGTCAGGAGCCAGGCTGTAAGGTTGAGACTGTCCGGGTCTTGATGCCACACCGTGCCTTTGTCCCGGGATAGTAGGTTCGGGGCTTTCGGAAACCCTACGGGATGTTCCAGCGACAGGTGAAGCAGGTCGGAGAACCACGGTTGCCTTGGCCAGTATGGTGTCACTAGAATTACCCGGCAATTGTATCTGCATATCCACTGTATTGTCCTCCGTATGAGGGGGAACGGGGGAAAAGCATAGTGGAACATGTCCGTCCATGGGAAGGAGAATGCCTCCCCCCTGGAGCCCTCTTGAGGCCATCTGCTTGCGAATTGCTCGCATTTCTTGTTGTCTTTGGTCGCGAAGGCGTCCAGAGGGGGGTGACCCCATTTCTCGAACACTTTCATCAGGTGAACTGTGTCCATTTCCCACTCGTGTATCTGGGCCATGCTTCTGCTGAGGGAGTCTGCTTGGGAGTTCCTCACTCCTGGAAGGTGATGAGCCACGATGGAAATTTCGTGCTTTAATGCCCAATGCCATGGCTTCTGGGTTTCTATAGAAAGAGTTCTTGATCGCGTCCCTCCTTGTTTCCTCAGATAAAACATGGCCGTTGTATTGTCGGTCAGTATTCGTACTCGCGAGCCCTTGATGTGTGGTAGGAATGCCTTCAAGGCCCATCGTACTGCTCTGAGTTCTAACACATTTATGTGTAGGAGTGACTCCGTTGGAGACCAGCGACCCTGCATTTGGAGAGCATCCATGTGAGCTCCCCATCCGGTTAGGGACGCATCCGTGACTATGGTTCGCTGAAACTCCGGCTCCTGTAGGGGTATGCCGTTGTTCAGATTGTGGAAACTCTGCCAGCACTGAAGGGTCCGAAGCAGCTTGTCGTCGTCGATGGTTATCTTGTCTGACCACGATCCTTGAGCCTGCGTCCATCGGTCCGCGAGGAATTCCTGGACTGGCCTCATGAATAGGCGACAGTTTTCCACCAGATGGATGCAGGATGCCATGGCCCCTAGGACCGAAACGTATTTTCTCACTGAGATCTTGGTGTTTCGCCGTAGTCGGCATGCTTGTTGATTGAGTCTTGAGGTCCTGTTCAGAGAAGGTTTCACTAGCCCTAACTGGGTCTCGAACTGTGCCCCCAGGAATACCAGCGATCTCGATGGCTGCAGAGAGGATTTTTCGAAGTTTATGGTCGAATCCCAGCTGTTGTAGAAGCTGCATGGTGGCTTGTAAACTTGTGTTGGTCGACGCTGGGGAGGATCCCCTTACCAGCCAGTCGTCGAGGTATGGGTATACATGGTGGCCTTGCTTCCTTAGCCAGGCCGCTACTGGAGCCAGGCATTTCGTGAACGTTCTGGGGGAGGTCTTGAGCCCAAAAGGAAGAACCGTGAATTGGTAGTGAGTCCGCCCTATTACAAATCTTAGGAATTTCCTGTGTTTCCGACAGATTGGAATATGGAAATACGCGTCCTGTAAATCCAGGCACGCTAGAAAATCCCCCTCTTGAACGGTGCGGATCACTTCCTGCAGAGTGAGTATCTTGAATTTTAGGCTCTTCAAAGATTTGTTGAGATCGCGTAAGTCTAAAATGGGACGCCATTTGCCGTTCGGCTTTTTTACGACGAAATATCTTGAGTAGACTCCTTGACCTCTCTGTGATGTTGGAACTAATTCTATCATGCCCTTTGCTAACATGAGTGTTACCTCTTGTTGCAGTATCTTCAGATGGGAATGAGCGGTGAACGCAGGTGGTATTTGCAGAGGGCTGTGTTTGAATTGTAGAGAGTGTCCGTTTCTTATAGTATCCAGCACCCATTGATCCGTCGTTATTCGTTCCCATTCGTCGACATATGCTGAAACTCTTCCCCCCAGAACGGTGTGTTGTATGTCACTGCTGATCTTTATTTTGCTTGTCTCTCGACGACGACGGATATGATGGTCTTTTTCTGGAAGTCTGGAAGTTCCGGCAATGGTTTGCCGTTTGGGAGGCACGTCTGTATCCCTGGGAGGGGCGAAGCAGATCTGCCAAAGCATCTGTCTCCAGATGCAGAGAATCTTGAATTACCTGAAGCCCCTCTAAAGGGATGAAAAGACTTGTAGTTTCTGCCACTCTGGAGGGCACCCAATGAACGTGCCGTGTCCGAGTCCTCTTTCATTCCCTTTAGGGCTTCGTCCACCTTCTCACCAAAAAGAAGGTCTCCCTCAAAGGGCATATCTAAAACTTTGTATTGTACTTCTGGCCTGAAGTAGGTACACTTAAGCCATGACTGTCGACGTAATACGACCCCATTATTGACTTGCTTGAATCCTGACTCAGCGAGGTCCACCGCGATGTTTATTGCGTGATTTGAGGCTTCCTCACCTTCTCGGACGAGTAACATTGCTGCCTTCCTATGCTCTTCCGGAAGATGATCAAGCAACGGAGCTAGCCTGTGCCACATCTCCCTATCATATCTGGCAACAATTGCCAGAGAGTTTGCAGCCTTTACTGTGGTCGCTCCCACGGATAGCACTTTTTTGCCAAAGGCATCTTGGCGTCTCGCTTCGTTCTCAGGAGGAGTCGTGCACTTGTGCTGGGCCTTCGCCTTCCTCGCCGCTGCCGCCGACACCACCGAGTCTGGCGTTGGTTGGGAGGATAAACAATTGGGGGTAGACTCTGGAGCCTTAAACTTTTTTTCCAGACGTCCTTTCACTGCCGGCTCTGAAAACGGGTGACGCATTGTCTGCAACCCCTCCTTCCATACATGGTCTAGTATTGGTATCGAGAACACAGACCTCCTTCTCTTACCCATGTGGTCGAACAAAAAACAGTCCTTTTTCTGTTCTTCCTGGGACAAACCAAATTCTTTGCATGCCTTGTCCATCATAGAATGGAATGACGCAATGTCGTCCGGAGGGGACGGGTGAGCTGGGCTTCTAGGGGTTTCCAACTCCACCTCTGACTCCCAGGTTGGATCCCTGGAGGGGGATGATGAGATATCCGACATGGCTCCCCTGTCAGTCTCTGAATCTGGCTGCTCACCTTCCTCTTGTGCCAGTGCTGAGATTGGCGTGCGTAGGTGCGTCGGTTGACGGGACGGGCCCGGCTCGTCAACGGGTGACTGTGGCAGGTTTGCCTGAGGTAGTCTCTGGTCCAACGACTGTAACAACGATTGAAGCGTGGACAGAATTTCCAACGACAAAACAGATTGAGGATTGAGAGGAGGGGCAGATACCGTATAACGGATCCCCTCGTCGACGACTTGTCAGCCACTCGTAGCCCTAGGTCTGCTGGGCCAGCTATTCTCTCATTCTCGTCCTCCGAGGACAGCAACACAGCCTGTTCTTGTAGTAAAGTATCCGGGGGGATCGGATCAAAAACTTCAGGCCTCCAGCCCTCCTGTAGAATCCCCGTCGACGAGGCCATCATCGACGTCGTTGTCGGTGGGGCGGTGGATGCCACCTGTGGCCAGGTGGAGGCCGATGACTGGGCCGCCGTCGACGACGGTGACTTAGCAGGTGGTTTTGGCAGTCCCGCCTTTTCCACACTTGGCTTGCTTTTACTCGACTCTCGACTCGTGGTCGATCTATGATGATCGCCCGAGGAGGATTTCCTTTCCTTTGATGAAGATGATTTCTTTGACGAGGAGTCTCTAGTTGAGTGACTTCCAGACGACTCTTTTTCCGTCGGTCGAGATTTCTTCGCCGGTGGTTCCGACGAGGTAGCGCGGCGTGATGTTTTTGCCGATTGTGTGGAGCCTACCTCCGAAGGGGGGTGTGCCCCCGCTCCATCATTCAGCCATGCCACCAGTCGTCGACTGCGGTCTTTGAGGGTTTTTTGAGAAAACCCTTTGCATATGTCGCAGTTATCCGCCGAATGATGAGGGTGGAGGCAATATATACAATCCATATGTCCGTCCCCCTCGTAAACTTTTTTCAAGCCGCACGTCGCGCATGGGCGGAACAGCGCTTTTCCTGACACGGAGGACATTTTCTGTACTCAAATTCCAGTAATGCAACCTTGTACAAAATAGTAAGACAACGCGAGGAGATCCCACTACTTTGAAGACGGTTGAAATCTGAAGGGGAACTGCGGGGGCGGGCCTCTTATACGGGGACGGCCTACGGAGCATGCGTAAGCGGGTCCTAAAAGGACGTAGATAGGACACAAAAGTGTCGGAAGTTTTCCTATTGGAAAAGGCTATATATGTGTACCGAGGGGTCCCAGTCTGACGACGGGGAATATTCTAAGCATGTGAATCCATGAAAGATCCAATGCTGGAGAAATATATAAATAAGTAAGTAAGAAGGCTCTAGAGAACATAAAGGGGCGGATAGTGGAAGTACCATACCTACAGCCGTTCAATCCAGCGTGGGATACAGTTATCACCACGGATGCCAGTGCGTGTGGTTTAGGTGCCATACTCACTCAGAAGATAGGGGATACTGAACATGTAGTGGCATTTGCGTCTAAAGCCCTGTCCGCGGCTGAGAACAATTACTCCACAGTGGAGAAAGAGATGTTAGCCTGCGCATGGGCTGTTGAGCATTTCAGAACTTATGTTCGGGGCACTAAGTTCAAACTGGTCACCGACCATAAGCCCCTCCGTCATATGATCAGTCCATGGGGGATAAAGTCATCAACACCCCGGTTGGCACGCATTGCGGCCAAACCTAAGGAATACACATTCGAAATAACCCACATAGCCGGTTGGAGAAATGCCCAGGCGGACTGCATGTGAAGGTTACCTGGAAACAAAGAGACAGCCAATGCGTTTCTGTAAGATGAATGCATAGTAGCGTCCATTCAAGACTTCAGGGGTCCAGAATTTCTAGAGTTGAGTGAAGGACACTGGAATATGGAGGATGGTAAAGACACCATCATGGTGACACTTAGAGAATGGGTCAGGAGCGGATGGCCAGAAGAACGGGCCATACCGGAAGGCATGAGGCCGTATTGGAAAGTGGAGGAAGAAATCTCAGAGGTGGAAGGAATCCTCATCAAGTAATACTGCCAGTGGGAATGGGAATAGCCATCCTGTGCAGGGCCCACTCAGGGCATTTAGGAAACACCATGACACGGCGATGGGCGAGATAGGTGTACCGGTGGCCTACCATGGACCAGGAAATATGCTCCATGATTGAGAGATGCCACGATTTTCTCAACAGTGACAAATGCTTGAAGACCAGACAAGCCCCGTTGATTCCCACAGAGATCACAGAAGCGGTGTGGCACAAAGTGGGATTGGATTTCATAGGACCATTGGAAGCAATGGCTCCCGAGCATCAGTATGGCATAGTGATGGTAGACTACCTGTCAAAATGGGTAGAAGCAGAGTTTGGCCCCCAACATTACTACAGCCACTGTCATAGAGGTCCACACATCCATTTTTCAGAGGGAAGGTCTCCCCAAAGACTTAGTCACGGACAATGGAGTACTCCTAGTATCACGGGAAATGGGGTCATTCCTGCACAAACATAACATAAATCAGAGGAAGGCTGTGCTGTACCATCTCCAGGCAAATGGACTAGTGGAGAGGGCAAATAGGTTCATCCAGTTAGCAACGCTTCTGGTATAGATCCCCTCAAAACAGTCACGGAGGCCAAGGTGGCCCACAGATTAACCCCCAACGGCATCACCCAACTGTCACTGTTTCAAATGCTGAGGGGGAGGAGAGCAGCATCCACACTGGTACCATTGTGGTTCACCAGACTAAAAGAAGATAATGAAGTAGACATGGCAGAAGTAGTGTGGAAGTTAGAAAACAGCAAAACACACATGAAAAGATGGAGTGATAAGAGAAGAAGGACCTAAGGTCGTGAAGTCAAAGAAGGCGACTGGATCAAAATACGCCTACCGTGTAAATACCAAACGACAGGTTCAAAGTTCAGCCAACCCATAAAAGTCATCCACAGAGGGACGAATCACACTCGCAGAGAGGATGGGTGGTCGTGGAACATGGAGCGTGTGGCAATGTTTGAGAAGCATCGTGCAACGGAAAGAACTCAAGAGGAAAGCTGTTACTCACCGGCCGGCGAGGGCTTCAGGCAAGCGACCAGGAGAGAAGTACTGGATGTTGATTGAAGAGCTCGAGATGGAGCCTCCACCTGAGCCTCCTCTCTGTTGAGGGAATAAGCTCTTTTTGATGATATGACCCTCAGCTGTACTGAATTACCAACTGAGAGACTGATCACCCAAAAGAGCGGGGAGAACACACCGCCACGGACCCAGCTAAAAAGAAAAGGACAATTGGTAAATACTTGGAAAAAAGCAAAGATCATCCAAAAGAAGAAGAAGACCTCTCAGAAGCAGAAAGTACCTGGGTCACCCGCTCCTCTTATCTTTGAAAAGGAACAGAATTGGAATTTCCCTGTAAGTACAGAAAAGAAATTAACTACTATTTTGGATTCGGGTAAGAAATGAATAGATTCAGATAGGAATAGAATTGAAGGAAGTCTTACCAGAAGAATTGGACAGGAGTTGAAATAACCTTAACTAGAACAACGGAGGTACAAAACAATAAACAGGAAGGATAGTAGGGAAGCTATACCCAGGCGGCACGAGGGGCGCACTAGATACGGGTAGGTGCACAATATTCAGCAAAGCGTCCCTGTGTGCACTTGAGGATGTAAATCCACAAAAGAAACTGGAGTGGTACAATACACAGTACTTGAAGTCAACTGGGAAGAAAGGCGGTGGTAAATATTTTAGGACAGAAGGAAGGCAATCCAGTAAGCAGGCAGCAAAATCTGTAGAACAGGCAAAGGTCCGGTACACAGGTAAACAGTTCAGGATCAGGAAATAAGCAAACCGTAGAACAGGCAAAGGTCCGGTACACAGGTAAACAGTTCAGGATCAGGAAATGAGCAAACCGTAGAACAGGCAAAGGTCCGGTACACAGGAAGTCAAGTAATTGAGAATTCTCAGGAATGGATACACAGGAAGGTTGGAAGGCACAGAAGACGAAACTTCAGATGCCGGTTGCAACTTTAATCAGAAGCAGCGTCCTTACCGCTGCAGAGCCTAATATACTAAGGAGGCGGAGCGTCGTAATCCCGTCAGAGCTCACGTTCCGCATAGTCGGAACTACACGCAAATTTAGGTTTCTTGGGAGTTGTAGGCAAAGGCTAATTTGTTGATACCTTTGATGTTGTTGAGCCCAACCTCCAGGGTAACCACCAACGAGAGAAGTAAAGGGCTGAAAAACGCCAGATATTGTGGCAAAGCGTCACAACTTTAGTTTGTGTCACCGGGCGCGAAGAAGAGGAGCGCGGGTCACTCAGACCCCGATGTGTGACAGCATCCACCCCCAAAGGCAGCACCAACCCCTTGCGGGCATGAAATCGGCGCAGAAGCAACGGAGCTCGTATGTTCACCAACGGTTCCCAGGATCTATCCTCCGGGCCGTATCCCTTCCAATCGACGAGGTAGTACGGACGACCCCTGCGCAGTTGGAAATCCAGGATATCCGTCACCTCGTATTCGACATCGCCATCCACCCTAATCGGAGGAGGACGAGCAGGAAAACGAGTAGAAGGTGGACAAGGCTTGACCAAGGAAACATGAAAAACCGGATGCCCTTTCCAAGAAGAAGGTAAAGAGAGCCAGACCGCAGCTGGACTGATCACTTCAGTGATGGCGTATGGACCCACGAACTTGGGAAGAAGCAAGCGTTTTCCAGGGATCTTCAAGTTACGAGTGGACAACCAAACTTTTGTACCCACTTCATAACTAGGAGCAGGAATCCTACGCTAATCTGCATACTTTTTTGCCTTAACCTAAGCATGGAGGAGATGTTCCAGAACAGATTTACAAACAGATCTGAGATCCCGAATACAAGCTTGTGCAGCCGGGTTGTCAATAGGGAGTGTAGGATCCAGGGGCAGAGACCGAGGATAGTAGCCATACAAAGCAAAGAAAGGAGAAACACCAGAAGCCGAATGTCGCGAGTTGTTATAGGCGAATTCGGCGGCTGGCAACATCGCCAACCATGATGACTGGAAATGAAGACAAAGACAACGTAGGTATTGTTCAAGAGTTGCATTGAGCCTTTCGGTTTGTCCATCCGTCTGCGGGTGATAGGCCGAACTGAACCTGTCATCAACACCAAGGGACGATGTCAATGCCCTCCAGAAGCGGGACGTAAACTGAGGACCTCGGTCCGAAACAACAATGGAAGGAAGCCCAAAGAATCGAAAAACCTGTTTCAAAAACATGGAGGCCAATATAGGAGCAGAAGGCAGCCCGGAACAAGGAATGAAGAGTGCCATTTTAGTGAAATAATCAATGACAACCCAAATTGTATCAAAGCCATCCACAGACGACAGGTCGACTATAAAATCCATAGAGACCATGTACCATGGTTTATGTGGCACTGGAAGAGGCTGCAATAAACCCACAGGTTTAGATCTAGAGATTTTAGACTGAGAACATACTGAACAGGAAGCCAAGTAATCAATTACGTCGCTTGACATGGAAGGCCACCAAGCCCAACGGCACAAAGAATCAAGAGTCTTTTGTTGTCCCGGATGAGCCGCCATAAGCGAATCATGAGACCAAGCAAGTGCACGTAAACGCGCATCACCAGGAGGTAAAAACAATCTGCCCTGGATGTAAGGCAGACCTTGCACTATATCGAGGTTGAGATCCTCACAGTCCCTTGCGTGTGAAGAAACCCACTCAGAGATCAGGGAGCGTAGTGGAGGTTGAGGAGTGCAACCACAGACCACTCTACAAGGTAGCAAGAGAGAGTGGTCGTTAGTTTTACCACCAGAATTAGAAGACAAACATGACAAAGCGTCAGCACAGGTATTGAATCGGGCTGGCCGATAAGTAATGGTGAAGTTAAACTGTGAAAAGAAGAGGTGCCAGCGAGCCTGTCTAGCAGTAAGACATTTCATGGACTTAAACGCAAGAAGACTCAGATGGTCTGAAAAGACTGTGACAGGATGACGCACACCCAGCAAATGATGTCTCCATTCTGAAAAGGCATCCTTGATGGCCAACAACTCTCTTTCTGTGATAGGGTAGTTTTGTTCATATTGAGTCAACTTCTGTGAATGAAAAGCGACAGGATGTATTTCACCTGAATCGGGACAACGCTGAGACAGTACTGCTCCAATGGCGGAACCTGAGGCATCAGCCTCCACTAGATATGGTAAGAGCGGATTTGGATGTTGCAGTACTGGAGCAGTCGAGAAGGCGGCTTTCAAAGCTTCAAAGGACTGTTGCGCCTCTGGACTCCATTGGAAGGCCCGTTTAGAACTGGTCAATGCTGTTAAAGGAGCTGAAATGGACGAAAACGAATGAATGAATCGTCTGTAAAAATTTGAAAAACCCAAAAAGGATTGTAATGCCTTGGTGTTAGTAGGCACAGGCCATTCGAGAACTGCTCTGACTTTAGAACGGCTCATTCTAATGCCGTGATTAGTAAGATCGTACCCTAAGAACTCTACTTCAGTAGAATTGAAGACGCATTTTTCAGCTTCAACAAATAAATGATTGTCTCGTAATCTCTGAAGCACGAGACGCACATGGTCAATGTGTTCCTCCATTGAGGAAGAGTACATCAAAATATCGTCTAGGTAGACAATGACAAACTGGTCCAAATAGTCATGAAAAATATCATTCATGAATGCTTGGAAGGTAGCAGGCGCATTACATAGCCCAAAGGGCATCACCAGGTACTCAAACAGTCCATACCGGGTCTTGAAGGCTATTTTCCACTCATCCCCCTCTCGTATTTGAACAAGGTTATAAGCACCACGAAGGTCTAATTTAGTGAAAATTGCCGAAGAACCAAGCTGATCTAAAAGAACAGATATCAGCGGAAGAGGGTATTGATTTTTTACAGTTATAGCGTTCAAGGCCCTGTAATCAATGCACGGCCGAAGATCGCCTTCTTTCTTAGGGACAAAAAAGAGGGGAGATGCTGCAGGAGACTTAGATGGTCTGATGAACCCAGTGATCAAGGCCTTGTCAATATATTCCTTAAGTACTTTGTCTTCAGGCATTGTAAGCGAATACACCCTTCCTGCTGGTATCTTAGCCCCTGGCACTACATCAATAGGGCAATCTTAGGGTCTGTGTGGGGGCAGAACATCTGCGCCCCCTTTGTCAAAGACGTCCCGAAAATCACTGTATTCTGATGGAACATGAACTTCCTTGGTAGAGGTAATAGCACCGATACATGCATTGGAAGCTGCCAATGCCTGACAAGAAGACACCAGACACACATTTGAGTCCGGAAAACATTTTTCATTACAGAGCGAGGAAGGAAATTGGACGGTTTTTTCAGCCCAATCAATGGCCGGGTTGTGCTAACTTAACCAAGGAACTCCCAGGATGACCCGAAATTGTGGTGCTTTCATCAAATCGAAGGAGATAGTTTCCACATGTCCGTCTTCTGTTTGCATACAAACAAGGGACGTGTTTTGGGTTACCATTCCAGAAACCAGAAAAGTGCCGTCTACTGCGTGGACCGCCTCTGGTTGGGCCTTATCCAATATAGGAACCTTGTGATTGTCGGCGTAATCATAGTCCATGTAATTCCCTTTTGCCCCAGAATCGATGATAGCCAGAGATGAAAAGGAAGTGTCAGCAGTTGCAGTAAATACTACCGGCAAGGTGACAGGGGCGGAGGCAGTACCATGAGAGTCCAAAGATAAGATTCCCGGCATAGGGACTCTGTCTATCGCCGGGATTTGGCGTTTCCCGCCTTCTTGTTGGGTTTCTTTGTACAGTCTTTCAGCTGGTGATCTGCCGAGCCGCAATACATACATAGATTGTGAGAACATCGATACTCACGTTGTGTAGGGGGTAGAGGGCCCGGCACTGCCCCCACTTGCATTGGCTCTGGAGCGGAAGATTGTGTTGGTACAGGGTCAACCGTGGGCGTTAAATTTATTTGTGGCTTACGCTCCACCTTTCTTTCAGCCCTTCTGGCATCTATCTGCAACACTAAATCTAAGAGTTCCCCAAAAACAGTAGGAACCACGGGGACAGTGGCTAGGATGTCTTTTAATTCTTCAGACAGCCCTTTATAGAATACTGCCGACTTCTTCTCCTCAGGCCAATCTGTTTCAGCCGCCAATTGGTTGAAACGAGTAAGATAAGTAAACAGAGAGGAAGTGCCCTGGCGTAGATTCAAGAATTCCAGGTCTGTGGCCTGTGATTTGTAGCGGGTATCAAAGACCCTGTTCATGGCTGTGATAAGAGCGTCACAGTCGTATAGAACGTAACTGTTAGATTCGAGTAGAGGATTAGCCCAAGCGGCTGCCGTTCCCCCAAGATGAGAGAGAATAAAAGCCGCCTTTGTCGTGGAATTGGGGAAAGCAGTTGGGCGGCAAAGAAAATGTAATTTACACTGATTAATGAAAGTACGGTATTGTTTTGGATCACCTGTGAAACGCTCCGGAGGGGCCAGCGGGAATTGTGTAGCCATGAGCACAGGATATGCGGAAAACCCAGAGGCGGCAGCCGTAGAGGTGCCAGAACTTGAAGCCGTAGCACCGGAGGAATCTATGCCCAGAGTTTGAGGAGTTGGAAATCTCTGCAAACTATCAATCCTGTGATGCAATGCATCATGCGCTGCCGTCATATCAGTTCAAAGTTCGGACACCAAGCGAACCAAAGCGTTCAGAGGGTCCGTCTCATCCATGGCTTCTGATTTTGTTACTCACCGGCCGGCGAGTGCTTCAGGCAAGCGACCAGGAGAGAAGTACTGGATGTTGATTGAAGAGCTCGAGATGGAGCCTCCACCTAAGCCTCCTCTCTGTTGAGGCAATAAGCTCTTTTTGATGATATGACCCTCAGCTGTACTGAATTACCAACTGAGAGACTGATCACCCAAAAGAGCGGGGAGAACACACCGCCACGGACCCAGCTAAAAAGAAAAGGACAATTGGTAAATACTTGGAAAAAAGCAAAGATCATCCAAAAGAAGAAAACCTCTCAGAAGCAGAAAGTACCTGGGTCACCCGCTCCCCTTATCTTTGAAAAGGAACAGAATTGGAATTTCCCTGTAAGTACAGAAAAGAAATTAACTACTATTTTGGATTTGGGTAAGAAATGAATAGATTCAGATAGGAATAGAATTGAAGGAAGTCTTACCAGAAGAATTGGACAGGAGTTGAAATAACCTAAACTAGAACAACAGAGGTACAAAACAATAAACAGGAAGGTTAGTAGGGAAGCTATACCCGGGCGGCACGAGGGGCGCACTAGATACGGGTAGGTGCACAATATTCAGCAAAGTGTCCCTGTGTGCACTTGAGGACGTAAATCCACAAAAGAAACTGGAGTGGTACAATACACAGTACTTGAAGTCAACTGGGAAGAAAGGCGGTGGTAAATATTTTAGGACAGAAGGAAGGCAATTCAGTAAGCAGGCAGCAAAATCTGTAGGACAGGCAACGGTCCGGTACACAGGTAAACAGTTCAGGATCAGGAAATGAGAAAACCGTAGAACAGGCAAAGGTCCGCTACACAGGTAAACAGTTCAGGATCAGGAAATGAGCAAACCGTAAAACAGGCAAAGGTCCGGTACACAGGAAGTCAAGTAATTGAGAATCCTCAGGAATGGATACACAGGAAGGTTGGAAGGCACAGAAGACGAAACTTTGGATGCCGGTTGCAACTTTAATCAGAAGCAGCGTCCTTACCGCTGCAGAGCCTAATATACTCAGGAGGCGGAGCGCCGTAATCCCGTCAGAGCTCACGTTCCGCATAGTCGGAACTACACGCAAATTTAGGTTTCCTGGGAGTTGTAGGCAAAGGCTAATTTGTTGATACCTTTTGATGTTGTTGAGCCCAACCTCCAGGGTAACCGCCAACCAGAGAAGGGGCTGAAAAATGACAGATATTGTGGCGAAGCGTCACAACTTTAGTTTGTGTCACCGGGCACGAAGAAGAGGAGCGCGGGTCACTCAGACCCCGATGTGTGACAAAAGCACCCCTTGTAAAAGCCCCGACAGAGATGTCATCAGAAAGCGAGAACTAGAAACATCAGCGAGAGAAATCACAGACAGAGAGACAGAAAGAGAGGTGTCGGAAACATCCCAAGAAGCGAGTCAAGCACAGGACGCTGGTGGTAGGAAGGAAGATTGTCTGAAAAGAGAGCACAGAAGACCGGTGAAGTATGATGACTTTGTAATGGAATAAACTTTTCTTGGTTATCAAATGGAGGTGTGCAGGGACCTCGCGAAACACGCAACCACGTAGTCTCGCGAGAGTTTGGGCGCGACCCGAGGTGAGCCACGACAAGCGCAAGAGACTCATCCTAAAGGCACCAGAGATCCGGAGCAGGTCGAGCGCCCGGTGCTCCTCCTAACAGAAACTTAAGACTGTCTTGGTATCACAGGGCAACCCAGGACACTGTTGTCCAGCACCATTTTACCTTCCTAGTTTATGAGCATTCAAGGACCCTGTTCAGTGTTAACTGCATGTTAATAAAGTTGTCAACTTCAGCTGGCTGATTCCTTACTATTACACTACATCCGTTTAATGTTATTGGGCCGAAGGTGAACAGAACTGTTTCTTATTGTCTGTGATAGCCGATGTGTTTTTATTCACCTGGTGTGATTTTTGCATAGCTTTACATGACTTCTGTGAGGTACAAGATTATTACTGTATAAATGCACTGACGTGATTGATGGCATTTCAGATTATTTCATTCGGTGTGTCAGATGTACCAATTAAATATCATTTGTTTGAAGAAACCTTCTCTTTAATTCTGCATTTGCAGTCACGGATTGGGCTTATAGACACTGCTGATGTGCCAGGCTTTAAATTACTTGCTTTACATATGACCTCTGACCTTCTGGAACTGCCGGTCGGGCGATGGGAAGCCCATTTCCACTGACAGTTTAGGAGTCATTAAAGGAAGGTTAATCGAGGACACGGAAGCAAGGACAGCTCCCAGCAAGGAGATGACAATCTATGCAGAAAACAGGGAGGGAGCCTGTGAGGCGCTAATTATCAGGCCGGGCTGCTACAGTATGTGAACCCATTAGCGAGGCTGGATGTGCTGCTGGGTGTACATTTCTGAGCCTGGGGGATGGTAAAACAGACCTTCTGTACCTCGCCCTGACCACCTAGAACTCCACCAAAAACACTGAACCAGAAAGCAAGGGGTCTTTGCTTCAATATTTGCATGAGGTGCTAGGTTGAGGAGCACATTCGCTTCTGGTTTAGAGTGGATTTTTCACGACCTTTTCTTTCACCTCAGCTGAAGACATTGACCTGTATACCCAGTCTATGCCACTGCATATCTTCTGGAATTTCCAAAAGATGATTCCTAAATGGATTACGTTTTACTTAATCTAGACATTGGGTCTCGTAAATCAGCAGTAAATTCACTTATTAACCGCCAAAATCAATTACCATTACGGCAAGTCGGCATTGCGAGTGATGGCACAGCGGTTTAGTTCCTATTTTTCCATGGGGATTTTTGCCAGATTTACCACGAAAAGTAATTCTGTGCAGTAAATCGGGTGGTTTTTGGCAGTATCCACCTTATGTCAAAACCCATAATACAGTGTGGTAATCTGGCGATAACAGAATTACTGACATTTTACCACCACTTTCTGCAGCACTGCTATACTCATAATGAGGCCTCACTGGTGTACAATCGTAACACCACAACCAAATGTATTATAAAACTGCTTCTATTATTCCTCCCACAGTTCTCTCCCCTCTTCCACATGCTTCTCGCACATTTCTTTGCCTGGATCTACGTAACTTTAACACTTCATTATTTTACTCTACTATTTCTTCCTCATTCCTACATGAACTTGCTTCTTCTGCGAATTCTGCTTTCGCCTTCTCCTCAGCCATTTCTGCCACTCTTGACCCTCTTCTCTGTTCATTCCTATGCACAACCCCCCCCCCCGCCCTCAACCCTTGATGACACCCTAACTTCGTTCACTATGACAATTTCTTTGCGGTGCTGAAAGCCGCTGGCGAAAGTCACAGTTCCCTGCAAACCAGTCTCTTAGTTCACACATTCATACTACTTACAATACTGCTCTCCTTACAGTCAAACAACAATACTATACCAATCTTTTGGACTTCTTTGTCTCCTCTCCCTCGCTGTGTCTTCCAGACTTTATCTCGTATTCTTTCCACCACCTTCCTGATCCAGCCACCACTACTTCTCTCTCGGCATCTAACTTGGCAACTTATTTTTCTACCAAAGTTGATCTCCTCTGCTCTTCTATCTCTGCCTCTCCTACTCCTCCAGCTCCTACTTCGTCTCTAACCTTGTCTCGCTCGCTCTCTTCTTTCCTTCCTATTAATGATTGCTGATGCTGATATGGCTGTCTTTCCTTCTAAGGCCCATTCCACCTCTGCCTCCACTGACACACTCCCCTCTGTCTTAATTCCTAAGGTTTAATCTCTTCTTCTTCCTTATCTCGCCTCCCTCCTTAATGCCTCTCTCCAATCTTCTGATGTTCCTTCTATTTCCAAGGATGCCATGATTCTTCCAATTCTTAAAAAAAACTCACTTGACCCCTCTCTTCTCTCTAATTTGAGACCTATCTCTCTCCTTCCCTATCTCTCAGAGGCTCTTAGAGCGCATTGGGCCTCATTCCGAGTACGGCGCTAACCAATGGCGCTATTAACGCCTTGGTTGACGCCGTACCCGGACCGGCAGCGCCTTGGTGGATGGCGGAATCACCACCCCATTCCAAGGTTGGCGGGGCGGTAATTCCCCATTCACCAAGGCTCTTCCCCATTCCCAAATGAGCCCCCATAGGGCTCAATGGGAATGGGGAAGATGCAAATAACGGCGACCGTTCATTATGGTCACCGTTATTGGCTTGGAGGCCCCTTTGCGCCCTCGACTTTAACACCTGCTCAAAGCAGGCGTTAAGGGCGAGGGCGCAGAGGGAACTCGGAGTATGGCGGTAAGGGATTACCGCCACCAGTCTCGTTACCGGTGGCCGCTATCCCTTACCGCCATACTCGGAATGAGGCCCATTGTCTATTCTCAGGTTTCGTCACATATTAACTATAACTCCCGCCTTCCACTTTACAAATCTGGCTTTTGACCCTGTCACTTCACAGAGACCATTCTTCTTTCTGTCACTAACTCTCTTCTCTCAGCTTGCTACTCTCAACACTCTCCCCTACTGGCACTTTTAGATCTATCGGCTGCATTTGACACAGTCGAACACTCTCTTCTGCTTCTCTCTCTTCACTCTCTTGGATTTAAAAACTCTGTTCTTCAGTAGTTCCGCTCATCTCTTTCTAACGGTATTTACTCTGTTTCTTGGGCAGGTGAATCCTCACCTAACATTCCTCTTCGTTACAGAGTGCCCCAAGGCTCGGTCTTGGGCCTCCACTTGTTCTCTCTCTATATATGATCCCCCTTGCTTCTATAATCTCTTCTTTCGGTCTTCACATCACTTTTACACAGACAACACTCAACTATTCTTATCTTTCTCTGCTTTCACTCCTTCCATTCCTTCCTATCTCTTCTCCTCTCCCTCGTTCCTGACATTTCCACCTCTTTAGCATTCGCAAAGCCAGACCGTTTATTTCTTTCCTTCCTCTAAGCTTCTTGTATCTTCTCTTATCTTCTCTCGTCTTTTCTATTGCTCCACCCTTCTCCTTGGTCTCCCTATATGTCATCTATCCACACTGCGCTCTGGCTATTTTTCTTCTATTTGTCTACTTTTTTCTCTCTCCTCGTGACTCTTGCTCCTTCTTTTGCTTCTCTATGTTGGCTTCCTTTCCATTCTCATCTGCTTTTTAAATTTCCCTGTTTAGTCTTCAAATCTCTTCACAACTTGGCCCTGCCCTATCTCTCTGTGCTTGTATCTTTTAACTCTCCAGCTCGCTCATTACGTTCTGAGTCTCAGTTTCTTCTTAATATCACTCCTCCTGTTTCTGCTCTTTTTCCCTTCTGGCCCATTTTCACTGGAACACTCTTCCTCTCTCTTCCCTCTATCTCTCTCTTACTCTATATTTCATTCATGTTTGAAGAATTATCTTCTCTCTTTAATTCCATTCACCTTTTTCATTGTCATTTGTACCGTTTTATATCTTTTTGTACAGTGAGTTGGCATACAGTGTTATGAAAAATCAAAATCAATACAAATACAAATACTCTTACTTTGTATTTTTTGTGTATGTGGGATTTATAAAGCGCAAACCTGGCCAGAAAGCAACAGAGCGCTGTGCAAAGCACATGCAGTCAGGTGGTTACAAGTATGGCGCCGGTGTCGTAGACAGTGCTGAAATGGGTAGTGGGATGTGGGGAGGACGATCCCTGGAGGTGCAGAAGTGGGGTTGAATGGAACAATCAGAAGTTAATAATGTGTTAAAAATATACCAAAAGGGCGAGCACACGTTTATAGGATGTTATTGATTAATTAGATTCCACTTTCCATCACATACTCTTGGAAATAGATAAATAAACGTGAACCAACCCCATGGAAACACATCAACATATTTGTTCTTGTTATTGCTTTAGCAGAAAATATTTAGAGAGATACACTTGCATTTACAAACCCGAGTGTGGCACAGCATTTTCAAAGTACATGGGGCTGCATCACAAATACGGCAGTAAGTGGAAAAAGTGGCGGAAACATAATTATCGACTTTTTTACCATTATGCTGAATGAAGCGTTCCTGAAAATGAATGCCAATTCTGCTGGAGAAATTACTACCGGCAGAATTTCTGCTGAAATCTGGCAGAATAAAAATGTTAATTCCACTGTCTTCAAATTGGAAATACTGCCGAAATACTGACAAAATGGGCAGTAATTCCCCTGAGAAATGTATGCAGATGAGGAGAATGAACCCACAGGTGCACCCAATAGACTCACACAGGTTATCTAAGGACCTCATCTTCCCCAAATTCACTTCGAAGCACAATGCAGCCCATGGGAGTTGCCAACTTTGACATCCAGGGACTCCTACACTACATTGACCTACAGAGGATAGCACAGCAGCAGCACCAAAGGAACCCACCAGGACCTAGGCAGAGGAGGCACGTGGCAAGGAAGGCACCCATTTCCAGAGTCAGACCATCACTCTGGGACTGACAGATGCACAGTTGATAACACTGTACAACCTCAACTGGAAAACCATTGAAAACCTCTTCACTCTTACAGCCTGACGCTGAGAGTGCCATCAATATACGAACAGCCATACCACCACTACTGAAGCTGGTATCAGTCCTGCACTTTTGTGACACAGGCACATATTAGCACACCATTGGCATGCTGCATTTTCTAAAGTTATGGGACAAGTGATGGATGCACTACTGAAACATGTGCAACAGTACATCTCTCTGGCCAGCACCCGTTCGGAAGTGCATACCACTAAGGACAGATTCTAAACCACTGGCACTTCCCCAATGTCATATCAGCTTTGGACTGCACACATGTGGCATTGGTGGCACCCCAAGCATCAGGGCATTTTGTTTCAAAATAGGAAACAGTACCATTCCTTTAATGTGCAACGTACATGCGACGCAGACCTCGCTGTGACCGACTGCTATACCCGTTTCCCTGGTTCAAGTCATGGTGCCATCGTACTATGGAGCAGAACCCCTGCCTGCATACATGGAGACCCATAGAGGACAGCACACTTGGATCTGGGTATGTATCCACAAAGGTCAATGTTGCATTGAATGTGGTTGGGGGATGCCAAAGATACACCATGCACATTTACCACAAAAAATCCTGGTACATGATCCACATGGCCTCACAAACATTCCATGCCATGCCATGCCCCCTTCCCACTAAAGCAGACAGGTTGAAGGAACCACAAGTCCCAGAATGCATAGGACACCATAACTGAAAAAGCTTTTTAGTGGTAGAACAGCCCCTCTCCTACCACTCAGATTTGATTAAGTGCCCAGGTGGCCAGCGATGGAAGCAGAAAGGAAATATCCCCACCATTCCCAGCAGCAAAACAACTGTCCGAAGAAATACAATACACTACCACAGGCACATATCAAAAACACCACAATGACCAATAAAATGGCAGCACAGGCTGCAATAAGCCAAGTACCCATTGGGATCTGAAGGGACGACTGAGGAATGCAGACTATGTGGGTATATACATATGCTGCAGAGCAGGATGGGCACATGTTTTTGTGCATTGTCAAATGCAAGGGAATCGCACCACAATGGCACTAGTGTGTACTTAAATGACTGCATGAAAGGGAAAACCATGCACCACTTAGGACGGGGAATGATACAACCATTACCTATGTGTAAGTGACCCAGTCTCATTCCATTAGCAGGTGACTTTTACTTATAATGCAAACTCCATTTATTAAGTAAGTGACACCCATGTCTCCCCTCCACCCTCTACCCTCACACCCCAACACCCGTGTTATGTTATGTTATTGTGATTTATACCACGCAAAGCTGCCATTTTACTGGTCTCCAGGCGCTCTGGCGGATCTGAAAAGGAAAGAGGCTTAGGAGGGTTTAGTTAGTGGGATTGAGAGAGAAAAGCACAAGAGAGTTTTCATGTGCTGTAGCTTCAGTAAAAAAAAGCAGACACTGTGTGCTGGTTTGTTTTTAATTGGTAGACGTTATGTGTTGTTTGGTGCATGCATGAGTGCGTATGGGATGGTTTGTGTGTGATTGGTTTAGTTTCCTGTAGGGTGCTGTGGAATGAGTATAGTTTGTGGTGGTCTAAGGTTTTTTTCTCTGCAGCAGAGTTATCAGTGGGAGTTGTTCAAGTCTGTGGCCTGTGATTTGTAGCGGGTATCAAAGACCCTGTTCATGGCTGTGATAAGAGCGTCACAGCCATAAGAATTGAGGATGAGTATGTGAGAGGTTTTAGTAGGCTTAGTGGGAGTCATCCTTATGTGTGAGGTCTTGCTGATCCATCGAGTTAATATTATTCTGTGGTGATTTGCAGTAGAATGTTTTATTTCTTTGGGTGGCCCTTTTTGGTTTAGCAGGTTTCAGTTGTTTTTGGTGTTTCTATTGTGATGTGCTGTCAGTTTCCCTTCGAAGATGTTTCCTATTTAGCTCAGTGAGCTAAAGAGCCATGGTTTTAACCATTTTCTGAACTTTAGGTGATCTTCTGTTAGAATTTCCTTTAGGAGTGAATTACAAAGTCTTGCTGCTATGCAGAAGAATGCTGTTCCCCCAAATGTCTGCTTTGAGAATTGTTTTTTATTTGAAGCAAATGTTGTTGCTAGACCTTAGTGTTCGGTTTGGTTTGTAGATGGTAATGTTTCCCTTGTTTGAATTTTGCTCCTTGGTCGTGGATTCCTCTTAGTTTTATTCTGAGTGTTTTGAAAAAAATGTGTTTCATGACCGGTAGCCAATGTAGGGTTGTCGGTGCTGGTGGGATGTGTTCTCCCTTAGCGAGTCTGAGGTGTAGTCTTGCTGCTGCAATCTGTGTTCATTATAGATTTTTGATAAGGTAGTGTGGCATTCCGAGATAGATGCTGTTGGCATAGTCTATTCTTGACATGACGAGAGAAATGACGGCAAGTGTTCTATGTGGGAAGGTGAAAAGAGGAGTATCCATTTGATTGTGTGTAGCTGGAAGAAGCATTTCTTTACTACTGCGTCGACTTGCAGTTTGAGTGTTAAGTAATTGTGCATTAACATCCCGAGAATTTTTTACCACTTTGGATGGTTCTGGTCGGTTTCCCAGTTCAGAAGGCCATGGTATGTGGCGATGGTCCGGCAGGTCATTGGGCGCGATCATGATTTCGGTTTTGTACAGGTTGAGTTTAAGGCTGTTGGCACTCATCCAATGGTTTATTTCTGTGAGGCAGTTGGCAAGTATTGGGTTTTGTTCTTCACTAGCATTGATTTTGTAGATAGGTGTGTCATCTGCATAATTGTAGCATGTGAGGCTGTGTCTTTTAATGAGGTTGACGGATATGTTGAATAGTAGTGGTGAGAGGGATGAGCCTTGTGGGACCCGGCAAGTTGTTGTGCGGGGGTTGAGTTGCAGGGTTTAACCACGTTTTCTGTTCTTTCTGTCATGAGGGATTATAGCCCAAGTAACGCTGTGTTCCGGATTCCTATATCGAGTCTTTAGATGAGTATTTCATGGTAGTCTGTGTCGAAGGCTGCTGACAGATCAAGTAGTATTAGTGCCGATTTGATGTTGGAGTCTGCGCTAGCTTTTAGATCATCCATATCAATAGTAATGCTGTTTCCGTTTCTCTCATGGCTCTGAAGCCAACGTGTGCCTGCTCTAGTATCCGATAGTTTTCTACATGTTTCAGGGTTTGTTTGTAAAAGTAGCTTTCTAGGAGTTTCACTGGGTATGGGATGTTTGGGATGGGTCAGTAGTTGGTTAGGACTTCAGTGTTTGTTGATGGGTCTTTAAGAAGTGGTGTGATGTATGCCGATTTGAAGGCTTGTGGCACAGTTACTGTTGCTAGTGAGTGGTTGAGGAAATATTCTGCAGGTGTTTTCTGGGTGAGGATAGTCTTGTATATTTCTGGTGGGCAAGGGTCTGTTGAAGAGCTGGCTCTGTTGCTTTTGCTTGCTAGGCTGTTGAATTTGTCTGTCGAAATTGGTGGGTAGTTGTTTAGTCTTTAGATGATTCCGGCATTGGCTGGTTAGGGGGGTTGTTGGTGTTTTTAGGCATGGTCTTAATGACCTGCTGGATGTTTATGATTTTTTTTCTTCTACGTGGTCTGCAAGGTCGTTGCATTATTTTCGGGATGCCGTGGATGTGTTGTTGCATGCTGTTGGGTTTCTTAGCTCGTTGATGATGTTGAACATCTCTTTCTGGTGTTGCTTGATTTTACAATCCGTTTGTTGTAGTATGTCTTTTTTGCTTTGAGTATTTCAGCTTTGTATAGTCGTATATTTCTTTGGTATGTGATTTCTTTCTGCTGATCGTAGTTTTTCTCCATACTTGTTCCAGTGTCCTGTTAGTTTTCTTTAGTGCTCTCAGGTGGGGTGTTAACCATCACACCATAGTTTCTCTATTGAGGGGGTGAATGATTTTTCTGGTGCAATGTCATAAAGTGTAATCGTGATCCATTTTTGGATTGTCTCAGTTCTTTCTTCAATGCTGGATGAGTCTAACACAGTGATTGATGATTTTATGGATTTCAGTCTGGTGTTTAGCTCTACAATGTTTATTGATTTTCCTGTTTATTTTCTGAATTGGAGGATTGTTTCTGAGGTTTGATACTATTCGTGTGGGTGGATCACAAAGGGTATTATGAGGTGGTCGCTCCACAGGATTTGTTTTTGAGGTGCTGTTGTGACCAGGTTTTTGTTGCAGAAGATTTCATCTGGGCTGTGGCCTGCTGTGTGTGTCGCTCCCTTCATCAATTGATGTAGATGCATCATTGTTAGCTGATTTGCTAGAGTTGTGTGTGAATAAATATTTTCTTTTTCAAACCAGATGTTGAAATCTCCCAGTATGATTAGGTGATCATGTTTAATGGTGATGTTGGTGATGGCGTCCACAAGTGTGTCTTTGAAAGTAGGGTTGCATGTTGGTGGCTTGTATATACATAGGAATGATAGGTTGGTGATCTAAGGCCAAGTGCAGGAGGAGTGATTTGGAGTTAAGTAAGTTTAGTGGTGGTGCTGTTGTCATCTTTAGCTGGTCTTTGTATGCAATGGCAAGGAGACCTCCTCTTTTTCCATCTCGGTTGGCTCCTTTCAATTTTCAATGTGAAGTTGTTGGGTAGAAAATTGTGTGCTGTTACCTTGATGTTTTGAGTTAGCCAGATTTTAGTGAGGAATAGAATGTCTGTCAATTCGTCGTTTAGCAGTTTATATATTTCTATTGTCTGTTTTGACATTGCTCTGACGTTGTCTAGGTTGCAGAGTATCTTTTTTTTCTGCGGTTTGTTTGTCCTTTGGCGGTTGCGTTGGTATTTTGAATTGATATTGATTGTTTTTTCTACCAGGTTGTGCCTTCGGTTTTGTGATTTATGTTTCTTCGTTGAGTAGGTCAAAAAGGTTGCATTTCGAGTTAATGTTTTCTGCCAGTTTGTTTGTCTGCTCACATTGATGATTCTTCGTGTCATGCCAATTTGTTCTGACGAACAATGCGCTGAGGTTGTTTCTTTCAGTTGTGCTTCTGTAGATTTCACATCTGTCTGTTGTGGTTCTGGCGATTTCCGTTATGTGCTTACCGTTCTTATGGTTGGTTGGTTGTGAAAGTGGGGCGTAGGTTGCTAGGTCACGATGGTATACAGTGATTATAACTAAATAAAAATAATGAATAACTTGCATAAAGAATAATAAGTAAAGAAAAAATAACACATTTTTTGTTAAAAGTATATAGGGGGAGGGGTAAGGGACTAAAATGGGTGGGGGTCAGGGTGGAGTAATAAAGCTAGGGAAACAGGGGGGCTGGGGCGGTGGACCCCCCACCCCCAAATGTAAAAAGAGAAAATAAAATGGATATGTTTTCGTTATTTATAATTAGTTTAAAAAGTGTTAGTTATTATTTAATTAGTTATTATCACCCATACACAATAAGTAGAGTGATTTTGGTCTTGTTCCAGCAAAGGGGCTCTTTTCTAGTGTTGGAGGAGGTGGGCAGATGTGCTATTTCATGATGTTGGTTGGATTCCGGATGTGGTGTTTTGAGATGGTTGGCCTTGTTCCAATTGGTTTGTTCTGTTTTGGCTATTTCTTGTGCGTCAGTCTTTCCTGGTGGGATGCATTTTGTGGTGTGGGCTTGTTGCTTGGAGGTTGGGTTTCTTGTTTGTTTCTGTTATTTCCCAATCAGGTTCGATGTTCTGGGGTTTTTCTAGGTGGATTGTCTGTTCTCACATTTGTTTCTCTTTGCTTGGGCTATTTGTGCTATTCCAGCATGGAACTGAGGTGCTGTGGCTGTAGATATTATAGAGCTGTCCCATGGACTGGACAGCTTCAGGCGTCACACTGTCCAGTGGGTAAACCTATCCTGAGGGCTAACCTGGGCCCGGGAGATAGCCTTTTCTCTAGGGGTAGTCTTATCCCTGGTCTAAACCTTATCCTAAGGCCAGAAACCTTATCCTTGTAGTGGGGCCTATTCCAGGGGCGAGACCTATACCGTGGGTGTGAGCTATCCCAGGGGCTTGAGCTAATCCAGAGATGGGAGCTAACCAAGCACGTGAGCTATACCAGGGCTGTGAGCTATCGAAGGGGCATGAGCTGTCCCAGGTGCTGGAGCTATCACAGGGTCTGGAGCTCTCACAGGGGCTGGAGCTCTCACAGGGGCTGGAGATCTCACAGGGGCTGGAGCTCTCACAGGGGCTCGGTTATATTCAGGGCAGAGCTATCTCAGGGGCCAAAACTGTTCCTGGGGCAGGGTTGTTGCCGGGCTGGAGTTATTCTTGGGTGGGGGGAGGAACTCTTCAAGTAGCAGGGCTGCCCCAGTGGCGGAACTATCCCGGTGGTGGAACTATCCCAGGTGGAAACTACCTTAGGTGAGAGTATTCCAGATGCAGTATTATACCATGTCCCAGGTTTTCTCAGTGTGGGATTCCTGTGATGTACGCCTGTGATGGGGAGGTCTCCCAATGGCAGGATCTCTGAGTGGTAAATTCTTAATGTGTTAGTGTTCTTGGTTGTGAGTCCCCGTAGCGGTGGTGCCTTGTATTGATGAATGACTTAATGCAGCATTAGCTTCCAGATTGTTTGAGCTCATTTTGTTGGGGCCTTGTAGTGGTATCGGGTTCACAGTGATGAAAGCCTCTCTATGGTGGTTGTATCTTTGTGAGCCTCGTGGTAATTGGGAACCCCAGCTTCACAGTGGTAGTGTTTGAGACAGGAGGTTGAAGGTTTCCAGAATTCAGAAATAGTGTGAGGTTCAGAGTTCTAGAGTCCAAAAGGTCCGGTGGTGTAAGGTTGTCAAAGAAGGAAGCCGACACATGGGCGGCATGTTGGTTGCCATAAACTTTTCTTTAAAGTAAAAAGAAACCCTCACTATCCCTATCTTTTAAGAGGGCTTTCCCTTCTTGAAGCTAATACTAAAGGATCTGTCAGAATGTCTTCAAAATCAAACTTGACCATTCTGTGTCACAACCTACTTCTGTCCCTTACAATACAACTAAACAATAATATAAGCCAACAGAAAGTTGTTTCTCCAGGAGAATGACTCCCTTCTTCTGGTATTCGGGATGTGTGCCCCCAAAATGTTCTGTTGCAAAACGATGCCAGGGGGAATGACTCCCTTCGCCTGGCTTGTAGTTTCAACAAACCTAGACAACTCAACTTTATGGACCAGGAGAACGACTCCCTTCTCCTGGTATTCGGGTGTTGTTCCCAAGAATGTCCTCTTGTAAAAGGGTTCCAGAGGGAATGACTCCCTTCCCATGGCTTATGGTTCCAACAAACCTTTCTACAACTCAACTTTCTGGGCCAGGAGAATGACTCCCTTCTCCTGGTATTGGTCTGCACCCTCCAAGATAATTCACAAGGCGAGGGGTAATGACTCCCTTCCGCCGGAGTCTCTTGAATATTCAAAAAGCTTTGGATTCCTCACCAGTAGAATTACTCCCTTCTCCTGGTGTTTGAGAGTTCTTTTCGGTATCTTTCAAACTTGGTTTTTATTTTGTGACTCTCTCACAGTATTTGCCAAGTCCCAAATCCTTCTCTTGGTTTCAGTGGACTAATCTCTGCCACTGCGACAAGGAAGATTTCCTCAGATATCTGTTTCACTGGCACTGGGGTCCAGACCCTTCTCTGGTCATCAGTGGACTTATCTCGGCCACTGCTGTGAGGAAGCTTTCCTCTGATGCTTATTTCCCAGTTGCCTGCTGAGGTCCCATATCCTTCTCTGGTGGTCAGTTGGCTTATATTTGCCACTGCTATTAGAAAGATGTCCTTGGATGTTTGCTTCACGTATATTGGGGGTCCCAGACCCTTCTCCGGCTGTCAGTGGGCTTATCTTGGCCACTGCTGTGAGGTTGCTTTCTTACAATGCTTATTTCACTTATGTTGGGGTCCCAGGTCCTTTTATGGTGGTCAGTGGCCTTATCTCCGCCACTGCTACAAGGAAGATGTCATTGGATGCTTGCTTCACTTATATTGAGGTCCCAGACCATTCTCTGGTGGTCAATGGGCTTATCTCTACCACTGCTATGAGGAAGATTAGTTTGGATGTACGTCTGACCCTTCTTAGGACCCACAGCCGTACCACTGCTCATAAGCTGAGGGAGAGTCACCTGCCCTGCCCCGCCTGCACGCTTGCATCCTCTCTGGGTCTGCCCCATCACCCGTTACCTTCACTAGGGTTTCGGTACATCACTGGAGCTTCCTGGGACTGAGGTTCATCTCTCTGGCTCTTTGGTCTTCTTCCCTCTGCTCTCGCTGCACCGCGGCATCTCGGCATGCAGCTCCACTCTGCTCTGCTGCTCCTCAGTCTTGTGCTTGGGTCTGTTCCAGCAAGACCCCAGGAGGACTCTCTCAGCTGTTCGCTGGCATCCTCCCGTCTTCTCTTTCTCAGGGCTACCGTCTAGGTTGGAAACTCCCATGCGTGACAGTTTTCGCCTCTACTCTTTCTTCTGGCTGGGCTTGACACGTTCTTTAGTCCATCATCTTGTCTTATACATTGTTGCCAGTCCTGCCCTGGCGGATTGTCAAAGTCCTTTGTCTCTTTTGACACCTTGATCTCTATGCCTCCTATGGGGGCCACCTCATACCAGTACTAGCACAGTCAGTAATCTTCATGTCTTCTGTGATCTTCTTTGTCCTGGTATTTTCTGAAGTATCCCAAGTACTACATGTATACATTTGTCTAATCTCAAGGAAGAGGCTTGGAATGGAGAGAGTGGTTGGGCAAGGTGTGGGTGTGATGTTGCTCAATGGGTAGTACTCTAGGTGATTGAACTATTCCCCATAAGGGGAGTCCCTCCCCATGAGGTCCACCTGCATTATACCACCACTAGTGGGACTATTGGGTAGCAGTCACACCTCCCTAACCTCATGGCAAGGGGCTCCCCTCTCAGGAGACGTGGCGAGAGTAGGTGAATCATCACAGTGGCAGAGTGGCAAGGTTCGGAGGTGGCGAACTCCAGGAGGTGTGCTATAAAGTGGCAAAAGTCACAGTGGTAAAAATCCAAGTGGCCTTGACCCGGCGCGGCACTGGTAGACGTGCGTCTTTCTTCACAGTGGTAGAATTTGAAGAGATGGCACTCACCACAGCAAAGTTCAAAGGGAGGGGAAGAGGATCACAGTGGCAGAGATTAAGCAAGGAAAGGTGCAGGATTGGTAAAACTCTAAGGACAAGAATTCAAGGTGAGATGACCCAGGTGTATTGATCAAAGTTCAAATGCTGTTTAAACCACACAGCAGCAGAGTTTAAATGTGGTGCAACCCCAACAATAGCGAATTTCAAAAAGGGCGCAAACCAGCAGTAGCAAATTCAAATGTGGTGCAACCCCAACAGTAATATGCTCTAAACCACTCAGCAACAGAATTCAGGTGTGGTGCAACCCAGCAGTGGCAAACTTCAATTGTGGTAGAACCCACAGAGCAGCAGAGTTCCAATGAGGTGCCACCCCAACAGTATCAAGGTTTAATAGTGGTGCAACCCAGCAGCAGCAAATTTAAAATGTGGTGTGATCCACTAAGCAGAATTCAAATGATGTGCCACCACAACAGTATCTTTTTAAATATTTTTTATTTGTATTTAATTTGTTACAAACTTTTTTAAAAAAAAGGAAAACACAACAAAAATGATTTAAAAATGTCATCTAAGAATTATGTTAAGGCGAATGTTAATTTCAAGTTATCACCCGAACATAGCATTTCCCTCCAATCTACTCTGTTCAATAGTGGCCTCTCCAAAATAAATCTACCTAGGTAGGTCGTTCTCAAGTCTCTCAGAGAGGGAAAGAATAGAGTCAAGTGTTGCAAGGTCTTCACTGCATTGATACAAAACCTGTAGTTTTTGTCTTCATGCTCTGCTATGCTTCGGGACTTCAGAATTTCCTTGTTATGCAATACATTCATTCTGAATCTCATAAATAAGTTATGATGGTATGGACTAGGGAACATTTCCAGATATTTGGTGGTACATTCAGGGACTTTGTTTCCTTAATTAGGCCTGCACACAACCTATACTCCTTTCTCCTCTCAACGGTCCTAATCCAATCCATGTTGCATAGTTTTTCAACAATTTGTTCTTGCCGGCGTCAGGATTGGACATTAACACATGTGCCAAAGAACCCAGCGTATTAAGTATCTGGCTACATTGATGGATCTACTCTTTTAAAACCCACTCACCACTACCTTTGTTTGCAGTACTGCAAACTGTGGGGGGGCTGGTTCTATCATAAGTTTCCTATACAGAGCTAAGGATCTCCACGTCACCATTGGGTTCATTGACAACAAGGCAAGCTCATACCTTGTAATAACTGTGGGGACAGATCTTGGTAGGTGTAACATCTTTCTCCAGAAGGCACCCTCCAGAGTTACCCGGAGTTCCCATGAGAGGCTCAGCGCAGACTCTGCTCCGTACAACAAAATTCGGACTACCTTTTGTTTGTAGAAATGTACTACCGGGAGCAACGAATATGTACCACATTTTATGTGTATTGCAGCTCCCTGCGCAGCCAGGCTCTTTACCCTTGACCTGAGCGTGGCCGCCCAAAGGGCATCACTTACACCGGAATTGATACACATGTCTGAGTATCATGTTGTTTCCACAATGCTCACAAGTTCTTTCCTTAAGAGCCACTGGAAAGACATCTTTTCCCTCTCCTTAAGGTTCTGCAGTTTCAGTATCTCAGACTTAGCTACATTTATCATTAGTCCGTTACAATCTACATATGTCTGCAGTATATTTAGTTTCCTTTACAATCTGATGGGCGCTCGATCCAGAATAACTAAGTCATCGGCATAAAGCATCCAACCCATCGGATTGCCATTCATTCTGGGAGGAAATGAGCCCTGCGTATCCATCACCTTTCTTAGGTCTGAGATAAACAAATTAAACCACAAGGACGCCAATGGGCACACTTGTTTTACACCTCTATGAGTACCAATCCCCCTCAACAGGAGACCTGCCTGGTTCAACCAAACCTTGATCGACGTTTCGGTATGGAGGGCCTTGACAACCAGAAGGAGGTCCACTGGGCAATTCCATCTCAACTGTTTTGTCCACAGCAGCTCTCTATCTATGTTGTCAAATGCCTGGTCCAGGTCTTTGAATGCTAAGGAGATCTTGCTCCCATCCCTTATCGCATTAACTTTCAACAGTTTTAGCAGCAATGGGTTTAAATTGCAGCCATTTTCATTCACAAATCCTGTTTGACGGCAATCAAAGTGTCCAGATTCTCTAACACAGTCCCTCTGCTGCACCAACACCAATGAGAGAAAAGTCTTCCCAGTATGTCAAAAAAGGTGATAGGACGATAGTTCTTAGGATCTGCCCTATTGCCCTTCTTGAGGACCGGCATCAATATAGCTGTTTTCCAGGAAGATGGAACCGACCTGTTCTTCAATTTGTGGGCAAACAAAATCACGCAAAAGACGGACCACTCATCCGGGGCAGACTTCAGCATGCAATTGCTTAACACGTCTGGCGGGAGGCCCTCCGAAGCATCATAAGGATATCTTCTCCAACAAAGGGGATTGCCCACTCACTTAGGTCAGGCAGCAACGGGTCGGCAGTTCTTCCTCCTCTCCCAAATAAACCATCATAGTTTTGAACCCACTCTGCTTCCCCCACTATATTGCTCTGTAAAGCATACTGGGGATATTGTTGTTCTGGGTCTGCAAAACCTCCTAGTATTTTTTGTGGTTAACAATTTCAGCATCATCTCCATGTCATGTTGAAACATAATGCGCTTATGAGAGATAAGCCAGGTCTTCTATCGTTGCCTAATGATCTTGCGACTCTCTGTTTTTTCTGGGTCCGGTAAACCAGCAGTATTTCTGATGGCCTTTTGGAGTAATCTTTTCCCGAGTAAGATCTCACTATCATAGGAGTGTTTTGGTTTAAAACCAAATCTCCTATTTTCTGACCTCATCTCTGTAAAATCAGACAGAACAGATGTGTAATCAACTCCCACAGAGTAATTCTCAATTGCAGATCGATATTTATTTGCCAACAAACAAATGTCTCTGGGGTTTAGGCAAAGTCAGTTCTGCCCTGACTCCACCCACACTACCTCTTTCCATTGACCCCTCCAAGGCTTAACAGGCAATTGACATCTCATTTCCAATAGGTAATGTTCACAGTTTTTCAATGGACGATACCCTTTTGTTACAAAATCCATTGCCTCTGTTTTGGGGTGATGAACGAGCTTGTCACAAGGGCCATGTGCACCAACTGTAGTGTGATGCTGGACATAGAGACTTTACAGAGGGACCTGCCAGACCACACCACCCTGCCCCTGAACTAAGTCAGAGCAGTGTCATTGCTGGCATATCTTTAGTTTTTCTGTCCCTTTAAAGGCACTCTTATATGTGTCTATCAATCCCCCTCACCTCATCTTAGTGCTCCTTTCTATTACAGACCACCTTTGTGGGGGTGGAATTGGGGAACATTTCTACTATGCTTACAGGAACAGGGGAACTCTGTGGCCATCTGCAGCGGAATTGCAGGCAGAGCGGGCACTGCCCCTGCACGTTGGCAGGAGAGAGCACATGGTGGCTCACGCAGCATTGTCTGAAGTACATGCTTGATTTTCAAGATGGCCACCAAGCTGGCAAAGTCGGCTGGCAGCGGAGGTTCGCTTTGAGGGGTGTGCATTGGCCAGGCCCAACACACACCCGCCGATCATCCTTCCCACCAAAAATGGAAGGGGTTGGGCAGATTTGGAATATGAGAAGACAGCTACTGCCGTGAGTATTGCTCTAATCGCTCATCCTGATAACGTAGATTGCTGCATTGTGGTTCCTTTGTCTTTGTGACAGCGCAGAAACATGAAGAGGAGGAAGCAGACCCACACGCACAGACACCTGAAGGCTGAGAGAGGGAGCATGTCCAGGAGGGTTAAAAGTGCCCAAGCGGAATTCCCTCAGAGGTCTTCCAAAAGCCAAATGAAACAATTAGCAAATGTTCTGGTACATAAGAAGAATTGCTCTAGAAGGGGATTGTCTTTTTCTTCCTTTTATTCCGCAGAGTCATCTTCCCAGTCATCATTATCTTTGGAAAGCACTGGTAAAGCGGATGAATTAAGGGGGAAATATGTAACAAAAGATATGGGTAGTGATATCATTCAACTTTTACGGGAGAATCTGGAATTTCCTCACCCAGATGCTCCATCGACATCCAGGCTTCTGCACAAGTACAGAAGAGCCAAGCCATTGTGGTTGCCAGTAGATTATGAGATGTAATCCTAAGAGAATGGGTTGAGCTACAGAAAGGCTCCACCCTAAAGTTAATTATAAATATTCAGCATCTCCAGGGGTCGGAAGATATGATGGCTTTGGGGTACAGGCTGATACAATGTTGCTGGACTTGATTGGGCACACTGCAGTAGCTGCAGAGGATATAACCCTCTTGGATCCAAAAAATAAGACGTTGGGAGCAGCTCTTAAGAAATGGTTTGCTGGGTCCAGTCTGGCCTTCTCTTAAGCAGCATACATAGAGTACACAGCTAATTCAGTGTTTAATAATCTGCAGACCCTGTATTTGATGAGAGAAAGGACTACTCTAGAGTGCTCAACATGATTCAGAAGTAGGCAGAATGGATGCTGGCCTTGGCATTGGAGAATATCAGAATATAAGACTATCAACTTTGGCATCTAGAACAGCAATCGCTGGGCATCATTTTTGGGCCATAGACAGGAACATTGAGGGCTCCCAGAAGGCCAGTCTGTTCAGAATTCCCTTTTTGGCTGGGAACATGTTTGGGAGACAAATTGGTAAAGTGATGCAAAGAGCATTTGAAAGCCGTCAGCGGGTCCGGACATTTTAGCAAAAGCTGAAACCCGCAGGCAACCCTGTGAAAAGGTAAAGCAAGATCTGATAGGCCCTCTCAATATTCAATCCATAATAAGGCAAGAGATCCTTCCCCGCTAAACCTGTAAAGTGATCCTCACTGTGGTTGGGAGGATAGGAATAACCAGTTTTGGGACACCTGTCTTCTCTCACATTTGGCAGAGGTTTTCAGACAAATGGGCCATAAAGTTGGTAAACACAGACTACCAACTAGAGTTTAGCATCGTCCCCCAGGATTTGTGAGTCACCAACACCAGTGCCCAGGAACAAGTTCAAGGAACAAGCTCTCTGTAATGTGATTCAGAAATTGATCAGGAGGAGAGCAGTGATGCCGGTTAGAGAGAGCGAAAAGAGACAGGGATTGTATTCAATCCGGTTCTTTGTGGGCAAAGGTCTCAGGGGACTGGGAACCAATGATGAACTTGAAGACGTTGAAGTTGAAGTTGAAGATGCAGTCCCTACAATAAGTCTTTCCACTGGTCAGCAAAGAACACCTCCTCTATTCTATGGACATAAAAAACACGCACCTGCACATTCCCATCTGGAAAGCGCATCAAAGGTGTCTGAGATTTGTAATACAGGAGTATCCACTACCAATGTCTGGTGTCACCCTTCGGTTTAAGAACCACATCAAAGGTATTTATAAAGTGGATGTGTTAGTACATGCACACGGAATTCTATGCCACCCTTACCTAGATAACTGGTTACTGAACACATCCTCTTTCAGTGAAGCAGAATGTCATGTGAAGATTGTGGTGGCCAACCTGAGGAAGCTCAGTCTGCTCCTGCCAAAGAGAAACCAAAGCAGATCCAGGTGTAAGATCTTCCTTTCATGGGGGCTCAGTTCCAGACAGACACTGGGATAGTGACCTTGCCAGAGCCAAGGATTGCGGGTCTGCTGTCACGATTATATCAACTGATCTCCAGTCTATATCAACCAGGAGCCACAACTAGAAGATGGGTGCAAACCCAAGGTAGTGTGGCAGCTTTCCTATTTGCAGTGCCGTGGGCATGTGTACATCTGTGGCCAGTTAACATTGAATATTCTGCACTACTGGGTACCTGTGTTGCACTTCCTAGAGAAGAAAATATCAGTTACTCTGGAAATCAAGGATGCAGCGCAGTCGTGGATGGTGGATTATGACACGTAATTCGAGAAAGGGTTTTCTTCTGTCCCCTCGAGCTCCACAAGTTATGATGAAATATGCCAGCAGTCTTGGCTGGAATGCTACCCTGCAATCCTGGAAGATGCAGGGGTGTTGAAACCAGTTGTAAAAGCTGCGCTCGTCTATTTGGCAAGAACTGAATGCCATTTTCAGAGCTCTTTTATGTTCCTCTCACAGGATCTGGAGTTATCTTGTGAAAGTTTGGACAGACAACGGAGTTGCTCTAGCATATTTCAACAGGGAAGGCGATACACATTCCCAGACATAGAATGCCATTGAGGTCCAGATGGGGACAAGGACAGAACACCATTTGTTATCCCTGGCAGTGGTCCAGGTTACTTGAGTAGAACACATGTGGGGGTGGATCATCAAGCAGAGTTTTTCCTTGTTCCTAAACAATGTTGCTCTCCTGGAAAATATTTTATAGAATATGTCATCAGTTTGGTACTCCAGTGGTGGATCTCTTTGTCTCCTTACCAAATGCAAACCTGCAAAACGTTTGTTCTCAAACACCAGACCCCAAGACTTGGAAAGTGGATATCATGCCATTTCTGTGGTCCTAGGTGATGTTGTTTGCATTTCCTCTATTTACCGTCATCAGAGAGGCTCTGCTGAACATTCAGAGGGAAGGATCCCTGGTCTTGTTTATAGTTCTGTTTTGGACACATGTGCCATGATTTTCCCCTTCCTACGGCAATGGAACCATAATAGATCCTTCTGAGTTTCTCTTGTCATCTGGAGACCATACCTCTCCTGAAAGCTTCACTGAGGAATATTTGCTTATAGGGTTGGAAGTTGAGAGGAAACTGCTGCAGGGCTTTGATGGAGGATCTAGCAATTGAAGTACAAAAGCCTTGTAATCCAGTCACCCTGCAGTCTTACACTAGGCAATGGGAGTCCTTTCGGACTTGGTGTGAACTGCATTGTAAAACAAGTGGTAGTACCCTGGACCAGGGGGTTCTCCAGATTATGCAAAGAACAGGAGGATAACCATGCATCAGTCCTTGGCCATTGCCCTGAACATGACTAAAGAACTGTTTAATGTAGGTGATCTGTGCATCGATTCACAAGTCTCAAGATATCTGTAAGTGCTTGTGCTCCTACCTCAATGATATGGTCAATAAAGTAGTAGATCATGTGCACAATAAAAATAATGACATGCCACTAGCACCGTATATACACACTTAAGCAGGCCCCCTATGCTCATATTCCAAAATGTGGTATACAATAACATTCTAACTAGACATTAAACATACTCTTGTTTTTATTCCCAACAAAAGAAATGTTGCTGTGATAGAGTCCATCATTGATGGGCCTACTTGACTTCTCCAATACCTAACCCTAACAGCTCCCTGCCTACCAAATCAAAAGACTTCAAAAGCACAGAATGTGGCTAGTCAACTCATTGCTGTTCTACATAACAGCACCCATTCATATATTCTTGAAACAACTACATTTGCTCCCAGTCAAAGACCACTTTCAAAATGATGTGCTTAACTTTTAGATGCTTACCAAGATCTGCCCGGATTATTTACAGGCAAACATTCAAAGACACCACCAAACCAGACTCCTTTGCTCTACTGACAAATACCTGCTGCAGGTCTCTCAATCAAAGCTTGCAACACGTGAGGACGCTCCCAATCTCTGGGACCAAATCAATGTTTAGTCATCCCAGCCTCCTCCCGGCTCCAACTCAGAAAACTAATCAACCCTGAGTATTCTACTAAAGTCTCCCATCCCTCAGCTGCTGCTGGAGACCCCTTACTAGTCAGTCACATGAAACAAGCAATACTTTTGTATCCGCTCAAGAACCTTACAACAATCTATTTGGTAGTACTCACTATACTGTACTTGAGAGCAACATTTGGAGATAGCACTGATTGTATCACATGGAACGGCCGTTTCATTAACGTGTCTTGCAATTATTTCACCTCCAAAATATCTCTGATGCATGGCTGATATAGCTATGATAGACAATGGCCATCATTTCACTACTAGGTATCTCCGTGACATTCAACAGTAGTCGAAGTGCCTGCACATGCATGGCATGTCCACAACACACAGGGGTGCAGCGTGCCAGGCACACACGCATTCTGATGCTGATCATAGCCAAACCATTTGCTGGTTTAAAGGTTAGAACACACCTAAGTGGAAGTGAGCAGTCAAGAGAGCTGGGTTTCAACCTTGTCACTGATGCTTCCCTTTAACATTGTTTAATATAAATCTGTATACCAATTATTTAACAGAGGATTTTCTGTATTTCAATCATTCAACAGAGAGATTGTATTGTAAATGTTCTTGTACATGCGTATTTCATGGTGGACTCAATTCATGCTGCTTTCCAGGATATAACACACTCTCCTTATATGTCCCAGGAGGATAGCTCAAGCGGCAACGTGTTCCCCTCGGAAGCAAGACAACACCAAGCAACACAGGTTTGATCCCCGGGTCCACGCTTAGAAACCTCTGGGTATTTAAGCGCATTATAAATACGTAAGACACAAAAAAAACAATTATGCAACTAAAAAACAAACAATTTCTGTAACAGCGTCTCGATGCGTGCAGGCTGTGTGAGCGCTTTAAAAATGCAAATACATAAATAAATAAATATGTGGCTGGTCCCTTCCACAGAGAGTGTTTCCTGCATTTACATTCAAAGTAACTGCAAACAATATATACAGTCCATGATAGAATTGTGTCTTACTGCTAGATAAAGCAGTTTACAAGATATCAATGCGTGCTCTAGTCCAATAAACACATGTACACTGGGCATTGAAAACATGAAATTATGAATCAGGCAATATATCGGTAGTTGAGAGCAACTGGTTTAGGCCTTACTCCTAAATGTACCCACTACTTAGATCGATCCCTTCTTGGTGGCCAATGCAGGCTGTGGAATCAACTAAGTTGTGCAACACAGTATCTCCAAGGATCAAAGTGGCCTACCATTTGTCAATATAGTGACAACAAATGTTTTTTTTCCTATGAGTCTGTGTAACTTTGCCTTACTGCCCATTTCTATTATTGATAATTATTTGTGTATTGTTCGTGTCTCTTCTACTGGCTCCTGTACAGTAACTCTGTCAATTTCCTAATTTTATTTTTGTCTGCATCCTTTCCACCTGCTGTCTTCGGTCCTTAGTTAAGATGTAAAATCATATTTTGTAAAACTGATTATTTTAATGTTGTTTTGTTTTAAAGGTAGACCTTTGTAGGACATGTTTGCCTATACAAATGGACTAAAAAAAACACAGTAACTCCGCCAAAACTATTGGATGCTCTGGGGTTCGGTCAGAAAAACAGAATCTGCACAAGATACTGCCTGAGGGCAATATAGAGGCAACCTATGCTAGTGTACGTTGTTTTTTTGGGGAAGCCAGAGACGTGTCCCACACTGTATGAGCTGCATTTGCAGTCTGTATATAGGGGTCGATTCATGGAAATAATGTGCGCCGAAAATTCCCGCGCTGAGGTGCCAAAACGTGCGAATCGCAGGAAAAGTGCGAAAATCGCAGTGCAAGTGCGAAAATCGCAGGGAAACCAGCGCACAGCGATTCATGGAAGTCCGTGCGTGAGAAAAACATTGGATGTGCGCTAAAAATGTGCGCCGCGCACGCCGGCGTACAGGTCATCCAACAGCGTGTGCCACGGCCACTGCGAAATCGCACACAGCACGGCGCACATCACAAAAGTAGGCGGAACACGGAGCGTAACACTCGGAATGGGGAACAACGCGTGAAAATATGGGCGTCACGGGGAAGTACAGGAGGCAAGTGCGCGGAACGCCCACGCGCTCGCCTACAACCCGTATTCATGGAATCGAATAGGGCAAACCAGCGCACGGGCAAAGACGCGCACAGGGCCAAACAAGTACGCCACAAGAAAGCAGGCAGTAGCGTCCCTGCGCCTGAAAAAATGTGCGCCAAAATGTGCGATAACAAAAAGCACCCATATACAGCCATGATGAATGATCCATACAGCGTCCCTCTAGGACAAATGAGGTGCAAAGGGGTACCGACAAACACGGACACCCGCTGTGTGGAAAATAGCATGTGCGTGTGTACCTAGGTGCACGGGAAGTCCCACACGCGATTGGCCTGGGTACGTGTACTTTGGGGTGCGTGGGAAGTTCCACACGCGATTGGCCTGGGTACGTGTACTTCGGGGTTCCAGACGTGATTAGCCTGGGTACGTGTGTTTCGGGGTGCACGGGAAATTCCACACGCGATTAGCCTGGGTACGTGTGTTTCGGGGTGCGCGGGAAGTTCCACACGCGATTGGCCTGGGTACGTGTACTTCGGGGAGCACGGGAAGTTCCACACGCGATTGGCCTGGGTACGTGTGTTTCGGGAAGCGCGGGAAGTTCCACACGCGATTGGCCTGGGTACGTGTACTTTGGGGTGCGCGGGAAGTTCCACACGCGATTGGCCTGGGTACGTGTACTTTGGGGTGCGCGGGAAGTTCCACACGCGATTGGCCTGGGTACGTGTACTTCAGGGTGCGCGGGAAGTTCCACACGCGATTGGCCTGGGTACGTGTACTTCGGGGTGCGCGGGAAGTTCCACATGCGATTGGCCTGGGTACGTGTGTTTCGGGATGCGCAGGAAGCTCCACACGCGATTGGCCTGGGTACGTGTACTTCGGGATGCGCGGGAAGTCCCACATGCGATTGGCCTGGGTACGTGTACTTTGGGGTGCGCGGGAAGTTCCACACGCGATTGGCCTGGGTACGTGTACTTCAGGGTGCGCGGGAAGTTCCACACGCGATTGGCCTGGGTACGTGTACTTCAGGGTGCGCGGGAAGATTCACACGCGATTTCAGCAGGGTACGTGTATTTAGGTGGTGCCGGGGAATGCTACACGTGATTTGGCCGTGTGGGTCCTCCCAGGTGTTCCCTCTACACCCTCCACGGCCCCTGCAGGCAGCCCACACCACAGGGGACTACCCTGCACCCCTGCTCATGTCCCACAGGCAACCCATCCACCATGGCCATGCCCCCCAGCCAACCCACATGTCACCTTGCACTACTGATCACCAACACATGTCTCCCAGCACCCCCACCCCCCAACATCCAGGGGCAGCCTCCACCAGGCCACCACTCATGTCCCCCTGCACCCCCACCCCCCAGCCACCAGGGGCAGCCACCACCAGGCCCCCACTCATGTCTCCCACCACCCCCACCCCCCAGCAGTGCAGGGGCAGCCTCCACCAGGTCCCCACTCATGTCTCCCACCACCACCACCCCCCAGCAGTGCAGGGGCAGCCTCCACTAGGCCCCCACTCATGTCTCCCTGCACCCCCACCCCCCAGCCACCAGGGGCAGACTCCACCAGGCCCCCACTCATGTCTACCACCACCCCACCCCCCCAGCAGTGCAGGGGCAGCCTCCACCAGGCCCCCACTCATGTCTCCCTGCACCCCAACCCCCCAGCCACCAGGGGCAGCTTCCACAAGGCCCCCACTCATGTCTACCACCAACCCCAACCCCCAGCAGTGCAGGGGCAGCCTCCACCAGGCCCCCACTCATGTCTCCCACCAACCCCACCCCCCAGCCACCAGGGGCACCCTCCAGCAGGCCCCCACTCATGTCTACCACCACCACCACCCCCACCCCCAGCAGTGCAGGGGCAGCCTCCACCAGGCTCCCACTCATGTCTCCCTGCACCCCCAGCCACCAGGGGCAGCCTCCACCAGGCCCCCACTCATGTCTACCACCACCACCACCCCCAGCAATGCAGGGGCAGCCTCCACCAGGCCCCCACTCATGTCTCCCACCACCCCCACCCCCCAGCAGAGCAGGGGCAGCCTCCACCAGGCCCCACTCATGTCTACCACCACCCCCACCCCCCAGCCACCAGGGGCAGCCTCCACCAGGCCCCCACTAATGTCTACCACTACCCCCACCCCCCAGCAGTGCAGGGGCAGCCTCCACCAGGCCCCCACTCATGTCTCCCTGCACCCCCAGCCACCAGGGGCAGCCTCCACCAGGCCCCCACTCATGTCTACCACCACCCCCACCCCCAGCAATGCAGGGGCAGCCTCCACCAGGCCCCCACTCATGTCTCCCACCAACCCCACCCCCAGCAATGCAGGGGCAGCCTCCACCAGGCCCCCACTCATGTCTCCCACCACTCCCACCCCCCAGCCACCAGGGGCACCCTCCACCAGGCCCCCACTCATGTCTACCACCACCCCACCCCCCAGCAGTGCAGGGGCAGCCTCCACCAGGCCCCCACTCATGTCTACCACCACCCCCACCACCCAGCCACCAGGGGCAGCCTCCACCAGGCCCCCACTCATGTCTCCCTGCACCCCCACCCCCCAGCCACCAGGGGCAGCCTCCACCAGGCCCCCACCCATGTCTACCACCACCCCCACCCCCCAGCAGTGCAGGGGCAGCCTCCACCAGGCCCCCACTCATGTCTCCCACCACCCCCACCCCCCAGCCACCAGGGGCAGCCTCCACCAGGCCCCCACTCATGTCTCCCTGCACCCCCACCCCCCCAGCCACCAGGGGCAGCCTCCACCAGGCGCCCACTCATGTCTACCACCACCCCCACCCCCAGCAGTGCAGGGGCAGCCTCCACCAGGCCCCCACCCATGTCTCCCACCACCCCAACCCCCCAGCCATCAGGGGCAGCCTCCACCAGGCCCCCACTCATGTCTACTACCACCCCCACCCCCCAGCAGTGCAGGGGCAGCCTCCACCAGGCCCCCACTCATGTCTCCCACCACCCCCACCCCCCAGCCACCGGGGGCAGCCTCCACCAGGCCCCCACTCATGTCTCCCTGCACCCCCACCCCCTGCAGTGCAGGGGCAGCCTCCACCAGGCCCCCACTCATGTCTCCCTGCACCCCCACCCCCCCAGCCACCAGGGGCAGCCTCCACCAGGCGCCCACTCATGTCTACCACCACCCCCACCCCCAGCAGTGCAGGGGCAGCCTCCACCAGGCCCCCACTCATGTCTCCCACCACCCCAACCCCCCAGCCATCAGGGGCAGCCTCCACCAGGCCCCCACTCATGTCTACTACCACCCCCACCCCCCAGCAGTGCAGGGGCAGCCTCCACCAGGCCCCCACTCACATCTACCACCACCCCCACCACCCAGCCACCAGGGGCAGCCTCCACCAGGCCCCCACGCATGTCTCCCTGCACCCCCACTCCCCAGCCACCAGGGGCAGCTTCCACCAGGCCCCCACTCATGTCTCCCTGCACCCCCACCCCCTAGCCACCAGGGGCAGCCTCCACCAGGCCCCCACCCATGTCTCCCACCACCTCCACCCCCCAGCTGTGCAGGGGCAGCCTCCACCAGGCCCCCACTCATGTCCCCTATCACCCCCACCCCCAGCAGTGCAGGGGCAGCCTCCACCAGGCCCCCACCCATGTCTCCCACCACCCCCAGCCACCAGGGGCAGCCTCCACCAGGCCCCCACTCATGTCTCCCTGCACGCCCACCCCCCAGCCACCAGGGGCAGCCTCTACCAGGCCCCCACTCAAGTCTCCCACCACCCCCACCCCCCGGCCACCAGGGGCAGCCTCCACCAGGCCCCCACAATCTAGATCCCTGGTCCTTATGGTCAGCCTCCAAATGCCAAACACTCACCCGAGTATTGCATCCACCCACTTAGAAATGGCAAAAGCATGATAGAACCCCAATTGCAAGTTTGCAAATGAACACATGTCCCTCACATACAACCAATGGGTGCCAGTGAATGTCAACTCCCATATCATGATATGCATGAAACCAATGAGATGATACTACACATTGAAGTTTGAAGAAAAAATATGTATTGAACGCAACATAAATTGAATAAAAAATAAAGAAACAATAATGGATTTTTTTTTTTTTAAAAACCAGCAGGTACGTGAAAAAATGCAAAACCACAAATCATAATGCAAATGAAAGGTGTCCAAAGTCACAGTCCACAAAAGTTAATCCAATGGAAAATTAAAATCGAAAACCATTGCTCCATGGGGAAATCATACAAAAAATGAAAATCCAAAAGTCAACTATGTACAGATAAACAATCCAGGGTCCATGATCCCAACCGAATAAATGAAACCTATCTAATAACACTACCTAAAAAAATAAACTATATACAAAAATTTGGGCCATTGTCCAAAAGGTCCAAAAAAAATGCTAAACCAAAGGAAACCTAACACTAACTACAGAACTATTTACAAGGGCAGTGGGCTAGTCCGACGGCTCACTTCGGGATGTTCCGGGCCAGGGTATCATCGAACTCCTGCTCAATTCCCGTAGGCGCTCCTCCTCCATGGCCCTGAGGGTCCGCAGGGCTGTCCACATGTTCCCCCCAAACTCCCTGCGGATTGCCTCGAGGCACTCGGCACGCCTCAGGGCCCTCCGGATGGAGTTCTCCGCCCTGACCATCGTGAGCCGTGCCTCTTCCGCCCGCTGCCGCTCCGCATCTATGGCGTGGCCCAACCGCTGCCACAGGGAAGACACTTCCCGTCCTGGGTCCTCCTGCCCTCCGGCCGATGCCTGCCCCTCCGATGTCGAAGGCCCCGAGCCATCATGGCTCCCACCACGTTGCTGCTGCGCCTCTGCCCGTGCACTGCCTCCTGCTGCCTGCACATCCTCCGCTGGCTGGGGTGCAGTCGTTGATGTGGCCACCCCTGCTGGACGTCCGACTCCCGACTGTGGCAGGGATGCCTCCTCCACCAGCCTGGCTGCACCGTCAGAGGCAGCTCCACAGGGCACCCAGGTGACTGATGGGTGGGAAGATGGCACGGAGGACGACTGGCACATAGGGGTTTCAGTTGAGGAAGGGGTCATAGCAAGCCCCATCAAACGGAGGAATCCGGCCTGGGTGACCTGTCCCAGTAGGCCGACGCGGTCAACGAGCCATTCGAGATGACGTGCAGTCTCCTCATGAAAAGACTGCAGGTCACCTCGCATGGCCCGTTGACGCAACGCCACACCAGTCAGGACAGGCTCAACCCGGACCCGGATAGCCACGTCCGCAGGCGAGGAAAGCCAGTTGTCGTGAGCTCATCCCCTGCCTGAAAACGGGTCTGGACATAGGCATCCCTGCTGGTGCAAGATGATGCAGTGACAGGATCAGGGACAGGATTGCACACAGGCACCTCCGCGGCGACCTGTGCTGCCTCCTGTCCCTGGTCCTGCACTGCACCACTAGCACCAGTGGAATCCCCACCTCCAGATCCCGTCTCTGTTGCTTGCACGGCCTCCTCCTCCACCAAACCCCCCACCAACCTGGATGACTCCGTGCCATCTTCCCCCGTTGGGCCCTGTGGGGTCCCAGCTGCCCCTTCTGCTGCCGAGGAGTCCAACTCCGTCCTCCGCCTCTTGGACCTCCCCCCGGCAGCTGCGGCCTGGGACAGTGCCAGTGAATGTCAACACCCATATCATGATATGCATGAAACCAATGAGATGATACTACACATTGAAGTTTGAAGAAAAAATATGTATTGAACGCAACATAAATTGAATAAAAAATAAAGAAACAATAATGGATTTTTTTTTTTTTTAAAAACCAGCAGGTACGTGAAAAAATGCAAAACCACAAATCATAATGCAAATGAAAGGTGTCCAAAGTCACAGTCCACAAAAGTTAATCCAATGGAACATGTCTCCCACCACTCCCACCCCCCAGCCACCAGGGGCACCCTCCACCAGACCCCCACTCATGTCTACCACCACCCCCACCCCCCACCCCATATCAGACGCGCTCAAGTGCTAAGGGCCTTTGGTCCAATTAAATCGCATATGCGTGCTGACGTGCATACGCGCTTAGGGCCTTTCCTCGATTTACACGCAGACGTGCAGGATTTTCACGTGCAAAATCACTCCGTATCATGCTGGCCACGCGTAAGCACACGGAAGACCACGCTCCTGCCCACAAGGCCGAATTACTGTCCCCCAGAGCCCCGAGCACGCTCCCACCTGCCATCTGCTGCTGCCTGACTGCCTGCTGCCCACGTGCCCTGCCATTTGCTGCCTGCACATCAGCCAGGGGTGCTGTTTCTGTGACCACCCCTGCTGGAACCGAAGACTCCCGTCTGGGATTCCATCGCTCCACAGCCCAGCCCCAGGACCCAGTTGCCCACCCACTCCTGCCTCTGGGGTTGTCATGTCGGGCACTGCAACATCTGGCACCACTGACAACCCCCGGCCAGAGAGGCAGAGGGGCTCCAGCTTCAGTGCCAGGGAAGTTGGTTTCCTGGTGGAGCAAGTCCTGTGGCAGTATGATGCCCTCTACGGAAGGGTGCGCGCCGACAAGGAAGGACGGACTCGGATCTGGACCGACATCGTGACTGCCATCAACGCGGAGGGGGTGGCAGTCCGCGACTTCCAACATGTCAAGAAGCGCTGGGAGGACTTCAGGTCCAGGAACCTGAACAAGGCCCGGCGCCTCTTGAAGGCAGCGGATGCTAAGGGGCGCAGGGGCCACTTGTCGGAAGATCAGATGAGGGTCCTGGAACGCATATCCCCAGCGCTCCACGTCCAGGTCCTTGAGAGGCAGACCCGTCTGGAGTCGAGCGGTAAGTGTACATGCATCATGATTGTAAGCTGTGCGTGTGGTGATGTGCCAGTAGTGTGCCGGTTGCACATATGTTTGTATGGGGCCGAGTATGGGTAGGGGTGTACAGGGCCGTGCGGCTAACACATGCGAGGGCTGTCATGTGTGAGACATGGATGGTGCTTGTGTGTGTAGGCTTGCATGCCAAATGCAGTTGCGTGGGCACACATGTTTGGATGAATGTGTATGTAAGTAGGCATGGTCGTGATGTCACGCATGTATGTTGTTTTCAGCTGCATGTATCAACACTGTGTACATGTGCATGTGTGTGTATTTGACAAGGGTGCAATAGTGATGCAACATGGATGCATGTGACAGCGGGATGTGGAAGCCTGATTGGCAGATGTGACATGGATGCCCATCGGAACACTGCGACAGTTGGCTGAGGTGTACACATGCATGCAAGTGTGGTGGTGTGCGTGCATGTGTAGTGCACTCCCTGTGTTGCATGTGATGTCTGGCTCACCTTTGCCTGCTCATGCTGTTGTATGTGTATGGATGGTGCTGGCAGTTGCGATGTGGCTGTGGTATGGCTCATGTGTGCATGTAGAAATGACATGTGTGTTGCCGATTGTGATGCCATGTCTGAGGTTTGCCAATGCCACTCATGTGCAACTGTCATGTGTGTATGTGTCCATTGTACAGTGCCCTGATGCCTGTGTTTCATTTCTCCCTGTCTGCAGCGTCAATTGATGAAGAGTGTGGAGAAGGTGCTGTGGAGCACAGCGGCGGGGATCGCACCGCCAGCCGGAGACGCAAGGCCCGGCTCCCCTCCCAGGTTGTGATCTCGTCGGGGAGTGAGGAGTCCGGTGCCGCGTCCCAGGCCGCAGCTGCCGGGGGGAGGTCCAAGAGGCGGAGGACGGAGTTGGACTCCTCGGCAGCAGAAGGGGCAGCTGGGACCCCGCAGGGCCCAACGGGGGAAGATGGCACAGAGTCATCCAGGTTGGTGGGGGGTTTGGTGGAGGAGGAGGCCGTGCAAGCAACAGAGACGGGGTCTGGAGGTGGGGATTCCACTGGTGCTAGTGGTGCAGTGCAGGACTAGGGACAGGAGGCAGCACAGGTCGCCGCGGAGGTGCCTGTGTGCAATCCTGTCCCTGATCCTGTCACTACATCATCTTGCACCAGCAGGGATCCCTACGTCCAGACCCGTTTTCAGGCAGGGGATGAGCTCACGACAACTGGCCTTCCTCTGCCTGCGGAGTGGCTATCCGGGTCCGGGTTGAGCCTGTCCTGACTGGTGTGGCGGCCATGCGAGGTGACCTGCAGTCTTTTCATGAGGAGACTGCACGTCATCTCGAATGGCTCGTTGACCGCGTCGGCCTACTGGGACAGGTCACCCAGGCCGGATTCCTCCGTTTGATGGGCTTGCTATGACCCCCTCCTCAACTGAACCCCCTATGCACCAGTCGTCCTCCGTGCCATCTTCCCACCCATCAGTCAACTGGGTGCCCTGTGGAGCTGCCTCTGACGATGCGGCCAGGCTGGTGGAGGAGGCATCCCTGCCACAGTCGGGAGTCGGACGTCCAGCAGGGGTGGCCATATCAACGACTGCACCCCAGCCAGCGGAGGATGAGCAGGCAGCAGGAGGCAGTGCACGGGCAGAGGCGCAGCAGCAACGTGGTGGGAGCCATGATGGCTCGGGGCCTTCGACATCGGAGGGGCAGGCATCGGCCGGAGGGCAGGAGGACCCAGGACGGGAAGTGTCTTCCGTGTGGCAGCGGTTGGGCCACGCCATAGATGCGGAGCGGCAGCGGGCGGAAGAGGCACGGCTCACGATGGTCAGGGCGGAGAACTCCATGCGAAGGGCCCTGAGGCGTGCCGAGTGCCTCGAGGCAATCCGAGGGAGTTTGGGGGGAACATGTGGACTGCCCTGCGGACCCTCGGGACCATGGAGGAGGAGCGCCTCCGGGACATTGAGCAGGAGTTCGATGATGCCCTGGCCCGGAACATCCCGAAATGAGCCGTCGGACTAGCCCACTGCCCTTGTAAATAGTTCTGTAGTTAGTGTTAGGTTTCCTTTAGTTTAGCATTTTTTTTGGAACTTTTGGACAATGACCCACATTTTTGTATATAGTTTATTTTTTTAGGTCGTGTTATTAGATAGGTTTCATTTATTCGGTTGGGATCATGGACCCTGGATTGTTTATCTGTACATAGTTGACTTTTGGATTTTCATTTTTTTTATGATTTCCCCATGGAGCAATGGTTTTCGATTTTAATTTTCCATTGGATTAACTTTTGCGGACTGTGACTTTGGACATCTTTCGTTTGCATTATGATTTGTGGTTTTGCATTTTTTCACGTGCCTGCTGGTTTTTTTAAAAAAAATTCCATTATTGTTTCTTTATTTTTGATTCAATTTATGTTGCGTTCAATACATATTTTTTCTTCAAACTTCGATGTGTAGTATCATCTCATTGGTTTCATGCATATCATGATATGGGTTTTGACATTCACTGACACCCATTGGGTGTATGTGAGGGACATGTGTTCATTTGCAAACTTGCAATTGTGGTTCTATCATGTTTTTGCCATTTCTAAGTGGGTGGATGCAATACTCGGGTGGGTGTTTGGCATTTGGAGGCTGACCATAAGGGCCAGGGATCTAGATTGTGGGGGCCTGTTGGAGGCTGCCCCTGCACTGCTGGGGGGTGGGGGTGGTGGGAGACATGAGTGGGGGCCTGGTGGAGGCCGCCCCTGCACTGCTCGGGGGTGGTGGGAGACATGAGTGGGGGCCTGGTGGAGGCTGCCCCTGCACTGCTGGGGGGTGGGGGTGGTGGGAGACATGAGTGGGGGCCTGGTGGAGGCTGCCCCTGGTGGCTGGGGGGTGGGGGTGGTGGGAGACATGAGTGTGGGCCTGGTGGAGGCTGCCCCTGCACTGCTGGGGGGTGGGGGTGGTGGTAGACATGGGTGGGGGCCTGGTGGAGGCTGCCCCTGCACTGCTGGGGGGTGGGGGTGCAGGGAGACATGTGTGGGGGCCTGGTGGAGGCTGCCCCTGGTGGCTGTGGGGTGGGGGTGCAGGGAGACATGAATGGGGGCCTGGTGGAGGCTGCCCCTGGTGGCTGGGGGGTGGGGGTGCAGGGGGACATGAGTGGGGGCCTGGTGGAGGGTGCCCCTGCACTGCTGGGAGGTGGGGGTGGTGCGAGACATGAGTGGGGGCCTGGTGGAGGCTGCCCCTGGTGGCTGGGGGTGATGGGAGACATGAGTGGGGGCCTGGTGAAGGCTGCCCCTGCACTGCTGGGGGGTGGGGGTGCAGGGAGACATGAGTGGGGGCCTGGTGGAGGCTGCCCCTGGTGGCTGAGGGGTGGGGGTGCAGGGAGACATAAGTGGGGGCCTGGTGGAGGCTGCCCCTGGTGGCTGGGGGTTGGGGGTGCAGGGGGACATGAGTTGGGGCCTGGTGGAGGGTGCCCCTGCACTGCTGAGGGTGGGGGTGGTGGGAGACATGAGTGGGGGCCTGGTGGAGGCTGCCCCTGGTGGCTGGGGGTGGGGGTCATGGCAGACATGAGTGGGGGGCTGGTGGAGGCTGCCCCTGGTGGCTTGGGGGTGGGGGTGCAGGGAGACATGAGTGGGGGCCTGGTGGAGGCTGCCCCTGGTGGCTGGGGGGTGGGGGTGCAGGAAGACATGAGTGGGGGCCTGGTGGAGGCTGCCCCTGGTGGCTGGGGGGTGGGGGTGATGGGAGACATGAGGGGGGGCCTGGTGGAGGCTGCCCCTGCACTGCTGGGGGGTGGGGGTGGTGGGAGACATGGGTGGGGGCCTGGTGGAGGCTGCCCCGGTACTGCTGGGGGGTGGAGGTGATGGGAGACATGAGTGGGGGCCTGGTGGAGGGTGCCCCTGCACTGCTGGGGGGTGGAGTGCAGGGAGACATGAGTGCGGGCCTGGTGGAGGCTGCCCCTGCACTGCCGGGGGGTGGGGGTGGTGGGAGACATGGGTGGGGGCCTGGTGGAGGCTGCCCCTGCACTGCTGGGGGGTGGGGGTGATGGGAGACATGAGTGGGGGCCTGGTGGAGGGTGCCCCTGCACTGCTGGGGGGTGGGGGTGCAGGGAGACATGAGTGGGGGCCTGGTGGAGGCTGCCCCTGGTGGCTGGGGGGGTGGGGGTGCAGGGAGACATGAGTGGGGGCCTGGTGGAGGCTGTCCCTGCACTACTGGGGGGTGGGGGTGGTGGGAGACATGGGTGGGGGCCTGGTGGAGGCTGCCCCTGCACTGCTGGGGGTGGGGGTGATAGGGGACATGAGTGGGGGCCTGGTGGAGGGTGCCCCTGCACTGCTGGGGGGTGGGGGTGGTGGTAGACATGGGTGGGGGCCTGGTGGAGGCTGCCCCTGGTGGCTGGGGGGTGGGGGTGATGGGAGACATGAGTGGGGGCCTGGTGGAGGCTGCCCCTGCACTGCTGGGGGTTGGGGGTGGTGGGAGACATGGGTGGGGGCCTGGTGGAGGCTGCCTCTGCACTGCTGGGGGGTGGGGGTGGTGGGAGACATGGGTGGGGGCCTGGTGGAGGCCGCCCCTGCACTGCTGGGGGGTGGGGGTGATGGGAGACATGAGTGGGGGCCTGGTGGAGGGTGCCCCTGCACTGCTGGCGGGTGGGGGTGGTGGGAGACATGGGTGGGGGCCTGGTGGAGGCTGCCCCTGCACGGCTGGGGGGTGGGGGTGGTGGGAGATATGGGTATGGGCCTGGTGGAGGCTGCCCCTGGTTGGTGGCTGGGGGGTGGGGGTGCAGGGAGACATGAGTGGGGGCCTGGTGGAGGCTGCCCCTAGTGGCTGGGGGGTGGGGGTGCAGGGAGACATGGGTGGGGGCCTGGTGGTGGCTGTCCCTGGTGGCTGGGGGGTGGGTGCGGTGGGAGACATGAGTGGGGGCCTGGTGGAGGCTGCCCCTGGTGGCTGGGGGGGTGGGGGTGCAGGGAGACATGAGTGGGGGCCTGGTGGAGGCTGCCCCTGGTGGCTGGGGGGTGGGAGTGCAGGGAGACATGAGTGGGGGCCTGGTGGAGGCTGCCCCTGCACTGCTGGGGGGTGGGGTGGTGGGAGACATGGGTGGGGGCCTGGTGGAGGCTGCCCCTGCACTGCTGGGGGGTGCGGGTGATGGGAGACATGAGTGGGGGCCTGGTGGAGGGGCCCCTGCACTGCTGGGTGGGGGTGGGGGTGGTGGGAGACATGGGTGGGGGCCTGGTGGAGGCTGCCCCTGCACTACTGGGGGGTGGGGGTGGTGGGAGACATGGGTGGGGGCCTGGTGGAGGCTGCCCCTGGTGGCTGGGGGGTGGGGGTGCAGGGAGACATGAGTGGGGGCCTGGTGGAGGCTGCCCCTGGTGGCTAGGGGGTGGGGGTGCAGGGAGACATGAGTGGGGGCCGTGTGGAGGCTGCCCCTGGTGGCTGGGGGGTGGTGTGAGACATGAGTGGGGGCCTGTGGAGGCTGCCCCTGCACTGCTGGGTGGTGGGGGTGGTGGGAGACATGAGTGGGAGCCTGGTGGAGGCTGCCCCTGGTGGCTGGGGGGTGGGGGTGCAGGGAGACATGAGTGGGGGCCTGGTGGAGGCTGCCCCTGGTGGCTGGGGGGTGGGGGTGGTGGGAGACATGAGTGGGGGCCTGGTGGAGGCTGCCCCTGCACTGCTGGGTGTGAGGGTGGTGGGAGACATGGGTGGGGGCCTGGTGGAGGCTGCCCCTGGTGGCTGGGGGGTGGGGATGGTGGGAGACATGAGTGGGGGCCTGGTGGAGGCTGCCCCTGCACTGCTGGGGGGTGGGGTTGGTGAGAGACATGAGTGGGGGCCTGGTGGAGGCTGCCCCTGCACTGCCGGAGGGTGGGGGTGCAGGGAGAAATGAGTGGGGGCCTGGTGGAGGCTGCCCCTGGTGGCTGGGGGGTGGGGGTGCAGGGAGACATGAGCGGGGCCTGGTGGAGGGTGCCCCTGCACTGCTGGGGGTGGAGGTGGTGGGAGACATGAGTGGGGGCCTGGTGGAGGCTGCCCCTGGTGGCTGGGGGTGGGGTGATGGGAGACATGAGTGGGGGCCTGGTGGTGGCTGCCCCTGCACTGCTGGGGGGTGGGGGTGCAGGGAGACATGAGTGGGGGCCTGGTGGAGGCTGTCCCTGGTGACTGGGGGGTGGGGGTGCAGGGAGACATGAGCGGGGGCCTGGTGGAGGCTGCCCCTGGTGGCTGGGGGGTGGGGGTGCCGGGGGACATGAGTGGGGGCCTGGTGGAGGGTGCCCCTGCACTGCTGGGGGGTGGGGGTGGTGGGAGACATGAATGGGGGCCTGGTGGTGCCTGCCCCTGGTGGCTGGGGGTGATGGGAGACATGATTGGGGCCTGTTGGAGGCTGCCCCTGGTGGCTTGGGGGTGGGGGTGCAGGGAGACATGAGTGGGGGCCTGGTGGAGGCTGCCCCTGGTGGCTGGGGGGTGGGGGTGCAGGGAGACATGAGTGGGGGCCTGGTGGAGGCTGCCCCTGGTGGCTGGGGGGTGGGGTGATGGGAGACATGAGTGGGGGCCTGGTGGAGGCTGCCCCTGCACTGCTGGGGGGTGGAGGTGGTGGGAGACATGGGTGGGGCCTGGTGGAGGCTGCCCTGGTGGCTTGGGGGTGGGGGTGCAGGGAGACATGAGTGGGGGCCTGGTGGAGGCTGCCCCTGGTGGCTGGGGGTTGGGGGTGCAGGGAGACATGAGTGGGGGCCTGGTGGAGGCTGCCCCTGGTGGCTGGGGGGTGGGGGTGATGGGAGACATGAGTGGGGGCCTGGTGGAGGCTGCCCCTGCACTGCTGGGGGGTGGGGGTGGTGGGAGACATGGGTGGGGGCCTGGTGGAGGCTGCCCCTGCAGTGCTGGGGGGTGGGGGTGATGGGAGACATGAGTGGGGGCCTGGTGGAGGGTGCCCCTGCACTGCTGGGGGGTGGGGGTGCAGGGAGACATGAGTGGGGGCCTGGTGGAGGCTGCCCCTGCACTGCTGGGGCGTGGGGGTGGTGGGAGACATGGGTGGGGGCCTGGTGGAGGCTGCCCCTGCACTGCTGGGGGTGGGGGTGATAGGGGACATGAATGGGGGCCTGGAGGAGGCTGCCCCTGCACTGCTGGGGGTGGGGGTGGTGGTAGACATGAGTCGGGGCTTGGTGGAGGCTGCCCCTGGTGGCTTGGGGGTGGGAGTGCAGGGAGACATGAGTGGGGGCCTCGTGGAGGCTGCCCCTGGTGGCTGGGGGGTGGGGGTGCAGGGAGACATGAGTGGGGGCCTGGTGGAGGCTGCCCCTGGTGGCTGGGGGGTGGGGGTGCAGGGGGACATGAGTGGGGGCCTGGTGGAGGGTGCCCCTGCACTGCTGGGGGGTGGGGGTGGTGGGAGACATGGGTGGGGGCCTGGTGGAGGCTGCCCCTGTACTGCTGGGGGGTGGGGGTGATGGGAGACATGAGTGGGGGCCTGATGGAGGGTGCCCCTGCACTGCTGGGGGGTGGGGCTGCAGGGAGACATGAGTGGGGGCCTGGTGGAGGCTGCCCCTGCACTGCTGGGGGGTGGGGGTGGTGGGAGACATGTGTGGGCTGGTGGAGGCTTGCCCCTGCACTGCTGGGGGGTGGGGGTGCAGGGAGACATGAGTGGGGGCCTGGTGGAGGCTGCCCCTGGTGACTGGGGGATGGGGGTGGTGGGAGACATTGGTGGGGCCTGGTGGAGGCTGCCCCTGCACTGCTGGGGGGTGGGGGTGGTGGGAGACATGGGTGGGGGCCTGGTGGAGACTGCCCTGGTGGCTGGGGGGTGGGGGTGCAGGGAGACATGAGTGGGGGCCTGGTGGAGGCTGCCCCTGGTGGCTGGGGGGTGGGGGTGCAGGGAGACATGAGTGGGGGCCTGGTGGAGGGTGCCCCTGCACTGCTGGGGGGGTGGGGGTGATGGGAGACATGAGTGGGGGCCTGGCGGAGGGTGCCCCTGGTGGCTGGGGGGTGGGGGTGATGGAGACATGAGTGGGGGCCTGGTGGAGGCTGCCCCTGCACTGCTGGGGGGTGGGGGTGCAGGGGAGATATGAGTCGGGGCCTGGGTTTGGAGGCTGTCCCTGGTGGCTGGGGGGTGGGGGTGCAGGGAGACATGAGCGGGGGCCTGGTGGAGGCTGCCCCTGGTGGCTGGGGATGGGGGTGCCGGGGGACATGAGTGGGGGCCTGGTGGAGGGTGCCCCTGCACTGCTGAGGGTGGGGGTGGTGGGAGACATGAGTGGGGGCCTGGTGGAGGCTGCCCCTGGTGGCTGGGGGTGGGGGTCATGGCAGACATGAGTGGGGGCCTGGTGGAGGCTGCCCCTGGTGGCTTGGGGGTGGGGGTGCAGGGAGACATGAGTGGGGGCCTGGTGGAGGCTGCCCCTGGTGGCTGGGGGGTGGGGGTGCAGGAAGACATGAGTGGGGGCCTGGTGGAGGCTGCCCCTGGTGGCTGGGGGGTGGGGGTGATGGGAGACATGAGGGGGGGCCTGGTGGAGGCTGCCCCTGCACTGCTGGGGGGTGGGGGTGGTGGGAGACATGGGTGGGGGCCTGGTGGAGGCTGCCCCGGTACTGCTGGGGGGTGGAGGTGATGGGAGACATGAGTGGGGGCCTGGTGGAGGGTGCCCCTGCACTGCTGGGGGGTGGAGTGCAGGGAGACATGAGTGCGGGCCTGGTGGAGGCTGCCCCTGCACTGCCGGGGGGTGGGGGTGGTGGGAGACATGGGTGGGGGCCTGGTGGAGGCTGCCCCTGCACTGCTGGGGGGTGGGGGTGATGGGAGACATGAGTGGGGGCCTGGTGGAGGGTGCCCCTGCACTGCTGGGGGGTGGGGGTGCAGGGAGACATGAGTGGGGGCCTGGTGGAGGCTGCCCCTGGTGGCTGGGGGGGTGGGGGTGCAGGGAGACATGAGTGGGGGCCTGGTGGAGGCTGTCCCTGCACTACTGGGGGGTGGGGGTGGTGGGAGACATGGGTGGGGGCCTGGTGGAGGCTGCCCCTGCACTGCTGGGGGTGGGGGTGATAGGGGACATGAGTGGGGGCCTGGTGGAGGGTGCCCCTGCACTGCTGGGGGGTGGGGGTGGTGGTAGACATGGGTGGGGGCCTGGTGGAGGCTGCCCCTGGTGGCTGGGGGGTGGGGGTGATGGGAGACATGAGTGGGGGCCTGGTGGAGGCTGCCCCTGCACTGCTGGGGGTTGGGGGTGGTGGGAGACATGGGTGGGGGCCTGGTGGAGGCTGCCTCTGCACTGCTGGGGGGTGGGGGTGGTGGGAGACATGGGTGGGGGCCTGGTGGAGGCCGCCCCTGCACTGCTGGGGGGTGGGGGTGATGGGAGACATGAGTGGGGGCCTGGTGGAGGGTGCCCCTGCACTGCTGGCGGGTGGGGGTGGTGGGAGACATGGGTGGGGGCCTGGTGGAGGCTGCCCCTGCACTGCTGGGGGGTGGGGGTGGTGGGAGATATGGGTATGGGCCTGGTGGAGGCTGCCCCTGGTTGGTGGCTGGGGGGTGGGGGTGCAGGGAGACATGAGTGGGGGCCTGGTGGAGGCTGCCCCTAGTGGCTGGGGGGTGGGGGTGCAGGGAGACATGGGTGGGGGCCTGGTGGTGGCTGTCCCTGGTGGCTGGGGGGTGGGTGCGGTGGGAGACATGAGTGGGGGCCTGGTGGAGGCTGCCCCTGGTGGCTGGGGGGTGGGGGTGCAGGGAGACATGAGTGGGGGCCTGGTGGAGGCTGCCCCTGGTGGCTGGGGGGTGGGAGTGCAGGGAGACATGAGTGGGGGCCTGGTGGAGGCTGCCCCTGCACTGCTGGGGGGTGGGGTGGTGGGAGACATGGGTGGGGGCCTGGTGGAGGCTGCCCCTGCACTGCTGGGGGGTGCGGGTGATGGGAGACATGAGTGGGGGCCTGGTGGAGGGGCCCCTGCACTGCTGGGGGGTGGGGGTGGTGGGAGACATGGGTGGGGGCCTGGTGGAGGCTGCCCCTGCACTACTGGGGGGTGGGGGTGGTGGGAGACATGGGTGGGGGCCTGGTGGAGGCTGCCCCTGGTGGCTGGGGGGTGGGGGTGCAGGGAGACATGAGTGGGGGCCTGGTGGAGGCTGCCCCTGGTGGCTAGGGGGTGGGGGTGCAGGGAGACATGAGTGGGGGCCGTGTGGAGGCTGCCCCTGGTGGCTGGGGGGTGGTGTGAGACATGAGTGGGGGCCTGTGGAGGCTGCCCCTGCACTGCTGGGTGGTGGGGGTGGTGGGAGACATGAGTGGGAGCCTGGTGGAGGCTGCCCCTGGTGGCTGGGGGGTGGGGGTGCAGGGAGACATGAGTGGGGGCCTGGTGGAGGCTGCCCCTGGTGGCTGGGGGGTGGGGGTGGTGGGAGACATGAGTGGGGGCCTGGTGGAGGCTGCCCCTGCACTGCTGGGTGTGAGGGTGGTGGGAGACATGGGTGGGGGCCTGGTGGAGGCTGCCCCTGGTGGCTGGGGGGTGGGGATGGTGGGAGACATGAGTGGGGGCCTGGTGGAGGCTGCCCCTGCACTGCTGGGGGGTGGGGTTGGTGAGAGACATGAGTGGGGGCCTGGTGGAGGCTGCCCCTGCACTGCCGGAGGGTGGGGGTGCAGGGAGAAATGAGTGGGGGCCTGGTGGAGGCTGCCCCTGGTGGCTGGGGGGTGGGGGTGCAGGGAGACATGAGCGGGGGCCTGGTGGAGGGTGCCCCTGCACTGCTGGGGGTGGAGGTGGTGGGAGACATGAGTGGGGGCCTGGTGGAGGCTGCCCCTGGTGGCTGGGGGTGGGGTGATGGGAGACATGAGTGGGGGCCTGGTGGTGGCTGCCCCTGCACTGCTGGGGGGTGGGGGTGCAGGGAGACATGAGTGGGGGCCTGGTGGAGGCTGTCCCTGGTGACTGGGGGGTGGGGGTGCAGGGAGACATGAGCGGGGGCCTGGTGGAGGCTGCCCCTGGTGGCTGGGGGGTGGGGGTGCCGGGGGACATGAGTGGGGGCCTGGTGGAGGGTGCCCCTGCACTGCTGGGGGGTGGGGGTGGTGGGAGACATGAATGGGGGCCTGGTGGTGGCTGCCCCTGGTGGCTGGGGGTGATGGGAGACATGATTGGGGCCTGTTGGAGGCTGCCCCTGGTGGCTTGGGGGTGGGGGTGCAGGGAGACATGAGTGGGGGCCTGGTGGAGGCTGCCCCTGGTGGCTGGGGGGTGGGGGTGCAGGGAGACATGAGTGGGGGCCTGGTGGAGGCTGCCCCTGGTGGCTGGGGGGTGGGGGTGATGGGAGACATGAGTGGGGGCCTGGTGGAGGCTGCCCCTGCACTGCTGGGGGGTGGAGGTGGTGGGAGACATGGGTGGGGGCCTGGTGGAGGCTGCCCCTGGTGGCTTGGGGGTGGGGGTGCAGGGAGACATGAGTGGGGGCCTGGTGGAGGCTGCCCCTGGTGGCTGGGGGTTGGGGGTGCAGGGAGACATGAGTGGGGGCCTGGTGGAGGCTGCCCCTGGTGGCTGGGGGGTGGGGGTGATGGGAGACATGAGTGGGGGCCTGGTGGAGGCTGCCCCTGCACTGCTGGGGGGTGGGGGTGGTGGGAGACATGGGTGGGGGCCTGGTGGAGGCTGCCCCTGCAGTGCTGGGGGGTGGGGGTGATGGGAGACATGAGTGGGGGCCTGGTGGAGGGTGCCCCTGCACTGCTGGGGGGTGGGGGTGCAGGGAGACATGAGTGGGGGCCTGGTGGAGGCTGCCCCTGCACTGCTGGGGCGTGGGGGTGGTGGGAGACATGGGTGGGGGCCTGGTGGAGGCTGCCCCTGCACTGCTGGGGGTGGGGGTGATAGGGGACATGAATGGGGGCCTGGAGGAGGCTGCCCCTGCACTGCTGGGGGTGGGGGTGGTGGTAGACATGAGTCGGGGCTTGGTGGAGGCTGCCCCTGGTGGCTTGGGGGTGGGGGTGCAGGGAGACATGAGTGGGGGCCTCGTGGAGGCTGCCCCTGGTGGCTGGGGGGTGGGGGTGCAGGGAGACATGAGTGGGGGCCTGGTGGAGGCTGCCCCTGGTGGCTGGGGGGTGGGGGTGCAGGGGGACATGAGTGGGGGCCTGGTGGAGGGTGCCCCTGCACTGCTGGGGGGTGGGGGTGGTGGGAGACATGGGTGGGGGCCTGGTGGAGGCTGCCCCTGTACTGCTGGGGGGTGGGGGTGATGGGAGACATGAGTGGGGGCCTGATGGAGGGTGCCCCTGCACTGCTGGGGGGTGGGGCTGCAGGGAGACATGAGTGGGGGCCTGGTGGAGGCTGCCCCTGCACTGCTGGGGGGTGGGGGTGGTGGGAGACATGGGTGTGGGCCTGGTGGAGGCTGCCCCTGCACTGCTGGGGGGTGGGGGTGCAGGGAGACATGAGTGGGGGCCTGGTGGAGGCTGCCCCTGGTGACTGGGGGTGATGGGAGACATGAGTGGGGGCCTGGTGGAGGCTGCCCCTGCACTGCTGGGGGATGGGGGTGGTGGGAGACATGGGTGGGGGCCTGGTGGAGGCTGCCCCTGCACTGCTGGGGGGTGGGGTGGTGGGAGACATGGGTGGGGGCCTGGTGGAGACTGCCCCTGGTGGCTGGGGGGTGGGGGTGCAGGGAGACATGAGTGGGGGCCTGGTGGAGGCTGCCCCTGGTGGCTGGGGGGTGGGGGTGCAGGGAGACATGAGTGGGGGCCTGGTGGAGGGTGCCCCTGCACTGCTGGGGGGTGGGGGTGATGGGAGACATGAGTGGGGGCCTGGCGGAGGGTGCCCCTGGTGGCTGGGGGGTGGGGGTGATGGGAGACATGAGTGGGGGCCTGGTGGAGGCTGCCCCTGCACTGCTGGGGGGTGGGGGTGCAGGGAGATATGAGTCGGGGCCTGGTGGAGGCTGTCCCTGGTGGCTGGGGGGTGGGGGTGCAGGGAGACATGAGCGGGGGCCTGGTGGAGGCTGCCCCTGGTGGCTGGGGGATGGGGGTGCCGGGGGACATGAGTGGGGGCCTGGTGGAGGGTGCCCCTGCACTGCTGGGGGGTGGGGGTGGTGGGAGACATGAGTGGGGGCCTGGTGGTGGCTGCCCCTGGTGGCTGGGGGGTGGGGGTGATGGGAGACATGATTGGGGCCTGGTGGAGGCTGCCCCTGGTGGCTTGGGGGTGGGCGTGCAGGGAGACATGAGTGGGGGCCTGGTGGAGGCTGCCCCTGGTGGCTGGGGGGTGGGGGTGCAGGGAGACATGAGTGGGGGCCTGGTGGAGGCTGCCCCTGGTGGCTGGGGGGTGGGGGTGATGGGAGACATGAGTGGGGGCCTGGTGGAGGCTGCCCCTGCACTGCTGGGGGGTGGGGGTGGTGGGAGACATGGGTAGGGGCCTGGTGGAGGCTGCCCCTGGTGGCTTGGGGGTGGGGGTGCAGGGAGACATGAGTGGGGGCCTGGTGGAGGCTGCCCCTGGTGGCTGGGGGTGATGGGAGACATGAGTGGGGGCCTGGTGGAGGCTGCCCCTGGTGGCTTGGGGGTGGGGATCATGGGAGACATGAGTGGGGGCCTGGTGGAGGGTGCCCCTGGTGGCTGGGGGGTGGGGGTGATGGGAGACATGAGTGGGGGCCTGGTGGAGGCTGCCCCTGCACTGCTGGGGAGTGGGGGTGCAGGGAGACATGTGTGGGGGCCTGGTGGAGGCTGTCCCTGGTGGCTGGGGGGTGGGGGTGCAGGGAGACATGAGCGGGGGCCTGGTGGAGGCTGCCCCTGGTGGCTGGGGGGTGGGGGTGCCGGGGGACATGAGTGGGGGCCTGGTGGAGGGTGCCCCTGCACTGCTGGGGGGTGGGGGTGGTGGGAGACATGAGTGGGGGCCTGGTGGTGGCTGCCCCTGGTGGCTGGGGGGTGGGGGTGATGGGAGACATGATTGGGGCCTGGTGGAGGCTGCCCCTGGTGGCTTGGGGATGGGGGTGCAGGGAGACATGAGTGGGGGCCTGGTGGAGGCTGCCCCTGGTGGCTGGGGGGTGGGGGTGCAGGGAGACATGAGTGGGGGCCTGGTGGAGGCTGCCCCTGGTGGCTGGGGGGTGGGGGTGATGGGAGACATGAGTGGGGGCCTGGTGGAGGCTGCCCCTGCACTGCTGGGGGGTGGGGGTGGTGGGAGAGATGGGTGGGGGCCTGGTGGAGGCTGCCCCTGCAGTGCTGGGGGGTGGGGGTGATGGGAGACATGAGTGGGGGCCTGGTGGAGGGTGCCCCTGCACTGCTGGGGGGTGGGGGTGCAGGGAGACATGAGTGGGGGCCTGGTGGAGGCTGCCCCTGGAGGCTTGGGGGTGGGGTGCAGGGAGACATGAGTGGGGGCCTGGTGGAGGCTGCCCCTGGTGGCTGGGGGGTGGGGGGAGCCATGAGTGGGGGCCTGGTGGAGGCTGCCCCTGCACTGCTGGGGGGTGGGGGTGGTGGTAGACATGGGTGGGGGCCTGGTGGAGGCTGCCCCTGCACTGCTGGGGGGTGGGGGTGCAGGGAGACATGAGTGGGGGCCTGGTGGAGGCTGCCCCTGGTGGCTGGGGGGTGTGGGTGCAGGGGGACATGAGTGGGGGCCTGGTGGAGGGTGCCCCTGCACTGCTGGGGGGTGGGGGTGGTGGGAGACATGAGTGGGGGCCTGGTGGAGGCTTCCCCTGGTGGCTGGGGGGTGGGGGTGCAGGGAGACTTGAGTGGGGTCCTGGTGGAGGCTGTCCCTGGTGGCTGGGGGGTGGGGGTGCAGGGAGACATGAGCGGGGGCCTGGTGGAGGCTGCCCCTGGTGGCTGGGGGGTGGGGGTGATGGGAGACATGAGTGGGGGCCTGGTGGAGGCTGCCCCTGCACTGCTGGGGGGTGGGGGTGGTGGGAGACATGGGTGGGGGCCTGGTGGAGGCTGCCCCTGCAGTGCTGGGGGATGGGGGTGATGGGAGACATGAGTGGGGGCCTGGTGGAGGGTGCCCCTGCACTGCTGGGGGGTGGGGGTGCAGGGAGACATGAGTGGGGGCCTGGTGGAGGCTGCCCCTGCACTGCTGGGGCGTGGGGGTGGTGGGAGACATGGGTGGGGGCCTGGTGGAGGCTGCCCCTGCACTGCTGGGGGTGGGGGTGATAGGGGACATGAATGGGGGCCTGGAGGAGGCTGCCCCTGCACTGCTGGGGGTGGGGGTGGTGGTAGACATGAGTCGGGGCTTGGTGGAGGCTGCCCCTGGTGGCTTGGGGGTGCAGGGAGACATGAGTGGGGGCCTCGTGGAGGCTGCCCCTGGTGGCTGGGGGGTGGGGGTGCAGGGAGACATGAGTGGGGGCCTGGTGGAGGCTGCCCCTGGTGGCTGGGGGGTGGGGGTGCAGGGGGACATGAGTGGGGGCCTGGTGGAGGGTGCCCCTGTACTGCTGGGGGTGGGGGTGGTGGGAGACATGAGTGGGGGCCTGGTGGAGGCTGCCCCTGCACTGCTGGGGGGTGGGGGTGGTGGGAGACATGGGTGGGGGCCTGGTGGAGGCTGCCCCTGTACTGCTGGGGGGTGGGGGTGATGGGAGACATGAGTGGGGCCTGATGGAGGGTGCCCCTGCACTGCTGGGGGGTGGGGCTGCAGGGAGACATGAGTGGGGGCCTGGTGGAGGCTGCCCCTGGTGACTGGGGGTGATGGGAGACATGAGTGGGGGCCTGGTGGAGGCTGCCCCTGCACTGCTGGGGGATGGGGGTGGTGGGAGACATGGGTGGGGGCCTGGTGGAGGCTGCCCCTGCACTGCTGGGGGGTGGGGTGGTGGGAGACATGGGTGGGGGCCTGGTGGAGGCTGCCCCTGGTGGCTGGGGGGTGGGGGTGCAGGGAGACATGAGTGGGGGCCTGGTGGAGGCTGCCCCTGGTGGCTGGGGGGTGGGGGTGCAGGGAGACATGAGTGGGGGCCTGGTGGAAGGGTGCCCCTGCACTGCTGGGGGGTGGGGGTGATGGGAGACATGAGTGGGGGCCTGGCGGAGGGTGCCCCTGGTGGCTGGGGGGTGGGGGTGATGGGAGACATGAGTGGGGGCCTGGTGGAGGCTGCCCCTGCACTGCTGGGGGGTGGGGGTGCAGGGAGATATGAGTCGGGGCCTGGTGGAGGCTGTCCCTGGTGGCTGGGGGGTGGGGGTGCAGGGAGACATGAGCGGGGGCCTGGTGGAGGCTGCCCCTGGTGGCTGGGGGATGGGGGTGCCGGGGGACATGAGTGGGGGCCTGGTGGAGGGTGCCCCTGCACTGCTGGGGGGTGGGGGTGGTGGGAGACATGAGTGGGGGCCTGGTGGTGGCTGCCCCTGGTGGCTGGGGGGTGGGGGTGATGGGAGACATGATTGGGGCCTGGTGGAGGCTGCCCCTGGTGGCTTGGGGGTGGGGGTGCAGGGAGACATGAGTGGGGGCCTGGTGGAGGCTGCCCCTGGTGGCTGGGGGGTGGGGGTGCAGGGAGACATGAGTGGGGGCCTGGTGGAGGCTGCCCCTGGTGGCTGGGGGGTGGGGGTGATGGGAGACATGAGTGGGGGCCTGGTGGAGGCTGCCCCTGCACTGCTGGGGGGTGGGGGTGGTGGGAGACATGGGTAGGGGCCTGGTGGAGGCTGCCCCTGGTGGCTTGGGGGTGGGGGTGCAGGGAGACATGAGTGGGGGCCTGGTGGAGGCTGCCCCTGGTGGCTGGGGGTGATGGGAGACATGAGTGGGGGCCTGGTGGAGGCTGCCCCTGGTGGCTTGGGGGTGGGGATCATGGGAGACATGAGTGGGGGCCTGGTGGAGGGTGCCCCTGGTGGCTGGGGGGTGGGGGTGATGGGAGACATGAGTGGGGGCCTGGTGGAGGCTGCCCCTGCACTGCTGGGGAGTGGGGGTGCAGGGAGACATGTGGGGGGGCCTGGTGGAGGCTGTCCCTGGTGGCTGGGGGGTGGGGGTGCAGGGAGACATGAGCGGGGGCCTGGTGGAGGCTGCCCCTGGTAGCTGGGGGGTGGGGGTGCCGGGGGACATGAGTGGGGGCCTGGTGGAGGGTGCCCCTGCACTGCTGGGGGGTGGGGGTGGTGGGAGACATGAGTGGGGGCCTGGTGGTGGCTGCCCCTGGTGGCTGGGGGGTGGGGGTGATGGGAGACATGATTGGGGCCTGGTGGAGGCTGCCCCTGGTGGCTTGGGGATGGGGGTGCAGGGAGACATGAGTGGGGGCCTGGTGGAGGCTGCCCCTGGTGGCTGGGGGGTGGGGGTGCAGGGAGACATGAGTGGGGGCCTGGTGGAGGCTGCCCCTGGTGGCTGGGGGGTGGGGGTGATGGGAGACATGAGTGGGGGCCTGGTGGAGGCTGCCCCTGCACTGCTGGGGGGTGGGGGTGGTGGGAGAGATGGGTGGGGGCCTGGTGGAGGCTGCCCCTGCAGTGCTGGGGGGTGGGGGTGATGGGAGACATGAGTGGGGGCCTGGTGGAGGGTGCCCCTGCACTGCTGGGGGGTGGGGGTGCAGGGAGACATGAGTGGGGGCCTGGTGGAGGCTGCCCCTGGAGGCTTGGGGGTGGGGTGCAGGGAGACATGAGTGGGGGCCTGGTGGAGGCTGCCCCTGGTGGTTGGGGGGTGGGGGTGGTGGGAGCCATGAGTGGGGGCCTGGTGGAGGCTGCCCCTGCACTGCTGGGGGGGTGGGGGTGGTGGTAGACATGGGTGGGGGCCTGGTGGAGGCTGCCCCTGCACTGCTGGGGGGTGGGGGTGCAGGGAGACATGAGTGGGGGCCTGGTGGAGGCTGCCCCTGGTGGCTGGGGGGTGTGGGTGCAGGGGGACATGAGTGGGGGCCTGGTGGAGGGTGCCCCTGCACTGCTGGGGGGTGGGGGTGGTCTTAGACATGAGTGGGGGCCTGGTGGAGGCTTCCCCTGGTGGCTGGGGGGTGGGGGTGCAGGGAGACATGAGTGGGGTCCTGGTGGAGGCTGTCCCTGGTCGCTGGGGGGTGGGGGTGCAGGGAGACATGAGCGGGGGCCTGGTGGAGGCTGCCCCTGGTGGCTGGGGGGTGGGGATGCCGGGGGACATGAGTGGGGGCCTGGTGGAGGGTACCCCTGCACTGCTGGGGGGTGGGGCTGGTGGGAGACATGAGTGGGGGCCTGGTGGAGGCTGCCCCTGCACTGCTGGGGGGTGGGGGTGGTGGTAGACATGGGTGGGGGCCTGGTGGAGGCTGCCCCTGCACTGCTGGGGGGTGGGGGTGCAGGGAGACATGAGTGGGGGCCTGGTGGAGGCTGCCCCTGGTGGCTGGGTGGTGTGGGTGCAGGGGGACATGGGTGGGGGCCTGGTGGAGGCTGCCCCTGGTGGCTTGGGGGTGGGGATCATGGGAGACATGAGTGGGGGCCTGGTGGAGGGTGCCCCTGGTGGCTGGGGGGTGGGGGTGATGGGAGACATGAGTGGGGGCCTGGTGGAGGCTGCCCCTGCACTGCTGGGGAGTGGGGGTGCAGGGAGACATGTGTGGGGGCCTGGTGGAGGCTGTCCCTGGTGGCTGGGGGGTGGGGGTGCAGGGAGACATGAGCGGGGGCCTGGTGGAGGCTGCCCCTGGGGGGTGGGGGTGCCGGGGGACATGAGTGGGGGCCTGGTGGAGGGTGCCCCTGCACTGCTGGGGGGTGGGGGTGGTGGGAGACATGAGTGGGGGCCTGGTGGTGGCTGCCCCTGGTGGCTGGGGGGTGGGGGTGATGGGAGACATGATTGGGGCCTGGTGGAGGCTGCCCCTGGTGGCTTGGGGATGGGGGTGCAGGGAGACATGAGTGGGGGCCTGGTGGAGGCTGCCCCTGGTGGCTGGGGGGTGGGGGTGCAGGGAGACATGAGTGGGGGCCTGGTGGAGGCTGCCCCTGGTTGCTGGGGGGTGGGGGTGATGGGAGACATGAGTGGGGGCCTGGTGGAGGCTGCCCCTGCACTGCTGGGGGGGTGGGGGTGGTGGGAGAGATGGATGGGGGCCTGGTGGAGGCTGCCCCTGCAGTGCTGGGGGGTGGGGGTGATGGGAGACATGAGTGGGGGCCTGGTGGAGGGTGCCCCTGCACTGCTGGGGGGTGGGGGTGCAGGGAGACATGAGTGGTGGCCTGGTGGAGGCTGCCCCTGGAGGCTTGGGGGTGGGGTGCAGGGAGACATGAGTGGGGGCCTGGTGGAGGCTGCCCCTGGTGGCTGGGGGGTGGGGGTGGTGGGAGCCATGAGTGGGGGCCTGGTGGAGGCTGCCCCTGCACTGCTGGGGGGTGGGGGTGGTGGTAGACATGGGTGGGGGCCTGGTGGAGGCTGCCCCTGCACTGCTGGGGGGTGGGGGTGCAGGGAGACATGAGTGGGGGCCTGGTGGAGGCTGCCCCTGGTGGCTGGGGGGTGTGGGTGCAGGGGGACATGAGTGGGGGCCTGGTGGAGGGTGCCCCTGCACTGCTGGGGGGTGGGGGTGGTGGGAGACATGAGTGGGGGCCTGGTGGAGGCTTCCCCTGGTGGCTGGGGGGTGGGGGTGCAGGGAGACATGAGTGGGGTCCTGGTGGAGGCTGTCCCTGGTGGCTGGGGGGTGGGGGTGCAGGGAGACATGAGCGGGGGCCTGGTGGAGGCTGCCCCTGGTGGCTGGGGGGTGGGGATGCCGGGGGACATGAGTGGGGGCCTGGTGGAGGGTACCCCTGCACTGCTGGGGGGTGGGGCTGGTGGGAGACATGAGTGGGGGCCTGGTGGTGGCTGCCCCTGGTGGCTGGGGGGTGGGGGTGATGGGAGACATGATTGGGGGCCTGGTGGGGTGGGGGTGATGGGAGACATGATTGGGGGCCTGGTGGAGGCTGCCCCTGGTGGCTTGGGGGTGGGGGTGCAGGGAGACATGAGTGGGGGCCTGGTGGAGGCTGCCCCTGGTGGCTGGGGGGTGGGGGTGCAGGGAGACATGAGTGGGGGCCTGGTGGAGGCTGCCCCTGGTGGCTGGGGGTGATGGGAGACATGAGTGGGGGCCTGGTGGAGGCTGTCCCTGCACTGCTGGGGGGTGGGGGTGGTGGGAGACATGGGTGGGGGCCTGGTGGAGGCTGCCCCTGCACTGCTGGGGGGTGGGGATGATGGGAGACATGAGTGGGGGCCTGGTGGAGGGTGCCCCTGCACTTCTGGGGGGTGGGGGTGCAGAGAGACATGAGTGGGGGCCTGGTGGAGGCTGCCCCTGCACTGCTGGGGGGTGGGGGTGGTGGGAGACATGGGTGGGGGCCTGGTGGAGGCTGCCCCTGGTGGCTTGGGGGTGCAGGGAGACATGGGTGGGGGCCTGCTGGAGGCTGCCCCTGCACTGCTGGGGGGTGGGGATCATGGGAGACATGAGTGGGGCCTGGTGGAGGGTGCCCCTGGTGGCTGGGGGGTGGGGGTGATGGGAGACATGAGTGGGGGCCTGGTGGAGGCTGCCCCTGCACTGCTGGGGGGTGGGGGTGCAGGGAGACATGAGTGGGGGCCTGGTGGAGGCTGCCCCTGGTGGCTGGGGGGTGGGGGTGCAGGGAGACATGAGTGGGGGCCTGGTGGAGGCTGCCCCTGGTGGCTGTGGGGTGGGGGTGATGGGAGACATGAGTGGGGGCGTGGTGGAGGCTGCCCCTGCACTGCTGGAGGGTAGGGGTGGTGGGAGCCTGGTGGAGGCTGCCCCTGGTGGCTTGGGGGTGCAGGGAGACATGGGTGGGGGCCTGCTGGAGGCTGCCCCTGCACTGCTGGGGGGTGGGGATCATGGGAGACATGAGTGGGGCCTGGTGGAGGGTGCCCCTGGTGGCTGGGGGGTGGGGGTGATGGGAGACATGAGTGGGGGCCTGGTGGAGGCTGCCCCTGCACTGCTGGGGGGTGGGGGTGCAGGGAGAGATGAGTGGGGGTCTGGTGGAGGCTGTCCCTGGTGGCTGGGGGGTGGGGGTGCAGGGAGACATGAGAGGGGGCCTGGTGGAGGCTGCCCCTGGTGGCTGGGGGGTGGGGGTGCCGGGGGACATGAGTGGGGGCCTGGTGGAGGGTGCCCCTGCACTGCTGGGGGGTGGGGGTGGTGGGAGACATGAGTGGGGGCCTGGTGGTGGCTGCCCCTGGTGGCTGGGGGGGATGGGAGACATGATTGGGGCCTGGTGGAGGCTGCCCCTGGTGGCTTGGGGGTGGGGGTGCAGGGAGACATGAGTGGGGGCCTGGTGGAGGCTGCCCCTGGTGGCTGGGGGGTGGGGGTGCAGAGAGACATGAGTGGGGGCCTGGTGGAGGCTGCCCCTGGTGGCTGGGGGGTGGGGGTGATGGGAGACATGAGTGGGGGCCTGGTGGAGGCTGCCCCTGCACTGCTGAGGGGTGGGGGTGCAGGGAGACATGGGTGGGGGCCTGGTGGAGGCTGCCCCTGGTGGCTTGGGGGTGGGGGTGCAGGGAGACATGAGTGGGGGCCTGGTGGAGGCTGCCCCTGTTGGCTGGGGGGTGGGGGTGCAGGGAGACATGAGTGGGGGGCTGGTGGAGGCTGCCCCTGGTGGCTGGGGGGTGGGGGTGATGGGAGACATGAGTGGGGGCCTGGTGGAGGCTGCCCCTGCACTGCTGGGGGGTGGGGGTGGTGGGAGACATGGGTGGGGGCCTGGTGGAGGCTGCCCCTGCAGTGCTGGGGGTGTGGGGGTGATGGGAGACATGAGTGGGGGCCTGGTGGAGGGTGCCCCTGCACTGCTGGGGGGTGGGGGTGCAGGGAGACATGAGTGGGGGCCTGGTGGAGGCTGCCCCTGGAGGATTGGGGGTGGGGTGCAGGGAGACATGAGTGGGGGCCTGGTGGAGGCTGCCCCTGGTGGCTGGGGGTTGGGGGTGGTGGGAGCCATGAGTGGGGGCCTGGTGGAGGCTGCCCCTGCACTGCTGGGGGGTGGGGGTGGTGGTAGACATGGGTGGGGGCCTGGTGGAGGCTGCCCGTGCACTGCTGGGGGGTGGGGGTGGTGGTAGAAATGGGTGGGGGCCTGGTGGAGGCTGCCCCTGGTGGCTGGGGGGTGTGGGTGCAGGGGGACATGAGTGGGGGCCTGGTGGAGGGTGCCCCTGCACTGCTGGGGGGTGGGGGTGGTGGGAGACATGAGTGGGGGCCTGGTGGAGGCTTCCCCTGGTGGCTGGGGGGTGGGGGTGATGGGAGACATGAGTGGGGGCCTGGTGGAGGCTGCCCCTGCACTGCTGGGGGGTGGGGGTGCAGGGAGACATGAGTGGGGTCCTGGTGGAGGCTGTCCCTGGTGGCTGGGGGGTGGGGGTGCAGGGAGACATGAGCGGGGGCCTGGTGGAGGCTGCCCCTGGTGGCTGGGGGTGGGGGTGCCGGGGGACATGAGTGGGGGCCTGGTGGAGGGTACCCCTGCACTGCTGGGGGGTGGGGGTGGTGGGAGACATGAGTGGGGGCCTGGTGGTGGCTGCCCCTGGTGGCTGGGGGGTGGGGGTGATGGGAGACATGATTGGGGGCCTGGTGGGGTGGGGGTGATGGGAGACATGATTGGGGGCCTGGTGGAGGCTGCCCCTGGTGGCTTGGGGGTGGGGGTGCAGGGAGACATGAGTGGGGGCCTGGTGGAGACTGCCCCTGGTGGCTGGGGGGTGGGGGTGCAGGGAGACATGAGTGGGGGCCTGGTGGAGGCTGCCCCTGGTGGCTGGGGGGTGGGGGTGATGGGAGACATGGGTGGGGGCCTGGTGGAGGCTGCCCCTGCACTGCTGGGGGGTGGGGGTGGTGGGAGACATGGGTGGGGGCCTGGTGGAGGCTGCACCTGGTGGCTTGGGGGTGGGGGTGCAGGGAGACATGGGTGGGGGCCTGGTGGAGGCTGCCCCTGCACTGCTGGGGGGTGGGGATCATGGGAGACATGAGTGGGGGCCTGGTGGAGGGTGCCCCTGGTGGCTGGGGGGTGGGGGTGATGGGAGACATGAGTGGGGACCTGGTGGGGTACCCTCCACCAGGCCCCCACTCATGTGCCCCTGCACTGCTGGGGGGTCGGAGTGGTGGGAGACATGGGTGGGGGCCTGGTGGAGGCTGCCCCTGGTGGCTTGGGGGTGGGGGTGCAGGGAGACATGAGTGGGGGCCTGGTGGAGGCTGCCCCTGGTGGCTGGGGGGTGGGGGTGCAGGGAGACATGAGTGGGGGCCTGGTGGAGGCTGCCCCTGGTGGCTGGGGGGTGGGGGTGATGGGAGACATGAGTGGGGGCCTGGTGGAGGCTGCCCCTGCACTGCTGGGGGGTGGGGGTGGTGGGAGACATGGGTGGGGGCCTGGTGGAGGCTGCCCCTGGTGGCTTGGGGGTGGGGGTGCAGGGAGACATGGGTGGGGGCCTGGTGGATGCTGCCCCTGCACTGCTGGGGGGTGGGGATCATGGGAGACATGAGTGGGGGCCTGGTGGAGGCTGCCCCTGCACTGCTGGGGGTGGGGGTGATGGGAGACATGCGTGGGGGTCTGGTGGAGGGTGCCCCTGCACTGCTGGGGGGTGGGGGTGCAGGGAGACATGAGTGGGGGCCTGGTGGAGGCTGCCCCTGCACTGCTGGGGGGTGGGGGTGGTGGGAGACATGGATGGGGGCCTGGTGGAGGCTGCCCCTGCACTGCTGGGGTGTGGGGGTGATGGGATACATTAGTGGGGGCCTGGTGGAGGGTGCCCCTGCACTGCTGGGGGGTGGGGGTGCAGGGAGACATGAGTGGGGGCCTGGTGGAGGCTGCCCCTGGTGGCTGGGGGTGCAGGGAGACATGAGTGGGGGCCTTGTGGAGGCTGCCCCTGCACTGCTGGGGGGTGGGGGTGGTGGGAGACATGGGTGGGGGCCTGGTGGAGGCTGCCCCTGCACTGCTGCGGGTGGGGGTGATAGGGGACATGAGTGGGGGCCTGGTGGAGGCTGCCCCTGCACTGCTGGGGGGTGGGGGTGGTGGTAGACATGATTGGGGGCTTGGTGGAGGCTGCCCCTGTGGGCTGGGAGTGCAGGGGGACATGCGTTGGTGGGCATTAGTGCAAGGTGACATGTGGGTTGGCTGGGGGGCATGGCCATGGTGGATGGGGTGCCTGCAGGACATGTGCAGGGTAGGCCCCTGTGGTGTGGGCCACCTGCAGGGGCCGTGCAGGGTGTAGAGGGAACACCTGGGAGGACCCACACGTGCAATTCACGTGTGGTGCTGCCCGCGCACCCCTGTAATACACGTACCCTGATGGAATTGCGTGTGATACTTCCTGCGCACCCCTGAAATACACGTACCGTGCTGCATTTGCGTGTGATACTTCCCGCGCACCCCTGGAATACACGTACCCTGATGGAATCGCGTGTGATACTTCCCGCGCACCCCTGAAATACACGTACCCTGCTGATTTTGCGTGTGATACTTCCCGCGCACCCATGGAATACACGTACCCTGCTGCTTTTGTGTGTGATACTTCCCGTGCACCCCTGGAATACAAATACCCTGCTGTTTTTGCGTGTGATACTTCCCGCGCACCCCTGAAATACACGTACCCTGCTGCTTTTGCGTGTGTTACTTCCCACGCACCCCTGATGCACACGTACACAGGACAATCGCGTGTGGAACTTCCCGCGTACCACTGAAATACACGTTCCCCGCTTGGCGTTTGCTGTTTGCCAGCCCTGTGAACTGGTCCAGGGTTAGCGCAGCCCTTTGCGATTATTTTGGGATTTTGTAGGCTTTTCCTTGCGCGAGGGCGTTCTTGGGGGCGTAACTGGCGCTGCTGCAGGGTCGCTGCGCCACGCTGCGCCACGGCTGGTTTTGGATGCGAAAATCCATGAATACGCTGTGCGCGGAAATCGATTTTAGCGCACGCGGCTGGTGCAGGCATTCGCACGGGCACGCTGTGCGCCAGCCGCGTGCGCCACTTTTGTGCGAATTTCTATGAATTACCCTGATAGTCTGTATGTGGAAAGAGTTTTCCACAAGGACCTCTCCAGCAGATGGCGATTTCATGTAATGGTTTGTTCAGGCATCTTTGAGGGTACAGACTTTTCCAGAAGACGGTGACTTGTTTTTAATGCACGCTCAAGAATTACATGGTGTGTAAACAACCTACATAAATATGTGTCTAGCCACTGCACATATGTTCCCTCCCCCAGCCAGTACTGCCTACGTTTGCACGTCAGCATGGAGCAAGTGTTGATCAGAAGCCTCAAAAGCCTCTGTAAAGCAATGAAGGGCTCTTAGCATGTGCAGGTGGGGGTAACACTGGCATGAGGCAGACGGGCAGCATCTGATCACACTACTGATGAGGGGCACCAATGAATCAGCAGTGTTTTTTTTACCCAATGTTCATTTTTGGGGAAGTAATCAGCCTCGCCTAAACGTGTCGACTGCATTAGTATTTCAAGGGGAGGAGGGTGGTTGTATACCTAATTCTGATAACTGTTGCATGGATTCGGGCAGGGCTGCTCCATGTACAGTGGTTGAGTGAATTTCGGTTAAGATATAAAATGGTATTGTCTAGAAAACAGCCAACAAACACCTATAATTTTTTTGTAAAACTTCCGCTTATTAATAAAAATACATTCTTTACATTTTTTTCTTGGTCATTTGCATAGAGTTGGATGCCTTATTGGAATACGAAAGAAAGACTTGGGCCATATTTGTCTGCATACTGTGACATACAATTTGCGGTCATTTACACATGGGCACAGCATGAGTGGAGCATGCACACATTGGACTTGGCTGGCATCAGTTAATTTTACAGAGAACAATTTCAACGGGGAAATAGGCAGGGGCTCCCCAAATCTTTGGCGCTTGACCCATGTCTAAAGCTTTCATCTTGTGAGAAATGCTTATGCATTTAGCCTGCTCAAGGGTGGGTCTGAATCCTGGTAAAATCCTTTAATCCAGTTGACATTATTAGTAGTATGCTAGTGGTACAGGCTTCTAAGCCTCTTTCAAAAGGCATGGCGCGCTGTGTACGTGAAAGGGGAATGAGTCAAGGCTGTGCAAAGAAGTAAAAGGACCATAATTCGGAGTGATGGATGGGTGGGAGGAGGGAGAAAGGGGGAATCAAGAGCTGAGCTCATGGTGCTTGAAGAAGGATGAATAAATACCAGCCTCATTACGAGGTTGCCGCCAACCCTGTAACATCGAATCCGGTGCCTGACTAGCCGGTACAACCAGGACATTACAAGTTCCGGCGGCGCGGGAAGTCGGGCGCTGGATTTTGTAACTCCCCATTCCCATAGAGTCCCAAAGGACTCTGTGGAACTGGGGAGACAGAAGCACCGGCACCGTTAGCAATGGTGCCGGTGCTTCCATGAAAAGTCTGCCTACCGGGGCTGCTGCGCCCGGCAGGTCCAGGCGCGACAGCCCCCGGCAAGCAAACCCGTAGTGTGGCGGTCCGGAAACAAGGGTGCCCTTACCAGCACTATTGTTTCCGGACCGCCACACTCGTAATGAGGCACTATTTCTACCGGAGAGGTGAGTCGTCAGCCCCTTTCAGAATTGTAGGCGTGTAGGAGCCATCCTGATGTAGTACGGCGATAGGTGTCGGGAGGTGGGGGTGCTGTTGTAAATTGCTGTTTAACCTTGATCTGTCGTGGGAATTAACATGATCAAAAAGAAATTGCATATTTATGGGGAAGCCACTTTACCTCTGGTGCCTCAAAGTATGAGCAATGCAATGTACATATACCTGATGTTTAAAAGGCTCCTGCTATAATGAATGTTCTCTGTACCGCCCTCCACTGTACCTTGGAAGTAGGCTAACAACAAATCAAAATATGTTTTAAAAAATGAGGAACATGTTCTATTACCCATTGCCGACTGGAGGTTTCTCTGTATGTGCACACCTTTTTAGGAAGCACTTTTCTATAGGCAAGTGTAAGTTAATTTGCCCATTCCCCCTTGCAAATGCCTCTTTGAGAAGTGTGGTGGCGGAATGGCATTCATGCTGGGGAGCATGTCTGTCTGACTGCTATTAAGGAACGCTGGGAATAGATGGTGTGTACAGCAGATATCTGGAAACAGAAGTATAGATGAGAAGCAGCACATGCAATGAAGGACTGGCTTCTACTGACCAAGAGCGATTTATTGTGGAGAAAATAGACTTTGAACAAAAGATTATGGCACTTTGGGTGACCAAAGTGGTTGGGTCTGGTGTTGTGTAGAAGGACATGCCGCACCATCGTCAGACTAGACACCTAATCAAGCTTAAGGCGCTGATTATGCAACATCCTTCCAGGTTCATTCCTTTAAAAATGAAAGACTTGTCATTTACCTTCACTTTGCAACATGGAATCTGTTTTTCCAATGAGTTGGTCCCTGCTATTCCTGATGGTGTGTTGTTGGGCGGAGCGCCCCTTCATTTCATTTAGAATTTCTAGTGGAAGAAGGCATGCGACATGGAAAGGCCAAAAAATATAGGGACACCTCAGGGACTTTTCTGGCTGGTGACTGCCAATCAGCCCGAATTAATATTCAAAAGTCACCATATGCCCAAGCCTAACTGCTGGCCATGCTACCAGTATTTTTTCAGGCGATATTGCAGGATTTGTATTTTGTTGTTGCTTTGATCGAAACAAATAAGAAACTCTGTGTTCCTTCTTTGCACAAAAGCCCAAGTTGGATCTGGGCTTCATGAAAACTAGTGTGTAGCCCTGTAGCCTGTTTCTTCTACTCAGAATTCATATTGCTTCGTTCAATCTACTGAGGCTTGGGTGAATACTGTTGACCCCTCATCGGGGGCCAGCCTCACCGGTGAGCATTCTTGCAGATGACTGTATTGACCTGTGTGGGCATACACATTTCTTGATGAGTTGAGACAACCACAGCACTTTTGCTCAAGTGGTAGAAATAAGGACCGTCACGATCACGGCATTCCACACATATTCAAACACAAATATTCCCGACAAGACTATTAAAGAACTTTCCCCAGGCTCTTTCAGTGTGGATGTTTACATTGGAACCATTGGAATTTCTGCTGTTCGCTCGTTGACATGTTGTTTCATTGCCCACTCATGACCATCTTGGATATTGTCGTTTAGGGAAACCAATATATTGTTTTCATCTCATGGGATGTGTTTTGCTGGTAGAAATGTGACGAAATGACTACTACTCAGCAGGACTGCAGTTATGAGTAGTGACTAAACTGCCTACTCAGGACCACACTATAACTAAACCAGCAGTGATCCCCAATCATAAAGGTGAAATAGGTACAGCCCGACAGGTGTACCTCCTTCACCACTTTTGGTAGCGCAGGCCGCGACAAGCTATATCTTCAGGAGCGGTATAGCTATGCTGATAACAGTAGCAACCCAAACAACTTAAAGGATAGTTCCGGGACTTTTTTTTTATTGTCCCTACGGTTCGGCCATGTGTTTTTAAGCATAAATCGGTAGATCGTAGAAAACTTTCCTATGGACCTTACCCGACTTTTCGTCCATTAACGCACTCGAAATCAGCCGCCATTTTCTGATAATCCTATCATTTCCCCCCATCGCCCTGGCTCACCTGCTTTTGCGGCACTAAATCAAATCCCCCGCCCCTGAGCCTGACATCAGCAGACGCGTACCGCCCATTTCCCAACGCCAAAGCACGTTTCCTGTCAACAATCGCTGCGCCTCAGCTAATGAAGTGTCGCCATGGAAATGGCAGGACGCCTCTTTCCTCAATAAGTATAAACACACCGTTTCACAACACACAGCAGCAGATTTTCGATTCCATTACTCTCTCTGTGTTACTTTGAGTATTCTGTGACTCGTTTCTGTGCTCTGGTCAGCTACCTTCGCCGCTTCTAGGCCTTGTGAACACCTGTACCATCTCTGTAAATTATTTTACTTTCTTTACCACACAATGGCTACAATAATGCCGTATATGTACGAGCCCGAGTACACCGAGGAAGAACTACTGGAAAGGCAAGCACGCGAAAACGATGGGGATTCGGACGGCAGTTGGGAGGACCAGTCAACGGATGAAGAGCCTGGACCATGTCGCATGGACGGCGTCTCCACCTGGTGCACGTGCAATCGGTGCGAGCTAATGCCAACTGAGGAGGAGAACTGCTGCTGCCGTGAAAATTCCGGGTGCTTGGCCTACATTTCGGAAGGCGAGCCAAGTCCGCAATGCATCACCGAGCTGCCAGAGTTCAGGGAAGCCTGCCTCTCACGGACCGTGTTGAGGATGATGATGGTGCTTATGCACGAACTTCGCGGCACTGTTCGTCCGCGTAATCCGAGTAACGAGTAAGTATACTCTGGTTGTGATGTCAGTGATGCCACTACTATTTCATGGTCGTCTCCCACATATAAAATTACATCTACATATCATTCGAATGCATGTAAATTGGTTCCATATTGTGCATTTTCTAGATAGAATTTTTTTCAAAGCAGAATGACATTTTTTACCTGAATCGACAGTGATAAGAAAGTTTTGTCATTTTAATACAGTTTGCATCTTTCATTTTCACAGGTGGTACAGGCTGGTGGCCTATCGTTGCTTCACGGGAGGCTCGGACACCGCGTTTGGAGAGTAATACCTGCCTGTGCGGTACTTGCCATTAGACAACATTTCCCCAGCGGCAGTGGACAATACCGCGGATTTCCCCTGGATGTGCTGCAACCGGAACTTTACAATGTGTAATGTTTATTATTTATGTTCAATTGAAATTAAGATCTAAAATAAAACCCAACATATATTTTAACAATGGTTGTTTTGATTTTTTAAATGAATCTAGTGTGTCTCCATTGAATAGTCTTCCTGTGCCTTGTCTTGTCACACCACATGTCTCCGGCCAGCATCCTCCCTCACGCTGGCCGCCCACCTTCAATCCACATAACCGTTGAACCCATATGCAGCAGACATACATATGTTATTTTGCGGGTTGGCATCAAGCCTCCCGGCCTTGCCTCCTCCCCCAAAAATACTTACCACACCACTTTGTTCAAGCGTTGGCAATAAAAGGAAGGGCCGTTGGCCCTAGGCATCCAGGGTCTCCAGGGTGAACTGCACCCATATATTCTCCTGGGAGGGTGAGGTATTTATAAACTCACACCCCTGCCTTCCATGTACTAGATCCTGCAGCCTGCCTCTTACATGTAGTTAGATGGCCTCTCCTTGGTGAGGCCCTGCGGCAAACGAGTCTTGTCTGCACGACCACCGCCCCAATCCACCCCCCCCCCCGCCCTATCAAAGGCAGTTCGCACCGGGGTACTTGTGCTGGCAAGTGGAGCTGTCAGGGAGCGATAAAGGCCAAGAGGTGCCAAAGACCATGTACACTTCAAAGTGGTCTATAGAGCATGGGTTGTTGTTCCCATGTCTACCTCCAGACCCCGTGTCTCCTGCCAAGCATCCCCCCTCACGCTGGACGGCCCCCTGCAATCCACATAAGTGTGTCTCCATTCACGAGTCTTTCTGTGTCTTGTCTGCACGACCACCGCCCCAATCCACCCCCCCCCGCCCTATCAAAGGCAGTTCGCACCGGGGTACTTGTGCTGGCAAGTGGAGCTGTCAGGGAGCGATAAAGGCCAAGAGGTGCCAAAGACCATGTACACTTCAAAGTGGTCTATAGAGCATGGGTTGTTGTTCCCATGTCTACCTCCAGACCCCGTGACTCCTGCCAAGCATCCCCCCTCACGCTGGACGGCCCCCTGCAAACCGCATATTGCCACGACATATACACGTCATTCATTCACAAACACACCCCTGTTTCGAATTCTTTATAACCCACTTCATATTTCTAATGAGAACTTCTTTGCGCTTTGCTAGTCAACCCGTGAAGGTGCTGGTTATCTGCTCTTCGTCTCTGTGAACTTCCGTGACCACTTCGAGGAAACTCGTCAGTTTGCAAACCTGTGAACTGCTCCCTGTTCTACGACAAGAAACTACTCTGATCCCTGCATCTAACTGTTTGTTCGTCAAGGTAAGGCCATGTACCATAATCATTTTGCGTCCAATTTCTTTTCGTTCAAGACAGTACATGCAAGGAACTAGTCACATGTTCTGAGTTTAGTCAAATTATCTTTCTATTTTTTTTAAGTTATTCAAATACTTATCCGCATGTGAATAACGTGTATAGTTCCAAGAACCAAAACGAACCTTGCATTGAACCTTTTATGTGTCATTTAATTTTTTAACACATTGGTATTCATAGAGAATTGTTGATCTTTACTTTTCAGAACTTTCCACAATGCCTGCCTGTTCCATTGGCGGTTGCCCTTCGAAGACCCATAATAAATCTGAAGGTACTATAATGCATGTTTTCCCTAAGACAATAGATCAGATAAGAGAATGGGTCCGATATTGCGGATATCCACCGTCTGAGCTTGAAAGTAGAGTCCTAGAAGTCTTTGCGGACAAGAGGGGTGATCGATACCGCATCTGCAGCAGGCACTTTAGCTCAGACATGTACTCCACATCATTGCTAATAAAGAAGAACACACCGCGAGCGAGGCGAAAATTGCTCTCAACCGCTATTCCCACTCTATTCGTCCACATCCCTCCACTGGTGAGTCAAGTTTACGTATTTATCTCTCGGCCTTGCGGTAGTGTGTAGCATTAGCTAATAATAATTTCCCCATTTATGTATCCACTCAATATGAAGGCGGAAGATTCTCCATCCGTGTCGTTATTGCAGTCATCAGCCACTTCAAGCGCCTATCGGGTAATCTTACTTAGCTATTCTGCCACTGACTTGTTTTAGGCATGTACATCAATAGTTTTAATTTATCGTGTGATTATTTTACCTAATGCTACACCCTTGTACTCGTCCTCTAGTCTTTGTTTTCATTTATAATTATTGTTATCCAAAATAATGCAAGAACTGTCTTTCAGGGAGATGCTGAGGAGTCCAACGTATTGACGACAACCGTTGATGTCACTCAGATGCTCGAGGTACGTTTCCGGACAGTTCCATCGATGGAGATCATCAGATCTTGCATTCTTGTAGCGTGATTGTTACACACAATGTTTCTTTAGTTTTTAGCCATTGATATGTCCTTCTGTCGTCGCCCTCCTATGTGTCTTCTTTTTTCAATATTGTGTTCATTACTAATGAAAGTGCTACGTTTCAGGGAGTCGATGGAGCATTAGCCCAAGAAGAAGGGGGAGCATGCAGTTACGGGTCGGCGCAACAGCTTGCAGAAGTGTGCACCGCAGTTACATCGTCCCTTGATGTTCTTATGCATTTCGAGGTATGGATACTGACAGTTCGATCAAGCCAAATCATATGACGTGATTACATCCGCTATACTTCCTTCTTTATTAACGCAAGTACTATGTTTCAGGGAGATGACGGAGCTTCTTCTACAAGAACATCACCCCTAGTAGTTGATGCAGATCTCTGGGTGGTGACACTTCCAACGATCGAGCAAATCGAATCATATTTACATATCCATTATTTATTTTATACAACTGATCATTTGTGCAGGTCTATTTAGATGAGCCGTTGACGCCTGCACAAAGTTTATGTTCTTTTTAACAAAATAGAAAACCATACTAATGCAATTACTGTGTTTCAGGGAGTTACTGAAGCATCATCTTCAATAATATCATCAATGGAAGTCTATGAGGAGCCCGAGGAATGGATCTTGACAGTTCCATCTAACTAGATCAACAATGCGTGAATAATTGTCGTTTGAATGTTCTACAGAAAGCGTTCATTCGTGTTTTGCTATTGAGATGTACGTGGGTATTGGTCCCCAAGTACATTTTGTGTTTTCAATATTATTATACATACTAATGGAAGTTCTATGTTTCAGGGAGTCGATGGAGCGTCAGTGCGTGATGGATGTGCTTATCATGAAAATATAGTCGTTGCAGCACAAGAGGAAGTGGAGACATGCACACACGAGTCGGAGCAACAGCGTCCTGATGTTGAAGTTCGAGGCAAGAAAGTTTCAAAGAAAAGAAAGCAAAAGAAGGTTAGTGTCCTGGTCACTATATTATGTTGTTTTTCACTGTTAATAGTTCAATACTGTTAAGTTGTGTTTAAACTGAACATCCCTTTTCCAATCTATCCTCTAGTTGCGAGTGGGTGTACGAACTAGATCTACACAGACAGTGACGCGAACGAGAGATGTTGCTTGTCAAACCTTTTGGCAGGGACTTGAGACTGGAGATGCATCGTGCCAATGGGAAGAATATGAAGTGATTGACAACGGAGCTATACCACCACCAGCCATTGATAGTGAATGTCCTCCTGGTAGTTCGGATGCAGTCGGAGATCAATTCACAGAATCCACACCCGCAAAAACTAAGACCGCGAGAAAGTTGAAGAAATTGTTTTATTCACCCATCGCCGGAGAAGGAACAGATGTTGCAATGGAAGAGAATGAAGTGGACGACAATGAAACACCATCAATATCACTGAACATAGCGGAAGACGATATCAGAGATTCTACCTTTCATGTGAGTGACATGTCCTCAACGTTACAGGCCGAACCAGCTGGGATGCAGAGTGACAGTATAAGGAAAGAGGCCAAATTCATTGTATTCGATAGTTGTTTGATTGATATTATTATTCGGATGAAATGTGGGCATTCGGTTGGTGGGGAAGTATGTGGGGAGCCATTGATTAATGTGACTCGTGCAATTCGAGGCACTAACCTTAAAATACATGCCACCTGTACAAAATATCATCCTTTCTCATGGTCTGCACAACCCATGCTGGGCCAACTGCCAGCAGGCAATCTACTTTGTGCAGCGGCTGCACTTTTTAGTGGTTCAAGTTTTAAAAAGTTAGAGTCTTTCTTTCAGTTTGTGGGAATCCATTTCATTGCGAAAACTCAGTTCTACAAATACCAAACCGATTATCTATTTCCAGCCATTAGCGAAGCTTGGAGAATGGAAAAAATGTCTATTGATAGTACATTCGCGGGCAAACAGTTCAGGCTAGACGGTGATGGACAGTGCGACTGCCCAGCATTTTCAGCCAAGTACTGCACCTACCACTTTCAGGACCTGGAAAGTAAGAAAATTGTGAGTTCGGTGGTCGTGCAGGTGTCACAAAGTACATCCTCAGTGGCCATGGAGAAAGTTGGCTTTGTAGCATCATTGCAAGAACTACAATCGCGGGGAATGGTGATCGACCTGATAGCCACGGACAGACACGTTTCAATTGCCAAGACAATGAGAGAAGAGTACAAAAATATAAATCACCAATTTGACGTTTGGCATCTTGCAAAAACAATCAATAAAAAAATGTCGGCTGCAGGTAAAAAAAAAGATATGCAAGGTATTTCACAGTGGTCCAAGTCAATCAGCAACCATCTTTGGTGGAGCTCAAAAACATGTGGAGGGTCGTTGGAAATTCTACTGGAAAAATGGCGGTCAGTAATGTTACACTGTAGCAACGTTCACCGCTGGAACACGAACCAACATTTCCACAATTGTGAACATGGCCATTTGTCCACAGAGGAGGCACGGAAGAAGAAGTGGTTGATTCCTTCATCACCCACTCACAAAGCCATTGAAAAGATTGTATTTGATAAAACTATAACAAGAGATTTGAGGGGACTCACGGAATTCTGCCACACAGGAGATTTGGAGGTGTTCCACAATATGTGCCTAAAGTACAGGCCAAAACGATTGCATTTTGGCATGGAGGGCATGATAAATCGGACTCTTCTAGCGGTCTTGGCACATAACCATAATGTTGGCCGTCAACAAAGTAGGACGACCGGAACTTTAGGGACGCTTCGCTACAATAAGGCCTTCACAAAAAGAAGTAAACAATGGGTTATCAAACCAGTGTTTGAGGATATGCAATATGACTTTATTGAGAGACTTATTGTTGATGTCCTAGATAGGCACATACATGGAGTTGTGAACGAACCTGTGCAGGGGACAACTGCATTGCCACCCAACATTGCCTCTGTTCCATGTCCACCTAAAGAAGAGCTCATTGAGAAATACACATCACGGTTTAAATGATTGTAATTTGATTGTCTGTTCTCTCGAGTCTCCTCATGTCGCAGGCCCATTGAATATGTGTAGCTATGTATGTAGCTATGTATTGTGTAAATAAAAGTGATTGCTCTGTGAGTCCTGTGAGATGGCCTTGCACTGAATGTAGCTAACTAGGAATGTGTGCTCGTTCAAAGTGAAGGTCAGCTGCTTTGATTATTTTCTCGGGTGCCGGAATGGCCCACGACTCAGTATAAGGTTCTATTGTTATTTGACCTTGACAGGCCGGGACCATCCCGAAAGACTTCTTTTTGGGGGTGTGGGGCAATAACGTAAGAAACGATAATGAATATAATTTCAGAAACGAAAGCCATTTAATGTTCATTCATTAGAAGAAATAACGTCGGCATAGAAGGAGTGGTATTTCGGGGCTGCCCTACGCACAGACACAATGGAAAATGCAGATATAATGTAAGTAACTCTTTAGATGAGTTTATACCGCAATTTAATTACTATACAGTAGCTTTAAAGACGGGTTAAGTTGTACTTGTTCGTTCTATGTGGCATATTGTTTTGTACCGCGCACTATCTTGAGGAGAACCATCTCCTTTTACGGAAGCACCTCAAAACCTTCCTCTTTGCTTCTGCTTTCTCTCTCCCTCTCCCCTGCTACAACTGGTCCACTGTCTGCGACCTCGGTCCTGGGCCCTTCCACTCTCCAGCTGCACTGCCTCCCTGTCAACCCCTGGACTGGGGGACTGTCTCAGTATCCTACAGCCCCCCCTTGACGTATAATACCCAGTTGCACTGTCCTAGCTATGAAATAATTTCCCGACCTAATATATAAAATGAATAATTTTAATAAAGATCTGATGGTGAGACTAATTTCATTTTTTATGTTTTTCAAACAGGTACATCATCCATTATTGTCTGTGTCACGAGTACCAGACACCGGCGGATGGGTTTTTCAACCGCCAGTTGCTTCTCCGTGTGAACAACGTTACCACCCTGACCATTTTATGGGACGATCGCCAAGTACAAGTATGCCCTTACGCGGTACTAACGGCTAGATGCAACATACAGACCGTTGTGGTGGCCTAGTGCCTCGTTGTTGGAACAGCCATGCGATTATCAGTGCGACCGAAGAGCTTATTTTATCGTAAACCAACACCCTGTGTACTGCACACGAACATCGCTTGCCTCAAGACGAACTATTTTGGATCGAGAGCAAAGAAAAATGCAAATCGCAGAATATTCTCTAAACATTTGATGTCCAATAAATGTACTTTGCCAAATGGACAATCTTGCCGTTTGCTTTTAAACCACAGTTTCATATTCCGAATTGTGGCGCTGTATTGTGAGATGATCTAAGACCCTGTGTAGAGCAAAGGAACATCGCGTGCCTCAAAACAAACTTTTTGGAACGTGAGCAAATAAAAATGCAAATCGCTGAATATTCTCTAAACATTTGATGTCAAATAAATGTACTTTACCAAATTTACAATCTTGCGGTTTGATTTAAAAGTACAGTTTCATATTCCCAATTGTGGCGCGCTGTGTTGTGAGCTGATCTGTGTTGGTTTCCGGGTTCTGTGTGTAGTCGCGTAGAAGACGCCTGGGCGCGTTTGCCTACGCAGCACAGTCACGTCACGGATAGAGGCGGGGAATATGAATGTTTTGATAAAGTCTGTTTCAGGGGCGGGGGATTTGATTTAGTGCCGCAAAAGCAGGTGAGCCAGGGCGATGGGGGGAAATGATAGGATTATCAGAAAATGGCGGCTGATTTCGAGTGCGTTAATGGACGAAAAGTCGGGTAAGGTCCATAGGAAAGTTTTCTACGATCTACCGATTTATGCTTAAAAACACATGGCCGAACCGTAGGGACAATAAAAAAAAAGTCCCGGAACTATCCTTTAAGTACAATGGTTCTAAAATAAAGAAAAATCCAATCAAGGTTTTATAAAAATACAGATTTTAAATAAAGGAATACAATGCAACCAACTAATTAGACAACACTAGAAAAACCCACCCCTGTAAAAGAAAAAGAGAGAAGGCAGATGTTTGCGAAAGGACACTCTGGGTAATTGAGCCGTGGTGTTCGGGTATTAAGTTGCTTTTCCAAGAAATATCTTTTTGAAGAAAAGGGTAGAGCAGGGGGATTAAAAGTCACTATGGTCACAAAAAGTGGACCTGGGGTACAAGGCATCTTCAAAGTACCTAAGGTTTGAGAGGATAGACAAGGGGCAGTATGTTCTTCTTGCAAACAAGACAATACTGAGCAACATGGGTTTGATACACGGCCCCATGATTAAAGGCTGTGTCTGCCATGAAGTGTGGTATAAAAAACAATTATTTTTGGTTTCTTGGCTTTCAGGGCTTAACAGCATTGAGCCAGGCTTCTAGGAGCTTCCTTGGGCAGTGATTCAGCATTGGGTGAGTGAGGTGGTCGAAGGGGTCCACTGCACGGTTTGGTCCAAGCAGCAATCGCACGTGGCATGAAGAAACTTTGTACAGGCTGGCAATGTGCATTTTTTTGTAGCTCTCAAGTCCAGAGCTGTTCGTCGAGTTCTGGGTTGCTGTGAGGCCCTATCCAGAGTCTCTAGGGAAAATGTGGGTCCTTTATTCTGCACTCCCACCCCAGGGAACTTGGCTGACACCTATAAGGGATCCTTCACCTCCAGTTAGCAGGGTTCTTGTTCTTGTTCTACTGTTCCCCGGGGATAGTTAGGAGACACAACTCTCCTCTGCTTTGGATACCTTCTGTGAGAACTTTAGGATAGACTATCTCCAATAGAGGTCCTTGAAATATTCTTGTTCTTCAGAGAGTCAAGAGGTGAATCAAAAAATGATGGGGTACCCCTCCCCTTATAAAAGTACAATAACACAGAGGATTGGTCCAAAGCAATCCAGGCTGTTGTAACACGTTCGCTTTGCCTTCTGACATCACACCCAAAGTACCTTGCCTACAGGAAATTGGGGGAGAGGTGATGCTAGAGAGACCTAACCAAATCCCAGATGGTGGAACCCTTCTCTTGGCTCACCTCTTCATTCTAGCTACTCTCACTCTACCCCATCCCATCTCGATTTCAAAGGGACTCTGTTGGTCAGTGCCCTGGTGTGAGATATGCTTTTGTTATGCCACTGCTGCCTTTGAAGCACCAATTCACATGAGCAGTCCTGGGGAAATTTCCTGGCCCTAGGAGGAAGGTGTTGACCTTTCTCTGGGGAATCAAAGACACTGCATCTGGGCCATTGTTCAAGGTGGCAGCTGTCGAGACAGTCAGACCAGATACCAATCCACATCAATCCTGTCATAGCTCAGCCCTTCTTACAGAGCTGAAACTAGTGTAATATCAAATATTTGTGTGCCCATACGAGTCACCATGGCACCCAGACATGGCTTATATTTAAAGATATACTTATCACCCGACCGAGTAAAGCATACGATTATTATAATTTAGGTCAGAGGTTTGGCTAATTAAAATTCTTCCTCTGCCCGCATGACCTTTGTGTTTGCAGCAGCCGTGAGGAACCACATGTGACCTTTGAACCTTCCCTGTGTCATTGTAGAGCTGGGGCTGGGGGCACCTGTAGGCTGTCTCCATTATAATCTTGGCATGGCAATCCATCACAGAAAAACTCTTCTGTGCATTGCCAAATAATTATGCATCGATTTGTATCTAGATAAAAAATATATCACATTGTGGAAATATTGTCTTATCCTTATATATGTTGCCCACCACTCAGGGGTCCCAGAGAGGATTGTTAGGAAAGATTTCATAATTGTAGGGAATTTTCCTTCCATGTGGCAACCCCTAAACTTTTTGCTGTTGTTTTACACCTTGTTCTTGACTTTGCCAGAGAAGTGCAGCCTTCTGCCGCACTCCTCTGGGCTTTCGCTCCTTTCTTACGGGGAAACTGGCATGCCCTTAAGACAGTCAGTACCGGGGAACGCTGTTTCCCGTAGTTTCTTCTATCGTGTTGCGGCTTTAGTGCAACATGACACAAGAGGGCACTGTAAGCTAAGTTACAGCTCTCTTGGGTCTCTAGCCTTCTACAGACCCTAGATACTCTTTTAGGATGGTATTTGATCGGTGCAAGTCATAAAGGAACTCGAATGGTGGCAGAGATCGTTTTGTTTATTTTGAGCTCCTTTTGGCGTTCTGAGCACGTTTTTCGCACTGAACCCAAAATGGTGGCCTGGCTCCCAAAATGGCCAGACCACGAGGCTCCTTTGTCTTGTCCACTGACCGTCTTGCTCCCTTCACCTTCCCCAGGTCGGGCGACCCGGGGCCTTCCTTATTTGGGTATGTACTTTCCCGCGAAACGTGGTTGCTTTCGCGGGCTTCTACATGTCGTTTGTGTGCCTCCAGGGTGTGGGCTGGGATGTCTGGTCCCAATACACATCCTGGGTGCCAGAGAGTCTGGGGTGGTGTGAATGCCTGGGACCACCGTGGTCCGTGATTGGTCCACGTATGGTATGTGTGTTGATGAGTGGATCTCCCATTGGCTCCCCTCCGTTTTGGCGCGAAGGGAACCGTGGATAAGAGGGAGCTGGAAACACCACTGCCATGTCGATCTCCTGAGTTCTCACGAACGAAGGAATACAGGAGCCAAGTATCCTGCAACTACGAGGCTGGACCGAGGAATCGCTGGTGACCCGCTGAAGGAATCCTCCTTTGCACTGCTTTCGTCCTGTGAAGCCCTTTCCTCCTTGGATCGAACCAGAAGGCCTGTACTGGTGCTTCGACCTTTGGAATAGCAGGAACAGCTATTCCCGGCGACTTCATCATCTCCTGCCAAGTAAGCCTTCGGAAGTGTCTCTGGGCCATCCAGTTGACTGACCAGCTTACAAGGGAGTCCTGCTCTGTAACTGCCGCCAGGTTGTGTTGTATTTCGAGTCCTTGTCACTCTCCCACGCTTCGTACACTTGGCGTTCCCAAGTCTGAAGGGAGGAGTGTACATTTGGCTTGAATACACACGGCCGCTCCGTTGTCCTGCTGCGGCAACAAAACTGTGCTGGTTTCGTCGATTGGGACATCTTTTTGCTCTACACGACTACGAGGCGTTCCCTGCTCTTCTGAACCTGCCAGCTGCTGAAACTAACGTGGAGAAGCCTGGGTCTGCTTGCTTCGGGGACCGGTGAGTAGTTTAGCTAGGATCTGGTCGCCCTCCTGCAGTATCCCATTGCTTTTCCCTGCTGTGTAAAAACAGCACCCTTTTGCCGTACTCGCGCTCTGCTTCTGCTCGCTGTGGAGGCTGCGCTTGAGTTGCGGAACCTGTTCTCCTTCTGCTGTGCACTAACCCGAACTGCCTGACTTCCTCCGAAGAGCTTCCCCTTTTGCCCGTTGGCACCGGCGTGGCAGGTACTTTGAGCACAAGGCTCCACTCTTCGCAGGGCTCGGACTTCCATCTAGTTAGGTGCCTCTAAAGGCGAACTGAGTCAGAAGCGTTATCGCACTGCCTGTTTTCCTTTCCTTTAAGGTGGACTACATATTTCGTGCTTTAAACGCTTGCGACTGTGTATTTGTATATATATTGTGTTGATATGGTATGTGTTGGTTTAATATTGTGATATTGTGATTTTCTCGCTACGGTCATTATTTTAAAGGCCTTAAAATAAATGTGTATCTATTTTTGATATAACAACTGTTTGGAGTAGTTTGTAAGCGCTCTTGCTTTGTGTGCTCACTGCGGGCTTTCAGTCACCCTCACCCCTCTTGAGACCTAGTCTTGACCGCCGCGGTCGCTACCTTGATTGGTCTGGCTTGTCCAGAGGTTACCCTGTTCCAAGTAATTAGGTTGGCCTTCTGAACTTCTGCGCCACCAGGACAGAGTTCAGAAATCCGTCTTAACAAATTGGTGTACAGCGGTGGGATACGACTGAAGGTATCCAGTGTTGCGCTCGAACTAAGGCATTTCAGGTTATTCCAAACAGTACACGTAGTGAATTGTTGTAATATAACTTTAAAAAGGCCATAGTCCTATCAAACAGTATGGAAGCAAATACATTGTTAACTTTAAATGCTTCCAAATCAGAAACGCTGAAAAAGATGTGTGCGGAGAGAGGTGCTTCCTCTCAAGGCACAAAATTGGAAATGATCCAGAGAATCGTGGCGTGGCAAGAAGCGCAGCTTGACGCTATAACTTCTGAGGACAGTGCAGAAGGTGGTGGGGCTGCTCTCACTGGCAGAACCGACGGTTCTGCCGCTGCACTGATCCATCGCGACCACGAGGACAGGGAGGATGTAATGTCTAATGTTTCCTCTGCCAGTGCTGATGGGGAGGCTATGCTTGAATTCAAGAAGCAAGAGCTGCGGTTTAGGCAGCAGGAGCTTGAATTCAGCATAGCCAAACTAAAAATCGAACAGGCAGAAAAACAGAAAGACAGGGATCACCAGTTGGAACTGGCCAAGCTTCAGGTTGCAAATGGATCCAAGGGTCCTAGACATGGGTCTGGGGCTTCCTCTCATCCACGGTTTCCGAAAGATCTGCTCAGTGTGTATGAAGAAAGGAATGACATTATGGACTGGCTGAATGCGTTTGAGTATGCATGCGAGGTTCAAGAAGTTGACAATGCTGATAAGATTGCGTGGTTGCTCAGTAGACTGCCCCATTCTGGCTGCAGTGCCATTATGGAAATGTCGAAGGCTGAGCGGGCTGATTTCGCAATGTTAAAGCAAACTCTCATTTTAAAGTTTGGGAAGACTCCGGCCCAATATTTAAAGCGTTTTCGAGAGTATAAGAAAAAGGAAGGTGGTACTTGGGTATCTTATGTCGCTGAATCTTTGAAAAACTTAACTGGCTGGGTCGAAGGTTATAAGGTTTCTACCTTCGAAGGCATGATCAATCTGGTCATGCTGGAACACATTTTTGCTTCTTCTTCCCCGGAGCTTAAGCAGCATTTGGCCGATTCGAAGGAGATAGATCCTAAGAAGCTGGCCATTGCAGCAGACTTATGGGTGTCACATCGAGTGTCCCATAAGGACAAAACTCATCCTGGTAAGCAGGAGGAAGGGAAAAAGTCCAAAGATATGGAGGGTGGGGAATCTGCTAAATCTTCTTCCCATAAGGGCCACAAAAAGAAAAACAAGGGTAAGACACAAGAGAACTCACAGGGTAGTGGAGGTTCGCCTCCGAAACAGAACTCTGGTTACAATAAGCCTCCCTACGTAAACAGACCCACTGGGGCTTGTTTTTCTTGTGGAGCAACTGACCATGTGAAGGGGGATCCCCGTTGTAAGGTTAGACCTTTGGGGGTCCACTCCGCTAATCTGGCCTTCTCCTCCTACGAGGAAGAAGAGATTACAGGAGCATCCTTCTCCTCAGACTCATTTCCCAGCGGAATAGAGGCTGAGGTAGTTTTAGTGTCCCTGGGTTCCTGGGAGCCTAAAGTCGCAGAGGCTTATGCTAGGATTCCGGATAATACCAAGCACTACTTTAAAGACAGTGTGCTGATCAATGGAGTGGATACTCCAGCTCTTAGGGATAGTGGGTGCAGTCGAACTGTAGTGGATTCTACCTTGGTAGACTCAGAGAAAGTTGCCAGAGCTACTCTGATGCCCACTAAGTTGGCTGACGGCCCCCTCCGTATGTTTCCCGTGATCCCTGTAAATCTTACTTTAAATGGTACAGCAGTCAGGATTCCAGTGAGCATTCAGAGAAACGTCCCGGGAAAGGTCTTGTTGGGCAATGATCTCAGAGCTTTAGGGCTCGTAGGAGACACTGCCGAAAGACCCTACATACGGTCTCAAGCACGGGCAGCATTGGCCAAGCCCAATACGCCGCCCCAGCCGAAGGGGAAACCCAAGGCGAAAGGAGTCTACAAGTCAAGACGAGGGAAAGAGAATATTCCCCCGAGCTCGCCTACCACTGCGGTGGAGGAAGTTGGTCAATCGCCCGGGCCTGACGAGGAGGTGGCGATGCCTGAAGTATTCGACCCCAACGATCATCCTGAACTAAAAGACTTGTTAGTTGAAGGAGGTCCTGATAGGGACGAATTCAGTAAAGGCCAACGTGAGTGCCCATCTCTGGAAGGCCTAAGGAGACAGGCCTGCTCCCAGCTTGAGGGTGAACCTCCTGGGAAGCATAGGATTTATTGGGAAGGTGGACTCCTGTATAGTGAGCCCACAGAGTCTACAGAAGGAGACCATAGGAGGTTGGTGGTTCCCCTTGCTGTTAGGCCCTTCCTCCTGCAGTTGGCGCATGAAGTTCCCCTTGCTGGTCACCTTGGTATGAAGAGGACCAAGCAAAGGTTATCCATGCACTTCTACTGGCCCAAGATGGGGGTGCAAGTAGAAAGTCACTGCAGGAGTTGTGCCTCCTGCCAGTTGTCTGGTAAGGTTGGCGCGACAATCCAAGCTCCGTTGGTACCGCTCCCAGTTGTGGGGGTACCATTTGAAAGGGTAGGGATCGACATCGTTGGTCCCCTTGACCCGCAAACATCCTCGGGCAATAGGTTTATCCTGGTGCTGGTCGACCATGCAACCCGGTATCCTGAGGCCATCCCATTGAAAACTGTAACTGCCAAGTCAGTTGCAAAAGCTTTACTCGGCATATTTACTAGGGTTGGCTTCCCTAAAGAAGTTGTGTCAGATCGTGGCAGCAACTTTATGTCGAAGTATATGCAGGCTATGTGGAAAGAATGTGGGGTCACCTACAAGTTCTCTTCTGCATACCACCCCCAGACCAATGGTCTGGTGGAACGTTTCAACAGAACGTTAAAGAGCATGATTGGGGCTCTGGAGGAGCCCCAGAGAAGAAAATGGGATCTTCTTTTACCATGCCTACTGTTTGCCTACCGAGAGGTACCACAGGAGGGTGTTGGCTTCAGCCCCTTCGAACTTCTGTTCGGTCATCCCGTACGGGGACCCTTAGCCATCGTCAAAGAGGGATGGGAGATGCCCACTCCCCCTGTTACTACCAATGTAGTTGACTATGTGCTAGGGCTCAGAAAACGGATGGTACTTCTGATGGGCTTGGCTAGTGATAAATTGAAGGCAGGGCAAGCGCTGGTGAAACATTGGTACGACCAGAAAGCTTCCCTCATCAACTTTACACCTGGTCAGCAAGTCCTGATCATGAATCCTATAAGGCCTCGAGCTTTACAGGACAAATGGTCAGGCCCTTACACAGTGGTGGAGCCCCTGGGTGAGGTGAACTATTTAGTGGACCTTGGAAGGCCTGGACAGGCTCCAAAAGTGTTCCACGTGAATAGGCTGAAGGCTTTTGTCCCAAGAGTCGAAATCGCAGCACTGCTACTGGCTTCAGATGTTGAGGAAGAGGAGTCAGAACCTCCCCCCGACCTGTTCCAGAGCGGTCCTTCAGATAGCTCCGTTGAGGGTGTCCGAGTGGCCCCTCACCTGACTTCTGATCAGCAGGCTGAGGTGAAAAGTTTGCTTAGGCAGTTTTCCCCCCTGTTTTCACAGTCCCCTGGTTTGACACCTTGGTGCAAACATAACATTGACACAGGAGACAGTGTACCTACCAAAAGTAGGGGATACAGGATGTCAGATAAAGTACGGTCTTATATTAAGACCGAGGTCAACAAGATGTTAGACCTTGGGGTGACTGAACCCTCTAGTAGTCCTTGGTCCAGCCCAGTGGTGTTGGTTCCAAAAGCAGGCACTTCTGAATTGAGGTTCTGTGTGGATTACAGGGCTCTGAATGCTGTCACCAAGACAGATGCACACCCCTTGCCTCGAACAGATGAGCTGGTGGATACTTTGGGTGCCTCCAAGTACCTCAGCACGTTTGACCTCACTGCTGGCTATTGGCAAATAGCTTTAGCAGAACATGCCAAGGAGAAGACAGCATTTTCTACTCCAGACGGCCTTTACCAATTCCGGGTAAGGCCGTTCGGGTTGAAGAATGCACCTGCCACTTTCCAGAGGCTTGTGAATCATGTGTTGAATGGGTTGGACGAATTCTGCCTTGCATATCTGGACGATATAGCAGTTTTCAGTGCCACCTGGGAAGACCATGTGAAACACCTCAGGATTGTGCTCCAGGCTCTTCAGAAAGCCCACTTGACCATAAAGGCTAGTAAATGCCAGATTGGACAAGGCTCAGTGGTTTACCTTGGACATGAAGTAGGTGGAGGGAGGATACAGCTTCTACCCAGTAAAGTACAAGCAGTACAAGACTGGCCTACCCCCACTACGCAAACCCAAGTGAGAGCCTTCTTAGGACTCACGGGGTATTATCGCAATTTTGTGGCAGACTATGGCACCATAGCTGCTCCTCTGACTGCCCTCACAACTCCGAAGAAACCCAAGAAGGTAACTTGGACCGACGAGTGTGAGAAGGCCTTCAATGGCTTAAAAGACTCCTTGTGCCAGGCGCCTGTGCTCAGGGTCCCTGATTATCAAAGACCTTTTATCGTGCAGACGGATGCCTCTGACACTGGGATAGGAGCTGTACTATCACAAGCAGATGAGAAGGGTAAGGAACACCCTATCGGTTTTATTAGTCGCCAGTTTAAGGACAGAGAGCTCAGATGGTCCACGGTGGAGAAAGAATGTTTCTCTGTTGTGTGGGCCCTAAGGAAGCTGAGGCCCTACCTCTATGGGACCCACTTCACTGTGCAGACTGACCATAAGCCGTTAAAGTGGCTAATGAACATGAAGGGGGAGAATCCAAAGTTGCTTAGGTGGTCCATAAGTCTACAAGGCTTCGACTTCACTATTGAGCATAGGCCAGGTGTCCAACATAGCAATGCTGATGGGTTGTCCAGAATGTTTTACCGACCTGAACAAGAGACTCATCCAGGGGTGGATTAGTTCCCCCTGTCCATAGTCTGGGAGGGGCGAGTGTTAGGAAAGATTTCATAATTGTAGGGAATTTTCCTTCCATGTGGCAACCCCTAAACTTTTTGCTGTTGTTTTACACCTTGTTCTTGACTTTGCCAGAGAAGTGCAGCCTTCTGCCGCACTCCTCTGGGCTTTCGCTCCTTTCTTACGGGGAAACTGGCATGCCCTTAAGACAGTCAGTACCGGGGAACGCTGTTTCCCATAGTTTCTTCTATCGTGTTGCGGCTTTAGTGCAACATGACACAAGAGGGCACTGTAAGCTAAGTTACAGCTCTCTTGGGTCTCTAGCCTTCTACAGACCCTAGATACTCTTTTAGGATGGTATTTGATCGGTGCAAGTCATAAAGGGACTCGAATGGTGGCAGCTATCGTTTTGTTTATTTTGAGCTCCTTTTGGCGTTCTGAGCACGTTTTTCGCACTGAACCCAAAATGGTGGCCTGGCTCCCAAAATGGCCAGACCACGAGGCTCCTTTGTCTTGTCCACTGACCGTCTTGCTCCCTTCACCTTCCCCAGGTCGGGCGACCCGGGGCCTTCCTTATTTGGGCATGTACTTTCCCGCGAAACCTGGTTGCTTTCGCGGGCTTCTGCATGTCGTTTGTGTGCCTCCAGGGTGTGGGCTGGTATGTCTGGTCCCAATACACATCCTGGGTGCCAGAGAGTCTGGGGTGGTGTGAATGCCTGGGACCACCGTGGTCTGTGATTGGTCCACGTATGGTATGTGTGTTGATGAGCGGATCTCCCATTGGCTCCCCTCCGTTTTGGCGCGAAGGGAACCGTGGATAAGAGGGAGCTGGAAACACCACTGCCATGTCGATCTCCTGAGTTCTCACGAACGAAGGAATACAGGAGCCAAGTATCCTGCAACTACGAGGCTGGACCGAGGAATCGCTGGTGACCCGCTGAAGGAATCCTCCTTTGCACTGCTGTCGTCCTGTGAAGCCCTTTCCTCCTTGGATCGAACCAGAAGGCCTGTACTGGTGCTTCGACCTTTGGAATAGCAGGAACAGCTATTCCCGGCGACTTCATCATCTCCTGCCAAGTAAGCCTTCGGAAGTGTCTCTGGGCCATCCAGTTGACTGACCAGTTTACAAGGGAGTCCTGCTCTGTAACTGCCGCCAGGTTGTGTTGTATTTCGAGTCCTTGTCACTCTCCCACGCTTCGTACACTTGGCGTTCCCAAGTCTGAAGGGAGGAGTGTACATTTGGCTTGAATACACACGGCCGCTCCGTTGTCCTGCTGCGGCAACAAAACTGTGCTGGTTTCGTCGATTGGGACGTCTTTTTGCTCTACACGACTACGAGGCGTTCCCTGCTCTTCTGAACCTGCCAGCTGCTGAAACTAACGTGGAGAAGCCTGGGTCTGCTTGCTTCGGGGACCGGTGAGTAGTTTAGCTAGGATCTGGTCGCCCTCCTGCAGTATCCCATTGCTTTTCCCTGCTGTGTAAAAACAGCACCCTTTTGCCGTACTCGCGCTCTGCTTCTGCTCGCTGTGGAGGCTGCGCTTGAGTTGCGGAACCTGTTCTCCTTCTGCTGTGCACTAACCCGAACTGCCTGACTTCCTCCGAAGAGCTTCCCCTTTTGCCCGTTGGCACCGGCGTGGCAGGTACTTTGAGCACAAGGCTCCACTCTTCGCAGGGCTCGGACTTCCATCTAGTTAGGTGCCTCTAAAGGCGAACTGAGTCAGAAGCGTTATCGCACTGCCTGTTTTCCTTTCCTTTCAGGTGGACTACATATTTCGTGCTTTAAACGCTTGCGACTGTGTATTTGTATATATATTGTGTTGATATGGTATGTGTTGGTTTAATATTGTGATATTGTGATTTTCTCGCTACGGTCATTATTTTAAAGGCCTTAAAATAAATGTGTATCTATTTTTGATATAACAACTGTTTGGAGTAGTTTGTAAGCGCTCTTGCTTTGTGTGCTCACTGCGGGCTTTCAGTCACCCTCACCCCTCTTGAGACCTAGTCTTGACCGCCGCGATCGCTACCTTGATTGGTCTGGCTTGTCCAGAGGTTACCCTGTTCCAAGTAATTAGGTTGGCCTTCTGAACTTCTGCGCCACCAGGACAGAGTTCAGAAATCCGTCTTAACAAATTGGTGTACAGCGGTGGGATACGACTGAAGGTATCCAGTGTTGCGCTCGAACTAAGGCATTTCAGGTTATTCCAAACAGTACACGTAGTGAATTGTTGTAATATAACTTTAAAAAGGCCATAGTCCTATCAAACAGTATGGAAGCAAATACATTGTTAACTTTAAATGCTTCCAAATCAGAAACGCTGAAAAAGATGTGTGTCACTCCTACACAGGCCTACTCCTCTTTTGAATGCCTCATCTGCAGGCTCTCTATCTCCCCCAGCCATTGCCTTACTCTGGCTACAATCTATCGCCCACCTGGTCAGATCTCCCCCTTCCTCTCTGAGTGGGCGACCTCTCCTCCTCACTCCTGGCCTCGACTACTCAACTCCTACTTCTTGGAGACTTCAACATCCACCTGGATGCCTCCGGTCCCCCTTTTGGGCTCTTTCGCGACCTCTGTGACTCTCTCTCACTCACCATTCTCCCCTCTGGCCCGACTCACTCTGCAGGGCACACTCTGGATGTTCTTATCTCCTCTGACCTTCCCCTCTCTGTCCCCCTCTTCACTCCGCTCTCCTGGAGTGATCACTTTCTCCTATCCTCCCACCTCATCCTGCCTATTCCTCAGGCCAAGCCACCTCCATCACTGCCACTCACCTTCTCGGTCATCCGACCCATGACGCGTGTGTCAATGGAGGCTTTCGCCACCACCTTCTCACCGCCTTGTCCCCCTTTGGCTGACTCTCACAGAGCCCTCTCCATGCTCCACTCTTCTATATCTGATACTCTTGATATCCTTGCCCCTGTCATGAGAATCCGCATGAAGCCCAAAGCCAAGTGTAACTCCTGGTATGACACAGATCTCGTCACCCTAAAATGCAAGTGCAGGGTGGCCGAGAGGAAATGGCGTGCTTCATGTTCATCCTCTGACAAACTGGCCTGTCGCCTGCTGCAAAGGCAATACCAGCTCTCCCTCCTCACCAAGAAGAGAGCTCATATCAAAGCCCGCATCTCTGCGGCATATAACAACTCGGCTGAACTCTTTAAAATCTGCAAGGAACTGGCCAATCCTGCCGCAGTCTCTACCTCTCCTGTACCTTCACAGGCCCTCTGCACGGCACTGGCTTCTCACTTCATTTCTAAAACTCAGGACATCCTGTCCTCGCTCTCCTCCTATAGCCTCCCTCCCTCCACTCCCTGCTCCTCCTCTGGCCCTTCTGCAGCCCCCCCCACCCTCCTTCTCCCCCTTTCCCCTTTTCTCTGCAGACAAGGTTTCTAGACAAGTCCGATCTATGAAAGTCTTGTCGAAACAGGTTCACCCCTGTTCCTCCAAAACTATCAAGGACCACATCGACTCTGTGGCTCCTGCCCTGGCTGATTTCTGCAATCACTCCTTCGCCACTGGAGTCTTCCCATCCCCCGTGAAGCACTCCCTTGTGCACCCTCTTCTTAAGAAACCCTCTGCCGATGCCTCCTGCCCGGCCAACTATCGCCCAATCTCCATCACCCCCTTCCTGGGCAAGCTCCTGGAGAAACTGGCCCTCACCCAGCTTAATCTCCACACCGAATCTGTTGGTTGTCTTCATGACCATCAGTCTGGCTTCAGAGCTGCGAGAAGCATGGAAACTGCTCTCCTGAACATCCGTGAAGACCTGCTCTCCAACCTCGACTCCAACACCCAGTGTGTCCTCATCTTGCTTGATTTCTCTTCTGCCTTTGACACTGTCAACCACACCATCCTGATCAACCGTCTCCGTGATAACCTGGCTATTACTGGTCAGGCTCTGGCGTGGCTGACCTCTTTCCTCTCCAACAGACCCTCCCAGGTCCAGCTCCGGTCCTTCCTCTCGGATATCTTGTTCTCTACCTGTGGTGTCCCTCAGGAATCCAACCTCTCTCCCTGGCTGTTCAACCAATACCTGGCACTCCTTGCCCACCGCATCGCCGCTCTCTGTCCCAACTTTCAGTGCTATGCAGATGATATCCAGCTCATTTTCAGGCTACCCTCGGCCTCCTCCTCTCCTTCCCTCATCTCCGACTGTCTGTCTGCTATCCAGGAGTGGTGTGCCGCCAATGACCTCTGCCTTAATGCCAGTAAGACTGAGATTTTACTCATTGGCACACCCACTCCCTCCTTCCCTGCAGCTCTCTGGCCGGCCTCTCTTGGCCCTCTTCCTGCCACCTGCAAGGCTAAAAACCTCAGGGTCATCTTTGACTTCACACTCTCCTTCTCTCCTCCCATCTCTGATGTCTCTAAGAAGTCACACTAACATATGCACCTCCTCAGAGGTATTCTTCCTTTCCTCTCCTTCCCCCTGAAGCTCACCATCTCCAGAGCCCTGGTTCTCTCTAGCTGGACTATTGCAACAGCCTCTATCTAAATCTACCCTCTGCAACCTATCCAGAACAGGACTGCGAGACTTGTCCTTGGCCTCAAGCCCACGGATCGTATCTCTCCAGGACTGAAATCTCTGCACTGGCTCACAGTGGCTGCAAGGATTAAGTTCAAAACCCTCTGCATTGTCCACAAGGCCTTCTGGGGCCTGGCGCTGCAAATACCGTCAACTCTCTCTTCCCAAATATCTTCCTTCTCGAGCTCTTTGCTCATCTGCCTCCAACTCCCTCTGGGTCAGTCGCTTCTCCAAGCAACAAGTTGGTGGTAGATCTCCCGCCTCGGCTGTGGCCTCCCTCTGGAACAGCCTTCCTGCCTCCCTGAAACTTGAGGAGAACCCTCTCCGGTTCCGGAAGCACCTCAAAACCTTCCTCGTTGCTTCTGCTTTCTCTCCCCCTCCCCCCTGCTGAATTCCTGGCTAAAACTGCACTGGCTGCATGGCCACCCTTTGTGGCCATGGGCCCAGGCCCCGCCATTCGCACACCTGCGCTGCCTCCCTGGCAACCCCGCACCAGGGGACTGTATTCTGTATCCCTATAGTCCCCCACCAGCATTTATGTCTGCTCTTACCTTGCCCCCATCCTGCCGTTTATTTATCTTATTTATTCTACTATCCCATGTACTGCACTTTCCTGTCTTCCCTCTGTTCCCCCTCCCTTGCCTCGTCATGCCTCAAAACACTTGTGTATAGGCACATTATAAATGCCATATTATATATCATATCATCTTGGGCCTTCTGATTGGTTTGTAGAATGGCATGTCACCACATCACAACAGTAAGTTTGTCACTTTGTCATCTGAGCTCATTGCCGTCACGGTTCTGTACCTTTCTTGTATCTTGGTATGTACTGATTATATTGTAAATAACGAAATCAAGATGTAAAGTACCATTGTATTTAACCTTTCCTGAATCCTGATAAGTAATGCTTATATTGTAAATAACTGATCACCTTTCTGTCTGGATATTTCTAACTTTGCAAGCAGACAAGTAATCCATGTAACCTACGCCGTGATACCTCCGGGTTTGGGTGTGTAATAAATGCTATAAATACAATTTAAAAAAATAAGTGGAAATACATTGTTTAAGGTATTTCTTTTGAAACATTCTTCTGTTACAGAGGGCTCTAACTCCACCAGGGGATACTATAGCAACAATCTAGCTTGCCTTTCCATGCAAAACCAGGTGGCCTGCAACAGCTTACTGAAGCAGGTGGAAGGCACTTGGGCATTATGATTGGCTCCTAGATGGTCATGTGGCATATTCCCTACTACATCCTTACTTAGTTTCCCCAGGGCCCCTGCATTCAAGGGTTAAAGGAAGCAGCAAGGGGAAACACAGTGGGTGACGTTCGGTTCGTAAGGATCTAGAGTGATAGGTGTTTGGTTTCAGAGAGGAGGGCTGATGGCGAAGAAACATTTTTCTCTCCCGCTGGTACTCCCACTAAGTGTGCTTTTGAAGAGTCGAGTGACCATGGTGGTTGGAACCATGGCGTATCTTTTAACCTCTTGAAACTATGGTAAAGCGGTCCTTCATGCCCAAGACACAAAGATAAATCCTGGTGTCTTCCACTTAGTTGTAGAAGAGGAAGTGGTCATCTCAGAATGGTCTCTTGGGTTTGAAAAACAGTCAACTTCCTGTTGAAAAGAAACGCTGAAAACCATTTCAGCGCTTGATAAGTCAAACCTGACACTGAAACTGCAACTGCTGTAATAGGATGGTGTGTTACACTGAGTCGAATATAGCAGAGAGATCAAACAGAATCAGCATGGACAGCTGGCAGTATCAGCAGCCTCTTGCAAGCCTTCCTATACAGTGACAATTGCTGATTTGGGAACCCGGAATCTTCAGTAGGTTTCAAAATGTAGTTACATTGGTTTAATTTCATATTGCCAAAATGCTTGTGTTGCATCACAAAGTTTTTATACTCTGTCAAATCACTGTAGTGCTCTCATAGTACCTGGAAGTTGGCCTATTGTGCCCCCCACTGCGAGTATGCACCTCATCGACCACAGAGGAAGATGAAAAGGGATACAGGTGTAGGAGTCCAGGATAGAAGAGAAAGATGAAACCAACAGGGATTCAAGCACAGGCGAGGCAGGTTCTAGGGAGTGGAACGATGCCTGTGATAGTATGGGTGCATGTTGATGCAGCCAATGTGGATTGTGGATATAGAGAGAAAAACATTTAGGGGGTAAATTCAAAGTTGTCTGTAGGAGCAGGGCGTATAAACTAGAAGGCAGTTTTAAGAAAGATACCGAAGTATAAATAATTGTAGCGTTTTGGCTGTGTGATGCACTTGAGATGTGCTCAAGCAAACCCCTTAAATTGTGAAAGAAGTTTGTTATCATGGAATGCATTTCATTTCTCAGCCAAAACAAACTTTAGAAAAGTGATACCGGAAGTGCCAAGAGTGGCCCAGTCAAGACTAGAATATGTGATAGGTGAGTGTAAATGAAAACACAGAGGAAAAAAGAGAGGGATACATTGTGTGTTTGTCCTTCTGTATGCTGTGACAGCCCGGCACCCTAGTAGAATGAAGACCTACAGCCTGGCAACTTATTGTTTGAAATGTTTTAATGGTTAAGATTTAGCTGAAGAAAATAGACAAAGATTACATAGTGACATGATGGCAAAGATAGAGGGATGCGCTTATTATAAATAATCTCAATTGTTAGTAACACAGGAAAACAGTAAGACTGCCCTAAGTACATTAGGCGTTGTAACGATTTGTTGCTGTAAGGTAAGTACAATGAGCTTTGACATTTTCAATTGACAGCACCACTGACCAGCAATAGTGCTTAATGACACAGTAAGTAAGCTCACAGGCTGGGGGCGAGGACCCTGGAGGTAGACCTTTGAAGATGCAGGCCAAGCAATGTAAACACCAGTGTGCCAAAAGATCAAACCCTCAGCCCAGAACAGACAGTTCTATAGTAGGGTTAAGTGGGTGACCCTGAAAACACTTCCATGTAAGGGTGGCCTTCAGCATGTATGTTGCCTGCTGAGAATACATTTCTGAGGCTGCTGTCATTATGCCCTACCCCATGCTGATTCCATGCGTTGCTGTGGAGACTGTGCCCACTTAGAGGGTTGAGCAACTCTGTGAATCAAATGCACATATATGATCCATTTCAAACCACTGCCTTGGGCTGGGTTTGCCTACAGTTTACTGAAATGCCTGCTCTTTCTACAGGACGGAACTGGACCTCTGTGCGGTGGGATTATTAGGTATGCTGGAAATATGATAAAATGACACGAAGCAGATCACCATTACGGCCTAAGTGCAGCAATGGGGTTGAAACACAAATTAATTTGCCCCAAAAACGGAATCACAGACAAGGCACCTTTTCCACGGGCAAAACAAATTGCAATCTGGCCAGCTGATACACCTGGGGGCCCTTAATAACCCTTTATAAATCCAGATGGGTTTGCATTAAAACCTGTCAAAAAACATATGAATGTTGCATGACAATAAACTCCAGAACGAGGCATCTTTCACAGCAGGAAGAGAGGTACTTTGTTGCATAGCAATTGCGATGCCCTAAGCTTAAGTTGATATGGCCTGGAAGTGCGGAGGCAACCTGGGCCAATATTGCATTAAACAATCATTGAGTGCATTGCACGCAAATAAGCATGACTTACTGAGTTAAACTAGTGTTGCTATGTGCATGAATGATGCTTGTAGAGTCCGTACATTTCAGGTCTAGTTATCCAAGATAGCCGATTGCAGCTGTGAGTAAAAATAGGACATTGTAATTTAGTTAATTTAAATTTCTTCCAAATACATTTATTTTCTTATCGAGATTTTAAACTAAAGCAAGTGGGAGCACAGATAATTCTGTGTTTTTGTTCACGGCAGTGTTTATATCACTGTTTTTCATCGTTTCTCCTGCATCACTGGGCATGTTGTCATACTGGCCACCAACATCTGGAACAGGGGAAGGGTTCACCCCAACGCCACTGTCATGCCACCTGCCCTTTCTTCCATCCTTTGACTGCCCTTCACTTGTGGGTCTGCCTTCTTTCCTCCCAGCGACTCCTCCCTTCAGCCCAAAGACACATGACCTCCTCCTGCATTATGTAGACGCCGCTGCTGAGACATGTCCCTCTTAAATATTTGTGCCAATTTATTTTTCTAAGAGCTAATGGCACGCAAGGAAAGTCCCATGATGGGGCAGTAGATTCTTTTTAGCAGGGTGCTTTTAGTTCCCCTCAGATAGAGTGCCACTGGACCACTAAGATGATCAGAGATATTTTTTTTCTTTCACCAGGTTCCATTTTATTTTATTTTTCGTCATTCTTTGAGTGAGAGTAACACTGGAGCAGAAGACTGCACTGAGGGACAAACTAGAGAAAAACTCAGAACCGAGGGGCAGATTGGGCCAGCACTTGGCAATGGTGGCTAAATCAAGACAGAAGTAGGCATTCAGAGGTAAATGGAGGCAGGATGCATCCCTGAGGGAAAGACTGGCACAGACAATAAAACCTAAGGGCACATTTGTGTGGCAGTCAACATTGGTGAGTAAAGTGAATTAGAACATGGACCAATTAGCAACTTTGTGTTAGACTCGATGCTGAGTGGCAAATGAGGCAGAACTCAGCACTGGTGGGTAAAGGGGGCCAGAACACAGTACTGAGGTGCAAGGTGTGATAGACTACCATGTTGAAGGGCAAACTATGGCAGTAAGCGGCACTGAGAAATATTGGTCCTGAACTAATGTGACACTGAAGGGTAAATCTGGGAGAACTCAGCAATGGTGGGCAAATGGGGCGGAACCCAGCACCAGGGGTAAAATGGAGGCCAAACTTTGCACTGTGGCAAATGGGGTAGAGATGGGACAGGGAAAGCACATTGGGGCAGAACTCTGCAAGACAACAGCATGAAAATGTGCTTAACAGTGAAAAAGATGTCCCTTTTTGTTGAGAAAGCTCGTTTGGCTTTCCTTGGGCACAACCACCATTAAAGGGGACAACAGCAGCATATATTGTTGCTGAGAGAGGCCCTTATTATATTCTCTGGACACAAGCAGCATGAAAATGTGTTTTACACTGGCAATGATGGCACATATTGCTAATACATGCCTCACGACTTTCTTTGCACAAAAAGCATGAACATGTGGAAAAGAAGTTGGCGAGCATTAGTCATCTATAGTGGAGAAAAACTCCTTGGTCTGTTGTATTAAGGTCAAATCGTCGCTGGTGAATGCCCTCGGGTATTGTGCCTGCCCAATACTAGATATGAAAATGGAAGTTAGTTTGGGGCATTGCTATTGCGCCAATATTTGTTGAAAGATGAGTATGTACTTGAAATGATACTCAATACTATATTTAGTTTGATTCTACACTATTTGATTACTTAATAGACCTGTTTCATTCATGATCATATGTTTCTTCACATATTATTGTTTTCATGTTTCCTTCATCTTCATATGTTACTCCACATATTGTATGGAGCTCTTTGATAGTCTCATATAGAGTCCTGTGCTCAATAGCTTACGTCTTTTTATAGGTTTGTAATTCTTTCTAATCTTTATAATATTGTAATTCCCTTGTGATTGTCTTCAGTTTTCTTGTTATTATCCTTGTTATTGTCCTCAACACGTGTTTCAACACATATGTAAAGTGGATCTTCAGGAGGCTTTTAGTATAGACGGGCTAATTACTGGTGTAAAGGTTCTTCTGTATAGTTTCCATTACACATCAAATTGTTGTTTGTATCTGCATTTTGTATATCTGCAACATAAGGCTTCTCTGTTTCTCACACAGCCCTGGTGTCGTGGGTTGCACGCACCTTCTTGCGGTTAATTCTCTCTTGGCCCACTCTGGTCCTTTATGGCTCTCACCCCGCCGTGGGTTCTCAGATTGCACACCGCTACATTGGGTCTCAGGTGGCCTCTCCAACATCCTACCGGCATTGAGGGGCAACAGTGTACCTCTTTTCTCTATGCAGTGCCCGCCGGGCAGATGCTCTGTTCAGCCGACACGGCTTCCATCCTCTGGCTCCTTTGCGTGGTTCCGTATCTGTAGGTGTCGTGGCTCCTCTCTGGCTGCAGTCCGACGGGTTTTTTGGCGGTGGCGTCTCTGGGTTTCCCTCGGTCGCTGCTACAGCATTGCTTGTAGTGGGAGAGCCTCCAAGACGCTGCTTCTTTGGTCCTGCTCTCGGCAAGGGAGCGGGGCATTCCGTGATTTTCTCTGTGTTTCTGCTCTCAATGTCGGGTGTGTAGGCTCCACCTCCTACCACACCACTCCCTAGGAGGTCTCTCGGTTTGTCTTGTTCCGGGACCGCCCTCACGCTCTGCTGCCCTGCGGCTTTTCCCTTTCCTTCTTCTGGTGCTCTTGGGTCTCTTATTTTCCGTGCAGAGAGGGGGTGGGATTTCTTCCCATTCTCCACCCCACATATATGATGGTGCCTGAAAGGTGTCAGAAACCACGACAAGTGTTGGTACAAGAGGTAAGTCATTACATACATTAACTCCCATGTAACACACATAACACCTATGTGAAACCTGGGATGAGGGAGAATGATACGTATCCCCATTTAGGGATAGCCTGTCCTCAAGGAGGGGGTCACCTTGAGAGGGATCCCACTTGTCCTGTCTCCTAGAGGGTGTTAGGCTGAGTGGGCTCACCCCCTAGTCTAAAAGGGGGTGGCTCCCTTGGAGGGAGAGGACGAATTCCCTGAATTCATCACAGTTGTCAGGCAATAGTGGCAGGACCCAGAATCCCTGGTCATTTCTCCCAGAAGCATACTTCGGTGTTTCCCACGAGCTGCATGCCCCTCTCACAGGCCGACACCACATCCTCATAGTCTCACTTGGAGTGGAGGCAGCACCATAACTATATTTTCAGAATGATGCCGAAACCCTGCTAATCATGCTACCTCCGCTCACATCATCTCACACACTCTGCCGCTGCCACTTTTTTCACTGCCTTAAGGCATCTTTTGCTCACTTTGTCCTGCTCTCTCTGTCCATTTGTCTGCCTCTCTCTCCGTTTTCTCTGTCACTCTCACATTGACCGCTATATTTGTCTGTATCCTCTCTTTCTTCTACATAGTTAAGAACCTTTTTCTTTCCGTCAGACTGGCCTTTCTTCTCTCTCTCCCTCAAAGGCACTATCACAATTAAGATCTATCCAGCTTTCTATAGGCGATTCCCAATCCGTGTTTTCCTTAATCTCTTTCTATGACTCAATGACAGACTCCCACAATCAAAGGATCGTCTCTTTCTGCTGAAGAAGTCCTATGTTCTTTTCTCTCTTGCGTGCGAGTCGACACACACACCCACACACACACTCTCTCTCTCTCTTGTATTGGGGGCACACAAACTATCGCAGCATCAAAGATTTATCTGTCTCATTAAACACGCTCTATGGATCAGAACAAAAATACTGACTAACATAACCAAGTTTTGATGATGGGTTAGGCCTATTAGGCAACCACTGAGCTGGCTAATTCATAGTACATGCCCAACCTCTGAAATCAGAAGAGGGAGAGGGAACAAGACAGCAGAAACTTGATTCTATCAGAACTGGGAGAGGGGCCAAGCAAGCATGCCACTGAATTCAAACACCACCCCAGAAACCATTACATGGACAGATGCAGCAGGACCCTTGGTCTACAGTTTCAGGAAATAGGTGAGGGGCCAGGGCAGCAAAACCCTTATTAAACTGAACTAGACTGCAACCTGTTATCTTATTGCACATAACCCTAGGAATTAGGGGTTCTACATTGTTTCCCCGCAGGCCGTTTTCATTGGTGCTCCGGGCCCGATATTGGCGCTGCAGGGAAATAACTTTCCCTTTCGCACCCCCTTCCCTGTACGTTTCCGAAGCGGGGGACGCCCCTGCAACCCCTTGTTCCCTTCCCTGCCCTTCTGCCCCCCAAGACCAGTCTCAGTTTTCTGCTGAGCGGGTGACACCCCGGCCAGCTCTGCCCCCGACCCGCTTCCCCGTTCATGACATACACGCACACACATACATACATATATACACCCAAACCTCCTCCTTACACGACAGTCTGCGCCATGTTCAGCCCACTTCCTCTATGCGCAGTAAACACATATGCAGTTCCCCAAAAGGCCGCCTGGTGACGAAAGAGCCCTTTGGGGGAAATCGATGCGAGTAAAGTGGGCTGAACGGAATTATGAGATGGAGCCGGGCCCTGACACTCCGAGTATACATGACCTATGGAAGGAAGAGAAGGACTAGGACAGCATGGCTCTTGAAATATGTATGATCCCAGGAACCAGGAGGGGTGCAGGGACAGTGGTAGCCCCAGACCGTGTACAGACTTAGGAAAGAAGAAGTACTAGGGCAACAGAACTCTCAGTCTAAACACCCACAGGAGCCAGAAGTGGGACAATGATAAACTGGACAGTAGTATAAGCACGACATAAAAAAACTTAGACTACTAGCATGGCAGCAGGACCCTCAGACTATACAAAATCCAAGAATAATGAGAGGAATGAGGACAAAAGGAACATTATGCTATGCAGAATCTTAGGAACAAAGGGGGACGAGGCACACCTTCGATCTATACAAAAAAACAAGAATCAAGGAAGGGACCAAAGCAGTAGGGCTCTCCATCGACCAAACGCCAGGAACCAGACGAGGGAGCAGGGCAGCCTGTTCTACAATCTGTGCAGAGCCCCAGGAACAATGAGAAGAACCATGGGAGAAAAGCCATCAATCTTGAAGAATGTTAGAACCATGTGAGGGACCAGTGCAGCAAAGCCTTGACCTATAAAGAACAGCAAGATCCAAGAGAATAACTGGTTTAGTGGGGATCCTTAGGCTAACCACAGCATAGGGAACCAGGAGAGGCATTAAGGTTGTAGTGGAATCGGGCTATGCACAATTTAGAGAAACAGGAGAGGACTTGATAATAGGGCCCTCTTTCTTTACACAACCATGGGAACTGGGAGAGATCTTGGCTAAGAGGTTCCTGTGTATAAGTAAACATGCATGCGGCCCCATGCACATTCCCTTTTTATACACTAGTTTGGCTTTCTGGCCACAGCTCCAGCATGGTAAGGATTGATTTCATACACTGGTACAGGGCGTTAGTATTAAACCTGCATAGCCAGACCATCCAATGATTATGAAACCGACTATTGCCCCCGCCACTGATTAAAATTAATGTTTATTCATTCATAGTACTTTTACCAATGCGCTCAACATAACGAAAATCAAAACACGGCTTAAGCAAAATATAGGTAACAATCAAGGATTATTTAAATAAAGCAGCACTCTTAAGTGGCCCCATGTGACGTGCAGTACTGTACACAACAAACAAAACAAGAAATTCCTAGAAATTGTGTTTTTGAGTATGAGTGCCAGGAATGCAAAGTAGGGACATTGTGACAGAATAGTAATAACGTGTGAGGTTAAAAGTCCTAATCTGTACCCGCAGCAAGAGCTCCCTCTACTTTTTCATTTTTCCTCACTTTTTTAATGACTTTTCCCATATGAAGACCGCAGCCGCACCTTCACTTGTGACGAAAATCCACTCAGTGCATTTACCTGCTTCGTGCAGGAAATATGGACATGTCCCCGGCCCCGCAAGCATCACAATTTGATGCGGGTGCGGAGGCATTGCTTTTCTACAATGCCATGCCGGCGTGCACACCTGAGCGCCGCTCCGGACACTGAAAGGGGAAAAAGGATCCTGCGCTGAGGTAGGTCTTTGACGGCCTGGTGCTCAGCAACCTGGGCATACAGATATAACACACAGATATAGCACGCAGACTGCTGGCTGCCAAGTAACAAGGTAGTTTGATACTCAGAAAGATATTCTCTTTTGGTCTCTTTTCCATACAGAGCCCTCAACAAGCGGTTTCTGCTGTCATTCAGACACCGCAGTTCGCCAGAAAATGGACACCTAACCAATCTCACCGGGCCCTAGCTACCAGCACCACAGGTACCTCCTTAATTCTGCTGGAAACAGTAATAAGTATGATGGGTGTCCCTGTGCTTGTTCCTCTACATAGGATTTTATAGGCCACAATTGTCCACGTGCATGAACATGGGTTTGACTTGGCCAACTTTTGATTCATTTTTACAGTGGGTTTGTGCTTATCCCTGGAAACACCAGCTGTTTAAGAGATGGTGGTGCCCGCCCAACACAAGGACCACACGTCCTTCACATCCCTGTCCGTAGTACAGGGTAAGTATTTCGTGGGATTTTTTCAATTGGATCAGCAGCCAATTGTCATGTGCAGTAGGAAGGCCAGGCACACCGCCTTACAGAACACTCATACTCGCGCTGATTCTCTGACACATAACACAGAGGGAATCTCAAAGTCACAGTCAGCCCTTCACATGATCACACTACCTGTGGTGCGAGGGAAGCGTCACCAACTTCCAGGCTCTGTCAGAGGGCGATACTATTTGTTCCCTCGTTTCCGCTGGCAACTGTCATGGAGATTGCGAGAGGGCTGGAGCAAGAGTAATCGACGATAACTACTTCCTGGTTCCAGGCCGAACTCTCGGTCACGTGCCCTGAGCTCCGCTCACGTGACCAGGAGTCGGCAGGTATAAAAGCGACGCACTTTGGATCACTCGTCGCTTCACAGCTGTTTCGCGACACTGTTTGGCGTTTTCGATTCAAGTTGGATTAATTTGGTTACTGATCTCAAGCTTACAGATTACGGACTGGGTTTTCTTGTTCCTTGGATTTGGGGTTTGGTTTCTGCTTGGATTTACGGACCCTTTGACTTTAGCTCACGTTTCACGGATTGATTGGATTACCCTTATCTACTTTGTCAAGTATTCTACGCTCTCCAGAGTTCCTCGAACTGCTACATTACCATAGTTTTCAGAATACTTCCAAGAATCCTCAGGTGGTAGCCAGCGCTGAGTTTCTGGCGTCTTGGCTTTGAAGGATTACCAACGCTTCCCTGCACCACAGCCTCAGAGTTACTGGCAGTTAGAATATAACCCTTGGGTAAGACCTATTTCAATAACAGTTACATTGTTGACAGTACTGTGTTTGTTTGTACTAAAACCTAATTCATTCCACAGCTCTGGGGTCCTCGGCGGCGTTACTGTCCCGCGAAACAACAACAACCACCTGTGGCCTCAAGGCTCGCACGGGGAGTAATTTTTCTTCTCTCCGTGTGGAACTTGGGGACAGAGGCCCATATATTCTTCACAACGAGTCAAGTTACGACATCAATGAGGTAACTATCGAGTGTGTCCACTATGAATATTGAGTTTTGATATATATATATAGGAAATATAATTTCATAAAAAATCAAATCTTAGTCATAGGGCCTCATTACACGTAGTGCGGTAAGGGTTTACCAGTACCGGTAAGGGCACCGGTACGGTAAACCCTTACCGCCTTACTACGAGGTCCCAACCCGCAAAGGAACCAGGGTGCTAATTACTGTATCGCAATTTGCGGCACCGTAATTAGCGCCTTCCCCATTCCCATAGAGCCCTATGGGGCAAAAATGGGAATGGGGAAGGGCAATGGAGGAAGGCGGAATTACCACCTTCCCAACCTTGGAATAGGGTGGTAATTCCCCTTTCCTCCAAGGCGGTACCGGTAAATTACCGGCATGAACCATGGTGCTAATAGCACCATGGTTTACTGCACTACGTGTAATGAGGCCCATAGACTAACGAACACAGATTATACACAGTTAAATTAACGGTAACAAAAACATGTATGATGTGTGTGTGTGTGTGTGTGGTGTCCATTTCATTGGCACTGGGCGACATATGAACGTTGTTCACACACTCGTCCACCGTCATGCCACGTGCATGCCACATTCATTTGGGTGCAGTAGGGGTGTCACAGTAATGGTTTTATGGCGGTATGATAACCTTGTTGCCAAATAACGGTATATCATGGTTGTCGCGGTGTAGCAGGTGGAGTTAACTAATGTTAACAAATATTTTCTTAAAGGTCATAAATCGTCAGCATTTTGAAACTTGTCTCTGCACATTTTTAGCTGATTCTCCAGGAATCTAAGGCGGCTGCAGATTTGGACTTTCATGGCGCTCACTCGTTGATCGCCTTGAATGAAAGTGTGACTAGTGGAAGTGTTAAAATGCACATTTTGAGCAATGAGCTTGTGGCTCAGTCACAGGTCATCGCTTTGAAAATCGGCCTTGACCTGCATTATTTTGGAACCACATGGCATTCGCATCATGACCCCTCGCTGCGATCAGTCATAAAAGTTTGTTTTGATAACGCTTTGTCCCATTAAAGGGAGAAAAGTCACTCATGTGATGTCTGAAAGCCCATGTCATTGTGTTTCTTTTGTCAAAATGTCATAGCCTACACACACTTCCTGATAGGTTGCATATTGATGAAATCAATATAGCTTGTTTACCATCTGCCTGGTGTATTAGAAAGGTCTGATGTTGGAGTCACCATTGACTATGTAATCCTAACAGTACAGTGTTCAGTGGGCGTTCTTGATTTCTTTCAATAAATGTTCTTTTACCTTCTTAAAGATAGTGGCACAAAAACGTTTTGAAAATGACAAAGTTAAAATACATATTGGCATAAATATGGCATAGACCACCAACTCCCCACAGCCCCATCATTACCATTTTCCCCAGGTCTGAGCACATTAGGACCCTTGTCATGTGAGTTGAGACGGAGGAATGCTTTCATGGATGGTGTCACAAATCGAGGATAGACATGAGAAATATCTCACCCACATCGCTCTGGATACTTCAAATTGAATGTAGAATCTGTCCTGCCTGCTTGAGTCCAGTGCCATATGCAGAAGGCAGGTGAAGGATCAAGCAAAGCAACATCTCTGGTGCCAATGTGCAAATCTACAGGGAGGACAGTGGGGGGGGGCAGTTTATGTACTAGCACAAAGCACTGCTAGGACCAGTGTTCATACACTCTACAGAGCTAACATTTTTTTATGGACATGCATCAGAAGGGCATCAAGTTCATTCCCCCCTTTGAATTCTGGGATGTGTAGTTCCCATCTTTCAAATTGGTGCCAAAACTACAAATCGGCTGATCTTTAATCCGACTCTACTGATCAAAGAGAAAGAGCGGTCACAGCATCAAAGCTGTATTTACTAATGTGGCCTCACTTTCCCTATGCTCTTGTCTGCCAAACAAGGACCCCTTGGCAGATGCCACATCCCACAGTGCAAGATCCAGACTGTGCAGCACTTGCTTACTGCATCCTTTCCAAATCAGATTGAAAAGCTCACTTAATAGCCGCAGGCCCTAAAACGGTATACCGGTATAAACAACGTGACAGTTATTTAGTTCAATTAAGCTGTTCAGGGTATCTATAATGGTATACCGTTACACCCCTAGGGTGCAATCAAAGAGGTGAACACAGCCCAAAAAATATGACATGAACAAATCCAAAAGAAAACACATCATCAAAACATCCCATGAATCAAATGTCACATTCCACAATAGTAGAGTTATTTGCTACCTCTGACTTGGACGGTAAGCCAATCTAATTATGTATGGCTATATTTAAAAAAATCAGTGAAACATACCATTATTCTTCAAAACATGAGCAGCCAACTAGTTTCTCATTGTAATCCATAATGCATAAAGATACTGGATCTAGCCTTTGTCAGTGGTAATGGGGATATGGTGAACAACTGGAATGTGCATGAAAGTTTGCAGAAAATCAGTGCCTAGTGGTTTTGAGAAGGTACGTGACCTCGCTAGAGAGTTGGAGGTATGCCTGAAAGTATAGACAGATAGCAGAGGGGTGATCCGTGTTTATGCTGATGTGTCACTGCTAGGACAAGGAGGATGATAATACTTGGAGAGTGAGTCTAAGGTCAAAGGGAGTAGACTGTGTCTCACTGTTGAAACCACAGGCACAGAATCCCAACGTGTGGTGTGTTGTGTTTTACACCCCTGATGCGTTTCATTTTCCTCACAGTAAGTTCTCTAAGCCCTCCCCCAGAATAAACCAAGGCAAAACTGTATTTATCTTGAGTCTTCCGTTTACCTTTGACACCACTCAGATCCAGCAGCGACATCTGTTTGGAACCCAAATCATGCAACAAGGGAAAATTCGGAGGATCCTCTTTTTCCCACCTCGCCCCAAAAACCTGGAATGAACTACCAAAGAACATACAGAACACAAGAGATCACCTACAATTCAGGAAACTCCTCAAGTCATGGCTCTTCACCCCATAACCAGAAAGAACGCTGATAAGGACATACAGAGAGGAACTAGGCCAAGGGAAGAACCTACCCTGACTCCTAAATCATTAACCCCTATAAATAAGGATATACAGATCTATAACATATCCACTTATCAATAAAAACAAACCATTCCAATCATACCAAGGAACACCACAGATCAATCGGAAGGGAGAGCAAGGTATGACCCAGCAATGGCACGTGACATCCCTCGAAGGCACAGGCAACAATGGACCACCAACCTTAATAGATAGGAAGGAGCGGGAATGATAATATAACTCAACCACCTAAGCAGGCATTATGCTCGTCCCTGGATGTACTAAGGTCACCAACAGGAAATAGATATCAAGGAGCTGGTTAAGGATAATATAACCCACTATTGTACTAGGGGACACTGCTCACCGAACCTGAGGTACTTAGCCAATTCAATCTGCTGGAACCAGCCACGGAATCACCACAGAAACTAGACAATCAATGAACCAAGAGAAAGAATATACTGACACAATATGACAACCTGATACATAAACTAAACTACAGGGATTATGAGACATACAGCCCACTAACCAAAACCTCAAACTTCTACATACTTAATTCACACAAACCCACACAACCACCTCTCTCACAGCAAACCGCACAGACTTCACCACACCGGAACAACGAACAATCAACACATAGATCGCAAAAACAGCACGCAAGGACTCGCTTTGATCCCACATGATATGATATGATATGATATGGCATTTGTAACGCGCCTATACACAAGTGTTTCAAGCTCTGTGCACGGTGAAAACCGAACTGAAGCTGCCAACAGTACACCACCTCTCACTTTCCTATGCCCTCTTCACCCACCTTTTTGTTTACAGATCCACCTGAGTGCCTGGAGACCAGCTCCATTGGTGATGGTGCGCTATATAAATACCTTTAACATTAACATTAACATTGTGAAAGCTACTACAGGGGTCACATAAAATCAGACAGCTCGCTGCAGACACCCCGGGCAGTCCCCAACCGTGCGTATGCAGGCACTGTGATTCTACCAGCCAAAGTCTATCTCCATGGCAACCCAGGACACAAACATTTCTCCATCCTTAAGGCTGTCAGAGGGGAATAGCCAGGTGCCATGTACACCAGAAAGTGTCAGATGAAAACATGGGTAAGAGAAGAGTGTGATATGTGAAATGGAGAACTACTTTTTACTGAGCTTGGATGACCGACAAACCTAGTTTGCACAGTTTGACCCCTCACTTCCTCTACTAGATGCTGGGCAGGGGGACACGGCTGTTGTTAAACCATAGGTGCCCTGCTGAGATTGTGTGAGGATATGCTAGTGAGTCAAATATACCACCCATATGACAATTATTTATTTATGGAAATTACAGGGAAAGCAATGCCTTTTTGGACTTTAACATTGATTTACAGAGCGAAAGGCCAGTGTCCTTAACAGTGGGTGAGAGGATGTGGCTCTAAGACCAGATGATGCAGTGGAAGTAGAAACGTGAACAAGGGATGAGGATAGTAGAGCATGATATAGGAACTGGATAGTGGAGGAAGTGCTACGTTTAAGATGATGGGGTGAGGGATAAGTGCTGTGGGGTTGTAGAGAGGTAGGGGACGAGAAGAACCGTGAGATGTGGTGGCGTAGAATGCTATGCAAGTCCTTGTTCTGAAAGCAGGAGAGCTAGGAGGTTGGATTTAAATAGTGATAGAGTCGGAGTAGTGCAGAGAGGGAGAGGAAGGAGTTATGCCACAAAACTGGCGTGAGGGAATGGTACCAGAGTCGTAACATACCAGGAAAAAGGGCAACAGGATAAAAGTAACAAGGACATATGGTTAAGGTCATTAGTGGCGGGAGATTAATGGCTGGGAAGGTGTCATGTTTTCAAAGCCCTTTTGAAATGGCATAGTGGTCAGATTTTCAGAGGTGGTGAGATAGTGGATTTCTCCAGGTGTACCTCAGTGATGAATATAGACAAGTGCTTATGAAATCTACCACTCTGACTTCAAAGCAGAGAGTCAACGTACAGGAGGGTATTTTGCACAACTTTGTAAATTGCACTTACATGCGAATAGGTGCCCTTCATGCAAACAGAATGCAAAACAAAGGTGTAGATGCCAGCGAATTCACCTATATGCCTTTGTGTTAAAAATTGCGTAAAAGCTGTATGCCATTTGTGCATGAAAATGTCATCTTGGAGCAAATGCTTGCACATTTGTATAAAGTAGAGGATGGGTGGGGGTGGCGGAACAGGTAGTTCCGTTCCATGCCATGTGTGCCACACAAATGAATAAACATGTGGAGGGGAGTAAAAAGCATACATACACTTTTTATGCATGTTTTTTACTCTACGGCACAAAGAACATGATGCTGACAGATTCATAAAGGAAAGTTGAATGACAGGAGCTATGAAGGTGTGACAGGAGTGGAAGACTTACGCAGAGGCTCAGCATTGCAGACACTGATTTCTCAACTTTTAGGATGGCTGAACCAAATTAAATGGAGTTAGTGCAGTTCGATATAGCTCGTTTTATTGTTATAACATTAAATTGAGAACAATTATGTGATTTTTTTGTCATCATTTGGACAGATTGTTTGGGTTCCCACTTGCCTCCCTGCACATTTCACCTTTTTTCCCTGCAGTAGTTTGAAAGTTAGGAATGCCGACTTTCACAAATGATTCCTCAGATTTGGGCTGTCTCTATGTAACCCATAGGAGAAGTTGCAACACAGAGGGGTCTAACAATCTTGGTTTTTGCTTGATCTACCAAACTTCCTGTATACCCCCACTTCCTGTAGACAAAGCACTCTGGGTATGACATCAACAGACAAAGGACACATATTACAGCAGCCAGAATTGGACCCGTAAAACTGTTTTTCGGTGGACCAATCTGTTGTATATAAAAGGAGCAGCCCTCCCCTTAGTTGATTCATCTTTGGAACACTTTTGAAGAATGTTTCACTCGAGCCTGATTGGTTGTACAGTTTACTCCAAGCCCTCTGCCAGAGAGGACAAGAGCTCCAAGGATGAGGCAAGCTCTTCTCCCTAGCCAACTCAATCATCTCTTTGGGATGACCAGCTGACTAGACAAAGCCTACTGCTGGTACCCAAGAGCATTCCCACTAAAGGTGACAGAACCCTTCAAGTGCTCTCTCTAAATTATCCTGGTTGGAAAGGGCAGAAGGAAGCACTAGCCTTGCTCCTGAGACCCTTGACTGGGTCCCCCAGCAACCACAGAACCAAGGAAGAGATGCCTGGCTCTCACTGCATCGACGAACCACCTTGAGGTCAGTTTGGGCACCTTCAATGCCATCCAAGCTGTTACAAGGGAAGTACTAGAGTCATTCTCAACCTTGACACTCAACCACCTCCACATCTCTGAGTTTCACCCGTCACCAACACTCAAGCACTGCAGTCTCCGCATCTAGGACCTGCTGAGTCTTCTAGTGTCCCAAACTCAACACTACATGGCCAGGTTGCCAGCTTCTACGAACACCAGCTTCTTCGAACATCAAGCCATTGCCACTGCAGTACCCTACCGACATGTTGAGCCAGACTAGCCACTTGCAGCAGAAAGGCAGTCTCTGCTTCTTTGCTTCAGAGGCCGCTGAGTTTTCTAGCACCACTGATTCAACATCACCTGCAGTTCCAGCGTCTTTAACCTGCAAACTTTTGCCAAAGCTGAACAACACTGCATCCTTGGAACCCATCACCACGGCTCCCACACTTGACCCCAATTCGGTACCCAAACTACCCAGACACCTGGTTTGACCCAAAAAGCTTGTATCCATCTGTTGCGCTTCAAAGACAAGAGCATAAAGCATCTGAAGAGGCCATGTCCCTAGACTGCCTTAAAGGACCCTAGATACTTTCAAGCCCGCCTTCTCTATCTTTTGAGAGACAAATCAGAAATGTTGATATTTTGCTGCTGAAATATTTGCCTGAGCACCACAGTCTACCAACCCAGAGTACCCTTTAATAAGTGTAGTCTGACAGGGATGGGCCAGAAGTGTTTTTATTACTTCTGTGACCTTTTTCTTGTTTAATTTAATATCCTATTTATATAGAACCTTGGTTGGACATTCTTTTATTTTGGTACCACAGTGCTATTGTTTGGATTGCTTCAGTCCCAGCTCATGCTCCTTCTGAAAAATATAACCTTACCTGCCGTCAGCCCACATTATCAAAAGAGGCAAAGGAGGTATGCCTGTCGGGCTGTGCCTATTTCACCTTTATGATTAAGATCGCTGCTGGTCTAGTAGTAGTGTGGGGCTGAGTAGGCACTTTTGCCACTCCTCATCCCTGTGCAGAGCAACAGTCATTTTGCCACTCGTAAACAGTCCCTTTTCAGTTTTGGCGAACAGGTCGCACTTCAGTGTAGGAGTACAGATAAGAGGGAGATTGGATGTGAGGTGGGAGACAGCCTGTGAGTGTTGGTTGACTTTTTACCTACCCATTAACTGCCAATTCCCACCCACTTCCCACCCTCACCACCCAAAACGTGCCCTCTTGGAATTCTTTGACCTAGCTCTGTCATGCAGGAACATCCCATAATGGGATTTTTTGGGGCTGCCATTGTTATCTCTAAGCATCCGTCTGTTTGATAATGGCTTAGGAGTTTTGTTAAATCAGGCCTTAGTGTAATAAAATCCACTTGATTTTAAAGCAATTTGAGTGCCCTCGCATATGTTGCTTGCTTTGAATCCATGTTAAAATCAAGCATTGGCAAAGCCAACTTTTTTGGGCTTTTTATAGGCATTAGATAGACATTGAAAAGGAACTACCCTCATTTGCCGGGAACGCACACCTTTTCCCAAATGTTTTCATTTTATGACTAGGCAGTACCATTATGGCAGTGCCTGGTAAATGCCTGTCCCACGCCTACAGAAAAAGTCAAAACTGTTGGCTTTGCCGAAGCTTGTTTATTCTATGTTTTTGGGGAAACGGACTGGAAGGCTTCCACCAACTGCACCGAAACCCTATTTCATTCCACAACTCCTGCTACTGCAGTTTTTGCCATTTCAAAGCACTGTAAATGATAGATGTTACTGTCAAACAGTTTAAAAGTACTCCACTTAGCGTCCTCGGATGAATGGAATACTCAGGCACTGTAATGATATATAGCCTATGACCTGCAGATTGACGCTTACATGGCAGTGAGCGCTTAACGCAATGTGCGGTCTGACTTGATCTTTCTCCTTTGGGAGTCGGTATTGGTATGAGCTGCAATTCATGAGCTTTCAGAATCGTGTGATTTAAGCTGCCCCTACTATGATGAGCAAATATGGCATGCCACTTAAACCGAGGTGTTGATCTACGACCAACGAAAGAGTATCCAGAATTCTTCCATCAGACCACAGGCTTTGTTCCAGAGGTTTGCTGTCCAGTCATTTAGTCGACAGACAAATGGTCGACAGACAAATGGTCGACGCAATTTGGTCGAAAGACAAATGGTCGAATTTTTTTTTTATTTACATATATATTTTTCAGGTTTTCGTTTAGAAAAAAGGGTTTTTTAGCAAAAAAAAGAGGGTTGGGGGGGACCCCCCCAAAAAAAAAAAAAAAAAAATTCGACCATTTGTCCTGCCGACCATTTATTTTCGACCAAATGACCTGTAACCAGAGGTTTCACAGGTTTTTCTGGTCAGTTGCTTTGACTGAATAGAGTTCTTAATTTCTTTTCATTCACTCCATAAACCACCCGCATGAATGTTTATTAATCAGCAAGGCTAGATAACTGCAACTCGTCCTACCTTTGCTGCCCAAAATCTGCCATAAAAACTGTAAAGAAAATAAAGTATGGCATCCAGATTCTTAATGAAGAACTCAACACAATCTCATGTCATGTCTGCCCTGGTTCATCTCCACTGTTTACCAGTGGAGAAAAACATTAAAGTCAAGGTTCTCTGTTTGATCCAGAGGCCTTTCTCCATTCTGGGACAAAACAGTTGATGGAGAAAGTCAACACACGCTGCTATGCAATATATTAGAGTAGTTAATGGACGTCCACATCGGACACCCCTGCTCCACATCAGACACCCTGCCTTGGAACCCTTTGGTGGCAACAGAGGAGTCTCAGTATTGATTATTTCTTATTACTTGCCTCCTATCACAGTTAGTAGATGATCCGGTGGGGTTACATTTCAAAGAACTGACTACATTACTTGAACCATTGAGGGATACTAGGGAAACTGAAATTCTACAGGTGGAATTGTCATCTAAGAGACATTCAATGAGTTTGAGCAATATTGACAGGACCTTCTCATACGGTTCTGGAGAGCTGAATATTGAACTACTAGAATGTCTTTCAATGGACCACTAATCTATAGAACTAGACTTTTAAAAAAAAATTCTCATCTCTAAGAGGAAGAAGATTGTAACTGATAAAGCATTATCTGACTCACCTAGAACGAGTAAGGGATAGTTTACAAGTAAATGTTGAGTTACTAAGAAAAATTATGGGAGGCCATAAAGAGTAATAATAAGGATGACAACATTATTTAAGACAAAATGAAACCATATGCAAGGAGAGGTAAGGAATGTCGAAGGGGCATTGCTCTCAATTACTGGGTGGATGTTGTATCAGGCTCAAAGAAGGGAGACTCCTGTAGATTTTGGAAATGTATCAGTGTTGTTAGTAACCCTCAAATCAACCCGCAACTAGATTCAAATGTCACCACGCAGGGCTGAGTTGATCATTTTACATCAATATATGCCCAAGAGACACATGGGGATAATGCATCGACCCAGGGAAAAGATTTAGATTTTGAAGCAGAGATATGTCTGATTATTGCCTTACATTTGAGTTAGATGAAGATCAAGTAGCCTTGGCACCCCAGAAGCTGAATAAAAGACCAGGGAATCATTCAGGTTGACCTTCTTTGGATACTATCCGTGCATATGGACACCGCTTCTCATTAAAGTTCTTAATGCCATTGTGGTAACTCGACTAATTCCTAATAGTTGAAAATCAGCAATCATAGTTCAAATTTACAAGAAGTGTGATAATCTATCCACACAATCATACCAGCCTATTCCTTTATTGGAGGTTGCATCAAAGCTTTATGGATGCCATGTTCATACTAGATTAACATCAAAGCTGTCTCAATCCTTCATGCTTGCAGACACGAAAGTAGAGATCAGAAAAGGGCCAGACTTGATAAATTGGTATACACGCATTTCGTCGCCTGTATTTGCATCGTGGGACTTTTCATTGCTGACCCTTTCATCGCCAAATTTTTATTTTTTTTAAATTCTTTTTAGCTTTTTAGGGGGGGTGTTTGTGCGGGTTGGGGTATGTTTATTTAAGTAAGGGGGGGTACTGGGGGCCCAGCCCCCCCATAAAAAAAAATAAAAAAACATTTTGGCGATGAAAGGGTGGCGATGAAAAGTCCAACGATGTAAAATCAGGCGGCGAAATCACATAGAACCGATAAATTAGGTATATGGACCTATCTTTGATTCTTTCTAAATAAACTGAATTCAAGATTGGGTGTATATATTTGGCATTCATGGACCTCTGGACTGCCTTTGACCTTGTTGATCAGGGGAGGCTTTTGGAGTCTTTCAGCACATTGTGCGTTTCGGCTGGACTCCTGAGGCTTCTGACTGTGTTCCACGAGGAGACTGAGGCAGTTCTGTCAAGGCATCTATGAGGTTCTTATTCGTGTAGGTGGAGATAGGTAGGAGTGTGTGCTTGACCACCCTCTTGTTTAACATCTCTACAAACACCTTGCAGGCCATCCTTGAAAAACACCGTTTTTCTCATAGCCTACCATCATCATTTTATGTAGACAATGTGGTTCTAATGGGATATACCATTAGTGCTCTACAACTATTGATCAATAGTTATACTACCTCTATGAATTCTAATAAGATAAAACATGCACAAAATCAACTGTTTTAATAATAGGGAACACATGTTGTATAACAAGAATAATTTATTTAGATGGATGATATTTGACCGCTAAGGTAACAGTCTTCGATTTCCTAGGTGTCCGTTTTGAGAGCACAATTGAATGAACAGCCCATTTTGAAAACCAAGCCTGCCTAGGCTTACTACAGAGCAAGGTGTTAATCCGTAAACATGTCCTTCAGGCATACAAGGCAAAATCATAGTCGGTGGCTATGCACAGTGCCCCAGTTTGGGGATGTGATAACCCTAAGGAAGTTTCTTTGATAAAGAACGCCTACTGTAGGCAATTACAGTCTCTGCTCAAATCAGCCAAGTCTTTTGCTACGTATATAGAATTGGCCCTACAGGGTGCACAGGACTGGATAGGGATTGGCTCTGCAAACGTGTGGCTCTCGGACTGGACAAACGACCAGGCAACACTGTTGAAATGAATACACAGTATTTCTTCTGAAGCATCAGCCAGGGTGCCTTGGCTCTCCACGATAAAGAAGGATCTTTGAAACATTGATAGAACCATCAGGGGATATCCACCAACTTTGATCGGCATAACATTAAGAAATTAGAAAAGCATTAGTTGCTGGGTCATCTTGGAAAACCTCAAGATTGAGGTGAAATGGCCAAGCCAAACTATTGTACACACTATTATAACCAAAGCCAGCCATGTGAAACCTTACTTATATGGGTGCATTAAACAAGACATTGGGCCTCATTACGAGTTTGGAGGTAGCCATGCCGCTATTAGCGGCATGGTTACCCCCAAACTGGGTACCGGGTCCGGGTTCCAGGAATAGGGAATTACCGGGCCATTCTGATCTTGGAGGGCCCGGTAATTCCCTTTCCCGGGACCCGACCCAGTACATCCCCATTCCCATTTGAGCCCCTATAGGAAAGAAAGACACATTACAACAAAGCATTAATTGTGGCACAATTAAATCAAGGGACACTTTATGTGCTATTGTCAAGAATTTCTACACTGTACACAAGCGTTTAGGCACAAGGATTTTGTCAAGTGACCGAGGATACCGAGATGAAATGTCTTGTGATGATCTTAACGGAGACAATGGCAGAAAAAAAAATGCTTAACTGCAATTTGCCAAATACATAGTCCACATTGTGAATTTGAAGTGTTCAAGAACAGACTAAACCAGTGACTATAGGGCTCAATGGGAATGGGGAGGATGCTAACAACGGGCCTGTTAATGATGGCCCGTTAGCATCCTGGTCTGCTAGCGGGTCCCGCTAAGGACGCCTGGTCTGACCAGACATCGTCTGCAGGACCCGCTGCAGACCTCGTAATGAGGCGGCCCAGAATGAACGGTGCCGGTCCCTTACCGGCACCATTCATTCCGTGACCGCCTTCTTCGTAATGAGGCCCATTGTTTTTATATCACTCATGCCATATTTAATGTGCTTCATGTCGAACATTTTGTAGGCAAGTGAGAGTGAAAACAAACTATTGATTGCTGCTGTCTGTTTTGTTCAAAAGATTTGGAAACTGTATTGCATTATAGGCTGTTTTGTGTGGCATTTAGTTTAATAAGGCATGAGGCTTTACTTCCACTTCTTAGAGCCTTTCATTTTATACAGTGCAGGGCTCCCTTTTTTCTTCTCTTAGCTTCCGAAATGCCAACTCCCTAGGCACTTCACAAGCTTTTCGTACAAAAGAAGCACAAATAAAAATGAAATTTGTTAGAGGTGTTAGGTTCCTAATTGATTGGTAACCATGAATAACGTATAGTGTTGCATGACTGTAAAGAGTTTTTACATCATTTTAATATGTGTTTCTGGGTGTACGTGAAGTATGGATGCATGTAGTACCCACCTCACAGGCGATAATCTCCAACGGTCCTGGGTGGCACACTCAAGGGGAATACATTCCTAAATTACATGATGCGCGCACACACACACATATCCTGTAACCCTGAACACCCCTCACTGTAACTCACAGAGACACCCCATAAGAAGAAGCAACCTCCACCTGCCTTGCTCTGAGGAACCAACCGTCACCCTACAAACAGAAATCCGAGTAGAAAATGAGAAAGAGAGCTGAAGCAGTGACAAGGACATAACCGGCCAACATTGACCAAAGCAGGGACCCAGTGACCAGGGATGTTATTTGGGGGTCACACCTGCAACCACTGAGGTCTGCCTTGCTACCCTTGTGGTCTCCCTTGTTACCCCTAAATTGAAGCCCGCAGGCTGTGGCCAGCACCATGTGGCTCTTTGTTTCTGGAGTGGCTGTGGCTGGCTTTCTTGTTCAGGCCTCTTAAAAAAAACAGGGGGGTTCACACGTGTAACACTTTGAGCAGTGACCCTAAAAAGGAACGTATAGGAATAACAAATCATTTGCCTTTCTGGAATTCTATACAATAATTGCTAGACTCATTAAAGGTTTATTTCAGGCACACTTAAGGGGGTGAGTCACTGGTTTAGTCCGTTCTTGAACACTTCAAATTCACAGTGTGGACTTTGTATTTGGCAAATTGCAGTTATGCATTTTTTTTATGCCATTGTCTCCGTTAAGATCATCACAAGGCATTTCATCTCGGTATCCTCGGTCACTTGACAAAATCCTTGTGCCTAAAAGCTTGTGTACAGTGTAGAAATGTTTGACAATAGCACATAAAATGTCCCTTGATTTAATTGTGCCACAATTAATGCTTTGTTGTAATGTGTCTTTCTTTTCTTTCTCCATGGCATGCTGTTCATGGTGTTTGTTTACGTGTTTGAGGTAACGAGGGCCCAGAGTGTGAGTGCGCTGCTTTCCCTGCGCTACTCTTAATTCTTTAATACACAGTTATGAACCCTTCCAATGGTATGTATTTTGCCAACCTCTGAAGCCTGAAATGTAGATCCACACAGGCTTGACATGTGGCCAAATTTGCACCAGACCTGAAGATGAACTGACCTGCTGTTAAATCTAAGTTACCAGTTTAATGGTATCCACAACAGTGTCATTTGCTTTCTGACTTTGAGAACATTCAGACATGTAATTAATTGCTCATGTTACTATATCTGGCAAGATAGCTATAGTTGGTAAGATAGCTCAGTGGATTTGAGCCCTTGCTGCTGCAATGTGTGTGTGATATTTATGTTGTAGGTTAGAATCCTGTCAAGGCCAACTCAGTCTTTCATCCTGCTGAGGTTGATAAATGAGCACCAACACAGATTGGGTGATATTGTATGTATATTTGTTCTATATAAGCGTGAGTGCTATATAATAACACATCATTGGGGGTCATTACGACCCAGGCGCTAATTGCGCCAACTTTACCACCATGGTGTAAACTACATTTACACCATGGTGGATGGCGGATTTACCGCCCCATTCCAAGGTGAGTGGGGCAGTAAATCCCCATTTCCCATTTTCCCTTCCCCATTCCCATTTTTGCCCCATAGGGCATAATGGGAGTGGGGAAGGCGCTAATTACGCCACCGTAAATTACGGTGGCGTAATTAGCATCATGGCAGGTTAGCGCCATGGATTTTAACGGCTGCTAAAAGCAGCCGTTAAAATCAGAATCAGGCGTTAAGGGTTAACAACGGCGTTAACCCTTAACGCCTGGGTCGTAATGAGGCCCATTATCATTTGGCCGTGGATGTCTGCTTGCATTGACAGTAATTTGGTAATATGGGCCTTCACACTGATACTAATCATACATATGGTGATCCATTCTTGTATGAATTGAATATCATATTACAGTGATATTGTAACCATATTTTTTGTAGTGTACTTAGGAACAATGCTATGTGATGCCAATTGTCAGGGGAGAAAGGTCGTGTTCCATTGCTTCCCGTGATGTCACTTCAGGGTGGGGTCAAATGACATCACTCCCTGTGATGTCATCAGAAGTCAAACGTCATGTGATGTCACTTCAGCTGCGACCTGGCATTTTGGTGAAATGATGTCCCTGCCAGTGACAAATGCAACTGCAAAGATTTGCATGCGCCAAACATCTACCCAGCAAAATGCAACCATCCCGACATCCAGTGCTATCCCCAGTACTGTCCATAGCCGGCATGACTATAGAACATGTAGATATACAAGCGCACAGGCTTCATGCACCTAACCGTACACAGATAACTACACTGTTTACCACATCTGCAAAACAACCACCACGGCATCCATCAGACGTGCAACCTCACCAGTCTTGCCTTGCAAAAGCCAACCAGCCCCAAAAAGGTCACGGGGAGCACACCATACCTTGCTTACACACTGTAGGACCAAAGATATGGCGAACGATCAGCAAATACAACTGCAGCAATTCCAGTTGCTAGAATGACATTTGGTCACACGAATACAACACTCGGCAAGCCGGACAGTGACACACATCCCAGTTACCAGAATAACTTTGACAATTTGGTGCACAAATGCAAAACTATCTGTTGTCAGACAGCGACACACACTTAAAACTGCAACCATCTTAGGCAACCCACATCACTGCGGATGAGGATAGAGACATAAACATGAGCCTGCACGATAACATGTGAGAATGTGTGAATTGCAACCAGCTCCATCAATCGTACGTTTAAAAAAAAAAATTAACAGCACATGGTTAGGTGCCAACTACTTAAACATCAACATTTACATACCTAGCAATACGAGGCAACCCAACCCACAAGTCAATCTGTAGAAGAAACAACAATGAAGTCAGAGATTACCGCACAATTTTGTATAATTATGTCCCAGCATCAACACTAATGTCTGTGCCAAATACACCGAGACATGCTATGATCTCAGTCCTGCTAAAGAAAGGTAAAGATGAGAATCTAGCATCAAGCTATAGGCCAATAAGTCTAATTAACGTGGATAATAAAATTCTGGCCAAGGTCTTGGCAATGAGATTGGAATCATTGCTGCCAGAGCTAATACACCAAGATTAATCAGGGTTTGTAAAGGGAAGGACAACTTCAAGTAATATCAGGAAATTACTGCACACCATGTCAAAAGTGACAGATTGCCAGGAAGATTCGGCGGTCCTCTCACTGGACGCCGAAAAAGCCTTCGATAGGGTCAGTTGGGAATTTCTATTTAGGATTTTAGAAAAAATGGGTTTTGGCGTCCAATTTAGGTCCTGGGTTAAATTACTTTACACCTATCCAACTGCAGATGTCAATACAAACGGGCAGAGATCAGAGCCTTTCAATTTAGAACGGGGCACCTGACAAGGGTGCCCACTCTCACCGTTATTATTTGTCATTGTGATTGAGCCATTGACCATAGCACTACGATCAAACACAGAAATACAAGGTGTGAGTTGTTGGGGACTGCAGCAAAAAGCTTGGCTATACGCAGATGATCTGCTCCTTGTGTTAAGTAATCTAAAACAATCTCTTCCAAAAGTGATGAATGTCTTGTTGGCTTTCAACCGGTGTTCAGGTTATAAAATAAACTGGACCAAATCAGAGGTTTGTCCCCTGGCACACATTTACAACAAAAATGTAACAACACAATTGGGGTTTAAATGGTGTGATGATAGGCTCTTATACTTGGGAGTATGGGTAACACCTGTCATTAAGGATTTCATTAAGGAAAATATGAATATGGTTTGTTGTACATTTAAATCAGACATAGAGAGGTGGAGGCAACTCCATCTGTCTCTTTGGGGGAAGGTGAATGCCTTGAAAATGGTTTCCACCCACAGGATAAACTATGTCATAGGCATGATACCACTGGTAATTGAGAAAGAATATTGGATGGAGCTGGACAGGATGATTCAGAGCTTCTTGTGGGACCAGAAGCCACCACAATTGAAGCTAAATGAATTGCAATTACCATTGTCAAAGGGTGGTTTGGGTGTACCAAACTTTAAAGCATATAATTTGGCTTCTGTCTCACAATTTCTAGTCAAATTTCTGGAACCTAATCCAGGAGAATGGGTGCTTGCTGAGACTAGTTTTCAGGGACCGCTCACACCAAAGGCTATGTTGACTTGATGTTAGAAGGTCTGTCTACTAGTGAGAAAATATGGATCTTCAGAAGCGCAATGGTGGGCAAAAAAATTATTTTGAGAGGATGGAAGACAGCAGAAAATCTTGATATTGCCGTGTGGCTTGCAGAGATGCATAATCTAGCAGAAGACGATAGAGTCCTTTACCGCAGAGAAAAGAAAATTGCATTGTTTGAAAAGATTTGGGGAAAATGTCTTATTTTATATTGACTGAAAGTGAACAAATGTGAACTTTGAACACAGAAGGGGAGGGGAGGTTTTAATTTCGCTGTATTACAATTATAAGATGTATTCAATGTATATGTTTGTTCATTGTTTGGTATTTTGTATATAGTAATTTTCCCAAAAAAAAGAAATACAGTAATGTCTGTGCCGAACACCATTAGTAATTAATATACAACGTAACATATCCTGTCTTCCATAATATAACACCAAAGAAGCTTGGTCTAACAGACACAACAGACAATGCTAAACTCTCCTAACTCACATTTGTGGCATGCTACTTACTACATATAGACCAGGTCACAACGCTCATACCTACAATTACATTCATCACCACTAGCCGGTCCACTGCAGTTACGGTCCGCTCCTTTAACACGCCAACAGAGAATTAGGTAAGAACCGCAATTACGAATCACATGTCACGGATGTCTTGAATAATTCCACAAACTCATGGAAAATAGTTCAAGGCCTTCTATTTTTGATTTAGAAGACTGCAAGTAGGGTCGCCTAAGTGGTGCACCTGACTCATCCCTCGACCTCCTGTCGGCTCCCTCCATCCTAGCCCAGGCTCTCCTATTCCCCCAGCGGTGTTATGCAACTATAGATTGATAACACCTACTGTCTAAGCTATTGTCAGGGATGGCACTCTATTAAGAGTGGCACAGGACACCCAAAAAGGGTTTGGGTGGTTGTGCCTAAATAAAGTGGACAGAGAAGCACACACACAGCAGAAAGGAAAGAGAACGAAGAGTAGGCAAGAGTAGCAAGGAAAGGTACAGAATGAATTCCCTCTTGGGGTGTATGCAGATATAGGAAAAGAGTATTCCACGAACCTTAGGAAATACTCAAGCCTTCTGCACAGTTTGCTATAACAGAGGCCCACGCTGTTTGCTCATGACTTGGAACAGCAGCTATGGGTGTCTGTAATGTAGAAACGAGACAAGGGAAGGGGCAGAGGTTGACTGATGGGAACCAACAGACAAGCTCTGTACAAAAGGGTCTACAAACAGGACAAGAGAAGATACTTACAGACAAATCCAGGAAAAGGAGGTTGATAGCAAACTAGCAGAAGGAAATGAAGGGAAAGTCGTGTAACAGGATGGGATAGCAGAGGACAGTAAGGAACAAGGTTGAGAGCTCAGAGGAGCAGGAAAGCAATGAGCAAGCCCACAGGAGCAGGGCTGTAAGGTAGAGAGCCCAGAGGGAAAGGGCTTAGGGCAGCAGAGTAAAGCAGGCTGCACGGCAAGGAACCCAGAAGGACCGGGCAGCAAGGAGTGAGCCCTGAGGGGCAGGGCCGCTGACCGTAGAAGGTTGCAGAGGACTGTAGAGGGCTGCTAGGCCGAGAACCCAGCGGAAAAAGGTAGGTAGTAAGCAGCGGAGCGTGATCAGCTGCAAAGTAGGAAGCCCAGAGGACAAGGGCTGTAGGCAGCCGGAGTGAGGCAGGCTGCAGAGCAGGGAGCCCAGAGGACAAGGGCTGAGACTGGAAAGCAGCAGAGCGTGATCAGCTGCAATGTAGAAAGCCCGGTAGGGCAAGGGCGGAGGCTGGAAGGCAGCAGAGCGTGATCGGCTGCAATGTGGAGCGCCCGGCAGGGCAAGGGCGGAGGCTGGAAGGCAGCAGAGCGTGATCAGCTGCAATGTAGAAAGCCCGGTAGGGCAAGGGCGGAGGCTGGAAGGCAGCAGAGCGTGATCGGCTGCAATGTGGAGAGCCCGGCAGGGCAAGGGCGGAGGCTGGAAGGCAGCAGAGCGTGATCAGCTGCAATGTAGAAAGCCCGGTAGGGCAAGGGCGGAGGCTGGAAGGCAGCAGAGCGTGATCGGCTGCAATGTGGAGAGCCCGGAGGAGCAGGGCAGTGAGGAAGAGAGCCTGGAAGGGTATGGCTGTAGGCAGCGAAGAGTAACAGGCTGCAAGGCAAGAAGCCCAGAGGAGCTGGACTGAGGCAGGGAGCCCAGAAGGCTAGGGCTGTAGGCAGCAGGGTGTAGCAAGCTGCAAGGCAGGGTCCAAGCAGGAGTGATGGTAAACAGCATACAAAGATCCGTAGAAAGACACGAAAGGTGGAGGAAGGTCTCTCAATGCAAGAGGCTGAGCCACTGCAGGCAGCAGCCTTTTATACTGCCTAGCCCAGCACAGAGGCAGGCTAATTGGTTGCACCTGGCTAAGCACACCTGCAGACAATCGGCCACCTCCCTCTCTGTTCCTGAGTTGGTGGAAGCAGAGCCAATCCTTAGGGCTTCTGGGGGGTGTAGTTCCTTTGATGACCAATAGGAACAGCCAGGAATCGATGCTTATAGCCAAGTGCATTGTGGTATGCGTAGTTTGTTGGAAAAAATAATAAAGCACCAAAGTCTCGCAAATAGGAAATAAAGTCCCCAAAGTAAATATAGATTGATCCAAGAGTCTGTTGTAAATAAATGATAAACAAATAGTCCATATTGAGCGCAAATGGATGCGCCCATGGCGCAGGCATGACAGCTATACCACTCTGGTGGTTTGGGCCTAAAGGTTGCAGCCTTATCTACCTCACTCCATCTGGGACTTTCTAAGGATTTCCTAATCTCTTGGTGCCTCACAATGTGGTCAATGATTCTCTTGCTCCCTTCCCAGCTCTTTCCCCTCCTTACTTTCTCCTTACTTTCTCCCCTGTTCTCTGACTTAACCTTCCTCCTTGTCTTTCTCTCTCCCTTCCCTCTCTGGCCTTCCTAGGTCATCCCTCTTTCTCCTAACGGAGGTTATTCAATTTACCAAACGTAGGAATAAGAGTAAATTCTGCAGGCGCATTGGGTAAGTTCCAGTTTGTAATGTGAACTCTTTGACCTACCTTGGGGTTTTGATTAACACCAGGCCCAACTGTGTTAGTCTGTATCAGTGGTTCAAAAATCAAGTCTTTAGTCTGTCTAGTCAACTGGCTAAGGTTGATTTGAAATTTGGTAAATTCTCATTGAAGTCTGTGATTCGCTAGTATGAATGTAAAATTGTGCCTACGTTTCTGTACAGTATAGAGACTTATCCCCTCCATATGTTGGATTATTTACCTGTTATTAAGGCCAAGATATGGAAAAGATCCTTAAAACTACCACAATCTCTCTCAGGTGATGCTATTAAACATGTATTGGAGATTGTTTCCTTAAGAGCGAGAGCTCACTTGCGGCTCCTATCATTATTGCATAAAAGATCTTATGTCCAACAGAGGAGTATCTAAACATGGACTTCAAATTCATTCAACAGGAAGAACATGTTTGTGTCTGGATTAAGGCTGTCTATGAGCGGTGTACTTCTATTCTTGATCAAATCTGTAGTTCTATAGCAGATTTAGTACATCGGCCAGCAATGGTTAAGTTATTATTATATCAACAGGATTGGATCAATACCTTGGAGTCTATGCACACCTACCCCCTCGTTAAGACATTCACAGGCAGATCATACAAAACTGGGAACCTTAGCTGTGTTTCTCAGTGTTTATCCAGATAAAGTAACTAGGTCAATTTTCCTTCCTTTCCGCTGGAACCTGATTCTCCCCAAGCAGATCCTGGTTAGATACGGTATGATTTCACAAGATCAATCATCATGCCACTTTTGCAATTTGGCTGAGCACTGTGAATCACTTAAACATTGGTTGATAACATTTAAGGCACTTTCAAAGTTGCACATTTTGTGCCTAAAGACATTTTTGCGATCCATTAATGGGGATGAGGAGAATCAAATGTGGTCTACATGTCTGGCTGGGCGTACCGCCTCAACTGTAATTGCAGTCACAGGATTTTTAAAAACCTAGAAATTGGAGGTGATGTTTTATGACTAAGGTTTAACTTGGGATTTTAATATTTTAGCTCTGTTGAACATTGTTTTGGTTGATATTTGATGAAATGTGATGAAATGTAATAATAAATTCAATGGTGAATTGAATTGTTGTAACTGTTTTTAGGTATGTGAAATTGTCTTTTATATTTGACTGTGCATTTCTGTGTAATGTCTGTAACATTCGTTAGTACTTTCTTTTATATTTCTCGTATTGTCTGATATCATATTAAAGGTTGAATTCAAATAATAAAAGAAAAAGTAAAACAACTATGTACATGGACCCACCAGTGCCCATCACTGAACTAAATGATCTCCAAAGGTCCTGGATGGAACACTTAGGGGGAATACATTACATAAGTGACATCACACATACTCTGACATCATACTCACACAGGACCAGAATTGGAAGGTATTTCTCCTGTGCTGCTGTGTGCTCTGCATTTTGTATCATAGAATACATACATACCAAGGAAGTGCAACCTAGCAGCCGATGGCCTGTCATGCTTGCCTCTTCAGGAAATTTTGAAACCTCAGACTGTGGACTCCTATTTTATTGCAACTGTCGATAAGATGAACACGCTGATCCAAAGGCTATCAACAAAGGATGACTGACTACAGGCAGACAGCAAGGAAACATTTTGCAAGGTGCTTTGTGCGGGGTGGCCCCTCGCCAAAGCTCTAGAAACCCTCTTTGTTCCCTTTCGGAGAGTTCAGCAGGAACTCTCCGTGCATGACAACCTGCTCTTACATCAGGCCCAAACTACTGCAGGCTGCACATCAGGACCATATAGGCATTATCTTCATCAGGAAAGTAATAAACAGAGACTAATGGTGGCATGTCATCGATATGGACCCTCAACCTTATTTGTAAAACAGTGTTCGGTCTGCATTAGCTCGATATGACACACATCCCCATGACTACTGGTGACTGGTGTGGTACCTTGCAGGCAATGAGAATTACTGGTACAAAATGAGTTGACTGGTGACGTGACTGGAGCTCCCAGTCACCGGCAGCCCCTCTCAGGTCCTCATCTGACTCATGCAGAAAAGGGACTTCAATAAACAACAATTCTTTCCTTTTTCCACCCAATTTTAGTACATACACCTACAGAGTATCTTTGGCCCTGAGAAAGATCCCACAACCACCAGGGATTGAAACATTCCGGAAACAATATTGGTCAATTGTTAAATCATGGTGTCATAAAGCACCTTGGTCAAAACAAAGGAGTTGGTCCCCAAATGTACCATTTAGAAACCTGATTTGGTAGAGGTTGTTAACTGCACAATAAATGAGACTACATGCTGTAGTGGGTTAGGTCACAAACAAATTAATATGACATAAACAAGGTATTCATATACAAATTATACCAATGTACTGTATTGTAAACTAATGAGTCATACATAAAGTAGGGGTATTCAATTCACCCAAAGTCAATTCAAAATAAATTTGACAATATACAAGAAACTTATTCTGTTGTAGATAGCATAATGCAAAGTAAAATAAACATAACAAAAAAGAAAAGAGCACACAGTTTCAGGGAAAATTACATATATCAAAAGGTTGTATTTTCAGAGTCACTACCTGGTTAGCTCCATGTTTTTCAAAGGAACGAAACAAAAACAAAGAGTAATATAAGGGTACTGCCTTCATATTGGTATCAATCTAATGAATCGGGGAGTTGTTAGGTGGTCCAGACGTAGCCGGCTGATAGCGAATTGATTTATTTGTGGCCTATAGGCACATCCCAGATCTACGTCCCAAAAGGGAGCACCCCACACCCTATGTGTGATAGGCATGTCAGATGCTCAGAGTGGACATTTCGGTGGATGGTTCGGTATGCCGCCTTCTTGAGGACCCCAGCGAGCATTGGAGCAAGTATGTGAGAATTAGAACAGTCCAATTAGGACTGAGTTGAAGTGCGGTTGATGTAGAAATGAAGAACTGCCCATCTAACAGAGATCCAAAAGGGAAGTATGAACCTAAGTAGGGACCAGGAGTCATGTCAAGCAAGGAGTCATGACATAGGGTGAATGCCATGTTCGTAGTAAAGTTGGGGAGGTATGTTGTGGTACAGGCCGGATCAGGAATGAAGCACAATCCCTCGGACAATCGGAGCTGGCGGAGCTCCTCCGTGGTAGGTAGGTGTACCACTCTAGCAGCTGTTGTGGTGAATCCAAAAGCCGTCGTCGTCGTCATTCTTTAACCAGCACACAAGTAGGCAATATATCAAGCAGCTGTCACAACTGCTGCAGTCGCCATCTTAGAATAAAAAACCTTGGTGTCATCTGTCTCTCCTCACATCTCGGACATCGCCAAGAAGTCTCACTACTAGCTGCACATGCTCAAAGGGACTCTTCCCTTTCTCACTTTTCCCCAGAAGCTCACTGTCTCCAGAGCACTGGTTCTCTCTAGGATGGGCTACTGCAACAGTTTCTTTCTGAATCTGCCTGCCTCTACTCTCTGCCCTCTGCAACTAATCCATTACAGACGGAGAGACTTGCCCTTGGCCACAAGCCCAGGCACTGTATCTCTCCAGCCATGAAATCTCCCCACTGGCTCCCGGTGGCTGCAATTATCAAGTTCAAGAACCACTGCATTGACCACAAGGCTTTCTGGGGCCTGGGACCGTTCTACCTCCAACTTTCTCTTCCAAAACATCTTCCTTCTCGAGCTTTTCGCTCATTCACCTACCACTCTCTTAGGGTCAGACCCTTCGCCAAGCAGAGAGTTGGGGGCAGATCTATCTCCTCGGCTGGGCCCTCCTTCTGGAACAGCCTCCCTGCCTCTCAAACTTGAGCAGAACCACGTCTGGTTCCAGAAGCAACTCAAGACCTTCCTTTTTATATTCCGCTTTCTCTCTTCCTCTCCCCTGTTGATGCACCTAATTGTTCCCGCACTGGTCACCCTCTGAACTTGGGCCCAGGTTCCTGCATGTCCATGTCCAGTTGCCCTTGCACTGCCTCCGGGCTGCCCAGCACTTAAGGGTCGGTATCTGCCACCCTACAGTCCCTTCTCTCTGCATTTATGAGGCACACGCTGGCTGCACTTGCCTCTTCCCCGCCCCCCCTGGCACTTCTCCCTTTCCCTCTTCCCCGAACTTGCACAATCTGACTTACACAAGACCTAGTAAGATCAATATTTTGTCCTCCCTTTGTTTCCCCCTCCTTGTCTTGTCGCTCCTAGAAACAATTGTGTACAGGTGTGTTATAAATGGCACATCAAATCATATCATATAATTTGTCAAACATTGAATCACAAACTGATAACCTTTTCACATATTGCCTTTTGTTATGAGTCTTTAAGTCTTGAAAGTACATTTTCCAAACCAAAAGGCCAAATTTTGCCTACTGCTGAATTGCATTCTGGGATTTGTAGTCTCCCATTTAAAATGGGTGGAATAATGCCACAATTGTACACTTTTTGCCTAATATATTTCTATAAGAATGTGTATATTTGTGGGACTACCTTAAATGGTTTGTGTACTTTTCAAGTTATCATTACAAAACAGAGTATTGTTAAAAACCACTGAAAATGCGGGTGAGAAGGGGAAGTTATGAGAGGGCAGGGGAGTCATGTTTTCTTGCTACAGATGTTGCAAGAGAGGTTGTAATCATGGAGAGGTTATTTTCCCTGGTTGTGGCCTTTTTCTGCTTTGCAGGGTACAAGTAGAGGATACATGCGGGTGTAGTCCAGCAAGCTTGCTCAACTGTTTGGCTACCAGGTTTTCACTCAGGTTGTCGTGTTCCCAGTGCAGACGTTTGCCCACAGGACCACATAAAAGTGTCGTCAAAGCACATATTGGGATTTTGTTTTCCAGGGAATATTGCACTATAGAGTTTTGGGTTTAAAAGGTGGGCACCTTTTATACTTTGCCAGCATGGTTATTGGAAAATCTCTTCTCTCAGGTTATTTTTCCATTATTTTTTTGAAAGGCCAATGCTCCTTTGTCTCATGCACTTTCTTCTGAAAGCAAAGGTCAATTGAACGAAATGTGTATATTTTACTTTGAGGTATGTTCACTTACTGTGCATATATTCATGGGTGTCAGCTTAAGATTTGTGGAATGGGGCAGAAGTTCCCACACTGAGCAAAGGGAACGAGCAGTACCCATGCCCAGGTCAAAACACCACATTTTACAGCTCATTTTGCAGCAGGAATAGGAAAATAGCCATATGATTTATAGGAAGATATAAACATATAACATCTCAGCAACAGTCCCCTAACCTGCTGAGTTGCCATTACAACATTCTGCTAAAGGATCCCCTGCTATGTCTGCACCTGCCAAACAGGTTTGGCCTGCTCACCCCCTCCAATCATGGGTTGGGTCGTCCATTGATGAGGCTCCCTGTCCATTTTGAAGTGAGCAGCACTTGCTTATTTCGCATGATCACCAAGTTTCAACCCAGTAGGTTAGGAGACAGAATGCCTGCCACACCCAGTGACTTAGAGCAGCACAGTACTCAATCCCAAGTTATTTTTCGTTTTTGGTCACCTCATGCAAATACTTTTCAGAAAATCCATAGGGGCAACATGACACTCCTGCCACTGTTGTTCAAGGAGAACGGGAACAGTTAGATGGTGCTGCTGAGGCCTGGGTCTGGTGGCTGGCTGTTGGTGATAAGTACATTCCAGTATGATACATTAATCCTGTAACACTTTCTGTGTTCACTAATGCACAAGCCAATTAGTGTGTTCACCTTCTAATGACTCTAATGAGCATGTGCAATAACCAAAGTTGCAAAGCATTTTCAGAAATGTGAGCGCCATGGCGGTTCAGAAGATAGCTCAGTGTGTTAAGCACTTTTTGTAGAGATCTGTTTATTTGCCAGATTACTGTATCAGATTCCAGCTGGGCAGAATGGGCCTTTACTCTCTCTGAGGTTGATATACTTGCTTCTATAATCTTTGGTAAGAGTAACATCCATCGAGTTGCACATACATGTAACTGCACTAGATAGTATTAGCTAAATAAAGTAACATAGCATCAGTGTGTTGCAGGTCTAGAGCTTGATTGCGCTAAATAAGTTTGGAAAAACTGGGCAGTCATTCATAATGAAGAGCATACAGTGTTAGTCTTGGGACATGATTAGGAAAATAATTCAAGACTGTGGAACAAAAGTGTCCTTCTATAAAAGAATTCCCACCAGACGATAGAGTGATCCTGGACAAATCATTTTATCTCATCACATAATACTGTGCCATTTTATATGGAAAGGTTTGACTTCTCACGTTCTTGTGGCATTGTTTAGCACATTGCCTGCTCATTATTATCATGTAAGCATTTGAATGGAAGGGGTCATATACTGAAGAGATTCCGACAAAATGTCAAAGGCCTCTGGCAAGCTCATTTTCAGGTCTGCTTATTTAAAACAAAAGAATGTTGTGTTTTGCACACGTTCAAATGTTCTTCTGCACATCGTGCATAACAAACTGCAAGTACGTGAATTGGGTGTATTTACAGCTATGAATTACAATAGTGAAACCTAGATGATATAATTAGTATTCTTGTATTTGTATACTTCACTTGATGATGGAGAAAATAAGGTTACAATCCTTCTGCTTTTGCATTTTGTGTTCCTATAAAGTTTTAAAAATAATGTCATGATGTGTTGTTGTCGGTATTTGTATACTTTCAATGTTACAATAGGGCACTCTTTATTTGAGTACATGAAAGTCAATCATTCACAAATAATTGCATTTTGCTGTACGAAAAGGAATGGCAAAGAATGTGGTGAAGTCCAGATATATTTTTATTTTTAGTATACATATAGTCAAATAAATGACTTTATATACAACCATAAACTCATCATAAAACCATATACAACATCACACATAAGATATCAAATCACCAGCATAAATCATCAAGAACCTTCCCAATAATATCATAAAACTTCACCATATAATAAAATAAATTAACATCATGACCTTCCATCAGGCATACCCATAAATCCGCCCCTGAGTTAACATCAGCCAAAGTACCATAAGACCTACGAAACCTCTTCCGTATCCCAGATAAACTTTCACAAAAAGTCAGCAGATGACGCGTGGATTCAATAACTTGTTCACCACATAAGCTGAATAAATGCTGATGGCGAGGTATGGTATATGATATGATATGATATAATGATAATTTAGAACGCGCCTGTAAACAAGTGTTTTTAGGCACAACAACACAAGGGAGGGAAGACAGAGGAGGACAAGAGAAACGGTCTTACTAGGTCTTGTGTCATTCTGATCGTGCAAGTGCGAGAACGCGAAGTGCAAGTGGAAGGGGGGTGGGAGGAGGCGAGGACACGAAAACAGGGCAGAAATGCTCTGAGTAAGTGCAGCATGGGGCAGTGCAGCTCTGGCTAAGTGCAAAGGAGGCACAGGACTGTAGATGTTACAGATCAGCCCCTAAGTGTGTGGAAGGGACGGAGGCAGTGCAGAGGTGACCGATCAAGTGATCCAGTGAGACTCTGTGGGTAGCGAAGCAACCAGTCGGTGTGGCAAACAGTCGGTCAGGTAGGTCAGCAGGGGAGGGAGAGAGAGAAAACAGAGAAGACGAATGTTTTGAGTTGCTTCTGAAACTTCAGGTGGTCCGGCTCAAGTTTGAGAGGGCCAGGGAGGCCATTCCAGAGGGAGGCACCTGCAGAGGAGAGAGATCTACCCCCCCACTCTCTGCCTGGAGAAGCATCTGACCCTTCTTGATTTGGATGTAGCTGAGCGAAGGGCTCGAGAAGGAAGGTACTTGCCAAGGATATGTCTTGCAGTCCTTTTATGGGTTAGTTGCAGAGGGCTGAGAGTAGCGGAAGGCAGATTGAGAAAGAGGCTTTTGCAGTAGTCCAGCCTAGAGTGAACCAAAACTCTGGGGACGGTGAGCGTCTGGGGGAAGGTGATAAAGGGAAGAGTACCTTGGTGGAGGTGCAACTGGTAGTGGGACTTCTTGGCGACGTCTGGGATGTGAGATGATGTGAGGAGAGAAAGTGAGAGTGGAGTCGAAGATGATACCAAGGTTTTTTGCCTCACAGGAAGGCGAAGGAAGAGGGCCCAAGGAGGACGGCCAGATTGAGAGAGGGAAAGCAGGAGCAAGAGTCCCAATGAGAAACATCTCTGTCTTACTGGCATTAAGGCAGTTAGTTGGAGGCGCACCACTCCTGAATCGACAGTCAGGAATGAGCAAGAGAGGAGAGGATTCTGAGGGGGGCCTGAAGGAGAGCTGAGTGTCATCCGCATAACACTGAAAGTTAGAGAAGAAGGTAGAGATCTGGTGGGCCAAAGGGAACCAGTAGAGGTTGAAAAGCCACGGTGAGGAGATAGAGCCCTGTGGAACACCACAGGTGGAGAGAGAGGTAGCAGAGAGAAGGAACCAAGTTGGACCTGGGAGGGGAGGTCCTAGAGGAAGGAGGTAAACCACTCCAAGGCCTGATCCGTGATGCCCAGGTATACCTAATCTAGCGCCAACTATTTCAAGTGAATCAGCAATGTTAAATTTGACATTCAGGTACCGCTGAACCATCTGACTAGTAGGATAGGCAGATATATATCCTGGATTAGCAACCTTGTTTTGGTAGTATTCTAAATACTCACTGCTATTGACCTTAGTACCAAGGTGTACCAAAGAGTTTTCTTGATCAAATTCCTGCAATGTTCTTTTCACTGCTCGTTTATATAGCAGTATGGAGGATTGCTCAGGGCAATGATCAATTAAATTGGCCCACCATTCAGACGTTAAAAATAACGACTGCAGAGAAGAGTCCCTTCCATGAGCTATAATTTTCAAATAAGACTGGGTTAGACAATACACAATAAGAGGGTGTCTGCTAGAGTACAGTGGAGCTTCCCACAAAGCATAAACCTTTTCTGTGTGACCATAGTTGATATAGAGGGGACATTAAATTGAAGCTGTATGTACTGTACTGGCACAGACTTAGGCACCCTGAGTAGAGATTTCAGTACCTTATCCTCCAACTTCTCCAAGGCATCACCAAAATCCCACACCCATACTTCTGCCTCTATGAGGAATTCGACCATCCACACAGGGAGAGCGTGCTCGCATGGGCTTTTTGATTTTTTATTTATTTAAAAGATTGAATGATGGGAGATCAACCTCCGGAAAATATATGGGGCCATTCCCGCACATAGCTTCCACGCTCACTACACAGCAGAAAAATAGTCATCTACTCTGGGGAGCAGGGGGCACATCTTATCAGCGCCGCCCTCCCCTGTCATGTGCAGCTGACACCTTACAGCTGTGGGTACATCAAAAGCCAATCGCCGTGGGCAGCCTGATTTGCATTTCAAGGCCCCATGGATTAGCATCTCCATTGTAACACCTTGCTGGTGGCGGCAAATACTGATGAATGTTAATTAGCAGGCCTCAGGGAGGCCTGGGTGCAGGAAGTGATAATGGAGACCAGGGACCAACACCTCTTTGTAATGCAGTGTGTCAACTTGGTACTAACACCCCTCCTTAGTATGATAGAGCAGTAAATGTCCTGTCTGGAACTATGGAGCAGGGAAGTATGTGAATTGTAGGAGAAGAAAGTCTGCCTGCAACCCCCTACTTCAAAGGAGGCCCATGTTGTGACCAAGCGCCGCATAGGGCTCAGTTAATTAGGGAGACACTTTGATGTGCAGCAGAGAGGAAGATGGGTGGGACTTAGTAGTATGCTGTCATCCTTCCCCTGTCTGTTGCCAAACACTCTTATTCTGACCTGAAGCATCACTGAAGATTGTGGATGGGGACCATTAAGGTGGGCTTAGCCTACACCAATCACTGGACCCCGTTTGACTTTAAAAGATGGCTGAGCGCCTCACTGATCAGATAATCTGAATACTTTGCAAGGAGTAAGAAGAAGGACTCATTTGAAACCGAGCTGAAGGTACAGTCTACCTCACATCTTCCGCCAGTGAAGGAAGGCCAGGAGTTCCAAGAGGGAAGCAAGATCCCTTCCCTAAAATCTCCCAGGGAACAGAGGGAGATACCGCACCTGGAGGACCCATCCAGCAGCTCCAGAACTGGTACCGAGCCAGCACACAGTGCGCCCTGCTACGTTCTGACAGCAGGTTTCTGAGGTGGGAAGTGCTGAAGAGTCTCTGTACAAAGGACAAGGCCGTTGTCTGCAATCACTCTCCTGAGCTTTGGCCAGTCCGGCCTGGAAAGGACACAGGCCCTGCAAAGAGGCTAGGAGGAGTGCCACACAAGAATCATCCAGTGTCCAACTTTTTAAGGACAATTTCGAGACAGTCAAGTCCTCGAACCACATCTGGCTGCACCACTGACTGTTGTCACGCTGCAGTCACCAGAGCCGTCCGAGACACCTCGACCAGCCTTCCAGATCCGCCAACCAGCACAGAGACAACGATTCTTGTCTCCGAGCCACCGAGCGGGACAGCCTGCAGACGTGCGCCCAGCCTCGCTTGCCAAACTTCCTGCCACCTGGTACCCGCAGCTGTATCCCGCCACTAACTCTGTATCAAGGGCTGCGAAGCACCCTGGAACCACCTTCACGCTGTCGAGCACCAAGAACTTCTGGCGCTGGAACCAAATAGTATTGAACTATAAGATTGATTACTTTACCAACTACCTCCTATCAGTATCCAGAGTACCCCCCTTTCCTTCGTGCAACTGTCTGTCTTCTGTGTTCCTTTACAGCGTGGGTTGTAATTGTAGTGTGCTAGAACTGTCTGTTGTAGTGTTAATAAAGTAGATATTTTTATACAACCTTGACTGGACAGTCCCTTTTATTATCGGGTAATAATTGTTTTTTTTCTGTGTTGCAACTATCCAACGATCCACAACATTGCGGAGATAAGCCTGCTGTTACGTCCATGTTTCCAAAATTGGACAAGGAGGTCTCATAATTTGCTTACATTCCAATATGTTCGGATCCCTTCTGGTGTACTAAAGGTGCGCCGTTGATTGATGGTTTAGAAACCGATATTCATCCCTGGGCCACTGGTGCCCCGGAAGTTGATTCATCACAGCCCCATATATTATGCAAGGTAATAACTTGGCTCTACATAATCTCTATACCACTATCACGGAATGCCTACCTGTTTGCCTACAAATTTATTCAGGGCTCCTAACTGCTGTGTAATCTTGGAGTATACAGCTTTCCACTGCGCAGTCCACTTGAATTTCCCGTCAAAAACAAAAACGAGGTAATTATAGACAGGGACTTGTTCCAGTTTGACAATATTTATTGTCCAGGTGTACCTTTTTGGCTTAACATGAGGGGGCACAAAAGATATCATTTCAGATTTCTCAGTGTTTATCCTAAGACCATTCAGTGTGGTGTAGTCCCCTGAAGCCTGCAGTCGCAGCTGCAACTCTTGCAGTGTACAATCAATTAGGATATGGTTGTCGGCATAACCGAGCCATGATGCCAGGGTGTTTTCATATTGTGCGGAATATGTATGAGGGAGGTTCAGAGCATCATCCAAGTCAGCCAGGTATAAATTGTACAATGTTGGGGTCAAAATGCATCCATCGGTGGCCAGTCTATTTATTTATAACTTATATAGCGCGGCCACTGACCCGAAGGCTTAAGGGCGCTAGACAGACAAGACACACATAGACAAATAACACCTCTTAATAGAAGTACCGGTAAGGCGGAAAGCTCTCGGAATGAGGCATTCGTTTAACAGAAGGGTTTTAAAACCCTTTCTGAAAACTCTAATGGAGGTCTCCTCTCTAGGATTAAAAGGCAGACCGTTCCAAAAGGCAGGAGCGTCAGAAAAGAAGGCTCAAATTTTCACTTGTGTTAGCTTGCATGAAGGGATTTTTAGCTGAGAGCGATTGATGGGTCTCAGATTATACTTACTTACTTTTGGGATCAGGACCTCCTTTAAGTAAGAGGGAGCAGAGTTTTTGAGACAGTTGAAAGTAACCACCATTAGCCGGAAACAGATCCTTTCCTTGATAGGGAGCCAGTGTAGATCTCTTCTGGCATCTGATATATGATCTCTACTCTTCCGGTCAGTAATAACTCTCACTGCATTATTCTGCATGACTTGCAGTCTATTGGTTTCACCTTTCGATAGACCTATTAAAAGACTACTACAATAGTCTATTCTAGAACTTATTAGAGCGCATGCAAGAGTTTCGCGACTTGTTTGGCATGTGAAAGAAGTTTGATATAATATGCTGAGGAGGCACAAGGCTGCTAACCTGTGCCTTCATGTTCAGGTTGCAATCCAAAAAGACCCCTAGTGGTTTTATCTTCTTTTTGACATCTATATATATTTGACATCTATAGAACAATCTCCAATTCGGATTTGTGTATATTGACCTTCCATTTTACGAATTTTAGGTTCTTTCCTACTAGCATTAACTCTGTTTTGCTTGTATTAAGTGACAGACCATTGGCACACATCCATTTGTGGAAAAGGTCATAGATTCTGTTAATGTTAGTTTTCGTCCTATGGGAAGACACCAGTGAGGGGGGATGACACATTGGGTGTCATCGGCATAATTCGTAAATCTGATCCCATTGATGTCCAGAAAATCGAGGAACGGAACAGTAAAAATATTGTAAAATATAGGGTAGAGGCAAGCTTCCTGTGGCACTCCCTGAGCCAGTTCTTTCGGAGTAGCATCCGCGGTGTCACTGTTAACTCTCCAGAAACATCCCCCTAAGAACTTATTGACCCACTGAGCTGCCGACGATGAGAATCCCGCTACCTCCTCCAACCTGGTGACCAATGCAGTATGGTCCACTAGGTCGAAGGTGGCAGACAGATCCAACAACATCAGCATACTCATTTTTCCCTGGTCCATGTGTTGTAAAAGCCTAGATTTTAAATCCAGCATGGCCATTTGCATCCCATGTTTTTCTCAAAAGCCTGACTGCCTCTAGTTCAAAATACTGACAGATCTTAAGTGGGCAAGAACTTGTGTACAAGCCACTCTATGTAAGATCTTCAGCAAAAATGGCGCACTAGAGATAGGGCGGTAGTTTAGCGGATCAGCAGGAGAGAGGCTAGGTTTCTTCAGCAGAGGTGTAACCCACGTTTGCTTAATGCAAGCCGACACCGAACAATATCTAAAAGATACATTTATAAACCTACACGGAATGGGTATCATTGAGGTTGAGCATGCATTGATAGCTAATGCAGGACAAATATCGCCCTTGCATTTTGATGGTTTTAAGTTTTTCTATGATCACCTTGAGGTCAGCTTCACTTATTGGTTTAAAAGAGAACAGATCTTCTGATTTTCAGATTTTAGGATTAGGCAAGATAAAGTTTTGTTCTTTTTGTAGGTCAATTTTGTTGGATAGTAAGATTACATCTTTGGTTTTGCTAAGTTTTGCATCCATGGCTTCTTGCACCAGATTGCACCAATTAGCATCTCTAGTGATGGTATCCATGTTGTTATTTTTTGTTGTTTCCAGCTCCTGGAAAACCTTAAAAAGCACCTTAGGTTCAGACTGAGTTTTGGCAATACGATCATCATGATAGCCTCTCTTAGCCGTAATGACAGCTTTAAAAAAGTTTTGAACATAGGATTTATATGTTTCTTTACATGTAGGTATCCAATCAGTCATCCTCCCTATTCTGTCTAACTTTATTCTTACACGTGTATTAGTACGTAGCGGGACAATCCGATGTAACAGCCTAGCGGGGATATTCCAAGTGGAAAGTTTCAGCCATAAATTCCCCCTCAGTATGGTATCAAAGGTTGCGCTGAAATCATTGTACGCAACATATATAGATTGTTATCTACTGGCCCATGCATGGTGCATGAGGGTAACAAGTGTTAAAAGATTATGCATGGTACTGCACTTGGGTCATACCCCCTTCTAATTAAATGGTAAAATGTTATTTTGATATATCGAAACCCGCAGATCTTTTAATAATACACGTGCAAACATTTTCAAGAGGATGTTCTAACATGGCTAACATGCAATAGTTCTTTGGATCCTTCCAGCTGCCCTTTTTGTAGACTGGAATAATATCACTGTCCCTCCATGATGATGGAAGGACACTGTTAGTGCTAATATACTTGAATAAACTGGAGGCCGCCTGGACACAGGCCACTGGGGTCATTTTCACCAGGGCATTGGTGGTTCCATCTGGGCTGGCTGCCATAGATACATTTAAGGATGTAATCATAGTCACCAGTTGTGCAGTTACAGTGCCAAACGGGTTACAGTGCCAAATGGGTACGCCCTACGCTCATACTAACCACAATTACCATATTAGCACCCCCAGATTGTCCAATGTGTTTCTCCCAGTCCTCAGTACTTACACAGTTCCTGTGGATAATATCACTGGAGCGCAAATTTACTTTCTTTCAAAACAATCTATTGTCATTATTATTTATATGGTGGACCAACTGTAGCCAGATTTCTTTATATTCATGATTAAAATATCTGCTTTGGCACTGCTGATAGTGCTTCTTTAGGCTTCTAATAATACTGCCAATCATTGTGGCGTGCTCTCCATTTCCTCCACATGTGATATGCAGCACTTTATCTCCTGCCTGAGTATAACCAGGTTACTCACCATAGTGACCACTTTACTCCTAGTCCATAGTCCCCTTTCCTCCATACTTATGGGACATCTCTCCGTCCTGTTGGACGGGACCGGAGCACTTTGTAAAAACCTATTAGCTGTCGGGCTGATCTCGTGCAGAAGGGATGTTACCTAGCAGCTTGGGATGGATTGCCCCTTTGGGGGTGAGACCAAGTCTGGTTTGCATATGGTCTTTCCCCTTTCTGTAATGGCGGGCAGGCGAAGAACGATAGTCTAGAGTGTTGCCCAGAGCGATGACAGAAGTTACGAGACATTCTAAATCTTCCAGCCATAACTCCCTTTGTTTTGCTTTTATCATCTCAGGGGGATCATGTACATTAATTATTACAGTGTCTCTGCCCCTGTTCCGGAGCTCTCAGAATTATAAGTGCAGATATTAACACAAGGCTGAAATCCCAGTTCAAGCGTGTAACCAAAATATGTGATCCTGGGCAGCTCATTTAATCTCAGAGTGCTGAACCTGACAAAATTGCCAGTCACTTAGTATTTAAAAACTGTCAGCCCTTCTGAGTAATTTATTTCTCAGGGTATACTCTTCAAAAAAGCTTCACTCAGGGTTTACCAGGCTACAGTGTTGCTTCAGCTATAATATTAGTGATCATTGATGTATTGCACACCAAAAGCCATTTGTTCAACACCACTTGAAAACCATGGCACTCATCAATCCCTATGTGCGAGAAAGTGCTCTTTACTTTTAACTCCTGATCCATATTCACGATCAATGCTATGGTATGTATACTTTTCTCATTGCTTTCATTTAAGCACGTTTGCATTAAAAAGGGCCCTATACCTCTGCTAGTTACTGAAGGGCCCACGTTGTGGACTGCTAATGTTACCCTTGAAAAGCTGAAAAGCTGCTTGTTTATTACTCTGATACCAGCCAGGATTAAGGGGGTAAGTGGACATGAAAGAACATGTGCTTATTTTGATCTCTGCCAGGGCAACATATCTGGCCATGGGTTGTTATTGCGCCAAAGGGGGGTTGGCCACAGATTGTGGATCCCTTGATTTCTCTGGATCAGGAGGGGCTCCAAATGTGTCTGTGACCCGTGACCCAAAATGCCTTATGATGACACTGCCCGCAACATGACTTTACGCGAGAGATTTCAGTTGAGGTCATGCTTAGGGGGTGGACACTTTCTAAAAGATTGCCCTTTGGCTGGGCCCGAGATTTCTCACCATACAGTACACTTCGCCCCTTTATAATTATGCTTGGAATTCACCACCCCACAGGGTGCTTTTCCGGTGATTGCGCCTCACAGGCGCCTGTGTCTTGTGATGCATGGAATTTGGCACAGCAAAACATGTTTTTCGTACGAGGGTGTCCTGGCCTGTCACAGTAGTACATGTTTTCTTCTTGTTATGCCTGGATTTTGGAACAACATAACATGATTTTCCGATGATAATGTCTGGGAATGGAGCCCGCTATAAAGCGCTTTTCCCGTGCCAATTCTCTGACAGTAATTGTTGTAGATGGGACGCGAGAGTCCAGCGCTTGCTAATAGAGACGGCAAAATGCTTAGTGCAGAGACATTCTTAAGATTTCCCCAAACGCTATTAAGATCTCAGAGAGTGGACTGCGCACAGACACACAGGGGATCAATACAGCAGGCCTCCCCTCTCGCTCTAGGGGGAAGGCGCTCCCTTATCGCTCACGGTGTCTTATCACGCTCCCAGGAGCATCATCATTCTCACCGGGCCAGGACCAACACATCTGTAATGTGAAAAGGATTTCGGCAGATAACATCACCCAGGAGGGAACAGGGAACATACATTCTAAGCGGGAAGGGCGGGGCAGTGAAGGAGATGGGGGGGAACGACAGAGATGGGAGGAGGGAAAGAGATGAGGGGGAGAGAAGAGACAGGAGAGAGATAGGAAATGAAACATTACATAGAAAGCGACAGGGAGAGACAAAGAGATGGACTGAAAGACGAATGAGGCAGGCAAAATGTTGAGAAAAAGTTACTCACTGTAGTGACTACTCAAGTCTTAGTCAATAGTCATCTTTTCCCAATACTGAAAATGTATTCCCACAGCAAATGTCCATACAATTGAATTCAGGCTTTGATCGAGTATGTATGTATACACGTGCTAGGCATGCATCCAGGCACACTGGCTTCACCTCCCAGCAATGCCCGCCAGTTAACTTTTCCCCTGAGCCAGTCGATTTAACCATCTTATTGGGTGAACGAGAGAGGCTGTAAGGAGGAAAGGGGACTATTGGCTAGAAGTAGAGTGAATCATTTGTTCTCACAACTATATTTTAGCCTCTTGCCTCTATAGTTAGGAGAGAATACTAAACATGGTCCCTTAAAGATGGTGGAATTACTTTAGCTGCAAAGGGTTTGAGGGGGCCCCCTGACCACATTTAACATTTGATCTACTACTAATGTCCATGCAGCAATGTTTGGAGAGGCAATTTGGCAATTTCTGTGATAAAGCTGAAAGCACTACATTCAGATCCCAGATAGAGCGATGGTTCTTAATGAAGGAAAGAGCCTTATAAGGTAATCAAAGGGTCACTTTATGACATGATTAGATGTCTGAAAGACCAGGAGTTTCAAGCTTCTGATTGCTGATAAGCAGGATAGATAGGTCAAGTATAAATGGACCTGGATGTCTGAAACGGACAGGGCCAAAATTAGTGAAAGCATGTGATAAAAAGAGCATATCACATGATTAAGGCCTTTCGTTAGAGATCAATGGCAGACTTGAAATCACTTACTCATGCAAGGGATTCTGGTGCGGTCCTTCCATGCCATCCTGGATGATTGTTATATTTCCTGAGAAGAAACCCAAATGACCTTAAGACAGCTCCTCAGGAAGAGGCAGCTAAGTTCATCGATTGAGGGGAGAGGTGGAGGACCACCCTCTTGCTGAGATAGAAGTTAAGGAAACACTGGGTCCAGAAGGGACAGGGGTTTTAGGCTCCTGGCTAGCCAACAGGAAGTTATCAGGGATGTCCCCTGGCACTACTTCCATTTGAGGATTGTTTTGTGGAAAAGAAGAATTTGAAATGTTCTTTGACCATCATATCTACCTACGGAATGTAGAGACAGTTCCTCAGACACCCTTGAGAGGCACATGTGGTGCATTTGATGTTTGAAGAAGGAAACAGATCAAGAAGGGATGCCCCAGTGTTGGAAGAACTGTGAGAGGATGTCGGAATGGAGTTCCCACTCATGGCTGGCTGCTTCAGCCTGCTCCGTCGACCTACTTCCAGGTTCTCTTGGCCTCCCAGGTGAAATGATCCTCTGGAAGAGGCCAATCCCATGGGCCCAATCCCTGATTTCCACTGCTGTGGCACAGCAGGAGGCATATGTTACCACTCTGCTTGTTGAGGTAGACCATGACAAACCTATTGCCCATCATTATGTGAACAACCTTCAATGAAGTATTAGAGACAAATACCTTGAGAGCCAGGTGTATGGCTCAAACACCAAAAGGTTGACATGATCTAAATGCCCTGAATTCAGAGGCCATGAACTGAGAGATCGTTATGAGTCATGTCTGATCCGAAGAGACTTGAGCTTGTGTTTATCACCAGAAACTTTGGTGTATCTGTGAGTCACCTGAAGGAGATTTGAGTCCTGTAACCACCAGACAAGACCCTCTCAAATAGACGCAAGAATGTGGCCTTGGCCATATTGTTGTCCTGAGGTGGATCCCATGATAGAGCCAGATGTAATCAGATTGTTCTCGATTTGAATCCAGCCAATGGCCCCACCAGGATACAGGATGCAAGAAGGCCAACAGGCCTCTGAAACCATCAATCCAAGGTCTGCAACCTAGATAGAAAGTGGAAGACTGTGTGCTTGACATCTCTTATTCTTTCTTGAGTTAGGAACATGCTTATGTTCTGAGAATCCCAAAGGAAAGCCATGAACTGAATACTCTGTATCGGGAAGAGTTCTGATTTTTCTGGTTCGCTGTATCTTTTGTCCCGAGAATTAGATAGGAGCGAAGGCCTCAGCCGTTCCGTCCCTAAAGTAATGAATAGACATTATCCTCCAACTGCAGGTGTCAAAATAAAAGGGCCTATACTAATAAACCTATTGTCAATCCTTACTTCTAAATACAAAAAGTGTGGGATACAATGTTATGCAAAAGAAACATTTTCAAGAAATGATTTGTCAGGATATTCAAGTCGTTGGCTTCCCTTCTCCATGTTTTCACTCTAGACAAGGCAGCACACTCGAGTTTAGCACTGTCTATGGCTTCTCTAGCCCGAGGGTGCAGTTCAAATCCTCAACATCATGGCTGTCTGTGCCAAAGTCTCTTTGCCATTCAAAGTCTCTGTTTCAGAGGGCCTGATCCAACACAAAAAACATCAAAGTTCCTTTCTTCTCAGGATTTCACATGTACAAATTCTCTGTGATTTTCTGCTCACCCCGGGTCCCCCTCATCCGAGCTCAGAACCACTTTGACATAACAACGTATTGGGTGCACTTCACCCCGGGTTCCCCTCCACCGGGATCTGACCCACTTTATGACACAGTTTTAAATTGATCTCCCTCTGCCGGGCTAGGACTAACTTTATCTACTTTCCCACAAACTTTCTTTACTGTATCAACATCGAAGACTTTCAACTGTGCGTGGAATTTAGCTTGACACGTTGCAGGACCACTTCGATTCAAAATTCTCTACAACTTTTTAACTAGCTGGGCACCTTACAGAGACCTTTGATTGAGCACACACGTGGGGCTGGATCACTCTGTCAAAGGTACTGTACCTTGGTTTCAAAGTTCACTCACTCATCAGCAGTTCAACTTTACTTTGCATCTTTTAACACACGTATTTCAAACAATATTTGTTCCAGCGCTTGCCATACAATGTTGCTGCTTGCAACCTTGGCTTCAACACAGACCATTCTGGTATCGGTCTCCCCAACTTACTGGCTGTGTTGATTTCACTGACGCTGCTTTGTTCGTGGCGATAAGGACAGTACCATGGCGACTGATGATTCTCCCCACCTTGATTATTGATGTGGGAGGGCCTCCGGTGTCTCTGACATACAATGCAGGATTGTTAAGCCTGTTTTCCTGGTCTTATGCTTTCTAATCGTGAGTGTTCATGAAAGCAACTGGTTCTTGTCGAAGAGGTCAAGAGAACTTCCCTCCTTGCAAACCCTTTCTGTTTTGTCGTTGTTCTTCTTTTGTTAAACTGCCATCTTGGAACTGCTGTTTCCTTGATTGTTTTGCCTCGCTCATAGTGTGCTCTCATGCTCTGCCTTTTATCCATGTGGGGAAGCTTAATGGAAGTCAGGTGTGTGGAATGGTCATTAATTGCATGGCGTTGCCTGACCATTGTATTGGGACACATCATGTATATGGCTCGGGTGTTAGTCCGTTTTCTCTAATAGCCGGCTGTCCTTGAGAAAGTGTTTGTGTTGCAAAGGGGGCAGGAGTTAAGTTCCTAAATATCCGACTTGGTTGGATGGGGTAAAGGTGTTATAGGGAAGGGGATACCGCATCTCACCATCCGGCATCCCACTCCCCGAAGACCCCTCACCCAGGTGATCCTCCTGCACTGGCTCACCCCCAGGATTTGGATACAAAAGCGATGACTGTCTCCTGGCCACCTGGATGACAGATCCCCAGGGACTAGTGGGCGAGACACCTTCTAGTTTCTCACATAAACCCCTGCAGGGAAGCCCCTTTCAGAGGTAAGAAGTATGTGATTTGATGGAGACAGAAAGTCTGTTCTCACCACAAACTTCAAGGGAGACCTGTGACTTTAATCAGGAACCTCAGAGAGTCAATTAACCAGAGATCCTTTGATCCACAACAGACATGAAGATGAGGCGGGGGACTTAGTATTACATGCTTTCACCCCTATACCTTTTCTGTTGCAAAGTACTCTCATTATGACCTCATGCATACAGCAGATTGTTGGTGGGGACCCAGGATTGGTTCATTAAGGTAGGCGTAGCCTACATCAACCACTGGGGCCCATTTGGCTTTAAAAGAGGGTTGAGCCCCTCTTTTGGCAGATCATCCGACAGCTTTGAAAGGAGTAAGAAGAAGGACTCATTTGGACCCTGGCTGAAGGTACAGTCTGCCTTACAGCTTCTGCCAGTGAAGGAAGGCCAGGATTTCCAAAGAGGGACCACAATCCTTCCCCTAAACATATCCCAGGGACCAGAGGGAGATACTAAATCCAGAGGGCTTACAGGGGGTGCTCTGCTCGGTTCTGCAAGCAAGCTTCCTAGGTGGGAAGTGCCAGAGAACCCAGGACAAGGCTGGTGCCTGCAACACTCTCCTCAGCTTTGGGCCATCCACCTTAAAGGACAAGAATAGCCCGGTGAAGAAACTAGGAGGAGTGCATCGACAACAATGAACAAGCAGCCGCTTTAAATGACATTTTTGAGCCACTCAAGCTTCAACCGACTGCACCGCTGACTGTTGTCACGCTTGCAGTAGCTAACATCCTCCAAGACACCTCGACCACTGCTTCAGACCTGCTGACCAGCACTGAGACAACAATTCCCGACCATGAGCTGCCGTGTAGGCCAGACTGCAGCCGTATGTCCAGCCTCGCTCGCCGAACTACCTGCCGCCTGATACCCACAGCTGTCTCCCATCTTGAACACTGTCGCAGGAGCTGCAAAACGCCCTGAAACTGACCCAACCCTGTCGAGCACCAAGAACCTTTACAAGCACAAGGTGCATTGTGGTTCTGTCCCACTGGTCCTTCTGTACAGGAGGTAGACCCCACCCCCCTCAAACTGAATTTATAGGAGATAGACCCCCCACCCCTCAAACCGAATGCAGATGCAGGATGATCAATAGTTCCAAGTGTGCAAAAATCTGATCTGTAGTGTTTAAAAGGGCAAGAAAACACCTTTAAGGATGACGGGTCAGAATGCCTTGCCAAGTGAAGGACATGTTGAATAGTGTACATTTATCATAGATATCAAACAATCTAGATTCGAATTTGAGCAAGGACTAAGCTATCAGTAAAAATACATTGGTCAGGCATTTTGTAATTCTATCAGCCATTTTGGGTGGGACAAAGTCAGGCAAACTCCCAGGCAAACTCTAAGATGGTTGCTTGTTGCTGATTATTCTGCTGTGTGCTGTATGATGTATCCTGGTTTGCTGTGAAGAATAAACAGATGTCTTTTGAAATCCAGCCTGAGTGTCCTGATGAGCTTCTGTTTGTTCTCAAGCCTGTCTTTCCTGATCCAGGGGTGCCAAGGCCGAGAAAGTGTGCTGGGACCTTCTCTTCACTTCTCTGAAGGCCCCTAGGGACATTTTATGACACATTGCTCCCTTTGTGCTGAAATGAAATATCCTTTAACTATTGCGATGAATTACTTTACTGACTACCCTCTTGTCTTGTCAGTGTCCAGAGTGTATCCCTTTTCTTTCGTGAAACTGTCTGTTCTCTGCATCCCTTAACATGGTGGGTTGTATTTTGTAGTATGCTAGAACTGTCTGTTGTGATAATAATAAAGTAGATATTTCTATACAACCTTGACTGTAGACTCCCTTTTATCATTGGATAATAATTGTAATTTCTCTGTGTTGCAACTAACCAACGATCCACGAGCTTGCAGAGATAAGCCTGCCGTCTCATCCACGTTACCAAAATTGGACAAGGAGGTTTATAATTAGCGTGCATTTCAAATCTGTTCAGATCACTTCTGATGTACTAGAGGTGTGGGGCTGATAAATGGTTTGGAAGCCGATATTCCTCCCTGACCCACTGATCCCCTCAGAAGTTGATTTATCACATATCTCTTCTTCGATTGATCCAGGATAAGGTCGGCAGGGTTGCCTTAGTGAGTAAACTCTCTCGCTTCTGTGATATGGAGGCAGAGAGGAGGCAGGTGATATACATCATCCATTTCTATAAGATCGAGACGGGGAGGGGCCGACGTAATGAATTACACATTCATTTAGCTCTCTTGACAACTAGAGGAAAAAACACAGATATCTTAAAAAAGTGGTGGAAGGGGAGGAGGTGCTGTATTGTTTATGCTAACAAGTCGAATGAAAGCCGCAGTGACATAAGTACCCCATAAGGTGGGCACAAGCCTGGTATTTGGAGTCGTCCTACTTTTTCGTGTGTAGCCTGCAGTAATATCATCATCATTAGACTGGGTGCAAACAGTCGATAAAGGGTGCGAACAGTCGATAAAGGACAGGGGAGGGCAAGGCATACATTAGTTTAAAAAAAATGATTAGCAGAGTTTGCTAATTAAAATGTTCTTGATTAGCAAACAAATATATTTGATTAACAATTTTGTACTGATATTTTTAATGTCACCAGACCTTATTAGTGCCCAAGACATAACATTAGCAATAATACAGCATTTTGTGTACCAGTGAAGTAAGACATTAGTGAGATGAGTGTTTGTAAAATGTAAAGATTATCTGTATGAATGGACACAAATAAATAGATAAGATAAAAAGGCTCTTAAAACAGTTTTCAGTGCAAGTCCCTATGCAACTGGGTGCAGTCAGTGTTGCACAGGGCAGTGTCCTGTATATTGAATGCTTGACCCATCCTTTGCTTTGTAACGAGAAGTTCAGAAGTTTCGTAAATCAAAAAGTTCACAATGTTAAAGGAGAGTCATAGCCTGAAACTAAGTAAGTAGCATGGTGTTGCGGCAAGTAGTGTAATTGTCAATTGCAAGAGGACAAGATGGCCGTTGCTTGTCATTGATTTCAACTGTTTTCAATAGTGTGTTAAATACCACTTTTGGGGAAGGGCAGGCCTGGATGTTAGCAATGAGGTGCGCAGGTGAGTGGGTGTGGGTCCTGGGGGTTCCAGGTGTGACACTGCATTGGAGGATTGTCCTGCAGCACCTCCTCCAAGCACAGAGTGAAGGCTGGGCAGAAGCGCAGCGGGCCGTGATGAAATGTGGGCTGCTAGTTGCAGATTCAGTTTGCGTTCCCAGCCTCTCCTGCAGGAGGTACCATATATTGCAATCATAAATTCAGAGCTAAGCGAGCTCTGGGGGCTAACAACAGTGCATGGTATTGTAGCAGATCTGTAGATGTACAGACTAGATGGAACTATTGCTCATTACTTTGCGTAATTTAGTTAGATTTGTATAGTCATTATGCAAGAGGAAAGAAAATAAGAGACTAAGCAGAGTGGATGGCGTATCAGGAAGAGAACTAGTCAAACTATGTGGAATATTTTAGTTTGCGACCATTTCACTTTCAGGGTAGCGGGCATAAAGCAACAGGGAAATAAGACAGAATGTGAAGGAGATCAGCTCATGGGTTGAGCACCTGTTGCACAGATGGATGCAGCCAGGTTACAGAACTAGGTTTGTCATCAAAGCATTTGGCCACGTGATCATGTACATTTTCAAAAGTGATCACTCGTCAATATGATGCACCTTCCCCAACATAATGAAATAGTTGACTATATGAGATGACTGTATAGCATATTTAAAGTAGTGGAGGCATCCATCCTGACTTTGAGCCATAGTGTTTCACACCCTTTTGGACCCTTCACTTCAGAATCGAGATGTCTAGGCAATTCTTAAAAATAAACGCAACACCCCCTCCTCCTTGGTTCATCCTATTAACATAGCGTATGGCATAATCTTTGGGAGAGGCAAGCAAAATAGATGGTCTAGCTGCTTCGTGGAGCCATGTTTCAGTCAGAGCACAGATATCTATATTGTGATCACTAATGTATTCCGCCACCTTAAGTGCATGCTTAACCAAAGATCTTATGTTAAGTAGAAGTATCTTAAGCTTACTATTGTCCCGCGCTATAGGCAGCGGTCCCTGTGTCATATGCATATTACCCAACCTAAAGTATGTCCAACTCCCACAGGCGGGTGTCAGTTGTTCTTTACTCCCTTACACCATCCCTTGACTGGCAGATTGTCCGACGTATCGGACCATATGCTCTGCATTTACCCTTCTGCCAACAAGCCTCTGTTCGACGACACTGACGTGTCTGACAAGGACCGGCTTGTTGCTGTTGCGCCAGCGCTGTCGCACCTTCTGGCCAACAACAGGAGTCCAGATCTCTGGTTTCGGTGGTCTCTGTAATTATTACCACCTTCTTCAGCACTGTCTTCTTAAAGGGTTGTGAGGAATTTCTGCTTATGAGAAAATGGCTGTATGTGTGTTGGCCATTCTGACTCTGTATCCAACTTAGAAAATGAAAATGGAATGGCCTCACCTTAATACGTTTTGTGGAGACAATCTGTATGCCCCTGTGATAAATAAAAGGAAACAGTGATCACTTCTAGTATCTCTAGTGTACATTGCTTATTCTTACTATTTTCAGAACTGTGGAGCATACACACATATAAGAGACATGATACTCACAGGTCACTCTTGTGACTCAGGATCAAGGTGATTGTAGGACTGAGTGTGTCAGGTAGCACAGGGAGCATGCTCAATAGACTTCCTGTAGGAGAAATCATAGGGGGCTCTCTGTTAGAACTGTATTGTACATATAAGTCTGCGGATCAACTGCAGTATGGATGAATTGGTGCCAATATTGTCATATTCCTGAAATGGAATGGTGTTGGTTGGCCTGGCGGCAATGCCTAGGGATTCCCTTTGCAGATCGATACACTGATTCGGTAGTAAGTTATTGTTGTCGATCAAAGGCGATACGGATGTGGTAATTGGCATAATGCTGAGGCACGTATTAACATTCCCCACATGTCCTCTACATGCTCCACATGGGTGGCTGAGGGAGTGACAGCTGAAATAAAGTTGGTAATTTTATGTGTGCACTCATGTTTATCTTTACTTTCATGCCGGAATCCTGCAGCCTCCGGTAAGCTGCCTGCGTGGGTCTGGGGGCGATTTTTGGCTAATTTCACCTTATGACAGAGTGGGTACGCCCGTGTTTTTGCCGGTTTGGAATTTGTCTTCATTATCTGTCCACACTACTGCGACGTTAACTGAGAAACTAGAGAGTGATGGTTCTTTGCGTGACTCGTGGTCAATCCACTGCAATTGGTGCACTGCACCAGTCGCTACCCTTGGCTCTATGGGTGAGCAGATGGATGCACAGTTTCATGTCCGGGTACCTTTAACGCTTACCCAGTGGAGAGAAGTTTCAGAGTTTGCATTTGCAGAGAGGGAAGGTCAGAGCAGAGAGTTAACGAGTCATAAGAAAACTAACCCTGGTGCTCACCTCATATCCGTCATAGGTACAAACCAAATGGCTGCGATGTACTCAGCTCTGCTATTGTTATATCTCTAGTCTTCCAATGATGCGCTCAACGGGTGACATGCCTCACAATGGGTGGCTACGTATACCATGGACTGCTACAAACTGTCCAACTCAGTGACCAAATCCGCGGTGCTCTGCGCTTTAATGGAGCTTTTATAGTTTAACTCCAACTTTTCATTACAATGTTGCCAGCAAAGAAAGACGCCCAATGCTCCTGGAGCCACAGACTGTCCAACTCAGCGACCAACTCTGCCAAAAAGGAAAAAGTTGGCTTAATGAAAATATCATCCTGATTACTACTGGTTTGCAATTATTTGAAAATGAAACAGTATCTTGCCTATCATTCCCACACAGTCCTTTGGCACTTTTAGGAGTGGAGGAGATGATTTCTGCGGCACTCTCTCCATTAGCCCCTTTGAATTTGCAGTGAGCAGAGAAAAGAGAGTGGAGAGAGCCCTCAAGGCAAGAGTAGAAGACAGTGTGAACTGTGCTTTCATTGAACAGGATTAGGTAATTTAAATAGCTAGCTGTGCTACACAAGTGTCAATTTAATTAGCAAACCTACATAATTGCATAGCAAATTGCTATGCAATGCTGCTTATTGTATGCCTTTTGAGGGTGATGCGGTTAGACTCTGTATGGGGTACTGGGGTTCTGACAGGCCTTGTCAGGGACTAGGAAGCAGGATCTACAACTGTGTTTATTATTTTCTATGTTTTGTTAATTATTACTGTTTGTGCAATCAGTGGCCAGCACACACAATTAAACGTTGTCTTGGTGTTCACAGAAGAGAAAGATCAATGAATTTAATCTGTAAATGTTTTTTTTCAAGAAGGAAGGACATTTTTAGAGACAACATGGTGTGTATTCTCAGAAAAAGAAGCAATTCAAAACACATAAATAATTGAGTTGCTATCAGTAAACTGGCCCTTTATAAAATGTTACAATGTTAATTTCTAATGTTCACTTCCAGTATATTTTGTATGTATAGGAATATTGCACTTGTCCTGAGCAAACCGCACTATCAAAACCTATAATAAACATATCAATTATTTTCTGACAGAATGTTATTTTAAGATGGCCAATCTGGTACACCTATGTTTTACTCTTTCCGAAATACCACTATGAGAATGGGGAATGTTGCAAATAGCACAAGTGGGGGTTCCTGGTAGCTTGTCATAAAATAAAAGAACATTTTGGGATCACAAAAATTACCACAGATCTTTATTTCTCACAAATATGTCCGTGACAAAATGGTTTTATGGTTGATCACTAAGTACACAGTGCCCACTGCCTTGGTGCTCATTTAATTTTTCACAACAATCACTCTAACATTAAAGTGGTCGTAACCATGAAAAAGATATACTACAACAGACACCCCTAGGAGATTTGAAAGTGATTATTTGGCTGAAAAATCTGTTACTCCATTGGGGAACAGAAACCCCAATTGGACCAACATTTTCTAAGCGAGGAGATTCGGGCAAGCCCTGCCCCCCATGCACTGACATCCTTAGATAATCTTATATATAGGATGATCAGATTTCTTAGAAACACTAGTTTTCCTGCACTAGCTAAGAAAAAAATGAGTAGCTGAGTAAAAAAGGACTGACTCAGAAAAATGAAAGGTGATGCGTTTTGAAGGCCATGTAGGCTAATAGCACCTATTAGACGAGCTTGATGGCAATTTTTGACATTGAAATGCAATTGCTTAGCTAGCGTTTAAACCTTTATTTAAATGTTGTCATTTCGTAGTAAAAGTTATCTGATCTGCCATAGGTTCAGCAGTGCCATCGATGCATGCATCTGGTACAAATAGTATTTTTAAAGGAAGATGCAAAGTCCATTGTTTTCTAATTGACATAAGGACATAACTTTCTCATGGTTGGTTCACATACAGAAAAAGCTGTTCAAGAAAACGTTAGCAATAGCCAAGCGTCGTTGGAGAGTGTGCGCCAGTTCTCCCAGCATTTCGATGTCCCCCCCCTACTGGTGGATATGTGGATGCTCTCACCTGTGGGGAAGTTTTGTCCTCTTCCCTGGCCTCTGCCTCGCCTTCCTCTGGGGAAGCGACCTCTCGGTAGAAAGAAGGTGTCTGGCTGCTTGTTCTCCCAGTATTGGGCTGTGTTCGATTGAGACCTCCTGGACATCTGGTAGCGACCGGTTGCTCATCCTCTGTACCGACCGGTCCCGCCAAAAACTCTTCCGGGGAAGATCTTTTTTATGGAGGATTGTGCCTTTTCCAGGGAAGTATAGGTCCCAATGAATCTCCGTATTTCCTTCCCAAAGGTCTCTCCGAACAACAGCCCTTGTGCTGCTTTGCCCGCTTCGTATGAGGACAAATCCCCTAACCTTGGGCCTATTTTGATCAGTAGCCCTCGTCTGCGCTTGGATGATATTGCGCAGTTGACATTCCCTAATAAGCATACCGCTTTCTGTGCCCAGTTTGCTAACACTTTTGGGTCCACTTCCTCACCAATGTCTTTCGCTCGCTCCGCCAGGTCCATGATCTTAGCTAGAGGACCGGCTAGATCCAGGACTTTCTCCTGACAACTCCGCCATGAGTGATCGATCCATTTCCTGGGGTCCCTGTTTTTTTTTTTTTTTTTTTTTTTTTTTTTTTTTAAAAAAGTTTATTGATTTTTCAACACAAACAACAATACAAACCAAACCGTAGTGCAATTAACAATATTACAATAAAGCATTTAATCATTAGTGCGCACTACCTCCCTGATCCCTCCCCCCTCGCGAGCCAGTTTCCATGTCACATTCCGTATCTGCCGCACATGAGCGGGCCTCGTTGTCATCCGACCCTCCCGAAGCCATCCCTGTCCCAAATATGCAAGATATCAAAGTCCTCCATGCCATCAAAGAGGCCAGTTCCTCCTCCCAAGACATACAACTCGCCTCCTGCCACACTGCTGTCTCGGCCTCCGCCCATTTCTGTAGGTCATTCCACCACACCTCAACCCGTGGCTTGCTACATTTTTTCCAGCCCATGGCTATTCTCCGTTTGGCCAGCACATACGCCAAGTCTTTCAGTTTACACACATGTTTCTGCTTCCTAGGTCTGGAAAACCCACCCAGCAGGCATGCCCAGGCGGTGTCTATGGCAAGCGTGACCCCTTTCTCTCCTAGCTTGCGCGCCACCTCCCTCCAGAACCCCTCGATCACTGGGCATGCCCAGAACATATGCGTCATGTCCGCATTTTCTTCGTCGCATTTAGGGCACGCCTGTCTGCCCGCATTCCGGAATTTGGATATCCGCAGTGGGGTCATATACGCTCTATGCGTGACATATAGCTGTACCTGCTGCAGTCTGGCATTTCGAGATACTTTCCTGTGGTATCTTAGAGCCCGTTCCCACATCCCATCTCCCATCTGGGTCCCCACCTCGCACTCCCATTCCGATCGTAGGCCTGTCAATTCCTTCCCAACCTTCAACATCACCATCTCATACAACCTAGAGATCTCATGTCCCCCTTCCGTCGTGTCGTATATCCCTTCCAGCGTAACCTCCGATTCGTCTGCCAAGGTAAATTCAGGCCATAGTTCCCGAATTTTCCTCCCCAATCTGTGGTATGTTACATATTGGCCTCCATGTAATCCAACCTCCCCGCTAAGTTCCTCAAACGCTCTGATGGCACCCTCCTGCCACACATCACCCAATGTCACCAACCCCACAGATTCCCAATAGGTCCTAATAATCCCCCTCAGCTGTCCGTCTACCCCCGCCAGGGCAACTAGTGGAATCTGCGGAGAACACGGGAGTGGGTCTCCCATCAGTTTGCATGCTCGTCTCCACATCTTCCATCCCAGCCTCACCATCGCCGGGTACTTTCTCGTAACAGTTTCTGGCAACCAAATGACTTCTTTCAGGAAAAATGGGGCACAATCATGCCCGAATAATCTAAGTTCTGGGGTCTCTTCGTCGGAAAGCCATTTGGATACAAACTGTAGTTGGCTCGCTATGTAATAAGCCTCAAAGTTTGGGAGTCTAACTCCCCCTTTTTCATGAGAGTTCTGCAACTTCCAGAGTGCTACCCTGTTTCGAGTGCCATGCCACAGGAACTCTCTGCAAACCCCATTTATTTTAGCAAAAAAACCCTTAGGGATCATATATGGGATGTTACTAAAGTAGTGTAGCAGCCTAGGCAGAACCACCATTTTAATCATTGCTCCACGCCCCATCATCGCCAGGGGCAACTTCTGCCAGAAACTCATGCATGCGCGTATCTTCTCAACAGCCATCTCAGTGTTACACTTATGTTCTTTCTCTACCGTGTGGTAGACATCTATTCCCAGGTAACGAAACGTGTTAACTGCCCAGGGCACCTGTAGCACCGGCAGCCTCTCTATGGGGACACCCGTATAGCAGCCCAATGGGAAAATGTTCGACTTCTGGGGGTTGACCGCTATGCCTGACAACCTCGCATATCTCCCCATCACGTCCAGGATATACTGTAAATTCTCCTCCGGATGACTCAGGTACAATAACAAGTCGTCCGCATACAGGGATATCAGATGCTTTTCCCTCCCAATCTCAATACCCACAATGTCGTACTGCTGCCGCAGGTACAGTGCCAGGGGTTCCAGGGCCAGGATATACAGCATCGGGGACCAAGGACACCCCTGTCTAGTGCCTCTGCTGAGTTGCCATCTCTCGGATATGATTGCCCCCGTCCGGACCCTGGCCAGTGGAGCACTATACAGCAGCTCCGCCCATCTAACGTATCTTGGACCCAGTCCGTATTCTCTCAAGGCCGTCAGCAGCCACCCCCAATTAACCGAATCGAAGGCCTTTACAGCATCCAACGACACTATCGCCATTTCCCCGTCGCTAATGGATCCCATCTCTATCACCCGGTGGAGGCGTCTGTGGTTTTGGGTAATATTCCTCCCCGGGACATACCCTGTTTGGTCCGGGTGTACCAGTTTGCCTATCACCCTCCGCAGTCTGTTTGCCAGGACAGCCGTTAGTATCTTGCTGTCCTGATTCAGCATAGATACTGGCCTGTACGACCCACAACTATGCCTGGGTTTATTGGGCTTAGGGAGCGGTACAATGACCGCCTCTCTGAGCGATTCCGGCAACCTCCCCGTCTCGAACGCCTCATTGAGCATATCAAGCATCGGGGGGAGCACTTCCGCTCCAAAGGTTTTGTAAAATTCGCTGGGCAGGCCGTCCGTCCCTGGGGTCTTACTAGTGGGTAGTTGCCGGACAACCGCCTCCAACTCCTCCAATGTTATCGGGGCATCTAATTCCTCTCTTTCTTCCGTGCTTATCCTGGGCAGCCCAATATCTTGCAGGGTCTCCAGCATATCCTCCCGGTCACCGCCACCCGGATCCCCGTACAATTCCCTATAGTAATTCACAAATTGTTCGTTTATGCCCTCTTGGGTATCTATCTGCTTCCCATCCTCTCTAGTAATCGTCCTAATCGGGGGTCTCGGGGTTTCTTTCTTATATAGCCATGCCAGGAGACGGCCCGTTTTGTCTCCTCCCGCGTGTTGTCTCTCAATATATTTTTTATAGTTTAGGTTACAGAGCCTCCCCCAATGTTCCGTACACTGCTGTTGCAGTTTAAGCACCAGCTCGTTGTCTATGGGCTCGCTCTTCAACGCCCGTTCCAACTGGCTTTCTGCCCTCTGTAAATCAACCAGGACCCCATTCTGCAAGCCTTTCGATTTGGCAATCGCCACCCCTCGCATCACAACCTTAAAAGCCTCCCACAGAGTTCCCGCCGAATCAACGCTGCCAGTATTGGTATCGAAATAACTAGCTATTTCCTCCCGCATATCTTCCCTGAAAACCTGGTCTTTAAGCGCCTCTGCGCGCAGACGCCACGTCGGGATCCGCGCTCTGGGGCGGCCATATTGCCAACCCACCACCAATGGCGAGTGGTCCGATAGGACCCTCGCTTTATATTCCGCCCTGGACACCTCTGTCAAGACATCCGATGTGGCAAAGATATAATCAAGCCTGGTGTGCAACTGCTGCGGGGCCGAGTAGTGTGAGTACTGTCTCACATTGGGGTGCTTAGTCCTCCACACATCCTCGAGCTCGAAGTCTCGCAGCAGCGTCCGCAGCGCCCGGGCTGCCGGGGCGGGCCTAGTCACTTTATCGTCGGATCTATCCATCCCCGGCTCCAACACACAGTTAAAATCCCCTCCCCAGAACACCGCACTCCCAACACACCAGCTCAGGCTGGCACTCATAGTCCGATAGTACTCTGCCGTGCCCTGGTTCGGGGCATACGTGTTCACTACACACATCTCTTTATTCTCGATTGCCCCTCTTACCATAGCCAGGCGCCCCTCAGTATCCAAGATTTCCTGCCTCAGTTGAAACGGGACATGTGGCGCCACCCAGATCAGTACACCTCTGGCATAAGCCGAGTACGTGGATCCCACCACCGTTCCACCCCACTTTTTCTTTACCAGCTCCAGTTTATCTCGGGTCAAATGCGTTTCTTGCAACAATGCGATGTCTATCTTTTGCCTTCTCAAGTATAGCATGACTTTATTCCGTTTTAGATAGCTATTGAGACCCCTGACGTTCCATGTTAGCAATTTTAGCTCCCCCATAATTCACTGGTATCCTGCCCACTCCCCCCCAACCCACCCCGCTCATCCGTGCCGTCCAGATATCTCATCCAAAATGTACTCCCAGGGCTCGCGGTCAAACTTAAACTCCCCAACGCTATGTACACCCCAACTTTCCCCGCACCCCCCATTCCCCCCACCCGTCCCCCCAACACCCTCCCCAACTGTTGCCCAGCTCCACCTCGGGAACTCAGGCCCCCCCACATCTAGTTCTGGCTGTTACACACAGAGCCCAGTAGGGTAAAGTCGCCCTAACGGCCACTTAACTAAAAAACACTAAATGGGGGTGAATGGACTAGCCCCGAAAGGCTCCTTCGTATAACCACAGGTACGGTACAAACAGTGCATTGATCATTCAGTTCCAGGCCCGACCTCCCCCGGCCATAACAGTAACTATATTCAAGTCCCATAGTCTTCTGGCTGCACTCTTTATCGTCGTAGCGCACTTAACTCTTATTGCCACCTTCATCAGCCTGGACCTCCGGCTCCTGGGGGCTGCCCTGCATGTCCAACCAACCCATGGCTTCCTCAGGCGACTCGAAAAACAAGGATCTGTTGTTGTGGATCACCTTCAATTTGGCCGGGTAGAGGAGCATATACTTCTTCCCCGCCTCTCTAAGTCTCCTTTTGACCGCTGCAAAGTTCATCCGACTCCTCTGCACCATCATGGTGTAGTCTGGGTAGGCCGTTATGGTGGCCTCCCCCCTCTTGATGGTTCCTCCTTTGCGAAAATGCTCCAAAATCCTCTCTCTGTCTCGGTAGTTAAGGATTTTGGCTATCATTGGCCTGGGCGGACCGCCCGGCGGAGGCCTCCTGGCCAATGCTCTATGCGCTCGCTCCACCGCAAAACCCTGCGACAGCACTCCCCCAGTGATCTCTTGGAGCAACATATTCTCAATGAAGTCCGTGGGGTTGTGACCCTCCAATCCTTCCGGGATGCCCACTACACGGATATTATTCCTCCGGGCGCGCCCTTCTGCTTCTTCGGCCCTGTTCTCCAGGTTGCGCACTTTCTGTTCCAAGACATGCAGGTCGGCCTTGTGTGAGGCGCAATCTGCCGTGTTGGCGCTCCCCTCCTTTTCCAGGCTCTCCGTGCGCTCCGACAGAGTCCTCACATCTTGTCGAAGTAGGTTCACCTCCTCCCGAACTTCTCCCACTTTGAGGTCAAGCACTGTTTTCAGGTCCGCCACCACCATTTCGAGCTTGGCTTCCCAAGCGGTTTTCAAATCCGCTTTCAATTCTGCGAGCGCAACTAACACGTCCTGATTTGGGCTAGCGGCGGCCATGCCGCCTGCAGATGGCTTCTCCTTGCTCCGAGCACTTTCTGGGCCTGGTGGTGTCTTGGTAAACTCATCCAATGTGGGTTGTTTCACTTTCTGTCTGACGGATTTATTCGCCATTCCACCACCACTGTATGTCGCGGGCCCGTACACTCCCGCCTCACCCCCACCCCGGGAGAGAGGAGCCCACCTTCCGCTCGCAATGGAGCGAGTCGCTTCTCCCGCACCAAGTGTACCTCCGCAGTCACTCCTTCCGCCACTCGACTGGGTCCCTACCAGCGAGTTCCTACACAATGTGGGCCCTCCGTCCCAAGGCTGCCGCTTGACCAGCACGCGATGCTCCGGCACCCAAGGCGGGTGGTCAGCTCGGGTGGGTCCTAGTGCCGACCACTGACCGTCACTGTCCAAAGCCCGTGATAAGTAATCGGTGCCCACCGAGACTCGCCGGTTCTCTCCCAGAGGCCATTCTCACACTTCACAGCTTACTTTGCCACCGATCACTACGAGAATGCCTCTTCATCGCCCCGCATGTATCTCCTCCGTTGTCCGGCATGGCCGCCATCTTCCCTCCGTCCGGGCCGTGACTCCCGGATCTTCGATCGCAATTTTTCTGTTGTTGCCGGGCTTACGAAGGATTCAGCTCCTCGATATTTATGCAGCATACATTCATGGACGGGTTCCTTCGTTCCTGACTCGCGAAAGTTAGTCTCAATGCACTTTTACACAGGATAAATGCAGGATCTTCAGGAGCTCTTCCAAGAGCGCGTCCTCTCACATGGCTTCCAAGCCACGCCCCCTGGGGTCCCTGTTAGATTTGGCGACAAAGCCCAACATCTTGTGGCCCAGCTTCGGCGCTTCTGCTACCTTGCCTGGTATTTCCGGCTTAGGACACTCCGCCCTCATCCTTTGCCTCACCTCCTTCTCCAGTGCCTTGTGCAGTCTTTGAGCCATGTATCTTGCGACTCTTGGGGAGGGCACCCATTCCGAAGATTTTGGGTTTCGGGTGCCTTCTGGATGAAACATATCTGAAGTCTCCTTGTCCTATAGATTATTTAGCTTTCTCAGCCTTTTCTTTGGTGGAGGCAGACTTCCATCTTCCCCTTCTTTATCGACTTCCTCTTGCAAGGAGGTTGGGGATTCTGTGGGTTCCTCTTCAGGGAAAACCTCTTCTTCTGTGTTGCCCATATTCTCTTCCCCTAGGTAGGGGGTCGTGAGGCTCGGCACCTCCGACTTACTCATGAAGGCTTCTCTCAGCCTATTAAAAGCATCGGTAGCCTCTGGGGCTCTTGGATCCGCCCCTTCTGGTTGGCCCGGGGGGTCAGAAGAGTTTGTGCTCTTCCGGGCCTTACTACACCCCTGTGGGTCCTCTGGTGCGTCCCTCGTGGACGTGCTTGCCTTTGTAATGGTGCTTTTGTCTTTTTGGCTCAGAAATAATTGAATTGTTTCTAGTCTGTCCTGGAGGGGTCTGACCCATTGAGCCATTGCCTCCATGTATGAGTCTCCCAGTACTTCTTTGAAGTTATGAGCCAGGTCCTCTGGGTACATGGCTTCTTGCTCCTCACTCCATTCAAACTCAGCCATACTGTGTGCTGGTAGGTGCCTAATAGTACCTTCTCAGGTGTAGTGGCATGTCCACTGGCTCACTCTGTATAACTGAGGCTGCACCTGACTGCTAAAGCAGCTTCTTGACAATCAGTGCTGAGCACTGTGTTCACTGTGTGATCTGTGTGACTTGTTCCGGTGATTATCTGTATTTGTTATCTTCTCCAGAGTGCCTGGGGCTCTGTATGCGTTTTCCTGACCTGTCACATACGGGAGACTGGGGCGCAAAGCCTGCAAAGGGTCTCGCCCCCTCCTCTCCAAGGGAGGGGGCTCTGCGCTCTCCCAATCGCTGTGCCGGCTTTCCGGCATTAGGCCCCACCCCTGCGTGGGTGAGGGCTGCTTGCAGGGCTCTCCGTGAGCCGCTCTCTCGCGCTCGGTGAGTCGGCTCCGCCCCCCCGCGAGGAAAATGCCGCCGGCAAACCCCCGAGGTGCTGAAAGTGCAGCACGGGGCCGCCAAATTCTTTGACAGAATCCTCTGATCGCTGTGCGGTCCCTGTGCTACCTTATAGGATCAATCCCTTCTGTGGATTGATTACTTAATGTCTGCACATTGCATTCATAATACTTATAAAAACACCTCAAACGCTGTCTGCTACCGCAGCAAAGGCAAAAGTGTACTTATCTTACCTAGAGGAAGGACTAGGTCACATGACCAGGACACTGGGGTTACAGGGACCTAAGACTGATGGGATATGAAGTTTAAAAAAAAAAAGTTATTTCAATGGAAAGATTGAAAATGTTATTATTTGTTCAAACTGCTGGAGAGTAGAATAAATAGAAGATGAAGCATAATGCTCGCCTCCATCTTGACATAGAATCGCAGTCTCACCAAACAACATTTCATATTTCAGTCTTCAAGTGCCCAACCTTTTTTTTAAACAAAGTTTTTTGGTTGCCTTCTTTGCTCAAGCCACGCGAAACGCAGCTTCTGCACGTTTGCAGTGAGAGCGATGCATTTGCAGTGAGAGATAAGATTAAAGAGTTAAGAAGTGTTAAGTATATATATAGCGAAGTGAGAACGTGTGCATGTGTAACAGGGTGGGTGTGATCAGTCAATCTTCGACTCCTGGCCATGTGTGCATGTTAAATTACGCTCTTTGCTTCCGGGGAACATTTTAACAGAAACAATATAGCAGAAATGGGTTTCAATCCTTTCACTGTGATACAAATGAAAATAAATGATTACAAAAATAACAGGTGAGCGAAGGAAGGTAAAGAGAACGACTGTGAGGGGGAATTTGTGATTACAAGAGGAAGGGGCTGTTCAGTAGCTGGTCTTGCTGCCTCGGGATAGACAAAGTGGAACGCAACACGTTAACAAGGAAAGAACAATGAATGCACGTGTGATATATTCGCCAGTCCCTGCTTCCTGCCGTCATACTTCCGCAGGGAGAGCGAGTTATCCTTTTGGTGACATAACAGCTTCTCCCAAGGGGAATTCGGAGCCAATTTTTATTCCACTCTGAAAATTGTAAAATTCCAAACCACTGCAATTTTCTACTGAGAAAATGTCATAGGGAAGCTCGATGTACCATGCGTTTACTTTTCAGAGTGAGTTCAGGGAAAGGTGGCAGACTGTCCGCATCAGAAATAAAAAGATCAGCTTCATCGGGGAATGAGCGCCCAGCTATGACATACGTTCCTGTATTAACAACACTCCAATATAATGGCCCTCATTACGAGTCTAGCAGTAACCCTCCCTTTGCTACCAGCGGGTTGCTGCCGGACCCGTAACAATTTACTGATGCCTGACTTCCCAGTGCCACTGGGAGATTCCAAGTACGGCGGCCTGGGAAGTCAGGCGCCGGTAAAATGTACTCTCATAGGGCTCTATGGGAGCGGGGACACGGAAGCGCCGGCACCGTTGCTAACGGTGCCGGCGCTTCCGTGACCGGTCTGCCTACCGTGGCTGTTGCGCCCAGCAGGGTCAGACGTGCTGGGCAAAGCAGCTCCGGCAGGCAGACTCCTAGTTTGCCGATCCGGAAACAAGGTTGCTGGTGAGCATACCAGTACCCTTGTTTCCAGACCAGCAAAAATGTAATGAGGCCACATGTTTTGTTTAGATGAGTACATTCTTTAATACATTAAGTAGTTCAGGATAGGTCTCCTGATCACCACTAACATCTTGTTACCAACATAATAAACACAACCCCTTGTAGGGACTTTTAATCAAAATTCATTTGATATGTGATGTCATCAGTGATGTCATCAATTAAATTTGTGATGTCATCTTTGATGTTCCAGGTGTTAGTTTTAGCAGTGCACAGTGGTGGCGCGAGTTATGGTTGCTTAGCTTACACATTTCTACAGTTTTTTGGTTTTACTTGTAACCATAATGTCTCATTAACAATGTTTTTTCAGTGAATTTCATAGGTTTTTATTAGTGCAACCTAACCATAACGTCCCTTTAACAAAGTTTGTTCAGTGAATTTCATAGCTTTTTATCAGTGCAACTTAACCATAACGTTCCTTTAACAAAAAAATGTCAGTGAATTTCATGAGTCCAGTGCGTGCAAATTTCCTACAACTTACTAATATCATACTTACCCTAATATAGCAACATTTTTGTCCAGTTTACAAAGTTTCAGCTTACAACACCTTCTAGCATCATTTTTAACACTTCTATACACTTTTTGCAACTTTTTCCACTCTTTCTGCGTTCGTCAACGTCCGTGAACATCTGACGTCATCGCAGACTTTTCGGACAGTGTCACGCGACCTCATGCGTGCAGCATGATGACGTGTCTGCGAACGCGTCTGCACTTCGCGATCGGGTCCGTGCTTCACAAACAGTTCGGAACTGCATTTTCTACTGATCTAGGAACTTTCAAGCTCAAAATGTACCCTTGCACAGCTCCTACACCTATTCTTACTCATTATCCATTAACAATCTAGAAGAGAACATACTTGGAAGAATATTAGAAAAACTGCTATTTATCTTAAAAATGGCATCAGCTATTGCCATCCCTCCTCCCCAAAAGCCACCACCACCACCAGCACCAGCTGGAGGACCTACACAACAGAAAAAAGCACAGTACTTCCAAAGACAACAAAGAGGACCAAGAAGATGAGGTAGAGGAAGTGCCTACCTCTAGCACCCAGAGAGAATCATGGGTGTGGCAGTTCTTTACCACTATTGGAAATGTACCAAAGAATAAAGCTACCAAAGTGAAATGCACTGTACTCAGTAGCGAGCTACCTAGACAGTACTCATACGGGACCACCTCCATGTGCCGCCACACCAAATTCAACCACTGCAATGCTCTCAGAAAGGTTGTTCCTTGCTTAGCAAGTAGTAGGCTGTTTCCCTCCACCTCACCTTCCTCAACCAATACTGTAACCACACAGCCTATTTCTGTGGGACAAAAAATCCCACCAACTACCTTGCTAGCGATAAAAGATGCTGTTGATCCATATCTTTCGAAGACAACAGTACTCTGTATATACTGCAACACACTACTCTGCATGGGGGACCAATTTCCAAGTGCTTTTGAAGCTGTAATCAAGGAGCATGAGAAATCCTGCCTCCTACCTTAGATGTAACACACTTGTAACATCTTTCCCTGTCCACCTGCCCCTCCTTATGAGTGCTTGGTGCCTCTTCCCTCATTTCCCTCCCAACCTTACTTTCTGACCTCTACTGCAAAAGAATATATCAAAAACAACAAAAAAAGGCTCCTTTAGGAACCACCTTTCACAGTTAAAAAATAGAACAAAAAAATTCTTATAGACTCCATCTACTTTACATTTCTGAGTAAAATAGATAGACTCAATAAGATGTTCCAACATTTCCATCAGCATTTTGTGTTATGCTAATGGGAATAGTGTGTTAATCCCCCTTTGCAGTGGCTGGAACGGGGAATAACAGCCCGGCAGCCCTAGTTATGGGCCCAAGCTAGGCGAGGGCGGATAACGAGGGCTCCGGACTGTTATCCCCCATTCCAGCCCCTGCAGTGGGGATGAAGGCCCTTAGCACCCCGGGTTGCCAAAGCGGTAACTCAGGGTGCTACAAAAAGTATTTCCCTTCCTACAGCGGGACGCTCACAGCATCCTGATGTAGGAAGGAAAATCCTTTTCCAAGATGGCCACCATGGAATGAGAATCCGGGGCTCCGTACAGAGCCCCTCTTACCTTTCCCATGGTGGCTGCGGTAGGTGAATAGAAAGAGCAAATTTGGAGGCGGCACCCGCTGCCGCCGAAATAAGGTAAGTGGGGCGGGGGGGTGGAGGGTTACGAAAAAAGAAAATCAAATGGGACAGAGAGTGGGGAGGAAGATGGCGGTGGAGAGAGCATATTAGAGACAAATGTAAAAGGACAGAAACATTTTCTGTCCCGAATACTTTTTGCTAGCATAACATAAGGACGATAATCGATGGACCTTTATTACTATCCATGGTGTCCACAGTCCCCTTTCCACACCATGGATCATTAAAAGAACAGGGTGGCATGTGCACACCATCGCACAGGGCAGCCCTTTTACCCTTTTTAATGTTATATTTGTAACACTCCCTCAATGCCTGCTTTCAAACAGTCACACATCCACCCACCAATCACTTCCAATAACTGCACATAGAACCCTATGACCATATTAAGCTTCCACACACCAACTGCCACTTAACAATCTTTTACAAATCTTTTGCATATGCATTTCCCTTACTAATACAAAAGAATTGTACACAATGCTCCTATAAATGCACATATGCATTGTGCAGTGAGAGAAGTGCGCAAATAGAAGGGGCAGTACCGATGGGAAAATGCTCATGAGAACCCAGGAGGGAAATGCCAAGGTATGCCAAGATGGGACGCCACTGGGTAACTTCTGGAGAAGAGGAGTCCCAAGGGTGGGTTGCATCTTAAACATAACATCCCTTTAACAAAGTAGTTTCTGTCAATTTAATAGGTTTTTATATGTGACAATGTTTCATGGTGTTACATCACTGTATATAAGTTACTAATAATTCCTCTTTTCATATATATATAAAAGAACTATAAACCTCCATTAATAAACATATTTTTTGCAACACATGCTTATGTCTGTCGTTAGCAGCATATGGTGGGGATGGAAATCATCATTCAATGGTGGGGATGCAAATCATCATTCAATTGCCTATGGCATAAGGCTCCACCATGACCCCAGCTGAGCCAAACCATCCCTATTATTAACTGCACCTACCCAGCATCCTACCCTAGTGTCCACTATACCCTAATAATGTAACCAATGGCCAGTACTCATGGCTTGCAGCCATGCCCACGCTCCAAATCCATGGTGCCATGCCGCATTCCCCAATAAGCAAATCAGAGTACACATTTATGTTTTCCGAGGCCCAGGCCCACTACCCAGACACCATATGTATAGCACTAGTTTTTCAACTTACATTTTTACACTTTCAAAAAATAAAACACAAGACATATTTGCAAAAACATGCTTTCAGGTCCTTGCTAATGCTCATGAGGCAGGTTTGTTGTAATCTAGTCCACCACTTCAGGCTGTAGCCGCAAGCAGAATATTCTTTCCCATTCAAACCTACCGCTTCGGCCAAATTGCATGTCCCAATAAGCAAATTACAATACACATTTCTCCTTGCTGACGGCCAGGCCCATTGCCCAGACACCAATGTTATATCACTGTGTTGTGTACTTACATTTTACACTTTAAAGAAAATAAAAAAACACAGGACATATTTGCAAAACCATGCTTTCCAGTTCTTGCTGACCCTCCTCATGCATATTTGCTGCAACACCATCCAGCAATTCAACCTGTACCCACGCGAAAAAATTTTTATTTTCCCTTTCAAACCTGTCCCAATTTCAAAAAACGTTACTACATAGCCGGTCCCTGGTGGCCATGCCCACTTTAAGCCCATTGCTAGTCCTTTGTGGTCATGGCAAGTAGCCAGATTGTCCAGTTATGGCCTTATGCCATGACCCGGACAATCAGGACGCTGCTCATGGCACCAAAGGTATATCACTATTTTCTGTACCTACATTATGACACTTTAAAAAAAAATAAAACACTGACACATTTGCAACACCATGCTTTCAGGTCCTTGCCAATGCTCCTTACACAAGTTTGCTAGAAATCTGCCCAAGATTTATTTTTTAAAAGTGTCAAAATGTACGTACAAACAATAGTCATATAACTTCGCGCCCACTTGACAAAATCCATTCAGAGTTTGCACAAACATTCAAGGTTCGGTCTATCATCTTTCTAAAAACCTTCGTCCACATTCGTCAAATGCCAACAAAGTTATAAGACATCTAAAAATGTTGAGACCCCCCCTCTAAATTTGCCCCCTCTTGACAAAATCCCACCAAACTTTACTTTCCAAAAATATTTATATCTAGATCTAAAATATCTTTGCAAACCTTTGTGCAGATTCATCAAATGGGACCACATTTATAAGCCTTTACAATATTTTGCCCCCCCACCTCCCCACTAATTGTCTTTCCAAAACAGCACCATTCACAATCAGGTCTAGAATAAAATTCCCAAATTTCATGCAGTTTCATTGGGTGGCGCCAAAGTTATAAGCCATCCAAAAACTGCTTTGCACCAACCCTGCAATGCAGAAACAGGCATAGATGTCCCCGAACATCACAGGACTGCCCCGGACTGTTTGTGGATGTCGGAGAAGGAAAACCACATATCCCATCCCATCCTCATCACCCCTCACCTCCCCAGAGATTGTTTGATTAGTTTAACAAGTGCACTATTGTGTTTTTTAATATGTTTGTACCGCGTTGTTTTTTGCGGACACCAGTTCGTGTCTGCGAATCCAGCATGGCGGGCATTTCCAAAAATATGACGCACCTCACACTTTTCACCATCCAATCAGCGGGTACGTCTGATGTCCGCGGACATCACGCCGCCCTTTAGGCCAATCGGAGGCCTGTCAGCGGACCGAACCCAGACATCACACATTTTTTTAACCTACTTTTTGGCCATTTAAAAATAAAATACTGGATGGATTTCCGCCAAATTTACAAAAGCAGGCTTTCGGGACCAAGCTGTTTCTCCTGCTGCAAATTTGTTGAAAATCCATCCAGCGGTTTGGGCTGTAGGCGTGAGTAAAAAAAACTTCCATTGCGTCTATGAAAAAGAATACACATTTTTGGACCCACGCTATAACTTTTCCCCCCTGAACAAAAACTCACCAAACTTCGCATAATCAATCTGACGTGGCCATATACTTATTTTTGCAAAGTTTCATGAGGATTTGTCCAGGGGGGGCAAAGTTATAAACCACCCAAAAAGTTCTCTTTCTATCGGTTCAGCAATTTAACCATAACTACAGGGCTGCTACTGCATACACAAAGAAAATGTAAGGACTCCACTGATCCGGTGAAAAAATGACAAGCTACTCACTGGAGTGACTAACGTACTCATAGTCCATAGGGACGGACACTGAACTTTTTTCACCGGAAAAAATGGTCTTTCCCTTTAAATTGAAATGCACACAGGGGCGCTGACTCTGGAGAATGCGCTCCCTTGACCTTACCCATGGCTATGGACGCTGCTACTTTTTAGGGGGAATGATGGCGGGACGTATGGAGGAAAGGGGACGATGGAACAGGAGTATGTTAGTCACTCCAGTGAGTAACTTGTAATTACTCTTACGTTCCGTCCCCTTTCCTCCATCCTGTATTGGCGATTACCACTGATTGAAGCCCCAGGGAGGAGTGCAGTTGCCAAGCCTAGGTGAACAGACCGTGCACTGGCATCCAGGCAGTAATACTTGCAGAAGGGTGATGGGGTAGCCATGTGGCCGGCCTACTAATTGCTTGCCATGGTACATGTCTTTGGAAAGCGACCGCTGTTGCCACGGCCCTGACCGTGTGAGCGTGTATGTTCTTTGGAGTCTCTTTACACTGCACCATGTATGCTTCGAGAATGGCCAAGACCATCCATCTCGCTATTGATGCCTTGGGGGCTTCGTCCCCCAGAGAGTCTTGACCCCGGCGCCGGGCACCTCCAGGATGTGAGCTGCTGGCATGTTCACTTGTGCTCTGTCGCAAATAAGTCTACATGTGGTTGCCCCCACCTGTTGAAGAAGCCCTGAAGGACCCTCTTGTTCAACTGCCACTCATAATTGTCGAAACCCAGCCTGCTGAGTCTGTCCGTCTTCAGGTTGGATTCCCCGGGAGATAGACTGCTGAGATCCATACATTCTGTGCAGTGGCCCACTCCCATATGCTGATGGCAAGCCTGCACAGAGGAGGAGATCTGGGGCCGCCCTGTTTGTTGAAGTACTACATGCATGTGGAGTTGTCTGTCTGAACGCTGACAGACCTGCCTCTGACCATTGAAAGAAAAGCCTTGAGCGCTAGCCTAATGGCCAACATCTCCAGCCAGTTGATATGATTCTGCTGCTCCTCCATTGACCACAGACCATGTCCCGTGTGGCCGCCCAGAGTGGCTCTCCACCCCTGTAGGGAGGAATCCGTCATAATCGTATGCTCCAGAGTGGGCTGCATGAAGGGTCTGCGCGCCATGAGGTTGGTGTCCTGCCTCCACCATCCAAGATCCTGGTGCAGGTGTGCTGGTAGGGTAACCGCTGCCGTCTGCTCCCCCGTCTCTTGGAACCATGAGGCTGAAAAGTGCAGCTCCAGCCTCCTCATTTTCAGCCTGGTGTGAGGAACCGTCAGGAGGCAAGCAGCCAATACAAACAGCAAAAGCTGATACCACCAGGCCGTGGTCACTGGTCTGCTGAGGAAGTACTCCACTGCTGCCTTGATTGCTGCTACCTTTCCCTTGTGATGAATATCATCTGCCTCTGTACAATCTGTTGGGTAAAATATAGCCCCTGAATGTCAGAAATAAAAAGCCCATGCCAAGCCAGTATTTAAGAGTAAAGCTGGCTGGTGCTATCCATTGGAAAATGCAGGCCAGTCCAAAACACTTTGTTTTCCAACTTAAGTCCTAGTGACATGGAAAGAAATAGGCCTGGTTAAATTCTACTGCATTGGACAAGTGCACAAGTGGAGAAATAAACTTCTCACAAATAAACTAACATTGAAATGCATTACACATGGACAGATTTAAAAACTGCAGCAGTGCACATGGGATTCAAATAAATAGTTGTGCATTTGGAATCTAAAAAGAAGGAACAATGCCTTTGCAATTCAGAAAAGAAGTGAAGGACAGATTCATCAGGAGGAAAGAGACTTAATTTCACCATATAAAATGACAGCATGGACAAAGAAGGGCCTATTTTGTTTGGTGTAGATTTGAATACTACTGCCTTATGTAACCATGGCCTATCTGTGTGGATGGAGTGAACTTTTTTCTGTTTATACAGTATGAAAAGAAAAGATTATACTGTGCCTTTCAAATGTAAACATGCTGAATGTAATATGCTAGCCTTTCAGAATGGGAAACTGCTCCTTATTTTTCCCTCTAAGCTGAAATCCCCCAGTGAACTGTGAGCTAAATATGTGTGTCTGTATCCTCACCTTGCGGCCCTTTGTTTTGATGAATACCAGGGATACAGGACTGGTTTCAAATAGATGCTTAAATATACAGAGAAAGAGATCGAATTTGTGGTGAATTTCTGATGACATGACTAACAGAAATGACCTTTAAGGCCAGGTTTCCCATAAAAAGTTCATTAGCGCTGAGCAAAGACCCTTTGAAAATCTGAACTCCAGACCTTTGGCTGGGCCCACCATGGAAAGAGGTCTGGCTGTCAATGTAACATGCTAAAATACACAAAGAAGTAGACAAAATGTATTGGAGTTGCTGATAACATGTCCTGCAGAACTGACCTTAGTGTCAACCTTCCGATTAACTGTAGATTAAACACTAAGCAAGGCTTTGAAGCCAAGGGAAAGCAAAGGTTAAGATAAACCAGATGGTTGGTCACATGTCTTAAGAGAAATTAAACTTACTGACACATGTAATGCATTGTCAATGATTTAACATTGAACACATGTTTTCTTGAATAAACAGTGCAGCGGTGTCCCACCAAGCTCAACTCGGGCTCATATTAAACAGAAGAAAAAGCCCATTGGGACCCTGTAAAAACAAAGGTTTTGTGATGTACATAATTTAAGTTATGGGGAAAATTATGATTCTTCCATTTTCATACACCTGAGGAATGGTAAAGTTGGCAAATGGATAGATTATGAAAACATGGTTTGAATTGGAAAGCGTCAAATTTTTAACTATTTTGGCGGAAAACCGTGAACAACGATAACTCCACTCAGGAAGGGCGTGCCGAAATAAAATTAGTATGGCCCGACTCGCCATAAAATATAGAAATCAAAAATATCGTTATTTCTGTGGTTATCTGAAAGATTAAGGGGGTTGCCACTTTACAAGATTTTTCAGAACACTAAAAATCCCTGTCATTTTGAAATTATGTATCTTTTCCCCTCTCTCAGCATACATCAAACACTTCTCTCAATTCCTGGTCATATCAGCAGGCAGGGGGTCTGGTGGGGGGGAGGTGAAGGGAGCGAGCTAGCCAAACGTGACCATGGTAATTAAGACAAGTTTACAGTGTCATCCACGCTATAAGTGGGCAGGTTTGTATCGGAACAGGATTTTTGGACTTTATTCTGGGAGGCATTCTGCTGCTGGACTATAGCGAGGAACCCCTAGCAGAAAAGCAAGGAGAGCTACCAAGGACATCAGGGTAAACCTTGCCTGGAAACCTGGGAGCCCTATCTGAGAGAGGCCTATCTGAGAGGGACGTTGCTGTGGGAAAGGCTTGTTGTGAGCTGCCTACCAAAGAAGGGTCCTAAAAATCTGGCTGGCTTCCTGAGCAAAGAGCATAGAGCTCCCATGTAAGTAGATATCCCAAAGCCATCAATTGCATAGGGAGCCACCTGCCTTTCTCCCTTTCCATTAGTGGGTGAAACTGGATAGGCCCTTCACGCAATTTATTAAATCTCATTCAACTTATTTCCCCATAGAAAACCACCCCCTCTGTTAAAATTGCATTGTGATGGGAACTGCCTGCCTTAACCCTTTCCATCAAATTGTGGGTAAAGGGCGAGACACTGTGTAGATCTTTAGTACATTCAATTAAAGTAAATCAATGAATTCCCATATAGGAAATCACGGGATGAGTGTTGTTACAATTCAAAACTAACAAAGCTCATGAGTAGTGTGTTAGAGCTGGTATAGCCCATAAAGACTTTGTTGAATGTTTTCTGAAATCCTTGACTTCTATATAGAAGGGGGTTGCTCATAATACTAAAAGAAGTAATCCACAAAACACCACCTTTCAAGTCACTGTGGAGGGTGCAAAATCGAAATTTCCCCTTCATCCCCATTCATTTCCAATCGGAATTACAAAGTATTGCATCTCATCCTTATGTGTGTGGAAAAACAAAATTCCCCATTCATTTTAAATCAGAATTAAAAAGTATTGCATCTCATCTGTATCTGTGCTGCAAAACAAAATTCCTGGTTCATTTTATACAGAATTACAAAGTATTGCATCTCATCTGTATGTGTTACAAAACAAAATGTCCCTTTTGTTCCCATTTTTCTCTGCCCCCAAATTACCAAGTCCTGCTTTTTATTTTCATGTATGTGGAAAAACGATTTCCATTTGAGTCCCTTTTCCCAACCTTACCTTTTAAATAAAAGTTGAAAAACGATTTTTCCCACTGTTCTCCTTTCTCTAATATTGCATTTCTAGTAACAAGCACAAAACAATTTTCCCACTGAATTCCCTTCCCAAACAGCGCCTTTTTAAATAAGAAGCCAACACGATTTTACCATTGTGCTCTTACTCCCTGCACCTTGCCTTTAAATCAAAGGGGTCATAGTTAATTGAGACCTGGAGGGTGGGGGTTGCTTGGAGTAAAGTATTGCTTGAAATTAAATAATTCCTGTGGACCTTGTATTGTATTGTGAATGTGTTCTTTTGGTTAAATTGAAATTAAATCTGTTGTTAGTTATTGTTGCATGTTTCAAAATGTCATCTGTGTTGTTTACATAATAGAGTTATTGTTGTGATATTGGGTGTTGCCACAGCATTGGTGGCTGATATTGGCTGTTAGCATTTTGTCAAATCTTAAATAAATAAATATTCTCACTATACAAAGGCCTGGTTCGTAGTCCATTGGTGACACAGGGTATTTGTTGGGGTTGGGTGCAAGACAGGTTGGAGGCCTCACCAAAGTGAACCTGTAATCAAAAGTGCTTTATTGTGCGCCACCCTGCTTGGGGGGAAAGGAACTCCCTGAGTTGAGCGTGACTGTCTAATAAACCACGACAGACCACGCTGTGACTTTTGAACATTGATTGAGAATCTCAGGTTGTATAAAGTGCTCCTGACCTGCTCCGGTGACTGCGCCCTGACTAGTCAATCATCGAGGTACGGATATACATGGTGGCCCTCTGATCTGAGCAGGGCTGCCACCACGTTCATGAGCCTTGTGAAGACTTTTGGTGCTGAGTTGTGCCCAAAAGGCAGCACCATGTATTGGAAGTGCTGTCACCTGACCCAAAATCGGAGGAAGGATCGAGGAGGCTGCCAGATTGGGATGTGCATCTCGCCCACATTGAAAAGCCACTATCCGAGCTGGTGTAAAAATGGTGAACTTCTGCAAGGGCAGGTACATGTTTAAGAAGGATAGATGTAGGACCACTCACAGGCCTGCCTGGTTCTTCTTTCGAATGGCAAAGAAGGAGGAGTAAAATCCCAACCCCTGTTGCGGGAGTGGGACCTCCTCCACTGCTTCGCTCAAGATTAGCAAGTGTGTTTCTGCTAGGAGTGATGGTATCTCGATCTGGGGAAGGGGAGGAGAACAGGGAGTAGGGATGCAATGGGAAGCGGAAAACCATGAGAGACTACCGAAACCACCCATGGATCCTCAGAGTCCGCCAGCACTGCCTGTGTAGCAGAGGCATAGACAGGGTAAGGCCTGAGTGGGCAAGGCCCACCCAAAATCAATAAATGCCCACTCAGCACCACTGTGGGCATTTACAGATGTCAATGTCACTGTGGGGGGCCCAACTATATTAGCTTCAGGCCCTGCTTATTAGACAATACTGGCTACGCCACTGCTGTGGAGGGCTAATCTGCCACGGTGCTGTTTACCTGTAGCAATACATCATTGTTTCTTTGCCTTGAGGCTGAGGCTGGGGGGCGGGGACTGGAAGAATCCTCTGTGGGATGCTTCATGTTGCTTCCACTGATGCTGACTTGGAGACCGGCCTGGCTGCCTCGTCCTGCGTTCCTGGAAACCTTAGAAGCTGCCAAATGTTCAACCCATGTCTGACCAAGCCTGCTCCTGCCCAAAGCTTTTGGCTGCTGGCTTCTTAAGAATGGCTAGTGACTTGGCGGTCTGTGAGCTGCTCTTCTTTTTGTTCAGCTCTTCGTCTGTGGTGGAGTGAAACAAGCCACCCCTCTCAAATGGGAGATCAAGTAATCTTTCCTGGACATCAGGAATGAAACTGGTTGCTTTAAGCCAGGTCGTCCGTCTCATGTCCGTCGCTATCAATGTGTGTGACAGTGGCTTCCATGAGGTCTTGAGTGACTACCTTAGCCTCCTTTTTAGCCAGGGTTTCCATGTCCTTTTGCAGTGGTATACCTGATCTAGCATTTTCTCCGATGGTGAGGGCCTCTGCTAAAACCCCTGCTTCAGGCTGCTCCTTCTGTGGCTGGGGGATGCCCAGGTACTTGGCCAGGCTGTTGATTCTGTCGTGAAACGCCCTTGCTGAGGACGGCGCCTCTTGCTCCTCTTCGTCAGTGTCTTGTTGATTCCTACTACCTGGAGCGCCTGCGGGGTCCAGTGACAGTGTTCTTCCGTCCACTGATATAGGGGTGGCCACTGGAGGCTGAGAAACTGCTGTGCCAATGGGTGTGGCCCGGTGCATTAAGGGGTGGGGCCTGTGGCTGTACTGGCACTGGTTGCGGCGGAAGCATGGGGAGATCATACCCTAAACGATACCCTTGAGAATGCCTGCATTAGGGTCAGGAATCGATCAAAAAAGCTCTCCTCACAGGCTGGTAGAATGTGCTTCTGCACCGGCCCTTGAGTCGTGTAAACATGTACAGTTGCTGTCTACCCCCACTGTGTCTGTCGTGTGTGAACGAGGAGTCTGTGTAGTGTAATTGCGCTACTGTGGTCGGATAGGAGGTGCACCACATGACCTGTGGCATAGGTACCTGGGTGCCAGTCTGAAAGAAAATCTGCCTATCAGACAATTTCTTAGAATTAGAAGAAATTGCACGAACCTCTCCGATTTTGAACATCATGGCAAGATTTTAAAATCTCGCCTATCCGACTAAGACCATTTCACAAGCTTTTAAGAGAGCTAAACATACGAACAGACAAACGTGTCTAACATCGACCAAGAGAAACACAGCAGATAAAATCACCTGTGTCTCAACTTTTTCTCCGATTAGTAACTCCTTGAGAAAAATAATAATTAAGAATTGACATATCATCAAAACTCCTGATTTTGCACCCGCGACACCACACTTTGCATTTAAAAGACAACCCAATCTCAGAGACAAGCTCGTACACACGTATCCCGTCACACGGAAGCCAGCAGTCTCACAAACCACCCTTTGGTCACTTCCACCTGTAGTAGGTCACTTTAAATGTGGCTCCTGTTCTGTATGCTCCCTAACAAGAAACCTTAAAACACTCCAACTATACGAAATGCAATGGACGTTAACAGGGTTCTCCAACTGCAACACCCCATGGGCCATTTATGGCATAAAATGCCCCTGTAACTTATTATATGTGGGTAAAACGAAGCGTCCAGTAAAAGAAAGGATATGCGAGCACCGCTCGTGCATTAAAAACAAAATTGCGAACAAACCTATGGTAGCACATTTCACCCAACTAAAACACTCTTTCAATGATTTACTGTGGTTTGTAATTCAAACTATTCCAGCTCCTGTACGAGGGGGTAATAGAGATCTACTCCTCACCAAACAGGAACAAAAATGGATTTATAATCTGGACATGGTAAAATGGGGTTTAAACACCACAGTGGAGTGGTCTCTCTTCTTTTAAGGGCCTATTGCTGGAAAGGGCCCCCACCCTTTCACATTAACACACATCTCTCATATGGACCCATACGAGAACTTAAAAGAACAACTATTAACCACATAAGTACTGTCCACAGACACTATGGCACCAACACGCGCCTTGTTCCACACAACTCCTTGTTGTTCGGTCAAAAACCTGTGCTAGGGTGGCGAAAATCTGCTTGGCACACTTTAAATGGAATAGGCTGAATACTCAAGCCTTTCCTAATTTGGATGAAAGTGAATATTCTCTCCTTATGGGGTTCTACCTGTTTCCTCATTTTTATGATCTTCTTTATTAATGTACATGGTTCACCAGTAACATAAATCCCAGTTCTCCTCAAATATTAACATACGCGAGCCTTGGATCCGTATTGTTTACGGCACTCAGTGTGTGGTTTCTGTGGCCGTGCATGCCAATGCGCATGCTCCATCGGTTGATTGACATATTTTGTCCTTCCAATAAACGCGAGCAGCGTCACCGCATTTGTGATGCCGCTCAACCATATAAACATGCAGCTCCCGGTCCTCACAGCTGTTTACGTCAGTACGCAGGGTCGATCAGCTGATTAAGACGGCATCAAGTTTCTCGGCAGACCGCTACGGCGAGGATTGTTTTCGGCTTCGTAAACATCCGTGAACCAAGCTCCGGCTTACTTGGTAATACCAGGATGTGTTCCCGTTCCTGCTTCGGTAAGCAGACGCTACTATTTCACGTTTTTCGTGTAATTATGCCCAACTTCCATACGGAATTTTGGCATTTCAACTCCGCCTTTCTTTTTTCTACACTAGGATACGTTAAGACAACTAGGCTGGAGTTAACCACACTCATTCTCTCGAATATACCGACCTTTTGGATACTGGAAAGGTAAAATAATCTTTCTTGTTTGTCCGTGCGTACAATCATGTAGTGTGCACACTCCACTAAACTTTCACTTACGTCCTCTTGAACAATTGTCGTTTCTCCTCAGACCAAAAACGCCTATTTCCACTAAAGATTGTGCTCTGAGACGAATTCAACAGGAAAAATCTTTTTTCGCCAATGAGTAATCTTGACAAAAATCGCTCATGAAAATCGGTGAGCATTTTCTTTCCTTTCTTTCTGTCATCAAATAGTAATTGCAAAAATAGACCTCTTTTCTTGAGAACTCCACACTGATCAAAAAAAGCTTTTTCATTAACAGATCTCGATTGAATATCCACGTCATATCGACATCTGGTCTGTGCTGAGCTTTTGCAAAATTTGCTCGTGTGGCTTTTGCCCGCATTTTACACATAGGTGAGCCTTCCCTCCATGAACCGACAAAAAATTACTATATTTGTTGTCAAATCCAATCCCTTATCAACCTACAAGCTGGAAGGTAAAATAAATATGCCTCCAGAAATATTGCATGGTAAAATAGCATTCTCCCTTCTCATGTACCTTGGCCTCAGTCAGTGATGATGACAATGATGTGTACCGTCAGTGGTAGTTCCTCCTCTGCAACAACCCTAATGTTTTAATAATTGTTTTCATCAACCACTTTTATTAATGCATTGTCAATATATTTGTCCCATTTGCGACATGCTTATGTAAGTTTATTTTGTAGTGGGTCCCGTGTATTTTTTGTTAAAAACAATACAAAGACTAAGAAGTATTCAACACCAACAAATTATCATAGTTTTTTTTTCTCCCTTTGTCCTGAAGACGGCTACATCTGCACCAACAGACAACGTTTTTGTGCATTGCCTGATTTCTTATGGTGTTATTAGCCGAAACATATGTCGACCTCCACAAAACCAACCTAAAATATCTAACAGGTTATCTATATATGATAGAACTAGTTCAACTAAACAATGTTCTACTTCTAACTATTTGATGCTGCACATCAAGTGCTCACAAAAGTCTCTTTGTTTTTCAGCTTGTCTTGCTCTTGTCTTTCACGCACTATCCCCACTTTTGTGCCTCTGTGACTATCTAACTCTGACGATAAAGTCTCTGTTTCAGTAAGAACGTGCACCTGATTTTGTTTTTATGAATTTTTTAGATGCATTTTATTATGATTAAAAATAAAAACTTGTTTTTTCTTCAATATTAAGTGGTTGTTCTCGCTCAACTTTTGCTTTCAAAAGAGCTATGAAAAATGTTGATACTGTTGCTTGTATTCCAAAATTTAAAACCAGTTAAACTTAATTGTCATGCTCAACTCTTTTAGCACTCTTTTAGAATAAGTGCTGCAGTGGTCGCTCTCCTGGTGACTGACACACCATTCACTTGACTGTGGTTCCAAGGTCACAGGGTCACCACCTCTCTTCTTGTTGCTCTCTTTATAGGTAGCTGGGACCATTTTGTCCTGGCAGTGGTTTGCCGCCTTTGCGCCTTGGTGGATTGGTGCGCTTCTGGTCTGGCCGCCATTTCATCAGCTCCTGCTCCACATGCTTCGTTGGCTGCACTGGACCAGGGTTCGGCCTGCTTGCTTGTACACATAGACTCTGCTCCTCCCTGCACCTCAGGTATGGTCCTGGTATGCTGTTGGCCCCAGGCGATAATGCAGGTAGTGCTGTCTGTGGGCAAAGGTGCACCCTCAGGCCTAGACTTGGTATCAGAGCAGTGCCCTTCGGTATGTGCCCCGGTGCTTAAGCCTCTTGGCTCCTTGGCAACGGGACAGGGAGGATCGATAGATCCTTCGGCCGTAAGGCCGTTAGCTACCTAAGCCCGTTACCCTTCTCGCAAGTAACAGAGCCGGATTGCCCCTGCTGGTGGACTTACCCAGGAAAGAGACGCCCTTGCGGGATGCTTTAGAAAATAAAACACTTGCCTTCTTGGTTTTTCTTCTCACGTAACGCTTTAAGTGTTCTGGTAGAGTCCTGGCAAACAGCGCCCAGCACTGTGCTAGCCAATTCTTAAGGGACCGGGGAGTAAATGCGTTGCATGCCGAGCAGCCTTCCCATCCGTGGTCTTCACTGAGGCACCAGAGGCAAAGGGCGTGCGGGTCTGATGTGGAAAATGAACCGACGCAAGATGGGCACCTGCTGAAGCCTGCTGGGGCCAACATGTTAATAAAGAGGGAAAAACTTGTGGAATTGCAGATCATGAGGACTCAATCAGGAGCGCTGGTGAAGTTTGTCCACTCCCGTCAACGTGGAAAAGAGGACTGAGGGTTGAGTCAGTGGACAGGGTCAAGGGAGCACATGTTCCTGGGGCCACGCCCTGGTGCGCAACTAGATTTAAAGGGAAAGACAATTTTTCTGGTGAAAAAGTTTCTGTTCCCGTCCCTAGCGAGGGATGTCCCATACAGAATGGTGGAAAGGTGACAGGAAGTAGGAGTAATATGGTTGATTAGGTTAATTTCATTTACAAACACGAGAACATGGCAGTGTTGACACTCATGGGAAAACCGCAACGTGTTCCACTCCAAACGTGGCTTCGTCAGGCTAGTAATACAAGAAAAACATCTCCAGCATTCCATTTTTAAAAACAACTTGAGGGAAACCTGCAGCATAACTCCCAACAACATAGAGAAAGGATTGGTATGCAAAAACTGGTTACTCATGTCTCATAATCTGTGCCATATCTTGGAAGGGTATTTAATACACACATTTCGACTGGTTTCTATAGACACCAGCTATTCCCAACCATTCATTAGCAAGTCTAAATACAGTGCTTCCCAACACTTAACAATATTTCATTTATCACGCTCGAATGTGCAAAATTATGCATACAAATATTGATCTATAGTTGGCTTCATAAAAATATGAAACGAACTATATAATACCATGTTAGTACATAATGGGAAGCAAACGGTCACAGCAGCACAGTCCTGATCCTCCAACTAACAACTCTTGGTATGTGAGTTTTTGTGCTTCATTTCTAAACTCATTTAGTCACAGTTATTACATATATTTGCTAACAGTGTTGTTCGTGCAATATGAGATTGAAAATACAAGGTGCACTGTGCCAAAGCCAATACAATTAAAACAGAATAGCAATCATCTTATATTAATGCTCCAGGGGGAAAAAAGCAATGCATAAAATGCAAAAGATGAACAATCTTAAAAACATTGAATGAAATATGCGAAGCAGCTAAATTTGGTATAGTGTGCATACAGCTGCGACTGATCTCTCGAAAACTAAAATTGATTACAGAGACCAATCATGGGAATGCATATTGTGCCTTCTTTGTACCTGTGAGGCTGTGACTCCTGAAGTGCCTTCCCTCCATTGTGTAAACTGATTGGCTGCTGTTCCACCTTTATAGCAAATCTGGGCACCGGCAGGCTTTTAGCCGGCCCCCATCGAAGGCCCACTTACCCCTGTCAGCTTTCCCTGTCTGCTCACTGGGTCACTGCATGCCATTACAACAACAGCCAGCCCCTTCCTGGGGATGCCTGCTCCATCAGCTATGAAACCGGACTTCCAAGACTCTTTTAACTCTCCATATGGTTAATTTTTCCCTCCTTCTGCCTACCCTTTTGATTCCATCTCATTCACCTCCACCCTACCTTCTTCTTGTTTACAACTGGTACCCCCTTCATTCTCTCGTCTAAGCACTCAGCTATAACCGTACCTCTTTTCTTATACCTATTGGTGCTTTATTGCCTTGAAAGTCAAATTTGGGTGTGTTTAGGATAGTCAAATTTGGGTGTGTTTGGGAAAGTGAAATTTCGGTTGTTTGGGAAAGTGAAATTTTGGTGTGTTTAGGATAGTCACATTTGGGTGTGTTTGGGATAGTCAAATTTGGGTGTATTTAGGATAGTCAAATTTGGGTGTGTTTGGGAAAGTGAAATTTGGGTGTGTTTGGGAAAGTGAAATTTGGGTGTGTTTAGGATAGTCAAATTTGGGTGTGTTTAGGATAGTCAAATTTGGGTGTGTTTGGGAAAGTGAAATTTGGGTGTGTTTGGGAAAGTGAAATTCGGGTGTGTTTAGGAAAGTCAAACTTGGGTGTATTCTGCGTTTAACTTTGGCCATTGATTGTAACCTGCTAGCCCAGTGACTACTCTATACCTCTGGACTTCCCTACTCCTTCCTCTGCCTCCACTCTCTTCACACCCATGGCGCTTTCTGTTTGTCCCATCTATTCCAACTGCTTCTCTATCAACTATCCTTCCCTTCTCACTAAGTCTGGAAAGAAGAAGTTTAAAAAGGATATCTTGGTTTCCAACCGTGGTCTCCCTATCGCCCAATACCTATTCCAGCACCTCTTGCAGACAGACCCTCACAGACATACTCTTTGTTGTTCCTTCGCCGGATCGATGGACCCACCCACATGGTCTCTGTGCTCTGTCCTGCCTCCTCCTCTCCCATTAATGGTGGCACTCGCTGGGAAGTCCTCATGGCTTCTTTCGACTAATCCAGAGTCATCCTTAATGTCTACCTAAATGGCACTGTCATGGTCCAAGGCCCTCAGGCCAATCTCCTCCTCTTTGATAGGCGGTTCCCTCGCCTCATCAACTTCCTTTCATCTCCAGCTGTCCCTCCTCTAACTCCTGGGCTACCTTGCCCACTCTTCCATCCTCTTCTGCCCCTCCTCAGGCTACCTCCACAACTCTACACGGCGTACCTCTGATTTGTACCCCTCCCCGGAAGGTCTTTAAGGCTGGCAACCTTCTTCATCTTGCCACTCTCAACTCTCGCTCTGCTGTCAAACACTCCTCTGACATCTGCAACCTCCCTGAAGAACTGGACCTCGATTTCCTTGGTCTCACTAAGACATGGTTCACGGCCAGCTCTGTCACAAGCTTTGACACTCTCCTCCCTGATGGCTACAAGATCCTCTCTGTACCCAGATTCACTCGGCCTCGAGGGGGCATATCCCTGATCTTTCTTGAGTGGATTCCTGCCACTATCATTCCCACTCAGGTTTATTCCTCTTTCGAATGCCTTGTCTGCAGGCTCTCTCTCTCTCCCAGCCACTCTCTTACTGTTGCTACTCTCTACCGGCCCCCTGGTCAAATCACCTCTTTTCTCTCTGAGTGGGCTGACCTCTCTTCCTCCCTCCGGACCTCTACCACTCAACTCCTCCTCCTTGGTGACCTCAACATCCACCTCGATTCTCCCTGTCCCTCATCTTTGCTCTTTCGCGACCTCTGTGATTCCCTCTCCCTCTCTATCCTCCCCTCCGGCCCGACGCACTCTGCAGGACACACACTTGATGTCTTGATCTCCTCTGGCCTCCCCATCTCTACAGCTACCAGTCGAGTAATTGCTGGCAGCCTCTCAATCAATTGTCTAATATTATTTACACGGGAACACGCCTTCGTTTTATTCCAGTTTTCTACTCCATTCTGTTCCCGGGCATATGGAGTTCCTCTTTGTTTTCATTACGTTTACAGCCTAGGCTAGGTTTAGAGGACTTAAATTAAAAAATCTTTTTGTTTTTTGACCCAATGTATATGACGGGTCACGGCTAATTCTGACCAGAGTCATTTTCTTTCCTTTTTTTGGTACGTTTCCGCGCACTAACCCTCTCGCACTAACCCCCTTGTATATTCTACTAACTACCTTCTTTGGTTAATCTAAAAGGGCAGGCCACACCAGCATGGCCGAAAACTTTACTCTAAGTTACGATGATGACCAAATTAGAGCGAAACTCTGTAGTCCATCACTTTTTGACCCCATGGGTCTAGATCAGACGACAGCCAACTCCAATACTGCGAATGATTTACTTAAACTTAAAAAGAAAGATTTACGCACCACACTTCACGGACATTTCCTTAAGGAATACTTAAAAAAGAACATCATTCCATCTGGACTCATCGTCCGAAATGAACCTTGTGTATTCTTAGATGACCAAAAATATAAAACTAATTTTAGTTATATCGCGACAAAATGCAGCCATGCTTTAATGGTTCTCACCATTTCTACAGCTTGGCACCGTGCACCTGGCCACCCTCTGTCCCCTGGGCCCAGGTACCTGTTCACCCTGCCACCCTCCTGCATTGCCTCCAGGCCAACCCTTGCACTGGTGGACTGTATCTGTACCCATACAGTTCCCCACACCCCCATGTTCTTCTTTTTTCTGCACTTATCAGACTTACCCTGTCTGCTGCCTTAAACACAGCACTTTCTGACTGCACTACCACTGTTCACTGCCTCTACTATCTATTTATTCATTATTTATATGTTCTTCTCCTCTCCACACTTTCCACTCTCCCCCTTCCATGCACTTTTGCCCTTTCCCATGCACTTGCGCATTCTCAATGTCAAGGGGCGTAGTAAGATCGTTTTGTTCTCCCCCGTTTCCCTCCCTTACCTTGTTGCGCTCTGAAACACTTTGTGTACGAGCGCGATATAAATAAATTATCATATCATGTCATATCACATTCAAAAAATAACTCTGCAGAGTAAAATACTTCGTAAATTGGATGAAAATAAATGAAGCGCATTGTGCAGCTAATCTTAGCACCAATATTCCAGCACCAACATGATGACTTTCAAGTGGAAGCACTATTCCAGAAAAAAACCCACAGATACTGGTTCATGCATATGTTCTACATGGTACTGTCACATTGTTATATAATAATGACCTGCAAGGTGGACATAACCTGGACATCACAGGAAGGCCGGTCTTTCCACATACAAACACACCTGCACTGGACACCTTCCAGTGAATGCATTTCTTCATATTTACATTTTCTATCCTTGTTTGTTCGTTTTTCCATTTCTTCCTTTTTTCAATTATTTCAATTATTTCAATTATTTCAATGCTCATCTATACAATGGTAGTGAGGAATTCCTATATTAATGTGTATAGTGCATAATACGATCATACAGTACAACAAGCTGCCATAACAATAAAGGACATGGCACATTGTAAAGTGCATAATACATTCATACATAACATTGTCTAAGCTGTAAACAGAGGAATGAAAAAGTGCGAGGTGTATCGCATGATCATGTTCTATGTGATCTGAGCTGCAAATGAATGGTCATAACGTGCATAGTGTGAGTATCTAATATGATACACGCCTCGGATATTCCCAATGAGGGCAGATGTATGCGGTGCAGGTGGACTAAGCCTGGCAAGAAGGTGCAAAATGCAAACCGTTACACGTCTGTAATATTCACATTGAAAGCAGAAATAAAAGGTCCACGAGGACTAAGACTGGTAAAAAGGTGAAAAATGCAAACCATTACATATCACAAAGAAAGACAACATGAGAAACCAATCATAAAAATACATGCAATTCATGTGGTTGTAGATTATCGAATAAGATGATCAATTTGGATTCTAATTGTCTCAACTTCAGCTCACGATTACCTTTGCAAACGTGTTCTGGTATCAGAGCTAAACTAAGAAAGGTCAAGTTCTCAGGATCCCCCTCCATGTTTTTCAAAAAAGTGTTTAGCAAGTGTATAGGCCTCATCCTGATTTGTAATCGCGTGATAGTGATGAAGTATTTGAAGTTAGAGACTACAGATTGCTAAGCCAACATAGGTCATTTTGCATGGGCAAAGTATTAGATATACCACAAATGTAGTTAAACCGGTGATTTCATGTTCAACCTTCTATTTGATTTTGTTGGCATACTCAAAGTCTGAAGTGCAGATAACCAATCCGCAAAGCTTACATTTGCCACAACTGTAGGAACTGTTTTCCGCTTATGCTGTTTTAGCCAATTAGTGGTGCCAGCCAAAGGACTTATCATACAGGTGCCAAAATGTTTTTCATGTTGGGTGCTTTCGAAAATGAAACCTGAGGATGAGACCCAACCACATTGGCAATATCTTGGTCCAATTTAAATACAGCGCAATGTCTTTGCAAAGTTGTCCTCACATTGGCAGCCTGAGTACTGTGTTTAGTGATTCATCTAATTGGTTCACTATTCACAGCTTTTTGGTGTTGAGAGCCTTTCAGTAAATCTATTCGCCAGAAGCCTTGCACCTTGTCAAAAGCATTTGCAATGGTTTTCTTCGAGTAACCCCTAGAATTGAAATGGCCACTCATCTTTTGTGCTTCCAGAATAAAATATTTCTCTCTTAAGCAATTACGCCTGGCTCTTATAAACTCACCAAACGGTATGCTTTTGATAAGCAATGGCGGATGGAAGCTCTTCGCATGTAAAATGGTATTAACATTGGTATGCTTCCGATACAAATAGCTGACCAATTTGCCATCCATTATTTAAAATCATACATCTAAAAATGCAATGTTTTGAGAATACCGGACATCAGTGTACCTTAGCCACACTAAAACATCATCTAAGTACACATCAATTTCCGGTGACCATGCTATACATAAGAGATACAGTTTGGTTTAGGTGGTGGCAACACAAGAACCCATGGCAGTGCCTCTTTTTGTCTATACAAATTGTCTCAAATAAAACAAAATATTCAAACAAAATGTTAAAAGATCAATCAATATTTCATTTTTTGTTTAAAACGAATGGACCTTTGTTGTAAGAAAAATTCACATGCCTGAACACAAGCTTCATGATTAATGGTTGTGTATAGGGAAACTACGTTTAGAAATACCAAACTGCAATAAGATTCCCAATTAAAACCATCAAGCCTTTTAAATAGGTCAGAACTATCCCTTATATAAAAGTTCAGATCCAAGACAAATGGTTGTAATAGATTGTCAAGGTATTTGGACGCCACCTCCAAAAGGGAACCCATGTAAGGAACAATTGTACCTCCCGGAGGAACTTTAAGACTCTTATGCACCTTTGGGAGCAGATACAAAATGGGAGTGATAGGATAATCACATCGTAGGAACATAATCTCATCTAATAAACCTTGTCTCAAATCTAATTTGAGATTACAAGAGTTGTGAGCCTTTAATAGTGTATCTGAAGTGATCAGCTCATAACAGGCATCATTTCCTGGTTGCCTGAGAGCTTCTTGTAAACATAAATATCTTTGTCACACCTCGATCCCGCCCCCTTGTCAGCAGGCCTGAGAACTATACTTTCATCACTTTGGAGACTTTTGAGAGCTAAGGTTCTGTGGGTGGCTCAGATTTAGTTTAGATGGTCCTAGTGTGGAAAGTTCTTTGAAATCAGAAAGAACTAATTCTTCAAAGACATGAGACTATGAGCAAACAAAGGACACCATTTGAATTTTACTCGCATATCTACATTGATGGTGAGGTCAGTTGGAATGTCAAAGTGCAAGGAAATTTTGATGCCCATAAGATTATCATTCCAAATCGTATAACCCTTCAATGCTTCTAGACACACCAAAGATGAGACATCATTGACACTCAAGGGATTCATTTCCTGAGTGTCTCTATTATCATTTGATGAATTTGTGGTAGCTTTGGTATCGTAATATTTGGTGAGCTTTAACTTTCGAATGAATTTAAACAGATCAATACATGCATCAATATAGTTACAGGTACTCCCCCTCCCTCTTTTTCCTCTTCCAGAGCGTGTGGGTCGATAATTTGCTGTACTTGTTCCTCGATCCTTGAAATCTCCTTGTGTGTCTTCTTCTCTTCTGAATTCTTCCAAAACATTAATTTTGGTACTTGTGCTTGCCGCCTGGTCTGACAAATCTATTTTAGAATTTTAGATTCTGCAGGGACTTCACTGCTTGATCATTGATTGGTTGATAAAATATTCTAGCGAAAGTGTAGATACGTCCAGAGTCAATCGATTTTGTCTCACTAGAATTTAATTTGCTTTTTGAGGCATATTACACCCTCATATCTCTCAAGATGATTTTCGTCCATTTGAGGCATTCTTTTCTTACACTCATCACCATCTGGGGTTCTAAAAAGCTCTTCTTCCAAGCTCTCAATGTTCTAAATTATTTTTATTCTGTCCAATTTGGCAAATTTGATTAGTATTTGCATCACTTTAAAGGAGCATAGGTTGGTGTGTTCAGCCCATTCTGTAATTAACAATGGATCAATTTCTTCATATGTGGGTATGGTGAGTATTCAAAGACCTCTGGGGATCCGCTTCACCTGTAGATACATTTGTAGCATCATCTCCTTCCACCACTTGCTTATTTCTTTCTTTTGTAGTTTCTCCAGATTGTCCATCCTTTGCTGTATGGTCAGTACATATGTGAACGAGCGATCTGCTAGTCGCTTAACGTGGAATGCTGGCCAAACTTTCAGTCTTAATCTTTGGGAACCCCATATTGTGATGGATTTTTAACATGTTTTGACAAGCACTGATAAAGGTATTTTGCCAAGCATGCAAACTCTGCTTCGTGGGTGAAACCTATTCTTCAGAGAGTGCAACTCGTCTCGTTGTTGCGTTTGTAGCAGATTTTGGACATATATATGGCTTTATCAGGTCATAAAAACAGACGGACTCCATAGGAATCCATTGATTTTACACCTGCATAAAATTCTCATGCTGGCGTTAAACCATGCTGTCATTCTAAGATCCCCTTTGCGCAGCCAATTAGTAGATTGATGGCATCACAGTTCACATCACAGCATATACATCATGGGAACTACCCATCAGAGCAAAGAATTCCCTTGGTCTATTTCAAGACAAATGACAAACATATTGTATAGATGTATGTGTAATGCATGCTAAAAGAAGTGTAATATACCGGTGGGCCCATTAGGAGGATAAACTGGCCACTTGGCAATGGCCCTCTGGCTACTTTGGGTGGCCAGGCAACAAGGTCATCACTGATGTCCTGGGTAGTGTGGCCATTAGTCAAGGCCAATGGCCCATGGTCCCTGTGAGGCTAGGGAGGTGAGCCTGCTCTGCAACTGTACAGCCCATTTTCATCTGTTAGTACCAGACTCCTATCATATAAAATGGCACAACACAGTCAGTCAAAGAGGGGGTGGGGTGACCATTTTGACTAAATCCTCCTTAGAAGTTAGCAATTTTCACTCTCCTGATTGGGACGCCACATTCCAGATTTTAGCCTGTACTTACTATCCATCCCCTAATGAAGCCCACCATTTATTACTCTGCTACAGACCCCCTTGCTCGGCCGTGCCATTTAGATGCTTACCTGGGACTAGAGGTAAAACCGCATGGCAATCTGATTATTCTGGGTGATTTAAATATCTGGTGTAACATTCCGTAAGACGCTGACTAAACCAACATAAAACCTGTCATCTCACTTATTGCTGAGAAAGACCGGCCCACAGTAGTAGGAATACTTACCAATGCCAGGCTGGATTACTGTTATGCCCTTTTTATGGGGGCGCAAAGATTTCAAATTAAAAGACAACAGGACGCTCAGAACTCGCCATTAGACTTATTTTCTCATTACCAAGAAGACCAGCTATTTCTCAATACCGAAGGAAACTTCACGGTCTCCCGGTTCATCAGAGAGTCCTGTTTAAGGTGCTCGGCCGTGCCATTTAGATGCTTACCTGGGACTAGAGGTAAAACAGCATGCAATCTGATTATTCTGGGTGATTTAAATATCTGGTGTAACATTCTGTAAGACGCTGACTGTAGAAATCTATTAGATGTTCTACTGACCCACGATCTTCATCTTCTTTCAAATGTACCTACTCATACGAGGGGCACTGTTTGGACCCTGTGATATAACGGGGCTTGAGCCTAGGTAAACTTGCATTAACCCTTGTGTGTTGGTCCGATCATTTTTTGGTAAGCTTCCAATTATCGAGCCTATCTCAATCTCAATCACAAAATACTGTTATTAAGGAGCAACTGCTTCATCGAAAAAGGGACCTTGATTGTATCTCTAATTCTGACCTTTAACAGGATCTAGCCCATATGTAATCTGTTATGGATTGTACTGAATACTATCTTAATTTGATGACATGTCTGTAAAGCAATTACAATCGCATTGCCCCGTTAAAAAGGATTAAAGAAAACAAAAGGAATAATAACCAGTGGTACATCGAAAATTTGAATAACCTGAAATGACAATGTAGAAAAAAGAAAAATGTGGCTGAAATCTAGAGACGAAGCTAACCGTTTGGCAGCAAAAATTAGCCTTGGTGATTTACAAATGAGAAATGATGCTTGCCAAATACTATTGGATTGCAAAAACAAATTGATTGAGCAGAAAATATGCCGAAAGCATTGTTTCTTGCAACTAAAAGTTTCTCTACTCCTGATAATATCAACTCAAGTCTGCCAGCATCACTCACTATGGCAAATGAGCTTAATTATTTTTTTCAAGAAAAAATCAATATTATTAGAAATAATATGAATGTTTGTCCTTTTGACACTGAAGCCAGCCCAAGTATACCCAATCTTCTACATCTACCCAGGCCATGCCCTAAATTAATTTTCTCTCCTGTTGGGACTGATGAAATCATTGATCTTTAAGGGAAACTTAAACCTACCAACTTAGGCTTTGATCCGATCCCAGCATACCTGGCCAAACAGCATGCTACAGCACTTAGCGCATCAATACAAACTATGGTCAATGCCTCACTACTCCAGGGTTGAGTTCCCCAAGAGCTACACAAATCATTTTTTACACCATTGCTAAAAAAAAAACTACGTTGGATCATAAAGTTCTTTCTAACTATTGTCCTGTAGCCGGCCTGTTATGGCCTGCTAAGATTCTGGAGAAAGTTGTGACAATACAATTGCAGAATTTTGTAGACAAACATGGGATTCTCGACTGTTTTCAGTCGAGTTTCAGACCAGGTCATGGCACTGAGTCAACCCTTGTGTCAGTCTAGGATGACCCGATGGGGGCCACCCGCGTAGGAAATGTCAGCATGCTTGTCATGCTGGACCTGTTGGTGGCCTTCGACACAGTTTTGAGATCCTCATCGCAAAGTTGTCCTGAGTGGCACAGGTTTCAGACCAGGCTTTAAAATTGTTTGTGTCATTTCTGACCGACCGCACTCAGCAGGTGAAAATGGGAGCCCATGTTTCCAAAATCATACCTGTGGAATGCGGGGTACCTCAAGGGTCCTCGCTCTCGCCATTGTTAATATTTACATCCAAACATTGCTTAATATATTCAATGAATTTGACCTGTCATACCATTCGTATGCAGATGATCCCCAAATCTAGGTGTGACTCAATCAATCATGGGAAGTGATCGATTTGGTTTTGTCCTGTTCTAATAGGATTAAAAGCTGAATGCTGGAGAACAAGCTCCAGCTGAATCCATCAAAAACGGAGGTCATTGTGTTGGGCCCCAAGAGACTGGTACAAAATATGGTTCAAAGCAACCCGTGCCCCCTCTCTATTTGGTGCTCCCAAAAGATATTCAGATGTAGCGAAGAACTTGGGCTGTATCTGGCAGTCAAGTATGGACTGCAATTCCCAGGTTCGTCAAACGGTGAAATCAGTATACTACCAACATAAAACCTGTCATCTCACTTATTGCTGAGAAAGACCGGCCCAAAGTAGTAGGAATACTTACCAATGCCAGGCTGGATTACTGTAATGCCCTTTTTATGGGGGCTCAAAGATTTCAAATTAAAAGACAACAGGTCGCTCAGAACTCGCCATTAGACTTATTTTCTCATTACCAAGAAGACCAGCTATTTCTCAATACCGAAGGAATCTTCACGGTCTCCCGGTTCATCAGAGAGTCCTGGTTAAGGTGCTCTGCCTTGTATTTAAGTGTATTCACAGGATGGCACCTGCCTACCTGAATGCAAAAATCCAGTTGTACTGCCCACAACGATATCTGCGTTCTACAGACCAGCAGCTCTTGTGGGTCCCATCAGTCAGAACAACTGCATGGGGTGAGAGGTGGTTCTCTGCCTTTGACCCTCAAGCCTGGAACGCTCTCCCCTTGGACCTTCGATGCATTGATTCCCTGACTGTTTTTAGGAAACAATTAAAAACTCATCTCTTTGTATACTTTTCTTCACTCACCGCGTCATTCTTTGAGTTGGTGCAATGCAGTTTCAATTAATTAGTTTCACATCTGCGCCTAGATGCATTTTATGCCTGTTCCCTCTAGGGTATGTGCATTATAAATAACCAAATCAAATCAAGTCAAATCAGGCAATACCCTCCCTTGGGGTAGGGGCAAGTGGGACCTCACCGGGAGAGATTCCACTTAGGGGGCAAGGACTCCCATTCCCAGGAGGAACTCCTGCCAGTTGGACATACCACGGCCTACATGGGATGTTTTAAAACACAAGAAAATATGAACTGTCAATATTGGGATGGATGAAGAAACTCCTAATGTACATTATTATCCTGTGAGAAAAGGTTTTTTCCCTTTAAATCCAGGCACCCACTTTACTGGGACGAGTATGTTGAAAAGCGTGCATCTAAACAGGGAGGAGAGAGAAACGGAATGAGAGAGGATCATAGATGCAGGCTGTGGGATGCCCCAAGCAGCACAACACTGGACTAGAACGAAAATCAGGAAATCCGTGATTTTCAAACTCACTTGCAACTACTACACAGGACACCAAAGCCACCACAGTCCAGAGACCCAAGAAGCTGACAGGGTGGAAACTCAAGCCCAAGAAGAGCTGGTGGCGAAACCACAGAGACAAATCTGTGGTGGATCGTCGGTCTGAAGAACATCACAAGACTGGCAACAGAGGACCACAATGTGTTCATGAGTGCAGCGAGCACGGGGGCACAGAGAGGAGAGAGACTGAAGACTCAAACACTGGGGAGAAGACGGCTTCCGCGATACAGAGAGAGAGAGTGAAAAAGAGAGACCCTGAGACCGAAAGCCTCTGACAACATTCTCCTTCAAGAAATAAGGTAACTGGAAGAACGGGAAGCGCAGGAAAATTTAAGAGGATCAGTATATCGCACAGCTAACTCATCATAATAGAAGATATGAAACAGAGTTAACATGGAAAACAAATAGATACGAAGATTGCAAACTAAGAGAAAAGGTTGATAAGAAGCTGGATAAAAGGAAATAGAAGCAGTGGGACACAATACCCTGGGAAAGGGGGAAAACAAAGTGCTGTCCTGCACAAGAACAATATAGTATTAAAGAGAGTGAAAGCCAGGGCTATGAGCCGACAGACATAAACCAGATACAAACCCCATCAATCCAGGACAAGTGGAATTGTTATAACCTAAAAGTAAAAGCCCAGGAAAAACATATTCCCTCACGAGAAGGGCACAACTGTGTCCATAAATCATCTAATAGAGAGCCAAAAGGGATTCAAAGTGAAGAGAGAAAGTGCGACATCCCACTTGGGGAATTAAAAAAGAAATTAATACAAGAAGTCACAGGAGACTGTTTGAAGATTGCATATTAAAGACTGGTACTAGCATTACCTTGAGGGCAAGGGAGTCATTCTCCTGACCCAAGTTAGTTTTCTCTTAGAGGTAGGGTCAGTTAGGGTAGTTTTGGACAGTTGACCTGTTTCCTTGGACATTCATGATTGACAAATGAACACCTTAGTTAGTAATATAGGCTGGGACCACCCATAGTTATAAGGAAAGTTACGCCTTCTACCTTTAGTTTAATAAACAAGAGTATATAATGTCCTCTGAGAATCGGTGACTGTCCATTTTCTGACTAACCACAGGGGGTACAATGGTCACTGGGTCTGGCCACAGGCCCACAGGCTACTTTGGACAGCTGGGAAGGGCTTGGAGCATTTGATCAGTGTGGCTAGGGCTACAGGCCATGGCCAGTAGCGCAGAGACATACTATGTGGGTTGAGTGTCCACTGGTTATGCCAAGTTGCTATTTTGGGTTGCATGGCAGTGCATGGGGCATGACCAATGGCAATGTGGCAACATGGCATGGCTCTCATCAGTGTGTTCTAGTTTACAGTGATGTCACTGATGAAGTAATAAGTAATATTATTAGTGTGCTCATGGCCTGCACAATGGGGATAAGAGGGCACAGAGTTACAGTGGAGTAACTTCAAACATTTGTCAAATTTCAAGGGTTTTGTTGTATCAAACCATCTCCTTAACATCACTTCAACTAAAGATTTTTCACTTATTACGTTGCTCTACTAAAACACCTATGAAACTAAAAACATATCCTCTTCACTGAAAAAAAAACGATACTACAGGAACCTTCTGGATACACTGCCCTACTAAAAACCTATGAAATTAACCAACAAAAAAAATTGTTAAAGGGACGTTATGGTTAAGTTGTGCTACTAAAAAACCTATGACATTCAATAAAAAACCTTGCTACAGGGATGTTATGGTTACAGGAAAAACCGAAAACCCCCATAAATTTGCCAGTTATGGTAAGGTACGCAGCCATAACTCACGCTACCACTGTGCACTGCAAGGACTAACACCCATGACCTCAAAGATGACATCGCAAATGCCATTGATGACATCACTGATGCCATCACATGTCTGGCTCACTCTTTTTTTGTTCACTGACATATGACAGGCAGGAAGTGAACATTCAAAAGGTACTACATTTGTAGACCTTACCCTTCTCATATCTCCTTACAATCTTTTCCTAAGGGTTCAGTCACATCATGTGATACATGCACATAGGGGAAGAAGCAGACCTGAAACACAGCAATCATTTCTGTGCATGAAGATAATCAGTTAGGTTAAGAAGACTTTCTGGTAATACTGCTGCTTTTTTGCTTAGTTTACTTTCCCGGTATATGGGCATATTTGTTTGCGTTGTGGTCTCTTTATGGTTTGTGTGTAGTAGTACAAATCTGTAGTTCGTGAGGGGGTATTAGCTACTTACTACATGTTTCATAGTATGCGAAAATCTGAAAATAAAGCATTCATCATTATACTATGTAGCATGGCAAAAATGTGAATATTGGACCTCTATGGTGCATGCTGCAGACAATGCCTATGTTTCTGCAGGAGGTGGTTGCTATACTTGAAAGAAGTCTGTAGTGCCATGGTGTTTATAGCAATGGATTATGTGCTGAAATATGTATCTCATGATAGTTCTCCAAATGACCTCGGATAGTTTTGTGGCAACATTATATTGACAATCCCCTGTGGAGGCTTGTTATTAAAACTAAAGGCACATGTGATGGCATCAGTGATGTCATCAATGACATTTGTTATGCAATCTTTGAGGTCATGGGTGTTGGACCTTGCAGTGCACAGTGGTAATGCGAGTTATAGTTGCATACCTTACCATAACTAGCACATTTCTGGTGTTTTCTAGTTTTACCTGTAACCATAACGTCCCTGTAGCAACGTTTTTCCATTGAATGTCATAGGTTTTTTAGTAGCACAACCTAACCACAACGTCCCTTTAACAATGTTTTTAGTTGGTTAATTTCATATGTTTTTAGTAGGGCAGTGTATCCAGAAGGTTCCTGTAGCATAGTTTTTTCAATGAAGAGGATATGTTTTTAGTAGCGCAACGTAACCATAACATCCTGTTAGCACTGTAACCAGAAGGTTGCTTTAGTATAGTGTTTTCAGTGAAGCTGAAAGGTTTGTGGTAGAGCAACTGAACCATAATGTGCCGTTAACAACATTTGTGCATGGAATCCTTAGCTGCCCTCATGACGAACTTGGTGAAAGGGCAAATTCCCCTGTGTATGTATCCATTTGTGCAGCCCCTTCCCTTTGCTAACAGTGTCTGTGTATCTTAGAAATTGAAGGCGTACATGTTAAATGTTGGGGAGTGTGTGAGTGATTTTTCTTTTTCTGTTAACAATGCATGGTGAGTCTGTGGCGCACAGTACTTTATCAGATGGCTGCATGGGAGTAATATGGAGGTTTCCTAGGGAGACCGCACCTGGCTGGCCTATGTGCAATCACAATGCAAGTTTCCGTAGGACTCCAGTACTGGCTGAATCTTCCAATGCACGTTTCAATAGTTGTGGGAGTGCACGTCTGTCTGTTGCACAGCTATTCACATGCGTAGGGCATCCTCTGTGTGCTGGTAACTCTGCCCCTGTTGCCAGGCCTACGGATTCATACAGTAGGCAACGGCATTTCAAGCAGTTATGGTGACTGTGTGGGTTGCTGTGCAGACCTACCAATATATGGCTGCAGCTTGTCTGTCTCTATCAGGCCCACTGGAAAACAAGGAATAGCAAACTCCAATGTACAGTGGGCGTGTTAAATGTCGCATTAATTTGATTGATGTGCTGCTTGCCTTTCCATGACCTGTGAAACAGACACACTGTCTCTGCAGTGAGCACTTTGACGGAAAGTGTGAAGGGTTTGCCAGCGGGACGAACAGTTGGAGTAAACATTTAATTACAGGTGTAACAGTCTGCAGTGGGTCTCCAAAATGGCAAAGCTGGTGCACCTTGGTCACTCACATACAAGTGCATGTAAAGAGAAGTAAACAAACAGCACATTCTTCGGAGCGCAAAAAAATATCAGTGGTGGTTAGAAAAGTAGTTAGTTAGCCGCATGAGTCTTGCTGAATACTTCTCTTCCTGCTCCATGTAATGAAGCTGCATTTCACCTTGTTGTAAGCATTCTTTTATTTCAGAATGTATTCATGTCTGTGAATGCTGGTCCTATGGCAAATGGCGTAACACATGGGTGCACAACATACGGCCCGCGGGCCAGTTGCGGCCCGCCATGCCCTTTTGACCGGCCCGCGAGGCACAAAGACTTTCCTAATGGAGGGCGGCCCGCGGCCCGCCCTCCATTAGGAAAGTCTTTGTTGTCTTCCGGGCCGGTGAAAACACTGGCCCTCATTGGCTCAGCACACACATGCATCACGTCGCTCCTACGAGCCACTTAATGCGTGTGTGCTGCACCAATGGAGGGCCAGCACTACGGCTGGCGTGGCCCATAAGGCTTGATGCCGGAAGGCATTTCAGCCTTGGACCATGCCACCCGTAGTGCGATTCCAGCGACTTCCAGCTTACCTGCCTGCCTGCCTTCCAGCACGTCTCCGGTAAGTGGTCTGTTTGTGTTTGTGTGTCGGGTTTGTTTTGCTTTATGTTTGTGTGTATGAATGTTTGTGTTTGAATGTATTTTGTGTATATTTTGAGATGCAGGGGTGGGGGGGTGTGTCGGATGTGTATGAATGTTTGTGTTTGAATGTATTTTGAGTGTATGTTGAGATGCGGGGGTGGGGGGGGGTGTCGGATGTCTATGAATGTTTGTGTTTGAATGTATTTTGAGTGTATGTTGAGATGCGGGGGTGAGGGGGTGTGTCGGATGTGTATGAATGCTTGTGTTTGAATGTATTTTGAGTGCATGTTGAGATGCGGGGGTGGGGGGGTGTGTCGGATGTGTATGAATGTTTGTGTTTGAATGTATTTTGAGTGTATGTTGAGATGCGGGGGTGAGGGGGTGTGTCGGATGTGTATGAATGCTTGTGTTTGAATGTATTTTGAGTGCATGTTGAGATGCGGGGGTGGGGGGGTGTGTCGGATGTGTATGAATGTTTGTGTTTGAATGTATTTTGAGTGCATGTTGAGATGCGGGGGTGAGGGGGTGTGTCGGATGTGTATGAATGCTTGTGTTTGAATGTATCTTGAGTGTATGTTGAGATGCGGGGGTGGGGGGGGTGTCGGATGTGTATGAATGTTTGTGTTTGAATGTATGTTGAGATGCGGGGGTGGGGGGGTGTGTCGGATGTGTATGAATGTTTGTGTTTGAATGTATTTTGAGTGTATGTTGAGATGCGGGGGTGGGGGGGTGTGTCGGATGTGTATGAATGTTTGTGTTTGAATGTATTTTGAGTATGTTGAGATGCGGGGGTGGGGGGGTGTGTCGGATGTGTATGAATGTTTGTATTTGAATGTATTTTGAGTGTATGTTGAGATGCGGGGGTCGGGGGTGTCGGATGTGTATGAATGTTTTGATTTGAATGTTTTTTGTGTGCTGAGTTGGGGGGTGGGGGTTCGGGTCTGTATGGGTGCATGCTTGAGTGTGTGTGTGCTCAGTTGGGGGTGGGGGTTTGGAGTTGGGGGGGTGGGGGTTGGGGTCTGTATGGGTGCATGTTTGTGTGTGTGCTGAGTTGGGGGGTGGGGGTTCGGGTCTGTATGGGTGCTTGTTTGAGAGTTTGCTGATTGGGGGGGTGGGGGGTTTGGGTCTGTATGGGTGCATGTTTGTGTGTGTTGAGTTGTGGGGGTGGGGGGTTCGGGTCTGTATGGGTGCATGCTTGAGTGTGTGTGTGCTGAGTTGGGGGTGGGGGTTTGGAGTTGGGGGGTGGGGGGTTCGGGTCTGTATGGGTGCATGTTTGTGTGTGTGCTGAGTTGGGGTGGGGGTTCGGGTCTGTATGGGTGCATGTTTGTGTGTGTGTTGATTTGGGGGGTGGGGGGTTCGGGTCTGTATGGGTGCATGTTTGTGTGTTGATTTGGGGGGTGGGGGGTTCAGGTCTGTGTGGGTGCATGCTTGAGTGTGTTTGGGGCATAGTGTTTGGTTGGGGGTGAGGGGGCCATGGGGCATAGTGTTTGGTTGGGGGTTAGGGGGGGCCATGGGGCATAGTGTTTGGTTGGGGGTGAGGGGGCCATGGGGCATAGTGTTTGGTTGGGGGTGAGGGACAGGGGGCATAGTGTTTGCTTGGGGGGTGAGGGACAGGGGGCATAGTGTTTGGTTGGGGTGGGGGCCATGGGGCATAGTGTTTGGTTGGGGTGGGAGCCATGGGGCATAGTGTTTGGTTGGGGGTGAGGGGCCCATGGGGCATAGTGTTTGGTTGGGGGTGAAGGGGCCATGGGGCATAGTGTTTGGTTGGGGGTGAGGGGGCCATGGGGCATAGTGTTTGGTTGGGGATGGGAGCCATGGGGCATAGTGTTTGGGTGGGGTGGGAGCCATGGGGCATAGTGTTTGGTTGGGGGTGAGGGGGCCATGGGGCATAGTGTTTGTTTGGGGTTGGGAGCCATGGGGCATAGTGTTTGGTTGGCGGTGAGGGACGGGGGCATAGTGTTTGGTTGGGGGTGGGGGCCATGGGGCATATTGTTTGGTTGGGGGTGAGGGGACCATGGGGCATAGTGTTTGGTTGGGGATGGGAGCCATGGGGCATAGTGTTTGGGTGGGGTGGGAGCCATGGGGCATAGTGTTTGGTTGGGGGTGGGGGCCATGGGGCATAGTGTTTGGTTGGGGGTTAGGGGGGTGAGGGGGCCATGGGGCATAGTGTTTGGTTGGGGGTGAGGGGGCCATGGGGCATAGTGTTTGGTTGGGGGGTGAGTGTCAGGGGGCATAGTGTTTGGTTGGGGGCCATGGGGCATAGTGTTTGGTTGGGGGTGAGTGGCCCATGGGGCATAGTGTTTGGTTGGGGGTGAAGGGGCCATGGGGCATAGTGTTTGGTTGGGGGTTATGGGGCCATGGGGCATAGTGTTTGGTTGGGGATGGGAGCCATGGGGCATAGTGTTTGGTTGGGGGTGAGGGGACCATGGGGCATAGTGTTTGGTTGGGGATGGGAGCCATGGGGCATAGTGTTGCACTCCAAGAGTTAACTCAATAATAAAGCTAAAACAGGCACAGTTAGGAGATGTACATCCTTTGCTTTTTTGAGGAAACCTGACTCAACGAAAGCCATACTCCTCTTGGGTAACCCAAACAGCAAACTATAGCAGTCCAAAATAACGGAATGTCCAATCAAGGGTCAATAAAATATATATAATTTAATTAAACAGACGATATACAATAACTAAATCGAAATAAATGATAGCAATGGAAAATGTGTAGTACAAAATATAAGTTTGAAATGCAATAAAAATCGTTACCCCTCAAAAACATATCTTTTTCCATGTGTTTAATACAAATTGGGGGTTGAAAAAGCCTCCTGACATGTCCCGCCTACCGCCCCGCCCACTTTTACTTTTCGGCCCACTATAGCCCTCATGTAAGGTACTTTCGGCCCTCTGTCAAAATCAGTTGTGCACCCCTGGCGTAACATGACGTGACTGTACTGCATGTGACGAGAACTGAACTCGAAGCACAAGGCACCAGTGGGCAGGGTACTGCCCTTCCAACAGTGCACAAGGATAATTTCATGTAGAGCATTCTGCACAGCTGCTCAGGCCAGCAAAAGGAACAGTCGTGTACAGCAGCGGATCCTTAAAACATCCTTGCACACTATAGGCTGCGCTGCAGACCCTTACCTGGCAAAGGGCATTGTATTGTGCATGTACTGCGACGCACGACTCTACAAAGGGAAAGTACTTGGAAGTGATTGGGAAGGGTCGGTCTGGGAGCATGACAATGACTGACGGCTATTTAAGTGATATTATCCCTGTAGGTGGTGCTCCTTCCGTACCGGTCCTTGCCTTCCTTTCCTTCTGTGTGGTGTGTTACAAGATCAAAATAAATGGGAAGAAACTGGAAGAGGAAAAAAGTTCAATGAAAACAGCTGCTTTCAGAGTTGGGAAGGCACAAATAGACGTCTTCACAATGTACCGCACTTTCTCCATTCCCGGACAAAATGAAAAGTAACGTAGCCACATTCGTGTCTGCGTAATGCTATAAAAATGTATGCATTAGATCAGAAACATACGCACAACCTAGGCAAATGGCTCCTTCATCGCAAACAGTATGGAAACTCCGGTAACATATTGTGCACTTTTCCCTCCACAATGAAGAAGAATAATGGCGGCATAATTGCGCGTCACCAAAGTCTCATAAACACAAACCAAAAGCAGTCACTGCATTGCAGGTACTCCACACCAGTTAAAATCCACATAGTAGAATCCAAAATGAGCAACCAATGCACAGTGTGTTCCATTCACTTTCATTCAATGTATTCCAAACTCCCCCAAAAATCGTACATTGTGGCGCGTGACGCACACAGCTATAACTGCAACTTCCGAATTTGTATAGACAAATACAGTGTGTATCACAATTTGTGCGTAAAAGCCACATGCAGAAACCTTATTCAGCAATGCCGTAGCGCACACAGGGCCATTACTATGGCTGTCATCTGCAAAAGGGCCGGATGTAGCACGTGCAACCTTGTATCTATTGCGATGTCCACTGACTTATCGTGCTGTGCACGCGGGAGTGGGGTAATACATGTCAACCATGGTAGGGCATTTAGTTTGCAGTGGTGGCTCTCAAAAAAGCCATTTTGTATTTTTATTAAAAAGCTGTTTCCATAGAAACAATTTTTTTCCCCGGTTTTTATAAGTGTTTTTGTTTGTTGTACTTCGCCTCACATTCTTACAATAGCGTCTTCAGTGCAGCCTGTTTACTTTACTTTAATTGACTTATAATCGCAACAATAGACCCATGAGCATGATGACACAGACATGAGAAACACAACAAGAAACACAAAGGTGATAGCAGTCTGAAGGGGGTCATGAGCTGAAGTGGGAAACTTTAAACAAACAGCCAGATTTTAGGCTTTCTTTTGAATGGCTCAATTTTAGTTTCTAGCCTGAGATCCAGTGACAGGCGGTTCCATGCTGCCCGTGCAGCAATGGCAAAGGCTCCTTTTTCAGCCTTCCTGGATATACTTCTTGGAATCATAAGCATTTTAGTCTCCTGCGATCTAAGCGACTGAGGAGTACTCTTGAGCATAATGAGTTTGTTCAAGTATAGGGGCATAATGCCCAAAAGGCTGTTAAAGGTGATGAGAAGTAGGCGATAATGGATTCTTGCCTCTACAAGGAGCCAATACAGAGCTCTTCTAGCTGGCGTGACGTGATCACGTCTAGCAAGACCTACAACCACCCTTACTGCTCCATTTTGGATAACTTGAAGTCAGTTTATTTCGGTTTTACTGATGCCAATCAGCAGACTACAGCAGTAGTCCATTTTGGCTCCCATTATAGCTCTGGCCAAAGTTTCTGCATTAGTCTGGGAGACCATGGGTCGAAGATGTGCGAAGAGTTTTAGGCAATAGGCCGCTCCAGACACCACACTTCCCACATGAGCTTTCATAGAAAGGTGTTGATCCAGGATCAGCCCTAAAGAGTTAACCTTCTTAAGGGTATCAATCTTGACTTCACCAAGCTAAAAGTTACTGTACCTAGGGTCTAACTTAGAAATCCGGCTAGGAGAACCCACAATCATGAGCTTGGTTTTTGCTCTATTTAACGCAAGTCCGTTCTGCACCATCCAATTTTCAATACATGTGTAAGCTTTATTGATGCACTCTTCATCTCATATATGATCTCCAGTCAAGGGGATGATACATTGCGTATCATCCGCAAAATTGGTAAACCCAATGTTTTCTTGCTCCAGCATGGTGAAGTTTGGGACAGTAAAGATGTTGTAAAAACAGGGCGAAAGGCTTCCTCCATGCAGGACTCCTTACTCGATCGGGACAGTGGCGGCGTCGGCAATGTCTGAACAGACGCAGCTGACCCGGTTCTGAAAAAAGGAAGCTACCCACTGCGAGGCTTCTGAGGAGAATGCTGCCACTTGTTCGAGCCTGGTGACCAACAGCGTATGGTCAACCAGGTCGAATGCAGCTGAGACGACCAGCAGCATAAGCATGGTGGCCTCTCCCTTATCAATATTAGCTAGTAGCCTGGTTTTGAGTTCCAAGAGGGCTGTTTCAGTACTGTGCCCTGCACTGAACCCTGATTGTCAACAGTTTAATATGGGATAACTTTCAATGTGTTTAGCTATCTGTTTGTATGAGACCCTGTCCAATATGTTCATCCGAAAAGCTGAGTTGGTAATAAGCCTGTAATTGAGTGGATCCTCTTTGGGGAGGCCCGGTTTTTTCAATAGAGGTGTCAACCTGGAACATTTGAGAACATCGGGCACAGTGCTCTCTCTAAAGGATGCGTTCATCAACTGGAGAATTGCCTCCAGCAATATGGGGGGACATGTTTTTTTTTTTTTTTTTAACTCAAGGCAGGATGGTAAATACACATATCACAACATATTACAAGCAATGCTTTTTCAGGTTTTTGATCCCCAATCCTCATTCCCCCCACCAGGCTTCCTCTCTCCCACCTCCCTCCGGCCTCTCCACCCCTCAGGTTTGGAGGAGGAATTTTCCCTCCTGGGTTATCCAGTTCGCGCCTTAGCGTCTATGTGTCTTCCTCAGGGTTCTCTTGGTGTTTCAGGTCCATCGGGCACTGGTCGGTTCATAGGTCTAGGCGGGGAAGCGCTGGTCGTATTCCAGCACTGGGCTCCAAACATTCTGGAAGCGATGTAGCGTTCCCACCTGTGCTGCCGTCACGTTCTCCGCTATCAGGATGTCCCAGAGTTTAGACCACCATTGGGCTATGTGAGGGCCTTTTGGGGATTTCCAGGCCCTGGCCAACACCGTTTTTCCCGCCAGAAGGCAGTGTGTCAATAGCTTAGACCTGGTCCCGGAGCGCGGGTAGATCGCAGGGATCAGAGCTCCCAGCAAAACTGGTTCAGGTTCCAGGGGAATCGCTGTTCCCGTAATTTGTGTGATGGTCTCCAGGCATGTCCTCCAGAACTGTCGTATCTTTGGGCAATCCCACCACATATGGAAGAAGGAGCCTGGGTGGCCACATCCTCTCCAACAGGCGTGATCTACTTGTGGGTTCATGAGGTGAAGTCGAAGGGGCGGGTAATACCACCAGAGGAGCAGCTTGTACGCGCATTCCCTATTGGTAACGCAGGTGGAAGAGGTATGTGTTCTGGTCCATATGTCCACCCAGGTTTGGTCCTCGACCGGATGACCTAAGTCCGCCTCCCATTGAGCCATACAGCGGGTCTTTGTGGACAGGAAGTCCCTTAAGAAGCGCCTATATAGGGTGGATACCCTGCCCCGGGTTGGAAGGTCCCCCAGTGTCAGTTCCAGGGCAGTGGGCAGGCGTGTTGCTGCCTGCAGAGTTTGGGGGTGCGAGCACCAGTGGCGTAGCTGGATATAAGTAAATCTATCCCTTTCCTGGAGTTGGAACTTCTCCTTACATTGGGCGAAGGTGAGGGGTGTCCCTCCCATATATAGCTGGTCTATGGTCTCCAGCCCACCCTTTATCCAGTTCCGAAAATTGCGGGGGTCCGCTCCGGGTGAGAAGGATGGGTTATGGAAGACCGGGTAGCGTGGGCTCAGTCCTCTTGGCACTCCCTTTTGCTTTAGTGCCCAGTCCCAGGAGTTAAGGGTGTGTGTAGTTGATAGAAGTAGGTCTCCCCAGTGTGTTCTAAGGGGGGGCGGGATGTGTGGCAGAAATCGCAAGGGTAGGGGTACTTGTGATTGTTCTAGCTCTACCCATCTGGGGTGGTTTGTTATAGTTTGCCATGCCTGAATCTGTGCTAGTTGTGCTGCCACACTATAGGCCCGCAAGTCCGGAACCCCCAGGCCTCCTAGCTTGGAGCCCCCCAGCAACGTTTTGAGAGGGATTCTCGCTCTCTTACCTTTCCAGATGAATTTCAGCATTTTCCTTTGGATGTCCCTGAGGGTTGGTGTGGGAATCGCTACTGGGAGGGAGGCGCAGGCGTACAGGAACCTCGGCAGTAGGTTCATCTTGCATGCTGTGATGCGCCCCAGCAGGGAGATCTCTTGGGTCTCCCATCGTTTCAAGTCGCCTTCCAGTTCTTTTAGTAGCCGGGGGAAGTTGGCTTTGTATGTGTCTCTTGGGTTAGCCGGGATGTGGCCCCTAGGTAGGGGATGGCCTTCTTCACCCATGTCATCGGGCACATCGCAGTCAGTGGCTCCCGTTCTGCTGGGGTGAGCCCAATGCCCAAGGCCGAGGATTTGTCGAAGTTTATGGTGAAGCCTGAGACCTCACCATAGGTGGTAAGTTCTCGTATCGCCTGTTTCAATGATGATTGGGCTTCTGAGATCCAGAGTAGGACATTGTCCGCGTATAGGGCGATTTTGTGTTGCGTGGGACCATTCTGCAGCCCTTTAATTTGGTCGTTTCCCCTAATCCTGTGGGCTAAAGGCTCCATGGTGAGTGCGAAGAGTAAGGGCAACAGCGGGCAGCCCTGCCGGGTTCCGCATGACAGGGGGATCGGAGCTGAGCTGTGTCCGTTAATTCTTAGACTCGTACTTGGGCTCTTATAGTTGGCTAGAACCATCGTCTGAAAAGTTGACCCGAAGCCGAAGGCCTCTAGGGTGAGTTTCATAAAGGGCCAATCTACTCGATCAAATGCCTTGGCTGCGTCCAGAGCCACTAAGACCAGTTTTTGGGAGTTCCGGGAGGCAAGGTCCACCAGGTTCAAGGTTCTCCGTATGTTGTCACCAGCTGACCGATGAAGGATGAAGCCTGCTTGGTCGGGGTGAATGATCTTCGGGAGGACGCGGTTCAGGCGGTTTGCCAGGATTTTTGAGTATATATTTGCATCAATGTTTAAGAGAGCAATTGGTCTGTAAGAGGTTAGACTCCTTGGGTCCTTTCCTGGTTTGGGCAGGAGGATGGTGGTTGATTCCTGAATCGATGGGGTGACAGAGCCTGTTTCTCTAAAGGAGTTGAACAGGGTCACCAGATGGGGGGTCAGTTGTGGCCTGAATAGTTTATAGAACCTGGTCGAAAAGCCGTCCGGACCTGGGGCTCGTGTTTTAAGCGACTTAATGGCCTCCTCGACCTCCTCCCCTGTAATGGGCTCCTCCAATTCGTCTCTCGTTGTGTTGGCGAGACGGGGTACCGCTGCCCTCTGCAGATATTCCACCTGTTGCGGTAGGTTCCGTGTGGTTGCCTTCATGATTTGGGTCAGGGAGTCTGTCGCGAGCTGCCGTTTTTCGGGCTCCGAGTACCGTGTGACCCCCTCAGGATCACGCAGACCTGCGATCGTATTGACACGTCTCTGTTTGGCTTGTTTGGCCACCAGGAACCTGTTCGCCTTGTTGCCCTTCGCGTAGTATGATTGTTTGGCTTTTGCCATCAGTAGGGCGGTTTGTTCCGCGTAGTGGGCTTCAAGCTTTTTCCTCGCTGTTCGCATGATCCGTTGCGTTTTAGGGGACCAGCCTTTTTCCTTGTGGATTGCCTCAGCCTCTCTTAGCTCGTCCTCTAGAGCTATCCGGGTCTGGCGTCTGTTCCGGTGGTAGGCCGCTCCTTGGGCAATTAGAGAGTCTCTGATTACTGCCTTCATGGAGTCCCAGTTATTCGCTAGTGAAGTCTCCGAGGCTGGGTTTTCGTCAAAGAGGTTTTTTATTCCCGTCGCGATCTTGTCTCTCGTAGCCATGTCATTGAGAATCGGGTCATATAGGGACCATTTGCGTGGATTATTGAGGTTGGGGTCCTGAACCCGGAGTTCCAGGAACACTGGAGCGTGGTCGGACATGGCTCTTGAGCCAATGGAGACCTCTTTGACTGAGGGAAAGGTGTGCGGGGAGATCAGGAACAGGTCGATCCTTGAGAAGGTGTGGTGTACGAACGAGTAGAAAGAGTAGTCTCTTTCGTCGGGGTGAAATACCCGCCATGAGTCTATTATCTCCAAAGACCTGAACAGCCGGAGGAGGCTAAGTGCTTGGGCGAAATCGCTTAGAGTCCGGGGGTGTGACCGGTCTTTAGTGGGGTCGGGAACCCCATTGAAGTCCCCTCCAATAATTGTTTGACCCTCCACAAAGCTAGCGAGAGTCGTGCCCAAGAAGTCGTAGAAGTGTAATTGTCCAGTGTTAGGGGCATACACCGAGATGAAGGTGTATAGGTCTCCCAGCAGGAGGCATTTGACTGCTGTGTATCGGCCTTCCGGGCATGTTTTTTTTTCCAGGATTTGCGGGTTCAAGTCTTTTCTAAAGAGGATCGCCGTGCCTCCCTTTTTGCTTGGGCCGGAGGCAAAAAATTGAAGCGGGAATAATCGAGAGCAAAGCCGGATCACGTCCGCTGGCAGCAAGTGGGTCTCTTGGAGCATAGCTATCACTGCGTCTTCGTCCTGGAGCTTTAATAAGATTGCCTTTCGTTTGTTAGGGGAATTCAGTCCATTAACATTTAGGGAGAGGATTCGCAGAACTTGGTGGTCCGGTGGTGTCCCACTCTCTATCTCTTGGGTTGGGGGGGGGTTTTGAGTCGGTGGTTCAGCTGCCATGTTTGTCGTGAGATCTTGTGGTACCATCCTGCGCTTGAGGTTTTAACGCGGAACCCCAACGGGGGGCCGCAACTTTAACTGGTGGGTAGACCGACATTGTAAGTGCGGGCGTACCCTTGGCCAACGGGGCCGGTTGTCCCATCGCGTATCAAGTACTGTGGGTTTCCAAGGAACGAAAGTTGGAAAGTGTCCTTGGAGTGGGTATGAACCGTGGGTATGGTCCGCCGTCTCCGCCCTCAAGGCACATCAGACTAAGCGTTATGTGGCGGATCCGAGTTCAGAACGGGTCAGAGGAGACCAGGGAAAGATGCTGTTGAAACCTGAGGGTGCGGGGGCGCCATTGTTCATCTCTTTCTGTTGGTCCGCTGGGTTGATGACCATGGCGTACGTTTAGTTTTTGGGGAGGGAAGCGACCCAGAGTCCTCAGCTCCATCCGGGTTTGGTGTAGAGAGTTCCTGGGGCGAGGTTGGATGCATGATTCTCTCCGCATCCTCCAAGTAACTGATCCGGCGTAGGGTGCCTTTATATGTGAATTGTAGAGCCGCTGGAAACAGCCATCTATAGCGGACTTGCTGCTCCTGGAGGAACAGTGCCAGGGGTCGGAGCGCTCTTCTTTTCTGAAGGGTGAGTGGTGAGAGGTCCTGGTAAATTTGAAGTGGCGTGCTGTGAAAAGTAATTTCCTCCCCTTGGCGGCTAATCGCCGAAATCGCTTCCGTGGTCATCGTGGGCCAGGTTGTGCCTCATCGGTTCCGATCGCTGTAGGTGGCATTGGCGACTCGGATACTCGATCAGAACCACTTGAATTGGACGGCGGCGGCGGACATCCCACGGGCGGCCTCAAGGGAGCGACCACATCGATGGCGCTCCAAGCCACGCCCCCGGGGACATGTTTTAATGATGATGGCAGAAAAGGCATCACCCTTACAACTAGTTGTTTTAAGATGCTTCACCACCTCCGTCAATTCAGCCAGCGTAATAGCTGAGAATGAAAATCTAGTGGGCTTGTGGCAATCGATAATACTATCTTTCATGGGTGTGTTGGCCTTTTTCAGAATGATGTTGGCTTTAATACCCTGGAGTTTAGCGCCCATAGCGTCCTGGATTGCCTGACACCAAGCTTTATCTTTCACAACTTCATCTGTTCCGGGTGCAGGTGTCATTTCTTGCTCCTTAAGAATTTTGAAGAGCTCTCTAGTCTCCGACCTAGCTGCAGTAATACTGTCATTAAAAGAGTTCTTCTTAGCCTCCAATATGGTGGCTTTGTAAGATCTGGCCGCCTCTTGGTAGGCAGGGAGCAGGTCTGGAGAATAGTTCGCTTTCCATCTGTATTGTTGTTTGCATATTGACACTTTGAGTTTACGTAGTACAGATGTGAATCAAGGATTATTTTCTAATTTCAGTTTTCTCAATTTCTCAGGGGCTAGGCGATTGGTGATATCCACAAAGGTATCCATAAGAGCTTTGGAGAGCTCCTGGGCTGAAACTGTGACCCGATCGTTGGTCAGATGAGAGATCAGAGGAGACATTTTTTCCAGCGTAAGCAATTTAGGGTTATGACCCCTTGTAGGTAGTAAGGCTTTACTTTTATATGTAATGGAAAGGCTGAACAAATAACGAAATTATCAAAGTAATGATCTGACCACGGGCAAGGCATGGTGGTCAGATCTGTTATGGTCATAATGGTTGCTGCAAGCCAATCCAAGGTGTGTCCATGATGGTGAGACGGATAGCGATTATATTGGGTAAGGCCCAGGGCATCCAGAGCAGACTCCAGATCAGTTCCTCTGGGGTCATCCTGTTGGCCCAGCCAATAGTTAAAATCACCCATGACTATGAAGCTACAAAGGAGTTTCATGCATGCCACTAAATGATTAGATAAGGCAGTGATAAAGTCCTCGGCTTGGGATGGAGGTCTATATATTAGTAATAGATTAAGAGTAGCCTCAGCATTGATGCTAATCTTGACCTGTAAGGATTCAATACCTTCTATGATGTTAATAGTTTTTTCCCATATGGTGATCTGGGTTTTGAATATCAGCGCCACTCCATCACCTCTCCCAGAGGCCCTATCTGTTCTCAACATAGAATATCCTTCGGAACCGACAATTTAAGGGAGGGGAATGCGTCATATGTGCCCAGGTTTCAGTGAGGGCGCAGATATCAATGTCATGCTCTACTATGTGCGCTGCTATTTCCACAGAGTGTTTTAACATGGAACGGGTATTATGTAGGAGACAGGACAGGTGATGTAATGGCAAGGCTGTACGAGTGTCAACAGCTATTGCCTCCTGAACCCTGCGGTCGCCATTGTTATCCTGCTGGTCGGTCACAGAACCAGACTGTTCTAATTGAATGGAAAGAGAACCGACCTGCACGCTAAACGTGGTGGGCGGGATAGTGGGGTAATAATTAGGTGATCCCTGTTGAGGTCTTCACCTCCCCCTGCGTGTAAGCCTGGTGTGCCTATGCTAGTGCGTAAAATAGTACTATGCACACAGGGAGACACAGGGGGGAGCACAACATCACGTGGTACAGCCTCTAAGCTCTTACCATCGTTCCTCGTGGATAACGATCTGCCGGTGCACTTGCAAGCCGATAGTTTAGATCTTGCTGCCTCAATTGCCATGAGGACTTCATGCACACCCATGTCCGGCTGATATTGGAGATACGGTAGTATGAAGGGAGTGTAAAGTAGCTCCCAGCCTAGTCCATCGTCCGACACGGACTGACACAGACTGGCAAGCCCATCCGCGCTGGATAGATCTGTAGATTCGAAAACAAAATGTCATTGCCACTGGGCGACAAAGAAATGCCATTTCCATTGAGAAGGTGCACATATCGATAACCAATGTTGTTATTATCACAGGAGTACATACCAGCAGCACGCAAGAAGTTACACATGCTTCTGTTGATAAAACGCCTTCAACCTCTGGCTGAAGACAACATTCATTGGAATAGTTATAAACTGGACTTGGTGGTATACATGGGAAAAATGCGCTTCACTGCTTTCATCATCTTTTTGAGTTGACGGTACACACGTGAACAAGCCATGGAACCCAAAAGCAAGCCTCAATAGTGCACATTCTCATTCTGCAAGCAAGTGTCCGAAACTACACACATCGACACTGCACCACAAAGCCTCTTTCCACTGGATACTGGAGCAGATCTAGCACAATCGTTCACCCACTATGAAAGCTGTGCCTCTCGCCATCTCTGCCAGCCTCACTACACAGAGTAATGAAACAAAATATGGCTGCCCTTTCCTGTGACGCACACCCTGACCACCTGATTGGACAATTTCGACAGTCCCATTTCCATTGGCCAACATGGTGGCAAGCGCAGATTGTGGCACGTGCGCTCTCCATGTAACACTAGCAGTTCTGTACAACAGTCCCCTGCGTACATACCACATTCAGAAACGTTGTTGCGCAATCCCTCAGCCTCCACAGTCCTATTTCCATGGCCACCATTCTGAAAATCCCCAGATGTTGCTTTCATGCTGCGTGAGTGCATGGGGGAAAAAATGTCAACCAGGGTAAGGGCTTTCGGCTGTAGGGGTGGCTCTGAAAAGCGCTGTTGTGGTTTTTCTTAAATGTTTTTTAATTATCTGCTTCCACACAAAGAGCTTGTTTCCTCAGATTCTTACAGGAACCTTTTGAATGCATCTTGGAGATGAGCAAACAAAACACCATTACCAATGGACGACAGCGAAATGCCATTTGATAGCAAGACCTCTGCATTTGCAGAACTAATGATGTCATTGTTACAGAAAAACATGCCACAAGCACACAGAAATTCAGACATGCTTCTGTTACTCAGACACCTTCCAGCCTCTGGCTGGGTAGAACAGACAATATAAGTGGTCCATACTCTTCTTGGTGGTATGATATGATATGATATGGAATTTGTAACGCGCCTATACACAAGTGTTTCAAGTATGATAGAGAAAACCACCTGGCCAGTGGGAAAAAGCCTCTTCACTCCATTCATCAGCCTTTTGAGTCGACAGAGCAAACGTAAACAAGACACGTAACCCAAATGCAAGCCGCCATAATGCAGGACGACAACATGCGCAGTAATGGAACTGGCTAGGTCTCTGCAAAGTGCATGCATATCGGCTAAACTGAGGCCATCGACAGCGCACCACAATGTGTCCACTGCTTCCAAACCGAAATTGCCATGAAAAGTGTCTTTCCTGGGCATACTTGTGCAGATCTATCACAAAGGCATCACCCAAAGTGAACACAATGCGTTTCTCCATGTCCGGCAGCGTCACTACGCACAGTAATGAATACCAGTATTACCGCCCCTTCCTGTGACCCACACCCTCAGTACCTGATTGGATAACCCACACACTACAATTTCCATTGGCCAGAATTGTGAGAAGCGCAGATTGTGGAACTGCGCTTCCCAAAGTACCGTGAGGGCAGCACCGCAGTAAAGCATAAGCAGTCCTTCTTCCCTTTCCACAATCCTCTTCCCATCACACCCTCATTAGGTAATGTTAAGTAGTCACACATGCATCCACCAATGCCATCCAAGACGTCAGGATCTAACACTGTCAGTTCTCCACAAGACGTCATATGGACCGTTACAAATTCACCCTGCAAGTGTGCTGTTATTGGAAAGCACATCCAGTGGAAAGTTCAGTGAAACATTGCAGGATTTGTGCATGAACATTTATCCACATGAGCACTCATCACCACAAAATAAATGTAAGAAGATTTTTTTGGCAGTACATTTACAACTCTGTTATAAGTGCCTCTACGCACGATATCTGCCACTAAGCATCCATTATGTTTTGGAAAAGCATAGTGGTTTTTCCACCATCTCCTACCATGAAGTGGCACTTCAATGCTATCGGCTTGCAACATTTTCATTTAGCCATATCATACAGTATATTAGTGAAACAGGAATTCTCTTCTTTCCTTCCAACAATGCTACGAATTGTGTTTGCCACTAACCCATATCCTACATAAATCGTAAAAATATGGCACCAAAGTCACCAATGAATGTGTCTTACCAACCTAAAGGCAGTTCCCAAAAGGTCAGTGTGTGCATGGCTGTGGTTCTTTGTACGCTGCACTATTGCCACAGACTCTTTTTAAATCTGCCAGCTTCTACTCTTCACCCTCAGCAACTCATCCATAAGAGGACTGCGCGACTTGTCATTGGTCTGAAGGCCAGGGATTGTATCTCTACTGGACTGAAATGTCTGCAATAGCTCACAGTGGCTGCAAAGAATAAAATAAAAACACTGTGCATTATGCACTAGGCCTTCTGGTCCCTGGGACCTCAATACCTTACACTCTCACTTCCTAAATGTCTCCTTGCTCGAGCTGTTCCCTCATCCGCCTCCTACTCCATTAGGGTCAGTTGCTTCTGCACGCAGGCAGTTGGAGGTAGATGTCTTTCTTCTACTGGGGCCTCCCTCTGGAACAGGCTCTCTGCCTCACTGGAACTTGTGGAGAACCACCTTAGGGTCTGGAAGCACCTCAAAACCTTTCCATGCGCTTCTTCCTTTTTCCCTCCTCTCCCCTGCTCACTTCCTGCCTAAAGCTGCTTGTGCACTGGTTTCCTACCCACCCTCTAATCTGTGCCCCAGCCCACCTTCCTCCCGCCCACCTCAGTTCCACCCCTGCACTGGCTTTCTGCCAACCCCCGTACTTGGGGACTGTTTTCTGTAACTCTAACAGTCCAACCACCACTTGAGGTCTACACTTATCCTTGCACTTGCCAGCACCAGCCGTAGTGGCACTTAGTGCTATTTTTTGTTGTTCCCATGTAACTCCACTGTGCCCTCCCCCTTCCCATTCCCTCGCGCACTCTGTGTCACCTGGCCTAGTGGGATCAATGTCTCTGTGTGGCCTCTGTTCGCCTCCCTTTCCTCGTTGCGCCTTCATACACTTGTGTGTAAGCACGGTACAAATGCCACAGCATACCATATCACAGCATATCATATTATAGACACACTGCATTCATAACAACAAGATGCCTCCCAGATACCTTGAAGACTTCACAGAATGGTCTTTCCACTGTAATCCATGTACTACAAATGTTGGAAAAGGGCTCCCACAAAAGCAGCACGGAATGTATGTTAGCAACGTTAAGCAATTGCGTGCAGTGCATGCATGCAAACAGGATGCCTGCCACTTCCCTTGCACACTTTCGCCATAGCCTCCTACATTTCTCAGTACAAACAGACCTTCTGCCACATTGTTTGTGTACACACCACAACCAGCAACCACATTGTGCAATGCCTTAGCCTCCACAGAGCCAATGCCATAGCTGCCATCCTGAAAAGAGCCGGTTGTTACACGTCTAATCCTAAAAGTACAGAGGAATCCACAGAGTTACCGTGCTCGGAACAGGAGGGCGAGGGAATGGTGGGGGGGGGGTGTAAAACAGGGTGGGGGAGTGTGTCTTTAGTACTGTCTCTGAAAAGACATTTTTTTTGTCGTGTTTTTGTTATGTACGTGAGTGCATACATTATTTTTTGTGCTTTCTCTATTTTGCTGACTGCCTGTTTGCTTCTCCTCCAGACATTTCTATCGACTGAAGGTCAACGCTTCTCTTACATTTGTACAGGATTCTCTGCAACGCTTCGTGTAGAGTGGCAAGCAAAACAGCATTGCCAATGGAGGTAAAAAAATGCCATTTCCTTGGAACCACTGGAAATCTTGCTAGATATTAATGCTTTCATAGGCGGCGCAGAACATCCCAGCAATGCACATAAAGTCACACATGCTTCTGTTTATCCAACACCTCCCGACCTCAGGCTGTGGACAAAGTACACCAGCATAGTCCCATGCTCCTCTTGGTGTTATCGATGAGAAAATCACCTTGGCAGTGGGAAACATCTGCATCACTGCTGTCATCAACTTCTTTAGGTGAGCGAGCAAACGTGAGCATGACATGTACCCCAAAAGTAGTGCTACAAAAAGCACGACCACCATATCAACAGTACCGACAGAGGCCACACATGTCCAAAGGAGATCCATGCACCCGAAACCCCACACATAGACTTTGCCCCAAAAAGCCTCCACTCCTTCCAACTGAAAGTTAGTAGCACAGCCTCTTTCCACGGCATACATGTGCAGATCTTGCACACAGGTATCACCCACGATTAGCACCCTGCGTCTCGCCATCCCTGCCAAAATCACTGCATCGCGTTTTGGGTTAAAATGTTACCGCCGCTTCCTGTGAACCATGCCTTCCACACCTCACTGGATAATCCCCACCGTTCCATTTGCAAGGCCACTGTGCTCAGAAGGGCAGATTGTACCACGTGCCTCTTCCCAGCTACAACGAGGGTCGCACACCAGAAAAGCAGCCACAGTCCCTCTTCTGTTTCCACTATTACATTTGCAACACTCTTTCATTAGATAGCATGCAATAGGCACACAAACATGTAGCTATCACATGCAAGACCACTGCATTGAACAGTAGCATTTCTGTTCAGCACTCCAGACGTACCGTTACGCACGCACACTACACGTGCACTTAGTGATGCTGACGAGTTCTTCTCATGCGCAATGTGTTAAGGCACTTCTTCAAGCAAGTGTCCTGTACGGGGCAACCCATAGGAAACAGAAATATTAAGAAGCTGGTCCCTAATGTACAACATGTTCACTGACTTACACCATGTGCTAGTGAACCCATATTACCTCTGTTTGATTTTACCACCAAGTGTAAAATGTTCTCAACAACCACTCGTCAAATGTCACCATACTCGGAGAGATGCAGAGTTAACCCTGTATGGCGGCTTTATGTGGTGCTGGGTGTGCCCAAGGCCTACTCTCTTGTGTGCATGGCGAACGGCCTATGGCCTTTGGCCACGTACCCAAAAGTGTACGCCTTGCCCAGACCCCGCATAACATATTGGCGCCAGGAATGGGAACATTTGCAGCGTGCTGCAATACACAAATGTACGATACGATGGGTGGTATAAAGGGCAACCCATACCAAAGGCAAATTGCAACATGTGGCAACCTACTGTGCAATAGGTGCAATAATGTACACCATATGGTACTGTATGCATATCAGTTTACTTGTGCTCCTCTACCACATTTACAATTTCCTGCCCCACCATTTTTTATACGTCACCTCCCGTTGAGACACGCATACTTTAAACTGCATGCCTGCATTATTGTGCTCTGGCTACGGTGCAGGTCTAGGCTCTTCAGTGCCTGGCCTACAGCCCTTCGCCAATCACCCACCAGTGTAGGTCTTGCCCAAACCCAGCAGAACATAACAGAGTCATGCAGGTGAACAAGTGGCCGGGTACATACCGTTAAACCCTACCAAGTCTAAGCATGTAGTACTTTGCCACTGCACCCAGTGGACACATTACATGATGGGTCACTCCATGAGGTCCAGGCCTGCAGTAGACACTCTACGTTGTGCTACCAATCCCACACCCAATAAACCAACATTGTTTACATTTCTGTGCCATCAGTGACCACGGAAACAGGTCGCCTCACCAGCTATGGTGCTGTAACACAGACTGCCTGCAGTCCCCACACAAGGTAGTCGCATGTGGAGCCAGCCGCAAATTGGCGCAATACGCACGGATACTGCAGACACACGATCATCTACTTCCACCTACTGACATATATCACATGAAGCACTTCTCATTCCCCCACCTTCTCCTTCCCGTCTTCCCACCACCACATGCTGTAAAGTATGTTTGTCAGTCCCATTCGCGCCGCATTGTCCTCCAATACACCATGGCAGTGTTTCCCAAACCCTTTCACGTAAATCAGGCTTCCCTCCAGCCAACCACCGGCCACGTTCAATGTTCGCCGGCAGCACGGCGTACCGCAGGCCAATGAGACTTCGGTCCACGGAGCGAACAGGGAAATGGGTCCGCGAGCGGACCCAGATATCACAAATTTTTTGGGACGTACATTTCAGTTCTTTGCAACAAAAGTACTGGTTGGATTTCCACCAAACACACAAGCCCCCTGCTCCTGCCGCATATTTGGTGAAAATCCATCCAGCCGTTCCACCAGTAGCCCTGCACAAAGTTTTTGCCCATTCAGTCTATGGAAAAAAAATATTTTTGGGACCCCCTTATAACTTTGCCCCCCCTGCACGAAACCTCACCCAACTTGGTGAACAAATTCAGAACCGGCCATATACTTACTTTGCAAAGTTTGGTGACGATTCCTTCAAGGGGAGCGAAGTTATAAGCTACCAGAAAAGTGCTCTTCCTATGGGTTTAGCAACTCAACCATAACTACACGGCCGCAACCGCAGGTCTTGTAATATATATATATATATATATATATATATATGCATATATATATATATATATATATATATATATATATATAAAATATATATGCATAGAAGCGCTAGCTGCACCTGGCATATCATACACCAGTCTAGTGCCTCTCTATCTTGCTGTTTCTCCCTCCCTGTCTGTCTCAATGTGGCAAGAGTTATGTTGTCACGTGCCCTCTCTATTCTATCTCTGTGTCAGTGTGATTTGGTAAGCTTTCACTGTCTCCCTTTGTTGGTATGGCCTGTTTTTCTCTCTTTCTATGAACACTTTCTCTGTTGCTTCCCCATTTAGTGTAGCTTTGCAGACAGTGGTCATAGATGACAAAAAGAAGTAGTGGAACTATGTTCCCTGCTGGCCTGCCCCCTCTCCCCACAAACCACTGTTACGACCCCTGCCACGTGCAATACAAACTCCCAAGCAGTGCACAGAGCAGTGCACTGAAGTGCAAGTTTCAACTTCTTCCTACGCTTTTATTTTAAAACAAAACAATTGTAGAACGTTTTTTTTTTTTAAAATAAAAGTATAGGAACAGAAAAACATAATGAAAAAAGTGGAAGAGCGCCGCTCCCAAATGCTCCTGCCCACTTCGACCGCTGTTTTCAGCTTTGTACTCTGTCAGTTTGTGTCAGTGCAGTCTGAGCCATGCAAGCCAATTAAGTTTGGTCTGGTTTCTTCTCTGCTTACCGCCCATCTCTACACCTCCCTGTGTGTGCAAGTCTCTCTCTTTGTCCCTCTACCCGCATCCCCGCTATCTCGCCTGCTCTCTGCCTCTCATTTGAAGAATGCCCTGGTACCTCCCTTTCAAAAAAGAACATTTTGAGAGACAAAAGGGTGTGTATTCTAGGCAAAGGAAGTAATTTTAAAAAAAGGAATGTATTATTTTCTTAGCAAAGCACATTATCAAAACCTAAACAGGAATCTTGAACTGGGGGGTCTTCAGATGTTTTGGACTACGACTCCTGTATGTATGCGCTTAGAAACTGGTCTCCAGTATTGGGATGGGAGGATAGCTCAAGGGTGACGCGTTTGTCTTGGAAGCAAGGCAACACATAGCAAAACAGGTTCAAATCACACTGGTCTCTGGTAGTAAGTGTGATATAAAAGAACAATTATTATCATAGCTGCCTACCAAGGTCCCTGTCTGAAGAACAGGAGCGTTTGACTAAACAGTTGTGGGAAGAAGAAGCGGTATTATACCTCTAGATCAGGGGTCTGCAACATGCGGCTCTTCAAATGTTTTGGTCTATGATTTCCAGGATCCATCAAACTTAAACCAAGAGATACAAGATGGGCCAATTATTGACACTGGGTTTCGGCCCAAATGAGGTCAATGGACAACCCACAAATATATAATCCAGATGTCTCTCACCATCTCCCTGTTTGATTTAGACCACTCAGCCCATGCACCAAATAGGTACTGAGTCATAAATTTGCATTATCAATAAACATTTTATTTGAAAAAATATATTCACAAATACATCACAAAGTATGAGTTAAAAAAGACAAATACCTAATACTGACACATAAAACACCTGGACAGTAGAAAAGATGTTTTTCTCATAAAACCTTTTTTTGTAAAAATACAACCCTAGTGCAAGAAATGTAAACAAATGGTATACAATGCCATGCCTATACAAATCTAAAAACCCAACAGTGGTGTCTTATCGACCAACCATACAGTACAATCGCAAAGTGCAAAATACAAAATACAAGACTGTGCAAAAAGAGTGCGCTGGTTAACAGAACCAGATGGCTCCTAAATTTGGGAATGCCTAAATGGACTTAGTTAGAGAAATGACTCACCCTTATTTGTTTAAGGGAATACACTCAACCTCATTTGTTTATTAAACAACACTGTTCGTCTTACAGTGTATTAGACCCAGTGGCGTCACCAGGAATCAAATTTAGGAGGGGCACAGAGGGGGCCAAAGACGAAAGTAGGGGGGGCACAGACAAAAGTAGGGGGGAGCCTATGAAAGGTAATGAGTGACGCAGTGGCGTAACACAAAATGTGGGGGCCCTCCTGCGAGCCATGATGAGGGCCCTCCCACTACTCGGCAACAAATCATGGCTCACACCACACTCTAGGCCGGCCTAGATTACCACGCTTGCACAATACGCAAAAGCGTGCTGCTGAAGGGGTATGCCGCACACTGCACTAGGAGAAAGATATAAATGTGTTTTTAATGCAATATACAACACAATTTTATGAAAACATTTGGCTATGAAGCCATAGTGTTTGCAATTGTTTTGTAGCGTAACACCAATCCAATACGTGCAAGTCACCAGCAGCGCACAGGAATATTAATGCTTTGCTATTAAAAATGCCATGCCACAATCAAAACATGTCCAACTGACTGCACAATGTAGACCAGTGTAGACACGTAATAACATTACAGTAAAGCATTCCAGGCCACATTTAGACATACCTCGACTGGTTGCACCCAAATGCCAGTCGAAGCAATAACACTCATCAAGAAGAGAGCACACATTAAAGCCTGCGTCTCCACGGCCTCTAACAACACGGCCAAACTCTTTACAATCTGGAAGGAAATGGTCAATACTGTTGCGGTCTCTACCTCTCCTGTTCCCTTTCCCTCCCAGGCCCTCTGTACAGCTCTGGCCTCACACTAAATCTCAGGACATCCTGTCCGCTATCTCCTGTTCCTCTCCCTCTTCCTCTCTCGGCCTCCTTTGGCCATCTCTACCTCTTATCCTACTTTTTCCTCTTTCTCTCTGACAACACCTGAAAAGGTTTCTAGACAAGTCCGAACTATGAAAATTTCATCCAAACAGGTGCTCCCCTGCTCCTCCATAACCATCAAAGACCATATTGACACCCTCTCTCCAGCCTTGGGCGATTTCTGTAATCACTCTTTTGCCACTGGAACATTCCCCTCTCCCCTTAAGCACTCCCTGTGCACCCACATCTCAAGAAGCCGTCTGCCAATCCTAACTGTCCAGCAAACTATCGGCCATTCTCCATTACCTCTTTCCTGGGCAAATTCTTGGAAAAGCTTGCCATCTCCCAGCTTACTCTCCACACTGAATCTGTTTGTTGTCGCCATGACCATCAGTCTGGCTTCAGAGCTGCCAGAGGCATGGAAAATGCTCTCCTGAAAATCTGTGAAGATCTGCTCACTAAACATGATTCAAGCATTCCTTCTGTCCTCATCCTCATCCTCCTTCTTTCCTCAGCTTTCGACATGGTCAACCACGCCATCCTGATCAATCGACTCTGTGAGAAACTGGGCATCACGGATCAGGCCCTGTAGTGACTGATCGCCTTCCTATTGGACCACCCCTCCCCTCTCAGGTCCAACTTGGTTCCTTTCTCTCCGCCACCTCTCCCCACCTGTGGCATTCCCCATGGGTCTATCCTCTCACCCTGGTTTTTCAACCTCTAATGGACACTTTGTCTCACCTGATCTCTGCCTTCTCCTCTAACTTTCAGTGTTATGCGGATGACTCAGCTTTCCTTCAGGCTCCCCTCAGCCTCATCCCCTCTCTCGCTCATTCCTGACTGTCTATCTACGATTCAAGGTTGGTGCACCTCCAACGATCTCTACCTTAATGCCATGAGATCTGTCTCATTGGGACCCCTCCCCTGCTTTCCCTCTCTCACTCTGGCCTTCCACCTTCGGCCCCCTTCCTTTGGCTTCCTTAGAGGCAAAAAACCTTGGTGTTATCTTCGACTCCACTCTCTCTTTCTCTCCTCACATCTCCGACGTCGCCAAGATGTCCCGCTAGCAGCTGCTCCTCCTCAAAGGGGCTCTTCCCTTTCGTACTTTCCACCAGAGGCTCACTGTATCCAGAGCACTGGCTCTCTCTAGGCTGAACTAATGCAACAGCCTCTTTCTCAATCTGCCTGCCTCTACTCTCCGTCATCTGCAACTAATCCAGAACAAGACTGCAAGTCTTATCCTTGGCCTCAAGCCCAGGGATCATATCTCTCAGCCTGAAATCTCTCCACTGGCTCGCAGTGGCGGCAAGGATCAAGTTCAAGACCTTTTGCAAGGATTTCTGGGGCCATGGCCCGCACTACATCCAACGCTCTCTTCCAAAATCCCTTCCTTCTCGAGCCCTTCGCTCAGCTACTTCCAACCCTCTAAGGGTTAGACCCTTCTCCAGGCAGATAGTGGTGGGTATATCTCTCACTCTGCAGGTGCCTCCCTCTGGAATGGCCTCCGTGCTCCTCTCAAACTTCAGGCAGACCACCTGATGTTTCGGAAGCAGCTCAAAACGTTCCTCTTCTCCTCTGCTTTCTCTCTCTCCCTCCCCTGCTGACCTACCTGTCTGCTGTACCGACTGGTTGCTTGGCTACCGTCAGAGTCTCTCTGAGTCCAGGCACTTTCTTGATCGGTTACCCTTTCACTGCCTCCGGGCCTACCATGCACTTAGGGGCTGTAACTGTAACCCTGAAATACCTTGTTCTCCTTGCACTAGCCAGAGCAGTGCTGCCCTGGCTGCACCTACTCAGAGCATTGCTGCCCTGTTTTTCCCTCCCCTCCTCCCTTTCCCCTTGCACTTCTCGTTCTCGCACTTGCACCATCTGAATGACACATGGCCTAGTAAGATCGTTTGTCTTGTCCTCCGTCTATCTTCCCTCCCTTGTCTTGTCACGCCTTAAGTACGGGCGCATTATAAATGACTTATATCATATCATATCATTTTATCACAGATGCCCAGAAAAATATGCAATGCGGCAGTAAGAAATTACTAGACTGGCAGCACTGAAATGCCAATCTATCCTGGTAATTACACTTAGCAGGACTGCTTTATCAGAAATGCCCAGTTAAAAGAAAGTCATACCAAACTGAGGAATGACTAGACTGGCTGCACCAAAATGCCTCTCTAACCACTAATGCCACATATCATGCCTGCTTATCCTGGACATGGACAACCAATTATGATTTATCACACAATCCCGCCCCTTCACACCTCCCCTCTCCCACCCCCTACCCCAACCTCCAAAATCAGCTCCTTGTCCCAGAATTACCTCCACGTCCCTCGTTCTTGTCCAAGAGCTTACGTATGAGGATCTTTGCCTCATAGGTAAGTACTGGGGTGAGGAAGAGTGGGACTAAGAGTAATGAAGATTACAGGTAGCTAAGTCAGACATTACCGCCATGTACCTCTTCCTCACCCCAGTACTTGTGTATGAGGCAGAGTGCCTCAAACACAAGTACTGCCTCATGCATAAGTACTGGGACGAAGAAGAAAAGGGCTAGGAGTAATGAAGATTACCAATAAGTAATCGATGCATTAAACACAAGTAGTAGTGCAACACCATTGAGTTGACTGTGCTTCCGCACCCCCCCTGAAAGTTTGTGCTATGTTGACTCGACCTGGCTGACCTTTAGAGCAGCTGCTGGACAGAATAGGACACAGATGTTAAAGGCATGGTCTAGTAAAAAATCTCCCCCGTGGGGAGCCCGAGAGCCCCAAATGGGAAAGCAGATTCAGGCAGAAACAACGCGGTTGTGTTGGAAAACGCTGCGGTTTTTCTTTCCGAGTTTCTCAGGCTCCTCCGAGCCGGAGGAGCCTGAGAAACTTGGAAAGAAAAACTGCAGCGTTTTCCAACACAATAACGTTGTATTTATGTTTGCGGTCGCTTCAAAAGCGACCGCAAACATAAATACGTTTTTAAAGCTGCGGTTTTCTTTCTAAGTTTTCCGGGCTCCTCCACCCTGGAAAACTTAGAAAAAAAAACGCAGCTAGTGCTTATTTTTTTAAAAAAAATAAATAGCACTTACCGAGATTCAGCTGCAGCTTTCCTGCTCTGGTCTCCGGTCCCCGTCCTCCGCTTACAGCACTAATGAAGGGAAAGCCACCCAGCGGTAGCTTTTGTTTACTACAGCTGGCTGGCTTTTCCTTCATTAGTGCCGCAAAAGCAAAAGCCAGCACAGGAGGGCCTCCATTTCACAAAATGGATGCGCCCATGTGCTTGCTTTTGCGAATTTTGAGCTTGAATAGCTCAAAATTTTACATAGGAAGTTTTAAAAAAGAGAATGCTAGTATTTTTTTTTTTATGTTGCCTATCTATTTTTTAAATAACATTTTTTACTAGACCATGCCTTTAAACGGCACCTGGGTTTCACTGTTAACAAGGGGCCAGAAATGACCAATGTAAAGCATTTCACTGTTAGTACCTGCCTTCAAACGCCACATTTTTTAGGCAATTGAAATTGTGATGTGGGATTAGTACTTGCATGCCAGGGGAGTGATTGGTAGGGTGGAGAGGGAACAGGAGACCGCTCATTCTCACAGTAGTCCATAGCTGGGTGCTTTTAGACTTAAAGGAGAGAGTTAACTGCTTGTAACATTGAAGCTGCACTAGAATAGTCTCATTAAAATGCGTAAAGAAGTTAGATGCCCCCACATAAATACGTTTTCCCCTCCCCACCGCTCGTGAAGTTAGCGCCTCTACCAACATTTGAAGGATTAGCCCACCCGAAATGTAGGTTTTGTTGCACCCCTGAACATAAGCACAGGCACCATTCAGCATATACGCACACCCAGCTATCCATACATTTAAGTGTGCACCCTTTCACCATACAGGCACACCCAGGCAGCCACCCATACATTTAAGTGTGCACCCTTTCACCATACACTAACACAGGCTGCCACCTATACATTTAAGTGTGCATCCTTTCACCATACAGGCATACTTAGGCAGCCACCCATACATTTAAGTGTGCGCCCTTTCACTATACAAGCACACACGCGCAGCCAGCCACCCATACATTTGTGTGCACCCTTTCACCATACACTCACACAGGCAGCCACCTATACATTTAAGTGTGCACCCTTTCACCATACACTCTCACACGCACACGTCATGGGGTTGAGGGGAGCCCTATTACTTCAAAAAGAAATGTTTTTTTTTTAAGTCACTCTGACTTCATTAAGAAATGATTTCCGGTAAGGACCGAACCATAACGGAAATAATTTCTTTATGAAGGCAGAGTGACTTCAAAAATAAACTATGGGCCTCATTCTGAGTCCGGTGATAACCGTGCTGTTGCCGCGGGAGGATTACCGCCAGACTCGGAATGATTTACGGCGCCTGACTTCCCAGTGCCACTGGGAGATTACAACCCCGGCAGCCCAGAAAGTCAGGCGCCGGTAAAATTTTTCCCCCTTTTCCCATAGGACTCTGTTAATTGTTAATGGTGCTGGTGCTTGCATGGCGGTCTGCCTACCATGGGTGCTGTGCTGGGCAGGGTCAGACCTGCCGGCACGGTGGCTATGGCAGGCAGACCTGTAATATGCTGGTCCGTAAACAACGGTGCCGCTAAGCTTACCAGCACCGTTGTTTCCAGACCGGCATAGCTGTAATGAGTCCCTATTTCTTTTTGAAGTCATAGGGATCCCCCCAACCCCATGACATGGAAGCCTCGAGCCTAGGGTCTACCATGTCATGGGGTGGGGGAGGTGGGGGAGGGCAGACTTCAAAAAGAAAGTTTCTTTTTGTAGTCACTCTGCCTTAATAAAGAAATGAGTTTTGTTAAAGAAATCATTTCTTTATGAATGCAGAGTGATTTCAAAAAGAAACAAAACTTTTTTTGGGGGGGGGAATGTTTCATTTTTTTTCTCCAAGTGGGACCCCCTCCCAGGGGCCCCCTGAACCGTGGGGGCTGCGAGGCCCTCAGTATGCCAGTGGTGGCGTCACAAGCACTCCTGCAGAGAGGCTTTTGTGCACACCAACTACCCACACCCCACACAGCTCCCCTCCCTCCCATCAAAATGCAGGTACGAAACAATTCAGTGACTAATGGCCCATCATTAGCAGTTTCGTGGCTACATTCTGATGGGAGGGGCTGCAAGCTGATTGAGCACTACTCGCTTTGAGACAAAAGGAGTATTGCCGTGTGATATGCAGACATTTGCCTCAGTGAGTGTCACAAAACCACGAACAGAGAACATGGTCACTGCGCGCCTTAGGTAGGGAGGGCACAAGGGGGGGCACAGGACTTCAGAGGGGGGGCACTGGCCCCCCCAAATCCCCACCCCAGCGACGCCACTGAATTTAGACCCAACATGTTTAGTCCATCTAGAATTGGATAATTGTTGTCATCGTGGACTTCCTCAGGGGAACCAACTTCAGTTTTGATGGCAGTCAATAATCGGAAATGCCTTCTTATATCAGTGGGCGCTATAATATTAGAACAATAACAGGGTCATAGTATAAGGCTGCAAATCCAAATAGTGTGATTAGAGGGCGGGTGCGCTCAGTTGCCTTTCACACGTATAGTTCAGGTGTCCTATTAGTTGACAAAGGTTTCTCCAAGCGGCCCAGTTGCCTGTGGTACACAGACAGTAGTGCCTTGTGCATCTGAGTATTTGCTGATGTAGGCTCTTGACGTGTGGGTGCAAGTGTTAGGACGTACAGCAGAATGCCGTTATGCCCCACATGTATCACCGAACATGGAAGTGTCTCTCGGCCAGCGTGCATACCGTGTGGCAGTAAATTCTATCCGTCACCGCAAGGTCCGTGTGTTCGTCCTCTCAGCTGGACTCGCTGTGGATCCATCTCCATTAGCTATGCTGGATAGCGCTGATGGTAATTGTAGTTCAAAACATCTGAAGAACCAAAGGTTGCAGAACCCTGCTCGAGATGGAAGGGCAGAACCTATTTAATTTGTATATAAGGTTCTGTCATGGAGGTTGAACCTTAGAAGTGAGTTCTGGGACAAGAAAGAAGGATGTGGAGGTAATGGAGGTGTCGATGTAAAGCAATGGAGAAGGCGCACAAATAATGGGGCAATGTCCTCTCCTGCCTCCCCCCTGGGTAAGGGGGAGGTCACAGTGTAAGGCCGGGAAACCCAAGGGCCGGGAAGCCCGCCAAAAGGGACCAAATGCCTGCAAAACGAGACAATGGAAGGGGGTGGGGCCAGGCGGGTTATAAGGCGCCTAGTTCTTTCCTCCCAGATCTTCGCAGCCCAGCAACAGTATGCTGCGCATCGAAGGAGGACCTGATTCTTTTGCCTTCCTCCCACCCAGCCTGCAAATAGGATTGCGGAAGGGCAAAGCCTCGCTGTTGCAGTCGCAGAACGATGAGGCAGTGTTTTGGCGACCAGTGGCAAGATACAGACTACTAAAGAGCATTAGAAAAGCGGGCAGGGTTTTCGCTCTTCTCGCAACCAGCGCCCTTTGAGGCCCTAAGCGGCAGGAGCACTGGAGGTAACAATGAGGGCTCAGCTTCCCATGACAAAATGGTCCTCCCCCAGCCCAGGAACACCTCAAGGGCAGGCGGAACTCAGACAAGAATGGTTGGGGGAGCTTTGGCCTACAGTGGTCTTGGTTTTGACACGGAGCAGTCGGCTGGTCGCCGCACCTTCAGAACTATTTTCACAAAGTTTGTTTGCAGTGTTTTGGAGTTTGGTAGTTATAAAGAATGTTGTGAAAATTAAATCGGTGTCCTTTTATGCCAACAAAGAAAGAATGTCTCATTCTGCACCTTTTTCCTTGGTGGGGTATCAAAATGGGGAAATTGGAATGAGCAAGCATGTTGGTAGAAATATGGACAAATGCCCAGGTTATGCCTTTTGCGTGTCCGTCCCTCTCACTGTTAATCACCCATACTATAGCCTCTCACGGATGCTCAGATGATGACCTGCCTCGCCCTTCCACTGTGAATTATTTTAACGTATGTCTGGCAATCGCTCTCACTGGCAGTGTGTTTCACTCTTACTTCTGTCTCTCGTCTGAGTGTTTCTCACTCCTGTATTCTGCCACTCTCCTTCGTGTGCCCTGTCTGTTCCAATCTTTAAACTCAATCGGTTTATTTCCATTATTTTTTCTGTTTTACCAATTATTTCTTCTCTTCATCTCTTAGCCCGCTCATTCCAACCCATTCCTGCCCCTCCCCCCGTCAATTGATCCCCACCGCCACTCTCTTGGTCAATCAGTCTACTTCTTCTATTTACTGTCTCTGACTTACCCTCCCTCGCCCCGTCCTCACCCATAGCTCGCAACCATTTGTGTTGCAAAGGCGGGTGAAACCACCCGATTTTGTTTTTGGCGGGTGAGACGCCCATTGGAATGCATGGGCGTGCAGGAGGCTTGGCGGGTGAGTCAGCCCTTTAAAAGGCGGGTGACACCCGCCAAAAGCGTGTGAGTTGAGAGCTATGCCTCACCTCCCCTCTCTCCTGCTCCCTTCCACTTTCTTGTTGTGCGTCTTCCGGTATTCCTCGCGAGGCAGAGGAGACTGTGCCTGTGTACAAACATGGCGGATAGCCAGCCCTGACATTAACGCTACAAGGGCAGCATTAGAATGCACATTAATAAGAAGCCAGCAGAACCGCGGGTGCTCTGCTTCACTGGTCACCACCGAGGACGGAGGGGCCGAGGGAGGACCTGGCAGGGAGGGGTCATCGCTGGGGAAGGAAGGGGTGGACAATTGTAGAGAGGGCTGTAAGGGACGCGTGTGGGCCGGGGAGAACGCAAGAGGTTGGAGCAGAGTGTGGACAGGAGGCCTTGCTTGGGAGAACGACCGGGCGAGAGATTGCAGGAAGAGGAGGCGAGAGGAGAAGGTGGCCAGAGAGAGGTGTGGGAAGGATTAAAAGGAGGGGAAAGGAGAAGGGGGGGGCAGCAACGTGTAAAAAGACGGGCGCGTATTCTAGCTTAGGCATGGGGGAGCAGGAGGGAGGGAGGAACATGGAGGAGAGAGAAGGGGGAGAGACTGAGCTGGGGAGCTGCTGCACGCCTGAGTGGACCCTGGACATGACCAGCATGCAGGATCCCGAGCTTGAGATCCTGCAGGAATTGAAGTAAGTGACAGCTGAGCACGGAGGCTGCAGGGGATGGAGCACAAGGGCCTTCGACAGTCAACGCAAATATTCACTGCCTCCAACCCATTCTCATACCGGGAGATGTGGCGGGGGCTGCAATGGCACATCGAGTCTCCCCAATCCCGACAATGGAGCTTACACAGAGAGCTCAGTGCAACTCACTGCTGTTATGCAAAACTCTCAGACCCTCGGAGCAGGGGAGATTGTAACATGGCAAGAGCATAAGAGTATGCGGTGGTGTGGGGGAGTATTGAAAAAAGCAGTGTTTATATATTCGGTAATGGTTAAATAAGGTCGAGATAGACCTAAACAGACAGCTCCTTAAGCACTCAATGCAACACTACAAGAGTGCGAGTGCCAGTAAGAGAGTTAGGAAGCAGCCTCTACTCCGGTCCTAATTCATTTGAACCATAGCTGCTAATTGGTCCTCAATTTATGGATCTGACCAATACACGAAAGGTAATTTACAAAATCCATGCAGGTCCCATTTGCACAGGAGAGTCAGGGCTCACTGCTTGATGCAGTCCCAGATGGGAACGTCGTTTTTCTCTATTAAGGGATGCCCCCCAGAGGCTGCAGCTGGGTGTCCTTCAAACAAAGATCCCGGTGAGTCGTCTACTGTGACTTCTCTGACATTTCCTCCCAGAAGCCCCCGCCTATTGCTCTAGGCCCTGCTGCCACACTCGCTCACCTTCCTTGGTTCTTTGAATAGTGCGGTTTGCTAGCCAGTTTTCTTGCCCAATAACTGGGGTTGCCATTACTGAAGTGAATGGTACTCATTTTATTGACGGCAGAAGAATGAAAGGTAGATTTTGCCCATACATTTTATTTTAAGTGCACATACTGCACACATCTCCCTGGATATCTACATACATGTGTACCTCGCGGAATGGGATGAGCCCATCTAACTAGAAGAAGTATTTTCTCTTCTTCCACATTAACTGAATGTGAAATACATGTTGCGCATGAATAAAGCCTGTTAAAGCAAATAATACAGAAAAACATTTCTCAGCTAACATCAATACTATGGTCTGTGGCAAATCGTCTATGCGGTAGCAACAACAATGGGCGGATGACGTAGCCTGATCTCCTTCTTGCAGGTCGGCTGGATACCAAACAGTGGTAGGAACGATTGAACATTGCTTTTTGCTGCATTTGATTATCTCCAAATATGTAATTACTGTGACTGCTGATTGCTCAATTCCTGAACTGTGCTGAGATAAAATGGCAGACTAGGCCTACAGCTCCTTCCAGGTAACCCAGCAGCAGCCTTTAATCAACCCATTATGACATCTACACACAGTGCTGGAAATGGAAAACATTTATTTGTGGAACTGTCACTTCCTAGGAGGGGCCGGGCTTTGGGAATGAGGGGGCGGGGGCAAGGGGCACGCCCATCCCTGCTGTGCAACACAGTATCTCTATTTAGAACCCAATCCTGGAGATTTGCACAAAAGCAAAGTGCATTATGGGAACATTGTATTATCCACAATTTTAAATGTTAAACATGTCTTATAGTGATTCAGTAAGAAAACCTTTTAAGCAAATAATGGAGTATTCTATTTTGATTGGTCAAAATACTCACCCTAATAAAGAGATGGCTGTAAATTGCAAGAGAAATATACCAGTTTGGACAGCCACATCTGTACAGCTGAGTTGGTGGCGATTGATAGGGTGTGCGAGTTGGGGTATGAGAAGCTGGTGGTGTTCTCGGATTCATCGAGTGGGCTGCAGGCGATTGTGGCAGGGGATGGTGACAGGAAGGATGTGATTTTGGACATCAGGAGGAAGATTGATCGGTGTGTGCATGGGGGAATGGATTTGGAGTTGGCGTGGGTCCCCAGTCACAGTGGCATTTTGGGTAATGAGTTGATGGATCTGACGGTGGGTGAGGGTATGAGAAGGGGAGCGGTTGATGTGAGGCTGCCTTTGAGTGTGGATGAGGTGAAGGCTGTGGTGGTGAGACAGGTCATGGATGAGTGGCAGGAGAGGTGGGTGAGTGGGGTGAAGGGCAGGTGGATGTTTGGTGTTCGTGGGAAAGTGTCGGTGAAGGTGGATGCGGGGAGTCTGGAATGGAGGAGGGGGGAGGAGGTGATGCTGAATCGATTGAGGATGGGGCATGTGGGGCTGAATGACTGTATCGAGTGGGGAAGCGTGAGTTGAGGGATTGTGCAGTGTGTGGAGTGCCTGAGACTGTGGGACATTTTCTGCTTAGGTGTGAGAGACATGTTGAGGAGAGAGAATTGATGAGGGTTCGGTTATCTGCGCTGGGTGTGGCTGAGCTGAGTGGGAAGGCTTTGCTGGGAGGTGACGGGGTGAGAGGCATGAGGAGGAACAGTGTGATGTTGGATTTTGTGAGGCAGACGGGGCGGTGGGAGGAGTTGTGAGTTTATGTGAGTTAAGTATTGATTGGTGGGTCTGGTGCACATCATCCTTTAGGATGGGGAAGCGCCTGCGTGGGTCCACCCACGCATCCGATAATTAAGAAGAAGAAGAACAAGGACAGCCACATAACTGTATGTGAGGCTTCGGCAGTTCCTGTATTCAGTCTCCATTAATGAGTGCTCTAAACGTTGTTGAAGCAACCTGCGCTTCAACAACCAGACTGCATTCAAACGACTGGCGGTGAAAGGCAGGATCTGGGAGCCCTTGGGTCTGAGGGAAAGAGCTGCGCCCTGCAAGACGTTTTTTGACAGGACGGCATTCCAGCCCTGAGCTGGCTACACAAGGAACAATGAAATAAACAGAACCCCTCACCAGATCCTAGGAAGACCAAAAATAACAGCAGAGCACCTAACTCAATAGACACCTAGCCTGATTGAAATTGGGGTCCTATAGTCCTCGGTGGAATACCATGAGTTCACATTATCCACTTTTGTTTCCAATAGGGACAATCTATAGAACACATCCAATACCTGCTAAAAGGGTATCAAAGATAGCTATTAGGCTTACAATGGGCCATAGGATAACTGAGCATGTTACGGGTGAAAAACATGATGCATGCGTGCAAATGGAGGCCGAATAACATAAGACTATGAAGGGTCAAGCCTTTGCGTCCACATTGTACCTATTGGAAACAAAAGTGGATAGTTTGGAGCACTCATCCAATATCTGCGAAAAGGGTATACAATATAGCTACTAGGCATACACTGGCCCATTGAATGACTGGGCATGTTACGGGAGAAAAAAAAGTGATGGATGAGTGCAAATTAATGGTGAATAACCTAAGACTATGAGGCGTCAAGGAGGACTTTGAGAGCCACTTTAACAATAAGACTTCAGCAAAGGTGGAACAGTTTTTTTAACGACCTGATGCCAGACCGTTCCTCCTTAAAGAAAGACAATGAAAGTGCTTACAGAGTGGGAACAATGAAACATTGAGCCAGCCAACCTAGACAGGCAGGTTTTTGTCCATTTCCATAGGTTCCTAACTAAGGATAAGATTCCTCTTTATCTTTAAGATAAGACTCAAGCAATTAAAAGGAGGACTTTCACTTGTCAGGAGTCACAATTCTCCAAATATCAGGATTTCGGTGAAAGAGTAATACATAAGTGAAACATCTATAATGATGTGAGAAACATGGAAGTGATGCAGGTTTAAAGTAGCATTTTATTTTCAGCACCTTAAGGATACAAAGAGCAGAATTGGTTTGGGAGTATGGTCAAACGCACAATGCCATGAACATTAAATGTGATGGTCAAATTATTCTTTCTCAAGTCACTACCAATAGATACACATAAGCTGTTACTATGAATGCTTTTTAGTCAGTTATTGTACAGACGACACGTGTTTCGACCAAACTGGTAGTTTTCAAGGCTGTGAAAAATGAACAAAAGACGCACAGAAATTCATTAAATAATAAATGAATACAAATTGATGAACAGATAATGAAAATACAATTTTGTTGAAACAAAAAGTTTAAAATAAACATACCATACACCAGGCGTTGGAGTAGAGGTTGGTCAAAAAGATAGGCAGAAAAAAAAACATAATCTGGAATTAAATCAGATGAAAGGTCAATTCATTATTAGCAAAAAAGAAATTTAATCAGACATTTGCTAAAGAAGAAAAACATCTCACTTGTCCCAGAATCCCCAATACACGGGAAAAGGGTTAGAAAAGGAAGGGACCCAGAGAGGGAGAAAGGTAAAGGAATCTGCATAAGAACAGTGTTTCCACTTGTAAATAAAGGAAAGTCGCTAGATGCTATATAAGAAAGACCATTGTTCCGTGCCCACTTCAGTCTGGCTGAAGTGTAAATAACATGCAAAGTGTAGCATGCATCCGGTGTTGATCTTAGGGACTTACCCCAATAACTTGACTTTGTTAAACATGAAACTAAAATGCAAAAGCAAGTGGAGGACATTACGTCATATTTCAAATAGTCCGTGAAAAGGGACTAAAAATTCAGGTGAGAACCGGAAAAGACGTCAACGTACCAATATTAGAAAGCTGTCATGAGTAGAAGAGTTGTACATCAGAGCATTTGAGGATAAATGCCTCGAATCAGCTGAAGCATCACAATGGAAGATCACATCTAACTTAGAATAATTAGATGTTGGAGGAAAGAGTATCAGCCACTGCAGTTACCAGTAACACTGGATAAATGAAGATAACCAAGTTTTAGAAGTAAAGAATAGAAGGCTCACCTAATTTGGCATAAACTGTAGCATGACTCAGCACTAGATAAGAGGTAATCCCTTCGAAGATAAACAATCCGAGAGATTGCAAGAGCAATTAGAGTCATGCCTATTTGTTGGAAAAAGACACGAATAATGCGAGTGATAAGTCAATTTGGCCTAGCACAAATGGACTGCAGAATAAATGCAGAGAGATATCAAATAATGGGACATGGTGAACATGTCTGTCATAAGGTAAGGAAATGCTAGGAAATTTCTTGGTGGGACCAGAAACTAGCTGTCATGGTATAGGGTTAGTAATATTTGAAATGCATTGGGCAAAGAAATAAGGTTGAGCTGACAGATGTTTTCTCTCTTAAAACATGGGGGAACGGCACAATGAATACAAGAAGTAGCCAAACGAAGGAACCTGATTCTCACCTCAATGGCAGTAGTTCTAAAGATGTAAGGGGATCGATCCCACTGGCAGCGCAGCAAACGAGTGCGTATTTCTCATAAATAGTAACAAGAGGACTGGTAGGTCACGTGAATGGAATTGGTGGCAATGACGTATCACCGTGATGACGTTACGTGCATATGTGCGCGTGACATCATCAATAAACAAAAACAAATCAACAGGAAACGTCACCGGTAGTATGTCTAGCATGTTGCAGATCCATTTAGACAGAGCATGAATATGTTGGGAAAAGAACCAAATATAGTATTGATACTTTAGTGTGTGGCGGATGACAAACGCCAAAGGGTAATGAAAGCTTCCTGGCATTAGAAGAAGAACATGATGGAAGGGGTAGACCCAAGAAGGAAATAAATATAAAGTTCAACATATTATACAAATAAGTGAATGAAAAATGACCCATAGTTAACACACCATAAAACATCTCTAGTAGATGGTAATTGTAGCCATGATGTAGTCTCATACTGATTGGATGAAATAAACCATAGAGAAATGCAAGAAAATAGCTAAAATAGCTTGAAGTGACTAACTAGGAAGACTCAACTGGAACAAGTGTTGGAAATATGAAATCGTATATAGTGGATCAGTCCATCTACAAAATGAAAATGGGTCATGATGACTCAATAATGGAGTAAATGTGTAATATAAACTGACAAACGGACCATCTAAAGCTGATGGTAAAGTACAAAATCATGAGTTTACACCACCTGGAGTAGTGTGTCATTGAAAGAAAACAGAAAGTGGGAGTCCCCATAGATAGATGCTCAGAGGTAAATGGGATGAACCCTAGTATATAGTGCGTAATTCCATCTAAAAGAGTATTGAAATCCTGGAAACTCAACAAGAAAGGGTAATTGTGTAATAAAGACTGACAGTCAGGGACCATCAGAGGCTGATGGTAAAAAACAATATTATTAGTTTAGACTGCCAGGAGTGACGCGTCATTACAACAGAAGCAAACAATGGAAATCCCCATGTTTAGAGGCTCAGAGGCAAATGAGATGTAGCAAGTAATAGGAAAGAATAGAAATTTAATTGTCATAAATTAGGAATCAAGCAGTTTGGGGAAAAATATCAATCATTGTCATACCTGCCAAACCTGGCCTCTCCCCTACGCCTACTCGCACAGCCCAGAGGACAGCCAGGCCGCTTTTTACGCGCTGGCGTCTCTTAGGAAAACTTTCTGGCAAACGATTCCATTAACATTTTCAGGCGTTTCTCTTACGCTTTAAGGACTATGCATTCTTCATCCCTATTGCATAGAACGTCCATTCTGCGGATGCACAATGCTGATCATGATCTGATCTACGGCATATGCGGGTGTCAGCTGATGTAACGTCATCACACGCTACAAGCAAACATCAGCTGACATGTATTTAAATCAGGAGCTTCCGGGGTTCGGCGCTTCTGGTCGTTGTTCGTTTTTCGCTACGTTCCGGAGCTGCTGTTCTTTAAGAACTCCTTACCGCACTTCCTAGCGGAGCTTTCTGTCAGCTGTTCAGTCTCTGAGCAGCTGTATCCCGACCGCATTACCTTGCGGCACCTTTTCACCAGTGGAGAAAGCTGTTCTCCCAGAGCTGTCTCCTACGTCACCGGATTGCTGTGTTTCCTGTATCCAAAGAGGAGAGTTGTATACAACGGATTAAGGTGAGAGCAGGGACCTTCTGAATTTATTCTAATCCTTGTCAATTACCCAATCCAGTTCCCATCTCATCTAAAGGACTCTACCAGTCTCTGCTTTATTCAGAACTCTTTGATCCACATACTTCTCCAGGATACTCTGTTCTGCACCGCCACTCTTTCAGTCCAAGGCTACTGAATTCAGTGCACTGGACTTTATGGACGCTACCCTGTGTGCACCATCCCGGATCTAGTGTGGCCCTAGTTCCGTTCAGGTTAGCTTCCTTACTAACTTCCCTTTCCTTTTCGTTGGTTCATGTCTATTCTGTGTGGAGTTTCCTGAGTGACTTTCCTATTCTGCAGGTTAGTGTAATTCATTCAGCTTTATATTGACTCCAGTCAATTCGGGTCAGTTCCTAAAACTCCTTTTTGTGTTTCCTTCAGCAGGCTGATGGTTCCTTTTCAAATACACGCCCTTTCCACTGATTCCTCTCTTTTGACTGTTACTTACATAGTCAAAGAGTGACATCAATTGGAAGGTGTGAATTCAACAGACCACGCTGTACTCCGAGTCATCTTCGGAAGACTCTACGTGTATCCTTTGCATAGACTTCGTGTATCCTTGAATACTCTGGTATCCTTTATTGGTGTTGGTATTCTTGAAAGCCTGACAGAATCGGAAGCCTCATTATGGAGGGTGCTGACCCTTTAACTGTACTCACTCAGCTAGTGGCTGACCTGAGGCAGCAAATGATATCGGCTCAGGATACACTGTGCCATCGCATGGATGTGCTGCAGGATGCCATGCATGCATCCCCCCAGGGGGCGATGGGAACCGAACCAACAGCTTCTGGTTCAGGTCTCTTTGTCCCACAAAAGGAAGCTGTACAGGTACTTCTGCCAACTCAGTTCCCCTTGGCTCCACCTGAGAGGTTCATGGGTGATCCCAAAAGCTATCGTACCTTCGTAAACCAATGTCGCCTTCATTTTCTATGTAGACCTAGCTCATTCCCAGACTTGACCACAAAAGCGGCATTTGTATTGTTGCATCTGGGCGGTACCGCTGCAGCATGGGCTAACCCTTTACTTGAATCAAACAGTCCATTATTGTATGATTGTGACGCTGTATTATCTGCAATGAGCAATGTTTTCGATATGCGATATGCTACCCAGGCCACGGATTTAGAACTGTTGAATTTGCAGCAAGGAAATCAGACGTTGTTGGCATACCTCGCTCACTTTAATCAGCTCACCGCTGAAACCCAATGGCCAGAAGACAAGAAGACGGCAGTCTTTTATAAAGGACTGTCAGAAGAATTAAAAGACGCCTTGTCAACAGTCCCTGTGGTTCCTGCAGGGTTTTCGGACCTTTTAGACCTGATCCTCCAGATAGGTGCACGACGATCCGCTAGAAAAGGGGAAAAGAAACCCTTTATGTGAGCACCTGGTCGTTCCGCTGCGTCTCAGTCCACCTTCAGTGAACCCAAACCCATGCAGATAGACGCTGTACGTGGCCGCTTGTCGGTTGCTGAACGCCAGAATCGCTGAAAATACAATTTATGTATGTACAGTGGTTCAGCAAAACATCAGTTGGTTTCATGCCCCAAGAAACCGGTTAGGAAGGCGGGAAACGCCAAAGCTCGGCAATAGCAGGGGTCCCTCTGTCGAGTAACAAAACGGACTCCCCTCAGTACATGGCATCCTCCATAGCGGTAGCAGCATCATTGGAACTCAACGGGAACATTATCCACTCCAAGGCGATGTTGGATTCAGGCGCATCCAATAGTTACATCGACATAACCTTTGCTGACCAATCATCTATTCCTAAGGTTATCAAACTGATTCCAGAAGCAGTTAGTACCATTGATGGTTCGGCCTTGTCTTCTGGGTTGGTAACGGAAGAGACCATACCACTCAAGGTGTCTCTACCAGATGGCCATACGGAATTTCTGGTTTTTGACATAATTGCCGCTCCTCAATACCCATTAATTTTGGGTTTATCCTGGCTCAATTTGCATATCCCGTAATAGACTGGGTCACCGGTCACATCCAATACCCCTCGGATTATTGCAATGAGAAATGCTTCCTAGAATCAAAAGTAGTACACACACCTATACTGGCTTTCCTTGACGGAGCTCCTAGTATTGCCGCGCTTGGTTTCAATTCTGTTTGGTGCCTAAGGAGTATGATGCCTATTCCGACGTGTTTGACAAGGGCAAAGCTGAGTTGTTACCACCACATAGGCCATATGATTGTCCTATTGAGCTAATTGCGGGTGCCAAGATACCAACAGGGCGTGAGTATTCCCTCACCCAACTGGAGGATGAAGTCATGAAAGATTACATTGACAAACCCCTCAAGAACGGGTTCATTTTACCTTCACAATCACCGGCAGCCTCTCCTTTCTTCTTTGTCCCAAAAAAGGAGGGGGACCTACGACCGAGCATTGACTATAGGGATCTCAATGCAATAAATGTAAAAAAAACAGTCCCCTCTACCCTTAATCAATGTCCTGCTGGATCAGCTGGGTACTTCTGTTGTTTTCACGAAATTGGACTTGCGGGGGGCGTTCAATCTTGTGCGCATTCGACAAGGCGACGAGTGGAAGACCGCTTTTAAAACCAGGTACGGTCTCTTCGAATATCTCGTCATGCCATGTGGATTGTGCAACGCCCCCGCAACGTTCCAATATTTTATGAACGACATTTTCAGTGACTACATTGATCAATTTATCTACCTCAATGACATACTGATTTATTCAACCTCTGTGGAAGTCCATATTACACATGTCACCAAAGTCCTCCAAAGGCTAAGAGAAAATCATCTGTTCATAAAAGCCGAAAAGTGTGTCTTCCACACCCAAGAGGTGGAGTTCTTGGGTTATGACATCACCAGTCAGGGCTGAGAATGAGCCGTTCCAAAGTCAAAGCCATCCTGGACTGGCCTGTACCTGCCTCCATCAAATCCTTGCAATCCTTTCTGGGATTTGCAAACTTTTATAGGAGATTTATTCACTCTTTCTCTAAAATAGTAGCACCTCTCACAGCCTTGACAAGTCCTAAGAATCCATAACATTGGACAATAGAGGCTGAAAAGGCCTTCGATATGCTGAAAGAGGTCTTTTCCTTAGCCCCGGTCTTAAAACATCCAGACCCAAAGACGCCCTTTATAGTAGAGGCGGACGCTTCCAAAGTGGCTATTGATGCTATCCTTTCTCAGGAATGTGCATACACTGGGATGGAACATTCTGTGGCATTTTTCTCTCGTAAATTAACCGCATACGAGAGGAACTACACAGTCACAGAGAAAGAACTGTTGGCGGTTAAAGGCGCATTCCTGACCTGGCGTCACCATCTCCTTGGAGCAAAGCATACAGTGTGTGTCTATTCAGATCATCGCAACCTTCAGGCCATCAAAACAATGAAATGCCTGACTGCGCGCCAAGCTTGGTGGCATTCATTCTTTGCCCAATTTGATTTCCGTATCACATATTGCCCGGCCAAAGACCACACCAAAGCAGGCGCATTATCCCGTCTCCATATTGGTAACGTCGACGACGAGATAAAGAAACCAACTCTATTGGCAGATAAGGTGATCTGTAGCTGCTCTATTCAACCCTCTTTGAAACAAGATATAGCAAATTGGGTTTCTCAGAATCCCCAAGAAGTGGGAAAACTGAATCTGAACATCAACGGTGGACTTCCATACTACAATGGCCTTTTGTATCTACCTACAGAAAAGACCTGTTCCAAAGCGTTAAAACGAGGTCATGGTTTCTTTGTGGCGGCCCATCCTGGTCAAAAGAAAATGATCCAGAGATGGTGTTGGTGGCCTGGCATGTCAAAAGACGTAATAGATTACGTTTCCTCCTGTGCTCTATGCGCTCAAACCAAAGGGTAACCAGGTAAACCTATCCATTACCAGTACCTCACAAACCCTGGTTCATGGTATCCATGGATTTTGTGGTCAAATTACCCCCTGTCCAGGAATATGATACAGTGTGGGTTGTGGTGGATTATTTCACCAAAATGGTGTTATTCCTACCTTGTCAGGGTATTCCTACTGCCAGTGTCTTAGCTGATCTATTTCTGAAACATGTATTCCGGTTTTTCAGATTGCCATCTGTGGTGATCACTGACAGGGGGTCGCAGTTTGCATCCCGCTTTTGGAAGGCATTGACATCGGCCCTTTTGATGGACAAGCGCCTATCCAGTTCTTATCACCCTCAGACTAATGGGCAAACGGAACGGGTTAATGGTACTATGGAACAGTATCTTCGGTGTTTATTGCTACAATACCAGACCACTTGGCTTACAGTCTTGCCCGCAGCCGAGTTTGTGTATAACAATTCTGTGCATTCCTCTTCCGGGGTTTCTCCGTTTTACGCACTATATGGTCAGCATCCACGGTCCATTCCAGTGGACCTGGAGCCTCCCGGTACCGTCCCTGAAGCAGCCAACAAGCTAAAAGCAATTACTACCTTGCATACCTGAATTAAAAGGAACCTGGAAGAAGCACAAGTTCGCTCGAAAGAGCATGCAGATAGGCACAGACGTGTTGCTCCGCCCTACAAGATCAGTATGTCAGTCTGGTTGTCCACCAAAAACCTGAAGATACCAGGCAAAAGAAAACTTCTACCTCGTTTTGTGGGACCGTATAAGGTCGTCAAAGTGCTTAATCCTGTGGCTGTACATTTGGAATTACCTTCACGTTGGAGAGTACACCCGGTTTTTCATGTTTCATTGGTGAAACCATTCAGGGATGGAACTCGGTTGCCTGTGCGGCCTTTGGCGGTATCTGTAAAGGGCTCTGATGAGTAGGAGTTAAAGGCGATATTGGACATGAAAATGTGTGCAGGGGTCCCTCACTACCTCATGGACTGGAAGGGATACGGCCCTGAAGATCGCTCCTAGGAACCGTTGGCTAACATCCATGCACCCTCGCTGTTGCGCCTGTTTCACGCTTTCAGAGGGGTGGGACGCCCTTTAGGGGATGCCACTGTCGTACCTGCCAAACCTGGCCTCTCCCCTACACCTACTCGCACAGCCCAGAGGACAGCCAGGCTGTTTCTTACACGCTGGAGTCTCTTAGGCAAACTTCCTGGCAAACGATTCCATTAACATTTTCAGGCGTTTCTCTTACGCTTTAAGGGACTATGCATTCTTCATCCCTATTGCATAGAACGTCCATTCTGCGGATGCGTAATGCCGATCATGATCTGATCTACGGCATATGCGAGTGTCAGCTGATATAACTTCATCATGCGCTACACGCAAACATCAGCTGACATGTATTTAAATCAGGATCTTCCGGGGTTCGGCGCTTCTGATTGTTGTTTGTTTTTCACTACGTTCCGGAGCTGCTGTTCTTTAAGAACTCCTTACCGCACTTCCTAGCGGAGCTTTCTGTCAGCTGTTCAGTCTCCGAGTAGCTGTATCCCGACCGCATTACCTTGCGGCACCTACTCACCAGTGGAGAAAAGCTGTTCTCCTTGGCTTTCAGAGCTGCCTCCTACGTCGCTGCATTGCTGTGTTACCCGGCGGTGTCTTCTCCTGCCTGCAGCCGCTCCTGTTTCGCTTTCCTCAGCGGAGTGTTTGAGCCACAGCCATCCACCTACTTGCACCTGCTCCTGACCACCTGTATCCAAAGAGGAGAGTTGTATACAAAGGATTAAGGTGAGAGCAGGGACCTTCTGCATTTATTCTACTCCTTTTCAATTACCCAATCCAGTTCCCATTTCATCTAAAGGACTCTACCAGTCTCTGCTCTATTCTGAACTCTTTGATCCACATACTTCTCCAGGATACTCTGTTCTGCACCTCCACTCTTTCAGTCCAAGGCTACAGGATTCAGTACACTGGACTTTATGGACGCTACCCTGTGTGCACCATCCCGGATCTAGTGTGGCCCTCGTTCCGTGCGGGTTAGCTTCCTTACTAACTTCCCTTTCCTTTTCGTTGGTTCATGTTTATTTTGTGTGGAGTTTCCTGAGTGACTTTCCTATTCCGCAGGATAGTGCAATTCATTCAGCTTTATATTGACTTCAATCAATTTGGGTCAGTTCCTAAAACTCCTTCTTGTGTTTCCTTCAGCAGTCTGGTGGTTCCTTTTCAAATACACGCCCTTTCCACTGATTCCTCTCTTTTGACTGTTACTTACATAGTCGAAGAGTGACATCAGTTGGAAGGTGTGAATTCAACAGAGTACGCGGTACTCCGAGTCATCTTCGGAAGACTCTACGCGTATCCTTTGCATAGACCTCGTGTATCCTTGAATACTCTGGTATCCTTTATTGGTGTTGGTATTCTTGAAAGCCTGACAATCATCGAGTCATAAAGTGTCAGACATAGTTTCACAGAAAGACGTTCATTTCATGATCGGTATTTAAACCATTCATGGTAGAACGTAGGAAACAGATCAATTTACATTCCATTTGTCTTCGTTTGAGCAGTAAATCGCCACCTCGTTTGTTTTTTTTTGGCTCGCATCAGTCCAATAAATCTCAAGTCGGATTTGTCAGCCAATTGGTGCTCGAGTTGCCAATGCATGGAAGAGGTAATCTAGGATCTTTTTTTTAAGGCTAGCCAAATGTTCACTGATTCGTACTCGTACTCACCTCAATTTTGAATCCCTTTTCACTGACTATTTGAAATATGACGTAATGTCCTCCACTTGCTTTTGCATTGTAGTTTCATGTTTGACAAAGTCAAGTTATTGGGGTAAGTCCCTAAGCTCAACACCAGATGCATGCTACACTTTGAATGTTATTGACACTTCAGCAACACTGAAGTGGGCACGGAACAATGGTCTTTCTAAAATAGCACCTAGCGACATTCCTTTATTTACACGTGGAATCACTGTTCTTATGCAGATTCCTTTACCTTTCTCCCTCTCTGGGTCCCTCCCTTTTCTAACCTTGTTCCCGTGAATTGGGCACTCTGGGACAAGTGAGCATGTTTTTTTTTCTTTAGCAAATGTCTATTTAAATTTCTTTTTTGCTAATAATGAATTAACATTTCATGAGATCTCCATCTGATTTAATTCCACATTATGAATTTTTTCTGCTTATCTTTTTGACCAACCTCTACTCCAACACCTGGTGTATGGTATGTTGATTTTAACTTTAACTTTTGGTTTCAACAAAATTGTATTTTCATTGTCTGTTCACCAATTTGTATTCATTTATTAAAATGAATTACTGTGTGTCTTTTTTTCATTGTTCACAGACTTGAAAATGACCATTTTGGTTGAAACACATACAGTAACTGATTGAAAATTATTTATAGTAACAGCTTATGTGTATCTATTGGTAGTGACTTCATAAAGAATAATTTGACCATCACATTTAATGTTCATGGCATTGCGCGTTTGACCACACTCCCAAACCAATTCTGCTCTTATTACCAAGTCTGAGCCTTGTTAGGGAGGCGCTGTGGGACTGTGCAGTGGGACTGTGCACGCTGCAGGCCTAGATTTCAGATCTCTTATCCAGGTGGTTATTTAAGCGCATAGGTATCTTTAATCGCCCCCTTTGCTCTCCCTTAAGGATACACCATACCCTGGGAATTAAGTCATGTGAATCTCCAGAAGAAGCCCAAATCACTTGCGAAAAAGAAAACGTGACACTGGGCCTCATTCTGAGTTTGGAGGTAATCATGGTGCTATTAGCGCCTTGACTACCTCCAATACCGGTACCGAGTCCGCCCTCCTACAATGGGGACTTACCGGTCTATTCCGACCTTTGCGGGACCGGTAAGTCCCCATTGAAAAACCCATTCCCCATTCCCATTTGAGCCCCTATAGTGCTCAATGGGAAGGGGGAAGGCACTAATAACGGTACCGCAAATTGTGGTACCGTTATTAGCTCTAAAGTCCGTTATTGAGCTCTAAAGTCCCTTAACGGGTCCCTTCCTTAACGCCTGGTAAAACGCCTTCCTTAACGCCTGGTAAAACCAGGCGTTAAGGAAGGGACCCGCTAAGTGAACTCGGAATAGGGCGCAAAGGGATTACCGGCACCGGTGTCCTTACCGGTGCCCGGTATCCCTTTGTGCCTAACTCGTAATGAGGCCCACTGTCTAGAAAAGGAAACACATACAAATATACAGGCCCATGGAGGCGATGACAAGCTAACATACTGTGCTTTCTTTTAGTTGTCTGTTTACCCAGTTAAGAATCCTTTATTTTTCTTTATTGATTAGTGGAATCCACATGTACACGTTTATACCTTCAGATGGCTGGCAGGGGAAATATGCATGGAGCCATGGGTAAAGTTTTGAATGACTGCTCCCCAGTATACCAAGTGTTCGAGGTGGAGAGCAAATATTCAGAACATTTTGGGCCAGCTGGATTGTATGGAGTGGTGAGGCGACATTATCGCCTCCAAGTATTTATGTCTGGGCTGCCGATTCCTTTGACCGTCATGGAATCTGTTGTTTACCTTTAAGCCTGAGACGGGAAAGACGTCTGTGAAGGAATGCCATCTGCGAAAGTAAAATAGCTTGAGCTTCATAGATTTTGATTAATAAAATCATGCAAGTAATTCTGATTCTGAAAATTGATAGCTGCTAATCATATCCCACTTGTGTGATGCTCCATGCCAAAAAGAATAATGCACACATGTACCTTGCTGGGACTGTTTCTTGACTCCCCCAGCAATTGTGCTGCAGTGCATCAGGGCATCTTTAAAGGTCACTTGCACATTCCTGAACACAGCTGCAGGAACATGAAGGACCCCACTGGCTCCAACTCTCTCTCCCCAAATACCTCCCTGCTCGAACCGGAGCGGAGCTCTTCTTGTCTTGCTCAAATTCTATGCTGACCAAACCTTTCTCCAAGCAGAGAGTGGGGGCAGGCCCCTCTGCTCGGCCGATGCCTCTCTGGAACAGCCTCCCTGCCTCCATGAGACTTGAGCCGAAACTCCTTAAGTTTCGGAAAACTGCTCAAAATTCTTCCTTTCTCTACCTCCTTCCCTCTCACCCTCCCCTGCTGATAACCCCACTGCGGCTGAGACTGGTGGCCTGGTCATCATGAGTCTCACAGGTTAACAGGCCCTCTGCCCAGTCGACACCAGCACCCTCAGCACTTCCCTCTTGACCCCTTATGGACAGGGATACCCCTGCCCCTGTACTTAGCCAATGGTCCCCCGTGTAACTTCCCCTCCTGGGCCTACTCTAGTACTTGCCCTACCATTTTCCTCCCCCCCACCCTCCATTCCCTCTCACCTTCATGTGCTTGTCCAAATGCCACACAGCCTAGTAGGACCGATATTGTTGATTACTTACTGTTTTCTCCATTATTGTTTATTACTTCCCTGGTCCCTCCCCTATTTGCCTTGTCGTGCCTGGAAACACCACTGGCTTGTATAGGCGCCTAACAAATGCACAATAAAATAAGATAAAATAATTTTTAAAAAACAGGCAGAGGTGGCTTCCTAACCACCCGCACTTTTGGTTCAAAGTATTATAATTGTGTAACCCAGACAACCTGGTGGCAGTTATTAAAACATAAATACAAGCCATGTCTGGTTTTTATATGGTGGCTGCTGACATTACACAATTATGCAGCCACAAGTATTTATAGGTCATATTATTGTCAGCTTAGTGAGGAGTAACCCATTAATGACAGGGCTGGTTGTGTATTATCTAACTGGCATGGGTGTTCCCAAAAAAACATGTGGGACACAGCCCAGTAAGCCTTTTTTTTTGCTCCCACTGAGGAGAGATGACACATTCCTGCAGGTAGCGTTGCTTCAAAGACAGTCCTATAATGGCAATTGCATCTCACACTAGGGTGATGATTACTGCAGTTGTTTTGAAATAGGTAGACAGAGGAAGAGGGCAGAGTTAGCATAGCCCAGAGGAGTGGTTCAGACTACGAAAGGCGGGTCTCACAATCTTGGTATTTGTTAGGGCTCCTCAAGCTTCCTGTCCCTTCTCCCCACTTCCTACAGACAAGGCACTCTAGGTATGACATCAGCTGGCAAAGGACAGTTGTTAGAGCATCCAGGACAGGAACCCAAACAACAGGCTTGCTGTGGACCAACCCACTGCGGCATTTTATCTATACAAGGGTAGAGACACTCTCTTAGTTGATTCACCTTTGAACTTCAAGACAAGAAGTATTCACCCGGAACTCTGTTGTGGATATATTCTATTCCAAATTACAGCTGTGAGTGATTTGGGGAATGCCCTGGTTAACTCTACACAAGCCATGTCGACTGCAGACATTTTGCCACTTGTATCTTCCATCAAAGACCAGCTGGTACAGAGGACATCCAATATTAAAATCCAAGAAAGTTTATGGCAAGCTAAGAACCCCACCCTGCAGGACACTGACAATTGCAGGGGCATAGAACTTACCAATAATGGTGTGAAGTACGTGAATAAAACCACATTCCCAGTAGAGTTTTGGCGGTAAAAGTGATGCGCCACCCCGGGAAGGGTGGCAGACAAATAGTGAGTGGACCCCAGGGAGGAGAAAATGCATGTAATAAAGCAGCTACCAATTTCAAAGCCCATCCTAAGGGGGCTGTTTTCGTTATGTGATTATCGGTCAGATGGCCTGGGCCAAGGGGTGTCCCTTTGTGAGGGTATAATGCAGAAGTAAAATCTCAAGGGGTACAATGTTCAAAGGTGGCTCTAATCGCCAGGAGGCATTGGCAAGCAAAGTGAGGAAAGTGTCTGGACGGAGCAAAACTTTTCCAATGGGGTAGTGCACATTCAAACGGTTGTGGGTCACGAGATTGGTTGTGAACATTATATGCCACCTGTGGCTGATGTGTTGATAAATGGGGACAAAAAAATGGATGTTGGCAGATTCCGGATCACCACATACCCTTGTGCTGCTAGCTACGTATGAATCACTGTGAAGCAATAAGAGAGAGGGCCTCAGTGAACTGGACATTGATCCTGTGGCTTACATTTGAGTTCCCATCCATGTATTGGGTTATATACATGACAGATTAAGCTTCCGACCAAATTAGATCACTGGAGAGTGACCATTCCTCAGTGTTGTTGCAACTCGATCTTGCCCATGGAGTCACACAAATAGAACATGACGTACCGTTGGTTTGCATAACAAATCATAAACCAATTAAATGGGAAACCTTGATAAGTAAAACAATAGTCCTAGAAATATATGATAAAATAATGCCCATTCTTGAGCTAATCTTGAAAATTGAGACATCTAATCCTCTATCTGGAATTATTTAGGAGCAATAGCAAATATGTTAAGTCTCTTGAATAAGAAACCCAGAATTATTTTAGGAAATAAGTCCTGAAACAAGCATCACGGTTAGATGCAGAGAAGGGTAGATTCATTCGGGGGCCCCAGGGGGCTGTGAGCCCATTGCTGTAAACACATTAGCCAGCTGAATGATCTTACTAGGAATAGAACCTACCACCAGCTACACACCAATCTCTGCAGCAGTCACCATAACATGCAGAGCTAGGTGACTGGGATTGGAATTTGTAACTGCTGAGCTATCTAAACATCTTGCCCTAGGTAATTTTCAAGAAGTGCACAGTTCTCCATGTTTTCTCAGAGCCTTTGGGCTACAGTTCACCCGCAGTCTATGCAGCACTTTAAAAAAGGTCTTGAGTAGTCAGATGAATTAGAATTGTGAAGTACGTTTGAGCTGATCTCACCTTGAGTGTTTTGCTACTTGTTGTACCACACTGTAAAGGATGAAGGCTGACATGTGAACCTTAGGGAATGGGATTTGTGAGAAGATTTCAAACTTCACATGTATTGCAATTGTGATGCTAATTTAAAAAACACAGCTGGAGAGGAGTAGTGCATGTAGTGGCGCCACTGATGGTGTGAAGTCACAGTTGACTATCAGGTCTGTCTCTGCAGAGCTCTCGCGTTTGTAATGGATAGTGTCAACACTCCACTATCTCTTTGGGACTCACTCCCATTCACTAGCTCGTGCTTCATGATGCACACGTACAATAACTCATTGCCCTAAATTATCCGAAAAATACCAACACATTTTCTATGGAGCACGACGAGCGATTGCAGCTTTAAGGAAGTGCATCAAAAAACCCGAAAGTAGTCTCTCAGTACAATAACCTTAGAATTATTTTTGGCTGTATACAACAATGACTCTAAACCATCCAGGATGAGGAAATGTGTCTCTGCAGTTGGCAAATGAGTGCATACAGCTTTCTGGCTCTGTAAATGGGTGCACCAAATGGACACTCAACGCTCGAGCACGGGCAATTTGAGGATGCAGGATCAGCTGTTGCCAGCCAGCATTGCTTATCTGTTTTTAATTCGACTTTGCATCTTAAATACAAAGAATACAGATGTATTGCTGTCAGCAGAGCTTTTTAAACGGGCAGCGATTAGTGTGAGATGGCTGCAGACACAGCTGTGAGTGGGTAATTGGCAGTCACTATCATTAGAGGTATGCTCCTTAAGAAGTGAAAATATTGTGTGATTTGAAACAGGATTTGAAACAGGAGGGGTGCATAACACACTTCATACTGTGTGAAACTGATTGCACGCAGTGGACCTTATGCATTTCCTTTCACTGGTGACTTTAAGATGCCACGGTACAGCTGCTAACACCAGAGACTATTTCTTTAAACCTGCATTAACACATATCAGTACAAACTTGCTGGGAAAATATATAGCCTAGCGCCTAATGAGTAAATTGCACACTGCGTTCAAATCTCAGCTTCACCATTTAATCAACGAATGTGATCCTGGGCAAATCATTTATTCTTACTGTGCTTTGGCTACCAAAATTGGGATTGCCTAGAAGTGAATGAGTTCACAGTCAGCGCTATTCAAAAACAGACTAAGTGGTGGTTTACTAGACCACATTTATTGGCTAAGTCTTGTGTGTTTTGGATATGAAAAGGCTTTCTTTGTTACAATGTAGTCAGCATACAACTAAACATTTTTTGTATTTCCAAAGCTGTGGGTTGTCCTAAAGATCTAGGTTACAGGCACTGCTACAGATTGATGAGAAGATGTTCAGTCAACTAAGTCTGATAAATTCATATTTATGGTCTTTGATGGCTGGAGAGTGTCTATTTTCTATAGTTATACATTCAATTGGAAGCAAAATTATCTCACACACAGAATACTCAACAGCAATACATACCTTTACAGCAGCAAAATCTAGGTGTGTGTGCTGCATTAGACAGTGAATGTATTCATGAAAGTTAATTTATTTTAGCAATATTGTTGCCTCCTTTAACATGTCTACTTATTGCTTTTAAGTACTGTAATTACAAGTTCATAGCACTCGCTTTTGTTTATAGCGTAATGATTTATTAATGTCCGGGAGTGGTTGAAGTGGGAGATTGCCAGCATAGTGTTCTACTCTAGTATTTCGCCCAGGGTGCTATGTTCTCTACAAACTGCCCTGCGGAGGCTGCTCTCAGGGGCCTGCCACTTTTTTTTTCATGTTTTCAAACGATTGTGATCCACAGTTACATATATAGAGAGCCGGTTAAAAGATGACCTTCTATTATTGAAACTTTCAGGCAGTTATTAAATCACATGTGATCCGTATTGCTTCAAAGCCATTTATTTACAATGCCGCAAAGACTAAATGAAATTAATTGTTATTATTGAAAACATAGAGCAAATATTCATGACTGTGGCTGGCTTTCTTGTCAAAAGTACGTTTGGGAATGTCACAGCAGCACGGACACCAATACTTTCCGGAAGGCCTCAGGGATCTAGGTCCTCTTTTCTTGCTTGGGGTGGAAGGATACATAATTACGAGCGAACATCCAGCCCAGACTGGGTGGCGCGCTAATAAGACTGGCTGTGGCTGGTGCATTTCTTTTCTGCCTGGGGTCACTGGGCGGGCTCACACCAGCGGATTTGTGAGGGGAACTCGAACCGCACGTGACCTGCAGCACTAGACAGCTAACTATTGTGCTCGCATTACATGATGCGCATTGCGCAGCTGCAGCGCAGTCCAGGCGAATTAAAGTGGGGGTGACTCTTCTGCTGGTGACGATGAGGCAAGCAGCGTGCTCAGGCCGGCACTGCCATTTGATTTCTGGTGAGGAGGTGAGCATGGGCGTAATTTAAACGGGGGCATGGGTGTTTGTCCCCCCCCAACTTTCATGGCACACCATTTTGTCCCCATTCATTTGGCTGGGGCACCTTTTCTTCAGATGTCATGTCCCCCCCAACATTTTCAGAAAAAATAACTCCACTGGAGGTGAGAATGATTGCTAAATATGTGTTTTTTTTTAAAATTTGGGCCTATATGATCTACATGCAGGGCTGTGCTGAGTCCTCCTCTTCTCAGCTGTGAAGTGAATGTTTGCTGCTGCTCTGACCGTCTACAGACTCGATCAACTGGTGACAGTAGACTGTAGGAGTAGCTGAATCTTGATTTGCCTTCTGAACTCTGGTGTGGGGGAATAAATGTCATGTCACGTGCGATCCGTTGGGGTGTAGACCTGACCCTTGGGCAGTCTGTAGCTAGCTGTGATTTTTCAAGTACATCACGGTACAGTCGATTTTGTTGATGGATGCCAACTCCTCCTCTCATGTTCATAGTTTTGGCTTGTGGAAGTGCCCAAAGGCGATGTCCTTTCCAGTATGTGCTACACGTCTACTCATCAGCTCTAACCATACACCCGTATGTTCAGGTGTCCAACCGTCCAAGCCCACCCATCCATCTATTTACCAGGCCCATCCATCTACCTTTCTGTCTTTCCACCCACAAAATCTTGGTGCAGAGCACTGCTTGGGTACTGTGATAAACCTGAAGGTGTCTAACCCGCTAGTTCCCGGGGCTCTGTCATCCAGGTGGCTAGGACACGGCCATAGCTTTTTGATCCATTTCCTGGGGGTGGACCAGTGCGGGAGCATCACCTGGATGAGGGGTCTTCGGGGAGTGGAAATGGGGCACCAGATGGTGAGACACGGTATCCGCTTTCCTGTAACACCCTTTCCCCATCCTACCAGGTAGAATACCTAGGAACTCTACCCCCCGCCTCCTTTCCCAGCACAAACACTTTCTCGTGGACAGGTCGACAACGGACTAACACCAGAGCCGTATACCTGACGTGTCCCAATACAAAGGTCAAGCACGGTCAGGCAATTACTGATCATTACACACCTGACTTCCATCACACTTCCCCACATGGATAAAAGGCGGAGCACGAGGAAACAGCAGTTCCAAGATGGCAGTTTAATACAAGGAGAAAGGCAGCGAGACCAGAGAGGGTTTCAAGAAGGGAAGTGCCCTTAACCTTTAAACAGTGTTACTTTAGCGAACCATGGAAAGTAAGAAGCCTAACACCGGGAACTAAACCTCAACAAGCCTACACTGTGCATCGAAAGTGCCTGGGGCTCTCCCGCGACGATAACCAAGGCAGGGAGAAACGATTGCCATCGTGGTACTGTCCTTGGCTCCTACAGCAACCCAGAGCCAGTAAAGACAGCACAGCCAGTGAGTCGGAGAGACTGATACCAAACCAGCTTGTGTTTGAACCAAGGTTGCAAGCATCAACATTGTATGAAGAAATCCAAAGAGGACAGTGTGTGAAATGCATGTGATGAGCAACGTGAATATAATTGGAAACCAAAGGAGTGATTGAACTTTGTGAGGCCAAGTGAGATACTGTATACAGAGTGGTCCAGCGCCACGTAGATGGCAACTGTATTGTAAAACGGAAGTTTTTATCGTAGTGGTCCCGCAACGGGTCAAGCTAAATCCTGTGCACATTCGAAAGTTTTCGATAAACCAAGGTGAACTACAATTGGACCAAGCCTGACTAAGGGAGACTAATTGGAAAGGGGAAGGATCTGAGCACGGCTGAGTGGGATCCGGGGTGAACCGTGAGTCACCTGAGAAAACGAATATTCTCTGAACTTTGAAATAAACAGGGATCTGAGCCCAGAAGAGGGGGATCCACTGTAATGATCGTAAAAACACAGGGATCTGAGCCCGGTTGTGGGAGATCCAGGGTGAAGCACCCGTGTTGAATACTTGTAAGAAGGAAATAACTGTGTATCTTAATTTTGGTACATCAAGCCCTATGAATCAAGAGACTTTGATGAGAAAAGAGACTTGGGCACAGAAGGCCCTGTTGCTGGTAATAGAACTGTATCCTCATGTCGAAGAAGCCAGAGTGTGTGCTTTCTTGAGTGAACCGCCTCACCTTGTGCTGAAAAGGTGGGCAAGGGAGGTCAACAACCCGATCATCCTGGGATATCATTTTGTATACAATTCTTTCTTTTTCATGAACATTACCCCACACTATTTGTAAATTAGCGGTAAGAATGGGCAATATGTTTGTTAGTATAGGCCCTTTTATTTTGAAAAGACTCCACTAGGACTGCATTATTATTATTTGATGGTCGTAGTTTGCTCCTATCTGTAGATTTAGGTTTAGAAAGGCGTTCATCAAACCGTTGTGAAAGTTCAATAAACACACTTGAACTGTGGCCACTTGTGTCTGTCTTACTGTTGACACCATGCCTTCCTTACAGTACACTGCTCTCATGCAACACTGTCTGGGTACACAGTGTTTGCTAGCTGTACAGCACTGTACATGTAAACTACACACACTCATGTCTGCCTGGTCCTCTGTACTTTCTTGGTTTACTGCAGCACTGCATCAGTGCTCTACCTGCACACAGCATGGCATGGGCCTTCATCACTATCTTGGGGTACAACACTGCATGGGTACACAACCTACAAACAGCACTGCTGCCTGAGTCTTCAGTACTTTCTTGGTGCACAGCACTGTTTGGGTGCACTGATCTCATGCAGCACTGACTGGGTCCTCCTTTGCTTGGCATACAGCATTGCATGTGTAATTTACAAGCACACTGGACTGCCTGGGTCCTCTGCACTTTCTTGGTTTATAGCACTTCAAGGGTACACTACCTGCACACAGCAAGGCATGGGTCCTCAGCACTATACTGGGATACAGCACTGCATGGGTACACTACCTGCACAAAGCATTGCCTGGGTTATCAGTAATGTCTGGGTGTACAGCACTGCATGAGTACACTACCCACACACAACACTTCCTAAATCCTCTGTACTTTCTTGGTACATATCAAGGCATGGGTACACTACCCGCACACAGCACTTCCTGAGTTCTCTGTACTTTTCTGGTGTACAACACTGAATGGGTACACAATCCGCAAACAGCACTGCCTGGGTCTTCAGCACTTTCTTGATGTACAGTACTCCCTGGTGCACAGAATGATCCCAATGGCAGTACAGATAGAAAAGATGCAGAGGCTATCTGCAAAACCAGTCAACTGCCGGCAGGAAACAAGGTCACCCGAGGAAAACGCTCCTAATGGCAACCCAGCAACGAGATGATACAGCGAGAAGACCTCAATATCTGCACACTGACCATCACACTGACACTGACCATCACACTGACATCTGTCCGTCATTCATCTGAAGCAGCAAGAGGAGGCCCCAGGGAACCTTCCATGCAACTGGAAAGAATTCAACATTTGCAGCAATGCATCTTGCAACTCACTGCCATGCATTGCAGGGAAAGGGTGGTGCAAGACAGCAGGAATCAACATTGCGGGGTGTGGGAGGGCAGGAGGGGGCGTTATTTAGCCCCTCTCTGAAGCACAGTAGATACTGGTTAGCCTGACACCAACAGCTGCCAGGCACTACTTTTGACTCCTCCGACAACTGGTGCCATACCGACACATCCATGTAGCCTTCACACTATTATTGAATGTGAATAAGCTCACCCAGAAAACATCCAAGGCACAATGGGTCATATGTAAAGGATGCAGAGTTATAGTTTGCATCTCAGGTGGAGGCCAGGTTTGGGCTCAATGTGCACTAGCCCACACCAGACCTTGCTCTCAGGTCATCAGATCTTTATTCTGATCCCTGCTGTGAGGGTGATGTTCGTGGATGGTTTAATATTCAGTGCAGAACGGCTGCGTGTTCACTCAGACAGTGCTGTGCATGGAAAGGATACTGTGCACACAAGTACTGGTATTCAGTGTGAAATTATTGGGAGAGTGTATAGTTCTCCCAGTCAGTGCTCTGCAGAGGAGAGTCTTCACTGCACCAAGGCAATGTTGTACGGAGGCAGGGCTAGCGGGACCTAGACAGAGCTGTGCAGCAGAGACAGGCTGTAGTGTACGTACGCAGTATTGTTCACCACTAGTGTATTGTGACCGGCCCATTGTTCTACGTGAATAGTGATGTGAATAGTGATCTGTTTAGCCACGAAGTGAGGTGATTGAGAGTGATTTGTGCACACATGCAGCGCTGTGAAGCAGGAGCCACTTTTAACCACCAGGCTGGGGGGAGTGGAAGGGGGCAGGCCCTTTGTACTGAAGAAGCTGTGAGTAGTGTCCCCCCATTTCCGCATGTAGGCACAAGTGGGCGGGGTAGCCCCGGGAAGCCTGCATACAGTGGGACCTGCGTCCTCATCCCCGTACTTGTAGAATAATGTAGACGAAGCTGCCGTGCTAGCTATTAAATCTCAGCTCGTGGCGGATAAGACACAGCCTGGTGGGGCTGGCTCTGTGGGTTGTTTTCTCTATTAAATATGATGCATTTCTCTAGGGTATGCATTGTTTCTATAGTATCACTGTGTTTCTGTGAGCTGTGACTTGTATCTACGGGTTACCACTTATTTCTGTGTGGTGTGATGTGCTTCTGTGAGTTGTGCTGTCTTTCTGTGAGACGCCTGATGCATTTCTTTAATCTGTGCTGTATCTATGAGTATCGCTGTGTTTCTGTGAGTTATGCAGTCTTTCTTGAAATTTAATGCATTTCTGTAAGATGTGCAGCGTTTCTATGAGAGTTTCCATGTTTCTGTGAGCTGTGATTTGTTTCTGTGAGTTGCCAATCATTTCTGTGGGGTGTGCTGGGTGCCTGTAAGGTCTGATGTGTTTCTGTGTGGTGTTCTGTCTTTCTGAGAGGCGTGATGTGTTTGCTTAAGGTATGCATTGTTTCTATCAGTATCGATGTGTTTCTATGAGCTGTGATTTGTTTCTGTGCGGTGTGCCCTGTTAGTGTGTGGAATGGGTGATGCTGATGCTTGTGCTGGACGAGTCATTCTGGGGATCTTTGTTGTGTGGGTGGGGGGGCTGTGCTTTGTGTACTGCTGAATGCAGACACAACCTTCCATCTGCAGCAGCTGGGTTTTATAAGGTGGGACACTGCAAAGGGATCGGGACCTCTGAGGGGCGGGCCATGATGATGCCTATATCACAGAGGGGATTCCTAGTCATTTCATCGAAACTGAAGCATCGAAATGCCACACCATCGAAACCAAAGCAATGTTTACCAATGCAAACTATTACATCTGAAAGTGATTTTCCATCAAAACCAGTCCATCGAAAAATATAAATGGATAGCATTTCAATGCATTTTTTTGTAACGTAAAAACGTCACATGGAGCTGTCCAGTGCTGAAATTTCGGCACTGGCCAGCTCCTTGTAACATGTTTATGTTTTTTTGGTATATTGGAGGGGGGTTCCACCCCAATCCCCCAACCCCGTTGGCCACCCCAACCCTAAACCTAATGTAACCGTTAATCTAACCCTAGCCAAACCCTAACCCTAATGTTACCCTTAATCTAACCCTAACCCTAGCCCCAACCCTAACCCCAGCCTCAACCCTAACCCTTACAGTAACCCTAATTTAACCCTTAATTTAACCCTAACCCCAACCTTAACCCTAGCCCCAACCCTAACCCTAATGTAACCCTTAATCTAACCCCAGCCCCAACCCTAACCCTAATGTAACGCTTAATCTAACCCTAACCCCAGTTTCGATTATACCATCGAATTATAGTCAATGAAAAGGTAATTCGATGGTAGGGCTTTTCGTTGAATATAATTCGATGGTGTGGCATTAGATAGAATGGGTTTAGATGAATTGACTAGATACCCACTGAGGGCCACTGTGCGTGCTGCAGTGCTACCCGCAATATTCCAGCACAAATGCATCTTCGTACATCCCATTTCTCCTCACTGATTATTCCTCTTCTCCCCCATAGTGCCCTGAAACTCCTTGGTGTCAGTGTTAAGCGATGTATAAGAAATATAGCCAGGCGAAATATGGGGCCACTTTGAAAACAATTTCCAGGGCCACCTTTGGTTCCCAGTCCTGCCCTGGACAGCATAGGTCCTGACCGGCAGCCATGGTGCCTGCTTCTAGGAAACAGACCTGTATGTTTGCTCTCTGTCTTCATATTCCCACTTCAAAGTAGAACAAGGAAGCATATTCCTGGTGCATAATTCTGTTTGCCCTTTCATATTTGTGCTCTAAAGCATTGTAGTCTTGTATAGCTTAATTTATAACATTTTGGTGGCCTCTTGTATCGTGCACTTAAGGCATCACATCAAGAGAAATCACTAATTCTATTTTCTGCATAGTTTTGCTATGTTACTGGGATTCATACCATGCGCTGCTGGCATGTGCATGGCCTCCAGGTGCTCTGGCAGATCTGAAAGAGCCCTGTGGGTTAGATTAGAGGAGAGATGCAAAAATGCAAGCTACGCAACAGAACATGACAGCAGACAGAGCGCTCACAGGGTTATGTAATACATTGGACATGTTTTTAATGGCAGACAACTGCCCAGGCATGTCTCAGAAGTGAAAGTGGGACAGCAAGTAAAAAATAAAAAGGCAACTTTGTGAAATTCATCTGCGTCAGGAGGGCCCTTTGTGAATAGGAGGCCTTTTGCAGATAAACCTTTTGCTTCATGGTTAATCCGGCACATAATTTCATGCATAATGAAGACAGCATAAAACAAATGAGGTTATGACCAGCACCCGATAGCCAATACCCGTTTTGAGTTTCAGAGCTCAATAGTAGCAAAATAACGTGCTTATGCTGAAAATAAATGGGAACGATTAAAGGCAGCTGCCGTGGAGAAAAACATTAAGGAATTGAGCTGCTTAGTTGCTCTTAACCGTGGAGAAAAACATTAAGAAATTGTGCTGCTTAGTTGCGATTAACCCTGGTGCCAGTACAAGCTCCTTTTGAGTTCTTGGTGCCAGGTGATAAATGGTTCATGTTAGTGCCTTATTCAGAGAAGATATTCCAAATTTGATATCTGAACTAAGATAAGATTCACCAATTTCATCAATCCAAAAGTTCTCTCTAGAGGCGAACGTGCTTGCTTTAGGCTTGCAAAAAGAAAGCTCTTGGACCCAACAAGAGTACTGTAGACCAATTTAAAAAGAGCCAGCTGTGTGAGTCCCTTACTTAACACACTTATTCAAAGCATGACACACGTGGTACCATCCTCGTGGGGTGGGACAGAGATCATCCCAATACATAATAACAGAGAGAATTTATGCAGTTATCAACCAATCTCCCTGCTAGATTCTGTCAGCAAAATACATGGGATTGTTCTGTTGGGTAGGTTAGATGTCTGGAGAAAGGACACCTAAACCACTGACAGGCATGATTTTGCAAAGGAATGCACACGCTGGATGACACCTTTAGGCTTCTATTGCTACTTCATAAATAGGTAGTTCTACATCTGTTACCTATGTATACCCTTTTCATAGATCAGAAATCAGCCTAGGTCGGGTGCTTAGAAGCCAACTTTGGAGAACTCTCTTCAATTACAATGTGACCATTCCATTCTTGAGAGCATTCATTAATTTATATAGTGGCAGCTCTGCTGTGCTCAAATGCGGTCTAGGGGGTGACAAAACAACCCCTTTTGCAGTGGTAAAAGGCACCCGTCAAGGATGTGACGAGGGAGTCGGGATCTTGCAACGCCTCCTCCCATCAAGTTCATGACAAGACGGAAGGCCCAAAAACACTGCAATCACCCATTCAATTTCGGCGAATCCCAAGTGCACCAATGATCGATAAATATGTTGAGAGTTGTCCTCTCAGCCAGCCATACAGACCCAGTGCGATACAAATCTATCCATGGGTAAATGAAGAGCCTCAGGTCATGGTCAGAGACACCTATATGGACAGCCTGGACTAAAGCACCAAGAAGCCATGTTGCTGACATTGTTAGAGTCACCACGACATAGCAGCGTAAGACATGAAGCACACGTGCCATCCGCACTTTGTGACACAAACACACACTCGAATACATGAAGAACATCTCGTGCATGCGGTTTACTTTTGAATACATTTACTAACACACACTATTATTCTTTAATTTAACGTTACACTCTTTACGTATCATTTTAATACAGATCAAACAAATGTTTCGCATGTCGTATTTGGATAGCATTATTGTTCTTGTATACTTGTAGTTTAACATTGCTAATTCAAGTAATCCCCTGATCCCGAGGTCAACAAAGGACAAAGTCTACATGACCCTAACATGTAGCCTAGAGGCAGGTTGGACATTAACCCTCCTACAGAGGTTGAAGAGGTTAAGGCAAGAACAAGAGCACATGAGACGGCCATTTTAGACTACAGGGTGACTTTGTACAATAAACTAAAATGGCAGTTCTAACCTAAAATGGAGGCTCGATTCACTTGAGGTCACGACCTTGTAATACGGTTTCCCTCGCAAAGCGACTGGGCATAGGCCAACATATACAATGAGGACGAAACAATATTATATCAGTTCTAACACTGCAGCCAAGGTCAAGAGATAAGGAAGACATTCCAATTCCCTGACGACAAGGGGACCAGCTGCAGGAAAAGGGAATAAATCCTCATAATTCGGAGCTGCAGAGCTCAATTCGTGGTCTAAAAACACGTGATGCAGCTGGAGCAGACAATGGACAGTGATCGGTGGTGAGAAAAGAGAGCCGATCCCAGCCAGCCAGACACGGACTGCAACAAGTATGCAACAAATGTTGCCCCGAACAGGAGAATATTTTCATAAGGCAGTGCACACAAGTTACAATACAGGCACATAATTGTTCCCATCCACTTGAAAAGGTGCACAGTGAGCTGAGAACAGCTTCGGGTCCCAGGCCTGGGGAGGTCAGCTCTAGCCAATCACAGTTAGTACCCTAGGGGTTGGTAGCAACGGGCAAGAACCAATGGTAAATCCATAACTCTGCAACAATGTTATAGTTGCCACCTGACATGCAAGAGCCAGTAGAATAACATGTATAGGTACTCATATAGGTTAGTATACTCCTGATGACCAATCTCACACTGCAACACGTTTTTGGAGAGAGGCCCAAGTAATGATGAATCAGTGACGTGTTTTTAGACAAAAGTGTCCTGCGCCCCATTTACTGTGTGACATGCTGTAATCATTCTGAGTTCTTGTATCAATCCCTGTTGGTTTTGGCTGTAATAAACCACAGTTTGAACTTGCTGTTGTCTGAGTCCTTTGTGTACTCTGGGGGAAGGGAGTTGGGCTCTCCAAGTCCGCGAACATCCAGGATCGCTCTGGCATACTTGGGGGTTCTCCCCAACAAGTTGGTTGCAGAGTCAATGGATGGCTGCGCCAACCTGGTACCAGGTTGTCTCCTCTGCCATGGAACCTGAGAGGCTGCAGGACCCTTGCATATTTTGAGAAGACGGGAAACGTGTGCCCGTGGAAAGGCCATCAGGAGCAAGTTAGAAATCATCCTGCCCAAGGTCAGCGAGGAGTCCAGGCAGACCAGGACGGGGAAGTGAGCACCTTCTGGAGAAGTCGGCAGCCGAGCAGCGCCAGCAGACCACGCAGTGTAAGTATTGATCCAGTCGAACAGCAACTGTGGATGTGAGGGAGTGTATTGAAAATTGTGCAGTATTGTTTGGTATCACTGAGTATTGTCAAAGTATTGTCTAGCATTGTCAGAATGAGTAGGGTCAGGAGCAGAGGTAGAAGTCCTTTTTCTATGTTTAGGGCACATTCGGTTTTAGAGGTAAACAGTTCTGCCGAATAATCTACACTATTGACTCGAGGGCACGGATGAGAGACGATATGTAAATAGTGGTTTTCCTGTGGGTTGGGCATTTTAGCTTGGGTCATAGATGACAGTATCCCCGTAGGCGAGGAAAGCTGGCCTAGATTGCGGAAGGTGAGTTGACTGGTTAAGTCTCCTGGAGTAAGACGTTTTGCATGCTAGGTGACGCAGCAGGTACAGTTCGACCACAAGAGAATATTGGTTATACTCTGCCTGGAGACAGGAAGACAGCTGTGGGGTTTTTGTGTTGTTGGGAGTAAGGGGCTATAACAATGTGCGCACAGTATTTGATTTTTCTTAGCACTACCTTGTTTAGTATACTGGTGTCACCCATAGGTTTGCACATAGGACACGGAGAGCATGAGACAGTGAGGAGCTAGTACTGGAAACCTGGGTTTGGCAGGCGAGGTGAACAAGTGGCGGTGCGCGGAAGGCGCATGCGCAAGATTGTGGGTGTGCCTGAAGAGGCAGTGGTTGTGAAGGAGGGCTGGTGCAGGGAGCACACCTGTTAAGTTGTGGAGCCAGAGAGGCTCGGAGTAACCTGAAAAGTATTCAAGCCGCAGGAGAGCGAAGGCCAGGAGCAAAGGCCAAGCTCACTCTCTGAGGCTCTGCTGTGAGGGGATTTGCAGCTGCCCCCCATTCCAGTTCCTGGAATCACCCACGGAGCGCAGGAGCGCTCGAGGAGGCCCAACGGAACAACAACAAAACAATCGCATGCACCCCCAATTCCTCGGATGCATTCCGGCCCACAGGGGTGCTGGAGGAAGCCTCCTGCCCCCATTGCCAGCCACGAGGATCAAGGACCGGAAAAGAAAAAGATGGCCGCTGCCGACGTTACCAGGGTAACCATACAACAACATGCCCTCGCCAACTGCTGCGATTGGTCCACCTGCCTGGTCCGTCCCTCCCCTCCTGCCTTTAATGGAGGGGAGGTACACCGACAGGCGAAGCCGCAGGAGAGCGAAGGCCAGGAGCAAAGGCCAAACTCACTCTCTGTGGCTCTGCTGTAAGGGGACCTGCAGCTGCCCCCCACTCCAGTTCCTGTAATCATCCACGGAGTGCAGGAGCGCTCGAGGAGGCACGCCGGAACAACAACAAAACACTTGCATGCACCTGCAATTTCTCAGATGCATTCCGGCCCACAGGGGTGCTCGAAGAATCCTCCTGCCACCATTGCCCCCATTGCCAGCCACGAGGATCACTGATCGGAAAAAATAAAAAGATGACCACTGCTGCGGTTACCAGGGTAACCATACAACAACATGCCCACCAACTGCTGCAATTGGTCCACTTGCCTGGTCCGTCTCTCCCCTCCTGCCTTTAATGGAGGGAGGTGCACCGACAGGCGAAGCCGCAGAAGAGCGAAGGCCAGGAACAAAGGCCAAGCTCACTCTCTGCGGCTCCGCTGCGCGAGGACCTGCAGCTGCTCCCCACTCCAGTTCCTGTAATCATCCATGGACCGCAGGAGCACTCGAGGAGGCCTGCCGGAAAAACAAAACAATTGCATGCACATCCAATTCCTCAGATGCATTCTGGCCCAAAGGGGTGCTGGAGGAAGCCTCCTGCTCCCATTGCCCCTATTGCCAGCCACGAGGATCATGGATCGGAAAAGAAAAAGATGGCAGCTGCTGCGGTTACCAGGGTAACCATACAACAACATGCCCTCACCAACTGCTGCGATTGGTCCACCTGCCTGGTCTGTCCCTCCCCTTCTACCTTTAATGGAGGGGAGGTGCATCGACAGGCGAAGCCGCCGAGAGCGAAGGCCAGGAGCAAAGGCCAAGCTCACTCTTTGTGGCACTCTGCTGCTCAACAGCGCTGACTGCTGGCTCCAGCCCCTCTACCCAAGGTAAGGGTCACTGTGCTATCTGCAACCCTAGACCTTCTCTCCTGAGTCAAATCACTCACAGAAATATGCACCCTTCCCCCACCACCTTTCCTAACATGATTAGCAGGACCGTGCGCCTTGGGGCTAGGATCTCCCGCCCCACCTCCTTACGACTCTGTGTCTCCTCACTGCCTAACTCTGTAATAATCTACACCCCGACCACACCCGATAGCACCTGGGAGGACCCAGTAGCTACGAGAGGACCATATTAAGTTTCCAAGCTGGAGTAGGGACTCGAACAGGAGGAAACACACAAAACAGTCCCTTTAGGAATTCCCTCACCAACCTATGTGACCACAGGGAAGGCTGACTTTCGGTATGTGTGGTGATGAATCCAGTGGAGTCATCACAAATTTCCCGGCGTTGACCCTCTCCCATGTGGCCAGGGGAAAGCAGCTGTTATCTGATCCTTACCTGGGGGCGATATTTGAGGGAGGATCACATGGGAGAGCACATCTACCATGGAGATGTTTTGACTCCATTGGAGAAGACGCAATATCCCCCCATTCTCATGAAGAAGACCAGCTGACATCATAGACCTTAATGGCCTATTGTCAGTTAACGGTTCCCCGTTGTAGAGGAAGTGAAGAAAACTCTTCCCTAAACTTCTTTGGCCAGAACTCCACCTTTGACTCCAACACGCACAACCCACATATGGCATCCTTTCTTTTTCTAAAGCACCTTTATTTGATAACCCTAAGAAAAAACACTTAAGAGTTAATACATGCACAACACCTTTTTCTGATATGCCCTTATGTGAAAACCTGATGGAAAACCAGATAACAGTTGAGAATCCAATGTCATGCATGGACTCCAACTCCCATAATCATTCAGGTACTGGAACGAGGAAGAGGAGTAAGGAGTTGGTGCAAAGGAACAGGAACTCAAAGTATCACATACACACTAGTTGTTTGGCCATACCTTCAGTGCGCAGAACATTTAAACATGGAAAACGCACAATGGAGGTGAACTGTGCAAGAGAGGACGTTAAGCCCCGGGTCGGGACTCATGAACACGAAGAAGGCCACCGGAATGAAGGAAGAGAAGGCATGTGCAAGCCAAGAGGGTCATGGAGACAAGAGAAGCCGCACAGGAGCTCCTGGAGGTCAAACCGCTCGATGAAACAGCACTCTTCATTACCGAGCAAAAAGGGAAGCCGGTGAGTCACCACAGAGCTGAGTTAGCAGCTGGGAGAACTTCTGTACACTTCCCAATGGAAACTGGATGAAGGGGCAATCACGGAAAAGCTCAAAGAGTATCAGAAACACTGGAAAAGCCTGATGAGTCTACCCAAAGCAAGTGATGGACCCAGGCATTGCGACAAGCGCAACAATACAGATTGTTTGAATGGTACAAAATTGCTAATATGGGCAAATCCCAAAGTTTACAAAACCAATACCCAACTAGAAAAATGTTTGAATGCAGACAAGACAAAGTAAGACAAATGTCTGAATACAGACATGACAAAGTAAGAATGTTTGAATGCTGTCAAGACAAAGTCCAAAGACAAACCCCAAACCAATAACAAAGCATGAGATGCCAATGAGGGGAGAGGCTTGGACAAGCAATCCCAAAGATAGATATACCAAGCACCTCACGGTATATGCTATTGTGATGTAACTAAAGACCCGAGAAACATTTGAGAACTCCTGGCATATGAATATACTAGGCAACTGAAGTTGTGTACAGATTTGTGGCAGGAGAGTATACCAGATATGATATCATATGATATTTTATTTATATTGCGGCCATACACAAGTGTTGCAGATAATCTGCAAACCTATAAAAGAAGCCCTGGCACGTGAGCATGCCAGGCAATTGAGATTGAACCAAGATTCCTGGCAGGAGAGTATACCAGATAATCTGCAAACCTACAAAAGAAGCCCTGGCAGGCAGGTATACCAGGCAATTGAGATTGAACCAAGATTCCCAGTAGGGGAGTATACCAGGCAATCTACAAAGCTACAGTGCGTTTCACAGAAAGACTTGTACAAGACTTTGCTGCTTAAACAAGAACTTTGTGAATCCAAAGCAGGTCTAAAGGAACTGTTACTTAAGGGAGCACTTTTGCAATCCGATTTTGAAGAATCAAGGGGAAGGGAAACATCCTCTTGGTCCAAGGACCTTTTACCTTGGAGAACATTTTTGTTGGAGTTAATACTTTTTGTTTTTGAACACTTTTGCCATCATCAATACAAAGACATTTCCTTGCACCCTTTGTTATTTTGTTTATAGTGTGAGGGCCAGGATAGGAGGTTTTGGACACAAGGACAAATTATTAGTTACAGATTTCCTGACATAGAACGATTCTTAGTTTTCCTTTCTAGGTAGGGAAATCCCTCTTTAGAATAGGGCTAGAAAAGTATTTCCCCAACCTCTTTTCATTTAATATCTGCCTTTGTTTCGAAACATGAAAACCTTGTGTCTGCCTCTCATTGCTGACCCCTCACAGCGTGCAGTGCAAAATGGTTGCTAAATGCACTTCGATAGATGAGTGTCCCAAACTAGCTTTTGCAAAAGACAAAGTGGTAGGTCAAAACCTATGCAGGCTGAACACAAAAGGGATCCAGGTGCTGAGTAGAACACACATGGCAAAGTGTTTCTACTTGCTTTTGTAAGTGGACAACGTAGATGTTGCTCTGGCTAGCATTCTTTTGCATTCTGGAGGAAGCGGAATGCCCCCAAATTCAAGGGCTGCAGGAGTCAGGCCATCAAGTTGAGGGATGCTGTGTCATGGTATAGCACTGTCCCGTCGTCTCTGAAGTGTAGAGCAGGAAGTGGGGCCAAACTGATGAATGAAGCCACCGACAGCTGAAGCAGGTCTGAGTACCAAATTTGCCACGGCCAGGTTGGGGCCTCCAGGATTATCATACAGCAGCTCTGTTTGAGTGTTCTGAGAACTCAGGGCAGTGGAGGGATCAGAGGGAAGGCATAAAGGAACAGACCTTCCGATTGGAATGAGAATGCAACCCCCAGGATCCCCTCTTGGTGAAACCAACTCATAAACTTGGTGCCTTTCCTGTTGGTCAGTGTAGCGAACAGGTCAATCTGTGGACGCCTCCACTAAAAAGAAAAAACAGAGAACTTGGCTTGGGTGAAGTTCCCATTCGTGGCATGACCTGAGTGTCCTGCTGAGTGAATCCGCAATCGTAATGTGGATCCCTGGCAGAGGGAAGGGAATCAGAAACATGCTGTGGACGAGCGCCCATTTCCACAGTGCCTGAGTATCTGCAGACAGAATCCGAGAGTGGGTCCCACCCTGCTTGTGGATATAGAACATGGTGGTGGTGTTGTCTGTGAAGATGTGAATCACCTTGTTCTGCAGTTGCAGTCTGAAAGATTTCAGGGCCCTGAATACTGCTCTTAACTCTAGGACATTGATGTGTAGGTTTTTTTTATTCAGGTAGCCAAAGACCTTTGGCGTGGAATTCTCCTGTGTGGGCACCCCAACGCTCCAAGGTGGTATACGCCATTGGAGTGCTTGCTGGAAGGATGGCGTTAGGCAAAGCTTGTCTTCCCAGGTCTCCGATATTGTCTGCCAACGGGCTTCTAGAAACTCTCGAAGTGGCTTCATCTGGAGTCTGCATTGAGGGATTAACGGGATGTAAGAAGACATCATTCCAGGAAGGATTTGAGGGAGCGGACTGATGCGATCAGCAGCCCCGACAGCTGGACCTTTTTCAGTATCGTCTTCACCCTCTCCTATGAAGGCGTGGAAACACACGCAAGAATGTGAGACATGAGACCAAGAATAGCAAGTTTTGGTAGGATGCAAACATGACTTTCAAAGTTCGCTGAGAACCCCAGAGATGTCAGAAACTGGATGGCATTCTTGGTGTGTTGTATCGTTAGACCAACCAGTTGTCCACACATGGATAAATGTGAATGCCTGAATGACAGAGATGGGCCGCACTGGAGCTAAGAATTTTGTGACCACCCGTGGCGCTGACTTCAACCCGAAGGGAATGGCTTTGAATTGGTTGCGTCTTCTTTGGACATGAAATGGGAGGAAATGCCTGTGCCGCCAATGAATGGAGGTATGAAAGTAAGCATCATGTACGTATATAGAGGAGAGGAAATCCCCTTCTTTCAGCTGGTCCAGGATGTGCTGCAGCATAACCATGCAAAACATTTGAGACTTGAACAATTTGTTTTGCCTCCTTAGCTCTAGTATGGGTCTCCAGCCTCCTGATTTTTTCCTTACCTGAAAGTATCTGGAGTACACTCTGGTGCCCCACAGGTGCAGTGGTATGACTTTTATGGCCCCTTTCTTTAGTAGGGACCGTACTTCTTGAAAAATAAAGGATTGGTGTTTTTCTGCCTTTGGGATGGGAGGAATGGATGGACATTTTCCCATGAACTCCATGGTATGGCCTTGTTGAATAATGGACAGCACACATTTGTCAGTTGTGATGTTTTTCCATTGTGCGACAAAGTTAGCAAGCCACCTCCCCTACTGGGTTGTAGAAGTGGGGGTTGGGCATGTGGCCCGGTCAAGACTGCTTGGCACTTGATTTCTAGAGGAAGCTCTGCATTGTTGGTTTCCTCTATAAGATTGAGACCTTCCCTTATATCCTTCTTGGGTAGTGCGGAATGTTTGAGGACGGTAGTAGGACCTGTAGTCTCTCAAATTCCTTGAAAACCTTGCTTTACCTGAGGGAAACGACTGGCAGCGTTGTTGTAGAGTGCGATGTGAACGGGCTGTTTCAGTGTCAGCCTTGATGGTTTGTAGGGTCTCATCAACCTTCTTTCCAAAGAGATTGATACCATCAAAAAAGCATATCAACCACCTTTGATTGGACCTCTGGCTGATAATTGGTGGCTTTCAACCACCCTTGGTGATGTAACACTGCCCCATTGGCCATCTGGCGGAACCCTGTATTGCTATGTCCACGGCAATGGAGATGGCATGACCCGATGCTGCTCCCACCTCATGTAGCAGTTTATGCGCTTTATCCTGCTTCTCATCTGGGAGACAATCTAGAATTGGTCCTAGTTTGAGTTCACAGTCATAGTGGGAGATAATCACAAATGGGTTAGCCACTATGGTGGTCATTGCAGCTGTCGAGATGACTCCCTTGCCAAAAGCATCTAGCGGTTTGCCCTCTTTTTCTGGAGACACCATACAGGGAGAGTAAGGATGGGCAGAAGGCTTGCAGGCAGATGCAGAGACAACTGAGGCTGGGCAAGGTTGTGTGCGCAGGCACTTGGGTGCAGAATTCTGGACTTTACATTTTTCTCGCAGCGATCATTCTAGGTGGGGGGTGCTGAAAATTGGTTCTCATCAATAGTAGGCTCTCCTCCCAGATATACTCTAGTACTGGAATGGCCCCTATTGATTTTATGGCTGAGTCCCGCCGTTGCTAAAGGAATCCCCCATTTTCTGTTCTTCAGGTAGAAGAGCTTTCCTGCTCCTGACATAATGGCATGGAAAGTTCCAAACTCCCGTGAAGGCGAATTTATTGGCGGTATGTCTGCTGGCTCACCATCACCTGGTACTAGATATTCAAACCCGTCTGTAGAGTGCGTGCTTAGAGAACCATCTGTCGTCTATTCGTCAGCGTCTGTGTCCACATCTGTGAGGGTGACTAGTGACAAAAGTGGAGCCCCTGTAAGAGGTCCAGGAGGTGGGGGAGGAGCCAAGCCTTCCTTTACATGCAACTCATGGGGATGTGCTGGAGAATTAATGATGTAGCAGGAAGTCGCTGCTGGAGCTCCGAAACAAGTGTCGGGAGTGTGAACAGTATATCCATTGACACATCCCTTGAGCCGGAAGGATTGCCCATCCTGGCAGGTTCCTTTGGAGAAGGAAAAGGTGCCACTTGACAATGTTGTGTAGGGCCTTACAGAGGATGTAGAGAAAGCCCTTGCTTTGGTGGAGCTGGAGGCGGCATGTTGGCAACATGGGGCACAGCTTCCTCCTCTTCGTCTTCAGAGGACACAACCTCTGGAACATCCATGTCCGAATCAGCACCCAGCTGCAGTATTTGCTCTGGTGGGGCCATGGATGGACAGGGGACTACATGTGGTAGGTACATAAGGAGCCAATGAAAACGCTGACTGAACACGAGTCGGCCTTGGAAGATAAGACAATGGGGACAGGACATCCCTGTCCGCAGCAACTCCCTTTGGAAATGTGGAGATTAACGGCAGTTGAACAGGAGTCGTCAATGATGCAGAAGTGCTTGGCGACAGCATAGGTCTAGCTGGCAACAAAAAAGTTATTGTAGAAGAATTAGACATAGACGGTGATTTGGTTCATGGAGTCATCAACGAGGCGATGGTCGTCATCAATGAGGATTTAGTCCAACTGTGAGTGTCGACAGGGTCGTCGATGATGATGTAATAGACGAAGGAACTGTAGTCGTGTATGAGCCCTGCTTTTTTGAAGCGTGATTGGATAATGAAGCAGCCGACAAAGGCGTTCTCGTCGCAGAAGTGGTGAAAGAGGTGACCATAGGCATAGATGGAGACAGCCCCACAGAAAAGGGGTGTATCAGCACGTTTTACTCCCTAAAAATAGGCAAATACTCCCAAAAAATAAAAATGGGCAGTAAGAATACTGCCAACTAAAAATAGAAAACAGACAATAGACACATTGGGCTGGTGCTTGGGGGGGGGCGGAGCAGCTATTACCTCCACGTCCTTCCTCATCACAGTACGTACTGTATGACGGTGCTCCACCTTCTGACAGAACCCTCTTCAAGGAATTCTTGTTTTGGATGACTTGTATGCCCCGCCCCTCATTGCCCTGGGCATATTGCACCTGACTAATCCCATGATCCTCCTGTTTTGCTTCCTGTCCTTCCAGACAGTGAACCCTGTGGAGACCATGTGGGCTCCGCTCTTGTTTTCCTAAAGGGTTGACGCCACTGCAGGGCTTTGTGGGCCCAAGTATGCAGTTTGTGATTTCCCCCCTCAGTCCCTGCAGGGCTTGCACTTCAGGAGAGGTGGCAGCTTCAGGCGTTGTGAGTATGAGAGATGTTGCTGGGGCGGGGGGCTAAGGGGGCTCTAGCCCCAGGTCTTTTGGTTGTAGCCCTGGATAGAAGCTCAGGGTCTACAACCAAAAGGCTAGCTAGCCCCAAGACCTGACAGTCCCAACATTAGAGTATCCCAGGATCTTATCCAGACCTAGCAACACCTCTGAGTATGAGGCTTCCCTGGAGTTTCAGCTGTGATGCGCAACAGAAGTGGCCAGACTTGTTGGCGGACCATGATTCGGCCACGATTTCAAGAAGGAGCCCTGCTGTTGGCAGCCACCGCCACAAAGCCAGACCTGTTTATATGTTCTGTTAGACACAGTTACCATCTTCTTATTTGAAGGAGCCTCAACCTCCCAGACCTCTTCTGTGCCACCCTATGGGATCCAGTCCCCTCCACCCCCCCCTGTTGAAATACCACTGTCCTATTTCTGACTGCTGCAGGCAGATAGCCTGGTGTTGCAGTAGGATAGTGTGTCATGTTTTGAATTTTGAGAAATTGTTGGCCATGTGTCACTGAAGTGTTCTAGGATGGGGTCTTTCTGGAAAGATCTTCCTGATTGTATGGTTCTGGCAATAGTGTTGCAGTTGTTGACCTTTTATGTGTCGGGGAGTGCGCATCCCCCATCTTGCTCAGTAGTTGCTTGGGGCTCTGCGAGCGGGAGTTGACCTAGGGTTGCTTTCTTTCCAGGTATTTGCCTGGAGCTTCTGTGATTGTCTGGGTGCCCCTGGGTTTGGACTGTCCAATGCTAGGGTCCTCAGGCTGTCAAATGAGGGCCTGTTGAATGATCTGGATATGTGTCTGTTCATTTCACGTGGCGTTGTGCCCCACTCCTGTTGAACTCTGTGAGGGATGTCCACCACACCTCTCTCTCTCCCCCCCCACCCCCCCTCTTTCTGTCTCTCTCGCCTTGTGACTTTTGATGGGATGGCCACTCCTCCCATTGTGCAGAGGGGGGGTGATCCCTTTGCAGTGCCAGTCCAATATCTGGATTGTTTGTATGTTTCACAGAGTAAGTGCTGTGACGTGGCAAAGAGGCATAGAGGTAATGCTCTCATTAGTTACCGGTACTCTTCAATACTTGTAGTCCTACTCTTCCTCGTCAGAGTACTGACACCCTCCTCCCCTTCCCCACGGATAAGATTGTTCCAGTTACTTTATATTGACATGCAGATGATGGTATTGGTCAGGTGCTCTATACTCCAGGCTATGAGGGGGAAGTGGAAAATAAGGATAATTTAAATGTTCTGTTTGAAGGCTCAGCACCTGACGAGCGAGAGTAGTAGTAGGCGCAAGCGGATTGCCGTTAAGTAATCTGAGCATTAGTTGAAGTTTTCTGTATGATTGCACCATGCAATCCCTGGTATCGCCTCTTTAGCGCCTCTGTTCGCTGCACAAGTTGGATCCATGCCGCAATCTGAGTCTGTGCTGGGGGGCCTGTACGGTGTTGCCGTTTTTCTTTTGCGCCTTTGGATTTAGCACTGGAGTTATTGTGTGAATCTGCTCGCCACACAATAGTTTTGCGCGATTCAATTGTATCGGCGGCACCACCACGGCTTTGCACTTTTTGGGTGCTTATTTTAGCAATTTAGGCTCTATCTCTCAACACTGCACGTGACACAAAAATATGAATGACCATTAGGCATCAGTGCACAATTCTGCACTTGGGGGCAGTGCTGCACGCACCATCCTGCCACTGCTTGTTTGTTAGAGCGCAAAGCTGGTGCCTAATCTCTCCGCTTGGAGACTGCAGGCCGTCACTCCCGAATTCGACCTCAAATCACCTACAACACAGCAGAGAAACTAGGGAGCCAGCCAAGAAATTCTTAAATAATTCAGGGGCTTTGGGTTTCAGTTAATAAAAATCATATCGCAAGGGAAACAGATGAGCACGTCTCCTGGAGGGCGGGGTATGCTGGGGCATACTTACGCCTGGCTCGCGCCTACTGATCCAGGGCCAGGACACATCTGGGGCTGCAACCCACGCTACTGCAGGGGAGTGCAGAAAGGCCCACGCTCGGACTCCACAAATGCCCATCGATGAAAAAAAGTGATGGATTTTAAAGGCTATTATCCAATTGTGCTGTGAGGAGGACGAAATGATAGTTTGGAAGGTTCATAGCGCTTCATAGCAGATTAGTTTAATTCTACTTCTTGCTAATGATGCCCAATGTAATGGTACTTAATGATACCCAATGTAATGGTACTCATTTGTATGAAAGGAAGTATGCAAGTCTGAGATCACCCTGCTAGGACTAGAACCTGGGGCTGGCAGCATATTGCAAACAGGCATTTAAAGTGAGTTCTTAAGCCGTTATGTTCATTAACCAGTTTGAGAAAGTAGGACAGGGGCCACTAAGGCAGGGATGAGGAAGAGGCATGCAAGAACAGGAGAAAAGAGGTGGGAGAGAACAAGGGGGGACAGAGACATGCGAGAAGACGAGTCAAAGCACGCCAGTAGAGATGACATACACGGCGGACGGAGGGGGGCGCGGGGGTTCTGGTAACGTGGGGAGCCAGAATGCTCGAATTGAGTGAACGAGATGAGATAAAGGTAAGGAAGGGGCAGTGCGGGAGGAGGTGCGAGAGAGTCCACACGAGGTGGAGGGGAGAGGAGGCAAAGAAGAGGAGAGTGGAGAGGCAGAAAGGACGAAGACAGGGTGGGGAAGGAGGGAACGGCACAAAGGCAGACCACATGGCAGACTAGACACAGGGGAATACAGGAGGTGATGGGGGGTGGGGTGGGGGGTACACAGGAAATGTGCAGAGGGGGGGGGGGGTAAGTGAGGAGGCCAGAGAACATTGAACAGCAGGACAGGATGAGAAGCAGAAAGAGGGTTTGAGAATCAATCCTATTGCAGAGCAATTAAGTTTGCCAAGAGATTTCCTGTTCTAAAAATCTAAACAGAAAACACAGTGGCCCTCATTACGACCCTGGCGGATTTTTTCCGCCATCGACGGACTTTTCCGCCATGGCGTAAAGTCCGTTTACGCCATGGCGGATGGCGGACTTACCGCCCCATTCCGAGGTTGGCGGGGCGGTAAGTCCCCATTGACCCATTTACCCTTCCCCATTCCCATTTCGGCCCCATAGGGCTCAATGGGAGTGGGGAAGGCGTTAATTACGCCACCGTACATTACGGTGGCGTAATTAACACCAAGGTCCCATAGCGCCATGGATTTTTACGCCCGCAAAAAGCGGGCGTAAAAGTGACCATGGCGCTTTGGGAACTCGTAGTTGGCGGTAAGGGGTCGGCGCAGCTAACGCTGGCGTAAACCCCTTACCGCCAGGGTCGTAATGAGGGCCAGTGTAATGTTGCTGCATTAACATGCACTGCCAAAAATGTTCTACCTATACCTTTAATGTCAGTTTAATAAAAGAACATCCCATGCCGCATTGTGGAAATGTGTCGGGCGGCTCCCAAATTCCCAGATAACGTCTTTGCTTCTCGCGGGATCCATTCGGGAAGATAAAAGTTAATTGTTAATCGCGTTTCCCCCCCACTGGTGCAAAAGATAAAACGGAACGTGCTTCCGGCTCTCTCCGTCTCGCTGCCTTGTCTGGAGATGTACAAAGAGAGCCCTGGTGCGAGTAGGCGGATGCAGGTATGATGTGGCCCTGGCATGCTGGCACTGTCCCAGGAATCGACCTTTTGCCGTTCCGCGAGAACACTTACTCCTGAAGTTTGTTTGGCAAGGGCCCAAGGGCCTCTACCGATAGATGAGTCCATAAATCCGCCCTCCACCTTAGCGTGGACATCCCAGTGCCGTGTCCCCCCCCTCCTCCATTGACCTGGCACCTCCGCCCACCCCCCCTCCCCCAGTGCTGCCCCGCACAGGTAATGCATTGAACACCAGAAATAACACATCAGACACTGTAAAGTTGGAAGAGTTAAATGCCTCAGCAGCTTTATTTGCATAAAGTCTTGGAGTTATCTTACAGGCGATCCGTAATTCACCACACCACAGGTATTCTACGCTGTGTGAGGCTCCCTAGGTATCCCTTGCCCTCCCCCGCCCCCTCCCATACCGTCCTCGTCCGGTGGACGCCTCGGGTTGACCCCGGCCCTTGCTAGCAACCTCTCTCTACCTCTCTCTACCCCTGGCCATTTGATTGTTTCCCTTGATCATACTTCTTCACATTACCCCCCTTTTGCTCTAAGGTCCAATTTGGTAATCCCCGCCCCACCCTCCCCCGACACATGCCACTGTGTCTGGATCTAGGTAAAACAGGCAGCCACACGGTGTCTAGCTATTATTCAGGTTCCCATACAGGCACCACCAACAGTGCCCCAACGCAACACATACCCCACATCTGTTACATACTGGCCGACACCGCCCTCCGGTGTCGACCAACAACTTTCTGCCTGCCTATATGGTCATCGCTTTGCGATGTCCGGCTGTCCTTGAGCCCTTCCTACTCTACTCTGCCCCCCTGTCCCCAACAGTGCCACTTCTACCATAAGCCCAAACTTATCAGGCCCCCCCCCCAGTGTCCCCTGTCCACCTTGCCGTGCCCCTAAACACTCCCAGTTCCCTCTCCCCCAGGCCTCCCTACGAAGTCTAGCCCAGTGTCCCCCGCCAACGTCATCCCTCTTCCGTGGACCCTAGCCCTCCCCATTCCTTTCCCTAGCTTGCTCCTCCACTCTCCAGGTCCCAGGTTTATTGCGTCCGGCCAACCCCCCCACCCCCGACATTTCTGCCCCTCCAGATCCTAGGCTCCCTTTCCCCCCAAAGGCACACTTCCCAGTTCCCCCCAAAGGAAGACTTCCCAGCCCAGTCCTTCCGTACCCCGTCTCCTGCCCCCCAGTGTTGGTCCTTGTCCCCCCCTTATTTCCTTGGCCTGGCTCCCCCCCCCCCTGTTCCCTCTGCTCGCCTTGCAGCCCTGTCTTGGACCCCCACCTCCTCCCCCTCATGCCTCCCTCCTTCCGTGAAGACTTCCCCCTACTGTTATTTCTGTCAACGTTACCTGAGCCCCCGTACTCTCCTCTTGCTCCCCCCCGACCGACTTCCCTTGACGACCTTTATTGTGAGTTTGTGTTTATTCCTTTCCCCACCCCACGCCCCGCAATTGTGGGTTGGAATTGGCTTCCAAGTCCCCTAAATCCCTCCCCTTTTTTCCCAGGGCCTCCCCTGAGTCTAGAACTCTTAGGGCGCCGTAAGATCTAATATGTTGGCTGATCATTTCCCTTATGGGCCTGTCAGTGCTTTGCTAAAGGGATTGACCTGTGACTCCTCCAAGACTCTCTGCTGGCTGCCGACGGCGGAGAGTTCCACCCAGCCTGCACAGGGCACTCTCTTTCCTGCGCTCCTCTGCCCTGGGTCGCCCATGGCCTTCCGCCCCTGGTTGCCATTGTCGGGTTGAGGACCAAGGCCAGGTTTGTTCGTAACTGTGAGGGGGTAGAAAACTTACACCGGTCGGCAAATCCCTAATTTTGTTCATGCAGAGAAAGGATTAAAGAGCCCTGTATTGATTATTATATAATGCTTGATTTTGAAACTTCATCTTAGAGAAACTCTAACTTAAATATGTGATGCCCTTACGTAGAGTTTGTTTGCAAAATTATTATCTTCCTTACCATGTGTACTTATAGTGGATTGGAACTTAGTTCCAGTGAATTCCAGAGAATACTCTACTGCCCCCTTCAAGGAGATGACCATTCCATTAATCCGCACTTGGCACCTGCGGCAGCGTTACTTTGTGATAATTAACTTGTTGGTTTATTTGAACAGTACGTGCCCTACCGATCATATTTGGATGTGTCATTAGTGCTCTGACCCTGGCCACCCCCAATTCGTGGTGTCCGGTTCTGTACCCCTTAATATTGTGCCCCACTTACTCCCTGTTTCACCGGACCAAGCACCCCACTCGCCAGAAACTCTCTGCTCGGGGTGAGGGGGCTCGAAGCGAATGTGTGGTGCTCCGTGTGGTCTTGCATCCAACCGGAGCAAAGCGTCCACCAACCGTGGTGTAAACAGCGCACGCAGCTCCATTGGCATCCCACCATGGGCGGAGACCAAGGACCGAGGCATCTGGACACCATGCATGATCCCGAAATGTCATTCTGCTGAGTACAACGGCCTATCCACTGCGAGCGCAGCATACTGTTCACCGATATAAGGACAATATATATATATATATATATATATATCAAAATATGCAATTCCCATCGCCTGCGACTTGCATATACGCATCTCAACCCCTGAGATGATGCCCAGGTTGACGTTCACGGGTGATCCAATAAGCATACCTGCTCAACCCCCCCACTCCTGTAGGGTGCTTCCCTCCATGGACTCCGTTTCCTAGGCAACCGCCCATGCACCTGCTTGTCATCTCTGCTTTGACCCAACTCTGGACCCGTCTGCCGCGCTGCCCTTGACTGTGTGGCGGCTTCTCGCTCGTGCCCAAACTTCTCGGTCTCAATGAAATACTAACTTTGCAGAAGGTAATTACCCAGCCCCGGGCTCTTGGAACGGACTATGCACCGAAACCCGTGGATATGGGTGTTATTGTTGAGTGAGTTGTCCTCAGTGAAAAACCAAGAGTATTGCTGTTACATTGTCACATGTAGCACACAGTGATTCCCCCAATTAAGAGTGTAATAACCCCAGCGGGCCAAACCGTGATAACAAGCCGCCAAAATCCATCATTGCCTGCAGGTCCCCCACTACATAGACCTAGCATATGGCGTCGCCCCTTATCACGACCATGCAAAATACTGGCGATCCCGCTCGCCCTGTAATTTAGCCCCAACTAATCCGCCTTTGAAATGGACATCCCACAGGGCATAGTAAATGCATTATAAAACCCATACCACTCAAAATGTGCATGGGAAAACGCCCAATAGCCTATGTGGGAACAGACTTAACCACGGTGTAGTACGCTCCTGTATCTCAGTCTGAATTACCCCCCCTCCCGCCAATCGCCATCAGCCCTGAGGGCTTCACCGCACCTCACAATCCTGCAATGCAGCAACCAACCATGACAATTATTTCCCCCCAACTTCCACGTGCACTATTAATACCCGTTTGATTTGGACATTACACAGACGTACACCTAATTGCAAAATTTAAGTAAATTAACTGGTGCCCCAGCTGTGCAGGGAACTGTATTCGACCAACCCAAATTTCCAGCTGTCATCCAACGGCAAACAGATAGTGACTGCGAGCGACATGGCCCAACGCTGTATGCCATCCCGTCAACCTTTTTTGAAAATTGTACCCCCCATTCCAACATACCATACTTGCACCAAACACCTGGTAAGGCAGACCTAAAATGCCTGCGGCTTGCCTCGTTGCACCATAACTCTAAAACATGCACGTTAACGCCAGGCGATTGTGCCAGACATGTTGACAAAACTCAATGCGTGCCTGCGTACTCCCCAAAAATTGGGCAAAATACACGTTCAATTTATTTTAAAGCATCACCCCGATGCAACGCCGCCCCCAGTCCTCCCTTGTCGCCGTGCCCCTGCCCCCGCCATTGCACCTTCCTGGGAACGCCAGTTACTCCTCATTCGACTGGGCCCGAGAAAATCCCCCCTCAGGCCTATATGATCCTGCGCATTTTTTCACCATCCTCCCCCCCCCCAACTGCCGGGAACCGTGGCCAACCCCTTGTCAGCACCATGCCGCAACCCTGCTTCGTGCATTATTGCTGTTACTTCTTGACGTCCTACAAGGCCTCGTAAGCACGATAAAATAATGGCCCCATTGCACCTCTGGCACCTTGTTCACTGAGCACAAGGGCTGAACGGCACCTACCATTACTGGCCCTTTCGGTCCGATGTAGCCCAGCTAGCCCCCTCCCCAAACGCTGCCCATGAATGAGACCCGAAACGATGGCAAGGAGTAATCCCCGGCACCTCCCGACACCATTGACCCCCACCTGCGGCCGCCATTCTCCGCGCGGTGAGGCAGAAACCTCTGAGCTATATGGTCCACACTTGCTGCCAAAGAGAATTCGTACACACTAGGCCCTCCGCATTGCCCCTCATGACCAAACAGTGTTGCTTAATGCAAAACGCAGCAGACCCCGACACCTCCTCAACCCATCAACCACAACTCTTGTCGGCCATTCCCCACGCGGTGGGACTCGCACATAATAAACCAGGTAATTCTTGTTTGGTGGGCGCCCCGACCAGCACTATTGGCAATCAAATTATGGCGCCCATGACCAAACAGTGTTGGTTAGTGCCGAAACTCGGCGCTGCGGCCCACCCCAAACGCTGCCCATGAACGAGGACTGAAGCCACGGCAAGTAGTCATCCCCAACACCTCCCCATACCATCGCCCACTCCCCGTGGCCTCCATTCCCCACGTGGTGAGGCAGAATCCTCCGAGCCGCATGCACCACCCCTGCTGCAAAAACATTTTGTACGCACTCGGCCCTCCGACCACCCGCATTGACAGATTTATTCTGGTGCATTGCGTAAAAACGCTAAATGCAATCCCATACCAAATGCCCCCGGCTGTCCCTACCGGTGTTAATTTTTTCGTTACCTTTGTTCCCCCGGCTGGAAACCGAAACCCGCTGCAGCTGGAACTCCTAAGACGCTCGAACTTCTATGATCCGCCTCGAACCGCAACGACGATGACGACCTATGTTCCCCCGGCTGGAAACCGAAACCCGCAGCAGCTGGGAACAAAATGCGTGATCCGGCGAGGCAGGAAACGAGGGATAATGGACGAGTTCCTGGAAGACCCGCCTCTTTATAGGGCCATCCTCTCCCTCGGTTCCCTGCCCTGCCCCTCATTCTCCACGCTCCTTGTTTCTTCCGAGGGCGGGCTTTCCTGTTCCTCCGTACCCCGACCCCTGACGTGCCTGAGGAGGGGGGAGGAGGCCGGCTGGGCAGACCCCACTAAGGGGCAGCGCCCGCCAGGCCACCTTCGTTGGCGCGTTCGCCCGCCATAGTAGCAAGCGGGTGCCACAATGACTACTGGCCAATACGTGAACAGGGCTCCCTATGAAACCTACCTCTGTGCTCTTGGGAAAATGTACAAAACCCTGACGTATTCTTTGAGTTGATGAGACTTTTGTAAAGTCAACTGCGAGAATTCTGGCCATCTAAGAACTTTATGCAATAGCTATAAGGACTGGAAGCTGCTAAGGGTAGATGCATGTTGAGATGGCTTGCTGTTAAATGTCATTACTCCTATTCCTGATCTTCCTTTGAGGGATGTCATTTCACCAAAATGCCAGGAGTAGCGGGAGTGACATCACACGACCCTTGACCTCTGATGACATCACAGGAAGTGATGTCATTTGACCTCACCCCAAACTTATATAGCGGGAAGCAATGGAACACAACATTTCACCCCTTGAGAAAACAGGAAGTGACATCACGTACCATTGTTCCTAAGTATACTATGAAAAATATGTGTCATGACCGCTGCCTCCAAGGAGTCAGATCCAGCCCAACATCCTTGGAAGCAGGGTCACAACTTCCATTCCAGGCACCAGCCGGTCCCCACAGGGGTCTTTTGGACCTTGTCCTGGCGCCAGTGGCGCCAGGCTCATAAGGGAACCCAGTCCCGGCACAGGAAGCGCCGGGCTCATATTGAGAGGAATGGTGCTTGGGTGGACCTACCTGCTGCAGACCATGCTGCTCACTTACCTGTAGGATGAGATCCTCATCCATTCCTGGCTGGAACTACTTTACCTTCTGGGTGTGGCCAGCACCACTCCCTAGACTGGATACTGGAACTGTTCTGAGAGCTGGAACTTCTTTCTTGCCTGGGCAAGGCTGTGGAAGGAGACACCTAAGCACTCCAGTGGCTTATTTAAACCACACCCGATCAGTGCAACGTGCTTCGCGTTATTCTGCACTAGCAGCAGGACGCTCACCGTGTCAGCTCCAGAGAATCTTCAGCTTCAGCATCTGTGAACAAGAATTCTTTATCTTACCTCCCGGAAAACCAGTCTTCAGTCTTCAGCAGCGTCTGAAAGAGAACAAGGACACCAGGTTAGGACAAGGCAAAACCAGCGCTGCACTTACCTCGTCCATCGGTGCATCCCGAGGCCGCGTGCCACACTCTTCATACTCCGACAACCCTGCGGAAACAAAGGACATTGGTTAGTGAACCTCCGTGATAATTTGCTTACCTGTGCTACTTACGCCTCGATCTCCGCCAAGCGCTGTTCAACCGCACCTGCAAAAACAAGAAGGACATCATTAGGGGCACAGTACGCCATCACTACTCACGTGTCTTCTAGTTGTAATCTGCTTGCCCATACTCCGGCACGTACCTCGGCGTCCATCTCCAACGCCGGCTGCTACGGCTACCTGAAAAAGGGAAAAGAGACATTAAGAAGTGCATTTAACTTCGAATAACATTCTTTTACTTACGTGCCTCCACGAGCTCCGGCATTCTTCTCGCTTACCGTATCTGCATACCGGACCTGCAAAGGCAAGAGACATTTAAGGGGACATATAAATAAGACTCCATATTCAAGCATTTACCGTTCGTGCGGTTAACAACGGCCTTGCTCCCCGACTTCATCCTCTGCAATCAAGAGGCTGGGTTATGAACCAGTGAAGCAACTGGCATTAGCGCCCCTGCACAGACGCAGGATGGAGAGCTCCGCTTTCACCTATCTAAGGTGAGCACATTCAGCCTACGAGAAACGTGGGGAGTCCAGAAAGGGGAAAGTCAGATTGGCCAACCAGACGTACATTAACCCTTTGTTCTCCTACTTGCAGACACCTCACCCTCCGGGTCAAAATTACGGTGAGGAGAGGGCCCATCCAGGGTGTTATCAGAGGCCTGCGCGTGACCCTAGAAGACACTGAAATCTCCCAGCCCGGACCTGCGCCTCCGAGGGATTCAGGTGAGCGTTACAGAACGCGAAGCCAACCGCAAATTTCCCACCCAGGCGCAATGGATACCTCGGACACAGATAAATTGGCCCAATTGCTTGGGGCACTGAGAGCTGAAGTACAGGCATCCCGCCAAGAGACAAAAGCTTTACGAAGGGAGTTGATCGTTTCCAAAGAGCGAACGGATGATCTGGCCAGACAGTTGTTACAAACACAAGCGGGACAGACGTCTCTGCCTGACTCGGGAGGGAGCTACACTCCTACAACCTCAAATAATCCGGTGCAAATTAATCTGCCAGGGAATGCGCCTTTGGCCCCGCCCAAAGTTTTTCTGGTGATCCAAAACGGTTTGCAGTATTCCTTAATCAATGCCGCTTGCACTTTCTGTGTAGACCCGCCGCATTCCCAACAGACCAAACCAAAGTAGCGTTCGTACTTTCCTATCTTAGCGGTAGTGCTGCAGATTGGTCCATTCCTCTTGTGACACAGGATGATCCAATCCTCCATAACTTTCAAGATTTCCAGACCAGTATGGAAAAGTTGTTCGCAAGACACTCACAGGGGCAGGACTTGGACAATGAACTCCTATCACTAAGACAAGGGAATCAGGATCTCCTGGCATACATAGCATCTTTTAACAGACTGATGGTTGAGACTAGATGGCCTGAGGAAAAGAGAATCACGCTTTTCTACAGAGGGCTGCGTGGAGAACTTAAAGATGTCTTAGCACAGGTGGTGAATCCTCCGCAAGATTGTTCCGATTATATCGACCTAGTAGTCCAATTAGATCACCGGCTACAGAACAGGAAGACCGATCGTTCCAGATTTGAAACCCAAATATTTTCAAGACCTCAGAGCTCCGCTAAAGGAAAGGATTCCGTGGAGCCCATGCAGATAGGGGTTGTTAAAGGACCATTAACCCAAAAGGAGCGGGAAAGGAGAAGACAATTACAGCTGTGCCTCTACTGTGGGAATTCCGGACATTTCCTTCGTGATTGTCCAGTGAAACCGGTCAAGAAGGCTGTAGGAGCTTCCGATAAGAATGCTGAAAAACTAGAATCGGGAAACGACATCGCCCGACAAGTGTAGAGGTCCGCTTGCCTAGCGTTAAAACCAGTTCCTTGACCTCGCATTTGGTAATGCCTATGGTCCTCATAAGTCCAGATCGGCCAGATCGCATGCATGCTATTAAAGCATACATTGATAGCGGAGCGATCGGTAACTATGTAGATCAAGATATGGCAACCAGGATGAATCTTCCTCTATGTTCTAAGATGGTTAAAGATGTAATCACTACAGTGGATGGTACAGAAATAGCTTCCGGACCGGTTTCTCACACCACCATGGAAGTGTTGTTGCTATGCCAAGATGGACATCGGGAGAAGATCGTGTTTGATGTAATCAAGGCCCCGCAGTTTCAAGTAATCCTGGGAATTCCTTGGTTGGAAAAGCACAATCCTCAGATAGACTGGCGAGCCAAGGTAATCCGGTTTCCAGAATGCGCCCCAACTTGCTATCCTCGACCCGATATCAGGCTAGCAGCCATCGCTTCCGAGAGCCCCCAATTGCCTCCAGAATACCAAGAGTTCCGCGACGTCTTCCAGAAAGATCAGGCCAACACTTTGCCCCCGCATCGGTCATACGACTGCCAGATAGACCTAATACCTGGATCTACTCCTCCGTGCAGTAGAATATATGCTCTCACTGAGCCAGAAAATCTCCATCTCAGGCAATACTTGGACCAGTATCTGGCTAACGGATTTATTCGTCCCTCGAAATCTCCAGTTTCTTCAGCTTTGTTCTTCGTTCCGAAAAAAGAAGGTGACCTGAGAACATGTATCGACTACCGCGCCCTGAACCAGATTACAGTCAAAAACAGATATCCTTTGCCTCTGATTCCCGAATTATTGGACCAAGTTAAAGGTGCCTGCATATACACAAAGCTAGATCTCAGAGGAGCTTACCACTTGGTACGCATTAAGGAGGGTGACGAATGGAAGACGGCCTTTCGCACTAAATTCGGATTGTTTGAGTATCAAGTAATGCCCTTTGGACTATGCAACGCACCGGCCACCTTCCAGTTCTTTATGAATGACGTTTTCCGAGAACTTATTGATATGTGCGTAATTGTTTATATCGATGACATCCTGGTATACTCATCCTCAGAAGCTGAACACCGAAGACATGTCACAGCGGTTCTACAGAGACTTCGTCAACACCGTTTGTTTGCTAAATTGGAGAAGTGTACTTTTCATGTAAAGGAAGTCGAATTCTTGGGGTTCATCTTGTCACCCAATGGAGTTCACATGGACTCAAGAAAGGTGGACGCTATCACCAAATGGCCGTCCCCGACTTCCGTGAAAGGAGTACAGAGCATGTTGGGCTTCGCTAATTTTTACCGGAGATTCATTCCAGAATTCTCTCGAGTAGTTCAACCCATCACGGCCCTCCTGAAAAAGAATAAAAAATTCGAGTGGACTCCAGAGGCCGAACAAGCCTTCCAAGAATTGAAAGCCAAATTTATCTCCGCTCCAGTCTTGAAGCATCCTCGTCCAGAACTTCCTTATATCGTCGAGACAGACGCATCCAGCCTCGCAATGGGGGCTGTGCTATCACAAAGAGATCCCGAAACACACCAATTACACCCTGTGGCATTTTGGTCCCGCAAATTTTCGGCCCCCGAAATCAACTATACAATTACGGACAAAGAACTTCTGGCAATTAAGTCCGCCTTTAAGGCCTGGCGGCATTATCTCCTGGGAGCCCGGCACACTGTCTCTGTAATCACTGATCATCGTAACCTCCAGTATCTGAAGTCAGCCAAGGCCCAATCTTCGAGACAACTCCGCTGGGCATTATTCTTCGCGGAATTTGATTTTGTGATCACGTATCGACCAGGCAATAAGAACGGAAAAGCAGATGCCCTTTCCCGAATAGGGGTAGACGAACACACAGCTAATCCAGAGCCGGTTCCAATAATCCCCGAACAAAAGATACTGGGAGTAATCAACACGCTATCCCTTGAAGATATCGAAGCGAAAGTCAGTCAACTAATAACTCCTGAAGATTCATTGAATTGGCAACTGAAAGGAAAAGATTTTACGATAGATCAGAATCTATTGTATTTCCAAGGAAGACTATATTTGCCATGTGTTGATTTACAGGAGCAGGTCATCACCTGCTACCATGATTCACTAATAGAAGGACATCCTGGAGTTGCCAAAACCTTAGAGAAAATCAAAAGACATTTTTGGTGGCCATCTTGGAGGAAAGATATTAAAGATTTTATGGCTTCTTGCGGCATCTGCGCACAAAACAAGAGTCAGAAGGAAAGACCAGCAGGTCTGCTACACCCAATAGACATTCCACCTTGCCCTTGGCATACTCTCTCAATGGATTTTATCACGGATTTACCCCCCTGCTCCGGATACAACACAATTCTAGTAATCGTGGACCTTTTTTCAAAAATGGCTCATTTTATTCCACTGAAAGGTTTACCCACAGCTCCCGTTTTGGCCCGAGAATTCCTTGAAAACATCGTCCGGTTGCACGATTTCCCTTCAGTGTTAATCTCCGATCGAGGGAGCCAATTTATTTCCCATTTTTGGCGAAATTGTTGTCGTTTAGCGCAAATTGATGTACGACTTTCCACCAGCCATCACCCCCAAACTGACGGGCAGACTGAGAGGACTAACCAAACTCTGGAACAATATCTACGCTGCATGTTGCAACAATCGGAGGGCACTTGGAAGGATGTCCTTTGGATTGCTGAATACGCCTACAACAATTCAATCCATTCAGGAACTGGAAAAACCCCTTTTTTTCTGCTGTATGGAATTCATCCTCGAACCTCTAATTTGGATCCACCTCAAGCTCTCGGAACGCCCGCTGTAGACCATCTGCATGCGACAATAACTCAAGCATTTAAGGAAGCCACAGCCCACCTTCAACGAGCCAAGGAAATGTATAAGAAAGGAGCGGATCGACATCGAAAAGAGGCCCCTCAATATCAAGTAGGAGATCAAGTCTGGCTGTCCACTAAACATTTATCCCTAAAAGGACCACGCACCTTCAACCCAAGGTATTTAGGACCCTACACGATCACGGCTGTGATAAATCCGGTGGCTGTGAATTTGGAGTTACCTACTCGGATGAAGATACATCCCGTTTTCCATGTTTCTTTCCTAAAACCTATGCAACCCGGAACCCGTTTGACTAAACCTCCAGAGCCAATCCAGGTTGATGGAGAACTCGAATTTGAAATTCGAAACATCTTGGATTCCAAAATTTCCAAATCGAAACTATACTACCTGATTGATTGGAAGGGATTCGGCCCCCAGGAGAGATCTTGGGAGCCTTCAGAATATGTCCATGCACCTCGTCTAGTCAGGAAGTTTCATCGAACTTTTCCCAATAAGCCAAAGCCTCCAGAGAAGACAAGCTTGGGAGGGGCCTTGAGGGGGGGTGCTGTCATGACCGCTGCCTCCAAGGAGTCAGATCCAGCCCAACATCCTTGGAAGCAGGGTCACAACTTCCATTCCAGGCACCAGCCGGTCCCCACAGGGGCCTTTTGGACCTTGTCCTGGCGCCAGTGGCGCCAGGCTCATAAGGGAACCCAGTCCCGGCACAGGAAGCGCCGGGCTCATATTGAGAGGAATGGTGCTTGGGTGGACCTACCTGCTGCAGACCATGCTGCTCACTTACCTGTAGGATGAGATCCTCATCCATTCCTGGCTGGAACTACTTTACCTTCTGGGTGTGGCCAGCACCACTCCCTAGGACTGGATACTGGAACTGTTCTGAGAGCTGGAACTTCTTTCTTGCCTGGGCAAGGCTGTGGAAGGAGACACCTAAGCACTCCAGTGGCTTATTTAAACCACACCCGATCAGTGCAACATGCTTCGCGTTATTCTGCACTAGCAGCAGGACGCTCACCGTGTCAGCTCCAGAGAATCTTCAGCTTCAGCATCTGTGAACAAGAATTCTTTATCTTACCTCCCGGAAAACCAGTCTTCAGTCTTCAGCAGCGTCTGAAAGAGAACAAGGACACCAGGTTAGGACAAGGCAAAACCAGCGCTGCACTTACCTCGTCCATCGGTGCATCCCGAGGCCGCGTGCCACACTCTTCATACTCCGACAACCCTGCGGAAACAAAGGACATTGGTTAGTGAACCTCCGTGATAATTTGCTTACCTGTGCTACTTACGCCTCGATCTCCGCCAAGCGCTGTTCAACCGTACCTGCAAAAACAAGAAGGACATCATTAGGGGCACAGTACGCCATCACTACTCACGTGTCTTCTAGTTGTAATCTGCTTGCCCATACTCCGGCACGTACCTCGGCGTCCATCTCCAACGCCGGCTGCTACGGCTACCTGAAAAAGGGAAAAGAGACATTAAGAAGTGCATTTAACTTCGAATAACATTCTTTTACTTACGTGCCTCCACGAGCTCCGGCATTCTTCTCGCTTACCGTATCTGCATACCGGACCTGCAAAGGCAAGAGACATTTAAGGGGACATATAAATAAGACTCCATATTCAAGCATTTACCGTTCGTGCGGTTAACGACGGCCTTGCTCCCCGACTTCATCCTCTGCAATCAAGAGGCTGGGTTATGAACCAGTGAAGCAACTGGCATTAGCGCCCCTGCACAGACGCAGGATGGAGAGCTCCGCTTTCACCTATCTAAGGTGAGCACATTCAGCCTACGAGAAACGTGGGGAGTCCAGAAAGGGGAAAGTCAGATTGGCCAACCAGACGTACATTAACCCTTTGTTCTCCTACTTGCAGACACCTCACCCTCCGGGTCAAAATTACGGTGAGGAGAGGGCCCATCCAGGGTGTTATCAGAGGCCTGCGCGTGACCCTAGAAGACACTGAAATCTCCCAGCCCGGACCTGCGCCTCCGAGGGATTCAGGTGAGCGTTACAATATGGTTACGATATCACTATAATCTGATATACATTTCGTACAAGAATGGATCGTCATGTGTATCATAAAGGTCAGTGTGTATAGGCCCATATTACCAAATTACTGTGAATGCAAGCAGACGTCCATGGCCAAATGATAATGACGTGTTATTATATAGCACTTACGCTTAAGCACTTTATATAGAAAAAAAATACATAAAATATCACCCAACCTGTGTTGGTACTCATTTATCGACCTAAGAAGGGTGAAAGGCTGAGTTAAGGTGTTTAAGAACAGACTAAATCAGTGACTCACCCCCTGAAGTGTGCCTGAAATAAACCTTTAAGGTTATTCCTATTCTTTCTTATTTAGGGTCACTGCTCAAAGTGTTACACTTGTGGAACCCCCTGTTTTTTTAAGAGGCCTGAACAAGAAAGTCAGACACTCCAAAAGCAAAGAGCCACATGGTGCTGGCAACAGTGCAGGAGCTTGCATTAAGACATATTTTTTTAGGGGTAGCAAAGGAGACCACAGGGGTAGCAAAGGAGACCTCAGGGGTCGCAATTGCAACCCCTGGCAACCCCTAAATGACGTCCCTGCTTCCTCTCCGCAGTCCTTGATTAATCCTAATTTTAGACACTGGAAAAGCAGCTGCCTAAATAACGGCCCAAAAAAAACAAACAAACCCTGGTCTCAGGAGTGCCATAAGCGAGCCTTTGCCCACAATCGTTTTCTGTGTAATTACCCCAGGCAATTGTATCTGGGCAAAAGCCACCACAGAGATGGTATGAGGAATTCGACCATCTGTACGGGGAGAGTGGGCTCGCCTGGGTTTTTTGATTTTTTCATAATGAAAAGGAATGATTGGAGACCAACCTCTGAGGACTGTGTGAGGCCATTCCACACACAGTACATCTGCTTCCCACGCAAAAGGCATAGTCATATTTACTCTGGCAAGACACAGTCTACCGACACTGCCTTCCTCTGTCATATTCAACTGAAATGTGACAGCCCTGGGTACAACAAAGCATCTCAAGGAGAGGAAAGGCACACTTTCCTCCAGTATGGGCAGCCTAATTTAAATATCAAAGGCCCCATGGATCTGTTTTTCTTTGTCCACCGGCTGGTGGCAGAGCATACTAATGAGTAATAATTGAACCAAGCCTGAAGGGGCAAGGTTGCCGGAATGGACAACAGGAAAGGGGGGCTAACATCAATTTGGTATGCAATGTGTCAACTTGAAGCTAGTTCCCACCCCTCTGTATGAAAGGCAAAATGCATGTCTGGGTCCACTATTTACCGTAGGCAAACCCATGCAGAGCTAACCCTTTTCAGAGGGGAGAAGTATGTGGTTTGAGGGAGACAGGAAGTCTGCTCCCAGCACCGACTTCAAGGGAACCCTGTGATTTAATCAAGAGTCACAGAGGGCTCAGTTAACCAGAGAGGCACTTTGATCTACAACAAACAGGGAGATGGGTGGGACTTACATATATGTTGTCATCCCCTTGTCTGTCCTGTTGCAGAGCACTATGGTCCTGGCCTCATGCATAACAGAATATCGTTGGGGGGGACCCAGGTTTGGTTCATTTAGGTGGGCTTACCCTGCACCAATCGCTGGGACACATTTGGCTTTAAAAGAGGGTGGAACCCCTCACTCACTTAACAGATCATCTGAAAATTTCAAAAGGAGTAAGAGGAAGGACCCATTTGGACCCGAGCTGAAGGTACAGTCTACCTTACATCTTCCACCAGTGAAGGAAGGCCAGGAGTTCCAAGAGGAAATCAATATCCCTCCCCTAAACATCTCCCAAGGAATAGTGGGAGATACCGGACTCAGAGGACCCGTCCAGCAGCTCCAGAAACGGTACCCAGCCAGCACACAGAATGCCCTGCTAGGGTCTGCCAGCAAGCTTCCTAGTTGGGAAGTGCCAGAGAGTCTCTGGACAAAGGACAAGGCCATTGCCTGAAATCACTCTCCTGAGCTTTGGGATGTCCGTCTTGAAAGGACACAAGCCTTGCGAAGAAGTTAGGAGGAGTGCCACACAAGCATCATCCAGCGTCCATCTTTTAAGGACACTTTTGAGAATGTCGAGTCCTTGAACCACACCCCGCTGGACCACTGATTGTTGTCATGCTGCAGTCGCCAGTGCCGTCCGAGCTGCCTTGACCAGCATACCATATCCGCCAACCAGCACATAGACACCGATTCTTGGCCTTGAGCCACCACGCCAGACAGCCTGCAGTTGTCCGTCCAGCCTCATTTGCCGAACTGCCTGCCGCCTGGTACCCGCAGCTGTCTCCGAAACCACTTCAACGCTGTCAAGCATTAAGAACTTGGTCAACTCCAGGTACATTGTGGTTCTGCACCCCCTTGGGCCTTCTTTGAAGGCCCCTAGAGACAGTTACGACCCTTTTCCCCCCTTGGTGCTGGAATTGAATAACCTTGAACAGTAAGACTAATTACTTTACCAATTACCCTCCTTTCAGTATCCAGAGTGCATCCCTTTCCATCATGAAACTGTCTGTCCTCTGTGTTCCTTTACAGGGTGGGTCGTAATTGTAGTGTGCTAGAACTGTCTGTTGTACTAATAATAAAGTAGATATTTTTATGCAACCTTGACTGGACAGTCCCTTTTATCATTGGGTAATAATTGTATTTTCACTATGTTGCAACTAACCAACGATCCACGACCTTGCAGAGATAAGCCTGCCGTTCCATCCACGTTACCAAAATTGGACAAGGAGGTCTAATAATTCACTTGCATTCCAATCTGTTTGGATCCCTTCTGGTGTACTAGAGGGGTGGGGTTGATTGTTTAGAAACCGATATTCATCCCTGGACCACTGGTGCCCCGGAAGTTGATTCGTCATATTGGTGGTAGCGGTGGGATCGGTTGGAGCCTTGCGCACAGCTTAGTCACCCAACGATAAAAGTACTGTTGCAGGCAATGTTTAGTCACTTCTAGGAATTAGTAATAGTCATGGAGCTTGACATGGAGACTGTAAAAGGCATGACCAAGGATGTCCTGTGTGTCTTATGTCAAGAGAGGGGACTTCCTCACAGCACTAAGGTTAATAAACCTGAGTTGCTGACCAGCCTCCAAGCTTGGGTAGAAGCGAGGGTGGTTGGGGAGAAGAACCCAGGGGACGGGCTAGGCCCTTTGTACTAGCACGGACAAGACCTTTCAGAGGGGGTAAATGATGCGGACGACCGCATGAGCAGTGTCTCGCAAATCATCCCACCGTGGGGCAAGTGTGGTTTCTCTACACTCGAGAGTGTCAGTGAGGACAGGGGCTAGTGCGGCATCCAGCAGGTCCCAGGCCTCAGCACAGTCTCTAAGTGGCCCAGTAATTGTTCCGGCTGTAAATGAGGTAGCGGCTAGGAAGCTCCTGCTCAAGGAGAGGACACAAGCGCTAGAGGAACAGAAACAGTAGAACAAGGTCACCATAGAGATGAGCAAGCTAGCGCTCGAAGAGCAGAAAGAGGCCGACAGGTCCACCCCTAGCGAGAACAGAAGTAGTGGCTCAAACCAGAGTGCCCGGGATAAGGCCCAGTGGCAGATCCCCAAAGATTTAGTACAGACATATGAGGTGGGGAAGGATATTTTCAACTGGTTTGAAGCACTTGCGATGGTATTCCAGCTACAGGAGGTGGATGAGGTACTGTGGGGGGCAGCTCTGATAAGTCGCTTACCGACACCAGGGACTGATGCAATTCTTCAGTTAACTCCTGAGAAAAGGCCGTTTTTGAGAGCATGAAGGCAGCCCTCCTAAGGAAGTTCTGTAAAACCCCGGAACAGTATCTCAAGATCTTCAGAGAGCTTAGAAAGAAAAGTGGGCAGACATTTGAAGTGTTCACACTTGTCGTTGAAATATCTGAGCGGGTGGGTGACTGGTAACAAAGTTGACACATTTAAAGGGATGTACAATTTTATTTCGTGTGAGCATGTGCTGAAAAATTGTGAGGTTGACCTACACCAGCATCTTGTGGACAAGACTATCACAGACCTTAGGGAGCTTGCAAAGGCTGCCAACAGGTTTGTGAGTACCAGAAAAAGGCTCAGGTGAGCACACCCAAACCAGAATAGAAATCAGCAAACAAAAAAAGTAAAGAAGGATGGGAAGGACAAAAGTCCAACCCAATCCTCTTCAAAGTCAGGTCCCCAAAAGAACAAAGGGAAACCCCCAAACTCTAGTTCAGCCATGCACACCGAAAAGAAGAGCGCAGGCACCCCTAACACTGTGACACCTGTGTTCTCACCACCCAAAGGTTGTTTCGTGTGTAAGGAGCTGGGCCATATGAAAAGGGATCCTGCTTGCAAGGGCTTACCCAAGCAAGCCACAGTGAATTTTGGACTCATGGTGGAGACCATCATTAGCGTGGGCCTCTCAGATGAGGATTTCCCACTAGGCCAGAGAGTGGCCGAATGTGGATTGGTTACACTGAGTGGCAACGGTACCGGATCTCCAGAAGAGACCCCAATTCCCAATAATAATCAACTCTCTCTAGAGCACGTGTACATCAATGGACACAAAACTCCTGAGGTCTGAGACACCGCTTCTAGCGTCACCTTTGTCACTCGGCAGTGGGTACAACCAGGCCAGTATATTGATGGGCCTGAGTTGTGCCTAAGTGGATTTGATGGTAAGAGTAAGTGCCCCTTGGTGACAGTAGAGTTCAGCTGGTGAGGTGTAACGACCCAGCACTGTGTAGCGGTGAAAGACATCATCCCTGTCCCATGTCTGTTGGGTAATGATTTTCCAGATCCCAAAATAGTCACAGCGGCTACATGATTGAGGGCCACAGAGAATGCCAGATTGAACGCTCTGAAAGCCTTAGGGCCTGGAGTGCTTCCAGAGGGCTTGTTAGAAGGACCGGTGTGGCCGGTAGTGCCTAGTCCAGTTCCACCGACTACTGAGTCGCCTACTCCTACGGGAGAGGGGCTAGTAGCCACGAAGGACATTACTTTGGTAGCAGGGGACCCCATGACTTCAGAGTTGCCTGGCGCAGTGCAGGAATCTGAGGTGGAGGACCAGGTGGGCACAGATCTGAAGGGTCTGCCCAAGCTGGATGAGATTGCATCAGCTGGGGGCCCAGACAGACTGACTTCTGCACAGCCCAGAAAGAGTGTCCAACTCTGGCAGGTGTGCGGAAGCAGGCGGAGGAGAAGGCTAAGGGCGAGGCACCTGGACTGTTCAAAGTTTACTGGGAGGATGGACTCCTGTACAGTGAGTCAAAGGATTATGAGGGTGAGGACACCAGAAGGTTGGTGGTTCCACAAAGCCACAGAAAGTGCCTTTTAGATTTGGCTCACCAAATTCCTTTAGCGGGTCACTTAAGACATCAGACCGGTTGTCTGTTCACTTTTACTGGCTGCAGTTCGGTGTAAAAGTTAAGGAATGTGTCCGGTCCTGCCTGACTTGTGAAGCTTCTGGCAAGTGAGGTGGGGCCACAAAGGTCCCCATAATTACACTACCCGCAGTGGGTGGTCCTTTGAGAGAATAGGCATTCAGATTGTGGGTCCTTTGAATCCTCAAACCAGCTCAGTGAACAGATATATCTTGGTGGTGGTGAACCATGCCACAGGATACCCTGAGGCTATCCCTCTGAGGAGCATCAAAGCCCCCTTGGTTGCGAAGGCTCTGATTGGGATATTCTCCCATGTTGGATTCCCCAAGGAAGTCGTATCTGACAGGGGATCAAACTTCATATCAGCATATATGAAGGCTATGTGGGAAGAGTGTGGAATTACCTACCGGTTCTCTACCTCCCTCCATCCACAAACCAATGGGCATGTTGAGCGGTTCAACAAGACCCTCAAAGGCATGTTTGGTAGCTTGGAAGAGCACCTGAGGAGAACATGGGATATTCTCCTGCCATGCCTTCTGTTCGCCTACAAGGAGGTGCTACAGAACAGAGTAGGATTTAGCCCATTTGACCTTCTGTTTGGATACCCTGTATGGGGTCCCCTCAGTCTAGTGAAGAAGGGATGGGAACGCAAACCCTCATCCCTGTCACGAGATATGGTGGACTATGTACTCGGCCTTTGGTCTAGAATGGCAAAGTACATGGAACAGCAACAAAGAATCTAAAGGCCAGTCAGGAGCTGATGAAGCATTTGCACAACCAAAAGGCCACAGTGGCAGTCGATTCTCCAGGCCAGTGGGTGTGGATTATGAAGCCTGTCAAACCCAGTGTCTTCAGGACAAGTGGACTGGGCCGCACTGTGTACTGAAAAAGGTAAGTAAGGGGAATTATTCCATTGACGTGAAAGGACCTAAACAGATGTGCAGTGTCTTTCCCGTCAACCGGCTAAAACTACATTATAGCCGGGATGACTTTGTTATGGAGTTAGTGACTGACAGAGAGACTGAGGAGATCGATCCCCTCCCACGCCGCCTGCACACTGACGCCACAGATGGGTCATTTGAAGGTGTCAACCTTGCAACAGACCTGTCAGAACAGCAACTGACAGACAGTTGACGTTTACTGGGACAGTTTGCCTGTCTGTTATTGCTGACTCCCGGTTGCACAGTTTGGTGCACCCATGATGTGGACACTGGAGACAGTAAGCCGGTGAAGAGAAGGATTCACCGGAGGTCTGATAAGGTCAGGGACACCATCAAGGAGGATGTTTCCAAAATGTTATCCCTAGGAGTGATAGAGCCATCGCATAGCCCCTGGGCTAGCCCAGCGGTACTGGTCCCTAAAAAGTAGTGGGAAAACTGAAGTTTGCTTTTGTGTGGACTATAAGGGGCTCAATTCTGTCATGAAGACAGATGCTCACTGCATTCCTCGGGCAGATGAGCTCACTGACAAGCTTGGCGCTGCCAAACACATGAGTACTTTTTTCCTCACAGCAGGGTTTGGCAGGTCGGCTTGACAGATGGCGCGAAAGAGAGGTCAGCATTCTCAACCCTGGAAGGACATTATCAGTTCACTGTGATGCCCTTCGGATTGAAGAATGCCCCTGGCACTTTTCAGAGGATGGTTAACTAGATTTTGTCTGGACTGGAAAACGTCAGCGTCACCTATCTAGACGACATAGCTTTGTTCAGCCACACTTGGGAGGATCATCAATCCCACCTGAAACAAGTGCTTCAGGCGCTTCAGAATGCAGGCCTTACTATCAAGGCCACGAAGTGCCAGACAGTGCAGGGTACCATGACTTACCTAGGCCACCTGGTCGGTGGAGGTAAGAAACAACCTATCGAAGCAAAGGTACAGGCTGTGAAGCAGTGGGACATCCCCACCAGACAGAAGCAGATGTGAGCCTACTACCGGACGTTCATCAGAGGGTATGGGACCATTGCCATGCCCCTGAATGATGAAACGTCCAAAAACATGCCAAAGATACCAAAGAAGGTAACTTGGACCCCTGCATGTCAAACCTCCTTTCAGGATTTAAAGGATGGATTGTGCAGGGCCCCAGTTCTGAAAGTGCCACACTATGGTCAGGAATTCTTTATCCAGACAGACACTTCTGATTTTTGGGATTGGAACAGTGTTAGCACAGCTGAACTCTAGGGGCAGAGCAACCTGTCACTTACATTAGCAGGTGGTTGATAAAAATGGAAAGCAACAGGGCTGTTGTAGACAAAGAGGTGTATGTGGTTGTGTGAGCCGTAAATAAGCTGAAACCCTACATCTTTGGGTCTCACTTTACGATCCAGATCCAGACGGACAACAGACCTCTGCGATGGTTAATGACCATGCAAGGGGAGAACCCTAATCTTTTGCGGTGGCCATACCACTACAGCGATTAGATATGGACATCCAGCACAAGCCAGGCTCCCAGCATGGAAATGCAGATGGCCTCAGCCGGTACATTTACCTTGATGAAGAACCAGACCCTCAGTAGGTTGGTGGTTCACATGTTGAGTTGGGGGGCATGCAAGGAATTAGCATCTGCATGGGGAGAGTGCTCTCACCTGGGCTTTGATTTTTTAATAATGAAAAGGAATGATGGGAGACCAACCTCCGAACTGTTGGGTGTCCTGACCCACGTTTGGACTATTATGCTGCAACATTTGGTGCTGTGGGCTTAGGAAATCCAAGATGGCCGAAAAGCCCACATTTGCGCCAGAATCCAGGAGAACCGTGCAGTTTTGCGCACACCAAAATGGTCCCCTGACCTGCCACCCAACAGTGCAAAGAAAGATGGTTCTGTTCAAAATCTGTTTTTATTAATGTCAAAAATTGCTAAGATCATGGGCCCGAAACCACCAAACAAAAATCCAACTATGGTTGAGTGTTTTACTTTACTCAACTACAGATCCACATCAATGCCATGTCAAGCAAGAATCATATACTATCAAGTAAAATCCTTTCTTTTTGAAATGCATTAATTAAAGACAGCTGTCAAAAATAGGTGCAGTACCGGCATTGGACACTGACCGGCGCTGGCGCTCTATAAATCCTGACAGGAGAGCTGTCTTGCAGAACTGTGCAATGAACAGAAGGGGGTCTTATGTAATTAAAAGTTCAAAAGACTTGCCTTTCCTGAGAACTCTTAACACCCCAGAGACCCACACCAGGAGGCAGGATATCACATGGCCCTGTTGATTGAGAGGGAGGGGCTTCCCTGCAGCCTGCTGGACCCAACACAGTAGACCCTTTCAAATGAATGGGGTATGCTGATTTTGGGTGTGGACTGTAAACAGAGCTCTGCCTGGAAGGAGAGACATGTAATCCCTGACTCCCCCAGTTCCTAGGGGCGGGCCAGACAGGACTGTGGATTCATATTGCAGCAAATATATGTTTAAGTTAAAATGCTTATAAAATCTTGTATTAAGCTCACAGAAATGTGCAATTCGGGGATCCTGAAAATGAAAAATGCCCTCACGATTTGAGCCCAAATTCCACTTTGTACGGTGTTCTGGGACCGAACCCCGCTATTTATTAATATTGAAGACACTGTGTTTAGGATAGAGACATAGTAATTTTCAGTAATATGCTCAGGGAAGGGGTGCAGGTCTGTGTACATTTTGAGGAAAAACCAATATGGCGAAAGTCACTAAAAAGCACAAAATGTTGCCATTGGTGAACCCAGGCTCTGAGGGGGATCAGAGTTGGGCGAGAGTGTATCTTAAATTAATCGGTGAAATGTGTATGCAATTTCAACGACGTGTGTATCTGGGAAACCTGTCAGTTATGAAAAATTCCTTTTCTAAGTAAAAGCAAAGGGGCAGTTCTTCAAAAGACTGTAAGACTCTGACTCACTCTGACACACTATCCCTTCACAAATCAGGTCACAGAGATTCCTTGACCTATCAAATCATGAGACGGTTGTGCATGCAGAATGAGCCGACCCACCCACTTTCAAAACACATAAAAAGAGACTGCTTGGACAGGCAAGATTCATTTTTCAATTTTCTTGCGGAGCATTTTGCCGGACCACACAACATCTAGAAGGAACATCCAGAACTCAGACTCCAGATAGACTACAGAACTTAAAGCAAAGGCCTAACCCACAAGCTGAGAACTCTTCTCAGCAGTCCTTCAGAATCCAGCAATCCAACCAAACTATTCTACAGCCGGGCGAGCTGTTGTATTATTTGCCAAGAACTTTTGCCAGAACCGGTAGCAGACCCAGAAAGCAGTGCTGTATCCAGAGAGACCAGAACCAGAGAAACCCAGACCAGACCGCTGTGAAGTGCAGAGCAGAGCTGACCCAGAGAGCTGTGACTTCAGAACCACCCGCCAGAGTCCAGTCCAAACCTGCTGACCAGACCCTGACGGCCTATTTCAAATTCATAGTGTGAGTACTCAGCCAGAACTGTGCAAAACCAATCTCTTAGTTTAAGATAATCTAATTCAAACTATTTTAACCTATTAGAACTGCATCATAAGGAATCTTGTGTCCATCCTGTTGATTCAAAACCTTCCACAGCGCATCTGTCATTCTGAAACTTTAATTTCATTTCTGAAAATCTATCTCCACAAAATCGTCCGTATCTTTGGAATCGTAGCTAAGATTCTAAGCTTTCCAACAAGCCTAAAATCCACTTGTTACTCCTTATAGTTCCTCTGTAATCGCGATTGACGCACTCGGAAAAAAGTGCCGCAAATTGACAGTTTGCTTCATTTCAACCACGTGTAAAAATATCTGTCTTTTGCTTCCATTACTGAATCCCGATTTCAACCTGATAACCATCCCTGAATCATTGGTAGGGCTGACCTGAATGATTTAAAGTATCTATCACTCACCCTTAACCTCTAGAGGGAATTAAAAGCATTTTCAGCATATTTTTCACTTCATTGCCACCACATTTAAAAGGATCTTGCCTGCTTTAAAATCATACCTGTTTTCCTCTAAGCTCGCTGGGGGGGGACTGGAAATTTGTATTGCATTTTGTATTCCTGAGAATTGTGTGCTCTCCTTCCATCTCCTTATCTTGCATAGGGGGGGGGGGAATTGTCAAAGAAAAAGTGATCATATTATCTTTTGTTGAAATCATATCAAGTTTATTCTGTGCTGCATTTTTTCCCTCATTGCTTTTTCTTGAAACCATAAAACTATTTCTGCTACCTTATCCTTCCTATACTAATTCCTCATTGATTGTAAAGAAGTGTGCTAGTGTCAGATTATCTATTGTTGATTAACATTATATTCATAAGGGTACTATCAATTATTAATTTATTATAAAAGTGTGATATATATATATTGTTTAATTTTTCCAATAAATCTTTTAAATTGCAAAACACACCTACTTCTTGGCTCAGTGAGGTCAGGGTGATTCAAAGAGAGGGGCGTTATACAAGGGTTTATCATTCAGGGTATAACTTGGTATAAAAATATATAAATAAGGTCTTCCCTTGAGCAATCCCAGACAAGGCACTGACTTAGTGGGAGTGCTTGATTGGAGTCACTTGGCAGATTGGGGGCTCGAGCCGGGGATTCTGGATTAGATCTATCACTTGTGCAGATTAATACAGTGTGCTAACTGACAGGATATATATATGTTCTGTTGGATCACCACGCCGTGTTACACTTTAAAAACACCCCTCAAAGGAACGCTCTAAGGAAACGGTCTGTTTTGCAAAATAAAATACAAACTTCTGTAAGTCAGGAAGGAAATCAATTTCAAGAATGACGACCTTGGTAGATATCAAAATAGCCAGAGAACACCTCTTACATAAGCTATTTGTGAGAGGTGAGTGGGCTCATCAGGACCAGGCGGTCTGGTTGCAGGCAATCACACCCCAGATCACTGAAACAGGGTCAGACATATGGAGAGATCAGGGTCCCTTACATGTGGCCCTGAGTGAACTATATATGGCCCCTAAGGCCAAGGATGAGCACAACAAGATTGCCAGGGTAGCGGCATATTTATATTTATATATGGGAGCCATACAGGACAAATGTGCTGAAGGACAAGATCTGGCAAATAGGCAACTGATGGCATTAGAGAAGGCCCAATTTGACCTGGTCTCTTCTGAGCAGAGGCTGCAGAGGAGCCAGGAGTCAGAAAATGATAGTAGGCAGTATATTATTAAAATAAAGGAGGATATGGATATCCTGCAACAAGAAAAGTCTGACCAGGATAACAGATTTCTGGCCTTGCAGAAGGAGTACCAAGAAGGTTTGGATGCCCTACTGCAGAGCCAGAAAAAGCTGGAGCAACAACTGGACTTCAATAGGGCATGCGCAGAGCAGGTAGTCACCCTGCAAAGCCAACTAGATAGGGAGAAGACAGAGAGCAATACACTGATTTTGAAAGACCTGGATACCCAGGCAGAGTTTGATCAAGAACGGCAGAAAGCTGGTGCCTTTCAAAGGCATAGGGACGACCTGGCGCCACAGATGCAGGCTCTTAGTCAGGAAAGGGACACCCTAGGCCAGGAAGTCTGCCAATTAAAAGAAAAAATTGAAGAAAATCACTTGGCCCTCCAGGGACTGGGTGACCTCCAAAAAGAGCATCAGAACTTGTTAAAGCACACCAGGAGGGTGGAAGATGCTCTGGCAAGAAAGGAACAGGCCAGTAGGGATGGGACTCAGGAGGTAACCATCCTGCAGCAAAGACTGGCCCAGTATTCCAGGACCAACCAGGAAACGCAGAGAGAAAATGAGTCTCTGTCAGCACAATGATAGGCTCCAGCAACAGCTAGCCATGCAGGAGAGACTGATAGAGTCTAGTAAGGCCTTAACTGAGGAACTGAAAGCGCAGGCTCTTGCATTGCAACAGGGAGCAGGGGCTGACAGAGATGAAGTTCGCTGGGAAAGGGAAACACCTGAGCATAACCTCAGGAGCCCTAGTACCAGAGGCCTTCATCTCTCCCAGTCCTTGGACTCTGCCACCCCCATGTCCCCTGGCGCACATGAGCATAGGGCCACAGGGATGGCAGATTACTATCCAGCCAAAAGTATGGGGTTCATAGGCCAGTACCTCCCAGGAATGGATGGGCGGGCATCCAGGTATGGGCACCCAAGCACAGTGCAATTTAGTGGGGAACCCCAGGAAAGTAGGCCCACTAAGGGCATCCTAAAAACCTCTGCCCAGTTAGGCCAGTGGGGGGGGTACCCATCAAATCCTGGCAGCAAGGAGGGATCTGAAGACTCATCTGAGCGGCCCAGGACACAGGAGACAAGGTCCCCACATTCTGCCAGCCATTCCCAGGCTCGCAGAATCCGGGAAAGCCTGGAAGATCAGACGGGCACCTCTGGGAGCAGTGCTTCTGAGTCAGAGGATGAATGGACCTGGGTTACCCGAACCAAAAAGGCCAATAAGGCAAAAAGGGCCTTGCTTAAGGACCCCTTAAAACAGATTAAGGCAATAAGGAGTGTCATCACAAGAACGCCACGTATTCTGTTTGGGAACACTTGAAGCTTTATGAGCAAATGATGGAGACTTTCCATTTGAAAGACAGCAGTAGCTGCATTCCGTATGTAAAATGGATATTCTCCCCAGAATACTCCAGTTTATTTGCGGGGCTGGAGGACCAAAATCATTCAAGATGGTCCACCTACAGGGCGGCCATCTTGAAACATTTTTCTGTTCACAGAAATCCCCAAGAGGCTCGCAAGGCAGCCTACAATTTGCAATGTGGGGAGGATCAGGCCCCACAAGAATTTGTGCAGGAGTTAAAGCATGCTTTTGCGCAGACTACAAAAAGGGTACGCACGGACAGTAGAGAATTTGTTAATACGTTTCTCCATGCCTTACCCAAATACATAATGACCCAGCTCGTGAGAGACTTTCACGAGAAAAGATCTTTAGACTGGGTCATTGAGCAAGCCACCCGCATGTAAGAGGTGCAGAAACCAGTGGAAAATAAGAATCAGCCCAAAAATCCCAAAACCAACAGCACCCCTGCTGCTGCCAAGGTGGCAGAGGTGAAGGTTGCCCCCGTTTTAGATTTGGAGACGGGGGGACCTAAAAACCTGCCGGCACCAAATAATTCACAGCCCAGAAGGCCCTCGGGCCAGTCACAGACAGGGAATCAAGGAGGTAATCCCACAAATGGGATCCCTCGCTCCCCTGACTATGTAAGTCCCTGCTACAAGGGAAACAGACCCATCCTGGGTTACGTGTGGACTCCTCCAGCCCAAGGGGGGGGGGGTGGTCCAGCCAAGCACCTGACCCAGGGAACTTCCCTCCTAACTTCCCACAGGAGGGCAGAAATTCCCCAAATCCTGGGCAGAACTTGTTTCACAGGTATCCACCCAACTTCCAGACCCAAAATCATCCATCCTTCTTTCCCTATTTCCCTGAGCCCAGACCACCTAATCTGGGAGAGGGGAGGCCAAGGGTGGAGGGGTACCCAAATCTTCCCAACCCGGGGTACTACCAGAGAAGGGATAGCTACCCTTCCCGGGATCAGCCCAGGGGAGAAAATAGAACCCCGTATCAGCCTGAGCGGGTTTCCCAACTTGAGCGCCAGGTTCAAAATATGGCACAGGAGCTGGGTCGCATGCTAAGGGCTCAGATGGGCATGCCGGCACAGAACGCACCAAACTCTGGGCCTGGTGCTCCAGAACAATGACGGGGGCAGCACCCCGATAACCCACCGGTTCCCAGGGAGGAGGCACAAGGGGAAGGGGGGTGTAAAGCCTTGGAGGAAGCTTCCTTCCCCACTTGTAAACAGCCCCTGGAAATCCAGGAACCGGAAACAAAATCTCCTGCCCCTGAAAGTCTGCCTCCCAAGGAGCAGAGGGGGGTAGGAGAAACAAAGTACCCAAACAGACCCACTTTGTGGAGGAGGTACAGATGTTCCATTTTGAGGGAGAGGGATCCCAAGAGGATCCTGGGGAAAGGATCTTCTCCTTCAGAGATGGGGGAACTCTTCCCAAGGGATTCCAATTCAGACTGGGTAGATGTGGGGATTGAGCTGTCGCTGGCCATCATCCTATCCCAGAACCAACAATACCGAAAACCCCTGGTTCAAACCCATCCTGGTGACTGCCTCCAAAAAGGGGGGGGAGCGGCCCAGAACCGGAATCAGGGGAACCTAAAACCGAATCAATAGACTGGGTAGATGTGGGGATCGAGCTGTCGCCGCCCATCATCCTATCCCAGAACCAACAATACCGAAAACCCCTGGTTCAAACCCATCCTGTTGACTGCCTCCAAAAAGGGGGGGGGAGCGGCCCAGAACCGGAATCAGGGGAACCTAAAACCGAATCAATAGACTGGGTAGATGTGGGGATCGAGCTGTCGCCGCCCATCATCCTATCCCAGAACCAACAATACCGAAAACCCCTGGTTCAAACCCATCCTGGTGACTGCCTCCAAAAAGGGGGGGCGGCCCAGAACCGGAATCAGGGGAACCTAAAACCGAATCAATAGACTGGGTAGATGTGGGGATCGAGCCGTCGCCGCCCATCATCCTATCCCAGAACCAACAATACCAAAAACCCCTAGTCCAAACCTATCCTGGTGACTGCCTCCAAAAAGGGGGGACGGCCCAGAACCGGAACCAGGGGAACCCAAAACCATATCCAGTTGCCAACTTTTTCTTTCAGATTCCCGAGAAAACCAAAACCAGAAAATTAGCCCCCCAGTTGTCCAAAAATGTGCATTATCTGTGCCCCCTTACAGAGAAGGAGGGAAGATACTATGCCCCGGTTCAAGTACAGGGGCAGGGTACAATTTTGGCACTGGTGGACATGGGATCCCAAGCTACCCTTCTGTCCAAAAGGGCCTTTGATGAGCTAAATGCAGGAAGTGGGGAGAAATACCATATTCCTCTCACCTCTCTTCCTGGACAACTTCAGAACTTTGACGGGAAGGAAATTCCCGTTGAGGAGACTGCAGATTTGGACATTAAAATTGGGCGACACAAGGTGAAACACCCAGTCATAGTAGTGACTCCAGAGGGAACCCCTTGTTTACTAGGGAATGACCTCCTGAGAAGGTTGTCACCCCTAATAGATTGCGTAAACAAGGTCCTCTGGACCCAGACTAGCCGACCAATAAAATTAAAACAGAGTGTCAACCATGTTAGTTTAAACGGCACCTGCCACATGGTTGAACAAAAATCTGACCAAGTAGAATTTCACTTCCAGAATAACCAAATTCCAGATGTGACAGTAATAGCAGTAGGACAACTGACTGGTTTTGGGGGGGTCCTCTCTATTTCTGAAAATCAACCTTCCCTCCAGTTTAAGGTGGTATTCCACACTGGAAGGAAACACTCTGAAATTCTTTACTAATCCACAATCAGAAACTCCCACTCCTATAGTCCAGAAAGATGTGAAATCAGCTCAGAGCCTGGCTGATATTCAGCAAATTGGAGAGCAGTTGTTCATCCCTGTTCAGTTAAATGATGGGAAGGACTCTGTTCTCGCTCGAGTATGTGTGAACAACTGTAAGAGCTTCATCAGCGAAGCCATGTTCCGCCAACTCCAAAAAGATCCAGCCATTCCCACATTCAAACTGATAGACAAATTGGAAATGGATCTGGAAACACCCAATTCCAAACATCTCCTGCCAAGCAGGTGTATGCTCAAAATCTCCATTGGCAACAAGAGCATAGTCCATAATTGTTGGGTCGTGCGAGACGTCACCGCCGCCTTTTACTTAGGCAGTGATATTCTCAATCGCTTTGCCATTAGTTTGGACCTAATAAACTTCAAAGCTTGGTCCCGACTAGCGGATAATCCCATGGGCTTTGATGATCCAGAAAAAGCATTTAGGTCAGCTCAATTGCTACCTTATGCAGTTGAAATTCAGGTTAAAGAGGAAGTCACCATCCCAGAAAGGACCCGACAATTCTCCCTGGAAGTGAAAGTTAAAAGAGGACAAAAACTGAAAAACCCTGATGCTTATATTCATCTAAATGCTTCTCTCCAACAGCAAAGGTTGGGGGTAAACCCAACACCATTAGTCAACAAAGAACATGACACCATTCCAATACAAGTGGATAACTGCGACTTAAAGAGTATTACTCTAGCCGAGGGCACCATTATTGGAATGGCGGTTGATGACCGACATTTCTCAATTGATTTAGGGAATGAACTGTTAGGACCGATCCCCAAGGACTGTTTTGACAGTGACAGCGAGGACAATACAACACCAGACAGGATCTTTACCCGGCATGGGGGGAACTTCCTGGTGTACACTTCCTGCCCTTATGGCAAGGAAGATGTGACTTGTGACTTCAGAAGGGATGAGGTGATTTTCTAGGTCCATGAGGGCTGCCTTTCCCACCTGAAGCCACCAGTCCAAATCAGCACTCTGACCAGGGACTTCTCCACCCAGCTGGAGGAGGCCGCTGAGATAGCGAAACCAGAAGTCTTTCCAGGCTTCATGAAGATGGTGGAAGAGAGAGTCAACCTAGCTGATGCCTGCGTGACTCTGGAACAGAAGCAAAAGTTGAAACAAGTTTTCTTGGATTTCCAAGATCTCTTTGCGGTAGACTCATATGACTGTGGTCGCACCGACATCCACACAACAAAAATTCCCACGGACCCTGGCATGACTCCAGTGTTTGTGAAGCAATATCGTTTGACCCTCGCATCCATGGAGTCCCTTACTGAAATAATTAAGAACCTTGAGTCCCGGGGAATAATCCGTCCAGTCCACAGCACCTTCAATAATCCGGTGCTGGGAATATTGAAGCCAAACGGCCAGTGGAGACTCTGCGCCGACCTTAGGGAGCTCAACAAATGGGTCCATACTTCCCGATGGCCTCTGCCCTACATTGACCAAGGGCTAGCCCAGATTCAGGGGTCAAAGGTATTCACTGCAATAGACCTGACCAATGGATACTGGACCGTGCCTGTCAGTAGGGAGGACCAATACAAACTGGCTTTTACCTTTGGGGGCCAGCAGTACACATGGACCCGAACTCCCTTCGAATACCTCAACTCTGGCAATGAATTCAACATTTTCATACATAAGGCCATGCCCGACCTCGGTGCGAGGGGTAACCTGGCTTATGTAGATGATGTCCTCATCAAAAGTTCATCTGTGGAGGAACATGTAGCGGAGATCAGTTATGTTCTGACACAGATGAGGGCCGCCAGAGCAAAACTTTCCTTTCAGAAAGCACAGTGGTGTAGTTTCTTGGGGCATGAGATTACTCCTCAGGGTCTCTGTCCCCAAGAAAAGAAAGTGGAAGCACTTCAGAAACTGAAAGACCCCACAACTCTGCGGGAACTAAGGAGCCTCCTTGGACTGACTAATTACAGCAGAAAGTTCATTGAGGGCTACGCAGAGATCACCAGACCCCTGATTCATCTCTTGAAGGGGGGGGGTAAAGTGGGAATGGGGTCCAGAACAATCCGAGGCAGTAAGACAGCTCAAATGAAGCCTCTCACAAGCACCCTACTTAGCTTAGCCTGTCAGAAACAAGGAGTTTTTCCTGGAGACAGGGTTCTCTAATAAGTGCTTGACGGCAGTATTATACCAAAAGCATGACAAGGTCAATAAAGTAATCTCCTATGCAAGCAAAACTTTATCCTCTGTGGAGGAAAAATTCAACAATTGTGAGAAGGCACTCCTGGCAACGGTGTTGGCATTGAAGAATTACCGCCCGTTCTTCCAGGGGGAACACATCATAGTGGAGACTCCATACCAGCCACTGCAATACCTCCAAAGTGACAGAATCCGGCCCGGAAATGTGAGTAATTCCCGAATTACTTCCTGGATTCTGTCAATGCAAGGCTTTCCTGTGGAGGTCAGATATGGCCAAAACAAGAAGAGTCCCCTCGCGCAAGGTCTGGCTGACTTGCATGATTGTGCCAGAGAAAACTGTCTCGAGGACGAAAGTCTAAAAATCAAGGACAACATGGAGACATACCTTAATTCCCCACACAAAGTCTTAGAAGAAGACAAGTGTGTGGGAATGCCCACTGTCTATGTGGATGGATGCTCTTACCATGTTGACAACAACGGGGAAAAAGAACTGGTGGCCGGCATAGGGAATGCATGGGTGAAGGAGTCCCCAGAACCCTCCACTGGGTACAAAATTGGTCCCCGAAGTAGTCAGGTGGCAGAATTGATGGCTGTGTATCAAGCCATCCTCACTGCTGTCCAACATCAACTGCACGAACTGGTCATAATCACAGATTCAGATTATGTACGGAACGGGTTCGTGGAGCACCTGGTTAATTGGAAAACCAGAGGCATGTTATGTGCTAATAACAAACCCCTGAAACATGGGAAGTTAATCCAAAATATTGATGATCTGGTCACATCGAATGGGATGACCATCTACTGGAAAAAGATCAAGGGTCATTCCAAAGTAGAGGGACCAGACAAAACTGGAAATGACTTAGCTGATCAGCTGGCCAAAACCGGGGCCATCCAAGGGGATCTAATAGAGATTGAGTCCCTGTTGGGGGAAATCCAGGTCACTGCTATCACTAGGTCCCAGGCAAATGCTCACAATGATCTTTCAACTGCACAATGGAGTAAGGAGACCCAGATGCTGATTTAATCACGGCTCAGAAGGGTACGTTTTACCAAGACATTGAGGACCGTGAGAACTTTCCCCTGACGGGTACCGATTACATTGGGAAAGAGGACCTTAGAGTGTTGATGAAATGTCCAAAAATGTTCCGAATCCAAGACGGTTTGTTGGTAAGGAAATCCCAAGCTGGCCATGATCAGTGGGTGGTCCCTACCTCATTCCGAAGCCTGATGTTAAGTCACGCCCATGATGCGGCCACCGCCGGTCACAGGGGATTTCATACAACACTTGAGCTCTTAAGAGAGGTTGCATACTGGCCACACATGGGGCAGGACCTCGACCAATACTTGAAGGGGTGTCTGGTGTGTGCACAATTTCAGCCAACATCCCTCACACACCAGGCGCCTCTCCAAAAGAGGGGGATGACACTGCCATGGTCAGATTTGCAAATCGACTTCATAGGCCCTGTGATTCGCTCCTCTAGGGGAAACAAGTACATGTTGACGGTCACATGCTTGTTTACCAAGTGGGTTGAATGTCTCCAGGCCCCAAACTGCAAGGCAGAAACAGCAGCTGCCCTGATGATCAACCACATCTTTTCGCGTTTTGGTCTACCCCAAAGGATTGAGTCAGACAGAGGTAGCCATTTTACCAGCAAAGTAATGACTAAGATGTGGGAGATAATGGGGGTTAAAAAGAAGCTACATATTGCTTACCACCCAGCTTCTTCTGGGGCAGTAGAACGCTACAACCGGACCATTGTGAACATATTAAAAAAGTTTGTGGCAGATTCTGGGCCAAGGTGGGAAATCCGATTACCTCTGGTCCTAAAGGCCATCAGATCTACCCCTTCATCTGCAACTAAAATGTCACCATTTGAGCTGATGACTGGACGCAAGATGGTGCTTCCCCAGCATTTGCTCTACAGGACCCAAGAGCAGACATTAATAAATGCCTCCACAACTCACGAATACGTTGAGAATTTAAGGAAACACCTTCAACATGCTTTTGCCTATGATCAGCGGAATCTAGAAAGATCAGCTGATAGCATGAAGAACGATTACGATTTGATGACCACCCGGAAAAAATACAACGTGGGAGACCGGGTCTATTATACAATTTCCAAAGAAATCAGGCCAAACAGCGAAAATGTTTGCCTACATGGAAGGGACCGTTTCAAATTGTAGATAAGATCTCCCCAGTTGCCTACAAGATCCGCCTCCCCAAAGGTAGTTTGGTGGAAGGGGAAGACAAGTGGGTCCATATAAATCAGTTAAAGTGTTGCCATCCCAGGCACACTCTGCAGCAACTGGAGGAGTCCTCTGCAATACCAGAGGGGGCCGCTCCAGAGTAATTTAGGTCCAACCCTAAAATATTCCACATATAGCCTATAAAATTCTATGATTCTTGAATGCAAATTGTCTCCTTATTTAAAAAAAAGTATATGTTCTTGTCTACTGATTAAAAAAAAATGTATATGTTCATGTCTTTTGATTTATAAAATGTATATGCCGCCCCACTATATCAATAGTGGGGGAGAAATGTCTACGAATAGGTATTGCCGCTTTGCTTTGTCATCCTAGGAGAAAGAAAACCTGGAGACTGACCACAGAAGACGACCTGGGGACCAGGAGTAAAGATCCGAGGGGCCCAGGGTACCGCCCAATACTCCCATTAGGACCGGCGAGGAGAACTGATCGATCCACCCTGATGGAGGAAAAGATGCTGAACTTTGTCATCTGCGGAATTGGATGAAGATGATGCGGACATCCCAGCGCGTGAATCAAAACATCCTTTGCACCCGACTCCCCCTCGACTTGAAATCAAAGCGCAGTCGGGCGGGGGGGCTTGTTGGGTGTCCTGACCCACGTTTGGACTATTATGCTGCAACATTTGGTGCTGTGGGCTTAGGAAATCCAAGATGGCGGAAAACCCCACATTTGCGCCAGAATCCAGGAGAACCGTGCAGTTTTGCGCACACCAAAATGCTCCCCTGACATGCCACCCACCAGTGCAAAGAAAGATGGTTCTGTTCAAAATCCGTTTTTATTAATGTCAAAAATTGCTAAGATCATTGGCCCGAAACCACCAAACAAAAATCCAACTATGGTTGAGTGTTTTACTTTACTCTACTACAGATCCACATCAATGCCATGTCAAGCAAGGATCATATACTATCAAGTAAAATCCTTTCTTTTTGAAATGTATTAATTCAAGGCAGTTGTCAAAAATAGGTGCAGCACCGGCATTGGACACTGACCGGTGCTGGCGCTCTATAAATCCTGACAGGAGATCTGTCTTGCAGAACTGTGCAGTGAACAGAGGGGGTCTTATTTAATTAAAAGTTCAAAAGACTTGCCTTTCCTGAGAACTCTTAACTCCCCAGAGACCCACACCAGGAGGCAGGATATCACATATAAACAGAGCTCTGCCTGGAAGGAGACACATGTGATCCCTGACTCCCCCAGTTCCTAGGGGCGGGCCAGACAGGACTGTGGATTCATATTGCAGCAAATATATGTTTAAGTTAAATTGCTTATAAAATCTTGTATTAAGCTCACAGAAATGTGCAATTCGGGGATCCTGAAAATGAAAAATGCCCTCACGATTTGAGCCCAAATTCCACTTTGTACGGTGTTCTGGGACCAGACACTGTGTTTAGGATAGAGACATAGTAATTTCCAGTAATATGCTCAGGGAAGGGGTGCATGTCTGTGTAAAGTTTGAGGAAAAAACAATATGGCGAAAGTTTCTAAAAAGCACAAAATGTTGCCATTGTTGAACCCAGGCTCTGAGGGGGATCAGAGTTGGGCGAGAGTGTATCTTAAATTAATCTGTGAAATGTGTTTGTAATTTCAACGAGGTGTGTATCTGGGAAACCTGTTAGTTATGAAAAATTAATTTTCTAAGTAAAAGCAAATGGGCGTTTCTTCGATAGATTGTAAGACTCTGACACACTAACCCTTCTCAAATCAGGTCACAGAGATTCCTTGACCTATCAAATCATGAGAGGGTTGGGCATGCAGAATGAGCCGACCCACCCACTTTCAAAACACATAAAAAGAGACTGCTTGGACAGGCAAGATTTATTTTTCCATTTTCTTGCGGAGCATTTTGCCGGACCAAACAACATCTAGATGGAACATCCAGAATTTAGATTCCAGATAGACTACAGAACTTAAAGCAAAGGCCTAACCCACAAGCTGAGAACTCTTCTCAGCAGGCCTTCAGAATCCAGCAATCCAACCAAACTATTCTACAGCCGGGCGAGCTGCTGGATTATTTGCCAAGAACTTTTGCCAGAACCGGTAGCAGACCCAGAAAGCAGTGCTGTATCCAGAGAGACCAGAACCAGAGAGACCCAGAGCAGACCGCTGTGAAGTGCAAAGCAGAGCTGACCCAGAGAGCTGTGACTTCAGAACCACCCGCCGGAGTCCAGTCCAAACCTGCTGACCAGACCATGACGGCCTATTTCAAATTCATAGTGTGAGTACTCAGCCAGAACTGTGCAAAACCAATCTCTTAGTTTAAGATAATCTAATTCAGACTATTTTAACCTATTAGAACTGCACCATAAGGAATCGTGTGTCCATCCTGTTGATTCAAAACCTTCTACAGCGCATCTGTCATTCTGAAACTTTAATTTCATTTCTGAAAATCTATCTCCACAAAATCATCTGTATCTTTGGAATCGTATGTGCTAGGAACGTGGTTTAACTTTCATCTTAAAGCCAAGATTCTAAGCTTTCCAACAAGCCTAAATTGCTACTCCTTATAGTTCCTCTGTAATCGGCGCACTCGGAAAAATGTGCAGTGAATTGACAGTTTCCTTCATTTCAACCACGTGTAAAAATATCTGTCTTTTGCTTCCATTACTGAATCCCGTTTTCAACCTGATAACCATCCCTGAATCATTGGTAGGGCTAACCTGAACTGATTTAAAGTATCTCTCACTCACCCTGAACCTCTAGAGGGAATTAAAAGCATTTTCAGCATATTTTTCACTTCATTGCCACCACATTTAAAAGGATCTTGCCTGCTTTAAAATCATACCTGTTTTCCTCTAAGCTCGCTGGGGGGACTGGAAATTTGTATTGCATTTTGTATTCCTGAGAATTGTGTGCTCTCCTTCCATCTCCTTATCTTGCATAGGGGGGGGAATTGTCAAAGAAAAAGTGATCATATTATCTTTTGTTGAAATCATATCAAGTTTATTCTGTGCTGCATTTTTTCCCTCATTGCTTTTCCTTGAAACCATAAAATTATTTCTGCTACCTTATCCTTCCTATACTAATTCCTCATTGATTATAAAGAAGTGTGCTAGTGTCAGATTATCTATTGTTGATCAACATTATATTCATAAGGGTGCTATCAATTATTAATTTATTATAAAAGTGTGATATATATATATATATTGTTTAATTTTTCCAATAAATCTTTTAAATTGCAAAACACACCTACTTCTTGGCTCAGTGAGGTCAGGGTGATTCAAAGAGAGGGGCGTTATACACGGGTTTATCATCCAGGGTATAACTTGCTATAAAAATATATAAAGAAGGGCTTCCCTGGTGCAATCCCAGACAAGGCACTGACTTAGTGGGAGTGCTTGATTGGAGTCACTTGACAGAACACTGTGTGAGGCCATTCCATACACAGTCCATCCGCTTCCCGCACAAAACGCATAGCCACATGTGCTCCGGGAAGACACGGCCTACAGGAGCCGTCTTCCCCTGTCATATTCAGCTGGAATGCAACAGCACCGGGTACATCATAGCATCTCAAGGAGGGGAAAGTCACACCTTCCTCCATCATGGGCAGCCTAATTTTAATATCAAAGGCACCATGGATCTGCTTTCCTTTGTCCTTCAGCTGGTGGCAGTGCATACTAATAAGAGATAATTGAACCAAGCCTGAAGGGGCTTGGTTGCCGGAATAGACAACAGGAAAGGCAGGGCTAACAGCCCTTTGGTATGCAATGTGTCAACTTGAAACTAGTTCCCACCCCTATGTATCAAAGACAGTGAAATGCCCGTCTGGGTCCACTATTTACAGTAGGCAAACCCCTGCAGAGCTGACCCCTTTCAGAGGGGAGAAGTATGTGGTTTGGGGGGGACAGGAAGTCTGCTCCCAGCACAGACTTCAAGGGTACCCTGGGCTTTAATCAAGAGTCACAGGGGGCTCTGTTGACCAGAGAGACACTTTGATCTACAACAGACAGAGAGAAGGGTGGGACTTAGGTATATGGCTGTCACCCCCTTGTCTATCCTGTTGCAGAGCACTCTGGTCCTGGCCTCATGCACAACAGAAGATTGTTGGTGGGGACCCAGGACTGGTTCATTAAGGTGGGCTTAGCTTGCACCAATCACTGGGGCGCACTTGGCTTTAAACGAGGGCTGAAGCCCTCACTTAGCAGATAATCTGAAAACTTCAAAAGGAGTAAGAAATAAGACCCATTTGGACCCGAGCTGAAGGTAAAGTCTACATTACATCTTCTGCAAATAAAGGAAGGCTAGGAGTTTCAAGAGGGAAGGAAGATCCCTCTCCTAGGGAGATACCTGACTCAGAGGACCAGTTCAGCAACTCCAGAACCGGTACCCAGCCAGCACAGAGTGTGCCCTGCTAGGTTCTGCCAGCAAGCTTCCTAGTTGGGAAGTGCTGGAGATTCTCTGGACAAAGGACAAGGCTGTTACCTGCTAACACCCTCCTGAGCTTTGGGCCATCTGCCTTGAAAGGACACAAGCCCGGCGAAGAAGCTAGGAGGAGTGCCACACAACCATCATCCATCTTTTAAGGAGATTTTCGAGACAGTCGGGTCCTCGAACCACATCCGCCTGCACTGCTGACTGTTGTTATGCCGCAGTCACCAGAGCCGTCCAAGCTGCCTCGACCAGCATTAGAGATCTGCCAACCAGCACAGAGATAACTATTCTTGGTCCCGAGCCACAGCATTGGACAGCCTGCAGACATCTGTCCAGCCTCGCTTGCCGAACTGCCTGCCGCCTGGTACCCACAGCTGTCTCCCACCACTAAGTCTGTCTCAAGGGCTGCAAAGCACCTGGAACTGCCTCGATGCTGTCGAGCACCAAGAACTTCTTCAACACCAGGTACATTGTGGTTCTGCCCCCCGTGGTCCTTCTCCAAATTCCCCGACAGATAGTTACAACCCTTTGCCCTTTTGGTGCTGGAACCCAAAAACCTTGAACAGTAAGACTGTATACTTTACCAACTACCCTCCTGTCAGTATCCAGAGTGTATCCCTTTTCAACGTGAAACTGTCTGTCCTCTGTGTTCTTTTACAGGGTGAGTCGTAATTGTAGTGTGCTAGAACTGTCTGTTGTAGTAATAATTAAGAATATATTTTCTATACAACTTTGACTGGACAGTCCCTTTTATCATTGCGTAATTGTATTTTCGCTGTGTTGTAAACAACGATCCACGACCTTGTGGAGATAAGCCTGACGTTCCGTCCACGTTACCAAAATTGGACAAGGAGGTCTTATAAGTCACTTGTATTCCAATCTGTTTGGATCGCTTCTGGTGTACTAGAGGTGTGGGGCTGAATGATGGTTTTGAAACCGATATTCATCCCTGGTGCCCCGGAAGTTGATTCGTCACAGACGGGCCGTTGATAAAGACTGTGACATGGAAGAGAAGAAGTAGAGGTCAATGAGAGTCAACCAGACCATCTGTGCTTGACGACAACATTTCTGAAATGCGGCTAAACAGGTGCACACATGTGCATTTTACCAATTGCCACTAACGGGTATTATATGGACATATCATTGTTGTTTTCTGATGTCCGATGCCCACAGTGCCCTGTGTGTTTTCAATAAGGAATCTATACAAATCTGAAATTTTAGTAGTGATCTGTTATTATTTCAATTCGGCCGTATTGACAGAGAGAGCAGTCGTGATTGTGGGATAATGACCCAAACACAAGTTATTTTCCCTGAAGTGAAGCAAACGGCTATAACTTGGGGTTGTGTCATGATCCCAATTGATCACGACCCTTTAAAACGAAGTCGCAGGTGAGAGGTTAGGGAGTGGGAGACGATGTAAGTTGCTGCCACTTTAAAAGACAATCGATATATTTTTGGCTTTACAATAATATGACTGTATAACCTCCACCTGATCCCCCATCCCATCGCTCGACTCGTCTGCAGGAAAACTCCTACTCCCCTGGGAACCTCATACTGGCATGGGAATAATATGCATGAGAATGAAAGTAAACATTGAGAGATCAGGAAGAAATCCGCTTGCGGGATCGCCTCCAACAAAGTCTGGCAGCTGCAGTATAGGCCTTGAGAATCACAGAGTTACAGAGCCCTGCTCAGCCGGCATATATAACGGGAATTCTGAAAAGTGGAGGTGTGAGTTTTAGAAGTTGGAGAGCAGAGGAGCAGGGGAGTCGAGTTCAGGGTAGAGTGGACAGAGTGGCGTGGAGGTGGATTGGAGAGGAGGAGCTGGAGGAGCGAGAATGTGGGGAGAGCGAGAACACAGAAGAGGTGGCGAGAAGAAGTGAAATGGGTGAGGAGAGGGTCAAGAGAGAGGAAAGGCAGAAGATAGAGAAGAGAACAAGCTGGGAGAGGGAAAGAGACTAAGTGTGTGTGTGAGAGAGAGAGACAGACAGAGAGTGACAGAGAGTCTGAGAGAGATAGAGGGAGAGAGAGAGTCTCCAAGGCCAAGATCTGGAGAGAGGTCGAATCATCAGAAGGCAGAAAGATGAAGTAAACCCAGTGAGGAAGGCCAAGTATGAAAAGTTCTTCACCGCCTTAACAACTAGGGTCTTCCTCAGCTGGTGTGGGAGAGGCCAAAGTAGTCCCCCTTGAGAAATGAGGCTGCTGAAGAACCTGGAGGGAAAAGTTGTGTGCCGTCCCTCAAGCTGTATAATTGCCCACCTCCCAACCTCTGTCAGAATACCTATGGTTACCTAGTTGGAGTGTACCAGAGGATTCACATGTGATCCTGCAACACAGGCCACAACCAAGAAAGACTGTTTGGAGCACTTTAAATCCCTGAAATGGTAGGTGGCTGTTTTACCGACTCAGGAAGTGACCCAAAGGCAGTCGAAAGAGGAAAGGACTGAGGAACACACTGCTAAATAGAATCCGAGTATTGCTGGTGCTAACCTTAACCCCATCCTGTAGGATCAGTCAAAACTTAATTCCTAGCTTGTATGTACTGAATAAATGTAATAGTACATTCTTCTACAGTTTGAAGTTGTCTTTTAATTGCCCAGTCGCGACACCCATTAAGGCTAATATTAGCATATGGCATTGTGCAGCAAAAAAGGAAAGTGAAGGATTCTGGGATTCAGTCCAAATCAGAATGTTAGGAGATTGAAATTAAACAATGGATTCCGAACATTGTGAGTGGCTAATAGGAGGACTATGATGTAATCCATGTCCAATGTCCAATCCGGGTGGCAGGGGGGAAGAGGAGGGAGCGATTCATGCCATTAGTCGAAAGCCTGACTTAAGGAGTGAGAAGGGCATCTGATGCTCGGGCTGTTCCCCCGCCAGAGATGCTAATGCTTTTTTGCCCTCTGCACTGAGCTTCTGCCTCGCACCTACCCATGGACTGGAGTAGGGAAGAGAAAAAGAGAAACGCCTGAGAGGGAGAGACAAATTGCAATGGCAGCACATGAAAACAAAGAGGAAGAACGTGGGACCGTGCCTCCAGCAGACAGTGCTGTGGAAGGAAAAGAAACAGAAGCACTGGTGAGACCAGGTGAGCCCTGGTGTAGAAGGATAACAAAGGAGAGGTCAGGCATGGTCAGATGAGGTCAAAGGAAAATGATAGGGCAAAAGAAGGTTCACAGGCGAAGGGGTAGAGGAAGGCTGACAGGCAGTAAGTGCATTCATGGTGGCCCACTTCTGGGCAGCGAGATATTCTGGGCACACCATCAAAGATTAATACCCAGAATTTCCTTGCTCCTAAATTGGCTGTGGCCCCGTGTAGGTTGGTAAAAAGTTATTAAGAATGAACCCAGCAAAATGGAAATATTTTTGTGCCAATATTTCCTCTTCCTGCCACAAAAATTTGAAATCAATTCCACTCTATCCTGGGGATCTGATGAACATTCCCCCCATGATGCCAATCCCCGTTCTCGCAAACATAGCAATTCTCTGACTTTGGAGCAGATCTCACAACAAAAACAAATTAGATAAACCTGCTACTATACAGCAAGAACCATTCACTGAGTGAACTATAAACCAGAATGAGTGGATCCAGCATCCACAACCTGGAAACAATAATGGTGGACACATGTATTTATAGAGGTTTGTAGAAAAGAGAGACACAGCTCCTTTATTGGTAACCAGCCTGAGTCCAGCAGTACTCAGCCAACGCCTCACCTCTTCACCATAAGCCATCAACTGTCTCCACATGGAATGTGGAACACCAAACACAAGTAAACAGAAGGAAGAAGAAAGTGTGGAATTCTACAGAGTAGAATTCCACACTGAGCAAAAGACACATTATAACACTTCCCCCCTTACTCAACACACAACACCACATTACACCCAGACCCTCACCAACACACACACACACACACACACACACACACACACACACACACACACACACACACACACACACACACACACACACACACACACACACACACACACACAAACCCACGGAAAAGGAAAGAAGGGAAATAAAAGAAGAAGGTGCTAACACCAACTAAGTATAAATAACCTATTGAATTATGGCTCCCAACACATAATCCTTAAACATGGAGGGAAACTTCCTCACCCTGGCGGGAGGAGCATTACTCTCAAATGAATCATGGGTAGAGGTGATAGACAAACCCCTTTCGCCTTCATCCACCACACTACCAGTGACATCAGGAATAGGAACAGACAAACGAATGGGTGGTACCTCATCATGGCGGACCTCCCGAGACATTCCACTGCCCAAAGCCGAATCAATGGGATGCACAACACGATCCTGGACATCCAGAGACTCTACACTGCCCGAGTGCAATGAAACGCTGCTACCACCAGTTTCCCCAACAGAGGAACCACTACCACCAGTTTCCCCAACAGAGGATTCATCTAACGGGCCTTCAATCCTTCCATCGGCTCTGGTCCCCACAGACTCACACCCTTCGAACGAAAACATTCTGTCCCTGGGCACCAACACCACACGCTTGAGACTCCACCTGGACCCATCATCAAGCTTAACATAACCACAACCATACCTGGTGACCACTCGTGGTTGCATATACTTGCTGTGACCCTTGGCCACAAACCTGGGATTCTTAATCTGCACCAAATCACCAATCTTCACTGGCAAGGGCTTCCTACGTGCAAGTTGCTCTTGCAAGAAACGTTCTTGCTTACCACGCACTCGATCCAATTCTCCCTGCATGTCGACCTGTGATTGGACACCTCCACCCAGCACAGGGACTCTCAATTTAGATCCAGGCTTCCTCCCCCGCATCAACTCGAAAGGAGAATGACCTATCATAATAGAAGGGGTAAGCCTGTAAGCTTTGAGCGACTCAGACACCACTCTTGCCCACGGAAGACCATTGGCGAGAGCCAACTGAATGGCACCCTTCACAAAGCGGTTCATTCGCTCTACTAACCCGTTGGCCTGCGGATTATACAACGCAACTTTATGATGGCGTATACCCAGATCATTCAAAAATGTCTGCATGTAGTCCGAGACAAATTGAGAACCATTGTCAGTCACTATGCCAGCCGGCACACCTTCCCTATCAAACACAGCAGACATGAAATCCACAATCTTTTCAGCTGTAACCGTAGACAACGCCGTGGCCTCAACCGATCTGGACGTATAATCCACCATCATCAGAATGAATCTCATACTTCCCCCCAAAGAATCTATGGACCCCATAATGTCAAGAGCCACCTTAGAACACACCTCATGAGGCACTTCAACCGGGTAAACTGGCTTGGGAGAGGGAACCTTGCTTTTGTCACTGGCGGAACAGGCAGCACAATCCTTTACCATTTCCTCCACTTCGGCATCCATCCTGGGCCACCAATAGTCCTCCCTAAGTCTCCTCTTAGTCATGGACCTGCCCAAATGCCCCTCATGGGCCAATTCGACAAGCTTCCCTCTAAGGGAAACAGGAGGAACTAACCTCCAACCCATGGCCTCACCCCACGGACCCTCAGACAACTCCTCCCAAACATGACCATAGAGCTTAGACAACTCCGCACCCACAACCCCACTCGAGTGCAGTTTTGATTTCAACCAATGAAGGATCCCTTGCACATTTCGCACTCCATAATCGTTCAGACACAGCGGGTACCAGACTAGCAACCAACGTACAATCATCCTCTTGAAATTCCTGAACTCCCTCAACAGAACTAGCACTCGGAAAACGCGAGAAGCAATCTACAACTGCGTTCCTCACACCCAGGACATACTCCACTTTGAAGTTAAACTCTGTCATGTCGGCCATCCATCTCATGATCCTTGAAGATGCATGAGATAGACCTCTGGTTGTCAATACATGCACCAACGGTTTATGGTCGGTACGAAGGGTATACTCAATTCCCCACAGAAAAGATCTGAAATACTTTGAGGCCCACACAGCAGCAAGGGCCTCCCTCTCAATGACCGCATACTTCGTCTCAGCATCTCTGAGCACCCTAGAAGCAAAAGCAATAGGTCGATGTTCACCTCCTACTCTCTGCTCCAACACAGCTCCCACGCTACATTCGCTTGCGTCAACAGTAAGAAAAGTCTTACTACAAGGAGAAAAAGAACTCAAAGACGGAGCTTGTTCAATCTCATTTTTCAACCTGATAAATTCAGCTTGGCATTGATTCAACCATGCAAAATGCACACCCTTCCTAAGTAACGAACTCATACAAACGGTTTTATCTGCATATGAGGGCACAAACCTACTGTAGTACTCTGCAAGACCCATGAAAGATCTCAATTGGTCCGTGTTGGTGGGAGCCAGAGCATCACTCAACGTCTTCACCAACTCAGCCTTAGGATGAATACCCTTGGCATCCAGGGTATGACCCAGATATGTTACACAGGGAACCCCCACCTTACATTTGCTGAGTTTAACAGTAAGACGGCTAGCTTCCAAAATATGCATCACCTGGAGAACCCTACAATCATGCTCTGCCTGAGATTTCCCACACACCAGAATATCATCTTGAAAACACTCCACCCCTCGAATGCCAGCAAACAGCTTCTGTATTACTCTCTGAAAAACTGCAGATGCGGATGCCAAACCAAAAGGCATCCTACAAAACCAAAATGCACCGAAAGGGGTAACAAATGATTTGAGGGGGCGGGACTCCACATGCAAATCTATCTGATGATAGGCCGATGAAAGGTCAAAGGTGGAGAAACAGGAAGCACCACCCACTAAAGAGAGCATCTCATTGATGTTAGGAAGGGGATGTCTGTCAACCCATATGCTCGAATTGAGATCCCTGAGATCTACACCCATCCTAAAGCTACCATCATCCTTGCACGCCAACACCACCGGGGCCAGCCATTCCGAACTCTCCACTTCCTCTATGACCCCTGAGTCTTGGGGTTTAGCAATCTCGTCCTTCAAGGCATCGCGAGCCATAATGGGAACCCTTCTAACTTTATGGACAGTGGGCACAGAACCTCTCTTAAGTACTACCTTATGTACAAAACCCTTCAACTTGCCCAACTTGGAAGTGAAAACTGAGGGAAACTTACTTTCAAGGACCTCCGCCGTGAGTTCCGTGGGACTCTCGGCGAGCGCACTCACTCCGTTCACGCTCATTACAGGAACAGCCTTCCCTGGTCTGATTTCTAGTTCCAGGGCCGCTTGCTCGTCCAAGCCTACCACAGGGTCACCCTTGTGAGCCACATACAACTTTCCTCTGGCCGTCCGGCCTTCAAACTATATATTAACCCACTCAAACCCCAGGACTTTGATAGGTACACGCCCATAAGCGCATGGGTTTATGTCAGAAGGAGACAAATCCGACACCTTCCTCTGAAATTTGGACACATACAGTTCGGGGGATATCATAGTGTACGGAGACCCTGTGTCTACCATCAACTCAAGGGGAATACCATTGACCATGAGCGTTGCCCAGGCTCTCTTCTTGCAGCTCCCCACGCTCTACAATGAACCCTCAGACACTTCACCATTTCCCTTCTCCGCACAACCCATGTAGCCCACCACAGTCACCTCCTCATCATCAACATTGGCATCCACCATTCTCACTGTTTCTCTGCTGGATGCAAAATTTCTGCACATGCGCGCAAAATGTTCCTTGGCTTTGCATCTCCTACACTCCACATTGACGGCAGGACACTCCTTTGCACCCGCCACGTGTCCACGCCAACCTCATCTTCTGCATTGTTACTCTGGCATGGGCATCCCCTTGCTGTCCTTGTTCCTTCCCTTGGCATCGACAGTCCTGCGAGGAATCACTACATGCTCCGCCTCCCCTTTATCCGCCATTTCCCTCACACTCTTCCTGGACTCCTCAATGGCGCGAGAAATCTCAATCACTTTCTCTGGGGGGGATCCTTTTCTATCCACAGTCTCTCCCTGATACGTGCATCGGATGTCCGCATCATAACCTGATCGCGGATATACTCGTCGATGGTACCAGTGAACTTGCACGTTGCTATCAGGGTGCGCAGAGCCGTCACATAGGCATCAATACCTTCACACCACCCTTGGGCTCTTGAAAAGAAATGGTAGCGTTAAAGTACAACATTGGCTCTCTTGCTGAATCGCCCCTCTAATTTGCCCAAAGCCGTTTCATATGCAAGCACCACTTCTTGCTCTGCATCGCCACCCCCAGTGCCCTCTGCGCGGGCAGCATGCACGTTGGGGCCAGGAAGGTGCCTGAAAAACCTGAGCCCTTCGGTCCCCAGACAATTCAGTAAAGCTGCTTCCTTCTCGTCATCCGTGAATTTCGCGCCCCCTGCCGCTCTGAGGTACACTTTGAAGGTGTCAACCCATAAGTCCCATGCGATCGCCGGTTCACCCGGACTAGGTAGAAATGCGGGAGGTGGACGTGCATTGTTGTGCTGCATGACGATGTGAGTATGGTGTATCCTGTGGTGCAATACCACCAATACTGCTATAGTGCAATGCTCTGCTACTCTGCACTAGAACCAGTAGCGGTCCAAACACAAACAGGCACACAAGGGGTTAACTTTCCTGAAGTTCGTAATACAAATCCAATCAGGCACACAAGGGGATAACTTTCCTGAGTTAGTAAGGGAGACGCCCCCTTTTGTTCAGCCGTGAGGGGATAGGTTGCGGCAGTCCGGCCCTGAGAAGCTTTGTTGCTAGGAGCGATTGCGGGAGTCACAGGCCACTTCTAGCCGCCTCCCCGCTCCCCCCCTGCTGGAACAGCAACAGCGGGGAGCCGAGAGCTTTCCCCCTCTCACCTGGTAGTCCTGAACAGTCCCGGGCCTTCCGGCCCTGATGCCGCGGCTCCGCGCTCGACCCCGGCTGGGGAGCACAGGCCTGCGGACATGTCGCACGGCTTGGTGGACGTGCAGCAGAGCAACTCAGCTCCAGCTGAGGAAGTTCGGCGCAATCCTCAGTGCCGGAACACGGGCAGCAAAGCTCGCAGCTGACAGCTTGCAGCTCACGGGCTGGCGAGCTGGAGGGTGCCCCTCCCTCCAAGCGGTCCGGAAACCAGGCGCACAACGCGGACGGCGTTGGCAGAGGAGTGCCCCTCCTCACAGCGCTCCGCTCCAGATCCATGGGCCCCAAACTCACTGCCAGGCAGCAACGGACTCTCTCCAGGCCCGGAGTGACCGTCAGCAGAGGTAGGCAGGCAACTGCTGGACACTGGTTCGGCTGCGTGGGTCGGCAGGCTGGTTACCCTCGTCGCCAGTGTAGAAAAGAGAGACACTGTCAGGTATGTGAAGCTCCTTTATTGGTAACCTTGGTAACCAGCCTGAGTCCAGCAGTACTCAGCCACTGGCTCACCTCTTCACCATAAGCCATCAACTGTCTCCACATGGAATGTGGAACACCAAACACAAGTAAACAGAAGGAAGAAGAAAGTGTGGAATTCTACACAGTAGAATTCCGCACTGAGCAAAAGACACATTATAACACTGTTCACATAGGAGGTCAGCCAATGTCAATAAGAGGATAACTTGAGCCTCACCCCTCTTTGCTGCCTTCACACAAGTTGACCAAAATTCAAATCTTTGCTCCTGATGACCATTGCCCCAGCTAGAAAATATGGGTCCACTTCTATGATGAGAGCCTTTTTTATTGGTAAGGCTATATGCCTTGGTTTTAGGATCTGTTCCTTCATTTTACCCTAAGATGATTTGTATCATCTTTTTAGGTGTCCCATGCGACCATTGTCTTTTGTTGAAAGTGTTCCTGCAAAATCTTCACACAAAAAATGGCATTGCTGATATACTTGTAACGTCCTGTGTGTTTTGGAAAGTTTGATGGCATGTTATTTACACTCAGGTCAGGATCAGATGTCTTTTCATTTAACAGTTTTACATAGTTATACCAAGTCTAATGTACAGTTTCATTGGCATATTTTTTGGCTGGGGTAAAGTTCCTGGCAGGCAGGCTTGGACTGGCCTATAGAGCAATAGGCAAATGGCCGAATCAAATACTCAAGATGCTGGTGTGGCCACTTTTTCTGGTCAAAGTGGGCCACTTTTTTGGCCGATTTGGGCCAGTTTGATCAGTTAATTCACTCAGCGGCTAGTAGTTTTGACCTGAGTTGCTGAATACATATTCTTTAAAATGCACAAATTGCATCACACTTTATGATATGATATTATGTGGCATTTATAACGTGCCTGTACAAAACTGTTTCTAGGCGCGACAAGGCAAAGTGAGGGATACAAGGGAGGACAAAATAACGATCTTACTAGGCCTTGTGTCATTCAGATCGTGCAAGTGTGCGGAAGACAGAAGGGGCGAAGTGCCAGGGGAAAGGAGGAAGTGCAGTTAACTCACAAGTACAGCCAGCGGGTGGCTCATATGTGCAGAGAGAAGGGACTGTAGGGTTTTAGATTAAGACCCTTGAGTGCTGGGGAGTCCGGAGGCAGTGCAAGGGCAACTGGACATGCAGGCGCCTGGGCCCGAGCTCAGGGGGTGACCAGGTGACCAGTGCGCGGAGCAGTCATGTGCATCAGCAGGGGAGAGGAAGAGAGAAAGCATAAGCGAAAAGGAAGGCCTTGAGTTGCTACCGGAACCAGAGGTGGTTCTGCTCCATTTTAAGAGAGGAAGGGAGGCTGTTCCAGAGGGGGACCCCAGCCGAGGATATAGATCTGCCCCCAACTCTCTTCTTCGAGAAGCGTCTGACCCTCAGAGAGTTGGAGGTGGATGAACGCAGAGCTTGAGAAGGAAGATGTTTTGGAAGAGATAGTTGGAGGAAAAGCGGTCCCAGGCCCTAGACAGCCTTGTGGACAATGCAGAGGGTCTTGAAGTTGATCCTTGCAGCCATGGGGAGCCAGTAAAGAGATTTCAGAGCTGAGAGATATGATCCCTGGGCTTGAGGCCAAGGACAAGTCTCGCAGTCCTGTTCTGGAAAAGTTGTGATGGTCAAAGAGTAGAGGCAGGAAGATTTAGAAGGAGGCTGTTGCAATAGTCCAGCCTAGAGAGGACCAGAGCTCTGGAGACAGTGAGCTTCTGGGGGAAAGTGAGAAAAGGAAGACTACCTCTGAGGAGGTGCAGTTGATAGTTTGACTTCTTAGAGACATCAGAGATATGAGGAGAGACAGAGAGGGTTGAATTGAAGTTGACAACTAGGTTCTTAGCCTCATAGGAATGAGCAGGGAGAGGGCCCAGAGTGGGTGGCCAGAGAGAGAGAGAGAGAGAGAGAGAGGAAAGGAGAGAGTGGGTGACCTCAGTCTTACTGGCATTAAAGCAGAGATTATTGGTGGCACACCATTACTGAATTGCGGCCAGACAGTCTGGTATGAGAGAAGAAGTAGAGGTGGCTCAGGGGTGTCTGAAAGAAAACTGAGTGTCATCCGCATACCATTTAAAATTGGAGCAGAAAGTAGCGATGCAGTGGGCAAAAGGTGCCAGGTAGTGGTTGAAGAGCCAGGGAGTTAGACCCCTGGGGCACACCACAAGTAGAGAGAGAGATAGAAGAGATGAACAACCCCAGGTGGACCTGAGAGGGTTGGTCAGTGAGAAAGGAGGTCAACCAGGCTAGGGTCTGATCAGTAATACCAAGGTTGTCCCGGAGACGATTGAGCAGGATGGCATGGTGGACTGTGTCAAAAGCAGAGGATAGATCAAGGAGAATGAGGATAGAAGGGAGATTAGAGTCAAGATTGGAGAGCAAGTCTTCACAGGTGTTCAGGGGAGCAGTTTCTATGGTTCTGGCAGATCTGAATCCAGACTGGTGGTCATGGAGGCAACCAACAGATTCAGTATGTAGATTAAGCGGGGAGATGGCCAGCTTTTCCAAGAGTTTGCCCAGCAAGGGAGTGATGGAGATCGGGGGATAGTTAGCTGGAGAGGAAGGATCGGCCAAGGGCCTCTTTAGCAGGGGGTGCACAAGAGAGTGCTTTAAGAGGGTGGGGAGGGGGGGCAGTTCCAGTGGCAAAGGAATGAGTGCAGAAATTGGCCAAGGTTGGAGCAAGGGTGTCGATGTGGTCCTTGATTGTTCTGGATGAACACTGGAGAACCTGCTTTGATGAGACTTTCTTAGATCAGACTTGTCTAGATTTTATCAAAAAACGTCCTTTGGTTACTATTCAAACAGTATTACAAAAGGAATGAATTGCCATTTGCAACTGTGTGCCACTTTTTCATTGGTAACAGAGACAATTTTATGGCCTAGTCCGACTGGCGGGGATTCTGGGTGATTAGCATTGAGAACCAGAGTGTGTCCCTCACTCACCAAGATAAGCACACACGCACACTACTTTATAGTTCTGGGCTCCGGGGGCAGAGGGCTGCACTGGCGTGACTCACACCCCAATGTTGAGTGACAGACTACTGGACACCCTCCCCCCACCCATACTGATGATGAATCACTCACGCATGGGGCACATTGGTTGATGGCTCCGCTCCCTGACTGTGACCGTCATTCCTCGTGCTAATGGCACTAAACTATCTACACCTGGACTGCCTCCCCCCCCTTGCCGAAGGTCGCAAAGGCATGAAAACATTTGGAGAAGGACCTCACTGGGCAGGTGATTACAGCTGGGCATCATAGGCTGCCCTTCACCCACCAATACAAGTGCAACCTGTTTGTGCTTGTGAATAAAAACTGTTTAAGAACTTCAAAGTCCAAACTCTAGGCCTTTGGTTTCTTCTTCTTTGTAACAAATAGCATCAACTTCCCCGGAGACACCAACAAATAATCCTCTGAAATGTTCTTCCATCTTGAAGTACAAAGTCTGTGAACATCGGTTTATGTCTCTGTGAGTCTTCTGCAGTGTTCCCCTAGATCCATTTTATTGTTTTCTAGATGGCTTTGCAAAAACCAGCTTTGCTGTGCCATGCCTTCATCGGCTCTGTGTCAGCTGAACGCCTAGTTTTGCTGTTACAGACTAGAACTGGCGACACGTCTCCTGCCTCATGACTGTAAACTAATGTCATTCCTCGTACATGGTGATTACTGAAAGATCAGATAGGATTCGTGAAGCTTCGCAACAAGTTCTCAGCATTGGGCTGCCAGTGGCCTTATGTCAACTGGCCGCTCTGCAGGAATGGTTTGAATGTCTTTCAGCTTTTAAGAGCTTGAATGTGAAATGAAGTATGATTGTAAAGTGATGCAAGAACCTCAAAGCAAAAATGTAAAGTGTAATCCCACTTATTACTGCTAAGTGCAATGTGACACCTACAACAAGTTGGACTACGGTCATATAATCGAATTCGAAATGACTGAGTGAGAAATAACCGAAAGTAATTTTTTTCGAAAATAACTTTTGGTATTTCCTCCCACAGTCATTTCAAACACCCCGTTCCCTCCCCCCCTTACTTACCTTCTGGAGGCACACAGGCACAGCAAAGTGTGCCGCAGCCTCGCCATCCCTCTGCCACGCTGGTTCCCTTCACACACAAAGAAAGGAACTGGCGCCACAGGGTCGTTTCCTTTTTAAAAATTGTGTTTTTAATAACTGTACTTGTTCCCTGCCTTGCTTTTTATGGGCCAAGCATAGGGAGCTAGCCTGAACAAACCAAGGGCGTTTCAGTAGAGTCCTCCCCGAGAACATTTGTAAAAAAATGGGTTAAAATTGTGCATTTTCGATCACATTTTCTGTGAAAAATATGACAAAAAGCCACTACGTCATTGGTTTTGCATGGTAGCACATGAATAAATGCCATGCTACAGTAAGAAAAGATGCCCAGAATGGCTGCACAAATGTAGGTCAGTCTAGTCATGTAATATCACTTATCATGTTTACTTTACCCTTGATTCGCAGTAACAAAATGAAATTCAACAGTAAGAATATATGGCCAGACTAACACCATCAATGGGGGCCAGTTTAGTCATGAAATAACATTTGTTTGCTTTGCTTGTTTGCCTTGATGCTCAGTAAAAAGTGTCCAGTCACAGTAAGAAAGTAGATCTAGACTGACCGCACTATAGAATGCCTGTCTATCAACGTAATAACACTTAACATGCTGGTTTTAACCATCCTACCAGTACAAAAACACCCTGCCACAATAAGAAAAAATAACTAGACTGGCTGCACCAAATTGACTCTAGCTATGTAATAACAATTCCCATGCTTGCTTTAACACTGATGCCCAGTAAAAAAAATGCAATACCACCGTTAGAAAGTAGTTCCAGACTGGCTGCACCAACAAAAAACTGTCTAGAAATTTAAAATATTACTTATCAATGCTGGCATTACCTTTCGTACAAGTAAATAAATGCCATGCAGCAGTATGAAAACAGAAGTAGACTGGTTGCATCAAAGTTGGCCAATCTAGCTACGTAATAACACTCATCAAAATTTGCTTGAACATGGATGCCAGTAAAATATGCTATGCCACAGTACGGAATTGGAACCAGACTGGCTGAAGCAATAAAAACCAGAATAGCAACACAGTAACACTTATCATGCAGACCTTACCCTTATACCAGTAAAAAAAAGGCATGCCACAATATGGAAACATCACTAAACTGGCAGCACCAAACTGTGCTGCCAGAGGCAGACAGAACCATCCATCTGCAAATAATGGACTGTTCTGCTTTCAACTTAAGTGAGGGGAAGCACGCCCCCACCCATACAAAACAAACTGCCACTGATGAATTATGCAAACCTTGGATGCTTTAAGACTTTAGCCTGTCGTTTATGTGTTGCAATCACAATATCAGCATATGTCATTCATTTATGCTTTGTTAGACAGTGCACAGGCACACCAAGTACACACCAATCACCTATCACCAAAAATGTTGCCATTGGGTGGTTGTCTGAATGGGTTTCCAGCAGGGGAGGTGGACATTACAGTTCAAGGAGAAGAGCAAGAGACTGACACCCATGCAAAGTAGGAGAACAAGGGTATTGCAAGCATGCAAGGATGCAGGTCTTTTTGTAAATTATTCTTCCCTAACTGTCTATTTGTTGCCTTGTGGGGTAAACATACCCTTTATTTGTGAGGATTGCCAACCCTCCCATCCCCCCACATCTATGACTGTAAACCAATGCTGACTTTGTTTGCAATAACCTATCAGTGAATGAACACAGGTCAGCTTTAGAAACTGTAAAATATGGTTTAAAAATATTTGTTGTTAAACTGATGCCCACATTATGCCGACGATATGTGCAAGAAAATGAATGTGGGTGATCAAACATGTGAGAAAATAAATATATATCTGACAACCGTGTTAGGAGAACTAGTCAGCTTATTCTTAGCACACAGCAAGTAAAAGAAAAATCAGCTAGCGAAACGCTTGCTTTGTAAATTCAACTTTTTGCAACTTCTAGCTAGCTAAATATGTAATAAATTCCTGTTTGGACCTGGCAAAGAGTCAGCACCTGGTGAAATAAGCAGAAGGTCTGGTGAACGTGGGACAATTTCTGCTGATTTCGAATGTGTTAAAACGGTACTGCTGTCCTTTCTGCTTTATGACCATCCCTGCTTTAATTTCAGGACTGATTGAAAGCAGTCACACGCCAAGATTGACATTTGATCCGCTGCTGCTGCCACATGAAAACACACACAAACACCTCCTGCAAACACATTCCTTTTCCACTGGCCACGCACCTCCTCTTCATGTTTTCCGCAACGGACGGGAGAAGGCTGCAATACAGTCCTCTGAAGTTGTCACTACTGCCAACAACCCTGGCTTTCATATTCTTGGGGCTGCTGGATTCAGCGCTCACACATCCAGGCAGCTTCCATACGCACACCCTGCAGAGTGCACTCAGAACATGTGATCCAGGCAGCTTCCATACGCACACCCTGCAGAGTGCACTCAGAACATGTGATCCAGGCAGCTTCCATACGCACACCCTGCAGAGTGCACTCAGAACATGTGTCACAGGAGTGTCCAGCTTGTGCGCTCCTGACATGCGCAGAGTGCACTCTGTGAACTTGTAAAAAGCGTGCATTATGTTAATGCCTTATTCACCTGCCCTTTGTTTAATGCAATAACATAAGCAGATTTGGGTGGCAGAATCGCGTTTAAGAGGGGCAGGCTCACATTCTAGTGGGTCGTCGCACCCATGCCCATAATGAACGGCCGCCACTGTGTGGGACAGGAGAATATCCAGGAAGCATGAAGAGCAATTCTCGGGAGAAGATGTCACTCTCACAGATCTCCTTGTCAAGGAAGCCAGGTGTGATGAATCAACTTCCTGGGCACAAGTGGTCCAGGGATGTAAATCGGTTTCTAAACCCTCAATCAGCCCCAAACCTCTAGTACACCAGAAGGGATCCGAACAGATTGGAAACACAAGCAAATTATAAACCTCCTTGTCCAATTCTGGTAACGCGGATGGAATGGCAGACTAATCTCCGAAAAGTTGTGAATCGTTGGTTAGTTGTAAAATAGGGAAAATACAATTATTACCCAATGATAAAAGGGACTGTCCAGTCAAGGTTGCATAACAATATCTACCTTATTATTATCACAACAAGACAGTTCTCACTACCAAATACAACCCACACTATAAAAAAGAATGCAGAGGACAGACAGATTCAAAGAAGGAAAAGGGATGCACGCTGGATACTGACAGAAGGCTAGTTAGTATAGTGATTAATCACAATAGTTCAAGGATACTTGGCTACTCGCTGCCTGATTCCTGTCTTGCTGATGACGGTTTTCGGCATCTCCGAAGCTTTCTACGCGTCTTCCTTGCTTATAACGGGCTGGACTGTCTCCCGTGCTGCTCTCCTTCTCGGCTTGCCTGCATCCAGGGCTGCTCTCTCTTTCACTGAGTCCTTCATCTATGTTTATGTTACTTAGGTGAACAATCCCCTGCAGAACACTAGAAAGTTTCCTCCCGTTCCATGGGCGACGCTTCATGGCTCCTTGGGACCACCTCTTCTCAGTACTTGTATTGGTGTTAATCTTTATGTCTCGGATGATCTTCATCTCAGTTGAGGAATCTCACATGATGTTACTATAGGACATGGATGTATCAGTCAGAAGGGGTGTGTGAAAAGGTAATAAAGGTTTTGGGCAGATTTGGGTTTCAGTGTTGTGCTGCATATCACCCAGGTGGTCGTCCTTATCCCCAGTAGGGGAGTCTTTCCCCATAAGGTCCTCCCACATTAAACGACCCCTAGGGGGAATATTGGTTAGCTGCCTCACCTCCCTAGCTCATGAGAAGGGGCTTCCCCTAGGGAGAAGTAAAGACACCTTCTGAATCGTCACAGTGAATGCCCGCCTACTTCTTCTTGGGCACTGTGAATAGCCACTAAATGAAGCTTGGTTCATACATGTGGTGGGGAACTGGTTCCTTAGCCCTGATACTCAAAAGCCTCTTCATCTCACCAACAAGAATCACTGAATCTGCTTGGAAAAATGGATGGCAAGGTGGTGGGATATAGGTCTGAAGGCCGGTAAGAAAAGGCAGATGTAGCAGATTCCAACCCAAAAAGGCCACATCCGAGATGTCGGCCTTTTGTTACCGGCCCTCTCCTGGTCCCTTTTGTAACTTTAATAATAAATAACGTGCCATGTTCCCTTAAATGGCTTAGAGCTTCCCCTTTGGCTCCCCCCAACCCCCGGACAACACTCAATCCTTGTTCAAACACCATTCTGAAATCATCAGGACTTTGTACACGAGTCTCTTGTGATAGTCCCTTGTTTGCCAATGAAAAACAGATAATGCCTGTAGAGGCAGGGCCTTTACAGTTTGTGGATTCTTGTGCTGTAAAAGGAAGGGGCACATTCTGATTTGTATTTCATCATGACGTTTTGTCACGGCCAATAATTCTAAATAGGAAATACAAAAAATACAAGAAACTGATGTGCACACACTAGATACATTTAGATAAGCACAAACCCACACATACAATCTCCACATGGTCACACAAAGGCGCAATGAAAGTGGTTGAAGCTGACAGAGACAATGAAGAAACATAAAAGGCACCCACACAGGCTCTCTCTCTCTCTTTTCCCTCCCACCTTCTCACCCCCGCCCCCCCTCCACACACACACACATCCACAAAACACTCCAGTTTCCATAAAATCATAAATGTAACTATCTTTTGGTCACTCCGCTAGAGTTCACAGACTTACAATACTTTGACCATTTCCTCTAGAGTCAAACGTTAGGAAAACATGTAGATTTCACAAATGCAACATCACTTTGAAGAAACCTATCTCCTCCTTGACGGATGCCAGTCAATATTTCTTACTGGGCATGACCCGAACTTCAATTTCTATGTAGACTGGGGTGGTCTGACTTGGGCTAACTCTACATTCCTACTCTTGTCAAATTTAATGATTCCCTGTACATTTCAAAGACTGAACTCGACTGATATATTAAAATTAAAAATAATTACATAAATACAAAGGGGAGCCTTTTCCTTGGAACTGTTTTAGGTTCCTTCTTTGGCATCAAAGAGGTCACTGCTACCTCTCCCGGTCAACTACTGCCATTCCGCCTTCCTTGCCAAGTCTTGATCATTTTGGCACTCAGTCGCTCTACATTGATAGCATGTCCATGAAGCATGGAACTCCCCTTCCCCACATGGGCATACTTTGGTTTCTCAGATTGTTGATCTTAAAATGCACTATTAGCATTAGTCTTGGTTTTCACAATGTTTCTTAGGCTTTCATTGCCTCTGTCACTCTGTCAGCAGTAGGCTTTCTTATCTTCAAGGGGTCACTCAGTTCGCTTAGCTGCCAAAGTATACAATGGCTTTTATTATTGGGTTAGTATTAGTTTCTCATTGTATATTGCACTTTATTATCATAATGATTTGTGAATTATGTTTAGAATATGTTTCCCAAAATGTCCTAAAAGCTTTCATCACCATTGATCTTGGACTTGGTTTAGATTTTGTTTCCCAGCATATGTTTTGTTATCACAACTATCCTTGACCTCCTTAAACTTTTATTAGACTTTGGTTCACAACATGCGTTATATATATATTTTTAAAAAACGTTATTTATCAACTTGCTTGACATTACAACACAGAATGATCATGGCAGCATTACTCAGTACATCAATTTCACACCAAAGGTTAAATACAATAACACAGGAAGAATCAGTAACACAGTGTAGCTCAGTTGGCAGTCTAGGCCCAGGCTGCAGCAGTGTAGAGGCGGTCAGGGGAAAGGTTTATAGGAAGTCTGTCAAGCTCTCCGTATCTGACACATTCCCTTGTATTTGCATTAAGAACGAAAAGGGGGCCAGATATCCACCGGTTTGCACCCCATCGGCTGCAGCAAGGACCATTGCTCCTACCGGTCGGAAGCCCATGTTACAGCATGCAGCCAGTGTGCAACTGACGGGCTGTTGGGTTTCAACCACAGCAGTAGTATACATCGGACCGCTAGTAACATGCAAAGGCTTGCCAGTCTATGAATGCAACGTTGCAGCGATTCAAACTTATGAAACAGACATTTCATCAGTTAGCCTCGATAGTACAATTAAGTGTTACTCACTAGGAGTGACTAATGTACTCGTAGTCCATAATCCCCTTTCCTCCATCCTGTACGGGCGGGAACGGAACCTCTTTTCCACCAGAAAAAGAAATGTTCCCTTTAAATTTACTGGATCCCTTAACCCCGCACACTGGCGCCACACCTCAGACCCCTTTTGATGTGTCGGCTGTATTACATTCTAACAACCTCACTGGTCTTATTATAGGAGGATGGATGGTGGGACGTATGGAGGAAAGAGGACTATGGACTAGGTGTACGTTAGTCACTTTGGTGAGTAACACTTAATTACTTCTACGTCCTGTCCCCTTTCCTCCATCCTGTATGGGCGATTACAACTGACACAACGCCCTTGGGAGGCGAGCTTGACCCAGACTACATGTAGGACCGCTTGGCCGAATGCCGCATCTGCCTTGGCACGGCTATCCAAACAGTAGTGTTTGCAAAAGGCCAAAGGGGTGGTCCATGTTGCCCCCCTGCTGAGCACCTGCCAAGGAAAGTGGCGCTGGAATGCGACAGCGGTCGCCTTGGCTCTTACCTCATGCGCATGCATGCATTGCAGTGGATCCTTACGTTGCACCTTGTATGCCTCCTGGATCTATGCTGTCATCCATCGAGCTATGGATCCTTGGAGGCTTGCAGCCCAGGCTTGGGGCCTCCAAATGTTACAAACAGTGCGTCCGTCTTGCGGATGCCCTTCGTTCTGTCCAGATAGAATTTCAACGCTATCCTGACATTGAGACAGTGGAGCGTTTTCTCTGCATCTTCCTTGGGGTCTGGGAAGAATTTGGGGAGCACAATCTCCTCGTTGATATGGAAGGATGAAACCACCTTCGGAAGAAACTTGGGGTGCTTGTGGAATTTGTGAAATCTAGTTTATGGCTTGGAGGCGACTAATGCCTGGATCTCGCTCACTCTGCGAGCTGATATAAAACAATCCAGAAGGGCTGCCTTCAGGGTAACCAACTTGATGTCTGCTGTGGCCATGGGTTCGAATGGTTTGTGGGCTACAGCACTTAGCACCAGGTTAAGGTCCCAAACGGGATACAAGCATTTGACCGGAGGGTACAGCCTGGTGAACCCCGTCAGGTGTCTCTTTACTATGGGATTGGCCGAAGACAGGATAATCAAGTCGGAGTTCCTGCATGCACCGATAGCATCCATGTACGTTCTGCAGGTATCAACCTGGACGGCAGACCTAGCAAGATAGGCTGAGAGTGATAGGACTCGGGTGAGGGTGCACGTCAGTAGGTTCACCCCATTTTCCTTAGCCCAAAAGCAGAATCTTGTCCATTTACTTGTGTACTGCTTGCGCATAGCCTGACTCCTGGCACTTAGAATGATCTACAGATTGTCACTGGACAACTGAAGGTTTGCTAACTGCTCAGGAAGCAGGCCACTAGGGCTAGCCTCTCCGGAGAGCAGTGTAGCACTAGTAGAGGGCCTTTCCCGAGGGGGAGTATCATCTCCGGCTGGATTGACATATGTCGCAGGTCTGAGAACCAGGGTCGCGAAGGCCAGCGATGCGCCACAAGGATTATCTTGAGGTTCCTGGAGTTCCTGATCTTGCTCGCCACCTTGGGCACGAGCACTATGGGTGGGAATGCATATGCCCACAACCCTTCCCAGGGTATCTGGAGCGCGTCCCCTAGAGAGTTGCATCCCCTTCCTCCCCAGGACGCGAATTGCTGACACGCCCCATTGTGTACTGTCTCAAACAGGTCTGTTTTTGGGCGGCCCCATCTGCTGAACACTTCCTGGAGTACTCTCCCATTCAGCAGCCACCTGTAATTGTCGCCGGCCAGGTGACTGAGCCTGTCTGCTTCCAGGTTGGACTCTGCCAGAGGGTGGACCTCCGAGAGCCACACATCCTGGCTGATAGCCCATTCCCAGATCTCTGGGGTCAACGTGCACAGTTGTGGGGATCTGGTGCCCCCTGTTTCTTGATATAGTACATGCAGGTCATGTTTCTGTCTGGATGCACACCGACCTGCCCTTGATGGTCGGTAGAAAGGACCTGAGGGCCAACTGAATAGCCATAAGTTACAGCCAGTTGATGTGATTCTGCCCGTCGGTCGGGGTCCAGAGGCCATGTACTGAGTGTGTTCCCAGGGTGGCTCCTGACCCATGATATGATATGATATGATATGGCATTTATAACGGACCTGTACACAAGTGTTTCAAGGCGCGACGAGGCAAGGGAGGGGAAACAGAGGGAAGACAGAGACCGCAATCCTACAAGGCCAGGTGACATTGAGATTGCGCAAGTGCAGGGGAGGGGGAAGGGGAAAAGTGCAGGGGGAACGGGGAGTGGGCAGTGCAATACATAGAATGACCATGAAATAAATATAGAAAAATAAATAGAATAAATAGAAGTGCAGCCAGCTGGTGGCAAGTGCAAGGGTAAGTGCAGACATCAGGTGTCAAGTGCTAGTAGGGACTGTAGGGATACAGAAACAGTCCCTGAGTCCAAAGGATGCCAGGTGGGCAGTGCAAGTGTGCAACTGGCGGGGGAGACCTTGGCCCAAGATCAGAGGGTACCCAGGAAAACCAGTGCAGTTTCAGATTCAGCCAGGAGATCAGCAGGGGAGAGGAGGAGAGAAAGCAGAAGCAAAGAGAAAGGTCTTGAGGTGCTTCCGGAACCAGAGATGGTTCTCCTTACGTTTCAGAGAGGCAGGGAGGCTGTTCCAGAGGGAGGCCCCAGCAGAAGAAAGAGATCTACCACCAACTTGCAGCTTGGAGAAGCGACTAACCCTGAGAGAGTTGGAGGCGGATGAGCAAAGAGCTCGAGAAGGAAGATATCTAGGAAGAGAGAGTTGAAGGTCTTGTGGACAATGCAGAGGGTTTTGAACTTAATCCTCGCCACCACTGGGAGCCAGTGCAGAGATTTTAGTCCTGGGGAGAAGCGATCCCTGGGCTCGAGGCCAAGAACAAGTCTCGCAGTCCTGTTTTGGATGAGTTGCAGAGGGCGTAGAGTAGAGGCAGGCAGATTTAGAAAGAGGCTGTTGCAGCAGTCCAGCCTAGAGAGAACCAGAGCTCTGGAGAAAGTGAGCTTCTGGGGGAAGGATAGGAAAGGAAGAATACCTCTGAGGAGGTGCAGCTGGTAGTTTGACTTCTTAGAGATGTCAGATATGTGAGGAGAGAAGGAAAGTGTGGAGTCGAAGATGACCCCGAGGTTTTTAGCCTCACAGGTGGGAGCAGGAAGGGGGCCAGGAGAGGCCGGCCAGAGAGTGACAGGAAAGGAGGGAGTAGGTGTGGCGATGAGGAGAATCTCAGTCTGATTGGCATTAAGGCAGAGATCATTGGCGGCACACCACTCCTGGATGGCTGACAGACAGTCAGAGATGAGAGAAGGAGAAGAGGTTAGGGGCGCCTGAAAATGAGCTGAGTGTCATCCGCATAGCACTGAAAGTTGGGGCAGAGAGTGGGTATGCGGTGGGCAAGAAGTGCCAGGTATTGGTTGAATAGCCAGGGAGAGAGGTTAGACCCCTGGTAGAGAAAGAGAAAGAGGACAGGAAAGACCCAAGTTGGACCTGGGAGGGTCGATCGGAGAGGAAGGAGGTCAGCCAGTCTGGAGCCTGATCGGTGATACCCAGGTTATCACGGAGACGGTTGAGAAGGATGGCATGGTTGACCGTGTCAAAGGCAGAAGAGAGATCAAGTAAGATGAGGACACAGGGGGCGTTGGAATTGAGGTTGGAGAGCAGGTCTTCACAGATGTTCAGGAATGAAGTTTCCATGCTTCTGGCAGCTCTGAAGCCAGACTGATGGTCGTGAAGACAGCCAACAGATTCAGAGTGAAGATTAAGCTGGGAGATGGCCAGCTTTTCCAGGAGTTTGCCCAGGAAAGGAGCGATGGAGATTGGACAATAGTTAGCCAGACAGGTAGGGTCGGCAGAGGGTTTCTTAAGAATAGGGTGCACAATGGAGTCTTTCAGAGGGGAGGGGAAGACTCCATTGGTGAAGGAGTGGTTGCAGAAATCAGCCAGAGCAGGAGCCAGGGTGTCAATGTGGTCCGTGATGGTTTTGGTGGAACAGGGGTGAACTTTTTGATGGGACTTTCATAGATCGGACTTGTCTAGAAACCTTGTCTCAGGAGAACAGGGGAAAGGCAGAGAAGAAGGGAGGAGAGGTGGCCGAAGAAGAGCCAGAGGAGGAGCAAGGAGTAGACAGAGGAGCAGAGGAAGAGAGAGAGAGGACAGGATGTCCTGGGTTTTAGAGACTAAATGAGAAACCAGGGCCGTGCAGAGAGCCTGGGAGGGGACATGAGAGGTAGATACTGCAGCAGGATTGGCCAGCTCCTTGCAGATTTTAAAGAGTTTGGCTGTGTTGTTAGATGCTGCGGAGACTCAGGCTTGGATGTGGGCTTTTTTCTTGGTGCGGACAGAGAGCCGGTATTGCCTTTGGAGCAGGCAGCAGGCCAGTTTGTCAGAGGATGTACCAGAAGCACGCCATTTCCTCTCAGCCACCCTGCACTCGCATTTAAGGGTGATGAGGTCTGAGTCGTACCAAGAGTTGCACTTGGTTTTGGGCTTCAAGTGGATCCTCATGACGGGGGCAAGAACATCAAGAGTATCAGATATAGCAGTGTGGCGCATGGAAAGGGCTGTGTCTGGGTGTGAGTCAGCCAAGGAGGGAGGAGGGGGGAGAAAATGGTGGCGAAAGCCTCAACTGACACACACTTCATGGGTCGGATAACAGAGAAGGTAGGTGGCAGTGCTGGAGTTGGTTCGGCCTGAGGGTTAGAGAGGGTGAGCTGTGAGGAAAGGAGAAAGTGATCATTCCAGGAGAGAGGAGTGGTCCGAGGGGACGAAAGGGGAAGGTCTGAAGAGATCAGAACATCCAGAGTCAGGCCAGAGGGGAGAATAGAGAGTGAGAGAGAGTCGCAAAGGTCACAAAAGAGTCCTGCAGAAGGACAGGAAGCATCCAGGTGGATGTTGAAGTCTCCAAGAATGAGGAGTTGAGTGGTTGAGACCAGGAGGGAAGAGGAGAGGTCCGCCCACTCAGAGAAGAAGGCGGAGATCTGACCAGGTGGCCAATAGATGGTAGCCAAAGTAAGGGAATGGCTAGGAGAGAGAGAGAGCCTGCAGACGAGGCATTCAAAGGGGGAGTAGGCCTGCGTAGGAATGACAGTGGCAGGAATCCACTCGGGGAAGATCAGGGATACACCCCCTCCAGAACGGTTGGACCTGGGCGCAGAGAGGATCTTGTGGCCGTCAAGGAATAGAGTGTCAAAGCACGGAGAGGATCTTGTAGCTGTCGGGGAGGAGAGTGTCAAAGCTCGTGACAGAGCTGGCCGTGAACCGTGTCTCGGTGAGACTGAGGACATCGAAGTCAAGTTCCTCCAGGAGACTGCAGATGTCAGAGAAGTGTTTGACAGCAGAGCGAGAGTTGAGAGTGGAAATATGGAGAAGGTTGCCGTCCTCGAAAGACTTCGAAGGAGGGGTACAAATCAGAGGTACGCCCTGCATAGGTGTAGAAGCAGCGTGCCCCCAACTGGGATGCTGTGGACCTGAAACGAATCATCATTGTTTGTTCTGGTCAGAGGCTGACGAAGAGGAGGGGGATTGGAAGAACCCCTTATTTGATGCTTTGTGGTGTTTCCTCTAGTGCTGACTGGGAGACCTGTCCGGCTGCCTGGCTTTGCAGTGCTGGAACCCGCAGAAGCTGACAAATGATTGCCCCTTATCTGAGCGCGACTGTGTCTGTGAGAAAGGTTTAGCTACCGGTTTGGTAAGAAAGACCAGCGACTTTGCTGTCTGAGTGCTGCTCTTCTTCTTATCGAGCTCCTCATCAGTTCAGAAGTGGAAGAGATCACACCCCTCAAACAGAAGGTCGAGGATTCTATCCTGCACATCTGGGTTGAAACTGGTAGATTTTAGCCAGGCCGTGCACCTTATGTCTGTTGCCAGACAGATTGCTCTGTTAACTGTGTCAATGTGGCCTACTGAAGCCTTCATAATGTCCTGAGCCACGAGTTTCGCTTCAGCTAGGCCCACTTTGAATGAGACTTGCTTGTCCTTAGGGGTGTCAGGCAGAAGGGCTGCGATTTCTCTCCACAGGCGTTGATTAGTCGCAGCAAGGATGGCGTCTGCGTTAGCCTTCCTGAGGTGCAGCCCAGCATTTGAGTAGACCTTCTTGCTGTATGATTCGAGAGTCTTTTCTTCTTTGTTCAAGAGGGCTGCTGTGGTAGTACTAGACGAGGAAGCCTGGGGCTTGGCATACATAGAGGCTGATGTGATAACTGATGACAGATGTTGCGGGTTTGCAGAGAGCAGTATGCTGTCCCGCTCTGCTTGTCTGAACCTAGCATTCAGCTTTTTGTTGACAGGTTGTGTGGAGTGGGGGTTGAGCGAGCCCTTTTTGGCCAAAGCCTCCACAGGACGTCCGCCAGAACTCATGCTCTAGGGAGCTCAATCTGGGGCTGCCGGATGCCTAGGTATTCCGACAGGCCAGCAATCCTGTCATGGAAGGCTTTTGTTGATGAGGGGGTGTCCTGCTCCTCCTCATCTGTGTCCTGCTGGTCCTCTGCCCTGGGGTGGGGGGGTTGTTGCCAGTCACCTTTTGAGGCTCATCCATGGTGGGGGTTTGCACTTGCACTGTAGCTATTGGAGCTTCAAGAATGGGTTGCTGCGTAGGTGGAGAAGGAGGAGGGAGCATGAGGTGTGTTATCGTGGGTTGCACCATTGAAGCAACATGTCCTTAATAATGCCCCTGAGATTTGAGCCCATTTATGAGGACCGCATGAGGGACATGAATTTGGCAAAAAAAAAAACTGTCCTCACATGCTGTCTGTGCGCAATACTGCATGGGGGCGGGGCGAATATGCCAGCTGCCTCTCCAGCCCTTATATGTACATGCGGTCACTGTACCTGGAACCCGAGATTTTAGGTTACGACGTCATGGCCCAGTTGATGGGTGTCAGTGGCACCCAGTAGGTCTTAGGAGCAAAAATTCTCTGTTGTTGATCGCCGGGCTGCAAGACCTCCATGCCTGCTTGCAAGGCCTTTGCTGATCGGGAGTGGCGGACATCTTGTCTCGAGCCTCCTCCCTTTTGTCTGCAGCTTGAGCGCGTGGACCTGTAGCCGGCATGTTCCTGGGCTTGGCCTGCATGCTTGACTGCACTGGTTCTGCCCCGCCCTGCACCTTAGGTGTAAAGCCGGTAGGCTGTATGCCCTAGGCCTCCCGGCCGGTAGTGCTGGATGTGCATAATGGCACCCCCTCGGGTAAGGACCCGGTATCAGGGCAAAGCCCCTCGGGACGAGTCCCGATGGTAGTAGAGCTCACAGGCCCCTCGGCTGCGGGACTGGTAGGGTCCTTGTACCCCTCGGCCATGAGGCTGGTATCTGCGTGAGCCTTGGGCTCCCTCAGCCGGTGCGAGGGACAGACTGACACCTCCCGCTGGGCTGCCTCTGCAGGGTGCTTTGGAAAATAACACACCTAACTTTTTTGTTTTCCTCCAGACGTAGTCCTTGATGCTCTGAGGAGGAGTCCTGTTGAACAGCTCCTGCCAACGCTCGAGTCAGTGTTTAAGCGACCTAAGCCTGAGAGAGTCGCACACACAGAGCATCCGTCCCAACCGTGGTCCTCACCAAGGCATCGGAGACAGAGTGTGCATGGGGATCTGCTATAGGGAAGGAACCCTCACACGATGGGCACATGCTACAGCCTGTCGAGGCCGACATATGCCAGGGACAAAGTAGGGCACCGGTGGACGGCGTTCGCAAATTTGTAAAAGAAAAAGAAAAGACTAGATTCCGGGGCGAGCGCGTGCAATTACGAGGCTTGAGGCCTCACCCAGGAGTGCTGGTGGATCGGTCCCTTTCCGTCGACGTGCAAAAAGGGACTAGGGTGTGGCGCTGGTGGGCGGGTTTAAGGGAGCCCATGCTCTCGGGGCTGTGCCACCGCATGCCAGTAAATTTAAAAGGGAAATGTCTTTTTCTGGTGGAAAAGAGTTTCCGTTCCCGTCCCTGACGAGGGACACCTGTACAGGATGGAGGAAAGGGGACTGGACATAGGAGTAAATATCTTAGACATAGCATCACACACTCCACAAGTCTCTTAGCTCCGAACAGTCCCATAGCATATAAAGGTATCCCACTCCTTCCGAGTGACATCTTGGGCGGACAGCGGAGTGGGCTTCAGAGAATAGATGCAGCATAGTGTGATAATTCGTGCTGATGAACCCCTTCTTCCTCCCCTTTCTCCACACTCTCCTCACCTGAGCTTTCAGAGTAGTCGGTGTCCAGTAGATTCCGGCGGCTTAGATAGTCTCTTTCCTTTTTGAGAAGCACTTGCTTGTCACGGAAAGAAGCCACAGTGACTGCTGGTAAACAGCCGTCCCGGGACTCCTTTTCCGGGAGCAAACCGGAAGAAGGGAAAACCCAACTTGGGATAAAAAACCCTTCGAGAAGAGAGTCCTCCAAAAAAAGTCCAATAGTTCCACTGCGAAGCAGGCGGGAATTGAGGAAGATGCAGGACCAAACTTGCAGGCTGAAGGAGATGAGAAACTCCGAAGGCGGAGAGGTAAGCAGAAAAACATGGGAGAAACTACCCCGCCGCCAAAGCAGCAGCAGCGGGAAGAGGGAGAGAAACCAACCCGTTGCCGTGAGCGCGACAGTGGAGGGAGAGAGGCAGAAACAACCGCTTCGCGAGGTGCGCGAAGCATGAGAGCAGAAAAGTACAGACTGCTGGATCCGGAAAGCAAAGAACGGAGACCAGCAGAGAGACAGCACTGAGCGAGGGAACCTGAAAGGCACTGGAGCGTATCCAGCAAGGTTGCAATGCAGCGACTGTCTGGGAGGAGGAGGCAGATAACCTCCCGGCAGTCCTGCGCCTGTCCAATGGGCGGTCACCAAACACTAAGAAGGGACTAAAACCTTCTCCCACGCTGTAGTCTCCAACGCGGAAGAAGCCACCATTCGCGACGGCGGTGGCGGATGACACATAGCCAGAGTATAGTGAAACCTGTGTAACAACTTGAATTGTATTAAGCGAAATCTAGAGTTGAGGGATAGAGTTCGAGTCTGCAAACACAGGGCTTCCCAGATTTCGTCAGTGATATCTATACTCAAGCCTCTTAGATAAGTCTTGCGGAATTTGGTCAAAGGTCTATTTACCTGGCTCTGCAACACGCGTTATATTTTACTTAATTATCTTTCTCTCTCACTGTCATTAAACTTGGCATGGGGACTTTGGTTCCCAGTTTGTAATAAATGTTCGAATGCTTTTCTCATGTTCTCTTTTATGGTTGTACTGGAAGTGACTGTGCTTCGGCATGCATCAATGCTCTCTCTCGTTCTCAATCTTTGATAGACTTGGCCTGGAGAATTGGGCTTAATTTCCCAGCATGCAATACATGTTAATACGTCCCTTTTTTATTTTCCCCTGTAGTCCTGCTGCATACTGTACAGCCTGTCCCTTCATATCTCAATGCTCTCTCAATGTGGGATAGACTTGGTCTGGGGAATTGGGCTTCAGATCCCAGCATGTAATATATGTTCACGTCCTTTATTTTGACTTTCTCCTATACCTTATTTCTACTTTCTGGCCCTTAGGCTTCATGGCCCAGCATGTATCAACATTCGTTCTCTCTCACATTTGTTGGTAGGGACACTTCTCGGTGTGCCTGCTCATGGGACTGGACCTCGTTCCTCTTGGAACATGAATAAATAGTTTGCTGCTTTGCCTCAAGATGTTTCTAATCCTTTACCTGGTCTTTTTCCTCAGTCCTTGTCCACGTTTCTCTCTACATTTGTACTCTATTGTTTCCTCCTTCTTCACCTCTTGTTCTCTTGTCTCTCATTCTTCTGTATCAGATAGACTCCCTGTGTCTCCAAGTCGCTTGATGAATTGCCATCCATCACAGGCTTCTCTATTCCCCTCCTTCTCCTCGTTGCCAGCTCTGGTTTGTGTTGGCATGCTTCCGGTCTGCAAACCTGGTCAGCTTTGCTCTCCCTCTTTATCTCTCGGTTCCTCCTTTACACTCTGTATTTGCAATTCGGTTGCTGGAGATCCCCAGCTGGTGAAATTCATTCCAGTGGCTCCTTGCCCCCTTTTGGCCAGCATGCCACCGCCTGTACAGACTCAAGTGTCTCGCATACACGTTTCGTGGAGATGGCCGATTCACCATACAAGCCTGTCATTGCTCTCATCACTTAGCATCACAAACATCTCGGTGACTGACTGCATCTTATGGGCACATTGTCAGAAACAGCTTCACTGTCATTTATGCCTTTACTATTTCATAGGCCACACCATATTACATTTGTTTATACTTGCACTTTCTACCATTAGATAAGGAGAATTCCAGCGGTTGACCTCTCACCAACTTTAAGATCCATTTCAAACTCATTCTTTATCTATTTCAGTCTGCCAATATCTCTTTGCAATTATATGAAGACAAACACCTGGCTCTGTTTCCATCTCTCAAGTCACTTACATAATCCACTCTTAATGTATGTATGAAAGTCTTAAAAACGTGCATCAATGGTGGGGCATCCAAACGACCTCCTAGCGGGCTATGCTTCCTCATTACATGGAGGTCTAGATCAGTGGCAGATTTAAGGCAAAGGGCCCCGTGGGCAGCACCTGACAGAGGGCCCTAGGTGGGCGGGTCATGGAGGCGGAGCTTAGGGTGGGCGGAGTTAATTGAGGTAACAAGTGCACAATGGCAAACTTTAGGGACAAAAGCTATTTTTTATGAAGTTGTCTTTATTACAGTTGCCTAGGCAACTTTTGTTATAAAATAAAATCATCTACTCTCGACACACTAAACTCTAGTTAATGATCATTATTGGTTATTTTGTCAACCATTATATATAGACATATTCACATACAATAATCGCCCAACCAAAGTTGCCACTGATTTATCAACCTCAGAAGGATGAAAGGCTGAAGTCTCAAGTAACAGTGCTTTGAGGATATTGGGTCAGTTACGCTCCACAAACGGGGGCCTTGGAGAGGCAGGGGGGCATGGAGACACAAACGGGGGCCTTGGGGAGGCAGGGGGGCATGGAGACACAAACGGGGGCCTTGGAGAGGCAGGGGGGCATGGAGACACAAACGGGGGCCTTGGGGAGGCAGGGGGGCATGGAGACACAAACGGGGGCCTTGGAGAGGCAGGGGGGCATGGAGACACAAACGGGGGCCTTGGAGAGGCAGGGGGGCATGGAGACACAAACGGGGGCCTTGGAGAGGCAGGGGGGCATGGAGACACAAACGGGGGCCTTGGGGAGGCAGGGGGGCATGGAGACACAAACGGGGGCCTTGGGGAGGCAGGGGGGCATGGAGACACAAACGGGGGCCTTGGGGAGGCAGGGGGGCATGGAGACACAAACGGGGGCCTTGGGGAGGCAGGGGGGCATGGAGACACAAACGGGGGCCTTGGGGAGGCAGGGGGGCATGGAGACACAAACGGGGGCCTTGGAGAGGCAGGGGGGCATGGAGACACAAACGGGGGCCTTGGGGAGGCAGGGGGGCATGGAGACACAAACGGGGGCCTTGGGGAGGCAGGGGGGCATGGAGACACAAACGGGGGCCTTGGGGAGGCAGGGGGGCATGGAGACACAAACGGGGGCCTTGGAGAGGCAGGGGGGCATGGAGACACAAACGGGGGCCTTGGGGAGGCAGGGGGGCATGGAGACACAAACGGGGACCTTGGGGAGGGAGGGGGGCATGGAGACACAAACGGGGGCCTTGGGGAGGGAGGGGGCATGGAGACACAAACGGGGGCCTTGGGGAGGGAGGGGGGCATGGAGACACAAACGGGGGCCCTGGGGAGGGAGGGGGGCATGGAGACACTCACGGGGGGCTGCGGCAGGAGGGGAGCATGGTCCATGGAGACAGTCACGGGAGCATGGAGACACAAATCCCCACAATAGCTAAACTTACCCGTTGTTTCAGTAGGCAGGAGACAGCAAACAGCAAACACCACTCGACAGCCTCGACTCGAGCAGCACCTTCTCTTCTCAGCTGGGCCCGGGCAATGGAGATTACTTCTTTTTCCTCGTGGGATCACACCGCCGGCACATAACACTGCGTCACTGTGACGTAGACACGTCTCCTGGGCCAGTCCTGGCCCAGGATTGGAATGAACCCGGAGTGTTAAAATGAAAGGGCCCTGTTGTGTGGAAGGGGCGGGGCCCTGTTGTGTGGAAGGGGCGGGCAAGGGGCGGGCCCTGTTGTGTGGAAGGGGCGGGCCCTGTTGTGTGGAAGGGCCGGGGGGGCCCGGGGCGGGGGGGGGGGCCCGGTCGCCTTTTGTTTGCCTAGCGACCGTTAGATCCGCCTCTGGTCTAGATGTGAAAGATGTTCAATAACTTCACAATGTAACAACTACTGCAATGAAAGTACCCTGCGCTCACTCCAGAGGTGCCCTAAAACGCATCCACAGAGCATCAAGTTCAAGACCCTCACCATAATTCATCAACTACAGAGGAAAACTCTGCACTATCTCACCAAACAAATCTCTTCTTTTTCTCTTAGGTGCGACATCATAAGGCGTATTGTTTTTCCGATGCACCATTGCAGTAAAAGTTGGAGGTTCTGGGATGTCTTGCCACTCAACATTAGCTTTCTACATATTAGTACCCGGCGAGGGGGGTGTGGTGGCTTCTCAGACAATGAAGAGGCTTGGAAGGGGGGAATAACCAGCAGTAATCCCCCTACTCCAAGATGCCTCACGGCTGGAGGCTGTCAACTTCCCCCGCTGGGAAATGATGCAAGTGCTCCCGTGCTACCCTCTCCATCCACAGATTCCCTCCTCCCCCTTGCCTTCACTTCCCTTCTTTTTTGCTCCTCATCAGGAGTGGATGCGCTGGAAACACTTCTGTCGCCAGCACGTCCACTACCCGATCTGCAACAGGCTGCCATGGAAAGGAAGAAGGGACTACACGTAGTTCCTTCTCTCCTTTTCATGGTGGCCATTTTGCTTGTTTACTTTTTTTCCTATGTTTGAATGTCCGCCTCGCACGGGGGGAGCATTACCACTTCAGGCAATGCCCCGGGGCCTTCGTTAAGGCCCTCGCGGTAACTATGGTCCCTGGGGCATTACCTGAAGTGATAATGCCTCCCCTGCTCGCGGCGTATTGCTTAAATAACAAGGCATTTGGAAATGCCTGTCCCTCTGACAAGTTTCACAGTTTCATAGTGCACAGACTCACTCACACAAAGAAAAGCACACTGACTCGGAAGAGAATCAAATACACACACACTGGTTAGGTGAGTACACTTGCCAACAGACAAACATCAAAGAAATACTTCAACACATACATTTGGTAACACACACACACACACACACACTTACTTACAAAGGCAGTTCCAAGAAAGGACACAAACATGTTAACAGTGATTATACAAATAGCCAGATGCACCCATAACTACAGCACCATTCCTTATGCACAATAACACATGCCCATACATACAAGTCATAGAATGTAAACAGGTAACGATTGGAACATAGGCATGAAGAAAGACAAACATGCATGCAAGCTATGCAAATTGGAACTCTCCAATAAGCCCACAGCTTTAAACCTCACCTCTCCTCTTCTTGTGCTGTCAGCTGTGTGTAGGCCCCTTTTTCACGTTATTTCTTGTATATGTACCATGACAAACACATTCACATCTCATTACAACCCATGAGCCCTTCCTCGGCATTCTTCTATACCACCAGGCCCTTAAAACGCATCCCGCTGCCCTCCTTCACTCTCTCCCTGAGTAGATTGTGCTCTTGTATCTTCCACAGGGTCCATTGAATCAGAAAAAAATCACAATTGCAGAAAGGGCCAGGAGTTTCACTTCCACTGAAAAGATAGGAGATGCTTGCCAATGGGAGAGAATGGAAAAGCAGGGATGGGACTCTAGCAATTTTCGATGAACTTGCTGGTTGGGGTGATCTATGGCAGGATGTGCTCATGTGATGTACTGTGTGCTATGCCAATCATTCCACAACTCCCAGCATATAACTGCACAGCTAATTTTAAGACATATTTTGATGATGACATAGTGATAGGCTAATACTGTTATGCAATGTTGTACGTTTTGTTATGACTTCAACATGTCACTATTAGGCACAGAACAATGTGCACTTCCCTCTTTGTTACTGTATCTTGTCCTTTTTACTCATAACAGTAATGTGGTGCAAGGGGGAGGCTGCACTTGCAACCTATTGCATGGGATCCACAAGCATACCTCTACCAATTTGCCACTGCCCCCCCGCGCCCCCCACACTGACACCCTTAGAGAGGCCTTATTCGGCCCTGCACTTGAGACACTACTGTTATGCTCGTTATTACTAGTGTTTTGTACAGCACGCCTGGCAGACACATCTGCGTCTATTGTTGGTGCTGGCACACCCACAATTGTCCCCTGCACCCACATTTTCGACTTTGTGAAAGGAAGGGGCTACAACGTTCATCCAATCGAATGGAACACGTGTAAACGAAATTCCCACTCGCTCCTCTTCTCACCAGGATTTCGTAAATTCTCAAATCCCCAGTATTCAACATTAATTACTGAATGTGTCAGTCACATGGTACTGCCCAGCCCTATTGATAAGCATCTGCCTTTAAGAGACAGGTAAGTTACCATGATATGTCTCTCTCTAGATCTGCAATTTCATGGCATAATGGCATTCGCATTTTTGCATGCTATGCCACACTAAAGTTTAAAGGACACCCATGCACTTTGAAGCGACCCTCAATGCGAAGATCCTGCTCACCCCTGGTGGTTTGGCACGGTGAAATGCCCAAGTGACAATACAACAGAGAGCAGAAGATAATGGTGTACCTTCCTGTTACAAGTGCCAGGCCTAGTAACTTTCTCTCTGCTCCTCTTGCACTGCTCCTGCACAGATAGGGCCTAATACGGGAGCTAAACTGGCAGAGTTATGCACCCCACGTCCTCTAAAATATGACCAAAGCCCTCTTTAGAACCGGGCTGAGTCTAACTGTACCTGTGAGGGGAAGCCACACACATATATTAGTATCAAGCGCTGGACTCTGCAGCCTAACCTTGACCGCAATGAGTCAGAAGAGTGTCAAGGTCCAACTAGGGAAATCAGTGTGCATGTACAATTCTTCTCCCTAGCCTGGACTTGGCAGGCAAAGGTATCCAATCATCGGGTGAGAGCCAGAAAACATGGAGCGCCCTTCTGAAGACACTGTAGAGCATATTTTGCTCCTGTGTGTAAATTCCCTGGATGGGACCGCTTACGTTTCCAAAACAGCCACCCCCCCCCCCCGGGGCAATTTTTGTCATTTGCACTGCAGAGTGCAAAAAAGACGTGTAAAAAGACGGCGGCAGCCTCTTTACACCTCTTTTTGCACTCCACATTTACAATGACTTCCTATGGAATCCACCTGCTTATTCTTGGTGCAAAAAACAGGCGTATTCCATAGGACAACATTGTTTATACGGCAGCATCAAAATCTCATGCTGGTGTAAAACCAAATTGTTTTTAAGGTGGTGAGTAAACGGGAGGCGGAAACATAACCACTGCTCTGTCACCACACTCTACCTTCAAAAACAATGACAATTCCCCAGAGCAGGAATGAAGGCGTTAAGAAAGGCGTAACCCGAGGTCAGAGTTAGCAGCAGCTAAAGCGTACAACTTTCCCATACTTTTTAGGGTAACCCAGCAGTTTTCCCTTACCTAATGTGGATTCCATCCTGGGCCCTGCTGGTAACACTCAAGGGCCACATCATACTGCGTTATCTGGCAGGCACTGCAGTGCTTTTGTATATGTGCCTACACCGCTTAGGAAACAATGCCCATTGCCAAGTTGTCACAAAGCTCCCCTCTGCAATGATCTGTGTTTGTCTTCTGCAATAAAGCATGGATTGCTGTAGAGAGAGTGTTTACACAGCTAATGGGCAGGTGTGTGTGTGTGTAGCTACAGTCCTGGCAATGTCCCTTAAACGGTGCGAATGGTGGGTGAAGTGACTGGAAGTGACTGGAAGAAGGGAGGCAACGCATTTCTTTTATAGTGATTGTGTCAGTCTTGTAGTACTGTAATAAATCACATTGGTGTGGGGTGGAGTGAAGGAAAAGAAGGGCCCCGGTATGGGGTTTGAATTGGGTGTGGTGGTGAGCATGGGGTCATTGGGGAATGAGGGTGTGGGAGAAGGAGGGGTAGGAGGAGCATAGGTCCACTGCATTTGTTTTACACTTCAGCCCCCTGGGCTTAACACTGTTACGCTTGTCTTTAGCGCCCCCATTTACGCTCTGGGGGACTCAAACATTAGCCCTTCTGAGGGAAGAGTGGGAGAATAGACACCAGGGATCTCTTTGGCACTTCATAGCTCATCGTGCTCCCTAACCACACCGGACCCTGAATCACAATGCGTTTTTCAATGGGAAAATGCCATGAAAAACGCTTTGTGAATCAGGCGGAGAGTCTTTTCAATGTCGCGCCCTTTTCTCTTTCAACAACGCTCGTCCTCCCCAGCAACCCTCTATAATACTCCCAACCTCACAATATCGCCTTAGCTTGAAATTGCCATGGGCTGCTATAAAGCACTATCCAAGCAGCCTGCATAGACACCTACACCCAGGGACAGGCACGAGAAGGCAGGAGCGCAGGCAGATGGCCGCACTGCCGCCTGCCAGCGTTATCCCAGAGGTATCCGTGATATTTAATTCTCGTGAATGGCCGCACTCCAGTGAGCTGACATATTTTCCCCACATCTTAATTACAACTTTTTTCTTCCCATGGTTTCCGTTCCTCTGATGTTTTCAAGTACCTCTACCTCACCCCATTGTCTTAATTGGAGGAATCGCACAGGTAAAAGGGGGCAATCCCCCTCTGACTCAGCCAGTGAACACTAAATATTACAAACATGATGCATTAAGGTTTCTCTGTCAGATGAAATCGAATTGAATAATGCGAGAAGAATAGATATAGCGGGGTATGGGGAGGCAAAGCACCATCAGGCGGTTGTTTTACCAGTGACCACATCATGCCTGCATCTGGCTTACTGTGTTTAGCCTGGAGGCCACAACAGGAGTATTGTGCCATGATCTCGGTGACACAGCTGGAGTACTGTGTCTCCTTCTGGGAACCTCCCCTGGAGGCATCGCTACAGATGAACAAGTTACTTACCTTATCTGGTAACGTTCTTTCGATGTGGGATGTTCCTCCGACGTATTCTACATCTGTGACAGGTAATGACCACAGAGGTGCTGCTTCGGAAAATTCTTCGGCGTAGGCGTCCTGCATCAATGACATTGATACGTTGTCCCTCGAGGGCCTCCGTCGAGGGTCGACGTCACCGGATGTTATATATAGGACGCACGGCGCCCGTAGTCTCATTTGTACTTTTTTCCCAGAACGTGTGGCACCAATCTCCTGCCAGTATGACTGCAGAAAGCATTGCGGAAACGTAAGCTGCAATTGCATACGAAATTCTGTAGAGGGGCAGGCTGGGATGGTGCGATGTGGAATACATCGGCGGAACATCCCATCGAAAGAACGTTACCAGATAAGGTAAGTAACTTGTTCTTTGAGGGGATTGTGTCCTCCGACTCCCAAAGCAGTACCAACGTATGGAGGTGGGTAAAAGAATTTACAATTTCATCAATTTAGAATGCCCAATCAAATTGCAGAATAGAGGACTGCTTTACCAAAGGCCAAATCCTGCCCATGGATAGAGTACAAGGAATAATGTCTCACCAAAGTATGGGCAGAGGCCCATGTGGCTGCTTTGCAAATATTGTAAATCGGAACACCCCTCTCTAGGGCCGTGGAGGCAGCCATACCCCTAGTAGAGTGAGCCGTAAGCCTACTGGAGGGTCCTTTCCCGCCAAACGGTAACACCCAGAGATCGTCAAAATGATCCATCTGGACAAGGTCTGCAGCCTGACCTAAACGCCTTCTAGCATAACCAATAAAGAGCTGATCGTCCACTCTGACCCGGGACATCCGTGAGAGATAGAAACTCAAAGCTCTCCTGGGGTCCAACCTATGGAGCCTCTCCTTTTCCTTACCAGGATGTGGAGGAGGATAGAACGCCGGACGAATTACCTTATGGCTCAAATGGAATTCCAACACAACCTTCGGAAGAAGAGAAGGGCGCACCCTAAAGACAACTCTGTCCTAATGGAACACAGTGAAGGGTGGTTTGGCGGAAAGTGCCTGCAACTCACTCACTCTGCGTGCTGAAGTAACCGCAACTAAAAATACAGTTTTAAAGGACAACAGTCACAACGGAAAAGAATGTAAGGGCTCAAACAGAGCTCCCATTAGGAACTTTAAAACCAAATTCAAATCCCATCCCGGCACCTGGAAAGGCGACGGTGGAAACACATTAGTTAGCCCTTTTAGAAACTGAGAAATCAAAGGGATCTTAAAATAAGAACATTCCTCAGACGAGTGCTTAAATATGGACAGCGCCACCAGGTAACCCTTAATGGTACCTAATTGCAGGCCCTTGTGGGATAAAGAAACGGGAATGGGATCCGACATCCTGCTGGAGAACTGCGACCACTGCATCTTGAGAGCCCACTGCAGAGATCTCATCTGCAGCCTGGCCTCTGGCACCAGAAAAATGCAGGATGCCATGAGGCCGAGAAACCGCAAGAACTCGAATGCCAGCATACTCTGGGCACGTTCAAATTTGTCCACCATCTGCAGAATGTGATGCGCCCTCACCTGGGGAGGCGAACACAACTCCAGGGAAGTGTCGAGCACTGCTCCGATGAACTGGAGCCGCTGGGTAGGTGTCAAATGGGACTTCTTTAAATTGAGGGAGAAGCCCAGCCTGTGAAGGGAGTGGCAGGTGACGGACAGATGATCCAGGGCTTGCTCGGGAGAACGTGCCCTGATCAACCAGTCGTCCAGATAGGGGTAGACATGAATCCCCCTTTTCCTGAGATACGCTGCCACCACCACCATCAGCTTGGTGAAGACCCTTGGGGCGGACTGCAGGACCCGAAACTGAAAATGCAAGTCGCCAACCGCGAACCTCAGGTATTTCCTGTGCTTTGAATGAATCGGCACATGAACGTAAGCATCCTTGAGGTCGAGAGACACCAACCAATCCTGAAGTTGAAGGGCCTGGAGGACTTGAGAAAGCGTTAGCATCTTGAACTTGTCCTTCCTGCCAACGCAAGTCCATGATCGGTCTCAATCCCCCGTCTTTTTTCGGGATAAAAAAATAAGGGGAATACCATCCCTTGTTCCTCTCCGCTACAGGCACCAGTTCTATGGCGCCTTTCTCCAGCAGGGATAGGATTTCCTGCACAAGGAGCGGATCCGGACGCTTCAAAGAGAGCTTCCCTGGTGGATTGTCGTGAGGCCTCTGCCGAAAGGGAAGACAGTAGCCGTGGGTTATGATCTCCAGAACCCACACATCTGAAGTAATGGCACCCCATTCTCCAAGATGCTGCATAAGTCTGCCACCAACTGGCAAATCATGGGACATGGCCTCATGACTGAGCAGACGCGGCTGCAGCTGGGGCAGTGCCTGAGGGCAAAGAGGCAACTGCCTAAGCGGCTTTGGCACCTCGAGTACCTTGCTTTCCACCTCTGGTACTCCTACGGTGGCCCCTTTGACTGGCAGCTCCTCCCGATCTACCAAAGGAAGAGTAGTACCGAAAGGAACCTCCCCTCCATTGCTGTCCTCTAGGACAAAAAGGCAGAGGTTGACGTACTGCAGCACCCAAATACTTTGCTGCAGCTTTGGAGGTCTGCAACCTCTCAAGGCTCTCGTCAGCCTTGCTGCCAAACAGATGGACACCATCAAAGGGCATGTTGAGAAGCCGGGATTTCACATCAGGAGAAAACCCCGACTTCTACAACCACGCAAATCTGTGTATCACGGTGCTTGCAGCCATGGACCGACCAACACAGTCTGCCGTGTCCAAACCCGACTGAACGGCTTCACACATGGCATCCTTGCCGTCCTGCACGAGGGCTAGAAAACCATCCCGTTCCACCCCTTCGGGAATGTGCGCAGGTGCCAACGATGCACAATTCCACAGAGTGTGAGTGAATCTTGCCAAGGCACAAACGGAGTTGGCTGCCTTCAAAGCCATACCCCCAGATGAAAATACCTTCTTCGCCCAACCATCAAAGCGCTTATCGTCCCTATCAGGAGGGATGGTAGGGTACGCAGCCTGCTTTGCGGGGGCCATAGCCGCCTGCACCACCAAACTCACCGGAGTAGGGTGCGTCGATAAGTAGCAGGGGTCACCACTTGCTGGGCGGTATTTTTTCGGCAGCGACTTATTCACTGCCGGGAGCCACCCTTCTTTGCAAAGCCATATGAAATGGCAACACCAGGTCAGTTGGTGGACTTTGGTCCAGGATATCTGTCAGATCATCCTGAAGAAAATCAACAGGTGGAGCAGACCACCCCAAGTATTCAGTCACCCTCAACATGAGGCACCTGTACGAGGATTCAGCATGCATACCAGGCTCAGGCCTGCCAAACTCCACCTCCGGAGAGGTATCAAGACCACTTGCATCATGCAAGGAGTGACAGAGTTCTTCCATCTGACTGTGACCAGACAACAGGTCATCAGGGTGATCGAGCCCACCACCCGAGCCTGAAGGCGTGCGAGTGGTGGCCCTAGCCCGTTCCTTGCTGGCTTCTCTCGAAGGTGCGGATGGAACAGTGCCGTGCAATTCGAAAATCGCCATCATCTGCTGGCGGAATGCCTCCCATTCGGCCGACGACAAATACTTGGTAGGACAAGTCAACCGCCTTCTGGCGGAGTCCTCTGACAAGGAAGGGGAAGGCGACCGATGCCGGCGCTTCCGCAAATGTCTAGAAGAGGCAGAGGAATGGTGGGAACCACTCCGAGACCCAGACCCCCTGGACTTACGCCGACGCAGAAAGTCGCCCCTCAAGTCGTTGGTCGAAAGCCCACCGGATTTCGACTTATGGGGCTTAGACACTCTACCTACCGTTAATTTCTTCTTCTGTTCCCGCAAGGCCGATGTCAGGCACTGGCATTCATCGCAGTCGTCGGTGGCATGGCTTTCGCTGAGGCACCAGAGGCAGACGTCGTGCGGGTCTGTGATGGACATCTTCGAACCGCAGTCCTGACACTTTTTGAAGCCCGACTTCGGGGTAGAAGAAGACAAAGACATTGTAGAATTCGAAGTAGAAGAACCGAGCATGCCGAGATTCTGAGCAAACACGTTTGCAGAAAAAACAGAACTGAGGCTATGGGCGCCATGCGTCCTATATATAACATCTGGTGACCTCGACCCTCGACGGAGGCCCTCGAGGGACAACGTATCGACGTCATCGACGCAGGACGCCTACGCCAAAGAATTTTCCGAAGCAGCACAGCTGTGGTCATTACCTGTCATAGATGTGGAATACGTCGCAGGACACAATCCCCTCGAAAAGCAAGCAACAAAGCTCCCAGCAAAAACAGGAAACACCAGACAATTTGCCTGGCATGCATACATTGGCTCCCTCGATATGTTGAGATCAGTGCTAGCAGCAGATCAGAGCCACAGGAAGGAGCTCTACTATTATGAACGTGGCAGAAAACATGCCCCGTTTAATTGGCAGGAATTACTAGGTGCAAATAAGAATAGTTTACAGGTTTTAGTTCAAATATATTTCATTGGCCTAAAAAATACCCTCCATGTTAAGTGGAATTACTTTTTTACTCTGAAACATAGGGATTACAATTCTCTGACAAAATAATTGTATGCAGACCCATTCCTGGGGTATCTGTGCAACTCTGGAGGCCATGTTTTCCGTATGGCCTCAATTTCAATTGGGTAGGGACCAACAGAGGCTTTGCTTTAGGAGGAGTCAGACCTGCCCACATTTAAGAAGCAAAAACCTGGAGATCTCCATCACCGGATGCCACGCCCACATTAGAGCGACACTCCGCCCACCTGCCCTGCCCACATGTTGGGGAAAAAAGATAAACACCATCCGGTGTGGTGACATAGAGCAAGATATGGGTGGGATATTCACATCATACTGTGTCTCGCCCCATTCCTCCATGTAATTGGCCACTAATGGTAATTTTGTAGCCAGTCACATAGAGGTGTGGGTGGAGTTACAGGCACAACTGGAAATCCTGGAGACTCCATGCTCTTCCCCAGCGACCCAGAGAAGAGCATGGAAACCCAGAGTCTCCGGGCTATACCCGGAGACTAGGCAGGTCTGTGTGGAGGATGCAACTCTGTGGTATCCTACGCCAACTATGACTGACCCCCTGTGTGAATGCCCAGGCGTTGATCTTGTAAGGGCGTATGCTGGACGTGAGCTTGAGATCTATTAATGGTCCCTTTCCATCTGGCATACCTGGAAGAGTTACATTTAGTGGATCCCGGGCAAATCTAATGATTAGATTTACGTTTTGGCAGCGTACTGGAGTCATATAAATTACTTCAGGGGAATTACCCGAACTGACAGTGATCACTATTGAGCTCATGTTAGTAAAATACATAATTTGGCATTCACATAGGTGGCTCCCCACTGCCAAATTCTCATCATGTGCATGTGAACTCCTCCTTTGGGCTTGCACTTTTGCACTCCACCGTGCAAAGTGAGTAAATGCTGCAGGCAGCGGTTACTTTTAATTGTGAACGCTGCTTGACATGCATACAAAAGGTCTGGGTGCAAAAGGCGGCGTACACGTGCAATGTTTTTCATGTTATGTTAGCCCTGAAGAGGTTTCCTGAGTCTTGGAAAAGTGCGGTTATCGTCCCAATATTTCAAAAGGGCGTCTTGCCTCATCCAGTGAGTTATAGGCCCATGGTCCTCTTAGTACGTTCAAACACTTTGGGTAGATTATCTTAGTGAAGATTCAAGAGTGGGATGAGGCAAATAACATACTGCTCGCAAAACACAACCAAGGCTTCAGGGAAGGGCTTGCGGGTGCACACTAGAGCCATAATCAATACTTAACCCAGGCAAAATCGCTGTTTGAATATATGGATCTCGCTGCAGCATTTGACCATGTGTCCTCCCATTAATTTGCCTAGGGCAATTATGGCCCTTCATATATTATGTTATCTTGAATTTGTGATGCACCTCCTACACAGGTTATGGCATTGAAGCGCTTTGCCTGTCAGAGAGGCAAAGGAGGAGTATGGTAGAACATTCAGTAGTGGTAGGAAGGAGCAAAGTGGGGTAGCTAGTTGGAATGAGGGCGAGGGAAAGATACGAATAATACAACCGTGGCCAGCTTCAGTTATAGCCTGAATGGCACTGCTACAGCCCCACTTAAAATAGAGCACAAAGTCCACTAATCCTCTCAATGATTAATTTTGGGTCCAATCCCTGCATTTAACCATGAGCGATATCTGGCCACGTGAAATAGCTTTGGAAATTCTGTGGGTAAAATATGTACTATCAGGGTTGCCAATGGTTGCAGTGAAAAATGGCAAAAGTGTCATCAGCAGCCTAAACAAAACACCGGTCAGAAATATCTAGCACGCTCTCCTGGACTATTATAGCTCTAGTAGGGAGCTCCTCCAGGATGTAAGATCTCACTTACATGTGAACGAAAAGTGTGTTAACAAACAAGAACAAGCTGTATATACAAAAATAGATCTAGTTAATTCCATGAAAAAACACCACTATTTCATAATAATGCATTTAAATCACTGTACAATAATTCAATTTACAAATTCATAAAATACACATATATTTCAACCATGATCATGGGTTTTTGCTACACACACAATTAACTAATCTTCCAGAAATAGAATCTATTCAAGACATGCAATTAATCCTATAGTAAAAAAATAAATAAATGTGCACTTTCCATTTACCTTGCCTGTAATGTCCTGAACTATCCCTAACTGGGCCTAACGTTCACAGCTGGCTGCATGAAACCCTCTCGCACCCCTCACTGGCAGTGCATATAATCCTGTTTGTATGTGTACGGTTGGTTTCAATAAAATAAAAATAACGGTGGTAGGAACAGAGTTAAAATTAAAACAAAAAGTGAATGGCCTGGTGTTGCAGTGCAGGTAAAGAAGCACATTACCAGAAGGAAAAGTCCTAAAGTATCAAGTGAGACGGTCAAGTACTGAATGTAAAAAAAATCAAAACCACAATAAGAATAGACTTGAAGCTGCCCACAACAGGCAGTGTAAAAGAATAAAAGCTCAAAAACAGCATTAAAAAAGCTTGCAGATTGGTCAGGAGCTTAGGTAAAATAGCCGAGAAACAGAAGAGTCCTGCTATCATAAGTACAAATGATAACAAGTACATGAAAGGTCGCTGTGACGCTGAGCCTAACTAAATCATTCCCATGACAAAGTGATTTATAGTCATTATTTTATCCTACATCATTCACATTTTAATCAACATAGTTTTATTAAAAAAAGAACCTTACAAGTGTGACATGGGCTTCGGTTAAACATCAGTCATTTGAACAAAACCACTGGCATTATGACATAATGTTCCTATTCAACCAACACATTTGATATCTACTGGTTGCCAACACGTGTTTCGACCATAGTTCATCCTCAAAGCAGAAAGATGTTCCTAACTGTTCAAAAATATTTGCAAACTCCCATTGCAATGGGTATAGGACAGACACAGCGCAAAGGCAACACCCTACATAAGAAGCAGAAAGGGTTCTAGTTCACCCAAACCGGAGAAACGGGTCATTATAAGTAGCAAAGCAATTGTGAAAAACTGATGGGAAATTAAGAACAAGCTGAAAATAGAGATCTGGATGGCAAAGTATGAATACACCTCCCTTCACATAAGAGAAAAAACGGAAGCAGACATAAAACGAAATATGGTCAAACCTTATTGGGCTGTAAGTATAACCAATTTTCTAATTATTGACACACGGACAACAATAAAGAAATGCGTGAGTACCACTCTATGGGATCATAATGCCTTCTGTTATTTCAGCGTTCTGAGATCTATGGGTGTGTAGCACTATATAAGCAATACATTATTATTATTATTAAAAGCACACAGTAAGTATCCACTGTTAAACGCTTTTTGCAGTGGTCTTCAGACTACGGGCTGCTGCCCTCTGGGTGGTCAATGCAATGTGCATGGAAAGCTCTTTCTGTGCGGGACACTTGGCTTTCTTCACTAGAAGATCACAGCACACCCTGCATTTGGGAACTCCATCCACTTTATTCAGTGATGTTTCAGCATACAAGCTTTGGGGGACACTGAGTTTATGGGGCGATAGATACCTGCAGATCTAAGAGACCTGTTTTCCTCACACACTTTTTTCAGCATCCGGTGCAGTAGCTACACGAAGATAGAGTAAAAGAGGCACTCACGTTTGGCGGGCAGAGTGTACCCGCAGGTGACCTTGGCTTTGCCCGTCTCGCATCCATTCAGGGTGCTGCACTCGTCTCTCAGCAGGGGCCCCGCTGCCTGGTGGATGCAGCCATCAACTGGGGGTAAATGGGCAGAAAAACATATGGAACATTTAGCCAACAGCGATCAAACAAGAGCTAGGCAATGTACCACTGTATAAAGAGCGGAAATCAATGAACCATGCACATTCATATAACAAAAAAGAAAACAATACATCAATCACCCACATTTAAAGAACAAGAAATAAAACCAGGCTTCACCTCAACCCTCTCCCCAGGCAGGGGCCCAGCAGGGACTGCAAACCACCACACTGCCCTGCAGCGATTACTTTACAGAAGGAGGTATGGGGGGATAAGTGAGGAGACCGTACACCTTGTCAGGCATCGTTGGATCATACCCATGACACAGACGTCTACCACACCTCACGAAGTGATCAACTTCATCGGTTTAAAGCTATGACGTGCCTTCTGAGAACACGCCCAATGAGGGTGCATGCTCTACACGTCTATGTCTGATATTTGAGTAAAGACCTGGAGTGATCATCAGGCATAGGCGGAACAGCAGAAGGGGCTAGGTACTCTGAAGGAGTTCTTAACCTCAGGCCCATCGGGTACAGGAAAGTTAGCAATCTGTAACATGTGTTGTCAAGAGTTGAACAAAGGGTAGGATCTTGGCACACTTTAAAGTAAAACCCTTTTGTAACTTAATGCTCTGGGTTACTCTTAGAGACACTCAAAGGTTATTAGCACCAGAGTTCACCACCTGGCATTGGCAATGTTTAGGGTAGCTACGAAGGCAACACCTAGCAAAAAGCTGAAACTACATATAAAACAGGTCCTCAATTTCGAAGGATGCCAAATTGATAAGCGGGAAACTCTATTATACTCAGCCTGAAAAAGTGAGATGCAAAGGTGGTCCACTGGTCCTCCTTAAACTGCTTTATTCAGGGTTTGAGGGACAGCCCGATTCACCTTTCAGCAGCAAGGCTGAACGCTAAGGCTGTACTCTATAGGAGATATTTAGTTGGGCTCAGATTACATCTTTCCAAATAGAGGCATACACAAGAATTAAATATGCTTTCTCATTCAATTTTGAGTAGAGTGATCCTTTTTAGTTTCTGCTATTAGGTGGCAGAGCCGCCTATGTTCCGAATCTATTGCATTAGAGTACAGATAAGAAGAAATGGCATATGAGGAGGGACACAAAGCTGGAAAGTGTTGTTTGGGTATTTACCCACCCTTTGACTGCCCATGGCCATGCTAATCCCTATCGCCATTCACACCCAATTCTTGCCCATCCCAGCCCAAAATAAGTCCTCACTTGAACTCCTTCAGTTCACTTTAAACAAGCCTTACCATCACACTTTGCACTGGAAGAGCCTGCCATTGTTTTCTAAAGCAGTCTTCTGAGAGTTAATGACTTAATTACAGCTATAATCCTGCTACTGGTAATAAAAATGTCTAAACCAGGTCTGCCTTCAGCCGCTAGATCTATAAGCACTATGGTGTCCTTTACTAAAGTCCTGTTTATAAACAAGCATTGGAAAAGACAACAGTTTTGGGCTTGTGTATACGAATTAGGCACGTACCAGGCACTGCTATTAGATTCCGAGGTACTGGGACCATTTTACACCTGCTACCATCAATGGCCAATGAATACCACTATGGCAAAACCTGGCAAGTGCCTTTCCCATGCCTACACAAAAGCCCAAACTGTTGACATTGTCAATGCTTGCTTGTTTAGAAATTTACTTTTTAATTCTCATTTTGTTTTGCTCAGCTATATTAGTCAGTTTATTCCACCTTTCCCTATTTGGGCTATTATGCCTTTTTATCAGTTTTTTTTAAGGCACTATGTTGTTGTTATGTACTGGGTTAAACGGTTTTTGTGCTAAGATATGTATGTTTGTTCTTTAGTTTGTACAGCGCTCTAAGACCCAGGAGGGTAGTGCACAATATTCAAAACATGTAAAAAATAAATAAGGTCTAAGCAGTTTAGTGTAAAAGCTTAACATCACACAACTATACTTTAGCAGAAACATGGATAATATAAAACATCAGAGTTAAATAACGGTAACCATAGTGTCTACGAATGCAATACACTACATGCAAAAGCCGTGCGCTCATTTTAGTGAGCGCAGAACCTTGACAGGTCATCAGTGTTGGGGTTGGCACCCATAGTCAATGTGCCCGAAGGCAGTTTATGAATGAGGGGAGGCATATGGGCTGTAAACACAGGAAGGATCTCAAAGTTCAAGTTGAAGCTTCTCAGTCCTGTGCCGTTAAAAGATGTGCTGCATGGGTTCATAGATGCTCTTTTATGACATCTGGCGCTGTATAGCACCAAACAGTAACCTTGGGGGCAGCAGAAGAGGTTTCCTCACTGGAAGGACAGCTCCGAAGGGACACCTGGTCACAAACAACGTGTAAAATGTGTGCTTTGCAAGGGAGGCCCTTGTACACAAAGGGGTCTGCAGCTTTACAGCTGTGAAGAGGCTCCCACAGAACGGCTGTTCGAAGGGGAATGAGGGTATGAGATGCAGGTCTAGTCTCCTGAGGAAGAACAGAGAGGTCTAAGGATTTAGAGTGCTTGCATAGACAAAGAAGACATTCACCAGGAAGGACTGGACTCTAGTGAAATGGCAAGCAGCAGAGTCTCTATGGACTTGGATAATAAATGACACATGACAGTACTTGGATCTGATCAACACTGCAGGTGGACCGTCCACCCCTTGTAAGGGTGTAGCTTCCAGCTATTTCAGGAATGATTCAACATTGTCTAGCCAAGAGTCAGCCTCACAACTGGCAGAGACAAACAGCTAGCAGTACACCCTTTCCTTTCAGAATTCAGGGGCTCAACCTTCTCTGGCAGGAAACATTACATTCATAAATGTATTTGACAAGGGGGTTGGAACTATTGACTGTGTTAAGTACCATTCACTTTCACCGAGTTTGCAGAACAATGGAGCTATGGGTGGTGTGGACATTCCAGTCCGTGGTCCTTCTAACTGACATCTTTTCTATTTATTTAATTGTATTTATTTCTATGGAGAGACTATAGTGCTTCGACATAAAACTCTTTGCAGCAGGTCAGATATCATCAGAGCTGCCCCTCCCAGTGCTGGCTGCTTTGCAATAGGCTAGCATGGCAATTGAAGATAATGCATGAGCCTGGTGGTGTAGGGGAAGATGGGAAAATCTAATGAGGCATCACAGTCAGGCAATGGGAATAAAAGCAATTACAAAATGTTAACAGTGACTGTGAAAAGTGCAGGTGTGGAATGGCTTGAGGGCCATGAGGGAAGGGTGAGGCCACAGTACACTGCCCGGCCCGACTCGACCCATCTTGAATCTCAGCAGCGAGTGATGTTCTTTAAGTCAGATGGTAGGGTGGTCTAGTGGTGGGGAGCCATTAGTGTGATGGTGCGAAGGAAAGAGGAAGCACATAGTGGGGGGCTGGATAGGCTGAGAAGGGCTTGAATCGAAGAGGGCAAGAGGGAGAGTAATGGGACACAGAGTCAGTCAGGCAGGGTGGGGTGTGCCTGTCCATGGATCTGAAGACCAGGCACAGAAATCTGACGGGGGCGTAGTTATGCATGGAAAGCCAGCCTGTGTGAAGGCATTGCGCAGTGGTTGGTGAAGATTGAGGAGGTTGAAGAAAGTGTGGGTCACAAAGTAACTAACATTGTTGAGTGGGGCTCAGTAATAGAGAGTCCATTAAGAAGAATGAAGCAGTAGATAGGTCAGTGAAGATCATCTTTTTTGCAGATTGAAAAGTGAGGTCGGAATTTCCAGATGTTAACCTTGGTAAATCTGCCAGCCGCTGCAGTGCAGCTTAACAAATGCTGATGTTTAAGCCACAGTCAAAGAGAACCCCCAGCAAGCTTTGGGAATTTGCTGTGGAGAACGGGGTAAGGTATACAAGACAGGAGAGCAGGTGTGATATTAGTGCCCAGGAAAGATCACTTGTTCTGGAAGTTTAGCATCAGGCAGCCCAGGGCCAACTATCGACAGACTGCAGAGAGACATTTAGTGTTATGAAAGGGCATTTCTGGTATGAAGGAATGAAAGAAGAAGAATATTGTAATGTGCTGTCAGTCAAGAGATAGGAGCAGAAGACTAAGGAGGAGAATCGTTTTCCAAGCAAGGAGCTGCTGCCACGAATCAGCTAATGCTCTCGGGTGCAGATCACAGGCTCCACAAGCCTCGTGGCTCATTAGAGGCACTGCAAGAGTCAATCTTGTCTAAAGTTTCTTTGCGTGTGCCCAGCTGTGATCAGAAGACCCATCCCACCTGTGTAAAGTGCCATCTAGAAAATCTGTCCGCATGACTATGCCCTTCGCCTCACAACATCATTCATCATTAGAGCCTCATCGGCTGATTCCAGCAGAAGGCCACGTCAGCTCGTGTTCATCTTTGTGGCTGATTCCTGCTGATATTTACGAGCATGCCCTCTTGTCGTGATTAAAGTCCTACCTGATCATCGCCATAGATCCTCCGCCAGTGATAGTCACCCACCAGACGATTAGCCTTAGTGAGTTTGGGGGCCTGTTGGAGAGCCTGAGCACCTGGACAGTGGGGAGAGCTCTGGGCCCGTCTCGGTTCTGATTATTCATCACTTCTGTTAAAACCTCAGTCCCGGCCAGACAGTGCTGGTCCATTTGTCTTCTGACTGCACCTTGTTAGCTCCTGAGGAAGTGCTTGGGGGGAAAGGGGTTGGTGTCAGCCACCATTTCCATTCCTGTAAAATATCAGAGTTCAAAAGCCTGAAAGTTGTAGATTTTAGGGTAGACAGGCCATAAAAGGACCCTTTAAGTACACCAATAGGCAAAAGGTGACAGAGGAGGCTGCGCTGTTCCAGGAGATGGAGAAGAATTCAGTAGCAAGGTATGAGATCATCCAGGCAATGACAGTATCTTGGAAGCCAAGGTGGGAGAATTAGAAGAGAAGGATGGTCAACAGTGCCAAAGGCAGCAGAGGGATCCATCAGGATGAGTATAGAAGAGACAAGGGAATGACCAGCTGTGGTTAAGAAGTTGAAGACATGGGTAACTGGTGTTTTGGTGCAGTGTCTGGGTAAAACCCAGATTGGAAGGGGTTAGTAAGGTAGTCAATAAGGGGGTAAGGGTAGGGGGCTGTCATAAATACCAAGTCTCTGGGCATAGTGCAGGAGAAGGGAGGCAGACTGGGAGTTGGCTGGGATGTTAGGGCCAGCCGAAAGTTTATTTAAGATGGGTATGAAATTGAACACCTTAAAGCAAGTTGGAAATATTCTGGAGGAGAGTAACGGGCTGCAAAGAGGGTGGGGGCAAGAGCATAGTACGAGTGTCAATTTCTTTACAGTCTCAAGTACCAAAAATGGGTACATTGTAGCAAAAGGTGTGTTGGCAGATTGAAGGATTGGTACTAGTCAATATGGGGTGGTTCAGCAGAAGGTATAAAGAGAGGCTAGGGGGCTAGTGGGGGTGGTGGAGAGTAAAGGTTCGAAGAGAAAGGAGGGCAGTGAGGGAGTCACATGGTTTGGAGAAGAAGTAGGAGGCATAGTTGTCAGCAGAGAGGGGGCAGAGAAGGAGCATGGGGAGCATGGACTGGAGAGTCAAGGATAGCTTGAGAGGGTGGGAGAGTAGGCCCAAGGTGATATTGGTAGAGTAGGTGGATTTAGCAGATTCCATGGCAATAGAGAGAGTAAGGAGAGATTCCTTACAGGAGTCAAAGAGAGCAGGACAGCCCCAGGAACACAGGTGGAAGCACAAGCATGGATTCATGTGGATACAAAAATTAGTAAGTCCATGCACATGTTGTAGCAAGATGAATTCTATAGAGCCCCAGAGTAGAAAAGGGAGATTAGGTGCGACTAGGCAGTGTTGCAAAATTTGTTTTCTTGTTAACAGATGTCAAATTCCAAGAAGAAGGGAAGGGCAGAGGGTGGTAAAGGCCTGACACGACAGATACAAGATTGTCATGAACAGCAGAAGTGGATTCCCTGAAGAGGGCCCCTGAGATGCCGAAAAGGGTGTAATGACTGTGCAGTTTTAGGCTTATCAGCTCACCCCAGGAGTGTGTTTACGAGGAACTCTTCTGCACGAAGGAGGGATGGGGTGGGGAGATTAGGTGACTAACTGCTATGCTTATCTAAACTCCTTCTTTGTGCACGTGCTAGAGATTGGAACCAATGATATTTGAAAATGTATATAAACCATGCAGACGTAATGCTTATCAGCTCACTCCTGTGCAGTCTTCTGAATGTGCAGGAAGTCATGGCCATTCGCGAATGCTGAAATTGAATAAATGAATGACTTGACCAACCGTCTGAGTCTTTTTTGGAGTGGGGTCTCCTTTGACGGAAGTGGGGTGAGCGAAAGTGTACCCCCATTTACTGGCGACCACGAAGGGACCCAAAGGTGTGGGAGCCCTTCAATGGGTGAGGCCTTCCAGGGCGAGGCTGGAGGAGTAATGGTATTGGGGCCCCAACGAATGAAGAAGCACCATTGACTGCACAAACGCGTTACTCTTCCTCCGCCAGCCCCGCCGGACGACAGGACAGCAGGCTGCCGCCCTCTGGGTCCAGCAGACTTCGAGGCGAAGACCCCACAAGAGGTGAGTGCAGGTAGGGGAAACGGTTGGTAAGGCCGTTGGGACAAGAGTATCAGTTTTATGGTACGTATTAATGATGAGGTCTGTTGTGAAGACTGAAAGGAAGGATGGATGTTTGATGTAAAGGACCGGTCCAAGTTACAAGTGAAACAAAAGTCATGGGGAATTTGTTGTTAAGTTTAAGGATTTCAATCAGGTAACACACCTTTTATTTTGTATTTGTATTTTGTTTATTTATATAGTGCACCTGGCCAAAGGCATTTGGGCGCATGTCATAAGATACATGTTATAGAAAGGTAGTTTACATACATGCCATAAATAAAAGTACATTGCAGTGAGGTAGGTTTACAGGCATATGAAGGTGAAAGTACAGAAAGTTATGTACAGGCATGATAGGTATTGTACAGGTACCGTGATATGTGAGTAGGCTAATGATACAATGACGTTTATCAGTTACATACAAGTGGATCCAAGGTAAAGTCCCAATGCGGTTAAGTTATAAGAAGCCACAGGGTACAGTGACAGGATGTCTCAAATGTGTACCTTGTCTCAAATGTGTGAAACCTTGGTCTTAGCCTAGTATGTAGCGCACAACTGACATGCCTTTCTCTTTATTTTTATGCGGATTCAATTTGAGATGGTACACAACTTGTATTACAACCCTTTTTCAAATACCCCGGGTCGCAATGGACCATGAACCAGGCTGGTTGTGGGAAAAAAAACAATATTTATTTATTAAAAAAATAATAATAATTCAAAGAAATCATGCAGTTTTTATGTGGGGCAGCAATCACCAATGGGGTGATATTTACAATGAAAATGGAAGCAATGCACTTAATTGACCTTCTCCTGGAACATATATAAAGCACAAGTGAATAGGAGCACTTTTTGAATTAGGATAGATAGCACCCAAGTTAAGGTTCCCCCCTGCAATGTTCCCTCAACCCACAAGTAATCAAATTCTGAGTGGATAGAAAGAAGCAGCAGGTAGTCAGGAATAGGAGGCACTAAACAGAATCAAAATCCGACCTTCCCTCCTACAATAAGAGGCAAAACCCTTTGCAAAGGTCTAAAATGGCACTCAAATTTTACAAATAATAACTTAATGTGTGGTCAAAATTATTATATACATATGTTTTATCACAATAGAAGGTATGTTGCATCACTGGCAACCACAAGGAAAGGGTCAGCAAAAAGCATACAATTTGAAAACAAGTGGAAAGTTTAGAACATGCTGCAGTCAAATGACATGTTGGAAAACTTGTTATTTACCTAATTCCCGTTTAAAAATGACACAAACGAATTTGAGGAAAATGGGTGAAATACTTGAATTCTTAATGCGATTTTTGGGCTGGGGTATAGATGTATATTGCAGGGATGGTATGGAGGTGGAAATAGGTCTCTAGCTGGTGGTTTGAGGGAGATTTGGAAGGTGGAGTGAGGTTCGTTTGGGGGAGGGTGTAGCAGTAAAGAAGAGAGGGTCAGTTTTAAGGTGAAGGACGGGTTTTACTTGGATTGGATTTGGTGGCTGGGAGGGCAGGGGCACCACCTGTGAATATCAGGGTGCGATGCAGTTGTGGCCCTTTGTGCGGTCTGTCCCTTTTTCTTTGGGGAGAATTGATTTGTTTGGTCAAAATATCGCTAATGACTTATGATTTATGCAGAACAAAAGGAAAATATGAAAGTGGCCCTGGCGCTGGGAGATTCAGCGGCGGGGTGCGCAGAGAATTCTAGCAGTTTCAGTGGGTTGCCGGGGTGGGGATGGGATTGTTCGGAGAAGTGGAACAGGGACACACGGATCAGGATGGGGTAAACTGTGTGTTGTGGGGTGTGGGATGCTCGCAGTCTACACTTGGGGTTTGGGAATTTTGGAGCAGTCAGCAGGGTTTGGTCACTGCACCGCTCGGGTCGCCGGGTGGCGGACTCTCTTGTTGGAGAGGCGGCTGGGCAATTCGGGACACTGGAGGGCACAGGTAGTGGACAAGCCGGTCCGGTCTCAGGATGCTAAGGTACCACAGCCTACACCCCCCCCCCCCCCTTTCTTTTAATGGGATTCATTTTTTTGTGTGGGATTTTCTTAAACTAGGCCTTTGCTGAAGTGGAGTCAGCTATGCTTTGGCCTAGTAGTGAAATCTGGTCAGCTTTGTTGTTGCTGTAGTGAACAGTCTGTACAAGGCAAATGTCTTCATGAAATTGACATGTGCACAGAAAGCTATGACATTCTTTCAAGCAGTGATTTTTTTTACATTTTGTAGCACAATTTAAGCGTTTCTCATGTAGCTGAAGGAAAGCCTTTGTTGACCTTCTCAGGTTTGGCTGGCACAATCTGTCTTTCAGGAATAAGGCTCTTTTCTGATGGAGCACAGTGTGAATATAGCTGGGCATGACAGGGTTTTTATAAAGGTGGTGTGATGAAGGACAGGGACAAATGGCATCAGAGCGGCATTATTTTTACTGTGAAATATTCCCTTTTTCAATGGGAATTTTGGGCTTGCAGTGGAGCGGCGCTGTTTTTTTTCGCTCCCCTTCTTTTGTACATGTAAGGACACCCTGGCAAGCCTTTTCAATGTGCCCCCCTTGTTCCATCCTGCCCAATATGCGCTTGGCCAGGTGGTGCAGCCGTTTTTTTTTTCATTGCAGAACGCAGTTTTGGGGTGAGGCAATGGTGCTTACAGGAGCCAACAAAGCCATTTTGCTGGTTCTGCTGAAGTGCAGCTTGGTGATGTGAGGAAGAACGGCTGAGTGGGTAAATGCTACCAACAGGGACATCCTGGGTCCAGTACATAGATGATATATGGGAAGCAACTGTTATGGTACTGTTTCACCTGGTAAAACATAATCACAAAGTGCCTTTAGCAAAAATGCAATATGTACAGTGACGAGTTGACTATTTGGGCTATGTTTTGTCAAAAGAAGGGCAGTCATTATCAACAGACCGAGTAGCTTTGATTCAGGCTATGCCGATTCCCAGAACATGAAAGGTGTTGGGAATGTTGTCATATTGTAGGCACTAGGATACCAGAGTTCTCAGTAATAGCTAAAACACTGTTAAAAACATTGAAGGATGAGAAACACCACGTACCCTTCAAATGGAACAAAGAGATGGAAGAGGGGTACGTGGCGTTGAAGAGCACCTTGTGTAACGCACCAGATATGGGGACACCCTATTATGAGAAAATGTTTTATTTATTTATGGATGAGGTGAATGGGTGTTCTGTGTCTGTATTAACCCAAGAACAAGGTGGGAGGAAAAGGCCATGTGCCTACTTCTCAACTGGATTGAATGCAGTTGCCCGAGGATTACCGCCATGTATGAGGGCGGTGGCAGCGGCACTTGGACAATATATGTGTGAAACTGAAGGAGGGGAATTTGGTGTGGGGGAGCAGGTAGTAAGAATCCAGGAAGATGCAACAGAGGAAGAAAGGAAAACCTGGCACTCGGATGAAAATATAAGACAACTGGAGAGTGGGGCATGGGCAAATGTGAACACAAGGAGTTGGTTGTTACCAGATGCATACCTCCCTGTTGTAATAAGCGTGGCACATGGACCAACACATGTAAATGCTAGAACACTGAGAGAACGAAAGAATTGGTCCCTAATGCAGGCAATGGGCAAAGCAGTGCAAAATCTGTGTAATGTACAATGTTGGAAAGGGTGTGCCGGCCCCAGCAGGGCACTGTAAACTGCCCACACAACCCTTTGAAGTGGTGTATATGGATTTTATACATCTGGAACCTTTAAACAAGTTTACTTACTGCTTGGTAATGAAATGTGGTTATTCAGGATGGGTGCCTCAACTGCAAAGTGTATATTGAACCATTGGGTACCGCTGTATACGGTCCGTACCTCTCTATGGTCAGAAAATGGGTCGCATTTCATGCAAGGCACTGGGGATTGATCAAAGATTCCATGCCATATTTCACCCCCAGTCAGCAGGAATTATTGAGGGTACTATAAAATATTTAAGAACAAATTTGTAAAGGCATGTGCAGAAACAGGTTTGAAGTGGCCTGGTGCCTTGCCCCTGGCATTGCTGAGCATGAGAGCTGCACCCAAACACACCCATGGACTGAACACCCAAAAAAAAGATTGTCTTAACAAACCTGGCCAGCGTTTCAACAACATTGTATTGCATTGACTAACAGGCTTCTTTCTATACATACGCAGGTGAAAGATGTGCCCCAGTACCACCAATTGGGCCAGGCCATGATGTGAAACCCGGGGACTGGGATGTAATTAAAGCCTTTGACAGAACTAGCGGCCTGCAGCCGCGCTGAAAAGGACCCTACCAGGTATTGCTCACAACGCAGACAGCACTGAAAGTTGACGGCAAACCACACTGGTACCATGCAAGTCATGTGAAGAAAGCTGCTGCTATAGAACCATTTCAATCAACCGGGGTACAAACAAGCCTGTTGGAATCATCCCAGACCCCTCTCCCAACGGATGTCCTCAGGTACAACCTGAGATCACGAAAAGTATATGTCCCAGGCAACGAGAAAGGACTGTGAATTGAACTTTGATTGTTAGAGAGACACAAACTCTTTTATCGGTCAGAGCAGTGCACAGCCTTGCCGAAGACAACGAGCAGTTGCTTGAAGGGCCTCCAGCGTCCCTCCTGGACAAGGCACAACGAGGCGTGGGACAGATTGGTGAAAGGGCCGCTCGTGCGCCCTGTACATTTAGGGTACAAAGACACTGGAGCTTTAAATAGGGTTGGGAACGTAAGCTGTAAGAGTGAGATGCTGCTCACTAGGGTAGAAGACTAGGCGCTAGGACCCAGCCAAGCCAAGGAACTTAACCTGCAAGTGTCAGTATAAGCTCAGGTAAGGTGGCAGAAGCAATGATAAGTGAGATGGAACTGCAGGATTTAGCTCTGCCTGCCCACCCACAAGGATGGATGAAGGTGGACAAATATGGGTGTACAAGGAAGGAAAAGACTGTTTTATGTATGGCAGGTATCTTGGTGGTAACAGGGCTTGGTGTATTTTTTATGGTATCTGGAACACCCTTCAATGTATGAATTTAAGAATATGTTTCCCGTTGCAAACTCCTCAAATGATACCAATATCAATTATGTATATAGTAGAGACAGGCATGAGCATGATGGTCATGAAGATGAAGAGTATAGTAGGAATGCATATACGCTTAATGAATGCAACACAGAAGGCGTTGAATTTGTCAAATTGTTGGATATGTAGTCATGTTCCCCGCCATGCAGGAGATGGAATACCTATGTATGCTTTTGCAGTACCAGAAGTTGACAGGTGTATTTTTCTTTGGATGAGGGTTCTCTCACTAGACAAGTATATGCCAAATACTTTCAGGTGCTTTACAATGGAATGGTCAGACATATCAGCAGGTATAGTTCATAATATGAAACAGGAGGTAGTAACCTACACTTTAAAAGACCTTGTAGGTCAGGCAAGGGTAGGGAAATTACCTCCAACCCCCTTGTTGGTAACCAGAGAGTACTCAAGGAAGAATATTTGTTTCAAGGGAATGAAAGGAGAAACTATTTTGGGATGTAGTATAATATACAATCTTTCTAGGTATAGTAGGGGTATAGGTGAGATTGAAGGGTATGCTTATGTTTGTAATAAAAAGGCTTATCTATGGCTTCCCAGGAAGTTTTCGGGAACATGTTATTTTGCAAGGATAATACCTGCTGCTATGACTTATACCCCTAAAGAAATGTATGCTAAACACAGGTATAAGAGAGAGTCGAGGAAAGGGCTTGACCAATCAGACACTGATCTGGATATATTTATTGACATAGTAAAGGCAATGACACTCCCTGTAGGAATATTCCTGAACTCCCAAGAGGTACGCAGACTAAGTAGGGCAGTGGAGACCATGATTAGTGAAACAGCTGATATACTCACTAATATTACATATGAGATGAAGGCCATACGGTTAGTTGCATTACAGAATAGGTACGTGTTGGATGTGTTGACAGCAAAAAGGGGCAGAGTTTTGTACTATGGTGGGTTCCCAATGTTGCATGTATATTCCCGATGCAAGTGAGTGTTGTCCGGGATATCCAGGTTACATAAGATAGCCGAGGCAATCCACTATGAGGAGGGGGTCGGAGATAGTTGGTGGGTGAAGTTACTGAAAGATCTTGGCTGGAAGTTGCTAACCCCAATACTGGTAGTGATAGGATTAGCCCTGGTTTGCTGCCTGTGCATACAATGTTCTCCAATGCTTATTGGAGGTTGTATGGATTGCTGTAGCAGGACAGCCCGCAAGGTACAGGATACCCCCTCTCATCAGGAAAAGGAGCATTTGTGGATAATGTGGTTGAAGGAAATGGAGGATTGGAATAAGATTGACATATAATCTTGCTCAACCTGAGCAAAAGGGGCAAATTGTGGATACAAAAATTAGTAAGTCCATGCACATGTTGTAGCAAGATGAATTCTATAGAGCCCAAGAGTAGAAAAGGGATATTAGGTGCGACTAGGCAGTGTTGCAAAATTTGTTTTCTTGTTAACAGATGTCAAATTCCAAGAAGAAGGGAAGGGCAGAGGGTGGTAAAGGCCTGACACTACAGATACAAGATTGTCATGAACAGCAGAAGTGGATTCCCTGAAGAGGGCCCCTGAGATGCCGAGAAGGGTGTAATGACTGTGCAGTTTTAGGCTTATCAGCTCACCCCAGGAGTGTGTTTACGAGGAACTCTTCTGCACGAAGGAGGGATGGGGGGGGGAGATTACGTGACTAACTGCTATGCTTATCTAAACTCCTTCTTTGTGCACGTGCTAGAGATTGGAACCAATGATATTTGAAAAACTATATAAACCATGCAGACCTAATGCTTATCAGCTCACTCCTGTGCAGTCTTTTGAATGTGCAGGAAGTCATGCCCATTCGCAAATGCTGAAATTGAATAAATGAATGACTTGACCAACCGTCTGAGTCTTTTTTGGAGTGGGGTCCCCTTTGACGGAAGTGGGGTGAGCGAAAGTGTACCCCCATTCAGCAGATGCAAAGTTGGAGGCATGAGTGAGAAGGGGTAAAAAACTAGCAGGATACAGCTGTTCAAAAGGCGAGGATGGCATTAAACCATTACCAAATGAAGAATCCAAGTGGTCCATACCCATATACACTGAAGCTCTGCTTTTCGACTGCTCAGCATGCATCCTAACTGTTTGAACACCACCCCATCCGTGCCCCCTTGTGACTGTCTTTTTTTAATATAATGGTTTTGTAGCTGTCTTTGTGTCTTTGTCTTTGTGTAAATTGAAATCAAATAAGGCCTGTAAAGTAGAATTACTGAGGGATGGAGATTCAGTGTTTAATTTGCGTTTGGGGATAGGGTAAGAATGGGGAGGGAGAGTAGAGGGGACTAGAGAAGTGCAGGAGGAGAGAGATACATCAATGGAGGGGACAGAGAAACTGTGGCAGAAAGAGGAAGACCACGTTGAAAGGGTTACTCTGAATGAATGTTGGTTGGCTGTGTAACATGATCAGAGAATGGTCACAGAGGGTGGAGTTGCTGATATTTGGTCAAGTTGACTGAAGTCACTCATGATTAGTACTGAGATCTTTGAGGGTAGAGCATTAATGGACAGGTCAAGATGGAGGAAGAAGGAGTAGAATGAACCAAAATACCTGTGTTGATGATGATAGTGAGAGTGCTATATCTTGTAAATCTCGTTCTGTGCATTCATTTCACAATCAACATTGCTGTATAGTAGACCAGGCCTGTGTTAAGCTGGAGACTGGTAAGATGTCAATCATACTGCAATTTAGCAAAGGGTTACAAAATGTACTAGACCTGCCCTAATGGCTCTCCCTGGGATAGTCAGATGCCTCTACTCCAGAAGATCAAGCCCTTCCTCCCACCCCAGGACTTCCGAAATGGTAATGCAGGGCCAACTGATCTTGCATATCGACAGGGGTACCGCCCTCCTCTCAGGAATTACACCTTGCTGCAGCTCGCCTCATCATCGGCTCTAAGAAATTTGACCAGATCACCCTCACATTATGCGAATTACACTGGCTTACCATTTCAGCTAGTATCTGGTTCAAAACTGCATGCCCCACCTACAAGGCAACCACATCAACCGACCTGAAGGCCAAACTAAAAACATTATTTATTTATTTCACTTGTAAAGCGCACATACAACCCGAAGGCATTGAGGCTGCACAAATGTAATCCCACAGCCAAACCATGTCCTGACTTGGGAACTAGAGTGTCTCACAAGGAGAAAACTAGGAAATAGTCCTTCTCATACTACAATCCAGTCACCTGGAACTCCGTCCCGGTGGCAATCTGAACTGTTCCAAGTCTCGTTCAGTTTAGGAATTAACTGAAGACCTGGCTCTTCCAACAGTAATTTGGTGTAATCTAGATTTCATATATTTTGCATACTTCCCCATCCTTTTATTGTACTGTGATAAATATTACTAGTGCTTACTTGATGACTTGTTAAATTCTGGCTACCAATGTTTTGCTCTATGACCTGTACAGTGCTCCATTGCTACCGAGCTAGGGTTACACATATACAATAATATAACATAATAATAAAAAGGGTGCCTACACAAAAGCTATTCATATAGAAGCCCAGACAGATCAGGCCCGTAAGTGGGAATGTTCAACATAAGTTCACTAGAAACCAATATTGAGACAATATTATTTGATAAATAATATATAAATAATTATCTCTGATTTGATTACAATAAGGTTTTATTGAATATTTCAATCCAGTTGCATGAATACACAGTCACCTATATGAAACACATCTTCTAAATTCCAAACATTCGCTTAACAAACATTTTCCGTATAACCGACCTTACAATACATCTCTATTACAGAACCCCCCCTCACTCACTCCCACGAGCCTAGACACAGTCACTATCTACATCACAATCCCTGAATCAATGACTTACTATACCTTTCCACAAAGGATCCTGAAATATAACCCCGGTCTTTCAAATCTGACCAAACATATACTTAGAGACAAAAAGTAGCCATTCTTCATAGATATTATAACCAGTTTCATTGATCATATCCATCAGTGATTCCATATAAAAAATATCTCTTGCAACATTGACCCATTTCTCTGAAGATCGTCCATCTTATAGATGCATGAAAGAACCTCTCTCCAGTAGAATTGAATGTAGCAACATGCCCACCATATGTTCCAATAGGTGCCCTAGGAGCCACAACCCCGCCAACAATACGGGTCTATGCTGGGGTATATCTTTGCTAATCTTGTCGGGGTGAACCACCACCACTGGAGAAATTTAAGAGCCTGATGTTTATGCCACCAAATAGACCTTTTTGACTCCCCTGCAAATCTTCAACTACATGTCATCTGCTGGATCAATCCCTAGGTCCATCTCCCATTGTTTTTTAATTTGAGGACCTTCAGGTTCTGCCAATAGGATTCCTTAATATAATCAATGAGATCAGACCTTTTTTATTGTTGCGGCCAATAAGGAGTAATTCAAACGGTGTAAGGTCTCTAGCTAAATTATGTCCCCATGTTTTGTTTGGATGCACCCCTTTTAATTGGCGATATAGGAATCTTGAAAGAGGCCCTGCACTCAAAAGATCTTGAAATGTTTTAACTGTTTTAAACTTCCCATTTTCCCAAAGCAGATCCCCCCTTTCCAGCCCCGCCTCATACCATCTTTGAAATCTTGTGGGTCTGGGATCTAATCTCTAATTGGGGGATCCAACAAGGTACTTAGCAGCGAGGGCCAGATAGGCAGCTCATATCGGTTCTCTCTCTCCACAGATCCCATATGATCTTAACAGCGGGATGGGTCAAGATTCTTTAAGATATTCTGCTTCTCAGGACACCATAACCATTCACTTAAGGGTATTGAGAATAATATTGTGTTGTCTAACGCGTCCCACGGCTTGGTGGTATAGGGGTCCAGAGGATCACCTAGGATTCTCAGTTGTGAGGTTCTGAAATATGTCTGGAGACCCGGAATACCCACACCTCATCTGTCTCTTGGGAGCATCAAAATACTATACACAATTCTAGGTTTGGTCCCCACCAAAAGGAAATTTAACAAAGCCTTAATCAGACATGTAAGGAACTTCTCTGGGATATGAATAGGGAGCATCTGAAACATGTACAGGCGTCTGCACAATATATTCATTTTAATAACATTGAGTCAGGGTACCAAAGGAAAAAAATACCCAATTTCTCAAGCTCTTCCTCACTATGTCCAATAGTGGTGGGTAGTTTGTGTGATATAAGTTGACAATCAGGTTTGTTATCTTTATCCCCAGGTATCTAAATAGGTATTCTGCATACAAGAAGGGAGAGCATGAGATAGATTCTTCAGTTATGGGGAAGATCTCTCCGATAGTGAATAGGACTGGTGTGGAATAATTTACTTTAAACCCTGAGTGTGAGGCATATTCATTTAGGTCCTCTATTTTGTGTGGTAAGGTATTTTCCGGGTTGTGTACATACATTAAGAGATTGTCTGCAAACATTGCCAGCTTAGATTGTGTAGTTTAAGCTTGAACACCCTGAATCTTCTCATTTCCTCTCGTACATGCAGCCCCATTACTAGCACATAGAGAATTGGGGAAAGGTGGAAACCCTGGCATGTACCTCTACCGAGAGTTATGGTTTTCGATTGTGTTCCGTTTACTGAAATCTTTGCTAGGGGGCAGAGTACAATTTGCTTATCCAGGTGAGCCACACATTTTCAAATCAAAATTTGGCTGTTACTTTTTTTTAAGGAAGCCCCAATCAACTCTATTAAAGGCCTTTTCTGCATCCACAGCTAAACAGAGTGAAATAAATATATTTTATTTTGGCAAAGCCATCAAGTTTAGAGTTTTCCTTAAATTGTCTGCCCCTAGAAGCGCCAACCTGCTCCGTATGTATCAATTTTAGGTGGTAAAGTTCCAATCGGGAGTCCAGAATTCGTACATTTCTATGTCTACGTTTAAGAGGGAAATTGGTCCTGTACGAACAGCAGTATGTAGGATCATTGCCTTCTTTTGGTATAACAACAATTAAGGGCTTAAGGAAGGAGGGGGAATTGCTTGTGATGTCAAGAAACTGTTATATAGATTTCCAAGGAGGGGTGAAAGGGATTCCGAAATATGACTTATAGAAGGCATCTGTGAAGCCATCTTTGCCCAGTCTTGCATGTTTTTAGATTCTTGCCTAATTTTGATGCCTCGGCCGGAGTTAATTTAGGAAGGTCTATATCTTTCAAGTGGTCCATGAGGGTGTTTTCGTCATGCTTTTCTTCTCTATCATATAGTCCCTGATAGTAATTAGACTAGTAATTAGGCTACGGCTTCTGGATGGTCAAACAGTTGGCCATTCAGATCTGTAATGCTAATCTTTCAGTCTAACGTCTGTATCCATAAACAGTTAGCCAGAAGATTTCCTGTCCTATCACCCTTCTCATAGTACATCTGTTTCACCCACCTTATTGATTGGAACACCTTATCTATACTTGTGTCTCCCAATTCTTGTCTCTTATTTATTTATTTGAATTTTAGTTTTTTTCGCGCTGGCCCTTTCCAGGGGGTCTCGGAGAGCCTTAGATGGTTCAAATATTAAAAAGGTGGAGTTGAAAAAACATGTTACAAAATGTTTTCAGGAAAGGATAGGACAATTAGGATACGCAAGTGATAGCAGTGGAGGAAGGCAGGGTTACTTTTGGGAAAACAGGTATATTTTGAGCCTCTTTCTGAAAGTGGTGACGGAGGAGGCATTGCATATGTGGAGAGGTAGGGTGTTCCATGCCATGGTTGCGCAGTGGGTAAATGCTTGTATTTGTGTGCATGTGAGTTTGCAGAGTGGAATGTGTAGAGCAGGGGTCTCCAACCTTTATGTTAGCTAGAGCTACTTGTTGTGGAGTGTCAATAGTGTAGAGGTTCTAGCGGGTGATATCGGGGGTGGGAATGTTCATAAACATCAGAATGTTTACACTTTTTTTGTACTGTTTATATGCCCTTTATAAACAGTGGGGTTAACATTTGCCTTGATGATTATATTAATACGTTCAAAACCCTCTTTATTGCATTCTTTTTTATTGGTAGCTGTCTCATAAAAAGGCTATCACATCTGGACATTCAATGTGAAGGCTAACACTGCATGCTATCCACCAGTGCTCTCTAGTCTGGTGTGTAACTTGATATAGCAACTCGGATGAAGTCAATCAGATGCTCATCGGTCAGGTGGGTTCGAAATTTTGATTTGAGGAAGCTCATAACTGAAAAAGTAGATTTGCAGAGATAGGTGGCACCAAACAGAGAAGTCACCTTTAGTGCAGCTGTGCAAAGGTTACTGTACTCCATGTAATCAACAAGGTTCCAGAAATTGGTGCGAGATTGTCTGTTTTTCAACTGAATGTTACATTGCAGGCTGACAATCTCCTTTTCAATTGCAAAGGTGTTCATGTTAAACGGTATCCAGTGATAATAATGAAAAGATAATAAACATTTTTAACAAATCATTTTAATAAAAAAACGCACATTTTTGAAACATATATATATATATATATATATATAAATGGGGTAAAGAGTTAAAATGGGTGGGGGGGGTTGGAGTTGGTTTATAAACAAAGGGAAATAGGGATTTAAGGGGGACCCCCCAAAAACAAAACAAAAAAACGTCTTGTTTCAGTAAAACATTTTAGTTAAAAGTATTTGAGTTATTTATTGATTCGTTAATATCACAGTGTACCAGGTTAAACAGCTCACCTATTTCTTATGCAAGTTCACAAACATTGACTTCCATGAAGGGTTTTGAGGTGAACATCAGACAGGTTTCTAGCTTTTCAAAATTCCTGAACCGGTCACTGAACTCTCCCTTAAGCACGCTCAGGAGATTGCTGTGATTCTCAATGTTTCAGGGGTCCATCACCAGCTGTATTCTCTGGCAGCACTTGGATTATAGAAGGAAAATGCTGCATTTTCCTTTTCACCACTTGTTCACTGAAAAGGTTAAGTTTGGACTCAAACGTCTTTACTGCGCGTATCATGTCAGTAATGTTTTGACCTTTGCCTTGCAGTTCACAGTTCAGTGTTTAATTTCTCTGTAACATCTGCCAGAAATGCCAGAAATACCATGTCAAGAAACAAGAAATGCTGCATAACTGGCAGATATCTTCATTTCTTGACCACATGAAATCTTTTATTTTGACAAAAGTGAAAGAAATCAACAGAGAATTGTTCCCCTGCTAAGCCATCGGATTTCTGTGTGTAGCAATAGATCACCATGTGCGGCAGATAGTTCTTACAGGAATGTTTTTAACATTCTGTGCTGTTTGGCCTTTGCACTAATTGAGTTAATAATTTTCACAACAGGGCCAATACTTTGACACAAATTACCTGTTGATGGAAGATGCAGTGGTAGTGCAATAATTGAGGGAAATTGGGGTCTGCTTTACAACACGCAACAAAATCAGAATGACACCCGGCCATTGCTGGTGCACCATCAGTTGCTATTGCCACCAACTTGTTCAATGGCATTTTTGTTTTTCCAAAAATAATTCTTGACCTCGTTGTAGATATCAACACCCCTGCTTGTGGAGTTCAGAGGCACCAATGTCAAGAATTCCTCTTAATTGCAAAGTCTTCAAACACCATTCGAAAAAACAGTGCCGGCTGGGCAGTATCACTTGCATCAACTGATTCATCAAATTGAATGGAAACATGTTTGCATGTGATCAGATCTTTTTCTAGCGGCTCCATCACATTGGCTGATAGTGCAGATACCATGCTTGCCATTGTGTTTGAACCTAACTGCATATCTGAAATGGTAGACATAATTTCACGGCAGTTTTTAAAACCTTTTATAACTGACTGAGCCACGAGAGCCATTGCGCCTTTCACAACTGCACCATCTGTAAAAGTACATTTGTTTTTCCTCAAATAATTTGCAACTTTGAAGGATGCTTCTGTGGCAGCATTTGCTTTCTTTGTTGGGTGGTTACAAAATGATTGCTGCATCTGCAGGGCAGCCTTTTGTTCAGCTATATTATGGGATTGCGGAGGGCTTACATTCAGAAAATTATTTTCATAATTTGTATGCATTGTTGCAAAATGCCTTGCGACATTGCTCTTTTTTCCCACTGCAACGTTGACACTGCCGATTAAATACAAACACTTCCCTTTTACGCTTGAGAAAAACAAATGGGTCCCTCACTCTAGATGGAAATGATAAGTCTTTTGCCTTTTGTTGGATGATGCGTCTACTTCTGCATCCAAGATTTCAACAAGTGCAGTTTGTAAGTTTCTTTTGGGACTGCACGTGCAAAGTAATCTGGGGAGGATTGCAATCAATGTGTTATTATTTTAAAAGAATTCAGCACACACAAAGCTGTGCTTTGTCAAAAAATAAAAACCAGTGCCATTTTAGCACATCCCCAAATCCTGCAAATATTAACTTTGTGGTCCGCACCTATGCCAAGTCACAGATTGCAGCCAAGGATAATGAAGGTCAAGTCCTAAAGTCAAAATAATGAATAGAAAAAAAAATTATAGCGGAAGGGGAGAACGTGAATGTTAGCTCTGCTACAATCAGTCCTCTATACTAGAATCTCTGGTGCAATGAATGGCTGGTGAGACTATTTGCCTGTCAAATCAAGTGGCATGGCACTAAGTGAGGGCCAGTGCAACAATAAAGCAATTCTATGTGACAGCATGGGGCCCATGAACAGGCGTATGAGGACATGCCATTTTGCCCCTAAAATCAAAAAATGTGCCTCAATGTAAGGGTATGGAATCCTGAAACATCTCCTCCTCACCACTAGGTATGGTGATTGTCAGCACCGTCTAGCCTCTTGTTATGATTGATAAGAATAATTTACTGTGGGCACAAATCATAAGTTTTGCTGCATGCCGATCTAGTCGACATGGATATAGTACTTTTTTGCAGCATAACAATAACTTTTTTTTTTTTAAAATTTTATTTGCATTTTTAAAGTGCTCACACAGCCCGTGGCCATCGAGGCGCTGTTACAGGAATTTTTTTATCAGTTGCGTAATTATTTTTTTTTTCTTTTCTTTCTTAGTTGTGTATTTATTACGCGCTTAAATACCCAGAGGTTTCTAAGCGCGGACCCGGGCTCAAACCTGTGTTGCTTCATGTCGTCTTGCTTGCAAGGCGAACACGTTGCCACTGAGCTACCATCCTGGGACAACTTTTATTGTCAAACAGCAATACGTGTGTGCAAACACAGTATACCATGTTTAATGTAATGCTTTTTACACATTAGCCACCTTAAATCTGGTGATCAGTCTTTCACATGGACACTGTATGAGCCTGGAACATTTGGGAAATGACCCGGGCCCTGCTCGTTGGAACCCTGCTGTTTATAAATGTGGCTCAAGTGACAAAAAATGAGCAAGTAAAAAACACAAATATTCACAGGGGCTACATTAAGGGGTGCACCTAGGATAACATTTGGGTATCAGAGGGCTAATTCTTCCAATTTTGGGAGAGGCTCCAACTTCAAAGACAATAAGAATAGGGAAACAGCGTCAAAGGACTTACAGGCAGGTCTAAACATAGAACAATTGATCAACAGTCGCCTAACCTGCTGAGCTGTCTTTCCTCTGAATTCTGCTTTTGGAATTTCACCTTCCTCTTACTACTTCTGCGCCTGCCAAACAGCTTTGGCCTGTTCAGCCCTCTCCTTCCAGCCTGCAATTAAGATTTAGTTGGCATATTGATGAAGCGACCTTCAACCTTCTAAGTGAGCAGCACTTGCTAATTTTGCAAGATGCATGCTAACACTTCACTAAATCTCAGCCCAGCAAGGGAGGAGACAGAAACCCTGATACACAGAGTGAATTAAAAGCACAGCACCCAAACCTTTTTTTATTTTCGTTTTTGCTGACAAACATGGACATACCTACCACAATTGCGATCGACCCCACTCAGGACCATGTGTGGAGTTCTCCTTGGAGCCAGCCTCTCCACCCTCCTGTTTAACATCTACATGGCACTGCTCATGAGTACCAGCAGAGAAAGCAACCTCGTGTAATACAACTGCACATTTGACATCCAAATCATTTTCAAGCTAAAAGTAGACAGCAAATCCAAAAGCGACTATGCAGCTGTCTGACACACGTGGATGAATGAACAACACAAAATGACCCACATGTAAAACTATCAACAATAAAGTGTATAGAGACTTTTTTAAAGGGGGTTTTGTGCTCTACAAATCCCAATACCTATATCAATACTAAAATCCCTAATCTGCTGCATCAAGGCCTCAAAACCGATAAGTTATCCCATGGCCAGAACAGATGGTTAGCTGCTCACCTCGACATGGTAAAAGTATTTTAAAACCTGAGATTATAGATTGCCAGCAACGTCACACCGGAGCCACACTCGGAATCCCTTGTTAGAAAATGCATCTTCCACCTCAGCTCGGTTAGGTGCACATTGCCTTTCCTGCCCTTGCCACACAAAATGACGCAGGTCATCCATCGTCTCTATGGTTCTGTCAAGGCTAGATAATATAAACAGCATCACCACCCCATCTACTCCAATCTGCTCACCAGCAACCGATTACAACTGGTACAATTGGAAAAGGAGCAAGGCTTGCTCGCTGGAGCCCCACCATTTCTAAATGGGCCCAGGACCAAGTAGAGATTTTAAGTATGATAGCTACATTTCTCTGTTTAGTCCTGCGCTCAGTTTGAGTCACAACTGCCACATTTAGAAATGGCGGAGCTCCAGCGAGCAAGCTCTGCTCATTTCCCAAGTGTGCCAGGATGAAACGGTGTCCACATGACAGTCTTTTACAGGGACACCGTTCAGCCTGGCACACTTAAGAATTGACCATGGCTTGTCGGAGCCCCATCGTTTATAATGTGGCTCCTGTGATTGAAAACGAGCCCCGGACGAAACAGACATATTTTGTTACCATACTTAATGTCTCTGTTTCCTTCTGCGCTCATTTTCAACGTTTGCTGCAGCAATCCACCTCTCCTGACCCTCCCAAAAATGTACTTTCTGTATCTGGATGCTTCCGCCTCCTCTTCTGATGCCCTCAATGCTCCAGGTGCGAAGTTCTCTCATCGCAGCTCCAAATGGACGGGCCACCAACATGGACTTTTTAAAGGAAAAGCCCAGGCTAATACAGTGCACACACAATGGCAAACTCTATGGCCAAGGGGGACACAGCTGTTAGCAAGGAACGTGCTGTGGCCAATCACAGCATTACTTCTTTGTGGTATTGAGATATGCTGCACTTTGATTGGTCAGAGCACGTTCTTGATTCAGACAGTATTTTCTTCTGTCCGTTCAGCCCATGAAAAGGCTCAAGCCAGCCACAGGTTGCCTGCTCTGTGGAACCTTAAGGCATCCTCACTTCTTTTTCCCCAGCATCCTCTGCTCAGGTGGCCTGTGAAAGGCCATCGCTTTTGGATCCCGACCCTGGGGGTGGAAATGCGAGGGAGGATTACCTGAGTGGGGGGAACTTGTGGAATGGGGAGAAGGCGTCCTTGGGTGACACATGGTACCTCCTTTCCCTTTTCACAATGAACCCTCTGTCCCAATATCTTTGATAGGTTACTGTCAACCTCATCCCTTGTCATCCTGTCAAAATGAACTTCAGAGATGCCGTGGTTATTCAAAGAAGGTGAAGAGATCAAGTGAGAGAAATCATCCCCATTTGGGTGCGACATGGTATTCCCCTTTCCCTTATCAAAGTACATCCAACATTCCCCCTGCCTTTGTAGGCTATTATCAGCCCTTGAATCTTTATTCCGACCAAAATGTCCCACAGTCCTTTTATCATAAGACTAAGACGAGGAGTAAACAACTAAGAGTTACACACACTCCCCTGCATTCACACCACTTTTGTACTGAGACGAGGAAGAGGGCTCTTGAGGAGTTTGACTACTATAGTCAGGCATGACCCGCTAATCAGCTTCACCAAAGTCAGGCAATCAATGTGGAAGACTTGCGCCTGCAGCCTGTTAACATGAATCAGGTGCACAAGAGTGAGAGGGAGGGACGGCATAGTGAGAAGGAGCTGGTGAAGGATGCAGCGTATGGAGGAATTGGCTGGACGGCCGAAACTCCTATCATTCCCCTCCACAACTGAATCTGTGGGGCACCGCAGCCTCCAAGGTGCTGCCGGCCGCACAGAGAGCAAGATAGGCTCTTGACAGCTCCTGCCATGGAAGAGTGGGGCTGTGAAATGCCCAAGATAGCGAGCACTGCTCGCTGGGAAGCCCGCAGGAAAGCGGAGCAAAGAAGAGGAAACAGAGAAGCCTGGGAGAGCGAAGGTTTACCTGTGAGTTCAGAAAAGGGAACATTCATACCGGGGTGCAGCAGGGCTGGGAAACTGACATACCTGAATGCCGAACAAATTGAATCTTGTTACGCATGCAACGGAAGGGTAAATTAATTTACTCTGAATAACGAACAAGCTACCAAGTAGAAGGGCCTCATTATAAGTCAGGCGGTAAGGGGTTAACGGCACCAGTAAAGGTGACGGCGCTGTCAACCCCGTACTGCCTGATTACGAGGTCCCATCGCGGGACCCGCTCTGCACGTCTGGTTTTACCAGACGTACAGAGCGAGTCCCGCGAGGGGAAGAGGGAGCAAACAACGGGCCGCTCGTAATCGGCCCGTTGTTTGCTCCCTCTCCGATTCCCATTCAACCCTATGGGGGCTGAAATGGGAATGGGGAAGGTCCAGGCCCGGGTTCCTGAAGGGAGGAATTACTGGGCCCTCCAAACTCGGAATGGCCCGGTAATTCCCCATTCTGGGAACCCGGACCCGATTTTGGCGGCAGCCATGCCGCCAATAGCGGCATGGCTACCGCCAAAATCGTAATGACAGCCGAAGTCTTTTTGAAGAGTGCAACGATCACTATAGAATACCATACTAATTAAAGGATAAATTGAGTATGTTTTGAAAACGGCAACAAAACAAGTGCTTAATCATTATGAACATTTATGAATGTAGTGGAAGTAAGATGAAGTGAAAGCTAGGTGATGAGAAAGGCTAAAGTGGGATCTGGTCATTTTTTTCGAATGCAATTATCTCGAAAACATTTCATCGACATTTTTTTTTTCAAATGTATTATTTTTTTATTTTATACTTTTTTGGGGTTTTGTAAGTTAAAAAAGTGTTAAAAAAACCAAGGTTTTGGGGGGAACCCCCGATTAAAAAAAATAAAATAAAAAAATAAACATTCAAAAAAAAAATTTCAACAAAATGTTTTGGAGATAATGGCATTCAAAAAAATGTAATTTGAAAAAATCACTGTAAACCGGCTAAAGTACCAAAGAGGGATTTGTGTGAGGTACAAGTGTTGGTCAAGCCAAAAAGACTGCCAAGCAACGTGGTGAGAAGGGTTAAAGTACCACAGAGTGTGAATTGTATGAGATACAACTGTGGCAAAGCCAAAAAGACTATCAAGAAGAATGGGAAATAAGTATTGAACCAAGATACAAGAGTCCACAGGGCTACAGGTTAAGAGAGGAAAAACCTGTGTTGTGCAGAATCTGAAGAATACAGAAGGACTGCAAAGTGCACAGGGTTACCGATTGCGTGACCTGTGATGGGTGGACTGTGTGGTCTGATAACTGCACCCAGACTGAGTAACCCTTATTTGAAAAGAGCCAAGGAAAGCAATGCTATCGGTTAAATGACCTGCAATGGGTGGACCGTGTGGTCCGACAACTGCGCCTAGACCGAGTGGGCCCCTGAGAATGAACAAGAAGTTGAACTGATACTATTTTGAGAGCCAGTGGATTTGAAGTGCCTTTTGGGTTTTTGCCAGTGAAAAGAGTCAGTGTCTTGGGAAAGGAAACACCAAGGCCTTTTGAGGAACTGTGTTGAGCCTTGGGGAAGGGAAACCCTGAGGCCTTTTGAGGAATTGTTTAACTGTGTTGAACGCTTGTGCAAGGAAAACCCGAGGCCTTTTGACTAACTGTTGAACTTTGTTGAAAGATTGGGGCAGGGAACCCTGAGGTTTTTTTGGAACTATTTTGAACTTGAGACAAGGGGAAACTGAGAGAAAGCCAAAGAGCTAGAAGAAGCTCCGAACTTTACTTTTGCGCACTATATATTTGGCTACTGACACCCATACACATTGTATAGATTTAGTTGTGAGGGCAAGTATAGGTTTTGGACACAGACTTTCCATTTGAACTTACAGACACTTAGGTAGGGAAATCCCACTTTAGCATAGGGCAAGTTAGATCTTACTCCATCCTGACATTTAAAATAAATAAAGCTTTTTTTAGAAAGTTGAATCTGTTGTCTGTGTCTTACTTCATGATGCCTTCACACCACGATTGACCGTTTGGAGACCACTGTTGTAGAAGGTGTCGGCTGGCTTGTCTGGCGTTTGTGTGGGAGATGGGTTTGATTTTGTTATTGAGGTAAAATGGAGTTTTGAGGTGGATGGCTGTTATGTCCTGTGTCAGTGTGTTTTGGTATGTGAAGGGAAGGAGATGTGTTATGTCTTGTCTTGAAAGTGTGCAGGGATTGAATGTTGTCAGGGACTGAATTAGGTCACATGTGGAATGTTAGGGATGAGTTGGAATGTTGGTCTGTGTGTGTGTGTTCCACCCATTGCAATTGAAACAAAGTAGTCTTGGTGGTGGGAGCCAGTGGGCTCCCTCTCTGCTCCTGTCCTAGTTCCTACTTATGAACTGTAATCTGAAGTAACTTAATAAAGGAACTTGTATATGTTACTCCTGCTGCCTCATGAAGTTTCACTCTCAACAATGGCTCTGAATGCAATGCAGAGTCTTTTGAAGGAAATTCTCTGGAGTATGGGCACCCAGTGGAACTGAGCAAGAGCGGGGGTGGAGGACGTGTCTGGCTGCTGCATTTTGTATGGCTTTCAGTGGGCTAAGGGTGTTGTTGTAGTCCAGCGTAGAGAGCATATCCATAGTCCAGCTTGGCGAGAACTAGTGCTTGGACTACGGTGCAGAAGTAATCAGGAAGAAGGATATGTCTGAATTTGCGTTGCAGGAGTAGTTGTAGATTGCACGGTTTGGTGACAGCAGCTAAGTGGTGTGTGAAGGAAAGGTGGGGGTCGATGGTGAAGCCAAGGGATTTAACAGGTGTGGAGAGGGATATGTGTGGGTTGTCAATAGAGAGCTCTGTGATCCAAGGGGTGAGGTTGGGTTTGTGACTTGGGGGGCAGATGAGGCGTTATTCTGTTTTGGAAAGGTTGAGTTACTTTAAAACACTTTTTAGTTGGTTTTTATAACAGGAAATAATTGATAACCAATGACCGCTACACATAAGTTTGGGACTTGCACCATCTGAGCAAACATTGTACATCACACACATTGTTAGAGGGTGAATCATCAAACAAAGTATTACCTTCTCACGGTCCCATAGTATAAAGAACAAAGCCAGGTGAGTGAAATGCCATATGTCTGGCAAACTATCGAGGTCATGCAACTCTCACCCATTTGTCCCAGATCATACCATTCTTATAAAGGCCCCCCTGAATCTATATATCCGTTCTTCCATTGCCATAAAATTATCCATGCCCAACACCCATTTAGACAACCTTCCCGCACTCTCCATAGCATGGCAATATTCCTTTTTGCTACAATCAGAGTGTTAGAGTTGAAAAACTTTCATATTGTGAATATTCTGTCTCGATCCATACTCCAAATAGAGTAGATTTTGGATCAACGTGAATCGGCTCTGAAACCAGTGGGGAAAATCTACATGGGACCCTGAGCCATAAGCTTTGGATTTTTGGACATTCCCATATTGTGTGGTACAACGTCCCCACTGCGGTATGACATTGTAAACAGTTGGGGCCCTTCACCCGGTTCCATTTACACAGATGTTCCCTGGTATAATACGTTCTATATAATAGTTTCAGTTGGACAGGCCTAAAGCGGGCTGGGATAGCTGCTTCCCTCAGGGCCATTACGGCCTCTTAACAGTCTTCTGCCTCCAATGGTCCCACTTCCGTTGGAGATTCTCCAACAAGCACGCCGTGAAACTACTGAGTACCAGATACAAGGTCGAAATTGCTTTCCTAGTAATGAGATCTGTATGTGTATTAGCTTCTATCAAAGACTGTTCCGGGCAGTCGTAGTTCCCCAGGAACTGTGCCCACATGGCATGCCGGAATCAGATATATCAAGCAAAATGTCAATCTCCTCATTTTATTTTGCTCAACCGTTTGACTTGTTCCCTCCTAACGTTCTTTAAACAATATTCCATATTAAACTTACACTGTACCCTCATAGATCACCTTTCCACCTTCCACAAAGACAGCGAATCTGAGGATTTAGAGCCATGTAGAGCCCCTGCTAATCCCCTCTGTGGCATTTGTGCCCCCAAGTGTTCTGCTGCTTACAAGCTAAGTATTGGAGATGCACATTCCTAATCAAATATAAAGACCGTATATTCATATTTCTATTTCCATTTATACAGTGCAATGGACACCACAAGTAGCTTCTTAGTGCTAGCCTAGTCAACAACACGTAGACATGGGGCAGTGTTAGATTGAAAAGTCGAGGAGCTTGCACCAAAAAGAAAGAAGATAGGGATCATTAAAATGAGAAAACGGTTTATTTCAAAGCGATGGTGCAGTTGAGGAAAATACACGTCCACTTTTGCGTGGTTGATGTAAATGGGGAACAACAGACGAGCCTGGCTGAGAGAACATAAAGTGCGGGGGGGTGTAAGCTTTATGGTTGGCCATAAGAAAACAGTGCCCTGAGTGAGAAAGGGGGCAATAAACAGTGATGAGTGTTTTAAAAATAGTTCTCTCTTTGGAGCCAATCAAGCTTCGTGAGTCAGGGGGTGGCATGTGTAGAATGGTGGATAGCGGAAAACAAGATGGGCAGCAGAGTTTTGGATCACTTGAAGACGGAAGACATTACAAGTAGGGGTTCGATGTAGAGGGCCCTGGCATAGTCAAGATATGATTGAATCAGGGACATGGTTGCAGAGATGTGGATGGGAAGAGAAATAAAGGGGACAAGCTAATAGAGAAAGCAAAAGAAATAGTGGCATGAAAACTCTACAAAACCACAAAGTTTTTTACTGATTATTGGGCCCACAAACATGACTGTCAAATGCCACCCACCCTCTCCTGGAGTCAATGGGTAGATCAACTCAATTGCCTAAACCCCATTCATATTTTGGAACACTATTGGGGAAAACACACCCCTTCTAATGAATCCTACAAAATAAAAAATAACCTTTACCCCTTCAAACGCCCCACCCCACTCAAATTAACACCCTAATCTACATTAATGCAGTGATATCATATGGGGGAGACACCCCTCAAGCACGATCAAACCCTGCTACCAGCTCCCACAATTCTCTTTTGAAAAAGCAATATTCCAATATTTTTGAACGACCTAAAGCCCAAACCATTTTACAATTATAAAAATGTACATTTTAAAATATTCTGAAAAAATAAACTTGTTTTGATCTTTTATGTTAAGCAAATCCTGGGCACAGGGACAGCGTAAACATAATCAATCATCTGTGCAACCAAACCCAAGAGGAGGTGGTCATTAAGCAACCGTCACAGACATTTAATATTCAGTTTTATTGATTCAGAACACTTTGTATCACACAAGTTAAAACCACAACTTAAGTTTTTATGAAATGCAGTAATGTTTGCTCAATATTCCGTTTCACATATACCGATCCCAGGATTCGTGATTAGGCACTTTAGGAACATAGACTGCGGACAAGGAGTAGGAGACAGAACATATGTAATGTAGACATTTTAAGTGCTGGGACAGTACCTACACAGTTACATTTAATATATATACATTTCTATGTGATGTTACAAGAAATGTTGTCTGGGCAGTCAGTTGGGAAGGAATAATTGAGGGGATTGGAGATGCTCCTTCATAAGCTAGCATCGTGAGCGTGGTCTTGAATAGTTCCATTGATGGCATGGCTTTGATGATTGAGGCGATAGCATTCCAGTGGAGGGCAAAGGAGTGAGGAGCAAAGTGAGAGGAGATGCAAGGGAGGGTACGGGACAGATAGGTTGTTGAGAGATAATGACTGGTGAGAGAGACTATAGAGGGATCCAGTCTGCAAAGTAATGGAGGTAATGGAGGTGGGGCAAGACCATGGAATGATTTAATGTCGAAGAGTAGAAGCATGAGCGAGCAATTCTGCATAGAGAACCATCCACCATAGTGATGGTACACTAAGAAAAGAAAGGACCTGGGTAGGTTGTAAAGGGTGCATGAGTTTTGAACTTCGTTTAGGGAAGTGCAAGAATAAGGAGTAGGCCCAAGAAGTATTTTAGTCGATGAAGCTTCAGGATACGGATCTGAGATTTTGCTGAGTGGCGCGTGAAGTGCAGGGGCAAATCGTCCTAATGTTAAGAAGCGTTGATCCAGCCTGCAGTGGCAATTTCTTTGATGGACTGATACATTTTAAGGTTGCAATAGAAGTGGGCCCCAAGGTTAACGAGCCATGTGTGATGTAGTGAGGAGTTCAGAAGGGTCGGAGATGGGAGAGTGGGGTTAGAACTGGAGGCTGGGAGAAAGATGACTTGTGACTTGGAGGAGTTTAACATCAGGCAGTTGCAAACACACTAGTGATGGGTGGTGGTGCAGAAGCTAGTGATGCGATCCAAGGACGAATGAAAGGTGAAAGGAGAATAGCATCTGTGTATTGTCAGCAGAGTGTAGCAGTGTAAGCGTGGTGTGAAATGAGTTAGCCCAGGAGGTGTAGAGTGTGAAGAGGAGTGGGCCCAGATCCCATGCTTGCAGTATGTCCACAGGAAAGGGGTTGAGGAGGAGGTTTTAGAGTTCCAAGGGATAGTCACGTGCAGTGTCCGTTGACATGGAAAGGCTGTGGCCTGATGTGCAAGGCCACCGTCATTTCCCCAGGGCCCAACCTGTCACGTTACATGAAAAAGAGGAATGAACTGTTGCCTTTCACGGGTTATTGGACTACTTCCCACAGTGACCTGGTAATGAAACATTTAAAAGGGTAGGACACCACCTCATATGAAACAACAAGAGGGAAATAAAACCACCAGAAAACCATGCAGTTCAGTTTTACTAATTCAATAAAATACGAGTTCGCCTATTGCTGTGCCTTCCATGCATGGGAATGGAGCCCCGTTATAGGATTAAACACACATCTTGAAAGGCAAAACTTCTGTTCTGTGACTGCAGAGCGGTTGATGTTCATTCCACAATGTTCCTGGTCCCACACGAGCCGCGCATTCATATTAAAATGTATTTCCCACATGGAGACATAGCAGTGGGAGCCTCTGCTGCTGAACCAAAGGCAAATAAACTACATACATAACTAAAAATTCCCAACTCAGACCCACCTAGGACGGTCTGCTCAGGCATCAGTTGAAAATGATTTTAACATCTTTATTTTCTGATTTACAAATGCTATGCACAATGTGTATACTGCCAGCATCTGTCAAAGAAGGACTACAAGTAGGAGATAATCACATATGCCCGTCTGGGCCGTGTTTCAATCTGAAAATAGTACAGACATATTATAGTTTGCAGAAATCTCATGTTGTGCTATGTCAGGTGTGATGCGAAACTAAATGCCAGAATTGGTTTATAACACCAGATTGCATTCTGGTACATGTTGTCCTGAATCATTATATGTAAACAAATGCAAAATAGCATGCAGTACAAGAACGGTGATTTATCAAATTTGATTTGAGAGTTTTGATTCAGCATATTTTTAAGAAACAGGAGTGTGCATGAAGTAGAGATGGTAAGTGAGAAAAGTGCATAATGTTTTTCTGCATTAATACCTGTAGCACTCTTTAGAAGTTCCAAATTAAACATTTAATGTACAGGCATGCTACTGTTGTTCGGCAGAAGAGGCAACATGGATATGCTGAATTGCTGGCCAGGCTGAATTTCATTTTTATGCAGTCTTTAACATGAATACCATTTTATTATTTTTTTATTTAATAGTAAAATATATCAGGTAGGCCGGTAGTGACCACCAATAAAAACTATCAGGTAGGCTGGTAGTGACCAACAGTACTGAAGAGGGAGACCCAAACGTGCCCCTCATTACACCCTTCCCACTCTCAGCCAGGCGACAGAGAAACAAGAGGTGTACATCGCTCCTGGGCCCTTCCTCCCCATCATTGATGTATCGCAGGTGTGAGAAGCACTACTCACTCAGACAACGATTCAGACCATACCTGGATGACAGTATTGAAGAGATACAGCTGTCATCATTTGAACAAGTCGACTGACTGCAACATCGAAGAACGCCAATGACGTCACAACTGACATCATGACCTAAATAAATTAGACATGAAGCACATAGGGATCCCTGCACAAAGTTACACAGACATTTCGTTTTTTTCTGATAGATACAAAGCAAATGCTTATGACTCACATAGTTAGAGGACTGACACACATACCCCTTTTGCTACGCCGAAACCTCAAGACGAATAAGAATACATATGAATGACTTGCTGGCGCTTAACCACAACTAACATGAACAGCCATGCAAATAAATATGGAAGCCATAGGTACATTGGAGTGAATGAGAAAAGCAAGAGGAACTTCAGAATACAGGGAATTACTGACAGGTTGTTCATGCAAACCAGGCTTCCAGTGCAGACACTGTGCACAGCCTCCCCAAGAACAAGTGGTAAAGGAAAGTTTCAAGTTAAAAGGAGATATAGGGCACTTGCGAGAAATCCAAGCCGAAAACCCTCACAATTGCAAGCAAGAGAGCAACCATTTCGTGGTCCCTACACACGTGACCTGAATCTACGAGACAGAGCATATTCATTTGAGGCAGATGGATAAGGTCATTCCCATCAAAACAAAAGTAGAAGGATACAACAGTTATACAGGTTCATATCCGAATGCTCTGTCTCAAGGCCTAGGAGATCGCAGATGGTAACTCATTGGGAACAGGCAGCACCTTTGGGGTCATTCCCACTACCTTAAATAGTTGCACTTGGCCTGGTAACTGTCCAAAGCTCCAAGGCTGAGAAGACCCTTTCTATCTAATACCTAACCACCTTCCACGCTAAGCATACACTATGCTGCACCGGACAATCACCTTTACACGAACCTGTAACTTTGTATTTGTGACACATAGAAGTGGTCTCAGGAGGAGCCACCAGATACGGCTTACCCAATGACCATACTAATCCCTTATCGAATGCATATATAGTTCGCCTCCCAAACAAAACCCTTCAGCTGTTAGGTTTTTGGGATATAACTTTCTTCTTGTGACGTCACCAATTAACAAAATGGAACGATAAGCGCCTGGAGAACGAGAGCACTTGGAGAATTCGGGGTTGTTCATTTTGCGACCCCTGTCATTTGAATTTTTAATAAAGACAGTGGGCCTCATTACACGGTAGGCGGTGAGCCATGGCGGAAAGGGGATTTACCGCCCCATTCCAAGGTTGGAGGGGCGGTAAATCCCCCTTCCGCCATTGCCCTTCCCCATTCCCATTTCTGCCCCATAGGGCTCTATGGGAATGGGGAAGGCGCTAATTACGGCACCGCAATTTTGCGGTGCCGTAATTAGCTCCGAGGTCCCTTAGCGTGTTGGTTTTTAACGCCTGCAAAAAGCAGGCGTTAAAGCACTAACCCGCTAAGGGACCTCATAGTAAGGCGGTAGGGATTTACCAGTACCGGTATTTTACTGGTACCGGTAAATCCCTACCGCCATCCGTGTAATGAGGCCCAGTGTACTTTGTCCTATGGCTGGGTCTTCCGTTCTTGGGGCAGGGGATTTCCAGGTCCAAGTTCCTCATGCATGTAAACAGGGAGACTGATAATAGTTCTCTTGTCATTCTATTACAAGTGGTAACAGAGGACAGTGGCTAGACCTTTCGGCATCAAAACCGTCTTTTTCCCGCCACATTCCCGAAGTGTTGTGTCGCGACCCACGAGTACCAGATTAAAAGCCACGCTTGCATACTGAGAAGGTCGTCAGGAGCTGCTTTGGAGAAATTCCTGCCCGCTCCCTGTGGGATGCCAAGCAGACCGGACAGCAGAGTGGCAGATTGTGGGAGAGGCAGTGCCCGAGGGGCTTCCGTGGATCCACAGATTGTAAGTATAGACTCAGCCATATTATAAAAATTGTGGAGAGGAAATGTTGTTTGTCGTTTGTTTTTGTGTTCTTGTGAAGGATCCGTGTTCCAGGCACGTTAGCTAGGTTGCGGGTGACAAAAGAAAAAAGACAATAAAAAGTATATCTGTTGCTAGGCAGTCAACTTAGTTTATGGATGAAAAGAAAAAAGACAATAAAAAGTATAACTGCTCCCTAGGCGCTAACTTAGTTTGCGGATGAAAAATAAGAAAAAGTCAATAAAAAGCATACCTGTTTTCTAGGCAGTTAAGCTTGGCTTACGGATGATTTATGTATGGATCCCTGTGTCTAAGCGCTAGCGTAGCTCGCTTAGGTCACGGAAGGTGGTTTCTTAGTTTATCTCATTGAGATGTATTCCTATATGCGGCGGTATAGAAAAAGGACCACATGATTTTGGTATTCCCTGTGATTTGAGAGACAGGAAGACAGCCGTGTGTTATGTCATTTGTGTTGTTGTGTCTTGTCGTAATAACTGGGAGTGTATATGAAGTTTTAGGGTTTTTCTTTTGAGCTTGTAACGTCACACATAAGGTTGTTGAATAGGATTTGGAGTGAAAGCCTGCAGTAAGGGGACAGATGGGATGGTGAGAGAAAGCAGAAAAGGAGAGATAGATGGGAAGTGTTGAAAAACAGAAGACAATGGGCCTCATTACGAGTCCGGCTGTAACCGTGCCGTAAATTCCAGCAGGTTACCGCCAGACTCGTAATACCATTCCGCCTCTGTGATTGCCGGAATAACCGGGGCATTCCAACCCCGGTGAGCCGGTAATTACGGAGGCAGAAAACGGTAAATCCCCATTCCCATGGAGTTCCATAGGACTCCATGGGGATGGGGACCATGGAAACACTGGCTCCGTCTATGACAGATCCGGTGTTTCCATGTCCGCCTGCAGCCAGGTGGTGTTAAAAGGTCAGACCTGGCGGGAGTGACACCTCCCGCCTGCAGGACTCTTAATCAGCCGGTCTGGAAAGAACAGTAGCGGCAGATTTACCACCGCCGTTCTTTCTGGACTGGCAGGGTCGTAATGAGGCCCAATGGGTTGTAACTTGATGAAATTATGCTTATATTATTGAGGAGTGTTATGCCATTTGGGATCGGCTCAAGGAGTGGTTTGGCCTCTAAGGGCAGAGAATACAGTGTGGGCGGTGTGGCCGGAGCATGCTCTTATTGATGGTGGTGAGCTATTAAGGATGGTGAGGTGTTGGAGAATTTAACTGAAAATTGACGATAACTGTGAAATATACAAATTGACGAGGCAGTGAAACGTGTCAGGAATCCCAATTTGTGGTCAAGTAAGTATCGGGAGTCAGAAAGTGACGTGCCGCCATGAAGGATAGACACCGTCAACATTTGTGAAAGTCCCTTCTGCAAGACAAAATACGCAAGTATAGCGTGGAATGGACATGTGATACAGAGGGTAAAATGCCAAAGCCATGGCAGAGAGAGGGCAGTCTTTCCAAATATGTGCTGCAACACATGACCACATATCTACAGGCCGCATACAAAGGGAAGAAATTGAGCAACAGATTAGCGATATTGGAGCTTTGTTTCAGGATGGGGAAGAGGACCCACCCAAGAAAGAGTTGATGCTGAGCCAATGCAATGTAGGGGGGTGGGGCAAATCACCCACAACTCCTCCTTCCCCTCCTCAAACCACAGATCCCACAACAGAACGCCAGTGATTTTATCCCTTGAAGGAATTAAAAGCAGCGACAAGATATACCAACCCCGTTTATGCACCACCTGCATCTAGCAGCGAGGACACGCTTAGCGGAAGAGAATAGAGGCTATAAATGACTAACGCAAGGAGCGCAGCGACCTGCAGATGAAGCTGAGGGGAGACAACAAAGGGATATTGGGACACAGTGAGGATAACAAAGTGACAGTCCCTGCAAATGAGTGGGTAGTGTGAGAAACCTGAGGGTATTCTTCCGGGCATTCCTCAAGAATCCCTTATTCAGGTGGCCAGGGAAGGGCTGGTGCTCTGAGATCCCAACCCTGGGGCAGACGAGCGAGGGAGGATCACCTGGGTAGGGGAGCCCGGGGTTATGCTGGAGGAATACCCCAAGAGAGGCGTGGTATTCTACCAGGGACGAAGTCCCTGAAGCTTTTTTTGGTTATTCTGCATCTACCTCTCTTCCATCCAAAGAAGCTCCCTCAATAAAATCCTGCCATCCCGGCAACTCTGGTAGACCAACTAAGAACCCCATTACCCTCAGAAACCACAACTTCCAGAATCATTGTTTTCCTGTTTTCCACCCGAATCCTCCCAACCATTCTTGTCCATGTCCCGAACACCCAATCTAGCTTGACAAAACCCTACCAATCCCGTCCCTATGGTTGTAATTTTCCGAACTCTCAAACGGCATTCACAAAATACTACCATTCCCACAATTCCCCCTGTTCCTTTCACAATAATAATCACGGTCAGTCCTGTATGTTTCACAAACCCTATCCATCCCATCCTTCTGCTTCCGAGTTAACCAACCAACCCCAGTCTTCTAATACCTTCTTCCCATTTTACCATGTATGATGCTCAAATACTCTAACCGCCCCCTTTTCTGACACAAACCCTCTCACACACCATGGAAGACAATGGACTAATTCCAAACCTGTCTACCTGACATGTCCCAAACCAAGGGCCAGACAGGGACAAGCAATTGACCAGAATCACACACACCTCTGCCCTTTCCTTTCCCCACAGGTATAAAAGGTGGCGCACGAGAGCACAGGACAAGCAAGGCAGACCGCACGACGTGAGCGCTAACTCAGTACAGCAGTTCAACAGGAAGCGAAAGACGGCGCATACCGAGAGGGTGACAAGGAGAGAAGCGACCTTGCCCTTTCAGACCAAGGCCTGTGAAACCTCTGCAGATGGAAACATAAGACTGAGAACAATAGCCCGCGTGTATTGCAGCAGATGTCAACACTACACCAGACCCTCATCTGCTGATTACCAAGCCAGGGAGAGATGCTTGTCTCGAACCACCGTTCTTTCCACTTGTCTCGGATGTACCAACCTTGACTCCAAAGAGAAGGAAAGCAAGGCGGTTCATCACAGCTGGTGAGTCGAGGTGAGAGTCCATAAGAAACCGAACTGTGTTGAACGAAAAGTAGCAAGTGGCTAATTTGAACTTTGAAAAGTTTAAAGGAACTATTGAGAAAAAAGGGGGAAAACCAGCAACAGAGGCGTCCGGCACCACGTGAGTGCTTACACAGGAAACTCTAGGCGATTACCCAATGGTAGAGACTACCATAACCAGAAGGCCTAGGGATGAGGTGAAGAGAGGTCAAAATGATCATACAGGGGTCTTGTCAAATCCTCTGTACCATCGAAAGTCTTTGACCGACAGATGACTGTGAAGCTAAGGGAAATTAATCGTGCATGGAGAAATCAGTGTCTGAACAGGTGTTGTGAAGGTTTGCAAGAGTGATCCCGGCAGAGGGATGCTAACAAAAATGCTTGGTGAATCTAGCGCATGAACTGTGTGTCGTAAAGGTTGGCAAGAGTGAACCCGGCAGAGGGATGGCAAGAAAAAGGGGCGAGGCCTGAAGTCCCTATGAAAAGTGTGATGAATGAAGTGAACAGGATCAAGGGATGTCCACAGTGAACTGTCTGTAAAAGTTGGCGAGAGTGAACCCAGCAGAGGGAAGCCAGCAATCAGAGGTGAAGCCTGAAGAACTGTTTAAAAAGACATTAAGACTCATGAAAGTAAGAAGAATTGGAAGACCAGGGGAAGCGAGTTGTCCTCCTTGTCCTCCTTGTCAAATGGGTCTGAGCCCAGTCGAGGGAGATCCAGGGGTAAAAAGTCCATACAGGAAAGGAACTCTTTTTTTGTTTGTTGTTGAATACATCAGGCCCTCGAAGGTAAGAGACTTTTTATTGAAAAGGGACTTAACCATCGAAGAACCTGATAGCTGGAACGGAACTGTCGGCTCGTGCCGGGAAAGCTTGAGCATGTGCTGTGCTCCAAGGTCCCACCTTGTCCCGTGCTGAAAACATGGGGAAATGAGACCCTTGGCAATCACATCCTGACTTATTATTTGTGAACACTTCTTTCTTTATTGTAAACCCTATCCCACACTCTATCTGTAATTAGTTGTAAAGATTTGGGGAAGTTTTTTTTAGTATAGGCCTTTTTTACTTTGACAAGACGCCACAAGGACTGCCTTATTTTTCAGTTGATGGTCAAAGCTTGCTCCCATCTTAGATTTAGGTTTAGGTTAGGCATTTTTCCACAGTGCATTCACAGTTTAATAAACACCCTTGAACTGTGATCACGTGTATCTGTCTTTACTGTTGCCACCATGAGTTCCTTACAGTAGGGGGACAGCTATTGCTCACATTGGATGGAAGGGCTGCAGACGAGCATAGAATTATGTGAGAGGAAGCTCCGAAACGTAAGGGGATGGAACAAGAGGAGAGAGAATGGGCAGAGATAATGGAAGAAGTAAAAACAAGAGAGAGGCAAGAAAAAGAGGAACAAGAGTGGCTGAAAAGGGTAAGGGAAAAGGAAAAGGCAGAAGAAAAGGAAAGAGAGGAAAGAGAGAGGAAAAGGCAGAAGGAGCTAGAGGAAAAAGAGATGAGGAAAGCAGAGGAAGAAAAAGAGAAGCAATTGCAAGTAAAGAGGAAGTCGGAAATTGAAAGACTTGCTAAAGAGCATCGAGGCTGAGAGGAAGAAGAGAGGGATAGGAGACAGGAACGGGAAATGGATAGAAGTCAAGAAAGACACCTCAGGGAGGTAGCAGACTCTGTGAAGGGACCGGCATGTCTAAATGATGATGAGGAAGAGGGAACACAAAGAAGAATAGGGATACTATACAAGAGCAGGAGTGATAGCACCTATGCTGTGAAGACAAGCAGGAGTATAGCAGGGTCTCCATTCAGGGGGGGAAGCAATTAATTGGACAAGGTGACGGGGAAACGACAGGGCAAACACACGTTAAGGAGACTTGATTTTGAAGATGAAGGAGAAGAGGGTATTGATGACAGTATCAGGACCATGGGGTCAAATGAGGACCTAGGGGAAATTGATGATGACAAAGGGAGGAGGCCTTGCCGCCCCTTGTGAGAAATAAACCCGGAAAGAGAGATATTCTGGAGCAGAGAGAAAGACACTGAGAAAAATTAGGGCAAACCCGAAGGATGCTTTGAGCTTCCCAAGGATAGGTCGCATAGCGCAGACGAATTTACTCCATATACACAGAGGCTCAGAGCCCTACCGAGCGAGTATGACAAGAGCATTCACGGCTAGCAAAGACATAGGCAGACATGACAGGGGAATACAATTGGAAGTTTCCATTGCTAGAAAAGGGTGGCAGATGACCACAATATATACCATGACAACAAATGGATGAGGACAATCTGATATGATATTATATGATATGATAGGTTATTTATAACGAGCTTAATACCCAGAGGTTTCTAAGCGCGGACCCGGGGATCGAACCTGTGTTGCTCTGTGTTGTTTAGCTTCCAAGGCGGGCATGTTGCCGCTGAGATATCCTCCCGAGACGTGCAAGTTTCCCTCGTTTACTGCAGGAGTGTCAAAATGAATATATGAGTTATAGAGGTTGACGACAGGGACGACAGTGGCAGTGGGCGACTTGAAGAGCTTGCTCTCAGCCATTCTTGGGAGGTAGAGGACAATGTTTGGAAATGGGCAGGGTATCCTGGAGTGACGGCACAGAACACAGTGCATGACCGCGCACCATTCAATAACTGCAGAGCAGCCATATGGCAAGCTCTAACAGTGCAGTACCCAGAGACATCTGACATAAGCGCGATTATGGCATACAAAATGCGTGAGGCTGAAGACCAAATTCAATTTGTTCAGGAGATACAAGAACATTGGTGTCTCGAGACAAGAGAGCAATGGGATAAAACAGTGAGGGCACACATTAGGCCAAAGGCTACCAGGGCAGGTACAGAAGCAACTGAAGAAATGAGTGGGGATGAAAGTGAAGCCATGGTCAGAAATTCAGCTGACTATAGTATATTATTGCTGACGAATGCAGGAGAATGTGAGAAAAAAGCCTGAGGAGCGGAAGCAGGAAGAAGTGAAATTAGTGCAGAAAAGGGTATCAAAGTATACAATGGAAGGGGCAATGTTCACAAGAGGATAGGGATTAGTTACTCAGAATGCACAAAATCAACAACAGGTGGCAGGAGGAAGTTTTGCAGGGAGAGGTGATGCCAATTATTGGCCACGCGGAAGGGAAGGAGTGCCCCAGGGAAGAGGATTCAGACACCCAATGCAGCAGGGTGGAGACGGGTTTAGCGGAGAACAACAGAGACCCATGGGGGGTCCACCACAATGCTGGACATGCAGTAGAATAGGTCACATATCACGACTATGCAAAAGCAAGGGGGAGTACAGCAGAATGTGGGAATGACAGCGTTTCAGGAGGAACAACCAGACTACTATGCCCAAGACCACATGCAGACGCAGACATAAGTGCCGTAAACGGTGCCAGCACAAAGTACGCCAGTACAGTCACACCAACCCATGCTATACACACTCCAGACACAGGAGTATATGCAGTCAAGACAACGAGCCCAGCAAGCAATAGCGCAGCAGAATGTTGCAGCCATGAGACACACATATTCTATGATGCAGACTCCCATACGAAAACTAGGGGAGAGACCGTGGTCGGAGGCAACCCCTTCACAGGGATGGAGATTACTCTATGCCCACAATAGGACAACCCACAGACAGATCTGATGTGTGAAATCCTATCTGGTACACCAGACCCGAACAATGAACCATATGTAGGTGTGACCATAGGTGACAACACATTCTGTTTTCTCGTAGATACGGGGGAGACCAGATCCTGTATTAGGGAAGGGAGATACCCGATGTCAGGCATTGCCATGAATGCGCAGGGATTCTCTGGGGCTACAGACCTGGTTCCTTTCACTGGCGAGTTTCCGATTTCCATAGAGGAACATGACCTGGCCATGCCATTGTTATAGTCCTGACAGACACCAGTCAATATAATGGGTAGCGACATGCTCGACCCCAAAAATTCACTACATGAACGTGCAAGAACTCATTCAGGCATATTGCGGGCAGACTATACAGGGGGTGTGCCAGTAAACCCCTGAGTTGTTCCAATATGGAATGGAAGTACTGTCAGCATGATTTTCAGTGATACAGGGCAAACTGCCTTGTATAACCAATACATTGTTGTTCAGACAAGAGGTTCCCTTAGAGGAGATGGAAGGGCAAGTGTTCCCACTAGAACTGGAGACGGCTATTGTGAGGGATGAGAAGGTAGTACTGCATGGGACTGATGACACAGGATGGGCATGGAGAACAGTAAATGCGGTAGGAGAAGGGAACAGACTGAATGACTTGCCAGACGAAGAACTGTTCTGAGACGACTGTTCAGACCTGGAAACAGTGTTCTTTATGAGCATTACCTATTGGGTGACAATTCATTATAGGAAAGTACCACAGAGCATGGCCTTACTGAAAAAGGCACTACCTCAAAGAAGACCTAGCGCAAGTACCAAGTGCCTTATGGGCTAACAGCCCATATGCCATTGGCCTGCTAAAGGGAGTAGGAGCTGTCAAAATAAAACTCAAGCCACGGGCTATCTTACCAAGGGCAAAGCAATGTCCTTTGTCCAGGGAGGCAGACAAAGGCCTTTATGCAACAATTTCCACATTAGTGCAGCAAAGGATTCTGGTACCTTTGGAATTGCAGTGTAACCTGGCTGTGTACCCAGTGAAGACGGTGACATAAGGATTGTGGCATTTTATACAGGACTTGCGCGCTCTGAAACATATTGTTGAAGCAGAGTTCCCGTAAATTCCCAAACCAGCGACAATACTACCATTCCACCAGAGGCTACCCATTTTACATTAATAGATTTGAAGAACGCTTTCTTCTCTATACCACTTCATGAGGAATCACAGGATCTGACATATTTTCTCTATAGAAATAGAAATTGGAAACACATGAGGCTACCTCAGGGGTACCGTGAATCACCGTCTATATTAAATAGGGTCCTCCAGATGGACATAGAGAACATACATTTGGACAGCACAGTTATTCAGTATGTAGACGATATTTTGGTTTGCAGCAAGTCAGAAGGACAGTGTCGAAGAGACTCAGTACAGTTGCTGACAGTTCTAGCAGAAAAGGGTTACAAGATGGAGAAGTCTAAGTTGCAATATTGCCAAAGCGAGGTACTGTACATTGGACAGTTAATATCACAGGAAGGGAGGAAGATAACTCAGGAGAGAGTGGAGGCGATCGTTAGAACGCCACCGCCACGAACGGTTAGAGAGATGCAGCAATTCTTAGGTCTCTGAAATTATTGCAGGGCCTGGGTGCACATACACAAGACCCCTTTTAAGCAGACTCTGGAGGCCAAGAGGGGGGTCTACAACCTGACATAGACACAGGAGATGACTGAAGCATTTGAGGAATTGAAGGGGGCAATATGCACACCCCCAGTGTTAGGGATTCCCAATTACAGTGAGGAATTCTATTTGTTTTCACATTCCAACGGAGTAGTGATGACGGCGGTGCTCACGCAGAAAACGACTTTAGGGCACAAACCTATGGCGTATTATCATGGACATTTGGACCCAGTGTTGAAAGGACACTACCCTTGCCAACAATCATTGGCTGCTGCTGTATTTGCAGTGGAGAAATCTGCAAATATTACAATGGGGTGTAGCACCACACTTTACGGGCAGCATTCCCTTTTTGCTATACTTGAAAAGCCGAAGAGCACATTCACCACACACAGAGCATCCGGATATGAGATGATCATCTCAAATCCGGCGATAAAAATAGCGAGGTGCAGAATTGTAAACCCACAAATGTTTATAGCTGAACCAGTAGAGGAGGGAGACTATACACACGGCTGTTCTATGCACACAGAACACTATGACGACATTCCCAGAGGAGGAGAGAATGCCCTCGAAGGAGGGAGAGTACCCTTTATTCACGGGTCTTCAATTATAGACCAGACGACAGGAGAGAAACATACAGGGACAGCAGTCGTAAAAATAAAACCAGACGTGACAGTTGAAGTAGTAGCAAGAGCGAGATTGCCTTCAGATTTTTCAGCACAAGCTGCAGGATTAGTAGCTCTTATAATGGCATTAGAAGCACATGAGGATGAGGAGATCACTGTATATTCCGATTCCACCTATGTGACGTCCACAGTACATAGAGGACTGGCGCAGTGGAAGAGGAGGGGCTATCGAGGTGCTGACGGCACACCGGTTCAGCATGCGCCCCTATTGGCTAGACTCATAGATGCACTGCAACTCCCATTAGACATAGCAGTCGTGAAGTGCCAGGCAAACACGAGGGGGGAGGACTTGATCTCCTGTGGCAACGAAGCTGCAGACACAGAGGCGATGCGAGCAGCATACTTTACAGAAATAAATGAATTTGATACCCCACCTAAAACACACATATGCGTGCGTAACATTATAATGATAGAAGGGTATAGTTCATTGCCCATTACCCAAATAGTAGAGATTCAGGGGAGAGCACCACTAGAAGAAAAGAAGCTGTGGGTGAAGAGAGGGTTTTCAATATCCCCTACAGATGCATTGTGGTGACAGGAGAGGCGAAGAAAGCCAGTGATTCCTGCGGCGTTGTTGCACATTGCGCTCACGAAGCTGCATTACCCCACTCACCAAAGTAAGGATGTTCTTGCTGCACACATTGAGGAAGATTGGTTCTGTCCCAATCTGGCAGAGTATATGCCACATTTATGGATAATTGCACAATATGTAAAAAATACAATGCAGGTCGCACGTTGTGTGTAGTGCGAGGAGCAATACCGTGCCACATTGAGCCATTCCAACATCTACACGTAGGTTATGTGGATATGATCCAAAGTATGTCAAGGGTACTGCTATATGATCATAGTGGTATGCACTTTTTCTCGCTGATCGAAGCTGGTCCATGCTCACACCCCGATGCCCTCAGTGTGGTGAAATTCCTCATCAGAGAGGTGTTCCTACGATGGGGGGGTGAGGTCCTCCGTTCAGACAATGGGCCTCACTTTCTAAACAAAACCTCCAAGCACATCACAGCCCTGCTGGCGATTAAGCATAGGTTTTCCTGCCCTTATCACCTGCAAGCTAATGGGATTTTTGTGAATCCCTCAATAGCTTGCTGAAGTAAAAAATTGTCAAAATAAAAGCTAAATTAAAGAAGTGATGGCTACATTACCTACCCCTAGCCTTGTTCGCATTGCACAACCTGGAGCTGACCACCATTTAACTCCACATGAGGTGGTGACAGGACACTTACTCCTCCCACTAGAGCATTGACAGATGCCCTGAGTACAGCCACTGTCTTTGGTGATGAAATGCACAAATGTCTCGCTTCAATGATGGCTAGAGCTTCCTTTATCTCTCGACAGCTTAAATCCACGGCGGGGGAGGTCAAAGAAGGATGAGGAAGATAATGCACCAGTAACAGACTCTGAACTGCTCAAGCACCACCTCTTTAACCAGCGGTCCAGGTTTATCTACACAATTTTATCCGGTCCTGGAACATGCCCAGGTTTGAGGGCCCCTATTCCATAGAACAAGCTACCGACAGAGCAGAAAAACTTGCAGGGGAAAAAAGCCTGGTATTATCTTGGAGACGTCAAGCCCTGCAGAGGTGAGACCTCCTCTGCCCAACACGTAGACGATTTGATGCAAGAAGAACAAGAAGGAGAAGAAGCACCTCAGCAAATGCAGACATGATCAGCGACTAGAGTTAGACAAGAACAAAATGAAAAGCTTGACTAGGCACACTATCTTTTCCTCACACTACGTTACCTTTACCTTAAACTAGGTAATGATCGTGAAAGTTTTAACTGATTTTAGCTAATGGTTTTATACCTGCACAACATTTGAGAAGCACTTTTTCCAAAACTCACAGCTACATCTGCATGGATGATACCACCTAAGATGTTTTTTTATGCTTTTCTTATGTGAAGGTGTTCTTTTATGGTTTCCTTCTTTATGTGGCACACACGTAACTCATATTAACTTGAGGCGATACACCTATCATCGCATTGCTCATAGTGCGACTTGTCTGGGAGCGATTGTTTTTTGATGCACTTGCTCAGTATTACTGCAGGAGAGCTTGACTAACACCCCAAAATAGTAGTGATGTATTTTAAAGACTTTTTCGAATGTTCTTATGGACTCTATAGACAATATAAAAGACATCCAGCGTTACAGAAAATGGAAGCTGTGACAAGATCTATTTTATTGATATTTTATTGACTTCTGTTCTCTCTACTTCTTTACCCTCTTTGCACTACAAAAGGTTGTATTGTCTCGTGCATATGATTTGGTCCCTGTTAACACAACTCCTACTCCTACTCTTAATGAAGCCATATCTGTGTGGGTAACCAACGCTGCCCTTAAATGTGAAAAGACTCAGGTGAAGTGTAGATATAGACTTTGAATATGTAAATTCATACCTAGCTGATCCGGTCCACATGTCCAACAACGTGTGATACCAGCATAAGACAATGGTGGGGAGGGAGACAATGAAGGAGAGCTGCTATGTGTGCTCTCTCATCCCCTATGCCATGAGTACCTCCAGAACATCCACAGCAACAGAAATCCCAACAGCCAGAGCACAATGCCTCATGCAACAGTCGCTCTGCACAACAAGAGGCAGATTCCAAGGCAGATGGGCTATACTAAGGTGGATGTCACAGAAGACGTTCCAGTATGAATACAGCTATATCAAGACTCAAGAAATGACTATTGGAGCACAGACAAGGCAATAGAGTATGTTCCTGATGGCCCAAACAAGGGAGAAGCCAGAATAGTGACACAAAAGGAGTTGCAATGCCCACAAACAGGGTAACGAGAGATAGGAGGGATGCCAGGATACTAGGAAATACCCAAGTTACTAGTATATGGATGGAAGTAAGGAATGATAGGGTGTAAAGCACACACACTCTTGACAGTTCCAGTATAAGTAGTGCAGAAGGAAAATGACAATTGCCACAAGGAGTGTGCAGCAAGTGCAAAACTACTTATCTGGGTGGAAAACGAAGCAGGTCCCATGTCAATCATACCCGTCGAGAATGCTTCCATGTGTTTCCAGAATGATGGTCCAGTACAGGTTTGAGAGAATAAAGAATGCAAACAAATATTGAAGATGCCAGGTATGAGGAATGGCACTGCCGTGCTAATGGATCACTACTGGGCCTGTGGATCTAAGGCATACATGCAACTACCGCTAAACTGGGGAGGGTTATGCTCTCCAGTACAGCTGAACACACCAGCATTAGCAGTGCCTGGAAATGACATTCAAGTAGACAGATTTCCTAAAATGAACACACACACCAAATGGAGCAGATGTCTGTAGAGCTGACAACAGTAAAGGGAGGAAACTATGACAGAGGTCAAGGAGAATGAGTACAGCACAACCTTCTGAGTCTGCTGTTCTTTTAGGAAATCCCAGACGGACACTATGGAGGACTCCATTCCTCAGAGCGGCCTCAAGCTAGATTGGGTAGGTTCCAGTAGCTTGTTGGCATCAGTGAAATGACAGAGCTGCTTGTATGCTGTGCAGTTTTTGGAGGAGGGGTTTGATGTAGGAGGTTTTTGAAGCTTCCGGGAAGGTTCCCGATGTTGGGAGAGTGGTTGAGGATTGAGTGTGCGATACTGCCTGCACAGGATGAGGCTAGGATGTTTTGGGGGAGGGTGGGCGGGAAGGAGTCCTTGAGGGAACCTGATGGGCAGCTATGTTTAAGTGTGTGGGACAAATATCCTTTGTTAGAGTATTTCCTTTAGTTTATTTTAGGCAGATAAATCCTCACCAGGGTAGGGATAGTGAGGCGTTTATCCAACCTAATATTCTAGTAAAATGGCATATGTTGAGAAAACTTCACAATGTGGCCCGCCTCACATTTCTAACCCCTCATACTGATTTAACCAGGTCTAACGTAAAGGACAACATATGATCCAAAAACAGGCTAATGAGCTAATGCACTTTTCCAGAGACAATAACACAATGTTGTCCATTTGGTTAAGTCCTGTTCAGGCGCAGTCCTTCCTTACCATCTCCAACGATATGGTCATTGTAGACTACTTATTCATCAGGAGCCATGCCTACAAGGACAAGAACTCAGAAGAGTGGTAAGAGTCGGATTTATCTCTGCTAAGAAAGGTGGCAGGTAGAGTTGAGGGCTCACATTGAAGGACCACAAGTCAGGTTCAATTTAATTAAATAACTTAATTTTGGAACATGTTCCATAAACGTTCATAGACTAAACAATTCAAACATTTAGTAAACATTTCACAGAGCACATAATTCAGTAAAATGTCGTTGTCCACTCCTCATAAATGAAAAACCATAACACTATTAGTGCAGACAAATCCTAAAAGAGAAACAAATGATAACATTCATCATGTATTCAAAAACAACCTTCACCTTCTTAAACCTTCATTAAGCTACGAGCACAAGACTCAGGGGTTAACACAGTTTAGAAGGAGCATTAATTGCCGTACATCTTGTTGACACAGGGTAAGAACTGTTGACTTTAAAACTGGAATTGTAGTCTTTCTTCTAATATCTAGATAGATCTGACATAAACATCTAAAATGCATCAGGGTTTCCAGATTGGTTTTGCATATGGGTCAACAACAATCTGACTGCTCTCCTCCCCATCTTTTCTAGGTGGAGCCAAAAGGTAAAATATTAAATATAAAGTAGATTAAAAATCTTCTTTGAATAAGAGCATTATATAATAACAGATCTTTCTCAGTAAGATTTAGCATAGCTCAGAGCTCATTATTTGTATAAGTATGTTTAACATTTCACTGTCCCCTCTAGTACCCCAATGCTAGACAGTTAAATGTGTTTTTAAAAAAATGACTGGCCTTGTTGATTAAACAAAGTGCACGCTTTACTTATTTCAGCTATGGAATTTTGGTATTTGACTGGCACCAAGCTCCAAAAGAATAGCCTATGTGACAGGCTGTATTTTTCATCAATATAGCGAGTTAGGACAATAATGTTTTTACTCTGAAAATATCAGACACAAATGTATATTCCACGTCTTCATGCATGGCAAAAGTTGGCGCAGCGATGGAAAGCCACAGTATTCTTTTGAAAAATGCATTTTCAGCAATCTGTTTATGTTCACTTGAGTCAAATCCCATATGTTCCCGCCAAAAGAACAATGGCACGAGATTAAGCATTATAGCCACCCCGTAATTAATCTATTGCAAGTCATATGCAGCCATTTGCAGAAGATCTGAGAACCAAAAACAGTTTGACCAGTAGGGAACCAACAGAATGATGCTGTAATTTTGAAGGTGCCAGTAACTCTGCAACATTTTCAAAATCAGGTCAGGGAAAGGGAGGGTGCCTTAGAATGGGGACAGTGCCACCTGGAGGCTACTCCCTAATCTCCCTTTAGGAAGCATGAAGGTGGCTCTTCCTTTTGTCTTACAAAGAAAAAATCCCACCACAGGAACTCAAATGGTCAAAGGGATTTACTGTGCCACGTCCAAGTGAATTCATGGGAGTTTAGACAAGCCTGCACAGACAGTCATCCTTAATGGTCAAGATCAAGACTCTTGCCACTGGAGGAGCTACTAGGCAGATGCTCTGGGTGATGGCTGTGATAAGGCTCCCATAACCCCAGAAAATAAAACAATTAGTTTCCCTGAAACCAGCATTTAATTGATATACTTCCTCCAAGTGGTAGCAGTTCCACATGGTGGGAAGAGTAACTGACAACATTCAAGAAGACCAACCTCGTTTATAGCACCTGACCATCCTCCTCCATGTGATGGGGGTCAATCAACAGCAGATGATGTGAAAAAGGACAGTGAGTCATCATCTTGAGAAGGAGGAAGCATCAAGCAGCTGTACTGAGAGACTCATAGACAGTGACAGTTGAGGAACCCCTTGAGATACTGAAAGGGAATAGCAACTGATGGATTCTGAGAACTTTACTTTAAAAAAGTACCCTGAGCACAAGGTCAACTGAGAATCCTGGAAAACACATAACACATGAGAGTTGCTGAAACATATACCTACGACCTGTGGTGTGGTCAGAGGGGTGCTGAGAAGCCTTCTACAAGAGAGGAGCACTGGGAAGTCCACAAGACTCATAGAAAGCTGATAGGAGCCCTACGTAGAAAACAAGCATCTATTCTTTGGAGGTGTGCTAAGAAGTCTGAAAGTGGTCTATAATCCAAGAACTATGTTAAAAGGTTTAAGAAAGCCTGTGGCACCCTGGACAGGTTCTGAGAAACCTGAAAGTATGTTGAACTGAGAAGGACTGACCAGTGTCAAAGATATTAATAAAACTAACTACAGGCTGGCAACTTTGAGAGAAGAGAAAAGAAAAGGGAGATCACAAAAGGAGTGAATACGAAAACGTAACAGAGCAAGAAGAAAAGTAACTTTATGCAAGAATACTGATTATATAAAATAGAGAACGGTACTTTTTTAAAACAACGTTATTATGTTGTTGCTTTGTTGAGACCACTCAGACACATGGCTCAGTGTCTCATTTGAACGTCCAAGCAGCCAAGCGGAGAACATTGGATCGCTGCAGGGTTGTTCACGTTAAACATTGAAGTAGTGGTGTAGATCCATATGTTTAGGTCCCTGATGGTAAAAAGCAGAGAGTGATAAAAAGGTGGCCTTCAGCTCCTGTATGTTTAAATCCAGCTGATGATTCTGGGGTACCAACGGTTGTTAATCATGGGAAGGGCACCAGGTTGGCACCTTTTCCATGGGGCGATTAATCAATTTTCAGGAATAAGGAGAAATTCAGAACCTGAAATGAAACACCATTCTTAAGGATGTCTTGTGATGCCTACCATAGCAAATCCTGCTGTATCTCCATAGACAGGAGACAGACACAGGATCTAAAAGCAACTCGAGGTGGAAGCATTGGCATTAGTGGTCTAACATGAGGAGCACATTGGAAGAAGTACACCAGGAACCACCAGATCTCAAGAAATGACTAATCCAAAAAGCTCTGTTATTTGCAGGACTTAATCATTGGGTTTCAGGTTTAAGATCAAATAAAACTACGGTAGAGCTTTAATCCTTTCGGAGGAAACATCTTCACCTGGTGGGAATCCCACACATTTTTTACTAAGGGAATTTGACTGTCAACCTTGCAATAATTAACTAAAACCAACCTTCCAGCCATAACCTCTTTTTTTTGCTGAAGTCACCCTGAGGGGGACAGGTATGCCCAGACGTGGGTCCCGTGCCTGCTGGGCCTAGAGACCAAAGCTACTCCTCACTGTTAAGTCCCAACAAGGGCGAAACATTTTTGGGGATGCTTGTGGTCTCGTGCAGAAGGGATGTGACTTTACAGTTTGGGCTGGACTGCCCCTTTGGGGGTGTGATCAAGCCTAATTTGCACATGGTATTTCCCATTTCTGTAAAAGCTTGGCAGGTGAAGAACGATGGTCTGGGGGGTTGCCCAGAGCAATGCCAGAGGTTAAGATTAATTCCTCAACCTTCCAGCCATCACTTCCTTTGTTTCGCTGAAATCACCCTGAGTGGGACAGGTCTGCCCATACGTGGGTCCAGTGCCTTCTGGGCCTAGAGACCCAAGCTACTCCGCACTGGTGAGTCCCATCAAGGCCGAAACATGTTTGAGGATGCTTGCAGTCTCGTGGAGAATGGATATGACTTAGCAGTTCGGGCTGGACTGCCCCTTTGAGGGCGGGACCAAGCCTGATTTGTATATGGTCTTTCCCCTTTCTGTAATGGCTTGGCAGGCGAAGAACGATGGTCTGGAGGGTTGCCCAAGGCAATGCCAGAGGTTAAGATTCTTTATAAATCTTCCAGCCATCACCTCTTTTGTTTTGCTGAACTTTCCAATGATTACTGATAGATACAACCAGAGTGTGAGCAGAACGCTGAGATTGGATCTGGCTGCTCTTTGAGAAGCCAATTATCAAGGAAATGGAAAATGTGCAAACCCGCCAAGCAAAGAAATGAAGCCTCTAGGTGCTGAGTTGAAACCAAAATGGCAAATCCTGTACTGAGGAACAAAAAACACAAAACAAAGGAATTGCCCTGTGTGGAACCAGTCCCCCTTTTAAAGGCCAACAAGAGGTTTGCACAGATCAACATCTTGAACCACTAAGGATGTGGAAGGAGGAAGTTAGAAGGAAAAATCCAACCTCTGACAGTAAGTAAATTTTTTCATGTTTGGTCCCCTGAGGATGAATTTCATGAGAAGAAACATTTACGAGTGTTCTGTTGTTTACTACTCTTAATCCTTGCTAGATTTGTGACCTTGAAATCTTTTAAAGGTCGAGGCAGATCTAGGCATGTGACTAGTACAAGAAAGTTGCAGCAGTCTTAGAGGATGGCTACCAGGTCTTTGCCATCAGTGTCCACCTTTATACTTGTTGAACCTATAGGCCACATACGAGTGAAATAGCTGGATCCCACTGAATGAAGGTCTAAGACCTGCTCCTTAAGAGTCCAGATGGAGCATGGGATATTTCAGCCAAGCCGTTCATCTGGTGCTTAGACTAGTACAAATGCCCCCAGCCGCAGAATCCACAGGACAGGCAGCTGTCTCCAGCATATCTAAGCATAAAGGCCTGGGATCTACATTGCTAGACTTGCACTCCTGTTGTCTGTCTGGAGGTGGGTTGTTAGCAGAATGCATTCAGTCTTCCAAGATGCAGGCTGTTAAAAAATCCTCCCATTGCGTGAATTGCAGTGTTTTGCTTTGGTAGAGCTTTGGAGTCAAGAAGCTTCTCCTATTCGACCAAAGGGGTAGTCAAAGATACAGCATGCACTCATCCACATAGTGGCTTTCTTGATTAGATCTGCAGGCGTTTTCACAAATCTTCCTAGTTTTGTTAAGACCATCCCACTGAAAGAGGATTCTGACTCTAGCCGCCTTAACAGAAAAGACTGAGGTAGCACTCCCGTTTCTACCAGCTAAAAATCAGGGACCAGAACAACCAAAATATCCTTTATGTTCAACGCTCTTAAGTGAAAAGTTTTGATATAAAATGAGAGTTTAAACGTAAAAGGTAAGTGAAATTTTAAAGTTGGAGCAATCAGGATGGCGTGAAATCAAAGTGCTCTTGCCTGGGACAGGGTGAAGTGCAATGGATGAGAGAAACGCCTTCTGTTTGACTGGTGGGCTTCAAAGGAAGATAGCAAGTGTGTTCCACTGACATTTGTGTTGCTGCTTGTGTGTGTTATTGTTTGTGTATGTTTTGGTGTGTTTTGGTGTCTGTGTTTCTGTGTGTGTGTGTGTTTTGGTGCGTGTGTGTGGATTTTTATGTGTGTGTGTGTTTTGTTTGTTTGTTTGTTTGTTTGTTTATTTTATTTATAACGCGCACCTGACCCAAAGGTATCTGGGCGCTTGTGTGAAAGGTAATGGCTACATGGCACATACATTTTTATACAGGAGAAATACAATTTATACAGTCATATTGTAAATACAAGTCACAGTATATACATTTTTATACAGGAAAAGTGCAGTTTATGCAGTCAGGATATAATTACATGCATGGTAATTTAGAGTGGTCATTATACAAGAAAGATGAGTAGCTTATATCAGTAGGAACAGTTTACTGTAACGTTCGGTTTTGTTGAGTATCCACGTGATAACATGGCTTCTGAAACTGTCAAACACTTGAATAGTTTTAATGTTCTTTGGGAGAGTGTTCCATAGCTGAGCGGCTAGTACCGGGAAACTGGCGCCGCAAGCTCTTTTTAGGTTATATCTGGGCACCACTAGACATGGTATGTTGGAAGATCTAGTGATTCTATTGGCAGTTTCCAAGTGAATTTGTCTGTAAAATAGGGATGGGCTTGGCAGTTGAGCGGCTTATGAGTAAGGCAGATAGTTTTTAGGTCGATTTTTTCTTGTATGGAAAGCCACTTGTGTTGCTTTCTAGTTACTGAGATGTGCTCTCTTCTGGTGATACTTAATGCCTCAGAGCGCATTATTTTGCATAATCTGCAATTTATTTGTAATGGATTTATTGGCCCCTAGGTAAAGGCTGTTGCAATAATCCAATTTGTATTGTATGAGTGCTCTAGCAAGAGTGAGGCAACTGGTGGGTGATGATAGTGGTCTACAGGCCCTGATCAGCTTGCCGGTAGAGACCGTGGCAGAGGAGGTCATGTTTACCTGTTTGATTAGATTAGACTCGGCATCAAGGTAAAAACCTAATGTTTTTACATTTTTGGCTACGGGTATGTTGTTCCCATCAATGAGGATGCTTGTGTAGTTAGAACTCAGTTTAAAGAGGTTGTTAGGTGAGCCGACTAGAAGTAGCTCAGTCTTATAATCATTCAGGCAGAGACCGTGTGTGGCCATCCATGCCTGAATGATGGTGTAGACTTCATTAATCCAAGCGACATCTGTAGATTAAGTTCCTGATAGAGGTAGGAGTATCTGGGTGTCATCTGCATAATTAGTGTAGATGACACCCAGACGGTCCAATTTGTCGAATAATGGCTTTGTAAAAATATTGTATAAAGTGGGCGAGACGCAGGATCCTTGTGGGACTCCGCAGGTTATGGGGATAGGATCAGCAGCCGCTGAGGGTGAGAAAACATGCATAGTTCTACTCGCAAGGAAAGATTGGATCCAAGTGACTGCAGAGCTGGATAAATGAGCTGCTGATGACAGGTGATCACAAAGTATATTATGATCTACCAGATCAAAAGCAGCTGATAGGTCCAGGAGGAGTAAGATGGCCACTTTCCCTTTGTCTTTCAATTCATCGATCTGGCTTTTAAGATCAACAAGGGATGTTTCCGTTCCATGCTGCGGTCTGAAGCCAGATTGGCGGGTACCAAGTAATTTGTTAGATTCTAGATAGTCTTGAATTTGAATGTAAGCTATTCTATCCAAGATTTTCATTAAGAAGGGGACTGTCGTAATCGGTCTATAATTGGTAGGTATAGCCGGGTCAAGGGTCTGTTTCTTCAGTAGTGGGAGAACCCAGGACTGTTTCAAATTACTTGGGACAGAATTACTGGCGAAGGAGGAGTTTATGAGTTTTGTGATAAATGGGGCTAGACCTCTGGCTGCATCTTTTATAATATGAGCAGGGCAGCTGTCACCTTTACAATTAGAAGTTTTGAGAGATGCAATGATTTTTTGAACTTCAGGTATGGAGACCTTATTGAATTTGAAGCCAGAATTGGTGTATAAGGTAGAGGGTTGTGTTGGAGTATTAGTTGTGAGTTGTGTCCTTTTGTCAGCTATTTTGGTCTGGAGCCCAATAATTTTGTCAGATAGGGCGTTTTGTATACTGGTGCACCAGGGCTTATCCTTAGTGCACGTATCTGCCGGGGGGTTGGGGTTCTCTAGTTCTCTTAAGATGTTAAAGAATTCTTTAGTACTGGAGCATGCTTGGCTTATTCTATCTTTCAAAGTTTTTTTTTTAGTCTGGATTATTTTGTTTTTGTATGTGGCAGTGATAGTGGCAAGATTAGTTTTGTTTTTCAGGAGAGGGGGTAGATTTCCAAAGTGTTTCCAATTTTCTGTGCATAGTATTTTTAGTACTGGAGTAAACCAAGAATTCAGATGGGCTTTAGGTTTGCTTTTGCGCAATTTTAGAGGGGCAATAGCATTGATAGCTTTGGTCATGGTCTTGTTGTAAGAGTCGATCAGCGAATTAGGATCATAGGTATCCGGTAGGGCATTGAGTATGGGGACTACCAGGGGTACTAGGGTCTCCTCTGCAATATTTTGTTTGTTCCTCGTGAGACAAGGAGATGTAAAAGTAGTTTTTTTCTTTTCCTGGTTATTAACATTAATTTCTAGAGAGATGAGGGTTTTGGTGTTTGTGTTTTGGTGTGTGTGTGTAAGATTTGATGCGTGTGTGTGCTTTGGTGTGTGTGTGTGTGTGTGTGTCTCACCTGTCTCCTATCACGAGTTTGGCGGTAACCCTTAAATGCAGCAGTAAGGCTATAATCGCTGCATTTAGGGGTCTGCCAAATCATGGGCTTGGCGGATTTACCCCTAGCTCTGAGCTGGGGGCAAATTTGCTGTGATTTTGCCGATTTTCTGAGCTAGGTGCAAATATCGCCAGCGGTAATAGCGCTGCACATTCCCCATTGGCCGAATGGGGAATGGTAAATTCCCAAATGGGCCCAGTGCGCAATGGGGACTTACCGTTCTGCCAAACCCATGATCTGGCGCTAATAGTGCCAGGAGGTTTGGTGCTAGGGCAAATAGCCCCACCAGTAATAACGCCAGGATTAGCGCCCACCTCGTGATGAGGCCTAGTCTTGGAATATCTAAATGATATACAATAATGTGTGAAACTGGCCTTGTCTTGAGGGGGTGGGAATCCCTCTTACTCAGGGTGGGCGGCCAAGTCGGGAGAAATCCACTGCCACTCCTGCCCCTGAGCAGGAAGGTGGGAGTTGAGAGGGTCCCAATTCCTGCCCGCTGGCATGTCTTTTGCAGTCCACGCTTAATTCAGACTGTGCCTTCACTACCAGTTGCTTGTCAGTTTTTCTCTTTTGTTTTCAGAGCAAAGTCATCCGATCCGGCAATCCATCCAAAGAGCATCAAAAGAATCCTAAACCAACACACCATGATGAGCCAAGCACCATTTCAATCCATCTAGGTGCCAGGAAACAATCATGCAGACACAAAAAAGCCACAAAATCAGAGCACACCAGCACCGCTGACCATGACAAACAGAGAAAATGCGAACTGCAGTGAGGTGCTGCAGACTTGCACGACAGATCGAGGAGCGGCGGCTGCGGCGCGGTGCCAGCAAGGAGCACTGGTGAGTCGCGCAAGAGTAGACAGTCCCCTAGACTGCTAGGGAACAAGGGTGAAACAAAATCTGCCCCCCCCCCCCCCACAGACTGTACTTTAAGCCCCATGCTGGGGAACACAAACTTGAAAATTGGCCGTCCCAGGCCGCCATTTTTATTGCTCTGTGGCGAAGCTGTGTGGGCAAAGTGGATAGGGCTTAGCCCCCTTTTTGAAATATTTGCTGATTCCAAGCAAACATGGGAGCGCCAGATGGGCCATGGTAAGAGAGCCAATCCACAGAGAGGGTGGACTATATAAAGGGACCAAAGGAGTAGGAAGTGTGAGTTACTCAGGGGAGATGGAGGTGAACGGCCAACAGAACAGCAGGAGGGAGGAAGGAGAACCGGAATGTGGCGACAGTTTTTGAGACAGGTGAGACATTGGTCATTGAGTGGAAGTGGTACACGGTTTGGGTGTGGATGTTTGTGTGGCAAGTGTGCAAAGTATAGTTAGAGTAAGGAATTACTGTGAAGTGAATGATACAGAGTGGTTAGAGGGTGACTGTGTAGTAATAGAGTGGAGGAGGGAGTAGTAGATTGAACGAGGAAGTAGTAGTGGGAGGAGGGAGTAGTAGTAAGAGGAGGGAGGAGTAGAGTGAGGCTGGGAGGAGTAGATTGGAGGAGGGAGTCATAAAATAGAGGGAGTAGTAGAGTCAAAGATGGAGTAGTAATGGGGAGGATCAGGTAGTAGTGAAAGGAGGGAGTAGAGGGAAGGTTCAACATCAAAGAGCAGGAGGAAACATCAAAGGGTGGAGATTGAAGGAGAGTAGCAATGAGACACGAGAAGATCTGTAAGGCACAAGTGTCAGGCTCCATGGGTGCGCCCTTTCCAGTGACGTTACAGTCCAAGAGGTTCCATGTTTGCCCTGTTGTGGCGCAATGGAAACACGAGTCGGGCAGCATGGCACTCATTGAATCTACAGTTCCCATAAGCCACAACGCTTGCACACACGGATGGGCGGCGAATCAGGGGCCTGCTGCCGTCATGGCAGGAACACTGAGAGCGAGGAACGCAGGAATAAAGACAGTGTTCTAGCATTGCTGTGCACTCCTAAATGCATATTTTCTGTAAAGCGCAGTAGGTGGTGTTCTTGTTTCTTGTCCTTGCATCTCCGATTCTCCCCTGTTCCTTATTGTATTGATTACCCATTTATCTAACCTTCTTGTTATTCGTACTTCATTGTGCCTTTGGGTTAAGAGTGTGATTTGTTGTGCTGGGCCTCCTGGGACCCTCATTACATTTTGTTTTCATGGAATACCATTGAAACTGACCTGGTGATCAATTGAATTTGACCTCTAGTGGTGCTTTCTACGTTTTCTGTCATAAGTCCTCTTCTGGTTAAGAGGTGAAAACTTCATGGACTCTTCCCACGCTACGCATGGATTCCAACTCGGGGGAGTTTTTATTGTTTCAACTTCCTGGCACAAGTAGCTTCCTCCTTGATTTTTAGACCCATCCTTGTGCGCGTTCAGGTTGGGCCCTTTGCAAACTTCTGTTTGTTGGATTTTGCGTGCATAAATCCAGGGTCCTCTTAAAGCATTGAGCAGTACTCTGGTCTATGGACTTCCAAGTCCCTACATATGGTGGATTCTGCAGTGCTTTGATTTGGATACATGATTCCCAAGTAGGTGGTGCATTCGTCAGACAGTCGATGCCATTGCTTGATAATTGTAACCCGAGTCAGTACTTAACACTGCCTTTTCTTTAGCAGCCCAGATAGGAGTGTCATCTCCTAATTCGTTCCCTTTCATCTGACCTTTCGGGGAATTGGTTTGCCTTATCTGTACAAGAACCGAACGGTCCGGGGGAAAGTCTAGTAGTCTACCTGAAGGCCCAGAACTCTGAGGTAACTCTGACAATAAGTCCCCAGTGCTTACAGAACAATAAGAATTGGATAGAGTAGCAACAGTTAGGAAGTACCTGAGGGAGTTAAGGTAGGTGACATACAAATCACCATCTCTAGTGTAAGTCAGCGTGTAAACAGTAGGGGTCAATATTCTGTAGCACTAACATGGGGTTAAGGACAGCTAGGCCGGTAGGAGGATAGGAATTAGACAAGGAGGAACGGCCCTAGGGTCCATTGAACCCCTTGAACTGCCTCAGAGTTGGAGCTATACTTGTGCCATCTGTGACACATAATATGAATCTTCTGAAGCCTTTTGCCATCATTGTCCCCCCCCCAAACATCAACATATAATGCAATATGCTGGTGAACATTCTCTAGGGTCTAGGCAGACACATGAGGCTCCAGTAGCCTGCACAGCATGGAGCTGCTAGGAAAAACATGCTGGGAAGAACATGTCCTGGATTCGCAAAGCGAGAGGCAATAGATATGAGTTACCAGTTCCAAAGATAAAAGGTTAAACCACAAATCTCTTTGCATGACACATCCAGAGATGCAACTTCCTAATTGACACATCCATCTTCGGATACATTTCTAGACCCCCTTTTTGTGGTGTGCCCAGGAGGGACATTGAAGGTAAAGGGGAAGTACGTCCAGTGGCGCTCCTGGCCCAGAGAGCCTGCATTATCTTTCTGACACATTGGCTTAACCAAGCAATTGTGCAGTTGTGAATAAAAAAGGTGCGATGGCGCCTGAAAAAGTTGCCCCTGCGCACCTCAGGAACTCTTAGTCCATGTGTGGCAAAACCATACATATTTGTCAACGGAAATTGCTGCTGTGAAGAAATCTCTGGTGACGCATTGATAAAAGAACATAGTGCCGGCCACTTGAGGGATGGTGATTTGTGATAAATGTTATGTTAATGAAAGTGCATTTTTTTACCTTGCGGATAGAAATGGAATTCGATACCGTCAGCAACTCCCCGTCCCCCAAAAAACCCAGGATGGTACAGGGGGTACGTTTAGATAAGTGTAGGTTGTAAGTGGGGGGTAGTGGGAGACAACGGGGGATAAGTGGGAATATGGGGTGGAGAATAAATATGCAATTCAGAAAAGTAATTTGCCATGGATAAAAACAGGTCTGAGCAAGGGAAAGCTATAGGCTGAGAACAAAAACATTTGGCAAGACTCCTGCTGGTATCACCCCTCAAAGCCAAAACCAATGACCCGGTAGCCCATCAGATTGGCACCATATGAATCTGGGTGAAGACCTACTACTGGTGAAAGCCTAGTCAACTGGCAATGTGATTCCCCACTAAAAAACGTAAGCTGCAATTTCTGGAGTGGAACCTTGGGTGAAGGTATACAAACTGGCCAAAAGGTGATCTCTGTGAAGGTACTCATAGTAAACCTGTGGGGGTAGTCCGGGTCCAGTGAGCGGCAGTGGCAAAGCCAGGATTGTCTAAAAAGTGAGGCCTGAAGCTAATGCAATTGGGCCCATCGTAGTGCCATTACCATCACACAGAGATGCTGTGTGGGCATTTACAGATTGTGGGTGGGCTTTACCTGCTCAGGCCCAACCCTGTCTACGCCTCTGCTGAGCGGCCTTCATTTAGATTCTGCCAAAATCTCTCCCATCTCCTGATGAGGGTAAGGAAGGAGTCATTGTAACAAAAAAAGGAACTTACTAGGCCTTTCCTCAAGATAAAACTCTCTGCGGAGACGCCGGAGAGTGAAGGAGGTAGTTTGAAGGTGGTCTCCAACAATTAAAAAAACTCAAATTGTGTAAAACTCATAAGAATATAGATTCCACAGAAGCCCAACTGAGGTTCCACCCACAAATTAATCAAGATTTGGACGCTTTTCCCTCCCTAGCCTGCATCCCATGCTGTAAGCTTCTGTATCCCCAATTTTTCTCTCCATATTGTAAGTGTATATTGTCTATCCCTCTAATGGTAGACATGTGAATGTACTGTGTTACTCAAACCACGCGTTGTACAATTCTCCTTTGCTTCACAACTAGCTTCAGACATTGTAAAACCCAGCACATACATGTATACATACATACATACACAAATATGTGCCTAGAGGGCTTTTAAATAATACGTGCCACAGCACGCTCAGAGTGATCAGGCTGGCTTGGGTTCCAGGCAGTCCAGACAGAGTGCATGTGAGACAGAAGCCAAGCAAGAACATGTACAGAAATGGCATTACCTAAAATAGCCGTGTGACATTAAGTAGTGAGGATGCCGCAGGAGAAGGACAAATCAAAAAGCCCCCAAAAAAGATTCATGCAGGCACAAAGCACGCAGCGGATGAAATAAGTCTGGTCGTGACCTGTATGGTGGAGAGTAGAGGTGGGCGAGCCTGGCGAAGCCCGAGCCGGCCAGGGCTGAAAGGGGGTTGCAGCCCGACCCTCGTTTCAGGCCGGTCACCCATATACCACGAGCCCACCATGGCTGCCCACACCCATCCTGTTGAAAACAAAAGTGGAAAGCAAAAGAAAATAAATGCCTCCTGCGCTGCGTGCCAGGCAGACCCACCCACACGAGCCATGACTTCCTGTCCGAACCCCACACAACAGGATTGGCTGGTGGCAGAACAGGGAGTCACCAGATCGGCCTTAAAGAGGCTCTTGGCAGCGCCAGTTTTCCTTTTCGCTGTCAGCTCTTTATGGCGTGATGCGGTGCAGGGGAATCGACTGGAGTGCAGGCCCAGGTACGTTTCTTCCCCCGTCCTAGGCCTGCCTCACGTTATCATCCCGGCATTCGGGCGCCAGTTATTTTTTCTCCCTTTTTGATCATTTCTTTTGATTGTGTGCATGTTGCTGCAGTCCCCTCTTCTTGGACTGCAGCTTTGCAGGCAACATCAAAAGAAAAGCACCAAAAGAAAAAAATAGCATCGCCAATTACTTTAAAAAACCTCTCACAGCTGTCCTTGGCGCTGACACTAGGTATTTCCCAAACGGCCTTACTCTGGCAGGGGCCACGCAGAAGGCCAGGCATGTCTCGAACGCATGATGCACATGTCTCATATTTGCTGCCCATGCACGTCTCATTCTAGGTGACTCCAGTCCTCACGACTGCATATGTATTAGAGTCTCTTGGACATGTAACCAGTCACAGAACATATTACACACCTCACAGCCTAACCAGGTGTAGACTCACCGCAAAGACAAATTTGCAGGGCCAGTTCAGAGCTCTCGCCCAACCTCGCACTGCACTGCTAATCACTACATTAGAGGCAGGGTCGCACTGGGGCATAACATTTTCTCGGGCATCAATACAAAAGTTGCCCACTGTTGCAAATGTCAATTCATTCCTTTCGTGACAGACTGTTTGAATAGTACCCAAGGTTTTTTTTGTGGATGAAATGTGAAGCAAATTGTGCATTTTAAAGAATATTTATTCAGTATCACTGGTAAAAACTATTAGCTACATAGTGAAGTAACGCATCAAATTGGCCTACATTGGCCAAAAAAGTGTCCCACTTTGACCCAAAAAAACTGGCCCACACCAGCATTGTTTGTTTTTGGTTCAGCCATGGGCCTATTGCCCTATAGGGTAGTCCGAGCCTGCATCCGGGCAATACGTATCCAGTGCAACAGACCTGCAGACACAAGACTTTGGTCTTACCATTGTAAGGTAAATTGCTTTGGCCTGTTGAATGACTGAGCTGTGCAGTGACTGCACTTTAAAACAAGGAAACAGCATTTGGTAAGGTTCTGACCCCCAGCCTCGGCCCTACCCATGCATTCCCTGGAGTGGCTCCCCAAGTCTAGAGAGGGGGCATGGGAGTAGAAAGGTTACCCAAAAAGTATGTCAGCACCGATCCTCTGAGCTACCCAGCCAGGCACTTACTGGAACCTTATTGCAAACATTTTCAGACCTAGAAGTGCAGGCTCTGTATTCCATTGCCGGCCCCTGGAGCCCTTCCAGCCCTAGGGGTGACTGGCTGGGCATCGCTGTGGTCTGTTATAGTTATTGCAATGAATGAACGAAAAAATGAAGTATTTATAGAGCACACACTGCGCCGCAGCGCATATCCTCACCTCGATTACTCGTTATTAAAACCCCATTGTGTAAAACATCTGTATGGCCAGGGGTGACACGACTGATTTATTCTGTGCCTTCGTCAGTCTTGCGGTAAGTGTGCATTAATAATTGAAGACTTTTGGAGCCTGCTGGTGTGTAACACGGAGCACCTGGGGGGCTTCAGCGGGTCTTCCTCGGCGGGCGCCCGTGTTCACAGCACCTGGTGGTGTCCTAAACCAGAGCAATCAGGCCACGAGTGGGAAGCTTTTTACATTAAATCCTTCCCTACTCAACCTTCCTTTCGTCCGATAGAAGGAGCACCGTTGAGACAGATCATAACAGCAGCTATTACATTAAACACCAAGGGGCATTTCTGTGCGGCCTCACAATAATAATGGTCAATAATATATTATTAATGTTCTATTTAAGATTATTTCTTCAGTCACAGCCTGCCCTTCCCAATGGGAAACATCCCCGTTAAAACAGCACCCTTACCCTGCTCCCAGGTTATTATGTCATTAGTCCCTGTTATAAGAGCATATACCAATATACCACAAAAAACAACGACTCTCGCACCCCTCATCCTCCCCCCTCTATGGATTGTATTCTTCCATTGGAATATGCCACGATAAGAACATCTCTTCACAATCCCGGCCTGCCCCTTCCTCTGGAAGCAGCAGCGCAATAAGAAAATTCCATTTCGATAAGAACAACCCCCATCCCCCCACTGTACTGTCATCTTCCCTATGGAAAAGTACTCCGTGTTCTAAGAACACTAGCCCGATGGGAGGCACTTACCTCCCCAAATATGGACTCAATATAAAAACATTTCGGTCCATCCCATCTATGGTTAAAGTACATTTGGAAAAAGAGCAGCAAAAGGACAAATTCACACTTCCTGGTAAATATAACAAGCTGCTTCATTCTGTACCTGATCGGCTACATCATAGACGGTACTGTTCAAAAATCGAATTACATGTGTTTGCTTTTCATATTAAAATCTTTTACGATGACTAAATCTATCTAGGACAGACGGATGGGCTTGTGTGGTGGGGGGGCGGGATTATAGGGCCAGGAAAGTGGATTATACAAAATGGACTGCTCCGCGCCCTTGAGAGGCATATTATTTAAGCCCCGGACACCAGAGCCTTAGTACTCAAGAAATGATTCAAACCTGCACTGGCACGAAGACTTCAGTGCTGAAAGAGCAGTGCCAGAGAGAGTGGAGTGCAGCGACCCCGGGTTTATCAAGCCTCAGGTGGGTCATTTAAAGGGGTATTTGGAAATTAACAAGGAAAAAGATTGAACTCAGACACATGAGAGGATATCTTTTCCTTACATTGCAAACAGGAGGATGGGATTGTCAGGGGTTGGAAACAAGGCAAACAAATAGCAGAGTCGTTTTTTTCGTGGGTTATAACATGACTAGCAATAAGACATTTTAGACTCAACAGTTTCAAAGTTCAGATGCCCAAGCCCGGAAATCCACAGGGGATGACGTTCACCCCTAGTCTAATTTGAGTCATTGGCCAGCCCTTCAGTTACCTTGGGCTCCTAATTTACAGGCCCCAGACAAAGAGACTCATTACGAGTTTGGTGGTACAGGAAAAAGTGGAGGTAATACAGTTTACCTACATTTTTCCCACAGACATGTGAGGCTACAAGTTTGCCACTATTACTGCCAGCATTACTGCTGCTGGTATTACCGGATGGTAGTACCACCGATTGCTGAAGGTAAAGCGGAGGAGTTACTCCACTTCAAGGAGCTTAAAGCTCAAAAAATCACTGGTGTTACATTAAACGGGCATTAACACCAGCAAACCGCCACTTGTAATAAGGTAGTATTACCGCCAGAGATAATACCTCCAGTGGTAATACTGCCTGACCAAATGGTGGTATCACTTATTCCGTTTGCCAATATCAAGAAATCTCCTTTTCTTGTGGATGTGGGTCCCAGACCTGTACTTCTCTGGGACTTGGTTTTGGCAGACCTAGTTCACTCTCTTGCCAGGTACTGCCATGAGAAAACTGACTTGCAATATGCTTTCTCCTACTGTCTGCTTCAACCGTGATTTACAACCAACCACTGTGCTGAAGAAGATGACTCCTCAGACACTCTCTATTATGGTTCTCTTCAGTACTGGTATGCGACCAACCACTGTGTTGAGGAAGATGACTCCTCAGGCACTCTCTATTATGGTTATCTTCAGTAGTGGTGTGCGACTAACCACTGTGCCGAGGAAGGTGATTCCTGAGGCACTCTCCATTGCAGTTATCGTCAGTAGTGGTATGCGACCAACCACACTGTGCCGAAGAAGAAGACTCTTGAGGCACTTTTTACTATGTTTAACTTCGGTCACACCCGGTCCCGACACGGACTTCGTCTTACTCCTGTTACCTGTTTTACGGAAGCTCTTTGCCAGGTCTTGACTGGCTTGCAGGTCTTGGTCACGCTATCTCTTTCTGCTCGGTGTGTTCCTGCGCAGCTCTGCTGCAGGTTGTTGCTGGCAGTCAAAGTGTTGTTTTGTGACTATTCAGTCCTTGCGCTTCGGGTCACGCCATTGCTCTCCAGCTTCCAGCCCTGCCTTGTACCTGTTCCATGCCACTGGGTGAAGGATTCCTGTCTCCACCTTCTGGACTTGGGGATCGGGCTGCTTGTGGCTTTCTTGGTGTCCTCTCCTTGAACTTCCTGGGCTGGACTGCGTCTCATGCTGGTTGACTGGCTCTCTTCATGTGTTTATATTTAAATCGGCAGGTTGGCAATGGTTGACTTTCTGTTTTAACTTCCTTTTCAATGTCTTTAGGTTTTCAATCTTTTTTCTTCTGTGCCTCCTCCTCGTGCCAGTGCTTCTATTCTCACTCTCCATTGGGTAGTCCATGTTCTTCCTCATCTCAGTGGAAGTCAAGTCTATGGACTTACATATGTTCATGGCTTGGTCAGGCATATGACTGGGGTTTACAAATTGGGGAGGTGTATAGGGTTTGGGGTGAGGGGTATTATATTGCATCTCCCTTAGATGCTTGTCCTTGTCCTAGAGGGGGAGTTTCTCAGCATGAGATCCTCCTGCTGAGTACCAACCCCAGAAGGACTATCGGTTAGCAGCCTCACCTCCCTGGCCTCAAGGGATGGGGCTTCCCCTGAGGGAGAAGTGACGGTATCCATGAATTCTTCACACTCTTAAAATGTACATGTGACCTCTGGCTCAATGTCCAACGCAAGATGTACACTTATCCACCTTTGGACTAGATTGTGGATTTGGAATTATGGCATTATCGCTTGAAGATTTAGACATCTATGTACTTCTAGATGAAGGAAACCTAGCTATACCAGAATGTCGCCAACACAGAATCTGGTGCCAGGAATATCATACCTTTTGAATGGCTGCAGCCTCATACCCAGTGGAAAATGTGGAGAACTTGGACATTCAGTTCTACATGTACCTCATCTTCAACCTGCAAGAAACTCCAGATGTAAATAACACAAACTTATAACTCATTGTCTTTAGGTAGGTTGCAATGCTTTTTCAGTCATACCACTGCATTTACTTTGTGGGGTACATACACTGATGCAACAACTGGGAATGTACAGAAAGTTCAAAGGATTTAGATTTAAGCAGTTAAATTAGCTTGAATTAAATAAAACTGACGCACAACAGAACCCGAAGACTGTCCTCTTCAAGAAGGCTTTTGATCCATGTATCAATTACACTAGAGCAGTCCACTTCTCTAGATGGTTACCTATGGGGACCATGGAGAAGAACCAGGCGTTAGTGAGAGCCATCCGCTGAAGGATGCAATCCTTCAAGGTGGTATATGTGGAATTCTCCAGAGTTCACCCCGCCTCTCCGGAGCACCCGTCAAAGTCGGGAAAGAAGCGTGTTAGGGTACTTTAAACACCCTAGGACTGCAAATGAACTAAAGGATGCCCTGAGTGTGCAGCAACCCTGAAATCCTATTGTTTCGAGAAGGAAATTGAATTTGGACAGGGACACAAGGTCCTCTTCATAGGTCACTTGCAAAGAGTTTGTTTAATCCCCCATTCTGCCACTTTTAACCATGGAATCTCATTCTTGTGTTTAAGTGCTCTTGTGCGGGCAGGATGACTAGGACATGAGCCAGATAGGCAATCACCAGTGAACGACTACCCAACTGTACACACAATTCGTGCAGGTTCCACACCAACATGTGGCTGCAAGATGGCCTGTCATTGCTTACTTGCAGGTCTCATACTAATATGTAAATCTCTAAATATGTTCAGAAATGTTGGGTTGGTAGCTAAGAGCACAGTATGTGTGGCGGTTTCACCCTTGCATGTGACAATCCATTTTGCACCGCAAAATGAAATCTTGGATACTTTAAATATTGTCTTTTGCTGAACTGGCGTATAAATCAGCACAATTAAGGGCGTTCAATGCATACTCTTACGGTCAAGTGTGCAACAAACATGTTGTTTCTTCATTATAGAGTGGAGATGCCTTGATGCTGCTGAACACTAACACTGTAAACAGTGGGCAGGTGACACATATCCATGCATTGTGACACACATGAAACAAAAATACATGTGTGGTGGTGATACTGTCAGAAATGATCAGAACAATAACAATAAAAATAAGCAGCCCAATAAAGGTAGCAATAATAGCAGCAAGGTCCGCAATATTAATAGAGGCAGGAGCAATCAGGGTAACAATGAAACATTCTGGTGTATATTGGAGGACCAAAATACATCTCAAAACGCTCCACCACACGTATAAGTTAAAGTATGAGCTGCAAGGCAGGGTAAGGTTATTTTAAACAAGGAGACCTGAAGCTTTGAGAGCAAAAGCCAATAGCGAAAAGTCTACCAAAAGCTTTGTCATGCTAACCCTGTTTATATCAGAATCTAATGTTTTGGACATTATGCAACACAATGTAAATTGGTCTTGTATAGCACATTTTCAAGCTTCTTGAAGACTGTTGTCATTATCAGATCCCTGGGTGTATGGTACACTTGCTAACATAGCTTTTATTATTGTCCATAACGCCACTTAGTGTGGCAAAGGTATTTGAACAGAGTGTTTAGAGAAAGGGATGGTATGGATACGGGGGAGAAAGATCACGTGTCTAGTTCTGACTCCTCCGTTAAATGCCTTTCATATTACATAACATAGGTTGCACTTCAGCGTCTCAGTTAGTTTTTGATCATAGGTGGTGCTCTAGCACTAAAGTATTTTGTCTTCTCAGTGGCACTTTGGCTGCACAATTAGTTTTGGCTCATAGGCGGCACTTTGCTGTAGAGGTATGGAGCCATACAATTAATGCCTAGAGCCAAGTCCAGGGGTCTGGTGTAGAACATGAGCTGAGACATAAAAATCCCGTTGTGCCCCCCAATGCCCACCACACGAGACACCTATCTGGCATACATCCTTCATCAACCCCCTAAGCACATGAGACTTATACCTAATCCCACCTCATGTAACCCGCCTTCCCCCCACAACACAAGGCTCATAACTGGCATCCAGCATCCCCATCCACCACCACACCAGACCCCTATCTGGAATAATTTTTGCCTAAAAATTTCCCCCCCACTACATAGTACACCTGCCTGGTAACCTGCCTCCACAACCCCACCACAGAATACCCCTATCTGGCATCCTGCCTCTCCACCCTACACTCAACAGAGCACAATTCCCCTATTTGTTATCCTGCCTTCCCATATCCCAACCACACAAGACCCCTACCTCCCTTGCCCATAACACAAAACCCATACCACATTTAGAAAGGCCTTATCTTGGACTTATCTTGAACTGAAGCACTGCGATTACCTTCCCGTTTAGAAACAAAATGTCAGTTTTGTGTGTTTACATATGTATCGGTCCTCTTTCTAATGGACTTCGGCTTGGCGCACCATTCCCACTTTTGTAGCTTGCACCTGTTATTGTATTTCAGGCCAAAGGGAAGACGAAAGTGCAATTCCCAAGGAAAAGGGCCTAAAAAATGTGTAACAAACAAGAACGGTGTGAGGGGTCATGCTGCAGACACTGTGGCCAAGCGGGGCTCTGCTCATGTTTTGCCAAGCACTGATTTGAGTCTAGCCACTTGATCTGAGCCCGTCCGAGCCCTGTCTGGCTCACCAACCTCTATTTTGGTGGCACAATTAGTTTGATCTCATATTTGGTGCTTTAACACGCCAATTATCTTTGGCTCATAAAATTAAATTAAATTGGGTCTTGCTGTTGGTTGGCAGAAGGAGTCGGACTCTTGGAGGACATTTCCAAATTACTTTTTTTTAATGATAAGAGTATAGCCTAGCTTTCCCTATTCTAAAGGTGTTTCCCTACCTATCTAAAGGAACTAAAGGTGTGTGTCTGTCTTCAGGAAATCCAGTGTATGCTACTAGGCTGTGTGGCTTAGGGAGTTTCTCACAGGAATGCAGTCCTTGTCCTCTAAGGGGGAGTCTCTACCAGTGAGGTCACACCTGCCCAGACTCCGAGGGAATGTCTTGCAGAGTGGGCTCACTGCTCTAGCCTCAAAGGGGGAAGCTCCCCCTTGGGGGGAAGAGACAAATAACTTTGATTCATCACATGCCCCTCCCCTTACCTTGATGGCTTCCCCATCTCCGGTGATAGGGAACTGACTTAGAAAGTCCACATTTTCTTGCTGCTTTCTTTTTTGGTTCTACAGAAAAAATAAAGGTTGGAGGTCCTAGACCATTTCATCACTCACAGGCTAATTTCTTTCCTCAGGCTCATCCAAGTCAATGGAAAGAACTGATCAGTAATCAGCCTAAATTTTATGCCCGTTAAATAATATCTCATATGTGTTATGGCCCACTTAATCGTCAAGGCTTCAAGGTCCACTGTAGCATAGGACTATTCTCAAGGAAAGAGCTTCCTACTGGTGTAGAGTACTGGATGCTCCACCCCCTCATATTCTTGGTATAGCACAGCGCCCAAGCCAACTTAAGTGGTGCCTGTTGGTAAAAGGAACTCCTTATTGAAGTATGGCATCTTGAGCACAAGTTCTTGGCAGAGAATCGCTTTCAGACCCTCGAAGCTCGCTTTTGTGAGATTTAACGGCAGGGTAGAGTAGTTTGGTCGAACCTTTGACAATACACGGTTAGTCCCAGGAAGGCATGCAGTTCACGCTTGGTCTTTGCTGTTTGTGTTCATTTGTCAGCCTTCACTTTCTCAGACTAGGGTTGGATCAGCTCATTCCCAACCAAGTATCTGAGGTATCATAAAGTGGATTGGGCTAAGTGACACATTTTGGGATTTGCTCTTACGCCTCCTTTTCGGAGAGCATAGGCGATTAATGAGAGATGGTGTAAGTGCTCTTCCGAAGTGTTGCTTTGGATCACTATGCTGTCAAGGTATGCTCCACATAACGCCTCATACGGTCTTAACATACAGTCAATAAGACATTGGAAAGTGTCAGAAGCTCCATGTAGCCCAAAGGGTGGGACCATGAATTGGAAAAGGCCTTGTGGTGTTGAAAAGGCAGTCTTTTCCCCATCTGCTGGTTTTAGCAGAACTTGCCAAGAGCCCTTCGTTACGTCAAGTGTAGAAATATATATTTGGCAAAACCATGATTTTCCATGAAAATGTCAGCCTTGGGCTTCTCATCTATTTTCTAGTCAATGATTTTTTTTCTGGTTTCCGGATTCTGTAAGGTTTTAGATTAACAGTTTTCCCTGCCGGTGTTCGGATGTAGTGAAAAAAGTTAACGACCCTGCCAGGTTGTTCCGAAAATACTTCAGGAAATTGCGAGAGTAAGCCACTAAGATCTTCTTGATGGGCCTGTGGCAAATCAGGGGAAATCAACTGATTATCTATATTTGAGTCCGCAAGGAGTGCAGCCATCTGAGCAGGTTAACATGATAGACTTGGGTCTTTTGTCGGCTATCAGGTTGGAAGATCAGATAATCTAGGGGACCTTTTTTTTATTAGAATTCCATAGGGCTCGCACCACTTGGAAATCATCTTGTTCTCAAATATTGGGAGAACTAAGACTGCTTGACCCACCGAGGAGGATTGAGCGACAGCGTGTTTGTTATAGATCGCTCTTTACTGTTCTTGTGCTTGGCCTAGATGTTTGTTTACAATTTCTTGTACGGCGGCCATGTGAGTTTTTGGAGCAGTTTGGGAAATGGGCAACAGGGCTTCCGCTCTTTCCTCCCAAGTCTCACCTCAGCAATGTTGGACATGTGAGAAAACGGCACACATCGCTCGAGTATGCAGAAGCAGGGGAGGAACACAACAGAATTGGCAGACCCCAAGAGGGGGATGGCATATCCTCCACCATACAGTGCAGAGCCACCCAAATATTCTGCCCAGGATCATACACACTACCAGACACATGGGCCACAAATACAACCTGCACAATAGGCATTGATGCAAGCAAAGCAAGCCCCCATACAGACACAGCAAGCACAGATGCAAACGCAAGTACCCGTACAACAGAATGACATGGCGACTTGGAAGGCAAGTGCATGAGCAGACACCTACACCTAGAATAGGGAGTGTGGCTATAGTGGGAGTGAATCATTTCATTAGGACAGGGATGGACCTATAGCCACAATTGGACATCCCACAGACTGACTTGATGTGTTCATTCATATCTGTTACACCAGACCCACAAGAGGAACCACAGGTCAGAACCATAGGTGACAAAACATTTTCCTTCCTTGTCAATATGGGGGCGACCAGGTCCTGTGTTAGGGAAGGGAGGTACCCAATGCACAAAGTTTCTCTGGGTCTACAAATGTGGTTCCATTTACTGACGATTTGGCTATTACTATAGGAGAACATGACCTTTCAATACAACTATTATACTCCCACCAGACACCAGTGAACATGATGGGGAAGGACACAGTGAGCAAGCTTAATATGACCATATCATTTACTGACCAGGGAATAGTGTGCTCCACACCAGGGATTAATTTTATGAATGCACAATAATACATATCAGCATTCTTAGGGCAGAAAGCACAGCGGGCGTGCCCATGGATCCCAAAGTATTTCAGTATGGAGTTAACCTCTTACTAGCATGGCTTCATGGGATCAGGGGTAAACTATTGTGGTTACTTGTAGAATTTTTATTCGGGCCAGAGGAAAAAGGACATGTGTTCCCACTAGAGTTAGAAGCGGTCATAATGAGAGAAGATAGGGTGATTATTCACAGGACTGATGACAAAGTAAAAGCATGGCGAGCAGTGATCCCTTGGAAGAAGGACACAGACTGACAGATTTGACAGATGAGGAACTATTCAGAGATGAGAATTCAGATGATGAAGTAGTATCCTTCATAAGCCTCACTTCTTGGGTGCAGATTGAGAACAGGGAAGTGGCACAGAGAATGGCACTAATAAAAAAGACACCGTCATTTTTTTGAGAAGATTTGGCACAGGTACCGAGCACACTGTGGACCAGCAGTCCTTATGATGTTAGGCTGCTGAAAGGAGTAGGTGCAGTCAATATCAAACTAAAGCCAGGCGCAATCTTGCCAAGAGTGAAACAATATCCCATGTCAAAAGAAGCAGATGAGGGTATTTATGAGACAATTTACGCATTGGTACAACAGGGAATATTAGTGCCATCGGAGTCCCCATGTAATACAGTGGTGTACCCAGTGAAAAAATCGACGGGGGGGTCGTGGAGATTTATTCAGTACCTGCGCGCTCTAAACAATATTGTTGAAGCAGAATTTCCATAGATTCCTAATGCAGCCACCATACTGTGTAATATCCCACCTAAAGCCAAATGTTTTACAGTGATCGGTCTAAAAAATGTGTTATTTTCAACCCCCCCCTTGATGAGGACTCACAAGACATGACCTCGTTTTCATATAGAAATAACAAGTGGAAACACACACATTTTCCACAGGGGTACTGTGAGTCCCCCTCGATATTCAACACAGTCCTCCAGATGGACGTTGGAAACGTACACCTTGACAGTACAGTAATTCAGTATGTAGACGACATTCTGGTGTGCAGTAAAACAGAAGAACAGCGCAGAAAAGACTCAACATAGTTGATGACAGTCTTGTCAGACAAGGGATGCAAAGTCGAAAAGGAGAAATAAGAATATTGCCAGGAGGAGCACTTGTATATTGGGCAGTTGATATCTCAAGAGGGCAGAAAAGTGACCCCTGAAAGAGCTGAAGCAATCATGAAAACATCTCAACCAAAGACAGTGAGGGAAATGCAACGATTTTTGGGCCTGTGCAACTACTGCAGGGCGTGGGTCTTTCATTTCAGCACATATGTCAGACCCCTGTTAAAAGGATTCAAAGATGCTCAGATAGATGACAGTAGTATTACCTGGACAGGCGAAATGACAGAAGCACTGAACAAATTAAAAGAAGCAATATGCACAGCACCCCTTCTAGGGATCCTTGATTCCAGTGCAGAATTCTTTCAATTCTCACTTTCTGCTGTCAGTGCTCACACAGAAGACTACTTTAGGACACAGACCAATAGCATTTTAGAGTGGGATCCTAGATCCAGTGATGAGAGGCCATTATCCCTGAGAACAATCGCTGCTGCAGCAGCCTTTGCAACTGAGACATCGGCCAGTATCACCACGGGCTGTGAAGTAGCATTAAACATGGAGCATGCCCTGTTCGCCATTCAAGCACATTGACCACACAGGGAGAATCTGGGTACAAAGTGATTTTCACAAACTGAGCAATCCAAAAAGTCAGATGTAGATGTGTGAATCGAGCAACATTCATAGCAGAGCCAGTCGAGGAGGGAGATCATGGGCATGACTGCACCAAATACACTGAACATTATGACGATATACCCAATGTCAGAGAAAATGTCCTCTGAGGGGGAACATTACTCTTCATTGATGGTTCCTCGTCAATTGACCAGAATTCGTGGGAAAGGTGCTTTGGGGCCACAGTGTCAAAATTACAACTGAATGACAACTTTGAGGTAGTGGCGAGTGCAAGATTGCCTCTACATGTTTCAGCGCAAGCGGCAGAGTTAGTAGCCCCTATTATAGCCCTTGAAATGCATGAGGATGAGAAAATCAGTGTATTCTGACTGTGCCTATGTGACGTCAACAGTACATGCAGGACTGTCGCGTTGAAAAAGGCAGGGCTTACTACACGGAGACGGCACGCCAGTGCAGCATGCGCTATTATTGGACAGGCTCATAGACACATTACAGTTGCCACCGGCCATCGCAGCGGTCAAGTGCGCAGCCCATACTAGAGGAGGGGATTTAATTTTACTCTGCAACAAAACTGCCGGCACAGAGGCAAAAAAGCAGCGTATTATCACGAAATATAGGAATTTGACACACCACCTAAAGAGGAAAAAGCGAGTGCGCAGCATGGTGATGAAAGAAGGCTTTAATACCTTGCCTATAGCACAGATAACCGAATAACAGGGACGAGTGCCACTAGAAGAACAGGAGCTGTGGATACAGAGGGGATGTTCATTGTCCCCCACTAATGTAATATGGTGACAGCACAGCACCGGCAAACCGGTCATGCCCCTCTCATTGCTTAAGGTAGCATTAGCCCAGCTTCATTACCCTGTGCACACAACACGAGAGAGTCTTGCAGCTCTGATCTCGGAAGATTGGTTTGTGCCCAACCTCGCACAGCATTATTCTGTATTTATTGTGAATTGTGTAGTTTGCCAAAAATCACGGTGGAGCACATGCTGAGAGTAGTGAGAGGAGCAATACCCCGTCCTACTATACATTTCCAGCATTTGCACATCAATTAAGTAGATATGCTCCACAGTTGTAACGGCTACAGATACTAGTTGTATGCCCTTTCTCTTCAATGGATCGAAGCAGGTCCATGCACACATCCTGATACCAAGTGTGCTGCAAAATTCCTCGTACATGAGGTCTTCCCAAGATGGAGAGACTTCTAAGACCTACAGTATGACAATGGACCGCATTTTGTAAATTCATTGTTTGAGCACATCACAATCCTAATGGGTATTAAGCATATATTGTCCTCCACTTATCAGCCGCAGGCAAACTGGATTTGTGAGCGCCTCATTAAAAATTACCCTGAAAAAAGGATGGCTCCATTGCCTACCCTTCGCCCTATTTGCATTACACAATCAGCCAGGCTCAACCCATCACCTGACTCCTCATAAACTGGTGACGGGATGCGTATGCATATACCCCTTTCGCCTCCGACTAGAGTGCAAACTGATGCCCATAGTACTGCTGTTGTTCTTGGATCTGAAATTCATGACTACATGGCTGCTATGGCGGCGAGTGTCGCTTTTATGTCTCAACAGCTTTGACATTGGCTTGCAAGGTCAAAGAACAATGAGGAAAAGAGCCAACAGTTCGATTTACAAACTTTGCTTAAAACCCCGCCCTATATCCTGGTCATAAAGTTTATGTAAAGAATTTCACTAAGAGTTGGCAAAGGCCTAGGTTCGTGTGCCCTTTCGTGGTGGAGGAAGTCACTCCCACTGCTGTCAAAATCCAAGTAGATGAGAATTGGCTCCATGTCGGCAACATCAAACCCTGCAAAGCAAGACTCCCCTGCCACCAGTCATGGATGATGAAGCCAAAGAAGAGATGAAGAGGGTACGGAGGTGATCAATCACAAGAAACAGAAAGCCACCCACAGCCGAAGAGAAGTTACACACGGTCCTTTTTTACACAGGTGAATAACCAGATCGAGTGAACTTTCCTAAGAACTTTTACCCGCAAAATAAAAAACAAAACGCACACTTTTGAAGAAACTCATGCGAATGCTCAATGTTGCCTTTAACAGTGCTTCTTCATGCAATTCTATCTTTTATAGTATATACTTACTGTGCTTTCAAAACAAATAAGGCACCGCTTGTTGCTCTTTTAGTACATTCCAAGACAAGATTTATTTCGGCAAGAATTCTTAAAGCTTTAATTGTGCAGTTTTTCTTGCACATACCAACAACTTGAAATCAGCTTGAAAGTATCCATTGAAAAATAAGAATATGTATCTTTTTAATTTTGTCAAATATAAAATTCTGAGACGCAGATCGCTTAACAGCCGTGCCTACTTACAACACGTGGACAGACAGCAGTAAGGATTGCAGCTGCATTTTTACCTTTTTGATATCTCTACTTCTTTATTCTTCTGGCATTATGATAATTGGTCCTCTATAACGTGCCCATGCCAGTGTATACTAATATGACCCCCCATTCCTATGTTAGATGAAGCAATCACCCAACCTTTCTGTATTGCTACTAAACAGATGAAAAGAATACAACAGAATGCTGACACTAATTTCCAACACATGAATGCCTACATGGCTGACTCTGCCCAAATTACTAACAACATGTGGTATCGGCACATGACCCAGGTGGGGAAAGGCACATCTGATGAGAACTGCTATGCGTGTTCTCTCATTCCCTACTACATGAACGCTTCTATGACATTTATAGCCACAGAAGTACCTGCACATGATGCCAATTGTATAACCTATTTAGCACTCTGCAGGGCTGAGAGACAGTTTTAGGGAAAATGTGCTACTCTACGATGGCTGTCAAAAGACACATTCCCCTATGAAGATAGTTACATAAAAACAAAGGTTATGATAGATGATCCACTGATAAAAAACAAGAGATACAAATATGTTTTAGATGGGCCAAATAATGGAGACTCTGCAACAGTATATCAATAATTGTTGCAATGTCCAAATGCTGTAGGAAAAAAGATAGGAGGGCCACCAGGATTCTAGGAGAGTCCCCAGTTACTAATTGGCAGCTGTACACTTTATATGCACAGCTGTACACTTCAGCCGGATGGGTTGAGGTTATGAAGGGGTGTAAAGCACAAGCACTGCTGTCAGTACCAGTAGAAGTAGTACAGAATGCAAATGATAAATGCCTCGCCTCAACGAATGGACCAAATATTCCAAGCTGCTCACATGAGTAGAGGATGAAGCAGGACTCATACCCATAATTCCTGTGAAAAATGACACTTTATGCATCAGAAATACTGGCCCGGTAAAAGTAGGAGAAAACCAAGGGTGTAAACGTGTTTTAATGTGCATGGCATGAAAATAGGCACTGCCTTATTGATAGACCACTATTGGGTTTGTGGATCCAGAGCATAAATGAAGCTGCCCCTGAATTGGGAAGAGCTGTGTTCCATAGTGCTGATAAACATACCCATGTTGGTAGTGCCTGAAAGTGATGTACACATTGCAGAGTTCCCCAACATGGATGCGCACATGAGAATGAAAAGATTCCTCAACCCCGAACAGGCAAAAAGATGTAGTAACTATATCTCCAGAGGATAGCTCAGGGGCAACGTACTCGTCTTGGAAGCAAGGCAGCGCGGAGCAACACAGGTTGGATCCCCGGGTATGTGCTTAGAAACCTCTGGGTATTAAGTGCATTATAAAGGATCAATTATAATAATCATAATTATAATAATCTCCCCCAAAATGGACGAGGCACTTGATGAAAATCCATATGAGCATATGTTGTTCAGCAGGACAGAAATAGGTTTTGCCTCTGTTATCCCTGAGGTGCAAACACCTGAAAATGCCAAGTGGTAGCAGATTACCCTCTGGGAGCTGCTGCAAAAAATTAACAAAGCAGTGAAAAGCTTAAATGCCATAAAGCAAGAGCTGAGCGCAATAACACTCATGACTCTTCAAAACAGGTATGTCCTTGATTTGCTCACAGCCATGGAGGGTGGCATGTATGCAGAAATTGGCCCGTCCTACTGTACTTGCGTGCCTGCTCATAAGGAAAATGGGACCCACAAAGAAGCGATAACACTGCTAACAGATCTTCACATCAGAATGGTAGAGGAGGTGGACGAAGTAGAGCATGATGACGATTGGCTCTCTTACCTATTCTCCTGGATCCCCTCCTGGCTGGCTAATGCATTCAAAGTACTAATAGCCATACTAGCGTTAGTACTGTTAGGATTTTGCATCATGAGAATAGCTATAAGCCAATGCAAGAAGATTGATAAAAAGGCAGTAGGGATGAAAACAGTGATAAACGTGGACACATGGATGCACATGTGCACATAAACTGGTGATCTACCTCATTTGTACTTAAGACAAAGTTGTATCGTCTCTTCAGGCTCAAAATGTTGTTATCCCAGAGACCCTTGTAATTACATGGGACGTTGTGAATTCTGCAAACTAGATGGGGAGTGCTTCTATATTACCCGGAGTGTGGATGAACATATTCGGATGACCTGAGAGGGATGACAAAAAGATGTATTATTTATTTATTTATTTTAGTTCTTATTAACGCGCCAGATCGCCGGGGCCCAAGGCGCACAAATATGGACCCCAAGGTACCCCACTGGGGAGAGGCACCTCTGAGAGATGTGGTGGAGGACACGACCAGAGGGGGGAATGTGGAGAGACAGATGAATGCATCATTCACAGCGTCGGCCCCTCCCCTATACCATAGGAATGAAAGGAGTACATCATTCATGGTGCCTGTCCCCTCTCCATTGTCATACCGCAAGTACGAGAGACGGTAGTCTCTAAGACAACCATACCGACTTTACCACGGAGTGATCGAAGAAGAGGTGAATCTGCAAGCTCTAGCAGACATGGACATGCTGTAACCAAAGATGATGAGAGCAAGTGACATCACTGCCGAAATTTGACATGTGTAGACGCATTAGACACAAAGCAGATATGCACTCACCATGAAGTTACACAGTCACTAGGTTAAACTGCATTTAGATATGAAGAATGTTACCTGCATTCAATAAACACTAAGAGTCGTATACTCAATGTATACATACGCCGAAACGCAAGACACTTAAGAATACATATAAAAGCTTGCTTAATGCAAAACTGTAACAATAATGAGCAGACATTTTGGATAAAATGGACGGTTCAGCCATGTTCGAGTGAATGGTAAGCATCAAAGAAGTCTCAAAGCTGCAGGGAGAGTAGGCTTGCTGCATCAATCGAAAATACAGACAGACAATAACTGCACAACTCCTGCCAAGCTTACGGTAGAAAAGGGAGGTTTGGACTAGCACCGAGGAGAACAGACAATAACATTCCCAAGCGTAAGAAACATTTCTCTTAGATTAAGTAAAGAAACAGACAGCCCTTGAAGACCACGTGCTCATTAATTAAAGGTCAATATTGGAAGAAAAGTAGCTTTACCAAGTCTCCAGTGGTCAGGAAGGGTAAACACACCCACATTAAAATGGGCTAAAATACTATTACACGTCAAGCAGAATAATTCAAAACGTGGTCTCCTTACACGTGACTTATAGTTGGAGAACAGTGGCTATTCATTAACTCAGATACAGACAGACTGACAGTCGAATTCCGAGAACAACGATACAAGACAAAGCAAAGTTCAAAGCTAAAAATCCTGGCTTTTGGCCTAGGAAATCATAGATAGTGTGTTAGAATTGGGAAAAGCAGCACCTTGAAGCTGCTCCCCCTGCCATTATTGCTGCTCATGTGCTGGTAACCTGCCAAATAATCAAGGTTGGTGAAGCCAATGCCAACCAATCACCATTCTCAAACGATGCTGGTTTGCAACTGTTGCATTAACCAATCAAGTAGTGTAGAGATGGCATGTATCCACCATTATCAATTTAGAGGTGGTCACAGGTGGAGCCATTAGATAGAGCATAATCAATGAGAAGACTAACCCATATATATTATATACACAGTTGATTCCCTTATCCAATCCCACCTTCCCGTAGGTTTTTGTAACTCAGAATGTAGATTGATATCAGTTGTGATGTATTTTGTGTTTTTAAACTGTTGTCAAGCTCAAAGATGATGAGAGCTTGGAGATTTACTATGTTCATTCCTGTCCCTGTTTTTAAACAGGCCTTTGACTATTCCGTTTTTGGGTACAGGATTTCCTGGCCTGTCCGGTCTGCTCAGGGCTGGCACTTTTCACTGCACCATTACAGATCCCTATGGAGTGCGCCTGCTTTTTTGTGGTAAAAATCCATGCAGGCACAAACGCTGGTGTATTTGTTTGACGGAGAGGAAGGGAGGCGGCAGAAATGTAAGTCGCATTCCGCCTTCCTCTCTGAAATACAAATTGACAAAAATGAGGTGTGATGGGAATCAACAGGGTATAAGCCTTATCCAAGGCTTTTAAGCTGTTAATTCCTGTGAAGTGGAACTCAAAATGAGCCCCAATGAGTTTTAGTTATTGCTTCAATAATTTGGAGACATAACTAAATTACAAAACTGAACTGCCTTGGAAACAAGCAGCAAAAAGCTTTCAGATGCCTTGCCCCTGAGACAGCAAACTGCTCATGGGGATAAAATTGTCATTTTGCCAATTTTTCCAAATTCTAACATTTTGATTGTTTCAGTGTTATTTTGGGGACTGATTTAAGCCAATTCTACCCTTTTCTTCAACATATATGTTTCTTTTGCATGGGGGGCCATTAAGAGACATCTTGATGTATTTTTGTTTGGTTAGGCTTTCAATCTTCCATGTGCACTGAGTTTAGGGTGGTGCTGAGTTTTGACACAGTGTCTATATATTACCTCTGTTGCCCCTCATACTTCTTTCACCAGGATACGTGGATCCATTAAAGCACAGAGGAAGGGTGAGAGGAATCCTTTGCAGGGAGATTTAAAATATTTTACCTGTAATCATTTTGACCTATAGCTGTATATGACATTTAGGCTGTTCTTAGCTAACTGCCCAAAGAAGCCATTTTATATATTTGTTAACCATTTTCCACCTATTGGGTTCTCCAGAGGTTGGCCTGTATAATCTCACCTGACCTCTGGCTTGCCAGTCCACAGCATCAGAACTGTGCGCATTATTTTAAGTTTTACTGGGCCACAATGGCTACATACATTTTGGTGTTTGGTAGTAGGTAGTTTTAACACATTTAGACGAGTAGGATTATGGGTATCTACTACGCTACTTTATTGCTAATTTTATGGCCTGTAGATTTGTTGACTATTCTATTTTTAATGCTCATGTATTATCTCTACAAGAAAATAAATATACATAAATGCTGAACAAAAGAGTGAGAGCATTATTAATGTGTTTCTATTTATGAGTAAAAAAGACACTATATTGCAAGTGCAAACACTTATTGGATTAGCAATAAAACTGTGAAAGGAAGATATGGTATAAGTTAATTACCTGTAACTGTTGTTCTCCAGCGTGGGTCTGGCATGGATTCACATGCTCATGATTATTCCCAGTTGTCAGGCTAGAAATCCTCTGTGAAAGAAAACACAGTTTCACTTAAAAACTGTATTTCTCCTCTAAATCAGTCACTGTCCTCTGGGTCATACTGCCCCCATCCAATGACAGTCCTCTCCCTAAGCCCCTCCTCTGACAGTCTCTTCATATTTGGAAAGCACGTAAAGTGGCAGCATGACCAAGAAGAGCTGTAGAGGGGTGGGAGGGTTTGCATGTGAATCCATGCCAGACCCATGCTGGAGAACAATAGTTACAGGTAAGTTACTTAAACATTCTCCAGCATGGGGTCTGACATGGATTCACATGCTCATGAATAACGAATACATAGCAGTACAGCATTACACAACCACAGGTGGTGGAAAGGCTCAACAGTAGCAATCACACTTACCCTTGGAACAGACTCACCTCAAGCAAACTGGTTGCGTAACACTGGCTGGCTGACTCTGGACTCCTCCCTGGAATCCCTGCCGATGTAGTAGAACTTTGTGAAGGTGTGTGTGGACCTCCACGTAGTAGCCCTGTAGATGTCCAGCAGGGGCACACCAGACAGGAACGTCATCATCACAGCGATCGCTTTGGTGGAGTGGGCTCTTGGACGGCCGGGCAAAGGTTGGTTCGCCAACTGATGACAGTGCGTGATCCAGCCGAAGAGCCACCTTGACATGGAAGCCTTGGACAAAGGTTTCCCATGGTTCATAGGACCAAAGTTCACAAACAGTTGTGAGCTTTTCTGAAAAACTCTTTGTGCGTGTCACGTCGAACTTCAGGGCATGAGCAACATCCAGCGAGTACAAGGCCCTTTCCACCGAAGACAAAGGTTTTGGGGAAAAAAACAGGTAACATGAAAGGCTTGTTGAGGTGGAATTCCGACAGAACCTTCGGCATGAAGGATGGGTGTGTATGCAGTAACACCCTCAATTTGTGGAAAGTCAGGTATGGTGCTTGCAGGATAGGGCCTTCATTTCACCTACCCTTCTGCCGGAGGCGATGGCCACAAGGAAAGCCATTTTCCATGAGAGGAACTTTAGAGGGGCCTGATGCATGGGCTTGAAGAGGGCCCCCATGAGCCTCGTCAGAACCACGTTGAGTTCCCACGCTGGGGCAGGAGCCTTCACCGGCGGGAAAGATCGAAAAAGTCCTTTGAGAAATTCCTTGACTAGTCTGTGTGACCAAAGTGACGATCTTCCTGGAGACCTGGTGTAGCGGGAGATAGCCAGCACATGTACCTTGATGGATGCGTGCGCTAGTCTGACCTTGGCCAAGGATAGCAAGTATGGAATAACCTGCGGGGCCGGGACTCTGAGAGGGGTCATCTTCTGAGACCGACACCAAGTAACAAAATGCTTTCACTTGTGACCGTAGCACTTCAGGGTCGATGACGCCCTGGCCTTGGCGAGGACCTCCCTGCAGTCTGCAGGCAACTCACATATCCTCCAAACTCTAGGGCTGCAGGAGCCCAGCCCTCAGGTTCAGCGATCCTGGGTAATGATGAAGGATTGCACCTCCTTCTCTGGTGAGAAGATCCAGAACCACTGGTAGCTTGACCGGGGGCGACGCTGACAGGCTAAGAAGGTCCGGGTGCCAAATCTGCCTCGGCCATGCTGAGGCGATGAGTATCATCTTGCATGGACACTGTCTGAGTGTGTTGATGACTGGTAGCAGGAGCGGGAACGGAGGAAACGCGAACAGAAACAGCCCTTCCCTCGGGAAGGAGAACGCGTCCCCAGGCTCCTCGGCTGGTGGTATCTGCTGGTAAACATCTGGCACTTCGAGTTCGATGCCGTCGCAAACAGATAGATCTGAGACCTGCCCCATTTGATGAATAGGCTGTCCACCTGGTCCTGATGAAGCTCCCACTCGTGGCAGGAGCGCAGTTCCCTGTTGAGGGAGTCTGCAATGATGTTCTTGACTCCCGCCAGTTGGAGTGGAATGAGGAACATCGCCTGTCCAACGGGCCAGCGCCACAAGTCCTGCGCTTCTTTGGAGAGCACCAGGGATCGAGTGCCCCCCTGCTTCCTGATGTCGAACATGGTGGTGGTGTTGTCTGTGAAGATCATCACCACCTTGCCTTTTAGATAAGAATGACTTGAGGGCCTAGAACACTTCCCCTAGCTTGAGGATGGTGATATGAAGATCCTTCTGCAGCAGCCACAGGCCCCTGGCATGCAGACATCCTGTGCGTGCTCTGCAGCCTTCCAGGGAGGCATCCATGGTGACCGTCTCCTGGTATGGGGGGGTTCTGAAATCCCATGCCTTGGGAGATGTTGGAGCGGATGCCCCACCATCCTATCACCCAACGGAACTCGTCGCTAAGAGCGTTCTTGTCCATGAAGCTATCGGCAACCTGTATCCAGCAGGTATCCAAGAATTCCTGTAGGGGTCGCATCTGTAACCTGCAGGACGACATCATGTCCAGTAACAACACGATGGCCCGCACCTTGGCCATCTTCATCGATGACAGCCATTGCACCTTTCTTTGAATGCCTGCTAGCCTCTCCTCTGAGCACAACGGCAGGCAGGCCACCGTATTGAGACTTATGTCTAGGAACAGCACGTTCTGTGATGGCATTAAGAAGGACTTCAGATCGTTGACAGAGAATCCCAGATCTGTAAGTGGTCGGACGGTCGTCTCTGTGTGTCTGTCAGCCAGCTCGCGCGCACAGGTGCGAATTAGCCAGTCATCCAGCTATGGGTATATGTGTATGCCCTGTAGACGCAGATGGGCCGCCACCGGTGACAGGCATTTCGTGAACACTCTGGATGCCGAATTCAAGCCAAAAGGTAAGGCCTTGAACTGGTAGTTCTGTCCCTGCACCACGAAACACAGAAACATCTGATGTGTCTTGTGAATGGGGAAGTGGAAGAAGGTGTCCTCCAGGTCCAACAATGTCAATAAGTCTCCTTTTTCCAGTTGGCAGAGCAGGTGTTCAATGTGACCATCCTGAACTTTTGGGACTTTAGGTTTTTGTTCAGATGTCGTAGCTCTAGGATGGGCCCCCAGCCCCCCGTCTTCTTTCTGACCATCTGGAATAGACTCTGGAGCCCATAGAGGAGCGAAAAGAAGCGCTTGCTGCTGGAGAGTGCCCAACGAATGGGCCGTCTCTGTATACGCCTTGATAGCTTGGAGGGACTCGTTGACGAACTTCCCAAACAGATTCTCTCCATCAAAGGGGATGTCCAGCACCTTCGCTTGGACCTCCTGATGGAATTTGTAGCTTTCATCCAACCTTGATGATGAAGGCAGACACCGTTCCCCATCTACCAGAATCCTGTGTGGGGGACTTCCATTGCCACTGTGATGGCATGATCTGACACCACCTCCCCTTCCTGGAGGAGAGCGATTGCCTCCATCTTCTTATTGTCAGGGAGGAACTCTAGAATCGGCCCCACCTTGTACCACAGTTCCCTGTCGTACCTGGCCAGGATCACCAGTGCATTGGACGTCTTGATAATGGACGCTGCAGTATAAATCACCTTATTTCCCATGGCGTCCATCCCTTTCCTCTTGGCCTCGCACCTCTGGTACAAAAATCTCCCCTTCTTGGTTTTCTCGGGCACCAGCTGGAATAGCTCACAGGCTCTGGATATCATGGAGTGGAACGGTCCCACCTCATCCGGTGTGGACATTCTATGTGAAGATTGACCGTCCGCTGCAACGATATACTAGTCATCATCCCTCGTTGTGGCAGTATCGAGTCCCGTACCTGTGTCTGCTGGGGGAGAAGGGTTTCAATGTGTTGGCAGAGGTTGAAATGGGGGCATCGAATGACGCTTCCTCTTCTTCGCTGGAGGCTGATCGGGGACCTGGGGGACCACAGGTAGCAGAGCAGGAGGCATCCTCATCTGGATCTCTGACACCAAGGTGTGCAGAGTCGACAGAGTATCCAAGGAAATGTCCCTCAGATGAGAAGGCAGAATAGGAAAACTAGGTTCTGCGCCATCGTCGCATCGTCCTCCTCTTCCACGTCCTTGTAGACCGTATGTAAGGACTCCTGGTCTTCGTCGTCTGTGGACAAGACCTCCATGATTTGAGTGACGGCCTGGGAGGGCTGTTTTGGGGTCTCCTCGCAACTCCCTTTTCCCCCCGTGAGGGTCTTGAACCGGGGCCTGATCCAGTTTCCCCCCTTCTGGCGTGCCTGCAGACTTTGCCAAAGTCACTGCGGCAGTGTCACAGCTCGGGGGTAGGGACACCTTCTGAGCCGTGGCGGCTACCTTCGCAGGATCAGCACCCTTAGCTGTCGTGGCAGTCACAGTCATCGCCGACAAGGTCTTAGTCTGTGCCGGTTGGGCCTGTTTGGGCTGTTCCTCCATGTTACTCCATCGCGGCTTCTCTGATTTCTCACATAGTTTTGCCGGGGTAGATGACTTCCTCTTTGAAGAGGAGCTTGATTGCCGGCTGGCAATGGTGGTGGAAGATGATGCTGATCACGCCCTATCCACTTTGGGACCCGCTTTGGGACCCACTTCCACTGTGGACTCAGACTTGCGGCTCTTGGCCCCCCACCGATGTGGCACCCTCAAAGGACTTAGAAGACCACTCAGCGGACCGGCCAGTCCTGGGTGAGGCATGACCCTGCTTGGAGCACGGGTCTTGTAGAATCTTCAACAATATTCGCCTTTTAGGGGCGCAGAACTTCACCGACAACGGATCCACACTGTCGGCAGATGAAGAAAAGAGCACACTGGCTTCTTTGAAACAAAAATATAACTTTTTACGTCAAAAACATGAAATAAACGTGCAAATAGCTTGGAGAGCAAACTCGAGGACTCCCAACACTGAAGTATGTGGTAAAAATGTGACTATGGCTGCAGAGGAGGGGCTTAGGGAGAGGACTGTCATTGGATGGGGGCAGTATGGCCCAGTATGACCCAGAGGACAGTGATTGGTTTAGAGGAGAAATACAGTTATTACATGAAAGGGAAACAGTTTTTTATTTTACTGAGGAATCCCAGCCTGACGATAGGGAATATTCATGAGCATGCAGATCCATGCCAGACCCCATGCCGGAGAATGATAGCATCACACACTCATGGTTAATTAGCACTGATACATTGATTCACCCAGAAGATGGACCCACAACAATATTACTGTCCAATATTAAGCCTGTCAGGTGGTCTGGGATAGTTGTTTTTCTTCCACTAAAGCGAGGAGACCCAACTTCTCCAGTTCCTTGCTTCTGGTGTAGCATTACTCTCTGCTGGAAAACCTGCCACTGCCCCAGGTGGGCATTTACAATACGTTTGGGGTAGAGATTAGGCTCCAGCATGCAGGGCATGAGGTAAATCATGACACTGGTCTCTCTTCCTGGGAATAGGAAGTAGTTTGCACAACTGAAGTAGATCCCTTTAGTAAAGGCAAAACTGTTGGCTTTCCAAATGCAATATTGTTATTAAACTTGGTATTTCTGTGCAAGACACTGTAGTCAGCAGAGATTATCTCTCCCATGCTCTCTATAGGCACATAAAGTATTATAAGGTTTTGTGAAACCTCTGATGGAAAAACAAAGATTAACACATAATATACCACTTTGACATCTTTGATGACACAACAGAAAAAGGTTTTGTGAAAATAATAATTTAGACTTCACTGATGGCACTACTGGAGGGACAATGCTGTCATCACCACCGTCAAAGAGTTAATTCACTTTGTAACGCAAGGGTTTGGACTTCCCATCCATGCCCAGTTCACACATGTTTTTGCTAGGCCGATGACACCAGTTGGCCTATAGGTGCTTGGTTGTTTCAGGGATGGCAGCTCCACTTAAGAGCCAAGTTTTAGAGATATATTATTTCATGTTATTGAATATTTATGCTGTGCCCATCACCATCGTAGTGGTCTTATGGCGCCTTAATCTTCTCTGACAGGCAGCGTATTGGGACTTTGCCAGGTTGTCTCTGAATAGTAAAGTAGAGCATTTGGGGTGGGATGCTGATAAGAAACGGGAGCAGCAGGCGAACACATTCTGATGGGCAAAGATACATGGTATGAGGGGGAAGGTAATATAATTGTAGTGGTATAGAGGCAGGTTTCTTAACTGTGATAAGTCATCGGTAAGCATGAGAGAACATGCAGGAATGTAAAGACAAGACAATGCATTGCACTACCTGGATTTCGTGTGTGAGTTTGAAAGATTGTCTTGAGACCAGAGAAAGGTGACTCTACACTGGGGAAGAGTGGCAGGATGGACCAAGAATCCATACTTTGAGAAGAGGGAGACAGTTGCCTGGAATGCTTTTATTTCCTTTTTCTTTTTGAAGCATTGAATTTTTAAGGCTTTTTTTCACTTAATTTTGGAACATTATTTCTACCTGTACGATTGAACCAGTTTTAGAATAGCAATTTGAAACCTGTAGGCGTCCTTGTAGTGTGTATGTTCAGAATAGGATTTACTTGCACTGGTGGCAGCTTCATGGCTTTTAAAATAAATGTACTTCTTGAGTGAGACATGGGTTTTTGATAGGTTTTCAATTTCTGGCACAGCAACACAAGCTTGTTGGGCTCATCAAGAGTCTGGCGGTATAAGAAGCGCTACAGATAAGGGGTGTATCAGCCAATTTTTCTCCCTAAAAATAGGCAAACAAACCCAAAAAATGTATATAGAGAGTAAATGTACTCTCAACAAAAAATAGGAAATAGACATAGTGGACCTTGAACCCCTGCTTTCACCCACACAGCTCCATGGATATGTTTAGACCGGTGATTCACGTAGTACCACAGGAAGAAACTACTAATCTTACTGCCTGATCAGAAGAAATACACATGTATCTTTTAATGTGTATGAGTAACTATATACAAAGGAATATGTATAACAAAAACATTTATGTTTTTTCAGTTCAAACATATTTTTACTCACTTACAAAATGCTCCCATTGGAAATGGCCGTACGGTTTAATTCCCTAAAAAAATAATTTTACTCCCACCTTTAAAAAAAGGGAGTAAAATACTCCCAGTTCAAAATCTCATCTGGAGTACTGGGTATAAGGTAAAAGTTGTGGTAATGGAATTATTGCCACTATAACCATACCACTGGACAAGTCAGTGCTAATTCTGCTGGCAGAGTTAGCCCTGTTGGAATTAGCGCTGACAGAATTGCCTCTGAGATACAAAACAGTATTTATTCCTGCTGTATAAGTCGAAATACCACTGAAAATTGGCAGTAATCCCACCAAGAACAAAGGTGGAGGTAAATGCATAGAGTGATGGATATTACCCTGATCCAGAATGACATACAGAGCAGGATCAACATTAGAACAGCCTTACCCCTGCTGCTGAAGCTTGTGTCGGTCCAACATTTCTTGTCAACTGGCAAATTCCAGCAGGCCATGGGCATTCTGCATGGTATGTCACAGTCCACGTTTTCTGATGTGCTTGTGCTTCTGCAGGTGCTGGAAGCACACCTGTCTCTTGTCTCCCGCCGCATCTCTCTGCCCACCACCCGACACAGGAGAATGCAATGAAGCATGTTTTTATGCAGCAACCTACATGCCCAACGTGACTGCTGCTCTGGACTGCACCCATGTGGCGTTGGTGGCCCCTGAGGCATCTGAAGAGGTATACCGCAACAGGAAGCAGTATCACTTCCTGAATGTCCAGGTCACCTGCGATTCTGACCACCTCATTACACACTGTTGTGCCAGATTGCCCAATTCCACAAACAATGCCATGGTCTTGCGGAACAGCACTCTGCCCGGCTACATGGAGAGGCCCAGAGGGCAATGCACATGGATTTTGGGTGAGTACAAGTGCCATCACACAAACTGATCTTGCAGCACCAGTGAAATGCCATGACAAGGTGGGGCATTACCACCACTGCACAATGCATGCCCCACCAGGGCTCTGTACATGCAGACCTGCCCTCTCACCCCACAAAAGACTACCCACAGGATTTGGACATGCTTGACAATGTAGTTCTAAGTCACCAATGCACATTGCCCCTAAAGGCAAGCAACACACACACAGTACTACAGGAACCACAATGCAACATTATACATCCATATCCATGGAAGGACATAGTTAAAAACTGTACAAATAGAATGCAACACTGGCAAGTAAAGCAATGAACTCAGGTAACCATGTATGTGAAACCATTATGAAACAGACAAGGACAACACAAACCTGCAGAAGTACCACTGATCACCCATGAGAGCACAGCAATGAGAGCAAAGCACAGGCCCAACAAAGGCACCATGGCATTCTGCCAAGTCACTCACCGACCCTGAAAGCAACACGTGCTGGCCATGAGCGATGTGCATTGTGTTACACAATCATGCAAATGTACCCCCAAAGTGAATGACCCCACATGCAAGTACTGTGGTGGTAAATCATGCTGTGCCACAATACTTGTAAAAAGCAAAGAGTTTCTATCAACATGCTGTTTTAAAATGCAACACATCCACAATGCTCTTTGACTGACACCTGCGACCTTGCCCTTTGCAGGTGACTCTGGATACCCCCAGCTACCATGGCTGATGACACCCATGCAGAATCCACAGACACCACAAGAGGCACACATCCTTCGGCTGCTGAAGGCTCGCTTCCGGTGGCTGCACTAGACCAAAGGGGCCTTGATGTGTAGACCAGAGAATGTCAGACAAATTGTTCATGTCTGTGTCATGCTGGACAATAATTGCCTCAGGCAAAATGTTCCCCTGCCCCCTGATGACGACATGCCACCCCCAGAAGAGTACCTGCGAGTGCTGCCATGCAGTAAGCGGGTAGAGATGGACCTCTGGTTCGCAAAGAACTCAAGGGCAATTATTTATTAGCACACTGATATCCACATGCTAAGCACGTTTGTATATAGTCACTTTATGAATTAAACACAAAATAAGGAATGTCCAAGCATTGCTTCAAGTGAGCTTGGATTTAATTATCAAATGTGAATACACCGTTCCTACCACCTCCCCAAAACACAATCCACAACACACCCTCAAAATCCCACCGACCCTCCTCAAAACATCATCCCCAACCCCCTCCCCAAAACACCATCCCCAACACCCACCCTACCCGCCTCCCCAAAACACCATTCCCAACCATCCCTCCCCACCTGCCTTCCCCTCCCCAAAACACCCTCCCACCCATCTCCCTTATGACTGTGAATGAAATGCACACAGTGAATGTCACTACAGATGCCTCTTGGCCTTGATAGCCTGCTTCAGTACCTTGTGAGGTGGCGCAAGGAGTGGAGCCTTGGGGTGCCAGGCAGTGAACCCTCCTTGGGGGTGACAGAGGTGGAGGGCTCAGACCCCGGCCCCTGTTGTGCTGCACCTTCAGCAGCATGCATGACTTGAGAGACTCTGCCAAGGCCACATATGCCCTCTGTATATTCCCTCATCCTCTGCTCTACCGTGGTGATGGCAGCAGTGGTCTGGCAGAGGGAACAGGAAATCCTCTGGCAGGATCCCTGGAGGCAGTCCCTCCTTGCCTGCAGTTGCTCCACCTGCTGTGCCACCAGTTGTTCCATTGAGGCATGGCGCAGCTCAATGGCATCCTGCCTCAACCATATAGCTGCCATGGTGTAGTGTTGCACAGGTAGTGGGCTATGGGGAGGGATGAGGCTGAAATCGAGGGAGCGAAAGCCTGTGTCTTCTTCCTCCACATGGGTGGAGTTGTTGCTGCCTTTGTCTGGCAAAGGTTGGTGCTGGTGACGCACATCCCATGCTGGTGATAAGGGGGTGCCAGGGTTCAGATGCATGGGTGCTGACCTGGATGGCATCCTCTTCAATTAGCACAGGGGCCAGCTGTGGAGTGGTTGTGCCTGCGTTGGCTTCTGCAATGCTACCTGCATCACCGGTGGAGAGGCCACTGGGCATCATTATGGGGACAGTGGTTTTCTCCATGCCTGCCACAGTTGCCATAGTGGTGGTGGCCTGTGGCCTTGCTGTCTCCCTCCTGCTCTTCCTCCCGCTGCTTTCGGGTCTGGCCTTTCCAGGGGTGGATGTGGAAGCACTGCAGCAGTAGAGGTGTCCAGGGCAGTGGAGGGCCCAACCTCTTCGGGGTCAGTGGACTGCATATCTGTTGGGTGGATAATGACATGCTATCAGTCGTCTTGCATACATTTTAGTGGGCTAGCAAGACACTCATGAAACATTGGCTTTCTTCTGATTACACACATGCTGTATGATGGCCATGGGTGGCTTTAGGCCAATGAGTGTTGCTACTGCAAGGTGGCGGTAGTGCCTGCTGATGGCATACAGGGTGCATGCATGTGAACATTGCCTATTAGCCTGCCAAGGTTACTTGTTGTTCGGGGGCTGCTGGGGGTTCACTTGCCAACATGTACTGTCATAGCAAACATGGGTGCTTCTCATGTTTACATGTGTTGACATGCACATTTTACCTACAGAACATGCATTACTACATGTTTTTTGCCTCCCCTGGGAAATGCGTGTACCCACTATGCAGTTGCAATGATTGCCATGTATTTCCCCATTTCCTTGCCCATTGTGCTCATCTATGCTGGGGGATGCATGCTTTTGGCACATTCATATGAGATTGGGGACTGATAGACTTAACGCCATCCCCGTGGCTTGCTGCTCCAGCTTCAGCTTCCAATCCCCTCGGTCCCCTCTATGTGGAGGATGGAGCTGGCCTTCTCCTTCCATGGTGTCAGCGCGAGGGGTTCCACAGTGCCAACACCTGTGGCTGTGCTCTCTCCCCTGTGGCGGAAAATGAGGCTGCTAGCCCTGGCTTTAGGTCGCTCAACCTCTTTCTGTAGTCTTCCGTCAGTCTTCCGAGTCACATTGGACAATGCTCACTGCCACCGTCTTGTCCCTGATGGAGGACCATATGCAGCTTTCCTCTGGGCAGAGGACTTGTGCCGCCTGCTGCCATAGAGTTCCTCAGCATGGCTGACTACTTCTTCCACCAATCCCTGGAGTTCCGACTTTCTATATTTTTGCTTTTGCAGCATAATCCCTGGGTGTCTTGCCTTTCCCTTCTCCTGTGACATTTTCCACATGTATGGCGTCTGGATGTCTACTATGAAATATTCAGCCTCATGGACAGTGGTGGCGCCCTCCTTTGTTACCTTATTCAAGAGAGTGTGCTAAACAAAAATAGCAACAGAAAGTGCTGCAACCTACGATCTCCTCAGAGGCTGACCTGGGCTATATTAACATAAAATAGATAAGTTTTGTCAAAGGGTTGCGCTCCTTCTCTAAATAAAAAGACCAATTCAAACGGTGAATATAAAAAATTGTTTAATGTTGAAAAAAGGAAAAACAAACAGTTTAGTTGATTCAAGACAGTATAGTTAAAGTTCACTATCTGTCATAGGATACATTGCACAAAGTGTAGTTCACATTTTTTACATTTTAAGTCCAATCTCAAGGTCCACCTTTTATCCTTGTGGTTGCTAATTTCAGTCCTTAATGTTGCCGCTTTGAAGTCTTTATAGTTAAGTTATTCATTTAGGTTATTGATTCCAAACCTCTTTGGTTGCCACTTGAAATCCTTGTGGTTAAGTTGTTGATTTAAGTTATTGATTCCGAACCTCAACACGTGTTTTCGGACTCAGGTTCATGAGTGGTTCCTCAGGAGGTAGATTGGTCGGTTTGGCAATTCATTTTTTGATGTTCCAATTTCAACTTTGATTCAATGTTTTTTAGAGAGTTGTGTACAGCCTTTGTTGACCTGAAAGTTAAGCTGTAAGTAAATAAGTTGCATATGTAATCATGGTGACAAGCTGATGCGTAATTGGTGAGATAGAATACTCACTTAGAAATGTACTTTTAATGTCTTCAGTGAAAACGGGGTGAAGTACTTAAGGTGTACAGTCCCTTGTTTGCCTTTTTATGGACAGATGTATTGTTCCTAGAACAAAATAAATGATATAAGCGCCAATTTGTGGCCTACATTCAGTATATACATCAATGTCCAATTCAAAAAAATTGATATTTGTTTGTCTAGGTTGCCCTAAGCTCAGACTTTTCCAAAAAATGGGTGCACTCTTGGGTTTCCTATGACCCGTGTGTGCAAAGAATGCTATATTGCTCAGTATAGCAGGAACGTTGTCCATACATTATGTTTACCATTCTAATGAGGTTAACTGGTATGGTTAGATGTGCACTGATCTGCAAAGAAAAAAGAATTTCGAATCAAAACGGTCTTACCTAACAATTGTAGATCGTTCTCTTCCGAGTGTAATGCGATGGTGCGATTGCCATAGCTCTATTTCCGGAAATGGCTGTTTTTTGTAGCACGCGATCGCGTCATCACGCTAACACCTTGCGCGATGATGTCAAGTGTTCACGTCCGGTGGCCATCTTGCTAATGATCGATTTTACTAATATCCTACGCAGTTAGATGCTATTCGTTCAATTTTAGAAACGTGTACACAATTGATGTTTGATACATATGTATGTCATCCGGAAATGGGAGATTGAGAGTGTATTGTCTTTTTCAACGTGCTTGCTGTTCTAGCAATTACTTATTTCTACTGTCAGTAACACCACCGGCTGTGCCGCGGTAATGGTAATACAGTCATACCCGGGTGATATTACCACTGGATATTCATTTTTGGTGGTAACTCCACCAGGTGGAATTACCGTTAGCGCTAGTGGTGTGCGCGCGCTACCACCAAGTTGTAATATTGCAGTAATTCCGCCAGATACCACAGCGGTACCGGTACTTCCACCGTTGTAAGGAAGGCATGGTTTCCAAAAAAGACAGACACAAGTGATCAGAGTTCAAGGGTGTTTACTAAACTGTAAAATGGTTGTGGTAAACGCCTAATCTAAACCTCAATTGAAGATGGGAGCAAGCTACAACCACCAACCACAACCAGTGGAGTCTAGTCAAATAAAAAGGGCATGTACTAAGAAACCTTATTGCCGATCATTTTAGCATAGTTCAACAGAAAGTCATTCTAGACCCCTTAGGTTCTTCCCTTACCTAAGTCCGAGCCTTAGCCCCCAGTCAGGCTTTCCCTCAAGCACCCAGTCAAGCTTTCCACATTCTATCACCACAATGTTCTTGCATGGGTTACTGTTTACCCTAATTTGTAGGCATCCCTCAGTCGGGTTCACACTTGTCCCATTTACAGAGTTCACTTTGCTTAGCTTTCTCTTGGTATCCCTCAGTCAGGTTCACATTTGCCTACCCTGCGTGCCCAAGACTTTCGACTGTACAAGGGGTTTGGCTTGACCCTCGAATGACCACTTTGACGCCTCACTCTGGCCTCCCCTAAGGCCTCTTGGTACTTGTCATTTATACAACAACTGAAGACTTTCGACTATGCACAGGATTCAATATAACCCGCTGAAGGACCACTTCGATTTCCCAGTTCAACACATTCTCCTTGTTCAGGTGTGGGGCACCAGTCAGAGTCCTTAGAATGAGTGCCCACGTGGCACCGGACCACTCTAACTCTGATACCAATTTTGCTTTCAAAAGACCTTTGTACTTTAGTCTTCTTTCTTCATACGATGTTGCTCTTCGCAATCTTGAGCCCAACACAGTCCTGTCTATTATCAGCTCTTCCTACTCACCGGCTGTGCCAAACTCTGTTGGCGTCTCTTGCCTCTGGAGTCAAGGACAGTACCACAATGGCAACCGCTTCTCCCCGCCGTGGATATCAGTACGGGAGGGTCTCATGTGCCACTGACATCCTTCACACTATTCGCCAGCTGCGATTACCGGTCTTATGTTTCCCTTTTCAGAGGCTCTGCGGGTCTGGGTTGAAAAGGGCAAGGGCAATTCCCTCCTCGTTGTCCTTCTTCAGGTCTCGCCACCTTTCTCATCCATTTGAACTGCCGTCCTGGAATAGCTGCTTCCTCATGAGCTTAGTCTTGCTCTCTGTGTGCTCTGCCTTTTATCCCTATGGAGAAATGGAATGGAAGTCAGGTTTGTGTAGTTATCAGCAATTGCCTGACTCTGCCTGACCCTGGTGTTGGGAGAACTTGGCGGGTTTGATATGATATGATAGGTTATTTATAACGTGCTTAATACCCAGAGGTTTCTAAGCGCGGACCCGGGGATGGAAACTGTGTTGCTCTGTGTCATGTTGCTTCCAAGGCGAGCACCTTGCCCCTGAGTTATCCTCCCGAGACATAGGGATTATTCCTTTCATAGGGAACTATAGCCCTTGTACTCCCATGGGGATTCTTTCTACCTCCTAGTTTATCAACCCTTGTCCTAGGGGGATGGTAAACTCGGGAGGGTAAGAATTGTAGGGTTTGTGAAAATAATGGGAAAAAATAATTAAAATAATAGTTTGGAGGTCTGTCGAGAGAATGGCCAGTATTATTGTCATGAAATTAACCTGGGGGATTGTGGGAACTGTAATGTTTGGTCAAAGCAGACTGGGAGTCTGGGAAATAAAAATCAGAGGGACGGGGAGAAGAATAACTGGGATTACTCGGGTAGACAACATAAAAATAGGGATTCTGGGAAATGTAGTTTCCCACTGCAATGGGGTTGAGGTTCCTAATCGGTTTACCGGATGCAGAGGGCTTGTTGGATTCTGGTATGGGAGATTCATTGGGTGGAAGGGAGGTTGATTTGGAACAGCCTACAAAAGTCTCAGGGACTTCGTCCTCCTCGTCCTCTTCCCCGGTGTAATACCGTATTTCACCAGAGGCATTTACCCAAGCAGAACCCTGGGCTCCCTTACCCAGGTGATCCTCCCTCGCTAGTCCACACCCAGGGTTGGGATCCGAGAGCGCCAGCCATTCCCTGGCCACCTGAAAAAGGGATTCTCAGGGTCTAATCGGGAGAACACCCTTAGGTTTCTCACATCGTAAACCCCATAATGAGCTAGTGTATATATAAACAACACTAATGTGGCCACAGTTTTACTGTGCCATTTGTCGGATGACTTCACACATTGATGATTGGCTTTACAAGTAGATAAAAAGAGAGTATGGTGCTAGGCTGTTATTTAAGCAATAAGCCCCTCGCCACGGGGGTATTACTGAGTCAGGTAATGTCCCGAGGCCCATAGTTATAGGCCCAAGCGAAGTGAGGGCCCAAACTAAGGCCTCGGGGCATTACCCGACTCAGTAATGGCCCTGAAGCGAGAGGCTTATTGCTATTAGTACCCCGGCCCGCAAGACCAGGGTACTAATAAAAAATGTTCTGATCCGAAACGCTGCTGCATTTCAAACAGGAAAGAAAATGTTAAAAAAAATGCCCGCCGGGAAAGGGAATACGGAGTCCGTTTTCCTTTTCCATGGCGGCCATCGGGAGCATATGCGCTGGGGACAGAAGTGTTCCCAGCGTGTTTGCTCCCGAAAAAGGGAAAAAAGGAGAGAAAAGAAGCTAAGTGGGGTTGGAAAACCAGGGAGGGGATTGTTTGCAGGGGGGGAGGAAGAAAGAAAATACTTACATGAATCCCCAGCAGGTGAGGATGGCAGTCTCCAGCCGTGTGGAGGCTCGGAGCAGTGATTGCCCCGTTTCGAGTCTCCTCATTAGCTGAGGGGCTGCCACGACGCCCCCGCCGGGAATAAAGGAAAGGAATCCTGGCCGAGGGATTCCCAGTCGGGTAAGCCCTGGCAAGGCCCAATCAGAATGTTTGTTACATTCTGATTGACCCTCGCCGGGTACTAATCATGTATACTCTAACTTAAAATGGCAATTTATCTTTGTTGTCTTATGAGCTCTAGAGACATTCCATTTCAAGTGTGAATTCTTGTTTTTGTAATAAAAACTGTGTAGGGACAGTTAGTAAAGGTTGTTCGCACAAATGTAAGTTCTTGTGAGTTCTAATGGTAGGACCACAACATTATTGCTGACTACAGTGTGCAGTAGCACCTGGAGCGTTTTTTATGTGCAGAATGGAATTACCCTAGCAAAGAATCTTCGAAACCAAATAAAAGACAGCCTCAAAGAAAATGGCAAAATACTACTTTATTATCCGTTTAATAAAGTAGGGCAATCTGGTGAACAACAAACAGCAGTCCACACACTCATTATGTAGATTGGTTACACAAAGACTTTACACCTCAAAGTGTGTCAGGGTATAGACCCTATAAGTAGATATGTTCCCCTAACCAATTCCTAAAACAGATAGGTTTTAATATTTGCCACGCAGGATGACGTCATAGCTGACGCACTTTGAGGAATAAAGCCTTTGTGTAACCAATCTACAAGAGTTAGTTACTTTATGGGATGCTCCTGCTCTGATAGGCAAGCCTCGAACTTCCCTCTAACTACATATAATACAGATTACAACAGTATAACAGTAGCGGATTGGCTCATACAACATAGTATGCTCATCGTTGCATAGGCCCTCATGATAGGTTGGCATCCTCTCCCAACCTTAAACACTCGGCTCACTAGCGGCACGCAAGTAAAACTAACTCAGGAACAGAGAAGAACGCCAGACCACTACCCACTTGCCCAAATAGTCCATCATCTCTCATCGGTCAGGCCTTCAGCCAAGACCTCTTCTTTGTATTTGACCTTGCAGGCTGTTCTCTTCTCTGAGACTTTTATGGGAGTATATGTACACCAATATCTTCAGCTGGATCTTAATGAATAGGACTTGTTTTCGAGTTCTGAATCACGTGTGAGGGGACCACAATTTTGTCCATTTTGTCCTCTTATTTAGTCCTATTTGAATCAATTATCTTGGGTGTCCTTACTACTTTTGGCCTCTGGAGACTTGGTAGCTCCGTCTTACATAGACCTTTCTGCATCTTGTATTGTCACTCGCAAATATATTCGCTCATTTACTTAATCTAAGAGAAATATGTCCTGCGTTCATCGCTTATCCTCGTTAAGTCCACTTGTACCCTTCAGTAGCTTCTCGCTGTGGCATCCTTGCTCTCTGGTCAGCAGTGTATTCTTTTTTCATGCATGAATTTGTATTTCCAGACTCAGTCAGCTCTGCAGCTCTCGTCTCTCTCCTTTGTGCTCTTCGCTTACTATCATCGAGAACCGATGTCCATCTTTTCAACATGGCCGCTTCACCCATGTTATGTTTTGTAATGCAGCAAGCTTCTATATGGCTCATCTACCTTGCTTTCTGCATATATACATTCACTACTCATCTGGTTACCTATCTTGTTTGTATATATGGTTTCTTCTTACTTATACGTATGCTTACTCTTGTTTCTTCAGTTATTTCTTTATTCTTTAAGTATTCTTATATCGTTTCAGTGCGTCATTGGATCTTTTCCCTATGATATCACTTTGCATCTATCAGATCTTCTTTACAACTCCTTGATATTCAGTGGTACCTGCAAATCTCCTGCTACCACATCAGTACGAGGGTACATTCGATATGGTTGAGTGCATAATGTCTCTCATACACTCAATGCAGTATTGGGATGATATATGGTGTCATGTACAGTGTCTTCCTGTTATTCATACAGCATGACGGAGGTGAGGGGGAGGAGTCTATCAGTGATGTACACATCTGCTCCTCTACAACAGCAAACAGGGCTGGTGCCCAAGGGTACAGAGTTTCATTCCGGTAGTGCAGTAATCCTTAACCACTCTCTCTGAAGCCCTGCATCATGCATAAGCAAAACCAGCCAATTGGGAGATGATGAAAATTGAGTCAATGCATTCTTGCTCCGTTATGGGCATTACTACTGAGTTTCCTACAATTCATGGTTACAAAGTTCAAATGTTCCACAATGTTACCTGCTAAGGTGTTTCACCTAGTCGTCAGTGTCCACTCTGGACAGTGACACTGCTTGGGTTTGTGGCACTGGATCCTCTAACCCTGCTTGCTCAGCTTCACCTCAGAAGTGTTTGCAGGTCAGCCAGGATCTCTTCTGGGCTTGCTCCGGACTTTCGCAGGTTCCGCTTCTCGCCTTGTGTGTCTCTTTAGTAAGATCTGGATTGCTTCTTTGTATTCTGCTTTCACTGCTGGGCCTCTTGTCTCGCGTTACCATTTCGGCAGCCACGGCCTTTTGATGGGTCTACTGAATGTGGGTGGCGCCAGTGGTTTTTACCCCTGCTCGTTTGAGATCGTTTTTGTGTTGCACATGCTTTGGGTCTCTGCTAAGGTTCTTTTGAGACTCAACTCTCTGGCCGGAGGCTTGGGCAATTTTTCACATACCTTAGTAATATTTTATTTTTAAATGCAACATCCCCTACAAGGAATTGAGAACCCGAAGACACTATAGCTTTAATGACTGTAAGGAAGCGGAATAGATAATATTCCAACGCTCCCAAATGCGAAAATATGCTGCATGGACATTGATCAAGTCCAGTATGCATATGGTTTAGGAACCAGATTAAAATTGACGATTTGAAAAACAACCAAATTAATTTCATAACTTCAAGTAGCAATAATGCTACTGAAATAACATGTATATACGACAAACATTGGCATGTACTGAAACAGGATGAAACCCTGAAGGCTGTACTGAGAGAAACGCTGCAAGTTAACTTTTGGAGGTCACCAGCTTTAAACAAAACGTAAACGAATAGTTACTTTGAAGAGAAATTAATCACAGGCATATCATGGCTATCTGGACCCACAAGTGTGTTTTTCGGCTACAGCAAATGCTCAGTTCATGAGCATGGTCTAGCTAAAGCTTGTTATTACTTTCAAAGACCAGAGCCGTTATGAAAAGACGCCTCCTGCTATGTAACTTATCTGGGATATCACTCATCACTCACTCGCCTCGACAATCAAAAGGCGCAAATAAAGTGTCTAGCTTCTGCTAAAGTGATAATCGAAGGTTCTGGGGGAGCTACTGTTCACTAACGGTCTGGCCGACCAAGTACTGGCGGGCTGTTACCAGGCAGTATAGTTCTAGGAATCCTGGATTATTGATTAAATCCCAGCAAACAGCCTGGGGTGCTCATGACATTTCCTTTGTCAAAAGAATGGCCTCCGTAGAAAGCATGAGCCGTTTCTTGTGACTAAAAAAACTGCAAAAGAAGTTGGCTGCCATGGAAATGGCAAAGGGAGCACAGATGAGAATTCCTCCCCAGATCTATTGCTGGCTCAGAGCTGAGAGGGAGGCACGGTGTGGGGCATGGTGACGGGTAAGTACAGGGGCTATTGGGTGTTTAGAGAGAGGCTGTGGGGGACAGTGGAGTAGGCCAGTATAGGCCATGGGACGCATAGAGCCCCAAGCAAGCAGGATGTGTGCGCCCTGGCAGCAGGTTGCTCCAATGCCAGGTCTATCAACGGTGGTGCCAACACGCGTCCTGCACACTCACCCAGTGTGCTAACGGCAGAAGATCAAGAAACCTCAAGAACAACACCACTCAAAGCGCACACAAGAAAAGTAACTGGAGTCCTAAGGGCGTGAGAGCACAGTTCAATAAACAAAAGTGTCAAGACTTTCCTCAGTGTAGAGAAGTCCTCTGGGTTAAAAAGACAGGCATGCCAATGCCATTTTTTCCTGACACACTTAATTCCAAACCTGCCTCTCACATTGTGCAATCAACAAGCAGGAGAGAAAGTCCAGGGCCTCATCACGAGTTTGGAGGTAAGCAAGCGCTATTTCCAGCAAGTGGAAATAGCGTTACCGCCAGGACCCTTGGCGCTAATAGCGTTGCATCATGCACGTGCACACGGCCCGACGTTAATGCTAATTGTGCCCAGCGGAAACAGTGGGCTACCGACCAAAATCACAGCACTAGTAGCGCTAACGCCACTGCCATTATTAGCGCTGGTGCAATTGGCGCATGCTAATAGTGTCGGCGGGAAACGCATCACCGCTGGAACAAGAAGTACTGCAGCAGCTATTTTGAAAAACGCAATCCATTAAAAATCAGAGCCCCCGGCAGCCATCCAAATTCCCTGAGTAGCAGAAATGTCACAGGATAGGGTTAGAGGCAAGGCAGCCCAAGATCGCCTGCAAAAGCCTAAATGTATGACCTGTGTGTGCATATCCGGGGAATGCTGTGCTGGCTCAGCACAGACATGACACTGTGACCACATGGGGTGGTCCACCACCGGAACTGGACCTCCCGCTGTGGAAAGGAAAGTGTAGCTCGGTCCTCGACTTGGAGGGTATCGTCGGAGGTGTGGAGGCGGGTGCTGGCGGCCAGGAGGAAGAAGGTGAGTCAACACCCCCCTGCCCATTTGCATGTACCCACAACAGCCTAGCACAGAATCCCCCAGTGGAACGACCCATGAGCTGGGCACTGCTACTGGGTGCAGTGTGTGGGAGTCTCTACAGGCACCCACCACAGCACCCATGTGCCAGCGCCCCAAGGCCCCCTCTGTGAGTCAGAGCAGTGTTGAGGGCAGCCAAGGGACACAGTCAAGCACCATGCACCACAAAGCCATGGCAGGGGCACAGCAGTGCCCCATCGGAACCTGACAGTGACAAGTTCCAGGCCCATGCTTCACACTGACGATTTGTGTCTCCAAATTTAGGGCATGGGGAACAGATGCATGCAAGTCAACCAGCAGCTGGGCCAGCAGTGTACCCCTGCCATGCGACCGAAGCCAAATTCAAACCCCCAATGGGCCCGCCCCCTTCCAGCATGTGTCCCCATTGTTGACAATCCACTTCCAAATGCAACCAGAACAGGCCTGTGGATCAGTCATACAGCCCAGTGCCACACCCATCACCATGTAGTCACGGTTGTGAATGCCAAAACACGTGGGAGAGTGTATCCTAACGCCATCCTCCATGTCCCCTAAAGGCACACACACATCTCCAGAGTCCTCAGAGGATGAGGATGCAGCGGGGCCGTCTGCACGTGTGCCCTCCCGCGCCACCACCGCCACCCTACAAAATGGGACGACATGCAACCCTAGGCGCACAACACATCCCACCACACCCCGCCGCAGCAGGGGCATGCCTAGACCATCAGCCCAGCCTGCCAGGAGCACACTGACAACACCACTGTGGAGGTCTACACCACCAGAGAGGATACACCACCACAAACCCCCCACCACACCCGAGCGCCCAGCTCGTGTGAGAGAGCGCAGCCAGAGCCCACAGAGACCACCACACCACCGTTGCACACACACCCCCGAACCTGACATGGGCACCCCCTCCTATGTGTCCCCTGTTGACAGCCCATCCAGGCAACGTACCCCCTCTCTATCACATCCTATGGCCACTTTGGGCATGGTCATGCAGAGACACAATGACATGGAGGCAAGGCAGAGGCAGAGGGAGGACATTGGCAAAGCACACAGTGAACACATACAGGCCATCCGTGACACCATCCATGGGGCCACAAGGAGGATGGTGCGCGACAATGAACGGACAAGGAGAGTCATCACAGCATGCACCGCTTCATTGACTGGGTTCAGGCAAAGGGTGCATGAGTCGTGTGAGGGTATCTTGTCTCTTGCAGAACAAACCCAGGAGAGCAATGACCTTCAATGGCAGCAGCTGCAGGGGGCAGCATCATAACCGTCAACATCAACCTCGTCAACAGAGGAATTGCACCAGAGCATCCCTAGGTGGCTGTCCCTGTGCCAGCTGCTGAGACGGTCACTGGATATGGACACGCTGGTGGGTGGGGGCAGGGGAGATAGTGTGCTGGGCTGTTGGTGGTGGGAGGGGGGATAGTGTACTGGGGTGTTGGTGGTGTGATGGGCAATAGTGTGCTGGGTTGTTGGTGGTGGGCGGGGAGGGGAATAGTGTGCTGGGGTGTTGAGGGGAGGGGAGAAAGTGTGCTAGGGTGTTGGTGGTGGGGGGGAGGGACACTAGATTAAGCAAAATGCTACATAAAATGTAGTTGAACAAAAAAATGCATGGACATTTATGATTGTGCTCATGTGTAGTTTATTCACAGTGCTGGTAGTTGAATGGGGCGGGGAATAGCTCCAGAAACCAATTGTCTATTACTGCCTGCCGGGCCTGTCTCCCTTCTCTCACGTCATCCCTGGGATTGCCTGGTCTGGCTCCTGCCTCAGGCAGGCCGCCTTCTTCTTCCTCAGGGTGTGCCATGTCTGCGTCTGGGATTAGTGGCACATTCCTCCTCAGGCAAAGATTATGAAGCATTGAACACACAAGCACAATTTGGCCACCTTGTCCGGGGCGTACATCGGGACTCCACCAGTACGATCTAGGCACCGTAACCGTGCCTTGAGGAGTCCGAAGGTGCGCTCAATGCAGACACGTGTCTGACTGTGGTCAAGGTTGTATGCCGTCTCTTGTGCTGTACATGGGTCACGCACAGGGGTCATCAGCCAGGCCAACTGTGGATATCCAGAGTCACCTGCATGGAGTTTTGCGCATACATTGTTGACTGGGTCATGACTGGGGGGTTGTCACATAGTATCAGGGCAATGGTCATCATGTGCATGCATCAGTTCATGCCACCCATGCAATGTGTATGTGTGATGTATGTGCACCCTTTGTGAATGGTGTCATGCATTCCTTTGAATGCACATGCACCCTGTGTTGTTGTGGATGCTGTTCAGTGTTGTGTCCTTGGTGTCTGCCTAGTGGCTGTGTGCTGCTCTCGTGCGTGGGGCATGCTGGGCTGGCTGGTGTCCTACCCTAGTCTACTAGGGGCTGTGAGTCGACATTCCAGGGTGGATGCACGTGGGCACATGGCTGTGGCACTGGCTGGACTCTATTGGGTGCTGTATTGTGGTTGTTTGCTGTGCCTCATTACTGATGCATTGTGGTACATGTGGTCATGTGTGTCATTGAAAGTCCTGCAGTATGTGTACCTGCGTGTTTGTCAAGGTGTGCTCAACGTGGGCATGCTCCCTTGGCTATCCCCTGTCTTGGGTGCGGGTGATGGACAGGTGCTGCTAGTGCATTCACTTGTCATGCCATGCTTTGTGTCACTGTTAACAATGCCCCCAACGCCAGATTTAGGTCAGATGCGTCACTGTGCATATGTGGAAGCATTTGTACTCACCCACTATCCATTTCCGTTGTCCTCTGTGCCTCTCCATGTATCCTGGCAGGGTGCTGTTGTGTAGGATCATGGAGTCATGGGCGGAACTTGGGTAGCGGGCACAGCAGTGGGTTCTGAGGTCAGGGTCGCAGGTTACCTGCACATTTAGGGAGTGGTATTGCTTCCTTTTCCTTGACCAGCATCTCGAGATCCTGGCACAGCATGAGCAGCTGCCTGTACTAGCTTGCAGCAGATAATGGCGACATGTTGTTGGGAGCAGTTTTTTGGGTAGGGTGTGCCTTATGTAGCCCTCTGGAATGCATTGGTTGCACCTGTGGCTTAATTTCTGGCACCTTTGTTCATTTACATCCAGCTGGAGGTAAATATCGACAGTATTAGCAATGGTTTTCGGCACTAATGCAGCCGCACAGGGACTTGCGATAGGGCTGTAATTGAGCTTTGTGTTGTTTGCACTATTACAGCTGGCACTATTACAGCTAGCTGTTATAGCGCCAACAGGTTTTTCAATCGGCTGTATTTGTGCCTACTCTTGCTCTGGCATAGCAGTATTTGCACTGTTTCTAAGGGATATCGCTCAACTCGTGATAGATGCCCAGGTATGTAACTCTGTGGACTCTTTGGGGCAGCTGGTCGCCATGAAAGGGGCCTTAGGAAATTCATCCTCTTCTGCTTTCCCCACCAGCAGTTTTGAGGGGAGGGCACCCCACAAACAACAATTTGAAGGAACGCTGGTGGTAGCTGAGATGAATGGCAAGCCTTCCGAGCCAACAAAAGGTTTAAAGTTGCAAGGTTCACCCGCTGAGGTTGGAGAGGTTTAAAGTAATGCAATAATAAGATTACCACATTGTGGTGAGAGGAGATAGCGAGGGAAGCTTGTTGCGGTGTATGGCTGAGGAATGTGTGTAAATGTATGAATATATTTGTTATGACTCCGAGTGCGCATGGGAGTGCAGTCAGGATTGTCCGGCATTTGATGGGGTGCCATTGCACGAACTTCTCTGGAGCCAGTGGGCTATTTAGCCAGCTTGCGACAGGTAACGCACTGCTATCATCTGAAGTCTGTAAGCTCTTATGCTACCTACTATGAAAGTTGAGTCAAACAGAAAGGGTATAGGTCGGAAAGCTCTGATTGCATCACAAATAGACCTGATGATCAAACCATGTCAATTTATCATTAACTAAAACTGAAGCTGAGGTGGGCCCAAGAGAAAGGATGCTGGACTGATGAATGAACAGGGGTACTTCCCAGAATAGGATAAGCCCCTGTCTGTCCCAATAAGTCGCCACCATCTTGGCAGCAGGTGAAAGTAGGTGCACTACCCTAAGGAGGTTATCCCCCCAATAATGTGACCTTCTGATGTTATAATGGGCTGATTGAAGCCTATAAGTGGTGGTGTCTTTCTTTGTCTATGAATCTAATTATCTCTGCGCCCACATTTCTGTGCGTGTATGCTATTTTGTATGCATGAGCAATGAAGGGGAGGGACAGAATGTCCATGGGACAAAACCCCACAATGGCCCTCATTACGACCCTGGCGGAAATCGAAAAACGATGGCGGAAATGCAATACCGCCATCGAATAGCGCTCGGTGCGATTATGACCCGTCACCGTAAAGTACGATGCCATTAGCGACACCGTAGTGAATGCCAACGCTAACTGCACCAAGTACGCGCACGCACGCCATGCGAAACCGTAATTACCACCATGGCGCAACGGTACGCGAATTCTGACCCTAGCGGACATTTACCTAACGCCATCAAGCATGGCGGAAAGTACCATTCCGCCATGGTGAGAAGAACGGCAATGCGAACCAACCGTAAATGGCCCTACTGAGTGCCTGTACACCACTCCCTGGCCACATTGCACAACTCCTCGTAGGTGCAATGAAGTCACACAATGCAACCAGTGAAATGTACACGTCACCCATGCATGCCAATGAACAAATGAATGTAGGGGCTCCAAGTGCCTTGTGAGTGGCCATCCATATTTGCCATGTCACCATTGCCGTACTGATGCAGCACAGGCACGTGAAGGGTCAAGTACAGCAATATGAACTGAAATATGAGACAAAACAACAACAGGCCCCCATCGCTTGACACCAGTGTAAGGCAACATTCAAAGCAGTAACCTGAGGGAGACTGCACCAGCCCTGTACTCTTGCCAGTAAACAAACCAACCATCAGCATAAGCATCTACCACACAAGTTGGCAGAGTGACTGAGCAGCCAGGCCCATCTCAAGAGGGGCCAATGGGAGCTGCAGGGCACAGATGGCACGAATACAGAAGCTATTCCAATGGACATGACCTCAGTCTCCCTCCAAGAAACGCACGCAAACACAGGCACCTGTGACCAGCCATATTCTGATAATCACATCATTCCACCAATCCACCTGGCTGACCGGCATCTGTTACACAAAAGCTAATCCCCCGCCCCTGAGCATGACATCATTAAAACAGTCATAATGGCAGCCCCTATCCCTGACCTCACTGGGCTTCGTAGGCAAACGCGCCCAGTACAGTACCACGCAACTATAACCAGAAGCCGGAACCCAATGCAGATCTACTCACAATACATCGCTCCAAAAATAGGGATATGCTACATTACTTGCAAAGAATAACGCTACACGGTTAATATCATAATAGAAATTTAATGCACTACAAAATCACCAAGCCCATACAGCCATTAGGTCATGAACTCCAAAATACATTTCAGTATTGTGGGCTGCATCCGCAATAAATGACCAGCTTCTGCTTGTGTGACGCCCTGTTCCTTCATGGTACACAGGGGCTACATACACGTTCAAAAAGGCAACATGGAAGCGCCTAGAACCGCAGGGCCGTCCCATTAGGTAGGCACTAGTCCAGCTGAAAGGTCGATATGTTGCTCCTAGCCACTAGTACTGCGTAAGGGCATGTGGCCCATTGGCGATCGTCCCATAAGATCGTAATGGTGCTCCACTGATTAACACGAAGCAGCAGGTGTCGGGAGTAAAAGCCATCTGCAGGAGTGGCATACAGATGGCAGCGGCAAAAGGGGAGGAGATACCTGTCACCCAAATGAAATGAAAAAGAATGGTATGGGCATCAGAACTTAATTTGAATTGCTCACTTCAATGATCACACTAAATCTACAGCCATATGCATGTTAGCCCACTCAAAAGGATCATTCCCACCCAAAAATCACTTGCGAATCATAACTATATAAATCGAGGTGAATACACTATTACAAACGAGTGTTTGTGTGCATGCGTCTGTTAAAACAGAATCCATTAGATGGGATTAGTAACTTGCATAGACACAAGTGTTTGAAGGCGCGTCGAGACAGGGAGGGTTCAACAAGGGCAGATAGACGATGGTCCCACTATGGCAGCTCTGCATCACATAGCGCAGGGGAAGTGGATAGATTCCAAAAAGCCATGTACATGGTAAACTCTCAATTAAATCATCTGTCCATGCATCCATACATCATACCCTCATCCCGGTATGAAAACGCCTGATTATTTACTCACATAACATGTGAAATTTCCATTGAGTCTGTGCGTAATGCAGTCTGCAAAATCCACTGTGCTCCAGCCCGGAATTCTAGTGTTGTGAAGTAACATGTATTTGGGAACGTCCTGCCTTATCGTCCACTACGCTATTGCGCATCCCATTCTATTCATATCAATCATTGCATTCTCGCCATGGCCCCTGTCCCAAGGACATTAAACAATAGAACTTAATATCTGCAGTCAGACCTGTGGGCGTCTCCTCGCCGCTAGCTGAAAACCGAAAGCGCTGTCCTTCGAATTCCACATTTGCAACATCACGTCGAAAAGGCATCTGTGACCGCTTGAAATCACAAATTCATCCATGTAGTGCGGCAGTGTGTGAAAATGGCAACTGGCTTCACTCACAAATGGGACGCCCCGCCCGTCGGTGAACCTTGGTAGAGTGCTGCATGAGGGTCCAGCGTTAATCGAGTACTACATTCCACTGACCCTTCACAAGTTTGTTCGCGACTGTAAAGATAGTATGTGAAACAATGGGACCATTGCAGAATGAACATATGAACCAATATTCCACTGCCATCGGGATTAAATACATGATTGTAATAGCAAGATGCCATGCGTCGAATTGCAGCGTTGTGTGCGGGACGTGCTCGCCCAAAGGGGATTGCAGCTTGCACAGGTGGAATGAATCACCACAGGTGGAGGCTATACAGCCTGAAAACACATAAATTGCACACCCAACCCCCTCCCACAACCACACCCACTCCAAAATGCTACCGGCAGGACTAGCGATGTTGGCCCTGGGGGACCTGATAGCACTGCAAGTACTCCAACTTCAAGAAGAAGACGAACACCAACTACTACAACTACCGGCCGCACAGAGGAGACGGAGGAGGAGGAGGAGGGCAAGGCAGGGCCAGCAAGGCCCACCAGCACAGCCACTACCACCACGCAGGCAGCCCGCAATCCCACGCCTCCGAGCTCATCCGTTCAACCTCACTGATGAGCAGATCCACACCCTCTACCGTTTGGACCGGGACACCATAACCGCCATTGTGGACATGACACACGCTGACCTTGCCAGCATGATAGATAGCCCAACCGCCATCCCACCCCTACTGAAGGTGGTGTCTGTACTACACTTCCTGGCCACAGGCACCTACCAGCACACAGTCGGACAGTTGCATGGCATTTCACAGCCACTGTTGTCACGGACACTATCGCAAGTGCTCGATGCCCTCCTGAAGCACTCAGACGACTACATCTCTCTACCACGCTCGGAGCAGGAAATTACAAACACAAAAGTGGGATTCCATGCACTTGCCGGCATACCGGGTTGCATTGGTGCCATCGACTGCACCCATGTGGAATTGGTTGTGCCACATGCCATGGAGGCCCAGTACCGCAACTGAAAACAATATCATTCTCTTAATGTACAAATGGTGTGTGACTCCAACAGGATCATTACACATTGTTGTGCCCGATTTCCTGGATCAACCCATGATTCTATGGTCTTGAGGAACTCTACAATACCACGCTACATGGAGCGACACGCAGGGAACAGATCCTGGCTACTCGGTGAGTCTCATTTCATGCATGATAATGTGGGGTATGTGATGCGGCAATGACCTGGCAGGAAGGGGGGGGGATGCGTACGTAGCTATGTCATTCCACAAACATCCTTTATTGTCCACATACAGGTGATGCCGGGTATCCACTGAAGAGATGGCTCCTTACACCACTCCGGAACCCACAGAACCAGCATGAGGAGGACTACAACCATGCCCACTCACGTACCCGTGTAGTCATAGAACAGGCATTCGGCCTACTGAAGACTCGTTTCCGCTGCCTCAGCAGGTCTGGCGGGGCACTCCTGTACTGCCATGAGAAGGTTGCAAAGATGGTCATGGCATGTGTCATGCTACACAACATGTGCGTACGTAGAAATGTGCCCATGCCCCCTGACGCAGGACTGCAAGCACCTGAAGATGGTCATGATGAGGGTGGGGATGTGGCAGCACCTCAAGGAGTCCGCGAGGCACAGGAGGGCCGTGAAATTCGTCAGATTCTCATAGATTCATGCTTCTAGCACTCACGCCTGGTGGCTGATACATGGACACGGGACTTGTGGCACTGTGTGTGTCTGGAACATGCACAATATGGACTGTACGCCTATAAAGGCCTCGTACACAAAGATCAATGTCCACACATCTCATTGGATGATTGTGAAATGTTTATAGTATATGTGAAATTATGTTACACACCCCATCGACCCGCCACCCAAGAAAGCCCAACACCCCCCCTCCACCCTCCTACCTCCCCCCGAACACAAGTGTCCAAAGATGCTCATTGTCAGTGGGCAGACGCTATTGCAAGCCCCCTCTCCGGGTATCAGGGGCACCCCTGCCTGTGGAGCGCAGGTTCCTCCCAGATCTACGTTGGGGGCTGCCCTGGACGGAACTTGCAACGGATGATGTCTCTGCCTGCTCACGTCCATGCATGTCCCTAAGGGTTTGTGAGAGCTCAGTGAGCACACGGCGCACAGCGGCAAGTTCAGCACATACGTCTTTGGACGTCGCATGCAGTTCCCCCCTCAGGCTCTCGGTGCTTCTCTCCATTTGTACCCTCAGGCTCTCGGTGCTTCTCTCCATTTGTGCCCTTAGTGTCTCTGTGCTTCTCTCCATTTCTGACCTAAGTGTCTCAGTTGATGTTTCTATGGCTGCCTTAGTACCCCCACATTCATCAGCATGCTCCTTGAGGAGCGTGGCCAGTTGCTGCTGTTGCACGATCACCTGGTCGAGGGACTGTTGCCTCTGCTGGGCCATGGCCATTTGCGGTGGTGTCTCAGAGGGTCTGATCACCTCATGTTGCCTTGCCACAGTGCTTGTGGGGGATGGCCAGTCGTCGTCTTGTGGGTGCCCCTGCGTGGTATTCTCATGGTGTACGGGATGAAACAAACAGGGGGATTGAGACAGGTCATGGATGGATCCTACATCGACAGCACCGTTTTCTGTGTCGGAGCATGCTGCCATTAATGCAGTGTCACCTATGGTGCTGCTGCCACCAGAAGCAGTGCCTTCTGTGGCATCCATTGGGGGGACCTGTGGTGCTGCTGTTGTGGGCATGCTGGCTGCTGGGGTGCCTGTTGAAGTCCCCTCCTGTGTGCTGCCACTTGATTTGTGCTGCTGCCGTGTCTTGATCCGTGCAGCTGAGGTGGAGGGTCTTTGGCCGTTGATCTTGGCCCTCTTTGCAGGTGTGCTGGTAGGGGTGTCCTGGAGCTCGTCGTTTGAATCGGACCCTGTGGTGGAGTAAAGGAGGGCGAGCGTTATTTATGGGTCTGTGGAAATTGGAATGGCAATGTATCACATGCATTGGGGTGGTACCTGAGGGTGATTTGGGTCAGGGCCTTGGAGGTGGTTTCATTTTTGTGTGGATTGAGGATGCAGTTGTTTTGCAGCCTGCAGTTAGGGTGTGCATGCTGCACGTGTAGAGGGTGTTTTTAGGATTTTTAATTATTTATGTATTCAATGTGAGTTTTAAAGTGCGCTATCAGGCCAATGTATGTGGACGTTCTCCTGGACATGTGTTTCTGTTGCACTATGTGGACACATGGTACTTCACATGATTGGACATTGTGGATTTAGCATTGTTTTATTTGGCCCACCTACCTGATTCTTCGGATGTCTGCACTCCTTTCTCCATCCCTCCGACTCCCTCTATACTCTCCATTCCAATGGTGGAGGCACAGATTTCTTCCCAGGGGGTCAACTTGATGGGTGATTCCGATCTTCCCCCGGTAGCTGTGGCAATGTTACGGTTGGCAGATAGTATGCTCCGTACGCGTATCCGCAAGTCGTCCCATCGCTTTCTGCATTGCTGTGGGTTGCGGGGTGCGGTCCCCACGGCACTTACCCGCTGTGCCACCAGGGCCCATATGGCCTTCTTGTTCGCAAGTGCCGTCCTGGTCATTTGCGTCGAGAAGACGACGGCAGCATTCTCCTGGAGGGTCTCTGTGAGCATGGTGAGTTCCTCATGGGAGAAGTGGACCTGCCGCTTGCGGTCGCACCCTTTTTTCGCAACTTTTCCCATTTTTTTTGTTTTCACTAGGGTGGCTAACGGGTTGGGATGTGTCTCAGGGTAGGATTTTTGATGGTTGTGTTGGGATTCTGATTTTATAGGTGTACGGCGTGCTGTTTCCCGTTCCGGGACCATGTTTTTACTTCCGTTTCCATATATTTACGGTCACCGTATTTTGCGATTACCGCTCATTACGGTGACCGCTATGATGGGTGGCGGAATTGCACCTAGGGCGCCGTACGACGGCGGTGAGGGGCGTTTTGGGGACATTTCCGCCATCGCGGACTTTGCACTTCCGCCATGGCGTAGTGCTCGTGCCCGATGGGTCAGAATTAGCCGCACTTTACTCCGTCGTGCAATGGCGGAAACACTATTTACGCTATGGCGGTCCGGTCAGTTACTTTCCGCCAGGGTTGTAATGAGGGCCAATGTGTTTTACATGCAGCATGTGTGCAGCCATCTTTGGGGTGGAGGAGAAAGCGTATTAGGGCAGCATGCCATATGCAGCCACGTAGGGGATGCAGTTTCTGCTGGTGCTATACAAAGAATGCCTGCCTACCACACTCTAGAGCAAGAGTCTGTAACCAGTAGGTTGTGAGGTACTGTTAGCTTGCCCAAGTCTTCCCAGTAGCTCTTTGCATCACACACCAAAATGAGCAATGTGCGTTTATTTTGGTGTCTGGAGTCCCTCGGTCTCTTCCCCTGCCTCTTCTCTCCCCTCTTCCGGGAAAGCAAACCGTCAAACACTGTGGGCATGGTTGGAGGAGGGGCTGCATCTGGGCTGGAAGGGCTAGGAGCAGTGTCCGAACAAGGGTTTACCTATCAATAACAAAGTCAATGGGAAATGTGAGTTATGGCCATTGTCACCAAGAGGTGCAATTGATGGCAGATTAGAAAGGAAAGGGGTGCATAAATCTGCAAACCCTATGAAACCAAGGAGGGGCTATGATCGTTTCAGTCTCACTGTGTTTCTTTGTATTTATTTCGGTTAGCATTTCTTCTCATGCTGGTAACTGTAGGCTGTCAACCAGAATGGAGAAAATAATGCTGCAGCTATGATCTTTTTATGCTCAGCGTGTGTGTGTGTGTGCGTGTGTGTGTGCGTGTGCAAGAAAAGCCAATTAGTGTGAGTCCAAGCTTGCAAAACACAAGGTACATCTAGCATTATGTGTTACTGTTCATGGTAAAACTGTGAATTAATGTTTTTATTTGACCATATACAGTTCTCTGTTTTAAGACAGTAATACCCCAAATGTATTAAAGGTTAAGATGGCATTTGCTGTGATATGGCTGAGCACACCATGCCCCAATACAGGAATTCAAGTGATAATGGCAATTTCACATTTAAGCAAATGTGAATATATTCTAGCTCCACTGCATTCTGGTGCCTGTCCACTTACATTTATAAAACTAAACAGGAATGTAAAATGACGTGCTATCAATGCTAGGACATAAAGAACATAATTTGACAGTTCTGTTTCAGCCTATGTTTTATGAAACAAGAGTACAAATGAAGTAATTAGAAGGTAAAATTGAGCAGTAGTTTGTATGTATATATCTTGAAATGTATATGATTAGTATAGCTTAAACCTAGTTATCAAGTAACAGAGCAATGTTCAAAACAAGGTAGTGAATTCAAGAAGAGACCATTGAGGAGCCCCATGGGATGCGAGAACAGTTAATAGGGTTGATCCCTTTGGCTATGTACACAAACTGGGAGATCTACAAAGATCTGTGTGGAACCTGTACGAACATGTCAAAATTCTTGCAGGGGATTTATAGCCTGTCAATACTGGGCTGAAGTGGTGCAATTTATAAGCACCGTTTTTGCTAATAATTGGGCAAAATACCATACAATTTACAAGTAATTCTCTAACACATGGAAATATTTCAATACGCCTGAGAGAGCACTGTATTTGAAACCTTGGCATTGGCCCATTGGCCTTGCACCAGAATGACCTGTATGATTCCTACAGAGAGAGTCAGTGATCCTGTGAGCTGTTCTTTGTGATACTGCCTCCTTCATGAAGGGCAGGCGGGTGACAGGTTTCCACCCATTCTATGTCAGGACCAGAGGCGAGCATTATGCTTCAACTTCTTTTATGTACTCTTCAGCAGTTTCAACACTTAAACAGAAAACAAACTTTTCCATTATTTTAAAATGTGCATTTCCCTTTCTTCTTATCTATTCCTGTAGCCCACCACACTTCCTTTCTGTAGCCCTCTTAGCTACTTTCTGTCTCTGGCTCCACCTCTTCTTTAACCAGATAAGTGCTTTTTCTTACTGTAGAGCTTTTATTGCGTGATATTTCGTTATATTTAATTGTGCTGGGCATATTGGTTTAACGTGAGCATGAATGTGCCCCATAATGCGCGCACGAGAATACTGCGAGAATTGAATTAGGGCCGGTGGCTTCCACCGCCATTATTCAAGGAAGACTTGCTTTTTTTCATGTGGGTACACGCAGCGAACTTGCTTTCTGCAGGGTTTCGCAAGCGAACGTTGCCCGGCTCAGATAGCGCTGAGCTAGTCCTGTGCTCTACTTTCAGCACGACCAGGGACTTGCTCGGCTGCGCAGGCAGGGCAGAGGACCAGGGCCCTTCTTCCTTGGAGGGAAGCAGTGAAGTAGCGTTGCTATAAAGAAAAGGAAACCCTGGGCTGCGCACAGTGACTCAGTGAAGCTTCATTTATACCGGCGACACCAGGAAAGACAGGAAGAGGGCCAACAAGCCGATTGTGAGTAATATCGGCAGCCCCTGAAATGCACAATCAGCACATGTGCGCAAGCGCAGAAGCTGATTTTTGCAACAATTAAACAGCGGAACACGGCCAAGCAGAGGATCGTGAGGAGTTTCAGCAGAGCTTCTGCCCCAGAGATCCCAACAAGGACATAATATATGGAGAAGGAAATTCTTTTTATAACCATAATATATTACCTATATTAACAGCTGGAAGCTGTGGGTGCAAGCCACTGACACAACCCTAATTGAGCCCAGTGGACGTGCCTTGCAGCCTACCACAGTTCATTAACAGGCACTCAGCAACACCAAAAGATAGCCCTTCAGCCACCCAAATGTCTGAATATGAGTGGAGGGAAGAGGTGCACACAGAGAGCGACCTAGCACTCGGTTTGAAGCAGATGTTTGGGGACTCATTAATAGAAGCAGTGGCAAAAGGAGTCTGGCCAGTACAGGAAAGGCTGGCCACCCTAGAGTCTATCCTAGGACAGAAGAATGAAAGCACCCAGGGATGGAAAGAAAGCATTTCCGCGAAGACCACCATCACTAAGGTGAGTCTTCAGTTGAGTAATACTGCCCAGAAGAGGAAATCCTCTTCTACTCCCCCTGGGTCCATGTTATGGGGCAGAGAAACAGACTGCAGAGGCAGCTGATGTCTTTGGTATGCTAAAAGAAGCCTTCCTCCAAAGGCAGCAGTGCCAAGCCTCCTGACCCCCACCACAGGGGAAGGCAATATGGGAAATACAGAGGAGGACATAGACGAAGAGTCACCGGAAGCTTCTGCATCCTCGCAATAAGAGAACAGTAAGGGTGAATCTGCTTCAGTGGGAGGCAAGGGAGCCAGTAAAGTGAAACACCTGGAAACCCTGGAATCAGACATGTCAGATATGTTTTACCCAGATACCATCCAGAATCCTAGGTCCTCGGACTTACAGCCCTCACCAAGAGCAGCCAAGTATGTAGCACAAAGGATAAGGAAAGCCTTAGATAAAGAGACCAGAGCATGTATGCGAGAAGAGTGCCCGTGTCCAGACCTGGCAGGGAAAGTAGCCAAAGCAACCGAGCTAGAACCCAAGATGATGACATTTGTTACAAAAACCTTGAAGGATCTCAGGAAGGTTATGGATAGGTCTTGGAGAAACTGCCAAGAGAAATTGCTAGACATCACAGGACCCTTTGCAAAAATAATGGATCTGGCAGAGCGGGCGAGAGACACTGGTGAGGATGTGCAAGTGGAAACTCTAGCCAGTTGGGCTCAGAGTGCAGTATGCCTGCTAGGCAACACCAACTGTGCCATCTCCTCAGAGAGAGAAAGGAGCCTACTCCTGAAAATTGATCTGAAATTGGGTGACCTTGCCATCTACAAGGCAGGAGAAGCAGCACAGGGCCTCATGTTCGGTGAGGCATTTGAAAAAGAGATGAACAAGTTACTTACCCATGGTAACGTACTTTCGACTGGGTGTTCCTCCCACGTATTATTTATCTTTGATATTTTGTAATATCCAGCTTGCTGCTTCAGAAAAATGTTTTCCCAGTAGAGGGAGCTGTGCATCAATGCCTGGTTGAGTTGATGTCCCTCGAAGGTCTCTGTCCTGACGTCGACATCACTGGTATAAATAGCAAGCACAACGCCCATTGCTCAGTTCCATTTTGAAGATGGAAGCACTGTCTTAAATTAGACGGTTACTCGCCTTGAGAGAGCACAGACTGTAACCACAAGGGAAGTTTTACTGCGGGGTCGGTTGGGAGGGGTGATAAGGAATACCTGGGAGGAACATCCAGTCGAAAGAACGTTACCATGGGTAAGTAACTTGTTCTTCGAATGGATTGTATTCTTCCACCTATTCCTTATCTTTGATTCACTCCCAAAGCAGGATGGTAAGGTTATGTTCTGAGTGTTGTGAAATTCAGAAACAACATTAGGGAAAGATTTGGACTTCACTTTCAATACCACTCTGTCTTTAAGAAAAAAAACAGTATGAGGAGGCTTGCATGATAAAGCCTGTAGCTCACTCGTCCTTCGGGCAGATGTTATAGTCACTAAGAAAACTGTTTTCAACGTGAGAAGTCATAATGGGCAAGAATGAAGAGGCTCAAAAAGAGAACCCATTAGATAGTGTAAAACCAAATTGAGATCCTACAGTGGAACTTTGAAAGGAGTTCATCCTTTTAAGGATTGTATAACCAGAGGAATCTTAAAATAGGAGACTTCCTCTGCACTGTGCTTGAAGATGGATAGCAATTCTAGATATCCTTTGATTTATTGCATGAGAAAGGGTCAATATTCATATCTCTACACCAACTGCAGAACCTATTCCAACGGCAGCGGTATAAAGATTTAGTTGCTGGTCTTCTGGCCAAAAGCAACAGCTCAATTACGTCGTCCGGGAGGTCCAAATCCTTGTATCTCAGCCTCTCAGAAACAATGTGTGAAGGCTGAGAGTCCTATATCCGGATGGAGAACCTGACCACCCTCTCTCCCTCGAGAGAGAAGGTCCTCTCTTAGTGGAAGACTTAATGGAGGGCAGATGGACATGTCCAGAAAGTCTGGGTACCACGTCCTCCTGGCCCAATCCGAGGCAATTATGATCATGCATTTCCTGAACCTTCTCAACCTCCTTATTACGTGAGGAATGACGAGGAATGGAGGAAATGCGTAAAGAAGTTGAAATTCACAGTACACCACAAACGCATCTCCTAGAGCTCCTCTTGGGGGAAATACCCTTGAGCAGTACAGTTCGCACTTCCGGTTGGCACCGGTCGTGAACAGATTCACTTGGGGGGTTCTCTAAAGGGTGAAGATCTCTTGAAGGACTTCCTGAGCTAGTTCCCACTCGTTGGAGATTGTGCTCTGCCTGCTCAGAGCGTCCGCCATTGTGTTCTTCTCTCCAGCTAGGTGAACTGCTGATAGAGAGATTCCTTCTTGTGTTGCCCAGAACCAGAGCTGATTTGCCTCTCTGCACAGTGGTAGCGACCCTACACCTCCTCTTTTGTTGAGGTAGTACATGGCCGCTGTATTGTCCGTCATTATCAGGATATTCTTTCCCCGTACAGATGGCAGGAAGGCCTTCAGCGCCAGTCTGATTGCCCCCAGCTCTAAAAGGTTGATATGTAGTTTGGACTTCGATGGAGAACAACGACCGCTGATGGTCGTTGGTATGGGCTCCCCACCCCTTGAGTGAGGCATCCGTCAATACTGTTATCTCCAGCCATGTTTGCCAAAAAGGTTCTCCTTTCAAGATGTTTTCCCCGACAGGCCCACCACTGAAGATCCAGTGATACTTTGTCTGGGATTTGTAGGAGATCTGACAATGAGAATTGTGACCACGGAGTCCTGAGAGCCCACTGGAGAGATCTCATTCTCAGGTGAGCCTCTGGCACTAGAAAAATGCAGGATGCCATGAGACCGAGCAACTTCAGAAAATCGAAGGCCAGAAGATATTGGGCATTCTGAAATTTTGTCACCATCTGTAGAATGTCTTGAGTCCTCACCTCTGGTGGCGAGGCTTTTCTCAGGGAAGCATCCAGGATTGCTCCGATGAATTGGAGTCTTTGTGAAGGTATCATTAAAGAAGTTGAAGCATAATGCTGGCCTTTGTGTCTTTAATAGAATCAGACGCCCTGTGCTACAGGCATGAGTAATCTTCATAACTTCGTTGATAACTGTGCCGGTGCAATGAGGAGTTTTGCTCGCGGGTACCGCACAGCCCGCCAGGTCATACCTGGCGGGCTGTCAGGAACCCACGAGCAGAACTCGTAATGCGGCAGGACGGTATGAACCGGCACCGTTCATACCGTTCCCGCCACTATTATAATGAGGCCCACTGTCCTGAATGTATGTCTGCCATGTCACGTGTGCAGTTAGGTGCAAACAGTATGGCAAGGAGGGTATCTGTACTATCAGCCAATGTGAAGCCTACCTCTGCAAATCTGCCCTTTTCAGACATACTTCTTGAAATAAAAACTTTGATCCCACCAGACAGCATCTGAGTGATGTTGCTGTTTCAAGCCACACACCAGATTACTGAGCACTGGTGGAGAGCATGCAATGTCTGCCTCCAAAATGAATGACCCGGTTGATTTGCTAAATTCTGATATGCTTCACAATTTCTAGGAGACAGGTACTAATGGAAAATATTGAAATAAAGATGTTTTTGAAGTTGTTAATATCATGGTACATGCATATGTCACTCCTTAGTTATATAAAGAGCAAATAACTCACCCCAAAAAACCTGGTACAAATTCTCATACTCATGGACATCACCAGCCCAGTAGCTCTCACCAGTAGCTCCCGCCTATCAGCCATTAACTACAAGTAGCTCAGGTTGGAGACCTCTGCGTCTAGAGGATACCTGGAGCTGCCTTTTATACAGACACAAGATGCGGCTCACTTTGGCCGCTACAGTGTGGATACACTAATAAAAAAAATGAAAAGAAGTGAACCGGAGGCCTGACCTTGAAATCCCCCTATGCATCGAGTACAGAGGTCCGCAGGCACCACTCATTTATGAGTATTCTTCCCTGCACCGCAGCTAATCAGCTCTCCAGGGACCTATGAGGTAGGGAGAGACCTTGATACACACAGTTAATTAATACGGTCTCACCCCAGTGAGTTTCGGCATGCCCCTGCACACACGTCTTCAGCCTTTAATTACAATACAGCACCTCTAATGAGGACCTGGGGTAATGGGGGCCCTTACACTTCCATCGTTCCTTGTACGATGGGGTCATCCTGATGACAGGGCTTGCACGTCCCAGTCTGGGTGCACTAGTCTTTAGTGGGAGAGATGCCTGTAGAGCTGGTTAAAGCCCTTCCAAAGGCACAGACCTGCTTCGAAATTCCGCCATTTCCCTTAAACCCAGCCTGCCACAGCGCAGTCAATGCCTAGCAGAAAATGCTTCTACCGCCTGCTCTCAATGTCAACACTTTATGAAAGGGTGGCCACCGCAAAGATAGGTTGAAGACGGATACAACTGTAACATGAAAAATGGGACCTTGAAACCTGAAAAGGGTCAATTCACAAGTCACACTCACAAGGTGAAAGAGGAAGGGCGTGATGAGTTGTGGGAAGAGGAAGAGCACCAGATCTGGTAACCTAAAACTAATTGGGGGAAATGATGAATGCCTAAGCAAACAGCTGCTATCCTCTCTGCTATGGACAATCAACAATGCCAACCTGTAAGTCTTACTTTATTCCTTTTTTAAAATTTTTACTATGGTTCCATATTAACTACAAGTGTGACAGCATTCATAGCAGTGTGAGAGGAAAGGGGGAGGGGAGCAATCAAAAGAAGGGGTCCACTCACGGGTAAACATTCTTGAATATCTGCATATCCTTTTACATTATTTATTTAACCTGCACAGAGTAGTTGGGTCCTGGATAATTGTGTCATTGGTTTGTCTACACCCTTGCGTCTGGAGTGGGCCGTGTTGAATAGGAATTGGTCAGAGGTGGTCTGATGGTCAGTCTGATGACTCCGGTCTCACAGGAGACATTTCTAGCTGGCTTGCCGAGGTACACAGCGCCCCAACACCAAAGTGTTACTTCGTGTACGTTCCAGGACAGATCACTGCCTTCTTAGCTAAACAGAGGCTGCTGTGACGAAGCAAGGTTTGGCTATGAAGGCCAGCTGTTACAGGGGGCAGTGGGATTGGTTAATTGGAGCTGGAATGCTGCACCAGTGGCCAAAGTACCAGTACTTGTGCTGGGGAAATGCAGCCCGTTTCTTATTATGCCCACATCCCTTTGGGCTGTGGGGTTTTAGATAAGCTAGAGTTGTTCAGTAGTTTGATTTGGAACACCGATCAAGACACTGGGCCTCATTACGAGCATGGAGGTAATCATAAAAGGAAGGCGGAATGGTAATACCGGCATCGAGTACCGGTCTGGACCATTACGAGCCGTAAAACCCGGCATTACCGCCACCGTCTGTACGTGCCTATTCTTACAGGATGCGCGCGTCCACGCGCCCTTCATGGCAGCAATACCGGGATGCCGCTGCCAGGAGGACATCACAACTAACACGGCCACACACCTACCGGCATCCCGAAGGCGGTAAATAGGGCCTGGACGATGGCAGTACTACAGGCATCGTGGATCACCCGTAAATAGCAACCTGCTGTGTACCCAACTGCCACAGGTGCACACAATCACCACGGGTGGAGGCAATGGAGCCTGTCCCAGCACAAAAGGAGCACACCCACACACCACACCCCTTCCTACACCAAAATGATCCCACTTGCTGTGTCAATCCTGGGGCCGGAGGACATGCCTGTACTGCTACACCAGCATCAACAACAACAACTACAACCACAACAAGAAGCACAGAGGAGACGCAGGAGGAGAAGGAGGGTGAGACAGGCCCAGCAAGTCCCACAAGTGCAGCCAGTGGTACCACATAGGCAGCCACTACTCCCTTGCATCAGAGCCAGTCCATTCAACCTAACCCCTGTGCAGATCCACACCCTGTACCGGTTGGACCGGAACACCCTCACCACCATAGTGGACATGATACACGATGACATTGTCAGCCCGATAGAAATCTGCACTGCCACCCCCCCCTCTACTGAAGGTAGTGTCTGTGCTCCACTTCCTGGCCACAGGCACCTACCAGCACACAGTGGGCCAGCTGCATGGCATATCACAACCTCTCTGTGCACGCATGCTGACCCAAGTGCTGGATGCCCTCCTGAAGCACGCAAGCATCCATATATCCCTACCACGGACTGGCCAGGAGCTCGCTGACACTAAAGTTGGCTTCCATGCACTGGCAGGCTGCCCAATTGCATCGGTGCCCTTGACTGCACCCGTGTAGAATTGGTGGTCCCTCATGCCATTGAGGTGGTGTACCGCAATCGTAAGCAATATCACTCCATCAATGTGCAGATGGGATGTGACTCCAGCAAGATCATCACATATTGTTGTGCCCGATATCCCGGATCCACACATGATGCCATGGTGCTACGTAACTCCTTGCTATCCCGCTACATGGAGCGACATGCTGGACGACGTGCCTGGCTGCTCGGTAAATTGCCTGACAGGCCCATGGCAGTGCAGTGGGGGGTGACATGGGGGGGGGGAGCATACTCCACCTGGGTGAGATTGGGCGGGGGGATGCATACTCCACCTGGGTGAGATTTGGGGGGGATGCATACTCCACCTGGGTGAGATTGGGGGGATGCATACTCCACTTGGGTGAGATTGGGGGGATGTATACTCCACCTGGGTGAGATTGGGGGGCATGCATACTCCACCTGGGTGAAATTGGGGGTGGGGGGTTGCATACTCCACCTGGGTGAGTTTGATTGGGATGCATACTCCACCTAGGTAAGATTGGGTGGTGAGTGGACAATGCACATACAGCTTATCACTGTTGCCGTGAACATCCCAACCTGAACATGACACATCAATGCCATGCATAAGACCAATGCTGCACAGCAATGACAATAAGCCAGACGTACAAGAAGGCCACCATGTGAATGTCAAGCGATGGATGACCAAACATGATCACACCTGTGGCAATGCCGCTAGTGGTGATACATACAGAGTACTATACATCACCAATATGGGTGGAAAAACATTGTTCCGCATCCACAGTACATGTACATCAGCATGCAAGTGAACACCCTGCATCATCTGGACAACGCAATCCACACCAGCAGACCATAGTACAGCACACATTGCGTCAAATGAACCTGTGTGCATACATCCAGGGACATGTGCATGTCAACACCAAATAGCTGCAGCCATGGCAGTGATTTCTGAAGGTGCCAGGTCAGATATTCACTCACACATACCTCATTGTGGTCCCATGCAGGTGATGGTGGCTATCCCTTGAAGCCGTGGATACTTATCCCTGTATGGAACCCGCAGAACAGGCATGAAGAGCAGTACAATCGGGTTCATACCCGTACCCGTGTTGTGATTGAGAAGACCTTTGGCCTGTTGAAGGCACGGTTCCACTGCCTCAGCAGGTCTGGTGGAGCACTCCTTTACGGGCCTGAGAAGGTGGGAAAGATCACCATGGTCTGTGCCATGCTGCACAACATGTGCATCCGGCGAAACGTACCCCTGCCACCTGACACTGACCTGCATGCACCGGGTGAGGATGATGATGATGATGGAGGAGATGCAGCCCCCTGTCAGTTTGCGATGCACAAGATGGCCGTGCTGTGCACCAATCACTGATTGACGATTTCTTCTGAACCACAGGGATGCTGATGGTTCTGTGTTAGTACTACACTGGGCACTGGGATTGTGTGCATATGGACACAGGGTGTGTGGGGAGTTGGGCTCTGTGCGCTGTCATCAATTGAATAAACACACACGAAATGAACAACGTCCAGTCATGATATGATTTTGAACACAACGGGTGTATTGGATGTTTAACATTTTTGTGCTTGAACCCTCCACCTCACACACACCCTCCCACCTCCCCCCACCTCCAACACCACATACCCCCCCCAAACACCCCATACCCACCCAAGGACCCCAAACACCACCTCCCCCCTCGCCCATTGTCATCCCACACATGATCTGCCAATCATGGTTGTCCCCAGGTGGCAGTTAGTACATGCAGGGTGGACCTGCTAGTTGCGGCCTCTCTTTGGGTCTGGGGGCAGCATGCCTGTGTGGTGTGCACTGCACCTAGTCATGCGTACAGGGCTTACGGGAGTCGAGCTGGCAGGTGTGGTGGATGGGGTAGAGGTGGATGCCTGTGCGACCGTCGGTGCAGGTTGTTGCTGCTGCAATTGTTCAACAATCCTGCCAAGGACCTGGGTTACAGCAGCTAAACTGTCTTGGATGACCATGGTGTTGGTGTTCATGGCTATGATGTTAGCTGCATTTGCTTCACGTATCTCATGGTGGGTCAGTTCCCCCTCCACCACATACTGCCAGACCATCTCGATCATGCTATCCTGGCCTCAACCCTCGTCAACCGGGCCTCCATGTTAGTGGTGGGCGTGGAGGTGGACGGTGCAGTGGCAGGGCAGGCCAATGCTGGACTGCCCTCTGATGGGGACGACAGATGTACTCCCCAGTACTACGGCATGTTCTTGCATGGGGCTGACTGGTGTGCCCTGTGTGGAGTGCACGGGGGTGGGCTGGGGGCTCGGGGTATGAGGACATGCCACATCAAGGTTGTTGTCCATGTCTAAATATTCCTCGGCGTGGCCCTCCACTTCGCTGAGGGAGGCTGAGGCAGCTACCTCCCCAATAGAACTGGTGGCAGCAGACTGCATCTGCAACAGTTGACAACTCCCTTGTGGCTGTGTCGTCGGGTGGTGTTGCACATGTTGTTTCCTTCTCTGCTGGCCTGCCCTGTCCTGCTGGTGCTGGCCTGTGTTGCAGTCTGAGCGTTGGTGTTGTCCTGGAGGTAGAAGGACCTGTGCCTTTTTGACTGGCCCTGGATCCCTTGGAGGATGTCGTGGACTTTGGGGCAGGCTCCTGGCTTTCACTTTCTGCATCTGTGCCTGTGGGGGAACAAGTTATGCAGGGCATCAGGGATGGTGGTACGTGCAAGAGCCATGATTTGGTGCTGTTCAGTAGTTCACGTTTCATGCATTGCATTCTTGTAGGTGTGACGCACAGGGTATTTGCAATGGGGCAGCCATATTGGCATACGGGGGGCCATATTGGCATACGTCGTGGACTCTCCTTTCTGGACTAATGTGTACTATGTGACATACCATTGTATTGCAGATTACGTGATGTGTCACATGTGATTTCTTCCTGTCTGTTGGGTGTCTGACTGTTAGTAATGGGATTCACACGTAGCATGCATATTATTGTGCCAGGGTTTGGGCCACATTCTGGACATGGATCTGTATATGTGTGTATGATGGGCCATACATTGACTTGGTTCACTTTCACAACTGTTGTGCTACATCATGCTTTGGTTCTCTGTGGTTTGTGGGGACACTCACCTCCATCTGCCGATGACGTCACACCCGTCTCCATGTCTCCGAAGCCCTCGATCGATTCCATATTGATCGTGGTACTACATGTCTCCTCCCCTCTTGACAGTTTGGCGGGTGAGTGGTCCCTGCCGCCTGTTGCCATGGCCTCCCTGCGGTTGGCAGACAGCACCCAGAGACGTAAATTGTCCCACCTTTTTTTGCAATCCTTCACCGTGCGGGTGGTAGTGCCAGCCGCAGTCACCTTCCTTGCCACCTCCTCCCATATTTCTTTTTTGCGCAGTTGGGCTGCGCGCTTTAGGTCATTAGCAAAGACCTCATCGGCATGGGCTACCAGCGTGTCCGCTAGCATATTCAGCTCCTCGTCCGAGAAGCGCTTCTTGTGCATGCGTGAGGTGGACTTCGAGTAGCCTTGGACATTATTGCTTGATTGGGCCTGCTCTCCACTCTGTACCAGTGCTGTGTTCAGATGATTGAAATGGATTGTGTTTTTCAAGATGGCCGCCAGAGCATTTCCCGTTCCGGCACGATGACATTCCGGGTCTGGTATTATGAACCCGGTATTTACAAGATGGTATTGCCAGGTTCGTTATTAAGGGGTTGCTCCTGGGCGGAGGCAGTATCAGCGGGTTCCGTGATGGCACTATCACGGGGTTTGGGGGGTCTTTAGCGGGATGGCAGTGCAGCCATTAACAGCATGGGCGTTCGCTCGTGCTCGTGCTCTCGTAATCGGCGCTATTTGGGGTGTCGAGGGAACACGGACGCGCTACTAACACCATGCTGTTAATGACTGTGGGCCTCATTACGAGTCAGTCGGTCCGGAAATAACGGTGGCGGTAAACCCACCGCCACTGTTGTTTCCGGACCGGCTGATCTCGAGTTCTGCAGGTGGGAGGTGTCATTCCCGCCAGGTCTGACCTGGGTGGTGTAACACCACCCACCTGCAGGCGGACGTGGTGTTCTGAAACCTTGATGGTCGTGAAGATTATGTGATACCTCCGTCCCCAAGTACCCCACAGGCAGAATGTAATCACTGCCTGTGAAGTCTTTGCGGCCACAGGTGAGTGGTAGGTCGTCGAGGTGGAACCAGGAACTGCCGAAGAGACCCCTTGAACGCTGCAAGGCAATAGGCAAGTAATCAAGCAGTGCAAAAATGGCAAACTGAATATACAGGTGATATAAACACTGCTTACCTAAGGTTGCGTATGAACTGGCAACGAAGGAGTAGAGGGGACTTGGCACCAGGTAGGAATATGAAAGGGGTCTTAAATGACAACCAGTGAACAGGTGTTATGTTGCAGTCTGGTAGGAGCCAATCAAGTGGCGGACCATGGAAACACACACACCAGGATCAACGGGAGTCAATCCACGTGGTATCCGTTGAAGCAAAATCCATAGGGAAAACCATAAGCAAAGTCCGAGGTCAGTGGGAGGAAGGCAATCGAAAGATCCAAGGCGACGTAACAGTTCAGGGGCAGAGTCCAGAAACAAATCCAAAAGAGGTCCGTAGTCGTAGGTTCCGAAAATCCAGTAGAATACAAAGCGCCACACAGTACTTGAATAAGCAGCTGAGAAGCACCGTTTCCGAGTTCTCAGCAGGCTTTAAGCAAACAGCAGCAGTCACATGACAGATCCCTGAAGCCACGGTCGACGTGCAGGAGAGTCACGTGATACTGGCTGCTGATCACGTGACAACTAGTTCGTCTTGCCGTGACGATTGCGCCGATAGCGGCGCCAGAGGAAAGGGTACCTCCATTTCAGTTGCCAGAGGAGGGAGGGTCGATAAACGCCTGAACTACCAAGCGTACTGGTAGGGAACCGTTGCCTTTGCCTGTGGAATCGTGTGTGAGCATGTCAGTGTTTGAGGTTCTGTTGGGTTGCAAGTGACTGCGGGTTGTTCCTTGCATCAGTGTGAACCCTGGTGGACGTGACAAAGCCCCCCTCAAAGGCCCACGACCCCGTGGGCTGGAGGGATTGTCCCTATGAAAACGGGAAATCAGCAGAGGGGCTTGGACATCACAGGAAGGGACCCAGGAGCGATCCTCAGGACCGTAACCCAACCAATCCACTGGATACATGAGCCTACCCCTGTGCAAACGGGAACCCAGAATGGCGCTGATCTCGTAGACATCCGGGGAAGACACAGAGACAGGGGCAGGCGGTACAAGGAGACGGGTAGGAGCAGGGCAAGGCTTGAGTAAGGAAGTGTGGAAAACAGGGTGGATGCGCCAGGAGAGAGGAATAGAGAGGCGATAAGCCACGGGATTTAGAACCTTGGCGACCCGGTAAGGGCCAACAAAACGAGGCAGTAGTTTGCGACAGCCGGGAATATGAAGATGACGTGTCGACAGCCAGACACGGTCGCCCACACGGTAAGTAGGGGCTTCCGACCGTTTGTTGTCTGCCTTGGTGTTCATTGCTGTCTGGGCCTCACGTAAATGGACAAGGGTCTGGGCATGTATGGTAACTAGATCCCGGGCACAGGCGTTGGCAGCAGGGGTTGTGGAGGCAAACTCGGGAAGAGGTAATGTACGCGGATGTTGGCCGTACAATGAGTAGAATGGGGAAAAGCCAGTAGATGAATGCTGTGAATTGTTGTAGGCAAATTCTGCAAGATGGAGTAAACAAAGCCAGGAGTCCTGATATTGGGGGGTCAAGCATCGTAAATATTGTTCGAGGGCCTGGTTTACTCTTTCGGTCTGACCATCACTCTCTGGGTGGTAAGCTGAGGAGTAGTGTGAATCAATACCCAGGAGTTTAGTAAGTGCCTGCCAAAACCGGGACGTGAATTGTGTGCCGCGGTCTGAGATTATGACCTGCAGTAGGCCAAACAGACAAAAAACAACCAGGCTAGGGTTGGAGCCGACGGTATCCCGGTACAGGGTATAAAACGGGCCATTTTTGTAAAGGAATCAACTACAACCCAGATTGTATCATAACCTCGTCTGCGGGGCAGGTCTGTGATGAAGTCCATCGTAACTGTATGCCAGGGCTTGGGAGGAATAGGCAAAGGGTGGAGTAAGCCTAACGGATGACCCCTACGTGATTTACTTTGTGCACATATCGAACATGTGTTTACATAGTGTTCGACGTCACGCCTCATTGACGGCCACCAACACCAACGTTGCAATAGTTCTAAGGTACGATGTTGTCCCGGGTGACCGTTGATGGCGGCGTCATGGGACCATGCAAGTGCCTGGTTTCGTACCTCACAAGAGGGAAGAAACAGTTTCCCTTGGATGAAAGGCAATCCCTCCTGAAGTACCACATCCCATTCTGTCAAAGCATTCGGGTGATCGGAAACCCATTGTTTAATGATGGAGATCATGGGAGGGGACGGGGTACACACACAAATGACATGGCCTGTGTCTAGTATGGTATCAGGAAACTGAGACAGGGAATCCCCCCCAGGAGAGCGAGAGAGAGCATCCGCTTTACCATCGGTAATGCCAGGTCTGTGCTTCACCACGAAATCGTAGGCGGCAAAGAACAAGTGCCAATGGACCTGTCAACTTTTTGAACATTTTAGGCTGGCCAGATCCTGCAGGTTCTTGTGGTCGGTGTAGACCACTGTCTGATGCTTAGCCCCCATAAAATGGTGTCGCCATATTTGAAGTGCGTACTTGATGGCTAGTAATTCTTTTTCAGTGACCGTGTAATGGGATTCTGCTGATGTCCATTTTCGTGAATGGTATGCCACCAGATGTAGGCGACCGGTGGTCGGGCAAGGCTGTGATAGAACAGCCCCCATGGCAAAGGAGGATGCATCAGCTTCTAGGATAAACGGGAGATCCGGGTTAGGGTGTTGTAGGACAGGGGCCGTGGTGAACCTGGCTTTAAGCGTTTCAAAGGTGTGTTGTTGCTCATGCGACCAAGAAAACGGAACAAGAGGACTAGTCAAGGCTGTAAGCGGGGATACAATTGATGAAAAACCGGCGATAAATCGTCGGTAAAAGTTGGCGAAACCAAGAAAGGTTTGAAGCTGTTTTAGGATAGATGGGACAGGCCATTCAGTGATCGCACGGACCTTGGACCGGTTCATGGACAGGCCACCAGGTGTTATGTGGAAGCCCAGAAAATCCACCTCATTGGTTTGAAAGATGCATTTTTCTAGTTTGGCAAACAGGTGGTTACTTTTTAGGCGGGATAACACTCCCTTGACATGGAGTATATGTTCCTCCAGAGATGACGAAAAGACCAAGATGTCGTCCAAATAGATCACTACATAAACATCAAGGATATCTGTGAATATTTCATTGACAAAACGCTGGAACGTCGCAGGGGCGTTACAAAGCCCGAAGGGCATTACCAGGTATTCGAATAAACCCTGTCGGGAACAGAATGCCGTCTTCCACTCGTCTCCCTGACGTATACGGACCAGGTTGTAAGCACCCCGCAGATCTAGTTTGGTGAAGACGGTAGCCCGTGACAACCCGTCCAGCAGCGTGGAGATGAGTGGAATCGGATATCTGTTCTTAATGGTAATGGTATTCAATCGTCTATAATCGACACAAGGGCGTAAATCCCCTTCTCTTTTAGGCACAAAGAAGATATGGCTAGCAGCAGGGGAACAAGAGGGTCTGATATGACCTAACTTTAGTGCTTGCTGCATGTATTCCTTCAAAACCTTCTCCTCGGACTGTAACAAGGAATAAACCCTACCCTTTGGAATCATAGCATTCAGTACCAAATCTATGGGGCAATCATAAGGTCTGTGTGGTGGCAAACCTTCAGATGTGGCTTTATCGAAGACCGTTAAGTATTCGTGATATTCGATGGGAATGCTGGTTATCACTGCCCCCACAGTGTGTGCTGTGGGGACGTCAGGTGCAGTGTCAGCAATATGGGAAGCGGCCATAGCGCCGAGGAGACTGGCGGGAGAGGTGGTCGAATCGGGTTCCGATAAACAGAAATGTTGGCAAATGTCCGATTCGAAAACCACCTGTCCTGTTCCCCAATTGATTAAAGGATTGTGTTGCCTCAACCAGATAATCCCCAATATTATACCAAACTGTGGAGTAGTAATGAGGTCAAAGGACATGGTTTCTTTGTGGATATCTTGGATTACTACTTCTAATGGTGCGGTTTGGTGGATGATTGGACCAGAGGCAAGAGTGGTCCCATCCACCGCTTGCACGGGTTCTGGATGCGTCTTCTTAATCAGTGGTAGATTGAGCTGTTGCGCTAGTGTGATGTCAATGAAGCACCCAGAGGCTCCGGAGTCAATCACTAAATGTACTGGGTGGGTGATTTCCTTGGTGGGTTTTAGTACTGCTTGGACTACTATGGGTCTAATGGGACCAAAAGCTGGTTCAACGGGGGTTGTTGAAGTGCTCGTCCGTACCCCCGATGTTAAGGGCGAGCCTTCTGAAAACCCGTAGTTTTATTTTTAGGTCGGCGGGGGCATTCTTTCACGTAATGCCCATTTATCCCGCAGTAAAAACAGGCGTTGTCCGTCCTCCTGCGTTCCCGTTCGACCTGACTTATGGGACTCCGAATCACGCCTATTTGCATGGGTTCTGAAGTAGTGGTTGCAGGTGCCAGGCTTAGAGAGGATTGATTGAAATGACCAGCCTCGGTCTTGCGCTCGGCCTTACGGGCGTCCACCTGAAGGGTTAGATCGACTAGGTCCGAAAAGACAGAGGGAAGGGATGGTACCACAGACAATGTGTCTTTCATTGCATTACTAAGACCTCTGTAAAACACTACCGCCTTTTTTTCTTCAGGCCATGAGGTTTCCGCGGAAAGTTGATTGAAGCGAGTGATGTATTCAATCAGTAATTGTCTACCTTGCGTAAGGTCCAGGAGTTCTAGATCTCGAGATTGGGCTTTATACTTGGTGTCGAACACCTTTGCCATCTCTGTGACTAGGAGATCGAAATCATACAAAGCAGGATGATTGTTTTCCATGAACGGGTTTGCCCAGGTCGCCGCCACACCAGACAAATGGGAGAGAAGAAAGGCCGCCTTGGTCACTGAATCGGGGAAAGCCTGAGGTTTACATAAGAAGTGTAGCTTGCACTGGTTAATGAAAGTGCGATATTTCCGGGGGTCACCCTGATATCGTTCAGGAGCCGCAAGTGGAAATGAGGTCGAAAGGAAGACTGGGGTAGGTGTTGTGGGAGGCGTGGGTGGTGGCAGGACTTGGGGGCCAGGGTCACCTAATTCCGCATCTGCGGGTAACGGGTGGTGTGCACTTTGCAGGGTGTCAAGACGATGGTGAATCGCAGCTGTGGCTGTGGCCATGTCGGTCCTAAGAGCCGCAACCGCCTGCATTAGAGCGGTCACAGGGTCCCCGGCAGAGGGATCCATAATCTGGATGACCAAGAGGCTTCTCAGTCTGTTCTGAAACCTTGATGGCCGTGCAGATTATGTGATACCTCCGTCCCCAAGTACCCCACAGGCAGAATGTAATCACTGCCTGTGAAGTCTTTGCGGCCACAGGTGAGTGGTAGGTCGTCTAGGTGAAACCAGAAACTGCCGAAGAGACCCCTTGAATGCTGCAAGTCAATAGGCAAGTAATCAAGCAGTGCAAAAATGGCAAACTGAATATACAGGTGATATAAACACTGCTTACCTAAGGTTGCGTATGAACTGGCAACGAAGGAGTAGAGGGGACTTGGCACCAGGTAGGAATATGAAAGGGGTCTTAAATGACAACCAGTGAACAGGTGTTATGTTGCAGTCTGGTAGGAGCCAATCGAGTGGCAGACCATGGAAACACACACACCAGGATCAACGGGAGTCAATCCACGTGGTATCCGTTGAAGCAAAATCCGTAGGGAAAACCATAAGCAAAGTCCGAGGTCAGTGGGAGGAAGGCAATCGAAAGATCCAAGGCGACGTAACAGTTCAGGGGCAGAGTCCAGAAACAAATCCAAAAGAGGTCCGTAGTCGTAGGTTCCGAAAATCCAGTAGAATACAAAGGGCCACACAGTACTTGAATAAGCAGCTGAGAAGCACTGTTTCCGAGTTCTCAGCGGGCTTTAAGCAAACAGCAGCAGTCACATGACAGATCCATGAAGCCACGGTCGACATGCAGGAGAGTCACGTGATACTGGCTGCTGATCACGTGACAACTAGTTCGTCTTGCTGTGACGATTGTGCCGATAGCGGCGCCAGAGGAAAGGGTACCTCCATTTCAGTTGCCAGAGGAGGGAGGGTCGACAAACGCCTGAACTACCAAGCGTACTGGTAGGGAACCGTTGCCTTTGCCTGTGGAATCGTGTGTGAGCATGTGAGTGTTTGAGGTTCTGTTGGGTTGCAAGTGACTGCGGGTTGTTCCTTGCATCAGTGTGAACCCTGGTGGACGTGACACGTGGAAACACCGGCACCATTACAAGATGGTGCCGGAGTTTCCACTTCCCCATTCCCATGGAGTCCTATGGGACTCCATGGGAATGGGGATTTACCGAATTCCGCCTCCGGAATTCCCGGGTCACCGGGGTTCCAATGCCCAGTGATTCTGGGAATCATGGAGGCGGAATGGTAATACGAGTCTGGGGGTAACCTGCCGGAATTTCCGGCACGGTTACCGCCGGACTCGTAATGAGGCCCTGTGTTTTTACTGCGATTCTCGTAATGAGGCCCACTGTTACAATAAGTGGGAGAGGGTCAAAGTTCTGCCAAATTCTACCTCGCGGTGGAAGTGCAAAAGCAGCAAGATAGTTTTCAGCACAGCGAGATGGAAGTTACCTTTTTTGACAGTGACACTATATTGACCTGGAGAAATAAAGAGAGGTCTGAATCGAATATAATGCCTACATTACGGACATGGCAGGAATGCATGAGTCGAGTGTCCCAGGTGCATTGCTAAAAAAAATGGAAAGGTGTTTAAGAACAACCTCCTTTTTGACATCGTTCTGGTAGAGGCTGCCTGCAGCCATCCAGCTGTGCTAGGGCAAATGTCTGCAGATGTGTCTTTTACATGATTCCCTTGCTTGCCCTGAATGGTAACTAAGCTTTTTTCCCTAGGGAGCACCATGTAAGGACTATCTAAGGGTGAACCTCTGTGGAATCGGTTGGCTGCCCAAAAGGTACCCCGTGGTGTTCTAGCCAGAAAACTGCCTGATTTAGCTGTGCGAGCCCCTGACAATGGTGGCAGTGAGGAACTGAAGTATGTCGACCAAGCTTTTAAGATGCATATTTTTGCTTGGCACACAGCTTTTAGGTGGCACACTTTCATTAATATTTCTGTAGGAAATTAACGGGGAAACTCAGTTTCCTTGAGTAAAAAGGAACAGACGTGGTGCTCATGTCTGGTTGGGCTGCGTCGAGTCCAGGAATCCGAAGGCCAAGGCAGTCATGAAAAGGCTGGAAGAATAATTTGACAGGATGTCTGAGCGTCAAGCCTTCTCCCCCATCATTGTTTTCCAGTGAATAAACCAGGGAAAGGTTGAAGGCAAAGATGCCCCAATGATTAGGTGGTTGTCAAATGTTTGAAAGGATTCATATTTGTTACTGGGGGCTACGTATATACTCTGCTTCCAATATTCTTATACGATAATGCAAACTGCACCTAAATGTTGTCAATCGTCAGGACGAGTCCCGAAGTTCAGGGAAGCCAACTAAACCTGCAAACAACCTGTGGAAACTTTGCTGCAGCAATCTGCCAGGATCACCCTGAAGGAGAACCGCTGCAGAGATTAGTGGATTCAAGCTTTCTCATCTGACCAGAGGAAAATGTGAGCTCTCCCCCCTTCCTTCACCCAGTGGGAGCAGCTGGTTTGGGAATCTCTCAGACCGCTCTGCCCCCAGGAGAAAATTAGAGGCTGGAAGGGTAGCTCAGGGGCAACATGTTTTTCTCTTGGAAGCAAGACAACATAGAGCAACACAGGTTTGAATACTAGTCCTGCATCTAGAGTTTAGTCTTATTTTTTTAGCGCATTATAAAAGATGAATTAATTCATGCTTGCCTGGCAGAGCAAATCACAAATAGGCTGGAGCAACAAACTACTGAGGGCAAGCAACCGGCAACGTCTGTGGCCTATGCTACAATATTACAATAGACAGTATGCAAAGCAAGAAACCATCAGCCAGGACCCCTGTGACTCATAAGAACCCCAAGCTTCCTGGATCAGCATTGCTGGACTGCTGCCTGTACCCTCCCAGCCCCCCCCCCCCCCCTGAGCTATTGCGCCTGCATCACCATCTGCTGGTCAAATTCATTGGGCCCCAGCATTCACTTATCTTTGTCTCAGACCCAGCAACATCCTTGATAACTTTAAAAATGTCCTTTCTGCAGAGAGTTTCCATTTCTTTAATAGCAGCTTTTTTTTACTTAACCAGGGACTGTGTTTGATAGCAGTAACCTTTGACTTCGAAAACTATTACTAAGCCTTTTGGCAACTAGCAGTTGCTTTGCTATATCTTCAAACGCTTGCATGTTGTATTCACACTGCTGCATTGATTCATATAGTAGTGCATTTCCTTTAGAATAACACTGACAGGGATAAATATCCTCACCCCAACTTGGGTAACACTGACTCTGGAGTCTTCAGTTGACCCTGAATTCTCGTTGTGATGCTAACTTGGCAGGGTACACAGTACTATCCTTTTTACGGAGTTGCTTACATATGACACTTACAGGCCGATTCATGGAATAATTAGCGCGGCGCAAGTGGGCAAAAACGTGCGATTCGCAGTGGAATAGCGAAAATCGCAGTGCAAGTGCGAAAATCGCACGAAAAGCAGCGCACGTCGATTCATGGAAGGCCGTGCGCGAGAAAACCAGCGGATGTGCGATAAAAAAGTGCGCGGCGCACGTTGGCGCACAGGCCATCTAACAGCGTGCGCCAGGTCACAGCGAAAATCGCACAGGCAACAGCGAAATTCGCACATAGCGCGGCGCACGCAACAAAAGTAGGCGGAAGACGGGCGTAACACTCGGAATGGAGAACAACTTGCCAAAACGTGGGCGTCACGGGGGAAGTACAGGGCACAAGTGCGCGGAACGCCCACACGCTCGCCTACAACACGTATTCATGGAATAGAATAGGGGAAAAAAGCGCACGCTCAAACCAGCGCACAGGCACAAACACGACCGCCACAAGAAAGCAGGCGGTAGCGTCTCTGCGGCTGTAAGAAATGTGCGCCAAAAGGTGCGCCAACAAATAGCACCTATATACTGCCATGATGAATGTCCCATACTGTGGCCCTCCAGGAAAAATGACGTGCAAAGGGGTACCCACAAACACGGACACCCGCTGACAAAAAATACGTGTGCGTGTATACCGGGGTGCGCGGGAAGTCTCACACGCGATTTCAGCAGGGTACGTGCATCACAGGGGTTCGCGTGAAGTTTCTCACGCGATCGGGCCTGGGTGAGCGTGCTACGTGTATTTCAGGGGTTCGCGTGAACTTTCACACGCGATCGGGCCTGGGGGAGCGGGCTACGTGCATTTCAGGGGTGCGCGGGAAGTTCCACACGCGAATAGCCTGTGCGCATGTATTTCAGGGGTGCGCGGGAAGTTTTACACGCGAATAGCTTGGGTGTGTGTATTTCAGGGGTGCGCGGGAAGTTCCACACGCGAATAGCCTGGGCGCCTGTATTTGAGGGGTGCGCGGGAAGTTCCACACGCAAATAGCCTGGGCGCGTGTATTTCAGGGGTGTGCGGGAAGTTCCACACGCGAATAGCCTGGGCGCGTGTATTTCAGGGGTGCGCGTGAAGTCATTCACGCGATCGGGCCTGGGGGAGCGGGCTACGTGTATTTCAGGGGTTCGCGTGAAGTTTCTCATGCGATTGGGCCTGGGTGAGCGTGCTACGTGTATTTCAGGGGTTCGCGTGAACTTTCACACGCAATCGGGCCTGGGGGAGCGGGCTACGTGTATTTCAGGGGTGCGCGGGAAGTTCGACACGCGAATAGCCTGTGCGCGTGTATTTCAGGGGTGCGCGGGAAGTTTTACACGCGAATAGCCTGGGCGCGTGTATTTCAGGGGTGCACGGGAAGTTCCACACGCGAATAGCCTGTGCGCGTGTATTTCAGGGGTGCGCGGGAAGTTTTACACGCGATTTCTGCACGGTACGTGTATTTCAGGGGTGCCGGGGAGTCCCACATGTGATTTGACAGTGTGGGTCCTCCCAGGTGTACCCTGTACACCCTCCACGGCCCCTGCAGGCAGCCCACACCACAGGGGACTACTCTGCATCCCTGGTCATGTCCCGCAGGCAGCCCACCCAACATGGGCATGCCCCCCAGCAAAGGCACATGTCTCCTTGAACTAATTAACACCAACTCATGTCCCCTTGCACCCCCACCCCCCAGCACTGTGGGGCACCTGCCAGCAGGCCCCCACCCATGTCCAACTCATGTCCCCCACCACCCCCACCCCCCAGCACTGTGGGGCACCTGCCAGCAGGCCCCCACCCATGTCCAACTCATGTCTCCCACCACCCCCACCCACCAGCAGTGCAGGGGCAGCCTCCACCAGGCCCCCACTCATGTCACCCACCACCCCCACCCCCCAGCCACCAGGCCCCCACTCATGTCACCCACCACCCCCACCCCCCAGCCACCAGGGTCACCCTCCACCAGGCCCCCACTCATGTCTCCCACCACCCCCACCCCCCAGCCACCAGGGTCACCCTCCACCAGGCCCCCACTCATGTCTCCCACCACCCCCACCCCCCAGCCACCAGGGTCACCCTCCACCAGGCCCCCACTCATGTCTCCCACCACCCCCACCCACCAGCAGTGCAGGGGCAGCCTCCACCAGGCCCCCACTCATGTCACCCACCACCCCCACCCCCCAGCCACCAGGGTCACCCTCCACCAGGCCCCCACTCATGTCACCCACCACCCCCACCCCCCAGCCACCAGGGTCACCCTCCACCAGGCCCCCACTCATGTCACCCACCACCCCCACCCCCCAGACACCAGGGTCACCCTCCACCAGGCCCCCACTCATGTCTCCCACCACCCCCACACCCCAGCAGTGCAGGGGCAGCCTCCACCAGGCCCCCACTCATGTCTCCCACCACCCCCCACCCCCCAGCAGTGCAGGGGCACCCTCCACCAGGCCCCCACTCATGTCACCCACCACCCCCACCCCCCAGCCACCAGGGTCACCCTCCACCAGGCCCCCACTCATGTCACCCACCACCCCCACCCCCCAGCCACCAGGGTCACCCTCCACCAGGCCCCCACTCATGTCTCCCACCACCCCCACCCCCCAGCCACCAGGGTCACCCTCCACCAGGCCCCCACTCATGTCTCCCACCACCCCCCACCCCCCAGCAGTGCAGGGGCACCCTCCACCAGGCCCCCACTCATGTCACCCACCGCCCCCACCCCCCAGCCACCAGGGTCACCCTCCACCAGGACCCCACTCATGTCACCCACCACCCCACCCCCCAGCCACCAAGGTCACCCTCCACCAGGCCCCCACCCATGTCTCCCACCACCCCCCACACCCCAGCAGTGCAGGGGCACCCTCCACCAGGCCCCCACTCATGTCCCCCACCACCCCCACCCCCCAGCACTGTGGGGCACCTGCCAGCAGGCCCCCACCCATGTCCAACTCATGTCTCCCACCACCCCCACCCACCAGCAGTGCAGGGGCAGCCTCCACCAGGCCCCCACTCATGTCACCCACCACCCCCACCCCCCAGCCACCAGGGTCACCCTCCACCAGGCCCCCACTCATGTCTCCCACCACCCCCACACCCCAGCAGTGCAGGGGCAGCCTCCACCAGGCCCCCACTCATGTCTCTCACCACCCCCCACCCCCCAGCAGTGCAGGGGCACCCTCCACCAGGCCCCCACTCATGTCACCCACCACCCCCCCCCCCCAGCCACCAGGGTCACCCTCCACCAGGCCCCCACTCATGTCTCCCACCACCCCCACCCCCCAGCCACCAGGGGCACCCTCCACCAGGCCCCCACTCATGTCACCCACCACCCCCACCCCCCAGCCACCAGGGTCACCCTCCACCAGGCCCCCACTCATGTCACCCACCACCCCCACCCCCCAGCCACCAGGGTCACCCTCCACCAGGCCCCCACTCATGTCACCCACCACCCCCACCCCCCAGCCACCAGGGCACCCTCCACCAGGCCCCCACTCATGTCTCCCACCACCCCCACCCCCCAGCCACCAGGGTCACCCTCCACCAGGCCCCCACTCATGTCACCCACCGCCCCCACCCCCCAGCCACCAGGGTCACCCTCCACCAGGCCCCCACCCATGTCTCCCACCACCCCCCACCCCCCAGCAGTGCAGGGGCACCCTCCACCAGGCCCCCACTCATGTCCCCCACCACCCCCACCCCCCAGCACTGTGGGGCACCTGCCAGCAGGCCCCCACCCATGTCCAACTCATGTCTCCCACCACCCCCACCCACCAGCAGTGCAGGGGCAGCCTCCACCAGGCCCCCACTCATGTCACCCACCACCCCCACCCCCCAGCCACCAGGGTCACCCTCCACCAGGCCCCCACTCATGTCACCCACCACCCCACCCCCCAGCAGTGCAGGGGCACCCTCCACCAGGCCCCCACCCATGTCTCCCACCACCCCCAACCCCAGCACTGTGGGGCACCTGCCAGCAGGCCCCCACCCATGTCCAACTCATGTCCCCACCACCCCCACCCCCCAGCAGTGCAGGGACAGCCTCCACCAGGCCACCACCCATGTCTCCCACCACCCCCACCCCCCAGCACTGTGGGGCACCTGCCAGCAGGCCCCCACCCATGTCCAACTCATGTGCCCACCACCCCCACCCCCCAGGAGTGCAGGGGCACCCTCCACCAGGCACCCACACATGTCCCCCTGCCCCCAGGTCCTGACGATACTCAATCATGGCAGTAATGGCCAGCATACCCAGCACAAACACCCAGGCAAGGATTGCATCCACCCACATAGTGAATGCAATTACATGATACAACCCCAATGGCAAGTCTGTAAATGAACACATGTCCGTCACACACACATACACAATGGGTGCAAGTGAATGTCAAAACCCATATCATGACATGTATGAAACAAATGAGAAAATACCACAAGTGAAAGTTAAAAAAACATGTATTAAAGATGAAAAATAAGTAAAAAAATCAAACATACAACAATGGGGATAACAAAATAAATGGTCCATGTCCGAGAACAAATGTAAAAATAAAAAAAAACAAAGTAATCCAAAAACAAATGTTGTCCAAAGCAAAATCATGTGGAAGTAAAATAAAGAAAAACCATTTCCTCATGCTGAACACAATAATTAATAAAAAAAATGTTTCTTCAAAAAGCTAACTATATACACGAAAATTCCAGGGTCCATGAGCCCAACACCATAAATGAAACCTACTACTACCTAATGAAAATAATATACACAAAAAAGTGGCCATTGTCCGAGCGGTCCAAAAATACAAAAATTAATAAAGGAAACCTAACACTAACTAACTAAATAACTATATACAAAGGCAGTGGGCAAGTCCTGCGGCTCACTCGGTGATGTTGCTGGCCAGGGCATCATCGAACTCCATGTCGATGTCCTGGAGGCGGGACTCTGTCCTGGCCCCGAGGTCTCGCAGGGATAACCCCATGTCCAGCTCAAACTCCCTGCGAGCTTCCTCGAGGCACTCAGCCCGCCTCAACGCCCGACGCATGGAGAACTGCGCCCTGACCATGGTGAGCCGCTCCTCTTCCGCCCGCTGCCGCTCCGCACCTATCCGCTGGACCAACTGCTCCCACACGGAAGACACCACCATCCCAGGGTTGCCCTGCCCTCCGGCCGATGCCTGCCCCTCTGATCTTGAAGGCCCCAAGCCATGATGCCTCCCACGTCGAGCCTGCTGCTGCCTCCGACGCCGCTGCCTCTGCCAGCACGACGGCATCCAGGCTGATGGAAACCACCGACGCCGTCGTGCACGTGCCCTGCCCGATGATGCTGTCACATCTTCCATCTGCTGGGGTCCAGTTGCTGTGTTGTCCACCCCTGCTGGACCTCCGACTCCCAACTGTGGCAGGGATGGGATCCCCACCGAGCTGGCTGCATTGGTCGGGGCAGGTCCACAGGGGGCCCTGGTGGCATCTGGGCCGGAAGACGGCAAGGAGAACGACTGGTGTATAGCCTGCACAGAGGAGGAGAGGGCCGCCAGATTGGACAACACATGCAGGAAACCCCCGAACATGGCCGATCCCAATTGGGCCACGTCGGCACGGTGCACTTTGTGATGACGTGCGTCCTCCTCCCGGGAAGCACGCACGGCATCACGAATCACAGCCGTGCGCATCGCGACCCCAATCAGGACCTTCTCCACACGGCCAGGGGTTCCCACGTCCGCAGGTGGAGTGGAGTCAGGTGACATGGACATCCCCTCCACCTGCGGACGGGCCTGGGACGGGGCATCCCTGCTGGTGCATGGTGGTGCACTCACAGGGTCAGGGACAGCGACATGCACAGGCCCCTCCACAGTGACCTGTGCTGCCTCCTGCCCCTGGCCCTGGACTGCACCACTTGCACCAGCAGGGATGCCCCCACCAGGCCCCATGTGTGCCCCAGTGGCGGCCTCCTCCTCCTCTGTGCAAACCACCAACCTGGATGGCTCCTCACCGTCTCCCACCGTAGCAGGCCCCTGTGGGGGCTCACCCACCCCTTCCGCTGCAGCCGTGGGGGCATCCCCGCCGCCTTGCTCCACAGCGCCGTCTCCGCCCTCTTCTTCACTAGCCGCTGCGTAGAGGGAGACAAAGAACACAAGCATCAGGGCACTGTACAATGGTCCCCTAGACAGGAAGCAATAGCAGATGAGCACCACTGTCAAAGTACACTTCCATCATGTCCCTCCACAACACATGGGTCAGTCCAGGCAAAACACACGCAGTAACAGGCATGGTGCATGCCATGGACATTTCCATGCATGTCCAATGGACTCTTGAAACATTCAATGATATGTAACTCACATGCATCATGGCTCATGCCTATCACATGCACACACTTCACCTCAGTCACATCCATCTGGCCCCAAACACACCAAACACAGCGGATACAAGGGTTATTTGGCTGCTTCACTGAATCTGTGCATTGTCACACACATGTGTCATGCATCCATGGCATGCACAAGTCACAGACACGCAGGTCAGGCACACAGACATGGCTACCATATATGTACCTGGCATCAGCACCCATCCCTCACCCCCACCCATGTCCAGGTACAGAGACTGGCATGCTCTCATGTTCAAAATCTGCATAGGGCTCCCCATGCGGCATTTGAACACATGCAACAACCATGTGGGTCACACATCACTGGTCGCACATGCATTACCATGATGTCCCTGCACACATACATGCATACATGGCCTATGGCACACATACAGGCAAGTATCATAGAACCAGCACACCGCAACATGCCCTGTCTCACACAGTAATGCTTGGACACTTACCGCTCAACTCCAGACGGGCCTCCCTCTCAAGGATCTGGGCGTGGAGCGCTGGGCGTACGCGTTCCAGGACCCTCATCTGGATGGAACTCATGCGGCCCCGGCCCCCCTCCACGAGGCGCCGGGCCTTCACAAGGGTCCTGGACCTCAAGTCCTCCCAGCGCTTCTTGATCTTCAGGACGTTGCGGGTTGCCACCCCCTCCGCGTTGATGGCAACCACACAGTCGGCCCAGATCCTCTCCCGTCCTTCCTTGCTGGCGCGGGACGATCCAAAGAGGGCATCATACTGCCCCAGGACATGCTCCACCAGGACACCAACTTCGGTGTCAGTGAAGCTGGTGCCCCTCTGCCCCTCTGGCCTGGGGTTGCCACTGGTGCCAGATGTGGAAGTGCCCGACATGGCAACCCCAGAGGCAGGTGTGGGTGGGCAACTGGGTCCTGGGGCTGGGCTGTGGAGCGATGTAATCCCAGTCGGGAGTCTTCAGTTCCAGCAGGGGTGGACACAGCAACTGGACCCCTGCAGATGGCTGATGTGCAGGCACCAAATGGCAGGGCACGGTGGCAGCAGGCAGTCAGGCAGCAGCAGATGGCACGTGGGAGGCTGCTCGGGGAACTGGGGGGCAGTAACTCGGCCGTCTGGGCAGGAGCGTGGTGTTTTCGCGTGGCCAGCTTGATACGGAGTGATTTGGCACGTGAAAATCCTGCACGTCAGCGTGAAATCCGAGGAAAGGCCCTTAGCGCGTAAGCGCGTCAGCACGCATACGCAATTCTATTGGACCAGAGTCCCTCAGCGCGTAAGCGCGTCTGTGACGTGACCCGCACGGGTGTTCCCCACTCAGCACGTGATGACGGAGCACACGTGGAAATACTGCACGTCAGAGTGTCATCGCGTGTAATTGGACAAAAGTGCGCGTACACGCGATTGGCCTATGTACGTGTATTTCATGGGTGCGCGGGCACTTACACACGCAAGTACGTCAGCGAACCTGTATCCCGTGGTGCGTGTGAATTTCCACACGCTATTGGACTGGGAACTGGATTCCAAAGGGTGCGCGGGTCACACGCTCGCCTAGAACACGCGCAAAGCATAAATTTGCGCACTTTAACAATAACAAGCTCATACGCCAGGATGAACATACCGTTCCTAGCAGCAGTGGCAGTGGGCTACCAAAGGAGGAGGAGGAGGATAGTCAGGGCCAGAATATTCACACCCAGAACCAGCCTTTTCGGGATGCCTGATGACCAGGTGTATGGGAGGTACAGGTTTCCACCACACATTATACTGGACCTGGTGAGTGAGTGGGAGGATGACCTCACATCACCCACCCTGTGCTCCCAAGCACTCAGCCCCCTGGAGAAGGTCCTCAATGTACTGCACTTCTTAGCCACTGGATCATTTCAGCGGACAAGTGCCATAGTGGGTGGGGTGTCACAGGCCACCCAGTCACGCTGCCTACACCAGGTCTTGAACATCATCACTGCACGCCCATCAGTCCGCAGGCACATATACCTGCCCAGAACACCTGCAGAAAGGCATGCTGCCGCCCTGGATTTTTACGCTGTGGCACGATTCCCCAAAGTGCTAGGTGCCATCGACTGCACCCATGTGGCTCTACGTCCCCCCAGGGCATCTGAGCACATCTATAGGAACCGCAAGCACTGGCATTCCATCAACGTGCAGGTAGCATGTAATGCCAAGGGAATCATCACCTCAGTATATGCCAACTATCCCGGCTCCACCCACGACAGCTTCATTTACCGAATGTCCACCCTAAGCCGGGACCTAGAAGCTGGGCGGCATGGCGATACATGGCTGCTTGGTTAGTATGTATGCCACTGCACATGCATGCATGTTGGATACTGAGCAAGGTCACAACCCCACCAATGATACCAATCACCACCTCCACAGGGGACAGTGCCTACCCTCTCAGCCCCCACATGATGACGCCAATTCGGAACCCCACCACGCCACCCGAGGTAAGATATAACACAGCCCACATTACAACCAGGGGCATAGTGGAGCGCACATTCGGAGTGCTAAAGTCACGCTTTCGCTCCCTTGACCGTTCTGGCGGGCAGCTGTTATACGCTCCCCCAGTAGTGTGCAGGATCATAGTGGCAGCATGTGTCCTGCACAACGTTGCAACACGCCGGGGCCTGGCCGTGGACATGGTGGTGGCCCCACATCCCCAACCACATGCACAGCCGCTGCGCATGGGAGGGGAAAGGGCACGGGGGCAGGCAGCCTGTACCCAGCTAGTGGCTAATTACTTCACATAGAAATCACACCCCTGTGGAGTGCACACTGCCCTGGCACATTCCATCTGACAATCAATGATGACTCAACCTGACACTGATCCTGAATGTCTGGAGAATGAACCGTGAATACCATATCAGCCTGAGATTGTTCACCTGGAAGTGTCACAATGTGTGCATCCCTACCCACACAGACACCACCAATGCAGTTTTGTGAAGTTACACATTGAAGCAGCTAAAATGAATACCCACTTGCAAAATGCAACAAGAGGACAGTGCCATGTCAGCCAACCCAACCCCAGCACCGCCACACGACACACCGTGCCATGTCATGCTAATTGCAGGTAAACAAAGTAATCCCCACAACATGACATCAGTCTCACTATGTACAGTGTCCCTATTAGAAACCTGCAACACCTGAAATGCTCACAGCAATGCCGGACCAACAACATACTTGAGCACGTACTACCATTAACATGACATCACAAATGTTACATATTAGTAGTCTCACCACCTGGAAATGCCTGCACTCCCACCACTACCAACTGTGCAGTGTTGGCGCCATGTAGAGTTGTAGGCGCACTGCTGCCAACATGGACCCCATCTCCAGACTAGAGGTCCTTGTGTAGACATGAGGAAGGGACCTGCAAATTGGGAGGTAGACACAGAAGAAGAGTTACACATCAATGCAACATGCAGTGTACAACACAACAGCAATATGCACTAGGAATGTATACACAGTATTGACTACAGACTGCCCACACAGCTCATGGGAGTCCAACGTCACTGTGTAATTCACTGTCACTTGGGCACACCCTTTGCAAGCCCATGGAAACGGGAAGCAGGAGGGGTGTGTGTGACTCAAACCCAAGCATCTGAACCAAATACATTACAAGCCTGCATGTGCCCAGCCACAATGCAGCGTATGCCCACAGGAACCACGGAAGCCAACAAATCGTCCCAAAAAAATTGGGAATAAAAGAAATCAAAATAAAAATAAAAATAAGAAACAATCAAAAATGGCCATTGATGGGCCCGGGGGGGTTGGGGAGGCCACCCAGGAGGTCCGAGGACAGATACCTCCATGGGCTCATGGCCCACACGGCTACCCTATTGTGGGAGTATCACTGCTGTCGCTATTATCACCCTGTGCAGCTGCATCCGACGGTGGTTGCACTATGGGAGGCAGCCCACGCAAGGCCCTAGTCTGCTCCTCCATGGCTGCAAGCATGCGGGTGTGGTAGGTCTGGTTCTGGAGGATGAGTGTGCGGAGGTCCCCATGCAACAACTCACGGGACGCCCGGACCTCCGCCCTCGTTGCCTGCATCTCAGCTGAGAGCGTACGGGTGAGACGCTCCAGCTGCTGTACTGTCCTTTGGTGTGTTGAAGCCTCAAGCTCAACAAGAGTCGTCCTGAGGTGAAGGAGCTCCTGCCTCAGGGCTTCCCTGTGGCCCTGGGACTCAATGGAGATGGCCTCCTGCAGAGTCGCCAGTGCCGCCCGCCTGTCCCTGTTGGACCCCAACATGTCCTCCCTGTGTGACTTGCAGATGGAGTCGGTTGCCTGCTCTAGTCGCTCCATCAGCCTTTCTGGGGGGACAATGGAAGTGGCCACCCTATCCATGGCCTGAGCCATCATCTCGGATGATGCAGCATGTTGGGTTGCCATACCGTAAATGGATTGCTCCCATGCGGTATTGCCGGGTGGCGTACGGCCACCACGTCGGCGGGCACCACACCTGTCTGGGGCAAGGCGAACTGCGCCTTGCTGTGCCGGCACTGCCTGAGGCTGCAGGACTGCATTCCCCCTCTGATCTGCTGGTCCAGGAACAGGATCAGATGTCGCGGAGTGTGACCCTGCATCCGTAACCACCGAAGGCATAGCTGCCAACACTGACATCCCCATGGAGGGTTCTGACCCTGGTGCAGGTGGGTGAGACAGAACAGAATCCCTCCCTGGAACACTCACCTGCGACGGCACATAGGTCTCATCCGAATCAACACCTGAGTACAGCTCGGGGGAGGTGCAGCCAGAGACACCCCTTGAGAGCACGACCTGCAGCACTTGTGGGTTCTCCCACACCACCACACCACGTCCCTCACTGGTGGTTGGTCGGCCCTCGGACCCCTCCTGGGTCTGCACCATCTCCACAACCCCAGCAGTATCAGGTGCGTCTTCCCCTGCAAAGACATGAAAACAAAGAAATGGAAACAGGCATTAGCACCATGGCACACAATGAGGGCTGAGAAGAAAGAGAACCAGTACTTGATTGACACATGTCCCACATGACTAAAACCCTCCCATGCATGCACCCTCACTGCGTATGAAGTGCAGGCAAATGGCACACACTGATGACACCAAGATGGAAGATGAACACATTTTCTGCATGCTGCCTGGCAGTGGCATCACACATTGGCCTGTGATTGCCAGGTGAAACACACATGCCATCACATGATGGCATGTACCATTGCTATTGAGTGAAGATGGAGAGGAGGGCAGCACCTATTCATTCAGTCCAGTTCCCGCATGTAATCGCTTTTCTAATTCTAACAGGTCAGATTTTTCACCTGGAGCTGCCAGTCTGAAATGGTCCAATTGCACAGGGACATGTGTGTACAAATGATATCCAGGTAACAAAGTCACTCCACTTTACCATACCCATGTCAGACATGTGACTAGTGGACAGCGACATGCCTAGTGAAAGTGGTGGAATGCAAACAAACTGACTGAATGAACAGTGAAAAATAAGCAACTATGTTGTGGCAAGGTGACACTTCAAGGGCAACTGGCGTGCAGTTGGGCTAGATGTCTACTGTTGGCAGAAGGGATACTGCTATGGCCAAATGCAGCTGCGCAGGAAGGATTGCATGAAGCACATGGCTGACCCATACGACTCAGGCGCACACACTCTCACCTTGCACACAAACAGAAGCCCTCACACACACACCATGCACATGGATGACACACACATGCATGTGCACTCACCGGACAATGCCTCGTAATCAGCCAGATCTCCCACGCCTTGGATCTGTTCCTCCGTGACGTAGGTCCCAGCGACTGACTCATGTGGAGTGAGTTCCATGTCTACTACTGGAGACCCACCTCCAGTCACTAGAGTTGCGGCATGACTTGAGGCCAGCTTACTCTTTGCCCTGCGCTTTAGGTAATTCCAGCGCTTATAGCAATCATTGGCTGTGCGCCTCACGATTCCAAGGGCACTTACGATGTCCGCAACGGTCTGCCAGTGTGCCTGGCGTTGTGCAGGTGTGGTCTTGGATCCTGCAACAATGACCATCTCGTTGTCATGTCCGGACACATACTCGACAAGTGCATTCAGTTCGTCATCCGTGAAGCTGGGCTTCCTGGATGGGCCGGACTGTGTAGCTGTGTCTGGGGCATCAGCCAGTGCGGGACGAGCACTCTTCCTCTTCCGCTTGGAAGGTGGTGGTGATCCTGAGTGTCCTGCGCCGCTCTGGACACTAGGGGCAGGAGCCCTGGTGGACTCTGTATCAGGAGTGTGGGATTGCACACTCAGCATGGGAGTTGGTGCAGGCATTGGCTCTAGTGTGATGGTGTCAGGGGGAATGTCAGCAGCATGGACTAGGACCGACACTGTCCTGGCTGGGTGTGTGAGGGCTGGGGTGGATGGAGCCGCAGCTGCCCCTGCAGCCTCTCCGCCCTGCCTCCTTGGTGCAGCAGATGACCTTGCTGGCCCAGATGCACGTGGCATGGTGACATCAACGTGCACCAGCGCACGTGTCATAGGCCTGCTGACCTGGAAGTCAGCCATGGAGTCAGCCAGATCTGGTGCCACAATGGGCTGGTCCAACAAGGGCTGAGCATGGATGGTGTCAGCCACATCAGCCTCAACGGGAGGGGGGGGGGGATTATGGGTGCCCTTGACTGGTCCTCCACACATGGGGGGACAGGCTCACCCTGCAAGTAACGACCACGTCCCCTACCGGATCTACCACGGCCACCACTTGTGGCTCTTCCACCTTTGCCACCCTTACGGAATCCTCGCCTCCCAGCCATGGCACTGATGTAAATGTGCGTATGGGAGTGGCTGGAAACTATTGTCCTGGGCAATAGGGGGTCAAAGGGGTTGGGTACCAGATGGTAATTGTACCCTAGTGCTCTTGCAAGGCTGATTGTAACCCCTGGGGAAAGATGACGAGTCACGCTACGCACAGGAGCCCCAAAAAAGGGAGATGACGTGCACGCAACCCCTCCTAGACCACGTGTGCAGAAAGAAAAACCTGCACTACGCTGTGGCACCCAGTAACACAAGAATGAACGTATGCGTGTCACACGCAGCCTAGAATGACCTCTGAAGGGGTAGGCTACACACGGGGCAAGCACAGATGTTAGATACGTGCGTGACTCACCGTCTGCCTGGTAAACGAGCGTGTAAAAGGAGCACGTTTGGTTGGCAACACCCCCACCAAAAGAAGATTTGTACGCTGTCTGAGGAGACAGGACAACAGTAGAAGGGAACACTGTTTGAGGGAACAGGCCCAGGTAAACCAGTAAAAGCGAAAAAAGAGAAAAAGCTGTCAGAGGTAACAGGGAATACGAACTTGAAACGCCGTGAAGTAAATCGCGTGTGAAACGACAAGAAGTACAGAATTCACCCACTCGCTCTCCACGAAAAGCACGTACAAGGAAAACGTGTTCTACACGTACCTTTTATACAGGGCCACACGTCCAGCGTCACTTACGCGCCGTGTACGCGCTAGGGCCATTTCCACCAATTACACGCTTTGTCACTTCTGCGTGTAGAGACATTTCCTCCAATTACACGCTTTGTCACTTGTGCGTGTAGGGCCATTTCCACCAATTACACGCTTTGTCACTTCTGCGTGTAGGGCCATTTCCACCAATCACACGCGATGAGACTCTGACGTGCAGTCTTTCCACGTGTGCTCTGTCATCACGTGCTGTGTGGGAAACACCCGTGCGGGTCACGTCACAGACGCGCTTACGCGCCGAGGGCCTTTGGTCCAATAGAATCGCGTATGCGTGCTGACGCGCTTACGCGCTAAGGGCCTTTCCTCGATTTTCACGCTGACGTGCAGGATTTTCACGTGCCAAATCACTCCGTACCAAGCTGGCCACGCGTAAGCACACGGAAGACCACGCTCCTGCCCAGAAGGCCGAACTACTGCCCCCCAGAGCCCCGAGCACGCTCCCACCTACCATCTGCTGCTGCCTGACTGCCTGCTGCCCACGTGCACTGCCATTTGCTGCCTGCACATCAGCCAGGGGTGCTGTTGCTGTGACCACCCCTGCTGGAACCGAAGACTCCCGACTGGAATTCCATCGCTCCACAGCCCAGCCCCAGGACCCAGTTGCCCACCCACTCCTGCCTCTGGGGTTGTCATGTCGGGGCAAACACCATCTGTGACCACTGACAACCCCCGGCCAGAGAGGCAGAGGGGCACCAGCTTCAGTGCCACCGAAGTTGGTGTCCTGGTGGAGCAAGTCCTGGGGCAGTATGATGCCCTCTTCGGAAGTTCCCGCGCCGACAAGGAAGGACGGACTCGGATCTGGACTGACATCGTGACTGCCATCAACGCGGAGGGGGTGGCAGTCAGGGACTTACAACATGTCAGGAAGCGCTGGGAGGACTTCAGGTCCAGGACCCTGAACAAGGCCCGGCGCCTCTTGAAGGCAGCGGATGCCAAGGGGCGCCGGGGCCACTTGTCGGAAGAACAGATGGGGGTCCTGGAACGCATATCCCCAGCGCTCCACGTCCAGGTCCTGGAGAAGCAGACCCGTCTGGAGTCGAGCGGTGAGTGTACATGCATCCTGATTGTGAGCAGTGCGTGTGGTGATTATTCGGTATTGTGCAGGTTGCACATCTGTTTGTATGGGGTCGAGTATGGGTGGGGGTGTACATGGCCATGGGGCTGACACATGCGAGGGCTGTAATGTGTGAGACATGGATGGTGCTTGTGTGTGTAGGCTTGCATGGCAAATGCAGTTGTGCGTGCACACATGTTTGTATGTATGTGTATGTAAGTAGACATGTCCGTGATGTCACGCATGTATGTTGTTTTGGGCTGCATGTATGAGCACTGTGTACATGTGAATGTGTGTGTATTTGACAAGGGTGCAACAGTGATGCAACATGGATGCATGTGACTGCGGTATGTGTAAGCCTGATTGGCAGATGTGACATGGATGCCCGTCTGAACAGTGCGACACTTGGCAGAGGTGTACACATGCATGCAAGTGTGGTGGTGTGTGTACATGTGTGGTGCACTTCCTGTGTTGCATGTGATGTCTGGGTCACCTTTGGCTGCTCATGCTGTTGTATGTGTATGGATGGTGGTGGCAGTTGCGATATGGCTGTGGTATGGCTCATGTGTGCGAGTTGCAATGACATGTTTGTTGGGGATTGTGATGACATGTCTGAGGTTTGCCAATGCCACTCATGTGCAACTGTCATGTGTGTATGTGTCCATTGTACAGTGCCCTGATGCCTGTGTTTTGTTTCTCCCTGTCTGCAGCGTCAACTGATGAAGAGGGCGGAGAAGGTGCTGTGGAGCACAGCGGCGGGGATCCGACCGCCAGCCGGAGACGCAAGGCCCAGCTCCCCTCCCGTGTTGTCATCTCGTCGGGGAGTGAGGAGTCCGGTGCCGCGTCCCAGGCCGCAGCTGCCGGGGGGAGGTCCAAGAGGCGGAGGTTGGAGTTGGACTCCTCGGCAGCAGAAGGGGCAGCTGGGACCCCACAGGGCCCAACAGGGGAAGATGACACGGAGTCATCCAGGTTGGTGGGGGGTCTGGTGGAGGAGGAGGCCGTGCAAGCACCAGAGACGGGGTCTGGAGGTGGGGATCCCACTGGTGCTAGTGGTGCAGTCCAGGACCAGGGACAGGAGGCAGCACAGGCCGCCGCGGAGGTGCCTGTGTGCAATCCTGTCCCCGATCCTGTCCATGCATCATCTTGCACCAGCAGGGATGCCTACGTCCAGACCCGTTTCCAGGCAGGGGATGAGCTGACGTCAACTGGCCTTCCTCTGCCTGCGGACGTGGCTATCCAGGTCCGGGTTGAGCCTGTCCTGGCTGGTGTGGCGTTGCGTCAACGGGCCATGCGAGGTGACCTGCAGTCTTTTCATGGAGAGACTGCACGTCATCTCGAATGGCTCGTTGACCACGTCAGCCTGCTGGGACAGGTCACCCAGACCGGATTCCTCCGTCTGATGGGGCTTGTTCCGACCCCCTCCTCAACTGGACCCCCTACGCGCCAGTTGTCCTCTGTGCCATCTTCCCACCCATCAGTCACCTGGGTGCCCTGTGGAGCTGCCTCTGACAGTGCGGCCAGGCTGGTGGAGGAGGCATCCCTGCCACAGTCGGGAGTCGGACGTCCAGCAGGGGTGGCCACATCAACAACTGCACCCCAGCCGGCGGAGGATGTGTAGGCAGCAGGAGGCAGTGCACGGGCAGAGGCAGAGCAGCAGCAGCAACATGGTGGGAGCCATGAAGGCTCGGGGCCTTCGACATCGGAGGGGCAGGCATCGGCCGGAGGGCAGGAGGACCCAGGACAGAGAGTGTCTTCCGTGTGGCAGCGGTTGGGCCACGCCATAGGTGCGGAGCGGCGGCGGGCGGAAGAGGCGCGGCTCACAATGGTCAGGGCGGAGAACTCCATGCGGAGGGCCCTGAGGCGGGCCGAGTGCCTCGAGGCAATCCACAGGGGGTTGGAGGAGGACACGGCGTCGTCCCTGCGGACCCTCGGGGCCATGGAACTGGACCGCCTCCGGGACATCGAACAGGAGTTCGATGATGCCCTGGCCCGGAACACCACGGAGTGAGCCGCTGGACTTGCCCGCCGCCTTTGTATATAGTTCTTTAGTTTTAGGTTTCCTTTGTTTTTTCTTATGATTTGGAGTCGACGGACACTGCTCCACTTTTTGTATATAGTTGATATTTAGGTAGGTTTTTTAGGAGGTTTCCTTAGTTCAGTTGTGATGATGGACCCTTGTTATTTTTGTACATAGTTCTTTGTTGCATGGAGAGTTTTTACATTTCACTTTGGACAAAATTTTTTGGATTTGATTTTCTACTTTTGTGTTTTTATGCGGACATGCAGCTTCTTTTTTCACATTTACATTGTAGTTATTTTTCTTTCTTTACCATTCGTATTTTTGTCCAATACATTTTTTTTTCCATTGTTCACTGTGTGGTTTCATCTCATTGGTTTCATGCATGTCATGTTGTGTGTTTTCCCATTCAATTGGAAAATATGTGTGTGACGGACATGGGTTCATTTGCTTCATGAACATTGGGGGTGTAACATGTGTTTTCATTTCCATGTGGGTGAATGGGTTACTTGGTAGGGCTTTTTGGCTGTGGAGGCTGACCATTACGCACATGATTGGGGATTGTGAGGACCTGGTGGGGGCTGCACATGGTGGCAGGGGGGTGGGGGTGGTGGGAGACATGAGTGGGGGCCTGGTGGAGGCTGCCCCTGCACTGCCGGGGGGTGGGGGTGGTGGGAGACATGAGTGGGGGCCTGGTGGGGGCTGCCCATGGTGGCAGGGGGGTGGGGGTGGTAAGAGACATGAGTGGGGGCCTGGTGGAGGCTGCCCCTGCACTGCTGGGGGGTGGGGGTGGTGGGAGACATGGGTGGGGGCCTGGTGGAGGGTGCCCCTGCACTGCTGGGGGGTGGGGGTGGTGGGAGACATGGGTGGGTGCCTGGTGGAGGGTGACCCTGCACTGCTGGGGGGTGGGGGTGGTGGGAGACATGAGTGGGGGCCTGGTGGGGGCTGCCCATGGTGGCAGGGGGGTGGGGGTGGTGGGAGACATGAGTGGGGGCCTGGTGGAGGCTGCCCCTGCACTGCTGGGGGGTGGGGGTGGTGGTAGACATGAGTGGGGGCCCTGTGGAGGCTGCCCCTGGTGGCTGGGGGGTTGGGGTGCAGGGAGACATGAGTGGGGGCCTGGTGGAGGCTGCCCCTGCACTGCTGGGGGGTGGGGGTGGTGGGAGACATGGGTGGGGGCCTGGTGGAGGGTGCCCCTGCACTGCTGGGGGGTGGGGGTGGTGGGAGACATGGGTGGGTGCCTGGTGGAGGGTGACCCTGCACTGCTGGGGGGTGGGGGTGGTGGGAGACATGAGTGGGGGCCTGGTGGGGGCTGCCCATGGTGGCAGGGGGGTGGGGGTGGTGGGAGACATGAGTGGGGGCCTGGTGGAGGCTGCCCCTGCACTGCCGGGGGGTGGGGGTGGTGGGAGACATGGGTGGGGGCCTGGTGGAGGGTGCCCCTGCACTGCTGGGGGGTGGGGGTGGTGGGAGACATGGGTGGGGGCCTGGTGGAGGGTGCCCCTGCACTGCTGGGGGGTGGGGGTGCAGGGGGACATGAGTGGGGGCCTGGTGGAGGTTGACCCTGCACTGCTGGGGGGTGGGGGTGGTGGGAGACATGAGTGGGGGCCTGGTGGGGGCTGCCCATGGTGGCAGGGGGGTGGGGGTGGTGGGAGACATGAGTGGGGGCCTGGTGGAGGGTGACCCTGGATGCTGGGGTGTGGGGGTGCAGGGGGACATGAGTGGGGGCCTGGTGGAGGTTGACCCTGCACTGCTGGGGGGTGGGGGTGGTGGGAGACATGAGTGGGGGCCTGGTGGGGGCTGCCCATGGTGGCAGGGGGGTGGGGGTGGTGGGAGACATGAGTGGGGGCCTGGTGGAGGGTGACCCTGGATGCTGGGGTGTGGGGGTGCAGGGGGACATGAGTGGGGGCCTGGTGGAGGTTGACCCTGCACTGCTGGGGGGTGGGGGTGGTGGGAGACATGAGTGGGGGCCTGGTGGGGGCTGCCCATGGTGGCAGGGGGGTGGGGGTGGTGGGAGACATGAGTGGGGGCCTGGTGGGGGCTGCCCCTGCACTGCCGGGGGGTGGGGGTGGTGGGAGACATGGGTGGGGGCCTGGTGGAGGGTGCCCCTGCACTGCTGGGGGGTGGGGGTGGTGGGAGACATGGGTGGGGGCCTGGTGGAGGGTGCCCCTGCACTGCTGGGGGGTGGGGGTGCAGGGGGACATGAGTGGGGGCCTGGTGGAGGTTGACCCTGCACTGCTGGGGGGTGGGGGTGGTGGGAGACATGAGTGGGGGCCTGGTGGGGGCTGCCCATGGTGGCAGGGGGGTGGGGGTGGTGGGAGACATGAGTGGGGGCCTGGTGGAGGGTGACCCTGGATGCTGGGGTGTGGGGGTGCAGGGGGACATGAGTGGGGGCCTGGTGGAGGTTGACCCTGCACTGCTGGGGGGTGGGGGTGGTGGGAGACATGAGTGGGGGCCTGGTGGGGGCTGCCCATGGTGGCAGGGGGGTGGGGGTGGTGGGAGACATGAGTGGGGGCCTGGTGGAGGGTGACCCTGGATGCTGAGGTGTGGGGGTGCAGGGGGACATGAGTGGGGGCCTGGTGGAGGTTGACCCTGCACTGCTGGGGGGTGGGGGTGGTGGGAGACATGAGTGGGGGCCTGGTGGGGGCTGCCCATGGTGGCAGGGGGGTGGGGGTGGTGGGAGACATGAGTGGGGGCCTGGTGGAGGGTGCCCCTGCACTGCTGGGGGGTGGGGGTGGTGGGAGACATGAGTGGGGGCCTGGTGGAGGGTGACCCTGCACTGCTGGGGGGTGGGGGTGGTGGGAGACATGAGTGGGGGCCTGGTGGGGGCTGCCCATGGTGGCAGCGGGGTGTGGGTGGTGGGAGACATGAGTGGGGGCCTGGTGGAGGCTGCCCCTGCACTGCCGGGGGGTGGGGGTGCAGGGGGACATGAGTGGGGGCCTGGTGGAGGCTGCCCCTGCACTGCCAGGGGGTGGGGGTGCAGGGGGACATGAGTGGGGGCCTGGTGGGGGCTGCCCATGGTGGCAGGGGGGTGGGGGTGGTGGGAGACATGAGTGGGGTACTGGTGGAGGGTGACCCTGGATGCTGGGGTGTGGGGGTGCAGGGGGACATGAGTGGGGGCCTGGTGGAGGTTGACCCTGCACTGCTGGGGGGTGGGGGTGGTGGGAGACATGAGTGGGGGCCTGGTGGGGGCTGCCCATGGTGGCAGGGGGGTGGGGGTGGTGGGAGACATGAGTGGGGGCCTGGTGGAGGTTGACCCTGCACTGCTGGGGGGTGGGGGTGGTGGGAGACATGAGTGGGGGCCTGGTGGAGGCTGCCCCTGCACTGCCGGGGGGTGGGGGTGCAGGGGGACATGAGTGGGGGCCTGGTGGAGGTTGACCCTGCACTGCTGGGGGGTGGGGGTGGTGGGTGCCATGGGTGGGGGCCTGGTGGAGGGTACCCCTGCACTGCTGGGGGGTGGGGGTGGTGGGAGACATGGGTGGGTGCCTGGTGGAGGGTGACCCTGCACTGCTGGGGGGTGGGGGTGGTGGGAGACATGAGTGGGGGCCTGGTGGGGGCTGCCCATGGTGGCAGGGGGGTGGGGGTGGTGGGAGACATGAGTGGGGGCCTGGTGGAGGCTGCCCCTGCACTGCCGGGGGGTGGGGGTGGTGGGAGACATGGGTGGGGGCCTGGTGGAGGGTGCCCCTGCACTGCTGGGGGGTGGGGGTGGTGGGAGACATGGGTGGGGGCCTGGTGGAGGGTGCCCCTGCACTGCTGGGGGGTGGGGGTGCAGGGGGACATGAGTGGGGGCCTGGTGGAGGTTGACCCTGCACTGCTGGGGGGTGGGGGTGGTGGGAGACATGAGTGGGGGCCTGGTGGGGGCTGCCCATGGTGGCAGGGGGGTGGGGGTGGTGGGAGACATGAGTGGGGGCCTGGTGGAGGGTGACCCTGGATGCTGGGGTGTGGGGGTGCAGGGGGACATGAGTGGGGGCCTGGTGGGGGCTGCCCATGGTGGCAGGGGGGTGGGGGTGGTGGGAGACATGAGTGGGGGCCAGGAGGAGGGTGCCCCTGCACTGCTGGGGGGTGGGGGTGGTGGGAGACATGAGTGGGGGCCTGGTGGAGGGTTACCCTGCACTGCTGGGGGGTGGGGGTGGTGGGAGACATGAGTGGGGGCCTGGTGGGGGCTGCCCATGGTGGCAGGGGGGTGGGGGTGGTGGGAGACATGAGTGGGGACCTGGTGGAGGGTGCCCCTGCACTGCCGGGGGGTGGGGGTGGTGGGAGACATGGGTGGGGGCCTGGTGGAGGGTGCCCCTGCACTGCTGGGGGGTGGGGGTGGTGGGAGACATGGGTGGGGGCCTGATGGAGGGTGCCCCTGCACTGCTGGGGGGTGGGGGTGCAGGGGGACATGAGTGGGGGCCTGGTGGAGGCTGCCCCTGCACTGCTGGGGGTGGGGGTGGTGGGAGACATGGGTGGGGGCCTGGTGGAGGGTGCCCCTGCACTGCTGGGGGGTGGGGGTGGTGGGAGACATGGGTGGGTGCCTGGTGGAGGGTGACCCTGCACTGCTGGGGGGTGGGGGTGGTGGGAGACATGGGTGGGGGCCTGGTGGAGGGTGCCCCTGCACTGCTGGGGGGTGGGGGTGCAGGGGGACATGAGTGGGGGCCTGGTGGAGGTTGACCCTGCACTACTGGGGGGTGGGGGTGGTGGGAGACATGAGTGGGGGCCTGGTGGGAGCTGCCCATGGTGGCAGGGGGGTGGGGGTGGTGGGAGACATGAGTGGGGGCCTGGTGGAGGCTGCCCCTGCACTGCCAGGGGGTGGGGGTGCAGGGGGACATGAGTGGGGGCCTGGTGGAGGCTGCCCCTGCACTGCCGGGGGTGGGGGTGCAGGGGGACATGAGTGGGGGCCTGGTGGAGGTTGACCCTGCACTGCTGGGGGGTGGGGGTGGTGGGAGACATGAGTGGGGGCCTGGTGGGAGCTGCCCATGGTGGCAGGGGGGTGGGGGTGGTGGGAGACATGAGTGGGGGCCTGGTGGAGGCTGCCCCTGCACTGCTGGGGGGTGGGGGTGGTGGGAGACATGGGTGGGGGCCTGGTGAAAGGTGCCCCTGCACTGTTGGGGGGTGGGGGTGGTGGGAGACATGGGTGGGTGCCTGGTGGAGGGTGACCCTGCACTGCTGGGGGGTGGGGGTGGTGGGAGACATGAGTGGGGGCCTGGTGGGGGCTGCCCATGGTGGCAGGGGGGTGGGGGTGGTGGGAGACATGAGTGGGGGCCTGGTGGAGGCTGCCCCTGCACTGCCGGGGGGTGGGGGTGATGGGAGACATGGGTGGGGGCCTGGTGGAGGGTGCCCCTGCACTGCTGGGGGGTGGGGGTGGTGGGAGACATGGGTGGGGGCCTGGTGGAGGGTGCCCCTGCACTGCTGGGGGGTGGGGGTGCAGGGGGACATGAGTGGGGGCCTGGTGGAGGTTGACCCTGCACTGCTGGGGGGTGGTGGGAGACATGAGTGGGGGCCTGGTGGGGGCTGCCCATGGTGGCAGGGGGGGGGTGGTGGGAGACATGTGTGGGGGCCTGGTGGAGGCTGCCCCTGCACTGCCGGGGGGTGGGGGTGCAGGGGGACATGAGTGGGGGCCTGGTGGGGGCTGCCCATGGTGGCAGGGGGGTGGGGGTGGTAAGAGACATGAGTGGGGGCCTGGTGGAGGCTGCCCCTGCACTGCTGGGGGGTGGGGATGGTGGGAGACATGGGTGGGGGCCTGGTGGCGGGTGCCCCTGCACTGCTGGGGGGTGGGGGTGGTGGGAGACATGGGTGGGTGCCTGGTGGAGGGTGACCCTGCACTGCTGGGGGGTGGGGGTGGTGGGAGACATGAGTGGGGGCCTGGTGGGGGCTGCCCCTGCACTGCTGGGGGGTGAGGGTGCAGGGGGACATGAGCAGGTGTGCAGGGTAGTCCCCTGTTTTGTGGGCTGCCTGCAGGGGCCGTGGAGGGTGTACAGGGAACACCTGTGAGGACCCACCCAGCCTAATTGCGTGTGATAATTCCCGCACACCCCTGTAATACACGTACCTGGCCAAATCGCATGTGAGAATTCCCGCGCACCCCTGTAATACACGTACCCAGCCGAATCGCGTGTAGAACTTCCCGTGTACCCCTGTAATACACGTACCCAGCCAAATCGCGTGTGATAATTCCCACGTACCCCTGTAATACACGTACCCTGGCCAATCGCGTGTAGAACTTCCCACGCACCCCTGTAATACACATACCAAGCCAAATCGCGTCTGATAATTCCCACGCACCCCTGTAATACACGTACCAAGCCAAATCGCGTCTGATAATTCCCGCGCACCCCTGTAATACACGTACCTGGCCAAATCGCATGTGAGAATTCCCGCGCACCCCTGTAATACACGTACCCAGCCGAATCGCGTGTAGAACTTCCCGTGTACCCCTGTAATACACGTACCCAGCCAAATCGCGTGTGATAATTCCCACGTACCCCTGTAATACACGTACCCTGGCCAATCGTGTGTAGAACTTCCCACGCACCCCTGTAATACACGTACCAAGCCAAATCGCGTCTGATAATTCCCACGCACCCCTGTAATACACGTACCAAGCCAAATCGCATCTGATAATTCCCGCGCACCCCTGTAATACAATTACCTGGCCAAATCGCATGTGAGAATTCCCGCGCACCCCTGTAATACACGTACCCAGTCGAATCGCGTGTAGAACTTCCCGTGTACCCCTGTAATACACGTACCCAGCCAAATCGCGTGTGATAATTCCCACGTACCCCTGTAATACACGTACCCTGGCCAATCGCGTGTAGAACTTCCCACGCACCCCTGTAATACACGTACCAAGCCAAATCGCGTCTGATAATTCCCGCGCACCCCTGTAATACACGTACCTGGCCAAATCGCATGTGAGAATTCCCGCGCACCCCTGTAATACACGTACCCAGCCGAATCGCGTGTAGAACTTCCCGTGTACCCAGGGGGACATGAGTGGGGGCCTGGTGGAGGCTGCCCCTGCACTGCCGGGGGTGGGGGTGCAGGGGGACATGAGTGGGGGCCTGGTGGAGGTTGACCCTGCACTGCTGGGGGGTGGGGGTGGTGGGAGACATGAGTGGGGGCCTGGTGGGGGCTGCCCATGGTGGCAGGGGGGTGGGGGTGGTGGGAGACATGAGTGGGGGCCTGGTGGAGGGTGCCCCTGCACTGCTGGGGGGTGGTGGGAGACATGGGTGGGGGCCTGGTGGAGGGTGCCCCTGCACTGCTGGGGGGTGGGGGTGGTGGGAGACATGGGTGGGTGCCTGGTGGAGGGTGACCCTGCACTGCTGGGGGGTGGGGGTGGTGGGAGACATGAGTGGGGGCCTGGTGGGGGCTGCCCATGGTGGCAGGGGGGTGGGGGTGGTGGGAGACATGAGTGGGGGCCTGGTGGAGGCTGCCCCTGCACTGCCGGGGGGTGGGGGTGATGGGAGACATGGGTGGGGGCCTGGTGGAGGGTGCCCCTGCACTGCTGGGGGGTGGGGGTGGTGGGAGACATGGGTGGGGGCCTGGTGGAGGGTGCCCCTGCACTGCTGGGGGGTGGGGGTGCAGGGGGACATGAGTGGGGGCCTGGTGGAGGTTGACCCTGCACTGCTGGGGGGTGGGGGTGGTGGGAAACATGAGTGGGGGCCTGGTGGGGGCTGCCCATGGTGGCAGGGGGGTGGTGGGAGACATGTGTGGGGGCCTGGTGGAGGCTGCCCCTGCACTGCCGGGGGGTGGGGGTGCAGGGGGACATGAATGGGGGCCTGGTGGGGGCTGCCCATGGTGGCAGGGGGGTGGGGGTGGTAAGAGACATGAGTGGGGGCCTGGTGGAGGCTGCCCCTGCACTGCTGGGGGGTGGGGGTGGTGGGAGACATGGGTGGGGGCCTGGTGGCGTGTGCCCCTGCACTGCTGGGGGGTGGGGGTGGTGGGAGACATGGGTGGGTGCCTGGTGGAGGGTGACCCTGCACTGCTGGGGGGTGGGGGTGGTGGGAGACATGAGTGGGGGCCTGGTGGGGGCTGCCCCTGCACTGCTGGGGGGTGAGGGTGCAGGGGGACATGAGCAGGTGTGCAGGGTAGTCCCCTGTTTTGTGGGCTTCCTGCAGGGGCAGTGGAGGGTGTACAGGGAACACCTGTGAGGACCCACCCAGCCTAATTGCGTGTGATAATTCCCGCCCACCCCTGTAATACACGTACCTGGCCAAATCGCATGTGAGAATTCCCGCGCACCCCTGTAATACACGTACCCAGCCGAATCGCGTGTAGAACTTCCCGTGTACCCCTGTAATACACGTACCCAGCCAAATCGCGTGTGATAATTCCCACGTACCCCTGTAATACACGTACCCTGGCCAATCGCGTGTAGAACTTCCCACGCACCCCTGTAATACACGTACCAAGCCAAATCGCGTCTGATAATTCCCACGCACCCCTGTAATACACGTACCAAGCCAAATCGCGTCTGATAATTCCCGCGCACCCCTGTAATACACGTACCTGGCCAAATCGCATGTGAGAATTCCCGCGCACCCCTGTAATACACGTACCCAGCCGAATCGCGTGTAGAACTTCCCGTGTACCCCTGTAATACACGTACCCAGCCAAATCGCGTGTGATAATTCCCACGTACCCCTGTAATACACGTACCCTGGCCAATCGCGTGTAGAACTTCCCACGCACCCCTGTAATACACGTACCAAGCCAAATCGCGTCTGATAATTCCCACGCACTGCTGTAATACACGTACAAAGCCAAATCGCATCTGATAATTCCCGCGCACCCCTGTAATACACGTAGCTGGCCAAATCGCATGTGAGAATTCCCGCGCACCCCTGTAATACACGTACCCAGCCGAATCGCGTGTAGAACTTCCCGTGTACCCCTGTAATACACGTACCCAGCCAAATCGCGTGTGATAATTCCCACGTACCCCTGTAATACACGTACCCTGGCCAATCGCGTGTAGAACTTCCCACGCACCCCTGTAATACACGTACCAAGCCAAATCGCGTCTGATAATTCCCGCGCACCCCTGTAATACACGTACCTGGCCAAATCGCATGTGAGAATTCCCGCGCACCCCTGTAATACACGTACCCAGCCGAATCGCGTGTAGAACTTCCCGTGTACCCCTGTAATACACGTACCCAGCCAAATCGCGTGTGATAATTCCCACGTACCCCTGTAATACACGTACCCTGGCTAATCGCGTGTATAACTTCACGCGTACCCCTGATATGCACGTTACCCGCTTTGCGTTCCTTGTTTGGCAGCCCTGTGGACTGGTCCAGGGTTAGCGCTGCCCTTTGCGATGATTTAGCGATTTTGATGGCTTTTCCTTGCGCGAGGGCGTTCTTGGGGGCGTTACTGGCGCTGCTGCAGGGTCGCTGCGATACTCTGCGCCACGGCTGGTTTGGGAGCCTAAAATCCATGAATACGCTGTGCGCGGAAATCGGTTTTAGCGCACGTGCCTGGCGCAGACAATCGCACGCGGACACTCTGCGCCAGCCGCTTGCGACACTTTTCTGCGAAATTCTATGAATTACCCAGTTAATCTCCTTTCACCTTCCCAGCAAAACAGATACACATAAACTTTGAGTAATATATTGTGTGGACAGAATGTAATAAAGGGTTTCATGTTCCTTTTACCAACCTTCGGCCCTCCTGAGAGTCGGATGGACTGGAGGGTGACCCGGTTGCCTAGTTTTTGGCGGACTCCTCTCCTTCCTTGAGCATGCGTACAGAGAGGATTCTGCCTAACCTGGTAACATGCTATTCAGTCGTTTGTCACCCACCCCAAAATGGATCAGGATATGGACATTGTAAGCATGTATTTGGAAAAGGAGGCCAAAGGAATCTTAGATGCAGACTGAGGACCTTATAAAAACATTGACGCACTATGAGATCAAGAAGTCGTCGGGATCGCCACAAGATACAGTCCAATTGTTGGGGAGAATATGCCAGAGTGCAAATGGGAAATGCCTATTTTTGAGAAAAGATTCAAACTTATTTGGTCTTCTTTGATTGCGGCTATAACATGCTGGAGGTAGTGGAGCGGTAAAGTTGTATAAGAGGCATAGAGGTCAAAGAGGATGAGAGCTGATGGTTGATTTCTTTCCAGAGAATCTAACCCCTATCCAACAAGGTTGACTCAGGATTTTCATTGCTAGGGAATGTTTGCTGTAGAAAGACTATGGTATGAAAAAAACACCATACTAGATTGGCCCACTTCCCTCAACAGTCACCTCCAGGAAGCAATATCCATTCACTTTGAACTGTCCCTGGGTTGGGGTTTCCCATAGTTTTATATATAAAACAATAATAGCACATGTATATATATAGTGCTTCATGCCAAATTCCCCTCCCTTCTAAACACTGTAATAATAGGAGGTGTTATTAACCAATTTAATGGTACTGAATCAATAAAATTTATTTCGGAGGACATCCATAACACAGAGCACTTCAAAGCACGTATGCATCATGTTTATTGTATTAAAAGTCAAATTCAGCATCATCTTACTCAATTCATCAACCATAGAAGGATGAAGGGCTAAGTCAACAATGCCCATATTTGAACCGGAGTCCTCCAGGTTGAACATTGATGTTTGCAGTAAGGGCCTAACTCACTGAACTATATTCCATTTGGCTGTAGTACATCCATACTTTGATGAAGAAGAAAAGAGAACTAATTTCCAGCCGATAGGAGAAAACAAAAGGTATAGTTAAGGTGAGTCAGAGATAAAGAGGAACCCCTCAAAATGTTATTGTTAATAACTTTTGATTTGAGTAACGTATTTGGCCGAAATGTCTAAAGTGATTAAAAGTCGGCGAGCCCCCCAGACTGCAAAGTTTCGTAATGATTTGTTAAAAAATCAAAAAGTTATTAAGCATAAAAAATGTTTTCTTCCAAAAGTGCGGCCTACTTTGCATTCATTTTCCCATAGACAAAAAAGGTCAATTTTTGCCAAAGCACACAACCCAAACCGCTGGACGGATTTTAATCAGGTCCAAAACAATTTGGCCACAAAGTGTTGACTTGCACGCCATGCGTGGTTTGGGGTTTTTCCATGCTGTGGGGGTACATTTAAGGCCTAAGGCAGAACCCCCCCTACAACAAAAACTGCATTTCAGCAGTTACCCAAAAATGGCTGTGCTTTGGTCTGCTGAGCACATATGGGGCGAGAGTTGAACACAGCCACCCCAAGAATTGCTGCATTTGGCTGTCATTCAACTGAATCCAGAGAAAACACTGAAAATCAGAATGGCTGCGCATTGCTGTTCTATCTTTTAAATATTCAAGGCTGCACAGGAAAATGACTTGCATTTAAAACGGCATCACACTGGTGCTACTTTCATTTTTAACATCACACAGTTTGCTTCTATTAAAAACACAGCCCTGTCCATGTATTTCATTTTGCACACCATCAAATAAGGCCATTGCTCCCAGAACGGCATTGTTTCTTCAATAAAGTCCATGAAAAGCAAATGATTGCTGCTTCCAGTCCGCACGGCTTGGATTTATGTTTTGAAATAAATCAACACACGCAAAGTACTTCAAAGAAAAGATGCCCTCTCTTGCCTGTGTCAATTACCAAGAAACCATTTTCAAGCATAGCTCTGTGCCCAGAAACTGACCGGATCTATAAAAAGCACTTCAGAAAGTAAATGCCAAGGAAACTGTGTGCGGGAAAAAATGCATTTTGTGAAATTAACAGGAGAGAAAAAGAACACGTGTAAATCTGCTTTTGCAGGAAAATGACATTTTGAAAACTAAATGTGAAACAATACCATTACTTGCACAGAAACAGTATTATACATGTGGGGATGGGGTTGGCTCTGAAATGTATATTATATGTATTCCCAAAAAGACTTGGGGCCTCATTACACGGATGGCGGTGAGCCATGGCGCTATTAGCGCCATGGCTCATGCCGGTAAAATACCGGCACCGCCTTGGCGGAAAGGGGATTTACCGCCCCATTCCAAGGTTGGAGGGGCGGTAAATCCCCCTTCCGCCATTGCCCTTCCCCATTCCCATTTCTGCCCCATAGGGCTCTATGGGAATGGGGAAGGCGCTAATTACGGCACCGCAATTTTGCGGTGCCGTAATTAGCTCCGAGGTCCCTTAGCGGGTTGGTTTTTAACGCCTGCAAAAAGCAGGCGTTAAAGCACCAACCCGCTAAGGGACCTCGTAGTAAGGCGGTAATGGTTAACGGTCACCGTTACCATTAACGGTGGCCGTTAACCATTACCGCCTTCCGTGTAATGAGGCCCTTGGTTTCTGTTGAAAGAAAGAAAGAAAAAAAACGTTTGAAACCAGCAGAACAGGTTTGGCCTAGGCAGGCACTACAAAGGTGCTCTGCCCCCCTTGGGAAAAGAATTCCCCCCACAAATGGATTAGCCCCAATGAGCATATGAAAGGGCCAAAGTGTGATAGTATGCGCCCTCGTCAGACTGACTGGCTGCTCTGCCAGAATGAACAAAGTAGGCCAAGTTAGGCTGGGCATAAAAGTAAGGTGTGATTTCCTCAAGCACCCGTATAAAGGGGAATTGTAAAAAACCTCAAAAGACATCATAAAAAACTCTTTGTTGCCAGCCAAGCTTGGCAGAGACAGTTGCTGTGGGGGTTGGAAAGACCACCCACATTTGGGACAAATCCAGCCCATTTGATTTAAAGACCTGGGTTCTCACCATTCGATTTGGTATATGGCAGGGATCTGTGAGATGTACTGGACAAAATGGAAGGAAGAATGGGAGGGGACCTGACAGCCGACAGAGAAGCAACCATCAGACTGTACGAAACACCCTAGAAAATCTGGAGAAGGTGCATCAAGCCCAGAGCAGAAATTTGGAGTGTGTGCAGGACAAGAGAGAAGGAACCCATGGAACATTGAACTGGAATCACCGCGCAGTGAGAAAAAACTGGGGTACCAGATTAGAACATTTCTGGACTCGGCCACATGAGGCGAGAACAGCGATTTTTCCTCTTTGGATTTATTGACTAAAGACGCAAGACACCCCCATACCTGAATCTTTGATCAGTATAGGCGCAGAGTTATCTAGCACCACTGCAGGATTTAGTCCATCGTTGACACGCGTCTCCATTATTTCCCGTGGAGATTGAGGTTTGCTGACATCCTCCACCTTTTGACATTTCGGAGTGGTTGCAACAGAACCATCCGTCTCCTGAAGAAGGTCGCTTATATTTACTGGCTTAAATTAGGGGCCTATTGTGACGACCGAAACATATGTTGAGTTACAGCAAATATGCAGGATGCTATTTGTTTATGTATTAACACTTACTGTAATCACCAAGAGGTGTTGAAATTGATGTTAATATATTGGTTCTAGGTGGTCTGAGTACCACAAGTGTGGAATATTGACATGTATAGTGAGAGTGTGAATGAATGATGGATTGAATCTTGGTGTTTAAATGGGGATGTTGAGAACAATAAATATTTGTGTAAATTGTTTATAAATAAATATATATATTTTTTGACAAGACCTGGTATTGTTTAAATGTGTACAGATGTTCTGATCTCATTTCGCCCAGGTTCATTTTTGTTGTTCCATTATATTTAGCCTGAAGAACCTGTGGCAGTAAGGCAATCCCTATTTTGAAACTTTTCATATTAAGACATTTCTCCCAATGCCCTGAATAAGCAGTAATGTTATATTATGCCAGTATTTTATGTGAGCTATGGACAAACCCAAAGAGACTAAGCACTTGTTCCTATCACCTGGGGAAATGGAACGGCAGAAACAATGCAATTCTGGGGGAAGTGTAAATGGCACAGATATTAAACTTGTGGAAAATATGCCAAATACTATTATGCATATGTGTAGCCATTTGCAGAATGTTAGATAAAACGTTTCTCCTGAAAACGGCGATATTGTGCTCAAGGATGAGGCAACATCGCACAAAATTGGCGTTCGAACCAGCATATTTCTTGTAAAATATGGGATCTGCCCATCTGATTTTAATGATAGTGACTATTGTAAATACGAAGTTTTGTTCCACAACCCACTTTTGTGAAAGCTAGGCTTGTGAGACAAAGGGAGTCATAAAAATGCACACACCTAAGGCGAGGTCACTTTCCTTGGACCAATCAGCCCAGACAGAGGAGGCGACCCCAAAAGCCTGGCCTATCCCATTCACGGTCCAGGATACTTCGGCCCAGATTGTAAAATTCTCTGATGTCATTCTGGCTATATAAGGGTTAGACAGGGAGACACAGGGATATTCAACGTTCAAAATTCACCCTTCAAGATTCCAAGACTCCACATCCAGGCAGAACCGCCTATCTAGACCCAGGCATACCCAATAATCCAGGGAGAAAGAAGGAAAGGAAACTGATCCCGTTTAGGAGAACCCAGTGACCATTCCGCTGTCCACAGTGCACAGACTTTGCCCAGCTGTTCCCCACCAGGAGAGCCCAGCTGACCCAGTAATCAGAGCTCTGGACCCCACTGCCCGTGACCAGATCTGTGGCCCCACCATCTAGAGATCCTGCTGGCTGTCCATATTACCAGACCCAAGCTTGCCTTGTAAGTATCCCATCACCCAGTACCCAAAACTGCATATTCCGCTATTTTATCTTGCACCCTGTTCCAACCCTATCCAAATATCATAAAAAAGCCTCCTCATTTCCCAATTGCCAGTATCCTCTGTTCACCCTTTCCCTAGAAGAATATGTTTAGTCCATATCTGTTAGCATATTTGTTCCTTATTTCCTTCAGTTACCTGTGTAATCATTTGGAATAAATTAATTAATTCCCAATTGAAAACTCACGTTCATTATTGTTGCACTTCGAAAGTAACAATTCTGTCAGGTGTTTTTACTAATTATAGCCTTAAAATATAGTTTCAGTACAACTAATCATTGTGCTTACAAAACCGATTTTGCCCGTGTAATTTGCTTTCTTAAAAAAATTGATTTACACTTCCCATGATAAAACCCATATCATCATCCCATAAGAGTCATCCTTTTCCCTTTGCATCCTATCTGTTCTGTGTCTTTGTTCCCATCCTAAAAACTGATTTCTGATTTTGCCTGCTAAACCCATTTGCTTAGCTGTTTGCCAGTTTAAAGCCCGTGTGAAATGAGAAATTGCAATTTTGCCACATGTGACTTTTTGTTGCATTGTTTTCCTCCCAAAATCGATCTTTTCGTCTGTGTCCACGTTGCGTTAGTGCTCTAATCAGTAGCCTGCAAGCTTTCTTGTCTCTTTAGCGCAACCACACGAAATTCAGTTCTATCTATCCTACCGCAAATGTAAACTGATCTCTAAGTAACAAGTGCAATACGAGTATGTTATTTTGCTCCATTTGAAAGTTTTCATTTTTCGTTTTTGGTCTCCCATTCTGCGGTGTTTGGTCGAATTCAAAAAACGATTTTTCCCTCTTCTTGCTGACACCTTGCCACTGCTTTCCATCCACACAGAATTTAGTTATCAGGTGTGTGGGGAGAGTGTTGCAGGGGGAGTGCATAACTTATGTGCCATCTATGAGTGTGGAAAAAAAGTTATTTTGCTTCCATTTCTATTTAAGATTTATGTAGAAGTGTCAGAAAGTTGAATTAATTGTATTATAACATTTTGCATTATATTGTCACCACACTGGTGATTGCTGCCCAAGTATTTCATTTTGCTTGATTTTGCATTTGATCATAACATTTATAACTATTTCATTGTTACACACCGGCCTGGTTCATGGTCCACTACGACAGGGGGTATTTGTTAAGGTGGGTGTGAGACGGGTTAGGTGCCTCATCAAGAAAGAATCCAGGGTTCAAATGAAAATAGAAAGGCATGTTTTATTGTGCGCCACCTTCAGTGTCAGTAGAAGAAGTCTCTGGCTGGAGTGTTCTGTGCCATAAAATCTGTTACACGTTAGGGGCTCGTATCGTGATTGAAGTAAGTGTTTCCACCCGTGACAGCTTAACACAGCAGGCTAACTCATTGAGGGTAGTGATACTTTTGGTAGTTAGAAAACTGTTACACTGTAAAAGCGCCATCCCAAAACTTGTACCCTAGGTATCAGGCTTGTGTGTAAAAATAAAGTAAACGTAACCCTAAACTAGACAAAAGCAGAGTAAAGATCTTTTTTTTAATCTACAGATTAATATAGCTAGGCAGCACCTTCTATCCAAACTATTCGTTAGAGAGGAATGGGCGGAACAGGAGCAGGGAGCCCGGCTACCCAACATGATGCAACAGGTCACCTCCATGAACATGGATGTGTGGCAGGACAGCAGCCTGTTACATCAAGCCTTGACTGAGTTGTGTATGACTCCGAATATTAAAGATGAGCAGCTTAAAATGGTTCGACTCACTGCCTACATATACCTTCACATGGTGGTTATGGAGGAAAAATATAAAGAAAATAGAACCCTTGCGCAAAACCAGTGTGAGCTCTTAAACCAAATCCAGAGTGAATTAAAACAGGTAGAAGAAAAATTACAAAAGAGACAAAATTCTGAGATAGAATTTGAAAACCACATCAAACAGTTAAAAGAGGAGTTGGCAGTACAGCAACAAACCAACTCAGAACAAGAGGCCAGATTAGCTACATTAAAAGAAGAGTGTCAGGAAAAGGTTGAGTCCCTGAAAGAGTCAACTAAAATTAAACCAACAGGTGGTGTACAACAGAGCCTGCACAGGGCAGATAATCACTTTACAAAATTAGATCCAGCAATTGAAAGAGGAAAGTAATGAATTAATTATTAAGGAACTCCACTCTGAAACAGAATTTGACCAAGAATGCCAGAAATTAAGTGCTATCAAGCAACAGAGGTATGACCTGACTGAACAGGTTGGCCTCCCGTATCAGGAAAAAGATGCCCTATACCAGGAAGTGTGCAAATTAAAAACAGACCTACACAAAAGAGAGTCAGACCTTGACATTTCACCACAGTAGTCAATTCAATAAATCATCTGGTGGTGGGGAAGAAGCTAGAGACAGTGTAGACATATTTGTGGTTTTCTATGTTTAAATTATAGGCTCACATTAGGGTGACATAACTAAGTTAATGTCCTACATATACAGTCCCACCCCACAATTCTGGGCAGGAAAACAGAAAGTGATCTCTCAAAACTCGAAATGTATTTGAAAGAATTGAGGTCAATCTGAACAAAGGTGGCCTCCAACCTTATGCCAGGTAAATCACAACCAAACAATTGGTCAACAAAACAAAGGTTTACGTGCCTACATGAATCTTACTAATTGACAACCAAGTACTCATTACCACAATCAATTCTAGATTTACATTCTAAATACACTGTGTAGTATTCTGGATGTTATGTTTGAGGTCTTTGTGAGAGCAGGGGCCTTGTAGAATGCTCCTGTGGAGCTTGGAGGGTTGGGGCACCTGGGAGTTCCACATCTTACAGTTGGGGACTTGGAGCTGGGCAGGGAACCAGGGTGGAAGCCTCTGATCTTCTCTCCCACTACTTACCTGTACTACATACCTTGGTCAGCCTGGTTCCTGCTCCTTGTACATCACTGGCCCAGGGTGCCACCTGCAGGAGGCAGGATACATCACACTGCTTCTATGATTCTTCTATCTAAGTAACCCAATGATAGCATTGCAGCTTACCAGCCAGTGTGTTCACATATTCATATATAACCATTTTAAAATATTTCAGAAGCAGTTGATTTTATCCAGTATCAAAACAAGTATGTACCAGAGAAAATCTACCTGGACAAATTACCTTTGCAAACACATCTTTATTGTACTGTGCCCCTGTATGAGTGTGGGCTTTCGAAGGGACAAGCTATTTACATGTGATTTAAATACATGCAAGAACATATTAAATCTGACTACTACATGTTTGAATTCGGAAAATAATAATCCCTGGGAGTGTGCACTTCTCTCAAAATGTATATGTGCAGTTTTCAATTAACGATTGTGGGCAACTTTCAATCTACACATGGGTGCATAGCTTTCAATCTATTTCTATTAGTCTATCTTTCTATCTACAGATTGTGGGCAGGTGATTTGGTATTCTCCATTAAAATATACAATTTTAAAGCAGCTTTACCTTTTCACATTACACATTACACTGCCTGTGCATTTCAGGTTAAGGGATTGCAGGGGTCATACACCTTTGCACGATTGTCTGTGAATAGAATGAATTCTCTGTGCTAGTTCCTGTTGAGCAAACATCTAATTTATCAGTATGCTCCAACCAGCCGCAAATTTGCATAGCTGGTCAAAAAAAAGTATTCCATGACAATACTATGGTCTGCAGAAGTCTATGCCAGCAAAGACCACAGATTTTATTTTAAATGGTGCTTAATGTTTTACAAAAACACTCTGCATTTAAGTTGCAACAAACATTGTCAGTCTTAAACTGCGCTTCCCAATACAAAAATGCATTGGACTTTAAGGAAATTACAACTCACATGGTAGTCAATTTACATGGGAGACACAGGACACCAAATTTAACACTGTGTATGTATCTTCGTCACATTAGCATTCCCCCATGGCTCCCAGCCCCTTTCATTCGTGTGACTTATCCACGGATACTCTACAGAGACAATTTGGCGTTATTTTAGGGCTCTTCTTAGATTTTAAATGTGGCTTCTGATTTGTAGTGGAATCGGCTTGAACCCTCAATCTGGAAATTATTCTCCAGTATAGGCTTGCCCATCCCTCTTCCACAATAGTCTAATTTCTCCAATCAATCAGGAAACCAATCATCCAATCAGTTTCATTCCTTCTCCCCAGCCATCTCCTTCCAATTGTAGCCACTCAATATTCTTTCTACAATTCATCCTATCACAAGTCTCATGATACAGAAGGGATGGGGACATCACTCCTAAACTTATGGAGAGGCATTTCTTTTTAATTGTGTAACTTTGGATGTGAATGTGGTGAGTTTAATACATAAAGATTATTATGTTTTGTAGCTCAGAACACACAATTCAAGACACAGAACGTACCAGTACAATGTGTATTTGCAGAGATTATTATTGTTCTACTTTATACATTTTTTCTCATTATTCACCAAGCACATTTTAGGTTGAGGCAAAGACATAATTTATACCCCCAAACTGCTATTTGTTTTAGGTTGGTAGGACCTTATTTGATTGAGATACAGATTTTCAAATGATATTTTTTTTATTTAAAACCCCACACCTAAACTTTCTATTCAGTTTAACTATAAGTGTTATTACAAATAGTGCTGATTTCAGCAAACAGAGGTCACTTTTGGTACATCCCATGCACAATATCCTTCATGACATTAACAGATATATAAGATAGTTTATTTTGCTTTTTCACAGACATCAAATAAGCATTCCCTTGATTTTAGCTAAATTGATTTTATGAGGGGCCTGGATTTGATGGACGTGACAGGTCTCTTTGTACTTTAATCTATTAGCCAGCATCTGGTAATGCTTATGCCTGGGCTTTCAGAACCAATTTGAACATGATGATTCAGGGCCTTACAATGGCCTCATTTCTTGTAATATGGCGGGGGCTGCAGTGAGGCGGATCCTAGCTGAACCCCGGCTAACACTGAGCTACTTGTTCAGCCATATTGAATTTCAAGTTAAATAAAAAATACAGTATTATATAAAGTGGAGTGAATTGTATAGAAAAATAAATTGGAACTTTGGATGATGTCTCATTTGTACAATAAACTTCACATCATTGTAGCCAAACAAAATATACAACAAAATACAATAATTGAAGATGAATTAAAAGGTTATAACAATGCCGGTCCCAGGAACGTTACACTATGATGAAATCCTGGAGCTGTTCATCTAGGATTCTAAACTCTGAATCCATGTTCTTGAGGCATGCTAAGTTACTGTGGATGTGGCAAACGCATTACTTTTACATGAGCACAGTTCCAAATTCCCTATGCAGTTTTCTGCATGCCCTTACATACTGATCAGGCAACAGTTGAATGAACACACAATTTGCCTTTGTGCGTTTAAAGCATGAAATTAGGCATTTTTGCACTTTAACATGTAGGTTGAAAGTTCCAATATGAATTAGTAACGTTCTCGGCATCCCCTTAGCATTAACAAACCAATTTCTGGACTCCTACAAAATGGTTACAGTTTGCCTCTCTGGTACACACACAGACATTCAGTGATTATAGTATTTACAGATATATACAGATATGCAATGCAGTGGCAATGGCGCTTGGGGATCATAGGAGTGGGAGGGTTAACAGTATGTTCCTCAGGAAGGTGTTCTAGCATAGGGGCCAAACGATGCCACATCTCCCTGTCGTACCTTGCCATAATTGCCAGCGAGTTGGCTTCTTTAACCGTCGTCGCTCCTACGGATAGAACCTTGTTGCCAAATGCGTCCTATCTTCTAGCCTCATTATCCGGAGGGGTAGAACACTTGTGTTGTGATCTGGCCTTCCTAGCTGCTGCCGCCGACACTACTGACTCTGGAGACAGTTGAGCGGTCAAGCATTTAGGCGTAGAGTCTGGAGCTTTGAATTTCTTCTCCAACCTGCCCTTTATTGCTGGTTCTGAAAATGGATGGCGCATGGTCCTCAACCCTTCTTGCCAGACGTGGTCCAAAATGGGTACTGGGAAGATTGATTTCCTTCTTTTCCCCATATGGTCGAACAAGAAGCACTCCTTCTTTTGTTCTTCAGGGCTTAGACCAAACTCAATACAGGCTTTGCCCATCATCGCGTGAAAAGCACCGATGTAGTCTGGCGGTGATGGTTGAGCCAGGCTTCTAGGTGCTTCCATTTCCGCTTCCGACTCCCATGTAGGATCCCTCGAAGGGGATGAGGAAACCTCTGAAAAAGAGTCTGTGGGTTCTGACTCTGAATCTTGTAACTCCCCTTCCTCCGGGTATGAGCGTGGTGGTTCCTCACTAACCGGACGGGAGGTTGGATTCTCTGTGAACCGCGTAGAAGGACCCTGTTCGTCGTCGGTAGGCCTTGCCAGAATCCCCAAAGGTGTGCCTACGAGGGGTAACCTCTCATACAACTGCTTCAGAAGAGACTGTAGCGTGGACAACACTTGCAAGGATAATACAGATTGAGGGTTCAATAAAGATGACGAAACGGGGATACTTTGCCCCCCCAAATCGTCGATGAACCAATCGCTTGCAATCCTAGATCTGCTGGACCAACAATCTGCTCTCGATCCTCCTCCATGGATGATATTGAGAAGACCGCCTCCGGCTGTAGTAAGGTCTCTTGCAAAACCGCATCCTACACCTCCGGCTGCCACGCCCTTGGAGGCTCCACCGTTGACGATGTCAATGTGGAGACGTCTATTGTCGCTGTCGTATTCACCGGGGCCACTGCAGGCATCTCAGTCGACGATGGTGTAGGCTGTGATGGAGCTTCCTTTGGCGATCCCGCCTTTTTTGAGCCAGATTTATGCCTCGTCAAGTCCCTACTCGAGGACGACCTGTGATGGTCTCCTGAGGAGGAGGGCTTCAAAGGACCTTTCCCTTTTTTCGACGAAGATGAAGAAGAAGAGTTTCCTTGATGGCGATCTTGCCCATGTTATGATATGATATAATATGATATGATATGATGATGATATGATATGGCATTTGTAACGCGCCTATACACAAGTGTTTCAAGGCGCGACGAGGCAGGGAGGGGAGAACAGGGGGAAAGACAGACAACGATCCTACTAGGCCAGGTGTCATTCAGATCGCGCAAGTGCAGGGGAAGGGGGAAGGGAAAAAGTGCAAGGGGAAGGGGAGAGGGGGAAGTGCTGAACAGGGTAAGTAGAATAAAAAATAAATAATAAATAGGGCCAGCTGGTGGCAAGTGCAAGGTAAGTGCAGACACGTGCTGGGAGGGGGGGCTGTAAGGGATGCAGAGACAGTTCCGCAGTGCAGGGGTTGCCAAGGAGGCAGTGCAAGTAGAGAGTGGCTGGGCCAAGGACCGAGGTCGGTGAGAGTGGCCCAGGTGCAGGTTCAGTGCAGTTTCAATAAAGAATTAGCATGGGAGAGGGAGAGAGAAAGCAGAAGCAAAGAGGAAGGTTTTGAGGTGCTTCCGGAACCGAAGATGGTTCTCCTCAATTTTCAGGGAGGCAGGAAGGCTGTTCCAGAGGGAGGCCCCTGCCGCAGAGAGAGATCTACCCCCAGCTCGTTGCTTCGAGAAGCGGCTGACCCTGAGGGAGTTGGAGACAGATGAGCGAAGGGCTCGGGAAGGAAGATATTTAGGAAGAGAGAGTTGAAGGTATTTAGGCCCCAGGCCCCAGAAGGCCTTGTGGACAATGCAGAGGGTTTTGAACTTAATCCTCGCAGCCACAAGGAGCCAGTGTAGAGATTTCAGTCCTGGAGAGATACGGTCCCTGGGCTTGAGGCCAAGGACAAGTCTCGCAGTCCTGTTCTGGATGAGTTGAAGAGGGCGGAGAGTAGAGGCAGGCAGATTAAGATAGAGGCTGTTACAGTAGTCCAGCTTCGAGAGAACCAGGGCTCTGGAGACCGTGAGCTTCTGGGGGAAGGAGAGGAAGGGAAGAATACCTCTGAGGAGGTGCAGCTGGTAGTGAGACTTCTTAGAGACGTCAGTTATATGAGGAGAGAAGGAGAGTGTGGAGTCGAAGATGACCGCGAGGTTTTTTGCCTTGCAAGTAGGAGCAGGAAGCGGGCCAAGAGAGGCTGGCCAGAGCGCTGCAGGGAAGGAGGAAGTGGGTGTGCCGATGAGTAGAATCTCAGTCTTACTGGCATTAAGGCAGAGGTCATTGGCGGCACACCATGTTTCAACGAGGACTCTTTCGCCTGCTGTTTTTCTGAGGGGCGTTTTTCCATAGATCGCGGTTTCTTCAGCGGAGGCTCTGCCTACACCGGCCGGCGATGGGATTCCACCTTGGATGACTTAGGCCTGGATACTAGGCTGCGCGCAGATCCTACCTCCGATGAAGGATAGCTTCCTTCATTAAGCCACGTCACCAGACGTCTATTCCGATCCTTTAGCGTTTTCTGTGAGAAACCTTTGCAGATCTCACAACTGTCCATCGAGTGATGTGAGTGTAGACAGTACAAGCAATCCATGTGCCCATCTCCTTCATAATAGGTACTCCAACATGGTAGGTGTTGTAAATGCCAGTTGTTTGGAGTCCATACAACTTTTTTCCTGCACCGCGAACCTCGTAATGAGGCCCAATGTAGGTTTTAAAGCTTGTAACGTAATAAGAATATTATGTGGCAAGATTGGAGAAAATTGAAAAAACACTGCGAGATACAGGAACAGATGACATATCTGACATATTTGAGGAGAAATTAGGTTTAGCAGTCACCTCAAATTCTCCTCTTATCTTTACAATTTTATCATGCAATTAGTCATCCAGTTTAAGGGACATGATCATTTGCAGGGAGCTGAAAAGCTTGGGAGGACAATTAAAGCCTTCAAAAATAAACTGGTGTGAATAGTCCTTCTTGGCTTTCTAGGTTGCCTAATGATAAGGTTTCAGTTATGTTTTAATATGTAAATGTGAAATATACTATGCACCACTGGCATTTCCATGGTCTCCAGGGGCTCTGGCGGATATGAAAAGAAATGGGGGCGGGGGAGGGTTTGTAAATTGGAGTGCAAGAGTGCTTTTGCTGATCTGTTGGTAGTTTCAGTTCTTAAAAAATCTGTCACTGTGTTGAGTTTGCTTCTATGTGGTATGGGTTGGTGGGTGTTCTGGTGTGAGTCTGTATACTTTGTTTTGTTTGCCTGTGCAAGAGGATTGGAATTTGAGTGTGTTGTTATTGAGTGAGTTCTTGGAGGAGATGTGCATTTTGCTGTATGCTTTTAGAGTTGGTGTTGTGGTTGTCGTGTGTTAGTGTTGTATAAGGTAATTGTGTGGTGTGGTCTCAGCAATATGGAGAGTTTTTACTAGGATTAATGGTAGGAAGGGGGTGATCCTTATGCCAATGTGTTATACATTGTTTGCTTTAGACTGAAATATCTAATGAAGTGGTTACTGATATTACGTTTTCTTTCACTGGACCTGCCCAGTTTGATTGACTTAATCCAGGAGGCCAAAGGAGACCATATAGTTTGTGGTGTATCTCTTCTGTATTAAGGTTGCTTGTTTCTCTTAGACCGTGGTGTGCCTTTTTAAGTTGTCAAATTAAACAGACAGGTTTTTGTGAGTTCCTGAAGGATATTGTCAATCTCTATTTCTGTTGAGCAATGACATCATAGTGTTTCCTCTGTTTCCGTTCAGCCCAGCTGCTCTTTGAGGCCCCGAAATTATAGTGAAAACTTGAAATCATTGCGAGACTGAGTCTTAGATTTAAAGAAAAGAGACAATTTAGTGAGAGCTTGATTCTAAACAGAAACCATACAATATAGCTCTTGTCCCACACTGCTGAGGGCCATAAGAAATCCAATTTGTCCAAAAGTGTTTAGTAGGCCAGGGAATATGTAATTTCTATCTTTTGGATATTGTAATTAAATGCTCTCTCTTTTTAACGGCATTACATTCACAGAGAAGTGGTCAAGGCAAGAAAATAATTATCTAACCAGACCTTGGGAGAGACAATGCCATCAATGACCACTCCCCTTGTACACACCAGCTGAAGAGAATGACTAAGAACATGAGTGGGAACTGAACAGTAAGTCCAATAAGAAGGTAAACTCTTCTTGTGCTCAGAACTATCAGTAGACTCTGAGAGTCAAGATGGAACTGAACACCCAGATCAAGAAAACATGTGAGGCCTCCAGAGAACTACTGGCAAGGTAGTTTGACAGTGAAATGACAAAGTTGGCATTCGCCCTGGTAGTCTACAACAAATGATGAATAGAACAGAGTGAGACCCTGAGAACTGAACTCCAGCTGAAAGACAATAAAAAAGCGAATGGGCAAGCTCAGCCCTGTCTGAAATCACATATGATTCCCTACCAAGATATGCTACCCCTCCTCCAATTTTTCCTACCCAATTTAATCTATGTCGCGAATAATGAGGGGGTATTATATCATCAATTGTATCTGCATTTCTCTATGAAAGCCAGTTCTGAGCAATGCACAAAATGTTGAGATTAGATCCACAACAGGAAATCTAATGTCCAGATACTGTTTTATAGCCGAGTAGCAATTGATGAAACTACAGTTTAAAGTACTGTGGCTGGGTAGATGCTGCACATGTGTGGTTTAGACCCAGGCATAGTAATGAATCTGTATAAGGGATGATCTAAAAATCTGGGAGGATAACGACAATGCAGCAGCTCCTATCGTACTTGATCCCTCAGCTGCTTTCAATTTGGTGAACAATTCTGTTCTCACAGCACGCTTAGCAGATCTGGGCATTGAGCATCTAGCCTTGAAATAGATTAAATCCTTCATCAATGGATGCTCACAACAGATTTTCATCAATCCTTTTATCTCTACTACCAAAGAATGCCTGTTCACAGTACCCCGGGAATCCTTGGTACTACCAACTTTCTTCAATCGTTATCTATCTCCCCTTCCACCACTGAAAACATTCTACAAGGAGATCAATGGATACTAAACATGTCATGCTGAAAGTAAGCATTCAGTATAATAGTTACAATGCATGTTATAAAAATAGTGGTTGATGTTACCAGCTCTTATCAGTGTTGAGCAAAGACAGGATACATTCTAAGTACATCACAAGTACACGCTCAATTTGTGACCTCTGAGTCCTTTATCAATATTGTTGGCATAAAGAATTAACATGGATTCTTTTTGCCACAGTATTCACTCTATATATCTCATCTTCTATTGTGGTGTAATTTCTGAAGGCCAATGAACTTGCAATCCTTTGTTCTTGCTGCTGGGTGCATGATAGACCAATGCTACGCTATTGGCTACTTGATCTCTTTGTTCTTTATCGCATGTATATGTTGCATTATTCTGATTCTTAATTGTCTCTTTGTACTCCTTATGTATTTCAGGTTAGACACACAACTGATGGCATTAACAACAAAACCCCTTTTGCAATGAATAAATTGTTCGATAGGGATAGTGTAATCATTGATCGTACATTTATCTGTCTTGACCAGGGCAAAATGACAACTCGTAGAATTACTGCATTTATGGAAAGTTTTTTGGACCTGTATTAACATTGTTGAGCAGTTTTGTCCTGGTTTTTATGAAATTACTGGGTCTAAGAATGTTACCCACGGTTGGAGCTTTTCTATAAATAACCTCGGTATTGATTAAAGATAGTTGGTAAGAATTGTATCTGAAGTAAGTATATGCCAGTGTTTTTCAAAATGTTAGTAGCAAATCAGGTATTAGTGAAATATTGCATTATGAGCCTAACACATTCATTTTCTTTGTTTATTATTCTCTATTATTCCTTGTTCCTGGATCAATCAAATATTCTCCATATATTTGATCGAATTTGCACTGCTGTGTTCATGGACTTCTGCTTGTAACCTGTTGCACAAAGTTACACAACAATGACTAGATCTAGGAATATAAATATAAGGCATCATTACAAGTTGGGCAGTGCGGGTGAAATGCGGTGGTATTACCATACACCGCTGCATTACGGCACCGTCCAACTATAGGTTTGGTGGAATGTTGGAGGATTCACCTCCAGCTATGAGCTTGAGGTAAATCCGCCAGCTTTCTGCCAAATATTGGTGGAATTACCACAGCTGAATTACCACCACGGTAATTCCACCAAAAATGCCCCATTGAGTCCTATGGACAAAAAATGGGGATTTATACTGTAATACCGCTGGACCGGTATCTGGGCGAATTTACTGCCCAGATACCACCAAACTGGTAACAAGGCCAAATCTCCTGACTGCAGTGGAATTCGGTCAAGGTAAATGCAGAAGTGTTATTATTTACACATTCAATGTAATTATTTAATTATATTTGGCTCCCTTTCCAGATGAGAAGAACGTTGTCTATATATCTATTCCAAGAAATAATGTGATGTTTATAAATATTGGCCTCTTTTAATGCATGTTGGCATTCAAAATAGCAGGTTGTAGCAGCGTCACCTGCATGGGCTCCTGTTTCCATTGTTCGTGGCAGAACATAGTGATGCGGCCATGCTTCCCACAGGCATAACAGAAAATTCCCATCTATGTCCATTTCCTGCTTGTGCTGAGGTGCATTCTGGCAGTTGTAGTTCTGAAAAATACAGAGGCTGATAGGTACTGTAGAGGGACAGTGGTACTAACCCTACACATGTTCAAGAACTCTGGGGGTTAGGGACTAGATTTCCCTCTTGCCCAACACCCCTTCTTGCTACCATGTTTATAAGATAGATGGAGAGCAGCCGAAAAGAGTATTATTTTTGTTATCTAATGCAATAATATGCCACTGTTTGTTGTGACGAATCCCAGGGTGTTGTCACTGCTCCCATCAGGGAAGTCCCTTCCCATGAGGCCAGGGAGGTGAGGCTGCTGCCCGTTAATCCCCCTGGGGGTGGTATTCAGCGGGTGTATGACATGGGGTGGGAAACCCTCCATGGGCCCAGTGACGATTATCTTGGGAGAAAGCGGTATACACCCCCTCCATTTCTATCCCCTCTTTCCTCTCACCCCAGTGAGGCCTCTGTGTTCCCCCACACGTCTGGGTAGAAAACTCCATCCATACAGATCATACTGGGACAAGGAAGAGTGAGCTTACCCAGATAGAGTGCATACAACCACTGACAGGAAGAAGAACAGGCAAGGAGGCAAAAGCCCACTTCAGAACTGACATATGTGGTACAGTAGACTAGATTCAGCCCCAGCGATAAAAAGGGAAGACGGACTGTGTACTTTGTTAGATCCTCCCTGGACGGACCAAGAGCCAGCTGGAGGCTCGCCACGGAGAACAGGGAAAGCTGGCATAGCATCGCCAAATGCATGCTGTCTTCCCCATTGTCCAGGCTTGAGAATTGGAAGACCGGGAGTCATGCCTGGCAGTCGGGACGAGAAGCACGCGCTGAGAGAAACCAGACCTTGGAATGCTACGCAGAGACCGCCGGAAAATGTGCAGAAGCCTGCAGCAGGAAAAGGCAGTTCAGCTAAACCACCCAAGCATGCTGGTAATGCCACAAAAGGTACCTGGGTTATTGTAGCGGGTGTTGGAGATAAAGGAGAATGAAGGAGGTGGTTGGGGAAGGCTGAAGAACCCCATTTCCCTCGTACGAGTACTTGGGAAAAACTAAGAGACAGTCACATGAAAACCAGTGCTTGCCAGGCTAGTGAGCCTGGCCTGGTTACAAAATGTAATAAACATAGAGAGGGGTCTGGGACCCATAGGAAGTTGGGGAAGCCCTGCAAGGGTAGCACACCAGGGTCTTGGACCCATACAAAGTCAGGCAAGCCCTGCAAGAGCAGTACACAGGGGTCAAGGACCCATACAAATCCAAAGAAGCACACAATCAAAGGCCTGGGGCCCAGAGCAAGTTGAGGAGGTCCCGAGATAACATAAAGAGGTCTCAGACACACACAAAAGAGAGAAAAGCTTCACAACAAGTCGAGGAGATCCAAAGACAACACAGAGGGGTTTGGGACCCACATGAGAGAGAATGAAAGGTGCGAAAAGTGAAGATAAGGGGGTGAATACCCATTGCCAAAAGAAGAGACATTTTTGGGAATACTAAGATCTAGAGTCAAGTCTGGCAGAATAGTGAACCAAATGCTTCATTTGTGAGCTGGAGAACGAACAGGGGAAGAGACTCCCCCCTGATACTTATGAATTGTTTTTCTTTTGTGATAAGAAGATGGACAGTCATATCTTTCAGGATAGTGAACCAGACTTGATGCTACATTTGTGAGCTGGAGAAAGAACAGGGGAAGAGACTCTGTCAAGAGACAGATGAATAAGTCATTCATGGCGACTGCCCCTCCCCCGTCCCTATACTGTCAGGGTGAGAAACGCTTTGCACTAAGGCAACCCTATCAGTATTATCCGGGAACAATACAAGAAGAGATAGACCTGATGTAACTGAAGATGACGAGAACAAGTGACCTCACTGACAAATTGACACTCGAGAGTACAATAGACATGAAGCAGATATGTACTCACCATGAAGAAACACAAACACTAGGTCAAATGTGCATTTAGATACAAAGAATATTACTTGCACAATACAGACATGAATGACATAACATAACCAATGTATAAGCTGAAATGCAACATGAATGATTTATACATATAGCTTGTTATATGTAGAAACGCAACAGTAATCAGTGGCCATCTTGTATTAAATGGACGGCGGAGCTGTATCAGAGTGAATGAGAAGCCTTGCGGCTGGATTCCAGAATGCTTGCTGAACAGGCAGCAGCTTGAAACAGGAGCTCCTGCTCTCCCCGATCTTTGATAATATGAAGATACAATATTTATACCAAAAAGAAGATTGATTCCCTCGAGAGCCCTGCTTCCAAGAAAACTAAAGCTGTCATAGAGGAAACTCCTAGTGCCCAGGACATTTACACTCTGCTTTTAAAAGTGTCCCCAGATGAAGGGCTCATTTGCTGATTTGAATAGTAAGGTGACTAATCTGGAGGGACGAGTTGGCCAATTAGAAAAAGACTCTGTAGGTCTCTCTATGGAAAGTTACAGAGCCTATAATGAATTAAGAAGGGATTTGGAAGATATGAAGATTAAAAACTTAAGGTTGGATTTGAATCCAGAAATCAAAACCTTAGGCTTATGGGCCTTCCTGAAGATACAACTAAAGATGGTCAAATGGAGGGCACTTTAATCCAAATACTGTCAGAAATGTATGGCCAAGGAACTCTGAACCTGGGAGATTTAGATTATGCCTTCAGAGTGGGGAAATTTGAAAGCGCAAAACCAAGAAAAATATTAATGGTCTTTACATGGATAAATGCAAAGGAGAAAGTACTGAAAGCAGCAAGAGAAAAGGGTCAGGTTTTTTTTATAATAAATCACAATTGGCAATATTCCCAGACTATCCAAAAGAATTAGCGAAGAGATTGGCAAGGGAAAAGGAAATTAAAACTTCACTAGTCAAACCAGCAATTCTTAAAATATTGTTCCCAAATGGCCTTAAAATCACAGAGGACCCTGAAAAGGCAAAGAGGTGGATTGTTAGCTATGGAAACGATAAAACTCCATGTTTTTAACAGGATTTTAGGGGATTATGGATGATTGTTGGTTTGAATGTATGGTTGAATGCATCCATATATAGTTTAGGTTATTTATCGTAGTTATATTTCTATATGTATTCACTTTCGCGGGTTTTTAAAATGGTGGCTTAATGAAATTTATAATAGATTTTATAAATCAAAATGGCAACGTGTAACAGTTTGGAATCCTTTCACATTTTAATCTTAAATAGAATGCACGCATTAAGGCTTAGTTTTGTTTTCAATACACAATGGGCCTCATTACGAGGTAGGTGGTAAGGGATTACCGGCACCGGTAAGGACACCGGTGCCGGTAATCCCTTACCACCCTATTCCGAGGTCCCTTAGCGGGTCCCTTCCTTAACGCCTGGTTTCACCAGGCATTATGGAAGGGACCCGTTAAGGGACTTCAGAGCTAATAACGGTACCGCAAATTGCAGTACCGTTAGTAGCTCCATCCCCATTCCCATTGAGCCCTATGGGGGCTCGAATGGGAATGGGGAATGGTTCCCGGAATGGGGACTTACCGGGTCCTCCAAAGTTGGAATGACCCGGAAAGTCCCTATTTCGTGAACCCGGACCCGGAATGCGTTAAGGGCGTAGCCATGGTGCTAATAGCACCATGGCTACCTCCTACCTCGTAATGAGGCCATTGTGTTTTGATAGGTCCCTTCCTCTAGATTTCAGGAAGCAGCCTAAGTGAGAGAGAGGTATGTGGTCCGAGTCGAATGAGTCGAACTGCAGTGGTTCGTCCATTCGTGTTTATGTACTGCTATTGTATTTTCAAGTCACGCATCCAAATAAAACCATTTTCATATGTAGGAAAGACCTTGTCGGAATTAAATATAATTACGAGCACAGATGGTGCACCCGTTGTTTAAAGACTCCAAGATTGGGTAAATTCAAGCACACTTGGTCAGTTTGAAAGGGAGAGTCTTTCCTCCATAGAAAGCTCACTGAGGAGTTCAGAAAGCTGCGAGGCATATGGGCATGCAATGTTGGCTTTTTGTTTGTTTTATGTTGGGTGGAAACGTTGGACAGCTGTGTCAGGTGACAACGGCACCGGTGGATTACTGACCAGATTTCAGGCACCACATACTGTTCTGGGTAGGAGACGGGAAATGTATTTATTGGATTTGTCTAACCTCCCTTTCGGGATCCCTTATCTATATGGACGCACAGCAGCCTTTCATACTGTCTTGCGCGTTGTTTGTTGCATGCAGGAAGATGTATACGTCCTCCTCCCTAGTTACACGTTGTCTTTGAAGAAAGGAGGTTGGGTGCATGCACTGTTAGGACTTTGGTTTGAGAGGAGCTTCCACATGTTCCCTGGTAACACCTGCACGCTCCTGCCATGTTTTAGAGATAACAGTGTCATTACAGGGCCCCTTAGTATGAAGAAATTATATAAAGGTCCTGGAGGGCGCTAAAGCACTATAAATGGGTTAATATTTTAATGGGGCTAAAAAGGAAGCTACAGGTGCCACAAAGGCGCACTGACAATAATATAGTGCAAAAAGAACCAAGGCAATTGTTGGTATTGCTGTGCAATCTACGGGTTGTGATATGTTGAGTTATAAAGCTCATCCCTTGAGCCAAGCCAAACTGTGGAGTGGAATTGCAACCCAAGGCAAGTTGTCTGATGGTGATCAGGTCATCCATATTAACTCAAACTATTAGTAGTTCCACCAGAGACAAGGCTAATTATGTTGCTCAACCACTACTTACCATACTTTTTGTAGCTTTAAAGAGCCTCCTTTAACCCAGAGGTGTTGCTAACATTAAAAAACAAGCATCAACAAACTTTATAGAGGTAGCAGTGATGGCATCAATTAACTGAATTATAAGTTTAATGAAGCAGCCAGGTAGCCGTTGATGCTTCATTATAATCTTTTAACACTTCAAGCCTTTACCTCCCTCTTATACTTGTCCACACCATGCAGTAGGAAACAGAAAGTTGGGCACTAAATAATTAATTGTATAGTGTACCTTATTCTGAGTGTCGGGAAGTAGGTTAGGAGAGGATGGCGAGGGGCTCCTGTGTTTCGGATATTATAGATGTTTTAGAGGAGATTTTAGAATGGGAAACTAAATGGAATAATATATTTTGAAGTCTGATAGATTAAGACTTCCATTCACCAACATTTACACAAACTTACAGTAGTACCCATTTGTGGGTGGGTTCGACAGCAAGGGTTTAACCCCAGTCACATTTGCTTCTTGCAAAGATTGCGCTATGGAGTAAAGTGAGAAGCTGTTTGGCTCCGCACACAGGTATAGTCCCTCAGGTGCAGGCTATTGCAGAAGGCTGTTCTAGAGGTTAAGGGACTATAGTCATATTAGTTTCAGTTAAATTCTCCTACCAAACGAACCAATCCATCCATAAAGGACAAGGTAATACATTATATTGTATATAGTTCATTGATTGTGCATTCCAATATGCCTAAAATGATTTTGGTAAAAAGGATGATCCTAATGAAGACAAAATAATTATAATCAATCCAGTTTGGAACATCTTTTGGAAGTAAGATCATTGGTTTAGGGACATGGGGAGAGTTAAGCTTGGTTAGGTAAAGGTGAAGACAGTTGCATTTACTGTTCGCAAACTCAGTACAGCCCCGAGTTACAGTATGGTTTTTAAGCTGTGTTTAGCTAGTTCTAATTTTACACATGTTTTATATATGTTAATACTTTTACTTTGTTTTCTTTTGATATCAGCATTTGGTTTAAGTTATTCTAGGAACTTTTCAGGGATTATGGCTGCTCCGCGTAATATTGTAACAGACTCTGCACATAGCATCTTGGAATATAAATGGCCTTAATAATCCAATTCAAAGGAAATAAAAGGTGTTGCATTTAAAACACTTAAAAGCAGACATTATTTTACTACAGGAAACACATTTAACAGATTCAGAGGCTGTATGTAAGGTTTGAGAGAAGCTGGGCAGGGCAGATGTATCATTCTACTTACTCATCAAATTCAAGAGGTGTGACAACATTGTTTTTAAAAGAATTTTCCAGGAACGATTACAGGATCAAAAGCAGATAAAGAAGGTCGCTGGTTAACAGTTTCAATCCACATCCAAGATTTGGAATTCACAATATGTAACATCTATGCTCCCAACATTAACTAACAGTGGGCCATTTATAAATGGGTTGGGTTGCCTTCTATTAGAGATAGGGGGAAAGAATCGGTTGATAGGAGGGGACTGGTGGTAGATCCGGCTTTGGACAGAAGTAACTAGTTATTGAGGGATGGAAGGAAAAAAGATAGAGAAGCTCTGGGATTATTGATGCAGAGTTTTGGATTGTCAGATGTTTGGAGATTAGAACATGCTACATGGAGAGAGTGCACTTTTCATTGTGGGGCTCACATTATTTACTCAAGGATAGACAATATGTTAACCTCTGTAGCGGTGACACAAAACTTCAGGTGTTGCAAGATAGAAAGTATTGTCATTTCAGACCATGCACCCATTAGATTGGAACTCTCACTTAATTTTTCATTGGGCAAAACAAAGACATAAAGAATTAATACCTCTGTTTTGAGAGATGAAGAATTAAGGACTATTATGGTGTCTAAAGCAGAAGAATTTATCAAGACAAACATGAATGGTGATGTGGGTTTGGATATGGTGTGGGAGAGTTTCAAGTGTGTTATGCGAGGGGTATCCATGAGTGTGTCTGGAATCAAAAAGAGGAAAAGAGACAAGGAAATGAGAGAGCTAAATATTTCAATTAAAGAATTAGAAAACGAATTGATGAGATCGGCAGATAGTGGAAAACATTATAGGTTAATGAGGTTAAAATATGATTTAAACAAAATCATAAGTGAAAAGGCAGAGCTTGCAGTTTTCAGGACTAAATGTAGATACTATGAAGGAGGAGAAAAATGCGGGCGTTTAACGGCTCATTGTCTGAGGGTTTAGAGAGGCAAACAGAGCTATTAGCAAACTAAATGGGGATTAAGGATTGTTACGGGATCCAAGAGAAATAAATGACGTATTTAAGCAGTTTTATTCTGATTTATATAGTGAATCTCAGGGCTTTGATCTAGACTGGATGGAGCAATTTCTTTTAAATGTGAAGTTAAAAGGCATTACAGAAGAGGAGAGGTTGGTTCTAGATGCTGAAATACCTATGGAGGAAAGAAGAAGGCAGTTTGGAGCTTAAATTTAGGAAAGTGCCCAGGGCCAGAAGGTTTACTGGCTGAGTTGTATTGGGCAATGCCATACTGCATCCTAAGTCTACTCGGGGACATGTTTGAACATAATAACATGGGTATCTTACCTCCATCTCTCAGGAATGCTACAATATCTCTGATCCTAAAATCCGGTCATCCAGAATTGGAACCAGGTAGTTATAGACCTATTAGTCTGATTAACTCAGACAGTAAAGTATTATCAGAAATCCTGGCAAACAGACTGGAAAAAATTCTCCCAAGATCAATACATCCAAACTAAGCAGGTTTTATTAAGTGGAGAGTATCTGCTTCAAATATGTGAAAGCTTTTACTTACCTTAGAGCAGGGGTGCACAAGTGATTTTGACAGAGGGCCGAAAGTACCTTACATGATGGCTACAGTGGGCCGAAAAGTAAATGTCGGTGGGGCGGTAGGCGCGGCGGGGCGTGGCATGACAGGAGGCTTTTTCAACCCCCAATTTTTATTAAACACATGGAAAAAGAATTGGTTTTTGAGGTGTAACGATTTCTATTTGTATTTCAAACTTACATTTTGTACTACACATTTTCCACTGTTATCATTTATTTCTATTTAGTTATTGCATATCGTTTGTTTAATTATATATATTTGTATTGACCCTTGATTGGACATTCCGTTATTTTGGACTGCTATACTTTGCTGTTTGGGTTGCCTAAGAGGAGTATGGCCTTCGTCGAGTCAGGTTTCAACAAAATGCAAAGGATGTACATCTCCTAACTGTGCCTTTTTTAGCTTTATTATTGGGTTCTCGCTTGGGGTCCGACACTATGCCCCATGGCTCCCACCACCAACCAAACACTATGCCCCATGGCTCCCACCCCTCAAGCAAACACTATGCCCCATGGCCCCCACCCCTCAAGCAAACACTATGCTCCATGGCCCCCACCTCCTACCAAATACTATGCCCCATGGCCCCCACGCCTCAATCAAACACTATCCCCCATGACCCCCACTCACCAACCAAACACTATGCCCCATGGCCCCCAACCAAACACTATGCCCCATGACCCCCACCACCCAACCAAACACTATGCCCCATGGCCCCCAACCAAACACTGACCCACATGGCCCCCACTCACCAACCAAACACTATGCCCCATGGCCCCCAACCAAACACTATCCCCCATGGCCCCCACTCACCAACCAAACACTATGCCCCATGGCCCCCAACAAAACACTATGCCCCATGGCCCCCACCATCCAACCAAACACTATGCCTCATGGCCCCCATCCCTCAACCAAACACTATGCCCCATGGCTCCCACCCCTCAACCAAACACTATGCCCCATGAACCCCACCCCTCAGCCAAACACTATGCTCCACGACCTCCACCCCTCAACCAAACACTATGCCCCATGGCTCCCACCCCTCAACCAAACACTATGCCCCATGGCCCCCACACCCCAACCAAACACTATGCCCTTAGGCCCCCAACCAAACACTATGCCCCATTGCCCCCACCCCTCAACCAAACACTATGCCCCATGAACCCCACCCCTCAACCAAACACTATGCCCCATGGCTCACACCCCTCAACCAAACACTATGCTCCATGACCCCCACCCCTCAAGCAAACGCTATGCCCCATGGCTCCCACCCCCAACCAAACACTATGCCTCATGGCCCCCCCCCACCCAGCCAAACACTATGCCCCATGGCCCCTAACCCATGCACCCATACAGACCCAAACCCCCATCCCCCAACTCAGCACACAAACTCACAAGCATACACCAATACACTATGCACCCATACCGACCCGAACCCCCATCCCCCAACTCAGCACACAAACTCACAAGCATACACCAATATACTTTGCACCCATACCGACCCGAACCCCCATCCCCCAACTCAGCACACAAACTCATAAGCATACACCAATACACTATGCACCCATAGCGACCCGAACCCCCATCCCCCAACTAGCCCACAAGCTCACAAGCATACACCAATACACTATGCACCCATACCGACCCGAACCCCCATCCCCCAACTCAGCACACAAACTCACAAGCATACACCAATACACTATGTACCCATACCAACACGAACCCCCCATCCCCCAAATCAGCACACAAACGCACAAGCATCTCAACATACACTGCGCAGACATACAAATACAAACACCCATACAGACCCGATGCACCCCCCATCTCAACATGCACATCACAGACATACAAATACAAACACCCATACAGACCTGACACACCCCCCACCCCGGATCTCAACATACACTGTGCAGGCATACAAATACAAACACCCATACAGACCTGATACACCCCCCACACACCCATCTCAACATGCACATCACAGACATACAAATACAAACACCCATACAGACCTGACACACCCCCCATTTCAACATGCACATCACAGAAATACAAATACAAACACCCATACAGACCTGACACACCACCCAACCCCGCATCTCAACATACACTGAGCAGACATACAAATACAAACACCCATACAGACCCGATACACCCCCCACCCCATCTCAACATGCACTGCACAGACATACAAATACAAACACCCATACAGACCTGACACACCCCCCACCCCCGCATCTCAACATACACAACACAAACATACAGAAACAAACATTCATGCACACCCGACACCGCCCCTCCCCCGCATCTCAACATACACAACACAAACATACAAAAACAAACATTCATGCACACCCGACACCCCCCACCCCACATCTCAAAATACAAAACACAAACATACAGAAACAAACATTCATGCACACCCGACACCTCCCCCACACCTGCATCGCAACAAACATTAATGTTAATGTTAAAGGACATTTGTACAGCACACTATCACCACCGGAGTGGTCCCCTGGCGCTCTGGCGGCTCTGAAAAAGGAGGGTAGGTTCAGTTAGTGGGAGGAAGCAGGAAAAGTGCAAGGGAGCAGTGATGTGCTGTTGGCGGCCTCAGCCCGGTGGGTCCGTTGGCTGGGCCTGGGGTGTTTGCGGCCGGGAGTCATCGTGTACTGTTGTGCAAGACTATGTGTGTTTTGTTTTGTTGTTGCAATGTAGTGAAGTTTGTGCGGTTTGTTGTGCTGTAGGTTTTGGTTGTGTTTGGTTTGGAGTTTGAGAGGTGTATGCAGAAAGGGAAAAGTTAGTAGGGTTGGTTAGTTTATGTCTCTATCCTAAATTGGGGCGCTCGGCTTGTGTAGTCTCCCCTGATGCGGCTCTGTCCTGATCTCGGTCCGACTGGCATATAAGGTTCCTTACTCCTCTGGCCCCCGCCTCTAACATGCTCTCTCATAGCTCCCCTTATCCTCCCTTCATATTCCTGTGGCCAGTGCACCTGCCAATGTCAACCTCTCAGGTAGTCTGGTGATTGCTAATATCTTGACAATTACACACCACTGTGGTGCCTGGCAGTAACTAAGGGGTGGGTGAAAGTGTTGGTCGGATGGTCTGGGTTAGTTGACTCAGTTTACGTGCGTGCCGCCTGTGTTCCAGTCTATTTGGTGTCATCCGTCCTGGCGCCATGGGAGTTACTCTCTCGGGTCGGGGATGCCCTTGTCCTTTCCGGCAACACAAACATACAAAAACAAACATTCATGTACACCCGACACCCCCCTACCCCCGCATCGCAACAAACACAACACAAACATACAGAAACAAACATTCATGTACACCCCACACCGCCCCACCACCCAAATCTCAACATACACAATACAAACATACAAAAACAAACATTCATGCACACCGACACCCCCCTCCCCAAACACAGCACAAACATACAGCATAACAGACCCGACACACAAACACAAACTAACAGACCACTTACCGGACGTGCTGGAAGGCAGGATAGCTGGAACGGTGGCTAGGTAAGTGGAGCGGTACTATGGCTGGCATGGCAAGCAAGGCTGAAATGCCTTCCGGCATCAAGCCCTACTGGCCACGCCAGCCGTAGTGCTGGCCCTCCATTGGTGCAGCACACATGCACTACATGTCTCGTAGGCGCTGAGTGGTGCATGTGTGTTGAGCCAATGAGGGCCAGTGTTTTGTCCGGCCCGGAAGACAACAAAGACTTTCCTAATGGAGGGCGGCAGATGCTGCTTGCGGGCCGCACTCCATTAGGAAAGTCTTTGTGCCTCGTGGGCCAGACAAAACGGCATGGCAGGCCGCAACTGGCCCGCGGGCCGTATGTTATGCACCCATGCCTTAGAGGAATCAAAAAAATTGCAGGAGGACTCAGTGGCTTTGTCGCTAGATGCAGAAAAGGCCTTCGAAGGGGTTTGGTGGGAGTGTTTTTGCACAGAACCATGGAGAAGATGGATTTTGGATCTGAATACTTGAAATGGATTTGAGTGCTTTATACAAATCCCACAGCAGAGATTAACACAAACAGAAGAATATCAGATAAATTTGCTTTGCAACGTGGTACACGCCAAGGTTTCCCATTATCCCCCTTGCTATTCGTAATTTCAATGGAACCTTTAGCTGAGCCAATAAGAGCTGACAATCAAATCACTGGAATACATTTTAACGGAGTAAGTCAAAAGCTTTGGTTATATGCCGATGATTTTCTAATGGTTATTCGAGACCCCGCAACTTTAATCCCAGCCCTGATGAATCTGATCAAGGAATTTGGTCCAGCCTCAAACTATAAGATAAATTGGACCAAATGAGAAGCCTTGCACTGTACTCAGACGACCAACGGAAATATGATAAAGAGCTTTGGCTTCAATTGGTGCCCTTTTAAGATGAAATATTTAGGAATTTGGATCACAAATAATATCAAGGAGAGAATGAGCCTAAATATGGACTTGATAATACAACAAATAACAATGGAATTAGAGCAGTGGGATTCATTAAAATTGTCATTGGGAGGTGAGGTGAATGCTATTAAAATGATGTTTACACCGAAGATAACCTATATTATGAGTATGATCCCTAGGCCAGTAAAGAAATCGACATAAAAGAAGAGTCTGATCCAATAATTTGTGTGGGATAAGAAAACACCAAGATTACAACTTTGGAATTACAGAATGATAGATGGGGACTAAAAATCCCAAACTTTGAACGTTACCACCATGCATTCACATTGCGAAATATTATGCCGTTCATTGTAGATGAGGTGGATGAGTGGGCAGTCGCTGTGACTAGTCTGATGGGTCCGTTAAACACCTGGGCAGTTCTATCAACCACCAGTGCAGATTATGGGAATCGCTCTATTCTGACTGGATTTGCGAGATACACATGGAGGGCGTATGAAATGGCTTTGCAATTAAGGCCAGGATTAACAAATACTTCTTTAATATGGTTGAATCCTGAAATTAAATTAAAAGATAAAACATTATTCTGGGAAAATTGGTATCTAGTAGGGATTAAACAACTTGAACACCTGTTCGAAGTGGAAAGGTGGAGAACATTTAGAAAATTAAAAGAAATTTACCTTTCTGACTGCACTTATGGCAAATACTGAAGTTTGAAACATGCAGTGAATATGCCAAAACTAGAACATTCTGATTTAATGAATATTATTAAGAAAATAGGCAGCCAAGAGAGAATGGCATTTAAGATGTACAATCTGCTAAGCAGAAATTTGAAAGGAAATCAAAATATACTGTCAGCATGGTCGGTATGCCTAGATGAGGAAATGATGCCAGGAAGATGGGAAGCAATCTGTGGAAATGTCAAAAGGATGTCATTAAATATAGGAGAGAGAGCTCATCAAGTGAAGATCATAAACAGAGTCTATTGGACACCGGTAAGATTACATAAGCAACGCTTAAGTTTGAAAGACAGTTATTGGGGCTGTTGCCACATCGAGGTACATTAGAACATATGTTTTGGGGATGTTACAAGGTGAAGGATTTTTTGTAACCTCCTCTCCCCCTTGGGTACTACTCAGGCAATCTGTCGCAAAAGAAAGGCATTACCATTTTCAACTGAGGGCTATATTTTCATAGGTGCCCTATCCAATTCTATGCCCCAGCCGATCCCTGGTCTCATACTCCAATCCTTGTGGGCCTCAAACATGTTGGGTTTCTAAATATCATTTACACAAGAGGCTGGTTTTGATACCTTTTATTCGACTAACTGAATTGAATGAATCATTTCACTTCCTTGCTGGCCCTGCAGGTCTATGGTGTTAGTTCGAAATAGGTGGTGTATGTGTGCCGTTTGATCTTCCAGCCCTCTATCTCCTCACTACACTCCTCCTCTCCTCCGCCCAACTCCACCCACCTTCTCTACTTCCAACACCCAAGGAATAACCGAATTGATGAACAAAGTGGTGAATGTGGATCTGGAATTTGACTTTGAGACATTGATTTTGGGCAAAGATAAAATCCTGGAAGATTTGGAACAACATCACGCAACCTGGATTCTGAAAGGGGCTTTAGTGGTCAAAAAGCTAATAATGCAGAACTGGAAATCGACTGGGTTTCCAACATTGACCTTATGGTTGGAAGAAATGTTTTCACTGTGCAACATTGAAAAGCTGGTGTTTACAATGCAGAGAAAGGAAGCCGCTTTTCAGAAAGTTTGAGGGTGGGGGGCTTTTTAAATGTGGAGCTGGACTGAATTGCTACAAGAGAAGAACTTAGAAGATAAGTACATTTCTATTTTTTGATATATTTATGAATATTTTTATGTTTGTACATGTTTGATGAGGTTGATTACATTAAATTATTGTGCATTTTAAGACATTTAAAGGTTTGATGGGTGTTTTTCTTTTGCTTTTTTATTGTTGGAGTGGAGGGTGGGTGTTGGCTTAACTGTTGTTGAATTTAGATTGGTTAGGTTTATTAAGCTGAATTTGTTGTATGTTTAATTGCTTAATGAAAATTGGATTACAATTAGTTCCAAAAGAGAAGCCTTGCGGCTGCAGGGATATTTGGCATGCTGAATTAGCTGAAATACAGATCTTTGCAGGCCAGACAGTGGCTGTGCAGCTCCCATGCAAGGTTATTGCAAAATAAGGGAGGTCTAGACAGTTCCGAAGAGAACAGAAGATAGTCATTCCCAAGCGTAAAACGTATTTCTTTAAGATTAAGAAAAGAACAGATAGCCTTTGAATGCCAAGTGCTGACTAATTAAAAGTGTAATACTGTATGAGGAATGGCTCAATCAAGTCTCCAGTGGCCAAAGAGGGTAATAATACCTGTATTAATATGAGCTGAATACACAGTAATAGCAGGACAAAATAAGTTAAAACATGGTCTCCTCACACATAACCTACAAGTGGAACACACTGTCCATTCATTAATTCCAGACACAAAGAGGCACCTGCTCGACGCCCTATAGCCGTATAGATTCTCAGAACAAGAGACGCCGGACAAGGCCCAGTACAAAGATAGATTCCCTGGTCGTGGCCTAGGAAATAAGGATGGTGTCCTATTTAATTGGAAGAAGCAGTTCCTTGATGTCGCACCTCCTACCACTATTTTTGCTCATGTGCTAATGACCTGCCAAGTGTTTAAGGTTGGTACGACAGGTGCCAAACAATTAAAACTCTCAAAAGGATGCCACCTTGTAACTGTTGCATTAGCCAATTACCTGTTGCTAAAATTATGTCTTTCTTATCTTTATCAATTTAGGGGAGGTCCAAGGTGGGGCCATCAGATAGATATAGCCAATGAAAAGACGAACCCATATACAAAATATATGTAGACGATTCCATTAACCAATCCCTTGACCCCTGCACCTAAGATTGTGATATTACTTCAGCTATGACACTTTTGCCATTTATAACCTATTGTTTTGTATGGAAAGGTTTCTGCTAGATGTTATTATCGAAACCTAAATTGGACTTAGTGACTTTTGCATCAAGATAATGGATGTCAGGAGAGCGTATATTAACAGTACATTTTATTATGAGATCACAATTATTAAGGTATGCCACAAAATCTAATAATGCTGCCTTAAGTACCAATTACAAAAATGTTGTCAATGTAAAAACCTCAATATATTAGGAATTCATGTCAGATTGTGTGTTGTAGTATGTCAACATATTCATACTTAAATATAAAGCAAATCATTAGAAACACATGTTATGCACCTATATGTCCTTCCGGTAACAACATCCACTTGATGGCCTGTAATCCCAGGTCATGTAGTATGCATGTATGCAAGCTGTCTTTTTCTATAAAGCTAGTAGAAATCTAAGGAACATACTTATAGACACAGGAATTGATAAGAAAACAAACGTAGCACAAAGCACCTGAACTGGGACTTTTCCATGCCTGCATTGTGTTAATTGCAATAATGCAATAAAAGGTAATATAATGTCGCATCCTATGACAGGTGAAAAGATTTTCTTGAGACATTTTACAACCTACGACACCGCTTGCATCATCTGTTCTATCCAATGTCCGTGTGGAGTATCTTATTTAGGATAATCAAAGAGAAATGCGAAACAGCGATGGAATGAGCATAGGTCTAACATGCGTATTGGCAGTTTGAATTGAGGAGTAGAACAGCATTTTTTGTAGAACCTCAACAAACATCTCAAATTTGATTTCAGATATTGGAAGTTCTAATAACTGCACCACATGAAGATGCTCACAACATTCCGAACTGCAAAAAAGCTTACTGGATCAATAAACATAACTCTGTAGCTCCTGGAGGAATGAATGAGGGGTACAATCTCTTATATTTTTTAGGATGTCGATTTTTCACTTTGATGTATGGGTATCTACCTCATCTACATGCTTGTTTGCCCCTCCTTTTTTCTTTCCTTCCATCTCTTGCTCCACCTCTTCCTCTTCGGTTGCTGACTACCTTATTTCTATCTCCAACTCTTCCACTCACTCCTCCCTTTTCGTCTCAGTTCCCCCTTCATTACCCTCCTGGCTTATTAGTGTAAATAACTTAAAATGTTCATTAATAAGTACGTTTGTACCAGATCACTTAATTTTTATTATGGAGGATGTTTATGTATTCATATTTTAGGATTAAGTTTGCTCACTGTTTATTTTCACTTGCACAGACTTGAAAAAATCATCATTCCCATGTGCATGCTACAAGTACTGAACTTTTAGCTTTATGGTGAGCATTTGTGCGCTACAATTGATGAAGTTTATGGTCACAGAATGATTGCTGGGCAGTCTTGGTTACTGTCATGGGTAAGTGGATTTCTTTCATATTAGCTTAGTCAGATCTAAGAACGCTATACAGTTATCCTAATGCAGCACTGTTATTAGTTTCATTTAGAACATTTGTAAAACAGAGGAACAAGCCCATTTTGTCCTGGGTGATACAGGTACCCATTTCCTATTCAACAGGTTTTATGTACCTTTTATTATACTCTTGCAAGTACATTTCTACATTCACTTATTTATTTACACAGGTGCAGTCTTTCATCTTTTTGGGAGCCAGGTAGTGTATGCTGTCTTTGACTTTGTCTCCAAATGCAAAAACTATGCTGTACATTTTGTATGTGTTTTATGAATTACAAAAGGGAACTGTGATGAATCGTGGGAATGTGTCCCTTTTACCCAAGGGGGAGCCCACCTGTGAGGCTAGGGAGGTGAGCCCACTCTGCAACCCCCTCGCTAAGGGTTGAGGCAAGATAACCTTTCCTGGAGAGAGGATTATTGTAGCTAAGAAACTAAGGACACTGTGTGTCAGTAAGTTCAACTTAAAAGTCTGTCTGTGTCCAAAACATATGCTTTCCCTCACAACTACAACAATACATTGTATAGGGATGTCAACCATAAACTAAACAGTGTTCTAAAAGTAAAGTTCTGTGCTATTTCCAGCTCTGGCTTGTTCTTCAGCTCTTCCTCCCCAAGTAAGTACCAACAAGATCCCCTCAGTGTTTAAGTTACCTTCTCTTGGATTTAAGGTCATACAGTTCCACACCTTTCTCAGGATTCCCTCCCGAAATTCAATACAGTTTAATTGCAACCTGTCTCAGGGTTCCCTTCCCCAAGTTCAATGTAACAGTTATCACAAAAGAAAGTTTCTGGAGGCTCCATCTTTAAGACAAGTTCCAACAATTCTTCACAGCTCAGGGTTCTCTTCCCCAAGCTTTAAATGCACCAATAGTATTTTTCCATTTGACACAATAGTAGGTTTCCTTGTCAACACGTAGAGGTTCTATGGTCTTGGAGAGTTGTCAGACCACCCGGTCCACCCATCACAGGTAGCGCAACCAGAAACGCTTAGTTCTCCTACTCACACATAGAGCCTTCTGTGTTTTGCCTCTGTGTGTGAGGTTCCTTAGTTTGACTTCCTTATTCTGTACACATTCAATGTCTTGTTGTATTTCAGGGTCTTATTTACCCTTCACTTCGGGTGACCCTTTTTCATGCTTAGCTTCCTCCAAGTATATAGGTTACTGTCCTTTAAGCATGACTTTGGGGTTTTATCGATTTGATATTCAACAAACAAATCATTTTTCAAATGTAGCTACAAAAACAAACCATTTCTCACACTGGACTTTAACTCTGCAGTCAGAGTCCTTAATTTGACTTAGTTTACTATTTTCTTTCATTGTGTGATTCAATATTAGCAGATTTGCTACATTCTTTCAGTTAGTTTTTCGATATTGGCAGGTTTGCTGCTTTCTTTCAGTGTTTATTCAGTATTGGAAGGTTTGCTGGTTTCTTTCAATTCGTTATTCAATATTAGCATAAATGCTATGCCTCGTGCCCATTGCCTTTCTTTCGTTCATATCACTTAACAGCTCCATCTATAACTGTAGCATTTAATCCCTCTGCACTGTTCACTACTTTCGCAACCCGCCCTGAACACCCCGGTCTATAGCTAATTTCCCAGCACTCACTGGTCAGAGGCGGTCATAGGAGTCTTCTTCCGGCAGCTTTCATGGCTTTTCTCCTTCACTCTGGCTGCTGCTTCTGGTTCCGCGTGCCCCGCTCGCACGGCTTCCTCTTTGCTCTGGGCTTGCCGCAGCTCTGTTTGCTCCGACTTCATACACTTCTGTGCTTCTTTCACCATAGATCCCAGCCATCCCTGCCAATTATTCCAAACCTGCTCATACTGTAGTCCAAAGGTATTATTGAGACTAGTTTTGAAGATGCAGTGCACTACCTTTGCACATAGTATGTATGAACCCATATCTTGTATACACAAAACCACCCTTCCTCACAAATGTTTTTGCCTAACTGCTTCAGGACAGTCCACTGTCACCCCACTTCAGGAGGTTGTGTCCTGACACACAAGATCAGAGATTGAAACAGGTGTTGGAAAATCCCCCCTCTGGAAAGGAGGATGTGGAGGCTGTGTCTGAGAGAATAATGTCAACGCTTTTACTGAGCCTCTATATTTGATGAACATTTGTTACCAGTGAGGTCTGTCTCAAGGCATTATGGACAATACCCTATATAAAAAGAACATCTCCAATTATTGGAATCCCTTCTTCATCACGATGCAAATTCTCGACATTTGCTGTTTTGATGCGTTGCAAAGGCTTCTATCGAGGGCCTGCCTGGGTGTTGAGGATGAACTTGGGAAAGGTCTGGCTGAGCTCCCACTAACGAAGAGTAGAGAGACATCTGCTGCCAGCATCTTCTTACATGGTCTGCAAATCAAATGTGAGAAAACCCAGCAGGGAAAGTGCTTGAAGAATGGCCCATTCACTAAACTGCATCCCGGTCTGGCAGACGGCCACGCTGAATCCTGATGTATTAGAAGTCAGTCAGTATAATTGCAATTAATCATCACTACTTTTGTCTTGACCCCACAGGAATGTTTTCATGACACAAAATGTTGCCTTTAACTAAAGGATATTGATGTGAAGATGGAAACATGTATTAAACTTGCCCCATTAAGATATGCAGTAGGATCTCTGCAGTGCACTGGGACTTGAGTCACAGGGGTTGGAGGAGTGAGAGGGAAGAACAAGATGTGCACCTGGTTTGGGCATGGCCCAACTTTCTGGTGGTAGAAGGAGCCATTGGTGAACCCGGGTGATATTGGTCTGATGACTGATTACTTGATCCCAGTGATCTGCTAATTGTAACTTGTCAGGACACATCCAAAAACTTGCACAAAGAACAATACTTAACCACAAGTCCAGTAGGCCCAGTTGCCTCTGGTTTTAACAGACTCCTCTAGGTGTGAAAAAATAGGTCTGTCTTCTGAGTGGCCAAGACCATCTCTTGAATGTGAAATGTTGCATCTAATCATAATCTGGTTTCTTTTGGTACGGATGAGGGTCGATGTGGTATTCTGCTTGTCAAGTTGTATGGTTCTTGGATGAATGCATGCATGGATGGAATGTGTGTGTGAGTGTTCTCAGGAATTACAGTTGGCGGATAGCTGGCTGGGGCACTGGAGGTCCAGTGAATTGTGTCCTTATAACTTACAAGGAATTACATAAGAGCTGTACTAAGGACTGGCTCTTGGCTGGTGCTTACAGGAGGAACCCACTACTACATATTGGTGACAATCTGGTATTCTGTCATCTCCAGGAGAGGATTGTAAGGGGGAGCGGTGAGCACACAACCACTGTACCCCAAGGGTGGTATCCAGGCATTGCATCAAATACATAGTATCAAATGTAAATGCATCGAAAAAAATGCATCAAAAAATGCATTTTGTTTGTAGGTAAAGTTTTTTTTTAACTATAATGCGTTTTAAGGGGTAAAATAAAAAACACCCCATTAAAAAAAAATGGATTTTATCGATCACCATCTGCACCTCAGGGAATCCAGTGAATGAAGGCAGGGACTGGGCCGTTTGGATCTATGTCCCTGAGGGCTGGTAGGCCGGGCGGTGCCATCACCAGCACGGTTGGAGCTGGCAGGCGGTTGGGGCCAAGGTGAATGGTCCCCAGGAGCAGTGTATTTGCAGGCCAGTCGGTGCAAGTTGAAGATTTCCCGGAGCGGAAAATCAGCGAGAGGTCATCAGGACAGGTGAGGGCCCTGGCAGGTCTGACCCTGTGCTAGGTGGCCAGTCCTCACTACAAGGCGGCCGGCGGGGAACTATAGCAGCAGGAGAGATGTTGTTTGGTGGAGCCAGCAGCTGTCGTGGGGGCCGGTAGCTCTGGTGACAGGGAATGGTGGTGGCGGTCATAAGACAACAACTTTTGTGGTTTCTCAGGACCTGAAGGTGGGGTGTGCCAGGACGAGGAGGAGGTAAAGCTGTGGCGCATGGCTGAAACAGACCGTCGGGAGTGCGGCCAGGTTCCGGACCATGGGGAATGCAGCCAGGTTCGAGAGCGTTGTGAGACTCTCTGCACGAAGGACGTGACGGTTGCCGGTTGGACCTCCCAAGCAGATCTCATCGCGGACACAGCCAAAATTGTTTTGGTGATGTCGCAGTGTGTCCAAGGGGGCACGTCATCCCGTGAGGTGTTTCATGCACGTTGTTGAGAGTTCTGATGTTTCTGCAGCGCTCGTGGGTGCAGGTGTGAAAGAAGATTTCTTGTTTGTTCAGCGGAAGCACAGCTGTGTTGCTGACAGCGGAGGCACTCACAGCAAGGGCATTGAACAGAAAAGAGTGCGGGCCGGTGGAAACGATTGTGTCATTTTTGGCTGCCTTCTGGGCATTGGTGGAACCACAATGAGACAGGGGATCTATGCATCACCTGTTTGGATTATTTTGGTGTCTTTCCGCGATGGGAGCCTGAGTTGTATAAGCTTCTTGAAAAGGCAATGGATTTACAAGTTGACGAGGAGTAATTTGAGACCTGTGTCTTTAACCATGTTGTTTGTGTATTTGTTGTGGTCTCGTGTTTAGTGCGGGCAGTGTAGTTATCATCCAGGGAGGTGTTTGGGTAACGTTTAGGTCCAAGAGGCCTGTTTTATCTAGTGTTATTATGTGCGTGTTGTGGCCTCATTTGAAAGGCATTCTACGATTCAGGGTTTTCCTTTTGTGGTTTTTGGAATTTCCCTGTTTGGGTGGTATTTGATGTTTGGGACTGTTGGGCGCAGAACCTTTTTGTTTGTGGCATATGTACAAGTACAACATCTATGTGGTGTGAACTGGTGAGCTTATTTTCGTTCTAAGGTGTTTTGGACCGTGTGGGTGCAGTGATGTTCTGTTGGGTACATTTCTCTTGGACATGATAGCGATGTGTGATTGAACATTGGGAAAAGGTGGACTTTGGTCTTTCTCTCGTGAAATGTGGACTATTTCTCATTTGTGGAACATTGGGAAATTTTGATTTTGTTCTCATTTTGCTGTCTATTCTTTTGAACTTGTTTTGTGTCTACTGTGGTCGCGTCTATTGTGCAGTGAGGTGCTGTGGCAACAGGTTTATGGTGCAGTGAGGTGCTGAAGGGGAGTGTGCAAGTGCAGTGAGGTACTGTGTTTCATGACAAAGGTGCAGTGAGGTGCTGCAAGGACTGCGTGGATGCAGAGAGGTGCTGGGTTTCACATGATGCAGGGGAGTGTTTGAATGCAGTGGGGTGCTGTGTTTCACGACAAAGGTGCAGTGAGGTACTGCAGGGGAGTGTGCGGATTCAGTGAGGCAGTGTGTTTCACATGCTTCGGGGGAATGTGTGAATACTGCAAAGTGCTCACGTCAAAGGTGCAGTGAGGTGCTACAAGGGAGTTCTTGAATGCAGTGAGGTGCTATATTTCACTGGAAAGCTGCAGTTAGGTGCTGCAGGGAATGGTTGTTTTAGGTGACAGTCTGCAATAAGGTGGATCACCTTGTTGTCTGTCTGTGCATGGTTGGAGGTGGTGGCCATGCGCAGAGGTTGGTTGGTTTTGGTTGAAGATTTCTTTGGAGCGCAGCTTAAGCACATTTTTATGCACTTTTGAGCTGTTTGTCAATTGTGTTGTGGATTAAATTCTAGCTTGGGGGTTGTTTTGTGCAATACTACATTTTCCTGCTGGGCAACAGTTTTCTGTTGCAGGTTTAATGTTTGCTGTTGGTGTTTGGGCATGGTGGTTTGTCTGGTTGGTACTTGTACTACCTTCGGTGGTGGGCAACTGTTTCCGATTGCAGGTTGACTGAGTGGATTTTGGCAGTTTGTCAGGGTGGCGTTAGGTTTTGGTACCGCCGTTGTAGGTGTGTTGGAGCAGATGTTTTTGGTGGACGAGAGTCTTTTAAGTTCTGTCTGGTGGTTGGGATCCAGGAATGTTACCGGAGGTCTTTGGTGGATGGATGTTTTAAGTTCTGTCTGGTGTTTGAGATCCTGGAATGTTGGAAATGGTTTTCATGTTTTGGTTTAGATCGGGTTGCCGGTGGTGTTGGTTAGGCCAGTTGGGAGTCAAGAATTTTGGCATGTTGTGGACTCTATTACATTTTGGTTGGCAGTTATTTTTGTGTGTGTGTTTCGGTGAGCTTGCCCCGTTTTGGTGTATGTGCACCAATGTTGTTGTGTGGTGGACGGAATAGTTTCCGTGACTGTTGCGGGATGTTGGTGTTCCTTGGTCGTCGTGGTTTTGGCCCAGACATGGTTTCCGGGGCACATGTATGTGGTTTGGTTGAGTGTCAGTTAAGTAATGTTTTGCAGCAGATGTTGATGTTACTGCAGTTGCGTTCTGTTTGCGTCTGGTGCAGCGTGTTTGTGTATGGTGGAAGTTTCCTTCCGTTGGTGTTGCTCAGGATGCATGTATTCAGGATGCAGTCTTCATGGTGGATTTGGTGCACAGAGAGAGGTGTGTGATATTCTGCCTGTCTGAATACATTGTGCATTGTGATGTATGTACGGAGGGAGGTGTGTGGTAGTCTGCTTGTCAGGGTGTATGGTGCATGGATGGGATTCATGCATGGAATCTCAGTATGGAATGTGAGTGTTCTCAGGAATGACAGTTGGTGGATAGCTGGCGGGGTGCTGGAGGTCCAGTGGTGTGTGTCCTTGTAACGTACTAGGAATTACATAAGAGCTGTACTAAGGACTGGAATAAAGCTCTTACCTTAAACCTGGCTCTTGGCTGGTGCTTACAGAAGGAGGAACCCACTACCACAGTCGACATAATAAGGTTAATTGCAAAATAAGGTCAAAAAACTTCAGTAGGACCAGTACTAAACTACTGAGAGTCAGGTCTTGAGAGAGGACTCTTATCAAGCAGTCTTCCAAGAATGGACAGCAAATTAATGTTCCACAGCCGGAGGAATGCTGCTTGTGGTGGTACCTAAAGTGTATGGTGAGTATGTAATGCAGGATTTGGAAGAAGTGTGTCTGCTTCCAAAGGACCTGGTGGATCAATGCCCTGAGGAGGAGGCTTGATATATTCACTGTGAAATCTCAGCACAGATAAAAGGGACCCAAAGGTGAAAGCGCGGAAGGTGAGGTCAATTAGACTCGATGGTGCAATGCTCGTACAGTATGCCATGACAAGACAGGGAATTGGACTCTACCCGACGGTGCCCCGGTCTCCCAGAGGATGTAGGTCAGTACCCCAAAGAGGTTCTTCCTTAGGACATGTCATTATCATCACCCCAGCCAAACAGACTTGATGCTCTTGGAGCAAGCTGTTTTGCTTGGCCGTGGGAGAGATTTTAGAAGATAGATGTGTAAATAGTCACTAAACCAGAAATATTCACTGTGCTGGGGGTTGCTTGCAGCCTCTGCATATGGGTTAACAGCGTAACCGGTATGCAGAAGAGAGCGTAGCACTAGACAGTGTGCTTTGCTACCACACAGAGTGCTTCGAGGGACAGCTGCCACAAACAGCCTGTGGGAAAAAGCATGTGGTTTCTGCCCAGACCTTTGCCGCACAGGTTATACAAGCTGTGGGAAAAGAGTAAAAATTTGAAATATAGATGAAGTAAGTACAATGGGGTGAACAGGAGTCACGCAGTAAAGGGTGTGCCTGGAAGCAAAGAGGCAGGTTGTACAGATCCGCACAAAACAGTGAAAAGGTAAGGATTCATGTCCTCAAAGTTGGGAGGGGAGGTAGCTGCGAACCACGTCAACATGCATGTAGGTTGGCGGCTAATCACAGGTTTGGTTAAAAGCTTAGAGACGCAATATCTGGTCCGTAATTAGGTTGTTGGATATTCATTTGGGTCACAGGAGTAAATTGTCTCAATACGTGTAGAACACAATGACAGACAGAATTTCAAGAAGATCAGCCAATAAAAGGAAACTTAATTTTAGCATAGTTACCTCTTCATACAGCTGGAAGGAGTACTTTAGCCTCTTGCCTTCGAGATGAAGTTATCTATACAAGACGTGTTTCTGCCTCACACCATAAATCATTCCTCATTCATGTTTTTGTATTTTATTTAAATATTTGTTACAAATTTTTTTTTAAAGTTTTATTTTATTCAACAAACAAATAAACACCAACAGTCCTTGTTGCGACAATGTGTTCTTCTTATTATGCTTACGCATGGACATTACATATTATCATCGCTCCTGGTTCAGTACAGTAACATTCCCCCAACACAATATGTATAATGCGCCTGCCACTGTCAACTATGATGGCATGCCTCTCCTTGCTTCCAGTTGGCTAGAGTTGTGTGTCTCTTCTAAATCCCATTCAGGTGTTACCGGCATCCATAGTATCAAACATCCTATGCGTTAACGCACTCCTGGCTTCTATTCCCTCACCCCCTCATGCATTCCCTTTTGCAGTGCTCTATGCCACACTTCAGTCTCTGCCAATGACCAACGTTGTAGATCTGCCCACCAGGCCTCTATCCTCTGACTCTTGGTTGATTTCCAGGCCATCAATATCCTACGCTATGCCAGGATACAAATCAAGTCTTTCATTTTTGAGAGGTGAGCGGTCTCTTTCCCCCCTCTCGATAACAGTCCCAGCAGGCAGATCTCCGGGGGCCATGCTTGTATCTGGACCCCCTCCCCTTCTACTTTTCCTGCAACGCTCTGCCAAAATCAAGCTATCACCAGACATGTCCAAAACATGTGCATCATATCCACGCTCTCCAGGGTGCATCTCGGACAGGCCTGATCGCTGTTCTGGTACATTCTTTACATCCTATGTGGGGATAGGTACACCGTATGTGTCAAATATATTTGGCTGAGTCTAAATCCGGCATTCCCAGAGACTCTCTTAGTATACAGCATACTCTCTGCCATTCTTTGTCTGTCATAGCCCTCTCCAAATCAGGTTCCAACTTCCTCCAAACAGCCAGTTGCCCTGAGTGCAACTCATTTAGTAATAGGTCGTATATTCTAGAAACCACATGACCCCCCCCTCCGATACATCGTACATTGTGTCTAGTGTAGAGTTGGGCTCCTTCTCTTCCCTTACACCCGGCCATCTTCTGACTACCTAACCAACCATGCCCAGGTGCATCAAGAATTGTCTCATATGTATCCCGTATTCACTATTAAGTGTTGGAAATTCCAAAATCCTATTGTCTGCCAAGAGGTCACCCACCATAGCAATCCCCTTGCTCTCCCAGGGGTTCCTGATCTGTGTGTGTTGTATAGTTCCTGTATGTTTATGTGGGAAGCCTGTGATGGCACGTGGAATGTTGTGATGTGAAGGGGAGAATGTTTGGTTGAGGGTTCCACGCTCAGGCAGTTAGAGCTACCCTGCCCGGGTGCTGGGCGCCAGTGTTTTTATGTCCCATGTACTTAAGATGTAACTGTAACTAAGAAGCTGTCATTAAACCTAAAGTAACCACAGAGAAGCCTGGAGGTCACTTTATTACACTGTCACTGTGCCTTGTGGTGACCCTATGATCCCCAGTAAGAGAATGTGCTTGGAATATGGGTCCGGTTCCCCAGGAGTCTCCAGGCTCTTTTCCACAGGTCCCTGCCATGTTTCATTAGCCCAGAGGATCTTGGTAGCCTCATGTCATCCACCAATGGCACCTCTTTCAACAAGAAGTATCGTTTGAGCATTGGCTGCAGCAGCTGGGTGACTAGTGTGATGTCATCCCAAGCCAGTTTGCCACAAACTGCAACTGCCCATCCAGGTAGTACAATTCGAAGTTGGGTACTCTTATCCCCCCACTGCCATAATCCCTCTATAATGTCCAAAGGGAGATTCTGTTCCTCCCTGCTCACCACAGGAATTCCCTAGTCAACCCATCTAGTCGCCTGAAGAAATCTCTCGGTATATTTTAAGCTATATTATATAAAATGGCATATGAGATGCGGGAACACCACAGTTTTTAGCAGTGCTGCCCTGCCCGGTACCCCAAGAGGCAGTCTCTTCCAGAATCTCAGAGTTGTCTACACCCTCCAATGCTTTCTGCATGTTATCTATATGAGTAGATGTGGGGTCATGCCATACGTTCACACCCAGGTAGCTAAAGGTCTTCTCCATCCACCGTAGTCCCAGATTTGGTAGTTGTTCCTTAGTCAGTCCCCTCAGTCCCCCCAATGGAAACAGGCTAGACTTTTTCCTATTCACTTTAATGCCTGAAAGCCTAGCAAACTGCTCCACAATGTCTAATAAATGTGGCAAGTTATCCTCTGGGTGATTGACATATAGTAGCATTTCGTCCGCATAAACGGACACTAGATGTGCTACCCCATCTATCTCTATAACTGCTTCTGCATAGTCTGTTGTAAGGAAGGCCGCCAGGGGTGCCAGTGCCAGGATGAACAGCATCAGTGACAGCAGGCAACCCTGTTTTGTGCCCTTCTGAACTTTGCATGCCTCCGAAATCTTTTTCCCTGTTTTTACTCTTGCCCTAGGTGCCGTGAACAACAATCTCGGCCATCTCACAAAGGTATTACCAATCACGAACTGCTCCAGTGCCCTCAGGAGCCAGTCCCACCGGACCAAAACAAAGGCTTTAACTGTGTCTAGGGTGTCCACTGCACAGTCTTCCTCTAGGTGGTTTGTACTGTCTATCACATGATGTCATCTCCAAAGGTTCCAGGCGGTACAGTGCCCCGGGACGTACACTGTTTGGTCTTTGTGAATCAGACTTCCTATCTCTTTAATGTGTCTGTTCGCCAGTACCGCTGTCAATATTTTACTTACTGTCTTGGTTCATCATAGAGAGTGGCCCGTACGAACCACAGTCTTCTGGGGGTTTACCTGCTTTAAGTATGGGAACAATAGTGGAGTCCCTCAGACTGCTGGGCAGTATTCCTGCCTCATATGCATCTGTGAAAACCTCAAGGAGCCTGGGCGCCAGTACTTCTGTGTATGCTTTATAAAATTCCCCAGGGGGGCCGTCTGGCCCCGGTGTTTTAGCGGTCGAGAGGTCAGCTACCATTGCACTTATTTCGTCCAGCGTCAGGGGCACGTCCAGTGTGGCCGCCTGCTCGATCTCCAGTCATGGTAAGTCTATTTGGCCTAAGGCTTCATTCATATCTGTGTCGTTTTCTATAGCATCCCTTGTGTACAGGGATTCATAGAATCTCGAGAATGTATTATTGATCCCCACTTGTTTCCTGACCACTGTCTCATCTTCGCCTACGATACTGTGGATCATATCTCTAGGATCCTCGCGTTTACATAACCACGCTAGCAGTCTCCCCGGTTTGTCCCTTTCCTCATGTAATTTCTGGGTATATTTCATGTAGTCTAGGCTCCCGAGCATTTCCCATTCCACAATACATTTATGGCGCAGATCCAGCAGTCTTGCCTCACCTCCATACCCTCCAGCGATTGTGTTTTCCTCTCGTTCTATATCTGTTTCCATCCTATGCAGGGTTCTCTGTATATCCACCCTCAGGCCACCCATTTTCCCTATCGCTGCTCCTCTTATGACGACCTTGAAGGCTTCCCATAGTGTCTACGTTTGCTCCACAATAACCGTATTGGTGTCAAAATACTCTTCTATTTTGTCACCCAGATGATGCTTAAAATCGTCATCCAGCAAGTACTTGGCTCTTAATCTCCAGTTCGTTATTGGCACTCTCAGGGTGGCAGCCTGTCAGCTTGCAATTAATGGAGCGTGATCGGAAAGCACCGTGGCCTTGTATTCTATGTCTCCGAACTCTCCCAAATTTGCCACCCCTGTAAATAGTCTATTTGGGTGCGTGTGCCGCGGGGCACCAAAAAATGGCAGTATCCCTGTTCCTCTCTGTGCTTCTCTCTCCAGACGTTTGCTAGTGGCAAATCGCTCAAGAGGGCCCTTAATATTTTAGCTGGTAGCGCAGTTTTCCTATGCTTTTCATCTGACCTATCCAGCCTGGGGTTAAGGGTGCAATTAAAGTCGCCTGCCCACACATATGCTGCCCTCCTGTATACAGCCAACATGGGATAGGGTGACCTGAAGAACGCAGTTGCATTGTGGTTCGGGCATACGTGTTTATCAGGCATATTTCCCTGTTTTGTAGCAAGCCGTGTATCAGAACCATCCTACCTTCATCATCTTTCTTGAATTCCAGTAGCTGGAAGGGGACTGAGGGGGATATCCACGCCAAGACCCTCCCTTGCATATGCTGAGAATGGTGAGACATACAACTTCCCTCCCCATTTCCTGGCTACCATTGTCTGTTTGTCTGCTTTGAGGTGCGTTTCTTGCAATACTGCTACTTGTATTCCCCTCCTTCTCTGATACGCAGACACCCGTAATCTCGTAATATAACTGTTTATTTCTCTGACATTCCAGGTAACTACTCTCAGGCCATTAGTTCCCATCTTGTGTGACCTTCCAGAGTTGTGTTATTCCCATCAACCTGTCATCCTGTTTCATCCATTCCCCTCCCTGCTGCCCGTCCATCCGATATTAAGGATCCATCCGCCTACTGTCTGTAGCTCACACATGGTGGGACATCTATGTTTACTCCCCCAGTTCGGTGATCAGAAATGTACTCGCTACCCCTGTGCCCAACCCCACCTTTTACATCACACATGTCACAGTTAAATCCACTTATTATAGGAACAGGAGTCATGTCAGCAGGATGAAAAAAACAAATTATAAGGGAAGCCAGCAAGAGATCAGGAAAAAGGGGGCCCACAAATTCGAGATCACAGATCAAACCAAACAAAAAATCATGTTAGAAATATGATTATTTTATTTAAATTCCATTGTTTTTTAAAACATACATATTACATCTTATTTAAAGCTCATATCTAATATAAGCATATTGTTTGTAAAAAATAAAGTGCATAGTCAAACAAAGTGCTTGTGTAGACACAAGACTGTCAATTCAGTCAGTACTAACACAGTGCTACCGAGCTGTCTGGACACCAAACTGGATGAAGGGGATCACCCGAATGGTGGTCAGAGGCTACGGATGCATTTACCAATTTAAGAAAAACCACAAATACATGAACAATACAATGATAATTTCCTATAAAACTAAAACGGGTGCCGTACGTCAACTACTAAGCTGTCATAACCCAGTATATAAAACTAGGTCTGGCATGGATGAAAAAAAGTAGTTTCGATGGTGCAGTGCATCTAAGCTGTTTCAAGGTTGATGCCCATCTTCTTCAGGACGGTGCACTCCCGTTATGATAAAAGCCACTTGAAATTGTTATATATATAATATACATAGGACAATAATAGACCTGGCTATAAAGGTTATACCAGCTGAATCCATAGTCTCGCCTACAACGTTATAAAAAGAGGAGACAAAAAACAAAAGGACACAGTCAAGCAAACCCATAAATGATTACATTGTCGACTAAAAACCAAATGAACAAACAAGAATGATCTGTAAATAACTAACAGGAGGCCCCCCTCCCTGTGATGATGTCCGGAAAGAGCCATTTCTAAGCAGTGTAACACCCTTATTGCATCCGATTGAGGATTTGGGAAGAAGGTTGGTAAAATAATCTCCTCGTTTAAATGAAAGGTTGGGAATACCTTTGGTAAACATTTTGGATGGGTTCAGAGAACTACCTTGTCCTTATGAATAAATGTGCAGGGCTCTGAAGCCACTAGAGCTGGAATTTCATCCTGCGTGCTTATGTTAGCCCCACTAATAAAGCTGGCTTTAGTGTGACCCCATTTTATATCCGTTGAAGCCATAGGCTCAAATGGTTCATGAACTAGTGCTGCTAGAACAATATTAAGGTCCCACACTGGATGTGGCCCCTTGATGTGGGGGTATACCCTGGATAACACCTGAAAGTGCCTTTTGACAACTGTATTAGATGATGAGAAGGACATAGGCTCTGAATTTCTCTAGGCTCCTATGGTCGCTAAATATGTGCGCCACATGCCCACTTGCACCCCAAGTTGTGCAATTGTGCTAAGTGTGCTGAAAAAGATAGAACCTGATCTGGATCTACATCATTGTACCTTGTCAAGAAGCAAAAATGTGACCATTTACTCTTATATTGGCTCCTGGTTGAGTGCTTTCTTGCCCTTTGGATGATCTTCAAATTATTTTCAGATAGCCCCAGATGCTCGATTGTTAATTGTTCAGTAACTAGGCCACTAGGACCAGTGCGCCTGGAGCTGGGTGAACTACTGCCCTTCCCTGCTGAGTGAGGAGGTGAGGTCTTGTTGTGCGCAGAGGAACTGGACCCTGACTGGCCATGTGAAGCAGATCGGAGTACCATACCCTGGTTGGCCGCTAGCGAACCATCAGGATCATGGTGCATCCTGCTAATTTCCTGGGTTTTCGCAACATTTTCTGAATCAGAGGGGTTGGAGGAAACACATAGCACCCGAGGTTGTTCCATGATCCCTTAGAGATTGACTGCCAGTGCCCATCCACGAGGCAAATCTTTGGAATTTCGAGTTTTCCTTTGTGGCAATGAGGTCCACCTTCAGGTGAACCCAGGCTTCTAATAGCAGGAACAGAGCTTCCGGACATAGTTCCCATTTGTAATTCCCCATGCCCAGCCTGCTCAGCCTGTCTGCCTTGCAACTGTTCTCTCCCAGAAGGTGTATGGCTGACAGGGAATACTGTGGGTGAGGGAGCCTAGTCCCAGATTTGTATAGCCAGTCTGCATGGAGGAGTGAGACTTTGTCCCACCCTGTGTGTTTAGATAGAACATAGACGTGCAACTGTCTCTCCTGATGAGGACTGCCTTGCACTTGATGAGTGAAAGGAAGGCCTGGAGGGCTAGCTATGTAACACTGAGTTCCAGGAAATGTATGTGCTGCTTCCTATCCTGGGTGGACCATAGTCTGTGGAAGAAATAGCTGTTTATAATTGCCCCCCAAACCACTAATGACGAGTCTGTCGTGATTATAATGGAGGCTTCTGACTGAAAAAAGAGAGCATCCCTCATTAAATATGCTTCCATGCTCTACCAGTGCAGCTCTGGTGTCCACTCCTGATGTATGGAGGCTCTGTCTGATTGGGATCCCGATTCCTGATTCCAAGACCTTGCTAGATGTAATTGAAACGTCCTCATCCTGAGTCTGGAGTGAGGCATTGCTAGGATACATGCCACTATGATCCCCATTAAATGCTGGAACCACCAAGCTGACGACTCCTACCTGCTGAAGAAATGGGAAATTGCTGCTTGAATGTTCCGGTTTCAGCGACTGGCCCTACCTGCGACTCGTTGGTAGAGATAGGGCTGGTCCTCTCTAAAAGTCAGGACTGCCTGAATGGAAACCGAGCAGCTGGGCAAAAAGAGAGCCCTGACCCAAGGAAAAATTCATGTTTAAGGGGAGAAAAACCTTGAGCCAGAAGATATTGCTTTGTGCAGTCCTGAAGAGAGGGCGGAAGATATTTAGGATGCCTGTAAAGGTCAGGCTGTGCACTGAGGAGTCAGAGATACAGCAGTTAGGAAAAAGGACTGGATCACAGAGTAGCAATAGAAACAACAGAGCTTCTGGGAAGTTGAGAAAAGCCAAAGGACTTAGAAGCAAGAAAGGCAGGAGGCGAGAGGAATACGAAAAGGCAGCAGACCACAGAAAAGGATAGAAGGTAAACTGGAACAGCAAAAGGCAACAAGAATGTTGTGATGCACAGGCTAACATCTTCAGTCTACTTTTGTTTTTGTGAGCAGTGAGCTCCTTCTCTTGCACATAATTGTTGTCCTGTGCAAAACGCAGAGGCCATATTGTGGTTGGCGGAAACCTGACCCAAGGACACCCAGTGTGGTTGGCACAAGCCTCCTCCAGCAATCCCACGCAGACCAAGGTCGGGTACGAAACCTGAACCCGGACTCTCTCCTGAGTCAGGGAAATTTTCTGTCTCCCCGTGTCCCATCTGATTCCCACGAAAATTAGAGTCTGGGAAGGGGTGAGGCTTGACTTGTTTAGGTTGATTAAAAACCCCAAATTGAAGAGGATGTCTCTGAGACACTGCATCGTTTCTTGTGCTTGCAATGGGGAGCTGGCCCTGACCACCCACTCATCTGAGTAGGGATAGATGTGGTGACCATTGGCTCTGATAAGTGATGCCACGAAGTTCATTATCCTCGTGAACACACAAGGAGCTGAGTTCAGGCCAAATGGTAGGACTTTGCATTGAATATTGAGCCACATTACCGTTAATCTTAAACATTGTCTGTGAAGTTGCTATACAGGGATTTGTAAGTACACGTCCTTCAGGTCCAGGGAGCACATCTGGTCTTCCTCGCAGAGAGTCCCCGCAATATGCACCAGCTTCACCATCTTGAACCTTTCCAATGGAAGAAAAAAGTTGAGGTACGATAGGACCAGCACTACTCGCAGGCCAGCCTGGTTCTTCTTCTGTATGGCAAAGATCCTGGGGTAAAACCCTGAGCCCCTTTGTGAGGAGGTACCTGCTCTACAGCATTGTTCTTCACTAGAGGAGCGATCTCTGCTGATATTGCCGGTGGACCTATCTGGAGGAGAGGAGGTGAAGAGGGAGGGGGTGTATGAATTGGGAGCCGAAAAACCCTTGGAATCCACAGATAGAGTCCACGGGTCTGCGAAAGGTTGACACCACTGATGACTGTGGAGGGACAGTCTGCACCCCACAAGGGAGCTCTGGACCTGGACGCTGCCCTCATTGTTTCTTAGCCTCAGAGGCTGCTGTTGAGGAGGGGGCAGAAGGAACCCTTTCAGGGTTGTGCGCTGTTGCTTGCATCTGTGGAGGCTTGAGGCTCGGTTGCCTAGCCCTCCTGCCCTGGAGGCCTTGGAAGCCTCCAAAGGATTTGGGTCTTTGGGCTGTCCTGCTCTGTGCCTGTCCAAAGCTCTTGTGTGCCGGTTTTGGTAAACTTGCTAATAATATGACTGTTTGAGAGTTTGCCTTCTTCTTGGTAAGATCCTTGTCTGTAGACGAGTGGAACAAATCCACACCCTCAAAAGTTAGGTCTAAAATTACGCTTGTGCTTGTTTGAACTAAATTTTGTAGCGTGCATCTACGTGGAGTGGCGCATGTCGGTTGCTATACAGATGCCTCTACCTGCGGTGTCAATGTGAGTCACTGACAACTCCAAATGGTCCTATGCTATCAATTTAGCTTCTTAAAGACCCGCTTTGAAGGCTGCTCGTCTATGGACTGTGAGGTATGGTAAAAAATCTGAAATCTCCCTCCATAACTTCATGGTTAGCGGCAGCTAAAAATGTGTCCGTATTTGCTTGACGTAAATGTAACCCAGCGTTCAGGTAAACCTGTTTCCCAAATGCTTCCAGGATTTTGTCGTCTCTTGAGAAGAGTGCTGTCGAAGAGGACCCCAATGATGCTGGTGCTGACTGCGGTTTAGCTTACACGGAGGCCCCTGCTATCACCGAAGAGTGAGGCTGCGGGTGGGAAGATAACAAAAGAGCGTCACCTTCTGCTTGCCTATATTTGGCACCCAATCTCTTATTAATGGGATGGATGCTTGGAATGAGGCTTGAGCCAAACATTTTTGCCAGAGTAGCTACATCCTTTTGTAGAGGAATACCAGACTTATATGCACTTAAGTTAAAAATCTCTGCTAGAACTCCTGATTTAGGTTGTTCCTGCTGCGGTGGAGGAACCCCAAAGAACTATGCAAGTCACTTCATTCTGTCATGGAATGCTTTAGCTGAAGTTGATACTTCCATGTCTTCTTCCTCATCTATGTGCCGTTTGTCTAACCCTGAAGGTTGCTGATAAACCCCCAGTGAATGGGGAGATGCTATGGGAGGTTTAACAGTATGGTCTGTAAGCCCCAGTGCTGGTGGTACTGCAGGAAGGATGGTGGAAGCAGGGGCCGATGGTATTGTAGGCTGTACCAGTAATGGAGCCCCTTCAATTGGAGCTATAGATACTTGTTGCGCCGAGGTAGTGTTCACCACCTGTGATGCAGGAGCTGGAGGTGCAGCTGGATGCGCTGGCTGCAGGGGTAGCATAGGCATTTGTGGTAGCACCTCCTTAATTAGATTCTTTAAAATCCTTGTGATTTGATGGGATCTGTGATGAATCCCAAGGTATTGTCAATGCTGCCATGGTGGAAGCCCCTTCCCATGAGGCCAGGGAGGTGAGGCCACTACCTGATAGTCCCCCTGGGGGTGGTACTCCGTGGTCATCTCATGGGAGGGAAACCCTCTATGGAACCAGTGACTATGGCCTTGGGAGAACGCAGTATTCACCACCTTCACCTCTGTCCACTTTATCCTTTCACCGCCTCCAGTTCCCTGTGGTTCCCCACACCTCTATGTGACTCTGTTGAGTGGAGGATTCCATTCACACATATCATACTGGGACGAAGAAGAAGGAGGCTTACCCATGTGAAGTGCATACCATCACTACTGAAACGAAGACAATCAGTCAAGGATGCAAAAGCCCACTGTGGAACCAACATAGGCGGTACAGTCTGCAAAAATCCAGTCCGGTCATAAAACGCGAAGAAGGACAGACTAGATTGTCAATCCAGCCCTGGAGGAGCGAGGAACCAGAGGACAAACGCTGGTTCCATGGCGAGTGACCCGAGAAGAAGAGAACAAGATGCGGTCAAGGAGAGACAAGTATCTCCAGTGACTCCATGGAACGGAATCCTGTCCGGTGATGAGGAAAGAGGAAACCTGACTGGAGAAAGCAAAGAAAAGAAGCGCAGCAGAGTACGCGAGAGAGAGCTTACAGCTACGAGCCGCCGAGGGCAGGAAGCTGACCACTGAAAGTGTGCAGAAGCTCCACTCCACTCACAGCACAGACCGGAGACAGTGCCAACTTTTCCCAAAGGTAGGGAAAGGGTTGGGCAGGCTGGTGGGTTACAGAGGGCACCATGTAAAGATAAAAGACACATAACGATATCCCGAGAGGCAGAATGGGATGAACATCGAACTGTAAAAGCTGGAAGGAACGTTACAAAATATCCTAAGTGGAATAGTACCTGGCAGGAGAGTACACCAGGTCTGTTCAGTTGGACATTGAATTAAGAAAGGGCAGAGAACCCACAAACACAGCACAGCATGGTCTGGGACCCATATGAGTTCAGGCGACCTCCACAAAAGCCAAACACAGACGTTGAGGACTCGAAAGTATCCACAGTAAAGGGACTGATGCCCAGAGCAAGTCGGGGATAGCTTGAGAGAAGATAAAGGGGTCAGGTACCCACACAAGAAAGAATGAAGGCATAGAACCAGTCAGGGAAACCCTGAGACTACCCAGGGGGACCTGGGAAACAAATAAGCGAGAAAGTGGGCTGCAAGAAACTGAACAAAGGGATTGGGGCCCCACTACAAGAAAGAGACATTTTTGGAACTCCAAGATATAAAGTCAAGCCTGGCAGGATAGTCATCAGACTTGATGCTGCAATCTTTGAGCTGGAGAAAGAACAAAGGGAGGAGACTTAGCCCCTTGATAATTAGGAAATAGGTTTGTTGAGAAGAAGGTCTACAGTAACGTCTGGCAGGATAGTGTACCGGACTTAACAATAAGTCTTGTGAATTAAAGAGAAGAACAAGGGGAAAAGACTCCCCCTTTGATGCTTGGGAAGTGTGCTTAAAGAATCACTCATTGTATTTATTCCACAAGAATGAAAAAAATGTTAAGTCTGTATACAGAACGTGAGACCTCTCCCTCTGGATCAAGAAGACACCCAGTTTTCCTTAGTTCGTTTATTGTATGGGACGGAAATAGGTCCGGACACAGGATGGTGGACATTTTATTTTACACAACATCCTGACAGAGTCCTTAGTGTTTTATTAAGGCTGGGCAACCCTTCCTAGACATAGGGCAAGATAGGTATTTCCTTTTCTTTTCTTTAGATAATCAAAGTCTTTACCAACAAGCATGCCACTACTGTGTCAGACTCGTACTTCTGCACCCTTACAGATCTCATCAGTCCCATGAATAGGTCAACCTTTCTTCGCAGGCTGCCTGTGCAGAGGCTTCAGCTGCCGCTGTTGGCGTGTATGAGGCTGCTGGAGGCCTACCTGACCCCTGGCTCTGGCTGTGTGTATCCCGCCTATGTGTACTGTAGTGATGTGGAGGACCTTGGGTAAACTGTGCACCATATGGTCTGGGTGGAAGACTGTTCTACCCTGGGGGTGAAATCAAGCCTTTGTCTGGCGGCTGTCTATGCCATCTCCGACAGCAAGAAACCACATGAGAAGTGTGCTTCTTCAACATGTGGACTGGAAGAGGCTGCGCGGTTTGGTGCTATTCGGTCCCCGGATGCCATCTTGTTTGCTGAATTCTCCGCAGGAGTGCACAGGAATCTAGAGTTCAATGCAGAGCATAGTGTTATAGGCCCTTGGTGGCCCTCGGTACTGGCGGAGAGCTCGGGCATTTAGGCACCCCCTCGGGCCCAGGCCCAGTAGTAGAGCAGTGATGCCCCACGGGAGTTACCCCTGTACTAGGGCAGTGAATCTCCTAAATCCTGGTTCCAGTAGGGCACAGAGGCCCCTCAGCCTGAGGGCCGGTAGCTCTAGGAGCCTTGGAACACAGACCGGTAGAAGGATCTAGAAAACCCCACCCGCTCAGTGAATTTCCCCTACAGGGTGCTTTAGAAAATAAAGTACTTCCCTTCTAGGGTTTCGGTTTCTGACTAACTAAGTTCTTCAGGTGATCCATAGGTGATCTGGAAAAGATCTCCCACCAACTGGCTAACCAATTCTTCAAGGAGCGTGGAGTCAAGGTGTTGTATGCAACACCACTGTTCCACCGGTGGTCAGAGACCAGCACTGCAAACAGAGCACCTAAGGATCTGAGGCTGGAAAGGAATCGTCACAGGAAGAACTCCTGCTGAATCCTGCTGTACCCGACATGCGCTGGGGTAAGAGAGGCACCAAAGCTGATGTAATAGAATAAAATGGAAAAAAAGCGAAAGGGAAAGAGAAGGCGCTATGGAACTTCAAAAACAAAAATAACCACGAGCGCCAGTGAGAAATGTCTGCTCCCGTCGGTTTGGAAAAGAGGACTGAGAGCAGGTGCCGGACAGCGGGGCAAGCTGGGTGTGGTCATGCCCACAGTTACGCCGCTGTGTGCCTTAAAATTTAAGGGGTAATGCGCTTTTTTGTGAGAAGAAAGGTCCCGGTCCTATCCATGTACATGGACGCCCATACAGAAATGGAACGTGTCGTAGGAGTATGGGGTTTTGGTCCAAGATACCTAAAACAAAGAAATTCAAAAGTATTACCCTACTAGACGCTTAGGCTACGCAAGCTCTAGGACACTGTGCAGCGGTTCCTTCAGAAAAAAAGAAATTTAACGGCAGAATATTGGAGTTGCAGCGGTTCCTTCAGAAAAAAAGAAATTTAACGGCAGAATATTGGAGTTGCCATGTGCACTGACTTATTGATCACCCTCAGAGCTGAAAATCATGTGTTTTTCAGTAAAATACACTAAGACATTCTTGTTAAATTAGACTTTTGACTCCTGCCTGTATGTTCTCTGTTGTATTACTGCTAATTTCTTGATTGTTCTGAGCACTTTCCTGCCCCCCTTAGACTGTCCAAGGGCTGAGAATGATCAGACAAACGTTTACCTTCTTCTCTCCCTCTCTTTCCTCCCTCTTCCCAAATCATTAGGTGAAAGTCCCTGGAAGTAAAAGATACCATGGGAACAGGTGAAAATTAAAAATGCTATAATGATTTCCTGAAAGTTGTTACAAACATAGGGGAAAGTGAATCACTTTCCGGGGAAATTGTTCTAAAAAAATGTAAAATATGTTCCTGTCTTTGCATGTATGTGTTAAAAATTCTGTTACACTTTTTTGTGAACGAGGCAGAATTTGAGGTGTGTTCCAGATGCAACCTCCTTTGTGTTTCGGCCCCATGAGTGTTCTCTTTCACTCGAGGAGGTCTGCCCTCCTGGAGAGTTGAAAAAACATTAAAGATAAAATAATGTTTAAAACAAATTAGCATTCTCATAATTATGCAGGGAAAAGCAACTCTAAAACAACTTCAGCGCATTCAGACTGCGACGCGCACAGGCCGTCTGGGCACACAAAGAAAGGGTGGCTCTGTTGACAGGTCTTTGTTTCCCCGGATAGCTGCGGTGTGTTGTGTGACTGAAAGGAGGTAAACACTCCTCCGGCGCCCCGCGCAGCTCGAGAATTATGCCGAGAGCAAAGGGGATGCGACTCATCTTCAGAGACTCGGCGAGCTAATGTTCCTCGCAGGTTGGAAGGGAAAAGAATGAGCTTTCAGCACGCTGCAAGCCTCCAGACAATTGCGGGCAGGCTTATTAAAGACATCGCCGGTGCCCTGCCTTGCTCCCGTATCTTCTGGGTACGAAAAGGAGATAAACAGATATTCAGCACCTTGTACCGCTTGAGCGCCGAGAGGATATAAAAGGCGACAGTAATTCATCAGCATTTGGGAACGCTCCCAATCTTGTGTGTTTGCAGAAAACTTTCAGCACCCTGGAGACATCCAGGCAACTGGGCCAGAGACATGTCAACTGCGCAACTAAACGGCGCGCATGCGCAGATGTCGCCAGTGCATTCCTCTGACCCAGACGAAATTCCACGAATAAGATATTGCATTTTCCTTTGTTTCCATATTAAAGATATATGGCCGAGCAGTAGGACGTCCATTTTAAGAACACTTCCCAGAACGGTTGGTGCAAGCAACCCCCAACTCAAGTGAGTTGTGATTGCACACCTCAGAAGGTTGGAAGTGCCAAGTTTACCCTCTGGGGTTTTGAAGAGCTGACAGGCGCAGGATGAACCGTCTCTGCAACAGGCGCATGCGCAGACTGAAGTACCCTGCCAAGGGGTGGAGTGACCTACATGGAACTCAGGAGATTTGGAAGTGGGCCTCGAAACCATGGGTACACTGATTTTCTGTTCCTCGTACCTTCCCTCCCAGTCACCCCATCCACTTCCTATTATCTTTCCTCCTTTGAAGCAAAGATTTAGTTATAAAGCTTCCAGTATGGTATTCCTTACAAATGCTTTATGTCCGTTTTTTTGTTTTGTTCTAATACTTCTTTATCCTGATATAACAACAAATGAGCTCTAACTTTTATTAGAATCCTTCCAAATGTTCCTGGGTGGAGAATTCCCAACCCCTATGTAGAGGGGTGTGGCTCGCTCACTACATCCGTTTGTATGGTGTAATTTGGGGACTCATTTGGTTCCCAGTCCACCCATGCCGTACCACTGCTTACAGAAAGTTAGAAATGCATCGCACTATCTTTGATACCGATTCCTTCACATCTCAGAAAAAAAGACCGTTATGATAAGACAGCAAAGGTGCCCCTGACCAAAGGGGAATATTTGAAAATGACAGATTTTGTGTTTTTGCTGAAATCTCAAACTCGCTGTAATCCGCAGGGTCAAAAAAGCAAGATCTTCAAGGAATTGTAGAGAAGAAAGTGGATAACATTTTATGTTGAAAGAACACACTTTGGATGCATGTATTCCTTTTAAAAACAATGACAGGGTTCGAAATTGAGGGGAGCTGGGAGCTATATAGCTCCTCCTTATGGCCAAGAAAAGCCTGGTTGGTTCAAGAGATCATAAATAATGGACAAAATGATAAGTTTGCATCTTATGTGGAAGTTAGATGTACAGAACGCTATGTATTAAGTCCTCGTCCCCCAGTGGTAGCTTCTGCTCAGTGGTTAATGACAGATAGCCAGGTGCTTCTTTTAGCTCCCCCTCATCCAATCTGAATTTCAAACCCTGCAATGACTTTCTCTTTGTCAAAGTGTGCTAACCTCAGTACCTTGTGTGTTTGAAGACACGCATCAGAAGGGATATTTCACTAGCTGGAGTGTCTGTTAGGCACAGCAAGTCTGGATAGAAAGCACAAGAGAATACCCTGCAGAGGCAGGAGATGAGGTCTCCGTTTGAACAGCTGATCATCTGTGTGTTCAGTTGTTCGCTTGGCATAGAGGGGTGCATGCTTTGTGTTGGTCTGCACACGCTAAATGCGGCAGGAGCAGCTGTGCGCCGGCGCCTTCCCGGCTCTTCTTGTTAGCTCTCTTCTGCCGCAGAGTGTACCCAGAGATTAGTTAAAATAAGGAAGCAGCAGTAAGAAAGCGTAGGCAACCTTTCACCATGCTGACATTTAAATATTATTTAACCTCTGTAAGAATAGCAGAGTAGTGGATATATGACAAAAGGGTTGTCAGTTCACATTTTTGCACACATAGAGGATGTGTGCATTATTTACATACTCAGGAAAGGGAATATTAAATACATATCCTTTAAATAATTCTCTTTATATATCTGTGCATTTGTAATTGAGCATATGCACAACCATTTTTAGCCAGAGACCCAGCAAAGTGGGGAAATAAAACATCCTCCCGAGACCTCAATGAATTGACATCGGCTGTATGAATCCATATATATGGTTCAATGTATCATTTTAATATTTGGGCGAACATTGTGAAAAATTAAATCAATGCCAATATCAGTGTATATCATGTACTAAGCGATTCAGTCATATAACCACTTTATCATAGACAAATTTGTCAAATATTAAGATCTGTGGTCAATCTTATGTTCCCAAAATACACATTGATTTTATGCAAAGCAGCTTGGAACTCTCACTGGTGTCGTGTATCTCCTTCCCCTTTCTCATAGAGGTATTTTGAAAGAGTGTAATAGGAGTGTACCAGACTGACTATCATGGAAAGATACATTATGAGAAAATAATGTATATGGTTATTTAACTTTTTATGTGCTTTGCCCAGTAAGACATGTATAACATTGGTATTATGCCTACAATATATATTGGAAGTGATCATTAAAAATAAACATAGTACAATTTAAAAAAAAATAGACAGTTTACAATGTTAGAACAATTCAATATTTTTTTTAAATAGATGCTTTTTTTTAAAGAAACCTGGCCCTCATGCCAAGATATCTTTTTTTTTATCTTGTTGCAGCTGTCAGCAATGGCTGGAGTGGTCCCAGCAAATGCACCTGACTACGCGACGACTCTCAACCACATTGAAAAAAGACAAAGATATAGCGTGAGACAGAGCGAGAAAGAAGGAGACAGAAAGCGAGTGCAGAGAGAGTGAGTAAGCGAGAACAAGATAGAGGAAGACAGAACATTATATTAGGGTGTGATACGTTTATTCATCTATCAATCAATAATTATATCTATGTATCCATCTACCATTCTATCTGTAAACACATACACACACACACACACACACCATTTTAAAAAAGAGTAAAGGTTACTTTGAAAAGTCTACAGCTGTTTGGAATGGCAACGTTAAGGCATACACACTTACTCCAAAGATGGCAAAATGTAAAATCCACCAACGTTGGGAATACATACTAACATAACTCTTATTTTGAAAAAGTTATTTCCTCATCCCTCAGCGCTGATGATTCGGCGCATTGGTGTTCACGCATGGAGGCTTGTGACCTGAAAGCTTTTCTCCCTACTGCTCAATCCTGTGAGGTGGCATTACTGTGACAAAAAGCGCAGTACAAGGCAGTTTATGGCCTCATGATGAAGGTCAAGGCAAAGTAACATAACTTTAGAGAAGGGTGCCAGTGTCTGCTCTCTCCCAACCTATTCTGTTTGGCTGCCAGTGTCTGCTCTCTCCCTACCTATTCTGTTTGGTTGCACATCCACCTCCGAGTTTCACATAGTCTGATGGAGACATCCAGCACAGGGAGCATAGGCTATACTTTCTTGCTATAGAAGGCTAGGCATTATTATTTTCTGATATCTTATTTCCAAGTTAGACACCATCACCACAGACAGAAATGAAACCTAGCCGGAATGTGACATGGAACAAAGCCATAAGAATACCTTTTTGACATCAAAATGCTAGGCTGTTTTAATTTTACTGTGCTGGTTTCACCGCTCCATTCACTTACCGTATATTTGTTACCAACATTCCCCTTTGTACACAGTCTATAATTGACCCCGTGCCACTCTTGGCTCAGGATTGGCAGCTTCAGAATTAGCATTCTGGAGTTTCCCTGTTATAAAACAAAATAGGGATGCACAGGCAAAATAACCAACCAAACTTCCAGGATTGCTCAAGGACACTGTTGAGCCTCTCATCCAGCCACCAATATGGCATTGTGCACTAACTTACAATTCAACACTGCCTTGGAAACACAACACAGTTTTCAGAACACATATCTACCTCCACCCTTTTGCAGAACCATGGTCCACCTAACAGGAGTGACATGCACTCATGCTATCACAAAAACATTCTTTCCCCCACTGCATTTTCCCTCCCTGTGTTTGTAGCATATACATCTTGCTTTCCCATCCTCTTATCATCCCCTACTAATTTTCTGTATTCTAGCATGCTATGTTTGGAAACCCTTAGCAGGGGCACATTATGCCACTCTACAGACAAACCTAGGTGCTCTGAAACTACTATGGTGGCCATATGCATATGATGCCTGCACTGTGTATGCTAACAGTGTTTACGTGTAATGTGTGTCTGTGTAGTACTGTGTGACTGCTTCCTTGGTTATGTGCATAACATGCATATTATTTGGGGCTAATGGTGACGGGTCCGGTACATATGCATAATAAATGTATATTGTATGTGTCTATTGTGTTTAAATGTGATGTGGGTATTTGTTTTCCGATAGTGTGTCTTAGAATTGGGGTAATTTCCAACATACTTAGTGGGCACATTGCAGGCTGTGTATGATGTCAGTAGGTATTGCCTTTGCAGACTGAGATAATGTGTGGTCTTAGCACATTGTATACGACTGTGCATAGTCACAAAGAAAAATGGAAGTGTGATTGTCTTGGGGTATGTACGTGTTGAGGTGTGTATAGGTGTGTGTAGAGCATGAACAGTGTGTGTACATACAAGTGTGTATGGATACTATCATTTTAAAGGGCCTATTTCTGTTAATACTACACTGTTTAACAGATTGGTTATTGGTAAACATGTAGAAAAATGTTGAAATGTATTAAGTTTCATTAAGCGTGAACATTGACGACAATATGTATTTCTTGGGAAAAAGGAAATTGGACCAAAAACCAACGGAGCTGGACTATGAACAACATATGGTTGAGCTGACCACTAAAGCTAGTCCAAGGGAACACCTCACACACGCTTCTAGTATAGGAATAATATCCAAGGTATGGGATTGTGTTAATGTGTAATCAAATCAGACAGCATTACATTCACTTGAAGTTTCATTTATGGCCAACTTTGGAAGCATTTGGAGCCTGTGACAGGATATCATATTATGAAAAAAACCATAGAATAGGTGGGAGTGATCGCATTGAGACAAACAAGCATATATTACTGCATTGCTCTGCACTGGAAAACTTGCGTGGCAGATATTTAGGGATCCCTGGAGCTCTCTATCATGACCAAGCACGACCTTATTGGAGAGTGTTAATGTTAGGTGACAATGGGAGTTCATTTCTGGCTGTTATTGAATTGTAGAATATGGTAGAGAAGGTATTTGCTGATACTATGAGACGATAAATGAATTGCCATGTGCTTTATTTTCCTATTTATAATTCACTACTTTTTTTGTGATACCATAATGAATGTTACACACTTTTATATTTAGGGATTGCATTAAAGGTTATGTTTTATCAAATATATATATTCAATTAAAAAAATAAAACACTTATGCTGTTTGTATTGTCCATGGGTCTTGTCTGTCCTTATTATGCTCCATCATTGCTGGATTTGCAATTACATTTAGCGTACATTGTGCAGTTATACATTAATTCTGCATGTGTTCAGTGTGTCATACTTGTGTGCATAACCAACTAATGTTCATGCATATTGTGTGCTGTGTGGCGAACCAGAAGAAGGAGGCAGACAAAATGAGGGTGCTTCATGGGTGTTTATTTTAATTGATAAAGGAAGGCCTCACTATCCCTATCACTACGCAGGTATTCCCTACCTACGAAACTAAAATAAATTGTGCTTGCCTGTCCTCTAAAGAAATCGACAATAGTCCTCTATCAAAACCTACTTTCTATCTAGCCCTACCACTATTGAAAACAACCTAAATAACCCAAAGCTTCAGCTACTGGTTGATGGGCCTAGTACGGTAAAGGTCCCTGGCTTTGATCTCCAAAAGCCTTTCTCAGTTCCGTGAAAGAAAAAGTGTTCATTAAACATATATCACAAAATGTCCTTTATCGGTACCAGGTGAAAATGTCTTCATCTGTTACCTCACAACAAAGTTCTATAATTCACCCCTTCACATTCCTCAATTCTTGATAATGGTTTAAACTTAAAGTCCTGTTTATTCAAGAGATTCTTCTTGTCCCCCTTTTCTGTCCAATTATACGGTTCTCTATAATTGTATCGCATATATGTGAACCCTCCTGGCCCTCCTGGTTCGTTCCCACTTTTAATTTCAATGTAGTTTTACAGCCCCGGTTGCTGCTTGATATTTAATGCTGTTCACTTCAGGTTTCTGGAGTTCCTGTCACCACACTTATATTTTACTTCTCTTCATTCCACTCTTCTTCCCCTCCCCCAAGCAACCCTGCTACCTGTGTCTGTGTTGGGTCTGCTCCCTGGGGTTGGTGTCTCCACTGGGCAATTCTCCCGTGTCTGCTTCTCTCTTCTGCTTGCGAGGGCTGCTCCGACAGCTCTTCCGTTAACTTCTGGTTCTCTTCTCCATGGGGGTACTGCTCGTAAGGACTCTCCGCTGCTACCCGCTCTGGTAGTCATCGTGTCTCGGCACAGACTCAAGTCTTCGTTCCTTGACAGGACTCAGCTGTCAGCATTCATTAGCGGGGTCCCAGTCCACCACAGCCGCAACATGGTCATGCCACCAATGGAGACAGGTTTTCTGCCTCCATTTCTGCAGTGACTTGTCCACCACCCGTATTGCCGGTTCTCTGGTATCGTTTGTTCTCTGCTCCCTGAGCTTGAGCTACCGCCAACTCTGCGGTACTGCATGACTCTGCCCCTCCTGGACGTCTTGTCATCAGAGGCTCGCCTCTGCGGTGGATTCTCTCTCTGGGTGCTTTGTCCTTTTATGTTTGCTATGTTGTTTCAGGCAAGGGGCTTCGCGTTCCTCCTTGTATTCGGAATATGCTTCAGCATTGTCCGAAGCCAACGGAAGGGTACCATGTCACTGCTTGTTATAGGCAGCATAGTTGTACTAGTAGGTTTCTCAATTCCCATATAAGCAGATACTGTCTTCATTAAAGGGAGTTCCTTATTGGAATCTGAGTCCTTGTCCCCTAGAGAATAGTCACTCCCAGTGAGGTCTCACTTGCCCAGACCCCTAGGGAAGGTTCTTGCTTAGCGGGCTCACCTCCCTAACCTCAAAGGGGGTGGCTCTCCCATGGGGAGATGGGATGAATACTTCAGATTCGTCACAGTTGTCTCTGTGTATGAATGTTAGCTGCATTTTGCATGTGTGGATTGAGCTCACCTGTGCTCTTACCTTATTGTATGTGTGTGTGCTTAGAGTGACATATGTATAGGAGGCTGTTTATGTGTTTCTGGGGTGTTTGGAATGTGTGTGTAAGTCGGGTGTCCCTAAGGGTGTGAATTCCTATTAATTCCGCCTGTATTGTCTGTATGTTGTTTGTGCCTATTGTACGCTTTAATACTCTGCAGTAATTATGGGTGCAAATATTAATTTCCTGCATGCTGTTTGTGACTACCCTGCATGTGTTATGCTTCTGTGCCTCAGCAATGTACTGTTAGTGCTTATTGCATGTTGTCCTCTTGAACTCATCATCCATGCCTATCAAATGTGTGGATCAAGTAACACCTGCCTGGAGCAGGTTAGATATGCGTACGTGTAGTGGGCGGGACACTTACATCGGCGTGTGTACATGAGGGGAGGCTATGTGTGTCTGTGTGGAGTGTTTGGAGTGTCTGCTGAGTGTGTTTATGTTTATGTGGAGTTTGTGTTTGGTGCCTAAAGTTGGTGTGTGGCCCCTCATGTTCAATGCAGATTGTGTGTGCATTTGTTCATTCAATGCATGCACTTTGTGCCTATATTGGACTGAAATACTATGTGCAGATGGTGGTAGCACGTGTTGTTGGAGATGTTGGTGTTTCTCTGAACCAACTCTGCTGGTCTGAATTGAAGATACTTTTCTTCATTTTGAAAAGTGAATATCTGCATTAAGTCCAAACCGATTTCTGTAATTTTTGTGGCATGCTCCAGTTTGAGTTAATAGCGGGGCATGCTCTGGAGGTGTCAAAGGAGAGTTTGGATTTCTTTTTTCCTATGCAACGTGTCCTGTAATTGTAACTACTGCAATGGTGTAACATATATTAATACAGACCTCAGTAGCATAGTCTATAAATGATTCGGCAATCTTCCGCTTTGGTGTTCGGCATGCTTATGGGAGGATTTTCTTGCTGAGATTGTGCTGCACATTTTGTTCAGGAAATGCCACTAATACTGAGGAACAGTGTGGAACAAGTAAATCCTTTGAGCCTTTGCTTTCATCTCATGCAACTGACACGTTGAATTGTCCAAATGTAAATGTACTGCCTTAAAAATATATACAGACAAGGATATGATACCGAGGGGATAGAGAACACCAACACCAATACCGAGGGGGTATGAAGAAAAAAATAGTTTACTTCTACAGGAATGGGAGCAAGTCATCGATGTACGCTCAGGGAAGTTAGTGATTAACCATGCCAACATTGCACATGATGATCTGGTGAACCAAATCAAGCTATGTACATCTATCTTAGAAGCCGAAAAAGCTGTTGAATTAGCTAAGTATTTCCTGGAAAAGGTTTGTGATAATTTGGTTAAATACCAGAAAATATGTCATAGGAAAATGAGGACATTTCGCAGATCATTAGGCCAGTAGGATTGACATGTTTGCAAGTATATCTGACCACCTGTATAAGAAAGAGAACACTTAGAAGGTATTTTCAGCATCCTTTCCGGATTCTGCTGTATCTTCAAATAGGAATTCATGTGAGGACAAAGCAGGAAGTAGAAGTGCAATATTCAACTGAATTGCTTTTTTCATAAGATGTGGGCACTCTATTGTGAAATGGAGACCCACAAACGAACCCAACGGACAGTACGAAGAAAACAAGAAGGGGAGAGCAGAAAGAAAGGAGGACATAACGCAAATTAAAACTATTCTGCAACATTAAAATAAATCAAGAAACTCATGCTCCTGATACTAATCTGTAGAATAAATGTGTTGCTAAAATGTGGTCTTTAATATTTCAAACTGAAATTTTAATGAAGTTGAATGTTCAGTGCTAAATCTAGGTTTTAACTATGTGCCAACATCTTATTCTGATAAGCCACAACTTACTAAAATGTATTATGAAGATTCCCCAAATAATATTTAAATAGGTTCAGTACCGCTAACTCCAAGTGGCTTCAGCATAAGAGAAGTTGAGAACTGCAAAAAATAAATGCAGATTTGTTTTCATTATCCACTAATGACAATACCCTGATAGGTTTGAATATCATGTTATCTACAACTAGTCTAGTGAGTTTAGGTCCAAATTAATCATTATTCCAATCTTCATATGAGATGATGCTATCACTACTTTTCAAAAGATAGTCAGCAATAACATTGATAAATGTGATTAGAGACTTCAACATAAGAGTAATATAACTACATATCACACTACAAGCCATTGAAATCCGTAAAATTGATAACATGATTGCATGGAAAAGGAGTTTGTGATTTTTGTTTATAGCAGTTTACATTTTAAGTGTTTTCCACTATGGGGGTTGGGTCATATATGATACTACCAGCGGCTAATGGCATCGCTCGAGGTCAAAAACGTGAACTCTCCTCAGAAACACAACCTGGTGATCAAAGAGTTCAAAAGGGACTCTGCTTATATCCTGCTCTTTCAAGAAACCTATATAAAAAGCGAGATGAGTGGGAGATAAAAAACGCTGTCATTGGATTCTCAGCTTGGGCATGCCCCCCCCCAAAAAAAGCAGGGGTGTGTCTGGTAATCAGCAGAAGACTCAGAAGGGAAGATGTTCAACTAAAATAGTCATCTGAGGGGAAAGGAGTAAATTCTGCAAGCAAAGTTGAAGGGATTACAACTACTTTATGTTCCGTATACTTTCCTCAATGCATTTATGGATCTTGGGACTGATCCTTCCCTCCCAGAGGACTGCTCGTTCCAACCCTTCAAAGTGGCGCCTACCCTCCAAGCATTTGGGTTAATCAACACATGGAGGACCATGAATCAAAACCGAAATGGAATAAACCTTTTTTCATTTCCACATTGCACTTACACAAGACATTATTATTTATTTTTAGAAGAAGATCACTGAGGCCTCCCTAAGCCCTCCTCGATTCAGCCCATCCGTTGGTCAGACCATGATATGATGATGTCCTATTTCAACCTCCCATCAGTTAAGCTGCAAGAGTCCCAGGTGGCAATGGTATGCTTCTTATAAACCCCTACTGATATGCTATTCATTAGCCCTGCCCCGTGTTTAGAGAGTGTGAGTGAAGATATGGTGTATTGAGAATAAAAGTGTCTCAACTGGATTAGTTTGGGATGCAGCCAAAGCCACATTTTGTGGTATTTTGAGTAAAGGGGAGGTCGGAGGAATATAGAATTTTGAAAAAAAGGAGAAAGAGTTTAGAAAGGACCAAGCAACTATAAAAGCTATACTAGATACACATAGGGATATTGATCAGTAGAATTTGGAAAGGAACCACACTCAAAAGGGGAATTTAAGATGCATACGTTTAAATGAGGTGTTCAGACAACTGTGTTTCACTAAACAAAAATATTATGAGAAAGGGAATAAAGAACATACATAATTGGTGTGAAGGTTACAGAAGCAGAGGCTTGGCAAAATGATGTATAAAATACAAGACAGCTCGCTTAGGGAGTATTCAGACCCAGAGACAGTTGCAAGTATATTTGCCTCTTATTATATAGTCTTCAGGGGATGTTCACACGAGTGAAAAAAGTAACAAGTACCAAGCTTCCTTGCACTTACAAACTGAAGGAGGATCCCAGAGCAATATTGGCAGCTCCTGTAACAGTAGTGGAGATAGTAATGGCTTTCCATAAGATGCAGGTGGCATAAACACCAGACCCTGATGGCTCCTCCTTGCACTTTTACAGAACTTTAGTGACATTCTGGTACCCAAACTGTGTTTTTTAATTTGATCTTAGAGGGCCACATCATTCCATTATCAACTTTCAAGACCAACTATCCACCATTTTGGAGCCAAACGCTCTTGGATATACAGCAATGGAAGACCCCTGGTCTCTCTTGGATGGATAGGCTCATGGCCTTGAAAATGAACATCCTTCTCATGCTTCTCTTTCTGTTTTCCACCCTGGCACAGAGCTTAGGGAAGGCATACAAAAGTATTTCTTACATGTTTTTATATGATGCAACTTTCCGTAGGATAAGCTATGGAGGAATGCCCATGAACGCTCACACAAGGAAAAAATAGAACCCGCAAGGGAAAAAGGCCCAAGACATACAAGGATAACAAATATTTTATTCCTAAATAATAGAAGTGCACCAGCAAAAAACTCTTCTGCTGCTGAACATTGCAGCAAAATCTGTATGAGCAGCACATTAAGAAGATACATAGCACCATCAGTGATATCATTACAATGCAGCTGGTTGGTGAGACCCTACACATAGGCCATCTGCTCCATAAGGGATGCCAGGTCATTGGTCCCAGCCCCTTCTATCCATCTTCTTCCACGTGGGGATGCTGCAGTCATCATCGGTCATGAGGTGGTGGCTAACTGGCAATTATGTACAAAATAAACAATACATCTCTATCTATCTAGCAGTGCACCTAGTACGAGCAGACAGGGGCCCGAGGGAAAAACCGAGGTCATAGTACCTCACAACATTTACTCGATTCCAGACAGGCCGGGACCTCTTCAAGGTCTTCCACCCTAATTTTAGGCTATAGTATTATCCCTCCCTGCACCGCGCAGCACAAATCATGTGACCCAGAAGTGATGGAAAGAAAGTTCTGCTTTCTTATCTTTCTTGATCGATAGGGGGTCTAACAGCTTTATGATCACTGATCCAGAGCTGGCTGGTACTTCAGGGTTCTTAAGGCTAAGGCCTTTGGGTGCTATAACCTAGAGTTGGACTGGTGGGGGTTGGAGGCATGTGCTCTCCTTCTCGTGGCATTGTATCGTATAGAGACGCTCAGTCGTCCTCCCGTGGCCTTGCAGGGCACATTCCTCCCAGAGCGCGAAGTCTGGCAACTTTTAAGACAATGAAGGGTTTATGGAACTCTGCGGCTCTGGCCTTTCGCATCAATGCCCGGTACACAACCTATTCCTTCCCTCATGTTCGCAGCCTGTGATGGTGGCTGCTGTTCTGCGTTTAGGCCTTACTTTTCAAAGCTGCTAATATCTAAGATGACGTTTGTCCCTGCATGTGCACTACATCTACAAAGCATGCAATAATATAATTGTGTAAAGAACTTTAAGAGCACCTCCCTGCCCTCTGCTCTCCTGCATTACATCTCACTGTCTTTGCCTTATCCTAAACCGCATGGGGCTGTGGGATGGTTGTCTCCCCTTCCCAACAGCTACCAAACATTGATTCTCCAAACACGTAAAGGAGGAGAGGAATCTCCAGACTTTGACTCCTACTATTAGGCAGCCCAAATCAGAGCCCTCCTAGAGTATGCACTACCACCACGAAGTAGTGGTTTTTGCTGGAAAACCTGGTTCTAAATCCTGTGACAGCCTGGGAGTGGTCAAGGATTCATAGTGAAGCTTTTCAGTACCCAGTCTTGGCGATGCTCTGGGGGTTGTGGAGATCCAAAAAGAATAATGGTACACAGACTTTATGATCTCCAAATTGAGTTGGAGTGTGTTCTGAGTGTTTGGTGGAAGCCAAGAAGCTGGGAACTCTCTTTCAGGAACGCAAGTCTTTTTGCTATTTTAGTGCCTGGAAGCGGACCTTCTCTACAAATACCTAACTCCCTAGCAGAGCGGTGCAGAGTGTGTTCTGAGTGCTTGGTGTTTGTGGCTTGCAGCACCGCGCACTACCTTCCACTGATTCCCAGGGGGAAAAGGAATCAGTCCGGTAAGCCGTGGAATACATTGGAATGTATTGGTGGTGGAGCGATTGCGGGAATATCCTTTGAGCTCATTGACCCTGAAAATGTGCTTAAAAGACATATATTCTATAAAGCATAGCAATTTCTTACAATAAGTGATAGCACTTAACTGATACTTTCTTTGACAATGTTTTTTTGTTTTCCTGCTGTACACACTGTACGGACTGGTGTCGAGTTTCTGTCGACTGTGGGCAAAAGCCTTGGAACTTGAACGCCAAAGGGACCTTCCACGATAAACTTTACAAAGAAGAGTTTACTTTAACTGGACATAGTGACCTCTTTGAATCAGAAAGTGCCTGAGCAACTGAAGGCTAATTAGCCTTTGAACTCGAAAGCCAAGTCGAATTCTGCTTGTGCTAAACCGTGTCTGCTCGTTCATTAGTTTGGAACAGGAGTTTTGTTCATTTAAACATTAAGCGTACGACTGAATGCAGACAAAAGCCTTTGAACTTGACACTTAGTTGATGTACTGTGCAAATGCTTACTAGCTCTCACCTGTTCAAATACGAGGTGTTCAAGTGTCTGCAGGCAAAAGTCTTTGAACTCGTACCTCAAATATCATTTGGTAATACGGCGGTTGAGTGCTAACCTGTCTGTAATCTTTCTGTAATAGCTGCGGGCAAAAGCCTTTGAACTCCAAGCACTATTGATTAAATGTGTAATTAAATGAGTAATAGCCTAAGAGTGTGATTTGGTTATTACCCATTTGGTTATTGCCTATTTGAAACATGGTTCTGACTCCATTTACTAAGTACTGGTGACTGTGCAAGTCTGAGAGTATTCCACCCTGAGAGTGACTGTTATCTGGTCCCCTCTAAAATACAGTTAAGATCTTCACACAGACTTCCTGTTCCAAAACTTAATAGAGTCTGAGAAACAGTTTTAATTGAACTCAAAGAAGTGTGTGAGGGGCAGTGTTTTGGTCACATATCATGGATTGTGGATTGTGATTGAGTACTCTCAAAACCATTTATTTGGAAACATATCTGGTCTTGCCATTTAAACTTGGTGATCAACAGGCCGGGGCAAGCTAAGCCACACCTGAAGGTTGGCAATATGCTGCAAGTAACACAACAACAGCAGCAACCCACTAATATGGGAGTATCACAAAGTAGACCATTAGTCCCCCAAAAAGAGGACGCACATTAAGTAAAGAGGCTGAGGAACAAATACTTATACTCGAAAGTAATGCAATCAGTAAGTCTGGCCCTTTGCCATCTCGGTCAGAAGAGGAATTAGTGAATTCCATTTGCATACATCTATGAATGCATGAAAAACGTATGCAAAATACAGTGAAGAAACAGTAGTTATTATCTTATACACCACACAGGATACCAGAAGAAATCTCTATAGCAGAAGGGATAGGAAAAAATCCACAATAAAATCAAAGCACCACCACATTTGAATATAACATTGGGGGCGGACCCTAGGATAACAGATTTTTATAAGCAGGTGGGAACCAGTACAGAGCTCAGAAGTTGAATTTCCTGCAGACATTGCAGACATTAGCATATTGGATGGGTCTGGCACAGCTGGTTGTGTGGTGGTGGGTAGTGATGGAGAGAAAGAGTCAGTAACAACGACTCACACACAATCGGATAACCATCGCTCAAAAACCCATTTAACAAAAGAAGTCCTTTTTGAGGATAATAGTGATTTATTAATGGGTTCACAATCACAACCTCTGGATCAACTTACTATTAGTGATATAGCTCAAGGTTTGGACATTTTGGGATCTAAGATGCTATATTATACATTGAGGGCGGCCGATGAACAAATTAAATTTACTTCTCCGTCTATATCGGCCCTAAATATTGTCCTCAGTGCATCTGCTCAACTTTATGAAAATATCAAAGATGAAGTGAAAGCACATACAATAATACTAAGTGAGCTAAATGTCAAAATAGACATATTATGTAACTTGATGTTGAATCAGGCTAAAAACACAAAGAGGAAGATGTGTGACAAACAAACCGCAATGGAAGACTTGGCATTACAACAGACAAATGTAGCTGACCCCAAAACCAGGCAGTCGCTGTCTTTGGGCTCAGAGATGCCAGAGACGAGGAATAATCAGAAAGAGCAGATAATGGAGACACAAAGTGAAGTTAATACACCCATAAAAAGGTTATCGAAAAAATCACACAAAAAATCAAAGAACGGTAGGAGAGATCAGCTCTGATAAAATTTCAGGAAGTACATTAGAGATGTACAAAAAGAAGATGAAGCCACTTACAAAATAAAGGCAAAGAATTTTCAGGGAAAAAATGTCAAAAACCCAGGTAACATAAGACTATGCAGAAAGAAGTCCAAAAAGGTGGGCAACTAAATATTGCTATACACACTAATAATGATAGTAATAGTAAGGTCTGTATGGACTTTACTACCAAAAAGGATTGTCGCCCTATGAAATCCTTGGAGTCTGTAGAGGCACAAAAATGCAATAAAGCTATTCAAACAACACAATTGAATGAAGACATATGGGCCTTTAATAAACAGAACGCTATCAGTCCCAGTGATAGGCTCAAGAGATTGAAGTGATAAACAAAGAGACTGAAACAGTTCCGCAAATTTTTAACATTATTCTGTCCCAGAAAGATAAAATAAGCGACCAGAGGGTGTCGTTTCTTAGTGGGGCTGTCCAAACAGGTCCCTTATCTGCCCAACCAACTTATAATGAAGCACTCACGGGAGATCGAGAACGATTGATGGGGCTATTTGAATTACAAGATCAAATATCAACTAAACCTATCTCGCATTCTAAAAATAATATCAAATTGAAGAGTTATCTGCTAACAGGACAGAGTACCACAGGGGACGACATTGATCCAAAAAAGTGTGAGCTATATATGGAGTTCAGACTGCATACACAATTAAATATTATCCTTACAGGGGCTAGCATATTGAAATTGTTACACGAAATTCCGTCCCTAGAAAGAATTTCTAAAGAGGATATAAAATATGTCAGTTTCCCATATGAAACAAGGACAGATTTAGATGAGATTCATCTGAAATTCTTATTTGTGATAAGGTCAATATTGGAAGAAAAAACTGAACTGTTAAAATATGGCTGTATGGTATATTGGGAAAAAGAAAAGAAATAAAGAGACGTCTCACAGGCAAATGAGAAAACATCTAGCATGCAAGTAAATGAAAATGCTGATGACGCCAGGACAGAAAATCCCAAAGGTCCAGCCTAGGACCGTTACAAGAAAAACTCAGCAAATTATCTATGTCTGGGCCTCAGGGTAGCTGGGCATGGCTCCTCGAATCTCTCAAACGTGAATTTGCAAAGGGAATTTACTGTGAAGAAGAGCTCTGATGTTGGATAAGGTGCAGTTAGTAGTATGAAACATGAGAGGTTTCAACAGTTTTATAAAAAATGAAAATGAAAATGACATTTTTAAAATAGGTGATATTGTTCTTCTACAAGATACATTGCTGACTAATGTAATTTGGTTAAATGGTTTCAATATGATAAAATAAATTAGCCTGTAAACCTAGGGTAGAACTCCCAGCAGGGGGCTTATAGATTGCACTTAGAAATTCAAAATGTCAGTCAATAAATATTGTATCTGATACTATCCCGGGTATTTTAGCCGTTTCTGTGGAATTTAAAACCGGAGATAAAAATCATAACATTCTTCTATTAAACCTATACTGGAACTAGAAGACTATAGAAATAGATCACTTATTAAATTAAATTGCAGAGTGCATAGGCCTTATTACGAAATCATCAACATCAACATCCAATTCCGTCGGGCCAAATGGATTAACTAACCCGCTGTTCAAACAGAACAATGATCTGTGGTCATTGATACTTAGATTGCTCATCTCGGATATTTTTAAGAATTGTAAAATGCCAGATTCCTAGAAGGAATCTATTATTATTCCACAGTCTAAAAAGGGCAATCACTCCGATCGAACAACTATGGGCCTACTGCCCTTTTAGACTCTGATAGCAAAGTCTTTGCTGCATTCATATTGGAAAAGTTAGAAATCTGGGTAACAGAAAAGAATATCTTATCCAAATTCCAATGTGGCTTTAGAAAGGGTCTATCGACAACACTGAATGGATTAATATTGGCAATCTTAAAAGATAGAACTAAGCATTCAGAGAAGTCTACATCTGCGTCAATGCACGTGGCACTGATAGATTTCTCTGAGGCATTAGACATGATCAACCGCAATTTGCTCTGGAAAAAACGGAGAAAGTGGGGAATACCAGCCTCTCTGTTATGTGTTCTCGAATATATGCATGAAAGCACATCAGTGAAGGTCAGTTTAGATGCTAAGGATTTACTCACTGACAATTCCCCACATGCAAAAGGATGCATCAGGGTTGCATGCTTCCACCTTGTTTATTTAATTTGTATCTAGCCGATCTGGATGATGTTTTAGGAAATGCTGCGCTAATCAATCCAAAAATTGGGGGACAAGGAGTAAGCTGGTTACCCTATGCTGATGAAGAGGCCCTCCTGGATTGCTCACCGATAGGCTTACAGAGGCTTCTTACAGCATTGAGCGATTACTCTAAAATGAATGATTTAATTATAAATAAAAAGAAATGTCACATAATCACCTTTAGTAATCTCAGGAAGGAAACCAGCAAAAATGAGAAATGGACAATTGATGACATCTGCATTGAACACAGGAAGGAGGTTATCTACTTGGGTTTTAATTTAGGTAAACAGTTTAATAAAGTGCTGACAATTCCAACTATTGAGAATAAAATAGATCAACTGGCATTTCAAATGAAGCAAATTTGTGCCAGTTTTTGTACGTTTTCAAGCAAACCTTTACTAAAATTCTATGTCGAAAAAAAGAATTCCGAAAATAATGTATGGAATTGAAATAGATCCAACGGCATATGAATTCCTTGAGATAGATTGGAGGTCAGATTCTGGAAGAGGGTATTGCGTCTGCCACCCGCTCTCCCTATGGCATCATTACGATTCAAACTCTGTCATCTTTCTTTATGCTTTTGGTTTGATTGGCATGTAATATCTATTGTCAGTAAAATATATTTTCCAAAACCCAACTCACTATTTGTGAATCTTCCTGACAGTATGATAAAAAAAACTCTCCTTTCTTGATAGCGACAGAGACCTTCACCAATACATTGCTTTCTCGAATGGGTAAAAAGTGGTCTGACGTATATGAAAATCCACTTAGTATGAAAGAAACATTAAAGGAAATCAATAGGATTATCACAATAAGTCACACTACAGGTTATACAATGCATGCCATGTTCTCAATTTTGGACAAAGCCTTGGGGGTTATTCCAAAATATTTGATCCAATATCCATGTTCACTTACTAGGCATCAATTCCTACGATTCTGTCTCAATCTCCTCCGCACGGGGGAAGTCCAGCATGTAGGCGCTCGCTAAAAATTTTGATAGACCTGATAATGTACGTACCCATTGCCACAGTTCAGGTAAACCAGAATCTCTGAAACACCAACTGACAAAATGGCCCAAACTGGCTGCAATTAGAACAAAGCACTTGTGTCGTTTTTTTAATCAAAATAAGGATGCACATTCGGATGATCTCTGGAATCGAATGTGCGCAGGAAGCGAAATGTTACATTTGCTATTGTAAAAATGTTGGATGATTTAGGATTATTAACATCTGGTAAAGACTAGTAAATCAATTGTATTTGAAAGAAGACGGTAAATGAAATGTTTGTTTTCAGTTTAATTATCTGTAATTTCTTTAAGTATTTTTTTACTTTTTTGTTTAATTATTTGTTTTGATATTTGTATAAAGTTTGTTATACATTTTTTTATTTCATGATTTGTGAAAGATCACATTTTTGATCGAAATACAATCCAAAAAAAAAAAAATCAATTGGGGCAGTTTGCTTCCAGCCTTGGTTGGAAGGAGGGCTTGAGAGAGCCGGTCAGTTATAGGTAGAGAATTCATTTATTAGCATCACATTTTTAGAATGTAAACTAAAGTTAAGAAGGCTATTACCTTGCCTATAACTACAACTGAAGGGAGTCCTCCCACATGACAAATGGAATGACATACTTTCCAGACAAAGAGCTGGCTTTGAGTTGCTTCTCCTGCAGCAATCAGGGAGTAAAGTCTTGATATCAAGTCTATATCAGATCTTAATTGCAATGATTCATTCAGTATACCCTATGGCCTGCATTTAGTGGGAGAGGAACCTATGCTTCCCTATCACTGGTGACGTCTAGGAGACTTGTTGTGAAAAACCTCCTACCAGTTTATGCTACAAGCAATTAAGCTACTGCACAGATGGCAGCTAAGTTTAAGTAGGTTGGCCAAGATGTTTGTAGGATTGAATGATAAGCACTGGAAGGGCTGTGGAAAATTGATGTCTTACTGGCATATGTGGCGGAAATACATAGTCACAAACATTTTGGGCAGAATCGTTGACATGGATAAAGGAACTAGACTCAATTCAGAGACCCTTAGAACTTCTATTGATTTTATTTGCTCTTCCCTACCCCAGCAATTGTATTTAGGAGATTGTATTTAGGAGTTGAAGTGGACCCCTGTCCCTGGCTTCCTGCTGTCCCTAGGGCGGTGTACACACACCAGTGCCCCTTTCTGTGACTGAATGCCTCTCATCCCCTTTCCTGGCCAGGTCTCTTTCTCCTCTCTTCCAGGTGGTTTTTCAGAGATTACAGCAACCAGAATGCACCAGACTCCTCAGACCCCGTAGTTGGATAATAGGTCCTGGAAAACAGCACCGTTCAGAGAAAAACTACAAGTACCACAATGTACCTGGACCCAATGCACAAGACCCGGGTGAGTGGTATAAATCCCAAAAACATTACATACGGTGTGCAGTCATAATGTCGACATCAATAATGTCGACAGTCAAAATGTCGACAAATTAATGTCGAAAAACAATAATGTCGACAAACAAAAATGTCGACATTTTTCGATTCGACATTAATTTTTCGACACATAAATAAATACATAAATAAATTCATGCAATACATATAATAATTAATAAAATAAGTAACTCAGAAGATAATTTAGTGTCATGTTTATTTAATAGTAAAAATTAATTATAGGTAATATTTAATTCAAACATAACTGCAACGTTTTTTTTTAAATAAGTAAATAAATAAATAGATGTAACAATGCATTTTTTTTTAGATAAATAAATAAATAAATGCAACATTTGTTTATAATTTAGTTCAACATGTAATATACTAAATAACCAGCTGATGGCGCTAGCGCGTTAAAAATGTATGTTTCTCATTACTAACATATTTTTGTTTTGCTTTCCTACGCACGATACGTAGTACAACGTAAACGTGAGCGCCATTTTTAAAGCTCACTATCGATTAGTTTCTACCGCGGTCGCGTCTCCGTCCGTTCGGTCCTCGGATTGTTTTTTTTTTTTTTTGGTTTTTCACCATTTTCTTCTGGTTTTTCATCGACTGGACCGGGTCTACTTGGATTCCTTGGATTTTGCCTTTCGGATGATGGACTTTGTATTCCTGGATGTTTCCATTTTTTTGGATTATGGTTTTTTTGGTAGTCGTTTTTTCCTGGAGTATCGAGTTTACCTGGAACAGATGTTTGGATCGTGGAGTAACACGGATTACGGATACTTTACGTGGATTTTGGACAGTTTTTTTTACTCAAGCTGTGGATTTTAGCCTGGATTCGGCACTTTTTCATGTTCAATGCAATTTCATTTCGCACCAGGATTAATGGGGTTTTGTTTTTCGGAGTTTTCACCTCTTTCAACACGGATTCCTGAGGACCATAAACTGTAAGTGTTTTTCTTAACATTTTAAGTTAAATGCAATAGAATCTAAGTAACTGTCCTTGTTCTCTATGCTGAATGCGTGTACTAGTTGCATTAATTTATTGTCATAATCTCTGTATTTTTTTGTTTTTGGCGCTTGATTTGCCAATGAAATGGTTTGTGAAATTCGCAATTCCTGGTGCTGTTCCTCTAATTTTAAGTCTCGTAAGAAATGCCATAAATTCGGATGTAGGGTGTTGAAATTTTTATTTATGCGGCTATGCCAGCCTTCTAACGCGTTATTTGTTCTTGGTTTGTTGTCCATGGTAGACTGGTAGCAGTTCCACAAATCAATTGGGTATTTCGGTCTGCGTCTGTTGCCACTCCTAGTTAATTGGCCTATCCAGGTATTTTCGAAGTAGTCCAGTAAATTTGTAAATTCAACCTCATGATTTTTATAGTATTCATTTTCAATTAAATGTTCGTAATAAGTAATAACATGATTTTCCGGTACAAAAGCCAAAGCAAAAAGTTTCTTAACGTTAATTTGAAAGTAACTGTCCTCCGTATATTTTGATCCCAAACCTAATTTTTGTATTTTTCTCCAAACACTTTGTGTGAAATGAAAAAAACATCCTTTTATTTTAGTTTCTCTGTACACGCTAGAAAATCCCTTGATTTGAGCTGTTTCATAATCCATGATTATTGTCTCTGGTTTTGAATCTGGTGTTGTTTCCCTAATTTTATTGTATATGATTTTGTATGCGTCCTCTGTTTTTTTTGGCATCAAAAAGTAAATTAGTGGTATTATTTTGTCATTGATTGTTCCATGTACGGTGTAAAATTTAAAAAACGGGTGAGGGCATACCTTAAAAGTGGCGTCATTCTGCCAATTTTTGCTTTGACTCAGATGTTGAAAGTTTTTTGCGGTAGCGAACACCAAGATTTTGTCATTGTCTATTCCAATTGAGTCACAGTAAAAATTTTCTCCTCGTGCAGTAACTTTAAAAATGTCCAGAATAGATATATTTTCAAAGGATGTAGGTGGAGGGGGTAGGTTTTCATTAGTATGTTTGGCTCTGTTAATAGTGCGCTGCATTAATTTTTCAGCCGGTAATTGCGCTGTTACATGTGTTGGTAATTGGCCACAAACTTCTCTGAGTACAGATCCACTAGCTTCCCCCTCATGTTCAATAGCTTTTCTTTTTAATTCCGTTAAGGTTTTCCTGATTATTATATTCGTCTGATCAGGCATATGATTGTGTTCAGCTTTTCCCTTTACCTCTTTTCCAACTGTTACTGCGCGTGCTGTACATTTATTTTTTGCATATTCTGTGCAGCGCCAGTAAATCCTCTCTTTTCGCTGAAACTCCTTATAGAATATGTAACCATTCCAAATTAACTGTTTTCCTCCTTTTTGGCTTTCTATAAATTCTACTTTGTTTTCCATTTTATCACCTGAAACGATAGATAAAATTAGTTTTTTTGTGGTATTTTATACCATGTGTTTTATAGTACACTTTATTTTTTATAATGGTAGTGTGTCTTACCTTTTCTCCTGTTATAAGTACGAATGAAGTGTAATCAATTGCCCGAAGTACTCTCTCAAGAGATGTTCTGTCAGGTAATGACGGTTTTCCACAGCCGTTACTGGTTTCCTGATACCAAATCAAGGTGCTTTACTCAGGAATCTCATCTACTGTGTTAACCATTTCGTAACCTATCTTTATCTAGTGTAACAGACAAGTGGGTGATTAAGGACGAAGGGAAGGGGAGGGGGTGCTGGGATGGTTCGTGATGTAGGTTGAGGTTGGGGGGTTGGGGGGGGGGGGACCCCCCCCAATAATTACTTCGGGTTATTGTCTATTTTAATCGATCATTTTTTTGTCGACATTTTTTTGTCGAAAAATTGACTTTCTCCATTATATGTATGGGATGTCGACATTATTGTTTTCGACATTTTTTTTTTTACTTTTTTGCTTGTCGACATTTATTTTTCGACATTATGACTATAAACCATTACATACAGTGGACAGGATCAATGGGAGGATGAAATGACCCGAGGTTGAGTGTTACAAGAGGTGCTTCATTGGTGATCATTCAGGAGAAACATCAACCAAGAACTCCCATTCCAGGACCTGCAACCAGCCTCAATCATATCCACAGGTCCCTCCTTAACAGGATGGAGTGACCATTTGGATGATGGTCAGGTAAAGGCCCACTGGATACCTCACGAATAGTCTCTGCACATCAATGTTCTAGAAATTAGGGCAATACACCTTTCATACTAGTCATTTCTACTCATGGTGATGGTGAGAGCGATGATCAAAGTTCAGATGAACAACACAACGTTCCTGTTCAATGTGAAGAAGCAACATTACACAGGATCACTTCAACTGTAGACATATCCCCAACAGCCATGATGAGAGGTTATCAAAAAATCTTTGAACATCCTTACAGAACATCTAGCGGAAGAGGGCAACTGCCAAGCTGACAGATTCACTCCAGACACACAAATCTCACAGAAATTGCAGCTGGACAACCACTGCAAAATGTTTCTCAAAGGTGAGACACTCAAGAGTTTGACTACTTTGAGACAGCAAAGAACGATTAAGAGGTGGAAGCTCTTTCGATTCCTTGGTGGCAGGAATTTCTCTAGGCTTTTCTACCTCTCTCCCACTCATTCCTAGAGTTCTAGTCAGACCTCTATGTGAGATGATCCTCATGGTCCTGACATGGCTCAGATAGATTAGGTACCTGGACCACCAAGAAACTTTGTGCCAGGATCCCATCAAGTTGCAGCTACACCCATGTTTGCGTACCACAGTGAAGGACTAGATACTGCACCACAACCACCAGATCAAGGTTGGGCAAGTTTGGCATCTCTGAATACATCACATGCTTTACATATCCTGCAGACGGATGGATAAAGGGATTTCCCAGAAATCTTTCTTCCCCCTTCAGTGCCCCCTCTATATACCCTGTTGGTTAGGAAAGTAAATATAGAGAGAGCACCTTTAAACCCCCTTTCCATGGGGTAGGCTGTGCCTTGCCAGGGAAGAGACTTGTGATAAAGTGACTTTGTGGTCCTCGAGAAACCCTTAGAGTTATATTCCCAGGCCTGTCACGTTGTCTATTGTGGGAAACCAATCATTCAGGGACTACACCTCACATAATTCCTCTCAATTGCAGAGGGAAAACTCAAAATGGTTGTGGGAGAGTCAACTATGGATTAGGGATGAAGAAGACTCCAGAGAAACTGTAGCCAAGTCCCTGAGGTCAGGTGGGATGCAGGAGGAAATGATCCAAGCTCAAGTTATCCGAACCAAGCCACAAATCACACTGAAAACAACTACAGCTCCCATAACCCCACTCTTCTGCAGAGGACAAAACCAGTCCGGAATGTGGAAAAACACGTGTAGATTTAGAAGCATAAAGACTAATGGGAGGTACTGCGCACCACACAGAAGTGCTTTACACACCCAAAGAGGAAAGTCATGTAGAAAGAAATACTCTTCCCAATTAATACCTGAGAAGAGACTTCAAAAGGGGAAAGCGTATATCCCCACCAAAGCTGCAGACACGATGGAGAGTGAATCCCCTGTGCTTCCCAAATCACTTAAATTATTGAAACATACACTGCCACAAACACCCATGCCAGGGGAACTGTTTCCTGGAGTTCACAAAACACAGAAGGAGTTTACAGCTCACAGACTGACATTCTGGCCACAGAATAGAGCCAAACACAACTGTTGGGAGTGGAGTGGGTGTAACCTTACTGCAAAAGGAAGAGAGAGAGAGAAAGAGACAGAAAGAGAGAGAGAGAGAAAGAGAGAGAGAGAGAGAGAGAGAGAGAGAGAGAGAGAGAGAGAGAGAGAGAGAGAGAGAGGGAGAGAGATAGAGAGACAAACAACTGTAGGCCATCCATCAAGGAGAAGATTCAAGGTGGCACCTGGCCTATTTGACGACTTCCTCCAAAGAGTCTAATCTCAGCCCAGACACTGTAAAAGCTGAAGTAAGATATGTGACCCATTCAGTCATTAAACCCAATCCCTATATAAGGGCCAGCCCCCTGTAGAGTAGTAGAGGGGGGAGCAGGAGTGCAGACTTGTTGCGTTAGTGGGTAGATGTGAAGGAGTGATGGAGGACGCTGGAGATATGAGTAGGAGATGGCTTTGGCTCAGCAAGGTGAAAGAACCTGTGAGTTTTTGTTATGAGAAGTGAGGAGGAGGTGAAGGTGAACATGGAGGTGGAGAGGAGGACTATCAGGAGCAGCAAGACGGAACTTAAGGAGAACAAGGAAGAATATCAGCCATGCCAGGAGGATGCGAAGGTGAATAAAGAGTTATGATATGATATGATCGTTTATTTATATAGCGCCTATACACAATGTGTTTCAAAGCGCTTCAAAGCAAGGGAGGGAACAAGGGAAAATGCAACCACATTCTTACAGGCCATGAACAGTAAGGATGTGAAATTAACTATCGTACTCGGCCTGACGACATTTCAGATAGCGCAAGAGCGAAGACATAGATAAGGAAGGGAGGGGGAGAGTGGGAAGGAAATGGAGACAGGCGACTACCGTACTAGGCCTGACGACATTTCTGGTAGAGCCGGAGAAAAACAAAAGGTGAGGGAGAGGGGTGCAGAAAGGGAGGGGAGGAACAAAACAAGCGACTATCATTCTAGGCCTGACGGTATTTCAGATAGTGCTGGAGGGGTGGTGGGGAGGAAAAAAACAGTAATGGGAGGGTGGAGGAAACAGACGAGGTTGCTATCATATTAGGTCCAGGAACAATTCTGATAGAGTAAGTGCATAGAAGAAAGTAAGGGGAGGAGATAGGAAAAGGGAGAAGGGACAGGAGGAGAGAAAAGAGAGTAAGCAGTCAAAAAGAGTGGAGAAGCAAGAGTGGAGAGCGAATACAATTGCAGAAGTCAGTAGTAACACATAATGTTGCAAGCCAGGATACAAGATGAAGATGGGAACAGCATGATTCAGGGCCACCATGAGAACAAGATGCAAAGGAAGTCCAGCATGAGAGTTGAGAAAGAGTGACGCACCGTGAATGAATGAAGTCCATAAAAGTCAAATCCAGCATTGGCCACAAGACAGTGATGGTGAAGGAAGGCACCAGGTGGGTGGGGCTTGCTAAGTGGTGAAAAAGAGCAGCAGGCAGGAAGGTACCAGGTGGGCGGGGCTTAGGCCAGGTGACCTAGATCCACTTGCACCTGCTCCCCATCTGCAAAGGAAAAGAAGCTGGAGGGCTCCTTAAGTATGGAAACAGAGCGGCAAGCAGGAAGGCACCAGGTGGGCGTGGCTTGCTAAGTGGTGAAAAAGAGCGGGAAGCAGGAAGGCACCAGGTGGGTGGGTCTTGCTAAGTGGTGAAAAAGAGCGGCAGGCAGGAAGGCACCAGGTGGGTGGGGCTTAGGCCAGGTGACCTAGATCCACTTGCACCTGCTCCGCCAGGTTGAAGAGGAGTAACATCATGTGAATGAGGGTAAGGAGTTGGAGTAGAGGAAAAACAGGAATAGTGAGGAGGAGGTGAATAAGAGTCAGGATGAGGTTGAAGAAGCCTGTCAAGGAGGAAGACAGACTAGAGGAGGCTGGTGAGGATATTGGGTTAGGTACGGAAGAGGAGATTCAAGAACACTGAATATTTACTAGGAAGGAGCAGACACACCTTAATATTAAGCAGAGTGGGTGAAGGAGGGATGAGGTAGCACATGGGCAGGCGTCAAGAAGAAGTCATAGGGAGAGAGAAGATGTTTTGGGGGGTTCTAGGAGAGGCCCCCTCTGGTACAAGAATGTTAAGACTCATCAGGGAGGTAGATGAGGAATGAGTATCAGGCACTACAGCCAGGACACCAAAGCAGAGAGAGAGAGGGAAAGCCAAATAGCATGAACTGGAGAGGTCAGGTTCCTTTAAGTAACAATACCAAATCAACAATATTCAGCAAAACGTACACTTCAGTCGACTTCTGGCAATAATACTGCTCCGATTTGTAACATTTTGAATTCAGCAGCTGAGGCCCAAATCCTGCAGATTACACAGCCTGCTACAAAGGCTTATAAAATGCTTTTGATCTCTGTACCATCCAGCATGGTACCATCAATGTTATAACAAATCTTTAAGTCCCAATTTTCCAGGTTGTGAATGATGTACAATAAAACAGTTTAAAACACTGAACAAACCACTTTCTACAGGGCCAAAGAGTTGGACTGTACCACTGAAAAATGGAAATACATGATATATGAGACCATGTATAGGAAGTCATGTACTAATTGATAACTATTGTTTGCAGCAAGATGATAACATTGTGCTGTTCCATGACCCAGCACCAATTTACCAGTCATGTTGAAGCAAAGAGGGCATCAACATCCATGAAACATGCTAGTTATAACTGATGTAAGGAAATGGAATAGTATAAAGGCCATATGCCCATTTCAGGTTGAGAAAAATATAAGAAGCATTCTTGCTTGACCATTTACCACTGGGACAATTGAAGCAACTTTTAGACTTAATTTCTAATTAGTCTTTACCTACAAGATTCCCACTTACTATCAAAGCGTAATTTTCAACCAATGCGCCAGTTGTAAAATGTAGAAATACCACATAGAGATCGATATGCGGGCTTCGGGGCAGTGGGGATTGTTTCAGCATAACAGGGTGAAATTCTTACAGACTATGTCACATTTTATGCTTTCAGTGCTCGGCCCTCTTACACGCTCGCAATTCAGCCTTTCATTCTTTCATAGCCTTCTATTAAACTATTTACATTCTGAATGGCAACACTCTAACTAGTGAGATGAAAGAAAAGATAGAAAAAGGATGTGTTGATCTGAAAGCGGCTTTCGGCTCAATGAGTAGGGATTTGTTGTGGCAGTCACTGAGGAAGGAAGGCTTTAGGGAACAGTACATGGGGATGCTAAAGTCACTTCACAAGTGTAATGGGCCAAGATTAAAGGAATGGTTCGGGCAGAAATATTGTTGTCCCTATGGTTCGGCCATGTGCTTTTAATCTTAATTAAATCGATCGTACAAACATTTCATATGCACCGTACCCGAGTTTTCGTCTCATGAACACAAGCAAAATCTGGCAGCAGGGCGCATGCATCTTGTGATAATCTTATCACTTGCCGCATCACCCTGGGTGACCTGCGTTTGAGGCACTAAATCATATCCCCCGCCCTTGAGCCTGACATCACCAAATCATTTATATTCCCCGCCTCTCTCCGTTACGTTGCTGGGCAGCGTGGCCAAACGGGCCCAGTCGTCACCTACGCGACTAGACGCGGAACCCGGAAAACAACACACATCGCCTCACAGCGCGGCACGTCACAATTAGGAATATGAAACTGTACTTTAAAAGGAAACAACAAGACTGTACAATTGGTAAAGTACATTTATTTAACATTAAATGTTTCGATAACAATCGGCGTGTGACCGAATCAATTCAAATAGAACTTTTTTTCTTTGCCAGTACCGCGTACGAACAGATTGGACCTTGTCTGTTGTTTAATAAATCCGCAAATGTTTATCATGAGCCACGCGCTGTTCCTTTTGGGTACACAGGGTGTTCGTTTTGGGTAATCGAAGCACTCAGGTCGCACGGTGATTTGCAAGGCTGGTGCTTCAACTTGGCACTAGACCACCGTAAAGGTTGTTATGCTGCTCCTAATTGCCGGTACCGCGTACGGACAGATTGGACCTTGTCTATCGTCCCAAAAGGCGGTCAAGTAGATCCAGCAATTGACATGTAGCTGCAGCTGGCGGTTGAAGAAGCCATCGGTAGGGGTCTGGAATAGATGACAATTGCAGAAAGGCACGATGTAACTGTTTGCAAAAGATAAAAATCAAAAAGTGTCTCAGTAGCCGATCTTTATTACAATTATTAATTTCCTTTATTAGCGCAGAGGTGACACAATGTGAACCGAGAGAATACAACGTGGAATATCAAAGTACTCTGCTATTTGCTTCCGCGGATAGTGCAAATGAGAATGTTGAGCTCTAAACGTAATGCGTAAACTGGGGCAATAATTCGAGGTCCAAAAACAATGTAATAATTTATTAGCATTGAGCCAGGGAGAAACGAGTGGTGGTCTACTTGCATCTCAATGCTGGCCTGCCCCTGTTGCCCGGTAGATAGAAGAACTAGCACTTCATTGCAATATGCCAAACAGAACGAACACGTACAATGTCACCCATCATTAACGGTCAGCTATTGTTATTTCGATTAGATCTGGTATGAAATCGTCTAAAGAGAAACTTACATTACATTCGCAATTTCCATTCTCTAGGCGTAATGCAGACCGTGATGCAGAATCCTCCGTTCGTGTCAACGTTTTCTCATAAACTGAACTTACATGTAACTAGGTGCAGTTTCGGAATGGGCAACCTAATCATATCATACGTTATTACACCCCCCTTCAATTCAATCCCTTTCGCAATGGTCCCTGCCTCTCGGGGTCAAAAAACAATAGAACCTTATACTGTGCGAGGGACGCATGGGGCCTCACAGCTCCCAAGCCGAAATTCAAAGCTGGCGACCTTCACTCAAAATGAACGTACATTCTTACTTTGCAACATCCCGTGTCAACGCATCCATGATAAAATGAATTTTGAAACACGGGCTCAGGAAATAGGGGGCCGCTCGTTGTTCGTGGCGCTGCTCAGCTGTAGGTGAAATTTGTCAATACGCCACCACTTATTTCATGGCCTCCTTGCGTGCCTAGAATTTTTTGTGGCCACAGTATCTCGACTAAACTGTGAAATGGGAAAGCAATCGTATGTAATAATTGTAATATATTTTCAAGATAAAGGACTGAGAGGATAGATTTCAAAAGACAAAATGCATACTTTATACAGATTATAGAAACATTTGTTTACAAAAATAAAAACCGACGGTAATCATTTCAACCGGGATTTGAATGATTTAATAAGCTCTGCTTTGGGTGGAGATAGTACGCTGGCAATGTTTTGTGGCAATGTATGTGTGCTCGGAACAGATTTGTGCACGATTCCATGAGTATGCATCTAAACGACATTAACAATGAGATCTTTCACAAAATCGAATTCCATTTCATCATATACTGGCTTGACCACCCACTTTTTGCTTCTTTTTGTAAAGGCCATATTGTAGCAAAGCATCCCCAAGTTTTCTGCAGTCCTAGATTGTTCCAGGCCCACATTCTCGCTATGCGCTAATACCGCTAGTAAAGTCCTACATTTCATCCCCTGGATGCCAAAATGCAATCTCTTTGGCCTGTACTTTAGGCACGTATTGTGGAACACCTCCAAATCTCCTGTGTGACAGAATTCTGTGAGTCTCTTCAGATCTCTTGATAGCGTTTTATCAAACACAATCTTCTCAAGGGCTTTGTGTGTAGGTGAAGATGGTATCAACCCCTTCTTCTTCCGTACCTGCGCTGGGGACAAAGGGCCATGTTCACATTGGTGGAAATGTTGGTTTTCTGTCCAGTGGTGAACGTTGGAACAGTGGTGCATCAGTGAGCGCCATTTTTCCAGTAGAATTTCCACAGACCCATCACATGTTTTGGTGCTCCACAAAGATGGTTGCTGAAAGACTGGGACCATTGGGAAATACTTTCAAAACCTTTTTTTTCCCTGCAGCCGAGATTTTTTTATTAATTGATTTGGCAACATGCCATACATCAAATTGATGTTTAATATTTGGATACTGCTCTCTCATTGTCTTGGCTATTGAAATGTGTCTGTCCGTGGCTATGAGGTCGATTTGCATTCCCCTCAATTCTAAATCTTCCAGTGATTTTATAAAACCAAGTTTCTCCATGGTCACCAAGGATTTACATTGGGACACCTGCACGACCACCGAACTCACAATATTCTTACTTTCCATGTCCTGAATATGGTAGGTGCAGTACTTAGCAGAAAATCCAGGGCTGTCACACTGCCCATCGCCGGCTAGCCTGAACCGTTTGTCGGGGAATGTACTTTCAATAGCCAATTGTTCAATTTTCCAAGCTTCATTAATGGCAGGGAATAGATAATCACGTTGGTATTTGTAGTATTGCGTTTTAGAAATGAAATGTAGTCCCACAAACTGAAAGAAACTCGATAACTTTGTGAAACTAGAGCCACTGAAAAGTAAAGCTGCTGCACACAGTAGATTGCCAGCTGGCAGTTTCCCCAGCATCGGTTGAGCAGACCATGTAAATGCTTTATGTGACTTTTCACAGGTGGCATGTATTTTCAGGTTACTGCCTTGTGATAGACGAGTCACGCTCACCAATAGCTTTCCACATACTTCCCCTCCCACTGAATGCACACAGTTCAGCATCTTTATAATCTCCATCAAGCTGCTGTTGAATAATATGTATTTGGCCTCTTTTATTATACTGTCATCTGGCAACACTGTTGTTTCGGACTGAACCATTGTGGACATATCAACCAAACCGGACACACTATAGTCGATATCTTTTTCGTTGGTCAATAGTGTTGATGCTTCAGTTTCTGTCATTTCAACATGTTACTTGACGATGGATAGGAGAAAACATCAGTGTGGACTGTTTTTTGAGGGGTATTTTTTTGGCGGGTGTCGATTGTGTCAAGTGGTCATCGAGTAATGTAAAACTATCTTCTATAAATTCAGTTGCGTCTTCCCCTGGCAGAGCAGGTGCGTTGTAGCAATGGTCCAAGAACACTTTGCTGGAATCGCCGGTCTTATTAAATTCATTTTCTGGCCATTGGACATAGGCATCTCGAGTGTGAAGACAACGCTCCTCAATGAATAGTTCCTCCATGGTGAAAATAGTTTGGCAAGCAGCATCTGTCATTTGTATCGCTGTCTGTGTCTGCATAGTCCATCCTCGATTGGGCAACTACAGGACAGATAGGAAAAGGGATGTTCAGTCTAAATCCAACATACAGTGTTGTACAATTGACATAAAAAAGCATATAATGAAGGCATTAGCACAAAACGTTTTCCAACAATAGAAAGTGTTTATAACTAACCTTATTTTTATTTCTTTTCTTTGAAACCTTCTTTGCTCTAACATCAGCAAACTGGCAGACCGACTCTGATACATGTTCCTCCGGTTCAATATACAGATCTTGTATACATCCCTACAAAAAAATAGTATCCATTTAAAATAAGTCATTGGCATTACACATCTAATTAGACCGACTTTCTTTTATTCAATGGTACTGTCAATGCGCATACCTCAGGCACTGGAGCAACTGTATGGTCTGTTTCCGGAACAAACGCAATGGATAATGTAATTGTATCGGACGTTGCAGCATCTCCCTGAAACACAGTACTTGCATTAGTAAGGTCGAAAAGATTGAAAACAGGACAAATACTACAAAGGTACATATCAACAGTAAAGTGGCAAAGAAACATTGTGCAATGCAATGATAGGTTGGGAAAATATAATCAGATTATCTCGTCCTATTGAGCTACGATGACCAATACCCCTGACACCGGATCTACTTCGAGGGGTGTTCGGATTGTAGTGGACGCTTCAGCATCTCCCTGAAACACAGTTCTTTCTTTAGTGAGGTTGAAAAGATTGGAAACGCTACACACAATTTGGAAAGACGACAAAGGTACTTATCAACAGTAAAGTGGTAAAGAAACATTGTGTAATGCAATGATACGTTGCAAAAATATGATCACATTATCTAGAATACCGTACATAAAACCAGTCTGGAACAGAATAGCTAGGTAAGATTACCTGATACGCGCTCGAAGTAGTTGATAACTCCAGGCAACACGTGGATGTTGAATCTTGTTCCTTCATATTCGGTGGATAGTAATGGAGTGGTAAAGGGAAAGTATTATACAATTTAGAAATTCAAACATTACAAAATGGCATGTAAGGAGACTGAATACTAGAAAATTACACTTATTGAAACGCATAATATAGCATAGTTATCCATCCCCATAAATCATTTTTCTATGTGGGTTCTACAAAACATGGACTGATGTTTAGCAAAAAACTCATTATTTCAGCAGCTATTCAATCACATAAAAATGGAAAGTACTATAAGTGGCATTTACACCGAAAATACAGGCGTAAAGCGAAATCCTGCAGCATGACTCACCTGTGGCGGCATTTTTACGAGTAAAGTAGGAATAGCATTTGGGAGCAATTTCCGAGTTGCTCTCGGTTGATTCCTCTTTGTGCACAAGGATGTGTCGTAAATATCCGGTGAGAAGTGCAGGCCGCAGATTGGGTATCGATGACCCCTCTTGTCCTCCAAGACTTGGTTCATTCTACTTTCAAGGTCTTCCAGTGGATATCCGCAACGTCTGACCCATTCTCTTATTCGATCAACAGTCTTAGGGAATACATGCATTGTAATGCCTTCGGATTTGTCATGGGTCTTCGAAGGGCAACCGAAAATAGCACATGCAGGCATTGTTGTAAATTCTGCAAAATAAAGGTCCACATTATTAGAAAATTATTTTGCATGAGCATGTGAGAAAGAATGAATTGGACCATTCCTTTTTTTTGATGCACGCTTTGTTTTGGGCACCACAGCAAAACCAGTGCAGCGTGTGTGGCTGTATCATAGGATAAATTTCACAAACAATTCATTGATGTGTTGAAAATCGGAACATGTTACACGTCCCTTAAATGTTCTATCATGCATGAAAATGAAACATGCTTATACTATAGGCACGGCCCGCGAAGGATGCAATACGATTAGGATACATGTCCTTACCTTGACCAACAAACAGTTGGATTCAGCAAACAGAGTAATTAGTGGAAGGAGAACAGGGAGATGTTCACAGGTAGCACACTGACGAGTTCACTCGAAGCGGTCACAGAGTAGCACGTTCACGAGTTGACTTGCAGTGCTCAAAGATGTTCTCATGGTAAACATACAGTGGTCTATAAAGAATAACAAAAAGGGGTGTGTTTGTGAATGAATGACGTGTATATGTTGTGGTATTATGTACATTGCAGGGGCGCGGCCTGCTTCAGGGGAGGCCTGCCTGGAGACACATGGTCTGAGGAGGCCATGTGAGTAACGGCCCCTGGGAGTGAGATACCTTTAGAAGTGTACATGTTGTTTGGCACCATGCCCCTTCGCGCCCCTGACAGCCCCCAATGGCAGCGCACATCCACTGGCACGAACTGCCTTTGATAGTGGGGGTGTGATGGATGGGCCGGGAGGCGTGCAGACAAGGCACCGGAACACTGCTGAATGGAGACACACTTATGTGGATTGCAGGGGCGCGGTCTGCTTCAGGGGAGGCCTGCCTGGAGACACGGGGTCTGAGGAGGCCAGGTGAGCAATGGCCCCTGGGCGTGGGATACCTTTTGAAGTGTACATGTTGTTTGGCACTTTGGCCCTTCGCGCCCCTGACAGCCCCCCATGGCAGCGCACATCCACTGGCACAAACTGCCTTTGATAGTGGGGGGTGGGATGGATGGGCCAGGAGGCGTGTAGACAAGGCACCGGAACACTGCTGAATGGAGACACACTTATGTGGATTGCAGGGGCGCGGCCTGTTTCAGGGGAGGCCTGCCTGGAGACACGGGGTCTGAGGAGGCCATGTGAGCAATGGCCACTGGGCGTGGGATACCTTTTGAAGTGTACATGTTGTTTGGCACCTTGGCCCTTCACGCCCCTGACAGCCCCCCATGGCAGCGCACATCCACTGGCACGAACTGCCTTTGATAGTGGGGGGTGGGATGGATGGGCCGGGAGGCTTGCAGACAAGGCACTGGAACACTGCTGAATGGAGACACACTTGATTCACTAAAAAAATGAAACAACCACAGATAAAAAATATGTTGTGTTTTATTTGGTTTCTTATTTTGATGGCACAAAAATACTACACATTGTAAAGGTCTGGTTGCAGCTCGGCGAGGGAAAATCCCCTGTACTGACCACTGTCTCTGGGGAAAGTTTGTCTAATGGCGCCAACGACACAGGCGGGTATTACTCGTCGAACGCGGTGTCCAAGCCTCCCATGAAGCCACCATGTGTACGAACGATAGACCACCTGCCGGTACCACCTAAAAAAGAAAAAGATACAATCTGTTTTTAAATGACCAAGATAAGCGTATTAAACCTTAGTTGTCAATGACAATTCTTGCATGGCGACACGTCAGTAGCTGAGGCGCAGAGAATGTTGACATGAGATGTGCTTTGGCTTTGTGAAATGGGCGGTACGCGTCTAGTCATGTCAGGATCAGGGGCGGGGGATATGATTTAGTGCCGCAAATGCAGCTCACCCAGGGCGATGAGGAAAGTGGTAAGATTATCACAAAATGGCCACGCCCTGCTGCCTGATTTTGCTTGTGTTCAAGAGACGAAAACTCGGGCAAGGTGCATAGGAAATGTTTGTACGATGGATCGAATTATGGTTAAAACCAAATGGCCGACCCATAGGAACAATAATATTTTCTGCCCGAACCATTCCTTTAAGGTACAGTCTGAATAGAGAGCTAATCACCAATTTTCTGTAGGGATGGGCGTCAGAGAGAGGTGTGTGCTGGCTCCCAGTCTATTCGCCTCATCTGGAGTAATTACTGTACTCGCAAGAATCTGGTCATTAACAAGAGCAAAATAAAGGCAATGGTGATTTACATGGCCCCAGATAAATGCCCCAGAAGATGTATTGTGTAAATGCTAGATGTTTAGAGGTGGTATACAACTTTGTATACCTGGACATCCACTTTGATAACGAAACGGGGGGTGTGGGACATAGGTAGAAAGGAGTGGGAATGAATTGGCCACATTTTCCGACAGGGCTCTGGGGTTCAAAAGGATGTTTGGGTGGAATTTCCCTGCTTAGGCCCTTGATATCTATCAATAGAAGTCTCTCCCTGCGGCTATATATGGTGTTGCGGTCTTGGCTATGCATCATATGTCGTGGTGACTGTAGCTAAAAATCAGTTCCTTAGAAGCCACTTTTCATTGTTGAAGGGAACACCGAAAGGGCCCCTGTGTCTAAAGACTAGTGGTCCTATCGCTGATCACACTGCTCTCTTTTCAAACAGATAATGGGTAAGCCCCTAAACCCCTGGAGTATCCAGGAGGCCAGAGTGTACCAAGCCACACTGAAAGAAACGTTTGGCTTAAATGCCTGTATAAAGATGCCTGGTTGGCCTTGGTGAAGAGAACTGTGCATGCATTTGGCTTTGGAACCCAGTGTGGCAGTCTGAAAATATGATTACTAGGGATTCTCTTACGTACCAAAGGGAGATATGATATGATATGATATGGCATTTGTAACGCGCCTATACACAAGTGTTTCAAGGCGCGACGAGGCAGGGGGGGGAACAAGGGGAGACAGACAACGATCCTACTAGGCCAGGTGTCATTCGGATCACGCAAGTGCAAGGGTAGGGGGACTGGGAAAAGTGCAAGGGGAAGGGGAGAGGGGAAAATGCAGTACATGGTTAGTAGAATACAAGATAAATAATAGGGCCAGCTGGTGGCAAGTGCAAGGAAAGTGCAGTACATGGTTAGTAGAATATAAGATAAATAAAAGGGCCAGCTCATGGCAAGGTAAGTGCCGGGAGAAGGGGCTGTAGGATACAGAGACAGTCCCGTAGTGCAGGTAGGCAGTGCAGGGAAGAGCGGCTGGGCCAAGGACCGAGATCGGTGAGTGGCCCAGTTTCAGATTCAGTGCAGGTTCAGTGATTTTAGCAGGGGAGAGAGGGAGAGAAAGCGGAGGTAAAGAGGAAGGTTTTGAGGTGCTTCCGGAACCGGAGATGGTTCTCCTCAAGTTTCAGGAAGGCTGTTCCAGAGGGAGGCCCCTGCTGCGGAGAGATATCTACCCCCAGCTCGTTGCTTGGAGAAGCGGCTGACCCTAAGGTAGTTGGAGGTGGATGAGCGAAGAGCTCAAGAAGGAAGATATTTAGGAAGAGAGAGTTGAAGGTATTTTGGCCCAAGGCCCCAGAAGGCCTTGTGGACAATGCAGAGGGTTTTGAACTTAATTCTCGCAGCCACTGGGAGCCAGTGTAGCGATTTCAGTCCTGGAGAGATACGGTCCCTGGGCTTGAGGCCAAGGACAAGTCTTGCAGTCCTGTTCTGGATGAGTTGCAAAGGGCGGAGAGAAGAGGCAGGAAGATTTAGATAGAGGCTGTTACAGTAGTCCAGCTTCGAGAGAACCAGGGCTCTGGAGACAGTGAGCTTCTGGGGGAAGGAGAGGAAAGGAAGGATATCTCTGAGGAGGTGTAGCTGGTAGTGTGACTTCTTAGAGACGTCAGATATGTGAGGAGAGAAAGAGAGTGTGGAGTCGAAGATGACCCCGAGGTTTTTATCCTTGCAGGTAGGAGCAGGAAGAGGGCCAAGGGAGGTCGGCCAGAGAGCTGCAGGGAAGGAGGGAGTGGGTGTGCCGATAAGTAGAATCTCAGTCTTACTGGCATTAAGGCAGAGGTCGTTGGCGGCACACCATTCCTGGATAGCAGAAAGACAGTCAGAGATGGGGGAAGGGGAAGAGGAGGCCGAGGGTAGCCTGAAAATGAGCTGGGTATCATCCACGTAGCACTGAAAGTTGGGACAGAGAGCAGCGATGCGATGAGCAAGAAGTGCCAGATACTGGTTGAACAACCAGGGGGAGAGGTTAGATCCCTGGGGGACACCACAGGTAGAGAAAAAGATGTCAGAGAGGAAGGAACCCAGTTGGACCTGGGAGGGTCAATTGGAGAGGAAGGAGGTCAGCCATGCCAGAGCTTGACCAGTGATACCCAGGTTGAGCAGGATGGTGTGGTTGACAGTGTTAAAGGCAGAAGAGAGGTCAAGCAAAATGAGAACACAAGGGGTGTTAGAGTCAAGGTTTGAGAGCAGGTCCTCACGGATGTTCAGGAGAGCAGTTTCCATGCTTCTGGCAGCTCTGAAGCCAGACTGATGATCATGAAGACTACCAACAGATTCGGCATGGAGATTAAGCTGGGAGATGGCCAGTTTCTCCAGGAGCTTGCCCAGGAAGGGAGTGATAGTAATTGGGCGATAGTTAGCTGGGCAGGAGGGGTCGGAAGAGGGTTTCTTAAGAAGGGGGTGCATAAGGGAGTGCTTGAGGGGGGATGGGAAGACTCCAGAGGCGAAGGAGTGATTGCAGAAGTCAGCCAGGGCAGGCGCCAGGGAGTCGATGTGGTCCTTGATAATTTTGGAGGAACAGGGGTGGACCTGTTTTGACGAGACTTTCACAGATCGGACTTGTCTCGAAACCTCGTCAGCAGAAAAAAGGGGAAAGGCAGAGAAGGAGGGAGGAGGGGTGGCAGCAGAAGGGCCAGAGGGAGAGCAGAGAATAGAGGAGAGTAGGTGATAGGAGGAGAGTGAGGACAGGATGTCCTGAGTTTTTTAAATGAAGTGAGAGGCCAGTGCCGTGCAGAGGGCCTGGGAGGGGACAAGAGAGGTGGAGACTGAAGCAAGGTTGGCCAGCTCCTTGCAGATTTTAAAGAGTTCAGCCGAATTGTTAGATGCCGCAGAGATGTGGGCTTGGATAAGGGCTCTCTTCTTAGTGAGAACGGAGAGCCGCAATTGCCTTTGGAGCAGGCGGCAGGCCAGTTTGTCAGAGGATGAACATGAAGCACGCCATTTCCTCTCTGCCACCCTGCACTTGCGTTTAAGGCTGACGAGATCCGAGTCATACCAGGAGTTACATTTGGCTTTGGGCTTCAGGCGGATTCTCATGACAGGGGCAAAGATATCAAGGGTATCAGATATAGCAGAGTGGAGAGGGCTGTGTCAGGGTGGGAGTCAGCCAAAGGGGGAGAGGGGGTGAGAAGGTGGTAGCGAAATCCTCAACTGACACGCGCTTCATGGGTCGGAGGACCGCGAAGGTGGGTGGCAGTGATGAGGGTGGCTTTGCCTGTGGGGTAGGGAAGATGAGGTGGGAGGATAGGAGAAAGTGATCACTCCAGGAGAGAGGAGTGGAGAGAGGGACAGAGAGGGGAAGGTCAGAAGAGATCAGAGCATCAAGAGTTTGCCCTGCAGAATGGGTCGGCCCGGACGGGAGAATAGAGAGTGAGAGAGAGTCGCAGAGGTCGCGAAAGAGTCCAGAGGGAGGACAGGAGGCATCAAGGTGGATATTGAATCCTCCAAGAAAGAGGAGTTGAGTGGTTGAGGGCAGGAGTGAGGAGGAGAGGTCAGCCCACTCAGAGAGGAAGGACATTTGACCAGGTGGCCGATAGATAGTAGCCACGGTAAGGGAATGGCTAGGAGAGAGAGAGAGTCGGCAGACAAGGCATTCAAAGGAGGTCTGGTCTGCGAGATTTGGGGGGGTGAGAATGGAGATGATATTTGGTAACACAGACAAATGTACCATGCTGTCTTGCCATTTGAAACAAGGATATATGGGGGATAGAGGCTTGTTTGGCTTCAAGTATGCAACAGGAGGACAGGAGGGTATGTATGCAGTTAAGGTGGTGATGCCTACCTTTAGGCTATCTACATGACATGACAAACGGGGCAAGGCATGTATGGCCGGACTCAGTGAATATGATAATAAGAATGTGAACACTGTGGTTCACTTCTTACTCCTATGCCCGCATTTTCACAGATGGAGACGGGCAGGTGTATATCATGCTTCAGGTCAAACAATATAAAAGCATAGAAGAAAGCCCTGGAATACTGCACATCCACTAAAGAGGAGAGGGCCCGCCCAAGTTGCCTCCTATCTCACTTTGGCCTGGCACAAAAAAAGAAAGGCACTTGCTGCCAAGATTTCCAGGTATTGCTAAGAGATGTGGGAAATGGACGTGGCAGTTATTTTATAGAATGCATAATTTGTGTTGCTCCTGACTTGGAATAGTGATGTCACGTTTTATGGATTGTGGTCTACCCATTTTACTTTTAGTGTATACTTATAGGATAAAATATTATGTTACTTTCTAATCCCCTTTTCTACAAAATAAAGTAATGATGAGAGTAGATGAAGGGGAGCCAGACAGAAGAAGGCTGACTGTGACTGACTGGGAGACCATGCCTGAAACAGTCGGAATGTGACAAAGGAGAAGGACTATGGGGAAGCAAAAGGGCAATGAATGAATGTGATGAAGGTGAAAGATTGTGATGAATGACTCTGACCCTCATTACAGTTTTGCCGGTATGCCGCCAGAATTACTGGAGGGATAGCAGCGAAACTGCATTACTGTCACCCGATGTTATAGTATTACTAGGATATTATGGGCGGTGGAGACGCCAGTAAGTTCCCATTCCATGGAGTCCCATAGGATGGTATTCCCACAATTACCAGTACGGGTAGTACAGGTTCCAGTGATTCTGGTAATTATTTGCCGGTAGGGGCCTGAACTCTCAGCAGGTCATGCCTGCTGGTAGTTCACTGCCTCTGCCGGCAAACTTGTGTTTCCCCGGTCTGGAAAAAATGCTGGTGCCAGTATTACCAGCACTTTCCCCCAGCATTTATTAAAGACCGAGGACATTGTAATGAGACCCTATGACCTATTATTCTGAGGTGTGGGATTTTGGAGATAATAGAGAGGGTAGGGGCTTCTATCTCTTTTTGGGTCAAACAATATTAAAAAGTGTAAGGAGGCCATGGAATATGGAGATAGACTGATGAAGTACTGTGACAAATGAGAAGGACTGTGATGAATGATTGTGCTGAAGGAGAAGGACTGTGACAACTGAGAAGGGCTGTGATGATGGACTATGACAAAGGAGAAACACTGAAATGAAGGAGGACTGTGATTGAGAAAGACTGTGATTAAAGAAGGACTGTGAAGAAGGGAAAATACTGTAACAAAGGAGAAGGACTGTGATGACAGACTGGTTGAGAAGGATTGTAATGAAGCTGGTCTGTGATGATGGAGAAGTACTGAGATTGTTGACAAAAGAGAAGCACTTTGACAAAAAGACTGTGTGAAAGGAAAAGGACTATGAATAAGGACTAGGAGAAGGATTTTGATGAAGGATTCTGAAGACTGGCAAGGACTGTGATGAAGGAGAAGGACTGTGATGAAGAAGGACTGTGAAGAATGGGATTGAATGTGATGAAGGAGAAGGATTATGATGAAGGAGGATTGTGAACAATATGAAGGACAGTGATGAAGGAGAAGGAACATGACAAAGGAAAAGGACTGAAACGAAAGAGGAGGACAATGATGGACAGTGACGCAGGAGGACTGATGAAGGAATAGGATTATGATGAAGGAGGACTGTGAAGAATGAGAAGGACTGTGACGAAGGAAGACTCTGATGAGGGACTGCTGAAGGAGTGATGAATGAGAAGGACTGAGATGAAGGAGTGCAATGCTGTAAAAGGACTGACAAAGGACAATGTCTGTGACAAGGAGAAAAACTGTGATGAAGGACTGTGATCAAAAGAAGGACTGTGATGAAGAAATGTGAGGAAAGGACGGTGAAGAAGGACTACAACAAAGGCAAGAACTATGACAAACGACTGTGATAACGGTCTGTGATGAAAGAAGGAGTGACATCAAAGAAGGCTGTGAATGAGCACTGCAATAAAATAAAAATACTGACACAGGAGAAGGAATGTGATGAAGGAATGCAATCAAACAGAAGGACTGTTGTAAAAGAGGAGCACTATGATGAAGGACTATGGCAAAGGAGAATGACTGACAACAAAGAAGGCCTGTGACAAAGGAGTAGAAGGTCTTTGACGAAGGAGAAGGCCTATGATGAAACAGTACTGTGATGAAGGACTATAACAAAGAATGACTATGAGAAAGGGATGTGACAAAGGAGTGCATAAAGGAGAAGTGCTGACAAAAAACAAGGACTGTGATTAAGGAATGCATTAACGTAGAAGTACTTTGACAGAGGATAAGGAGTGTGATGAATGGCGTTTGATGCAGGAGAAGGACTTGTTGATAAAGATGAATAACTATGACAAAGGAACAGAAATTGAAGGACATTGGTTAAGGAGAAGGACTTTGGTGGAAGAGAAAGACTGCGACGAAGGACTGACAAAGGAATATGACTATGATGGACTGAAGAACAAGAAGGAATGTGATGAAGGAGAAGGACTGTGATGAAGAAGGACTGTTGAAGGACAATGATCACAACAAAGGAGAAACACTGTGATAAAGAACTATTGTGAAAGAGAAGGATTGTGATTCAGGACTATGGCAAAAGAGAAGGACTAGGACATGGGACTTTGATGAAGGAGAACCGTCAAGGAAGAAGGACTGTGATAAAGGAGAAGGGCTGTGAAAAAGGAAAAGGACTGGGACCAAGTCTGCAATTAATACTTGAATGAGAAGAATTAAGATGAAGGGAAAACAATGTAATCATGGAGGACTATGACAAAAGGCTTGTGATGAAGGATAAGGACTGTGACATGGGAGGACTGTGATGAAGGAGGACTGTAACAAAGGATTGATCAAGGAAAAGGGCTGTGATGGAGGGCTGAAAAAGGAGAAAGACTAACAAAGGAGGCGGACTGTGGGAAAGGACGTATGAAAGAGAAGGACTGATGAAGGAGAAGGACTGTGATAAAGAAAAAAGACTGTGATGAATGCGAAGTATGACAAAGGAGGAGTGTGACAAAGTAGAAGAAAGGACTGTGACAAAGGAGTGATGAAGGAGAAAGACTGTGAGAAATGACTGATAAAGGAGAAGGACTGTGCAAAGGAAAACAGTGATGAAGGGCTTGTGATGAAGGAAGACTGTGATGAAGAAGAAGTATGACAAAGGGGACAGGCTGTGACAAAAGAGGGCCAAATGAAGGAGAAGGTCTCCTATGGAGGCCTATGTTGACTGGGACTGTGACGAAGGAGAAGGACAGTGATAAAGAGAAGGACTACAATTAAGGAGGAAAGTGATGAAGATGAAGAAAGGACTATGCTGGAAGTCTCATGAAGGAGAAGTATTGTGATAAAGGATTGTGAAGGAGAAGGACCGTGACAAAGGAGGACTTTGAAGAGGAACTGTAACAAAAGAGAAGGGGGTGATGAAAGGGAAGCACTATGATGAAGGAGGACTGTGACGAACAACAAGAAAAGACTGTAATGAAGGAAAGGGCTGTGGTGAAGGAAAAGGTCTATGACTAAGAAGGCCATTGGCAAATGAGGATCAAGGACTGTGATAAAGGGCTGATGAAGGAGGAGAACATTGATGAAGGGCGAATGAGAAGGACTCTGACTAAGGAGGGCAATAATAATGGAGAAGGTGTGGAATGAAGAAGATGAACTAAGGCTAAGGCATGTGAAAAAAGAGAAGGACTATGACAAAGGAGTACTGTGGGAAAAACTGTGATGAAGAAGGACTGATGAAGAAGGACATTAATAAAGGAGAATACTGCTTCTTAAAAACACTCCTCTTCTCTCTCTTCTCAGTAGCACTGCATTGGGCACAGGGTTGCACCCATGAGCCAAAACTAAAAGCAGCAAGATTGAATGCAGATACTAAGTTCGGATGCATGCACACTAGGAAGGAAAAAGAATCCACTTTACCAAGCCCATACACACAGTAATACTTGGGCTTCTTCAGCTATGGGCCAAAACTAAAAAGGACAATGTTTTAAATATTTTGAATACATTTAAAAGAAATGTCCTGAAAGTTTGTAATTATAAAGCCATGCCTTCAGAAATAAACTAGCAACTAAGCTTCAAAGGTGGCAGAATCCAAGACTATTGACTTCTTGAACCTGAAGGGAGTGTTTGTTCAATATCTAATGACAGCTCGGTAAATTGATTAACTCGTCACCAGGCACCTCCTCCCAACAGTACATAGCATTATACATAGCACCCAAGTTATCCCACCTCATGTGTCAGTAATTTATCCAGCCCTGATATTACTCTTTGCATTCTGGTTCATTCAATTAAGCTTTACTCTGTTAGAAATTCAGGACCCGTCTCACAATGCAAAGCAAAAACATGTCTTGATGAGCTTCACAAATTGGCACTAACTCTGTGGGTACCAGTGATTTTGGACTCTGCCAAAAAAAAGGGGTGGGTGGAGGCCCCCAGTGGCATCCTTAGAACTCTCAGTAGCGAGACAGGATTCACATTTCCAGAAACCTTGAACTGTGCTGGTGAATGTTGGGAGCTGGAATATGCACATCTACTTCTTAAAGCCTGACAAAAGCAACACCATCAACAGCATCTTCAAAGACAAGATAGAAAAGCTAAGGGAACACATTGCTCCAAACATACAATAGACATCACATCCCAAATACACCAGCCTGCACCATACCAATACACACTGAAATCAAGACAATTGCTGAGCCCAAACGTTAAAAACGCCCTGTCCAAAACAATGGTAACTTAAATAAACCATCGTTATACATTGGTTCCACTTTAATCCATTTGAAGTGCTGCACCATAACAAAGAGAGTGCTAAAAAGTAAATTATTCGTGAGGCCCTGCCTGCTCCTGCTATGCAGCTTCCTCTGGGTTGCTGAAGGAGGTAATTGTCTACAGAAGGGGATTGCAGGGTGAGACAGTACTGCCTGCCTGGACCATTGCAGCAACTTTAGAATTCAAACTGGATCACTGGTATACAGGTGTATGGACGAGGCACTGCTGCCTGTGGGGCCCCAACGAATGCGGGTCCCTGGGCGATGGCACAGATTAGCTATGCCCAGGCTGGCCCTAGTCTAAAATGTCCCGCTTTTGACCTTGCCTGTTGCCACGTGAAGTGAGTCCTCTCTTTGTAATATTCCGCACTCAGGAATTCCAACCTGTTTCAATAATCCTGACATCATGCGATCAGAGAACACTCATTACAGGCAAAGCAATTGAATATAAATATTTAAAACGTTCAAAACAAGCTATCCATGTAAAACAAACCACTGATCACCGCGAGCGCGCTTCAAATCCATTACTTCAGAAGATGAAAGGACAGCAGTGTTTTATCTTTGCGTTCGACGTATACACTGCTTCCTGCTGGGGACACCGAGAGAACAGGGGAAACTGAGGACGCGAGTGACAGACGCCCTTCTGCCTGCCCTTGCAACGGAGCTCTATATATATATATATGTTTTTTAACTGTAACATACGGTGGAAATTACGGTACATGAAACTTGGCTTTTAAACAATTTTGTGGTATTTGCCCATGAATTATGATTGGGACGTCTGAGAATTTTGATCCTGTATGGATTTAATCCAACTATACAAACTGAATGCTGTTATCAATCACGATCTGTTGTATGGCAGGCAATAATCTGGTTTTCCGTTCCAAGATGGCCACTGTTGAATTACTCTGTAAATGCACCTTCATTTCTTAATTGACATAGAAGATGGACTACATACCTTTTAACCGTGCCTTTGTCCTTTGTTGTGTTACGTGATCAAGCGCTCAGTTGAGCGTGAAACGCGTTGTAAGCGGGTCGTACCCACGGGCGTCCTGCCTCTGTTTGTTTATGCTGTTTCCCTAGCCTTTTGTTCTGTGCATTATGTACAGCCAAGAATTTATTAAATAATCCTTTTTTTTTCTACTTTGTGTGAGCTGCGCTTTCCTTTTCTGGAACCTGTGTTGGAACCTTTTGAAACTTTGCTGGGTTCACGGAGAGTGCGGTCCTTCCCTTCTCCCCCTTTTCTTTACATTGTTTATACACGGAGCGTACCGTGTTGGACCTGCACCGAGGATTTTTGTTCAATTGGCGCGCCTCTGCTTAGTGTCGTTTCCTCAAGCGGAATCGCTGCCACTGGGGGCAGATTGTACTGCATACTGGAGCCCAACAGTACCCGTGAGGAAGCATAGCCCGAGGATCCCTGCATATGCGAATACGTGAAACGTGCCGGAGGACGCGTGGATTGTGGCCGCAGGGTAGGTGACTGTCTCGTGTGTTTTGCAATTTTCCTCATTTTTCTATTAAGAAGGTATTGTATTGTGTGGGTACTCCGCCCCAGCTTTTCTCTCGTTGCCATTCTACACTGCCGGCCGCAATAGTTTGGGCATGCCGTGATTTTCCCATCCTAGTAGCGCAATTTTTCTGCTCACATGTGTTTTGAGGTGAATTGTTCACACTCATTTTGGAAATCTTTTTGAATTTTAGATAACTCTTTGTTTTCTTGCAAAGGCCGGGGGTTTTTCAGTATTACAAACATGCAGGACACCTGGGCAGCAGCTCGACTTGCACAGGCCAAGGACCTTTTTAGTGAATCCCAAGTGATGCCCACCAGTCTACCCACTATTGGGGCAAAAAAGAATATTATAAGTCTCAATCCTGAAATAGTATTACTTAAAGAAATTGAAAAACTACGAAGAAAGGAGATTTCCAAATGGTGGGAGGAACATTCTCTACAAAACTATTTGGATGTTGGACGAATACCGCGAGGATTAAGAATTTTGACTATGCCCTCATTTGATGATCAAGATCCTGGCATGTTGCAGGAATGGGGAGACGCCAGCAAAGGGTGCTCAGCACACTTTCTTACGATTTTGGTCAAATATGCCAAATCAGATCGAGCGAAGGCAATGGAAGAACTTGCGAAAAAGGAAATAGTACTTAATAAAATGTCGTCCTCTGAGGAGGGTAAACAACTTTGTGTGAAAATTAATGAAGCCCTGATCACATATGAAGATGACATTAAACAACGAAAACATCGCAAGTTCATTAGGGACAAAATTGATTATGAAACAGGCAGGATCTTCACGTTTGCTAAAAGGTTTGATTCATTACGAAAAAATCCTATAACCGAGCCCATTGTTGATGGTGATCCTGGCTCGATTTCATCTGAATCAGATGTCTCAGTTTTTGACAATGAGGAGCCCTCTGTCAGATTAAATTTTTTAGACGAGATGCGGCTGCTATGCCAGGATGGAAAGAATCAAAAGCAACGTGGAAAGGGTCGAGGAAGAGGAAAAGGAAGAGGAAAGGGACAGAAGACACGAGGAGGAAAACAACTCGGCGAGGCCAGCGTGGGAAACGGCTCAGAAAAACGCCAAGAGAGCAGAGCAACGCGCTCTGGGACCAAAAAATAATCATTGACAATATGAAGCTGTGCCAAATTACCAACCTGTCCTCTCATGTGCTCACCAAAGCGCAAACCTCGGTTCTTTCACTTGGACTTAATTTCTGCCCCACTAAAGCATTTGACTATGTCCAAGCGCGCCTTGATCTTGACCAATTTATTCGAAAGATTAGACTTAAGAAATTCTTTTCATTGAATACCATCGTGCCCAAACCAACAACACCGCGTTTGGGCCGTACTAATCTTTTGATTTCAGATATTCCATCTCTTATTGATCTGGCCTGTCTTGAAGATTCTGACTTTGATCCCTCCAATGCCTGCCTTACTGATTTTAATATTGACCCTGACTGGGATATACATACAAAACTCAAGGTTAAATCTAAATTTAATCCACAGTTTCCCATTGGTGGATGTATTGAAGCTTTTTATGATCTATGCATTAGTGATTTGAGAAAATTAAGGAGAAGTACTATCAAGAACAAACAAAACCTCACCTCTGCCCAACTCATGGCCATCAGCGAATTACAAGGTTTATCAAATATTATCATTAAACCAGCTGATAAGGGGTCCAACATTGTAATTCAAGATCGGATACATTATGTGGCAGAGGCTAATCGTCAACTGAAGGATCGATTATGTTATTCACAATTTTCAAAAAATCCATTTGGTGATATACAATCGGAAGTTACAAATTTGTGTACAAAATGGGTGGATATTGGTCTAATCGATGATGAGTTTGTTAAATTTCTTGTTCCCTCCTTTTTCACTATACCTACAATTTATTTTCTACCAAAAACTCATAAGTCCCTTATCCATCCACCAGGGAGACCTATTGTTACTCTATGTGGTTCTCTCCTTGAACATATGTCCCAGTATGTTGATGAAACTGTATTCCCTCTGGTATCAGCTCTACCCTCCTATCTACGGGATACCAAGGATTTCTTGCAACACATTACAAATACGCCTTGGGACGATGGTTTGCTTTTAGCGACCCTTGATGTTGTCTCCTTATATACCTCCATTGACCATCAAATTGGGATGGAAGCATGTAAATTTTTCCTTGATACCCGTTCATTGAATTTTCATGGCCATAGTTCTATGATCCTTGAAATGTTGTTTTTTTGTTTAACTAACAATGTTTTTTTGTTTGAAGGCTCTTTTTACCACCAAGTAAGGGGCACTGCCATGGGGAGTACATTTGCACCATCCTATGCAAATTTGACCATGGGATGGTGGGAGGCCACCTTCCTTAGTGATTTACTTGCATCTAGCTTTGCTACGCATATCGTCGCTTGGTGGCGATACATAGATGACATTTTCGTCATATGGAATGGGACCAAAGTTGAGTGGCTATCATTTGTGAAACGTATTAATACCAACACTTTCAACTTACGTTTTACAGAGTGCAATAGCATGACTGAAATCATATATTTAGATGTAGTTGTGACCCTTGGAAAATCTGGTTTCAATACTGCACTACACAAAAAACCCTCAAACACTGGTCTACCCCTGCATGCAACAAGTTGCCATCCTACGTCATGTAAACGTAGTATTCCATATGGTGAATTCATTCGATATCGTAGAAATTGTACTGATCTAGTATCGTTTGACCATCATTGCACCTTGGCGGCTATAGATTTTGTCAAACAAGGCTATGAACGCAGAGTTATAGAAATGGCCTACACCAAAGCTCGCAGACTAAGCAGGAATGTTCTATTGTATGGTAACAAACCTGCGAAGACGGCTGTGAATGATGAACCTCGACTTATTGTCACATTTGACAATGCCTCAAATCATGTCCGTAAAATCATAGAGCGACATTGGCGGGTCCTTACCATGGATAAAGACTTATGCCCCTTGCTGGCTAAACATCCAACTATTACCTATAAACGTGTACCCTCACTTAGGGATAAACTGGTTTCCAGTTTTCTGTCACTCAGCAACACGAATCCCTCTCTGATGAAATCATTGATGGAATCCCCCATAGGCTTTACAAAATGCTCAAAATGTAAGGCCTGTGCTCATGCCACTGCATGTAAATTCTTTGTACATCCGGTCACCCAATGCAAAGTTAATCAAGTATTCGATAAACTGTGATACTGCTTTTGTGGTCTATGTTCTTTCATGCCCTTGCATGAGGTGGTATGTGGGGAGCACCACATGCAAACTTAAGCTTAGAATATTGCAGCATCTTAGGGCAATTAAAAACTCAGATCCTGCATAACCTATGGCTAAGCACTTCAGATTAGAACATGACAATGACCCTACTCTCCTTAAATTTTTTGCGGTGGCACATGTCCCGATTCATCCTAGAGGTGGAGACCGTGTATTAAAACTGAGACAACTGGAGACCCGTCTTATCTTGGATTTTGACACCAAATCCCCTAATGGTCATAACCTTGACGAGGAGCTTTATACGTTTCTAGGTACATAACAATGTGTTTACTTCCTACTGTTTTTTGAATTGGTTTATTTCCACCTATCATTCTGCTTTGATTATGTTCAATTGATTTATGTGTTCTAGCGGTGGGTTGAATAACTTTTAGAAAATCAATGTGTTTTTCAAATTCACTGATTAGTTCTGGGCCTGTGCTTAAGCACCAAAATTTCTTTTCCTTCCACCATTTTGGTGATTAGATTATCACTATGGTTCAAAATGGAGACGGAAGGGAAAGGGGAAAAGAAAAAAAGAAAAAAATAATTTTTCTTTATGTTGTTATATTCACGACCTAGAAGGATATCTGACTGGTGAATAATTTGGTATTTTGTGTCCATAGTTTCACTGTGGTTACTTGGTTTTTCCAAATGCATTATTATTGGTGCATTTTATACAAGCTGATTTCAGATTTACATACATTTAGTCAGATAATACAGCTAGAAAAGTAATTTTCATCTAGAATAGTTTGTATCCATGTATTTGAGGTGAGGACTATACAGCAATAGTCCTGGCCAGGCTGTTGGCACAATTTACATCAGTGATGTGCAGATGACACCAATTTTCAAATTCTTTGATATTTATCAAATGTGGTCACTTTTGTGACCTTGCTTATTTTGCACATCGTCTAGGTTGCCATTGTTGGACTTGCACTTGCACTTTGGTTATTCTAAACATGATCAGGTCAAGTATCAAGTTTCTTATAATTGACCTTTTGAAATTATGACTGCGTTGTAATTTTTTTTTACTTGCAATTATAGTTTCTATGTTTATATCGATATTGCAATCATGTTGGAGTTTTAACCATATTATATGTGTTTTTATCCTTGCAATTTTGCACAAGACATAGGATTCAGTCCATAAAAGCAATTAGATGCAATTTTGCTCTCCTTTATACATACTATTGTTATAGATGTAATGTATGCCATTTTATGCAAATTCATGCTGCTATTTTGCGTATTTGCACAATGCCAAACTGGAGGCTAGTTTGAAAATCTATCTATAATGACATAGCCCGAGTTGGCCCCCTTCCTTTAATCTACATGTATATGACATTACGTTTCTTTCTCTTATAGCTGGTACTATGATGAATTGATTGATTTATGTAAAATGTATTCTGCATCTATATAAGACACAATCTGACTCATGTTAACGCACTAAGCGCTTAACTAAATGTGAATTTGACTTGGCTGTTTTTTAACTGTAACATACGGTGGAAATTACGGTACATGAAACTTGGCTTTTAAACAATTTTGTGGTATTTGCCCATGAATTATGATTGGGACGTCTGAGAATTTTGATCCTGTATGGATTTAATCCAACTATACAAACTGAATGCTGTTATCAATCACGATCTGTTGTATGGCAGGCAATAATCTGATTTTCCGTTCCAAGATGGCCACTGTTGAATTACTCTGTAAATGCACCTTCATTTCTTAATTGACATAGAAGATGGACTACATACCTTTTAACCGTGCCTTTGTCCTTTGTTGTGTTACGTGATCAAGCGCTCAGTTGAGCGTGAAACGCGTTGTAAGCGGGTCGTACCCACGGGCGTCCTGCCTCTGTTTGTTTATGCTGTTTCCCCAGCCTTTTGTTCTGTGCATTATGTACAGCCAAGAATTTATTAAATAATCCTTTTTTTTTCTACTTTGTGTGAGCTGCGCTTTCCTTTTCTGGAACCTGTGTTGGAACCTTTTGAAACTTTGCTGGGTTCACGGAGAGTGCGGTCCTTCCCTTCTCCTCCTTTTCTTTATATATATATAAAAATAACATTGATCCCGTTAGCACTAGCTAGAAAGTGACATAGCATCCATCTGGTGCAGGTCTAGAGCTTTGTTCCTCCAAATGAGGGTTGTTAATACTGTCAACCACTTTCCAATGAGGACATATAGTCTTAGTAGGGCGAGGTGATTAGGTTGTCAAATTCAAGACGCTGGAACCAAAGTGTTGAGGCTCATAACCTGGATTTTCCAGCAGAAGATCCAATAATCCTGGACAAATCATCTTATGCCACTGTATTGTACTGTGCTGTCTCCTGTGAAAAGGTTTGCCTTCTTACTTACGGGTGGCGTTGTTTACCCTAGTGCTTGATAATTCTTTTCATGTAGGTCATTTGAGTGCAATGGGTTCTAGACAGAAGCAAGCCAACCAAATCTCACAGATCTCTGGCAAACATATTTTCTAGTCTGCTCATTTGGCAAAAACATTCTGCTTTATTATACAACTAGCTGTCCCCAGCCACGCGTTGCTGTGGCTCAGTCTGGTTAAATGGAAAAGAAAGAAAAGAGAAAGCGCACGTTTCTAATATGTTTAATTTGACAATGCTTGTGGGTAGTTTTTAATGGCTCTGGTGTTTCTCCAAGTTGAGGCAGTTTAATTTTCCCGGCGGCGCAACACATTCCTTTCGTTTCTCCATTAAATTTCAGAGCCTTGCAATAAGGACACACTTCAGTCATGTGCCGATGAGAACATGCCGGCACAAACTATAATCATCAGCTGGTTTGTACCAGCATGCAAGGCGATTGTAATCGCGTGATTGCTGAGCACCGAGTCGTGTTTGACGCGGATCTGCTGTTTATCGTTGATGTCTTTGAGCCACTCTCAGCCTGTCGCGTTAATTCTGTTGAGAGCGAAGCAGATCTGAAGCTTCAGAACGAGATCGCCGTGCTCGCAACCGTGCATCCTAAAGTCTGGCTGCACGTCGCTCTGCTGCTTCCTCGGCACGTATTTGAGCCATTCTAAATCGGAAACATTGAAATGGAATCGTAAAATAGTGTGTGTTGCTTTTACGTCCAACAGATGGTGCTGTTTTGCAGTAAAATGTCCATTATAGCATGTGTTGCTTTTATGTCCAACAGATGGCGCTGTTTTTCAGAAAAAGCATGTTTTTACCTGTCACAGGTGTGACATCTATATAGTAGGCATATAAAAACATGTGTCTATTCGAGTGCAACGTTGAGTCAAAATTTCAAAGCAATTGGTGAAGAACTTTCGGAGATTTAAGATTTTGAACAAACAAACATCTACATTTTTATTTACATAGATTTGAAAGGTACTTATGCACATACTAAATAACAGTCTTCAATTCTGTCTTTTGTGTGCATGTAAAGCTTTGAAATACAATTGAAAATCCCAGGTGAAGCCGTTAAAGCTGACACCATTTAATATTGTGGTGCTAATATACTTGCCTTGGTGATAGTGCAAATGAAGAATCATTATCCTTTTGGATAAAATACTTCATATTGGGTTATTATGTGAATTGCATACTTTCCAAGTCTGTTCTTAAAACAATAATTTTAAATATTTTAGTTCATGAAAGTGAAACGCTCACAAATAATTGCACCTTGCTCTTTGAGAAGAACTGGGAAACAATATGGTCAAGTACAGAAATTCCAGATTGGGCTCAAATCTCAGCTTCACCTCTTAACCAACGTGTGATTCTGGGCAACTCATTTCATCTGTTTTTGCCTAACTTGTCCACATTTCCAGTCTGTAAACTTTTGAAAATTCTCAGGGCCCGATTTTGCTCAAGGCGCAGTGAGCATGGTTAAAAACCATGCTTCATTACAGCTTTTCTTAATGCCCAGCTACTGTTGTTCTCATTCTCAAGGGGTGCTTGGCATCAGCACAGAGGACGATTCTGGTGTGTCACAAACTGTCTGCATTGTGCCTGTTTTTTTAATTAATGGGTGGATTGCACGTTTTCAGCAGCAATTTCAGATAATTGCACAACGTTTGCAGTTTAACAAAAGCGCTGCCCAAAACACCATTTTTGCATTGCATTTATTGTTAAGCTTTCCACAGCACTGTGGAACAATCCTCACCAAGCCCTCCTTCCAACACCCCACAAAACAAGAATCTGGTAATTATAGGAACATTACAGAGTTATTTTCAATTATGTGCAAAATATCTACTTAAACCAGCACAATTAGGATCAGGCATACTTGCGAGATTATTTTTTTTAGAAGCACTTAATCTGTCATGTCTTCCCCGCATGCAAAGGCACATGTCTAGTTAGATTTGTAAGGTAGGTTATGACTGGGAAAGGGGTGGTTGACCCTACCTCTGTTCTCTGTTCACAGTCTTCAGCAATAGCGATAGTGCAATGAGTGGACCACCACCAAAGGAGGTAGTGTATGTGTCTGAGATTTTTACACAGTCACTAATGTGGAGCAGTGACACCAGAATCCACATGCAAACGACCTGTTTACAGAACTGGTGATTGCCAGGTTGGTTTAAAGCCAATGCTGGCAACAGGCACATAGGTTCCTGAACTGGTGTATTGTGTGCTCCGTCAGTGAAATCCGAGACCATCAGAATAGGTGTTAATTACTTAACATGTTGATAAATCAAATCATGACATTTTCGTCAATTTACACCTAGCAGAGAATCGAGCATTCAGTCTCTAAGAGCCATTTAGTTTGAAGGGTATGCTCTTCAAAAAAAGACTCACTCATGGTTTTACTGGCTACAGTGTTGTATATAATAATCCTGACCACCATTGATATATTGCTCACCACAAAGTCATGTGTTTTTTGTGACTAATAGCAAAACGTCTTGAAAACCATAGCTTCTAATTTATATCCACAATCTACGTAATCTGTCTACACCGTTGAGCACTGTTCCTTTTAATGAGACTGCTAATCCGAGTCTTCTCTCTATGCTGAGGTATGTGTACCCTTTTCATATGGCTACTTATGTGTACCCTGCATTTGAACTACACCTTTCACGTGGCTGCTATTTCTAAAATGTTTCCTGTACCTATGCTTCAACACAGCTAACCTCGTCCTGGCCTGAAAATGGTGCCCTTCAAATTCTGCTTGTTTATTATTCGGTTTCCATCTAGCCTGAAGAGGGTAAGGAGTACTGGTGGGGAGCCCCATGTATATTTTCAGTGCTGCAGGAGAAAATATCAAGGTGGGGGTTGTGATCGCGATGTGGAGGTGGCAACCAGGGATTTTGTATCCCGTAATTTCTTTGGTTCAGAGAAGCGCCCCAAAGGAGTCTGTGCCGCAGACCCCAATATTTCTTAAAATGGCCTGATAAGAATGCATAACTTGTCTGTATTTGGGAATATGAAGTCTGCACACAGTTTTGCTTATTGATGCCATTGAGCCACCTGCAAATCTACTGGGATCCGATGAGGGCCTCAAAAGCAATGCAGGCCAGTTTACATGAATACCGCAGGTGTAGATGGAGTCAATGCAAAGGTAAAATAATGGGTGTGTCACGATCAACCATCCATGTCACAATGATTAGGCGAGCTGCTGAATGCAAAATGGCTCCAGAGTATAGAAAGCTAAACTGTGCATATGAACGGGGGCAGGCGGTGGATGCTAGCTTGGAACAGGGCAACAAACACTGTACCCGCCTACTGTGCCCCGTTATAGCAAGCCAACAATCATAACCAAGAACAATAGGTAGTAACAATGATGCTTGCGCCTGGCCCTTCATCAACGTGCAGTGATCTCCAGGCATCATATTTAGTGGGGGCAGAAATAGGGCCACAGAAAAAAGGAAGGGGGTTACTTATACCGCGCGATGGCAACGACACCATTGACTATTTGTGTTTACACGCAATATAAACAACACATACATGGATAGGAAAATGAGAATCGTACATATCGTTTGGAAACATAAGAAACTGCTTGAGACATGATTTTTCTACTGGTATGTCTGAAGCTGAAAACGACTGGTTAAGGTTACGAATGGACGATACAGCCATTGCACAATCTGCTGGGAAACGGTATGCAGTAATGCTGTGTACAGGCGAAACGTCCTTATATTAAGTACTTTGACAAGTGCAGAGCAACATGTCATAGTGATACTGGAATGATTATGGGAGGAGTTTTCCTTTTTTTAATAAATATGTCCATTTCTTTCTATCTGTATTTGTAACATGTCTCCTGGTAAAGATAATGAGTAGGCCTGGCTTGCATTTCTTGTATTCTTTGGGTTACCTTTCTCATTTTAAAGTCGGCAAAACAAGCCCCGGAATGCAAAGCAAAAAACAGGACAGCATGACCAGATCCGGTATTTGAAGGAGACATGTGAGAGTGCTGCAACATATATTGTTAGATTTAATTAGAGAAGCAAATAATTGTACTGATTTTACGAAAACTTACACTCCATTGCAGTTTGCTTACATATTGGACTATTTTAAACAAATTATGTTTGCTGCTGATAGTATTTTTTTTTATTTGTACTCATCGCGCGGCAAAAAAAAAAAAGAAATCAGGGATCTTGTTCTCTGCAGTGTCCACTACCTCGACCAGTGCTTCAGACCCACCAACTAGCCCTGAGACAACGATACCTGACCCTGCGCCGCGGTGAAGGCCAGTCTGCAGCCGCCCGTCCGGCCTCGCTCGCCGAAATGCCTGCCGCCTGATACCCGCAGCTGTCTCCTGTCTTGAGCTCTGTCACAGCACCTGCAAAGCACCCTGAAACTGACTTGACGCTGTCGAGAACCAAGAACTTGTACAAGCACAAGGTACATATTGGTTCTGTCCCCCCAGTCCTTCTATAAACGCCCCCTAGTGACATGTTATGACCCATTGTTCCCTTTGTGCTGAAACCAAGTATCCTTGAACTATTTCCATTAATTACTTTACCGACTACTCTCTTGTCAGTATCCAGAGTGCATCGCTTTTCCTTATTCAAACTGTCTGTCCTCTGCATTCCTTTGGAGGGTGGGTTGTATTTTGTAGTGTGCTAGAACTGTCTGTTGGATAATGATAACGTAGATCTTTTTTTACAACCTTGACTGGACAGCCCCTTTTATTATTGGATAATAATTGAATTTTCGCTATGTTACAACTAACCAGCGATCCACGACATTGGGGAGATAAGCCTGCTGTTCCTATCACGTTACCAAAATTGGACATTGAGGTTTATAATTTGCTTGTGTTTCCAATCTGTTCGGATCCCTTATGGTGTACTAGATTTGTGGGGCTGATTGATGGTTTAGAAACCGATATTCATCCCTGGACCACTGGTGCCCCAGAAGTTGATTTGTCACAAACTCTTTGATCAACAACAGACAGGAAGATGGGTGGGACTTATTATCACATGTTTTCACCCCTTTATCTTTCCTGTTGCAAAACACTCTGGTTATGACGTCATGCATACAGGAGATTGTTGGTAGGGACCCCAGGATTGGTTCATTAAGGTAGGCTTAGGCTACACCAATGACTGTGGCCCACCTGGCTTTAAAAGAGGGGTGAGGCCCTCTTTTGGCAATTCATCTGAAGACTTCACAAGAAGCAGGAAAGAAGAAGTCCTCCTTGGACCCTCGCTGAAGGTACAGTGTGCCTTACAGCTTCCGCCAGTGAGGGAAGGCCAGGACCTCCAAAGAAGGAAGCAAGATCCCTAAAACCAAGAACAAGGCAGCTGATTGCAACACACTCCTCAGCTTTGGGCCGTCCACCTTAAAGGACGACACAAGCCCATTGAAGAAGCTGGGAGAAGTGCCTCAAGAAGCATCTACTGCAGTCTGCCTTAGAGGAAATTTTCGAACATGTTGAGTTCCTCGATCCACAACCGACTGCAACGCTGAACGTTGTCAAGCTGCAATCGCTGAAAGAAACCCGAGATGTCTCGACCAGTGTTTCAGAACCGCTGATAAGCACTGAGACGATTCCTGACCCTAAACTGCCGCGTAGGCCGTTCGCTGAACCGTTGTGCCGCCTGATACCCACAGTGACTCCTGTCTCAAACTCTTGCCATAGAAGCCTGCAAAGCGCCCTGAAGCCAACTGGACCCTGTTGAGCACCAAGAAAATCGACAGCACAAGGTACATTGTGGTTCTGTCCCCCTGGTCCTTCTCAGAGACATTTTAAGACCCATTGCTCCCTTTGTGCTAAAGCCAAGAACAACCTTAACAAACTGTTGTAGTTATTAACCATACCGCCTATCCCCCTGTCAGTATCCAGAGTGCCTCCCTTTTCCTTCTTTGAAACTGTATGTCCTATGCATTCCTTTACAGGGTGGTTTGTATTTCGTAGTATTGTCAGACTGTCTGTTGTGATTAATAAAGAAGATATTTTTAATACAACCTTAACTGGACACTCCTTTTATCATTGGGTAATAATTTTATTTTCGCTATGATGCAACTACCCAACTATCCGTGACCTTTCGGAGATGAGCCTGTCGTTCCGCCTATGTTATCAAAATTGGACAAGGAAGTTTATAATTTGCTTGTTACTCCAATTTGTTCGTATCCCTTCTGGTGTAATCGAGGTGTGGTGCTGATTGATGGTTGAGAAACCGATACTGACCGCTGGACCACTGGTGCCCCTGAGGTTGAGCTGTCACAGAATGTGTAAAGAAGTTACAAGCCCCAACACAAGTAAATTTGCCCAACCCCCCAGCGTCTCTGAAATTAGCCACTCGCACGACATTTGAAAGGTAAGCCCCTCCGAAATGTTAGCCTAGTTGCACTCCTGGGGAGAGGGAATGCAGAGTTGTCGGCATTCAGGCTGCTGAGCCCATGCAGGCCAGGGAGTCGAGGACTGGAGAGCATTTTAGGCTAATGAGGCACCTGAGGCTCAACTTGTAAACACGACGGTTTGCTCTGGTATACACGGCGAATAGCTGGGGGCATGCTCAGACAGTGTACAGAATAGTGTTGGCTACTTGTGACATCCCCGAGGTGAAGCAAAGACAGAGGTGCACATAGGACGATAGGAGGAGAGGAAGAAGTAAGGAAATGGAAAATTAAGGAAGCGGATGTTGTGCACTTGTGAGTCAGGGAACTGTGGGACATGATTCGAGAAGGTGAGCAGAGAAGCTGAGGAAAACGTGATGAGGTTGGAGCGAGGGTGAAGGATACGTGAGAATCGAGGAAGCAGGGAAGTGGTGGGGGAGGTGAGAGAGGCGGAGATGGAGAGGTGAGGTAAATGAGAGACGCTGAGACAAGTGATAATGATCATTCGGAGATCGGTTTGCGCTCCCTCCTGCACATCTTTTAATAGCCCTGTGTAGCTGCAGGCACAATACGATTAGCCATGTACTATGCAGTGGAAGTGCTAGGGGCTAGGGCGCTCTAATTACCGGGCCCACCTGCAGGCACCTTAGCCACTAACGAGCCCTACACAGGACTCTAGTTCTGAGGCATTAATTAGACCTCAGAGAATAGAGCCCGGCGCTGGGTAAATAAAGAGGGCAGCTTCCTCATCCAAAGGTGGGTTCTGGCCACATATCGTCTGATGGTAGGGAACAAGAGGGGCGAGTATGGGGGACCCGCATATGCCTGTAAGGATGAAAGGGCATAGGGACTATGGAGTAAAATGTTACAGATAATATGGTTCAAGGAAGATATGGTCAGGGGGACCAAAGGAAGGCCTGCAGAGCTGAGCAAACAGAGTAGGAAACATAGGGTGTGGATGAGCACGGGGAGCAGGGGGTGTAGGCACCAAGTACCATGGGGGAGTACAGCAGGCATTTTGCCTATGGGGGATATGAATCAGGGACAAAAGGTCCAGATCGGCCATGGATCAGGGCATATGGACTACCGAGCATATATAACTAAGGTACAAGGATCAGAAAGTATAAAGACCAGTGGGAATAATGACCAAGAAACACTTGGGTCAGGGACTATAGAGAGCAGGAGAACAAGAACCTATGCGCAAGGGCAGTAGAGCCTAATGAAGAAAGGTATCAGCACCACAGGAGGCAGGGGCAGGTGATGCAGAGGGTTTATGAACCACAGAGTGTAGGGAGTGGAAAGCATAGAGAACAAGCAGTGTAAGGACTGAGTGAAACAAGGGGCATGGGCAAGGGAACAAAGGGACCATGAGTAATACGGAGCAATAAGCATATGGCACAGGGTGTAGAGACCGAAGACATAGGGAGGAGTGCACAGGGCCACGGAGCATCGAAAACAAGACCCGTACGAATCTATTGCTTTTGAGTCAGAGAGTACATTGAACAAGGAATATGTGGGCTAAGATCATGGAGACCAGTGAACTTAGAGACCAAATATATAAAGGAACCAGGAGAATGTGAGGTCAAGAACAGAGGTTACCAGGGGCCATGGGGTCAAAGGAAAAGCAGAGTGTAATAAGTAGGGAGCACAGGCACCCGGGAGTGTAAGGGCTGGCGGAAACAAGGGTTGGGGGAATAGTCCTGTGGGGGCGAGGGGCATACAAGCAATGGGCATCGGACAAAGCAGCATAGAGCCAGGATGCACAGGAAAGAGGAAGCAAAGGAATCGGTCTGCAACATGAAACATATAGAAAAATTATGCATGTATTGGGAGACACAGAAAACAGGTATTTTAGAAGCCACCAGACTAGAATTAGGGGGCATGAGACCAAGGAAACAGAGCCCAAGGAAAAGTGAGATCAGGCCGAGCAGCATATGCATCATGGAGCACAGACCAGGCCACTTATGCCCAAGAACCATGGGGAGAAGGCAATCGATTGAACAGGCGGCATAAGATGCGGGAAACATAGGGACCAGGAGGTATACATGGATTGGGACACAGGAACAAGGAGCCCAATAACAGTCCACGAGACTACTGCCATCAGGAGCAGGAAGCACATGGCCCAGTTAGCAGAGGAAATGCCAAAAGTGGCATATCTTGCATTATAAAAGCATCTTGGTAGCGTAGTGAAAAGGGAGCAAATGGACTAGCAGGCATAGTGTGCATAGCACCAAAGGCCATCAGGACTGTAAGGACCAGAATGTATATGAAACCTACATGTGCAGGAAAAATGGGGCACAGGTGACAGGTGGTACCATCATCATAGGACCCAAAGAGGACACCAACGAGTGGGCATCAGCAGCAAAATGGCTTTGGGACCAGGGAGAATAGTGAAGGGGTGCCTAGGGGCCAAGGGCACAGGGCCATGAGGAATAGCGATCATGAAGCACAAGAACCAGGTTAAGGACCCACAGGGAAAGGGAACCGGCATCGTTTTAACCAGGGGGCATACGAAGTAGAGAGCAGAGAAAGTGCACAGACCAGAAGGCAAGGAGTTACAAGGACAAGCAGGCATAAGGACCAAGGAGCAAAGAAGTCGAGCACAAGGAGCAGGAGATGCATGGACCGTGGGGCATAGGCACCACGGAGCACTGGAACCATCAGCCACAGAGGCTTGAGAGAACAGAGACCAGGGAACAAAGGATGTTTCTAGGCTAGGGCCTCGATGCATACGGGTCGGGGAGTATAGCCACCAAGAGGAACGTGGCCCATGAACAAAGACTAACTAAGAAGCATAAGGAAATAGGGCACTGAGCATATTGAACGTATCAGCCATGTAATGTAGGGGCCATAGGAACCAGGCATGCATCCACACCCGGGTGACCAGTGGACATGGAGACCAAGGTACACAGAAACCAGTGACAAGTTTGGGACCAAAAGAGGTGGGTATCAGGGAGAAAAGAGAATACAGTTAGTTCATAGGGACACACGAGAATGTGGTAGAGCAGCTAGGGAGCATAGGGTCCAGGGAATACCTGGATCAGAGGACATAAACACCAATGGTGATCATGGCCATTCAGGCCTGAGGGCATCAGCATCACAGGATCCAGTTCTCATTGGGAACACAGTGATAAGGAAGGACAGGCCCCCTACACATGGATCGGGGAGCAAATGGATAATGCCCTGGCTGAATAGGGCCCAGGGACATAGAGAACAAAGACCAATAGCATAAGAACAAGTGGGAAGATGGGAATCAAGGAGAATAACTAGTGGATTTAAGGAAAAGGCAGCATAGGAAAAATGGGAGGAATGGGCTTAAGGCAATAAGGATTAGACAGTTTAGGGAGCAAGAGAAGGGGTGTGAAGCCTACGAGGAAGGAATCAAGCCACGGCCGAGCACAGAGACCAGCACAAGAAAATGTCTAAGGGACCCTACTGGTCAGTGGGTTACTTTCGGCATTACCTCCATGTCCACTCTTCCTCATCCCAGTACTTACCTCATGAGGCCCCTGCCTCCTACACAGGCGCTTCTTTTATTCTTTTTATCCCTATAACTCCTCCCCCATAGCCATGTCACTCAGTTTCATTTTTCCTGCCTCCGGCAGGTTGGCCTTTTTTTTCCAAGCACTGGGGAGCGACGATTGCTGGCCCCCTGATGGGGCTTTGTGGCGGGGCCTTCGGCTTCCTCAGGTGCAGCGATACTCACTGGTTCCCTGCGGGGCTTGGGACCTGGTGGAGCTGGATGCCTCGACTGGCTTCAGCGGGGCTATGGCCAGCGCAGGGTTTTCCGGGCCGGGTCCTGGAGCAGCAGGCCCGGGTGCAGGTAAGGAGTTTTGGGGAGGGGACTCTGGCGGCTGAAGTGGGTGTCGGCATAGCTCCTCTCTCTGTTGGTGATGTTTTCCTCCTAAACGCTACAAGTGGCTTTACAGCTCGTGTTGGTCTCTCTCTCCACGTTGCTCCAGAGGCGGGTGGGCTCCGCCTCTGGTGCTGTGTGTCCGGTTGCCATTGGGAGTGATGTGTTCCTATTGGTTGACTGCCCTTTATTTAGGCGGCAGGCATCTCTAATGGCTGGTTGGCGTTTAGTTTTGCATCATTATTTGAGAGGCCTGGGTATCCGTTGGTCACCTGTTTCTGTGAATACACGATGGGTAACCATTCCACGAAGAGCAGGCATCTGGTCCTGTCTTCTTCCTCGTCATTTCCCTCTTCTCCAGTGGTCTGCAGATGGAGAAAGAAGAAGGCTAAGCGTGAGGCGTGCACATGAACATGGACACAAGCGCTGGCGCCTGTTTTCCTATTCATCTTCTGGCACTGAATCTTGTTCCTCTTCGGCTGATGCAGAAAGGAAGTACATGGACAGAGAGGGAGTGGAGGAGGTGCTGGCTCATGTTCGGGATTGCATGGCATTTTCTGAACCCTTGGTACCGATAGAGGGGGCCGACCCTTCTATTCGCCAGTATAGACTTACCCCTAGGTTGGGGTCGCCATTGGTTTCTGATGACGGGATAAAATACTTCAGGAATGGCGTGACCTGGAGAAAATTGCAATGCCCGCTTCATGTCCATACTTCAACCATTGAAGGGCGAGACTTTGCCGTCTGATCCTGTTGAAGTCCACGATATCCTCGCCAGCCTGGTGCGTCACTCCTCTATGTCGGCCAAGGAGGTGGCCGTCCGGGATCCAGTGGACCGCCAGGTTAATTCCAGCCTTAAGAAAGTTCATGCAGGGGCGCATCTGGCCCTTAGGGCGAATGTCTATGGTTCCTACACAGCTGAAACGATGCTAAGTGGTTTTCAGGAAATTGAAGAGGGTTGTCAATGAAGGTTCTGATTGTGCCCCTTTGTTATCGGACATGCAGAGACAGGTTGAATTTCTGTCCGTTCTGGCTTATGATGGGGTGCGTGGTTCCGCAATGGCCATGGGGGGTGGTGTCTCTGCCCAAAGGGATGTTCACCTATGGGACTGGAAAACTGATGGGTCTGAGAGGGTGGCTGCCCTGAAACTTCATTTCAGTGGGTCCAGGCTTTTTGGGGATTACCTTGGGGTTAAAGTGCTCAAAGTTTTTAGGGTGGACGAACATGCTGACAAACTTCGACACAGGCCTCCTTCAACGGCCAAGAGGTCTTCCTTTGGTGCTGGTGCAGTCTCCAGTAGGTCTTTCCCTGGCTCCTCATCACATTCTTTTCGGAGAGCAAGGGGGGGTCAGGGTCAACCACCCTCTTCGCATTCTGGGCCAGCGCCTAACTTCTGATGGTTTGGACATGCCGGTTGGCGGGTGACTCCGGCAGTTTTTTTTGTTTTTTTCCAGTATGGGTAAGGTGGTGTTATGACTCCTGGGTTCTGGACACAGTTTGGAGGGGTTGTCACGTGCATTTCCTATATCTTCCTGTCCAGCATTGCATGGTTCGGACTGTGGTTCCCAGGTCACGGATCAAGAGGTTGGCCATGGACGCCGCTCTCTCTGAGTTGAAATTGAAGGCGGTCATCATGCCCGTTCCTCTCCCTGTTCAGGGTAGGGGTTTCTACTCTCGGGTGTTCCTGGTCCCTAAACCTTTGGGGAGGTATCGCCTAATTTTGGACCTCAAAGCCCTGAACTGCTTTGTTCCAGAAGGAACACTTAAAATTTGAAACTTTACAGAATATTCTTCCAATGTTATTCAAGGGGGTTTGGATGGCATCTCTGGATCTACAGGATGCTTATTGCCACGTGGCTCTCCGTCCCTGGCACATGAAGTTCTTCTGTTTTGAGGTGGGATCCCAACTTTTTCAGTTCAGAGTGCTCCCGTTTGTACTGCGATCGGCCCCCACGGTATTCACCAAGCTGGTGGCTCCCGATTGGCGCATTTACATCTGCAGGGCATTCAGATTTTTTCCCTACCTGGACGATTGGAAGCATCCTGCCGGCAGGCTGTCATAGCTCAGCTCCGATTGGTATGCCAGGCGTTGAAGGACTGGGGTTTCCTGGTGTACTGGCAGAAGTCTCACCTGGAGCCTTCTCAGGATGTAGTTTTCATTGGGGCAGAGGTTTGCACCAGGATGGGGAGGGTGCTCCTGTCCCTAGAGAGGGTCCGTCGCTTGCTGGCTGTTCTGGGCAGGGTTCTCAGGAGGCAGTATGTCACAGCTTGCCTATTGCTGAAATTGCAGGGGCACATGGCTACTTGCGTGTTTCGAGTTCTCTGTGCCCATCTTCATCTACGTCCCCTGGTGTCTTATCTTCTCTCCCACTGGCTCCCGACATCTCAAGCTTTCGAGGCTTTGATTCCGGTGTCACCAGATCTGCGGGTCTGCCCGCTGTAGTGGTTTGGGGTTCCGAATCTTCGGGCTGGGATGTCCCTGGTCCTTCCTCCTGTGACCACTCTTACTACCAACTCCTGCGGAAGAGGTTGAGGGTGCTACTTTAGGGGTCCTCTCTGCTCAGGGGTTGTGAGATCCGGAGGAGAGCCGTCAATCATCCCATTGGCGTGAGTTGTGTGTCATTTTCCGAGCTCTGGTGTACTTCAAGAGGTTGCTTGTAGGCCGGGCATTTTTCTTCCAGACGGACGATACGACGGCCTTGGCATATGTCAACCGCCAACAGTGTGCCAGCCCCCCCTTGAATGACTTGGCTGCTCAGATAGGTGCCTGGGGGAAACACATCTGGTATTCCTGGTGACCTCACATATCAGGGGGTGGTCAATGTTCATCAAGATCTTCTTGTAGTGGCCTCTGGGTCTCCTTTTCGCTTTTCCACTAATTCCCCTTCTGCCCTGGGTGGTTCAGCGCATCAGAGTGTCCAGGGTGACTATATTGTTGTTGGCTCCATTCTGCCCTCTCCCTCTCCCCCTGTTGGTGCTCCAGTCCCAGGAGCCTTGGCTGGTCCCGAAGTGGCCTTGTCCCCTTCAGGGGATCTGCCGGATACAATGGGCAGTATGGCTATTGCACGGGCTTGGCTGATATCTCAAGGGTTCTCTGGTCCTGTAGTTGAGTCCATAATGTATGCTGTTATTCCCTCCACTCTGTAGGTGTACGGCAAGCATTGGAGCCTTTGTAAGGACTGGTATGGGGGGTCTGGGATTCCTCCCCTACGTTCTGGCCTCCCTGCTATCCTTCAATCCCTCCAGGAGGGGTCTGACAAGAGCCTGGCGGTTTCCATGCTTCGCTCTCAGTGGGTCTCCATTAAATTCCTTTTGGGGGACTCTGATGGTCACTTGGATGGGGAGGTGTTGCTGGGGAAGTTGCTCCGGTGTTGTTTCTTCTTCCCGTCCTTGTACTTACAAAGGGCTTCCCCCTTGGATGCTCCCTCTTGTCTCACGGTTCCTTCATGGGCCTCCCTTAGAGCCCAATTCTGAGATTGATGTAAAACACTGGACACTAAAGACTGACTTTCTTATTGCTGTCACTTTTGCCCATAGACTTGGGGAGATTGGGGCTCTGTTATGTCCCCCCCCCCTGCTCCCTTTCCTGAGGGTGCTGCCGGACTCGGTGGTGCTGAGGTGTCAACCGAAGTTTCTCTCTATGGTTGTTTCTCGGTTTCACACCTCTCAGGATCTGGTTCTTCCTGCCTTTTTTCAGGATCCGCAAACACCAGAGGAGGTGGCCTGGCATACCATTGATGTGCGGTGGGCGGTGTTGGAGTATTTGGCTAGGACTGCACCTTTCTGCCACTCCGATGGTCTTCTGATTACTTTTGGGCCGGCTGGTGCTGGGTGTGAGGCATCGGTGGTGTCCGTTAGCCGATGGATCTGTGTTGTGGTCTCCATTGCCTATGCGGCTTCTGGTCTGCCTGTGCCTGCATACATTCAGGGGTGGTCCACCAGGGGTTTTGCGGCCTCCTGGGCCGATACACGGGGGTTTCTCTGCAGGAGATTTCTAGGGCTAACACCTGGGCTGATCAAAACATTTTCATCAACCACCATAGGTTGAATGTCTCCCACTCAGGGGTTGGTTCCTTTGGGGTTGAATTTTGTCTGTGGGGATGTGAAATTGGAGTTCTTAAAGGTGTGTGTATTTTTGCACTGTTTTTGGCTCTGTGTCTCATTGGGACCTTTTTCCCCCGTTGCTGCTTTGCTATACCTCATGAGGTAAGTACTGGGATGAGGAAGAGTGGACGTGGATGTAATGCTCTGATTACTTAGCGGTATTCTTCATTACTCCTAATCTTCCCTGTCACAGTACTGATGACCTTTCTCACCCTCCCTACAGGGAAGGTCCTATGTTCCGGCTTGGTAATATGAAACTGAGTGACATGGCTATGGGGGAGGAGTTATAGGGATAAAAAGAAATAAAATAAGGTCCTGCGTCCGAGGCAGGGGCCTCATGCGGTAAGCACTATGACCAGGAAGAATAAGTCTAGGAGTAATGAAGATTACTGGTAAGTAATCAGAGCATCTCTGTTTATGTAAGTTACGCCCATCAGGTGTGTCTCTTCCTGTACCCTGATCTCACATGAGACAGGTCACTTCAGACTTGCCGCTGCACATGTCATACTGCAGCTTGCCAGTAGGTGGCGAAACGGCACCACGGCCCTCATTACGACCCAGGCGGTAAGGGGTTTACGCCGGCGTAAACTTCGCCGACCCTTACCGCCTGAGTACGAGTTCCCGTAGCGCCATGGTGATTTTAACGCCTGTTTTTTGCAGGCGTTAAAATCCATGGCGCTAAGGGACCTTGTTGTTAATTACGCCACCGTAATTTACGGTGGCGTAATTAACGCCTTCCCCACTCCCATTATGCCCTATGGGGCAAAAATGGGAATGGGGAAGGGTAAATGGGGATTGGGGACTTACCGCCCCGCCAAGGTCGGAATGGGGCGGTAAGTCCGCCAACCACCATGGCGGAGTTGGCAACTTAGCGCCATGGACCATGGTGCTAATAGCACCATGGTTCTCCGCCAAGGTCGTAATGAGGGCCCATGGCTGCTCTGCTACGTCTCTGCCCCAGGGGCGGTTAACTGATGGGAGTAAAATCTGTTGTCAGGTGCAGTTGCCGCGTTAGAGTTGTCAGTGGGCAGATTCGGGAGAACCAAACTGGCCGTCGCTAAGTATGGTGTTGCTGGGAAGCTACGCCTACTTTCTAAGCACCAGCCAACCAAGTTCCCAAATTCCAACCCTACCTTTTAAATAAAACAAGGTGACCAGAGGACTGTGTGCCGCCTGGACACCGCTAATAGGTGCGACCGTTAACCCAAATGAAGGCTGCACCTCCCAAATTTCACTAAATGCGCATGTCTGCAAATACGGTGCCCAGGTTACCCGAAGTCTTCTGGGAAGCACAGCCTGCATCCTGACTGATGCAAGCTGATGCAATACCTCAGGGCAGGTGAGCAGGGGCGGGGCGTGCCTGGGCGAGCAAGGAGACTCACTGCAGGGACGGCTGTGCTGGATTCTGCTGCACAGACGGCGCATTTGCTCATTAGAACACCGACCGTACATCACAGGCCCGGCCCATGCAGCAGAGCTGCCATTCAGACAATGGAGCCCACTCAGAGACTCGGGCAGCAAAGCAACGCCAGAGCCTGGTTACTTAGGCCCGGGTAGCATTGCTATGACGCGGGTCTCGAGACAGTAGAACCAACCGCCCAATAGTAGGCCAGGCGTGCCTTACAGTGGCAGAACTCATTATGTGAATATCGCGCGCAACATACTCAGGTGGGATATCCCACGTGTTCTGCAGATCTCGCAAGTTCATTCATCGGACAGCAGAGCTGCCCCTCTGATTGCCCAGCCTCGTGGGTTTGCCGTAGGGTCCTTGGGCCCTGTGGCGGGCTATTTCAGGCTGTACTCCCTCGCGATCTCTCACCTGCCCCACACTCCCTCCCCACCCCTTAGACTTCTTGTTATGTTTTTGCCTGGTCTCATGGGGCCAATTATCTTTCTAATCCGAAATGGTATAATTGACGCCACAGTAAATCAACAAGCCATGGCTGCATAAGGGAGAGTGTGAAGGAGGGCACATACCGATGACAAAAATGTGCAAGCATGAATGCACACAGAGACAATCCAGGAAATGTGCACATACATTGCGACGACTGAACACCAAGGCACGCAGAGATAAGTGAACACACAGGAGAGAGTGAACACAAACAGGCACTGACGCAACGGAATACACAGCCCACAGCTGAGTACAAGTACCTAGGCACGCATGAACAATGTACAGATAACTAAACAAAAATGCAGACACACCTAAACAAATAGACATGCAAAACTGAGCACAAATAGACACCAGACTCAACGGACAGAGGAGCTCAATTTAATCAGTGACATAACGTGAATGAAAGGGTACGGCTTTTACGCCTTTCCAGTTGTCTGTGTGCTTCCCGTGTTATTTTAGTCAATTGTTATTTTTGTTTTTGTCTTGTTTGAGTTGTTACAGAAAGGAGCTGAAATCCTGCTCTTGTGCCATACATGGTGGGAGGATTTTGCGAGGTGTCTGCAGAGGCATAACCAACACGATAAAGCAGATGGTAGTGGCTGCAGAGACACTACAGGACTTGCAGGAGAATGGCTCTCACGGGATGGACCTTGAATTTGAAAAGGAGGTGGTGGGAACCTGACTTCGAAAGGGTGTGGCAGGGGTGCAAGAGGTGTACAGCATGCTAGAAGAGGGGATGCTACTGGAGGTGGCGGCATAGGGGACACAAGCAATAGGCGGAGGGGTCAGAAGTTGCCCCCTCAGCAGACACCTTAGGATGAGGAGGAGAAGGAGACTGAAGCCCTACACCTTTTCAGAATGTTAACTCTAGAGTTTGTGCCTGAGACAACGTGGCGCAACACAGGTTCGAATCCCAATCCTACACTTAGAAACCACTCGCTGGTATTAAACGTGTTACAAACGAACAATAAAATGAATAAATAAAGCGCTTGGAGCAACTGAACTGTCGCTCCGACTGGCGTGGTGTTTTGCTGCCTTCCCTCTCGATGTCACCTCACTCCTCAGCGAGCTCTGAAGATGGGTCTCCACCACAAGGACCTCTGGCAGCCATGGCCCAACGGGAGAAATAGAGGAACACTGGCCAGCATTGTGCACAGCAGGTATGGGGCAAGAAGAAATGGTACTGGACACATTTACACAGACACAGGTTGAAGGGACAGAGTCTTGGCCCCTTTAAACATCCACACTACACCTTTAGGGGAGGACTTACTCTAGCAAACTACCCAGTAGGCCTCCTGCTCCAGGTTGAGAGTGGTCCCCATCCCCTCACACAATGTGTGTAGAGATTCTATCTTGTGCTATCTATACATCGTTGAATTTAATAGTGTTCATACGTGCTTAGTAAGCCTGTTGATGTCAGTTGACTTGATTTTATATTTATTTATGTGTGTATAGAGTAAATGGCAGCATGCTATAGTGGCGCCAACGTAAAATAATGTTCTCAATCAGTCTGTACATTCACTTTTTTTGCCGCAAAAAAGGTATAGATGTGATTATAACACTTAAGCTTATGGTTTAAGTAATACTTGTATTACTGTGATGCCCAGATCCTCTCCAGAGCACTTTATGCAAGATACAAAAACAGCAACCTGCTAATGGGATTACCAATACCAATGAGCCATGCACTATAACCCAAATATAACCCCAAAGAAATAACATCTGCATATTTGTCATGATGTAGCATGTAACTGATACGTTTGGAAAGTTAATACATCCTCTTAGCTGGTCATAATTTAAAATATGTGCCTTTTACAAGTCTATTTATTAACTTAGTGATTTGTTTTTTTGGTTTTGCAATGGGCAAACTCATGGGGGCTGCTCAAAGATCCTGGGAAAAAATAAACAAGACATTATGTACAAGGCTTACACTCACTATTTTTAGGGATTACGTTATAATCAAGACATTCACACGCCTGACTTCTGAATTTATGTGATCCTTAGTTTCTATCATTGAAGTTTTGAGGTAATTGCTCAAGCCAATACTTGTTATTGTTATTGTTATTTTGCATTTATATAGCGCCTTATATACCATTGGTATGGTCTGAAGGCGCTGGTAGGTTGAACGCCCTTGGGAACCGAGGTTCGGGTCGGTGGAGAGATTAGAGAGAGTCAAAGGTGCGTGTGCGCACCAGGTATGTGTGCAGCTGGTGCGGAGTTTCTGTGGTAGCTGCTTCCTAGCGAATAGGTGTGGTGGTTGAGGAATCAGGAGTATGTGTTCGGTCTGGCAGGAGTTATCCAGTCCGAGTGAGGCAGCGTTAGGCCTGACTAGAACGCCTGGCTGGGGGTGAGAAACCAGCAATGTTTACTTAGAGTGATGGGGAGTGAGCGGCGGATGTTGATATGAGAACAGTTATACCGAATGGTGTCAAAGTATCTCTGTGTTCTACTTGAGTGGTGGTGTAAGGAGAGAGTAAGCGTGGGGTGTGAAATGAAGTATGCTCTTACAACGGTTCCTTGCGTTCCACATCAAAGTCTGCACATCACGCAGTTCAGAGGGGTCCGGTCCGTGCGATGTGTTTTGTTTCTCATCTGCTCTCATGCACTATTCATCGGCTCAGCGAATTCATCCGTATAGCATACTCCTCCATCTAGCATAATCATGCGCTCTGGTCCATTCATTCATTTGTTTCGTGCGTTGACCCGCTCCCCAGGCTCATCTGTTACGCACTCATTCGCTTCAGAGGCTCATCTGCCACTCGTCAGTTCTGCATTGCCCAGTCATCCACCCTGCCCAGTCGTCCGCCCTACCCAGTCATCCGCCCTCCACAGTCATCCGCCCTCCGCAGTCCTCCGCCCTCCGCAGTCCTCCGCCCTCCACAGTCATCCGCCCTCCACAGACATCCGCCCTCCACAGACATCCGCCCTCCACAGTCATCCGCCCTCCGCAGTCATCCGCACTCCGCAATCATCCGCACTCCGCAATCATCCGCCCTCTGCAGTCATCCGCCCTCTGCAGTCATCCGCCCTCCGCAATCATCCGCCCTCCGCAGTCATTCGCCCTCCACAGTCATCCGCCCTCCACAGTCATCCGCCCTCCACCGTCATCCGCCCTCCACAGTCATCCGCCTTCCACAGTCATCCGGCCTCCACAATCATCTGTCAGCAATACTAATCGGGAAGAAATATTTTCTGGGGAAGGGCAGCTATCATGTTGAAAAACATATTACCAAGACATGGGTACTCTTTACAGACACTAGAATCCACCAGAGTCCGGGTGAATCATCAGTCTAAACAGAACCTTTTAAAATAAAAACTGCCAAAATTACCCTCTGTAATTAGCCTTTACAACCAAATTTGGGCCTACAACTTAAAAAGAGAGAACCACTGCTGCAGAGTATTAGGATATTCTTTTGACTGACTCCATTCTGAAGATCATCGTATCTAAAGTCATAGTGCAAACATTGCAATTCCTGGTCCGCCTAAGAGTGGGACTGACAGGACCAGCACGGAACTATTCCCCAACCCACCCTTAGAGAGCAAATTAACTTATGCCAATTCTCCCCACTGAAGTAGTACTTGTGAAGGAGAACAGTTTCCCCTCTCCCCTGCAGATACAGCATTCAAAGACAGAACTATTTCCCCTTATCCATAGGAAAACGATTTTTGCACAGGTAGGAATCACTAGAGGTTTGTCTGTTCAATGTGATGGCCTTGTTAAAAACAGAAACCCACAAAGCGCACTACTGTGCAGGGGGGCAGCCAGGAGTAGAGCAGCAGACGGAGAGACACCAGCGAAGGAAAGTGAAAGAAATTCAAGATGGTAAAAAGCCTTTTAAAGACTTCCTTCCCCTGGCAGGGAATAGGAAGTTGATTAAACAATGATTTCAAAAGTTTGTCTCAGCTAATGGGAGAACGATGAGGGCTTTATAACTGAGAAACACAGTGTATTTTGGTTGTGAACTGATGAGAGCAGTTTACTAAGGAAGCAGAAGAGCACTAGAGCAGGGAAGCCCCTTGTGCCCAGACAGGGGTATGTTCCAGTGAGGGGGAGGAAAGACCAGTGAACCCCAGAAAAGGGGTGTGTTCCAGCGACAGGTCCAAGAGTAATCTGATTGGCTAATCAGGTGGTGCCAGATCAGTCTTTGATGGTAACAAGCAGCACACAAGTAAGTCACAATTGCTACACAGAAATGATGCACACGACCGCCTGATTGCAAGGTCTATGATTTAGACACTTGACCAGAACTCCCCTCCTAGTATTTGTTGGTGTAATATTGCAATGTATACTGGTGTTAAGTTATTTTCCCAGGTTATAGCAGTTTTGGTCCATTGGTGAAGCATGGATTTCATCTTCCGGTTAAAAAATCTTCAACTTCTCTGGTAATCTGTATCTACTCCCTTTGCACTCCTTGTCAATCATTTTGATTTACTGTAGATATTAAAAAGTGTTTAGTTAATTTCTAAACACGCCCCATTGGCAGATAGTATAACTTGAGAGTAATGTACCACAGATCACACAATCTTGGTCAAGTGGGAGAGCTAGGATTACAATCCATATATTTGGCTTTCTGTAGTTAGTCACTAAAACATCCCTCTGCTCCTTTTGATTCAATGAAGTGCATTATTTCTGGTGTTTACCTCATCTCCAAGCACCCTGACCCCACTATTCAGCTTGTAAGCAAACAGAGGAAGATGGAGGTAAAGTTATTTGTCCAAGAATACACAATTTTGGTCTATAGGGGAAGCTACAGTACAATTACAACTGGGACCATCTCGGTCCAAAGTTGGCAACTTATGAACTATACCTCTTGTTTTGCTTTCCTTTATTTTCAATCCTCTCCACCCTCTCGCCATTTTCCCTCTGCATGTTCCTTTTTTCAACCCCTCCCCAGCTGCGATTATCTGAGTGGTGTGGAAGGATGGAGGGCATGTGCCTGTGGGAATGCATGTGAAAGGCGGTGTGTGCTGTTTCGAGGTGGACACGTAGCTAGATGGATGGTGGGGAATGCGCCCGTAAGGGATGGATTTGTGAAGCATGTCTATAGTAGCATAGGGATGTGTTTGTGGGGTTCTAGCTAGAGAGTGCTGTTATGCCTAGGTGAGTATTGAAGGTGCACAGAGCATGGGGAACTGTCTGTGAGGGTGTGGTGGAATGTGGGAATGTGTATGCTAGGGTGTGTGGGTAGCTAACAAGAAGATATGCATGAGGGACTGTTGGTGGAGGGTGGGGGTGTGCCTGTGAGTAGTGGAGGAGGATGAAGGGTGGAGGTAGGTCTGGGAGGTAATGATGGAGAGTGAAGTTGGGGGTGTGGCTAGCAGACATGCCGTTAATACGCAGACAGTGTAGGCTCCCAAGACGGATCCTGTAAAAAGATGTTAATAGAGTGTGTACAGACCTTATCTTTGAAAGGATAAACCCTCAACATCACGGCAGCAAACGGTCCGAACCCAGACCCGAACAGCTAGCAGGTAAGGCTGTGTGAGTAGATTTCACAGACAACGAGCGCGGATCCAATATGGCAGGCCCAGCCATTGGAGACTTGCGGCCTAGCACTGATGAGTGGTGGTGAGCTTGTCCCTCCGAACGACTGGTAATGGCTTTGATTTCCGGACCGGCATCCCACTTAGTGGAGACGGCCCAGGCACCTGGAGGGCTGTGACGAAATAGGTCTGGTCGAGGCTGGCGCAAGCTTTGTCGCAGAGTTTGATGGCGACGCTAGTGGCTGGCACTGAAGAACCCTCACTGATGGCTCCATTGTGAGAGTCGCCTATTGATCTACCGAAGGGTAGCAGACAGAGTGATCATGACTTGCTGGGAAGATAGACCCGCTTTGTGGGTACACCTACAGTGATTGTACCGTACACATACTCTGGTGTGCTGGGACCCGCACAAGAGGGATTCAACTTGTGAGGAGTACCTGATGTTGCTATTGATACACTGCAGGTACACGCTGCAATTTTGGTTTTAGCTACTTGACTCACGGAGGTGCGGTAGATCATGCTGAGAAGGCCGGGGCACGCAGAGGTGCCAGGGAAGGAGCAAAGCCCTGGATGTGGGTAAAGCCTGACTCCCACCCTCTAATCTTTCTACTGCCATCAGGTGAGATAGTATTAATACCGAACACCAAGACAAAAGGTGGGCAGAAGTGGTCCATTATGGATTTCTTAGCGAGCAAGGGTGTGCAGAAGGAGCCCTCATTGCCCATGGAGGATGAGCAGGCTGCAGATATGCCTGTCCAGACACCTGATCAGGAGGGCAGATCCCTTGTGGCTATAGCGGCACTAAGCACCTCGGTCAAATATAAAATAGATGAGGTGAAAACTGATGTTTATCTTCTGCGGCATGGCGTGTGCTCGTCTGAACCAGCGGCTAATGGTAAAGCGAGGCTCTCTGAAAATGGGGTGGCAACGGAGATCCTGACAAATATGGTGGAAGACCTGAAGGCCAGGAAAAAGTCCTTGAACTGCGGGCAGAAGATGCAGAGGGGAGGCCTAGACATAATAACATCCATGTTATGGGTCTTCTGGAAGGAGAGGAGGGGAACGACCTGACAACTTACATTGAGAACATGCTCCTCCAGGAATTTGGACCAGGCATGATATCCCAGGGGTTTACGATCGAAAGAGCACATCATTCCCTTATACATCGACCACTGCCCGATGCACCTTCAAGGCCTATTATAGCATGTGTACTTAATTTCAGGGACAGGAAGCAGATCCTTAAATTCTCTAGAGATGGCGGTAATATACAGCGAGGATCTTCACACCTGGCGAACTATCCAGACTACACACCGCTGGTACAGAAGAAACAGAATATTTTTGGCCCAATTAAAGATAGGCTTAGGCAACTGGGCTTTAAGTACCTGCTGGTATACCTGGCGAAACTGAAGGTAATTATAATTGTTTATTTGTAAAGCGCTTATACACAAGTGAAGTGCTTCAAAGCACTTCATGGTGACAAGGGAACAAGTGACAATGATAGTCGTCATTCTTAGGCCTTGAAGTTTCCGAATGATCTGACAAAAAACTAGCATACTAGGCCTGAGGCATTTCTACTAGTGCAAGTGCAAGACAGGAGGGAATGAGAGAAGGGGGTTAGGGGGAAAGAGCATACAATCCATGAATTACCGTACTATGAATTACCATACTACGCCTAATGACTTGTCAGATAGTGCAAATGCATGCCTAAGAGTTGGGAGAGAAAAAAGGGGTGGGGGAGAAGGACATACAGAACAATAAACTAAAGTGCTAGGACTATCGACAGTTCAGATTGATTGGTGGTTGGTCATCACTAATGTGCCTATGCACAAGTGTTTCAGGCGCAACCCAGCTAGGAATTAGCTAGGTGATATACAAGGGGAAAGCTCTATTCTTCGAAGGCCCAGAGCAAGCAAACAAGTGGATGACCCATTTTGGAATGTCGGCACAACCCTTGGAAGGTGTCAAAGAGAAACCAAAAAGATGAACTGAGCTTGCCTCCTTTGGTCATACTATAAAGGTCACCACTACATTTGAACATCAACTAACTATGGCATGACACAGCCTGATACAAAATATTTCTCTGAAGCACCATATTGACCCTCATGGTCAAGAGTTTATTAGAGATAGGCCACAAGATCGTGGCTAGCAATCCTGACAGTTTGGTATATTCTTATGGCATACCAATGTTTTTGGTATCTCATTACCTGCTGGGATTTTGAAGATTGGCACATATTGGGAAGAGCACACTTTACCAATGGTCTGCGATGGGCACTGGGGAGAGGATTCGATTGGGATTACCTGGGATCTTTGAGTGATCTGATACAGGGCTTGTGACAGGCCGAGCTGGAGATATGTGTCAGGAAACCTCGCTCCTCCCGTTTTTCCATTGCTCACACATCTGCTACTGGGGATGATTCTGCTGCTTCACGAACTGCATGGACTGCGAAACGCCTGTTTTCCATGATATTGTTTACTAAGAAGGCAGCTCTGCGTTCCAGCTGGCAGTGGCCATGGAGACGCTGGTACACAGGACTCGGAGTGTGGCATGCTATGCCTTGCCGGAGTCGTACGCAGTGTAGTCAGCGGACTCAACCTCCTTAAGTACTGCCTCTTTCAGACGGTCGCTGCTTCTGATTGTTATCAAGGCACGACCTTGTTCCTCGCGTATTACTGCTTTGAACTACCTGTGTACCGAACGTGATTCGTTTACTGACTTTGCCTGGTTGGATCCCTGCTGCTGCTACATTTCTGGTTCTTGAGTCTATGTTTTTGCTTTACAGACTCCTTGCCTGCTGTTTTGTACCTTGCTGCCCGATCTGGTTCCCGACACGGACTGTTTCCTGGACTGCCTTCGTTGTGTTCCTCTGTGCTCCCGCTGGATAAAATCTACTTCTTGGGTTCCGCCCCATCATCATACAAACCTCGACCTCTTCTTCCCTGTACAGTTACTGCACGGACTTGAGACAAATAAACTGGTGCAGATTCCTCCCGATAGACGTACTCGTGCCGTCGGGAATAGGTGAACTGTTTCTCTGGATACCTACGAGCTACAACACAGACATTCAGCGCCCATTTCCTTTAGTGGTAATCTAGTATCCTTCTCCAGTATTTACTTTGGTTTTATTTTGAGTGCCATACATACTTCACTTAACTGGGTTTTCCTTTGTTCATTTAAAGGGGGCACGCTATATCATCAAGGAAACCCCGCATTGCCATTTCCTGGTCCCTTTGCACCATTAAGTGAGATTTGTGGCGGGAGTTCTAGTAACAGTATTGTATTGATTGTTTGCTTAATACATTGATATATTGTATTTTGCCTTGCAGCCAGCAGTGTACCAGCGGTGCCTCGGGTTGTGTCCTCCACATCTTTCATTTAATAGATCCCTCTGCTGTTGATACTATAATCAGTAGACGGGTACATTAGAAGGAAGAACTTTCCTTCTACACCACATGGTCAATATACCTGGACTACTGTCCGCGGGTGTGGTAGGGACTGTTCTGACAATATGTGGATGGTGAGGCACTGGGGAAACATCCAAGGAAAGAATAGCTGCTTGAGACAGAACAGGGTTAGCTCATACATGTGCAGGAAGAAGATTGCAATGGCCCTCCTGCAGGAAACACATCTTTTGAGGGATGAGGAAGATAAGACTTTTGCCAGATGGGGAGTGTTGGGATAAGTCTCAAATTATTCAGCGTATGCTAAAGGTAGTCTGGTGTGGATTGTCGTCTTAATCCCTTTCAGGCCGATCAGTGTTGAATCAGACGATATGGGGAGGCTGGTGATTGTACGAGGCTATGTGTAACATAGAGAAATGTGCATTGTTAATTTGCAATCCCCTATGTGGCATCTGAATTTCCCCACTCATTATATGGCAGGCTAACCCATCTAAGGGTTACATTATGGATCTGGGGGTGGGGGGTGATTTCAATTGTACATTGGATCCCAGAATAGATAGGTTGGACCTCAAACATGAGAAGCCTTCTGCAACTGCTAGAACCCTCAATAATATATTAAGTTACTTATCCCGTGTGGAAGTCTGGATGGATTGTTAATGGGGACGAGCAATGCTATTCATATTACTTGGCCCCACATAAAGTTCATACATCGGATTGATTACCTCTTCTCTGGGCAATAGCATTTCTACAAGTTCATTGAGGCAGAATACATGGGTAGATAAATCTCTGACCATTCGCCATTTATTGCAAACTGGACTATGAGGGGGTGATTCCTGCGGTACCAACATGGCGTATGCAGTTGGAAGCCTTATCAGATGGAAGCTTTAGCGAACACTTAGAGTATGAGATCATTGAGTTCCTTGATAACAATGTGGGGAGCATAGCTAGCTGGGAGACTATATGGGGAGAATTTAAAATAGTGGTGAGAGGTGAGAGGATTGCCAAAGCGGGAGGTATTCGGCGATCCTTGATGAAACAGTTAGGAGAGCTGGAAAATAATATTCAGAAATTGGAAGGGATTGGGGTCTTGGATGATTCTAGAGAACCAGAATTGGTGAATCTCAGACTACAGTGCGCTGAAGCTTGGGAGCGGCTTAGGAAGTTTGATTATAATGTCTATGTGACAAAAAGTCATGGTGAGGGGGGCAAGTCAGGTAAACTGCTGGCACAGCTTTGCCTGAACGAGCGACTGAAACACGTGATTACGTCTACAAAAGATGAGTGTGGTGTAAGCTGGCGGTCCCAGTTGTAAATTAATGAAACCTTTAATATTTATTATAAGACACCATCTGGTGAAAGTGGGGTGGTGGAGATGGATGAGGTTAACTTCATATTATCCCAGAATGACCTACCCAGACTGTTGCTGGAACAGACTGCAGCGCTAGATGCTCCTATGTCTGAAACAGAGCTGCAGGGGGTAATCTCCTCTTTAAAGACCGAGAAGACACCGGGTGGGGATGGACTACCCTCCAAATTCTACAAAGATTATGGCGATCTGCTGATGCCTGCAATACTCAAAGTATTTGAGGAAGCATACAAAATTGGCCACCTACCTGCCAGGATGTGCAAATCTGTGATCGCCCCTGTACTCAAACCAGGGAGTCAACAATCACTTTGGAAATCGTATAAACCGCTAGCTATGCTGAATATGGATGTTAAAATCCTGACGGTGCTATTAGTTGGAAGACTAAAATGGGTGATTAGTTCCCTGATTCATTGTGATCAGAATGGGTTTGTACCTGGCAGAAATACATACCAAAACCTGCAAAGGCTTCAATATGTTATTGACAGAGTCTCACAGTGCTATGTATGCAGTAGCCTCCCTTGATGCAATTAAGGCTTTTCATTTAGTTTATTTGGACTGGAGATACATGTCGCCATCTGGGGTTCTGCAGAGAGGTACTAGGAAAGGTTGTCCACTGTCACCAATGTTGTTCATACTGGCGCTGGAACCGCTGGCAGCATATCTGAGGAGTGAGTTTGATGTGGCTGGAATAATGATAGATCGGACGCAACACATTGTTTTGCTTTACGCGGACGATATCCTTTTATATTTGCAGGAACCTGAACATAATCTACCAATTGTAATTGAGGTGCTAGATAATTTTATTAAACCTTTGGGTATCTCATTCAGCAGGGAGAAATCTTGTCAAGTTCCCCTGGCTGCGATGCACACAAAGTGGCTGCATGACCTACCTGCGCTAGGATTCCGCTGGGTTGCACATGCTCAGAATACTGTCAAGGCGCTGGACAGAATAACAAAATCCATGGGCTTCTGGAGGAAGCTGCCACTGTCGACAATGGGGGGAGTGGCACTGATTAAAATGGTAGTTTTACCCTGTTTGCTATACTACTTTGCTAATATCCCGTTCAATACCTCTGGTACGTTCTTTAAAACTTTGGATACTTTAGGGCATTTCTCTGGGGGCATGTGAGTGTGAGAAACTAGAGGATATCTCACCCACTAGTCCCCGCGGATCTCTCTCTCAGGTGGCCAGGGCACGGCCATCGCCTTCAGATCCAGACCCGGGGACCAGTGCGGAAGGATCACCTGGGTGAGGGGTCCTCAGGAAGTGGGAGTGGGACACCGGATAGTGAGATGCGGTATCCCTCTCTTTCCTGCAAGACCTTTAACCCATCCTATCAAATAGGATACACAGGAACTTTCACCCCACCCCCTTTCCTGCACAAACACTTTCACACGGGCAGTCCGCTCTGGGAGAAAACAGACTAACACCTGAGCAGTATACCTGACGTGTCCCAATACAATGGTCAGGAAAGGTCAGGCAATTACTGATCATTACTCACACCTGACTTCCATTAAGCTTCCCCACACAAATAAAAGGCGGAGCATTAAAGCACTCGATGCAAAGCACACAAGGAAACAGCAGTTTCGAGATGGCAGCTGAACGAGAGAAGAAAGATGGTAAAACAGGAGGGGATCGCAAGGAGGGAAGTTCCCTTGACCTTTCTGACAAGAAGCCATTACTTTCACGAGCCCTCGAGATTAGAAAGCATAAGACCAGGAAAGACCAGGAAACCAGGCTGAAGAATATTGTATTGTGTGTCGGAGATACCCGGGGGTCCTCCCGCATCACTAATCAAGGCGGGGAGAAGCAGCAGCTGCTGTGGTACTGTCCTTGGCTCTAAGAACAAAGCATCATCAGTGAAATCAACACAGCTGGTGAGTTGAGGAGACTGATACAAGACCGGTCTGTGTTGAAGCCAAGGTTACAAGCAGCAACATTGTATCGCGAGTGCTGATATGAACATTGTTAAAACGCATGTGAAAAAAGACGCAAATAAAGCTGAACTGCTGATGAGTGAACTTTGAAGAGACTTTGATACAATACTTTTGACAGAGTGGTCCGGCACCGTGTGGGTACTCAATCTAAGGTCTCTGTAAGGTGTCCAGCTGAGAAGTGGCAGAAGTGAAAGTTAATAGGGACATATTAAGAAGGAAACAAAGAATTGTGAATCGAACTGGTCCTGTGATAGGTCAAGAAAAATCCTGTGCAAATTCAAAAGTCTTCGATTTTGATGCAGTAAAGAAAGCATTAAGACGAGAACTATATTTTTGTAGCGATATATATATAAATGTAAATGATTATTATTATTATTAGAACCAAGAATTGTGAATCGAAGTGGTCCTGCGACGGGTCAACCAAAATCCTGCGCACAGTCGAAAGTCTTTGATTTTGATATAGTAAAGAAAGTTTGAATATTGAGAAAAATTTGGTCCGAGCCTGGCAGAGGGAGACCAATTGAGGTTTTGTGTTAAAGTGGGTCTGAGCCCAGCAGAGGGGGACCCGGGGTGAACAGTGAAGTTATTTATTTTTATTTATTTTTTTACATTTGTATAGCACACAAACAGCCCTGAATCACCAGAGAAGTTGTGCACTGGAGAATCCTGAAGAGAAAGGAACTTTGAATGTTTGTTTGTCGCATCAGGCCCTCTGAAATAAGAGACTTTGAATGGCAAAGAGACTTTGGCACAGAAGGTCCTGATACTGAGATTTTGAACTTCATCCTCCTGCTAGAAAAGCTAGAGTATGTGCTAAGCTTGAGTGTGCTGCCTTTTCCCATGCTGAAAATGTGGGCAATGGAAGCTAACGGCTCAACTATCCAGACATATCGTTTCTTGAACACTTTTCTTTTGTACAACATTGTTTCCCACACGATTTGTATTTAGAAGTAAGGATTGGCAATGGGTTTATTAGTATAGGTCCTTATATTTTGATCAGACTCTACTAGGACTGCGTTCTTTATTATTTGATGGCCGTAGCTTGCTCCCACCTTTAGATTTAGGATTAGCTAGGTGTGATTAAACCCAATTAAAGTGCAATAAACACCCTTGAACTATGCTCACTTGTGTCTGTCTTCACTGTTTGATACCATGCCTTCCTTACAGGAGACACAAAATTGCATTAACACCACTATGCATGAGATATAAGAATTGCAGGGTTCAGGTCCCATGGTTTGAGTTGTACTACCAAGTGGCACAATTGCAATTCATGGCATGGTGGCTGGCGGATGAACAAACATTAGATGCAGATTTGATGCAGGGGGCTTTTCGAACAATAGTACTCAAAAGAGGCTCTATGGATCTCAGAGGGCTGACTAAGAGATGCACCCTATCTATTGTTGTTGGGCAGGCAGATATGGAACAGGATAATGCGAATCCTTAAGTTGCAAGATGTGTATTCTCTGCATTTACCTTTGTCAGTACACATGAGCAGAGATAGGAATGATCTCAGAAATATAAGGGTGTGGGAGGACTTGGGACTCACCACATGGGGGATGTTTACAAAGACTGTTTGTTTGTGGGATTCTCAGAGATTGTGGATGAATATGGGATGCATAAGGGGCGATTATTGCGATATATGAGGCTAACAAAGATTGCTAAAAAGAAATAGCCAGATTAGCCTGAGGAGCCGAAACATGATGATGTGTTGTCCTTGTTATATGAGCTGGAGGATGGTTGGAAGCCTGTGTCAAGGATATGCAGGGGCTTGCTGTCTGGGAAAAGCTTCTGTGACCCGATACCAAAGAACTCCAGAGGAATGCCTATTTGGTATTTACTCTAGGCCAGAGAAGGTCAAACATGTAATGAAGCTAAGGGTCCTGGACTGTATACTAGCTAAACGCAGGATAGCCATGGCATGGAAATACGGTGATGATTCGATATATGCAATGTGGTGGGGGATATGAAGAAATGGTCCATGGCAGGAACTGCAGAGTGGTAAAGAGCCCCGAGGAGAGGTCTCAGGGAGCCCAGAGATGATATGGAGGCTTGAAACGCTCTCCGGCAGGTGCTATTCGGCCATTCAGACGATAGACTTCCTGATTATGAAATGGCGCCTGATATACTTGTATGGGGAATGGACTGTTATAATTGCGAATGGGAATGCTCCCCGTTCACGCATAACATTACAGGATGGTATTAGACCCCACCTTCCCCTTTCTACACTTCTGCTTAAGTAGTCTATGTGAATGTACTTGGAAACAACTCTTCCTGTAACATCACACGCTTTTGGGGTTGCTGACTGCACTGTTGCTTAATCTAGATGTAGAAGAAATGTTGGCAATTTTTAATAATGTTTTGATGCCGACTTGTATACCAATAAACAGATTTTTGTTGTAGACAGAGGAACTATATCTGTGGGTGGCAGTGGGGTCGGGCTAAAGGTGAAATTTATGATTTTAACGATAATTCTGCAGTAGATGATGATCGTAATCCAGTTTATTTTTCTTTACTGGTAATATTGCATATCCAGCTCATTCCATATCAGCTCTTATTATTGCAAATCTGCTCTCATTTGATCGGCGTGGCTAGTTTCCAACCTACACATCAGTAATGCTACTGTTTGGTGGTCATTATTCCTAATAAACTGCAATGTTCATATTGCTAAATTATTTTCTTCTGTCATTATGGTTGATCGCTCGCATGCTGATCAACAATAAAATTCTGCGTGATGTAAACGTTTCTAATCCTGTCCAGCGTCAACGTCGCTCTGTAAGTGGCGGGGTTCGTCTTGACCAATGCACATAAGATGATGTTTCAAATGCAGAGTATGGGGCCTAATTAATTAGAAAGCTTAGTGGAATTCCCCCTTAAACTGCCTTAAAATGCGTATGCATGTTTGTTTATTGAGCCCATAATTTGCCACAAAGTGGACATTGGATTGCATGATGGGAGATTTTGTATTGCTGCCTACACCTAGAATCTGGAAACTTGCAGCAGCAGTTTGAAGGAACCCCGCCATATTTTAGGAATTAGAGGATTGCATTTGTAACTTTCAAACAAAAACGCCAGGGAGTGAGGCAGAATGTGCTAATATCTAGATTGAGTTAGTTAAAATGCTAAGGTGAAGAGGCTCTGGATCGTGAAAATGAACAACTGGGCCGTTTACAAGGAGATTGGTTCTATTAACATGTACCAAAATCTAAAGGCATCCAGGCCCAATTGAATACCATCCCATCAGGAATCCTGTTTCTGAGACGATATTATGAAGACTGTCACACACCGGAAGGAATTGGTCCTAGGCCCAGGAGAGCGACTGACTGCATTTAAACAGACCCCAGACTTCAAAACCAACTTAGAGAAGACTGCACTACTGCACTAAACCCTTGCAGCCCCCCAAACTAGTGCAACCGGAAACGTTTCTCCCTTACAAAGGGCCCAATATACCCACCTAACATACATAGGAATCAATATCAAACAAGTTAGAATTCAGCAATGTAGGCAACAAATTATCCAGCTAGTCTTAAAAAAATAAGAGGACCTTCGATCATGGAGGCTCTCTGAGGTCATTTGGTTGGGCAGAAACTCCCCCATCACCATCAAAGTGAATATTGTCCGTGAGCTGCATTATCATTTACATATATTCCCAGTGATTATTCCTGATAAAACATTTATAAATTGCAGAGGGAAAGGTTTGCATTTAAAGAACCTCAGTCCTGACTGAGGTTAGTGAAGAAAACCGTGTTCATGCCATGCCTGCAAGGGGACTGGAAAGCTCAGATGTTGCAAAGTTGTACCAAGTATGCGAGGAGAGAGGTTGAATGCTACGTCATCTAAAACAGAAAGAAGATGAAGTCACAGGGAATGCTTTGTGATGTGTTACCTGCTTATCAAAATAAAGGATAGGCCACTCGCAGTTACCCAACCATGATCAGAACCTCTTTGAGAACATGAGATAGATTAGCAATTAGAAGGGCCAGGTCCGGTCAGGACATTATTTGTGTGAATATATTTATTTTAAAAAAGTCACCTCAAAGCAATGTAATGTGGCATTAACACGCTTGCAAAATTTACCATTGATAACAGAGCAGAGGACATCGGTCCTTTACACTGTGGTGAGAGAATGTGACTAGAAGACCAGATATCACAGGGATGGGAGAAACAAAAACCAGGACGAGGACAGCAGAGAATGATATAGGAAAAGCATGGCGGAGGAAGTTCTGAATTAAGGATGGAGGAGTGATGGAAAAGTGCTGCTGGGTTGTCCATGAAGGGTAGAGAGAGAGAGGAAAACAGGGTGATACAATAGTGTAGAGTGCTAGGAAACAGGCTCTTCAGAAGGAAGTAGAGCTTTGAGGTCAGATTTAAATAGAGGTAGAGTTGGAGTAGTACAGAGAGGGAGAGGAAGAGCATTCCAGAGTAGGGGAGTGAGGACAGAGTGGCAACGAGAGCATAGGGGGCTCGAGTGGTGGCAAGGAGGTGAGTCAAGGATGATCGTAATAAGCGAGGAAGAGATTAGGGAGTGAGATGAGCAGCTAGCTAGAGTGGGGTAAGTACATGGATAGCTTTGAAGATGATGAGAAGAATTGTATACTTAGCCCTTTGTTTGATAGATACCCAGACAATATGGCGACAGGCAGAGGAGGTAGAGGTGAAGTGAGAAAGGATGAGTGTGGACCGCAAAGTTGATGCCTTTGTCAAGAGGTGAAAAAGCATAGTTTGAAAGGCCATAGAGGATACTGGCACAGTACTCAGATCTAGAAATGACTAGGGAGGAGATTAGCTGTTTGGCAGTATTGAAAGGAAGAAGATGACAGATTGTTCTGATAATGAGGAGGTTGAGTCTGGCTGCAGTGGCAATTATGGAGATGAAGAGAGAGAAGTTGTGAGATGGGTCGAAGATGATGCTGATGTTATGAGCATAAGCAGAATAAGGAAGGTAGTCAGGAAAAAAGAGAAAAAGAAGGGGAGAGGAAGAGATAGCATGTTTGGCCGGGAAGTAGAGAACATCAGTCTTAGTGGAGCTGAGCATGAGCGAGTGTGAAGAGAGGAGTTGAAGAGGGAAGCAAGATGTGGAGCAACACTGGGAGCTACGTGCTTCGCAATGTGCGGGTACAGTAGGTTAGTGATGGCACAGAAGGATTAGCCTTGAGGAGAAGGTCAAGAATCTCATGAGGGTTGGTGGGGGCAAAGGAAGATATAGTAGCGGAAAAAGAGGACAGGAGTGGTGGAGAAAAATGAGCAGGAGGAGGGGATAGAAGGTACGTAGTGAGGGTATTGGAAATGGTAGAAATTTGAGAAGCAAAGCAGAGAGAAGGATGCTTTGCAGAAAGAGCAGAGGAGATGGAGGTGGGTTTAGGAGGATAGAGAATTAAATTGAGAGACATTTGGAGATGCCTAGGTTTGAAGGATCGAGACAGAATGAGAGAGAGATAGAAGTCCTGTTTGACAGAGTCAATAGTAGGGGAATAGTTTTGTAGAGCAATGAGCTACAGTTGGAGATCAGAGCAGTGTCTTGACATTTGCCAAGGGCAAGGTTTTTTCTGCATTATTGTTTGCAGGGTACGGATGAGAGGTGTAATCCAGGACCGTGGAGGGGAGGAGACGAGAAGGGAACATAAAGAGCATTGTTAAAGTAAGTGAAGTGGTGTAGGTCAGAGAAGTAGTCAGGGAGTTTGGAGGAGGGAAACATGCACTTAGTAATAGTTGTAATAGATGGAGACAGTGAGGAAGAAGCAGGAGCAGAGATTTTGGCGAAGACTATAGTGTGATCTGAGGGAGAAGGACGATCGAGATATTAGAGGTGGAGAGGTGAGAATAAGGTCATGGGAGTTTCCATTTGAATGGATGGGCAGAGAGTGGACAGGAGAGAGCTAAAGACAGTGGCTAGAGCAGCACAGAGAGAGGGGAGATGTAATACAACAATGAGGTGGTGATTGGCAGGGAGAGAGACAATTAGTTGTGAGATGTGGTGGAAGAATTGACCTACTGGACCAGGTGGCAGGTAGGGAGAGATAGGTATGCTATAGAGGCAGGGATTGTGGTAATAGTGTATTTGAATGAGGAAGAACTAATGTGAGATAGGGGAGTATGAGAGATAGGAGGTTTGGAGGATTAAACCCGTCCTACACCACCACCTCTGCAAGTGTGGATGGGAGACTGAGTGAAGGTGTAGGGGGGGGCATGAAGGCCAGCAAGGGTTGCAAAGTCAGAGGGAGAGATCCAGGATTCTGTAAGGGTGATGAGATCAAGAGAAGGTCAAGAGAAGGAGAAGGAGAAAGAAAGAAGTTTGAGGTAAAGCAGGTTTTATTGCAGGCAGGCTGTGCATTTCAAAGAGCAATAGAAATAGAGTGAGATATAGAAGCATAGCAACGTTGAGTCTAATAAATAGAGAGGCGCTGGGGGAAAATGCGAGAAGTGGAAGTGTACTGGAAGTTAGGGTTGGAGTAGGTTTTGAGAATAGAGAGAGTAGTGGAGAGAGATAAGAGGTGGCATTGAGGAGAAGAGATGATAGGGATGGAAAGAGAGTTGAGATGGTTCTGAGCAGAGGAGAGTGAAGTGAGACATAGGAGGGAAAGGAAGAGATAGCATGAGAATTATGTTATATGGAATTTCTGCCTTACCTCCTGCCTACAGGTAGAAAGGCTATGAGGCCTGAGGATCTGGTGGTGGCAAATATGTGGCACATATGTTCTGTGACTTAAAATTCTGATCCTTTCCCAGGGCAGGGAAATAGTTAACCTCAAAGAAAGGGAACACATGAGGCATTTCCACCTGCACCAATTGCCACTACATAAAGATATGAGGCCAAATATTATCAGGTCATTTATCTAATTTGAGAGTCTAATTTTCTCTAAACTCTGTAATCTTTTGGCAACCTCAAAAGGAAAGACACTCCCCCTTCACATACAGGCAAAGAATGGCAACGCATTTAAATCAAGGCCTGTACGTCTGCAATCTTTACACAATATAAAAAAAAGTTTGTAAGGGGGATCCTTGTAGGAAATTAACTCACTTCCTACAAGGAGACAAAACACTTTTTTGATACATGGGGCTTATTTTTAAATGATGTGAAATCCCATAATATGGCTTTACATACCCTACCCGCCTTAAATCCCCAGGACTCATAACTAAGCAGAATAAAACTTGACATTTCTCCCTGGCACTAGGAATCAAAGGTTCAGCTATAACAAGTCCCTTAGCAACACTTCCTGATCTGACTCTCTTCAGAAGCTGATTTCTTATTATTATACTATTGTTTTCATTTGTGCTTGTTGCTCTTCTGTGCAGCTTGAGGGAAAATACATGCTGATCGTGCAGGACTGAGGTGGAAATGAGGGCTGTTGTGAAGGTTGTTCTTCTGCCTTACTGATAATGCCTTTTATGAAATGTTCACAACACTTGAAGAAAATGTTATATAACAATTCTCATTCAAAAAACGAAAAGGGCTCTTAAGTAAATGGAACAGACATGACAATTCTCTTGTATCAAGTGACCTTATCTTATGAATGTTGTGGAGTTCAGTGGCTCTTCTTTCTGCATGGACACATAAATCCTCTTGGGCTGTGGTTTAGTATACTCGTCTTGTTCATGGTTTCAGACAGATAAGATACCTGTGCTCTTGGTTTCCTTTTATAAGTAGATTGAGGATTCGGGGTGTGCGCCAGTTGGTGGATACACATTGTTTCTTCTTCCATCCAGGGCTGAGCGGGTGACTGCAGGCTCCACACCAAGGTATTCCGCCCCTCCGTGGGCCGTGTATGTTTTAAAAAACTTTGTTGCATTTTATCTCTCCCTCGTGTGTGCTCCCCTGCACCCTCTCCCGTTCCATGTTTCCTGCTGGTGTCCCCTCCCTCCCTTCCACCTCCCATCCCTCCCAGCCCGCCCTAATTGGCTGGTGCAAGTCCCAGGCCAAGCTAGGTAGCCTAGCAGTTCATTGCACTCGCCACTTCCATCCAGGGCTGAGCGGGTGACTGGAGGCTCCACACCAAGGTATTCCGCCCCTCCATGGGCTGTGTATGTTTTAAAAAGCTTTGTTGCATTTATTCTCTCCCTCGTGTGTGCTCCCCCGCCCCCTCTCCCCTTCCGTGTTTCCTGCTGGTGTGCCACCCCCCCGCCTCCCATCCCTCCTAGCCTGCCCTGATTGGCTGGTGCACGCCCTCCTCCTCATTACAGGCGCTACCAGGGCAGCCCCTGCCCAGCAGCCCCACGGCTAAGGGCCCCTTAGGCAAAGGGCGGCTCCCACGGTTGCGGCTCCTGTTGTATCTGCAGGTGTCCGCAGGGGATGCCAGGTGTGAGTCAGTCTCCACAGGTTAGTCCCACTAGCCTCCTTGCATACCCCACCGACAGACTCTAAAACATGGCTGTGCTGTCCCCCGTGTTGTTGCAATATGCACTGTATCGGTATTTAAAATTTTGCACTGTGAAAACTAGGCCTTTTATCTCCTCTTTCATGATTCTTAAACTTAGGTGGCCTCTCCACATGTTGTTGTAATATGCACTGTATCGGGATTAGGTGGCTTCTCCACATGTTGTAATACGCACTGTATCAGTATTTAAAATTTTGCACTGTGAAAACTAGGCCTTTTTTCCCATTTCAGGATTCTCAAACTTAGGAGTGGCTTCTCACCGGTTCTAAGTTGAGCATTTGTGAGCCCTTTAACCCTGAGAGTCTGTCCTATTGCGCAACTTGATTGACGGTCGCTATTTTGTCTGCCTACTCTCGCCAGTGTCTCCCCCTCTCCTTCCACCCCCTCATGTCCCACCTACTCTATGGTGCTCTCTGTCTCTCCTATCTTCTCTAACTGCTTCTCTATTGACTATCCTGCTCTCCTCACTAAATCTGGTAGGAGGAAGTTTAAAAAGGACATCCTGGTCTCCAGCCCAGGCCTCCCTATTGCTGACACCTACACCAGTGCCTCCTCCAAGGACACTCCCACCGACATCCTCTTTGTCGTGCCTTCACCTGACCTATGGACCCTTCATATGGTCTCTGTGCTCTCTCCGCTCTCCTCTTCTTCCATTAATGGTGGCACCCACTGGGACGCCCTCCTGGCCACCTTCCACTCCTCTAAGGCCATCATTAATGTTTCCTCTAATGGGACTGTCTTGGTCCAAGGCCCCCAGGCCAACCTTCACCTCTTTGATAGACGCTTCCCGCGCCTAATCAACTTCCTTTCTTCTCCGGCTTCCCCCCACCTCTTTCCTTGGCTACCTTGCCCTCCCCCTCCCTCTCTGTCCCCTCTCGGGGCACATTCTACACCTCCGCAAGGCATACCTCTGATCTGTACCCCTCAACGGAAGTCCTTCAAGGATGGCAACCTTCCCCACATTGCCACTCTTATTTCTCACTCTTCTGTCAAACATTCCTCTGATATCTGCCGCCTTCTTGAAGAACTTGACCTCGATGTCCTCAGTCTCACCGAGACATGGTTTACAGCTAGCTCTGTCACCAGCTTTGACACGCTCCTACCTGAAGGCTACAAGATCCTCTCTGCGCCCAGGCGCAACCGCTCTGGTGGGGGTGTAGCCCTTATCTTCCCTGAGTGGATTCCTGCCTCTGTCACTCCTATGCAGACCTACTCCTCTTTTGAATGCCTCGTCTGCAGGCTCTCTCTCTCCCCTAGCCATTCCCTTACTGTGACTACTATCTATCAGCCACCTGATCTGATTTCTTCCTTCCTCTCTGAGTGGGCGGACCTCTCCTCTTCACTCCTGGCCTCAACCACTCAACTACTCCTTCTTGTTGACTTCAACATCCACCTGGATGCCTCCGGTCCCCCCTCTGGACTCTGTTGCGACCTCTGCGACTCTCTCTCACTCACCATTCTCCCCGCTGGCCGACTCATTCTGCAGGGCACACTCTCGATGTTCTCATCTCCTCAGACCTTCCCCTCTCTGTCCCTCTCTCCACACCTCTCTCCTGGAGTGATCACTTTCTCCTATCCTCCCATCTCACCCTCCCTACCGCTCAAGCCAAGCCAGCTCCATCACGGCCACCCACCTTCTCGGTCATCTGACCCATGAAGCGCGTGTCAGTTGAGGCTTTCGCCGCCACCTTCTCACCTCCTCCTCCCCCTTTGGCTGACTCTCACCCTGACACAGCCCTCTCCACGTTCCACTCCTCTATATCTGATACTCTTGACATCCTTGCCGCTGTCATGAGATATCTTTTTCTCTACCTGTGGTGTCCCCCAGAGATCTAACCTCTCTCCCTGGCTGTTAAACCAATACTTGGCACTCCTTGCCCACCCATCACCGCGCTCTGGCCCAATTTTCAATGCTATGCGGATGATACCCAGCTCACTTTCAGGCTACCCTCGGCCTCCTCTCCTTCCCTAATCTCTGACTGTCTGTCTGCTATCCAGGAGTGGTGTGCCGTCAGTGACCTCTGCCTTAGTGCCAGTAAGACTGATATTCTACTCATCGGCACACCCACTCCCCCCTTCCCTGAAGCTCTCTGGCCGGCCTCTCCTGGCCCTCTTCCTGCTCCCACCTGCAAGGCAAAAAACCTCGGGGTCATCTTCGACTCCACACTCTCCTTCTCTCCTCACATCTCTGACGTCTCTAAGTCACACTACAATACTCAGAGATATTCTTCCTTTCCTCTCCTTCCCCCAGAAGCTCACTCTCTCCAGAGCCCTGGTTCTCTCTAGGCTGGACTATTGTAACAGCCTATGCCCAGGGATCGTATCTATCCAGGACTGAAATCTCTGCACTGGTTCCCAGTGGCTGCGAGGATTAAGTTCAAAACCCTCTGCATTGTCCAAAAGGCCTTCTGGGGCCTGGGGCCGCAATCCCTTCAACTCTCTCTTCCTAAATATCTTCCTTCTCAAGCTCTTCGCTCATCCACCTCCAACTCCCTCAGGGTCAGTCGCTTCTCCAAGCAACAAGTTGGTGGTAGATCTCTTTCTTCGGCAGGGGCCTCCCTCTGGAACAGCCTTCCTGCCTCCCTGAAACTTGAGGAGAACCATCTCCGGTTCCGGAAGCACCTCAAAACCTTCCTCATTGCTTCTGCTTGCTCTCCCCCTCTCCCCTGCTGAATTCCTGGCTGAAACTGCATGGGTTACCTGGCCACCCTTTCTGATCTCTGGCTCAGGCCCCGTCAGTTGCACTCCTGCACTACCTCCCTGGCAACCCATGCACCTGGGGACTGTTTTCTGTATCCCTACAGTCCCCCTACCAGCACTTTGTCTGCACTTACCTTGCACTTGCCATCAGCTGGCCGTTCTTATTTATCTTATTTATTCTACTATCCCATGTACTGCACTTTCCCCTTTCCCTTCCCCCACGCACTTTTCCCCTTCCCCCTTCCCTTTGCACTTGCTCGATCTGAATGACAGCTGGCCTAGTAAGATCGCTGTCTGTCTTCCCTCTGTTCCCCCTCCCTTGCCTTGAAACACTTGTGTATATAATGCCATATCATATCATCATAGCAGTATTGCATTCCAGTGCGTTTTATTTTTGTTTCGCGGTTGGAAAGCCAGTCCTTCTGTTGCAGTATTCCCCATTTTGTAAGGACTGTGAGGAAGAAGAGGGGCAACACAACCCCCCTCCGCAAGGACTGTGAAATAGGCCCAGGATGGACATGACTTGAGTGGTACTAAGGCTGTTTCTGGATAATCCAACTTCTGTAAGAGTGGGGGCTGGTTCTTAATTGGGCTGACGATAATGTCAAGCAACAGTGGCTCCTGTCTCTGAGGTAGGCTCCACCTCTCTTAATATCGTGATAAGGGCCAGATGACATGTCAAATACCGGTAGGTAGTCAAAACATCATTAATGTCATGTGCCACTTAGTGCTGTCTCATAATGGGGGACTTAGAGGTTATTTCGGGAAATAAACAGCTGCCCCACTGAATCCCTACACGGTCAAGAAGGTCCCTCAAATATTTTGAGGCTGTTTGAGACTTCATAAAGATGTTGATTTTATAGTTGTGAAATTTCCCAAATGGGTTGTAAAATGGCTTACCCCGTAATCATAATGTCTCTGTGATTGTGATGTTTCTCGAAAATTGATTCATTTTGTCTCTGCAGCACTTTTGGTTGTTACCATTGCATTTCTGACGGTTTCTATTTTCAGTATGGACATTCTTGCTTACTTGGTTTCTGTGAAATTGTCTAAGAATTTTAGCTGGGAACATTTGGTCTGCTAGAGCACATCTGAGGACACACACACCCCATGCACTATTGTTACTTGAGAATAGTTAGGATACTCTGCATCCAACTTATTGCTGACACTTAAAACACATCACAATTGTTATATTACATTTACATAGGGCCTGAATGTAACAGGATGAACACGATTTTCCAAATGCTTTCCACTCAGATGTCTCACCCCTTTCCCTTTCCTTCCTAACCCTCAGCCCTCCCTTTCCCTCTAAATCTCCTCTTTATTTCACAGAGCAGACATGATAACCATTCCAGGAATCTAGTACGCCAACCATTGGACAAACCTAGTTGCTGTAAAACCACTGAGATGTTGAGGACCATGTAAATGCCCCATAACATACTAAGCAACAAACCATATCATAGCCTTATGGTAACAGTCAAAGCATAGTAACATAACAGAATAGAAAAAGTGCTGGACTGTTACTGCACATAGAAAGACAACATTCTGCACTTCCTTCTGTACCCACCCTGCTTTTGCACATTGACCTCTGCCTTTCATACAGTCTAATGAAGTCAGTTTGCACAAGTAGCACATGCTATGCTTACTACTATAGATGTCCTACTCAACCTAGTAAAGCCAGAAGCCATGACGGCAAAAACACCAGTCTGGATGGCGTTTGTAGACCTTCACCTAGTGTTCGACACCATAAATCGGCAGCTCTTATGGAACAAGCTTGAAAAATGGAATTGCCCAGATCACATCCTGCAGCTGATCAAACTGCTGTACTTTGAGACTAAAATAAGAGTAAGACTGACCAATGATGGAATACACACAATCGAGATAGAAACCTCGAACGGTCCTAAACAAGGATGTCCCCTGGCAGCGACCTTATTTAACTTGTTTACAGCAGAGATAGAGCAAGAAGTGAGTGATCCTGAACTTAATCCACCCAAAGTAAACTCCACATGATTGCCTATAATGATGTATGCCGACAATATAATACGGCTGGACAAAACTTCAAGTGGCCTACAACTCATTATAGATCGATTATCGACATATATGGCCAATCACGAGCTCAAAATTAACATCGAAAAAACTAAAATCATGGTCATTAGGAAGCCCAAAGTCAAGGAAAGGAACCCAAACATAAGAATCGATGGCCAACAACTAAAGGTAGTAGAATCCTTTAAATATCTGGGAATTACGATCAACCTGACAAAAGACGAAGCACCATGGGCCGAGATGCTCCCAAAGAAAACCTTTGCGCTTGCAAGACAAGGAGCAATATTACACAAAAAGTATGGGAAATTTTCGTTTGTGCCAATAACAACATTCTACAAAACCAAAGTTATCCCAACATTAGTTTATGGAGCAGAATCCTTGTTAAAGCTGGATCCAAAGATCTGGGCCAAACTGGAGGCAACATTCTGGAGGAAAATATTAAACCCACCTCTGAGTTTTCCAATACCACGAATACGCTTCGAGCTGGCATTACAATCTATAAGCTCGATAGTGTCCTGGAAAAAACTATGTCTATATCGAAAGATAACAATAGAAGATAAAATCCCTGCAAAAGAAATAATGCGAACAACTCTGAACGTAACCTCTGCCACTATCCTAAGAAAATGAATGGAAGAGCAGAAGCAATACCTGGTTCACGAAGATATTTCAGCGGAGATGTTGCTACAGCGCGCACAAAACGTAAGAAAAAAACTGAGATGGAATGACTGGTGCAAAACAATTGTGGAGAAAAATACCTACAAAGAAAACCTGAACTGTGCACTTGACACAAGGCCAATAACACAACTACCAGCCTACTTGATGATCTTTCCAGATCCAAGAATCAGATCGCTCTTCATGAGGTTGCGTCTGAATCTACTGCCCACCAGAGCAAGGTTATCAATCAAGAAACAGGACAAAGCAGACACTCAATGCAGATTCCTATTACTGTACTTGGATAGCCTACTCCCATGTAAGACACCACCTTATCTCAACTGGAACTAAAATAAAGTCTACCATGGCATGACAGGACAGGGAGCAAACTCTTAATAATAACCTTCAACATCAAGGTGGCAGGCTAAAAACTATGTTTTACCATACTAGTTTGACCACACATTCCCTTACCTTATGTTATCAACAACATTCACCTTTATACACAGTGTATTTTTGACTAAGCCACTCCTGCTTCATTGTTGTCAGTCCCAGAATTAACTTATATATGGGGTGCACGGCATAGAGATGCCTTCAATCTACCAGGATTGCCCGACCTTCCACTTGAGCCCCTCATGCATCCAACATTACATTGGGCCTCATTACAACCTTGCCGGTCCGGAAACAACAGTACTGGTAAGCTTACCAGCACTGTTCTTTCCGGACCGGCAAACTACAACTTTGCTGGGCAGGTGCCCTCCCGCCGGCAGACCGGCACCCGCCCACAGATTTTCATGGAAGCACTGGCACTGTTATTACCAGTGCCAGTGTTTCCATGGTCCGGACTCTATGGGAATGAGGAACAACATATTACTGGTGCCAGCCAGGTGCCGGTAGCTGTTTACGAGTCCGCGGCTACCTGCCGGTTTTACCGGCACGGTTACCGCCGGACCCGTAATGAGGCCAATTGTGTATTAACTGAAAAGTCAACAAATCTGCCTTGGAAACACAACCCATTTACCACATCACTTTAGGACATATCTGCCTTTTGCAGAGCTATAATGATCTACCAAAAAAGACTGACATGCACCGAGGCTGTCACAAAACACTCTTCCCCCACAGAGTCTGTAGCATCGTTTTCCCTCTTTATCAAGCTCTTATCTCCCCCTTTGTTCATTTTCTCTCTTCCAGTAGGGCAAGGTCTGGATGGATATCGCTGGCGAGGCTCAATACGCCACTACACGGACAAGGCTAGGCTCTCTGCTACATTGAGGATTTTGCTTAGCATAAAAACAGGTTAATATAAACTACTTCTAAAAGTTGAGTACTTTTACTCCAAGCTGCACAGTGCACAATATGTATTAAATATTATTTTAAAGGCTCGCATTCACAGCAGCAAAGGGGACGATTATTTCGAGCTTCAGGATGCATTTGAAGAAGTAATCGAAATGTGTCCAACATGATCTTTTAAAAGATATGTGTAGTATTGTACCTATCTATTTGCACTGGGTGCACACAGTGCTGCTAGTAGAATACAGCTATGTCATATGGAATGTGATGGGACCTGAGGGTTCCAGGAACTACAGTTGGTAACACAGGATGGGAGAACCTTACTGAAAGGATGTCATCTGTTTAGCTCCCTGTCCCTTTCTATATAACTAGCCCTGTAACTCTGTAACTTATAAATAAACTCACTCCTTTTATATATACTGGTCTCCTGTGCCTTACCTGAACCCAGATGTCTTCTTACCATTCCCGATACTACAAATGGCGACGAGGATGCGAGCATGATACCGTTTTCAGAGCAGCAAGTAAATACAAGTACTGTTTTCTCCGGTGTCATGTGAGTAGTGATGTAACAACATACAAGGCAGCGTGGGGGGACTGATGTCTTTTCAGATTTCCATGTTGTGTAAACATGAGGCGCAGGTACTGTTTTATTTTCCTCATGTATTTTAATTGCAGTCACAGTCTACGTGCAATTTATGGACTATTATGTGCACACTATCATTTTATTGAGAATGTCAATTGAATATGCTTTGCCCTATTTCTGCTGTAAACTTATGGTTTTGGGGAATATATTTGTTTTTGCTGCATATATATATATATACATATACATATATATATATATATATATATATATATATATATATATATATATATATATATATATATATATATATTTCTTTGTGCAATTCATGGACAATCTGCAGTTTTAATGTGTAGTGTTGTACTTATCTATTTGCACTGGGTGCACACAGTGCTGCTAGTAGAATACAGCTATGTCATATGGAATGTGATGGGACCTGAGGGTTCCAGGAACTACAGTTGGTAACACAGGATGGAAGAACCTTACTGAAAGGATGTCATCTGTTTAGCTCCCTGTCCCTTTCTATATAACTAGCCCTGTAACTCTCTAACTTATAAATAAACTTACTCCTTTTATATAAAAAAAAAAAAAAAAAAATGTTTGTTTTCAAAGATCTTTTGCACTTGGACTCAGATCTGATCAGTCTCTGTCGCGATGTATTCTCTTCTCGCGCTGTTCTTTTCCAGCTGCGTTGTTTTAATGCGATCTTTGTTTTGTGAGTTTTCTTTTCTGCATTTTCCCACTTTTCTTTGTTTCTTGTGGCAGGGTGTGTATGTGAATATGTGATGGCGCAAACCACAGGTGTTTCGGAGAGGAATGGTGGTGTATGTAGTTATGCAGTTATGGTTGTGAGGCAAATGTAATGTTGATAAGGATAAAATATAAGAGGTTCATATGAATGTTAGATAGTTCCTTATGGTTGCGTGAGTACGCGTTTGTGCTGGGTGTGGCAGACCCTTGTCTCCAGGTGGCAGATGGAGTGGGAGGAGATACGCTTTGATGGGTGAGAGTGTGGCAAGGAACGTATGTGCTCGCAAGTGGCAGTTGTGAGGCCCGGGAGTGGCAGTCCCGGGCAGGTGGTGATTTGTGTACTTGATTGTTTTGATTGTTAGTTACGTGAATGTGGATACGCTTTCTGGGTTGTGAATGTTGTAATGGTTTTACGGATTTGCAGGAGTGTGTAATTTTGATAGCCTCTTTTAATGCTTGGTTTGTGATACTTTGTTTGGTGTTCAATTGAAGAGAGGGAGATGTGTAGTGTTGTACTTATCTATTTGCACTGGGTGCACACAGTGCTGCTGATGGTAGAACACAGCTATGTCATATGGAATGTGATGGGACCTGAAGGTTCCAAGAACTACGGTTGGGAACACAGGATGGGAGAACCTTACTGAAAGGATGTCATCTGTTTAGCTCCCTGTCCCTTTCTATATAACTAGCCCTGTAACTCTCTAACTGTAGTTCTTGGAACCTTCAGGTCCCATCACATTCCATATGACATAGCTGTGTTCTACCATCAGCAGCACTGTGTGCACCCAGTGCAAATAGATAAGTATCGGGAATGGTAAGAAGACATCTGGGTTCAGGTAAGGCACAGGAGACCAGTATATATAAAAGGAGTGAGTTTATTTATAAGTTACAGAGTTACAGGTGATGAACTAGTTACTCTTACCTTGTAACGTTCTTTCGATGGGATGTTCCTCCGACGTATTCCTTATCTTAGATAGAAATCCTTCAGCTTTGCTGGCCTCGGAAAAATTTTTTTTCGCCAGAGGGCGCTGCGCGTCGATGATCGCCGAGTCGATGACCCTCGACGGCCTCCGTGCCGACGTCGACGTCATCCTGCCTATAAAGGCCGCGCGCAGCGTCCGTTGCTCAGTTCCGTTTTGTAGTCCCCAGTAATGTTTTTTGGATTAGACTAATCACCTTGAAGGAGCATAGGCTGCAAACCCACAGGAAGTCATACTGCGGGGATGGATGGGAGGGTCGATAAGGAATACGTCGGAGGAACATCCCATCGAAAGAACGTTACAAGGTAAGAGTAACTAGTTCTTCGAAGGGATTGTGTCCTCCGACGTATTCCTTATCTTAGATAGACTCCCATAGCAGTGGTATTGTGACTGGAGGCGGGAGTAATAAAAGTTATGTTACCCTTCCAGAATGGACAGAGTGTAACACAGCCTTGCCGAATCTAGTTTCTTGACTAGAGGAGGAATCCAGGCTATAGAATTTGGTAAATGTATGTGCGGACGACCATGTGGCAGCCGCACATATATCTCGAATTGGCACCCCTCTTTGAAGGGCTGAGGATGTTGCGATACCCCTGGTAGAATGAGCCCTTAGATTTTGAGGAGGCTCCTTTCCTGCCAATTTGTAGCACTCCAGAATGGCTAAAATAATCCATCTGGAGATGGTTTGTTTTGTTATTGGAAGGCCCAACTTATGTCCTGCATAACCTACAAAGAGTTGGTCTGCTTGTCTGATCTTAGCCAATCTGCTGATATAAAAGCTCAAGGCTCGCTTAGGGTCCAGCCTGTGCAGTCTCTCTTCCTCCTTCCCCGGATGAGGAGGAGGGTAGAAAGAAGGTAATATAATCTTCTGAGTGATGTGAAACTCCGAGACTACCTTCGGGAGGAAGTTAGGCTTCACCTGAAGAACAACTTTGTCCTTGTAAAAGATTGTATGTGGAGGTTTACACGATAAGGCTTGCAACTCGCTAACCCTTCTAGCAGATGTCAATGCTATTAGCAAAACAGTTTTGAGGGTGAGAAGCTTCAATGAACAAGAGTGTAGTGGTTCAAAAGGGGCACCCTTTAGGAAGTTTAAAATTAGGTTTAAATCCCATAAGGGAACTTGAAAAGGTTTCGGGGGATAAACATTAGTTAATCCTTTTAGGTATTGTATTACCAATGGAATTTTGAAGTATGAAGGCTCCTCTGCAGTGCGCTTAAAGATTGATAGCGCTGCGAGATAGCCCTTAATTGTGCCAACCTGTAGGCCTGAATTAGCCAGGTAAAGTAAGAATGACAACACCATAGGTGTACCACAAGAAAAGGGTTCAATATTCTTTTCTCTGCACCAGCTGCAAAATTTGTTCCAACGGCAGCGGTATAGAGTTTTAGTTGCCGGCCTTCTGGCCGAAAGCAACACCTCCATAACATCATCCGGAAGGTCCCAATCCTTGTACCTCAACCTTTCAGACACCAAGCGTGAAGGTTGAGGGTCTTGATGGCTGGATGGAGAACCTGACCTTCCTTCTGCGAGAGAAGATCCTCTCTGTATGGCAGTCGAATTGGAGGGCAGATGGACATGTCTAGAAGGTCCGGGTACCACGTTCTCCTGGCCCAATCCGGGGCAATTAGGATCATGGTCTTCCGAAACCTTCTCAACCTCCTGATCATTTGAGGAATGACAGGGACCGGAGGGAACGCGTACAGAAGTGGGAACTCCCAGTCCACTACGAACGCATCTCCTAGAGCTCCTCTCGGGGGAAATTCCCTTGAGCAAAATCTGTCGCACTTCCTGTTGATACTGGTGGCGAACAGATCCACTTGAGGGGTTCCCCAAAGGGCGAAGATCTCTTGAAGGACTTCCTGAGCTATCTCCCACTCGTGAGAGACTGTGCTCTGCCTGCTCAGAGCGTCCGCTGTCAAGTTCTTCTCTCCGGCTAGGTGAATTGCCGATAGAGAGATTCCTTCCTGAATTGCCCAAAACCAGAGCTGCATCGCCTCTCTGCACAGTGGTAGTGAGCCTACGCCTCCTCTTTTGTTGAGGTAGTGCATGGCCACTGTATTGTCCGTCATTATTAGGACGTTTCTTCCCCGTACAGACGGCAGAAAAGCCTTCAGCGCTAGTCTGATGGCTCTCAGCTCCAACAGGTTGATATGTAGTCTGGACTCCGATGGAGACCAACGACCGCTGATGGTCAAGTCGTTGGCGTGAGCTCCCCACCCCGTGAGTGAGGCATCCGTGACTACTGTTATCTCCGGCCATGGTTGCCAAAACATTTCTCCTTTCAGGATGTTCTCCCGACAGGCCCACCACTGAAGGTCTCGGGCTACTTTGACCGGGATCCGAAGGAGATCTGTCATCCTTCCTGAGAACTGTGACCACTGAGTTCTCAGTGCCCACTGGAGGGATCTCATTCTCAGGCGAGCCTCCGGCACGAGAAATATGCAGGATGCCATGAGGCCTAGCAACCTCAGAAAGTCGTAGGCTGGGAGATATTGGGCATTCTGAAATCTGATGACCATCTGCAGAATATCTCGAGCCCTCACCTCTGGTGGCAAGGCTCTTCCCAGGGAAGTGTCCAGGACTGCTCCAATGAATTGGAGTCTCTGTGATGGTATCATCTGTGACTTCTTTAAATTGAGGGAGAAGCCCAGCTTGTGAAGGAAGTGGCAAACATAATCTAGTTGTCTCTGAGCCTGTTCCGAAGATACAGCTCTGATCAACCAATCGTCTAGGTAAGGGTAGACATGAATCCCTTCCCTCCTTAGACTTGCAGCCACAACCGACATTAGCTTGGTAAAGACCCTCGGGGCGGAGGTTAGCCCAAATGGCAGAACTCGAAATTGATAATGAGAGCTGCCAATTGCGAACCTCAGGTATCTCCTGTGCCTGGGATGGATCGGCACATGGAAATAAGCGTCCTGGAGGTCTAGAGATACCAACCAGTCCTGAAGCTGGAGGGCCTGAAGGATCTGAGAGAGAGTCACCATCTTGAACTTGTCCTTTCGGAGGAATTTGTTCAATTCCCGTAAGTCTAAGATGGGTCTCAGTCCTCCGTCCTTCTTCGGTATTATGAAGTAGGGGGAGTACCAACCCTTGTTCCTTTCCGCTACAGGTACCAGTTCTATGGCACCTTTCTCTAGCAGGTCTAAAACCTCCTGCAAGAGGAGCGGATCTGGAAGCTTCAAAGGGTTGTTCCCCGGTGGATGACTCTGAGGGATATGTAGGAAGGGCAGGCAGTAACCTTGGGCCACTGTCTCCAGAGCCCAAGCATCTGACGTAATAGCCTGCCATTCCGTCAGATGGTGAGTTAACCTGCCCCCTACTGGTGTTCTGTGAGGGGAGACCTCAGAGTGGTTTTGAAGCGGCTGATGCAGTTGCCGAAGGTAAAGTGGCTCCTGCTCCTGCGGGTGCGGCTTTCTTTCCCCTACCCCGTCCACCACGGGTAAATCTTCCTTGGCCTCTTTGAGCCGGTCGTCCTCTGCCCTTTCCATATGAGGAATAGTAACGAAAGGACCGTCCTCTCCACGATGATCCCGAAGGACGAAAGGTATTCTGACGGATAGCAGCTCCCAATGACTTGGCTGCTGCCTTGGACGTTTGCAGTTTCTCCAAACTGTCATCCGCCTTCTTTCCAAAGAGGGTAGAACCGTCAAAGGGCATATTCAAAAGCCTGGTTTGCACGTCAGAGGCAAAACCAGACTTCCTCAACCACGCATGCCTGCGGATTGTGGTACTTGCCGCCATGGCCCTGCTGATACTGTCAGCAGAATCTAGGCCAGTTTGTAGGGTCTCGCACATCGCATCTTTACCATCCCTGATGATGTTTAAAAATGCGTCCCTTTCCTCTCCTTCTTGGAGGCAGTCAGCCGCTGATGAAGCGCACTCCCAAAGGGTGTGGCTGAACCTAGCGAGCGTACAGGTCGCGTTAATAGACTTTAACGCCATGCTACAGGCAGAAAAAACCTTCTTAGCCATGGCATCATACTTTTTGTCATCCCTATCCTGCGGAGCAGTGGGGTATGCAGATGTGCTGCCTGATGAGGTTGCAGCCTGTACAACTAAGCTCTCAGGAGTAGGGTGTTTTGACAAATATTCAGGGTCAGAACTAGCCACCCTGTATTTTGTTGACAGTTTTTTATTTACTGCCGGGATAATTTCCGGCGTTTCCCAGTTTGTCAAAATCCTTCTCTGTAGAGCAGAGTGAAATGGAACCACAGGATCCTCCTGTGGGCCCTTGTCCAGTATGTCAGTGAGGTCATCCTGCTGAAAGGCAGGAGAAGGTGCAGACCAACCCATAAATTCTATGATTCTAGACATCAGAGCTCTATATGGAGTCTCCGCATGTTCTCCTGGGTCTGGTTTGATAAATTCTGCTTCAGGAGAAGTGTCCAAGCCACTAGCTTCCTGAAGTGCATCCTGAAGATTTTTTAATCTTCTATCCTCAGAGGCGAAAGTCTCTGGCTCTGGTGATGTGGTCCTCTGTAAATCAATATCTTGGTCTGAATCCTCCCTTTCCTCAAAAATCGAGGTTAAAGGGGGATACTTTGGTTTTTGGAATGGTATAAACCCCATTTCCAATGCAGAAGGAGCCATCATCACAGGCCTTGAAAACGTCGATGTCGTCGACACCGACGTGAAAGTACTCGAAGGCGCCGTGAAAAGCGTCGAGAAATGTGTACTAGGCCTCGAGGAACTCGAAAGGATCGGAGTCCTGCTCGAGAACGACGTCGACGTTCTCGGCGTCGAGTCGGAGGTCTTTTGTCTAACCGTTGGCTGTGGAGTAGCCGTGGTTCTTTCCTTCACCGGCGTCGATATCGGCGTCGACGTCGGCGTCGACTCGATCGACTGATGCGCCGATGAATCCTTCGACAACGGCGTCGATGGCGCCGACCTCTGTTTCGAAGGAGTTTTCGACGATGGCGTCGATGATGCTTTATCTCCCGATGGCTCGAGGCGCTTTCGGGTTGACTTTTCCGCCGGGTACTGCGACTCGCGGCGTTTAGATTTTTTGGGTTTTTTACCCGGGGTATCACCCTCAGCTGTCTTCGAGGGGGACGAGGCCGCTTTCTCGAAGACGCTTAGCATCTTTTTCCTGAATTCCTCCCACTCAGCTTGCGAGCTGCGTTTTGTGGGGCAATGAACTCTCTCAGGAGAACTCGACGAAGATGACGAAGGGGATCTCCTACGTCTCTTCTTCGAGTGTCTCGATGTCGACGAGTGGTGGGAGCCACTTCGTGATCTAGATCGAGAGTGTTTTTTATGGTGAGGAGACGAACGTCTCGACTCTACCGAAGAAGCTTTCGAGGAAGTTAAAGTTGACCTACCTCTCTCGAGCTTCCCCCTACGCTCCTTCAAGGCTTTCGCCGTCATGGAAAGGCATTCCTCACACTCCGAACTCTGGTGCGTGATTCCCAGACACCACAAACAGACCCTGTGAGGGTCCGTCAACGACATTTTCTTCCCGCAGTCTCGGCACTTTTTGAAACCGGACCGAGGGGTCGTCGGGTCGGAGGAGGATGCCATCGATATCGAGGTTAAATATTATATACGTTATCTTGACGAGAACTGAGCAACGGTGTTCCGAGGCACAACGAAGCGCGGAAAAACGGAACTGAGCAACGGACGCTGCGCGCGGCCTTTATAGGCAGGATGACGTCGACGTCGGCACGGAGGCCGTCGAGGGTCATCGACTCGGCGATCATCGACGCGCAGCGCCCTCTGGCGAAAAAAAAATTTTCCGAGGCCAGCAAAGCTGAAGGATTTCTATCTAAGATAAGGAATACGTCGGAGGACACAATCCCTTCGAAGCAGGTATTTCTGAGAGGAACGTATGTGCTTGCAGGTGGCAGCTGTGAGGCCAGGGAGTGGCAGTTCCGGGCAGGTGGTGAATTGTGTACTTGATTGTTTTGAATGTTAGTTACGTGAATGTGGATACGCTTTCTTGGTTGTGAATGTTGTATGGGTTTTACGGATTTGCAGGAGTGTGTAATTTTGAGAGCCTCTTTTAATGCTTGATTTGTGATGCTTTGTTTGGTGTTCAATTGAAGAGAGGGAGATGTGTAGTATTGTACCTATCTATTTGCACTGGGTGCACACAGTGCTGCTAGTAGAATACAGCTATGTCATATGGAATGTGATGGGACCTGAGGGTTCCAGGAACTACAGTTGGTAACACAGGATGGGAGAACCTTACTGAAAGGATGTCATCTGTTTAGCTCCCTGTCCCTTTCTATATAACTAGCCCTGTAACTCTGTAACTTATAAATAAACTCACTCCTTTTATATATACTGGTCTCCTGTGCCTTACCTGAACCCAGATGTCTTCTTACCATTCCCGATACTACAATAATACTGAATTTTAGGGAGTTCGATAGTGCTCCCATCTTAACTAATCTTTTGCTGATATTTACATTTTTTGACACACACAACGGAATCTGCAAAAGAGTAATGGCCACATAAGCTGCTGAACCCTAAAACTTTACAAGCAACATCAACCTAATATGCACAGTGACACTGGGATGTTCATGTAAAATAAAAAATTGTGCACACAAAATGTTGCATGGTACATCTTACAGCCCTCATATCATAATCAGACCGAGAATGCCTTAACAGTGTGAGACAGTATCGAGCGGGTGAACAGGGAAACCTACTTCTCCAGAGGCCCACAGGGCAAAGAAATCCCACGAGGCCTCGCACTGCACCGCTCTAGATGGCAGGTGGATCAATAGGAGCATTAGCTACCAGCCATGCCAGGGACCTCCGCATCCACAGCACATATATTCGATTAAGACACAGGAGATTAAGAGAGCGTTTGCTGATCAATAGGGGAACATGCATATATGATTCCGATTCCCTCCTGAATAGGATACATGAAAATAGCCATCACTATTGCCCCGTGAAGAGACGTCCACAGGTACTGCATAGTAATACAGATTCACATAGGTGAATGCATATGCATATTTAGATCTTCTGCACACAGTAATCCCCATGTCTCTCCCTTACAGGCATATGCACATAAGTACAATGATTTATGTATCAATACAGGTTTGAGCCTCTGATGGTGCAGAAAGCCAGCCAATATTTTCGCAGTGACATAGGGGTGGTGGTGCAGCCTAATGCCGATTGGTTGGCCTGTGCACGAGAGCCAATAAGGGTGTGCAAGGATGAAGTAAGCCACTGTCTGATGTCCGGGTGCACCTAAAACACACCGCCTGCAATAGATCGTGAGGGCAGGCTTAGTTGCTTGAGTCCATAGTTTTTGCACCATTAGGTACAATTAAAAGCTCCCGGACAGGAGGTGGTCTATGTCACGTGGGTGCGCTTAGCAGCATTACATCGAGCACGGATGGTTCTGTAAAGTCATATTCCCCAGATGTACTGTTAGGAAAGGAAGTGAACATTTCAAGATGCAAGCAACTAGCCATGCATGAAAAGTCACTCACTCCCTCAATTCCCCACATACACACAGCACACATTTCTTACTTGCAAGAGTCAATTATCACTAGTCAATCACTAGAGGCAAGTGTACATTTTGAGGCCTGGTTAAGAAGTCCATTTTGAGTGTAGCCACCTAAATGCATCACACTGACGTTTCTGTATGGGGTTCATTGTTTAAAACGGTATGAACATTGTGAGGTTTTTGTGCTTGGGGTGTCTCAATTTTGGGATAGGGGATTATGCAGGTTTCCAGAATCGCTTCTGCACAGCTACGTGGAATTAAAACCTTATTTCTCCCTGCTTGCCTATAAGAAGTCATAAAGAATTATAAGCAAGCTATTTTCTTGGCCAGACAGGTCACCTACAATGCCAGAATATCGGGGACTACATCTAGTTCTCTGGAGCTTTTTGCGACTTTGAGAGAGCTTGAAGAGAAGGTGGCCGAGTTTGAAAAATGCAATTTCTGGTGCCAATCTATCCAAGATGAATTTGGCAGAAAAATAGACACCCATCAACGAGCAATAAAAAAACAGCCAATCTCTTCCTGACAAGCTTCCTCCTTCACCGGCTATATCTACAGGTGCCTCATGCCCCCTCCCCCTATGGACCAGCCTAAGTTCAACTTGGAAGAGCTAGCCAAGAGCGAAGTTTGGACTATTGTAAGTGGCATGAAACCCACCTCTTATCCCACCTCTTGTCTGGGAGATGCCTGCCCGGCTAAAACTATTAAAGAGTCCTTGGTTGTTCTCATTCCATTGATTATGAAGATCGTCAATGCTGCCTTTGCTGGCTCCTGTGTGCTTTCTAGTTTTAAGGACACATGGATTACTCCTCTAATTAAAAAGGATAATCTTGATCCTGCAATAGCCAGTAACTATCGTACGAACGTTCCTATCCTTCTGAAGATCATTGAAAGGATTTCATATCTTCAGCTGCAGGAGTTTCTTGAGATGCATAACTTATTGGGGGAGGGCCAATCTGGTTTCCGGGCCAAGCATGGAACAGAGACCACTCTGCTGGATCTCAAGACTAACTTGGCCGGCATTATTGACAAAGGTCACAGTGCTCTTTTGATGCTGCTTGATTTATCGGCAGCATTTGATCTGGTAGATCACTCCCTTCTTGCTAGAAGGCTGGTTGGGATTGGGAGATGTTCAGCCAGTGCTGTCCATTTTATTGAGTCCTTTTTTAGGGCCTCGTCTGGTGAGGGTTGCTGTGGGTGATTTTCAGGCTTGCCCAGTGTCTTTTACCTGCAGGGTACCTTAAGGTTCCTCCCTCTCACCTACTTTGTGTAATATCTGCACACATCCCTTGTTTGACCACCTGCACTGCCTCAAGGTCAGTCACACTAGCTATGAGTATGACACTCAGATTTTATTAGAATTATCAGATGATCATGTTCAGCATTCTTTGGCCATCAATAACATCTATGCCATGATCCAGGCTTGTATGGCGCTGAATTCCCTGGCATTAAATGACACGACTGAACTACTGATCGTAGGTTCCGGCCACAAGGCTATTGAAGTTAGACTCTCGGTACAATCATTTTGTTCATGGCTGGCTGTTCTATTTCGGTGTACCCTCATGTTAAAACCCTGGTAGTATTTTTTTGACTCCCTGCTGTCATTTAATAAGCCCATTGCCCACCTGCGTTTCTCCTGTGTCTACACTGCCAATCTGTTGAGACAGAAGACAGATCTGTCCTTACTTGTCTAAGGATAACAGAGCTATTGTTGCCTCAGCACTGATTAACTCCACGTTGGATTATTGTAATAATATACTGGTGGGAATTTCTTCTGTTAATCTGAACAAACTCCAGACCATTCAGAATGGGGCTGTGCGGTCAGTGTCTCGACTTGGTAAACAGGACCATGTCACTGCAGCTAGGCGTGCTCTTCATTGGCTGACTGTGAAGCACAGAATCCAACATAAAGCCCTCAGTTTGACTTGCAAATGCCTGACGGACCATGCGCCTCAATACCTGGCGGACATATTAAAGGTGCACCGCACAGGAGAGTACTCCGCTCTAATGATAACAACCTACAGCCCCAGCCAGGGTTCAATCTTCGATAGTTCGGGGTTTCAGCTTTGACACCTTGGCTCCCTGGTGTGGAATGAGATTCTTGTCTCATTGAGGGATGCTTCCTGTCTGAAACAATTTAAAAGAACGATTAAGACACATCTGTTCAACAAAGGAGTAGATTAGTTGCCCCAGCTCTGGGTATCTTCCTCTCCGATCCTGCTTTTTTTTTAAATGTTTGTTGCGAATTCTTTTTTCTGTTTTATGTGCGCTCTGAGGAAGTATTAAAAGTAAAGTAAATGGTGATTATCTGCATGCACAGCTGGGACGGTAACAGGAGTAGCAGACTACTTCCCTTTGAACGCCTATGCACACAAAAAGGATAGGTAAGAGGCCTAATTGAAACATCTAAAGAGGTTTTGAAGGAGAATGACCGTGTAGGTTGGAGTTTCTTCTTGAGATGCGCTTAAGCCACGATTATTTAAATGTAAGGTAGTGTGGGTAGAATGGGATATATAAGAAATTATCTGAAGCGTTTAATATATACATATATACACACTAGTGTACAGGTCAAAGTGCAGGTTTTCATTGACACAGTATGACCACTTTATATCCTAGGCCAACAGCTCCCTCTAGCGGTGCCAACAGGCAAAGCTACTGCATCGGACAAACATACAGGGACAAACATACATCTGGCCTTTTATTATATATACATATATGCACACACCGTTTTCTGAAAAAGGCGGCACTCAGCCTCTATAAGTGGGTGCCTCCTGGGTTGCTTCAGAACTAGCCACTAAAAACCAACACACCAGTACCAATACACCTCTACAATCTGCATGAAATGAACAGAGCAAGTAGGTATTGGAACAAAAGACCAGGGCACTCAATCAGTGCTGTGTTAAAACATGTCAAAATGTATTCGGTTTCAATCTACAATGTCATAGTTATAGACATAGACTTACTGAGAAACTTCAGAGTCTAGGAGACAACACTCCTGTTGTCACCACGCATTGCAACCCAACCTCAGGGCTTCATCAGGTGTAGCTTTACAATCATTATTCCCAGGCTCCCTTTTATAGCGTTCTCCTTAGTCATACCCCTATAATTTGACTCATTTACTATGTCATCATAATTTAAAGATGGCGTTCCACTTACTGCTAAACCGGGCGCCACCTTGGAGTTTCCTTCAATTCTTATTCGTCAGTTGTAATCTCATGTCACAGAGTTAACAGACCCTCTTAGGGATTATTAAAGGATCAAATCCCAAACCTAGATAGTACGGGTATGTCAGAGAATAATATAACACATACGTTGTTGATTGTGCCAGAATAAATGATAAATCATTTAGGATACTGCAATTACTGCAGTTACTAATATAAATCACTAGTGTGTGTCTAAGTGCAGGTAACTCCCTTCATTGCTCCTTAGAGGCAAAAACAAGTGCTCGTGGCCACCACCCATCATGCTTTCAAACCGCCAGAGAGTGCAACGCCCCATATATACTGATCCGTGGCATGGAAGAAAGTCATCAGGCTAAAGTGTCTGAATGAACACTCAGCGTGTTAAAAGCATGTTATGAACAAACACAGAATCCTTGTCCACAATAAGAACATGCCAATGTTTTTGGACTATGTGACAAATCAACTTCCGGGGGACCAGTGTTCCATGGATGAATGTCGGTTTCTAAACCATCAATCAACCCCACTCCTCGAGTACACCAGAAGGGATCCAAACAGATTGGAATACAAGTAAATTATAAGACCTCCTTGTCCAATTTTGGTAACGTGGACGGAAAAAGCAGACCTATGTCCGCAAGGTCGTGGATGGTTGATTAGTTGCAACACAACAAAGATACAATTATTACCCAATGATAAAAGGGACTGTCCAGTCAAGGTTGTATAAAACTATCTACTTTATTATTACTACAACAGACAGTTCTAGCACACTACAATTACAACCCACACTGTAAAGGAACACAGAGGACAGACAGTTTAACAAAGGAAAGGGATGCACTCTGGATACTGACAAGAGGGTAGTTGGTAAAGTAATCAGTCTTCTAGTTTAAGATTATTTGGTTTCAACACCAAAGGGGCAAAGGCCGTGACTGTCTCTGGGGGCCTTCAGAGAAGGACCAGGGGGGCAGAAACACAATGTACCTGCCGCTGAAGAAGTTCTTGGTGCTCGACAGCATCGAGGCAGTTCTAGGGCACTTTGCAGCCTGTGAGACAGAGTTAGTGGCAGGAGACAGCTGCGGGTACCAGGTGGCAGACAGTTCGGTAAGCAAGACTGGACAGACATCTGCAGTCTGTCCGGTGTGGCTGCTCAGGGGCAAGGATCGCTGTCTCTGCGCTGTTTGGCGGATCTGGAATGCTGGTCAAGGTGTCTCGGATGACTCTGGTGACTGCGGCGTAACAACAAGTCAGCGGTGCAGCCGGAGGCAGTTCGAGGGCTCGACTGTCTCAAAATTGTCCTTAAAAAGATGGACGCTTGATGATGCTTGTTTGGCACTCCTCCTAGCTTCTTTGCAGGGTTCGTGTCCTTTCAAGGCTGAGGGCCCAAAGCTCAGGAGGGTGTTAGCAGGTAACAGCCTTGTCCTTCGTCCAGAGGCTCTCCGGCACTTCCCACCTAGGAAGCTTGCTGTCAGAACCTAGCAGGGCATGCTGTGTGCTGGCTACGTACTGGTTCTGGAGCTGCTGGACGGATCCTCTGAGTCTGCTATCTCCCTCTGTTCCCTGGGAGATGTTTGGGGAGGGAACATGCTTCCCTCTTGGAACTTCTGGCCTTCCTTCACTGGTTGAAGATGTAAGGTATACTGTACCTTCAGCTCGGGTCCAAATTACTCCTTCTTCTTACTCCTTGCAAAGTCTTCAGATGATCTGATCAGCGAGGGGCTCAGCCCTCTTTTAAAGTCAAATGGGCCCCAGTGATTGGTGCAGGCTAAGCCCACCTTAATGACCCAATCCTGGGTCGCCACCAACAATCTTCAGTGATGCTTCAGGTCAGAATCAGAGCACTTGGCAACAGACAGGGGAAGGATGACAACATATACTTTGAAGTCCCACCCATCTTCCTGTCTGCTGTACATCAAAATGTCTCCCTATTTACTTGAGCCCTATGCAGCACTTGGTCACAACATGGGTCTCCTTTGAAGTAGGTTGTTGCAGGCAGACGTTTGTCTCCTACAATTCAAATACTTCCCTGCTCTGAAAGGAGTGGTTCCAGACAGGACATTCACTGCCCTTTCATACCAAGGAGGGGTGTTAGCACCAAGTAGACACATTGCATTACAAAGCGGTGTTGGTCTCTGGTCTCCATTGTCACTTCCTGGACCCAGGCCTTCCCTGATGCCTGCTAATTAACATTGATATGATATGGCAGTTATAGCGTGTCTATACACAAGTGTTTCACGGCACGAGGAGGCAAGGGAGGGGGAACAGAGGGAAGACAGAGACGGCAATCTTACTAGGCCAGGTGACATTGCGATCACACAAGTGCTGGGGAGAGGGGAAGGGGAGAAGTGTGGTGGGGATGGGGCACAGGGGCAGTGCAGTACATAAAATAACTTAAACATAAATAAAATAATTAAGACAATAAATGAAAAGTGCGGCCAGCTGGCGGCACGTGCGGCCAGCTGGTGGCAAGTGCTAGGGTAAGGGCAGACATCAGGTTTCAAGTGCTGGTAGGGGGCTGTAGGGATACAGAAACAGTCCCTGAGTGCAGGGTTGCCAGAGGGGCAGTGCAGGTGTGCAACTGCCGGGACAGGGGACCTGGGCCCGAGATCAGAGGGTAGCCAGGTAAACCAGTGCAGTTTCAGCCAGGAGATCAGCAAGGGAGCAGAGGAGAGAAAGAAGAAGCAAAGAGGAAGGTCTTGAGGTGCTCAAGTTCCAGAGAGGCAGGGAGGCTGTTCCAGAGGGAGGATCCAGCAGAGGAAAGAGACCTACCACCAACTCGCTACTTGGAGAAGCGGCAGACCCTGAGGGAGTTGGAGGCAGATGAGCAAAGAGCTCCAGAAGGAAGATATTTAGGAAGAGAGAGTTGATGGTATTGAGGCCCCAGGCCCCAGAAGGGTTTGTAATCAATGCAGAGGGTTTTGAACTTAATCCTCGCAGCCACTGGGAGCCAGTGCAGAGATTTCAGTCCTGGAGAGATACGATCCCTGGGCTTGAGGCCAAGGACAAGTCTCACAGTCCTGTTCTGGATGAGTTGCAGAGGGCGAATTCTTCAGCATTCGCCGCCACCAGCAAGGTATAACAATGGCGATGCAAATCCATGGGGCCTTGAAATGCTATCAGTCTGCCCATAGCCAGAGCCTTTTGATGTACCCACAGCTGTCAGTTTTCAGCTACACATGAAAGGGGAGGGTTGCGCTGGTAAGCTGTGTCCTTCCAGAGTACATTACTATTTTTTTGCTGTGCGGTGAGCCTGGAAAATATGCGGGAATGGCCCCACATATTTTCCAGAGGTTGATCTCCCATCATTCATTCTTTTAAATAAACAAAAAATCAAATAGCCCAAGCGAGCACACTCTCCTTTTGTGGATGGTCGAATTCCTCACGGACTACACGTTTGATCTGGTTAGAAGCACTGCTGTATGTAAGAATAAGGCGTATTTCATTGGTTGTACTTGAAGTGAATGGAGGAGAATCCTGGGATAAACAAGACCTAACAAGACCTAAAAAGGTTGAATAAATAATATTGGCAAATGTAAAACATAACGTAGGGAATCGGAAATGTATGGAAGGAAAATAAATGGAGTAGATGGGGACTGAGGCATGGCCATGGGAGGAAAGGTACACCGGGTGGAAGCCACGAAACCTCCATAAGTGGCACATGCCAATAAGCATGGAACGTGATAAAATAGGAAGAAACCAATCAAAAGAATCAGAACTACCGGACAGTAGTGCTGAAGCACAATATGTGTTTATAGGAACATGTAGATATTTAGAAACATTGAATTTAATAACCAAGGGGGATAGACAGTTTCCTGAAGATGGAAGATTCAAAATAATGAAACCTTTCCACCTGAGGAGTGTCCTGGAGGCCAAGAGCTCATCAGCTAAACTGGCAGAGTGGTACATCGTTCTAATTTCATTTGCAAAGACCTCAAAAAGAATGGGAGGTTAAAGGTTAAATTTAGAGGAATCGAACATGAAATTACAGCAGAAATCCAAACAGCACAGCCATATAAGAGGAGAGTAACTGAAGAGGATAGTCGTAATTCATCTGCCTCCATCGCTAAAATATATCCACAATTAAAGGACATTAAAAAAGGAGAACAATTAGATGCAACTGGACAAAAAGATATTATAGAGTCCCTGTGGATGCACCGTGTGATGTAAGCAGCACCAATGCAGACGGTGCAACCACAAACAAAGCAATCTATGCAAGTAATGCCAGCGCAACCCCAGCAAGTCCCCTCCCATGCCACTGCAAACACACTGCCTTTGCCCCCAAAATGTATCCGGTCAGGCAGGAGGAACGCCGCTCACCAGCCCATCCCATACGCGCGCAGGTGCAATTTATTGTGCACACAATGCAAATCTCCAAGCCCCACTGAGACAGATACGAGTAGCTGGCGCTGATGCAATTGGTAGCCTAGTAATGGTACACGCCCTATGGATTTCTAGGGATTAAAGGAATGTGTGTAAAGAATTTCCAAGCATTGCAGAAGAACCTGTGCACAGTCATGCAGTGCTATAATCCCTCATGAGCTGGGATGCATCAGCTCATGAAAGTGATTGTGCCTGCTGAGTTGCAGCAGCGTTTAATTCAAGAGAGAAGCTGGCCCACAGCTGTTGCAGGATATGGTGTAGCTTAGTGATGCTTTTGTAAAAAATGTGCTGTGCTATGTCCACGCAAAAGTAATTGGGAGAAGATTTTGAACTGTAGAACAAGGAAAGATGAGCCGCAATCTGATTGTCTAGCTATTTTGAAAGTTGTTTTTATGTATCATTCTATCATACTATGTATCATAAATAAGTTGGCAGAGGTGGCAAAGGAAGCAATAGTAGGTGCATTTGTACAGGGGCTATTGCCGAAGGTGCCACAGTATCTCAGGCTAGTTTGTGTTGGGTGGCAGATGAAGCTCTTCTCCTCGGGCTTGATTACGGTTGTGAATCACTTTGTTTCGTGCCAAGAGGCCAACGAGGGCAAAGTGATGGAACTCCAGGTGCAGAATCTACAGCAGTTGCAAAGATGGGGTAGGGCATGTAGTGTTTGCCAATGCTGGCAGGGTACTGGGAGTACTCCGGAAGGAGGTAGAGGCGGTACCCCTTGCCACCAAGCATATTTAAATGATTTTGTAACTAGTGACACAGCTTGTCACTACAACAAGGCCCCAGCTCCAAACCACAGGCAGAAGAACAATGATGCATTCCACCCCTCCTTTTGCAAGTGTGACAACAGGAACAGTTTCAAATATGCCTCAGACTAAAAGTGAGGATTGCCAGGACGTGGCTGATGTCATATTACAGACATTAATACCTGTTGAACAATATGGCCCAGGTGTACATTTTATAATTGCTTGGAAAAATAGTTGGTTTGAAATAGATACAGGGACAAATCGTTCTGCAATTATGGCACACGATTTTTAAAAAGTTTACATATCTTCTAAAACTGTGCTGGAGTTGAATTTTTTCTAAAATAAATAGCAGTTCTCTCTATGATGGAATCACTCACAGTTTGCACTGGTCCAATTTCTGAAAAGCATGTTTTCCTTTTGAGCCCTCTATCCCCAGTAAACCTATAAGGGAGAGACTTACTACGTAAATGAAAATGCATTTTTTATTGAATTAGAGTGTGACTAGAAATTCCGGTAGAGCATGAACATGAGGTAATTGCTATATTGCTATATTGAAAGATGAGCCAGAAAAAGGAGAACAGCTTGAAGTTCCACAAGAGTTGTGGTCTAAGCATGCCAATGATGTAGACTTAATTCAGGTTACTTTTGTAAGGAAGGCATGGTATCAAAGTAAGACAGACACAAGTGACCACAGTTCAAGGGTGTTTATTGAACATTATCAAGGGTGTGATAAACGACTATCTAAAAAAACATCTAAGATCGGAGCAAGCTAGGACCATTGAAATAATACTGATGGAGTCCTAGTGGAGTCTCGTCAAAATAAAAGGGCCTATACTAAAAAACCTATTGCCAATCCTTACCGCTGATTTACAAATAGTGTGGGGAAATGTTGATCAAAAAGAAAGAGGTGTTCACAAAATGATAAGTCAGGATTTTCAGGCCATTGGCCTCCCTTGTCCACGTATTCAGCACAGGACAAGGTGGTTCAATCGAGCATAGCACACCCTTGGGCTTCTTCGGAACAAGGACACAGTTCCATTTACCAACATCAGGGCCTGCTATGCCCAAGCCTCTTACCTTCAAAGTTTCTTGATTCAGATGGCCTGATGTACCAAAAACAATGAAAAAGTGCCTTTCCAAATATTCAAGTAGGGCGATTCACTCCTCACCCTGGATCCCCCTCAGCCGGGCTCGGATCCCTTTTCTTACAACAATCTTTTGTTTGGATCCCCCTCTTCTGGGCTCAGATCCTTTTTATACAATTAGTATCCCTCAGCTGGGCTCAAACCAATCTCAGTTTGTTTGATCCATCAAAGACTTTCGAATTTGCATGGTATTTAGTTTGATCCATTGTAGGACCACTTCTATTTCACAGTTCAACAATTCTCACACGCTCAGTTGGATACCAAACAGAGACCTTTGAATGAGCACCCACATGGCGCTGGACCACGCTGTGTATGGTACCTATTTCGGTTTCACAAAGTTCAATTACATATGCCTCATCTTTCTTCATACAATGTTGCTGCTTGCAATCTTGATTATAACACAGTCCAGTCTGCTATCATTCTATCCGACTCACCGGCTATGTTTACTTTGACACACACTGTACCAATGTTTAGCTGTAATTCCCGCTCTTTTGTTTCTTTTCCTCGAGGCCTTGTGAAAGTCGCGCTTCTTCTCCGAAAAGGTCAAGGGTGGTTCCCTCCTTGCAACCCTCTCTGGTCTGCAGCCTTTCTCCTCGGTTTAAATTGCCATCTCGGAATTGCTGCTTCCTCGTGCATTTTGCCTTGCTCTGACTGTGCTTTCATGCTCCGCCTTTTATCCACGTGGGGAAGTGTGATGGAAGTATGTTGTGTGTAATTATCAGTAATTGCTTGACTCTGCCTGACCCTTGTGTTGGGACATGTCAGGTATACGTCTCTGGTGTTAGTCCGTTGTCGCTCACAGTGAACTGTCCGAGAGAACATGTTTGTGTCGGAAAAGGGGGAGGGCTGAGTTCCTAGTTATCCTACCTGGTAGGATGGGGAAAAGGTGTTACAAGGAAAGGAATGCTGCGCCTCACCCTCCAATGTCCCGCTCCCCGAGTACCCCTCATCCAGGGGATTCTCCCACACTGGTCCACCTGCAGGAACTGGATCCAAAAGCGGTGGCCGTGCCCTGGCCACCTGGATGACAGATCGCCAGGGACTAGTGGGTGAGACACCTTCAGGTTTCTTACACTGTGCAACAGCAACACAGAGATTTCATTGTGGCAGACCAATGATGTTTAAATTGGCAATTACTATGTCGAGCAGGCGGCACTGGACACCTGTAGAAGGGATTAACATGAATTTAAAACCCTGCACAAGTGTGACCCAGCCCCTGGCAAGAGGCCAGGTAGAGATTGACTCGCATGAGCAGGTGAGTACTCCAACCAATAGGAAAGCAAAACCACAGGCAGAGCCATACAAAAAGAGAGAATGGTTGGTAAGGGTTATTCAGGTGAGGTCAGGTGAAGAGTAGGCGGACCAAGAGACCAGGGGAAGGAAGGCTGGTGGAGCGCAGCGTTGAGTCTGCACAAGGTGAGGTATTGGCTGTGGGAAGCAGTAAAGTAAAGTAGTAGAGAAGGATTACCAGAGGGAGAGATACAGAGAGAAGACTAGAGGGAGAGTAAGTGGGAGTTGCACAATTGTCAGAGAGAGACAGGCGGAGAAAACAGAGAATGGGAGGGAGACAGTAGGAGGAAGAGTGAGTAAAAGAGTAAAAGAAAGAAAAGGAAAGTGCATTGTGGGAAGGAACATAACGGCATAATAGGGAATGAGTACATGAAACTGTGCGGTTAAAAATGCACTGAATTCCATTGCGAGACTCAGACACCCCTGTGAGCAATTAAGATAGGTTCCACAGAGGGGCCGCAGGGAAGGTTCGCATGTTAATCCATGCCAGACCCATGTTGGAGCACAATAGTTATAGATAAGTAATGGCATGGATTCACATGCTCATGAATAATGAATACACAGCAGTACAACATTACACAACCACGGGAGGTGGCAAGTCTCAACTGAAGCAATTAACTCTCACCTCTGGAACAGACTTACATCAAGCAAACAGGTTGCATAGCACTGCTTGGCCGTCTCTGGACTCCACCCTGGAATCCCTGTCGACACAGTAGAACTTTGGGAAGGTGTGCGTGGACCTCCACGTAGCTACCCTGCAGATGTCCAGCAGGGGTACACTAGAAAGGAACGCTGTCGTCGCAGCGATCACTCTGGTGGAGTGGGTCTCTGACGGCCGGGCAGGGGTCGGCCCTCCCATGGTTCACAGGACCAAAGTTCCGAAACAGTTGAGAAGTCTTCTGAACTCTTTGTACGTGCCAAGTAGAACTTCAGGGCACGAGCAACGTCCAGCGAGTGCAAGGCCCTTTCTGTCAGCGACAATGGTTTCGGGAAGAAAACGGATAACACAAAAGGCTTGTTGAGGTGGAATTCTGATTGAACCTTCAGCATGAAAGAGGGGTGCGTACGCAGTACCACCCTTGATTCGTGGAGAGTGAGGTACGGTTGATTGGAGGATCGGGCCTGGATTTCACCTACACGTCCGGCAGATGTGATGGCCACAGGGAAAGCCGCCTTCCACAAGAGAAACTTGAGTGGGGCCTGATGGATAGGTTCAAAGGGGGCCCTCATGAGCCTCGTAAAAAACACATTGAGTTCGCACCCAAGGGCAGGCACCTTCACCGCAGAGAAAGATTGGAAAAGGCCTTTGAGAAACTCCTTGACCAGTCTGTGGGACCACAGCGAGGAGCTCCTCAGTGAGCTGGTGTACTGGGAGATAGCCGCCAAATGCACCTTGGTGGAAGCCTGTGCCAGACCAGCCTTTGCCAAGGATAGCAAGTACGGAAGGATCTGGAGAGCTGTGACCCTGGTAGGGGTAATCTTCTGTGGCCAGCTCCACATAGTAAAACGCTTCCACTTATGACCGTGCACTTTGAGTTCAACAACGCCCTGGCCTTAGCGAGGACCTGCCTGCAGTCGGCTCGTAACCTCCAAACTCTAAGGCTGCAGGAGCCAAACCTTCAGGTTCAGTGATCATGGGTCGTGATGAAGGATTGTGCATCCCTCTCTTGTGAGAAGAAGCAGAACCACCAGCAACTTGACTCAAGGAGATGCTGATAGGCTGAGAAAGTCCGGATACCAAATCTGCCTCATGATACTCATGAGTATCATCTTGCACTGACATCGAGTGTTAATGACTCACGACAGGAGAGGGAATAGATGAATGGAGGAAACGCATACAGAAACAGCCCTTCCCACAGGAAGGAGAACGTATCCCCCAGCCCACTTGGCTGGTGGAAACTCCTGGCAAACTTCTGGCATTTGAAGTTTGCCGCCTTCACAAACAGATCGATTTGGGGCCTGCCCCATTGACAAACAGGCAGACCACCTGATCCTGACGAAGCTCCCACTCGTGGCAGGAACGCAGTTCCCTGCTGAGGGAGTCTGCAATGGTGTTCTTGACTCCCACTGGGTGAAGAGGGACGAGTAACATCCCCTGTCTGACGGCCCAGTGCCACAAGTCATAAGCTTCCTTGGAGAGCGCCAGAGAACAAGTGCCCCATTGTTTCCTGATGTAGAACATGGTGGTGGTGTTTTCCATGAAGATCCTCACCTCCTTGACTTTCAGGGATGGTAGGAATGACTTGAGGGCCCTGAGCACTGTCCATAGCTCCAGGATGTTGATGGATTCTTCTCTTCTGGCAGCCACAGGCTTCTGGCATGTAGACGTCCGGTGTGCGCTCCCCAACCTTTCAATGAGGGGTCCATGGTGACAGTCTCCTGGTATGGGGGGTTTTGAAATTCCATGCCCTGGGTGATGTGAGAGCGGACCCCCCACCACGCTATCGCCCGTCGGAACTTCTCATAGAGAGGGATCTTGTCCCTGAAACATCCAGACACCTGTATCCAATGGGCATCCATGAACTCTTGAAGCGGTTGCATCTAAAACCTGCAGAGACGGACAAGGTAGATGTAGGACGACATAATGCCCAGTAACGACTTGATGGCCCTCACCGTGGCCGTCCCCGACAGCCGTTGCACCTTTCAGAATGGCAGCTAGCCTCTCCTCCGAGGGCAACGCCAGGCAAGACACTGTGTTGAGTCTAGCGCCTAGGAACAGCATATTCTACGATGGCATTAAGCAGGACTTTGGATAGTTGACAGAGAATCCCAGATCCGTCAATAGTCGGATGGTCGTCTTTGTGCGTTCACCAGCCAGCTCCCTTGAGCGGGTGCGTATCAGCCAGTTGTCCAGGTATGAGTATACGTGTATGCACTGTAGATGTAGATGGGCCGCCACTGATGCCAGCCATTTCGTGAACACTCATGGAGCCGACTTCAAGCGAAGGGTAGGGCTTGAACTGGTAGTGCTTGCCCGGCACAATGAAACACCGGAATGGCTGATGTTTCTTGTGAATGTGGTGGGGAAACAGACTTCCTCCAGGTTCAACGACGTTAAGAAGTCTCCTTTCTCCAGTTGACCGAGCACGTGTTGCACCGTGACCATATTGAATTTTTGGGACTTTAGGAATTTGTTCAGAAGCTGTAGGTCCAGAATGGGTCTCCAGCCCCCGGTTTTCTTTTTGAGTAGAAAGTATCTGGAATAGACTCTGGAGCAATGGATCAGTTGGGGAACTAGCTCCATCTCCCCTTTTTCGCAGCAGGGCTCATACCTCTTCCATAAACTGAGGGATGCGCTGCTCCTTACGGAGAACCGGCGGAATATGAAGATACCTGCGTTGGAACTCCAAGGTGTGCCCTTGGGCGAGAGCGTCCAGCACCCATCTGTCGGTGGTGATCTTTCTGAACTCGCTGGCGTGCCTCGTCAGCCGGCCTCCCAACGGGGTGCACGAGTGAGGGCCCGATGTCTTGGCCGGTTCAGGCTTGCTTGGGCCTCGGCATCCTGCCCTGCGGGTGACGGCGACACTGTCCTCCGCTACCATAGGCCTGGGAGTGGCCTCTGTAGGCTTCTTGGGTTGAGGATCGGCAAGGCTGTCTGTAAAACATGGAGAACCCTTTTGACCTCCTACTTGAATTTCCCCTGGAGGAGCGAAAATAAGTCGAGCAGTGCTGCTGGAGAGTGCAGAGGGAACGGGGCATCTGCGTATCCGTCTTGATGGCCTGTAGGGACTCGTCGACGGCCTTCCCAAACAAATTTTCCTTGGTCAAAGGGCATGTCCAGCACCTTCGCTTGGACCTCCTGACAGAAGTTAGTGGCCTTCATCCATCCCTGCCGACGAAGGCAGACACCATTCCTCATTTGCTGGAACCCTGTGTCAGCGATGTCCAATTCCACCGTGATGGCATGGTCCGATGCCACTTCCCCTGGAAGGGGGCGAAGTCTTGCATCTTCTTTTCATCGAGAGGAACTCCAGGATCGGTCCTAGCTTGTACCACAACTCCCTGTCGTACCTGGCCAGGATCGCCAGTGCGTTGGCCGCCTTGATTGTGGATGCCTCTGTGTAAATCACCTTCTTCCCCATGGCGTCCATCCTTTTCCCCTCACTGTCCGGAAGGACCGAAGATGACGAGGACGGGTTAGCTGACCATTTCCTACTGGCCGCAGACACCACTGAGTCCAGCGATGGTTGGGTGCAGAGTCCAGCACCATATACTTCTTTTTCAGCCTATCCCGCTTGGCTGGAGCTGTGCAAGGGTTCTTCATGAAGGCCAGGCCCTCTTCCCAAAAATCGTCCAGAAAGTGCACCGCCATGATTGCCTTTCGTCTTGGCCTCTCACCTTTGATACAAGAAGCCATCCTTTTTGGTCTCCTTGGGCGCCAGCTGGAATAGCTCGGAAGCCCTGGCGATCATGGAGTGGAACAAACCCACCTTGTCCGATGGGGAAACCCTATGTGGGGCATCCAAATGCGGCGACTCACTGTCCGCTGCAACAATGTCCTCATCATCATCCGTCTTCGTGGCGTATCCGAATCATGTACCCATGTGTGGGTCTGCTGGGGAAGTTGGGGTCCGACATGGTAGAGGAGGTTGATATGGGGGTGTCAGAGGACGCTTCCTCTTCTTTGGCAGAAGCTGACCTGGGGGACCACAGGTACCTGTGTCGTGGGCATTCTTATCTGGATTTCTGACACCAAGGTGTGGAGAGTCAACAGAATATCCAAGAAAATGTCTCTCGGCTGAGACCGTGGACCATATGCACGGACTCCTGATCCTCATTGTCCATGGACGAGACCTCCATAGCTTGGCTGATGACCTGTGAGGACTGTTTTGGGCCTCCCTGCTCCCCTTTTTTCCTCCCTGAGGGTTTTGAACCAGGGCGTGGAGTGGTATCTTCACCTCTTCTGGTGTGCCTGCAGCCTTGGCCAAAGTCTCTGCTGCAGTGTCTCACCCTGGGGGCAAGGACACTTTCTGTGCTGTTGGAGCCGCCCTCGTAGGATCAGCACTCATAGCTGCTGTGGTAGTAGTAGTCATTGATGGGGTCGCCAACAGGGTCTTCTTCTGTGCAGGTTGATCGTGCTTGGGCTGCGCAACCTTCTTCTCCTCTGTTCTCAGATTTCTCCCGTATTTTAGCCAGAGTAGATTACCTCCTCTTTGAAGAAGAGCTTTATGGTAGGCTGGCAATGGAGGCGGAAGATGATGCTGATTGCACCCTATCCACATTGGAACCCGTTTCTGTGGCGAACACGGTGGACTTGCAGATCTTGGCCTTATCTTGGGCCCTCATGCTTTAGGCACCCTCAAAGGATTTAGAAGACCGCTTCTCGAACCAGCTTGTCCTGGACGAGGCCTGACCCTGCTCGGAGCATAGGTCAGAGGCCTTGTTCGTGTTAAGCCATGCCACCAATCTACTGTGCCTGTCTTTCGTCATCTTCGTAGAAAAATCTAGGCATATCTCGCACTCTACCTCCTTATGGTACGGGTTTAAGCAGTAGAGGTATTGTAGGTGCCTGTCCTCTACAAACACATTCCGTAGCCTGCATTTGCTTTATGGCCTAAAGAGGGACCTTCCCACCTTCTTCTCCTCTGTTATGGTCAGAGGGCGCGAAGTAGGCCCAAGGCAGCCTCCTAGAATCTTCGATGATTTATGCCATTGAGGGTTGCAGAAACTTCACCGACAATGGATCCCCCGCTGCTGGAAGATGAAGAAAAGATTGCACTGGCTCTTTGAAACAAAATTTTTACTTTTTCTGTTGAAAAACATGAAAAAACGTAGAAACAGCTTGGAGAGCAACTCAGGGACTCCCAACACTGAATCGTGCGGTAAAAATCTGAAGATGGCTGCCAGAGGCGGTCTTAGGGAGAAAACTGTAATTGGATGGCGGCAGTATGACCCAGAGGACAGTGATTAGTTTAGGGGTGAAATACCGCCTTAAACTGAAAGTTAAACAGTTTTTTCTTTTACCGAGGATTCCCAGCCTAATGAGAGGGAATATTCATGAGCATGTGAATCTATGGCAGACCCCATGCTGGAGAATACAGGGGTTAAAATAAATGTCTTCCTATTCAGATACATGGGGTATAAAACTATTCAAGATTTCTCGGTTTATGTAAACAATGGTTTTCAAAAGGCAAGAAGTCTATCAATTCCTACAAATCTGGGAATCACGTTTTTACACCATGTCACAAATCTAGATATAAATTGCCCTGTGAAAATCCAGAGAATCATATGTGCCATACAATCATACATTCTAGAGCATTCTATTTTAAGTTTACCACCACAAAGTTTCCCTTACAGGCCCAGTCCTCATTTAGATACATAGCTTGCAAAGGATTCTCCCAAAAGATTTTCAATTTCTTTCAGCGGTTTAACTAATACTTGGGACATATATCTAAATGCACAGGGGTTGCTGTACTCATTTTTGGTTTGTCTTGTTAAAGGCCCAGGACCGGCAAGTACAACAAACGTTGTAGGAAGCTCTGCCAAGTGAGCTATGCTTGTAGTTTGTCTCCTGCTTCCAAAATCCCCCAGAGCAATCTGGTTCTGTTTTGGGAAATGCTTTTGCATTTCACTTCATCTGGAAAAAGGTCTTCTTAAGGGAGATTTCCATCAGCTACATCCAGGTGGAACACCAATGAGCACTTCCCATGTCGGGAAAGCTCCCTTTCTCTGCAGCATTCCCCAAGAAAACTCAACTTCCTGTCTGTTTAACTGTAAACACGTGACAACCCCCTCGCAACCCCTATGGCACAGCAATTTCTGATTGGACTGGGCCGATGATAGGTTCTCTGCAGATACTGACAGGCCAAACAATCTTCCACTTTATTGTGAGTGGTCCAATGTATTTTGCCATATGACAATGGGAAGTATTTCTTTCCTCCCCTCCAAAATGATAATAAAATTGGATTGAAATAGATCTTTCTCTTATAATTTCTAGTATGGACCTGCAACATTATTGAGGCCTATATATTCTGAATCACAAGAAATTCTGAATTTGTGGACATCCTTAAAGGCATGGTCTAGTAAAAAAATGTATTTAAAAAATAGATAGGCAACATAAAAAAAAATACTAGCATTCTCTTTTTTAAAACTTCCTATGTAAAATGTTGAGCTATTCAAGCTCAAAATTCGCAAAAGCAAGCACATGGGCGCATCCATTTTGTGAAATAAATATTTAATAAATGCCATAGATAGCCTCAAGAATACACCTTCTCTCAGAGATAGTACAAGGGTCTTTATTTTTTTATTTGAAAAAAGGGCTGTAAGGACGCCCCTCTCTAACCCAGGCAAGGGCAGTCCCACTCTAACCTAGGCATTCCTTAACCTCAGACTGGTACTAGAAATGGGTAGCCATTACTACCTAAAGGCTACTAGGCTTCTCGTGATGGCCTGAAGGCAAACATATTACTAGGGTAACTGTATATGCAAATAGGTAGGTGAGCATACTGCGCCTGTGCTCTGTTTCTATAAATCTAAAGCATTCATTCATCTCAGTTCACTTTTTTGATTTATTTCCAAAGTGCTTAGTATGTTATGTGTCCAGATTGATGCCAACATTCTCTGATTGGAAGCACGCAAATATGTTTCTCCCGTACCTTGGCTTTCTCAAGGCACAGTGATATACACACAAGTTGCAATTTTGGATTTCATTCATCTACAATCCATGTTTCTGACACATTTATCTCACAAACACATGTTATTCAAACACGATATTGCATTTATCCTTCACAAGTGAATTCATATTCACATTCATCCTATTATCAGAAGATCCTATTGATTGTTTCTTCACAATAAATAGTATCCATGGCCAGAAGATCCTATTATTGTTTCTTCACACTAAAAATAGTATCCACAAATAAATCCAACTTTCTAATTTCTTCACAATATATGGTTACCCTAGATTAGTCACTCTATGAGTATTTTATAAAGATTTTGTATCTTTTCTTTCTCGCCAAGATTCAAATATTACTAGCCAATGGCCAGTGGCGAGTGTGCATTTTGTACCCTGACATAAACAACAAGGGGCCAGGACACAACCCTGTCTCATTCCACACCCTTGTTATCCTCTAAAGCTTGCTTGGTGCACTGTCCCACAGACCCAAATCTAATTCAAGCCTCACTGTTCTCATAGAGAGGACTAGTACGATTTAGCTGGGCAACTGAGACCCACCATTTCACACAACACATTCCCAAGTTTGTTCCTTTTTATCAAATCGAAATCCTTGCTTAAATCTAAAATCTTTCCTGATCTGGCAACCCTTTACCAGTAGAAGTGGAGGGAGAGACAATGGTCTACCATGGAACACTTTGCCTGAAAGTCCAGTTGACTGGTAGAAGACTTTCTTATACAGAAGTCATCCGACTTTTGTGTAGCAATATTACAAATGGTTTGGTGTGAGTATCTAAAAACTGATATTAACAACTCAGCGACTGTTTAGGACCTCTCCTATAGATGGGAACTATATCTGCTTTTTTCCAAGATACTGGGGCCTTGACGATTGGTCTGATATAATTAAAAACTTTAGTGGAGAGGGTCGCCATATATCAGAGGAACATGTTTGGTTAATGTCATCAGATACAATCTGGGCCACAGGCCTTTTCATTTTGCTGTCTTTTCATGGCAGAAAGGCCCACCTATGATGTAACGTCAGTAACCAACTCCCCACCCTATGTATCCACACCCAATTAGTGCAGGGGAATATAATAGAGCAAAGACATTGTATCATTGGGTAGTAATAATACCAGTGCACAAAGTTTGGCTATCAGAACAACCCTATGCAATGGTCTGCCAAAACAATCTTTGGTCCGTCAGCCATGCTGATTTTCAAAAGATTTCCCATTGCTTGATTAGAAAGGCACTCTTTTTCTTAGTGACCATATCTATAACATCTGTCCTCGTCATTTTTCGCTCTATCTGTTTTATTTCAATTAAGTGGTTCCTGTTAGTCTCCCTACATCCTATAAAAAAATCAGTCTACACCCTTTGTTTGTTTCCTCGAGAGCAATCTCTAGAACCAATCTCACCTGCAACTGCAGCAATAGATTTGTAAACTGCAAGAGTATTACTGGAATTAGACCCTGGCCCAAAATGCATTCAATATGCGAGATAGGATTGGATCACACTAGATGCGCTATCATCTGAGAGATCCTGGTTCCATTTAACAGATCTCCTCAGCACTGTAATTTCCAGCGCCTGTAAAGCGCTTGAACTTAAACACTGATTTTTAGTGGCTGGGAACATTTCAGCAGAAGAGATAACAAAGTCTAATAGAGTGACTAATGGATTATGAGCACTTGAAAGTTGACCACTTTACTCTAAGATTCCAAATTTAAGAAATTAAAATTTACTCTTTGGGGCAAAGTTAATGTGGTGAAAATGACCCTACTTCCTAAATTGTTATATTTTTCAACCCCGCTAATGCTCCCAAACAAATTGCTTTAGAATATTAACAAATCGCTGAATAGAATTTTTTGGGGAGGGAATGGCTGTGCATGAATCCCAAAAGATGTTCTTCAAACACCAGTACATCTAGGTGGCTTTGGCTACCCTGATATAAGGCAATATGATTATGCATTTGCATTACTTACTCTACATCACTTGATTATACCTGACCAAGTAAATTGTACACGTTGGATTAACATTGAGAGAGAAGCTGTTCATCCATGCCCATTAATGTGGTTCTATTTACGGAGAAAAGGTTGCCTGCCAACTTGACTCCCCCATTCATAAAACATGTGGTAAACCAATTGAAGAAATGTAATGTCACTCAAGATGGAAAAAACGTAATCTGTGCGGACTCTAGTTTGTGGAAAAATCCGGCGGTGAAACAAAAAATAATTGTGCTTTGTAGTGGATTTCTTGGCAAAAAGCGGGCATTTGGAGGATTGGGCAGGTTCATGATGGTCAGAACATGCTTGATTTTGAATTCCTATGTTTTACATATAAGCTACAGGCAGGAGAGATTTGTCATTATAATGTACTGAGGGATCACTTTGCTAAGATTCTATTACCTGTTAAATGCTGCAATGCACGCCTCACCTGTGATCCTGCACTTATCTAAAACCATGCCTCCATCAGCTTCCACATTATACAAACGTATTACTCCTCAAGAGTTTACACTAGCATCACAATGTGGTAGAAATAATTGTAATGTAGATTTGGGCTGTTTGTTTTCAGACACTGAGTGGAACCACATATGTGCAGGAACAACAAAATATAAGGTTGATTTAGAACTACGATATACGCAGCAGCGGATTAACCACTACTTGTAATGGTCTCTGTGGAAGATGTGGTCGTGCAAAATATGCTGTGAAGATGTTTGCTGGAACTGCAGCAGTGATGTTGGCACCATCCTCCACATGTTGTGGTTATATAGGAAAATCCAACTGTTTTGGGATGGTGCTTTCCAGAGAATTGATTTGGTCTTAGGCCAATCCCTTCCAAGAGACCCACGTGTTGGCATATTGGGCCTACTTCCTTCTACTATTGTATTATCCAGTGGAAAACTTTTCTGGGCATAGAGGGCATTATTGGTTGCCAAAAGACACATCCTGAAATTCTGGAAAAGTGATACTGCCCCTTATGTTGATGATTGGCTGCTGAGTTTGTCGCTTCTCTCTAAAAGGGAGAAAGAGACTTTTCATGGTAAAGATCAACATCATGAATATGAAAACATCTGGGGAGTATTTGAAGACCTTTATGCTTAACTGTCTACAAATGAGCCTTAAGGTTTACTTAATTTGACCCCTCATTAACATTTGTGTGTTGTGGATGGATTTAGTCTCCGCCTCCCCTTTTATTTTGCCCTCTTTTAAGTTATGACTGTGATGGCTGAGTTTAGTTTGTAATTGTTCTATAATGTGTAAAAAGAAACTACTCTTCTACATTATTTGTTCATGTACCTTTAAAACAATACAAAAAAATACCATGCAAATGAGGAACTAAGTGCCATTTCTTGAGCAGTTGAGAGTGCATCTGGCACATGAACGAAGCAACTGGAGCAACATGTGACTCTCCTGATTACATTTGAGGAATATACCAAGAGTCTGCATTATTAACTGTAATTTCTGGGGTATTGTAGGCACCATGACTTCAGCAACTGGACATATGAACCTGCACATTAGCTATGGTGAGATTACCATCATAACTCAGACATTACCTTGAATTTCAGGAGCATTTGAGGCTGTATTTGGCATATGATGGCAGCATTCTGTGAATCTCCACATTGTATGTGTGTGTGTTTTTAGGGTAGGGTTGAAGGGGACTGCATATGCTGAGAAATGGAGGGGAAGAGATGGGAGTTCGTTTGGTGAAACCCCCGATTTAACAGACATCCATGTGGAAGAGGGCGGGTGGGAGATCGGCCTTAAGGGGTGTTTCGGGGAGGGGGTAAACTCCCAAAATCAGGGCATCTTCGAATATTGAAGGCTGCAACAAATCAGCTGAAAAAATCAGTCTTTTTTGCGTGCGGTCTTCAATATTCTGAACTATCACATAGAAGAACCCCTTTAAGTGGTGCCTCCAATATGACTATGGGGCAATAACTTGAGATGAACTATGTTACTCTGGCGTCTGATGTTTGGAATTGGAGGCTAAAAGTTGGACCATCTATGCACCATTTATATTATAAGTATACATGGCTTGTAATACTATGACAGCCACAGGTAAGCATGCATGTAGGATGCTACAGCTGCCATATTATGACAGCACCTGGAAATGTGGGGCTGCATTTAGCATATAATGACTATATATGGCATAAGGTGATAGCGCTACTTCCATTTGTTGGTTCTACTAGGGATTACCCTGTCATATCATGACCCAACCAATGGACTATCAAGTTAGGCAAACATTTAAGTAAACATTTGTTATTTTACTAATTATGAACTTGTCTAAGGTGTTCTGTTAAATCTGTGAATCTTGCCCAGTAATGCCACCAAAGTCAAAGGCCAGGTGGTGTCCATTCCTATAGTGTAATAATGGCCAAAGACCACATGACATCACTTCTGGGGTTGTCATCCGGCGTGTGATGTCACCTATGCTACCCCTGGCCTTTTGGTGAATTTACCTTGAACCTGGGAACGTCTGGAGCTAGAACATCAGATAGACCCAGAAGCAGCATCGCCCGAGGAGCAAGGAAAGATGGAGATGCCGTCAAGAAGTCAATGAGAGTTTCTGTGAAAACTAGAGGGCCGGTTCTGAGTAGGAAATGGTCGCCTGCAAGAGGCAGACAAGGTGACAGATACATGGGGATCATGAGCAAGGCAGAAACAGAATGTGATAGAGGACTGAGCCTTGGCAAAGTTGAACAAAGGCCATGGAGGTACAAGTAGACAATGTGGATCTGAAATGGACCCTGGGAAACATTGTGAGAGTACTAGAGGTAGAGAAAGAGCCCTTATGCTGCATTCTGGAAAATGTAGTGAAAGTTCAACAGTATCTATAAAAAGCTGATGACCCATTATGAGTATGTTGTTATCAGTACAAACAGGTATAACCTGAAATACCACATGATTATGGCCCTGCTGGAATTACCTCATGATTTTACTATCGATGCATTACGAAGTGTAATGCCTCTTTGTTTTACTCCAATTGTTACTTCTACCCAAGAAGCAGAGGCCCATATTGCTCATGAAACAGGCAGATAGGAATTAATCTGTCAGGATATGCACCAAGGTCATGCAAATAAAGTTTCTGATCCACAATGATTTCACATGGTTCTTGCATCACAAATCTGCAGTTTCCAGAGCATACAGAATATTGACAATCATCGTTTTTCACTATTCTAAAATAGCATTTTGTTTTTAAATCACACGGAAAGCAGTGCATTTTTGGCACAGAAACGCGTACAAAATGAACCATTGTTAACAGAGGACATTGGTCCTTTACAATGGGGTGAACGAATGTGACTTGAAGACCGGATGTTGCAGGGGAATGTGGAAACATACACCAAGGACGAAGACAGAACAGGCTGACATAGAAACGGGATGCTGGAGGAAGTGCTGAATTAAGGATGGCGGTTTGACAGAAAAGTGCTGTACGGTTGTCCATGAAGGGGAGAGAGAGAGGAAAACAGGGAGATGCAGAAGCAAAGTTGAGGGCTTGGTCCCGAAGTGAGTAAGCATAGTTGGGAAGACCATAGAGAAGACTGGCCCAGTAGTCAAATCTAGAAAGAACTACGGTGGAGATGAGCTGTTTAGCTGTATTGCAAGAAATACGGTGACAGATTTTTATGATATCGAGGAGGTTGAGTCTGGCTGCAGTGGCAAATTTGGAGATGAAGTAAGAGAAGTTGTGTGATGGGTCGAAGATGACATGGTCGAAGGTTACAAGCAAAAGCAGAGTAAGGAAGAGTTAGTAGAGAAGAAGAGGGGTGGAGGAAGCAATAGTCTGTCTGGCTGGGAAGTGGAGAACTTCTGCCTTAGTGGAGTTGAGCATGAACAAGTGAGACACCATCTAATATTTGATGGCAGAGAGACAGTTTCACATTTTTGACAACAGCTTGCTGGATAAAGAGTGAAAGAAGAAGAAGATCTGGGTGACTTCAGCGAAGAGTTGATAGGAGAGGCTGTAATAGGAGATCCAGACACCAAGAGCTGAAGTATAGAGAGTGAAGGGGAGTGGACCAAGGACAGACATTTGGGGAACTCAGTAAGTGTGGAGGGAAGGCAGTTCTAGGGCACCTGAAAGTGTCCTGAGGCAAGGTATGACGCAAACCAAGTGAGGGCATTATCTCTGATGCCAAGGAGAGATAATTAAGAAAGAAGGTCAGAATGTTGACAGTATCAAAGGCAGTAGAGGGGTCAAGAAGAAAAAGAATAGATGAAAGGTTTGCATGACGAGAGGAATAGATGAAGTTGCTAACATTAATGAGAGCTGTCTTGGTAGAATGCAGAGGTCAGAAGCCAGATTGAAGAGGATCCCGTTGGTTGTGAGTATCAAGGAACTCAGTGAGTCAATTGAATACTACTTGCTCTAGGATTTTGGAATATTGTGGTAGAAGAGAGACAGGGTGAAAGTTGGCAGGACAGTTAGGATCTAGAACAGGAGAGGGACGACAGTAGTTGTCTTATAGGATGAGATAAAAGTGGCATTGTCAAGAGAGGAGTTTAAGAGGAAAGGAAGATGTGGAGGAACACTGGGAGTAATATGCTTCACAATGTACGGGGACAGCGGGTCAGTGTGGGCACAGGAAGGGTTAGCCATGAGGAGTAGGGCATGAATCAGTTAGTGGTTGGTGGGGGGCAAAGGAAGACATAGTAGCGGGAGAGGAGGGTAGGTGTGATGGATGAAAGTGAGCAGGAGTAGGGGACAGAAGGTAAGTAGTGAGGGTATTGTGAATGGTAGAAATTTTAGAAGCAAAGTATAGAGCAACATCATTTGCAGAAAGAATAGAGTCTCCCTAGGGATCCCCATTATTTGCGCTGGTATGAAAATACATGCCGGGGAGTATTTGTATGGCGAAGAGGAAGGAAGTGGCGGAAATGAAAGTTGAGTTCCACCCCTCTGCTCTGCCATAATAAATCATGAAAATGAGCTGTGGTGTGAATGGAAGGCGTAAAAGCCTTACACAAGGCCTTATATTCACGTTAAGGCAAGCACAAAAAGAGCTTCTTTGTGACAATGCATGTAACGGATAGCGCCATGACTGATAATGTCAAGGTGAGGTGCAATCCTGAAACTCACTAAGGGGCGACTATCTCACTAAGGCGTCCTTTTTATGTTTGGAAACCTTTCCACTGTGGCAACATGAAAATGTCTTGCACTAAAATGAATACTTACCTCACGATTTACGAGTCCTTTTATGATTAGGCAGCCCTGAAATATTTTATTTGTGTTTTCGGTAGGATATCCACATCATTAACGTGCACATGTGAACAAGGTATGCTTACACTATGTAATTATATTATGTAAGCCTTTGTTTTTTATCAGTTAATCCAGACTCCCCCATCAATACAGGTAAATGCTCATTGTGATCCACATTTCCCCATCAATACAGTTACAAAAACATAATGAAGGTAATTATTATACCAATGTGATGCACATGCTCGCAAAGATCGCCAATACATGTCAACATCCCTGCATGCACATTTTAAGTCTGGTTTTGCTATTAATGAACGCACGTACAACCCAATTTCTACCTCAATGCAGATGCAGCAGTTACCGGACTACGTAACCTGTGTTTTGTATTTGTTTATTTTGGACTTTTGGTTGCTACCTGCATATGTATGTATGGGATCCATAAAGTGTAAGTCTACCTGGGAAGCAACGTACATAGGGTGTGGACTCAGGGGTTACAGGTACGGTGTGGATGTAGCACAGGAGGAGAGGTCCAGAGGGAGAGAAGGTTGAGTGGAGTGACTATTGGCCTACTTAACCTATATGTTGCCATTTTGGTTGCTACCTACCTACATCACCTGTATTTTCATTTTTGGCAGCTACTGGACTACTTAACCTTACCGGCCTACATAACCTGTATTTTGTATTTTTGGCCGCAACCTGGCTACTTAACCTTTATTGTAATTACTGGTCGATTCCAACTGTGCTGCTGATCCCTAGTGGGCAATTTTACTTGCATTTAGTACTCTTTGGCCAGTACAGTTAAAGTTACTCATCCTAGTGACTACTTTGCTCCTAATTCATAGTTCCCATTCTTCCATGCTGATGGGTTATTTCATCCCTCTGGGATAGGACTGGAGCGCGCTGCGAAGAATCATTTGATGAAAATTTTACTAGGTGTGCCAGTGTGCATGTAAGACCAACTACGTCCTAGTTCCTCCCTTGTGCAACCTATCAACACTGCCTGCCAGTCTCTTTCATTTTATATGCGCATCATTTTAACTACTTAAAAAGCAGGAGGGTGGGCGTTATTGTAGGAAAATGGACAATGGATTAGGAATAAAGAAGTCACTTTAACTTACTCCTACACTCCATCCTCTTTTATTCATGATTATAGGAGGTTTACTGGTAACAAGAACTTCTTGTGATCGTATAAGTGGGAAGACCAAAAAAGAATCAGCCCACTGGCTTCTCAACAGCCAACGTGGAATCCAGTGAGTACTGCGTATAGAAAGAGTAAGGAGTAGCCCACGTGGCCACACTGCAATTATCCTGTAAAGGTACTTGTCTTTGGAAGGCTAACAAAGCACGTTTTGCTTCAACTAAATGCACATGCAGCCCTTCCGGATGTTTTATCACCTTGGAGGTTTCCAAAATAAAGCAAGATATTTAATGGGCAACAGTCACTTGGCGCAGAAGGTCATAAAAAGCAGATCTAAAGACCTGAAAGATCGTGTATGCTCCAGAAAGAAATTTAGAGCTGTAGCCACGTCCTCGGAGTGGAGAACTCTTTCCGCCTCGGAGGTTCGATTCAGAGAAAAAACTGGAAGTGAAATGTCCTAGTTTACATGAAATTCCAAAATCACTTTCGGGAGAAATTTAGACTGAGCACGAAGCACCACCCTCTCCATATGAAAGAACAAACAGAGAGGCTCTGCCGACAGTGCCTGAAAATAATTCTGCCCATAAGCCAAAGAAATGGGCAGTACAAAAGATGCATGCTAAGATAGGAATCTAAGATAGGAATCCCAAGACTGCCAAAGCCATGATGGGATTATGCATTAGGGCTGAAAGATCCACATTAAGGCCAATGTGATAGAGAGGGATCACCTGTGGGAACATATACTGAAGGCCACTGAAATGATGTTTCACTAGCGGGTGAGAAAGAGAAAAGACTCCATCCTCTGAAACCCTGCAAGTCTACAGCAGACAAACACATTCTCACAAGAGTTCAGCTTCATACACTACCCTGGAATGTCAGGCATGAATGAGAGAACATTGTCAAGAGAGGAATACAAAGGATGAATAACCCTATCGAGGCATCAATGGCTGAATCACACTCACTTACTCAAATACTGTTTCCTAGCAACCTTCAGAACATCACTTGACGATATGGGTGTCATATACACAAATTTTGCGGATGACACCCAGATCCTTATACCTCTTACAGGCAACTATGACCAGGACACTTTAACAATCAATAAAATTTACGTCATCATACAAAACTGGATGGCATTAAACAGCCTATGCCTTAACGATGAGAAGACGGAAGTCCTCATCGTAGGAGCTCCAGCCAAACTAGCAACCCTTCAGCCAGAATATTCAACCATCAACATCGACGGCACCAATATTCCAGTGTCAAAACAAGTAAAAACACTGGGCGTGTACTTCGATGCTAGCCTGACCATGACTAAACAGATCAATGTACTTTCCTCCTCCACGGCCTACACTTCCAAATTAATTGCACTCAGCCGTCAATTTCTGTCCCCAGCAAACTGCCTCACCCTGGCCAGAGCACTGGTCCTATCGAAATTGGACTACTGTAATGTATTACTACTGGGCACCTCCAACACCAACCTGGCCAAAATGCAACTTTTGCAAAACAAAGTCCTGAGGGCAGCGCTAGGCATAAAAAAATCAGACCATATATCCAAGACCAGGAAAGATGCCCACTGGCTCCCCATCAAAGCCCGCATCATTTTCAAAACATTATGCATCACCCACAAATGCATTACAAAAAAAGGACCTATCTACCTCAATAACACTCTGCATCCTAAAACTAACATAAGATTACTGAGATCCAACGACAAACTCCTCCTGGACCCCCCCCCGATTCAAAACCACAAGAGCAGGGGGCAGCAGCTTCACCACTTTAGCCCCCAAACACTGGAACACCCTACCTATCATCATCAAAAAAGCATCCTCCTTCACGATCTTTAAGAAACAGCTAAAAACCTGGTTATTCAACCAATATTAGCACCCAAAGATAGGACCCCTTCCATCGGATACTGTTGTAAATACTTAGGCCACTGTATATTGTTGTGAATATGTTGTAACCTATATCATGTAATGCAACTAATGCAATGTTTGAATGTGACTAATTTCTAAGCTATCTTATAACCTCGCCGTGATACCCGAGGGTCTGGGCGTGTAACAAATAAATACATAAATAATAAATAAATCTTTCTGAGACAACAAATCCTTCTGAGGTGGCACCAACCACAAAATAAAGAATACTAGTACTGACAGGTCTGAGAATCAAATCTTACCCGGCCACAATGGAGCCACCATGTTATCCTGGGCGCTTCTGTGACTTCTTCCAACTAATGTACTGTTTTCAGTAACAGGGGAAAAGGGCGAAAAGCATAAAGGAACAGGAATTCCAGTGAAGGGAGAAGGCACCCCCAGGAACCCAGTCCCCGGTGTCTCCATGAGACAAAGCAAATGCACTTCCTGTTGGCTTCTGTCACAAACAGGTCTGTCAAGGGAGAACCCAATTTTTTAAAGCCAAGGTCGATTACACACTGAGATAGTGCACACTCGCTGGGTGCATAGGTGAGTATGTTGAGTCTCTCTGTTATGTGTTACACAAACAAAGCCAGATGAGAGGCTGCGGGTTGAATCTCATTCTGAATGTTCCTTTTACAGATGACCTGTGCCAGCCTGCATAAAGGTGGGTCAAGTGTCACCAGGATGAAAACACTGGAGACCTCAATTTGGGGCAAAAAAGCCTTCATTGAAAAGGCAATTGTTGTCAGTTCTAGGAGGTTGAAATGTTCACCCTTTTCCAAAGAGGACCACAGATTGTGTAAAAAGAGGAAACTCAATAGTCCACCCAAACGCCACAGCTTAAAGAGAGGAACAAGAACTAATTATCAAGGTTGCATCTTGTCCGTGAATGGGAGACCCTCTTGATACATGTTCTTCCTGCATCAACAATTTCAAGCCCTTGTTCACATGAAGCAAGAATGACACCTGCATGGTACCCTACTCAGGAAGTTCAAGCATGGGCTGCCACTCCTGCATCTATTTGGCTACTAATTGAAGCTGCAGGTTCATCATAAGGAATCCTCCAAAGAGGGCAGCTAGCATCCATGATGACATTATGAGAACCATCCTTTAAAAGATGAGGGCTGCAACCATGATCACCCTGAGCATCAGGGCGCACATAGTTTTGAGAGCTTGGGATCTCTTGTGAGGGAAGAATCTTCTCTTTCAGGGTATCAAAGAAAAGACCAATGTATTGAATTGTCTGAAACAGAGTCAATGTAGATTTTCTTAAGTTGACAGAGGCCCAGGGAGAACACATCCTCTAGTGTGGTGTGGAGGAAGGCAGAAATCAAAAAAGGCTCTCCTACTCAGATTAGTCATTCGTCAAAGGAGGGGTAAATGTGGTCCCTCTCTGACAAAACTGCTCTGTCACTGTTCTAATAATCTTTGTACCGACAAGACACCAAAAAAAACGAGGACTAGGAATATGAAACAACCTGCAATTGTGGCAAACCGCAGGTACTCAGTGTGAGAATGCCAGATGGCGGTGTGCATGATGGCGTTCTGAAGATCTAACACACAAAGTCAATGTCCTTTGTGTCCCCAAGCTCTGAGTCGTCGTCAACTTTCACCATGTGAAGAAACCTATTGAACTCAGAAGGGCACATGATGGTCCAAAAGCCCACCTTGTCCTCCTTTCGGATTGTGGAGAAAAAATAATGAATAAAATCCTGCATAACCTGCTCCAATGCCCTATAGAAAAAGTCTTGTTGATCACTTCCATGAGATTCAAAGAAAAATGTTGGGGCGAGGGGTGCAGAGGTGGGAAAGAGGCAGAAGAGGAAGGCAACAATCTTGTGTAACCAGCAAGATTGTCCAAGGGTCACTGTTGATGGACCTGCAAGCATCTGTAAATAGAGGAATTTGGCCTCTGTGTGTTCCCTGGGCTGGAATTGATCAATTTATCTTATTGTCATTGCCATCAGAGGAAGAGTGGAAGAAGCCATTAGTTGTCTTTTGCTATTTCCTGCCCTCTTATCCCTTTTCTCTTGGAAGCGAGCCTAAATCCCTTGTAGGCCAAATATGCCCCCCGTCATACCAGAATGATTAGCAGATAATGACTGCCTGTGCATCGGTTTAGACAAGATTACTGAGAGGGGTCTCACCATAGGGCTATTCAGCTTCCCCTTGTTGAGTTCCTCATTTGTGAGTGAGTGGAAGAGGACTTTGACCTTCTCCTGGGCCTCATGAATTAGTTCAGTGTATTGAGCAAGCAGCTTTTTCGACAGTCCAGCCCAAGGCCCATGGCCCTGGATGCTGTGTTGATATGAGCTGCTGCCAACTCTAATATGTATAGTTCCACAGACTTTAACAAGTTCTAGCATTCAATTTGAAGAAAAAACCAGGACTGGCTCAGGTGTCACACATGGAACTGGGAAACTTGGAAGAGAGGGTTACAGGAAGCTAATATGACATCCATGTTTTACAGGTGCATGTGCAAGACCCCATTTGAGTACACTTTCTACCCCAGAGTGTGAAGTTATTTCTTTTCTTTTCCGGAGGGGATCATCAGCTGCAGATTCTGAATAGAGGTCAGCCAAAAAAAGGGATCCTCTGGGAACTGTGTGGGCTCCAAAGGCCTGCAGTCTCTCCGTTTATGAAAAGACATTTTGTGACCCTGTTCCTGTGACTGGTGCTGTTTCTCCTGGGCAGCCCCAGCTGTGTCTTCCGATGTTGACGCTTTCACTTTGAAATCGTGACAGAGTACATATTTTCTTGGATTCACAACTCTCAGGTCGTTGCACCATTGCGACCCTCCCATGCAGAACACTGACTGACCTGGAACTGTCTAACTGGTCCACAGAGCGACTGCCACTTCGACTGCGTTGGGATGGTATGACCCGGAAGGGGCGCTGAAGTCGCTGACAGTTAAGCAAAGGGTGGGTATTAAGGGGGGGAGAACAACACTCCACGCCAGCGATTTGGAAACCACATTCAGGTGGTTATTAGGAGATTTGGTGAGCTGGGATAGGTAGTCTAGGGCACTTGGTCATGAGGTCGGAAGGGGACCTCTGAAACAGCCCCTAAGGTTGAGAGCCAGGCATAGGCCCAGCGCTAAACTTGCAGTGCTTACCCAGACCCATGTCAGGAAGTTGAAGAACTCCAGAAGTAATGGTTTCTATAAAATCTTCATATAGACAAAGCCTGGAATGCAGAGAGCTGGAGAAAAATGTGCGAGGAAAAACACAGTTGGGCCAAGAAATGTGTAGCCCGGGGCACAGAAGATACAACGTGTATAACATACAGAGCAATCCATGGCCAAGGCGCAGAATTCCTACAAAAGAAAAAATGATCTACCGTCCGAAAAGACCACTCAAATCAAGCAACGAGATTCGCCTGGAACCAAAAGCTTACACAAGAAAAAGACTTGGGGCTTGGGGAGTCATCTTTACCTCACTGGCAGCAAAAACTTGGACCAAACTCCCGAAAAAAATATGCGATATGAAGGAGCACCAATAATTCAGAAAACTACTTAAACCTGGCTTTTAACCTCCGAATCAGACAGGAACGACTTGGAATGACAAAGACACCACTGGAAACAGAACACACCAGAGCAAGCACACATGGAAGGAAGAAGCCAGGGAGGGACACTTAAAAAGACCCACCCTCAAACAATAACCGCACTCTAGACATCACCCCAGGTATGCGCACCATAGATGCAAAGGGAGGAGCATTACCCAATTAACTGGCACCCCTGGAGGCCCTAAAGCGCCTTGCTGGGGGGGTGGGACCCTGCACCAAGGGCTGGGGGAGGCAAGGTTAGGTACACCCATGGCAATTTAAGAGAAAACCCTTCAACCATATCCATCTCCACCCAGGGACGGGGGAGGCCTTCACCACCTCATCACCATAGGCCGCTGGACAGTTAGAGAGCAAAGCCACCACCATGCACAGAAGATGGCTAATGAACAGCTACAAATGCACAACACAGGCATGGACGCTGAGCACAGATGTCCGAACCAATGAGGTGAGAAAAGCCCCACTAGCCCAACACTAAAAACTCAAGTTCCACATACACCTCTTAAACACTAAACAAACACAACCCCTTGTCTGCACAGCAATCCACATGCACTTCACTACAATGCAACAACAAAACAAACCACACATAGTCCCCCACAACAGCACGTTGGAATCTACCGAGCCGTATCTCGCAACCCAAGCTCAGCGAATGGTGCAAACCGAACTGAAACTGGCAATAGTACACCACAACTCTCAGTCTACCTCTTTCTGCTATGCCTACTAACCCACCCAACACTCCATCCTTTTCAGATCCGCCAAAGCGCCAGGGGACAACTCTGGTGGTGATAGTATGAAGTATGAATGATCTTTAACAATAACATCAAATAGAGCTGTGACAGAAATAGTCTTGAGAAACACTGTGCACCTACAAAATACTGTTTTTCCTTGGCATAAGCAGAGGAGGGCCCATCCGGAAAAAGAAATCGATACACAGTCGGAAACGCATAGCTGTGTGACGCTGCGTCATGTAGTCATTAGAGACTGAGTCAGAAACAGTGTGATAATGTTTTAACAGCTTTTATTTCAAGATTTTAACAGAGTTAGGGATTGCTGGAAATGGCCACAATTTACTTGGGGCATTTCTCCCTCTCCTTCGTGCAGGGGGGCGGGCATCTGAGGTGGGGGGGTGTTAGGGCGTTGGTCTGTGTTCAAATACAACACACAGAGCCAATGCACAGCTTCAACCTTCTTTATTCACGTATATCTGATCAATAACCCCCCCTTCTTCCGCCCCTTCCTTTCCTCCCCGCTCCCACATGCCCTCCTGTTCCCATCGGTTTCTCTCTTAAAGGGGCCAGTGCTCTTTTTGGTCTATGACAGCTCCCCCTTGTTTATCAGGATGCTTCGCGGGGTCACATTTGCTCAATGAGCCGCAAAGGCTTCCAGATGACCCGATGAGGCCGCCCAGAGGATTCTCGAGTTTCTTCAGATCCCTCTTCATCACTGTTCTGCAATGGTGACTCGGCCCGTCTCACTTCTGATGTATCATCTGTAGTCCTTGGCCATTCTTCATTTTCTCCTGATGGCTCCGAGGCATCAGCCTCCGATGTATGCAGCTTGTGGAAAAAGGAGGCCTTTTGGGGGATGTTTTGTCCTTCCCTTGCTGTGGTGACCATCGACCCCTTTACTACAGTTATTTGAAAGGGTTCAGGGTCATACCTCGTATCCATTTCCTCTGTGTTCTTTGGCGTACCAAAACTTTCTCTCCCACGGGAAGCAGTGTCTCTCTCGCTCCTCTTCATTGGTCAGCCCATCTCTTCAGTTTCCTCTTCCTCTCAGTGTCTCGTTCTCCAATTCCTGTGCCCTGTTCTTCTGTATAGTCTTCAGACTGCAGCAGTCGTGTTCAGGGTTTAAATCTGATCATTATCTCTGTCGGGTTCTTCCCTGTGGCTTCATGGGGTGTGCTCCATTAGCTTCTTAGCATCTGGCACAAGGCTTGGGAAAACGGCACTTGGTCAATTAGTGCTTTCTAGCGAGTCCTTTTGATGGTAGAGATTAATCGCTCCACCATTCCATTCGCCTGTGGCCAGAGCGGTGTAGTTTTTTGGTGTTGAAACCCCAGGTGCGCTGCAAACTTCCTGAAGTCATGACTTTGGAATGGGGTTCCATTGTCGGTTTTCACGACGTTTGGCATGCCCTACTCACTGAATAGCTCATCTAGGACTCCCACTACATTGTGGAAAGGTGTGGACTGGACCAGCTTCACCACCGGGAACTGTGAGTATTCATCCATCGCCACCAGAAGGTGACCTCCTTCCTCTAGCAGTCCATAGGAGTCTAATGCTACTCGCTGCCACCGCCCTTTTTGAAGTGGGAAAATCCTTATGGGGCATGGGCTGCATTTGCTGCCGGCCTCTGGAATACTTGGCAATGTGTTTGTATGTCATCCACCACTGCATCCATGTACGGAAACCGCACTTGGTTTCTCAGTATATTTTTTTTATTTGCTGGTCCTCTGTGGCCCTCATGTGCCAGGTTGACCGCAGCTTTCCTTAGCACTTTGGGTACTCCGAAGTGATTCTCTCTCAGCAGGATCCCCTGATCAGTCGTGCCCAGCTCTCCTTGTATCTTGGCCATCCTCTCAATCTCTTTCGTGTCCGCCTCATCACCCATTTCTAGCACTTGCCTGGGGTTCCTCCACCAGTTTGTTCTGGAGACCTGAACTGCAGCTCAATTGTGGGGTCCAGTCTGCTCTTGCCTGTAAATGTTGCAGGGGGTGAGCATTGGGGGCAGTGCATTTTCTGATAGGTATTGAATGTAATGCTCTGCCTCTTTTTTCAGGGTGTCTTTTGCTTGGTCTTCTATGTGTCGGACAGATAGTTTGCTGGGTTTGCTCCCACCCCACCCTGGTTTATGAATGATGTGGACATTATACTCCTGTAGTCTGATGCCCCATCTCTCTATCCGAGGGGGCATCCTGGTCTGACAGTTCCTGAAGAGAGACAGAAGTGCTTGCTGGTCGGTGACAAGGTTGAATTGGCTGCCTATGACAAAGTGATGACATTTCTCACACGCCCAAACAGCTGCTAGGCTCTACCACTCAGCTTGAGAGTAAGCCCTCTTGGTAGCCGACAGGGCTCTACTGGCCTCTGGCGTAGGCAACAATGCGCTGTCTGGGTTGTTGCACCGATTCACTCTGGCCCAAGATTGCTCCCAACCCCACCGGGCTGGCATCTACTGTAATTTCAGTCTCCCACATGGGGTCAAAGTATGTTAACCTGTGGCTGGCACCCAATTCAGCCTTAATGGCCTGGAATGCCTCTCTGCACTGGGCACTCCATTCAAACAGCACATCCTTCTTGGGCAGGTTCCATAGGGGGTCTGTAAGCATAGCATAGTTGGGGAGCATGCCAGCTCAAAACACGTTGGGTTTCCCATTAAAGGAGAATTTGTGAAGAACAAAGGAACCTGTTGGAAATATTTATTTAACAATTATTAATTGATATGTTCAAATTGACTTGCTTTACTCATAATTTCCTAAGTACTTATTAACTCAACTAAGATGATCTAATATTTGGACGCATAAGTGTTTGTCATAACAGCTTGGCTTCTTTTGGCCATTGATAGTGTACAGGGGACGGGAGTTCCCACATCTTGGGAACTTTTCATTCCACTCTGCGGTCCATGTGCCAGGACCGTCTTTTCTCCCCTGCACCTTAACTCCTTATAATCATTAAGCAAGACTATTATATTCGATTTATTTCTACTGAACAACCCCTAGAAGTTGTGCGGTGTGGTCCTTCTTTTCGGCATACGCTTCCTGAGCAAAGGTGCCTCCGTCTTGCTCCGCCAAAGGGTTCTCATGGGGATCCCTCACGTAGTTCAGGTTGTGGGTTTCTTGGTGACGTACCTGTGATTCCATAGAGTAGTGTGGGTACTCTTTCTCCATCTGATATTGCGGCGGCATCTGAAGAGTTAGGTCTTCCATCGCCCTGACAAATCTCATTTGGGGTTGCAGTGGCGGCGTGGGTCTCCCCAGAGATTGTCTCTGGATAGTGTGGTGTGGATACATCCTGTTGGTGAATCCTCAGGTTGGTTCCTGGCATCCCTCTGGTCTCCCTGGCATGGGGTTTCTGTAGTTTGGGAGAGTTGGTATCGTTTCCTCGCACATTGCCTGGAAGTGGTTCTCCCAGCCACACCACATGCACATTTGTCCTAAGGCTGGGCATTGTCCCTGGTGAGGAAATTCAAATCTGCACCTGTAGCACTCCTTATCTCCCTGGTATCTTTGATACCCATCACCTTGTCCTGTCCTGTCCTGCCTGGACCCCCTTGAGTCCTGAACCCTCCAGCTAGTTCCGCTACTGTTTTGGTCTTCATGGGGTTCTCCATGGCGGAAGCTTAGACATCCACTCTCTCGTAGACCCTGTCCAGATCCATGATTTCTGGTAGTGACAAGGGTTTCTTTAATAAATGCTTCCTAAATGTCGACGAGATGTACCCCTATTATTCTGAGGCAGATGGCTTCATTCTCTGAAAGGTTTGCAAAATCAGAGTGTGTGATCTTCTTCTTGAGCCTCAGAATGAACTCCCCTATTGTCTCATGTGGGAGCGGAACACACTGATTAAATGAGTATCTTTCATAGTATCTGTTGGGTAATATTATTAGTTATTTGTTCACTGCAGCCGCCAGCATCGCGTACGATGTATGCTCTTGCCTTTAATCTCTTTTCCTGCCAGGTTGATAAATATATCTGCTATACCGGGGGATCCTTGGTTGCTGACTGCTTTTATGAAGTCGTTGAATTCTTCCACCCATTCCTCCCATCTTTGGCCTTGGTCGTGATGAGGTTGTAATGAAAGTGGGTTTGGCCTCCTGAAAAATGTCACTCTAGAGGACATGCTTGCCAAATTGTTGGCTGGCGCTCCTGCTCCCGCCTACACCAGTGGGTCTGCAACTGCCTGCATGTTATCCACCAATGTGAGCTCTGGAGGCGTACTGTTCCTTCACCTCCTTTTCCCTTGCCTGCTGGTGACTGTGCACTTCCTTCTGTGTGCCACTCCTTCCCACTAACCATAGTTTCTGTCTTATTCGTTTCGGGTGGCCCTTTCCCAGCTGTCTTCCTACTCTGTGGGTGTCCTTGGGTATGGTACCCCCCACTGCTGGTCTTCCTCAGCACTCACATGGTGATGTGCCTTGTGTCTCTCACATCTAAGCCTTTAATAAAATTACAATCACAATTTGTGCTTGTGGAGGCAATCTGTGCCTGCGCTTAGTCCTGTCCTTCCTTCACCATAGCTAGTTCATTCACTGGGACACAGAAGCTGTTCCACTGCTCCCTCATGCGTTTTCCTATTTTCTCTTCACTTTATGTCTTTTCCTTTGTATGCGTCAGGGTGTGCCTCGCACTCCTGTGTAGTAATGTTTCTCCCTAATGGAGCGGTGGGTGTGCTCACTGTCCCCTTTCTCTGCAGGCAGCCTACTTTCCTTCTTGCCCATAGCAACAGGCTGTGTTGCTCCGCCACGTTCCCTTGGCACTCCTTCACTCCCTGCCAGTCCCTCCTCGCCAGAGGCAGCACTGCTGGATATCACAGCTCCTCACTGCTGCACTTATTCAGACCCTGCCTGCCCCTCCTCATCGGTGGTAGCATACATGCGTCGCAGTTCCTTTCCACTGCTTGCTCTTGACGGTTCCTCCTCGCAGACCACGCATGCTGGTCCTTGTCTCTGTGAGGCTTTCCTTCCCCACCAGAGGTGTTGCTAGGTCTGGAAATGATATGGGGCTACACTAATGTCGGGATTGTCAGGACTTGCGGCTAACTAGATTTTTGGTTGTAGACCCTGAGATTCTATCCGGGGCTACAAACAAAAGACCTGGGGCTATAGCCTCCTAAGCCCCCTCTAGCAACGCCTCTGTTCCCCATGCTCCTCCTCCACCTTCGGGTTGCCGGCGACGCCGGCTACACTGCCCGGCACCTCGTCTTCACGCCGGCGGGTGTTGTACTTTCACACCCACCGCACGCCACTTCCTCCTGTCGGAGGAACAGGGGATACTCCTCCTGCTGTCGAGGGTCACCTTATCGCCAGTTGTTAGGGCCTTGACCCGTGTTCAAATACAACGCACAGTGCCAATGCACAGCTTCAACCTTCTTTATTCACGTCCATCCGATCACTAACCCCCCTTCTTCCGCACCTCCCTTTCCTCTCTGCTCCCACATGACCTCCCATTCCTGTTGCTCCCTCTCTTAAAGGGGCCAGTGCTATTTTCGGTCCATGACAGGGTTACAGGGGTGAAATGTCAGTGGTGTGGGCAGGACTGGGGGCGGAGCTAAGTGTAGAATGATGTGTGCCCTGAATATAGGATGCTGGCTGCTTTGCATAAAAATAAAGTGCATTTTGGGGAACATAAGAATGACCACCGATTTATCAAACCTGCCTGTGTGCTAGTAATTTAAACGTTTATTCCTTCTGCGCGAGCATGCAATGCACACTTGGTATGGTGCTCTTTTCCTCTGTCAGACTAGTCACTCTGACAGTAAAGTGTGTGCAAAGCATGAGACATATATCTACAGCTTTGAAATGTTTCATTGTTTGAGTTTGGGCTGCTGAGCAAATAACTTTCAGATGCAGTCTGTGAAGTCTTTGTATATGCAGCTCAACTGCACTGTAAGCAATATTCAATCAACACTACAGCTAAGTCAATGCCTAGTCTGGGATGCTGAGGAAAACCCTTATTGATGTATTTTTATATCCAGTTCAGTACTCTGGATGACAACCCTTGTATAGCACCCCCCTCTTAGAATCCCCCTGACCCCACTGAGCCAAGAGGTAGGTTTGTTTTGCAAATTAAAAGATTTATTTGAAAATTTAAACAATGTATATATTTATCACACTTCTATAATTAAATTGATAATGGATATTACACTTGTGAATATGACCGTGATCAACAATGGATAATGTTACAGGGGTACACTGATTTGGTTACTTGGGAGTAGTGTAGAGGATGAGGTAGCTGAAAATGCTTGATGGTTTCAAGGAAATGCAAGGTGGAATAAAATACAGTACAGAAATAGCTTGTTATGATTTTAGCAAAAGGTAATATGATCACTTTTTCTTTTGACAATTCACTCCCCCCCTATGCAATAAAAGAAATGGAAGGAGAGCACACAGTCTTCAAGAATCCCAACAAATCACACTTTATAATGCAATACACAGTTCCAGTTCCCCCAGCAAGCTTAGAGAAAACAGGGATGAGTTTTAAACACAGGCGAATTACTTTTAAATGTGATGGCAATGAAGTGAAAAGGTGCTAAAATTGCTTTTAATTCCCTCTAGAGGTTCAGGGTAGGTGATGGCTACTTTATATTAGTTCAGGCTCACTTTAACCATACTCTATGAATGATTAGCAGATTGCAAACGAATTTTAGCAAAGAGAAGCAAAAAGCTGCTGATTTCTACAGATGAAGAAATCGGGCCAAATCCCAAATCGCAAATCGCGGTAAACTTCGCGAGTGCGTGTCTCACGATTACGGAAAACGTATAGGGAGTAGGAAGTCGGTTCTAGGTTCGTTGGAAAGCCCAAACGGTTCCAGAGATACGGACGATTAAATAAAGGTAGTTTTCGGAATTAAAGTAAACTCAAAATGACAGGTGACAGCTTGCAGCTGCAGAATTGACAGGTGACAGTTGTGCAGCTTTAAAAATGACAGATGACACGATTTCTAGGAGGCAGTTCTACTTAGGTTAAAATAGTTTGGATTAGATTATTTTAACTAAGAGATTGGGTCTGCACAGTTCTGCTAGGTACTCACAATATAAATTTGAACTAGGCCTCGTCACGGATCTGGTCAACACGTCCGGCTGCGGTTCTGTCTGCTCGGCGGGTCAATCAGGTACCGGTTCTGCTCACAGCGATCTGGGTCAGGTCTGCTCTGCTGGTCTAGCCTCTCTGGATTCTGGATGTAACACTGCTTTCTGGGTACTGCTACAGGTTCTTGCAAAAATTCTTGGCAAAACTTCAAACAGCTCGCCCGGCTGTTGAATAGTTTGGTTAGTTTTGAGGCCTGCTGAAGAGGATTCAGCTGGTGGATTCAGGCCTCTCTGCTACAAATTCTGGAGTTAATTTCTGCTACAGGTTCTGGAGATTGATGGATTTGAAGTCTGGATCTCTGGATGTGAAGTCGTCGGTCAGCATGCTCTACAGCAAATGGAATTGAATGTCTCTACCTGTCCCAGCAGTCTCTTTTTATGTGTTTTGAACATGGGTGTGTGCCTGGGCCTAGCTAAGCCTGCCCCTCTCTACTTGTCATTGGCCCAATTCTCCCCTCTCCCATGATTGGGGGAAGGAAATGGATTGTCATCATGATGAGGTCTGTTTATGGGTCAGAGGATCCTCCCCTGGTCAGTTTGCCCACAAATCTATATTTGATTCAAATACATCTTTCCCAGATACACAATTTGTTGAAATTACATGTACACATTATATATTCCTTATGGTCCATGCTTGTCCGCCTCTGATCTTCCTGGGAGCTTGCATTCAAAAATGACAACATTTTTCGCTTTTTAACTGGTTTTGCAATATCGGACATTTACCCAAAATTACACACATGTGCGCAAGGAGTATGGACATTAATTGATGAAGTGTCAGATTTTTAACATGCAGACATTTGGAGTAAGACCCTATTTTCCGCTAGCAACCCCCCAGAGTACACCACAGGGCCCTAATGCCTCTTAAAATGTGCACCGAAAAATCACAAGAATAATGGTATTACTTATATAATTCTGACAAGTCCGTACTATGAATTATCCATCTTTTTTTCAATTATGCCCTGGTCAAAAAGGGGTGTGGCTTCCCACATCACATGGTGGAATAACTGGTTTATCCACTTCCCCCAAGCCAGCTTGTTCACAGAGGCACAGCTGCCCCCCAGTTTCTCCCAAGAGGAAGCTATTTTACGACACCCCCAATATAACATTTGCCTGAGTCAAGGAAGTTGCATTGTTCGGTCCCTTCCAGTTCCCAGGTGCTCCAGCCCTAATCTAATCAGAGAGGTGTCAACTCCTTTTGGCAAGGGGCGGCAGGATGCAGCTAGGCCTGGGAAGAGTGACTGTTGATCCAGTTTCAACTCCTGTCGGGGGTAGTTGTCAGGCAGAATTCAGTTTCATTAAGCCAGGATTCAGCTAAATGTCACTTTTTGTTTCCAGTTTTCTACATTCAAATCAAACTGACAATTTTTACCTATACATTAAATAATTACTTCCTTCAAGTCATTTCAGAATATAGTTTTACATTGTATCCACCTCTTAGCAAGTCTTTCCTTGGTCTGGTTTTGTTTCATTTGTTCAGCTTTACACAAAAGTCTGGTGGTTTTAAAACGCCGGCTTTCTGATAGTGGTGAGTACTGGTAATGCAACCATTTTGGGGATTAAGAAAATGAATTCCCCACAGTTCTGAGTTGCTTTTTGGCAATCAGCATTGCCATTCCCAATGGTTTCAGGCTACTGTGTGTGTAGCCCAATGGTGGTTTTAGGCAGTGCCCTCCTGTGCTCACAACATAGGCAAAAATGGGTGGCAGCCTATTCTTCATGTTTTCCCTGTGCACTCTCTGGGGAGTTCTGGCCATCATGATGTTTTCCATGCCAGTACTGCACAGTTTTATGGTAGGGCTTGGATGCATGGGTAAAAACATCCCACAGCACTCATAGAAGCACTGTCATCTTACAGCACATTTTCTAAAGTCTCTGGGTGAACCATAAGAGGGTGTTTGCTAAAGTTCTCATCAATTCCCTATAGTGTCTGCCCATTTTCTCCATCCAGCTCTTTATTTTCAACTAGTGAGCAGGCCTGTGTACACGGGCCAAAGTGCAGGTTCCCATAAACACAGTGGGACCACTATTTATCCTAAGCCTACAGCTCCATTTAGAAGTGATAACAGGGGAAGCTATGGAAATTGGACCACTGTGTTTCCTAAGGCAACAGCACCCTCTAGCGGAGCATTCTGTGCGTTCGGGCAGCCTCTTCTGCGCATGACGGCATCGGACAAACATACACCTGGCCTTTTATATTATACTATGATACCTATTACAGAAAACCAGTACAGGTTTTGTTCCCAGTAAAATGATGCATTTGTGGTAGTGACAGGGATTTGGTACTGATTGGGGGTTAGTGGGAGCATCTGGATTTTCAGAAAAACTTGTAATCTATGGAAAATCTGGCCCAGATGTTGGGATTATGAGAATTTTGCACGCTGGCAGCTGCAATGTGAACTGATTTGTGGGGTTTGTGAAATTATGTGCCCAACTGTTTTATACTCCTCTGGTTACATGTCGGGAAAAGGAACACTTCTGACCTCTATGGCTTTTCCCATTCGAATCTAGGCAGGATGTTTTAGGATCCACTCAAGGTTTAGTGACTGATAATGTGATGTATTATGGAAGATGATATTTTCAAATTTCCTTTCCTATCTAGATTTTACCATCCACTGTGAAAAGGTCTGGATTGAGGACTCAGGACATGGAGAGAATGTAAAAAGGACTCTCGGAAATCCCCCATGTGTTTACTTCCCGTAGAGGGTAGTGTGAGGGGTCAGAAATGGAATGCGTACAACTTTGTAAACAGTTTTCAACTTTAGCCATTTTATGAAATAAAAAGGTTGGATGAACGCCTAACTATCTCTACCCTGACGAGGATTTCATTGCCTAAAATAAACTAAAGAAAAAACACTCTAATGAAAGAATATCTGTTTCTCACACTTGTATATTCAAAAAAGCAATAAGGAAATGCATAGCAGTTCAAATCAACAAGAATGTATACCATAAAACCACATTCACAATATGACCACTATCTCTCTTCATAACCTAGGTGAATTCCCCTTCCCCAGGTTTAAACGTGATTTTGCTTCACAGTACAAGAAAGACCACAAGGAAATCCTGGTTTGTAACAAAGTTTCAATACAGTTCGACGAAACTTCAACTTGTCAACAGAAAGTTCCAACACAAAAGATATAAGGTTCTTCTTCTTCCTTAAACAGATTCTCAGTTCCTCAATAGGAACAATGATCGTCTTCGTCAGGATGATTTGCCACACTGATCACAGCCTTGCACGGCTCTTCACAAACAGCATAAAGTGTCTCTGTCAGGACCACCTTGTGGGTATACTCCCCTGCCCGAAATAGCGTTTCGCAAAAACAAGTGCTCTTCTGGTCAAGATCACCTGACAAGAGGTTTACAACAGCTTGACAGCATTCAACAAGTTGCAGATTCAAAACGTTCATCAACCTTCCATCGAAAACAAGATTCACATTGGTGCTCTTCTATACTCTCCTGAAAATGATGCTCCTCTCCTTCCGGATATCTTTTCCCAGAAGGGCAGCCTTTTGCCACTGTTGTTTCCCCACTACACAAGTAACCAAAGACTGATGGGGAAAGGGTCTCATCCTGCTTCTCCCTTGATTTTGGCAATGTACGTTTATCCCAGCTTGTACCACATGCTGTACAGAGTACGGGCAAACAGTTTTAGAGCTTATAGTCCTTGCATTAGCCACCTTCTGCTGTTGTGTTGGCAATATTGGCTAGATTGTATTTTCCTTGGCTTCAATCTTTCTTGGCTTGGGTAATGCTTATTGGCATTAACTCTTAACAAAGTCACCCAATCGGGTTGCTGGGTTTTCCACAGACTCACATACTTAAGGTTACAGTCATTTGGCTTTGCTATAATAGGTTTTGCTGCTCTTCCCTAGTTAGTTTATTCAAGATTAACTTGGGAATCACTTTCACTCACACGTGAGTGCTGCTTCTGCTGCTTTGTAATAGTTTGGTATGCAAAAACGTTCTTTGCACTAATTTTACTTCTACACGAGCATTGCTCACTTGCCGAACGCTTGCTTTCAACACTTGAGCGAGGACACAGTGCTCTGGGATCACTGACAGCTTGTGAACTCACTGGGTAAAACGTGCGCCTCCATTCCCCTTGCCGCTCACAGGACTTCTCCTGCTGTGGCTCCTCGCAACTCGGCAGCTTGCTTCTGTTAGTCCACCTTCACCCACACCACCTACAATTGGAGCTCCTCTGGCTCTTGAGGCCCTCTGGTGCACACCAGACAACAGAGAGAGCCGCCAAGGCCCTTGTGTGCACACCAGCCACCTGAGACAGCTTTCTGCATGCTTCTCGCTACGCAGCCTCTGCAGACCAGGTCACAAGGGGGCAAGCTTTCCTCCTGCACGCTTCCTGCTGCACAACCTTTGCACTTGAGATTTCTGGAGACACAAACCCACTCAGGACCGGCAGCTGATATCTTCCAAACAGTGGTCCCGGCTTCCTCTCTCTCCTCCAGCTTCTGCCTGGGCTGTCGGCACGAGCCACGCTGCTTTTGCTTCTGGCTTCCTCTGCTCTTCCCCAACAGCGCCAACTGTAAGGCCTGCACCCAAGGGGCCCTTTTAAGGTTCTCTGACTCCCTCAAGCGTGGGTCATCTGCATTGATAAACTGACCACTCCTACTAAATTGTGTCTTTTCAGCCCTCTCCTTCGTCCCAGTCCCTAGAGAATTATGGGACTTGAAGTCCCTGATGGAAAAATTAGGTTTGCTTATTTCTGTTGTTTTACAGTAAGCCATTAGAAGAGTGGGGCTTCAGGGAAAGTTGAACAAGGAGGTTTCACATTCTTCCTCACCTGCCCCCCGTCCCCTCATGTGATCCTCCCACAGAACACCATCCCCAGGGCCGGGATCAGAAAGCGTCTGCCTTTCCCTTGCCACATAGGAAGGGTCCCAGCCCAGGTTTTCTGGGGGAATCATTGCTGATTCATCACAATGAAAACACTTCAGTTCATTTGGGCCTATTAGCCTTAGCACACCTTTGAATTGGTTAGCTGCTCTGGACTCTGATTCATAAGGTATTTTCTCTTTACCTATTCTGTGCTTCGTATACAGAATGTTGAATGCGTTTTCCCTTTTCCCATGGTGTTACAATCCAGTGTTCCTTTCTCTTCATGCTTAGATTATTAAAATTCCTTTCACTTGAGTCACAGCATTTAAAGTTAATCGATTTCTGATTGAACTGTCTCAACACTTCTTCTAAGATGCGTAACTTGCACTAGATAACGATACCGATCCCCACATGTCCCCCCAGGACTCCTGTTCTCCCAGTTACCTTCAAGTATGCTGGAGAACGTCCTCTGGAGTATTGTTCCTCAGAAGCCCTCTTTCTGGTCTCATCTTGCCATCGGCGTGTCTCCGTTAGCATTCTCTGCCTCGGGTTTTCTTTGCCCCATACGTTCTCTCAGTGAGGAACTGGATATCGCACTGTAATGTCTCTCTGGTGCTGTCGGCAATGTTTTGTGGGCTGGCTGTCCATCACAGCCGATCCGTGGTCTTGCAACCAAATCTCTCTGGGGTTCTGCCCTTTGGTTGCTCCCCCTTGGCATTCACCGCAGCGTTGGTGATTCTTTATGCAATGTTAAGCGAGTTTAAAACTCGCGGGCCTCCTGGCCTATGCGTTTATCTCTCTCTCTCTATAGATGTTACGTAGATTGGGGTCCTCATGTACTTATAGAGGGCTTCCTCTCTCTCCAGGTCTCTCTCATCAGGTGTTGCAGTCTCCATACATCAACGCACTCGTCCCAGTGGTATGAGAGTTTTGTTTTAAAGGGACTTGTTCATCTTCTTGGTAATAATAACGTCTATTGAGTGTTTCTTCATCCCAGTCTTGATCTTTAGTATTTTCTAGTATTGTACAATATCCCATATAGGCCATGGTACGGACAGATGTAGGGAGTTCCTCGCAGGAACGGGAGTCCTTGTCCCCAAAGGGGGAGTCTCTCCCAGTGAGGGTCTACTTGCCTTGACACCCAAGTCCCATAGGGGAGGGGGTCTCCCCCTTGGGAAGAAGGGACAAATTCCCTTGATTCATCACAGTCTCTACCTACTCCCAGATTCTTCCCCACTGCTCCCGCAACCCCCTCTCCTCCACTCTCCAGTGTCATACCCCAGTCTGCCACAAAATGGGGCAATATTAGCTCTTCTCTTCGACGCACTACCCATTCCAAACTTATCAATCCCATGTACCTTCCCTAAACCACTCCACAAGCCATCTCCTTGAAAACTATGCCCCACCAACCAATCTCTGGGTCTGTGGAATGCAAATTCCATCTGCAATAAAACCTCTTTCATCACTGACCACTTTGACTACCATTGCCCTAAGCTCTCTGTAATGGCTGTCCCTGACACTTCGATCTCAACATGACACTGCAGCTCCCCCTGCTCTCCATACTGACTTTGCAAATATGTTGCACTCTTCCTGATATCCTACAAAAAGGTGGTGGTGTTGACCTCATGATCACCTAGAACACAACATTAGCCCCAATTCCCTGTCTGACTTTACTCTGTGTTCCTTTGAAAACACCTCTGTCCAACTCCTTGCTGCCACCCGGTTTACCCTTCTCAAATATCATCACTTGGCACTGCCTGTGCCTTTTTCTAAAACCTAGACCTACTACTGAGGTCTTTACTAGCTGAAATACCCTAGTCATTATGGGTGACCTCAACCTTCTCACCATCAATAAGTCCCATCAAAGTTCACTTGGCTCTGCTCGCTCTAACCATTCTCTGGTTAGCTTACTTAATTTTCTAACTCACACCGCAGAGAACTCCCTTGATCTCATCTTCCTATCTCTGCCCTTCATCCCTCTGCCCTCTCTATTGGCCCATCTCTCCCTGATCACTCACTCATCCACTTCACCATCTCTGTACCATCTGCACTTACTTAATCCTGATTCAACATTTTTGGACAATGTTGCAAGGCGGCACTGACTAGACAGCTGATTTGAGAAGACAAACCAGGATGGTAGGAGCAGGGGAGTGTCTTGGTCTGAATGAATTCAGCTGGGAGTGCAGTCAGGGGATTAAAAGTCTCTCTCTTGCAGTGGGGGGGGAGTTAATGGGTTGTGGAGGGTCAGCAAAGGTGGGAAGATGTACTCGGCCACAAGCAGATGGGAGAAACTTCGCCTTGGTGGTGTAGGCTGCAGGGGAATTTGGATTCTCTTTTTCTGACTGTATGAACCATGTAAACCAACGGTCTTTGTCGGTGTGCGAGTGGCAAAGGGGTGGGAGTTTCGAGGAAAGCAGGTGTAGGTTTGCCTTCATCTGCTGGGGAAGGGCTGTTTTATTGTTGATGCGACCTAGTGCAGATTTGTAGTTGGTGCAACCTAGAGAACCATATTTTGTGAGACTCTGATGCATTTGATGGGATGCTCCGGCTGGGGAATAGCTGCGGGAGGGTGTGGACCAGTCCTTTATTGGTATACTCTGGAGGGATGGAAGGGTGTCCCCTGTCTTTTGTCATTGTTGGGGGAGAAAGCAGCAAGTTCTGAGAAGCGAGAGTGGTGGTGGTAAGCTCGTCACAGGGGGACAGTGAGATTAGGACACTTACCTTGTTCTCTATTAGACCTTAAAGGGGCCTGGGTAACATGGAAAAAAACAAAAATACGAGGTTCTCTGGGGCTCGAGGAAAACTTAGATTTGTCTGTTCCCTGGAGAATACAATGATTACAACTAGGGGTTGCTTTCTGTATTTTTGGTGTTCAGTTTTGCAGTAGGAATAACAAGGCTTGTGAAAACTTGGTTGTTTAACAAATATGAATAATGTTTTCATCTGCTGTACTGACTGTCTTCCTACCTCTGAACAATCGCCATGATACCCCAGGGTTTGGGCATTACATAAACACAATAAATAAATAAATAAACAAGACAGCGGTAAACGCTGCTCTGCAGTTGAAGGTGGAGTGTTTCATCCGGAAAATGTGGAAAATAACCAATAAATATGGGAATTTCTCCTCGTTGCCAGTGATCAGATACTGCAAAATGAAAGTAATCAGAAACGTATTCATTGTTTGGAAACAATGATATCATTAAACGGGGATGTTTTGAGTTATTTTGACGCAAAACAGTGGCGTAAGGTGATACATCTCCCTAATTGGGTTCCACTGGGGGTGATAAGATTTGATAAGATTCAAGTTGGGTCTATTGTCCACACAGAGCAGACTGGAGCAGAATGAGTCAAGTCTGCTATGTAAAATCTTGTCACCGCCCGTGAATCTCTTTTTTTCTAACTTTTTGATAAGGCTTTTACTGGATAAGAAGTGTGATTATCTATTAACCTGGGTTTCTAAGTGTAATGAGCTTCTGGAGAAATGATCTTGTACCCAGGGTGATCTCATTGACTTCTCTTAACTGGTAAAAACCGCCTATGGAACTGGACTGGATTCGAACCTGCTCTGAAGTATCAAGATACAAAGTATCCTATGCTCTGGCCAGCGAACACAACAAATGTGGAGTGCTGCCGGATTACTTGGTTAAGTTTCCAAATACAACCCTTAGTACATTGTTTCTGCGTGTTCATCTTAATTTGATACATTTAATTTTAACGGGTGAAATTCTGCATGTACAAAACCCCTCAGCCTACTTGTATCCCTCGTGCCGATTTTGGAAAGAGATGGCACTTAAGGAAATCTTCAAATATCTGGTAGCATTCTGCCCGATATTAGTCACTGTTCCCAGTTGTTTCTTAGGGTAGAACTATCCCTACAGTTATCCACTAAACGTGGACCTTTTTTGGTACCGCTGCTTCTCTGACAAATCTGTTTTTTTTTAAAAAAAACGATTAGGCTATTAACGTTTTTACGTTATTTGAACGTGTTAGAGTGTTAAGATGTAAAAAGCTATATTTCCTTCATCGTGACCACCGCCCATGTGTAATATTAATTGTTTTTTGTTCCTTTCTTTCTCTTTTATTTTTTTATTTTAATTGGATAGGATATATTGCATGGTGGTGTGATTAACTGATATCTGTACAGCTTTTAATTGTAATATATATGTAATTGTCTTGTCTATTTGTAATACTTGTGAAAGATGTATTGATTAAAACAATGGACAATTAAAAATAAATAAAATAACATGGCATGTGGGTCTATCATTGACTTTTGCTGTTCCAACACAAGCTGAGTTCTATGGGTAGGAAAAATAGCAAATCCTGATAAAAAGTGTGTCTCACACTTTTGAGTGACAAGCTTGCGACATACTCTGGAATGTGTCAACTGATCCATAGCGGCCGCACCTAGCCTTCTGTTCTCCAACTACATTCAACTTTCATAAATGTCTATTCTTGACTCGGCCACATTGGCCTCCAGGTTCGGCAGTCCTTGAATTACAATTCCAAAGTTTTCCCTGTTTAACAATGTACAGCTAATAATGGGTCAAAAAGCCACCACTTCTTAACTCAGTAACTCATCTAGAGCCCTTCACACACCCAACACTATGTGCCTATGTGAGAAGGTGTACCTATGGCCCTTCAAAACTTTCTCACATAGACCCTCCAAATGTGTTAGAATGTAGTGTCTTTTCTGCAATCCTAATATATGGTCTGGTTTACTGGACCCACGTGCAGCCACGGTATCAAAGATATTCATGTTACCTGTCCACATCACCCCCACTATGACTGTGGCATTGGCACTCTCAGTACCATCCTCTTATCTTACCCCTACTCCATTTCCTCCTCAGACTAATGCCTAGATATCCCGGGTCGGGCGGTTGACAATATGCCAACTTGCAAACAAGCCAGGTGCTCTGAGAGCACTATAGTGTTGATTTGGTGAAGTATAAAAGCCCTATATTATTAACATGACTCCCACCTACCCTCCGACCTCCTTCATCTATCACTGAGAGGAGGTTCAAGCATGACTCCATGGCATCATACTTGAAGCAAGTCAAGCCCTCCCTCCATGCCATCTCTCCACCCCTTGCCCACTGCATTGAAATGACCTTTGCTGAGTTCAATGACACTTGCCACCTCCTTTGACTATCACTATCACATGTACTCCCTCGCCCCTTCTCACACCACCCTCAACCATGAATCTTCCTAGCCACCAAACAACTAAATGTATCTATACACCTCCACCTAAACCGCTGGCATAACAATCTCACTTTTCTCACTGCATATAAAGTTTCTTTCCTCACCCTCACAACTGCTCTTGACTGGTCTTACTATGCTGACATTATATCATATCTCTGTTCACACCCTCACAAACTCTTTAGGACCCTTCAGGCTCTGGTTCCCCCATCTCCCAAAAATGCTCCCTGTTATCTGACACGTTGTCTCGTACTGCTCCTTTAAAATCACAAAGATGTGTGACACCTTGTCAAAACTCCTATACCTCCCTTCCGATCCCCTTCTGCCTCTCTACCTCCTATTATCCTCACACGTTCCTCTCGTTCCTCTTTAACAAATAAGCTTGTAATCATCCTCCGCACCCTTAACCCATCCTGCGATCTTACCTATCCCTTTGCACTGCCAATAATGAAAGAACGTACATCTATCGCCTCCTATCACCTCTCCTCCCTCGTGAACCTCTCCAGAGGCATTTTCCTCTCCTCTCCTACTACAAAATGGCCACTACGATCTCGTAATTATTAAAGCCATTGCAGACCCCAATGATGCCGCCTTCAAAAGAACTGTTTCTTTCCTGCCCCATCATTCCAAAGTACATGAGCGTGTTGTCGTCAACCATATTGCCAGCTGGTTGCATGTTAGAACAATGCATGTTTTTGGTCGAGGGTAAAAACGCTTTTTTTTTTTTACTGTTTGTTTTACTGCGAAATGCAGAAGACTCCCCCGCCTGCCCTCCATCTACCCCAATCCCACTTTCCATATACCCTATACGACGCCCACCCCCACAGTCTATCCAGTGATGGCAAAAAAATGCAGTAAAGAAATGGTCTGACTAACAGGATAACCTTGTCAGCTACTTTGAGGATCGCTCACTCTGCAAACCCCTCCAAGCAGGATTCACAAGCAAACAGTGCACTGAAACAGCCTACTAGATTACTCCAAAGCTTGTGACACTGTGAACCATGGCTCCCGCCACCAAACACTCTCACCCCTTGTCTTCAAGAAAACTGCACTCAATTGTGTGGTCTCTTACCTCTCTGGCCACTCCTTCTACATGTGCTGGAACAAAAATAATTTGTCACGTCTGATGATCGTGTGGATCAAACATGCTAATCCTCCCCTTTCTCTGCATTCATCAGCAGGAAACCTATGTCTACATTTAACCACAGGGAGAAGAGGACACCAAACACCAGAGTGCCAATGCAGTGCTTTAAGATGAGTTACACTTAATGTGAGCTTAGTCAGTCACTATCTCCCTATAGCCATTTCACTCACAACCGCCTGAGTTAATAACCTAACTCAGCCCTTCTTACCAGCCATCCCGGCGGCAACATTCGTGGCAAAGGAACCTGGACATCACAGCACAGCAGTCTCATGCCTACAGTTTTAAGAAAAGAGGTCCTATTCTCCACTGACAGGCTGCACTAAAAATCGAGGTCCCTGCATGTCTAGACACATGCCTGTGTCGATATCCAGTCTTTTTACAGCAGAAATGCCATTGCAGATTTTTTCACTGTGCTTTTTTTTATTTACAGAATTTGTGCCGTACAATGCAGAGGGGTGTTTAGGTCAGGCAATGTGGGATAGGGAGATGTTGGGGAGGGAGGCGTCCTCCCTCTGTATTTTGCAGCTAAAAACATTGGTAAACAAAAGGTAGTAAAACATTTTGTGGTGAAATGTCTGCAGTAAAAACACATAAAATCACCTCTATCCTCCTTTTCATGTGTATAATGAATCTTGTTCTGTGTCTTTGTATGACTCACTACCGACTCTCCCCGACCAAACAGTGATGTTCCATCAGACCTTGATGCCTTCCCAGAAAACCTGCACATCTTTTTCTTTCTTTTTTTAAATATATTTAAAAATGTATAAAGCACACACTAATGTCCGAAAGCGTCTAGGTGCTGGTATTGGCAGTGCGGAGAAAAAAGCTCTAAAATTAATTTGACATTAACAAATTACAAAAGATGAGTTTTAAGTGTCCTGCAGAAGGGGAGGTACTCCTCTAAGACTCTCAGTGATAATGGAAGCGAGTCCCATAATGTAGGAGCCATCACTGAGAAGGAGCAGCCTCGCAGCCGTGCACGCTGATACCTCTGTATTTGAGAAGAAATTGCAAGGCCAGATGCAGTTGCCTCGTAGGGTAGTAGCGCTCAATCTTGTTTTTCAGATACTCTCGGCCTGCATTGTGTAAACCCCATGAGTGGCACATAGTATCTTGAACTCAATCTGTGCCAACACCAGGAGGCAGTGAAGGCGGTGTAGAAGGGCTGCTGAGGGGGACAGCCAAGGCGCTTTAAGTGCCAATCTTGCTGCTGAGTTCTGGAGTACCGGCATACGCTGTATCAGATATTTAGGCTTCCCTAAATATATCCTGTTGCAGTAATCCAGCAACCCCATTATAGTAGATGTGACCATCATAGTACGGCTGCTTGAAAGTAGCAGCGGTATCTTCCTCAAGATTTTAAGTTTCCCAAACCCTGCGTTGCAGACTGCCGAAATGTGTGCTTCTCCCGAACCATTGGGAAGGAGCCTCACCCCAAGTCTTTTCACAGAAGCACATACTACTGGGCAGGGGCCAAGCGAGTCAGACCAGAATTGAGAATTCCAGAGACTGCCAGCTGTTTGTGAGCCAAACACCAGGACCTCTGTTTTATTTCCATTCAGCTTTAACCAATTGGCAGGCATCCACTTGCCTATGTTAGCCAGGCAGTCACAAAGTTTGCCAAAAGTTTCAGTTTGAAGGGAGTCCAGCCGAAACACTAGCTGTGTGGCATCTGCATAGGTGTAAAAGTGGGCTCCAGACTCAGCAATCAGGTCTGCCAAAAGGCGCACATACAAATTAAAAAGAGGGGACAAGACTGACCCTTGAGAAACCCCATATGTTAGACCGGAAGCCTGAGATTGGCAGGCCTGAAAGGAAATGGTCTGGGTCCGTCTCTCAAGAAATGACCAAAACCATGACAGAAGGGGTCCTGTAACACCCGCTTGCTCCAAACGGGTCAGTAGAAAGCAATGATCCACAGTATTGAATGCTGCAGAGAGGTCAAAGAGAATTACCACTAGATCATCCAACAATGATATCATAACTGATTCCGTACCCAAAGCTGGACGGAATCCCAATTAAAATGGATGTAGGCAATTATTATTTTCCAAAAATAGCAAAAACTGCGGTGTAATCACAGCTTCCATAAGTTTCATAATGGCCAGGAACAAGGAGATGGGCCTGTAGTCGGCCACCGTCCACGGATCAAAATTTGACTTTTTAGGAGAGGAGTGACCACTGCATGTTTCAAAGCGGCTAGGATTTCCCCCACAGTAAAAGAGAGCTGTAGAGCCCCTGTGAACATGCAGATGGCCCTTTGCGGAAGGATTTTTAAAACATGTAATGGAACTGCATCAAAAGGCGAAGCTGATTTCCAACCATTCAGGACCCTCAATATTCTCTGGAACCCCCAGAATAGTGATAATGCTTTGCTTCCAGGTAAAGTATGGACACGCTCAGCTGTTCCGTTGCTGCTTCATGTTATGGATTTCCCTTATGGTAAACCAGAAATGACCTGGAAGAATCGAGTGTGGATGAATGAACCTGAAGATATGGGCATGCAGGGGTTGGTATAATGTACTTTGTAAAGAAGAGAACCTAGAAGGAACACATTCAAATAGATTTTTCAAAATTCACAAGGCATACTAACACGAACCTTGCATAAAAATTGACACTGCCTGGCCACACTGGGGTGTACACCTCGTGCACACTGCAGCTAAACAACATGGACATTAGGTGCAGGAAGTGAATCAACCTTTCCCAATGCCCTACTGATATGGGACTCATGCAGCCCCTTGAATAATGTCACTGCTAGTTTTTGAAAATAGTGGATACAATATTTTAAAAGTCCATCTTGTGAATTTCCCTTTAAACAAGCTTAACATCTTTTATGCCTTAAGGTGTACTGTAAAAAAGAGAATGTATTTTTGATTAGTATCAATATTCAGAAGTAAAGAGGTTTTCAATTGTGCCATAATTCTGAAGCATGGTACATGTGGGGAATATGATTTCCTCATAATATGAGTGATGGATCCATTTGCATGGAATAGGAGCATTCAAATCTTTGTGAATTTCGAAAAATCAATTTGAATGCGCTCCTTCTGTGATCTCTTCTTTATGCAATGTTAGCTCACGGTCCCAGTGGGGAAATGGGGAAGTGTTCCACTGATAATTTATGTTGGGCATAATACAGCCCAGCTGAGCTCCCACAGCACTCTATCTGGCTACTGGCAAAGAGGAGATAGGGCACAGCCTCACTGGCTCCCACGCCGAGATTAAAGCTCTACTCTGCCAGAGACGCTGGGGAATTAATTGAAAGAAACGCAATCGAAAGACATGTGAAGAATAAAAAACAGAAAAGTCCACACCATCCTTTGTATAAAAGTAGGGCAAATGTGATCACTGTCAGCCATGTGAACATGTAATTACATTAGATGCATTATATACTGGGCACCTTTCTAGATTTCTTCTAAATTTCTTGCTAAGCATCGGGGGTGCAATTTAAATTAGGACATCAAAGGGATTTGAGGGGTGATCTTAGCTGGAAAAGGATGCAAGGCTTGTGGTTTACAGTATTGTAGGCATTGATAAATCCACAGGTGCAGAATGTATGAACTGCCAGAGCCAACTTCTACAGCCCCAGGTGGACTATTTGGGACCCACAAAGAACAAGGCGGGTGCAGGTGCCAATACCCAAAGCTGGAATTGCAGCCACTATGAAAATATAAACTGTCTCCCTGTGGTTATATGAGCACAGGTTCTTGGAGAGCTCAAGGCCTTCAGAGACACCACCAGAAATGGCTTCTAGTATTAAGCCCATTCAAGAGTGTTACCGGGTGGAATTCAAATTCTGAAATAGCGGTCCATAGAGAAGGCTGACAGGGAAGTTCTCCTTTGACCCAGTTATAGCTTCTTCCCGTCAGTAGCCGTGTCATGGTCCCCTGGTAGGCTGAAAGCAGACAGGGCATCCCACAGTCATCATAGTTTTGCACTGAAGCGGACCTCCTCAACTCTACTTAAATATGGGCACCTCTGTTTAGTTGGGGGTATTCCCTGCAATCTCACAAGCAACAGGGGCTGGGGATAATTTCTTCTGACCACTCTAGACAGGCATACATCTCTAACAAGCCCCTAGTAAAGCTGGAGACTGATGATCGGTAAGGCAGTCCAGGTCCAATTGCATAAACTATTGGAGGGGTCTGGTTCCTTATAGTAAGATGGAGTACTGGCGGTCCAGAGTCTACGAATCTGACCTCAGGGGCATGATGCAATGGGGTCAGTGGGAGATTGAGAGGGAGAGAGGGAAAGAGTGTGTGGAAGAGAGGGTGAGGAACAGTTGGCGAGGGAGAGGGGGAGGAATGGACAGGGGAGAGAGGGGCAGAGGGTGACAGGGACATAGAAAGAGGGAGAGAGGAAGAGAGGGAGTGGGAAAGAGAGAGGGATAGAGGGAGTAGGAGAGAGATTAACAGAAAGTGACAGAGAGATCAAACCTCATAAATGTTTTGGTGGGTTTAAAAATGCCTGATAATCCTCTGCTACATATCTGAGCGCACAGCAGCAGACATGCAACTAGAACACATGGCTACTGCAGCCCTCTCTGTGCTTGATGTACATTATTGTAGCAAGCTAGGACTATTGAGCCTGCCTCCATTAACATTACTCAGCCACTTCACAGATGACGTGCTGCTGTTGTGCACCGATAATCCTAGCCAGGACAGTAAGCTTTCTATGCATGTTCAGCATGTGCATAGCACATAAGGATTTGGCCAAGGGACAGGGGCCCAAGTAATCAGCCACAGTTAAAAAGGATTAAATCTAATTAAAATTCTGGAAAGGCATGTGGTCCAGGTAGGCCTCCAACAGTGACAAACCTAGACGGTGGAAGAAGTGGAGTATATGTGTGCTTAATAAAGAACGGCTGACAGAATTATAAATATTTACAATTGTTCTTTTATAACGCGCTTAACACCAGAGATTGGTTCCTAAGCACAGGATCGGGATAAGAACCTGTGTTGCACACGGGATCAGGATGCAAACCTGTGTTGCTCTGCATTGTTTTGCTTCCAAGACAAACGCGTTGCCCCTGAGCTAATCCCCTCAGATATTCAAAAGGCGCAAGAGCCACAGATTTTGCAGAATTCTAGGTCTTGTGCCAATTTCCAAATGAGTCACACACAAAAAAACGGGACAGGAATTGGCGAGCTTCCTAGTCATGGCTTGGGACAACTTGACACCTCCTGAGCCGCAAAGGCATTGTCGGGTTATCTAATGCCACAGAGTCGGAGGTGCACCCAGCTCGCAGGTGATCACTATTACTAAGAGTGACAGCTGCTTTGTAGGAGCTGTAAGAGAAATCAATTCGTCAGCCTGAGCGATGTGTCTTTCGGGTGCCGCCGGTGCGGTATCCCCAGGGCTCGCTGCAAGCATTCCACACGCTCTGTTCAGAGAACCGCATATTAATAATGCTGCGTAGGATGGGCAACGTGACAGCGCCGCAAAGTAATGCCCCCTCTCCATTGCACTACCTGGAACGTAACATGGGTGAGTAAGGTTCTCACAAACAAAGAATAGGTACAGCACAGACAGCAGAAATGAAAGCTCCCCTCGCTAGGGTGGCCAACTCTTTGATAGTCTGTCACAGGACACTTGCCCACAAGGCAGTGATGATGTCACGTCATTCACGTTTGGCTTTTTTTTTAATGGCTCTTAATTCCTGGCTTAATTGAAATGGAAATGGTTTGTCCTTGACTGCAAACATGACCATCACGGCCCCAGGAACAAAGCATTAGCATTTGAATGAAGCCAGGTGTCCGAGCGTTACAGCTCGACCTGCAGGCTCAAAAGGAGCCAGGGCTGCAGAGCCGCCCAGAGAAAGAAAGCAGCAGGCGGCAGCGCCATGCTGTGTAAATGGCCACTTCAGTTTGCAGAGTGGCTGTGCTGGAGGCAGGTTGTCCCGAGGCAAGTCGGGACAACCTGCGTCCCGCATAGCCACTCTGCAAACTGCGGGACAGAGTCCCTAATTGCGGGACAATCCCGCGAAATCAGGGACAGTTGGCCACCATACCCCTTGCACACAAAAGCAGTAGTCAGGAAAGCAGCATCACTAGCTTCCCTCTCACAAGCAAGGGCAAACCATGGGCTGCTGCAGTGTCAGCTTCCATCCCACAGAGAATAGGCCTACCACATATGGGGGACAGTTACATCCAGACAGGCATAAATGGACCGCAGCAGAGCAAGCTTAACTCACACAAGTAACAAGCATCACTCAGAATAAGCTTAACCTATGTTAGTGGCAAGGCAACCTTCATCAATTGATGTGATATGATAAGTAATTTGTGACGCGCCTGTACCCAAGTGTTTTTAGGTGTGACAAGACAAGGGAGGGAAGACAGAGGGAGGACAAAACAATGATCTTACTAGACCTTGTGTCATTCAGATCGTGCAAGTGCGACAACGCAAAAGTGCAGGTGGGAGGGAGAAGGGGAAGGTGTCAGGGAGAGGGAAGGGGGAAGTGCAATCAAGGCAGCATTGCACTAAGTGCACACAGGGCAGTGCGGCTCTGGGAAAGTGCAAGCAGGCAGGGGACTGCAGGGTTACAGTTACAGCCCCTAAGGGCGCAGTAGGCCTGGAGGCAGTGCAGGGGTGACTGGTCATGGAGGAGCCTGGTACCCAGTGAGACTCTGAGGGTACCAAGCAACCAGTCAGGGCAGCAGACAGGTAGATGAGCAGGAGAGAGAGAAATCAGAGGCAAAAAGGACAGTTGAGCTGCTTCCGGAACTTCAGGTGGTTCGGCTCAAGTTTAAGAGGGGCAGGGAGGCCATTCCAAAGGCAGGCTCCTGCAGAGGAGAGAGATCTACCCACCACTCTCTGCCTGGAGAAGCATCTGACCCTCAGAGGGTTAGAGGTGGCTGAGCGAAGGAAAAGGAAGGTGCTTTGGAAGAGAGAGTTGGAAGTAGTGCAGACCCCAGCCCCAGAAAGCCTTGTGGACGATGCAGAGGGTATTGAACTTGATCCTTGCAGCCATCGGGTGCCAGTGGAGAGATTTCAGTCTCTGGGTTTGAGGCCAAGGACAAGTCTTGCAGTCCTGTTCTGGGTTAGTTGCAGAGGTCGGAGAGTAGACGAAGACAGATTGAGTAAGAGGCTGTTGCAGTAGTCCCGCCTAGAGAGAACTAGGGCTCTGGTGACAGTGAGCTTCTGGGGGAAAGTGAGAAAAGGATGAATACCTCTGAGGAGGTGCAGTTGGTAGTGGGCCTTCTAGGCAGGGTCTGTGATGTGAGGAGAGGAGAGAAGGAGAGCGTGGACTCTCAGAAGGCAAAGTAAGCGGGCCCAAGGAGGGCAGCCAGAGTGAGAGAGGGAAAGCGGGAGGAGGGGTCCCAATGAGAAGGATCTCAGACTTACTGGCATTAAGGCAAAGATTGCTGCAGGTGCACCAATCCTGAATCGCGGATAGACAGGATAGAGCAAGAGAGGAGAGGAGGCTCAGGGAAGCATGAAAGAGAGTCATCCGCATTAACACAAAGTTAGAGGAGAAGGTAGAGATAAGGTGGGCCAAAGGGGCCCAGTAGACATTAAAGAGCCAGGGTGAGAGATTAGAGCCCTGGGTAAAACCACATGAGGAGTGAGAGAGGTGGTGGAGAGAAAGGACCCAAGTTGGTCCTGGGAGGGTCGGTCCAGGAGGAAGTAGGTCAACCACTCCAGGGCCTGATCCGTGATGCCCAGGTTCTCACGGCATCGATTGATCAGGATGGGGTGATTGACCAAAGCAGAGAAAAGGTCAAGGAGGATGCAGACTAGAAGGAAGGTTTGAGTTGAGATTAGTGAGCAGATGTGCACGTGTGTTCAGGAGAGCAGTTTCTTGCCTCTGGCTGCTCTGAAGCCAGACTAATGGTCATGGAGACAACCAACAGTTTCAGTGTGGAGAGTAAGCTGGAATATGGCCAGCTTTTCCAGGAGTTTGCTCAGGAAAGGGGTGCTAGGCGAACGTTTGCGGGAGAGGTAGGATCGGCAGAAGGCTTTGTAAAGAGGCTTTTTAAGGAGTGCTTGAGGAGAGAGGGGAATGTTTCAGCAGTAAAAGTGTGATTGCAGAAATCGGCCAGGGCTGGAGCGGGCTGGAGCGAGGGTGTCAATGTGGTCCGTGATGGTTCTGGAGGAAAAGGGGAGAACCTGTTTGGATGACAGTTTCATATGTCGGACTTGGCTGGAAACATCACCAGTCAGGTGTAGTCGGAGAGAAAGAGGAGAAAGGAGAAGGAGAGGGAGGGGCAGCCAGAGGGGAGCCGAGATAGGTAGAGAGAGAGGAAGAGGAGAGAGAGGACAGGATGTCCTGGTTTTAGTGGTGAAGTGAGAAGATAAAGCCGTACAGAGGGCCTGGGAGGGAACAGAAGAGGCAGAGACTGCAGAAGGATTGGCCAGTTCCTTGCTGATTTTAAAGAGTTTGGCCATGTTGTTAGAGGCCGCAGAGACGCTGGTTTGGATGTGGGCTCTCTTCTTGGACAGGGCAGAGAGTCTGTATTGCCTTTGGAGCAGGCGGCAAGCCAGTTTGTCAGAGGATGTGCCCGATGCCCTCTACTTCCTCTCAGCCACCCTACACTTGCGTTTCAGGGTGGTGAGGTCGGAGTCATACCAAGAGTTGCACTTGGAGGTAGGCTTTAGACAGATTCTCATGACAGAGTCTAGGATGTCCAGAGTATTGGAGATAGAAAGATGCAGGTTAGAGAGGGCTGTGTCCGAGTGTGAGTCAGCCGCAAGCATAGGAAGTGTAGAGAAAGTAGCAGCAAAGGCATCCACTGACACACGCTTCATGGGTCGATTGACCGAGAAGGTAGGTGGCAGTGCTGGGGAGGGTTTAGCCTGGGGGACAGAGAGCTTCAGGTGAGAGGAGAGCAGAAAGTGGTCAGTCCAAGAAGTGGTGAGAGGGTTTGAGAGGGGGATGTCTGAGGAGATGAGTGCATCCAATGTATGCCCGGCAGAGTGTGTCGGACCAGAGGGTAGAATGGACACAGAGAGAGTGTAGCAGAGGTTGCGGAAGAGCCCCGAGGAGGGATTTGAAGCATACAGGTGGATGTTGAGATCTCTGAAGAGGAGAAGTTGAGAGGTAGAGGCAAGGAGAGAAGAGGGGAGGTCAGCCCACTCTGAGATGAAGTATACAGAGGTGGTACAGTACATTACAGGCAACAGCACTGCCAGCTTCCCTCACAGGCAATGAACAAGTGCTACACATGTGGCAGCAGAGAAAGCCTCCCTCTCACCACAAGAAACACTGCACACTTCTCTCTGGTACACGAAGGAGAGCAGCAGGCAAACTAAATTAGATTTGATGTTTAATTCATTAAACACATGCTACATATTTATTTATTGGATATTTATAAGGCACATATACAACAAGACAGTGTTTCAAAGTACCACAAGGCAAAAGGGAAGGGAACAAGGGAGTAAATAAACAATGGAAATACCAATGAATAAATAATAAAACGAACAGAGGTCCTATTAGGCCTTGTGACATTTGGAACGTGCAAGTGCAGTGAAAGAGAAAAAGGAAGGGTGGGAGGGTTAAGTGCTTTTAGGGTCCCCCCGGGGGGAAGTGCAAGAGGTACCGGTTGGGGGGGGGGAGCAACAGGTAAACGCATGGGCAGAGATGTCCCAAGTGAAGAGGGAAGTCAACTGCCTAACAGGTAAGTGCAGGGCGGGGACAGTACACCCGAAGGCGGGTGTGGGCCCAGTGGGCAGTGCAGGAGGGGGGGGTGATGGCGGTGACTGGGCAGATGACCAGGACCGAATTGGACTCTTGAGGGGCTGGGCCGCCAACCTCAGCAACAGTGGGGATGGTTAGCACAGGAGGGAGAGAGGGAAGGAGGAGGAGAAAAGAAGAGTCTTGAGTTGTTTGCAGAACTTGAGGTGGTCAAGACGGAGAGAGAGAGGGGGACTGTTCCAGAGGAGGGAGCCAGCTGAGGAGAGAGATCTGCCCCCAGCTCTCTGCTTGGAGAAACATTTGATCAAGAGCAAGAAGATCTAACAGATCTGGTAGGAGAGTATTTAGTAAGAGAGAGCTACAGAAAGCGTGGCCCCAGGCACTAGATAGACCCGTGGATGATGCAAAGGGTCTGAATTTGATCCTTGCAGCAACCAGGAGCCAGTGAAGAGATTTTAGAGCTGAAGCGATACAGTCCTTGGGCTTGAGGCCAAGGATAAGTCTTGCAGCCCTATTCTGGATAAGTTAAAGAGGGCGGAGGGAGGAAAGAGACAGGTTGTGGAAGAGGCTTTTGCAGCACTCCAGCCTGGAGTGGACCAGAGCTCTAGAGATATTGAGCTTCTGGGGGAAGGTGAGAAAAGGGAGTTTGCCTCTGAGAAGATGAAGTTGAAAGTGGGCCTTCTTGGCAAGGTTCAAGATGTGAGGAATAAAGGAGAGAGAGGAGTCGAAGCTGACCCCAAGGTTTCTGGCTACAGTTAAAGGAGAGGGAGGAGAGCCCCTAGAGGGCGGCCGGAGTGCAGCAGGGAAATGGGGAACAGGAGTCCCGATAGGAAGAATCTCTGTCTTACTGGCATTAAGACAGAGATCGTTGGAGGTGCACCAAGACTGAATAGCAGACAGACATTAAGGGATGATAGAACAGGAAGAAGAGGATGAAGAGGGGAGCTTGAAGAAAAGTTGTGTGTCATCTGCGTAACACTGAAAATGAGGAGAGAAGGCAGAGATCAGGTAAGCAAGAGGTGCAAGGTAGATATTGAAAAGCCAAGGCGAGAGGATAGAATCCTGGGGGACACCACATGCAGAGAGAGTGGTGGTGGAGGAGAAGGAACCAAGGAGCAACTGGGAAGGGCTTTCAGTGAGGAAGGAGGTCAACCAATCCAGTGCCCGGTCTGAGACCAAGGGTATCTTGGAGCAGCTTTTTGAGGAAAGAATGGTTGACAGTGTCAAAGGCAGAAGGGAGGTGAAGGAGAATGAGAACAGCAGGAGGGTTAGATTCAAGATTTGAAAGCAGTTCTTCAGGGGTGTTTAGGAGAGCAGTTCTGTGCCTCTGGATGCTCAGAATCCAGATTGATGGTCATGTAAACAACCAATGAGCTCAGTGTGTTGGGTCTGTTGGGAGAAGACCAAATTCTCCAGGAGTTTCCCAAGGAAGGGTTAGTAGAGATAGGGCAGTAGTTGGCCAGAAACGAGGGGTCAGCTGAAGGATGTTTTAGGATTTTAAGAAAGGGGTGCACAAGGGAGTGCTTGAGAGAAGAAGGGAAAGAGCCAGAGGCTAAAGAACAGTTGCAGAAGTCAGCAAGAGCCGGAGTGAGGGAGGAGATGATGTCCTTAATGGTTCTGGAAGAGCAGTGAGACACCTGTTTGGATGAGACTTCATAGAGTGGACTACTCTAGAGACCTCATCCGTTGTGATAGGTGAGAAGAATGAGAGAGTCGGTGGGGGCTGGAAGAGGAGCCAAGGGAGACAGGGGGGCAGTGAGAGGAGTGCAGGAGGAAGAAGATGAGAGAGGGGTCAGAATGGCCTGAGATTTAGCGGTGAAATGGGTGGCCAGTGCAGTACAGAGGGGCTGAGAAGGAAGAGGTGAGGTAGAGACTGCAGATGGATTGGCTAGTTCCTTGCAGATTTTGAAGAGTTCAGCCATGTTGTTAGTGTTCTTAGTGGCTCTAGAGATGCAGGCCTGAATGTGGGCCCTCTTCTTGGAGCGGACACTTGCTTCTCGGTTTTTCTGCAAATGTGAGAGTTGGCTTCCAAGCAATAGGGAGATTTAGGGAAGCTCAAACCTGGTCCCCATTATCTTCCTGATGCCCCAGCATATGCAACACTTCATTCAATGCTAAACAATGACTGGATTTATAAGAAGACATGGTTCAACACTTGGTTGGAAGACTGAACGCTTAGGCCACCCTATGTAGATGGGTCAGTGAGAGTGAACAGATTACAGCAAAGCCCACTCTTGGAATCTGAATAAATAGAGTGTTAGCAAGTTAATATAAGAATACACACACGTGACCATTTATTAACAGAAACATATCACACAATATAGTTTAGCAAATAAATGAATAATCAAAAGCCATAAAAAGTAGGAGAAATGTAACAGGTCTTAAAAATATCTATAACCAATGGAAAATACTAAAACAAATGAGTATTTCACTTCTGCAATCTGCTATCCAACATCTGCAATCTGCTCTGAAGCAATAGGAGCTGTGAATATTGTTTCTGAACACTCTAGCTAGGTGTGCGTCTCTAACAAGTCTCTAGTAAAGCTGGATACTGAGGATCTTTATCGCAGTTCAGTTTAGTTTACAGAAATGACCACCGGGATCTGGCTTGCTCTTATACAATGATGTAGTACTCACAGTCCCCAGTCTAAGAATTTCACTGCAACAGTAAGTGGAAGAGCCAGGCATTGACTACATTATCCGCAGCGTTGCAGGGCTTAGTGATGATTGAGCAACACCTTATTCAATAGTCAATAGCAATGCTCTCAAAGAGAAAGACAGGGCACAGGCCGCCAGCAAATCTGCAAGGGTCACAAACAGTTCACCGTCCAAATGATGTGCATTTGTCACCTGGAGGGCTGTGAGGCACAGGTTTGGAGCTTCTAGATGGAATGCAGCACAAGATAGTCAACTACTGGACAATCCAGACAACATGGTTTTCTTTCCCGCAAGAGCAACATGCAAAGGTAATCTTTCTGTAGGCTACAGCTGGAGTGATAGAAGATCTCTTTAGGCACCATAAAGAGACATTTGAATAAGAAACAATGTGTAAGGGCGTGCTCAGTAGGGCAGGCCTCGGAGAAAGAGATGTTTCTGAAGGCTACCAGTCTTGAAGAGGCTCATAACGAAGTGCTAGGAGACAATACTTACAGTCTAAGACAGCCCGCAGGCAGCTTCAAATTTAATTTTAATTGTGGAAGCCTCTCATAGGCTTGATGGCATTGGTTAGTAAGAGTGACTGGATCTAGAGTCTCAGAAAATATTCAGTTAATGTTGTCTCTTCGAAGCCTTATCCAAAGTGTAAATGAATGTACCTGACTCCACTTGAAATGCTGGCATTCCAGGCCTAGAAGCATGTTTCCACAGCAGATCCTTCCTGTACACATCTGGAAAGTTTGGACCATTTCCACTTCAAGAGTGTGCTCTTTATAGCGAGAAAGTGAGAATCTCTTAAGAAAGCAAGCCAATCACACACTACTCTGAACAGGAAACATTACATAAGCCATTTTCCACCTAGGAAAATCATCTACATTGATTATGCATCCTTCCTACATACAGTTCAGAAATTTCCCAAATGACAGGTGCATTCTGGTGTCTTCTGCAAAGTGTAGGTGTTACGTCTCAGCATCATTTGTCTTATTTAACCCTTCAGTTTGTTCCCTTCTGATAAATCCAGACGCCTGAGAGGGCAGGAGCCCCTCACTGTGCACCCGATGCACCTCTGCAATCCTGCCGACCCACATCAACAGGGTCTGCTGGAGCAGCCGTGCATCATCTGTAGCCCGACCTACATCAACACGGTCTGCTGGAGCAGCCGTGCATCATCTGTAGCCCTCCTTCTGCCCACTGCAGGTGAGCCTGAAGCCCATCGGCGGTGCGCTCCACCCCGCGCATCCGCCTAGCAGGCACCCGATCCTAAGATGGCCGCCGCCATCATTGTTTATCACCGTTGCCTAGCAACACGTTCATTTGACCCAGAAGGCCACCGGCAGGCGGAAGCCGGCCCACTCGAAGAAGGCCCTCGAGAGTAAGGCCCCTTCCTGTTTGCCCCTGTCTCCCACTCCATCCAAACGCCTGAGAGGGCAGGAGCCCCTCACTGTGCACCCGATGCACCTCTGCAATCCTGCCGACCTACATCAACACGGTCTGCTGGAGCAGCCGTGCATCATCTGTAGCCCTCCTTCTGCCCACTGCAGGTGAGCCTGAAGCCCATCGGCGGTGCGCTCCACCCCGCGCATCCGCCTAGCAGGCACCCGATCCTAAGATGGCCGCCGCCATCATTGTTTATCGCGTTGCCTAGCAACACGTTCATTTGACCCAGAAGGCCACCGGCAGGCGGAAGCCGGCCCACTCGAGGAAGGCCCTCGAGAGTAAGGCCCCTTCCTGTTTGCCCCTGTTCGCCTCTGGAGCCGTGGAACCTGTACTCTTCACCTGCATTGTCTGGACTCAACCCGCTGTGAGTAAAGCATAATACCCTTAGTCGCTTAGTCTACCCTACGGTCCTCATGGGAATGTCAACTGCTTATTGCTAGCATATACATACAAACTTGGCGAATTCACTCTTGCTAACTTTTGTTGCTCATGTGTATGGTGCGATTGCTACTACTCTTATGCGCCATATCGCGCTGCACCCCATTAATGCCGTTGCAACCGTGTCGTGCCCTTTGGTTGCTCATAGACCACAGTAATTGTGTTGTGCCCTTTGGTCGCTCATAGACCACAGTAATTGTGTTGTGCCCTTTGGTCGCTCACAGACCACAGTAATGATGTTGTGCCCTTTGGTCGCTCATAGACCACAGTAATTGTGTTGTGCCCTTTGGTCGCTCATAGACCACAGTAATTATGTTGTGCCCTTTGGTCGCTCATAGACCACAGTAATTGTGTTGTGCCCTTTGGTCGCTCACAGACCACAGTAATTGTGTTGTGCCCTCTGGTCGCTCACAGACCACAGTAATTGTGTTGTGCCCTTTGGTCGCTCATAGACCACAGTAATTGTGTTGTACCCTTTGGTCGCTCATAGACCACAGTAATTGTGTTGTGCCCTTTGGTCGCTCATAGACCACAGTAATTGTGTTGTGCCCTTTGGTCGCTCATAGACCACAGTAATTGTGTTGTGCCCTTTGGTCGCTTAACACAGCAGACGTAGCAGCTACTCTGCCTGCACTCTACCCAAAACTAGAACTCTAGCCATCCATCTAGATACAGGACTCTCACATATTATACAATGCTCCTTATACTATCCTATCTAGTATACCTGGCCTCTTCACTCGCCCTATTGGAACGACTCACCATGTCGCCTCTTATAGCAACCACAATACAACAATCCACCATACAATGTAACATAGCCGACAGAAACCTAAGACTACGAGCAAGACTACCCAGAATCTTTGATCCGCTCATCAAATACGAAACTAACACCATTCGAGCCAAAAAGGAACCCACTCGCAAACCTTTCACCCATAACTACATTAAACACAACAATTACCAAACAATCAAAGAAACAAATGCCACTCCTAATGCAGCAATAAATACTGTTACACACCCTAACCGCACACCTAAACTTAAAGGAGCCTTAATAAACGCTAGATCCTTAGTCGCCCATGCCATAGAAATATCTGAAGTCATCTCGACAGAAGACTACGACTTCCTAGCCATTACAGAAACTTGGCTGCATGAGGCATCAGGCCCAGCACTATCCCTAGCTGTGCCCAACAATTATACTATCCTCAGAACGGATAGGTGCGGAGCTCGAGGTGGCGGACTAGCCATCATCGTCAAAACTGAACTTGGGATGAGACTCACCCCCTCACCAACCATTGAATCTTGTGAGATAATGACTACCAAGACATCAACAGCTAACTCTCAAACTCTTAACCTTCACTTGATATACCGACCTCCAGGTCCTATCAAGGATTTCATAGAAGACTTAACTACCATCCTATCAGAAAACCTCAAAGATACTACTCAATCAATACTACTAGGTGACCTCAATATTGGCTTCAATAATATCAACGACTCACACGCCACAGCAGCATCCAACACCCTAACAGAACTGGGATACACGCAAAGAGTGTTTGAGCCCACCCATATCAAAGGGAGAACCCTCGATTGGATTGCTGACCACAACTGCAATATATCTACTCTCACCATCTCACCCCAAATCTGGTCAGATCACCATCTTATCTCATTCTCCTTGGACACCGTCACCCCCAAACTGAAACAACCGTGTGCACCACCCGCACTTACCAGAAACACAAAAAACATGACACTAGACAAACTACTCCCTGGCATCATGCCCACCTTGGACGCTTTACCTGAGAACCTTAACCCTAACAGCCTAGTGGAAGAATTTAACAACATCATGAACAAAACCCTTGACGACATCGTACCACTCAAGCTCAGAAACAGCAAACCACAGAGCCACCTGAACAACTGGTTCACCCCTCTCCTAAAAAATCTGAGATTAGAAAAAAGGAAATGGGAAAATACGTGGAAAATTAGCCCCACTCCAGAAAATAAACTAAAACTAGTTAATATCTCCTCTCATTATAAAAAAGAAATCATCTTAGCTAAACAAGAGACTTACAATAACAGAATTACACAAGCTAGTTCAAGCACAAAAGAACTGTTCGCCATACTCAGAGAACTGGAAAACCCAATAACACCTCAAGATAACTGTCTTAAAGATAAAAAGTGGTGCTCTGAAATCCAGCAAGCTCTCTCTAACAAAGTCCGAAACCTCCAAAAGAAAATAGAACTAAAACACGAGACCTTAGCATCCAATACATTACCGCCTACTAAGACACTTTCTAACTTCAAACCTACTACGCAATTCCACTTCTCCAAAGTCTCCATACTAGAAGTAGAAAAAGTATTACTTGGCCTGAAACCGTCCAACTGCAAAGGAGAACTATGTCCAGCACAACTCATCAAAGATGCCGCACGAGATCTAGCACCATTTATCACTAAGTTAATTAATGCCTCCTTTACCACAGGCATTATCCCCAGTAACTTAAAAGAGTCTTGGGTGCTCCCACTCTTAAAAAAGGCTACTTTAGACCCCACTATACCTACCAATTATAGACCTATTACTACGGTACCGTTCCTTTTGAAGATACTGGACAAGGTGGCATATATCCAAATCCAGAATTTCCTGGAACAAAACCAACTATTAGGCTCCCGACAATCTGGCTTCCGCCCTCTTCACGGCACAGAAACTGCACTGATTGACCTTAAAGCCCAAATAGACAAAGTACGAGATTCTGGAAAACCAGCACTCCTCCTGCTACTAGACCTATCGGCCGCTTTTGATTTAGTGGACCATAAAGTCCTATGCAACCACCTAGATTCAGCAGCACACTTCTCCACTGAGGCCATAGCATGGATACAATCCTTCCTTAGTGACCGCACCATGAGGGTTTTCTCACCTACAGCAGCTGCAGACCCCATCCCTATTACCTGCGGTGTGCCACAGGGATCGTGCGTTTCACCAACGCTATATAACATATTCACTAAGCCCCTGTTTGATTATTTGGACCATCTGGGTATCACGTATACTAACTACGCCGACGATACCCAGATCCTCCTCCCACTCACGGGGGTTTACGAAGAAGATCTAGCACTGGTGAACAAAATATACAGCATCGTTCAGGCATGGATGGCAACCCACAGCCTATGCCTGAACGATGATAAAACTGAGCTTCTTATCCTAGGCACCGCACCCCTCATCAATAAACTAAGCACAAATTACTCTTCCTTCATCATAGATGGGAACTGCATACAAGTTGCTAAAGAAGTTAAAACATTAGGGATCTACCTTGATTCTACCTTATCATTTTCCAAACAGGTAAATTCCCTAGCTTCCTCTACAGCCTACACATGTAAGCTCATTAGAGCAGGAAAACAATTCCTATCCCAGCACAGTTGTCTAACACTAGCCAGAGCCCTTATCATCTCAAAACTAGATTATTGTAACGCACTGTACATAGGAGCCTCTAAATCCATCATCAACAAAATCCAGATACAGCAAAACAAGGCCCTCCGAGCGGCACTGGATATCCCCAGGAGAGAACACATTACAGAAACAAGAAGGAAACACAAATGGCTCTCCACCCATGAGAAAATCAGACTTAAAACTGCATCTCTCACATACAAATCTCTACACAACAAAGCCCCTCAATACCTTAAGGACAGATTCACCAGATCACACCCCACAAGACAAACCAGACTTGCTTACACCAATCGCCTCCAAGTACCTCGCTTTAAACTGACCACCATAGGCGGAGCTAGCTTCCCAGTCAAAGCTGCTCAATTGTGGAACGAATTACCCACTACCGCGAGGCTAGAACATTCTCTTTCCAAATTCAGGCAAATTGTAATTAACTGGCTGACGACAGCTATTGCTAATTGAAATTATGATAATGCTCACGCCTGTTTGCTACACAGCATCTGTACCATATGATTGTAAACTTACATTGTAAACTTGCATCTGTAACTGGTAATTATCTGTAACATGTAACTGTAACCTGTAATTTATGCTCTAGGCTGTACATCTTCTTACTTCCTGCGCCCTTATACCCCAGGGTCCGGTGCGCATAATAAATACTAAACAAACAAACAAACAAACAAACAAACAAACAAACAAATGTGTTATTGTGTCAACCTTATTTAGTCAAACTTACAACCTTATTCACGAGTATCTTTACAAACGCTGATTACACATGTTATTCTGCAGCTTCCTTTAATAAAGCAGGTAATTTATATTCAATTAATAAACAAAAAAATACAAGTATGGCGCCTTGTGTTTAGCATTTTGTCCAGACTTTCAGGGCAAGAATGTTAAAAAAAGAGAAGAGAAACAAAGCCTGAGTATTATTTTGGCCTCACAGTTACTACCAAGAGCAACAATAGTCAACTCTTTCTCATAAGAAACCCAAAATCAGCAAAGCTAATGATCAAACAAAAGAGATTGTTTTTCTAAAGTCTAAAACCCATTATTGAGGCAAATAGCAAGAAAGAAAGGAGAAAGCTCCATAGCCTGTAGACCTGGATAAAAGACCTCCATGGGTCTTTCCTAGAAAATTGTATCTCTGTACTTTTAGAAGGTACTGATCAATCACAGTCCAAACAGAAAGCCAGTGAACAGAGACAACATAATCAACAACATACGCCGGGATTGTGCCGAGCACGCATTTGAATCAAGGCACTGCATTTTAAAACTGTTTTGGGCCCAGATAGCCGGTGCAACGGCCAGAATAGTGTGACATTTGGAGTTGATTTCTTTATACCAAACACTATACGTGCAACCGCATTAATAACATGGAAGCCCACTGAAAAGGGTGCTGCTGTAAAGTAATTTTTAAGTAATACGTGAATTGACCAATGTTGCCTGGCTGTCTTGAGAAATTGCGAGTTTGTTTGGGTGTTTTATGTAAAATCCACGTGTTACCTTGTGGCTGTTTTTGGGAGCCGTGACACATAAGCAGGATGAACTGCCACAACAGGCAGCTGCAATGAAGAAATGAAATGAAATTAATTGAAATTAAATGATATTTTAATATCGCGCTCGTACACAAGTGTTTCAGAGCGCGACCAGGCAAAGGGAGGGGAACAGGGGAGAACATAAACAACGATTTTGCTAGGCCCAGTCAAATTGAGAACACACAAGTGCATGGAAGGGGAAAAGGGGTAAAGTGCATGGAAGGAAAGTGGAAAGTGCGGAACAGAGGAGAGAATAGAGTAAATAAATAAAAATAAATAATTAAAGGTGGTAGTGCAGCCAGCAAGTGGCAAGTGCTAGGTTAAGCAGATAGGGTATATCTGATAAGTGCAGAAGAGAAGTGGGTGGGGGCCTGTATGGGTACAGATACAGACCCCTGTGCAGGGGGTGGCCAGGAGGACAGAGGGTGGCCAGGTGAACGGTGCATGAGAGAAAACAGAGCAGCAGGGGAGAAGAGTGGAAAAGGCAGAAGTGAAGAGGAAGGTCTTGAGGTGCTTCCGGAACCGGAGGTGGTTCTGCTCAAGTTTGAATGTGGCAGGGAGGCTGTTCCAAATGGAGGCCCCAGCTGAAGACAGAGATCTACCCCCAGCACGTTTCTTTGAAAAACGACTGACCCTGAGGGAGTTAGAGGTAGAGGAGCGAAGGGCTCGAGAGGGGAGGTATTTACAGAGGGATAGTTGAACGTATTTTGGACCCAGGCCCCAGAAAGTCTTGTGGACAATGCAGAGGGTTTTAAATGTAATCCTTGCATCAACAGGGAGCCAATGAAGGGAATTCAGTGCTGGAGAGATACGATCCCAGGGTTTGAGGCCAAGGACAAGTATTGCAATCCTATTCTGGATTAGTTGAAGGGGGCAGAGAGTGGAGGCAGGAAGATATAGAAAGAGGCTGTTACAGTAGTCCAACCTAGACAGAATCAGAGCTTGGGAGACAATAAGCTTCTGAGGGAAGGAGAGGTAAGGCAGAGTACCTCTGAGGAGGTGTAGTAAGAAGTTTGATTTTTTAGAGATGTGTGCAGAGAAGGAGAGTGTGGAGTCAAAGATGACACCAAGGTTCTTGGCCTCGCAAGTAGGAGTAGGAGGGGGGCCAAGGGAGGCCGGCCAGAGAGTGAGGGGAAACGATGGTGCAGGTGTACCAATTAGGAGGATCTTGGTCTTGTTGGCATTTAGACAAAGGTCGTTGGTGGCACACCAATTTTGAATGGCGATTAGGCAATCAGAGATTAGGGAAGGAGAGGAAGTGGCTGAAGGAAGCCTGAAAATGAGTTGGGTGTCATCAGCATAGCACTGGAAATTAGAGCAGAACAAGGAAATGCAGTAGGCGAGAGTTGCAGGTATTGGTTGAAAAGCCAGGGCGAGAGCATAGACCCCTGGGGAACACCACAGGTAGAAAGGGAGATAAAAGATAGGAAAGACCCAAGTTGAACCTGGGAGGGTCGATCAGAGGGGAAAGAGGTCAGCCAGGCAAGAGCCTGATCAGTGATGCCCAGGTTATCACGGAGACGGTTGAGCAGGGTGGTATGGTTGACCGTGTCGAAAGCAGAGGAGAGATCAAGTAGGATAAGGACAGAGGGAATGTTAGAGTCAAGGTTGGAGAGCAGATCTTCATGGATGTTAAGGAGAGCAGTTTCTGTGCTTCTGGCCGCTCTGAAGCCAGATTGGTGATTGTGGAGAGAACCAACGGAGTCGGAATGAAGGTTAAGCTGAGAGATGGCTAGCTTTTCCTGGAGTTTACCCAAAAGTGGAGTAATGGAAATTGGGCAATAGCTGGCCGGACAAGAAAGATCAGCTTTAGGTTTCTTAAGGAGAGGATGAACAAGGGAGTGCTTCAGAGGGGAGGGGAAAGATCCAGTGGCAAAGGGGAGGTTGCAGAAATCATCACGGGCCGGAGCAAGGGCATCGATGTGGTCCTTAATGGTTTTAGAGGAACAGAGATGGACCTGTTTTGATGAGGCTTTCATAGAGCGGACTGGTCTAGCAACCTCATCAGGGGAGAAAAGAGGAAAGGAGGAGAAATTGGGTGAGGGGTAGCTGAAGGAGGCTCGGCAGGTAGAGAAGGAGGGGGGAGAGTTGATGGGGTGGATGAGAGGGTGGACAAGATGTCCTGGGTTTTAGAGATAAAGTGCGAGGCAAGAGCATTTCAGAGGGCCTGGGAGGCAAGAGGCGGTGTGGAGACTGCAGCAGGATTGGCCAGCTCCTTACAGATTTTAAAGAGTTCTGCCAAATTGTTAGATGCCGCAGAGACACAAGCTTGAATGTGGACTCTCTTCTTGGTGCGGACAGAGAGTCGGTATTGCCTTTGGAGCAGGCGGCAGGCCAGTTTTTCAGAGGATGAACAAGAAGCCCTCCATTTCCTCTCGCTGCCCTACACTTACTTTTAAGTGTAGCAAGGTCAGAGTCATACTAAGAATTGCACTTGGCTTCGAACTTCAAGCGGATCCTCATAACGGGGGCAAGAGCATCAAGAGTATCAGAAATAGAGGATTAAAGCAGGGGCAGGGCTGTGTCAGGTTGTGAGTCGGCCTGGGGTGGAGGAGGGGGAGAAGGTGGCGGCGAAAGCCTCGACTGACACACGCTTCATGGGCCAGATGTCCGAGAAGGTGGGTGGCAGTCTTGGGGTAGGCTTGGCTTGAGGGGAGGAGATGGAAATATGAGAGGAGAGGAGGCAGTGATCACTCCAGGAGAGAGGAGTGGTGAGGGGAATAGAGAGAGGGAGGCTAGAGGAGATGAAGACATCAAGTGTGTGACCAGCAGAGTGAGTCGGGTCAGAGAGGAGGATAGAGAGGGAGAGTGAATCGCAGAGATCGTGAAAGAGCGCAGATGAGCAACAGGGAGAATCAAGATGGATGTTGAAGTCACCAAGGAGGAGGAGTTGAGTGGTTGAGGCCAGGAGGGAGGAGGAGAGGTCATCCCACTCTGAGAGGAAAGAGGTGATTTGAGCAGGAGGACGGTAAAGAGTAGCCACAGTAAGAGAGTGGCTAGGAGAAAGAGAGAGCCTGCAGACAAGGCATTCGAAAGAGGAGTAAGTCTGAGTAGGGACGATAGAGGCAGGAATCCACTCAGGGAAGATCAGGGCTATACCACCTCCGGTCCGGGCGGATCTGGGGGCGGAGAGGATCTTGTAGCCGTCAGGAAGGAGAGTGTCAAAGCATGTGACAGAGCTGGCCGTGAACCATGTCTCGGTAAGAACGAGGACATCAAGGTCAAGTTCTTCAAGGAGGTGGCAGATGTCAGAGGAGTGTTTGACTGCAGAGCGAGAGTTGAGAGTGGCAAGATGAAGAAGGTTGCCAGACTTAAAGGCCTTCCAGGCAGGGGTACAAATCAGGGGTACACCCTGCAGAGGTGGGGAGGGAACTTGAGGTAGGACAGAGGAAGAAGGAAGAGAGGGCAGGGTAGCCAAAGGAGGAGAGTAGGGGACAGCTGGAGAGAGAAAGTTAATGAGGCGAGGGAAGAGTGCGCATCAGTGCATGAAAGGGTTTGCTTGTTCGGGACAATTCTCAAGAATGTGCTAATTTCCCTTACCTTTTGAGGGCCCCAGCAACTTTGCTGGATTTCTAAGATTTTATTTTTTACCTGGGAAGAGTGTGAGCCTTTTTTCCCACTCTTCCATGTATTTTGATGTGTGATTTACTTGTGTTCTTTGGTTATGGGGTTTTAAAACAACTCCATAGGCATCATCTTTTTCTGTGTGTCACACAGCACCTTCAGTGCAGTGTCAGAGGGATGTCTTTCAGACTTCCCAAAGTTTAAACACCTTCTCTGGGACTGATTACTGTCCCCCACAGAATGTAAAGTTAAATTGACGTTACTAGTCTCTTTAAATGTACAGACCCAGCACACACTATCTTCCTATAGAGTGCTGGAGGGGTTGCCTAGCTTCCCCTGAGTCAAAACACTCATGTAACAGTCAAATGTTGCCTTATTCTACTTTAAATGGCTGGTGGCAGCGGTTAGATCAAACTACCGTGATTGCTCCCGACCGCTAACAATGGTAGCTAAAAATCGGGTCAGCCATGTTTTTCAATTTGGCACCCCAGACCTGTAAAAACAGACTCTGGTCGATTTTTTTCACCATTTATTTTAGGAGAGGTACTTCTTCTGTTTGTCTATGTGCGCCAAACCAGGTTTGGTCCCTTTGTTCGTTGGCCTTTGGTAGGCTTCAGTGCTGAAGCCCTCCTCTGGCGCCTGAGTGTCTGTGATGGACAGGATGTGAGGTAGGTAGCCGGAACTCCCTGTGCTTAGTCTCCCAAGAGACCTGAATGCACTCCGGCGTGATTGGCCAGCTGGCTGTCCGGCAAGGACAGCCACCCTGCTGTGTGAGTGACAGCCAGGCTGGAATGAATGGGGGAAAACTGTTTAAAAGCAGGTCTCTGGGACTTGGAAAGCAGAGTCGACCACTGGAACGAAAGAACCGAAGACAAGCTGAAGGAAGAGGACTGCTGCAACTCCTGGACAACCGGTAAAGCCCTGCTGCAGGTCTGAATTGCCTGAAACTCCATCAACAGAGAAGCCCTTCAAGGTTAACTTCTTCCCTTGAGTTTGGTGGGAACAACCAACTCGCAAGCCACCTGGACACCGTCCCCATCCTGGTCGAATTTTCTTCAGAGTGCTGTTGAAAACCGGATAGCCTGGAGGAAGAAAACCAGCTTGTGGACTTTAAGGCACTCACACCTTAAACCGAAATTTTACTAAGCTTGTGGCCTCATCCCTGGGCAGTGCAGGAACCTCCTGACGTCCTCCTTCTTGTCCCCACGACTGAAGCTCAGGAACAGCGAGATCTGCTTGAACTGCCAGGAACAACTGCCTCAGCTACAGCTCTTCTTCACTTCTAAGGTACTGTGCAAAAGCGGTCAGGAAATCTTTTCGGCCACAGTGAAAGTTTGTGAAACTTTCCCGACTTCGAAGGCTTGTCCTTTCCTAAACATTCATCTAACTTTTCACCTAGCCAAACTCTTCTAAGATCCGTGACAAAGACTTAACCGTTTACTACCAGAACTGTGCTATCCAATACAAAGACTATGAAGCATTGACTTTGGCCCAGGCCTATGAACTGAATTGCTGGTTGTAGTTTACTGAAACCCTTTTCCCTGACTATGCAAGTATTTGTGCTGCTGATTCTTATAACCTTGTGTTTTTACCCCTTTAAAAAGTATCTGAAATGCCATTTTACTTCTACTTCAGGGGAGCGGAACTTGTTCAGTAACTTATTGGTTGTGTATTTGTGGTATATTAGTGTATGATATTGAGCTGCTTTTGCTAGTGTACTGTTTTCAAACTGACTGTTTCACACGTTCCTCTCCTTACATTAGATTGCCCAAGTGGCCTCAAGCCTCTACCGTTCACCCATACACCTTAGTTTATCCAGGGTGATGTTGCAGGACTATCCACTCATTCAGGTAACCTGCTTTGCGTTCTCACTCATCAGTATCGGGTTTCTCCAATGTTCCATTCCTCACGTCTCTGTCGGCTGCTGTGATCGAGGGACACTGGTGGGTGGGCCTACCATGGATGGTTGTGATCACACACCACGTCGGACCAGTTTTCTCTCCCCGTCCTCACAACGGCATCCCTGTTGTCTGTTTCGCTGGGTCTCTGGGGTCTTGAGCTGACGTTCTTCACTTTTTTTAACTGCGCAGGCTCCACGGCTTCCTCCTGGTCCACTTCTCCAAGGCGTGATTACGTCAGGGGACTTCCCTAGCACACTGTACTGTCTGCTGTGATGCACTTGTCGCAGGTATATATAGATCTCTTCTTAAAGAGATATTCTTAATGGAAGGCAGTTCAATATATTCAGATATGATGTGTGATCTAGAGAGTTCCTCAGGGGACTGAGAGTCCTTGTCCCCTAAGGGTGAGTCACTCCCAGAGAGGCTGCACTTGCCCAGACCCTTAGGGAGGGTCATGCGGGGCGGGCTCACCTCCCTAGCGTCAATGGGCGTGGCTCCCTCTGGGGAAAAGGGATGAATACCTATGATTCATCATAGTAGCCATGAAGCCATTCTCATGTGAGAGTGGTCTTCACTTTGTATGTTCCCTGCTGTGCTCAGTGTCCTTACTCGCTCTCTTTCCAGCCCCTGAGTTATAACATCTGCCTTTTGTGGCACTTCCGGAGTTGTGCTAGGCTCTTCTGGGAATAATCTGCATATACTACTCCTTCTCGACCTGTCTGTCTAAGCTGCTGCAATTGTCTTATTATGTTAAAGGGGGTAGCAGGATTAACTCAGAGACCTGCTCATTACCAAAAACCCTGTTGCACTTAATGTGGTATTGTTGCGTTGACATTGCTAGTGTGATGAATCAACTTGCGGGGCACCAGAGGTCCAGGGATGAATATCGGTTTCTAAACCATCAATCAGCCCCATACCTCTAGTACACCAGAAGGGATTCGAACAGATTGGAACACAAGAAAATCATAAACCTCCTTGTCCAATTTTGGTAACGTGGATGGAACAGCAGGCTTATCACTGCATGGTTGTGGATCGTTGATTAGTTGCAACACAGCGAAAATACAATTATTACCCAATGACAAAAGTGACTGTCCAGTGAAGGTTGTATACAATATCTACTTCATATTACAACAGACAGTTCTAGCACACTACAAAATTCAACCTACCCTGTAAAGGAACGCAGAGGACAGACAGTTTCACGCAGGAAAGGGGTGCACTCTGGATACTGACAGGAGGGTAGACGGGAAAGCAATCAGTCTTAACTGTTCAAGGTTATTTGGTTTCAGCACCCAGGGAGCAAGGGGTCGTAAATATCACTAGGGGTCTTTGGAGAAGGACCAGGGGGACAGAACCACAATGTGCCTGGTGCTTGAGATGATCTTGCTCTCGACAGTGTCAAGTCGGTTCCAGTATGCTTTGCAGCTCCTGCGACAGAGTTCAAGATGGGAAACAGCTGCAGCTATCATACGGCAGGCCGTTCGGCAAGCGAGGCTGGATGGACGGCTGCAGACTGCCCTACATGGAGGCTCAGGGTCCACCATCGTTGTCTCTGTGTTGGTTGGTGGATCTGGAACGCTGGTCGAGGGGACAGCTTGAGTGACTGCAGCATGACAAAACTCAGTGGTGCATCCGGTCGCGGCTCGAGGGCTCGACTGCCTCGAAAATGTCCTTAAAAGATGGATGCTGGTTGATGCTTGTGTGGCACTCCTAGCTTCTTGGCAGGGCTTGTGGTGTTGTTTCAAAGCGGACGGCCCAAGGTTGAGGAGAGTGCTTGCAGGCAATGGCTGTGTCCTTTGTTCAGAGACTCTCAGGCACTTCCCACCTAGGAACCTTGCTGTCAGAAGCCAGCAGGGCACGCTGTGTGCTGGCTGTGTACCGGTTCTAGAGCTGCTGGACGGGTCCTCGGAGTCTGCTATCTCCCTCTGTTCCCTGGGAGATGTTTATGGGATGGTTCTTGCTTCCCTCTTGGAAATCCTGGCATTCCTTCACTGGCGGAAGCTGTAAGGCAGACTGTACTTTCAGCCATGGTTCAAATGAGTCCTTTTGTTACTCCTTGCAGAGTCATCAGATGATCTGCTAAATTAGGGGCTCAGCCCTCTTTTAAAGCCACATAGGCCCCACTGATTGGTGCAGGATAAGCCTACCTTAAGGAACCAATCTGGGGTGCCCACCAACAATATTGTGTTTTGCGTGAGGTCAGGCCAGAGTGCTTGCAAAAGGAAAGTTAAGGAGTGACACCATGTCCTACCCATCTTCCTGTCTGTTGTAGATCCAAGTGTCTCTCTGGTTAACTGAGCCCTCTGTAGCTCTTGATCAAAGCGCAGGTCTCCCTTGAATTTTGTAACGAGAGCAGACTTCCTGTTTCCCTTAAATCACATACTTCTCCCTCTGAAAGGGGTTCGTTCTGCAGGGGTTTCCTACGGTAAATAGTGGACCTAGACATGCCGTTCACTGTCCTTCATACAGAGGGGTGGGAACTATCTTCAAGTTGACACATTGCATATGAAAGAGGTGTTAGTTTTCCTGCCCATTGTTAAGTTCTGTGACCAGGCCTATTCGCAGGTGTGATTCAATTTACTCTCATCAGCATACGCCACCACCACACAGAACTTAGACAATAGAATAGGGCAGATCCATGGAGCCTTCGATATTTAATTAGACTGGCCATGGGAGGAGGAAGGTGTTGCCCTTCTCCTCTGGATGTTTTCCTGCACCCCTCGCTGTCATCTGTCAAATAAATGTGACAGGGAGGACGGCGTCTGTAGGCTGTTTCCCACAGAGTACACTGGACTATGTGTTTGTTGTGCGGCGAGCATTAGAAAATGTGTGTGGATTAGCCCTACACATTTTCGGAGGTTGATCTCCCATCATTCCAATTCTAAAAGAATCATCCAAAAAAAGCCCAGGTGATTGCACACTCCCCGTGCGGATGGTCGAATCCCTCATAGTCAGGTGTATTTTTTATATTTTGAGGAAAATGGTGGAGTGAGGCCTATCGAAGTGTGTGGTATGTCATGAGCGTACCTCTTACTTCAGCTGCTGAATCAGTGTGTGTTACATCTCCTCATGCACAGAGCAGATAATGCCTGCGCAGCAGCAGTGTAAGCTTTCAAACACAATTAAAACAGGTTACAGAACAGACAGCACTGCAAGCTTGCTTTACACAGACTCACCGGACAGTTCTAGCTAAAGGTTTTCACTATATTGTACATTTGGTAAAATACTCAGCTAAATCTGTTATGAGATGATGCTCTTTCAGGGACTGGTTTCTTCGGTGCAGCTGAACTGTGTTAGGCTTAGGATGGATTAAGTTAAGTTTTAAGACTACCTTCTCGAGCAGGTTAGCCAACAAGCAAGTAGGCCTGGTGTTAAGTGGTGAAGTTGCGTAAAGGGTACGTGATATGCTTAGTCAATGTTGATATGAAGTTGGACGGAATTTATATGAGATAATCAATTTATGGTGATTGCTGAAAATAATAAAATCGTGCAGAAATGTATTTTTATTTAGTATCTGACTGGCAGTGGTGCTGACAATTCGCTCTGGAGGCATTGACACATTGAAAGATAGGGAGGGCAGAGCACTCTGTGCCCATTCAATCCTTGGTCTCTCTAGCTCTCTGCAGGGTTCAACTTTAGGAATAACGAGGGAGCACCAGTTCAGGACCCTTTAAATCCTTGCCTGACTCTCCATGGACGAGCACATAGCGTCCATGAACAGGAATAACTTGGTACTGCTCAGAGAGTGGCCCTCCACTGCAAGGTGGACTGAGGAGTGTGGAGGTGGTGTAATGGCGCCAAACATTGTCATTGTAAATCTGACGCCACACCAATGTTCTAACTAATGAGGGGGCGACGTTCAAGGCAGAAGAGCAAGGAGGTCCAATTTATGATAAAAACACAAGTCTTTGCGAGCTGAAGAGTTGATGTCCTCTGTGTGTCCGTCATAAAACGGGGCGGTGTGGTGACCGGGCCGAGCTGAAGAACAAACCACACAAATAAAGAGAAGAACAACCTTACCCCCGGCCGTGCTGATGGAGTCCGAAGCAACTTAATTAAAAAGATGCAGTTTGCTTCATAAATAGGCAAAGAACGCTGAGACTAGACAGAAAATCAATGTCCCGGACACGTTGGCCGCGCAGGGAAAGGCGGCGGAGTGAAGAGCACTTAGCAGGCTCTCTGGCGTGGGAGGGAAGACGGGATCTGTGGCCTAAATCAGGACACACACAAGGAACCGAGAGAACCCTCCTGCCTGCACGCCTCTATAGCTGCTGCAAGAGAATGCAAGGCACCCAGGACCCTACATGAAGGGGTCCTTGGGATGCACACAGACATTAAAGATCCAGTGGGGGTAGGATGTCCAGATGTGAATCCCAAGCTCGCTGTGCCTAGCACCTGACTGCTCATGCCTAATAAGGTCATGACATGTTTGAGGTAAACTCTGTCACTTGCTTTCGACTGCAGAAAGTTCCCTGCTTTGCAATTTGAGATGGACTGCCCTATTTTCGAGTGGGTCAAGACCAATTCATATATGGTTGGGGATCTTCTGCCATGGCACAGACAAACTATACAAAGGAAGGAATGGAATTCTACCAAGAGGTAAGAAGAATGTAATCAAACACTGGCATAATTTAGTCCCACACAATAAAGAGTTTACAAAAATGTCTACGTAATTCACATTTTGGTTTAGAAAGGATTTCTCAGCCATAAATGATGCAATCACCAGGTAGAGATATTGGGCAAGATTTGTTTAAGGTTTACCTGTGTGTGGTGTCAGCTTTTCATGTGGTAGCAGCGGCATGCAACCTATTGACACGTTTCATGTTTAAACAAAGAAGGGTGACGTGTGCATGGTGTAACAGGAAAGGGACACAGCGTTTCCCAATGTTACAAATGCAGGTATAATAATGTATTGTGTGCATATAAGGATCTTGGCAACAAGTAGGCATTACGTCCAATCTCCCTGAGAATCAAAAATAGGGTTTGAAGCAGTAGAAAGGTGGGGCTCAGCAAGGTGCAGAAGGTCTCCAAGCGTGGTGTATGAAATGCTGCACATTCATGTTTATTATTGACTATCTATGCATTTAAAAAAAAGTTATCTATTAGGAATCAGATGTCTAATACATTAGTGTACATGTAAATAGACTATAGTGTGCACAAAGATGGGAGCATTCTGAAATGATGTGGTAAACAGGAATACAAGGATTTAGAGATGCATTTGTTTAAAATGTTTCTTACTAAAAAAAGCATTTTATGACAATGAAAATTAAGTTTGGTTATGTTAAGTTTTGGATTTGTAGGTCTTTTTTTCATATTCTGTTTTTCAAATTGCATATTCACTGTGAAGTTACTGCATTTTTTGTTCATGAAAATTGTGAACTGTGGCAGTCCGATGATGTGAGCCTTGAGAGTAAATTCTGTCTGCCATCTTTGGCAGTAGCCATGTCTTCGCCTTTATTTGGGCTTTTCTCCCAGTGGAAGAGCAGAGATTGGAGGGATGGTAATTGGTAATTGGTTATTTATAACACACTTTCTATGCGTGGATCCGTGGATTGGCCCGTGTTGCTCCGCATCATCTTGCTTCCAAAGCTGAGGGTGTTGCCCCTGAGCTATCCTCCCGACCCCACCCCACACTTTGCTGATGGAGCTAGGGAGATGTTGCCACTCTGTAAGGCATGTGGGCCTGGGGGCAAAGTTATGTACATTTCAAGCACACACTTTTCTTTTTGAAAGAATTCCACTTACCAGAAGGAATGGAAGTTGGTTTAACCTGGAGGGAGAGTAAATAGATGTCGTGGTGATCCAGGGTAACAAGAAGCTCTGGATCGTATTCTTCTGCCCGATTCCACAGGTACATCTTGGGCCAAAGGCACTGCACTGAAGGATTTCACCACTGAGCTGGACTGTCGGTTCCCTCCACATTACGCCTGTGAAACGCACCTACTTCTACTAGTTAGCTGTCTTCAAAATACAAATCTACGTTTTCTTGCTCTAGACCTTGGAATTTAAATCATACTAAGCATGTGTGCATGTGTACTGTTCAGATGAGAGTATGTCAATGTCCTGTTTTCTTTCTTCCTCTCTCTCACTCTCCCCCCCCCCCCCCCCCCCCGCCCCCCACATCCCCACCCCTCTCCAGGCTAAGGCCAAGATACTTCCCTACAGCACTCAGGAAATTTCAAGAGGTCACTGCTTTGAAATCGAAAAGGAAGAGAGGACATGAAGCTATTTGGATTTTGCACCACCCATGTGGAATTGCCTCTTGCCTTCTGTGAATTCAACAGCAGGTGGCGTTTCCCTAAACAACGAAGCCCGCCTCTTTTATTGCATCCGGGCTGCCCGGCCTGCAACAAGAAGCATTTTGATTTACATGAGCTCTTTAAATAATAACGCGCCAAATTATGTTGATCTTTTTTTGTACTAATGTACCTTAAAAAAATCGGTCGTTTTAAGAATAAGTTGCCATCACTTTGTGTAAAGCGTTCTGTTCTCAGTTTAAACGAATTCTTCTCAGCAGCTCACAGGGGTGTTGATAGGTCTAGAAAAGATCTGGGGCTACGCTAATGTCAGGACTGGCGGGACTCGGGGCTAGCTATAGCCTTTTGGTTGTAGTCCCTGAGCTTATATCCGGGGCTACAACCAAAAGACCCAGGGCGATAGTCCCCTCCGCCTCACCCCCCGCCCCCAGCAACGCCTCTGGCAGCTCATCATGTGTTAATCAATGTCCCGATCTGCATCTGGCTGCAAACATGGCAACATTTAGGAATACAAAAGGACATTTCCCAGGTCCCGAGAGAGAGAAGGTGTCTGCCTGCGACTTTGCGCTAGTGCCAGGGGTATTTCAGAAGGGAGATAGTTACATAAATGATGAAATATAGCCACATTAAGTAAATTGGCACCCTCGCCCCTAAACAGTTATAATTGGCCCGGCCTGTCATCTTTCGTCTTGTAACCTCATTAAGCATGATGCAGAGAAAATACCGCCAAAGCATGTTTGCACCTGCACATCCAGATGCCCAACAGCATGAGATCCTGCATCCCCACACTGATGCAGGCCATCCTCCTGCAGTGTTTCCCCACACTAACACAGGACATCCTCCTGCAGTGTTTCCCCACACTAACACAGGCCATCCTCCTGCAGTGTTTCCCCACACTAACACAGGCCATCCTCCTGCACTGCTTCCCCACACTGAGCCAACACTTCCTCCTGCACTGCTTCGCCACACTGGCGGAGGACAACCTCTTGCACTGCCTCCACACACTGACGCAGGACATACTCCTGCACTGCTTCCCTACACTGGCGGAGGACATCCTCCTGCAATGCTTCCCCACACTGATGCAGGACATCCTCCTGCACTGCTTCCCCACACTGAGCCAACACTTCCTCCTGCACTGCTTCGCCACACTGGCGGAGGACATCCTCTTGCACTGCCTCCACACTGACAGAGAACATCCTCCTGCACCGCTTCGCCACACTGACGGCAGACATCCTCCTGCAGTGCTTCCCCACAATGACGCAGGACATCCTCCTGCAGCGCTTCCCCACACTGAAGCAGGACAGCCGCCTGCAGCACTCCCCCACGCTGACAAAGGACATACTCCTGCAGCGCTTCCCCACAATGACGCAGGACATCCTCCTGCAGCGCTTCCCACAATGACGCAGGACATCCTCCTGCAGTGCTTCCCCACAATGACGCAGGACATCCTCCTGCAGCGCTTCCCCAAACTGATGCAGGACAACCTCCTGCTCTAAGGCATTGCCATTGTTTTCCAAACGCTGTGCTTGGGTTTCGTACCACTTCAACAAACTGCCGCAATCCATGGAAGTCAATGGTGCAACAAAGGTGGGTTCATTTTTTGCTGCCTTACGCAGTGCTTAGGGAGGGGGGGAATTAGTGGGCGGTGGGGAGAAACGCACGAGATTTTTCTAAACCCCTTCATAAATTAACATTTCCATTTCAGGGGAATAATTAATCATTACCACCTGGAAAATGGGCCAAGACAGGCGAAGTGTTTCCTATAAAGTATGAAAGTAGCACGCCTATTAAAGCTACACAGTTTCCTTACATATTTTCTGCTCAACGAGCATATTCACATGTATCCTGAGCAGAGGTTCAAGTGGTCTGGTGAGTATCTAGGCCTTCGTCTTGACGACGTGTGTGCAAATCTTAGCTTGGGCAACAAAAGCAAATAAAAAAAAGTGAAAGCCTTGAAGGCCAAGTGGATTTCCGAGAACCGGGGAGACATTTTTCCCGGATACAGGATCGGGGAAAGTCTGGTCCAGTGACCAGGGCTGGCCTTTCCCACATGCTTGCCGTGATGATCACCCATGGACAATCGCGTGTATGCAGTAAGGGCCCCGTGCGACTAAGTGGTTTCCAAATATGTTTTCCTCTCACCCTCCCTAGCACACCTCTGCTCAGCCGCAAACAGGTAGAGGGGGAGTGGTTCCAGATGGGTCACCATCCTTACACCGACGCAGCCCAGTGCGTGCCTGCTCATCCACATGCAGGGGCCGGGCAGGACACTCTGGCACGGGCTGTTGCTGCACAGGGGCTGCCAGTCTGGAAGGCTCAGTGCTGGAGCAGCCAGGTTGAGGTTAACGGTCGAAAGTGGTCCCCAATTTTGCGATGGGTGCAAACAGTTGATCGATTAACGGCTTTGCCTCTATCTTTTGGTTCCCATACCAATAAATACGCTTGCAGCCTTATTTATCCCAAGAATATATGTACCATCTTACCTGCCTCAGTCTTTTAAAGCATGTCTCCAGCTGCAGAGTGTGTGTTTGCCACATCTGTATATCAGTAATTTACATGAAAGGGGCGTCACATTTCCTCCCTGCTAGCATACTGCACTAGACTCACAGAACAGCTCAGGTTCTTTCCTGAGGTCCAAGGCAGCAAACAAAATTTTCATAGCATAGGCCAGAAATCTGTGGGTGCCGATAATGAAAGGGGCGATCCTCGTTTGAGAAGCACCACTTTGGTAGAATCTGTGTGGTCCGACTATTGGCACACTGTAAGGGGCTTCTGGGTTGATTTACAGTGTTTGAAAATGTCCAAAAGAAGGCTTTGTGGTGTAGGGGTGTACCGAACTTCGGCTTCGACTAAGTATTCGGCCGAATTCTGGCTGAAAAAAAGCTATTCAGCTCCGGCCAAATAGTTTCTTGCTATTCGACTTTTGCCGAATACTTTGACATTCTCATTTGAATACAATGCAACATGAACTTAGAAAGTCAAATATAGACTTCAGTTTGCAAAACTGCATAGAATTAGACCAGACAAATGGCTCCCACACAGCTGAAAAATATCTTATATTGTAATCTGCTCTTTAGTGCATGTTTTGTTACAGATTTTTAGACAAAAAAGGTGCTCATCTTTTATACTTATCCTGCAACAATACAGGAACATATTTTCATTTTTTCTTTTGGCGAATGTTTATATCTAATGTGCACTTTTTCAGTTGGAAAAAACAAACTGAAAGAAATGTGCATCCATACTTTCAGTTCTTGTCATGTCACTTCCCATTGCGTACGTCATAGTCCCCCCTTTTCTTTTTTTAAGGACTTGAGTCCTGAGTTTAACATTATCTGATATGTTATCAGGAATTATAGGTTGCATATGTTTGTGTATTGGCGAGAAAGAGTGGCTAGGATAAATGAAAAGTGAGAAGCATTTGTTTGGGTGCGGTTAATAGTTGTGAGATGGAGTTCATGCATTTCAGATTTCCTCTTGACTTGTGTCCTGCATGAGCCAACATGAACCATTTTATACATTTCTACGTGAGCTGCAAAGAAGTTTTGAAACTCGACCGCTTAGACTTTGCAACTGGATAGAGAATGCAATGCATCTGATTCACAAAGGCAGTCCTTTTGCATTTGTGAAGCCTCCTACTTTAACTGGCACTGAATATGCAACAAGCTTTTGTACATTTGGTCCCTTCATTTTGGTTAAATCTGCTTTATTTCTGGCTTTTATACTTTAAATAAAGATGCTACATTAATTAGAATGAAGCGAAATAAAAGTATAGAATGCATTTAAAATGGTGCTTTATTTGTTTTTTTAATAAGTGTGTTTTTTGAAGTTTGGAACATGATTTATTAAATAAAGCAACTATTCGGCTTCATATTTGGCTTCGGCTGAATAGTTTACAAACTATTCGGTATTCGGCCGAATACTAAATATGCTATTCGGTATAGCCCTACTTTGTGATGCCTGCATTAACGCTGACTGGGTTGCAGATCGAAGCCTTGAACACGCATGACGCAGTGGTGCCCTTTACAAAGAACCAGACTGGCCGCTACTGTACTATTCTATCTCTTTGAAGGACGGGTTCTCCAGCAATGACACCAGTGTTCATCAGATGACTGAGGGACGAGGGGTAGAGGGGCGATGTCGCGACAGCTATATCTCCTGCTTTCATCAATTGAAGATGTAGAATATCGCAGGCAAGGATGCCGACAGGTAGCTTCCCACTCACCCCAAGCATCCTTTGTGTACCCCCCTTTTTCCGACGGATGCCCATCCCCATTGTTTTGTCCACCACACAGCACATGGCCCAACCTCCTTTTTTTGTAGCACTTCAGAGCAATCCATACCCTGGAGTAACTCTCCTGTGTTCCCACAGACCCTTTCTATTGTGCTCACTTCTATGCATCATGTGGGCATGTGGGGAAAGATGATGGCCCTTCGCACTGGCTATCTGGGGCCAGGAGATGAAGAGGTAGGGTGTGGCAGGTGATGGTTCTGGAAAATACATATTCTTGCCGTTTGGGGCAATAGACGGATTGAGGGAGCAGTGGTTTCTACTGAGGTGGAATCAGAGTACTTTTCTTTTGGCCTGGCCATTACGCCTGGGCAGGCCCTGGAGCCGGCAGGCAGCATGCTTTGTTGGTTCTGCAGAGGAGCCCGAAGTATTTGGTCACTGGCTCCTCCACCTTCCACCATTCACAGTGACAGTGCGTGTGCATAGGTTTTAAAAATTGGTTTGAAAGAGGCAGGGGCGCAGCTCTAATGGGGGAAACACCAAGAGTGTCTAGTGCTGCGTGCAACCCAATCAGTGTCTGGGTAGCAGGGGTGTCAGGCTTATTTTGGGCCATTTTGCATTAGAACTTCGGGCCACTTTGGATTTGGTTTGTGGGTGCGGGTTTTGGGGGTGGAGGGTATGGCTGACGCCAATGTAATGGGGAGGTTCAGGGGGTGCCTGGTACTGTGTGGGACTCAATGAGTGTCTGGGGAGCAGGGGAGTAAGCTGAATATTAGACCCCTATGCTTTGGAGTTCACATCTATTTTGGGTTTGGACTGTGGGATTGGTGAAGGCAGGTATTCGGGGTAGGCAGTGTCTAGGACTACAGAGACGCAATGAGTGTTTGGGAGCAGGGGAGTCAGATTGAGATTGCTCTCCTTTGATTGGTGTGCCAGGGCATTTTATGACTGAGTGCCGGGTGACGGATCATTGGATGAGGCATCGCTGTCCATCTGAGTGGGACTAGCCACAGGACTGGTCGACCGGGCACACAGATGGGTTATGCATACTGCGAGGCATGTGATTGTGGGGGCACGATCACTCACATGGGAGAGTAAAGGATTAATTGCAGGTTTGGTTCCAGTCGCTGTACTGGGTAAAGATCTGAGCCTGCTATAAAATCCCACCGACAGTGAGCTGCTATCAATTTCGTTCTTCATTTCTCATACTATGCTGGTGGGATAGGGTTGAAGAGATGATCATGATCAGGAAGGTTACAGCAGCCTCTCACAAATCATGGTGGATGTACAACCTAAACCTAGAAAATAAATAAAACTTGTCAGAAGGCAACAACAAAGAAATAGGTTCTCCCTCTAGGCAGCAGTGATTTATGTATGAAGCCCCCCAAAGAAACAAACTGGAGAATAACTGGAGAATAACTATTTGGAGGATCATTCAATAAACCACCTCGCTGGTCCTCCTCTTTCCAATGATAACTGTTGTGGGGACAGGAGTCTGGATTTAGGTAGCATTTTCCACAACTCCTTTGAAGGGTCTCTTGTGAGTATTTCTTTGTGGGGAGTGTGAAGAATTCGACCATCAGCACAGTGGGAGTCTGCCCGCCTGGCCTTTTTTGAAATTTTAAATGAAATTGAATGATGGTAGATCAACCTCTGAAAAATGTGTGGGGCTTATCCGAACACATTTTCCTATGCTCCCACACAATATAAACATAGACCCATGTACTCTGGGTGGACACAGCCTAAAGGCATTGTCCCCACTGTCATATTTAGTTGGGATATGACTGCCAGGAGTACACCGTGTTATCTAATAAGGGGGAGGGCTAAACCTTTCCAGGCCATGGACACCCTAATTACCTAACAAAGGCTCCATGGATATTGGCCCTGTCCATTTGTTGAGCATGTAGCTGGTGGCAGCATTCATATACTAATCAGAGTTTAATCAAAACAGGCCCACATGTGGTGTGGCTGCAGAGGCTAACAAAGAAGATATGAACTCCCAACACCCTTTCATATGCACTGTGCCAACCTGATGCCAGCTACCACCCTCACACTCGATTGTCAGTGAAATGTCATGTCTGGGACTGCATGTTTACAGTAGTAATCCCCACAGGGAAACCCCATTCAGAAGGTATGAGTATGTGGATTGACGGAGCCAGAACATTTGGTCTTGCTGCAGCTTCAAGGGAGACCTGCTGCTTTGATCAGGAACCACAGCGAGCTCCATTAACCAGAAGAACCCTTTGATCCACAACAGACAGGAAGATGGGTGGGACTTAGTATTACATGTTTTCATCCCTTTACATGTTCTGTTGCAAAGCACTCTGGTTACAACCTCATGCATACAGGAGATTGTTGGTGGGAACCCAGGATTGGTTCATTAAGGTAGGCTTTGCCTAAACCAATCACTGTGGCCCATTTGGCTTTAAAAGAGGGCTGAGCCCATCTGAAGACTTTGCAAGGAGTAACCAGAAGAACTAAGAAACATTCCTCCCCTAAACATCACCCAGGGAACAGAGGGCGATACCGGATCCAGAGGATCCTCCAGCAGCTCCAGAACCGGTATCCACCCAGCACACAGTGTGCCCTGCTACTCTCTGCAGCAAGCTTCCCAGGTGGGAAGTGCCAGATGGTCCCTGAACCAAAACAAGGACAAGACAGCTGCCTGTAAAACACTCCTCAGGTTTGGGCCATCTGCTTTGAAGGAAGACACAAGCCCAGGGAATAAGCTAGGAGGAATGCATCGACAAGCATTTACCGATGTCCGACTTAAAGGACATTTTTGAGCAAGTCGAGCTCCTCGAGCTGCAACCAACTGCACATCTGACTGTTGTAGTGCTACAGCCGTTAAAGCCACCCGAGACTCCTCAACCAGTGCTTCAGAACCACCGACCAGCACTGAGACAATAATTCCTCACCCCAAGCAGCCGTGTAGGCCAGCCTGCAGCTGTCCGCCCAGATTCGCTCGCCAAACTGCCTGCCGCCTGATACCCGCAGCTGTCCGCCATCTTGAACTCTGTCACAGAAGCTGCAAAGTTCCCTGAAACCGACACAAACCTGTCGAGCACCAAGAACTCCTACAGCACAAGGTAAATTGTGGTTCTGTCCTCCTGGTCCTTCTCCAAAGGCCCCTAGTGACCTTTTACGACCCATTGCTCCCTTTGTGTTGAAACCAAGTATCCTTGATCTATTGTGATTATTTACTATACCGACTACTCTCATGTCAGTATCCAGAATGCATTCATTTTCCTTCTTTAAAACTGTGTGTCCTCTGTATTCCTTTACTGGGTGGGTTGTATTTCATAGTGTGCTAGAAATGTCTAGAACTGTCTGTTGTGATAATAATAAAGTAGATATGTTTATTCAATCTTGACTATACACTCCCTTTTATCATTGGGTAATAATTGTATTCTCACTGTGTTGCAACTAACCAACGATCCACAACCTTTCAGAGATAGGTCTGCTGTTCTGTCCACATTACCGAAATTGGACAAGGAGGTTTATAATTTTCTTTAGTTTCAATCTGTTCAGATCCCTTTGGTGTACTAGAGGTGTGGGGCTGATTGATGGTTTAGAAACCGATATTCATCCCTGGACCACTGGTGCCCCAGAAGTTGATTCGTCACAGGGAGGGGACAACAAAGCCATTGGGCAAGGAAGAGGATCTTCGAGCCCCCCTTCTCATGGTAACCCCGAGCCTGCAGTCCTTTTATCCCCAGAGTGAAACAAAATTGAAAGAATACAAAGGTCAACTAATTACCTACTATTCTGGATGCTTTTGGGTGCAGACAAAACCCTTAATTCGGTAAGCGTTTTTCCTTGCGATACTCCTTTTCACAGGACAACGTATCTTAAACATCTGTGTTATGGTCCCAAGTGATGTAATGTCACTTTCTACCAGTTGTGGTGGATGAGCTTCCCACCTGATCCAAACGTTGCAGACATCTTAATGTGGGACATGATGCGAATATAAATTACTCATCACAGAGCAGACTGTATGACAGCCCATCAGAGTTGTGTGCACCGGGGCTGCCTCATCCTTCCAGGTAACCGTATTGATGATGTGTGTCACTGTTCCCTCTTTCTCAGGTGGTCCTTGAACCTGTGATCCCTGCAGCAGGTGCCCTGGAGGAACCTAACAGTACGATGGCAGCCACTACACTGGGAGAGCTGGAATTAGCTGGGTGAGCACAACTCTGAGTGAGGGCATTCATGTTGAGGGCTTCGAGAGGGGCAGAATCAGACATGATACAGGTGCAGTGGGTGTGTTGGCGAGACTGATGGCTACCCAGACACAATCGGAGAGAACAAAAGTTACCAAAAGCACTGATTACTCCACAGGCCCTCCGAACATGTCTTAAGCAAGAGAATATAGCAATCCCTTGCTATATTTTTCAGGTTTACGCTGTTTAGCCATTCATGAATCCCAAGATCACACCACCCCATAGAAAATGTAGCTGTCACCATAACAATGTAATAGTGTCTTATTTAGTCAACAAGGTTATGGTGAGGATACTCCTCCCAATCCTTCCCTTTGCACCCTCTCTTCTCCCTTCTTCATAAGCAACCTGCCACCATGTCCTGATCCATAAAAGAAGTAACTGAGACACACCAGAAGGGCAAGATTCTACAGCCCAGGAGCAGGTCCCACGTGACTGGCAAGCCAGCAAGGGGACCCAGGCCTCCCCAACACAAGTAGGGCGTACACATGTGGCTAACAGTATATTAATATACAATATGCCCTTCTTGCTGCAATACACTGCCATCAGTAATGCCACCGACTGCATCCCAATGTAACCCTTTACATGTCATAGGAAATGTTCTTCTAAAATTGATCCATGATGCTACGTGCTCCAAGTAAATTTGTTAATCAAGATCTATAACATATCAACAACAATTGTCAGGTAGAATTTTTCTCAATAATGTATCATGATTATGCATACTCCTTGAATATGTAATCTTGTTAATTGCAGAGGCCCCAACTGCAATCGGTTGCTTTGGAAAAGATAGTCGGACCTCAACACATTTTGCTTGCTCTACCTTTTAACGCAGTATCTCAATAATAGCAGGCCGAGTCCCATGGCCCAAATTCAGTTCTCATGCCATTAATTCACTAGTTCACTGACATTGTCAAGCATACAGTACTCCACACCACACACAGAACTATACATTATAATGTTACAGAACTAGTTATATCTGCCAAAGCAAATTCTATTTTCCTGCTGTGCTGCGCACATCTGTTGGGAACAGCCCCGTCCAACCCCCCGTAAGCCCTTTAGAGTGAGGCGAGATGCATTCAAAGCAGTATGTTTGGTCAGGGGGCTGGGAAAGTGGTGAATGGACAACCTCTCAATACAAAGGACCCCACTTCAATATAATCAACCCACATAGTGTAGTGCAGGGCACGAGCAATGTTGTTATTGTGCATAGATATTAGTAATCATAGGTAGAAGGTAAGGCCTGTGTGGCAAATGCAGCATTGGATACACTAGGACCAAATTATGAGACAAGGGAAATCTCGAGCCATGCCCGAGCTCCCATGAGGACAGCCCACACCCCAACTGCCACAAAGCCTATTCATTGTTCTAACAGTGTTGCAAAGATGTGTTTATTACTCAAGAGGAATGTGCCCTACAAGGCTGTGATCACAGACCGGCGCCTGGTGTGCATGTCATCACACTGGCCGAAGCATGACCCGCCCCATCCCCAGGCGACCACGAGTTATAGCCCATATAGCCAACTAAACCTTAAGATTCCTGAATTCCATGGCACCAGGCGCCCTTTGACCACCAACCCCAAAGTAACAGGACCTGGAATGTTCAAAGAGAACGGACAGGGAAAATCGCTAAGCGACAATCGTATGATTTGTATTGCGAGGTGCTGGAAGATATAAATTATAGTTCAAAATGAGGGTGGAGACTTTGGAGCCGGATGTCGCAGAAGGGAGTGAGCGGAATGTGTATGTGAAGGTTAGAGTGCCCCAGAACCTCCTTTGTGCCCGTTTTAAGGCCTGCCAGGTGGACAGTATAGAAACAAAGTAGCACTATTTTAGGAGTATAGTTAATTTGTTCTTTGACCTTTGACATGAGAAGAAGATGATCACTGCAGCACCCACGTGATCGAAGACGGATGGACTTGGCTGAAACCAGTGGCCTGGCATCTCTTATGGAGCAGACATGTATAGGCACACATCAAACAGCTGCGCCCGTTTTTACTGTATGTATTGCATCATCTATGAAAATGTTTTCCTTTATAAGATTCTGCTTGTATTACTTTTCGGCAGAACATTCTTAGCAGCAGAGTTCTTTGCTGTTGCTCTCATCTGTGTGTGAGATTAAAACTTGTTATCTTTATAAGATCGACTTGGGCTTCCTACCAGGTTGTATTCTCTCTGGTGTGAGCATTTAGGGATGCACCTTCAATTGGTGACCACCATGTGATCCCAGCACCCCCCACCCCGTATTTGCGGAGGCTTCCAGGCCGCTTTGCAGAAGGAGCTGTGCCCACCTTCAGTGACCGAAAAGAAAAAGAAATGTGTTCCGAGTGGTCTAGCAGGAGCTATTTTAAGAGAAGTCCTCTCTGCTCTTTGAAGCGGGGCACGGCTCAGAGCAGAGTGTGGGCCGGTGTTGGAACCCTGTGACCGAGGAGTTTGGGTGAGCATGCACACGTGAGTAGACTCTTGTAAGCAAAAACAAGTAGGGGACTGATGGATTGGGAAGTGTGAGAGGTTTGAGCATGTGGAGAGCGGGGTCGCTGATATGACGTGGTGAGGTTTGTGTTATTCCTTGTTGGTGTTTGTATTGTGAAGAGATTATTCGCTAAGGCATTATAAGGTAAGACAAAAGCAAGGCAGTGAGCCCTTCCTCGGAAGGGGAGGGAAGGTGGTACCACAATAAAGTGTATTATTTAAAAGAGGAATAGAGAAATAAAAGTAGTTGTCTCATTATAGGCCTGGAATAAGTAGTGGTTGTTATTTTAGTTTGTTATTTCAGTTTATTGTATTTGTGTTTCATTGGATGAAGAGCAGGCCCTAGGAGGGGCATTCATTGTGTGTGTGACTGCATGGTGTGTTGTTGAATGGTTGTGTGAAGTAGTGTGTGGGTGTGGGGAAGGGGAACAGAAAAGGGTGGAGGTTGATTTTCCTTACAAGCAGCAGCAGCGTGCGCAGCGCCTAAGTGGGGCTTTGCAGGATTAGTAAGACAACAGACATCACTAACATGGGAGGAGGAACACCATTAGAGTGTATGTATAAGGCCCTGCCACTGTATCATGACAGGGTGGAGAAATACCATAAGCAGTAGATTGCAGAAATGGGAGAAGGGGGGATGCCCTGCCCGTGGCCAGAACTGGGCACCCACATTAAGAGCAACCTGGAACATATGTCCACATTTTTTTGTAGCTAAGTATAAGGGGAAACAGCTATAGAAGAGAAAATACATTTTGAATCCCTGGCGTATGTTCGATGACACAGAGGATCAAGGGGACGGAAGATGGGCACAAAGACAGAGATATGGAAAGTGCAGGAAGGGAGAAGGAGAGGGCAGGGCACTAGTGAAGCGCAGGGGATTATATCCCTTGACATCATGCCCCGCAGAAGGGTACACAAATGCAATGTATGTACATGCTGTAATAGGGACCCCCTTAACTGTGATAGGGACCCCTTTAACACCATTAACACTGCAGGCTACCGCTCCCCCACCCTCGTATGCAAACCCGCCTGAAACATCAGCATCCACAGGTATTAGGTCAAGAGAGTTTGAAGACAGGTTATCTAAGTTGTTAGCAGAACTGAAGAGGCTACAAGCATCCTCAACATAGGTGGGGGATGTAGTGGCAACAGAAAACAGATCAGGGGAATGGAGCGCAGGAGATATTTTGCTCAGGGTGAATAAGGGTGGAATAAATGTATGTGTAGAAAAGGAATGAGGCGGGGGTAAGTAGATATTCTTCAGACAAGATACAGTGGTGGGAAATGTTAAGAGGGAGGACGATAGTGACTCGTTCGCTGAGAAACAGGGTGAAGAAGAAGGAAGGGGTGGAGATGGGTTGAGAATACCGGTCAAGTGGCAGGCACGTGGGAGAGGGGCAGGTTGAGGAGTAGGACCGGCTGCATGGCGTTAGTAAGAAAAAGGGGAAGTGTGAAGAAGGGTATAGGAAGTGGGGTAAAGATGCATATTCCCCATATACATAAGGGGGAGGGGAGAAAACAGTATGTGCGCTGGCCTCAGATGGGTACGAATAATTTAATTAAGGCCCTCCCACAGCTACAGCAGGGGCGAGCAAGTGGGTATATGAGTTTGAAAAGCAAACAGCAAGGGTGCCACTGGCAATAGAGGATATCACGAGCTTGATGGTTGCTTTAATTGGGGACCAGGCTGGGGACATGTGGGTTTAAACTGGGTTTTCGGGAAAAACCCTGTGGGATGATGAATATGATGGAGCATCATTTAACGGAATTAGAGCACAGGTGTGGGATGCGTTACGGAGAGCTTTCCCGGATACCCCAATTTACAGTCCCTGATGCAGTGTACAATGGTTGATGATGAGGATCCAGCTAAATTCATTCTCAAATTACAAAACATGTGGAGAGGTGAAACGGGAGGACCATGGGATTGTTCAATTTCATTCTTCTATTTTATTGTAAAGAGGCTTGCCGAAGAAAGTGCAGAAAACATTAGACAAGATTGTATGTATTGAAGCAAAGGGGTGGCTGGAGATACAGAGTATAAAAGTGCATCACTGCAAAAGGATTAATGAACGGGAGCGGGAAACAGCTCAAAGGTGTCAGGTGCAGGAAGCAAAATTGGTAGAAAAGAAATTGGCAAAGGTTGTCATTCAAGTACCTGTGTTGATGCCTGTACAGTTGGTGGGGACAGAGAGTAATCAACAAGTTGTGAGCGCCACCATTGGTGTGCTCTGGGCTGAAGGAGGACAAGGACAGTGGGGCGGGGGACAACAGTATCCCACAGTGGCAACAAGGAGGACCACAGCGAGGAAGAGGGGGATTTTGAGGCGCAAGAAGGGGAGGTTTTGGACCCAGGGGTGGTGGGTTTGGACCATCACAATGTTGGAATTGGGTGGGGCATTTTGCAAAGGAATGCAGGAACAGGTCTGCAATGGGGTATAGTTACGGGTCACAGCAGCAGGGTCAAGGGCCCCAAGGACTACGGTATCCGTAACAGGGTCAAAGATATCAGAACCAAGGTTTTCCGCAGGGGCAACACAAAACATATAATAAGCAGCCTCAAGCAGCTACCGCTCCCTTTGGAGGAGCAGCAGTGATGCGGGGTAACCCCTTCTCGTGCCCCGGAACGAACACATATCCTGATTAGGACAGCCCACATAGAGCACTCGCGTGTCTGGTCTTGTCAACGACCATCCACCCTGAGATGAACCTTTGGTGGGGGCAGAGATAGTAAACAAAGAGTTCATATTATGGTGGACTCAGGTGCAACTAAATCATGTATCATGGAAGGTAATTTTCCCTTATCAGGAAAATATCTTGACACGCAGGGATTCTCTGGGACTATTTCCAAGGTTCCATACACTGAGGATCTGGATGTAAAGGTGGGAGGCAAGGTAGTATGGGCGCCCTTACTATATTCCGAAAGTTCCCCTGTTAATTTACTGGGCAGGGACCTGCTCAGCAAATTAAACATGACAATATAATTTACAGATTGCGGTACAGTTTGCTCCACGCCTGGGATGGGCGCTATGAGAGCAATGTTGATAATACATACAATGACAAGGCAGGGGGTGGTTCGCAGGACACCCGTGGACCCAGACATGCTCACTCATGGTATTACTGTGCTTGTGAAGGCAGTGCCTCAGATTGCTAAACAGTTTTGGTGAGTTTCCCCAGATTTCATCTTTCGTCCAGCTGTGTCACCTGAGGTGGTGACGGGAACAATATTGTCACTGGATTTACAGGGATTGTTGGTCTCTAACAAGAGGGTTGTCATGTTAGGAATTGCCAGGGACGGGTGTGAGAGGCGCACAGTGCTCTGTATAGATCCAATAGTATAGCTAAAGGAAGAGATGGATGACGAGATGTTTGAAAACAATGACAAAGATGGGGAGATAATATTAGAAATGTGTATCCCCTGTTGTAATGATACAGTACCAAAGGGTGCAGTACCTCTTGATGGCAGTATTAACCCCACCTCTATTTCTTGATGAAGACTTACAACACGTGCCTTCACAGTTGTGGACTATGAATCCACACAATGTATGACTACTAAAAGACATGACCCCTGTGCGTATAACACTGAAGCCAGGTGTGGTGCTGCTCAGGGTAAAATAATAACCATTATCAAGGGAGACGGCGGAGGGTATTAGAAAAACAATACAGGTCCTATTGGACCAGGGGATCATTGTGCTGTCAATGTCTCAGTGTAACACAGAGATATACCTTGGCAAGAAATCAACACGGGGCAATTGGAGAATGATACAGGACCTATGTCCCCTCAATGATGTGGTACAGAAAGAACTACCAGTCATCCTGAATCTTGCGACAATATCATGTAGCATCCCCAAAGAAGCCTGTGACGGCTCGAAGTCGGAGGAAGGGGCCGTGAGGAAAGAGGAGGTGGACTCTGAGGTGGAGACGTGGTGGGGTGCCGACTGCGGCTTGCACGCTTCCCAGTTCGAACCAAAGCTGGCTGTGGTTGACTGCACAGTCGGTTGCGCACAGAGGAGGGAGGCGATTGGAATCAAGAGCGCGGCTGTGGTCAGGACCTAGGCGAACAAGGAGGGAGACGGCAAGAGCCTGGCCTCTGCGCCACGACAAGAGAGAGACCCGGGTTTCGTGATGTCGGCATGCAGCCCCTGTGAGGAATGTGACCAACGGCTCCGCACGCAGCAGAGAAAGGAAGGTCTGGGTGCTATCAAGACAGCACGCCGACACACAACCATGGCTCGGGAAAGGGCGGAGAACCCGTATGAATTGCCACAAGAAAGACAATTAAAAGTCAAGTATAACACTCCCCAAAACAAGGAACAACGAAGCCCCAATACACACCAGAATCCTTATTACCTCATGGCACGCGGGTTGAGTGCATCATGGCGAACGGCCTCAAGGAAGGAAGGGGGTGGGGTTTGGGGGGGTTTATCAAGGCTTAACTGGGTAAAGGACTCTGATTGGACCAGAAGTGTCCAGCCCCTATATAAACCAGAGAGAGATGTAAGACTAAGGGTGAATTCTTCACTTCTTTGCAGAACCAACTGGAAAGCGAAGCAGCAGGAGCCTCTTACCGTTGGGCTTAAGAGGACTAAGCCCAGATTTAGTCCATATTCCAGAAGGAAGCTTACAAGGACTGCCTCACAGGCACTAAGAAGGAATACTTGGAAGCCTGACTGAAAAGATTAATTTCTTTATTTTTTTTTCTTTTACCTGCTATAACTAGAAGCTGTTCAAAAGTCAATAAAGACTAGCATTTTGGTTATATCAGCTGCCTTGTCGGAGTGATCCCTTACAAAGCCACATTCTTCACTCTAGTGGACTTGAAAAATGCATTCTTCTCGATTCCACTCCCTCCTGAGTTTAGGTACCTCACAGCATTTACACAGGGTCAGATGCGGTTCGAACATACTAGGTTACCTCAGAGGTACTGTGAGAGCCCAAGCAGATTTAACAGAATACTGCATGCTGATTTAGGGAATATTCAGGTGCCTAGCACGTTTATTCAGTATGTAGATAATGTGTTAGTGTGTAGCAACAGTGAGCAGCACTGCTGCAGGGATTCCATTACGCTCCTACAATTGCTGGCCTACAAGGGGTACAAGGTTGATAAGGCTAAGTTATAATACTGGCAACAGGACGTGCTCTATCTAGGGCAGTTCATATAAGTGAATGGTAAAATGATATTACCAGATTGTGCAGCGTCAGTACGCACCGCCCCCAGACCCGTCTCAGTTAAAGAAATACAGATGTTTTTGGGGCTGTGCAATTACTGTAGGGCATGGATCGTAGATTATGCGGCATACACAAGACCACTTTTGCAAGCCCCTTAGGGAAGCACAAAAAACAAAGGACCATAGGTTACAGTAGACGGCAGACATGATCAAACAGTTTGACAATTTAAAAGAAAGTCATTAGTTCATCATCCGTACTGCCACCCCAGACTACATGCAGAAACTTTACTTATTCTCACATTCAGATGGCCAGCTCATGACAGTGGTACTGAAACAGAAGAGCAATATGGGTCATAAGCCATTGGCCTATTATAGCGGCACTCTGGATGCATTGAAGCAAGGGCAGTTCATGTGCGAACAAGCTTTAACAGCTGCTGCTTTTGCAATAGAGAAATGTTCTACAATTGTAATGGGGTGGTCAGTTACGTTGTATGTGGAACACTCTTTGTTTGCCAAATCTTAAGAGGTCGAAATCTACTCTGACTACACAAAGATCTTCTGCATATGAGATTATAATTTCTAAACCCCATATTCATGTGGTTAGATGCAAAACTGTGAACCCTGCCACCTTCCTAACAGACATGCCTACTACAAAGGACTTAAAGGTGTGCGACTGTGCCACATACGAGGGGGAGGAGGACGACATCCCAAAAGCAAGGGACTGCGCATTATCAGAGGGTGAGATACTTTTTGTTGACGGGTCGTCCACAATTGACCAGAAGAGTGGGCAAAAACATACAAGGGCAGCGATGGTACGACTTGAAGGGGAGTACAAGACGGTGGTCATGAAAAGATTGGCCATGCATTATTCTGCATAGGCGGCGGAACTCATAGCACTTATTGAAGCGCTGAGAGCGTCCCAAGAGTGCGAGGTCCCAATATATTCGGATTCGGCATACGTCAAATCAATGGTACACACCGTTCTATCCCGCTGGAAGAAGAGGGGGTTTCGGAGGGTGGATGGATCCCCGGTGCAGCATGCAGCATTGCTAGAAATACTGATAGAAGCATTAACCCTGTTGTGACAGTCATCAAGTGCACCGCCCACACTCACGGGACAGACAAATCAATGGGGATCACAGCCGCCGAACACGGCCGCCAAAATGGCAGCGTATCTGCCAAATGAAATGCCCGCTATATACACTGTGACCACCCCACCAGAAAGTGAAAATCCAGCACCTTACAGGGTATGGCGCGGTTGCAAGCAATCGCGACGGATCTGTTATGGAGACAAGAGAGCTCTAGGAAGACAGTAATGCCCGGGAGCTCCTCAGAGTGGCCTTTAAACAGTTACACTACCCATCGCACAGTTGGAAGCAGCACATAGCAGCAGATATACAGGACGGTTGGTTTATACTAAATATTCTGGAGAGTATCACAGAAATGGTCGTACATTGCACCACATGTCAAAGTTTCAGTACAGGGATGAGATTACTGACGTTACGGGGCACCTTGCCCCGCCCTACTGCACTGTTCTGTGAACTACACATAGATTACACTGACATGGGTGAGCGGAGTAATGGCTCTAGGTATCTCATAGTAGTGGTTTGCCCTTTCTCAAGGTGGGAGGAGGTGGGGCAGTGCACACATCCGGATGCCAAATGTGCTGCTAGATTTTTGGTACGTAAGGTTTTCCCTCAGTGGGTGTGTGCAGGGTTTTAAGGTCAGACAACAGCACACTTTTTTTCAATGTACTGTTCCAGCATGTCATGGCACTACGGCATTAAGCACCAGATTTGTTGAATTTACCACCCACAGGCCAACAGCGTTGTGGATAGGATCAATTGGCTCCTCAAAAGTAAATTGTCCAAGCTGTGTATCACGTTGAAGAAGAACTGGGTGCACTGTTTGCCCCTGGCTCTCTTCAGTCTACGTACACAGCCCAGGAAAGACCACCATCTGTCACCTCACGAAGTGGTAACTGGTCGGCGTATGCACACACCCATATCCCCTGTAGGAAGAGCTTCAGATGCACATAGGGCACCAGCAGTGCTAGGCGATGAGTTCAAAGATTATTTGACCACACTAACTAGGGCAATTAAATGTGTCTCCCGACAGATTGCACCTCTCAGGATTGAGATGACAAAGATATCAGACGTAGCAACCATGATGGCGATAGATCCCGAGCGCATGAACACACAACCGCTGCTGCCCAGTGATCATGTATACGTTCGTAATTTCATGTGCAGGTGGAACAACACTGGGTTCCACAGGCCCTATGAGGTTGTGTGTTGCACTCCCCTTGCAGTGAAAGTAAAGGGCTTGTGCTATTGGATCCACCTCTCCAACATCCGTTGTGCACCTGAAGATAGCAAGTTGGCACACCCATTATCTTAAAAGAGGGGGTAGCAATACCTGTACCCCATCTACCTCAACGTCCTGGCCAGGCACGGTATGTGTACTGTGGCACACTCCATTGGCGCGCGGAAGCTCAGCTGCTAGCTCCACATCTTCATTTTTCAGGAGCTCTTTCTGTCTTTGTTTCTTTTGTTCTTTTGTTGCTTCTTTCTTTCTTTTTCTCTCTCTCTGTAAAAAGTATGTCTTGTACGTCTCTCCTTTTCGTTGTCTTGCGTATATGTGGTTTTATTTCAGGAGAGAAGAAGATGGACGTGACTAATGTAAATAATTTGTTAAGTAGGGACCTGAGGTGTAGATGCACGAATTTGAAAATTTGGACCTATGTTTATTATTGCGGGCTGACCATTATCAAAGGTCTCTGTTTGACATTGATGGTACTGTTGGGATTGTATTGGGAGGAGTATGTTATGGGGGGAGGTCCTATAAAAGGGGGGAATAGGATTGTATATTATCCAAATGGGACAATACATATAAATGTTAATAATATTAGCAGAGTTACATATATCAGTAATAGTGTGAATGCTAACAATAATAATGGAAATGAATATAGGAGTAGCAATAGTGCTGATACATTTGTTAGTGATGATTATTACAGGTACAAGGTTGTTTTCAGCAAGTAGGAGATGGTCTAACAATTCAAAACAATATGATGTAATTTTCGATGGCATTGTTAAAGCTGTCAACCCTGAGATCGTGTATAGAATAATGAAAAGAGAAGTACGAAGAAAGTATGATACGTATCAAGGGCTGGGTTTGGATGTAATTGAGGATATCCGTCATCCCGAGTTTACCAACTCATGGTATTCCAACTTGAGTGGTGTGGGAAGAAACGCTGTGAATGGAAGCTGTTATGTGTGTTCACTCATTCCGCACACGTCAGGGGCTCCCAAGGTGTTAGTACCGCAAGCAGTCCCAATTATAGAGGCACAATGCTTAGTCATCTTGCGCTATGCAGAATAAAAGGAACATTCCAGGGACATAGTGTGCAACTGCAAATGGTGGGTCCAGATCTTGTACAGTGCAACGGCGATTAAAAAAACATAAAGTGTGTGGAGCTACCCTATCTGATGGTGAAAGGACTTAAACATGTCAATAACAACTGGCAGGACACCACACTACCTTGCTTGGCAGAAGGACTGGTAACATACAGCAAGGAAAGGATAGCACGGGTGGACAATTTCTGTGTATAAATTTTGACAGAGCATATCACAAAGCTGACGTGGATTGCAACGATGGAAAAGCTGCTCCGAGTGCACAAGGAAGAAGAATATTGACTCTGTTTCCGCAGCAAGGGTACAGTCTTTGTTGGCTCGAACGAACGTTGCAATAAGACTTTCCTGATCACAGACATGAAGAAGGGAACAGCGGCAATGATGGAGTAATACTGGGTCTGTGGCCAAGAAGCTTACTTGCACCTCCCACCATCATGGAGTGTCTGTTGTTCGCTAGCCACATTGCACTCAGCGCTATTACTAATCAAAGAAGAACACCTGAAGGTGGAAGCACTGCCTGCCGAGGGGCCAGCTAGTCTTCCCAGACTCAAAAATTAATATAAGGGCTTGTTGTCCACACAAGAGCTCCACAGCGATGCAAAACCGATATGAGTTGGACAGCAATAGTAAGCGGGGTTTGCAAAAAATGTGGTGATTCCTGCTGAACATTTGTGCCTCCAGAGGATGCGGAGAATGCATCATTATGCCCAATCATCGCAGCTGTCCATGGCCTGTGTATTCGCATGAAGGGGGGAGGAGTACAGGGCAGTGATTGGTTTACTTTGGCATTCAGTTGGGCCCCATCGTGGCTCGGAGCGATCATGAAGATGTTTATGCCCATCATCGTGTTCATCCTTGTTATTTTCCGCACCTGTCAACTGGGCATTCGCTGTTGTGCCAATGTGGCACCTAAGAGCACAAGAATGATGGTATCAATTGGGGTTCCAAAAGCACCTCACGAGACAAAAGATAGCAAAGCACAGACTGATATCCCAAAGAGTGGTCTGAAATATGAAATGTTCCCCTTCCCATATGGAGACGAAATTGACAGTTTATATCGTACTTGTCATGATCTCTGCTTCCAAAAGGTCAGGGTTTTCCCAACTCCCTTGGAAGCAGAACCATAACCAAGGTTCCGAGGGCCAACCAGTCCCAATTGGGACCTTTTGGACGCAGTCCTGGCGCCAGTGGCACCAGGCTCATAAATGTGCCCAGTCCCAGCGCTGGAAGCGCCGGGCTCATGATGCTTGGGTGGACTTACCTGCAGCAGACCATGCTGCTTACTTGCCTGCCAGCTGAGCATCTGATCCTCTTCTGTTTGGAACTACTTTTCCTGTTGGGTGGGGCAGGAGCCACTCCCTAGATTCAGAACACTGGAACTCTTCTGGAAAGCAGGAACTCTTTTCTTACCTAGGCGTGGCTGTGGAAGGAGACACCTAAGCACTACAGGAGGCTATTTAAACCACACCCGGTGGATGAATCTTGCTTTGCGTTATTCTGCATCCTCTGCAGCAGAACGCTCATCGTGTCTTCTGCATCGGATCCTGGGCCTAAGGAAAAAGGCTTACCATCCTGAATTCAGTCTTCAGCAACACCTATAAAGACAAGAAAGAACAGGTTAGCATTCCGGCATCTGAAAGACAAAGGCTTACCTACTCTTCGTGCGCTCCGGAGGTCTTCACACTGCATTCCGGCATCTGAAAGACAAAAGCTTACCGACTCTTCGCACGCTCCGGAGGCCTTCGGCGCTGCATCCTGCATCTGAAAGACTAAACAAGGTGCGTTTAAAGACATTGGGGAACTTTGATACTCACGTGCCATTACTCCTTTCCACATCAACCCCAGTGGGTATTCCGGCACCCTGCAGCCGCTCCGAACTCGTACCTGCAAAATAAAAGACAGTTAGAGCGCATCGTGAAGCAGGCAACAAGCACTTACTTACGTGCTTCCAAGCGCTTCTATTCATCATACGGACTCCATCTTCAACTCACTTCAGCCCGTCATCCGCCATCGCCGGAACCTGCAAAACAAGAGACATCATTGCTAAAGACTTTAAAGACAATAGAATTACTCGAAACTTACCGTTCGTGCAGTAAACGACGGACAGCAGTCCTCTGAAGTCAAGAGGCCTGCGCTACCGATCCAGTGAAGAAACTGGTTACAGCACCCTGCCCCGAGGCAGATGGAGAGCTCGGCATTCACTTACCTAAGGTGAGAGCGTTAACCTTTGGGGGTCTACAGGAGAGCAAAAAAGGGAAGAGATAGGGACACCCCAATAACCCCAGTTCATTAATCCCATATTTTCTGTCTGCAGACATCTTACTCTTGAAGTCAGGCATACAGTGCACAGAGGTCCAGCCCAAAGAGCCAACCGGGTGCTACACATCACCTTTGAAGATACGGTAGTCGCCTAGTCAAGACCGGCGCCTCTGCGAGAATCAGGTGAGCGTTACAGTACTATCATCATCCCACCCGCTGATCTAGAAAATTACACAGAGGTTTGGGTGGATCTGGCACGGGAGGGGGATGCATCTATAAGACTTGCTCACCTGAAGAGTATGCGCGTAGGGGGAGGGGAGGTTCCGGGTAGTGTGTAGGGCCTGGGTGCCAATGAAGGGAACTCAGCCATATGTGGAAGTAGAGAGGAGGGAGCGGGAGAGTAGAGGTATCACAGAGTTTGTTACCGTAGAAGTAACGAAAGGGGGGAATGTTGGGAATTGGACAGCCCCATCCCATCCCCCTAGGCACTTTAGAGTGAAGCGAGATGCATTCAAAGCACTATGATTGGCCATGGGGCAGGGAGATGGTGAAAGGACCACGTCCCAATACAAAGGACCCCACTTCGATATAATCAACCCACATAAAGTAGCGTAGGGCGTGAGCAACATTGTTATTTTGCATAGATATTAGTAATCATAGGCAGAAGGTAAGGCCTGTACGCCGAATGCGGCACTGCATACACTAGGTCCAAATTATGAGACGAGGGAAATCTCCAACCATGCCTGAGCTCCCATGTGGACAGACTACAGCCCCAAACGCCACAATGTCTATTTATTGTTCTAACAGTGTTGCAGACCGGTGCCTAGTGTGCATGTTATCACACTGGCCAAAGCATGGCCCAGCCAATCCCCAGGCGACCACCAGTTATAGCCCTTTGACCACCAACCCCAATGTAACAAGTCCTGAAATGTTCAAAGAGAACGGACAGGGCACATCGTTGAGCGACAATCGTATGATTTGTAATGCGAGGTGCTGGGAGGGATAAATTATAGGGAGTGAGTGAAAGGTTGTGTGTAAAGATTATAGTACCTCAGAGCCTCCTTTGTGCCCGTTTTAAGGCCTGCCAGGTGCACAGTATAGTGATAAAGTAGCATTATGTTAGGAGTATAGTTAATTTGTTCTTTGAACTTCGCGTGAGAAGAAGATGATCACTGCAACACCCACGTGATGGACAACAGACAGACCGGGCTGGAGCCAATGACCTGGCATCTCATATGAAGCAGGCCTATCATGTATAGGCGCACACAAATCAGTCACGCAGGTTTTTACTGTATATATTGCATCATCAATGACAATGTTTTTCTTTTTAAAATTCTGCTTGTACTATTTTTTGGCAGAACGTTCTAAGCAGCACAGTTCTTTGGTGTTGTTCTCATTTGCGTATGAGATTAAAACGTGTTATCCTTACAAGATCAACTTGGGCCTTTCTTCTATAGCGGCTTGTATTCTCTCTGGTGTGAGTGTTTAGGGACGCACCTTCACGTCTTCTCATGTTATTTGCCTACAATGTCATATAATATACAATCAAGTAATCGCAGAATCCACGACTGCATGATGCTCACGCCACCTATCAGAGCAGAGTCTGAATATTAGTTGATAGAATCCCATGCTCCAAACTCGGTTTGCATGGCAGTAATTATTCATTCGCTCTTAAAGTCAAACACACAGCAGTCTCTACCCAACAAATACCAAACTATTAAAATAATGCTGCACTAGTAGTAATCCCTGCCAAAGCAATTCAAATGTTCTTGCAGTGCTATCTACAGTTTATCATGTTAGTTTCTCACACTGTAACATATGGTTTATCACTGAGACAAATCCAGGGAGTTCGTCCTCTATCCCTCATGGGGAGCCACATCCTTTGGGACTAGGGAGGTGAGCCGTCTAAGCTTAACACCCCTACGGAAAAGTGCTCTGGGGATCCCACCGGGGCTGACTACCCAATAAAGGATAGGCAATCCCTATACAGGAACATGTGTTATCCTCCCTTGTCACAAGGATCCCAGAAGTTCATTGGCTGCATGAGCAATGAGAAATGTAATGAGTTTTCAAGACATGTATCTGAGGGTGGTGTGGTTTCTGACCCTCTTCACGCACCATACTCCAATTGATTCGGAAAACGAGTCATAAACCCTCCGCATCGCTACAGCAGAGAGGAAGAGCCCAGCCACATTGTTGGAAGGCTGGAGAGAGACCCGCAGAGCCACAGGGGAGAACGTTCCTGGGAGGTTTAGGTTGCCACGTGAAAACCGTACCAGACGTGGTACTTGAAACTGCAGAGCAGGTTGCGTAACACTCGGCCGATGAGCCACAGCAGAGAAGAATAATATCCAGCGCAGGCGGCCCAGCGGAAGGAGCTAGAATCACCAGACCTAGAGGAGCTGCAGAGCCGCCACTGTGGACCCACTAGAGCTTGGCGGGAAGAGAGCACCCACTCTAATGAAGCAAATGTTTAATAACTGGATGAAACCACGCCGCCCCAAATGCCCGACCAGTGGAGTATGCCTGAAAGGAAAAGGTACACGGTTGCTAGGGATAGTTGAGAGGTGAGCGGTACAGTCACAGAAGATCCCATCCTGGGGTGAGAGCCAAAGGACCCCAGAGCAGGGTGGAAACTAAAAGACGCCAAGCCAGAATAAGAGTCAAACGACCCCATCACGGGGTGAGAGCCATACAACCCTGCAGTGGGGTGGAAATGAAAAGACCCCAAGATGGGTAAGAGTGAAAAAGCCCCACATCTGGGTAGAAAGCAAGCAATCCCAAGATGAAATGAGAATCGAACAACCCCAAGGCAGGCAAATGACACTCAGCCTTGAGGTGGGACAGAGAGACACCCCAATGTGGGGAGGAAAACGTGAGACCCCAGAGAGGGGTAACCCCAGGCAAGGGTGGAAAGTACATTGCTGGAATCTTTTTGATACAAATCCCGGAGACGACCAGGATCCAGATATAAATATATCAAGGGTGTCAGATACCCAGAACTGGTACCAAGTATTTGACCGTGCCAAAAGCGAGGAAAGAAAACAAGAAGAAGGGACGATGACTTAAAGAGAACTCTCTAGCCAATACGGGGAGGTAAAAGAGACAATTGTATTACAAAAGACCTCTTTTGAAGATAAAACAACACAGGGGTCAGAAGCCAACCACCATCCAATCTTTGGGGCAAGAAGTCATTGTTTTGTTTCCATGTGTTTCTTTTCTGTATTAGAGTTAGGGGCAGGAATCAAGGTAGGCTAGGTTTTCTGTACGGCGACGAATCTTATGTTATTGGACATCCTGAAAAGCACTTGTTTGACTTATTTCTTTTCTTTAGGATAGGGCCTAGACTGTTATCGACATAGAGGAGTCTTTTGAATAAACATAGCACTCACACAAAATGTCAACTTGTCCATTTCCTGATTCTGACTTAGCCCGTCATTTAATGACCGAGCCCACAACTGCTTCGGGATAATCACACCTCAACTCACTGTGCTCAGTACACATTTAAGCGCATTTCCATTATGGCTGCCAGAGTCCAGCTACCTCATTAGTTACTGATACCAGCAATCACAAATCCACTGACATAGTCAAATGCACAGTAATTGCCAAACAACGCATAACAACTTGTAAATATAATGTTACAGGACTAGTCATTTCTGCCAATACAAGTGTTATTTACCTACAAAGTAAAGTAATGTTCAAGCGTCTGCCTACTGAATTCCCAGACAACCCAAAGCGCTCTGAGGCCAAAATAATGGGTATTGGGAGCTGTAAAAATATGGCATAACATACCTCAGCCGAGAACTACAGTAAACCTCTGCAATTTTCCTGCTGTTGAATTCATGTTGGTGTCTGCTATCAAATTAAAACTACTTTCATTCTTAATTCTATATTTGGCTTTAGAAATAGGAATCTCAGATGATAGGCAATGTGCTGTTTCTCTCAATAACACAAGATCCCTATTTGTAATGACCTGCTTCATATTTCTTTCCTATGTATCAGATAGTTCCCTCAAAAAATTAATCACTATCTGCATGGCAGCAGTTCGCCACAGTGTGGCTCAAGAATGAATTCTGGCAGCACATAGGTCATTGAAAGATGTATTGCATGAGACGGAATCGTACCAAAATGTCGCCATCACAATTACAACAGCCGAAAATGCTTTTTTTAATTTATTTTTTACCCCCCTGAGACCACATATATATGTGGAGGGATATAGAATATAATATTAATATGGGGGACTGCGGGTGTCTCCCCCGCATGTAAATGTGGTGTAAAAGGGGTTTTAAAAAAAAGTCGGCATTTTCGGCCGTCGCAATAATCACATAGATCCGCATGACACTGATTCAAGCAGTCTTTCTTGGAATAGATCACTTTATTATTTGGGAGAATAGCGCCCACACTTGACGTTTTTGAGTGTCTGTTTGATACACTTTAAAAGGAATTATGAAAGGTCACCATTGGCCCTTGAAGAAAAGCAGGTAACAATGTGAGGAATTGGCAGGGCCTGTCAGGAGGGCGAGTTCATAATGATCGACACACTTGCCCAAATCTGTTAACAGGCAATGCGCCCCATGGTGCCTCAAATTCTGGAATAATAATCTGCTCCTAATAATGTATCAATGGATCCGCTATCTACACATGCAGTCACACACTGAGCCTGCCAATGAAGAGAAACCAGGTAAGACCATCTAAGTTCTGTTGAAGGAACAGGGAAGCACAAGCAAGCCCTTTGCTAGGATAATGCTTAGATAAACACGCACGAGGCAGGGCAGCAATGGGTTCCTTGAGTACATCAGTGTTTGTGTTGCATTTATATTAATACATAGATTACATACATTGGGTAACCTCCATTGCACCAGAACCCCTTCCTCGTCATTTTATTCATGAATGTTTTACTCCACTCACGAGAGAACATTTTCTTAGATCGTTTAACTCTGCCCTCTGCACGTCCCTCGATCCTCCTTATATCCATCCTAGACCTGTGACCCAGCCCAGATTTCAGACTACCCTCTGTCTTATCACATAAAACCAGACCAGACATTACTTTGAGGGGTTACAGGAAGGTGGGAACTGAGTGAGGTGATGAAGGAGAAAAGCTGGTGATGGGGACTACGCGTAGTAATGTCAAGTAATGACGAGTGAAAAACGAACCCCCAAATGCCCATAAACGTTTGGAATGACAGCTGCCTCTGCACTTAAGTTGTGGAATCACCTGGGACTATAGGAGTCAGTGGACCACCGATCAAGTCATAGACGTTTGAAACAACCAGTTAAAAACATGATCTAAGTGTACAAATGGGTGACTTCTGTCTTTTCCAAATGTAATAAACAGATCTTCACAGTCCCTCAATTAATCAGTCATGTCAATGTAATTCAAAACCGCTGTGTGTACATCCAGAAGAACCAGTCTCTGCTCTTTCCCTAACCTTCCAGAGAACACAAGTCTTGCAAACTGATGTCCTGATCAAGATAGAAATTAGAGCACATTTTGGGCAAAAAAACTGGCACAACTCTCAAAATCAATGCTTCTGGGGAAACCCTAAGAAAACAGAAGAGAGCTGCATGATAATGCACATGTATCCACCAGGCTCCTAATGGATTATATGGCCACCAAAATAGATGACTTGTAAGCCAGACATTTGAAGTCACCTGGTATAATGATTCGTAGGACGTTCTCCATAATGATGTCAACACTATTTGCAAGTCCCAAGGATGAACAAAATTTTTTCTCAGGGGCTAGGGAGTGGCAACCAAATAAAACCACAAAGCAACATGGGTACCATCTCTTCAAGTACTGCTCGCCCTCCTCTGGGTTTTCTAAAGACTCTTAATAGTGGACCATTACATAATTAAGCTGGCCACTGCCACCCCCTTGCAAAATACCTATAGTAAGAATGTTAACACCCTTTGGGGCTCACAGTAAAGTGAGGGAAGAGAATTTAGCCCACACTAGGTTTGGAAGGAAGACCAATGCTGCGAATATGCTCTATTTTTTATTTATTGAGCATTTGAATGGCACCTCAATAAGTGTTTCCAGGAGCCACAAGATAAAGAGGGGGGGAATAACAGTAACAGTCCTACTAGGCTTTGTGACATTCGGATTGTGTAAGTGCAATAACAGTCAGTGCAGGAGTGGGGAAGAGGGAGAAGTGCAGGGGGGAAGGGGCAAGTGCTGAGGGAGGCCCAAGAGGGCAAGTGCTCAGGGAACAAGGAAAGGGGGTCAGCTAGTGCGAGGGAGGGGGTTGGACTGTACTCAGTAAGCTATTCAGGGAAGGGTGTCTGAGGGCAGATGCTGGTAAAGGGGCAAATGGGGGGTAGACTGTTCGAAGGAGGGCCTGTCGTGGTGGGGGGGTGGACTGTACTCAGTAGGCTAGTCAGGGAAGGGTGCCTGAGGGCAGATGCTGGTAAAGGGGCGAATGGGGGGTAGACTGTTCGAAGGAGGGCCTGGCACTGGTAAGGCTCGTGAGGAATCCAGGCAACCAGACATAGAGGCAGATGGAACTGGCAGGGGATGTGAAGGGGGAAGGAGGAGGAGAAAAGGAAGGTCTTGAGAAGCTTCCGGAATTTAAGGAGATCCAGCTCAAGACAGAGAGGGCCAGGGAGGCCGTTCCAGAGGGAGATCCACCCCACTCTCTGCTTGGAGAAGCATCTGGCCTGCAGAGAGTTAGAGCTAGAAGACCCACAGAACTCTAGCAGGGAGGTCTTTGGGGGGAGAGAGTTGGATGTAATGTGGTCCCATGCACCGGAAAGCCTTGTGGACGATGCAGAGGACCTTGAATTTGATCCTTGCAACCACAGGGAGCCAGTTGAGGGATTTTAGGGCTGGAGAGATGTGGTCCCTGGGTTTGAGGCCAAGGATATGTCTTGCAGTCCTATTCTGGATTAGATGAAGAGGGCAGAGGGAGGAAAGAGGCAGATGAAGGAAGAGCTGTTACAGTAGTCCAGCCTGGAGAGAACCAGAGCTCTGGAGACGTTGAGTTTCTGGGGGAAGGTGAGGAAAGGGAAAATGCCCCTGCGGAGGTAAAGATGAAAGTGAGATTTCTTTGCAAGGTCAGTGATGTGGGGTGAGAAGGAGAGGGAGGAGTTGAAGATCACACCCACGTTTTTTGCCTCATACGAGGGTGAAGGGAGGGGCCAAAGGAAGGCAGCCAGAGAGTAGGAGAGAAGAAGGGGCAGTAGTCCCAATGAGAAGGATCTCTGTCTTGCTGGCATTAAGGCAGAGATCATTAGAAGCACACCATGCCTGAATAGCGGTCAGACAGTCGGGAATGAGAGAGGAGAGAGAGGTGGAAGAGGATGGAAGCTTAAAGGAGAGCTGTGTGTCATCAGCATAGCATTGAAAATGAGGAGAGAAAGTGGATATCAGGTGGATGAGGGAAGGAATGTAAATGTTGAAGAACCACAGTGAGAAGATTGAGCCCTGAGGGGCACTGTATGTGATAGAGAATGAGATAGAGGAGAGAAACTGGCCCGTTGCACTTAGGAGGTCAACCAATCCAGTGCCCGCTCCGGCCGCAGTGCCTATGGTATCACAAAGCCAATTTATGAGGATGGAATGATTGACTGTGTCAAAGGCGGAGGACAGGTCGAGGAGGATGAGAACGGAAGGAGAGTTGGAATCAAGATTAGAGAGTAAGTCATCACGGGTGTTCAGGAGAGTAGTCTCTGTGCCTCTGACTGCTCTGAAGCCAGACTGTTGGTCATGGAGACAGCCAACAGATTCAGTGTGGTGGATTAGTTGGGAGATGACCAACTTCTCTAAGACTTTGCCCAAAGAGGGAGTAGTGGAGATAGGGCGGTAGTTAGCTGGGCAGGAAGGGTCTGCAAATGTGTTTTTTAGGAAGGGGTGTACAAGGGAGTGCTTAAGGCGTGATGGGAAGGAGCCAGTGGCAAAAAAGTGTTTACAGAACTCAGCCAAGATGGTAGCGAGAGAGGTAATATTGTCTTTGATAGATCAGGAGGAGCAGGGGAGCACCTGTTTGGGTGAGACTTTGATAGAGCAGACTGTCTTAGTGACCTCCTCCGGCGCTATGGGAGAGAAAGGGGGAAGGATAGAGGGGGCAGAGGGAGCCCTGGGTACAGGAGGAGGAGGAGTGAGAGGGATAGACGAGAGAGAGTGCAAGATGGCCTGGGTTTTGGTCATGAAATGGGTGGCCAAGGCAGAGCAGAGGGCCTGGGAAGGAAGAGTAAAAATGGAGACAGAAGTAGGATTAGCAAGTTCTTTGCAGATTTCTTACAGCTTGGCGGTTTTCTTTGTGGCCCCAAAGATGCAGGCTTGGATGTGGGCACGTTTCTTGGAGCAGGCGACATGCCAGTTTGTCAGAGGATTTACAAGAAGCCAATCATTTCCGTTCAGCGACTTTGCACTTGCGGTTAGAGACAGACATGGTATCAACAGTTAGACACAGACTCAAGAGATCCAGCTGGAAAACCTTTATTTAAAATGTCAGGATGGGAGTAACGCCAACCTTTCCATAACTCTAAGAGGGGACTTCCCTCAACTGATGTATCTAAGACTAGTCTGTGTCTAAAACACCAAAATAAAATGCTGTCTGTATCACAACCTATACTTGCCCTTACTTCTAATACTAACAATGTGTTGGAATGTTCAAACTAAATAAGTGTTCCAAAATCATATAACACTGTCTTTAAGGAGCTTCTCCCACAACTCCCTTCCCCAGGTTTCAGACACTCGGGGACTAAAGTTCCACAAGGATTCAGACTTCACTTCAAGTATATGTCAAGGTACCTCTTTCCCATGTTCAGGACACTCGGGGAGTAAAGTTCCATTAGCTTTCAGGATTTAGTTCCAAGTAAATATCACAGTATTTTAACGGCTCACAGGGCTTGAAGTTTAGGTTTCCTTTCTGCCTAAGGGACCTTTTCTAATAGTTCCTTTAAGGAGCTTCTTACTCGGCTCCCTTCCACTAGGTTTGCGAAACTCAGGGATTTAATGTTCAACAGGTCTCTCAGATTATACTTCCAAAAAGAAAACCTATCAAAGTAACTTGTTAATTCACAATTCTTGTTATACTTGATCTGAAGCCTTGGTACCTTTTAAGCTCCTTGTTCTTGGTTACACCTGGCAACGGTTTCTTCAGATGCATAAACAACAAATGTCTAGCTAGTGTCTTAGGCTTCTCTTGCCTGAACTCAGAAAGCAGCACTTTGTCTTTTCCCTTAATGTCCACAGTACCTTTAACAAGTCTCAGGTCTTAGGTGTAGCTATTGTAGTTACTCACAAATACTTCTGGTGTTCCCTTCCCCACCTTCGTGTTCCATTTTCAGGCTCCCTCTGGTCTGGGCACAGTTGTCGGACTGCACGGTCCACCCATTACAGGTCACGCAACCCATGGCCTGGGGCTTCGAGTTCTGGCCCATCCTTGTCAGTTCACTTAGCTTACTAGGCTTGGCTAGGCTTTACTTGCGCTGGCCCTTTTCATGTACAATCTTCTGCCGACTCTCACTGTTTCTCGATTCCCAGAACCACTTTGCTTGCACTGCATACCTCACACAGCTCCCCTCGGGACGTCATTTTCCTTCTTTCAATTCACCGAGACTTTCGACAACGTAATCTTCCTTACGCGACCACTCTGTAACTTTGTATAAAACATGATTCTATTTGTTTGTTTTGCCGCATACAGTACTTTCACTCCAAAGGTTTGACAATGGGGTTTCCCTTCATTTAGCTTGCACTTTCTATATAGTATTTAGCCGTGCGTATCACATTGTGAGTCTCCCTGTACTTCAGACTCCCCGGGAGTGATTTCCCTCGAACCTTTAGGCTATCCCTTCAAATGCAGAACTGGCCGGAACAAAACAGGAGACTTATTTTTAATAAAAATCAAACTACCAGTTCAAATACTAATTCATTGCAACTGAAACTGCATGACCATTTGTGTATATATTTGGCATGGTAACATCTGCATACATGTTTTATATAAAGTCCATTTTGAATATGATTTTGAATATGCCCTTCAGGTGGCTGAAGAAGGAAATTAAGACCAGAAATGATGGAGGTGGGTAAGACAGAAAATATGTGGTCCATTTGCGATCAAAAACCATGTCTCATGGGTACTTGAAGGTTATTCTGTCCGAGTCAATGCTGCAGCCACAGCGGGCCTCCAAAGCCTGTCACCAAAACCTATTGGACACTGTAGAAGAGGTAGGAGCTAGATGACGTATTCTTATATTAAATAGGACCTGCTGCTTATATCAGGAGCAGGCACAAGTTGAAAGTTCCATGGTCCGTAATGCCAACCACTGCTTGCCTCCTACCTCTGCACATTGTGTACACCTCTCCTTTCGTGATTACTCCCCTCTGGGCTGTGCCATCTATTATCCAAAGTGGATTGGCTGTGAAAGGACATGACCCTTGCTACCACCTTTGTACAGCTGTCCATTGCCCGCCCACATACAGAGTTCTTGACCATCGCCTGGGGTGAATGAGCAAAACAAGGCATTCCCGTCGTTTCAGCTTTTTTGGATTGATTAATTTATTTGAACTTAAAATAAATTCCTTGTAGCATGTGGTGCAATGGCCTTTGCCTGGGTGCCAGTTGTTTATGTATCACTTTGTGTTTGTTTGTTGTAGTAAATTAGCATTCTTTTTTTACATCATTTTCCTTGTGAACCAGTGTTCTGCGAGCAGGAGGTTGCCTGGGCTCCCTAGTCGAAGGTCCTTTTTTCTTTTCTACTACATCGGTCACATTGTAGCCCTTTCAACTGCCATTACCCTCCTCGGGGCAGAGCCATCTATTATCCAGCCCTTCTAAATGTTCTAGATGATCTATTCTGCAAGAACTTAAAAACTGGTTTTATGTTTATGGACCTGTTCATAACATGGCAATTTTAGAAACGTTTAGAGATCTATGTTTTATCAAACTAGGAGCTATTGAAGGACCTTTGCAATCCTTCTTGCCCAGTGATACCGTGACAATCTTTATCTAATAATCTTGCCTTAATCTTTTCAGATAAGTAAAATTCAGGAGAACTAATCTTAGTTTTACCTGTAGGTGAGCTAGACGCTGTCATGCCAGCATTCTTGGAGTTTGTTTGCTCCTGGGCTGTCTTTGCCGGCTTCCAGACTGTTACTCAACAACAGCTATTAAAAAGTCACCACGCTACTGGATCCCCCATGAGCCTTGACCATCATGATTTCAGAAAAAAACTAGATCCTAAATTGTCACTGATCCATGTAAAATCATGAAGGTATCTTTTTCTTAAGGCATAGTGCCCGGTAAGTATTCTGTAAGTATATTATAATGTATATTCTGTAAACACTGTAGTTCCCTCAACATTCTTACTGTGTTCTATTGTTTTTGCTGTTTTGATTATGTACTGTAACTGAAGTTATGCGCCCAGTTGCCTTCGGACCAGGAGCGCTATACAAATAAAACAAACAAATAAATAAATAAACTTGAAACAGTGTTTCTGATACCCTTGTTACAGAAGCCCCCCTTTATTGAAGAGATCTATCCAAAATACTCTCTATGCCCAGCTACTCATTCTGGGAAAGTTACAGGGAGCTATAGCTACCACTAAATTGCAGGCTTTTGTAGAAGAGTCCACCCTCTTGGAAGACTATTAGATGGACATTAGACCTGGACAAAGCATGGAATCAGTGGTTATTATAGTAGTGGACATCTTTAGGAGGGTGGTGGATAGAGGCAATGTAGGTGCCCCGATACTATTAAATCTTTCATCAACTTTCCACACTGTTAACAACCCCACTCTCGAATGTGGTCTATTCCGGTTTGGGATCAGGTAAGGAGCTTTATTCTGGCTAACATATTTCTTGAACGCTGTGAGAAACCAGAAGGCGTCTCACCCACTAGTCCCCGGGGATATGTTATCCAGGTGGCCAGGACACAGCCATCGCTTTTGGATCTAGTTCCTGGGGGTGGGCCAGTGCAAGAGGATCACCTGGGTGAGGGGTCTTCGGGGAGTGGAACACCGAATGGTGAGACACGGTATCCCCTTCCCTGCAACACCTTTACCCCATCCTACCAGGTAGGATATTTAGGAACTCTATGCCCCCTCTTTTACAACATGAACACTTTCTCACGGACAGCCCGCTATGAGAGAAAACAGACTAACAGCCGAACAGTATACCTGACGTGTTCCAATACAATGGTGAGGTGCAGTCAGGCAATTACTGACCATCACACACACCTGACTTGTGGGGTGCATTTTCAGGCCCGAAAAAGAAAAAGAAATCCCTGTCACCTGAAAAGCTGCATTAAACATTGCCACCAAAAACAGCTGTGCTTTGCTTTCTCTGGCAAATGTGTGGCAAGCATTTGAACCCCTTTCACCAAGAACGGCCCTGCGTTTGCTTTTATCCCATCTGAATGACAGAAAGTTAAACATTGCACCAAGAACGGCTCTGCATTCGCTTTTATTCCATCTGAATGATAGAAAGTGAAACATTGCACATAGAATGGCTTTGCCTATGCTTTTATTCCATGTGGATGACAAAAAGTTCAAACATTGCATCAAGAGCGGCCCTGTGTTTGCTTTCTTCCATCTGAATGACAAAAAGTGAAACATTGCACATAGAATGGCTTTGCATATGCTTTTATTCCATGTGGATGACAAAAAGTTCAAACATTGCATCAAGAGCGGCCCTGTGTTTGCTTTCTTCCATCTGAATGACAAAAAGTTAAACAGTTCACTAAAACCCTGCGTGGTTCTGATTTCATCTAAATGACAAGGAGCATGCATTACATCCAAAAATGGCTTTGTTTAACAATTAATGCACGTGAGGGACAAGAAATTCAACACGCCACTGGAAACGGATTTGTTTCCCTTTTATGCAAACCGCAGCACGTTACAAACAGCAAAAGAAAAATGACTTTCAAAAGCCACAGGAAAAAGACAGCATTGCTTCAGGGAAATCCGTATGGCAGGGAGACTGACTAAAGCAAAGTACATTATGTTTTCCCCCCACAAGACTCCAATAACCTTGGAAGTTGCCCACAACACCAGACAAACCAGTTTGGCCTAAAGCAGGAAACTTCACAAGGAAATGCCCTGCTCTCACTGAAAGTCGCACCTAGCAGTGAATGATTCCTCAGCAGCATGTGATGTGATTAAGGGTGACATAATTCCCTGCTCTGCCAGACTCCAAGGCAGGGGCTCAGGGAGGACAAAGAAAGCAAAGTATGGATGGAGCATGACTAGGAGGGGTGACCCCTTCCTGCATCCCCTATTAAAGATGAACTGACAAACTTCAAAGAAGGTCGTAAAAATCTCTGGTTGCAAGCTATCCCAGGAAGACAGTGGGCTGTGGGGGATGATGCGGCCCTCCCACAGAGAAGGACAGATCCTTTCAATTGACATTTAAAGATTGATTTCAATTTAGGCATATTTCGCAGCACTCAGGATAAGAAATAATTTCATTTAATGCTATTTTTCCATGCAATTTCCAGGCGTATTTTTAGAGACTAAGTGCATGTTCCTAGGATTTTGTGGACTGAAATGGCCAGTCAAAACTAGTTTCTGGCTGATTTCTAAAATGGGACAAATATGAAAGTTGGTGGAAAGATGGAGATGGACATTATGAATATGCTTGATCATTTGCAGAGTTATAACTGTTATACATTGGCCCTCATTACGACCCTGGCGGAAAGTGACTGACCGGACCGCCACAGCGTAAATAGCGTTTCCGCCATTGCACGAAGGAGCAAAGTGCGGCCCATTCCGACCCATCGGGCACGAGCACCACGGCATGGCGGAAGTGCAAAGTCCGCGATGGCAGAAATGACCCCAAAACGGCCCACACCGCCGCCGTACGGCGCCCTAGGTGCAATACCGCCACCCATCACAGTGGACACCGCAGTGTGCGCCTACCGGAAAGTACGGTGACCGGAAATATACGGAAACGGAAGTTAAAACATGGGCCCGGAACGGGAAACATCCCGCCGTACACCTATAAAACCACTAAAACCACACAACCACTAAAATCACTACCCTGAGACACACCCCAACCCGTCATCCACCCTAGCGAAACCAAGAAAAATGGGAAAAGTAGCGAAGAAAGCGTGCGACCGCAAGCGGCAGGTCCACTTCTCCCGTGAGGAACTCACCGTGCTAACAGAGACCCTCCAGGAGAATGCTGCCGTCGTCTTCTGCACGCAAATGACCAGGACGGCACTTGCAAACAAGAAGGCCATATGGGCTCTGGTGGCACAGCGGGTAAGTGCGGTGGGGACCGCACCCCGCACCCCACAGCAATGCCGTAAGCGATGGGACGACCTGCGGATACGCGTCCGCAGCATACTCTCTGCCAACCGCAACATTGCCACAGCCACCGGGGGAGGTCCTGAATCACCCATCAAGTTGACCCCCTGGGAAGAAATCTGTGCCTCCACCATCGGAATGGAGAGCATAGAGGGAGTCGGAGGGATGGAGAAAGGAGTGCAGACATCCGAAGATTCAGGTAGGTGGCCCAAATAAAACAATGCCAAATCCACAAAGTCCATCCATGTGAAGTACCATGCGTCCACATAGTGCAACAGAAACACATGTCCAGGAGAACGGCCACACACATCGGCCTGATAGCGCACGTTAAAACCCACAATAAATACATAAATAATTAAAAACCCCTAAAACACGCACTACACGTGCAGCAGGCACACCCTAACTGCAGGCTGCCAAACAACTGCACCCTCACTCCACACACAAATGAAAGCACCTCCAAGGCCCCGACCCAAATCACCCTCAGGTACCACCCCAATGCATGTGATACAATGCCATTCCAATTCCCACAGACCCATCAATAACCCTCGCCCTCCTTTACTCCACCACAGGGTCCGATCCAAACGACGAGCTTCAGGACACCCCTACCAGCACACCTGCAAAGAGGGCCAAGACCAACGGCCAAAGACCCTCCACCTCAGCTGCACGCATCAAGACACGGCAGCAGCACAAATCAAGTGGCAGCACACAGGAGGGAACTTCAACAGGCACCCCAGCAGCCAGCATGCCCACAACACCACCACCACAGGTCCCCCCAACGGATGCCACAGAAGGCACTGCCTCCGGTGGCAGCAGCACCATAGGTGACACCCCATTGATGGCAGCATGCTCCGACACAGAAGACGGGGATGTCGAAGTCAGATCCATCCATGACCTGTCCCAATCCCCCTGTCTGTCCCATCCCGTACAACATGAGGATACCACGCAGGGGCACCCACAAGACGACGACTGGTCATCCCCCACAAGCCCTGTGGCAAGGCAACATGAGGACAACAGCCCCTCTGTGACACCCCCGCAAATGGCCATGGCCCAGCAGAGGCAACAGTCCCTCGACCAGTTAATCGTGCAACAGCAGCAACTGGCCACGCTCCTCAAGGACCATGCCGATGAATGTGGGGGCACTAAGGCAGACATAGAAACATCAACTGAGACACTTAGGGCAGAAATGGAGAGAGGTACAGAGACACTAAGGGCACAAATGGAGAGAAGCACCGAGAGCCTGAGGGGGGAACTGCATGCGACGTCCAAGGACGTATGTGCCGAACTTGCCGCAGTGCGCCGTGTGCTCACTGAGCTCTCGCAAACCCTTAGGGACATGCATGGACGTGAGCAGGCAGAGACAACATCCGTTGCAAGTTCCGTCCAGGGCAGCCCCCAACGTAGATCTGGGAGGAACCTGCGCTCCACAGGCAGGGGTGCCCCTGATACCCGCAGAGGGGGCTTGCAATAGCGACTGCCCACTGACAATGAACATCTTTGGACACTGGTGTTCGGGGGGGAGGTAGGAGGGTGGAGGGGGTGTGTTGGGCTCACTTGGGTGGCGGGTCGATAGGGTGTACAACATGATATCACATATGCCATAAAAAGTGCACGATCAACCAATGAGATGTGTGGACATTGATCTTTGTGTACTAGGCCATCATAGGCGTACAGTCCATATTGTGCATGTCCCAGACACACACCGTGCCACGAGTCCCGTGTCCATGTATCAGCCACCAGGCGTGAGTGCTAGAAGCATACATCAATGAGATGCTGACGAATGTCACGGCCCTCCGGTGCCTCGCAGACTCCTTGAGGTGCTGCCACATCCCCACCCTCATCATGACCATCATCAGGTGCTTGCAGTTCTGCGTCAGGGGGCATGGGCACATTTCTACGTATGCACATGTTGTGGAGCATGACACATGCCATCACCATCTTTGCAACCTTCTCATGGCGGTACAGGAGTGCCCCGCCAGACCTGCTGAGGCAGCGGAAACGACCCTTCAGTAGGCCGAATGCCTGTTCAATGACTACACGGGTACGTGAGTGGGCATGGTTGTAGTCCTCCTCATGCTGGTCCCGTGGGTTCCGGACTGGTGTGAGGAGCCATCTCTTCAGTGGATATCCAGCATCACCTGTATGTGGACGAGAAACGTATGATGTGGAATGCCATTGCTACGTACGCACACCCCCCCCCCCTTCCTGCCAGGTCATTGCCGAATCACATACCCCACATTATCATGCATGAAATGAGACTCACCGAGTAGCCAGGATCTGTTCCCTGCGTGTCGCTCCATGTAGCGTGGTATTGTAGAGTTCCTCAAGACCATAGAATCATGGGTTGATCCAGGGAATCGGGCACAACAATGTGTAATGATCCTGTTGGAGTCACACACCATTTGTACATTCAGAGAATGAAATTGTTTTCGGTTGCGGTACTGGGCCTCCATGGCATGTGGGACGACCAATTCCACATGGGTGCAGTCGATGGCACCAATGCAACCAGGTATGCCGGCAAGTGCATGGAATCCCACTTTTGTGTTGGTAATTTCCTGCTCCGAGCGTGGTAGGGAGATGTAGTCGTCTGCGTGCTGCAGGAGGGCATCGAGCACTTGCAATAGTGTCCGTGAGAACAGTGGCTGAGAAATGCCATGCAACTGTCCGACTGTGTGCTGGTAGGTGCCTGTGGCCAGGAAGTGGAGTACAGACACCACCTTCAGTAGGGGTGGGATGGCGGTTGGGCTGTCTATCATGCTGACAAGGTCAGCCTGTGTCATGTCCACAATGGCGGCTATGGTGTCCCGGTCCAGACGGTAGAGGGTGTGGATCTGCTCATCAGTGAGGTTGAACGGATGTGCTCGGAGGCGTGGGATTGCGGGCTGCCTGCGTGGTGGTAGTGGCTGTGCTGGCGGCCCTTGCTGGCCCTGCCTTGGCCTCCTCCTCCTCCTGCGTCTCCTCCGTGCGGCCGGTTGTAGTGGGTGTTCGTCTTCTTCTTGGAGTTGGAGTACTTGCAGTGCTATCAGGTCCCCCAGGGCCAACATCGCGAGTCCTGCCGGTAGCATTTCGGTGTGGTTGTGGGAGGAGACTGGCTGTGCAATTTATGTGTTTTCAGGCTGAATGGCCTCCACCTGTGGTGATTCATTCCACCTGTGCAAACTGCTCTCCCCTTTGGCCGAGCACGTCCCGCGCACAACGCTGCAATTCGTGGAATGGCATCTTGCTATTGCAATCATGTATTTGTACCCGATGGCCGTGTAACATTGGTTGATATGTTCATTCTGCTGTGGTCCCATTGTTTCACATACTATCTGTGCAGTCGCGAACAGAGTTGTGAAGGGTCAGTGGAACGTAGTACTCGAGTAACGGTGGACCCTCATGCATCACTGTACCGAGGTTCACCGACGGGCGGGGCGTGCCATTTGTGAGTGAAGGCAGTTGCCATTTTCACACACAGCCGCACTAGATGGATTAATTTGTGATTTCAAGCGGCCACAGATGCCTTTTCGACGTGATGTTGCAAATGAGGAATTCGGAGGGCGGCGCTTTCGGTTTTCAGCTAGCGGCGAGGAAATGCCCACAGGTCTGACTGCAAATATAACGTACTATTGTACAATGTCCTTGAGACAGGGGCCATGGCGAGAATGCAATGATTGATATGAATGGTTTGGGATGCGCAATAGCGACGTGGGCGATGAGGCCGGACGTTCCCAAATACATGTTACTTCACTACACTGGAATTACGGGCTGGGGCACTGTGGATTTTGCAGGCTGCATAACGCACAGACTCAATGGATATTTCTAATGTTATGCGAGTAAATATTCAGGCGTTTTTATACCGGGATGAGGGAATGATGAATGGATGCATGGGCAGATGATTTGATACAGAGTTTGCCATGTACAGGGCTTCTTGGAATCTGTCCGCCTCCCCTGCGCTATGTGATGCAGGGCTGCCATAGTGGGACCATCGTCTATCTGGCCTTGTTGAGCCCTCCCTGTCTCGACGCGCCTTCAGACACTTGTGTCCATGCACGTTAACAATCCCATCAGATGGATTCTGTATTCACAGACGCATGCACAGGTACACTCGTTTGTGATGGTGTTTACACCTCGATATAGATAGTTATGAGTCGCAAGTGGTTTTGGGGTGGTGATGATCCTTTGGAGTGGGCTAGCATGCATATGGCTGTGGATTTAGTGTGATCATTGCAGTGAGTTGTTGGAATGTAGTACTGATGGCCATTCTGTTCTTTTTCTTTTCTTTTGGTTGACAGGTATCTCCTCCCCTTTTGCCACTGCCATCTGTATGCCACTCCTGCAGATGGGTTTTACTCCCGACACCTGCTGCTTCGTGTTAATCAGTGGAGCAGCATTACGATCTTATGGGACGATCGCCAATGGGCCACATGCCCTTACGCAGTACTAGTGGCTCGGAGCAACATTTCGGCCTTTCAGCTGGACTAGTGCCTCCCCATTGGGACGGCCCTGCGGTTCTGTGCTCTTCCATGTTGCATTTTCGTACGTGAATGTGGCTCTGTGTACCATGAGGGAACAGGGCGTCACACAAGTAGTGGCTGGTCATTTCTTGCGGATGCAGCCCACAATGGTGAAATGTGTTTTGGAGTTCATGGCCTGATGGCTGTATGGGCTTGGTGATTTTGATGTGCATTAAATTTCTATTCTGATTTGGCCCGTGTAGCGTTCTTCTTTGCAAGTGATGTGGCATATGCCTATTTGGGGGGCGATGTATTGTGAGGAGATCTGCACTGGGTTCCAGCTTCGGAGTTTAGTTGCGTGGTACTGTACTGGGCGCGTTTGCCTACGAAGCCCGTGAGGTCAGGGATGGGGGCTGCCAATATGACAGTTTGAATGTTGTCATGCTCAGGGGCGGGGGATTGGGTTTTGTGTAACAGATGCCGGTCAGCCAGGTGGACTGGTGGAATGATGTGATTTTCGGAATATTGCTGGTCACAGGTGCCTGTGTTTGCGTGCGTTTCTTGGTGGGGGACTGTGGTCATGTCCATTGGGATGGCTTCTGTATTCGTGCCATCTGTGCCCTGCAGCTCCCATTGGCCCCTGTTGTGTTTCTTTTGTTCGTTGGCATGCATGGGTGACTTGTACATTTCAATGGTTGCATTGTGACTTCATTGCACCTACGGGGAGTTGTACTTTGTGGGCAGGGAGCGGTGTACGGGCACTCAGTGGGGCCGTTTACGGTTGATTCGCGATGCCGTACTTCTCACCATGGCGGAATGGTGCATTCCGCCATGCTTGATGGCGTTAGGTACATGTCCGCTAGGGTCGGAATTGGCGTACCCTTGCGCCATGGTGGTGTTTACGGTTTGGCATGGCGCGCGCGCGCGTGCTTGGTGCAGTTGGCGTTGGCGTTCACTACGGTGTCGCTAATGGCATCGTACTTTGCGGTGACGGGTCATAGTCGCACCGAGCGCTATTCGATGGCGGTATTGCATTTCCGCCATCGTTTTCCGGATTCCGCCAGGGTCGTAATGAGGGCCATTGTGTGAAAAAGACAAAAATGCGCCAAAGGGCCATGCTACATCGTACGGATTTGGCAATCAATGTATCTAATTCCCTATGACCAGACACAACTATATATCTTGTTCACATGGCCGGGGCGAATATAAGTATGAAGTTATGAGGCATAACTCAGTTTTGATAAAAAGTTGACCTGAGAGCAAAGAACTGTAATAAATGCCAAACAGATGGTGCACTCTCCCCTTGAACCAATGATGCTAGGGGGCAGAGAGAGGAATGGTAAGATGCCCTATCCCAGGGTAGGAGTAATTATAGAGTAATCCCCCTAGATTGGAAAGTGAATGATGTCATTTGGGCTATATATACGGGGGACTGTACTACACACAGGGACAGAGAAACAGACCCACACAAAAGAATCTGGGGAGACAGGAGGACGGAGTGGTGGCAGCTGAACAATACCAAGGAGAGTGCAGAGACCAGACCCCTTGCCTAGCAGTCCAGAGTGTCCTGAGATCCAGCTGGCTGTCCAGAATCGCATCCAGGAGAGTGCAGTGACCACATCCCTTGCCCTTGCTGTCCAGAGTGTCCTGAGATCCAGCTGGCTTTCCAGAATCCCAAACCAAGGCTTACTTTGTAAGTAGCATCCCATTGAAATCCCATTGAAAGCCACAAATTGCCAATATAATTCATTCACCTTCCCATAGAAGAATCTGTATTAGCCTGTGTATGTTAGCGTATTCCTTTGATAAATCTCTCAGTTCTCTTTTTACATCCTTAGCATTATTTTGAAGTAAATCAATTAATTCCCCATTGAAATTCACGGTACCAATTGGTTAAAATTCAAAATTAACCCCTTTGTCCTTAGTGTCTTTCTTCAATAACTATAGTAATTAAAGTATAGCCCCAACAGAATTAATTTCCATGTGACTGAAAACCAAATTTGCCCGTGTATTGTGTGCATTACCCCACAAACTCCTAACTTGCATCTGTCCTATTAAAAAAAACCAAACTATAGTCCCATAGAGAGCAACCCCTTATGTCTAGATTCCGTCCTTCCGATTATGAAAGCTAAACCCCATCCATAGCTGCCTGTCATTGCAAATCCTGTGTAAAACAAATTTCCATTTGCCGTTTGTATTTGTCCTTTTGCATTTGCTTTCTCCCGAAATCAATTGCTCCTTTTCTTTCCATGTCACTCTGGTGTGCTGATTAGTATCCTATTAGCTTCCCTATCTCTTCAAGTGTAGCAACACAAATTTCCTTTAAATCTGTCCCCTAGCAGTTGAGAGTAGCTATGCGAGTGATAATCAAAATCCGATTCTGCCGTTTTGCTCCAAAAATGGGTTTTCACTTTCTTTTCTGGCTTCCCATCTTGGGGTGGTGGGCTTTATGGCAAATTCGATTTTCTCTTTCTATCCTTTTCACTTTCTTTTCTGGCTTCCCATCTTGGGGTGGTGGGCTTCATGGCAAATTTCTATTTTCTCTTTCTATCCTTACTCCTTGCCACTGCCTTCCTCCCAAAGGAATTAAGTTAGCTGTGTTTGTGGCTGCTGTAATTTGAGTATTTTTCCTTGTTCATTAAATAATAAATTAATAAATATCTCATTGAAACACACCGGCCCGGTTCCTAATCCATTGTGACACGGGGTGTTTGTGAAGGTTGGGTGCGAGATGGTTTGGAGGCCTACTCAGAAAGAATCTGTACTATATTAAAGATAAAAAGCATTTTTATTTTGTGCCACATTCATTGTCGGGGAAGGAGTCCCTGGCTGGAGTGTGCCCGGTAATAAAACTGTGACAGACTTCCATTAAACTCGGCCACACAGATAAAAGGCGGAGCACGAGAGCACACTCTGAGCGAGGCAAAGCAAACAAGGAAACAGCAGTTTCGAGACGGCAGCTGAACGAGAAAGGAAAAACAGCAAAACAGAAGGGGATTGCAAGGAGGGAAGTCCCCTTGACCTTTTCGACAAGGAACCGTTACTTTCCATAGACCTCAAGAATGGAAAGCGTAATACCAGGAAACCAGGCTGAAGAATCCTAGCTATCCGTGGCCCTCCCGTGTCAAGAATCAAGGTGGGGAGAATCACCAGCCACTGTGGTACCGTCCTTGGCTCCAAGAAAAAAGCAGCGTCAGTGAAATCAACACACCAGTGAGTTGGGGAGACTGATACAAGACCGGTCTGTGTTGAAGGCAAGGTTGAAAGCAGCATCATTGTATGGTGAGCGCTGGAACGAACATTGTTAAAAAGCATGTGATGAGACGCAAGTAAAGTTGAACTGCTGATAAGTTATTGAACTTTGAAAGCAAAATACAATACCTTTGACATAGTGGTCTGGCACCGCGTGGGTGCTCAGTCAAAGGTCTCTGTAAGGTATTCAGCTGAGAAGTGGCTAAATTAGATACATTTGTTCTGAGCCCGGCAGAGGGAGACCATTTGAAAGAGAACGAATAATTGTAAATCAAAATGGTCCTGCAACGGGTTGAGCAAAAAAGCGAAAGTCTTCGATTTTGATAAAGTAAAGAATGTTTAAAACGGTAGATAAATTCGGTCCGAGCACGGCGGAGGGAGGCACATTGAAGGTTTTGTGTTTAAGTGGGTCTGAGCCCGGCAGAGGGGGACCCGGGGTGAACAGTAAATCATCTGAGAAGTTGTACATGTGAAATCCTGAGAAGGAACTTTGTTTGTTGTGCCGCATCAGGCCCTCTGAAAGAAGAGACTTTGAAAGACAAAGAGACTTTAGCTCAGAAGGCACTGATGTTGAGGTTTTGAACTGCATCCTCGTGCTAGACAAGCCATAGAGTGTGCTAAACTCGAGTGTGGCACCTTGTCCTGTTCTAAAAATGTGGTGAAGGGAAGCCAACAGCTTGCATATCCTGACATATCATTTCTTGAACACTTTTCTTTTGCATACTTGTTTCCCACACTATTTGCATTTAAAAGTAAGGATTGGCAAGAGTTTTTTTTTTATATATTTTTTTTTTATACTTTATTTAACCCGGAGGGTTTTTAAAAGTTTTTGTTTTTGCATTTCATTCCTTTCCGTTTGAATATTGTTTACCTATGTTCGTTTTTCTATAGTTGACAGAATTGTGTCCAAAATTTTTGCTATGGCAGTGACCCAAATAGTTCGTCCGCCTCCAATAAACCTCGCCCACCAAGTCTCTACATCGAAGGTGTGAGCTGCAGATAATATCTCCTTCAAGTAAGGACCTCTTATAGCCTCTACTTCTGGACACCTTAACAATAGATGTTTGGTCGTTTCCACCATAGCCGGATCATTGCAAAATCTGCACATGTTTGTGCTGGCCAGGCCTCGTATCATCAAAATTTCGTTCGTATGGAGTAAGTTGAGGCGGGCTCTTATAAAGATATTCCTCAGCTTGCGGTTTGGATATTTTTTCACATACGCTTGTAATTTGTGTACTTTATGGAACGTCTGTGGCAGGTGCGAAGTTAACTTGTACGAAGCGGCCTGTTCCAAAGTAAGTATCCAATCAAGCTCGTTTAGTTTATTTTGGATTTTCATCGGGTTGTCCGTCAACTCCTTTTTGGAACATTGAATAGAGTCTCATTTTTCTTCTTGGTCTCTGTACCATTTGTTCAGGACAGCCAGGCGCCCTCCTGCTGCCTCTATGTTTATTGCTTCCAAAAGCTATGGGCGATTTTCCAGCAGTAATTTTCTAAACAACATCAAACTGTTCCTTTCCACTATCGAGGCAAGTGAGAGGTGGCTCATTTCGCGTCTGATCAAAACCAATGGTGTTGAATTTGGTAGATTCAGGACCTCTCTCCAGTATTGGCTTTCAAGTTTCGTCCAGATGGTGTGTGGTAACCCCAGCATTGCTTCAGCTCCGTAGACCAGTGTAGAAACTACCTTGGCCTTGTAGAAATCCACAATTGGTATAAGGGAGAAGCGACTATATTTTCTATCCATCGCTTTAGCCTGCGATATTAAGTTCTTTATTTTTAGCAGCAGATGTTTTTGCATTGCAATCTCCCTTGACGAGTTATCCACCACAATGCCCAGATATTTGAATTCTGTGACTGTGTCGATGTGTTCACCTTCCAAAGACCATGCATATGAGTCGCTTTTACTTCTGCCTTTCCCAAAGAACATGATTTTGGTCTTGGGCTTGTATATTTCAAGACCATTTGCCTTGATGTAATCAGCAAAGTTGTTAAGTTGTCTCTGCAGCCCTATTGCAGTTTGATCTGTGATGATGATGTCGTCCGCAAACATAATTCTCGAGATTTTAATTTGGACAATAAGCGGAAGGAATGATCTGACCTTTGCTTCTGATTCTTTGTAGTCGCCGATGAAGCTCAGAAATAATGCCTGGGCCAACGGGCAGCCTTGCTTGACTCCCTGATTGGTTGGGATCTCCTCCGAAAGTACGCCTTGGTTATCAAGCCTCACTTGTATCCTTGTGGCCGTATGTAGTGCTATGATTGGATGTAGAATAGACGCCAGGCACTTCCAGGACCTTAACTTTGCCCAGAGCCCCGCTCTGTTAACTTGGTCAAAGGCTTGTCTTAGATCGATAAAAGCCATGTAGGTACGGGTGCCGCCCGCAGGGCTTTTGTATTTTAAGATGTTAACCGTTAGAATGTTAATTGTTGTTCCCACATTCTTTTTGAAGCCAAGTTGAAGGGGATCTTCGCAGGGTGCATCCTTTGCCCACCTTTGGAAGTGTTGTAAAAGTAAGGAACCGTACACCTTGCCAATCACATTCAACAGGGCAATAGGCCGGAAATTTTTAGGATCGTCTCTCTCCCCTCTCTTGTAAATAGGTACAACAACTGCGGTGGTCCAAGATTCAGGTAGAACCCTCGCCGCTGTCAATCTTCGGAAGACCGCACATATGAATTTAGCCCATGCCTCAGGATGTTCTTTTAGGTGCCTATTTGTCAGGCCGTCGGGCCCAGGGGCCCTGGAGTTTTTCAATTTTTTCAAAATGTACGTTATGTCTTCAGGGTCGTGAAGCTCCACCCAGGGTTCTGTACTTTGGACCTGTGTAGTTTCGGTGCCAACCTTTGGATCGAAAAAAAGGTTTGCAAAAAACTCTGTCCATTTAGCCTCTGCAATGCCATTGATTAAGGCATCTGAATTGATCCGTTCCGTTACATTTATCAGGGCCCAGAATACTCTTGGGTTTTTGGTTGACACACTTCGCAACATGTCTTCCAAATCTTTTTGATACATGGCGAGACGATGTTCTCGCAGCCATGACTTGTAAGCTTTTAGCTCACTGATCCAAAGTTGTTTGTTAGAGTCAGATCTGATTTTCACAAATCTTCTCGTGGCCTTCCTGAGTTGACGTCTTTTCTCGACCAAGATTTGGTCGTAAGTGTGGATTGATTTGTTCGTAGTTGTTCTATTCTTCAAACTCGGTTTCTTGAAGACGTTCAGGAGATCACTGTAGTCGGGAAGGATAAAGACATTCTCTTGAAGCTCTAACTTGGAGTAGTTATTTGTCAAAGAGATGACATTGTTTAGGCTCAATGCAAGTCGAGTTCCATTTGCATTTGTTACAAGCTTTGGGGCCGAGGCTATTTTTTCAGTTGAAATGGTTGGCCAGGACATGCATAGAAGATTATGGTCGCTCGCCTTGGTTTTGACCACGTCGAAGGATGAAATGATAGACAGTAAAGCCGATGAGGCGTAGATGTAATCTATTGTTGCCTCAGAACCACGACCTTCCCATGTTGGATACTGAACTGAGTTCCCGAATGTGGCGGCCACATTGAACAGGTCTTTAGATTTCATCAGTAATGACCAAGCTGCACCCCTTGCTTCAGCTTTGGTTCTGATCGGTTTCTTTTCACATACAGCATTCAAGTCGCTGCAAACATATAAATGGACTTCGGAGTGTACAATGTATGATTTATCGATTTCTTGTTCGACCATATCTAGAAAATCCTTGTTTGAGATGGCTTCTGGGTTCCAGTACAAGTTTATGATTATTGCTGTTGTCGAGACAGATCTGTTATGCAATGCGTCCCAGTACTTGTACTGAAATCTTCAGGAAGGAAAGTGTCAGGATCCTAATCATTTTCATTCCCTTTCCCATTCTAACTGCAGTTATCAAGCCCGAGGAGTGTCAGCCTTTCGGTCCCTTTTTGGCTGTTGCAAAGGCTATTTCGAAACCATCTAGGATGGGTTTGTGGTAAGCCATGTCTCTTGAAAACACATGATGTCAAAAGAGGCAAAGTTCACATCACCCCGTACTGTAAGGTGCATAAAGCCCCGAGTATTCCATCAGCAGAGCTTAGCTCGATTTGTAATTGGGCCTCTTTTCAAGTCGTTGTCGCCAGAATTCTTGATTGAGTTTTATTAGTATAGGCCCTTTTATTTTGACAAAACTCTACCAGAACTGTGTTAGTATAATTTGATGGTCGTAGCTTGCTCCTATCTTTAGACTTAGGATTAGATAGGTGTTTTTTCAAACCCAATTGAAGTTCAATAAACACCCTTGAACTGTGATCACTTGTGTCTGCCTTACTGTTTGATACCATTCCTTCCTTACAGAGCCCATGTCTGACAGAGTCTGTCACTTTGCCACCATTTGAACAAGCACAAATGGTAATTACTTGTGGAGTGTCTTGAGGCTTGTCATTGAGTCTGCTTCTATTCAATCAATGCATGAAACCTCTGGTTATTTTCTTCAAGTCTTATTTTCTGACATAAATGTATAGGGGCGACAACCAGGTGGTCCTCTGCTTAGAGGATGCCTTGGCTATTATGATCAATCAATTTAAAAGTTGTATGGAGGTGGTGAGCCTCTGAATGAAAAACAAATGACTGACAAGTAAGCTGAAAACACAGATCACGTTATGTTGCACTCCCAACCAGAAGACCGCAATTTGGATCCTGTACAAATTTGGTCCTCTAGTTACTGGCCCTTTTTTTTGGGTCTCTGGCCATCTCTAGTATCCTAGGTTCGCAAAATACCCAACCTTCTTCAAAACAACAATTAAGTATTTTGCGACTATTTTTAGATTATTTCAGTCTCTCCCATTTAGTTGAAACAGTTAATGACTTTGTTTCCAGCAGGCTTGTGTTTTGTAAAGGTATCCATCTGCATCTTCCAGTGGTGACGGTATGTAGGCTCCAGGTAATCCCGAACTCCTCAGCCACAATGCCCCTGCCATGGGGTCGCAGGAAATACATCTCTCCAGCACTGCCCATTCTTCACTGGTTACCACTGACGTGCAGGGTGCAGTGAAAGTTTATATGCCTTGTTCGTAGATATTTGCAACATGCAAGATCCACTAGCTTGCATAATCATTTTACAGTATGTCGGCCAACTAGACAGTTGAGATCGACTTCTAGCAGGTAGCTAGTTAGTTGGGTTGGAAGGCAATTTTCTGTTTGGGCGACAAGTTATGACACTCTCTGCCACCTGAAATCACACTTGCAACATATTAGCTCATTTTCATAACTAAATCTGAAACATATATTTTTTTGTGCTCGATCTCCTATCAATTCTAGACACACCAGGTTGAGCTTTTTGCTCCAACATCATGTGAAAATGGCGCTCTACTAAACACTGCTACCATACCCAAACCTTACCAAATGTGCACACCTAAATGATGCCAGACTAGCCTGTGTTGGTTGAGACTTATGGTTAAATGGCTCTTCTTTACACAGAACTGCCCCCAGTGACGCTTAATAATGTAATTGTGTATATTGTATTACTACCCTTCTTTAGTCTGGAGCGCTTTCCCCCTTACGTTAAGGTTTCCTTTGTAAGTCACCTGTTTACTTATATACATTTTTTTGTCCCTAGTGTATGTTCTAATATTATGCGCACCTAGAATTTCATTAAATCATACATTATATGTTCACGTTGGTGATTTGTAACAGACCTGCGCAAACTCACACTCCTTGCCATGTACTAGCTCTGGTTTATCAAATGCACAGCACTGCTCTCCCTTGACCCGCGCCACTACCCACCTTTTCCAGTCTACTTCTTGTGCCCTATGCCATTACTAGAAAGTTGACATGTATGGTGCTTCGCGGGGATTAATTATAGGAATTTAGTTTATATTTATCTATTCTGCGAGTCCCATTTTTACTGTTTGTGTGATACGCTGGGTCGTACTGCCACTAAAAATTAAAAAAAATATATGCTTCAATAGAACGTAGTTACTGGTGAAAGGAAACAGAACATCTCGCACGATTCGCGCAGCTACTCAGCACCAATATTATGCACACGAGGAAGCCCTGGCATGTGCTTATAAAACTGTACTTTGTCTGACAAAAAAAAAACATTGTTTGCTGGTGGCTGTGGCAACTACTTTATGTTAGAACCTTGCAAAGACGGTGCCTGCACAGCACGGGATTTCGCTGGTTATCAGTCGGTCTGGAAAGTTATCTGCACAAAGGAACACGATCATGCAAACGTATTTTCCTGTGACTGTAACTTGTCTGTTTTTTATATGTATTTTCTTCTTAATGCCGCCACATATCCCTTCGTGTGACTGGCATATATTGTTAAATGGGTGAATGAGTTTATGTAGCACACACGTCAAGGTTCATGAAAAATCCAGGAGCATGCTTTCAGCAATTGGTCAGAGGGGTATTCACTAACATCTGCATCATGGCAACACAGAACCTGCAACAAGTGGCATTCTGTACACACCAAGACACCATGTGAAGGAGCTCTATACTTGGCAATAAAATGCATTTTGCATCGAAAACAATTTTCGCGGACGCACGGCAACGCCTTGCTAAAGTAAAACACATGTCCCTTAAACAGACAGAAGCAGCAGAATCAGCGATATGGTTAATCAATACATCCATTAAGTCACTTCAGCCTTTAACGCGCGACCAGTTCACAGCTTCCCAAGTGGAAGACAGCGGTTCCAGAAATATGTACATTTAACAAGAAAACCTGCCAAATTATGGAAGGCCTGCAGTCACGAAAGCGATTTGTGAATTAGAGAATTGCGGAAATCTAATTCTGTGATGATAAACGCACTCAGAACATCTTTGAGTTGGCAGGTGCCAGCAAAGAAAATCGTCTCTTAAACATGGGATGTTTCTCCTCGATTCGTACATACGATCGGAACATTGCTACATTAGACAAACAACCCACTGGCCTGTTTTATCATTTTACAAGAGAAGGTAGAGTAGAGATAATTAGGCAATTCCTTTTCTAGGTGCTGTTTTGGAGGCATAATGCATGCGACTTTATAATGTTTCCTAAGTATAATGCACTGCTGTTTTTGAAGCGGGAGATTATCTGCAACTCACTGCCATTGCAGGGACCATAGTTTTTAAGCATGATAAACACAATCCGAAGTTGTTGGGGGCGAAAGCAATTCAGGCTGCCACCAATTCCCGCACCTTCCCTGAAACACTTGGTTAGCCTCATTAGAGCCTGAAGATTAAACACTGGTGCTGTGCACGAGCATCCTCTGGGATGGCGCCTCGGCCGAAGATTTGCAAAAACGCCCTTTTTGTGGATATTTAAAGGTGCTGTATTATGCATGAGCAGAAAATTAAATATTGAAATGTATTCTATAATAAAGATTCACGAGTGTACCTAAAAGGAAATGCTCACGCGGAAACCTCTCATTGAATAAAGCACAGAATTATCAGGGTCTCTGACCCCCAAACGCTAGCAAGCCAAATACATCTTCCAGTTGGTAAAAAAAGGAGCTAGTTCTCTGATTGATACAGGAGCCGGGGGAATCCACTCGCAACAGCATGAACAGCATTAGCATGTACTGGTTAGTAAATAGAAAAGTCTCCCACATGGACTAGTCATTTGTTGTGGGCGTGTTAGCGCCCTATTGTGCGTTAGGCGTTGGGACTATTGTATCACATTAAACGTGAAAATCACTTGTGCATCTTTATGTTTACCCATCACAGCCTTGTGTTTGCCTTCTGTCCCGTGATGTGATCCCAGGAGTTCTATAACCCGGGGAAGTCATCAGTTGTAGTTATTTGTTAAGCGGCTGTGGGGTGCCCATCAGGTGCGGAGCCAGAGGGAACATGGGGTCGCTCGACTCCCATTGCTCCTCCCTGTTCCCGTGCACCCCTTTGCTTCCCACAGGGATGGCACCTGCATCACATTTTTTAAACTGTTTTTAATAAACGATTGGTCCAATGTCTAATGTATAAATCAGGATGGAGTGTCCACCCCCCCCCCCCCTTCAGGCCCTGCATCAGATACCCACTCCATAACCGCAGGGCCCCTCAGGAGACCCCAGTCCGCAAATACAGTCTGACTGATCCGTGTTTAAATGTTAAGGGCTGGAAGTTCTGGTCTTAGTCCAACAAGGGTGCCCAAATGCCCCAAAACTGGTGGAGTCTGCCTTTTTTAGCAGCTGCGACCTTTTCGGCTACCTGCATGTCCCACATTGTAATCCACCACACAGAGAGGACTGGGTCCTCTGGAAATTTCCAGCAGCGTGCCATCGTGATATGTGCCGCTAGAAATAAACAAGTAATTCCTTTCGCCTGCTCCCCATACTCAGGATATACCCCTTCACACAAGGCCCCCAAAAGCACTGTTTCTGGACACATCAGGAGCTTGGTACCAGTAATAGTGTCGATGACAACGACAATGGTGTGCCAAAAGGCGTGAATGAGAGGACAGTCCCACTATATGTGAAAGTATGAGCCTTGAGCCCTGCATTGTAGCCAACAAGTCGGTCCCGCTGAAGAGTGAAAATGATGAAGTTGCAATGAAATAGAACTGAGCATGCTACATCGGACATATCTGACCCCCTGCAAGCTGGCGAAAATTAGCAAGCAAAAGGAAGCCCGCTGCCCATGGTGCAACGCAGACGGGGCAGATCTACTTCACATGTTCTGGGAGTGCAACAAATCACAATCCCTATGGATGAAAATAAAACAGACCTTTGAAAAAGCAGATTCCCCCAACTACAAGTGGTCCCCCGAGGAGTGCCTTCTGGGAACACACCCTAGGCAAGCCAAACTCAAGCACTGGGTGAAACTCAAGGACTTGACCTGTATACTGGCCAAAAGACAAATTGCCATGGCCTGGAAAAAACCCACAGGCCCGAATTATAAGGCATGGCGTAATGAACTAGACAGGTGGATTAACGCGGAAACAGAAGCATGGGAGGACAGCGTCAACAGGTCAACTGACGAATCAAGCTCTACCTTGGAGGCATGGAAGGAAATAACCATTAGCATGCTTTCCTCCCCGGATGATAAACCCCCATGAATGAAACAGGACCTGACAACACTGCGTCGCAGGAACACAACACCCATGGCAGAGACAGACACAGATCACGCCCAGCCCCTGAAACTTGGAGCCCTCCTCGCCCCCTGCTCCCGATATCCCACCATAATGTTTGCCAAGACTTTTGAACAAGGAAGTTGAAACAAGGAGACAGTTAAATGTTGTTACGTTACTTTATAAAAAAATGTTACTGTTTATTAAGCAAGTATTACTATACCTGCTATTGAATGCAGGCCGAGATGTTTTACTGTAAGATAACAAATGCCAATAAACAAATTTGAAAATAAATTAGAGCACACTCATTGTTGGTCACACACATGGAGGAAGAGTGGTTCCTGGACCAAATGTCCAGCCATACTTGATCCTCCAGTGGGTGGCGCAAGTCTGTCAACCAACGGCTCATAAAAGTTGAGCCCACGGTCAACATGTCATCCCTCAGGAGCTATTAAAGTTTAGAAACCCCCCCAGACCCCGGACCCTCAGAAACAGTAAGCTCTATTGGGCTTAAGGTACGAGTTGCCTGCCGTCTCGTCTCTGGATGTGTAATCCAGTGTTGAAGCTGAACATACGAAAAACTCTCTGACTCCGAGAGATGTAATAACACTTTGCAGTCCTCAAAGGAGCGCAGGCGATCCCCCACAAATAGCTGAGCCAATGTTAACAGGCCACCCTGGGTCCAATTTCTAAATGCCGCTGGATGCAAACCTGGGGAGAATGCAGGGTTGTGAATAACAGGGGAGAGCGGGCCCAGGCCTCTGGGAATCTATTTACGCTTCAGCGCCCGAACCCATAACTTCAGGTTGACCTTCATTGAGGAGAGCAAATCCTGCCAACATATTCTTAGCCCATGGGGGACGTAAATTAGGAAGTGGAAGGAAAGCGGGAGTCTAGATTGTTCAATCTCGGCCCATTTCGGGAGAGGGAGAGGGGACATACATGTCAGTAGGTGTGTAATTTGAGCAGCTTCCATGTATGTATGTAGATTTGCGACCATCAACCCACCCAGACGGGTGCCTCCAATTATCACCCTCCTAGGAATCCTAGATCTTTTGCTACGCCAAATGAATTTCAAAATCTTGTGCTGAAAACGGTCTAATGAGTTTTTTGGGATTTCCACAGGTAGAGACGAACACATGTTAAGAAAGCAGGGGAGTAAATTCATTTTGACTGCCGTGATCCGGCCCATCAAGGAAATCTCCTGAGTCCTCTACTTTCCTAAATCTGTTTCCAGACGGGGGAAAGAGGGCAACCCTGTCGTGTACCACACGTAAGAGGAATTCGGAAGGAATGCTCCCGGTTTACCCAAAGTAATGTGTTTGGGGAGATGTAATTGGCCGACACCATTTTGCGAAAATAGGGCCCAAAGTGGAACTCTTCCGAAGTAGATTGCATAAACGCCCAATCCATCTTATCAAATGCCTTAGTGGCATCTAATGCCAGGAGGGCCAATTTTTCCTTAGGCCATAGGAGTGGTCTCAATCAAATTCAGCACTCGCCTAACATTATCCCCCGTTTTCCTCCCTTGAACGGGCCCTGTTTGATACAAATTGATCAAAGCTGGAAGAAGAAGAGCAAGACGATTAGCTGAAACTTTTGAGTATATATTTGAATCGGTATTTAGCAACACAATCAGCCTATATCAGACACAGTCCTTAGGATCTTTCCCAGGTTTCAAAAGCAAAACCGTTGCCGAAGTTTGCATCGAGCGGGTTATAGTGGCCATTTGCCTGAAAGAGTTAAAGAGAATCGTTAGATGGAGGAATAACTGGCCTCTAAAATGTTTATAAAATTTAACTGAGAACCAATCCGGGGCCAGGGGCTCTCGTCTTCAGGGATTTAATGACTGTGTCCACCTCTTCCAGCAGGATTGGGCTTCCAAAGCTAATATTTCTTCCCTAGGACGGTGCGGCAAAGCAGCTCCCTCAATATAGTGTTTTTGGGCCTGAGATGAGCAGGCCACTGCTGTCATTGTTTCCAATATGTGTGCCCTCGCTAGCTGAAGTTTCATATGTTCCCTGTTGTGTACCACCCCCTGTTGGTCCCTAAGTCCTATGATAGTGTTGCGCCTTTTAGTTTGAGCTAGTTTCCTCACTAAAAGACGGTTAGCTTTATTGCTTTTAACGTAATAAGCTTGTTTCATCACTAACAGAGACTGGGCCGTCTCTTCAGCATAATGCGTCTCCAGCCTATTTCGGGCAATCCAAAGAGCTGAGTGGAGTTTAGGGGACCAATCATGGTTGTATTTCCCTTCGATTTTGGAAATTTCTCATCCTAATTGGGTTTGCATCTGCCGTTTCTGTTTGTGATAGGCTGCTGAACGAGCTATTAAAATCCCCTAATTACTGCTTTCATGGCATCCCATGTTGTCGCTGAAGAAATAAGCTCTGAGGGGTTTCCCCGAAAGTAGTTCTGGATCGCTGTTGCCACCTCATCCCTTAGGGCCAAGTCCTGTAAGATTAGATCATATAATAGCCATTGGGGTCTGGAGGGGGGGACTGACCGCCAAAACCAAGAATTGCTGGGAAAATAGAGTAGGCTTGCAAATTGTGTACTTATGAAGCACACAGGACCAAGGCATAGGGAGTGCAGCATAGCGGAATGCATCAAAAACAGAAGTGACGTCTGCCTTCACCGATCTTACCGCACTGCTACTGTAAAGGGGAACAAAGAATGAATGGCCAGAGTAAAGACTGGAGAGTGCTAAGACCTGAACGTCACTACAATGTAGTAAGGACCCCAAACTTTGTCTAATAAGTGCACAAAGCAAAACATCAATTTTTGTAATGCAGCAATGGCAAGCACTTTAGAGTGGCAGGATGAAAATTTCCCTCATGACGCAATGACTTTCTATAGTAACCCCATTGGTACGCACAGTGCTGTGAACCAGTACAAGCAGCAACAATTCCACAGCAGCATATGGGCATAGGAAAGGAAAGAAACTGTGCATAGGGAAATGGACTGCGCGGAAGTCAAAGTGGAGAAATTGGTGAACAATTGTGCCACTTTAAAGGTTGTGTACAAGGATATATTTTGGACAAAATCAAACAGCACTGGCACACCTGCACGTGTACTCCTTCCCCATGTCGGAGCCCGCCATTCTCTCAAAAACCGTTTAGTGGGAGACATTACGGTAATACAGCAATCTCTTCCTCCCCTCACAACCAAGTTGTGCAAATCCCCATTTCCCCACAATAAGTATCCACTTTTGCTACCCCTTCCCTTTCCATATGGGGTGTATGCATGTGTACAAGTAAACAGTAATAATGAGAATGTTGCTGAGTGTTTGTGCAGTATCCTTTTTGTACCTGAAATGGGGTTCTGACTCAGCGGCGCACAGTCCTCATTGCAATGACCGCAAGTACGAAAAAGGTAAGTGTCCTACGGACACCGCAGCTGTCCGGCCTATCCACAATTTATTTATTTATTTATTTGTATTTTTAAAGCGCACAACAGCCCAGGGGCATCGTGGCGCTGTTACATATATACATTGCTGGTTACAAAGGAAGGGTTTAGTAGTTACATTGTTATTTGCATTTACTGTTCATCTTGGAATAGTTACATTGATATTTGCATTTACGGTTCATATTGGAGTAGTTACAATGATATTTGCATTTACGGTTCATCTTGGAGATGCATAGGTCAGGCAGGTAGTAAGAATTTGCATACATGTTCATCATGGGGGTATAAGGGGTTAGCAGGGCGGAGAGGGTTCAGGTGACCTGGTGTAGTGAGGGTTATATGAATAGTGTGGTTTTGAGGGATTTGCGAAATGCGAGCAATGAGAGTTCCTCTCTTAGTGAGTTGGGGAGGGCATTCCAAAGTTTCGGTGCTATATGAGGGAAGCCAATGCAGCCAGTGTTGGCTCTTTTTATGGAGGGTACACAGAGTTGGTTGGTAAGGTGGCTTCTTGTGGGGTGGGAAGAGATGTTTTTGGATATCGTTTCTGATAGGTAGGAAGGGGTGGAGAGATTGATGCATTTGTGTGTAAGGGTGAGGATTTTGAAGTTGATCCTTTCCTTAACTGGGAGCCAGTGGGCTTTGTGTCTGGCCTGAAATATGTGGTCACTTCTAGGAATGAGAAGAGCTGTGCAGAGCGTGTTGTTCTGTGTTATTTGCAGTCTATTGATGTTTTTAGTAGAGGTGCCTGCCAGAAGGGCATTGCAGTAATCTAGTCTGGCTCCTATTGTGACTCTGGCTATGGCTAGGCAATTTTGAGCAGTGAGAAAGTGTTTTATTTCACTTATGAGTTTAAGTAGACTCTAAGGGTCTTTACCAAAGTAGAGACTGGTATATTAGTGTGGTCAATTGTGAAGTAAGTGTATTTAGTGTTGAGTTTGGAAATAATTTCCTTGGGGCCTAGGATGATGATCTCAGTTTTGTCCCCGTTAAGGCAGAGACCATTGATTGCCATCCATGTTTGGATGGTGGCATATATCTGGAGGAGAGCATCTGAGTCGTGGTCATAGTCTCCAGTAAGGAGGAGGAGGACTTGGGTGTCATCAGCATAATTTGTGTAAGCTATGCCAAGTGCATCCAATATGTCGAATAGAGGTTTTGTGAACAGGTTGTAAAGGGTGGGTGCCGTACAGGAGCCCTGTGGGACTCCATAGTTTGATGGTAGTGGGGCCTGCGTTGGCTTGGTCAGAGCAGACCTTCATGGCCCTTCCTTCTAGGAAGGAGGTTATCCAAGCGGCGGCTTTGTCAAAGAAGTGGGCAGTGTTGGACAGGTGGGAGGTGAGGATATCATGGTCAACAAGATCAAACGCGGCGAAGAGATTGAGGAGGAGCAGGAGGGCAGATTTGCTAGTATCCATTATTTTGGTGATTTGGATTTTAAGATCTAGGAGGGTGGTTTCTGTGCCATGGCCTTTGCGGAAGCCTGATTGTCTTCTGCCTAGGATAGCATTGGATTCCAGATATTGTTGGCTTTAGCCAGGATTTTGAGGAGGAATGGAACGGTTGTTATGGGGCGATAGTTGTTGGGGCAAGTGGGGTCTAGGGTGTTTTTTTATGAGTGGGCGGACCCACACTTCTTTTAGGCTTTGTGGTATGATACCCGAGGTCGAAAGATGCATTAATAAATGCTGTGATGATGGGGGTGAGTGAGTCTGCGCATTCTTTGTTGATGCTAGGGGGGCAGATGTCCCCTTTACAAGTGGAGGGTTTGATATTTTTAAGAAGATGGGTTATTTCTGTCTCAGTGATGTCTTTGAAGAGGAAGAGAGGTATTTGTGTAAGAGGTTTACGAGGGCTGGGCGGTTGTGGCATGTCCAGATTGGGAAGGGCTTTACGCTGAGCTATTATTTTATCTTTAAGCATTTTGACTTTGTTGATGAGGGCATCTTGAATGCTAGAACACCAGGCTGTGTCTTTGGTGATTTCATCTGGGGTGGTAGCCGGGGAGGCGAGATCTTTGTAGATAGTGAAGATGTCCCTGGATTTAGAATTGGCATTAGAGATTCTCTGGTTGAATGATTCTGATATGGCTAGGAATATGGCTTTTTTGTATGTGGATGAGATCATTTTGAATTAATTTAGGGAGGACTAGTTGGGTGATGATTGCCATTTGGCTAATGCACTACGCTTATTGGTGCGTAAGGCTGAGAGTTCTTCCATGAACCAAGAATTAGAGTGCATGGACTTTTTTTCTTTTTAGTCTTCTAGGGGAGTTATGGCTTCAATAGCTTGGGAGAGAACGCGTGCATAAGTGTTGGCCAAGGAGATGGGGTCGTTGGCGAATGGAGGTTTAAGTTCGGGGATATCGAGAAGTGGTGCAAGGTTGATTTTGGTTAGTTTTTTAGACCTTCTGACTTTTGCGGGTGGGGCATACGAAAATATCTTGCGACTGGGAGTGGTGGGAATTGCGATTTGAATGAGGTGGTGATCTGTCCATGGGAGGGGTGAGATGTTGGTGATGGACGAGGCACAGTTGTGGTCTGCGATCCAGTCGATGGATTGTTCTTTACTATGAGTTGGAGCAGTGATTTTATGTTCGAACCCCATGTGGGTGAGTTCTTTGGCCAAAGATGCATCTGCTTTGTCCTTTGAGTCATGCAGGCCTAGGTTAAGCTCACCGAGAAGGATCGTTTTTGACAATAGAGGCATCCGTACGCTGCCAGCAGGCTCTGCATGTCTGCATGTTGTCCACCATCTATCAATGCGTGTGGGGGCGGACATGTGTCCGTAGTGCAAGTACACGTATGTGTATCTGTTCCTCTGTGTCCTGGTCACATCACCACTGTGCAGCATATGCAAAGGAATGTTAATTAGGTTGGGACGTCCAACCACTCCCTACAGGTAGCCATACACATAAACATCCCACCTGCTGTACCCTATAAATAGCCAGCGTCTCTCAAAATGGTTGCTGCACGTGTGGCCTACTTTTAGGCAGTAGAGAAGTTGGAACGGTGTGCATAGGACACCCATGCATGTGTGCACAATGCATTTCGCCCAAAAGCCGTCCCAAAGAAGAATATTGGTGACATCACCATGCGGCCGCACCCACGCTGCGCGTGGGCCCTTATTTCGGGGACAGGAGCCGGACATTTGAACAGCGGCAAAGTGCAGGGTTGAGCAATGTATGGAGTGTTTTTCGGAAAGTTCATGCTTACAATCACACCACAATGTGCCGTTGCGCATGTATGTATGTTTTGGAACAATTTAGGCCTGCTTTCTGGGTGAAAGTTGTCCACAGGAACCCTACAAAAGGGCACACCGCAGAGGTGCTGTGCAATCTGTTTGCAGCTTTTCAGAACAGAGTAGCATGCGACATAGGTATGCCCTATAAGTAATGGTGCACCAAATCTGCTGTGCTACAGTGCGTCTGCAACTAATAGCAACCATGTCAGTCCGGCTGAGTACGTGCAGTAATGGAGAAAATTATGAACGGGACTTGCTGTGATCCACACCCGCAGCTGCGATAGTCCCCATTGTCCCAATCTCATGGGTAGCTTGCGGCAAAGGGGAGTATGCGCATGTGCGTTTCCCCAAGGACGGCGGGGGTTGTGTCCCAATGAAGCAGAAACATTCCTTCTTCCCTTTCCAGTTTATTCTTTGCAGCACACCGTCATTGCACACTGTTAAAAAGTTCCACACGCTTCCACCAATGACATTGAAGAGCTCTCCATGTAACAGTATCAGTTCTGTACAACAGTCCTCTGCGTACACACCATGCCCAGAAACGTTGCGCAATCCCTGTGGTTCCACAGTCCCATTTCAATGGGTGTCATTCTGAAAATCCCTGTATGTGGCTTTCGTGCTGCGTGTGAGCGTAGGGGAATAACTTGCAACCAGGGTAAGGGGAGTTTGTTGTATGGGGCGGCTCTGAAAAGAGCTTTTTTCTTTTTAGATGCTTCTAGAGAAACACCTTTTTCCACTTTTTATTTGATTTTGTGTTTTCCTGTGCGGACATTGTTACAGTAAACTCTTCACCGCATCTTGTAGATGGGCAAACAAATCAGCATTACCAATGGGCGACAAAGAAATGTCATTTGCTTGGAAAAATTCTGCATTTCCACAACTAATGAGGCCATTGTTGCAGAAGAACATCCCAGCAGCGGACAAAAAAGTATACATGCTTCTGTTGATGAGACACCTTCCTGCCTATGGCTCGGAACAACTTCCAGGAGCAATGTCCCATACTCTTCGTGGTGTTATGGATGAGAAAAGCACCTTGGCAGTGGGAAAAATCCTCTTCACTAGATTTAGCAACCTCTTCAGTCGACGGAACAAGCCTAAACAAGACACGTAACCCATATGCATGCCGCCGTAGTGGATGACGATAACATCGGATCTAGCAAAAGTGGCCAGGTCTTTGCAAAGTGCATGCATGTGGGCGAAACTGCACACGTAGATACCGTTCCACAATGTGACCTCTCCTTCCAACCTGAAATTGTCATCAAAGTTTCTTTCCAGGGAATACTTGTGCAGATCTAGTAGAAAGGCATCACCTATAGGCAACACAATGTGTTTCGCCATGTTAGCCAGCCTCACTACGCAGAGTGTAATGTACAGCAGTTTGACTGCCCCTTCCTGTGAACCACACCCACAGCACCTGATTGGATAATCCCGAAAGTCCCATGTCCATTGGCCAGCAAGGTAAGAAGTGCAGATTGTGGCATGTGCGGTGCCCAAAGTACTGTCAGGGCCGCATCCCAGTAAAGCAGGAGCAGTCCTTCTTCCCTTTCCAATACCTTTTGTCCAGCACGACCTCATTGGGTACCGGTAAATGGGCACATACGATTCGACCAATGCCATCCAAGACGTTACCCTCTAACACTGTCAGTTCTGCACAACACTTCATAGGTATCGTTACAAATTCAGCCTGCTAGTATGCTGTCACTGGACAGCACGTCCAGTAGAAAGTTCAGTAAAAGGTAGCAAGATTTGTGCATCCCCATTCACCCACTTGAAGACACATCGCCACAAAAAGGAGGTACGGAAACTTTTTCTGCACTATGTGTATGACTGTGTTATAAGTGGCTATGTGCACGGTATCTGCCACTGAAAGGCCATTACGTTCTTTAAAAGCATACTGTTTTTTTTCCCATCCCCTACCATGAAGTGGCACTTCAGTGATATGTGCTTGCAACATTCTCATTTAGCCATATCATACAGTGTAATATTGAAACAGGAATTATCTGCTTTCCTTCCGACAATGCTACAAAATGTTTAACTCACTAACCCACCTCCTACGTAAATTGTAAAAAATTGCCTCCAATACCAGCTTTGAATGTATGCTACCAAGCGAAAGCAACTTTCCAAAAGATCACTGTATGCACAGCTGTACTTCTGTCTACGCTGCACTATTGCAACAGGCTCTTTTTAAATCTGTCCCCTTCTACTCTCTGCCCTCTGGAATGCATCCAGAAGAGGAGTGCGCGACTTCAGATGGTATCTCGCCTGCACTGAAATCTCGCCAATAGCTCCCAGTGGCTGCGAGGAATAAAGTGAGAAGACTCTGCATTATGCGGAAGGCCTTCTGGCCCCTGGGACCTCAATACCTTCAACTGTAACTCCCTATATATTTGCATGCGGAAGCTCTTCCCTCATCCGCCACCAACTCCCTCAGGGTCAGGCACTTCTGCAAAAAAAACTGTTGGTGGTAGTTGTGCTTTTTTGCCTGCGTACTCTGTCTGCAACAGCCTCCCTGGCTCCCTGACACTTAAGGGGAACCGTCGCTGGTTCCGGAAGCACCTCAAAGCCTTTCTCTTAGCGTCATGCTGTTTCTGCTCCTCTCCCCAGCTAACTGCCTGACGTAAACTGATTCTGCACTACTAACTTGGCGACTCTGATGTCGGGCCCATGTCACCTCCCTCCACCATGCGAACCCCTGCACTGGCTTTCTAGCAAACCCCACACTTCAGGACTATTTTCTGTATGCCTAACAGTGCATCCACCACCTGTTGTGTGCACTTATCCGTGCACTTGGCACAATTGGCCCTTATTTTTACATATTGTCACTTGTTCTTCTTCCCATGTACTGTATCTTCCCGTCCCTCCACTCATGCACTTGGACGATCTAAGTCACACCTTGTCTAGTAGGGTTGTTGTCTCTGTCTCCCCACTGTTTCCCCTCCCTTGCCTCGTTGCACTTTGGTAGACGTGTGTGTAGGCGCATTATGAATGCCATCGCATACAATTGCACATCATATGATATCATACACACAATGCATGCACAATAGTAGGATGCCTGCCACCTACCGTGTACAATGCAAAGTTGTTTTGTTTTCCGCAGTACCCCACTAACTGCATACTTTAAAAAAATATCGCTCACCTACAGCACAGCTTGCATGTTACTAACTGCAAATAAACACATACAGTTCATGCATCCACCCAGGATGCCTGCCCCTTACCTTGCACGGTTGCACTACTGCCTTCTGCACTTCTTTGTGCAAAGAGACCTTCTGGCACAGTGTTTGCATACACACCAGACCCACCAACCTCATAGAGCAGTGTATTTAGCTCCACAATTTCTTTTCCATGGCTCCTATCCAGAAAATGGCTGGCTGTGGCACATGGAAGCGTGAAAGTACAGTGTAATCCGCTGAGTTTTTGTGCTAGGGAGCGAGGGGAGTGGAGGGGGTGTTTGGGGGGGGGGGGATATAAAACAGGGTAGGGGTTTGGGTCTGTAGTACTGTCTCAGAAAACAAAAGGTTTATTTTATTTTTTTGTCCTGGTTTTATGTACATGCTTGCTACCATTTTTTTTTAATCTCTTTCGCTGACTTTCTGTTTGCTTCTCCTCCTCGTTTGTACAGACTGAACGTCAACGCTTCTCTTACAGTCCTACAGGATTGTCTGCAACGCTGCGTGCAGAGTGGCAAACAAAACAGCATTGCCAATTGAGGTAAAAAAATGCCATTTCCTTGAAACCACTGCAAATCTTGCTCGTTAATGCTGTCATAGTCGGTGCAGAACATCCTAGCACTGCACATAAAGTCACACATGCTTCTGTTTATGAAACACCTTCCAACCTCTGGCTGTGGGCAAATTACACCGGCATGGTCCCAGGCACCTCTTGGTGGTATGGAGAAGAAAATCACCTTGGCAGTGGGAAAAATATGCATCACTGCTGTCATCAACTTCTTGAGGTGACAGAGAAAACGAGCACGACATGTACCCCAAATTTAGTGCTCCATAATGCACGACCACAATATCCACACTGACGACAGAGGCCACACATGTACAAAGGAGAACCATGGCACCGAAAACCCCACTCATAAACTGTGCCCCAAAAAGCCTCCACTCCTTCCAACTGCAAGTTAGTATCAAAAGCCTCTTTCCACGGCATACCTGTGCAGATCTTGCACAAAGGTATCACCCACGATGAGCACTCTGCGTCTGTCCATCTCTGTCAACCACACTGCATCGAGGATTGGGGAAATATATCAACGCCCCTTCCTGTGAACCACACCCTCGACAACTGATTGGATAATCCCCACAGTTCCATTTGCAAAGGCACTATGCTCAAAAGGGCAGATTGTAGCATGTGCACCTTCGAAGCTACTGCGAGGGCCACACCCCAGTAAAGCACAGGCACTCCTTATTCCGTTTCCACTATTGTATATGCAACACTCCCGCATGAGGTAGTATGCAATAGTCACACACGCATGTAGCATTCACATCCAAGATCTCCACATCGAACACTATCATTTCTGCACTGCACTGCAGACATACCTTTACACACTCACAGTACAGGTCTTGTGGCACGTGAAAGCACCTCCAGGTAACAGCTCTTCAAACCGATGCATGCTTTCAGCGTCCCCATTCACCCAGAGCGGCACCCAACACCACAAACTGCAGGTAGCCATAGTTTCTTTCCTCTCAGCACTCCACCAACTCCAATGATAAAATACTTCAAAGTGCAGTACAGTAGTTAGTAATCTGCGCAATGCACACTATACAAGCACATACACTATGCAGTTGAACCCTATGCACTGGTACACACACACTTTCTCACCACAGCACTCAGCGGACACACTGCAGAACTGTTCACTCCATAAGCTCCTGCCATGCACTGGAAAATGTACCATGTGCAAACAATGAGCACACCCATGCAATCAACAATGCATGCACAACTCACAAACCACACACGAAACACAACAATCTGAGGAGTAGCTGCAGGCAAACCACATAGCTGTTCGTGAAAGGCTTCCAGCCATGCATCCAAGATGCTAGGCCCTCACCACACACAGCACTCCCTATTGCACCCCACGTTGTACTCCTCATGTCATGTGTAATGCATTCCCCATCTGCAATTGCGCCTGTCACCTTTCACCCTGGCCACATCTTTGCATAGATGGCTCAATGACGTTGGGATGGCTCTGCTGAACGGTATGTGCGTGGCTCTGTACATTGTCCATATTGCAACTTTCTGATGCTGATGACTTCCTTTTATGGGGCAACGTGGTCAAACACTTTCTCAAGCAAGGGTCCTATAAGGACCTAACCATTGCAAACGCAAATGGTGACATGTGGCTCCCTATTGTGCAACAGGGGCAATGGTGAACACCATATGCTAATGTACGCATAGCAGCTCACTTCTGCTGTTGTACAATGTCCTCTGCAACCATTGTGTGCTACTCACCAACTTCAAATGCATGCAGAGTGACAACTGCATTGCTGCATTATGTTGTGGTGGCTGTGATGAAGTCCTAGGCTGTTGGGTGCATGGCCTATGGCCTGCAGCCATGCACCCAACTGTCTAAGCCTTGGGCACACTCACCAAAACATAACAGAACCATGCAGGTGAACATGTAGGCATGTGCCAGAAATCACAAAGACAACATACGCACCAGCACTTCCACCCAACCGCCACACAATAAAGCAGGGAGGCAAGGACATGTGTTCCACTTACCATAATGCAGAAACATATTGCTGTGTTTGGCACTGCTACCCACTTCCAATCACAAAGCATTATAAGCATGCCAACCAAACAAGACAATCTTCACAACATTGGGCCTGCTCCTAACACTCTAGTATGTGTATAGAACCAATGGTGTGGAGTGCAGTGCAACACTTAACTAATTTGCGCAATGCACACTACACAAACACATATAAGAACCAATTGCACCGTGACCGCTTCCATATGTACTCTATTCCTTAGTGCACCCAGTGGACACACTGCACGACTGGTCACTCTCATCTCCAGCCATACACTGACAACTGTCCAGCCATACACTGACAACTGTAGGTTTTTCTACAAATCACCACACTCATGCAACCGACATTGTGTGCGCTGCAGCCGAACCACACACAAAAAGCAACTATGTGCCCCCTACTTTCAACCAGTGGACATACCTTTAAACCAGTAGACATACTTTTCTGTGCTAGGGCTGCAGCCATGCATCGATGGGGCTACGGAATTACCTCACTCAGCACACCATAGTACATGCTATGTTTAAAGCCTCATGTCTCGTGGAATGCACTCCCCTTCTGCAAATGTGCCTGCCAGCAATCATCACAGAAAGACATTGCAGCATGCCATAACAAAGTCTGCCTGCAATGATCACACAAGATTGTTGTCTGTTTTGGTATCTGCGCATGGGTGGAGCATGCACGGATAGCGCTGGCACACCACCGTCTTCTTCTAATGAAGCACTTTTCACTCCTGCACCATTTCCATCCCTTCTTTCCACCACCAGATGCCATACACTATGTTTTTCAGCCCCTTTCACCGCTGCATTGTCCTCCAATACAACATGCCACCATCATGGAACACTTTTGACACACATCCTGTCACTGCACACTGCGTTGCAATCAACATTTTGACTGTGCGGTGAACAGGGAAATGGGATGCCGGAGCGGAGCCAGATATGACTAATTTTACTGCGCACATTGCTACGTACAACAGGCCCAGCCATGCACACAATGGCTTATAGCCTTGCCACACACACCATAACACTATCCTCTGATACACCATGGCAGCGTTTCCCATAACCTTTGACGCACAGCACACTTCCCTCCAGCCAACCACCGGCCGTGTCCAATGTTCACCGACAGCACAGCGGACTGCAGGCCAATGAGACTTCGGTCAGCAGAGCGAACAGGGAAATGGGTCCGCAGAGCGGATCCAGATATCACTAATTTTTTGGGACATACATTTCAGTTCTTTTCAACAAAAGTACTAGTCCGATTTCCACCGAACACACAAAAGCACACTTTCTGACCCAAGCTCCTGCTCCTGCTGCAAATTTAGTGAAAATCTGTCAAGCCGTTCGGCCTGTAGCCGTGCACAAAGTTTTTCCCAATTCAGTCTATGGGGAAAAAATGTTTTGGGACACCCCCCCTATAACTTTGCCCCCCCTTCAGGAAACCTCATTCAACATGCCAAAAAAATTCAGAGCGGCCATATACTTTTTTTGCAGAGTTTGGTGACGTTTGCTCCGGGGTAGCGAAGTTATAAACCGCCGAATAAGTGCTCTTCCTATAGGTTTAGAAACTTAACCATAACTACATGCCCGCTACCGCGGGCCGAGTAATATATATATATATATATATATATATATATATGGGATACATTACTCACCGTAATCGTATTTCTGATGCTTGTATCTGCTTAGATTCACATGCTGTGCATAGGCCGACATCTAGTGGAAGCTGCGGAGTATTACAGTTTGTTTTTCGAAAGTCGAAAATGGGCGTCGACACAGGCGTGCCAGTAATACTATCCCTAGTGTGACGTCCACTGTACCCAAGATCCCTCACGCGTGTAGGATCCTCAGATTGTATTTTTTCTGACATGAGGAAGCATGAGGAGTAGCGTGAGTACAGATAATCCAAGCAGATAGACAGAAAAGGTAAGACTACAAGCAATCATGCGCCTTCTCTCGGAGGGGAGGAAGGGTGGGTCGCATGTGAATCTAAGCAGATACAAGCATCAGAAATACGATTACGGTGAGTAATGTATCCCTTCTGAGGCTTGTGGAATCTGCTTAGATCACATGCTGTGCATAGATTAGCGAGCAGTACCAGAAGAAGGAGGTGGGATGTGAGAAGGGTCATGAGCAAACAGGTGTCTTAGAACCGCTTGTCCCACTTGTGTATCTGTCTTGGAATGAGTGTCAATGCAGTAATGCTGAGTAAAAGTGTGAATAGAGCTCCAAGTAGCCGCTTTGCAAATGGTGTCGAGGGGAACATTTGCAATGAAAGCCAGAGTGGCACCAATGCCTCTAGTAGAGTGGGCCCTTGGCGTAAAAGGCAGAGTCTTGTCAGAAAGAGAGTAACACAGCTGTATACAGTTGATAATCCACTTCGAGATAGCGCCCTTAGAGACGCGATCCCCCTCTCTGCCTGTAGCTACGGAGACAAACAGTTGATCTGTTTTCCTTAGCGGTCTGGTTTTATTTACATAGTATAGGACCGCCCTACGCACATCTAGGGTGTGTAGTTTCACCTCAGCCGAGCTTTGCGGGTTCTGGAAGAAAGCCGGAAGCTCGATGGACTGGTTTACATGGAACTTGGATATGAATTTAGGTGAGAACCTAGGGTGTGTGCGTAAAACCAGTTTGTCCTTGTGGATAGTAAAGAAAGGATCCTGCACTGACAGAGCCTGAATTTCACTGACCCTTCTTATGGAGGTAATGGCTACTAAGAAGGCCGTTTTATAAGTCAGGTGTTTGAGACTACTTTTATGCATGGGTTCGAATGGGGGTCCCATGAGCTTAGCTAGCACCACGTTGAGGTCCCATCCTGGCGGTGGGTTCGAAATAGGAGGGTGAAGTCTCTTTACTCCTTCCATGAAGGCTTTAACCACTGGTACTTTCCACCACGAGACCTTGTTATGGGATGTGGTGTAAGCCGAGAGGGCTGCCAGGTGTACTTTTAGCGAGTTAAAAACCAACCCTGCATCCAGCAGGTGGAGCATGTATGTCACAACGTTGGAAGGAGTGCAATCAACCGGGTTGATTTGTTTATTCTGGCACCAGATAACGAATCTTTTCCACTTATCAAAGTAACAGTGCCTTGTATTTGGTTTCCTGGACTCCTTTAGAATGTCCATACACCTCTGTGGTAATTTGAGATGTCCAAACTCTATGACTTCAGGAGCCATGCTGCTAGGTTCATAGAGTTGGGTTCCTGATGCACTGTTTGACCCTGTTGCTGGGACAGTAGGTTGTACCAGGCTGGGAGTCTGATGGGTTCGCACACCGCCATCCTGCGTAGGTGTGGAAACCATGGTTGTCTCGCCCACATGGGAGCAACTAGGATGAGCGTCATAGATTCCTTGTTCATCTTGTACACCACCTTCCTGATGAGAGGAGTTGGTGGAAAAGCGTACGCAAACATCCCTGACCAGTTCATCCACAGGGCATTCCCTTGGGAGTCCGGCTGGGGGAACCTGGATGCAAATCCTGGGCATTGTTTGTTTTCGCTTGTGGCGAATAGGTCTATAGTGGGGAAACCCCACTGAGAGAAGAGATTTCTTACTACGTCTCTGTGAAGGACCCATTCGTGTTCTTCTGGGAGGGAGTCTCTGCTTAGAGCATCCGCTAGGGAATTGAGCTCCCCTGGAACATGTTGCGATGACAGGAAGATGTTCCGTCTGAGTGCCCATATCCATATTTTCTGGGCAAGCTTGGACAGATTTGGCGAACGAGTCCCCCCTTGCTTGTTCAGATAGAACATGGCTGTTGTGCTGTCCGTCCTGATCTGCACCGACAAGTTCAGTAGATGGGGCTCGAACGCCCTTAGCGCTCGGAATACTGCCAGAAGCTCTAGCAGATTGATGTGGTTCTTGGCTACTGAGTGAGACCAGAGACCCTGAGCTGTGTGGTGGAGATGGTGAGCTCCCCACCCAGTCAGGCATGCATCTGTAGTCACCACGGCTTGTACTTCGGGATCGTAAAAGGGTTTCCCCTTTGCGAGATTCTCTCTTGTCCACCAGTGTAGGCTCTGTACGAGTCTTGGCGAAACGACCACTAGATCGTCCCAATGACCACTTGCCTGAGACCACTGTTTCGCCAACCATTCCTGCATGGGACGCATGCGCAGACGCGCGTGGGGGACCAGGTAAATGCATGACGCCATCATGCCCAGTAACCGCATAGCTTTGCGTACTGTTATCTGTTGACCTGACTGATAATGCGGAATTTGCAGAAGTATATTCCGAATTCTCTCTTCCGAAGGGAAGGTCAATCCTTTCTGAGTATCTAGGATAGCTCCTAGAAACTGTTTTGAGGTGCTTGGCACCAGACTTGACTTTTTCTCGTTGATGGAGAAGCCTAATTCGTGGAGGAGGTCGATAGTCCTCTGAATGTTTGACCTGCAAATTCCTGGGGTTTCCCCCGTTATGAGCCAGTCGTCCAGATAAGGGTACACCGGGATTGCTTCCCTGCGTAGGTGTGCAGCCGCCACCGCCAGTACCTTGGTGAATACCCTTGGTGCTGAAGCTATCCCGAAGGGCAGTACCTTGAATTGGTAGTGGCGACTGTCCACCTTGAAGCGCAAGTACTTTTTGTGCGCTGGGAGCATGGAAATATGAAAATAAGCATCTTTCATATCCAAGGTTGCCATGTAATCCCCCTTTTTTAGGAGGGGGATTACCTCTTGTAGCGTGGTCATACGGAATTTTTGGGGCTTGACATATTTGTTGGCAGGCCGTAAGTCCAATACTGGGCGCATTGTCAAATCTTTCTTTGGCACAAGGAAGTAAGTTGAATAGATACCCTTGTTTACCTGGTGTCCTGGGACGAGTTCTATCGCGTCCTTTTCTAGCAGAATGGCGATCTCCTCGAGAAGGATCCTTTGATGCTTTAGGGAGTGCACTCTTTGTCGTGGAGGATGATTCCGGGGACGCTGCAGTAGTTCTATACAATATCCTGCGGATACTGTTGACAGCACCCATCTGTCTGAGGTGATCCCTTCCCAAGCCTGGGTGAAGGTGGAAATGCGTCCCCCTACTGGGGTTGCGTGGCAAGGGATCCTGAACTGAGCGTCACTGTTTTGGTGGAGGCGTGCCACCGCCCTTGTTGGGGCTGCCTCTGCCTCTTCCACGACCTCTCTTGTTACCCCTGCCGTAACTCTGGGTAGACTGCTGGTTGTTATTCCATTGTGTACCTTGTCCCTGGGCATAGTTGCCTCTTTGTGAATTTTGGCCGCGTGGGCGACGAAAATTATTGTTCCCCCTCTGGTTAGGGGGTTTGTTGGTAAGCTGGCCAAGGGATTTGAGAGTCTCATATTCATCTTTGGCATTTTTAAGTGCGTCTTCGACCGCTTTCCCAAACAATAGGTCGGGTTCCACTGGCTTGTCTATTAAAGAAGCCTGGGTTTCTGTCTTGAATCCCGACTGCCGTAACCACGCATGTCTCTTGATAACAGTACCTTCTGCTATCAATCTCCCTGCGTTGTCAGCGGCGTCGAAAGTTGCTTTTAAAATGCAACCAGACACGGCTCTCCCCTCTGCCGAGATCCGAGCCAGCTGGCCCTTTAACGGTTCTGGAGCAGAGGCAATGAGCGCCGCGACTTCTTCCCATTGATGGCAATTGTAACTAGCCAACAGGGTGGTGGAATTCGCAATCCTTGCTTGGTAGGCGGACGTTGAGGCTACCTTTCTGCCAAACCCGTAAAGTTTTTTGCTCTCCTTGTCGGGAGGAGCTTCTGATGAAGATAAGGGCGTGCCAGCCCTCTTTCTAGTGTTGGTCACCACTAGGGAATCTGGTTTAAGATGTCCCTTTATATACAGAGGGTCAGACTGGGCTGCCCGGAAAATCTTTTCAATTCTGGGGTTGACAGCTCTGGTGAGGTTAGGATTCACCAGGGAAGGATCTATTCTTCGTTGGATGGATTTGAGGATAGGGATGGTCTGAGCGACCGGTCTTCTCTCTCCTACAAACTCCTCCGCGAAGTCCCTTTCCTCCTGTACACCGTGGGTGTCGATGTGGAAGTGTTCCGCTGCTCGAGCGAGAACCTCGTTAAGGAGGGGCTGGTTATCAACTGGAGAGTCAGTAACTGGGGCTTCGCTTTGTACTGGGGAATCTACTCTGTAAATTTCCTGCTCATCTTCTCCCTCCTCCAGGTCCTCATCCTCTGCATAGTAATCTGTCCCGGTTTGTTCTTCCATAATTGCAAACTCCTGGTCCTCTTCAGGGAAAACTTGTCCCTGATAACTGGGGAGTGGAGTAGAATATGGAGTGGAGTAAGGCTGAACCTCGAAGGGTTCAGGTCTTTCGACCCGGGGCTTTTTACTTAGCGGGATAGGATCGGAGGAGCCTGAGGGTGTGGCCCCTTGAGGGTTATATGAAAGAAAGTGTTTTGGGTTCTTATCATAAAAATCAGCCAAGGAAGACATCCTAGACATAACCCTGTCTATGTCTTCACTGGACCATTCCCTGGAACAGGGTATTACTTTAGCAGGTGATTTATTTTCAAGGGTAGACTTGTGTTTGCTTGTCTGCTTAGGCTTTACAGGGGTGTAAGGCTGTGCTTTCCGCTGTTTCCCCCCTTCTCCGTGCGTGGAAAAATGTTTTCCCTGTCCCTTGGGGGCCCCAGAGACTTTCGACGCCTGGCGTCGAGTGTCTGGAAAGGTATCTGTGTGCTTCGGGCGTGGGGCCTCACTGGTGTTAACCGCGGTCTCGGTATCTTGGAGCGCGGCCTGGGGGTGGAAGTCGTCTTCGTCTCCCGACGATCGAACTTCCGTTAGTGTGTGTAGCGAGGCACTCTTGGCAAGAGTGGATGATTGCCTTGCGTCGTGAGGCGATCTCGATCGAGAGCGCCCAGAGGACACTGAGTCGGACCGTTCTTTTTGTGCCTCTTTCCGGGAAGTCGACGTCGTCGAGGTCCGGTTGGTCTTAGTGTGTTTAGTGTGTGTTAGGTGTGTAGCGCTTGCGTCGCCGGGGGTCTTCCCCATAGCCGCCTTGCCGGACGACCTTCCGAGGTCGGGGACCTGCGCTCGTCGGCTGTCTTTCGACGCCGTAATGCCCTCGCCGTCTGAAAGTACGGCGTCGCTGCCATCGCTGAAGGCGCCCTCCGCTGCCATGGCCTCCTGCCTGGCGTGGTGGGCCCAACGCTTTGTCGAACGGTCCTTAAGTGTCTTAGGTTTAAACCTACTACACGCTCTGCAGTTCGCTTCGGGGTGATCCCTCGGCAAGCAGAGATTGCACGTGGCGTGCCTGTCGACCCAAGGGTATTTGCGATTGCACTTGGGGCAGAGTTGAAAAGGGGTACCCTCCATACGCACCTTAAGGCAGCGGGCTGCTAAGTGTAGGAATATATATAAATGTAACTATATATCAAGAGTGAAGAGTATGTACCACCCCCCACTCTCCCTACTTGTAAGGGCCGAGGCCAGCGGCCTACTAGGCCCGGGCCGAGGCCAGCGGCCTACCGAGGCCCAGATCCGTCGTGCAGCAGTCGACGGTCGATGACTTCTCCAGCCGTCGTCGAGGTTGAGGGTCGACGTTGGGGTGGGGAAGGGAATGAATAAGAATTAAAATTATAATAACAGCAAAAGTATGGCTAAGGCCAGGGAACTCCGCAAGATGCTTCCGACCAGTATGGCGGAAAAAAACAATCTGAGGATCCTACACGCGTGAGGGATCTTGGGTACAGTGGACGTCACACTAGGGATAGTATTACTGGCACGCCTGTGTCGACGCCCATTTTCGACTTTCGAAAAACAAACTGTAATACTCCGCAGCTTCCACTAGATGTCGGCCTATGCACAGCATGTGATCTAAGCAGATTCCACAAGCCTCAGAAATATATATATATATATGTAGTCTAGAGTGTGTCTTAGTATGAATGCATGCTTGTGCACGTGTATGTAAAGTTTGGTCACTGAAAATCCCTTGCAGACAGCTGCCATTAAAGGATTGTGCCAGTAGCTTCATGCATGTGATTTACAGTGACTATTTCTAGCATGATAGGTTGCAGCAGCAACTTCATGCAACCGATTTAAAGTTACCATTAACTTTGTATCAAATGCATGAAGCTACTGCAGCAACCTATCTTTGCCAGTAATCATCCCTTTATATCATAAAGTGGCAATTACTGGCATGGGTAGGTTGTGGCAGTAGATTTATGCATGTGTTTAATGTTATTGGAAACTTTAAATCAGATGCATGAAGGACGCTGCTGCTACAAACTGTCTATGCCAGTAATGGTCACTTAAAATCACATGCATGAAGCTGATGCCACAACCTGTCTATCATAGTAATACTTAAAGTGCCCATTACTGTCAGTCAATATGTATATATATATATGGGATACATTACTCACCGTAATCGTATTTCTGATGCTTGTATCTGCTTAGATTCACATGCTGTGCATAGGCCGACATCTAGTGGAAGCTGCGGAGTATTACAGTTTGTTTTTCGAAAGTCGAAAATGGGCGTCGACACAGGCGTGCCAGTAATACTATCCCTAGTGTGACGTCCACTGTACCCAAGATCCCTCACGCGTGTAGGATCCTCAGATTGTATTTTTTCTGACATGAGGAAGCATGAGGAGTAGCGTGAGTACAGATAATCCAAGCAGATAGACAGAAAAGGTAAGACTACAAGCAATCATGCGCCTTCTCTCGGAGGGGAGGAAGGGTGGGTCGCATGTGAATCTAAGCAGATACAAGCATCAGAAATACGATTACGGTGAGTAATGTATCCCTTCTGAGGCTTGTGGAATCTGCTTAGATCACATGCTGTGCATAGATTAGCGAGCAGTACCAGAAGAAGGAGGTGGGATGTGAGAAGGGTCATGAGCAAACAGGTGTCTTAGAACCGCTTGTCCCACTTGTGTATCTGTCTTGGAATGAGTGTCAATGCAGTAATGCTGAGTAAAAGTGTGAATAGAGCTCCAAGTAGCCGCTTTGCAAATGGTGTCGAGGGGAACATTTGCAATGAAAGCCAGAGTGGCACCAATGCCTCTAGTAGAGTGGGCCCTTGGCGTAAAAGGCAGAGTCTTGTCAGAAAGAGAGTAACACAGCTGTATACAGTTGATAATCCACTTCGAGATAGCGCCCTTAGAGACGCGATCCCCCTCTCTGCCTGTAGCTACGGAGACAAACAGTTGATCTGTTTTCCTTAGCGGTCTGGTTTTATTTACATAGTATAGGACCGCCCTACGCACATCTAGGGTGTGTAGTTTCACCTCAGCCGAGCTTTGCGGGTTCTGGAAGAAAGCCGGAAGCTCGATGGACTGGTTTACATGGAACTTGGATATGAATTTAGGTGAGAACCTAGGGTGTGTGCGTAAAACCAGTTTGTCCTTGTGGATAGTAAAGAAAGGATCCTGCACTGACAGAGCCTGAATTTCACTGACCCTTCTTATGGAGGTAATGGCTACTAAGAAGGCCGTTTTATAAGTCAGGTGTTTGAGACTACTTTTATGCATGGGTTCGAATGGGGGTCCCATGAGCTTAGCTAGCACCACGTTGAGGTCCCATCCTGGCGGTGGGTTCGAAATAGGAGGGTGAAGTCTCTTTACTCCTTCCATGAAGGCTTTAACCACTGGTACTTTCCACCACGAGACCTTGTTATGGGATGTGGTGTAAGCCGAGAGGGCTGCCAGGTGTACTTTCAGCGAGTTAAAAACCAACCCTGCATCCAGCAGGTGGAGCATGTATGTCACAACGTTGGAAGGAGTGCAATCAACCGGGTTGATTTGTTTATTCTGGCACCAGATAACGAATCTTTTCCACTTATCAAAGTAACAGTGCCTTGTATTTGGTTTCCTGGACTCCTTTAGAATGTCCATACACCTCTGTGGTAATTTGAGATGTCCAAACTCTATGACTTCAGGAGCCATGCTGCTAGGTTCATAGAGTTGGGTTCCTGATGCACTGTTTGACCCTGTTGCTGGGACAGTAGGTTGTACCAGGCTGGGAGTCTGATGGGTTCGCACACCGCCATCCTGCGTAGGTGTGGAAACCATGGTTGTCTCGCCCACATGGGAGCAACTAGGATGAGCGTCATAGATTCCTTGTTCATCTTGTACACCACCTTCCTGATGAGAGGAGTTGGTGGAAAAGCGTACGCAAACATCCCTGACCAGTTCATCCACAGGGCATTCCCTTGGGAGTCCGGCTGGGGGAACCTGGATGCAAATCCTGGGCATTGTTTGTTTTCGCTTGTGGCGAATAGGTCTATAGTGGGGAAACCCCACTGAGAGAAGAGATTTCTTACTACGTCTCTGTGAAGGACCCATTCGTGTTCTTCTGGGAGGGAGTCTCTGCTTAGAGCATCCGCTAGGGAATTGAGCTCCCCTGGAACATGTTGCGATGACAGGAAGATGTTCCGTCTGAGTGCCCATATCCATATTTTCTGGGCAAGCTTGGACAGATTTGGCGAACGAGTCCCCCCTTGCTTGTTCAGATAGAACATGGCTGTCGTGCTGTCCGTCCTGATCTGCACCGACAAGTTCAGTAGATGGGGCTCGAACGCCCTTAGCGCTCGGAATACTGCCAGAAGCTCTAGCAGATTGATGTGGTTCTTGGCTACTGAGTGAGACCAGAGACCCTGAGCTGTGTGGTGGAGATGGTGAGCTCCCCACCCAGTCAGGCATGCATCTGTAGTCACCACGGCTTGTACTTCGGGATCGTAAAAGGGTTTCCCCTTTGCGAGATTCTCTCTTGTCCACCAGTGTAGGCTCTGTACGAGTGTTGGCGAAACGACCACTAGATCGTCCCAATGACCACTTGCCTGAGACCACTGTTTCGCCAACCATTCCTGCATGGGACGCATGCGCAGACGCGCGTGGGGGACCAGGTAAATGCATGACGCCATCATGCCCAGTAACCGCATAGCTTTGCGTACTGTTATCTGTTGACCTGACTGATAATGCGGAATTTGCAGAAGTATATTCCGAATTCTCTCTTCCGAAGGGAAGGTCAATCCTTTCTGAGTATCTAGGATAGCTCCTAGAAACTGTTTTGAGGTGCTTGGCACCAGACTTGACTTTTTCTCGTTGATGGAGAAGCCTAATTCGTGGAGGAGGTCGATAGTCCTCTGAATGTTTGACCTGCAAATTCCTGGGGTTTCCCCCGTTATGAGCCAGTCGTCCAGATAAGGGTACACCGGGATTGCTTCCCTGCGTAGGTGTGCAGCCGCCACCGCCAGTACCTTGGTGAATACCCTTGGTGCTGAAGCTATCCCGAAGGGCAGTACCTTGAATTGGTAGTGGCGACTGTCCACCTTGAAGCGCAAGTACTTTTTGTGCGCTGGGAGCATGGAAATATGAAAATAAGCATCTTTCATATCCAAGGTTGCCATGTAATCCCCCTTTTTTAGGAGGGGGATTACCTCTTGTAGCGTGGTCATACGGAATTTTTGGGGCTTGACATATTTGTTGGCAGGCCGTAAGTCCAATACTGGGCGCATTGTCAAATCTTTCTTTGGCACAAGGAAGTAAGTTGAATAGATACCCTTGTTTACCTGGTGTCCTGGGACGAGTTCTATCGCGTCCTTTTCTAGCAGAATGGCGATCTCCTCGAGAAGGATCCTTTGATGCTCTAGGGAGTGCACTCTTTGTCGTGGAGGATGATTCCGGGGACGCTGCAGTAGTTCTATACAATATCCTGCGGATACTGTTGACAGCACCCATCTGTCTGAGGTGATCCCTTCCCAAGCCTGGGTGAAGGTGGAAATGCGTCCCCCTACTGGGGTTGCGTGGCAAGGGACCCTGAACTGAGCGTCACTGTTTTGGTGGAGGCGTGCCACCGCCCTTGTTGGGGCTGCCTCTGCCTCTTCCACGACCTCTCTTGTTACCCCTGCCGTAACTCTGGGTAGACTGCTGGTTGTTATTCCATTGTGTACCTTGTCCCTGGGCATAGTTGCCTCTTTGTGAATTTTGGCCGCGTGGGCGACGAAAATTATTGTTCCCCCTCTGGTTAGGGGGTTTGTTGGTAAGCTGGCCAAGGGATTTGAGAGTCTCATATTCATCTTTGGCATTTTTAAGTGCGTCTTCGACCGCTTTCCCAAACAATAGGTCGGGTTCCACTGGCTTGTCTATTAAAGAAGCCTGGGTTTCTGTCTTGAATCCCGACTGCCGTAACCACGCATGTCTCTTGATAACAGTACCTTCTGCTATCAATCTCCCTGCGTTGTCAGCGGCGTCGAAAGTTGCTTTTAAAATGCAACCAGACACGGCTCTCCCCTCTGCCGAGATCCGAGCCAGCTTGCCCTTTAACGGTTCTGGAGCAGAGGCAATGAGCGCCGCGACTTCTTCCCATTGATGGCAATTGTAACTAGCCAACAGGGTGGTGGAATTCGCAATCCTTGCTTGGTAGGCGGACGTTGAGGCTACCTTTCTGCCAAACCCGTAAAGTTTTTTGCTCTCCTTGTCGGGAGGAGCTTCTGATGAAGATAAGGGCGTGCCAGCCCTCTTTCTAGTGTTGGTCACCACTAGGGAATCTGGTTTAAGATGTCCCTTTATATACAGAGGGTCAGACTGGGCTGCCCGGAAAATCTTTTCAATTCTGGGGTTGACAGCTCTGGTGAGGTTAGGATTCACCAGGGAAGGATCTATTCTTCGTTGGATGGATTTGAGGATAGGGATGGTCTGAGCGACCGGTCTTCTTTCTCCTACAAACTCCTCCGCGAAGTCCCTTTCCTCCTGTACACCGTGGGTGTCGATGTGGAAGTGTTCCGCTGCTCGAGCGAGAACCTCGTTAAGGAGGGGCTGGTTATCAACTGGAGAGTCAGTAACTGGGGCTTCGCTTTGTACTGGGGAATCTACTCTGTAAATTTCCTGCTCATCTTCTCCCTCCTCCAGGTCCTCATCCTCTGCATAGTAATCTGTCCCGGTTTGTTCTTCCATAATTGCAAACTCCTGGTCCTCTTCAGGGAAAACTTGTCCCTGATAACTGGGGAGTGGAGTAGAATATGGAGTGGAGTAAGGCTGAACCTCGAAGGGTTCAGGTCTTTCGACCCGGGGCTTTTTACTTAGCGGGATAGGATCGGAGGAGCCTGAGGGTGTGGCCCCTTGAGGGTTATATGAAAGAAAGTGTTCTGGGTTCTTATCATAAAAATCAGCCAAGGAAGACATCCTAGACATAACCCTGTCTATGTCTTCACTGGACCATTCCCTGGAACAGGGTATTACTTTAGCAGGTGATTTATTTTCAAGGGTAGACTTGTGTTTGCTTGTCTGCTTAGGCTTTACAGGGGTGGAAGGCTGTGCTTTCCGCTGTTTCCCCCCTTCTCCGTGCGTGGAAAAATGTTTTCCCTGTCCCTTGGGGGCCCCAGAGACTTTCGACGCCTGGCGTCGAGGGTCTGGAAAGGTATCTGTGTGCTTCGGGCGTGGGGCCTCACTGGTGTTAACCGCGGTCTCGGTATCTTGGAGCGCGGCCTGGGGGTGGAAGTCGTCTTCGTCTCCCGACGATCGAACTTCCGTTAGTGTGTGTAGCGAGGCACTCTTGGCAAGAGTGGATGATTGCCTTGCGTCGTGAGGCGATCTCGATCGAGAGCGCCCAGAGGACACCGAGTCGGACCGTTCTTTTTGTGCCTCTTTCCGGGAAGTCGACGTCGTCGAGGTCCGGTTGGTCTTAGTGTGTTTAGTGTGTGTTAGGTGTGTAGCGCTTGCGTCGCCGGGGGTCTTCCCCATAGCCGCCTTGCCGGACGACCTTCCGAGGTCGGGGACCTGCGCTCGTCGGCTGTCTTTCGACGCCGTAATGCCCTCGCCGTCCGAAAGTACGGCGTCGCTGCCATCGCTGAAGGCGCCCTCCGCTGCCATGGCCTCCTGCCTGGCGTGGTGGGCCCAACGCTTTGTCGAACGGTCCTTAAGTGTCTTAGGTTTAAACCTACTACACGCTCTGCAGTTCGCTTCGGGGTGATCCCTCGGCAAGCAGAGATTGCACGTGGCGTGCCTGTCGACCCAAGGGTATTTGCGATTGCACTTGGGGCAGAATTGAAAAGGGGTACCCTCCATACGCACCTTAAGGCAGCGGGCTGCTAAGTGTAGGAATATATATAAATGTAACTATATATCAAGAGTGAAGAGTATGTACCACCCCCCACTCTCCCTACTTGTAAGGGCCGAGGCCAGCGGCCTACTAGGCCCGGGCCGAGGCCAGCGGCCTACCGAGGCCCAGATCCGTCGTGCAGCAGTCGACGGTCGATGACTTCTCCAGCCGTCGTCGAGGTTGAGGGTCGACGTTGGGGTGGGGAAGGGAATGAATAAGAATTAAAATTATAATAACAGCAAAAGTATGGCTAAGGCCAGGGAACTCCGCAAGATGCTTCCGACCAGTATGGCGGAAAAAAACAATCTGAGGATCCTACACGCGTGAGGGATCTTGGGTACAGTGGACGTCACACTAGGGATAGTATTACTGGCACGCCTGTGTCGACGCCCATTTTCGACTTTCGAAAAACAAACTGTAATACTCCGCAGCTTCCACTAGATGTCGGCCTATGCACAGCATGTGATCTAAGCAGATTCCACAAGCCTCAGAAATATATATATATATATATATATGGGATACATTACTCACCGTAATCGTATTTCTGATGCTTGTATCTGCTTAGATTCACATGCTGTGCATAGGCCGACATCTAGTGGAAGCTGCGGAGTATTACAGTTTGTTTTTCGAAAGTCGAAAATGGGCGTCGACACAGGCGTGCCAGTAATACTATCCCTAGTGTGACGTCCACTGTACCCAAGATCCCTCACGCGTGTAGGATCCTCAGATTGTATTTTTTCTGACATGAGGAAGCATGAGGAGTAGCGTGAGTACAGATAATCCAAGCAGATAGACAGAAAGGTAAGACTACAAGCAATCATGCGCCTTCTCTCGGAGGGGAGGAAGGGTGGGTCGCATGTGAATCTAAGCAGATACAAGCATCAGAAATACGATTACGGTGAGTAATGTATCCCTTCTGAGGCTTGTGGAATCTGCTTAGATCACATGCTGTGCATAGATTAGCGAGCAGTACCAGAAGAAGGAGGTGGGATGTGAGAAGGGTCATGAGCAAACAGGTGTCTTAGAACCGCTTGTCCCACTTGTGTATCTGTCTTGGAATGAGTGTCAATGCAGTAATGCTGAGTAAAAGTGTGAATAGAGCTCCAAGTAGCCGCTTTGCAAATGGTGTCGAGGGGAACATTTGCAATGAAAGCCAGAGTGGCACCAATGCCTCTAGTAGAGTGGGCCCTTGGCGTAAAAGGCAGAGTCTTTTCAGAAAGAGAGTAACACAGCTGTATACAGTTGATAATCCACTTCGAGATAGCGCCCTTAGAGACGCGATCCCCCTCTCTGCCTGTAGCTACGGAGACAAACAGTTGATCTGTTTTCCTTAGCGGTCTGGTTTTATTTACATAGTATAGGACCGCCCTACGCACATCTAGGGTGTGTAGTTTCACCTCAGCCGAGCTTTGCGGGTTCTGGAAGAAAGTCGGAAGCTCGATGGACTGGTTTACATGGAACTTGGATATGAATTTAGGTGAGAACCTAGGGTGTGTGCGTAAAACCAGTTTGTCCTTGTGGATAGTAAAGAAAGGATCCTGCACTGACAGAGCCTGAATTTCACTGACCCTTCTTATGGAGGTAATGGCTACTAAGAAGGCCGTTTTATAAGTCAGGTGTTTGAGACTACTTTTATGCATGGGTTCGAATGGGGGTCCCATGAGCTTAGCTAGCACCACGTTGAGGTCCCATCCTGGCGGTGGGTTCGAAATAGGAGGGTGAAGTCTCTTTACTCCTTCCATGAAGGCTTTAACCACTGGTACTTTCCACCACGAGACCTTGTTATGGGATGTGGTGTAAGCCGAGAGGGCTGCCAGGTGTACTTTCAGCGAGTTAAAAACCAACCCTGCATCCAGCAGGTGGAGCATGTATGTCACAACGTTGGAAGGAGTGCAATCAACCGGGTTAATTTGTTTATTCTGGCACCAGATAACGAATCTTTTCCACTTATCAAAGTAACAGTGCCTTGTATTTGGTTTCCTGGACTCCTTTAGAATGTCCATACACCTCTGTGGTAATTTGAGATGTCCAAACTCTATGACTTCAGGAGCCATGCTGCTAGGTTCATAGAGTTGGGTTCCTGATGCACTGTTTGACCCTGTTGCTGGGACAGTAGGTTGTACCAGGCTGGGAGTCTGATGGGTTCGCACACCGCCATCCTGCGTAGGTGTGGAAACCATGGTTGTCTCGCCCACATGGGAGCAACTAGGATGAGCGTCATCGATTCCTTGTTCATCTTGTACACCACCTTCCTGATGAGAGGAGTTGGTGGAAAAGCGTACGCAAACATCCCTGACCAGTTCATCCACAGGGCATTCCCTTGGGAGTCCGGCTGGGGGAACCTGGATGCAAATCCTGGGCATTGTTTGTTTTCGCTTGTGGCGAATAGGTCTATAGTGGGGAAACCCCACTGAGAGAAGAGATCTTCTACTACGTCTCTGTGAAGGACCCATTCGTGTTCTTCTGGGAGGGAGTCTCTGCTTAGAGCATCCGCTAGGGAATTGAGCTCCCCTGGAACATGTTGCGATGACAGGAAGATGTTCCGTCTGAGTGCCCATATCCATATTTTCTGGGCAAGCTTGGACAGATTTGGCGAACGAGTCCCCCCTTGCTTGTTCAGATAGAACATGGCTGTCGTGCTGTCCGTCCTGATCTGCACCGACAAGTTCAGTAGATGGGGCTTGAACGCCCTTAGCGCTCGGAATACTGCCAGAAGCTCTAGCATATTGATGTGGTTCTTGGCTACTGAGTGAGACCAGAGACCCTGAGCTGTGTGGTGGAGATGGTGAGCTCCCCACCCAGTCAGGCATGCATCTGTAGTCACCACGGCTTGTACTTCGGGATCGTAAAAGGGTTTCCCCCTTGCGAGATTCTCTCTTGTCCACCAGTGTAGGCTCTGTACGAGCGTTGGCGAAACGACCACTAGATCGTCCCAATGACCACTTGCCTGAGACCACTGTTTCGCCAACCATTCCTGCATGGGACGCATGCGCAGACGCGCGTGGGGGACCAGGTAAATGCATGACGCCATCATGCCCAGTAACCGCATAGCTTTGCGTACTGTTATCTGTTGACCTGACTGATAATGCGGAATTTGCAGAAGTATATTCCGAATTCTCTCTTCCGAAGGGAAGGTCAATCCTTTCTGAGTATCTAGGATAGCTCCTAGAAACTGTTTTGAGGTGCTTGGCACCAGACTTGACTTTTTCTCGTTGATGGAGAAGCCTAATTCGTGGAGGAGGTCGATAGTCCTTTGAATGTTTGACCTGCAAATTCCTGGGGTTTCCCCCGTTATGAGCCAGTCGTCCAGATAAGGGTACACCGGGATTGCTTCCCTGCGTAGGTGTGCAGCCGCCACCGCCAGTACCTTGGTGAATACCCTTGGTGCTGAAGCTATCCCGAAGGGCAGTACCTTGAATTGGTAGTGGCGACTGTCCACCTTGAAGCGCAAGTACTTTCTGTGCGCTGGGAGCATGGAAATATGAAAATAAGCATCTTTCATATCCAAGGTTGCCATGTAATCCCCCTTTTTTAGGAGGGGGATTACCTCTTGTAGCGTGGTCATACGGAATTTTTGGGGCTTGACATACTTGTTGGCAGGCCGTAGGTCCAATACTGGGCGCATTGTCAAATCTTTCTTTGGCACAAGGAAGTAAGTTGAATAGATACCCTTGTTTACCTGGTGTCCTGGGACGAGTTCTATCGCGTCCTTTTCTAGCAGAATGGCGATCTCCTCGAGAAGGATCTTTTGATGCTCTAGGGAGTGCACTCTTTGTCGTGGAGGATGATTCCGGGGACGCTGCAGTAGTTCTATACAATATCCTGCGGATACTGTTGACAGCACCCATCTGTCTGAGGTGATCCCTTCCCAAGCCTGGGTGAAGGTGGAAATGCGTCCCCCTACTGGGGTTGCGTGGCAAGGGACCCTGAACTGAGCGTCACTGTTTTGGTGGAGGCGTGCCACCTCCCTTGTTGGGGCTGCCTCTGCCTCTTCCACGACCTCTCTTGTTACCCCTGCCGTAACTCTGGGTAGACTGCTGGTTGTTATTCCATTGTGTACCTTGTCCCTGGGCATAGTTGCCTCTTTGTGAATTTTGGCCGCGTGGGCGACGAAAATTATTGTTCCCCCTCTGGTTAGGGGGTTTGTTGGTAAGCTGGCCAAGGGATTTGAGAGTCTCATATTCATCTTTGGCATTTTTAAGTGCGTCTTCGACCGCTTTCCCAAACAATAGGTCGGGTTCCACTGGCTTGTCTATTAAAGAAGCCTGGGTTTCTGTCTTGAATCCCGACTGCCGTAACCACCCATGTCTCTTGATAACAGTACCTTCTGCTATCAATCTCCCTGCGTTGTCAGCGGCGTCGAAAGTTGCTTTTAAAATGCAACCAGACACGGCTCTCCCCTCTGCTGAGATCCGAGCCAGCTGGCCCTTTAACGGTTCTGGAGCAGAGGCAATGAGCGCCGCGACTTCTTCCCATTGATGGCAATTGTAACTAGCCAACAGGGTGGTGGAATTCGCAATCCTTGCTTGGTAGGCGGACGTTGAGGCTACCTTTCTGCCAAACCCGTAAAGTTTTTTGCTCTCCTTATCGGGAGGAGCTTCTGATGAAGATAAGGGCGTGCCAGCCCTTTTTCTAGTGTTGGTCACCACTAGGGAATCTGGTTTAAGATGTCCCCTTATATACAGAGGGTCAGACTGGGCTGCCCGGAAAATCTTTTCAATTCTGGGGTTGACAGCTCTGGTGAGGTTAGGATTCACCAGGGAAGGATCTATTCTTCGTTGGATGGATTTGAGGATAGGGATGGTCTGAGCGACCGGTCTTCTCTCTCCTACAAACTCCTCCGCGAAGTCCCTTTCCTCCTGTACACCGTGGGTGTCGATGTGGAAGTGTTCCGCTGCTCGAGCGAGAACCTCGTTGAGGAGGGGCTGGTTATCAACTGGAGAGTCAGTAACTGGGGCTTCGCTTTGTACTGGGGAATCTACTCTGTAAATTTCCTGCTCATCTTCTCCCTCCTCCAGGTCCTCATCCTCTGCATAGTAATTTGTCCCGGTTTGTTCTTCCATAATTTCAAACTCCTGGTCCTCTTCAGGGAAAACTTGTCCCCGGTAACTGGGGAGTGGAGTAGAATATGGAGTGGAGTAAGGCTGAACCTCGAAGGGTTCAGGTCTTTCGACCCGGGGCTTTTTACTTAGCGGGATAGGATCGGAGGAGCCTGAGGGTGTGGCCCCTTGAGGGTTATATGAAAGAAAGTGTTCTGGGTTCTTATCATAAAAATCAGCCAAGGAAGACATCCTAGACATAACCCTGTCTATGTCTTCACTGGACCATTCCCTGGAACAGGGTATTACTTTAGCAGGAGATGATTTATGGGACTTTTCAAGGGTAGACTTGTGTTTACTTGTCTGCCTAGGGTGAGAGGATGGCTTTACAGGGGTGGAAGGCTGTGCTTTCCGCTGTTTCCCCCCCTCCCCGTGCGTGGAAAAATGTTTTCCCTGTCCCTTGGAGGCCCCAGAGATTTTCGACGCCGGGCGCCGAGGGTCTGGAGAGGTATCTGTGTGCTTCGGGCGTGGGGCCTCACTGGTGTTAACCGCGGTCTCGGTATCTTGGAGCGCGGCCTGGGGGTGGAAGTCGTCTTCGTCTCCCGACGATCGAACTTCCGTTAATGTGTGTAGCGAGGCACTCTTGGCAAGAGTGGATGATTGCCTTGCGTCGTGAGGTGATCTCGATCGAGAGCGCCCAGAGGACACCGAGTCGGACCGTTCTTTTTGTGCCTCTTTCCGGGAAGTCGACGTCGTCGAGGTCCGGTTGGTCTTAGTGTGTTTAGTGTGTGTTAGGTGTGTAGCGCTTGCGTCGCCGGGGGTCTTCCCCATAGCCGCCCTGCCGGACGACCTTCCGAGGTCGGGGACCTGCGCTCGCCGGCTGTCTTTCGACGCCGTAATGCCCTCGCCGTCCGAAAGTACGGCGTCGCTGCCATCGCTGAAGGCGCCCTCCGCTGCCATGGCCTCCTGCCTGGCGTGGTGGGCCCAACGCTTTGTCGAACGGTCCTTAAGTGTCTTAGGTTTAAACCTACTACACGCTCTGCAGTTCGCTTCGGGGTGATCCCTCGGCGAGCAGAGATTGCACGTGGCGTGCCTGTCGACCCAAGGGTATTTGCGATTGCACTTGGGGCAGAATTGAAAAGGGGTACCCTCCATACGCACCTTAAGGCAGCGGGCTGCTAAGTGTAGGAATATATAAAATGTAACTATATATCAAGAGTGAAGAGTATGTACCACCCCCCACTCTCCCTACTTGTAAGGGCCGAGGCCAGCGGCCTACTAGGCCCGGGCCGAGGCCAGCGGCCTTCCGAGGCCCAGATCCGTCGTGCAGCAGTAACGGTCGATGACTTCTCCAGCCGTCGAGGGTCGACGTTGGGGTGGGGAAGGGAATGAATAAGAATTATAATTATAATAACAGCAAAAGTATGGCTAAGGCCAGGGAACTCCGCAAGATGCTTCCGACCAGTATGGCGGAAAAAAACAATCTGAGGATCCTACACGCGTGAGGGATCTTGGGTACAGTGGACGTCACACTAGGGATAGTATTACTGGCACGCCTGTGTCGACGCCCATTTTCGACTTTCGAAAAACAAACTGTAATACTCCGCAGCTTCCACTAGATGTCGGCCTATGCACAGCATGTGATCTAAGCAGATTCCACAAGCCTCAGAAATATATATATATATATATTATTTTGTTTGTAATGCAAGCTCCTGGGCTGTGGCCAGCACCATGTGGCTCTTTACTTCTGGAGTGGCTGGCTTTCTTGTTCAGGCCCCTTAAAAAAAAAGAAGAAAAATAAGAACAGGAGTGCCACAAGTCTAACACTTTCAGCACTGACCCTGAATAAGAAAGAATAGGAATACCAAATAATGTGTCTTTCTGGAATTCTATACAATAATTGCTAGACTCATTAAAGGTTTATTTCAGGCACACTTCAGGGGGTGAGTCACTGATTTAGTCTGTTCTTAAACGCCTCAACTCAGCCTTTCATAAATGAGTACCAACACAGATTGGGTGTATATTTTTTCTTTATAAAGAACTTAATCGTATGTGCTATATAATAACACATCATTATCATTTGGTCATGGACGTCTGCTTGCATTCACAGTAATTTGGTCATATGGGCCTATACACACTGATCTTAATGATACATATGGCAATCCATTCTTGTATGAAATGGTCATCACATTATAGTGATATTGTAACCATATTTTTCGTAGTGTACAATGCTATGTAAGGAACAAGTTACTTACCTGTAACTGTTGTTCTCCAGCATGGGTCTGGCATGGATTCACATGCTTATGAATATTCCCCGTCGTCAGGCCGGGAATCCTTGGTAAAGAAAAAAATCAGTATCAGTTTCGTTTCTGATCCGTCTTTCTTAGTAGTAACCAATCACTGATCTCTGGGTCATACTGCCCCCAGCCAATGACTGCCCTCTACCTAAGCCCCTCCCCTGGCAGCCATCCTCAGATTTGGTAGCACGTAAAGTGGCAGAATGACCAAGTGAAGAGCCGCAGAGGGGAAGGAGGGAGGGTTTGCATGTGAATCCATGCCAGACCCATGCTGGAGAACAACAGTTACAGGTAATTAACTTGTTCCTTCTCCAGCATGGGGTCTGGCATGGATTCACATGCTCATGAATATTAGAATACATAGCAGTATACACATGCACAACCCGGGAGGTGGCAACAGGCTCAACATTAAGTAATACAACAACTCAACATTAAGCATTTCTTACCTCCTCACCAGGCTCACCTTAAGCAAACAGGTTGCGCAGCAATGCTTGGCCGACCCTGGACTCCTCCCTGGAGTCCCGATCGACGCAGTAGAATCTTGTGAAGGTGTGCGTCGACCTCCACGTAGCAGCCCTGCAGATGTCCAGCAGGGGCACACCAGACAGGAACGCTGTGGTAGCAGCGATCGCTCTGGTCGAATGGGCTCTCGGACGGCCGGGCATCGGTCGGTTTGCCAACCGGTGACAGTGCATGATGCAGCCGGAGAGCCATGTGGAAATGGAAGCCTTCGAGAGAGCCTTCCCGTGATTCACAGGTCCAAAGTTCACAAACAGCTGTGACATCTTCCGAAAACTCTTTGTGCGGTCCATGTAGAACTTCAGCGCTCTAGCCACATCCAGCGAGTGCAAAGTCCTCTCGGCTGGAGACAAAGGCGACGGGAAGAAAACTGGCAACACCAAGGGCTCGTTGAGTTGGAAGTCCGACGGCACCTTGGGCATAAAGGAGGGGTGCGTCCTCAGCACCACCCTCGTGTCGTGAAAAGTCAAGTATGGAGGCTTGCAAGATAGGGCCTAGATCTCTCCCACTCGTTGTGCGGAGGTGATGGCCACAAGAAATGCTGTCTTCCACGACAGGAACTTCAACGGCGCCAAGTGCATAGGCTCGAATGGGGCACCCATGAGCCTGGTCAGTAACACGTTGAGCTCCCACGCCGGGGCAGGGGCCTTCACCGGCGGGAACGATCGGAATAGTCCCTTCATAAATTCCTTCACCAGGCGATGAGACCACAAGGACGCCCGTCCTGTAGCTCTGGTGTATCGGGAAATGGCAGCCAGATGTATTTTGATGGAGGCGTGAGCCAGTCCAGCTTTGGCCAGCGACAGTAGGTACGGTAATACTTGAGGGGCCGTAATCTGCAGAGGGTTAATCTTCTGTGCACGGCACCAGACAGAGAACCTCTTCCACTTATGTCCATAACATTTGAGAGTTGAGGACGCCCTGGCTTTTGCAAGAACCTCTCTGCAGTCAGCCGGGATATCGTATCCTCCAAACTGTAGTGCTGCAGGAGCCAAGCCTGCAAGTTCAGCGACACCGGGTCGTGATGGAGAATGGCGCCTCCTTCTCTGGAGAGAAGATCCGCGTCCGTCGTCAGCTTGATAGGTGGGGAAGCTGACAAGTCCAGAAGGTCCGGGAACCAGATCTGTCTCGGCCACGCCGGTGCGACGAGGATCATCCTGCACCTGGACCTCTTGAACTGGTTGATGAGACGGAGCAGCAACGGCAACGGAGGGAACGCGTACAGGAACAGGCCGTCCCAAGGGAACGAGAAAGCATCGCCCATGCTCCTCGGCTGGGCGAACCTGCTGGTGAACCTCTGGCACTTGGAGTTCGTCGCCGTCACGAACAGGTCGATCTGGGGTTTGCCCCATCATTGAAAGAGCCGATCCACCTGGTCCTGGCGGAGTTCCCACTCGTGGCACGAGCGCAGCTCCCTGCTGAGTTAGTCAGCGATGGTGTTTTTTATTCCTGCCAGGTGGAAGGGAACCAGGAACATCCCCTGGGCGACGGCCCAGTGCCACAGATCCTGGGTCTCCTTGGATAGGGCTGGGGATCTGGTGCTTCCCTGCTTCCGGATATAGAACATCGTGGTGGTGTTGTCGGTGAAGATCCTCACCACTTTGTCCTTGTGGGACGGAAGGAACGATTTGAGTGCCCAGAAAACGGCTCGTAGCTCCAAGGTGTTGATGTGAAGAGACCTCTCCTCCGGGAGCCAGAGGCCTCTTGCGTGGAGATCTCCGGTGTGGGCCCCCCATCCCTCCAGGGAGGTGTCCGTCGTTACTGTCTCCTGATACGCTGGGGCCTGAAAGTCCATGCTGGCCGAGAGGTGCGCACGGGCACCCCACCATAGAATCGCCCGACGGAACTCCTCGTCGAGCGGGATCCTGTCTTCGAAGCAGCCCGCCGCTTGAATCCAGCGGGCATCGAGGAACTCTTGTAGTGGACGCATCCGAAGTCTGCAAAGGGGCACAAGGTAGATGCACGAGGACATCATCCCGAGGAGGGACTTGATGGACCTCACTCTTGCCACATCCGTGGCTAACAGGCGCTGCACCTTGCCCAAAATGGCCTTCGTCCTTTCCTCCGACAGAGATGCCAATCGCTTCACTGTATCGAGCTTCGCTCCCAGAAACAGTGCCACCTGAGACGGGACCAGATGGAATTTGGGGTAGTTGATGGCGAATCCCAGCTCCGTGAGCAGGCGGACGGTCCTCGCTGTGTGTTCGACGGCGAGTTCTCTTGACCTTGCACGGATTAGCCAGTCGTCCAGGTAGGGGTAGACGTGGATTCCTTGCAGGCGCAGCCGCGCCGCCACCGGTACGAGGAACTTGGTGAACACCCTGGGTGCTAACTTTAATCCCAACGGCAGGGCTCTGAATTGGTAGTGACGCCCCTGGACTACAAATCTGAGGAACTTTCTGTGACCTTTTAGAATGGGGATGTGGAAGTAAGCATCCTACAGGTCCAGTGACGATAGGAAGTCGCCCTCCTCCAGTTGTCCCAGCACATGCTGGAGGGTGACCATCCTGAATTTCTGTGCCTTGATGTACTTGTTCAACCGACGCAGGTCCAGGATGGGGCGCCAACCGCCTGACTTCTTTCGGACGAGGAAATATCTTGAGTATACTCCGGAGCCCCGGAGCCTCTTGGGGACGAGCCTGATGGCCCCCTTCCTGAGCACTGCCTTTACTTCCAACAGCAGTTGAGGGACGTGACTCTCCTTCCTGGCCACGGGAGGAATGCGAGGACACTTCCTTTGAAATTCCAGCGAGTGTCCGCGGGCCAGGGTGTCCAGCACCCAACGGTCGGTGGAGATGGACTCCCACACACTGATGAACTTCGTCAGCCGGCCTCCCACTGGGGTGCTTTCGTGGGGGCCCGACGCAACGGCCGGTTCAGTCCTGCTTGGAAGAGGCGTTGCCACCTTGGGCTCTTTGCCATGGCCTCTGTAGGCCTCCTGGGACGAGGAGCGGGCTGCCTGGCGGTAAGTAGAAGAGTCGCCGCTGGATCCCTTGGAGGCTCCCCGTCTGCCTCCAGAGCTCCAAAAAACGCTGCCGTTGCTGAAGGACTCCTAGGGCTCGGGCTGTTTCCGTGTCTGTCTTGATGGCCTGGAGGGACTCATCCACCGTCTTTCCAAACAGGTTGTTGCGGTCGAACGGCATGTCCAAAACTCTGGTCTGGACGTCCTGGTGAAAGTCCGTCGCCTTGAGCCATCCTCGTCGTCGGAGGCAAACCCCGTTGCCCAGTTGGCGAAATCCGGTATCGGCAATGTCCGTTGCCACTGCTATGGCGTGATCCGACGCCACCTCTCCTTCCTACAGAATCTGTAGGGCCTCCGCCCTCTTGTCGTCCGGTAGGAAGTCTAGCAGAGGAGCTTTCTTGAACCAAAGCTCCCTGTCGTAACGGGCCACAATCGCTAAGGGATTGGCCGCCTTAATCGTCGTCGCCGCCAACGAGATGACTCGTCGTCCCATGGAGTCCAACTTCTTGCCCTCGCTGTCCGGCGGGGAAGTGGAAGTTGAAGCCGTCGCACCCGCTGCTTTCTTCTTGGCCGCTGCCGAGACAACAGAGGCCGGCGTGGGCTGGGCCCTGAGGCACAAAGGGGCGGCATCGGGGACCCGGTACTTCTTCTCGTACCTGTCCCTCTTGGCGGGTGTCGTGGAAGGGTTCTTGAGGATAGCCAGCCCCTCGTCCCAGATGTCGTCGAGCAATGGCACAGCGAGGACCGTCTTTCCCTTGGCCTCTCGTCGCTGGTAAAGAAACCCTTCCTTTTTCTGTTCCTCAGGGCACAGCTGGAAGAGCTCGGATGCGCTGGTTATCATGGTGTGAAAAGAGCCAATTTCGTCGGGCAGAGAAGCCTGAGGGGGGGGGTGATGACGGGATGTCCGTTATGTCATCGCCTCCGTCGTCGTCCGTCCCTGTCGCTCTATCCGTTGCCGTATCCTCTCTAGGGTCTGGCGAGGGGGATGAGGGGTCCACAGGCCTCGCGGGCACAAAGGGTGGAGCGGGGTGGACTCTCCTCCGCTTGTTCGGAGGGCTTCCCGACGGGCCTGGTTCTGGATCCTCTGTCGGGGTCCGTGGTAACCTCGTCCTTATCTCAGTACATAAGGATTGGATCACCAACAAAATTGCCGCCCAGCTATCCTGGGGCTCGGTTAATGGCTGCGACGGACGGGATGGCTGCTCCACTGGGCCCTCGTCGTCGCCATCGTCGCTATCTTCGATCACATCAGCGGGAACCGTCCCCTGGGATCGAACCTTCTCGAACCTCTCGTTGAGGCCTGTAAACCTCTCTTTGAGGCCTTTCACGGTTTCCACCAGATCCTCCTCGGAGGGTGAATCCGAGTCCGTAATGGCCACCACCCCCCCCACTCTTTTTCCACCGGGGTCTTCACGGGGGTCTTAACGATGGTCTGGAAAGAGGATTCCCTCCACGGCGGCAGGGAAACTCTGGGCCCCGAGGCCACCTCCACTGGCGTAGCCTCTGCCGGCTTCGCCAGGGCTGCTGCGACAACCTTGATAGAGGCCTTTGCCGGGTGGATCAAGACCCTCACCACCTTAGATGCGTCCTGGGCCTTCGCTTTGGGGGGGAGGGTCATCGCCTCGCTCCCCCTCGGCTCCCTTTGAGATCGACCGTGGCCTCTCCAGAAGTTTACCCGGGTTCTCGGACTTCCTCTTCTCTGAACCATGGTTGATCGTGCCAGGGAAGTCGCGCCCTGCCTGGCAGCCGAGGAGCCCGACCTTTCGGCGCTCCCGGTGCCCGCTGAGTCGGGGTGCTTGGCCTTCTGTTGGGCCCCCGTCGCCGGGGCGCCCTCACAGGACTTAGAAGACCGCTCAGGCTTTTTCTTCGCCTTCTCACCTGCTGTGCCCTTCTCCAGCCAGGCGGCGAGGTGGGAACGACGATCTTGCTTGGTCCGTTCCGACAGGTTCTTGCAGAACGCACAGTCCTTCTCCCCGTGCGTCTTGTCCTCATTAAGGCAGTAGAGACATCTCGAATGCTCGTCCTCCTTGAAAACATTTTGCAATCCGCATCCTGGGCAGCTCCTGAACGGCTTGAATCCGGGCGTCGAGCTACCCTTGTCCTGGGCCATGTCCGTTCAGGTAGGCCACAGATCTTCCGGAATCTTCCAAGAAGCGTAACTCGACGAAAACTTCACCCATGAGGGGCGTAGAAGAATTCTGAAACGGGTCCCCATTATCGGAAGTAGAAACGGTGGAGCTTGAGGCTCGATTAACCAAAAAATGAGAAAATTCTCCTGAAAAAGCGTGAAAACGCAGTAAAAGCTCGAGAGCTAAAACACGAGGACTCCCAACACTTGAACGTGGGGTAAAAATCTGAGGATGGCTGCCAGGGGAGGGGCTTAGGTAGAGGGCAGTCATTGGCTGGGGGCAGTATAACCCAGAGATCAGTGATTGGTTACTACTAAGAAAGACAGATCAGAAACTAAACTGATACTGATTTTTTTCTTTACCGAGGATTCCCGGCCTGACGACGGGGAATATTCATGAGCATGTGAACCCATGCCAGACCCCATGCTGGAGAATGCCGCTTCCAGTTTTGTAAACGGGTGAAAGGTCGTGTTCCATCGCTTCCCGTGATATCACTTCAGGGTGGGGTCAAATTGCATCACTTCCTGTGATGCCATCAGGGGTCAAGGGTCGTGTGATGTCACATCCGCTACCCCTGGCATTTTGGTGAAATGACGTCCCTGATGCAGCCCCTGTTTGTGACATTTCATTTACTGGATGTTTCCATGTGTTACCTTAGAGAACCAAATGTAAATTATTTACCTCATGTTTGTCAAAAACAGTGCTGCAAAAAGCATCATTTCAGCACATTATTTTGTAAAATTTTCTGAGGGTGATTCCCCCCAAACCCCCTTTAATTATTCTAGGTTCCCTCAATATGCTTGGTCGCTCGTGCTAATTTGAGGAAATATTTAGGCCCCTCCACTCAATATATTCATCAGGCATGATTGGCCATGAGTTATGAAATTTACTGGATATTTTTCATGTTCCCCCAGTGAAACAATTGCAAATTGTATGGTGCTTTATGCGTTTTTCTCATAAATTGTGGTGTAAAATTCATCAGTTCAGTAGAAATATTTTAAAAACTTTTCTCTGTGGAAACCCCTACAGCCTCCCTTAATTCTTTGGGGCTACGCTCAGTCGCTGGCACTAATTTGAGGAAATATTTAGGACCATCCACTGAAAACATTCACCACCCTGTGAGGGCTTATCTATGAATCATTTAGAATCTTGGTACCCCTTCAGGGCTATCCCGTCCCACTGCACCATAAGGTGCCACAATGGTATCTTTACACTGTTTCATTGGCGATGAGTTGGAAGCCACTATCGAGCACACCACGGCCGTAGGGACCCATGGAGGATAGGGGTGATGTTTATCTTTCCGTGCCATTTCTTGACGGGTGGACAGTTTTGTGGGTCCTGCCGTGTGAAGAGGTGAAATAGCGGCATGCCCATGGTGCAACAGCGATAGCCGTAATTTTGGCAGAGTGACTGGAAGCTCCATCCTCCTCCTGTGGCACCCCTACCTGGGACAGTGGAAGACAGAAGCTTGACGGGTGAAGGCAGCCACCTGGGGTGCAGTGCTGCTGCTGGCCATACGTAATAGTGGACAGGGGACAAATATAGACTTGCCAGAACCTTCCAACACACCCCACCATTCATTTAAGTGGGTCTCGCTAGGGGGCCTGACTGCCACCCCTAGCAGCAGCCTTGCCCAGGAGGGCATGCAGCTATAGTGCCATGTGCACATACATGTAGAGCGACACACAACTAGGGTGAATGGCATACTAGGGTGGAGTTCTGAAAGCCCTCTTAGAGATAGCACGATCAATGGGCTGTCATTCTCACATAAAAGGGGGTTATCAGAAAGAAATACAATTTACCATTTGATTTTGAGGACATTACAGCATTCCCACCCTGTTTTTTGGCCACGCCTGGCATACCACCTATTCCATGAGGGTTGTGCATAGACACTTTCAAGATTTACCAAAGAACCGCTGAGAAGGGGGCACACATTCAGATAACCAGAAGGGGGCAGCTCTATTGAATTGTATCAGCACTGAGAGTCGACTTGTATTTAGACACTTACCCATGAACGCAGTGACCATGCTGCCAATAGGAGGTGACGGGGAAACTATGATCAATCTCTATGAAACGGCTCTAGTCAAATTTGAAAAACGCTATTGGAAGAAACCCAAAATCATAGAGTAACATTATCATTTCTTATCACACTTTCAGAAACGTGGATAATCTATCAATGCTTATGTGATTGCATTAAGGGCCTTGATTGCTTCATGTCATTTTAGAGGTGACATTGGTAAAGACATAAGAGGCCAAACTATGATGGGAAACTGCAATGCCACGGGCACTAGAGATGGCTAGGGCCATAGAAGAAGTGTCCAAGAGTGTACAGGTGGTCACCAACAAGGTAGGCCACACAACAAGGGAGGTAAAGTGGGTCATACAGCCGCTCAGGAAGGCTGTGGCCAACAAGGGGCCATACAAAGAGGGGCATAAAGTGTGGAAGGGGCCAGATCCAAGGTGAAGAGTGGCAACCCCACAGGTGTGAAGGGTGGAAAGCTCTCTTGTTCTAGGGGCAGGTGGTCAGTCATAGTGCGGATGCCTGGGAATGTCCAGCTATTAATGCAGAGTGCAGACGATGTGGGTCAACAGGACACTTTGTCAGACAGTGTACGGTGTCTTTTTCTTATGCCAGACCAATTAGGGGCAGGGTTGACAGGAATTTCCCATTGAAACCTGGTGTCAGGGTCAGGGTGGTGGAGGGCGAGGATGTGCACAAAGAATCAGAAGTGGTCTGATGAAAGGGTCAAATAAGATTGTCCCATGGGATGTTATGATGGTAAATGTCATGTAACTGGAGATGTTGGTTGACTCAGGTTCACCTTATACCATAATCTCACCGTAGGTGTATGAGCCGCTCTAATAAGTATGTCTCCATTCCTCCAGACATGAACCCCAGTGCTTCTGGTCAGATCCCCATCACTGTTACAGGATATGAAAGGGCACAGATAGAGTATAATGGTTATTGAGCCACAGAGAATTTATCTTTGTCCCTTAAAGGAGTGAGTGTGATGGGATGGGAGGAGCAGGCTGCTCGTGAGATTCATCTGTGTCCTGGGACATAGGTGCCTCTCTTCTGTGAGAGGTAGTCAGGTATAGTGTCCTAACACATACACAATTAAGAGTGGCATACCTACAGGTTTTTACCAATAAGCTAGGTGAACATAAAGAGATTTTCCCATAACATCATGCTTCAAGCGGGGTCGGTGGCCAGACCCAAAGTAAATAGAGTGCCAAATGTGCCTATGCTAGCTAAGGCAGCCCTTATGGTGGAGCTAGATAAACCCAAATGTCTGCGGTCATCGGATAGATTGAGTCTTCGCAGTGCCTGTCACAAGTGGTATTGGCCTACAAGCAGATTTAGGGTTAAGAATGTGTAATGATTAGTGTGAGTTAAATGCTAATTTTTGGGTAGTGAGGCATCTTTTGCCCAACATTAATGAATTATTGGCTTCAGTAGGGCGAGTATGATGGTTCTCCACGTTCGATTTTTCCTTGGCATACCACCAAATCAACTTGCATGAGGTGTCATACCTCCTAATATCTTTCGTAAAGCTGTAAAGTGCTTTAAGATTGTGTAGGCTGTCTTTTGGATTGTGTATTGTATTGTATTGTATTGTTTATTTGATAATGCGCACAAAACCCAGGGGTAGCCGGGCGCAGCAGGTACAAGGTTACTTAAGCTTGGGTTACATACAGAGTATAGGCGAGAAACAACATAACAGTACAGTAAGAACATATCAATACACGCCGTGTGGAAGGAAAAAAACTAGCATATTGTAGTTTTGAGGGAGTGTACAGGTATAGGTATGAGAACAGAATCGTTTTGGACAACGGTATCATGGTCATTGGGTGTCACGAGAGTTAGTTGTCGTTTGTCCAGAGCCAGTTTTTTACCTTGCATCTAAAATTGGAGTAGGGTAAGTTGGCTCTCAGTGCAATGGGCAATGCTGGGCAGCTTTGACAGGGAAGCTTGCTCCGCCCGCTTTGGAACGTCTGAATCTAGGGGTTTCGAGCAGGTAGTGGTTAGTAGCCCTAGTATGGTGCCTGGATGATTTTCTAGTCAGTCAGTCTGGTGTAGAGGATAAACATAAATAACAAGGTATAATCATTCATGTATCCACACTGTTTTAAGGTCACTGTATACCATTATATTCAGTTTGTCACTCGCCATGTTTAAACCGCTTTCACTAGCTTGCATGAGACGAGATGTTAGATTGCACTGCGCATGTCAGTTAGAAAAGTGCTCTGCCCACCGCAAAAGAATGTTCACCTTCTCTCTCAGCAAATGTTGCAAGGTGTGACCTTGCCAGGTTGAGACCACACCCTCTCATTGGAACTAATGTATTCACGTGGGGACCCAGCCTGATTTGTATACAGTAGTTCCCTGTTTTTAGGCAAAGATCGATGGTCTGGAGGGTTGCCCAGAGCAATGCCAGATGTTAAGATTAATTCTAAACCTTCCAGCCATCACCTCTTTTGCATTACCTAGTCACCACGAGTGAGACGGGTATGCCCAGACATGGGTCCTATGTCTGCCTAGAGACCCACACTACTCCTCACTGATGAGGCCCAATGAGGCTGAAACATATTGGGGATGCTTATGGTCTTGTGCAGAATGGAAGTGACCAAGCAGTTTGGGCTGGAGTGCCCCTTTTGGGGTGGGACCCAGCCTAATTTGCTTAAGGTTGTTCCACGTTTGTAATGGCTTGGCAGGCAAAGAACAATGGTCTGGCGGGTTGCCCAGAGCAACGCCAGAGGTTAAGATTCATTCTAAGCCTTCCAGCTATCACCTCTTTTGTTTTGGGCACAGGAGGGAGGGGGGGTTGACTTGCACCCAAGTTTCTTGTTGCCGTTGGTTATTTGTCTGCTACTCCTTTGCTAATAAAAAGTATTCATCAATCCACTGGAATCGTGAGTTGTAATTTCTTCCACAACAATTGGCATCTGCGTCATCCGTGTTTCAATGCCTCATGCCAGGCGTGAGCTACTCCCAAGATAATATACTAATGTAGGGTAGAATGGAGCAAAACCACGATGACAGGGTGCATGCTGTGTTGAAGGTTTTACAGGAGAAGGGTTTAACAGTTACATTGTCAAAGTGGCAGGTCAAGATACAGAGTGTATCATATCTGGAACACACCATTAATGGCAAGCCCATCAGGCTGTGGGAGAGGGTGGAAAGGGTCAAATTACAAGCTCCTACTCCCATGTCCAAGAAGCGACTAATGGCATTCCTTGGCATGACCGAGTATTGCGTAAATATATTCCCTCATAGACAAGCTGGCTTCCATTAAACCTACCACAATACACTTACAGAGACAACTTCGTTCTGGCCTTCCTCATTAAACAACTCAGTGGCCCTGCGCTCAATACACTCCTCGTTATTGGGAATGCCTCCCTCAAAGAAGTTGCATTGCCAGACACGTTGAAGACAGGTCTGATACAACCCCTTCTCAACAAAAACCTTGCTTGACCCCAGTGATCTAGACAGCTACAGACCCATCCAAGTGGTGAGCGATGTTTTGCGAATCATCGATGCAGGGGACTTGTGCCTCTTAGTGCTTTTTGACCTCGTCACTGCCTTGGACACAGTTGACCACCTAACAATCCTCTGCCTCCTCGCAGAAAGGACAGGCATCTCTGTAACACTCTTAAAATGCTTCATGTCCTACATATCCAGCAGACACCAGCCTGTACAGATAGGCTCCTTGGACCCAACCAATTCCCAGTCATGTGTGATGTCACCCAAGGTTCCATCTTCTCTGCAAACATCTTCAATCTATAAATGGAACACTAGGGAATCTCTAAATGACCCCAACATAGCGATCCCCTCTGTACAATGATGACACATATTTATTAGCTAAGGTCAGTGACGCCCAAGACATTGCTGGCCTCTGTGAATGCCTGTACCATCCAAACATGGATGTCAAACACCTTCCTTAAACTGAACCCGACCAAGACCAAATTCGTCCTCATCGATCCCCCCATCAAACAACAACACATGGAACAATGGCTGAGCAACATGTGCCTGGAAGGATTTACCCCTCAGCTTTCAAACTCGGGCAGATCCCTGGGCTACATTGTTGACAGTAGCTTTTCCTTCCAGAAGCACATATGCAGAAAGTTGAAATCTAAGCGGCTACAGAGCTACACATTTCACAAAATCAAACCCTTCACCTCCCGCATGAATTCTGCAATGTGGTACTACAAGCACTCATAATCTCACACATTAACGGGGAAACAACCTCCTTACAAGGCATCCAGCCGCACACCTTGGCTCCTTCAAGGGAGCCCACCACTCTGCAGCCGACTTCATTACATATGCCAATTCACCCATATCACTCCAACTCTGCACTACCTTTACTGGCTCCCCCTCCCTGCCAGGATTATATTCAAAAACATCTCTATCGCTTACAAAGAAGTCTTGAATGGAACAGCAACATACTTGGTGTCTAAACTCCACACTTCTGGAGGCCCCTGCTCCTCACATAGAAAAACTATCAAATGGTTGGAGTCTAAGTTAGCCAGTCCTTCTCCTACCATCTGGAACTCAATTCTGACAGAGGTTCGAAATGCCCCCACCATCCCCTTCTTCCACAACACACTTAAAACTTGTCTCTTTCAAACATCCCTGTTGGACAAAGAAAATGTGTTTCTAACTCCTCCAAAGCTACTACTATACTGTGTAAGATATGAAATCCAATGCTTGTAAAACACTCCACCGCTCTTGAGATGGGTTTGCACTATAAGCAATGAAAATAAAATTAAATAGGAACCTATGCATCCCTGAGGTCAAGCTAGACATGCCTTTAGCTTTCTCAGCCACTGGCCAGACTTTGTGCATCCCCACTAGAAAAAGAGGGGGACTTTAAACTGGATGAGCAATTGAGGGGGTGTAATAAAGGGGTGTGGCCCAAGTGATAGGCAAGGCATGAAGAGTACTGGGCATGACCTAAAGGGGGCCGGGGATAGGCGGCTTAGAACCCTAACAACACATCATGAGAACCTGTATTTTGGGTCCGTCACTATGGTTGCAGGCGCTCTTGTTGGCATTCACTATACATTTTGTATGTAACTATCTCTCTGGCATGGTTTGTAAATAAATCACTGTCTGTAAATAATTCACTGGCACTTAGAATATAAACTATTCATCCATTGAGTAAAACACCATATTTCTATAAATGCATCTATTTTGATAAAGGGGAGTGGGACACAACGGATTAATGAAAGTTCCTAGCAGTTGCATAAAATCTAAGAGCATTCTGGGAATGTAAGAAGGACCACATATTCTGATATTTGGCAAATGTGTGTGAACATGATTCAAGCATGCTCCGAGCACATATGCTCACTGGACTTCGTTCTGATTTCATATGTCACAACACTCCGTGTAACAGTAAAGCATTTGCAAACTATGAGCTATATATAATTTGGTCAGCTTCATCATTTGTATGTGAGACTTGGGTTGTCTCGAATAAGCAGAAGATGACTTCCACCCTTCCTGAGTGCCCTTCTTTCAGTGCTTGTAAACGATCTCCGTCAGCTCTTTCAGACTGGTGACCACACTAAATGTAGCCCCTTTCACTGCTTGTAAATCACTGCTGCAAACGTAAATCTTGTGTTCACACTTTCACAGTGCACTTGTTGGATGGTTATCAGTGGAGTGATGTAGGGAGCCCTGGCTTGATCGGGGGTTTGGAGACTGCTAGCTCCTAACCACTTAAAGCTCTGACGCTCACCACAACTCTCCTGCCCAACACACAGGAATACGGCCTTGTAGCCGAGTCATTTATGAACAGCGCTCGCGAAGTGGGAAAAGCACATTTTCTCTGACCTTCCGCTCAAGCTTATGTGGATGTGGTTGAGTGCATATCTTGCCATTGATCATTTTCTCTAAGCAAAAGAAAACGTGTGTTGCTGCAGTTGGGTCGTGACAGACTGATTTCCCAACACCTGGCACGAGGCGGACCACTTTAATTTGTGCTCTTTTCTATCTGAAAATGAGGATGTTGCCAAACGTTTGAGTGACACCCATAACCATAGAGTTTAGGGGCAGTGAGCCTCTTCGCAAGGATCGCACATGACAGCAAACACGATGAACAAAGAGAATTCCCAAATTGCTATTATAAGTAACCCCCCCTATTCCTAACCTTACTGTTTAAGAACCTAATAAGAGAGGGGGTGGAAGAAGAGGGGCTTTGTAAAGGTAGAGCACAAGATGGTGGAGCCCAAGGCAACATAATATCTACTTGGCATCATTACCTCGGAAGCCCCTCGTGCCCATCCACTCTTCGATGAATTGCACAGCGGGAGCAAATCCTCCTCCCAGCCAAGGACACAGAATGAAGAGAGGGCTATCTGCATGCAAACAGAACACCAGGCTATCTAAGAGGGGCCACGTCCTGCTACATGTACACAATGAGAACGAGGGCAGTGCACCGATGAGAAACCTGCCCATGCTGCCTTAGAGCAGTAAAGGTAGGTAACCACCCACTCAATTCCAGGTGAAGACAAAAAACAAGTTATTGAATAAAGCTCTTTTGAAAAAAAGCCATAAAATGACAGAAACAGCTATTAATAGCGAGAGGAGGGTTGTTAGGTCATAACGTTGGCAGAAAACAATTTAATTTACGAGTAATTGTGTGGGAATCCAAGGGCTCGTACTCACCCTCGGCTGAATAGTAATATTCAGGCACGTTTCAAGAATATACAAAAAGATGATTTTCAAATAGAATAAGAAGCATATTCTTTAGTCATTCAGAAAATGAGAGTCGTGGTGTGTGTCACAAAAACCATACACTGCACACTTCCAATTATTTCAATACAGACCTGTTGGTCCTCAGTTGTTCGATTCACCCCAACTGTAACACTGAGGGTTTTAAAATATTCATCTTTCGTCAATAATCCCCTTACATTTTCTTCTATCAAGAAGGTTCCTAAGAACCAGGCCACTTGTAGGTAACCACTAATTAATGTCCCTGTACCAATGCCATTTTACCAGATAAAAGGAAGACGAGCCATGCACTACCAATGGTGAAATAACCCACCCAAAACAAAAAAAGATTTCTAAGACTTTAGATATAGTACTGTCCTGTTTTTTTCCCTTTTGCCAGGCCAGCTCTACAACCTGACTACCAGATCACTTGCTATCGACTTCTGCTCACCTGTCAGTCTGGGGTCCGCCCTGTGTGCAACGCTAAAGCAGCTGCATGCAATAGTGGCTAATGTCATGCATATGCTGGATGCCTTTTGTTTGTGCTACTGAACCGCTGCGTGTCTTTCATCAATGTCCACCACGGGGCTCTCCAGCTTACTCTGCCATTCCCCATGGAATTATGGGGCAAAATGTTGGACTGGTGTTGAATCTACCTCGTGACATATGGCGAGCCCCAAAGGTTGATCCCATGGCCAGTCTGAAGTGTGGGATCTGTCGATTATCCTTAAGATGAGGGACATGCAATGCAATATGATCATTCAGAGAATATATTGGTTGCAACTAGTGCTTAGGTGGGAAAGACTTGCCTTTTGAAGAGGCTTTCCTCAAGCCTCCCATGCTACTATTTCCTGCATCAGGGTTGTTGCCAGGTCTGAAAATGATCCAGGGCTAAGCTAATGTCTGGACTGTCAGGACTCGGGGCTAGCTATAGCCTTTTGGTTGTAGCCCCTGACCTTCTATACGGGGCTACAACCAAAAGACCCGGAGCTATAGCCCCCTCTCCCCTCCTAGCAACGCCTCTGGCCTGCCTTATGTGAAGTTGAAAATATTCCAAAAATCCTTTAGGATCATTCTACAGACACCCACAACAGCAGCACTATCGAGAATGGGGCTGGAGTTTCTCAAAACGGAATTTCTTTCCAACGAAGATTTTTCCTGCACTATCATTTGCAATGTGTAGGAAATGAATAATGAATTGAAAGCATGAAACGCTCATGCCTTTCATGAAAGATAAGAGGCAGCATTGTTCGTAAAAAAAAAAAAAAAAACAGAACTACAAGCACACAGGCCCACATTGGATGAAACCAACTACATTAAAAAAAGTGGGAGGTCCTTGAGATTTAAATCAGGAAATAGATTGAGGGTATGTGTGACTTGGGAAGAGAATATCCTTCAAATCGATTAAATGATAGGATATGGGTGAGTAATTGGGAGAGTGCATCACCCAGACATACTCTTAGAAAGAGTAGATGCAAAGAAAGCACCATGGACTCGCTCACCACTCAGATAACCTCTTTCAATGAACGGAACGTGACCAGTTTTATTTTATGTCCTGGGTCAATCCATAGAGACTCGAACTCGGTTGTTGCCACCTATATTTACAATTATAAAGATAGCATAATTAGAGTTGTATACAGGGCCTTTGTGGGATTTGGTCCTGGGATCAGGCATACCTAATCACCATACCGCTGATGACACTATTAATCAGGAAAGGGCTGTCTATAACGAATGCCGATTGCTTCAGGATCGGGTCTCGAGACATCAACGATCGGATGTTGCACCATTTTCTCAAGCTTTGATCCGTGAAAATTGAATTCCTTCTGATGTCTTGCGGGTTCTCCTGCACCTGTTCTGTCCTGGATGCCACATGTTCAACGCAGGCTAGCCTTCCTGGCAACACTTGATATCACGTGTACGTGTTGTGAATTCCTCGATCTTTACTTTAAATTCCTCAATCAGTTACAGGCTTACATTTATAAACTTGCCTCTGCTTGTAATTGTTATAGTGTGTGTTGTTTAAACATCTAGACATGTTGTTCCTCCTAAGGATTCCTTTACAAGCATCCCAGCTCTCAAGCTTATTAAGATGGATATGGCAGGGGCTTTGTTTCAAATGGATTAGTTATGTCTTCGCTCCGAGTTGATTTTTCATTCAGCTCTGGATATTCAATCATATTAACCCCATTTTTTTGACCTGTGCTGACTACCCCAGCACCTCCACACTATGCTTATACTAAGATGCTTAAGGGCCCATGCATTTCTGGCAGCAGTCTCCCCGTTTCTGGCACAACTCGGTTTGAAAGCAAAAAATATATTCTTCCCTCTTTCTTGAATTTTTTTCTATCACCGGTTTGCCTTTTTAATTTGTGTTCCCCACGTGTTCTTTTAGTTTATACCGTAGCTCTACTAGCGTGTATTGTATTCTAATCTTTCATGGGTGTTTGTATAATATACTATTTTTTAATGGCGCTTTTCTTTCAGACCTCCGCCATCATTAAGGGTAAGTGTTTTGCGTTCTATAAATGTTTAAATAAAGCATTAAATAAAATAATAGCATGTGAAGAGAAAATAACTTTTTTTTTACATTTGTGTGAGGGATAGAAAATATAGAAAAGAGAAGGGCAAAAGAGGGAAAAGAGAAGGCGAAAAAAAGGTGCAGAGTCGGGGTTAGAGCGTCAGTGAAGAATGAGTATTAAGAAAATCAACACGCAAAGTTAAAAATGGATGCTAAGAAGGGGGAGAGAGAAAGGTAAAATATAAGCGAATGCGGTGGGAAATAAAGAGAAAATAGAAAGTGGAGATAGAGGAGTGAAAGGGTGCCAGTAAGTAGGAGGAAGTATGGCAGAGACGGAGAGGAGAAAAGTACCAGAGAGACTGTGGGGAAGAGAGAAATGAAGCAGACAGAGCACATACAAGAGGGGATTGGGGAAGAGAGATGCGAAATAGAGGGGAGGGGATTCGCAATGAGATAGAGAGGGGATAGGGCGGGAGGTAGGAGTGGGATAGGGGACGGGGAGAAGGGCGAGCGGAACTAGAACAACGATGAGAGGGTGCAGAGAGGATGCAGAGAGGGTGCAGAGAGGGCATGAGGAAGAGAAGGAAAGGCACCAGGCTGGAGAGAAGAAAAGAGAGGGGGGCAGGAAGAGCAGAGGTAGAGAAAAGTGAAAACGTTTAGGGGTGCAAGGAGGTGGACAAGAAGGTAGAAAGGGAGACGAGAGAATCCTGAAACGCAGACGGTACCTTGTTTTTGCCCTTCCTGAGCAAGATTACTTAAACCCAAACTCTCGTGGACTTCAGAGACCGCATGACTTGAAATTGAAAAACCTCGTTGGGTAAAGGGGTGAGAGAGTGGTGATTGGTGACACAGCAAGGGAACACAAATACCTCACATGTCTTTAGGGAGGTCAGAAATATGAGGGGCCTTCCCATACAGTGGGGTGCATTCTTTGTGATGGGAAGTCGTGCCTTAGCACAGCCTTGCAAGCCTAGGCCCAGAACTAGGGGAAGAGAAAGACAGGCTAGGGGGCACCCGACTCAACTGAGACACCCAGTGCAGGAGGATTATTCACAGTGAAATGCAATGTTTGATATATAAAGAGTCTTTCACTGGCTCCCCTCCTCCCACCCCCTGCGCACTAATCCTTTATTGGTTTTGCTGGGATTGGGGGATTGTGTCAGAGATAATCTGGATTAGCGGCCCTGGAGGAGCGCAGCCTTCCGAGGCATGGGTATATTGACTAATAGCGAACATATGAACTCCATAATCTTCTAGCCTTGATTAAGTTAGGATAAGAGAGTTGCAGGGGCACGTGGCTTCCCTGAACCTCTCCATCAGCCATGGCAATCCTTATTGAAACTCACCTTTAGTATTGCACACCAGCCTTAAGCAGAACTCCCGAACATGCAGCACTGTACCAAACATACCTTATTCAGCCCTCTTCAGCACTGCACCATCACGTTAACCACCTTCAGCACTGCATTTCCACATGTAATGGAAGCCTCCCTTACGCACAGAGCATGTACACCCTGGCTCCACAAGGAAGCAGTCTCGATATTATACCCTATGCCATGCTACCTTATTACAACCCATGCCATGCTACCTTACTATACCCTATGCCATGCTACCATATTATACCCTATTCCATGCTACCTTACTATAACCTACGCCATGCTACCTTACTACACCCTATGCCATGCTACCTTATTATAACCTATGCCATGCTACCTTACTATACCCTATGCCATGCTACCTTATTATAACCTATGCCATGCTATCATATTATACCCTATGCCATGCCACCTTATTATAACCTATGCCATGCTATCATATTATACCCTATGCCATGCTACCTTATTATAACCTATGCCATGCTATCATATTATACCCTATGCCATGCTACCTTATTATAACCTATGACATGCCACCTTTATGTCTGTTATGATATTATATCCTCTAGCAGGCTATGCTATTTTGTATTTCTTATGCTACACTAGATTATGTTGTGCTTTGCTAAATGTTCTTTGTTGTTTGCTATGCTATGTTATTGTGTAAATGTATGCCATGTTGCTATGTTTAAGCCACCCTCGCTTTTGCAGTCACTCATTTGACGCAAAGCATAGATTTAGCCGGATGCAAAACTGGATTTGGATCACTTGGTCCCGGAGTAAAATGCTGAACGAAATAACCCATGGACCAAGCAAACAATCCGGGCAACTAATCCATAAGAGTCTGATCTTGCAGCTCCCCCTGGGGATGGTGCATGAAGGCAGGCACGCATTTCCAATGCTGCTGGAAGGAGACTTGTAGCGGTCTACGCCACACCTAAATTAATAGGTAGTAACGTTTAAATGGCACTGAGCCCACCAAAAGAACCCACCAAAAAGCCAGCAATGCGCAAAAGGATAGCTGCAAATATTGACACGTTCACAAATTTGCCAAACACTAACTCGTGCATTCTCAGTTTCTGCCTCGATTTTGACTCAATTCTTCCCTATGCCTGTGATGTCTGCATTCCAAGCAGGAGGCAAAATATTGATAGGGAAGAGATAGCGAGGGAAAAGGGCAGAAGGGAATGAAGGAAGGGAAAGAGACGAAAGAGAGCGTGTACGAGGGAATAGAGAAAGGGCACAGGAGCATGAGAGGGTAAACATGAAGGAAGGGAGAATAGAGAGATTGTTAAGGGGAGGGAGCCAGTCGGTGAAAGTAGGGGGTACACGTGACTCATGTGTCAAAGAGGTCAGATGAAAAAGGGTCCTCTCATAGGAGGGGATTGACTGTGTGTGGTGCAGTGTAACGGTTTATTGAGAGGCCATCCTCAACACAGAGAGTACCTTCCCACCCCAAGCTAAGTGTCACACAAATGCCAGTCTTTTATTCAGCCCCATCTCCAATACCCCTTGAATCCCTCCCCTGACCCAAGAACCAGGCCAGTGCACAGGAAATATATTTGTATTTATTTAAATTAGAAGTAATAGAAATCACAATAATCTACACACGCCACCTTCTTTGTGGCTCACAATGAACTTCTTGTACACAAATAAATCACACAAATTACAATACTTTTCCTTTTTACCGATTTCACTTCAAGAAAGAACCAAACTCGTCAATGAACAAAAGGCATTTACATGTGTAATGCTGTGAAATTTCGATGTTCCTTCTCGCTTAAAAGGTAAGCAGTTGGGTTTATAGATTGATACAAATGCATATGGCCATTATGATTTCACCCAAACTTTTGGTTTAAAATAAGCACAGGGTGATTTAGCGGTTTGTTTTCAGACACTCCCTAAACCTTGAGAGCATTGTGAGGGGTAGGGAAGCCATGTCTAGGTTTGAGGCACCCAAAATGGAGGTTGAGGTACCTCTTAGTCCAGTCCCACCATTGAATATTTTGAAATCTTAATGCATTTTAAGAACCTATACTATCCTTGTCTGTGGATTTTCTGAAGCCATCTGTGATACCAGTTCTTACTGGGTGTGCCTACTCAAATCTGCTCTCACATTGAGCGTGCCCACTAGGTGAGAACCCACAAGCAAGACCTGCCAGTTGCACAAATAGAGAATGGGATTCCCTAACTGTGAAGATTTGGACCCGTCCTGTTCATTGATATTGGACACTGATGTTGTGTTGGTTGTATAGCTTAACACCCTTGAGCTATGGGAGAAGAGCTTGAAGAACCAGAAAGAAGTTTTCAGCTCAAAACATGATGTGTAAAGTCTCTTCTTGAAGACTCCGGGACTCAAAAAGATATGGAATTGCATGTGACCAAGAGCAGAACCCTCAAGCAGTGGAACATTCGTCGCTATCACAACTAAGGAAACTAGTTCTAAAAAAGTAATTCCCTCCTTGAGCACAGATCTATCCAACCTCCAAAGCTTTGTCTTTGTTCAAGACTAACATCATGTCTGACTGGTGGCGAAACTCCTGATCCAAGTTCACCAAGAGGCACTACTCAGTAATCCTCAGGTGCAATCTGGCATACCTGAGCACAAGAAAGCACAAGAAATAAGGACATACATCCTTTGAGCTAAGCCTCGACAGGCCCCATCACCTTGGTGAAGACTCTCAGAACCGAGCCGAGCTAGGGGCAGAAGGGTGACCTATGAACTGGAGTAGGAGACACAAACCTCATAAATTTGCAGTTAGGAGGCCAAATTGGACTATGCATATGAACATCCCACAAAGGTAGTGCAAAATGACCAGTTCCCAGCTTTTAGCGAACAGAGACTCTGTACAGGGGTGACCATTTTGAACTGCTCGTTGTGGGAAAAGGAATTGAATGTCGTGAGGTTGCGAATGGTGCACAACCCTGTCTTGTCCTTCTTCGGTACTCCAAAAAAATAGGAGTGAAATCTCTCTGAGAGCAGTCCTCCAGATAAGGTGCAATCCAGGCTTTTTTGACACCTAAATCTTGTGAATAAGACACTTTTCATTTTTCCATGATATCATGTACGCAGGTTATTTACAGCAGCCCTCCATCTGATCAGCACTTCGCATTAAATCCCTACTCTTACCCCAGCCCAGATATAATAAACGCAGGCGGGCAGTGTGAACAACTTTCAGGGTTAATTTGATGGGCTTTTATACTTGTAATACAACAGTAGCAGCCCTTCCCAGGAGGACTAGTAAATGGTTTTTATATGGGACAGGGTCAACACGTATCAGCAGTGCTGTCTGTAGTCTTAGTGGTCCTGACCATACCAGTACTTCTCAACAGTTTTATTATAGTATATAGGCACATTACGCTAATTTCTTTGGGGAGTTACCATGCCCTTTTCATGGGGCAATGTCAACTAATCACAGCAGGGATAATGCACATAGAATAGCATCATTCCTAGCAGGACTGCTAAGTTTTGGGACAGTATCTGAATTCCTAAACATAGCTGCTGTAATGGCACAACAGTTTCAACAAAGAGCTTAAGTACTGAAGAGGAACCGTGGCTGAGCTTTTCTCTCCGTCTATTATAGCTGGGGTGTTACACACTGGTGAAAAGTGTGAGATGACTGTATTGTTGTGGTATACTTTAAAGCATCCTACTCTCAATCTTGCACATTTCATGACTTCTCCCTCTCTCATGTCTGAATAGTAATTGACACTGCCAAAAACCTAAAGGAACCACCTCATTATAAATATCCTGATTCACGTGTAGGATAGTCTATTAAAACAAATTACAGAGCTTGGGACGAGTCAGTCACATCAAGTAAACATTAAATTAGACTCCCAGAGCCCTAGCCCTGTGGGTCTTTCAGAGTCAATTGCATGTCACAACATATAGCTCGATGGGGTATTAATCCTGCTGCACAGTTCAATGCCTAATCTGCTGGTTCTACGCATATTGATAGCACAAGGAGATAATGGGCCTCATTACGAGTTTGGAGGCAGCCATGGTGCTGCCTCCAAACCGGGCTCCAATACCGGGTTCTTGCAATGAGGCATAACCGGGTCATTCTGACATAGGAGGACCCGGTAATTCCTCCTTGCAGGAACCATTCCCCATTCCCATTTGAGCCCCCATAGGGCTCAATGGGAATGGGGAGGGAGGTAACAACGGGCACATTACAAGTGTCCCGTTGTTACCTCCCTCTTCCCCTCGCGGGACCCGGAAAAGACGTCTGTTTTCACCAGACGTCTGATCCGGGTCCCGCAAAGGGAACCTCGTAATCGGCCCAGGCGGAATGAAGGGGGCCGGTCCCGTACCGGCCCCCTTCATTCCGTCAGCACCAGGGTCGTAATGAGGCCCAACATTTCAAATTCTTTAATGTCCAGCCTAAATCCCCAAAGCAGGTTTGTACACATTTAAAAGGGCCATCAAATTGTCATGGTGAACTAGATTTAAAGATGGAAAATGCATTTTCAGCTTTTTGAATATATATATATTTTTTTTAACTCTTTATTGTTTTTTTAAACTCTTTATTGTTTTTTACAATATATAACAACCAACAACAACAAACATTACACACAGGGGGTCATTCCGAGTTTGGAGGCAGCCGCTGCCTCCAAACCCGGGTCCGGCGTCTCTGAATGGGGATTTACTGGGTCATTCCAACCTTGGAGGACCCAGTAAGTCCCCATTCAGAAAACCATTCCCCATTCCCATTTGAGCCCCCATGGGCCTCAATGGGAATGGGAAAGGAGCTAATAACGGGCCCGGCCCGTTATTAGCTCCATGGTCCCTTAACGGGTCCCGCTAAAACAGGCTGGTAAAACCAGCCGGTCCTGCTGGACCCGCTAAGGGACCTCGTAATAGGGCGGTAGAGGGTTAACGGTACCGCCATCCTTACCGGTGCCGTTAACCCCCTGCCACCAGGGTCGGATGACCCCCACAGACTCACACTTCATGTTGGGATTCTGCCCATCATTATCAACTATCTTGATGCGCTTCCGTGGCCTCCCTCGCACATGTCCCCAGTGTCCTGTATCGCCACATGATTGTCCCCCCGGGGGCATGCATTGTCTGAGTTGGGTCTCTTCAGCCAGCTTCTCTCCTGAGTGAGGGCTCGCCCCCTACATTACTGCCTGCTTGTCAACAATGCTCCGGCTCACTGGGGCCGCCTGTACTATTCCTTTCTTTGTGTCTGAACAGTTCCTGTATTAACAAGTTCAATGCAAGTATCCTGGCTCCACTCTCACTTTCTCCCCTTTGCAGCGCTATAGTCCACACTGACGTTTCAGCTAGCGTCTATTTCTTCAAGTTTGCCCACCATGCCTCTGTGGTTGGCCCCGTGCTAGAGTTCCATGCCATTGCTATGCGGCGCTTTGCCAGTAGGCACATTAAGTCTTTCATTTTTGCTGTGTGTGTCCTTTGTTTGCTGCCCCTTGGGAACAGGCCCAGTAAATAAGAACCTGGTGTCCACGCTTGCATGTGAATTCTGCCCTCAGCCGCTTTCGATCTGACAGTGTCACAAAATGTTATCACTGGACAGGTCCAAAACAATTGCAGCATGTCTGCTTTTTCTACTGTGCATCGTGGGCAGCTTTGGGTTTGCTTGATTCCCATGGTGGACATTCTCCTGGGCGTGAGGTACGCTCTATGCGTGAGGTAGAGCTGTGCTTGTCAAAATCTCACGTTTCTGGAGACTTTCTTCGCGTGCTGAAGGGCCCTGGACCTTTCCTCATCAGTGAAGGTTTTCAGGAGTTCTTCTTCCCATCTTGCCCGTGATTGCAGCTCTCGCGCGTTATTGCTTTCAAAGAGATGTTTGTAGAGTCTTGATGCTGTGTGCCGCCCTTCTGACACATCGTACCACGCATCAAGCGCCCCCTCGGTATCGACCCTTTCGGGTAGTTTTGTCAAACGCTTTCTGATTGTCTAGACCATGCTATTGTACAGTATAACATGGCCTCTGTGTATGTTATGCTCTTCCATCAGGGTCTGGAATTCCATCCATTGTCCGTCTTGCCATAAATCCCCAATCTGAGCCACTCCCTTGCCTTCCCAATGTGTTCGATATGTCACAAAGGTCTCTGTTTGGGCAAAGACTAGTCCCGCAAAGGGAATCTGCATGGAGCAAGGGTCTTGTATCCCTCGGATTTTCCATGCCCTATTCCATAGAGTTAGGCCCAGTTCGACCATGTTGGGGAGGGTTTTGATCATGGATTTGTCTATCCATAACAGCTCTTTTAGACAGTATTGTAGAGCAGGCTGAAAAAGCAATGAGTCTATGGATGTCTCGTCTGCCAGCCACCTTCCCACAAATTGCAGTTGTCCCGCCAGGTAGTAACGTTCAAAGTCCGGCAACCAGATCCCTCTCGATTCATAGTCTCTTGGTGACCAGTCTTAGGTCCGCTAGGGGGAACAGCGAGGACTTTCCTTTGTTAATGTAAATTCCGGCAGTCTAGCAAATGTGCCCATGGCTTCTAGCAGGTCGGGTAAGTGTACCTGTGGATTATCGAAATAGAGGAGCATGTCGTCAGCATATATCGAGATTTGGTGGAAGACATTGTCTATTTCTATCCCAGATTCCTTGTACTACGCCTTGAGGAAGGCCTCAAATGGTTCGAGGGCCAATATATATAACATCGTCGATAGTGGGCATCCCTGCTCCGTGCCCCTGAAAATATTCCAGACCTCCGAGATGTGTCTGCCTGTCTTCACTCCCGCCTTGGGATCCCTGTATTGGAGCTTTATCCAGCTAAGAAATCCCTCCCCCATCCCAAAGTGGGCGAGCGCGCTCAGCAGCAAGTTCCAATTTACAGAATCAAAGGCTTTAACAGCATCCAATGACGCTATGGCGCATTTCGCCCCGTCTCTGTTTCGTTTGATCCACTATGTGGTGGAGTTTACGCAGATTCCACATAGTGTTCCTCCCCGGAACGTAGCCCACTTGGTCTGGGTGCACCAACGTGGGTATGACTCGTCGGCTGGCTAGAGTCGCTGTTAGGATTTTGGAATCTTGGTTTATAATGGAGATCGGCCTGCAGAAGCCACAGTCAAGAGGCGATTTCCCTGGTTCTAGTATAGGTATTATTACCGATTCCGACATGCTGTTTGGGAGCTGTCCTCTCTCATATGCCTCCTCGTAGCCTCGGAGCCAGGGAGCCTCATTACGACCCCGGCGGTATCCGTGCCGGTAAAAACGGCACGGCTGCCGCCGGAGTTGTGTTTTTTTTCCAGCGCCTGGCTTTGGGGAATTACCAGGGTATTACAGCCCCGGCGGTCCCGGAAGCCAGGCGCCGGAAAAAGTAACTCCCATTCCCATTGAGTCCCATAGGACTCAATGGGAATGGGGAGGACGGAAGCACCGGCACTGTGTGCAACAATACGTGCTTTCGTCAAAGTCTGCGAGCGGGTGCCGTTCCGCCCGCCAGGTCAGACCTGGCAGGCGGAAAGGCATTTGGCTCGCAGACTTGTACTCTGCTGGTCCGGTAACAACAGTGCCGGTGAGCCTACGGGCACCGTTGTTACTGGATTGGCAGGGTTGTAATGAGGCCCAGGGTATCATTGTATCTCTTGTAAAATTCTCCGGGTAAACCATCGGGTCCCGGGGACTTGCCGGTTGGGAGACTGGCTATTACGGCTGCTAGTTCCTCTACTGTGAGGGGGGGCTTCCAATATCTGCACTTGCTCCTCCGTTAATTTTGGAAAGTTAATCTCCGCCAGGGCATCAGTTATGTCCTCAGCTTCTGCCTCCTGGTTCTGGGAGTACAACCTTTCATAAAGTTGTGAAAATACTTTATTGATGCCTTCCTGGATCCTCACTTCCATCCCCTTTTCTTCTTTTATTGCATTAATTGGGTCATGTTTAATCTCCTGCTTAGTAAGCCAGGCTAAAAGCCTGCTGGGCTTATCTCCCTCCGCATGTAGCCTCTGTATGTACTTCTCATAATCCAATTCCCCCAGCTTCTCCCAAATGGTAATACACTTCAGCCTCAGAGATGTGAGTCCCCCCAGCTCCTTCCCGGTTATGCTCGCATGCGTTTCAGCACGTTTTATCTCCCGTTCTATTTCCCCAAGCTCTGCCAGAACACTCCCCCCGAGCCCTCCTGCTTTCCCAATCACTGCTCCCCTCACCACCATTTTAAAGGCTTCCCAGACAGTTCTTGTGCTGTCCACGCTGCCCGCGTTAGGCTCAAAATAATCGTTTATCATGTCCTGGATATGCTCTTGAAATTCCCCATCCATTAATGCCTCTGCCCTTGTGGCTCCCCCTGTATATGTAAGCCCATGATGCTACTAGTGGAGCGTGATCAGGTAACGTTCGTGCTTTGATGTCTATCCCCGTGAATTCCCCCAGAGTCTCTCTACCCGTGAGTAAGTAGTCTATACGTGTGTTTATCCCCTGGTTTCTGCGTGTACCTTCCTCCAGAAGTCTTCCAACTTCAGCTGATCCAGGATCTTCTGCAGGGCCCTAGCCGGCGATGCTGGCTTTCTGTGTTTGTCCAGCAGCAGGTTCAGTGTGCAGTTAAAGTCCCCTGCCTAGATGAAGGATGCCTCCCTGTATGGGGCAGACTGGGTTCCACTTTCTTGAAGAACTTGGTTGTGTCGTGATTGGGCGCGTACGTGTTTATTAGGCACACTTTTTTTCCAGCATCCCATGTACGATCACCTTTCTGCCCTCCGAATCTCTCTCTTGTTTTATAAGGTGGAAGGAGACTCACGGTGCTATCCAGGTCCGCTCTCCCCTGGCGTAGTTGGAATACGTTGAGCTATACATTTGGCCGCCCCATTTCTTGGCTACCTTGGATTGCTTCTCTGCCGTCAGGTGAGTTTCTTGTAGCATTGCTATTTTAACTTTCGCCCTATTACGCCAGGCATATACTCTCAGTCTTTTAACATAGGCGTTTAGTCCCCGGACGTTATAGGTAACTATCGTGGCTTCTTCCTGGCCCATTTTCCCAATGAATCTTGTGGCCCATCTGTTCCCATTGGCTTGTGTGCATTCTCGTATCTGGCTATGAACTCTCATGCTCTGTCCTTTGCAGTCCTTTTCCCCCTAAGGTGTTTCTGACCCCTTTCATCCATGTGGACACTGCTCTGCGCAGGTTTTGCATAGGTCCACTGCCTTGGGGTAATGTCCTGATGACCCCTTTTTGGGTGTGTCTCAATTATATAGCCACTTGCGCCTTTTCTTTGTCCTTATTGCGTGGTGCGTCCTCCTCTTCTCGTGCCCTCCTCAAACCAACAAAACAACACACTAACTTTAACTATTAACCAACGCCGACCCACCCTCCCCCTGCTCGGGCTACGCCGCTTCCCTACCTGTGCTCCTGTTGCGTGCGGCAGACTCGCCGCAGCGTGATGCCTTAGAATTGGCATCTCCAACTTGTCTGAATACGTGGGGTTCTTGGTCGTGGCGTCCATCAGGGCAGCCCTCGGGTCGCCTCGCTCCTGTTTTGTACTTCACCTTGTCTAAGTCACATCAGTGGTGTCTTCCCTTTCTCTGTCTAATTAGTGCTTGTTCGTTGACTTACTTAGGTGCATTCCTACTGTTATTTCCATTCCTGGCTCTCAATTCGGGGATTCCTTGCTGGTCCATTCATCCTTGGGCTTCCTCCATGGTTCTGAAGAAATATGATCTGCAATTGTGCAACACCTTTAGTTTAGCAGGATACAATAACATTTACTTCACGCTTGCTGATCTGAGGTGTTTTTTGCTTGGTCCAAACCTTGCCCTTTGTTTTTGTACTAGTGCTGTGTAGTCTGGGTAAATTGCTATCTTGGAGGAGTTCCTAGTGATCACCCCTCCTTCTCTTGAGAATGTTAGTATCTTCTCGTGGTCTTTAAAGTTCATAATTTTAGCAATCATTGGTCTTGGGGGCGCACGCGGCAGGGGCTTCCTAGTCAGGTCTCTGTGGGCAAGTTCCAAAGTGAAGCCCTGGAAGAGCAAATCGGCCCCTACTTCCTGGAGTAGTAGGTTTTCCACATAGTTTGTGGGGTCCCTGCCTTCCTCTCCCTCTGGCAGTCCAAATATCCTTACATTGTTCAGTCGAACTCTCCCTTCTGCATCCTCCGCTCTATGTTCGAGCATCCTTATTCGTTCGAGCAGTTCCAATATTTGGGATTGGGCAGTCGTGATGTGGGTGGTATTGTTTTGTACCTGTTGCTCCGCTGTGCCAACTCGGTCAGCCAGGGACCTTACGTCCTGCCTCATTTGGCCCACATCAATGATAACCAAGTCCATTTTGTGCTCCAAAGACGCTTTCAACGCTGTGATGGCCTTGAGTATATGGCCTTCTTCCCGCCTTCCATCTTGTTGCTCCGGGCTGGTCGTGCTCGTACCGGCCTCTGTGGGGGTGGGCTGGTTCATGTTATTTTTGCAGGCAAACGTGTCGCTGCTGATCTGCTTGCCCGTCCCTCCTTTTTGTTTGTCAAGTATCTCTTTGCAGCTTGTTTATAATATGTGCCTTGTGTTCCTGTGCTCTATCTGTGCTGTGTCTACGTCCTGCTGTTCCTGTTGCTGTATGCATTGTAAGACTTCACTTTGTCTTCTGGGCCCTTGTGTGGCATTTCGCCCAGGGTTACCTGTGCAGCCCTCTTTTCATTTCAGGGTGTAGCTCCTTCTTCTGCCGTTGTGCACCGTTGTGCAATTCGTATGCTTGCTTTGTTTGGCCTCTGCTACGCCTGCACACGTGCGTTGCTTGTTGATCTACCGTGTTGTCTTGTGGGGTCTCTCCCACTGCATGTGGTTGTGCTTCTTGCTATTGCTCCATGCGGTGTGCTGGAGTTTATTTCTTGTTCTGTTGGGGCTTAGTATTGTGTCGCACTGTGTCATGGATGTGCTCTTGGGGCGTTAGCCTTCTCACCCCTCTTCTCGTGCCAGGTCTCGCCCCCTGCAGTGAGTAACGCAGAGGGAATTTGTGCCTGTTGGTTCGCACTTCATTCCTCCGGTGGTCCCCAGCCTGCTTCTGCCTCTGTTTGTGGCGTTGCTGGCGAAGCTGCTCCATGGATTGTGCTCCCCCACGTTATATGGTAGCAAGTGCCGCCTGGATCTTCCTCTCCCCTCCAGAGGGGTAGTTGCTGGAGGGTCTCCTACTGGTTTTCTGCCTCTGCTCGGAGTGTCCTGTGCTGACCCAGAGGTGGGGCCTTCCTTCCACATACTTGCGCTTCTCCTGTCTCCGCTCTCTACTCTCCTCGCCTTTGTGTAGGCACTCGTTTGATGTCAGGGTGGCCCGTGACTGTCCCGGCCTGCTACCTTGCCTAGCCCCTTCCCCTCTGGGGCTGCGATCAGGCTGCCGTTTGATTATGCATCCTTCTTTCCGATACCAAGTGCAGCCTGTGTTAGGTTATGCTGGTCTTGGCCGGTCGCGTGTTTCCCAGGCTGTGTGGGTAGTCTTTATTTATGGGTTATTGAGTGCGCTTACCCTTCTGCCAAGTTTTGGCGGGCTTTGGCCTGCCATTCACTCCCAGCCACGAGCGGGCTCTGTGCGTATTTGTGAGTCTGGGTGGAGGGGTTCTACTTCACTTCATGAGCTGTCCACCCTACTCGAGCCTGCTGCTCCACCTCTTCGTCGGTCTCCCTCTCACATGGTGTCGCTCTCCTTCCTACCGGTCTGCTCTGCAGCGGTTCGCAGCAGCTGCCACGTTCATCACGGCTCCCCTCTGCTTCCTCGTTGTCGGGGGTCAGGTCAGCTCTCTGCGCACCTGGTCCTGCGTGCCGCTTCCACTCGCACTGCAGTCACCGGCCACTCTTCTGAATTGGAGGGTGCCCCTCTCGCTGGTCGGTTCTCCTCCGTACACTCTCTCTGCCGCCCTTCAGTTTGCCAGCCAGCACGCATCCGCCATTTAGCTCGCGGAATCGCCGTTTCTCCCCAGCTCCTGTGTGTTCGTACCTCGCTGCGGTTCGCAGCCGACTTCTATTTTGTTACTGCCCACACCTTCCGACACCTTATTCTCATGTTTCGGGACTGTTTTGCATCAGATTAGGTCAGTTTTACTAATCTTCCTGCAGGATCTCGCTGGAGCTCTGAAGTTCTGCTGCCTCTCACATGACCACCAAGCCACGCCCATGTATTACTGCCATAGGAAAAGCCAACTATAAGAACAATAGAGAAAGAGCACATTTAAACCGAAGAGAAACAAGACAAAAAAAGGAGTGGGCAGTTACAATAAATGAGAATGTAATATATCAGGCGTCTCCAACCTGCCGCTCTCTAGATGTTTGTTGTAACTAGGGAGAATCCCCTGTCAGTTACAACCTGGGCTTTAACAAATATATTTTAAAAAGAAAGAGTCCCAACATCCCAAGCACAAGTTATTTGATAGGGTTTCACAATGAATGTCTACTCAATTCTTTATTCAAACATGGACAAAAATATCAGTAATTTTATCTTTTATAAAATTGGAAGCGAGAGTGGGAATTTATTTGCCCATCTCTTCCAAAGTTTTTATTTCATTTTTTCAAGTTGTCAGCGACATGCTACTTATTTCCACATGTTTCCATATATAGTGACAAGAAAAGCATATTAATAAAGGTTGCAAAATATTTTTTCGCTCCTGTCAACCTCATACACTTCATTGTTTACAAGGCAGTGCGCAAAGAAGAAAGTACAGTGATATAGTCCACACTTATGGGATGCATAAAAACAGCACTCAAATAGAGAAGAACGTACCTGAATCCTGTTACTAGCCTGTGCAAATAAACATCTATACACTGCTACTGTGCTTTACATAGAAATACATATTCATAACCCAAATGTTACATGTGTGTCCATGTACCCATGTTCCAAGCTGTAGTCATTGTTCATATTATTTTATATGTTTATGTGTATTCCTAGATCAGTGTTGTCTAGGCAGGGCAGAGGTTGTACTTGGTCAACGTCACTAGTTGTTAGTAAAAGTCGAGGATGTGGTGCATGGTGGAGTTGCTGGGATGTTTTGGCATCGATTGAGGACTCACTCCCTCTTCTGGTCCTTTGGGATGGTGAACCCCTGGGATGCAGACATCAAATATTATATTTACTGCTGTTTGAGGTCCTACCATAACCTGGACTATATCTAGTCTAATCAGAAAAATGTAAAAACTAAAAGAAAAGGGAATTGTAAAAACCTTGTACCCTTGTACAACTGACCTTGGGGGAGGGGAAACAGAAAGAGAATATATATATATATATATATATATATATATATATATATATATATATATATACATATATATATATATTTATTTGTTTTTAACGTTGTCCTGTACGATAGAAAACCAGAGAACCAAATGAGGCATAAGCACCTTTCACGTGGGGGTATCGAAAAGTCCCAGATATGTTCCTCAGTTAGGGTAACTGCTGTCCTGATCGAGTGCAGGGACTTGGGGTCCTGAAAAGAGAGTAAGGGAGGAGCCGTATGTATATTTTCTGCTCACAGTTGCTTTTTTCAAATAGATGCTAGGCCGGCTGGTGCCCATGGTTAAAGCATGGGGAGAGAGTGTTACCTGCACTGCAATAGATAGAAGGAAAACGGGTAGATGAAGCCAGAGTCTGATGGTGGAGCGCATTGCTGTGGGTGGCATGTCCCTCTCTGCTGCAAGGAGAGAAGAGAGGAAATTGCTTAAGTGACTGGGGCTGAGACCTAGCGGGACATAACAGCGCCAATTGTTACTGCGCATCCATTAATGGCAGGGGTTTACCTGAATTGGAGATGGCCATGGGCGCGGCCAGGGTTCCAAACGCTGGATCTTGTTTGGTGTGCCTGCTGCCAGGACCGCGTTGTCTTGGCAACTAAATCAACAAGTGGCTCGCGCATGCGCGCAGGCATCAAAGGGGTGAAGTCCGACGAGCGCAGCGTATTGGTGGAAGGTATTCCATGTCTAGGTGGAGGAAGACTCTATTTATGAGGATGCAGGGACTTAGATCTCCAAACTGGGACTCCTCTTATATTTGAGTAGTGTTAGGGGGACCCCAGGCAGGCAGAGTTGTGCTAGGAGTCTGCGGACACCCAGCTCACGGGAGGCCCTAATTCCTTACCTCGTCTCAAAGAATTCAAGGTCCACACAAGTAGCAAAGTTTTACTGCGGTTTACTACAGCCAACAAACACACAGAGAAGTCCAGGCGCATCTTAGCGAACTGTGGCTTGCAGGCCAGTTTTCATACTGTGCAACGTCACAACCTGTGTCACTTGCTAGACTCTTTTCCAAAACCTATCTTTGCTCAGGAGAGGTCACTGAGTAGTAGACCCCATATGGGAACCTATAGAAGAATGAGGTTATTGGACAATGCTGTATCGGGTGGTGTGCTTGGATCATCCCAAAAGTTGCTACTCTGAAAATGTTGGGATGGAAAGCATAGTCAGATTTTCTTCAGTAGGTGCAGCCCAGAATGCTTGGTGGCAAAGCCATATTGCCATAGCAACGTATTAAAAAATGAGTCTGTGCATGCGGGCGGATGGAGGGTCAAAGTAGCAAGGCCATAATGGAAGGTGCGATTACATGCCTACATTCTGTCCACTCTATGAATGTTGATGTGGAAGTAATGACTCACCATCCAAAGCCTTGATTCCACCCTTGTATCAGCAGTTTCATATAATCTGCGACTGTCTAGACATCTATGGAATTTCATGCAGGATTTGTTGAAATCGCACTGTACTAAGAGGCTTAGAGACGTATAGTCCCTTTGTAAAAGGAGTGTGTATAGAGCAGAGGATTTGTATGAGGGACACAATTTTAGACAGTACCCTATCGATCGTAAAGTGATCTGGGTACAAGAAACTCTTTTTGACGATGGAGTCTACTGGTTGCATTAGGCTCCTCAAGTAGTTATCGATGGGATTGACATAGTTACTGCAATATGAAAGTCATCTCATCACCTTCATGGATTGGCTTCAAATAGAATATATATGTTTGAGGGGTGGAAATTCCTCAAGGGTTGTCGAAAGAGTTGCCTGATGTATATTGCGTGATTCATAAAGCAGTGAGTGTCATCTCATCTACTTCATGCATAGTTGGATGTCATTTCATTAAGGCCCATGGTGTAACTTTGAAGTTTGAAAATCCAACATGCTTCCTTGTATATAAGAGCATGGGTGGTATTGATGCATGTGGTCACTACATCCACCACCCACCATTTGATGTCATCTGGACCATGCTGGAACTCTATATAGTGTGACACCAGGGGAGCATTATGTATTTTGCATTTGATCTTGGATCAGTGCTCGCCAATCCCTCTTGTGGACTGGGTGTGCTGTCTGTCCCACATATCGTAGTCCGCAGGGGTATTGTATTATATAGACGACCCTACTCATCTTGCAGTTGGTAAAATGTTTAAGTTCCCACTCCCTTTGTCCAATTTGGAAGGTTTTGGTCTTGGTAGTGAATCTACAGACTGTGCATGTTCCGCATGGGTGATGGCCCACTATTTCTCATAGGTTCCAAATGGTGCTTCTTATTTCTTGTTTCTTCTTTCTGGAATGGACTGGTTGTTCCTTCAGATTCTTGAGCCTTTTCAGTGCCATCCGGGACATAGCTTCTCGGCATACTAGTGGGCACAATTTCTTAATTATCAATCTTATTTTACTGGTTTTGGGTCTAAAGCTAGTCACTAATGTGAGGACATTGTTGTGTGTTTCATTTTCTTTTGGTGTTAGGAGGCTCTCCCTCTATGTGTACCTAACTCTTTTCTTGCAGGAGCTTACAAGTCTCTTGGGGTATCCTCTAGATCTCAACCCATTTTCTAGGTCTTCCGTGTGTAGTTTGTAGTACCTGAGTTGTGTGCAATTTCTACGGACCAATAGGTAGTGTCCATATCGGAGGTTTTCCTTGAGATTCTTGGGGTAGTAGCTGTTGAAGTGCAGCAGCATGTTCCAATCAGTGCTTTTCTTATATAGAGAGCAGTATATTTTTCCACTATCATTTTCTATGGTAAGATCTAAAAGGTTAATGGAGGAAGCGCTACTGCACCTGGTGACTTTTATGCGTGTCGTCCTGTTGTTCAGCCAGGTATGGAACTCCTGTAAGGTTTCCAGGTTCCCTTCCCATATGAAAACGATATCATAAATATACTGTTTCCACTTTTTGATCTTTAAGTGGAAAGGGTTGTCTTCAATAAATATATTCATCTCTTCAAAGAGTGCCATATACAGTGTAGCTAGGCTTGGGGCAAATCTTTAAGTGGAAAGGGTTGTCTTCAATGAATATATTCATCTCTTCAAAGAGTGCCATATACATTATAGCTAGGCTTGGGGCAAAGGCTGCCCCCATTGCAGTGCCGCAGGTCTGGCGAAAGAAGGCTAGATGTTTTGGACTGCAACTCCCATGATCCCTCACCATCTATATGGCTAGAGCTGATGGGGGGTTGTAGTACAAAACACCTGGCGAACCAAAGGTAGCAGACCTCTGTAATAGATTTATCAAAACTGAAGACAGTGCAAGAGCAGGACGAGAGAGACCAAGAAACTACAAAAGGCGGAGCAACAAAGAAAGTGTTAGTAAGGAAACTATCGACAACATAATAAGAGACAAAATAAAAGGTCGACAACAAAAGAGACAAAAATCCCAACAATAAGCGTGGTGGATAGAAGCAGAGAATAAGAGACATTGAGACAAGACAATATGGAGCCAGATCAACAGATGGTGGGAGAGAAAGAAATGGAAACCGTGACACAGGAGAGAGACAGGTAAATAACATTAGAGACAGTTGAAAAAAGAGATCTTGAAAGTAAGGTCCACAACAGAGAACATGGAAAAGGAGAGCGAACTAGAGCAATGACATAAGAGAGGCAGCGGAAAAAGGATGAATAGAAGAGAGAGTAGCAGAGGAGTTACTGCAATGGAGGGAGCTCGACAAAGGAGAAACACAGCAATAATAGGATGCAGAGACAGGAGAGAAAGTGTAGACACAGAATGATGGACCAAAAAAAACCAGTGGCATTACAACACTGATTACTAAGAAGCAGAGGAGCAGAAAGTGAGAGTGTGATGCTGGAAATGCATTGGATGGACAGGGCCTCCATATCCTTGTCCTTTACTGCCTTTGATCGTGTGTTCTGACATGTTTTCCGCGCAGGAGTTCGTGTGGGACTCCTGGCGGTGCAGCTCTCTCTTTTGGTTTTAGTGAACAGACCCATGGGATACCCTTATGGCACCCATGGGTAGGGGTACAACCCTGTGCCCCTAGTGTATGTTTTTGGGCACCTGTGTGTGGCCCACAGAGAAGGGTATGGGCTGGTGGCAGATCCATGCTGAATTTGGGAGGTGCTCTGAGTATCCTCCATTTTGGGATACCCAGGCCCTGCCATTGGAATCAGTTGCTTCCTGATAGGAAACAAGATGGCCCCTGTGGCTTCTTGCTTTCTATTGCCTATTACCTTGGTTTCCCAAAGTTCTGGGAAGCCCTGACTCTGTCCCTTCCCCCTGACTGGCTGTTGGGTGGAAGTTCTATATATGGTGTTGTTGTGAAGTCCAGGCCAGACTGGCTGGAGCCTTCCCAGTGGCTGTATGTTGTGGGTACACCCTGTGGGTGGGACCTGGGTGAATGGAGTGTGTGACAAATACTCATTCTGTGTTGTGGATGTCTAGTATCTGGTGTTTTACACAATGAATGAGACAGCCCTGCCGGAAACTGGTATGAATGCAGTGGGGAGTGTTGAATGGCTGGGTACTTGTCCCAATACACATAACTTGTTGTGAGTGTCTGGAGAGAAGTGAATGGCCTGAATGCACTATGCACCTGATTGGCTGCCTGCCTGCATGAATGCCCTTCGCCGTGATTGGATGCTTGAGTATGACCCAGCGGAATGAATGGGAGATCAACAGTATATCTGGGGACCTCTCACTGCTAGGAATCATGTTCAGAAGCTGAAGTTCACTACGACGAGTAACTGGCGTGAAACTGAAGCTTGACCTTGAAGCCCTGCTGGAAGAGAAGAATTGCTGTTGCTCTCCTTCATCAATCTGAAAGCGGCTGTGTCTCCAAGGACTGACCCAGAGAGGACCTGGTAAGGTGCCCTCTTTCTGAGCTACAAGGGACTATTGTGCACCAGCTGATCTTTGCTAAAGCTCCCTGTTAGACAGACCTACGACAGGCTGCCGACCCAAGATGGGGACTGCCGCGGAATCCCAAAGAGAAGTGCCCGGACTGTTGTCCGCCACTGTCGATGACCGCCATCGCCAACCGGAGACGCCGTGCTCCCGTTGCCTAAGAACTTAATTTGATCCAAGGACGCTCTTGTCTGCATCTTTGCCCGTTTTATCCCGCTGGAGAAGGCCTGACCGTCCACGTGCCGAGGAGCATCCGCCGGTGGTTTTCCCACCACCCGAAGACCACAGATACGCCAACAACTCAACGCCCTTGCTGGGCCATAGATCTTCAAACTCTTTGCGGTCCAGAACTATCGACACCGAGGTGCCCCGCATGGCTCTTCCTTGCAGGACGTTTATGCTTCCCCGTCAATGAGCACCGCTAGGAACGAAGCTGCCACTTCACCGTCGTAGCTCACCCTGTTCTCTGTCGGACGTTCGACGACCTGTGACACCTGCCTTAAAGGGAGGACACTCAAGAAGGGCCGTCGATTCCCCGACGAGGAACGCTACAACGCCAGGTACTTTGGGGTTGCAGAACTATTGGAAAGTCTTGTGCGAACAATATATGGACTGGGTTTGTGATATATCTTTATTCTACAGGTTGCCCAGGTGGGAGGATCTCCACACAGAACTGTGTCTAGTGGTAGGGGCCAGTATTCTGCCTATTGTTCTAACCAACTGCTTTCCTCTTACATCTATTGTTGGTTTCCTTTACAAACTGATTTGTGTGCCATTTAACCGTACAGTTGATGCACTTTAAAGCGATCTAATAGTAATTGTGGTACCACGTAGAACTGTATATTTGCCATTATGGATAACCGAGTACAAAGTGAGTTATCGTGATATTGTACATAACCTTGAATATTAATCATATAAAGACTGTGTTTTAACTAATACAGTGTGCGGACATTCCTTTGTGGGTGCTTGGGGACTACACTGTACTTAAGAACCAGCCTGCATCACCTCCTGAGAAGCTAGGCCTTGATTGCTCGACCACGTACCAATAATAGAGAATCTTGACTGGGGTCCTCTGTGCCTCTCCTCTACCATATAGAGAGCATAAGTACAGACACCCCCCTGCAGTCTTTACACGTCGCCCCCCCCAGACTGAGGTTAGGGTGCCTAATCTCCCACGAGATAGACATCCTCATCCAGACGGTCAACATACCTTCTGGAATGGCCATCTGCATTATCGTGACTCTTCGCTGGTCTATGCTATATGGTGAAGTCTAGCCCTTGCAGTCTAATGGACCCCCTGAGCAGTTTCGGGTTCTCACCCTTCATCTGCATAAGCCACTTCAGGGGCTTATGATCTGTTTGGACCTTGAGGGTAGACCCCATAAGGTAGGGCCTAAAACGCCTAAGGCTCCAAACTATACTGAAACATTCCTTTTCAACAGTATCCCACCTAAGTTCTCTACCCTTGAGTTGTCTACTGATGAATATGATCAGATGTTCCCTCCCTTTGTCATCTAACTGGGACAAGACAGCTCCAATTCCGGTGTAGCAGGCATCAGTTTGAACGATAAAAGGCTTGCTGTAAACAGCCGCACACAACACAGGTGCCCTACACAGACTTTTTTTCAAGCCATCAAAGGCCCTCTGACAGTCTTCAGTCCAATTAACCTTCGTAGGCTGTTTGGGTGAAGTCAGAGCTGTCAGGGGTGCAGCTATGGTTCCATAGTCTGGCATGAAATTGCGATAATACCCAGTGAGGCCCAAAAAGGCTATCACCTGGGTTTGAGTAGTGGGAGTCTCCCAGTCATGTACACCCTGTACCTTACTGGGGAGAGGTTGGATTTGATCCCCCTCCTACCACATGACCAAGATACGTGACTTTCCCCTGAGCTATCTGGCACTTGGTGGCCTTGATAGTGAGGTTAGCCCTTTTCAAGGCCTGGCAACACCTTATCCAGATGTGTCAAATGCTGTTCCCAGGTGGAACTGTAGACGGCAATGTCGTCTAAGTAAGCCACACAAAAGGCTTCCAGTCCACTGAGCGCATGATTGACCAATCTCTGGAAGGTGGCAGGGGCATTCTTTAACCCAAAAGGCATGACCCTAAACTGGTAGAGGCCCTCTGGTGTTGGGAACACCGTCTTTTCCTTGGCATGGTCTGTCAGATCTATTAGCCAATAGCCTGAGGTAAGGTCAAAGGTGCTCACAAACTTGGCAGCACCTATGGTGTCCACGAGCTCATCAGCCCGGTGCAATGGGTGCGCGTCAGTTTTGGTGACGTCATTGACTCCTCGGTAGTCCACACAGAACCTCCAATCCTTGGTACCTGCCTGGGAACTTGCCTTGGGGACAAGGACCACAGGACTGGACCAGGGACTGGTTGAGGGTTCAATAACACCCAGATCCAACATCTTCGCGACTTCAGCCTGGATGTGGTTCTTAACTGTATCTGACATAGGATAGCACCTGCTTTTGACAGGCACACTGTCACCAGTGTCAATTTTGTGCCTACACCACGGTGTAAGGCCTGGCGTCAGTGAAAACAGAGAGGCATACTGCCGGAGCAAAGTCCTCCAGGCCTTCTGCTGCTCTGTCGTCAGATCAGGAGAGAGATGTAGTCCCTCCACTGAGCCATCCTGAGGGTTGCTATGCAGCAAATCAGGAAGGTGCTCACTCTCATCCACTTCTTGCTCTGAAGCTAGCAAGAGACATGAGACTTCTGCTCGCCTGTGGAAAGGCTTCAGCCTGGTAACATGGAATACATGAGGGGCTACCCCAGGGACTCCCATGTCAAGCAGATAATTGACTTCGCCCAACTTGGAGATAATCCTGAAGGGTTCAGTCCACTTGTCTGCCAAAGCTCGAGGCTTGGTAGGCTCCATCACAAGGATTTCCTATCCCAGAGTCCAATCCACTTGCGAGGCTTTGAGGTCATGCCAGTACTTATTCAGTTCCTGGCTGGCCTTGAGATTTTCTGTCGCCTGACCCATCATCTGTGTCATCCTTTGTCTGAGGCCTAACAGATAGTCCCCCATTTGCTTAGCGGGACCTGGAGGGGTGGCCTCCAAACCTTCTCTGATTAAAGCAAGGGGCCCCCTCACAGGATGTCCAAAGAGTAACTCAAAGGGGCTGAAACCAACACCCTCTTGAGGTACCTCTTTGTAAGCAAACAGCAGGCATGGCAGGAGGAGATCCCCTTTCCTCCTTACTGGCTCTTCCAAAGCACCTAGCATGCCCTTGAGAGTTTTATTAAATCTCTCAACCAGACCATTGGTCTGAGGATGGTAAGAGGTGGAAAACTTGTAGGTTACCCCGCACTCTTTCCACATGGTTTTCATGTAACTAGACATGAAGTTGGATCCTCTGTCAGAGACAACCTCCTTAGGGAATCCAACATGGATGAAAATGCCCAGGAGAGCCCTGGCAACCACCTTGGCAATAATAGTCCGAAGGGGTATGGCCTCAGGGTGTCTGGTGGTATGATCGACCAAGACCAGGATGAACCGATGTCCACCTGAAGTGGGAGGGTCAAGGGGACCGACACTGTCGATGCCCACCCTCTCAAACGGTGTGCCAAACACTGGCAATGGCTGCAGTGGGGCAATGACACTGCCTCCAGTGTTGCCAGACAACTGACAAGTTGGGCAGGTCCTGCAGTGGGACTCCACTTCTGCTCCCATACGGGGCCAGTAGAAATGGGCAGAGAGCCTCTGCTTAGTCTTCTTGGTCCCAAGATCACCAGCCAAGGGCACCTCATGCACCAACTGCAGCAGGAAGGGCCTGTAAACCTGGGGTACCACCAACCTCTTGAGGGCACCAGGTTCAGGCTTAGGGGGCTCACTAACAAGGAGCTCATCCTCCCAATAAATCCGGAATGTCCTAGGCACTTCTCCTTGTGCCTGGGACAGGGCCTGTTTCCTCAGGCCCTCAAGAGAGTGGCACTCTCTCTGTCCCTTACAGAAGTCTGCCCGGGTGGGTCCCCCTTCAGCTAACAAGCATTGAAGGTCGGGGTGGTCCTCCGGGTTGAGTACCTCTCCCACAGGAAAGTTTTCTGGCTTTTCCCCCACAGGAGTTGAGACGGGATTCACCACTGGAGCCAGCCCGTCCAGAGCCTGGATCCCAATGGGTGCTGTCGGAACAGCAGGAAGAGCAGGGGCTCCCTCCACAGAGTTGGCCTTCTTAATCTTCCGTTTCCTTCGCGCCTTGGGTTTCCCCGTCAGCAAGGGTACTGGGCTTGCAGATGGACCCTGTGTGACCTGCGATCAGGTGACCGCCACAGCAGCCATGGGTAGACCATCCGTGATCATCCCCAACTTGACCAAATCGTTTCCTAACAAAATGTTCGCAGGCACGTTGTCCTGAACCAGGACCGAAAGCTTTGCTGTCTTGTCTCCAATCGTAATGTTGACTAAGGCTACAGGTGATAACTTGGGTGGCCCACCAGCTAACCTGGTAGTTCTCAGAGGAACACCTACATAGTCCTCTGGCTTCAGCAGGGTCCTGTCCACCAAGGTCATGCTTGCCCCAGTGTCTCTCAAACCAGTAGAAGGGTGGCCATTCAAGAGGACACTTCTCAAAAACCTATGAGTGTTCTGTGGGATAGTCTCCAGTACTTCTGCGTACTGGTCACAGGCCCCAAGGGACACTAAGGAAATCTCTACGGGAGCACCGAAGGTGATCCCAGTAGAGGAGGGGAGGACAGTGGCCTCAACCTCAGGTACGGAGTAGGGGGAGGTCAGGCTGACAGCCTGGACTCCTAGTGCTTTACCCTTACACTTGGGGTCACCCCTTTGGTGATCCAGAGCCCCACAATCCCAACAAGTGCCGGGAGCGCGGGGTACGGTACTGAAACCACTGGGACCCTCCTTTGCAGCAGGCGCACCACTACTCTTACTCCCACCCACAACAGACTTATCCCCACTAGGTTTTTGGATCTTAGGAGAGTAAGGTTTTGGTTTACCCGACTGTGATTGCTTCTGGGACTCCTCAGCTTTCTGAGAGGTCTCCTTTTCTTTGTCCTTGTCCTTCCCACTGGAGTCCTTAGGGGGCACCCGGTGGGAGACCCACTTGTCAGCCAACCTAGCCAGCTTAAAGGGGTCCAAAATGTTCTGGTCAGCAACATACTGACGCAGCTCTGGTGAACAGGCTTCTGAAAAATGCTCAAAAAACAAAAGGTGGGACAATTCAACAAACATGTTCACTTTGCAACCATCAATCCACCCCATCATGTTCATGTGCGCAGCACTCACCCAGTCAATCCAAGACACATTCTCTCGTTTCTTAAAATCCCTGAACCTCTTAAGGTACTGGGTAGGTGTCTTGCCAAACTTGGCAATTAAAGCAGACTTCATGCACTCATTCTGACCCCTTTCTTCCACACTCAGTTTCAAAATACAGTCATATCCAATCTGAGGCACTCTGCTTAACAAACACTTAGCCCAATCTCTCTTATCAACATCATGAATTGCACAAGCCATCTCAAACGCTTCAATCCATTGGAGGATATCAGAACCCTCTGCATACACACCAACCAAATCCTTCATAAACTTGGTTGCCTGGGACCTGACACTCTCAACTGGTTTAGCTGAAGTCTCCACTCGAGCTTTCTATAACTGGATTCGCTGACATTCAGTGTCCTTGTCTTTGAGTTCAAGATCCCTATTCTTGAGTTCCACTTGCTGTGCAAACTCCTCTTTCTTACGCTCAGCATCTATTTCCAACTTGCGATATTCAAAGGCCAATTTCATCCTTAATAACTCAAGTTCCAAGGAATTGCTGGAGTTTGGAATAGAGGCAGCAGGAATAGTGGCATTCCCAGAAACAGATTTGGCGACAACCCTCAGGGTACAGTCCTCATTTGTTGCATCCCCCCCTTCAAGAGTTTCACAATCAGTCCGATAGTCCACCAGGGCAGCTATCAGCTCAGCCCTAGACTTATCCACAAAGTCTAACTCCCTGGCTTCACAAGCACTCTGGAGAGCCTCTAAGCTCATCCGAGTCAATTTACCATTCGCAATAGATTCCATTGCTTTTAATGCAGTTATCTTGTACCCAACTAAACCTTAATTTAACAAAGTGCAGATATCCTTCTAAGTGGCACGGTTATAAACTGATTCTTAAAACCATAAGCATCCCACCGCTGCCACCAGTTTAAAGACTGGAGGGGTATGTCTGTACTTCTGCTCTCTATATGGCAGAAGAGAGGCACAGAGGACCCCAGCCAAGATTCTCTATTATTGGTACGTGGTCAAGCAATCAAGGCCTAGCTTCTCAGGAGGTGATGCAGGCTGGTTCGTAAGTACAGTGTAGTCCCCAAACACCCACAAAGGAATGTCTGCACACTGTATTAGTTAAAACACAGTCTTTATATAATTAATATTCAAGGTTATGTACAATATCACGATAACTCACTTTGTACTCGGTTATCTATAATGGCAAATATACATTTCTACGTGGTACCACAATTACTATTAGATCTCTTTAAAGTGCATCAACTGTACGGTTAAATGGCACACAAATCAGTTTGTAAAGGAAACCAACAATAGATGTAAGAGGAAAGCAGTTGGTTAGAACAATAGGCAGAATACTGGCCCCTACCACTAGAGACAGTTCTGTGTGGAGATCCCCCCACCTGGGCAACCTGTAGAATAAAGATATATCACAAGCCCAGTCCATATATTGTTCACATAAGACTTTCCAATAGTTCTGCAACCCCAAAGTACCTGGCGTTGTAGTGTTCCTCGTCGGGGAATCGACGGCCCTTCTTGAGTGTCCTCCCTTTAAGGCAGGAGTCATGGGTCGTCGAATGTCCGACAGAGAACAGGGTGAGCTACGACGGTGAAGTGGTAGCTTCGTTCCTAGCGGTTCTCATTGAAGGGGAAGCGTAAACGTCCTGCAAGGAAGAGGCGTGCGGGGCACCTTAGTGTCGATAGTTCTGGACCGCAAAGAGTTTGAAGAACTGTGGCCCAGCAAGGGTGTCGAGTCGTCGGCGTCTCTGTGGTCTTCGGGTGGCGGGAAACCCACCAGCGGATGCTCCTTGGCGCGTCGATGGTCAGGCCTTCTCCAGCGGGATAAGACGGGCGACAATGTACACGAGAGCGTCCTTGGATCAAATGAAGTTCTTAGGCACCAGGAGCACAGCAGTTCCGGTCGGAGACGGCGGTCGTCGACAGTGGCTGACAACAATCCGGGCGCTTCTCTTTGGGATTCCGCAGCAGTCCTCGTCTGGGGTCGGCAGCCTGCCATAGGTCTGTCTACCAGGGAGCTTTGGCAAATATCAGCTGGTGCACAATGGCCCCTCATAGCTCGGGAAGAGGGCGCCTTAGCAGGTCCTCTCTGGGTCAGTCCTTGGAGACACAGCCGCTTTCAGATTGATGAAGGAGAGCAACAGCAATTCTTCTCTTCCAGCAGGGCTTCAAGGTCAAGCTTCAGTTTCACTCCAGTTACTCGTCGTAGTGGACTTCCGCTCCTGAACACGATTCCTAGCAGTGAGAGGTCCCCAGATATACTGTTGATCTCCCATTCATTCCGCTGGGTCATACTCAAGCATCCAATCACGGCGAAGGGCATTCATGCAGGCAGGCAGCCAATCAGGTGCATAGTGCATTCAGGCCATTCACTTCTCTCCAGACACTCACAACAAGTTATGTGTATTGGGACAAGTACCCAGCCATTCAACACTCCACACTGCATTCATACCAGTTTCGAGCAGGGCTGTCTCAGTCATTGGGTAAAACAACAAATACTATACATCCACAACACAGAATGCGTATCCGTCACACACTCCATTCACCCCGGTCCCACCCACAGAGTGTACCCACAACATACAGTCACTGGGAAGGCTCCAGCCAGTCTGGCCTGGACTTCACAACAACAACATATATGGAACTTCCACCCAACAGACAGTCAGGGGGAAGGGACAGAGTCAGGGCTTCCTAGGACTTTGGGAAAACAAGGTAATAGGCAATAGAAAGCAAGAGGCCACAGAGGCCATCTTGCTTCCCATCAGGAATCAACTGATTCCAATGGCAGGGCCTGGGTATCCCAAAATGGAGGATACTCAGAGCACCTGCCAAATTCAGCATGGAGCTGCCACCAGCCCATACCCTGCTCTGTGGGCCACACACAGGTGCCCAAAAACATACACTAGGGGCACAGGGTTATACCCCTACCCATAGGTGCCATAAGGGTATCCCATGGGTCTGTTCACCAAAACCAAAAGAGAGAGCTGCACCGCCAGGAGTCCCACATGAACTCCTGCGTGAAAAAACACCTCTGAACACACAATAAAACACAGTAAAGGACAAGGATACGGAGGCCCTGTCCCTCCAATGCATTTCCAGCATCACAGAGAGAAAAATCAGAACCATGATGGTGGGCGGCAAAGCAGAGGTGGTGTCATGCAGCAACAATAGGAGTGACAGGCAGAGAAGTAAAAACACCTCCGAACACACGATAAAAGGCAGTAAAGGACAAGGATACGGAGGTCCTGTCCCTCCAATGCATTTCCAGCATCACAGAGAGAAAATGCAGAACCATGATGGTGGGCGGCAAAGTAGAGGTGGTGTCAGGCAGCAACAGTAGGAGTGACAGGCAGAGAAGTAATGCTGGTAGAGGTAGGGACTTTTTTTTTTAATGAATACCAGATGTAAGGATATGGTTCTGAAACTTTAGCAGTTCTTAACATTGTTCCTGTGTACAGAAATCAGGAAGATGCAGCTAGTAGCAGACTTGTAAAAGTTATTTTGTGGGAGAATGTTTTCCACAAGTGTAATACATTGTTAGAAGACAGAGAACTTTGATATACAACAGATTTGTTTCTAATGTTTTCAAAACAGTTTTAACTGTATGCATGAATTGGATGGATGTTAGATACTTTTAACTCTCTTGTAAAGGAGAAAGCACATTTTTACTCTTGAATTTGGATTTAATCTCTTTAAAAAAAACAGGGAATACATACTCTACCCTCAAAATCATATCTGGAGCACTGGGTGGGGGAACCTTCATGCTTTCCCCTATCCTCAGCTACTTGAAAATTGCCTGAGTGATATTTGAAGAAAGATGTTGGCAGAGGTGTCACAGACTGCACAATAATCAAATCACTAGTCGTAAAGATGGTTCAAAGTTTTTATTTTCCTCTTTGTGGGGTCTAGGCACGTCCCTCATCCCTAACTCAGGCATCCATAAACCATGTTAGTGCTACCAAATGTTGACCCTACTGTCTAAAAGCTGACTTGTGTCAGAAATTATGATCTAAATGCTGGATAACTAAATTCCTTCTAGACTTCCTAACCATCCCTACTCTATCCAGTTGTTAGTGATCTAATGTGAGTTCAGACGGTACCTTACAAATAGTCTAGGTGATTCAGGCATTGCCTAACACGCTCATTCTCACCTCTTCCTTTAGTTCACACTGTCTCACTCCTCCCACCACTCTTCTGTCTCTTCGAGGTTCACACTTCTCTTAAGTCTGGCCGCCACCCTTTGATGATAGTCCTCCGTCCATTACTACTGCTCTCTACTTCTGTTCTACTTCCTACTCCAACATTACTACTTGTCCTACAAACTTCTGCTCTTCCAACCAACCAGTACTCCTCCAGCCACACCATTACTCCTTCTGACACATGCCTACTCCTCCCCAAACCACTACTCCTCCCTTCAAATCATTACTCCTCCCTCCAAACCATTATTCCCCCTTCCAAACCAGTTCACCTCCCTCCAAACCACTACTCCTCCCTCTACTACTCAAACACCCTCCTTTCACTCAGTAACATTCACATCACAATCACTCCTTACACTACATTGCCTGCCACCTCGTCACACAACCATGCACACTCACACAGCAGAACCACATTCACTCCTTAGCAAATACCTTACCTGCTCCACACCTTGTATCTACACTCCACCGCTTCTTCCTTCCTCCTGCTGGTTGCTTGGTCACCCTCCACCTCTGTCCGCACCCGCAAAAACCACACTTCCTGCTCCTCCCTTATATCCTTCCCTGTCTGTCAGGATTGGATCACTATCCCTGGTCAATCTAACCCTGTCTTTTCTACCCAGGGCAATTGTGTAGGCCGATAAGGCATATGTAGATCATAGTTCATGATCATGTTACAGGACCCGCTTCTGTGGGGTCTCCTGGTAAGTCTGTGCAGGAAGAGTGGCTCCCACTCCACATTTGGTCTCTGGTGGTCTAGGGAGCCTTTAGATTGTTGTGCGGACTGCTGTACTTTGTTGGGCAGGTGCGAGAGGTCTGCAGCATCGTCATTTAAGGGAGCGGGTTCTCTCGCTCCCCGCTGCACCTTTCTGAAGCATGTCAGTCACATAGTCGGTTTTTCACTTCTGGATGCATCTCTCTCGTTCTCTCATTGTGCGTCCTGCTTGGCTCTCTAGTCTTCTTGCTCAGACGTGATATCTCTGCAAAAGATAATAGAAGACTGGCAAGAAATGTGTTGAGCAATTGAATGTGCATGCAGCAGTCTGCACAGAAACATCTTTACACAAGGGGAAGACAGGATCTAGGGCCCTCTCTGCTGTCATTGTCCACCTCAGGGGTAGGACTGGCTCTGGGTTCCTGCCCTCTCTTGACAAGGCCAAATTACTTGCTGTGTCACAAAGAGTACGAGAAGAAGGTCTAAGAGAACGAGAAGAAGGTCTAAGAGGCGAAAGGAAAACATAAATAATGCAGGAGTCTTTGGCGAATTTTCTCCAGGTTTGGCTTAACGCTAAATCTTTTTCCATCTATGCAGGAGTGGTGTTCCTTGGATGTCAGCCTGTCAGTTCTTTGTCTTGTCGCCAGAAGCGGAAGAGGAAGGGATGAATCACACCACTGCCATCTGCTTCTTTATTGGTTGATATGACGATGATGAGTCTTCTTTGATGGTGTCCCTAAAAATGAACCTGGAAACCCCTGAAGCCTGATATGGCTCTTTCTCATATCACTTTTCAGATTAAGGATAAGCCAATTTCAAAGAAGATTTTGAAGTGATAACCAAAAACAATTTAGTGGACAGGTTATTAGTCAGTGGTGGATGAATGGAATAATTACTACCCATAGAAAAGGCAGGCACATGACTTTCAGTCGCAGTGTCTGAGGTCAGTTTAGTGTATTTTACCCACACACAACGGCATCCAATGAGCTTACACCTCTCTCCTGTGTCTACATGCCTGATTGCTTCCCCCGAAAATGTCAGTCACAACCTATTGAGTAACGGTGATGCAAGCCAAGAAAGTGTTCTGCTTATTAGATGGGAGACCATGAGCAAATTCTGGAACATGCTGTACTGCGTGTGCGAAATGAGCCAGAAAACATGGTGCCGATGCGCGGACATCTTGGATATTCACTTCCATTTACTACAACGAAACAGTAATGAAAGCCTACGTTTTCCTGGTCTCCGGGCGCAGCTAGTAAACATGTATTTCTGCTGCGAAGACAAGGTCACATATTTATGTCAGATGATCCAGCCGTGGAGAATAGTTATTGTATTGCCCGCCGAAGGACAAGCTAGAAATGGAGTCGGAGCACTCTGCAGGTGCAGTGATAAGGGGCAGTGGGAACGACAGCAAGGGTAAACTTGTTTTTTTCCACTTACAACTGGAATATTCCACTCTGTTTGCGCCTCATGCTTATTGTCTGTTCTTCGGCTGAGGGCAGCATGGTAACCCATGAGGGGCGGGGATCGAAAGCAGCCCCATAAGAATCAAGGGTTTTCCTCTTGGAATACAGAGTTAGAATTTGGACACCGGGTGATGCAGTCTCGCTGAGAGGGATGACGCTCCACTCCAGATCCTGTTAGAACGATTGATCTCTTTGCCTAACTGCTGTGGGACTAAGCAGGGTCGTATTGGCTTAGATGAAGATGTCTTCTGTGACGATCATAACAGTGAAGCATTTTTTCTTTTTCTGTATATAGCAGCTTATGTGTTAACATTTTCTTTCTGTGTGTTGTAATTAATAAAGGGCCTGTAAAGCACAATTTTTCTTACAACTCTAACTAAAGTTATATGTAATTCTTTGCTTATCTGAGTCCAATGAATAATTTTGCAAGGGTCAGGAGAACGGAAGTACGAGATCACCACAGGTGCCCACTATAAAGCAAAACAATTGGCGCTCTGAGCAGGGTCCTTGTGCTGCTATTTATGCCAAGGTTCCCTGCCAATATTTTATGAGGTATATGATATTGCACTCAACTAGGCAAACACTTTGCAAAGTGAGTGGTGTGTGGTGAGGTATTGACAATAGGGGACGTGTAATATCCATATGGTGACATGAGTTCCCAATTTAGGGAAAAAGGAAGCTCCGCAGGCAGAGGCTGTCCTGAGGTAACTATTCTGGGATGGACCAAGAGTCTGTATGACAAAGTTGCTCAGACCTGGGCATGTGGTGTGGGTTTGAGCGAGGAGTGGGACATCAGTATAGGAGAGGCGAGTCCGGATGAATTGGTGGGTTGTTTGCAAAAGGTGCTAGTGGAAAAAGGGAAGGAGTTTTCAGCCCTAGGAAGGAGGGGCTGCATCTTGTTACATGCCTTCCGAAAATATACATCAGCAGAATGTTGAGTTACAGGCGGATGTCCTGAAATTAGAAATTAGCTGGCAGCTGAGAAGCAACTGGTATTAATGCAACAGCTCCAGATAAAATGATATCATGATAAAACAGATACATATCAGGTGGTAGCTGAGTGAGCTGTTGTGGTGGACTGGGACCCCGATAATTGGGTGGAGACGTGTTCGATAGTACTAGTACTGAGACTGGTTCGGAACCTGAAACCAAAACCAAATTGAAACTTGATCGTAAAGAGGTAGTGGATAACATGGTGATACGACTGAGAAGAACAAGTTACTTCTTACCTTGTAACGTTCTTTCGATGAGATGTTCCTCCGACGTATTCCTTATCTTTGATAGATCATCTCCCAGCTTGCTGGCCTCGGAACATTTTTTTCAGTAGAGGCCACTGCGCGTCGACATCCCTCGAGCCGATGTCCCTCGACAGCCTCTGTATCGGCGTCGACGTCACCATGCGTATAAATAGACTTGCGCAGCGTCCGTTGCTCAGTTCTGTTTTGACGTTAACAGTTGTTTTACATGAATTGGTTATTGACCTTGAAGGAGCGTAAGCTGCAACCACAAGGAAAGTATTACTGCGGGGATGGATGGGAGGGGCGATAAGGAATACGTCGGAGGAACATCCCATCGAAAGAACGTAACAAGGTAAGAAGTAACTTGTTCTTCGAAGGGATTGTGTCCTCCGACGTATTCCTTATCTTTGATAGACTCCCATAGCAGTGGTGTGCAATTGGAGGTGGGAGTAAAACGCCATGTTTCCTTTTAGGAATGAACCGAATGTAATACAGCTTTGCCAAACCTAGTCTCTTGACTAGAGGAGGAATCCAGGTTGTAAAATCTTGTGAAGGTATGTGCGGACGACCATGTGGCAGCCGCACATATGTCTTGAACCGGAACCCCTCTTTGGAGGACCGAGGAGGCTGCGATACCCCTGGTTGAATGAGCCCTAAGATTTTGAGGAGGCTCTTTCCCTGCCAGTTTGTAACATTCCAGAATGGCCAAAATAATCCATCTGGAAATGGTTTGTTTTGTTATCGGCAGTCCCAACTTGTGTCCCGAGTAACCCACAAACAGTTGGTCTGCTTGCCTAATCGTAGCAAGTCTGCTGCTGTAAAAGCTTAAAGCCCGTCTTGGGTCCAGCCTATGTAGCCTTTCTTCCTCTTTCCCCGGATGGGGAGGCGGATAGAATGAAGGTAAAGTAATTTTCTGAGTGATGTGGAATTCAGAAACCACCTTTGGGAGGAAATTAGGCTTCACCTGTAGGACAACCTTGTCTTTAGGAAAAATTGTATGAGGGGGTTTCCAAGATAGAGCTTGTAATTCGCTCATCATTCTAGCAGATGTTAAAGCCACTAATAAGACAGTTTTAAGGGTGACAAATCTTAGCGAACAAGAGTGGAGTGGTTCGAAAGGAGTACCCATCAGGAAATTTAAGACTAAATTTAAGTCCCATAAAGGAACCTGGAAAGGTCTTGGAGGGTAGACATTAGTTAATCCCTTCAGAAATTGGGCTACTAAGGGTAATTTGAAATACGAAGGCTCCTCCGCAGTGCGCTTGAAGATCGATAGCGCTGCGAGATAGCCCTAGATAGTGCCAACTTGAAGGCCTGAATTTGCCAAGTAGAGTAGAAAGGATAACACCGTTGGTGTACCACATGAAAAGGGGTCGATATTCTCTTCTCTACAGCAGCTGCAAAACTTGTTCCAACGGCAGCGGTATAAAGACTTTGTTGCTGGCCTTCTGGCTGAAAGCAACACTTCCATGACGTCATCAGGGAGGTCCCAATCCTTGTATCTCCGCCTTTCAGAAGCCAGGCGTGAAGGTTGAGGGTTCTGATGTCTGGATGGAGAACCCAACCTCCCTTCTGTGAGAGAAGATTCTCCTTGAGTGGAAGACGAATTGGAGGGCAGATGGACATGTCCAGAAGGTCCGGGTACCACGTTCCCCTGGCCCAGTCTGGGGCAATTAGGATCATGGTTCTCCGGAATCTTCTCAACCTCCTGATCATTTGAGGAATGACAGGGACTGGTGGAAACGCGTACAGGAGTGGAAACTCCCAGTCCACTACGAACGCGTCCCCTAGAGCTCCTCTCGGGGGAAATTCCCTTGAACAAAACAGATCGCACTTCCTGTTGGTACTGGTGGCGAACAGATCCACTTGAGGGGTTCCCCAAAGGGCGAAGATCTCCTGAAGGACTTCCTGAGCTAGTTCCCACTCATTGGAGACTGTGCCCTGCCTGCTCAGAGCGTCCGCCGTCAAGTTCTTCTCTCCGGCTAGGTGAACAAGGGATAGAGAGATTCCTTCTTGAATTGCCCAAAACCAGAGCTGCATTGCCTCTCTGCACAGTGGCAGTGATCCTACGCCTCCTCTTTTGTTGAGGTAGTGCATGGCCACTATGTTGTCCGTCATTATCAGGACATTTTTCCCTTGTACAGATGGCAGAAAAGCTTTCAGCGCTAGTCTGATTGCTCTCAGCCCTAACAGGTTGATATGTAGTCTGGACTCCGATGGAGACCAACGACCGCTGTTGGTCAAGTCGTTGATATGGGCTCCCCACCCCGTGAGTGAGGCATCTGTGACTACTGTTATCTCCGGCCATGGTTGCCAAAACAGTTCCCCCTTCAAGATGTTTTTCTGGCAGGCCCACCACTGAAGGTCTCGAGCCACCTTGTCCGGAATCTGAAGGAGGTCTGTCATTCTCCCTGAGAATAGCGACCACTGAGTTCTCAGTGCCCACTGAAGAGATCTCCTTCTCAGGCGAGCCTCTGGCACAAAGACGTTAGGCATTTTGAAACTTGGTGACCATCTGCAGAATATCTTGATCCCTCACCTCTGGTGGTGAGGCTTTTCCCAGGGAAGTGTCCAGGACCGCTCCAATGAACTGGAGTCTCTGTGATGGTATCATCTGTGACTTCTTTAAATTGAGGGAGAAGCCCAGTTTGTGAAGGAAGTGGCAGACATAATCTGCCTGGATCTGAGCTTGTTCTGAAGATACAGCTCTGATCAGCCAATCATCCAGGTAGGGGTAGATGTGGATCCCTTCCCTCCTTAGACTTCCAGCCACTACCGACATTAGCTTGGTGAAGACCCTCGGGGCAGAGGTCAGCCCAAATGGCAGAACTCGAAATTGATAATGAGAGCCGCCAATTGCGAACCTCAGGTATTTCCTGTGTTTGAGATGGATTGGCACATGGAAATAAGCATCCTGGAGGTCCAGAGATACCAGCCAGTCCTGGAGCTGGAGGGCCTGAAGGATCTGAGAGAGAGTTACCATCTTGAACTTGTCCTTCCTGAGGAACTTGTTCAATTCTCGTAAGTCCAAGATAGGTCTCAGTCCTCCGTCTTTCTTCGGTATGAGAAAATAGGGGGAGTACCAGCCCTCGTTCCTCTCCGCTACAGGTACCGGTTCTATGGCACCTGTACCAGATTCTATGGCACCTGTAGCAGGTCTACGATTTCCTGCAAGAGGAGCAGATCTGGAACTTTCAGAGAGCTGTTCCCAGGTGGATGACTATGAGGGATGCGTAGAAAAGGCAGGCAGTAACCTTGGGCAACTGTCTCCAATGCCCAAGCATCTGAAGTAATAGCCTGCCATTCCGTCAGATGTTGAGTTAACCTGCCCCCTACTGGTGTTTTGTGAAGAGAGTCCTCAGAGCGGTTTGGAGGCGGCTGATGCAGATGCCGAGGGTAAAGAGGCACCTGCTGCTGCTGCGGCTTTTGTGTTTTTACCCCGTCCACCTCGGGTGAATTTCTTCTGACCCCTTTGAACCGGCTGTCCTCTGCCCTTTCCGAATGCGGAATAGAAGCGAAAGGACTTACCTCTCCTGGAGGTTCCTGAGGGACGATATGGTGTCTGATGGATTGCAGCTCCTAAGGATTTTGCTGCTGCCTTTGATTTTTGTAGTTTTTCTAAACTGTCATCCGCCTTCTTACCAAACAAAGAAGAGCCGTCAAAGGGCATATTCAAGAGTCTGCTTTGCACATCTGGAACAAAACCAGACTTTCGCAACCAAGCAAATCTCCTGGTTGTTGTACTTGCCGCCATGGCCCTGCTGATACTGTCAGCAGAATCGATGCCAGTCTGAAGGGATTCGCACATTTCGTCCTTACCATCCTTAATGATGTTGAGAAACACTTCCCTTTCTTCTCCCTCCGGGAGGCAGTCAGCCACTGATGAAGCACACTCCCAAAGTGTGTGGCTGAACCTTGCGAGCGTACAAGTAGCATTGATGGATTTCAACGCCATGCTACATGCAGAAAAGACTTTTTTGGCCATAGAGTCATATCTCTTATCATCCCTGTACTGTGGAACAATAGGGTAAGCCGATTTACTACCTGATGAAGTAGCTGCCTGAACAACCAGACTCTCCGGAGTCGGGTGTTTGGATAAATATTCAGGGTCAGCAGAAGACACCCGATATTTAGCTGATAATCTTTTGTTAACTGCCGGGATTACCTCAGGTGTTTCCCAGTTTGCCAATATTCTCCTTTGTAATGTCGCATGAAATGGCACCACAGGATCCTCCTGTGGATCTTTGACCAGGATGTCTGTGAGGTCGTCTTGCTGAAAAGCAGGTGAGGGTGTGGCCCATCCCATAAACTCTATTATCCTTGCCATCAAGGTTCTATAAGGGGTTTCAGCATGTTCCCCTGGGTCTGGTCTGGCAAATTCCACTTCTGGGGAAGTGTCCAACCCACTTGCTTCCTGTAGGGTTTCATGGAGGTCTTTCAACCTAACTTCCTCAGAGGTAAATTCCTCTGGTGCAGGAGTTGCAGATCCCTGCAACTCAAAAGGTCTTTCCTTATCTGAATCCTCCCCTTCTTCATAAATAGAAGATAAGACCCTGGAGTGATCAGGTTTTGAAAATGGTATAAATCCCATTTCCAGAGCAGAAGGAGCCAAATTCGTCATGATTGGCTGAGAAAACGTTGACGTCGTCGACGCGGATGTTAAAGGCTTCAAAGCCATCGAAAAAGGCGTTGATAAAGGTGGTAGAGGACTCGATGAACTCAAGAGTATCGGGATTCTACTCGAGGTTGTTGACGACATTCTCGTGCTCGAGGCTCTGGGTATGGCCACTGGCTGTGAGGTGGCCGTGGGTTTATCCTTTGTCGGCGTTGAAGACGGCGTCGACTCGACTGACCTGTGCGTCGAAGAACCCTTCGATAATGGCATTGACGACGCCGATCCATGAGTCGAAGGGATCTTCGACGACGGCATCAAAGACGCAACTCTGCCTTTACTCGAGGGTTCGTGATGCTCTCGAGTGACTTCTTTCGCCGGGTACTGTGACTCGCGGCTTTTTGATTTTTCGGGTCTTTCACCCAGGGTATCACCCTCAGTAGTCTTCAAGGGGGTCGAGGCCGCTTTCTCGAAGACGCTTAGCATCTTTTTCCTGAATTCCTCCCACTCAGCCTGAGAGCTACGTTTTGTGGGGCAGGAGACCCTTTTTGGGGAAACGGAAGAAGACGAAGACGAGGAAGGGGATCTTCGAAGTCTCTTTTTTGAATGCTTAGATCTCGAAGAGTGATGGGAACTGCTTCGAGACCTAGACCGAGAATGTCTTTTGTGATGGCGAGGAGAGGAATGTCTCGACTCCGCCGAGGAAACTTTCGAAGAAGTTTTAATGCCTTACCTCTCTCGAGCTTCCCCTTACGCTCCTTCAAGGTTTTCGCCATCATGGACATGCAGTCCTCGCACTCCGAACAATGGTGCTCGATTCCCAGGCACCACAAACAGATCCTGTGAGGATCCGTCAACGACATTTTCTTTCCACAGTCTCGACATTTTTTGAAGCCGGACCGTGGAGTCGTCGGTTCGGGTGAGGAAGCCACCGAGTACGAGTCGGTATATTCACGAGGAATATATTGATATATTTGACTGAAGAACTGAGCAACGATATTCCGAGGCCCCACGAAGCGCAGAAAAATGGAACTGAGCAATGGACGCTCCGCAAGTCTATTTATACACGTGGTGACGTCAACGCCGATACGGAGGCCGTCGAGGGACATCGGCTCGAGGGACGTTTGACGCGCAACGCCCTCTACTGAAAGAATTTTTCCGAGGCCAGGAAGCTGGGAGATGATCTATCAAAGATAAGGAATACGTCGGAGGACACAATCCCTTTGAATTGGTCGTAATTCCAATAATCCCAGAGGAAAGGTAGAAGATATGACTGCACTGGAGGATTATTGACAGCAAGAAATTGGGGAAATAGTTGGCTGGTTGAAGCAAAGAGCAGGAGAACCCTTGCTGACCTGGATGGTCAGGTTACTTGATGGAGGAGCGACGGGTCTTCACGTAGATGCCACGGACTCTGCTCGGTTTTTACCATTGACACAGGAAGTCCAAATGTAGGAAATTCTATGGGTAGGCCCTCCACAGGAGACTGTTAGGGGAGAGTCTCAAATGTCCATGTTGCAAATGGTGGCACAAGGCTGTAATCGCAAGTATCCTATTGCCTCAGATTGGCCGACTGAGGAAAAGAAATGGTATACGCTGAAAGAGGCTATTCAAAGAGTGAGAGAACATGCCATGAAAGAGGCAATCCATTTAGATGACCCCGAACATATGGGGTTAGTAGCATTGTCTGTTTCAGCTAGAAACACTATTATCCGCACCGCCCCTCTGGTATACAAGAATGTTATCATGACTCTACTCGTGGGAATGACAGGTAAAATAATGGATGAGGTGGTAGATGCTATTAGACAACTGTTAGATTTAGGAGAATGGGAAAAGGCTGAGGAAAGACAGCGAGAACGGGAAAGGGAGGGGCAAAGTGAAAGGGGCACTCCTGTGAAGAGGTTTGACAGCCGTGATACGCATGTGTCTAGAAAGGATATGTTCCTAGCATTACTAAAATATGGGGTATTGGGGGGGGATATCGATGGGATTGAGAAACAGAAATGTATCAATTGTACAAAAAGCGAGGTTTGGACAGAATGAAGTGTTATTAAAAGGTGAAACGCCAGTAACTACATAAACAAGAGAAAGGGGAGGATCCGTTTGCATTGCCCCCTGAGAAAGCAGACAATGTTTCTTCGGATACATCCAAAGAATCTCAGCCGACATATGCTGATCTGAGGAAAATGGTGAGTGCAATGGTGGAAATGGAATCCAGAAACCTGCACTGAAAATATGAATAGGATGACGGTCAAACTCTGGTAACAAATGCCCAAATCAAGATAGACAGATGACCTCATGTGAAAGTAAAATTATTTTGGCAATCAGGGGACATAAAGGAGGTAAATGCTTTAATTGATACTGGGGCAGAGGCCTCATTGATACATGGGAATCCATTGAGATTTAAAGGGCAACATTTCACGATAACTGGATTGGTTTGCAAAGAGACCCCTGCTGTACAAACAAACACAGATATGAAAATTGGGAGTTTAAAAAGGGGTAGCTATCAAGTATTGGTGGTCCTGATTCCCGAAAATATTATTGGATTTGATACTCTAGAAGGATTGACCCTTGACTGACTTTATCAGATTGGGATCAGTGCATTCACTTGTACCCACGTGATTGTGGGCCAATTGAAGATGTCCCCAGTGCAGGTTCCAATAGCCACTAAAATAGTGTCCATGAAACGATATCGGATTCCTGTGGCGTCAAAGGGAGATTACAGAAACCATTAAAGGGTATGTAGAAGCCGGTGTGTTACGACCAGTGACCACGGCGTGGAACAATCCGATTTGGCCTGTCAAAAAAATGGATGGAAGCTGCAGAATGACAGTTGATTATCGCGAATTGAATAGGCATACGCTTCCGCTGATACTGGCAGTTCCGGATGCAGTGACGTTAATTGAAAATGTACAGACATTTGAGGGAACATAGTACGCTGTGTTAGATCTGGCTAATGCCTTCTTTACCATTCCGATTGCTGAAGAATGTCAGGAACAGTTTGCATTTTCCTGGAATGGGAGGCAGTATACGTTCAAACGTCTCCCAATTGGGTATATGCATAGTCCATCTGTCACTGGCTGGTGGCCAAACATTTGCACAAAATCCTGTACAAACCCGATGGGCAGATTGTACACTATACTGACGATATACTAATCCAAGCGAATGAGTAGCACAGTGTGCGAGTGCACTTTGATCTTATTATGGATGGTTTGAGAAAGGAAGCATGGGAAATAAATGAGACTAAGACATAAGGTCCGGCAGAGACCGCGATTTTTCTGGGAATTCAGTGGCACAATGGACATAGAGAGATGGTGCCTAAAGCCAAACACAAAATATTTGAGTTTCCTACTCCGAGAATTAAATAAACAAGCTCAGCAGTTCATTAGGCTGTTTGGATTTTGGAAACAACATATACCCCATCTGGGGCAAATATTGGTGCCCCTTTACAAAGTAACACGCAAGAAATTCAATTTCGAATGGGGTGAGTAACAAGACAGAGCATTCCAATTAGTCAAAGACACAATTCAGAAAGTGCTGGATTTATGGCCATTGAGGGAAGGTGAGGTTGAACTAAATGTATCTGTCCACGATGCATATGCTAACTGGAGTTTGTGGCAAAAACAGGACAGAAAACGAGTGCCTTTATGGTATTGAAGTAGCAAGTTACCTGAAGCTGGTGACAAATATACTCCATTTGAAAAGCAACTGTTGGCTTGTTATTGGGCACTAGTGGATACGGAACAAATGGTGGGTCATGATGTATGGATCCAACCAGAAATACCTATCATGCAATGGGTGCTGAGTTCACCTAAAACCCATCGGATAGGGCAGGATCAAGAGGCGAGCATTATTAAATGGAAATGGCACATACAAGATTGTGGCAAAACAGGAAAGGGTGGTGTGGCTAAATTACACAAACAAGTGACAGGTGTTCCGTTAGCTGACTTGGAAAAAAGTGAGGAAGGGATGATTGGTGAATCTCCTGTAAAATGGGGAATCCCTTATGGAGAGCTGTCAAGTGATCAAGTTGAACATGCCTGGTTCGCGGATGGCTCAGCCAAGTATCTGGGAGCTGAAAGGCACTGGAAAGCAGTAGCCTATAATCTCAAACTGAAAAAGGTTTTAACCACTTCGGGAAATGAAAAGAGTAGCCAATTTGCCAAATGATATGCGGTGTATCAGGTTTTGAAACAAGAGATGCACGGAAGTTGTTACATTTATACTGACTCATGGTCCGTTGCCAATAGTTTGGTCATGTGGTTGCCTATGTGGCAGAAGAATGGTAGGAAAATCCATGCTAAAGAAGTATGGGGGAAGGAAGTGGGGCAAGACATTGCTGAGATGCTAATGCATATTACAGTAACTGTGTGTCATGTAGATGCACATTGTGCAACGGGTTAATTAGAACGGTGGTTCAATTCTGTTGCAGATGAACATGCGAAAAATTACAATCATGGACACGAGGGCTGAGGAGGAGGATCTGGAAGGGATTGCTAAATGGGCCCACCAAAAGAGTGGACATCTCGGAGAGAAAGCTACTATCAGGTCGTCACAAGGTAGGGGAATTAGCATCCCATTAGAGATTGTGAAAACAATAATTTCGCAGTGTCCTATGTGTCAACATCAGAAGCAAAGATCAATCCCACATATTGTTCATGACACATTAAAACGAGGCAAGTTGCCCGGACAAATTTGGCAAATCGAGTAGGTCGGTCCAATGCCCATTATCAGGGGATGTCAATATGCCTGCACCATTGTGGACACATATTCTGGTTACTTGATGGTGTTACCATGTAAAAGAGCCACACAATTGAATACGATTAAATTGTTAGATCAAGTGGCGGTGTATTATGGCTTTCCCTTGCAGATACAGAGTGACAATGGGTCCCACTTTAAGGGAAGATTGGTTTTAGACTATTGTCAGGAAAAAGGTATTGAATGGATGTTTCATGGCCCTTATCACCTGGAGGCTTCCAGGTTAATTGAGAGAATTAATGGTTTGTTGAAAGCACAGTTATGCAAAAATGAGGAGGGTACTTTGAAAGGGTGGCGTGAACGTGTAGTGGAGGCTGTGTAAATACTTACAATCGTCCCACTGCGAACTGTGAGACTCCATTAATGCACATATTGACGCCAAACTTGCAATTCAGAACCCATAGAGCTGTGGAAACTTTGTTGTACTGGGAAATGTCACCTGGTGCATTAGCTCCTTATCGCGCCACTCTTTAATCAGCTGGGTGGATTTGCATGCAAGAGAAGAAATACGACTTGAGTCTAGAGGCATTGTGGTGATTAACACGGGTACTGGGGTACACATTCCATCTGAACATATGGGATTGATTACCCCCAGATCTGGACTAGACCTAAAAGGCATTCAGGTGTTAGGAGGGATTGTAGATGCAGATTATCAAGGTGAGATCAAGGTTATTCTCATTAAAACATGCTACCAATTCATAAAGGAGACTGAAAGCCCAATTGATATTAGTGCCTGTGAAGCTATCCACGGTGAGGAAAGGAGAGCCATCCACAGTATTAACTATTCGTGGAGACAAGGGTTTTGGCCCATCAGATATTATGGTACGGGTGCAAAAGTATGGGTTGACAAACCTAGTAGTCTGCCTGTTCCGGTGTATGTGATTGCAGCAGGGGAGGATCAGGTTGTTCTCGTGATGGAACCGGGAAAACAGAAATGGACTCATATTCCTAATGACAAATGTTATTTACGTGAGTGATGTACTTCACTGATATCTTGTTTCTGAATTCTCATTTCTAGATCCTGTGCATGCTGAATGCCTGTGTGAGGCACGATGGAGTGTCTTCGGGAGGGTCTGTGGACATGCTAGAAGAAGTGGCAAATGTCTCCATTCTGCCAAGGGACTCGGGGATCTGGGTCAAGACTGACACGCCTGCTGTTTCTTTTGACCCTCATGATGCATCCATTGCCGCATACCGCAGCGCCTTGAGGAAACAGCATGGACGAAAGCGTGATGCTTTACACATTTCCGCTCTATCTATATCCATGGTTGCAGAATAATTATCCCACACTGGTTGGGCAAACCGATGATATATGAATATACCTAGCCGGTGGGTGCTAGAGGTTTAACATTTTCCAAGTCGGATGTACATGATTCCGCTACTTTGGTTTCCACGTGCCTTGTGGCAAGACCAACACCTGTTCCAGTATTACAAAAATTGTTTGAAGTCTTGCATAAGGGTCCGTTGCTGGGCGAGGTTCCTTTTCCGGGTATGAATATTGTACATTTTGTGCAGATACGGACCGAAAATGGAGAAATATGACCAGTATTATTACTCACAGTATTGCCCCTGCAGATGTCTGTTACCAAATGACTTGTGATCCGAACTTTGTTGGCAAATGCCAACAGTTTAACTTAAACCAGAATGAGAAGAGAACGGATTTCAAACGCTGCCTATGTGCTTGACCAATTTCTGTTTGTATTGATGTTTCCAATAAAATGTGGTGTCCTTTTACTATTTTGACAGCCAGCCACCGGAGCCATTTGAAACTTCCTGCCGGTTGGCTATTTTCTTGTGGAAATCACAAACCGGTAAGATAGCTCAGCGGGTTGAGCGATCACTGCTGCGATCTGTGCATGACCTGCAGGTCGCAGGTTCGAATCCCGGCAAGGCCAACTCAGCCTTTCATCCTTCCAAGGTCGATAAATGAGTACCAATTTTGGTTGGGTGATATTGTATGTAAATATGTGCTCTGTAAAGCGCTTTGGATTAAGGCGCTATATAAATAACAGATCAGCATCATTATCATTATATGCATATATTCCTGCTAATATTTCAGGTGGTCCTTGTACTTTAACACGCCTTGGTTTAATGTTATTCCCTGCTATTTGGTGATGCAAGTGATCCTCCTCCTATTCCTATAACGCTCTATCACCCGATTGCAATTCTGATGTACATTTGTTGTCAATGTTTTGGCATTGGCTATTTCTTTAGTGGGGATTTGGGGACTAGCAGCTGGGGGATATAAAACAATGATTAAGTTGGCTTGCCTGGTAGTTAAGGGGCTTAATGAGACTTTGCCAGCTTTAACTAAGTTGTTGCTAGATGATAGAAATTTTAGAAAAGCTATTTTACAGAATAGAGAAGCGCTGTGGAAGGAATGTGTTGTTTTGACAGAGGATCGTTCACGTTCTATTGTAGATCATATTAAGTATTAGAAAGATCTAGTTGCTAGAGTGACGCAGGATAAGAACTGGAACTGGTGGGGTCAGATGTTTTCTTGGATTCCTGAAGCATTGCGTTCGGCTTTGGTTTGGGTTTTTGGCATTTTTGCTGTTTTGGTTTGTTGTTGTATTTCTTGTATTATGAATCTGTGACATTTGTTTTGTATGTTTTGGGAACGTCCTTTTCGCCCATTGGGTTATGGTAGTTGAATATCCAAGGGGTGGAGTGTAGTGCGTGTGCAAAATGAGCCAGAAAAGTTGGCGCCGATGCGCGGCCAGCTTGAATATTCACTTCCATTTACCGCAATGAAACAGTAATGACAGCCTATGTTTGCCTGGGCTCTGGGCTCAGCTAGTAAACATGTATTTCTGCTGTGAAGACAAGGTCACATATTTATGTCCGATGACCAAGCCGGGGAGAATAGTTATTGTATTGTCCCGCGAAGGACAAGCTAGAAAGGGAGTCGGATCACTCTGCGGGTGCAGTGATAAGGGGCAGTGGGAACGACAGCCAGGAGGGATGATGGGTTTTTTCCACTTCTAACTGGAATATTCCACTCTGTTTGTACCTCATGCTTTATGTCTGCTCTTCGCCGAGGGCAGCATGGTAACCCAGGAGGGGTGGGGATCAAAAGCAGCCCCATAAGAGACAGGGGTTTCCTCTTGGAGTACAGAGTTCGAATTTGGACCCCAGGTGATGCAGTCTCGCTGAGAGGGAGGACGCTCCACTCCAGATCCCGTTAGAATCATTGATCTCTTTGCCTACCTGCTGTGGAACTAAGCAGTGTTGTATTGGCCGAGATGAAGGTGTCTTCTGTGTGTTGTAATTGAATAAAGGGCCTCTACAGCGCAATTTTTTCGTATAACTATAACTAATGTGTTATGTGTAATTCTTTGCTTATCTGAGACTAATGAATAATTTTGCAAGGGTCAGGTGAATGCAAGTATGAGATTTCCACAGGTGCCCACTATAAAGCAAAACACATACTTCTATAGCTTCAGGGCGCACCATGCTAGAATGGCGTCAGGCGCTGCCTGTCTAACGTGGATGTGGGGGGGGGTGTTTCCATAGACCATTTTTCCAAATGATTCCAGATCTTTCTCTTCCTTAAATGAGAGTGTAGTGGCAGCGGTGAATGATGATGGGATGACCCCCTTTACTGGGATAGTGCTGCAGTGACCACTGCTGATTGAGTCATTGGATGCATCCACAGACAGAGTTGCCTCAACCAGAATGACTAACTTCATATCCAGTCCTTTGTTGTTCACTGTGATGGAGTTTGGAGACAGTTTTTGGGCCTCTATCAGCACATCAGACTCACGGGATATGTCTGTTGCCCTGCCTCCCAGATAAAAGTGCTGCTAGAATACCTGTTTCAACAAGTTCCGTCTCCAGTATTGACAGCTCCAGAAACTGCCAAACCACCTGCATGTAATCATAAGATGATTACACGGTGTAAAGGAGAGCCTCTTCATGAGCAGACTCAGCTTTTTGAGTGCCCCCCTGAGATGAAAGAGATTAAGAAGGCAGGGGTGTAGAGTAGGGTGGGCGTGTGGGCAGTTTACCAGCTGGAGCAGGGGACGGCAGAGGCTGAGATATGTCCACCAGTGGTGACAAAGGCAACAATAGTGGTGTACTGAAGGACAAGGGACCAGTGGCAGAGAAGGTACTGAAAACATCAATGACACAGTGGAAGGTGGGAGTGGGGACCCCGTTCTACGATTTGTTTAATGAGGTCCTTGAAAAGGCAGCACATTGGCGGCGAAGTCATTATCTATTCAAACTTGTGCAGAAAAGATTTGTTCTACTCAGGGGACCTCTTTCTCGGGATGGGAGGCATGCATATGAGATGAGGTGGGTCTCAGAAGCGTAGTCATTGGGAAACATGCAATCAAGAGGTGGAACTATACTTACTATATACTCTCCAACAACCTAACACTCTAAATCCAACACCTCGACATTGACCCTAGGTCCCCATCTTACCTCCACAGGGCATAGTACTCTAAATCGCTCTCACCAGGGGTATCACTCAACCTCATCATCGCTGGGTAACGTGGTTCACAACATGAGTGTCACTCCATCCAGAGACTAGCTCCCTCAGAATGTCCTTGTATGCCATCCAAAGTGAACGCCCACATGATAGCGGAACCAACTCCCCACTCTAGCACCCTTCACACCAAAGTAAAACGGAATCAGATGAAGAGGTGACAACGCTCAAGCAAAGTACAAAAGATACCCTGCTTAAACACCAACCGAATTCACACTTAAATATTCTAACATCACACTTTTGTCTGGCAACCAACCTACAGACAACAAGCATCTCTCCTGCACCTGGAAACAGACACAATCACTCCGACCCTGAACCCCATGTTAATAACTTGCAACGGGGTGCCAAACCATACCTCCAAGGCATCCCAGAAGCCTCACACATCCACACATCCACTGTGTGAGTACTCAATACCCTATGTGACCCAGCCACTTGGCACACTGCCTCAACTGCATCTACACAATAGTGTTCAACACCACATGTGCACACACAACAGAAATGGTGCCCAGAACCTCATGCACATACCCAATGGTGTCCCACACATAGCATGAATAACCAATGGTGTCCAACACCCAGAGAGGGGTACATAAACAGTGCATAGCCCTGTAACTTGCACTACAACCATTCCCCTCAAGGGACTCTGATTTACTAGGTCACGGACCCAGTTTGCAGTGATCAAATCATTGTTCCGTACACATATACAAACATAAGATAGCACAAACAAATAATCCCGCCAACCCAAAATGCAATAAGTAGGCATTTTTATGACAGGTAAATGGAGGCATATTGAGGCCTTAAACCAATTAAGCGCTTTTCAGTAAATTGTTTTCCATTGAACAATATTCCTGGGAAACCCCCATAACCTTTTCAAGTAATGACACTGGTAAAGATCACCTCCCCAGTATTTCATCATGGCAATGTTCTGCAACCCCCCAAAGTACTTAGGCATTGCAGAGCCACTCATCCTCGCCAGCATTATCTGGCTGGCACAGTAATCAGAATAACCTACACTGATGTTTCATGGTAAAACTGCCTACAGACGCTGTCAACACTCTTCTGGCCATCTGCCTAGACAAAACCCTTGACTCGTAGACGATCCATGAGGTGGCAGCACGAAGACTGCTGCACGACCATACAATTTTACAGCAAAAGTTCCTGTATTTATTTTCTATCAGGCCGGGAACCCATACACAATAAGTAGACTTATGTCTTCTGGTGGGCGTGCTTTGTGGCGCTTACCAGATCTTTGTACACTTAATTATTACTATTCCAGTCACGAATGCAAAAGGAGCCTCGCCGTTCAGCTAACATCACCACACGGGGCATAGCCACATAACGCAACCCTACCAAAATTGCTGCTGCACACCGAAGCAACTCCTAGCTTTCCACAGCCGACTTGAATGGCACGTGATGTGCGTTGCACTCTCACTCCACTGACAGTGCACCACTTCTGCAACATTTGAGGACATCCGTCCCACAAAAACCTCCAATTCTAGCCTTGAAACGTGTGGTAGGCTGAAAACCGATTGTCCGGAGGGTTCCCCAGAGTTGTGCCCGTGGTTATGATTTATCCAAATCCTTCCAGCCGTCAACTTTTGGTTTTGCTTTAGTCACCCCAAGTGGGACGGGTATGCCCATACGTGGGTCCCGACCCTGCTGGGCCTAGAGACCCAAGTTAATCTTCACTGATGACTCCCAACAAGGCCGGAACATGTTTGGGGATGCTTGTGGTCTTGTGCAGAGGGGATGTGATATAGCGGTTCGGGCTGGACTGAACCTTTTGGGGTGGGACCAATTCTGATTTGCATATGGTTGCACCGCTTCTGTAATGGCTTGGCAGGCTGATAAAAGGTGGTCAGGAGGCTTGCCCAGAGCTATGCCTCTGGTTGTGATTTATTCAAAACCTTCCAGCAAGCAACTTTTGATTTAGCTTGAAACAACATGTGATCATGTGCAGTGTGGTATGCTAAGTGGCATCATATCCCAGCGCGGACAGTTGCAAGTCTTTCCAACCCTGTAGAACTGAGCCGCTCATCCAGCATAAGAACACTAACTGCTCATTTAGTTCTGCAATACTTACGGTTGCAATCAGGCACTAACATTACATTTGATGGCTTGAGACAGGCACTTTATCAGACTACCGTTACACATTAAGGAGGTTGGCAACATAACTTAGGCAGGGAGTGGGCACTTATCTTCGTCTTGGTTTGTTTTGGTTTGGGGCAATGGATGCCGTGTGGGTGTCCCCCAGCACAGAGCAGGTCCTTCAGCAAGCAGATAAGGCAGTAGGTTCAGCTCGTTGCCATTGTTGCAAGGTTTCCTTTCTCATAGCCGAGGGACGGCATCTCTCCAGCTCTAAAAGCTCTCCATTGGCTCTCGGTGACGGCAAGGATCAAATTCAGGACTCTGTGCATCAGCCACAAGGTTTTCTTGGGCCCGGGACAACGCTACATTCAATTTTCTATCACTAAAAATCACTCTGCTAGAGTCCTTTGTTCCTCCAGCTCTAACTCTCTACAGGTCAGACGTTTCACCAGCAGAGAGTGGGGATAGATCTCTTTCTTTGGCAGGAGCATCCCTCTGGAACGGCCTCTCTGCCCCTTTCAGACTTTAACATCTCCTTAAGTTTCCGGAAGCTTCTCAAGACCTTTCTCTTCTCCTTCCCTCTCCCCCTTCCTTGCTAATGCCCCTCCCGCTGATATGACTAGCTGCCCGATCCCTTCTGAGTCATACAGGGGCCAGGTCCCCCCCCCCGACCAGTCTGCCTCAGCACCCTGCACTTGCCTTCGGGCGCACTTCCCTGATCAGACTACTTAGTCTGGTCCATCCCCTCCTTCCCCCACCTCACACTACCTGACCCTCACCACATAGCATTTGTCCTCCTGGCCTCACATAGCAATTGCCCCCTGGCTCCCCCTAGCCCTTACCCAGACCTTGTCCCCCTTCCATCCTGCATCCCCTATCCGCCTCCCCTTCCACGACCCGCTTGCACTTCCTGTTTGCTGCACTTGCACAATCTGAATGTCAAAAGGCTGTATAGGACCATTTATTGTTGTTTTTATCCTCCTCTCGTTCCTTCCCAACCTAGTCTTCTGGCGCCTAGAAATACTTTCTGCTGTACAGGCGCCATACAAATATTCAATAAATAAAAATAAATAAATCGATGAACAGGAGCCGCAGGTACAAAATGAAATCTTTATTGGTTGCAGTACAGGACAGGTCAGCCCCAAAGGTTTCAGGACACAAGACTTGGGTATAGTTGGGAAACATCCACCAACACATTCCCTCTAACAGCCAGCCTCTCTCCAACTGTCAAACGTAGATGTCACGCCTCTTAGGAAGCGCTGGTCCCTCTGGCATCGGTGGACTCGACGCTATGCAGCTTACATTTTTTCTCCCAAGATGGCGGCTCGGTCCGCGTGCAGAGGTCTAGATGTTCGACTCACGAAATGCAGTGGGTCTCCGCCCCCTACTCCGCGAACAGCTTACTTGGCGTCCTCTCCAGCAAGCCGATGCGTTGCTACTCTTCTACGACAACGCTTCGTAAGTATGGACCTAGGCTCGTCTCTCTGTCCTTTCTTACATACTCTGAGCTACTAACTCTGTTTCTTTTTCCAATTGTTAGAAAAGAGTGACTAGTACCCCCCAAACCAGAAGCCTCTAGACTATACTTAGAGAACAAACGCGTTCACATACACACACACCTCATTCACGCGCCCACTCCAATTCCTACCCAGCTTCCTCTGAGGTAAAGATACGCTTCTACCGGTACATGCTACCGATATATGCCCAGTCACTATCATTTCTCCCTGTCTAGATCTAACTTTGTTTCTTTAATATTGGAACTACCTTCGCATCCGGATCTTCGGTCCCAGCATCCGTTTCCCACTAATCTACACTTAAAAGGGCATCTAGTCCAGTCTCTACTTTCACTTACCTCACTTACCCTTCACTTTACAACTACTTACCATTTCTATTTCTCGTCTTTCCCTGGATAGACATCACCATCTGGAACCATCCTTCTGCCTAGAAGAAATACGTGAAGCAGACTATTCCCAGATGTGCAGGGTTTTATTCCCCCGGAGGGTTTCCCTGGGGTTCTTCTCTCCGACTGAGGCTTTATGTCGCAGCCTGGAAGAGGAGTTCCAGGGGGATTCCTATAGCATCGGTTCTCCAACAACTCTGACACAGACGCCTCTCGGAATCCACTCCGATGGTGAGTTCTTGAAAAAGGGTTCAATCCCTGCCATATCTTTATATGACTTTCTTATGATTGTTAAAACTATCAAATTTGTTACAGTTAGCAACGCCCAAAATAAATAAAGATTTGAATAGACAGGATTGGATCCCTAGTAGAGAACTCCGGCGTACTGTCGATTCACAAGGATGGACCCAGCTCAGCAACAACAATTGCTAGCTGCTGTTCAAACTTTGACTGCAGAAGTTCAGGCTTTAAAACAAGAAAATGCTATGCTTCGCCAACATATGGGAAGAGCTCCTAGTTGTTCTGAATTGCCCCCCGGTCCCATTCCTGGGGGTTTATACGATGGAGACCCCCATAAATTAAAAGCTTTTATAGAAGCTTATACTGTCCAGTTTTCATTCAAATCCGCTTTCTTTCATAATGATCGAGACAAGGTAGGGCATATAATTTCACATTTAACTGGAGCAGCCTTAGCCTGGGCGACTCCACTAATAACCACCAACAATGCCTTGTTAGATTTCTACCCGGCCTTTTTGAATAGCCTCCGAGCTATGTTCGGGAGGCAAAAAATCATTATTTCAGCCCAAGAACAGCTTTTAGATTTCAGACAAGGGTCACAAGACCTGTTATCATACATTACCAGGTTCAAACAGTTGGTGGCAGGCACATCCTGGGCGGATGATGCCCTAATCACCATATTTAGGAGAGGATTGAATGAGAAATTAAAAGACGAGTTATCGAGAGTGCCTCGTCCCCCGAATCTCGCAGAACTAATCTCCCTGGTGATGCAAATGGATTACCGCTTACAAGAAAGGCATAGGGAACGTCGTAAGACAAAGAATCCGCAAATTTCTTCTGAATTCCCCTTTTCCACTGCCGCCAAGGCTCATACAGACGAGCCCATGCAGATTGGGACGACACGTGGTCGCTTGACTCCTGATGAACACAATCGACGTCGTCAACTCAAGCAATGCATGTATTGCGGGGCAAAGGATCATGCGGTACAAAACTCTCCCATTGCTCCTGTAAGAGGGCAGGGAAACGCACGCACCCTACCGTCAGGGGAACCACGGATAGGGAATTAATGAAGAGTTCCTCACCAACACCAGTGCACTCACAAAGTACAGAAGTCCCTGAAACCCCCATGGTGGTATTAAGCATTACTCTTCAATGGAATTCTACACAGCCTGTGGAAGTGTCAGCCTTAGTGGACTGCAGGGCTGCGGGTAATTTCATTGATTCTTTTTGGGCAAGACAGGTGGGAGTACCAAGTATATTGAAATCCCTAGCTATCCCGGTGGAATCAGTAGACGGAAGTCCGCTAATTTCAGGACCCATTACCAAACAGACACAACCTCTTGCAATGAAGATAAATTCACATAGCGAGACCATAACATTGGATATTATTTGCACCGCCCATTATCCCATCATACTTGGATTACCCTGGCTCCGGGTTCATAACCCCTATATAAACTGGACAGTTGGGACCCTTTTCATAGGGTCAGAACATTGTTTAGGAAACTGTCTCTCTAGCGGTGCATTGGGCTTTCATCCCGTATTGTCCTCCCAAGAAAGCAAGTCGAATACCACTGTTCTTAATCACATACAGGGGGTTCCTGACATCTACCAAGCCTTCCATTCGGTGTTCTCGAATTCCAAATATGCTGAACTTCCACCTCACCGGAGAGATGACTGTGCTCTCGAACTAATACCCGATGCCCCTATTCCTTTCGGAACGGATGTACATTTTATCATCAAGGGAGAAAGAAGTTCTGAAAGACTACCTTCAAAAGAACTTACGTAATGTTCTCATTGCAGAATCTACATCGCCTGCCGGGGCGTCCTTATTTTTTGTCCCAAAGAAAGACACAACTGAACTCAGGCCATGTATTGACTATCGTGGGCTAAATAGGATCACTGTTCCCGATCGTTATCCCATGCCGCTCATCCTTGACATTCTTGAGTCAGTGAAAGGGGCTGTAGTCTTTACAAAATTGGACCTTCGTGGGGCTTACCATCTCATCCGAATTCGAGCGGGCGACGAATGGAAGGCGGCCTTTCGTACACCTTTTTGACATTATGAGTATCGAGTTATGCCTTTCAGTCTCTCTAATGCTCCTGCCTTCTTCCAGCGCTTCGTGGATCACATCTTCTCTGATCTCCTCCTCCACTCAGTAGTTGTATATCTGGACGATATTCTGGTCTTCTCATCTTCCACGGCTGCACACATACAACATGTTACGGAGGTACTCCAACGGCTCTCTGATAACCACCTATTTTGTAAGTTGGACAAATGCGTGTTTCACAAGGAAAGGGTGGCATACCTAGGATACATTTTATCAGCCAGTGGAGTTTCCATGGACCCGCAAAAGATTTCTGCCATTACCGAATGGTCTGCTCCTAGCAGTGTAAAAGAACTACAGAGGTTCCTCGGTTTCGCTAATTTTTATAGGCGATTCATCCCCAATTATTCAGAAAAGATTTTACCGATGACCGCCCTTCTCAAGAAGGGGGTCAGTTTCGGCTGGTCAGAGGCCGCTCAATCATCGTTCGAAAAACTCAAGAAAAGTTTTGTATCTGGACCAATTCTCATAACTCCTGATCAAACTAAAAGGTTCATTGTTGAGTCGGATGCATCACACCACGCTTTAGGAGCAGTTCTTTTAGAAGAGAATGCCCAGGGGGTGGAGCGTCCTGTGGCTTACATGTCCAAGACTCTTTCCCCTTCTGAACGGAATTACACGGTTCTCGAGAAGGAATTGCTTGCTATCAAACGGGCCTTTGAAGAATGGAGACATCTTTTGTTGGGAGCCAGCCATGCTATTGAAGTACGAACCGATCATAGTAATCTACGTGCCCTACAATATGCCCAGACTCGAAACAGTAGACAAGCCTGCTGGGCTCATTTCTTTTCTCCTTACGATATTGTTTTCACCTTCATACCTGGTAGAATCAATCTCAGAGCTGACGCCTTGTCAATAAAGGATAACACCCTTTCTAATCCTTTTCGATCAGAGCCTCTCTTTCCCCGAGCTATATTTCTCCAGGTAGTTACCACTTTTTTGCAATCTGTCGCAGAATCTACAAAACTCCTGTTGGATTCTAAACCCGATGTTCTGGATAACCTGAAGCTGGTCCTGTTCCAAGGTTGTGCCTATCGTGAGAAACGTTTGTTCATTCCGTCTGAAGATCTCAGAAGAACTGTGATGCACCTATGTCATGACTCACAGGTGGCCGGACACAGGGGTATTGCCAACACTACAGAATTGGTCCTAAGACATTTTTGGTGGCCTAATGTGGGTAGAGACATACAAGACTACGTTTCAGCATGCTCTATCTGTTTACAGACCAAGACCCCGCGTTCAGCTCCATTGGGTCTCCTTTCCACGATGACCATTCCGGTTCGCCCGTGGCAGATCATTTCCACCGATTTCGTGGTGGACTTACCTGTTTCCGAAGGTTGTACGACAATCATGGTGGTCGTGGACTATTTTACAAAGATGGCTCATTTTTTCCCACTCCCTCAGGTTCCCACTGCAGCGCAGATGGCAAGAACTTTCATCTCACTTATATTCTCATAACATGGTCTTTCTGGTACCATTGTTTCGAATAGGGGGTCTCAATTTACCTCTAGATAGTGGCGCCAAGTCTGCAAGAGTCTTAACATCAACCGGGCTCTAAGCTCTGGATTCCACCCGCAAACCAATGGTCAGACGGTCTGATCTCCTCCTCCACTCAGTAGTTGTATATCTGGACGATATTCTGGTCTTCTCATCTTCCACGGCTGCACACATACAACATGTTATGTAGGTACTCCAACAGGAGGTCAGTCTAAATCAGACACTTGAGGGATAATTACGCAGTTATATTTCTGCCTCCCAAGACAACTGGTACGAATTGTTACCTATGGCCGAATTTGCCTATAATAATTCCAGACATTCTGCATTGAAATCCAGTCCCTTCTTTTGTTCCTATGGGTTTCATCCTATCTGTCTTCCTGTGGGTCTCTCCTCCCCATCGATATTCCCTGATGTGGACAGTCTGCTACTGGCTATTCGCGATGGTCAGCGATCCACTCGAACCTCACTTCTGGCCGCTCAGGAACGGGTTAAACGTTCTGCCGATAGACACCGCTTGCCTGCCCCGCGGTTGGTTCCAGGGGACCTTGTATGGTTGGCTTCTCGCTTTTTGCCCCGTCACCTGGTACCTTCTAAGCTGTCACCTAAATACTTTAGTCCTTTCCCGATTGTTCAATGTGTGGGTTCCGTCGCCTTTCGTCTGCGTCTCCCTCCCTCTTGGTCCCGGATTCATCCTGTTTTCCACGTTTCCCAGCAAAAGAAGGATGTGGTGGACGGCTTTTCTAGGATCAGGAGTTCTCGCCCACCACCTGTGTCTACTCTGTCAGGTCCGGAGTTTGAGGTTGCTGGCATTTGCGACTCTCGCTACTACAGGGGTCGCCTTCAATATCTGATTGATTGGCGTGGATATTCTCAGGCGGAGCGTTCCTGGGAACCCGTGTCTGCTGTTCATGCTCCCGATTTGCTTCGCCGCTTCTATCGTTGTCAACCCGGTAAGCCGGGTGCCCCGTCCCTTCGGAGGGGGCATACTGTTACGCCTCTTAGGAAGCGCTGGTCCCTCTGGCATCGGTGGACTCGACGCTATGCAGCTTCCATTTTTTCTGCCAAGATGGCAGCTCGGTCCGCGTGCAGAGGTCTAGATTCTCAACTCACGAAATGCAGTGGGTCTCCGCCCCCTACTCCGCGACTGGCGTCCTCTCCAGCAAGCCGATCCGTTGCTACTCTTCTACGACAATGCTTCGTAAGTACGGACCTAGGCTCGTCTCTCTGTCCTTTCTTACATACTCTGAGCTACTAACTCTGTTTCTTTTTCCAATTGTTAGAAAAGAGTGATTGGTACCCCAGACCAGAAGCCTCTACACTATACCTCGGGAACAAACACGTTCACATACACACACGCCTAATTTGCGCGCCCACTCCAATTCCTACCCGGCTTCCTCTGAGGTAAAGATACGCTTCTACCGGTACATGCTACCGATATATGCCCAGTCACTATCATTTCTCCCTGTCTAGATCTAACTTTGTTTCTTTAATAGTGAAACTACCTTTGCATCCGGATCTTCGGTCCCAGCATCCGTTTCCCACTAATCTACACTTAAAAGGGTATCTAGTCCAGTCTCTACTTTCACTTACCTCACTTACCCTTCGCTTTACAACTATTTACCATTTCTATTTCTCGTCTTTCCCTGGATAGACATCACCGTCTGGAACCAGCCTTCTGCCTAGAAGAAATACGTGACGCAGACGATTCCCAGACGTGCAGGGTTTTATTCCCCCGGAGGGTTTCCCTGGGGTTCTTCTCTCCGACTGAGGCTTTATGTCGCGGCCTGGGAGAGGAGTTCCAGGGGGATTCCTATAGCATCGGTTCTCCGACAACTCTGACACAGACGCCTCTCGGAATCCACTCCGATGGTGAGTTCTTGAAAAAGGGTCCAATCCCTGCCATATCTTTATATGACTTTCTTATGATTGTTAAAACTATCGAATTTGTTACAGTAGAACACTCAGCAGTCAGTACTCACTCCCTATTCCATTCTCAGAACTCTTATGACATCAACATACATGTGTATCAGATAAGGCAGGAAGAAAGAACATTACAACAGTGTCCATTTACCGGCTCGGGGTGCTCTTTTGAAGTGGATGACGTAAGCAGGACAGTAGCTATGTAACATCTGTAGATTCAACTACAGGCCTTCGCAGGGGCTGAAGCTAGTCCACTGTCAAAACCGCAGGTAGAAGGAGTAGTTGAAGCCTTCCAGACAACTCAGCGCAAGGGCGTGTTAGGCCACCAGATAAGCACATTGGGATTGCTTTGGGTGTTAATTCTAGCTGAGCCGGCATCTGTGACACTGGTCCATTGTGCCTCAAAACAGAGAATATGTTTTGGAAACACCTCTAAGTGTGATGAGTTGTTGGGAAGGAGTCGCCTCACTAGGGTCCCTAGGAAAACAATAGTCAACTTGCCACCCTGTTGATGAAGCTGAGAAACTCTTCCGGAGGATGTGCTGCATGTCAACCTCCCAGACCTTAAGACGTGACAGCAGCGCCCTATTACCCAAAGTGTGGTAAAGAGTACAACTTGGCCAGAAATGCATGGACCTAAACAGTGCAGACAGAGCGAGTTCAGATCCAACGCTGCGAGAGCTCTTCCTGCAGCTGATGAATCGTCTAACCTAGACCTTGAGGGCAGCACACAAGGAAGGATACAAAAGAAAAATAATGTGGGGCGTATCACTTGCTGTATGCTCCTGTCGAGGAAAGGACTGGCGGTGGGAGCGGGAGCATGCAAGAGCGGGGATCTGTACTGGCCATGTCTGCAGACACACCGCAGGAGGTTTTGTTTTTTAACCTATTACTCCTTTGCATCTTGATCTGGTCCTGTCTTCGTGGGGGAATATGTTCAACAAGTATGGAGGAATCGGGGTGCGACGAGTGCGAACCGTCAATGTTTACGTATCATAAAAACAGCACAAATACAAGTGCACTTCTGAAATAATATACTGTAATTCATCTGCCCAGTTCAAGAATACACGGATCAATGGTGCGTGCAGGCACTATACAAATGCACTCACTCACTCTTGGAAGGAGTGTGACTTTGGGCAGTGCAGCCGATTTTGAGAGCACCCTCCCCCGCCCCAATATCAATGAATAATTGAAAGACTCCCCATGTCCATTTATTATCCCCCTTAGTACAGAAGTGGCAGAGAAAGACGACTGGTAATTGAAAAATAGGACACAAATCTCCGGAGAAAGGCTGGCGTCTTATCGTGAGTAAACATTTCAGGCGCAATAAACAAGGGAGACGCTTGTCGAGGTGCTCCTTGATTTAGGCCCTGATTTAGAGCCGGGCGAGAGGTTTTAGCATACAATACAAGAGCTTTTGCCAGTTTTTATTAACCTACTAAAAAGCATTTTAAAGGCGCCATAAAGCCGGAGCGGAAGGCAGGCTGAGGTGTAGCTGAGCGCGATGGGTCACGAATGGAAGAGCGGAGGAAGAAACAATGACCGTACAGGAGAGGAGCAGCACGTTCACTCCAGGAGCGTGCAGGAACGTGCAGGGACTGTACATCATGAATAATAGGGAAAGAACACTGGCAATGAGCTGTGGCTGTACTCCACAGTCCGGGACCACAGTACACTGTTGCTGTACTCCACGTTCCCGGACCACAGAACACAGAGTACTTTAGGATGTATGTTGTCAGTGCATAATTGTGAATTACACAAGTGTCGATTAACCGCAAATGTTACTTTCTGCTACTTTTAATTGAATGTTTTTTTTTTTTCTCGAGTAGCGGATATTTTGGTTTTACAACATTTGTTTAATGTGGTGCAGTAGTGTTCTGCGCCTTTGCGAGAATCAGCAACAGCGTGCAAGTGTTGTGTCTGTATAATAACTACTTCACCTGTTTAATGGCACGTTAGTATGTACCTCCTTACATACATCATTATGCATCATGGGAAGCAGCACAGTTGCATGCCACCCAGAGTTATGTACTTACTCTTTTTTCCAGTTAGTAAACCTCAAGGCTGAAAATACCAACTTATGACTGGAATATTTTCTGACAGCATCTTGCAGGTTAACTTACGTATTGGCATAAGAGGAAAGCTACTTAGGCAGGAGAAAATGGTGCACTGCTCAAACAAATCAGCGTAGGCAGAAAAAACGAAAGACTGTATTTATCATTAGCACCAGGGGCGGGAGAAGCAACCAATCAGGTTGCTCGGATCACGGGCTGAATCCCACCGACCTGAGCCCGCGTTTGAGCAGCCTCATGGCTGCTTCTCCTGCCATCTCCCCCCTACCATCTACTCCCTCCCCTTCGATTTTTCATCCCTTCCGACCCACAGCCCCACTTACCTGATTCATTCGGCGGCAGTGCTGCTGTCGCTCCGTGGCCCTGCTGGCTGACATGGAAATGAAAGAGGGGCTTCCAGATCCATGGCGGCCATCATAAATATTTTGTTTCAATGGCGTCCCGTTCATGGAAACAAAATACATTGCTCTTAGCACCCTGGGTTTCCAGATTTAAAACCCATGGTGCTAATAGCAATAACACCCAATATGGTGGGCCGAATCAGGTGGTAATGGCGCCTGAGCCCATTGTTAAGGCCTGAACACTATATCTTGGGCCCTGTGCCATTATCAACCCTATCCGGCCTGCTGGATCAGGTGTTATTGCTATATTCTAGAGCAGTGGTGGGCAACCTGTGGCTCTCCATATATTTTGGCCTCCAACTCCTATCAGCTCTAGCCAGCATAGTCAATGGTGAATGATCATAGGAGTCAACAAGCTGAGAAGTTGCTCTTGCCACTGTATTAATGTGAAAAAGGGTTTTACTACTAAGGTACCATCAGAATGGCTCCAGGAATGCCATAGCCTTCCACTAGGCAGTTTTTATAGAAAGCGATGGAAGCCAATTTGCTGCACATACTTGAGTGAATATTTTCCTGTTTCCAATTCAAGGAGAAGCGTCGGCCAAACACACATCTGCTGTCACTGCTGGCAACCCTAATTTGAATGGTGGAATTAAATGTGCACATATTTACAGTCCTCCAAACTACCACCCAAACTAGCCAAAGAGATCAAATTGGGGAATTGAAAAATGACTTGCTCTTCGAATGTGCTGATGATTTGACTGTTCTACAGATTAGTCATAGTTATTCCCACTTTACTGACATGGCATATGATGCATCAGTCCATTGCAGAGCTTCTAGATAACCGCGTACATTGCACCCTTAAAAAATGGATAATGTATTTTGCATTTGCCACATTGTATGCAAGCAAGAAAGGCACTGTGAAGCAAGAGGGCTACTGAGGTGACATTGGAGACTGCACCAGTGTAACCGTGAGAACATAATTTGTAGTGTCACACTTCATACCAGGCAGTAAACCATAGCAGCTGTTTTGAAATCACTACACAGTCCTGACAAAATATAGATGCTGCAAAACCCATTTTTAAACTCTACGTGGCGACAATGTAAAACACGCCCTGCTTTCCAATTGTGTATTTTAAATAATTCACTTCAATATGTTTCCAAAATAATAATTCGTTTTATTGGGGAGTGGGGATTACTGAGGCCCACTTTAAGGCTGCCTGTGCCTAACTTCTTATACTCAACAGCCACATGTGATGAAGGCTTGTTTTCTTAAAATTCAACTATCAGCTAGAAAGTTTGACTGTTTTGAGTGAAAACTGTTGCATTATTCCCTGCCTCCAGCCGCTTTATAGTTTTTTAAATAAGGCAACCATTCTAGACTTGCATTCCATGCATACTATTCCCTTTCCCAATGAAGTTTAAACTGAAAATGCTCTTTTCTTTTGCTTTGAAAATGAACTAAAGTCGGGGTGCTTTTTTCCAATCATTTCACTCTGCACTATCTGATGACGATGTCTATGGGATTTTGAAAGGAAATGTATTGTTTCATTGTTGTATAATATTTCCAGGAAGTTCAATAAAAGGTGTCCAGACCTCCATTTTGTATAGTTTTAAAACTGGACTAACACAGTGCCGACCGTTGTCTTTGCAGGGCTTTAAGTTAAGCATTCTGTCTTTGAACATAGTGCGTTTCAGTGATGCTTTGCAAACTGTGCAAAATAGTTTTCTTCACCTATTGCATCTCCATTACAAAACGTATTTTGTGTTAGTTCTTGCCCTCTGAAGGCCTATTCATTGACAACAATACTACACAAATAAAATTAGCAGACAATACAACACAATACATCACACATTGAAACACATAATACAATTAACGGTTTATTAGACCTGCGTAAAGCAGATTACACACAGAAGGAGGAGATATGTTATATGCTTGAGACAATGTAGTATTGATGACGCAGAGGCAAATGTATACTATAACCAGGGCTGTATTATGAACGGGGTAAAACAGGGGGAAAAAGTATGATAAGTCACATCGAGCCCCACTGGCTCCGCCCTCCTTCTCCACCCGCTCCAACGGCCGCTCTCCCTCACGTGTCCCTCATCAGCTCCAGAACCGCTGTGACGGGAGACTGCTCGCAATTGGAGGGCAACCATGCCGCATGGCAGAGCAAGTCCCATACTACACATCCCCCCTCTCTCCACAATTCGATAGAAACATTGAGCAGATGGTTTCTTCTAAACATAACCCGTCAGATGTTGGGGTCTCCGGTAGATTCTCCCCAATCATGACTGGCAAAGGATCCAGCTCTGTCACTAGGAAAGGAAAGTTCAACACTGTGTTGTTCTAACACTCCAGTGTCAGCCTCACCACCATCACTGTCACTGCTACGTCTCACCCAATCATCCATACTCTTCACTGAAGACACTCTCTCCATGTTCCACACTCGTCCATCCTCCACAGCTCAGTCATTCGATTTGGCTTGGACCATTTGCAGGGTCAATTTCTGAGAGCAGGAGGGAGTTTAATCCTTACTCTATCCCCCAAAGCAGAAAGAACATAGCCTCTTTCAACACTAGACTGATAATGTACCATTGTGTTCTTTAACTGACTGCACCTGATGTTATCAACCACATTCTCCAATTCTTTCCCTATAGAGGTGCCCCTGCCCATACACGATGGCTCAAGTTTGGTATTAGCTTTTCTGCCTCTACTAAACTCAAAGGGAGAAACTCCTGTCATGCAGTGAGAGGTAAACCTGTGTGCAACGATAACATCCTTCACTGCTTTCTCTCAGTCCATACCATTAGACCAAGCCCACCGAATGGCCTCCTTGAGAACTTTGCTAAAACGTTATACAATGCCATTCGTTTGGGGACGGTAAATGGCACTTTCCCTGTGCTCAATGGAGTTTCTCTGACAGTAGTCTTCCATTTCCTTTGATCTAAACTGTGGCCCATTTTCTGTCACAATTACCCTGGGGAAACCTTCCCGCTCACTGGTCTCTTCTAAAAATTCAATCACAGGCTTGCTAGTGATGCAAGGTCTAATCAACAACTCCACCCACCTGGTTAATTCATCTATGATTACTAAACAAAAAGATTGCCTTCCATTACTCCACACCAGGCCCAACACATCCATACCCAATTTGGCCCATGGCCGTTCAGGAATATTAGTCATAACCATGGGATATTCTGAGGGTTCTACGTTATTTCGCCGAATGAAATTTCATCGTGGGAATTTTCATCGCTGACCCTTTCATCGCCAACATTTTTATTTATTTATTTATTTATTTTTTTATTTATGGGGGGGCTGTGCCCCCCCCAAACCCACCCCTTACTTAAATAATCATACCCCAACCCGCACAAGCACCCCCCCAAAAAAAAAAAATTTGAAAAAAAATGTTGCTGATGAAAGGGTCGGTGATGAAAAGTCCCATGATGAAAAAGTGGTCGACGAAATGCGTGTATACCGTTCTGAGGCCAAACATACTCTTGTCACTCTTGTTACAAAGGATATAATCTCTGGAGGTCCTTTCAATCTGAAGATCAAAGCCTGGCCACCAATATTTACTCCTTATTCTCTGTCTGGTCATAACGATCCCTTGATAACCTTCATGACCCAGGTTTATAATTCTTTGACGAACATCAGATGGTGAATAATTCTGTCACCACGCATTAACATCTCCCCTTGGACACACAGATCATCTATCACATTCCAATATGGTAAAAGATCCAAATCTTCAAAACAACTCTTCCTTCTAGGATTATCTTCTTCCAATTCTTGTTTGAGTCTGCTCAGGCTAATGTCCTGTTTCATGGCTTCCGCCCATTCCTGCTGTGGTACGGATACTGAAGCTATGGCAAAAAGCACTTCTGAGTCCTTTTCTTCCTCATTTAGTTCTGCCACGTTTGTGAGACTGGACAGTCAGCTGCAAAACATGTTTACACCAGGCAGATATCTTACTGTGCAATTATATGCTTGATGTTGGGCCACCCATCTTCTGATGCGACCTGATACTCTTTCTAAACATTTTGACATTATTATCTCGACCAAGTGTTTATGATCGGTGCGAAATTCGAAATCCATGCCCCAGTTAAAATTCCTGAATTTGTCTGCCGCCGAATTAATAGCCAAAGCTTCCTTTTCAATGGTGGTATAAGACTTCGCTGCTCCTTTCAATAACCTAGAAGCAAACGCTATGAGAAATTCTTTCCCATCTTCCTCTTGAGTAACTACTGAGCCCAAACCTACATTGCTAGCATCCGTCGTTATTATAGACTTCCTGTTGCTCCTAAAACTTTTCAGTGCAGGAGCTCTCGCCAATGATTGTTTGATAGATTCAAACTCTTCTTCATATGCTTCGCTGCACATGAAAACGTTTTCTTCCCTTTGGTGAGCTCACACAGAGATGCTGAGTGTTCAGCAAAATCACAGACGAATTTTGAGTAGTACCCCACCATTCCTAGGAACGTTCGTACTTCCTCACGAGAGACTGGTCTGGGCATGTTTTCAATTGCATCCGCGAGTTTTGTCTTTTAGGGCGTATGCCTTCAGCCGAAATTATATGACCCAATTATTCTATTTCTTGTTTATTGAGCTTGCACTTTTCTTTACTTAAAGTCATGCCTACCGAGTGCAGTTTCTTGAAAACATAGTTTACTCTTTCATTGTGAAGTTTTAAACTATCCGCATCAACTAATATGTCGTCTTGATTAATGCATAGATGGGAGACAGTCCCGAATGTTGTGTGTTTTCTTAGTTTTAAATATCTCATAACACACAGCATCTGTTTTTTCTTTTTTTAAACCATGCTCCTGTCAGTCCTTGAACGTATTCCACTCAGAGACCATTCTTCTGCCTTTTGCTGAATTGCATTCTGGTATTTGAAGTCTGCCAGTCAGGAGGTGGGGGGTATGGCTTGAGGTAACTGCAAAATCTTTCTCCAAAAATGTCCTTCAAGACCATCACATGTCTCTTTCTGTATTCCCGGGCAGGCTTCCGCTCCATATATTAGCACGGGTCTTACTTTCTGTTTATAGAAATTCAGGATCGGCGTCAGGGAAAATTTCCCGAATCTCTTGTCCATAGCTCTTGCTTGTGCAGTCAGCTGTCTTGTTTTTTTTCCATAGCGTTTCTATCCATGGGCTTTCACTCTTGAATGTGTTAATTTGAGCTGCAAGATTTAATTTCTTTGACCGCATTGAGTTTCACATTATTTAGCCACCATGTATTTTTCAGATGTTTTTGCTAAGACCTTGCTCCATATACCATGATGACTGTTTTCTCCGGATTTATCTTGAGTTTGTTTCTTTCAATATAGGCTTGAAATAGTAGGAGTTTTCTTTGCACACCGATTTTAGTCATCTCAAGGAGAATTATATAATCTGCATAAAGGAGCCATCCTATGTCTCTCCCATTTATTTTTGGTGGGAACGATCTTTCGCTGGTTAGATCTACTTTAACATCATAAATATAGAAGTTAAAGAGGGTTGCTGCCAATGGGCAGTCCTGCTACAGACCCTTCGTTGTTTTTACTTTTTTGGATAAGTTGCCTTGTCTGTCCAATCTCACTTGTAGGATTGTATTTGTGTACAATTCCTGTATGGCTTCCAGTAGATCATCTGGGCATCCTTTATCATTCAGTTTATTCCACAGCAAGGTACGATCGATACTATCAAAAGCCTGTCTTAAGTCAACACTCGCAAGATATACCCTTTCTTTGTTTTTCATGGCTCGTTGTTTCAACAGATTTAGGGGTTGCAGGTTTACATTACATCCTACTTCACTCAAAATCTATGGTTGGTAGCCTGTTAGTGTTTTCAAATATTCAGTGCACATGGGTGACGGATGTGACGACTGTCCACAAATTAAGTGTTACTCAATGTGTGAGTAACATACTCCTCGTCCATAGTCCCCTTTCCTCCATCCTGCATGGGCATCCCTCGTTAGGGACGGCAACTGAACCTTTTTTCACCAGAAAAATAATGCTTTCCCTTTAAATTTATACAGGCGCAGGTCCTGGGAGCATGCGCTCCCCTAACCCCACCCACCAGCGCCACACCTCAGTACTTTTCGACGCTTCGGCTGTATTAAACTGTTCAACCTCGCCGGTTTTTTTTTTAGGGGACAGGATGGTGGGACGTATGGCGGAAAGGGGACTTTGGAATAGGAGTATGTTAGTTACTCCGGTGAGTAACACTTACTATTAACTCCCGTCCCCTTTCCTCCATCCTGTATGGCTGACCACAACTGATGAAAACGCCCTGGGAGGAGAGCTTGATACTCTATGCAAACAGATTATGAAGGACAGCCTGGCCAAATGCTGTGTCAGACCTTGTGCTGGTATCCAGACAGTAGTGCTTGCAGAAGGATGATGGAGTGGCCCATGTTGCAGCTCTGCTAATAACTTGCCACTGGACGTGACGTTGGAAGGCAACAGCCTCTGCCTTGGCTCTTACAGCTTGAGCGTGAATGCCCGTAGGAGACTCCTTCCGCTGTGCCCTTTATGCCTCATGAATGGAGGCAGTCATCCACCTGGCTATTGAGGCCTTGGGCGCTTGTTGTCCAGGCCTTGAGCCTCCAATGTGACAAATAAGGCATCTGTCTTGCGAAAGGAATTGGTCCTGTCGAGAGAGAATTTTAAAGTTCTTCTGAGCGTCTTCCTTGGGATTTGGAAAGAAAGTGGGGGGCACAATCTCTTTGTTAATGTGGAAAGAGGAGACCACTTTTGGTAGGAACTTTGGGTGCATGCGGGGCACGACTATGTCCCAATGAAAGATATTGTAGGGCTCGGAAGCCACCAGTGCCTGAATCTCGCTAACTCTGCGAGCTGAAGTAAGCCTCACTAGCAGCGCTGTTTTGAGCATGATTAATTTGATGTCCACTGTGGCCATGGGCTCGAATGGTTTGTGAGCAAGGGTGCTAAGAACAACGTTAAGATCCCAGACTGGGTGTGGGCGTCTGACAGGCGAGTAAAGTCTGGTTAACCCCACTAGATTAGCCGAAGTGAATCTGTCCGAGTTCCTGTATGCGCCAATGGCTGCAAGGTATGTTCTGCAGGTGTCGGCCTGGAAAAAGACAACAGGTTCAGAGTGCAGGATAGTGGATTCACTCTGTTTTCCTTGGGCCAGAAGCAGAACCTGGTCCATTTGCTCTTGTAATGCTTTTGAGTAGCCTGGCTCCTGGCTCCCTGGATGATTTCTAGGTTGTCTTCGGACAACTGGAGATGTTGCAGAGTCACCTCCTCAGGTACCATGCTGCTAGGGCCGGCCACTGCTGCGCTATGAGGATGAGACGCAGACGCCTGGATTGTATTATCTTGTGAACAACCTTGAGATATGAGCGGGATAGGAGTGAAAGCGTACACCCAAACCCCATCCCAGGGGATCTGGAGCGCGTCCCTGAGGGATTCGGGCCCTGGTCCGCCCTCGCCCCAGGAGGTGAACAGCTGACAAGTGCAGTTGCTCTCTGTTGCAAACAGGTCTATGATAGGGTGAGCCAACCTGCTGAAAATCTCCTGAAGGACTCTCGTGTTCAGCTGCCACTCATAATTGTAGGAGCCCATCCGAGCGAGTCTGTCCGCCTCAAGGTTGGATTCTCCTGGCAGATGCACAGCTGAGAGCCAGATATCCTGCTTGATTGCCCACTCCCAAATGCTGAGGGCCAATCTGCATAGGATGGGGAGAGGGGTGGGGGGTCTGGTGCCCCCTTCTTGTTTATGTAATACATGTAGGTAGATTTGTCCATCCAAATACAAACCGTATTGCTCCCGATTAAGGGCAGGAATGCCTCGACTGCGAGCCAAATGGCCATCATTTCCAGCCAATTGATGTGGTTTTGCTGGTCGGTCCTGGACCAGAGACCATGTACTGAGTGAGCCCCCAGGGTAGCACCCCACCCCTGGATTAAGATGTCCGTAGTCATAGTATGATCTAATGGGGGCGGTCTGAATGGTCTGCCCACCATGAGGTTCACATCCTAGCTCCACCTCATGAAGTGCTGCTGTAGGAACGCAGGTATATTGACCGTGGGCTCCCTGATGGCCTGACTCCTGATCCCAGGATGCCGTAAAATGCAGCTGAAACCTTCTCATTTGTAGCCCGGTGTCAGGGATAGCCAGGTGGCATGCCGCCAGTACTCCCAGCAGGTGCTGGTGCCACCAGGCCGTAGTTGCTGTCCTGTTGAGGACGCGACAACAGAAGCTTTGATCGCCGCCACCTTCTCCCCCATGGGGGACACCCACTTCTTCCAAGTGTCCACCAGCAGCCCCAGAAACACCAGAGTTTGTGTATGACAGAGCTGCGACTTCTTGAAGTTGTTTGAGAACACCAGTACGTAGAGTGTAGTTATGAGTCTGGTCATTGAGTACCTGACCAGCTCCAGGGACTCCCCTCTGACCAACCAGTCGTCGAGGTACGGATGCACATGGAGGCCCTCTGACCTGAGCAGGGCCGCCACTGTGTTCATTAGTCTTGTGAACACCCTCGGCACTGAGTTCACGCCGAGCGGCAGCACCCTGTATTGAAAGTGCAACCCCATGACCCAGAACCCGAGGAAGGATCGATGGTGCTGCACTATGGGGACATGCAAATATGTGTCTTTCAGATCCAGGTAGCACATTCAGTCCCCCTACACAGTGTGTCCGCTATAAGCGCTGGCGTCACTATTTTCAACTTCTGCAGAGGTCGGTATAGATTGAGGAAAGAAAGATCTAGGACAACTCGCAAGCCTGGAAGCACCACACGATTGGTGATCATCTAACTGTTGCGGTATGTACCGAAGCTCCGCCTTCGCCGTATCACATGACAGAATATATGCAGTTGGCAGCTAAGCCCCAGTGCGTTGCTAATCCTATGCATAACGCTCCGTAAGTACGCCAAATAGGGTACTCACTTTTTCTTGCTCCTTGCTTGTGCCAAACTCCTAATTCTCCTATCTTTTCAGAGCTTCATCCTCCGCGTCCACATCCACCCACCACATACGTCCTCCAACGTTGTTCAACCCATTAGGCGTTCCTTCTCAGCTGTGCTTGGCAGTAGGTTGCAGGGAACCTGTTCTTTTGTTAGTGTCCGCGTCTCCTGAACACGGTAAACCTACACATAGCGTTAGCAGAACCAGAGCACTCACAGGTCAGCTTGAAATCAAGGTATTCTCCTTTCTTGCAGGATCTTTGTTTTCCTGTACCAATTCACACCGGGAACTCCCCTTCCGCAATATTCGCCTTTGCGAACAGCAGGATGCAAGCCCTTTGTCATTGCACCCCCTCCATAGGTCATTGGGGACTATTAAGAAATAACTCTTGCCGAATAGGGTCTTACCTGGCTTACTCATTCTTTCTTTCCTTTTTCCATCCTCACAGAAAGCTCTGGGTGCTCCACAGAATTGATCAGATTATAACCTCACTGCACATACATGACAGGTATATCCACTCTCATAGCATCTTTCCACATTCTTGTATTAATTACTCACGCCTTTCCTTATCTCATATAGACGGCATGTTGTTATCATCTCCTGAGAGTATCTATTCCTGAAGACAGCATTCCGGTCCAGCCTTCAGACAACCGAAGACCAACCTCAAACTGACGCTCCCAATTCCTGCACAGGGTTTTCTTCCCCAGAGGGTTTCCCTGGGGGTTTTACATCCCTCCGTTCCTTGTCACTCAGGCGGAGGGCTATAAGGTTCTCAGGGGGGGTGTTTCCTGTCTTCAAAGAATTGCACCCTGATCCAGGTTAGTGACGCTTTGCCTGTACATACGTTTTCATTACAGATAGCAACGCCCAAGTAGCAGAGCCATGGATCAGCAGTTGCAGCAGTTTATGGCTGTCATGCAGTCTCTTAAACATGAGGTTCAGAACCCCAAACAGGAAAATGCCTACCTTCGAAAACAGGTAGCTCAAGTAACCCTTGAATTACCCCCATCTTCTTTGCCCAGCAGCAAATACGATGATAGTCCACACAAGCTGAAGGAATTCTTAGATAGCTGCACAGTCCAGTTCACTTTCAAAGTGTTAGACTGATTGCGATCCAACCAACTCTTTTGTAAGGCTGAGAGGTGTGAGTTTCATTGATCCCGTGTCACTTACCTGGGATTTGGCTTATCAGCCCAAGGGCTATCTTTGGATCCGGCTAAGGTGTCAGCAGTGGTGGACTGGCCTCCTCCTTCCAACGTCAAGGAAATCCAACTTTTCATTGGATTTGCAAACTTCTATAGGAAGTTCATTTCTCGTTTTTCTGAAATCATACTTCCCCTCACACGACTGCTTAAGAAAGGTACATTATTATTATGGGATACCCAAGTGCAGAATTCCTTTGATGAATTGAAATGATTGTTCACCACAGCTCACATTCTCATTACTCCGGATCAACAAAAATTATTTATCCTTGAAACCGATGCCTCACATTACGCTTTAGGCGCAGTGTTACTACAGGAAGTGACTGCTGGTACTGAAGCACCTGTTGCTTATATTTGTAAAACCTTCAGCGCATTTGAATTGAAATACTCCGTATTGGAGAAGGAGATTTTGGCCATTAAACGGGCCTTTGAGGAATGGAGGCATCTCCTTCTCGGTTCTCCTCACCCCATTGAGGTCCGAACAGATCATCAAAATCTGAAAGTTCTTCATTATGCTTAAACCACCAACAGCCGTCAAGCACGCTGGGCCCATTGATTCTCCCCAATATCCAGTTCATCTATTTACCACGGCACCGGAATCTCTGTGCAGATGCCCGCTCCCGTAAAGATCATCCAATGGCCAGGTTTAATTCTGAGAAGATATTTCCTAAGGCTATCTTCCTCCATGTCATTACCGATTTTCTCCAGAAGATCAAACAATCTACATTTGACCATCAGGCCAAAGGACTGGAGCTCTTGTAAGAACATAACCTGACACGAGAAAGAGGTTTATTTTTCTATGGACAATGTCCGTGGATTCCTTCCGAAGAGCTACAAACGGAAGTCCTACACATGTGCCATGACTTGTATGCTGCTGGTCATCGAGGTGTAGCTACTACGCTTGAACTCGTCAGGAGACATTTTTGGTGGCCATCCTTGCATACAGATGTGAGAGACTAAGCCTCAGCCTGTTCTACATGCCTTCAGTCCAAAACTCCATGCTCCTGTCCTTTGGGGTTGATCTCCCGGATGCCTATCCCTGTTAAGCCATCGTAGGTGATATCAACAGATTTCATTGTGGATTTCCCCCCTTCAGACAAACACACTGCCATCATGGTTATGATCGACTATTTTACGAAGATGGCTCATTTGTGCCTTTGCCTGGGGTCCCAACTACAGCCCAGATGTCCCAGTTTTTTTTTTCGAGATATTTTCACGACATGGGTTACCAGATACTATTGTCTCTGACAGAGGCCTGCAATATACTTTGCAATTTTGGCAAAAACTGTGTTCTCTCCTCCACATACAACGGGCCTTAAACTCAGGATTCCATCCCCAAACCAACAGGCAGACCGAGCGATCGAACCAGACCTTGGAAGGATATCTACGATGCATTGTGTCCACAGCCCGGGACGATTGGGTGGAGCTCCTACCCCTCGCTGAATTTGCGTATAACAACGCTCCACACACCACCTTGAAGACTAGCCCATTTCACTGCTCCTATGGTTTCCATCCTTCTTACTTTCCTTCCATGGTGCCTTCTTCAACTCGTTATCCTGGGGTGGATTCTTTGCTAGCAGACATTCATAGAGGCCATCAATCTGCCTGAATGGCCTGTCGGGATGCACAGGATGACGCTAAGCACTACGCGGATCGCAGAAGGTCTTCTGTGCCAGCTCTTATGGTAGGGGACTCAGTTTGACTGGCTTCCCGTTACTTACCACGTCATTTGATCCCTTACAAGCTGTCTCCTTGTTTCTTTGGGCTCTTCCCGATTCTGCAGTTGGTGGGGACTGCTGCTGTTCAACTCCCCCCTTCCTGGTCCAGAATCTGATGTCCTGGATCGCTTCAGCGGGGTGAGTCCTCGTGGCCTCTGCCCATTGCTAGCCCTAAGGGGGCTGAATTTGAAGTCTCCAGAATTTGTGACACTCGTTACTCCAGGGGTCGACTCCAGTTTCTGGTTAACTGGAAAGGTTATACGCCGGCTGACAGGTCTTGGGAGCCTGCTTCTGGGGTGCATGCCCCCCAGTTGATCCATCCGTTTAATCGGCTTCATCTGGGTAAACCTGGTTATCCACCTCTGAAAGGGGGGCATACTGTTACTTCCCACTATGGGCGCTGGTCCTGGTGGCGCCGTGGTTGGCTTCGCTACACTGTTGCCAGTACCCTTCCCATCATGGCTGCCTGGAAGCACCACACGATCAGCGATCATCTAGCTGTTGAGGACTGTATTGAAGCTCCGCCTTCGTGGTATCACATGACAGAATATATGCAGTTGGCAGCTAAGCCCCAGTGTGTTCCTACTCCTAAGCATACCGCTCCGTATGTACGCCAACTAGGGTACTCACTTTTTCTTGCTCTTTGCTTGTGCCAAACTCGTAACTCTCCTATCCTTTCAGAGCTTCATCCTCTGCGGTCACATCCGCCCAGCACATACGTTCTCTGACGTTGTTCAACCCGGTAGGCAGAGGCGTTGCTAGGGGGAGGGGGGGGGGTTAAGGGGGCTATAGCCCCTGGTCTTTTGGTTGTAGCCCCAGATAGAATCTCAGGAGCTACAACCAAAAGGCTAGCTAGCCCCGGGTCCCCGACAGTTCCGACACCAGCCTAGCCCCGGGTCTTTCCCAGACCTAGCAACACCCCTGTCGGTAGGCATTCCTTCTCAGCTGTGTTCAGCAGTAGGTTCCGGGCAACCTGTTCTATCGTTAGTGTCCGCGACTCCTGAACACGGTAAGCCTACACCTACCGTTACCAGAACCGAAGCACTCACGAGTCAGCATGGAATCAAGGTATTCTCCTTTCTTGCAGCGTCTCTGTTTTCCCGTACCACTTCACACCGGGGAACTTCCCTGCCGCGATATTTGCCTATACGAACAGCAGGATTTAAGCCCTTCATCATCGCACCCCCTCCACGCAGGTCATTGGGGACTATTAAGGAATACCTCTTGCCAAATAGGGTCTCATTCTTTCTTTCCTTTTTTCATCCACACAGAAAGCTCTGGGTGCTCCACAGAACTTATCAGATTATAACCTCACTGCTCACACATAACAGGTATATCCACTCTCATAGCATCTTTCCACATTCTTGTATTAATTACTCACGCCTTTCCTTATCTCATATAGGCAGCGTGTTGTTACCATCTCCTGAGAGTATCCATTCCTGAAGACAGCATTCCTGTCCAGCCTTCAGACAACCGAAGACCAACCTAAGACCGACGCTCCAATTCCTGCACAGGGTTTTCTTCACCAGAGGATTTCCCTGGGGGTTTAACAACCCTCCGTTCCTTGTCACTCAGGCGGAGGGCTGTAAGGTTCTCGGGTTTTTTTTCCTGTCTTTAAAGAACTGCACCCTGATCCAGGTTAGTGGCTCTCTGCATGTACATACGTTTTCATGACACGCCTGATTCTTCGTTTGAATGGCAAAGATGAGGGAGTAGTAGCCCTGCCCCTGCTGAGGGAGAGGAACTTCCTCCAGCGCCTCACTCTCCACCAGGGAGCATATCTCTGCCACGAGTGAATGAGTTGTGATCTGTCGAACGGGGGAACAAGGGAAGTCGAAAGCTGAAGGAGACCACCTAAATCACCCATGAGTCTGAACCGTGAGTGCCAAGCTTGACTGTGCAGGGCCAGCCTGCCCCCGAATGACGTGCTGTGGACCTGAGAAGAGCTGTCATTACTTTTTTGGGTCTGAGGCAGATGACAGAGGGGGACTGAAAAAAGCCATTGTGCGAAGATTTGTGCTGTTTTCGCCTATGCTGGTTGGGTGACCTGTCCGGTTGCCTGGACCAGCGGTCCTGGAAACCCAGAAAACCACCAAAGGATCGGCCTCTGTCTGATTGAGTGTGGCCCTGTGAGAAGGTTTTGGCCACTGGCTTGATGGGGATGGCCAGGGACTTGGCTGTCTGTGAGCTGGTCTTCTTTTTATCGAGTTCCTCGTCAGTGGAGGAGTGTAACAAGTCACCGCCCTCCAAGGGTAGTTCCAGGATCCTGTCCTGAATATCAGGATTAAATATGGTTGCTTTGAGCCATGCAGTCCTTCTCATATCCGTTGCCACACAGATAGCCCTGCTCGCAGTAACTATGTGCTCCATTGTGGACTCCATGATGTCCTGTGTCACGAGTTTCACTTCTGCGAGTCCCGTCTTGAAAAAGGCTTGTTTGTTAGCCGAGATATCCGTCACGAAGTCTGCTATCTCTCTCCACAGCCGTTGGTTAGCCGCTGCCAGGGTGGCATGGGCATTGGCTTGCCCAAGGTGAAGTCCCGTACTTTAGTAGACCTTCCCGTAGGCCTCAAGCTTTTTCTCTTCCTTTCCCAGCAAAGCTGTAGTTGCGGTGCTCGTGGTGGAATTCTGGGGCTTGGTATTCATAGATGCCGCTGCGATGACTGAAGACAGTGGCCAGGGGTGCACTGACAAGAGCAGAGTGGCTCCCTCCACCTGTCTGAACTTTGCGCCCAATCTTTTATTTATTGGCTGAGTGGAGTAGGGTTTGAGCCATCCTTTCTTTGCAAGGGCCTCCACATCTTTCTGTAAAGCTGTGCCAGATCTGGACTCTGCTTTTATGGTGAGCACTTCCGCCAGTACCCCTGACTCCGGCAGCGCCGTCTGTGGTTGGGGAATGGTCAGGTAATCGGCTAACCCGGCAATCCTGTCATGGAATGCCCTCGCTAAGGAAGGCGTGTCCTGCTCCTCCTTATCTGTGTCTTGTTGGTTACCTGTGTTAGAAGGGGTAGAACCGTTACCTGTGCCGTATTTACCTCCTCTACCTCCATTACCTATGCCTCCGATAATTCCGGTAGCAGCATGTACACGCCCAGCGCCAGCACCTGGGCCTTCTTCAGAGGCAGAACTAACATCTATGGACCCAGGTGCTGGCGCTGGGGGTGTACATGCTGCTACCGGAATTACCGGAGGCATAGGTAATGGAGGTAGAGGAGGTAAATACGGCACAGGCAACGGTTGAGGTGGCGGTGCGGGAGGCAGTATCTCCTGGATTATGCCCTTGAGGATGTTCCCCATCAGTGGGGACTGCTTGAGGGTCAGGAATTTGACAATAAACAATCCTCGAAAGCAGGCTGGGTGTGATCCTGCACCGGTGTCGGCCGAGGTGGAGTAAAGGCCTGCTGTCTGCCCCCTCCTTGCAAGTACATGCACTCATGGTACCTTGACTGCCCTGAGAATGTCGTGTAGAACGTGGTCATAGGACCCCAATCTGCCATGGTCGCAGACTCTCGCCTCTGCGCTTCACCATGTTGGTGGGCTTCTGTCCTGGACACCATCTTGTCTATGCGTACCGTCATTTTGTCTATGCCTTCTGCACCTGCTGCTATTGACGACGTGGGCCTGGGCTCAGCCTGTATGCATCGGCATTGCCCCACGCTGCACCTCAGGTGTGGGCCTGTTAGGCAATTGGCCATCGGCCATGAGGCCGGTAGTCCTGTCTGCAATGTGTGTAGGCACCCCCTCAGGCATGTGCCCAGTCACAGAGCTAAGCTCCTCGGGATGAGTCCCGTTACCAGAGCCCGTAGGCCCCTCGACAGTGTAGCAGGTAGGACCCCTTGGCCGTTACGTTAAGCCAGTAGCTACAACAGCCTCAGTGTCTTTGCTGCTAGTGCCAGCTTCTGACTGCCCCCTCCCATCGGTAGGCTTCCCGGAAAGGAATCACTGTCACGGGGTGCTTTTGAAAAGAGTATGCTTACCTTCTTGGTCTTCCAGCGTAGGTATTCCTTAATGCTCTCCAGAGGAGTCCTGGAGAACAACTCTCTCCACTGCGCCAGCCTGTTTTTGAGGGATCGGCTTGTGAGGATGTTGCACGCCGAGCAGCCTTCCCATTCGTGGTCTTCCCTGAGGCACTGGGGGCAAGGGACGCGTGGATCTGATGTGTGGAAGGAACCGTTGCATGACAGGCACCTGCTGAAGCCAGCCATGGTCAACATGAGCTGGGGACGGGCTAGGGCACCGGTGGACGGTGTTCCCAAACTGAAAATTAGAAAATCAGGGAAAGCGCGCTGAATTATGAGTCTTGAGGCCTCACCCAGGAGCGCTGGGGAAAGCTGTCTGTTTCCGTCGACGCGGAAAAGAGGACTGAGGTGTGGAGCTGGTGGGCGGGGCTAGTGGAGCGCATGCTCCCTGGGCCACGCACCGGCGCACCTATACATTAAAGTGAAAGTCTTATTTTTCTGGTCCATAAAGGTTCTGTTCCCGTCCCTAGCGCGGGACACCCATACAAGATGGTGGAAAGTGGACGGGACGTAGAAGTACTAAAGGCCCTGACTAGTACCCATTCATGTGTTAAAATATATTTGCCCATGAACACTGACCATGGCTGAAGGCCATGCTTAATGTCAGTTACTGTTGTAATATAATTAGTGATGCGATCTGTGATGTTATCATTGTGGTCATAGGGGGTGCGAAGTTAAGGTGGCTTTAGCTAAATTTCAGGGGTTTTGTAAAGTTCTCACCTTAACATCACTGCAACCAACGTTCTTTTCTTGAGAATATATATATATATATATATATATGTATTCCCTGAACAAACTTTAGTTAAAGTTTAGTTAAGTTGCCCGCATTTATCACAACAAAACCCCTGAAATTCAGCTCATTAGGGAAGTTATGACCAGCTTAACTTGGCACGCTCCCATTGATGTCCCCCATAATGCAATTTTGTATGTAATTGTGAATCCCTTCTCTTATAATAAGTATGTGCTCATGGGCGTTGCAACGGGAAAATGCTGAGTTAATCCAACCATGACTTCCCAAATGTGCTGAATTTAACTGAACTAAACTGGGTTAACTAAACTTTAAGGTTTTTCCAGTGAATTTCAAAGGATTTGTTATACTATCATTTTTTTCCACGCCACTAGCAATGACCTTTGGCCTTGGCCAATGTACATTTTACAACATTGCCAGGCCACTAGCCATGGCCTTCAGGTGTGGCCACTATACATGTGTATCAGGCCCACTAGCTAGGGCATTCGGCCCTGGCTAGTGAACACGACCTTTGGTTGTGCCCACTGTATATTTGTCAAGAGTATCTAGCCACTAGCCATGGCTTTTGGCTATGGCCAGTTTTACAACATTAACAGGGCAATAGTTATGGGCTTCGACCATGTCCACATTACCAGGCCAATGTCCGTGGCCCTTAGGTCGTGCTCATTGTACATTTGACAACATTACAAAGCCGTGGCCACTGTACATGTGTACCGGACCCACTAGCTAGGGCATTCAGCCCTGGCTAGTAAGCATGACCTTTGGCTGTGCCCGATGTATATTTGACAACAGTACCAAGCCACTAGCCATGGCTTTTGGCTATGGCCAGTTTTACAACATTAACAGGGCAATAGCCATGGGCTTTGGCCAGGGCCACATTATCATTCCACTGGCCATGGCTCTGAGGCCACGCTCACTGTATATTTTACAACATTGGCCACTGTACATGTATATCAGATCCACTAGCTGGGGCATTCAGCCCTGGCGAGTGAGTGCGACCTTTGGCTGTGCCCACTGTATATTTGACAACAGTACCAAGCCATGGGTAGTTTTACAACATTAACAGGGCAATAGCCATGGACTACGGCTGTGCCCACTGCATATATTACAACGGCTGTGCTCACTGCATATATTACAACACTACCAAGTCACTGTCCATGGCCTTCGGCCGTGTCCACTGTATATTTTACAACACTACGAGACCACTAGCCATGGCCTTCTCCCGTGGCCACTATACATGCATATTGGGCCTTCGGCCCTGGCTACTGCCTTCAGCCGTGCCCACTATATATTTTACAACACTACCGGCCTTCACCCATGAACACACAATTGTTTAAAACATTACCAGGCCACTAGCCATGGCCTTCGTTCATGGCTAGTGATTTTTCACCACCTACCTCACAGTAGCTGTCAAATAATATAAACATATATTTTTAAATGTTTGCCCATTACTCCGGCTATAGTAGCTATGTACTACAGATAGCTGCGGTTATCTGTAGTTCCTAGATAACTGGGGTTATCAGGAAAAAAGATTTAAAAAATAAATGCTTCTCTGCCCTCCCAGGCACTCACCAAGTGCCCCCAATGCTGGTTGTTTCCGTATGACACACTTTCATTTCCGCTCGCCTTTTTTTTTTGTAGCCGCGTTCATCTGCCGAGTAACTGCAGATACTGGAAATCGTTTGTGCTCTTAACTTGTTCCCTGGTCTCCCTCCAACTCTCAAATTTCACAGGGTGTCCTCTCCATCCCCCCTCCACCCCGCCTCTCAATCCTGATGCCATTTCATTTTGTTCCCTGCTCCAAATGTCCTTTTCTGCTTTTTGTTATTCGGTAGCTGCGGGTATAACCGTGGCTATTTCTTGCATTACAATAAAAAAAGATGGCTGTATTTACATTTTGGAAAATCCTTTAGCCTGCAAATCACCATAGGAGATATCTCTATAATTTTGGGAGAAGGGACAACCCCTTCTTCGTCAAATATGTTAACAAGTACTGGATGCAATAACCCCAGTCCCCAAAAGTATCGCAAGTTAATGCTTTGTGCAAAATTGTTTCGTACCTGGTCCAATTCCGTTCAGCGGTTTTCTCTGTGCGCTTGAGCAAAAATTGACCTTTATATATATATATATATATACAAGGAGGAACAATGCTCTTTTGATAAAAAAAACAATGTACAATAGATAAGAAATCAGATTTGAAGGGAAGCAGTGAGCTTCTTACAATGGAGTGAGTTTGAGGGGCATTCTGATGAGGTTGTGGAGGGGAGTAAATGTAACAGTCATTGGGGACAATATGAAAAATTACCTTCATGGTGATTCAGTTTCTCTTAGCCCAGACTCTCCCTCCTTCGCAACTGTTTGGGAACGGCTGTATCCGCAGGTGGGCCAAAAAAGCTAACTGCAAAAGAGAGCTTTCTCTTTAAGAACTTTGAAGGGGTGGGGCCTACGCCACAAGTGCGTCCCTCCGCGCGTCGGCCCCACATCTTACCCCCTACGTCACCAACGTTCAACACCCAGTTCCTGTGGTTCTGCCGATGGCGGTAGAATTTAAGTATATGTTTACAGTAGGGGATGACTGGGTGGGTGTTGTGAAGGAGGGAAGAGCCTGGACTAAGAGAACCTGAATCACCCTGAAGGTAATTTTTCATTTCTTTCATCCTGGCTCTGCCTCCTTCCGAACTGGTTGGGACCAGACTAAAAAGCCTTAGAATAAGTAAGGGTGGAGGTGACAGCATGTATGGAATTCAGGCAAACAAGGTTCAGAGCACCTCTTGGCCGAATTTTGCATCATTTATAGAAGTTGTCTCCATAGCATAGTGCTTGCAAAAGGCAAGCGGGGTAGCACATGTATCCTCTTTACAAATGTCTACAACAGGAACATGCCTGGTAAAGACTAGCCTTGGCTCTAGTGGAATGAGCCCAAAGTATCTGCAGAGTCGGGAGCCATTTGATGTCGTAAGCCTTGGAGATAGAGGAGACAACCCATCTAGCGACGGAAGCATTAGCTGTCTTCTTGCCAGGAGAAGGACCTCCGTAAGTAACGAAGAGCTGAACAGTTTGGTCCTTTCTAGATAAAATGTTAAAGTTCTGACAACATTTAGGTTATGTAAAGTTTCTTCAGCTGCAGAAGCATGTGGTCTAGGAAGAAAAACGGGAAGACATATTTCCTGGTTTAAATGAAAGTCAGAAACCACCTTAGGTAGAAAGGAGGGGACCGTGCGTAGAACACCTTTGTCCTTATGGAACACTAAATATGGTTCCTTTGAGGAGAGAGCCTGGAGCTCTCCAATCCTTCTAGCCAATGTAACGGCTACTAAGAATGCCGTTTTCCAAGTTAGAAATTCTAATTCACATGAGGCCATAGGCTCGAATGGTTTTTGCATTAGGGCTGATAAGACCATGTTGAGATCCCACTGAGGTGGAGGTTCAAGAATAGGGGGATGTAAGCATAGAAGGCCCTCGAAGTGCCTTTTAATGGTGAGTTTAGGGCCCCTTTAGTAACGTGCATGCAATGGATGGGTTCACAGAATAACTCTAAGTTCAAATAACCGACCCAACTCAGGAAGATGGCAAAGTACTGTTTTATTAACACTTATCTAAAACAGGGAGTTACAACAGACATCAACGGATGTTTGCTCAATTTCTCTCAGCAATCTTTTCACAAAACATAGACTTTATACTAAAAATATGTCAGTATCTGATGTCATACTACAAGACAAATAATGGAAAAACTACTAGGGATTGTGATAGGCTTAAGGGGAACATCTAAGTATACATTACATAGGAACTAGGATTGCTATTGGTTGCCTACTGTCAGGTGTGCAATATATGTCTACCTCTAAAACACATCATCTTCAAAACCATTAAGTACACGGTTTTCATTTGGTCTCCAAACTATTAAGGTCCTTCGTTATACGGACCTCTACAATTGGTTGGCACGCTTGTGGCATGTCTTGAACATTCGGTTCACTTAGCAGCACTTATGCCCAGACCTAGGTGCAGGAAGGTAGGCCTAACTCTACCTCCCCACCCAATTAGCCCAACATCTCTCATCACCCAGGCCTTCTGCCTTGAAGATTGTCTTTGAACTTGGCCTTGCAAAGTATCCTTGTCTCTGGGAATACATGGGAGTACGAACACTCACTATCGTTGTTCTAGGACTCCAAGTTCGACTCAATTTTCATCCTTGGCTCACATGACAAGGGACCACGAATTGGTCCATTTTGCAGGTTTTACATTTCTCAAATGAATGGTCACTCTGCGTTCTCTCTCTGCACCGTAAAAGGAGATGATTTATCCTTCGCACGTTCACTCCTTTCTAGAATAGATAGCTTACCTTGGCTGCTTCAGGTTTTGATACCAGGCAATACAGCCGCCACAATTTCAGCTTACTCTTGCTGCAACACAATAATCCCCCTCTCCTTCATGGGTCCTGGCTTACTAAAATGTATGATACTGATGTCCAGCTTCTATATAGTGGCGGCTTCGCCTGCGTTCTATTCACTACATATAGCCAGCTTCTATGATGACCCAGTCTACTTGCGTTTCAGCATCTGTACAATTATTGAACGGTTGATTCTCTGCAGCACTTCGTGTACGTGTAATCTTTTTTGTATTTAAAGGTTTGACTCTTTACTTCGTCATTCGTTTCTGTAAGATCCATACACCCTCTTCAGCCAATCTTCTGATATGTCCTTCATATTCTCTTATGATGTCACAGACTTTGTTATTTTCTTCTTTTTCATATTCCTTCAGGGAGTTCCTCACTCAGATGGTCGTCTCTTCTGGGATACATTCGATAAGGTTGTCTCAATGGGTATCTTCTTTCGAATATATGCTGCGGTATTGGCACAACTGCTGGTGTCAAACACGGCACGATTTCAGAGTTCCACCATATAGGAGGTAGAGGGCAGGATTTCCGGCAGAGGCAAGCAACTGCTCCTCTGCAAACGGCTTTGTTGGAAAGAGAGAAAGACTTGTGTTCTCTATTTAAGTAAGCACCAACAGCTGATAAGTAGTGTTAGCACGTTTCTACTTTGACACAAGTGGAAACTAGATAAGCCATAAAGGACATGACATTATCAATAGAGGCCTTTAGCGGGTTACGGTCTTGGTCCAAGGCCCAGTGACAGAAACGTAACCATTTGCTACAATATTGTTTCTTAGTAGAATCTTTTCTAGAAGATGACATTATGGTTATATTTTGCTCTAACACATGTAAGTGAGGAAAGGCTAGTTTTTCAAGAACCAAACCTTCAAGTTGAACAATTGAGGGGAGGGGTGAGGACCTGCCCTTTCTGTTGAGTCAAATGATCTTTCGATGATGGAAGATCTAATAGGGAAGTCCCCGTTAACTCCAGAAGGTCTGGAAACCAGTTCTGGCATGGCTGAAACGGGGCTATTAGAATCATTGTCAGATTCTGTGACATTTTAAATTTGAGCAATATTTTGTGAATTAATGGGAGAGGTGGGAACGCATTAAGTGTTAATTTTGACCAATCCAAATATAGAGCAACTCCCAGGGACAGAAGGTGACCTGACCTTGCCTTGAGGCAAACTGAGGACACAGAGAGTTAAGCTGGTTGGCAAAGAGGTCTACTGATGGATGGCCCCACCTTTGAAATATCAGGTTTGCTACTGACGGTTTCAGCTCCCAATCGTGTAGAGCAGCCTGTAACCTGCTTAGTTTGTCTGCTAGGAGGCTCTTCTTTCCCGACAGATGGGACGCAACAAGAAAAAGTTATTTTGAATGGCCCAATACCAAATATTCTCTGCCAGGAGACACAGGGGAATTGAACAAGTACCCCACTGCTTGTTGATATAAAACATTGCAGTGGTATTGTCCATTTGCATTCTCACCACCTTTCCTTGCAGTGAGGGAAGAAATGATTTCAGAGCGAAAAATATGGCTCTTTGTTCCAGGACATTTATGTGCTCCTTCTTTTCCTGAGAGGACCAAAGACCGTGAGCTGTTAGACTTAGACAATGGGCTCCCCAACTGTACTCTGAAGAGTCTGTTGTTATTACTATTTTGTGAGGAGGAGGTTAAAAAGGAAACCTGATTAACAGGTTCTCTGGGGAGTTCCAGCAGAGTAGAGTGTCCTGAACTTGTATTGGAATTTGAATGTTCATTTCCTGGGAATCCAAGAGCTGGTTTCAGTTGCGAGCAAGATGCCATTGGACCATTTTCATATGGAGCCTTGCAAAGGGAACTAGGTTTATGCAAGAGGCCATGAGGTACAAGAGCCTTTCAAACCATAAAGCTGTTAGAGTTTGGTGGGTATTGAACTTGACAGTGGTTTGTTGAATAGCTTCCACCCTTTCCAGGGGTGGAAAGGCTTTGTGTAGAGCATGGGTGCACAACATACGCCCTGCGAGCCAGTTGCGGCCCGCCATGGCATTTTGTCCGGCCCGCAAGGCACTAAGAGTTTCCTAATGGAGTGCGGCCCGCAAGCAGCATCGGCCGCCCTCCATTAGGAAAGTCTTTGAAACTCTTCTCTTCCGGGCCGGACAAAACACTGGCCCTCATTGGCTCAGGGCACATGCACCACGTAGCTCCTACGAGCCACGTAGTGCGTGTGTGCTGCACCAATGGAGGGCCAGCACTATGGCTGGTGTGTCCAGTAAGGCTTGATGCCGGAAGGCATTTCGGCCTTGCCACGCCCACGCCAGCCGTAGTGCCAGAGACCTCGCCAGCGTTCCAGCTAGCCTGCCTTCCAGCATGTCCAGTAAGTGGTCTGTTTGTTTGTGTTTGTGTTTGTGTGTAAGGTCTGTTCTGGTGTATGTTTGTGTGTATGTTTGTGTTGTGTTGAGATGCAGGGTGGTTGTCGGGTGTGCACGAATGTTTGTCTTTGTATGTTTGTGTTGTGTATGTTGAGATGCGGGGGTGGGGGGTGTCGGATATGCATGAATGTTTGTTTTTGTATGTTTGTGTTGTGTATGTTGAGATGCGGGGGTGAGGGGGTGTCAGATATGCATGAATGTTTGTTTTGTATGTTTGTGTTGTGTATGTTGAGATGCAGGGGTGGGGGGTGTCGGGTGGGCATGAATGTTTGTTTTCGTATGTTTGTGTTGTGTATGTTGAGATGCGAGGGCGGGGGGGTGTCGGGTGTGCATGAATGTTTGTTTTTGTATGTTTGTGCTGTGTTTGTTGAGATGCGGGGTGTGGGGTGTAGGGTGTGCATGAATGTTTGTTTTCGTATGTTTGGGTTGTGTATGTTGAGATGCAGGGTGGGGGGGTGTCGGGTATGCATGAATGTTTGTTTTTGTATGTTTGTGCAGTGTTTGAGATGCGGGGGTGGGGGGGTGTTGGGTGTGCATGAATGTTTGTTTTTGTATGTTTGTGCAGTGTTGAGATGCGGGGGTGGGGGGATTCAGGTGTGCATGAATGTTCTTTTTTGGAGTGTAAGTGCGGTGTATGTTGAGATGCAGGGTCTGTATGGGTGCATGCTTGAGAGTTTGTATGCTGTGTTGGGGGTGGGGGTTTGGATCTGTATGGGTGCATGTTTAAGAGTGTGTGTGATGAGTTAGGGGTGGGGGGTTCAGGTCTGTATGGGTGCATGCTTGAGAGTTTGTATACTGTGTTGGGGGTGGGGGTTTTGGGTCTGTATAGGTGCATGTTTAAGAGTGTGTGTGCTGTGTTGGGTGTGGGGGGTTCAAGTCTGTATGGGTGCATGCTTGAGTGTTTGTGTGCTGAGTTGGGGGATGGGGGTTTGGGTCTGTATGGGTGCATGTTTGAGAGTGTGTGTGCTGAGTTGGGGGTGGGGGGTTCAGGTCTTTATGGGTGCATGCTTGAGTGTGTGTGCTGAGTTGGGGAGTTCGGGTCTTTATGGGTGCATGCTTGAGTGTGTGCTGAGTTGGGGGGTGGGGGGTTCGAGTCTTTATGGGTGCATGCTTGAGTGTGTGTGCTGAGTTGTGGGGTGGGGGGTTCGGGTCTTTATGGGTGCATGCTTAAGTGTGTGCTGAGTTGGGGGGTGGGGGGTTTGGGTCTGTATGGGTGCATGTTTGAGAGTTTGTGTGCTGAGTTGGGGGTTTGGGGATTCACGTCTGGATGGGTGCATGCTTGAGTGTTTGTGTGCTGAGTTGGGGGGTGGGGGGTTTGGGTCTGTATGGGTGCATGTTTGAGTGTGTGTGTTGAGTTGGGGGGGTGGGGGGTTTGGGTCTTTATGGGTGCATGCTTGAGTGTGTGCTGAGTTGGGGGTGGGGGGTTTGGGTCTGTATGGGTGCATGTTTGAGAGTTTGTGTGCTGAGTTGGGGGTTGGGGGGTTCCGGGCTGTATGGGTGCATGTTTGAGTGTGTGTGCTGAGTTGGGGGTGGGGGGATTCAGGTCTGTATGGGTGCATGCTTGAGTGTTTGTGGCAGAGTTGGGGGGTGGGGGGTTTGGGTCTGTATGGGTGTATGCTTGAGTGTGTGCTGAGTTGGGGGGTGGGGGGTTTGGGTCTGTATGGGTGCATGTTTGAGAGTTTGTGTGCTGGGTTGGGTGGTTGGGGGGGTTCACGTCTTTATGGGTGCATGCTTGAGTGTTTGTGTGCTGAGTTGGGGGGTGGGGGGTTTGGGTCTGTATGGGTGCATGTTTGAGTGTGTGTGCTGAGTTGGGGGTGGGGGGTTTGGGTCTTTATGGGTGCATGCTTGAGTGTGTGCTGAGTTGGGGGTGGGGGGTTTGGGTCTGTATGGGTTCATGTTTGAGAGTTTATGTGCTGAGTTGGGGGTGGGGGGTTCAGGTCTGTATGGGTGCATGCTTGAGTGTTTGTGTACTGAGTTGTGGAGTGGGGGGTTCGGGTCTTTATGGGTGCATGCTTAAGTGTGTACTGAGTTGGGGGGTGGGGGGTTTGGGTCTGTATGGGTGCATGTTTGAGAGTTTGTGTGCTGAGTTGGGGGTTTGGGGGTTCACGTCTGGATGGGTGCATGCTTGAGTTTTTGTGTGCTGAGTTGGGGGGTAGGAGGGTTTGGGTCTGTATGGGTGCATGTTTGAGTGTGTGTGTTGAGTTGGGGGGTGGGGGGTTTGGGTCTTTATGGGTGCATGCTTGAGTGTGTGCTGAGTTGGGGGTGGGGGGTTTGGGTCTGTATGGGTGCACGCTTGAGGGTTTGTGTGCTGAGTTGGGGGTTGGCGGGTTCCGTTCTGTATGGGTGCATGTTTGAGTGTGTGTGCTGAGTTGGGGGTGGGGGGGGTTCAGGTCTGTATGGGTGCATGCTTGAGTGTTTGTGGCAGAGTTGGGGGGTGGGGGGTTTGGGTCTGTATGGGTGTATGCTTGAGTGTGTGCTGAGTTGGGGGGTGGGGGGTTTGGGTCTGTATGGGTGCATGTTTGAGAGTTTGTGTGCTGAGTTGGGTGGTTGGGGGGGTTCACGTCTTTATGGGTGCATGCTTGAGTGTTTGTGTGCTGAGTTGGGGGGTGGGGGTTTGGGTCTGTATGGGTGCATGTTTGAGTGTGTGTGCTGAGTTGGGGGTGGGGGGTTTGGGTCTTTATGGGTGCATGCTTGAGTGTGTGCTGAGTTGGGGGTGGGGGGTTTGGGTCTGTATGGGTGCATGTTTGAGAGTTTATGTGCTGAGTTGGGGGTGGGGGGGTTCAGGTCTGTATGGGTGCATGCTTGAGTGTTTGTGTACTGAGTTGTGGGGTGGGGGGTTCGGGTCTTTATGGGTGCATGCTTAAGTGTGTACTGAGTTGGGGGGTGGGGGGTTTGGGTCTGTATGGGTGCATGTTTGAGAGTTTGTGTGCTGAGTTGGGGGTTTGGGGGTTCACGTCTGGATGGGTGCATGCTTGAGTTTTTGTGTGCTGAGTTGGGGGGTGCGGGGGTTTGGGTCTGTATGGGTGCATGTTTGAGTGTGTGTGTTGAGTTGGGGGGTGGGGGGTTTGGGTCTTTATGGGTGCATGCTTGAGTGTGTGTTGAGTTGGGGGTGGGGGTTTGGGTCTGTATGGGTGCACGCTTGAGGGTTTGTGTGCTGAGTTGGGGGTTGGGGGGTTCCGTTCTGTATGGGTGCATGTTTGAGTGTGTGTGCTGAGTTGGGGGTGGGGGGGGTTCAGGTCTGTATGGGTGCATGCTTGAGTGTTTGTGGCAGAGTTGGGGGGTGGGGGGTTTGGGTCTGTATGGGTGTATGCTTGAGTGTGTGCTGAGTTGGGGGGTGGGGGGTTTGGGTCTGTATGGGTGCATGTTTGAGAGTTTGTGTGCTGAGTTGGGTGGTTGGGGGGTTCATGTCTTTATGGGTGCATGCTTGAGTGTTTGTGTGCTGAGTTGGGGGGTGGGGGGTTTGGGTCTGTATGGGTGCATGTTTGAGTGTGTGTGCTGAGTTGGGGGTGGGGGGTTTGGGTCTTTATGGGTGCATGCTTGAGTGTGTGCTGAGTTGGGGGTGGGGGGTTTGGGTCTGTATGGGTGCATGTTTGAGAGTTTGTGTGCTGAGTTGGGGGTTTGGGGGTTCACGTCTGGATGGGTGCCTGCTTGAGTGTTTGTGTGCTGAGTTGGGGGGTGGGGGGGTTTGGGTCTGTATGGGTGCATGTTTGAGTGTGTGTGTTGAGTTGGGGGGTGGGGGGTTTGGGTCTTTATGGGTGCATGCTTGAGTGTGTGCTGAGTTGGGGGTGGGGGGTTTGGGTCTGTATGGGTGCATGTTTGAGAGTTTGTGTGCTGAGTTGGGGGTTGGGGGGTTCCGTTCTGTATGGGTGCATGTTTGAGTGTGTGTGCTGAGTTGGGGGTGGGGGGGTTCAGGTCTGTATGGGTGCATGCTTGAGTGTTTGTGGCAGAGTTGGGGGGTGGGGGGTTTGGGTCTGTATGGGTGTATGCTTGAGTGTGTGCTGAGTTGGGGGGTGGGGGGTTTGGGTCTGGATGGGTGCATGCTTGAGTGTTTGTGTGCTGAGTTGGGGGGTGGGGGGGTTTGGGTCTGTATGGGTGCATGTTTGAGTGTGTGTGTTGAGTTGGGGGGTGGGGGGTTTGGGTCTGTATGGGTGCATGTTTGAGAGTTTGTGTGCTGAGTTGGGTGGTTGGGGGGGTTCATGTCTTTATGGGTGCATGCTTGAGTGTTTGTGTGCTGAGTTGGGGGGTGGGGGGTTTGGGTCTGTATGGGTGCATGTTTGAGTGTGTGTGCTGAGTTGGGGGTGGGGGGTTTGGGTCTTTATGGGTGCATGCTTGAGTGTGTGCTGAGTTGGGGGTGGGGGGTTTGGGTCTGTATGGGTGCATGTTTGAGAGTTTGTGTGCTGAGTTGGGGGTTGGGGGGTTCCGTTCTGTATGGGTGCATGTTTGAGTGTGTGTGCTGAGTTGGGGGTGGGGGGGTTCAGGTCTGTATGGGTGCATGCTTGAGTGTTTGTGGCAGAGTTGGGGGGTGGGGGGTTTGGGTCTGTATGGGTGTATGCTTGAGTGTGTGCTGAGTTGGGGGGTGGGGGGTTTGGGTCTGGATGGGTGCATGCTTGAGTGTTTGTGTGCTGAGTTGGGGGGTGGGGGGGTTTGGGTCTGTATGGGTGTATGCTTGAGTGTATGCTGAGTTGGGGGGTGGGGGGTTTGGGTCTGTATGGGTGCATGTTTGAGAGTTTGTGTGCTGAGTTGGGTGGTTGGGGGGGTTCATGTCTTTATGGGTGCATGCTTGAGTGTTTGTGTGCTGAGTTGGGGGGTGGGGGGTTTGGGTCTGTATGGGTGCATGTTTGAGTGTGTGTGCTGAGTTGGGGGTGGGGGGTTTGGGTCTTTATGGGTGCATGCTTGAGTGTGTGCTGAGTTGGGGGTGGGGGGTTTGGGTCTGTATGGGTGCATGTTTGAGTGTGTGTGTTGAGTTGGGGGGTGGGGGGTTTGGGTCTTTATGGGTGCATGCTTGAGTGTGTGCTGAGTTGGGGGTGGGGGGTTTGGGTCTGTATGGGTGCATGTTTGAGAGTTTGTGTGCTGAGTTGGGGGTTGGGGGGTTCCGTTCTGTATGGGTGCATGGTTGAGTGTGTGTGCTGAGTTGGGGGTGGGGGGGTTCAGGTCTGTATGGGTGCATGCTTGAGTGTTTGTGGCAGAGTTGGGGGGTGGGGGGGTTTGGGTCTGTATGGGTGTATGCTTGAGTGTGTGCTGAGTTGGGGGGTGGGGGGTTTGGGTCTGGATGGGTGCATGCTTGAGTGTTTGTGTGCTGAGTTGGGGGGTGGGGGGGTTTGGGTCTGTATGGGTGCATGTTTGAGTGTGTGTGTTGAGTTGGGGGGTGGGGGGTTTGGGTCTTTATGGGTGCATGCTTGAGTGTGTGCTGAGTTGGGGGTGGGGGGTTTGGGTCTGTATGGGTGCATTTTTGAGAGTTTGTGTGCTGAGTTGGGGGTTGGGGGGTTCCGGTCTGTATGGGTGCATGTTTGAGTGTGTGTGCTGAGTTGGGGGTGGGGGGGTTCAGGTCTGTATGGGTGCATGCTTGAGTGTTTGTGGCAGAGTTGGGGGGTGGGGGGTTTGGGTCTGTATGGGTGCATGTTTGAGAGTTTGTGTGCTGAGTTGGGGGTTGGGGCGGTTCACGTCTGTATGGGTGCATGCTTGAGTGTTTGTGTGCTGAGTTGGGGGGTTTGGGTCTGTATGGGTGCATGTTTGAGAGTTTGTGTGCTGAGTTGGGGGTGGGGGGGTTGGGTCCGTATGGGTGCATGTTTGAGTGTGTGTGCTGAGTTGGGGGTGGGGGGTCAGATCTGTATGGGTGCATGTTTGAGAGTTTGTGTGCTGAGTTGGAGGGTGGGGGTTCAGGTCTGTATGGGTGCATGTTTGAGAGTTTGTGTGCTGAGTTGGGGGTGGGGGGTTCAGGTCTGTATGGGTGCATGTTTGAGTGTGTGTGCTGAGTTGGGGGCGGGGGGGTTCAGGTCTGTATGGGTGCATGCCTGAGTGTTTGTGTGCTGAGTTGGGGGTGGGGGGTTTGGGTCCGTATGGGTGCTTGTTTGAGTGTGTATGCTGAGTTGGGGGTGGGGGGTCAGATCTGTATGGGTGCATGTTTGAGAGTTTGTGTGCTGAGTTGGAGGGTGGGGGTTCAGGTCTGTATGGGTGCATGCTTGAGTGTTTGTGTGCTGAGTTGGGGGTGGGGGGTTTGGTCTGTATGGGTGCATGTTTGAGTGTGTGTGCTGAGTTGGTGGTGGGGGCTCGGGTCTTTATGGGTGCATGCTTGAGTGTGTCTTGAGTTGGGGGTGGGGGTTTGGGTCTGTATGGGTGCATGTTTGAGAGTTTGTGTGCTGAGTTGGGGGTGGGGGGGTTCAGGTCTGTATGGATGCATGCTTGAGTGTTTGTGTGCTGAGTTGGGGGGTGGGGGGTTCAGGTCTGTATGGGTGCATGCTTGAGTGTTTGTGTGCTGAGTTGGGGGGTGGGGGGTTCAGGTCTGTATGGGTGCATGTTTGAGTGTGTGTGCTGAGTTGGGGGGGTGGGGGGTTTAGGTCTGTATGGGTGCATGCTTGAATGTTTGTGTGCTGAGTTGGGGCGTGGGGGGTTTGGGTCTTTATGGGTGCATGCTTGAGTGTGTGCTGAGTTGGGGGGTGGGGCTTCAGGTCTGTATGGGTGCATGCTTGAGTGTTTGTGTGCTGAATTGGGGGTGGGGGGTTTTGGTCTGTATGGGTGCATGCTTGAGTGTTTGTGTGATGAGTTGGGGGTGGGGGGTTCAGGTCTTTATGGGTGCATGCTTGAGTGTTTGTGTGCTGAGTTGGGGGGGGTTCAGGTCTGTATGGGTGCATGTTTGAGTGTGTGTGCTGAGTTGGGGGGTGGGGGGGTTCAGGTCTGTATGGCTGCATGCTTGAGTGTTTGTGTACTGAGTTGGGGGGTGGGGGTTTGGGTCCGTATGGGTGCTCGTTTGAGTGTATGTGCTGAGTTGGGGGTGGCGGGTTCAGGTCTGTATGGGTGCATGTTTGAGTGTGTGTGCTGAGTTGGGGGTGGGGGGTTCAGGTCTGTATGGGTGCATGTTTGAGAGTTTGTGTGCTGAGTTGGGGGTTGGGGGGTTCACGTCTGTATGGGTGCATGCTTGAGTGTTTGTGTGCTGAGTTGGGGGGTGGGGGGTTTGGGTCTGTATGGGTGCATGCTTGAGTGTTTGTGTGCTGAGTTGGGGGTGGGGGTTTGGGTCCGTATGGGTGCATGTTTGAGTGTTTGGCTGAGTTGGGGGTGGGGGTTCAGGTCTGTATGGGTGCATGCTTGAGTGTTTGTGTGCTGAGTTGGGGGGTGGGGGGTTCAGGTCTGTATGGGTGCATGTTTGAGTGTGTGTGCTGAGTTGGGGGATAGGGGGGTTCAGGTCTGTATGGGTGCATGCTTGAGTGTTTGTGTGCTGAGTTAAGGGTTGGGGGTTCGAGTTTTTATGGGTGCATGCTTGAGTGTGTGTGCTGAGTTGGGGCGTGGGGGGTTCGGGTCTTTATGGGTGCATGCTTGAGTGTGTGCTGAGTTGGGGGGTGGGGGCTTCAGGTCTGTATGGGTGCATGCTTGAGTGTTTGTGTGCTGGGGTGGCGGGTTTGAGTCTGTATGGGTGCATGTTTGAGAGTGTGTGCTGAGTTGGGGGGTGGGGATTCGGGTCTTTATGGGTGCATGTGTGAAAGTTTGTGTGCTGAGTTGGGGGGTGGGGGGTTCAGGTCTGTATGGGTGCATGCTTGAGTGTTTGTGTGCTGAGTTCGGGGGTGGGGGGTTCGAGTCTTTATGGGTGCATGCTTGAGTGTGTGTGCTGAGTTGGGGCGTGGGGGGATCGGGTCTTTATGGGTGCATGCTTGAGTGTGTGCTGAGTTGGGGGTGGGGGCTTCAGGTCTGTATGGGTGCATGCTTGAGTGTTTGTGTGCTGGGGTGGCGGGTTTGAGTCTGTATGGGTGCATGTTTGAGAGTGTGTGCTGAGTTGGGGGGTGGGGGTTCGGGTCTTTATGGGTGCATGTGTGAAGGTTTGTGTGCTGAGTTGGGGGGTGGGGGTTTGGGTCTGTATGGGTGCATGTTTGAGTGTGTGTGCTGAGTTGGGGGTGGGGGGTTCAGGTCTTTATGGGTGCAAGCTTGTGTGTTTGTGTGCTGAGTTGGGGGGGTTCAGGTCTGTATAGGTGCATGTTTGAGTGTGTGTGCTGGGTTGGGGGGTGGGGGGATTCAGGTCTGTATGGGTGCATGTTTAAGTGTTTGTGTGCTGAGTTTGGGGGTGGGGGGTTTGGGTCTGTATGGGTGCATGCTTGAGTGTGTGCTGAGTTGGGGGGTGGGGGGGTTGGGTCTGTATGGGTGCATGCTTGAGTGTGTGCTGAGTTGGGGGGGGTTGGCTCTGTATGGGTGCATGTTTGAGAGTTTGTGTGCTGAGTTGGGGGGTGGGGAGTTCAGGTCTGTATGGGTGCATGCTTGAGTGTTTGTGGCAGAGTTAGGGGGTGAGGGATTTGGGTCTGTATGGGTATATGCTTGAGTGTGTGCTGAGTTGGGGGGAGGGGGTTTGGGTCTGTATGGGTGCATGTTTGAGAGTTTGTGTGCTGAGTTGGGGGTTGAGGGGGTTCACGTCTGTATGGGTGCATGCTTGAGTGTTTGTGTGCTGAGTTGGGGGGTGGGGGGTTTGGGTCTGTATGGGTGCATGTTTGAGTGTGTGTGCTGAGTTGGGGGTGGGGGGTTTGGGTCTTTATGGGTGCATGCTTGAGTGTGTGCTGAGTTGGGGGGTGGGGGTTTGGGTCTGTATGGGTGCATGTTTGAGTGTGTGTGCTGAGTTGGGGGTGGGGGGTTCAGGTCTTTATGGGTGCATGCTTGAGTGTTTGTGTGCTGAGTTGGGGGGGTTCAGGTCTGTATGGGTGCATGTTTGAGTGTGTGTGTGCTGAGTTTGGGCGTGGGGGGTTTGGGTCTGTATGGGTGCATGCTTGAGTGTGTGCTGAGTTGGGGGGTGGGGGGTTTGGGTCTGTATGGGTGCATGTTTGAGAGTTTATGTGCTGAGTTGGGGGGTGGGGGGTTCGAGTCTTTATGGGTGCATGCTTTAGTGTTTGTGTGCTGAGTTGGGGGTTGGGGGGGTTCGGGAATGTATGGGTGCATGTTTGCGTGTGTGTGCTGAGTTGGGGGTCGGGGGTCAGATCTGTATGGGTGCATGTTTGAGAGTTTGTGTGCTGTGTTGGGGGTGGGGGTTCAGGTCTGTATGGGTGCATGCTTGAGTGTTTGTGTGCTGAGTTGGGGGTGGGGGGTTTTGGTCTGTATGGGTGCATGTTTGAGTGTGTCTTGAGTTGGGGGTGGGGGTTTGGGTCTGTATGGGTGCATGTTTGAGAGTTTGGGTGCTGAGTTGGGGGTGGGGGTTCAGGTTTGTATGGGTGCATGCTTGAGTGTTTGTGTGCTGAGTTGGGGGGTGGGGGGGTTCAGGTCTGTATGGGTGCATGCTTGAGTGTTTTTGTGCTGAGTTGGTGGGTGGGGGGTTCAGGTCTGAATGGGTGCATGTTTGAGTGTGTGTGCTGGGTTGGGGGGTGGGGGGGTTTAGGTCTGTATGGGTGCATGTTTGAGTGTGTGTGCTGAGTTGATGGTGGGGGTTTGGGTCTTTATGGGTGCATGCTTGAGTGTGTCTTGAGTTGGGGGTGGGGGTTTGGGTCTGTATGGGTGCATGTTTGAGAGTTTGTGTACTGAGTTGGGTGTGGGGGGTTCAGGTCTGTATGGGTGCATGCTTGAGTGTTTGTGTGCTGAGTTGGGGGGTGGGGGGTTCAGGTCTGTATGGGTGCATGTTTGAGTGTGTGTGCTGAGTTGGAGGGTAGGGGGGTTCGAGTCTTTATGGGTGCATGCTTGAGTGTGTGTGCTGAGTTGGGGCATGGGGGGTTCGGGTCTTTATGGGTGCATGTGTGAAAGTTTGTGTGCTGAGTTGGGGGGTGGGGGCTTCAGGTCTGTATGGGTGCATGCTTGAGTGTTTGTGTGCTGAGTTTGGGGGGTGGGGGTTTGGGTCTGTATGGGTGCATGCTTGAGTGTGTGCTGAGTTGGGGGGTGGGGGGTTGGGTCTGTATGGGTGCATGCTTGAGTGTGTGCTGAGTTGGGGGGGTTGGGTCTGTATGGGTGCATGTTTGAGAGTTTGTGTGCTGAGTTGGGGGTTGAGGGGGTTCACGTCTGTATGGGTGCATGCTTGAGTGTTTGTGTGCTGAGTTGGGGGGTGGGGGGTTTGGGTCTGTATGGGTGCATGTTTGAGTGTGTGTGCTGAGTTGGGGGTGGGGGGTTTGGGTCTTTATGGGTGCATGCTTGAGTGTGTGCTGAGTTGGGGGGTGGGGGTTTGGGTCTGTATGGGTGCATGTTTGAGTGTGTGTGCTGAGTTGGGGGTGGGGGGTCCAGGTCTTTATGGGTGCATGCTTGAGTGTTTGTGTGCTGAGTTGGGGGGGTTCAGGTCTGTATGGGTGCATGTTTGAGTGTGTGCGCTGAGTTTGGGGGTGGGGGGTTCAGGTCTGTATGGGTGCATGTTTGAGTGTGTGCGCTGAGTTTGGGGGTGTGGGGTTTGGGTCTGTATGGGTGCATGCTTGAGTGTGTGCTGAGTTGGGGGTGGGGGGTTTGGGTCTGTATGGGTGCATGTTTGAGAGTTTATGTGCTGAGTTGGGGGGTGGGGGGTTCAGGTCTGTATGGGTGCATGCTTGCGTGTTTGTGTACTGAGTTGGGCGGTGGGGGGTTTGGGTCCGTATGGGTGCACGTTTGAGTGTATGTGCTGAGTTGGGGGTGGGGGGTTCGAGTCTTTATGGGTGCATGCTTTAGTGTTTGTGTGCTGAGTTGGGGGTTGGGGGGGTTCAGGTCTGTATGGGTGCATGTTTGCGTGTGTGTGCTGAGTTGGGGGTGGGGGGGGTTCAGGTCTGTATGGGTGCATGCCTGAATGTTTGTGTGCTGAGTTGGGGGTGGGGGGTTTGGGTCCGTATGGGTGCATGTTTGAGTGTGTGTGCTGAGTTGGGGGTGGGGGGTCAGATCTGTATGGGTGCATGTTTGAGAGTTTGTGTGCTGTGTTGGGGGGTGGGGTTCAGGTCTCTATGGGTGCATGCTTGAGTGTTTGTGTGCTGAGTTGGGGGTGGGGGGTTTTGGTCTGTATGGGTGCATGTTTGAGTGTGTGTGCTGAGTTGGTGGTGGGGGTTTGGGTCTTTATGGGTGCATGCTTGAGTGTTTGTGTGCTGAGTTGGGGGTGGGGGGTTCAGGTCTGTATGGGTGCATGCTTGAGTGTTTGTGTGCTGAGTTGGGGGTGGGGGTTTTTGGTCTGTATGGGTGCATGTTTGAGTGTGTGTGCTGAGTTGGTGGTGGGGGGTTTTGGTCTGTATGGGTGCATGTTTGAGTGTGTGTGCTGAGTTGGTGGTGGGGGTTCGGGTCTTTATGGGTGCATGTTTGAGAGTTTGTGTGCTGTGTTGGGGGGTGGGGGTTCAGGTCTGTATGGGTGCATGCTTGAGTGTTTGTGTGCTGAGTTGGGGGTGGGGGGTTTTGGTCTGTATGGGTGCATGTTTGAGTGTGTGTGCTGAGTTGGTGGTGGGGGTTCGGGTCTTTATGGGTGCATGCTTGAGTGTGTCTTGAGTTAGGGGTGGGGGTTTGGGTCTGTATGGGTGCATGTTTGAGAGTTTGGGTGCTGAGTTGGGGGTGGGGGTTCAGGTTTGTATGGGTGCATGCTTGAGCGTTTGTGTGCTGAGTTGGGGGGTGGGGGGGTTCAGGTCTGTATGGGTGCATGCTTGAGTGTTTGTGTGCTGAGTTGGGGGGTGGGGGGTTCAGGTCTGAATGGGTGCATGTTTGAGTGTGTGTGCTGGGTTGAGGGGGTGGGGGGGTTTAGGTCTGTATGGGTGTATGCTTGAGTGTTTGTGTGCTGAGTTGGGGGTGGGGGGTTTTGGTCTGTATGGGTGCATGTTTGAGTGTGTGTGCTGAGTTGGTGGTGGGGGTTCGGGTCTTTATGGGTGCATGCTTGAGTGTGTCTTGAGTTAGGGGTGGGGGTTTGGGTCTGTATGGGTGCATGTTTGAGAGTTTGGGTGCTGAGTTGGGGGTGGGGGTTCAGGTTTGTATGGGTGCATGCTTGAGCGTTTGTGTGCTGAGTTGGGGGGTGGGGGGGTTCAGGTCTGTATGGGTGCATGCTTGAGTGTTTGTGTGCTGAGTTGGGGGGTGGGGGGTTCAGGTCTGAATGGGTGCATGTTTGAGTGTGTGTGCTGGGTTGAGGGGGTGGGGGGGTTTAGGTCTGTATGGGTGTATGTTTGAGTGTGTGTGCTGAGTTGATGGTGGGGGTTCGGGTCTTTATGGGTGCATGCTTGAGTGTGTCTTGAGTTGGGGGTGGGGGTTTGGGTCTGTATGGGTGCATGCTTGAGAGTTTGTGTACTTAGTTGGGGGTGGGGGGGGTTCAGGTATGTATGGGTGCATGCTTGAGTGTTTGTGTGCTGAGTTGGGGGGTGGGGGGTTCAGGTCTGTATGGGTGCATGTTTGAGTGTGTGTGCTGAGTTGGGGGCTAGGGGGGTTCGAGTCTTTATGGGTGCATGCTTGAGTGTGTGTGCTGAGTTGGGGCGTGGGGGGTTCGGGTCTTTATGGGTGCATGCTTGAGTGTGTGCTGAGTTGGGGGGTGGGGGCTTCAGGTCTGTATGGGTGCATGCTTGAGTGTTTGTGTGCTGGGGTGGCGGGTTTGAGTCTGTATGGGTGCATGTTTGAGAGTGTGTCCTGAGTTGGGGGGTGGGGGTTCGGGTCTTTATGGGTGCATGTGTGAAAGTTTGTGTGCTGAGTTGGGGGGTGGGGGGTTCAGGTCTGTATGGGTGCATGCTTGAGTGTTTGTGTGCTGAGTTGGGGGGTGGGGGTTTGGGTCTGTATGGGTGCATGTTTGAGTGTGTGTGCTGAGTTGGGGGTGGGGGGTTCAGGTCTTTATGGGTGCAAGCTTGTGTGTTTGTGTGCTGAGTTGGGGGGTTCAGGTCTGTATGGGTGCATGTTTGAGTGTGTGTGCTGAGTTGGGTGGTGGGGGGGTTTAGGTCTGTATGGGTGCATGCTTGAGTGTTTGTGTGCTGAGTTGGGGGGGTTCAGGTCTGTATGGGTGCATGTTTGAGTGTGTGTGCTGGGTTGGGGGGTGGGGGGTTCAGGTCTGTATGGGTGCATGTTTGAGTGTTTGTGTGCTGAGTTTGGGGGTGGGGGGTTTGGGTCTGTATGGGTGCATGCTTGAGTGTGTGCTGAGTTGGGGGGGTGGGGGGTTGGGTCTGTATGGGTGCATGCTTGAGTGTGTGCTGAGTTGGGGGGGTTGGGTCTGTATGGGTGCATGTTTGAGAGTTTGTGTGCTGAGTTGGGGGGTGGGGAGTTCAGGTCTGTATGGGTGCATGCTTGAGTGTTTGTGGCAGAGTTAGGGGGTGGGGGGTTTGGGTCTGTATGGGTGTATGCTTGAGTGTGTGCTGAGTTGGGGGGTGGGGGGTTTGGGTCTGTATGGGTGCCGGTTTGAGAGTTTGTGTGCTGAGTTGGGGGTTGAGGGGGTTCACGTCTGTATGGGTGCATGCTTGAGTGTTTGTGTGCTGAGTTGGGGGGTGGGGGGTTTGGGTCTGTATGGGTGCATGTCTGAGTGTGTGTGCTGAGTTGGGGGTGGGGGGTTTGGGTCTTTATGGGTGCATGCTTGAGTGTGTGCTGAGTTGGGGGTGGGGGTTTGGGTCTGTATGGGTGCATGTTTGAGTGTGTGTGCTGAGTTGGGGGTGGGGGGTTCAGGTCTTTATGGGTGAATGCTTGAGTGTTTGTGTGCTGAGTTGGGGGGGTTCAGGTCTGTATGGGTGCATGTTTGAGTGTGTGCGCTGAGTTTGGGGGTGGGGGGTTCACGTCTGTATGGGTGCATGTTGAGTGTGTGTGTGCTGAGTTTGGGGGTGGGGGGTTTGGGTCTGTATGGGTGCATGCTTGAGTGTGTGCTGAGTTGGGGGGTGGGGGGTTTGGGTCTGTATGGGTGCATGTTTGAGAGTTTATGTGCTGAGTTGGGGGGTGGGGGGGTTAAGGTCTGTATGGGTGCATGCTTGAGTGTTTGTGTACTGAGTTGGGGGGTGGGGGGTTTGGGTCCGTATGGGTGCACGTTTGAGTGTATGTGCTGAGTTGGGTGTGGGGGGTTCGAGTCTTTATGGGTGCATGCTTTAGTGTTTGTGTCCTGAGTTGGGGGTTGGGGGGTTCAGGTCTGTATGGGTGCATGTTTGCGTGTGTGTGCTGAGTTGGGGGTGGGGGGGTTCAGGTCTGTATGGGTGCATGCCTGAATGTTTGTGTGCTGAGTTGGGGGTGGGGGGTTTGGGTCCGTATGGGTGCATGTTTGAGTGTGTGTGCTGAGTTGGGGGTGGGGGGTCAGATCTGTATGGGTGCATGTTTGAGAGTTTGTGTGCTGAGTTGGGGGGTGGGGGTTCAGGTCTGTATGGGTGCATGCTTGAGTGTTTGTGTGCTGAGTTGGGGGTGGGGGGTTTTGGTCTGTATGGGTGCATGTTTGAGTGTGTGTGCTGAGTTGGTGGTGGGGGTTCGGGTCTTTATGGGTGCATGCTTGAGTGTGTCTTGAGTTGGGGGTGGGGGTTTGGGTCTGTATGGGTGCATGTTTGAGAGTTTGGGTGCTGAGTTGGGGGTGGGGGTTCAGGTTTGTATGGGTGCATGCTTGAGTGTTTGTGTGCTGAGTTGGGGGGTGGGGGGGTTCAGGTCTGTATGGGTGCATGCTTGAGTGTTTGTGTGCTGAGTTGGGGGGTGGGGGTTTCAGGTCTGAATGGGTGCATGTTTGAGTGTGTGTGCTGGGTTGGGGGGTGGGGGGGTTTAGGTCTGTATGGGTGCATGCTTGAGTGTTTGTGTGCTGAGTTGGGGGGTGGGGGGTTTGGGTCTTTATGGGTGCATGCTTGAGTGTGTGCTGAGTTGGGGGTGGGGCTTCAGGTCTGTATGGGTGCATGCTTGAGTGTTTGTGTGCTGAGTTGGGGGTGGGGGGTTTTGTCTGTATGGGTGCATGCTTGAGTGTTTGTGTGATGAGTTGGGGGTGGCGGGTTCAGGTCTTTATGAGTGCATGCTTGAGTGTTTGTGTGCTGAGTTGGGAGGGGTTCAGGTCTGTATGGGTGCATGTTTGAGTGTGTGTGCTGAGTTGGGGGGTTGGGGGGTTCAGGTCTGTATGGGTGCATGTTTGATTGTTTGTGTGCTGAGTTTGGGGGTGGGGGTTTGGGTCTGTATAGGTGCATGCTTGAGTGTGTGCTGAGTTAGGGGGTGGGGGGTTTGGGTCTGTATGGGTGCATGTTTGAGAGTTTATGTGCTGAGTTGGGGGTGGGGGGGGTTCAGGTCTGTATGGGTGCATGCTTAGGTGTTTGTGTACTGAGTTGGGGGGTGGGGGTTTGGGTCCGTATGGGTGCACGTTTGAGTGTATGTGCTGAGTTGGGGGTGGCGGGTTTGGGTCTGTATGGGTGCATGTTTGTGTGCTGAGTTGGGGGTTGGGGGTTCAGGTCTGTATGGGTACATGTTTGAGTGTGTGTGCTGAGTTGGGGGTGGGGGGTTCAGGTCTTTATGGGTGCAAGCTTGTGTGTTTGTGTGCTGAGTTGGGGGGGGTTCAGGTCTGTATGGGTGCATGTTTGAGTGTGTGTGCTGAGTTGGGTGGTGGGGGGGTTTAGGTCTGTATGGGTGCATGCTTGAGTGTTTGTGTGCTGAGTTGGGGGGGTTCAGGTCTGTATGGGTGCATGTTTGAGTGTGTGTGCTGGGTTGGGGGGTGGGGGGGTTCAGGTCTGTATGGGTGCATGTTTGAGTGTTTGTGTGCTGAGTTTGGGGGTGGGGGGTTTGGGTCTGTATGGGTGCATGCTTGAGTGTGTGCTGAGTTGGGGGTGGGGGGGTGGGTCTGTATGGGTGCATGCTTGAGTGTGTGCTGAGTTGGGGGGGTTGGGTCTGTATGGGTGCATGTTTGAGAGTTTGTGTGCTGAGTTGGGGGTTGAGGGGGTTCACGTCTGTATGGGTGCATGCTTGAGTGTTTGTGTGCTGAGTTGGGGGGTGGGGGGTTTGGGTCTGTATGGGTGTATGTTTGAGTGTGTGTGCTGAGTTGGGGGTGGGGGGTTTGGGTCTTTATGGGTGCATGCTTGAGTGTGTGCTGAGTTGGGGGGTGGGGGTTTGGGTCTGTATGGGTGCATGTTTGAGTGTGTGTGCTGAGTTGGGGTGGGGGGGTTCAGGTCTTTATGGGTGCATGCTTGAGTGTTTGTGTGCTGAGTTGGGGGGGATAAGGTCTGTATGGGTGCATTTTTGAGTGTGTGCGCTGAGGTTGGGGGTGGGGGGTTCAGGTCTGTATGGGTGCATGTTTGAGTGTGTGTGTGCTGAGTTTGGGGGTGGGGGGTTTGGGTCTGTATGGGTGCATGTTTGAGAGTTTATGTGCTGAGTTGGGGGGTGGGGGGGTTCAGGTCTGTATGGGTTCATGCTTGAGTGTTTGTGTACTGAGTTGGGGGGTGGGGGGGTTGGGTCCGTATGGGTGCACGTTTGAGTGTATGTGCTGAGTTGGGGGTGGGGGGTTCGAGTCTTTATGGGTGCATGCTTTAGTGTTTGTGTGCTGAGTTGGGGGTTGGGGGGGTACAGGTCTGTATGGGTGCATGTTTGCGTGTGTGTGCTGAGTTGGGGGTGGGGGGGGTTCAGGTCTGTATGGGTGCATGCCTGAATGTTTGTGTGCTGAGTTGGGGGTGGGGCGTTTGGGTCTGTATGGGTGCATGTTTGAGTGTGTGTGCTGAGTTGGGGGTGGGGGGTCAGATCTGTATGGGTGCATGTTTGAGAGTTTGTGTGCTGAGTTGGGGGGTGGGGGTTCAGGTCTGTATGGGTGCATGCTTGAGTGTTTGTGTGCTGAGTTGGGGGTGGGGGGTTTTGGTCTGTATGGGTGCATGTTTGAGTGTGTGTGCTGAGTTGGTGGTGGGGGTTCGGGTCTTTATGGGTGCATGCTTGAGTGTGTCTTGAGTTGGGGGTGGGGGTTTGGGTCTGTATGGGTGCATGTTTGAGAGTTTGGGTGCTGAGTTGGGGGTGGGGGTTCAGGTTTGTATGGGTGCATGCTTGAGTGTTTGTGTGCTGAGTTGGGGGGTGGGGGGGATCAGGTCTGTATGGGTGCATGCTTGAGTGTTAGTGTGCTGAGTTGGGGGGTGGGGGGTTCAGGTCTGAATGGGTGTATGTTTGAGTGTGTGTGCTGGGTTGGGGGGGTGGGGGGGTTTAGGTCTGTATGGGTGCATGCTTGAGTGTTTGTGTGCTGAGTTGGGGGGTGGGGGGTTTGGGTCTTTATGGGTGCATGCTTGAGTGTGTGCTGAGTTGGGGGTGGGGCTTCAGATCTGTATGAGTGCATGCTTGAGTGTTTGTGTGCTGAGTTGGGGGTGGGGGGTTTTGGTCTGTATGGGTGCATGCTTGAGTGTTTGTGTGATGAGTTGGGGGTGGGGGGTTCATGTCTTTATGGGTGCATGCTTGAGTGTTTGTGTGCTGAGTTGGGAGGGGTTCAGGTCTGTATGGGTGCATGTTTGAGTGTGTGTGCTGAGTTGGGGGGTTGGGGGGTTCAGGTCTGTATGGGTGCATGTTTGATTGTGTGCTGAGTTTGGGGGTGGGGGTTTGGGTCTGTATAGGTGCATGCTTGAGTGTGTGCTGAGTTAGGGGGTGGGGGGTTTGGGTCTGTATGGGTGCATGTTTGAGAGTTTATGTGCTGAGCTGGGGGGAGGGGGAGTTCAGGTCTGTATGGGTGCATGCTTAGGTGTTTGTGTACTGAGTTGGGGGGTGGGGGTTTGGGTCCGTATGGGTGCACGTTTGAGTGTATGTGCTGAGTTGGGGGTGGCGGGTTTGGGTCTGTATGGGTGCAAGCTTGTGTGTTTGTGTGCTGAGTTGGGGGGGTTCAGGTCTGTATGGGTGCATGTTTGAGTGTGTGTGCTGAGTTGGGTGGTGGGGGGGTTTAGGTCTGTATGGGTGCATGCTTGAGTGTTTGTGTGCTGAGTTGGGGGGTGGGGGTTTGGGTCCGTATGGGTGCACGTTTGAGCGTATGTGCTGAGTTGGGGGTGACGGGTTTGGGTCTGTATGGGTGCATGTTTGAGAGTTTGTGTGCTGAGTTGGGGGTTGGGAGTTCAGGTCTGTGTGGGTGCATGTTTGAGTGTGTGTGCTGAGTTGGGGGTGGGGGGTTCAGGTCTTTATGGGTGCAAGCTTGTGTGTTTGTGTGCTGAGTTGGGGGGGTTCAGGTCTGTATGGGTGCATGTTTGAGTGTGTGTGCTGAGTTGGGTGGTGGGGGGGTTAGGTCTGTATGGGTGCATGCTTGAGTGTTTGTGTGCAGAGTTGGGGTGGTTCAGGTCTGTATGGGTGCATGTTTGAGTGTGTGTGCTGGGTTGGGGGGTGGAGGGGTTCAGGTCTGTATGGGTGCATGTTTGAGTGTTTGTGTGCTGAGTTTGGGGGTGGGGGGTTTGGGTCTGTATGGGTGCATGCTTGAGTGTGTGCTGAGTTGGGGGGTGGGGGGATTGGGTCTGTATGGGTGCATGCTTGAGTGTGTGCTGAGTTGGGGGGTTAGGTCTGTATGGGTGCATGTTTGAGAGTTTGTGTGCTGAGTTGGGGGGTGGGGAGTTCAGGTCTGTATGGGTGCATGCTTGAGTGTTTGTGGCAGAGTTAGGGGGTGGGGGGTTTGGGTCTGTATGGGTGTATGCTTGAGTGTGTGCTGAGTTGGGGGGTGGGGGGTTTGGGTCTGTATGGGTGCATGTTTGATAGTTTGTGTGCTGAGTTTGGGGTTGAGGGGGTTCACGTCTGTATGGGTGCATGCTTGAGTGTTTGTGTGCTGAGTTGGGGGGTGGGGGGTTTGGGTCTGTATGGGTGCATGTTTGAGTGTGTGTGCTGAGTTGGGGGTGGGGGTTTGGGTCTGTATAGGTGCATGCTTGAGTGTGTGCTGAGTTAGGGGGTGGGGGTTTGGGTCTGTATGGGTGCATGTTTGAGAGTTTATGTGCTGAGTTGGGGGAGGGGGGTTCAGGTCTGTATGGGTGCATGCTTAGGTGTTTGTGTTCTGAGTTGGGGGGTGGGGGTTTGGGTCCGTATGGGTGCACGTTTGAGTGTATGTGCTGAGTTGGGGGTGGCGGGTTTGGGTCTGTATGGGTGCATGTTTGAGAGTTTGTGTGCTGAGTTGGGGGTTGGGGGGTTCAGGTCTGTATAGGTGCATGTTTGAGTGTGTGTGCTGAGTTGGGGGTGGGGGTTCAGGTCTGTATGGGTGCATGTTTGAGAGTTTGTGCTGAGTTGGGGCGTGGGGGGTTCGGGTCTTTATGGGTGCATGCTTGAGTGTGTGCTGAGTTGGGGGGTGGGGGCTTCAGGTCTGTATGGGTGCATGCTTGAGTGTTTGTGTGCTGGGGTGGCGGGTTTGGGTCTGTATGGGTGCATGCTTGAGTGTTTGTGTGCTGAGTTGGGGGGTGGGGGTTTGGGTCTGTATGGGTGCATGTTTGAGTGTGTGTGCTGAGTTGGGGGTGGGGGGTTCAGGTCTTTATGGGTGCATGCTTGTGTGTTTGTGTGCTGAGTTGGGGGGGTTCAGGTCTGTATGGGTGCATGTTTAAGTGTGTGTGCTGAGTTGGGGGGTGGGGGGGTTTAGGTCTGTATGGGTGCATGCTTGTGTGTTTGTGTGCTGAGTTGGGGGGGGTTCAGGTCTGTATGGGTGCATGTTTGAGTGTGTGTGCTGAGTTGGGGGGTGGGGGGGTTTAGGTCTGTATGGGTGCATGCTTGAGTGTTTGTGTGCTGAGTTGGGGGGGTTCAGGTCTGTATGGGTGCATGTTTGAGTGTGTGTGCTGGGTTGGGGGGTGCGGGGGTTCAGGTCTGTATGGGTGCATGTTTGAGTGTTTGTGTGCTGAGTTTGGGGGTGGGGGGTTTGGGTCTGTATGGGTGCATGCTTGAGTGTGTGCTGAGTTGGGGGGTGGGGGGTTGGGTCTGTATGGGTGCATGCTTGAGTGTGTGCTGAGTTGGGGGGTTGGGTCTGTATGGGTGCATGTTTGAGAGATTGTGTGCTGAGTTGGGGGGAGGGGAGTTCAGGTCTGTATGGGTGCATGCTTGAGTGTTTGTGTGCTGAGTTGGGGGTGGGTGGTTTGGGTCTGTATGGGTGCATGCTTGAGTGTTTGTGTGCTGAGTTGGGGGTGGGGGGTTCAGATCTGTATGGGTGCATGTTTGAGTGTGTGTGCTGAGTTGAGGGTGGGGGGTCAGGTCTGTATGGGTGCATGCTTGAGTGTTTGTGTGCTGGGTTGGGGGGTGGGGGGTTTGGGTCTGTATGGGTGCATGTTTGAAAGTGTGTGTGCTGAGTTGGGGGGTGGGGGGGTTCAGGTCTGTATGGGTGCATTCCTGAGTGTTTGTGTGCTGAGTTGGGAGTGGGGGGTTTGGGTCCGTATGGGTGCATGTTTGAGTGTGTGTGCTGAGTTGGGGGTGGGGTGTTCAGATCTGTATGGGTGCATGTTTGAGAGTTTGTGTGCTGAGTTGGGGGTGGGGGTTCAGCTCTGTATGGGTGCATGCTTGAGTGTTTGTGTGCTGAGTTGGGGGTGGGGGGTTTTGGTCTGTATGGGTGCATGTTTGAGTGTGTGTGCTGAGTTGGTGGTGGGGATTCGGGTCTTTATGGGTGCATGCTTGAGTGTTTGTGTGCTGAGTTGGGGGGTGGGGGGGTTCAGGTCTGTATGGGTGCATGCTTGAGTGTTTGTGTGCTGAGTTGGGGGGTGGGGGGTTCAGGTCTGTATGGGTGCATGTTTGAGTGTGTGTGTGCTGAGTTGGGGTGTGGGAGGTTCAGATCTGTATGGGTGCATGTTTGAGTGTGTGTGCTGAGTTGGGGGGGGGGTTCGGGTCTTTATGGGTGCATGTGCGAACGTTTGTGTGCTGAGTTGGGGGTGGGGGGTTCAGGTCTGTATGGGTGCATGCTTGAGTGTTTGTGTGCTGAGTTTGGGGGTGGGGGTTTGGGTCTGTATGGGTGCATGCTTGTGTGTGTGCTGAGTTAGGGGGTGGGGGGTTTGGGTCTGTATGGGTGCATGTTTGAGAGTTTATGTGCTGAGTTGGGGGATGGGGGGGGTTCAGGTCTGTGTGGGTGCATGCTTGAGTGTTTGTGTACTGAGTTGGGGGGTGGGGGTTTGGGTCCGTATGGGTGCACGTTTGAGTGTATGTGCTGAGTTGGGGGTGGGGGGTTTGGGTCTGTATGGGTGCATGTTTGAGAGTTTGTGTGCTGAGTTGGGGCTTGGGGGGTTCAGGTCTGTATGGGTGCATGCTTGAGTGTTTGTGTGCTGAGTTGGGGGGTGGGGGGTTTGGGTATGTATGGGTGCATGCTTGAGTGTGTGCTGAGTTGGGTAGTGGGGGGTTTGGGTCTGTATGGGTGCATGCTTGAGTGTTTGTGTGCTGAGTTGGGGGTGGGGGGTTTGGGTCCGTATGGGTGCTTGTTTGAGTGTGTGTGCTGGGTTGGGGGTGGGGGGGTTCAGATCTGTATGGGTGCATGTTTGAGAGTTTGTGTGCTGAGTTGGGGGGTGGGGGTTCAGGTCTGTATGGGTGCATGCTTGAGTGTTTGTGTGCTGAGTTGGGGGTGGGGGGGTTTGGTCTGTATGGGTGCATGTTTGAGTGTGTGTGCTGAGTTGGTGGTGGGGGTTCGGGTCTTTATGGGTGCATGCTTGAGTGTGTCTTGAGTTGGGGGTGGGGGTTTGGGTCTGTATGGGTGCATGTTTGAGAGTTTGTGTGCTGAGTTGGGGGTGGGGGGGTTCAGGTCTGTATGGGTGCATGCTTGAGTGTTTGTGTGCTGAGTTGGGGGGTGGGGGGTTCAGGTCTGTATGGGTGCATGTTTGAGTGTGTGTGCTGATTTGGGGGGTGGGGGGTTCGGGTCTTTATGGGTGCATGCTTGAGTGTGTGCTGAGTTGGGGGGTGGGGGTTTCAGGTCTGTATGGGTGCATGCTTGAGTGTTTGTGTGCTGGGGTGGGGGTTTGGGTCTGTATGGGTGCATGTTTGAGAGTGTGTGCTGAGTTGGGGGTGGGGGTTCGGGTCTTTATGGGTGCATGTGCGAAAGTTTGTGTGCTGAGTTGGGGGGTGGGAGGTTCAGGTCTGTATGGGTGCATGTTTGAGAGTGTGTGCTGAGTTGGGGGGTGGGGGTTCGGGTCTTTATGGGTGCATGTGCGAAGGTTTGTGGGCTGAGTTGGGGGGTGGGGGTTCGGGTCTTTATGGGTGCATGCTTGAGTGTGTCTTGAGTTGGGGGTGGGGGTTTGGGTCTGTATGGGTGCATGTTTGAGAGTTTGTGTGCTGAGTTGGGGGTGGGAGGGTTCAGGTCTGTATGGGTGCATGCTTGAGTGTGTCTTGAGTTGGGGGTGGGGGTTTGGGTCTGTATGGGTGCATGTTTGAGAGTTTGTGTGCTGAGTTGGGGGTGGGGGGTTCAGGTCTGTATGGGTGCATGCTTGAGTGTTTGTGTGCTGAGTTGGGTGGTGGGGGGGTTCAGGTCTGTATGGGTGCATGCTTGAGTGTTTGTGTGCTGAGTTGGGGGGTGGGGGGTTCAGGTCTGTATGGGTGCATGTTTGAGTGTGTGTGCTGAGTTGGGGGGGTGGGGGGGTTTAGGTCTGTATGGGTGCATGCTTGAGTGTTTGTGTGCTGAGTTGGGGGTGGGGGGGTTCAGGTCTGTATGGGTGCATGCTTGAGTGTGTCTTGAGTTGGGGGTGGGGGTTTGGGTCTGTATGGGTGCATGTTTGAGAGTTTGTGTGCTGAGTTGGGGGTGGGGGGTTCAGGTATTTATGGGTGCATGCTTGAGTGTGTGCTGAGTTGGGGGGTGGGGCTTCAGGACTGTATGGGTGCATGCTTGAGTGTTTGTGTGCTGAGTTGGGGGGTGGGGGTTTGGGTCTGTATGGGTGCATGTTTGAGTGTTTGTGCTGAGTTGGGGGTGGGGGGTTCAGGTCTTTATGGGTGCATGCGTGAGTGTTTGTGTGCTGAGTTGGGGTGGTTCAGGTCTGTATGGGTGCATGTTTGAGTGTGTGTGCTGAGTTGGGGGGTGGGGGGTTCAGGTCTGTATGGGTGCATGCTTGAGTGTTTGTGTGCTGAGTTGGGGGTGGGAGGTTCGAGTCTTTATGGGTGCATGCTTGAGTATGTGTGCTGAGTTGGGGGGTGAGGGGTTCGGGTCTTTATGGGTGCATGCTTGAGTGTGTGCTGAGTTGGGGGGTGGGGGCTTCAGGTCTGTATGGGTGCATGCTTGAGTGTTTGTGTGCTGGGGTGGGGGGTTTGGGTCTGTATGGGTGAATGCTTGTGTGTGTGCTGAGTTAGGGGGTGGGGGGTTTGGGTCTGTATGGGTGCATGTTTGAGAGTTTATGTGCTGAGTTGGGGGGTGGGGGAGTTCAGGTCTGTGTGGGTGCATGCTTGAGTGTTTGTGTACTGAGTTGGGGGGTGGGGGTTTGGGTCCGTATGGGTGCACGTTTGAGTGTATGTGCTGAGTTGGGGGTGGGGGGTTTGGGTCTGTATGGGTGCATGTTTGAGAGTTTGTGTGCTGAGTTGGGGCTTGGGGGGTTCAGGTCTGTATGGGTGCATGTTTGAGAGTTTGTGTGCTGAGTTGGGGGTGGGGGTTTGGGTCTGTATGGGTGCATGTTTGAGAGTTTGTGTGCTGAGTTGGGGCTTGGGGGGTTTGGGTCTGTATGGGTGCATGTTTGAGAGTTTGTGTGCTGAGTTGGGGGTGGGGGGTTTGGGTCTGTATGGGTGCATGTTTGAGAGTTTGTGTGCTGAGTTGGGGCTTGGGGGGTTTGGGTCTGTATGGGTGCATGTTTGAGTGTGTGTGCTGAGTTGGTGGTGGGGGTTCGGGTCTTTATGGGTGCATGCTTGAGTGTGTCTTGAGTTGGGGGTGGGGGTTTGGGTCTGTATGGGTGCATGTTTGAGAGTTTGTGTGCTGAGTTGGTGGTGGGGGTTCGGGTCTGTATGGGTGCATGTTTGAGTGTGTGTGCTGAGTTGGGGGTGGGGGGGTTCAGGTCTTTATGGGTGCATGCTTGAGTGTTTGTGTGCTGAGTTGGGGGGGATCAGGTCTGTATGGGTGCATTTTTGAGTGTGTGCGCTGAGTTTGGGGGTGGGGGGTTCAGGTCTGTATGGGTGCATGTTTGAGTGTGTGTGTGCTGAGTTTGGGGGTGGGGGGTTTGGGTCTGTATGGGTGCATGTTTGAGAGTTTATGTGCTGAGTTGGGGGGTGGGGGGGGTTCAGGTCTGTATGGGTTCATGCTTGAGTGTTTGTGTACTGAGTTGGGGGGTGGGGAGTTTGGGTCCGTATGGGTGCACGTTTGAGTGTATGTGCTGAGTTGGGGTGGGGGGTTCGAGTCTTTATGGGTGCATGCTTTAGTGTTTGTGTGCTGAGTTGGGGGTTGGGGGGGTTCAGGTCTGTATGGGTGCATGTTTGCGTGTGTGTGCTGAGTTGGGGTGGGGGGGGTTCAGGTCTGTATGGGTGCATGCCTGAATGTTTGTGTGCTGAGTTGGGGGTGGGGCGTTTGGGTCTGTATGGGTGCATGTTTGAGTGTGTGTGCTGAGTTGGGGGTGGGGGGTCAGATCTGTATGGGTGCATGTTTGAGAGTTTGTGTGCTGAGTTGGGGGGTGGGGGTTCAGGTCTGTATGGGTGCATGCTTGAGTGTTTGTGTGCTGAGTTGGGGGTGGGGGGTTTTGGTCTGTATGGGTGCATGTTTGAGTGTGTGTGCTGAGTTGGTGGTGGGGGTTCGGGTCTTTATGGGTGCATGCTTGAGTGTGTCTTGAGTTGGGGGTGGGGGTTTGGGTCTGTATGGGTGCATGTTTGAGAGTTTGGGTGCTGAGTTGGGGGTGGGGGTTCAGGTTTGTATGGGTGCATGCTTGAGTGTTTGTGTGCTGAGTTGGGGGTGGGGGGGGATCAGGTCTGTATGGGTGCATGCTTGAGTGTTAGTGTGCTGAGTTGGGGGGTGGGGGGTTCAGGTCTGAATGGGTGTATGTTTGAGTGTGTGTGCTGGGTTGGGGGGGTGGGGGGGTTTAGGTCTGTATGGGTGCATGCTTGAGTGTTTGTGTGCTGAGTTGGGGGGTGGGGGGTTTGGGTCTTTATGGGTGCATGCTTGAGTGTGTGCTGAGTTGGGGGTGGGGCTTCAGATCTGTATGGGTGCATGCTTGAGTGTTTGTGTGCTGAGTTGGGGGTGGGGGGTTTTGGTCTGTATGGGTGCATGCTTGAGTGTTTGTGTGATGAGTTGGGGGTGGGGGGTTCATGTCTTTATGGGTGCATGCTTGAGTGTTTGTGTGCTGAGTTGGGAGGGGTTCAGGTCTGTATGGGTGCATGTTTGAATGTGTGTGCTGAGTTGGGGGGTTGGGGGGTTCAGGTCTGTATGGGTGCATGTTTGATTGTGTGCTGAGTTTGGGGGTGGGGGTTTGGGTCTGTATAGGTGCATGCTTGAGTGTGTGCTGAGTTAGGGGGTGGGGGGTTTGGGTCTGTATGGGTGCATGTTTGAGAGTTTATGTGCTGAGCTGGGGGGAGGGGGAGTTCAGGTCTGTATGGGTGCATGCTTAGGTGTTTGTGTACTGAGTTGGGGGGTGGGGGTTTGGGTCCGTATGGGTGCACGTTTGAGTGTATGTGCTGAGTTGGGGGTGGCGGGTTTGGGTCTGTATGGGTGCAAGCTTGTGTGTTTGTGTGCTGAGTTGGGGGGGTTCAGGTCTGTATGGGTGCATGTTTGAGTGTGTGTGCTGAGTTGGGTGGTGGGGGGTTTAGGTCTGTATGGGTGCATGCTTGAGTGTTTGTGTGCTGAGTTGGGGGGTGGGGGTTTGGGTCCGTATGGGTGCACGTTTGAGTGTATGTGCTGAGTTGGGGGTGACGGGTTTGGGTCTGTATGGGTGCATGTTTGAGAGTTTGTGTGCTGAGTTGGGGGTTGGGAGTTCGGGTCTGTGTGGGTGCATGTTTGAGTGTGTGTGCTGAGTTGGGGGTGGGGGGTTCAGGTCTTTATGGGTGCAAGCTTGTGTGTTTGTGTGCTGAGTTGGGGGGGTTCAGGTCTGTATGGGTGCATGTTTGAGTGTGTGTGCTGAGTTGGGTGGTGGGGGGGTTAGGTCTGTATGGGTGCATGCTTGAGTGTTTGTGTGCAGAGTTGGGGTGGTTCAGGTCTGTATGGGTGCATGTTTGAGTGTGTGTGCTGGGTTGGGGGGTGGAGGGGTTCAGGTCTGTATGGGTGCATGTTTGAGTGTTTGTGTGCTGAGTTTGGGGGTGGGGGGTTTGGGTCTGTATGGGTGCATGCTTGAGTGTGTGCTGAGTTGGGGGGTGGGGGGATTGGGTCTGTATGGGTGCATGCTTGAGTGTGTGCTGAGTTGGGGGGTTGGGTCTGTATGGGTGCATGTTTGAGAGTTTGTGTGCTGAGTTGGGGGGTGGGGAGTTCAGGTCTGTATGGGTGCATGCTTGAGTGTTTGTGGCAGAGTTAGGGGGTGGGGGGTTTGGGTCTGTATGGGTGTATGCTTGAGTGTGTGCTGAGTTGGGGGGTGGGGGGTTTGGGTCTGTATGGGTGCATGTTTGTGAGTTTGTGTGCTGAGTTGGGGGTTGAGGGGGTTCACGTCTGTATGGGTGCATGCTTGAGTGTTTGTGTGCTGAGTTGGGGGGTGGGGGGTTTGGGTCTGTATGGGTGCATGTTTGAGTGTGTGTGCTGAGTTGGGGGTGGGGGTTTGGGTCTGTATAGGTGCATGCTTGAGTGTGTGCTGAGTTAGGGGGTGGGGGGTTTGGGTCTGTATGGGTGCATGTTTGAGAGTTTATGTGCTGAGTTGGGGGAGGGGGGTTCAGGTCTGTATGGGTGCATGCTTAGGTGTTTGTGTTCTGAGTTGGGGGGTGGGGGTTTGGGTCCGTATGGGTGCACGTTTGAGTGTATGTGCTGAGTTGGGGGTGGCGGGTTTGGGTCTGTATGGGTGCATGTTTGAGAGTTTGTGTGCTGAGTTGGGGGTTGGGGGGTTCAGGTCTGTATAGGTGCATGTTTGAGTGTGTGTGCTGAGTTGGGGGTGGGGGTTCAGGTCTGTATGGGTGCATGTTTGAGAGTTTGTGCTGAGTTGGGGCGTGGGGGGTTCGGGTCTTTATGGGTGCATGCTTGAGTGTGTGCTGAGTTGGGGGGTGGGGGCTTCAGGTCTGTATGGGTGCATGCTTGAGTGTTTGTGTGCTGGGGTGGCGGGTTTGGGTCTGTATGGGTGCATGCTTGAGTGTTTGTGTGCTGAGTTGGGGGGTGGGGGTTTGGGTCTGTATGGGTGCATGTTTGAGTGTGTGTGCTGAGTTGGGGGTGGGGGGTTCAGGTCTTTATGGGTGCATGCTTGTGTGTTTGTGTGCTGAGTTGGGGGGGTTCAGGTCTGTATGGGTGCATGTTTGAGTGTGTGTGCTGAGTTGGGGGTGGGGGGGTTTAGGTCTGTATGGGTGCATGCTTGTGTGTTTGTGTGCTGAGTTGGGGGGGTTCAGGTCTGTATGGGTGCATGTTTGAGTGTGTGTGCTGAGTTGGGGGGTGGGGGGTTTAGGTCTGTATGGGTGCATGCTTGAGTGTTTGTGTGCTGAGTTGGGGGGGTTCAGGTCTGTATGGGTGCATGTTTGAGTGTGTGTGCTGGGTTGGGGGGTGCGGGGGTTCAGGTCTGTATGGGTGCATGTTTGAGTGTTTGTGTGCTGAGTTTGGGGGTGGGGGGTTTGGGTCTGTATGGGTGCATGCTTGAGTGTGTGCTGAGTTGGGGGGTGGGGGGTTGGGTCTGTATGGGTGCATGCTTGAGTGTGTGCTGAGTTGGGGGGGTTGGGTCTGTATGGGTGCATGTTTGAGAGATTGTGTGCTGAGTTGGGGGGAGGGGAGTTCAGGTCTGTATGGGTGCATGCTTGAGTGTTTGTGTGCTGAGTTGGGGGTGGGTGGTTTGGGTCTGTATGGGTGCATGTTTGAGTGTGTGTGCTGAGTTGGGGGTGGGGGGTTCAGGTCTGTATGGGTGCATGCTTTAGTGTTTGTGTGCTGAGTTGGGGGTGGGGGGTTCAGATCTGTATGGGTGCATGTTTGAGTGTGTGTGCTGAGTTGAGGGTGGGGGGTCAGGTCTGTATGGGTGCATGCTTGAGTGTTTGTGTGCTGGGTTGGGGGGTGGGGGGTTTGGGTCTGTATGGGTGCATGTTTGAAAGTGTGTGTGCTGAGTTGGGGGGTGGGGGGGTTCAGGTCTGTATGGGTGCATTCCTGAGTGTTTGTGTGCTGAGTTGGGAGTGGGGGGTTTGGGTCCGTATGGGTGCATGTTTGAGTGTGTGTGCTGAGTTGGGGGTGGGGTGTTCAGATCTGTATGGGTGCATGTTTGAGAGTTTGTGTGCTGAGTTGGGGGTGGGGGTTCAGCTCTGTATGGGTGCATGCTTGAGTGTTTGTGTGCTGAGTTGGGGGTGGGGGGTTTTGGTCTGTATGGGTGCATGTTTGAGTGTGTGTGCTGAGTTGGTGGTGGGGATTCGGGTCTTTATGGGTGCATGCTTGAGTGTTTGTGTGCTGAGGTGGGGGGTGGGGGGGTTCAGGTCTGTATGGGTGCATGCTTGAGTGTTTGTGTGCTGAGTTGGGGGGTGGGGGGTTCAGGTCTGTATGGGTGCATGTTTGAGTGTGTGTGTGCTGAGTTGGGGTGTGGGAGGTTCAGATCTGTATGGGTGCATGTTTGAGTGTGTGTGCTGAGTTGGGGGGTGGGGGTTCGGGTCTTTATGGGTGCATGTGCGAACGTTTGTGTGCTGAGTTGGGGGTGGGGGGTTCAGGTCTGTATGGGTGCATGCTTGAGTGTTTGTGTGCTGAGTTTGGGGGTGGGGGTTTGGGTCTGTATGGGTGCATGCTTGTGTGTGTGCTGAGTTAGGGGGTGGGGGGTTTGGGTCTGTATGGGTGCATGTTTGAGAGTTTATGTGCTGAGTTTGGGGATGGGGGGGTTCAGGTCTGTGTGGGTGCATGCTTGAGTGTTTGTGTACTGAGTTGGGGGGTGGGGGTTTGGGTCCGTATGGGTGCACGTTTGAGTGTATGTGCTGAGTTGGGGGTGGGGGGTTTGGGTCTGTATGGGTGCATGTTTGAGAGTTTGTGTGCTGAGTTGGGGCTTGGGGGGTTCAGGTCTGTATGGGTGCATGCTTGAGTGTTTGTGTGCTGAGTTGGGGGGTGGGGGGTTTGGGTATGTATGGGTGCATGCTTGAGTGTGTGCTGAGTTGGGTAGTGGGGGGTTTGGGTCTGTATGGGTGCATGCTTGAGTGTTTGTGTGCTGAGTTGGGGGTGGGGGGTTTGGGTCCGTATGGGTGCTTGTTTGAGTGTGTGTGCTGGGTTGGGGGTGGGGGGGGTTCAGATCTGTATGGGTGCATGTTTGAGAGTTTGTGTGCTGAGTTGGGGGGTGGGGGTTCAGGTCTGTATGGGTGCATGCTTGAGTGTTTGTGTGCTGAGTTGGGGGTGGGGGGTTTGGTCTGTATGGGTGCATGTTTGAGTGTGTGTGCTGAGTTGGTGGTGGGGGTTCGGGTCTTTATGGGTGCATGCTTGAGTGTGTCTTGAGTTGGGGGTGGGGGTTTGGGTCTGTATGGGTGCATGTTTGAGAGTTTGTGTGCTGAGTTGGGGGTGGGGGGGTTCAGGTCTGTATGGGTGCATGCTTGAGTGTTTGTGTGCTGAGTTGGGGGGTGGGGGGTTCAGGTCTGTATGGGTGCATGTTTGAGTGTGTGTGCTGATTTGGGGGGTGGGGGGTTCGGGTCTTTATGGGTGCATGCTTGAGTGTGTGCTGAGTTGGGGGGTGGGGGTTTCAGGTCTGTATGGGTGCATGCTTGAGTGTTTGTGTGCTGGGGTGGGGGTTTGGGTCTGTATGGGTGCATGTTTGAGAGTGTGTGCTGAGTTGGGGGTGGGGGTTCGGGTCTTTATGGGTGCATGTGCGAAAGTTTGTGTGCTGAGTTGGGGGGTGGGAGGTTCAGGTCTGTATGGGTGCATGTTTGAGAGTGTGTGCTGAGTTGGGGGGTGGGGGTTCGGGTCTTTATGGGTGCATGTGCGAAGGTTTGTGGGCTGAGTTGGGGGGTGGGGGTTCGGGTCTTTATGGGTGCATGCTTGAGTGTGTCTTGAGTTGGGGGTGGGGGTTTGGGTCTGTATGGGTGCATGTTTGAGAGTTTGTGTGCTGAGTTGGGGGTGGGAGGGTTCAGGTCTGTATGGGTGCATGCTTGAGTGTGTCTTGAGTTGGGGGTGGGGGTTTGGGTCTGTATGGGTGCATGTTTGAGAGTTTGTGTGCTGAGTTGGGGGTGGGGGGTTCAGGTCTGTATGGGTGCATGCTTGAGTGTTTGTGTGCTGAGTTGGGTGGTGGGGGGGTTCAGGTCTGTATGGGTGCATGCTTGAGTGTGTCTTGAGTTGGGGGTGGGGGTTTGGGTCTGTATGGGTGCATGTTTGAGAGTTTGTGTGCTGAGTTGGGGGGTGGGGGGTTCAGGTCTGTATGGGTGCATGTTTGAGTGTGTGTGCTGAGTTGGGGGGGTGGGGGGGTTTAGGTCTGTATGGGTGCATGCTTGAGTGTTTGTGTGCTGAGTTGGGGGTGGAGGGGTTCAGGTCTGTATGGGTGCATGCTTGAGTGTGTCTTGAGTTGGGGGTGGGGGTTTGGGTCTGTATGGGTGCATGTTTGAGAGTTTGTGTGCTGAGTTGGGGGTGGGGGGTTCAGGTCTTTATGGGTGCATGCTTGAGTGTGTGCTGAGTTGGGGGGTGGGGCTTCAGGACTGTATGGGTGCATGCTTGAGTGTTTGTGTGCTGAGTTGGGGGGTGGGGGTTTGGGTCTGTATGGGTGCATGTTTGAGTGTTTGTGCTGAGTTGGGGGTGGGGGGTTCAGGTCTTTATGGGTGCATGCGTGAGTGTTTGTGTGCTGAGTTGGGGTGGTTCAGGTCTGTATGGGTGCATGTTTGAGTGTGTGTGCTGAGTTGGGGGGTGGGGGGTTCAGGTCTGTATGGGTGCATGCTTGAGTGTTTGTGTGCTGAGTTGGGGGTGGGGGGTTCGAGTCTTTATGGGTGCATGCTTGAGTATGTGTGCTGAGTTGGGGGGTGAGGGGTTCGGGTCTTTATGGGTGCATGCTTGAGTGTGTGCTGAGTTGGGGGGTGGGGGCTTCAGGTCTGTATGGGTGCATGCTTGAGTGTTTGTGTGCTGGGGTGGGGGGTTTGGGTCTGTATGGGTGAATGCTTGTGTGTGTGCTGAGTTAGGGGGTGGGGGGTTTGGGTCTGTATGGGTGCATGTTTGAGAGTTTATGTGCTGAGTTGGGGGATGGGGGAGTTCAGGTCTGTGTGGGTGCATGCTTGAGTGTTTGTGTACTGAGTTGGGGGGTGGGGGTTTGGGTCCGTATGGGTGCACGTTTGAGTGTATGTGCTGAGTTGGGGGTGGGGGGTTTGGGTCTGTATGGGTGCATGTTTGAGAGTTTGTGTGCTGAGTTGGGGCTTGGGGGGTTCAGGTCTGTATGGGTGCATGTTTGAGAGTTTGTGTGCTGAGTTGGGGGTGGGGGGTTTGGGTCTGTATGGGTGCATGTTTGAGAGTTTGTGTGCTGAGTTGGGGCTTGGGGGGTTTGGGTCTGTATGGGTGCATGTTTGAGAGTTTGTGTGCTGAGTTGGGGGTGGGGGGTTTTGGGTCTGTATGGGTGCATGTTTGAGAGTTTGTGTGCTGAGTTGGGGCTTGGGGGGTTTGGGTCTGTATGGGTGCATGTTTGAGTGTGTGTGCTGAGTTGGTGGTGGGGGTTCGGGTCTTTATGGGTGCATGCTTGAGTGTGTCTTGAGTTGGGGGTGGGGGTTTGGGTCTGTATGGGTGCATGTTTGAGAGTTTGTGTGCTGAGTTGGTGGTGGGGGTTCGGGTCTGTATGGGTGCATGTTTGAGTGTGTGTGCTGAGTTGGGGGTGGGGGGGTTCAGGTCTTTATGGGTGCATGCTTGAGTGTTTGTGTGCTGAGTTGGGGGGGATCAGGTCTGTATGGGTGCATTTTTGAGTGTGTGCGCTGAGTTTGGGGGTGGGGGGTTCAGGTCTGTATGGGTGCATGTTTGAGTGTGTGTGTGCTGAGTTTGGGGGTGGGGGGTTTGGGTCTGTATGGGTGCATGTTTGAGAGTTTATGTGCTGAGTTGGGGGGTGGGGGGGTTCAGGTCTGTATGGGTTCATGCTTGAGTGTTTGTGTACTGAGTTGGGGGGTGGGGGGTTTGGGTCCGTATGGGTGCACGTTTGAGTGTATGTGCTGAGTTGGGGGTGGGGGGTTCGAGTCTTTATGGGTGCATGCTTTAGTGTTTGTGTGCTGAGTTGGGGGTTGGGGGGGTTCAGGTCTGTATGGGTGCAAGTTTGCGTGTGTGTGCTGAGTTGGGGGTGGGGGGGGTTCAGGTCTGTATGGGTGCATGCCTGAATGTTTGTGTGCTGAGTTGGGGGTGGGGCGTTTGGGTCTGTATGGGTGCATGTTTGAGTGTGTGTGCTGAGTTGGGGGTGGGGGGTCAGATCTGTATGGGTGCATGTTTGAGAGTTTGTGTGCTGAGTTGGGGGGTGGGGGTTCAGGTCTGTATGGGTGCATGCTTGAGTGTTTGTGTGCTGAGTTGGGGGTGGGGGGTTTTGGTCTGTATGGGTGCATGTTTGAGTGTGTGTGCTGAGTTGGTGGTGGGGGTTCGGGTCTTTATGGGTGCATGCTTGAGTGTGTCTTGAGTTGGGGGTGGGGGTTTGGGTCTGTATGGGTGCATGTTTGAGAGTTTGGGTGCTGAGTTGGGGGTGGGGGTTCAGGTTTGTATGGGTGCATGCTTGAGTGTTTGTGTGCTGAGTTGGGGGTGGGGGGGATCAGGTCTGTATGGGTGCATGCTTGAGTGTTAGTGTGCTGAGTTGGGGGGTGGGGGGTTCAGGTCTGAATGGGTGTATGTTTGAGTGTGTGTGCTGGGTTGGGGGGGTGGAGGGGTTTAGGTCTGTATGGGTGCATGCTTGAGTGTTTGTGTGCTGAGTTGGGGGTGGGGGTTTGGGTCTTTATGGGTGCATGCTTGAGTGTGTGCTGAGTTGGGGGTGGGGCTTCAGATCTGTATGGGTGCATGCTTGAGTGTTTGTGTGCTGAGTTGGGGGTGGGGGGTTTTGGTCTGTATGGGTGCATGCTTGAGTGTTTGTGTGATGAGTTGGGGGTGGGGGGTTCATGTCTTTATGGGTGCATGCTTGAGTGTTTGTGTGCTGAGTTGGGAGGGGTTCAGGTCTGTATGGGTGCATGTTTGAATGTGTGTGCTGAGTTGGGGGGTTGGGGGGTTCAGGTCTGTATGGGTGCATGTTTGATTGTGTGCTGAGTTTGGGGGTGGGGGTTTGGGTCTGTATAGGTGCATGCTTGAGTGTGTGCTGAGTTAGGGGGTGGGGGGTTTGGGTCTGTATGGGTGCATGTTTGAGAGTTTATGTGCTGAGCTGGGGGGAGGGGGAGTTCAGGTCTGTATGGGTGCATGCTTAGGTGTTTGTGTACTGAGTTGGGGGGTGGGGGTTTGGGTCCGTATGGGTGCACGTTTGAGTGTATGTGCTGAGTTGGGGGGTGGCGGGTTTGGGTCTGTATGGGTGCAAGCTTGTGTGTTTGTGTGCTGAGTTGGGGGGGTTCAGGTCTGTATGGGTGCATGTTTGAGTGTGTGTGCTGAGTTGGGTGGTGGGGGGGTTTAGGTCTGTATGGGTGCATGCTTGAGTGTTTGTGTGCTGAGTTGGGGGGTGGGGGTTTGGGTCCGTATGGGTGCACGTTTGAGTGTATGTGCTGAGTTGGGGGTGACGGGTTTGGGTCTGTATGGGTGCATGTTTGAGAGTTTGTGTGCTGAGTTGGGGGTTGGGAGTTCAGGTCTGTGTGGGTGCATGTTTGAGTGTGTGTGCTGAGTTGGGGGTGGGGGGTTCAGGTCTTTATGGGTGCAAGCTTGTGTGTTTGTGTGCTGAGTTGGGGGGGTTCAGGTCTGTATGGGTGCATGTTTGAGTGTGTGTGCTGAGTTGGGTGGTGGGGGGGTTAGGTCTGTATGGGTGCATGCTTGAGTGTTTGTGTGCAGAGTTGGGGTGGTTCAGGTCTGTATGGGTGCATGTTTGAGTGTGTGTGCTGGGTTGGGGGGTGGAGGGGTTCAGGTCTGTATGGGTGCATGTTTGAGTGTTTGTGTGCTGAGTTTGGGGGTGGGGGGTTTGGGTCTGTATGGGTGCATGCTTGAGTGTGTGCTGAGTTGGGGGGTGGGGGGATTGGGTCTGTATGGGTGCATGCTTGAGTGTGTGCTGAGTTGGGGGGTTGGGTCTGTATGGGTGCATGTTTGAGAGTTTGTGTGCTGAGCTATGGGGTGGGGAGTTCAGGTCTGTATGGGTGCATGCTTGAGTGTTTGTGGCAGAGTTAGGGGGTGGGGGGTTTGGGTCTGTATGGGTGTATGCTTGAGTGTGTGCTGAGTTGGGGGGTCGGGGGTTTGGGTCTGTATGGGTGCATGTTTGAGAGTTTGTGTGCTGAGTTGGGGGTTGAGGGGGTTCACGTCTGTATGGGTGCATGCTTGAGTGTTTGTGTGCTGAGTTGGGGGGTGGGGGGTTTGGGTCTGTATGGGTGCATGTTTGAGTGTGTGTGCTGAGTTGGGGGTGGGGGTTTGGGTCTGTATAGGTGCATGCTTGAGTGTGTGCTGAGTTAGGGGGTGGGGGGTTTGGGTCTGTATGGGTGCATGTTTGAGAGTTTATGTGCTGAGTTGGGGGAGGGGGGTTCAGGTCTGTATGGGTGCATGCTTAGGTGTTTGTGTTCTGAGTTGGGGGGTGGGGGTTTGGGTCCGTATGGGTGCACGTTTGAGTGTATGTGCTGAGTTGGGGGTGGCGGGTTTGGGTCTGTATGGGTGCATGCTTGAGTGTGTCTTGAGTTGGGGGTGGGGGTTTGGGTCTGTATGGGTGCATGTTTGAGAGTTTGTGTGCTGAGTTGGTGGTGGGGGTTCGGGTCTGTATGGGTGCATGTTTGAGTGTGTGTGCTGAGTTGGGGGTGGGGGGGTTCAGGTCTTTATGGGTGCATGCTTGAGTGTTTGTGTGCTGAGTTGGGGGGTGGGGGTTTGGGTCTGTATGGGTGCATGCTTAGGTGTTTGTGTTCTGAGTTGGGGGGTGGGGGTTTGGGTCCGTATGGGTGCACGTTTGAGTGTATGTGCTGAGTTGGGGGTGGCGGGTTTGGGTCTGTATGGGTGCATGTTTGAGAGTTTGTGTGCTGAGTTGGGGGTTGGGGGGTTCAGGTCTGTATAGGTGCATGTTTGAGTGTGTGTGCTGAGTTGGGGGTGGGGGTTCAGGTCTGTATGGGTGCATGTTTGAGAGTTTGTGCTGAGTTGGGGCGTGGGGGGTTCGGGTCTTTATGGGTGCATGCTTGAGTGTGTGCTGAGTTGGGGGGTGGGGGCTTCAGGTCTGTATGGGTGCATGCTTGAGTGTTTGTGTGCTGGGGTGGCGGGTTTGGGTCTGTATGGGTGCATGTTTGAGAGTGTGTGCTGAGTTGGGGGGTGGGGGTTCGGGTCTTTATGGGTGCATGTGTTAAGGTTTGTGTGCTGAGTTGGGGGTGGGGGGTTCAGGTCTGTATGGGTGCATGCTTGAGTGTTTGTGTGCTGAGTTGGGGGGTGGGGGTTTGGGTCTGTATGGGTGCATGTTTGAGTGTGTGTGCTGAGTTGGGGGTGGGGGGTTCAGGTCTTTATGGGTGCATGCTTGTGTGTTTGTGTGCTGAGTTGGGGGGGTTCAGGTCTGTATGGGTGCATGTTTGAGTGTGTGTGCTGAGTTGGGGGGTGGGGGGGTTTAGGTCTGTATGGGTGCATGCTTGAGTGTTTGTGTGCTGAGTTGGGGGGGTTCAGGTCTGTATGGGTGCATGTTTGAGTGTGTGTGCTGGGTTGGGGGGTGCGGGGGTTCAGGTCTGTATGGGTGCATGTTTGAGTGTTTGTGTGCTGAGTTTGGGGGTGGGGGGTTTGGGTCTGTATGGGTGCATGCTTGAGTGTGTGCTGAGTTGGGGGGTGGGGGTTGGGTCTGTATGGGTGCATGCTTGAGTGTGTGCTGAGTTGGGGGGGTTGGGTCTGTATGGGTGCATGTTTGAGAGATTGTGTGCTGAGTTGGGGGGAGGGGAGTTCAGGTCTGTATGGGTGCATGCTTGAGTGTTTGTGTGCTGAGTTGGGGGTGGGTGGTTTGGGTCTGTATGGGTGCATGTTTGAGTGTGTGTGCTGAGTTGGGGGTGGGGGGTTCAGGTCTGTATGGGTGCATGCTTTAGTGTTCGTGTGCTGAGTTGGGGGGTTCAGATCTGTATGGGTGCATGTTTGAGTGTGTGTGCTGAGTTGGGGGTGGGGGGGTCAGGTCTGTATGGGTGCATGCTTGAGTGTTTGTGTGCTGGGTTGGGGGGTGGGGGGTTTGGGTCTGTATGGGTGCATGTTTGAAAGTGTGTGTGCTGAGTTGGGGGGTGGGGGGGTTCAGGTCTGTATGGGTGCATTCCTGAGTGTTTGTGTGCTGAGTTGGGAGTGGGGGGTTTGGGTCCGTATGGGTGCATGTTTGAGTGTGTGTGCTGAGTTGGGGGTGGGGTGTTCAGATCTGTATGGGTGCATGTTTGAGAGTTTGTGTGCTGAGTTGGGGGTGGGGGTTCAGCTCTGTATGGGTGCATGCTTGAGTGTTTGTGTGCTGAGTTGGGGGTGGGGGGTTTTGGTCTGTATGGGTGCATGTTTGAGTGTGTGTGCTGAGTTGGTGGTGGGGATTCGGGTCTTTATGGGTGCATGCTTGAGTGTTTGTGTGCTGAGTTGGGGGGTGGGGGGGTTCAGGTCTGTATGGGTGCATGCTTGAGTGTTTGTGTGCTGAGTTGGGGGGTGGGGGGTTCAGGTCTGTATGGGTGCATGTTTGAGTGTGTGTGTGCTGGGTTGGGGTGTGGGAGGTTCAGATCTGTATGGGTGCATGTTTGAGTGTGTGTGCTGAGTTGGGGGGTGAGGGTTCGGGTCTTTATGGGTGCATGTGCGAACGTTTGTGTGCTGAGTTGGGGGTGGGGGGTTCAGGTCTGTATGGGTGCATGCTTGAGTGTTTGTGTGCTGAGTTTGGGGGTGGGGGTTTGGGTCTGTATGGGTGCATGCTTGTGTGTGTGCTGAGTTAGGGGGTGGGGGGTTTGGGTCTGTATGGGTGCATGTTTGAGAGTTTATGTGCTGAGTTGGGGGATGGGGGGGTTCAGGTCTGTGTGGGTGCATGCTTGAGTGTTTGTGTACTGAGTTGGGGGGTGGGGGTTTGGGTCCGTATGGGTGCACGTTTGAGTGTATTTGCTGAGTTAGGGGTGGGGGGTTTGGGTCTGTATGGGTGCATGTTTGAGAGTTTGTGTGCTGAGTTGGGGCTTGGGGGGTTCAGGTCTGTATGGGTGCATGCTTGAGTGTTTGTGTGCTGAGTTGGGGGGTGGGGGGTTTGGGTATGTATGGGTGCATGCTTGAGTGTGTGCTGAGTTGGGTAGTGGGGGGTTTGGGTCTGTATGGGTGCATGCTTGAGTGTTTGTGTGCTGAGTTGGGGGTGGGGGGTTTGGGTCCGTATGGGTGCTTGTTTGAGTGTGTGTGCTGGGTTGGGGGTGGGGGGGTTCAGATCTGTATGGGTGCATGTTTGAGAGTTTGTGTGCTGAGTTGGGGGGTGGGGGTTCAGGTCTGTATGGGTGCATGCTTGAGTGTTTGTGTGCTGAGTTGGGGGTGGGGGGGTTTGGTCTGTATGGGTGCATGTTTGAGTGTGTGTGCTGAGTTGGTGGTGGGGGTTCGGGTCTTTATGGGTGCATGCTTGAGTGTGTCTTGAGTTGGGGGTGGGGGTTTGGGTCTGTATGGGTGCATGTTTGAGAGTTTGTGTGCTGAGTTGGGGGTGGGGGGGTTCAGGTCTGTATGGGTGCATGCTTGAGTGTTTGTGTGCTGAGTTGGGGGGTGGGGGGTTCAGGTCTGTATGGGTGCATGTTTGAGTGTGTGTGCTGAGTTGGGGGGTGGGGGGTTCGGGTCTTTATGGGTGCATGCTTGAGTGTGTGCTGAGTTGGGGGGTGGGGGTTTCAGGTCTGTATGGGTGCATGCTTGAGTGTTTGTGTGCTGGGGTGGGGGTTTGGGTCTGTATGGGTGCATGTTTGAGAGTGTGTGCTGAGTTGGGGGTGGGGGTTCGGGTCTTTATGGGTGCATGTGCGAAAGTTTGTGTGCTGAGTTGGGGGGTGGGAGGTTCAGGTCTGTATGGGTGCATGTTTGAGAGTGTGTGCTGAGTTGGGGGGTGGGGGTTCGGGTCTTTATGGGTGCATGCTTGAGTGTGTCTTGAGTTGGGGGTGGGGGTTTGGGTCTGTATGGGTGCATGTTTGAGAGTTTGTGTGCTGAGTTGGGGGTGGGGGGGTTCAGGTCTGTATGGGTGCATGCTTGAGTGTTTGTGTGCTGAGTTGGGGGGTGGGGGGTTCAGGTCTGTATGGGTGCATGTTTGAGTGTGTGTGCTGAGTTGGGGGGTGGGGGGTTCGGGTCTTTATGGGTGCATGCTTGAGTGTGTGCTGAGTTGGGGGGTGGGGGTTTCAGGTCTGTATGGGTGCATGCTTGAGTGTTTGTGTGCTGGGGTGGGGGTTTGGGTCTGTATGGGTGCATGTTTGAGAGTGTGTGCTGAGTTGGGGGTGGGGGTTCGGGTCTTTATGGGTGCATGTGCGAAAGTTTGTGTGCTGAGTTGGGGGGTGGGAGGTTCAGGTCTGTATGGGTGCATGTTTGAGAGTGTGTGCTGAGTTGGGGGGTGGGGGTTCGGGTCTTTATGGGTGCATGCTTGAGTGTGTCTTGAGTTGGGGGTGGGGGTTTGGGTCTGTATGGGTGCATGTTTGAGAGTTTGTGTGCTGAGTTGGGGGTGGGGGGGTTCAGGTCTGTATGGGTGCATGCTTGAGTGTGTCTTGAGTTGGGGGTGGGGGTTTGGGTCTGTATGGGTGCATGTTTGAGAGTTTGTGTGCTGAGTTGGGGGTGGGGGGTTCAGGTCTGTATGGGTGCATGCTTGAGTGTTTGTGTGCTGAGTTGGGTGGTGGGGGGGTTCAGGTCTGTATGGGTGCATGCTTGAGTGTTTGTGTGCTGAGTTGGGGGGTGGGGGGTTCAGGTCTGTATGGGTGCATGTTTGAGTGTGTGTGCTGAGTTGGGGGGGTGGGGGGGTTTAGGTCTGTATGGGTGCATGCTTGAGTGTTTGTGTGCTGTGTTGGGGGGTGGGGGTTCGGGTCTTTATGGGTGCATGCTTGAGTGTGTCTTGAGTTGGGGGTGGGGGTTTGGGTCTGTATGGGTGTATGTTTGAGAGTTTGTGTGCTGAGTTGGGGGTGGGGGGGTTCAGGTCTGTATGGGTGCATGCTTGAGTGTGTCTTGAGTTGGGGTGGGGGTTTGGGTCTGTATGGGTGCATGTTTGAGAGTTTGTGTGCTGAGTTGGGGGTGGGGGGTTCAGGTCTTTATGGGTGCATGCTTGAGTGTGTGCTGAGTTGGGGGGTGGGGCTTCAGGACTGTATGGCTGCATGCTTGAGTGTTTGTGTGCTGAGTTGGGGGGTGGGGGTTTGGGTCTGTATGGGTGCATGTTTGAGTGTTTGTGCTGAGTTGGGGGTGGGGGGTTCAGGTCTTTATGGGTGCATGCGTGAGTGTTTGTGTGCTGAGTTGGGGTGGTTCAGGTCTGTATGGGTGCATGTTTGAGTGTGTGTGCTGAGTTGGGGGGTGGGGGGTTCAGGTCTGTGTGGGTGCATGCTTGAGTGTTTGTGTGCTGAGTTGGGGGTGGGGGGTTCGAGTCTTTATGGGTGCATGCTTGAGTATGTGTGCTGAGTTGGGGGGTGAGGGGTTCGGGTCTTTATGGGTGCATGCTTGAGTGTGTGCTGAGTTGGGGGATGGGGGCTTCAGGTCTGTATGGGTGCATGCTTGAGTGTTTGTGTGCTGGGGTGGGGGGTTTGGGTCTGTATGGGTGAATGCTTGTGTGTGTGCTGAGTTAGGGGGTGGGGGGTTTGGGTCTGTATGGGTGCATGTTTGAGAGTTTATGTGCTGAGTTGGGGGATGGGGGAGTTCAGGTCTGTGTGGGTGCATGCTTGAGTGTTTGTGTACTGAGTTGGGGGGTGGGGGTTTGGGTCCGTATGGGTGCACGTTTGAGTGTATGTGCTGAGTTGGGGGTGGGGGGTTTGGGTCTGTATGGGTGCATGTTTGAGAGTTTGTGTGCTGAGTTGGGGCTTGGGGGGTTCAGGTCTGTATGGGTGCATGTTTGAGAGTTTGTGTGCTGAGTTGGAGGTGGGGGGGTTGGGTCTGTATGGGTGCATGTTTGAGAGTTTGTGTGCTGAGTTGGGGCTTGGGGGGTTTGGGTCTGTATGGGTGCATGTTTGAGAGTTTGTGTGCTGAGTTGGGGGTGGGGGGTTTGGGTCTGTATGGGTGCATGTTTGAGAGTTTGTGTGCTGAGTTGGGGCTTGGGGGGTTTGGGTCTGTATGGGTGCATGTTTGAGTGTGTGTGCTGAGTTGGTGGTGGGGGTTAGGGTCTTTATGGGTGCATGCTTGAGTGTGTCTTGAGTTGGGGGTGGGGGTTTGGGTCTGTATGGGTGCATGTTTGAGAGTTTGTGTGCTGAGTTGGTGGTGGGGGTTCGGGTCTTTATGGGTGCATGCTTGAGTGTGTCTTGAGTTGGGGGTGGGGGGTTTGGGTCTGTATGGGTGCATGCTTGTGTGTGTGCTGAGTTAGGGGGTGGGGGGTTTGGGTCTGTATGGGTGCATGTTTGAGAGTTTATGTGCTGAGTTGGGGGATGGGAGAGTTCAGGTCTGTGTGGGTGCATGCTTGAGTGTTTGTGTACTGAGTTGGGGGGTGGGGGTTTGGGTCCGTATGGGTGCACGTTTGAGTGTATGTGCTGAGTTGGGGGTGGGGGGTTTGGGTCTGTATGGGTGCATGTTTGAGAGTTTGTGTGCTGAGTTGGGGCTTGGGGGGTTCAGGTCTGTATGGGTGCATGCTTGAGTGTTTGTGTGCTGAGCTGGGGGGTGGGGGGTTTGGGTATGTATGGGTGCATGCTTGAGTGTGTGCTGAGTTGGGGGTGGGGGGTTTGGGTCTGTATGGGTGCATGTTTGAGAGTTTGTGTGCTGAGTTGGGGGTGGGGGGGTTCAGGTCTGTATGGGTGCATGTTTGAGTGTGTGTGCTGAGTTGGTGGTGGGGGTTCGGGTCTTTATGGGTACATGCTTCAGTGTGTCTTGAGTTGGGGGTGGGGGTTTGGGTCTGTATGGGTGCATGTTTGAGAGTTTGTGTGCTGAGTTGGGGGTGGGGGGGTTCAGGTCTGTATGGGTGCATGCTTGAGTGTTTGTGTGCTGAGTTGGGGGGTGGGGGGTTCAGGTCTGTATGGGTGCATGTTTGAGTGTGTGTGCTGAGTTGGGGGGTGGGGGGTTCGGGTCTTTATGGGTGCATGCTTGAGTGTGTGCTGAGTTGGGGGGTGGGGGCTTCAGGTCTGTATGGGTGCATGCTTGAGTGTTTGTGTGCTGGGGTGGGGGGTTTGGGTCTGTATGGGTGCATGTTTGAGTGTGTGTGCTGAGTTGGGGGGTGGGGGTTTGGGTCTGTATGGGTGCATGTTTGAGTGTGTGTGCTGAGTTGGGGGTGTGGGGTTCAGGTCTTTATGGGTGCATGCTTGAGTGTTTGTGTGCTGAGTTGGGGGGTTCAGGTCTGTATGGGTGCATGTTTGAGTGTGTGTGCTGAGTTGGGGGGTGGGGGCGTTTAGGTCTGTATGGGTGCATGCTTGAGTGTTTGTGTGCTGAGTTGGGGGGGTTCAGGTCTGTATGGGTGCATGTTTGAGTGTGTGTGCTGAGTTGGGGGGTGAGGGGGTTTAGGTCCGTATGGGTGCATGCTTGAGTGTTTGTGTGCTGAGTTGGGGGGTGGGGGGTTTGGGTCTGTATGGGTGCATGCTTGAGTGTGTGCTGAGTTGGGCGGGTGGGGGGTTTGGGTCTGTATGGGTGCATGTTTGAGAGTTTGTGTGCTGAGTTGGGGTTTGGGGGGTTCACGTCTGTATGGGTGCATGCTTGAGTGTTTGTGTGCTGAGTTGGGGGGTGGGGGGTTTGGGTCTGTATGGGTGCATGCTTGAGTGTTTGTGTGCTGAGTTGTGGGTGGGGGGTTTGGGTCCGTATGGGTGCATGTTTGAGTGTGTGTGCTGAGTTGGGGGTGTGGGGGGGTTCAGGTCTGTATGGGTGCATGTATGAGAGTTTGTGTGCTGAGTTGGGGGGTGGGGATTCAGGTCTGTATGGGTGCATGCTTGAGTGTTTGTGTGCTGAGTTGGGGGTGGGGGGGTTTGGTCTGTATGGGTGCATGTTTGCGTATGTGTGCTGAGTTGGTGGTGGGGGTTCGGGTCTTTATGGGTGCATGCTTGAGTGTGTCTTGAGTTGGGGGTGGGGGTTTGGGTCTGTATGGGTGCATGTTTGAGAGTTTGTGTGCTGAGTTGGGGGTTGGGGGGTTCAGGTCTGTATGGGTGCATGCTTGAGTGTGTGTGCTGAGTTGGGGGTGGGGGGTTCGAGTCTTTATGGGTGCATGCTTGAGTGTGTGTGCTGAGTTGGGGGGTGGGGGGTTCGGGTCATTATGGGTGCATGTTTGAGTGTGTGCTGAGTTGGGGGGTGGGTGCTTCAGATCTGTATGGGTGCATGCTTGAGTGTTTGTGTGCTGGGGTGGGGGGTTTGGGTCTATATGGGTGCATGTTTGAGAGTGTGTGCTGAGTTGGGGGGTGGGGGTTCGGGTCTTTATGGGTGCATGTGCGAAAGTTTGTGTGCTGAGTTGGGGGGTGCGGGGTTCAGGTCTGTATGGGTGCATGCTTGAGTATTTGTGTGCTGAGTTGGGGGGTGGGGGTTTGGGTCTGCATGGGTGCATGTTTGAGTGTGTGTGCTGAGTTGGGGGTGGGGGGTTCAGGTCTTTATGGGTGCATGCTTGAGTGTTTGTGTGCTGATTTGGGGGGTTCAGGTCTGTATGGGTGCATGTTTGAGTGTGTGTGCTGAGTTGGGGGGTGTGGGGGGTTTAGGTCTGTATGGGTGCATGCTTGAGTGTTTGTGTGCTGAGTTGGGGGGGTTTAGGTCTGTATGGGTGCATGTTTGAGTGTTTGTGTGCTGAGTTTGGGGGTGGAGGGTTTGGGTCTGTATGGGTGCATGCTTGAGTGTGTGCTGAGTTGGGGGGTGGGGGGTTTGGCCGGTATGGGTGCACGTTTGAGTGTATATGCTGAGTTGGGGTGGGGGGGTTCAGGTCTGTATGGGTGCATGTTTGAGAGTTTGTGTGCTGAGTTGGGGGGTGGGGGTTCAGGTCTGTATGGGTGCATGCTTGATGGTGTGTACTGAGTTGAGGGTGGGGGTTCGGGTCTTTATGGGTGCATGCTTGAGTGTGTCTTGAGTTGGGGGTGGGGGTTTGGGTCTGTATGGGTGCATGTTTGAGAGTTTGTGTGCTGAGTTGGGGGTGGGGGGGTTCAGGTCTGTATGGGTGCATGCTTGAGTGTTTGTGTGCTGAATTGGGGGGTGGGGGGTTCAGGTCTGTATGGGTGCATGTTTGAGTCTGTGTGCTGAGTTGGGGGGTGGGGTGGTTCAGGTCTGTATGGGTGCATGCTTGAGTGTTTGTGTGCTGGGGTGGGGGGTTTGGGTCTGTATGGGTGCATGTTTGAGAGTTTGTGTGCTGAGTTGGGGGGTGGGGGGGTTTCAGGTCTGTATGGGTGCATGCTTGAGTGTATGTGTGCTGAGTTGGGGGGTGGGGAGTTTGGGTCTGTATGGGTGCATGTTTCAGAGTGTGTGCTGAGTTGGGGGGGGTGGGGGTTCGGGTATTTATGGGTGCATGTGTGAAAGTTTGTGTGCTGAGTTGGGGGGTGGGGGGTTCAGGTCTTTATGGGTGCATGCTTGAGTGTTTGTGTGCTGAGTTGGGGGGTGGGGGTTTGGGTCTGTATGGGTGCATATTTGAGTGTGTGGGCTGAGTTGGGGGTGGGGGGTTCAGGTCTTTATGGGTGCATGCCTGAGTGTTTGTGTGCTGAGTTGGGGGGGTTCAGGTCTGTATGGGTGCATGTTTGAGTGTGTGTGCTGAGTTGGGGGGTGGGGGGTTTGGGTCTGTATGAGTGCATGTTTGAGAGTTTATGTGCTGAGTTGGGGGTGGGGGGGTTCAGGTCTGTATGGGTGCATGCTTGAGTGTTTGTGTACTGAGTTGGGGGGTGGGGGTTTGGGTCTGTATGGGTGCATGTTTGAGTGTGTGTGCTGAGTTGGGGGTGGGGGGTTCAGGTCTTTATGGGTGCATGCGTGAGTGTTTGTGTGCTGAGTTGGGGTGGTTCAGGTCTGTATGGGTGCATGTTTGAGTGTGTGTGCTGAGTTGGGGGGTGGGGGGTTCAGGTCTGTATGGGTGCATGCTTGAGTGTTTGTGTGCTGAGTTGGGGGTGGGGGGTTCGAGTCTTTATGGGTGCATGCTTGAGTATGTGTGCTGAGTTGGGGGGTGAGGGGTTCGGGTCTTTATGGGTGCATGCTTGAGTGTGTGCTGAGTTGGGGGGTGGGGGCTTCAGGTCTGTATGGGTGCATGCTTGAGTGTTTGTGTGCTGGGGTGGGGGGTTTGGGTCTGTATGGGTGAATGTTTGAGAGTGTGTGCTGAGTTGGGGGGTGGGGGTTCGGGTCTTTATGGGTGCATGTGCGAACGTTTGTGTGCTGAGTTGGGGGTGGGGGGATCAGGTCTGTATGGGTGCATGCTTGAGTGTTTGTGTGCTGAGTTTGGGGGTGGGGGGTTTGGGTCTGTATGGGTGCATGCTTGTGTGTGTGCTGAGTTAGGGGGTGGGGGGTTTGGGTCTGTATGGGTGCATGTTTGAGAGTTTATGTGCTGAGTTGGGGGATGGGGGAGTTCAGGTCTGTGTGGGTGCATGCTTGAGTGTTTGTGTACTGAGTTGGGGGTGGGGGTTTGGGTCCGTATGGGTGCATGTTTGAGTGTATGTGCTGAGTTGGGGGTGGGGGGTTTGGGTCTGTATGGGTGCATGTTTGAGAGTTTGTGTGCTGAGTTGGGGCTTGGGGGGTTCAGGTCTGTATGGGTGCATGTTTGAGTGTGTGTGCTGAGTTGGGGGTGGGGGGGTCAGGTCTGTATGGGTGCATGCTTGAGTGTTTGTGTGCTGAGTTGGGGGGTGGGGGGTTTGGGTATGTATGGGTGCATGCTTGAGTGTGTGCTGAGTTGGGGGTGGGGGGTTTGGGTCTGTATGGGTGCATGTTTGAGAGTTTGTGTGCTGAGTTGGGGGTGGGGGGGTTCAGGTCTGTATGGGTGCATGTTTGAGTGTGTGTGCTGAGTTGGTGGTGGGGGTTCGGGTCTTTATGGGTGCATGCTTGAGTGTGTCTTGAGTTGGGGGGTGGGGTTTGGGTCTGTATGGGTGCATGTTTGAGAGTTTGTGTGCTGAGTTGGGGGTGGGGGGGTTCAGGTCTGTATGGGTGCATGCTTGAGTGTTTGTGTGCTGAGTTGGGGGGTGGGGGGTTCAGGTCTGTATGGGTGCATGTTTGAGTGTGTGTGCTGAGTTGGGGGGTGGGGGGTTCGGGTCTTTATGGGTGCATGCTTGAGTGTGTGCTGAGTTGGGGGGTGGGGGCTTCAGGTCTGTATGGGTGCATGCTTGAGTGTTTGTGTGCTGGGGTGGGGGGTTTGGGTCTGTATGGGTGCATGTTTGAGTGTGTGTGCTGAGTTGGGGGGTGGGGGTTTGGGTCTGTATGGGTGCATGTTTGAGTGTGTGTGCTGAGTTGGGGGTGTGGGGTTCAGGTCTTTATGGGTGCATGCTTGAGTGTTTGTCTGCTGAGTTGGGGGGGTTCAGGTCTGTATGGGTGCATGTTTGAGTGTGTGTGCTGAGTTGGGGGGTGGGGGCGTTTAGGTCTGTATGGGTGCATGCTTGAGTGTTTGTGTGCTGAGTTGGGGGGGTTCAGGTCTGTATGGGTGCATGTTTGAGTGTGTGTGCTGAGTTGGGGGGTGAGGGGGTTTAGGTCCGTATGGGTGCATGCTTGAGTGTTTGTGTGCTGAGTTGGGGGGTGGGGGGTTTGGGTCTGTATGGGTGCATGCTTGAGTGTGTGCTGAGTTGGGCGGGTGGGGGGTTTGGGTCTGTATGGGTGCATGTTTGAGAGTTTGTGTGCTGAGTTGGGGGTTGGGGGGTTCACGTCTGTATGGGTGCATGCTTGAGTGTTTGTGTGCTGAGTTGGGGGGTGGGGGGTTTGGGTCTGTATGGGTGCATGCTTGAGTGTTTGTGTGCTGAGTTGTGGGTGGGGGGTTTGGGTCCGTATGGGTGCATGTTTGAGTGTGTGTGCTGAGTTGGGGGTGTGGGGGGTTCAGATCTGTATGGGTGCATGTTTGAGAGTTTGTGTGCTGAGTTGGGGGGTGGGGGTTCAGGTCTGTATGGGTGCATGCTTGAGTGTTTGTGTGCTGAGTTGGGGGTGGGGGGGTTTGGTCTGTATGGGTGCATGTTTGCGTATGTGTGCTGAGTTGGTGGTGGGGGTTCGGGTCTTTATGGGTGCATGCTTGAGTGTGTCTTGAGTTGGGGGTGGGGGTTTGGGTCTGTATGGGTGCATGTTTGAGAGTTTGTGTGCTGAGTTGGGGGTTGGGGGGTTCAGGTCTGTATGGGTGCATGCTTGAGTGTGTGTGCTGAGTTGGGGGTGGGGGGTTAGAGTCTTTATGGGTGCATGCTTGAGTGTGTGTGCTGAGTTGGGGGGTGGGGGGTTCGGGTCATTATGGATGCATGTTTGAGTGTGTGCTGAGTTGGGGGGTGGGTGCTTCAGATCTGTATGGGTGCATGCTTGAGTGTTTGTGTGCTGGGGTGGGGGTTTGGGTCTATATGGGTGCATGTTTGAGAGTGTGTGCTGAGTTGGGGGTGGGGGTTCGGGTCTTTATGGGTGCATGTGCGAAAGTTTGTGTGCTGAGTTGGGGGGTGCGGGGTTCAGGTCTGTATGGGTGCATGCTTGAGTATTTGTGTGCTGAGTTGGGGGGTGGGGGTTTGGGTCTGTATGGGTGCATGTTTGAGTGTGTGTGCTGAGTTGGGGGTGGGGGGTTCAGGTCTGTATGGGTGCATGTTTGAGTGTGTGTGCTGAGTTGGGGGGTGGGGGGTTTAGGTCTGTATGGGTGCATGCTTGAGTGTTTGTGTGCTGAGTTGGGGGGGTTTAGGTCTGTATGGGTGCATGTTTGAGTGTTTGTGTGCTGAGTTTGGGGGTGGAGGGTTTGGGTCTGTATGGGTGCATGCTTGAGTGTGTGCTGAGTTGGGGGGTGGGGGTTTGGGTCTGTATGGGTGCATGTTTGAGAGTTTATGTGCTGAGTTGAGGGGTGGGGGGGTTCAGGTCTGTATGGGTGCATGCTTGAGTGTTTGTGTACTGAGTTGGGGGGTGGGGGGTTTGGGCCGGTATGGGTGCACGTTTGAGTGTATGTGCTGAGTTGGGGTGGGGGGGTTCAGGTCTGTATGGGTGCATGTTTGAGAGTTTGTGTGCTGAGTTGGGGGGTGGGGGTTCAGGTCTGTATGGGTGCATGCTTGATGGTGTGTACTGAGTTGAGGGTGGGGGTTTGGGTCTTTATGGGTGCATGCTTGAGTGTGTGCTGAGTTGGGGGGTTTGGGTCTGTATGGGTGCATGTTTGAGCGTTTGTGTGCTGAGTTGGGGGGATGGGGAGTTCAGGTCTGTATGGGTGCATGCTTGAGTGTTTGTGTGCTGAGGTGGGGGTGGGTGGTTTGGGTCTGTATGGGTGCATGTTTGAGTGTGTGTGCTGAGTTGGGGGTGGGGGGGTTCCGGTCTGTATGGGTGCATGCTTTAGTGTTTGTGTGCTGAGTTGGGGGGTGGGGGGTTCAGGTCTGTATGGGTGCATGTTTGAGTGTATGTGCTGAGTCGGGGGGGTCAGGTCTGTATGGGTGCATGCTTGAGTGTTTGAGTACTGAGTTGGTGGTGGGGGTTCGGGTCTTTATGGGTGCATGCTTGAGTGTGTCTTGAGTTGGGGGTGGGGGTTTGGGTCTGTATGGGTGCATGTTTGAGAGTTTGTGTGCTGAGTTGGGGGTGGGGGGGTTCAGGTCTGTATGGGTGCATGCTTGAGTGTTTGTGTGCTGAATTGGGGGGTGGGGGTTCAGGTCTGTATGGGTGCATGTTTGAGTGTGTGTGCTGAGTTGGGGGGTGGGGTGGTTCAGGTCTGTATGGGTGCATGCTTGAGTGTTTGTGTGCTGGGGTGGGGGGTTTGGGTCTGTATGGGTGCATGTTTGAGAGTTTGTGTGCTGAGTTGGGGGGTGGGGGGGTTTCAGGTCTGTATGGGTGCATGCTTGAGTGTATGTGTGCTGAGTTGGGGGGTGGGGAGTTTGGGTCTGTATGGGTGCATGTTTCAGAGTGTGTGCTGAGTTGGGGGGGTGGGGGTTCGGGTATTTATGGGTGCATGTGTGAAAGTTTGTGTGCTGAGTTGGGGGGTGGGGGGTTCAGGTCTTTATGGGTGCATGCTTGAGTGTTTGTGTGCTGAGTTGGGGGGTGGGGGTTTGGGTCTGTATGGGTGCATATTTGAGTGTGTGGGCTGAGTTGGGGGTGGGGGGTTCAGGTCTTTATGGGTGCATGCCTGAGTGTTTGTGTGCTGAGTTGGGGGGGTTCAGGTCTGTATGGGTGCATGTTTGAGTGTGTGTGCTGGGTTGGGGGGTTAGGGGGGTTAGGTCTGTATGGGTGCATGTTTGAGTGTTTGTGTGCTGAGTTTGAGGTGGGGGTTTGGGTCTGTATGGGTGCATGTTTGAGTGTGTGTGCTGAGTTGGGGGGTGGGGGGTTTGGGTCTGTATGAGTGCATGTTTGAGAGTTTATGTGCTGAGTTGGGGGTGGGGGGGTTCAGGTCTGTATGGGTGCATGCTTGAGTGTTTGTGTACTGAGTTGGGGGGTGGGGGTTTGGGTCTGTATGGGTGCATGTGTGAACGTTTGTATGCTGAGCTGGGGGGTGGGGGGTTCAGGTCTGTATGGGTGCATGCTTGAGTGTTTGTGTGCTGAGTTGGGGGGTGGGGGTTTGGGTCTGTATGGGTGCATGTTTGAGTGTGTGTGCTGAGTTTGGGGTGGGGGATTCAGGTCTTTATGGGTGCATGCTTGAGTGTTTTGTGCTGAGTTGGGGGGGTTCAGGTCTGTATGGGTGCATGTTTGAGTGTGTGTGCTGAGTTGGGGGGTGGGGGGGTTCAGGTCTGTATGGGTGCATGTTTGAGTGTCGGTGTGCTGAGTTTGAGGGTCGGGGGTTTGGGTCTGTATGGGTGCATGCTTGAGTGTGTGCTGAGTTGGGGGGTGGGGGGTTTGGGTCTGTATGGGTGCATGTTTGAGAGTTTATGCGCTGAGTTGGGGGTGGGGGGTTCGAGTCTTTATGGGTGCATGCTTTAGTGTTTGTGTGCTGAGTTGGGGGGTGGGGGGTTCAGGTCTGTATGGGTGCATGTTTGAGTGTGTGTGCTGAGTTGGGGGTGGGCGGGTTCAGGTCTGTATGGGTGCATGTTTGAGAGTTTGTGTGCTGAGTTGGGGGGTGGGCGGTTCAGGTCTGTATGGGTGCATGCTTGAGTGTTTGTGTGCTGAGTTGGGGGGTGGGGGTTTTGGTCTGTATGGGTGCATGTTTGAGTGTGTGCACTGAGTTGAGGGTAGGGGTTCGGGTCTTTATGGGTGCATGCTTGAGTGTGTGCTGAGTTGGGGGGGTTGGGTCTGTATGGGTGCATGTTTGAGAGTTTGTGTGCTGAGTTGGGGGGGTGGGGAGTTCAGGTCTGTATGCTTGAGTGTTTGTTTGCTGAGTTGGGGGTGGGTGGTTTGGGTCTGTATGGGTGCACGTTTGAGTGTGTGTACTGAGTTGAGGGTGGGGGTTCGGGTCTTTATGGGTGCATGCTTGAGTGTGTGCTGAGTTGGGGGGGTTGGGTCTGTATGGGTGCATGTTTGAGTGTTTGTGTGCTGAGTTGGGGGTGGGTGGTTTGGGTCTGTATGGGTGCATGTATGAGTGTGTGTGCTGAGTTGGGGGTGGGGGGGTTCAGGTCTGATGGGTGCATGCTTGAGTGTTTGTGTGCTGAGTTGGGGGTGGGTGGTTTGGGTCTGTATGGGTGCATGTTTGAGTGTGTGTGCTGAGTTGGGGGTGGGGGGGTTCAGGTCTGATGGGTGCATGCTTTAGTGTTTGTGTGCTGAGTTGGGGTTGGGGGTTCAGGTCTGTATGGGTGCATGTTTGGTTGTGTGTGCTGAGTTGGGGGTGCGGGGTTCAGGTCTGTATGGGTGCATGTTTGAGAGTTTGTGTGCTGAGTTGGGGGGTGGGCGGTTCAGGTCTGTATGGGTGCATGCTTGAGTGTTTGTGTGCTGAGTTGGGGGGTGGGGGTTTTGGTCTGTATGGGTGCATGTTTGAGTGTGTGCACTGAGTTGAGGGTGGGGGTTCGGGTCTTTATGGGTGCATGCTTGAGTGTGTGCTGAGTTGGGGGGGTTGGGTCTGTATGGGTGCATGTTTGAGAGTTTGTGTGCTGAGTTGGGGGGGTGGGGAGTTCAGGTCTGTATGCTTGAGTGTTTGTTTGCTGAGTTGGGGGGTGGGGGTTTGGGTCCGTATGGGTGCACGTTTGAGTGTGTGTACTGAGTTGAGGGTGGGGGTTCGGGTTTTTATGGGTGCATGCTTGAGTGTGTGCTGAGTTGGGGGGGTTGGGTCTGTATGGGTGCATGTTTGAGAGTTTGTGTGCTGAGTTGGGGGGTGGGGAGTTCAGGTCTGTATGGATGCATGCTTGCGTGTTTGTGTGCTGAGTTGGGGGTGGGTGGTTTGGGTCTGTATGGGTGCATGTTTGAGAGTTTGTGTGCTGAGTTGGGGGGTGGGGAGTTCAGGTCTGTATGGATGCATGCTTGCGTGTTTGTGTGCTGAGTTGGGGGTGGGGGGGTTCAGGTCTGTATGGGTGCATGCTTTAGTGTTTGTGTGCTGAGTTGGGGGGTGGGGGTTCAGGTCTCTACGGGTGCATGTTTGAGTGTGTGTGCTGAGTCGGGGGGGTCAGGTCTGTATGGGTGCATGCTTGAGTGTTTGAGTGCTGAGTTGGGGGGTGGGGGTTTGGGTCTGTATGGGTGCATGTTTGAGTGTGTGTGCTGTGTTGGGGGGTGGGGGGTTCAGGTCTGTATGGATGCATGCTTGAGTGTTTGTGTGCTGAGTTGGGAGTGGGGGGTTTGGGTCCGTATGGGTGCATGTTTGAGTGTGTGTGCTGAGTTGGGGGTGGGGTGTTCAGATCTGTATGGGTGCATGTTTGAGAGTTTGTGTGCTGAGTTGGGGGTGGGGGTTCAGCTCTGTATGGGTGCATGCTTGAGTGTTTGTGTGCTGAGTTGGGGGTGGGGGGTTTTGGTCTGTATGGGTGCATGTTTGAGTGTGTGTGCTGAGTTGGTGGTGGGGATTCGGGTCTTTATGGGTGCATGCTTGAGTGTGTCTTGAGTTGGGGGTGGGGGTTTGGGTCTGTATGGGTGCATGTTTGAGAGTTTGTGTGCTGAGTTGGGGGTGGGGGGTTCAGGTCTGTATGGGTGCATGCTTGAGTGTTTGTGTGCTGAGTTGGGGGGTGGGGGGTTCAGGTCTGTATGGGTGCATGCTTGAGTGTTTGTGTGCTGAGTTGGGGGGGTGGGGGTTCGGATCTTTATGGGTGCATGTGCGAACGTTTGTGTGCTGAGTTGGGGGTGGGGGGTTCAGGTCTGTATGGGTGCATGCTTTAGTGTTTGTGTGCTGAGTTTGGGGGTGGGGGGTTTGGGTCTGTATGGGTGCATGCTTGTGTGTGTGCTGAGTTAGGGGGTGGGGGTTTGGGTCTGTATGGGTGCATGTTTGAGAGTTTATGTGCTGAGTTGGGGGATGGGGGGGTTCAGGTCTGTGTGGGTGCATGCTTGAGTGTTTGTGTACTGAGTTGGGGGGTGGGGGTTTGGGTCCGTATGGGTGCACGTTTGAGTGTATGTGCTGAGTTGGGGGTGGGGGGTTTGGGTCTGTATGGGTGCATGTTTGAGAGTTTGTGTGCTGAGTTGGGGCTTGGGGGGTTCAGGTCTGTATGGGTGCATGCTTGAGTGTTTGTGTGCTGAGTTGGGGGGTGGGGGGTTTGGGTATGTATGGGTGCATGCTTGAGTGTGTGCTGAGTTGGGTAGTGGGGGGTTTGGGTCTGTATGGGTGCATGCTTGAGTGTTTGTGTGCTGAGTTGTGGGTGGGGGGTTTGGGTCCATATGGGTGCTCGTTTGAGTGTGTGTGCTGGGTTGGGGGTGGGGGGGGGGTTCAGATCTGTATGGGTGCATGTTTGAGAGTTTGTGCGCTGAGTTGGGGGGTGGGGGTTCAGGTCTGTATGGGTGCATGCTTGAGTGTTTGTGTGCTGAGTTGGGGGTGGGGGGGTTTGGTCTGTATGGGTGCATGTTTGAGTGTGTGTGCTGAGTTGGTGGTGGGGGTTCGGGTCTTTATGGGTGCATGCTTGAGTGTGTCTTGAGTTGGGGGTGGGGGTTTGGGTCTGTATGGGTGCATGTTTGAGAGTTTGTGTGCTGAGTTGGGGGTGGGGGGGTTCAGGTCTGTATGGGTGCATGCTTGAGTGTTTGTGTGCTGAGTTGGGGGGTGGGGGGTTCAGGTCTGTATGAGTGCATGTTTGAGTGTGTGTGCTGAGTTGGGGGGTGGGGGGTTCGGGTCTTTATGGGTGCATGCTTGAGTGTGTGCTGAGTTGGGGGGTGGGGGCTTCAGGTCTGTATGGGTGCATGCTTGAGTGTTTGTGTGCTGGGGTGGGGGTTTGGGTCTGTATGGGTGCATGTTTGAGAGTGTGTGCTGAGCTGGGGGTGGGGGTTCGGGTCTTTATGGGTGCATGTGCGAAAGTTTGTGTGCTGAGTTGGGGGGTGGGAGGTTCAGGTCTGTATGGGTGCATGTTTGAGAGTGTGTGCTGAGTTGGGGGGTGGGGGTTCGGGTCTTTATGGGTGCATGTGCGAAAGTTTGTGTGCTGAGTTGGGGGGTGGGGGTTCGGGTCTTTATGGGTGCATGCTTGAGTGTGTCTTGAGTTGGGGGTGTGGGTTTGGGTCTGTATGGGTGCATGTTTGAGAGTTTGTGTGCTGAGTTGGGGGTGGGGGGGGGTTCAGGTCTGTATGGGTGCATGCTTGAGTGTGTCTTGAGTTGGGGGTGGGGGTTTGGGTCTGTATGGGTGCATGTTTGAGAGTTTGTGTGCTGAGTTGGGGGTGGGGGGTTCAGGTCTGTATGGGTGCATGCTTGAGTGTTTGTGTGCTGAGTTGGGTGGTGGGGGGGTTCAGGTCTGTATGGGTGCATGCTTGAGTGTTTGTGTGCTGAGTTGGGGGTGGGGGGTTCAGGTCTGTATGGGTGCATGTTGGAGTGTATGTGCTGAGTTGGGGGGGTGGGGGGGTTTAGGTCTGTATGGGTGCATGCTTGAGTGTTTGTGTGCTGAGTTGGGGGGTGGGGGTTCGGGTCTTTATGGGTGCATGCTTGAGTGTGTCTTGAGTTGGGGGTGGGGGTTTGGGTCTGTATGGGTGTATGTTTGAGAGTTTGTGTGCTGAGTTGGGGGTGGGGGGGTTCAGGTCTGTATGGGTGCATGCTTGAGTGTGTCTTGAGTTGGGGGTGGGGGTTTGGGTCTGTATGGGTGCATGTTTGAGAGTTTGTGTGCTGAGTTGGGGGTGGGGGGTTCAGGTCTTTATGGGTGCATGCTTGAGTGTGTGCTGAGTTGGGGGGTGGGGCTTCAGGACTGTATGGGTGCATGCTTGAGTGTTTGTGTGCTGAGTTGGGGGGTGGGTGTTTGGGTCTGTATGGGTGCATGTTTGAGTGTGTGTGCTGAGTTGGGGGTGGGGGGTTCAGGTCTTTATGGGTGCATGCGTGAGTGTTTGTGTGCTGAGTTGGGGTGGTTCAGGTCTGTATGGGTGCATGTTTGAGTGTGTGTGCTGAGTTGGGGGGTGGGGGGTTCAGGTCTGTATGGGTGCATGCTTGAGTGTTTGTGTGCTGGGGTGGGGGGTTTGGGTCTGTATGGGTGAATGTTTGAGAGTGTGTGCTGAGTTGGGGGTGGGGGAATCAGGTCTGTATGGGTGCATGCTTGAGTGTTTGTGTGCTGAGTTGGGGGTGGGGGGTTCGAGTCTTTATGGGTGCATGCTTGAGTATGTGTGCTGAGTTGGGGGGTGAGGGGTTCGGGTCTTTATGGGTGCATGCTTGAGTGTTTGTGTGCTGGGGTGGGGGGTTTGGGTCTGTATGGGTGAATGTTTGAGAGTGTGTGCTGAGTTGGGGGGTGGGGGTTCGGGTCTTTATGGGTGCATGTGCGAACGTTTGTGTGCTGAGTTGGGGGTGGGGGAATCAGGTCTGTATGGGTGCATGCTTGAGTGTTTGTGTGCTGAGTTTGGGGGTGGGGGGTTTGGGTCTGTATGGGTGCATGCTTGTGTGTGTGCTGAGTTAGGGGGTGGGGGGTTTGGGTCTGTATGGGTGCATGTTTGAGAGTTTATGTGCTGAGTTGGGGGATGGGGGAGTTCAGGTCTGTGTGGGTGCATGCTTGAGTGTTTGTGTGCTGAGTTGGGGGGTGGGGGGTTCAGGTCTGTATGGGTGCATGTTTGAGTGTGTGTGCTGAGTTGGGGGTGGGGGGGTCAGGTCTGTATGGGTGCATGCTTGAGTGTTTGTGTGCTGAGTTGGGGGGTGGGGGGTTTGGGTATGTATGGGTGCACGTGTGAGTGTATGTGCTGAGTTGGGGGTGGGGGGTTTGGGTCTGTATGGGTGCATGTTTGAGAGTTTGTGTGCTGAGTTGGGGCTTGGGGGGTTCAGGTCTGTATGGGTGCATGTTTGAGTGTGTGTGCTGAGTTGGGGGTGGGGGGGTCAGGTCTGTATGGGTGCATGCTTGAGTGTTTGTGTGCTGAGTTGGGGGGTGGGGGGTTTGGGTATGTATGGGTGCATGCTTGAGTGTGTGCTGAGTTGGGGGTGGGGGGTTTGGGTCTGTATGGGTGCATGTTTGAGAGTTTGTGTGCTGAGTTGGGGGTGGGGGGGTTCAGGTCTGTATGGGTGCATGTTTGAGTGTGTGTGCTGAGTTGGTGGTGGGGGTTCGGGTCTTTATGGGTGCATGCTTGAGTGTGTCTTGAGTTGGGGGTGGGGGTTTGGGTCTGTATGGGTGCATGTTTGAGAGTTTGTGTGCTGAGTTGGGGGTGGGGGGGGTTCAGGTCTGTATGGGTGCATGCTTGAGTGTTTGTGTGCTGAGTTGGGGGGTGGGGGGTTCAGGTCTGTATGGATGCATGTTTGAGTGTGTGTGCTGAGTTGGGGGGTGGGGGGTTCGGGTCTTTATGGGTGCATGCTTGAGTGTGTGCTGAGTTGGGGGGTGGGGGCTTCAGGTCTGTATGGGTGCATGCTTGAGTGTTTGTGTGCTGGGGTGGGGGGTTGGGTCTGTATGGGTGCATGTTTGAGTGTGTGTGCTGAGTTGGGGGGTGGGGGTTTGGGTCTGTATGGGTGCATGTTTGAGTGTGTGTGCTGAGTTGGGGGTGTGGGGTTCAGGTCTTTATGGGTGCATGCTTGAGTGTTTGTGTGCTGAGTTGGGGGGGTTCAGGTCTGTATGGGTGCATGTTTGAGTGTGTGTGCTGAGTTGGGGGGTGGGGGCGTTTAGGTCTGTATGGGTGCATGCTTGAGTGTTTGTGTGCTGAGTTGGGGGGGTTCAGGTCTGTATGGGTGCATGTTTGAGTGTGTGTGCTGAGTTGGGGGGTGAGGGGGTTTAGGTCCGTATGGGTGCATGCTTGAGTGTTTGTGTGCTGAGTTGGGGGGTGGGGGGTTTGGGTCTGTATTGGTGCATGCTTGAGTGTGTGCTGAGTTGGGCGGGTGGGGGGTTTGGGTCTGTATGGGTGCATGTTTGAGAGTTTGTGTGCTGAGTTGGGGGGTTCACGTCTGTATGGGTGCATGCTTGAGTGTTTGTGTGCTGAGTTGGGGGGTGGGGGGTTTGGGTCTGTATGGGTGCATGCTTGAGTGTTTGTGTGCTGAGTTGTGGGTGGGGGGTTTGGGTCCGTATGGGTGCATGTTTGAGTGTGTGTGCTGAGTTGGGGGTGTGGGGGGTTCAGATCTGTATGGGTGCATGTTTGAGAGTTTGTGTGCTGAGTTGGGGGGTGGGGGTTCAGGTCTGTATGGGTGCATGCTTGAGTGTTTGTGTGCTGAGTTGGGGGTGGGGGGGTTTGGTCTGTATGGGTGCATGTTTGCGTATGTGTGCTGAGTTGGTGGTGGGGGTTCGGGTCTTTATGGGTGCATGCTTGAGTGTGTCTTGAGTTGGGGGTGGGGGGTTGGGTCTGTATGGGTGCATGTTTGAGAGTTTGTGTGCTGAGTTGGGGGTTGGGGGGTTCAGGTCTGTATGGGTGCATGCTTGAGTGTGTGTGCTGAGTTGGGGGGTGGGGGGTTCGAGTCTTTATGGGTGCATGCTTGAGTGTGTGTGCTGAGTTGGGGGGTGGGGGGTTCGGGTCATTATGGGTGCATGTTTGAGTGTGTGCTGAGTTGGGGGGTGGGTGCTTCAGATCTGTATGGGTGCATGCTTGAGTGTTTGTGTGCTGGGGTGGGGGGTTTGGGTCTATATGGGTGCATGTTTGAGAGTGTGTGCTGAGTTGGGGGGTGGGGGTTCGGGTCTTTATGGGTGCATGTGCGAAAGTTTGTGTGCTGAGTTGGGGGTGCGGGGTTCAGGTCTGTATGGGTGCATGCTTGAGTATTTGTGTGCTGAGTTGGGGGGTGGGGGTTTGGGTCTGTATGGGTGCATGTTTGAGTGTGTGTGCGGAGTTGGGGGTGGGGGGTTCAGGTCTTTATGGGTGCATGCTTGAGTGTTTGTGTGCTGATTTGGGGGGTTCAGGTCTGTATGGGTGCATGTTTGAGTGTGTGTGCTGAGTTGGGGTGTGGGGGGGTTTAGGTCTGTATGGGTGCATGCTTGAGTGTTTGTGTGCTGAGTTGGGGGGTTTAGGTCTGTATGGGTGCATGCTTGAGTGTTTGTGTGCTGAGTTTGGGGGTGGAGGGTTTGGGTCTGTATGGGTGCATGCTTGAGTGTGTGCTGAGTTGGGGGGTGGGGGGTTTGGGTCTGTATGGGTGCATGTTTGAGAGTTTATGTGCTGAGTTGAGGGGTGGGGGGGTTCAGGTCTGTATGGGTGCATGCTTGAGTGTTTGTGTACTGAGTTGGGGGGTGGGGGGTTTGGGCCGGTATGGGTGCACGTTTGAGTGTATGTGCTGAGTTGGGGTGGGGGGGTTCAGGTCTGTATGGGTGCATGTTTGAGAGTTTGTGTGCTGATTTGGGGGGTGGGGGTTCAGGTCTGTATGGGTGCATGCTTGATGGTGTGTACTGAGTTGAGGGTGGGGGTTTGGGTCTTTATGGGTGCATGCTTGAGTGTGTGCTGAGTTGGGGGGTTTGGGTCTGTATGGGTGCATGTTTGAGAGTTTGTGTGCTGAGTTGGGGGTGGGGGGGTTCAGGTCTGTATGGGTGCATGCTTTAGTGTTTGTGTGCTGAGTTGGGGGGTGGGGGGTTCAGGTCTGTATGGGTGCATGTTTGAGTGTATGTGCTGAGTCGGGGGGGGTCAGGTCTGTATGGGTGCATGCTTGAGTGTTTGAGTACTGAGTTGGTGGTGGGGGTTCGGGTCTTTATGGGTGCATGCTTGAGTGTGTGCTGAGTTGGGCGGGTGGGGGGTTTGGGTCTGTATGGGTGCATGTTTGAGAGTTTGTGTGCTGAGTTGGGGGTTGGGGGGTTCACGTCTGTATGGGTGCATGCTTGAGTGTTTGTGTGCTGAGTTGGGGGGTGGGGGGTTTGGGTCTGTATGGGTGCATGCTTGAGTGTTTGTGTGCTGAGTTGTGGGTGGGGGGTTTGGGTCCGTATGGGTGCATGTTTGAGTGTGTGTGCTGAGTTGGGGGTGTGGGGGGTTCAGATCTGTATGGGTGCATGTTTGAGAGTTTGTGTGCTGAGTTGGGGGGTGGGGGTTCAGGTCTGTATGGGTACATGCTTGAGTGTTTGTGTGCTGAGTTGGGGGTGGGGGGGTTTGGTCTGTATGGGTGCATGTTTGCGTATGTGTGCTGAGTTGGTGGTGGGGGTTCGGGTCTTTATGGGTGCATGCTTGAGTGTGTCTTGAGTTGGGGGTGGGGGTTTGGGTCTGTATGGGTGCATGTTTGAGAGTTTGTGTGCTGAGTTGGGGGTTGGGGGGTTCAGGTCTGTATGGGTGCATGCTTGAGTGTGTGTGCTGAGTTGGGGGTGGGGGGTTAGAGTCTTTATGGGTGCATGCTTGAGTGTGTGTGCTGAGTTGGGGGGTGGGGGGTTCGGGTCATTATGGATGCATGTTTGAGTGTGTGCTGAGTTGGGGGGTGGGTGCTTCAGATCTGTATGGGTGCATGCTTGAGTGTTTGTGTGCTGGGGTGGGGGTTTGGGTCTATATGGGTGCATGTTTGAGAGTGTGTGCTGAGTTGGGGGGTGGGGGTTCGGGTCTTTATGGGTGCATGTGCGAAAGTTTGTGTGCTGAGTTGGGGGGTGCGGGGTTCAGGTCTGTATGGGTGCATGCTTGAGTATTTGTGTGCTGAGTTGGGGGGTGGGGGTTTGGGTCTGTATGGGTGCATGTTTGAGTGTGTGTGCTGAGTTGGGGGTGGGGGGTTCAGGTCTGTATGGGTGCATGTTTGAGTGTGTGTGCTGAGTTGGGGGGTGGGGGGTTTAGGTCTGTATGGGTGCATGCTTGAGTGTTTGTGTGCTGAGTTGGGGGGGTTTAGGTCTGTATGGGTGCATGTTTGAGTGTTTGTGTGCTGAGTTTGGGGGTGGAGGGTTTGGGTCTGTATGGGTGCATGCTTGAGTGTGTGCTGAGTTGGGGGTGGGGGTTTGGGTCTGTATGGGTGCATGTTTGAGAGTTTATGTGCTGAGTTGAGGGGTGGGGGGGTTCAGGTCTGTATGGGTGCATGCTTGAGTGTTTGTGTACTGAGTTGGGGGGTGGGGGGTTTGGGCCGGTATGGGTGCACGTTTGAGTGTATGTGCTGAGTTGGGGTGGGGGGGTTCAGGTCTGTATGGGTGCATGTTTGAGAGTTTGTGTGCTGAGTTGGGGGGTGGGGGTTCAGGTCTGTATGGGTGCATGCTTGATGGTGTGTACTGAGTTGAGGGTGGGGGTTTGGGTCTTTATGGGTGCATGCTTGAGTGTGTGCTGAGTTGGGGGGTTTGGGTCTGTATGGGTGCATGTTTGAGCGTTTGTGTGCTGAGTTGGGGGGATGGGGAGTTCAGGTCTGTATGGGTGCATGCTTGAGTGTTTGTGTGCTGAGGTGGGGGTGGGTGGTTTGGGTCTGTATGGGTGCATGTTTGAGTGTGTGTGCTGAGTTGGGGGTGGGGGGGTTCCGGTCTGTATGGGTGCATGCTTTAGTGTTTGTGTGCTGAGTTGGGGGGTGGGGGGTTCAGGTCTGTATGGGTGCATGTTTGAGTGTATGTGCTGAGTCGGGGGGGTCAGGTCTGTATGGGTGCATGCTTGAGGGTTTGAGTACTGAGTTGGTGGTGGGGGTTCGGGTCTTTATGGGTGCATGCTTGAGTGTGTCTTGAGTTGGGGGTGGGGGTTTGGGTCTGTATGGGTGCATGTTTGAGAGTTTGTGTGCTGAGTTGGGGGTGGGGGGGTTCAGGTCTGTATGGGTGCATGCTTGAGTGTTTGTGTGCTGAATTGGGGGGTGGGGGTTCAGGTCTGTATGGGTGCATGTTTGAGTGTGTGTGCTGAGTTGGGGGGTGGGGTGGTTCAGGTCTGTATGGGTGCATGCTTGAGTGTTTGTGTGCTGGGGTGGGGGGTTTGGGTCTGTATGGGTGCATGTTTGAGAGTTTGTGTGCTGAGTTGGGGGGTGGGGGGGTTTCAGGTCTGTATGGGTGCATGCTTGAGTGTATGTGTGCTGAGTTGGGGGGTGGGGAGTTTGGGTCTGTATGGGTGCATGTTTCAGAGTGTGTGCTGAGTTGGGGGGGTGGGGGTTCGGGTATTTATGGGTGCATGTGTGAAAGTTTGTGTGCTGAGTTGGGGGGTGGGGGGTTCAGGTCTTTATGGGTGCATGCTTGAGTGTTTGTGTGCTGAGTTGGGGGGTGGGGGTTTGGGTCTGTATGGGTGCATATTTGAGTGTGTGGGCTGAGTTGGGGGTGGGGGGTTCAGGTCTTTATGGGTGCATGCCTGAGTGTTTGTGTGCTGAGTTGGGGGGGTTCAGGTCTGTATGGGTGCATGTTTGAGTGTGTGTGCTGGGTTGGGGGGTTAGGGGGGTTAGGTCTATATGGGTGCATGTTTGAGTGTTTGTGTGCTGAGTTTGAGGTGGGGGTTTGGGTCTGTATGGGTGCATGTTTGAGTGTGTGTGCTGAGTTGGGGGGTGGGGGGTTTGGGTCTGTATGAGTGCATGTTTGAGAGTTTATGTGCTGAGTTGGGGGTGGGGGGGTTCAGGTCTGTATGGGTGCATGCTTGAGTGTTTGTGTACTGAGTTGGGGGGTGGGGGTTTGGGTCTGTATGGGTGCATGTGTGAACGTTTGTATGCTGAGCTGGGGGGTGGGGGGTTCAGGTCTGTATGGGTGCATGCTTGAGTGTTTGTGTGCTGAGTTGGGGGGTAAGGGTTTGGGTCTGTATGGGTGCATGTTTGAGTGTGTGTGCTGAGTTTGGGGTGGGGGATTCAGGTCTTTATGGGTGCATGCTTGAGTGTTTTGTGCTGAGTTGGGGGGGTTCAGGTCTGTATGGGTGCATGTTTGAGTGTGTGTGCTGAGTTGGGGGGTGGGGGGGTTCAGGTCTGTATGGGTGCATGTTTGAGTGTCGGTGTGCTGAGTTTGAGGGTCGGGGGTTTGGGTCTGTATGGGTGCATGCTTGAGTGTGTGCTGAGTTGGGGGGTGGGGGGTTTGGGTCTGTATGGGTGCATGTTTGAGAGTTTATGCGCTGAGTTGGGGGTGGGGGGTTCGAGTCTTTATGGGTGCATGCTTTAGTGTTTGTGTGCTGAGTTGGGGGGTGGGGGGTTCAGGTCTGTATGGGTGCATGTTTGAGTGTGTGTGCTGAGTTGGGGGTGGGCGGGTTCAGGTCTGTATGGGTGCATGCTTGAGTGTTTGTGTGCTGAGTTGGGGGGTGGGGGTTTTGGTCTGTATGGGTGCATGTTTGAGTGTGTGCACTGAGTTGAGGGTAGGGGTTCGGGTCTTTATGGGTGCATGCTTGAGTGTGTGCTGATTTGGGGGGGTTGGGTCTGTATGGGTGCATGTTTGAGAGTTTGTGTGCTGAGTTGGGGGGGTGGGGAGTTCAGGTCTGTATGCTTGAGTGTTTGTTTGCTGAGTTGGGGGTGGGTGGTTTGGGTCTGTATGGGTGCACGTTTGAGTGTGTGTACTGAGTTGAGGGTGGGGGTTCGGGTCTTTATGGGTGCATGCTTGAGTGTGTGCTGAGTTGGGGGGTTGGGTCTGTATGGGTGCATGTTTGAGTGTTTGTGTGCTGAGTTGGGGGTGGGTGGTTTGGGTCTGTATGGGTGCATGTATGAGTGTGTGTGCTGAGTTGGGGGTGGGGGGGTTCAGGTCTGATGGGTGCATGCTTGAGTGTTTGTGTGCTGAGTTGGGGGTGGGTGGTTTGGGTCTGTATGGGTGCATGTTTGAGTGTGTGTGCTGAGTTGGGGGTGGGGGGGTTCAGGTCTGATGGGTGCATGCTTTAGTGTTTGTGTGCTGAGTTGGGGTTGGGGGGTTCAGGTCTGTATGGGTGCATGTTTGGTTGTGTGTGCTGAGTTGGGGGTGCGGGTTTCAGGTCTGTATGGGTGCATGTTTGAGAGTTTGTGTGCTGAGTTGGGGGGTGGGCGGTTCAGGTCTGTATGGGTGCATGCTTGAGTGTTTGTGTGCTGAGTTGGGGGGTGGGGGTTTTGGTCTGTATGGGTGCATGTTTGAGTGTGTGCACTGAGTTGAGGGTGGGGGTTCGGGTCTTTATGGGTGCATGCTTGAGTGTGTGCTGAGTTGGGGGGGTTGGGTCTGTATGGGTGCATGTTTGAGAGTTTGTGTGCTGAGTTGGGGGGGTGGGGAGTTCAGGTCTGTATGCTTGAGTGTTTGTTTGCTGAGTTGGGGGGTGGGGGTTTGGGTCCGTATGGGTGCACGTTTGAGTGTGTGTACTGAGTTGAGGGTGGGGGTTCGGGTTTTTATGGGTGCATGCTTGAGTGTGTGCTGAGTTGGGGGGGTTGGGTCTGTATGGGTGCATGTTTGAGAGTTTGTGTGCTGAGTTGGGGGGTGGGGAGTTCAGGTCTGTATGGATGCATGCTTGCGTGTTTGTGTGCTGAGTTGGGGGTGGGTGGTTTGGGTCTGTATGGGTGCATGTTTGAGAGTTTGTGTGCTGAGTTGGGGGGTGGGGAGTTCAGGTCTGTATGGATGCATGCTTGCGTGTTTGTGTGCTGAGTTGGGGGTGGGGGGGTTCAGGTCTGTATGGGTGCATGCTTTAGTGTTTGTGTGCTGAGTTGGGGGGTGGGGGTTCAGGTCTCTACGGGTGCATGTTTGAGTGTGTGTGCTGAGTCGGGGGGGTCAGGTCTGTATGGGTGCATGCTTGAGTGTTTGAGTGCTGAGTTGGGGGGTGGGGGTTTGGGTCTGTATGGGTGCATGTTTGAGTGTGTGTGCTGTGTTGGGGGGTGGGGGGTTCAGGTCTGTATGGATGCATGCTTGAGTGTTTGTGTGCTGAGTTGGGAGTGGGGGGTTTGGGTCCGTATGGGTGCATGTTTGAGTGTGTGTGCTGAGTTGGGGGTGGGGTGTTCAGATCTGTATGGGTGCATGTTTGAGAGTTTGTGTGCTGAGTTGGGGGTGGGGGTTCAGCTCTGTATGGGTGCATGCTTGAGTGTTTGTGTGCTGAGTTGGGGGTGGGGGGTTTTGGTCTGTATGGGTGCATGTTTGAGTGTGTGTGCTGAGTTGGTGGTGGGGATTCGGGTCTTTATGGGTGCATGCTTGAGTGTGTCTTGAGTTGGGGGTGGGGGTTTGGGTCTGTATGGGTGCATGTTTGAGAGTTTGTGTGCTGAGTTGGGGGTGGGGGGTTCAGGTCTGTATGGGTGCATGCTTGAGTGTTTGTGTGCTGAGTTGGGGGGTGGGGGGTTCAGGTCTGTATGGGTGCATGCTTGAGTGTTTGTGTGCTGAGTTGGGGGGGTGGGGGTTCGGATCTTTATGGGTGCATGTGCGAACGTTTGTGTGCTGAGTTGGGGGTGGGGGGTTCAGATCTGTATGGGTGCATGCTTTAGTGTTTGTGTGCTCAGTTTGGGGGTGGGGGGTTTGGGTCTGTATGGGTGCATGCTTGTGTGTGTGCTGAGTTAGGGGGTGGGGGTTTGGGTCTGTATGGGTGCATGTTTGAGAGTTTATGTGCTGAGTTGGGGGATGGGGGGGTTCAGGTCTGTGTGGGTGCATGCTTGAGTGTTTGTGTACTGAGTTGGGGGGTGGGGGTTTGGGTCCGTATGGGTGCACGTTTGAGTGTATGTGCTGAGTTGGGGGTGGGGGGTTTGGGTCTGTATGGGTGCATGTTTGAGAGTTTGTGTGCTGAGTTGGGGCTTGGGGGGTTCAGGTCTGTATGGGTGCATGCTTGAGTGTTTGTGTGCTGAGTTGGGGGGTGGGGGGTTTGGGTATGTATGGGTGCATGCTTGAGTGTGTGCTGAGTTGGGTAGTGGGGGGTTTGGGTCTGTATGGGTGCATGCTTGAGTGTTTGTGTGCTGAGTTGTGGGTGGGGGGTTTGGGTCCATATGGGTGCTCGTTTGAGTGTGTGTGCTGGGTTGGGGGTGGGGGGGTTCAGATCTGTATGGGTGCATGTTTGAGAGTTTGTGCGCTGAGTTGGGGGGTGGGGGTTCAGGTCTGTATGGGTGCATGCTTGAGTGTTTGTGTGCTGAGTTGGGGGTGGGGGGGTTTGGTCTGTATGGGTGCATGTTTGAGTGTGTGTGCTGAGTTGGTGGTGGGGGTTCGGGTCTTTATGGGTGCATGCTTGAGTGTGTCTTGAGTTGGGGGTGGGGGTTTGGGTCTGTATGGGTGCATGTTTGAGAGTTTGTGTGCTGAGTTGGGGGTGGGGGGGTTCAGGTCTGTATGGGTGCATGCTTGAGTGTTTGTGTGCTGAGTTGGGGGGTGGGGGGTTCAGGTCTGTATGGGTGCATGTTTGAGTGTGTGTGCTGAGTTGGGGGGTGGGGGGTTCGGGTCTTTATGGGTGCATGCTTGAGTGTGTGCTGAGTTGGGGGGTGGGGGCTTCAGGTCTGTATGGGTGCATGCTTGAGTGTTTGTGTGCTGGGGTGGGGGTTTGGGTCTGTATGGGTGCATGTTTGAGAGTGTGTGCTGAGCTGGGGGTGGGGGTTCGGGTCTTTATGGGTGCATGTGCGAAAGTTTGTGTGCTGAGTTGGGGGGTGGGAGGTTCAGGTCTGTATGGGTGCATGTTTGAGAGTGTGTGCTGAGTTGGGGGGTGGGGGTTCGGGTCTTTATGGGTGCATGTGCGAAAGTTTGTGTGCTGAGTTGGGGGGTGGGGGTTCGGGTCTTTATGGGTGCATGCTTGAGTGTGTCTTGAGTTGGGGGTGTGGGTTTGGGTCTGTATGGGTGCATGTTTGAGAGTTTGTGTGCTGAGTTGGGGGTGGGGGGGGGTTCAGGTCTGTATGGGTGCATGCTTGAGTGTGTCTTGAGTTGGGGGTGGGGGTTTGGGTCTGTATGGGTGCATGTTTGAGAGTTTGTGTGCTGAGTTGGGGGTGGGGGGTTCAGGTCTGTATGGGTGCATGCTTGAGTGTTTGTGTGCTGAGTTGGGTGGTGGGGGGGTTCAGGTCTGTATGGGTGCATGCTTGAGTGTTTGTGTGCTGAGTTGGGGGTGGGGGGTTCAGGTCTGTATGGGTGCATGTTGGAGTGTGTGTGCTGAGTTGGGGGGGTGAGGGGGTTTAGGTCTGTATGGGTGCATGCTTGAGTGTTTGTGTGCTGAGTTGGGGGGTGGGGGTTCGGGTCTTTATGGGTGCATGCTTGAGTGTGTCTTGAGTTGGGGGTGGGGGTTTGGGTCTGTATGGGTGTATGTTTGAGAGTTTGTGTGCTGAGTTGGGGGTGGGGGGGTTCAGGTCTGTATGGGTGCATGCTTGAGTGTGTCTTGAGTTGGGGGTGGGGGTTTGGGTCTGTATGGGTGCATGTTTGAGAGTTTGTGTGCTGAGTTGGGGGTGGGGGGTTCAGGTCTTTATGGGTGCATGCTTGAGTGTGTGCTGAGTTGGGGGGTGGGGCTTCAGGACTGTATGGGTGCATGCTTGAGTGTTTGTGTGCTGAGTTGGGGGGTGGGTGTTTGGGTCTGTATGGGTGCATGTTTGAGTGTGTGTGCTGAGTTGGGGGTGGGGGGTTCAGGTCTTTATGGGTGCATGCGTGAGTGTTTGTGTGCTGAGTTGGGGTGGTTCAGGTCTGTATGGGTGCATGTTTGAGTGTGTGTGCTGAGTTGGGGGGTGGGGGGTTCAGGTCTGTATGGGTGCATGCTTGAGTGTTTGTGTGCTGGGGTGGGGGGTTTGGGTCTGTATGGGTGAATGTTTGAGAGTGTGTGCTGAGTTGGGGGTGGGGGAATCAGGTCTGTATGGGTGCATGCTTGAGTGTTTGTGTGCTGAGTTGGGGGTGGGGGGTTCGAGTCTTTATGGGTGCATGCTTGAGTATGTGTGCTGAGTTGGGGGGTGAGGGGTTCGGGTCTTTATGGGTGCATGCTTGAGTGTGTGCTGAGTTGGGGGGTGGGGGCTTCAGGTCTGTATGGGTGCATGCTTGAGTGTTTGTGTGCTGGGGTGGGGGGTTTGGGTCTGTATGGGTGAATGTTTGAGAGTGTGTGCTGAGTTGGGGGGTGGGGGTTCGGGTCTTTATGGGTGCATGTGCGAACGTTTGTGTGCTGAGTTGGGGGTGGGGGAATCAGGTCTGTATGGGTGCATGCTTGAGTGTTTGTGTGCTGAGTTTGGGGGTGGGGGGTTTGGGTCTGTATGGGTGCATGCTTGTGTGTGTGCTGAGTTAGGGGGTGGGGGGTTTGGGTCTGTATGGGTGCATGTTTGAGAGTTTATGTGCTGAGTTGGGGGATGGGGGAGTTCAGGTCTGTGTGGGTGCATGCTTGAGTGTTTGTGTACTGAGTTGGGGGGTGGGGGTTTGGGTCCGTATGGGTGCACGTGTGAGTGTATGTGCTGAGTTGGGGGTGCGGGGTTTGGGTCTGTATGGGTGCATGTTTGAGAGTTTGTGTGCTGAGTTGGGGCTTGGGGGGTTCAGGTCTGTATGGGTGCATGTTTGAGTGTGTGTGCTGAGTTGGGGGTGGGGGGGTCAGGTCTGTAGGGGTGCATGCTTGAGTGTTTGTGTGCTGAGTTGGGGGGTGGGGGGTTTGGGTATGTATGGGTGCATGCTTGAGTGTGTGCTGAGTTGGGGGTGGGGGGTTTGGGTCTGTATGGGTGCATGTTTGAGAGTTTGTGTGCTGAGTTGGGGGTGGGGGGGTTCAGGTCTGTATGGGTGCATGTTTGAGTGTGTGTGCTGAGTTGGTGGTGGGGGTTCGGGTCTTTATGGGTGCATGCTTGAGTGTGTCTTGAGTTGGGGGTGGGGGTTTGGGTCTGTATGGGTGCATGTTTGAGAGTTTGTGTGCTGAGTTGGGGGTGGGGGGGTTCAGGTCTGTATGGGTGCATGCTTGAGTGTTTGTGTGCTGAGTTGGGGGGTGGGGGGTTCAGGTCTGTATGGATGCATGTTTGAGTGTGTGTGCTGAGTTGGGGGGTGGGGGGTTCGGGTCTTTATGGGTGCATGCTTGAGTGTGTGCTGAGTTGGGGGGTGGGGGCTTCAGGTCTGTATGGGTGCATGCTTGAGTGTTTGTGTGCTGGGGTGGGGGGTTGGGTCTGTATGGGTGCATGTTTGAGTGTGTGTGCTGAGTTGGGGGGTGGGGGTTTGGGTCTGTATGGGTGCATGTTTGAGTGTGTGTGCTGAGTTGGGGGTGTGGGGTTCAGGTCTTTATGGGTGCATGCTTGAGTGTTTGTGTGCTGAGTTGGGGGGGTTCAGGTCTGTATGGGTGCATGTTTGAGTGTGTGTGCTGAGTTGGGGGGTGGGGGCGTTTAGGTCTGTATGGGTGCATGCTTGAGTGTTTGTGTGCTGAGTTGGGGGGGTTCAGGTCTGTATGGGTGCATGTTTGAGTGTGTGTGCTGAGTTGGGGGGTGAGGGGGTTTAGGTCCGTATGGGTGCATGCTTGAGTGTTTGTGTGCTGAGTTGGGGGGTGGGGGGTTTGGGTCTGTATGGGTGCATGCTTGAGTGTGTGCTGAGTTGGGCGGGTGGGGGGTTTGGGTCTGTATGGGTGCATGTTTGAGAGTTTGTGTGCTGAGTTGGGGGGTTCACGTCTGTATGGGTGCATGCTTGAGTGTTTTTGTGCTTAGTTGGGGGGTGGGGGGTTTGGGTCTGTATGGGTGCATGCTTGAGTGTTTGTGTGCTGAGTTGTGGGTGGGGGGTTTGGGTCCGTATGGGTGCATGTTTGAGTGTGTGTGCTGAGTTGGGGGTGTGGGGGGTTCAGATCTGTATGGGTGCATGTTTGAGAGTTTGTGTGCTGAGTTGGGGGGTGGGGGTTCAGGTCTGTATGGGTGCATGCTTGAGTGTTTGTGTGCTGAGTTGGGGGTGGGGGGGTTTGGTCTGTATGGGTGCATGTTTGCGTATGTGTGCTGAGTTGGTGGTGGGGGTTCGGGTCTTTATGGGTGCATGCTTGAGTGTGTCTTGAGTTGGGGGTGGGGGGTTGGGTCTGTATGGGTGCATGTTTGAGAGTTTGTGTGCTGAGTTGGGGGTTGGGGGGTTCAGGTCTGTATGGGTGCATGCTTGAGTGTGTGTGCTGAGTTGGGGGGTGGGGGGTTCGAGTCTTTATGGGTGCATGCTTGAGTGTGTGTGCTGAGTTGGGGGGTGGGGGTTCGGGTCATTATGGGTGCATGTTTGAGTGTGTGCTGAGTTGGGGGGTGGGTGCTTCAGATCTGTATGGGTGCATGCTTGAGTGTTTGTGTGCTGGGGTGGGGGGTTTGGGTCTATATGGGTGCATGTTTGAGAGTGTGTGCTGAGTTGGGGGGTGGGGGTTCGGGTCTTTATGGGTGCATGTGCGAAAGTTTGTGTGCTGAGTTGGGGGTGCGGGGTTCAGGTCTGTATGGGTGCATGCTTGAGTATTTGTGTGCTGAGTTGGGGGGTGGGGGTTTGGGTCTGTATGGGTGCATGTTTGAGTGTGTGTGCGGAGTTGGGGGTGGGGGGTTCAGGTCTTTATGGGTGCATGCTTGAGTGTTTGTGTGCTGATTTGGGGGGTTCAGGTCTGTATGGGTGCATGTTTGAGTGTGTGTGCTGAGTTGGGGTGTGGGGGGGTTTAGGTCTGTATGGGTGCATGCTTGAGTGTTTGTGTGCTGAGTTGGGGGGTTTAGGTCTGTATGGGTGCATGCTTGAGTGTTTGTTTGCTGAGTTTGGGGGTGGAGGGTTTGGGTCTGTATGGGTGCATGCTTGAGTGTGTGCTGAGTTGGGGGGTGGGGGGTTTGGGTCTGTATGGGTGCATGTTTGAGAGTTTATGTGCTGAGTTGAGGGGTGGGGGGGTTCAGGTCTGTATGGGTGCATGCTTGAGTGTTTGTGTACTGAGTTGGGGGGTGGGGGGTTTGGGCCGGTATGGGTGCACGTTTGAGTGTATGTGCTGAGTTGGGGTGGGGGGGTTCAGGTCTGTATGGGTGCATGTTTGAGAGTTTGTGTGCTGATTTGGGGGGTGGGGGTTCAGGTCTGTATGGGTGCATGCTTGATGGTGTGTACTGAGTTGAGGGTGGGGGTTTGGGTCTTTATGGGTGCATGCTTGAGTGTGTGCTGAGTTGGGGGGTTTGGGTCTGTATGGGTGCATGTTTGAGAGTTTGTGTGCTGAGTTGGGGGTGGGGGGGTTCAGGTCTGTATGGGTGCATGCTTTAGTGTTTGTGTGCTGAGTTGGGGGGTGGGGGGTTCAGGTCTGTATGGGTGCATGTTTGAGTGTATGTGCTGAGTCGGGGGGGGTCAGGTCTGTATGGGTGCATGCTTGAGTGTTTGAGTACTGAGTTGGTGGTGGGGGTTCGGGTCTGTATGGGTGCATGCTTGAGTGTTTGTGTACTGAGTTGGGGGGTGGGGGGTTTGGGCCGGTATGGGTGCACGTTTGAGTGTATGTGCTGAGTTGGGGTGGGGGGGTTTGGGTCTGTATGGGTGCATGTTTGAGAGTTTGTGTGCTGAGTTGGGGGTGGGGGGGTTCAGGTCTGTATGGGTGCATGCTTTAGTGTTTGTGTGCTGAGTTGGGGGGTGGGGGGTTCAGGTCTGTATGGGTGCATGTTTGAGTGTATGTGCTGAGTCGGGGGGGGTCAGGTCTGTATGGGTGCATGTTTGAGAGTTTGTGTGCTGAGTTGGGGGTGGGGGGGTTCAGGTCTGTATGGGTGCATGCTTGAGTGTTTGTGTGCTGAATTGGGGGTGGGGGTTCAGGTCTGTATGGGTGCATGTTTGAGTGTGTGTGCTGAGTTGGGGGTGGGGTGGTTCAGGTCTGTATGGGTGCATGCTTGAGTGTTTGTGTGCTGGGGTGGGGGGTTTGGGTCTGTATGGGTGCATGTTTGAGAGTTGGTGTGCTGAGTTGGGGGGTGGGGGGGTTTCAGGTCTGTATGGGTGCATGCTAGAGTGTATGTGTGTTGAGTTGGGGGGTGGGGAGTTTGGGTCTGTATGGGTGCATGTTTGAGAGTGTGTGCTGAGTTGGGGGGGGGTGGGGGTTCGGGTATTTATGGGTGCATGTGTGAAAGTTTGTGTGCTGAGTTGGGGGGTGGGGGGGTTCAGGTCTTTATGGGTGCATGCTTGAGTGTTTGTGTGCTGAGTTGGGGGGTGGGGGTTTGGGTCTGTATGGGTGCATATTTGAGTGTGTGGGCTGAGTTGGGGGTGGGGGGTTCAGGTCTTTATGGGTGCATGCCTGAGTGTTTGTGTGCTGAGTTGGGGGGGTTCAGGTCTGTATGGGTGCATGTTTGAGTGTGTGTGCTGGGTTGGGGGGTTAGGGGGGTTAGGTCTGTATGGGTGCATGTTTGAGTGTTTGTGTGCTGAGTTTGAGGTGGGGGTTTGGGTCTGTATGGGTGCATGTTTGAGTGTGTGTGCTGAGTTGGGGGGTGGGGGGTTTGGGTCTGTATGGGTGCATGTTTGAGAGTTTATGTGCTGAGTTGGGGGTGGGGGGGTTCAGGTCTGTATGGGTGCATGCTTGAGTGTTTGTGTACTGAGTTGGGGGGTGGGGGTTTGGGTCTGTATGGGTGCATGTGTGAACGTTTGTGTGCTGAGCTGGGGGGTGGGGGGTTCAGGTCTGTATGGGTGCATGCTTGAGTGTTTGTGTGCTGAGTTGGGGGGTGGGGGTTTGGGTCTGTATGGGTGCATGTTTGAGTGTGTGTGCTGGGTTGGGGGGTTAGGGGGGTTAGGTCTGTATGGGTGCATGTTTGAGTGTTTGTGTGCTGAGTTTGAGGTGGGGGTTTGGGTCTGTATGGGTGCATGTTTGAGTGTGTGTGCTGAGTTGGGGGGTGGGGGGTTTGGGTCTGTATGGGTGCATGTTTGAGAGTTTATGTGCTGAGTTGGGGGTGGGGGGGTTCAGGTCTGTATGGGTGCATGCTTGAGTGTTTGTGTACTGAGTTGGGGGGTGGGGGTTTGGGTCTGTATGGGTGCATGTGTGAACGTTTGTGTGCTGAGCTGGAGGGTGGGGGGTTCAGGTCTGTATGGGTGCATGCTTGAGTGTTTGTGTGCTGAGTTGGGGGGTAGGGGTTTGGGTCTGTATGGGTGCATGTTTGAGTGTGTGTGCTGAGTTGGGGGTGGGGGGTTCAGGTCTTTATGGGTGCATGCTTGAGTGTTTGTGTGCTGAGTTGGGGGGGTTCAGGTCTGTATGGGTGCATGTTTGAGTGTGTGTGCTGAGTTGGGGGTGGGGGGTTCAGGTCTGTATGGGTGCATGTTTGAGAGTTTGTGTGCTGATTTGGGGGGTGGGGGTTCAGGTCTGTATGGGTGCATGCTTGATGGTGTGTACTGAGTTGAGGGTGGGGGTTTGGGTCTTTATGGGTGCATGCTTGAGTGTGTGCTGAGTTGGGGGGTTTGGGTCTGTATGGGTGCATGTTTGAGAGTTTGTGTGCTGAGGTGGGGGTGGGGGGGTTCAGGTCTGTATGGGTGCATGCTTTAGTGTTTGTGTGCTGAGTTGAGGGGTGGGGGGCTCAGGTCTGTTTGAGTGTATGTGCTGAGTCGGGGGGGTCAGGTCTGTATGGGTGCATGCTTGAGTGTTTGAGTACTGAGTTGGTGGTGGGGGTTCGGGTCTTTATGGGTGCATGCTTGAGTGTGTCTTGAGTTGGGGTGGGGGTTTGGGTCTGTATGGGTGCATGTTTGAGAGTTTGTGTGCTGAGTTGGGGGTGGGGGGGTTCAGGTCTGTATGGGTGCATGCTTGAGTGTTTGTGTGCTGAATTGGGGGTGGGGGGTTCAGGTCTGTATGGGTGCATGTTTGAGTGTGTGTGCTGAGTTGGGGGGTGGGGTGGTTCAGGTCTGTATGGGTGCATGCTTGAGTGTTTGTGTGCTGGGGTGGGGGGTTTGGGTCTGTATGGGTGCATGTTTGAGAGTTGGTGTGCTGAGTTGGGGGGTGGGGGGGTTTCAGGTCTGTATGGGTGCATGCTTGAGTGTATGTGTGTTGAGTTGGGGGGTGGGGAGTTTGGGTCTGTATGGGTGCATGTTTGAGAGTGTGTGCTGAGTTGGGGGGGTGGGGGTTCGGGTATTTATGGGTGCATGTGTGAAAGTTTGTGTGCTGAGTTGGGGGGTGGGGGGTTCAGGTCTTTATGGGTGCATGCTTGAGTGTTTGTGTGCTGAGTTGGGGGGTGGGGGTTTGGGTCTGTATGGGTGCATATTTGAGTGTGTGGGCTGAGTTGGGGGTGGGGGGTTCAGGTCTTTATGGGTGCATGCCTGAGTGTTTGTGTGCTGAGTTGGGGGGGTTCAGGTCTGTATGGGTGCATGTTTGAGTGTGTGTGCTGGGTTGGGGGGTTAGGTCTGTATGGGTGCATGTTTGAGTGTTTGTGTGCTGAGTTTGAGGTGGGGGTTTGGGTCTGTATGGGTGCATGTTTGAGTGTGTGTGCTGAGTTGGGGGGTGGGGGGTTTGGGTCTGTATGGGTGCATGTTTGAGAGTTTATGTGCTGAGTTGGGGGTGGGGGGGTTCAGGTCTGTATGGGTGCATGCTTGAGTGTTTGTGTACTGAGTTGCGGGGTGGGGGTTTGGGTCTGTATGGGTGCATGTGTGAACGTTTGTGTGCTGAGCTGGGGGGTGGGGGGTTCAGGTCTGTATGGGTGCATGCTTGAGTGTTTGTGTGCTGAGTTGGGGGGTGGGGGTTTGGGTCTGTATGGGTGCATGTTTGAGTGTGTGTGCTGGGTTGGGGGGTTAGGGGGGTTAGGTCTGTATGGGTGCATGTTTGAGTGTTTGTGTGCTGAGTTTGAGGTGGGGGTTTGGGTCTGTATGGGTGCATGTTTGAGTGTGTGTGCTGAGTTGGGGGGTGGGGGGTTTGGGTCTGTATGGGTGCATGTTTGAGAGTTTATGTGCTGAGTTGGGGGTGGGGGGGTTCAGGTCTGTATGGGTGCATGCTTGAGTGTTTGTGTACTGAGTTGGGGGGTGGGGGTTTGGGTCTGTATGGGTGCATGTGTGAACGTTTGTGTGCTGAGCTGGGGGGTGGGGGGTTCAGGTCTGTATGGGTGCATGCTTGAGTGTTTGTGTGCTGAGTTGGGGGTGGGGGTTTGGGTCTGTATGGGTGCATGTTTGAGTGTGTGTGCTGAGTTGGGGGTGGGGGGTTCAGGTCTTTATGGGTGCATGCTTGAGTGTTTGTGTGCTGAGTTGGGGGGGTTCAGGTCTGTATGGGTGCATGTTTGAGTGAGTGTGCTGAGTTGGGGGGTGGGGTGGTTCAGGCCTGTATGGGTGCATGCTTGAGTGTTTGTGTGCTGGGGTGGGGGGTTTGGGTCTGTATGGGTGCATGTTTGAGAGTTTGTGTGCTGAGTTGGGGGGTGGGGGGGTTTCAGGTCTGTATGGGTGCATGCTTGAGTGTATGTGTGCTGAGTTGGGGGTGGGGAGTTTGGGTCTGTATGGGTGCATGTTTGAGAGTGTGTGCTGAGTTGGGGGGGTGGGGGTTCGGGTATTTATGGGTGCATGTGTGAAAGTTTGTGTGCTGAGTTGGGGGGTGGGGGGTTCAGGTCTTTATGGGTGCATGCTTGTGTGTTTGTGTGCTGAGTTGGGGGGTGGGGGTTTGGGTCTGTATGGGTGCATGTTTGAGTGTGTGGGCTGAGTTGGGGGTGGGGGGTTCAGGTCTTTATGGGTGCATGCCTGAGTGTTTGTGTGCTGAGTTGGGGGGGTTCAGGTCTGTATGGGTGCATGTTTGAGTGTGTGTGCTGGGTTGGGGGGTTAGGGGGGTTAGGTCTGTATGGGTGCATGTTTGAGTGTTTGTGTGCTGAGTTTGAGGTGGGGGTTTGGGTCTGTATGGGTGCATGTTTGAGTGTGTGTGCTGAGTTGGGGGGTGGGGGGTTTGGGTCTGTATGGGTGCATGTTTGAGAGTTTATGTGCTGAGTTGGGGGTGGGGGGGTTCAGGTCTGTATGGGTGCATGCTTGAGTGTTTGTGTACTGAGTTGGGGGGTGGGGGTTTGGGTCTGTATGGGTGCATGTGTGAACGTTTGTGTGCTGAGCTGGGGGGTGGGGGGTTCAGGTCTGTATGGGTGCATGCTTGAGTGTTTGTGTGCTGAGTTGGGGGGTGGGGGTTTGGGTCTGTATGGGTGCATGTTTGAGTGTGTGTGCTGAGTTGGGGGTGGGGGGTTCAGGTCTTTATGGGTGCATGCTTGAGTGTTTTGTGCTGAGTTGGGGGGGTTCAGGTCTGTATGGGTGCATGTTTGAGTGTGTGTGCTGAGTTGGGGGGTGGGGGGGTTCAGGTCTGTATGGGTGCATGTTTGAGTGTTGGTGTGCTGAGTTTGGGGGTCGGGGGTTTGGGTCTGTATGGGTGCATGCTTGAGTGTGTGCTGAGTTGGGGGTGGGGGGTTTGGGTCTGTATGGGTGCATGTTTGAGAGTTTATGCACTGAGTTGGGGGTGGGGGGTTCGAGTCTTTATGGGTGCATGCTTTAGTGTTTGTGTGCTGAGTTGGGGGGTGGGGGGTTCAGGTCTGTATGGGTGCATGTTTGAGTGTGTGTGCTGAGTTGGGGGTGGGCGGGTTCAGGTCTGTATGGGTGCATGTTTGAGAGTTTGTGTGCTGAGTTGGGGGGTGGGCGGTTCAGGTCTGTATGGGTGCATGCTTGAGTGTTTGTGTGCTGAGTTGGGGGGTGGGGGTTTTGGTCTGTATGGGTGCATGTTTGAGTGTGTGCACTGAGTTGAGGGTGGGGGTTCGGGTCTTTATGGGTGCATGCTTGAGTGTGTGCTGAGTTGGGGGGGTTGGGTCTGTATGGGTGCATGTTTGAGAGTTTGTGTGCTGAGTTGGGGGGGTGGGGAGTTCAGGTCTGTATGCTTGAGTGTTTGTTTGCTGAGTTGGGGGTGGGTGGTTTGGGTCTGTATGGGTGCACGTTTGAGTGTGTGTACTGAGTTGAGGGTGGGGGTTCGGGTCTTTATGGGTGCATGCTTGAGTGTGTGCTGAGTTGGGGGGGTTGGGTCTGTATGGGTGCATGTTTGAGAGTTTGTGTGCTGAGTCGGGGGGGTGGGGAGTTCAGGTCTGTATGGGTGCATGCTTGAGTGTTTGTGTGCTGAGTTGGGGGTGGGTGGTTTGGGTCTGTATGGGTGCCTGTTTGAGTGTGTGTGCTGAGTTGGGGGTGGGGGGGTTCAGGTCTGACGGGTGCATGCTTTAGTGTTTGTGTGCTGAGTTGGGGGGTTCAGGTCTGTATGGGTGCATGTTTGGTTGTGTGTGCTGAGTTGGGGGTGGGGGGTTCAGGTCTGTATGGGTGCATGTTTGAGAGTTTGTGTGCTGAGTTGGGGGGTGGGCGGTTCAGGTCTGTATGGGTGCATGCTTGAGTGTTTGTGTGCTGAGTTGGGGGGTGGGTGGTTCAGGTCTGTATGGGTGCATGCTTGAGTGTTTGTGTGCTGAGTTGGGGGGTGGGGGTTTTGGTCTGTATGGGTGCATGTTTGAGTGTGTGCACTGAGTTGAGGGTGGGGGTTCGGGTCTTTATGGGTGCATGCTTGAGTGTGTGCTGAGTTGGGGGGGTTGGGTCTGTATGGGTGCATGTTTGAGAGTTTGTGTGCTGAGTTGGGGGGGTGGGGAGTTCAGGTCTGTATGCTTGAGTGTTTGTTTGCTGAGTTGGGGGGTGGGGGTTTGGGTCCGTATGGGTGCACGTTTGAGTGTGTGTACTGAGTTGAGGGTGGGGGTTCGGGTTTTTATGGGTGCATGCTTGAGTGTGTGCTGAGTTGGGGGGGTTGGGTCTGTATGGGTGCATGTTTGAGAGTTTGTGTGCTGAGTTGGGGGGTGGGGAGTTCAGGTCTGTATGGATGCATGCTTGTGTGTTTGTGTGCTGAGTTGGGGGTGGGTGGTTTGGGTCTGTATGGGTGCATGTTTGAGTGTGTGTGCTGAGTTGGGGGTGGGGGGGTTCAGGTCTGTATGGGTGCATGCTTTAGTGTTTGTGTGCTGAGTTGGGGGGTGGGGGTTCAGGTCTCTATGGATGCATGCTTGAGTGTTTGTGTGCTGAGTTGAGGGGTGGGGACGTTCAGGTCTGTATGGGTATTGGTTGGGGGGTGGGAGCCATGGGACATAGTGTTTGGTTGGGGTGGGGGCCATGGGGTATAGTGTTTGGTTGGGGGTGGGAGCCATGGGACATATTGTTTAGTTGGGGGTGAGGGACATGGGGCATAGTGTTTTCTTGAGGGGTGGGGGACATGGGACATAGTGTTTGGTTGGGGGTGGGAGCCATGGGGCATAGTGTTTGGTTGGGGTGGGGGCCATGGGGCATAGTGTTTGGTTGGGGGTGGGAGCCATGGGACATAGTGTTTGGTTGGGGGTGGGAGCCATGGGGCATAGTGTTTGGTTGGGGGTGAGGGGGCCATGGGGCATAGTGTTTGGTTGGGGGTCAGGGGGCCATGGGGCATGGTGTTTGGTTGGTGGTGAGGGACATGGGGCATAGTGTTTGCTTGAGGGGTGGGGGACATGGGACATAGTGTTTGGTTGGGGGTGAGGGACATGGGGCATAGTGTTTGCTTGAGGGGTGGGGGCCATGGGCATAGTGTTTGGTTGGGGATGGGAGCCATGGGGCATAGTGTTTGGTTGGGGGTGGGAGCCATGGGACATAGTGTTTGGTTGGGGGTGAGGGACATGGGGCATAGTGTTTGCTTGATGGTGGGAGCCATGGGGCATAGTGTTTGGTTGGGGGTGAGGGGGCCATGGGGCATAGTGTTTGGTCGGGGGTGAGGGGGCCATGGGGCATAGTGTTTGGTTGGTGGTGAGAGACATGGGGCATAGTGTTTGCTTGAGGGTTGGGGCCATGGGGCATAGTGTTTGGTTGGGGGTGGAAGCCATAGGACATAGTGTTTGGTTGGGGGTGGGAGCCATGGGGATAGTGTTTGGTTGGGGGTCAGGGAGCCATGGGGCATAGTGTTTGGTTGGGGGTGATGGAGCCATGGGGCATAGTGTTTCGTTGGGGTTGGGAGCCATGGGGCATAGTGTTTGGTTGGGGTTGTGAACCATGGGGCATAGTGGTTGGTTGGGGGTGAGGGACATGGGGCATAGTGTTGCACCCCAAGAGTGAACCAAATAATAAAGCTAAAACAGGCACAGTTAGGAAATGTACATCCTTTGCTTTTTGAGGAAACCTGACTCAATGAAGGCCATACTCCTCTTGGGCAACCCAAACAGTAAACTATAGCAGTCCAAAATAACGGAATGTCCAATCAAGGGTCAATAAAATATATATAATGTAATTAAACAGACGATATACAATAAATAAATAGAAATAAATGATAACAATGGAAAATGTGTAGTACAAAATGTAAGTTTGAAATACAAATAAAAATTGTTACTCCTCAAAAACATATTCTTTTTCCATGTGTTTAATACAAATTGGGGGTTGAAAAAGCCTCCTGCCACGCCCCGCCTACCGCCCCACCCACATTTACTTTTCGGCCCACTATAGCCATCATGTAAGGTACTTTCGGCCCTCTGTCAAAATCAGTTGTGCACCCCTGGTGTAGAGTATCTATAACTGCTCCTAGGATTTGGATCCTTTGCGAAGGATTGAGCTGGGATTTTGTCACATTTATGGAAAACCCCAGGTTTCAAAAGAGTATGGCATGTTAGTTGCATCTTCTGAAGCAATTCCTCTGGAGACTGGGCCTTGAGAAGCCAGTCGTCTAGGTAAGAGTATAGATGGACTGTCCTTAACCGAAGGTAGGCTGCCACTGACCCCAGAACTTTTGTGAAAACCCTGGGAGCAGAATATTGCCCAAAGGGAAGACAAGTGAACTGGTAATGAGACCTTCCTATTGTGAATCTCAGGAACTGACGGTGATGTTTGCAGATGGGGATATGAAAATAAGCATACTGTAGATCTACAGATGCCATCCAGTCGTTTGGATGAAGAGAAGCCAGAATCTGTGGAATGGTCACCATGTGAAAGGTTTCGATTGACAGAAATTGATTGAGGTATGAAAGGTCCAGAAATGGACAAATCTCGCCTGATTTCTTTGGGATCAGAAAGTAACGAGAGTAAAATCCCTGACCTACTTCCTCTTGCGGAACCAACTCTATTTCTCCAAAGAAAAGGAGTTTTGAATCTCTTCCAGGAGCGGCAGGGAGGATTTTTGGAGCTGTGGAGAAGAGGAAGGTGGAATAGCCGGAAGGGCGAGGCAGTAACCAGTCTGAATAACATTCAAAACCCATTCCTCTTGAGTAATGGTTTTCCAAAAGGGGAGGAAGTTGGAAAGCCTTCCTGCTGCCGGGGATGTATGTTCCTTGATGATAGTAGGAGCGGAAGTTATGTACATGCCCAGAAGGAAGTCAAATAGATTTCTTTTGCTCTTGAGCAGTATTTGATGAAGGGGAAGGTCCCGATTTAGTCCCAGGTCTATATTTCCTCCTTTTAAAAGAGTAATAGTACTTAGCAGCTGTGGCAGAACTACTGTTTCCTTGAGGACAGGGTTTAAATGATTTAAAATGTTGGTGATATAACCATTTCACTGAAATCGAGCTAAGGGTTTTAGCTGCTGTGACACTGGCCTTACATTTCTAGAGGACCTAATCTGTGGATGAATCGAACAGTGTTTTGCCATCGAATGGAAGGGCAAGCACTTTCTCCTGGATAAATTGGTGAAGGGAAGAGGCTGACAAATATGCGTGCCTACGCATGCAGACTGCACTAGTGACTGCTCTTGTTGTTGTGTCAGTGAGGTCTTTGACCACCTGAAGCTGTTGGGTAGCAGCTTCTCTACCTTCTGAAATCCAGAAGGATAATTCGTCTGCAGCCTCTTGCAGTGTTAACCTGCCTAAGTTATAAGGTAGAGTTGGTATAATACTTCTTACCTTGATTCTCCCATGCGTTTACGTTTTTATCTAGCACTGAAGAAGGGTCTTTACCCTTTGTGCCAAGGGCGGCTGAGACTACCGCAGATTGAGCCAGAAGATTGCCCATGAGTATGAAGGGTTCATCCTTAGGCACCTTGTATTTGTTATCTAGGGCCTTGGAGATGAGTGGATCATAATGAGGCTTTCCCCAATGAGCTAGTGATTGTTCTAGAACAGACAATTCCACAGGAAGTGGAACTTTTGACTGCTGAGATAGCAGTTTCCCAAAAACACCAGCCGTTTCAGGCTTATCCTTAGGGAGGATTTCTAGTGCCAAGAAACACATTAGATGGTGACGGAATGGTATCGTCCTCTGAATTTGAGTCAGAGTCCTAAGAAACTGTCTGTTTCTTGGGTGAAGGAACAGAGTCCTCGTTGTCCACTGATACCATGGTTGGCTCAGGAATAGGATCTATGGGTACCAATCCCTTAGATAAAATAGGTGACATTTTGTCTTTGGTACGTTGAGCCACAACTTCTGGTAAGGGCACAGAAAGCAAAGTTACCAGCACAGTATTGGTGATGTCGTTACCATTTGGAAATGGCTACGTTGAGGGTCTTCTAGCCTGATAGGAGAAGTTGAAGAGTCAGCCGTGTTAGGCGGTTGGTTGGGATTATAGATATTAAAAACCACGGGTCTAGGGACCTGGATATTGGTTGTAACCAACTGCGGTGCTGGTTGTGCTGATACCTGAGTAGATTGACCCAAATTGTCCTCAGACTGGGGAGAAAATTGTGGCAAAATGTGAGGTGACTGAACTCTCACAGGAGTGCTGAATAACTGTTCCGGTGGAACCGTCAAAAATAATTGGAAGCATCAAAGTCTTCGGAGTCAGAAATTAGAGTAGAATTATCCTTCTGACTCTCCGGTACCGAGTCTGAGACAGATGCCACAAGGGATTTATTCCATTTGTGCTTTTTTGGAGAATTTGGTAGTGGACTAGATCGTACCGACAGCCAGTGCCGAAACTAGTACTTCACCTGAAAGTATAGTCCCCCTCTTACCGATGTCGGCCTCCCCCCTTTTTCCAAACGAAGTCTTCGGTCGTCTTCGGTACCAGACTCAGCTGTGACATGGAGAGAATACAAGTCTGCAGAGACCTCGGGTGAATCCCACAGCAAAAGACACAGATACTCACCGGGTGATGTATACCCAACAGCGGACGCGGCATGATGGGGATCGGCCGCAGAAAAGTGCTTACGGTAACGGATGCACTGCTTGAATCCTGTCGCATACGTCATGCGTAGAGAGAGGCACCACGAATTGAAAACATAAAAATGGAGAACCAATCACTAAGAAAAAGGGATCGACAGCAAAAAAGAAACACCCCAAAGAGGAGGGAGTATGCAGAAAAACAGGAACTGGGTGTGGAATGTTGGTGACATAGGTGTAAGGTGTGGGACCGGCACGCGGAAGGACGCACGCTTGACGAAGGCCCCAACCCTTCAAAGTTCTTAAAGAGACAGCTATCTTTGGCGGATGCAGGCGTTGCCAACCAATTGGGGAGTCAGGACGAAAGAGAAACATAAGTAGACATACATAGATTTAAGGCCAACCAACATTGGACATTTTTAAGTGCAGGTAGGCGGTGCGCCAGCTGTGCTCGGGATGTGACCATGAAGGTGAAGTGCTAGAGTGGAGGCAGAGATAGTGAGGGACAGCGGTAGGTTAGAGGCAAGGGAATAATTCTAGCTAGAAGGCAGGTGAGAGGTAGGTTAAGAGGGTAACTCAGAAACAAGGAGGTAGGGTTTAAGATTTGTTTCAAACAAATCCGGGTGAACTGTTTCTCGAATGTCCGGGGGAAGAGAATTCCATGCAATTGGAGCAAGAAGAAAGAAAAATGACTGAAAGCTAGATGAAGCACAGGGAGGGTGAGGAGCCACAAGGGTAGTCGAGGAAGCAGAGCAGAGATGACAATGAGGCTTGTAGAGTTGTATAGAGGAGGATAGATACAGTGGTGCCTTACAGTGGATAGATTTGTGAACCAGGAGAAGAAATTCAAATTTGGCCCTGTTTTGCATCGTTAGCCATCTATCCGGGTACCGGTCTGAGGAAGCAGGTGTGAAGTGAGGGAGTTGAAAGAGAGTCCTGGTAGCGAAGTTAATGATTTTGTTTAGAGGACAGAAAGAATAGTTGGACAGACCAAAGAGGATGCTGGCACAGTAATCCATTTTAGAGAAGACAAGAGTGGTTATGAGATGCTTGGCTGTGTTAGGCGGTGCCTAATTTTCCAAATATTTAGGAGGTTGAGGCGAGCTGCTGTTCTAGTTCTGGAAATGAAAGTAGAAAAGGTGCGAGAAGGATCATAGATGACGGCGAGGTTTCTAGCTGAAGAAGGGTAGGGGAGACTGTCAGTTGGGAAATAGATAGGCGGAGGAAGAGATGAGAGAGCGCATTTGGCAGGAAAGAAGAGCACCTCTGTTTTGGTAGAGTTTAACATCAGAGAGTGGAAAGCCATCCAATATTTAACGGCAGAGAGACAGTTGGGAGTTTTGATAGCGAGATCAGAGGAGAGTTCAGGAATAGAGAATAAGATTTGGATGTCATCTGCGAAGATTTGCTAGGAGAACCCAAAGGAGGAGATTATTGCCCCAAGAGCAGAGGTGTAGAGTGTAAAGAGGAGTAGACTGAAGATAGAGCTGTGTGGTACACCAACTGTTAGAGAAGTGAGTTGAGCAGTGTTGCTCCAGGAGTCAGAGAATTGGTGAGGTGCCAGGTAGGAATCAATCCAGGGAAGACCTCGATTGTGAATCTCAAGAAGAAAGAGAGAATTAAAGAGATCAGAGTGATTGAAAGTGTGAAAGGCAGTAGACAGGTCAAGAAGAATTAGGATAGAGGATAGGTTGGAGAGCTTATCAGAGGTGATGAAGTTGGACACATTCATAACAGCAGTTTCCATGGAGTGACAGGAGCGGAAAACCAGCTTGTAGAGGGTCTTAAAGGTTGTGGATGTCTATGAAATTGGTAAGACTGTTGAACAAAACCTTTTCAAGCACTTTCGAGTAGTGTGGAAGGAGATACATAGAGTGAACATTATCTGGTAGGTTCAGGTCAGCCCCTTTCTTTTTTAGAAGAGTTAGGACTGTGGCTGTTTTCAACACAGAGGGGAAAGCAGGCGGAGTCGAAGGACAGGTTGAAGAGTGCAGGTAGGTGAGAGGTCACTAAAGGGGCAATAGGCTTGACTAGCTGAGAAGCGCCGGGGTCTGATGGGGTACAATAAGTCTTGGCCTTCATCAGTAGAGATAGGACGTCTTCAGTATTAGTGTGAGTAAAGTGGGAGATAGAGGCATAGGATGACGGTAGAGTAGGCAGAGTGTAAAATGTAGGAGGAGGGAGTGTAAGGAAGGCCAAGAGAGAGTCTCCAATGACCCCTTGACCATAATTCTCAAAAAAACACTGCAGTGAACTGCCTTCTACAGCATTGAACAGAACATGGAATTGTGAGCCTGTTTTCACTGGCCATAGGCATGTGGTGAGGACTTTGGCACCACAAAACAGGAAACAGACTTGGAAACCAGTGAGAGGAGGAGGAGTCCTGACAGCGCTGCAATGCAGGAGCGCGAGAAGAAGTTGGACAGAGTTCAGAAAAGCAGTCCAAGTAGTAAGGAGGCGGTGGATGTCAGAAAATGAGTTAATGAGCAGCAGCAAAAACAAGGCAAGCTTTCTACCTAGAAGGCAAGAGAAAATGAGGTTTTAAGAGTGGTCGAGTGTGTGTGGCAGTATCCATATTCTGACACTGCACAGAGCCTGCAGAGGTTTTTCTGACTGGGAGATATACACAGGTGAGTAGCCATAGAGATGGCGAGAAGTAGGTAAGCAGAAAAAACACTGGAGAAATGTTTGCTGACACCAGCCACTGTAAAGATGGGGAACTAAGGAAAAGGCCACAGGACACAGACGATGCTCAAAGCACATCACGCTAAAGGCAATTGGAAAAGGTGATTCTAAGGAGAAGCGTTGCATGCTGGATTCTACAGGCAAAGTTCCTTGAGTCAATTAAGAAAGTGATTCAAAGGAGAAATACTGCATTCTGGACTTTAGAGGCAAAGTTCCTGCAGTCAACTGAGGAAGTATTTATAGGGAGAAATGCATCATCCTGGAACGTTTAGTCAAAGTTCCTAGAGCCAATGTGAAAAGTGACTGAAAGGAGAAACGCTGCTACTGAAACCAAGAGTCAAAGTTCCTACAGCAAATTGAGAATGTGATTAAAAAGGAGAAAAGCTGAATGCTGGAACTTAGAGGCAAATGTCCTACAGGCAATACAAAAAGTAACTCAAAGAAAAGGTGCTTTACAGTGGCACATGGAAGTAAAGTTCTAAAGCAAACTGCTAAAAAGAATGCACTGCAACCTGGAACTTGAACTGACACTTCCTGTTTACATTTGATAAAGATGCAGAGTGGAGAAACACTGTATACAGAAAGGAGTATGGCTAACTAAACAGAAATTACAGTTCTACAAAAACTGACAAAGCTTTGTAATTATAACGTTTTGAGCTCTATTTTATTGTCTAGACCACTATAAGAAATCAGCAAACATGTCAAGGGCATTTAGCTACTAGAGGTTTAAAAAGAGCATCTGGGCTGGACGTTTGTATTGACCACACTGAATAGATTCATGTGAAAGACTAAGCCGGGTTCAAGTCGAACTAGAGATTGCTGTTCACACCAAATATTATGGGAAGAATGCACCCAGGTTAGGACTAGCTTTGAAGAGCTTTAGTGATGTTAGAGTCGGTATGATAGACAAAGACTTGAGAGGGGATCCGGGGAATCGTACACTTCAACTTTGGGGATGTTCCCTAAGAGGTGAGGGAATTAGATAGGTTTAAAAAAACATTTGTGAACTGATATCTTAACTAATGTTGGAAGATATGCTAAGTCTGTGTACGGCTGAAAGAGGAATCAGAGGTTTGGGGCCCAGTGATTCTTCAGCCATGAAGCATTTTGATGAACTCCTAAAAGAACTCCAATTCCTAAAGAGTTTATGAAATCCCACCAATACCTCGGAAATGCAGGTGATACTATTTTCTCCTGACTTCACCACAGGACAATGAGATGATCCCTTCTTGAAGTATGGCTTAAATCAAATCACAACTTTGAGGTAGGGATGAAGAGAAAGGGGGTATGTATTTCATGGATCTGGTCCATGTCAACATTCCCTTGCATGTTTGGGAAGGGCCAGGAATCAAGACCAAATCCTGAGCAGGATGTTTTGGTTGGAAAGAAAGAGCAGTATGGCAAAGAACTGTCCGACCATGAAGGTTTGTCAGATGACCAGCAAGAAAGATATCCCATAGATTCCCTCACAACAACTGCCTGTGATGGACATACCATTTGAAAGTAACATAATAAGTATTATAGGTCCTCTCATACCATATATGAGTGAGTTCTGCCATATATTGCTGGGCTTGGATAACATCACTGGATATCCAAAGGTGTTTCCACTTGGGGCCAACACCACCTAGATCGTCTTCAAAGTACTACTACTACTACTACTAACATACTTCACAAGAGTCGGCTCCCCTCTGGACATTCTAACATATATGTCTAAGGTAACTTAAGAGATGGAAGCTCTTTGACAAATCAATAGCATATGCACCTCAATATTACATCTCTAAATCAATAGCCTCAGCAAGAGGTTCAACAACTTATCTTAAGGAAGGCTGTTGACAAGTACCTGGGATGTGCTCTCCCCATTTTTTCTGTTTGCCGTCCAGAAGTCTACCAATCTTCTGACTGTATCCCCCCTTTCAAGACGGTTTATGGAAGAAATCCACTGGGTCTCCTAGACATAATCGGAGAGGAATGGCAAGGCCAAGAAAACTCCAGCCTGAATCTGGCCAAATGTGTACAAAGCACAAAGTAAACAATGAGGCTCAGGCAAACCCTTGTGAAAGAGAACGTGTGAAAGAGAAACAAGAAACAAAAAAGTCTGTGTTAAAGAAATGCCCACTTATATACCTTCAAAGTCAGAATTCAGGGTCTTGTCCTGTTACACACCATTGATAAGAAGTTAATAGCTCAGTGATATTGCACATGTAGAGTGACTGAAATTATTGGAAGCTCGAATTACCAAGTACATGACCGTAAAGATCAGATAAAACAAGTTAACTGGTTAAAGGCATGGAAACCCTGAGAAGAACAGATGAGCCTATTGCAGGGTTTGAAATATTCAGGAGCTGAGAGCTATTTAGCTCCTTCTTGTAGTCTAAAGAGGGCTTGGTTAGCTTGACACCAACAGCTACCAGCAACTTTGGACTCCACTGACCAGATGGTGCCATAGGGTCATGCCTGTGTGACATTAACTGTGGGTGTTTGGACATGTATCTAAAAGAACATTCAAACAATTCTTGAAGACATTTAAACTATATGTTAATGTTAAAGGTATTTGTACCGCATACCCTCACCTTAGGAACGGTCCCCAGGCGCGCTAATAAAGTAAGGTGGACGAGTCACCAACCATGCATGAATAAACAAATATATTTGCACTTGGGGAAGGGCGTTCAGCCAATCAGTTGGCTGGAAACATGGCAAAGAACCGTTAGTGTCCGGTGAAGCTTCCATTAGTGACTCAAGTTCCTTCCCTGGGTGCCACCATCTTTTTTTTGTGCACTGTTGCCACACCCACATGTCCCTCCCAGAGGCTTCCTCCTTCTCCTTTAAAGAGACTTAGAGGACAAAGATTGCGGTATTGGACTATGTTTGATAAAGAGACCGAAGGATTATATCAAATATACTTTTAAGTACAACCACACTAAAACAAACACTGTGCAGCCTGCTTGAGTGATGTATCAGCAGTAAAATAAGCTATGGTTTGCCATGGAAGACTGGAATTACAAGATGAAAGGAGGCAGGTATCACAGAGGAGGATAAAGCGGGCCACGGTGCAGGTGTATCGACCCTGCCCATGAAAGGCTAATCACCCACTATTCACTGGCCAGACCATAACATCAAAAGTGTGCTCCTAAAACAGGAGAAAAAAGAAAGCGTTATCAGGATACAGATTACCGTAACTCATCACCCCATCTTGTAACATTGTTCCCAGTTTTGCATGTATATGCCGTCATATCCTTTCAGCACATAGTGGTAATACTACCTGGGTTTTCACTGCCTCCCCCTGCTCCTTTCACAAGTAATGGCTGTGTGTTCACCAATATATTAACCTCCACAATCATACAATAGTGTCATGAAAATGCTGCTGAAGTCAGTTTTGATGACAAAGCTGATTTCCCAAATGTTGAGGGTGCCATTGATTGTACAGCTAACCAATGGTGGCTTCAAAGGCAAGGGAGCAGGTTTTTCAATGACACCATTGAGCAGCAGCACACAATGAATGTTGTGAAAAAGTCAGGGACTTCACCCTATCAGGGGCAACGGGGACCCCTCCAAACCCGGGATAGGTGGACTACCAGGGGACATGCAAGAGCCGGTCATACCCGATAGGCTGGGCAAGGGAGTTGTGGGGGATCTTGAATCTACTGAAAGTGCCAGGCCTGCTAGTAATATTGGTACCACTGTCTGTCACACCATGTCTTACAGACTTTTGTAAGGCCAGGGTTATTTTCTTTTACTTACATGTCCACAAGCACCAGTATCCAGTTTGTCGGCAGCATAGAACTCCCGGAAAGAAAATCGAAGTAATGAACACAAGTCTCACCCTGCGGTCACCATCCAAATTCTCAGGGGATGCAGGAAGCAGATGCACACAGCAGCCATCTACAAAACCAGGTTGTAGAAACCCCTTGGATGCCTGCGAGGAGATGGGGCCAATTGGGACTTTTCAAACCTTGTACCAGTTTGACTTGGCCCAGGAGAACATAGAGGGAGAGATTGGCCTGAGTGGTCAGTGCTAGCAGGGACCGAAATGAAGATGTATTAGGCAGGAATTAGGAAGAGCACATGTATGAAAGACCTGCAGGGGTAAAGAGTATTCAGGTTGAGGGGAAGGGAAGAAGAGAGGTGGTGGACCCAGAAAGCACGCAGAAGATGGAATTTGGAGCAGAGTGCTGCAGATATTTCCGAGATTCTAGAGAAGAGTGCAGGTAAAGTAGTGTGTATGGGAATGTATGGTTCCAAGCATGAGCGAGTGGAGTGATTATTGTGATTGTGAGAGTTGGAACGAGTGATAATAAAGAGGATGTGGGAGATAGGAGTGCGAGTAAAAGGTAATGTAAGGAGGGCATGGTATCAAACAGTAAGGCAGACACAAGTGATCACAGTTCAATAGTGTTTATTGAACTTCAATTGGGTTTTCAAAAACACCTTTCTAATCCTAAGTCTAAAGATTGGAGGAAGCTACGACCATCAAATAATAATAACACAGTCCTAGTAGTGTATTGTCAAAATAAAAGGGCCTATACTATTGCCAATCCCTACTTCTAAATACAAATAGTGTGGGAAACAATGTTATGCAAAAGAAAAAAGTGTTAAAGAAATGATATATCAGGATATTCAAGACGTTGGCTTCCCTTCCCCACGTTTCCAGCACGAGACAAGGTGGCACACTCGAGCTTAGAACAGTCTCTGGCTTCTCTAGTAGTTCAAAAGCTCAACACCAGGGCCTTCTGTGCCAAAGTCTCTTTGCCATTCAAAGTCACTTATTTCAGAGGGCATGATGCGACACAACAAACATTAAAGTTCCTTTCTTCTCAGTATTTCAAACGTACACCTTTTTGGGTGCTTTACTGTTCACCAGGAGTTCCCCTCTGCCGGGCTCAAATGTATCTACTTTTCCAAACTTTCTCTACCTCATCAAAATTCAGACTTTCGACTGTACGCAGGATTTTGCTCGACCCGTTGCAGGACCACTTCAATTCACAATTCTTTGTTCTCTTCTTAATAGAATTCTTTTCAACTTTCACTTCTGCCACTTCTCAGCTGGATACATTACAGAGACCTTCGATTGAGCTCCCACTCAGTGCTGGACAATTCTGTCAAAGTTATTTCCTCTTTTAAAGTTCAATCACTCATCAGCAGTTCAACTTTACTTGGGTCTTTTATCACACATGTTTTAACAATGTTCATTCCAGCGCACGCCATACAATGTTGCTGCTTGCAACCTTGGCTTCAACACAGACCAGTCTTGTATTGGTCTCCCCAACACACCGGCTGTGTTGATTTCACGGACGCTGCTTTGTTCTTGGAGCCAAGGACGGCACCACGGTGGCTGCTGCTTCTCCCGTCTTGATTGTTGACGGAGGAGGGCACCAGGTATCTCTGACACACAATACAGGATTCTTCAACCTGGTTTCCTGGTCTCACGCTTTCTAATCTCAAGGGCTCTTGAAAGTAACAGTTCCTTGTCGGAAAGGGCAAGGGAATTTCCCCCCTTGCGATCCCCTCCTGTTTTGCCGCCTTCCTTCGCTCGTTCAGCGGCCGCCTCGAAACTGCTCTTTCCTCATGTGATTTGCCTCGTTCAGAGTGTGCTCTCGTGCGCCGCCTTTTCTTTTATCTGTGTGGGGAAGCTTAATTGAATTTAAGTGTGTGTGATGGTCAGTAATTGCCTAACCTCGTCTGACCATTGTATTGGGACACATTGGGTATACTGCTTGGGTGTTAGTCTGTTTTCTCTCATAGCAGGCTGTCTGTGTGAAAGTGTTTGTGTTGCAAAGGGGGGGGGTAGAGTTCTTAAGTATCCTACTTGGTAGGTTGGGGTAAAGGTGTTACAGGGAAGGGGAATACCGTATCTCACCATCCGGTGTCCCACTCCCACTCCCTGAAAATCCCTCAACCAGGTGATCCTCCCGTACTTGTCTACCCCCATGAATTGGATCCAAAAGTGATGGCCGTGTGCGGGCCACCTGGATGACAGATCCCCGGGGACTAGTGGGTGAGACACCTTCTGGTTTCTCACAGCAATTAAAAATGTGAGAGTGGGGAGTGAAAGAGAGTGTGGAAGGGGTTTAAAACAGAGTGGAGACAGGCATTGAGGGAGAGGCTAGAGAATAGGAGGGAGTTGCGGGATCTGAGGGAAGTAGACAGGAGAAGAGTAAAAAAGATCAGAGTGACAGAGAGGGGGAGGGCACAGAGAGGCGAGTGAGAAAGACTGGTGGTAGTGATGGAGAGAGGGAAGGGGAAGTCGGAAGGGGCACAAGGAGACTATGAAAAGGAGAGAGAGAAGGAGGGAGTAGTAGGAGATAAAGGGGGAAAGAAGGAGAATATGATGCAGAGAGGAGACAAGAGAGGGGAGAGAAAGCAGAAATATGTGGATATATATATATATACTAGCTGTCCCCGGCCACGCGTTGCTGTGGCTCAGTCTGGTTAAATGGAAAAGAAAGAAAAGAGAAAGCGCAACACATTCCTTTCGTTCCGCCATCAAATTTCAGAGCTTTCCAATGAGGACACACTTCAGTCATGGTGCCGATGAGAACATGCTGGCTCAAACTATAATCATCAGCTGGGTTGCACCGGAATGCAAGGTGATTGTAATCGCGTGATTGCTGAACACGGAGTCGTGTTTGACGCTGATCTGCTCAGCCACTCTCAGCCTGTCGCGTTCGAAGCAGATCTGAAGCTGCAGAACGCAATCGCCATACTCGCAACCGTGCATCCTAAAGTCTGGCTGCACGACGCTCTGCTACTTCCTCAGCATGTATTTGAACCAGCGTGTTTTGCTTTTATGTCCAACAGATGGCGCTGGTTTGCAGTAAAATGTTTAGTATAGTGTGTGTTGCTTTTCAACCAACAGATGGTGCGGTTTTTCAGAAACAGCATGTTTCTACCTGTCACAGGTGTGACATCTGTGTATAGTAGGTATATAAAAACACGTGCCTATTCAAATGCAACGTTGTGTCAAAATTTCAAAGCAATCGGTGAAGAACTTTCTGAGATTTAAGGTTTTGAACAAACAAACATTTACATTTTTATTTATATAGATAGATAGATATGTATATACATATAAAAAAGTGAGAGAGACAGGGGGAGGAGAAGGGAGAGGAGCGAGAGAAAGCACAACTCCTCAGAGTAGACTGTCCTCAGTATAATCCCAGAGGTAGTAAAATAGAGAAGGCTACTGCCTTCAGGCCCTCACTTGAAGTGCAGGTTTGAGACAGAATGTAGGGATTACCTAGCTCGAGTCCTACCTTATGAAACAGCTGGGGAGAGGGGCAGCCTGGTCTAGGGTGGGGGAGACAACTGGAGGTTGAAGAATACACCAGGGACTCCCCTTAGTGTGGGCTTCCTGCAGCCCATCATACATCAATTTGTGAAATTTGATAATAAATTGTCTGAACTACCTACGCAAATCTTTGAGTTATTTTATCCAACTGTGACAATGTGGAGATGACCTCTGATGACCTGCTATGTAAATCCAATGTTGTGCCCATTTTCCAGGCTCAATGAAAAAGTGTGTTCTCCACATAATTAAGATTCTTCAGAGGCTTAAGTGCTTGCTTCAGAGATCTGTGTGCTGTGACAATAGTCCCTGCCGAGAATTTCACCTGGAGACCACTAACCAGGTGTCTCAAGGGGCCAGGCACCTAGTCAGGCCAGTTAGAGAAAAATACATTTCCCATAATGCCGCTCAGAAATCGAAAAATAACCTGGACCGGATCAGGAAGCAAAATTAGGGACCGGTGAGAGGGTACACCTGGCAAAATACACAGTCAGGTCACGTAAACCATGGAAGACATCAAGAAACCGGTCTCAGGGCCCAAACATAAACAGAGCACAGGAAAACCTCCCTCAGATGGACTACACCTCACATGATGCCCAGGTCTTCCAGTTAGAAAACTCAGAATGGGTCAGGTAAAACAAATTATCCCTCTAAGGACAGGGAGATCATACCAAAACCATTCAAGGGCAGGAAGACACTGGGTGAAACCTAAACACCCCTACAGATCCCATAAACAACTTGCCAACAGCAGCACAACAGGATATCCTCCACACGGGCAGCGTGGCAGCCTCTCTATGCATGCAAAATGGCCACCAAGGCTCCTTTAGGTTAAGCCCAGCCCTTCAACCTCACGCTGGCCATCTGAAAGTGAGATAGCTTAGCTATTCCCAACCCTTACAACCTTTAGGTACCTAGCAGCAGACAATCAGCCCTGGTTCCAATCAGGGGAAAGGTGCATTTTACGAAGCTAGCCAGCCCAGTTCAGTGAGGTAGTTGACAGGAGGGGGTGTCCCTTGTTTGGAGAAGGTTGGTGAGGAAAGGTGAGGTGCTGCAGAGTCTTTGGATAAGGCTGGAGACAGGAGTGTTCTGCAGAAGGGAGCTGGAGAAGTGGCAGCAGGAGAGAGGAGGAGGTGATCTCTACAGAAGACAAGAAGGTAGTTGAGTTAAAGGGGAGGGAAAGGAAGGAATGCATGAGGAACTAAAACCAGGACTGGAGAGGAAGGTGGTAGAAGGAACAAGGGAAAGGAACAAGGAAAAGCAAAAGTAGTGTTGGACAGTGGCAGTAGGAACAGAGGAAAGAAGTGGAGAGTAAAACCAAGAGTGGAGTGGTAGGAGGAGATAAGAGCAAAGGGAATGTGGTAGAAATAAAACCTGTAAGGGATCAAAAGAAGGGGTAACATTACAAGGCTCGAGGGAGGAGGTAAGAGCTGGAGTGTAGTGTAATGTGGTGACAGTAACTAAGGCAGTAATGATGATAAGTGACACGGAGGTGGTGAGACTAGAGTGGAAGAAGGCTGTAAAATGACAAGAAATGTACGAGACAGTGGGAGGTGGGCCTGGTGGTTGTAAGGAGACAGTGGTGGATCAGCAGAAGGAGGTGGTAGGTGAGAGTGAAGAGACTGAGAACAATATATCTTGAGACAATGGGAGTGAAGACAACTGTCCAGGAGTTGATGAAGAATGATAGAGAAAAAAGAAAGCACTAGAGAAAAAAAAGATTGGGGCTTTATTAAGGTATTGGAAAGAGAGGGGAAGAGCCAGAAGCAGGTTAGTCTGCTAGAAGTAGGAGTTTCCATAAGGCCAGGTCAATCCCTAGGCAGTTACAACAGGTAGAAGGAGGCCCCAGGAGGGGTCAGGGAGCCTAATGATAGTTTAGAGAAGGGGCGGGAAGGAGAGAGTCAGGAAGGAAGGCTGGTAGGGATTGGTCCTTCTGCCTCTCTCTTAGCTGGCGCAAGCAGCATCTGTAAGAGAATCCAGAGGGTCCTGTAGAACATCAATTTTACTGCATTGCCTGCATTTTACACTGCCTGGGTTGGTGTAAAGTTCTAATCATGCAGCAACACAGTGAATGCAAAATGTGCTAGTGGTATTTCTGCAGTACGGTAATTCTCACTATTTCAAGAAAAAACCCATTATGACTCCCTAAGTGTTGCTGCAGGAGCCATCCGTTTCCTAGAACATCATCGAGACCATGTGATTGGCCTGAAAAGATACCCATAGCCAGAGGATGCTCTCAGTCTGGATGTCTTTGGAAATTGCTTGATGCCTCATGGTGAATCTTTAAAATCTCTAGGCCCGTTTGACAACCCATGGGCCAGTTGTAGCCAGCCAATTCAGTTGAGTTATATGTCAGCACACTCCATTGCGGTTACGTGTGAAAATTAACGTAGTTTCCAGTGGCGCTAGAACACCTCTAGGATTGTCAATATTTCAGTCCCCCTAAAAGAAATGCAGGCAACATCTATAAAGATTCCTACGTAAACAGCATGCTTAAACATTGCCTACTATTTGCATGTATTTGGTTCATTGATCTCATTGGAAGCGGTTCTTTTCCACCCGCCCTCTTACCTATTTGCCCACGTTTCATTCTGCTGAAAGGCACGCATATCCCGATTTAGGGGCACTACCTTTACAAAAGAGGTTTGAACCTAACGACCCAATGCAGGGTTTCAGTAACAGCGCTGCACTTTCAATCTCTGGCCACACTGCCTACAACAACACACTGAGCCCGTCCACAGGGGCGGCACGAGGAACCACCCAAAGCAGGCGTTCCTAGATTACAGCAAATGCCCGAGTGCAGTAAACCGTATGCATTTCTCTACAAACTCTTTTTTTAGCCAAATAGTCCACGAGACTTACATTTTAGGTTCCAGATGAATATCTTAGAATATGGTAAGATGAATTTTAAATCCCTGTGTCCCCCAAACATTGATGGACAGCGCCTGACCCAGCTCAATAACGTCCTTGTCAGGAAGAGGAATGGATAAATCCGTGTTTGTTTTCTTCTCCCACTTAAACTGCTTTTGCAATCAAATTAACACACACGCAAGAAAAAGGGCCTGCATACTTATAAGCAGTTAAGTGCCATAAATCTTATGGTTGCATTAAAGATGCCGGACTTTAAAGAAAAAAAGCCTGCCGTTTTCCAGTGAAGGGCGATAAATCTCGCCCCCATGAGCTAATGGACGCCGCCCCCCCCCCATCCCCCCTCCGTCCCCAACACTGAAAATAACTTGCTTACTCCCCGAGTGAGCAGGAGTAACTATTGCTGCATTAAGGAGAGGCAGCTGCGCCTTAGCACCTGAATCCCGGCCCAGAACGCCTGCGCCTCCAGACTGGAGAAAGCTCGGCCAAAGCGCCCCTGCGCAGATGCAGTGCCAGCCACACACCCACCCACCTAGCCGCAGCCGGCTACACCGGAGTACCCGAGTGTAGCCCCGAGTGCTCGCCTGCAGTACTTTTAAGAGACAGTCCTACATTTTTTCAGTGGAAGGATTTTAGGGCTCTGCGTTCAAAACATGGGGGAGGAGGGGGTGGGGCTTTTAAATAACATTTGCTTTCCCGAAAATAAATTGGCACAGCGCAGAAGTCGAAGCTTTTCACAGCCGCGCCGTCCCCGTGAAGTCGGCGACTTGCATCGGCTCCGGGCAGATCCCGCCAGCGCCCACGTGGCATATGAAAAGATTACGGCGCCCGTGGGCTGCTCAGTGTATCCACTCACCCTAGAAGCCTGCCAGCCTCGGCGGGGGTCGCTGTGGAGTTTCGATGGCGGGGTACATACCTGCCGACAGAGCCATTTAACCGCTATGGATCTGATCGGAATCGCTTTAGGAATGTGGCGGCCAGCATGACATTTGTTTTCACATTTCCCAAACAAGGGCTCCAGGTAACATTTTGTCACGTAAAAGGGAAGCTGCGTTACACATACCTGCCTCCCAATTTCCCCAACAGACATAAACTGAAATGACATGGATGTGCAATGGGCTTTTCCCTCATTTTGTTGTAAAATAGGTTTTGGGATAAGGAAGCAGAATTGTGGGTGTGTATATTCTAGGGTGACTCTGGTGAGCACGTTTCACTGTTTCTTGGTTGCCTGTCACCACACAACGTGCACATTCGAATGCAACAATCAGCGATGATTCATACAGCAGATATAGGCTGCTGAATATTATGGTCCCTGGGGAAGCGCAAGCACCCTTCAGCAGCCTGCAGCCCGAAGCCTCGGCTCCACGAGGCCTGTCGGGAAAGCCGCAGTCCCGTACACTCTGCATCTCGCCACATCGTCCAGTCCAATACATTTCAAATGAATGCGATTCCATGAAGGTGAAAGCGAATTCAGCGCAGAGCATTCCACCCAAATTACACACTCATTTAAAATATGACAAACTCACCGACATTGTTGATAAATAAAAGGTCAATCAAAAAACGAATTTAAAATATTGATAAAACGTAGGGAGGTATAGGGCAGACAAAAGAGGCAACACAAGGAAATTAAAAAAGTCCAGAATGCTGGATGGGAAAGGGGGAGAAGGGCCAGAGGAGGGTGGGGCTCATTTTAAAATGCTGTATACGATGTACAATGCATGCTCTCCAAAGAAAAAGCAGATTAGTCAAAAATAAAAAAAAGCCAACCCCTTCAGTGCAATGTACTGAGATGCAATGTGACATCGTTTCAATTGTACGGACATTTTCAGTGAAATATATATTTCAGTGGAAATGTTCTTGTTAAGTGACACAGCTCCATAAATATATATATATATACATATATATTTCTGAAACTCCATAGAAACTTCATATAACCTTAGCTAGTGCGAAGCCATAACATATATCGGTCAGCAGTCTGAAGTGCTCTGAAGGCGCTGCGCAGCGGGTGGGGGTTGCGGGGATGGGTCACTGTTTGTAGTGACACAACCCAGACGTGTCCTGGGAGGTGACAGGGCCTGACGCTTGTGAAGGATTGGGTGGGGGGAGTCATTTTGCACTGCCTACACCCCAACCCCTTTGTTAGAGATTGTGATTCAATTGTCTACTTCTGAGTGTGCATACACAAGCCCCCCTCTCTCTCACACACACACACACACACACACACACATTCTCTCTCCCTCTCTCTTTTTCTCTCTCTCTCTCTCTCTCTCTCTCTCACGCTCTCTTACTCTCTCTCTCTCTTACTCTCTCTCTCACACTCTCTCTCTCACATACACTCTCTCTCTCCCTCTCTCTTTCTCTCTCTCTCACTCTCTCACTCTCTCTCTCTCTCACACGCTCTCTCTCTCACGCTCTCTCTCTCCCTCTCTCTCTCTCTCTCTTACACGCACGCTCTCTCTCCCTCTCTCTCTCTCTTACACGCACGCTATCTCTCTCTCTCTCTTTTTTCTTTTAGATTTCCACCCACCCTTCCATGATATCCTGTAACAGAAACCGTGAATACCCAGTGAGCAGGGAAAGACAATGCAGTAATAAAGTACAGATGCAGTGATACAGACAACAATACAAAAGAAACGATTTCCCATCATTACGCTGGATGGAAAACATTAACATGACATAAAACAAAAACAGGAACCAAAAAAACCAACAGCAGACCAGTTATCCTAGCTCTAAATCTTGCAATAATTTTCGGATGATGGGCCTTATCTATGGATGAAGGATTGAAATACAGGATTTCAGATAAGATGTTATAAATAGTATGCATTAAGAAGCTTCAAGTAAGGGACTATATTTAGATGTTTACACGTGGGTATATTTGGGACTACACTCCAAACAATAATGTTCACAAGGCCAAATGCAAACGTCATGTACGGATCGAACAATACAAAAAGAAATCATAACACAGAGTACACTATTATTTTATTGCAGAAGGATTAAACCTTCTCCACACCCCCCCACAAATACTAAACATATTTATTAGGCACGCAGTGTTGTATCACAAGATTCATGAATGAAATGCATACCATTTCTGCCTCTCAGGCCGCTTGTGATGAGAATTAACCAGGGGCTTATGTTGCTTTAAAACGTAATTTGATGGCCGGGATCGTGTGCGTTTGCATGCAGGCATAGCCAGATCCCCGCTGACAATTTTTCATCATTTGCACGGCACAGTGCAAATGTGCAGGGCAAAAGGTGGTATACATATGTGTATGCTGCCTTTTGCCCTGCATTTTTGCACTCAGCCATGCAAAGTGAGTAAACGCTGCTTACCATGCACGCATGGTAAGCAGCACTCACAATTAAACGCTACCGACATGCCAGGCAACGTTTACTTTTAATTGTGAATAGTTCTTGCCATGTAAGCATGGCAGCATATAATTGTAATTGTACACGCTGCCTGCCATGAAAGAATACAAATAAAAGGCCTTAAGCCTATTTCAATTCACGATCTACTGCTGCAAAATAATGTTCACACCCATAATCCAGATGCTTCATCAATTCTACACTAATTCTCTTAGATCCACGACAAAAAATAATAATTTTAAACACATAGTGAAACTCACACTTCACAATGTACCTGATAAAAAAAAAAAGTTACAAGTGTGAAAAATCTACACAGGTTGCAGGATGCACACAGGGTTAAATCGTTTGTGCAGGTCACCATTCCCATTCAGGAGCAAAAGGGAACTGTGGTGTGGTGCTAGGGGGGTGAGGGTTATCAGTGCATGGTTATATCTACACCGATGAACGCTTACAAATCAAAGGGGCAGTGGTTTAATGTTTGCACTAGAAAAGGCTCCGGTCCTGTCCCTGCTAAGGACTCCCACCCAGTATGGAGGAAGGCAGACGAAATGTAGGAGTCTGATTTCTTTACGCATTTCCAAGGAATGTCATTTGTTTCCTTCATTTCTGCAGATTCTCTTTCATCCTAGGTATCAATCTGTGACTTTCTCTCCAGATACAGATAAGTGTGACGGGTGTCTGCCACAAATAGCCGCTCAAATCAAGCTCCAAAGGTGTTTATTGGAAATCTTACAAAGAACTAGTTTTGGGATTCTTGGGATCGCCGTGTTAACTGGGGATTGGGAAAGTTGGCTTTAGGACCACCCCTCTCTTTTTCGACTGCCCTGGTCTTTTTACCACCTCGTCAGCCCAGGCGTCCATAACAGTTTTGTTAGTATTATCGCCAAGTGACCGCTGTCTGTCTCAATACTGACTTAATCTGTTGGTAATCTCCCTGAGTCAGTGGCTGTCTAACTTCCCAGGGGCCTTCTAGGTATCCCTCTTCTAGCCCCACTTCACTAGGAAAATTAGGAATGATGTCTCTTCCACCCATTCCACCGACTCATCCCTCACTCACAATCTCCCCTCTCTCCTACACTGCATCCCAATATATTCTCCTCCCCGCAACCCTCCTGTCCCTCTGATGTTGCAATCCACCTTCGTAACTCTACCCTTTTTTTTTTATTTTTTTAGTTTAATGATTTTTATTGTTCAAAGTATTGAGAATGATACAAGTGTTAACAGTTTACAGACTTTGAAATAAAACAGTTTATCATAAATAATTAATAGAGTGAATGATCTTAGCTTGCTATAAAATGCTTTCCTTATAACATATTCAATTGGTTAATTTCTCTAACGTATCAATATAAACAGTAGCAGAGTAGAAATATATAACTAATAACATGTGAGTAGTTGTGTATCCAGTCTGCAAAGTGTAACTGATATGAGGAGACTCTACCCTTTGATATTACTTCTCTGCTCTTTCTCTCACTACTCCCCTACCTTCAATTACCACTATGCTATTCTCTATGCTGTTATTTTATCCCCCCTTCTTCCTACTACTCTGTCTCCTTATCACTGCTACCTCTCTGTTACTACCACACTGCTCTTACCTAAACTCCTACTGCTTTCTCCCAATTACCACTTCTCTATTACCACTCCCCATCCTCACTACCACTACTCTGCCTCTAGTTCTACTACCACTATCACTCTACCACTACTACTTTAATACCGCTTCTCTCTCTCTCTAGTTTACACTTTACAGATGCTACTCCCACTACTTCCAACTACTATGACTACCCCTCTACTACTACTGCTTCCATTCACGCGCTTTGAAACACTTGTGTATAGGCGTGTTATAAATGCTGTACCATATAATATCATTCTCTCATTAGTCTTAATACCACCATCTACTACCACTCATACTACTACAGCCTACTACTACTTCTTCTTACGCCTACTACACTCACTTACATGCACAAACACTCCAGACAACACTCCCGCCTATAACCTCCACACTCCTTCCGCAATTTCCCCTTCTGGTCTCTCGGACATCCTCCTCCACCTCAAGTCCTCACCCAACTAACCCATCCTAGACTGTTCTCAGCTTACCTTTTTAATACCCCACACCGCTGGATTCTCCACTTACCATAGGCAATGACTTACCTTGTTCCCAGGGCTGTGACAGGGGAGGGTCAGGGGAAGCCTTAGAAGGGATTGTACCCCCTGCCCCATCTCCATGTGGTCTGACTGCGTTGGGCATGGAATGCCAAGCAGTCTGTAGGGGATTGTTGCCCCTTGGCTTCAGGCCTTCTCGTGTGCCTTTTCATATTTTTACTCCCTGGTGGGCTAGTGAGATTACACACATCCTACCCTTTCTGGAGGCCTTTATTTAAAAGAAATCCTGGCGGTGCAGTGAGTTGTCTGCTTCTGTGCTCAGTTCCACAATGCAGCATTAACTTGTAGAGTCTCTGCAGCATCCACTCTCTCGTGGCCGGTGTTCCTCCACTAGCTGCATCCCGGTGTGGTCCTGGGCCGCCCCTTCTCCTCGTTCTGCGATGGCCACTTTTTACGGGATTCCCTGCCTGGCATCTCGATGCGTGCCACATCAGTTCGACATGGCAGAGACGCTGTCCTCTGTGGTCTCGCACACCTCACATCTCATCGTGGCACTGATGCCGCCACTGCTTCAGGTAAGGAGGGGCTGGTAGCGGGCCTGCCAAAGACTTTTTGGCACCCGGAAGGGGCGTGTTAGGGGTCGGGCTCCCTCCCTCCCTGGACAAGGCCTGGGGTAAGCCTTGTCCCATAAGTCATTTGTGAGTCTGGCAGGAGAGTCCAGTCTCGCCCCTCACTCTGCTGGTTTGGCTGAACTTTCATTGTGCTTGCTGCTAGATCCTGTGTGCTGTTCTCCTTTAAGCTGTGAGTCACTCCTATGTATCCTCATTGAGGCCCGTAGCGCTAGCGCGTGAATCCAGCAGGAGAGTCCAGTCTCGCCCAGTCACGCCCGAGGCTCGACAGGCTCCAGCAAGACTCTGTTCATGAGGCTCTCCGTTGGATGATGTCTACTGCTGTCTGCATTACTGCTGAGCAAATGGGGCCTCACACTCGGCAGCAACAGCACTCCAAAATAACTTGGCAGTGGAGAAAATAAATGAACTACCCAAGACTCTTGAGTTGAGTGCTTGCTACCTGACACATTGGCCCTCATACAGGTCCGGCGGTAACCGTGCCGGTAAAACCAGCATATAGCCGCCGGACCCGTAATGATTTACCGGCGCCTGACTTGCTGGAAACACCGGGGCATTACGACCCCGGCTGTCTGGTAAGTCAGGCGCCGGTAAAATGTTGATCTCCATTCCTCTATGGGAGTGGGGACCACGGAAGCACCAAAACTGTTTGTAACATTACCAGCACTGTTGTTTCCAGACAGGAAAGTTGTAATGAGAGCCATTGTATGCTCCACAACTCCCACGGACTCTATAAGTGACTAATCCAACTAATACAACCAAGCTTGTTGTAACCAACGCCGACCACGGAGGCAATATCAGAGGTAAAATTGCTGGGTCATGATGTGGTGCATGAAATAAACACACACCCGTTGAATGGGAAAGAGGAAACAACCTCTGAAACAGGTGTAAATAGTAGGTTTGTCTGCTGACGAAAGGTGCAGTGCAAAACCATAGAGTGAGCCCGCAACCAGCACCTGCATATTAAAGAACAAGAGTGCTATATGATTAAGAAAGACGATCGTGATGCGCGATTAGCAAGACTAACTAGAGATGTCACAGAAATTAGAACACAGCTTGGTGAAAATTCCACTATATTTTCCTTTGCTGAAGATAAAGCAAACAAAAACGTCACCATATTTCAAATCTAGTCACAAACAGTGACAGACTACCACAACGAAAACCCCTTAAATCATGGGAAGACTTAAATGAGCCTGGACGTGAGTCACACAATGCTGACACAAATGGTTTGTTGTCGGCGTCTACTAGCCCAATACATGAACTTCAACTCAATCGCCCTATTCCAATTCATCAAGCTCACCAACATTTTATCCACAAACGAAAATCCTTCATTACGTGAAATTAATAGACACAAGGCACAGTTGTCAGTGGCGGCAGGAATACAAATAAAAAAAATGTGATGGCTGCAATCTCAATATCGTTGGCCCCTTTTTTAAAGTTGTATGAATCCATCAACGACAGCGCGAAGGACCACGACACACTACTCACGATGATGCACTCAAAATTGATATTTTTAGAAGCTTTCACTTCAAATGTGCAAAATAAGAGTCGGCCATGAGGCAGAAACATCAGCAACGTGGCAAGAACGGCTGTGGCATTTGGCCAGGGGCAACCTCCCAGAAAAAAACAATATGATGGATGCCCTGCTCGAATCCACAAAATGGATAAGGAATAATGTAAATGTGATGATGACTCAAAGGTTACTAGAACAAATGGAGAAAGATGCTCTAAGTACTGGACTAGAAATCGCCAATCAAGAACAAATCAGGCATGTTGGCAATTCTCAAATCAAGGATTTAACAGAGGCGACCTATCATCCCGCGATGCACTGAGATCAATGCCACTGCTGGCAAGCCTGCAAATGAAGTGCCAGAGGTCTCTAAGGCAAAGCAGCCCCGTTCTGCAGGGTTGGTTATAAATGACAGACCATTGACCACAGACAAACAAACCTCCCATCCACTGACAGATCAAACAAAAACAAATGCATGTGATGTAATGGTAAGAACTGCAAGTAATGCCACCTTTAACATTAGTCGTCAACTCGAGACTCGCCAACTTGACGATGAACTATTTGTGATTAAAAAAACAACCTCAATCCACTATCACTGAGAAGGAAAGTCAACGTAAAGAATTAAGCTCCCTAATCAAGAAAAAGAAATAAAAAATACTCGAAGAGGCCCTAATTCTAGAATAAATGGCTCGAGAGCATTTCTTAGAAATATTACTAAGCCTCCTCCACACACAAGACCCTCTGACACCAACCAAAGTCCCAGTAATGTGAGGTCCTTAAAGCGACAAGAGCACATTACAAATGACAAGACAGTATCACGCACTGTCACAGTTGCTAGCATACACCCTGAAATGGAGGTTTAAAATCCTGATCAGGAGCATTGCAAAGTGACTAGCATGGAGGGCCAAGACCTCTTGGAGGATTTATCCCGTATTTGGATGAAAATGAAGTTACCCTGGCAAGCCTACAAGAATCTTCATTGGAATTACAAGACAGATCATGCATATAAACCTCACCTCTGTCTGATAGAAAACTTGAGACAAATCCTTGTCTGCAAAATAATGATGGCGACAGAGAAAGGCAAATGGCCAGCTCACCGACATTTTTAACACTATCACAGAAACATTGGCAGCTGCAACCCAACCTGAAGCTCACTCATGCGCAAAAACAGACAATCAGCAAAGTGAGGAATATGAATGCCCTCAATCCAAGAAGACCTTGCAACAGAAACCAGAGTAAGCCACAATGTCGTTATAGGACGCTGAGTCTAAAAATAGCTCCAGTTGTAAATCTGGGGAAAATTAATTTGGAAAATATATTGACCCCAAGAAATGAAATGCAACTATTGCACTTTGTTCCTTTGCTCAGAACAATTGCATCGGATGAAATCGCAGTTGCAGAGTACATGAAAGAATCAAGAACTGACTGGGTCATCTTACATGTGAAGTCACAGCTAGTCAAAGATTTTCTACTGGATGCCAAATCAGCACTACTTCCGTTTGGCTTTGATCTGAGAGACTTCACATCTCAGACTAATGATCAACAACAAAATGAACGGACTAATCCAAAAAGCGCATCCATAAAATCAACTTTAGTGCAGGAAGATTCGAGATGTGCAAAAAAAAACAGACGCTCAAAGGGGGCCCCTGACTTTCACCTTTAATAACAACATTGACTACAGTCGTTTGGTGGTAGAAGGAGGAGGCAATTCTGCCAATTGGAAAGAAACTTCAAATTTGTCTTGGCTAACCAGAGCCTTGTGATCTCCGAAAAAAAGCATTAGCTAGGAGAAACTAAATCCAACGAGTGTGGAACCTCTCTTGGAACACCAGAGGCTTTAAACACCTGTTCAACAATAAAGTTGTGAGCCTGGAAAGCCTATTATCTGTCTACAAGAAACCTGGCTTTGCACTACACCATCACGGGAAGGGTATGCAATACTGATAAACCCAGCGTCAAAAGGACAACGAGGAAGAGCCTGTGCAGGTCTAATAATCATGGTAAAGCACAGACCAGGATTAAAAATTGTCAAAAGTGAAAATCCCAATTCCTTCATCCAGTTGAACATTCTCCAGCATGATCACTCTGATGCAGACTATCCTGATCATACAGTGGTGTTAACCTTATATTGCAACCCTGCCATGATCACGACACAAAAATGCATACAAAGCGTGACCACCATAATAAATTAATGTTATATAGAGCTAAGGAACCCGCATTTCATTATTTGTGGAGATCTGAATATGAAATGTTTGGATGGAGACAGATGCGGCTACATTGCATGGGGGAAGGGTATGTGAGAAACCTGAAGATGTCTCACTTGCTAGTTCCCGGGGATCTGTCATCCAAGTTGCCAGGACACGGCCATTGCTATTGGATCCAGTTACTAGGGTAGACCAGTGCGGTAGGATCAACCGTATGAGGGGTCTTCGAGGAGTGGAAGTGGGACACCGAAGGGTGAGACACAGTGTCCCTTCCTGATAACACATTTTCCCCAACCTACCAGGTACGATACCTAGATGCTCAAACCCGCTCCCTTTTTCGACATTAAACATTTCTCACAGACAGATCATCGTGAGCGACAACGAACCAACACCAGAACCGTATACCTGACATATCCCAACAAAAGGGACAGGCAGATTCAGGCAAATACAGATAATTGCACACACCTGACTTCCATCCTACTTCCCCACACAGATAAAAGGCAAAGCACGAAAGCAAACTCTGAGCAAGGCATAACGCACAAGGACGCAGCAATTCCCAGTTGGCAGGTTAAACCGAGGAGAAAGGCGGCGAGACCAGAGAGGACAACAAGGAGGGAATTATCCTTGCCTTTTTTGGAGAAGGACCACAACTTTCAAGAGGCTTCAAGTAAGAGAAACATAATACCGGGAATTGCAGCTAAGGAGCGGTGTAGTCTGTGTCAAAAGTACATCAGATCCTCCTGCATTGATAGCCAGGGGGGTGATTGCCGCTGTGGTACTTGCCTTGACTCCGATAGCAAAGCAACGCCAGTGAGTTCAGCACAGCAGGTGATTAGAAGAAACTGATAGCAGACTGGATTGTGTTACCCTCAAGGTTGCAAGTAACAACATTGTATGAAGAAAGAAAACTTGCATGCGATTGAACTTTATGAAACAGAAATCGGTGCCAGATACAGAGTGGTCTGGCCCCACATGAGTGCTCACTCAAAGGTCTCTGGCATCCAACTGAGCGTGTGAGAATGATTGAACTGTGAAATCGAAGTGGTCCTGCAGGGGGTTAAGTTGAATCCTGTGCACATTTGAAAGTCTTCGATTGCCTGTGAACTGAAATTGGTCTGAGCCCGGCTGGGGGAGACTAATTGTATAAAAGGGATCTGAGCCCGGAAGAGCGGCATCTGGGGTGAACCACAAATCACCCGAGAAGATATTGAAGTGGCAAGGGTGAACCCGACTGAGTGATGCTTGTGAATTGAAATAGGTCTGAGCCCAGGACGTACAAACATACATGAGGCTGGCGGCCCTGGAGAAGAGGGACGAGGAAAGAGCTCGGCAAATGGACGATTTCGAGAACAGGGAGAGGAGAAACAACCTCAGAATTTTCGGTGTGCCCGAGACAGAAGGGGAAACGGAGAGGGACATCACCAGAGTGGTGCGCGAGATCATCACCCTCTTGTTCACAGAAGAGATGACAACCGAACCCACCTTTGACAGGGTACACAGAGCGGGGGGCAGAGCGGGAGCCCCCAGATCGATTTTGGTCCGGTTCCACTACTACACAGAGAAAATGAAAGTGCTGGAGGAGGCCAGAAAGGCTAGAGAAATCACCTACAATAACGCCCAGGTCTCCATATACCAGGACCTCTCGGCCTACACGCTGGCTAAGCGTAGAATGTGCCGCCCCCTCACGCAACTGCTCAAGGAAAAGTTCATACGCTATAGATGGGGCTATCCGTTCTCCCTAACTTTTGAATACATGGGCCAACGCTCGACCCTGACCACGGAAGAGGATATAAGAGGGGCTATTCAGGAGTACACAGTGGACTCGAACCCCAGGAGGGGCCCAACGGGGTCGGAGCATGGCAGACCTAATGGCCCTGGTCCATCCGGGGAAAGAATAAAGCGCACCGCCGCGAGGAAATACAGGAAAATGAACACCCCCTCCCCAGCGAAAGACGGAGAACGGAATGACTCAGAGGACTGAAACGGGGACGACCGATCGGGTCCTCGACAGATGTGCGCAGATCCTGTGATTTCACTATTTACAACGTCCTACTGAACAGCAAGTATGATGGGTTCACATGCGTGACGCAGCTGAGGGGGGGCTCTGGGGGGCTCAAGGGGATGAGCATCTTACGTGGATTTCCTGGCCGAGGTGGGCAGGCTGGTGGTTCGGCCAAAAGCCAGTAATGGCAGAACTAATTGGCTGGACACCGGGGTGGGGGGTGGGGGGGTACACAAAAGTTGGGGTTGTTCAGTTAGGGTTTGGGGAAGGGGGGCAGTTGGGGTGTCATTCTAGGCCCACCCGAGGGGTAGGGGAAGGGGGCGTAGGGGAACAAAACACTATCCAATGGGAGCATGCAGGGAAGAGCTATGGGAAGAAGTTGACCGAGAGAGAGGAAATTCTAGATCATGGCTGATAGTCTGCCCGCCCTGGGGGTGGGCTCCCTTAATGTACGAGGCTTGAACACCCCTACGAAAAGATCCCTGGTTTGCAGGGAATTTAGACGGGCAAACCTCGATTTTCTCTTCGTTCAAGAGATTCACTGGCCACGGGGGAAGGAGCCCAAGATGCGGGGAGGAGGGATCGGGGAGGTCTTCAGCGCTTCCCACAAATGCAAAAAGAGGGGGGTCGCCATCTTAGTAGCGAGGAACGTGGGTTTCGAGAACGAGGCCACTCTGAAAGACCCAGGGGGCCGCTATCTGCTAGTGCGTGGATCCCTGCAGGGGGCCCCACTCACCCTTGCCGTTATTTACAGCCCCAACGAGGGCCAAGCACAATTCTGGGAGGAGGTGAGCGATAAACACAAGCATTTCGCCCAGGGCACGGTAGTGGTGGGGGGAGACTTTAACATGGTCCTGGACCCTGTCCGAGATAGGAAACGTGCGGGACCCCAGCCCTCCAGAGCGGCAGACGAGATCATGTCTCGTAACTTCCAAAGGGTCAACTCAGAACTGGGCCTGATGGACACGATTCCGACCCCCAGAACAGACGCCCCCTCTTTCACATATTATTCAGCGGTCCACACGTCTTTTTCCAGGATAGACTACATTCTGGCAGACGAAATCCTGCACCCATTCATCTCGGGCCACAGGGTTGACCCGGTCCCCTGGTCCGACCATGATCTGGTCCGCATCACTATAGCGAGGGGAGGGCTAAGCGATCGCAGGGGGAGGTGGAAGTGCAATAACTCCTTGTTGAAAGACGAGGTCCTAGCCCAGGAGGTTCTCGAGGCCATCACGGACTTCTTCGAAATCAACGATAGTGGGGAGGTAGGTTCGCATATCTTATGGGACGCCTTCAAGGCTACCCTTCGCGGAGTCCTGATCAAAATGGGAGCCCAGAAAAAAAGGGAAAGGGAGACCCAGGAAAGGGTTTTGAGGGCGAAGATTGCCCAACTCCAACCGGGTGGCCCTCCGACGGCCCCTTTGGACCACGCTCAGATGGCCGCTCTGGCCAACTACAGGCTCCAGCTGAGGCATCTCCTCTGACACAAGATGGAGAGAAGTCTCCAACTGGTCAAACAAAAGTATTACGAAAAGGGGGACAGGGCGGACAGGATCCTGGCTTGGAAACTGAGGGAGGTGCAGAGAAGTAGATTGGCGAAGGCAGTGAAGAACGAGGCGGGTGTGATGGGCCACGATACGCCCCACATTGGCGAGGCCTTCCGCCGATACTACGAGAAGTTATACTCTTCGGAATACAATGGGGGTGAGGCAGAGATTGAGGGGTTTCTAAACTCTTTACAGATCCCAGCCCTGTCCAGAGAGATGGCGGAGGGCTTGGAGGGTCCGGTGACAGAGGACGAGGTGGAACGGGCGTTCCGAGGTATGAAAGTGGGCACTTCCCCGGGGGAAGACGGTTATTCGGTCTACTTCTATAAGCGGTTCCGCTCGACCCTTTCCCCCCACTTGGTGAAGGTGTTCAACGCGGTGCTGGAGGGGGGCACCCTCCCGGACTCCATGATGGAGGCAATCATAGTGGTTCTCCCCAAGGAGGGCAGGGACCCCGCGGAGTGTTCCTCTTACCGCCCAATTTTTTTGTTGAACACTGACGTAAAAATCCTGGCCAAGGTGATAGGGGGGCGGGTGGAGGGGATCCTGCCGAAACTGATACATGGTGACCAGGTGGGGTTCATCAGGGGAAGACAGGGCTCAGATAACATCCGTAAAACTATTGATCTGCTCCACTATGCCCAGGTGTCTGACCTAGACGCAAGCGTCCTGTCCCTCGATTCGTAAAAGGCGTTCGACAGGGTGGAGTGGAGATTCATAGAACTCACCCTCCGGAAAATGGGCATTGGGTCACACATTAGAGAATGGGTGGTGGCGTTATATAGGGCCCCAAGGGCTAGGGTCCAAGTGAACGGCAGGTTGTCAGAACCATTCCCCCTCTCGCGGGGAACAAGGCAGGGTTGCCCATTGTCCCCTTTGATCTACGTCCTCTCCATGGAACCCCTGGCCATTGCGGTCAGAGCTCACCCGGACATAAGGGGGATAAGGCGAGGCGAAGTGGAATTCAAACTCTCCCTGTTCGCGGACGATATCCTGGCCTACCTGATGGACCCAGTGTCCTCGCTTCCCCCCTCCTGTCCCTGATGGCAGCCTTTGGTCGCCTCTCGGGCCTTAAGATTAATGCCTCTAAATCGGTTCTGCTCCCCATGAGATCCCTGGACCCGGTCTTGGATCCGCTGGTCAGCCTGGAAGGGATAACAATAGGGAAGGTCTCCATTCGATACCTGGGAGTCCTTCTTACCTGGGACCTGTCCAACCTCGCCCAGGCCAATTATGATCCTGTTGTATCAAGGGTCACTGCAGATCTTAGGAGGTGGGGGGCAATGATTCTGTCATGGTACGGTCGGATGACGGCAGTGAAGATGAACATACTCCCGCGCTTACTATACCTCTTTACCGCCTTCCCGACTAAAGTCCCCGACCAAACCTTCAGGGTCCTCCAGAATGCGGTGTGGGAATTTATATGGCAGGGAAGGACCCCAAGAACCGCAAAGGCCGTCCTGACCTTGCCGAGGGAGGAGGGAGGGTTTGGGCTGCCAGACTTTCAACTCTGCTTCCGCACTGCCCAGCTGCGTGTACTTTTGGAACACATGAAAGAGGGGATGGGCACATACTGGTCGTAACTAGAGGACATGGACGCTCACCCGCTTAAGGTTCGGGACCTCCTGTGGGCCCCAAGCAAATTCATCCCGAGTAGATAGACTCAAATCACACCCAACTTTGGGAGTCCTCTGGGTGATCTGGAAGGAAGGCCCCCAGACGGCCCACTTAACGACATGGCCGTCAGCAATGTCCTCGCTCTGGGGTCATCCCCTCAAACTGGGAAGCAGGGGATTCCGCAACGCACAGTCCTGGTCCCACCCGGGGATGGAGTGGACAGGGCAAGTGTTTAGGGAAGGAGAGTTTCTGCCCTATGAGGATTTGAAGGAGGCCCTGGGGCAGGGGTCCCTCACCATATTTGAATATCTCTGCTTGAAGGGAATTCTATGCGATCAATCCTGGGGACAGAATTTGAAAAGACAGCTGACCCCCTTTGAGAAATTCCTGGATGCAGCGACCACCAGGAAGGGGGCGGTCTCAGGGATGTACAGAATACTGAACACTGTTAACCTGGGGGAAAGGAGGCGATTCCGTGCTTTTTGGAATGACTTGGCGGGGGAGGAGATCTCTGAAGACGCCTGGGCAAGGATATTTAAAATAGCCTTCCATGGGAACCTATTCACAGCGGACATGGAACACAACCTCAAGATCCTTCAGGGGTGGTATAGAGACCCCGCAAAATTGTCAAAGATGTTTACGGGAGTGTCCCCCGCATGCCCGAGGGGCTGCGACCAGGTTGGTACAAGAGGGCACATGTGGTGGCACTGCCCGAAAGCACAGGCGTACTGGGTGGAGGTTAGAGGCTGGATCGCGGAAGTCTCGGAGGAACTGCTCCCCCTAAACCCTCTAACAATGCTACTGGGCCTCCCCCCTGAGGACGCGGACATAGCCAGATACCCAAGAATGTGGGAAACAATGCTAAGGGCGGGAAGGGTGGCCCTGGCCCAGAAATGGAAGAGCCTGTGGACCCCCTCAAAGAAGGACTGGTTAAAAAAAGTTAAAAACATGTTCCTGATGGATAAACTCACGGCTATGATCAACAATGGCCTGGGCACATTCCAAGCCAACTGGTACGGGGTACAGCAGACATGGGGATGGGACGTTCACTGATCCACAGGGTATAGTCACGGAAGGAACGGGCGCCCACATCCCGGGAGACGGCGGACATTACACAGCCACACATGCAGTCAACGCTCAGGCTCTTTGTCAAGCTCCGGATACATTGAGCTCTCTATGCGTCTCCTTAAAAGAAGCAGGCGTAAAGGGGACTAAGTTTGTTTGGGGGGGTGGGTTCGCGGGGGGAGTGGGTGGGGGTGTCACCGGTCCTGTTACAAGTATAATTTTTTATCTTTGCTGAAAAGGCTTCATGCCCGTTTGTTCTATTATGAAAATGCTAATAAAACAAAGTTTAAAAAAAAAGAAATAGGTCTGAGTTTGGCCAAGGGGGGCTAATTGTATAACAAGGATCTGAGCCCAGCTGAGTAGGATCCAAGGATAAGAATGAATAGCCCGACTTGAATATTTAGAAAGGAACTTGTCTCATTGTTCTGATATATCAGGCTCTATAAACCAAGAGACTTGGGATGTAAGAGACTTGGGCACAGAAGGACCTGATATTAGTAAAAGGAACTGTGACCTTGTGCCAAAAAAACTCAAAGGTCTGCTCTGTTCGAGAGACCTGCCTTGTCCCGTGCTAAAAACATGGGGAAGGGAGGCCCCTGGCATGAACATCCTGACTTATCATTTTGTTTCATGAACATTATCCCACACTATTTGTAGGATAGCGGTAAGAATTGGCAATCGATTTTTTTTAGTATAGGCCCTTTTTGTTTGACGAGACTACACTAGGACTGTATTACTATTATTTGATCATCGTAGCTTGCACTCCTCTTAGATTTAGGTTTAGATAGGAATTTTTCCACCCTCTTGATAAAGTTCAATAAACACCCTTGAACTGTGATCACTTGTGTCTATCTTACTTTGATACCATACCTTCCTTACATTTGGTATCATTAGTAGGATGTGACTCAATTCAAACAAATTGTAGAACCCTACAATTTCAGAAGCTTAGTCATAGAACTCCCAACCCCGTTGCCACAAAAGAATCAATAGGCTTTGAAATCTGCAGCAGTAGAGAAGCAATTATCCCTCCTGGGAAAAGAGGAATGATTCCAACAGATTTGGTTTTAATCCCTCTCCAGGGTGTTACATAAGATTGGCCCCAAAATCTGGCCTAGCTTGGAAGTTCGGCATATACGTTCTAGCAGGTGTCATCGATCCCGGGGAGACGTAAATATTCTCTTAAAGAATCATGGTGAAATCCCATTTGAAGTACATTGTGGGGTCCAACTTACTCAAGGAATCCTGGAAAAGGCTCTATTTCGTCATTTTAAAGAAAGTGTACCGGATAAAACAGAAAGAGGTACCTTAGGCTTTGGGGAAGCTGATAAACCTTGTAACACGGAAAAAAGTAAGGGAGAAGAGCCTACCATCTTTCCCGACGTATCCTGCAGCAAGCGAAAGGATCCAGCCCTTGCTGAAGCTTTTTTACAAGCTATTCCAGAAAGAGAAGGTATAGAGAAGGGGAGCCCTTTTTACTTCTTAAAGCTGGTGTTGCTACATAGAAAAGAAACATCTACAGAAGACCTAGGAAAAACACAACTAGTAATCACCAAAACACACCGAAAGGTCGTACTAGAGATTGCGCATTCCTCTCTAACCGGGAGGCACTTAGTGTAAAGACTGGAGGGAGGTCTGTACTTCTGCTCTCTATATGGCAGAGGAGAGGCAAAGAGGACCCCAACCAAGATTCTCTATTATTGGTATCGTGGTCGAGCAATCAAGGCCTAGCTTCTCAGGAGGTGATGCAGGCTGGTTCTTAAGTACAGTGTAGTCGCCAAGCACCCACAAAGGAATGTCCGCACACTGTATTAGTTAAAACACAGTCTTAATATAATTATTATTCAAGGTTATGCACAATATCACGATAACTCACTGTGTGCTCAGTAGATCTACAATGGCAAATATACATTACCACAATTACTATTAGATCTCTTTAAAGTACATCAACTGTACGGTTAAATGTCACACAAATCAGTTTGTAAAGGAAACCAACAATAGATATAAGAGGAAAGCAGTTGGTTAGAACAATTGGCAGAATACTGGCCCCCACCTTTAGACACAGCACTGTGTGGAGATCCCCCCACCTCGGCTAACCTATAGAATAAAGATATATCACAAGCCCAGTCCATATTTTGTTCACAAGAGTCTTTCCAATAGTTTAGCAACCCCAAAGTACCTGGTTTTGTAGCGTTCTTCGGCGGGAAATCGACAGCCCTTCTTGAGTGCACTCCCTTTAAAGCAGGAGCCACGGGTCATTAAACATCCGGCGAGGAACACAGTGAACTATGGCGGTGAAGTGGCAGCTTTGTTCCTAGCGGTGCTCATCGACAGGGAAGCGTAAACGTCCTGTAAGGAAGAGGCGTGTGGGGCACCTCGATGTCGATAGTTTTGGACAGCAAATCGTTTGAAGAACTGTGCCCCAGCAAGGGTGTTTAGTCATCAGTGTCTCTGTGGTCTTTGAGTGGTGGGAATCCCACCGGCGGATGCTGCTCAGCGCGTCGACGGCCTGGCCTTCTCCGGTGGGATAAGGCGGGCAGCAGTGTGGACGAGCGCATCCGTAAATCGAAAGTAACGAAAGGCAACGGGAGCACGGCGGCTAAGGTCGTCGACGGTGGTCGTCGACGGTGGCGGATAACAGTCCAGAAGCTTCTCTTTGGGATTCCGCGGCAGTCCCCGTCTCCGGTCGGCAGCCTGTTGTAGGTCTGTCTACCAGGGAGCTTTGGCAAAGATCAGCTGGTGCACGATGATCCCTCGTAGCTCGGAAAGTGGGCGCCTTACCAGGTCGTCTCTAGGTGAGTCCTTGGAGACACAGCAGCTTTCAGATTGATGAAGAAGGGCAACCACAATTATTCTCTTCCAGCAGGGCTTCAAGGTTAAGCTTCAGTTTTACTCCAGCTACTCTTCGTAGTGGACTTCAGCTTCTGAACACGAATTCTAGCAGTGAGAGGCCCCCAGATATACTAGTTGATCTCCCATTCATTCTGCTGGGTCACACTCAGGCAACCAATCGGTAAGAAGGGCATTCATGCAGGCAGGCAGCCAATCAGGTGCATAGTGCATTCATGCCATTCACTTCTCTCCAGACACTCACAAGTTATGCGTATTGGGACAAGTACCCAGTCATTTAACACTACCAGTTTCGGGCAGGGCTGTCTCAGTCATTGTGTCAAACACCAGAAATCAGACATCTACCAACAAGAAGTGTATATTGGTCACACGCTCCATTCACCCCGGTCCCACCCACAGGGGGTACCCACAACATACAGTCACTGGGAAGGCTCCAGCCAGTCTGGCCTGGACTTCACAACAACACCATATATGGAACTTCCACCCAACATCTAGTCAGGGGAAAGGGACAAAGTCAGGGCTTCCCAGGACTTTGGGAAAACAAGGTAACAGGCAATAGAAAGCAAGAGGCCACAGGGGCCATCTTGTTTCCTATCAGGAATCAACTGATTCTAATGCCAAGGCCTGGGTATCCCAAAATGGAGGATACTCAGAGCACCTGTCAAATTTAGCATGGAGCTGCCACCAGCCCATACCCTGCTCTGTGGGCCACACACAGGTGCCCAAAAACATACACTAGGGGCACAGGGTTGTACCCCCACCAATGGGTGCCATAAGGGTATCCCATGGGTCTGTACACCAAACCAAAGGAGGGAGCTGCACCGCCAGGAGTCCCACATGAACTCCTGTGCGGAAAACATGACAGAACACACAATAAGAACAGTAAAGAACAAGGATACAGAGGCCCTGTCCCTCGGATGCATTTCCAGCAACACAGTCGCCCCCCACCCCAGACTGAGGTTAGGGTGCTAATCTTCCACGAGATAGACACGCTCATCCAGATGGTCAACATACCTTCTGGAAAGGCCATCTGCATTATCGTGACTCTTCCCTGGTCTATGCTCTATGGTGAAGTCTGCATAAGCCACTTTAGGGGCTTGTGATCGGTTTGGACCTTGAAGGTAGAACCCGTAAGGTAGGGCCTAAAACGCCTAAGGCTCCAAACTATGCTAAAACATTCCTTTTCAACAGTAGCCCACCTTAGTTCTCTACCCTTGAGTTGTTTACCGATGAATATGATAGGATATTCCCTCCCTTTGTCATCTAACTGGTACAAGACAGCACCAATTCTGGTGTCGCAGGCGTCAGTTTGAACGATAAAGGGCTTGCTGTTCTCAGGCGCACACAACACAGGTGCCCGTCATAGACTTTCTTTGAAGCCATCAAAGGCCCTCTGACAGTCTTCAGTCCAATTACCCTTCCTAGGCAGTTTGGGTGAAGTCAGAGCTGTCAGTGGTGCAGCTATGGTTCCATAGTCCGCCATGAAATTGTGATAATACCCAGTGAGGCCCAAAAAGGCTCTCACCTGGGTTTGACTAGTGGGAGTCTACCAGTCCTGTACATCCTGTACTTTACTGGGGAGAGGTTGGATTTGACCCCATCCTACCTCATGACTAAGATATGTGACTTTCCCCTAAGCTATCTGGCAATTGGTGGCCTTGATAGTGCGGTTAGCCCTTTTCAAGGCCTGCACCACCTTATCCAGATGTGTCAAATGTTCTTCCCAGGTGGAACTGTAGACGGCAATGTCGTCTAAGTAGGCTACACAAAAGGCCTCCAGCCCACTGAGCGCATGATTGACCAATCTCTGTTAGGTGGCAGGGGCATTCTTCAACCCAAAAGGCATGACCCTGAACTGGTAGAGTCCCTCAGGTGTTGAGAACGCCGTCTTTTCCTTAGCATGGTCCGTCAGAGCCATTTGCCAATAGCCTGAGGTAAGGTCAAAGGTGCTCACAATTTTGGCAGCACCTATGGTGTCCACGAGCTCATCAACCCTGGGCAATGGATGCGCGTCAGTTTTGGTGATGGCATTGACTCCTCGGTAGTCCACACAGAACCTCCAATCCTTGGTACCTGCCTGTGCCTTGGGGACAAGGACCATGGGACTGGCCAGAGACTTGTTGAGGGTTTAATAACACCCAAATCCAACATCTTGGCGACCTCAGACTGGATGTGGTTCTTATCTGTATCTGACATACGGTAGCACCTGCTTTTGACAGGCACACTGTCACCAGTGTCAATTTCGTGCCTACGCCACGGTGTAAGGCCTGGTGTCAGTGAAAACAGAGAGGCATACTGCCGGAGCAAATCCCTGCAGGCCTTCTGCTGCTCTGTCGTCAGATCGGAGAGAGATGTACTCCCTCCACTGAGCCATCCTGAGGGTTGCTATGCAGCAAATCAGGAAGGGGCTCACTCTCATCCTCTTCTTGCTCTGAAGTTAACAAGAGACACAAGACTTCTGCTCACCTGTGGAAAGGCTTGAGCCTGTTAACATGGAATACCTGAGGGGCTACCCTAGGGGCTCCCATGTCAACCAGATAATTGTCTTTGCCCATCCTGGAGACGATCCTGAAGGGTCCAGTCCACTGGTCTGCCAAAGCTCTAGGCTTGGTAGGCTTCATCACAAGGATTTCCTGTCCCAGAGGCCAATCAACTTGCAAGGCTTTAAGGTCATGCCAGTATTTATTCAGTTCCTGGCTGACCTTGAAATTTGCTGTCGCTTGACCCATCATTTGTGTCATCCTCCGTCACATAGTGCCCCACTTGCTTGGCGGGACCTGGAGGAGTGGCCTCCAAACCTTCTCTGATCAAGGCAATGGGGCCCTCACGGAATGTCCAAAGAGTAACTGAAAGGGGCTGAAACCAACACCCTCTTCAGGTACCTCTCTGTAAGTGAACAGCAGGCATGGCAGGAAGAGATCCCATTTCCTCCTTAGGGGCTCTTCCAAAGCACCTAGCATGCCCTTGAGAGTTTTATTAAATCTCTCAACCAGACCATTGGTCTGGGGATGGTAAGAGCTGGAGAACTTGTAGGTTACCCCGTACTCTTTCCACATGGTTTTCATGTAACTAGACATGAAGTTGGATCCTCTGTCAGAGACAACCTCCTTAGGGAATCCAACATGGATGAAAATGCCCAGGAGAGCCCTGGCAACCACCTTGGCAGTAATAGTCCGAAGGGGTATAGCCTCGGGGTACCTGGTGGCATGATCAACCAAGACCAGGATGAACCGATGTCCACCTGAAGTGGGAGGGTCCAGGGGACCGACAATGTCGATGCCCACCCTCTCAAACGGTGTGCCAACCACTGGCAATGGATGAAGGTGGGCAGTGACACTGCCTCCGGTCTTGCCAAACAACTGACAAGTTGGGCAAGTCCTGCGTTGGGACTCCACTTCTATTCCCATCTGTGGCCAGTAGAAATGGGCAGAAAGCCTCTGCTTAGTCTTCTTGGTACCAAGATGATCAGCTAAGGGCACCTCATGCGCCAACTGCAGCAGGAAGGGCCTGTAAACCTGGAGTACCACCAACCTCTTGAGGTCACCAGGTTCAGTGTTAGTGGGCTCACTAACAAGGAGCTCACCCTCCGAATAGATGCGGAATGTCCTAGGCACTTCTCCTTTTGCCTGGGACAGGGCCTGTTTCCTCAGACCCTCGAGAAAGTGGCACTCTCTCTGTCCCTTACAGAAGTCCGCCCGGGAGGGTCCCCCTTTAGCCAACAGGCATTGAAGGTCGGGGTGGACCTCTGGGTTGAGAACCTCTCCCACAGGAGAGTCTTCTGTCTCTTCTCCCTCCGGAGTTGAGTTTTGGTGTTCCACTGGACCCAGCCCGCCCAGAGCATGGATCCCAATGGGTGCTGTAGAAACAGCAGGAAGTGAAGGAGCCCCCGTCACAGAGGTAGCCTTCTTGTTCTTCCGTCTTTTTGCCTTAGCCATCGACTTTGGTTTGGGTATCTGACTCATAGCCAGACCCTGTGTCACCTGTGACCTAGTGACTGCAGCAGCAGTCATGGGTAGACCATCCGAGATCAACCCTAACTCTACTAGATAATTTCCTAACAGAATGTTAGCAGGGACATTGTCCTGAACCAGGACAGGAAGCTTTGCTGTCTTGTCTCCAATCATGAGTGTGACTAAGGCTACAGGCGATAATTTGGGAGGCCCACCAGCTAACCTGGTGGTTCTCAGAGGAGCACCTACATAATCCTCTGGCTTGAGCAGGGTCCTGTCCACCACTGTCATGTTTGCTCCAGTGTCTCTCAAGCCATTAGAAGACTGGCCATTCATGAGGACACTTCTCAAAAACCTACGGGTGTTCTGTGGGATAGTCACCAGTACTTCTGCGTACTGGTCCCAGGCCCCAAGGGACACTAGGGAAATCTCTATAGGAGCACCAAATGTGATCCCGGTAGAGGAGGGGAGGACAGTGGCCTCCACCTCAGACATGGGGTAAGGGTAAGTCAGGCTGACAGCCTGGACTCCAAGTGCCTTACCTTTACACTTGGGGTCATCTCTTTTGTGATCCAGAGCCCTACAGGCCCAACAAGTGCCAGGAATGCAGGGTACAGTACTGGAATCACTGGGACCCTGCTTTGGAGCAGGCGGACCACCACTCGTATTCCCACCCACAGATGACTTATCCCCACTAGATTTTTGGGTCTTAGGAGAGGAAGTTTGGGTTTACCCAACTGTGATTGCTTTTGGGCCTCCTCAGCTTTCTGAGAGGTCCCTTTTTCTTTGTCTGTGTCCTTCACACTGGAGTCCTTAGGGGACACACTTGTCAGCCAACCTAGCCAGCTTAAAGGGATTCAAAATGTTCTGGTCAGCAACATAATGACGCAGCTCTGGTGAACAGGCTTCAGAAAAATGCTAAAAAAACAACAGGTGGGACAATTCAACAAACGTTTTCACTTTGTAACCATCAATCCACCCCATCATGTTCACGTGTGCAGCACTCGCCCAGTCAACCCAAGACACATTCTCTCTTTTCCTAAAATCCCTGAACCTTTTAAGGTATTGGGTAGGTGTCTTGCCAAACTTGGCAATCAAAGCAGACTTCATGCACTCGTACTGACGCCTTTCTTCCACACTCGATTTAAGAATACAGTCATATCCAGTCTGAGGCACTCTGCTTAACAAACACTTAGCCCAATCTCTCTTATCTACATCATGATTTGCACAAGCCATTTCAAATTCTTTAATCCATTGGAGGATATCTGAACCCTACACAAACACACCAACCAAATCTTTCATAAACTTGCAGGCTGGGGACCTGCCACTCTCAACTGGTTTAGCTGAAGTCTCCACTCTAGCTTTCTCGAGCTGGATTCTCGGACATTCAGTGTCCTTGTCTTTGAGTTCAAGATCCCTATTCTTGAGTTCCACTTGCTGTGCCAGCTCCTCTTTCTTAAGCTCAGCTTCTATTTCCAACTTGCTGTATTCAAAGGCCAATTCCATCCTTAATAACTCAAGTTCCACGGAATTGCTGGGGTTTGGAACAGAGGCAGCAGGTATGGTGGCATTACCAGAGACAGGCACAGTCCTCATTGGTTGCATCCCCCCCCTTTAAGAGTTTCAACATCAGTCTGGTAGTCCACCAGGGCAGCTATCAGCTCAGCCGTAGAATTATCGACAAAGGCTTCACAAGCACTCTGGAGAGCCTCTAAACTCATCCTAGTCAATTTACCATTTGCAATAGACTCCATTGCTTGTAATGCAGTTATCTTGTACACAACTAAACCTCAATTTAACAAAGTGCAGATATTTTGTAAGTGGCACGGTTATACACTGATTCTTAAAACCATAAGCATCCCACCGCTGCCACCACTGTAAAGACCGGAGGGGGAGTCTGTACTTATGCTCTCTATATGGCAGAGGAGAGGCACAGAGGACCCCAGCCAAGATTCTCTATTATTGGTATCGTGGTCGAGCAATCAAGGCGTAGCTTCTCAGCAGGTGATGCTGGCTGGTTCTTAAGTACAGTGTAGTCCCCAAGCACTCACAAAGGAATGTCTGCACACTGTATTAGTTAAAACACAGTCTTTATATAATTAATATTCAAGGTCATATACGATATCACGATAACTCACTTTGTGCTCAGTAGATCTACAATGGCAAATATACAGTTCTACGTGGTACCACAATTACTATTAGATCTCTTTAAAGTGCATTAACTGTACGGTTAAATGTCACACAAATCAGTTTGTAAAGGAAACCAACAATAGATATAAGAGGAAAGCAGTTGGGTAGAACAATTGGCAGAATACTGGCCCCTACCATTAGACACAGCTGTGTGTGGAGATCCCCCCACCTGGGCAACCTGTAGAATAAAGATAAATCACAAGCCCAGTCCTTATATTGTTCACAAGCGTCTTTCCAAAAGTTTAACAACACCAAAGTACCTGGTGTTGTAGAGTTCCTCGGTGGGAAATCAACGGCCCTTCTTGAGTGCACTCCCTTTAAAGCAGGAGCCACGGGTCGTCAAACGTCCGGCGAGGAACACAGTGAACTACAGAGGTGAAGTGGCAGCTTAGTTACTAGCAGTACTCGTCAACAGGGAAGCGTAAATGTCCTGCAAGGAAGAGGCGTGCAGGGCACCTCGATGTCAATAGTTCTGGACCGCAAAGAGTTTGAAGAACTGTGGCCTAACAAGGGCATCGAGTCATCGGCATCTCTGTGGTCTTTGGGTGGCGGGAAACCCACCGGCAGATGCTCCTCAGCACGTCGATGGCCTGGCCTTCCCCGGCGGGATAAGGCAGGCAGCGGTGCGGACGAGAGCGTCCGTGAATCGAAAGTTCTTAGGCAACGGGAGCATGGCGGCTCAGATCGGCGACGGTGGTCGTCGATGGTGGCGGACAACAGTCCGGGCGCTTCTCTTTGGGATTCCGCAGCAGTCCCCGTCTCCGGTCGGCAGCCTGTCATAGGTCTGTCTACCAGGGAGCAAAGATCAGCTGGTGCACGATGGTCCCTCATAGCTCGGGAAGAGGGCGCCTTACAGGTCCTCTCTGGGTGAGTCCTTGGAGACACAGCAGCTTTCAGATTGATGAAGAAGGGCAACAGCAATTCTTCTCTTCCAGCAGGGCTTCAAGGTTAAGCTTCAGTTTTACTCCAGCTACTCTTCGTAGTGGACTTCAGCTTCTGAACACGAATTCTAGCAGTGAGAGGCCCCCAGATATACTAGTTGATCTCCCATTCATTCTGCTGGGTCACACTCAGGCAACCACTTGGTCAGAAGGGCATTCATGCAGGCAGGCAGCCAATCAGGTGCATAGTGCATTCATGCCATTCACTTCTCTCCAGACACTCACAAGTTATGCGTATTGGGACAAGTACCCAGTCATTTAACACTACCAGTTTCGGGCAGGGCTGTCTCAGTCATTGTGTCAAACACCAGAAATCAGACATCTACAACAAGAAGTGTATATTGGTCACACACTCCATTCACCCCGGTCCCACCCACAGGGCGTACCCACAACATATGGTCACTGGGAAGGCTCCAGCGAGTCTGACCTGGACTTCACAACAACACCATATATGGAACTTCCACCCAACATCCAGTCAGGGGGAAGGGACAGAGTCAGGGCTTCCCAGGACTTTGGGAAAACAAGGTAACAGGCAATAGAAAGGAAGAGGCCACAGGGGCCATCTTGTTTCCTATCAGGAATCAACTGATTCCAATGCCATGGCCTGGGTATCCCAAAATGGAGGATACTCAGAGCACCTGTCCAATTCAGCGTGGAGCTGCCACCAGCCCATACCCTGCTCTGTGGGCCACACACAGGCGCCCAAAAACATACACTAGGAGCACAGGGTTGTACCCACACCCATGGGTGCCATAAGGGTATCCCATGGGTCTGTACACCAAACCAAAGGAGAGAGCTGCACCGCCAGGAGTCCCACATGAACGCCTGCGCATGAAAACACGACAGAACCCACGATAAGAACAGTAAAGGACAACGATATGGAGGCCCTGTCCCTCCGATGCATTTCCAGCATCACACTTAGGACAATCCAAAACCCAGGCACATATCAGTGGGAGGTTTTACTGGTCGGGTATCCAAGCAGATATCAAAAACTTTATTCAGACGTGTGAAATATGTCAAAAGACCAGCACTCGCATCCCATCGCCTGCCCCACTGAATCCATTACCAATCAATAACGTCCCTATTTCAAGAATCGGGATGGACATAATTGGGCCTTTAGAAATATCTAGACTGGGCAACAAATATCTCCTTGTGATTGATCACTATGCAACCAGGTACCCCGAGGCATTCTCTATGCGGAATAATACCACCCTGAAAATTCTCAAACACCTCCTACCGTATTTCACCAGTGTTGGCTTTCCTAAAGAAATACTGACATATCAAGGTTCAAATTTTATGAGCCAGCTCATGGCTGAAGTAATAGAGCTACTGCTACTCCATATTACCACCTTACAAACTTCTGTGTATAATCCCCAAACAAATGGTTTGGTAGAAAGATTCATTAAACTTTTAAATTGATCATAAGAAAGTGGGTAGATAAAGATGGGAAGGAATGGGACCGAATGATCAATTGGGCACTATTTGCCGTAAGGAAAACCCCTCAGGCTTCCACTGGATTGTCTCCTTCTGAACTACTTCAATGTAGAGAACCTAGAGATGTCCTGGACATGCTCCGGGAGAGCTGGGAAGAATGAGAAGAGGCACCCATTCCCCTCTCACAAACCACAACCAGATTGCGAGAGCGTATGAGACTTGTTTGAGATCTAGTCTGTACTCATATGGAAAATGCCCAGACCCAACAAAAATGCACTTATGACAAGAAGGTGAGCTTAAGATTGTTTTCCATAGGACAAAAAGTACTATTCCTTTTACCCACCTCGGAAAACAAGCTTATCTCTAAGTGGCACAGGCCATATGAAATACTAGAACGAATGAGAACCTGTACTTTTAAGATAGCCCAACCGGACAGGAAACAGAAGCTCCATCTATATCATGTAAATCTCTTAAAAGAGTGGAAGGAGAACCCATCAGCCACCCATGCCACAATACTATCCTGTTTGCTTCGAGAAGAAATAGACAACTTTGAATTAATTTCTCCAGAGCTATCCATTCAAAAATAAGAAGATTTGAAACATGCAGTCACATAATTTCCCGATGTATTCACAGAGAAACAAGGATGAGTAAAAAGTCACTGATCACTATATTAGAACACCTAAGGGAAAAGTGTTTCATCTAAAACCATATAGACTCCCGGAAGCCTATAAATAGATAGTGGTTGACGAAGTGAATAAGATATTAAGAGCAAATATTATCGAGCCTTCTTCAAGCCCATGGTCCTCCCCTATCGTACTGGTCACCAAACCAGACCATTCCTGGAGGTTTCCGCCAAATTAAAGCCATTTCCGACTTCAATGCCTATCCCATGCCACACATCGATGACCTAAATGATAAACTTGGAAATGTCAGTTTTGTATCCACCCTAGATTTAACAAAAAGATACTGGCAGGTCGCAGTATATGGGCCTGATAAGGAAAAGACAGCTTTCTCAACGCCCCTAGGACTTTTTCAGTTCAAAGTCCTGCCTTTTGGTTTACAAAGCACTCCAGCCACTTTCCAACGACTCACGAACCGAATATTAAAGCCCTACTCTGATTTCTGTGGCGCTTTTATTGGAAATATCGTCATTTATAGTAAAACCTTGGAAGACCACCTTTTCCATCTTTTTACTATTATGAGAGTCCTCAGAGAAGCCGGCCTAACTGCCAATCCATCCAAATGCAGACTGGCCCAGTCAGTCGTGAAATATCTTGGCTTCTTTGTAGGGAATGGTAGTGTACAACCTCAATCTGAGAAATTGAAAGCTGTCAGGGACACCCCTGCAACTAAAACTAAAAGAGATCCCAGAGCCTTTCTAGAATAATCGGTTATTAACGTAGGTTTATCCCAAACTTCTCAGACAGAACAGCTAGGCTGAGAGACAAACTAAAGAACCCTGAACCCCAGAAAATTCATTGGACTGACGAGGATGATATTTGTTATAACAACTTAAAACAAACCCTGTGCCAGAAGCCCATCCTAAAGGTAGTAGACTTCTCAAAAGAATTTGTATTGCAAACAGAAGCCTCCCTTACAGGGTTAGGCACGGTCCTATCACAGGTCTGCAACAGATTAGAACATCCCATCTTGTGTACGAGTCGCAAACTTTTCCCAAGTGAAAATAATGACTCTGTGCTGGAATTAGAGGCCCATGCCATCAAGTGGGCCATTATCCACCTTAGATACTGCCTCCTAGGAAGAAAGTTCACACTCACATGGACCATTCTCCAGTAGTATGGCTTAGCCAACGAAAAGACACCAACCCTTGTGCCATGCAATGTTTCTTAGACCTGCAGCCCTACTGTTTCACTGTGGAACACCAAAAAGGTAAAGACCAAGGGAACGTAGATTTCCTCACCCAGTTCCCCTGTGAAACAAATGTGGCTACATCGCATAGGGAAGGGTATGTGAGAAAATTGAAGGTGTCTCACCCGCTAGTCCCCGGGGATCTGTCATTGAGGTGGCCAGGACACAGCCATTGCTATTGGATCCAGTTCCTTGGGGTGGACCAGTGAGGGAGAATCACTGGGATTAGGGGTCTTCGGGGAGTGGAAGTGGGACACCAAAGTGTGAGACGCTGTATCCCTTCCTTATAACACCTTTTCCCCATGCTACCAGATAGGATACCTAGAAGCTCAACCCCACCCCCTTTCCGGCACAAATACTTTCTCACGGACAGTTCATCCTGAGCGACAATGGACTAACACCAGAACTGTATACCTGACATGTCCCAACACAAGGGTCAGGCAGAGTCAGGCAATTATTGATTATTACACACACATGACTTCCTTCCTACTTCCCCACATGGATAAAAGGCAGAGTTCCAAAGCACACTCTGAGCAAGGCAAACACATGAGGATGCAGCAATTCCAAGTTGGCAGTTTAAACTGAAGGGAAAGGCGGTAAGACCAGAAAGGACGACAAGGAGGGAATTAACCTTGCCCTTTTCGGAGAAGGACCACGACTTTCAAGAGGCCTTGAGGAAGAGAAACATAAGACAGGGAATTGCAGCTGACGAGCGGTGCAGTGTGTGTCAAAAGTACACAGGGCCCTCCCGCTTTGATAGCCAAGGTAGGGAGAAGCGATTGCCGCTGTGGTACTGCCCTTGACTCCGATAGCAGAGCAATGCAAGTGAGTTGAAGAAACTGATAGCAGACAGCACTGTGTTACGCTCAAGGTTGTAAGCAACAACACTGTATGAAGAAAGAAAACTTGTATGTGATTGAACTTTTTGAAACCGAAATAGGTAACAGATACAGTGTGGTCTGGCACCACGTGCGTGGTCACTCAAAGGTCTCTGTTTGGTATCCAATTGGGCGTGTGAGAATTATTGAACTGTGAAATACAAGTGGTCCTGCAGCGGGTTAGGTTGAATCTTGTGCACATCCGAAAGTCTTTGATTGCCTGTGAACTGAAATTGACCTGAGCCTGGCTGAGGGGGACTAATTGTATAAAAAGTGATCTGAGCCTGGAAGAGGGGGATCCGGGTTGAACCACAAATCGCGCAGAAGATGTTGAAGAGGCAAGTGTAACAGGCCTCCAGATAAGGTGCGTACCAGGCCTTTTTTAGCATGAAAATTTTGTAAATACAAATAGCTTTATTATTTTCCTGTGTACATTTACACACACGTTTAGAGCATAGGGAAGTGCAAAGGTCAGGTTACTTGATACAAATCAGAACGCTTCTTTTAATTTTTATCTACATGGTTGTAATTGCAAGCCATGGATAAAAGCCTCTGAAACAGAATGTATTTCTCTGAAGCCTTTGAAAAAAACTGCACACCGTGATAAAAGGAATGGTTTCTTTCCATTCAGCTTCTGCTGTGTTGCTGCTCATGGAGCAACCAGAAGCACTGGGCATATTTATTTTCCGAGAATTTTAGGATTGTATAATTAATAAAATGGAAAACTAAGCTGCAATTGAGAATTCATATTTTGTATCAAATTATGCTTTTTTTCAGTGAAAGCAAACTAGTATTGCACAATTGCATTTTTCAGAGTTCCGGTGCTGTGTGCATAATCATGCGGAGGCAGATCACCTTTACACTTATAATCTAATTTACACTCTAATTATAAAAACATTGTGTAGAATGATGACTATTCACAGTCTAGTTTACATCCATTCAGCCCTGCAGTCAATGGGGTACATTACTATAAATTCTCAACGGCAGCAGAGTCTTTGCTCAAGGATGAGTGGTTGTCATTACACCAATCACAGGTGTTCTAGCCTCTCAAATCTTCAAGACTACAATTGAAATATCCACAAACCTGACTCTCCAGCAAGTGCTGTTCAAAAACAAACAAATGAAAGTTACATTGGTAATTGAACTAGAAACTCAGCAAAACCTGTCCCTGTGATAATCCAGATAGGTATTTAACTTTATGTAGCGCTTCATACATGGTTCGTCCAACATCTAGTTACTGTGATTATTATACCTCAGTCGATACTTAGTTAACTGGCCTGTGAAGGATGTGAGCCAAGAGGATAGCTCAGCTGGTTGAGCACTCGTTGCTGCAATCTGTGCGTGATCTGTAGGTTGCAGGTTCGAATTCTGGCAAGGCCAACTCAGCCTTTCAGCCTTTCATCCTTTCAAGGTCGATAAAGGAGTACCGATTTCGGTTTGTTGATAATTGTGATAAATATGTTCTATGTACAGCGCTTTGCAAAAAGCGCTATATAAATAACCATTTGACCATGAGATTAGATATAGAATTTAGCATGGAGTCCTTGCCTCTCTGCACTGTTGTATCATAATATTGGCATACCATTGGGTAGTAATAACTCCAGGAAATGTGGACTTTCATTAAACATCAAAAGACAATTCTGCTATTGAACCCCAAAACACACAACGCAATTCATGTTTGCTTTACTATGTAATTGGCTAGGTTTTTTTGTTTTCAACAATTAAACATATACAGGCGAGAAGAAATGGCCATACAATCGAAAAATAATGAAAGGTGTATTCTGTCACAATAATAATATTAATTTGCTTTTATATAACGCTACGCACCCTCAGGCATTTGAGTGCTGCTTATTATTACCCACGGTCTGTGGTGCTCATTTATCGACCTCGGGAGGATGAAAGGCTGAGTTTGGCCCTCAAAGCAAGGATGTGAAAGCAAGCGCTCTACTCACTGTGCTATCTGACCAGCTATGATGCAGAAAGCTACTGCATAGTAATGATTTCCATACAGGTTTTAACATGTTGGCTGGATGTCACATACAATTTACTCTCTTGCAAAGGAGAAAAGTCATTTTTACTCTCCAAAATCACATTTACTCTCAAAGTTTAAAAATAGGGAGTAAAGTACTCCCACCTCAAAATATTATCTGGAGCACTGAGTGTGAACCCAACGGAGGTATGCCTATGAATTGAAATTGGTCTGAGCCCGGCTAAAATGTGGAGAATGGAGGCCCATGGCCTGAACATCCTGAAGTATCATTTTGTGAACACTTCTTTCTTTTTCGTGAACATTATCCCACACAATGTGTAGCAGAGCAGTACAGATTGGCAAACGTTTTTTGTATTATAGGCCCTTTTTTATTTGACTAGACTCCACTAAGACTGTATTTAGGCATTTTTCAACACCCTTGATAAAGTTCAATAAACACCCTTGAACTATGATCACTTATGTCTATCTTACTTTGATACCATGCCATCCTTACACAAGCCGTTAAACTTATTGACAACAAGTTCTACCATCGGCCAACGAAACCAAGTGTTGATCCAAGAACTCACCCAAAGAACTGCTACATGCTTGATGGGGAGACTGTTGGAGATATTCCGGGAAAATCAACCTGGAAAAGAAATAACATCTTCTTCCCCGTAGACTGTGTGGAGCTCTCGAAATTCATTGAGCGCCTTGCTACTACCCTAATGGAAAGTAGTGATCATGATTCCCTGATCTTGACCTGGAGTATATGGAGTAAAAAGCCAATAACGCCTCTGCAGGGTGCCATTACCATAAATCAAGCGAGAAATAGGTAATAAATTGCCTAAAGGGACATAATATCGATAACTTCAAAATACTTACATCTCCTTGCAGTGGGAAATTTGGGTCTATCTTACCCTCCTCTTTTATAAAGCTATTAGGTAGTAAAGATGGGGTTTAAACAGACCTATCTGAAACCCAGGTACAGGTACAGCCCTGCCGTGGTGCAACAGAAAAAAAATGCTTAGAGCCGGTCTCAAAGAAATAAAGAGAGTTCCAAAGTCATCAATGAATGAACCTATAAAAAAAAGAAAATAGCATTACCGAAACTGGACACTTGCATTTCCAGATGATGCGTGATCAAGAAGAGGCAGAGTTAATGCTCAAAGCTATCTGCCAGTCAACCTCAAGGCACACTTTGTCTATTATAAATCAGATAACCGTCAAGCAACAGGCCTTTTGTAACCCCATCTTAAGCAGTGGGGTTACAAAAGGGCTTTGGTTTGATCACTTTTCTAAAGTTTTTGCTCAAACAAATAGAAATACAAACAAGGAACCGAAGGAAATTATTAAACCATGGAGTTTCAATATTGATAAATATGAGATCAGCGATGCAATCAAAAATCTAAAGCAATCGCATGCGGCAAGGGCTGATGGCCTGAAAAATACTATGCTAAAAGAGGCACCAGAAAACTGGTCTGTCTTCCTTTCAGCACTATTCGATCAAATTATAACCGCCAGTGAGATTCCCTCCTCTTGGACAACAGCCATCATTGTCCCAATATTGAAAAAAGGAAATGGAGCGGAGCTGAAAAATTACACACTTATAGCGCTGCTGGATGTAATTGGTAACTTGTTTGTTTCCAACCTCCAAAAACGACTCACAACCTGGGCCAAAAAAGAAAACATCATGGACCCGAGACAAACAGGTTTTACAAAAGGGGTTGGGACAGAACTTAATCTTTTCCTTCTAAATGTAATAAAACTACAAACCATCAAACCTAAATCCAACTTGCATTTGGCATTTAGCAGACCTTTGATAGCGTGAGCAGAGCCAAATCATGGGCCAAACTGTGTGCTTGGAATTGTTCTAAATACCTACAAAACGCAATTAAGGCCTTGCATACAACACCACCGTAAGGATTAGATGGTATCTGGTAATTTTTTTGAATTTTTTTTTATAAATACAATTATGTCGAAAACATTTTGCTGAATTTTATTTTCAAATGTCTTTTTTTTAGTTTATAGTTTTTTTGTTTGTTTCGTAAGTAAAACAAAGGGCAAAAAAAACCCATAATTTTTTTTAATAAAAAAAGACATTCTAAATATTTTTTTAGGCGAAATTTTTCGCCATAATGGCATTCGCAAAAATGTCATTCGAAAAAATCACTATAAACCGGATCAGATTAAATGAGCAAGGAGAACTCTCACGAGAAATGAAGACTGAGAGACAGGAGTCAAACAGGGTTGCCCACTGGCATCTATAATGTTCAATTTATATTTGGCAGACCTACCAACAATATTAAAACATGTAAAAGATTTTCCACCAAAGATCAATGGCCAGCACATCTCATGGATCATATATGCCAACGATTTGGCTCTGATAGACCAGACCCAAATTGGGCTTCAGCGAAAACTAAACCAGCTTCAACAATATATGAGTGAAAATTGGCTGGTGATAAATAGCAAGAAATCTAAAATCACAAGCTTCATTCAGACATGAGAATGCTAAAATACAAGGAACCTTAAGATGGAAGCTAGGAAGTGACCACCAGGAAGAAGTGGACCGTATCCGTTACCTGGGCATCCAATATAACAAAACTATTGGAGAAAGGCCCTGGGTCTTAGAACTACAATCTAAAAATGAAAATGCTTGCTACTCAAGGTGCAATACTGCATGCGTGATACAGAACATTTACCATGGCCACACTGATCATTTTTTACAAACAGAAAAGTGGTACCCACTGTAACGTACAGAGGAGAAAGTGGACTAAATCTATCCTGGAAAATATGGAATGTATTAGAGGGAAACCTTTGGAAAACAGTATAATGCTTATCAAGATGCCTACCAGTAGTTGCTATCAGATTCAAACTAGGGTTACAATCCCTATATTAAATTATTCTATGGAAAGTGATATCTCTTCTAAGGAAAATATTCATGGCTGATTCGGCACCTCCCTACAAAATTCTAAAATATCCATTATATGGAACATATCCCTGGCTCTTAAGGGAATGGTATGAGAAATATGTGGCCCATCAGCAAAATTTAGACATGTCCTTGGAGACTCTGATTAACAATCCATGTGCCGTAAAACGAAAAATGAAAATACAGGACTGGATTGATTCTCAACAGCTAAGAATTCAAATCAAATCACGGTTACACATGCCACATGAATCTCGTGCAGCAAAATATTTAATGAAGTTTCCAAGTCTCGATCATCGTAATCAATTTTTGCCACTAAGACTAAACCTATATCCCACAAAAGAGATAGTGTATGCTCGGAAACAAATTGATTGTCCTGATAATCAATGTCGCTTTTGTAAACAGCCAGAAACTACAGAATCAATCAAACATCTGTTAACGTCCTCTCCTGTTACATCAGAGAGGACATGCTTTCCGAAAGCACACGCTACTGGTGTAAATACCTTATAATTGGCTGAATGGCAGAGTCTATTTCTGTTAGGAGAGAACACGGCATATGTCTGTGAGGGTATAGATTTCCTTGACAAGATATTAGACACTCATAAACGGATATAATGTGCAAAAGGATGCAAGATTCAAATATGTAAATTGTGTATTAGTTATTGAAGGTAAAGATGAACATGGAATGAAAATAGTACAGGTGTCCATGATTGAATGATTTATTTTAGGTGTAAAAAAAGTTAATTAAAAAAAAGTAATTTCTCTTAGTGTACATTTTCATTTCACCATTTATAATATTTCACACGTATTGTTGCCTTGTTTGTTTGTGGAACATGTTTAATTATGTTATATAATTTTGTAGGTAAAGAGATTTATCACACTGTGAAGTGTGAATTTTACTATGTGTTTAGAATTATTATTTTTTCCGTGGTTCCAAGAGAATGAGTTAAGAATTGATGGCAGCATCTGGATTATGGGTGTGAAACAGTCTTTTGCATCAGTAAATCGTGAGTTGAAATAGGGTGAAGACTTTTTATTTGTATTTGATATATGCTGAAAGTGTAACTTTGTTGATTTTGTTATGTTAGGTAAAGGAAGATTGGACTTTGCTTGCAGTGTGTTTTTCGTTTATATGACTTCATTCCGTGTTAATTAGCGTGTTCTTTTTGTTTTGGCATGTGCTTACTAGGATCAAACAATGATCCTTGTGTAGCACAATTTTCAGATCATTGGCATTGGCAGCGCTTCCCTGACTTTCTATGATGGGGCAATATAGATTCTGTTTTTTCTCATCAAGATGGCAGCAACGTTAGGTCATGCTTCCACATTCAAGATGACGGCTGTTATCGGGACTTTGCGCCATATGGAACGCAACTCAGAACAACCTAAATATGCTGCCAAACTGCCCTTCTCGAAGCTCCTCGTGTCCCAACGCTCAGTTTTCTTCCTCAGGACCGACCCTCCTGGTCTCCTGTTCTTCCTGTTTCCTTCTCTGCTCGCTCTCTGGCTCTACCTGCTTCTCAGTTTCCAATTGGCTCTGTTCTTCTACTCCCTCCTGCCTTTGCTGCCTCATTTGGTCCTGGCCCTCATTCCTGTCTCTACTGGTCTCCCGTTTCCTGCTCTCCTTGTGGTATTCTGGCCATCGATCTTCTTCAGCTCACCCTTCTGCCGCACCACGGCAGAAGGTTTTTCTTCTCCTTGAGTGTTTCTCAGTGCTCGCTCCTGGCTCCCGGGCCTTCCTGGTCCTCATTCCAGGGTTAGCCTGTGTTCCTGGAGAGACTTCTCTTGCCCACCCTGGCATCACAGACATATGGTACATGACAGTGATTATATCTTTTTTAAATTGATGTGACTTTTCTTAGAAGATATAGGGTCTCATTACAAGTTTGGCAATGCGGGAGAAAAAGTGGCAATAATTCCGTTAACGCTATTTTACCCGCTACTTTACTTTCAAAGGAAAAGTGGCAGATTCACCTGCAGCTTTTTGCTGGAGGTAAATCCTCCACTTTAACTAAACAAATCAGCGGATTTACTGTGCCATAGTTGCTTGGGTGGTAAATCTGCCAGAAATGCCAACAAAGTCCAATGGACACAAAAAATAGATCATTACCACCACTTGTAATCCCGTGGTAACTCAACGGTACCAGGTGGTGCTAACGGTAATAGAATTTGCCAGTTTTTCCAGAAGATTTACCACAAAATACCGCCAAACTCATAATGAGGCCCATATTCTTGTATATACATTTATGCATGTCTTTTTTTGTTTTGTGGGTGCAGCGTTCCAGTGTGAATTTCCTTTAGACTTATAAAGCACTGTTTTATAAATGGAATGCATTAATGAGGATTAACATGGTCATGGGTCAGTAAATTTAATGTTTGATGGCCCTTGTACATTTAATCCACTTTTCCATTTGACATTGCCATTGAGAAGTGTGTCTTACTTTGATGAACAACGCAGAGACTGAAATAGTACACTTTGTATTGGACTTCAGACATTTGTTGAATAAGTATACAGCTAGCATTTGTGTGGTGATCCTTAAATATATTTTTAATGATGGTGAGTATTTTTTGTCATACTCCATTTTCACCTTTCTTATTTGCAATAAATATATACAAATATTTTATAAAAGATCTGTACTTTATAATTTACATTTCTTTTGTTGTTGCAAACTGTTGCTGCATTTTCTATAGTTGCTTTTCTCTGCATTTACAGCAGCCATAACAATAGTACTCATGCGCCTTAGGCAGCACATGCGTTTTAGGCAGTTTATGACAAAGTAGACCGCGTCAATTTGGACTTGAGGCCTTTGTCAAGGTTATGGCTCTTCAAAACGGGTTGGGGCTTTGTGTCCGTCTCATTCAATATGTGCAGTAGAGTGTGAAGGAACAAGTTACCCACCTGTAACTATTGTTCTCCAGCATGGGTCTGACATGGATTCACATGCTCATGAATATTCCCCGTCGTCAGGCTGGGAATCCTTGGTAAAAGAAAAAATTGTTTCACTTTCACCTAGAAACAGTATTTCTCCTCTAGAAACTGTATTTCACCTCCAAACCAATCACTGTACTCTGGGTCATTCTGCCCCAGCCAATGACAGTCCTCTCCCTAATCCCCTCCTCTGGTAGCCATCTTCAGATTTGGTAAGCACGTAAAGTGGCAGTATGACCATGAAGAGCCGCAGAGGGGCAGGAGGGAGGTTTTGCATGTGAATCCATGCCAGGCCCATGCTAGAGAACAATAGTTACAGGTAAGTAACTTATTCCTTCTCCATCATGGGGTCTGCCATGGATTAAAATGCTCATGACTAAAGAATACATAGCAGTACAATATTACACAACCAGGGAAGGTGGCAAGGCTCAACAGAAGCAAATACTGTTACCTCTGGAACAGGCTCACCTCAAGCAAACAAGTTGCGCAGCACTGCTTGGCCGACTCTGGACTCCTCCCTGGAATCCCTGTTGACGCAGTAGAATCTCGTGAAGGTGTGCATGGACCTCCACGTAGCCGCCCTGCAGATGTCCAGCAGGGGCAAACCAGAAAGGAATGCTGTCGTTGCAGCGATCACTCTGGTGGAATGGGCTCTCGGACAGCTGGGCAGCGTTCGGTTCACCAACTGATGACAATACATGATGCAGCCAGAGAGCCACCTTGAGATGGAAGCTTTGGACAAGGCCTTCCCATGGTTCATAGGTCAAAAGTTCGCAAACAGTTGAGACGTCCTATGAAAACTCTTTGTCCGTGCCACGTAGAACTTCAGGCCACGAGCAACACCCAGCGAGTGCAAGGCCCTTTCAGCCAGTGACGAAGGCTTCAGAAAAAACACAGGTAACGCCAAAGGCTCGTTTAGGCGGAATTCCGACAGAACCTTCGGCATGAAACAGGGGTGTGTACGCAGCACCACCCCCGATTAGTGGAAAGTTAGGTATGGCTGTTTGCAGGATAGGGCCCGGATCTCACCCACCCTCTTGGCAGAGGTGATGGCCACAAGGAAAGCCGTTTTCCAAGAGAGGAACTTGAAAGGGGCCTGATGAATAGTGTTGAAGGGGGCCCCCATGAGCCTCATCAGCAACAAGTTGAGTTCCCATGCCGGGAAAGAATCCTTAATCGGCTGGAAAGATCGAAACAGTCCTTTGAGGAACTCCTTGACGAGACAGTGGGACCAAAGAGAAGATCTTCCTGGAGACCTGGAGCTAACCGCCAGATGCACTTCGATAGGGGTTAGCGCCAGTCCCACCTTAGCAAATGACAAGAAGTATGGAAGAATCTGCGGGCCCGGCACCCTCAGAGGGGTGATCTTCTGCGACTGGCAGCATGTAGCGAAACGCTTCCACTTGTGAAGGTACCACTTAAGAGTCAACAACGCTCTGGCCTTGGCAAGGACCTCTCTGCAGTCTGCTGGCAACTCGTATCCTCCAAACTCTAGGGCTGCAGGAGCCAAGCCCTCAGGTTCAGCGATCCTGGGTCGTGATGCAGGATTGCACTTCCTTTTCTGGTGAGCAGATCCGCGAATACCGGTAGCTTGACTGTAGATGACGATGACAGGCTGAAAAGGTCAGGTTACCAAATCTGCCTCGGCTATGCCGGCACGATAGTATCATCCTGCATTGGCACTGTTTGAGTTGATTGATGATTCGCAGCAGCAGATGCAACGGGGAAACACATACAGAAACAGGCCTTCCCACAGGAAGGAGAATGTGTCCCCCATGCTCCCCGGTGGGTGGAACCTGCTGGCAAACCTCTAGCATTTGAAGTTCATTGCTGTCGCAAACAGATCGATCTGGGGCCTGCCCCACTTGATGAAGCTGTGGTCCACCTAGTCCTGCTGAGGTTCGCACTCTTGCCAGGAGCGCAACTCTCTGCTGAAAGAGTCAGCAATGGTGTTCTTGACTCCCGCAGATGAAAGGGGACGAGGAACATCTCTTGTCTGACGGCCCAGTGCCACAAGTCCTGTGGCTCTTTGGAGAGTGCTGCAGATCGAGTGCCCTCCCTGCTTTCTGATGTAGAACATTGAGGGGGTGTTGTCCATGAAGAACATTGTGGTGGTGTTGTCCATGAAGTTCCTCATCACCTTGCCCTTCAGAGATGGAAGTAATGACTTGAGGGCCCAGAACACTGCCCTCAGCTCCAGGATATTGATGTGAAGATCCTTCTCCTCCTCCAGCCGCAGGACCCTGGCATGCAGACGTCTGGTGTGGGCTCTCCAGCTTTCCAGCGGAGCATCCGTGGTGACCGCCTCATGGTACGGGGGCTCTGGATCCCTGTGCTCTAGGCTACGTTGGAGTGAAGGTCCCCCACCGAATCATCCGACAGAACTCCCCGTCGAGCAGGATCTTGTCCGTGAAGCTTCTGCACACCTGAATCCAGCGAGATCCAGGTACTCCTGAATAGGCTGCATCCGTAACCTGCAGAGCCGGATAGGGTAGATGCAAGACGACATCATGCCGAGAAGCGACTTGATGGTCTGTGCTGAGGCAGTGTTCAGTGACAACAGTCGTTGCATTTTCCCCAGAATTGCCGCTACCCTCTCCTCCGAGGGCAACGCTAGACAGGAGACTGCATTGAGTCTGGCTCCTAGGAACAGTGCGTTCTGTGATGGCATCAAACAGGACTTTGGATAATTGATGGAGAATCCCAGATCAGTGAGCAGCTGGACGTTCGTCTCTGTGTGTACGATGGCCAACTCTCGTGAACTGGCCCGAATGAGGCAGTCGTCCAGGTACCGGTTCATGTGTATCCTCCGTAGACGCAGATGACCCGTCACTGTTGCCAGGCACTTTGTGAACACCATGGGGGATGACTTCAGGCCGAAGGGGAGGGCCTTGAACTGATAGTGCTGTCCTTGCACCACAAAGCGTAGGAACTTTCAGTGCTTTTTTTGAATGGGGACGTGGAAGTAGGCGTCCTCCAGTTGGAGCACATCAAGAAATCCCCTTCCTCCAGTTGGCTGAGCACATGCTGCAACGTGACCATCCTGAATTTTTGGGACTTCAGGTATTTGTTGAGACGTTGCAGGTCTAGAATGGGTCTCCAGCCCCGTCTTCGTTCTGACCAGAAAGTATCTGGAATAGACTCAGGAGCCAAGGAGTCTTGGGGCACTAGCTCTATCGCCCCTTTCCACAGCATGGCCCGTACCTCCTCTGGGAGCTGAGGAATATGCTGCTGCTGACGTGTAACTGGAGGGATCAGCGGACACCTGCGTTGAAACTCCAGGGTGTGTCCCTGGGCGACAGCGTCCAGCACCCATCTGTCAGTGGTGATCTTCTTCCACTCGCTGACGAACCTCTTCAGCCAGCCTCATACTGGTGCGTGTGGGCCCGGCCTGTTTAGGCCTGTTTCAGAGCCGTTGTCCTGCCCTGCGGGCAACAGTGACACTGACCTTGCTTCCGTAGGCCTGTGAACGGCCTCTGTAGCCTTCCTGGGTTGTGGATCTGGAAGGCTGATGGTACGAAGAGGAGAAACCTTTGGAAGACCTGTTCGACTTTCCTGTGGAAGAGCGAAAAGAAGAATGGGCTGTCTCCGTATCAGCCTTGATGGCCTGGAAGGACTCATTGACGACCTTCCCAGACAAGTTCTCTCCGTTGAAGGGCATGTCCAACACCTTCTCCTGGACTTTGTGCCAGAAATGTGTGGCCTTCATCCAGCCTTGTCAACGAAGGCAGACACCATTCCCCTTCTGCCGGAACCCTGTGTCAGCGACTTCGAATGCCACAGTAATGGCGTGATCAGACACAACTTTCCCTTCCTGGAAAAGAGCAATTGCCTCCATCCTCTTATCGTCTGGGAGGAACTCTAGAATAGGGTGCAGCTTGTACCACAGCTACCTGTCGTACCTGGCTAGGATCACCAGTGCGTTGGCTGACTTGATCGCAGACGCCGCAGTGTAAATCACCTTCTTATACATGGCGTCAGCTTCTTCCCCTCGCTGTCCGGAGGGACCGAAGACGGCGAGGACGGGTTAGCTGACAGTTTCCTCGTGGCAGCTGATACCACCAAATCCGGCGATGGTTGCGACTTCAGGCACTTGGGTGCGGAGTCCGGCACCTGATACTTCTTCTCCAGTCTATCCTGTTTGGCTGGAGCCATGCAAAGGTTCTACGTGAGGGCCAGGCCCTCATCCCACATGTCGACCAAAAAGGGAATCGCCATGATTGTCTTCCTCCTGGACTCATGCCTCTGGTACAAGAAACCCTCCTTCCTGTTTTCTTCGGGCACAAGCTAAAAAAGCTTGGAGGCTCTGCCGATTATGGAATGAAACAACCCCACCTCGTCCTGTGGGGATGCCGTAGGTGGAACATCCAAATGCAGAGATCCGCCGCTTGCTGCAACAATATCGTCGTCGTCCTTGATCGTGGCCGTATCCCTCCCCATGTCTGCTGGGGGAAAAGGGGCCCAACGCGGATGTAGAGGCTGAAATGGGGGTGTCGGATGACGCTTCCTCTTCTTAGTTGGAGGATGAACGGGGGCATGGGGGACCACTAGAGCCAGGCCCGGTAGTATCCTCTTCTGGATCGCTGACACCAAGGTGTGACGAGCCAACATAATGTCCAAAGACACATCCCTCGGCTGAGCTGGCAGGATCGGAAAACTAGGCACTGCGTCGTTGTCTGTCGTCTCCGTAGTCCTCCTCTTTCACATCCTCATGGTCCGTGTGCAAGGATTCCTGGTCCTCCTTGTATGTGGACGAGACCTCCATGTCTTGTGCCACGGCCTGGGAGGGCTATTCTGTGGCTTCCTTGTCCCCCCCTTTAATCCTCCCTTGGGGCTTGAACCAGGGTCTCAGCAAGTTTTCCCCCTTCTGGCATGCCAGCCGACTTTGCCAAAGTAACTGCGGCTGTGTCGCACCTAGGGGGCAAGGATCCATTCTGTGCTGCGGGGCTACATTTACAGGGTCAGCTCCCTTAGCCGTTGTGAGAGCAGCTGCCACCAACTCTATCGTCAATTAAGTCTTTGCCTGTGCCGGTTAGGCCTGTTTGGGCAGCTCAACCTTCTTCTTCTCCTCCGTCCGTGGCCTCTCGGATTTCTCCAGCATTTTAACCGAAGTAGATGATTTCCTTTTTGAGGAGGAGCTCGATTGCCGGCTGGCAATGGAGTCAGAGGATGACGTCGACCGTGCCCTATGCACCTTGGGACCCGCTTTCGCGGCGACCCCGGTGTACTCAGACTTGCTGTTCCTGGCCTTGTCTAGGGCCCCCATGGATGAGGTGCCCTGAAAGGACTTAGAAGACCGATCCTCGGACTGGCCGGTCCTGGGAAAGGCATGACCCTGCTCGGAGCACGGGGCAGAGGACTTAGCGTTCAGCCACGTCGCCCATCTACTCTGCCTGTCCTTCGTCGTCTTCTTGGAGAACCCGAGTTATATCTCACACTCCACCTCCTTATGGCCCGGGGGCTGGCAGTAGAGGCATTGTAGGTGCTTGTGTTCCACAAACACATTCTGTAGCCTGCACATTGTGCAGGGGTTTGAAGCGGGACCTTCCCTCCTTCTCCTCTGTCATGGTCGGCATGGTCGGAGGGCGCGAAGTAGGCCCTATGGCCTTCTGGAAACTTCGATGATCTCCGCCCTTGAGGGGCAGTGAAATTCACCAACCACAAATCCCAGCTGTCGGCAGATGGAGAAAAAGAGCACACAGGCTCTTTTGGAACTAAAATAAAACCTTTTTCTGTCGAAAACATGAAAAAACGTGGAAGTATCTTGCAGAGCGAACTCGAGGACTCCCAACACTGAAGTGTGCAGTAAAAATATGAAGATGGCTGCCACAGGAGGGGCTTAGGGAGAGGACTGTCATTGGATGGGGCAGTATGACCCAGGGACAGTGGTTGGTGTAAAGGAGAAATACAGTTTGTAAGTGAAAGTGAAATTGTTTTTACTTTTACTAAGGATTCCCAGCCTGACGACAGGGAATATTCATGAGCATGTGAATCCATGCCAGACTCCATGCTGGAGAAATATATTTGCTGAAATTTTGAAATTAGATATTTGTTTATTTGGAAATGATTTGTGATGTCCATGATTATGACTAGGATATTTAAGTATTTGATATAAACAAACAAAATCATTGAGGAATCAAGCAAGACAAGGTTCTTGTTAAAAAACAGGCGATTATATTTGTTTGACATTAAAATGGAGGTTTGTTGGTGAACTAGAACCATTTCAATATGGCCTCTGCATTTACTGAAGATACAAGAAAATTGAGCGTGCACTACAAATTAATGAATTACTCATTGCTTCCATTAGATAAATCACTTTTCCCCATGGGGGAGACAATTTCCATGACCTTTAGTTCCGCTAGTAGTGGAAATATGCAGGAGAACCTCATAGAAAGGAACTCCCTTCCTGAGGACAAGGATGTGAGTATCGAGGAACCTGCCCCTTTCAAACCCGACTCCATAAGGTGCTAACAAAAGCTAGCTCTCCTTTAACTGGGTTCATATCAAAGACCATGTGTTGGTGCACAAGATTAGATAATATTTTAAATACCAGGACCAGAACTGGCATGCGAGTGCTACAGCTATGCGGGGAAAATGCTCAACCAGCTGTAGTCAATGAAGCTGATGTTACGATGGGGCAGATCCTGATATATCAAGACATCAGAAACAAATGACGGAGAACGAGACCAAGGGTGAGAGGAAACAACAGAGGAAGACATTGAGGCTGAGACGGAGGCCGAGATCGAGAGAGAGAGACCGAGAGCTCAGCAGCAGGGAGAAGTGCACGACTCGGGAGAGAGATGTGGAGGGTGTGGTTCAAGGGAATGCACAAGGACTTCTTGCAGGCCGACTAAGCAGATAGCAGTGGAAGCAGAGGTAGAGACTGGAGAAGCCATCCTGCTTAGAGGCATAACACCAAACAATACAAAAGCAGAATCTGAGGGGGAGGGTGCGGGGGGGGGGTGGTTGGACGAAAGATACAATGCCCCGGCGGAAGAAGCAGATATCATTGGTGAGACACCCGGAAAGCATCTTACCATTTGACCGGAAGCCGGCTCAATGTAAGGACGAAGAGTGTATCGCGTTGGCGTGACCTGCATTGGGTGGAATGTGTGTTCCAACAACTACGCCGAGACTGCTACTAGAGGCCTGACGCAAGGGATATGAAATGAGCCTGGGGAAAATCCTGAGTGCTGGTGTTTGTCTGACCGGTACAGAAGGCACAGTCAAGTTTGTTACCACCATCAGAGCTGTAAGCATTACAGGGAATCGGTGACAAGCATCCAGCTGGAGAGAATCTATTTACTGCCATGGGATGCCCGGCAGAACCGTTGAGACATCCCGATGACGAGAGCAGGTAACAGGAATCATTACAATCTGGGAAGGAGCCAATGGGAAATTGAGAAAGTCATTAGTAAAGAGACTAAGACAATCAGTGTAACAAACTGTGGAGGCAATAAGGAGATGACACTCTCCTCATTGGCTGTGAAGTAATAAAGTCCTCAAAGCGAAACCCTACTCCCCAAAATGGTATTCGAGGTGTTATCTTCTCTAATGAAGACAGAAGAGTATCATTGATGAGAGCAGAGTGTATGTGAGGACTTTTGAGAAGAATCTTTAGCAAAGATGCAACACCCCAAAACTCGTGCAAACCAAAACTCCTTGTGCACACACCCCAGAATCGTCTTGGGGCTGGTCTTTAAAGCAAAAGGCAATCGTCACCTTTCAAAAGGACATTTTGAACTTGCTATTGGTTGACATCAGACCCCATCAAGAGTCTAGCCCTTTCAAATCCATGGGGTTAGGGTCCTTTTCTTAAATAAGGAGGAACTATAGCCCTCTGTTTGTCATTGGCCTCCCTTTGTGAAAAGAGGAAGAAGAAGATAAAGTTGTGAATCATTTTGTAGCACATTTCCTTGAGCAGTCCCACAAGAGGGTGGAGCTGGACAGTCAAGAAGGACTCAGGGAACATCTTTGTCATCCCAGTAGAGAGTATAAAGAAAGCAAAATGTATTGAGACTTCCTTGAATGAACAACAAGTTTTGTTGAAAACTATAAGGAACATTGGGGAACCAGCTAGAAGAAGGGAGTCATTCTCCTAGCTCCACGAGGATCTTGTAAAACTGTGTGTTTTTTTGTTATGAAAACCTTGGAACCTTAATGGAACTTTTACTTTCAGAAGACTTGGCATCTTTAAGACACTTTGCATCCAGGAGAAAGGAGTCATTATCCTGGGTCACGATCAGAACCCAAACTTTATTATGGTTTATTGTAGTGACAGGGATAGCGTAGGAGCTTTTGGACTGGGACGGTGCATTTTTGTTTGGACTTTCATAGACTTCCTGACAAGCACCCAAGTCTCTTTAGTTTAGGTACGGAAACCCCATTAGAGATAAGGACAGATAGGGTTAACTTTTTGTTAAAAAAAAGTCTATAATAATCACCATGGCACGGCTTGGTCAGTCTCTTAATTCCTTGACGCCACAATACATATTGGGCCTCATCACGAGTGGGGCGGTAACCCCGGCAGTATTACTGCCGGGGCTATTAGCATTACCGCCAAACCCCCCTGGCGCTATTAGCTCCGGATCACGGGTTTGGCGGAACTGTAAGTTCCCATTCCCCATTGGGCCCATTTGGGAATTCCCCATTCCCCATTCGGCCCAATGCGGAATGTTTGGCGCTATTACCGCCGGCGGTAATAGTGCAGAAAATCGGCAAAATCGCTGCAGATTTACCCCAGCTCAGAGCCAGAGGTAAATTCGCCAAGCCTGTAATTTGGCGGACCCTTAAATGCGGCGGCAATAGTGTTACCGCCGCATTTAAGGGTTACCGCCAAACTCGTGATGTGGCAGATAGTGTTTAGAAAGACTTAACAGTCACAAAGTATTCTGGACTCTACATTTACACAAGATATGATGAAATCTGGGAGTGTTTTACTAAACAGCACATCGTTAGAAATGGCATTTTCTAATAAATAGTAAAAACAGACTTAGAAATGGCACCATCATTTGCACTGCTGCATTAACATTGAAGCTTCAAGGTGTCGAGAAGTGATGCCATCTTTGAGGTGACTCTTCTTGAAATTCCCCACTTAGAAGGCAATAGTATTTAAAGCTTGGACTAGATGTTGGTGAACTTGTTTTCCGGTGCCATAGAAAAATGACCACTGACTATTATGTGTATTGCACAAGTGAGAAACCCCCTCCCTGCAAGCACAAATCTCTTACACCAAAAGGATTACATGCATTTCAATGGAAGGGGAGATCCAGACAGGACAAGGAATCACACTGTAACAAAGTTACAAGGAATAAATAAAGCCCCTCTATACAAGTCTTTGATACCAGCTGCATTCTTACATGTAAAGCAGTTTTTATCAGGAAAGACAACATAAAGTGATACATTTAGTGGAACTGAGTATGCTGCTCAACGGTTAACAAATGGTCTGAGGCAGGCGAGCATGCTTAAAGTATGATGACTACCGTCTACCAAACCCCCTTTTCCTAAGAAAGCGGGAGCCTAAAATGCACTTAAATATGCCAAAATTGAAATACGTCAGAAGCGGGAGATCTGGAGGCAAGCATAGCTGCACACTAGGCAAAGAGACTTCCACAAAGACATGCATAGTAAAGCCTAAAGCCTTGCCTATCACAAGCAAGAAACAGTTGTTTAAACATGACAGCACTCAATATTATAATGCAGCAGTATACTAAGGAAGTAAATCCAATTTCAATTCTAGATTTTCCCCCACCCCAGGTTACAATAAGCACGATCTATATGTAGGAAAAAAGGATTATTATAAAGGTAATACTTTCATGGTTTAATAATGTATGTCAGATCGAGTGAGTTAGGTGTAGACATCATAGGACATTTGTTTTTATTCACAGGGAGATTTTTTATCAGTGTAAATAGACAGCGGCATATATCATTTACCTTTTGAAGAGAACTAAGTGAGATTACCTCAATACTTCTTTAACACTTGATAGATCATGTCCAGACCTAAACTCTGGGAAATTTAAATTAATTACCTTCTTGTATGTTGTACTTTTCTTCTTCTTTTTTAGAATTGTTACAGTTGGGTTACTAAATGCACTCACAAAAACTCTTTGTCATATGAACAGGTTAGTAGGATTTAATTTAGAATGTACTGAAACAACATATTGAATTAGACAGCATACGAAAATAAATGTATCGATTTATTAAATATTCAAATGGATACATTTCCCTGACAAAGAATACAGAGGTATTCGAAACGCATTGGACAAACACAGTAGAATACATTTAGATTGCTCAAAGTTCACATCAAAGTAGGAATATTTCAAGAAATGTTGTATTAACTTGATTTAGTGACCTCTAAACTAAGAGATTGGGCCTCATTACGAGTTAGCCAAACTCGCTACCGGCCCCGACACCCGCGAAGGGACCATTACCGGACGCGTTAATAACGGTGCCGGTGCAATCACGAGTTATGCTCGCGGGTGCCGGTCTGCATGTGTGGTCAGACCATGCGTGCAGTCCGGCACAGGCAAGCAGAACTCGTAATGTGGCGGAGAGGTACCAACAGCACCGGTAGCCCTACTGGCGTCATTGTTGCCTTTCCGCCACATTCGTAATGAGGCCCATTGTTTTGAAATATTAAGTAAATTGATTTGTACCTTAACAAAATGAAATGAAAACTTCTGATTTATTAATGAAAATAATTCACGTGACTAATAAGAATCTTTACATTTAAAGTTTTTAATGAAAAATAATTTTTTGGAACAGAGGAGGTACATATGGTTTTATGTTGTGAAAATGTAAATTGACAAATACTCTGATATTTATACATTTGAATTTACTTGTACAAAACTTTTTATTTATGTCTATCTAATTAGATAGGAAGGGCCCATTGTAGAGTGCAGGAGAATAAACTCCTGTTTGAGGGGTTGATTGAGGGAGGTTAATTGGTTACCCTTGCTTAGTCCCCACCATGAGCCGGGGACAGTCACACAAGGCACTTTGGGGCAACTAGACCTTTAAATGATACCATTCACACCAGAGGGAGCAAAACCATGGTGTACTAAGCCAAACGGGGCCTCCAATGCCTGCAAAACCCAGTTCTATATTGCCAAAGGGATAGAACAGAAGGGGGTACACTGTCCCTTTGACATCTTGAAGTCCCTAGAAAGTCAGGAAACATATAAGGAGACAACCAGTTTCCACTGGCATGGATATCATTCACTTGGTTAGACTCAGAAGAGAGGCTAAAGATGGCCAGGCACCCACTTTGCAGGCTCTGATATCTCTGATACTCTCGCCCGCACAGCCACAACACAGCAGGAAATTCAACAGTGATTTAGATTTACTTACCAGTACAAGACCCTCCTGTGGAGAGCTTGCATGAGAACCCGGATGGTTAGGGTGGGTGAGAATGGGAAACAGCTCAGAGCTGCCACTGCCATTTCGCCAACCAAGAAAGTAAAATCCAAGATGGCAGACCAGTCTTTTGAATGCTTGGTCCAGCTAAGACTTATCTGAGCACCCTCAGCAGAATTGACTAAAGGCAACACATCCACACCTCTTGTTCAGCAACACTGACATGTGCAGATCCTCACAGGGAGACAGCTCAAAGAGAGGTGTTACATGTTTGTACAAGGCCAGAGTTTCAGTCATGCAGTCTAGATGTTTTAAGAAGGAGATGGCGGAAAGGTTTGGAGGCATATAGAGGGAAGGACTTTGAGAGAAGAAGGAGTTAAAAAGAGAAAAGGCACTTGGATGGGAGGAGTTTGTTGGGGAGAGATGGGGGCAAAGAAGGAGATTGGAGAGGAGGTGCGACACAAGAGAGCAAGATTGAGGTTGCATGAGAGAGTAAAAAGTAAGTGGGAGAACATCACAGGGAGGTGGTAGGAGAAGATAACAAGGAGATTGGAGAGCATGTCAGGGAGGTGGTAGGGGAATACAAGGACGTAGGTGGAGAACATTAGAAGAAGGGGACGGGGAGATTTGAGCAAGTGGTTGAAGAATATCCAAAGGAGGTGGTATGATAAGATAAGGTGAAGGTTGGAAAGCCTACATGTGTGTTAAAAGACAATAACGAGCAAGTTAAGAACACCAGGCTGAGGTGGAGACTGGCGAGCTTAAGGAGGAGGGGATAAGATAAACTCAGGCGGTGGCCAGAGGGCATCAGGGTGAGGTGGAAATAGAATGCAAGATAAAAATTGGAGTACATCAGAAGGAAGTAGCCTGAGACAGTGAGGGGGAGGTTAGAGGGCATAAAATGAAGACGATTAAGGAGAGGAAGGAAAAGGCTGCAAAGCATAAGAAAATGGCAGAAAGCCAGAACAGGAAGCTAAAAGGATGCCTGCTAGGATCAAGACTGCGGGTAAGGGGAATACCACTATCCGAAGGGGATGGAGAGGGGTAGCGAACATCCTGATGCATGCGTCATGGCATCAAGGCAGATCAGGACCAGAACAGGAGAAGAGAACTGATGACAAAGTGGGCAGACATCATGACCCTAGGAGAGGGAGATGATAGCATCCTCTTTCTGAAATCTATTTAGGTGATACAAGCCCAACCTTGTTAACTCTAAATAATTATTGTCAAGAAGCTCTTCCATTTTCAAATGACAGTGAAGGTGACCCAATATCGCCTACAAAAATACATGGGAGGCAACAGAGGTCTAGAAAGAGAATAGGAAATCTAGTGAAGAGAGGCTGCAGGAAACATTTAAGGCTTTGATTTAAACCTAACGGGACCAAAAGAATTAAAGAGAACAGACAGAGGGAGTAAGAGAGAGTGTGGGAGGCCCATAAGCCTGAAACTGAGACTTGGGGCAGAAACAGAAGACGCCAAGGGCTAGAGAGAAGAAGGGTGCATAAAATTTGGCCACATTAGTTGCATGTTAAATCTGATGAACTTTCATGCATATTAACAAAAATGATTGAGGAAGAAATGTTTTAATTTCCTTACGTAAACTGAGATGTAACCTTAATTATAGTGTTATGACTGTTATGGTTGCAATGCAACAATAACAAATCATCAGTTATTGACTCTAAACCAACTGTAGCTCCGCCACCTCCATCATAATACAACCATAATTCCACAACCAACATGTACTATTGTGACAACCCTTGCTGTGCTGATTGGCATGGAAATCCAGGCTTCCAACTAATTTTAACAGTTATTAAGGTTTTTCCCCATAACCATTTCGGGTTTCTTCTCTTTCTTATTAGCTCTTTTGCATTGCTCAAGTTCTAGGCATATGCACCAGTTGTTTGCATTGTCATATGTGGTATCATAAGCAAAGCAGCACTCTTATGGGTGGTTTAGAAACCATGAATGGTTAATTTTGTTTGTGTTGTTTTGCTTGGCAATCGAAAGATTCTTTTAACCAGAGTTATCCACTGATATTTTGTTTTTTTCAATGATGTCCAGTATCATTCTAAAAGTGGCCATGGGCATTGCCTTCTGCCATGCCCCTGGCTGCCAGATCCATTCGATAGGCATTCGAGCTGGGCCTTCAACCCTACCCTGGAAACTCCTAAGCCACCATTGACCGGAGCAGGGCTATCGTCCTTGCTCGGGCCTGCCTGAGCTATCATGCCTAGAGCTAAGTTGAGGCCCTTCGACAGCAACACACAAGCCACCAAATAGGCAGCCTGGGCATGGCTCTGTGACCTGGAGAGTTCATTAACACTGCTCATGGAACTTCTGTGGCCATGTCTAATAGCAACCTTAACAGGAACCCTAGAGCCACCTAACACAAGGGCCTTCTTGAATCCTAGAGCCATATGATGGGAACAGTGAGCTTAGCCCACAGCAATGCCTACTGGGCAGTTTGCCTGAGGCAGGGCGAAAAGGCACCCCAAGCCACCTATAGTGAGCACTGGCCATGGTGCTCACTTTGGCCAGGGCATGCACTTCAGACATGCCCCACACTCCTCCAATTGTCCTGGGGTGGACACTGACCTAGGGCTGCATCCAGTGGGGATGCCCCTTTGGCCTTGTTCTGGGCCACACACAGCTTCCCGAAGTGGCAATTGGAAAAGGCCTGTGGCCATGCTCATTTGATGTATAGGGGGTGGGTATCCTTCAGCCATGTTCTGGACAATGTAAACCTACCAGCCAATGTCTTGTTCTAGTTTGATATACATCAGTTCAGAGGTTTTTTTAACTGCATTTCCACAATATTTCCAAACAGGAAATTGAATGAGAAATATCTTTGTTTGTACACCCCTATAACTTTTCCTTCCATGTATGTAACTTTAGGAAACATAAGCTTTAAGATTTTCGTGCAATGGTAGAGAATGTTTAAAATAAAAGCAACTCAGTTTATTGAATCAAACACAGATGTGCTTTGCTTGTCACTTCTATCATGTAAACAAAATCCCAAAGTTACAAGGGAGGCAGATGTTAAGAGGACATGCTTAAAAGTGCAGTTCTGTTGCACCAGAAGCATGGAAACTACATATTTGTACTGAAATCTAACACTGCTCTTCAACGTTCACTAAATGTGCATATGTCCATTGTTTTTCATTTCTATAATGTGAATTTCATTCAGAACATATTTCAGCCAATGACCCAATGAAACATGTTTATTTTGAAAATCCATATTGCATAAATGACCCACAACCTTTGTTATCAAAAAGAAATGTATCACTCCATAATGTATGAACTTGTAGAAAGTTTCTTTTTGAGAAAGGTTAGAATTAAAGTTTGTTTGGATTAATTGTGTGCAGAAAGTAGAGTTGTATTGTAAATATAGTAAAACTGATAGGCCAAGGTACATGTTAAGTAACTACATTACAGATTTCTACAGGAGAGAAAAAGCTATACTATACCACTGTGTTATATTATTTATGTCCCTGAAAGGAGATCAGACTCATTAAAAGTCAGTCTTAAGTAAGCATGCCTTTGAAAACAGTTCTCAAAAACAGAGATCAGTCATCTGGCAAAACAGGGCACGTTATACATCAGAAAAAAAACAATTAAGGCTGTATCAAACACACAAATGGATCTTGAGAGTATGTCTTCATCTTAAAATAAAATATATCCAAAAGGGCTGGATTGCATACTAAGATTTTGGTTTTAATGGTCTCCATCCACTTTATGACTGGGAGTTGGCAACATGAACAAGGCCCGGTTTTCACAGAACAATGCTTCAAAGAGTTTAAAGATCCACTTAGCTTTAGCCTTTTTGACTTCGAGCTCAGCCACAAACTAACATTTGACCATGTTTGTTTTCATGGATTGGAAAATCACCAAGCCTTGAATTAATGATTAGTTTAAATGGACCTACATGTATAAAAACCATGTTACATTTCAAGTGCACAATAATGTAAATCACATTTTTGCCTACATCTTGGCAAACTGTTGGTCGTTTAATAAATCAAAGGCAGTTCTGGATTAAGGGAAGGAAGCATTCCCAACAATATGTCTAAACTTCATATATTAATATATACAAATAACTTATATATTAACATCATTTTATAACATTGTCATCTGGTATACTGCCGGGGGAAGTTATATATCCCTGAGTCTGAGTTTGCTGTGTGATTTCGATAATGTGCACCTTAAGAGTGGGATAGGTCCAGAAGCAAAGTTATTTCGGAAAATGGATTTGGGGTCATATCTGAACAGACCTTCCCATGTCACATAGTTAAATATGTTGGACCTATCCCAATCAGCGGGGGTTTTCACTGGGATGAGAATGAGAAGACTCATCCAAATAAAAGTGTATTATATCAGATGACAGTGCGTGGGAAACCTAGTCTCTATATAAGTCCAAACAGACAGAAATTAGAAAGACTTCTGAGATTCGGGAAAGGCTGCAGATGGGGAAACTGCCCAAGAGGATACGTGCTGAAGTGGCATAATACCTAAGAGATAATGTTAGGACTCCCTGTGGTGGCCTGGCCCAGAGGAAACTTGCCTAAATAGGACCAAATTTCCTAATAAGGAAGACAGTGCTGGGTGGCCTAGATGTTTGGGTGAAGCTGCCTGGAGCTGTGAGATGGCATACCAGGCCTGTGCTTTAAAGGACAAACCCAGGTGTGATTATAAAACACCCTGAAAGCATCTGAAACCCCACTATGAGAATAATTTACTAGTGAAGCCAATGAATAGGGAAGGCTGTGAAGAAAGCATTGGGGTATGTGGTCTAATATAGAATGCCATAGCATTTTTGGTGCAAAATGCATGTTGTGATTCTGACAATAGCAAAGTAAATCAAACTTTCATCCCCAGAAAATGAAGACAATTTAAATGACTATTGAAATCTCTCTAATAACATTACACAGAAAGAAAATAATCCTGCATTAAGTAGACTCTAAATTCTAAATGCCAAGACGTTTGGGACAGGGGGCAGGGTGGAGCTTAGTTCCTATCTCTTCAGAAAATTATATTTTCATTATCATATCACTTTCAGTATGACAGATATTTTGTGCTCTCTAACATTGAAAGCACAGTTTCCTAAACACAAACCTATGGAATACTAGTGCAGCGCATCACACTGTGTATTTTACATACATCCTAACACTAGAAACTAACAGAAACATATATCTCTAGTTGATCACTGTGTGAATGAGGCATTTTCTATGAAAATAAAAAGTTACCTGCCGTAATGACTGAAGTACTCCAAGTCGCCTTTCCTCCATACTGCATGAGCATCCCTGTATAGGGACAGAAGCGGGACCTTTTGCCCTAAAAAGATTTGCTTTTCCCATTTACATTTATAGCATGCGGGGGCGCCAGCACCTCACCTCAGTCCCTTTTGCAGCATCAGATGCTAGATGGCCCATACAGGAAACTTTTTAGCATGGGGGATGGTGGGTGGGAGGTATGGAGGAAAGAGCGATTACTCACCCTTTAAGATAAAGATTTCCACCAAAACCCTGCTTCAGGCTGTACCTACTGAGGTGCCTGGACCCCCAAGGAATTCTAGCAACCCCTCCATGCAATCATGTAATGCCTTGACAGAAGATGGCGTATCCTCCTTGTCCTCATCTTCAGAATCTTGACATGTATGTGGCGTGTCACGATGCTTAGAGACTATAGAAGGAGATACATCCAGCTTCTTACCCCAGCATTTTGGGGTGGGATTGTTATAGTAGGTGGTGTTAGATCAGGAGTGCAGGCTCCATGAGACTAAACACAGTAATACTAAAATATTCTATAAATTAATTAAAACATCGTACACAATTCTGTCAACTGGGGACAGAGTTATAATGGAAACTTATTTTTTAGGTCCTTTCTTTAATCTTGCCCTGCAACGAAAGTACACAAAACCTTTACAAAACATTTCAAGTAGGCTGTATATGGATTCTAAAAGGTTTCATGCAATTCCGGCCGCAGAGCTTAACATTATGAGCCTCTCAAAAATGCCTTTTTAATGGTTCAACATATCCTTACATGTGTCAGAGGATGCATACATTTGCATAGCCTGCCCCCCTGAGTTGTGTGAGCTTCCATCAAATCAGCTGAGCCTTAAAATCACAATTCCCACACTTAGTGCCTGATTTACAAAGAGATGTTTTCAATTGGATACCATCATAAAAGGATTGTGTAAATCAGGCCCTAAAGAATCCAACATCAACACATGGCGCGGGGTGCACAGACCTCGTCCGAGAGAGGTAGGAGCGATAAGTGGCCTAATTCTAATGACATGTTACACTTGCAATCAAAGCCACCCAAAGCGACTTCCTTAAAGTGCCTCCACCTTCTCACTGCGACAGCTGTATTAAATTGAGATCAATTAAAACGTGCAGTGTGATACCCGTTTGCTGTACCGCAGGGCAATAGCTTCCATGAGAGGTCGCATGGATATTGTTACATTATGAGATTGCATCTTGAAGGCGTATTGCTTGCATTCCCGCCGTTTGCTAGTAACAGAGGGTGTGATGGCATCTGCTTTTCCTGCTAAATTGCATGGCCCTCGATTTGGAAAACGTGTATCTCCCCAGAAGCTCTTATTTGAAATGAGTGTGCCCCCTCCCCCACCAGGGCACTGCCAGTATAACAGACATCTCTTCCTGTTCATAATTTGAGAATCGCTTTGTATGTTCTCGCTCTGCATTTCGCTTCTGCTCCTCATGTCTCGGGAAGAGACGTCGTTGTTAATTATCCAGCTTCGTCAAGAGGTGCCGAGAGGGGAAGAAAAAAAAAGCCCAGAGCCTGTCTCTGCAAATATTTAAGCACCGAAACGTCACATTTAAATTGCAAATCTTTACTGTCATCTTAGTTTAATTCCTGCGCCGCACCAGCCGAGAAAGTGGCAAACAAATTAGCGAGCTTGTCTGCTTCGATCGCAGTTCAGGGGAAGAAACGCACAGGTAACAAACACAACACACACTTCAGGGTTCGCGGTATAAGGAGGAATTAAAGTGAGGGACTTACCTCCGCCGCCCCCCAGGAGGGAACTGTTGGCTGAAACGAAAGAAATAAGAGAAACAGTTAGTGGGAGGATTGCGATGAACGTAAAGTCAATCTAGTAATTACAGAAGTTTGAAGACTTTCCACTGCTCCCGCATGCGCGTGTGAACATGGACAGATCCAAGTGAACACAAATACCAAGGATAACTTCAGCCACCGTCAGGGAGATGGCGCATGCGTAATGTGTGGGTCCACTAAGTACTATGCCTATAGGAACGAGAGGCTGCAGAACACACCTGCAAGATTCACTGTGCCATGCATCACACCCAGCAGCAGAACTGTCCATTGGGTCTATCTGGAATAAGTGTGTCACTGAATACCGCCATAAAGAACTTCTAGGGCGAATATGCACCCCAGAAGATACCTGATGTATGGGACACGAGCCGAAACAGTAAAACTCTTCTTTATTGTTTGTATATAAAGATACTTAATACATATATAACCGGCGCCCTGTAATCTGCATCCAACTTCGTTCTCACATCCCAACCGTCTCCCGTCACCCACGTCACCGCATTCCAAATTCCTCATGCCACGGCTCGAGGCCTCGGGAAGAGAAGCCTCGGGACGTGGAATGCTAGAATACTACATCATCCCCCTTTTACACAAAATTAGAAAACAAATAAAAACTTGACGGTTCCCCAAACTTATCCATAACAATAAAGAACTTGAAATAGGAAAGCAACTATTGGAAAACATCACATTAATACTTGAATGCAAACATATTAAGTCATAAAAAGATTAAAGAGTCACTTAAACACAATTGCAAAATTGCAAAATAAGTAATTTCACATGTCATAATCCCTAGACCAAAATGGTAATCTCCTCTCTCTTGTACTACGCACGCTCCTATTATCAGACATCTCAACCACTTGTTGTTGACGTGCATTTTCTCCACCAGAACCAGACTGTCTCACTCTGGCCACATTGTCATTCACCCTATCCATACCCTTTATAATATTCTCATCACCAAATAAATCATTCTCTCTTCTCCCAACATTGGCTTGTATAAGTCCTTCATTGTTTCCTTTCCACATCCACTTACTAACTCTATCCAGATTCCAAACAGATCCTCCAACAACTCTAACTGCCCCCTTGAACACTTGTACCACCTTAACAGGTCTGCTGTACTTAGATTCACCTTTTTTGACACTCCGCCCAAGTTTGATTCGCACAAAATCTCCAGGTAGGATTCTCAACCTAACCCACTCAGGAAGGGCATTATGTCAACCGTACCTTTCCGTTCGTTGCAGTTCTTAGACTTTGTCTTCATCACTTTCCTCCGATTAACCCATTCAGGATTTAATAAAGTATTGGGAGCCCTTCCCCTCATTAATTCAAAAGGAGAAACCTCCCTTCCTCTTTTAACTGACATCCTTGTGCTCCATACCTTCTCCTTTAACATTTCATCAACTGGTATGTTGTTGCTCAATGCCAATTCTACTGCTTCTACGATCACACGGTTATACCTTTCCACCAACCCATTGGTGTGAGGGTGGTATAACGACGAAAACCTCCACTCAATTCCCATCTTCCTGGCAACATTTTCCATTTCACTGCTTCTAAACTGAACACCATTATCACTTATTATTACTTTGGGAAATCCTTCCCTACTACAAATCTGCATTAGAAATTTTACTACCTCACCTGTGTCAACTTTCTTCACCGCTTTGACTTCTACCCAACCTGAGTAATAGTCTACTAATACTATTAGGAATTTTTTTTCTCCCACTAATTTCACATATGGCCCAATGATATCAATCCCCAACATCTCCCACGGGGAATCGCCCTTGTCCATGCTAATTGGCTTGGACTTGACAATCTTGCAACTTTTATCACTGTTTTGACATGGCCAACAATTCCTGATATATCTTTCAATCATAATATCCATGCCTGGCCACCAATATTTCAAGCGCACATTATTCTTAGTACCTGTAATGCCGGGATGACCTTGATGTGCCTTTTCGATGAGTTCACCTCGAAACTTATGTGGGGGGGAATTAATTTATCTCCTCTAACTAAAAATCCATCCTCCATTGACGATTCGTCTCTAATTTCCAAAATTCTTCTACAATCTTCGCTAATGACCCTTTTCTCTGGCCAACCTGACTCCGTGTATCTCTTTATCTCTTGCAACTCCTCATCTTTGGCAAACTCCACCATCCACATCTCTTTGGATGTGACCTCAAAAATAGTCGCTACTCTTTCTTCGTCAGAATCAGTGCTTGTCTCATCGCTCTTCAATGGTAGCCTCGACAAATAATCAGCAATTGTGTTCCTTTTCCCTGGTACATACTTTACAGAGAAATTGTAATCTTGTAATTTTAGACTCAATCTAGCTAATCCCGGTGAAGCTTTACACATTCCCTTCACCCTGAGAACTTCTATTAAAGGTTTGTGGTCAGTCTGAACTATACATTTGTTTCCCCATAAATACTTTCTGAAATAATTCACTGCCCATGAACAAGCCAACAATTCCTTCTCAATCACCGAATATCTACTTTCAGTTTCAGAAATAGCCCTTGAAGCATGACTGATAGTTTTCTCATTTGCCTCTTCATCAATCTGTGTCAGCACTGCCCCTAAACCACTTCCACTGGCATCAACCGTGATCTTGGTCAATCTTCCATAAACAAATCCTCCCAATTCTATCGAGTTACAAATTCCTTGTTTTATACTTCCAACTGCCTTACTACATTCATCACTCCATGTAAATTTTGCATCCTTTTTGAACAGACTCCTCAATGGTTCAATGGTGCTGGCAAATCTATTGTAGTATTCACACAATCCCAAAAATGACCTTAACTCGTCTTTATTTTTAGGTTCAGGGGATTCCTTGATGGCTTTCAATGCATCCCCTTTTGGCTTATAACCCTTGCCATTCACTGTATGCCCTAAATACTCTACTTCCTCCACTCCAAATTTACATTTACTATCTTCAACTTTCAAACCAACTTCCTTCAATCTCTTCAACACTTCCTTCAACCTACTATCATGCTCCACAGACCCCTTGCCAAACACTATTATATCATCTTGATATACAAGTGTCCCTTTCAAACCTTTCAACACATTCATCATAGTTCTCTGGAATACTGCTGCTGCAGACGCCAAACCAAACGGCATACGTTTGTATCGATACAATCCTTGAGGCGTAACAAAAGCAGTAATATCTCTACAATCTTCTGTTAGGGATATCTGATGATAAGCGCTAGATAAGTCTAATGTAGAAAACACATCAGCATTATAAATACGATTTAGCATCTCGGATATGATAGGAAGTGGAAAAACATCTGTTACAATGTTCTTGTTGACGTCTCTCAAGTCTACACAAATCCTAGGTTTGCCATTTTTCTTTACTGCAATCACGATGGGGCTTATCCATTCAGATGACTCAATTTTCTCTATCACTCCTTCAGATTCTAACAAGGTCAATTCCTGTTCCACCTGTTCAGCAATGGCAAACGGAATGGGTCTGGATTTAGAATGTCAAACAGGAATTGAACCCTCCTTAAGTCGAATTCTGTGTGAAAAATCTTTCAACAAACCCAATTTAGTCGAATTGGCCTGTTCTTTTTTTATGACTTCCTTGCTTTTTGCTGCTTGGCTCTTATTGACAACCAGAATTTGTTCTTCATTGTTTGGGTCCAACCTGATCCTGAGTCCAGCTTGATCTCTCCAACCCAAAACATTTACTCCTTTTTCAGCCACGTATACCTTTACTTGAGATCTTCTGTCTTTAAATTGAACGATGCTCGAGAACCACCGAATCATCTCGATTTTGGATCCCTCAAATCCACCAGGGTTCAGAATGTCAGATGCCTCCATCCTGGTTTTTAGGCCACATTTTGCTAAATTCTTCCAAGTTTTCTTGGTGATAATTGTCCATGGCGAACAACTATCCACTTTTACTTTTATTCTCCAGTTGTCCAAAAATACTTCACAACTCGGACATTTGAATTCTCCATCAGGTGGTTCCCGAATAAGAAACACTCTTCTTCATCCGATTCTTCTTCTTCTTCCATAATGGCAGATATTTTCTTCCTTCTTCTACACATGACTGCAAAATGGCCTCTTAAGCCACAGTTTCCACATTTTTGTCCCAACGCAGGACATTGTCTTGCATATGCATAGTGACCAACTCTTCCACAACTATAACATCTGTCTCCTTCCTTCTGTTGGTTATACTGATTTCTCTGATCATTCTGAGGTCTGGGTTCATTTTTCACCCAAGACTTTCCTCTATATGAATTCCCTCTCTGCTCATAGTTTCTCATTCTGTTATTTCGTCCCGGTGCATTGACTTCAATCTTATCTTTGATCTTAGTATTTCCTCCTCCTCTGTCTTTCGGTCGAACTACATTGACCTGTGTTTGTTCCTCTGTTTCTTTTTCTTGCACCTCCTTGCTGCTCTGGCTATGTTTTTGCCTACTTTGTATAGCCTCCTCTTTCTTGCTTTTCACCTCCTTCGAACATAAATGAGTGTGTTCTACTCGCTTTGCTATTGATATGGTTTCTGGCAACGATGAATTACCCACCATCCATAATCTATCTTGGATTAAATTATCTTTCGAGTGGATAATGATTTGATCTTGGATCAACTCATCCAAAGTGATGCCATTGCCAAATTGGCAAGTCTGTGATAGTACTCTCAGTGCGGAGACATATTCTTCTACGTTTTCATTTTCCTTCTGTACTCTGGTATAGAACTTATACCTGTTTATAGCCACATTGGTTTCTGAAGCATAATATTTGTCCAATTGCCTGATCGCTCTGTCATGCTCATCAGCACATCAGCATCACCAGCTTCATCTCTAGTCAATTTTGGTAATTCTCTGAACTTCCTTTGCCCTTCCAACCCCAATGCATGTAGTAATAACAACTTCTTTTTTTGGGATGTGAGTTCTTCCTGTTCTACTGCCTGGATATAATTTAACCAGAATTCTTTCCATTCTGACCATAAAACTACCGGTTGACCTGGGGTTGGAAGAAAACTTGCTGGCGGTTGTATACTGATGCCCTGCATAATCCTGTAGATAACTGGTTATAGTATCTGCATAAACTATTTTATACTCCTAAAGTATAGGCTATGTATTATAAGTTCTTTCTTATATTTTTTTTTTTTTTTAAATACTGTGAGGAGGGGGAGTGGATCACTGTCTACTCCTCATTCTGCCTGCTCTTCCTGCTCTTCCTAATCACGTGACACGCTAAACTGCGGGTCCTTTACTCTAGCGCTTCAATGGCACGTAACTTAGAGGGTGGGGAACAGTTCAGCACAAACCAACGTGAGGGACGTTAGTTCGGAGCAGCCGCTCTTGTCCTGGCCTCGTTTAACTGCACGAACCAACGCAATGCCAGTGCGCTAGTTCGGAGCATCTGCTCTCTGTCTGCACAAGCCTGTATGAAGGTACAACCGCTCGGAGCACCCGCTCTCGTTATAGCCGATGTCGCTGTATCTGCCACTCCTTCCGACCAGTGGGCTCTCACGGCGATCCTCGTCGCCATTTGATGTATGGGACACGAGCCGAAACAGTAAAACTCTTCTTTATTGCTTGTATATAAAGATAGTTAATACATATATAACCGGCGCCCTGTAATCCGCATCCAACTTAGTTCTCACATCCCAACCGTCTCCCGTCACCCACGTCACCGCATTCCACATTCCTCATGCCACGGCTCGAGGCCTCGGGAAGAGAAGCCTCGGGACGTGGAATGCTAGAATACTACAATACCCATCAGAACTACTGTGCCAGATACTAAGACCATCAGAATTACTCACCACGGAATGACTGTTCAGATCATAGCCATAGTGCCATATGACAGGGCAATCAGAATGGTGCATGTGATGGTGGGCTCCATGCCCGAAGTCTCTGTGTCATTTATTTTAGAAACCCTTGTATGCGCACGATGCAATTAAATGCAGCATGCCACAAAATACCTTCTTCCAAATGTGCTGAGGTAAGAAATATGTCTGTCACACGGCAAATTCTGCGCTACAGAATATACACATGGGAATTACTGTGGGAGTGGAGATGTTGTCCGATGAAGTGAATGTGCCACCGGGTATGTGTCCAGTAGAATTATAGCGTCACGGTATATGCCCCCGGGAAAAGACTCGGGTGATATAGCAGTTCCAGTTCTCTGCTACAGCCTGACCCCTCAGAAGGAGCATCCACTGCCTGTAAGCATCTTGCATAGGGGCGCATTCTTCTTAGCCGTGTAGAATGGTGCGGCCTACAGGGCGTATCTTGCACCCGTTTCACAGTGCCGAATTATGCCCCTTGCAGTAGCTAAGACTTCTGAAAGAAGGTGCCAGTGTGTGTCTGTACACACTGCCTTTGCAAAGGAAGCGGGACAGATCGCATGTGGGTTTATGAGTGGAGGGGAAAGAATGTTACAGGAGAGGAACGTGGTCTGTCCCAGCAATACATATTTTTATAAGTACACTTTTTAAAATTGCACAATTGGCAGCAGGCACCTGGGAGCTGGTGGCAGAGAACGCACTGCGTCACGAGAGGTTGTGCTTAAGGAATAGCAAGCACACTGATTGTCGATACTTGGAACCGTGGCAGCAGTTCCTGCACACGTGGTTAATGTCGAATGACCTCTCGTGGGTAACCCCACAAATCTCTTTGAAAAGATCGTGGCTCAACAGGGCTGCCGTAGCTGCGCCCCTCTTAGAATTGGGCCATAATTCTTTCCAGTACAGGTCTGCTCGCCTGGTGATAACAGAATCGGAAGCGACAGAGCAGCAATGCCCGCTAGGCCTTTTTCAGACTGTGGTTGGTCGTCAGCTGCAGAACAATTGTTTTTTTAAAACTGAAATCTCGTAGTCTATTACTTTAGCATTTCAAGCTTGGTTTCGTGGAGACAAAGAAAAGTGGCAGAAGGCCAGCATTAAGATAGAATACGGTATATAAAACAGCAAAATAATTATAGAAAGCAACTAGCAGTAAGACCTTAAAAAACACCGCCCTTTGGAAAGTGTGTAGGTTAAATATACAATGCTGGAAAATATCACGGCTCGTGTTAACACTATAAAAAGTCCATTTTAACAACAGGAATTTCCCTTTACTTTTCTGCAAAAGCTCTAACGGAGGGCCATAGTACAGCAGTCATCCTTTAAAATGGAGAAGGCCTTCTCACCAGACAGAATCTGTCCGTAAGACCCTTTAGGAATTCAGAAATGTTTGTAATCTTGGAGAGAAATACCCCCCTCCCTGCATCTTTCTGTGTATAGCGCCTGAAAGAAGTCTGGCTCAATAGACATGTTCCGAAGACTTGATTTTGCCAAATGATTACAGCCAGGCAATTTCAGAGAGATCTTATCGTTGAGCATAAGTAGGTCTTTCTTCCTTTAAGAGACTGTGGGAGAGTCCTCCCCTCAGTCGGGACCCTATACAACATGTTTGGGATAATTTTTTTTTATTTAGTTCCAAGAATTGTTTATTTCAAAACAATTGAATCGAAATCTTTTTGCCGAGGCTTAAAAGGACAGTTATGAGATTAAGATTGCCGCTCTTGAAGGAAGGGAACGGGGCATCGGGGAATTAAGTTCCCAGCGTTTCACACCTCAGCAATCGTTGCTATGTTCGCTTCCTGCTGCAACTGATACTTGGCAGAGAGTTAGTGGCATCCTCTCCTTCACAAGGAGGTGCTGTCTTATCGTGGTCTTCCAGTAGCCCCCCCAAAGTCAGGCAAAGGTCTACTGGATGCTGGAAAGCCTTTGACTGGTGATGGGATTTCCCCATATGCCCGTAGCAAATGCTGGCATTGAGTGTTCTCCAACTGTCTCGAGGCTCTGCAAAAGACCATGACATCAGGTCAAGTACAGCTTCCAGAAGATGCTTAACACTGCGTTCCTCCCTGAAGAATGCCTCATGCAACCCCTCTCAATGTGGATATTAAGATATATCCTCGGCCCCAGACCAGCTGCTGTAATAAGCAACTTAGTTCAATTACACAGTAGTTTATTACTGACTGCGACACCGCTGAGATCGCAAATCTGGTCACTAGGCGTTGCTGATGGGTGCGCTGAGATATCCATGCATTTTCTCGAGTTTTGGGGAGCTTTTGAAAGGGTCTGCTGGGAATTACGGTTCCATGAGTTGGCGAAAGGGGTGGACGTGCAGCAGAATTGATCTGAACAGTCATAGTTATTTAATGGATTTACTAGTAGGTTAGTTTAGCATCTACAGCATCAGATACAATAACTGTAGAGAGGCTCTCAACAGGGGAGTCCAGTGTCATCTATGCTGTAGCCCCCTACAAGGAACTGTGATGACAGCATTTTCCTTTTTGATGAGCATTGGTCCATTTGAAGCCTGACCTCGTGATTAAACAATATTGCTGTCTACAAAGATTATGTCTTAATTGTGATTGGTAATCCTATGAGTCCAATACAGAGTCATTAAATTGGTGGTGTTGGACTACAGCTTGAATATGCAAAAGACTGCCATGATGGCCCAGAAAGGAGCAAATTACAAAAGCGAGGTAGTGCAATCAAACATGTATTTAGGTACATAAATTGCTCATGTAACTTGGGAATCGGTTCCATGGTCAACGTGGCACACACTTAGGTCTTTCAATAAAGAAAATAATTCATTCCAAATCAAGAGGATAAATCCAGTTTTTTAATTACAACAAACATTCCTGTAATCTACAGCAAAGCAAAGAACCGACACATGATTCAGGCATCGGGCACCATGTTATGGTTCATAATGCACTGAAAAGAACAGAAACAATTGTTTCAAAGGAAAATATACCAAATGCACACATCAATCACGTAATTTGCACATTGAATCTTCTTTATGAACACACCTAGGACCTGATTTACAAAGCTTTTGTTCAATGGGGTTTTCCCGTTGAAAAACGCTGTTATAAATCAGGCCGCTAGAGTGCAAATGCCAAAAGAGCGCAACAAGCAAAATGCCTGACTAAATTAACTAATATCAGGCCACACCAAACATAACGCTTTATATCGCTTGGGTTCAATCTGGCATACAATCTAATGAGAGCTCCTTGTGTTGAAGCTTAAATGTGCGTTAACAATTAACATAAACAAAAGACTCCTAATGACAGCAATCCCAGTCTATTCATCATTTGTAATTCACACGCCGTGCATACTAAAGGCAACCAGTCATATTCTTTCTTATTTAAGAATTCAAAGATAATATAGCAGATATAATACAAGGTTGGTATTAACCAATGGCCCTTCTAATAACTAAAACAAAAAGAGTTTTAGCGTACTTAACAATGCATCATGACACACATCAAAGACCATAGTAAACATAGACAATGTATACATAATGCCACTGTTGTGATTTTTTAGAGTGTTCTAGTACTCCATTAGACATCAACAGCATACTGCAAACTCAATTCTAGTTTGCGTATTCTGCCAAATTGTAAATGTTAAAAAAGGGATTTGTTCCTCAACTGAAATTTTCTCTGGTTCAAATACAAAACTAGAATTGCCAATAAAAACGTATCAGTTACTTCTATTGCTATTGGGCCGGGAGGATAGTTCAAACTTGTAAGTAAGACAACACAGAGCTGGACTCCAGCATAAAGGGCGATATAAGAGCGTAATTTAATTGTCAATATTAGATAATGAAAAACTGTTCTATACATCAACTTCTCGATTACATTATGACTCCTAATCAAAGCACTAACAGAATATTTAAATTGAAAAGTCCCATGCAAATTCTTCCCTAATGAACTAAATATTAAAAAATAAATCTTAAATCATAGCTGAGAATGTCCACTGTTAACAACCACAGACTGCAGCCCAGTAAAACTGTGGTTGCAAATGCCATGATCTGTTGTTAATTTCAGTCAATCAATACTAGGCTTTTAACTATATACTGGTGTTGTACAGTTGCGCTACAATTCCCAACATATGGATCCAGTGCATGTAGCATCATGTCCTCTCCACCCCTTGATAAGCAATTTCACCATCATCTGCCACTGCTGGCAGTAGGAAAGGCTGGTAGTCCATGAAAAGCAGGTCTGCCAGTGAGAAGTCCATAAGTCCCCACTGAGCTGCAGAACATAACGCCATGTGTCTGTTTCTGTCAACCTAGGAGAGCCGCAGCCAAGCCAGAAAAGGGAGTGAATGTCGGAGACGGAGGCGGTTGAAAGCAGTGGGGTATAAGACAAGTGGTTGAAGTGGGCGGGAGTGGTTGGGAGCGGTGATCCTCTACTTTTTTCTTTTTTTAAGTTTGGCTGTTCCTATACTTTTATATTAAAAAGAAACCATTTTGGAATGATTTAGCTTTAAAATAAAAGTGTAGGAAGAAGGTGAAACTTGAACCTCAGTGCACTGCACTGAACATTCCCTTTCACAGCAGGTGTGTTTGTTTGGGGGGTTGGATTGTGCGAGGGAGGGCGAGTGGCGATGGGGTTTGTGGGGAGCAGGGTAAGGTCAGCAGGGAACATAGTTCCACTACTTCTTTTCATACACTTCGACCACTAAGATCATAGTCATTGTGAGGTGGTGCAAAGGCGTCTGATGCAGACGAGCAAGAAAGCGGGAGGCAACGAATGAAGAGAGCCAAAAGGAGGGGGTGAACGCACTACACAGCCAAGGAGAGACGCAGCCAGAGGGGAATACAGGGAAAGGAGGAGGACAACGCAGGGAAGCAGAGGGCTGATTTCTGAGCCACACAGTCGATGGGTGAACATAATTGGAGAGCATGTTGCACAGTGGAACCGATAAAGCTTCAAAGGTGTGTGAAAGCATTTGTAAACACACATTTAATACACAAAGAATTAGTGGGGTTGAACGCTAGGTAGTGGGCCACTAGTTTTTATACGTCGTTGTTGAAGTATGTGTCTGGCATGGGAACTCTTGGATGTGTCATTCAAACCCTGCTGACACACAAGAAGTCATAAGAAAACGCTTCCAAGACTTGTGCGCTCAACTCCTAATCCATTCAGGCCATTTTTATTTCAAGCAATGTAACTATAATCAGTTGTTGGTCTAACGGAACATTTAATGCATCAATTATATAATGAACATGAGTGTTAACTAATAACCATTCACATACGTTTTCATGGACACTTAATGTCAAGTCACTGTCAATTCCACATTTGGAGTGCACATTGGGTGTGATAAACCGAATGATGAATGTCGGAACTGTAACCATTCATATCAACTCCACATTGAGTAAACGCTTTGTGTTTGAGAGATCTCATGCTTGTAATAACTGCATTTGCTACTCAATTGTTAAACTTGTCATCCGTCATTTCAAGCTCCTAAATAAGCCTTCAAATCAATAATTAAGCCCAAACTCCTAAGTGAGCTTCAAATTAGGGGTGTCACGGTATTGGTTTTATGGCTGTATGATAACTCTCTTGCCAAATGACGGTATATCATGGTTATCGCGGTATAGCAGGTGGAGTTAACTAATCTTAACAAATATTTTCTTAAAGGTCATAAATCGCCAGCATTTTCAAACTTGTCTCTGGACATTTTTAGCTGCTCCTCCAGGAATCTAAGGCGGCTGCAGATTTGGTCTTTCATGGCGCTCACTCGTTGATCGCCTGGAATGAGAGAGTGACTAGTGGAAGTGTTAAAATGCACATTTTGAGAAATGAGCTTGCTGCTCAGTCACAGGTCATCGCTTTGAAAATCGGCCTCGACCTGCATTATTTTGGAACCACATGCATTGGGCATCATGACCGCTCGCTGTGATTAGCCATAAAAGTTTGTTTTGATAACGCTTTATCCCATTAAAGGGAGAAAAGTCACTCATGTGAGGTCTGAAAGCCCATGTCATTGTGTTTCTTCTGTCAAAATGACATAGCCATCACACACTCCCCGAAAGGTTGTATATTGATCAAATCACTATAGCTTGTTTACCATCTGCCTGGTGTATTATAAAGGTCTGATGTTGAAGTCACCACTGACCATGTAATCCTAGCAGGACAGTGTTTAGTGGGCACTGTTGATTTCTTTCTTGATTCTTGCAATACATGTTCATTTACCTTCTTAATGAAAGTGGCACAAAAGCCTTTTGAAAAAAGTTAACATACATATCGGCACAAATGTGGCCTAGACCACCACATCACCACAGCCCCATCATTACCATTTTATGAGAGCATTCAGAACCCTTGCCATGTGATTTGAGACAATGGAATGCTTTCATGGGTGGTGTCACAAATCGAAGATAGACCTGAGAAATATCTCACCCCCATTGCTCTGGATACTTAAAATTGAATGTAGAATCTGTCCTGCTTGCTTGAGTCTAGTGCCATATGCAGAAGGCAGCTGATAGATCAAGCGAAGCAACAAGTCTAGTGCCAATGTGTAATTCTACACAGAGGACAGTGGGGGGGCAGTTTATATACTAGCACAAAGCACTGATAGGCCCAGTGTTCATACAGTCTACACAGCTAACATATTTTGTGGAAATGCTACAGAAGGGCATCCAGTTCATACCCCCCTTTGAATTCTGGGATGTGTAGTTTCCCATCTTTCAAATTGGTGGGAAAACTACAAATCGGCTGATCTTTAACCCGACTCTACTGATCACAGAGAAAGAGCGGTCACAGCATCAAAGCTGCATTTACTAATGTGGACTCACTTTCCCTATGCTCTTGTCTGCACGCCACATCCCACAGTGCAAGATCAAGAATGGCCAGCACTTGCTTACTGCAGCCTTTCCAAATCAGATTGACAAGCTCACTTAATAGCTGCAGGCCCTAAAACGGTATACCGGTATAAACCACGTGACCGTTATTATAGTTCAATTAAGCTGTTCACGGTATCTATAACGGTATACCGTTATACCGTTACACACCTACTTCAAATCACTGTTTAAGCATCCACATTGGGTATAATAAACCTGATGCTTGATGTTTGACTTATGGCCATTCACATACGTTTCCAAAAACATGGATAACATACAGTCAATAACGTCTCCACATTGAGTATGCACAATCTGTTTCTTGAACCTCATGCTTGTAATACCTGCATTTGTTATTCAATTAATTAGTGAAACTTGTCATCTATTATTTCAAGCACCTAAACAAGCCTTCAAATCACTGGAACCTGCAGAGAATACAGGGGCACGTGCAAACTAGGTGAGCGGTTTTCAGTGGGCATCGCCCTTAGTGCAGGCACCCACCACCGTGACCTAGATGTCCCTGGCAGGTGGGGTGGGGTGTGAGAAGAAGATATGAAATTCGGTTGGTGGGGTTTCGGTCCCAATCAGGCTGGGCTCTGGGAAGGGTTGGGCAGTAGTATGGGGGTTGGAGTTGGGGATGGGAGTAGCCTAACGAATGTGAGATGCAGGTGGGGCATTTTCTGCCTTTTCTTTCATGATATAGCTGCTCCGGGCCTCTGGACTATAGACGGCGAGTCCACTTGCGGCAGCAAGACCACCTGCCCACCTGTCTCATAATTTATGTTGTCTTTTGTTAAATGTTGTTTGTTTCTGTTTTCAGATCCCCACGCCAGAGAGGTGCATCCACGGAAAAAATGCTGGTTGAGACCACAAGGGTCCAGCGAAGCCGTGAGTCAGATCACGGCACCCGGGTGTACAAGACCTTCGTCATGGCCATGGGGCATTGCAATGAGGGTGGGACATGTGTGGAGGGATTGGGAACTGTAACACAAGACAGTTTCCGGCAGCAGGGGCAAGCTGGTAAACCACAGGTGATCTTGTTCATGCAAAGGGGCAAGGGCCAAATAAAAAAAATCTGGAAAAGGGGGAACGTTTGGGGGAGGAATAGGAGGCTTTCAAGTTAGAGATTTCAATGAGGGAAGGGGTCGTTTTTAGCCATGGAATAGCAGGCCTTGAATCCATGTCTACTCAGTTGCTGTTAGGCATCCTCTCTAGCTGCGGTCTGAAGAATATGTCATGTTTTCTGAGAACCTGAAGGCGGACCTGACTTGTGGGGAGGGAGGCACAATATGTTGCATTAAATTGTAAGACGTGTTTGAGCTATAATCTCTTCAGCACCCATCCTTCTACCAATCTTCTGCCACACCCATTATAAAACAACGATTCTTCAAACCACTCAGATTCTTCGTGAGGGTCGAAAGAGAAGCAAGTCAAACTCCTCTGGATTCGGCCTGGTCTTCACTAGATATGGGGGTGTGAAGTGAATGTATGTCTGTATGGATTTTGCCCCCCTTTCTGCCTCATGCTGAGCCAGTAAGTCAATCTTGGCCTGTCCCTCAGAGACTGTCCACGTGGCCTCTGAAGTCCACTGCAGGGACATATAATCCTTTTGGAGCAAATCAGACCGTCTAGGACTATGTCACAGGGAGCGCTTTGTACCCGTGCTGCACTAATAGCACAGCGCCCTTGAACGACATGTTATAAGTACCTGCGTAAATTGCATTCCCTAAATTCATTATACTTCCGGAGAAGCATTTTCTGCAAACTTCGTTGTCTGCTCCATCTTCTTGAATGATGCACTGGCAGCATCACCTCTACTCCTCTATCATGGTTTCCGGAAAGCCTGCTGTAGCATCATAGAAGAAGAGACAGTTGTACAAATGTAACTGGGATTTTATTACTACAAATAAGTAGAAGTATAAGTAGTAAAAGGGGGTAAATATATAGAGAGGCTCTCAAAGGGGATCCTCAGTCTCTCCAACCGTCCCTTGAATGTTCTCTCCTCTCCTTCCACATTCCCTTCTGGAATCCCTGTAGATTCCACATCAGTGCAGCAGATGTCACCATGCTACACATCCCTCTTCTTTCTAGACAAGTCATTACTCTCCATAGTCAGTTAAGTACATCGGTCTCTGGTACCTTCTTCCAAACCTTGATACATAAGTCTTCATCACAGTTGGTACATGTATGGAATTAGCTGGTAAGGACATTTTCTGGTTCTCTCTATTTTCAACAACATCACTTCTATCCATACTATCATCATTAATTTGCCTATTCAATCCCATCACTCTTCCATTATTCCAAACCCTTCCATCACTTGTTCGTACAGCATGTTTAAACACTTCAATGACTTGAATGGGATCTGACCACTTAATGCCTTTCACTCTCAAAGCTTCTGGCAACGTCACTCTCACAAAACAACCTACTTCCAATGCCTCATTACTCTTGAATCTTTTCTTGTCATGCCATGCTTTATTTCTACCTTGTCTCAGTCTAATCATATCAACAGCATTACTGGTTACCACTTCCATATTTACCACTTCACCCATCCATCCAGGACACAATTTGGTGATCGCTTTTCTACCTCTGCTCAGTTAAAATGGTGATACACCTGTAGAACTGTGCGGAGTAAACCTATGTGCCATAATGACATTTCTAACCGCTTCCTTCCAACTCATCCCATTAGCCCATGCCCATCTAATGGCATCTTTCAGAATCCTATTGTATCTTTCTACTACACCATTGGTCTGTGGATGATAGACCACGCTAGTCACATGTTTAATCGATTTCTTCTCTAAAAAATCCTCCATCTCTCTCGATACAAATTGCGGACCATTGTCAGATAGGATAACTCCAGGATATCCTTCCCGACCACATACCTCTTCTATGAAGTTGATAATATTTTTAGTCGTAACACTAGGCATCATTTTCACTTCTGCTCATCTTGTTAAAATATCAATCATAACCACAGAAAAGGTTTGACTTCGTTCACTCCATATCGGACCCATTATATCAATCCCTACTTTCATCCATGGTCTACTCGGCACATCAGTCATAACCATCGGATACTCATTGCCCACACAACTCTTATCAGACTTATTGCAAAGGATACAGTTTCTTATGCTCCTCTCGATTTCCACATCACATCCCGGCCACCAGTACGTATTCCTTATCCGACCCTTTGTTTTGGAAATGCCTTGGTGGCCTTCATGTCCCAGCTCAATTATTTTCTTTCTGACATCTTCAGGTGGAATCAATCTGTCTCCTCTAAACAAATATCCATCTTGTACACTCAGCTCATCTCTGACACTCCATAATCCTTGCACATCTGCCTCCTTGATTTTATTGACAGGAACATGTCTCTTGTTTATATTTTACATCATAAACTGCAATTTTACATCTTTGTTCATGGCTCCCAACCATTCTTCCTTAGCAATGGCTGTATCCTGCAACATACATATCATTTCTTGTTGATGCTCATCACCTTCATTTCCACTCTCCTCTTGGACATTCGTAAGCCTAGATAAACAGTCTGCAGCATAATTCCTCACTCCTGGAATATACTTAACCACTACATTGAACTCCTGCATTCTGTGAACCCATCTTCGTATCCTTGCTGACACTTTGTCCAAACCTTTGTTCATGAATAATTCCACAAGTGGTTTGTGATCTGTGTTTATCTCAAATTGTGTCCCCCAGACAAAACTTCTGAATATGTCCACTGCCCACACAATAGCCAAGGCCTCCTTTTCGATAGTTGCATAAACTTTTTCTGCTCCCTTTAACAGCCGTGAAGCAAATGCAATTACTTTTTCCTCTCCATCATGTAGTTGCGCCAATACTGCACCCAGACCCACATTACTGGCATCCGTTGTGATTATCGTACGCTGTCCTCTTACAAAGTTCTTCAATGCAGGTGCAGTTGTCAGAGCATTCTTTATATATTTTAATTCCTTCTCACAATTTTCATTCCATTCATATTTAATATTCATCCTGGTGAGATCCCTCAATACCGCTGTCTGATCTGCAAATTCTCTCACATATTTAGAATAATACTCAGCCATTCCTAGGAATGTTCTCAATTGTTCCTTATTGCCCGGTGTGGTCATATTATTGATTGCAGACATCAAATCCGGCTTAGGTGTAATCCCTTGCTCTGAAATAACATGACCAAGATATTCAATTTCCTTCCTATGAATCTTCGACTTCTCTCTGCTCAATGTCATGCCCATCTTATGCAATTTTCTCAACGCACCATCCAGAATTCTGTCATGTTCCACTTGGTCTTTAGAAAATACAAGGATATCATCTTGAAAAAAAATAATACCCTCATCACCATCAAAAATTCGATGCATGGTCTTCTGAAACACTGAAGCTGCCGATATAAGACCAAATGGCATCCTCCTATACTGATATAAACCCTCCGGGGTTATAAATGCCGTCAGATGCCTTGATTCTTTGTGCAATCTGATTTGGTGATATGCAGAGGTAAGATCTAAAGTCGAAAACACTTTTGCCGACTCCATTGTTGATAGCAACTCTTGAATGTTGGGAAGTGGATGTCTCTCAGGAATGATGCACTTGTTTAGTTCTCTGAGATCGATACACACTCGAACATTTCCAGAACTCTTTCTCACCACCACCAATGGTGATACCCATTCTGAAGCATCAATCCTTTCAATTATGCCTTGTTCTTCTAGTTTCTTCAATTCACTTTTGACCTCATCTCTCACACATTCCTCAGTTTCTGTGCAACTGGTTTGCAATTATTTCTGAGTTGTATCCTGTGCATAATCCCTTTCACACAGCCTATTTCGTCTTTGAACACTTCCTTCTTCACTGTTTCTATAGACATCTCTTTAGATTCAATCATATATATAGACTCCTCAGCACTGGCATCTAATCTGACCTTCAGCCATGCCTGATGCGTCCAGCTCAGTAAAGGCATTGTTCCCTTCCTTGACACATAGACCTTTCCTTTGGCAATTCTATCTTTAAAGGCTAGTTTCGCTTCGAACCATCCAACAATATCTATTTTCTCACCACCATAAGCACTTGGATTAATGTCTGACTCATTAAGCCATCTTGGACCCATTCTTCTCCATATCTTCTCGGGCAGCAACGTGTACTTTGCTCCTGAATCAGTCATTATTCTTACTGGAGCATCATTTATCATAATGATGGTTTTGGGGCTCTCCAGTTCCATGCCATTTGCAGTATCACTCACAGCAAAAACGCATTCTTCCTCTTCATATTCTTCTGGACCTCTAATCCAATGCATGCTTCCTTTATCAACTCTACAACATCTGGCCAAATGGCCTTTTCCATTGCAGTTTTTGCATATGATGTGGATAGCTGGGCAATCAGGACTGTTAGCCAAGTGCATGGAACTGTCACACCTGAAGCATGTCCTGATCCTTCCTCTGCCCCTCTGCCTCATTTGACTCATTTGAGGCCGTCTATTGCTCACAAACCGTCCTCTGTTGTATGCCCCAAATCGTCGTGCAAATCCTCTACTCCTTACATCATTACTGTATCTATACGTATTTTGCATCCTGGGTTCCTCTTTCCGTTTCACCACAGCATTTTGACTGATCGCATTATCAACTATTGTCATTTGAATAGCATTGACAGTGTTTTCTGGCTTCAGAGTGGTACTCTTCACTCTGTCCTCTAGCGTCTTGACACAATTCTCCATGTGTTCAACTTCTTTGGATATGCGCAGTACCACCTCCAAATCCGGATCATCTTCAGCCCATAGTCTCTCTCTAATTTTAGCGCTGTTACATTCCAGTATGAACTGATCCCTGAGCCTTTCATCTAGTTGTGATCCGAATTTGCAATTCTTAGCCAATTTTCTCAGGACAGTTATAAATTGTTCCACACTCTCTCCACTTTCTTGCGACCTCTTGCCAAACTTATACCTTTCCAATATTGTACTCAGTTTCTTCTCATAGGGTTTATTCAATTTAGCAATGCATTTTTCGTATTCATTCATATCCCCTTCATCATCAGGTAAATTCGGCAATTCCTCATACTTCTCTTGTCCTGCTGGTCCCAAACAGTGCAGTAACAGTGATGTCTTTCTCTCCACACTGTAATTTGCTCCACAAACCACTGAAGCATAGTGCTCAAACGACTTCAACCATCTCTTCCATGGTAAGTTCGGTTCTCCAGCTTCAAGCAGAAACATGGCTGGTGGTGGGACAGGGTGTATTGCCATATTGCCAGCTACAGACTGGTCACCTGTTCCTCTGTTACTAATGATTGCTGCAGACCCCTTTGTTATTTAATTGCAAGGCTCTTCTTTTCCCACATCTAATACATTCCTTGTGTGTTTGGTGCGCAGATTCTTGAGTGTCACATATATCCCTATAATATAACTATTACCTGATCCTCATTTACAATTATTCCCCTTTTTTTTTTTAACTTAATATAAGCGTCATCACATGCGTTGTCTTCATAAATAAAAATCGCTGCTTATTTTCAACTTTTTCATGAAATCGGAGCTATAATAGTTCACAGTGGCTGTAACTGTAACTGTAATCCGACTTAAGATGGCCACCCTTGCGTGACGTACGTCACGACGTCGCAGGTTCTTTTCTTTAATATGCCAAGCTTTCCTTACTGCTACGGGCTTGCGGCAAGCTCCGGATGATGTTTACTTTCAATGCGTGGCTCGAGATGCAGCTCGAGATGCACACGCGCTCGCACAGCAAACAACAACCGTGAGTCCAATTGGGCATAATATAAATGTACTTCTACACGCAGATTATACGTAGTAAATCGTTTGTATCATTCCCAATTATGCATGAAGGCAAGGGTACTTTCACGCTCTCCTGGAACTTCAGATTACTTGGCTTCCATCTGATGACTGCTCTCCAAAACATCCTCGTCGCCAATGTAGCATCATGGAGGAAGAGACAGTTGTACAAATGTAACTGGGATTTTATTACTACAAATAAGTAGAAGAATACGTATTAAAAGGGGGTAAATATATAGGGAGGCTCTCAAAGGGGATCCTCAGTCTCTCCAACCATCCTCTCCTTCCACATTCCCTTCTGGAATCCCTATAGATTCCACATCAGTGCAGCAGATGTCACCATGCTACACCTGCCCTCCCATAAAATTGCACCGACTGCTTGCACTCGATATGTGGCCATCAGAACCCAAGATGCGTGTTTATGGCTGGCTTCCTTTCCCGTAGTGTAAGGCACCCTAATTGTAGAAAAGGCCAATGCTGCCATTATCCGGCGCAGCTGCTTGAGTTTCGTCCTTGTGTTATCTGGGGCTCACACCCAAAGTTTACAGTATTCCCAAAACAAGATTAGCCTCATAAGTCATAAGGCATGCGTTTCGGATGCACCAGCAGTAAACAGCCAGCCGTGCTCAGCAAGTGTCAATGCCAAAGCCTCACGGAGGTGGCGGAGGGTGGGGGATTGCTAATGCTTCACCTCAAGGAAGCGTGGGGGGAGGCGCTGACCTCGTGGCTAATGCAGAGCATCTCATTTCAGTAATGGACGCATGGAAATGGACGGGGGGCTATTACTGCAAACGAGACTCTTAGCACTTTCACTGAATCAATGCATCAGTGCCTAAGCCAATGGCCGGTCCCCGATTACTGCATCAACACCGGGGGCCAGACGAACTGCCTTTTCCGCTCACTACAGTGTACACCAAAAAGCAGTGCCGGGAAAGGGACCACTGCCACCCACTGCACGAGAACCGGGGTCAAATGAACAGCATCAATGCGAGGGTCATGACTATAGCCCCTACTAAGTCATTACATCAATATGCTCTAACAAGAGGGGCTATCGCGTCTTATTTTCACACTGTGCAGTTCATTAATATCGGAAAGGTTAGGGCTGGGACACGAACTTGAAACTGCAGGTTGCAGGTGCATGTTTGAAGCATGTGATAAGCGCACTGAGCAACGCTTCAAGTGCAGAGCAGGTCCACTCTAGCTCAGCATATTAGCACCAAGCCCCAGACCACTTCGGCCATTTGTATAAGTAATGGGTTCAGACCAAAGGCACCTTCCACCCAGTGTGCAACTCCAGAAACCAGAAAAAGAGCGCCACTGGCTGCATTACTGCAGGGGCACAGGCTGATGGTCAAGCCTATACATCTCATCTAAAACGCGACCCCACACTGCGGGCAATGCCAGTAGCTACATACATTCCAGGCCAGATACCAACAGTTGCTCCCATTCACTACACCAAGGTCGGGGTAAAAGCATAGGGCCCCACTCAGTGCTGCTTGCTCAACCCCGAAAGCACTACGGGGACTTGTGACGCATACATCTCTTTTATGGAGGTGAGTGATTTGTCCACAAACTTATCAAAATCTAAGCTGATGGCTTTGGGGATTATGAGGAAGCCAAATACCAGAATAACCTGTAAGAAAGAAACATTGGAATTTGTCTCTAGTTTCCGATATCTGGGAATGTATTTCTCTTAACATCAGGGGGCAGAATGAAGGTGGCGCTCACTGAATCAGGGTGGATAGAACAGGGACAATCCACACTCACTGCATTAAGAAAGTCCCTTCTCCCTTTCCATGGTGGCCATGAAACAGAACAGCTGTGAAGGAGCAAATGATATGCGGAGTCGGGCGCGAGATGGGAGGCCTTACTGCTGAGGTAATGCTCGGAAATGCACCAAAGGGCGCGTTCAGGTATGTAAAAAGATGGGGCCCGGATACTAATATTTAAATAAACACCCTGAAAATGTCACAACTTAGTCTGACTCTTCTGGGTCGCCACACATTTCTGTAATCACCCTATGGATAACAAATCAGCCTTTGTATGCTGATTTGCAGCAAAGCGTTTGAGAGAGAACATTTATTAATTACCTGGCAACACTGCCATGGCTATCGTGAAGAGGGGACTACTTTAAAGGCTGAAAACTGGCTCGAGTCTCATGCTGCTAGTGTCCTCCAGCGTGATGTGCACAACTGAATTTGTAGCGTAAACAGCAATAAAGACAATAAACATGCATCTTAAAATAATTGTTCTTTTTCCACCTGTTTACTAAAAATGTCGGGGTGGGGTCGCAATCCTCCCCCATCCCATAACTCCCACACTTTATACGACCAGCCCCTTGTAGGAGGATTTGCAAAATGTGCGTCCCTGTGATACCAACGTGTTTTAGTGTCTGTTGCAATGAGGTTGAAAACCTCAAAGTAGGGCAACATTTTTTTCATAGAAGTTTATAATGGCGGGCAAGAAGATACAATGGGCCTCATTACAACCCTGGCGTTAAGGGGTTAACGGCGCCGTAAAAGGCTGCGGTGCCGTTAAACCCTTAACGCCAGATTTACACTTTAACGCCTGCTTTTTGCAGGCGTTAAAGTCCAACCCGCTAAGGGACCTTGGTGCTAATTACGGCACCATAATTTACGGTGCCGTAATTAGCGCCTTCCCCATTCCCATTGAGCCCTATGGGCCAAAAATGGGAATGGGGAAGGGGCCATGGTGAATGGGGATTTACCGCCCCGCCAACCTTGGAATGGCACTAATAGCACCATGGTCCAACGCCAGGGTTGTAATGAGGCCCAACGTGTGTCTTTTTTCAGACACCCACGTGACAGAATAATGTAAACAGAGGTTTGACACAAAAATCCTGAGGAATTCCCAAGCATAACAGAAGAGATGAAGTGTGTCAATTGTTACAAAGCCGTGCTAGTGTGAAAGAGAGCCTAGAAGGAGACTGCATTGGCAACGAGTACATGGATGTGTAAGCATAACATTTTCTGTCGAAAAGTGCGAAATTAATATCCCATTTCACAGGGATTTTTGCAAATATGTATTGGAAGTGGGACGAAATTACATGTGCTCATTAGCTCTTGTTTGAACTATTTCTAGCTACAATTAATTTCTAACCTATGTAAGTATTTTTCTGTGTGGTGAATTAAGAGTCCAAACATCAAAGGAAACATTTTCATGAAAGGCATTTGCAGGTAGTCTTAAGACCCAGTGCTGATTTTAAACTAGGAGAGTCACATATTGTGTGTGTGTGTGTGTCTGTGTGCATAGTGGATTGTTTTTTTGATAGTATTAGATTATTAGCTCGCCTGAAAACTCCTATCTCTTGATTGATTCTTGTCAGAGACACACTCGGGCTCATTACGAGCGAGGCAGTAATTCGGCGTTAAATCCGCCAAAAAATCGCCCTAAACAATTACTGTTACTGCCACTTGGTCAGGCGGAATTTCTGCCTGATTACAAGTGGTGGTGGCGGTGTAATTCCCCATTTATTTAATTCCGCTTGATTACAACTGGTGGCAGCGGTATAGTACCCCATTATTTTGGGGGTAAATGGGGCTTTTTTGGTGGAATTACTGCAGCGGTATTTCCGCCATGGTAATTCCACCGATTTAGCAGATTTTTTTTGGCTGTGAGTGTGAGGATTTACCTCCAGTTTCTGGAGGCAAATCCTCCACTCCAGGCCCAAACTCGTAATTTGGCGTAGTGGTAAAGGGGCGGTAACAGAATTATCGTCAACTTTACCACTTAACACCACACTCGTAATGAGGCCAACTGTCTAGTTTTTTGACATTGATGCAGTGAGTACCACCTTCATTCTGTCCCATTTTCTTAATGCAGTGAGTGAGGATCATCCCTCTTTCTGTCAACCCTGAAACAGTGATTGCTACCTTCATAGTGCCACCTTCATTCTGCCCCTGATCTTAATTCAGTGAGTGTGTGTGAGGAATTCGACCAGCACAGGGAGTGTGCGCTCGCCTGGGCTTTTTTGTAAGTTTGTAAGAAATAGAACGATGGGAGATCAACCTCAGAAAATGTGTAAGGCTAATCCACACACATTTTCCTATACTTGCCTATGTGTTGTCCCTTCTCCTGTTCCATGACAGACATTTTTTTTGTTTACAATTTTGCTTCTTTTTTAAATGGCCGCCATGAAAAGGGAGAAAGGACTATGTATAGTCCCTTTCTCCTTGTAACATGGCAGCCGTTTTTTTTTTTCAGTTGCGAAATGCTGACAGCGTTTTGAGACTGAAAAAAACACAATTAGTACCCCTGTTGTAAGGGCTGGGGTACTAGTAGCATTAAGCCCCTCCACATGGAGCCATTACTGTGTCAGATAATGCCCAGGGGCCCTCCTGTAACTATGGGCCCAGGGGCATTATCTGACACTATAATTCCCCCCAGCTCGGGGTTTATTGCTTAAATAATGAAACCGCCTATCTAGCCCTACCGCTATGTGGGGAATTCCATGCCTAATAAACTAAAAACAAGAGTGTTCGTCACAAGTCCAAAAGAAATAGTCTGTAGTCTAAATACTATTATCTAACTGGACCTACCACTTAGGAAAAAAATAAAAAAAGGAGGCAGAGCATGAGCCTCTGTCCATGAGTTTTGCTTGGCCAAATACTTGGATCCCTTTTCCAAGAAGGGTTGTTTTGAAAGGTTCAGCAGTTTCTCACAGTACAGTCCTCAGCCTCTCAGTAGGTTCTGTATTCCAAATTGTAAGTCTTTACACATATTCCATAACTTCTCTCCTTCCATTTCTGTCTTGGTGTTTGATAGTGTCATTGTTTTGTTTTTAAGAATTGGAACCTTCCAGGTTCTCTTTCTTTCCAGTTCTGCTCATTATGTCTCATGTTTCATGGACCCGCCAAAGTCTGGCGCTCTGACAGGCTTACTTTAGTAGAGCTTTGGTGGGGCGTCTGCCCTTTCGGGTTTTGTTGGCTCCCGTAACCCTTGTGGCATTCCCAGCTTCAATGTCTTTTGGTTTTTCAGGGCTCCCTAAAGCCCTCTGCCCCTGTGACAGGCTTGCTTTATGAGGGCCTCGGTAGGGTGTCTGCTTGTTTCGGTTTTCTCAGTCCTTGTAACTCTTGCAGCTTTCCCAGCATGATACCTCTGTTCGCCCCTCTCAGCGGCGTTACCTCTTCGGGAGCATTCACTTAAATCCACTATCTGGCTCGGCAGCTAATACACTTCTCAGGTGGAGGCCGGGATCTGATCTCTCTGCTGCGGTCTGGTCTCGGTTTAAGTTAACAGACCCCAAGCACACGACGGCTTCCACGTCGTTGCGCCACCAGGCGAGACTATCGTTATATCATCTCAGTCCCTCTCTCGAGCTTGGCTTCTTGGCCGGTCAGGACGCCAGCCTTGAAGTGCCAGGCTAGCAATTTGCACGCTCACCACACTACTGCTGACTCTGCGGTCTAGCATGGCTCTGCCCCTCTAGGACATTCTCCCATCAGAGACTCACCTCTGCATAGGATTCTCCCTCCTCCATTCCAAGTTCCTGTTATTTTATGTACACCTTCACTTCACAAACAAAAGGGGTGTGACGTTCCACTTTGACTGTGGAGTTCAGGCAAGATCCATCATTACCTGAAGCCAAAGAGATTGAAGAAATGTCACTACCAGGAGAATCCAAAATAAAAGTAATAACAGTCTTTCCGATCCCCAAGTAGGTGGATAATGTGTTCTGAAACCAAAAAAGTGATAGGTGGAAGGTTTTGAATCAATCTGAACCACTGGTATTGCTCTGGGCAACCTTCCACACCACCGTTCTTTAGCCCGTCTGTGCCATTGTAAAAGGGTCCAGCCATATGCAAACCAGCCAGGTACTGCCACCAATGGGAGCAGCCCTGCTCAAACTGCTAGTCCAGGTCCTCTCTGCACGGAAACACAAGCAACCCCAGACATGTTTCAGCCTTGTTGGGCCTCCTCAATGAGATGCAGCTTGGTTTCCTATGGCACAGCGAGTAAGAGGCCCATGTCTGGGCATACCCTCTCTCAAATAAGGAGACAAACTGAAACCAAAAAAGTGATGGGTGGAAGATTTTGAATCAACTTGAACCACTGGCATTGCCCTCGGGCAACCTTTTACACCACCATTCTTTAGCCCGTCTGTGCCATTGCAAAAGGGGTCCAGCCATATGCAAATCAGTCAGGTACTTCCACCAATGGGAGCAGCCCTGCCCAGACTGCTACGCCAGGTCCTCTCTGCACAGAAACACAAGCAACCCCAGACATGTTTCAGCCCTGTTGGGCCTCCTCAGTGAGGTGCAGCTTGGTTTCCTATGGCATACCCTCTCTCACATAGGGAGAAAAAAATGAAACCAAAAAAGTGATGGGTCAAAGGTTTTGAATCAATCTGAACCACTGGCAATGCTCTGGACAACCTAATGTGTTCGGGACAGGGAGTTCTGTGCAGGAATGGTAGTCTTTGTCCCCAAGAGGAGAATCTCTCCCAGTGAGGCCCCACTTGCCCAGACCACTGGGGGGGGGAGGGAGTCTTGCTGAGCGGGCTCTGTGGGATGTTTTACCCACTTTTGCTCTGCCATGCGGCATCACTGTGTTCTGATGGTGCCAAAAATAGTAAAATGGCTGCAAAACCCTTGTGGGTGCCAACACCTCTGAAAATCGCGCTTTGCAAAGCACAAAAAGATGGCTGCCCAATCTGCCATGCAGGTTGTCAGTGATGGAACAGAGATCTCACTCCTGAAACATGTCACTGGGCTCCACAACATGTGAAAATGGAACACAGAAAGAAAAGCAGTGCTTTGCTAAAGGAAACCCCAAAACCTTGCTTTAAATTACTGTTTCTTTGTTGTTGAAACTGCAGAATAACGGTACGAAACACCCTCAAACATCCAAAATTCTTGATGGGTGCTACATTCACGTAGTGTAAGAAGTCATTGTGAACTTACAATGTCCTGAAAAGCTGAAAGCATCAAGGGATTTCCACAGCAAAAGTGGCCTGTCTGTGAATCTGTCAAAATCTGGATGCAGTACCCTGGGCCGCCTGAATGTCAGCTGTCACTAGCCTGCCTGATTAAACTTTAAACATGTAAAAACTGAAATCAAATGTTTGCAATCTAAGAGGCCTGTTGTTGAGAGTAACCCATCTTGTAATTGTTTTGATTCCATGGTTTAAAATCTTGAATAAGTATTTAGCCGTGATTTGATCCCACAAGTTTGTTTTATGCTAAGGGAAAATTCAACAGAAGTAACAATTAAAGTAAGCTGGCTAAAGCTACCAAACTGGAATAACAGCTTTCCTCACAGAGGCAAGGCCTCTCCTTCCACCAGGAAATCACACCAAAGCGATAATTAAAGGGGTTGGGAAGAACCTGGTCTGCAGTGGGGAAGGAAACAATGGCAAACTGCAAAGCAGGAAATGCTAGGTGTGAGGACAGTCATAAAATGGCCTCTGCCAAGAGAACAGGGAGGAGACTGCTTCTGAACTGAAGGGAGACAAAAAGAGGCAGACCCGAACAGCCATCTGTGGCTGAACATTCACAAAGACCATTTTGTCTAAAGACTTCTAACTTACCAATTAAAATTGTCAAAAATACAAAAGTAACAGAATTGTAAATCTAAATTTTGGTTGCACATTTCAAGAGGCGGAAAGATCATGTGATATGTTCTGGAAAGAAACGGTAGAAAATGTGATTTTACGCCAAATGTATTTCTGCTAGAAGTATGAAACTTTATACACTTATGCCCATGTTATACGCGCACACTTAAAGAAATTTGCTGATAAATTGGACATTGTGTTCTTGATGAAAAGGGTGAAATTCAGTGAAAGGCAGACACAAGATCCCACAGCGACGGGGTTTTGAGGAGTAGCTGCCACACAAAATATGTAATCTGTATGTGTGATTGTCATAGAGGTTACTCACGTGTAAATATGTCTTGTGTCAAAAGTAGATTTTGTGTTCAAGAGGCTAGGGGTTGACTCTAAGCCTCATAAACCCACACCATAAAGGTTGCACACTGTTTATCTCCTCCTATCAAGGCAGAGAGGAGACCCTGACCAATCACCTGTCAAAGGGGCGAGCTTACGCTAAACCAGCACACACACCCCCAGAGGGCAGATAAGGACAGACACATTCACTCACTATCCCGATGCTGGCGGAGCACCCTGCTAATGAACTTTAAATCTTCTTTGCTCCAGACTCCAAAAACTTGGCAAAGCAGAAATCCATTGCATAGCTGAACCATTTTCAGCTAGGCCTCAAATTCCAGAACCAGAATCCCACAAACCTGAGGGGAAGCATCAAAATACAGCCGGGCTGCACTGTACCGCTTGCCTGCTTAAAGAATTATCATCAGAACCAAGAAGGGCAGATCCAATCCAGTTATGTGCTGTGCTGTGACCATAGCCATTGCAGATCCAGTCCAGTCCTGTGTCGTGCTGTGACCAGAGCGCCTTGCTGATTGCAGACCCAATCCGATGTGCCAAGGCGTCTGTCTTAGAACCAGATCCAATTCCCTGACCAGAATCTTGACGAACCAGAATCCTGACGGTTCTGTTTAAAAACATATCTAGTGAGTATCTATAGAAAGAACTGTGTCACTAGGATATGTACCTTGCTTAGTTAATCCCTATCTTAAACCCATCCTTTCTTTTCTTCAGAACCTGTGTTGTTAGGAGTATTTTTGAATTGTCTGAACTCTCTATCCAATCCATCCTATCTTCCTCTGTACTAGTATTGCCAAAACTATCTCTGCTCTGATCTTTTCTCATCTGAAGAAGGCGAGTCCTTCAGACAGTCACCCTGATCAAGTGGCTGTGTTCCTGTGGGGTATTCGTTTTGTTCATAGTCATCCTCTAGTGTAAGAAATCCTTTTTGTCATTTTAAAAGTACATTCCTGATTTCCATTCTTGCGCCTATCTAAAAAAAAAACGACCTCCACTAAAATATCCATAACTTCCTCAGTTTTTGTGCTAGAATCAAATTTCAACTTCTGATGTAGCGAACATCCACAGCTTTAAATCGCATCTAAAACCGCATCCCAAATCCATACGGTTCTCCCATTATCGCGATTATCGGGCAGTGAAAAGTTTGCCACGAATTTCGTTTTAGGGAAATTCTGATACGTGTAAAACAGCTTTTGATTGCTTCCGACTTGAATTTTAAGATTTCAAATTGTTTCTGAGTATTAAATCATTGCTTGTGTTTGTGTGCAACTATCCAAAGCGGCTCCCATAAGAATGTATAGGAAATTCAGCATTTTTTTACCATATTTAGTGTTTTACCCAGTTCATTCTAAGATAACTCTAAAAGCCAATCTGACAGCTTGACAGTCAATTCCGTTTTTCTCTTGTGTTTGCTGGGGGAAAGTGGGATTGATATTTTGTGTGAATTCTGCCATTCCTGAATACCTACTCTCTCCTCCTATCTCTTTACATTGCCTATTGGGGGTTGAGGGGTGTGCAGGGGGAACCTATAACCACAGTGCTATTGGATCTGAACACACACACACAAAAGTATTATTTCTGTGCTGAATTGTTTTTCTCACTATTACTCCTGATGTATTAAATAGATCATTCAGTGTTACATCACGCCATTGGTGGTTATTGTGTACCCATTAAGACATAGTGTGATTAAATTGTAAATACATAAATACATATTTTAACTTTGCAAACCAGCCTCATTCCTAGTTCAGTGTGACCGGGGGGGAGGGGGGGTGGGGTTCGAGGAGAGGGGCGTGATATGAGTGGTACATCGTTCAGAATAAAGAACTTTTAGACAAAAAAAATAAGGATTTCAGTTGTGCATTACACGCTAGTCATTGACTTGGGTGTGTGCCGGATTGAAATCACTTACAGCTCATCACCTTAGCCTCAAAGGGGGTGGCTCTACTCTGGGATGAAGGGGTGAATAGCCCGGATTCTTCACAACAGCCATCTCGCTTCGCTCAGTAGCAAGCACCCGATACAGTGGCTACCTGTCCTGCAAGCAAACAAGAGCTGTGTACACCAGAGGCCAGATTAGGTTGTGGTCAAGATGTGAAAATGCCTATTAAACATGCCCTGTGATAGTCTGCAGCTATAATCCCTCCCTCCGTTGCTTCAGAGGGGTCAGATTGCAATATAAAGGTGAGGCTGTGGGTATCAGAATTTCTTTATGGCAGTAATTGACACTAGAATTCGCTTCATGAAGCTGCAACTTCAATCTATGCCAGTAAAGGGCAAAGGAAATCACTTCATGAAACTGCAGCCACAATCTAAACAAATATGGTCACTTATATTACTTTAATGAAGATGTGGCCACTAGTCATTGCATGTACTTACCCCCTCCCACCATAAAAACACATGCACGCAATCCATTCATTGCATTCATGTCCCACACACATAACCAGGCATTTAATCACACACATGCATTGTGACCATAAACTCAAAACTCTAAAGAAAAACAAGGCACATTGGGCGCTGCCTGTTAACTCTCAAAACATGGTTGCTTAGCAACCTCTGGGCACTTCAGTGTGTGCGCTGTGCAAATCACTCCGCATGTATGCTCTTAAAAAAAAGAAAGAACAATAAACTTCACGCATACCTTGGCTGGGCAATGGGTCTAGGAGGGAGGTTCTAGCAATATCTCAGCAGTGAGTTGCGGCGGGGCTGGCGGGTCTCATCAATATCAGCACCAGTGGGCAGGGTGAAAAGATGAGGCTTTTCCAGCAACAGTCAACCTGCAAGAGCATATTGCTGGCTCTCTATTGGATCAGCACACACACTTTGGTCTTGGACCATTGAAATGTGCGCAGAAATCCTGCTTGGGCCGAGTAGGACACTGTGCAAGCCAGAACGCAGAATAAAAAATGCGTGCTCCGTATATTCATGGAATTCACTGCGCAAAGTAACCGTGTTCGCAAGTCGTGCCCGGAATGCCCCCAACATGCACCCACGCAAATCATAAACAGCCAGAACAGCTACCTTTGCATGCTCCCCCAGGCACGAAAACACACTGCCTTCAAACAGTGCATGGTATCCCCGCAAGAAGGCCTGCATCTCAGCGATCCTGCGCAGGGACCCCCTAACTGTTGCCGGCAGCCCAAAAACATCTGTATGGAAAAAGGTAACTCGGAAAAAACTCTGAAAAGCCAGGTGCGAACCCGTGTAAACTGTTCATGCACCTCGCTATACTGCATACGTGCACCCCTAAGTTCGTTCGGAACCCGGTTGCATACACGAACCCCTAAATCCGACATGCAAACCCACCTCTTGACTGCGATTCCTACGTGCAAGTGTCTTTATGCCTGTCTTCGGGTGGCATAGAGATCGAGGTATTTGCATGACCATTACCATGCTGGGAATACGTGTCATTTGGCACATTTGTGGGCGTGCAAGGGATTGCCTGCGGCAGGGTTTTAAGTAGGGTAAGAAATCGAGGGGGGCCCTCATTTGGGGGCGTGGCTTGTGTGAGGGGCATGGCCTAAAAAGCACGCAAATTGTAGGGTATACACACAAATATATATATACATGTTATATATTTGTGTGCGTACCTTACTATGGTTTGTGTACTATGCAAACCATCTTTTCTAAACATAGAAATATGTAACATATTTCTACGTTTATAAAAGATGGCTTGCAAAGTGCACAAACCATAGTAAGGTACGCACACAAATATATAACATTTATATATATTTATGTGCATACCCTACGGTTTGCCTAGTTTTCAGGCCATCTTTTTTAAACATTTCAGGTTTATAAAAGATGGCTTTGAAAGTACACAATTCAAGCCATCTTTTATAAAGCTTTGACTACGGACAAAATTGTCCGTCGGCAAAGCTTTATAAAAGATGGCTTGAAATGTGTACTTTCAAAGCCATCTTTTATAAACCTCGAAATATGTCGAGGAATCCCCAGGTTCGCCGAGGGTTAAAGACGCCCCAGCGACCTGGGGAAACAAAGGGACAGTAACTGCCTCTGGTGACCTCTCGCGCGAGGGGTCACCAGATGCAGTTACTATGACTGACGGAAGTGGCAGCCAGTCACAGTCTCGCTGTGGCTGGCTGCTACTTCTGTCAGCTTGCCTGACTTCATTGCAGGCGCATCTCCCGTCGCGGCTGCAGCCGCGATGGGATAATGCACCCTGCCAATGTTGCGGTAGGACGGGGGCCCCAGCAGGGCCCCGGCTCAGTCCCACTTTTTGGAGACTGCCGGGGCATGGGCCCGGCAGGCCCCGGCCCGCTTTAAGCACTGGCCTGCGGGCAGGCTCTCAGGACGCCCACTTTTTTGCATGTTCTTTCCCATTTTCTGTGTTCCACCTCCTTCCCAGCACTGTACACAAGCCACGCCCATGCTCTGCGTGTTGTATCGTGCAAGGTGCTCAACGGCTGGCAGAGACGTGCCGAGCCTGCGCGATCTCCACGCAAGTCTAGGAAAGGTCCTGCACATTCAATTCCACGAATCAGCGAACAGGATTTTGCACGCCGCTTGACACGTATGTTCACTATTTGTCATGCAAATAATTCCATGAATCATGCCCTAAGTGTCTGTATGTCCTATGAAGAACATAGTGTGCGCGCTGAGCCAAAAGAGGGTCAGCAATGTTACCGGGCATGTAAGGAAATGTGCCCCGCTACTTGAAGGGCTGCATCTCGTTACAAAAGTAAATATTCTTGGAGGACGGAATATGGCGGCATGGCAGACCTCATTTGGCCCACGGCCTGTATGCCGGGCACCCCAACCCATTCTACAATCACACTTGAATAAGGAGAGTCACTGCTGTATTGTGTTGTTTTTTTTTCTTCAAATAATTGATAGGTATCTTAACAGTGCTTGCTTCTCCGAATGTTTCCGGTGAGTGAGAGAGGAAGAGGGAAGAGAACGTACTAAGATGTTCAAAATCCATGGGCAAACCGACTTGACCACTTTCAAAAATAGGCCGGCCCATGAGAGAGGAGCTGTATACTGTATTTATTTATATAGTATTTGATACTGCACAGTGTTACAGGGAACTCAATGCTTAGTGTGGAAGGATTTCCAAGTATGATGCAAATGTAAAGAAACAGGATCAATCAGGCTCAAAGTGCGAAAAATGGGATTGAGTTACACATACATTTGACCTAGAATGCACGACCACCCCCAGAAACGTACCAAAAAGTCATTTGGTCAGCAGATACACTTGGGAACCATACCCAAACCATTTAAACACTAGCAGATTTGGATTAAAACAGTTGACAACACAAATAAATCTGTTTCAAACCTAACTCCTGAATGAGACACCGTCCCACAGGGAGAGAATAGATCTTATATTACACAGTATTTGCAAAAATTAAGTGCCTCTAATATACATCTAGGGCCAGAGTCTCAAACCAATTTTTTGGCACACCTGCATCTCCACACTTGGATCTCCACACTTGCACCAAAAAAATAGAGCAGCCCAAATCTTAGATGCTCTTATTTAGATAGACATGCTTTTTTTGCTTAGTGTTTCGTCAAGACGTGCTCTTTAATGGACTGTCTCTGTGAAATGCGCTCCAAGCAACCACGTTGTTTCTTGGAGGCTGTCATACATTAGCTTTGGGAGCACGCTCCTGACACTAATGTATGCAAGGGCGCTGAACAGTGCATCTCTGTGCTATTGCCCAGCCCCACCTGCATTGCTCAGGTGCCCTTTGAGAATAAGACCTGAGCATTTCTAGAAGCAGAAAAAATTAAATGAGCGCATTCTCTGCGCTCCTTTTATTTGTTCTGCTTTTTGAGAATCTGGCCCATAGTCCTGAAGTGCTGAGGCAGTCTGGAATTACATTGCATTACAGAATCAAGGAGAACATTGCATAATTGCATACTATGGGCAATTATAATTGCATAGGTGACTATACAGAATAAATGTTAGTATTAAGAATAATGTATTTCGTGCTTGGTTCGGAAGGGCTGTGTATTGCCTACGTTCAGAACTTGTTGATCGGGTGACTGAGGACTTGCAAATTAGCATGACCCATTCAGTCAATTTAGTGTTCTGCGTGTAAGAATTATGCATGCATGATCAGTTCGGATGGCATTAGCTGTTTCAGAGTTGCTGCTTACTGGGAATCTATCTGCTTTTACCACAGGCATTGCACAGCTGTATTTATTACTTTTTTTAAACCAATTTTCTTTTGCTGCGCAATGTAAGTGGGGACTCCCAACCCCTCCACTCTCTCCCCATCCCATATTGCTCACCCAAACCGTCCTCCCCTGCATAGAGCAGCAAGGATTTGGCAACAAAGGCATGGTAAAAAAATGTGCAGTGGAATGTCTGTGGTCAAAAGAGTGATGTATGCTGATTGCTGTCAACTCAGCAAAATAGAAAAATGCACTTTAGTTAACTCTAGAGCCACTCAACACTTGATCATATCTGTTATGCTTATCCATGTATTGTCAGGTACATTTATCGTGTGACTTCTGTACTTTACAAGTCATCTGTATTGACCTCACTAAAGTAGGTCTTGAAAGAGAACTATGTCTAGTGCTTTTATGCAAGGTATCACGCTGCATCCTTTCGATGGAAGCCCTATCCTCAGAGCACCGCTTGTATAAAGGAATTGGCTTTCACTTCTGCAGCGTAGTTTCAATGCCATTTAACATGGAAAAGGCTGTCTTGATCGGGTCCTCTGCAGATGAATGCCTGTAAAACAATAGATGAGACGAGGTGTGGTCAAGTGGCCCAATTGCACGTGGTGGAATTAAAGAGACATCATCACAGGCCCTGGCTTCCTGTGTGGGCAAACTGTCTGGTTTTGGCACACTGCTTTATATCACTGTGCCTTATTTGATTTGTCTGGCAAAATACGGATTATCCTAATAACTGCAAAGTAGAATCACAATTTTGTTAAAAATATTGAGGATAGTATTATGCTTTAACTTTCTTTACTGCTGATTTCTGTAGGGAAAGTGCAGGGTTTACCTCCAATCTTTTGCTGGAGGTGAATCCTCCACTTTTCCTGTAAACTTGGAATTCGGCGGGGCGGTAATCCCATTACTGCCGATAAAAGTGGCGGTAATGCCTCATTATCTTTCACGGGATTTCTGTTCTGCAAGCACTGGATGTAGCAGGCACATCTTTTACACACAAAGTGGTGTGCTTTTAATTCTTTGCAAGGCAGAGTTTGTGTTAAGCTCTATTTTGCACCCTGTGTTTCAACACAATGCTATCCTGTGTTGCTCAATGTTGGAAGGAATAAAAAAGCTCAGAGACTGACCCATGGCCCTAGACTCTCCTTGATTTACTTATCTAACTCCGGAAACAACGAGGGCCACATTACGAGTTCAGCAGCGTTGTAAAAAAGTGGTGATAATTCCGTTGTTCTGTAAAAAACTATAAACGTGCCACTTTATGTGTAAAAGATGTGATACCTACAACTGATGCCTGACAATCATAAACCCTGTGGAAGGTACTAAGGCACAGAAGTATTGCCAGTGTGGAAGAAAATACCTTAGGGGAGATGGCTGAGTTTTCAGGTCAACAAGAGATGAAAGAATACATGGGCAATCCTATCATCTTGCAGTGCAGATTGTGGGTATCACTCGAACTTGATGACATTTTTGAGCTCTACCTGGAAGGCATATGAAATGGCATAAAAAATGAGGCTAGGTCTAATTAATACTTCATCTATTTGGTTAAATCCGGCATTAAAGATATTGCTATTGATATTTAATTTCTACCGCGCTCGTACACAAGTGTTTCAGAGCCCGACAAGGCAAGGGAGGGGAACAGGGGAGAACAAAAACGACGATCTTACTATGCCCAGTGACATTGAGAACGAGCAAGTGCATGGGAGAGGGGGAGGGGAAAAATGCATGGAAGGGGGAGAAGTGGACAGTGCAGAGCAAAGGAGAAACAGATAAATAATAATAAATAAATAATAAAGGCAACACACAGTGGTAGTGCAGCCAGCAATTGGCAAGTGCTGGGTTTAAGGCAGCAGACAGGGTAGGTCTGAATAGTGCAGGAAGAAAAAAAGGGGGGGGACTTTATGGGTACAGATAAAAGACCCCAGTGCAAGGGGAGGCCCAGAGGCAGTGCGGGAGGGTGGCAGGGTGAGCAGGTACCTGGGCACAGTGGACAGAGGGTGGCCAGGTACAGGGTGCCAAGAGAGAACAGATCAGCAGGGGAGAGGGGGAGCGAAGGCAGAATCAAAGAGGAAGGTCTTGAGGTGCTTCTGGAACCGCAGATGGTTGTCCTCAAGTTTTAGAGTGGCAGGGAGGCTGTTCCAGAGGGAGGCCCCAGCCAAAGACAGAGATCTACCCGCAGCTAATTTCTTTGAAAAATGACTGACCCTGAGGAGGTAGAGGAGCGAAGAGCTCGAGAGGGGAGGTATTTGCGGAGGGATAGCTGAAGGTATTTTGGACCCAGGCCCCAGAAAGCCTTGTGTACAATGCAGAGGGTTTTGAATTTAATCCTTACATTCACTGGCAGCCAATGGAGATCTTTCAGTGCTGGAGAGATACGATCCCAGGGCTTGAGGCCAAGGACAAGTCTCTCAGTCCTGTTCTGGATTAATTGCAGAGAAAGAGGCTGTTACAAAAGTCCAACCTAGAGAGAACCAGAACTTGGGAGAGCATGAGCTTCTGGGGGAAGGAGAGGAAAGGCAGAGTACTTCTGAGGAAGTGCAGTAGGAAGTTTGACTTTTTACAGACATCATAGATGTGGGCAGAGAAGGAAAGTGTGGAGTCAAAGATGACCCTGAGGTTCTTAGCCTCGCAGGGTGGGATAGGAGGAGGGCCACGGGAGGCCGGCCAGAGAGTGAGGGGAAAGGATGGTGAAGGTGTGCCAATGAGGAGGATCTCCGTCTTGCGCGCATTCAGACAAAGATCATTGGCGGCACAGCAATCTTGAATGCCAGTTAGGCAATCAGAGATGAGAGAGGGAGAGGAGATGGCTGAGGGCAGCCTGAAAATGAGTTTTGTCGTCAGCGTAACACTGGAAATTTGAGCAGAAAATGGCAATGCAGTGGGCAGGAGTTTCCAGGTATTGATTGAAAAGCCAGGGCGAGAGGTTAGACCCCTGGGGAACACCACAGGCAGAGAGGAAGATAGATGATAGGAAGGACCCAAGTTGGACTTGGGACAGTCGATCAGAGAGGAAAGAGGTCAGTCAGGCCAGAGCCTGATCAGTGATACCAAGGTTATCACAGAGACGGTTGAGCAGGATGGTATGGTTGACCGTGTCGAAGACGGAAGAGAGATGGAGGAGGATGAGGACAGAGGGAATGTTAGATAAAGAACAGAACCATATTCTGGAGAAATTGGTTTGCGGCAGGAATCAAAAAAATTGAAGATCTGTTTGAAGGTGAACGTTGGAAAACATATTGAGAGTTAAAATTAGAGTATAACTTATCTGAATCAATTTATGGAGAATATTGGAGTTTGAAAAGAGCAGTAAAAATTCCTAACTTGGCCAATTCAGTCTTAATGAATACTATTGAGCAAATAGGAAGTTAAGAAAGCATGGCATCTAAGATGTACCATCTGTTAAGCAGGAATTCAGAAGGGAATAAAAAGATCTTGGAGACATGGTCGGCATACCTAAAGGAGGAGATGATGCAAGGTAGATGGGAAGCTTTGTGCGGGAACATCAAGAGGATGGGCCTCATTACGCGGTAGGTGGTAAGGGATTACCGGCACCGGTAAGGTCACCGGTGCCGGTAATCCCTTACCACCCTATTCCGAGGTCCCTTAGCGGGTCCCTTCTTCAATGCCTAGGTTTTACCAGGCGTTATGGATGGGACCCGTTAAGGGACTTCAGAGCTAATAACGGTACCGCAAATTGCGGTACCGTCATTAGCTCCATCCCCATTCTCATTGAGCCCTATGGGGGCTCAAATGGGAATGGGGAATGGTTCCGGGAATGGGGACTTATCAGGTCCTCCAAGGTTGGAATGACCCGGTAAGTCCCTATTTCGTGAACCCGGACCCGGAATGCAGTAAGGGGGTAGCCATGGTGCTAACATCACCATGGATACCTCCTACCGCGTAATGAGGCCCGATGTCTTTAAACAGATGGGAAAGGGCACGTCAAGTAAAGATTCTGAACAGAGTGTTTTGGACACCTGCTCGAATGCATAATCAAGGTTTGATCATGACCGACACTTGCTGGGGATGTGGCCATGCCAGTGGCACATTGGAAAACATGTTTTGGGAATGTTACAAGGTTAAAGATTTTCGGAGAATAATTACTGGTGTGATGAACAGTGTGGTGAAGGAAGATCTGGATTATGATTTCGAGACATTGATTCTAAGAGAAGAAAGGATATTGGAGGACTTAAATCATCATCAAGTAACCTGGATTTTAAAAGGTGCTTTAGCGGGCAAAAAACAGATCTTGCAGAATTGGAAGTCGGCAGATTTTTTAACATGGAACTCTTGGGTGGAAGAAATTTACTCAATTTGCAATATTGAAAAGTTGGTTTTAACTATGAAGAAGAAAGACGCCCTGTTTCAGAAGATTTGGGGGGACTTTTTGAGCTTGGATATGGACTGAGATTTTGTCACAAGAAGAAGTCGACAGATAAGATAAGTACATTTCCTATATTCTATATATTAGGTACAAGATATATGTATGTACATATATCATTGTGATTTAGAAGGTTTAAAGGTAATATGTGTATGTAATTTATTTTATTTTTATCTTTTTATTTTTTTCTCACTCACTGTTTTCACACCGATTTTAGGATTAGACATTGCATTCTAGTTTGATTGTTTGGTGGGGGTGGGTGGGTTGGTTGGGTCTATTCAGTATAGGAATTTAAGAATGTATCAGTTGTATTTGTGTAAATTATCGTGTGTTTACATGTTTGTTGGAAAATTTGAATAAATTAGTTTTTAAAAAAAGAGATTCGTCAAAGTGTGCTAATTATCGTCTTATTTCTCTACTTAATGTGGACGTTAAAAATATTGCGAAGGCCATGGCCACTAGGTTGCAAAAATATATGGGTGAATTGGTGGGCCGTTCCCATGTGGGGTTTATGGTTGATAGATATGGCTATGATAACATTAGGACATTACTGAATATAATAGGATTGTCTCGTGCTAAGGTGGAGGATATATTTTTGATTTTTTTTTATGCTGAAAAAGCATTTGATTGTATGAATTGGTCGTATCTAAATTTCACACTGCTTCGGATGGGCTTTGGCCCACAATTTCTGAATGCGATAGGTGCATTGCAACGCAATATCTCAGCTAAAATATGGGTTAATAATGTTTTGTCTCAGGCTTTTCGGTTGTATAGAGGTACGAGACAGGGGTGTCCTCTTTCGCCCCTTTTGTTTAATTTGGTCCTAGAGCCGTTGTTGGCTTATTTTAGGCAGGAGCAGAATATCTGTGGTTGGAAGCTGAGAAATGATGAGGTGAACGTCCTAGCATATGCTGACGATCTGACGGTGGTCTTAAGGAATCCGGAGGTGGGTGGGCCCTTATTGAGGAATATGTTGCAGCAGGTGGGAGAATTGTCTGGCTATAAAGTAAACTGGGGTAAAACGGTAGTTTTCCCACTTCAGATGAACCCGTTGAATGGGAGGTTGTTGGTTTGGGATTGCCAATGGGCTGATGTTTCGGTGAAATATTTAGGAGTCTACTTGGTGCGCGATATTAAGAGAACGGTGGAATACAATATAGACAAATTGAGAGAAATTCTGCTGAAAGATGTACAAAGATGGGAAAGATTGACTCTAAGCATCTGGGCAAGAATCAATGCTATCAAGATGATGTTGTTGCCAAAGGTCCTGTATTTTATTCAATCACTTCCCCTTAAATTTACTAAAAGAGTGCTCCGGAGCATTGATAGGATTTTTATGGACTTCCTATGGGGAAAAGGTAATAGGCCAAAAATGCCACAATTTATTTTGGTGCGTAGAGTTAAAGATGGGGCTTTGGTTATCCGGAATTGGAGAATTATTGTAGGGGATTTTTATTGAAGAAGGCTTCTTATTACTTTGAGGAAGGGTGGGGATCAGACCCATATTGGCTTTTAATGGAAAAGGAAATGCTGCATCCCTTTTCCCTGGACTGTTTATATTCGTGTGGGAGGTTGGCAAATTCTGGTACAAAATTGGAGACTCTAGTGATTTCTAAGTCAGTGTTGGTTACTTGGATTCTGGGGTGTGGGCAATCCTTGTATTTGTATGATTCGGCCTCTATATGACTGAACCCGGGTTTAGAAATGAATAATAAAATGCTTAATTGGAGGGGTTGGGCTAACAGGGGCATTCTGAAAATAGGGGATGTATGGGGGGGTGGTTCTGTTTGAAGAATTAGCTAATCGTTATAGTCTGCATAATAGGGAGGCGGGTAGATATGGGCTTTTGGAGCGGTTGCTGATGGAAAGATTGCAAATGTTGAGCGGACCTTTGAGTGGTAGTCCTCAGATTTGTGAGATTTTTGCTACGTCTCCGAGGACAGTTTCTACATATGTTAGGTTGATGCCTTTGCAGGACTGTATGAGGAGTTCCAGGGATCAGTTACGAATGAAATGGGTGTCTGAATTGGAAACTGATCTTACTGATGGCTTGTGGGATAATAGCTGGAGGGCTTCTGTGAGGGCCAAAGTTGATTTAAATCTGAGGTATATTCACCAACGTCTTTTAGGCCGTATTTATTGGACACCAGTGAAAATGAAGGGGAGAGGCTTGGCTGATGTAGATCTGTGCTGCGGGTGTGGAGGCTCGAGAGGGACCTATCTACATATGCTCTGGTAGTGTAGTAGAGTGCTGGACCTTTGGAGAGAGGTTTTGGATTGCATTGATATGGTAACTAGTATGACACTGCCTCGTACTTTTCTGTCAGTGGTTTTCCTTTCAACTGATAGTCGAAGTGTGGAGATGTGGGATTGTTCGGAATGGATTGATAGAGCGTTGTTGATGGCCATAAAACAAATAATGAAGGTGTGGAAATCCAGGAAGAAGCCACATTGGGAGAACTGGGTGTCAGATATGCGGACGCTCTCTTGGTATGAGAAGACTCAGGCAATTCAACAACATCGGGAAACTGAGTACGAGGAGAGATGGGGGTCATTCAGTGATTTATTTGGATGAGGTGCAGGCTTTGGTTTATTTTGTGGATATTGAGGTTGGGGGGTCGGTAGGGGTGTATGTTTTGTCCTGTTGTCCTGTTGTTGTTTTTTTGTGTTTTGTGTTGTCATGTCTTGCCATGAGATAGGTAGGTGGGGATGTTTTCGGATTTCTTTTTCAATAGCTGTTAATTTAGTAGTAATTTGCATTTGGTTGCACTGATGTATATGGAGTAATCTTCTGCTTGTTCCCATTCTGTTGTTACTCAGTTGTATTATTTTCTGTATAATTATTCAATAAAGTTGGTAAAAACGTTTAAAAAAAAGAGATGACAGAAAGGACATCATTCACATCCCAGAGCAGAAAGTACTTGAGTGTAGGAAGGGGTTTAAGTTTCAGCCATTTGGATCATTGAATAAGAGGGCAGTGTCACAAAAAACATTGGGAAAACGCCACAAGGCGCTTGAAAACGTTTTAAGAGAGTGGGTCTTCAGTCAGAATTCATAACAATTTAGGATGGGAATACAATGGAAAGAATGCAATGGCAGAGTGATATGCAAACTTAAACAAATGCACAATTCTCAATTTCCACAACAGGTTTTGTTACCTGGCTGAGCTCTCTATACTAAACACTAAACAAGTAAGTCCCTGGTCAGAACAGGTTGTCATGCCGCGGCAGGGATGGCGGATGTGAAATCGCTGGCGGTTCTGTCCGCCGTAGCATTACACTCCTCGTCTTCCGCGTACCGCTCTAGTCGTTGTACGCGATCGTGACCCGGAAGTATAAATCACTGCACTTCCGGGTCGCATACGCGTTGCAACGTTTCCGGGTTCCCTCCTGTGTTGCTGCCGCTCCCGTTACTGGTGATATTCCTGCCTTTCTGCCTTTCGTTTCACTGTTTCCACGCAGCTGTGTTCCACCCTTGTTTCTCTGCCTTGCGCATTGCCTCGTCCTTGTCTAGCTTTCCTTTCTCCTTTTCGCCTTTCTTTTTTGCCTCTTCTTACCTCTTCCTTTACCCCTTTTTCTTTTCCCCCTTCCTTCCCAGCTTTGTCCTTCTTTCCTATCCTTTTTTTCCTTATTTGGATCCTCCTCCTGCAAGACCTGTGCCTGCTTACCGGACTGCCTGTGTTTTATCCCTTGTACCTATTTGGAACGTCCTCCTGCCAGACCTGTGCCTGCCTACCGGACTGCCTGTGATTTATCCCTTGTACCTACTTGGAACTTCCGTCTACCAGACCCGTGCCTGCTTACCGGACTGCCTGTGTTCAATCCCTTTTACCTTTATTGGTATCTCTGCTTGCCCGATCTGTGCCTGCTTTTCGGATTGCTCTTCCATCATCGAACTTACCTTCTTCGATCATCCACCTGAAATACTACTTCTAGGGGTTTTTTGTGCCTTCCGGCTCTTTTCCCCCTGTGAGGTGCTCTCGGTAGGATAACCCCCGTTGCCCCTATCTACGGTCGCATCCTATCGAGGGCGTCCTTATCTTCACAAGAAAAAAGAGAAGCCTCCACGACATAAGGACGGAAAGATCAAGCAGAAAGAGGAAGGTGAGGAGTTGGGGGAAGGGGGAGAATCCGCCATTTCATCAGAAGAAGAAGATATAACCGACATTCATGACAGTTTGCAACGCCAACAAGAAACTGAGATGGCAACCCCCCAGCAAGTACAGGAACTTATAGCCGCCGTCCAAAACCTTAATCTGGAGGTCCAGAACCTTAAGGCAACCAACGCAGCATTGCAGTTAAGAATGAATGAACGGGAGCGACCCTCTGCAGACCTACCTTCACTCCCTTTGGTTTCAGGCAAATTTGATGAATCGCCGAAACGAGTCAAGGAGTTCTTAGATGCCTGTAATCTCCACTTTTCCTTCCGTCCGCAGACCTTCACATCAGATCATGCCAAAGTAGGATTCATGATTACCCACATGACGGGTAATGCCCTGGCGTGGGCCACCCCTTTGGTTAACCAACCAGATCCTGTGCTGCAGAACTATAATGATTTCAAAACCCTGCTGCAGCAAACATTTCTACGCACAGAAAGTACCTTTCTGGCCTCTGAGGACCTCTTAGACATCCGTCAGGGAAACACAGATCTTCTCTCCTACATCACTACGTTCAAGCAGATAGCCGCCGAAGCTGGCTGGCAGGAACAGGCCCAATATGCCATTGTCCGTCAAGGGTTGAGAGAGGATCTCAAGGACGAACTGGCACGTATCGACCGTCTGTCCTCCTTTTCGGATCTCATCACGGCCGCTCTTCGGATTGATTTCCGGCTCTCGGAACGACGGTCAGAAAGAAAAAAGAACAAACTCTACAGTCTCCCTCCCCTAGAAGCCCAGTTTCCTTCTTCTCTACCACCTTCACGTCAAGGCAAAGAGGAACCGATGCAGATCGGTACTGCTCGTGCACCACTCACCCCGGAAGAACGGAAGAGGTGAAGGGATGGCAACATGTGTATGTATTGTGGAGCCTCTAGCCATCTGTTACAGAACTGTCCTGACATCCCTCCGAGGCGTTCGGGAAACGAGCGCCCTCGGTGAGTATTGGGACGCACTCCCGAGGGGCCATTCCTAGTCCTTACGCAACTCTGTCAATAGCATCTTCTGGTATACCGGAGGATTCTAGGTTGATGGTTCTGTCAGTCACTCATACTGTGGGCAGGACCGTGGTCCCAACTCAGGCTTTACTCGACTGTGGTGCAGCCGGCAACTTCATAGATACCTTGTGGGCTAAACAAAAGGGCATAAATCATCTGGCCAAACAGGAGGATCAGAAAGTCGAGGGAGTGGATGGTGAACCTTTGATTTCCGGCATGATCACACACACCACTGAAGAATTACACCTAAGTATCCAGCAACATACCGAAAAGATCTCGTTTGACATCATCCGAGCAGCCCATTTCCCTATCATACTAGGGATAAGCTGGCTCCGAAAGCACAACCCTCACATTGACTGGGCAAAGAACGTACTCAGTTTTCAGTCCACCTTTTGTAGATCCGAATGTCTGCCTGAACCAAAGTTTGAGACTGTACAGACTACCAGTGTTTACGACTCCAGACTCATACATTGTCTTCCACATCATCTACAAGAATACGCATAGGTAGTGACAGAAAAGACGCCTAGCGACCTTCCTCCCCACCGACCGGAAGACTGCTGTCTGGATCTTGTTCCTGGTGCACTGGTACCTTTCCGTAGGATGTTCCCTTTATCTCTCAGAGAAAGACACTTCCTCCGGGAATATCTGGATAACAATCTGGCCAACAGGCTTATAAGACCTTCAAAATCACCGACTGGAGCTTCACTGTTTTTCATCCCAAAGAAGGACACACAAGAGTTGAGACCCTGTATTGACTACAGGGGTCTAAACAAGGTGACCATAAAGGACAGGTATCCCATGCCTCTTATCACCGAAATCATTCAAGCAGTTCATGGCGCCACAATCTTCACAAAATTGGATCTCCGGAATGCCTACCATCTTCTCCGGATCCAAAAAGGGGATGAATGGAAGACAGCTTGCAGGACCCCCTATGGGTTGTACGAATACCAAGTGATGCCCTTTGGGCTCGTCAATGCCCCTTCAGTGTTCCAGCGTTTTATGGACCGGCTTTTTTCAGACCTGCTGTGTCAGACCACGATTGTCTATCTCGATGACATACTGGTGTATTCAAGAACTCCGGAGGAACATATAGTCCATGTCAAAGAGGTCTTCCAGAGATTAAGCGAAAACCACCTCTCAGTCAAATTAGACAAGTGTGTCTTTTCTGCAACCTCCATCCCATATTTGGGTTTCATATTATCCAGTCGGGGTGTCGCCATGGATCCCCGCAAAGTATCTGCCATTTTGGAATGGCCTTCACCTAAATCCATCAAGGATGTACAAAGATTCCTAGGTCTGGCGAACTTTTACCGGAAATTCATATCCAACTTTTCCCACCGGATTGTACCTATTACCACTCTACTCAAGAAAAGCTCCAATCCATTTTCCTGGTCCAGCGAAGCTGAGGATAGTTTCCACAATCTCAAGGAAGCCTTCTGTACCGCCCCCATCCTTCAGCAGCCAGATCAAGACCGGCCTTTCATTGTCGAGACAGATGCTTCTTCATCAGCTATGGGGGCAGTTCATTTGCAGGAACATCAAGGAGTGGAACATCCAGTCTCCTATTTTTCCAAGACTCTCAACGACAGCCAAAGGAACTACTCAGTCATAGAGCGTGAATTATTGGCCATGAAGTCAGCCTGTTTGGAGTGGCGTCACCTCCTACAAGGAGGTAAACACCCATTCTCCATCAGAACCGATCACAAGAATCTACAAGTCCTGCGACAGTTCGAGTGCTACAACACACGGCAAGCACGCTGGGCTCACTTCTTTGCCCAGTTCGATTTCGACATTACCTACATCCCAGGGCAACAGAATTTAGTCGCGGACGCTCTGTCTCGCAGAGGAGACTATGTGACAGAATCCGACAGGACACATGATCTGATGTTCCCTTTGACAAGGCGAATAGGAGTACTGTCCACTTTCTTGAGGCAAGTGAAAGATGCTTCAAAAGGGGGTTTTGAATCTGAGAGCCACCCACAAGACATCGTCTACAACGTCAAGGAAAGACTCTACTTTGTGGAAGGCAAATTATACCTACCCACTCCAGAATTTCGGAGATTGGCGTTAAAGTGGTGTCACGACTCCAAGTTGGCAGGTCATCGAGGTACCAAGGGCACGTTGGATTATCTGCAGAGGCACTTTTATTGGCCGGAGATGCGACGAGACGTGGCCTGTTATGTACAATCCTGCGTGACCTGCCTTCGCAGCAAGAGTTCCCGTCTTAGACCTTTGGGGCTTTTGGAACCTAATCCTGTTCCCGACGGTCCTTGGGAAGTTGTTTCTACCGATTTCATCGTGGACTTGCCTCCTTCTCAAGGGTTCACATGCATTATGGTGGTGATCGATTTCTTCACTAAAATGGCTCACTTCTCCCCGTTACCAGGTGTACCGACAGCAGTAGCTATGGCCGAAACATTCATCAAGGATGTCTTTTGTCTCCACGGGATACCAAAGAAGATCATCTCAGATCGAGGTAGCCAATACACCTCTCGTTTCTGGAAAAATCTCTGCAGCCGTTTGGGTATAGAGAGAGCTCTAACGTCCGGGTTCCACCCTCAGTCCAACGGACAGACGGAACGTCTGAATGCCACCTTAGAGCAGTACCTACGATGTTACGTGAACCTTCAACAGGATAACTGGGTTTCTCTACTACCTCTGGCAAAGTTCTCCTACAATAACTCCTTTCATACTACTCTCGGTTTCACCCCTTTTTTCTGCAGCTATGGCTACCATCCCCGGTCTATACTGCCGGTCTCAAATGTCTCCACCTCTTTACCCACAGTTGATTCCACTCTAGCCTTGTTAAGAGACGTTCACCTGCAGGCTAAACACAACCTTAGCAAAGCACAAATGAGATACAAGGGCCAGGCCGACAAACTTCGGAAAACAGTACCTGATTGGGGGGTGGGTTCTCAGGTCATGTTGTCCACAAGATACCTACCAAGATGGGTACACCCTTCAAAACTCTCCCCTAAATTTCTGGGTCCATACGAAATCACCCAAGCCATCAACCCGGTAGCTTTTCGTCTAAAACTACCCAAGAGCCTTCAGAGGGTTCACCCGGTGTTTCATGCCTCACAACTTAAATCATTTCATGCAGACATCTGGTCCCGTAAAGAGAAGAAAACCCCCTTGCCTGCTACTTCGACCCAGGAGGAATTTGAAGCAGCCCAAATCTGTGACTCCCGATACCGCCAGGGACGGCTGGAATTCCTGATACGGTGGAAGGGGTATCACTGGTCAGAAAACTCTTGGGAACTAGCCTCTCATGTACATGCCCCACTTTTGGTCTGCAGGTGTTATCGCTCTCATCCGGGTAAACCGGGGGGAGGCCTCCCTAGGAGGGGGCATACTGTCATGCCGCGGCAGGGATGGCGGATGTGTGGAATCGCTGGCGGTTCTGTCCGCCGTAGCATTACACTCCTCGTCTTCCGCGTACCGCTCTAGTCGTTGTACGCGATCGTGACCCGGAAGTATAAATCACTGCACTTCCGGGTCGCATACGCGTTGCAACGTTTCCGGGTTCCCTCCTGTGTTGCTGCCGCTCCCGTTACTGGTCATATTCCTGCCTTTCTGCCTTTCGTTTCGCTGTTTCCATGCAGCTGTGTTCCACCCTTGTTTCTCTGCCTTGCGCATTGCCTCGTCCTTGTCTAGCCTTCCTTTCTCCTTTTCCCCTTTCTTTTTTGCCTCTTCTTACCTCTTCCTTTACCCCTTTTTCTTTTCCCCCTTCCTTCCCAGCTTTGTCCTTCTTTCCTATCCTTTTTTCCTTATTTGGATCCTCCTCCTGCCAGACCTGTGCCTGCTTACCGGACTGCCTGTGTTTTATCCCTTGTACCTATTTGGAACTTCCTCCTGCCAGACCTGTGCCTGCCTACCGGACTGCCTGTGATTTATCCCTTGTACCTATTTGGAACTTCCGTCTACCAGACCCGTGCCTGCTTACCGGACTGCCTGTGTTCAATCCCTTGTACCTTTATTGGTATCTCTGCTTGCCCGATCTGTGCCTGCTTTTCGGATTGCTCTTCCATCAGCGAACTTACCTTCTTCGATCATCCACCTGAAATACTACTTCTAGGGGTTTTTTGTGCCTTCTGGCTTTTTTCCCACTGTGAGGCACTCTCGGTAGGATAACCCCCGTTGCCCCTATCTTAGTGGCACGGTGGCATCCTATCGAGGGCGTCCTTATCTTCACAAGAAAAAAGAGAAGCCTCCACGACATAAGGACGGAAAGATCAAGCAGAAAGAGGAAGGTGAGGAGTTGGGGGAAGGGGGAGAATCCGCCATTTCATCAGAAGAAGAAGATATAACCGACATTCGTGACACAGGTATCATTAAAATATTTTTCCTGGATCCCTCCTTAGATCATTCATATCTCATTTGTTAAGTTCTTGTAAGACTGCCCGGGACCCTGTGTAAATCTTCCCTCGTGCAATAGTGTTTTGTGGATCTTCTCTTGATATCTTGGTTCACTAGTTGTTTTATGAGGAGGAAATACAAATGTGAGACAAATTTACAAATCACTTCTTCCCCCTTTTTCACAAAGCAATGCATCTGATACAAATAGCCTCTGTCCGAGTCGCTCCACATTGCCACTCGCAGTCTTTGGCACAGAGCTTGTCTGCGGAATGTAGTCCTGGTGGGTGAGTGGACGTTCCAGCAGGTTACTGATTGGAGAGTTTGCCAAGGTATCTTAGGCACACTTGCTGGATCTCTAGGCTTTTTGTGAGTAGGTTCTAGAGTCTCCCTGAGCAGCGGTAGTTCGGGAGTGCCTCTAGGTGCTAGCTGAGGTTCTGGTTCACGTCCATGCCTTTTGGTCCGGAAGCAACTTCCCAAGCCTGTCTTACTGATGATGTACTGCTTGCTGTGTCCCTGCGTGCAATGAAGCTGAAAGGGGAAGGGCCAGTCTTATCCTTCTTGTTGAAATCATGGTGTATAGGTGGAGGAGGGAGCAGCTTAGACATATTAATGGCAGTGGGCCTTTACAGAAGGCTCTGCCTAGGTGTGGGTCTGCCATATAAAAAGGCTACCGGAGGCAGCCTATAGGGCCCTGCAGCTCTCACGGGTTTTTGATGCAGAACATTAGCTTTCCCTTCCAATGATCGCATGCTAATCGTTGGAGAGTTGCATGTAATAAGGGCCTAACAATAGTGGCCCAGTATATCTAGTTGAAGAAGACATATTTTGTTGATATGGTGTATTTTCACATGCATTAGAAATGCTCTCATTGTGCTGGTCTGCGCAGTTTTGATTGTGGTGAAAAGGTCTCCTTCTCTCTCCCCCCACCCTCATCGCTTCTTTATGAGTCTTATTACAACGACCCCCAAAGTTTGAAAAAATTACACTGCCTAAATGTTTTGCAAGTCAGTCAGCACGACTAGTACTCCCCATTGGCCCATGCCTTTCTGTAATTTATATACTTGCACATGTCGTGCATTTTATATTTCTTTTATCTCCTCTAACTTGTCAGAAGGATCATTGCGGATTATGGATAATCCCTGAGAGTTGTGAACAAGTTAAATATCAGCATGGCACTTTGTCAACAACTGTGCTTTTTGTAACGTGTGCTCCTGGTGACAGAAGTCTGCTATTTATCTGCACTGAGCCAACCCATCCCCAATTCATATTCATCATGATTTATTTAATTTATTTTAAATTTGTATTGCGCACTAAACCCAGCGGTATCAAGGCAATAGTTGCATTCAAGGTCAGAAGTATACGAATTAAAAACAGTGTATATATGCGAGCAGAAATGCAATGAAGAGCCAGGTTTTCAGAAATTTCCGGAAGGTCAAATATGATTGCTCTGCTCTCACCGTTGATACAAGGGTGTGAATGAAGAGATGCAAGGGAATACCTAATTTCATAATTTAAGGAAAGAGGGGGCAGTCAATCAGGGAGTGCCCCTTACCAATGCCCCGTTCTCCCCAAAGAATGAGTCATGAAAACCGAGGTTCTAAGAAAATTGGGATCCCGCCAGATTGTGTTTGCCTTCTGCGCTGTAACGGTGGTAAATTGGAGAAATCTGCTGGCCAGTGTCCACAGTATGCAGGATTGCCATCAAATATCTCTGTCAGAACCACCCCGACTCCTCTCCCTTTCTCACAGTCACCCCCTGACTTAACCGACACACAAATAGACACAGAAACACAGTCACACACATGAACTCACAAGGCACCACTCTGTTGCCCATTATGAATGAACTACCTCTGTGAGTCAGTGAAATCTGTGAGGCAGAAATTGACTAGTGAAAATAAAGTGTCTACATGTAGGTACAAGGATACAAGCGTTGTCTTTAACACTTTATTGAGAGAAACACACTCAGGGCAGAGCAGACTCCGAAACAGCCTGACAACCAGGGCCGGCCCTTGGATTTTCAGGGCCCTAGGCAGAAAAAGATGCAAGGCCCCCATAATTGGCATAAATAGTGACATCAGTGATATCACAGAATTAGCCTTTAGTACGCAAAGGTATCATGAGATGTTAAATTAAAAACATGTTGACAAGTGTAAGGTAGTAGACAAATACACTGTGACATGTAGTATATAAATGGTCAATATTAACATTTACCTATGTGGCAATATCAGGAGTGAGATTTATTTTTAAGTAGCAGACAGGTGAATACCTTGTACAGACTTCTAATTTTGGCTGATAGGGCATAGTGTGATAAAAGTTGCAGGAGTGGTTCAGTGCCGTTGGCCGTATTTGAGAGCAGTCTGCAATTCAGGAAGTTGAACACATCTCTTCCCCGATGTAATTGATAGAAATACTGTTTGCAAAAGGTCTTTTGAAACTTTGGTTTAAAAACACCATCTGTGGTTTTACAATTGTTTTTATTTTTATTGTGTGTATATGTGAGCATATTGTTCAAATTAGCAATATGATTTTATTTCAGAAGCTACAGATAAGGATTATTTTGGCTGTAAAAAAAAAATAGCAAATAATAATTACGTTTATCAAGTGCTGCTCACTACAAAATTAGATGGTAGCCTCTTTAATGTACCCCCTGAGCCTTGATTGGAGGGGTGAGCAGGCCAAAACTGTTCGCTGGGTGAAGAATAGCAGGGGATCCTATAGCAGAAATGTGCAAAGGCCATGGAGACTGTTGCTGAGATGTTATACGTTTAGACCTTCCTGTAAATCATGTCTTCTTTCCTATTCATGTGGCAACATGCGCTGCAAAATATGGTGTTTTGATATGGGGATGAGTACGGCTCCCGCGCTTCACTCGGTGTGGGAACCTTTGTCCCTGTAGCGAAAATCAAAAGCTGCCACCCAGGAATATGCACATAGTAAGTGAAGATACACATTTAGTTCACTTAACCTTTCCCCTTAGAAGAAAGTGCACCAGACAAAAGCGCATTGACCTTTCAAAACCAAAATAATCAACACCAGAAAAATAACTTGGGAGGAAAATGTTAATTAAATATGCTGGCCAAGTATAAAGGGTGCTCACCTTTTTAACCCAGCAATATGTAGTGGCCTATTCCCTAGAAAACAAAATCCAAATACGATCATGTGCTTTGATGATAATTTTATGCGTCTTGTAGGTAAGTGTGCTGAAAACATGACAACCTGGGTGAAAGCCTGGTAGCCAAATGCTGGAGCAAGCTTGCCGACCTCAACAAAACCCAAGGGCTTTGCGCCCTCTGAAAAATGTAACGCCGTCCACCCACACGTATCCTTTACAGGTGCCCTGAAAAGCAGCACCTGGCCACAATCAGGGAAAAATAACTACACCAGTCACCAGGATTGCAACCTCTCTTGCCACATCCTGGGCAAATATTCAGGACTTGCTTCCCCCTCCTTAACTCCCTTTCAGCAATACTGTGCTTTATAAAGATGACTTTAAAAGTGCACATACCATAGTAAGGTACCCACTCAAATATATAAATCATTACAGAAATATGCTAAGCCAAAAGTGTACAATTGTGGCATTATTCCCCCCCATCGTGACTGGCAGACTACAAATACTAGAATGCAATTCAACAAAATGCCAAAAAGGGCCTTTGGGTTTTGAAAATGTATTTTCAAGACATATAACAACATGTAATGTGTGAAAAGGTTACCTGTTTGTGTGTCCATGTTTGACAAATGCAGGGTTCATCTACGATGTGATCAAAATATCACATTCTACCAAAAAGAAACTCTTTTTGGTGGGTTAAATATGAACAACTGAAAGTAATGTGGCTAATTTAAAAATGTTTTGTTTGATATAGTATAATTGACCTGGAGGAGAGCTTAGATTTCGGCAGCTAACTAGTGCTTTGTGTTTACTTTCAGAATGAAAATTTCCATTTGCATTTCTTAAAACAGAAACGTTATGAACGTTATGAACATCTCCTCCAAAACAATGGGCCATGTATGTAAACTACCCCCACTTTAATGCGCTGCTTGAAGAACGAAAGTGATAAGGTGTCTGTCATTAAAGTGTCTGCAGCATCTGATGGTCCACTGGGAACGGGAGTCTGACTCTAGAGAGCCACAGGAGGTTGGGGTGCTTCCTGCATGGAAGCTGCACAGCAGTTGAGGCAGACACGGGTGCCTTGCAGGGCCTCTCTGACAGCTTCTGACACCAGGGCCCTGGGCCACCGCACAGACTGCCCATGTCTTGCACCGGTCCTGATGACATCCCTACTCATGCATTCAAGCCCACACTTACAAAGCATAACTGGTCATTTGGGAAGGTTGAAAGACAACTCCCCAAGCCCCCCAATCTCGAGCCGAGCCCCTCCCCTTGGAGCCCAACATCTCGGATACAGCCCTTAGTGTCCACAAGTGATACAAATGGAAAGCATTGTACTTTACATACACCACGTGAAATTTGTGTAACAAAAACCTATGATGAGTGCTGGAGAATAAAAGGTGTGCATGGCAGAAAATGTGCAGCGTCCAGAAAGCTGCCGACAACTAATGTGCTGTACTTATTTTCGTGGTTCGGCTTCGAATTGTTTTGTCCTTAGCGGTGTGCAATTACATTTCTATATTGTATTGTAATTGTCAATTATATAGCGCCTTTTACCATTTTATAGTCTCAAAGCGCAAATTTACACATAGGTGAACGCAATTTGTTTGCATTTAACACATTGCACTGGAATGACTCTGCAGCACCCGTTTACGCACACTACAGCCATGGACTTATTGATGAGCCGGCTCCCGCGCGGGCTGTAACAAAAAACAACACTTTTTTCATAAGCCATTTGTCAGAAACCCTGACATACACCCCCCTCCACCACATTCGGCATTCGGGTGCTTTATGCATCCCTCGCCCCTCCCTTATCCCCGCAGTTCCCCACTTTAATCGATTGCTACTGAGGAACGTCCCAATATACATACATTAATGGTTTGCGTGCACTATAAAAACAAACATTCCCAATATCCAGGCTTTGAAAATAATAATGACCATCCCGGGGTCGAGGGCGCAGAGCGGGGGCAGCCGTCGAATGCAGGATGCCGGGCATGGAACATTTGTCGCCTGCAAATGTTCTTTCTCAGCATGAAAAATTCAGGCCGTTTCTCTGTACCCACGCGGCTGCTTAACCCATTTTCGGGAGCCTTGGCATTTCCCTGGGCGCCCGCTAATGAATTGCGGCTCAGGTGAAGAGAGGTCAAGGGAGTTGGGAGTGATGCGGGAAGGGGGAATCGTAGGGGAGGAGTGAGATGTGGAGCAGGAGAAAGGATGTGGGGCGAAAGTATAAAGCAGAGTTGAAGTGGCATATATAAGGAGAAACAGAGAGCCGAGGAAAGTGAAGATTAGGTCAGAAAGGTCGAATGGGGAGGTGGGAAAGAGGGGGATATTTATTTTTTTTTTTTTAATTTCTTTATTGGTTTTACAACATCAGAAAAATCAATCATTAATCAGTGCAATATTCGTAGACCTGAACAGCAGGTCTTAACTATCCCAACCACCCCGTCCCTCCCCCCCCCTACCGAGACCCCATTGGAACTCTCAAGAGAAAAGCGTCTTAGGCTCGTATCTCGTCAGGGCCACTTGGACTGTTCGGGGTGCTATCCAGTGACACTGGGTGGAGTAATGGCGTCGTTAAAGCCACCCATCGGTTCAAATCTGCGCTAGAGTCCAGTCTCTGTGTTTGGATTGCCGTTTCCCAAGCCGCCGTCTCAGCAGCTATCCATTTTTTGAGGTCATTCCACCAGAGGGCCTTGTTCGGTCCCCTTGCACTCTTCCAGCTCATGGCGATACGTCTTTTCGCTGTTATATATGCCAAGTCCTTGAGTTTATTTAGGGGCTTGTTCTTGCTGGTCCGTCGGTAGCTTCCCAATATACAGGCTGCCGGCTCATCGGTCACCAGCTCGATCTCAGCGGTCACCATTTTTTCCCTTACGCCGCTCCAGAACTGTTGAACTGTCGGGCAGCTCCAGAACATGTGGGTCATTCCCGCCCTAGGCTCATGGCATTTGGGGCATGTTTGAATTGTGGCTCCCTTGAAGTTCGATATAACTTCGGGCGTGAGGTAGGCTCTGTTGGTGACATATAGTTGTATGAGTTGGAGGCGGGCATTCCTAGAGATTGCCTTGTGGTAGTGTGTTATTTTCCCCCATGATTTGTCCTCAAATTCGATCCCCAATTCGCTCTCCCATCTACCCTTGCTTTTCAATACGTCATTTGTCGTGCTCTGCAGGAGAGTTTCGTATATTCTGGAGGTTTCATGGCCTCCTTCAGCAGCGTTTAGCAACAGTTCGATAGCCTCGTTTTCCTGAAACCGATTGGCGGCCTCCGGCCATCTCTCCTTCAGGGCTGTCATTACTGCTCCATATAGCAGGAACTGGCCCGGTGGCAGGCCAGTGGATTCGCAGAGGTCGCCGAAAGCCACAAATTCTTGCTCTTGGATGAGGTCCCCGAGCACTGCTACACCATATGGTTCCCACAGCGTGCGTGTGTCCACGTGACCCCATGAGGATTTCGCCATGACAGCTGCGATGGGGATCTGTGGGGAATACGGGTCCGCTACCCCTATTGCCTTGCAAGCCCTTCTCCAAAGCTGAGTCCCAAGTTTGATCAGGTAAGGGAGGCGTTGCGTGTTTCCCCATCTAACCCAGAGTAGGTCCCTAAGTAGCAGTCTCGGCAGGGCTGGCTGGAGGAGTCTAGTGTCAGCAGTGGTCTCATCTGCCATCCAGTGCATTACGTGCCTTAATTGGCTAGCCAGGAAGTACAGCTCAAAGTTGGGGATTTTTAGTCCCCCCTTCTCGTAAGGCCTCTGAAGAATGTCTAGTGCCACCCTGTGCCTGCCACCCTGCCACAGAAATCCCCTGCAGAGCTTGGACAGATCTCTAAAGAAGGTAGAGGGGATGTTAAAGGGTACATTGGTAAAGCAGTGCAGTAGGCGTGGGAGCGCCACCATCTTGAGGAGACCCGCTCGCCCGGCCATTGAAAGTGGGAGCTTCCCCCAGAACCCCATGGATTTCTCTAGCGCGTCCTTTGCCCTGACCGTATTAAGAATGTGTTCAGTGTTTGGGTGGCGATGGATGGTGATCCCCAGGTATCTAAAGGACGTGGCTTGCCATCGGAGGGCTAGCGGAGGCAGGGAGCCATACTCCTCACTGTGGAGAGCAGCTAGGGGGTAGAGACAGGACTTGTCTTTATTTATCTGTATGCCCGTAAGTGTGTGGAAGCAGTCCAGTGTCTCTAGGATGTAGGGCAGGCGGAGCTCGGGATCATGCAGGTAGAGCAGCATATCATCTGCGTACATAGAAATAAGGTGTGATACCCCATCTAGCTTGATGCCTCCGTCCCCGTACTCCTGGCGGAGGTACGCGGCCACCGGTTCTGCGGCTATGATGTAGAGCATGGGGGACAGGGGGCATCCTTGCCGTGTACCTCTGTGGAGGGGCCATTTACCGGAGTAGGTCCTGTTAGTACGGACCCTGGCAGTGGGGCGAGTGTAAAGCAATTGGGTCCATTTAAGGAAGGCAGGTCCAACCCCCATCTTGACCATGGTGGCGTACAACCAATCCCATCTGATCGAATCAAAGGCCTTAGTGGCGTCGAGTGATGCCACAGCGTACTTCTGGGGCTTCCCTTCGGTGCCATGTATGATGTGGTGCAGTCTACGTAAATTTTCGGTGATGGAGCGTCCTGGCACGTATCCCGTCTGGTCTTGGTGGATCAGAAGGGGGAGTGCTCTGCGCAATCTGCTTGCTAATAGTGCCGCGAGTATTTTGCTATCGACATTTAGCATAGAGAGCGGTCTATATGCTCCACACTCCATCTCATCTTTGCCAGGCTTTAGTATAGGAATTATTATTGCCTCGCTCATAGAATCCGGGAGGGAGCCCCGCTCAAAGGCCTCGTTGTATACCTGTGCGAGCAAGGGGGCGAGGGTCTCCTCATATGTCTTATAAAATTCCCCGGGGAGGCCGTCCATACCCGGCGTTTTACCCGAGGGTAGTGTTCTGATTATAGCCTTCACCTCGTCAGGTGTAATGGGGTCGTCTAGGGCTTCCGTCATCTGTGGATCCAATCTGGGTAACTGTATGCAGTCTAGGGCGTCTTCGATTCCGGTGGCCGACGAAAGGGGGGTCTGGGAGTAGAGGTCGCGATAAAACTCGGAGAAAACCTCATTGATCTCTACCTGTGTGTGCGCAGTGCCGCCATCAGGTTTACGCACGTGACAGATAGGGGCGCTGGGGGTCTCTCTTTTATATAGCCAGGCAAGGAGTTTGCCAGGTTTGTCTCCTAGGGCGTGTGACCTTTCAACGTGCTTAGTGTAACTCAGTTTCCCGAGTGTCTCCCAGTGGGTCAGACAGGCCTGTCGCAGTTGAATCATTTATCGCAGGCTCTCGGGGGTTACGTCCGCTTTGCTTTCTAGCTCGCCCAGTTTCCCCTCTGCCTCCGCCAGGGAGTTCGCGACTGTTCTCTGGGCTCCCCCCACCGCCATCAGCATGTCCCCTCTCATGACCACCTTATATGCCTCCCACGCGGTACCAATGCTGTCTACGCTACCCAGGTTAACCCGCCAGTATTCATCTGTGCTGTTCTGTATGTGGTCCCGGAAGGCTACATATAGCAGGGCCTCAGCTCGTAGTCTCCACGTGGGAACCGGGGGTCTAGGCGGGTGCATCTCCCATGTGACCATTAAGGGGGAGTGGTCCGACAGGACCCTAGGCAGGTACTGTGCATCGCTGAAAGTGGCCTGCCACTCGCAACTGACCAACATGTAGTCCAGCCTAGTGTAGACTTTGTGTGGTGGGGAGTAGAAAGAGTACTCACGCTTCTCCGGGCCCAGCTCCCTCCACAGATCGCAGAGCGAGAGTTGAGTCATTAGCTTAAGCAACACTTTGGCTGGGGGGGACGGGCGGGAGTGTTTGGCATCAGATCTGTCCCTGAGCGGGTCGAGGGTGCAATTGTGGTCCCCACCCCAGATCACCGTGGAATTTGCGTGAGGGCCTAGTCTGGTGTATAGGGAATGGAAGAAGGGGGTGGCATCATGGTTTGGGGCATAGGTGCTAACCAGGCACAGCTCCCTCCCCTCCACTGTACCCCGCACCAGGGCCATCCTACCTTCATCATCCGTCTTGGTGTCCGTTATCCTGAAAGGGACGGTCGGGTCTATCCATATCAAAACCCCCCTTGCGTATGAAGAGTAGGAGGATCCAATCAGGGTCCCTCGCCATGTCTTGGCCAGGGCTTTCAGTTTCTCCTCTGTTAAATGTGTTTCCTGGATCATGGCAATCCTGACTTTACAGCGCCTTAAGTATGTGTGTATCCTGCGTTGTTTCACGTAACTGTTCATGCCTCTGACGTTCCACGTCATTATTTTAATCGTTCCGGCCATGAGCATGGTTGGGTCCAATGTTCCCCCACTGTCTCGGGCGGGGGTTTAGTTGGCAATGTATCTGTGATAAGGATGTCCTGGGGTCTCGGCGTTTCCCTTTCAAAGTCCCAACGTGGGTGCAACTCCTCTGCGATTCCCTCCCCCCCAATAAACTTCCCAAACAAAAAACTGGTCTAACGGAGGGAACCCCGTCATGACTGTCCCGTTTCCGCTCCTTAGGACCAAACATGGCCGTCGGGTGCCCTACGGGCGGGTAAACGTACCCTAAAAGAGGAATAGAACTCCAGGGGGTTGAGGGAGCTGGTGCTTCGGTGTTCCGCGTGGTATGATCCGTTCAGTTGCTTGTAGGGCGCGATTCCGTGTCGTTGTGCATCTGTGGAAGAGCTCTTTTCATTATAGTTACGATGGGTGGTTCAGTTCTGCTTACGTCTCTTATCTTCGATGTCTGGCAGTTGTTGCTCGTCCATCCAGTCACGAGCGAGTGCCGGGGTGTCGAACAGGAGGGCCCTGTTGTTGTGTAGCACCTTTAGCCTGGAGGGGTACAGGAGCATGTATTTCACCCCGGCCGCTTTCAATCTAGCCTTAGTGTATATGAACTGGGCCCTGTTCATCTGTACTTGGAACGTGTAATCCGGGTAGATCGCAATCTTGGCCGAGTTCCTCTGGATCTGTCCTCCCGAGCGCGAGAAGGCCAGGATGACCTCGCGGTCTCTGTAATTTAGCACCTTCGCTATCATGGGCCTGGGTGGGGCGCCCGGTGTCGGTTTCTTAGCGAGTGATCTGTGGGCCCTCTCTATGGTGAATCCCTGTGAAAGTTTCCCCGCTCCGATCTCTTGTAGCAGGAGATTTTCTACGTAGTCGGTGGGGTCTGAGCCCTCTATGCCTTCAGGTAGGCCTAGCAGCCGGATGTTATTTCGGCGGGCCCTCCCTTCGGCCTCCTCCGCCCTGTCTTCCAGATTCTTAACTCTCTGCCGTAGGCCGTCTACATCGTGTAGGAGTTGGGCCTTTGCTTCGGTATTTTCTCGTACCTGGGTCTCCAACGTCTCGGTCCTGTCCGCTAGCGCACGGACGTCTTGGCGCAGGAGCCCCAGGTCGATGGCCACAGCATCTATCTTGTTCACTATCGTTGCTTGGAATGAAGCGATGGCCTCCATAAGTTGGGTGTTGCTGGGTTCGGTCGGCGCCGCGGCGGGGCCCGGGTCCTTATTAGCCGTTGTTGCTTCGGGGCACCCAGGGGCTGGGTGGTCGTTGGCCGCATACACATCCAGGGTGGTCTGTCGCTGTTTAGATTTGGCTCCCCTGCCCATAGATCTGTCCAGGCTGGCCATGTTTGCAGGTCCCTGGCGGGAGGGCCGCGCGCCTGTGTTCTTCCCTCGCCTCAGCGGGCGGGCCCGGTTCACTCTCCAGTCCACGTCGGACCCCACCGCGGGGCCGCTATATCTGCCCTCGCAGGGACCGTCTCGAACCCAGCGAGGCCTCCCTCGATCTTCCTCCGGAGCCTCTTCTCTCTCACTTGCGATGGGGGCCCGTCCCCTTCGCGGATCTCTAGGCCGGCGCGGGGCTCCACGGGCTTAGCAGGAGGCGGCCGCCATCTTGGTCTCAGATTACGCCGTTGTTCGCAAGCCGCGTTTGGGTCTTTTAGGGCCGCGATTTCCTTGTGTGAGAAGTCCAGGGGCCTCCTGCAGGCTTCCACCACTCCTTCGATGTTTCTGCGGGCTCAAGTGTAGCTTAAGTGTCCCGTAAAGCAGCTTATCGATGTCCTTCGAGCGGAGCTCACCGGAGACGCGTCCACTCTACATGGCGGTTAGCCACGCCCCCCCAAGAGGGGGATATTTATATATAGGAAAGAGGGCAGAGGCGACACATCATGAGGGGAAAAGAAAAGGGGCCGAGTAAGCGAAGCTAGGGGAATGCGTGAGAGAAAGTAAGAGACGGGTACACTGGGTGGTGTGAGATTAACTGGAGAAGAGGGTAAACTGTAGAGGTTTAGAGACCAGCTCTAGAGCTACAGATGAGAAAACTATCTGGGATACTATACACATATCCGATGTTTGTAATTCAGGCTTGATTCCCGCTTCTTTAAAGCACGGTAATAATTGATGTTATTCTTACACACCTTGATGGTATTAAGCAAATAGACCTCGGAAGGGTTAGGGGATGATCAGGCTCTGTCGGGACTAGAATATACAAACGAAAGGCTGCTTCTGCGTCAGAGTTGAGTGCTTGCTACATTCACCTATGCACCAGAGCAAGACCTCCAGAAGAGCCTGGGAAGGATTGAATAAGGAATGGGGAAAGGAAACTCATTAAATAGAGTGGCAGGGCAGAAATGGAAGGGCCAGATGAAGTGCAACAGAAAGAGAAGGTGGAAGAATAGGAGTGGGTGTCAGATAAGAAGTGTATGAGCACCAGGACTGGGGTAGATTGCGGCAACCACCTGCACCTTGGAATTACTGCTGGGGTGCTGCATTGGCCCGGAGTCAGCAGTGTGTCTGGAAAAGAGTAATCAAAACCTAGTAGTTAACCTGACTCTTCTACGGGAGATGACTGAGCTCTCCAGGCTCAGCATTCATTTCGTTCCATTTTTGTCATTTGTATAGCGCCTTTCATCATGGGGATGGTTGCAGCGCACTGCAGGTTGAAAGCCCTTGGATGGACCGAAGTCTGAAGTATGGGAAAGTTAGGAGGTGCCAGTATGCGTGTTTGCATAATGGGCATTAACGGTTATGAGGGCTTAGCCAAGTCCCTGCTAGCCACCTATATCTAATTGGCACGTGTATGGGTGGAGAGATGTACACTCGTGGAAATAAGCTGTAGGGTGTGTGTAAGAGAATAGTCAGTTATGTGTGAAGCTACAGTTCAATTATTTGTCGTGAAAGGTAACTACATTTTTATGGCAGAAGTGTTGTGCAAAGAGTCATTCGAGTTGTATGTGAAAGCAGGTGCGTGCGGGGTGTATCAGCCACTTTTACTCTTTAAAAATAGGCAAATACTCCCAACAAAAATAGGAAATAGACACAGAACACAGAGAACCATGTGCCCATGCTTTTGCCCACAAAGCTCCATGGATATGTTTGGACCAGTAGCTCAGGTCGTACCACAGGAAGAAACTATTTTAAATGCCTGATCAGATGAAGTGAACATGTCTCTTTTAAAGTGCATGAATAACAATGTGCAAAGAAATAATGATTCATTAAACATTTCTGTTTTCTAGTGTAAACATATTTGTACTCGCTTATAAAATACTCTCATTGGGAATTCAACTTACATTTTTACTCCCTAAAAAATCATTTTACTCCCAACTTTAAAAAATAGGAAGTAACATACTCCCACTTCCAAATCTTATCTGGAGTATGAGAGGAAGAATGTGTTAGTTATAATCAAAGTATTAGAGTTGGAAATGGGGGTGTAGAGTTTCTGAATATCTGACGGGGTAAGATGGGGAAAAGGTGTTATACTGAATTATAGCACTCGTAATAGGGGGGTTGGTAAACTCAGAAGGGTGAGATTTGTCACCATCCCTTGATAGGAGTTGGGGAGCTCAAGAGGGAGAGGAAAGGCATCCAAGCTCCTTAAGATAAGCATGGAGAGGCTTCACTTCAGGGATGTTTGGAGAGAACGCCACGCACAAGATAAATAATTCATTTTTTACTGAAGCGTTCATATGACCTATTCGTGAATAGACTATATCTGGGATTCTCCAGCATTCCTGGGTGGGGTAGTAGAAGCGAAGATAGGCAGCATTTCCATCTCTGATCATGCACCAGTTTAGGCACTGCTCTCCCTCCCCCATCCACAGGGCAAACTACAGAATTAGCCGATTCCAGTGCAGCTCTTTAAGGACCTGACTATAACAAAAAACCCAACAGATCATTTCCATATATTTTGAGGAAAACCCACCATCTCTCATGTCAGGGAGCGTGATGTGGGATGCTTTTGGTTAAATCATATCCTTGAAAGCACAAAGCGAGAGGCAAATGAAGACATTGGAGCAAATCCTAGAAAATAAATTGCTGGTACAGAAGACATTATTGGAGAAAACTTCATCCAGACTCAAACTCAGGGCTTATAGAGGCTTGGCAGGCCACCTGGAAATGACTAGAGCTAGACAAGCAGAGAAAGTACTTCTATAAACAAGGCAACAGTACTATCTACAAGCAAAAAAAGCAGACAAACTCCTAACGAAAGACCAACGAGAACAGAGACGTTCCAAATTAATTAAGGAAGTGGTTCAAAAGGGGGAACCAAAACTACACGAACAGATGAGATAGCGGCCACATTTGTTCATCATTACTTCAGAGATACCCCAGGATAACCTCCAATGCAGCTATCTAGAAAACGTTCCTATCCTGCTGATTACCCACCGAGGGAAAGAGACCCTAGATGTAGAAGTTACTGAGGAGGAAGTCCAAAATATCATAGAAAACGTTACCGACCTAATATATCCCCTGACCCAGATAGGTTTTCCGCCAAGTTCTATAAAATCTTCAGCAAAGATCTGATCTCTAAACTGACTACACTCTTTGACTCCTTTCGAGCAAAGGAGCAAATGACCCAATCGATGGAAGAAGCAAAGATAACTCTCCTACCGAAACTGAGGGCCCAGCTAAATGAAGCTCATGGCCCCCAATTGCATACAATATATATGTAAATACATACATACAAAATCTAAAACAGAGTACCAAAAAGATGCCGGGTCGCACAGCATACATGACAGTAAAATTGCACCATTTCAGACACACAATAAAGTCTGGTAAAAAATATTTTATTGGGAATAATGTCCTCACATCCACGAGAATGAAGAAAAGCAACACGTTTTTCACCCACACAGGGTGCTTGATCACACATAGAAATAGAAGAAAGTCCCAGTACTTATAGTCACATGGATCAACTCTATCGTAGTGCCTCTGTGTAAACAGCTGTCAAAAATGGTGGCCATCTTTCAACATTTTCAAACATTGAAAAACAATGACTACCTCCCTATAAAGTGCACAGTGCCAATAACAACATACACCAATACATATATCAGTACTTATTTCCATGATCATAATGCAAACCACATAAAAATGTTAAAAAAACAACAGTGCCGCCATAGATCACAATAAGTGATATTGGTAATATGATTAAACAATTAAAAATTAAAAATGTAAAAATGCCCATTTAAGACCAAAGTGGAATGTGCAAATGGAAAGGCATGAGCTTTCGCACCATGTCCCAAAAAAGGATATACTATACAAAACCCTGAATACGCACCCTAAAGCAAGGGTAATCTGATACCTAATATAATGCATGAAAAATCGGGACGCACAAACACTCAGTAAATAACAGAAGGGAACGCAAACCAAACAAACAACAATTAAAATTGCATGTAATAAATCTGATACGGAAAAAACCTGATCATAGCCCGTGAGTCTGGATCAATATGATAAAGTGCATAATGCAACCCTCGAGGACAAACTTGCTGTCCGCCTATCTCATAATAAGAAAAAGAAGGAGGAAATAAAGTACACGGTGCGACGCACCAGTGGTTGAAATGCAAACCATAAGGGCACAAATCAACACCTCCTATGTGAAGATGGAATAGCAGGAGGGAAGAATAAAGTGCACAGTGTAATGCGCCTCTCCGAACCCACTGGACGTGTAGATTCCCAAAATGCAACTTAATTAAGGTGGCAAGTGCAAAATAGGCCTTACTCAGAACTAATGGATGCAAAATGCTCATGCCAAACCAGCCACATAAAAATCAACCCTGATAGGTAATATATATATATATATTACACAGCCATGCTTCTATAGGAAGAGCACTTTTTGGGCGGCTTATAATTCCGCTGTCCCTTGACGAATCCTCACGAAACTTTGCAAAAAAAAGTATATGGCCCACTCTGAATCTCTTTGCAAAGTTTGGTGAGGTTTGGCTCAGGGGGGGAAAAGTTGTAGGGGGTCCCAAAACGTCTTTTTTTCCCATAGACTGAATGGGGGAAAACTTTGCCCACGCCTACAGGCCAAACCGCTGGACGGATTTTCACCAAGTTTGCGGCAGGGGCAGGGGCTTGGTCCCGAAAGTGTGCTTTTATAATTTTGGTGAGAATCCGTCTAGTAGTTTCCTTTTAAACGATCGAAAAGTATGTCTCTAAAAATTAGTGATATCTATGTCTGCGGTCACACTTCCCTGGTCGCTCTGAGGACAGGATACCGATTGGCTAAAGGGCTGACGTTCTGACCGCGGACACGCGACATCTCTGCCGATTGGCTGCAGTGAGCCATGATTTGTGTCAGGTTGTTTGGATGAGCCCGACATCTTGGATCCGCCGACAGAGCGGCGGCGACCAGAGACGAAATGCTGTTTCCGAAACTGTGTTCATGATGTATTCCCTATGCCCGCCTTGTCCGGAATGTTTGTAAGTACTGAAAATGAGGGGTCTCATAAGGATAGTACTTCAGTCCGTTCTGTGCGTAGGCACCTTGAAAGTATTCTAAGGACACGCGTGGTGTCAGCGAACATTAAGATTGGGTACATGCTGTACTTAACATTTTTATTAGTATGAGGGTGCTCCTCATTTATACGCCACCAGGGGGCGTGATATGCTGCGGTGGTTGTGGCCAGGGCCTACAGTCTTGGTTGCATTGCGAAAGGCTATGCACCCAAGATGAAATTGATAGGTAGAGAAACTATAAGGCACTATGGGTGCGATATGCTGTGGTAGTTGTGGCCAGCACCTAGAGTCTTGGGTGCATGCCCGAAGGCCGTGCACCCAAGCACTAAGTTAAAAGCAGAGTTATTAGCCACAACGGTTTTCATACACTATACACCCACACCTTCAACTATTTATGCCCTTACACCCAAGCCTCTAGCCTCTGGGCACAACCACTTCAGCTTATCACAGCTATAGATAGACCAGGCCACGCACCAAACAACAAAGTACTGCAATTATTTGTCACTGAACACCTATAGATTACAATATGTATGGACAAACACCCAAGACTCTAGGGCCTGGCAACAACCACTCCAGCATATCATAGCTATGCATACACCCGTATTATCGACCATCAAGGACGTGGTTGTGGGAAGGATGTGGAGTCTTGGATGCATGGTCGAAAGCCATGCACCTAAGACCAAACTTGTACGTAGTGCAGTTAAAAGCCACACTTGGTGTGGAATGCTGTGTTGGTTGCGGCCAGGACCAAGAGTCTTGGGTGCATGGCCTTTGGCCATGCACCTAAAAACAAAGCTTTAAGCACTGGAGTTATAAGCCACTATGGTTTTTACATATTGCACACCCATACATTGAAATATCTATGGCCTTACACCCAAGACTGTAGGCTCTGGACACAACGAGTGCAGCATATTACACAGCCACAGTAGTGGCTGTGCAGTTATGGTGAAGTTGTTGTTTCCACAGAAAGAGCACTTTTTGGGCGGCTTCCATGTCCACAGACATGTGGCCCCTTTACTGATTGGTTGTGGAACAGCGTTAAGTGCATGAGATTCTGTCGCTACAGCTGCCATCTTTCGTTCGTGTTTTGGTGTACGCGGACATCACCCCTAACACATACAATCGCAGCCCGCATTGCACTTCTTACACTTATGCAACACTGTTTTGGAAGGTGAGTGTTACTGAGTCTGGGATGGGCTGTGGCAGCAGTAAGTCAAAAAGCGTTGTTTTCATGTCACCAAAGTCATACGGTACAGTGGCAGTAGATGCTCAATATACGGCAAAGAATCACTCAGTCTGTCTTGCAACACTTTAACAATACTATTACTGTGAGACTTGCGTCCTACATTTTAAAATCTGAGACAGCCACCTGCACTATTTGCTGCCAACAGTGGTTCAGGACATGTATGGGAGTAGCGATTCTCATGACTGGATTCTAATTTGTTGTTGTAAAGTGAGAATGTATTTGCATTCTGAGTGAAGGTCACTTGTTTTGCTTTTTTTGGTTTCCAGCACAGTAGGGCCACGCAGCCAACTGTACCCATAAGGGTCTATTGTTTTTTTACCTTGAGCGCAAAAACAGTAAGAATGAGGGAGTGAAAGTTTGCAACACATACCATTTGATAAGGTTATGTTTCAAAACCATTTGTAAGGCACATGGAAATATCACTTCACTAAGATTCATTGAGCCGAAAACATTGCTGTCTGACTTCACCTAAACCAATAGAGGTGGTACATATCATGTAAGTTGAATTTTGACTGCACACCGCACTGAGTTTGAATTTTTATATTACCAGACCATTATTTTTGACAATATTACTGATGTATTACCTTTCTATGCAGTTGTTATTTTTTCCCCCTTACCGAGAGTGCAGATTGTCCGCGTTCTCAGGCTATGCGTTCATTCACCCTTGTTGAACGCTAATATTTTCACATTAAAATGTCATGTTTGGCTACATCGGTAGCTCTATCAATTTGCACGTTCTGTTGGTCTTTTCTGAAATCACGAGGTGGCATATGCAAATGCTTGCCCATTACTTTTGCCTTGGTAGCTGCAATAGTATCTTTGTGTATAGTTGGCATTTTTTTCAAGTTATAGAGAGTGGAAATTGTTGACATTTTTAGCCTGTCACTAGCTATACCCATGTTGAAATCTACTATTTACTTAAAATCTTTTGTATGGCAACTTCGATTTGTGTCTTAGTTACTACGTTCTTTTTTTTATTTTTAATTGGTAAAGGTTGGTTATTGATACGTGTTTTCTTTACACTTTCCTGACCAGCTACTTCCTTCCATACTGTGTATGTCATGGTTTCCAGTTGCCGAGTGATGGCTTCTTCAGCCGCCAAATGCAGTTGGTGGTGACCGGGTGCCTGCCCGTAATAATTCTGTGGGATGAGCGCGCCTGCCCACTATGTCCGTACGCTGAAGTGTCTACTAGGAGTAACATAACATCTTTTACGGTGTTGTAGCCAAAAGGTCATGGCGATGTTTTGACAATCATTGCGGAAACAAAGGGGTTGCTTTATCGAAAACGCATAATTTGTGTTTGGAAAAAAAAAACAACGTGTGCTTATGGTTGCTTAGCTTACCATAACTTGCGAATGTCAAGGGTTTCTCAGTTTGACTTTGAACCATAACATCCCTTTAACAAAGTTTTTTTTAACTGATCTACATATATATATATATGGACGTGAACAAAACAAAAGGCCTACACATGTGATATCATCAGTGATGTCATCAATGACATTTGTGATGCCATCTGTCATGTCCTGGGTGTTAGTGTGAGCAGTGCACAGTGGGGTGGGCAGGTATGGTTGCTTAGCCTACCATAACTGGCGAATTTCAGGGTTTTTTCGATTTTACCTAGAACCATTATGTGGCCTTAACAAAGTTTTTTTTACTGAATTTCATAGGTTTTTAGTAGTGCAACTTAACCATAACGTCCCTTTAACAAAGTTTTTTTTTACTGAATATATATATATATATATATATATAGATGCTAACATATACATGAAAGCATTGGCAAATAAACTAGGTCCCCTTCTTCCTACACTGATGAAAGAGGACCAGGCCCAGAAATTCAACAACATTAGAGGAGTGGTCCACCTTATCGAAAAAGCAGAGAAGATGGGCACCAAACTATCCTCATCTGATTGTGTGGAGTGGTGATTTTTGCTCAACAGACTACGACTTAAGGGATTTGGAGACAAATTTGTGCAAATGGTACATGCCTACTATATTACTCCCCCAGCTAGGCTGATGATCAACGACACCTTCTCAGACAGGATTCCACTGAAGAGAGGCATTAAACAGGGATGTCCCCTTTCCCCTATCCTTTTTATTTCCTTTAAAGATTTTTAATCAAGCTCAGAGAAACAGAAGATTAGAGCAGCACCCTCTTTTCCTCCTACCCTCTGGCCACCCTTTTTGGGCCCTCTAACCCCACCATCTTGTAAGGCCAAGGACCCAGGGGTTGACTTAAATTCCTCTCTCTCTTTCATCCCTCACATCATGGACCTTACTAAGAAGTCTCACTGCAGCTCCACCTCCTTAGAGGCATTCTTCCTTTCCTCACCTTCTATGGCCCTGCTACATCGTCTTCACTGGCTTCCGGTGGCGGTGCGCATTGGTATTGTACAAACGGACCGAAAAAAGGTGCGATTCTACGAAAAGTCCACAAAAAAAATGCATACCACCAAAGGTTCGAACACCAAAAGTTCGAAGCTTTGGTTACATGCATTTTAGGTAAGTGTAAAAAAAAAAAAGACTGTGGGGCGTCCCCCGCAACACCCCGCTCACCATACTATACAGTATAGTGAGCAGGGGTTGGGGGGACACCCCCGCTGCACAACCGACAAAGGAAAATAAAAATGGGGGCTGCGGGGAAGTCCCCCGCAACACCCCGCTCACTCTACTGTGTAATATAGTGAGCGATATGCTGCGGGGGACACCCGAGAAAAAAAAACGAGGGCTGCGGGGGTGTCCCTCGCAACCCCCGCTCACTATACTATATAGTGAGCTGTGCTGTCAAAAAAAAAAAAAAAGAAAAGGACCCTGCAGCACTGGTTCCCGATCACGGGAGTGAAAGGGAACTGGCGCCGCAGGGACACAGCATGAAGAAAAGGTAAGTAGGGTTTGGTTATGTTGGAGGTGTGTGTGGGGGTGTGCAGAGGGTGTGGGTGGGGGTGTGTTGTGGGTGTGGGTATGTAGTGGTTTGCAGTGTATTTTCTCAAGGGGAATTTACAAACCTTTTGAGTTGTGTACATTTCTCATGCAAACTTTTCCATCACTGACTTTTCTGTGACCGAAAAATCACGCAAATCCGTTCGCATTGAATTTAAGATCTTGTGTGTTGCCCACCGTGCCGTCCACAATGTGGGCCCTCACTTTCTGAAAAATAAATTGCAAAGATACTGTCCAACGAGAAATCTACGGTCGGACTCTCATTAGCTCCTCAGGATCCCCAAATTTTGCCGAAAATGCTTGGGTGGTCGTTACTTTTCAGTGCTTGCGCCCAGCCTATGGAATGCCCTTCCATTAGGCGTGAGAAGGCTGGCTGACTATTTTCCCTTCAGGAGAGCCCTGAAGACGCATCCGTTTAATCTTTTTTAATCTTTTTTTCCTCTCTGCTAGAGCTTTTGGCATTGAGTACTCTGAGACCGCCCCCCACGCCCTTGCTCAGCACCTAGACGCCCTATGGGCCTTAGTTGCGCTTTATACATTTTAAATAAACTTGTTTCAGAGAATAGGGTGCATAGCAAGAAAATGCCTGTTTCCTAGTTGCTCCACTTTTACAGTTCTTTGTTTCCAGTCTGGTGACATTGTGACTTCTCATGGTGCACTGACCCCCGGAGAGGGTGAGTTTCTTGGCCAAGTAGGTTGGTGTTTTGTTTGGGACTGCTTTGTAGGTGATGCAGGCAGTCTTGAACATGATGCTTGCTTGAAGGGGTAGCCAGTGCTGCTACTCCAGAGTGGGGGTGATGCAGTTGATTTTTCTTAGTCCTGTGCTGAGGCATGCTGCAGCATGCTGCATGGCCTTCTGAGAGGCCATGGTGGCATCTGAGACTCCTGCGAGTAGGGTATTGCCATCGTCCACATGGGAGATGACCAGGGCTTCGACAACTGATCTGACACTCTGGGCAGGTATGGACGGCTTGACATTATGGAGGAGTGCTAGCTGGAACCATGCTGCTTCGGTCTTCTTGGCGGTGTGCATTTTGAATGAGAGGTCACAGTCGATAGATTTTGCAGTGGGTGAGAGTTGAAGCGTGAATCTGTTAAGCTTAATGTCAGTCAGCCAAATCTGGACTTGGTCACGCTTGGTGGGGTTTCCTAGGAGAATGAATTCAGGCTTTGTAGGGTTGAGCTTCAGTTAGGTGTCTGAAATCTAGACCTGGATGAGGAACAGACAGTTGGAGGTTGTTGATGAAACTGATCTTTAGGTAAAGCTGTGTGCCATCTGCATACTGGTGTATATTAATGTTGGTGTTGGCAAAGCATTTCCACAGAGGTTCCATATAGAGTTCGAAATTGAGGGGATCTGGGGGCTATTTAACTCCTGCTTCTAGCATATTATAGCCTGGTTAACTTGAAACCAACAGCTGCCAGGAGCTACATTTGTCTCCTAGGTACAACTAGTACCTACCATACATGTAAATGTGACATTAACTTTGAGTATTTGAGAATGTTAATAAAGAAGAATTAGAATACATTTGATGCACATTTATTTTATTTGCATTTGTTAGTCACCTATACAGCAAAATGGTGTTTAAACACAATGGTTCATACAAAATGAACAAAATGTTAAAGGAGCATCTCTGGTTGCTCCTAGTCCCCCTGCGGTAGCTCCTGCCTACTGAGTGATGCCCAAAACCCAGGAGCTGGTTTTAGCTCCTGCTCACTGAATCTCAATTTTGAACCCTGGAGGTTGGAGATGACAAGGGACAGAGTAGACCCTTGTGGATCTCTGCAGGTTAGTGGGCAATGCAGGATTCTGTTCAGGATGGCAGCAGTCTCTGTACTGCTTCGTGATCGGAAACCGGATTGGTATTCCTGTAGCAGATTGTGCTGAGTGATCCATCCATGCAACTGGATGCCCACAGTCTTCTCAATCACTTTGCAGTTGACAGGTAGATGTATGATGGGGCAATGTCTTCGCAGGTCATCTGGGTCGAGTGTTTCTTCAGCAGGGAAAGAATCTGTCCCATTTTTGCTGCATCTGGGAAGTCACTTTGTGTGAGGAATGCGTTGATGACATTGAGAATTAGTCTGAGGGCTTCAGCTTTGATGACCGTCACAGTGAAGGAGGGAAGAATGCCATTGGTGTAGTTGGTGGGTTGAGAGCTGCAAAAGTGTTTGTCAGGTCTCCTGCAGTAACTGTTGTGAATTCGGTTCACCTGGATACCTTGGAAGCTGGTTTGGTAAGGATGTTCGTGGTGCATTTGTAGCTATCAGTGGGTTGCCTTATCTTTTGTGATTGATTATGTGTATGAAATATGTTAAAGCCAGACCTCAATATTTGAGCATTCATAAAGAATGGAGATTGTTGAGACAGTGGAGTTAGAGGAGGATGAGGAGAAAGACAGGTAGTGGAAAATGTAGCTGAAAAATGGCATATCATTTAAAGCTGGAGATCCTAATTTAGAAGCTGAGTGGGTGGTAAAGCAAATTAGTGTGAGGTCTTGAAATCCAGTTATTCAGAATTAGGTAAAAGGTGGGATTCACCCCTTGTAGTACCAAGGATACTTCACCTGATTTAATGCTCAATCAGGCAGCCTTATCATGGGGCAAGTACCCGATGAGAAATGTTCTCCTTTCCCCAGTCCTCGTACAGGTGTTTCAAGCATCTCTCCTTCTTGCCATCATTCTTCTCTTTTCTCTTATGATGCTTTGAAAAGGGTTTGCAGTGGAAGAAGGCTCTAGTACCGTGGCCAGTACTGAGGATTCGGGAGCCTTCTTAACATTGCTCATGTTTAGCAATGCTGACTCATAAGTTTCACCACTGCCTGTGGCTATTGTTTGGTACTGGGACTCTAGAACTAGGTGAACACAACCTCTGGGTTTGTGGGTCTCGCCAAACAAAATGCATGCCTTCACAGGTTTGGGCACCCAAAGGTTCAACTCACTGATGCCCTGTTCCTGATCAGCCACATGCAAAGACGTTGTCGCCTCTCTGCTGTATCTTTGTTGCCATATCGGTTGGAATAGGTTGTTCAACACCACAGGGTATGCACTTCTAAAACCGGGTGCTTTCCCTGTCGGAAGGACTAGCTTTCATGGGTACACAAAGTGACTCTCACTTGATTTGGTGGTCAAAGGTCTCAGAACAGGGTTTGCCGCCTTCATAAAAGCAACAAAAGGCCCTGATTCCTGATCCGCACCATGATGGCTCTGGTTCCTTCCTGGACATCAACCGGAGACACACCCTCAAGAACTTCAGTGCCAACTTTTAGGGAAAAGTGCAGGTTACTTCACTGATGGAAGTGCTTGATGCACGTCACACAGGCTCAGTGCAGTTTAGCCATGGAGAAATTTCTGCCACAAGAAATATGTCTATTCATATGGTAGCATACCGCATGCGGCAACGGAAGGAACATCAAACACTAAAGTATTAAAATGGGTCAGCCAAGGCATAATTTGAGTTGGCGCAGGCCTCCACACATGCATGGGCCACTGTTATAAAGTATATTGGATGTAGTAAAGCTGGGACTCCAGACACAGACCTGCTGTGGAGACATTGGATTTGATTCAGGTAGCTTTATTTACATAATTACAAATGTACATCATCCAGTTTCTCTTGAGCGTATTTACAGTAGACAGGAGACAAGACATAGCTGTAGAGCAGACACCCACCAGCCATCCTTCACACTCCAGCTCAGGCCCCCAACTGACACTCACCGAACATTCACTCACAGATACACCCAACATTCTCCTGAGCTGCATTCATGCATCAACATTCTAACATAAAGCACTCCAAGCCAGTGACATAAGCCTACATTATAACAGCCACCTTTGAATTAATACAAAAAATAAAGTGACCTGCATATTTCTCCTGACTGTTCAACTGAAAAAAGTACATGCTTTGCACCTTTTGTGTGACTCTTGTGAGTCAGGTCCTCAGTGCCACTTTCACATCATCAAACCGTTTTGAAATGCTTACAGTGTGATCTTTAGCGAATGAAAAAGAGTGCTCAGTCCTTTCTAAACCTGGCTGGATAATATGAACCGCTTTTGTAATTCAAAAGTATTTGTTTTATTTGGCACTTTATTTGGCACTACAAAAAATGTGTAAAAATGCACCCTAACTAGGCAATATGATAAAATGTAAACAACATGTTCCTACTTGAAAATATTGTTTAGCTACGGGTAAATTCACCAGGAATTAAAAGATACAAAAATCTTTTTAAATGATAAGCTCAAATGTAACACATGTTTGTGTGGCCCAGCCATAACTTTTTAGAGAGGGATGTAATGCAATTTTAGTCTTAATTTCTATATTACTGGTTTCACTAGTTAACAGTCGTTTTGAAAGAGAGTTAATCCTGGCTTCCCTTCTTGTCAATGTTGCGTGGCCTTTGTCAAAAACCATTTAACACCTTGCTTGGGTTCCCATATCTGTCAAGCATTAGAAGTGCTGATAAACAAGAAAAACATGCCATTGATTCACTGAGGTGGGCAGATGTCCTTCATGCTAAAACTGCAATTTTGTGAGACTGAATGGATTTGACTCATTTTGATGCTTTAACACCCAGAGCAGCGCTCCCTGGTCCCATCGGAGCCTCTCTCTCAATTTCAGTCAATTTGTGCACAATATGTAGAAGGACCGTGAGTGAAAATTGGGCCCTTCATTGCACGAACGCGGTGAACCCGGGCTGGGCTCCATTGTGCACACGTTCATGAGGCTATAGACAGCAGTACATGCGCTCACCCCTTCCTCCAGTGAGTAGAAGAAAAAAGAAGCACAATTCTCAGCAACAGACTACATGTCAGAATCAGGCATTATATAAATAAATGGACTGGAGGCAACATTGTTTTGAGACATGCTTACATTGTAGGAAAATACACAGATTAGTTATCTTGCTTTCTTGCAGCTTCGGGGGCCTATTACACTAAATGAACTGTCTGAATGTTTGTCAAGGCATCAGACTAAGAAAATGAGTAGAGAAACTTAAGAACGTTGTTAGCTTCATAGGGGCAAGCCGTTTATGCTATGGAATTATAGTAGTTTACATATTGCAAAATCGATCTGTTCCTGGGACAGGAGGTAGGTTTGCAGATGATGTCTTACTATATATCATGGAACTAAGTTATCAAGAACCTGTTGCATACTTCCTTGCTGCTGAATGAACTACTCATAGTATTTAGAGGCTTTAGGAACACCCGGATTGTCTAGTGCACTTCTTGGGGTGTGTTTTGGGTATTGGTAATTTTATTTAATAGTAACTCTTATGGAGCCACAAACGTGGATTTGTGGTTGTCGCTTCTGGTTTCTTTTAATTTGTTTTGTCCTTCTCATCAGAGGATCCACAACAAATGATGTCTGAGTGGTGCGAGGTTGGGATGGAAGCAGGAGGGGCGGTGCATTGCTAGGGGTGAACTTCTCAGCAGTGAGCTTCTCAGCTTGATCATGTCATTTAGCATCCACTAGGTCAGGCCACTGGTATAGGTAGAGTGGAGACAAGGCAAATACGTTTAATGGAGCCTTGATTGAACTTACTCTAAGTTTACCTTTAATATACAAAGGTGCAGAGAGAGGTTAGAAGACTTGGTCTAAGAGGGGGTACAAATAGTAAAGGTGATGTGGAAGTAATCAGAATATACGACGGGTGAATATTAGGTTGATGACTTGGGATAGAACTAAATCTAGGCTCTGTGCTTCTTTGTGGGACAATGCAGAGGGGAACACATACATTTTCCGGGTGCTATGTTTATTTGGTATCCAGTGATTCCCTCGAAAACATAGCATTGAATGCAAAAGCCTTGAAAAAAAATGCATCGAAAAAATGAATTTTTTTGTAGGTAAAGTTTTTTTTTAGTAAAATGGGTTTTAAGGGATAAAAAACTGGGTTGGGGGACCGTCCATTAAAAAAAATGAAGAAAAAAAATGAAGAAAAAAAATGCTTTTTTGATGCATTTTTTTCGAGGCTTTTGCATTCGATGCTTTGGATGTCGAGGCTATCACTAGGAACCGTTTATTTTATTAATTGGTCATTTATATAGTGCCCATACCCTTAAACAAGCATTTCAAAGCACTCCAATGTAGGGTGGGTGATGGCTACAAGGATTAACATTCTTACTAAGCATTAGTACATTCAGAATGGACAAGTGCAATGTGTTAGAGGTACAACATAATACAGGATGAATACAATACTGTTACAACATATGACAGGAATATTACACGTGCCTGACGGTTGTTACAAAATGTAAGAGCTGAACATGAAGAAGGAGCGAGGGGATGGGAGAGGTGTGGGGTAAGATGCACAAGAACACAAAATAAGTGCAAAAGACAAAAGCAAGGAGAGAGGAGGGGTTATAGGGGTCAGGGGAGGGAACTCTACACAACTAGGAACAGCGAATGACCGCCGTTAAAAACACCTAGATTCGGTTTTTGGCGGGCACTCTAAAAAGCACATGAGTCAACAGTGGCAGTGATGTTAAAAACACCTAGATTCGATTTTAGGCGGGCACTCTAAAAAGCACATGAGTCAACAGTGACAGTGATGTTAAAAACACCAAGATTCGAATTTAGGCGGGCACAACTAAAAAGCACATGAGTCAAATGCGGCTACAGATCAGAGTCACAGTGACGCTTGGAGACATGTGTTGGCTACTCACAGGGATGACTGCAGGTGACGCATGAATCCTGGCTGGGCGAGGGTGGTCTCCAACAACCCCAAGACCAAGTGTATAGCAAGGAAGTACTGGGGTGAGGAGAAAGGAAGGAGGGGGGCCAACTAGACCGGCCAGGCCCGGACAGGCTCAGCCAGTCAGACTGAGATCCTCCTCATTGGAACACCCACTCTCTCCTTTCAACTCTCTCCCTCTGGCTGCCCACTCTGGTCTCCCTTCCTGCTCCTTCCTGTGAGGCTAAGAACCTTGGTGTCATCTTCGACTCCACCCTCTACTTCTCTCCTCACATCTCTGATGTCTCTAAGAAGTGAAACTATCAGCTGCACCTCCTCAGAGTTTTCTTCCTTTTCTCCCTTACCCCGAGAAGCTCACTGTCTCCAGAGCTCTGGTCCTTTCTATGCTGTACTATTGCAACAACCTCTTTCTAAATCTTCCTGCCTCTACTCTTCGACCTTTACAACTTATCCAGAACAGGACTGCAAGACCTGTCCTTGGCCTGAAGCCTAGGGATCATATCTCTCCAGCCCTGAAATCTCTTCACTGGCCTCCCGTGGCTGCAAGGATCACGGTCAAGACCCTCTGCATCATCCACAAGGCTTTCTGGGGCCTGAAACCGCTCTACCTCCAACTTTCTCTTGCAAAACATCTTCCTTCTCCAGCTCTCTGCTCACCCACCTCCAACTCTCTGAGGGTCAGATGCTTCTCCAAGCAGAAAGTTGGGTCCAGATCTATCTCATCGGCTGGGGTCCCCCTTCCCTGCACTTGCACAATCTGAATTACACAAGGCCTAGTAAGATTGCTATTTTGTCCTCCCTTAGTTCCCCCTCCTTGTCTTGCTGTGCCTAGAAACCCTTGTGTACAGGCGCGTTATAAATGCCACATCATATCATATCATACCCCACTAATGGCTATGTCTTTAGTACTCGATATACAACAGGAGGGATGCAGCAGGACTTTGCAGTCACAAGCCCACCCCCTTCATTAGGAGAAGGAGTTTGGCATTTGTGGAATTGAGGTCATCTTTGTTTAGTCTATTTGTGGATGGGCCTTCTTTGTGTTGTATACATGGCTCCTAAGAAATCTGTCTTGTGAGATGGAAGTAGATAAGTCTTTTGTGAATTCACTGATAGCCGCAGGAAACACAGAAGAAACAATCTCTCATTGACGCCTGAATCAGTTACTCATTGCTGTAGAGGAAAAATCCAAATGCCTTTTTGTCTTAAGTATGCTACCACTCGTGTCAGGCATTGTCAGAATCAATGTGAGACTGAAAGGTAGACCTTGGAAGAGTATATCCCTCTTTGAAACAGAGGTGCTTCCTTTGAGCAACTTACACCAGGGTGTGGACTGATTCATCTATTCAATGAATGGGTACAAGAAAATCCCAATTAATGATGATGTAATGATGTACTGATGTTTTGGAAGTTTACCAATTTGCTTCCTGAAATATTTATTGATCTGTTTGAGTTACAGAATCGGGTGCCTCATCCCAATTTTTTCTGTACCAAGAGGTAACACCATGATACCTTTTGTGGATCAGGCCTGGTCAGCTATTGAAGGCGTTTCATCCCAAGGTTTTCATAGACTGCCAGCTCATTAACTGATAGGCTTAAAGAGGAGCACCCCAACATCACGAAATGGGATGAACATGCCCAAAGAGCCTTTGACCAACTTAAAGAGTCCCAAGAGTCCTCTCCTCATCATAGCCAATTTTTCCAAGAAGTTTATCTTGCAAACTAACGCCTCAACCATTGGGTTAGGAGCTTTGTTGTCCCAAATGGGAAAGGGAGAAGAAAGACCAACCATGTTGATTATCAGAAAGCTACAACATCGAGAAATGACAAACTCTATAGTAGAACTAGAGGATCTGTCAATCCAGTAGGCGATCTTCAGCCTCTGCTACTTCCTGATAGGGTAAAAGCTCAAGTAAGTGACTGATCCCCCTGCCCCTTAGTCTGGGGGACTCGGAATAAAGATATCAAACTGCAAGTCTTAAGACGGTTCTGTACTATGCAACCATTCCTGTACTCATTTGAGCACAGGACAGGGTTGGAACAAGCCAATGCAGACGTCTTATCCTGGTACCCACAGCCAGCTATTGTACAGATAGGGGATTGAGGAAGGGGACTCAGAGGAATGAATAGAGGTGTGTGAAAAGGCCAAATGCTTGGCCTTGTCAGAAGGGGATAAGAACGCTTCTCAAGCAATGGTGGACGGTGCAGTGAGGAAACCAGAGACAAACTTAGCCCTGAGGGCGACGGCAGCCAAATGGGACCCATTTCCTGTTCCTTACCCCTTCGGTGCCACTATGTGTCTTTGAAGACCCTTGTTTCCATGCTTGCCTCTAAATACAAATATTCACCAATATTTCTCTTTGTTTTCAGAAAATCCGAAATTGAGACCAAAGAACAGAGAATACCCCGTGTCTCAAAGATTCTGAAGAGCTCATGTTCTCCAAATTAGTAACTTGGCGGAGGGGAGCCGTTACGTGTTGACATACACATAGAAAGCACCGCCTCAACCTTTGCTCATTTGCACAGCCAAGTGCAAAAGTGCAGGGCAAAAGGCGGCATATGCCACTTTTTGCCCAGCTCTTTTACACTCCATCATGCAAAGTGAGGAAATGCTGCCTGGCATGCGCGCTGCTTGCCATGATAGCATGGCAAGCAGTGCTCAGAATTACAGTTAAATGCTGCTCGGCATGCTTGCATGTTGGACCGAGTTTCATTTTCGTTGTGTAGACTGTTTATCATGCGTGCATGGTAAGCAGTGTTCACATTTACAAAAGAACACTGTCTAACATGCGAGCACAGCAGGTAGTGTTTACAATGGATCCCTAGGGGGTCTGCCTGCTTTATGCTGGTGCATAACGCTAGGGGACCCCATAGGGATATCTCGTTTTTGCGCCGGCTTGAAAATCTATGCCAGTGCAAATGATGGAGCAATTGTATGACAGAGAGGATGGGAAGCAGCAGGCGTGCTAGTTGTGTTGCGCCCCTCCTCTCCGCCAAACAAATGCATGAAAATGTGGTGTGGTGTGATTGAAAGGTGGAAAAGCCTTCCAACTGTGTCTAGTCAAATGGTCGACAGACAAATGGTCGACACAATTTGGTCGACAGGACAAATGATCACATTTTTTTTTTAGTTATAAATATTTTTTTAGGTTTCCGTTTAGGGAAAAAAGGGTTTTTTAGCAAAAAAAAAGGGTGTTGGAGGGGACCCCCCCAAAAAAAATGTAAAAAATCAAAAGAAAAATGTGATCATTTGACCTGTCGACCTTTTGGTGTCGACCATTTGTCCTGTCGACCATTTAGATTCGACCAATTGACCTACAACCCCTTCCAACCACATCACTCCACAACGAAAATGAGCCCGATTGTTTTTGCCATCTATGATGAGAGGAATGGGGAACTTGGACCTCAGTCAGACCTCTAGACAGATTTCAGTCAAAAGCAGATTGGCGGATTCTTTTTAAAGAGTTTTCCTTTTCGCTGGCAGGTCTGTTACCCTAACAGGTTTGAAAACCTCCAGCTTTTGTCGGTAGCCTGTTGTCAGAATGTCCTCTGAAGAGAAAAAGAGAAAACATGTATTTCAGAAATAGGACAAACAGAGACGAAAGACAGCTACAGAAACAAAGAACGTGAAAGAAAAAGCAAAACAAAGAGAGGGAGCTGAACAGCGATTGATATTGATATTTTATTTCTATCACGCTCGTACACAAGTGTTTCAGAGCGCGAAAAAGCAAGGGAGAGGAACAGGGGAGAACAAAACAGCAATCTTACTAGGCCCAGTGACATTGAGAACGCACAAGTGCATGGGAGAGGGGAAGGGAAAAAGTGCATGGAAGGGGGGGGAGTGGAAAGTGCGAAGCAGAGGAGAAACAGATAAATAACAATAAATAAATAATAAAGTCAACAAACAGTGGTAGTGCAGCCAGCAATTTGCAAGTGCTCAGTTTAAGGCAGCAGACAGGGTAGGTCTGATAAGTGCAGGAAGAAAAAGGGGGGGCCTGTGCAACCCCAGAGACCCCAGTGCAAGGGGTGGCACAGAGGCAGTGCGGAAGGGTGGCAGGGTGAGCAGGTACCGGGGCCCGGAGGACAGAGGGTGGCCAGGTGCACAGTGCCAAGAGAGAACAGATCAGCAGGGGAGAGGGGGAGCGAAGGCAGAAGAAAAGAGGAAGGTCTTGAGGTGCTTCCGGAACCGGAGATGGTTCTCCTCAAGTTCTAGAGTGGCAGGGAGGCTGTTCCAGAGGGAGGCCCTAGCTGAAGACAGAGATCTACCCCCAATCTAGAACGAACCAGAGGATCAACTTTAAAAAGAGGAAAAGGAAAGGAGCACGAGAGAAACAGTGAAAGGGCAGAGAGGAGCCTTTAGAAACACACAGAAGAAAGATTGAAATAAAGAGAAGTAAAACACATTTAAAAAGGAAAATGGGGAGTAGAGAGAAGCTGCAGATAATCAGAGAGGAGAATCCAAAAAAGAAACACAGAAAAGAAACTTACCGAGAAACAGAGAGGGGGAAGGTTAGACAAAAGTAGAGAGAGGGCAAAGTTACAGAGGTTCATTGTGAGAAAGAGGGAACAGAAAATGAAGTGTTCAAAGAGAAAGAGGCTGAAAAAGAAGATCAGAGAAATGTAACCAATTCTTGTTTTTCTGTGTCTCTTTCCGACATGTCCATTACATTTGTGTGATTATATGAGATCGATCATGACAAGCTTTAGCCTGTGTAACTCTGCAGATTCATTTCTGACATTGCACCTCAGACCATTGTGCCTTGCAAATTACGGGTTAGCAGTGCACTCTGTAGGCATTCACCATCACTAATCCATTGCCTGAGGCCTGCTGTACCTGCAACACCATCCACATCACTCTCCAAACACAACAACATATGCTAAAAATCAAAGAAACACACTGAATTGCCCAAAATCGCTGGTCCTTTGCTGTTTGATCTGCTACGTTTGTGTGGCAAAGATGAATCTCCCATAATTGTTGTCAATGGCGATGATGATGATGATTCAGCATTTGTATAGCGCTACGAACCCTTGGGCATCTGAGCGCTGCTTATTATTACCCATGGTGTGTGGTGCTCATTTATCGACCTCGGAAGGATGAAAGGCTGAGTTTGGCCCCGCCGGGATTCAAACCTGTGTCAGGAGGCTCTGCACAGATGTCAAAGCGAGCGCTCTACTTGCTGTGCTATCGGACCGTGAATAGCTGCTTTCATTCCCCAAGAGGGATGAGGACATTTAGTTCACCCCATGCTCCCCCTCATCATCTCACTGCTCTCATCGCTCTCAGGGCATGCTCCCTTGGCCTCACTGATCTCTGTACCACAACCATAGTGCTCAATCACTAAGAGAAAATAGGCAGAAGGGTACCCAGAGAAGGCCGCGCGAAGGGATCAGAAGTGGTTCTGTGTTGTTAGCTAACAAGCTACAGCGCGAAAATGTAACATATCAGTGAATATTGAGGTCTGAGCCAGAGGCTTTATCTACAAATCTGCACAGCACTTGTATCACATAAGCATCTGTGCTAGGCAGAGTGTAACATGTGAAGGGCAACACTAAGAGGCGTGAGACAGAAGGAGGACAAGCGTTTCATATAGTAACCTCTGTTATTATTTGCCGATCTAGTGTTCTCTCTATTACTGTCTTTGTCCATTTCTCTCCCACCTCTCTTACTGTGTGTCTCTCTCTCTGTCTCACTCTACATTTCGGTCACTCTCTCCCCCTTTGGGCGAGTATCGCATTGCCAGGCGTGCCTCTTCTAGAGCCACCCCAGCCACTGATGTCAGTAGCGCAACCAGTCGAAAAAGCACAGAAATATTGAAGTACGGGGAGGTTGCTTTGCAAAATCTGAGCCCTGGGATAGGACAGATTAGAGAAGGCAGAGTGAACAAGAGGAGGAGGGAAAAGAGGAAGTGCAATGAGAGAAGCAGAGAGTGGGTCGCTGGTAGGTGTGCAGTTGTACCATTCCAATAGCTTAACTAACACACTAGCCTACAAAGTGCAACCAATTATGATCGTATCTTTCAAGGGTCCACTCTTGGACTGACAATCTTTTCTCAAAGTTTGCCGATGAGCATTGGCCATGTTTCCACATCTGACCTGCTCCTTACCATCAGTACCCTCAGAATGGACATTTTTGGACGCATGACTGCATGTAGTATCAATGCAGTGCATAATCCTTCTGTACTATTTCATCCCAAGCAATCATTCCTTTGCTCTTACATAGGTTTTTGCTGAGAGAACGTCTGCCAAGCCGGTTTCCTACTCAAGGTTCTTCAAAATTGGGACATGAGCATTCGCATAATCATCGTACTAAAAGTGCCTTCCAATAGGCACCCATATAACCATGGCAAATTACGGCGGTGCAAGTTTGCAAGATCCCCTACCTTTTTGTCTCGATTGCAGTGTCTGAGCCTGTCAAGGCCCCACGCTACAATATTTTACGGCATGGCCCAGTGCAAAGTCTCCTGAGTAAATTTCCCTTTCCCAGTGACTTGTTTGACACAGAACTATGGTCTCATGAAAATGTGTATGTCTGGATGGCTGAAGTCCCCTATGTCCAGCTGCAAATGCAACTTTGCCAACCCGATTTAGCACCTTGTTCTGTAACGCCAACAGCCGCTTGCGGAATGAGCCAGGCATCTGAATTAGCAATGCCTGCAGCTCGTACAGTGTCTTTGGAACACCCCACATCTAGAACAGTTGACTCTGCCCCATACATAAGGACCGTTTTTCCCCATTTCACAATCAACATTGCCATTTCATTTACAAGAGGATTCAATGAGGCTTTTATGTGTCGTTTTGCATCCCGTGGAAGGATGACATACAGATATTTAAAGCCCTAAGTATCCCACTTCTTTCACAATAGATGCTCTCAGTCTACAGAAGATGGGTAGAAAAGCCTAGGAACTCAAGTAATATACAAACCAATGGACACACAGTCTAACAGACGGGGGAGGCCATGAATAGTCTAGGAAGAAGTGGAAGGGATTTCTAGACCGGGTCCTGTGCTGCCAGGGATGTCTTGTCATGTCAATCTGAACATCTTACTTAGCCAGATATCTTTCAAAGAACTTGACATCGTTCACTGAGAAAGTGAGAGGCTTGCACAATTCCTATTGGCAAATAAACAGCAACTTCCTCTTGGGCTAAGATTGTGTAGGTGACGTTCAAGCTGCCCAAAGTATGTCCATATTTCTCAAGGATAAGCAACGGTAGGCAAAAGTCTGTTCTCCATTAACTAAGTTCTCAAGATAAGCAAATGAACAGGGGGTCAGAGCTTTCCCCCTGCTCCTCCTCAGAATAGTTATATTAGCGGAAGCTGAGCACCAAAAGAACCTGACAGGCACTATTGGGGATGACAGTGCAATTGTTGCTATCCTTAAATATCTGAAGAACCCTTACAACTAATGGTGTTGGGTGAAAGGCATCGAGGAATCTCCCTTACTAACCGATCTCTATGCCATTCTCCAAGTAGATTGAATCACTGCCCATACACAGGAAAAAGCCCTTGGACTTGAATTTAAAACCGAGTTCAAAAAGTTCACTCTGAGGGCATCCCAAGTCCCAAACAAGGGGTGTGAAGGGTAGCGTTATTCTTGCCTGTACATTGCACACTGCAATGCTGCGTGGTAGCAAAGGGAAACTCCTTGAGGAATGCCGCACTTCCAAAGGTTCACTGTGAGCTGGCAGCGAGATGCACAATGGGTGTTGCCTGTAATTGCACATGATGGACGGTTCCATATATAATCATGAGCACCTTTTGATCTGACCACCATTTCACCAGCACTTAGAACAACGTTGCTCCTTCCTGATAACAAAACGAAATAATTTAAAGCAAAACCTCTACAGTTAATGTTAAAGAATGCATCGTCACCCCAATCATTTGAAATATGAAAACATAAATTAAGTTACATTTCTGGGATAATGTTTTAAATATGTGGCAATTACAACGAATCTCGTGTAGAGGGGTATTCATATTGTCAAGGCAAACGTTAAGACCAATGAGTTAAAATAAATTAACAAATGAAAGGAATGTACACAAATACAGGTATCCTTTTTCTCGGAAGCTATGCTGTCTAATCTATTATTTATGGTAAATGTAGTCTTGTATACAGTTCACATTGTAGGTGTTATCATATGGTCATAATATCAACTTGGCTAAACCCCTCAGTCGTGAGATTGGTGACCAGGGCCTTTATGAGCCCGCCTGGGTCCTGGCCTCCCACTCCTAATTGACTTCAGCCTCCGCCCACTCCCAGCACTTGCCTTGGCGCCCACTGGCCTGTGCTAGCACAGGCCTGCACTTAATTATTGGCAGCTGACCACTCTTACCATGTGATCACTGCCAGTCACCTAGCAGCTGCTTGCAACTTACTCTCTAGCACTTCCCTCTGTGGTACTCCTAGCACTTACCCCCATCCATCATCCCTTCTCTTTCTCTGCACTTGCATGTTCTGAATGCTCACTCTGAGCGCCTCTCTCTATTCATTGTTATATTTTCCTTTCATTACCATGTTCTCTCCCCGTTGCCCTGTGGGCGCTTTGAAACACAATTTACTTAATGTATAAGCGCCTTACAAATGCACAATACATAAATAAACAACACAGAATTATCAGACAAAAGGTCTTAACGGCCAAGAACTAGAAATACAGATATGATTTTGTACAAGCTAATTGAACCAAAAAATCTGATGTTCTTGGTCTAGGGAGTTGGGAAAAGCAAGAGCATAAGTGTCTTTGATAATACTTAACATCCAGGAGTTAGGAAAGAGAGTCTGCCAATATCAGTCTACCTGTGTGGAGTTCGACCATCCGCACAGGGAGTGAGCACTCACCTGGGCTTTTTGAAGTTTTCTAATGAAAATGAATGATGGGAGATCAACTTCAGAAAATGTGTGGGGCTAATCCACACACATTTTCCTCTGCTCACAGCACAACAAAAACATAGTCATGTGTACAGCCTACAGGCGCAGTCTTCCCTGTCACATTTAGCTTGAATGTGACAGCCAGGAGTACATGAAAGCATCTTAGGATGGGGGACGGCAACACCTTCCTCCTGCCATGGGCAGTCTAATTAAATATCAAAGGTTCCAAGGATATGCCCAGTCTAATGTCAAAGTTCTGCTGGTGGCAGCGCATATTGATGAGAGTTAATTCAAACAGGCCTGCGAGAGGCCTGATCGCAGCACTGACAAAAGTGGACAGGAGACCAAAACCTCTTTGATATCCAATGTGTCAACTTGAAGCGAGCTCCCACCCCTCTGTATGAAGGGCAGTGAATGGCATGTCTGGCACAACTGTTTACAGTAGGCAGTCCCTGCAGGGGAACCCCTTTTCAGAGGGAAGAAGTGTGATATAAAAGCAATGTCCGCACTTTCTTTATATATAGCTTCTTAATAAGTTTACTTCCAGTTCTTAAATTACAAGTTACATGACACTGAGACATCAGGTATAAGACAATAGATCACCGGCACCCATCACCCAGGGAGGGAGGGACCAACTGAACTCCTACAGAACACTCAACACAGCATTCTCACACTGATACATCAACATTCCACTTGACACATGCATGACATCACTGAGCACATGACCAGCTACAGCAGACTCAGACAAGCACATCATAACACATCTCCCTCCTTACCGAAACACCTACACAAACAACAAGCACTTCACATACAGACAAGTCACACCACCATCCACCATGCAAACTTCACGGGTACTCTCACAGCTATGCAATTCCAAACTTCACCTACACATACACATATCCAGGTCACCCTCGATAATACACAAATCACCTTCTGTCTGTCCCTGCCACAAACAGACTCTAGACTCACACTCTAGACACATGCCAGCCCATACACAAGGCTAAGACTACCCTACAAACCAAACACCCACTAAAATAACATATATCCTTCCGCTCGCCCCCGCCACAGGCGAGCCTCCAGGCTGCCACCCTGAAGTACAGCTTGCCATCCTGACGCAATACTAGACATCCAGGATGACAACAGAATCACTGTACCTAGTAAGAAAACCCATAAAAAGGCTAAAACCACTGCTACGAGATATCACCAACTGTGCCTTCATCACAAACATACAAACAGATACATAAATGGACTAAGCCAATCGAGCCCACCCAACCACACCAAGATATACAGATCCTGCAGCAACTTGAAAATGCTGGCCAGCCATCTCCAAGACCACCGACAAAACAAAGAGTTAGCCTAAACACTCATCTCAATGGCAGAACTAAACAAGTCCCATGATCAAACCGTGACCTAAAAGATTTGTGACTAGGGTTGACAAATAACACACAAGATAAAGAAAACACCATGCGACTCTTCATCTTGAACAGCATCTTTACCTTTCGCCATTATACTTGCCGGAGGGCGTCCCCACCAGTATCACACTTCATCTACCTCAACCAACTTGCCATTAAGATAAGAGTTGACTTCTCCTAACAATGCACTACTGCCAATCCTACAATCACCAGACTTACAACTCCACTATCCTTAGTGCACTTCTCACATACCACTCACTAATACTCCTGACAGGGCGCTACCCCCATGATTTACTTTGCTCAACGAATATAACCCAAAGAGGCGCTACCTCAAAATAGTTACTTACACGGAGCCTTTTACTCCATGACCCAGTAGTGCCAACACACTTAAACCTAAAGTTACTATTGGAGGCGCTACCACCTAGCAATACTCATACACCAACACAGAGGCGCTACCTCCTGCCTGTTAACTTCAACAGAGACACTACCTCCCTAATCTCTGTAGTGATTACCTCACACCAACCCAACATTGCTATTGAAAACACTACCACCATAACCTTTATAAATCAGAGGCGGTACACAGAGATGCTACCTCCCATCCGTAGCTGTCCCAAACACCCACCTAAGTAACGCACACAAGTCATCTCACTAGACGCACTGAACCGGAATACCTACTCCCGTCACAGGCATACCTAAATTCATACCGAACGAGTTGCGCACATATCTCCCGTACCCGTCACATCCATTAGGCCTCATTATCACTCCCACACTTCTTAACCAAGTGAATATAAATGTGACACTTCTTCAGCATTTAACATTTTAAACTGAAATTTCATATACTGTACAGTCCATTATCCTGCCCATGACACATGCAGAAAATAAATGCCTAAAAGTCCATGGGCCTCATTACGACCCAGGCGGACTTCGCGGTGCTAAATGCACCGCGAAGCATGGCGGAAAGCCGCCGATAGCGCCATGGGGGTTGGCGGATTTACCGCCCCATTCCGACCTCGGCGGAGCGGTAAATCCCCAATCCCCATTCTGCCCTTCCCCATTCCCATTTTTGCCCCATAGGGTATAATGGGAGTGGGGAAGGAGTTAATTACGCCACCGTAAAATACGGTGGCGTAATTAACAACGAGGTCCCGTAGCGCCATGGTTTTCTCCGGCTGGTAAAACCAGGCGGAGAAAACCTCCATGGCGCTACGGGAACTCGTAGTATGGCGGAGAGGTACGCCATGCACTACGCTGGCGTAATACCCTCTCCGCCAGGGTCCTAATGAGGCCCCATGTTGTTAATTAACAACCTATCACCTAAAAATCCTCAAGGCGTTAATCTAACTCTCCTTCACCAACGTACACTCCACAGCATATTTCTCTGCATCTATTTATGCATTTTCCACTATAATGTCCAATAGGTCCATGAACTTATATCCTGAAAATCCTCAAGAAAGTTAGAATATGGCTATACTTCTATTGATCTGCTGCACATCACCTTCATGCAACATTCACACCATAAGCGTGAGCGCAACATAACACACTTTTAGTGCAACATCACCATTGCTACAACACCAACTTTAAACACATTAAACAACAAAAAAATATATTGCAGCTTTTAATTCTTCAGTCCGACACCACTGCCTTTGACCCACAACATCCAGAGTACCTTACATCAGAACGGTAAACATCACGTTCGTCCATCGACAGTGAGCCTCATCTTATTGGAACATGACTTCAACGTTTAATGAAGCTACGCCATATGACCACTGGCCGCTAACATATGCCCCTAACAGGTGGAGCGGCTTCTCAGCAAAGAGCCTCACCATCCCATCCTCGTCGCCAATGTAAAGAAGCAATGTCCACACCGCTTTGGATTACTTCTCCTTAAGTTTACTTCGAGTTCTTTAGTTACATATTACAGGATTAAGACATCAGGTATAAGACATATACAATAGAGACACCGGGACCCATCACCCAGGAAGGGAGGGCCCAACTGATTCAACATAGAACACTCACCAAAGCATTCTCCCACTCATACATCAACATTCCACAAGCACTCAGGTGACATCATAAATCACATGACAAACCACATCAGACTAACCAAGCACTTCACAACACATCTCCCACCTTACCAAACACACTCACAAACAAGTACATCACAACAAGAAGTATGTGATTTGATAGAGACAGAAAGTCTGTTCACGCCACACACTTCAAGGGAGACCTGCACTTTGATCAGGAGCCACAATTGTAGCCCAACCGTTTTGAAAAGGAGGATCTGAAAAGCTGTTTTTGAATTTTTAAGATTTATATTCTAACTAGCCATACCACCGGGCGTTGCCCCGGTCAGTAGCTGACATGCACGCGGGGGTCTGCTATAGCCTTGTGTATGTCATATTGTGTCCTAAGTTTCCAATTTTAAAAATTGCAAAATCGACAATCTGCCGAAATCGTCTATACTAATAGCACAGGGTGGACCCCGCTCCACCCATGTGCAGGGCGTATGGATGGGCTTGGTCGATTTCATTACCGCCACTACACCCCAGACTGGTATGCTGACCCTGTGTCCTAACTTCCTATTTTTGAATTAAGTCACAAAGTCAGCAATTTCCCAAAATTGCCTATACTGATTGCACAGGGCCGGACCCCACCCTGTGCAGGGCGAATGGGTGGGGTTGGCCAGATTTCACTTTCGCCAGTATACCCCAGAGTGGTATGCCCACCTCGGGCCAACACTTCATCCCAACAACCATTATGGGGCTGGAGCCAACCCGGAACATACAAACAAACTTTCCCAAAAATATATATATGTATATATATATATATATATACATACATATATATATATATATATATATATATATACACAAAGGACTCATTGGCCTCGTTACGAGTTTGGCGGCAGCCATGGAGCTATTAGCTCCATGGCTGCTGCCAAACCGGGCTCCTTTACCGGGTTCCCAGAATGGGGAATTACCGGGCCATTCTGAGTTCGGAAGGCCCGGTAATTCCTCCCTCTGGGAACCCGGGCCCGGACCTTCCCCATTCCCATCTGAGCCCCCATAGGGCTCAATGGGAATGGGAGAGGAAGCTAACAATGGGCCGATTACGATCGGCCCGTTGTTAGCTCCCTCTTCCCCTCAGGGGACCCGGTATTGACGGGCGTCCTTACCGGCTGCCACGAGGGTACCTCGTAATTTTGCGGAACGGGTTTAATGGGTCCGCCTCCATTAGCGGAGCCCGTTAACCCGTTCCGCGAAGGTCGTAATGAGGCCCAATGTCTGAAATGGGTGGAGACGAATCCTTTGAGCAAATCTAGAAATAAACACTGATCATTGCTGCCTTTGAGCAGGTGCAAGCTGTGATACAGCTGTGAATCTATCTAGAATATCTGCCTATGTTTTTAGGGTTCCTCTCACTGCAGTGACCTTTAAAGGTTGGAAAAAGTAGATTGGTAGGAGGTGGACCCAGTGTAATCCCTGCCTAAGCACCTCTACAATTAGAAGACAAATTATCCAGAGAAGCATCATTCATCAAACTGTTTGGCAGTGGCTCCCCAGTTTCTCTATAGGCTTTACCGAAAATGAATTCGGGGAAGTGGATGTCCATAAAGTTGTCCAGCAATGTGTGTTGCGACAAAGTGTACCCTAACCTTTGTCATAAAAAAATAATGGATCAACCAGCAGCAGCCCGATGCAGACAGTTTCGCAGAAAAGCTGAGGAGCCTGTGGAGCGCTGCTCTCTCTGATGCAGGCCCGAACTGGAGACACACGGGGCCTCATTACGACCCAGGCGGAAAACCATGGTGCTAATAGCACCATGGTCCATGCCGGTAATTTACCGACTCCGCCATGGAGAAAGGGGGAATTACCACCCCATTACAAGGTTGGCGGGGCGGTAATTCCCCCTTCCTCCATGGCCCTTCCCCATTCCCATTTTTGTCCCATAGGGCTCAATGGAAATGGGGAAGGCGCTAAGTACGGTACCGCAAATTGCGGTACCGTACTTAGCACCAAGGTCCCTTTGCGGGTCCCTACTTTAACGGCTGGTGTAGACCAGCCGTTAAGGTCGGGTCCTGCAAAGGGACCTCGTAATCAGGCGCTAATGGGTTAACGGCACTGCAGCCTTTTACGGCGCCGTTAACCCATTAGCACCTGGGTCGTAATGAGGTCCACGGCCATAGGAGAGAAGAAGCCTCAACTACTCCAGACGTGGGGAAATGATGCCCACTGTTCATGGAGAGATGCCGAATCCCACAACCCATCATTGAGCACTGAGCTAGAAGCCAGTCTATTGTGTTGCGCCAGCCGAGGCGACCCGGCCATAGCCCATGATGGGCTGAATGACAGAGACCTGAGACCCCAGAGCAGAGTGAGAGTAACAGGACCCCAATGCAGGGTAGAATAGCAGAGACCACACAGCGGGGAGAGGGATACGAGACCCCAAAGCGGGGTGAGAATAACAGGAACCCAAGGTGGGGTGGAAGCAACAGTGCCCCGGAGGTCGGGGGGTTGGAAGAAGTGAGATCCCAAGGTGGGAAGTGAGAAGTCATTGCCCCAGGAGGAGAAGAAGGAAACAATACCGCAAGGCACAGTGAGGGGAACAAAACCCTATGAAGGGGGAAAAAGACTGCAAACCCAAGGTGGGGTAACAGCAACCATATTCCAGGGCCAAGTGGCCCCAGCGTGACTGCAAGAGTCAGAGAATATCCCTTTTGGAAAAGAGGAAGAATACAGAGACACTTTGAACTGTACAATCAGGCATGTGGCTGAGAGAGAGACATTTGGGTTGGAGCCAGGAACCAGCCACCACCAGGAAACGGCGAAGAATACAGAGACACTTTAGACTGCACAAACAAGCACTGGGCCTGGGAGGGACCAGGAAGAAATGTGTGTGGGGGTCAGAAGCTAGCCACACTATCAAGGTTGAGAGTGAATCGCTATGCAGATCGTTCTGGTTCAGTTAACGTTAATCTTTTGTGTTAGTGGTAGGGCCAGAACATAGGTTAGACGGAGGATTGAGTTTCATTGTGAGAGATCCTGATGAGGAGACACGGTTTATTATTTTCTAAATAGGGCAAAGAACATCCTAGAAGTAGGGTCAGAACAGGCCTTATTCTCTGGTTTCATACATTTTGGGTGGAACATGACCTCGTTTGTCTCCAGAGCCTGACTTGTGACACAACATAAAAGCATACTCATGATGCTTTTTTACTGGCACAGCAATTTCCTGTGCACAATAGAACATATTAAGATAATACGTTAGATATGAATAGAGAAAAAGACAGCTGTCATTTTAAGATTTGATTCTCAGAGTATTTTTCAGGAGACAAAATAATCTCCCAAACGTGGTATATGTATATTCCATTCTCCTAAATTCTGTGGGTGGACGGATTTTGAATTTATTGAAGAACCGCATGATGGAGAATTAGGATTCATAATAGCTTTTCCTTCTCCATAATGGGATCTTCATTCATATTTATGAACACTGAATAAAACAGCAAAAGGGAAGACAGTACAAGGAGGAGACCATTGTCCTGAAAGTACTTTTATCAGAATAGATTGTGATTAAAGAATGCCTTTTTAACGAATCAAAAACAATGGAAAAAATATCAATTTTGGTTGGGGGGGGCAAGCCCACCATTTCGCCATGTTTAAAACCCCACCTCAAAACCCTCCCCACCAGATGAAACCCCTTACCCCACCCCCATATATATTTTTAAACAATGAGGTATTTTTTCATTGTTTATGTTTCGTTTAAAAGTCATTCTTTATTTTGTATTAGTTAAAATCACTGGATATCCTTTTCCACTTGTAGAATGTATGCTGATTTTGCGCTGGAGGGATTTATTTCCTTACTGATAGCAAAGAGAACTCCAAGACACTACCCACATTTAGAAAGTTGTTTGGAGGATGAGAACGCTGTGTTTTAGTGGTCCATAATTAAGCAATACATAAACCCCTGATATGCGATGTGGGCATTACCCAAGATAGGGAGGGAGAATGGGGGGAAGGGGTTGCCGGTGGGACGATACTGGTGTAGTGCCAATGAAACTCTATTGATACTAAGTGCAGATTGCTTTTTTCCGGGGGGTGCCCAGGCCCTGGAGCATCCGCGTACTTGGCGTCCCTGAGGTAATGCACATGGGCCCAAGTTAGTACCGGGCCACCCATCGAGGTGTTGATTGCTATTAGCATCCTAGCATGTCATACTGGGATGTTAATAGGATTTTCTTTCATTTGAGAAATGTTGTGTTTGCCGTTTCTCAACTTGATAAAAAAAAAACTACAAACCAAGATGGCCACCATGTATTAAGGAGAAGCGAACTACACATAGTCCCTTTTCCCTTTCCATGGTGGGCATTTCCGCAATGGTGATGCACAAGGAACACTAAGTGTTCGGGCACCGGTGAAGGACAATACAGGGCATGGTTAGTGAGGTGGCGGTGGGTGAGGGATGTGTAAATTGGTGGTGGGCAACAGGTGTAAGAGGGAAGGAGACATGCAGGGGTCGCCCTTACCTGAATCCCGGTAGGTAAGATGGCAGCCTGCCGCATCCATGGTGGCTCGGAGCAAGATCTTTACCATGAGGTTAAGACCCTGTTCCAAGCCTCTTGATTGGCTGGTAGGCCGCCACCACCACTGCTTGGTGCTAATTTATAATACATTATTTTTTTTCATTCTGATGTCCTTTGTCTTCTCCAGCTAGTTATGAAAGACTCTTCTTAAGTCTTGGTATTTAAAGGTCTTCCTGCTGGCGTCGTCTGATTAAAACATGATGGTAAGGGAATGGATTGCCTGAGGTAAAATCTGAAATGACTGAGGAAAAAAATGTGAATTCGTTTTCATCATTATCTTGTTTCGATAAAAACAGTGCACCCTTTTTGAAACATTGATCCTAGGTATCACCAACCCCTCTAACTGATGTAATTGCTAAAGAAAAATCTACCTTACATAATCAGTGTTGAAGTATTTATACGTAGGAACAGGTACAATAGGTAGACCATAGTCATTTTGGAAGAACAGCTTTCAACTCACAATCTTTCATCACTGTTTCATTTTTATTTTTCCAGACAACTAGTTTTCTTTCTCATCCTCCTATCCTCTAGAATCTATCTTTAAAAATGTATTCGCTTCTCGCAGCTCTTTCCTCATTCTCCCTTTCTTACAGTCTTGCATCTTATTCTCTTCCTCTCTTTCACTCTATCCTTTCATGCCTCCACTCGTCCTCAATTTTACATAACCCCTCTATCGTTCAATACTTGAACCTTGGTCCTCTCTCAACTGGATGGTGCAATACCTTTTTTGGAAGGCCTTCCGTCGTTTATTCCGGCACCTCTCAGATGTGTCCTGCATGCTGCAACATAACTCATCAAAGCACTCTGCAAATGCAACCACATCACCCGACCCTCATCAAACTGTACTGGCTCCTACTGCAAGCCTGTAGCATCTTCAAATCGTGCTGCATATTCTACAATGCTGTCACACTGCAAGCTACCTCACTGAGAGATTCAGCATCTTCAAAAGCCTATCATCCACCAGAAGTAAGGACATGTGCAGACTTGAATTCCACCGATGCAGGAAGGAAAGAAACAGAAGACATGCCTTCTCTGTTTATGCCTTATGACTCCGGAACCTCCGTCAAGTCAACATCAGACTCGCCCGTTGCTTCTACAGTTCAGGAAGGAGCTCAAACCCCTGCTCTTCAGGGAATGGCACCTCTCTTATATCTAGGCCCACACACCTTCCACTCCCCACCCTACCTGATACTTGGTGATCTACTCCCCACTGTTTCCTCACACGCTTGTAGACCCCTTGCCGCCAAATCAGCCACCCTCCCTCTCCCCTGTTGTTAGCTCCCAGTTTCCTTGTTTATCTGCTTGCCTCACTGGGCTCTTCCCCGTGTAATTGTAAAGTATTCTGTTGCTTCTCACGATCAATAAATACCCTTACAAAAATAATATGGTTCTCTCATTTAAGCTACTCTTTCATTGTTATGCATTCGTTCTTGACCTTTCATTCTCCTTTCCACCTCTTCCTTCACTAATCCTCTATATAAAATCTCATTTCACCTTTCTTACTCTTTCCAGTCCCGTCTCCTCCATTCCCTTTCTCTTTCCTTCATCTCACTCTAGTCTCTCATTCCAATTTGCATTTCTCTTGTGAAACCTATTCACCACCTACTCACAGTATTTCCTCTCATTCCATCTGCCTTTTGCTAATTCCAAACTGTGTGTTGATGGACTGCACACATTTGACCTGGGCTGTGGGCTTGCGCCGGAAGGCCCAAGTGCTCAGTGACATCATAAATCTTAGTGGAGAACTGGCATGATGTGCTATGAGCCATTGGCGTGTTCAACCAGAGGAGGGTGATCTCGTGCATACTACACTGAGCTGTTTTTATTCCAGAGGTGTGATAGCTGTCTCCAGGCTTAACATTGGTCCGGGCACAAAATCAATATTCCGAGTGGAATGTCACAGAATAATGTTAAAAGGGAGGCTATACAAGCACGACCCTGTCAGGCAGCAAGCTTCACTTGGCACCGTGATGGCTACAGAAACTGTTCTGAACTAAAAGCCTGCCTGATTCCAACCCTGCGGGCCTCAGATCATATCACATGGCGCTCCACCGCAGCTAGACATTTAACTTGCTACAGACAGAACATGATGGCAGCGACTCAGACTGCTCCCAGATCTGTGGTATAAGAAAGTAATGACGTTGACTTGGCTGCTTTCTAAACTTCATCTACCGCAAAGTTAGGAACCGCATATAAATGCCTCATTTCATTTCGTCCTCAGATCACAGGGGCTATTATTTTTTTCAGAAAGCCCCAAAACACTTTGTTCATTGATACCAGTGAGTGGTTGTTGGAACAATAACAACTAAAAAAGTGTGTTGAACATTGTGCGAGATGGATATAGTGGTTAATTGGTAGACTTGGCGCTATCAAAGGGCACCTTTGACACTTGGCTGTCACCACTTATGATCCTTCAAACACGGAAGACTGGACATAGGTTAACGTTTTTCCAAAAAAAAGCATGTCAATTGCCATATCGGATGAACAGGAACCGAGATTTGGAACTTGGAATACCTCTAGATAAATGCAAGTACCCACCCGGCTGAAAAATGAGGGTAGTCACTGGTGCTGGAAATGGAAAACGTTTCTTGGGGGAACTGTCACTTCTTAGGAGGGGTGGGGCTTGGGAAGGGGGTGGGATTTGGGAAGGGGGGGCAAGGTGTGTATCCCCCAGCCTGGCTTCCAGTATCTCTATATAGAACCCAATCCTGGCGATTTACAGAAAAGCAAACATCATTATGTGAACAACATAATGTCCACAATTTTAAATGTTAAACATGTTTTATATTGATTCATTAACAAAACCTTTTAAGGGAATAATGGACTTTTCGGGTTTGATTGGTCACAGAATTCACCATAATAAAGAGATGTCTGTAAAATGCAGGACATATATACAAGTTTGAACAAAAACAAAACTATATTTTAAGGCTTTGGCACTTTCTGTATGTATGTGTTGTGAACTAATGTTGAAGAATGGGTTGTGCAGCGGGAGCAGCCTCGGCACAAATGCGGTCTGCTCGATGAGGCACAGGGTCTAGGAGAGTGCGAGAGTCCCCCAAGACATTGTTCCAGCCCATTTCCTGCACTAGCAAGGAACATACAAAATTAGCTAATAAAGCGGGCTAAAACTTACCAACCGCAGTGCTGAAATTCACTACATCATGCCAAGAGGAGAGCCACTCAACAAGGAGCTGATTTAGAGTGTGGAGTAAATACAAATGTCTCTGTTTCCATTGTTTAGGTGTTCTGACTATCCACCAGTGGACAATCCGGCGACCATGTATGGGACCAGCTCCGCTACGCATATCATCATGCTGATGATCTTGCATGATGCTCAGACCTGCTTTTACTTCCGTGTTCAGAAGGAGACAGTGTGAGGAATTCGACCATACGCACAGGCAGAGTGTGCTCGCCTGGGCTTTTTTGATAAATGAAAATTAATGATGTGAGACCAACCTCCGAGAAATGAGTGTGGCCATTCTGCACCCATTTCATCTGCTTCCTGCACCAAACACATAGTCGCCTGTACTCTGGGAAGACACAGCCTACAGGCGCCGCCTCCCCCTGTCATATTCAAATGGAATGTGACAGGCCTGGGTACATCAAAGCATTCCAAGAAGGGGGAAGGCACACCTTCCTCCAGCCATAAGCAGCCTAATTAAAATGGGAAAGGCTCCATGGATCTGCATTCCTTTGTTCTCCGGCTGGTGGCAGTGCATACTAATGAGAGATAATTGAGGGAAGCCTGCCGAGTGGGCTTGGTTGCCGGAGAGACAACAGGAAGGCGGGACTAACACCCCTTTGGTGTGCAATGTGTCAACTTGAAGCTAGTTCCCACCCCTCTGTATGAAGGCAGTTAAATGCATGTCTGTGTCCACTATTTACCATAGGCAAGTCCCTGCAGAGCTGACCCCTTTCAGAGGGGAGAAGTATGTGGTTTGGGGGAGATAGGAAGTCTTCTCCCAGCACATACTTCAAGGGAAAACCTGCGCGTTTAGCATCTCCCAGGGAACAAAGGGAGATACCGGACTCAGAGGACCTGTCCAGCAGCTCCGGAATGGTACCCAGCCACCACACAGCGTACCCTGCTAGGTTCTGACAGCAAGCTTCCTAGCTGGGAAGTGCCGGAGAGTCTCTGGACAAAGGACAAAGCCGTTGCCTGCTAACACCCTCCTGAGCTTTGGGCCGTCCGTCTTTAAAGGACACAAGCCCTGCGAAGAAACTTGAAGGAATGCCACACAAGCATCATCCAGCATCCATCTTTTTAAAGACAATCGAGACAGTTGAGTTCTCGAACCGCATCTGGCTGCACCGCTGACTGTTGTCACGCCGCAGTCACCAGAGCCGTCCGAGATGCCTCAACCAGCATTCCAGATCCGCCAACCAGCACAGAGACAGCAATTCTTGGCCCTGAGTCGACGCGCCGGACAGCCTGCAGTCGTTCGTCCAGCCTTGCTTGCTGCTGCTGTCTCGCGCCACTAACTCTGTCTCACGGGCTGTGAAGCGCACTGGAACCACCTTGACGTTGTCGAGCACAAAGAACCTCTTCAGCACCAGGCACATTGTGGTTCTACCCCCTGGTCCTTCTCTGAAGGCCCCTAGAGACAGTTACAAACCTTTGCCCCTTTGGTGTTGAAACCAAATAACCTTGAACAGTAAGACTGATTGCTTTACCAACTACCTTCCTGTCAGTATCCAGAGTGCATCCCTTTCCTTTGTGAAACTGTCTGTCCTCTGTGTTCTTTTACAGTGTGGGTTGTAATTGTAGTGTGCTAGAACTGTCTGTTGTAGTAATAATAAAGTAGATATTTTTATACAACCTTGACTGGACAGTCCCTTTTATCATTGGGTAATAATTGTATTTTCGCTGTGTTGCATCTAACCAATGATCCACGACCTTGCAGAGATAAGCCTGCCGTTCCGTCCATGTTACCAAAATTGGACAAGGAGGTATTATAATTTATTTGTATTCCAATTTGTTCAGATCCCTTATTGTGTACTAGAGGTGTGGGGTTGATTGCTGGTTTAGAAACCGATATTCATCCCTGGACCACTGGTGCCCCGGAAGTTAATTCGTCACAGCCAGCGACTCTGAACGCTTCAGCTTACTCCCACGTAGATGCTGCCCCTGTTTACTCTCTCTCATCTGCTACCGGCTCCTCGCACTTCCCTGTTATTTCCGACTGCCTTCTGCCCCTGGTTTCTGGCCTTGGCCCTTTCTCCTTAACTTCCATATTCCTTGTTGCCTTCACCTGCTGAGCTCACTACAGTTGTTGCTGCAATTCCTCAGTGGTGATCTCTGGGTCCACGAGCATCCTGTCCCTTGGTGTCATCTGCTGCTGCTGTCACCCCTGCAGACTGGACCCTGATCATTTTCAGCCAGGTCTACCCAGATGTTTTTTCAGCAAACGCTTTTCCCTCCAGTGCGAGCTGCATTTTCTGGATGCCACCATTGTTAGGGGGCTGTTGTAGTTCCTGCCTCAGGACAGCATCACTTCCAGGAAGGACCAGCCTTACCTTCATTGTCTCGATCAAGACTCGCGCAGGTAAGGCCAGTCACTGACACCCTTTCAGGGCTGTAACCTCTTTAAAGACTGGAGTGTGACTGTGTGGGACCAACAAGAATGTAAAAGCCAAGTAAAGCACAGCTGTGCAAGATTTTTCCCAGTACGCGCAGCCAAAATGTGATAGTAAGATCCAGACAGACCACTTGTGGGTGTGACAGGGGGATACCAATAGGATATTACTCAGTAGCTTAGAGCTTGAACACCTGTGTCCGGAATACAGTGGGAAATGTACAATAGCCCTTTAGTATTTAGAACCCCCAAGTTAAGTAAAATGCCCAGTATCTTCAAGATCCTCATGCTTTTTTCTCAGGATCACACAGGAACTAGTAAAAAAGCCAACAAACAAGAGCATAACCAAACACAGACCTCAAATGTCTCACTGTCCTGCACCCACAACCAACCACCCGACCATAACAACCACCCACCGATTCCACAGCCGTGCACCACAGCACGGTTCAAGCTTTGAGATAAGGGGGACCCAGTAGGGACTGGAGAAGCCTACACAACTGAACAGAAAAGGAAGTACAGTCACTCATACTCCCCTGACAGTCGAAGCAAGGCAAGTATAAGACAGGCAGGGCAGAGAGGCCCCCTACCAGTATTACCCACCTCACTGATCCCACAAACCCACAATTCCATGTAAGTAATATACATTTTTGTCTACAATCAAATCTAAGCGTCCCCGTATTTATACTCATTTGGGTACACATTCAGGCAAACATTGAGAATAACCAATGAGATGTTGCAGTTTATAATGAAGCCCTTCAATGGGCAAAACTAGCTGGAAGGGCACATTAATAATGCACGCTGAATCCTAGCAGTCTAAAAATTATCTACAATTTGACATTCATTTTCTAAGTTAATGAGCGCAAAGGCAGAGCCACCTATGTTTTTTTCAAGTTACAAATTCGGAGGATTCTAATCTACCACAATAGCTTGTAATATAGCTTGCTTCATGCCAGATTCCACTGACTTTTAAGAGACGTAAAAATTGGTCTGTTATTACAAAATATAAGATAATGAAAGAGAGAGCTTCATGATCCAGTAAGCAACTGTTAGGTGACACCTATTTGCATGGTCGCAGTAGTACGCAAGCCTTGCCCAACCACAGCCCTTGGCTCGGACCCAGACCTCTCTACGATCAGGTAAACAACGATGACACACTGTGATTTTCCTCAAAGGTATCCCATTGAATTTTGCTCCTTGGTGTCCTGCGATTTTACTACCTGTGCCCCACATAATGCCCCACTGCAATTTTGTGCCCAGGTTCCCCATTGTGATTTTGCTCTGAGGTGCCCCGCCACAATTCATGCCTCACTGTAATTGTTCTTCTTGACTGCCTAATGCAAATGTATTCCCTTTTACCCCTCTTTAATTACTGACTCCACTGTGATTTTGCTCAAATGTGCCTCATTGTAATTTTGCTCTCAGGTACCCCCCTGTAATTGTGCTCCTTGCTACACTACTGTGATTTTGGTCACTGTCGTCCCACTGTTATTAGTACCTCACTATAATTCTGCGCCCCAGTGCCGCACTTCAATTGTGAGTACTGTGATTCTTCCCACTGTAGTTCCACTATAATTATCTTAGGTGCCCCATTGTAATTTTGCTCAGACGCCTCACTGTAATAATTGTCCTTGAAATCCTATTGTGATTTATTCCCTGGCGCCCTATTGGGTGCTGCTTGCAGATGGTCTAATTTAAAAAATGCCCCACTGATATTCTGCTCCCTGGTCCCCAACTGTAATGCGTGCCCTACTGTAATTGTGTTCTCTGCTGTCCTACTTTAATTGTGACACTTGGTTTCTTAATGTTATTATCTCCCAGATTTCCCACTATAGTTTTGCTCCCAGGTATCCCAATGTAATTGTGGTCCCTGTTGCCCAACTTTGGTTTTGCTACTTACCGTTCCCTTGTGATTTTGCTCCCTGCTGTTCCAATCAAATGTTGCCGCTGGGTGCCCCCACTGTCCTAACTCGCAGGAGAGCCACTGTAACTCGGGCCCTACTTCAATTTTATTCCCATGTGCCCCATTGGAATTTTGCACAAGGGGGCCGACTGTTCTTTCTCCCAAGTGCCACACTGTAATTCGTGTCCAGCAGTAATAGTGCTCCCTGGTCTCCTATATTTGGCTTGTAGATGATTGCCCCGGTACCTGGCATCCACTGCATTTTTCTTCTAGGTAATACCCCACTGCATTTGGCATGCAGATGCATTCTGGTTCTCGGTAATCACCCACTGTACTTTGCATCTAGTTGCTCATATACAAGCCTGTGTCTCGGCGGCATCTAACAACTCAGCTGAACTCTTTAAAATCTGCAAGGGACTGGCCAATCCTGCTGCAGTTTCTACTTCTCCTGTCCCTTCGCAGGCCCTCTGCACGGCACTGGCATCCCACTTCATCTCTAAAACTAAAACTCTGGACATCCTGTCCTCCCTCTCCTCCTCTCCCCTCCCTCCCTCTACTCTCTGCTCTTCCTCTGGCCCTGCTGCAGCCACCTCTCCTCCCTCCTTCTCTGCTTTTCCCCTGTTCTCCGCAGATGAGGTTTCTAGACAAGTCCGATCTATGAAAGTCTCGTCAAAACAGGTTCACCCCTGTTCTTCCAAAACCATCAAGGACCACATTGACACCCTGGCTCCTGCCCTGGCTGACTTCTGCAACCCCTCCTTTGCCACTGGAGTCTTCTCATCCCCCCTGAAGCACTCCCTTGTGACCCTCTTCTTAAGAAACCCTCTGCCGATCCCTCCAACCCGGCTAAATATCGCCCAATCTCCATCACTCCCTTCCTGGGAAAGCTCCTGAAGAAACTGGCCATCTCCCAGCTTAATCTCCACACTGAATCAGTTGGTTGTCTTCATGATCATCAGTCTGGCTTCAGAGCTGCCAGAAGCACAGAAACTGCTCTCCTGAACATCAGTGAAGACCTGCTCTCCAACCTCGACTCTAACACCCCCTGTGTCCTCATCTTACTTGATCTCTCTTGTGCCTTTGACACTGTCAACCATTCCATCCTGCTAAAATGTCTCCGTGATAACCTGGGTATCACCCGTCCGGCCCTGGCATGGCTGACGTCCTTCCTCTCTGACCGACAATCCAAGATGCAACTTGGGTCCTTCCTCTCTGATATCTTTTTCTCTACCTGTGGTGTCCCCCAGTGGTCTAACCCCCTCCCTGGCTGTTCAACCAATACCTGGCACTCCTTCCCCACCGCATTGACACTCTCTGCCCCAACTTCCAGTGCTATGCTGACAACACTCAGCGCATTTTCAGTCTTCCTTTGGGCACCTCTTCTCCGTCCCTCGTCTCGGACTGTCTGTCTGTCTGCTATCCAGGAGTGGTGTGCCGCCAATGACCTCTGCCTTAATTCCAGTAACACTGAGATTCTCCACATCGGCTCGCCCACTCCCTCCATTCCTGTAACCCTCTGGCTGGCCTGTTTTGGCCCTCTTCCTGCTCCCAGCTGCAAAGCTAAAAACCTCGGGGTCATCTTCGACTCCACACTCTCTTTCTCTCCTCACGTCTCTGATGTCTCTAAGAAGTCACACTGCCAACTACACCTCCTCAGAGGTATTCTTCCTTTTCTCTCCTTGCCCCAGCAGCTCACTGTTTCCAGAGCACGGGTTCCCTCTAGGCTGGATTATTGCAACAGCTTCTTTCTAAATCTGCCTGCTTATACTCTCTGCCCTCTGCAACTCATCCAGAACAGGACTGCGAGGCTTGTCCTTGGCCTCAAGCCCAGGGATCGTATCTCTCTAGGACTGAATTCTCTGCACTGGATCATTAAGGCACCTTAAAACCCTTCTCTTTGCTTCTGCTTTCTCTCCCCCTCGCCCCTGCTGAACTCCTGGCTGATACTGAGACTGCACTGGTTACCTGCCACCCATCTGATCTCGGGCCCAAACCCTGCCAGTTGCAGGCCTGCACTGCCTCCCTGGCAACCTCTGCACCTGGGGACTGTTGTCTGTATCCCTACAGTCCCCTCAACAGAATTTCATCTGCACTCACCCTGCACTTGCCACCTGCTGGCCATTCTTTTATCTATCTTGTTTATTTATTATCTCATGTACTGCACTCCCCCCCCCTGCACTTTTCCTTTTCCCCCTTCCCTTGCGCGATCTGAATGACACCTGGCCTAGTAAGATTGTTGTCTGTCTTCCCTCTGTTCCCCCTCCCTTGCCTCGTCGCGCCTTGAAACACTTGTGTATAGGTGCGTTATAAATGCCATATCATACCATATCATTTTGTTTCTTGAAAACCCCCAACTGTAGCAAGCATCCACTGTATGTTGCACCTTGGTGTATTTTATTTCCAGATAACCCTCGCTATATCTGACTTCCTGGCAATTTGCTTCTAGGTAATCCCTTACTGTATCCATCATGTACTTTATTCCGCTTCTCTGTGGCCCCTCACTAGATCTGGCATCCAACGTATTTTGCATTTAGGTGTGTCTTGCTTCTATGTCCCCCATTATATCTGGTATACACTTCATTTTGCTTGAAGGCGATCCCCCGATTCCCCACTGCAAATGGCATCCATAGTATGTGCTTCTAAGCCATCCCCACTCTACTTGGCATCAACTGTATTTTGCACCTAAACAATCACACACTTTACCTGGCATCTACTGTCTTTTTCTTCTGGACAGACCTGGTATCTAGGTGTATTTTGTATCAGAACCCCCATTCTATATCTGGCATCCAAAGTATGTTGCGTCGTGGTATTTTGCTTCTATGTAATCACCAGTATATCTGGAATGCACTGTATTTTATCCAGGTCTATCTTGCTTTTTGCTGCTCGCACACTGTATGTGGCATCCACTATACTTTATATCTAGGTGTATATTACTTTTAGCTGATCTCACACTGTATCTGGCATCCATTGTATTTTACTTCTATGTTATTCCCCCCTACCCACTGCACCTGGAATCCACTGCATTTTGTTTTTAGGCAATTCCCCCCTATATCTGGAGTCATGGTGTATTTTGCTTCTAGGTAATCCTCCTTTGTACCTGGCATTGAGGTGTGATTTTCTTCTATGTAATTCCCCGCAGTATCTTGCATCCATCAAAGTGGGTGTCCACTGTATTTCACTTCCAGGTGCACCCCACTATACTTTATATTTACCCTTCTTATTCCTGATATGCCCCCAATGTATCTGGCTTCTAGGTGCACCCCCACACAACGTAAAGGTTCTAAGACAGTGCTTTGTACTCCCCCAGATCATGCTCCTTCTAGGAGTAGGCCACCACGATTAGAGTCTAAGCTCCTCCACAGTGCTCTACTACATGGTACCACGTTTGTGACTCCCACCGAGGTGCTCCCCCTTTGGGACAGAGCTCACAAATGTGCACAATAGGATTCGTCCTTGTCATCCTGACTGTAGAGAGCAGGACAGAAAAGCTAAGGAGTCTCCAAGGCACCAATAAATCAAAGAGAAAAATCAGTGGCAGTCCTAAAAATTTACATAAAGACGTATGACCTCTTTCATCTCAACATACCTCATTAGATGCCTCCCTGCACCCGGAGCATATGACCTTCATTTACCTCAAGCCTTCCACACAACACACAGAAGACCACTCTAAACCCATAGAAGCAACATAGACCCTCACAGTCTCTCATTCACGACAACGCTTCACGCCTTACACAGACCCCCTACTATGGAACAGAAAAATATTCAGAAACATTTCACTCCAGGAAACACTACAGATCACACCTAACATTTTATCGTAAAACAACACTAGCACCAACTGTCAAAGGAACCAAGATGACAACGTGACCACAAGAAAAATGTGCACAATCTCATCATTGAATATAAATGGAATGGTCAAACACGTATGAAGCTTGCACTACCAAGGGAAGAACAACGCAGGCAAACCAAACACCAGAGGGGAGCTTCAAAGAAAATATCAGAACCAACCAATTTCACACTAAGGCCCACTCTACAGCTAAATACTCCTCAGACATCTATGACCTTCCCAAGAACAACGCACATATCTACTTTTCATTACAGAGACCCGACTCACACAGGACCACTATACAGTTGCACAAGGTTATCCTACTAGCTACAAGATTAAGCCAGCTAACTCAACGACTTAAAGAGGAAAAAGAATGACACAAAGGACAGTGATGTTAATCAACCTTTCACACCATCTAGGACTGCGTATCACTTCTACCCTGCTCCACTTCACAGACTTCCATTCTGAGCTTCGTTCTCATTGATCGCCCACCCTCATACAGCCCATCCTTCATAGATAACCTGGCAGATGCGCTCACTAAACCTTTGGTTGGTCACACACACCTCCCCATATTGGGACTTTTCAATCACTGGCTGGAAATAGAGTACAATGCAGAAACAAAATCAATGGCTGCAAACTTGGGTGCCTTTCACAACTCAAGCAAGTAGTGAAGGAACCATTCACGTAGCTGAACACAGACTGGGTCGTGTTTTTTTGAACAACATTTTCAGTACTGTTTCCTCACCAGTGCTCTTACCCTGGGAGACCACCTCTCCATCACATTCAGCATCTTCATGCATGCAGCGGCACTACCAAAATCTATCAAAACCCTCCCAACATCCACGGCAAGACCCAGGACTACTCCACCCCATATTTACATGGCAATAACATAGCAACTTGCACCAGCTCCCCCCATCCAAGCCTTCTTCGATGCATCCATGGAGCAAGGCATTGCCCCCGACTCCTCAAAAACGGCCTTTGTCAAGCTTCCAATCGAAATAAAGTGCTCTAAATGTTCCAAAAAACGACAGATCCAGAAAGCTACAGCATCCTCCACAAGTAACAACATGAATTCGGGAAAATAGTCTACATTATGCTCTATAACCTAAACAGGCTAAAAACAACGCTGATGTCAAGTTGCCTTCGTGGAAATCTATGCATCTTTCGATACCACCAATCAGGAAATTCGGCTAAAATGATTGGAGGGCATCTGATTAAAAGGAACCACTTCATGCTGGGTCACTTCAATTCTCTCTGTCGGGACTGAAACAACACACGTGGCCTCTTACAAGCCATGTCCCCATAGTCTCACCTGGGGAGTAGTTCAAAGATTCAGCATTTCACCCCTCCTTTTCAGTATCTATGTGGCACTCTCCTAGAACATAATCATTCAGGCATCAACTGGTTAAAGTGCTTGCCTCTGACGTGGGGTGAGACTGCACGTCACAAGTTTGAATTCCGCAACACTGCCGAAATTAGACTTTTATCCTTATGAAGTAGATAGATTGAGTACCATTTAGAGAAATCTGGCATAGAGTGTTACCTAAGAACACAAATTATTATGTGGACTCTTGGATGACAACAAATAGACTGAAACCTACTGCAACCAAAACCAAACCTATGATTTGCAGCACCACATTATATGATCCCAAACAGATTATTTTGACTGAAGAAATTGAAAACGTGCCCACTAACTATAAGAGCAGTCAAAGACCTGAGACTCTTGATGGACAGTGCCTTCATACTTGAGCCCAAGGTTAAAGACATTAGGAACTGCTTCTCTGACCCACTGAACAATCCGGCTCATCACAACTTAGCTGAACTTTCTCCACAGGACCATGGCAGTGGTTGCACTAGTAGTCCTAAAACAAGACTATGTCAACAGCCTCTACCTGGGACACCCAGATTACCTTATGAACAGTGTGCAAACAATCAGAAATTCAGCGGTAGACTTCGTCTGAGACTTTGAAGGTACAAACACACCACCTCACCAATCCTAACACTCCACTAGATAGTGATCAAATGGAACATTTATTTCAAAACTCTGCACATAGCGAATCACGCCTTCCACAGCAGGGGTCCCAAATTCAACAAGAGGAAATTCATCTACTACAAGTCAACCATCTACAAAATCATCTACTACAAATCAAACTTCTGTCCAGTAACGCAATCTTAGTAATGATCCTGAACCTCAAGCAGAAATGCCAAGGAGGATCATCCTTCTCCTTTGTCTCAACCATGAATTCACATTCAATTATGAAAACCTGGCTATTTAATAGACACTTGTGAAGTCAGAACCAAAAACTAAGCACCTCAGACCAACCTCAACCAACAGACGCCCATTCTCACCAATATCAACCAGATGCCTAGTCATGCGAATATGTCATGAGCTTGAAGACAAAGCATCAGGCCAGGAGTATGTGAGATCAGACTCCTTTGGGTTATTCTCCCTTCAACATTTGAATGGAATCAGAACAGTCTCATACAATCCTTCAGTCAAGTAACTTGGAAGAGCAGACTCATTTGGGTTGGTCGTCCTGTGCCCCTTAAATGAAATCAGAAAGGCAAGAACTCTTCATCACTAGAGACGACAACCAAATATTTAAGAGACTGGATCAATAATCTTTCGACCAAAAGGTTCTCTCGCAAAACGATTCCCTTCTCTCCCTCACACTGACTCACATCTTCATCTCTCTCCACCTTACACTGCCCACCCCCGACCCCACAATGGAGTGAGCAGCCGACACACATCACATTAGTGGTGTGATGACACTGCTCACTTCTCTAGCCCTATCACACAAATCCACACATTAGCATGACCCAGGGGTTCTACGTTGAAATGACGAAGCCGACAACAACGCGGCATGATACTGCAAAGCAGAAAGCTTTGCATCATGAAAATGCAGACTGCATTAATTTGTCAATTGTCCCCCGCTTCCCTTGTAATACACGTGGGTGACACCCCCGAATCCCATAATACTGAACAAGGGGAGCAGGGGAGACCCCCGCAACCGCCGTTCCCCTTGTTCGGTATTATGGGATTCAGGTTTTTTCGCAAGCCTCATTAAAAAGGGATTATGGGGCTTTTTTAAAAGATAAAATATAACCATTCATTAGAAAATATAAGCAGTAATAGCTAGTGGGAGGGGAGGTGCAAACAATATTTTTACTCAAGGCAGAGGGTGGGTGGGGGGGTTCAGTATAAAAAGGGTTGAATACCACTGCCCTAGAATCAGGACTTCAGACCCCAAGCAGGGCTCATAATTTGCACTAACCACGGGCATTTGGATAGTAGAAAATGTGTTCCTGGAAAGTAAGAAATGTTGTTCTGTGTGTCTGTTTGGAATTGAGGTGGCTAGTGACATTTTATGGCTGGCTTGTAGTTTTCAACTTTAAATGTTTACCCCTGCCTACAAGCATGAATGTGATTCACATCTTCCTAACACGCTATACCACTAACAAGCCCCTCTCCCTCTTTTCTTGCAAAGCCATGTGCAGGGAGGTCAATACAATGGCACAGATGAACTTTATAAAATAATTTATAGGAAATCCAAGAGATTGGGTGCATACTGAAAGGTAAGTGTAGTGGAGCAGTTAAGCGCGCTCCCGACCTCTGTGTCTCACGCAGACGCCAGTCTCCCCGTGCAGAATTAGATGCATCCTGGGTTTTAAACCAACTGTGGTTGACACGGAGGGAGGGAACCAATGGCCTTTTGAGAGACTTCAGAAAAGGTTGGGCATGGCACGGCACCCTGAGAGGACCACGAATAAACAGATGTTGAACCTACCTCTGTTGTCGGTGTATTCTTCTGCTCTCTCCCCACAACATTGGGGATGAGCGGGTGAGTCCTGCGGGCACGTACAGCACTGCACTGCAAGGAGGCACGCTGGAAGCAGCTCAGGGAGAGAAAGACAGGATCTGTCAGCAGGAGACCAATAGGAGGACAGAAGTGGCTCCTCCACTACTGTCCCAAAAAGTTAAGGGAGCTGTGGCTGTGGCGAGTCTGTACCTTGCTGTTGGAACAAGCTCCCAGGTATGCCAGAGGGCCACTAGGAGTTTGTGGACTCTCGGAAGGCCCAACACCTTCCACAGGACAAACGGAGGTCTCAGTCAACCGCAAGTTCAAACTGGTTTATTACAAACAAAACCAACATGGATCTTTACAGGGACAGAAGAAATCCGTGGATGTCTCAACTTCTCCTGGTTCGCAGGCCAGTTTTGATACAAAATTGCATACCTGCTACATCACTACTTAGGCCTCTCTCCAAAAACCTATTGACGTGTGGGATTGGTCATCAGGAGCATAATAACCGATATGGTCTCCTATACGTGTTATTTTACTGGTCCATCCCCAAGTCACTATCTATAACAATGCTGCAGTATAAGGGTCTTGCCACTGGTTCTTGCCCGTTGCTACCCACCCCAAGGATACTGAACTGTGGTTGGCTAGTTCTCAGCTCTTGGTGCACCTTTTTTAAGGTAATAAAACAGACTATCTGTCTGCATTGTAACTTGTGTGTACCACCTTGGTCTACGAGAGTGCTCTTTTTGCTCGGCACATCACTTGTCTCACATTGTAGCATCTTTGTTGCAGTTTTCTGTCTGGTAGCCTGAGATCGGCTCCCTTTCCAAGCGCTGGTCGCTGTCCATTGTCTGCGCCGGCCAGGTCACGTGTTCGGAGACCATGATTTTGAGCTGTGCAGCTCTGAATTATGAGGAATTATTCGTATTTATTGCAACTGGTGCTTTTTTCGTTCAGGGAATGGAATGTCATCCGTACCTTGTGGCCTTAGCAGCGGGTCCTGTCTCACACATTTTGCTTGTTGTCCAGCCTGAATTCAGCTCAGCTCGGCTCTTGCTGAGAGGCCCGTGGCCTGCTGTAATTTTCCTAAAATATTATAGTGTGGTTTCTAGAGTGTTCGTGCTGTACTACATTCTCCTTAGGTTAGTCACACTTGGTTCTGTCAGGTCCCATAACGGCTCCTGCAGTTCAATAAGGGTAGTTACATGTAAGCAACTGCAAGCTTTGCTCAGGATCTCTTGCTTCTTGAGGTTTCTGCGTTGCTGCGTTTGGTTAGTGATCAAAATAATAAAAGCAACGACAGTATGTATATGTGTCTGTCCTCTAACTATAGGACTGCACGCTCGTGTTCTTCATGTATTCGAGTGTGTGTTTATGTCCCGGAGTGCAGATTGCATGTGTGCTTCCTCTCTAACGCTGCTAAGTTGTGGTGTTTCTAACAACGTCAGCAACGTGGCTTGTTGACATTTTAATTGAGACTGTCGATTGAGGTGTCTTTAGCTGTACCCTGGGGCTCCTCGTGCACTCTGGGGTAAATTGGTACCGCGCCTGGTCTTTAGGGCTGGCTGAAGGGGTACCTTCCGACATACTTGTCAACCATCAGTCCATTGAAAATTGGTCCGAAATAGAATGGGTGATTGCGATGTTTTCTGGCCTTCTTCCGTGTCATGAATTTCATAGTAGAGGGAGGGGGAGGCAGACGAGCGGGTGAGCCTTGCGGGCACGTACGGCACTGCACTACAATGAGGCATGCTGGAAGTAGGCCAGGGAGGGAAAGAGACACAGCAACTGTGAGCCAGAGACCAATAGGAGGACAGACATGGTCCCTCCACTACTATCCCAAGACGTTAAGGGAGCTGTGGCTGTGGGTAGTCTGTATCTTGCTGTGAGTAGTTATTTTAGCCTGCTGTTTTGGTTTTCTGTATTGACATTTGCTGAATATGTAACCTACCATGCAGTCCCTGCCCCCTTACAACCAACCCCTGCTGAGCCAGGAATTGTGTGGATTCAGTGGAAAAATGATATTCAATACCCACTTGATTGCCATAGGTGGAAAAACGTTTTGTCCAGAAAGGAAACAAGCTATACTGTTAAATAGCTTAGGAGTGGACGGAAGCAGGATCTTCGAGACATTACCCAGTACAGATAGGAGAAGGGGCAGGAGATGCACATGATGTGCATCAAGCAGCTGAGCGCGCACTTATAAAGCAGCTTGGCCCTTGCATAAATGTAGTAATGGGGGACCATCTATTTTTCTCAGGCTCACAGGAAACCAGTAAGCGAGTTAGCACCAGAATGGTTAGGTACCTCACGTCCTGTTAAAGTGAATGGAGAAGAATTGATCAGTAGGGCTCAGAAGTGACAGGAGAAGTACAAAAAGTGGTTTGAGGAGAAGAAGCAGGTATATGCAGAATTGTTTCGAGTCCGTGATAAGGTAAGTGTTAGGAAAGAGTGAGAGTAAAGGGAGTTCCGTGTTTATCAGCTCCCAAGAGAATAGTGACAATTATTGGGACTGTGGTGTTCCTAGAAGATGGAACAAGGTCTGAAGCGGAATTGAGAATGTTTGATAGTAGGAAAGGTATGGATAATGTGTTAGGTGGTGATGAGGTTGAAGACAATGTAAGTGGTGTGCGTAGATCAGGGGTTGGAGAATGTCCAGGAGGGAATTCCAATGTGGCATGTGCTGCAAGAATTGCTGTGACACCTGGAGTAGGTGAAAAGTCTGGTTTTGTGCCAGAAGACGAGGCAGAGCATCAGAGTCCTGTGTCCAGAACAGAAGGAAGAACTGAAGAGAGAGGTTCGGGATTTAACTTTGGAAAGGGAGCCTGAACGTCAACTGCAGACAGGTGGAGGAGTAAGAAGAGGTGCATGTTGCAGAGATCTCCATTGAAGTTAAAGGACTTTGTGTTGAGTTTGTTGTCTAGGGTGGAAGGTGTGTTGTGGAGCAATTCAGCGGGCGGCCTGTATCATGTGCGGACGTCGGTCTCCCCGTGCAGCGTTGGATGCAGTGCAGTTTCAAACCGACTGCGGTTGAAGCATCGGGTGGAGACCGGCGGCCGTTTCAAAGACTCTAGAGGAGGTTGAGTTTGGCTTCTCCAGACGTTGAACCTACAGCTGTTGTCGGTGAATTCTTCCGCTCTCTCCCCAATGCCCCCACAACAGAAATCTTCATTAGCAGTGAACGTACTGCTGACTGACATCTGACCTGTGTGTGGAGCGTGATCACTGAGGTGCCCTGGTGGACACTTAGAAGTGTTAAAGAGTATTTTAGATGACTTTTCTTCTTTTTAATCGTAGTTTGATGCCTGGCCTGTTTAGTGTTCAGAGGTAATCTATTTTAACAAATGTTTAATGAACTATTTAGTTTAGACACATTTCTTTAACTCTTAAATGAATTTCATTATGATTGCTTGATGCCTTAATGTGCCATCATCTCAGTCAGGGTTAATTCATGAGCTTGGACTAGCTAACTAAAGAGAAGCCAAGGACACTTTAAGGAGATGTGTGCCCTGCCTCGGTTTGCAAGAGCCTAGGCATAGTACTGCAAGAGTACAGCTGGAGACTATTTAGCCTCTTGACACTTTCACGCTGGTCTTTGCCAGTTCGTTCTTAACAGTCCCTCAACTTGTTCTCATTTTCATCCTATCTCTTCTCCTCTTTTCTCCCACTCCGATTGCTCTTTAAATCAATATCTGGTTTCTCTGATCTTCTTTGTTCCTCTCTTTCCCTTTATTTACTTTCCTTTCCTCCACTCCCGTCCCCACCTCTACGTCTTTCTCTCCATCGCTCTTTCCCATTCCCCCTAGTCTCCTTACCTCCCTTCTTCCCTGGCTCTGACAGCCCTACACAGGGGGAATAATTAATGTAGCAGGCCGAGGCTCTGGGGGGCTGGAGTTGCCACATTATTTGCGAGATTAATATGAAGAGCTAATTAAGATGGAGCACCGAGGTGCGCCATGACGGTCCCAAAACAGAGCGATGCAGAGGGAAGGAGGGAGGCAGAGAAGTGACACATTGACTATCATTTCTGACATACGCTTTCCCATCAGATTGCTGTGCGCTCCGATGATGCCCACGGCTCATCGGACGGTGGCAAAGGGATTTAGCAATCATACTATGTTAAAATAGGTTATGCTACTTTACGTTGTGTTATCTTATGTAACTGTACATTATGTTCCCCAGCACCAAAGCTTCTCCCACTAAAAGGCCTTCTCGAGGCCAAGAACCAGGTAATGCCCGTGTGTTTACAAACCTTGCCTTCGGCTCTACACCTGAGAAAGAGGCAGCATCTATTTACCTGCTCTGATTTTTTCTAGTTCAAAATGTTGCTACATTTTCTGCCTTACTGTGTTAAAATATTTTGTGTGCATTTTTTTAAGCACTGTTGAGAATATTCTAAATTAGTAGCCCCAATTGCCACCTTTCGGATTTTTCATTTCCATATTAATTTTTGTGTTTGCAGAAATTGGATGAGGCCCAATACCTCATTTGCAGAAATAATTGCTAGTCATTTTAATCTCAGGAGCTCCCCACAACCACTCCCCCAATAGCCATCTTCAGTTCTGTTATATTGTAGGTAAGACATTAACGAGATATCATTCAAACGTGATTGATAATGGCTTGCCTAAAATGCTATTTTCACAGTTGGTCTGCCAGGTACACTTGCAGGCACGCCTTTACATTTACAATTTACATTGCTTTTGTTTCACTCGGAGGATCAATGCAGGCCAGTTTCCTCCTCGTTTTTGCATTAAAAAACGGACTATTCGTGAGTTTTAACTGGGTACACCTTCGTTTCCCTTAGATCTTGCCGCTATTAATGAGTGATTCCAGGGAATTAATCATATAAATCAAACTGACTCAGTTCCCCTCACATTGGAGGTAAATTTGGCTGGTAATACTTTGCCCTTACAATCTAAATAACTATTGATACCTATAATATCTATTTTTAACTATTTATACTCCTTTTCACTTAATTTTTAGGGTTCACCGCATCCTTAACCCTAGTTCCACATGCCCCTGAAGAAGGTCCCACACTAGCATGGGGACTGAAACATGTTGGACGTTATATTGAGGAGGAAAGACCCTCTGTTAGTGGTACAAGGCAAACTGTTTATATTGTGGTCATAGTGGCATACATAATGTTTCCCTATTTCCTTCATTGTTTATTGTTTGTGACAGTATATTTCAATGTGCACCACCATTTTGGATTGTATGTAGACTGTTTTATGTGCGCGTACATTTGGTATATTATGTCATGTTATCTTATTAAATTTTCTATGGGTCTAGCATATAAGTGTTGTGTACTTAGATGTCACATTAACAGTGGTAGGTTGACACCTAATAAAGGAGTAAACCAAGCATCATGTTTATAGTTTGTAGTTGGGTACCTAGAATAAGTGACATCGACAGTGGTGGAAATGGGAAAAATGGGTGGGGGATCCCACAAGGGTGGGGGTGGGGGTGGAGTTTGGGGGGGGTGGTGACCAAAGAGGTGGGGTTTAGGAGTGCAGAGCTGGCAGTTGACCTGTGATCAAAGCAAATGCCAAAACTAATAGTTTAAACAGAGCTATTTCTTTCATGCTGCTTCTTTTCCAAACTATATATCGATTCCACTTTAAACCACTTCCATGGCAATGGTGACGAGTTACTTCACTATGCGGATAATAGTTTTGACCAGTGTTGCTGAGTAAATATTATTTAAAATGCACAATTATTATCCCGTTTTATTTTTTAAAAAATTCCCCTTGGGTACTATTCAAACAGGGTGATTTACCATAAGCAACGTTTTCTTTCACTTGAACCACAGCCGGCACAGCTCCTGCAACTCCCCTCTGAAAGCAGTTGGGTGGCTACATCGTGTGGGATAGTTTCAATGTCAATAGGGCTATTTATGCATTCATACAATGTTTTTCTGAAAACTGGATATATATTTATTTATGCAATGTTTGTCGGATACACACATCCGACCAACATTGCATAAATAAATAAATAATCAGGGTACATATATCCAACAAACATTGCATAAATAAATAAATAAATAAACTGTGTCCTGGCTGAGAACTGTAACTTCCTCTGGTGACCCCTTGCACAGGGTCACCAGAGGAAGATACAATTTGCTTTTCCTGCTGCTGTGACCTGTATCAAAGTCCTGCTGTGTACACGCAGGTGGGCGGAGCCAGCAGAGCACTCATGGTGGCAATGAGCTGTTCCGCCGCCCTACTGCATGCCGTCGGGGGCGCTTTCTTTTTTTTTCTCAAAATAATTTGTGTTTTGCAGCGGCTGACTCTGGCCAGATCTCAGGACCCAACAGGTGTTACATAATAGACGCAGAGGATTGATTGCAAATTTGTTGAATATGCTATGCCCAACTAGGTCAGACTACAGGCATCATGTAATTTACCTCAAGGACAGGTTCTCACTGTAAGTAGCCATAGGGAGAATGGTGGAAGAAAGCCTTGGATTGAAAAAGAAAGGTTGCATCAGGGAGAGTGACTGCTTGATACCTGTATGTGATAAAGCATGCGTGGCTTGGCCTCAAGCTTTACAGCAGCAAGCCTTGAGTCCCAGTGTGCTTCTAGCAGTGGGTCTCCGCACAGAGAATTAACCTATTGCAGATGATCCAGGAAGTCATGGTAGCATTTCAGTTGTTACCAGACTTTGGTATGTCCTTGGGGCTCATAGCTGGAGAGGGAAGGGTGTGTTTGCCCACAGCAGCATCAGCCCACTCTGGGTGATGTCTTTAAAAACGAGTTTTAGAGCAAGGAGGGGTTAGTGGAGGATTACACCCACCTGTTAGAGAAGGGCAGGGTGATGCTGAAAGGTCTGCCATAGTCACTTTGTGTACCCTGTCCAGGGGTCCTATAAGTAAGGTGATGGAATTGCATTGGCCAAGGCAGGATATCCATCTCTCTCCTGAAATGTGTTAGTGACCAATCCCTAGGCTCTATCTCATGTGTGTCGGGCATCTCCCTGGCCTCTTCTTGGTTGGGACTTTCTATGCTACCACACCATTCTTACCACGATTGATGAAAACACCTCAACTATAAGAAAAGTACATTTACTGATCTTTATTGGGTTTTTTATAATGCGCTTAATACCCGAGTTCGTTTTCTAAGAGCGGATTGCGAACCTCTGTTGTTCTGCGTGGTCTTGCGTCCAAGACAAGCACGTTGCCCCTGTGCTGTCCTCCGCTCGTCATTATTCTGTGAAATAGCATGTTAGCATCCCATCTGGTAGTGTGTCTGCTCAACTATAGATGCAACAATTCTGCGTCTCACATTAAGAAAACAATCCGAGCCAGATACATAATGGGTTGGAGCCTCTATGCCTTAGAGGCAGGGAGTTTTAGTTTCTCTCACTAAGAAAACATACCCATAGCCAGAGCCTTTTGCAGAGGATCTGCACTGTCAGTGGCAGGGAATGTACGCATTCAAATACTACACATGTTACATTATGCTTTGTTGTTGTTATGCCTCAGTGTTACTACAGCATTTATACAATTGTCCAAAGTCAATGGGAAGGCGGTTCTTGTTTCAGAGACTCACAAAACATGTACCGGCCCTACTTTACTGGTGTTAAACTCACTGAATTATCTTGCTGAGACACACTTGCTGCATTTTATTTTGATTGCCCGCTTGAGACATCCTATATGACAACATTGCCCATTCCATTCGGGAAATGCTAGTCCAATCCTATTTATAACTTTGATTTCTCGGACTTGTTGTCCTAGATTATCCCATTATAAATCCAGGACTACACGTCCCAGGATGAAAAGTTAAAACCAAGACTAGACTCCACGGAATAGCTAATGCTCGCATGGATGGTAAATAAAACCTATCCCGAATCACCACACAAAAGGACACCCAGAGTGAGCAGCCCTGGTCTTCTGCAATTAAGCATGATTAACGTTAGATTGCTGCAGGTACAGCTGTGTGTGGGTAATGGAGGGGTGGTGTTTGGCACGTCTCTTAAGAAGTGTGAGAGGAGCATAAAGCTTCATGCTGTGGGGAACAAGGACTGAAAGTAATGCCGATCTTGAAGTAGGATTATCTTTCAATGCGTTTCCTTCAATCTTCAAAGCAGCTGTTGGGGGTTGGAGTGGAGGAGAAACGGGACGCCAGGTAAAGACTTTGTACTGGTATAAAGTGAGCAGGGGGGGGGCGTGGCCAGCACGCATGCTGTAAAGACAGGTTCCCGTGGAGCTCCGTCCGAGATCCTGCTGAAAAGACTTATTAATGCTTAAATAGCCCTGCTACACTCGATCTAACTGCATGATCCAGCAGGGGAACCAACCCTACATCACTCGACCAGACTCCTGATCCAAGTCGCAAAGGAGAACTCGAAAAACGCGGAGCCTAAAGTCGAGCCCCAGGGGGAAGCAAGATGGCGCCGCCCGCCGCGAGATGAGACTGACGCGGCAGCCGACTCGAGGCCCTGAGGAGCCCACAGCAACAACCGACAGACTGGACCAGCTGAGCCGCGGCCCATCTCGGCGCCAAAGGCCGAAAGAGCAGAACGCTGCGAGCCGCGGACCCTAAAAGGCGAGAGCGGACACGACTATCCGGGGCTCGCCACGCGGGGAGACCTTCGGCCCCGCAAGCAGCGTACACCTGCGTATTATTGCACACCGTTGGGGGCGCCGGGCCTGCAACCCGAAGTATAGCCCGAGCTCCAACCCAGGAGCACGTAGCGGAGGCCGAGAGTGAGCACTGAGCCACCCGGATACACCCCCCGGCGAAAGCGACGGTGTGCAGACCTTCTGATTTAGGCCCACGGTGGGACACTGAGCCGCGCCGCAATCCGCGGAATCCGAAGACCATCAACGGAACGGTACCTGCGGAGCTGGCGCGATTCAACGTGATCACATCTGAGGGACACACAGCGAGAGGGGAGAGACCCCCTAACACACGGAAGGCCACCCAGCCGAGACAGGACAACACAAGGGGCCCGCACCGCGAACATTGGGGGTGCTAGCCACAGACGGGCCGCGGAGCATCGCTCGAAGACCCCAACAAGTAACACCGGGACCGTGGCATTAACCGCAGGAGATATCCCAGCACCACATAACCTGCGAGTCAAGAGCAGGAACGGGAGGGACCCAGGGAAGGGGATGTCACCCCCCAAGAACAAACCGAAACTGGTCACAATGGACTCATTTACGACGGCTAGACCCCAGAGACAACCCCAACAGGACCAGGAACCTGCGGGGGAACCCCCACAGAAGGAAGAAGACCTCAAACACGCACAGGTACTCCAGGCAATATCAGCCCTTCGCACATCGGTGGAGGGGAAGATAGAAGAGGTGAAATCGGACATACAGCTCATGCGTCAAGATGCACGGAATCTCACGGAAAGGGTCAAGACGGCGGAAAGCACACTAAAAGACACGGTGGAGGACACCCAAGAACTGCAGTCGAAAGTACTGGAGCTTGAGCAGAGGGTGGTGAGGCTGGAGGCACGGTCAGAGGAAGCAGAGGGCCGAGCCCGCCGAAATAATGTTCGCATATTAGGGGTTCCCGAAGACATGGAAGGCCCGGACCCGACCGACTTCGTCGAGACGCTACTACTGCAGGAGATAGGCCCAGGGAAGCTCACCCAAGGGTTCTCAGTGGAAAGAGCCCACAGATCACTCCAAAAGCGCCCACCGCCAGGCTCGCACCCACGACCAATCATAGCTAAAATCCTGAATTTTCGAGACCGTGAAACCATACTACGATACTCAAGAGAAGGAGGAGAAATCAAACGAAACGGCTCAACGATAGTCATTTATCCAGACTACACGCCCACTGTGCAACGAGCAAGGAACTCTTTTATCCCAATAAAGGCGCAATTACGAAAACACAATTTAAAGTATATGCTGCTCTATCCGTCACGCCTCAAGGTCCTCTACAAAGGAAGAGCAACATTCCTGGAGACACCTGCTGCAGCAAGCCTATGGCTGGAACATAACAACCTGGCCGACGGCAAGGAAGATCCAGCGAAATCGGACAAGGGATAACATCACACCCACCAACACAATAAGCAAGGGGAGACCCCCCCGCACAGAGCCAACAAAGCAGTCACTGAGACCCCAGGGACATATCATTAAGCAGATCGCTGCACCGGACGGAACTCGAAGGACCACACGAACACTGAAAAACGACCCACCCCTACGGAAACTGTGTGGGTAACCCACCTACACACACCCTGATCCGGAAGGCCAGGAACGGCCTGGAAGGCTCGGGACCCCCCGAGCGTTGCAAGTTGGAAGCAACTGCTGGGGACAGTTTAAAGTTACATGGTTTGCTGTTCCCATTCAGAAGAATGGAAGTTACTATTTTTGGTAAGTCTCCGAGATCGATCAGAAGGGGTAGAGGAGCAAGATGGAGGGAAAAGGAAAATCGCCTCTTGTCACACACAGGGGAGGGGCCACCTACGCCTGCATTTAGCACGCGAATACCGGGGAAAAGGGAATTGAACGGACACTATGCCCACTCCAAACCACCATGACTACAACAGCAGTTAAAATAATGACTTGGAATGTGCGAGGTTTGGGGACATACATTCGCAGAAACAGAATTAAGACTTACCTGAATAGAAAAGGGGTGAAGATAGCACTACTACAGGAAACTCACTGCACGGCAGACTCACTAACCAAACTTCAAACGCACTGGGGGGGCAGGGTTTTGGTACTACATACTCCAAATACGCCAGGGGAGTATATACCTGGATACACCCACAGCTCCCTTTCCGCCTGAGAAAATCAGTAGTTGACCCAGAGGGTAGATTTGTTATATTATGGGGACATATAGAGCAGACAGAAATATGCATAATCAACTCTTACTTCCCCAACAGCAACATACCGGCTCACCTGGACTCACTATACCCCAAAATTGTGCAACACAGAGATAGCTTACTCCTGTGGGGAGGCGACCTCAACTGTGTATGCGACCCGACAATTGACAGATCCATCCCCCACCCGAAGGGCCCATCGGCAGCGACAACGGCACTGACTACAATGATAGAGAGACTGGACCTAGCAGATGTGTGGCGTGAAATGCACCCAATGCAGAGAGGCTACTCATACTATTCATCCCCCCACAAAATATACACGAGAATAGACCACATCCTCATAGGTAGAGAACACCTGCCACAGATGGAAGGAGCGCAGTATTTGGGAAGAACCATATCTGATCACTCCCCACTAATGGTGACATGGAACCACAGTGGCCCCAGGCCCCCAATCCCCATGTGGAAAATGCCAACAGAAGCACTCAAAGACCCAGGCTTCAGGGAGGAGCTACAAGAATCCATAGACAACTACATAGACAAAAATGTGGGAAGTGTGGAACACAGCAGCACGATATGGGATGCCCTGAAAACAGTAATAAGGGGAGAAATTATTGCTAAGGCCGGGGGAATGAGGAGACAGCTCAGGAAAGAACTAGACCAGCTGGAAAAAGAGATAGAAAGACTAGAGGCAGCCCAGGCAGGCAACCAGAACAGGGAAACGGAACTTCGAAAACTCAGGGGAGAAAATGATTCGGCGTGGAATAGGCTGGAGAAGCTCGACCACGTGACAAAAACAAATAGGGCACACATAGAGGCGGACAGACCGGGAAGGCTGCTGGCCTGGTTATGCAGAAGAGAGCACCCTAGACACTCCACCACGGCATTACAAGACGAGGAAGGGAACACACATCACACACAACAGGGCATAAACGACACCTTCAAACAATACTACACAAAACTCTACTCGCATGCAGAACAGGTCCCTCCAGAACAGATCTCAGACACACTTGAAGAGATAGGACTCCATAGGATATCACCCGAGCAGGCCCAAATGCTAGATGCTGAAATCACACTCGACGACATAACAGAATCTATCCGGTCACTGGCAACGTGCAAAACACCCGGCACTGACGGCCTGCCCCCAGAATTCTATAAAGCATATGAACCCTCCCTCACACCCCTACTACATGAGGTATTCCAGGAAGCCTATGAAAGGGGAGAGCTGCCCGAAAACATGAGGGAAACACTGGTGGTTCCGGTCCTTAAACCGGACAAACCTGCGGACCTGTGTGATTCTTACCGCCCACTAGCAATGCTAAATTACGACGCGAAAATACTAACATCAATACTGGCAAAGAGGCTATCCAGAATCATAGAGGACATAATACACAGCGATCAATGTGGCTTCATACCGGGCAGGAACACATCAATGAACCTGCGTAGACTACAACACATTATGACCCAAACCAATGAGGACAGAAGCCCATATGCGCTGATGTCCTTAGACGCCATAAAGGCGTTCGACTCCATCTACTGGGAGTGGCTGGTGGCGGTACTTAGAGAATTTGGATTCGGGCCCGGGTTCATCAGATGGGTACAGATATTGTACACCGGACCAAGGGCTAGAGTGAAATCTGGGAAACACATATCAGAAGCATGGGACATACAGAGAGGGACCAGGCAGGGCTGCCCCCTATCCCCAATGCTATACATACTTGGGCTAGAACCTATAGCGATCTATTTTCGGAAACAGTTTTTCGATGCCGGCATAAGACTGGGGGGGGGTAGATCACATCATTTCACTCTATGCGGACGATGTCCTCATATATGTTAGAGACCCACACCTCAACGTACCAGTTATGCTGGAGGTCTTGGACAACTACTCCAAGGTGTCCGGGATCCAATTCAGCAAGTCTAAATCCTGTCTGTTCCCCCTGGCGGCCTTGCAACATGTTGAGATAGAGACACTCCCAAAGGTAGGGATAAAATGGCAAACCACCAAATTCAGATATCTAGGGATCCAGATACTGCACACCCCCACGCTGATGCACGAACATAACACGATGATGACGCTACGGGCCCTACGCAAATCCACGATCTTCTGGTCGCGGCTCCCCCTGTCAATGATGGGAAGGGCCTCCATAGTTAAGATGGTTGTCCTACCGCGCTTCCTGTATGGGTTTCAAAATATACAATGCTATATTAAAAAACCCTTCTTCAGACTGCTGGAGACACTGATAAAGGAATTCCTATGGGGAAAGCACAGACATAAAATAGCACTGTCAACATTAACCCTGCCATACACAAGGGGTGGCATTCAGCTCCCTAACTTAGAAAAATACTACCTAGCAGCACAGCTAAGCTTCACGACCAAATGGTTATCAGACGAACCGACTGAGGAAAACTCCCTACTACAGGCCATGAGCCTGCCACACCGCCTGAAAGAATTGGTTTGGATACCACCGAAACTGATGGGAGAAACACCGCACATAGTCAACTTGGGGAGGGAGATCTGGCGCAGGGCGAGGACACTCACCAATACACAGAGGGCCTACTCACCGGAGATCCCACTGCTCGCAGACTTATATACAGTAGCCACAGACCTGAAACAAATCAGATTATGGGAAAGAGAAGGGGTCTACACCTGGGGAGACCTATACGAAGAAGGCACATTCAAGGACTTCGACACGCTGCGAGATAGAGAGGGCATACAATCGGGTCAGTTTCTCTGGTACCAGAGGACCCGTGCCACTGCGCGAAGCAAATGGGAGACATGGCCCGAAGAACCGGACACAGACCCACTACTAACACTGCTATATAACCTGGGGGAGGGTAGTAGACCAATATCCCAAATATACAGGCAACTGAACGACACACCTAATCCCCGAAGCGCGGACATGAAAAGGAAATGGGAAGTGGATATAGGCAGGGAGATGACAGAGGAGGAGTGGAACCGGGCGCTCACGTTCCCCAAGGAGGTGTCGAGAAATCACAGGTTTAGGCAAATACAGATGAACACGCTATACCGAACCTACCTAACACCGCAGCGGATAGCCAAATTTAATAAACAGACACAATCGAACTGCACTTGGTGCAACAAGGAGGAAGCAGACCTAATACACATGATGTGGGAATGCACCAAAACAAAGACACTCTGGGGAAAGGTGAAACAAGCATGCGAGAAAGCAGGCATGACCAAGTATAAATGGACGCCAGAGGAGTGCTTACTGGGAACCTACCCTAGATTGGCCAAGATAAAACACTTAACCAGACTCATGGACATAACATGCATTTTAACCAAACGGTCCATAGCCATGTCCTGGAAAAAAACAGCCGGACCACAATACAAAGCATGGCATGGAGAAATGATAAGATGGCTCCCGGCTGAGACCAAGGCCTGGGAAGAAAGCGTGGCCAGATCAACTGAAGAGTCCAGCGGAGCCTTGGAAGCATGGAAGGAACTCATTGGACATATGCTTCTCCCGTCGGATGACAAGCCCCCCTGAAACAGCGGCTAGCACGGATATGCCTGAGAGATATAAAGGATGGCTAGAGGAGAGCCACCAAGAGACACCACAGACCTCTGGGAAGCTTCCCCCTCACACCCTGTTAACAATATGAATGCTTCCCCACAACACCCCTACCCCTCAGTGAAGTGATGAGCCACACAAGAGGACACCATAAGGAGACGGTTGTTATCGTTAGTTAAAGTTGAAATTAAATCAAATATATCTTGGTTTGCATGAGAATAAGGCACAATATGGAAATATGTAAAAGATTTTATTAAAAATGCCAATAAACAAATTTGTTAAAAAAAAAAAATAATAAAGTGAGCAGGGGGAAGGGTATGCAGATGGGGGGGGCGAGGGCACAGGGAGAGAGGAGTTGAAGGGGACGCATAGATCCACTACTTTTTTTGTACACTCTGACCACTGGTCTAGAGCCATCTCTGGTAAAGGAGGCCTTACACTGGCCATCACGGACTGATGTGGAAAACTCCAAAGAACAGCTGTGCACAGCGTCAGCAGGAACTCTTAGATTGGCGCAGAAGCGGCAAGGCTGGACGAGCACGTGCAATACAGGCACAATGAGTACTGATGGGAGGAAGTTCGCTTCAGGAGAACAGTTACAGCTGTCCCCACGCCACAGAGGCAATGCACAGCCCACGCCAACCAGGCACACAGTAGTGTGTGAATTTTAATATAGTATCTCTGTTATTGCATTTGGCTATGTTAGGCACAACACTAGCCCATGATCTTAGCATGAAGCAGCCAAGAGCTGCCTCAGCGCTTCAAGCTTATACCAATGGAATTTACGCGCTTTACAAATTTTACATAACATAACATGCAAAGTTGCCCTTGCATATGTGGGCTATCAACAAGCAAGATGGACCAGCAGGTGGTTTGGCTGCTGTACTTTCTGCTTACGAATGTTGATAAATGGTGAATTTTGGAAAATGATGTGCCATCAGGTAGGACATCAGCAGCAGTGCCAGCTGCAGACCCCCGGAGCAAGTCCCCCATGTGTTAACAACTATGTGTATTTCATCCATGGGTGCCGACCTTTTGCTATGGGGGTGATTTTTTGTTGTTGTGTACATTTAGTATCCAGTAGCAGCTGCTGAATTCTTTTGGAGGGCATAAACATTTTCATGACTGTGAACGAGTGATCGAGCACAGCAAAGGAGTCCCAACCAAGCAAGTTCTTTTAAACTAATGAGCTAAACAAGTATACTTTACACCACACGTTCTGTGAAAAATTGGGTAAAATACGAGCACATGAAAAAAATCCAAAATATTCCAGGTCATCAACAGTCACATGACCATTTTCCAACATAGTTTCATTTTTCCTTTGCCCACAATAGATGCAACAATTCCGCCAGTGTAAAAGAAAACATTTTAATGCCGACTGTGTTTAAACATGTTCACGCTAACTGAGTCAATATATGCTAGTATTCCCATGTAAAATCATACTTATATTGGCTTTGCCCATGATGTCAGCAAAAATGCCATGCCACTGTAACAAAACATGCCCATGTTGGCTGCACCAATATAGGCAGTATCCCCATGTAAGAACACTCATGTTAGCATTGCTCATAATGTTAATGTCAAAGGATATCTGTACCTCACACTATCACCACCAGAGTGGTCCCCTGGTGCTCTGGCGGCTCTGAAAAGGGAGAAAGGGGGGGCTAGTTAGTGGGAATAAGCTGGAAAGGTGCAAGAGAGCAGTGATGTGCTGTTGGCATCATCAGCCCGGGGGGTCCGTTGGCTGGCCTTGGGGTGTTTTACGGTCTGTAGTCGTCGTGTGCTGTTGTGCAAGTCTATGTGTGGTTTGTTTTGTTGTTGCAATGTAGTGAAGTTTGTGCGGATTGCAGTATTTAGACTTGTGGTTGTGTTTGTTAGAGTTTTAGAGGTGTATGTGGAGGGCTGAAGTTGTTAGTGCATTATTTAGTTGGCATTGCTGTCCTTGCATTTGTGTCAAGGTGTGATGCCCGCTATCATTCGCTATTCCATCCAGGTGTGGAATTTGTCATCCCTCACAGTTTCATTTAAGTGTAGCACATGCTAACATTCACAACTCCATCTAGAAGTGACGGAAGCTAGAATTAAGGATGACATCTAAGTGTAGCACATGCTAACATTCATATTCAAACTTGATGAAATGAGGGCTAAAGTTAAGGATGGCTTCTAAGTGTGGCACCTGCTAACATTCATATCCTATCTAGATGCGCTAAGGGCTAAAGATAAGGATGACATCTAAGTGTGGCACATGCTAACATTCATAATGTTAGCCTACTGTAATTTGAGCTCTTGCTAGTAGTCATATCTAAGTTTGGCTTCCAAAAACAACAGTAATAAAGTATTGTGGAGTTTTGTTGTAAAGTACACAAATATCGGATTAAAGCAAATTGGCCAATATGTAAAGCATTTTAGAAATGTATGATGTCAAAAGACTATCATTGTGTCTTCATTTTCCACATTTTAACCTTCGCATGGAGAACCTCTAATTTGTACCCCCGCCCCCCGGAATTCTTTCAAGGGTGGCAACCTTCTTCACCTTGCCACTCTTAACTCTTGCTCAGCTGTCAAACACTCCTCTGACATTTGCCGTCTCCAGGAAGAACAGGACCTTGATGTCCTTGGTCTCAGCGAGACATGGTTCATGGCCAGCTCTGTCACAATCTTTGACACTCTCCTTCATGATGGCTACAAGATCCTCTCTGCGCCCAGATCCAACCTTCCTGGTCGGGGTGTAGCCTTGATCATTCTGGAGTGAATTCCGCCCTCTATCATTCCTATGCAGGCCTACTCCTCCTTTGAATGCATGGTCTGTAGGCTTTCTATATCTCCTGGCCACTTTCTCACAGTTGCTACTATCTACCAGCCACCTGGTCAGATCACCTCCTTCCTCTCAGAGTGGGCAAACTTTTCTTCCTCCCTCCTAGCCTCAACCATTCAAATCCTCCTCCTTGGAGACTTCAACATCCATCTGGATGCCTCCTGTCCCTCTACAGGAATCTTTTGCAAACTTTGCGACTCTCTCTCTCTCTCTCTCTCTCTCTCTCTTTCTCTTTCTCTCTCTCTCTCTCTCTCTCTCTCACTCTCTCTCTCTCTATTCTTCCCTCCGGCCGACACACTCTGCAGGACACACTCTTGATGTTCTGATCTCCTCAGACCTCCCCGTCTCTAACCCTCTCACTATTCCTCTCTCCTGGAGTGACCACTTCCTACTCTCATCGCCTCTCTCTCTCAGTAACCCCCAGGCCAATCCTACCCCCAAACTGTCACCCACCTTCTCAGTCATTCAACCTATGAAGTGTGGGTCAGTTGAGGCTTTCACCACATCTTTCTCTCCCTCTCCTGCACCTCTGGCCGATGCACATCCTGACATAGGCCTCTCCATGCTCCACTCCACTATCTCTGAAACTCTTGATGTACTTAACCCTGTCAGGAGGATCCGCATGATGCCTAAAGTCAAGTGCAACTCCTCGTACGACTCTGAACTCATTACCCTTAAACGCAAGTGTAGGGTGGCTGAGAGGAAATGGTTAGCATCTTGTACATCCTCTGAAAAACTGGCCTGTCGCCTGCTAAACTTGAAAAGGGAGCTTTGTTTTATGAGTCACTTTAATTGTTTTGGAAGTGGGCACATATTTGGTAGGTAACTGTAGCTATGTGGGGGATTTCATTTATAAATGTCTCAAAGCAGTTCTGTATGTCCTAACATTCATGAAAATATGCTGCTGCTAACAGAGAGATATGTTTAAAATAGTAATGGACAGGCTCTTGTTTCGGTGCCAGCCATAAAGAGGTATCCACATTTTGTCATCTGCATCCTGTCTCCAATCAACAAAGCTCTGTGGGCGAGCGAGTGGTGGCAGACTGAAGCCCTGTGGTATATCATGCCTGAAATAATGTATTACGGCGAAGAGAGATAGGATTCCTCGTTGAAACTTTCACAAACTTCTCCATGTGGGCATAGTGATATTCCTTCCCTCATTCCTCAGGAAAAATTGGGGAAATTGCCACATTTGCCCTGTGTACTTAGCCCACATTACTTAAATCGACATTTGAGGTCAGAAGTTACAGGGGGTTGGGATTTCTGAAAATAAGAAAAAGAGTGAATCTGCAATGGGGTGGTGGGGGAGGAAGGACACTGAAGAGCGGTTGGTGGGGGCATTACAAAAGTAACAATTACTGATTTCCCATCATGTTTGCAGAAGAGGTAATGACTCTGTTAAAACATCATCACATATGTGCAGAGATAGATGAAGATGTGCGGGTGTCCATTGCAAAATGATGTCTGCGGGCCACCCTTGCCTTCCTTGATGTGGTATAGTTTAAGATTTTCAAAAGCAAAAAGTGTTATGATGTGCTTATTGCCAGTACATGCCTGCAGGAATGCTGCTGTGTCCTAGCTTGGAATGCTGAGTAAGCCTGCAGAATATTTGGCAATGAATCAAGCCCCAGGGTTCCAGCCTGGTCAGTTGAGCCTGGGTGATGGGACCCGGTGGTCTCTCATACTTAACAGCTTATGTAACTTATAATAAAGAACTTACTTGATAAACTCAAGAAGTCTACAGAAGCTGCTTCATAACATTGGCGACGAGGACTTTCAAGAACCCAAGAGAGGAAGAAAGCTGAGCTGTGGTGGGGGAGCAGCAGAAGAAGCAGAGAGACCACTGCCCCCAGTCATCCAAAAGTAAGTCCCATCACCCAGGGGACCTCAAAGCGCAGGGGGTTTGGTAGAGAAGATTTGGGGGAGAAGATAAGAAGAAATTGAGCCCCAGTAGAATACAAACCCCAAAGGCAAAGCGCAGGCCCCATTAGTTTAAACAAGTGGGTCTGAAGAAGTCATAGTTGGGGGGCAAGAAGTGAAGAAACCCCAGCTGTGCCACAAGCAGTATTGGAGTACTGGATGTTAAAAAATAAAAATATCCCATCAAGTTACAGCGCTGTTATGGCAGATTCGGTGGAAGTGTCAGACTGAATAGCTGCTGCGTGCCCCTGTGAATTGTGAAGGAGTAATAAGGGGGAGCCACAGCAGCGTTAGCGGGTGTCCCAGGAAAGGGGTTGCAGAGAAATACTGTATTTGGAGGGAGACCTGTGCTAGGATGACCCGCTGCTGCGTATTACCGGCTGTTTGACGGTTGGCCTATGGAGTTCAGCATCTCCCCGTTGCTGAGGTGCAAATGATGACGTCAGTAGAGAAGCACTAGGAGTTGGCGAAGCTGCGAGGTTTCACAACGTCATAGTAGATGACGGTGCGTAGGACAGCTGAACTGACAACTACTTAGTGAGAGAGAGAGAGGCTGAAGTGAGCGTCCAGTAAGAGGAAAGAACCCTCATTGGCGTGTGTTGACAGGCGTACGAACCCGGAAGATGCTGTAAACCCCGACGGCAGTTCATATATAGTAATGTGCAGTGGAGAAAAGGTGAATGCGTCGGAGCTAGTATACACGTCGGGAGGTCAGAAAGATATCAGAGCGTGTTATGGACTTTGAAGTTTGTGGAAAATGGTGGTGTTTTGTCACTAGAGACATTCCGAGTGAAGGAAAGGGTTATTATGTGGAAGCGGTGAAACAAGCTGCGGATATTGCTGAGGAAGTAGAAGGACGGCATGTGAAGTTACTGACGGCAGTAAAATTTCACTACGGTTGGACCCACATGAGAAGCATGTAATTTCGCACAGTGCTGTGTATCCTTTACTGTTTATTAATCTTGTTTGTAGTTTCAAGCGAGTAATGTAACAGGTTAAGTACTGGTGTGCATGGGAGGTGCATGTGAAGCTTGTGTGGACAGAAGTGTAATGGAAGTGAGGTTTGAGAGTTAAAGTGTGTTGGATTTAACACATGTGAGGCTTTTTAGGTTAAAAGGACTAATTTGGACTTTCTTAATATGCACAGTGTATGTGTCAGTAGCAGGGAGTGAGAGTGTCTATAGTTAATCTTTTTGAGGCATTTCAGGGTACGTTGGTAATAGCAACATGGACTTTTAGGAGTTAATACCTATGCACCAATGGCTGCAGAACAGTGTATGCGAATGTTAGTATGAAGATGTGAGCTAGCACTAACTCTTTTGAGGCATTTTAGGTTTGCGGCTGGAAACTTAATAGACATATAGACCTATATGTGTGTATATATATATATATATATGTATATATATATATATATATACATACATATATGTTTGCAAAGATACGGTGGAGAGAATATGTAAGAGCAAATGTTCTTGTTTTAGTATGATAGTAACTCCATTGTAGAAAGGTGGGAACAGGTAGGTTATTGGGATTCCTTCCCATAAGGTGTAGGGATAGCGTCCCGTTGTGAATAGGGATAGCGTCCAATAAGGTGTAGGGATAGGGTCCCATCGTGATTAGGGATAGTGTCCCATAAGGTGTATGGATAGCGTCCCATAATGTGTAAGGGATAGCGTCCCGTTGAAAATAGGGATAGCGTCCCATCGTGTGTTGGGATAGCGTCCCGTTGTGAGTAGGGATAGCGTCCCGTTGTGAGTAGGGGTAGCGTCCCATTGTGAGTAGGGACAGCGTCCCATTGTGAGTAGGGATAGCGTCCCATTGTGAGAAGGGATAGCGTCCCATTGTGATAAGGGATAGCGTACCATTGTGAGTAGGGATAGCGTCCCATTGTGAGTAGGGATAGCGTCCCGTTAGAGAAGGGATAGCGTCCCGTTTGAATAGGGATAGCGTCCCATTGTGAGTAGGGATAGCGTCCCATTGTGAGTAGGGATAGCGTCCCGTTAGAGAAGGGATAGCGTCCCGTTTGAGAAGGGATAGCGTCCCATTGCAACTTTCACCAGAGTTTGAAGTCTGAAGTTGCCAAATGGTAGCGAAGCATCTCACGCTGCTGATGCTGTGAAAAGTGAGATTTAAAGTATGTGTAGTGGTACCCGTCACAGTATCTTCTTTTGAGTGGCATCTCTCTAAAAGATGATTGGGATTATAACTTAATGTGTGTGTATTTGGCTTCTCTCTGTTTGGATTGTTATTCGAAGGAGAGGAGATGTGTTATGATGTGCTTATTGCCAGTGCATGCCTGCAGGAATGCTGCTGTGTCCTAGCTTGGAATGCTGAGTAAGCCTGCGGAATATTTGGCAATGAATCAAGCCCCAGGGTTCCAGCCTGGTCAGTTGAGCCTGGGTGATGGGACCCGGTGGTCTCTCATACTTAACAGCTTATGTAACTTATAATAAAGAACTTACTTGATAAACTCAAGAAGTCTACAGAAGCTGCTTCATAACAAAAAGGAAGTGGAAAATGGCGTATAAACCTTTTTTTGAGACACAAGCAGTTTCAATTGGTACAGTTTTGAATCCTAGGGCACTTATCTGATAAATCGTAATCCATAGAAAAGTATCTGTTTTGTTTCTCCAGCTTCTCATAAATGTTTAACATATTCCTCAGCTTGGGCCTGGATTCTATGAAAAAATTATAGGTAAAACCATGAAGGCGGAGGGGGGGAGGGGGGAGTGGGGTGTTGTATGCAGGTTATCAAGGGGAAGTTTGTCTTTTATGCAAGAGGAGAAAAAAAAAGCTGCCAGCAGGGGAGCAGAAACCGTAAATATCCACTTACGAAAAGCTATTAAACTTTACTTGCTAGAGTCACAGGGTCCCCTATTTCAGCTGAAAATGCTAAAATGCCACAACACTTTGCACTCCATATATATTGGTTGGTGTTTGCATCCTAAAGCACAACCAAAGCATATATTTGCTGGGCGGATGTTATGTTTGATTCCAGAAACGTAAATGTTTTCCTCTGCTTGTAACAAGAAGAAATGAGGAGCAGTTCTGAGTCAGCGTCTGTGAGGAATTCGACCCTCTGCACGGTGGGTGTGCACTCGTCTGGGCTTTTTTGAAATTTTAAGTGAAATTGAATGGTGGTAGATCAACCTACGGAAATGTGTGTGGCTACTACACACACATGTTGGTATGCTCACTGCATAAAATACACATACACTCTGTGTGGACACAGCGGCGCCGCCCATCCTGTCATATTTGGTTACAACAGGGCATCTCAGAAGGGGGAAGGCAAACCCTTCCTCCTGCCATGGCCAGCCTAATTAACTAGGCTCAATGGATCCACCCTGCCCTTCGTTAGCTGCTGGTGGCAGATTTGCATACTAATCAGAGTTCATTCAAACAGGCCCATGCGGGGGCCTGGTCGCAGGACTAACAAAGGATAGGACCCCAACAACCTTTCATGTGCACTGTGTCAACCTGAAGCTAGCTCCAGCCTCTCAGTATCAAGGGCAGTGACCTGTCATGTCTGGGACAGCTGTTTACAGTAGTCATCCTTGTACGGGGACCCCATTCAGAAGGTACGAGTATGTGGTTTGGCAGCGACCGAAAGTCTGGTCTCACCGCAGCTTCAAGGGAGACCTGCCCCTTTAATCAGGAACCACAGAGAGCTCAATTAATGAGAGAGACACTTTGATCCACAACAGACAGGAAGATGGGTGGGACTTAGTATTACATGTTTTCACCCTTTTACCTTTCCCGCTGCAAAGCACTCTGGATATGACCTCACACATACAGGAGATTGTTGGGGAGACCCAGGACTGCTTCATCACTGTGGCCCATTTGGCTTTAAAAGTGGGTCCAGCCCCTCTTTTGGGCAGATCATCTGAAGACCTTGCAAGGATTAACAAGAATAACTAATTTGGTCCATGGCTGAAGGTACAGTCTGCCTTACAGCTTCTGCCAGTGAAGGAAGGCCACGATTTCCAAAGAGGGAAGCAAGATCCCTCCCCATAACATCTCCCAGGGTACAGAGGGAGATACTGAATTCAGAGGACCCTCCAGCAGCTCCAGAACCAGTACCCAGCCGACACACAACGTGCCCTCCTAGGTTCTGCAAGTAAACTTCCTAGGTGGGAAGTGCCACAGAGTCTCTGAACCAAACAAAGAACACTGCTGTTACCTGCAACACTCTGCTCAGCTTTCGGCTGTCCGCCTTAAAGGACGACACAAGCCCAGTGAAGAAGCTAGGAGGAGTGCATCAACAAGCATCAACCAGCGTCTGTCTTAATGGACATTTTCGAGCCAGTGGCGCCCCTCAAGCTGTAACTGACTGCACCGCTGACTGTTGTTACGCCGCAGTCGCATCTGCCTCAACCAGTGCTTCAGACCCGCCAACCAGCACTGAGACGATTCCTGACCCCAAACCACTGTGTAGGACAGCCTGCAGCTGTCCGTCCAGCCTCACTTCTCAAACTGCCTGCTGCCTGATACCTGCAGCTGTCTTCCGTCTTGAACTCTGTTGCAGAAGCTGCAAAGTGCCCTGAAACGGACTCAACCCCGTCAAGCATCCAAGAACTTCTACAACCACAAGATACATTGTGGTTCTGTTGCCCTGGTCCTTCTCGGAAGGCCTCTAGTGACATTTTACGACCAATTGCTCCCTTAGTGTTGAAACCAAGTATACTTGAACTACTGAGATTAATTACTTTACTGACTACCCTCCTGTCAGTATACAGAGTGGATCTGTTTCCTTCTTGAAACTGTCTGTCCTCTGTGTTCCTTTACAGGATGGGCTGTATTTTGTAGTGTGCTAGAACTGTGTGTTGTGATAATAATACAGTAGATATTTGAATACAACCTTGACTGGACAGTCCCTTTTTTCATTGAGTAATAATTGTATTTTCGCAGTGTTGCAACTAAACAATGATCCACGACCTTGCAGAGATAAGATTGTCACTGCGTCCGCGTTACCAAAATTGGGTAAGGAAGTTTATAATTTGCTTGTGTTTCCGATCTGTTCAGATCCCTTCTGGTGTACTAGAGGTGTGGGGGTGAATGATGGTTTAGAAACCGATATTCATCCCTGGTGCCCTGGAAGTCAATTTGTCACTGTGTGTTACAGGTGGGTCGGGCAGAGGGTTGATGAAATGCTTTATTGCTTTGAAGAGTGCTCTGCTTTCATTGTTGAACATGGATGTGTTGTGGTGGTAGTAGTACAACAGTTAAGAGAGAGAAAAGGAGAATACAGAACATTGGATCCTCAGCTTAACTTCCAGTTTACTCCATGCACTCTAATAATGAGGAAGAACCAATGTAAATCGGATCACTTGGGAAACCTCTTTTACAGAAAGGCAGAGAAGACATAAGAAGAATCTTTGCATACACTGTGGCCAGCGGGACACTACATACAGAAAGACCCTAAACTGCAAGTAAATTATGATTTATGAAACCTGCTGTGAAAGGGATCTTGTTAAAACACAATCATGCTATTTGGTTACTAGCATTACTAGACTCAGATGTTATTCATGCCTGGTTTGGTAAAGATTATACACTAGAGAGCAAATAGCTAAACCGATAGCAGATATTATTTTTTCAGTAGATCAGAAAGTGCTAAACTTCAGGAGATATGTGACCACAAACAAGTAACTTCCTATGGTATTTAAGGTGCATACCCTATTATCCTGGGGACACAAAAAGCATAATCCCCAGGCCCCTACTGGCAAATAAATGCCGGTATTTCCGTTGTCGGAGATTACGGCAATCCCTGCCATGGAGTCCTATGGGACTCTATGGATGGGGATTTACCGCCCTTTCCACTGCTTATAATATCCCAGCAATTCCGGGATATCAGGCGGTAGGGGCAGTTTGCTGGGATCGGCAAACTTGTGATAAGGCCTTAAGTCACAGAAAAACTATTCTAGATGGTTGTGCATTAACCTTGCAAGAAGTTGAACAACCGTGTAAATATCTAACAGAAAATCTACAGAAGGGATTCACTCAGCATTGACCTCTCTTGCAGGGGTTCCATAAAAATGTACCGATAAACCTCAGGGGGAGAGGAGGCCATGCACCGAATTTTGCAACTTAATATAATACAACATTTGTATCCTCTACCTCTCATCTCTGTGTTTGTGGATCAAATCCAGCGAGCCAAGATTTTTACCAAAGTTGACTGCAGGAGAGCATTCAACTTGAAAATAATTTGTTCAGCTATGAGTGAAAAATGCCCCTTAACACTTGGTGTGGCCATTTTGAGTATGTTGTTATGAGATTCAGGCTGTATAATGCCTCTGCGGCATGCCAACACCTTATAAACAATGTTCGTACAGACCCTTTGGACTCCTGTGCGGTGTTATGTCTGGGTGCTAATTTAATATTTACCTTTACATTAAAAAAACGTTGTTGTCATGTGCACATGGTACTTTAACGACTGAGACAGAATTCTTTATTATTATTTTTTATTGGATATTAATAAGGCACTTATACAGCAAGACAGTGTATCAAAGCGCCACAAGGCAAAATTGGCAATGAATAAAAGAAACAAACAATGGTCCTACTAGGCTTTGTGACATCCAGAGTTTGCAAGTGCAGTGAAGAGAAAGAAAAAGGGCAGTGGGGTGGGGGTACGTGCATTTAGGGTCCTCCGGGTGGAGGAAGTGCCTGTTGGAAGGCAGCAGATAAGCGAATGGACAGAGATGTTCCAAGCAAGTGCAGTGAAGAGAAAGAAAAAGGGCAGTGGGGTGGGGGTACGTGCATTTAGGGTCCCCCGGGTGGAGGAAGTGCCTGTTGGAAGGCAGCAGGTAAGCGAATGGACAGAGATGTTCCAAGCGATAGAGGGGTGGGGGGGTGTCTACCACCCAACAGGTAAGTGCAGGTTGAAGGCAAACCACCCGACAGGCGGGTGTGGGTCCGGAGGCCAGTGCAGAGGAGGATGTGGCGATTGGGCAGGGGGCCAGGATCCTATTGGACTCTTGAGGGATCAGGATACTAATCTGAGCAACAGGAGGGATGGTTAGCACAGAAGGGCGAGAGGGAAGGAGGAGGAGAAGAGAAAGGTCTTGAGTTGTTTGCAGAACTTGAGGTGGTCCAGTTCCAAAGGGAGCGATAGGGAGACTGTTCCATAGGAGGGAGCCAGATGAGGAGAGGGAAAAAAGAGGGACAGATAGAGAGGCTGCACAGTGTACAGCAAATTTACCAGGCGGCCTAGCAGCCGAAGGGGTGGGGGGGCAGGCGGATGCACAGGTGTAAAGCACACATAAATTAGAATTATCCCAAAAGCCCAGTAGTGCAGTACAAAATGGAGGATGCACAGATGTAAAGCACAACTAAATTCGAATGATCTCAAATAAACACAACAATGCAGTAAAAGTGGAGGATGCACAGATGTAATGCACACTTAAATTCGAATTATTCCAAATAATCACAACAATGCAGTAAAAATGGAGGATGCACAGATGTAAAGCATGCCTAAATTCGAATTCTCACAAAAGCACAGCAATACAGTTCAAAATGGAGGATAATCAGATGTAAAGCACACTTAAATTCGAATTGTCCTAAATAAGCACAACAATGCAGTACAAAATGGAAGGTACACAGATGTAAAATACACTTAAATTCGAATTTGAAGCAAGGCATTAATAAACAGCAGAGCACTCAGGTTGAGGAACAGCAAGAAACAATTTCAATTGATGCTGAAATGAGAATGTACAGTTAGGCTAGTGGGGGAGAGGAGGGAAGTAACAACCAAGCAGTCAATGGTAAGAGGGCCCAATGGAGGTATGTGGGCCAGACCAGTGAAATCTGGGTTGCTTACCGGTGCATTGCAAGAGCAGGTCCTTTCATGGTCGGGGCATGTAGGAGTCACTGTCAGTCTGATCTTTGGGAGAAATCACCTGGAGACAGGATGATGGCGGTGGCATTGAGAGGGTCTCCCTCCAGCGCCGTACAGGGACCTAATGGTGGGCCTTTGTCGGGAGCCGGCTCCCTGATTGGCCTTAAGGCTGCACAGGTTGTCCAATCGCTACTACGGTGGGCCGGGCTGGCAAGGCACTTGTCCCTTGCAGATGGTGTCGGCCGTGATGGACCTGGTGAGCCACGCGCTATTCAGCAGCCCCCAGTGCTACTGTGATGTTTCAAATGAGGAAAATTCAAATTATGGGTACACAGCCCAATCGCCATGCCAGAGGGCCCCACGAGGCTAATTTAATGATAGATTTTCATGAAAACGTCATTGCTCGAAAAGAGCCGAGTAAACTAAGAGCAAGCCCAACTGGGCTTACCTGTGATGCAGCTGCAGAGGGCCTCGTGGTCCAGACGCTCCAGATAGCTGAAGGCCAGCTCGGTGATGGAGAAAAGTGACAAGACTTGACAAATATGCATTTGAACAGACATCTGCATTGTTTTTAGGATGTGTTAAATCTGGTAAAGGCTTAGAGATAGATCCAGCAGAGGTGGACACAACCTTACATTGAAGAATATAGCTTCTGTGAAATATACAAAGAAATGTTTGGGCTTTGCCAATTTTTATAGGCGTTTTATTGATGATTTGGACAACATCGCCCCAACCATTCATTTCTTTGACTATGAAGAATGCTCCCTTTGGATGTGGCAAGGATCAAATAGAAGCTACAAAAAAATGCCCATTAGGCCCCATCTTGTGACATCTCAATGAATTCCTTGTGTACTTGGTGGAAACAGATGCATCTGGTTCCACAATTGGGATTATTCTTTTCCAAAAGGATTGAGAGCAGGGGAGCCGACTTATGAATTTCCAGGGGGTGCCCAAATATAGGAATTGACATCACCAGCAGTTATATGACCGCATTTGCACGTAGTCGCCAACTTGGTGTGAGAGGGGTTGGGGCACAGAACAGTAGAAACATTGGCTAGCATGTACTGTATATAGTAAAGTCAAATATGAAGTAGGTTTAAGTCTTCCAGTTGCATTCCAGTAGACCGACACTGCCCCTACTCCACCCCTCAATAATCATTCAGGTTGTAGTAACCCTCAAAAGGCAGAGCAACGCAACTAGGATGGGAGAACAAAATGCCATCCCATCCTGTTGAGTGTGTCAAACTTCAGAGCAAAGACTGTGTGTGTGCCTCCTACCTTGGATCACAATCTCACTAATTTGGTGCAAATCTCGCAAGTCGGTGCATGGGAATCCCGTGTGTGTGTGGGCTGCAGATCCCGGATCACATGCTCACTGCTTCAGTATGAAACTCTGGCCAAGGCTCTTTGGGCAAGCATTGAGGATGGGTCTCACACCTTTAAACCGTGTGATATATTGAGTGGGCACCTTGGAGCATAGTATACCCGTTGCTGGTAATCTCACAAGTGAACATACGCTTTCACTCTTGGTCGTCTCAGTGACCACATGTATATTAATGGAGTCAGTCTCCCATCTGGGAAGACAATTATATTTCTGTTAAAACACTCTGAATTCTCACTCCAGTTTTCTCGATCTATATAGATCCATACCATATTCATTCATTGTGTGTGCAGGGGTGATAAATTGTGTCTGAGAGAGCTAATTCTTTCATTCAGGAAGATAAAGGGGTAACAACCCCCTGTATGTAGGATCAGGCACATTTTGCCCCATGGCCCCTCACTGCAGAATGAGTGAGCAGGTTTTAAGACCCTGCTGATTCTGCTATCCTACAGGCTCGAGCCTTCTATTGCTTGCCCCATCACGGCTTCTAACATCCTGAGCAGCAGCTTATGGCAGCAGGCAGCTCGGGACATGCCTGTTGCCAATGTAGCCAGATCTACTATTTAGACATTGGGAGAGTGCCATGAACCCACATTGGTGGTGAAGAAGCACTTAACATACAGAACACAATGGTATAGTGTTGCAGTCCTGCTGAGAAATGACATTTCGGTCTGTAAAAATGTAAAGCAGAGTGTCTGAGAAGTACACGCACTGCGGCATTAAAAATAAAGCAGCTGTGGTGGGTGGAAGTGCTGCTTCGGTGGCATCAAGAGTATGCAATTCCCTGCAGGGTAGTGTTGGTCATTTCCTATTGAAGTATAGCAGCCCTATTGAGAAGTGCCATTAAAAGTGAAGCTGTCCATAGACTTGATCAGTGCTGTCCCAAAAAAAGTGTAGAGGCCTCTGTGAGAAGTGGCAGTACTGTCCCATGGGGAGAAGTGTAGTATTTTCACATTAACTATGTTTAAGCACTTTGGGTTCTTGAATAGCGCTGCTACATTATAAGTAATTCCATCCCTTTAAATATATTAGCTCTTGTATAACAACAACAGTGTTGAGTTATTCTGATGATGATGAAGATGGTGTTAGACTTTCTCAATAGTTCTGGTTCTGTATCATTAAATGTACTTTAGATCTTCAGAGTCTCGGGAGGATAGCTCAGGGGCAAAGTGCTAGCCTTGGAAGCAAGACGACATAGAGCAACACAGGTTTGATCCCTCGGTTCGCGCAACAAAGTTTCGATCCCTCGGTCAGCGCTTAGAAACCTCTTTTAAAATAAAAGTGTGAGAAGATGTTGAAACTTGCACTTTCAGTGCAATGCACCCAAGGTTCCCTTAAACAGCAGGCACATGTGTTTTGGGGTTTGTATTGTACATGGGTGGGGGCGTGGCGGTGGGGTTTGTGGGGAGCGGTGCAGGCCAGCAGGGAACATAGTTCCACTACTTCTTTTCATACACTTCGACCACTGGGTATTACGCGCATTATAAATAACCAATAAAAATAAAAATAAATAAATCTGCTGAGAAGTGCTGGGTCTTGTCAATAAGAGTGTAGCAGCTCAACTGAGAAGTGCTGATGTTGTCCCATCAAAAGTATAGCAGCCCCACTAAGATGAACTAGCATTGCCTCAACAAAAGTATACCTAACATTGCCTCAACAAAAGTATAGCAGCCCCGCTAAGATGAACTGCCTCATCAAAAGTATAGCAGCCCCAACTAGCATTGCCTCATCAAAAGTATAGAAGGCCCGCTAAGATGAACTGGTATTGCCTCAAGAAAAGCATAGCAGCCCCACTAAGATGAACTGGCATTTCCTCAACAAATTCATAGCAGCCCCACTGAGATGAACTGGCATTGCCTCAACAAAAGCATAGCAGCCCCACTAAGATGAACTGGCATTGCCTCAACAAAACAATGGCAGCCCCACTAAAATGAACTGGCATTGCCTCATCAAAAGCATAGCAGCCCCACTAAGATGAACTGGCATTGCCTCATCAAACGTATAGCAGTCCCATTAAGATGAACTAGCATTGCCTCATCAAAGGTATAGCAGCCCCACTAAGATGAACTAGCATTGCCTCAACAAAAGCATAGTATTACAATTATAGAAGCCCTGTTTAGCGAGCTAACTGAGGAGTACCAGCATTGCCCCATTTCAAATATGGCAGCTCTAGTAGAAAATAGATTACACAGCCCTGCTAAGATGTGCTGTTACAGTCTCTTTAAAAATATAGAAGCCCATTAACTCTGCATCATTAGGCCCTGCAAGTACTATCCCATTGAATGCTATTACACTGAACAAGGTCAACAGTATGGCAACGCCCATACTGGGTTCTATGTGATAATTCTGCATTTTGAATAACAAATACAAAAAAGACTGATTTATTTCGGTCGATTTGTGTGGTCTTCAAAATGCAGAATTATCACATTCTATTGCCCGCCTACCCTGCTATCCCCCCCACCCCCAAGAAGGTGATCCACCTCACCCCACACTCCCACCCTCTCCCACGCTGTTACCTTCCTTAGAATTCAGGGGAGTTACCTCCCTCAACGCCTCCGTTCCCCGCCCATAGCATAGCATTCACCCTCACCAGGTACACACTCAGACATAGAAACAGTCTCATTTGCCCTCCCCCTGCCACCTCCCTCCGCAGATGCAATGCAAGAGGGGTGCACAGATGTACAAATACATCCAACCCAAAAAGATTATTAGAAATTGAGGGAGAGACTTGCTTTGCATCTGTGCCTCCATTTCTAAAAATCGTTTTGGTTTGGGTGTACTTCTACATCTGCGCACCCCTCTTCTTAAGAGTCCAGTCTTCGTACCCTGTGGCCGAAACACTACAGTGTCGATCTATGACACAACTCCACCCCTTGCATACTTGTACACACCTGTTGTGTTTTTTCCAATGACAATACCCATGGACCAACTGAGGTCCTGGGCTACATTCACTCTTGTGTTGTAAACACTTGTTAACTGTGTATCCAAGAGATCTTGCACCATCAGAAGGCTTGCACCCTCCACACTCTCGAGGGTGGTACCTAGTGGTACACCTACATATCAAATGTACAACTGTCGGTCTGTCTGTTATTATGCTAACAATTGATATATTATATGTATCATCACCAAAATTCAGAGATTAAACTAAAATTATCCTGAATCTCAAAAGTGTGGGTCTCCCATCCTGATTTTTTGTTTGAATTTGCATCTGTGCCTCCATTTCGAAAAATCGTTTCGGGTTGGGTGTACCTCTACATCTGTGCACCCATCTTCCCAAGAGGGGTGCAGAGATTGGGTGCACAGATGTAGAAATATACCCAAACCAAAACGATTTTTAGAAATTGAGGGACAGATGCAAAACAAGAGCCTCTTGCTTTGCATCCGTCCCTCAATTTTTAAACATCGTTTTTTACCCGGCTTTTAACAGGGCCGCCAGAGAGACACAGTATGAATGGAACAAAGGGCCATCCATACTGCGTCTCTTCTCTTCGGCCCGGGGGTTGGGGGGCTCAGCCCCCACCTCATTCTGCCAGAGGGTGCCTGGGCCCGGAGCACCCACGTACTCGATGCCCCTGATTGAGAGTCGGACAATCTTCAGCCACTGGCATTTCTTTCTAGGGATATAACTAGAACAGAAGAGAATTGCACTCTTTACAAAAGACAAATCATCTATATGTAAAGCTTTTAATCAGTGGTACCATTACCTGGTATGATGACTTATTGGGCCTCATTACGAGTCCGGCATGGTGGATAACGGAATTACCGCCCCATTCCAAGGTGAGTGGGACGGTAATTCCCCATTCACCATTTGCCCTTCCCCATTCCCATTTTTGCCCCATAGGGCATAATGGGGATGGGGAAGGCGCTAATTACGCCACCGTAAATTACGGTGCCGTAATTAGCACCAAGGTCGCTTAGCGCCTTGGACTTTAACGGCTGCAAAAAGCAGGCGTTAAAGTGTGAATCAGGCGTTAAGGGTTAACGGCGCCGACGGCGCCGTTAAACCCTTAACGCCTGACTTGTAATGAGGGCCATAGTGACTGTGTGGACTGATCACAAGAAGGTGGGAGTTCTCAGCACAATTAAATGAATAAACAATGTGTTGCAAATGGATCTTGTTTTTTTCTCGATTACTTTTTTAGGTAGCTTTCCAACCTGGTGTTGATCATGAAACAGTGAACGGTCTTTACAGACCTATAGAACCCAAAAAGGAGTCATAAACTATTTATGAAGCATTAGTTCTAGCAAATACAGTGTTGGAGGGGATGCTTTCCAAAGAGTTGGAAATGTCATTTAGAAACCGAAAATAAAAGGAATGTGAGTCAGCTGATAAAACCAAGAGAGTTGAAGGAGACTTTGTACACCGTTCTGTGTCAAACAGGCTCCTGATGAGAGATACTAAGCTATTTGTTCCAATTAGATGCTTAGAAATTAGGGTTTTGCAGTGGGGTCACAACTCACAAAGTGTCACAACTCCCCATTTGCAGGTAATCTGGAGGTGAAGTGGACAGCAGAATTCGTGCAACGATACTTGTGGTGGCCCAGTCAGTGTGGCAGATCGGGGCAGAGACCAGAGAAAGAAGGATGGCACACTGAAGAGCTTGCTGGGAGCTATACCTCAGACACTGGGTCTGACCAGACCAGCAGAGAGACCAAGGGGCTTGCAGAGTGCTATACATCAGGCACCAGCTGAGGCCAGGCCCAGAGTGAGGCCAAGGAGCTTGCTAAGAGCTATGCACACTTGTTAGTAGGAGTGTGTTTACAACAATCACATGGGGTTGACCTGCGTCTGGAGGGTAACAATATCACAGCTTAACAAAAACCCTAAGCACATTGGAAGAAATACGTTTTCGTAAAAGTGGGTTCAGACATGCTAATGCTGACCAACAATGGTGAACGGTTGCTAGTAAATGAGTGAGACAATTATGCTAAGGCAAGGGGTAAGTAGTATCTGCTTGCAGGAGATTGTGTGCCAAGAAGAGAGCAGGGTGCTATTTCCTTAGGTCTGAGATTACCAAGAAGCATTCAAGGCACTTTTTCTCCGTGAGACTGTGCAATAGTTAAGTGAATCCTGGCAAATACCAGTATCCTCAAAGTTAGGTCCTTGACACTTAGAATCATCCAATCCTGATGATTGTATGATAATAATCTGTACTATTGTTAGTTGGAAGAGCCTAGGATCTACACGCCTCATTATTTTTATCTAATTTTTATTGTGGTAGGGTTTGCATTCAAACCTTACAGAAAACAACATATCAATATATTATACAAAACTAATTCATGCATCACTACTATATAGTCTTATGCTTATAAAATGCAATTAAAGTTATGGTATTTCGGAATCATAACACAAGTTCATAGGTAGTATTTATATTTCCTTAAAAAATTGTACTCCAATACATTGTTAGGAAACTTTAAAAATAGAGTCAAAGCTAAGAACAATGAACATTCTCTCCTTGAACAAAAGACACCCATAAGCGTTCACCCACATGAATAAAGAAAGGATTGATAAATCTCTAAAAGTGAGAAACTCTTGACTTGTGTCATCAAGGAGAGAATAGAAGCAGGTGTTTCAAGGTTTCCCGTGCGTTGGAATCATCTGTAAATTCTATCTTTAATGGCCAAACTTGCCTAGGGCTGATGTGTTCCAATGTAGGGAGTAGGTTCAGTTTAAATCTCAACTGTAACCTTCTCAACTCTCTACAAAGGAAAATAATTAAGTATTTCGGAATGGCTTCGCCCTTGTGTATGAAAGCAACGTATTCAGAATGTGACGAGTATTTTTGTATTTGATTAATTGTTCACCACCAATCCCACTGCTGACGTTTTTTCTTTACTTGGATAGGATGATGTACTCGTTCCCAAGTTTCGGAATTGATGTCCTTTAATACAGATTCCTGGGATGAGGCAAATTCCACTATAGCAGGAACCAGTTCACCCTGTAGAGCGGCATTTAAATCCTCAAACAAAGAATTTATAGGAGGAGAGAAATACTTAGCACACAGGGAACGTTTCTTCCAGGAGACCAATGTTTTCAGGGATACCAAACCCAATGTGCGCCTTATTATAGAATTTGGTACACATAACGCAACGCCTAATGCGTTTTCCATAGAAAACCTTCAAATGTGTGGAAAATCCTGCCAAAGTTTATTAACATAATATCAAGACCATAGGTCAGAGCAGGATCTATTTTCCCAGAGTAAAATGTTATCAAAGGAAAAAGTGATGCTCTGCATAGGTGTCTGTGACACATTTAAATTGAGCCTCCAGGGGTTTGATCTTATTTATTTCTCTTCTGCCAATGGATTAATTAACGATTAGAAACTGTGACGCCTAAGTTGGTCAAAGTCACCCACTAATCAGAAATATATTTTTGAGGCACGTTTTTAGTAAAAATATTTCAAAACGTTGACTTTCAAATTATTGAACTCTGTGTATTGGGAGAAGAGGATATATTTCCTCTGAAGGCCTATATGTAAGGGGCCAAACAAGAGTAAATCGTCTGCAAATGCAAGCCAGTGCAGCGATGTGTAAGTGAGTTTCACTGGAAGGCAGCTAGTCTTATCCCATAAGTTATCTACATCAGCTATGTACGAGCTCAAAAGCTTTGTGGCAAAAACCCGGCCCTGTCACAATACAGTAAAGGTCGACCTTGGCCGTGACAACGCACCTTATTTATTAAGTCTTATTCTCACTGTTGTGTTCTCGTAGAGTAACATAATAAGCCTCAGAAGTCCTACTAGAATCCCCCAATTCTTCAGTTTTGTCCAGAGTCTATCCCTAATAACTCAAACTTGCAAGTCAAGTCCATGGTAGCAATGTACATGCTTTTTTTCACGTTCAAATGAGAAAGAGTATGGAGGTGATTTAGCAGTGTTCCGTTAAGTGAGGTAGCCTGACTCTTTTGGAACCATGTTTGAAACTTTGGGATCAGCTCCACCCAATGATGCAATTCCTTGAGCAGCTAGGCTAAAAAGACCTTGCTAGAGCCATCAAGGATTGCAATAAATCGTTAATTTCCAGGACTTCGGTCACAATTCTTTTATATAGGGATAATATATGAGAGGTGCCATGCTGGAGTAAAAGTGTCCCTGGAAATAATATTTCTAAATAAGATGTTCAAAATGTTAGCCCAAAGGTCCGGGTGAAGTTTACGCCTGCTCACCTTATTCATCCCCAGGCAGAAAGGAACTTAAGGTGTTGAACTTCACACATGACCGATGTGCGATCTGTTACCATGCCACCGCACACACACACCCACACACACACATTTAAAACAAATGAAGAATTAGATATTGCAGTACCTGGTTCACATTGAGAAGGGCAAGTGTAAAGTCCCTCATATGCACGTCAACTGCATACACTAGTCACCATGCAAAGAATTTCACATTTCTGCACTCCCAACACCCACCCAACATCATACATCTCACTCGGTCTACACGTTTTTCATGCATCATTGAGTGCCGGCTTCGCAAAAAAAACATTAGTAACAATTCTTACTACTCCCTCCTGTCCATTCTTGCCATGCTGCCCACCAGTAACTGCTACTCATATTGGCCATCTCCAATAGCATGTCACACTGCCCACCAGGAACAGCTCTTCATGCTATCTAATCACTGGCATATTCTCCCACTGCCCACCAGCATGAACTTCACACACTGCCCATCAGTACCAAATACACTCACATTGGTCAACTGATGCGAGCTTATCATACTGCTTATCAGTACTGGCTGTTCATGCTGCCAGTCAGTACGAGATCTTAATACTGCCCCAAGTACCAATTGCTCATGACATCCAGAAGTGCCAGCTCCTAAAGTGCCCAACAGTGCCAGTTTCTTACTCTACCCACTACAGTACACTTTTTACACTGCTCACTTGTCACAGCAGCCGCACGCTCTGACCATTTCTCAGTATCCACAAGCGCCAGGTCTTCACAGTGCCCACCTAAGCAAACGTTGTTCAGTTCTCAACAGTGAGAACATCAAACATTGATCACCAGAGCCAGATCTTCTCATTGCAAACATGTCTAAGATCCTCACCATGCCCACCACTGACAGCTCCTGACAATGCTCACCAGTACCAGGTCCTTCTACTGTTCACCGGTGAAAACTTCTCATACAGCCCTCAGTGGAAGGGTCTCACAACGCTCGCAAGCGCTGGCGTCGAGTACATGGGGGATAAAGGGCTACTGCTCCGTCCCTCTTCACTTTGCCCCAGTGGAGCTCCAGAATGTTTGGACAGGGCATCCTGCACTGGCGCCACACTGGATTGAGGGTGGTTTTGTCCAGGCAGCTACTTCTGTAAAATCCACAAGCAACACCCTGCAAGTGTTAGAAAGTGCCCCAGCAGGTGGCTCATGTCTCAGACCCCTGGGCAGCAAATCCCTTTCACAAATACACTGCTACTGCACAGCAGTTTCATTAATAGTTGCACAAGTCCATGGGCCAGATTCTCATAAAGTAGTGCAAATGAAGACAATGCGCTAATTTCATTTCCGCTGCTTTCAGAAATGCGTCAGTTTCCCTTATTTAAAAAGGTGACCTGCCATTTCAGGAGGGGCGGGTCTGTAGCGCTAAAATGGGCTGTCCAGTGCGCCCGATACTAATGTATGACACGCTCCCGAGTGCATTTCACAGAGGCAAACTGTCTCAGTGAAATGACCAGAGGGAAAAAAACATTTCTATGGAAATACTAGTGTGACAGCCTCATTTAAGGTGCACTAATTCACATGCCCTTTGTGAGTTGGGTTGCTGCTGCTAGCGCATCTCCTCACTTGTGCCAAATACATTTTGAGAATCTGGCCCAATGTGAAAAGTGTCAGTCAGAATGGCAGCTTCCTCTCAAAATCTCAGATCAGCTTAAATTTGAATACACTTTGGGGCTGATTCTGAGCTTAGGATAAAGCACCACCATTCTCAAGTGGGTGGCAGTATTAGAAGGGAGATGTCGTGCCTTCCAGCAGCAAAAGTTGTGGGGAAAACATGTGCTCCAGTGGCATTGCAAGCATTTCTTAAAAGACTGCCAATTTTCTAATTTAAAAAGCTTCTCTTAAACTTTCATTAAACTAGAAAAGTGGTGCTGCAGTCTAAGAAATGCTATCTTTATAAAGGGAAAAGTGTGCAGTGGAGTTTAATGGCACATCACAGATGCTATATTTTAACTCCATTTTTGTCATGCTAAACCAGTGCTGCTGGGAGGAGAATCCTCTCCATGTGGCTGCCCTGCATTCCTGATGTTTGCTAGGGCTATTGTCAACCATTAAGAAGGCAAATGCAAAAGTCGAGACTTGCATGTCCCTGCGCCACATTCTTTCTTATTCAGAATATGGTGTATTTAAGAAATGTGTTGTTCTTGCTTTGAACAACACATTTCTATTTTTACAGGGCCCTCTAAATCAGGCCACTTGTTTGATGTGCAAATGTTTTGCATATTATACATAACAACAAGATGCCTGTCTTTATTAAACGGCAACACAAACACATTTGTTTATCAAAAAGTCTCTTTTGGCAGTGTGGTTTTGGTAGGGTGGCTAAGTCTTGAACTTAGTAAGACATGAAGGACGTTTATGTAGAGCTCATGTTGCCCCATGCCAGGTATGAAATAACCAAAATTCCTGGTTTTAAGGCTCCTATGTTGCAATCTGGAACTTGAGCTCTGGTATAATGTGTACAGGGGTGTGTGATGTGTACAGGGATGTGTGCCAAAATTGCCAGGATTTACAAAAAAGGTCTTTAGAGCTATTTCGCTGCATATGTTTAATAGAGTGTTAATGAAGTAGTGATTTTAGGCGAGGAATGTGGGCACTGGTGTTCCAGCATTATTTTCTTCGGTGGGCTTTAGAATGCTCATATTGAACAGATACTTTGCATGAAGACAAGGGTGGCTTCTCAATAATGGGTGATGGGGCGCCACCTGCCACCCATTATGGTGGAGCCAGGCCAGCCCATTGAAACACTTGATGCTCCCTCAGCTTCAGCAAGCAGCTGAGAAAGCCCTCCTGTGCTAGCCTTAACTGTACAGGTAAATCTAGAGTCTCATTCACAGGTCAGTAGTCCAGTGCACAGGCCCACTGGGCCATGCAAGACTGGGGCCTTTTGTTTCCCCTGCCTTGAATAGCCTATTGGGGATGCAGGCTGGAATACTTCAGGACCAAATGTTCTAGGATGCGATCCTTGTGCCTCCTCACACATTTGTAGGGTCTGGGTACGCAATATGGTGGCACTCCATGCACAGGAACATGCAAGCTATCACTGATTCTTGGTTCCTGTTTACATGCTGTGCAGGAGATGATGGGGGACAATTGTGGGAGGCAACCTTAAGCTGAGGTGTCTAGAGTCAGGACTGGGGCTGCAGGTAAGAACAAAAAAGTACTTATGTGTGTGTATGCATGCTTGCAAGATTTTGTGATGTTTGGGTGCAACTGTGAATTAGTGTATTTTGTGTGGTCGCACTTGTTGGGCCTCCTCAGTGAGGTGAAGCTGAGCCTTTCTAAAGCACAGTGAGCAAGGGGTCCACGTCTGGATTACCCTGGGCTACTTCGGGCAAACCACAAGATTTACAAATTTTAAAAAAGGGTGTGTCGGAGTGCCTCTACTGAGTTCGAACATGGATCAAATACCCTGTTCTATGGAATTTCATCCACTGAGGAGGGTCTATAACCACGTTTTAACTCCATGAAAGCTCGTCTCAATGCAAAAAAGTGCAACATCCCAACATTGCCAACTAATAACATCTCTTCTCACCTTCGAAAATGATCAAATCCACACACTGCCCTCCAATGCCATGTTTACACATTGCCCACCAATTATACCTATTACCACTGCCGCCTTACTAGTGCCAGATCCACACACTACCCACCATTGCTAGTATTTCTACTGATCACCATTGTGAGCTTCTAGCACTGGAATCACCTTACAATGCTTATCAGTTTCAGATCCTCACACTGTCCAACAGTGTTGGATTCTAGCACTGCCACACGTGCCGTTGTTTTGATTTCCCACAAAAAACAGCTCCTCACACTGCCTGCTGTGTATTACTGCTTACTGCCATGTGTTCCCATTCCAGTTGCAGCAGTTCAAGGTTTTCACATGAATCACCAGTGACATTCTCATACTCCTCACCAGCAGAGCTCTCAAGTTTCCCGAAGTCATGCATGAGAATGCCATCCAGACCTGTTTTTCTCCCTTTGGGTGCTGTGACTTGTTGTGTTTTTTTTCTTTTCCATTTGAAATAAAGGAAACTACAAGTCCCAGAATGCCAAGCCAGGACTGGGTGGCCTTCTCACACATGGTATTGGGAAACTTGCGACCTGTGCACACTAGTGCAAGTTCTTAGTGTAAGCTTCTCACACTGTCCACCAGGAAAAGCTCCTCACAGTGCTCGGCAGTGCCAACCATCACCTCTTATTTCGCACCAATGCAAGCTTCTGACAAGCTTAAAGTTCCAGATTCTCACACTGATTACTGGTATTCTTTGTTGTTGTCTTCTATGATGTAATTTGTGAGGCTGTGAGCATTTCAAGGGGATGTGGCTCAGGTTGTACTGCCATCTTAACTGGGGCCCTTTAAGGTTGTGCCTCCTGCTCCCAGCACATACTGCTCAGCTGATAATTCCACGTGGAGAGTTAAAGGAAACCAGTGTTAAGGTCAATGTTACCAGCAATCACCAGGCGCTGCCACTAATTTTCAGTTCACCAGAATGTGATAATTTTAAAGAAAACATCCAGGTCTTTCTTAAACACATAGTCAAGTCAAGAGGGGACAGGAATGTGGGGAGTCATAGGGATAATGAATTGCCCGCTTACAATGGCTGTCTGCAGGGCAGTTAACTGTCTTATTAATTATAGGGGAATTGTGCTTTTTTAAGAGCGCTCGAAGGCAATGTAATGTTTGACCAATAGATTGTTTCCCGCTGCCAGATTGCACTGCATAACATAAATCACTGAAGATGCGCTGAATGCAAGGTTATCTTAAGGCATACGCTCTTCCTCAAAAAAAGCCTATAAAAGATATTCCCAACTATATCTGAATATATAATAACCTGTGCTCGCGCTCAGTGTCCCGGAAGAACAGGCACAGCTCCAATTAGCAGCAGACGGCCTAGGCGTGCCCAGAGATGGCCTCCTCTGCACAGCTGACCAATCACGGTTCGGCCCGAGACACCTGCGCTCGTTTGTCACAGCTTAAGAAACAGCTGCTGGGCCTTGTTCTGGAGCGGGTACAAGACCCCGGCGGACGGGCCCCCACCTTCAGAGCGATGTGACCCCCATCTGTCATCGTGCTGCTGCAGAGGATGTCGCTCCCTTTAAAAACGCCAGAGGTAAGTGGGTTAGGTCGGAGGAGGAGGGGGCAGGTGTCTGTCTCCAGAGGTTCGCACTGGCCCCTTCCATCAATGTCACCCGGACGGCGGGAGGCAGGTGTCTTTGCCCCTCCCGCCCCCCACCCGAGGTGCATCATGACTCCGCCCGTCACTGTGAGACTGTAAAAAAGCAGGAGCTGGCCGCGCTCTGCAAAAAAGCGAGCCTGCTGCGCCAACGCAACGAATGTATTTACTATTCTCAATAGCTAAGGGGCGAAGCCAGTGTGGTCAACTTTTACAGGTAGGGGGAAACTTCCAGCGCAATCTTTGACCCCGGTTATTTAATGGAGAATGGCACAGTGAACCCATCTGGGCGAGTCACAGTCTAGGACACATTTTCTTTAATGGCACTTTGCTTTCTTTCAAAAGTAAAAGGCAATAGACGTAAAGTGTTCAAGCATAAACACTGCCATTGCTCTGGGAAACATAATTCCATAATTATTGTAAGCCATGTGTGCCAGTACAAAAGGGAGCAGACATTTGTAAACTCGTGTTACAATGGGAGAAGCCCCATCAGAGGTGCTGGGCCATGTCCCCTGAGCACAGGAAAACACAACTAACCCAGAGCTCTCACGTTTCCTGTGGACATGCACGAGAAGGTCATCCAGTCCTGTTTTTGCTTGGAATCCTGAACATTGTAGTTTTCCTACATTTTGAATATGGTAGAAAAACACGAAAGGTTCCAGAATTGAAAGGTAAAATAACAGATTCAATGGCCTTCTCGCACACATCCATGGGAAATTGGAGAGTGCTGAAAACAGAGAAATGTTTTCGCCTTTTGAACTTAATCCGTGACGTTGGGGTTGATTTCCTATGCGCAGCAAGCACCCAAATCGGAGTACACACTCTCTCACTAAAAGAGACAATCCACAACCAAAAAGCTGTTATGATAATTTGTTCATACTGCGCAAAAATCACCCCAGTACATGTTTCAAAAGTGATTGATGGAAAGCTTTGAATCTACCATAATCACTTGCATTTCTCCGAGGAGCCTTCCATTTGATCGTCTGCATATCAGCCTTGGTCCTGCCACAAGTGTGAGCTATCCACAAAGAGGGGCGTGGCCCAGCGGATGAGACAGGAATGCTCCTTTTTAGAGGCAGGACCAAGAATAAAAGGTACATGGCTGGTCCGCTTCTGTAATGGCACAGACAGAATCAAAAATGAAGGAAGCAAGGGTTGCCCAGAGCAATAATAGAGATTATAACTTTTGTGTAACCTTTTTTGAAAGAATTTAAGGCAACAGAGTAAGAGGCATGCCAAACCGTCCTGTAAATAAGTGACGTCTGAATAAAATAACAGTGCATGGGAGTACTATTGACAGAGAGAGACACCCGTAGCCCCCCTGCAATTGATGCAGGCATCAGATTATCATTTAAAATGTAAACCAGAATATACCCATCATCTAGGCCCATGCAACTGCCATTATATTGACCGTTGCCCACAACTCTCACCCGCAGCTCTATACATTTGGAGCAGCACACAAGGTAATTATCAAGATGTACGAATTACATTTTAAATACGTTTGCTAACCAGAGCAGTACTTTACATTGGTACACAGTGCCGCCCAACTCCTTCTGCACATGACCCATGATGTACGTGATCATTTGCAAATCACGCATTCCAAACTTAGCAGACGTACAGTTAAATTAAGGCGATCCTGATCCTGTCGCATTCTGCCATCGTACCCACCTGTCTGTATTTGACTCCCACCACTGCAGCTTGATGGGCCATTTCCGATGTCCATTCCTCAAAGTGGATTCTGCCTTTTTCTTTCCAGTGTCTGGCAATCTAAGTTTGGCTACACTCACAGCACTCAGCAGCGATTTACTCCCCCATCCCGCACCCAGTACCCGAGCTTTGGTCTGTCAGATCGTTCAGGAGCATCATGAAATGATATGACATTTCTAACGTGCCTGCACACAAGTGTTTCTAGGCACAACAAGACAATGGAGGGGAGACCAAGGGAGGACAAAAAAACGATCTTACTAGGCGTTGTCATTCAGATCGTTCAAGTGCAATGGGGAAGGGAGAGGAGCAGTGCCAGGGGGAGGGGGAGGCAAAGCTCTAAGGGTGAGTGCAAGGAGGCAGGGGATTTTAGATTGCAGATACAGTCCCTAAGTGCACGGTAGGGTGCCCATTAAGGTTCAGAGGGTGCTGGGCAACCAGTTAGCGCAGCAGACCAGTACATCAGTAGGGGATAGAGCGAGAGAAGGCAGAAGCGAAAAGGAAGGTCTTGAGCTGCTTCCGGAACCTTAGGTGGTCCTGCTCAAGCATGTGAGAGGTCAGGAGGCTGATCCAGAGGGAGGTCCCAGCCGAGGAGAGAGATCTACCCCCGCCCCCCACTCTCTGCCTGGAGAAGCATCAGACCCTCAGAGAGTTGGAGGTAAATGAGCAAAGGGCTCGAGTAGAAAAGTGTTTAGGAAGAGAGTTTGATGTAATGTGGTGCCCGGCCCCAGAAAGCCTTGTAGACCATGCAGAGGGTCTTGAACTTGATCCTTGCAGCCACTGGGAGACGTTGGAGAGTTTTCAGGGCTGCAGAGATACAATCCCTGGGCTTGAGGCCAAGGAAAGGTCTTGCAGTCTTGTTCTGGATTAGTTGCAGAGGGCAAAGCGTGGAGGCAAGTAGATTAGAAAGAGGCTGTTGAAGTAGTCCAGCCTAGAGAGAATCAGGGTTCTGGAAACAGTGAGCTTCTGGGAAAGTGAGAAAAGGAAGAATACCTCTGAGGAGGTGGAGCTGGTAGTGGGACTTCTTAGAGAGATCTGTGATGTGAGGAGAGAAGGAGTGCGAGGAGTCGAAGATGACACTGAGGATTTTTGCCTCGCAGGAAGGTGCATGGAGAGGGCCCAAGGAGGGCAGCCAGAGTGAAAGAAGGAAAGCGGGAGCAGGGGTCCCAATGAGAAGGATCTCAGTCTTACTGGCATTAAGGCAAAGATCGTTGGAGGCGCACCATCCTTGAATCACGGACAGACAGTCATGAATGAGCGAGAGAGAGGAGAGGAGGCTGAGAGGAGGCTGAGGGGAGCCTGATGGAGAGCTTAGTGTCATCCGCATAACACTGAAAGTTAGGAGAGAAGGTAGAGATGAGGTGGGCCAGAGGTACCAAGTAGACGTTGAAAAGCCAGGGTGAGAGGTTAGAGCCCTGAGGAACACCACAAATGGAAAGAGAGGTGGTGGAGGGAAAGGACGCAAGATGGACCTGGTAGGGTGAGCCCAGGAGTAAGGCGGTCAGCAAGGCCAGGGCCTGATCTGTGATGCCCAGATTGTCACAGAGACGATTGATCAGGATGCGTGGTTGACCGTGCCGAAAGCAGAAGATCGAGGAGGATGAGGGCAGAAGGAAGGCTAGAGTCGAGATTAGCAAGCAGGTCTTCACAGGTGTTCAGGAGAGCAGTTTCCATGCTTATGGCTGCTCTGAAGCCAAACTGATGGTCATGGAGACAACCAACAGATTAAGTATGGAGAGTAAGCTGGAAGATGGCCAGATTTTCCAGGAGCTTTCCCAGGAAAGGAGTGAGAGATCGGAAGGCTTCTTAAGGAGCGGGTACGCAAGGGAGTGCATGAGGGGGGAGAGGAAAGTTCCAGTGGCAAACAAGTGATTGCAGTAATCGGCCAAGGCTGGAACGAGGGTGTTGATGTGGTCCTTGATGGTTCTGGAGGAGCAGGGGAGCACCTGCTTGGATGACACTGTCATAGATCGGACTTGTCTAGAAACATCGTCAGGAGTGAACACAGGGAAAGTGTAGAAAGGAAGAGGAGAGGGATTCAGGAGAGCAGTTTCCGGCACGCAGGCATTACAATGTAGAATATGTCATGTAGCCATTTAGATCCCTGTTAACACCTCCCTTCATATTTCAGCAATGATTGGGTAGTCCACAAATACATGCATGTAGCTCGCTTAGAGTCCTTCATCGCCAACATGATGGGTGGCCCATCAGCACCAACCTAAACATCTTTGCTGGTGTCCAATACAATTGCAGGAACACTATGGGCCCGATTAATCGAAAAGTGCACAGAAATCCTGCAACGCCTGCAGGCTGAGAACGTCACTGTGTGAGCCTGCGCGCAGAGGTTTGCACAAAGTAACCGTATATGCAAGTCGTGGCCGGAACGCCACCAAAATTCCTCCACGCAAATCAAAAACAGCCAGAAACCGCTACCTTTGTGTGCTCCCTGGTCGCGCACACATGCACCCTGTAAACAGTGCGTGGGGCCCCCCATAAGCAGGCCTGCACCTTGGGGACCCTGCACAGGGTCCCCCACAACTGTCAACTGCACCCCAACAACATGCATATGATTTTTTGTAACTCAGGAAAAACTCAGAAAATCTGAGTGCAAACCCATGTAATCTGTTCCTGCACCCCTGCTACACTGCGTACGCTCATCCCTAAATTACATCGGAACCCCGGCTGCATACAGGCACCCCCAAATCTGACATGTAATCCCACCTCTGCACAGTGATTCCTATGCGCAAGTGCCCCTATGCCTGCCTTCGGGTGGCAGATGTTCTGAGGGCTTTGCGTAGCAATATCCCTGACGAGATGCTGCGTGGGTGGGTCCATGAATAAGTGTCATTTCATGCAGTTGTGGGCGGGCAATGGACTGCCTGCAGGCCGTCCCTCGTAAAGCTAACTTTTTCGCATGTTCCTCCCCAGTTTCTGTTTTCCGCCCTCCGTGCAAGTCCACCCACACTCTGAGTGTTTTCTCGCGCAAGGCACTCAGCCCCTCGCAGGGGGCCAGACCACCAGGAAATCCATGCAAGTCCAGGAAAATCTTGCACATTCGATTCCATGAATCAACAATCGGGTTTACGCACGCAGTTTGCTGCTCAAGTTCCCGGTTTTCCACGCAAATAATTCCATGAATCGAGCTCTATGATTTGCACATAGTTGACTCGTCTATTTAGGCTGATGCAGCCATAACTTGACACAAGGGAATGCTATCCTCCACAGGTGTGAACTGCAGCTCCCATTCAAGGTCTTGAATAGTCTTTGTTTTCTGCATCAGGGCCCTGTACTACTTCTCTCTGCAGAATGAGGCTGCAGTGCATAATGGTGTGTTGTCTGATGCCATGTTTTGTTATGTTTTCTTGCATTTGTATAGTGCCTACTGGGATCATTCATGGTGTCGAAGCACCTTTGCCTGTCAGAGAGGCAAAGGAGGTGTATGATAAAACATTCAGTAGTGGTAGGGAGGAGCAAAGTCTGGTAGATAGTTGGGATTTGGGTGAGGGATAGATATGGTGCTCAGGAAGTCATGAGAAGGAAAAGGTGGAAGAGCTATGTGTACAATTGCACCCAATGTATCGTGGCACTCAACTGTATTCTATGTGGTGCAGCGATGAAAACGAAAGATAGTTGGAGAAGAGGTGTTCGCTGTGCCAGGAGGTATGTCTGGAATGTACTTAGTGCATGGGGAGCTGGAGCATGTTGAAGCCAGGCCCAAGAAAACACAGTGACAAATCCCTTCTACTTACATCCCTAGGGCCCCTCACAACATTTGGCAGGGGTTGTACATCAGAAATCTGAATTTGCCAATGTTGCAACAGCTCCATGAAAAGCAAACAAAAAGCTTCACATTTTTTGGTTTCCTCATGTATCTATGTCACGGTTCCAAAAACCCTAGTCTTGTGGACAAAGTGCTTAAGAACACCAAGTCTCGCCATGGCTTACTCCGAGGTCTGAGCCTTGCACAGTGTTACTGGCAGTCAAACTATGTTGCATGCTCTGCTCACAGAGCTCAGCTCATTGCATAAAATCTCATAATTTGCTATTCTGAACTCGACCATTGATACCAATTCCGCAATTCGAGAAAAGGGATCGGGTGGTCAAATTGATAGACTTGATCTTTGTGGGTGATGGCCCTGTTTAATCAGCTTAACCAGTGAAACGTCTTTCCGCCAGCAGCAATGCTTTAATTGAGCCATAAGGTGGCCACGTTCAGCAGTCTAACAGTTACTCCACTTTCCTATGACAAGTTCTTGAGAACATATTGCCATTTTGGTAGCATCTGCCAGGTTCTTGTGTTGGAATTCATTTTGCATCTAGAAGCACTTGGTGTGGGCTCCCTGATAGCATTGCCTGTTGGAATTCCACCCATTTCACAGTTTCTGTGGATTTGCCTCGGCCCCAGTAGCTAGCTGCATTAGTGCAGTATGTAGACCTCATAATATTCTGCCAGGTTTTGGTATCCAAATCCCCTTTGCCATTCTAACACTTGTGGCCTGCTGAGTGAGGTTTACGAACTGAACCCCAAAGAAACCTTAATTCTGCTTTCCCTCACAGAATGACATCTCTCATGTACTAACCAATATTTGCTTCACCGATCCTTAAGTAGATTGTTTGAATATAATTTGAAGGCTACCTTGGTTGGTTGGCGCACCCACTTGAAACAGCTCTGTGCAAGCTGCAGGCCACAAGTTTGTATCCTTGTCACGCCCCCATCATCCACATGTCCCGTGGACACACCCCATAAACCAGCCCTCACTACCACCACCAAAAAACGTGCCAGGACATACTCTCACCTGCAGGCCTGCCGGCAAGCGGTGGGACAAGGTCAGCGATGCCGGTTTCGGCCTCATTTCCCATCCCGGCGTTGGTTTCCATTCCGGCGTTGGCAGTTGCCGTGGAGACGCGCCACGGGCATTCTACAACATCTCCATTGCCGGCGCATGGGAGCTCCTCCTCAGCACGTTCGATCACGTGACAGATGACGAGAGTCACGTGATCGCTAATCAGCGTTCAAAAGCGACACGCTGACTGCCATCCAGCGCTTCACAGCTGACCCTGTGGGGTGCATTACGGATTACGGATTACAGACTACTACCTGGCTATTTTGACCTCGGATTGATCTTGGACTCTGATTTGGTTCCTCCCATCACGGTACCATTGCCTGGAACTTACTCCCTTCTGGTTACGACCTCGGCTCCTCCCTCAGATTGATTTTTGGATTTCCCTTGCTGTACCTTGCTGGAACTGTTTTCTCCTGGACTCGACCACGGTTTTGTCCCCGGACTGCTATTGGATTGCCCTTTTGTTACAGACTCTGTTCTTGGATCAAGTACCTTTCAGGACTCCCATACCTGATTGGCTCACAGTTTCTGGCTTCTACATCAGGTGGTGATTACATCCTCCCAAGTGCGTTGCCAGGCTGCCATCCTGTCGTCAACCTTGCCAGCTGCCTCCAATAACATCCCTACACCATTATTGGGTAGCGACCAACTCCTAAGGGTAAGCCCCATTGTAGGTTTCTTACGTATTTATATTCAAGTCTAATGTTCTGTGTTTATTATCTAACCCCGTGTTTGCCTTACAGTGGTCGTGGGGGGCATCTTCCGGCATTCCTGGTTCCGGCTGACGACATTCACCACCTGTGGCCTCAAGGACCGCTCGGGCAGTAATTTCTTGTTTGCTCGGGTGGTACTTGGGGACGGAGGTATCATCGTCTACACGACCATCAAGTCTTGACAATCCTGGATGAACTGTCAGAGCATTTCATCTTTCTGAGGCTGATAAAATTGAGTTGACTCATGCCCTCTTGTCTGGGTAGAGGAGTGGGAAGAAGGTAGCAACCAAAGCTGCTACAGGGTTTATGCCACAGAGGAGCATTCCACCCGGCAAGCACAAGACTTAGTAGCAGGGAACCCCCACGTAGCCTCGCTAGATGCTGGGAGAGTAGGGAGAAAATCGAAACACTCTGTGGTAGGGAGTAAGGCACAGGTCTCAGCAACTATCCCCAATGCCCAAGACCGGCATGCCCTCACCAACGACCCATTAACAAACTGTGAGGTGAAGGAAAGAAAACTGTGAAAGAGCACCCCCCAATTCCTTGCTCAGGGGGCGAGGGTAGGGCACCAGGGAAACAACCAGGAGAGAGGAGGGGATGGTAGAGCACCTGTAGATTATTTCAGCTTTACGGCAAAGGTCAATGCATGCAGGCCCTCCATGGGTCACAATTCCCTTGTCTGCCTATTGCTGGGCCATCCCCTCTGCATATTTCCTGCCTTTTTCTTGTCTCAGGAGCTTGACATGGTCTCTACCTTGCCTCTTGCCTTGTCTGCCTTCTTGTGACAAGAAGGCCCTCTATGGGTCCCAGCTTCCTATTTCCTGAAATTTGCTGGCCCATCCTGTTTGCATGTTTTCTGCCTCCTCTTGACACACTTGCCTGATGCAGTCCCCAGTTTTACCCTCACCTTTACTGCCTTCATATGGCATGCAGTCCCCCCATGTGTCCCAGCTTTTACTTGTCTGACTATTGCTGGTCTATCCGGTCTGCATATGTCCTCCCTTTTCTTGACACAGCGACCAGAAAGTGGTGGCCAGCTTTACCTTTCACTCTTCTGCTTTCTTCTGAAATGAAGGCACTATATGAATGACCATGAATGACTATTGCTGGTCCATCCTGTCTGCATTGGTGCATTCTTACAGGTAGCATTCTACCACCCTTGACCCAGCATGCACAGTAGCCACGGCATTTACAGAAATGCTGTTCCTAGCCACACAGACGCAGTTTTGCCTAATTTCCAGGGTTTTACAATTTTTTTTATTCATATTACACATCCCCTGTTTAAATGTATCGGCTGGTTTAGCACAGACAGAGAGAAGCCAATGTTACATTTCATTTGCGGTCACAGTGGGCACATACAACAGCTGCACAGTTTAGGGGTAAGTGTGGGGTATGTGTGCTGCCTTCACTGCCATTTTCCCTCTGACATCTTACCAACTTGTGTAAAAGTTTTAAATGCAAGAGCACAATTCAGTCAACATCTACTTCAGCGAGGGAGCTTCTTCCTCCTTCCTCTCTTAGGTAGTGTAAATAGTTGCTAATGGGTAAGGCACTATACCTCCCCCTGCCCACTTCACCCAGGTCCTCCAGGAGACACCCTGTGGGGAACAGCTTACACCTTATGCATATGCCAATCCCTGACAACCCTTCCCTACCCTTGGAAGGCCTGCCATGTGGTTCATATAGGTGTGGCATACAGATTTGTAAGGAAATCTCCCTGAGGCTTTACCTAACAAGAGGTGTAGAGACTGTAAACTCGAAATTGCATTGTTATTGCAAAGTCCACCCACACCCCCCCCCCCCATCCAAAACCCCTTTCTGCCACTGCCAACATACCACTCTTCACCAACCTGTAGTGGGTGCACACTCTCCCCTCCCCCATTAGGCCAAGGTGCTGCACATTTTGAGGAATCCAGACTCTGTCTATCTTTTCAGCTCCCCATATCATCATGAAGAACCCCTGCTTGCTTGCAAAATCACCCTGATGGCGAAGTCCTGGTGCTCCATCACAACCTGAACAGTTATGGCTATTGGGGTGGGATGTTCATTTTGGACTGTCTGGGAGAGTTTGGGCTCATGGCAATTTCCTGAGTTTTCAGACGCCCCCCCCCCCATCTGCCAACTCCCTTGTTTTTATTCCTCATGGGACACAATGTATCCATTTGAGACATAAATAGTGAGAGAGGGGCTTGACATGTGGCATTGTGATCTAGAGAAATAGGGTTAATCTGCAAAGGGCCAGGGGTAAGAGTGTAGGGTTTCAGGTTGTTTTGCCTTGCAATGCTTTCCTCCTCCAGACAAACCAACTCACTGCTAAGATTTCCTAATACCTTACACTAAACACACACAAAAACACAGATGGCCCCCACAGGCTTAGTCATTAGCACATCAATACTACCCAAATCACAACTAAGCTCTCCTCTTTAGCCTTCTCCCACTCTCCCACATCAGAGGCTATCCAGACCCAAAGCCCTGAAAACCATCAGATCTTGGGGGCTTCCCTATTGATAAGCTACTCCCAAGTTTCTCTGCCTAAGCCATAGAAAGCAGATGGGCACACAACAACTGGGTATTTCCGCCTTACACCCCTCAACACCATAGATTTCACATCTGTTTCTCCCACTTTCCCACTAATGACCCCCAAAAAGCTTTTGTTCCTTATAGAGCTACATGCAACCAGGCCAGAAATACAAGCTCTATTACATTACATTAACAAAGCTCCAGAATGTCATTATAGTGTGATAACATAAATGCTAATAGGTAATTTATATTTTACAACTGATAAAATGTATGTATTTATTTGGCATCTGATAGGTTTAGAATCAGTCATTCATGGATCTGACTAAATTCTGACAATTATGTGGGTAGGAAAAGCGACTGCTTCTTAAATAACAAAAATCAAACATGTACTAGTATTTCAGAAATCAGAGCAGGCCTTTTCGCAGATCACTGGCCCCACATATCTCAGTGTTCTTTCGAGTTGTCAAAAGGGTTGAATCAACAAGTCCAGCAATCATCGAGAAGACACAGCCCACCAGTGCAGAGTACATAGGTTGGCGCTCTGCTGACACCTACACTTCGCAACATAATCTGTCATCAGTGTGTCATCGCCTGCAGTAATTTCAGCAGATGACTTTCTTCACCGCTGCTTCATCTTGCTGTTGCACCTGGGGTTGTGTGAGGATGCCAGGCAAGTCTTAGTTCCTTATCTCTCCTGACATTCCCTGGTGTTGCATTGTGCAGCCACCATCCCAACCCTTTCTGCGTCCATGCCTCATGTTTGGGCGAAGACACCCAGTCCCATCCTGTCCAGCCCAGATGGTCCCAGGAAGCGGACCTTTCCGATGTACCTGGTTATCTATTGGAGGAGTGTTTGGGAGCAGAGTGGGTTGTTGGTGGCTCACATCAGTTCTTCTGCGGTATATGTGAATGAAAGCCTAACACTATTATATACTGTTATATGTTATTTAGTATAATATTAAGCTTATCCCCTAATTTTATCTCAGGCAAGGACTGGCTGCGTGAACACTTGGAGTACATAGCCGTCTGCCTGAAATTTGGATTCATGTCCAATAGGAGTAATTTGGGCAATCCCATTTTTCTTTACCCTTTTTACACCCCAACCCCAAAATAACCTAGTTACTCACCGTAGTGACCACCTTACACCTAGTCCATAGTCCCCTTTCCTCCATTCTTGTGGGACATCTCTCCATCCTGTGGGACGGGACCGAGCACTTTCGTAAAAAGCATCCAAAAATGTTTCCCAAAATGTTGTCCTTCCTCTCTTTCTTGCGCGGGGCCCGGCACACGGCCGTAACCCCGCCCACCTTGGCTCCGCCCCATGCATCGCCCATCAGTCCGTTTCTATTGCCAGGTCGGAGACCTATTAGCAATAACAGAGGAACCTTATTAGAGGGGACGGCGGGCGGGCGTATGGAGGAAAGGGGACTCTGGACTAGGAGTAAGGTGGTCACTACGGTGAGTAACCTGGTTATACTCCTACATCCCGTCCCCTTTCCTCCATACTTGTGGGAGATTCCCAAGCACTCCTAACAGGAACTATGGGTGGATGGTAACACCCCATACTGAAAAAGGTTCTTCAGCACAGCCTGACCAAACTGAGCATCAGCTCTTGAGCTCATGTCAAGACAATAATGCTTACAAAAAGCAGATGGGTAGGCCCAAGTAGCTGCCCTAGAGATGGACTCCAAGGGGACATATTTCTGAAAAGCAAGCGCGGCTGATTTGGCCCGCACCAGGTGCGCGTGAATACCCTTAGGAGGTTTCAGCCCTTGGACGGTGAAAGACTCTGTGATGCAGGCAGTGATCCACCGAGAAATAGTTGCCTTAGACGCCTGCTTACCCTGAGGGTTTCCAAAAGTCACAAAGAGTTGGGAAGAACTCCTAAGCTCGGAAGTCCTGTCAAGGTAGAACTTGAGAGCCCTTCTGACGTCAAGACAGTGCAGAACCCTTTCAGCCTCTAAGGTTGGGTTCGGAAAAAAGACCGGTAGGGAGATCGACTGATTCATATGGAATTCAGTTACCACCTTCGGTAGAAAGGCCGGGTTTGTCCGTAGGACTACCTTGTCCTTGTGAAAGACCAAGAAAGGATGCTCCACTGACAAGGCCTGGAGCTCACTCACTCTCCTCGCTGACGTAACGGCGACCAGAAAGGACACTTTCCAGGATAGGTACTTGAGGTCCACCGTGCCATTGGTTCAAAGGGTTTATGGCACAACGCTGTCAGGACTACATTTAGGTCCCAGGGCGGGTGCGGACTAAGGGTAGAGGCGTGTCAAGCCTGCAAAATGCCTCTTAACTAATGGGTTACTCAGAGAATAAGAGCATTGGTCTGTGGAAAGATGAGCGGAAACCGCTGAATGGTAAATTCTGCATGACAGAACGTGAACACCCGACTCTGCTAGGGAGGACACGAAGGACAGCACCGTGTCAATCGTAGCCGCCCTTGGATCCAACTGCTTCTCCAAACACCAACGACAGAACCTGGGCCATTTACTCCTGTATTGGGATCTGGTCGAGAGTATCCTGGCTGCCTGGATAATACGCATGTTATCCGTAGACAAGTTAAGATGCTCTAAAGACTTGAACTCAGGCACCATGCCACCAAGCGGAGCGATTGTGGGGAGGGGTGCCACATCTGCTGTTCCCCTTGATAAAGAAGATCGGGGGTCACTGGTAACCCGATCTGCGGATACACCGACAGGTGTTGAAGTTCTGAGAACCAAAACCTGGCCGGCCACCACGGGGCTATGAGCAGAAGGGAACAGTTCACTGAGTTCTTCAGTTTCCAAATTGCTCGATGGACTAGAGGCAGAGGCGGGAAGGCATAAGCTCTCATGTTGTGCCATGGAATCTCGAGAGCATCCCCCAGAGAGGAGGCTCCCAGCACCCCACTGGAGGCATACTGAGGAAGCTTCTTGTTTACCGCCCTAGGGAATAGGTCCAGCTCTGGTGTGCTCCAACGCAGGAAAATCCATGGAAGGACCTCCGCCTTCAACTCCCACTCGTAGCTGACTACTGCCCACTGGCTTAGGGCATCCACTGTGACATTCAGCTGGCCCGGGATGTGCACTGCAAGCAGCCAGACCCCATGAAGCACGGCCCATTCCCATATCTGGATGGACCGGTCCACGAGGGGGGGAGACTTTGTTCCCCCTTGCTTGTTGATGTAATACATTGACACCACGTTGTCCGTGCGTATGCGGACCACCTTGTTGGCAATGAGCGGTCTGAACGCCCTGAGCACTAGGAAGATCTCCAGAAGTTCCAAATGATTTATGTGCAGGAGCTTGTCCTGAGGCGACCAGAGGTCCGAAACCTGAAGAAGATCTAACGTCGCACCCCACCCCAGAAGAGAGGAGTCCGTTGTGATTGTCACCGTGGGGCTTGGGTCCTGAAACCCCGCACCCACTGACAGGTTGCTGAGAGATGACCACCAATCCAGGTCCACTCTCATGGAATCTGGAATCATTATCAGCTTGGAATCCGGGTCCACAGCCTGACGCCAGGAACTCCGAAGAGCCATCTGAGTCCGTCTCATCTTGAGACGAGCAAGAGGAAGAGCCAGCATGCACGAGGCCATGAGGCCCAGAAGCCTCTAGAACCACCAGGCCGACATGCTCTTCGACTGCGCAAACATCTGACACATGGCTAACGGGTCCGCCATTCTGTCCCCGGACAGGTACACTCTGCAGTTGATCGTGTTCCAGCGAAAACCCAGGAAAAACGGGTCCTGCGAGACCGTCATGGAAGATTTCCGCCAGTTCACTGACAGCCCAAGATGGAACAGGAGCTGAAGGAGAGACTGGAGATTGCCCGCTGCTGCCAGGGGACAAGGGCTGCGTAAGAGCCAGTCGTCCAAATATGGATATACATGGATACCCTGGAGATGAAGATAGGCCGCAATCACTGACATAATCTTCGTGAAGACACACGGCGCCGAGCTGAGGCCAAGAGGAGGCACTCGAAACTGGAAGTGCTCCTCTCCCAAAGAGAAGCGGAGATATCGCCTGTAAGGGTTCAAAATCAGGATATGCATGTACGCAGCCTGAACATCCACAACACTAAGCCAATCGCCCATCTGCAAGGAGGACCATATCTGGCTGGGCGTGATCATCTTGAATTTCTCTTGGGGTAGGAAAAGATTGAACTGGGAAAGGTCTAGGATGGTGCGCAGGCCAGCCTGGTTGGGTTTGGGCACAGTAAACAGCCTGGAGTAGAAGCCCTCCCCTCGCTCCCCAAGGGGAACGGGTTCCACAGCTCTGAGGTCCAGAAGTTTCTGAACCTCGGCTTTGAGGGAGGGCGAGCCCGACAGCTGCAAAGGAGGGTTGACGGGTGGGGTAGGGGGTAGAGGTAAGCGGAAGCCCGCTCGAGCGACTGACAAGACCTATCTGTCTTCTGTGATGGCCTGCCAGGCCTCCCAATGAGACGCAATGCGTCCTCCCACCGGGGTCTCGTGCGAGAGCGGAAAAACCTAATTTAGTAGGTTTATCGATGGCGGTGCCACCTGAACCTGAGGAGGAGGCTGAGGAATGGGAGAAAAACCGCGTCTGTTGTTGCCTACGGCGGTTATTTCCCGCAGGGGTATCCACTTTGCGAGACTTGCGGTCGATGAAGCCCCTAAAGCCAGAGGAAGGTCGACTTTGCGAAAACGGTCTCTGGGTTTTGAAAGGAGCCTTAACCAGGACAGACAAGGACTTAGCTATCTGAGTGCTATCCTTCGTCTTGGTGAGCTCTACATCTGTTGTAGCATGAAAGAGCTCCTTCCCATCGAACGGAAGGTCCAGCACCTTGTCCTGCACTTCTTTTGAGAATTTAGTTGCATGCAGCCACGCCTGCCGTGAGGTATCAACCCCGAGCATAAGGCCCCGAGCTGAGGTGTCTACGTGATGAGCCGCAGCCTCCAGAAGATCCATGGGCCACGACTCTGGTGTCGGAAAGGCCTCCTTTAAAGTCTTCCAGCTTCTTGACCGGGATAAACTCCTCAAACTCCGACAGACCTTTCCACATCCGCATGTTAGCTCCCGCTAATATCAATTCAGCGTTGGCCTGCCTGAGCTGCAAGGCCGAGTTAGCGAAGATTTTCCTCCCGAGGGAGTCGAGGAGCTTGTCCTCCTTTCCCAGAACCTGAGTAGCCATCGTGGAAGAGGCTGCTGCAGGCCTGGACTGCAAAGTGGCTGCAGCCACCACTGTGGAGGAGGGGGGCGGACAAGACGACAGGGCCACCTCTTCCGAAGAATGCAGCCTGTATCTAGCGTCAATTTTCTTATTGACAAAAAGTCCAGAGTGGTTTTTCCCAGACTCTGCGGACCTCGGCCAGAACGTCCTTCTGCAAGAACAGGCCGGGATGCTCCAAGTGAGACAGGGTGAACACCCCAGAAAGCACGCCCTCCTGCGGAACGGGTGCCTTGGGCACTGGAACATCTAAGAAGTTCATCATGTTCAGTACCGGTCATGAAAAGCTCTGATAGAGCGGAGAAGGTCCTCGCTGTCCTGATCGCCTTGTGCATCATCCGACAGATCAGGATCCTGCTGAACCATGTCGGGCGCTGCCTTGTCCACAGGGGACAATGGGGGCAAAGGCAGAAGAGTCGGGGGAGGCACGGTAGGCAAGGGAGGTGCCGGCGGAACCACCGGAGGAACAGGCAGAGCCGGAGGCGCGGGAGGACATATCTCCCTAAAAAGCCCTTTGAAATACTCCCTCATGGGGTCGGTACGCATAGGCGTTTGAAATTTACCGAAAAAAGCTTCCTCCGGGGATGCTTCGGAACCTGAGGAGGCCTCTCATGAGGTGGACAAATCCAGGGACGTAACGGGGACGGGCGCCACACTGGCCCCTCCACCGACGTATCCACATAAATCAATGGTGCCGACCCTGCAGGCAGCGAAACATTGTGCGGAAGAGGCATCCGAGCGTTAAAGTCATAAGGATGCACACAAGGGACTCTATGTTCACCCAAGGGGCCAAGCCCTACACCTGAGACCAATTGGCGTAGTTGTAGGGGTAGCACCCAAAATGACCGCCGCGGTCGTGGCGGGAACGGGCACCATTTTGCCATCATCTGAGGGGAACTGGGGCACATGAGGAAGTGAGGCAGGGGTCCCCGTCGATGGATCAAGGGTCTTAACTTTAGTCTTAACATAAGGGACCTCGGCAGAGCCGGTACTGTGTGGCCTGGAATGTTTTTGTGACATACCAACCGCCAAATTAGCCTTCGAAGGAAGGAACTCGGCATTGCCGGTAAAAGAAGAACTTTGCTTCGTTGCCCCTCAACAGGTCTGGTGTCACCGCAAGAGCGGGAACGGTGAGAAACAGCTATCACCGACAAAGCCTTGTCAGGCCTCTCAGAACTGTTGGTAGCTTTAGCCTCTGAACGAGGGACCTCGGACCCAGGTCGGTAACAGCCTTATCTGCGCGGGCCTCGAACATCAGTTCGATAACAGCAAGCCCGGTCTTATTTTAGAGGGAAGCCGACAGAAAGGCCTCAGAGCGAGCTCCGGTAACCCACGACTCAGTAGAACTGGGTCTACAAACAGCCCCCACAGGAGGTCCCTTGGTGCGCACTCCGGTACCCACAGACCCCTTACGGAGACCCTCAGAGAAAACTCCGGTACAATTATTATGCCCAACGGGCACCTCAGGGCGAACCCCGCTGGCAGAGCGATCAACGCCCCTCCCGGCCCGAGAGGAACCCAGAAATGTATCCCCCAGCCGGGGTGCTCTGAAAAGTAAAGAACTTACCGGGCGTTTCTTCTTCTCGTCGATGAACGCCTGAAAATGTGAAGGAGGAGTTCGTCAGAACACCTCCTCCCACTGCTCCAACCGACGTTGAAGTGCCCGGACCGAAAGGGAGTCTCAGTAAAAACAGGAGTCCCAATGGTGATCCGGAACCAAGCACTCTAATCAAAGAGGATGGGGATCCGCCCTCGCGAAACGACGGTGACACGATGAACAATCTGGAAAGTCTAGTTTGAATGACATAGAAAGACTAGCACACGATCGCTAGTGAGAGCCAGAGAGGAAAAAGGGAAGAAAATGTTCGAGGATGCAAGTGCGTCCAGTCCCGAACAAGCGGAGAAAAGGACTGATGGGCGATGCGCAGGGCGGAGCCAAGGTGGGCGGGGTTACGGCCGCGTGCCAGGCCCCGCGCAAGAAAGAGAGGAAGGACAACATTTTGGAAACCTTTTTGGATGCTTTTTACAAAAGTGCTCCGGTCCCGTCCTACAGGACGGAGAGATGTCCCACAAGTATCGAGGAAAGGGGACGGGACGTAGGAGTAAGAAGCAGTAATGCTGGCTGCCATATACGAGCATGGTGGCTGGCGCTACAACGAAGATCCATGCTTAGAAATTAGATTACGGCAGAACAGGTGGCTTTCATGTACTGCCAAGGGTAACGGGTGCAGTGGAATGTATGCACCATGCCCCACTATATCCAGGGCATATTATCTAATTCACCCAGAACATAAAAAGGGGTGCAAGGCTTGTCTCCTCCAGTTTTCTGGGTAATTTAGTGCCTAATTGAAGATGAGGCCCTTAGCATTTATTTTATTTATTGGACATTTGTATGTAGCCTGTACACAAGTGTTTCCAGGGGCCACAAGACAAGATGGGGGAGGGAGATGGGAATCACAAAAGTAGAACACCAAAAATGGTTATATTGGCCTTGTGACCACCCAACCGTGCAAGTGCATGAACAAGGTGGCAAGTGCAGGGTAGAGAGAGAAGTGCAGCAGTGGGGTGCCGCCAAGGGTGAGGGCGGGCATTTGCAGGGCATGTGCAGGGCGGGCCAAAGTGGCAAGTGCCAGGGGGGAGGGAGAGAGGATGAGTGCGATGGATAGGGAGAACCTGGTTGGGCTAGTCCGGGAAAGTGAGGCTGAGGGCAAGTGCTGGCAAGGGATGCTGGGGGGACTTGTAGGGGGTGGTCTGGCCCCTGTATGACTCTAAAGGGACCAGGCCCCAGTCGCAGTGGTGGAGGGAGAGTAAGCACAGGAGGGGGAGAGGGAAGGAAGTCTTGAGAAGTGTCCGGATTTTAAGAAAATCTGTCTCAAGTCTGAGGGAGGGGCATTCAAAAGGTAGGAGCAAGCCGAGGAAAGGGATCTCCCTCCCACTCTCTGCTTGGAAAACCGTTTGACCTGCAGAGAGTTGGAGCCAGAGGATCGAAGGACTCTGACCAGGAGGTATTTAGGGAGGCAAAGCTAGATGTAGCCAGGAGCCAGTGGAGTGATTTTAGGGCTGAAGAGATGCAGTCCCTGTGCTTGAGGCCAAGAATAAGTCTTGTAGTCCTATTCTGGATTAGTTGAAGGGGGCAAAGGGAGAAATTAGGCAGATTGAGGAAGAGACTGTTGCAGTAGTCTAGCCTAGAGAGAACCAGGGCTCTGGAGATGTTGAGCTTCTGGAGGAAGATGAGGAAAAGGAGAAGGGCCCTGAGGAGGCACCGCTGAAATTTGGACTTCTTGGCAAGGTCCGTGATGTGTGCAGAGAGGAGTCAAAGATGATCCAATGTTTTTTTTGCCTCACAAGTGGCTGAGAGGAGGGGACACAAGGAGTCTGGCCAGAGAGTGGGGGGAGGCGTGGGGTGGACAAGGAGCAGGCGTCCCAATGAGAAGAATCTCTCTCTTACTGGCATTAAGGCAGAGATTATTGGCAGACCACCATGCCGGAATAGCAGTCAGGCAGTCACGTATAAGGGATGAGGCAGCTAGAAAGAGAGCTGTGTGTCATCTGCATAACACTGGAAATGAGGGGAGAAGGTGGAGATCATGTAGGTCAGAGGGGCCAGGTAGATGTTGAAGAGCCATGATGATAGGATAGGGACACCACAGGTAGAGAGTGAGGTGGAGGAGAGAAAAGGGCCCATTTTCTCTTGGGATGGTCTGTTGGAAAGGAACGAGGTAAACCACGCCAGTGCCATCTCTGTGATGCCTAGGGTATCATGGAGACGGTTTATGAGGAGGGAGTGGTTGATTGTGTCAAAGGCAGAAGAAAGATCGAGGAAGATCAGAACAGAGGGAGTGTTTGAGTCCAGATTAGAGAGTAGGTCTTAACGGGTGTTCATGAGAGCAGTTTCTGTGCCTCTGGATGCCCTGAAACCGCACCGGTGGTCATGGAGGCAGCCAGCCACTTCAGTGTGGAGGGTTAGTTGGGGGATGACCAGCTTCTCCATGGGTTTGCCCAAAAAAGGGGTGATAGAGTTAGGGCGATAATTTCCTGGGCAAGAAGTGTCAGCAGACGGCTATTTTAGGAGAGTTTGCACAAGAGAGTGCTTAAGGGGTTGAGGGAAGGAGCCAATGGCAAATGAGTGGTTTCAGAGGTCAGCCAAGGCTGGGGCAAGAGGGGTGATGTTCTCCTTGATGGTTCTAGAGGAGCCGGGGAGCACCTGTTTAGAGTAGACGATCATAGAACTGACAACTCTAGAGATCTCATCTGGTGCAATGGGAGAGAAGGAGGAGAGTATGGGGGACCAAGGGAGGTGAGAGAAAGTGGTGGGTGGGGCAGAACAGATAACCGAGAGGACAGGATATCCAGAGCTTTGGAGAAGTGGGCGGCCAGTGCAGAGCAGCGAACCTGGGAGGGATGAGGAGAGGAGGAGACTGCGGTAGGATTGGCAAGTTCCTTGCAGAGTTTTAAAAAGTTCAGCAGTGTTATTGGTGGCTCCAGAGATGAGGGCTTGGACATGAGCCCTCTTCTTGGAGCAGATGTGGGGATGATTTTGTCTTTGGAGTAGGTGGCAGGCCAGTTTGTCAGAGGATGCCTGCCACTTCTTCTCTGAAGCTTTGCACTTGCGTTTCAAAACTGCCAAGTCAGAGTCATACCAAGAGTTGTATTTGGAGGCAGGCTTCATGCGGATCCCCATGATGGGGACAGAGATGTCCAGGGTGTTAGAGAGATGGAGGTTAGCTAGAACAGAGTCAGGAGAGTCAAATGAAGGGGGCGGAGGAGGGATGAAGGAAGAAGAAAATGCAGCAACTAACACACGCTTCATCGGTCGAATGACAGAGAAGGTGACTGGCAGTGCGGGCAGAGGCATCATCAGAGGTCAAGGAAGGTCAAGATGGGAGGAGAGGAGAGAGTGGCCAAACCAGGAGAGAGGGGTAGTAAACGTTTTGGAGAGAGGGAGATGAGAGCATCCAAGGTGTTTCCAGCAGAGTGGGTTGGGCCAGAGGGAAGGATGGTGAGTGTTGCAGAAGTCTTAAAAGAGAACAGTAGCCACATTTGGAGAGTCAAGATGGATGTTAAAGTCCTCAAGGAAGATACATTTGGGCTAAGGGGCAAGAACAGAGGAGGAGAGGTCAGCCCATTCAGAGAGGAAAAGGGGGGTCGGACCGGGGGGCTTGTGTATGGTAACGAGAGTAAGAGAGAAGGTAGGGGAGACGGCAGACAAGGCTTTCAAAGGAGGCACGAACCCCCTCAGGGAAGATCAGAGCCACTCCACCAACAGGCCAGGAAGGCCTGGAATTGGACGGGATCTTGCAGCCCTCAGGGAGAAGAGTGTCAAAAGCAGTTACAGAGCCTTGAACCACGTCTTGGCGAGAGTAAACTGGGGTGTCCTACCCAGCCCTTTAAGACAAGGCAGCAATACTTAGGAGAACGATGGAGATTCAGAATATTAGTCATATAGCAATAATCAAAACTGACTCAGGAAGTTGGCAAAGTACGACTGTTTTAATATCAATTATCTAAAACAGGGAGCTACAACGAACATCAACACATTCGCTCGATCTTCACACTCGATGTAACACATTAAAAAAGCAGGTTATATACAAACAAGAGTACCAACAGCAACCCCAGACAAGAGGAGAATTGCCTAGCATTTTGGTGCTAGACTGCCCCAGGGCAGGACAAAGACTGATATGTTTGGGATATTTCTCCTCTATGAAAGATAGTGAGCTAAAGACTCTGGGTAAGCCTCTTATAACCAGGAATCATGTCTGGCAGAGAGTCTCCCAGGAGACTTGATATCTTCTTAATTATTTCTGTAGCATGAGCATCTTCATCTCGAGCCCGAAATGTTGCTCATCTTTAACACCTCCTCTTTGGAACTTATAGAATATTTTTGTTCTCTCATTTCTGCATCTCTTTTGGGTGCATCAGCTCTGTTTTTCATAACATCACCAGTCTTTCCATTTTTGCTCAGTTTTCACACTTCCTTCGGGATTTCATTCAAATGGCCATCATATTGTTGTGTATGCATGAATGGCTTTCTCAATGGGAATCTTACTTCCAGGATTCTCTTTGGTATAGGTATTATTACTGGTAATGAACATGTCTCACACTCTGGCTCCAAACATATAGGCAACATGGGGAGGAGCTTTGGATGGGGGTACCTGGCTCCACCTCTACACGAGCAAGGACGTCAAGGAGGTGACAGATGCCAGAGGAGTGTTTGATAGCAGATCGAGAATTCAGGGTAGCTAAGTGAAACTGGTTGCCCCTTTGAAAGATTTGCGAGGGGTGGCACAGGAGAGGGGAGATGAGGTAGCAAGTGTTGCAGGAGAGGGGAATGGGGGGGGTTAAAGAGAGATTGAAGACGCCTGTCAAGGAGGAGGAGGTTGGGCTGAGAGCCCTGGGCCATGATAGTGCAATTGTGATAGTAATTAATGGTGCATTTGGAAGATGCAAAGTGAGCCAAGAGCACTTCCCAACTGGTGCCATCAGTAATGAATCGCTATACACATTTTAATTGTTTTGGAAGCTAATACCTAATTATTTGCACAAACTAGAGCTCAAACATATGGTTAAATGTCTAAATTGCACAGTTGGCTTAAAACCAAGCTTCACAGAATATCCAAACAGTGTTATTCTTATGGAAAAAATGTAATATCAGTGTGCCTTAGCTACCAAAATAGGGAAATGCTAGAAGTGACTCATTTTTTAAGAAACAAAAAACTCCCTTACAATGGGGCAAATTTAATATTTTAGGGACAAAATGGCACCCACATGTTCCTCTGTTGGTGGCCCTGATGCTGTCAAATTTCTTCATTGTAGAGCCGGCCCTGCCTCAAATCAATATCACCTGATTTTATAGGATGATAAATATTTTCGCCAGCCAGTCGCAGGAATGAATGATTCTAGGATAACGGATTGACTAACTCAGTACCAACATTTATCTCCTTCTCTGCTGCTGGCAGTCACCAGAGTTGTTCGGGTCGGAAAGAGTTCTACTCCACAGAAGAATGAGTGAAACTCTTAGCAATGCCCTATTATGTTATTGGGTCTTCTATGGAATAACTTTAATTGTTTCTTGCCGCTTTATTATCTGCAAGAGCAAGTGGTGCAGCTGCAGGGGGAGGGCTAACCTAAGAGTGGAGAGAGTAGGACCGTCAGCTTTGTTGCTATGTTGATTTCTGCAGATCTAAACAAATAGGGCTTTGTATGGTATGTGAGTTTTAAATATTATCCAAGGTCGGTAGAATTATTTAAGGTTGGTTATTGCTGCCATACCTTACCCAGCAGAGCACACTATAACAACTGCAGGCAACCCTTTTGGCGTTGGAAACATCAAGGAGGTTGCATGTATTTGCTTATGGGCATACAAAGGTTTTTTGTCCAACATGTATGTCTTGTGATGTTAGGCAAAATTATGCTACATCAGGTTCCACTATGGCAGGGCCCAAATTCAGGGTCCACAATTTGTAGTCAATTGCCCAGGTCCTCTCTTCTGACTGCTCGAAAACAACTCGGACACTCCCACCGTAGCTCACCCCGGCTCGCATGGGATTATGGTGCTATGCCCATCAACTGAAAAAGCCAACCGCACGCCAAATCAAAACCGCAGTGTTACTTTGTTGACAGGTAACAACACACATGTGCATTCCTGTTTTGGACAAATGTCACTGCCCCCAACGTGCTTGGAAGTGAGCTAGTGCTGGAAGAAGGCCCCTCCTTTTGAAGATTATATCCTCTTCTCCCGCTCCGAGGCTTGGGTCTAGTCCACCCTCTAATTGATGCCATCAATACTTTCACTATCAAAGGCCAAAAACACTTAGGGCGCAGAACACCTATGGGTTTATGGTTGCGCTATACAAATGCAATGTAATGTAATGTAGGAAGAATAACCCACGAATCGTCTAGTATCCCGAGAATGCCCTCTCTCCAGCAGCTGTGCAAACCGCTTAAACGTGGCCAGATGTCTAGGGGTTCCCAGAGGCACAAGACATACTAATACCTTTGCCCAGGTCCTGCCAGCAATCAGCATCAGCTGGACTCCATGGAGGGCAGGTAATTAACTCCAGGGGTCTCGAGCAACCTTAATGGCAAAGTGCAGGCTTCAGATCCTGATGGTAAATGACCTTTACAATCTAAGGCAGCTGTGAGCTGGGCATTATTATATTTTTAATTGCGGTATTATCGCTGTTCATGATGAAGGATTTACACAGTGGCTGAATGAAAAGAGCTTCTTATATATTCATAGGCCAGGAGCAGCAGAGGCGAAGGCAACGAACTGACCTTAGCGTGACTGTGGAGAATCATTACTAAGAATGGTACAGTCCACCCTCCACACCCATTCAATCTTTGGTCTCTTTCTGCTGAGATCCCCTTTAGTTAATCTCTATTCGACTCTGTCAGTCATACTGAGGAGGCTGCAGAAGATTGTGGGCATTGGCCCAAACTGCTTCCAAACCTTCCACTTTGAAGACGTTGATATCAAAGCCAACCTCCTGCAGCAGGGGCCAGAGCCATGTGGCTTGCAGTGGGCCTTTACCATTGTGAGTTTAGTCGGCTTTAGTGGTCATGTCATTGTCGTCGAGCAGTATGTTGATGGGAAAACTCGATGACCCTATATAGCCCCTAACAGACTTTCAGCCCATTAATAACATTCCCCAATTGCTCCAAATAGACACCTAATTGCATCTCTGCTCTCTTCTAGTGATGGGGTTTAAAAAGAACCAAAGAAGCAACAAACTAATACATTGCGCTCCCTCCTTCCATCTATTTCTTTCTTTTGTCATTGTGTCTCTCTTGTTCCTCCGATGTCCTCTCCCTTTGGCCCCTTCAGTGATTTGAACTCATGAGACAGAAAATACCTGCAGCTTTTGCTCTGCCCGGGTTACTCGGCTAACCTGACTGCATCCTAAGATCCCACCCTCTAGAAAAGGCTTCAAATGGAAATCCTAAAGCTACTTCAAGGACTTTGCGAAACCTCATCGCTTTCTTACTGTAAAACTGGGTTAAAGACATGAGTTTAGAATCAACAGGTGATAGATAACACCTCCTGCACTTTCTGCGTGTGGCTTTGCAGCGCCTCAGACATAGGCATAACACCATATCCTATGCATTTTAGGATAATTTCAATGTAAAAAATGACTGAACTTAAAAAGCCTGTGCTTCCCACTATGTTATTAGTAAATATATTCTATTTTATTGTTTCCTGGCGTGGGGGTAGAGATCAGGTAAGGGCACAGTCCCTGCTCCTGTTGCTGGTGTGAACATGAAAGAAGACCAGGAATGCAGCCATCATAACACATGTTGGGAGAGAGACAGCAGAATAGGGAAGCATGTTTTATTTGCAAAAATGCTGTCATGTCCATATCATGAGTGATGGGGGAGAAGGGAAACAGAACATTCTAAGCTAGATAATAAAATGGGGAAGAGTTACCAAAGGCTTTGAGGAGGAAAGAGGTGACCATTGAGCAGTGGAAAGGAATGCAGTGGAAAGGTGCCCTTTCTGTCTAAGCATAGAGGGAATGATAACATGGATAGTACAAAAAATTATAAGCTACTGACCATAGTGACTAACGTACTCTTAGTCCTTAGTCCCCTTTCCTCCATACTGCATGGGCTTCCCTCCCAAGGGACAGGAGACGGAAACTTTTTCACCAGAAAAAACCTTCTTCCCCTTTAAATATAGAGGCGCGCGGGGGTGTGGCCCAAGGAGCATGCGCCGCCCTGACTCTGCCTTCCGGCACCACACCTCAGTCCCCATTGACGCGTCAACAATAGAATTAACATTGCCTAATGACACCAGTTTTATTAGGGGGAAGGATGGTGGGACGTATGGAGGAAGGGGGACTAAGGACTTAGTCACTACGGTGAGTAACTTATAATTACTCTTCTGTCCTGTCCCCTTTCCTCCATCCTGAATGGGCGATTACAACTGAATGTAGCCCAGGGTGGAGAGGAGAGCCTTCTTAAGCAAATGGGTTCCTGAGAACCGCCTGTCCGAAAGCCGCATCAGATCTAGAGCCGGCATCCAACAGTAATGCTTGCAGAAAGCTGAGGGATGGCCCAAGTGGCCGCCCAGCTTATGACTTGCCAAGGGACATGGTGCTGGAATGCGATGGCCGTTGCCTTGGCCCTGACTGCGTGGGCATGCATGTTGGCCAGAAACGGCTTGTGCTGGCCCTGGTACGCTTCCTTGATGGCCGAGACCATCCAGTGGGATTTATTTATTTATTTATTTATTCGCATTTGTTAAGCGCACATGCAGCCCAGAGGGCATCGTGGCGCTTGTTACAGACATGACTTGTTATACATACAATGAAGTCATTACTTAGTTGCAAGAGAGTAGTAAGGAGAAGATGGGAGAGGAAGAGGAGATTATGTCGTAGGAGGAGCTAGTTGAACAAGGTGGTTTTCAGTTTTTTTTTGGAAGGCAGTGAGAGAGGTTTCTGCTCTGAGTGTGCTAGGTAGTGCGTTCCATAGCTTCGGGGCAATGTATGAGAAGCTTATTCCACCTGCTCTAGCTCGTTTGATGCGTGGGACCCTAAGTTGGTTGGTGTGGCATTGTCTGGTTGGTCCAGTGGAGTGCGATCTGACTAGAGTATCAGACAGGTATGAGGGTGCGGATAGGTTAATACATTTGTGTGCACTGGTAAGTATTTTGAATGTAATGCGCTCTTTGACAGGTAGCCAATGTGCTGCCTTTCTGGCTTGCGTGATGTGGTCCCGTTAAGGTATATTGAGGGCTGCTCTTAGTGCATTATTTTGTGTTTGGAGTTTATTGAGATTGGTGTTGGAAGTGCCAGCCAATAGCGCATTACAATAATCTATCTTGGCTCCAATGGTGGGTCTGGCAATAGATAAGCAATTATCTTTGGTTAGGAAAGGTTTAATGGCATTAATGAGCTTAGTGCTCAGGGCTGAGGCAGAGACAATGGAGTTGACTTGCTTGTCCATGGATAGTGATGCGTCAATGTGGACTCCTAGTGTTTTAACAGAAGGTAGAACTGGGATGACACAATTGTCTATACAGAAGTTTGTGTAGAGTGGGTCGAGGTTCTTGAGAGTGGATTTTTGGCCAAGGATGAGAATTTCGGTTTTATCACCGTTAAGACATGGTGGCGTATATATTCTGGAGGGTGGCTGCGTCCTGAAGGTAGCGTCCTGTGAGCGGGAGGAGTACTTGGGTATCGTCAGCGTAGTTGGTGTATGTGATCCCAAGTGCGTCCAATTTATCAAAGAGAGGTTTGGTAAAAAGATTATAGAGGGTGGGAGCTGTACATGAGCCCTGACTCCATACCTGATGGTGGTAGGCTCTGCGTTGGCTATATTGGAAAACACTTTCATCACTCTACCTTCGAGGAAAGAGGTAATCCAATTTGTGGCTTGTTTGGAGAAATGAGCGGCCTGAGTTAGGTGGTTCGTGAGAATGGCATGATCGACTAAATCAAATGCCGCCAAAATGTCTAGGAGGAGCAAGAGGGCCGGCTTGCCTTTATCTAAGATAAGGGTGATTTGATTCTTCAGATCTAGGAAAGCGGTTTCAGTGCCATGACCTTTAGGGAATCCGGACTGCCTTTTACCTAGGACAGAGTTGTTTTCCAGGTAGGCCTGTATCTGCATGTGTGCAGCTTTATCTAGGATTTTTAGGAGAAATGGAACCGTTGTAATGGGCCGGTAATTGTTAGGTTGGGCGGGGTCCAGGGTTGGTTTCTTTAAGAGCGGGCGTACCCACGCCTCTTTAAGGCTGTCAGGGACATTACCCGTCTTGAATGAGGCATTAATGAATGCTGTGATGATCAGTGCGAGGGGTGCCGCACACTCTTTAATTATGTTGGGGGGGCATATGTCGCCTTTGCATTGAGATGGTTTGAGCTGTTTGAGGATGTGGAGAGTGTCCGACTCGGTGATTGGCGAAAAATTGAATTTTGAGGTGTGCTTATCTTTGGCGGTATTGACGGAGAGGGTCTGTTGGGGGTGTAGAGCCTTAAAGTGTTCTGCTATTTTATTTTGGAGAAGATCTATTTTATTTAACATCGCTGTTTGGATGCTATTGCACCAGGCTTCATCCTTAACAATCTCATCTGTGCAGATTGGGGGGGATAGTGAGCTCTTTAAAGATGGTGAAAAGCTCTTTTGAGTGGGAGTTGGCTTCCATGATACGTTTATTGTAGGTTTCTGACTTTGCCTTGAATATGGCATTTTTGTATTTTTTAGAGATACAAAGAAAGTCTACTTTGGTGGCCTCACAGGGATTGGTCTGCCATGTTTTGAGGGCTTGGCGCTTACATTGGCGAAGATTTAGTAGGTCGTCCGTGAACCATGAGTTAGAGTGAACCGATTTTTTTTTCTTTTTTTTTTCTTTTTTGTTTTCAAGAGGGGCTGCGGTGTTGATGGCCAAGGCGAGGGTGTTTCTGAAGATCTCTGCTAGAGTGTTGGGGTTGGAGGAGAACGGGGGTGCTAGGCAAGGGTTGTTGAGCAAGGGACGTATATTGTCAGCTGTAAGTTTTTTGGCACTTCTGGCTAGCGTGGCCGGTGCATGTTTTAGAGGTTTGGAGTAAGCTGATATGGGGATGCAGAATTGGAGGCAGTTGTGATCAGACCATGGAAGGGCTGTGTTAGAGTTGAGAGTGGATCCACAGTTGTGATCTGCCACCCAGTCTAAGATACGGCCTTTATTATGGGTCGGGGCAGTGACTATTTGTGTGAATCCTAGATCTGTGAGGTTTCTTGCGAGAGTGGTAGCTTATATGTCAAGTTTGTCTTTATATCCAAGGTTTAGGTCTCCTAGGAACAGTGTTTTGGAAGTTTGTTTGATGTTTTTTCCAAGAAGATGGTTGACTATGCCTTTGAAGTTATTAGCAGGGCCTGGGGGTCTATATATGACGTGAATGTTTACAGTATTTTTGGGAGAGAGGGTAAGTTTGGCTGAGAGGATGTCAATGGTGTCTTCCCCGGAGGTGGGAGTCTGTCTTAAGGCTAAGGTGTCTTTAAAAATCAGTGCAACTCCACCTCCTATTTTGGTTAATCTATCCTGTTTTAGGATCGAGTATCCTGATGGTACAGCTAAGCTGATAGTCGGGCCAGCGGCCGAATGCAGCCAAGTTTATCTAGGTCCTGGTAGGTAATAATGTCATTAACTTCTAAAGCGTGGGCGTTGAGTGAGCGAACATTTAATAAAGCACATCTAAGGTGTTGGAACTTTTTTGGTTGTGGTGGCTTGAGGTTGGTAATAGTGATGGACTTTTTGGTAGTGTGTGTAGGCTTGCTAGTCAAGTGGTGTCCGACTTTACGCTGGTCATGTGAGGTTGGAGCGAGCGTTGGAGCACTGTTAGGGTGTTTATGGGTGATAGTGTATGGTGGCCAGGTCTTGGTGTGAGTGCGAGAGCTTATGCGTAAGTTCCTGAGTGTTACCTGCATTGGTGTTGAGGGGAATGCTAATGGGAATGTCCGTGTTCTGAGTCTGTACTGTCTGAGTATGATCTCGGGGGGGAGTAGCGTGTGTGGTGGTGTGTCTAGGTTCCATGATATGGATGTTGGGTTGCCCTGCGGGCATAGAGTAGTCAGTACTACTGGTCAGTAAGGTGTGGACTGAGCCTATGAAGAGGTACAATGTATGTGTGGTGTACATATTGAGGTGGGTAGGCGAGAGTGGGTTAGATGCAGTATCAGTTGGACAACACAGTATCACAGTAGTCTCTGGCGACCATAAGGCACAACACAATGTCACAGTGGTCTATGGTAGACCGTACTGCAGATACAGTTATCAGAGGCAGCATACAGCAAGGCATGGCCAGGGCAGAATGCAGGTGATGATACATGTTGCTAATATGAAGCAGGAGAGGGTTGGATAATAATGCTAATGCAGTGCTAAGACCATTACTAATGGCTGCACAGGACCAGTGGTCTGTAATTGGTTAGGTGGATACAAGTAGGGCACTGAAGCATTTTGTGGCAGTTCAAGTGCACCACTGTGCAGTGGAGACCTCGGAGGTAGCAATGATAAGAGGTTCATGTATACCGGGTCAGTGATGGCTTGAAACAGTTCAGTTCGCTGGCTAATGGGTTAGGAGAAGGTTGTTGAAAGGGGCAGTATGCTTACCCCAGAGAAGGTGGGCAGGGGTTCTAGCCCTATGCTCGACGGCGTAGACAGGCTAGAGACAGGCACAGTGCCTTTGTGGTGGGCCGGCTCGAAGCCTGCCGGCTTGTGGTTGGCTCCCAAGTAGGGGAGAGGGGCCAATCACGATGCTTGCAGGGCTGTGGGGCCAAGTAGAGGGGTGAAGATGTGACGTCGGCCATCTTGGAATGGTGCAGACCTCCTGGGTCCCTAAGGAGGCTGGATGCACTCCGAGTGCAATAAGGGGGCAAATCCTGGCTGGAAAAGGCCACTGGGCAATGCTGGTGCGGCACGGATATTATTAAATAATCCGCCGCGGGTTGCCTCCAAAACGCACGCTCGTGCTGCAGACTTCCAATATGCAGCTGAGGGAGGCTTGTGACATAGCTGGAGTCAGGCAGGGCTCAGGGGCGTCGATGCAGGGCTGGCTACTGCTCCAGCAGTAGATGGAAGGAGCTCCTGCTCCTCCAGGCTCTGGATATGGAAGCCTTGGAGGCCTAATAGCCTGGTCTTGCGCCTCCGAAAGTGGCAAACAGGGCGTCCGATTTGCGGAAGCCCTTGGTCCTGTCCAAGTAGAATTTCAGTGTATAACTGAGGGGTGTGCTCAGTTATACACTCAACTGGCCTCAGCACTTTATTGCATGTGAGCACTAGAAGAATACCCATGTTGGGTTTTTGGTGATTTGTCAGAACACCGATCTAGCATTATCAAAATACTATAACCTACATCATTAAAGGTATGTTCTAATTCGAAACCAGCGGCTACCACCCCCCCCCCCCAGTTATACACTGTTATATGCAGCCCAAGGTTTCGCCATCAGGGCTCCCCCCTTTTATTAAAATACAAGTAGAATTTCAGGGCATGCCTGACATCCAGGTAGTTCAGCACTCTCTGTGCTTCGTCCTTGCAAAGAACGTAGGAAGGACTATTTCCTTGTTCAAGTGGAGCGCAGACGGCACCTTGGGCAGAAATGCTGGGTGTGTCCGCAGGACTACTTTGTCCCTGTGAAAGGTAGTATACGGTTCCGAGGCGACCAGCACCTGGATTTCGCTGACTCTACGAGCTGAGGTGAGGCCGATTAGTAAGGCCGTCTTGATGGTGACCAGCCTGATGTCTGCGGACGCCATTGGCTCAAACGGTTTGTGTGCCAGGGCGCCCAAGACAATGTTGAGGGCCCACTAGGGGTGCAGACTCTTGACGGGGGGGGGTAGAGCCTTGTGAACCCAGTCAAATGCTTCTTTACGATCGGTTTGGAGGAGGAGAAGGTCCCCTCCTCCGAGTTCCTGTAAGCTCCAATGGCTGCAAGGTATGTATGGCAGGTGTCCGCCTGCACACCAGAGTGGGCGAGGTGTGCCGAGAAGGAGAGCACGTCATCCAAGGTACATGCCAGGGGGTCGATTTCCTTGGAGTGTGCCCAGTGAAAGAATCTGGTCCATTTACTTTTATACTGGGCCCTGGCAGCCTTGCGCCCTGTATGATTTCCAGATTAGCCTGGGAGAGGCTGAGGTGCCGTAGCGTTACCTGCTCAGGTACCACGCTGTGAGGGCTAGTTTCTGTGGTGCGGGGTGGATGACCCTGCCCCCCCTGCTGTGCCAGAAGATGTGTTGGGCCCGTCGGGAGGTGAATCAGAGCCATCTACGAGAGGCTGAGCAGCTCTGAAAACCATTGCCTAGCCGGCCACCATGCAGCTATTAGAATGATGTTGAGTTGGCGAGACTCCTTGATGTTGAAAACCACTCTGTAAATTAGCGATGTGAGCGGAAAGGCGTAAGCTCTCATGCCATTCAAATGAAGCCGAAATGCGTCGCCCAGGGAGCCGGGGCCCTAACCCTGCCAGGAGGCGAACTGAGGGCACTTGTTGTTGTGCCAGGTAGCAAAGAGATCCACCTGGGGATGACCCCACCTGTTGAAGATCTCCTGAATAACAAGGTTGTTTAGCTGCCACTCATAATTCTCCGCTCCCAACCTGCTGAGCCTGTCCGCCGCCAGGTTGGATTCCCCTGGGAGGTGGACTGTTGTGAGGTAGATGTCGTTTTCCAGGGCCCACTCCCACATGCTGATTGCCAGTGTGCACAGAGGAGGGGATCTGGTGCCTCCCTGCTTGTTGACGTAGTACATGCTGGTCAAGTTGTCTGTCTGGATGAGGACAACCTTGCCCCTGAGAAGTGTAAGGAATGCTGTGAGCTCTAGCCAGATGGCGTTCAGCTCTAACCAATTGATGTGGTATTCCTGCTCCTGTCGGGTCGAGGTGCCGTGGACAGAGATCGTCCAGGGTGGCTCCCCAGCGTTCGAGCGAGTAGTCTATGGTGATGGTGGCCTGTGGGGTGGGCGGCTGAAAGGGCTTGCTCATCCGTAAGTTGCAGTCCCCGGACTACCATATTAGGTCGGGTGGAGAGATGGAGGAATGTTGATCATCTCGAATTGAGAGGCCCGCTCCTGGTTCCATGAGGCCGCAAAGTGCAGCTGAATCCTCCTCATCCTCAATCTTGTGTGCGGGACGACTAATAGGACTGCCGTCAAGAGACCCAGGAGATTCTGGTACCACCATGCCGAGGTCACCTCTCTGCTGAGGAAGTGAATTGTGGCCCTCTTGATGGCCAAGATCTTTTCCTCCGACAGAAATACCTTCTCGGAGCACGTGTCCCAGATTAGGCCCAGGAACGTCATAGTCTGCGTGGGCTGCAGCTGTGACTTCTTGAGATTGAGCTAGAAGTCCAGATCGTACAGTGTGTTCATAAGGGCACGGGAAGAGTGGTGAACCGCTTCCAGAGATGTAGTCCTGACGAGCCAGTCGTCGAGGTATGGCTAGATGTGGAGGCCCTGCGCTTTGAGGAGGGCAGCCAACATATTCGTGAGCCTGGTAAAGACCCTGGGGGCCAAATTGAGTCAAAAAGGAAGGACCTTGTATTGAAAATGGTAACCCATGATCCTGATACATGGCAAAGAACGATGGGGCTGCCAAATCGGGAAGTGTAGGTATGCGTCCTTCCCAAGGAGCACATCCAGTCTCCCTTGCACAGTGTCTCCACTATAAAAGCTGGCATAACCATCTTGAATTTCTGAAGGGGTAAGGAGAACTCTCAGGCCCGCCTGGTTCTTCTTCTGAATGGCGAAAAATCCCGGAGTAAAAGCCCAAGCCTCGCTGGGAGGCTGGGACTTCCTCCACTGCCTGGCTCTCTACGAGCGACCGGATCTCCGCCAGAAGAGTTGCTGTCCCAACCGGAGGGAGTGGAGGAGAGGAGGGACGGAGATAAGTAGGCGGTACCCCGTGGATACTACGGAGAGGATCCAGGGGTCAACGAAATTCTGGCGCCAGAAATGTGCATGGAGAGCAAGCCTGCCCCCCACTGGAGACACGTGGACCCGAGGGGGCGTTTCATGCCTTCTTTCCCTGGGAGACTGTCACGGCGGAGAGGGACTAGAAAAAGCCCTTACCCCGACCCCTTTTGTTGCTTGCGCCGGTTCTGAGATGGTGAGTGGTCTGGCTGCCTCGATCTCCGTTCCTGGAAGCCGCAGAACCCTCCATACGTACGTCCCCTGTCGGAGAGCGGAGTCAGGGCAGGGCATGCTCCCTGGGACGCACCCCAGCGCGCCTCTAAATTTAAAGGTGGAAGAAGGCTTTTTTCTGGTGAAAAAGGTTCCATCTCTCGTCCCTTGAAAGGGACGCCCATGCAGTATGGAGGAAAGGGGATGGGACGTAAGAGTATATAATAGGTATAGTTTAGGTAAATAATTCTACAAAAACATGAGCGAGAAAAAATGGATGAGAGAATGAGTGGCAAAAGGATGAAAGGTGTGGGCTAAATAACAGATAGGATGGGGCAATGAATATGGAAAAAGGCAAAAGGTTTGATCTAGGGAGAGGGCTGGGTGGGTAGCTGATGTTATGAGTGCTTAAAGGCAGCAGAGGCTGGGCTGGGGTGGAAGTAGGCTTGCTCTACGAGATTGATTAATGGTCCTTAGATGGAGTGTCAGAGATGCAGCAACCTCTGGACCTCTCACAATCCCACTAATATGCAACATCTATGGGATTTTAAAAAATATATATATTTATTGGACATTTATAAGGCGCTGATACAACAAGACAGTGTTTAAAAGCACCAAAACGCACAAGGGAACGGAACAAGGGAGAAGAATAAACAATGGAAACAACTATGAATAATAGAAAGAAACAGTGGTCCTACTATGCCTTGTGACATTTCGGAGCGGGCAAATGCACTGAAAAGAAAAAGGAAAAAAGGGTTGAGGGGTAAGGGTAAGTGCTATTAGGTTTCCCTGGGGGAGGAAGTGCCAGAGGTGTCCTTTGAGGAGGCAACAGGAAAGTGCATGAGCGGAAGCATCCCAGGGGAAGAGAGAGGTCTACCGCCCAACAGGTAAGTGCGGGGAAGAGGCGAAACCACCCAACAGGCAGGTGTGGGGCTCAGTGGGCAGTGCAGAGGGTGCTGGTGGCGGATGCTCAGAATGCCAGGACCCTATTTGACTCTTGCTCTGCCGTTACCTTTTAGTGGTCTTGTGCAACTAGGTAAAAAGAGGTGTATATATACTTTTGCAGATGAATTTTCACCAGACAGAACTTATTTTGTCATCTTTTTTGCACCTTGGCGCTCAGTCTTACTTTAACAGAATAAAAACAGTTGTGCAATGCCAAACGTATACAAAAATCTAGGCCGGTATTGGTACTTCGTCAAAAGATAAAACAGGCAGAAAATAATACCCCTTCAACAGACCACAAAACAAGCCCTAAATGTCCTACCCACTGTTCTTTTCGGAGCATAGAGCAGGATGGATGCAGAAGCAAGGGAGAGCAAAGAGAGGCCTGGAAAAACAAAGGCAAGGGTGACCTGACTGCCTCAACCAACTGCCGTGGGTTGGAAGGGAAAAAGTGGAAATGCCAGAAACAAAGAACTATGTGTAAGGGGTCAGGGTAAGGAGACACTGACACAGGTAGTGGGTTTGCCAATATGCTTTTATTCAAATAATAAAAGAATTGGGAACATGCCTCACTATCCTTAACTCTGAGGGGTGACCCTGCCTCAACAAAACAAACTAATGTGACGGTCATCAGGATGTCAAAATAAAGTTCACTGTCCTGTGTCAAAAGCTATTCTGACCCTCAAACGCTATGTTCTTACAAATTGTCTATGGGGGAAATAATATTGTACTTGGCTGTTTTCTTACAGCCTGGTTTTATTCTTTAATATACCACTTCAATGGGTTCAAATGCTTAAGGTGATCACAACTTAAATATACGAGGAAGTGGCTTTCTTCCCCCTTTTAAATGTCAAACTGTTCCAAGGGGACAATCCACTTCCTTGGTCTTGCCTTATGTTGACAGTTGTGAATTTTAGGATGTACGTCAATATCACGAAAACCAAAATCTAGAACTACAAAATCACAAACACAATCGGTTCACATTTTGTAATTCGAGAATATTTTTTTTTTAGGTCCCATGCAACACATGTTGTGTATGAAGGGGACACCCCTGTGAGCCCCTCAGCCCAAAATTCCAAATTAGCAGAGGGGGTTTAGGGGAAGTGGACACCCTCACAATCCTCGCTCCACTAATTGGGTATTTTGGAATATGAGATTTTTGTAGTCCCAAAACGCGGGACTTTGGGTGATGCAGGATTTTAAATACAGTATTTTCATCATTCTCACACACTGTTATGCCAAGTTTATTAGTAAGGTTCTCTTCTTAGGTTGTCCACTATTTGGGAAGTGATATTCTTCCCTGAGAAAGTGGATTATACACTGCCAGGTGGACAATCCTCTTCCCTGGTCTTTTCCTTTCTGTTGGATTTCTCATACAGACTCTTGTGTATGTCAAAAGAAACATGCAGGTCTCTGTTTCCTTAGGAGCGATTCTTATAAGAAATTACTCATACACTGTTTGCCCGATTCCGGCAGCCTTGAATTAGTTTCCTGCCGAAAACCTATATAAATTCTATTTCCCAGTTCCACTGGGACGAGGGAGAGTAGGGAACTTGAGTTTACTCCTTTCCTCGGGTACCTCCTCGGGTAAAAGTGGATTCACAACTTTATCCACTTTTACCCATCACTTCTTTCTGCAGCATACTGTTTTATTTCGTAGGCCACTCATGTGTTTAAGGAGAAAGGAGGTTGGGGGGGGGGGGCTTCCAGATGATTATTTCACATTTTTTTCTCTTTCAACAGCCCCTCTTCCCTGTTCCCATGGTCCTCAGGACTGTACCTCTTATCCTCTTATTTCGCTGCCACAGCCTGTTACCGTCTTTACTGTTTGTCGTGCCTCGCAGCTCCAACGGGCCGTTGCTGCTTCTCTACTCTACATAGTAGCCGTGACTACCACTTCTGTCTCTGCCACTTTTACAGTTCTCTACAGTGCTTTGTCTTCCGTTCTCTCTGGACATTCTATTACTGCAACTTATGCCACTTCGACTACTACAACAGCAATGTAATATTCCTTCTTCTCCTTTATGGCAGATTTGAATATCAGTCATAGAAAAGGGACTAGCATGTTGTAAGGAGTGTATTAGCATTTTTCCCTCTGTCTGTGGCTTCTTCATTGCAGTAGTTTGAATCGTTCTGATTGACAAATAAACAAAACAAACAAACTTGACATTGCAAAAGTACATATGCCATAGGGTATGTCCGGATTAGCCTTAGTGTTTGTTAAGGGATTCTTCAAGAATTTCCTTGGCTTGGGCACAGCAGTAGGGTTTCCTCTGTAGCTGGCAGGGATGAGATCCTATGATTCGTCAAATAGGCCACAAACACAGTGCAGTATCTGAGCGTCCAATGAAAAAAACGGGCAGAAAATAACCCTAAAAGCACAACAATATCTATCCAACCGAGCACAAAAGAGGTCCTAAACTCCTTGGCAAGTGTTTTCTGAGTAGGATGTATGCAATTCTGATTGGTGGATTCTGCAAGATATATTATGGTTAATTTATGGCTACTAGATCAAGTGGGCATCACTAAACTAATACCCCCTGAGATACAGTTTCACCCCATAATACTGGGAACAAGAAACAGGCAAATTATGAAATCAATATTTTGTTTTAGAAAAATAAAATCAATGCAAAGGTGATCACCAGCTTTATGCAGGGAAGGTCACCACAATGTAACACAATCACAGGCTGTGTGTCTCCAAAAACAATTGACTTGCCTATTTCTCACTCACAAGCATTCATTTCCATAATTAATTCTGTATACATATTGAGGACTGAATAACAAAAAACATTCTAATTGTAACTCTTACCGGCCACTCAGTTCAAATGTGCTACATAACAATCATGACGGAAGATTGGTCGTAACATTAACCTGATTCTTTAAAACAGTATACATTCTCTGATATGCTAGTATGTTTAAACTAGATATAAAGTTACACTTGCACAAAATACACAGGACTTTCTGTTTCCCCATTATTACCAACAATTGATGATTCAGAGATCTGTTGCATGCCCCCACACCTTCCCCATGCTAATATGGTGCTGAGGTTTGCTAGTATATGTGTGTGTCATTTAAAATAAGCTCATGGTGAATCACATCAGACCCTGCAGGTTTCAGGATTGGAAAGGAGAATCTTTAGATTTAGAATGCACATGAGTTCAGCTGACCCACTCCAAATTGGGAGACTGGTTTTCAGATTATATTGAAGAGATATAAATACCCCTTCCCTTTAACTTCACATATGAATATCACTGTGAAATTTCAGAATGAGGGGTTGCATGGGATTTGCATTTGTACTATATTTATGGGAATAGAAATGACTTCTCTAAGTTTCCTTTCATCCCTAAATATCGTATTGCATATCTAGGGCATCCACAGGTTGCAAATTATTAATACATTCTCGGTTAGGCTATGAAGCGCGAGCCCTCAGTTCACAATCTGAACTGACAACTATACCTGAGGAAACTGTCAGAGGTTTTATTACACTGCACACTCCAGTCAGGGACTCCTTACCCAACAATGAATGTGAATGTGGCATATAATAAAACACTTTTTATTTTTAATAAACCACAGGTTTGTTATTTGAGTAGGCCTCCAACCCATCTTGCACCCAACCTCACCAAACACAACATGCATTAATCTCTACAAAACAATTAGGTTAAGATATCTAGTTACAATTCTCACAATCTTTAATGGCAACACAGAAAACAAGCAATTTAGAAAGCGATACCAATGGTTTAGCACTCCCCACTGCAACACTCACCCCAAACATTAGCTAACTTGATTCCTTTTAGTGGAAGGCAGTGGCAAGGAGTAGGGATAAAGAGAGAAAATCGGATTTTGAGTAAAGCCCACCATCCCCAGATGGGAAGTAAGCAAAGAAGTGAAAACCCATTTTTGGAGCAAAACGGCAGAATTGGATTTTGATTATTACTCACAAGGCTACTAACAACTGCTATGGGACAGAATGAAAGGAAATTTGTGTTGCTACACTTGAGGGGATAGGGAATCTTAGCGACTACTAATCAGCACACCAGGGCAATGTAGAAATAAAGTAGAAAAATCAATTTTGGGGAGAAAGCAAATGTAAAAGGAAAAATACAAACGGCAAATGGAAATTCTTTTTAAACACTGAAATTACAATGACAGGCAGCTCAGGCAAAAGGTATAGCTCCGAATAGGCAAATCGGTTTTCATTGACACGGACAGAGACACATAACAGATTTGTAGGCAAAATACATTGCTCTCAATGGGACTATGGTTTGGGGTTTTCAATGCAACAGATGCAAATAGGAATTTGTGGGATGATGCACACAATACACGGGCAAATTCGGTTTTCAGTTACAAGAAGACTAATTCTTTTGAGGCAATACTTTAATGACTATAATTATTAAAGAAAGACACCAGGGACAAGGGGGTTCATTTAGGATTTCAACCAACTTGTACCGTGAATTTCAATGGGGAATTAATTGATTTATTTAAGAATATGCTAAGGATTTACACAGACACTAAGAGGTTTAACAAAGGGAATATGCTAACATACACAGGCTAAACACAGATTCCTCTATGGGAAGGTGACTGAATTACACTAGCAATGTGAGGTTTTCAATTGGGCTTTCAATGGGTTGTCAATGGGGTTTTCAGTGATGGGGTTTTGTATGGAGTTTCAATGGGTGCAATGGTACCAAACGGAAGTGCTTATGCAATTTAGGGCTGTGGTTATTTGCTACTTACAAAGTAAGCCTTGGTTTGGGATTCTGAAAAGTAAGCTGGATCTCGGATCCCTCTGGACAGCTAGGCAAGGGGTCTGGTCACTGCACTCTGCTTGGTTTGGGATTCTGGAAAGCCAGCTGGATCTCAGGACCCTCTGGACAGCTAGGCAAGGGGTCTGGTCAGTGCACTCTCCTTGGTATGGTTCAGCTGCCTCCTCTCTGTCCTCCTTCTCCTGTCTCCCCGGATTCATGTGTGTCTGTCCTCTGACCTAGTACAGTCCCCCTAATATAACTCCAATGACATCACTCACTTTAAAATCTAGCGGGAGTACTCTATAATTACCCCTACCCCTCAGATAGGATAGTTTACCATCCCTCTCTCCGTCCCCTGGCATGATTGGTCCAAGGGAAGAGAGCACCATCTGTCTATTGGCATTTTATTACCCTTCTTTGTTCTCTTGGCCACTTTTTGACAAAAACCCAGTTATGTCTCATAACTTCATATTTCTACTAGCCCCTGACATGTGCATTAGATATGCGGTTTGAGGGGTCATAGGGAATTAAGTAAGCCGATCGTCAACTCCGTACAAGGTAGCATGGCACTTTGGCACATTTTTGCTGTTTTCATAAAATGTATAATAGTTATGACAAGTGCAGCAGATGTTCCTGGCAGACCATATTGTGGATTCACTCTTCCTTATCCAGTAGAGCCTTGACAGTGCACTGGGGCCGCTTCCATTCAGACCCTGTCACCAGCCCCACAGATAAGGGGTGTATCGGCCACTTTTACTCCCTACAAATAGGCAAATATTCCCAACAATTAATAGGAAACAGACACATAGATCTCGTGCCCCTGCTTTCACCCACACAGCTACATGGATATGTTTGGACCAGTAATGCACATAGTGCCAAAGGAAAAAAATGCTACTATAAGTGCCTGATTAGAAGAAGTAAACTTGTATCTTTTAATCTGTATGACTAACTCGGTGCACAGTAATTATTATTGTGAAACATTTCCGTTTTCCAGTGAACACACATATTTTTACTCACTTATAAAATACTCCCATTGGGAATTGTACTTACATTTGTACTCCCTATAAAGTAATTTTACTCCCAACTTTAAAAAATAGGGAGTGAAGTACTCCTACTTCAAAATCTTATCTGGAGCACTGTCTGTCACCATCGGTTGCAGAGTGGCCTATGGGGCCTGCCTGTTGCCAACACTTTTCAGTGTATATACCAAGCCACTGTGTGACCTACTGGCTGAGAGCATCGCTCAATTCTCAAACTATGCAGATGATACCAAACTCTTATTCCCTGTGATTGGAGACTATGACCAGGACTCCATCAAACTTAAGACCATCTATCACTAGGTTAAGAAGTGGATGACCATGCATCAGATGTGCTTAAATAACTTCAAGACCGAGCTTCTACTCTTCGGACCACTACACACTAGATCTAAACTGGATACTCCTTATGCTAACTTTGAGATTGACAACTGCTCTATTCCTACCCTGAGCAAGTTTAAAACTTTGAGCACATATTTAGACTCCTTATTGAGTTCCGACTGTCTGAAACTGCTAAGACAAGTCAAGTCTTTCATTTAATAGAAACACTGTGAACCCCTGGCGAGAGCTGAGATTCTCTCCCGACCCTACTATTGAAATGAACTCCTGGAGGGTGTAACCTAAGGCAATATCTCAAAACTCCAGACAGTGCAGAATAACGCAATCCATATAATCAAAAATGTGAGCTATGTTGAACATATCACAGAACATCGGAAAAACCTTGATTGGCTTTGAGTAAATTTGAGAATACATTTCAAAACTCTCACCATGGTACATAAGGGCATTTATGGCGGGGGCCCCTCCTATTTGAAAGAGAAACTGAAGAATTACAGCCGACAGAGAATACTTAGATCCAGCAACAGTTGCTTCCTGGTGTGCTCCAAATCTAACTGGGCCCGGAAATTGAAGATATTTTCCACTCCTTGCAGCCATAGCATGAAATGCCCTCCGCCAAGCACTAAGACAAGAAGAAACCTTGCAGTCTTTCCGGAAAACAAATAAAAACCACCCTATTTGAGTAACCGTCTCTTTGTCTGCCCTTGACTGTCCCGTGCCTTTGTTGTAGCCCCTTTTTGTCCTTGTTTCGCGCCCAAATGCCTACTGGTTTTTCGGAGCGTAAGAAATAAATACATTAAATTGTATATCATGTGGTGCTTAATCCAAGGGAAATAATCATGATTGGATATGACATGTCATGTATTTCAAATTGGGGGACCTTGTGCTTCAGAATGCTGGCTCATGTAAACAAACCTTCAGAAGTGGTTTCGAAGAAAGAGAGCCAAATGAAAGGGTTCTTTTTTTCTGCTCGGAATAGACGAGCGCATGTGTTTGGTTTTATGATGATGCAAGCTTCAACATTTCATGTTAAGTGCAATGCAAATTGTTTGAAGCAGGAAAGAAAAGGGACAGGTTTTTACCAATAGACAATAATCTTTACATCCACTGCAAATATTCAGTATTTTATCTTATTTATGTAAGCTTCCTTTGGAAGGGATTTCCAAGGGTGGGGGTAAGGGGATGAGCAGTTTTCGCCGAATTGAAACCCAAGTCAACTTGAATTCAGCACAGTATAGCACTGTCATCAATACATGTGTTTTTCAAACCAATCGAACCATTGCTTTTTACTTCATCTATAATTCATGGTTACATTTGACATTACTTCGCATGATTTAAATAAAATGCAATGCACTGCAGGATACAATCCGCTTTTCAATAAGCTGTGCTCATTTAGAATAAATAGGGTAGTTTGGAAAATCCTAGGTGAATACATTGGCTTAATGCAATGTTTGACATAAATATTTCCATTTAACAGGCTGGGTTTAATTCCTTGCTGATTCAAATTGCACATTTGGGTTTTGCTATTTTGGATGTGGGTAGACACAATTCTCCATGAATACAAATTCCACTTAAAGTTATTCAAATGTATTATTTAGGGCAAAATGTACTCCAGGGCCAATATCATTTCTGGGATGGTTTAATTTGTGGCACTATCTGTACCACATGTCGAGTGCTGTAAATGTGAGTGAATTAAGCAATGCATTCTTTTGGCGACTATAGCTTTACATTGAGGCAGTCCGCATGTGCTAGGTGCTGGCCATTTCAAAAGGTGGCACCTATACACACTTGCTTTGTTTCAAACAGTTGAGTTACATGTGTCTCACTTAAAGAAGCAGTGCAACTTTTCAGCGCCTCTCACTTTAAATTCATGCAGTCTTCAGCTGCCTTTAATTCTCCCCCACAATTCGAAGTGTGCTTGGACCGTTTCACACAATGTTTATTTTTACTTATGTTTATTATTTATAAATGTTTATTTGTGTTCTTAGGATTGTCTGTTGGCGTAGCCAACCATCTTCTCTGTCAGGTTATGAAGGACGTGGTTTAAGTCGGAGTCAGCATTGATGTCATGGATTCAATTCAACCAATTTTCGTGTGGATGCACCATACCCTTTTTCGGTCGTTGCAGCATGGTCTCTTGCCCTTAATAAAGGTTGGCAAGTTGTCCTTGATGAGATTTCCTGGTTCATGTCTTTTTCTAAAAGTGCTATTTTAAGCTCATCCTCAATTTAAGAGTGGGTAATTCTGATTTTTTTGAGATGAGGTCTTCAATGTTTACAGTTAAATATTTTCATTCTTGCGTTCTGTAGATATATGACAGCAGATTGACCATATTCTGTGGCCCATTGCAAGTATTTGTGGGTGAGTACACACAACTGTGAGATTTATTAATTGATCTTCTGGAAACAAATGCACGGTTTTCAATGCAGGTGTAGTCTGGTATTGCTTCCTGAGCTCAAGGGACATTTACCTTGTTCTGTCACCTGGTGTTATTAGTTTCTTTTCGGGGAGACCTTTGTAGATAATGTTACAATGACCCTCATGATCGAGGGAAGATTAGTGCTCTGCCCTGACAGTCTACTTAATGAGTCGATTGAAGTAATGGGAGAAACTGAACGGACAGTTTTAGCTGGTGGCTTACTCCTTTTACCGCTGCATTGATTTTGGAGGTGGGTGAAGAGGGCAGGGGGAAGATCTGTATCACACATGATTCCCATTTCCTTACTGACTGAGTTGAAAATAGATGGTAAACTTGCTTTCGCGGTCAGCCTTGTAGAATACCAACACTTGCTTTGTCGGAATAGAAATAATATTATGCCTTCTATTGTAATAGTTATATGTGTATTGGCCTACGCCAAGTTGTCTAAACATCATGCGCGAACAAACTCCACGGCAAGGTCTTGACCTCAGAGAAATCAATGTAAGCCGCCATCTTGTATCAAGCCGCCATTTTAGGTTCTCTTGTTATGTAGAAGTCACCCTGAACATCAAAATGGAGGCCAAATGACATTTCGAATAGATTCTGGCCGTTGTGACCTCCGTACAGCTGAATGATTAATGTGCCTGCAGGCTACTTGTCGGGGTCGTGAACTGAACCTTGTCCTACTGTTGACCTATATGTAAATGTTCTACTTATATCAGCGAAACTAATCAATGCATATATTAAAAGTTGACCTGGCAAGGAACCCTAGACCAGTATTGTATTTCACAGAATGGTTAACCCGCAAGAGGGTTGGCCAAGGGCTACACAAATTGTATAAATGGCCCGGGTATTCCAATGTGCGGTCTCTCACTGAACACATCGAACCCTCGTTGAAGTTCGTTATGTTATACTGAGAGCCGAATAGCTATCTGTTTGTCAGTTGACTTGGTAACTGTTGTAGCTTGAAATAAAGTACTTGTATGTTTCTTTGTAACCTGTGTTGGTGTGTTTCCTTTTGGGCTTCCCGGCCTCATATTATTTTTCTGTTTTCAGTTTGTTGTTTGGGGACAGTGTCTCTTTGTAGTTAATTGCGATATGTTGCTACATCGTGCCTGGTTCAATCCAAGAGTGCCTAGAAGCTCTTCAGGCATATCAGAGAAAACGCCTGCGAATTAGCAGCTGCAATATGGCTCCACTGATGTGAATATTGAGCTTCTCTCTATTGTCTTTAGGCTAAGGTAATCATAAATGCCCCTCTGAAGTCCCACAAAAGCCTGAAATATGGTACCATAAATGTCTCTCGTTTCCACTGACTGCACAAACAGGACGAATGAATCGTAAGCCAACCCTGCACAAGTCTTTATTTATTTTAGGAGTTTTGTGCAATGCCACACACGACATGAAACCACTTCAGAATGCTAATAATAGGAAGGGAGTGGGAGGTAGAGAGGAGAAGACATGCTATTATAGAAGACAAATTAGGAAAATAGTTTTCATAAGCCCCAGGTCTCACTTCTTTGCAGTAAGCCATTGTCTGCCTTCCTCAGGATTCAAGTGCAGATTTAAGGGAACATTTCTGGGTAAGGTAGAAAAACTAGGGCTCAGCTAAAATTAAAAGGGTTCTTTTATTAACTGATCCGCCCATGCACCTATAACCAGAGGATGAGGAAAAGGTGCCTCGTGGTCGTGAATCTTTGAAAGCCATCCGGGAAAGGCTTTGTGGAGTACTTTTTTTTTTTTTTTTTTTTTTTTTTTTTTAAAGCCTTCTCAAACTTTAGATCATGTTCAATTAGACAGAGTGTGGGTTCTATGATCTCCAGTCATTTTCCTCCTCTACACACTTAGATACTGCCACCAGTTTGCCCCCAATATTGACCTGAGGTTCCTTGTGGGTAGGTGATAGTGAAATTCATTGGGCACTTGTTCCAGATTACTACCATGCTACTATAGTAACTCGCTGTTGGAACTACCCACTACTAAATCAGAAATGAGGCAGGGATTTGTAGTCTCTTGCTCTCTAGATACTATTCACATACTTAATTTTTCATTGCTCCTAACATCAACATCGATTCGTCCAGCGAGTGCAGGAGTGAGGTGTTTGTGTATTTTTCTTTTTAAATAGGAGAAGGTACACACCATAGTATAACCACTGTCCCCCTTTTCCTCCATACTTATTGCATGTTGCCATGGGAAGGAGACGTAACCCAACCAAGAGGCGTATTTGAATATGTGCAAAGCAGTTTGCTACTTTTTTATGTTGGGGAAATTAATGCTGCTGCACAGCAGGTTCCATTAGGGTTCCCTTCCCAGGACGACATCTTAAACCTGGAGGAAAAGGGATTTCACATAATACTACGTTTGCCATTAGTCCAAGAACTGTTATACTTCTTTCATTCTAATATAATGTATGATGTGTTTTGTCTGCATCATTTTGGGAAATGTGTTGTGAACAATTGCTATATACTTAAAATATTATGATTAATTACAGTAATCTGGTTACACTTTATTGTGATCACATCCATCGCAACTTTGCGCTGTGATGTAACCTGAACAGGCCTCCCACCATCTACACAGTTTAAGCTTTCTGCCTCTCCAGTAGAAGATTCATAGGGTTCTTATGAATCCCCTTGTTTGACTTAAGACAGATGGCTGTGCATCCTGAGCAGTCCAGGAGATCAAGGAGGACCATATTTGGCTTCCCCATATCTACCGGAGGACTGCAAACCCATCTCCTGTAACACAGTATCACTCACCCTTTCACAGTATTGATCATGGTCTCTAACATTTGCAAATGACATCTTGGCCAACATAGACCTCTTGAAATGCAAAGGCCAAGTGACCAATCAGGAATGTAGCCTTTATCAGCCAGAGGTGTAATCTACTTAGTTCAAGAGTACTTACCTTAAGGGGAGCCAGGCATGGCAGGGGTATAGAATGTAGTTCTTCGATAGGGTATGCAGCTGAAGCCTTCCTGTCCACCCATAAAAGCTGATGCTTCTGAGTCCAATTATCTGAACTCTAATGCAAAGTGGACATCAAAGCTGTTGGCAGGTCTTGTGATGTGCGGATTACACAAAATGGTGGCTAAATCCATACTTCATGCAGATTTTAGTGGGTGGACAGGTTGAAATTTTAAGAAACGGTTATAGGTCAGAGGCGTTCCACGTAGAACATGAGCCGGGGGAAAACCTTGCTCATTTCTGAACACAATCCATGAGTTTTTTTATTTGATGTTAACAGAATTTGCAGCAAGCATATTTACTAGAGGTAGCGTCGATTTACACTGTTCTGACAGTCCCTTCGTTCAGAAATGGCATACTGTCCTACCCCAAGAACTGCTGCATTTTCATTGGATCTTGAGATACGCTGTAAAATATCAGATGGAGTTCAGAATCTAGTTACACAGGATAAGGGTCTGCCAGAAAGGGACTGGCTGCTCATATATAAGCTCCTTAAGGAGAAATGTTGCTGTAAGGCTCTCCTGAATGAGCACTGGACCTTATTAATAGACCACTTTACGAGATGGAAGCCATTTTTGAAATCATGTGTTTCTCAAAGTGCAACCTCTGCAGTCCTGGGTTTACACGATTCCCTTGGAGGGTTCTGGTAGACGTGCAGATTGGTTTTGAAGATGGTGCAGACTTTTTATACTGTGTTTAAGAGCCAACGATAGAACCATGTGCATAACCTCGTCTGGATATAAGAGTTGGGACTGTCTGGATTTCATGAGGCAAGGTCACAAAAGGAGATCTGAAGATTGAACAAAAACATTTTGAACTGTATACAATCTATACATCCAAGGCAAATATTCAATATATTAGCATACCTACAATTTTCACACACTCCACCATTTGAGGACAATGGCCCAGGGTGCCTTTATAACTGTAGTGTACTTTTCATAGTTGTCCTTGCCTGCTAATAGCATGTCGATTTTATTTGGATTTAATTTTAGTCAATGTAGGCCTATCCAGCAAGACAACGGCGGTCTCAGGATTATAGGTGCAGTGCTATTTGCATGTCACTTGCAAAGATAAAAAAATAAATCCAGACCAAAGGTTGCCAGGAAGGTCAGTGATCGTACATGAGCTAATAAAACAGCACAGACAGAGCTGACCCCATAGGGGTACTGCATTCCATGGGGGAAGTTGGGGAATGAGGGTAACTAGGGAGAATCACCCTGTGAGTTCTGCCTTTAAGGTAAGATTCGATCCAACTTGCAATCATCCTGTGTAGACCAGCTTTCTGCAAGCAAGACATTAAAAGTATGGATTCACTGCCATGTCCTAGTTGGAACCATGCTGGTCCAGAATCCATGAGCCATTTTTTAATATGCAGTTAGTTGAATTTGATTAATCACAACTTTTTCCATTAATATTGTGGAGGGAGCCTGATAGCCCAAGAAAGGACTCTTTCCTGAGGATAACCACATGCATGGAGATTATCCCCATAGTCTCCTCACTGTGCATGATGCCTGAGGCACCATGCACGTTGTAGTGTAGCAATGGCAGACGCCATCCTATAATTAACATGCCCCTAGCATAGTCCATGCCGCAGTACTCTACAATGGATAGCAAAGAACGTTTGCGAATCATGTCCACAAAAATGGTCATTCTTGAGCACTGCACCAGCCATGGGTTGGCATGCCAGATGCCCTAACCAACAATGGGCACCTGGTGTTTCATATTACAGCAGCATTGCTGGGTAACTGCGGTATGCGGATCCTCATGCACCACAAGAGCCATAGCCACATCCACCAGGTGGAGAATTTGGACTGGACAATATCTGCGAGTAGTACAGTACCAGTTTCTGCACACCTTAATCTCCCTCAGCAATTGCCAAATTAAAAGCATCTATGGGCCTGTTGGTCAGTTGTAACTATGTCGGGTTAAAAATAAAATGTTGCGCATCTTACACCCCTGCCCCTCATCACTAGCCTCCATCATCATTACTCCTACAGAACCAAACGCAGCCCACCCTTTACCCATTATTCCTGCATAAACAACCTCTCTACAGTCACAGTCATCCCACTGGAAGCCCATGACCAGTCCCATGCAGACTTATTTCTCAGTCCCCCCCCACATTGCCATCCTTCATGTACTACCTACTCACAGTGCCCTATCTATCACATTCCACCAAGCCTAATAGTGTGCCCGCAGTACTCTCCATGTATACACACCTTCTTCCCCCATGTCACAGAAAAGGGGTGAATGCCTCCCTCCCTGTTGAAATGACTTGAGGAAAATAGATGTTATTGAGTTTTTCTGGCACAGATTATTTTGTGATCAAATTGGCATAAATTCAACGAAAGCTTGTCTGACTTTCACTCCATGTTTGGTTTTAAATGCACCATTGGTGCATTTGATAAAAAAGAAACACTGTCCCTGGACAAAACATAACAAAAGAACATAATTCTGAGTGACATGCACTGCACCAAAATCTGTCTGAATTGCATATCCTGTGTGCATCCAATGAGCATAAATTGGCATTTGCCAAACACAGACTTTGGCTTTTGGGGTCCCACCAAAGGCATGCCCTGGATATGGACAAGAGAGAGTGAGGCTGTTCAACTCAGATTTCGAAAACTCATTCCACACTGGCTGCACACATACCAAATTACTCTCTCCACTGACCTGGACTGTGGTCCCCAAAGGGCGTTAAACCCACAGCGCTTTGGCATCATACCAATGGTAAAAGGTGCTATACAAATACCCAAACACATAACGTGAGATAACATAAAAAATGCAAGGCTCTACTTAGATGGGCATGGCGTAACTCACTGCATAAATCTTCTAGGCACATCACAGCGTGGGCACACTGGGGAACGGGCTATAGCTTACAGCGGGGATGATCGCCTTCATGCCAGTGCCACGTTTCCCCCGCTCCCCACTTCTAAATAAGAACCCATCTCTCAGCTGCAGCTGTTCTTGTGCTTTGCTTCTCATGGCACGTGAAACGCCACCGAACAGTGCGCCGCGGCCTTCCCTGGAGAGCCTGAGAGCACACTTAGAGCTTTTTAAATAAATAAATTCAGTATAAAAACATTATGACAGCAAGTAGTCCGCTTTCCGATGCTGATGTACTTTATAATCGCAGTCCCCCGAGGGCCGGCTCCCATCCGTGCGATTTAGCTACTCATATCTCACTGAAGACTCCGCTTCTGTAAACTAAGTCAGCAATGAGCTATAAGGGGTTTCTAACCTGCTTTTTATCTCAAAAGCATCGGGAAGGTTTTCTCCTGACCTCAAGCAGCATGTTTTCCAGCACAGAGCGAGTATAAAAGGCCTATGCCGTCTTCATTCAGGCAAAGGGTCTTCATATGCAGTGCACGCTCTCAAGAAGGAAGGGGTCTGCTTAAGTGACTTTTGTTTAGTCTCAGAAAACCAGGAGGGCCCGACTCAATCATATGTAGTTGTAGGTTGTGCTTTAAAACGCCACATACACAACAGACATGGAGACAATGTTTGCCTGAAAGATAAAACACAGATATGGAAAGAGAGCCTGTGGATTATGCAAAGCTTCTCCACGGGGACAGCATTCAGCCTGGATTGTGATCAGTGGTGGACGGGGTGAGGAGATCAGGGAGACAAGCTATAGGGGAGGGGGTGAGGTGTTAGTGGCTAGGGAAGGATTCCTTTTGAAGAGTTGAGCATCAGGCGGCACAGAGCCATCCAGGGAAGTATGGCAGAGAGACACTTGGTAATGCGAGAGGATAGCTGTAGGGGCGGAAGAGAAGCAGGCAAAGATGTGGGTGTTGTCAGTGAAGATATGGTAGGAGAAGCCAAAGGAGGAGATAGATTTCCCAAGTGGGGAGGCATAGAGGGTAAAGATGCGAGGACCCAGATACGGCCATTAGGGGACACCAAGGCGATGGAAGCAGCAATGTTGTGGTCCAGGAGATGAAGAATAAACCGTCAGCTAGGTAGGCAGCCACCCCAACAAGGGCAGTGCATTCAAGCCATGGTGACAGAGTCAGCAGGAGCGAGAGGTGGTCACTAGTGTGAAAGATGGCAGAATGATTCAGGAGGATATGATTAGGGGAAGGCAAGAGTGGTGAGCAGTCGGGAAGAAACCAGAGTCATGGGAACATGTTATTTCTATTGGGCGTCGGCTGTGGAACATAGACTGAAAGAGCGCACTGAGCCCATTTTCCTCCAGGTAGGTGGTGATGTGGGTGAATACCATTGTCTCCAAAACCTTGGGGTACAAGCTGAGCTCTAGTAACAGATCTTGATAGGGACTGCAGTTGGCTCCGGAATCAGAGACCACCCATCTGAGCCACGGTTGGGCGGATACGACCTAGCGTCTGACGCTCGTTGCTGGCTCTGCGCAGACGCGAGAGGGAGACAGCAGTGTTCCATCAGATGAGGAGGCGGACTCAGGCAGGGCGGAGCGGTGTCTGGGTGGAGGGTGCTGGGCTCGAGGAGGCGGAGCAGACTCTCTAGGCGGGTGAAGGTGGTGAGTGTGCTTGGAGGAGGTGGTAAGGATGGCAAAAGGGAATGGGAAGGCTGAAAAGAAGGGGGTGGTGGAGGAGGGGGCAAAGAGGGGGAAGACGCAGACTGTGAAATCTACATCTGTGGAGGGGGGGAAGGAGGGAAGTGAGGGGCGGCATCGCAGTAGGTCTCCACAGAGGGATGATGGAGGGGGGCTGGACCGGGGCAACTCTGGGTTGGGGACCCAGGAAAAGTGTGCTTTGGAGGGGCTAGGGGCCACAGGGAGTGGTGTGCCTGGGGTGGAGCAGATGCAGTGTGACAGTGTGTGGAAGGTGGTGTTGAAGCCTGATAGTCGTGTGAAGACGTTTCTGGGGGAAAATCTGATGGTGATTGCTGGATGGGAGAAGGCGGCTGTGGGGGATGTCACTCGGGTGCTAGTGGTGGCTGGGGGCTGGTTGTTGGTGGAGGGGACGGATGCTGGTAGTAAGGCTAAGATTCTGGAGGTGCGTTATCTGGTAGGCATGCAGTGCGAGTGTTTGACCAAAGTGGTGTGTCATGTAAGGGGGTGCTGTATGGAGTGCGGTGTCTGTGAATATGTCTGAGGTGGAGGAGCAGCTGGCGGATGTGGGGGTGGTGGAGGCTTGGAGGTTGGGGCGGAGAGGTGCCCTTGGGGATGTGGTGTCTACAACTGTGGCAGTGAGGTTTGCAAGGGCGAAGTGTCCGGAGGTGGTGGAGTTGGGTTACCAGAGGTACCGTGTGAAAGTTTATGTAGTGTTGCCTTTGAGGTGTTATAAGTGTCAGCAGTTTGGACATGTGGCGAGAGTATGCAGGAATGAGAGGCACTGTGAGAGGTGTGATGGAGATCACAATATTAAGGAATGCAAGGTGGAGACCCCGGAGGAGTGTGTGAATTGTGGGGGGGCACTCTACTGCGTTTAGGGGGTGTGAGAGCCACAGGGTGGCGAGAGAGGTGGTGCAGGTGAGGGCGGCAGAAGGTTTGTCTTATGCGGAGGCTGTGGCAAAGGTGAAACCGGTACGGGTAGTGAGTGAGGTGTGTGGGAGTGAGCCGGTGGTGGATGAGGCTGTGGGAAGGAAGAAAGTGGTGGGTGAGGTGATAGGCGTAGAAATGGTGGTTGTCCCGAAAATGGAGTTTATGTGCTTTATAGTGAGTGTGCTGGAGCTAGTTCAGGGGAATTTGTCTGTCAGTGTATCAGATCTTACGAAAGGAGTGGTGGAAGCGGGGAGGAGGTTTTTGAGTGTTGTGGATGTGTTGGAACAGGATGTGTTTAGGATGGTTGCTAAAGTGCGGAAGCAGAGTGGGGTGTCGGCATGAGGATTTTGCAGTGGAACGCGAGGAGTTTGTTGAGGAATGGGCAGTAGTTGAAAGCGGTGTTGTGTGGGGAATTGAATGTTGATGTGGTTTGTATCCAGGAGATGTGGTTAAGGGGTGATCTGAGGTTTGGGATTCCGGGTTTTGAGTTGTTTCGTAAGGATAGGCTGGGGGGGAAAGAGGGTCTGGCTCTGGCAGTTTGGAAGGGTTTGGTTGCAAGGGAGATTGTGGTAAATGGAGCAGTGGAGGCTATCGGGGCGGGGATTCGGGTAGGGGGTCAGAAGTATTAATGTTGAATTATTATAATCCGTGTGAGGTGGTGGAGGTGGGTGTGCTGTCTGGAGTGATAAGGGGACATGTGGGACCTTGCGATTTGTGTGATGATTTCAACAGTGCCGATACGTTGTGGGGTAGTGATCGGACGGATGCGAATGGGGAACTGTTGGGGGGCATGGCAGATGAATTGTGTCTGGTTTTGCTGAATGATGGTTCGGGCACGCGGTTGGATGTGAGGACTGGGAAGTTGTCGTGTTTGGATCTGACCTGGGTGTCTGCTGCGATTGCGGGTGAATGTGATTGGGAGGTGCGTGAGGATGGAGATATGGGGAGCGATCATTCTGGCATTTTGGTGACTGTGAGGTGTGAGGTAGGGGTCAGATCCCCGATGCTTGGGAGTCGGTTGAATTTTAGGAAGGCTGATTGGGGGTTGTATAAGGGATTGTGTCAGGAATTGATTGTTCCACGGGGTAGGGATGGGGGAGTGGATGAATGGAATGAGCATCTGGTGCAGGGAATGAGAGCGGCGTAAGTGTCGGCAGTTCCGGAGGTTGTGAAGGGGAAGGGTGGGAAGGTCGAGGTTCCTTGGTGGTCGGTGGAATGTTCACGGGCTGTGGCGGCGCGTAAGAAGGCTAGGGCCAGGGCTGTGAGATCGGGAATGTTGGAGGATTTGTTGGCATATAAGAAGGCTAAGGCGGTGGTACAGAGGGTGATTAGGGAAAGGAAGCATGGATATTGGAGGGGCTATTGTGGGTCCCTGGGGAGTAATTTTGCTGTGGGTGAGGTTTGGAAGCAGTTTAAGTGGATGTCCGGGTTAATGAGGCCACAGGGGGGTATGTCTGTGTTGTTGAAAGGGGTGGAGGTGGTCAGTGAGGATGGGGAGAAGGCAAATTTGTTGGGGGAGTATTTTGCGGGAGTGCACAGTTCAGGGAACTTCCCGGAGGCGGTGAGGCTAGGTATGGGTGTTGTTGAGGAGGAGATGCGGGAGTTGTTGGTGGATGTTGAGCCTTGGGAAGAGCAGTATGAGGTTCCGTTTTCTATGGTGGAGTTGGATCGGGCGATTCGGAAGGGGAAGTGGTCTAGTCCAGGGGTGGATGGGGTCATGTATGTATTTTTGGAAAAGTTGCCAGTGGAATGTAAGTTGGAGGTGTTGGCTCTGTTCAATGAGATCTGCAAGAGTGGAGTTTTGCAGAGGTTGTGGAAGAGAGCGATTGTGGTGGTGATTTTGAAGGGTGGCAAGGTCCCTACGGAGTGTAAGTCGTATAGGCCGATTGCGCTGACTGTTGTGCTGTGTAAGGTTATGGAACGGATGGTGGTTGAGCGATTGGGGTTTTACTTGGAGTTGAATGGGTGTTTGAGTGATTTATAGAGTGGGTTCAGGAGGAATCGGTCGGTGGCAGGTCCGTTAGTGAGGTTGGTGACTGGTGTGGAGGAGGCGTTGTGTGATGGGGAGCTGGTGGAGGCGTTCTTTTTGGATTTGGAGAAGGCGTATGATATGGTGTGGAGGAGTGGGTTGTTGGTGAGATGTTGGAGATGGGTGTGAAGGGGAGGATGTTCGGGTGGATTAGGGCGTTTTTGGCTGATAGGACCTTTCAGGTGAGAGTGAAGGGGGTGATGTCTGAGGTTTGGAAGATGGAGAATGGGACGCCGCAGGGGAGTGTGATTAGTGCGATGTTGTTTAATGTGATGGTGGATGGGTTGATTCGGACTATGGCGGGTATTGGGTGTCAGGTGGATTTCTTCACAGATGATGGTGTGGTATGGGTAAGAAGGAGCAGTTTGTTGTTGGTGCAGAGTCGGCTGCAAGCTGCGATAGTGCGAATGGAGGAGTGGTGTGGGAAATGGGGCTTTTCGGTGTCTGTGGATAAAAGTGTGAGTATGGTTTTCTCGAGGAGAAGAGTGCAGCAGGAGTTGGACTTGGTTTTGAAAGGTGTGAGGGTGAAGAGAGTGGAAGAGTTTCGGTACTTGGGGGTGATTTTGGATAGGAAGTTGAACTGGAATTTGCAGGTGGATGGTGTGGTGGATAAGTGTAAACGTAGGTTGAATTTGTTGCGGGCGGTGTCTGGGAAAGAGTGGGGTGCGCAGCAGAAGTGTTTACAAATGTTGTATAAGGGGTTGATTTTGAGTGTGATGGATTTTGGATGTCAGGTGGCAGTGCGTTTCACAGCAAGTCAGAAGCTGCGGTTGTATAGGGTGCAGGCGAGGGCATTGAGGGTGTGTTCGGGTGTGATGAGGTCCTCTCCAGTGAATGCGGTACAGGTGCTTGTGGGGGAGATGCCGTTGGGGTTGAGGAGGGATGCGTTGAATATGAGGTGGCGGGTGAAGTGCAGTGCAAAGAGTGTGGCTCATCCGATGCATGAATGTTTTCTGTATAATTGGAGGTTCGACTATTATAGGGACCGGTGGAGGAGGAAGGGGGGCACTTTGGGGTTTCACATGTGGGAGAAGGGGGTGCAGTGGGGTGTGGGCGAGTTGTTGGCTGTGACGGGTACGGATTTGGTGAGATGGCCGATGTGGATGATGGGGTCTCCAAAGGTGTGTTTGGAGTTGGCGAGCGTGGTGTCGAAGAAGCGGGGTTTGCGGGTGGGATCAAGGCTTTGGGTCAGGCATATGTGGCAGGGAAGGAAGGGTGTAAGGTGTTCACGGATGGTTCGAAGGATCCTGTGTCTGGGAGAGTGGGTATGGCATTTTATCTGGAAAGCACTGGGGAGTATAAAGTGGGACGACTGACGAATGACGTGTCGATTTGTACGGCTGAGTTGGTGGCGCTTGCATTGGCGATTGATAGGGTGTGCGAGTTGGGGTTTGAGAAGGTGGTGGTGTTTTCGGATTCATTGAGTGGGTTGCAGACAATTGTGGCAGGGGTTGGTGATAGGAAGGATGTGATTTTGGACATCAGGAGGAAGATTGATCGGTGTGTGCGTGGGGGGATGGATCTGGAGTTGGCGTGGGTCCCCAGTCACAGTGGCATTTTGGGTAATGAGTTGGTGGATTTGATGACGGGTGCGGATATGAGAGGAGCGCATGATGTGAGGACACTTTTGAGTGTGGATGAGGTGAAGGCTGTGGTGGTGAAGCGGGTTATGGATGAGTGGCAGGAGAGGTGGGAGAGTGGAGAAGCGCGAGTCGAGGGACTGTGCGGTGTGTGGGGAGCTTGAGACTGTGGGACATTTTTTGCTTGCGTGTGAGAGGCATGTTGAGGAGAGAGAGTTGATGAGGGTTCGGTTGTCTGCGCTGGGAGTGGCTGAACTGAGTGGGAAGGCTTTGCTGGGAGGAGTCTGGGTGAGAGGCAGGGAGAGGAGCAGTGTGCTGCTAGATTTTGTGGGGCAGACAGGGCGGTGGGAGGAGTTATGAGAATGTGAGGGCTGTGTGTAAGATTAGTGGGGTAGGTGCACATCATCCTTTTAGATGGGGAAGTGCCTGCGTGGGTCCGCCCACGCATTCGATAATTTGAAAGAAAGGGACCACCCATATAACACCGTACAAGAACGAGGTCCAAGGGTAGCATTCTAACACAAAAACCCCATTGATGTTCATTACTGAACAGAGCATTCTTTCACCACATAATGTGGCGCCAAAACAGTCTATGCATGTGATAAAGCCAGAGGCACACACAGGGAGGGGGCAACAGAGCCCCTATAGCAAGGGCAAACTTCGAGACAGTGTAGAATCGATGCAATAACAAAAGGTAGAAAACGGGTACAAATGACTGACCCAGCAAACGTGCCTTAGTATGATTGTTCCTCGCTCATATAATCTGCACTCACTGAAGATGGACGACTGAAGGGTCATTTTGCAGTAATAGCTATATTTACAAGGACACAATAAATGTGGCGCTAAGTAACAGCTGGTGCGATGGAGGGGGGTGCAAGGGCACCACCCACCTTGTTTGAGGTAAATAGATGTAAGTTTACATTTAAATTGTAAACGTATTGCTATATTTTACCTAGTCCATAGAAAGTCTGGCCAGGCATGCAGCGTGTGGGCTTCTGGGCTGCGACTAAGCAGGGGCACATTCCCTTGTACATACATTACCTCCTTTTGAAAAGGCTCTCTGCAGAAGCCGTAGAGTGCAACATTGAGAGGCATGTGGGGCATATTAAGTCTGGCACCACTGCCTCTCACCTCTGTGCAAACAGTGTAAGTGACTCCGACTGGAGAGACAGAGGCGTGGACGGACAATCTGGTTCACTCCAAGTGTGTGAATGAGTGCAGGAGTTTTAATTAATCTTTCTTTTATAACACGCTCACTGCCAGAGACCAGTCTCTAAGCATGGGACTGGGATTCGAACCTGTATTGCTCTGCGTTGTATTGCTTGCAAGACAAACGCTTTGCCCGCGAGTTATCCTCCCAGCCCAGTATGTATACTGCATCTATGAGCCAACTGTGTATATGCGTTTGCAATGGAAGGCCAATGATTACACCAGGGGGAAGGGAACGAGTCGGTGAAAGTGAACCTGTGAAGTCAGCAAGGACTTATTGTAGCATTCTGTATATTTGTTCACAGGTATTGTGATGTCAATTATACGTAATGCTGTTTCATAAACTATTGCAATACGTATAGAGTGCTTTGCATGCATCCGCATGCCTAGAATGTTTGTGTTGGAAATATTCGGGGGTTCGGATGGAACGGGGTGTGGAGAGCGGTTGAAAAGAGTGGCTGGCTGGTGGTGGATGCAGTGCGGGGCACCGGGTCTTTGAACAATTAAAGTTACTCTCGTTTGTATCTTTTGGAATTCTCCGAGTATACTTAATTTGGTGACGAGGATGCCCCGGTGCTGATTACCCACAGTGCGGGAGAGAGCCGACGCTCCGGATGAATAATAACATTCATCTGTGCTGACTGACAGAGGAAGGTATACGTGGAGCGGCAACATTTCAAACCTAATAATATTGTTTGTGGCATGGTAAGAGCAATCTACGCACAGAGCCTGTAGATGTTTGGGAGAGTGGACGCATTGTTGTGCGATGGAAGGCGTTAGACCAAAGGACATAAAGATGTCACGCAACATGACACCATTTTGTTCAAATTAAGGAAGTCCGGCGGGAAGTAGCTCAGCACGCTTCTTCCTCGTCTCAGTGAAAGAAAAAAAAACCTTTTTCTCCTCACTCTATTTTGGATCAGCCACGCACATTAAACAAGGGATAAGCCTGAAGAGTATCTAACACAAGCAAATTTGAATGTATTAATTGTATCTACTGCGTGACAAGCAGCAAGTGAAAAAAACATGCAAGGCATTAGCATTCAGCCACCAGCAAGTTTCCTGCCAACTCCAGGCCAACCAATAGTATTGTGGTGCGAATGGAAAGAGTTTTGGATTAATTATATACAGACTATTGAACAGGAAGGATTGACATCTCATAAGAGGAAACTTTTGTTACTTCATGCTTTGGATGGTCAGAGGAAGTTTAGAGAGCTCCCAGAACTGACAGTAGATGAAGCCGGAGACAGTGACGAGCATGAAAAAGCATTGATGCAACTAGACAAATACTATGCACCGGAGACAAATGTGGCAATCAATAGATAGAATTTCTACACAAGAACCCAGAAGGAACAAGAAAGCATAGAAGAATATGTGTCAGCCTTGTGAGTATTGGCCCGCACGTGCCATTTTGGATATGGAATCACCCTAGATTGACTCATTAGAGATCAGATTATAATGCATACAAGAGACTCATTAATACAAGACAGGTTATGGATGATAGGAAATCCATCTTTACCAGAAACTATTGCAATAACACAGCCAATTGTGTTCAAAGGAAGTGCAGAGTAAGAAACAAGAAGCTACCCAAAATATGCTACAATATAGTAACAAAAATAAGCAAGAAATAGAAGAACAAGGGCTAGTGAGTGCTGTACGCACTAAGGAATGACTCGAAGATGTCACAAACAGGGGCAACAGGACCAGAGGATCAGAATATAGAGAAGTAAGAGGAAACTTCAAGAAACCTTGGACAAAAATTGACTCTAAGATGCATCTTCCACAAACAAAGGAAGGTGATAGGTGTTTCAATTGTGACAGAATAGGCCATTATGCATACTCCAGAAATTGCCCAGCGATTGGACAAAAATGTGGAAATTGTGGGATAAAAGGAAATTTTGCAGTGACTTGTAGGTATAAAAAGAGAGTGTCTGCAATACAAGAGGAAGATGAATCTGATGAAGAAAGAGTATTCGTAATTCATGAACCGCCTGGAGGAGAATTTAAGTGTCCAAGGTGTGAAGTGATTTTAGACAATTGGAAGTTAGTGGTATGAGTTGATAGTTGTTCACTTTACACTATCATCACGAGAATTACATGGTAGAAACTTAGTGCAGAAGGTCTCAGATGCAACTTGAAGACACCAGAAATAAGGAATTCAGGTGGATTCGAAGGTTCAAAGATACAGATCAAGGGTTGGTTCTACAGCATCATTCAGTTCAAAGATCGACAAGCTCAAGTAAAAGTTTATGTGGCGGAGAAAGGCGTAAATGTAATAGGTTGGAGGGATCAAGCGGCGTTGCGAATAAGACTGGATCCGTGTGAGGAAGAGCAAGTTCTGATTGTGAACAGCAGTAGTGAACAAGTGAAGAAAACCGAGTCAAACCCAGATAATGTCTTTCAAGCAACATGAGGTTTACTAAAAAATGTTGCTCGTAGAATAAAACTGAAACGTGAGGCGTTGCCAGTAACGCACACTAAAGCCAGACCAATACCATTCGCCTTAACCAGTAGAGTAGAACAAGAACTACGAAGACTTGATATGGAGGAGGTAATTGAGAAGATAGAATCATCACAGTGGGTGAGCCCCATCATTGTAGCCATAAAGAAGAATGGAAAGCCAAGGATATGTGTAGACTTGAGAGACGTGAATAAGAACATTATCATAGACCTATTTCCTTTACCAATAATTTCGGAAACGTTGAATTGTATTGAAGGGGCAGATACTTTTACCACATTAGACTTATCAAGTGCATACCACCAAATATCACTCACGGAAGACTACAGAGACATTACTGCCTTTATTACGCCGTTCGGCTTATATCGATACAAGCGAATGCCCTTCGGTTTGGCCTCTGCGGCTGCAGTGTTCCAGAGGGTTATGACACATGTATTAAGAGGATTGGCTGGAACCTTAGTATACCAGGACGATATAATTGTCTATGGCACAGGTGCTGAGGAACATGACAAAAGGTTGAATGAGATGTTGTCAAGGTTGGATGCTAGTAGTTTGAAAGTGGAGCGAAGTAAATGCAAGTTTAAGGTAAAAGAGGTTGAGTATTTGGGGCACATTGTGACTGGAAAAGGGTACAAACACAAGGTAGAGGCCATGAAGGCAATCAAAGATTCCCTTGATCCCACCACAAAAGACAAACTCGGGTCATTTCTCGGGTTGTGTGAGTATTACAATAAGTTTGTAAAAAATGTCACCAGTGTTACTGAACCTTTGAGGAATCTACTAAAAAAAGATGTGAAATTTAATTGGGATAATGAATGCAAAGCAGCAGCTGATTGTATTAAAGAAGGGATTTTTTAAGCTATAGAATTAGGAGGGTTTGTATTTGGAAGACAGACTAGACTCACTGTAGATGCTAGTGGAAATGGTTTAGGGGCTGTGTTTGTCACAAGTCACAGAAGATGGTCATGAAAAAGTTATAAATCACGCATCCAGAGCAATTACTGATACCGAAAGCAGATACTCAGTTATAGAAAGGGAAATGCTAGCTTGTGTCTGGGCAATCAATTACTTTAGGAAATACTTATGGGAAAATAAATGTGTGGTGCAGACCGATCACAAACCATTGGTAGAGGTACTTACAGTACGTGGTATGTGCAGAGCTTCTCCCAGGTTAGCCAGATTGAGCCTTAGACTACAAGATTATCATTTTGTAGTAAAGTATGTTCCAGGAAAGAAGAATCTGATAGCTGACGTTTTGTCCAGATTGCCTTTAATGGATTGTGACACTAATATTACTGAAGATATTGAGGTAGTAGCGACAGTTTTTGAGGTAACATCGATGGAAATGTGGTTGAGTGACTTACCAAAGATGAGACTTTACTCAAAGTCATGAATTTTACCAAGTCAGGGTGGCCGACAAAAGGTTATTGGATGATGAGTGCACAAAATTCTGGGATGTCAGAGATGAGTTCTCTATGGAAGATGATCTATTACTAAGAGGCGATAAATTAGTTCCTCCACAGGTATTATGTATGGATCTAATTGAAAAGGCTCATCAAGGGCACCCAGGTATTATAGGCACGAAAAACAATGTAAGGGCAAAGTATTGGTGGCCTGGCATAGATTTGATGGTTGAGAGATTTGTTAGAAATTGTTGGCCATGCCAAAATTGTGACAAGAGTTGCAAGAGTTATAACATGGAGCCTATCAACATGTCAAAAGTCGAAGCACCATGGGATAAGTTAGGCATTGACATTGTAGGACCGTATGGAAATCTAATGCAAGAAAATAGGTTTATAATTGTGTTGGTGGACTACTACTCCGGATGGATGGAGGGCAAATTAGTTAGTAAAGTTGACATTAGTGAGGTAATAACATTTTTGCTACAAATCTTTAGGAGAGAGGGATACCCCAAAGTTATAATAAGTGACAATGGAGTACAGTTCAAAAGCAAAGAAATCAAAGAGTTTGTCGAGCATTTAGGGATTAATTGGAGATTTTCAGCATATTATCACCCTCAAACCAGTGGTTTGGTAGAAAGATGCAATAGAGTTATAGTACAGACAATTGAACAAGCGCTGAGAAATAATATGCCCATAGATGAGACACTCAAAGAGAAGTTGTGCAGTAGCAGGGTTTCTGTCAGCAGGGACACAGGAAAATCTCCACTTGAGATGATGAGAGGCAGAGTACCTAACACATTACTCAACCCTGTTTGGGTTAACTATAGAAAGAAGAAAGGGGATGACAAAAATGTATGTGTTGACAAGAATGAGTGTGTTGAGAATTGTCCCGGGTGATTTCGTTAGGATCAAGAAAGGACGTGCTGTAAGGAAGGGTGAGTCTAAATATTCTAACTCTGTGAAAGTAATAGAAGTATTTAAACGGGCTGTTAGAGTCCAGGGTGGGTCAGTCTGGAACATAGATAGGATCAGTAAATGGAACTGGATGAGTGGTGGTGGTGTGGGTGAATGGATGAGGAGGAGAGACAACAGAAGAGCAATTGAATTACTTGAAGATGAATCACACAGATTCTAGCGGAGTGAATATGCAACAATGTAGTGGTGTTGGAGATATTGATGTGCATCGAAGAGATCATGTTGTTGGTGTTAATGATGGGAGGATTGTGCGAGGTACAAGAGTTAGGAAACTGCCAGTGTGGTCAAGGGACTATGTCATGGACAAATCGACTATTACATTCTAAAGAAATCTGCATTTAAAATTTGGCATTTTGTATAAATGTTGAGATGTGTTACTCTCATTTTTATTTTATTTCTTTCCCAATTTTGTTTTCAGTTGGTTTTGAAGGGGGGAGAGTGTAGCATTCTGTATATTTGTTCACAGGTATTGTGATGTCAATTATACGTAATGCTGTTTCATAAACTAGTGTAATACGTATAGAGGACCTTGCCTGCATCCGCATGCCTAGAATGTTTGTGTTGGAAATATGCGGGGGTTCAGATGGAACAGGGCATGGAGAGCAGTTGAAAAGAGTGGCTGAATGGCGGTGGATGCAGTGCGGGGCAACGGGTCTTTGAACAAATAAAGTTACTCTTATTCGTATCTTTTGGAAGTCTCTGAGTATACTTCACATATCTTCATGTAGTATTGTGGCATCAGTGATTTATGGGCAAAACTAAGATGGGTGTTCTTACATGTGGATACTAGTGCAGCCAGCATTGACATGTTTTTCTTACACTGGCATCACTTCATGAAGGGCAGAACCAATATAAGCGTGTTCTTACTTGGGGATATTGGCAGCCAGTATTGACATGTTTCCTTGCAGTAGCAGTAGTGCATTATGGGCAAAGCCAACACTACTAAGTTTCCTTAGGTGGAACTAAAGGCATATATTGTCACACCAGCTTGGGCATGTTTTATTAAAGCAGCAATATTACTGCATTATGGGCAAAGCCATCTTGAGAATGTTCTCACATGTGGATACCGGAATATAGTGGCAGAGCCCGAATGGACTTGTTTTCATACAGTGGCATTACTTCATTATGGGCAAAGCCAACATGAGTGCGTCCTTAGGTGGGAATACTGATATAGTCTCCCGCACTCGCTTGGATTTATTTATTTGAACCCGTTTTTGCCCGCATTATGCATTTAATTTGACCCTGTGCTGGCTCGCCTCTACTTTTCTTCCTTTTCTTCCAGGTTCCACACACTTTTCTCTCTCTATGTCTCCCATGGCCGCTTGCCCTCCTAAACCCCTCCCCTGTCCTCTTCCCGTCCAGCTTATTGGATGCCTTGATGGGCAACACAACAAACCCACAAGCACCAAGCTCGAGAGCTCCTTTTCCTGCTCGGCAGGCCCAAGAGTGAGGGTCCTGTACTTCCTCCATGCTCTGCACACCAGCCTGTTGGTAAGTGTGTCCCCTCCCTGCCCCGACTTTCTCCACGTACGCAACATCCTTTAATTTGTTTTTCCTCATTCCCGCTTGGATTTATTTGTTTATTTTTACCCCAGTTTCTGCACAGATTATGTATTGAATTTGACCCTAAGCCAGCTCGTCCTCTATTTTTCTTCCTTTTCTTATCTGTTCCACACACTTTTCTCCGTCTCCCATGATCACTTGCCCTCCCAAACCTCTCCCCGTCCTCTTCCTGCCCCGCTCCTGCTCAGCTGGCCCATGACTGGTGGACTCCCGCCAGGAAGTAGCCCTCTTCACTGAGGGCCCCAGGGCAGCCATGCCTTGCCAGCCGGCTAAGAGCGAGAGGCAAAAGGCAGCTCCCTTCTGGGCAGCTCTCTCCCTGTTTGCCCCGGCTCGCCTATGGATGCCTGATGGAACATCCTACAGCAACAACTAAGGTAAGGTGTTATGAGCAGTGCACACAGCTGGTAATGTGCTCAATTAAAATCCTACCACTTCTTCATTACTACCATCAATCTTAACATTGTGAAGATTACCGGCCAATCTCCTTAGTTAGGCTGATTGATGTACTTGGAGGGTTGTATATGTGTTGCACTTAGATGTATTTAGGGGATAGCCAATGTGTTGCTCTTAGATGTGTTTTGGCGGGAGGACAATTTGTGTCACTTAAATGATTTTTGGGGGCGGACAATGTGTGTCCCTTAGATACATTTAGGGGACAGTCAATGTGTTGCACTCGGCTGGATTTTGGGGGCAGGAAATGTTTTGCACTTAGATGTATTTTGGGGCACACAATGTGTTTCACTTAGATGTAATCTAGTAGGCAGACTAATGGCCCTCATTAAGTTTGGCAGCAACGTTACCGGCACCTTTTCCAGACCGGCAAATTACTGACTTGTCAGCAGTTCAAGCCCCTACCGGCAGATGTTTCACTGAAGCACCAGCACCGTCTTCCCATTCACGTGGACAGGGGTGTTGCTAGGTCTGGAAAAGGCCAGGGGCTAGGCTGATGTCGGAACTGTCAGGACTGGGGGCTAGCTAGCCTTTTGGTTTTAGCTCCTGAGATTCTATCCGGGGTACAATCAAAAGACCAGGGGCTACATAGCCCCTTTAGCCACCTCCTAGCAATGCCTCTGCCCGTGGAGTCCTTTTGGACTCCATGGGAATGGGAATTTACCATTCCTCCAAGGGGAAATTGGGCAGCAGAAACAGTAAGCCAGGGTTTCTGGCCTACCGGTAACCTCATGAGAGCCAATTTGTTAGAACAGACAGAACTGTGAAGATTATAGCGTTCATGGCCTGGCTGGGGGGCTGACATGGGCTTTAACAGCCCGCCAGCCAGAGCTTTGGTGGGCCAGAGGAAATCTCTGGTTGCCTACACTTCTTATGAACGTGTTTTCCATGGCCGGATGAAGGCAGCCATGGAAAACATGTTCTACAATAGGCTCCCTGTGGCCTCCCCACGTTAGAAAAAGAAGAAAAAAAAGTGCAACCCAGGGAAGGATCTCCGTGGCTGGAACAGCAGGTGGGGATTGTGTATTCTCGCCCGCTGTTGCAGCCACCTGATTGGTTGGCTCACCCTCCCCGGGTGCGAATAGCCATGCGTCTCACTTAGAAAGAACTGTCAAGATTAGCCATGCGTCACATAAAATAGAATTGTGAAGACTAACCATGCATCACATTTAGTTAGATTCGTGAAGATTAGCCATGCATCATATTGGATAGAATTGGGAAGATTAGTCATGCGCAAGGCATACATTAGTTTTCAAAAATTGTTTAGCAGAGTTTGCTAATTAAAATGTGCTTGGTTTTCAAACAAACCCATTTGATTAGCAATGTTGTACTAATATTATTAATGTCACCAGAACTTATTTGTGCCCAAAACATAAAATGAGCAGCAATACAGAATTTTTGTGTACCGGTGAAGTAAAACATTAGTGAACTGAGTCAGGCCTTGCAAATCCTTTAACATTCCACTAGACCTGTAGGGCGTGTAACTTAGTTTGTAGAGGGGGTGAAGCACGCACTCTAGTTCCCAGTTTTGTATACCTGCTGCGGTTCAGTTGCTCTTCTCCTCCAAGCGCTTTCATGTCTCTTACAATCGTCAGGGAGGCAGTCTTTTCTGGTGTTACTGATTAGTCTTAATTTTAGTGTCAGGGAATTCTGGTAGCTGTAGTCAATTCTGGTAACCAGGAACCAACTCCCCTCCAATAGCACAATTCTTCCCCCATGGTGGGGGGATGGGGTAAAAGTAAGTAAAACTTAGTTTACCTACTTGACCTAAAGAAAATACACTCGACCCATGGTAACTGATGACAAAAAATGTAAATGCACTTTCTGTAAAATGGCGTATTTCACCACAAACACACTTTATGTCTGGCACACTGCTGCTACCACGATGCCAGCCATGCACAGTGAACATTTATTTGACATTAACTGCAACCAAAGTATACAAGTTGTATACAAGAAATACAAGGTTCAAACATCCCCTGCAATTGGTACTTGCCCTTCATAAAATCTACTTGCCCTTCATAAAATCTACTTGAATATGCGAGTGGGAAAGTAGACTTTGCGAGCCCTTTGTTAGTGTCTGTAAAATGTAAAAGGTTAGCTGTATGAATGGACACAAATAAATAGATCTGATAAAAAGGCACTGAAAACAGTTTGGCCTGCTCTCTCCCAGTATTGCAGTAGACCTCTAGATGTACAGACTAAATGGAACTATTGATCACTATTTTGCGTAAACATCTTGATTTCTTTGTGTATTCATTATGTATTGGGAGCAATTATTGACTAGAGAGCCTGTTCAGGGTCTGCCCCCATGCCCTCCCCAGAAGAAACAAAATTATAAGATAAGAAAGGACACATTTGAAACTGCACTTTAAATTCTCATGGAAATGCAGCTGACACAAAGAATAGCTAGTTTTGCACCACACAAGTAGGGATCGATAAGGCATTAGCTTGCACAATTAGTGTGTTTCAAAATAGAATAGATTAGGTGACAGGAAAGCGTGCACACAAGATAGGGACTCAGTATACAAGTAGGGCAGACAATTGTAGGAGATAAGGTTGCTGCTACCCATAGGCAGGAAAATCATGTGACGGGCATGCACCAGGAAATCGGGAGATAGCAAAGCAAATGTGTCCTGCAGAGGAAAACATGTGACAAGCAGTTGACATTTTAAATTGCACAAGGACAGCAGAGAATTAAGCTCTGTAGCTTTAAGAGAGGCCCCCAGTTAAGTACGCTATATGAGACAAAAATACATTTCATTCAGGAAAATGCTGTGGCGGCTTTATGATAGCTGCCTCAAAGGAATGTGAAAACCCAGGACACCGTAGGGAGGTTTACATAACGGAACAAGATACCATTGTGAGCGTTCAACTATTAAGCCAAATCAAGTTACGACAACACGGAAGACTATTAGAAGTCCATGGGACGAACTAAACATCCCAGGAAATTTCCTAAGTGGCTGACAGTTTACTGTCTCAGCGATCAGCTAGGTGTGACAGAGAAACACGGATGCGACTAAAAAGACAAATAATTGCTGCAACAAAATCTTCACATGGTGGAAGTAGCATGGCTCACAAGATAGTTATTCATAAATGTGTCAAGAACAGAATAGTGTTTTTAGTGTCGCAAGACAGGGGAGGGAATTGGGCAAGAACTAGGTCCTTGAGATAACATGGGCTGTTTTATTTAATTTAAAACAAAGGCGATACAACTGTCCTCTCCTCCCATTTGCATAAACATGTTGTCATGCTGCCAGTTCACAGAGAGTGTGACCGCATGTTCACTGATAAGCATATGACTTTTTCACCGCAGAATTAATTTAGAGCTTATTAATGATATTCAAGCATGATGAGGTTGTAGATTTTTATGGGATGTTTTATGGGTGGGACCTTAGATAGAAAGTTAGCCAATCAGTAGGGTGGGACATATAGATACTATATGTAGCTTAGCAATTAGGAACCATGAGCAGTTGAGATAGGTTTTCATAGCTGAGTGACTCACCAGCATTATATAAACTGTGTTTTCTGTTCAGAACGGTGAGGAATTGGAGAGAGAGAGCTTTGCTGTTGACCACAAGGTCAAGGTGATTCTCCCCAGCTGCATTCTTCCAATAAAAGCAGGGTTCCTTTGCATTTGGCATACCACAATCCACTCTGTGTTGTCTCTTTATTGGCAAATACCAGGTAGAGGGCTAGATTGTTGTGGACCTCTGATTTTCAATTATTTAAGAGGAAGGAAATTGAAAAGACTAAGCAGCGTGTATGGCGTGGCAGGCAAACAACTGTGCAAATTAGGTGGAATATTGTAGTTTGCGGCCATCTCACTTTCAGGGTAGCTGGTATAAAGCCACAGGGCGATACGATAGAATCTCAAGGCGTATGGGGTCAGCTTGTGGGTCGAGCACCAGTTGAACAGACGCATGCAACCAGCAGGCCACAGAAGTAGGTTTGCCATCACAAGAATTTGACTGTGTGATAATGTACATTTTTAAAAGTGATCACTTGTCAATATGATGCAACAAAATGAAATATAGTGGACAATGAGATTTAAGATACACTAATCTAAACTTTACTGTAAAGCATCTTGACAACGCAATGTTTTTACAGTAGCAATACTGTAATTATGCATTTTGTAAGAACTTAAATGTTTAGGAATGGAATTACATGACTGTCTTAAAATAATTATAAAGTTAACACAAACTGGTCTTTTCCAGACAGAATATAGTTAGTTTATTAAAATGATCATCCTGATTACTTCTGGTTTGCAATTATTCGAAAACATGAATAAAATCTTGCCTAGCACTGCCACATAGGCATTTAGAGGGGAGGAGATGATTACGGTTGCACCCTCTCCCCATTAGTCCCTTTGAACTTGCTGTCAGCAGACAAAAAAGTGTGGCGGGAGCCATGAGAGCAACCGAGGGATGCAGGGTGAGCTTTGCTTACATTGAACAGGGCAACTTAAATAGCTAGCTTTGCTACACAAGTGTCCATTTAATTAGCAAACTTACAGAATCAGCAACACTGCTTATTTTGTGTCCATGCGTCACATTTAAATAGATTTGTGAAGATTAGCCATGCATCACATTGGATAGAATTGTGAAGATTAGACGTGCATCACATTAGATAAAATTGGGAAGATTAGCCATGCCTCACATTCAGATAGATTTGTGGAGATTAGTCATGCATCATGTTAGCTGTTTCATCTTGCTGCACTCAGAAGCACATTTTATATCTATTAACTCTTGCTGCACAGAGAGGGAATAGTGACAGTAGCCAGTGTATTGCACTAAGAGGAATTTTTGGGAGTAGCTAGGGTGTTGAGCTTGGAGGGGTGTGGGGATGGGCAGTGTATTGGACTAAGAAGAATTGGAGGGTACCACTGATTTGCAGCTGGATGAGCTGTGAGGACATACTTGAAAGAACTTTGAGAGTAGCCAATGTACTAACCACCCTGCTACGGCTACCCTCCAACACGCCTCCCAAGTATTATACATGCCTATGGGCTAGCCACACAAACACACATACAACATAACTAACATTTGCATGCAACAAACAATCCCAGACACTGGACCACACCCATACGGAAACAACAAGCAGTTCACACAACCATAACTACCAGCCAAACTACACATGAAGCACACACCCAACATAACTAACATTTATATACAACAAAAGCCCAGGCATTGAGCCTTACCCTCACGAAACAGCAAGCCAGTGCATGCAATCAACTAATCTGCAAGCCAACACACTCAGGCTCCGGCCCTATCCAATCATTCCACCCTCATTAACACACCCCACCCTCTTTTTTACAGACCAACGTGAGCACATGGAGACCACCCCAATGGTAATGGTGCACGGTATAAGACAACATGGCATATTCAAGCACAGCCAACCTGGACATGTTTTCTTACATTGGCATTACTATATAATGGGCAAAGCCAAAAGGGGTGTGCTATTATGTAGCAATACTAGCATATACTGGCACAGCCAACCTTCACAAGCTTTCTCACACTGGCAATTGTGCACTCTGGGCAAAGCAAACACAGGTGTGTTCTTAATTGGGAATATTGCCACATACTGGTGCAGCCAGCATAGACATGTTTTCTTCGGGTGTCATTATTAGCATTATGGGCAAAGCCAACACACGTATGTTCTTGTATGGCATTACTGGCATATATTGCTGCAGTCATCCTGAATATGTCTTCTTACACTGTCAGAATACTAGCATATATTGTGGGCAAAGGCATCATGAAATTGTGTAGGAAAATGCTCCTGAGTACTGCTGGTGACCTGGCATGTACTGGATGCTTTCCTGTGTTACATTACAAAAGAGACTGGAAAATGTTTGGATTTCTTTCCCCAAAAGTGTGCTGTAAAATGCACGATTTTAACCATCTATTTAAAAAATGCCTCTCAGCAAGATCCTTCTTCCCCCTTCCAAACCTTCTTTGATTGTGACTCCCACACTGCACTTGGTAGCACACGCACATCACCACGGGAATGAGTGCAGACTTTCAGGGCTTGCATGGGCAATTACAGTTGCTCTCAGCATCTGCTTAGTTTCAATGGACACAATGGTGAGACTCATGTAAAATCATGTTTGCTACAGCTTTGCTCTTACACTTACTGCCCAGTGTCAGCACTCGCAAAAATGTATCTTCCACATACAGCTAACTTGCTGAAGTCTCAAAGTGAAGAAATAAGGTCTTATCAACTAAATCAATGGTAAATATTTGTTCTGCTTCGTTAAGATGAAAAATGGATTTTTCCTACTGTGATCCAAACCAATGATCTCCAGTTACACACGAGTCTCAGCAGCAGGTGCTGTAAGCAGGTGCACAATGAGATGCCATGTTATCCTTCTGTGGCTGTATCTGTTCCTACAATCTTTCAGTTTACAATTAAAGTACCAAAATGTTTGGAAAATTGGAGTGCCATTTCAGATAGTAGTTGACGGGATCATCCAGAAGAGAGGCACTGCATATCGTAGAGCAAAGCTTAGATGGATTTCTTACAGAGAAATCAGGTGATTTCATAACAGGAGGGAGCCTCCGAAAAGCCTCAAGGGGTGTGGTCTTGTATTCATTTATTGGGGTCAAGATTAATGTAATGGGCGTGCACGTTTTCGTAGTTGCAAATGTGAAATCGGGGACATGCAAGTGACCAAACCTATTTAATACCAGTGGGTCCTACTCCTTTTCCTCACCTGTCACTTTGCCTTTCTTCCACGCACCCTCTACTCTTCTTCAACCGGCACCTGAAGTGCATATAAGCAAACAAACAAGCAAAACATAACTACCAGTTTCTCTGTTGTGAAGGCCCTCTGCACAGGTGCTTCCTGATCTATCGTCCTATGGCCCTGTTCCTAGATTTGAGCTCTCTGAAATGTGATCACCCTCATAGGCAAAGACAGCCACGCATGGGACTACAAGTATACCTCCACTCCCCTGCATCACCTGAGTCCTCTTCTGTAGGTTCCTTGAATATTGTTTTTAGAAGGAATGCCATTCGCCGTTTATGTGCATTTCTATCAATATAAGCAATGTGGTTTACATGCTACTGATGTCAGGTGGACAAGAGTGCTAATATAATTAATCTCCTTTCTCTGCACACGGTGCTCCAGATTAGATTTGGAACTGGGAGTATGTTACTCCCCATTTTTTAAAGTTGGGAATAAAATAATTATTTATAGGGAGCAAATATGTGTATCCAATTCCAAATGGCAGTATTTTAAAAGAGAGTAAAATTATATGTTAAAACTGAAACAGAAATGCTTTGTTTTTGTAAGTTTCTTTGCACCTTGTTATTCATGCACATTAAAAGACCCATGCTTACTTCTTCCCATCAGGCAATAATAATAGTACGTTCTTCCTGTGGTACTGTGCGCATTACTGGTTCAAACATATTCATGGAGCTTTGTGGGTGAAAACAGGGGCAAAATGCTCTCGGTTTTTGTTTCCTATTTTTTGTTGGGAGCATTTTTACTCTTTATTTTTGGGGAATGTTTGCCTATTTTTAGGGAGTGAAGGTGGACAATTCACCCCTTATCTGTAAGGTTTTCCACACGCAGGCAGCCAGTTGAACATATACCTGAAATGAAATGAGCCTCCTGCACCAGAGGTTCCCTTTTAAAAAAATTATTTTAATACGAATGTCTATTATAACAGAACGTCCTTTCCCAAAAAAGGAGGATGGAAACGTCATATTTCCTAAACTGATTTTACTGTCAAAATGAAACTAAGAAAAAAGTCTAGGGATTTCAAAGACGATATACGACAATTGAACGGTGCAGAAAATTGAGTTATTTGATAATGGGAAATAAAAAGACAAGTTTCACAGCATATAAAACACTGCATGTTCACGAGCGCAGAATATATTGTGTTTGAAGGGGTGGGGGGGCTGGTCCCTGGTTAACAGCTGCTGCTATCGGAAAGTAGAAATATAAAGCAGTTTTTATCAAAGAAGTAGGTCGTTATATTTAAAAAAGCATAAAGGTATAATAAGTAAATACCTTTACCTTTTTAAAGTTGAATAGAAGGGGTTGGGCGGAGCGGAGGGCAGAAGGGAGGTGGAAGGGTGCGGGAGGAACGATAGGGGAAAGTATAGTACTCCCCCTGGGAGCTGGGCGTGCAGAGGGTGCAGGCAGAGGGTGTGGGCATATTTCTGGTTTCGCCATAGTGCTCCCCTAATCTTGGAGTTGGTTGGCATGATAGTCTTCTGCGTATGCTCAGGAGGCAAGATGTGTTGATGCGGGGGGCTGTCACACTATCAGCACACTCAAAGGAAGCTAGATTGGAGAAGGAGGTAGCGTTGTAGGCACAGCTGGGAACACGCCCAAGGTAATCAACAGTTTTAATGCACCTGCTACACTCGGAGTGCAGCTAAATTTAACCCGGTGGCAAACTTCAGAACGCTTCAAGAATTAGAGCGGAGGTAAAGTTCGAGCACGGTTAGAATTAAACAGTGACTAAACTCAAAAGGCAGCTAGGTTCAACACAGTGTCCGAGTTGGAATTAAAGCAGTGACTAGATTTCTATGCATCTTCAGTGAAGGGGCTACAGTCAAATGGCAGCTACAATTTTAATAGCGGCAAATTCAAAGCACAGCTAAATTAAACACAGTGGCAATACTTAAAAGCAGGTTAGATTAACACAGACACAGACTTCCAAGCGCAGCAAAGTTCAACACAGTGGCTATAATCAATCTGTGGCTAAGTATTAGGCCGTGGCTATACTCAAACCAGTTGAATTGACACATTGGCTATGCTAAAAAAAGATACTGAATTCAACACAGAGGCTATACTCAAAGGTGTAGCTACATTTGGGGCAGTGGCTAGAGTCTAGATATTGCTGAGTTTAGCTTGGTAGCAACAATGTTATAGCTAAATTTGAGGCAGTGGCTAGAGTCTAGATGCTGCTGAGTTTAACTTGGTAGCAAAGTTCAAGTGCCATTAAGTTCAACATTGGCTATGCTCGAAACGCAGCTTAAATTAATACAGTGGCAGAGAAACAAGAGCGCTGCTAGATTCAGTATAGTGGCTATAGTCAAAATGCAGCTACATTTAACACCGAGGCTATACTCTGAGAGCAGCTAGATTTACCACAGTGGCAGAATTTGAAGCACAACTAAATTTAACACAGTGGCTTTACTCGAATGTGACTATATAATACACAGTGGCTATTCTCAAAATGTAGCTATATTTAACAAAGAGGCTATGCTCAAGAAGCAGCTGGATTCGACTAGTACTGTACTCAAATGCAGATACGTTCAACATAGTGGTAAAAATCAGAGGCGCAGCTACATTTAATGCAATGGCTATGCTACAAAGGCAGATGAATTCAGCACGGGGGATATACTCAAAATGCAGTCAAATTCAACCCAAAGGCAGGATTCAATATGGATACTATACTCAATGTGGTTAGATATTATACAGTGTTTGTAATCAAAAATATTGAACTGTGGCTATCCTCATACAGGGGTTGAATTCAACACACTGGCTTTACACAGAGTGCAGCTAAATTTATCACAAAGGCAAAACTCAAGAGTGCAGCAAGAGATAAAGCCATAGTAACACTATAGTTCAGGTATAATCAAGGCAGTGTCGGGGAATCATGAATATAACGCTGGCTATGCAACCAAATAGTCGTCTCTTACCTGGAGGATGCTGCAGACAGCCTTAGAGGCTTGGCTGGGGCGCCCAGGGCAAAGAGGCAAACAGGTGAGGTGCCCTATGCTGTGGGCCTTAGCCAGCTGCCTGGGCAAAGCTGCCTGGGCAAGGCTGCCGAGGCAAGGCTGCCCTAGGACTCAATGCAAACCTTACTTATTCTGGTAGAGGCCCAATCAGAGAGGGGTGGGGGGTGAGAATTGGGTGGAGAGAAGGTCGGGGGGTCCGAGGGAGAGGGGGCCAAGAGCGCACGGATGGCGCTGGATTTCAATGAGCGAAAGCAACAATGGAAGGCTGCTTTGTGTTAAGGTGAAATCGCTATAGGTTACCAAAAGGAGACTGAGGAAGAGGAGTTTGTTCCACAAGCACCAGTATGTAAAGGTCACTTCTCGAGCAACCTTGCCAAGATAGTCCTTCTTTCTTTCTTTCTTTCTGATATCAAGGTCCAATCAGAGAGGGTGGGGCCGGGAGAAGGTCAGCGGTAGGAACAGAGGGAGAGGGGGCTGAGAGAGCACAGATGGTGCTGGATTTCAATGGGGAAAGCAGTAGATGTATATGGCAAGCCGTTTGGACTTGCCGCTGTCTGGCAGCAGTAGGGAGATCCTTGATCCACTCCCCAGAGTAGGAAGTCATTAGGGCCCATCCCAAGAAGGCCACCAAAATAATCTGGCTTTTTCCAATATGGCCGCAGAGAATAGCTCAACGCAACCAGTCCTCTCCCTCTGCCTAATGCAGCAAGGATGCTTCTTTCGCACACTCCTGCAATTAAAGATATACGGGATGGAAGCTCCAGAGTTTCACAACTGATTTCAGGAGTGTTACAGAAAACAGCCCTTTCTCGTAAGGCAAATAGCCTTTTAAGCTATGTTATTGTTTTGACAGACTTCTGCTTATGGGAGCTTGTTTCCCTGTAAATAAAGTCCACAGGTGAAATCCTGGACTCAATGTTATAACCAGGTTTGTGACAATGAAACACAACAGATACAGAAGGATATGTCTAAGGTTCACTTAAAGGATACAGACTGATAGTTGCAAAGGATACACTCGATGTCTTCTCCCATCTACTGTTGTCAGAGGTAGAACGTAGTGTGTCAAGAGAAACCTTCTAACTAATGTCACTCTCCGACTAGTAAAATCCACAGTCAAAGAGAGCTATTAGTGGGAAGGGCAGGAGTGGACCAAGATTCACTAGGCTGTCAATAGAGAGTGGACTAATTAGAAGTCTATTGGTACAAAAGGACAGTAAGAACCTATGTTATATACACTAACCTGGATGTACAGCCACAGGTAAGTCCCAACAATGTCCGATGAAGCCAAGGAAAACAACAACAAGGAGAGGGTAGTGAGGAATCTAACCCGGGCGGAACGAGGGCCGCACTAGAGTCGGGTTGGTGCACACAGGTAAGCGTCCAAAGTTCTGTGCACTTTGTAGGAGGAGAAGAAAACCTTGATCCAGGAAGACAAGCCCTTTTACAGAAGTTGACGGTCCAGTTGAGACCTGACCAGGGGTGAGTACAGAGACTGTCAAACTAAACTCTCCTGCAAGTATGATGGGATTTAGCAGAGGTTGTATACCCACAATGGAAGTAAATGTCTATGGAGAGTGACAAAGAGTAATGAGGTTAATAGTATTGCCGAACTGGATGGATATGGAGCGGGACTCTGCAGGGTGTTGATTTAAGTCCGTGGAAATTGCTGTGTCACGTAGGAACGCAGCAGGCAGCTGGGGCCTCTGTAATCAACAGACCAGGAAATTGCTGAATCGCGTAAGAACGCGGTGGGGCCCTGTCTTGGAACGCAGCAACAGTATGAAGAGCGTCGCATAGGAACGTGATGAGGCTCCGTATGAAAATAGAGTGAAAGTTTGTAGAAAGCTGCGTAAGAACGCGGAAGAAAGGGTAGCTCTGAGACGAGCTGGGAGGTTGCCTGAAACTGCGTAGGAACGCGGGGGAAGGCAACCGCTCCTTGCGATGGAAAGATGAGCATCTGCGAAGAACAGAAGAAGCAAGCTCCGGAACGCAGATACTGAAAACGATCAGAAGCGCAGCTGTAAGGCATCCACCTCATTAAATGATGTCAGCTGACATGCACCTGACCAACGCGATGACGCGTACATTGGTCATGTGACGCGAGCTCTTTCAGTGGCGTATCCCGGCCAATTTCCAAATAGTATAGAACGGCCTGGCCGTTCTGAAGGCTGAGGATGCCGGAAAATAGGAGCGTTTGGGGTAAGTAACGGATCCTGGGGTGGCAGGCATGACACTCAAGTCTTAGTCCTGTTAACAGATCTCTTCCATAATCAAAGAAGACCCCTTCTGGCTTTCTATTATTCCCTGTGGAGAAACAAGGGAAGAATGATTGCCTGATTGGTGGTTCAAGCAAGGGAAGAGAGGCTCAAGGTAACAGAAGGATTATTGAGGGGGGAGATTAATTATTACCTATAGTGAAAACCTGACAAAAATGTAAACCTTTCTGTTCTTCACCTATACAGCTCCTGACCTGTATAATAATCCAGAAAAAAACAAGGCATGTTACATAAGCCACCTTTTATTCTGAGAAAGTAGCCTTGTCCTAAATACTTACCTTAAGACAGGAGGCTTCACTTTTGTGGCTGTGTTTGGCAATGCCTCCATAACTCCCAGGGTATACCTGGAGAATTTGTCGCAAGCAGAGCCTAAATCTGACAGTTGTTAAACTGAAAGCAGTGAATTAAACTAGTAGTGCAAACTTCCCACAACTAAATGCAGGTACATTCTAGGATTCACAGGGGAAGGTGTGTGAAAGTAAGCATCATGGTGGTCCAGGAACACTAACCAGTCCACTTTCATAAGGGCTTGGATAATATGAACCAAGTAGACCATTTTGAGCTTTTCCTTTTTCAAGGCTTCATTCAGCAGATGAAGGTCTATCTAGTATAGGCCTAAGATTATCCCCTTTCGTAGGGTCGAGGTACTGAGTTGAAACAGGCTCAACAGCACATTTGCAGAGATGCTAATTAACCTCTAAGACAAAATGCTGTCCTGAGATGAAGGAAGAGTGAGAAGAATGTTGGGGACTGTAGTAGAACAGTCAACTATCTTCAGGGTCAACTGGTCCAAGGTAATCTGCTATCATTTTTCTAAGAATGACTTAATACTGCTTTCAACGGATGACTGATACAAGTCCAATCATTAAACCTGTGTGTTGGAAGGCCATGAGGACATGGAAGCACTCTTTTATGAACCTCATCAAGTGGAAACACTGCTTATTCTAGCACCAAAGTGCTGTTGTTGGGTTAGTGTTGCAGCCCAGAATGGGGACAGTGTGAGGGATTCCACCATCCGCACAGTGGGCATGTGCTCGCCTGGGCTTTTTTGAAATTTTAAATGAATTTGAATGAGGGAAGATCAACCTCTGTATAATGTGTGGGGCTAACCTGCACACATTTTCCTATGCTCACCGCACAACATACACATGTGTACTCTGGGTAGCCACAGCCTAGAGGGTCAGTCCTCCATGTCATATTTAGTTTGGATCTAACACGTGGAGTACACAATGCATCTCAGAAGAGGGGAGGGCCAAAACCTTCCTCCTGCCATGGCCAGCCTAATTAACAATCAAAGGGTCAATGGTTGCGCCCTGTCTGTTTGTTTACCTTCTGCAGAAGGTGGCGGCAATTAACATAATTAACATACTAATGACGTATACTTCAAACAGGCCCACATGTGGCCTGGCTGCAGAGGCTAAAACAAAGGAGACTGCAAACCCCAACAACCCTTTCATATGAACTATGTCAACCTGAAGCCAGCCACTGTCCTAAAGTATCAATGAGAGTGATCTGTCATGTCTGGTACATGTGTTTACAGTAGACAACCCCTGCATGGGTTCCCCATTTAGCGGGAAGGAGTATGTGATTTCATGGAGAAATAAAGTCTGTTGTCGCCACAGCTTCAAGGGAGACCTGCCACTTTAATCAGAAAGCACAGAGAGCTCAATTAACCAGAGAAACCCTTTGATCCACAACACAGGAAGATGGGTAGGACTTAATAGTACATGTTTTTACCCCTTTACCTTTTATGTTGCAAAACACAAGAGGGAAGCAAGATCCATCCCCTAAACATTTCCCAGGGAACAGAGGGAGATACTGAAAGCAGAGGACCCTCCAGCAGCTCCAGAACTGGTACCCAGACAGCACACTGCGTGCCCTGCTAGGCTCTGCAAGCAAGCTTCCTAGGTGGGAAGTGCCAGAGAGTCCCTAAACCAAACCAGGGACAAGGCTGTTGCCTGCATTACTCCTCCGCTTTGGGCCGTACGCCTTAAAGGATGACCCGAGACCAGTGAAGAAGCTAGGAGGAGTGCATCAACAAGCATCAACTAGCGTCTGCCTTAAAGACATTTTTTGAGCCAGTCGAGCCCCTCACCCTGCCACCGACTGCACCGTTGACTGGTGTCACGCCGCAGTGTCTCACGCTGTCCGAGATGCTGCGACCAGTGCTTCAGACCCACCGACCAGCACCGACAACGATTCCTGACCCTGAGCCACTGTGTAGGCCAGCCTGCAGCTGTCTGCCCAGCCTCGCTCGCCAAACTGCCAGCCACCTGACACCTACAGCTGTCTTCCGTCTTGAACTCTGTAGCAGAAGCTGCAAAGTGCCCTGAAACTGACTCAACCCCGTCGAGGATCCAAGAACTTCTACAACCACAAGGTACATTGTGGTTCTGTCCCCCTGGTCCTTCTCAGAAGGCCCCTACTGACACTGTATGACCCATTGCACCTTTTGTGCTGAAACCAAGTATCCTTGAACTACTGTGATTAATTAATTTACCGACTACCCTCCTGTCAGTATCCAGAGTGCATTCCCTTTCCTTCTTGAAACTGTCTGTCCTCTGCATTCCTTTACAGGGTGGGTTGTATTTTGTAGTATGCGAGAACTGTCTGTTGTGATAATAATAAAGTAGAGATTTGTATACAACCTTGACTGGACAGTCAATTTTATCACTGGGTAATAACTGTATTTTCTCTGTGTTGCAACTAACCGACGATCCACGGTAATGCGGAGAGAAGCATGCCATTCATTCCGTCCATGTTACCAAAATTGTATAAGGAGGTTTATAATTTGCTTGTGTTTCCAGTCTGTTCGGATCCCTTCTGGTGTACTAGTGGTGTGGGGCTGATTAATGGTTTAGAAACCTGGACCACTGGTGCCCCGGAAGTTGATTCGTCACAGAAAAGATAATCTTTAAAAAAACAATGAAATAATAGTTTGAAGTGTGTGTATTTTCTGGCAAACATTTGAGAACAATTTGGTAAAAAATTCCATACAATTTGCAAATGGTTCTGTAGAGGAGCACAGCAAAAATGCCAATTCACCAACAGTACAGGAACACTTTCCACCACTTTAATGCAAGCTGTGTCCAAAGAAAAGCCATGAGGTTTGTTTGAAATATATAAAGTACTGCCTTGTAAAACACATGTTCTACAAGTGCCCAACATATGCTAGTATTGCCACTGTAAATACATATGTTAATGCTTACCTATCAAATATATAGCAACAGACGGCTACTGTAAAACACATTCTTACTGGGTTGCAGAATACATGCTTGCATGCCACTGTAAAAACATGCTCATACTGGCTGTGCCAAATATATGACAGCAGCATTCCACTGTTAAAAATATTTTCGTAGTTGCTCTGTCCAACAGCTGATAGCAGCATGCTGCTCTCAAAACACATAATTACACTAGCTGTGCCCAGTGTGTCAGTATTGACACTGTAAAATCATATTCATGCTGGCTGTGCCCAATATATGCAAGCATTGCCCTGTAAAACATGTTGTCATGCAACAAGTGCACAATATATGCAGTATTGTCTTGTAATCATGTTGTCCAGCCAATGCTCTATATGTACTAGCATCGCCCTGTTAACATGTTGCCATGCAGTCAGAGACTGCTATGTCAGGATTGCCATTTTAAAATGTTTTCATGCTTGCTGTGTCCAATGTATGCCACCAACATTAGTGTAAAAACACCTTATGCTGGCTGTGCTAACCATATGCAAGTATTGCCACTGTAAAAACATGGTAATACTAGCTATGCCCAATATATTCGGCATTGCCGTTTAAAACAAACTGGCATGCAGTCAGTTCCCAAAATATGTCAGGGTTGCCATTCAAACATGTTATATTGCTAGTGCCCAGTATATGCCCCCATTGGCCTATAAACGGATCGTCGAACAGCCAATGGCAAATATTTCCAAGGTACGCCATTGTAAAACAGTTATAATGCCCACTACGTTGCCTGTCACCTTGTATACACAAACCCACATACGGACACACGCATGCATGCACACGGAAGTAGTTCATTGTTTTTCCTTGTACATTTTTGCTCTCCCTCAGCTCCCGTCTGGATCATCTTCTCCCTGTGGCCTTCTCTAAAACAGGAATTAGGGAAGGATCTTTGTCTTCCCGAGTCCAACCTGCGCAAGGCCATGAAGAGGATACAAATAGATGTAATTGCAGCCTCATACAGGACCTGCTACCTTGCTCCCCCTTAAAACCCACGGGGACCAATTCCCTGCAGACCTCCATCGGGACCGCCCAACACGAGGGCATGCAAAGCATCTTTCCCTGCAGGCAGTAAGTCATTATTCAAGAAGTTCGTACAAAATACAAAAGTGAAAACTACAATAGAAAAATACAAATCGCCCAGAGAAGATAAAGACAGATCACTATTCAAATCATAGACGTTGTGGGCAAAGCACCAATGCCTATGTTGCACTTGGTGTCACTCCTCACTTGTGCCATGTATATGCCTAGGCGGTCAATGGAATCCAAACTGAATTTTAAAATGTGTTTTGCAGCCTCCAGTGCCATCAGAAACTATCTCAAGTAAGGTTTTTTTGAAAATCTTCTTGCGGATGTTAGGCAGCCTCTTTGAAAACATTCCCCAATGGGTGGGTTTGCTATACTAGAGTGGAAATGGCAGTGGTAGAACAAAAAGACTAGGCTGCCCGAAGCAAATACCTTCCTTCAAAAAGAACACATTTGATTTGAACATGTCTCATGGCATTATCCACTAAAGAATGGCTTTGACCTCGCACTTCAGCCCTACACCACCAGATTGGGATGGGTACTGAGGAAACAAGGTCTCCAAGAGCATGTTTGAGTTTTGTTGCAAACTTCTTCCACACTTAGGTGTGTTGGAATTTTTGGCAAAAGCAAAGTCACTGACTCTTGCAACGCCTCACTAAAGGGCTTGAAGCCTTTCTATATGGTGTCTGATAACTGAATATCTGATACTTTATTGACCGTTCTAGGGGCACATAGCCAAAGATAGTCAGAACCCTTACACATTAGCAAGGTGAAGGAGGACACCTCATCAGAGGGACAATAGTACACCTTGGGAAAGTCCGTTTCAGGCTAAGTGTTGTAAGGAACTCATGGTGACACCAGGAAAGACAGGCACAAGTGATCACAGTTCAAGGTTGTTTATTAAACTTTAAGTGCAGGGTGGAAAAACGCCTAACCTAAACCTAAATCTAAGATGGGAGAACGTGTCGACCATCAAATGAAAAACAAGGCAGTCCTAGTGGCGTCTTGCCAAAGTATAAAGCCTATACAAAAAAAGATTGCCAATTCCTTACAATTAATTACAGAAAGAGTGTGGGACAGGGTATTAAAAAAAAGGAAAATGTGTTCAAATAGTACATATGGATGAGATTGCCTTGAGGTCTCTCTTCCTGCGTTTTTAGCACGTGACAAGGTGGGACTTTGGAGCACAGCACACGCTCAAGCCTTCCCGGCACAAGCTAACAGTTCCGTATCAGCTAACATGTTCTTCATTGGTTAAGTCTCTTTTCAAGGAAAGTCTCTCGCCTTCGAGGACTGATGCTCTCAACAAACACACACACAAAATTTCTGTTCTACGAACACTTTTGGTGATGGATTCAACTCCGGGTCCCCCTCTTCTGGGCGCAGACACCTTTGAAATTGTATTCAACAAATTCACAAGACGGTTCCCTTCTCAGTGAACTTTGGGTGATAGCTTTCCACTCCTGGATCTCCCTCAGCCGGGCTCGGATCCCAGATGACAAGAGGGGCACTTCCCTTCTCCTTGTCTTGCAATACATCCTGCTTTCACAAATCTTAATGTCTTTTTAACCAGTTCAGGCTCTCAGGCTTTGCCCATCGTTGTCGTGTTCCCTCTTCTGGGTTCACTCACAAGTCTTAATGTCTTTTCAAACAATGCACGGTGGACTTCCCTCCACTGGGTTCACCCATGTCAACACAATGTTCATGGGACTTCAGATTTTGTCCCCTCTTGTTAGCATCCCTCCACAGGGTACACTCTTGCCAACCTTTCCGATATACAGTTCATGTGCTAATTTTCCCATGTGGGATTCTCTACCCTTAGCTTTCGCAATCATCTGCTGGTGAAAGATTTCAATGGTACAGAGGATTTTACAAGACCCCTGTATGACCACTTTGAACTTTCTTTGCCTCTTCCCAAGGCCTTATGGTTACGGTAGTCAATACCATTGGGTAATTGCCCAGAGTTTCTTGCGTGAGTATCCACGTGGTGCTGGACTCCTCTATTACTGGTTTTCCCCCTCCTTCGTTACTAGTATTGCGTGCCTTTCAAAGTTCAATTTAGCCTCTGGATACTTTTCGTTCAACACAGTTTGGTTTCTTATCGACACTCCCCCTCGACTCACTGGCTGTGATGAACCACTTGGCTTTCTTCCTCCTTGGAGTCAAGGCTGGTACCACAGAGACCAGCGTCTCTCTCCGGCTTCGGAACCAGTGGAAGAGGGTCTTGTGTACCGTTGATATCTGCTACAACACACAATGGCTATTGTTTGAGGACTTATTTCCTCTGCAGAGGTTCCACGGGCCTTAGTCGGAAAAGGTGAGGTTGACTCTCTCTTTGTCACCCTCTCGGTCTGCGCTGTCTTTCTCCTCCTCTTGAACTGCCATGCTGAGTTAGCTCTTACATTGTGCGGTCTGCCTTGCTTGTATTGTGCTCTCTTGCTCCACCTTTTATCCCTGTGGGGAAGGGAAGGGGCCATCAGGTGTGTGTGAGTCAGGTCATTTGCCTGCCTTTGCCTGACCCGTGGATTGGGACATGTCAGGTAAACAGTTTTAGGGTTAGTCCATTGTTTTGTATGGTGTGAATGTGTTTAGGTTGGAAAAGATGGGTTTGGGGTGTTAGCGTATCCTACATGGTAGGATGGGGAAAAGGCCTTATAGGGAATTACAACCCTTGTATCCGGAGGGTTGATGACCTTAGAAAGGGGAGCTTGACAAGAATGACCGGGAACAGGAATTGTGGGAATGGTAGTGTTTAGTCCAAGTAGAGTGGGTGTTTGGGAAAGAATAACCAGAGGGACGTGAAGAAGAATGATTGGGAGTATTCGAATAGGGAACAGGAAAGCAGGAATTCTGAGAGAGGTGGTTTCTGAATGCAACGGGGTGTTTGATCCTAGGGGATTTGTTATATACAGAAGGGTCGGTAGATTTGGGTAGGAGAGATTTAATGTAAGCAAGTGAGTAGATATGGTACAGTCCACAAAGGCCTCGGGGATCTCACCCTCATCTCCTTCTTCCCTGGTATAATACTGTGTCTCACCTGGGTTATTCCTCCAAGCATAACCCCGAGTTCCCTTACCCAGGTGATCCTCCCTCGCTCGTCCACCACCAGGGTTGGGTCCTGAAAGCGCTAGCCCGTCCCAGGCCACCTGAATAAGGGACTCTCAAGGTTCTCCTGGGATAATACCCTCAGGTTTCACAGTGTCCAGTATGCTGGCTTCCTAAAAGCCCAAGGCCAAATCCTCTACCTCAGGATCTCGGTAGCATAATTATTTTTAGGTTCTTTTTATACCACACAAGCTCACCACCATAGTAATCTCAAAGCCAATACACCTTGCCTGAGTTAAGAAGTAGTACGTCCGCCAAGTGTACCATTGGGCACATAACTTCCCTTGTAACTACTTGCAGTACACCCAATGGGGAGTACATTATCAGACTCCTCCTCATCAGGAAAGAGTTGCTCGAACTAATTCATAGCCTTCTGTCTAGATACCTACACAGGAGAAGAAATATCCCAGTGCTCACTGTCTCAAGCAGCGTCTATGGTGCCTTTGCTTTGGGCACTGATAGCAATGCCGCCTTCAGAGGTCGCAGATCCTCAGGGAATACCAAAGATCCATAACCAGTCTTCCATGACACTGAAAGTGGCACCAAGAGTAGCTTTGGAGGAACTAATGGCAGAAAGACCTATCCCGATGTAGTGCAATGTTGGGAATTAACCTGTTCAGTATTGTCCAAAGACTGAGGTCTCGTCGCAACAGAACTTTGTGTTTTGTGATGGTGAAAGTTGATTCTGGTTAGCTGGAGTAGAGACCTTAGAACGGAAGGGTACATTCAGCTACATAATTTCTAGGGCGGGCCTCAGTTCTGCCTTTTGACTCAGGTTCCAGAGACGGGATCCAGTGTAGCTCTATTGGATTCTGAAGAACCGTGGTATCTTCAAGAAAAACAGATGTACATCTATACTGCTTGTGCTTTTTCCTTTCTTTTTCTCAACTTCATTTGCTCTGGCCGGCACCGCCACCTGGGCCAGATTTTAAGCACAGTACTCATTGAGGGGACTACTCACACCTTGCCCACGAGATCGAGAATGGCTGCTATTGCCTCAGACTTTATGCAGTGCCGTGAACACCTTTGCCACCCACAAGTATTTCGGCCACAATCCACTCCTAAAGCAGCACAGACTCCGTGCCCATTTAAACATTGAAGCTTTCAGGGAGAAATATTCAGTGATTACGTAAAACTTACTGGCACAGGTAACTGGTTCAGCATCTTCCACTTTCAACTCTTGACACCCATGATGATCAAAGAGACCGACAAAAAATCATACCTAGGCACCCTAGTGTTTAAATATGTCTGCATCCACCCTGCACCTTTAGCTATTTTAAAGAAGAGGAATCAGTGAGAAGAAATGACATCTACTTGCTGTAGGCAGATTTTTCTTGCTACTAAAAATCCCACTCTCCAGAATCCATCCAAAACACACTACCTGCCGAAAATCTCATTTTTCATTGTGTGCATACACTGGCTGACATGTACTCCTCCATCTGCGTTCTGCTTAAACAGTATCTTACTCCCACCCCTGTCCCCATTCTTCTTGCATTCACCTGCGTCCCTTACCAACTTATCCTTCTTACAAGTACTCCTGTTACAGGCTTGTCCTGCTCCCCCACGACACCTCAGGCACTCGCTCTGACACAAATAATGCACAGGAAACCAGAAGTAGAGAGAAATGGGCTGTAATGCAAACACACCAGTGCATGGGATTGCTGCTCACTGCTCTGCCGCTCCCAGGCCTGTCTCATCCTTACATACAAACGGAGTGGCTAAATCCATTCTCCACCCATGAAACAGTACATATAAATATGTATAATAACAAAAAGGTCAATTTCTCAGACCCGGGGGAAGAAGTATATAGCCTGCAGTTGCAAAAGTCTATCACTGTCATATATGTGAGGCAGCCCCTGGTCTTGGGATTTGAGCCAGCAGTGTTGTCAGCTGTGTACTTCACAGGAGGGGGACTGAACTGGCCTCGGGAGCTTGAGGCATCTTGCATTCCGCAGCTCAGCTCGGCGACCTAACTTGGCATGGGTGTTTAAGCTTTAGGCCAGTCTGTAAACCAGTCTCATTGCATCCAATGTACACTGCACAGTCAACCGTCCTTCCGAAATCCAGTTAATTTCTTGCCCTCCCCCCCCATGCTGTCAGGACCCCGTTTGTGTGTCAGAATGTGGGTGGTACTCCTATTAGCGGCCATCACCTTAGCCATTGTGACTATATGTACCCTGCCTCTTTCGCCCTGCAGGCACCTATTTGCCAAATCTGTCATTGCACCACTTTTTTCAAGAATGTCCTCCTGCTCCTCTGTTGCACACAGTTGCCTCCCCAGTACTCAGCCAGCCCGTGTCTCCTCACTCTTCCTCCCCTTTCTCAGAAATACATAGTGGCACCCCCACAACGTTCTGCATTACCCATCCCAATCGGCACAGGCGCTGCTGCTAGCAGCTCACAATCCTGCCCCTCTGTGTGTTCTTGCTCATCCCACTCCTTGCACTCCCTCAATGGCATTGCTTTTCTCATTGTCAGCCACATGTCATCAGCTGCATTCAGAATGTACGGCCACCACTGGGCGAACCTTAACTTTTCCACCACATCTACCTTCCCTTCCACCACACATTATGTCGCCTGGCAACAGCCACCATATTGTGGCCCTCATGAAAGTTTGTGTAAGCATTACTGCAAAGTCAGAGGGTCTTTGATCCCTCCCTATCTTCATCACCTTTGCAGTTGCAAAAAGCTATCACCGTCATATATGTGAGGCAGGCCCTGGCTTGGGATTTGAGCCAGCAGTTTCGTCAGCTGTGTACTTCAAAGGAGGGGCCTGTGAAAAACCTGAGGGTGTTCTTGTAAAACCTCGAGAACCCCTTATTCAGGTAGCCAGGACATGGACATCGCTTTTGGATCCAGTTCCTGGGGGTGGACCAGTGGGGGAGGATCACCTGGATAGGGGAACCCAGGGTTGTACTTGGGGGGTGGGGGGGGTGGGGAGGAATACCCCAGGTGAGATGCTGTATTTCACCACAGAAGGAGAGAAGGATGAGATATCTGAGGCTTTCATGGGCTGTATTGCATCTGCTTCCCTTCCTCCAGTTAGATCTCACCGGCCCATATCCAACAAACCCTCCGTATGTAATCAATCCTATAAGGTCCCAAACCTGGTTACACCCAAAAAGTTTGACTCCCGGAATATTTGTTTCACCGGTCTGCATTAAAATTCTCCCTATCGTTCTTGTTTCCATTCCTCTGAGTATCATTTTCCGTATTCCCAACCTGATCAGACAAAACACTACGATTCCCACAATACCCTTAGTTCATGTCACAACCCCAGCTATTACCGCTTACTCCGCAAACCCTAACTAACCCGTCCGTCTGCTTGTCATCTTCCAAAATCCCAACTTACTAGTACAGAACACTACCGTTCCCACTATGTTCTGTTCTTCATCCGATCATTATCACCCATTACACAAACCTTCCTAATCCTGTCCTGTAGGATACTCTGACACTCCAACCCCTCCCTTTTCCGACACAAATACTTTTTCACGCCTAAAGCCATGGACTGATGTGAAACCTGTTTACCTGACATGTCCCAACCCGAGGGTCAGGCAAAGTCAGGCAATTGACTCAAATCACACACACCTGACGGCCCTTTCTTTTCCCCAAAGGGAGACTGCAATACGAGCAAGGCAAATACAACAGACAGCACGATGAGACGTCTACCACGCGGCGGTCCAAGAGAAGGAGAAAGGCGGCAGGAATAGGGAGGGTGGCGAGGAAAAAGTGGCCTTGCCCTTTTCGACCAAGACCCGGAGAGCCTTTGTGGAAGAGAGAGTAAGACCGCGAACAACAGCACAAGTGTCCTGCAGCAGATGTCAACGGTACACAGGGCAAACCTATGCCGATAAGCAGGAACGAGGGAAGATCCTGTGCCCGTGGTACCGGCCTTGAATCCAGACAGGCAACAGCCAAGTGGTTCATCACAGCCAGTGAGTCGAGGGGAGAGCCGATAAGAGCCGAACTGTGTTGAGTAAGAATCTCGAAGGGGCAACTGTTGAACCACAGCTGATGAACTTTGAAAGAACTGTAAAGGTGAGAAGGGGAGACCAGTTGCAGAGGGAAAACGGCACCACGTGGCTGCTAATTCAAAAAACTCTGGTCGAGGCCGATATGAGAGAAACTACAGATACCAGAAGGCCATAGGAGAGCCAGCGGAATAGGCAAAAGTGGTCATAATGAGGGTCAAGCAAAATCCCTGTACAATCGAAAAACTTTTATCTACAAGCATTGTGAAGAAATGGAAGTGAATCCTGAAAAAACTGAACTGTGTAAAAAAAGTACATTGAAAGTAAAGCGGGGTCAGCGCCCGGAAGAGGGGGACCGAGGGGTGAGCCACTATCACCCTGATCGAAAGCCACGGTAAACTACGGTGAGGGGAGGCTAAGAATCTAGAGGGGTCAGAGCCCGGCAGAGGGGGATCCAAGGGTGAAAAGTTGTTATCCCAAGATTGAAAGTGGAAGTAAATTAAAGGGATGGCAAGAGTGAACCCGAAGGAGGGATGACAGAGATTAAGCTAACACCTTAGAAGTCAAGAAAGATTTGAGCCCGGGAGAGGGAGAACCAAGGGTGAAGTTCTCACCCGAGTACCGACTGTCAAAAGGGGTCCGGGCCCAACTGAGGGAGATCAAGGGGTGAAGCTATCATCCAAATTTCAAGTAAGAAGAGAATTGGGATATACATTGGTAAAATACGATAAGAAGGGTCAGCACCCAGAAGAGGGGGACACAGGGGTGAAATCGTCAACCTGTGTAAAACTGTGATAAGCGATTGAGAAGGGTCGACTCCCAGAAGAGGAGGGACCAGGGGTGTACCCATCACCCAACGAACACTGGAACAAACTTTCATTTGTTAAATTAACTTTTGTTTTGTTGTTTGAACACATCAGGTCCTCAAAGGCAAAAGACTTTCAAGTGAAACAAAACTTGGCCTTCGACGGCCCGGATAACTCAAAACTCGAGGGTTAAAAGCTGAACTATCATCTCATGCTGGGAAAGCCTGAGACTGTACTGTGCTTCAAGCTCCTATCTTACCCTGTGTCCAAAACGTGGAGAACGGAGACCTAGGCTACTGCATCCTGACATATTATTTGAGAACACTTCTTTCTTTTCTTAAAACTATCCCACACCCCTTTTTGTATTAGTTGTGAGGTTTGGTAATAGGTTTCATAGTATCGGCCCTTTTTGTTTTGACACAACACTACTAGGACTGCCTTATTTTTCATTTGATGGTTGACGCTGCTCACATCCTAGATTTAGGTTTAGAATAGGCATTTTTCCAACCCACATACAGAATTCATTTTTCATTAAACACCCTTGAACTCTGATCATTTGTGTCTGTCTTACTTGTCACCATGACATTTTCACAGGCCTGTACTGGCCTTGGCAGCCTGAGATCTTACGCATTGCACAGCTCAGCACTGATCTGCGACCTCGCTACACATGGGTGTTTCAGCTTTAGGCCAGCCTCATTGCGTCCAATGTGCCTCAAAGAAACCAAAAGAGAAAGTAGTATCAGAGATGGTAACAACTCCGCTCTGCTTTTTATAGGGAAGGGCGGTAGGTGTTGTGTTTGCTTCTCTTTCTAAATGTCACCACCATTGACCCCCTCTACTGCATACTTTCTTTGTTTTATTTTTACGGTTCATCAAAATAACCTTTAACAAAATTAAATTGAATTCACATATAAAATTTCATATAGCATGAAATACAGAGTAGAACGTACAATGCATTTAAATCTAAAAATGTTCAATCATTTCATACAGATATTAAAAAATGTAAGACAACATTAATAAAATTGCAGCAGCACAAAAAGATTACCACAGACTAAGCCAGACCAAAAATCTAAGAAAACAAGTACTAAAACATGTATTCAGGGGGATTATCTTCCAACCGCAATCTCTTTACAAGTCCCACAATTGTGATTACAGTAGATATGATTTTACCCGCTAGGCATTCCTTCCAAAACGTATCCTTGCTGTATGGATACTCATAATATGCATATTTACTAAAATGACGTTCTCGAAAATCACCCAGTGCTGGACAAACAGACAACAGATGGTATAATGTTTCAACTGAGTCTCCCCTCTTACAAAAGCTGAAATGTGAGACAGGCATGGTATCAAGAGACGACACAGACAAGTGAAACACAGTTTGAAAACCTTTATTCTCAATGGTCAGGATGGTGTAACACCTAACTTGCCCTAACTCTAAGATGGGAATGTTCCCTTACGGAAAGAAAACTAAGGTAAGTTTAAGTACGTCAGTCCAAAACAAAATACTGTCTGTGTCAAAAACTATGCTTGTCGTCACTTCTACATGATAACAATGTGTATGTAGGGGACTGGATAAACTCAATAGTGTTCACAGTAAAAATAGGATGGAACTCGAGCTCTTCTGTAGCTACCTTCCCCAAATTCAAAGCACTCAGGATCTCAAAGTTCAACAGGCTTTTCAGGATTCAAACATTGACAGTACCTTATTTCTCACAACAGGTCTCTCGGGCGTCCCTTGCCCAAGCTCAAACCCCCTCTAGGCGTCACAAAGTTCACTTTAAACATAGTTCCTCGGGTTTCTACAGGTTCCCTTTTCCTGGATTCAAATCTTTCTGAAACATACACTTGAATTGGATTATTGGGCTTCCCTCTTCTAAGTTTCAAGCACCTCTTTTGTTTCACAATGGTCCACATTCTTTAACACAAATGTTGAACTTGCAAAGCACAAAAGTTCTATAACAGTTCAACTGGCTTCTTTCAGGGTTCCCTTCCTGAGGTCAGGAATTTCTCTGAGGTCAGGGTCTCACCACCTGCCCCTCAGATATTTGTTACCAACTTGTCATAAAGATCACACATGTATTTTGCTTATCTCTTTATGGTGGGATCTCGGCAGCCTTCCTGGATCAATCTCCTGCCTGGAGGCCACCCCATTGCTTTTCCAACACTCTTTACTTTATGTCAATACTTCTTCATTAGTTTTGGGAATGTTGCTCCCACTTCATTTCTCTCACAGCTCCCCTTTTTAGAATCTCTATTTCACTCACACTTCGTATCTGCGCACAGCTCCCCTCTTTGCAGACACTTCCTTTCTTTTGAGAACATGTAATCATACATCCGACCACTCTTGCCACTTTGTATCCTTGTCAATACACACACTGGGCTCTCACTGTGCTTCACTCACCGATTGTGCTTTCTTTGTCAATGTCTTTGCCGTCTGAGGTCAGGGTCTCACTGCCTGCCCTCAGACATTCCTGAGCTCCTGTCCTGGCCCGGATGGATGAGCATTTCTGGTTACCAATTTAAAAAGGGATTAGCATGCCTCCTGGCTGCCTCCCATGGACTATCCTGGCTCCTTGGAGAAACGGCTCCCTCGCCACGCTTTCCTTTCCTGCTTCACTTTGCAGACCTTCAGCGTCTCTACGTTCCGTTCTCCCCCAGCTGGTCCTGGGCAGCCACGGCTCTTCAGCTCCTCGCCCTTCTCGCTCTGCTTTACTGGCAAACTCTGTCTTGGGCCTGAGAAGGGATCCCCTGCTGGACTCAGCCACACAGCCTTCCTTCTGCTCTCCCAACTTCTTCTCTCTGCACTGCTGAGAGCCCTGCCTTTTACACACATGAGCTCTGTCAAGGGGGTTCAGGTGTGAGTACTAATCCTCCCTTGCCTGACTCTCATTAGGCCAATGAATGGGACATGCATGACCCTTAGGTTTCCTCTTTTTCTTTTTTCACTGTGTATTTGTAAGGCGCTTATACAGCAAGAAATTGTGCTTCAAAGCGCATGCAGGGGAGGGCGCATGGAACAGAGGCAGTACAATACAATAATGAACAGGGTACAGATGGTCCTACTAGGCCTTGTGAACATTTGGATTGTGCAAGTGCAGAAGGACAGGGGAAGAGGGGGTTAGTGCTAGGATATTCCTCAGAGGGGAGTGTCCGGGAGTAGGTTGCCGGGAACCGGTAAGTGCTTGGCAGAGGACACATAGTAAAGAGTTGTCATCTGCCGAGACAATAAGTGCAGTCCTGTGAGGGAACACAGGACAGTGAGTGTCCAAGGGCAAGTGCTAGGAGCGGGAGGAGCTGAAGGCGATTGGGAAGAAGGCCAGGACCTTGAACGACACATAAGGGCTAAGGCCACCAATCTTAGCAACTGAGTGGTTTAGTACAGGAGGGGAGGGGGAAGAAGGAGGTGCAGAAGAAAGTCTTGAGGCGATTCCAGAATTTGAGGATATCCGGCTCAAGACAGAGAGGGAGGGGAGACTGTTCCAGAGGATGTGACCAGCCGAGGCGAGAGATCGGCCTCCAGATTGCTGCTTAGAGAAGCACTTGACGCACAGAGACCCTTTCCCCTACCTCGTACCATATTCAAACATTCTACCCTCCTTTTCCAACACAAACACTTTCACAAATCACAAAAGACGACAGACAAACACCAGAGCAGTTTACCTGACATATGCCCCCACAAGAGTCAGGCAAGGTCAGGCAATTGACCAGAATTACACACACCTGACAGCCCTTTCCCCTCCCAACAGGAACAAAAGGTGGAGCATGAGAGCACAATACGAGCAAGGCAGACCGCACGAGAGAGCTAACTCAGCACAGCTGTTCAAGAGGTGGAGAAAGACAGCGCGAACCAAGAGGGTGACAAGGAGAGAAACGTCCTTGCCCTTTCCGACCAAGGCCCTTGAAACTTCTGCGGAAGGAATCGTAAGACAGTGAACAATAGCTAGCGTGTATTGCAGCAGATGTCAATGGTATGCGACCCCTCCTCTGTTGACAACCAAGCCGGGAAGAGACGCTTGCCACCGTGGTACCGGCCGTGACTCCAGAGACTAGAAAAGCCAAGAGGTTCATTACTGCTGGTGAGTCGAGGCGAGAGCCGATCAGAAACCGAACTGTGTTGAACAAAAGTAGCAAGTGGCAAATTGGAGAAAGTACAAAAAACTGTTGATACAAAAGGGGAAAACCAGCTATAGAGGAATCCTGCACCACGTAGGTGCTCACTCAGGGAAACTCTGGGCGATTACCCTATTGTTGAAACTACTGTTACCAGAAGGCCTTGGGAAAGGCAAGAAAGGAGTCAAAGTGGTAATACAGAGGTCTAGTAAAATCCTCTGTACAGTCAAAAGTCTTTGACCGACAGGTGATTGTGAAGTTAAGGGAAGTCAATCCTACATTATAAGAACTGTTCAAGGAATTGTGTGAGTGACAACGTTGGCAAAAGTGAACCCGACTGAGGGATGCCGATAAAGAGGGGGCAAAGCCAAATGTTCCGATAAATAGTGTGTTGACAAGAATGAACTATAAGGAACTCATGGTGACAACAGTAAAGACAGACACAAGTGATCACAGTTCAAGGGTGTTTATTGAACAATGAATGCAGGGTGGAAAAACGCATAATCTAAACCTAAATCTAAAATGAGAGAAAGTGTCGACCATCAAATGAAAAATAAAGCAGTCCTTGTGGTGTTGTCGAAATAAAAAGGCCTATACTTGCAAAACCTATTACAAGTTCCTTAATCTACATTTAAAAAAACAATGTGAGTTAGGGTTTTCAATACAGAAAGAAGGGTTTTCAAATCATAAGTCAGGATGTGATGGCCAGGGTTCTCCCTTCCCAGTGTTTTCAGCACGGGACAAGGTGGGTCTCCTGAGCACAGCACACACTTGAACTTTCCCCAGAACGAGCCAACAGTTCTGTTCCAGCTATCGGGTTCTCCAATGGGCAAAAAAGTCTCTTTCCAATAAAAAGTCTCTTGCCCTCGAGGGCTCAATAGTTCCAACAAACAAACACAAAGATATGTTCAACGAACACTTTGTGTGATGGTCTCACCCCTCGATCCCCCTCTTCTGGGCGCTGACCTTTCACAATACCTTTTTGGATGATGGTTTCACCCCTGGGTCCCCCTCTTCTGGGCGCTGACCCTTCTTTACTTTCACAATTATGGTGCGATTCAGTTTACTTCCTTTCTCTCAGTGCGGGATTCACTTCCCTAGCTTTCTCTTAATGCAAGATTCACTTTCCTTGCTTTCTCTTAATGTGGGATTCACTTCCCTTGCTTTCTCTCAGTGCGGGATTCGCCTCCCTTGCTTTTACCAGTTTGCAGATCAAAGTCTTTCGATTGTACAGGGATTTTACTTGACCCTCAGTATGACCTACTTCTGCGGCTCTCCTTCAGCCTTCTGGTATCTGTAGTTTTCCTTAACATGGGATTAGCCAGAGTCTCTCAATTTCGCACCCACATGGTACCTATTCCCTCTGGAGCTGGTTTTCCCCTTTTACAGTTTTCAGTTCTTTGAACTTCTTCCAAAGCATCACTTTGCTACCTTCATTCAACACAGCCGGGTTCCTATCGATTCTCCCGTCAAGTCACTGGCTATGATGAACCGGTTGAATTTCCTCTTTACTGGAGCAAATGGTGGTACCACAGTTGCGGGAGCTTCCCTTGCGCCTGCTTGTCCAGGTAGGCTTACCCTGTGTACCGTTGACATCTGCTGCAAGACACTTGTGCTATTGTTCGCAGTCTTATGTCCTCTTCCACGAAGGTTACGTGGGCCTGGGACGAAAAGGGCAAGGTTGCTTCTCTCCTATCCACCCTCTCAATTCACGCCACCTTTCTTCTTCTCTTGAACTGCTGTGCCTGGTTAGGTGTGCCGTTGTGATGTCTGCTGTGCTCGCAGTGCGCTCTCTCGCTCCACCTTTTATCCCTGTGGGGAAGGGAAAGGGCTGTCTGGTGTGTGTGGTTCTAATCAAATGCCTGACTCTGCCTGACCCTTGTATTGGGACATGTCAGGTAAATGGCTCTGGTGTTAGTCTGTTCTCTGGTGTGTCGTGCAAAAATGTTTGTGTTAAGAAGGGGGGGCAATAGTTTTGAATGTCTTACGTGGTAGGATGGGGAAAAGGTGTTGGCAGAAGGGAGATACCGCGTCTCACCCGTCAGTGTCTCACTCCCACTCCCAAGGACACCCCACCATCCAGGTGATCCTCCCTCACTGGTTCAGCCCCAATGGTGGGATCCACGAGTGATGGCCCTTCTCTGAAGACTCGAGCAAAGGATCCAGAGGGAGGAAATGTGAGGACCGCATCAGGTTTCTCAGAGCACCCAAGGCTCTCCCTGTTAATTGGACCATATCTGTATACTTTGTGGGGAGCAGATTTCATTTAAACCTAAAGAACAGCCTTATCACCATTCTATTAGAGTAGATGGGAAGAAAACGACCTACGCTTCCCTGTCTTTTGTGATCTAACTCTAGGTGAACCAATGACTCATCCCCATGGTATTTTTCTAGAATCTGGATCCAGTCCTCATCATATAAGGTTTTCTTAACCCGTAAGGGTTTTAAGATGAGGTCTTCTTTCCCCAACCTTAAACTATCCAGCAAGGATAAGCAATATGAACTAAAATCTCTTAAAAATGTCACCTTATTCAACTAGATTCAATTAAACAGGTCTATACACCGAATTGTCAGGTGGACAAATTATATTTCGAAATAGTGGAAAAACTCTCCACAGCTATGGCAGTGAGGGAGTTAAGCTCCAGTTTGTAATGAACAGCAGCAAACAGAACAGAGGTTTGAATAACCAGTCTCTTACGCCATAATAAGCCTTCTAACACCGGTAACACGTCTATCACCCACAGGGGTAGAACCTCATAGCCATACAACCACTTTGGAATAAGATTTTCTTCGTAGAATCTCAAGATTGGGAGGGTCGAATATTTTCCGTATCTGGTGTCAACCCGATGCATCTGTGCCGATAAGGCATTCAGCCTGCTCTTCAGCCCCTCCTGCTCCTGAGACCTATGAGGCTTAGTCAAAACAGTAAATCCCATGAAACTTGCTGTGACAAATCAACTTCCGGGGCCCCAGTGGCACATGGATGAATATCGGTTTCTAAACCATCAATCAACCCCACACCTCTAGTACACCAGAAGGGATCCGAACAGATTGGAATACAAGTGAATTATAATACCTCCTTCTCCAATTTTGGTAATGTGGACGGAACGGCAGACTTATCTCTTATCTCCGTAAGGTCGTGGATCATTGGTTAGTTACAACACAGCGAAAATACAATTATTACCCAATGATAAAAGGGACTGTCCAGTCAAGGTTGTATAAAAATATCTACTTTATTATCACTACAACATACAGTTCTAGCACACTACAATTACAACCCACACTGTAAAGGAACACAGAGGACAGACAGTTTAACGAATGAAAGGGATGCACTCTGTATACTAACAGGAGGGTAGTTGGTAAAGCAACCAGTCTTACTGTTCAGGGTTATCTGGTTTCAGCACCACAGGGGCAAAGGGTCCTAACTGTCTCTAGGGGCCTTCAGATAAGGACCAGGGGGGCAGAAACACAATGTACCTGGTTCTGAAGAAATTCTTGGTGCTCGACAGTGTAGAGGCGGTTGCAGGGCGCATCGCAGCCTTTGAGACAGAGTTAGTGGTGGGAGACAGCTGCGGGTTCCAGGCAGCAAGCAGTTCGGCAAGCGAGGCTGGACGGACATCTGCAGGCTGTATGGCGCGGTGGATCAGGTGAAAAATTGCTGTCTCTGTGCTGGTTGGCAGATCTGGAATGCTGGCCGAGGCGTCTCGGATGCCTCTGGCGACTGCGGCATGAGAACAGTCAGCGGTGCAGCTGGATGCGGTTCGAGGACTCACCTGTCTCGAAATTGTCCTTAAAAAGATGGACGTTGGATGATGCTTGTGTGGCACTCCTCTTAGCTTCTTTGCGGGGCACATGTCTTTGAAGGCGGATGGCCCAAAGTTCAGAGGGTGTTAGCAGGCAACGGCTTTGTCCTTTGTCCAGAGACTCTCCGGCACTTCCCACCTAGGAAGCTTGCTGTTAGAACCTAGCAGGGCACGCAGTGTGCTGGCTGGGTACTGGTCCTGGAGCTGCAGGACGGGTCATCTGAGTCCGGTATCTCCCTCTGTTCCCTGGGAGATGGGAGATGTTTAGCAGAGGGGTCTTGCTTCGCTCTTGGAACTCCTGGCTTTCCTTCACTGGCAGAAGATGTAAGGTAGACTGTACCTTTGGCTCGGGTCCAGATGATCTGCCAAGTGAGGGGTACAGCCCTCTTTTAAAGCCAAATGGGCCCCAGTGAGTGGTGTAGGCTAAGCCCACCGAAATGAACCAATCATGGGTCCCCACCAACAATCTTCTGTTATGCATGAGGTCAGGACCAGAGTGCTCTGCAACAGGACAGACAAGGGAGTGACAACATATACCCTAAGGTGGAGGGAGGAAAGGTCCCCATTGTGCCAGGTAGTCTGGCTCGGCACATCTCCAAATACTGCGCTATTTAGCATGATGAGACCCAACCCCAGTAGACAATGCTGCCAATGCCACCCCGCCTGTAATTTGGAATTTTTTGTCGTGGCATCTGGAGGAAGAGATGTTAACTCCTCTATGTAAATACAGTGTATTGGGTCAGTAATGTGAGACTCACAACTGTGCTTAGTTTTCTCAAGGTTTGACATTTTTATTTTATACAAAATTTGAAAATGAACCTTAACTAAAACCTACTCTACAATGGGATTTCCTACCTAGTCTAGGATCTAAGGGAAAACCTACTAGCATATCCAAAACATCAAAAGCATTCAAATCAACATAGAAATAACACAAATAAAAGGTTCTCAAATTACCAGTGTCTTGGATGACTTCTACTTGTCCTGGGCAAATCTTACTCCCCCAGGAATGTCCCAAAGTCAATTTCCTCCAAGAAAAAGAAAGTCTCAAATCAAGTCTTGAAAAGTTCTAAAGAAACAAAAGTTAACATAAATAAAAATCCACTGATAACAGTTCCTTCTTCGCCTGATGAAAAGATTTGCTTTTCAAGTTCCACAAAGAAAGAATAGCACCAATGGTATTCCTGGATAACCTCTGTAGAGAAGGAGCACAGTACCCCCACCAAAAGCTCTGCCCCCATGCTATCTATATGTTGAGAATCGGAAATTGAGACATGTGCAGTACCAGTGAAGATGCCTGTACCGCAGAAAATCATGGAGACAAGATATCCATTGAGGAAACAATATATGCATTCTCAAAGAAATTATGGCCTTTTTGATAAAGTCCCGGAAGAAGTGTGAAAATGAGTGAAAAACTAAGACTGATGACATCATGCAAAGCAGGGCTGACACACCCAGAAAAGAGGCAAGAGGCTGAAGAACGTAGACATTATATAGGATCCGAATAGAAGGTGTTAAAAGAGGAGCAACATTTCAGGCTCGAGATGAAGATGCTCATGCTACAGAAACGATGAAGAAAATGCAAAGCCATTTTATAACTGTACAGACGCAGTAACGCAAGCAGACAAAGTAATCTTGGCTATGTAGTGAATAGATTGTGGCAATGCACCAACGTATATACATAGGAATGCATGGAATATGGCTGTTCCACAACGCACTTTAGCAGAGTCTGGACCCGTGACAAGACAGGTTTTCAGTGTGGCGCAGGTATAATACAGCTAACGAGGAGAATTCATGAAAGGCTTGGCTGGCCCAGCACCAAGAAGTCGAGTCCACAGTGAGCCTAGGTGTTCATTCAGTAGTTACAAGCGTGAGAAAAGAACAAACCCCTGTCTGAGGTGGGGTGGAAAAACACTGAAGACATCAAAGGTTCATCATTTAATAGTATTTAATACAGCAAAAAGCTCAGAAACGTGATCTCCAGTCACATGGTCAGATGAAAATAGACATTGGGTCGAGCTACACCGAAACCAAGAGACAAACTATGCCTATACTCCTTTTTATTCTCAGGCACAGAGAACATTTACAAGGCCAAGTTCAAAGCTTAATTGACTGGCAGAATGCAAGAGGAATGATGGATGTCATACTAATGGGTGGGAAGCTATGGTCAAGACCAGCCCACAAACACATGGGGTACCAGCCTGCGTGCTGCTAGGGTGTGGAATATTACAGGGGGTACAAGGGTGCCAACCAATTATAGAGGGCCACCTAACAGAGAGTCCTATACTTTGTATAACCAATGAATGGTCGTGTAATTTGTGATGATGTAGTTGACATGCACTGGAGGAGGGCTTAGTTGCCCACCTGATGTTAGAGACCCAATCACTATCCTTGTCAAGTATGGAACATATACTTAGATGTTCCCTCTAAGCCTATCAGTTTCCCAAATAGGTTTTTGTAGTTTGCCACGTAGGGTGACGTCAGTGATGACATGTTTTTACTATAAAGGATGTGTTTTTTATAAATTGTGTTGACAGAAATCGAGCGAACGTCCGTTGATGTCCGTTGTAACTCCCTGTTTTAGACAATTGCAAAAAATAAAAGTCTAACTTTGCCAACTTTCCGAGTCGATTTGATGTTTGAGTATGATCTGAATCCCCATCTATCTCTAAGTACTGCTACCTCGTCTTAAAGGGTCCTTGGGCAAACATGTTCACCTTCTTCCAGGAAAGAATGGGTAAAGTTAAAGACAAAAGTACTACTTTTACTTACCAGCGACTCTTCTTCCTGCAACTCCTGTGACATCGTTATATACAGTTTGTCAGGATGCTTCCTCTGAGGGTTTGCTCGTTCTCTACACAGCTCCCTTCTACCAATGATACTGTACATGAGTATAGATTAACTGGTTGCAGTTACCGGCAAGTTATTCCTGATGATTTGGAGTGCGGAGCTTCCCTTTACCGACTTCACAATCACAGCGGCTGCAGGGAACTTCTGCTTCCCTGCTTGGTTTCTTCTACTGCTACTGGCACTTTTGGGTCCCCACCACTCTGCTTCATGGGTGTCGCCGATCGGCCTCACAAATGGATAGTCTTCCTCTCTCCAGCTTCCCTTGGCTTGCTTCTGCACAAAGCCCTTGGGTGGATGAACGACTTCAGCTGTGCATTCACAGCAATTAGGCGCACATAGAAAGACTGCTTCTTTCTCCCAGCCTCTTTCAATGCTGCCACAGCCAAACACGGATTGTGAGCACTGGACCAAATCCGAGCCTGCAGGTGAAATCTGCTTCTCATCTGCTCCGGCATCCCTTCTGTGGTTACACTTCCTTGTGAACTTCCAGCTTCGTGCTCTGCTCCTTCTGCTTCTGCTACTGCCGACCTTCCAGCTCCTGCTCCAGCTTCTATCTACTGCCCCTACCTGCTGCAGCCTTTTATGCCCATAAGGTGGGTTAATTGGCTTCAGGTATATACCCTTAAGATTAATCGCCTGACCTTGTCAAAAGCTATTAGGCTGGCCTGTCTGTCCTTGGCTCCTGCATGCCTCCTTAGCGCTCTTCTTCGTCACAGTCCCTTAGGGATTCCGGAATATGCAGTCCACCTTTAAAAAATGCGGCGTCTTTACTTCTTTAAACGTTTTAAGGATGGTTTATCCTCCCTTGGTATTATTGAAAAAGGAATCATAGGGTTTAACCTTTTGAGGGACAGATGGGACAAGAAAAGTCACATGTTCATTGTTCCTTTTGGCATACCTTTTGGTATTGTGGAGGATATGGGGATTTTGGGGTATAAAAGATTTGTTCTTTGGGTTCCACACTAGATTGTGTCACTTCTTTAGAGTTTACCTTTCCATCTTTAGTAGGAGGCTCAGATATATCAAAATGTCAATAAGCCAATTCCACCTCTAAGTATGTGGTAAGAGTATTCCTTTTCAAGGAAAAATACTGTGTCTCACCCTGTGAAATTACTCCAGTACCCTGGGCTTTGTCTCCAACAAGGTGATCCTCCCGCAGTACACCACCCCCAGGACTGAGATCAGGAAGCATCTGACCTCTCCTGCCCACCTGGGAAGAGACTTTAGGGAGGGTTCTTGTGTGTGATCCGCAGAATTCTCCACAACAGGCTCCATTTAAGTCTCCAGCAACTATCAACTGCCACAACACCCAAATGTACTGCACCGGTCATTTATAAACGACGAAAGGGACTCAATAACCAACCCCTGCACACTGATTCCCTGGTGCCAATACACATTGACAAGGAGCAAGTCCAAAGCACATTCCTGAACAAGCAATTTCACGTGAACTTCTAGGATTCCCGTACAAACACTTTGGTCCTCATTACAATTGTTCTGGTGCGGAAACAACTGTGCCGGTATGCTAACCGGCACCGTTGTTTCCAGACCAGCACACTATAACTCTGTGGGCGGGTGAAGTCCTGCCTGCCAGGGTCGGACCTGCCAGGCAGGACGGCACACCGCCTGCAGAGTTTTCACGGGAACACTGGCACTGTTAACAGTGCTGCTGTTCCCGTATCCCCATTCCCATGGAGCCTATTGACATATTTTTTTCCTTCTTTTCCCCACACCACTTAGTTTTAGCGTTAACTTTTCCTGGCAGCTTTCTCGCTAGCTTATTTCATTGAGTCAATTTGGGGACTGACCTGATCTTCGATGTCCTCTGGGTTTTCAACTGCCCTTCATGTTACCTCCCTTCCTGTTTCCCCCTGTAACTCCATCAGAGACTCATCCATGCGGTTACTGATAGCTGACTCTGCCAATAACGATTTTGCACACTCCAGGTCTGTTTGGCTGACACCCATTTCAGCAACGTTGTGGCCCTTTGTCTATGCGGTTTGCCTTGTTTTCCATTGCGCCGGCTAACCAAGCTGTCTCTTGTAGGTTCAGAATAGAGGAAGTCAGACAGTTTAGAAATCCTCTCCCTAGTTGCCCACCGGCCCTGAACTTTGCATCTCACTGCTGTTTCTCTCTTCATCATTAGTCAAATTTTCTCCAGAAACATACGGCAGTTTACCAGAATTCGAGATTAGATTGCTCAAAGAATCCTTCAATTTGTTATGTATTGCCATGTAATTGAATTGAAACAGCAAGGACACGAGTAGCATTATGTGATTCTTTGATTCGATGTTGAGCCCCTTGTACAGGTTCACTAGGGCACATAGGAGTTGGTTGATTTACTTAATTTGGTTGATTTACTTAATTGGGCCGCCCAAGGTGATGAAAGAATCTTCAGAGAGCCGACTGTCGAGTTGTCTGAGAATTGCCGACAATCTCCTTGGGCTTGAGCCAGTGTGGACATAAAAGAGGAAAGAGGTCTCTGGTTTGTGCATTGAGGCTCCTAGTATGTCCAACGTGCTCTCACTGGAGCCATTCTCAGGATCATTCTCAAGGCCCAAGTGTTCTTCAGTGTGATCCTAAACACTGAGCAAAACTTCATCCAACAACACTGTTATGTGGCCAAATAGCAAAGGTGGTGACTGAATCTGCTGTGCCGGCTGGGTTTGCTCTACAGACTCCCTTAAAGGGGCCGCCCGATCACTAATACAGGGCAAGCTGAGTCTCAGTCAGCTTTTGGCAGCTATATTCATGCTTGCAGTGACGGTATGGAGGTGCATGAGAATAGCAGTCTTTCTTCACTTTCTACCACAAGACGGATACACACCTTTTGGGTATTTGCGGAGCGAAGTGGAGTCTAAGCTGAGTCTCAATCAGCAGTTTGTAGCAGTTAGTGGTGGGGAGTGGCCGGCAGTCAAGAGTGGACTTCAGAAGCCCTTTTCGGTCCAGCGTGAGCATGAAACAACGTTTGGTAGGACCCGTCGGCAAATGAGTATCCAAGAGGAGCTGGTTCCACTCCCCGCTGCCCTTAGTGAAGTTTGTGCTCTCCCCAATTCCTCTTGTGTGTCTGCCCTTGAGGAGAGACTTGGTCCAACATCGATCTCTAGGACCGATTTATTGAGTTTGGGGAAGCTGGGGAAATGGTTGTCGGCGGAGGCAGTTGGCCTGGACGTAACAGATGATGAGATGCTGAACCTGTCGGGCGCTAGCCCCCTGGGCCTGGATATTTCAACCCGTGCCGGTGGGGGCAGCTCAGGTTTTGCCCTCCTAAAACTAACCGTGGAAGACCTCATCCCGCCCTCAAATGTACCATTAGAGGGAATCCCGGCACCCATTATACCATGCCCCCACACAAGTAAAATGGCTAATCATAATGTGGCACCGCTTAAGGGAGCTGAGCAGGGGGTCCTTGTGGCACCCTTAACTACAACTACTCCAAGGAGCTCTCTGCTGGCGGAAAAGGCGCTTATTCCTGGAGAACAGCCCTTCCCAGCCTTATTATCTTCCATGCTGGCTCTCCGTCTGTCCCGGGACATAGCACGTATTCAGGCATCTCTGAATAAGAAAAAAAATTGGGAAAGGGATAACCAATCAGCTCAGGTGAATGAATTACTCAAGGAGCTGGCATCTACCATCTGCCTAGGGTAGTCAACCTCTTTGAGCCACTCTATACAGCCACTTAATGGATCATCCACGCATGGAAACAATTTGCCACCTGGAGATTGATTAACCTCAAACCCCAGGGAAGGAACCGGGGCGAAGGGGGCTACCCTGGTTGTTCCATCTATGAGGCCCGACTCTAGGCAGGGCGCTCGCCCATTCCTTCGGTAATTCTGCCCGAGTCCGCACAAGCCGCTGAAGAGATTTCTCTGAGTGACCAAATATGCAAAATCATATTCCTCAAGTTGGGGGATCACTCAACCCATCAAATTCAAGCAATAATTATGTCAGCTCTATCTACTTTGTTGGCCCCCTTTATTAAGCTCTACAAAATCTTTAGTGAGGACCTCAAGGACCAAGCCAATTTGCTAGCTATGGTCCATGCAAAACTGATCTACCTAAAGGCTACCTCAAACAAATACAGGATCGATTGGATCAGGAAGCCTCAATTAAATGGCAAAGTAGACTATGCAACATGGCAAGCGTGGAGCATACTGACAAACGATTTTTAATGCAGGCTATTTTGGAGTCGCAAAAGTGGATCCGCAAATCAGCAGAGCATAAGGTCGCTCAGAGAGGGCCCGCTTGACCTGTATCATCCCTGCAACCTAAAAAGACAGTATCCAGAGGAAGCAGCATGAGCCCTAAAGGTGTTTTGGACCCTAAGAACCAAGCTGGTTTGTATCGAGTGTTGGGGGAATGTTTGCCTAGAGGCTTAATGGAACCCTGGATAAAGGAGGCCCCCCCTAGCGGGGGTCATCAATCTTGATCCAAATGGGACAACATGCAATATGGAGCCTGTGTCCATTGATCTAGTGACTGGCCCGGAGGTGAGTCCCCCTCTGGTGACAAATCATGAGTGTCTAAGCTCACGGGCCCAAAAAGGCCTTAGAGTTGGATCAAAGGCCCTAGAGAGGGTGGACTCACATTATTCTATCTTCAATAAAAAAAACATGTAAATTCAAACTTGCAGGGGCATTACTCCACCGGAAAAAAACTAAGAATATGACTCTGAATTACAAGAGGAAGTCTAACTCTTCGAGATCGTTTATTAGGAATTCGAAATCTATGGAGGCTGCTGCTCAATCTCTCCTAGGAGAGATTTGTGCAACTGAAATCCTTCCATAGGTCCCTCCTCTGTTGCCCATTTATGATGTTCGATGGTTGAATGTCGCCGGGAACGAGGATCCTGAGTGTGGCAGTAGTGATCCATTTTAGATCTGTCTACCTACTACGTTGAATTATACGAGGAAGCTATTCAAACAGCTCAGATAAAGCCAGCCCCTCTGAGAAGGACCCCAGGTCTTGCGAGTCTGGCCGGCCTTCCGTCTGCAAATCTGCGTCGGCAAAGTATTATCTCAGAGGTTGAGGATTCTTTTATGACCCTTGAAGAACAAAGATTTACGTTGGAGAACAAATCAGAGAGTCAGGAGCCTCCTCCTTTTGTTAAAATCAAAATGCAAACCGAGAAAAAGAGGACTGGGTTCCCGAAGGTGGACATAAAAAGAGGGTCACCTAGAATAATAGCTCTGGAGCAGTAAAATTTTGAACGGGATGGCTTGATATTGAATCGTTCAAATGTGATGGTTCTTTTTGCATCATATACCCACCTTGGGATCTTTGACTTCAAGGATATTCTGGTGGTGGAGTTTGCCCGAGGGGATAGAATGAACTCGGTTATGCTTCATGTCAGATCGGATCGAGTTATGACAACCCTATGGAATTCCTCTCCAGCTTTTCGATCCTCAGGATTTGATCTATGTATACCCGCAGCTCAAGTATCCCCTGGCCCCGATTCTTCACAGAAATTTGAAGGGAGTCTTAGGGTAGATAAGAAGAGAATTGACTCTTGAGCAAGGGATCAGAAACAGGTTAAGGCTATAGAACTGGGCAAGACCAACACAGATGCTGAAGATTCGGTTCCTGTATGGGAGCCCAGTCTTCCCTTGAAAATCACCTTTTCGAGGAGACCACAGATGGAAAGGGCAGTGGAATATGGAGTCTCTAGGATGGTGCCTTCTTCTAAAGATGAAGATTGGTCCGGGATTCAGGCGCCCTTGAAAAAACAGTAATGATCTTTGAAGTTAGGATGTGATAGACTGCAAATTGGGTTCTCACATTATGATGTCCTACTATTCCAGGAAACTTGGCTCCGAGAAGTTCTGACATGTGAAGGATATACAGCTCTTTTAAATCCTGCCCACAAGGGTAAGAGGGGCTGCCCTCATTCGGGGTTTATTGACGCTGGTGAAGAAGGATACCCTATTAAAAGTCTTAAGCCATGAAACTCCAAATCCTTGGGTCCAGATTGCAACTACTCAATGGCCCACAGGGTCTTCTCTGGAACAAAAAATAGCTGTATGGATTTATGTTTATTGGTATCTGGCCAAAGTCCCCTGAGATACATTTATAGCTTCAGTGATGCAAGCGATTGATGAAGCAAGATTGGCCAATGTGGAACCTTATCTGATACTCGTCGGTGGTCTTGATACTAGTTGTGTGAGTGCACAGGTGACTGAACTCTGGATGAATGGATGGAACAAGGCTAGTAGTGCAAGGGCCAAAGCTTAGCTTCAAGAAATTAATGCTAGAGACTTGTGTGGAGAAGGAGCCAAGTACCCCCACTTCGCCCATATTGCCTATATGTTGGGAACCAGAGGGTGAGACACGTGCGGTACCAGTGAAAATACCGATACCAAGGAGAATCCTGGAGGCAAGGTTCCCATTGAACAAGCCATACCTGCATACAAGACAGTATGATGGCCATTTGAATTAAATCCCAGAAGAAGCAGGACCAATGAATAAAAGAGCAGATTGGTGACATCACATGAAGGAAGCTGACGTACATAGAAGAGATGCAGAGACAAGATAATGAAGATATTCTATAAGGCATCAAGAAAGTATCAAAGATAAGTGTTATCTTGGGATCAAGATGAAGAGGCTTAAGCTATAGAAACGATGAACATATCAAGTTATTTTACACATGTACAGATGCAAAGAAACGCAAGCAGATGAAGTATTCTTGAGGCTAGCTTTATAGTGAATAGATTGCGGCATGTGCTATCATATATATGATATATATATTGAAGTGAGTAAAGAATGGATGTTTCCATTACGTATTATAGCAGAGCTGGAACAGAGAAGAAAGGTCTCAGTTACAGCGTGTCGCAGTTAAAAACAAGTAAACAAATTAACCAGAGTGAAACTCAGAAAGGCAAGGCTGGATGAGCCCCAAGAAGCCAAGGTCTTATCAGGCTGGAGTAAGCAGACACTGGATACAAATCGTGTGAAAGAACAAAACTCCTGTTCAGAAGACATGGACAAAAACAAGGAAGACGTCAGAGGTCTATTAGAAAATAGTACTTTAAATTCACTAGGGCTTGATTTTGTGGTCAGTCACGTGGAAGGATGAAGTTACACGAACATGACAACCACACCTATGCATGAGGGTAGAGCGTGCCTTACCCTCTCCTAAATTCTCCAGAGCAAAAGAAAACTCCCAAGGACAGGTTCAAAGCCTTAATTGACAGCAGACCACTGAGGTGATGATAGATGAATATGCTAATTGGTGGGAAGCTATGGTTAAGACTAGCTCACCAGCACCTGGAAGAACAGCCTGCATGCTTCTCACGTAGGTGGAAAAGTACTAATGATGGTTAAAGTGCCAACCAATGGCAGGGGGCCGCGTGATTAAGGGTCCTATAGTTTGTGTAACCAATGGGACTTCGTATATTTAGTGACGTTCATAGTGACCTGTTTAAGGGGAGGGTTTAGTTGCCCCACCTGATGTTAGGAAACCTATCACTTTTCTTCACTCTCTCAGGCGAGTATGGATTGTATGCTTAGATGTTCCTTAAGAGCCTATCACAATAACCACTAGGTTTTTGAAGTTTTCCACATAGAATGACGTTAGTAAATACGTAGGTTGATGTCATCAATGACGTTTTATTGCTATAAAAAATGCTTTTTTTTAGATGCATTGAGAGACCTTACGCTGAAACGTCCGTAGATGTCCCTTGTACTCCCTGTTTTAGATAATTGATATTAAAACAGTTGCCTTTTTGCCAACTACCTGAGCCGTTTTGATTATTGATGTTTGAGTAACTTCTGCATCCCCATCCATCTCAAGGGTATTGCTAACTCGTCTTAAAGGAATGCGGTGCACCAATTCACTTGTTTATAATAATACGGCCGGGGATATCTGAGCAAAGTATACTTGGAGCCGTGATGTAACTACGGCAATATTGGACTACTGTTTTGTCTCATGTAACGTTCAGAAGAGAGTTGAGTGGTTGGTGATCATGGAGTCTGACCTGAGCGACCTCTCTCTCCTGAGGATACGTTGGGGAGGCCTATCTATAAAAGGGGGCTTATGTAAGCCCTTAACTGTTACAGTTTTGCAAGGGAGAAACCGAATCCGCCTGGCACTGCATGATGTCATGTACGCAACTACTGCAATGGCTAGAAGAAAGAAGCTGGGTACTGACATTATAAATTATGTACCTCTCTTAGGCAAATATGAGCAGGTAGGGTATAAAAGGGGGAAACCAGAATTCATACATAAACATAGCTTTAACAACAAACTGGTTGCCGAGCATAACATAGATCTGACATCAAAAACCCTAATACCATACCCAAGAGCAATAGAATGATGGAGATAAAAAAAAGCAACGGTACAAAAACTGCCAGCGCTGCTTTAGAGCACATTGTATGCAAGTGAAGGGAGAAGAGATGCTCAATGTCCTAAGTAATAATAATTCTAGGCTCACATGTGAATGGATAAACAAAATTGGAACCTCCCAGAGTGCGGTGCTAACACAAATGGTGGATGAGCAGCAGTGGGTCTCCCATTTTGGGCTTCTTTATTCTTCCAAGCATGTCGATTTCCCGGTACCTAGATCTAGTAGGGAGGAATTTGAATAAACAAGAAGTGCTTGACGCCATTCTAGGACTTAGCACGTTTAGGGCACCTGGCCATGGTGGACTGTCCAATTATGCTTTGAAACTAGCAGCGGAGGAATGGTCCGAATTGGCATATCTTCTGTTTGACCAAATTCTGAGAGAGAAAAAGATTCCTCCCAGTTGGAATAAGGTGGTGATTGTTCCAATCTTTAAAAAAGTATCAAGGTTGGACCCGGGCAACTACCGTCCAATAGCACTGTTGGATAGTCTGGGGAAAATCTTTGCCACTCTGCTGTGAAGTTGCCTGACAAAATGGGCTAGTGATTCTGCCCATCAAGATCCGCTGCAATTAGGCTTTGTAAAAGGCATAGGAACTAGCCTAAACCTATTCCTGTTGACTCTATTAAAGCTCCAGGCCACTGAGGGGGAAAAAGAAATTATATGTTGCCTCAATTGACCTGGGGCAAGCTTTCGACAGTGTCGATCGTGGGCGACTCTGGGCCAAACTGACAGAGTGGGGTTGCCCGGATGATTTGGTGAAACCAATGGATGCATTATATCAGGATACAACCATCCAGGTTCGGCTAAACCAACAGGGGCTATCGGAGTTGATAGGTGGTTGAAGCAGGGTTACGCACTTGCTCCGATCGTCTTTAATCTGTACATTTCTTCCTTTGGGGAACAACAAAAGGGAGTTTGTGGATTTCCCCCAAAAATCAATGGGTTGCCGATTCTGTGGATTATTTACACGGATGACCTCCTCTTGATTGATATAACACCTATTGGTCTGAAGAGTCATGCCTTACACTCCAATATGACCCTAAACAAAACTAAGAGTCAATGTAAAAAAAACAAAAATCCTAATCTTCAATGGAAGATTCGGGGGGGAGCAAATAAGAGCCTATAAGTGGTATCTAAATTGCAAGCCCTTGGAATGTGTTGGCTCTATCACTTACTTGCGAGTTTGCATTAATCAAAACATAGCAGAAAGTCTGTGGGAACAGTTATTAAGGCTGAAGACCAAAAACCTCCGCTCTCAAGGTATGATTCTGCATGAAAGGTTTGAGAAATTCTCTATGTTGCCTTAATCACCTTTTAGACTCAAAAGGTGGTTCCTATTTTACGTATGGATCTGAATTAACCTTGAATCTGACTTGGCATATATGGGAGGCACTGGAAGGTGTATTTTGGAAGCACGTTTTGTGCCTTCCAAGAAGCTTGCTGATGGCCTGCATAAGATTTTAACTAGGCCTGCCTTCTCCATACTCTGTCTGTCGAAAACTCTATATCTTTGTTCCGCAAAAGCCTGCTTTCCTGTACAGCCCCGCAATTGAGTATTTTGGGTGAAAACCATTTGTCTCAGGGAAGGGACCATTTACAACTTTGGAAGATGAAGTGTATAAATATCCTGTCAGATTTGGACTCCTCAGTGGAACTACTTATATCCAACTTTGTCTCAGTCAAAAGGAAATTGAGTAGACCGGATTAGATAATCACTTGATCTAAGCAAAATGGGTTGGCTTTGATGAAAGACTACGGAGGTCATTACGACCTCGGAGGTAGACATGCCGCTATTTGCGGCATGGCTACCCCCATTCCGGTTACCGGGTCTGGGTTCCTGGAATGGGGAAATACCGGGCCATTCCGACCTTGGAGGGCCCGGTATTTCCCCATTCCGAGAACCCATTCCCCTTCGAGCCCCCATACGGCTCAATGGGAATCAGGAGCATGCTAACAACGGGCCCGTTAATAACCAGGCATCCTTAGCGGGTCCCGCGAGCAAACCTCGTAATGCGGCGGTAGGGGTTTACGCGGCCAGTATCTCTACCGGCTCTATTAACTCCCTCCCGTCAGGGTCGTAATGACCTCCAATGCGTTTGAATGTAAACCATTAAGGGGGATACCTAAATATCTTGGAAAGTTCCCTTGTCCAGTGATCAGGGCAAACTTTTTAAGAGTGCGTCTGAACCTATATCTAACTAGAGAGGTACTAGCTGCTCGGAAGCAATTGACCTCACCGGACAAGTGGTGTAGATTCTGTAAGCTCTCTAATGAAAGTGAGTCACTGAAACATCTGCAAACCTCTTGTATAGGTCTAAAGGATATGCGCACTCAGGACAAAATAGCAATGACCCCTTCCCTGTCTAGGGAAGAACGGTGGCATAGATTCCTGCAGGGTAACCACTTATCTGTACTGTTTGCTATGGTTACATTTCTTGAGGGATTGATGTAAGATAAAGGCCAATGATTTTGGTCTGGATGAAGATTTGATTGGTAATCTACTGTAGCCAAATCGTAGGATAAAGGCTGATCCTCTCGGATTCTAATCGGTCTGTTGCAGCTGGTGGGAGTTTGGGGGACTTGGGAGTGCTAAGTAGGCACAAAGTTCTTTGTGTGGGACCTACGTCTCTGATATTGTGCTAAAATGCAGAACAATCTGCCCTTGATGTTATTTGCGGAATTGGTTCTCTCTTACTCCCCACTGTATTTAGTTCCAATTATTTTATCGTGTAAATAATGTTTTTTCTTTCAAAGGATGTGGCTAACTTTTTGTTCTTTTGTAAATTGTTTGTTAAAGGTTTGTAATAAACCAATTTAAATGAAAAAGAAAAATATGGGGCAAGGGACCCGGTAGATTAGAGCTTGTTTCTAACAAAAGTGGTGCAAAGAAGAATGTAATTTTATTTTTCTTACTATTTGTTTTCTTGTTTTTATTTACCAATGTTTTCCCCACATTCTCCAAATTGTCCATGTGTGTTTCATTGCTAGAAGTCATATGTTCATTACCTGATCCATCTTCTGCAGTATTCCCTTGGGCTGAGGGACCCTGCCTTACGCATAAGAGCGAAGATGGTAGGTTCAGTGTGATCGCCATTTGCAGGTTAGAGGGGGAAGCGCAACTTCGCTGTGATGCCGACATCAATGAAGCTTTTTTTAAACTTTGCAGTGTAACAGTTTATTGAGAAGCCACCCTCAACACGTGGCGTTCTTTCCCTCCCCACTCAAGTGGTTACGCAACAAACTGTGTTTAACAGATTATTTTCCTTAACCCTATCTCAGATACATATCATGCCCCTTGGATCCCTCTCCCCTGAGCTAACAATGAGCCAAGAACCAGGCCGCTGTATGGGAAATATATTGGTATTTATTTAAATAAAAGTAATAGAACTTAGCACAAAAATGTCAAACACCACTTTATCTGTGGCACAACACAATCAACTTCTCTCAGCATAAATAAATCACAAAAGTAAATTGAAAAGAACACAATCACAATTCTTCACTTGCTACAAATTTCACTTTGTGAAATAATTACACTGATCGATAACAAAAGCAATTGTCATGTAGTGTTGTGCGATTTTGATTTTCCTGCAGGCTTAAAAGGCAAGCAGTAGGATATGAATATTGGACAACTACATATGGCAATTATGAATTTGCCCACACATTTGGTTTAAAAACAACACAGTGTGATTTAGTAGTTTATTTTCAGCCCTCCCACCCCCCCTTGTTTTAGTCTATGTTGGGAAGTCATACAGAAACATTAAAATGATTTGGGGAATTTTGGATTTCAGACCCCCTTACTGAAAGGCCTGTGTTGGGGAAGCTGAATAAAAAGATTGGACTGATTAAGAACAAAGACGCCCCTCTTCCTTAAAGAAGTTGCGATCAGCAGGACAAAAAGGATTACCCAATTAAATAATAGGCTATAGTTTCAGTTCACACTGGGAAATGAGCTTTGTTCATTTATAATTTTAACAAAATTGACCCCGTAGTGTTCTGCCAAATGGGAAATTAATTAATATATTTACTTAAATAGGCTAAGATCTAAACGGTTTAACCCCCTCCCACCCACAATAAAAGGAAGGGATTCAAGGCAAACAGACTCCCCTACCTTTTGGTTTCCCTGGGCTCTGTTTGTCACACTCTGCCCCTTGTCTCACCTGTTTGTCTTTTGAAGTCTTCTTTCTCTGAGATCTTTCTTTGTTCCTCGACGTTCGAGAGTTGTACAGGTATGGACGGGTATCCTTTGCCTCCAGTGTGTAGACCGGACACCAGCCTCGGAGCGAAGGTAAGCGTTCAGTATTCCAGGAAGGTAAGGTGAGTAATGGTCAATGCCCGGGATGGATCTAGGAACCAGAGAGTAGTCGCGGTACTCGCAGAGTGCAGAAGGCTGTATGCGAGCACGGAAGGGACAGGACTGAATGCCCGGGGAGGAAGAGGAACCAACTGACCCTCAGGCGGGAGTGCAAGGAGCAGCACGATTGCACACCAGGAAGGATAATGGAACCGCTAACAAGCAGTGGAGTAGCACGGAAGAAGAGGGAAAGTTAAGTAGGCATTTGCCGGGAACGTGCCTGTTTTCTAGGAAGCAACAAGTCTTGCGTAAACACTAGACAGCAGCTTCTCTCTGGTGTCGGCCATGTTATTAGAATAGCGGGTATGACGTTGCGATGCATGATGGACCATGAAGTTCAAAAGGGGCGGAAACGCCGAATCATGACACCGTTCTACTTACATAGAAAGCCTCTGTTTACAGTTCAGGAATGACAGCTGCATCTCAGGATACTCTGGAAAGATAGGGCAGGTATCTGATATCTGGTCACTCCACTCTCAAAGGTGATATAATATGGCATTTATCACATGCCTATACAAAAGTGTTTCAAGGCACGACGAGGCAAGGGAGGGAGAACAGAGGGAAGACCGAGACAACAATCTTACTAGGGCAGGTGAAATTGAGATTGCTCAAGTGCAGATGAGGGGGGAGGGGGCAAAGTGAGGGGGCAAAGGAGGAGGGGGCAGTGCAGGACATAGGATAAACAGTAAAATAAATAAAAGAATAAATAAATAAACAATAGATAAAACAATAAATAAAAGTGTGGCCAGCTGGCGCCAAGAGCAAGGGTAAGAGCAGATATCAGGTGTCAAGTGCTGGTAGGGGAAGCCAGGAGTGCAAGGGTTGCCAGGGGGGCAGTGCAGGTGTGCAACTGATGGGGGAGGGTCCTAGGCCCGAGATCAGAGGGTAGCCAGGTAACCAGTGCAGTTTCGGTTTCAGCCAGGAGATCAGCAAGGGAGATGAGGGCAGATAGCAGAAGCAAAGAGGAATGTCTTGAGGTGCTTCCGGAACCATAGGTGGTTCTCCTCAAGTTTCAGAGAGGCAGGGAGGCTGTTCCAGAGGGAGGCCCCAGCCGAAGAAAGAGATCTACCACCAACTGGTTGCTTGGAGAAGCGACTGACCTTGAGGGAGTTGGAGGCGGATGAGCAAAGAGCTCGAGAAGGAAGATATTTAGGAAGTCATGCAGAGGGTTTTGAACGTAATCCTCTTCCCTCTTCGCCACTTGGAGCCAGTGCAGAGATTTCAGTCCTGGAGAGATACGATCGCTGGGCTTGAGGCCAAGGACAAGTCCTGTTTTGGATGAGTTGCAGAGGGCGGAGAGTAGAGGCAGGCAGATTTAGAAAGAGGCTGATGCAGTAGTACAGCCTAGAGAGAACCAGAGCTCTGGAGACAGTGAGCTTCTGGGGGAAGGAGAGGAAAGGAAGATTACCTCTGAGGAGGTGGAGCTGGTAGTGTGACTTCAGAGATGTGAGGAGAGAAGGAGAGTATGGAGTCGAAGATGGCCCCCGAGGTTTTTAGCCTCACAGATGGGAGCAGGAAGAGGGCCAAGAGAGGCCGACCAGGGAGTGACAGGAAAGGAGAGAGGAGGTGTGCCAATGAGGAGAATCTCAGTCTTCCGGGCATTAAGGCAGATATCATTGGCGGCACACCACTCCTGGATAGCAGACAGACAGTCAGAGATTAGAGAAGGAGAAAAGGTGGTGGAAGGGAGTCTGGAAATGAGTTGAGTGTCAACCACATAGCACTGTAAGTTAGGGCAGAGAGCGGCAATGTGGTGGGCAAGAAAGGTGGCCTCCCTCTCTCCACCATAGAAACCAGTCAGCTTTGAGGCCTTGCGAGAAATAGACAGCACCACCCAGATGCACTCTCAGCAATCTCCTCTGTTGTCTCCTTACAGTTGCCAGATGGTAAATTTCAGCAGCCTTCCTGATTGTCTGTCTCTTGTCCCACTGTTCATGTCTCTCTCTCGCTCTGTCCTAGTGCAGTCCCCCTTATAGCAGCAATGAAACAACCAATTTTCAATCTTGGGCAAATACCCTGCAATAATTCCTGCCATTAGGCTTGGACAGTTACCCTTCTCTCTCCTCCCAAACCCAGCCTCCAATCAGGATTGGTTTAGGGGTCTGCAGCAACATATGACAATTCCCATTTGTAATCGCCATTTGTTCTCCTTTCAAGTTTTTGGAAAAAAAACTAGTTATATATCACCACTTCATAATTTTAATATCAACTGCCATAATATACATATTTTCAAATTCAGCTAATCCTGGGGAATTAGATAAGCCGACCAACAAGTCAAGTACCATGTAGCACGGCCATGTGGAACATGTCTGCCGTTTCCATAAAAACCACAACAGCTATGAATATGTAAGTTATTCATTTCCCAAATTTCATTTTCTGCCGCTCACCAACTGACATTTGGAACATGTTCAGATCAGCCAGAAACACCTCTTAGATAGCCATTACACAGGTGGATGAATGTTATATCCCCCAAATGGCCTGGAAACTGCATTAAAAATGGTACATAGATAAAATCCATCCACCTTATGATAGCTGAGAAAAAGGCCTAAATGATAATAGTCCTTTTAAATTAATTGTGAATCTTCATGTGGGTCAAATAGCCCGCCTCCTGACTTCCAGCCATTTGTTTTCACTGGGTCAGCCTGTACCCAGAGTTTTTTTTTTTTGCAGTATTCTTTGTGTTGGGAGCTTGCTCTTTGAAGTTGTTGCGCCCATTTTCACACATATTAGTTGTGCTCCAGCCAAGAGGAACTTTTCTTGCAGTCAGTGCATTCAGAGCCAGAAGGTCTGAAGAAGACTGCATTTTGACACCTTTAGCAGGACACTTTATTACAATTGGTAATTAGATGAGAGATGCGACATCCAGGCTGGGAGTGGGAGGTTTTGCCCACAGCCAGCAAAAGGGTTTACCTGGGGCTGACATTTTCCATGAAGACAAAGTGGCTTTGTAAAATGTCACTGGAGTTTTTATAGGTGATGATATATGTTGCTTTTGCACATCATGGTTATTTTTTTATGACATTTTTCTGTGAGCAGTGATACTTTTTCACTTTTAAAAGTGATTTTATTTGCACAATCTGTGCAAGCCGCTGTTTTTGTCAATGTTTTAAAATCATGTTTTCCATGTAACAGGGATCTTTGATTCCTCCTTTTTTAAATGTAAATGCTGCTTTTCCTTTGGTAATGACAGGTAGGCCCCTTTCAGCATGGCTCTTTAATTTTACTTGAAAAACAGAAACAAGGCCATTTTTGTTTTAGTGTTTAAAATCCTACTATTCATGTGAAAGGGACTTTTGTTTGGAGCCTTAAAATGCACCCCACAGCAGATCATACATAGAAGGCGAAACGCCTTTCGTGTACAACACAGTATGAAGTCAAAATAGATGTACAATGGATGAAAGGTCTCACCTTAATGCTCCTGCCCGGTCTGTAATTTACTGCATTGACAATCACTGTGGTGCTGGGTGTCCACACTCCCCATCTTGCCTGCCGAACTGCAATTTACACTCTCCACACACTCTATGCTAACGGAGTGTCTTTGTATTTTTTGCAGGGTGACACCTGCTTGACGGAAAGCAAAGGCAGACTCCAACGATTCAGCAAAACGGGAAAGCAACAGTATTTGCTGCCCAACTGCATTTCACACTCTCCATAAACTCCTTGTGCGGTCTGTGCTAATGGTGTCCATTTGTATTTTTTGCAGGGTGATGCCTCCTTCTCCATGGAAAGCAAAGGCAGACGCCAAAGGTCCAGCAACACGGGAAAGCAACACTGTTTGCTGCCGAACTGCAATTCTCGGACCTTACGCTATTGTAGTGTCTTTGTATTTTTTGCAGGGTGACGCCTCTTTCTACACGGAAAGCAAATACCAACTCTAGCGTTCCAGCAACATGGGAAAGCAACAGCGCATGCTGCCCAACTGCAATTCACACTCTCCACACAATCTGCATGCACTTCACACTAATGAAGGGTCTTTGTATTTTTTGCAGGGTGACGCCTCCTTCTCAACGGAAAGCAAAGGCAGACACCAACGCTCCAGCAACACGGGAAAGCAACTGCGTCTGCTGCCCAACTGCAATTCACCAGCATACTTTCATTATGCCCTACTTCGGTTTGTTTTCTGTTTTCTCTAGTTTATTTTTGTTGCTTACCTTGCTTATCCTGTTACTTTGTTTGCCCTGCTCAACTGTTTGGTTTGGTAAATGGTTTGCAAGAGACTTGCTGATTTTTTTTTATCAACTTGGTTAGTTGTTCATTAAACCAAATTGTACATATGTTGACTCTTTCAGTCGCTTTGTGTTTTTGAGCGAGCTTTACTTCTGTGAGTGTGCATATTTGTGAATTAATTGCCAATTTGGTCATCTATATTGAAACGGAAAGTGATAATCATGAGAACATTCCCTATTTGGAAATATATTTGTGAAATGAAGCTGTCGACGGAAAATAAAGAAAAAAGGAGAAGGCGGCCCGGTAACCCTTGCAGGGTACTTCTCTACCGCCCCTCCTCCCGCCAGGGTGAGGGGGAGGGCTCAGGCGCAAAACAGCACCAAAATCACCAAAGCCTGCACAATGGAAAGGGGCCTGGTGATCCCCTTATGATGAGCGGGCGTCCTACGACAGGTAGCATCCAGCCCCTGCAGCAGGACGCCTGCCTGCCGGAGAGGAGAAGATTTATTTGTTTTTTGTTTGGATCTTCACAAAGTGCTGCCCAGAAGATTTTCGTTTGGATCGTCGGGTCGAGATCCAGGAGCAAAGAAGCCTGCTACGAGCACTCTTCACTTGCGGTGTTCGGGGACTCTGCGGTGCAGGCAGGCGTGAATCGCGAGCCGGAAGCGATGCCGTGAGAAGAGGAGGCGCTGGAGCAGGAACGTGTCCAGACAACACTGCCGGCTGTTGGTCGAGCACTCAGGACGGTAGTAGGCGTCGGTTGGAGGCGAGCCGGAAGCAGAGGTGATCGATCCCCCAGCTGAGCAAAGGAGGTGCTGCAGGTGGCGGCCAGGGAGACCGAAGTCAATGCCCAGGGACGCGGTGAGGAAGGAGCAGCAGCCGTCCGAGGCGTGTAGGTGAAGGACAGCGGAGAGCGCTGTGGAGCACGCTGCATGCAAGGAGCGAACACGGCATGCAAAAGGGGTAACAATAAGTGAAACCAACATATGGGTGAGTTGACCCGGGCTGAACAGGGGTGAAATCTTTGTTGGACACTCGGATAAAAGGATAGCAAATCGGGGGAGGAGCACAAGTGGTGTGGGCTGCCTTAGAGGAAGCTGTGTGTTCCTCCGTACGTTGCCAAGGGGCGGAGCTCGCAGCACACATCTCATTAACGCCAGGCAACTGGGAAACACCGGCAGGAGCCGCAAACTTTTGTTTTCATAAGGGCTGCAACCTAGCCCTGTGCCCGGATAGCTCAGTCAGTAGAGCATCAGACTTTTAACCTGAGGGTTCAGGTCACTGTTCTGGCGTACCTTCATTTCTTTAACAGGGAACGTTTGCTCAGCCTGCATAAGAATAGAGTTGGAGGCCTTTCTGGAGATGGCAAGATTGGCTGCAGCAATGCATGGGCCCAAATGGATGAACACATTGGTGGCCCAAGCAGGACAGGAAACGCCTGGGCCCAGCCAGGTGAATGGCTCGCCACTCATGTTTCAGGACAGTGCTGGTGAAGGTGCACTGGCGGAGGTAGAAGTACGGGAAGAAGAAGAAGAGGAAGAGGTCTAGGCAAAGAAGAGAAAAGGGACTATGACGGCCAAGGCCAGGGCGAGCAAGGAGCAGTCCAACGCCAGCAAAAAACCAAGAGGGAAAGAGAGGGCGCAGGAGGATGCAGCCTTACCGGCTCTGATACCTGCTGAGGCTCCAGGGATCTGTGGTGGCACATCCAGCACTCCTGTAATCAGACCGGTGGAAGTAGCTGCGGAGGGACCCACATCCCTTGAGATGGTCAAAGGTATGTTCATGCAGTGCATGCAAGCATGGGGGAGAAGTGGGCATGGTCAAACTCTATGTGCTAATGACAGTATGTTGAGAAATGTGGTAAATGAGAATGGAATGCCATATCAACAGGGGGGACTGGTCAGGTGTCCCAAGGGGGTGAGATTCCGCCGGGCGGTTTTCAGTCGGTCGGTTTGCCTAGTACAGGTCCAGTGGGGGGGGGGGTTAGTCAGCTGTCCCAATTATCCACGCCAGCTGGAACACAACACGGACAGGGTTGGTGGGGGCAGGGAATCCGGGCTCTCAATGCTAGTGGAGAGAGTCAGGCACAGCCTTCACCAGTGGTCGCAAACAATTTGGGGGTGGGGAGAGCGTGGGGACAATTCATCCAGTATGGAAGACCAATGCCGAGGTTTGCACCAGTGAGAGCAGCAGTCAACTCACCGGTGTGGCACATCCCATGGGTCACTAAGGAGAGGCTATGGAGGAAGGAGTTTGTGGACATCTTTGACTTGTTAGGGATTGCACCATTGGGGGAAGGTTTGAAAGACTTGTCAGAGAAAGAGAAAGAGAAAATGAAAAGGGGAAAGGGAGAGGGCTAAGGTGGAACACACTATCCACAATTATCTCAAAGCATTTAGAATATGCATGTCTGAGATGCTAGAAAAATATCTGCATGATGCATTGGCAATGGTGGTTTACGAGCAATATATCCATGATCTATACTTGAAGTATGGGGATGAAGGGTGGCTGGATTATGACTGGGGTTTTAGGCTCAAAATGCAATTTTGGCCCACTATGTCTTGGGATGAGGTGGATGTCGGTGGATACATCAATAAAATGGTGCCCGCCAGGGAGTTCGGGGACAAGCAAGGGAAGAAGTCTCAGGTTTGGAGAGGCAGAGGGGGTTATTCACAGCGGGTTAGGGGGTCCTTTTGCGGGCCCTCCTCCTGGGTCAATCAGGCAGCCAGCTACCAGAGGGAGCGAGCAGATTGCTGGAGGTTTGCAGAAGGGGATTGCCCCTTTGGTAAAACATGTCGATTCAGGCATCCAAGAGGCAGGAGCTCTGGGGCTCGCAGCTCCTACTCGGGCGAGGCAAAGCATAAAAGCAACAGCAAGCCTAAAGAGAAGTCAAAGGGAGAGTGAGAAAGTACAAGAGAGAAACAAGTTTGACAAACCTGTGAGAGGCAAGAGTATGATTAAAAACGAATTTACCCACACCAGTTAACCTCCTTGCCATGACTCCTTTTCTTAATATATATCACAACAAGGTTAATGCAAAGTTGTTGTGGCAAGGGTTCAGGTAGGGTTTCAAGGTCCCTGGCAGAGGAGACATGGGGTTTAAGGAGACAACCAACTTACGGTCAGCGCTGGAAAGGCTGGAGGTGGTGGCAAGCAAGGTGGAGAAGGAAATCAGGCTGGGTAGAGTAGCTGGCCCTTTCTCGCACCCACCCATGGACAATTTGGTGGTGTCAACGCTAGGGCTAGTGCCCAAAAAAGTGGAAAGTCAGTATCGCCTGATCCACCACTGCGCCTTTCCAAAAGGACAATCTGTGAATGATGGCATACCTGAAGAGTTGTTTAGGGTCCAGTATTCCTCCCTGGATGACGCAATAGAGATGGTAAAAGCGACAGGGAGGGGGGCCCTAATGGGTAAGTCAGACATTGAGTCAGCCTTCAGACTCTTGCCGGTTCACAAGGAGACCCACAACTTGCTGGGGTTCAAGGTAAATAACAAATATTTCTATGACAAATGTCTGCCGAGGCTTGTGCCATTTCATGCTTGTACTTTGAAGCATTCAGTACCTTCCTTGAATTCACTTTGAAGGAAAAGGTGAGGGAAGGTGGGATCTTGCACTATCTTGATGATTTTTTGTTCATTGGTAAAGAAGGGACTGGGGAGTGCAGGGCACTCATGGCTGCATTTCAGGGGTTAATGGGGAGCATGAGGGTCCCGTTAGCAGCAGGGAAGACGGTAGGTCCAGCCACTACATTGACATTTCTGGGGATTGAAATCGACTCAGTCAAAGGTGAGTGCAGTCTCCCGCAGGACAAGGTGCAGAAATTGAAGGAGATCATAAGGGGGCTGAAGGGTAAGAACAAAGCAACCTTGAGGGAGCTGCAGTCTCTGGTGGGTAACCTTAATTTTGCTGGGAAAGTAATAACCACAGGGAAAGTGTTTGCCAGAGGTATAGAGCTAAAAACAGTGGGATTGCAGCATGCTTCCCAATATGCCCGGTTGGGATCCGAGGTAAAAGAGAACTTCCGGATGTGGGAAAAATTTCTGGAGAAGTCAAATGGGATTTCAATTTGGAGGGAGGACTGGGCCAGCAGCGAAAGGCTCTAACTATTTACTGATTCATCAGGGTCTCACAGTGTCAGGGCGATCTTGGGGGTCAGGTGGTGTGGCAAGGCACGGCCTGCAGATTGGCATCTGAAGGGAATCACGAAAGACATCACACTGTTGGAGCTATTTCCCATTGTAGTAGCATTTAAACTGTGGGAGAAATACTTGGAGAACAAAAACGTGTCGTTGTGGTCAGACAATTTGGCGGTGGTTCAGATTATCAATTTTGGGTCATACAGCAATGTAAGGGTGTTGGAGTTGCTCGGGGAACTCACTAAATGCCTACTGGCTTTAAACATCGAGGTCAGGGCTCAGCACATCCCCGGCGTCAAAAACACAGCCGCTGATTCTCTGTCTCATTTACAGTGGGAGAAGTTCTGAGGCAATTGCCCAGAAGCAAGGAAGGTGATGTCCCCGTTCAAGGAGCACTGGTGGGGGATGATTGGGGTGATCTGAGCTCTCTGATAGGCACAGCTCTGGCGCCAGGCACAGCAAAGAGGTACAGGGCTTGCTGGGAACAGCGCTTCAAAGGGACGTACTGTCTGAAGGGTTACCGGTGCGGGCCTTTGTGGGCTGGTGCTGGAGGATGGGGGAAACCAGAGCCTGGATGGCATATCACTTGGCAGCAATAGCCCATTATGCCAAACATCTGGGGGAAAGGGACCCCACCAAGGAACATTACATCACATTGGCCATGAGAGGCTGGGCCAAGCAAACTGTACCTGATGATAGGAGGCCCATCGACGTAGTGAAATTGCATGGTTGAATTAAATGTCTGAATACAGTATGCAGCAGTAATGCGGAGAGAGTGTTATTTACAGCAGCCTTCACAGTAGCATTCTTTGGGGCCCTCAGGGTGAGTGAGCTAGTGCCCGAGAACAAAGGGGGCAAGGGGTCTGGCTTCTTGTGATTAAGAGACGTTCAGGCAAATAGCAGCCAGGTGATCATTTACGTACATAGGTCAAAGACCGACCAGAAGGGGAAAGGGGTGGCAATGACACTACAGGCCATCCAGGCGAGTTTAGTATGCCCGGTGGCGGCATTGGCCAGCTTCCTTCAGCAACGGCTGCCGTCGGATCCGGGGGCTCTGCTGCTGTTACACAGGGACGGGTCCGCCTTGAGCCGCTTCCAGTTCAAGAAAGTGATGGATCTGGCATTAGCAAAGATCGGGTTGACTGAGGGCGGTTCGGGACCCATTCTTTCAGGATCGGGATGGCCACCTTCACAACGGCTGCGGGGTTAGGGGCTGAAGAGATCAAGAAGATAGGAAGGTGGTCTTCAGGGTGTTTTAAAAGGTACATCAGGCCGGAGAAAATGTAAAGTAACATGCCATCTTTCATCTCCTTCTCATTACCAGTTTCGCAGAAGAGGAAGAGGTGCTCCGTTTGGGTAGTGGGGCACTTGTTTATTTCAAGGGCCGGGGCTAGCTTGACACCGCAGCAGGAGGAGCCGACAGCCGGCGAGTACCGGATCTGATGGCATGGGGTGCCAGGGATGAAATGGGCACAGCTGCAGGGGCATATACGGAAGTTGCTGGTTAGCAGCAGAGACCAGATGTGCTGGTCATCCACTTAGGGGGGAATGACTTAACTAACGTGGGGAGGGGGGTCTTGTTGAGGGACATGATGCTCTCATTGCAGGAGGTATGAGCGCAGCTGGGAGCGACGGAGATTGTGTGTTCGGAGATAACTCCCAGGCCGGAATGGAGGGGAGCCGAGAACCACATGGCAGTTGAGAGATCAAGGAAAAAGTTGAATTGCGCCATGTCTAAATTCTGCAGTGGCAGAGGCTTCCAACACATCAGACATGGCCTGATCAACTTAAAATCCCCGGAATTCTTTCTGAAAGATGGTGTTCATCTGTCAACAATGTGAATGGAACTCTTCTACTAGAATATATGTACAAAGCTCTTGGAGCTATAAAAAGGAAGCAGGAGAAAGGGAGAGCCACGGTGGACAGTAACTCATCAAGTGGCGTGGTGGTGTTTGGGCGACCAAGCACAAGAGACAGAGTCCGAATGAGCCAGGAGGAAGCCGCAAGGGTCTTCACTCTTCTCGGACCAGCGCCTCTTGGGAGCCTAACGGCAGGGGCATCTGTTGGTAACAATAAGGGCTCAGCTTCCCCCGAAAGAAACGGTGCTCTCCCTGCCCACGGACACCTGCAAGGGCAGGTTAGGCTTAGGCACAAAAGGTTGGGAGTGTTGTGCCTACTATGGACTTGGTGCAAAGGAATAGGGGGAAGCAGGTGTATTGGACACGGAGCAAGCGCCACACTTACAGACTGAATTTGACTAAATGTGTGCAGTGATTCTTTTGTTGAGAAAGTAAAACTGTGGCCAAGTTTGCCATTTTGGAGAATAACTGTCTCATTCCAGCTACTTTTCTTAAAAGGGAAAATAAAGGTAAATGGAAGAATGAGCAAAATATGGCTTATTGGCTATGGGTACAAATGGACAAATGCAGGGGTTATGAAGCTAGCTGTCGACGGAAAATAAAGAAAAAATGGAGGAGGCAGTCCTGTAACCCTTGCAGGGTCCTTCTCTACCACCCCTGCCCCCTGGGTGAGGTGGCGGGCTCATGTGCAAAACAGCACCAAAATCACCAAAGCCAGCGTAGGGCGAACAATGGAAAGGGGCGTGGTGATCCCCCTTATAATGAGCAGGCGTCCTACGACAGGTAGCATCCAGCCCCTGCAATAGGATGCCCGCCCGCCGGAGAGGAGAAGATGTTTTCATTTTACACCCACCCACCCCACAAAGGAACATAAGGAGGACAACGCCTGGTTGTTGCTGTCGCAGGACGGTCAGCTGGGAATATGCTGGCGTTTGGGCGACCAAGCACAAGAGACAGACTCCGAATGAGCCAGGAAGAAGCCGGAAAAGTTTTTGCTCTTCTCGGACCAGTGCCTCTTGGGAGCCTAACGTCAGGGGCGTCTGGTGGTAACAACAAGGGCTCAGCTTGCCCCTAAAGAAACGGCGCTCTGCCCGTCCTCAGACACCTCCAAGGGCAGCGTAGGCTCAGGCACAAAGGGTTGGGAGAGTTGGGCTTACTATGGACTTGGTGAAAAGAAATAGGGGGAAGCAGGTGTATTGGACACGGAGCAAGCGCCACACTTACAGACTGAATTTCATTAAACGTGTGCAGTGATTCTTTTGTTGTGAAAATAAAACTGTGGCCAAGTTTGCCATTTTGAAGAACAACTGTCTCATTCCAGGTAATTTTCGTAAAAGGGAAAATAAAGGGAAACGGAAGAATGAGCAAAATATGGCTTATTGGCTAGGGGTACAAATGGACAAATGCAGGGGTTATGGAAAGTGTACATTTTTCGGTGTTATGATTCCCTAGTTTTTCTACAGCCTACGAGTTGTCGGCAACTTGAATTGCAAACGTGGGCTTACTTAAAGCTTTAAGAAGTGTTGTGCGATGTTTGCACGATTGGAAAAGTGTCGACATAGTGTCAGTCGAAAAACTCCCCTTAAGAAAAATCAGACCCAGAGATTCAGCGGGGTCTTCATGTTTTAATCCTGAGAAATTAGGTTTCAAATTGTGCCCAGTAGCTTCGCTGGATCTGCGAAGAGGCGCAAGCAGGAAGCGAGGGGGTCTCCTTCCCCCGCTCCTTCCACTCTACTCTGTGTACGGCTGACCTTCCCAAGGAATGCTCACAGGCACGCATGGGAAATAGAGGGTGAAAGAAGCCGTCTTGGAGAGCAGGCCCCTAGAGATTCTGCACCTCTGTGCCCCGTCCGACAGGCCCATCTGTCTCGCCTCCTGGCAGAGAATCGGGCTCACCTATGACCAGGAGTTCAGACTCCAGGCAGAAGCACTATTCTGATAATGAAAGCCTGAAAATGAACCCCCACAACCGCAGAGCTAACCATATGCAACCCATGAACGGGAGGAAAGTAGGCAGTGGTTTGTCTGATGATCGGTGAGAACTGTATGATTCATTCCTACCTGCAGATGCATCGTGTGACCTTGGGAAAGCCAGAAATAATAATGTGTTAGTCTCCATTGCAACACACGTCTCATGCCTGCGCCTAATTTACCAGTCGGAGTGCGCAGTTGGCATGCTGCATCCTCCTGTAAGGGCGCGAGGCCACAGCGGACGACAACATTCCAGTGGTTAATGGCCTAAGAACGGGCCCACTATAGTCGCTTTATGAGTGCCAGGGATCAAGCTGCGAACCCGCGTCATACCCTTCATGTGCTTAAGGGGGCCTTGTGTGAAAGTGCATTCCAGTGGTTAAGTGTCTAAGAAAAGACCCTAACATCCAGAATGTGCACCACGCCTGGGGCGAAATTCTAAAGACCACACACCACATCCGCGGGCATATGACCTGAAATTCAAACTTCGGCAAAATAATGAATGAAAGCTCCAATTCATGTATACTTTTTTCCCCGATTCCCAGAGAGCCACGAACACAAACATTAAATCACGATTCTCGGGCACCAGGGAACAAACGCCCCTTCTTCAATAACCTTTAGCGAAGCAGCCCACCATCACACTTAACCATAGGCATAACCAATCTATTAATCTTGAGGGGTGTGGGTGGCGGGGTGTTGTGGGTGGGAGGCGGGTTTAAACTGATGTGCCTTATCTCCTAAGAAAATCACATAATGGAGTATTCATAAAGGCACGAAGGGTGATTTCTAATCTGCTACTATACTTGAGAAAATGGCCGGATGAGAACCCGCCAAGCTCTTAGAACTGGAAATGACGGCAAAGTTTACTCTTTTCATCATTCGAGCAGGCCAATCAGAAAGCAAAAAAAAACGACCTTAAGGAAAATGAGAAAATTCACTCAACTGTCCACCCACACCCTCCCCCAAAAACACCAGCACCCGGAATGTGAACTGAAGCAAGACATCACAGCTGGGCAGTTTGGCGGTAGTATTGGAATCGCCAGACCCGGCGCTTAAAGTTGGCCTCTTAGCTGGACAGGGGAGTCAGAATAGGTAGTGATGCCAGACATCATATCTTGGCAGTAGGGTTCGAATGGGCAGCAGGAGATTGACCTCTTTGCTTTGTGGTATCAGTGAAATGGGCAGTGATACAAGGCCTCTTTGTTGGGCGGTAGTTAGCATAGCCATAGGCACTAATGCCAGGCCTTTAATCGGGGCAGTAGGGTTGGAATGGACGGGGGGAGGTGGGGGTTCTGGCCTCTTTGCTGCATGGTTGCGGTGGAATGGGCAGTGATGCAGGTGTGACGAAGCAACTGCTGGGATGAACATGGGTTTCTAAACCACCAATCAGCTTCACACCTCTAATGCAACAGGTCAGATCCGAACAGATTGGAAACACAAGTCAATTATAAACCTCCTCGGCGAGTTTTGATAACGTGGAAGAATCGGCAGGCTTATCTCTGCAAGGTCGTGGATCGTTGGTGAGTTGCAACACAGTGAAAATATAATTATTACCCAATGATAAAAAGGACTGTCCAGTCATGGTTGTATAAAAATATCTACTTTATTATTATCACAACAGACAGTTCTAGCACACTACAAAATACAACCCACTCTGTATAGCAGAGGTCTTCAAACTGTGGGGTGCACGCGAGAGCCCAGCATGAAATGCGTGTAAAAAAAGAAAAAAAAAAAGAAAAAAAATATATATATATTTTTTTTTAGATTGGAGGAAATGGCCACGAGAAGCTCACATGGTCAGACTGGACCATAAAACGGCCTTAGGCACCAATGAAAAAGTGGACAGCAGTTGAAAATGGATATTCAGTCCTTTAGTCACTGACTGAATAGTACCCAACGGGGTGTTTTTTGTTCAAATGTAAACAAATTGTGATATTTAAAGAATGTTTATTCAGCAATAATGATCAAAACTACTAGCTGCATAGTGAAGTAACTCCTCAAACTGGCCCACATTGGCCAAAAAAGTGGCCCTTTTTGACTGGCCTACACTAGCATTTTTCATTTTTGGTACAGTCATCGCCCTATTGCCCTATAGGCCAGTCCAAGTCTGGCAGCTCATCCATAATGGGTGAGTGGGCGTTCACCCACTGGCCCCCTCACCCACTATGGAGGAGCAAGCCCATTGAAACACTGAGCACTCCCTCAGCTGCTTTTTCCAGCTGAGGAAGTGCTCGTGGGCTGGCTGAACTGTCAAAGGGAAACACTGTTTGCCTTTGACAGTTCAGTTCCCGAGCTGCACATGATCACTGAGCCATGCAACGCTGGGGGCGTTTTGTTTCGCCAGCCTTGCATAGCTCATTGGAAATGCTGGCTGGGGCACTACATGTATGTATGTGCGAGAGGGTGCTCCTGCGCCTCCTCGCGCATACGGGCAGAGCAAGCTGGAGCAGGACATTTTAGCAACCACGCGCAGGCCGCTGCAGAAGGTACTTTATGGTTTCTTTTTTATTAAAGTATGTGTATGGATGTGTGTATGATTGTGTTATGGGACTGTGGTGCGAGCAGGATGGGCGGGAGCACTGGGATAGTGATGGGAGCAGGGTGAGGAGAGGCCAAGGTCTGTACTGGGAGTAGGGTGCAGTGACGGCGCGCAAAAGTTCATCTGGCATATTTGGGGGGGGGGGGCGCCTGCCCAAATTCTGCTCAGGGGGGGCCCAGACCAAAAAGGTTTGAAGACCACTGCTGTAAAGGAATGCAGAGGACAGACAGTTTCAAGAAGGAAAGGGAATGCTCTCTGGATACTGACAGGAGGGTAGTGTTCCGGTTTATTAGACGGTCACTATCAACTCAATGAGTTCCTCCTCCTTACCCCCAAGCAAGGTGGCAGACAACAAAACTCTTTACAGATTCAACTTTAGTGAGGCCTTCACTTTTATCGTACCTACGTCAAAATACCCTCTTTACCACCAATCAGCTAGGAACCAGGCCGGTGTATAGTAAGAATATATATTTATTTAGGTTTTTGCAAAGAAAAATAGGCAATCACAAAAACATCAACCATCAACGCTGTGATACTACACAATACTATACATTCAAATGTCTTGCACCAATTGACTAACAGATTTAAAGGACTTTTAGTTGCTATAAGAGACAGTATGCAGTCACAATTTACATCAGATTTCTTGCAAACTAACCAATAGGAAAAATATAAAACACACTGGCCTCATTACGACTGTGGTGATCACGGTATGAATGGTACCGGTAAGGGACCGGTACCGTTCATACCGGGCCGCCACATTACGAGTTCTGCAGCTGGTCCCCCTCTGTACGCCTGGTCAGACCAGACGTGCAGAGCGGCACCCGCTAGCAGAACAGGATGCTAACAACGGACCTGTCATTAACGGGTCCGTTGTTAGCAACCTCCCCATTCCAAGGGAATGGGGACGTACCGGGTCCAGGTCCCGCAAATGGGAATTACCGGGCCAGCAAAGGTCGGAATGGCCCAGTAATTCCCATTTTGCGGGACCCGGAACCGAGTTTGGGGGTAGCCATGCCGCTAAAAACGGCATGGCTACCTCCAAACTCGTAATGAGGCCCACAGTGATTGCTTAGTTTGGCAAAATACTCCTTTCTCCCAGCAACCCCCACCCTCCATGCATCAATTAGATATGACCCTTCTGATTTGAGGGAAAGGTACAAGGAGTGGGAACACAATGGAAAAATCGTTTTTGCTTTTTATTTAGGTAAAATGCAATGGTTTGGGACCCTGATTTGGGATACAATGGAATAAATGGGGAATTTCGTTTCGCACCACTGCTACAATGAACATGCAAGGCTTTGGGATTCTGGTTTGGACTGAAAGGGAAAATTCATTTTGTGCAATTTGTTTTCAAAGGGAATGCAAGGTGTTGGGATTTTCGTTTTGGGGACACTAGGACATTGAATTGAACAGCAGGGTTTCCCAATTACATTACAGACTAGAGTCATTTAGAGTGCACTAGAATAATCCTCTGCCATTTAACAAAAACATCACCCTATGATAAATGACCCTATGAGAATTAATTAAATAATAGTTTAAGTTAATTGTGCTAAGGGCATGCACACTTTCACCCCACTCCCACTAATGGAAAGCACCCACCAATGCAAAGGTAAGGGTTAAACAGACAGATTCCAACACGATTCAAGGTAACTGGATAGGGTGTTCTTCTATAGAGGATACATTGAGTTAACTTTTTTGTTCAATATGGACAGGGTCTACCCAGTTTTGCCCACCCCTTCACCCACTAAGGGAAAGGTATTAAGGCTGGTAGATCCCCACAGAATTGATAGCTTTGGGATATATCTACTCACACAGAAGATCTGTTCTTAGCTCAGGAGGACCGCCAGATTTTGAAGACCTCTTTCAGGCATGCAGCTCACACCTCAAACCTCTATACACCCACCAGGTCTCTCCAGCCACAGGTCTCTCTCAGATAGGGCTCCCGGGTTTCTAAGCAAAGTCCCTGGGTTTCCTTTACTCCCTCCTTCCAGGTAGGCCTTGGCTTAGCTTTGTTCCCCTTGCAAGGTGGTGGCCCTATGTATTAAGCAGCTCTCCTGGTCTCTCTCCCTAGTTGTTTTCTTGCAATTCCCTTTGTAGATTGGAAATTGCCAAGATATGGTACTGATGACACCTACATATTATCATAATTCCCACGATATAGATTGGCTAGCTCTCTCCCTTCACCTCCTACCAAGGTGCCCACTGGCTGCTGATAGGACCAGAAGTTGAGAGGTATGAGTTATGAAAGCTGAGGAAGGAGTTAAAATACATCATTTCAAAATGACAGTTTTATACTTTTGGGTTCTGAACATCTGCCAACGTGGCAACTACCTTAATGTTTCAGATAACTACATGAACCAATATATTTTTGAACTCTACATTTTATGGCGAGTCGGAAAATACTAATTTTATTGCGGCACGCCCTTCCTCGGCAGAGCTACCGTTTTTCATGATTTGCTCCAGAGCCGAAATTGTCAGAACTCTGATCATTCAAATTCAAACCATACTTCCATAACCTATCACCACACCAACTTTCCATTCCCGCAGAATTATGAGAAGGCCGGAAACATAATTGTCTTTATAACTCAACTTGTATACACCACACAGCATTCATATTCACATGATACTGGCTGCCTTTTTGTCCCCTTTAATAGGAGTCCGATGGGAGCTCACTGGAACACAAAATGCACTTTTTATTCAAGAAAATGTATTCGATGTTAGTCAATGGCAAGGCACCACAAGTGTGCCTGAGCTTCACACCAGCCCCCACCATTTCTTAGGTTTCATTTCTCTTCTGTGACCTGATTAGGACATCTGGCTGGCCCATGTGATCATGCCCTCCCTTCCTGGGTTTCAAAGGTTTTTGTTCAAAACTAATGCATGGTTAATGGGGAGACCTGATCTTAAGGTAACTTCTGCTGGCTGGTTTATCTGCTACCTCCACCATTCTGAACTAATCCTCTGTATTGTTTACTCCTATAGGTCCCCAGCCAAAGGTCTTGAGGTCAAAGTTTCAGAGGCCCAGACCTTCCAGTTCAATGGGGAAAAACAAGCTAAATACATAATTCTAAAAGAATAGCATTTTACATTGGCACAATGTGTTTAACATGTAACATTTTGTATTACACCGAGGCCTGTTGTTCATAAATACAATCTTTCTTTACTACTATATTAGAACAGAGGTAGATTCATTATTAACCTTATGCACACAGATAGGCCACCGTTAGCATAGGAAACCCATGGTCACTTTTACAAAAACAAAATAGGGCTTTCTCTTTGCATGCTGTGATTTTATGTGATGAAAATTAAGTCTCTTTATTCCGGATACACGCAATCTGTCACTTGACTGTATTTCTTAGATGTAAGGCATCATTCCACCTTTTTATCTTCCAAATGTGCACTGTTTGAAATGTATCTTTTCTTTCCATGTGCACTGCTGCAGGTTTAAATCTGTCAAAGGTGCCTTTTCCCACTTTACAAAAGGTCAACATCTACCGCACCACATGTTTTTTTTTTTGCTGCCGCCATTGGCCACAGTTACAATAATACAGTTCTAAGGCACACTCTCCTTCAACTCAGTGTCTTTGCATTTTACTAAAGTTGAAATAGGCCAATTTTTGTTCATTCACTAGGCCTTATATCGGAAAACAATGTTTTGAACTGGCCTGCATTTTCCAGTGGGTCTCAACAACAGCCAGCTTCACTCGCACATCAGGGACCTAGCATGCTGTGTGCTGGCTGGTTACCGGTTCAGTATCTCCCTCTGTTCCATGGGAGATGTTTATGGGAGGGATCTTGCTTCCCTATTGGAAATCCTGGCCTTCCTTCACTGGCGGAAGCTGTAAGGCAGACTGTACCTTCAGCCAGGGTCCAAATTAGTTATTCAGGTTATTCCTTGCAAAGTCTTCATGTGATCTGGGCATACCCGTCCCACTCGGGGTGACAAAGCAAAAACAAAGAGGTGATGATCCAGGAGGCCACCAATAAATTTACATGGCAGCTGTTAGCCGACACGGGAGGCCACCTCTACAGAATCGCACCTGGTTCAGGAAGCCTCACACTGCCAATGGACAATGAAAGGTCTTCTCCACACCCTTGAAGGAAGGGGATGAAAGTAATATAAAAGGCAATTTGTAATTTGAACCATTTAGCTTGTGAAATGATTGGCGATTTATCAAGTGCTAATCAGCTACTAGTCATTTGTAAATCAAGCAGTTTGGTGAGATCCCAAGCACTTGCTGCCTGGGCACCTTAATAATAATAATAATAATAATAATAATAATAATAATAATAATAATAATCTGCATTTATATAGTGCTACGAACCCTCAGGCACCTGGGCGCTGCTGATTTTTACCACGTTGTGTGGTGCCACCTTGCTAGAATACTTTGCGTTCCATTGCCACCAGAGAATAAACACCTGTGTTTTCAAAAGCGGTTGCACTTTTTTTAAACATTGGTCGAGCTGGGGCGGAGTCAGTCACAAACGTTAACGCGGGCATCTCGAGGCCGGTAGGAGGAACAGGCAGCCGAGTATCAGGCGGTAGCAGCTAAGTCTCCGCGGTCCTGTCTCCCTCTGACGCACGAGGTCCTGTGTAAAGGGCACGTGCGCATTCTGCGTAAGAACCAGAGTGTAGGTGAATCGCATTTCTGGTGGAAAGAGCTGCAGTCACGGGCTTTCTTACCCGATGCGCAGGCGGACCCATTGGTCGCCTCCACCTGTGATTTCTCGTCTCCATGCGCCTTCCTCCTCTGAGGGCTTTGAGGATGCCTCTCGAGCATCTAGTGCGGCTGTTGCCCGGCAACCCCCGCGGAGACCAATCTGGCTCCCAAAGCGCCTAATCGCGCCGATCAATTATTTCCACCACCTCCCATCCATCCCCGGCGGAAAAAGAGCGGACGCCTTCGGTGCCTGCCAGCAAAGCCTGCTGCAAAAGCAGGTAGAGTGAATCCGCGACCAATCTCTGCAAAAGGTCGGGAAATAAGGCCGTCCATGCCAGCGGCTCCCCAGCGTCGGCGCTACACAAGACTTACTGTACAGACAGTACAGTAGTGCATAGAGGATGGTCAACAACATTCCCAGGAAGCAGAATGCGTTCTATACTTCAAATTACGGCATGTACGTGCGCCACGCGCAAGGCACGCTCTTATTTCCACTGGCATGGGAGCGGAGGGTCGGAAAGCGAGAAGCGCGCAAGAAGCTGCTGGTTTATTCTACCTAAATGTAGCATTCGATCCCAATCAGCAGAAAACAGCATAGCCGAAAATCAGAGAAAAGGCGCAGTATGGGATGTCTGTGGCAACGTACAAGGCTTGGACGAGAATGTAAAAGTGCGCCCCTCTAACACCTAGAGATGAATCGCCCAAAGAAAGAAGCCAGCTCCATTTCCTCCCCCAGAGGTTAGCCCTCCACTGGGAGAGAGATCATGTTGTCTGCACGTGACGTCTCTGTCCCTTGGAAGCCACACAGAGAGGCACGGATTTGAAAGGGTACACACTCTTAAAAAGTTCTCAAATCGTCCCATGCCAAACGTGGGTAGCACATCCAGCTCTGTTTTTTATTTTCATAACTACATTTGAAAGAAAAACTCCAACCTTAAGAATGCAGCGTTCCTGGCTGTATAGAACTACTGACACCTGACATTGGTAAACACGAGTTGTCTGTTGAATAGTGCACTTTGGTTCAGTCCGCCGGTCCTAGCTGTGCGGTAATAAATGAAGGGTAAAACCCGAGCAGTGCCTGCTGACACCGAGCAGCTGCTGAAAGAGAGGAGTCTTTGCTAATGAGCCTTTCGCATGTCTCGAAAATCCACTTGCAAGTCTTGTGAAACCAACTAGGGGAGCTAATTGTTATCCCTGCCAACGCGCCTGTGACGGGTTTAGCAACAGATCACGCCTGCAAAGCGACAATATCGAAATTATTCTCCGGCGGCTGACAGGGCGACGCCCCTCCCCCCAGATCCTCACCCACACGTCACCTTGTACGCTGTCAAGCCCAAAGCTTGATCCAGTTAGGATAAACGACCTACATATAATTCTTCATCCCCAGGAGGTGGTGTGAGCAGCTGCCACTGCCAATCTTTCATTGGGCACTGGCAAAAAAGAGCCGCGAGCTAAAAACAAAAGAGCTCGAATCTGGCCATGCGACCTGAAAGTGCCTTGCATCTGGGCACTCTTCTCTTGAACTCCCAAATCTACCCAGAAAGGGCGATGCCCCAGATGTTTTAACAGCTGGACCCAAATAAGGAATCTCAGTAGCAAATAAGTATAACCAACTAAATGTAGAATTGCCACCATTGTTTGAAGCAAAAACAGGACGTTTAGCCACGCCACATTTTAGAAGCCCCTCCCCATTGAAACACCCCTTGAATAGATTCGAAATCTGCAAGGGGAAAGAAACAAATCACGGTAGTTACGTTTTTAACCGACCTACATTAATTTTTTAAAAAGCAATCTGCATTATTAAAATAAAAAATTATGTATGGCTAAGATGACATTTCACAAAATTATATACTATACATTTTTTACCTTGGATTGATGAAAAGCTAAGCTGGTTGTGACAAAAAATGATTTGCTGCTGCCAAGCTATCAAGGCAGACTTGCCTAAAGGTGAAATAAAAAACAATGACATTTCTGTTATTTGCATTGCGCGCCTAACACCGCTCCTAGTTAGTAAACATTCTGTCATTGTCATATCTCAGGGTAAAAAAGGGTGGATATAATAGCACACACACATGCCAACATTTTCAACTATGTGGAAAAAAATCTAACAATTGTACTTATATACACACTGAAAACACTTTGTTAAAGGGACGTTATGGTTACAAGTAACACCAAAAAAGCCTTTAAATTCACCAGTTACGGTAAGCTAAGCAGCCATGGCTTGTGCCAACACCGTGCCCTGCTAAGACTAACACCCAGGACAACAAAGATAACATCACAAATGTAATTGTTGACATCACTGAAGACATCACATATCAAATTAATTCTGATGAAAAGTCAGTAGAAGGGGTTGTGTGTAAAATGTTGGCAGCAAAGTATCATGTATGATCAGGGACCTCTCATGAACTATTTAATGTATTCAAAAATGTACTAATTCAAAGAAAAAGTTCTTGCAGCGTGCACCTCAGAAGTACAGTATTTGTAATCTGGTAATATTGGTCAGTAAAATAATGAATGCAAGACTATCAGAATTGTGTCTAATGATAAATTTCAAATGAATAGCGAACAATACAAGACTTACTACAGACTTGTGTCAGTACTAACAATGTGTATAAAGAGATGCAATGCATTGGAATCTGAGGAAAATACAGTGAAACTCCAGTAAGAAGGAAAGAAAGAGTATCACTAGAAAATGACAATAAGATTAGAGTTTGTTATCATGTATACAAATATGTAGTTTGTGTTTGAGGCATGCTTATTTCCCCTTGTATGTGAACCATGAGCTGAGGCCAAACCGTAAGGATAGTACTTTAACAACATTGGGCAAAGTTAACGCCTAGATATAAAGCATCTTTTCAATTTTAAAATTCTTACTGTCAGTGAAGAAAACCACAAGGTCAAGATATGTCAGTGAACACAAGTGGCCTAGATATGTGATGTCATTAGTGATGTCATCAATGACATTTGTGATGTCATCTTTGATGTAACCATAACATCCCTTTAACAACGTTTTTTTATTGAATTTCAGGGGTTTTCGTTAGTGCAACTTTACCATAACGTCCCTTTAACAATGTTTTTTCAATGAATTTCATGGGTATTACCAATGCACCCTAATTTGCGACAACCTCCTGATATAATACTCCACAATATAGCAGAATTTCCAACCAATATACAAAATTTTAACTTAACACTGGGGCATTCCCCACCTACTAGCAACATTTGTAACACTTCTGTACAGTTTTTGCAACTTTTTCCACTGTTTTTGTGTTTGTCGATGTTCACTAACGTCTGACGTCACCGCAGACTTCCCGGACAGTGTGACATGATCAGATGCGCGCCCAAGATATGATGACGTGTCCGCGAACACGTCCATACTTTGCGAACAAGTTCGTGCTTCACGAACAGTTCAGAACTCTATTTTTAGCTGATCTGGGAAATTTTAAAGCTAAAGTTTACCCTTGCACAGCTCCTGGACTTATTCTTCTCCATCTGCTATCCAGGAGAAAGCACATCCTTTGAAAAATATTAGCAGAACTGCTATTTGTCTTTAAAAATGGCATCAGCTATTGTCATCACCCCTCCCCAGGAGCCATCACCATCACCGCCGCCTACACAACGGAAGAAGCGCAATCATGCAGAAAAAAATCAAGAGGACCAGGAAGATGAAGTAGAGGAAATGGCTACAGCTAGCACCCAGAAACAATCACAGGTGTGGCAGTTCATTACCACAGTTGGGGGAGTACCTAAGGCTCACAGGTGAAATGCACTGAGTACTAATTCGCGGACAACCTGGCCACTACTCCTATAGAACCACCTCCATTCATCGCCACACTAAATCCAACCACCGGGATGCTCTGAGAAAGGCTGTTCCTTTCTCAGGAAGTAGTAGGCTGTCTTCCTCTACCTCATCTTCCTCAACCAATACTACCACCACACAGGCTACTCCTGTGTGGCAGAAAATCCCACCAGCTACCTTGCAAGCCATAAAAGAAGCTGTTGATCCATATCTTTCCAAAACAATAGTACTGTGTACATACTGCAACACACCACTCTGCAGAGGTAAGCAATTTGGACGTGCTTTCAAAGCTGTAATCAAGGAGCATGAGAAATACCTTAAAACAAATGCACACAAAACATCTTTCCCTATCCAGCTACCTAATTTTATCTGTGGTCGGTGTCCTTTCCCTTATTTCCCTCCACCACCTTACCTCCTAACCTCTCCTGCAATAAAACAAAAAAACTAAATGTAAAAACAAAAAAGGTTCCTTTAGGAACCACCTTTCACAGTTCAAAAATAGAAGTAAAAAAATAAGTTTATAGAGTCTTTCTACTTTACATTTTTCAATAAAGTAGTTTGACTCAATACGATTCTCCAACATTTCCATTAGCATTTTGTACTATGCTAATGGAAGTAATAGACAATGGTATACTAGAGAAAAAGAAAAAAGCACAGGCATTTTTTTCTGTCCCAAATACTGTCCTAGCATACAACAACCATAATCAATGGACCTTCATAACTATCAACGATCTCTGCCGTCCCCTTTCCAGACCAGGCATCATTGAAACACCCAGATAGCACGTACACACCATCGCACAAGACAGCACTTCTATCCTTTTCACTTTTATGTTTACAACACTCCCTCATTGCCTGCTTTCATACATGCAATCCTATGAACAAATTAAACTTCAATACCAACTGTCACTTAACAATGTTCTACAAATACTTTCCATCTGCAACCTTTACTTATACAAACATTTTTTACACAGTACTGCTATAAATGCACATATGCATTGTGCAGTATGAGAAGTGTATTGATGAAAGGGGGTCTAGGGGTGAGCAAGTACTCATGGAAGACCAGGAAGGAAGAGACAATGGGTGCTAATGTGGGAGGCCACTACCTAACTGCAGGGCCAGAAGAGTCCCAAGGGTGGGGTGCACCGCCTCCTGACAGTTCACCCACAAGGGCAGGTTTGAAAGAGGGGATAGGGGGGCTACTGGTCTCAACTAGGGATAGTGCCTTGAACCTCTTAAGTTAACAAGGCACCAGGCCACCAGTGTTAGTGGCCGTAGGATAAGTTAGCAGCAAACGAGAAAAGGAAAGACAAAGAGAGAAGCAGAGTTTTTAAAAGTTTTCGGAACTTAATGAAGCCTGGCTCAAAGTCTAAAAAGGGCAGGAACACTCTTCCAAAGAAAGGCACCAGCTAAACAGAGCGGTCTACCTCCCCTCTTTGTCTGGAGAAGCGTTTCACAGACAATTGGACGTAAACAAGCAGAAGGCTCTAGCAGTAGAGTATTTAAGGACAGAAAGTTTGAAATAGCATGATCCCAGACCCCGGAAAGCCTTGTGGATGATGCAGAGGGTCTTCAATGTTATCCTTACAGCCACCAGAAGCCAGTGTAAACAGTGTAGGGCTGCTGAGATACGATCCCTAGCCTCCAGGCCAAGTATAACTCTTGCAGCCATATTCTAGATTAGCTAAAGGGTCCGTACAGAAGAAAGGGGGAGATTGACAAAGAGGCTGTTACAGTAGTGCCTACAGAAGACCATGGCTCTCGAAATATTCACCTTGTAAGGCAATGTAAAGAAACGTAGAATTCCTGCAAAGAGGTGAAGCTCAAAATGGACCTTGTTCAAAAGGTCCAACATGCAAGGAGTCAAGGAAAGAGAGCGTTAAAGATAACCCCAACGTTTTTGGCCTCACAGAATGGTGAGGATATAGAGCCCAAGGACAGCGGCCAGAAAGTAGGAAGGAAACAGGGCACAAGTGTCCCAATAACAAAAATCTCCGTCTTACTGGCATTCAAACAGAGATCGTTAGCCGCACACCATGCCTGGATAGGGATAGACAATCGGGGATCAGAGAGGAAGATAAGAAAGTAGTATAGGAAAAGGTTCAAGCAAAGTTGTGTATCATCACCATAAAACTACAAATTTGGAGAAAAGGAACAAATGAGGGGAGCCAGAGGAACGACACATTAAAAAGCCACACCGATAGGATAGAACCCTGGAAGACGCTGCAGGTATAAAGTGAGGTGGTGCATGACAAACGGCCCAGTTGCAGCTGGAAAGGGCAGTTAGTCAGAAAAGAAGCCAGCCAGTCCAGTGGCCGTTCTATGATCCCAAAGGTAAAAAGGAGGTGTTCAATAAATATAGAATGGTTCAAGGTGTCAAAGGCAGAGGACAGATCAATAAGCACTATCCTCAATTGTACTACAATCAAAAATGCCCTATACACTTCAGTTACACAATTACACCATATTACAAATCCGGTATACTCCCCTTATACTACCTATAATAACTATACACATTACTACAGTGAATGTGGCCAGTGGCCAGATTGTAGGGGGCATGCCCCTACAGTGGCCGGATTCAGCCTACGTCCATGCCCCCTAGAATCTGGCCACTCGCCACAACCACCACAATACAATTAAACCATATAACAAGTATGTACAATACACCTTCAAATAACACCTATAAAAAGAGCTATATATTAACTTTTGTCCACTCCCCCACCCTTTCCAAGGCCTCTTTCATCAACAAAATAACCCCAAATATATTTTCCAGGCTTCTTTTCCTCATGCACCAATAAGTAAATCAAAGTAGGCATTTGTCCTTGCCGAAAGCCAAGCCCACTGTCCAGGCACTACATTTATATCACTATTTTTTATACTTACATTTAGACATTTTGGAAAAATAAAGCACAGGACAAATGTGTAAAAGGATGCTTTCGGGTCCTTGCTGATACTCCTTGCGCAATGCCACTCAAACATTTCAAGCTGTAGCCACAAGCAGAATATTCTTTCCCATTAACATCTAGGGCTTCGGCCATGCCACATGCCCCAGTAAGCAAATCGGAGTATATTTAATGTGCAAAAAAGTTAAATCAACTATGTGCACAATAAAAAAAACAAGAGTATACATTTGTCCCTACTCAGGGCCAGGCCCCTTGTCCACGTACCAAAGTTAAATCACCATTTTCTGTACTTACATTTTAACACTTTAGAAAAAATAAAATACAGGACAGATTTGCAAAACCATGCTCTGAGGTCCTTGCTGATGCTCCCCGCAAATGTTTGCTGCAATCGTATCCTGCACTTCGGGCTGTATCTGCAAGCTGAATTTATTTTCACATTGCAACCTATCCCAATTTCAAAGAACTATAACACATAGCCGGTCCACGATGCCCATGCCCACTTTAACCCTGTTGCCAGTCCCTCATGGTCATGGCCCCAGATTGTCCAAGTCATTGCCTTTGGCCATAACTCGGACAATCTGGCCACTGCCCATGTCCACAGGTTATACCTCAGTCACCAAAGGTATATCACTATTTTTTGTACCTACATTATGACACTTTTTAAAAAATAAAACACAGACACATTTGCAATCCATTTAGACTTTCCACAAACATTCAAGGTTGGGTCTATAATGTTTCTGAAAACATTTGTGCAGATTTGTCAAACGGCAACAAAGTTATAAGACATCTAAAAATGTTCAACCCCCCTCTAATTTTGGCCCCTCTTGACATAATCCCCCCAAACTTTGCAAAAACATTAACATCTGGGTCTAAAATCGTTTTCCAAACGTTTGTACAGATTCATCAAACAGCACCACATTTCTAAGCCTTTCAAATATTTTGAGACCCCCACTCTAATTTCACTCCCTCTACGCAAAACAGCATCCAACTTTACAGAATAATTCAAGGCCAGGTCTAAAAGGATGTTGCAAAATGTCATGCAGTTTCATGGAGTGGCGATGCCCCCGAACATCTGAGATGTTGGTGGACATCGCAGGGCTGCCCCGGACAGCCAAATTGTTTACGGACTTCAGAGGGGGCAAAACATCCGGTTTTTGGGCTTTTTATAGGCATGTCCCATCCTATCCTCATACCCCCTTACCTCCACAGATATTGTTTCATGAGTTTAACAAGTGCAATGTTGTGTTTTTATAAAGGTTTTCACAGCGCTGTCCACATACACCGGCGTATGTCCGCAAATCCAACATGGCAGCCGTTTCAGAAAATTTGACGCACCTCAGGTTTTTTATTGACCAATCAGCGGGCGCGTTCGATGTCCGTGATCATCTCGTCACCACCTTGGACCAAACAGAAGGCCCATCCACGGACCGAACAGGTGAGTCTGCGGACCATACCCAGATATCACAAATTCTTTTTGACCTACTTTTTGGCTGCTTTAAAATAAACTACTGGATGGATTTACACCAAATTTAGAAAAAAGCACACTTTCAGGACCAAGCTGCCGCACCTGCCACAAATTTGGTGAAAATCCATCCAGTGGTTTGGGCTGCAGGCGTGACGAACATTTCTTTTCAATTGTGTCTATGTGAAAAACCACACATTTTGGGTCCTCCCCCTTCAACTTTGCCCCCCCCCCCTTGATGAAACCTCACCAAACATGGCGGAATCAAACTGATTGGGCATATAATTTGATTGCAAAATTCGCTGAGGATTCATCTGGGGGTAGGGAGAAGGCAAAGTTATCAGCCACCCAAAAAGTGCTCTTCCTATGGGTTGAGCAACTTAACCATAACTACAGGGCCGCTAATGCATGCCCTGTAGTATATATAAATAATCTTCCTCTGGTGGAAAAACAGGGCTTACGTAGTTCACATTCGATGTGTCACAGATAAGGCACAGAAGGTTAAACTTATTTGTCAAGGATCACACACTTTAAAGATGAAGCAGGGATTTGAGACCAGTCCACCACTTAAAGATTTGACTTCATATTGTACGTGCAAGATAGGAACATTCCTTTCACTGAGAGCTGACAACACTGTGCATTGCAAAGGTTTCATTGCTGGTAGGCGAGCCAAGCTTTGTAGCTTTATCCTCCCGGGCCCACTGAGAAAGGCTGTTGTGGGGTAGTTTCAGCCACAAGATAAAAGGAAACTGTCTCTTGCTGACTGGGGCCTAAAAATGCAGAAAGTGTTGTTGTACATAGCTTTATTCGGTATGAAAACCATCAAAGTAGCTTGACATAGCATAAAAAACAATTCATATCAGCAATACACATTAAAATATCATAAGATTCCCGAGCATTTATATCAATCACATTTTGCCCTAAATAGCCAAGCTATGTGGACATATTTGGCAATAAAAATACAGAAATACTTTCTTGTGATTTGAAAGCACACTGTTGACTGGCAGACCGAAAGGCCAGCAAGGACATTTCAACACTGCCAAACACATTAACAGTGTTGTCAGAAAAAGGAAATTAAGTGTGTCCTGTGTGTCAATGATAAGGCTGAAAAGAAATGAGGCCTACCTTCCATTACAGGCTATTGAGACACTTAAATGCATGATTCCCAAAGACAAAGCTGCCATAGAAATAAATATAATTGGCAGTTTGGGTTGAAAAGAACTGTTTACAGAGGAAACTCCCTGGCCTGAACAATTCAAATGCATATTACAATGGGAAGTTGGACATTGATGGCCTGGTGCAAGATATTAAAACAGGCCCCATGTGTAAAGGAATTGCAACATTCAAAAATACCAGTTTTGTCTGCATGAAGAAAAGCTGTACTTAGCCCAAAATACATTTTTCTCATGATATTCAAAGGCCTAGAACTGCTCACCTTCCGCCTTCAGATGCAACGGTGTCAAGCTATACTCTTTATCTAAGAATCTCGTTGCAGCTCACAGAGCCAAGCAAGGGGCAGAGCTTGTGCCAGACTAAAGTTTTCTGAGGTGAACGAACGAACACAGTGAAAACATGAGACCCAGATAATAGGGGTGAACTCTTAAAAATACAGAGAATTAAAATTTGATTCCTGATGAAGTCCAGGGTCTGACTGACAACTGGCATGTTACAGAGACTTCCGCATGAGTAAGGGGGCAGAGTTATACACTCTGCTCAAGGAAGATAAGTACTGAAATGGGCATTCACCATGGGAAAAAGAATGTAAATGATTTTAGGGCTGGCAGAATAAACAAAGAAGCAGATGGGCCAGAGAGATGTCCAAGTTTGAAGAAACGAAATGTCATATGACAATTAATTAAAGGAAAGAATATGCATGTTATTATATTTTCCTAGGATTGTATGGAGGGTCATACTTTGGCCAATATCTTGGGAACCATAACTCACAAATAAATCATTCAAATATCTATGGAAAGGTCATGGAAAGCTCCATCCAATGATGCAACTCTAATAAAAGATTTGGGAACCAGAGTTAGAAGCTAAAATGTGATGATGGCTGCCCAGAAAATGTCACAGAGCAGATATTCAGGGAGATCATAGCGTTGGGGTGGTCAAGGAGGGTCCCCTTTATTACGAGGGATTCATGTTGTGCGCACCATATTGATGATGTGGGGGATGGCAGCAAACTGGGATAGTGTTGCAAATCCATATGAATCGAATGGAGAAATTATATGTTACTTCTAGTGTTACAATCTTTCAGAATGTATACATATTAGATCTTCACACATGTAGACAGATATAATATTAAAACTTCAAATGCAACACAAACACAAATTCACACAATGGGGTGCTTTTCCCCACGGTTAGCTATTACACATACATTCTAAGTAGCATGGACATTCTTGATGGAAAAGAGAATTAGTTACCCAGTAAGAAGGTCGTACGAACAGGGCAAGGTTTACAACCCTTGCAAGGAAACAGATGCTATCTTTCCATTTGTATTAAAATCTTTAGAGGGGATCAGTCATTTGTTTGGTGGAAATAAACATGAGGCCCGAGGCCAGGTTCTGACAGTTAAGTGTTTTTGCAGGTCATCAGAGGTTGTATGTGAGCGCATAAATTAGAAGGTCTTTTTTTAAGGTGACAGGAGTCTGTGGAATGGAGATCACGATCTGTAGTTTAAAAAAAATCCTGTTTATGCAGACCTTGCTCTATTTGCTAAAATATGTCAGCAGGACCATGTGCAATCATACTTAAAGTTAAAGGCCTTAGGCCAGTTATTGCTAGCAATGAATTATGTTTTCAATACTAATGTTTAACCATGCACCAATGTCATGACCTACTACAGACAAATCCCAAGAAGAGGTGTGTTTTGAATATGATCTGAAGATAATAATAAATATAAGCCTGGCCAATGAAAATGGAAGAATTGGGAAAAGGTGGGATTCCTTTGAAGAGGTTTTGTCCAATCATATTGCGGGGTGGGTTGTAATAAAGTATCTGGGAGTGTTTTATATTTTTGCAAAAGATATATAAGCTGCCAATTGATGTTGTATTGCTGAGACTTGGGTTAATTTGGTCCTGCAACACCATCTAACCACTCCCCAGAGCTTCTTTACAATAAACTTGCTTTATGTACAACCGTGTACTCGCTTCTTAAGTGGTGGGCCTGTTTTTGTTTAAGGTGATTAAAGGCCCATCACCACAATAGCTTATTGAATTAGATCTCTATATAGAAAATCTTGTGTTGCTAACTGTTATTTTTGTTGAATACATTTTAAAAATCTGCCATTCGAACCTGGAACATCGTGCCGACATCAGACACATTTCATTAAGTCCGCCATGGTCAGATAAATTCATACATATATATTTTATGCTGCCTATTTGTAAATTGAAAACAATTGCCATGTTGTAGATTTTGGTTGCAACTGTAAAATAGTTAAAAAAGATAATTCAAGGGGGTAGAGTCATAACTCTCAAGGATTAAGTCTTAGTAACAAAAAGGAACGAATCCTAAGAGAAGAAGCTAAGCCTTGTTTAAGGGGAGAGATATAGATATGTCCAATCAGAATTAATAGCCAATGAGCCGATCTCTCCTAATTTGGATATTTTGTGGGTGTGGTTAAAGATTTGTAAGGAGACGCACAATGGGAAAATGGAAGAGCTGGCTGAAATCATCCCAGTGGGAACTGCTGGAAAAATTGCTGGAGAACTATCATTGCCTGGGAGGTGGATTAGACCAGGAGGAAGACTCAAACCTGGAGGGGACCTGAAGAGGTGAAAAAGGGATACAATATGGAGGTCTCCATGACTGAATCTGGAAAGGCCGTCTAACTAAGTCCCTATGATTCGCCTGAGTATCGAGTATTCTATGTAAGCAAACTTGTCCAACCAAACCAAGTCTTGCGGGGATCAGTTTGATTTCATATCTTCCCCTTATTGATTGGGTGGTCGGACCAAATATATCCTTAGCATTTTTACAAAATATTAATTCAATTAGCTTCCATATAGTCAAAGAACATGGGTTGAGCCCACGGCCAATCGAAACCTCTGATCTCTCTCCAAGCGCTGATTAAAGGTATAATAATTAAAAATAAGTGGGTATCCCTTGCCTTATTGTGGCCAGCTCCAGAACCCCTAAAGGGAAGTGGTGTACTTATAAAAATGAAATTCCTAACTGTTCACCATTCCCCAGACCCTGCCTTAAAGCAAAGGGGTGTTAAATGCAAACTGAATATCTGGGTTTGTGCTGGGGCAGAAAAGTGTCTAGACAAATTAAATAAAGTGAAGTCCCAGATTAAACGCTTACCCTCTACAGAGAGTGAGAAAGTGACTCCTGGTAGAAGAGGGATTATTCATTGCATAGTGGTGGGGGAGAAAGAGTTCCATATATATATATGAAAAGTGTTTTGCTCTTAAATGTCTGTTGTGCTCCAACACTACCAGCATTGCCAAGTGCACATGGAGATAAAAGAATAGAGCGCTGCATCTGTGATATTGCTTTTATCAATAGAAATGTGTTGTGTGTTATTAAAATTAAAATTAAACTTTATGTAAAGCATATTGCCAAAACGTATGATCTGGTCATGTTTCGAGGTGCTACATGTTATTCAAAGTAAACCTCATGCAAAGTATATTGGGAAGTTAAATTGTTCCGTCATTTTCAGGGTGCTGCACAATTCTGTACATTAAGAGCATTTTGTGCGTCACCTAGGTATCTGAAGTATTCTATAGACCTGTGTTTCTATGTAACCTGGGTGGGGAAAAGAACCCAAGAAGAAAGGAAGACAGTATATGTTGCTGGGTTAAAGAGACTGGGATCTGGTTTATCTTAAACCAACCTGTGTTTTCTATTTGTGTGAAAACGGAGTTGCCAGGACAAAAGAAGCATTTGGGCCACGGAGTGAGGTGGCGTGTCTTGTCAGTTGTGCAAATATAAATGTTCCTATTTATTAATAAATATATATTTTTTCTACAAACCGACCTGATTTGTTGCTTATCTATTGCACAGAGGTGAAGGCTGACAGTGGGGTGAAATGTGCCAGGGGCAAGACTACTGAAAGATCTGATAAATGTAGTTATTGGTGTCCCGCTCCTGATTTGGGAGGGAAAGAATTCCCTGCATTGATTGTTGCTGCATAAATAACACCTACGCTGGGCACACCAGAAATCTGTAGGTCTCTCCTGTCAGAGAAAGTCTTGAAAAAACGGAAGTATCCTGGCCAAACCCAGAGATTAGGCAGGTCTGTATCGAGCTGTTCAGATTTTTATCAAGCTTTGCATTAACCCACTTGTCTATCTTGCTAGATCAATAGATGGTGCTGATCATTTAATTTCTAAAAAAAAGTCTTCATTTGGAAAGCAGCTGCAAAACATTCTTAGAAGCTTGACTTTAAGCTTTGAAAGTCAGTAAATCCTTAGAATAACTCAGTGGGTTAAGAAAATCTAGCTGCAGGTTTCACATAAATCACGGCAGCTGGCACATTAACCCACCAATTGAACTTTCCAAAACAAATTCCTTGCGAGAATAGGTAAGAGTGCGAGTGATTCTTCAAACATTATATAAAGCAAACACCAATAATGGTCTGTTGACATTTTTGAGATATATTGCTAACATTGTCCAAGCAAATTAAGTTTATAAGAGCAAGAAAGTTTAAAAGCTGATGAAGGTACATCTAGCCTTAAACTAACTATTGCCAAACACTATCAACCTTTTAGAGGCTTAGGCCAGTCAAATTCCTGCCAGATAATATTTTCCACCAGAATCAAATTCATTTTCTGAGATAAGCGGCTGAGCGGGGTACTTCGACTTGCGACTGACTTTCCCCATTCCTGCTAGCCTTTTACAGAAACTTGCCTGTTATTAAATCTCCCTATTTTATCTTTGTTGTTGTACTTGGTAAGTATATCATACAGCATTGTTATAGACATCTTGAAACCTTACACAATAGTGAAGTTGAATGATCCCAATTGGAATGCAGATCTACAAGAAGCATGCTTGAAGGTTGATGTGGGCTGGGAATCCATGAATAGTGTAACTCTCAATAGAAATCGGTTAGTTTGATAGGTCTACAGAGAAGGGACTATATTACAATATAGCTTTAACCATTGAGAAGTGGTCCCATGATATGTCTGGCATCCAGCCCCAGCTGATCATTAAAAGTAGTTTGCATTCTGGGACTTGTAGTTCAATTCATCCCAAATGTGTTTACCGCAAAGTGAATGCAGATTGACACTGGCTAAAAAGCAGACACTGACCACTAGTCAGCTTCTTTCCCACCACTGCCTCCATACTCTATATGGTGGTAGTGAAGCAGAGATGCATATTCCGTTGCACCATGTATGTCAGTTGTAAGTAGTGAATCCTGTGCTGAGTGTTTCTCTGTATTCTGGTATTCATAGTTTTGCTTCTCATTTATCATTGCAGAGCTGTAAGTGACAGAATGCAAAAAAGGAGGCATGCATAGGTGCCCTATTCATGCATGACACTGCAACAAGGAGGTGTCTGGAGTCTGCTGTGGGTTAGTTGTATTATTAATAACGGTTGCTTGTTTATTTCATTTTTGAAAACAGGCATCCAGCATATAGTTCTGTAAAAGTGTAAATAAAATGCACAGTTTTTTTTGCGTTGTCAAACAAGCATGCAGGCTTGTACATTTGTTATAAATATACATTTGACCTATTCTTTCACTAATAGCCTGTGAGACGTGTTGTCTGGACCTGCCTTGAAAATGCATACAGCCCAAACATTAGCACTTTGCATGCAAAGTTGGTACTTTGCATGTGAAAGGGTCACTCTAGGTTTGCTTGCCCACATGGCCCAGTTTCCATTACTTACTGCCTGCTGGGCAGCCCTTTTCTGTCAACAAACCTGTAAATCAGAGCTCCAAGGCACACTGCAGGAATCCCATTCAGCCATGGCTGACACGCACCTTCAAAGGCCGCAGGCCGCACCTGCAGAAACTTCCCTGGCTTCTGAGTCTTGGAACTCAGACTGCTGCTGTGCAAGTAGACACATAAAATCCGTATTTATTGCATCTAAACCGGACAACCGGGCAGACCTCGAAAAATACGGTCAGTCCGGTTGAAATCCGGGAAGGTGGCAACCCTTGCTCAAAGATCAAACATTATTTTATTTATTTATTGAGCATTTGTATGGCTCCTATACATCAAAAAGTGTTTTCAGGCACCCCAAGAGAAGGGGACGTACAGGGGAGAAGAACAAGTTACTTACCAACTGTAACGTTCTTTCGACTGGATGTTCCTCCCACGTATTCCTCATCTTGTGATAATCGTTATCTCCAGCTTCGCTGCTTCGGAAAAAAAATGTTTCTCGGCAGAGGGCGCTGTGCTCGAGGTCGTGGCGTCGATTGTCCCTCGACGTACTCCGTACTCTGTCGACGTCACTGATGGTATAAGTAGCTCGAGCCGCGGCCGTTGCTTCAGTTCTGTTTTTTCGATGAAATATATATAGGAGGAACACCCAGGCGTGTCCCATGACCGATACATTCTTCGTGAGAGGAAAGTGTAAGAACACGTAAACTGTACTGTGGGGTTGGATGGGAGGGTCGATGAGGAATACGTGGGAGGAACATCCAGTCGAAAGAACGTTACAGTTGGTAAGTAACTTGTTCTTCAAATAGATTGTGTCCTCCCACGTATTCCTCATCTTGTGATAGGCTCCCATAGCAGTATCAATTTTTGAAGGTGGGAGTACCATTTCAGTTTTCGTGGACAGAATGCAGAACTGCCTTTGCAAATAAATCCTCGTTAGAGGAGGCAGTGTCCAGACAATAATGTTTAACAAAGGTATGTATTGTTTTCCAGGTTGCAGCTGCGCACATGTCTGCTGCCGGGACTCCCCTCTTTAGAGCCGCAGAAGTAGCTATTCCCCTTGTAGAATGGGCACGAAGCCCATCTGGTGGTTCTTTTCCCGCTAATCTATAGCATTCAACTATAGCTAATATGATCCAGCGGGAAATGGTCTGTTTCGTTACAGATAAGCCTAATTTTTGACCAGTGTAACCCACAAACAGCTGGTCATCTTGTCTCAATTTAGCCATCCTAGATATGTAAAAACTAAGAGCCCTCTTGGGATCTAATCTGTGTAATCTCTCCTCTTCTTTGCCCATATGAGGAGGAGGATAAAACGTAGGAAGTACTATTTTTTGTGACAAATGGAAGTCCGAGACTACTTTTGGCAAACATGAAGGTTTAACTTTAAGGACTACCTTATCTTTATAAAAAAAAGTATATGGTGGTTTGCATGAGAGAGCCTGAAGTTCGCTAACCCTGCGGGCTGATGATAGGGCCACAAGTAGGACAGTTTTTAGAGTAAAAAGCCTCAATGGACATGAGTGCAGAGGCTCAAAAGGTATGCAAGTCAAGTATTTTAATACTAAATTTAAGTCCCAGGCTGGTACATGAAAAGGGACTGGAGGGTACACATTAGTGAGCCCCTTTAGGAATTGAACTATTAACGGTATTTTGAAACATGAAACCTCTTCCGAGGAGCGCTTAAAAATGGATAGCGCAGCAAGGTATCCTTTTTATTGTTCCTATCTGGAGCCCCAGATTAGCTAGATGTAGCAGAAAAGAAAGCACCATTGGGGTGCCACACTGAAAAGGGTCCACATCCTTGTCTTTGCACCAGTTACTAAACCTATTCCAGCGACATTGGTACAAAGACTTTGTTGCTGGTCTTCTGGCCGAAAGCAAGATTTCCATTACGTCATCCGGAAGATCCCAATCCTTGTATCTCAACCTCTCAGAAACCATGCGTGAAGGTTGAGTGTTTAGACCTCTGGATGCAGAACCCGACCTTCCTCTTGCGAGAGAAGATCCTCTCTTTGCGGAAGACGTATTGGAGGGCAGATGGACATGTCTAGAAGGTCCGGGTACCACGTCCTCCTGGCCCAATCCGGAGCAATTAGGATCATGGTTTTCCTGAACTTTCTCAACCTCCTGATTACTTGAGGAATCAGGGGGACTGGGGGAAACGCGTACAGCAGTGGAAACTTCCACTCCACTACGAATGCGTCTCCCAGAGCTCCTCTTTGAGGAAATTCCCTTGAGCAGTACTGATCGCACTTCCGGTTGATCGTGGTGGCGAGCAGATCCACTTGAGGGGTTCCCCAAAGGGCGAAGATCTCCAGAAGGACTTCCTGAGCCAGCTCCCACTCGTGAGAGACCGTGCTCTCCCTGCTCAGAGCGTCTGCTGCCGTGTTCTTCTCTCCGGCTAGGTGAATGCCGACAGAGAGATTCCTTCTCTTATTGCCCAGAACCAGAGCTGCATTGCCTCTCTGCACAGTGGCAGTGACCCTACTCCTCCTCTCTTGTTGAGATAGTGCATGGCCACTGTGTTGTCGGTCATTATCAGAACATTCTTTCCCTGTACAGAGGGCAGAAAGGCCTTCAGAGCTAGTCTGATTGCCCTGGAGACCAACGACCGCTGATTGTCAGATCGTTGGTGTGTGCTCCCCACCCCGTGAGTGAGGCGTCCGTCACTACCGTTATCTCCGGCCATGGTTGCCAAAAAGACTCTCCCTTGAGAATGTTGTCATTGCAAGCCCACCATAGAAGATCCTGAGCAACTGCGCTCGGGACTTGCAGAAGATCCGACATATTCCCTGAGAACTGGGACCACTGAGTTCTGAGTGCCCATTGAAGGGATCTCATTCTCAATCTGGCCTCTGGTACTAGAAAAATGCAGTATTCCATGAGGCCGAGCAACCTGAGAAAATCGAAGGCCGGTAGACGTTGGGCATTTTGGAATTTTGTTACCATCTGCTGGATGTGGATAGCTCTCACTTCGGGAGGCGAGGCTTTTCCCCGATGAATTGTCCAAGACCGCTCCGATAAACTGGAGTTTCTGGGATGGTATCATGTGGGACTTCTTGAAATTGAGGGAGAAGCCCAGTTTGTGGAGGAAATGGCAGGTGATCGAAAGATGTTCCTGAGCTTGTTCTGGCGAACTTGCTCTGATCAACTAGTCGTCCAGGTAGGGATATATGTGAATACCTCCCTTCCTGAGACTTGCTGCCACAACCGCCAACAGTTTGGTGAAAACCCTTGGGGCGGAGGTCAACCCGAATGGCAGAACTCGAAACTGATAATGAGAATTGCCAATCGCGAACCTCAGGTACTTTCTGTGCTTTGGATGGATAGGCACATGAAAGTAAGCATCCTGAAGGTCCAATGATACCAACCAATCTTGGAGTTGGAGAGCCTGAAGGATCTGAGAAGAGTCACCATCTTGAACTTGTCCTTCCTGAGGAACTTGTTCAAGTTTCTCAAGTCCAAGATGGGTCTCAGTCCTCCGTCCTTTTTTGGGATGAGAAAATATGGGGAGTACCAACCCCTGTTCCTCTCCGCTACAGGTACCAGTTCTATGGCACCTTTCTCTAGCAGGGTTAAAATTTCCTGCAACAGGAGCGGATCCGGAATTTTGACGGAATTGGCTCCCGGGGGATGATTCTGAGGCCTTTTTAGAAAGGGGAGACAGTAACCTTGGGCTACCCTTTCTAGTGCCCAAGCATCTGAGGTAATGCTCCGCCATTCCTTCAGATGTTGCGAGATCCTGCCTCCCACTGGTGTTTTGTGTAACAAGGTCTCAGAGGGATTTGGAGGCGGCTGCAGGAGTGGCTGAGGGTACAGATGCCGCTCCTGAGGCTGATTTTGCACCTCTTCCCCGTTTTCCACGAGGGAAGTTCCTTTTTCCCCTTTGAGAGGCCTGTCCTCTTCCTCTACCAAAAGAGGAGTAGTATCGAAAAGAACGACCCCTCCAGGAAGATGAGCCGGAATAGGGTTTTAGAGGCTGGCGCAAAGAGGCGCTAAGTGATTTAGCTGCCGCTTTCGAGGTCTGAAGTTTTTCAAGGCTTTCATCAGCCTTTCTGCCAAAGAGCCTCGAGCCATCAAAGGGCATGTTGAGGAGTCTAGCTTGCACGTCCGGTGCAAACCCCGACTTCCTCAACCACGCAAATCTGCGTAGCACAATGCTTGCAGCCATGGATCTGCTGATACTATCAGCAGTATCCAGTCCAGACTGGAGGCATTCCCCCATTGCCTCCTTCCCGTCTTTGACTATATTCAGGAAGCCTTCCCTTTCCTCGCCTTCCGGAATATGATCAGCCGCCGCCGAAATACAGTCCCACAGGGTATGGGTAAACCTGGCTAGGGTACAAGTGACATTTGCCGACTTAAGTGCCATACTGCCTGACGTGAAAACTTTACGTGCCCAGGCGTCAATTTTTTTATCCTCTCTATCTGGAGGGATAGTAGGATAAGCAGTTTGTTTCGAAGTGGATGCTGCTTGAATGACTAAACTCTCAGGAGTCGGGCGTTTATTCAAATATTCTGGATCTGATCCAGCTAGTCTGTATTTTCTTGGAAAAGTGCTGTCTGCAGCAGCAATGGTTTCTGGTTTCTCCCAGTTTTTCTCCACAGTCCTTTGAAGGACCCTGTGAAAAGGGAGAACAGGATCCTTCTGAGCTCCCTTGACGATAATATCTATCATGTCATCTTGTTCAAAAATGGGTGAAGTGTTATCCCAACCCATGTATTCAACTACCCTGGGCATAAAACCCCTGTATGCAGCATCTGCATGCTCTGCAGGATCAGGTTTGGCGAACTCTAATTCTGGGGATGTGTCAACTCCACTGGCAGAATGTAGAGTATCACTCAGGTCTCTCATTCTGGATTCCTGGTCAATAAGTTCTTCAGGAACTTGTCTTGCCCCATAAGCAACTCCCAAAGGAGTAACTTCGTCTTCTTCTTCTGAAGCAGACTCTTCATAAATTGCAGACATAGACTTAAAAAAGTCTGATCTGGGCAAAGGAGTGAATCTCCTTTCTTCCTCTTCCATCTGCTTCGAAGGAAATGGCAAATCCCTCGAAGTTTTCGAGGGTGTCTTCGAAGTCTTCGAAGTTTTCGAAGATGACTTCGATAATGACGTCGATGACGCATGTGGTTTTGGTGTCGAAATTATCGACGTCGAGGGCGTCGACGAAGTCGTCGAAGTCTTCGACGATTAGTGTTTCTTGGCCGGCACCGGAGAGGTGCTCGACTCTCGAGGTTTCTTCGACGGTTTTACGTCGACTCGAGGTTTTTTGTATTCCTCGACGCTACTGGTCTTAGCCATAGTAGCCTTAGACTTCCCTTTGTCGTCCAACGGAGCGACCTCAGGGGTATGGCTTTTTCGAGGTTCTTTCGAGGGGGTCGAGGCCGCATTCTCAAAAACCTCCATCATCTTTTTGCGGAATTCTTCCCACTTACTGGGAGAATCCGATTTAGTCGGACAACAAATTTCTTTGGTCTACTCTGATGAAGAAGATGACGAGGGAGATCTATGTCTCCTCTTCATTTTTTTCGATGACGACGAAGAATGTCTCGATCTACTTCTAGATCGAGATCTCTTCGAGTGTCTATGGCGATCCGATCCCTTAGAATCGGTCGCTTTCTTATGTTTTTTCGACTAAACCTTTTTTGAGGCCTCCCTCCCCACCGACAGTTTACCTCTCCTCTCACGAAGAGCTTCTTCGGTCATCGATTGGCAGTAGCCGCAGTCGTCGGTTCGGTGACTGGAACCGAGACACCAGAGACAAATCCGGTGGGGATCAGTAATCAACATCTTAGATCCACAATCTGCACACTTCTTGAACCCAGTCCTGGGTGTCGAAGGTGTCGAAGATGATGACATTTTCTTCACAGAAAATAGAAGCGCGCCGTTCTCGATAGCGAAGCGATCGGAAAAACGGAACTGAAGCAACGGGCGCGGCTCGAGCTACTTATACCATCAGTGACGTCGACAGAGTACGGAGTACGTCGAGGGACAATCGACGCCACGACCTCGAGCACAGCCCCCTCTGCCGAGAAAATGTTTTTTTTCCGAAGCAGCGAAGCTGGAGATAACGATTATCACAAGATGAGGAATACGTGGGAGGACACAATCCATTCGAAAATAACAGTAACGGTCCTACTAGGTATTATGACATTCAGATAGTGCAAGTGCAATAACAGGAGGTGCCGGGAGCAGGGAGGAGGGAGAAGTGCAAGGAGGGGCAAGAGGCTTGGCAAGTGATAAGGGAGGCCCAGGAGGGAAAGTGCTCAGCAAAGGGGTCAACTAGTGTGAGGGAGGGGAGGTGAACCAGACTCAGTAGGCTAGTTGGGCAAGGGTGCCTGAGCAAAAGTGCTGGTAAGGTGCAAGTGGGAGACTGGTCAAAGGGAGGGCCTGCCCCAGTGCGGCTCATGAGGCATACAGGCCACCAGACATAGAGGGAGGTTGAACTAGCCAGGGAGGGGGGAGGAGGAGGGGAAAGGAAGGTCTTGAGAAGCTTCTGGAATTTAAGGAGATCAGGCCCAAGACAGAGAGGGGCAGGAAGGCCATTCCAGAGGGAGGTTCCTGCCAAAGAAAGAGATCTACGCCCATTCTCTAATTAGAGAAGAATCTAACTTGCAGAGAGCTAGACCTAGAAGACCAAAGAATTCTAGCAGGGAGGTATTTAGTGAGAGAGAGTTGGATGTAGTGTGTCACCAGGTCCCAGAAAGCCTTGCGGATGATGCAGAGAGTCTTGGATTTGATCCTTGCAGCTACAGGGAGCCAGTGGGGAGGTTTTAGGGCTGGAGAGATACAGTCCCTGGGCTTGCGGTTGTAACGTTCACCTGGTATTCACGGGGACGTCACTCAGCCTGTATTGACCTCTTACGACTTCAAATCCTTCCCTGGAGTCTACTCGACTGGAGACTGGGCCTGAAACACAAGATTGGTAGAGTGTAACTCCCTATTGTCTCTGTGTGCTTGAACCCCTTCTTCCCCGGGGTCCAACCCCTCCCTTTGATCCACAGCTCGCCTTGTTTTCTTGGAAAGTGTGTTCTCCATCCTGCTTTCAGCGGAGGGGCGCGTTGATTGATGCAGGCTCGTTGCTGCCTAGTTACTTCACTGGCAAGAGTCCGACAGGTAAGTATAATTAGTCTTTTGAACAGTTCTCTAACTTCGTTCCTTTCCTTCCTTAGATGATGACTGGCATCCAGGGATGGCGACGTGCTGCTGAGATGAGTAGCGCTGAAGGGGAGTGAGAGCGCGATGCGCAATGCGACCCTTTCGTATTTGTATTGAACTGACTTCTTTTTCTGTGTCTTTTAGGTGCCGCAACGTTTTCAGCGTAGATGCCGGTTATGAAGAAGAAATGCGGTAAGTGAGCGCGGTATGCGGCGCCTCTAGATGTTTCCACGCTAACCTGGAGTGTCTTTTCCCTCTTGCAGATGGATGAGAAGTTCTGGAGACAGAGTTCCCCCAGAGCGGCTGGGATTCAGGTAAGCATTTGAAGCTCGTACAGTCTTTAAAAAATAAGCAAAGATTTGCTGAATGCTTACTAATGCCTTTTTTCTGTTCTTTTCCCTTTTCCTTAGGAAGCGGCGTGCCGGGATGGGAATGACACCGCATGAAGATGCCCGCAGAACAGAAGGAACGATGAATGATGGGCAGAAGCGCCGCAAGCTAAGACTGTTCCTAACTGTGTTCTTTTTCTTGCAGGAGCTGAGCGCAGAAGAAAGATGCAGGCCTACTGGAGACCGATCCGAACACGGTGAGTGTCACGCTGCAGGTGCAGAAAACACAAAGCATGTTTCTCAGCCTGGGCGTGGCTTAAATAGTCTCTGGGTATCCCAGGTGTCTCTGGGCTGAACCACACCCAAAAGACTAGACTGCACATGCAGTTCTGGGAACTGAAATATATGGGGGCATCCATCTTGTCCCCATCAATGCACTACAAGTCCAATACCCAATGTTATCCTATGGGAGTGAGTGAGTCTGGTGCCACAAGCGCCAAGTCTGACTCCAAGTGGGTCTTTGGAGGGATGGAGAGGCCCTTGAAGGCCATGTAGGTGATCGTGGGCTGGCTCCAGCCTGACATCTTGGAGGGCTGGGGACATGAGGGGTAGGAATCATGACAGCACTCCCCCCCAAGGCCCCTCTCAAGGTGGATCTTCTGTCTGGTCCTGGTTTGTTTGGATGGTTTTGATGAAATCAAATGGATGTACTCACAAGGGTCTCATGTCCTGTCTTGTGGACCATACCCCTTCCAGTCTACTAGGTAGTATAATTTGGATCTGATGCACTTTGAATCCAGGATGTCTTTGACTTCGAATTCTGGCTCCCCGGTGACTATGACTGGCTGCAGTGGCGTTGCTACCCGGGTCCCAGGTTGAACAGGTTTAAGGAGAGACACGTGGAACACAGGATGAGTCTGTATGTTTGACGCAAAGCTAGTCTGACCGCCACAGGATTTATCATGGAGGTGACGGTGAATGGACGCAGGTATCTTGGACGGAAAGTTTGGGTTCCTTTAATGGACACGTGTTTAGATGCCAGCCAGACTTTGTTTCCCACTTGGTAGATGGGGGCCTTTGCTCGGTGTTGATCAGCAAACTTCTTTTGGCGATTCTTAGATTAAAGTAGGTGTTCAGCTGCCCTTTTAAAGGTTTGAGAAATGGTCGTGTGCAAGGTTTTGACTGCTGGCATTTCCAGGGTTGTAGGAATGTCCAACTCAGAAGTACGTGGGTGCCTGCCATACATGGTATAAAAGGGTGTCTGCCCAGTGCTGGTGTGTAGGGAATTATTATAAGCATATTCAGCTATCCATAATAGGTCGAACCAGCTTCCTTCAGCTGGGTGTAACATGCAACGCAGATACTGCTTGAACGTCTGATTTGTCCTCTCAGTTTGACCATTCGTTTGGGGGTGGTGACTGGTGGATGGCCGGATGTCGATCTGGGCCATAGAGCAGCATTTTCTCCAGAAGTTAGATACGAATTGAGTACCTCGGTCTGAGACCAAAACTAAAGGAAACCCATGGAGCCATACGATGCCTTCAAGAAATACCTTTGCCAGAGTGGAAGCATTTGGGAGCCCCTTAAGAGGAATGAAATGTGCCATTTTTGAAAATAGGTCCACGACCACAAGAAAAGTGTTAAACCCTTGACTGGGTGGTAAGTCAGTAATAAAATCGAGGGACAACGTGTGCCAGGGTGCTGGTGGGATTTCCAATGGTTGTAATAGCCCAGCCGGTTTCTGCTTGGATGACTTGTTTTGAGCACACACTCCACAAGATAGGATACATTGGATAATGTCTTTACGCCACGTGGGCCACCAATAATTTTGTTTTATCTTGGCTAGGGTTTTAGCGATTCCGGGGTGGCCTTCGATCAAGGAATCATGATAACCGGACATGACCTGTTCTCGTAGTTCTTGGTTTGGTAAGAATAAACGATTCCTGAAGTAGGGCAACTGATCTTTTATCATGTAAAGTTCTCCTTGTGCACTCCACACTTGTAATTGCTCGGACTCATCAGGTTTTGGATTTCTTCATGTAATTCTTTCTGAGTTATGGTTGCTGTGATTCCTAGGAGCTTGTCACTCGGGATGATTGCTATTGGGTCAGGGGTCTGATACCCTTGCTCTTCCACCCCCATACGGGAAAGGGCATAGGCCTTCCCGTTTTTCACCCCTGGTCAAAATGTAATCACTTAGTCATATTCAGCAAAAAAAAGAGCCCAACGTAGTTGTCGTGAGGATTGGGCCTTTGCCGTTTTTAGGTACTGGAGGTTCCGTTGGTCAGTTATTACAGTGATTGTGTGTCTGGCACCCAAGAGGTAGTGCCGCCATGCCTTAAAGGTTGACTTAATGTCCAGGAGTTCTTTGTCTGTGATAGCGTAATTGAGTTCAGGGGGTGTGAATTTACGCGACCAGAAGGCAACAGGGTGTAACTGGCCCGTTTTGGGGTCCTTTTGTGAGAGGACGGCTCCCATAGCCATGCTTGAGGTGTCCGTTTCCACCAGGTATGGGAGATCAGGGCGAGGGTGGCGTAAGATTGGGGCAGATGTGAATCTTGCTTTGAGTTCCTGGAAAGCTTCCTCGGCTTCTGTTGTCCATTGGAACTTTTTGTTGCTTTTCCTTAGCAATGACGTGATGGGATGCACGATTTGCAAAAATCCTGGGATGAACCGGCGGTAGAAGTTTGCAAAACCTAGCATACTTTGAACCCCCTTGAATGAATTTGGGGATGGCCATTTCAGGATAGCATCTACCTTGTGTACATCCATTTGGGCTAAGAATAAAGCCCAGGAATTCCACCTCGGAGACGTGAAATGAGCACTTTTCGAGCTTGGCAGAGAGCTGGTGTTGACAGAGTTTCTCCAATACGGATCGGACGTGTTTAAAGTGGTCATGCTTTGATGCGGAATATACTAGAATATCGTCGATGTACACTAGAGCACAGACATCAATCAATTCCCGTAGGACATCGTTCATGAAGTATTGAAGTATTGAAATGCTGCAGGTGTGTTGCAAAGGCCAAAGGGCATTACTTGATATTTGTACAAGCCGTATTTGGTGCGAAAAGCGTTTTTCCATTCGTCCCCCTGTTTTACGCGAACAAGGTGATATGCCCCCCTCAGGTCTAGTTTTGTGTAGATTTGGGCATCTTTGACTTGATCAAGCAATTTAGGGATCAGTGGCAGGGGGTAGCAGTTTTTTACGGTAATCTGTTTCAGTGCGCGATAGTCGATGCACGTTCTCAAGTCCCCTTCCTTTTTCGGTACGAAGAATACAGGACTGGCTGCTGGAGACTTCGAGGGACGGATGAACCCGTTGGCCAGCTATTGGTCAAGATAGGCCTTCAAGTGCTGGTTTTCTGGTTCCCTGAGTGTGTAAACTCGCCCACAAGGGATTTGTGCGCCGGGTATCAGGTCGGTTTGGCAATCGTATGGTCTATGCGGTGGCAGGGTATTAGCCTGTTCTTTCTGAAAGACATCTTGAAAGTCCTGGTATTCACTTGGTAGGGTGCCGATTGCCACAGTCGCAAGCATGGAAGTTCTGTTGTCTATTGGTTGTTTCTCTTGGCGATAACATGTGTGGGTGCAAGTCTTGGGAAAGGCCAATTCTTTTGCTCGCCAATCGATTCGAGGATTGTGAGCTACCAACCATGGCATTCTCAAAATCAACCGGAACTGTGGTGCCTTAATGAGGTCGAAAACGATAGATTCTTGGTGTCCATCCTGGCACAGAAGGGTTAAAGCTGCAGTTCATTGGGATACTGGACCAGAAGCTATTTCCGTGCCGTCGACAGTGGTAACAGTGTCAGTGGTTGATTTAGGGCGTAACGGAAGCCCCATCTTTGCCTGCTAGATCCTGGTCGATGTAATTCCCAACGGCTCCACTGTCAATGTACGCTCTTACGGCGCGCATCCGAGATGGTTGTTGGTGATTGATCAAGACCACAGATAGTGCAAAATGGGAGGTTTGTAGTTCACTTTCTTCACTCGACAAGTGGACCCCTATACTTGCCGGGCTGGGGAGGTTTCCGATTCCTTGATGGTATCTTCCTTGTCCGTGGCCCCTACCGTCCTCCTCGGTGGCTTCACAGGGCACTCTTTAAGGAAATGACCTGACCTTCCACAGTACAGACATAACTGCTGCTGTCTCCTTTTATCCCTTTTCGCTTTAGTCCAGGGGGATCTGACCCCCACGATTTGCATTGGTTCTTCTGAACCTTCCGTTGCGCAGGCAATATTGTCCTTTGAACGCACATACATAGGGTGAGGGTCTGGTCTGGTTCGATCTGCTCTTCGGTCCTGCAACCTATAATCCAGTTGAACAGCAAGGTCAATGAATTCTGAGCAGTCTTTCGTGGGGTTCACTACTTGTGCGAGAACATCTTTGAGCTCCCCCCGCAACCCCTGATGAAATAACATGGTTCTCTTCTCCACTGGCCATCCTGCTTCAACTACGAGTCTATTGAACGTGGGTATGTATGTTAATAGGTCTTGATTCCCTTGGCGTAGGGACAGAAGTTTGTTGTCTAATGCCTGCCCATGAGTACGATGGGCGAACAGCTTTTCCATCTCCTGCTGAAAGCCCCTGAAGTCATGCAGCAAAGGATCCTCTTGGGCCACAAAGGGTACAGACCAGACCGCTGCGCTACCACTCAGGTAGGATAGCACAAAGCGACCCGTGATTGGTCATTCGGAAAGGCCCCTGGTCTACAAAGGAAGTGCAGGCGGCACTGGTTCATGAATGTTGCAAACCTCTTGGGATCCCCCGTAAATCGTTCGGGCGGGACCAAGGGAACTGCCCCAGGAAGGGTTATCTGAACAGGATTGGCTGATGGTGCTGGCATCGAGGGCATGCTTCCCGGCAATGGTGCATGCCCTGCTTGTGACTGGAGAAGTTGCCGGCTTAAATCATCATTCTTTGGCTACTATCAGCTCTCTCCTCAGGGTGTTGGTCTCCTGCCTGGCTGCATGTACTTCGGAACGTAGCTGCCCCAACATGTGGGCTAACTGGTCGGTTTCTGATGTTTCCATGACGCCCAGGTGGATTTTGATGTGAGGCTTTGTGTTCTGTATCGCTCACCTCGTATCCACGGGGACGTCACTCAGCCTGTTCTGACCTCTTACGACCTCATACCATTCCCTGGAGTCTACTCGACTGGAGACTGGGCCTGAAACACAGGATTGGTAGAGTTTAACTCCCTATTGTCTCTGTGTGCTTCTTCCCCGGGGTCCAACCCCTCCCTTTGATCCACAGCTCACCTTGTTTTCTTGGAAAGTGTGCTCTCTGTCCTGCTTTCAGCGCAGGGGCGCGTCGATTGATGCAGGCTCGTTGCTGCCTAGTTACTTCACTGGCAAGAGTCCGACAGGTAAGTATAATTAGTCTTTTGAACAGTTCTCTAACTTCGTTCCTTTCCTTCCTTAGATGATGACCGGCGTCCAGGGATGGCGACGTGCTGCTGAGATGAGTAGCGCTGAAGGTGAGTGAGAGCGCGATGCGCAATGCGACCCTTTCATATTTGTATTGAACTGAGTTCTTTTTCTGTGTCTTTTAGGTGCCGCGACGTTTTCAGCGTGGATGCCGGTTATGAAGAAGAAATGCGGTGAGTAAGCGCAGTATGCGGCGCCTCTAGATGTTTCCACGCTAACCTGGAGTGTCTTTTCCCTCTTGCAGATGGATGAGAAGTTCCGGAGACAGAGTTCCCCCAGAGCGGCTGGGATTCAGGTAAGCGTTTGAAGCTCGTACAGTCTTTAAAAAATAAGCGAAGATTTTCTGATTGCTTACTAATGCCTTTTTTCTGTTCTTGCAGGAGCTGAGCGCAGAAGAAAGATGCAGGCCTACTGGAGGCCGATCCGAACACGGTGAGTGTCACGATGGAGGTGCAGAAAACACAAAGCATGTTTCTCAGCCTGGGTGTGGCTTAAGTAGTCTCTGGGTATCCCAGGTGTCTCTGGGCTGAACCACACCCAAAAGACTAGACTGCACATGCAGTTCTGGGAACCGAAATATGTGGGGGCATCCATCTTGTCCCCATCAATGCACTACAAGTCCAATCCCCAATGTTATCCTATGGGAGTGAGTGAGTCTGGTGCCACAAGCGCCAAGTCTGACTCCAAGTGGGTCTTTGGAGGGATGGAGAGGCCCTTGAGGGCCATGTAGGTGATCGTGGCCTGGCTCCAGCCTGAAAACTTGGAGGGCTGGGGACATGAGGGGCAGGAATCATGACAGAGGCCAAGGATAAGTCTTGCAGTCCTATTCTGGGTTAGTTGAAGAGGGCGGAGCGAGGAAATAGGCAGATTAAGGAAGAGGTTGTTGCAGTAGTCAACAACCTCCAGCCTGCGGAGAACCAGAGCTCTGGAAACCAGGAGTTTCTGGGGGAAGGTGAGGAAAGGGAGAGTGCCTCCAAGGAGGTGAAGCTAAAAGGGAGATTTCTTGACAAGCACAGCGATGGGAGTTGAGAAGGAGAGAGAGGAGTCAAAGATGATACCAAGGATTTTTGCCTGAGGGTGAGGGAGGGGGGCCCAAGAAGGGTAGCGCAAGAGTAGGGGGGAATGAGTGGGCAGGAGTCCCAATAAGAAGGAGCTCAGTCTTACTGGCATTAATGCAGAGATTTGTTAGAAGCACACCATGCCCGAATAGCAGTTAGCCGAGAATGAGAAAGGAAGGAGAGGAGGAAGAGGAGGGAAGCTTATAGAAGAGCTGAATTTCATCAGCATAGCATTGAAAATGAGGAGAGCAGGTGGGCGAGAGGGGCAAGGACAATGTTGAAGAGCCACAGTGAGAGGATAGAACCCTGAGGGACACCACAGGTGGAGAGTGAGATAGAGGAGAGGAAAGGGCCCAGTTGAACTTGAGAGAACCTATTCGAGAGGAGTTCTAAAGGAGCAGGGGAGCACCTGTTTGGACGAGACTTTCATAGAGCAGACTGTCTTGGTGACCTTATCTGGTGCTATGGGTGAGAAGGAGGAGAGAAATGAGGAAGGAGAGAGAGGGGCCAAGGGAGGCTTGGGTATGGGTGGAGCTGGAGAGTCTGTATTGCCTCTGGAGCCGTCGACAGGCAGTTTGTCAGAGGATGTGCTAGAAGCCAACAATTTCCCTTCAGCGACTTTGCACTTGCAATTAAGTGAGGCTAGGTCAGAATCGTACCAGCTATTGCACTTGGAGGCTGGCTCCATGCGGATCCTCATGGCAGGGCAAGGATATCGAAGAGTGTTGGAGATGGAAAGGTGAAGGTTAGCAAGGGAAGAGTCAGTCGTGGAGTCGATAGCAGAAGTATCGGGAGGAATGAAGGAGGTGGCAAAAGCAGCTAGGGACACTCGTTTTATCGGTTGAATGACGGAGAAGGAGACTGGCAGTTAAGGCAGACGCTTATCCGGGGAGCCAGGGAGCTCAAGATGGGAGGAGAGGAGAGCATGGTCAGGTAGTGGGAGGGTTAGTGAAAGGGGTAGTGAGAGGGTTAGAGAGGGAGTTATCAGGAGTGATTAGCGCATCTAGGGTGTGCCCGGAAGAGTGGGTTGGACCAGAGGGAATAATGGTGAAGGAAAGCAAGTTGCAGAGGTTGCGGAAGTGTAGAGTGGCTGCATCAGAATTCTAGGTGAATATTGAAGTCTCCAAGGAAGAGAAGCTTAGAGGTAAAGGTCAGAAGAGAAGAGGTAAGGTCGTCCCACTCCGAGAAGAAGAGGGAGGTCAGCCACAGGGTCCTGTAGATGGTAGCGAGAGTTAGCAAGAGTGAGCGAGAGGGAAGGGGAGATGCAGAGCTTACAGACAAGACATTCAAAGGAGTAGTAAGACTGAGTGGGTATGACAGGCGCAGGGACGCATTCAGGGAAGACGAGCGCCACTCTGCCACCAGACCAATTAGGGCTGGGGTTGGACCGGATTTTGTAGCCCTCAGGAAGAGTGTCAAAAGCAGTCACAGAGCTAGCATTGAACCATGTCTCAGTGAGAGCTAGGAAGTCAAGATCAAAGTCTGCAAGGAGGTGAAGATGTCAAAGATTATGATGATTATGGGTGTGGCATGCATTTTCACCATTTGGAATATATGCCCTGGTCGCACATCGCCCAGGATGGTGGAAATTGGGGTAAAAATGACCGGTTGCTGTTGTCCTTACTAAAATCTACATCTTGTGAAAAGCGAGGTCTAAAAATGAGGCACACAGGCAGTTCCGTACTGAAGCTAGTAGATGTCTAACCAAACAGAGTGATGGATTGTGATGTTTAAATACATGTTTGCAATTTTTGATTCTTGCACATGGTTATTATGACAAACATCACAGATATATGCAAGGTTCAATTTTTAGTCTTTTGTGTTCCACAATGTTTTGATTGAATTTTGCACATTGTTTGACCTATGCGGCTTTGCATAATTGACCATAAGTGGTTCTTTTTGTATTTTTGATAATTGTGTATGTATTTATAGTATGAAATGCGCTTTTTATGTCTTACTTAGATTTTATCAGTACAATTATTGCAATTAATCCACTCGCGTGGACAAATCAATACTTCGGTTGGTAAACCTCAGTAAATATCCAAATGATTGTAGAAATATTAGAATAATTGTAAACACTCTTCGCGAGACACCATTTTTGTATCACATTATTATTATTTCCCCAGGTGCCTGCGAAATAAGGAGAGTGCCCATCCACAGGTTTCACGAGCCTTACTACAGTCACAGCCAGGACGTTGAATGGCAGGTATGGACCCGAAGTGTTGGCGGAAGCGTGGACCTCCCAGAATACCCCACTCAGAAGTTGACCTCTTGTCTGGTTGCCAGAGGAGGTCACGGTTTGTGTTTCAGGGAGAGGAAACCCGTCAATCCGCTTAATAGTTTAAACTGAACTCCTGAACGCAGTCATCGACGTTCCACGGCTGCTTCTATTCCTGCCACTATTTGCGGATGATGTGCTGCGAATGCATGGGACGGGAAAATCCGCGGCGTGAAAGAAAACTGTAATCCGAAAATGCAATCCTTACTATTCTTGGAAAGAGCCAATTCATTGATAAAGTATTCTTATATTAGTTGGCACACGCCACACTGACCCTCTGGACCGCCATCGGGAGATTCATTCCACGTTTATGTCGAAGAAGTAAATGTGCAGGTATCCGGAGAGCAATACTCTCTTTCATTGTCGTTTCAGTGTCCTGTATGATAGCTCGGCCAAACACTTCATGTTACTAAACTGTTGTATTGCAGGGGGTCACCATGATAGTAGTTTCAAAGCAACATCTCTCAAAAACACTGAAAAATCACAGACTGCTCTCAGTAGGAAATACTTCAAATAATTAATATCCGGTTGTTTTTCTGTTAGCGACATGTTGCCATAAACTCCTGCAATTGCAGAAACTTTCCATTGCTCCATTTAGCATGCTGGCAGCTGCCATGCTCTGCATCTAGGGGTCATTTGAGCACCTACCAGCTAAGGTGTAACATATCACAGTGTTCAGAACTGTTCAAAGCTCGCTTCTTACTGAGGTCAATTCATTTGAAAGAGAGAGTTGGGACTGGCCACCAGGGGGCGCACGGGTGATGTCGTGCTCAGTCTGAGCTCGCTCATCAGAGGTCCTGCGAGAGGTCTGAGCCCCTACTTCTAGGACCCCCCTGCAGCTGAGACTCGAGACGAGGCTTTGGGAAGGTGCCCCCCGCCAGTGGCAAAAAACCCGGAGCAGAAGTGTACCCAATAGCCTCTGCGAGAGTTACACTTGAAGTGTGCCAATACCCTCTCTGACGAAATGAATTTAGAAGTGTTCCCAATAGACTCTGTATGGAAAATTGTACTTAGAAGTTCGCCCAGTTCCCTCTCTGGGAAAGTTGCATTTAGAAGTTTGCACACTGAAAGAGCATATAACCCATCACACCACACCCCACGCTTACTCTCTCCTTTACATCACCACTCAACTAGAACACAGAGATACTTTGACACCATTCGGTATAACTGTTCTCATACGAACATCCACCACTTACTCCACATCATTCTATGTAAACACTGCTGGTCTCACACCCCCAGCCAGGCGTTTTCCTCAGGCCTAACGCAGCCACATCCGTTCCAGATAAATCCTGCCAGAACGAACACATTCTCCTGATCTCTCAACCACCACACCTACCGATAAGAAGCAGCTATTACACGTGTACCGCACAAGCTGCACACATATCCGGTGCTCACACGCACCTTTTGACTCTCCCTACTCTCTCTACTGATCTGAACTTCGGTTCCCAAGGGCGTTTAACCTACCAGCGCCTTCAGACCATACCAATGGTATATAAGGCGCTATATAAGTGCAAAATAACAATAACAAAAATCGGTGGAGTTTTCGCCTTACACCGACCGACTGAAGTTCTCCCCCGTTTCCACATCGAAACGATACGAAGGCGCAGAGCCCGGCGTAGGCCCCGCCTAGCAGGAGCTCTGCGGAGGCCTTGCTCCCAAATACAGGCAGCTTCAAGTGACTGGAAGCGGCAGCGGCACAACGCACATACTGCGCCTTCCCCCCCGCACAGTTTCGAGCGGCGGACCGGCAGAGAAAGCCGTGGACATTGGAGCACCGACGGTGCGCGGAGGTGCGCTCCCGGTCTGCGGGGAAGCCCCATCTGTGCACGGCTCGTGTACTGTAGCGGTAAGGGGACCCACAAAACTGCAGCGGGGCGGCTCGCACCCCCGGCTGATGAGCCACGGATAGTTCCACGGATTTGGGAGCCTGAAAGACCGCACTACACCATCCCACGCCCTCTTAGCATTGCGGACGGCCGCGGGTGGGGCGGGGTAGCACCGCAGAACCGCGGATCCCCATGAGATCCGAGACGAAAAAGGACGATCACCCCTTCCTACAGTAACGGGTCACTCCGATGAGTGCAGAGCTCGGCAACTTGCGTCGCAGACTGCAGGCCCACAGACAAGGTCTCTAAGAGACATCCATGGGGGAAAATTGAAAAAACAACCCAGACCCACGGGACTGACTACTCTACATAGGGCCGCATAGCATGGCGAGGCTCGCCCAGTTACTGTGAAAATTGGCAAGCTGAGGGTTGGGCCCCCAAACCTTGGGGCGTGTGCCCTCCTCGATTACACTGGACATCTTGCTTCAGCCAAACCACGTCAGTAGGTAGACCCCTCACACGCTTGGGGTGGACCTCACAGCGATGAGTCTCTCCTACTCCTGATAATCAGGCAACCCACTCATTGCGCACACAGTAACCGAGGTAAGAAGCTACAAACCCTGCACCCAGAAAACCACACTGCGACTTAGAGTTCCCTCTGCCGCCCCTCTGGCGCGCTACAGACTCGTTCCAGCACTATTGGGACCCTGCCTAACGGATTACTGGCCCACTTTAGATCTATGGACTTTAAACAGAAATTGGCCAAATTTCAGTATAATCAGGTCTCTGAAGCACCGCCCCTGCGCGAACCCTCCACCATGGCCTCCAAAAATCCAGAGGCTGCACTGACCAGGGGTGACATCGCTGACCTCCTTTCGGAAATGAAAGGGATGAGAGCAGACATAGGCAATAAGATCGACAAGATCACAAGCAGAATTGACAAGATGGAGGAAAGAATTGAGGAGGTTGAGCATAACCAGACCTCCTCAGGCATCCTTGAAATGCAGGTCGACCACCGTCTTATGGAAATTGAGGGCAGAGAGGAGGAACTCCGGCTAAAAGTCGATGATTTAGAAAATAGAGAGCGTCGGAACAACATACGTGTCTTTGGTGTTCCTGAGGTGGACGGAGAATCAGAGACACACCTCAAAAAAACCCTACATGACATTCTGAAACTCCTGTTTGAAGACAATGGAATAGATGCACCCAAAATTGACAGGATCCACAGAGCCGGAGGAAAACCGGGTAGCCCGAGGTCCATCCTGGCCCGGTTCCACAATTATGCAGACAGAGCCCGGATTCTAGATAAAGCCAGGCTTGCATCGCAGATTTCCCTGGAGGGGTCACGCATCACCATTTTCCAGGACCTGTCCTCCCTTACACTAGTGCTGCGAAGGAAATGCCAACCAATTACCACGTTTCTCAAGGATAAAGGTGCCAGATATCGGTGGGGCTACCCATTCTCACTAACGTTCGAATGGGACAGCACGAAGATGAAACTCACATCAGAAAGAGACAATTCCAACGCCATTACTGAATTACTAGGCCCCCAAGCAGATGGAACTCCCATCCCGACAAAAAAGAATGCTGAAGAAACTTGGCAAACTAAAGGCCCTCGAAGACGGAGAATGCAGGGTTCCAGGAAATTTAGGAGGATGAACGCCTCATCAGACATGGAACATTGACTTCTCCACTATTTTGAACACCCACTATGAAGAGGCAACTCGAACGACAGAAGCGAATCGGGTGACACTTCTACTACGCTGACTCCCAAACTGGACCCAAGTAAGAGGTTGGCGGGCGGTGTCATGCAAATTGAGGTACAGGGTGGGATCAAAGGGGGGAAATGATTAAGATCTCGACTACACCTGGGCGCAAAGGGCCATTTTCGAGTTTCTGTTGGCCGGTAATGGAGGAGGCCTCTTTCCCTCAGGCATCGAATGACTTGATTGGGGGGGCTCGAAAGTTTAAGTTATGATGTGTTCTTATTGAGAACTGACCGATTGTTATGCGGTTCACACTGGTGGTTCGATAACAGTTGGGTGATGTCAAACCAACTGCATCGGACGCCGCGGGAGGGAATGTTTAGGGGTGACCCTACAACGGGCCACTTTGTTTTTGGTGGGAGGGTGGGGGTTTGGGGTAGAAAAGTTGGACTTTTACAGGTTCCTTTTACAGAACGCAGGATACATTTGCAAACAGGTGTCGACCTAAGAGCACTTACTCAGTGTGACAAGGAGCACATTTCGACCACATGGCTACGAGAGTCCACAGAGTCAACACGACAGGCACAGAAAGTAGCAAAATCTTCTTCAGTAAGCCCTGATGGCAACCACACATAACATTGATCAACTACGCATAGGCACACTGAACGTGAAAGGCCTAAACTCCCCTACGAAGCGTTCCTTGGTTGCAAGAGAATTTAAGCGCTCCAAGATTGACATCTTATTCATCCAAGAAACACATTACACGAGAGGACAAGAGAGGGCAATCCCAGGTAGACCTATTGGCTATACCCTATGGAGCTCCGGTATAACAAAAAAAGCAGGAGTGGGGATAGTAATTCGTAAGAACCTACGCATGTCGGTCCAAAGCTCATGGGTGGACACAGAGGGAAGAATGGCAATCATTACAGGACTCATACAGAACGAGTCTGTCACGCTGGCCACGGTATATGCTCCCAACCAGGGCCAAAAGAGGTTTCTCCACAAAGCAATTGAAAAAGTGTTTAATATGGCAAAGGGGCAAACGATCCTTGGAGGAGACTTCAATATGTGGATGGACCCCGCCCTAGACAGACAAAGTGAAACAAATGCATCCAAACCACCACGCCCGGCTGAGGACACTGATATGAAAGTAGCGCTCTCGACATTTGGGCTAACTGACAGTTGGCGTCATCTCCACCCCACGGACAGCGTCTTCACCTTCCGCTCCATTCCCCATGGAACCCTCACACGAATTGATTACGTGTCCCTGTCCGAAAACCTACTACGAGAAACCTCTGCTGCAGAAATATGTCCGATCTCGTGGTCAGATCACAATATGGTTATGACAGAGATACGTTGGGTGACGCACATCCCCCAGAACACAAAATGGAGGTGCAACGACTCTCTGTGGAAAGACACGGCGTTCAGAGATGAATTTGAAAACGAAATTAAACAATTTTTCGTCTCCAATGACACTGGGGAGATTTCAAAAACTTCGGTATGGGAGGCAGCAAAAGCAACATGGAGAGGTATCCTTATTAGAGAGGGGGCCCGCAAAAAGAGAGAGCGAACCTTGATCGAAGAAAATATCAGGCAGAAATTGAGCGCAGTAGAGAAGCTGGCACAATCAAATCCACAGGAAAGAGCGAAATATATCAATGAAGCCAGGGAACTCAGAGAAGAACTAAAAATACTAGAAGTCGGCAAAATTACCCAAACCCTACAGTATTTAAACCAAAAGTTTTACGAAAAAGGTGACAAGGCTGATGCTCTTCTAGCAGCAAGACTACGCGCACAGAGAGCTGAGAGGTGGGTGAACGTAATAGAGAGAAGGGACGGCACACTCCTAGACACCACCGAAACCTCACCCCAAGGAATTCAGGAGGCGTTCGCTTTTTTCTACGAAGACCTGTACACTTGTGACCCGCCATCTCCGCCAGGTGCCATAGAAGATTATCTCAAAGAAGTCAAACTACCATCGTTGTCACGTGCTGAATCGGAGGCGCTCGATGTCCCTGTTAGCGAAGAAGAAGTCGCTGACGCTATCAAGAGACTCAAAGCAGGGAAGTCTCCAGGAGACGATGGATTCACCCCTGGCTTCTATAAATCATTCACTGCGTACGTTGTCCCCTTCTTAACAACGCTCTTTAACGAAATCTTTGAAACAGGCAAAGTGCCCCCCTCCTTCGCACAAGCACTGCTAACGGTTATTCCAAAAGAAGGCAGAGACCCGAAATTATGTGAATCATATCGTCCCATATCGCTTTTGAATATAGACGCCAAAATATACGCAAGGGTCATAGCAGCCCTAATGGAAGTCCATTTGCCGCGACTGGTGAATCCGGATCAGGTTGGCTTTGTGATCCAAAGACAAGGGGCAGACACCATGAGGAAAACACTCCACCTGATACACGAAGCACGGCGCATGCCAGGAGACCCCACCCTCTTGTCACTGGATGCCGAGAAGGCCTTTGACAGGGTGGACTGGGACTTTCTAGAAAAGGTACTCATCGAGGTGGGACTCGGCCCGAGGCTCCGCCTTGCTATAAAAGCTTTATATTCATCCCCGCAAACATCTGTCTCTGTCAATGGTGGCTATTCTAGATGGTTCCCCCTGGAAAGGGGAACGAGACAGGGATGCCCACTGTCAGCCATCCTGTTTGTCCTCTCTCTCGAACCTTTGGCACAACGGCTAAGACAAGACACCGGGTTCCGAGGGATTAGAGTCGGAGACAAGGAATATAAGTTGGGTCTCTATGCCGACGATATATTGCTTCATCTCACCTACCCGCTCGAATCTATCCCGGCAGCTCTAAATATTATTGAAGAATATGGACAGATGGCAGGCTTGAAAATCAACACTGGGAAATCAATCCTGCTCCCGCTTGACAAGAGCAGAGACGATGAAGTGGAAAGATTCGCCCCACTAGGAATTAAAGTGAGCCTGACCACCCTACGATATTTGGGCATCAACGTCACCCGAGATCTCGATACTTTGTACCAAGCTAACTTCCCGCCCATGTCACTAACATTGCAAAACGATATGAAAAATTGGGCCAAACTCACAATCTCCTGGATGGGGCGCCTAAACGCCATTAAAATGGTAATTCTCCCTAAGATCCTATACATGTTTCAGATGCTCCCTATAAAAATGCCCAAAGAATTCTTCACTGAAATGACAAAGTCCCTGTTGGCTTTTCTTTGGCAAGGTAAAAAACCGAGAGTCCCCAAATCCCTTCTGTATCTCAAGAAAGATGACGCGGGAGTGGGCCTCCCGAACTTAGAATCATACTACAGAGCGGCTCAGCTGCGAATATTAATCCCTCACCTGAGACTACAGACGGACTCACATTGGATAGCTCTGGACAATTTTCATCTTCGTCCGTATACTGTTGGCGAATGGATATGGGTTCCTGGACCACAACTGCGAAACAGTATCAGAAATCACCCGTTACTCGGGACCATTTGGTCAATCCTGAAACCAAATAAGGACATGAAAGGGATTACAACCTGGCCCTCTCCCCTAGGACATCTTTGGGTCCCGGGAATATGTGATGACATATCCGAACCACTAAGCTACCAGTCTTGGTATGAAGCCGGCCTAGAGCGGGCAGGCCAATTGTGGAGAAATAAGGCTTTCATAACCATACAAGAACTCGAGGAGGCACTCAATATAGGTCCTCTCTCAGTTTTCCAATATTTAAAACTAAAAGGAGTAATGTCACGAGAGAAGTGGAAGGACCAGCTGCAGAGGGACCTCACGCCTTTTGAAAAAATTCTGGACACCTGGACGGGCTCCAGAGGTTTGATAAGCGCCATGTATAACGCCCTGATAACAACCAATATAGCCCCCTCAACCAAACTGAGGAACAAATGGGAAACAGACCTACGCAGACCCCTACACGACGAGTTGTGGCTGCGCATGTGCAGGCAGACAGCCAAATCATCAATATCATGTCAATATAAACTTCACGCGCTCAAACTCCTCCACAGGTGGCAGTACGATCCGTTCAGACTTGCTAAAATGTATCAAGGGGTCAACCCGCAATGCTGGAGAGGCTGTGGCCAAGACGAGAACTACTGGCACATGTGGTGGGGCTGTAGCAAGGTACAGGCTTATTGGGATGAAGTCCTCAGTTGGATAAAAGATCTAGATGATGAGGACAGAGAGAAACATCCCATACTTGTCCTCTTCGGCTTAATTGAAGAAGACGAAATGATCCTAAAGGCCCCTAAGAGGGTCTTGGGTTTACTGCTGGCTGCAAGAGCTTGCCTCACAATGGCATGGAAAAGACCATCCCTCCCCACTAAGACGGAATGGGTGAATGTCGCACGAAACATCTTCAGAATGGAGAGTTTGACCGCTGCTCTACACGGACATAGTACCTCGGTGGAAACCGAATGGGCTGACTTCCGTGCACAATATATTACTTGAAAATTGGTATGTGTAATGCCTTAGTTTGATCTCATAGAATTATCTGATGCCTGTATAAATAACATGTTGTTCTCATTTCTCTCGAACACTCGTGCCTACTGTTGCCATCCGAACTCTGTAAAGAACTTTAATAAGTAACAGAAGAAACGTCCCTGTTCGCATCTGGGACACAACTGAAAGGGTGGGGGTGATTGATGTTTGCGATGTTCTCCTTTTGCTGTTACCATGTATATCACATGCCACGCTCTTATATGGTTTCTTTTGTATTCAGATTATATGTTCTTTTTCCGCGCACATGCTTGTATTGAAGAGGTGTCTCTGTTTTACCTGTAAAAACCAATAAAACTGAAATGTAAAAAAAAAGAGAGAGTTGGTTCCAGTTAAAAATAACCCAATAACCTATCAGAAAGGATCTTAAACCAAAGTGGCAATGTCAACTTTTATCTACAAATATTTTGAACGTGTGCTCTGTTTGTATACGAACCAAGCTAGCACATCATTTAGAATATGGCGAGTTAGCACATCATTGCTGGATTCCAGTTAACCCACTTAGCACATCCTTGCGAGTTTACATTATGCCCAGTTATCAAATTGCCAATTTCCATTATGGCCATTTGACACATCATATCAGGTTTTCAATATAACTATTTAGGACATCATTGCTAGTTTACTTAATGTCCATTTTACAAAAAGTTGGCCATTTACGTTAGACTCCACATCATGGACGGTTTCCATTATGCTCATTTAACCCATGTTTGGAGAGTCTTAACTGGCCTCTCACACCATGTTTTAACTTATATTTGCAGTGCCACAAAGAAGGAAGGCAAATAGTCAACTTTGTGGTCTAAGGTCCTAACGAGCAGCAAGGCTGCAATCAGTGGTTCACGCAGACACCCGTAAGTACTCTGTCACCCAGCCAGTGTCTGCTATTGGATTGCACGTTGGTTTAGGTGGGCTGAACTACCAAGCCAAGCCCACCAGTCTGTAAATAGATAGGTATAGCTTGGGCCACTCTAACAGCCCTTACTTGTCAAATCGCCAGGGCAATGACCCACTAGTGCTGAACCAGTGACCGATTTGTACTAGTTATAATGCGGGCAAAATGACTAAATATGGCTGGGTTTTAAAGTGGTGCAATATCAGGATTTGCACCATTGAAAGCATTAGCACCATGAAAACATATGCGCTGGTGTTGTTACTGGTGCTAACAGTAGTTGTCATCTGATCTTTGTGCTAGTCCTAACATGCACACAGTTTGTGTCTATTGCTAAGACAGCCTACATTGGTTCATTGCACCTGCATTGATAGTTGTAGGCGCAGCACAATGGCTAATTATGGCTAGACTTACCCTCTTGAAATGACATCATGTGCACCAAAAATAGCCTCAGAACTAACAATAGAGCAAATGTGACTGCATCAGGCCTAACATATACTTATTTTAGCACTGGCACAGTGAAAAGATTTGCAAAACACCCATAAAAGTAGTCCCAGGCACAAACATCTGGCAGTCACAGTATATTCCCGTTTTACACAGGCCAGGTATGGTCCCTATTTGGACATGACATATCGCAACATGACATATCATTACAGCTCATGTTATTTCATGGCATAAAATGTCATCCCATGATGTTATACATACCACGTCCAATTTCAATACATAATATGTTATGTCATGATAGCTCATGCTATGTCATGTCGCAATATGTCATGCCATGCTAGATCATATGTCACATGTGGCAAAGTAAGGATGTGAGATAATACATGGAAAAAGAGTTTGACAGTTTTAGTCAACAGTTTCAAAATGGTCATGGTGTCGAGAACTCCATTCAGTCCCCCATCAGTTACCGCAATATCTACTCTCAGTAAGATGAAAAGTAAGGTTTGAGATCCAGGGTGAAACATTTCCTTAATAATGCAATAAAGGTCTTAGAACCAGCAGGCAACAGTTCCCTCTGCATATATTTTCATGAGTGGAACGTTTTCTCAGGGTTGCAGCATACAAAAGTCTGCGTGAGTGTTCTTCCAGAAAAGTATTCTGTGTGATATGAATCTAATTACCAGCCGGCAACAGTGCACTGTAGGTATACTTTCTCAAGGAGTTTCTGTAAACTTTGAATCCAAGTATGAACATTCAACAGTTCTGTATAGATGCCTTTTCGCAATGAGATTATGGGTGCATTGACTCCACATGCCAGCATGCAACAGTTGTTTGCATATCATCGGTTTAATCCATTTACTCAAGGTGCTCTAGGAACTGTGACTTCCATGATCCTGCGAGCAGCTTTATAGTTCTTCTATTTAATTTTTCAGTGTACTCCACGATTCAGGTTTCCTTACTTTCTCAATGTTTTGAGTGATGCGTTCTGTCAAGGTGCTTTAGGAACTGTGAGTCCAAGTTTCAGTATGCAACTATACCCCTTGCATTTACTTTTTCAATGTATTACAAGCTTTGGCCATACATTTCAAATCCTTGCCATCCCTCTTGCCACTCTGTATCTCTACGGTGGTCGGCAGTCATCCTAGAGTTCTTCCCTGAAACATGATTTTCACCTCTATCGTCATTTGACTCGTCTAGATAGCTCGCAGTGGCTCTCCGAGCGCCCACGTGTTTTGCATCCCTACTTCTCACCCTTTTACAACTTCCTTACGTGGGTCCATATACTACATTTCAGATGGGACTTCAATTCACGTCCTCGATGGTATGTGTGACAGAATGCCATCTGATGAGGGTGGAATAGCTCAGGCTTTTTTGAAATTGATATGGGTAATTCTTTTTCTGAAAGGGAAGTCTGCTGGTCAGCCCCCCTTTCATAAACGTTTCATGGCTAAATTATAGTTCGAACATGTGCCTTTGCTGAGATAATTTAAGGACACCTTCTGCCTTTAAGCTAGCTCAGTAAATGGCACAAGGCAGGTTCAACAGTCTGTGAATTCTTGACGGCTGCCAGAACGCAAAGTTCCTGCAAGTAGAGATGGATTTTTAATCTTCTGCGCCTCTGATTTAAATCATAATAATTGTATCCTTAGTCAGCCTGGTGGCACATACATTTGTCAATAAAATCCATGCCTGATTGTGGCATGGTGACTACAAAGAGCAGACAATTATACAACCAAGTATATTCAATATCACACTGGGGTCAGCTCTGTGAGCATGACCCAGCTTTGACAGCACTGATGTATATTGGTGTCTGGTCTGTTCCCACAGCTGCAACATGGAACAGTGACCAGGATACTGCCTCTTTATCTCTGTGCATGAAAACACCTTCCTCCCTGGTACAGCAACCTGACCCTGGACGCTTCTGGGAACCAATGCTTCAAAGGAATGTAGGAAGGCATGGTATCAACAGTAAGACAGCCACAAGTGACCCCAATTCAAGGGTGGTTGTTGAACTTTAAAACAGGTTTTGATAAATGCCTATCTAATCCTAAATCTACAGATGGGAGCAAGCTACGACCATCAAATAATAATAATGCAGTCCTCGTAGTGTCTTGTCAAAACAATCCCTACCTCTACATACAAATAGTGTGGTAAACAGTGTTACAAAAGAAATAGTGTTCACAAAAAGATATGTCAGGATGCTCAGACCGTTGGTCTCCTACCCCATGTTTTCAGCACGGGGCAAGGTGCACACTCAAGCTTTGCACACGCTTTGGCTTCTCCAGCATGAGGATACAGTCCAGAACAAACACCAGGCTTTCTGCAAGAAAGTCTCTTTCCACTTGAAAATCTCTTATTCGTAGAATGCCATGCAGTGCAAAATAATATTAAAAGTTTGCTTCTCTTTCAGGCTTACACAATTGAAACACGATATCCTTCCCCAACCTTCTTACTTCCAAATTCAATTTGCTTTACTGTCAGAGACTTTCGAATGTGCACAGGGTGTTTGCCTTAATACCATACATGACCACTCTGACACTGCTGCATTCTGGTACTTGTATTTTCTAAGATCAATTCCTTTTACTTTATATTCAGTACTGTTTCAAACAAGCCTTCTTGGGGATTCTATTCACTTTTCCTCTACTTAGTGATTTCCCTGTTTTGGCTTTTAGTTTCGTTTTCTTTTCAGTGTTCACATCACTTCCCTTTACTTAAGGGACTTTGCTAACATTTTACAGAGACTTCCGATATTGTGTTCACTCACACAGGAGCACTCTGTTACTGTGGCTCTTATCTTTCAGGTATCACTTTTTCGGGTGAGTCATGGTTCACCCCAGATCCCTCTCAGCTGGACTCAGATCTCGGATCTCCTCAGTCGGGCAAAAATCCCTTTAACACAATGTTCAATTAGTCTCCCTCTGCCGGGCCCGGACCAATTTCAATTCAACTCAAACTTGCTTTCCCAAAAAGCTCTCTGCTAATATCCCTTTGCCATGCTCGGACCAACTTTATTTATAAGGTTTAAAAGTCTTTGGACTTCATGTCTCAGAATGCACTTTTCATCCACTTTCACCTTCCTTTTTGGGTTCAGGCCACTTGCCCGCTTTACTTGGTGCCTTCATTCGTGCACTCCGCTTTCCACCTGCTTGCCCGAGTCTCTCACACTCTCTTTTGATCAGACTCACAGGGCAGCGTTGGGAGGTCAGCAGCTCTGTCCTTTGGCATGGGGATGAGGTTAGGGTCTCACCGCCTGCCCCTCTACATCCTTGGGGTCGGCACTGGCCCCAAGGGAACAAGCAATTGTCCAGACCTCAACACCAAGATCCTGGCTGCCTGAGTCCAACACATGGGAGATAAGACTCCTGTGACACGCAGCAGCCCTTCCTTCTCACTAGGCCAGCACCGCTTCACGCTGTCCTCCTCTGGATTCACCGGACAGCTCCCAGCCTCTTTGTTTCTCAGCTCCAGACAATCTTCCCAGCTTGCTTTTGATGTCTGGGATTTGAAAGGGGATCCTCTGTCGGTCTCGGCCTTGTAGCCTCCCTCTTACTCTCCCAACAGCATCTGACCTTTCCTCACTAGCAGCTTCCCTTTATACTCCTGTGTGATGTTAATGGATAACAGGTGTGTGATTAGGGTTGTGTCTGCCTGATCTGCCTGACTTCATTAAGGGGACAGCCCGCTGTCAGAGTGTTGTAGTCTGTCTTCTGTGTCTTAGTGGGTTTTTCACTGGTAATCTTCACCCCTCCAGATCACCTCTTCTTCTTCCCAGTATTATGCGAAAATGGGGAGTTTAGGGGGGAAGGTGTTGTGTTTTGGAAAATACCCCAAAAAGACAGAGGGGTTTTGTGGTTGTGGATAATGGGTCAGAGGGGAATACCGTGTCTCACCTACGGTATTCCCATGAGAATGACCCCGGACTCCCCTACTCGGGTGATCCTCCCGCACTGGTCCACCCCCTAGGGTCTGGATCCAAAGGCAATGGCTGTCCCCTGGCCACCCCAATGGAGGATTCAGGAAGCACTGGCATAACAAAGCAACTGTCAAACCACTGTGTAGATCACTGGAGTCATGGGAAGGAGGCAGAGTTAGGGTAGCCATGTGGGAGAGGTGGGCTGGGAGAAGTATTCCACCATCTTGTTTTCTCTTAGGGGTCTCTAGCTCTACCTGCCAACCCTCATTTCTTGCAGGCAAGTGTGATGTCAGAAGGCAAATGGCACTTGTTATAACGGCCTGAACTGGACCCCTTCCAGCAGGATTACTTTGGACTAATTCCCTGTTACATTTTGCTTTTATAAGGAGAGGAAAGCTTGTCCTGTGATTTATATATATTCAACGACCTCTGCCATAGAGGTTAAGACAGAAAGGCATTCAAGACAGAGGAAAACTCTGTCTGATAACTATCCCCAGGGAAAATCGGGGGTGAAATGCTGTGGAACAATGCACCTCTGCTGGCTGCACTGCAGCCAGGACTCTGTTCTCTAGAGGGAAGGGATCCCATTAGGTGCCAGTCAAGCTCCCTGGATTGGAAGTGCCAAACCGAAGGATTCATACGCATTTCCTCAAATCCAGCTTCAAACAAGCTTGAATAATGGCGAGTAGCTTATACAAATGTGATCTATCCACGTAAAGGAGTGATAAACAGATGAGAAATAAGTATAGGCCCTCCTCCTATGAAATTGTTGCCAAATATCCTGCAAATCCATTTTCTTAATCATATTTTTAACTTCGTGGAATGCTTTAAGGAAGTTCAATTTAGTTCAGGATTCCAAATAAGATTCAAATCACTCATAAATATAATGTCTTCCCCAGCAAATGAAGAATGTTTTAATATAACATATAACATTATATATAAAAAGATCCTGCAGAGAATCAGGGGCATAAATAGATGTCAGTGTGATGTCTTGCCCGACCCAGATACCACTAACAAACAAAAATGATCCTTCTTTCTCTCAAGTTACCTTGGTGAAAGGTGATCAACACCCCTGCATGATTTCTTCTTGGCAAAGAGAAGAACATTGAAAGGATAATGGGAATGACTATATCTAGCTCTGTCCCTAAACAAGAAATGAGTCTCTTGTAATGCAAAGACAATAGGGCACTTAGAGTGCACTTCCCGCAACATATTGGATCTGTCGAGGGGCGAGTTTAGTCCCTTTATGTTCCATGTTGAGACTTTTAACATAGTCAAGGTTTGGTGGGTAATTAAAAAAGAACATTATTTAGCAAGATTTTAGGCAACTCAAATGACTGCAGTAAGATATAGAGATTTTTTAGATAATAGAAATGTATACAGCAAAATCATAACATAAATAGATCATATAGTGAGATCTACAGTACCCCTTCAAACAGTGGGAATCTTTTTTCAAAAGGATAAACAACCATAACAACCTACAAAAAAAAAAATCAACTATAATCACAAGAAGAAAAAAATAACTAGCGCTCAAGAAGGTCACACCTTTGGCAGCTTAATATTCCTGTGAAATAAAATCCAATTTGTATCAACATAAATACCTCCTTTTGGGAGGTCGCTATGACGTTTAATTGCCCCTTTTCCCCATTTCTCTTCCACTCTTCCACTCTCCCTTTCTTCTCTTCTCCCACAAATGAGACTCAATCAAAATAGAGCAATCTGAAGCCTAAACACAGACAAACAGTGTTGGCAACTACAGGAAGTCTCCCATAGCTAGTTTCCTTGGGCTTGGCAGTGGCCCTCCTGCACATTAGGCTATTGTTCTGCAAAGTAACTGTCTTCCATCCCCATGGCTGAGGTCCTCTTCTCGTGTAGGCAAATCCTTTGAAGAGGCAGATGTAATTTCAAGATTCAGAATCCGGCAGACCTCCTCCAAGGTGGTGACTGAGACAGCCTGTCCATCAACTTAAAATTGTGAATGAAAGGGAAAGGCATTTATACATAATGTGGTTGTTGATGAGTTCCCTTATTACTCGTTTTAGAATTCGATTTTTCGCCAAAATGGAGAGAGTCTTGGTAAAATGTAAGATCTTATCCATTATAACAAATGGGTCCTGCTTCCGTGCTTAAGCAAATATGTTTTCTTTTTGGTGGGAGGAGGACTGCTTACCAAGAAGGGTAACAGCAGGAGTTCTTTGAAAATGGTTTGTACGCCGTTGATATCAGGCGCTTCAGCCCTCTGATTCTGATAACAAACATTATTCTGCATGGAGCTTTTCTCTAAATCTTCTATTTTGGTGTTAAACGTTTGAACGAATTGTTCAGCTAGTTTCTTCCAGAAGTCATCTTGGGTCTTAGAGGCAATGCATGAATTGCGTTCTCATTTGTGGCCTCTTGATCTCCCAGAGTACTAACTTCAGTCTTGAAATCTGCAACAGCCTTTGTGAATTCCTCATTTAGGTCCCTGAACTGGGATTCCATAGCCGCAATGCACATCTCTTGGAGGTCATCTAGCCAGTTCATGAGGTTATCTTTAGTAAGTGGAGCATGTTGTTGTGCTGCTTCCATTGCCGAAGACATTTTAATCCCAAAACGGGAGCAGCAGCTTTATTTATTTTCATTTATTTTTTCATTTGTATAGCGCACACACGAGCCCTGAGGCATCTGGGCACTGGAGAGAACTAGTTACATGAAGCCGAGGGGGCCAATGGAACAAAGTCAGTTACATCAGAATACAAAGGTGGTAACTTCAAGGTACAATCAATTACAGCAGGCGGCAGGGTCGACATACAACCATGTCTTTAGTGATTTGCGGAATGCCCAGTAGTATTCTTCCGCTCTTAGAAGGTGGCAGGATAGCGTTCAAATGCTTGGCCGCAATGACTTGGAAGCTTGCACCACCGGCTTTGGAATGTTTGAACTTAGGCTGCACCAATGTGGGAGTGTATGGGGTTCTGGTGGGCCTAGACGAGACAGATTTGTACATTTTGTGCAGCAGGTATGGGGGGACAGTTTTGGCGATACACGTGTGGGTGATAGTGAGCATCTTGAACAATATTGTCTCGCGGACAGGTAGCCAGCTAACTGCTCTGAGGGCACCAGAGATGTGTTCCGATCTGGGGATGTTCAAGGCGGCGCATTGGGCATTATTTTTAATGATCTGGAGTTTCTTTATATTTTGGGTCGATGTCCCAGCAAAGAGGACATTGCAATAGTCAAGCCTGGCGCCCACTACCGCCCAGGCAATTGTCAGGCAACTGTCACTCGACAGGAATGGTTCGGCAGCATTTAGTAGTTCAGTTGAGTAGGCAGCTGACGAGGCTATGGCGTTGACCTGACGGGTGAGGGATAGCGTGGCGTTGAGGTATACCCCGAGAGTTTAGACAAAGGGAGAGACTGGGATCAGAGAGCCATCGATAAGAAAGGCTGAGTAAATAGAGTACATTTTTATTAGTACCGCTGCAGGTCCAGTAATGAGAAGTTCTGTATTTTCGTCATTGAGACAGAGGCCATGGGTCGCCATCCAGGCTTGGATGGTGGCGTAGATGGAGTTTGGCCTAGTAGCGTCATCGGTCTAGGAACCGGAAAGTGGGAGGAGATTTTGCGTGCCATCCGCATAGTTGGTCTAGGCTATGCCTTGGGAGACAAGGATGTTGAAGAGGGGTTTCGTGAATATATTGTAGAGAGTAGGCAAGACACAGGAGGCTTGGGGTACACCGAAATTGATAGCAGTGGGGGTTGCAAGGCATAAATTCATTTTCAAAAATTGATTAGCAGAGTTCACTGAATAAAATTGTCTTGATTAGCAAACAGACGCATTGTATTAGCAATGTTGTACTAATATTGTTAATGTCACCAGATGTTACTAGTACCGAAGACATGAAATGAGGAACAATATAGTAGTTTTACGTTACGCTGAAATAAGGCATTAGTGAGAAGAGTCTGGTCTAGCAAATTCTTTAAAATGCAGCTAGACCTGAAGGTCGGTTAACTTAGTTTACATATTTGACCTAAGAGAAATGCACAGGATCCACAGCAGCGGATTACAACAAATTTAAATATGATTTCTGCAAAACGGTGCATGTCATTACAAACACGCTTTATGTTTGGCACTGTGCTGCCTCCCAGAAGCCAGCCATACACAGTGAAACTTTTATTTGACCTTTACTGCAAACAAAGTAAATGTTAGCACCGCTTGAGAGAAATGTAAATTGCTGGGACTTGCCTGCAAAATTCCTGTTTGACTAAACCAAGATTCTCCCAGTATACTTTGTGGGGTTTAATGAAACCGCCAGCATTGTGGGGTGCATTCAAAGGCCCCAAACAGAAGTCACTTTCACATGAACAGCAGGATTTTAAACACTGAAACAAATACGGCTTGGCCTTTGTTTTTTTTTCAAGTAAAATTGAAGAGCCATGTGGAAAAGGAGCCTACCTGTCATTACCAAAGGAAAAGCAGCATTTTAGTTCACAAAAAAGGAGGAATCAAAGATCCCTTTCACATGGAAAACAGGATTTTTAAACAGTGGCACAAAAACGGCGTGCATAGGTGTGTGCAAATAAAAGCAGTTTAAAGGTGAAAATGTATCACTGCTTACAGCAAAATGTCAGGGAAAAGACATGATGTGCAGGTTGACAAAAAGCAATGTATATCATGCTTTACATACAAAACACCAGTGACATTTGAAAAGCCACTTTGTTTTCATGGAAAAATGTCAGCCCAATACAAACCCTTTTGCTGGCTACAAGGAAATACATCTCTGCCAGTCTGGATTTCACATCTCACATCTAATTACCAACTGCAATAAGGTGTCCTGCTAAAGGTGTCGAAATTCAGTATTCTTCAGACCTTCTGGCTCTGAAGGCATTGACTGCGGAAGTTCTCCTTGGCTGGAGCATGATGAATATGTGTGAAAATGGGGGCAACAACTTCAAAGAGCAAGCTTCAAACACAAAGAGACTGATAAAAAAAAACTGGGTATGGGTTGACCCAGTGAAAACAAATGGCCAGAAGGCAGGGGATTGGCCATTTGTCCCACATGAAGATTCACAATTAATTTAAAAGGACTATTATCATTTAGGCCTTTTTCTCAGAAACCTTAAGCTGTACTGATTTCATTTATGTACCAATTTGGAAGTAATTTCCAGGCAATTTTGGAGACATAAAATGCATCCACCTGCGACTCAGGGACTGTAATGGCCAGTTAAACTAGGTTTCTGGCTGATTTGAACATGTTCCAAATGTGAAAGTTGGTGAGTGGGTGCAGAATACAATTAGGGATATAGGTAATAACTTACATATTCATAACTGTTATGCTTTTTATGTAAATGGCAGAAATGTGCCACATGGCCGTGCTGCATGGTACAGACCTAGTGGTCGGTTTATCTAATTCCCCATGACCAGCTGATCAGAAAATATGTATATTATGTCAGTTGCTAGAAAAATGATGAAGTTGTGATACATAACTAGTTTTTGCCAAAAATAAATGTAAAAGGAGAACAAATGGCTATTACAAATGGGAATTGCCATATGTTGCTCCAGACCTCTAAACCAATCCTGACTTGAGTGCTGGGTTTGACAGAAGAGAGAAGGGAACTGTCCAATCCTAGTTGTGGGAATTATTGAAGGGTACTTCCCCAAGATTGTAAAATTGGTGGTGCCATCGCTGCTATATAAGGGGGACTGCACTAGAAGGAGACACACACAGACAAGAGACAGACCATCGGGAAGGCTGCTGAAACTTACCATCTAACAGCTGTAAGGAAACACCAGATGAGATTGCAGAGAGTGCATCTGGGTGGAGCTGTCTATTTCTAGGAAGGCCTCAAAGCTGTCTGGGTACTATGGTGGAGAGTGGGAGGCCATCTTTGAGAGTGAAGTGACCATACCCCTGCCCTATCTTTCCAGAGTGAGCTGAGATGCATCTGGCTTTCCTGAACTTTAAATAGAGGCTTTCTATGCAAGTAGAACCGAGCCCTGGGAGACCAAAAGGTGGGGGAGTCTGCTTGTTCTTGAAGCCTTTCCCTTTATAGTGGGTGTATTTAACACAATATATAAATTGAATACATTCGCCAATTGCCAGAACACAACGGGGTGAATTTTGTTAAAATTCAAAATTAACACAGCTCACTTCCCAGTGTGCGCTGAAAACTATAGCCTATCATTTAATTGGGTAATACTTTTTGTCCTGCTGTCTTCAACTTCTTTAAGGAAGAGGGGTGTCTTTGTTCTTAAATCAGCCCCAACTTTGTGTCCAGCTTCCCCAATGCAGGCCTTTCTTTGGAGGGGGGTCTGAAATCCAAAATTCCCCAAATCATTCAAATTTTTCTGTCCGACTTCCCCAACATAGACAAAAATAGGGGGTGTCTGAAAAACAAACTGCTAAATCACCCTGTGTTTATTTTAAACAAAAAGTGTGGGCAAAATCATAATTGCCATATGTAATGGTACCAATCTTGAAATCCTACTGCTAGCCTTTAAGCCCGCAGGAAAATCAAAATCACACAACACTACATCATAATTGCTTTCACCATTGATCCGTGTAATTATTTCTTGAAGTAAAATTTGCAGAAAGTGAAGAATTGTAATTGTGTTCTTTTCAACTCACTTTTGTGATTTATTTATACTGAGTGAAGTTGATTGTGTTGTGCCACGAATAAAGTGGAGTTTGACATTTTTCGGCTAATTTCTATTACGTTTTTTTAAATAAATACCAATTTATTTCCCATACACCGGCCTGGTTCTTGGCTCATTGTTAGCTCAGGGGGAGGGATCGAAGGGGCATGATATGTGTCTGAAGTAAGGCTGAAGAAAAGAATATGTTGAAGAGTTTGTTGCTTCACACCTTAAGTGGGGAAGGAAGGAAATCCATGTGTTGAGGGTGGCTTCTCAATAAACCATTACAGCGTGACAAAAGGAAAGGCCAGGTTAGGCCTTACGTTGCAATACATTAGTCTAATGGGAAAAGACACAGTGGGATATACATGCCAGTCCAAACCTTAACACAGCGAAAGGGCCTGGTGAAGGAACATGTGTGTCTGGCCTCCAATTCACACTATACTTAACATTGAACTTATATACTAGCTGTTTATAAATTAAGATAGGAGCTGAAATATTCACAATGCCAGAAACCATGCTGTAAGCTTTTGTGACAAAACCATGCTGTAAGCTTTTGTGACAACCGGCAGTTTAATCTTTCGCAGAAGATATCGAACACGCAATTCTACCAAAGAGGCTTTTTTTGTAGAGAAGAACAGTACAAGATTTACATGTTAGCTACCTCCTGGTCCACCTATATGTACTGCGACATAACTTTTGCGATATATCTTTTTTAGCGTGCAACTTGTTAAAGCATGCCACCCAGCCGCAGCTGCGAAACTAGCACTTAGCTTATTGTATACCACTAATGGCCATACCCCTAATCAGCTATAGATATAACAATATGTATACTGTGATTCTAACCCATTTGAGTGTAGTGCAACATGTTTCTCGCTATATTCACCTAAAGTGCAACGTTTTACTTAGCTTAACCAGCAACAGCCATGGTACTTGCGGTTATATTATAAATTCCCCTATACCAGTGTAAGATTTAGAGTGTGGCTCCTAGTTCAGTGACACGGTTACATCACCTCTCGTACCTTGCAGTGCCTCTCCTTTTTCTAAATAGAACGCTTCACATCTAGTTTAGCCATAAACGCTACGGATTAATAACCTGCAGTCAGAGCTCACATATGCTAAAAATTATCCTAATGAGAGATTATTACTTTCACCATTTTTACTAGGACAACAACGACACAGAAGGATTACCCATTTACCCAAAGACAGCCTTTACAAGCACACCCCATTACTTAAAATTTAAGTCTGACTCACTTTTTATTTGCATTTTCTAGTTATCTGTATCTAGAGTTTAGACTTGCCATTTGTTCTCAACTTCTACACAGCACACTACAACTTACAAAGATGGACTGAGCCTCTAATGTTGAACCAGCTAATGGCTCCTAACCATTGCCAGATGCTTTACTACTTAATCCAGGTGAAGGTGCACATATATTTACATCAGATGGACTTGACAAATGTATGAGCATGTATGTATTCCAGGTAGAGCTCTAACAACACAGTTGTGTTCACAGAGCATATACTGAACAAAGTCTATTAACAAGACTAAACATGGCTATACTTCTACCCCCACACACCAATTGAGGTAAATTATTGCCAGATTTTAGCATTGAGATACTTTGGATCTCTGACTTTAGACAAAGCACTAATAGCCCCTATTGTCTTTTGTTTTCATTAGCATCCTGTAATGTGATAGCAGTTACTATTTGTGATTAGAAACCTACTCGACACCGAACTGCAGAGTTCTTTGTGTTTTTTAATATTGACCACTAAGCTCTCTTTCTCCTGAAGAATGTTCACCATTGAGAGGATACAGAACTGAAACATGTTGAGAAAGTGCTTAAGCCTAATAGCTTAAGCTATATATGTGTGTTCAATAACTAATCACACTTGGGCTACAATACTCCATGGAAGACCATAAACTATATATGTCTCCATAACTACCTCCACTACTATTAATTAGAGTGATAGATGCTCGCAATGTCTAGAGTCATTATTTTACCAATTGCTAATTTCGTGTTTTGAATTGGATTATTACCGCTATCTATGAACTGTCTATTTAGTTTATTGATATTTTACATTTAATAATAACGTTTATTTTTGGATTATTCACTGGCTGTTCGACTATACCTGCTCAACATTACAGGCTGTAACACTCTACCTCTTAATGTTCAATTTATGGCTAAAAGTGACACCATTCTTTTCAACACAGAAACTGACATCATTTTAAATAAAAATGCCCATGGTGAATGACCAAAATGAACAACAGTGCTTCACTTTCAGTTCCCCAGTGAAAAACAAATCCTGTGTGCAAATCAAGGGACTGAAACAGCAATGTCCAGAAGGGTATGTATTTTGCAACTGTAAATGAACACGTGGAGAAAAGTTTTCAGTTGCCAAAATGAATATATGATGAGGAAGACCTTAACAGTGGTAGCAAGATGCAGGAATATAAGGCTTCTCATGGTAAATATATGCCCCATATTTAAAGGTGTATTTTCTTTCAGATGCAATATGTGAATCTCCTTAAACACAGACAAATGCTTCTTGTTGTTGGGCAGAATTCTCAAGTGCCTTTCCCCACTGCAGGCCTTTTGGTTCCTTATCTAGAAACTATATCTTTGTGAGACCTCGGCTCAATCATACCAGATATTTACAACCAGCCTGGGTGGGTGCAGGGCTCAAAGAAATACAAAGTGTTAGATCAAAATTGTGGTCAATTTAAGATTACAAGGACAACATGGCAGAGGCCATCTTAGCTTCATGATGTCACAGGGCAGAGGTGAGCTGTCTGATAAATATCTGATTAGGAAGTTTCATATTTGTTATTTTTCAAATAAAGGGCGGAAAACCATAGCGCCCCCGTGCAATAACGTGCCAAAAATGAAAGTAAGCTCTACAGATTGATCATGAGGAGGGGAATATTAATATCTATGCATTATGTTATTTATCAGTACGTTACTAAAATTTGCCTTGTAGGGACTTTTTGGGGCAAAACGTTGTCATGAAAAAATGGTACATTATAGAAGGTGTGTACCTCTTCACTTCAATCAGAGAACTCCCCTAGCCTATCCACAGGGAGGGGTTGGCTTTTGGGAGGAGGAAGAGAGGATAATCCTCCAATGAACAAGCTAGCACCAATAAAGTGGCAGCTACTAATTGTAATAATTGGAGGTGTGGTTTATACATTAAAAACCACTTGCTCTATGCAGAAGCAAAGTCAGAGAAGGAGAAAAAGGAGAGCTGCTAAAAATCTTGAAGAACTGCCCTAAACCCATCTAAGGGGTATCCTGAGACAGATATCCTAAAACCATCTTGGGTGGAGAGGCCTTAAATGGTCTTGGAGGCCTCCTCAAAATAATTCTGTATAAATAAAAAAAGCGTTTTATTGTGCGTCACTATCATTGCAGGGTTAGAAGGTCCCTGATGTGCTGGTGCTGCATAATATCTCATGACAACTTGTGGGCTCGTCCGGGATTGACAGAGATTTTCAATCCGTGACAGGATAGGACAGCATAGTAGCCCATTGAAGTTTTGTTACATTCAGTGGATGGTAGGTTGTGTAACACTGTGAAGGCGCCAGCCAAACTTGTACCCTAGAAATCAGGGCTGTCTGGCCAAACAAAATAGCCTACGTATAAACTAGGAAGGAGCGGGGTGGAGATTTTGCCCTTGCATAGATAACCCACCAGGTGCAGAACACTTTTCACAATGAGCACCGTGGAAATTAACATGGCTAGGAAGCACCTTCTGTCCAAATTGTTCATGAAAGGGGAATGGGCAGAGCAGGTACATGATGCCTGGCAATCTAGGATGATGCAACATGTAACCACTACAAATCTGGATGTGTGGCAAGATAGTGGCCTGTTAAATCAAGGCCTGACCAATTTCTATATGATGCAGACCACCAAAGATGAGCAAACTAAACTTGTCCAACTCACTGAATACATGTACTTCCACATGATATCTATGGAAGAAAGGTACCAGGAAAGCGGAATCGCTGGACAGATTCAAATTGAGTTATTGGAGCAAGTAACAGGGGAGTTAAGGCAGGTAGAGGAGAAAGCGAGAGAGAGAACATTATGAGTTAGAATTAGGAAACATCATTCAGCAGCTCAAGGAGGAGTTGGCAGTTCAGCAACAAACTAATTCAGAGCAGGAGGCACAATTATCTTCACTGTAAGATGTGTGTCAAGAAAGAGTTGACTCTCTGGAACAGAGTCAACTAAAATTGAACAAACAAGTGACATCCAATAGACCCTGCTTAGGGGATATGTGTGCATATCAAAAGCAGAATAAGCAGTTGAAAGAGGAGAATAATCAATAGGTTATAAAGGAGGTCCATTCCCAAGCAGATTTTGACTAAGAGCGCCAGAAGGTGGGCCCTATGAAATAACATAGAGATCACCTCAGTGAACAGAATAGCACGCTGTGTCAGGAAAAAGATGCCCAGTGTCAGGAAGTGGGCCAGTTGAAGGCATGCCTGGAGAAAGGAGAGTCAGGTCTTCAGGAACTTACTGACCTAAAAGCAGAGTATGAAACATTAATTGGACATATGAGGCAAATAGAATTGATCTAGAGCAGACAACACAGACCAAAACTGCACAGAGTGAGGAGATTAACCTCCTGCAAATGAAGAGGTCTGAGCATTCCCAGATCCTGCAAGAGTTACAGAAAGAAAGTGAGGCCCTGAATGAAGAAAACAAGGGACTCCGGGGCCAAATAGTGGCCCACAGTAACGTTATAGAAGCCAGTCAAGCCCTGGTAGCTGAGTACAAAGCTCAGGCCTCTGCATACTACTAAGAAATAGGGGCTGAGAAAGATAAATTAGATAGAGCAGAAAACAATGGGCTAGATTTAATCAGGCCTTGACGAACCCTGAACAGTCAGGGAATGGAAGAGTGACCCCTGATTATGGCGGGATGCCCCCTGTACCAGTGACCTCAAGCCAGTTCAACACCTTCCATGTGCAAGGTACGGCTAGCTTCTTACCTATGAGTCAACAAGAACCAGGAAATATGAGGTAGCTGGACCCAAGCAGGCCTTGCATGACTGAGCGGGAAGGCCTGCCCCCATCAGAGAGTGATGGACGTGCCTCCTTGCTTAGGTTTAAAAATATTTTAGCAAATATATCTGACCAGGAGGACTCCCATGAAGAGAAGATCAGGGAGTTCGAATGGCAGAGACATCAGCTACAAAGAGACCACCTGGTCCACTTTGCAGATTAAGAAAGGTCCGAGTTTAGGCCCCAAAAGAGCATCCTGAAAACCTCCACCCGTTCAGGGAGTCAGATTAGTACTCCCCTGGGAGGGAGAGCAAGGGAAGTGACCCACAGAGCCCTCAATACAACAGGGGAGAAGAGACTAGGCCCTGTCATTCTGGGAGAGACTACCAGTCTCAAAGAATCAGGGAGCGCTTAGACCAGGCTTGTCCAACCTTTTTGAATGTGGGGCCAAAGCATTAACTTTTTATCACCCGGTGGGCCGGCGAGCCAAAAGTCAACAACCACACCCAAAGCAGTATATTAAAAAGCGATGGTGCGTGACCTTGGACACAATAGCATCACAGGCAGTGATAGCCATGCAGTCCCAAAGATAGCTTTTGGTGTCGGGGGCAGTGATCAAAGGTTAGTTTCTTGTGATTTCTTCCAGTTTGTATGTGTTGATATTTTTCTGAAATAGTGGGGGCAACTGAGCGTAGCAAGGGAGCTATAAGGATCTACAGAGGGCTTGGGGGAGTCCCCCCCCAAGATTTTATTTCCAAATATGGGGCTGAAATGGTGCATTTTACAGCAGGAAAAGTGACCAAAAAGCCATAAGTTTACAATCAGTTCTAAAGGGGAATATGTACATTCCATGTCACCAACAGCAGACAAGAACATTGTAGTACAAAACACATTTTAATGATCACTGTGTGCACAGTGTAAAACAGCACTGTCACTGATGTAACACATTGGCATGCTGGTTCTGGTGCTGGAGGTGGCCTTGCTTAATCAACAAATTATGCATGTTGAGGAGAACCACAACATGTTTTATTTTTTATGTCGTGCTTGTGGCCAGAGTCTTCCAGCTTTGTAGTGCTGCAAATAAAAGGCAAGGCTATTAACCAGTTCACATAATGTCATAATATAAGTGGTGAGGCACAATTTCTTTCAGAATGCTTCTTTTCCAAACTATATATCAATTCAAGGTTAAACCACTTCCATGGCACTGGTGATTAGATACTTCACTGTGCAGATAATAGTTTTGACCAGTGTTGCCAAGAAAATATTCTTTACATATTCTGTTTCTATGTTGACCATGGCCCCTACTTTTGCCTTTGGAACCCTATGTGACCCTCCTTTATCATTCCTGGTGACGCCACTGCTGCTACGACCCAGTTAATGTATTTATTTCTGCAATGTTGGTCGGGTACCTGTATCCGACCAACATTGCAGAAATAAATAAACTAATCGGTTGGGCCTCCCCACAGGGACCTAGGCTGAATAGAATTGCTCAAGCCGGCCCTTCGATGCACATTGGGCCTGTAGGGCTGGTGAAAGGGCGAAAAGGTCTGAAGGTAAACCCTGGCAGATGCAACTGTGGATCCTCCACATTTCCCAACTCTAGAAGATGTCTTGACTGGACAGTCCCTTTTATCATTGGGTAATTATTGTATTTTCGCTGTGGTGCAACTACCCAACAATCCCTTGGGCAGATAAGCCTGCCGTTTCATCCACGTTACCAAAAATTGGACAAGGAGGTTTAAAATGTATTTGTGTTCCAATCTGTTCAGATCCCTTCTGGTGTACTAGAGGTGTGGGGCTGATTGATGGTTTAGAAACCGATATTTATCCCTGGACCACTGGTGCCCCGGAAATTGATTTGTCACACCTAGCTATCTTTGGTAACGCTTCTTAATGCGGCATACGCTTTTGGTGTGCGTCATTCACTGACCTACTCTGTGCTCGCCGTGTAGACGGCTCACATCCTATGCCACTGGTGTATGTTGTTAACAAGCTTCCCAGATCGTATGCAGTGCTCGAGCACTCGTTCCACATAGACTGCCACCTGCCTACATCATTCCTATTTTTGGCCGACCCACCAATTTCTTAACAGACTTTTCCACTTCTTTTCCACTTCTTATGCCGCAAAAATGAGGGGGGATTCCACCTTACTTCTCCCACCCTCCATATATATCTTACCCCCAATTGCCATCTTTTTTACTGCTGCAAAAAAAGTTCGGTGAAACTGTAGGTTGGTGAAAGCGGGTTAGACCCAAATGAATACTGTGCCAGTACATGCCACCAGAACATTGCGCCATGGAACAGTGCCCTTCTGAATACTGTGCCAGACAATGCTAGCAGAACATTGCGCCATGGAGCAATGCCCTTCTGAATACTGTGCCAGACCAAGCAAGTCATCTGCTTTTCCAATGCCAACATTGACCAAATAAATAAATAAACCGGGCCGTGGCCTGTAACTGCCTCTGGTGCTTCCTTCCAGATGTCACCAGAGGCACTAACAGTCCTCCGGCACGGCCCGCTCCTCTGCCACGGTCCAATTTATTTATTTGGTCAATGTTTGTCGGGTCCGCGGACCCAATTAATTTATTTATTTCTGCAATGTTGGTCGTACCCGGCCAGTGGCCTGTAACTGCCTCTGGTACCCCTTTCCAGGGGTCACCTGAAGCAGTAACAGTCATCCGGCACGGCCTGCTCCTCTGCCACGGCCCGATTAATTTATTTATTTTGGCAATGTTGGTCGGACCCGATAAACAGTGACCAAATAAATAAATAAACAAACCGTGCCATGGCCTGTAAATGCCTCTGGACAAGACAAAGATTTAAAAACTTACCAGGTTGAGGGGTGCAGGCCTCGGTCACTGTGATGCTGGGGTTCGCTGGATCACACGCAGGCTGAACAGTAGTGTGAAGGTGGCGCGGTATGTCCTTCACTCCACCCACACACATTACGTGTTGTGATTTCCATTGGCTGAGAAACAGCCAATGGAAATACTGTGACCATGCAAGTTTTTTGCTTTTTTCACTATGACGTGCCTTGCATGGCAACATTATTTCCATTGGCTGTTTCTCAGCTAATGGAAATCACAACACATGCCGGCTTGATGAATCATGATTCCTTTGTTCGTCTCTGAGCCTCGTGGGCCATATCAAATGGCTTGGAGGGCCGCATTGTGGCCTGCGGGCCGTATGTTGGACAACCTTGGCCTAGACGATAGGGATGGGACCTCAAACAGCAGAAGCTCTGAGCCTGAGGGCGAATGGACTCAGGTGTGGTGGAAAAAGAAGGCTGCCAAACAAAAGAGAACTCTGGTAAAAGACCGTATTAGACAGATAAAAGCCATTAGAAACGTTATGGCCCTTTACCGTAAAAAAGCCAAATACTCCATCTGGTAGCATCTGGAGTTGTATGACCAGATGATGACGTCATTTGGCATAAATAATTATCAGAATTCTATAGAGTTAGCCAAATGGACATTGTCCCCAAAATACTCCTGCTTCTTTGCTGGGCTGGAGGATCAGAACCATTCAAGGTGGTCTACCTACAATGCGGCCATCTTGAAGCACTTCTCTACCTACAGGAACCCCAAGGAGGCTTGCAAGGCGGCCTACAACCTCCAGTGCCGAAAGGATCAAGCCCCAAGAGAATTTGTTCAGGAAATGATGCTTGCGTTTGCACAAACTACTAGACGGGTAGTGCAGAATTTATAAATACCTATTTCCATGAACACCCTAAGTACATCATGATGCAGTTGGTAAGGGACTTCCATGATGAAAGGACCCTGGACTGGGTAATAAAGCAAGGTACGTGGATCTATGAGGTCCAAAAGCCAGTAGAAAACAAGAATTCACCCAAAAACCCTAAACAAACCAACACCCCCGCTGTTGCTAAGGTGGCGGAAGTGAATGTTACCCCCATTTTGGACCTAGAAATGGGGGACCTAAAAATACACCTTCCTCTAACCAACCAAACCAGAGGCAGAGAAGACCCTCCGACCAGTCACAAAAAGGTGGTAGTCAGGCAGGGTACCCCACAAATGTGCCCCTGGCTCTGCCAATTACATCAGCCCTAGGTACAAGAGCAACAGACCCATCTTGGGGTACATGTGGACTCCACCAGCACAGGGAGGAGGGGATCCAATCAGGTGAGTACAGCCCTAGAAAACATCCCTCCAGATCTCCTCAGGAAAGCAGTAATCTTCCGCCCTCTAGCTTAAGTTTCTTCCCCAGGTACCCTCAAAACCCCAAAATTCAGAATAACCCTCCTTACTCTCCCTGCTTTCGGAAGTCTAGACCACCAATTCAGGGAGAGGGGAGGCCAAGGGTGGAGGGCTACCAGGGAAACCCTCAATACCCAAGTTACTCTGGGAGAAGGGACAGTTACCCTTCTCGAGAGCAACCCAGATTTGACTCAAGACCCCCCTATCAGCCAGAGAGGGTATCACAACTGGAGTGCCAGGTCCGAAATCTAACCCCAGACGTGAGTCGCATGTTGAGGGTTCAGCAGAACCCTCAGATGAACATGGCTGCTCAGAACAGCTCAAATCCAGGGTCTGGCACCCCGTAACAATGACGGGGAGAGAACCCCGACAACCAACCAGTTCCAGAGGAGGAGGCTCGGGAGGAAGGGGGATGCAAAGCCCAGGAGGTAGCTTTTTTCCTCACCGGGGAAAAGCCCCTAGACACCTCGGAACCTGAACTTAAATCGCCTACCCCTAAAAAGCTGCAACCTAGGGAACAGAGGGTAGGTAGGAGAAACAAAGAGACAAAGAAGACCCATTTGGTGGAGAAAGTCAGTGTCCTCCAGTTTGAAGGGGAAGAATCCTTGGAGGATTCTGGGAAGAAAGTCTTCAGTTTCAAGGATGGGGGGGGGGGTTCCTCCCAAGGAAAAGTGGGTCATAAATGACCATAACTCAGTCTGGGTAGGTATGGGGACTGACTCAGAATCGCCCATCCCTGTACCCCAGAAATGTCATCCTGAGAAGTTAGCAATGACTGAGGGATCCTCCCCACAAACAAGTGACTGTCACCGGGAAAAGGGGGACAGCATATAATCAAGAGAAAGAGGGTATTCTAAAATTCCACCAATTTCAGGATGCCAAATTTTATTTACAGATTCCCGAACTCTGACACAGAAAACTGCCCAAGATCCCACAGTGTCTGAGTCCAAAACAAAGAAACTAACTGCCCAGCTGGCCCAAAGTGCCCATTTCCTTTGCCCATTACAGGAGAAAGAAGGTAGGTTTCATGCACCCGTCCGGGTGCAAGAGCAATTCTGGCGCGGGTGGACACCAGATCCCAAGCCACTCTTTTGTCCAAAAGGGCCTTTGAGCAGCTTAATTCAGGAAGGGGGCAGAGCCATCAAATTCCCCTCACCCCTCTTCCTGGACAACTCCAGAACTTCGACAGGAATGAAATTCCAGTCGCGGGGACTGCGGATCTGTAGATTAAAATAGGGCGACAAGGTGAAACAGCCGGTTATAGTCGAGACTCCAGGGGAGACCCCCTGTCTATTAGGGAATTACCTCTTCCGGAGGTTGTCTCCACTAATAGACTGTGTGAACAAGGTTTTATGGACTCAGGCTAACCGGCCAATAAAATTAAAACAGAGCACCAACTATGTCAGTATAAATAGCACATGCCACATGGTTGAACAGCGATATGACAAAATTGAGTTCCATTTTCAGAACAATCAAGTACCTGACATTACTGTAATTGCTGTAGGACAACAAACTGGTGATGGGAACTCCTCTCCATTCCTGAAAATCAACCTTCCTTCCAGTTTCAAGTGGCATTCCACACTGGAGGGAAATACCCTGAAATGTTATACCGATCCACAATTTGAAAACCCAAGTCTCATGATAAAAAGTGCTGAAAAACCAGCTCAAAGCTTGGCTGATATTCAGAAATATGGTGAACAGTTTTTTCTCCCCATTCAATTAAATGGGGGAAGGGAGCCTGTTCTCACCACAGTATGTCTGAATAATGGAAAAAGCTTCATCAGTGAAGAGTTGTTCATGAAACTCCCAAAAGATCAGACCATTCCCACATTTAAATTGGTTGATAAGTGGGAAATGGGCCTGGAAACTCCCAATTCCATATATCTCCTGCCTAGCAGGTGCATGCTAAAAATGTCCATTGGTGATAAAAGCATAGAGCATAATTGTTGGGACGTGCGAGATGTCCCCTCTGCATTCTATTTAGGCATTGACATTCTCAATCAGTTTGCAACTAATTTGGACCTCATAAATTACAAAGCCTGGTCCCGACTGGGGGTTAACCCCATGAGCTTTGATGATCCTGAAAAGGCATTTCGTTCAGCTCAATTGCTACTGTATACAGTTGAAATTCAAATTGGAGAGGAGGTCACCAACCCAGGACGGACCCAAATATTCCCACTTTCCCTGAAAATTAAGAGAGGACAGAAACTCCAAAACCTAGACGCTTATGTGCATTTAAATTACTATGTCCAACAGCAGGGGTTGTGGTTGAACCCAACACCATTAGTGGACTTAGAACACAACACCATTCCAACATTGGTGGATAACAGCAACCCTAGGAGTATCACTCTGGGCGCAGACACCTTTATTGGAATGGTGGTTAATAACCAGCATTTCTCCATGGACTTAGGGAATTAAATCATAGGAAAAATCCCCAATGACTGCTATGACTGTGACGATGACATGCTGCCAAAAAAGATCTTCAACCGGCAAGGGGGGGATTTCTTGGTGTACTCTTCCTGCCCTTTCGGGGGTAGGGTGGGGGAGAGGTGACCTGTGACATCAGGAAGGATGAGGCGATATTCCAGGTCCACAATGACTGCCTCCCCTACCTGAAACCTCCTGTCCAGGTCAACACCCTCACCAGAGATCTCTCCAAGCAGCTAGAGGATACCGCTGAGATTGCAAAACCTGAGGTCTTTCCAGGCTTCAGACAGATGGTTGAGGAACGGGTCAACCTCGCTGATGACTGTGAGACCAAGGAGCAAAAGCAAGAGCTGAAGAAGGTGTTTTTAGATTTTCAAAAAATCTTAGCCATAGACTCGTACGACTCTGGTCGCACCAAGATACATTCTACCTCAATTCCCACTGACCCCGGAATGGCTTCCGTATTCGTAAAGCCATATTGATTGCTTCTCGCGTCTATGGAGTCCCTTACAGAAATCATAAGGAACCTTGAGTCCCGTGGGATCATTCGTCCAGTGCACAGTACCTTTAAAAATCTGGTACTGGGGATTCTAAGACATAATGGGCAATGGAGAATCTGCGCAGACCTTAGGCAGCTGAACAAACGGGTCCACATGTCTAGATGGCCTCTTCCTTACATTGACCAGTGACTGGCCCAGATCCAGGGGTCAAAGGTGTACACCGCCATTGATCTGACCAATGGATGCTGGACAGTACCCGTAAGTAGGGAAGAACATTGCAAGCTGGCCTTCACCTTCGGGGGGGCAGCAGTACACATGGACCCGAAACTCTGGCAATTAATTTAACATCTTTCTGCATAAGGCCATGCCCCAATTGGGTGAAAAAGGGGTAACCTGGCCTATGTGGATGATGTTCTAATTAAAAGCTCAACTGTGGAGGAACACATAGCGGAAATCCGCTATGTTCTGACCGAGTTGAAGGTTGCCGGAGCAAAACTGTCCTTTCAGAAGACAAAGTGGTGTAGGACCTGTGTAAACTTCTTAGGACATGAAATCACCCCTGAGGGTCTCTGTCCCCAGGCGAAGAAAGTGGAAGCACTACTAAAACTAAAAGACCCCACAACTCTGCGTGAACTAAGGAGCCTTCTTGGACTGACTAATTACAGTAGGAAGTTCATTGAGGATTACGCAGAGGTCACGAGAACCCTGGTCCATTTGTTAAAGGGGGGGTGAAGTGGGAGTGGGGTACAGAACAAGCCGAGGCAGTGAAACAACTCAAGAGAAGCCTCTCACAAGCGCCTTGTCTAGCTTAACCCACAAAAACAAGGAGTTCTTCTTGGAGACAGGGTTCTTGAATACGTTCTTAACAGCAGTATTATACCAAAAGCATGACAAGGTCAATAAACAAATCTCCTATGCGAGTAAGACATTATCCTCTGTGGAGGAAAAATACAACGATTGTGAGAAGGCACTCCTGGCAATGGTGTGGGCATTGAAAAATTACCACCCGTTCATCCAGGGGAATCACATAATTGTCAAGACTCCTCACCAGCCTTTGCAATACCTCCAAAGCGACAGGATCCCGGCAGGGAATGTGAGTAATTCCAGAATTACTTCCTGGATTCTGTCCATGCAAGGCTTTCCTGTGGAGGTCAGATATGGCCAAAACAAGAAGAGTCCCCTCGCGCAAGGCTTGGCTGACTTGCATGATTGTGCCCGAGAAAACTGTCTCGAGGACGAAAGTCTCAAAACCCAAGACAACATGGAGACATACCTGAATTCCCCGCACAAAGTCTATGGAGAAGACACATGCAAGGGGATGACCACAGTTTATGTGGACGGGTGCTCCAACCATGTTGACAACAACAGAGAAGCAGAGCACCCAGAGCCCCAGACCGGCACCCAGGCCCGGGTAAGGCCATGAGACCCTGTGCTCCAGACTTCATTTTAGAGGAAAAAAAAGAAACGAAGGCTAATGTGCTCTCGAGCGCTTTGCCCGACCCTACCTCTTCCTGGTTCCTGCTTCCTCCTCCCTCCATCCTGCCCACCTACAAGCTGATTGGTCACTAGGCCCTTATCAATAAAAGCAATGGGGAACTAGTCCCCATGCAGCAGAGTGCGCAGAGCCCCAGACAAGCACCCAGGCCCAGGTAACGCGATGAGACCCCTGCACCCCAACCTCCATTTTTGAAAAAGTAAAAAAAAAGAATCGAAGGCAAATGCGCTCTCGAGTGCTTTGCCCGACCCTGCCTCTTCCTGGTTCCCGCTCCCTCCATCCCACCCACCTACAAGCTGATTGGCCACTAGGGCCTTCTCAATAAAGGCAATGGGGAACTAGTGGTCATGCCCGCAGAGCCCCAGACCGGCACCCCACGCCCAGGTAAGGCCTCCCACCTCCCCTGATTGGCTAGATCAATGGCCATATGTGACCCTCCCAGGGCAGCCCTCTGCCTGTCGCAGCCCCTGTGGCTAAGGGCCCTAGGCAAAGGGCGGCTCCAACAGAGGCGGCTCGAGGTAGTGTCAGCAGGTGTCCACAGGGGAAGCCAGTGAAGCCAGCGACCAGCTGTCAACCAGCAGCAACCACCAAAGTAAGTGTGGCATGGGTGGGAAGTAGAGCAATTACTCTACTCCGGAAAACCCTGCCACTCAACATTGCCTTACCTCAGAACTGTGAATGTTAGCAATGCTGCACCTATTTATAACTATGAACATTAGCCTGCATCACATCTAGATAGAATTGTGATGTTCTAAGTAAGGATTGTGAATGTTAAGTTGTCCAACATTTAAAGGGAATTGTGAACATTAGCCTGCACCACACCCAAACGGAAATATGAATGCTAGCAACTCCACGCCTAGTTAGAATTGTGAACATTAGCCTGCACTGGACCCAGACAGAATTATGAATATTAGCAATGCCACACCTTGTTAGTGTTGTGAACATTAGCCTGCATCACATCTAGATAGGATTGTGAATGCTAAGTAGGCCAACATTTAGAGAGAATTGTGAACATCGGCCTACGCCGGGCCCGGACAGAATTGTACATGGTAGCGAGTGCGATATTTGGTTAGAATTGTGAACATTAGCTTGCATCGCACCTAGATGGGATTGTGAATGTTGACAAGTGCCGCACTTGTTTAGAATTGTGAACTTTGGTCTGCATCGTATCTGGATAGGATTGTGAATGTTGGCAATGCCACAACTAGTTAGAATTGAGAACATTAGCCTGCGCCAGACGCAGATGGAATTGTGAATGTTGGCAATGCCACACTTGGTTAGAAGTGTCGACATTGGCCTGCGCCGTACCGGACGCAATTGTGAATGTTGGTAATTCCAAGCCTGGTTAGAATTGTGAACCTTGGCCTACGCCAGAACCTGGCCGAATTGTGAATGTTGGCAATGCCACACCTAGTTAGAATTGTGAACGTTAGCCTGCGCCAGACCTGGCCATAATTGTGAATGTTAGCAATGACACACTCATTTAGAATTGTGAACATTAACCTGTGCCAGACCCGGACGGAATTGTGAATGTTAGCAATGCCTCACATAGCTAGAATTGTGAACATTAGGCTGCGCCAGATAGGATCTAGATGCAGCATGAATGTTAACAACTGCCACACTTAGATACATTTTGTCGAATATTAACAAATACCACATTTAGATAGAACCACGAATATTAGCCTGTGCAGGACACAGATGGAGTTGTGAATGTTAGCAAATGCCACACTTAGTTAGAGTTGTGAACATTGGCCTGCGTCACACGCATCTAGACAGGATGGTAAGATGTCGGCGGGTGCCACACTTAGATAGAAGAACAAATATTATCAGTAACTTCAACCTAGAAATTGCTCCTGCTGCATTGGCTCATAAACCCATGCAAACTCTCCCATCCCATATCATTAGGCTTACCCTACACCAACACACAATTAGAATGCAGCTATACCCCTCATCAATTCAGCCTAGCTGTTCACATATAAACATTACCCCATGAACACCTCATCACCCTGATAAAACGCAGCTATCCCATGACAATCTGGCCTAGCTGCTCACATAAGCGTCCTACAGAACTAAAGCAGCCAGAACTCAGTATGGGTGTCCACCCACCAGACTGCACACATTCAACTGATATCTTCACCACCTAACACTATGATGCAGCTACCATCTGGCAATTACATCCGCTGCATACATAACTGGTGCACCCACACACCCTATGACATTTTCTCTCTCTACTGACCTGGACTGCGGTCCCCGAGGACGTTCAACCTACCAGCGCTTTGATATCATACCAATGATATATAGAGCGCTATATAAATATCACATAACATAACATGACAATGGGGAAAAGGAACTGGTGGTCGGCGTTGGGGTTGACCCCGAGTTCAGCTAGTAGACTTTGAGCTTAGCTAGCAAATTGGAAATGCCCCCAACTGAACTGAAAATTTAAAATTCAGCTACATATGGCTTCAAACATCGAGAGGGGACCTTTCATTTCCAATATTCACATTGTGTTGATTGTTTAGAGAAAAAGTTTTCCTTTTTTCAAATGTTCTTTTCGAATGTGTATAAATAATTGTATTTTGTTCTATATGAAAAATTGTGTACATTAATATGGATACCCATCTGTTCCATTTGTGTATAGATTGTGCTTGCTTTGGAATTTACTTTTAGCCAATTGTGCTTGGTAACTTATAGACCTCGCTTGTGAGCAATAATAACAAAAAATAATAAAAAAGTTACTTTTGTATAAATTCTTAAACAGAAGTAGGATATGGTGGATTTGAAATACTTATCCCAATAAAGACTTAGGTGGACACATAAAATTATAAAAATCATACCTAGGAACTATTTCAGATAGTTTGTGCCATACTCTTGGCATTGAGGAGACTACTATGAATAGAATGTATATGTATGTCTAGTGAACCTGTCAGGACACTGTTTTGTTTTGGGACGGCGTTGGGGATGCCTGGGTGAATGATGCCCTGGAGCCATCCGCCGGGTACAAGATGGGTCCCTGCAGTAGTCAGATGGCGGAGTTGATGGCAGTTCAATAGGCAATCCTCACTGCCGTGCAACACCGACTCCACAAACTGGTCATAATCACTGATTCAGATGATGTCCAGAACCGGTTCATGGAGCACATGATTAATTGGAAAACCAGAGGCATGATGTGTGCAAACAATAAACCATTTAAGCATGGCAAACTAATACAAAACATTGATGATTTGGTCATCTCTAATGGGATGACCATCTATTGGAAAAATATTAACGGTCATTCCAGAATAGAGGGACCAGACAAAACCGGAAATTACCTGGTTGACCAGATGGCCCAAACCTGAGCCATCGAGGTGGATATTCTTGAGATCGAGTCCCTGCTGGGGGGAAATCTAGGTCGCTGCCGTCACCAGTTCTCAAACACTTGCCCACAATGAACTCTCTGGATGAGACCAGTGGGTGGTACCTACCTCATTCCGAAGCCTGATGCTAAATCACGCCCATGACGCGGCCACAGCCGGTCATTGGGGGTTTCATTCTACTTTGGAAATCTTGCGGGAGGTTGCATACTGCCCACACATGGGGCAGGGCCTCGACCAATATTTTACGGGGTGTGTAGTATGTGCACTATTTCAGCCAAGTTCACTCACACAGCAAGTTCCCCTCCAGAAAAGGGGGATGACACTGCCTTGGTCGGATATACAAGCAGATTTCATCATGCCCTTGATTAGCTCCTCTAGGGGTAACAAGTACATGTTAACAGTAACACGCTTGTTTATCAAATGGGTGAAATGTCTCACGACCCCAAATTGCAAAGCAGAAACATCAGCTGCCCTGGTGATCAACCACATCTTCTTGCGATTCGGCCTTCCCCAAAGGATTGAGTCAGACCGAGGAAGTCACTTCACCAGCGAGGTGAAGACAAAGATGTGGGAGATACTTGGGGTAAAGAGAAAACTCCATATTGCATACCGCTGAGCCTCTAGTGGGGGAGTTGAGAGGTACAATAAAACCACTGCAAGCATTTTTAAGAAGTTTGTGGCGGACTCTGGGCCTAGTTGGGGCATCTGATTACCACTTGTCATGATGGCCATCAGATCTACACCATCTTCTGCGACCAAAATGGCTTCTTTTGAGCTAATGACTGGACCAAAAATGGTGCCACCCCAGCATCTGCTCTATAGAACACAAGAGAAGACACTGATTAACGCATCCACAACTCATGAATATATTGAGAATCTGAGAAAACACCTTCAGCATGCTTTTGCGTACGCTCAGTGGAATCTGGAGAAATATGCAGAGGGATGAAATCCCACTACGATGTAAAGATAACTAAAAAAGAATATCAAGTAGGAGACAGGGTATACTTGTGCAATTTTCAGAGGAACCAGACCAAGGAGCGGAAATTCCTCCCATCAAGACACGGTCCCTTTGAATTTATAGACAACATTTCACCTGTCGCTTATAAGATCCGCACCCCCAAATGAGAACTGTCAGAAGAAAAATGGGTCCACATCAATCAGTTAAAAAGCTGTCACCCCAGACACGCTTTGCAGCTGATTGATGCGCCAAAGGAAAATAAAGCAGAGGAACCATCTGAAGAATGAGAAGAAAGAAAACAAAACAGAGGGAAGTATCTAGATGCATATGTATATCTCTATAACAGGGAGTATTTTACTTGGTGTTATTGTAAAAATTAGAAAAATAAAAGTCGAGTTGTTTACCTTGTTCTGTTGAGTAAGTTACTTGGTGTGATTGTACAAATGAGAAAGATCCATATCCTAAAAATTGTAAACTGTAATCATGGTTCCAATGTTGTAAATCTTCCAGGAATAATGTCAGTAAAAAGTACTAACACTTGTTTTTTATCTATCTTCTATTAGATGATTAACAGCAATACCTTCTAGCCTGGTGAGGATCACCCCAGGGACCTGGAAGGGGAGGAAGGAAAGAGGGTGCTGCCCCATACCATCCAACTTAAAGACGGAAGGGAATCCTGGAGTGCCGCTCCCTGATGATAGAAAATTCTGCTGAATGAACCCTACTCTGCCCTACTCTTCCCCAACAAAAAGTCACGGAAGAGCAGAGAAGATCTGTGGGGTGCTTTTAAGGCCATAAGCAGAAATCCCCTTCAACCAAAAACCATATTTGAACAGTGCCACAAAAACGGCTGTGCTTTTGTCTTCCTGGCACATGAACACTGCCACCCAAAGAATGACTCTGCATTTGCTTTACTTTCAGTTGAATCATAAGAAAATGACCTGCATTTAGAATGGCACTACATTTGCTGTTCTGTCATTTGAATACTAAAGTTGCGCACAGCATTCAAGACAGCGCTGAATTTGTTCTTTCTTTCATCTAAAACACCACAAAGTTATGTATTCCATTGAAACACAGCCCTGCGTGCTTTATCTCAGAGAAATGCCAAAAAGTTAGGCAATACACCCCAAGAACGGCATTGTCTGACTGATAAATCACATGAGGGGCAAATATTTCTACATTTCACCCAACACGGCTTTTGTTTCCCTTTGATGTGAACCATCGCGCTCAAATTACTGCAAACGGAAGAAATAGCGTGGCTTTTTCTCTTTCCTTGTCAATATCAAAGAAATCCGGTGCAGTATCCCTTTGTGTCCATGAACCAACAGTACATGCAGAACCCCCAAAAGACTAAGATAAACACAATCCCGTGGTCTGCAGAACCGCATTTGCAGCTTGAAATGCAAGGCCTGCACAAGTGTGAATCTGGTCTTTGGAAAATAAGGAAAATGTTGTGTTAAAGTCAATGTCAAATGACTGCTTTTTGCTTGCACAGAGATATTATTGAATATGTGGGTGGGGGTTTGGCTACATAATGTACATTATATTTGTCCCCACCAGATTTGGTTACCTTGGAGAAGACTCAGAAACCAGTAAAACTGGGTGTTTGGCCCGGGCACAGATTTCAATGGCAGGCCTTGCCTCCCACGGAAAAGTTGCATCCATAAGTGAACTAGCCCACAATGACATTTTAGGTGGCTAAGAGTGTGAGGATTTACTGACCTGCTAAACTAGCAGGCAGTCCTGGAAGAAGGGACAAAGGAAGCCAGTGTGGCCTGTGCGTGACAGAGAGGTGCGATTTCCCCCAGCAGCCACTCTGAAGGAGGAACTGTCAAACTTCAAAGGGCATCATAAAAGTCCTTTGTTGCAAGCCGAGCCAGGCGGAGACAGTTGCTGTGGGGGTCTGCAGCACTGCCCACACACGTGACAAATCCTCCCGATTGACATTAAAGGACTTATGTATTTTAAGACATTTTTACCAGCACCCTGAATAAGTAGTAATCGTGTATTATGCTAGTTGTCCATGTGATTTTTAGACTAATGTAAAGAGACCAAGTACATGTTTCTAGCACCTGGCGAATTGAAATGGCATTGAAAGACACATTTGGTTTTGAATTATAAATTGGATGGATGTGAAACTAGGTGGAAATATGCAAAATGTTATTAGTAATATGTGTAGTCACTGGCAGAATTTTAAATATTATGCATTTCATAAAAAGGGCAATAATATGCCAGAGGGCGATGCGACCTCGCACAGAGCGGCCGAACGGATTGTTCAATTCCCTGTGACCTAGTGAATCTGCATATCTGATTCTTATGGCGGTGGCTAGTATAAGTTTGAAGTTTTGATCTATAACTAATTTTTGTTAAAAAGTAGACTTAAGAAACAAAAAAAGGTCATAAATGGAAACACACAAATTATGTCATTTCCCCTGAACCATTCGGCCCTCTGGGAGGAGAGAGGACTAGTAGGCTGTCTTATGCCAGGATATGAGTAATTCCAGAGTAATTCCCCCCAGATTGTAAATTAGATGATGTCATTTTGGCTATATAAGGGGGAGACAGAGAAACACAAGGGATTCAGATTCGAAAACGAGATCCAGACTCCCATCCAGGCAGATCCACCCACCCATCCAGATCCAGGTACACCAAGAATCCCGGCAGAAAGGAGGGGAGGCAGCTGACCCCATCCAAGAGAGTGCAGTGACCAGACCTTGCCAAGCTGACCCCATCCAAGAGAGGGCAGTGGCCTGACCTTGCCTAGCTGTCCAGAATCCGATCCAGGAGAGACCAGTGACCTTATCCCTTGGCCTCGCTGTCCAGAGTGACCAGATCCCTTGGCCTAGCTGACCAGAGTGACCAACGACACTGCTGGCTTTCCAGAATCCCAAACTCAAGTTTACATTGTAAGTAGCACATAACCCCAGTCGCCAAACTGCATATCCCGTTCTTTTGACTATTGCATCCCATTGGAAAAATCCCATTCAAAGTCCCAAATTGCCAGTATAATCCGTTCCCCTTTCCATAGCAGAATCTTTATTAGCCTGTGTATGTTAGCGTATTCCTTTTATAATTCTTTCCGTTATCTGTGTAAGTCCTTAGTACCATTTTGCAGCAAATCAATGAATTCCCCTATAAAGCGATTCACAGTGAGTTGGTTGACAATCAAAATTAACCATCTCATGCAAAGTGCCTTTCTTTAATAACTATAGTCATTAAAATATAGCCTCAACAGAAGTAGTCTTTGTGTAACAAAAACTGAATTTGCCCGTGTATTGTGCATTCTTACGAATTCCAATTTGCATCTCTCCCATGGAATACTCTAAAACGTAGTCCCATTGAGAGTAACCCCTTTCTGTCCGAATCTTATCTGTCATGTGCCTCTGTTCCTTATCCTGAAAACCGATTTCCGATTTTGACAGCTAAGCACTTCCTGTGGCTGTCTGTCATCCCAAGTCCCGTGTAGAAACGAATTTCCATTCTGCCACGTGTGTTTTCTTTTGCATTTGTCTTCGTGCCCAAAATTGACTTTCTTACCTTGTGTTCATGGTGCCTTAGTGCCCTGCTTAATAGTCTGTAAGTTTCCATATCTCTCATGTGTAGCAACACACATTTCTGTCCTAGCTATCCCACCACGGTTGTAAGCTGCTGTGCAAGAAACAAGTGAAATCTGATGATGCCGTTTTACTCATATATCAGGCTTTCATTTGATTTGCTCGACTCCCGTCTTGGGGTGGTGGGCTGAATTCTAAATCTAATTTTTCCATCTTCATCCTGACTCCTTGCCACTGCCTTCTATCCAAAAAGAATTTAGTTAGCAGATGTTTGGGGGTGAGTGTTGCAGGGGGAGTGCTTAACTTGAATGAAATCAGTTGTTTTTAAAACAATTGTTCTTCTGTTTCCTATTAAAGATTTCTGTAATTTGTGTTAGGAGTTTGCACTAACTGTGTTGAGAGGATCATTGTATTGTATTGCCACAACATTGGTGGCTGCTGCCTAATTGTTTGATTTTGCTTGATTTTTCATTGAACCATTAAATTAATAAATATATTATTGTTACACACCGACCTGGTTCCTCGTCCATTGTGACAGGGGTGTTTGAGAAGGTGGTTGTGAGACGGGTTGGGGGCCTACTCAAATAAAAGAACCTGTGGTTTATTAAAGATAAAAAGCGTTTTTATTGTGCACCACACACATTGTCGGGCGAAGGAGTCCCTGGCCGGAGTGTGCCATGTTATAAAATCGTTACGCAGGCACAGCACATATCCCTCTGCCCATTAGAACCAAATAGCAAGCAGTCTGATGAGGCTTTGAATCCATCACACAGATACAAGGCTTTCCAAATCCTGAAGAAAAAAGGGTATCTAAGAAACCTTGGCTACCGCAATGTGGGGTGGGGGTGCAGATGCATTGCCTGCATCTCCTTCAGAGAGCCCTCCCTCAATCTGTTTAACTCAGAAATACTGAAAACTCCACCAGGGCAACTCCTGTGGCTTGTGCAGTATCTTAATATGGATTTGTTCTGCCCTTGGAGTATCTTCTGGCAACAATTATCCGTCGTATTTATCTCCGAGAGTGGGCCAGAGCTGTGAAGCCTACTTGTGCATGATGGCATGGGTATCCAGCTATGGTGCCCTTTGGAGCCATGGTAAGTAAATGTCAAGAGGATTGCTCCACTTACCATGGTTGCATGGTGTGCCGAAACGGGCCTGGCTCTGCCTGCTGCCAAGGCTTTCCAGACTGCCTTAACCAAGTGTACTTACAAATGCTGCACATCGACAGCACTTGGTGCCTCTATAGAGAAGTCTTCTTAAGCCTAGACTCTCTTTTATCGTCAGACTGTGCTGTACCTCTTTTCAGAGTGGAGCCAAAAGCTCTACTGTACTGCCTATTGAAGTAACTCCTGCTGCAGTGTTACCTTGGGAAGCCTCAAGGTGTGTGGTCGTGCATTTTAACACCCCCCCATGGAGTTTAATAAACTCATATTCCAAGGCCAAGTGCAATTTCGAACATCTAGCCTTCCGAGTAGCCCCTTGAATGGCTAGGCCCTGAGCTCGTGCTTTCTCCAATACAAATTCTGTATTTGAACTCATACATTTTCTTCAACTTGTGAACCATTGCTTGGCTCACTTGGCAGAATCTTGTATGGTGATAGGCAGAGAAAGGTGTCTCCATAAAGGCAAGGATGCACCTGAGTAGAAAGCTTATGTGAACCAAATATATTGTTATTTTATCCTTCTTGGCATGTATTAATCCCAGAAAGGTCTAAACCTTTCCTAGCACTTTCATAGTATTAAAAACTACATGTTTACAATCGACTTAAGGCTGAACCAGTTCCTTCATTAAAATTGTGTCGAATTGTGTTACCTTCTATTGCACAACACCTTATCACCTTTGTGGAGCATTTGCCTTGGTCTCAGACATGCTACCAGAAGCAAGCCAAGAAGTGAGAAAGCTTTTCTTCATGGGCTTCTTGAACATATTGAGTGATTCTGAGGTCAGCTGATCTTTGTGCCAAATGTGACCACATCCAAACCAAAGATTGGATCACTGTGGGAGGCAATGTATTTTGGGGAAATGATCCAGGCTGAGGACTCCCCTTCCAGATGCATTGGTGTTCCTGCCAGCTGGGAGCGGGGGCAAAAGACTTTATGGAGTTAGCATTTGTCAAAGTCAGGATTGTGATTCCTGAGACACAATGACCAGGATTGGTGGGCCAGGTAGTGCATCTGTTTCTAATGCTCCCTGGGACAGCGAGTGGCTGATTTAACTAAACAGAGAGGCCATCGCTCACCCTTTCTGATTGTGCATTCAATGAACGGTACATGCACGTGTGTTTAAAGGGCAAAATGCAACACAACCTCGAATGGGTTACCCAGAGCCCCCGGAGTTAGACCCAATTATGAAGAACCGCTGATACCAGTCCTTATAAAACAGAAAAGTGAGCTACAAAAGTGGAAGAAGCTCCAAATACTCACAAACGAAGCTGCCTTCTAACAACATATCAACCAGGGAGAAAAGGGAATGACCGTGGTCGCCAAAGTGGTACTTGTACCCTTCCTTATAGGCAGGTAATTCCTGATATAGGAGCATTATATCCCCGGTGAAACCATCTCCCCACAGCACAGTCTGCTGTCCCTTGTAAATGTGATTCCTCTTATTATATAAGCAGTCCCTGATGAGGACATATCTGCGGCCGAACAGTTCCTTATGAATGCAGGTAAATACCGCCATGACACCACTACTCTAATAGAAACCTCTGGTCCCATTCGCGGCCTGTCAGTCCCATTGATCCCCTGGCACAGGAGCACTCCCGCCGCCACTGACTGCATCCCTGCTCTCACAGGTGTTCCGTGTCGTGGATCTGGCTCCCAGCCCCAGCCCTTCCCATCCGTGGCTCCTGCCTCTTTCAGTTCCATCCCTTGCTCGCGCCTCCCGTTCCGGTGAGAGGGCACCGTTTCCTCCAATGCTCTGAAAGGCAGCAACAGCCCCCAAACCCCGGGGAGGCAGCCGGCCCCCGCCCACCCCTGATCTCATCGGGCTCTGGGGGGTGCCAGTGCAGGCTCTGCTCAGAGGCGCGCAGCCTGCCCGCCGTCACAGCAGCCGCAGCCCGGGGAGATCGCATTTTTATCCATTTTCTGCATCTCCCTCTGCGCGTCTCTCCGGCACCCCAGGCTGGGGGAGCGTGCCGTGCATTTGGGGAGACAACGCGGGGCTCTGTCCTCAAGGACTTGTCCTTTCATGCTGCCCTGAATGCGTTTCGCACATCTTCAGCTCCAGCTAGAAATTTCTTTTTTTCCCGAAAGGATCCGCAGCATCTGCTCTGCCTTCTCGCATGGAATCGCCACTCGCCGGAGGATCTGGAATGCTAAACTTGGACCATGGGGGGAGCTGAGCCAGCATGAGGAGGGCACAGGTAAGGCTATGAGCGTGGGGGATGGGTGGTCTGCTATGCGTAGCCCCTCAAACAGGCTGTTGTTGCTCCCTTGTTGTGGTTCTAAGGTTGTGTTTCTTGCACCATGTACCTGCACAGTCGTGTTTCCTCTGATGTGCAGATGTTTGGGTGTGGGCCATTGCGGGCCATTGTGTCTGCCTTTCAGTAATGCCCTTGTGGGGCAACTGCACCCCAAGAGTGGGGTGAAATCCTGCCTTGTGTCTAGGAAGGCTCTGTTTGCATACACGGCTCTCTCTGGTTTCCCGTCTTATTGTTTTGGGGGATGGGGGCGCCATTAGACACCCAGCAGTGGCCCTAGGGGGCCACCTGCTGAAACCTTGCCCTGGGTAACAGCAGAAGGGCCTGGCTGACTTCGGTACCTGAACGTCTTCCTGTGACTTGCTCGCTTGCCTTGGGTGTCAAGGGCCGTAGGTGTACCTGGACGCTCACTTGCCAAACGCCCACAGTGTTTCCTGCTCCCAAGGTTCCCGAAATGGTGTGAGTTGTTTTATGTGGCTAGCTTACTGGACCACTCCAGAGGTATTATCCACCCCACCCAACAAGGGCCCTGTGCCCCCACCTCCCCACCACCCCCCCCCCCCGGCCCGCCTCTGGCCCCAATCCTCTCGCATTGGGCAACATTGGGGTGCGGGTTTAGCTCTGGTACCAGCACTCACCCTTGTTTTAATTGCGGCATATAGTTTATTAAGGGGCGCCCGACCCCAGGAGCACCTGGCCACCGTAGGCAACTGGTGACATCTTTTCTTTGGTAGCAAACAAGTCGGATGCTTTTTTGGATTCTGAACTCCCAACATCCCTTTTTTATTTCTGTGTGGACTTCTTTGAGGGATATGTTATAAAGGCCCCCTCTCCTACCCTCGCCCGTCCAGTTGCTGGCAGGGTTGTTCATAATGTCCTCTCTGGGAGGTGGAGTGATGTAAAGGCGAGACTGTGTTGGGAAGTACAGTCGCAAGGGAGGTTTGCGCAGGTTCACTTTTCGTACCCCACGCTGCCTGCTGAGCGGTGGTCATAGCCAAGACAGAGCGTGACCCCCATCCCTAGAGAGGGGGCGGCGAATCGTGCTTGCCAGGCACGCACCCCGTGCCCCAGGCTCGGTGGCTTTGATGGCGCCTGTGGCGATCACTGACTGCTGCTTCAGTCTGCAGCACGCTCTGCATACACACAAGATAGAATATATGGTTCCTAAAAGTTGGGAATTCTGGGGTGGGGGAGACAGAGTATGCACTATTTCTGAGTTGGGGTGCCTGGTGGGTTTGTCTATGATGCATCAGAAGTGCAGGGAACACATAGCTCAGATGAGAGAGGCCGCGTGCGCCTTCGCTGTCACAAGTGTCAGACCTGCTCGGCATGTAGACCCACTGCCCCTCCCCCACCGCTCCTTGCGTTACCAGAGCACGGTATAATTAGTGGGAGGGCCAGGTCGTTAAACTCCAAACGCCATAATATGAGTGTGAGTGCGAGAAGACTGGCCCGTCTCCTGCCCTTTGTGTGTGAGTGAGCGAGGAGAGCACTGGCACGCGACTGACACTGGAATAAACAGGGACGCTGAGGATGCTCGCATGTTTGCCTCCCGGCCCCAGAAGCAAAGAGCGAGGAGATGAAGCCCGAGGCGCGGGGCTAATAATGATGCACACATAACACCACAGAAATCCCAGCAAGGACTGCCAAAATGCAAGCCATCTATCTGCTCTGAACGAAGAAGCAACCATGTGCAATCTCGGATTTCTAGACAACAAATATCGCTTTATTTCGCGTTCTATGCATTGTGTCAATGCCTCGCGGGAAGGCTGGGCCATCAGCTTCTCGGGCCAAAATACAACGCAGAAATAAACGTATTATATCAAGCAACAATTAATACGCATGCAATAACTATGCAAAAAAAAATAAAAATAATGGCCCAGCATTAAAACTAAGGCACGGTAAAAGGAACCGAAATATTAGAGTGTCTGAAAGCGCATTTTAATGTACTAATGTCTCCATATTCCTGCAGTCCTCGGTGGGCCCAGAAGGGTGCTTCGAGGTGCTGTATTGTGTGTGGTCTTTGGGTGTTTCTTGAGCATTAAACCGCAGCAATAAAACTACTCCACTTGCTCGGGTGTGAAATATGAGACGGGGACATGTCTGGCGCTGGGCAGCCATGGGCTGCAACATGTGTTTATTGGGCTTGCGTGAACGAGTGAAGTGTTGCATGAGCGGAGCTGCGTTATCACGGGGGTGGGGGGGAGAGTGGGGAGGGGGAGACAGCGTGCGCATTGCCAGGGTAAGCGGGTTATAGCAGAGGGAGAGGGAGGAATACAGCCATTTCTGTGTCAAGGCGTTGTTTATTAGTGGCACAGAGAGAAAGTCCTCTGTCAAGGAAAGAGATCACAATCAGAGAGGCACTAGCAAGGGAGACGTTTTACTTGTCACAGTCAAGCGTTAAAGGGCGCCCACCACACCACTATACTAGGAAAAGGGAAAGCTTGTCCCGAGGCCCCCGAAGAGGCGCACACCGTCCACGGGGAATACATTCCGAATAGCCAAAAAGAAAATATCTTTAGGACGAGGTGTATACGGCCGATGACACTGTAAGGGTTAACCAAGTGAATGGAGGAAGATGCACCCTTCCGTCTATCAGAAGGGTGCATCGCGGTACAGCGGTTACACGGCATATAGCGCCTCGCTAAGGGGAAAGGTCGCTGTACCCGCTAGACAGCAGCACCCAGTCAACAGTAACGGGAAACACGGAGAACGGGGCCTTATCCAGGCCAACAGTGCTTCACCGGGGAGAAAATAGGGAGGCATACGAGAAAGGGTGGGGTGGGGTGTTTATATTGGGAAGACTCGGCAGCAGGTTAAGTAGCTGAGTTTTGAAGGCCCTTGAATCCAGGAAAAGGGGACTTTATCAGCCATCATAAAGGAAATTAAAGGTAGACGGGAATCCATCCTTGGAAGACCATACAGAGGAATGGAAGCATGTGCTAGATTTTCAGGCAATTCATTGGTCGGCGAGTCTTGGGGCCCATTCGTATCTGTGGATACCCAAAGCGATGACGGGTAATGCTTTCAAGCGTCTCAACCCCAGCCCAGCTCGAACAGCTGCTCTGACACGAGCCGGCACCTCACTGCGCCTGTGGCCTCACGCTGCACCTCCAGGGTAAGGCCCAGGCAGGTGCAAGCACGCCTGCAAGGGCATCCCTCCCACAGGGGCCCCGCGGAAGGGGTGAGCCCTAGCAGTTCGGGCTCAAAGGCTTCATTTGGACCAAGACTGTAATTGCTATACAGCTAATCCAGCCTGAAAGGGCTCAGCCAAAATGAAATAAAAAACAATGGAATGGAATACTAACCCAGCGGAATTCCAAGTGGTTCAGATGCGCTCGCTCGATCAATTCCATCAGCAGTTTTTGGTATCCCCCTGTATTAATGGCAGCATATCAAGCCCCACTCGCACCTCCTGTTTTCACAACTCTCTGAGCATGAGACGAGCCAAGCTCTCAAACCATTTACTACCACCCACTGCAGACAGCAACTTTACCCCATTACTGTCTTCACCGCAAGACACCCAGTTTGATCTCGGCTGGGGCTCACAGGCTCCTTGTCTGCTGCTTACAATTACTACATGGTCTCGAGCTTGACCAGGTCACTTAAAATGACTATCAGAATTCTAACTTGGTGCTATTGTAGAGTGTACACGAGTAACATAATGCATGTACAGCAGGGTCGGATTGGCCCATCTGCCACTCGGTCCGTGGTAAGGCCGAAATCGTGTGTAGCACCCGCAACCGCATAATTCATCAAAGAAAGGTAGCACATGTTACCTTACTTTGATGATTGATTTGCATGCATGATGTGTGCATCATAAATTATGATACATGCTGCTGCAGCATGCGGCCACCTTAGCACCAGACCTGCAGATGCACTTAACTGGTCTGCTGTTAAATCACAGTTTACTATATCTGATATGATAGCTCAGTGGGTTGAGAGTTCGCTGCTGCAATGTGTGTGTGATCTGTAGGTTGCAGGTTCGAATCCCAGAAAGGCCATCTAAGCCTTTCATCCTTCTGGGGTCGATAAATGAGTACCAACAGAGGTTGGGTGATTTTGTGTACATATTTGTTCTATAAAAAAGAGCTTAAGTGTTATACAATAACATATTATCATTTGGCCTTGGACGTCTGCTTGCATTCACAGTAATTTGACAATATGGATCTATACATACAGATATTAACGATAAATATGGTGATCCATTATTGTATGAAATGCATATCACATTAGTGAAATCATAACCATATTTTTCGTAGTGTACTTAGGAACAATACTATTTGATGCCACTTCCTGTTTTGTCAAGGGGTGAAAGGTTGTGTTTCATTGCTTCCCGGGTTGTCACTTTCGGGTGGGGTCAAATGACATCAATTCCGGTGATGTCATCAGAGGTCAAGGGTCGTGAATCGAGGGGTGGGCCACTTTTTTGAGGCGAGGGGTGGGCTGCTTTTTCTGGTATACAGTTCTTTTGCCGCAGGATTTTTCGTCGCAGAACTTTTCATCGCCGTTTTTTTATCGAAAAAAAAATCACAGGTTTTTTTTTGGGGGGGGGATTAAAAATTAAATACATATTTGTGGGTCAAGGGGAATAGTTTTTTAAAAAGGTGGTTTGGAGGGGTAACCCCCCCATAAAAAAATAAATGCGTTTTTTTTCGATAAAAAAACGGCGATGAAAAGTCCTGCGGCAAAATAACGGAGAACCCGTTTTCTTGGGTGTCCAGGCCTATTTCTTGTCCCAGTCCGACCCTGCTGTACAGGGATCGAAATTCAGATTGGATGAGCAGAAGCTAAAAGCAGCTCCCGGGTATCCGTCATTAACCATTGAGCAGGAGCTACCACTGGGGGATCATGAAGAGGTAATATATAGCGTTCTGCACATCTAACTTCCACATAAGATGCAACATTATCATTTTGTCCATTATTTATGATCTCTTATGCTTTATAAATGCTATATAAATGTGCCCTAATGTTTATTTATCGATTATCCCAAAAGCACAGTTAAATTCACATAGTTATGTTTGTTTGGCATCATTTGGCCTGAGGAGACCAAAAGTAGCTCCTGGTAGCTGTTGATTTCAAGCCAGCCAGGCTTTTCTTGGCTATAAGGAGGAGCTAACTAGCTCCCAGCTCCCCTCAATTTCGAACCCTGTGGTACATCAGTTCTCTGCGTGCTGTACATTTACTAAGCTCCTATACGAGGGCAACACATGGGAGGGCTCATATGTGCATAACTGAGTGTGTGTGTGTGTGTGTGTATTGCGTGGGGCGACTATGCAGCAGGCAGGCACAGGCAAGCAGGCAAGCAATGTTGTATGGTAATACAGGGCATCCACACAGGATATGTGCATCAGGTACAGGGGGATGGTTCCATGTGTTAATATTGCGGCAAAAATGGCCGTTTACACAAAAATTTGCAGCAAAAAGGGTGTGGTTTTGCCGCCGCAATCCATGTAAAGGATGCAGGGGACACCCCCGCAACCCCCAGACCCATTATACCATTTAAAGGGAGCGGGGGACAGCCCTGCAACCCCTGCTCCCCTTAAATGGTATAATGAGGTACACCTTTACCAGGTCAAACCACAGCATTTTTGCCGCGATTTTTTGTAAAGGCGATATTTTTACAGCGATTTTATTACTGCATACCATACCAGGAGGTTGTGTTCAGCAGGCAAGTGATACTGAAGTTGTGCTAGTTGGAATGTGTTCAACTGATACAGGCAGCCGGTGCAGAGACGGTGTGTACAGCAATCACACAATACAGCAGAGATGTGTGCTGCAGATACACTCAGGCATAACAGGGGTGAATGACGTCAGCAGGCAGGCAGTATGGGCTTAACAGGAGCACACTTATGTGCAGCAGGCACAGCCAGGCTTTGATGATGTGTGCAGTATGCGCCAGCAAGTAGTGTGTTGTACGGGGATCGCTTGCATCAGGCAGGTACAGATAGGCAATCAAATGCAGGTTGCAAGGGGTGTACGCAGCGGGCAGATACAGGTAGCACAGGAGCGACGTGTGCATCAGACAAGAACAAGCAGGTCAGGAGGGATGCATGATTGAACCAGGTATAGGCAGCCAATCAGAATTGTGTGCTGCAGGTAGTCACAGGCAGGATGGCAGCGATGCTTGCAGCAAGAAGAGATACAGCTTCCACACAGGCCTGAAGTAGGGATTTCTTCTGAGACAACTTTGTGAGACACAGATTCGCTCGTTACCATACACTCCTCTGGGCCAGGTGCATTATGGGACAGGTGGTCATTTGAGATACGTCTACTGGCGAGGCAGGTGGATTGTGGGATGAAGAGACACGTATCTAAGGATTTCTGTCTGTGATCAGAAGAGGGTGGAATTGTTGAGCAGTTCAGGACTTTGAAGTCAAGGCCATTTCTCCCAAGACTTTATGAAAAGTAATGGTCTCATGCAGTACTTTACGTGAGATAAAGAATCGCAAGGGTGCCCTAACATGTTGCTAAGCAATATTTGGAAGACAAGTCAGAGAAAGGCCTGGCGCAGTCTCATTATCCCAAGAAGCAAAAGACCATTTTTGAAAAGACGTAGGGATTATGCAATTAAAAGAGTGGCCTAATGGAGGTGGCATAATTTTTATATCTGCAAAAAAGATAGTAAAATCTATTTTAAAAACGGTGTTAAAAATAATTAATGTGCAATAAAAACATCAAATAAAACAAATGTATTCAAATTTACAATAAAAATGAAATGAAAAGGTGCATGTGTAGGGCCCATTCTTTGGAAGAAGATAAGATCCTTAATTTTATAAAATCATTCTAATTACAAGAATTCAGTATATGTTGCAACATTTAAATAATGCATTATTTATATTTTACTTTCTCTTCCCTTCAGTGTAAGAAAACAAATAATGTAATTCTGAATGTTTGAAACTGATGAGGTGTTCCCTAAAATGGCTGATAGGATAGCTAATGCAGAAGAGCAGTGTGGTCACGCTTCTCTTTTCATCGACTCTAGCCCGCTAGGCAAACAGGCAGGGAAGTCCATTTGGGGACCGTGGCAGATTCCTGGAAGTGTTGTAGGCTGCATGGGCTGCTTCCTGCTTGCCCTGGCCAACGTAAAGCCCCCTGAGCCTCAGGTTCGTCTGCATGCAACATTACATAGATGAGAGAAAATGTGCAGAAACAAACTCTGCATATTTCTCCTCATCCGTACAATGTGCTTAGGATTCTCTGCACCAAGCGGAACACAGGACGAGATATCAACATTTTGTGTTGCCCCTCTCTCTTCAGGTAACCCACATTCATCTCTGCCCACATCACAATTTTGATGCGGTCTGGGAGGCTTGGATACCTGAGGATTTGGTCTGCTCTAATGTGTCTGAAAAGAGCAGGCAAAGTGTGTAGAGATCTGCAGTAATGGGGCCTCCAAGTAGGCTCGTACTTGCCCATAAGGCAAAAGGGCAGTGCCTGACCCAAAAACGCAAAATGCTATCGTGGGCAACTTTTTTGGGCCACGTGGGCCAGTTTGATCAGTTACTTTACAGTGTGTCCAGTAGTTTTGACCAGTATTACTGAATGAATTTCTTTAAAATGCCCAATTTGCAGCGCATTTGATCAACAACTCCCCCTCGGTTACTACTCAAACAGTCTGACGCAAAAGGAATGCATTTCCATTTGCAACGGTGGACCTCTTTTTCATTGGTGCAGAGACAATGTTATGCCCCAGACCGACACTGCCTCCAAGTCTTTTCTACTACTGATCACTGCTGTGCGTGCCTGCACACATATTGGCAAACCAGCCAATTTATCTGCATGGTGGATTCAGGAACAGCAATCTCGGATGCACCCATGTTCCTTTGCCTACATCTTCTCCATGCAGATAATCATGAGGCTCTGTCAGGAAAGTGCACACTCCAGCTGAGGAAGCCGACATGGCAAAGACCCGCTGTGACAGATTCTAGACCCTCAATAAAATATGTCTTTAAATCCCCCATAATGCACTTCATCAATTTACTGTAAGACCTGGACTAGAAACAGCACTGTTCAACACTACATTCTCAATAGTGCACCCAGCTCACCTAATGGAAGACCTAGTATATGCCCTTTTCAGCACTACACCCTCTACAACGAACTGTGCTAGTCTAACAAAAGACACAAAACAAGCACCTTTCAACACTACATCCAGCACTATGCACTGTGCTGGTCGACTGAAAGACCTACAACTGGAACATGCACTTTCCAGCACTACATTTACTTTAGGAGTGTGTCTACTGGAAGACATACACCTGCTAGCTGGACGTTTTAGCACCATGTCCACTAGAATCCATAGTGCTGGTCTCCTGGAAGGCCTGGAAAAGGAATCCCTAGCTATGAATCATCCTGACACCGTGATGCTGGATCTCATCAGTATAATATCTTATACTGATCCACTGGAGGTTGTGAGAGCGGAAAATGCACTTTTCAACATTCCTGATACTTCCATGCCGAAAACCATGCAGATAGAAACTACATCTCACAAGATCTACTGGAAATTGTAGTGAATGATCTCACACTTCCAAAGACTTCTTGAATCAGGGTAAATAAGACCCAAATAGACCATTTAAACTGGGGCTGGGGATCAGATCTCCTGCATAGGCGCATTCAGCCCAGTAAGGGCATGTTCGGTTCTTGACCAAATACTTTCGGATCGAGTGTGCTGCATTCTTCTTTTTTGTAAAATTGCTTGAAGCAGCAATCCCTTCTTGGGCTTTTGTTGACTGGCTTTTGCCTTCTAAAATTGATTGAAAAGCTGCTCTTGGACTCCCAGGGCTGAAAGCCACATTTTCTTTTTTTCTAACAGCAGGCTCAGTCACCAATACAGTAAGCCAGTTGCTTTTTTTGCTCTCCTGAAAACGCATATTTTGATGCCATTTTGAAATCTGTACAATCTCTGCTGTGTTCTTGTGATCTCCAGGCTGATTATTCCCTCTATGCTTTGTTTTTTGTAAAATCAAAACTTCAAGTATTAAAATGCAAAGGCAAAAGTAGAATAAGAGATGAGGCAGTGCTGCAAATGATAGCTGTGGTTAATCCTTTAATTGGTACTCTATGGGATCGGTGTCAGATTCAACACAAAAGAACAGCCAAGATTCTGTGATGTCCCAAAACAAACGCCAATAGCTTATCCAGTTCTGATTTTTGCCTTACATCTTCGACCTTGTAGTTATACATTTACAAAGGGAAAATGAAAACTACAAGTAGCAGACAAGTAAAAAAAGGGCTGGCCAAGCAACTCATGTTTAACATGGGACATTTTGGGAAAGTTCTAATCACACAAATCAGAAAACAAACTCTTCACAGGTTCTAAAAAGAAAAACATTACATGGAAACACACAACACATTATCAGTGACCTGACAAAGACTTTAAAAGGGCAAGGCATTATTTCAATTTGAGATAGCACTGAACATAGTTTTCAAGAGCAAAATGGTAATTTTGGAAATCAAACATCAAATTAAACACAACTGGGCTTATTCAGGTATGTTTGCCTCAAAATGGCAGGCTGCAGCATCTGAAATGAGTCTTAGGCAATCAATGAACTCAGTGCTTCAGATAAGATTTAGAAGCAGGAGTATTTTACTCCCTATTTTTTTTTAAAGTTGGGCGTAAAATGATTTTCTTAGCAAGTAAAAATATGTTTTAACTTTAAAACCGAAATGGTTTTGTAATACATGTTTCTTTGCACCTAGTTATCCATTCAGATTACAAGATACTCGTTTACCTCGTCAGATCCGGCAGTAATAATTACAGTTTACCCCTCTGGCACTACATGCACTACTATTCCATGGAGCTATGTGGATGAAATCTGGGAGACAGACACCTTATGTGTGTGTGTCCTATTTTGTTGCTAAATTTGTACTTCCTAGTGTTCTTTTCTGGTAGTATTTGCATATTTTTAGAGAGTAAAGTTACCAATACACCCCTTATCTGTAGGGCTGACTGAACTATCCACACAACAGGACACCTTTCAATTTCCAATTCTCCAGTTTACCTTCATAACAACAGCATCGTACTTGCTACACGAGATTAGTTGTTTTGTCTATTTATGTTTTGGTTTGCTGGCCCATATTTATTGCTTACTTAGAAAAACCTGCTGGATAACATACAGGATTCCATTGAAAGGTTTAGTGTGGTATTGGTACAAAACATCGAATCGAAACACTGCGAATCCCACACATGGGATTTTTTTCAATGCATTTCAGCGAAAATATAAATGGGAGGTTTCGGTTAATAATTAAGGTGGGGGCGATGTGGGGGTCAGGGGGCTGCAGAGAGTCTGCTCATATAAATGGGGCAAAAGAAAATCGAAGTTATTGGATTTTAAGTAATGGATTCGATGTTATCTCGTAGATCCTTTAGAACCACATTATGCAAAAGAGTACTTGGATTAGGTTTTATGAGTACAGCGCTTTTACATGCTATGTTACCCAAAAGTGTTGACATGTACTTTCATTTTTTGTAGCCTGTGTAACACAAAAAATTTGAATCCAATGTGCAACTATAATCCCCTTTTAAACCTATTTAAATTGCAGATGTAATGAAGAAACAAGCACATTTACTTCTGTCTTAAACTTTCTATATACCAAGGTTAGAGGTGTACATTTAGTGGCATTTCCATTTCATCTAGCATTTCATTGATTATTGTGTGTTATTTGTTATTTTAAAATTGAATCTCACGGCACTGGCAAAACCACTCTCAAGTTAGCAAAAGTCAGATGTGAGATGTTTAGCTTGCACTTGATTTTTAACCCAGATTTGTTACATTTATTTATCTCATTATCAACAAAAGATTAAAACTTAAGCATGCAATGTGATGGAAGCTAAAAAGCTAATTATGGATGGATATCTCATATCTGACTGATACAAAGCAATGTTCGGGGCACCAGTGGTCCAGGGATGAATATTGGTTTCTAAACCATCAATCAGGCCCACACCTCTAGTACACCAGAATGGATACGAACAGATTGGAAACACAAGTCATTTATAAAACTCCTTGCACAATTTCGGTAACGTGGACCGACCGGCAGGCTTATCTCCGCAAGGTCATGGATCGTTGGTTAGTTGCAACACAGCGAAAATACAATTATTACCAAATGATAAACTGTGAACTGTTTCGTGTAAAAATCAATTTCCTTTTTGGTTATAAACAAGTAAATAAAAAAAAAAATCTATTTTTTATTATTACAACAGACAGTTCTAGCACACTACAAAATACAACCCACACTGTAAAGGAACTCAGAGGACGGACAGTTTCACAAAGGAAAGGGATGCACTCTGGATACTGACAGAAGGGTAGTCAGTAAAGCAATCAGTTTTAACTGTTCAATGTTATTTGGTTTAAGCACCAATGAAGCAAGTGGTCATGGGCCTTCGGAGGAGGACCAGGGGGCCAGAATCACAATGTACCTTGTGCTTGAGATGTTCTTGATGCCCAACAGCGTCAAGTCGGTTCCAGGACACTTTGCAGCTCCTGCAACAGAGTACAAGCAGCTGTGGGTATCAGGCGGCAGGCAGTTCGGCAAGCGAAGCTGGATGGACGGCTGCAGGCTGGCCTACACGGCGGCGCAGAGTCAAGAATCGCTGTCTTTGTGCTGGTTGGCAGATCTGGAACACTGGTTGAGGCGTCTCAGACGGCTTTAGTGACTGCAGCTTCACAACAGTCTGTGGTGCAGGAAGTCGCGGTTCGAGGGTTCGATTGCCTCGAAAATGTCCTTAAAAGATGGATGCTGGTTGATGCTTGTGTGGCACTCCTCCCAGCCTCTTCGCAGGGCTTGTGGCGTCCTTTCAAGGCGGACAGCCCAAAGCTGAGGAGAGTGCTTGCAGGCAACAGCCGGGTCCTTTATTCAGAGACTCTCTGGCACTTCCCACCTAGGAGGATTGCTGGCAGAACCTTGCAGGGCACGCTGTGTGCTGGCTGGGTACCGATTCTGGAGCTTCTGGATGAGTCACCCTAGTCCGTTTTCTCCCTCTGTTCCCTGGGAGATGTTTAGGGAAGGGATCTTGCTTCCCTCTTGGAAATCCTGGCCTTCCTTCACTGGCGCAAGACGTAAGGTAGACTGTACCTTCAGCCAGGATCCAATGCTGTGTTCTCCTTTCCTGCTTCTGGTGAAGCCTTCAGATGATCTGCTAAGTGAGGGGCTCAGCCCCCATTTAAAGCCAAATGGGCCCCAGTGATTGGTGCAGGCTAAACCTACCTTAATGAACCAATCCTAGGTCCCTGCCAACAATCTTCTGTTATGGGTGAGGTCAGGACCAGAGTGCTTTGCAACTGGAAAGGTAACAGATGACAGCATGTACTCCTAAACCCACCCATTTCCTGTCTGTTGTAGATCAAAGTGTCTCTCTGGTTTACTGAGCTCTCTGTGGCTGTTGATCAAAGCGCAGGTCTCCCTTGAAGTTTGTGACGAGAACAGACGTTCTGTCTCCTTTAAATCACATACTTCTCCCTCTGAAAGGGGTCCGCTCTGCAGGGGTTGCCTACGGTAAGTGGACCCAGACATGCCAATCACTGCCCTTCATACAGAGGGTGGGAGCTAGCTTCAAGTTGACACATAGCGTGTCAAAGAGGTGTTCGTTTTCCTGCCCATTGTTAAGTTCTGTGACCAGGTCTATTTACAGGCCTGCTTCAAATAACTCTCATCAGTATGCCCTGCCACCACACATAACTTAGACAATAGAACAGGGCGGTTCCATGGAGCCTTTGGTATTTAATAAGGCTGGCCATGGGAAGAGGAAGGTGTTGCCCTTCTCCTCTGGATGTTTTTGTGCACCCCTCCTCGCTGTCACGTGTGAAATAAATGGAACAGAGAAGACTGCGCCTGTAGGCTGTGTCTCCCTGAGTACATTGGACTATGTGCTTGTTTTGCAGCGAGTATTAGAAAATGTGTGTGGATTAGCCCCACACAATTTCAGAGGCTGATCTCCTATCATTCATTTACATTTATTTTTTTTAAATCAAGAAAGCCCAGGCGAGCGCACACTCCCTGTGCACATGGTCGAATTCCTCACACTGACACAATTAAATAACCTTCATATAAACCCTAGACTACACTCTAAAATATTGGTTTGGCCATTTTAATCTGCATATCTCTTTCACTGCTGTTTTTTTGTGTTCTGTATTTGCAGTTTCACATCTCTGGTCAGGTAGGGGAGCAAAAGTACACGTACTCAAATGTAGAGGAAAGATCGTGACTGTACGAAGCATGATACACAAAAGCTATTATTTTAATCACAGACCTGTTTCGTCACTGGTCTTGCACAAAGCAAAAGCCCATGTTTTTAGCATTTCATTATGGTAGATACAGGGTCAAGGGTACAAGGAGATTCACTATTGTTGCCAGGGCTACACAATTCAGGCTAGTGGGAAACGCTAGGCATATGACTTGGTTTTCCAGTCAACAACCTGGCACTAAATAATATGTTTTCATGAGCACCCACATTGCGCAATGTTAGGCAAACAATTTTCTAGAGCATTCAAGGACTAGTAGTCTTACATTCAAAACGGGATAAACACAACAGCTACAAGTCCCAGAATGCAAAGTAAAAAACATACCTAGATGGCCACTTAAGCTTGACCTGTTTGAGAGCCATGCTCGTTCAGTGTTTTAAATACATTCTAGCTGAAGATTGCTAATAAGCCCATCACAAAGAGCATTGGGGTGGTAAAAGGCAGGCATGCAATGCCAGGTGGTTACGTGGACCGTCACTGGTGGTATGGTATACTTCCTCCCACGAGGGCATCGATGTAGCAGGATTGGAAGGCTGGAAGGGATGGTCATCAGTTCACCTTTGAAATGGCTTGCTCTCCCTTCTGACGTTGACAGCATGATTGAGCTCCTTTATGACATTCTCAGGCTGAACCCTACACCACCCACTCACTTCCAAGCCTCAAACAGTGTGAGACTAGACGGGTGTAGGAGCACGGCAAAGAGGTCTACAGAGCTTACAACGTTGGAAGTGGCCCAATCGATGCATACGGGAAAATCCCAGGGAATATAAACTCACTCTGAGTGCCCCAGGAATGCAGATCCCTTTTATCACAAATGCCACAGTTAGTATACGTATTTCACAAATCATATGAGGACTCAACTATTTATACGTTTTCACTCACGATTTTATTTTGAAAAACATTAAAATCTTATGTACATTTTAATGTTATGCTAAATGGCATTCAAACTCTTTAGTTCACAACATTTATATCTAATAATCATCAGCACCATTGGCTATCCATTACCATATTTCACAATGTTGCACAAACATCAGTCTGTGCATTGTTCAACTGCCCCCTTCTTATTTTCTTGTTCATAAAACTGACATCATGGGCCTGATTCACAAAGCCTTGAAGTATATTCTGAAGAAATGTTCTTTTCCACGTGTAATCAATCACCACGCTGTCCATAGCTCTACCTCCGAGGCTGTACCTAGTAAATGGGGTTGAATAAGGCATATGATGGCTACACTTGGTTATATGTATCCGGGCCTATGCTGAAGCGTATTCCAACGTGCCCACAGGCGCATGTGTTACATAACATGTCTTCTCTTTACTCACATGTAAACCCCTGGTTCCCAGGTCCTGCTACAGAAAGACCATTCATCAGCAATGTATTTGGCATCAACATGTAGAGACAGATTTGTCCTAATTTGGGCCATCATTTGGGAATATGCTGTGTGGCTTTACTTGGCATATAATACCAATATCTATGTATATCAACAAGAATACACTGAATCAGATCAAACTGACACTATATCAGCTGCAAAGCCTGAAACGAGTTCAAAGTTCCAATCTCAATTGTGAAAATATAGAGCAGTAAAAACCTTGAATTAAAAAAGTTAAAGCGCAAATGACAGAATGAATAGCTACTGCGCCACATGTGCACTAAAATAGAACATTTCAATCTGAATGGTTTGAAAATAAATGAATTGCCGCATAATTGTGTTTCAACCACACAAAGCCTGACCGCTTAACACAGACCATTTATACACGTTTTTTTTTGCCAATTTCTTTTTAAAATGGGGCGCAACCGCCCTTCTACCCATGAATTATCGCCCACCCTTAATCATATTGTTCCTGGCACATTCCCACCTCCATTCAGTTTCTGGATAGTCTTGTTTTCTCTGCATGTTTTACATTTGTGATATTTCTTTAAATCTATGTTTCATTCCACTATTTGAGAATTCTTCTTTCATTCCATGTTTTCATTTTTTACCCTTCAAAAAGTCAGATACTTTGCTATTAAGATTCCTACACAAAGGTAAATCGCTGCAATAGTGAACCTATCACTTTTGTGTCGCAAATAGGTCTGAAGGACTAGTTTGAGGTTCTTAAACTATATCAACAGATACATTTTTGCAACCGTGAAGTCAGTCAGTTTGGTTTTCTATGGAATTTCAAAAGTTTAGAAAATATTTTCATTTATTTTACATTGGTAGTGCCACATTATTTTTGATAAAAATAATAACAATGCCAATCACTAATTGCTGTATCTGATAAATTGATATCGAAAATATTTAAGTATCTTAAAAACACTGAATCAAATCTCCCTATTTACAGAAAAGGCACCCAATCCCAAAATAATCTGCCTTTCAACCTTAGTGAAAAATCAGTCAGCATTTGTTGAGCAGAATATTGGCACAAGTTTGAGTCGCCTCCATAGCTACGCTGCTTGATCTTCATGAAACTTGCCAAATATGTTAGAATAATAGGTTATTGAAGAATGCTCTAAAAAAGCCAAAATGATAGGTTATCAAAATTGCCTTTGCTGTGAAAATTGGTTTGTACCCTTATCTGTAGAGTGCTAGTGTGCTTTATTAATACTGTATTTCATGAGGTTTTCCATATTTGCAACTATTACTCTAACACTTTGTGAACATTACCTGCCAAAGAAAAAAACGCACTCTCTCTCTCCCTCTCATTTTGCTAATATAAAACGGGCCTCATTACGAATTTGGAGGTAATTCAGTTACCATTCCCACCACATGTAGTTGGGCAACATGAACCCATTACAAGTGGCAGAATGGTGGTGTTAATCCCCAAGGGCTCCACATGTATTTTGGAGGAATTACCTAGAATGGTGATTCGGCAACAGTAGTTCCTTTCGTTGTTGTGCGCTAATGTGGAGGACATACCTCCAGTTAAGTGCTGGAAGTATCTGCTCCATATTACTGCCAAACTCATAATATGGCAGTGAGATAAAAGTGGCAATAGTTCTGCTACTGCCACTTTTTTTCTGCACTGGTGTAATCGTATTAATGAGTCCCAATATCCCTTTGCCTTTTCTGTATTCAGAATATAGCTTCCTCGTTTCTGTTCAATGTATTGCATATTTATTTGACTATTTTTGTCTCCTTCGACGGAAGAAATAGAACACAAAAATCAGGGGGACACATAAGCTGAGTGACCACCCAGCGAGTAAGAATGGAAAATACTGAGACATGGGAAATGGAAATCTGCCACACACATGCATGCATACATGCATAAATCTACAAGTACCCTTCAAAATCTATAAAACGGACAAAACGTTTGGGGGTGGAAAAATCTGAAAATTATTGTCTTTGAACACTCAAACTGCAACTCCCAATGGTGTGTGTGGAGGTGTGGAATTCTGTTCAGGTCAGGAAGTGGGGGAATGGGCCAATAATTTGTTTTGTAAAAATAGAGACTTTGCGTGTTCACTCTGTGAGGAATTCGACCATCCATCCGCACAGTGGGTGCACAAGCCTGGGCTTTTTTGACATTTTCAAATGAAATTAGATGATGGTAGATCAACCTCTGTAAAATGTGTGAGGCTAATCACACACATTTTCCAATGCTCACCACACGTCATACGCATAGAGTTGTGTACTCTGGGTGGACACAGCCTACAGGCGCAGTCTCCCTGTGATATTTAGTTGAGATATGACAGGAGGAGTACATGATGCATCTCAAGAGGGGTAGGACCAAACCTTCCCCCTGCCATTGCCAGCCTGATTAACTAACAAAGGCTCCAGGGCTCCGATGGTCCAGTGGCAGTGGTTCACAAACCATTCAGAGGGTAATTCAAACAGGCCCCCATGGGGCCTGGCTGCAGAGGCTACCAAAGGAGACAGGAAAGCCCAACAACCTTTCATATGCAACTGTGTGAACCTGAAGCAAGCTCCCACCCTCAGTATCGATTGACAGTGAACTGTCATGTCTGGGACTGCGTGTTTATGGTAGTCCTCCCTGCAAGGGAACCCCATTCTTAACGTACAAGAATGTGGTTTGTAGGAGCCAGAGAGTCTGGTCTCGCCACAGCTTCATGAGAGACCTGCCACTTTAATCAGTAACCAGAGAGAGCTCCGTTAACCAGAGAGACCCTTTGATCCACAAAATACAGAAAGATGGGTGGGACTTAGTATTTCATGTTTTCCCCCTTTATCTTTTCTGTTGCAAAGCACTCTGGTTATGACCTCACACATACAGGAGATGTTGGTGGGTCCCCAGGATTGGTTCATTAAGGTAGGCTCAGCCTATACCAATCCCTGTGGTCCATTTGGCTTTAAAAGAGGGCAGAGCACCTCTTTTGGCAGATCATCTGAAGACTTTGCAAGGAGTAGCAAGATTAACTCATCACTGGACCTTGGCTGAAGGTACGGTCTTCCTTACATCTTGCGCCAGTGAAGGATGGCCAGGACCTTCAAGAGGGAAGCAAGCTCCCTCCTCTAAACATCTCCCAGGGTTCAGAGGGAGATACCGAATCCAGAGGATCCTCCAGCAGCTCCAGAACAGGTACCCAGCCAGCACACCGCACGCCCTGCTAGGCTTTGCAGCAAACTTCCTAGGCGGGAAGTGCCAGAGAGTCTCTGAACCCGAAAACAAGGACAAAGCAGCTGCTTGCCTTAAAGGACGACACGAGCCCAGTGAAGAAGCTAGGAGAAGTGCATCGACGAGCATCTACCAACTTCCGCCTTAAAGGACATTTTCAAATCCCTCTAGCTGCAATTCACTGCAACGTGGACTGTTGTTATGCCGTAGTCGCTTAAAGCCAATTGAGACGTTTCGACCAGTGCTTCACAACTGTCATGCAGCACTTAGAGAAAGGTTCCTGACCCCAAGCCATGATGTAGGCCAGCCTGCAGCCGTCCGTCCAGCTACGCTTGCCAAACTGTTTGCCGCCTGATACCCGCAGTTGTCTCCTATCTGGAACTCTGTCACAGAAGCTGCAAAGCGACCAGAAACCAACTCAACCCTGTCGAGCACCAATAACACCTACAAGCACAAGGTACATTGTGGTTATGTCCCCCTGGTACTTCTCCGAAAGCCCCCAGAGACATTTTAAGACCTTTTGTGCTGAAGACAAGTATCCTTGAACTGTTACGATTATTTACTATACCGGCCACCCTCCTGTCAGTATCCAGAGTGCATCCATTTTCCTTCGGTGAAACTATCTGTCCTCTGCATTCCTTTACAGGTTTGGCTGTATTTCGTAGTGTTGCTGGAACTGTCTGTTGTAATAATAATAATGTAGATATTTGGATACAGCTTTGACTGGACAGTCTCTTTTGCTACTGGGCAATAATTGCATTTTTGCTGTGTTGCAACTAACCAACGATCCACGTTTTTTCATAGATAAGCCTGCCATTCCGCCCATGTTACCAAAATTGGACAAGGAGGTTTAAAATTTGCTTGATCTTCCAATCTGTTCGGATCCCTTCTGGTGTACTAGAGGTGTGGGGCTGATTGATGGTTTAGAAACCAATATTCATCCCTGGACCACTAGTGCCCCGGAAGTACTTGACCCTAGATATGCCAATGCTCTTTTCGCTCCAAATGGATGTGGTTTATTCAATTGCATATTTGTTAGTATTTTTATAGCATGGACTTCCCCCACGCACTCATGGCACAAGTATCAAACACCATGCTGATATACAAAGGCAAACAGGTGTAAGGAAGAATATGATAAAACAATATGACACACTGGTACAGATTTCTTTGGGTGTTTTTTGTGTGCTTTTTTTGTTACATCTAACCTTCTGTCAAGTGATGCATGTTATGCAGCATGCGTAAAGCACCTAACTGGGATTGGTATGGCCTCCAAGGATTGAGGAAATTTAGGTTAACCAAGACCACAGCCCATCCTTGCATTACAAAATTAAGTACGCTATGGCACAATATAGGCAAAGGTAATAGCAGAGTTGACAATAAAGATTAAGCATTATAATGAGAATAATGTAATTACAAGCGTTGCTTACGTGCCTGAGTATTGACTACGTTCGGGTCATTGTAATTAAATCGCTGGCCAGTTTTCAATGCCTTTCACATGCCATGATGGAATTCGTATGGTGGGGAGTTAGCTGTTTTTCGATGCACAATGCCTAGAAACCCAAGAAGACCAGCTCCAAATCGCCACCCTTTGTAGGCCGTGGCAGCTGCTCAGTCCACATCAGACTGCTACCTTACAAACCCTTGAATACATTGTCATGGTGCGATAATCCGTACTATAGTAAAAGAGTTGAGACCAAACTCCACATGCTTTCAACAAAATATAAAGATAAACACATCCAACCGGAATAAAACATTTAGTGCTTTATTGACAATTGGACGAACATGATATACACAAAGAGGTAACAAAAACCCACACACCAAAAGCACTTCGAAGAAGTTAGCAGAGACGTGTGATGCCTAGCCAGAGAAGGCTAGCGGGAGATTCTGTCTGGGGTCCCATTCCACCACAGGGTCAATGCTTCTTCAGGGTGTTCTATACTCTTTTAGAATGTTAGGGACTTCACATTGTCTCTCAAGCTGGGTGGGACATTTTGGGACAACACAGCCGCTCTACAGTAAAACAACTCAGAAAGGATTTTAATGTGGATGCACAGTGCTCTAGCTGAATTACCCACAAATAGGAAATCCAATAAGCGACTTTTTGCCTAAACTCCAGAATCCCACCCTCAGGGGTCCCGAGTGATCACTATGAATTGTGCTAGTGAGAGCTATTATTGGCTCAAGTGGGGTGTGGCAGTCAATCATCTTTCATCAAGCAGAAAACTCAATTCCTAATGTGGTTAGCAGAGGGGTAGCCAACATGAGGGGCCTGAAGCTAATGCAGTTGGACCCCCTGCAGTGGCATGAACTGCATGAAATGCCCATACACCGCTGCTGAGTGAGCATTTATAGATTTTGAGTGGGCCTTGCCCGCTCAGGCCCTACCCTGTCTACGCCTCTGGTGGTTGGGGAGGAGTGGGCAAAAAACAACAGGTGAAAGATATAGCACAAACATCTGTACCACATATACACATATATACATATACACACTGACACACAGTTACCATAACCTCCTTCTGGGAGGCCAAGTAGATAAGGCAGTCATCCCTATGCCAGTCTGCCCATTATGTAGAACACCCTTGCCGATCATTAAACACCAACACCATGTAGAACCATGGGCAGCGCCAGCCATGGGCTTGGGAGGGCTTAAGCACTCCTACTTTGAAGCAGACACAGCACTCTGCTGTAATGCTGAGCCAGGGGGCCCCATGACAATGGACTGCTGAATTTCTCACCATCGGGGGGTGGTGTATTTGCATATACACAGCTATTATCGTGGCAGCAGCAAAAACACAGGATAAAAGCCTGCCCACCCGATATCCACATACCACATATGATGTTTTATTTCATTGGTTATTTGTAAGGCGCCTATACAACAAATGGTGTTTCAAGGCACCACAAGACAAAAAGGGGACGGGGATAAGAAAGAAATATACAATAATGGTCCTACTAGGCCTTGTGATATTCGGATTGTGCAAGTGCAGAACAAGAAGTGCGAGGAAGAGGGGGGTGAGAGGAAGTGCTGGACTGCGTAAAAAGTGAAATGCTAAGGTGGTAAGGGAAAAGGAGGGAAGAGGCGAGAAACAAGTGCTAGGGGAGGCCAGAGGGCAAGTGCTAAGGGAGGCCAGAGGGCAAGTGCTAGGGGAGGCCAGAGGGCAAGTGCTAGGGATTGCAGTGGTGAGGGTCAACATGATAAGTGCTGAGAAGAGGGGGTGGGTTTGGGAGAGGGATGCCTGGAGCCCTGTAGTACTCAGAGGGAGCCAGGCAGCCAGTCACTGAGGTAGAAAGGTGTTAGCAGGGGAGGGGGAGAGTGAAGGAGGAGGAGAAAAGGAGTCTTGAGCAGCTTCCGGAACTTAAGGAGATCCGGCTGAAGCCTAAGAGGGGCAGGGAGACCATTCCAGAGGGAGGCTCCAGCAGAGGAGAGAGATCTATCCCCCACTCTTTGCTTAGAGAAGCATACAATGTGCAGAGAGTTGGAGCTAGTAGACCAAAGGGCTCTAGCAGGGAGGTATTAGAGAGGGTTGGATGTAGTGAGGTCCCTGGCCCCCCAGAAAGCCTTGTGGGTGATGCAGAGGGTCTTTAATTTGATCCTAGAAGCAACTGGGAGCAAGTGAAGAGAAATTAGGGCTGGATAGATGCAGTCTCTGGGCTTGAGGCCAAGCACTCCTACCCATCACAGTATATAAAGTAACATAACATAAAACAGGCAATGCACTTTAGAATTCACGAACTCGGCGGGACACACACTAACAGACTATGCATCACAAATTGTGGAGGTCATAGACTGTTTACAAAACTGATTGGACCTCATTTACAAAGCGTTTTTCCAAGGGATGTTCCCACTGAAAAACGCTTTGTAAATCAAGGCCACATTGTATGAAATATTGATGAGAAGCACAAACATGCGCAGCGGAACAGAACACACGCACACTCACACACATATTCTCTCTCTAGATCTTATAGTATATGCAGCATACGAAGTATGGGGTGTACACAAACACCCGCTCGTGTCTTATGGGCGAGTTGGTATTGATTATCCATGTACTTGGCCTGCATCGCCCTCCGGGATATTGTCCCATTAGTGATTCCTTTTTATGCGCTGCCCTTGTTCCTCATAGCTGCTGAGAGCACGCTCTGGCTGAACCTGCCCTGTTCCAACCTTAGAGCATCATAAACTGCGTGGGAGGGAAAACATGGCTCTTCTCACAGGATGTTTGATTGGCTTTAACACTCTTTACATGTAAATATCTTGAATGTATATTTGTAAACATTGATCATAGTGTATTCGATTATTATAATTATGTAATGTATACTGTCCCTTGTACCTGTCCTCTCTGTATCTATGCTACTCCTGTCTGTAACATGTAAATGCGCCCAGATACCCCCGGGTTAGGTGCGCAATATAAATAAACAAACAAACATAATTAAATATATATTTACGATATAGAAGGCTGCTACGGTCATCCATTGGGATCATTTGCTGTCTGTTTCAACAATGTAGAACTTATTTATATCCTCAATCTGGGACTAGTACAAATCATGAAACTCCAGGCAAAACATGTTTGACCAGAAAGTCACTGCGTCTGTATGTTTCAACCACTGCAATGTTTCTGCTTGCTGTACTACCGTGGCCAGCTGGAGACACGGCTGCCCATGGTAGCACAGAAATGAAAGGGAACAAAGAGCACCTGCAATAATATGTGAGCATGGAGAAAACCTATACCCACGTGCAAAATACAGCCACACCCGCTCTGAGCAACAGGCAAACGTAGACAACACAAACATACATCAATAACTAGCACCACCATAAACCAGCCAATCACCTGCCTAACTCCAATAGATAGGGAAAATGTCACACCACTATTCCACCTCTTGGAAATTTTGTAAGCTTGTAATTTTGTTGGTGTTAGACCAACATGTCATCCAATACGTCCCAAGTTACTCCAAGCGGAGCAGTTGAGGGGCCTTTTCTCCAACTTTGCTGGGCAGATGGCATGTTACAACCTTGCCGGTATTAGGAAGTTGTATTTGCAATGTTTCTGCCCGGCCATGTTACATGGCCGAGAAGCATTAGTACTACCGTATTACGTATGACTTAATGGGTTGGAGGAACACTTTTGGAAGTGTATACTCAATGCCCCTGATTCGATCCAAATGGAAGTATTGAGATTAGATTTGGGTTTAACATCATCATTAAAGTCTATGCCCCTGAAACGTCCCCTTTTCCCCACGAGACCAGTTCTCAATACATTGTCAGCTTACCAGGAAAAAGGAATTAAAATAAGGGGTGTCAACTTTGTGCCAGTTAATGCTGCCTTATTTGTAGCGATTAAATGGTCCCCAGAGATTTGCTCTGGAGAGGAGAATGTGGATTTGTTTGGGTTTAAGCGATTCTTCAGCAGAAAAGTTCTACTGTTGGACTGGAATCTTAATTTTTCCCATGTAGAAAATGTAACTTCTTATTCGATGATAGGGTGATTTCCTATTCATATTTATCCTTGCAAAAATATCTGTTGGAATGTCCGGAATCTAGAGTCAGAAGGTTTATATTAAAATTACACACAAATCAACTCATGGTTCTCTCAATTATAGGCCCCATGTTGGGCTTCACTCGTAACATGAGATTTTGTAGGATGTGTAAACTTGCTCACATACCCCAGACACCTAGACATGTTATAACCAGATGTAAACAATTAGGAAATATCTATATGTCTAATTTGGGAACATTTGTGTGTGATTATAATGAAATTAATACTACATCTTTTTGGTTTTATTTTTCGAATTCTGGCTTAACACATTTACAGATTGCGTTATTTCAAATCTGGGCAAAAGTTGTAAAATTGTTCATTTTAGAATTGCCATAAATTCAATTTGTTGATCTCTACCATGTATTGTATTTTATTCTATTTTAATTGACGTCATGTTTAATTGTTTATTTGTATTTTCTTATTTGGTTTTGTTCTAATCTAACATGATCTGAAAGGTACCTTGTGAGCTAAACACATTCAGTATACATTTGAAAAAACTATTCACACTGCACAATAGAGACAGCAGCAGGTGATGTATTTGCATTTAGGCAAATTCCAGCTGTGATTGTAGCAGCACAGCTGGACGTGAAGGATCAGGCAATCCAAAGGCTGGCCCAAGTATTCACCCGCTGACACATTTGAGCAACAAATGATTACCACCTGCAGCCTCGAACTGGTGGCTCTGCATATCATCATGGGTGACTGCCAGAATGGTTGTGAGCCCCCATAATGTCATCACTTTGCTACTCAAATGAATGATGGTGCTCCACATTGCACCACTGGTTTGTTATAGAGCACGGTTTCCTTGTTGCACAATCTAACCCAGCCAAAATTCTCAACAATTCTGAATCAGAATCTTGGCACAATACCGAATCCTTCACCTTTTCAGTTTAATCGGTCGAGGCCAATGTGTTCCTCATCCTAGCAGAGAGCATGGAACAGGTATACTGCAACAGATGAAGCACACTGCATCAATATGGTGTGATATTCAGATCTGAGCACCACAGTCAGGGAGGAAGAGGATTAACACAGATCATGGAAGCACAAGAGCGAGGCTCCTAGGTATGTCAGCTGCAAACCAAATATCCTTCCCTCCCTTTACAGGGGCCTCTAGTTACCCACTGCACTCTTTGCTGCTTTCCTAACTGCAGCAGCCCGAGATCCTAAGAGTAACATTACGACAGCATGCATAAAAATACCCATAACATCTGTGGTAGGCCTTTGGAGCCCTAAAAATAAGGTTTTGATGTGGATGTCTTGCAATACAATCCGGGCAAGGAGTGCTGTATTGTACTATTGTGCACACCATTTCAATATGTGCCCATGAAAGTGAAGGAAGGGGAGGATTACAGCAGTGGGGATGTGCCACACATGCTAGTATGATGATAGAGTTGGCATAATAAAAAGAGAAAATGACACTGAAAATATTTAATGAAAATATTTTTGGACAAAATCCAAAAATCGTCAGTTTTGCATTTTCACTCCATTTCTAGGCCCAAAATATTACCCCAATGTCCTATACTCCCGCCCTCTTCGTAAATCCAAGAGTTTAGAGTCTCAGCTGTTTCCGCTTTCAGAGTGTATAATGAGCATTGGTGCTGCATGCTTATCATATCCTGATATTGAGGGAAGGAAGGAGGTGGGTAGGATGACAGTAATGGCCACACTTTTGTTTCTAAACTACCAAATAGACAGAAAGACGATGGACTACTGTTGTTGCTCCAGAAGCCTGGTCGTGTTGGTATGTGACAAGTCATGCCCTAAATTGGGGTTCTGCCTGCAAGGCGTGCAAGGCTTGCAAGGCATGGGGCTGAGGCTTCAAGCTGTCTTTGGGCCCATACAGTGGAAGGGGAAGCAGTAACATGGGCATTGTTTGTATTTGCACTTATTCAAGAACATGGTGTTATTTCAACCAGAAGATACTTGCAAAGTAGGTGGGAGGAATTCGGCCATCCTCACAGTGGGTGTGCGGTTGCCTGGGTTTTTTGAAATTTTAAAAGAAATTGAATGATGGTAGATGAACCTCTGGAAAATGTGTAGGGCTAGTCAGCACACATTTCCCTATGCTCACTGCATGACATACACATAGACCCGTGTATTCTGGGTGGACACAGCCTACAGGCGCCGTCGCCCCTGTCATATTTATTTGGGAAATGACAGCCAAGAGTACATCAATGCATCTCATAAGGGGAGGGCAAAACCTTCCTCCTGCCATGGCCAGCCTAATTAACTAACAAAGGCTTCATTGATCCCCACTATCCTTTTGTTGGCTCTGCTCGTTGCAGCTTAGCTTTGCATACTAATCAGAGTTAGTTCAAACAGACCCACAGTGGGCCTGGTCACAGGGCTAAACAAAAGAGACAGGCAACCCCAACACCTTTGATATGCATCTGTGTTAACCTGAATCTAGCTTCCACATCTTAGAATCAAGGGCAGTGACCTGTCATGTATGGGACAGATGTTTACAGTAGTCATCCCCGCAGGGGGACCCATTCAGAAGGTACGAGTATGTCGTTTGGCAGCGACCGAAAGTCTGATCTCGCTGGAGCTTCAAGGGAGAGCAGCCGCTTTAATCAGGAACCACAGATCACTCAATTAACCAGAGAGTCCATTTGATCTACAACAGACAGGATGAAGGGTGGAACATGATTTCACCCCTTTACCTTTTCTTTTGCAAAGCACTCTGGTTATGACCTAACGAATACAGGAGATTGTTGGTGGGGACCCAGGATTGGTTCATTAAGGTAGGCTTAGCCTACACCAATCACTGGGGACCAGTTGGTCTTATAAGAGGGTCAAGCCCCTGTTTTGTCAGATCATCTGAAGAAGTTGCAAGGAGTAACAAGAAGAACTCATTTGGATACTGGCTGAAAGTACAGTCTGCATTCTGCCAGTGAAGGAAGACCAGGATTTCCAAAGAGGGAAGCAAGATCCCTCCTCTAAACATCTCCCAGGTAACAGAGGGAGATACTGAATCCAGAGGTCCCTCCAGCAGCTCTAGAACACGTACCCAGGCAGCACACAGTGCGCCCTGCTAGACACTGCAAGCAAGCTTCCTAGGTGGGAAGTTCCAGAAAGTCTCTGAACCAAACCAATGACAAGGTTGTTGCCTGCAACACCCTCCTCAGCTTTGGGCTGTCCGCCTTAAAGGAGGACACAAGCCCAGTGAAGAAGCTAGGAGGAGTGCATTGACAAGCATCAAACAGCGTCCGCCTTAAAGAACATTTTTAGCCAGTCGAGCCCTTCGAGCCCTTCGAGCTGCAACAGACTGCACCGCTGACTGTTGTCATGTCGCAGTCGCTCATACCGTCCGAGATGCCTCGAGCAGTGCTTCAGACCCACCAACCAGCACTGAGACAACGATTCCTGACCCTGAGCCGCCGTATAGGCAAGCCTGCAGTGGTCCGTCCAGCCTCGCTCGCTGAACTGCCTGCCCCCTGATACCTGTAGCTGTCTCCCATCTTGAACTCTGTCAGAGAAGCTGCAAAGCGCCCTGAAACTGACTCTACACTGTCGAGCACCGAGAACTTCTACAAGCACAATGTACATTGTGGTTCGGTCCCCATGGTCCTTCTCCAAAGGCCGCTAGTGACATTTTACAACCCATTGCTCCCTTTGTGTTGAAACTAAGTATCCTTGAACTATTGAAAATAATTACTTTACTGACTAATCCCCTGTCAGTATCCGGAGTGCATCCCCTTTCCTTCTTTGAAACTGTCTGTCCCCTGCATTCCTTTACAGGGTGAGTTGTATTTTGTAGTGTGCTAGATCTGTCTGTTGTGATAATAATAAGGTAGATATTTTAATACAACCTTGTCTAAACAGTCCCTTTTATCATTGGGTAATAATTGTATTTTTGCTGTGTTGCAACTAACCAACGATCCACGATCTTGCAGAGATAAGCCTGCCGTTCCATCCACGGTACCAAAATTGAACAAGGAGTTTTATAATTTGCTTGTGTTTCCAATAAGTTTGGATCCCTTCTGGTATACTAGAGGTGTGGGGCAGATTGATAGTTTAGAAACCTATATTCATCACTGGACCACTGGTGCCCCAGAAGTTGACTTGTCACACAGATGTTGGTTTCAGACCCTATTTTTGTGCATGGTTATGCCTTCTCCACTAGATTAGCCAAGTGCATTTATATAGGGGAAACGACTACATGTGCAAGCGATAACACAACAAGATCATATATTTTGCCTGCGGAATTCACGTTTTGTTTAAATTGCCCTTAGAATGAGATAGATAGTGGCCTTACTACATCCTGCTAATGATTAAGAGGAAGAAAGGTACGGTCCTTCACATTTTGAATGTGCAGAAATATACCTGGTGCAGCATATCTGAGAAGACGCTGAGCGTATTCCTGACTCCTACAGAGGAGGGCCAGCTAGCCTCTCCCTCGGCAATTTCTATCAATGCAGACACCTGTATATGACAAACACACTCTGGATTGTGTCACTTCGTTAGACTGCGGATGATCTATTTTGATTTCTATCACTTTTTTTCCCTTCTTACAGCCTGAGATCAATAAACATGCTATTTCCCCCACAGGCTTACATTATCTACCCCCACTGATCAATAATAGCAGCAGGCCGAGGTGGCTGGCAGAGCGCTGTTACTTACAATGCTGGCTCATCTTCAGCAATGCTACTGAAATGCACACGAGGACAATCGCTTTCGTTTAAACATGCAGACTTTGTTCATTTGACTAAGGTAGGCTTAAACATGGAGAACAAATACATTTCCCCGTGCAAACGACGACAGTTTTCTTCTTCTTTGGAGTGGTCTTGTATGTGTATATCTATATGCACAAGACATCTGTGTGGGTGTGCGAGTGCAACATTGCACTGCTCACATGATCGTTTCCCAATAACATACATGCTACTAAAACTCACTTTTTTTATTTTCTCTTTTCACAAGGCTAATTAATTACACATGGGCTGTGCAAAGAGGCATCATTGAAGCATTAGTGAGGCTACATAAATAACAAGCAGTGTGTTGCTATGATTTTTGATGAATGCATGCTCTCAAACAACAACAGCAGACACCATGGGCCTCATCACGAGTTGGGCTGTATAATGCCGCCCAATTGTAATAGCGTTAGCGCCCACCAGTCTGGCAATATTAATGCCCTATCACTGGTTGGGTGTTAACGGTAAATTCCCATTCCCCATTGGGTCCATTTTAGTCCATGGGGAATTTTCAGAGCTAATACCGAACGCTAATACATCTGGCGGGTAATACAGGGCACTAAATGGGATTTTCACCTCCAGAAAAAAGATGGAGGTAAAACAGCCCCTTTTAGCGCCCAACTCGTGATAGGACCAGCCCTTACCTGCGGTGGTAATACCATTACCGCTGCATTTAGGGGCTACCACCCAACTCGTGATGAGGCCCAATGTGCTGTATGATGTCAGATTCAGAGTAAGTGCTCTCTGCGAAATTATTAGCAGTAATTTCCTGTTTCTTGTTGTTTCATCAGCGAGATAATGTGATATGAGGTAGTTAGCGTGATATGAGGTAGTTAGCATCAGTGTGTTCTTTTGTGATGTCATCGATAGTACCACCATGTTTCTCTGTGATGTTATCAGCTATCATACATTGCAGGCTGTGATGTCATTGCTAGCACACAGGTAATTACACTTTGTGATATTCTGAGGAATAATACAGCATACTTTGTGATGTTTTCAACATGGAGAGTGTGCTACGTGATGTTATCAATAAGAAAATGGTTGGTTGAGTTGTTATGTATATTCACCTACATTTCTTATGATGACTTGGGCACAAGGAGTTGCACTAGACACCATGGGCCTCATCACGAGTTGGGCTGTATAATACCGCCCAATTGTAACAGCGTTAGCGCCCACTGGTCTGGCAATATTACTGCCGGATCACTGGTTGGGTGTTACCGGTAAATCCCCATTCCCCATTGGGTCCATTTGAGTGCATGGGGAATTTTCAGAGCTAATACCGAACGTTAATACATCAGTATGACTGATCAGTATGATTAAGGGCACTATGCATACATTGTGTATTTGTTCTTATGCTTGGTTACATAAGTGTATTCCAAGAACGCTCATTAAAGTGGGTTCTGCATAATGTCCACACAATGCCCACTCTCTACCCATTCCCTCCCCCTCCCACCCCCAGTTTCACTTACTTTATCCCTGTTAGGTTTGGATGGTAGTGGACAGGAGTTACTGCAAGACCTCAAGGAAAGGTCCGGTAAGCAAAGCAAAACAAAACGAAACAAAACAAAACAAAACAAAACAAGGAAACCAGAAGCAAAAACAGCAGATGATTTAAATAGCATCCCTTTCTTTGCACAGTTAGTTAGGAGACAAATAGTAAAGCAGCAAGCAGTGATGCAAAGGGTTCAAGGTGATATACTCTTATCATGTTTGCAACATTTGAACAATTTAGTAGAGGAGTAGGTGTGTCTGTAGTACTACATCTGTAATCAGGATAATTAGGAGTAAATCACTTTATGTTGGAACCTAGGTGAGTTGATAGGTAGTATGACGGCTCAGCGCCTGCAAAATGGGTTTAGAAATTGGCATTACTGGCAGTGGAGAAGGCTCTTTTATGGTGCCTAAATCCAATCAGATACACACTTTGTAGCAGCAAAGTTAAGTATTATTTTTCTTACAGTGCCCCATCTCTTGCTATCAGAGTTGATATAGTACGGATATGCAGAGTTGATGTAGTATTGTGGTGTCAGTTTGCATAGCGGGACAGTCAGTGGATTGACAGGTCGCCATTGGCTATGACAATTATGTCATCAAATGTTAAATTACATTCTGGAGCGGGTTGTATGGACAGGTTGAGGATTCAGTGTCATTGAATTCAACAGTCTTGATGTCAGGATAGGATTATGGAAGCTGGAAGAGGGGGAACCCAGTTCTTCAGTGTCTTTTTAAAGGTGTACTTTTCAAAAGAGTTGATGTTGTTGGATAGAGAAGTGGGAGCTAGTACAGGGGATGTAGTGCTGTAGAGATGTATTATTTGAGTCCAAACAGTGTAGTAAGTGGCACGCTGCAGCATTTGGTACAGAACTCAGCAACTAGGCTCCTCCTTGGCCCTAGGCAGCACATCTCTCTCGCCCTCTGTATCCTCCACTGGCTCCCAGTCAGACGACAGGTCGCTTTCAAAGCCATATGCATCACTCACCAAGCCCTACACAAGATAGGCCCAAAATACCTTCAACAGAAAATCACCCACTACCACAGCAATAGAAACCTGCGCTCAGGCACTGCGCTCCTACTGGTAATCCCCTCTTTCAAATCAACCAGAGGCACCACTTTCTCTGTCTGAGCCCCCATTATCTGGAATTCTATGCCACTTAGCATCCGATGCATAGAGGACCACCTGGCATTACGGAGGGACCTCAAGACATGGCTATTCCCCACAGCAATGTGTCCTCACTTTTGATTTAGCTATTTAACCCAGGATGATCGCGGCAGAAACAAATTTCCCATGCAACCACCAAAGGATGGTAAGAATCTTCTGCCAAAACGAACCTGACTCACAATACCCAAATAGAAAACCGGAGAGAAGACACACCGCAGATACAAAACCAATAAGCCAGGAACAGCAAATGGGTACATATCGCACCCCATATTTATGGGAGATAGCCAAAGGCAAGGTTAGCCAATGTATTGAACTTGGATTAATTCTTGTGGTAGCCAAAGTACTGCATTTGGATGAATCTTGAGGGTAGTCAATATACTGCATCTAGATGAATTTATGAGACTAGCCAATGTATTACAACTAGATGCATTTTGAGGATAGCCAAAGTACTGCACTTAGTCTCCATTTTGAGGGTAGCCAATGTATTGCAACTAGATACACTTTGAGGCTAGCCAATGTACCACCTTAAGTTTGATCTCTCAGAATAGCACCGCCATCCACCCGCACGCATGTACTATCAGGCACACCTCTGTGATGGATTACCATGATTTATTCAAATCTGAAATGACGGAGGGAGAAAAAGACGAATAATCTTTTGGAAAATAACTTTTCATTTTTCATTCTGCAGTCATTTCGGACAACCCTCTCCCACCCACCCCCTTACTTACCCTTCGGCTGCACACTTCGCTGTGTGCGGCCAACTCGCTGTGCCACTGCAACGCCTGTTCTATTAATTTCTGTGATCGGGAACCAGCGCCGCAGGGTCCTCTTTTCATTTCTTTGTGTGGAAACTTTATTCAAACAGGAGCGGGGGAGACCCCCGCAACCCCTGCTCCGATTGTTCACTACAATGACACCGAATGGGGGATTTAATCGAAATGTTCAACTGTACGTAATTTTCATATGGCCGAATTCCGATTAAAATGTGTTTTTTATTCTAAATTTTATACGGATTCCCTCTATGACACATTGCACAACACCTCTGCCATAAGAATGCAGCCCGCGTGATATAACTTAGGTCTAGCTGCACAAATAATGTCTCTCCTGCTCGCACATCATGCTCCCCAAACTATCTCTCAGCATCCATCTACATGCCAGCTAGACATGGGTGGCTAGCAGGGACTTGGTCACACCTACCTGCCCTCGTATTGGTGAAATGCAAACACGCATTCTTAACCTCTCTGGTGACTTTCCCATACCTACATTTCTATCTCTTAGGGTGTTAAACCTACAGCGTGTTGAGACCATACCAATGGTGAAAGGTGCTATACAAATGACAATTACATTACATGTTGGAGTTTGGCAAGCTGAAACGCTACTGTTGCCCAGAAGAGAGCATTTGGGCAGTCATGGCAGAAAAGATGATTGTGGTTATTTGGTGCCTTAAGGAAAGTAAGTGAAAGATGCTCTGGAGGGATTGAAGTTTGGAGGAGGAGATGTTGACCAGAACATTTGTTTGGTAGGTCATTGAAAGGTTGGCGTCCAGGAGGACCCCCAGCTTTGTTTACAATTGTTGCAGTTTTGTTTGTGAGCCCAAAGGCAAAGATAGTGGCAGAAGGTAGGCAATTCCAGCCAAGCATAATTTCGTCTTTTTCCAGCGTTTAGGAGGAGGTGGCCAAGAGTCATGCAGCAGCCTATTCCATAACGGCAAAATGCCAGGCCAGTGAAGTGGGCAGATTTGGAGATCCTGAAGATGAACGTAGTTTCTTCTGCATAGATTTAATGCGGGTGAGATATGGAATGGAAAGGGTATGAGCTTAATTCTGGTTCTGTGGAAGAGGGTGGAATAGATGCACTCTAGCACCAAATCTCTGCTACCTTTTTGATGAAGTCTTGAGAGCTGAATAGAGTGGTGCATTGTATGGAAGGCTGGAGACTGGTCAAGCAGGGAGAGGATTCTTCATAGTCCGTCTGTCTTTAGAGATCGTGTCAGATTGATAATCTTGGAGATTTCTTTCCCCTGCGTGGTCTAAATCGAACCTGTGTATAGACAAGAATGTTGTTGGATTCCACAAAGTTAAGTAATTGATTGTTATTGATTGTAGGCTGTTATATGTATAAGTTTAGCAATACATCTATTGTTGGTAATTTTGTTATAATTGTTGTGGTTTTCAGGTTCCAAGGAGTCTTTTTTTATTACGGTTGCATATACGAGAACTTCAGGTCTGGAGTAAAGAAGGTAGAGTGTGTGGTCAGGATGGAAACTGCCACAGACACTGCTATGGTGGAGATGAAAGTGTCTTTAAATAGGCTGGTGGGCAAGGACAAGCTAGCTTTCTTTGGACTAGAGGCTGAGTGGTCTTGGAATTAACTGAGAGAGGGCACATGAAGGGAGGTGATGGTGATGTAGGGGTGTGGAGGAGAGTGGGGATGATGGAGCAGGAAGCAAGGAACAAGTTACTTACCTGTAACTGTTGTTCCCCAGCATGGGTCTGGCATGGATTCACATGCTCATGAATATTCCCCGTCGTCAGGCCGGGAATCCTCGGTAAAGCAAAAAATCAGTATCAGTTTAGTTTCTGATGTGTCTTTCTCAGTAGTAACCAATCACTGGTCTCTGGGTCATACTGCCCCAGCCAATGAGTGCCCGCTCCCTAAGCCCCGCCTCTGGCAGCCATCCTCAGATTTGGTAGCACGTAAATTGGCAGTATGAACAAGTTAAGAGTCGTAGAGGGGTAGGAGGGAGGGTTTGCATGTAAATCCATGCCAGACCCATGCTGGAGAACAACAGTTACAGGTAAGTAACTTGTTCCTTCTCCAGCATGGGGTCTGGCATGGACTCACATGCTCATGAATATAAGAATACATAGCAGTACACACATACACAACCATGGGAGGTGGCAAAGGCTCAACATTAAGCATTACACCAAAACTCAACATTAAGCATTTCTTACCTCCTCACCAGGCTCACCTTAAGCGAACAGGTTGCGCAGCGCTGCTTGGCCAACCCTGGACTCCTCCCTGGAATCCCGGTCAACGCAGTAGAATCTTGTGAAGGTGTGCCTCGACATCCACTTAGCAGCCCTGCAGATGTCCAGCAGGGGCACACCAGAATGGAAATGGAAGCCTTCGAGAGAGCCTTCCCTTGGTTCACAGGTCCAAAGTTCACAAACAGCTGTGATGTCCTCCGAAAACTCTTTATTCGGTCCACGTAGAACTTTAGTGCTCTAGCTACATCCAGCGAGTGCAAAGTCCTCTCGGCCGGCGACGAAGGCAACGGGAAAAGACTGGTAACACCAAGGGCTCGTTGAGATGGAAGTCCGACGGCACCTTGGGCATGAAGGAGGGTTGCGTCCTCAGCACTACCCTCGTGTCGTGAAAGGTCAGGTATGGAGGCTTGCAGGAAAGCGCCTGGATCTCTCCCACGCATCGTGCGGAGGTGATGGCCACCAGGAACGCTGTTTTCCACGACAGAAACTTCAACAGGGCCGAATGCAACGGCTCGACTGGCGGGCCCATGAGCCTGGTCAGCACCACGTTGAGCTCCCACGCCGGGGCTGGTGCCTTCACCGGCGGGAATGATCGAAACAGTCCCTTCATAAATTCCTTAACCAGGCGATGAGACCATAGGGATGACCGCCCTGTAGTCCTGCTGTATCGGGAAATCGCTGCCAGGTGTATCTTGATTGAAGCGTGAGATAGTCCAGCTTTGGCTAGCGACAGTAGGTACGGCAACACTTGAGGGGCCCTAATCCGCAGAGGGTTAATCTTCTGTGCCCGGCACCAGATAGAGAACCTCTTCAACTTATGTCCGAGAGTTGAGGAAGCCCTGGCCTTCGCAAGAACCTCTCTGCAGTCGGCTGGGATATCGTACCCTCCAAACTCTAGTGCTGCAGGAGCCAGGCCCACAAGTTCAGCGACTCTGGGTCGTGATGAAGAATGGCGCCTCCTTCTCTGGAGAGAAGATCTGCGTCCGTCGACAGCTTGACTGGTGGGGACGCTGACAAGTCCAGAAGGTCCGGGAACCAGATCTGTCTCGGCCACGCCGGTGCGACGAGGATCATTCTGCACCGGGACTTCTTGAGCTGGTTGATGAGTCGGAGCAGCAACGGCAACGGAGGGAACACATATAGGAACAGGCCGTCCCAGGGGAACGAGAAAGCATCGCCCATGCTCCTCGGTGGGGAAACCTGCTGGCGAACCTCTGGAGTTCGTCGCCGTCACGAACAGGTCGATCTGGGGTTTGCCCCATCGCTGAAAGAGTCGGTCCACTTGGACCTAGCGTAGTTCCCACTCGTGGCACGAGCGCAGCTCTCTGCTGAGTGAGTCGGCGATGGTGTTGTTTATCCCTGCCAGATGAAACGGCATCAGAAACATCCCTTGAGCAACGGCTCAATGCCACAGATCCTGGGCTTCCTTGGATAGGGCTGGGGACCTGGTTCTGCCCTGCTTCCGGATGTAAAACATTGTGGTGGTGTTGTCGGTGAAGATCCTCACTACCTTGCCCTTGAGGGACAGGAGAAAGGACCTGAGGGCCCAGAATGCTGCCCGGAGCTCCAGGATGTTGATGTGGAGCGGCTTCTCCTCCGGGAGCCAAAGGCCTCTCGCGTGGAGATCTCCGGTGTGCGCTCCCCACCCGTCCAGGGAGGCATCCGTCGTCACCGTCACCTGGTGGGCGGGGGTCTGAAAATCTGTTCCTGCTGCCAGATGAGCACAGGTGCCCCACCACCGGATCGCTCAGCGGAAGGTCTCGTTGAGAGGGATCCTGTCTTCAAAGCTGCCCGTTGCTTGTATCCAGTAGGCGTCGAGGAACTCCTGTAGAGAGCGCATCTGAAGCCTGCACAGGCGCACAAGATATATGCAAGAGGACATCATCCTGAGGAGGGACTTGATGGACCTCACCTTGGCCACGTCAATGGCCAGCAGACGCTGCACCTTGCCTAGGATGGCGTTTGTCCTTTCCTCCGACGGTGAGGCCAGATGCACCACTGTGGCGAGCTTGGCTCCCAGAAACAGTGCGACTTGCGAGGGGACCAGGTGGGACTTGGGGAAGTTGATGGAGAACCCCAGGTCCGTGAGTAGCTGGACGGTCTTCGCTGTGTGTTCCACTGCAAGCTCCCTTGTCCTTGTACGGATGAGCCAATCGTCCAGGTAGGGGTAGACGTGGATCCCCTGTGGGTGCAGCCGCGCCGCCACTGGAGCGAGGCACTTGGTGAAAACCCTGGGTGCCGATTTCAGTCCGAACGGGAGGGCCTTGAACTGGTAGTGCCGCCCTTGGACCACGAACCTGAGGAACTTTCGGTGTCCTTTTAAAATGGGGATGTGAAAGTATGCATCCTCCAAATCCAACGACGACAGGAAATCGCCCTCCTCCAGCTGTCCCAGCACGTGCTGGAGGGTGACCATCCAGAACTTCTGTGCCTTGATGAACCGGTTCAGTCGTCGCAGGTCCAGGATGGGTCGCCATCCTCCTGTCTTCTTTCTCACAAGGAAGTACCTTGAGTATACTCCGGAGCCCCGGAGCCTCTTCGGGATGAGCTCGATGGCACCTTTTTTGAGCATCGCCCTTACCTCCAATAGCAGTTGAGGGACGTGATTTTCCTTCCTGACCACGGGTGGAATGCGGGGGCACTTTTTTTGAGGAATTCGAGGGCGTGCCCCTGGGCCAGGGCGTCCAGCACCCAACGGTCGGTGGAGATGGACTCCCACACGCTGACGAACTTCGCCAGCCGGCCTCCCACCGGGGTGCTTCGGTGGGGGCCTGACACCACGGTCGGTTCAATCTTGCTTGGAGGACGTCTTGCCGCCTTGGACTCCCTGGCAACGACGGCGGGGTCCACCCGACTTGCCTCGTCCTCTATAGGCTTCCTGCGACGAGGAGCAGGTCGCTTGGCGGTACGCAGAGGAGCCACCGCCGAATCCGTAGGAGGCACCCTGCTTGCCTCCGGTGCTCCGAAAGGACAGCCTTCGTTGCCGGAGAACGCCTAGGGCCTTAGCTGTCTCTGTGTCCGCCTTGATGGCTTGGAGGGACTCATCCACTGTTTTCCCAAACAGATTGTTCCCGTCGAACGACATGTCCAAAACCTTGGCTTGTAGGTCCTGGCGGAAATCCGCCGCCTTGAGCCACCCTCGTCGTCTAAGGCAAACGCTGTTGCCTAGCTGGCAGAAACCAGTGTCGGCAATGTCCGTTGCCATCGTTATGGCGTGGTCCGACGCCACCTCACCTTCTTGCAAGATCTCCAGGGCCTCGGCCCTCTTGACGTCCGGTAGGAAGTCCAACAGGGGGGCGATCTTGTACCATAACTCCCTGTCATAGCGGGCCACGATCGCGAGGGCATTGGCCGCCTTAATCGTTGTTGCTGCCGACGAGATAACTTGTCGTCCCATTGCGTCCAGCTTCTTTCCTTCGCCGTCCGGCGGGGAAGTTGACGTTGAGGCCGATGCCCCCCCCCCCCCGCTTTCTTCTTGGCCGCCGCTGAGACGACCGAGTCAGGGGGAGGGTGTGCCCTAAGACACAAAGGGGTCGCGTCGGGGACCTGTTACTTCTTCTCGTACCAATCCTTCTAGGCAGGTGTCGTAGATGGGTTCTTGAGAAGGGTGAGACCCTCATCCCAGATGTCATCCAGCATGGCGAGGACTGTTTTCCTCTTGGCCTCGCGCCGTTGGTAAAGGAAACCTTCCTTCTTCTTCTCTTCGGGGTAGAGCTGGAAAAGCTCGGATTCCCTGGTGATCATTGCATGGAAAGATCCGATCTCGTCGGGCGGGGAGGCCCGGGCTGGGGGCGATGGGAGCTCCGTCCCGTCATCGCCGCCGTCGTCGTCGGTACCCGTCGTGGCCGTGTCCGTTCCCGTGTCATCCCCAGGAACGGGGGACGTGGGCAAAGGTTGAGTAGGCCGCGAGGGCTGAAAAGGCGGGGCTGTATGGATCCGTCTTCTCTTGATTGGGGGGCTTCCCGCCAGGCCTGGCTCTGGCCCCTCCGTCGAGCCTGGTTCCGGTTCCTCCGTCGGTGGTAAAGGCAATCTCGTCCTTATCTCCGAACATAAGGATTGTATTGCCAACAAAATGGCCGCTGAGTTGTCCTGCGGCTCTGGAAGCGACGGGTGACTAGGACCCTCGCCGGTGCCGTCGTCGCTTTCGTCGTCCCCTTCGTCGGGATCCCTCCCGTGGGAACGGGCCACTTCGACGCTCTCGTCGAGGCCCTCTAAGACTTCTACCAGCTCCTCCTCAGATGCTGTGTCCGTGTCCACAATGGCCACCGCCACCCCCTCTATTTCCGCCGGGGTCTTCACGGGGGTCTTTTCAATGGGTCTGAAAGAGACTTCCCTCTGCGGAGGCAGGGAGACTCTGGGCCCCGAGGTCGCCTCCACTGGTGTAGCCTCCACAGGCTGCGCCAGGGCTGCCGCGACTTCCTCGATAGAGGCCTTGGCCGGGTGAATCAAGGCCTTTACCACCTTCTGTGGGCCTGTGGCCTTCACCTTGGGGGGAAGGTCACCGCGTCGCTCCCCCTCGGCTGGATCCTTCGAGCTCGACCGGGGCCTCTCCAGAAGCTTCGCCGGGTTCTCTGCCTTCCTCTTCCCTGAGCCAGAGCGTTGACTCGTGGTTGATGGCGCTGGAGAGGATGCGCCCTGCCTGGCAGCCGAGGAGCCCGACCGTTCGGTGCTCCCGGTGCCCGCGGACTCGCAGTGCTTTGCCTTCTGTTGGGCCCCCATCGCCGGGGCGCCCACACAAGACTTAGAAGACCGCTCGGACTTCTTCTTCTTCCTCTCACCTGATGGGCTCTTTCCTTCCAGCCAGTTGGAGAGACGAAGGTGTCGGTCCTTGATGGTCCGTTCCGACATGTTCCTGCAAAATGCACAGTCCTTCTCCACGTGCGTTTTGTCCTCATGAAGGCAGTAGAGACATTTCAAGTGCTCGTCCTCTTTGAACACATTCTGCAGCTGGCATCCAGGGAAAACCCTGAACAGCTCTCCGGGCGTCGAGCTTCCCTTCTCCTGGGCCATGTTCGGGTAGGCCACAGAAACTCCTGGACACCTCCAAGAAGTGTAACTCAACGAAATCTTCGCCCTTGAGGGGCGTAGAAAAATCCAACACAGATCCCCGTTAATCAGATGTAGAGACGGTGGAGCTGGAGGCTCTATTTGACCGAAAAATGAGGAATTCTCTTTGAAAAAAGCGCGAAAACGCAGCAAAAGCTCGAAAGCTAAACACGAGGACTCCCAACACTTGAGCGTGTGGTAAAAATCTGAGGATGGCCGCCAGAGGCGGGGCTTAGGGAGAGGGCAGTCATTGGCTGGGGGCAGTATGACCCAGAGACCAGTGATTGGTTACTACTGAGAAAGACAGATCAGAAACGAAACTGATACTGATTGTTTTCTTTACCGAGGATTCCTGGCCTGACGACGGGGAATATTCATGAGCATGTGAATCCATGCCAACCCCCATGCTGGAGAACTGTCGTTTTTAGGGTGATGGGATTGTGCAGGTTGATGGATTTGTGCTGGAACTTGTTAGGCAGGAAGTCACAGAGATTGTGAAAGGCCTTCAGGTTAGCAGTCTACAAACCATCTGAATCAATCTTGGCTTTTCCTGGTGATGAACCCGTACTTGGTTGTACACACTTTCTATGAGGAATTCAACCATTCGCACGGTGGGTGTGCACTCACCTGGGCCTTTTTGAAATATTTAATTAAATGAAATGATGGTAGACCAACCTCAGTAAAATGCATGGGGCTAATCCACACACATTTTCCTATGCTCACACCACGACAAACACATAAATTGTGTAACTCTGGGTGGACACAGGCTACAGGCACAGTCCGCTCTGTCATATTTAGTTGAGCTATGACAGCCAAGAGTCCACTATGTCATCTCCAGAAAGAGAGATGACCAAACCTTCCCCCTGCCATGGCCAGTCTCATTAACTAACAAAGGCTCCATGTATCTGCCCTGCTCGTTTGTTGGGCCCTGCAGCTGGTGGCAGTGCTTATCATACTAATAGAGTGCACTTCAAACAGGTCTACATGGCGGCTTCCTGCAGAGGTTTACAAAGGAGACAGGAAAGCTCAAAAACCTTTCATATGCAACTGTGTCATCCTGAAGCTAGCTCCCGCCCTCAGTATCAATGACACTGAACTGTCATGCCTGGGCCTACCTGTTTACAGTAGTCTGCCATGCAGGGGGACCCCATTCATAAGGTACGACAATGTGGTATGTAGGAGCCAGAGAGCCTGGTCTCACCGAAGCTTCAAGGGAGACCTGCTGCTTTCATCAGGAACCACAGAGAGATCCATTAACCAGAGAGACTCTTTGATCCACAACAGACAGCAAGATGGGTGGGACTTAGTATCACAGGTTTTCACCTGTTTATCGTCCTGTTGCAAAGTACTCTGGTTATGACCTTATGCATACAGGAGATTGTTGGTGGAGACCCCAGGATTGGTTCATTAAGGTAGGCTTATCCTACATCAATCACTGTGGCCAACTTGGCTTTAAATGGTTGAGTCCATCTTTTGGCAGATCATCTGAAGACTTTGCAAGGAGTAGCAAGAAGAACTCATAATTGGACCCTGGCTGGAGGTACATTCTGCCTTACATCTTTGGCCAGTGAAGGACGGCAAATACCTCCAAAGAGGGAAGCAAGATCCCTCCCCTAAACATCTCCCAGGGAGCAGAGGGAGATACTGAATTCAGAGGACCCTCTAGCCGCTCCAGGACCGGTACCCAGCCAGCACACAGGATGCCCTGCTAGGCTCTGCAGCAGGCTTCCTAGGTAGGAAGTGCCAGAAGGTCTCTGAACCCAAAAACCAAGAACAAAGCAGCTGCCTGCAACACACTTCTCGACTTTGGGCTGTTTGCCTTAAAGGATGACACAAGTCCGTTGAAGAAGCTGGAAGAAGTGCCTCGATGAGCATTTACCGCCTTCTGCCTTAAAGGACACAGTCGACTTCCTCGAGCTGCAACTGTCTACAACGCTGACTGGTGTCAAGTCGCAGTCGCTTAAAGACATCCGAGACGTCTCGACCAGTGCTTCAGAATTGCTGATCAGCACTGAGACAATTCCTGACCCTGAGCCACCGTGTAGGCCAGCCTGCAGCCAATTGTCCAGCTTCGCTCACCGAACCGTCTTGCCGCCTGATACCCGCACTTACTCCCTTCTTGAGTTCGGTCCCAATAGCCTGCAAAGCGCCCTGAAGTCGACTCGACCCTGACCAGCACAAAGAACACATATACCACAAGGTATATTGCGGATCTGTCCCCCTGATCCTTCCCAGAAGGCCCCTAGAGGCATTTTAAGACCCATTGCTCCCTTTGTGCTGAAGCCAAGAAACCTTAAACTGTTGTGGTTATTAACCATACCAACTACCCTCCTGTCAGTATCCAGAATGCATCCCTTTTCCTTTTTTGAAACTGTCTGTCCTCTGCATTCCTTTACAGGCTGGGTTGTATTTCGTGGTGTTGCTAGAACTGTCTGTTGTGATATAAATAAAGTACATATTTTTGATACAACCTTGGCTGGAAAGTCCATTTTATCATTCGGTAATAACTGTATTTTCGCTGTGTTGCAACTAACCAACGATCCACAAACTTTCAGAGATAAGCTTGCCGTTCCATCCACGTTACCAGAATTAGACAAGGAGGTTTATAATTTGCTTATTCCAATCTGTTCGGATCACTTCTGGTGTACTAGAGGTGTGGGGCTGGTTTAGAAACCGATTTTCACCCCTGAACCACTGGTGCCCCGGAAGTTGATTCATCAGATGTTCTTCTAAACTTTTCTTTCACATTCTAAATTTCTGCTTCTTACCCCCTCCCCCGTTGACAAATTCCTTGCTCAATTCTCATATTTTTCAGTAATTGTATGTGTGAACGTGTTGTACTTGCTTATTCTGCAGGGACCAGGCAGCCTGTGGTATTACCAGCAGAGTAAGAGACGCCTGTGATCAGCAGGGGAATAGCTTTGACGTACTTTGTCAAGACATAGCAGGGAGACATTAAGTTGTGTTATCAACAGCGGGAGAGTGAGTTTTGAAAACTGTTCAGCACTGTGCCAATGTGTTTTGTGATCCTATCATCAACGACAAGATGATCTATGGTGGCATCAGCAGCGAAGCAAGTGAACTGCGCGATTCTGGGGAGATTTAAACACTGCTAGTCTTATAAACAAATCACCAAAGGCACAGCTTTCTCTAATTTAAAACAGTTTCAGGTTATTTTATTATTATCATGGCTCACAGCCCAGAATGTATCAGAGAGACAGAAAACGCCCAAGAGAGGATGTGCAAAACAACCAGTGCTAACCTGGAATAACAGAGCTCAGGTCAAAAATGCTCAAAAGCAAGGATAAGTTGCGGAAGTAAGGAGAGCAGGCCTAGAAAATAGGGACTTTAGGCCCCCTCACTCATTGTCGCTGTTAATATATTCATTTCAAGTTTTCTGGTGTCATGATCTTTCATAACTCCACACTGCACTTCGGAAGGCAGCCCTACATTTGCAACTCCTAGTTGACTAGATCTGCCCTAAAAAGGTGTTCTCTGATGAGGGGGCATCTGCCTCGCTGTGCATGGGGCACTGGCAAGTGCATTTGCATTTATTAGACTAGAAAGGAGTACTTCATCAAGGAGCTCTGTACATAAACAGGTATGAGTGGCTGCCCCAATGCAAGAAGCCTTACAGACATACAAAGTAGCCATGGCAAGGACAAAAACCAGAGGTAGTAAGGAGGTGACGGCACACAAAGGGGGGACAACGCTGACTATACATGATTGAGACGTACAAGCAACTGAAATACCATGATTAGTTATTGACATATAGTACATGATACTGAGGGCAGTAATTACATAGATTTACAGGAGAAAAACGTTGTTCCAGGGGCGTGGTGCTAGTAGAGCTAAAGAAAAAAGCAAGGGGTAGCTCAAGGTGGACGCTTTACACTGAAGTTGAAGGGATCTTCAGATCATAGAGTGCGAGGGAGAGTAGTGAGAGCGTTAGTTAGCTGGGTGGTGGGTGCCCATACATCGATTTCAAGTTTGAAAGGGTACATTTTAAGAGAGAGTGGAATGAAAACCAACCCCATGGCGTCCAAGTGCAGAGGTTAAAGAGGGTGCAAGACTCAAACTTCAGAATCTTGGCTAGTGGGGCAAAGGAGGAAACAGGCAGTCCCAAGACGATCCATGGGAAGTAATTGACCCTTCTGGGGTATGAGAGCCTTGGTAGAGTGAAAGGAGAAGAAGGAGCAGATTTTACAGATGCTGACGAAAGTGAGTCTGGCAGCTGTATATCAAGAAGGAGATACAGTGTGCCGTGGGAGAACTCACCCAGAAGGTGTCGGAGATTGACAAGCGAGTGGATTTGGCTGGGTCCTGCATTGATGAGCTGTTATATGTATCATTTGTTAAGAGTTCTGGGGTGTTACGTGGGGTACTCTGTGACTGCGGAGGTGGAGATGGGAACATTTCCTTTTTATTTTCTGATGGCAGGGGAGGAATTGATTAGGGTCGTGACTCTTAATGCACAAATGCAGAATTCTCTGGTTGAGAGGAGGTCGATGTTGAGGAGACTCTAGGCATCTGAGGTTGCCATTGTTATGATCCAAGAAACTCACTTGCTCCCAATAAATGATTTTAGCATGAGGCATATGGCCTTCCCCATGACAGTATTTTGCCTTGGAGGGGGAAAAAAGAGAGGAATGGCTTTATTGGTCGTCAAGGAGGTCCTTTTTCTCCAAGCTAGGTTGTCAGGGATCCAGAGGGTACATACCTCCTGGTGAAAGGGGCCTTCTTAGGACACCCAGTTACCCTGGTTTCGCTTTACCTTCCCAATGAAAATCAGCATGAGTATCTGACGTCCCAACTCACCATCTTAGCAGAGTTTATCGCAGCAGGCCTGCTTTTGGATGGGCACTTTAACATAGTCACAGACCAAGCTGTGGAAAAGACACTCCCCCACTCACCTGTCGATTACAGACAGTTGTTGGCATTGATGAGGGTCTTATGGGAGCTTGATGTGGCGGATGTCTTGGTATTTCTCCATGGGCGGGAGGTGGAATCTACTTTTTATGCACATGTTCACAATAACCTCCTTCGACCTCCTCTTGGTGTCGCCTTCGCGGATTCCTTTTGCCTCTAACACTATCATAGGCCCTAAGCTGTTCACCGACCATTCATTGGTATCAATAGAACTGGGGATTGACAGGTCCCAGCCTCCGGCCAGGCGCAAGTAGAGGGTTTATCATCCTCTCCTTCAAGATCCCTTGGTGCACAGAGATATGGCCACGATTATAGTCAACTACTACGGATAATGACAAAGAAGAGATGCCGCCTGGTATCATATGGGATGCCATTGAAGGGGTGGAGAGGGGTGAGTTTTATTAGCTGCTCTGCTTTGCATTTCACCACTAGGTATAGCACGGTCTTACTGGAGTGACGGGTGAGGGACCAGAAGAGGGCGCACACTTGAGATAAAACCCAGAGGGCGTTGAGAGAATGGAGATTAGCCAGAAACAATTTAGAAGCCCTGATGGCCTCTGAGATGGCCAATTCCCGAAATCGAATGAAACCATTTTATTATTCTCAATGGAATAAAGCAAATAGGTTTCTCGCATACAAAATGAAATAGAAGAAAACTAGAAATAGTTTCACAGGGATAAGGTATGTATGGCAAGGCCGTTCTCAGATACTCGGATTCAGAGAAGCTCTGTGCATTTGCAGACTTCTATGATAAATTGCTTGAATCGGAAGGCTCAGAGAAGGAGACGCAGACCTCCTCTTCCTTTGGAGGCGTGGAATTTGCTTGCGCTCCCCATTACACAGGAGGAGGTGGAGCGGGCTATCAGTTCTCCTCAAAATCAAAAGGCCTCTGGTCCTGATGGTTTCACGCACACTTTTTATAAGATCTTCAAAGCGCAACTGTTTTCTCCCTTAACTTCCCAGTTCAACTAGTTCCTTGTATCGGGGGTGGAGAAGCGGACGATGGGCGAATCATAACTCCCGTTACTGCTTAAACCATGCAAGGACGCTGCCCTTTGTGATTCCTATCACCCGACTTCCCTCCTTAATATGGATGCAAAGCTTTAATCAAGGGTCCTCGTCACAAGATTGATGAGGCGTCTCCCCTCCTTGATCCACCTCAACCAAGCAGGGTTTATCGCAGGGGCGCAGCGCAAATGAAAATATCAGAAGGACTATAAATGTTGTGGAACTCGGGAGAAGGAGTGGGACTCGTTTGACCTTGCTGGCATTAGATGCCAACAAGGCTTTTGACAGGGTGGACTGGCGTTTTAGTCCGCTGACCCTTGAAATATATTAGGTTTGGCCCTAACTTTGTGAAAATGGTAATGGCTTGTTATGATTCCCTTAGAACCAGAATCTGCATCAGTGGCAGCTACTCTCGCTTTATTTTCATCACTAGGGGCACACACCAAGGTTGTCCCTGGTTCCACCCTTCTTTCACACTTTAATGGAACCCTTGCCCACTTGTATTTCTACTAACCCGGAAATTAGAGGTGTCCCAGCGGGGCTGTCTGAACATAAAGTGCTCCTTTACACAGACGATATCCTACTGATGATGTCTCATACACACGAGACCCATTGTGCCATAATGAGAGAGCTGGAGAGGTTCAGGGTCGCCTCTGAATTTACGATCAATTTTGGGAAATCCTTGGGCCTGAATGCTTCGGAATCTCTGAAAACATGATGATTGTCCAGCAGGATTATTAGTTTCGGTGGAGCGATACTGAACTCGATTACTTGGGAGTAAAACTGATGCCATGCTTTGCAGACTTATATAGAATGAACTTAGGGCACCTGTTCAGAACACTGCCAGAGTATTTATCGGAATAGGAGTCCCAGGAGATCTCTTGGTAGGGCCGGGGCACTGTTGTGACAAATCAGCTTCGGGGGCACTAGTGGTCCAGGGATGAATACCGGTTTCTAAACCATCAATCAGTCCCAAACCTCTAGTACACCAGAAGGGAGCCGAACAGATTGGAAACACAAGTCAATTATAAACATGCTTGTCCAATTTTGGTAACGTGGATGGAACAGCAGGCTTAGCTCCGCAAGATTGTGGATCGTTGACAGTTAAAATACAGTTATTACCCGATGATAAAAGGGACTGTTCAGCCATGGTTATATAAAAATAACTATTTTATTATTATCACATCAGACAGTTCTAGCACATTACAAAATACTACCTACCCTGTAAAGCAATGCAGAGGGCAGGCAGTTTCAAGGAGGAAAAGGGATGCACTCTGGATACTGACAGGAGGGTAGTCAGTAAAGTAATTACTCTCAATAGTTCAAGGATACTTGGTTTCAACACAAGGGAAGTAATGTGTCGTAAAATGTCACAAGGGGCCTTCAGAGAAGGACCAGGGGGACAGAAACACAATGTATCTTGTGCTTGTAGAAGTTCTTGGTGCTCGACAGGGTTCAATCAGTGTCAGGGTGCTTTGCAGCTCCTGCAACAGAGTTCAAGACAGGAGACATCTGTGGGTATCAGGCAGCAGGCAGCTTGGCGAGCGAGGCTGGAAGGACGGCTGCAGGCTGGCATACATGGCGCCTCAGGGTCAGGAATCGTCTCATTGCTGGTTGGTGGGTCTGAAGCACTGGTCGAGGCGTCTCGGATGACGTTTAGCGACTGCGGTGTGACAACAGTTAGCGGTGCAGTCGGTTGTAGCTTGAGGGGCTCGACTGGCTTGAAAATGTCCTTTAAGGCAGACGCTGGTGTGACGAATCAACTTCCGGGGCGCCAGTACTAGTCCATGGATGAATATCAGTTTCTAAACCATCGGTACCCCACACCTCTAGTACACCAGAAGGGATCTGAACAGTTTGGAATACAAGTGAATTATAAGACCTCCTTGTCCACTTTTTGGTAATGTGGCTCATCAGGGCAAGGTCGTGGATCGTTGGTTAGTTGCAACGCAGCGAAAATACAATTATTACCCAATAATAAAAGGGACTGTCCAGTCCAGGTTGTATAAATATATCTACTTTATTATTACTACAACAGACAGTTCTAGCACACTACAATTACAACCCACACTGTAAAGGAACACAGAGGACAGATAATTTCACAAAGGAAAATAATGCACTCTGGATACTGACAGGAGGGTAGTTGGTAAAGCAATCAGTCTTACTGGTCAAGGTTACTTTAGTACCAGCACCCAAGGGGCAAAGGGATTTAATTGGCTCTAGGGGCCTTCGGAGAAACACCGGGGGGGGCAAAGCCACAATGTACCTGGTGCTGAAGAAGCTCATGGTGCCTGACAGCGTCGAGGCGGTTCCAGGGTTCTTCACAACCCGTGAGACAGAGTTAGTGGTGGGAGACAGCTGCGGGTACCAGCCAGCAGGCAGTTCGGCAAGCAAGGCTGGACAGACGTCTGCAGGCTTTCCAGTGTGGCAGCTCAGGCCAAGAATCGTAGTGTCGGTGCTAGTTGCGGATCTGGAATGCTGGTCGAGGTGTCTCAGATGGCTCAGGTGACTGCGGCGTGACAACAGTCAGCGGTGCAGCTGGATGCGGTTCGAGGACCCGACTGTCTCGGATTGTCTTTAAAAAGATGAACACTGGATGATGCTTGTGTGGTACTCCTTCGAGCTTCTTCGCACGGCTTGTGTCATTTCAAGGCGGACGACCCAAAGCTCAGGAGGGTGTTAGCAGGCAACGGCCTTGTCCTTTGTCCAGAGACTCTCCAGCACTTCCCACTAAGGAAGCTTGCTGTCAGAACCTAGCAGGGCACGCTGTGTGCTGGCTGGGTACCGGTTCGGGAGCGGCTGGTCGGATCCTCTCAGTCCGGTATGTCCCTCTTTCCCTGAGAGATGTTTAGGGGAGGGATTTTGCTTCCCTCTTGGAGCTCCTGGCCTTTCTTCACTGGTGGAAGGTGTAAGGTAGACTGTACCTTCAGCTCGGGTCCAAATGAGTCCTTCTTACGCTTTGTGAAGTCTTCAGATGATCTGATCAGTAAGGGGCTCAACCCTCTTTTAAACCCAAATGGGGCCCGGGGATTGGTGTAGGCCAAGCCTAACTTAAGTGAGCCAATACTGGGTCTCCACCAACAATCTTCAGTGATGCTTCAGGTCAGAACCAGGGTGCTTGGCAACCGAGAGGGGAAGGATGACAACATATACTTCTAAGTCCCACCCATCTTCCTGTCTACTGTACATCAAAGTGTCTCCCTAATTAACTGAGCCCTATGTGGCGCTTCATCACAAAATCATGGGCCTCGTTTGAAGTAGGGGGTTGCAGGCAGACTTTCGTCTCCTAAAATTCACATACTTCCCTGCTCTGAAAGGAGTGGTTCCAGACTGGACATTCTCTGCCCTTTCATATGCAGGGGTGTTAGTACCAAGTTGACACATTGCATTACAAATAGGTGTTGGCGTCTGGTCTCATTGTCACTTCCTGCACCCAAGCTTTCCCTGAGGCCTGGTAAATAACACTCTTCAGTATTCCCTGCCAACAGTACTTTTTCACAATGGAGATGCAAATCTATGGGGCCTTGAAATTCTAATCATGCTACCTACAGCCAAAGGCTTTTGATGTACCCACGGCTGTCAGATGTCAGCTACACATGACAGGGGAGGGTGGCGCTGGTAAGCGGTGTCCTCCCAGAACACACAACTATTTTTCTACTGTGCAGTGAGCGTGGAAAATATGTGCGGGAATGGCCCCACATATTTTCAGGGGTTGTTCTCTCATCATTCATTCTTTTAAATAAACAGAAAAAGCACAGGCAAGCACACTCTTCCCGTGTGGATGGTCGAATCCCTCATAGCTTGTTGATGCTTGACGATGCAATCCTCCAAGCGCCCTCACTGGGCTTGTGTCGTCGTTTAAGGCGGACGGACCAAAGCTGAGGAGAGCGTTGCAAACAACAGCCTTGTCCTTGGTTTGGTTCAGAGACTCTCTGGCACTGCCTACCTAGGAAGCTCGACTGCAGAGTCTAGTAGGGGACACTGTGTGCTGGCTAGTAGGGGTGTTACGGTATTAGTTTTATGACGGTACGATAACCTTCTTGCCAAATGACGGTATATCATGGTTATCGCGGTCTAGCAGGTGGAGTTAACCAATCTTAACAAATATTTTTTAAAAATGTCATGAATTGTCAGATTTATCATCACAAACAAAACCAGGCACCCAGGGCCAGAATTGGGCTTTTCAGCATACTTTCCACTGAAATGCCACCCCTTGCTTCCACCAAACACAAACACACGTGTGGAGAGGAGGAGGAGGGGGCCGGGGGAGCCCTGTTGCGACTGGCAAAGCAAACTGAATAGCTTTTCTTAAGTGGTCATTTAAGCTTTTAGCTCCCCCACTGGCTAATGGTGAAGATGAACATGTTGCCATCTTTATAACCTGCATGCCACAGATCAATGGAGGCTGATGGTAGTATACGCTTGTGCGCATACACACGCACGCTCTCTTTACGTTACAGCCTTTAGTTTACTTGAGGGCCAAAAGGTGTTCAGTAATCACGGACATCTTACCCTTTGGTATGGCAGCAGGGAATACCACAGATGAGTGAATTTCTCAGTGTGACTTATTATATGTAAATTCAATGATAGAACCACGGAAATCCCCCATTGTCATATGTTTAGCAAACATTATCCATTATAAATATATAAACCCCAAAGCCGCCAACCCAAAGAAACCCTTTTCCTTCTTGGCACCGTATTTATTCTTCCTATTGCTAACATACTGATTTTGTGTCAGGCACGTGTGGTTTATTGAATGGCATTAAAAACTGCTCCAACTGATGCTGCTTGGCAGATGGCACATCCAACAGTGCAAGACAAAGACTGTGCATCACTTGCTTACTGCAGCCTTTCCAAATCAGATTGGAATGCACACTTAACGGTATAAACGGTATACCGGTATAAACAATGTGACGGTTATTATTGTTCAATTAAGTGGTTCACGGTATCTTTAACGGTATACCGTTATACCGTTACATCCCTACTGGCTAGGTACCAGTTCTGGAGCTGTTGAAGAGTCCTCTGGATTCAGAAGCTCACTCTGTTCCCTGGGAGATGTTTAGGGGGGATATTGCTTCCCTCTTTGGAAATCCTGGCCTTCCTTCACTGGCGGAAGCTGTAAGGCAGACTGTAACTTCAGTCAGGGTCCAAATGAATTCTTCTTGTTACTCCTTGCAAAGTCTTTAGATGATCCCAAAAGAGGGTCTCAGCCCTCTTAAAGTCAAATGAGCCACATTGATTGGTGTAGGCTAAGCCTACCTTAATTAACTAATTCTGGGTCCCCACCAACAATCTCCTGTATGCACGAGGTCATAACCAGAGTGCTTTGCAATAGAAAAGGTAAAGGGGTAAACACATGTAAAACTAAGTCCCATCCATCTTCCTGTCTGCTGTGGATCAAAGGTCTCTCTGGTTAATTGAGCTCTCTGTGGCTCCTGATTGAAGCGACAGGTCTCCCTTGAAGCTGCTGGGGAACCAGACCTTTGGTCTCCACCAAAACACATACTCGTACCTTCTGAATAGGGTCCCCCTACGGGGATGACTGGTGTAAATACATAGTTCCAGACATGACAGGTCCTTCCCCTCCACGTACTACACCGGAATATAATGAAATTCATATGGTCCGGTAGCAGACAAGCCCTTCCTGCAAACAAACACAGGCCTGGGCATCCCAATCCTCCAGAATTACATAACAGTGGCTTATATCTCTCAGATTAATTCTTGCCGTAAGGGTGTACAGGGGGCCCTCTGGGTGGGCATTGAGCAATAGGTATCAGGGTTCCCTTTGTGGGACCTACTGTGTTTTGACTTGTCGCCCCGTATGGCTGGTGGTCCCTTCTTCCAGCTAAGGCATCTTTGGTGTTTCGGGACAGGGCGATTAGAATGGGGGAGCTTATAGCGGCTTGGGCCCCTTGTCCCAGGTCTTAGCCAATTCCATTTTGGCCTGGGTCTGAGGGGTAATGCTTTTGTGTGGTGGTGGGAAGTGGGGGGCCTTCTTTGTTTGAGGCAGTTATATCAAGACAGATTGCCCCTCACTTTCGAGGAGTGCAAGGGCTCATTTTGCCTCCCTAAGGCGAACCACTTTTGCTATTGTCAACTTCATCATTGGATCACCAACCGTGAAGCATGGGCTGCTGGCATGTAACCCCTTTCGGCCTTGGAACTCAAGTTACAAGAGGGCGGACCCCTTTGGAAAGTCTCCAGAATCTCTAAAATCTTGGACAGGTTCAATCCCTCCTCCAAGCTTGCATATATGAAACAGTGGGAACGAGGCCTGGGCCGACCTATCTCTGAGGAGTCTTGGGGGCAGATCTAGCAGAGAGTGGTGACCTCATCTTGCTGTGTTACAAATAAAGAAAACGCATACAAGGTGATGTTTCAATGGTATCTGTATCCCACCCGGCTCCATAAGATTAGTTCATCGCCTGTCCCTCTCTGTTGGAGGTGCTGTGGCCATACCAGGGATTACTTACATCTTTGATGGTCCTCTAGGATTTCTGGTGGGAGGTTCTGGCTCTAATAGGGGAAATCACGGGATCCTCATTGCCTGTGGATTATTTGATGGTGCTTTGGGGTGAGCTGGTGGACTCCCTTAACCCTCTGCAGGGCCTTAGAGCATCACTCATAACTCAGTGGCTCCTAAGAGCCCGCCCAGAACTCGCTAGGAATTGGAAAGAGAAGTCAGGCCGCAGATAAATGTGATGGTATAAGACCTGGGAGATTGCGGTGGCAGATTAGGTCTGTGCTTTGGTCCAAGGATGCTTGCCCAAACCCATCAACACTTGACTGACTCTTCACAAATTTTACAACATTTCTCTTTGCTTGAAGTGTCTTTGTGTGCGTCTCATCCTCTTGGCATGATGACTGGTAGTGGTTGTTTTATGCCCCATTTAGCCCGATTCCACAATGCATCATGCAATTATAATCCCTGCACATCCCCATTGCACCCCTATTGTTTCAGCTTTGTTTCAATATTCTTTTGTCTTGGTTTGATATTTGCAAAATTGATGAACAAAGCCTAAAAAAAAGTGGAGGTGCTGCTGCAGCAGCCCTATATCAGCTGGAGATCACCAACACATGAGGCTTTGATGCTTCAGGTGGTGTGTGAGGTTAATGCCCAATCCGCCCCTGCCCAGTGACGTTGCTGGCCTTGGCAGGCTATTAAGGGTCAGTAAAGTAGACAGGGAGCATGCATAAAAGAATCCCTGGGGAAGTACATGCCGCACATATGAAAACACATGGAAGGAACAGGCTGACTTCACCTACAGCTTCTGCAGCAGACAATATTGTTCCACCCAGCAATTGAGAATGCCATCTCTGACGTTAATGCTAAAAAAAAGGTTTAACACACACACTAGTGCAGTGGTATTCAAACACGTTCAGGCCACTGAGACCCCCCTTGAGTACAAATATTGTTTCTGGGCCCCCCACCTAAGTGTTACCGTCCACCCCTAGGGGGCCCAAAGGATGTCCAGGGGAGCCCCAGGCTCTTTAAAATATAAGCAGATTTTCTACTGTTTATATTTTCTATTAAAAGCAGTCAACTTAAACCTTTTTTTTTATTTTAAAAACAGTCAACTGAATTCCTTTTCAAAGAGTCTGTCCCCCCTAGGTGGTCCAGCCCCCCCCAGTTTGGAAACCGCTGCCCTAGTGCAAGCTGGGGGCTGATGGTTAGCCAAAAGAAGGTGTATATGAAACAGGCAGTTTGAAACATCCCTCGTCTAGTTCATAGTATAAAGCATTTTTGATTTGAACGACAATTTCAGCCTTTGAGAGACTGGCATGCAAACTGGTCATCTTTCCCTCCTCCACCCTGACCATTGCTCCCATTTACCGGCCTCCAGTTGCTTCCTCTCTGTCTCATAGTGGGCTTATTTCTGTACCTCCTTACTGTCTACCACCTTCAACCTGCTATTCTTGGGTGACTTCAACATTCATTTAGACTCTCCGTGCACAGCATCCACCCTCTTCTATCCCTCTCCATTCTTTCATCTGGTCCAAACCACACTATTAGACACATGCTGGACGCCATCATCCATTCCGACCTTCCTCTCTCATCTCCTCTGGTCACCTCTCTCTGTTGGTCTGACAACTCTCTTCTCTTCTCCCACCTGGGCACCTATGGCCCTGTGACAACTCCTCCAACTGCCCTGCCAACCTCATTCACGACCATCCGTCCGAGGAAACGAGTTTCAGCTGCTGCCTTCACTTCCACCTTCATTCCCCCTTACCCACCCAACTCAGACTCTACCTCTGATTCTGCTCTCAGCAACCTCTATCTTTCCATTACCAACACCCTTGACATCCTTGCCCCAGTCATGAGGATCCGCCTGAAACCTGACTCCAAGCATAACAGGTGGTACGACTTCGAACCTCCAGACCAAAATCCTAAGTGCAGGGCTGCAGAATGGAAGTGGCTAACCTCAGGTTCACCCTCTGACAAACTGCTCCAGTGGCACTACAGATTATCTGTGAAATAAAAAGGGCCCACATTCAGGCACGAGTATCTGGCACGTCCAACAACACAGCTGAACTCTTCCAAATCTGAAGGGAACTTGCCAACCCGTCCACAGTATCCACTGCACCTACTCCTTCCCAGGCCCTTTGCAATGCACTTGCCACTCACTTCACCTCCAAAACTCAGGACATTCTGAAAAGCCTTGTCACGCACTCTTGCTCATCCAGAACAATCAAGGACAATATTTCCTCTCTCGCCCCTGCCATTGCTGATCTTTGTAACAAATCCTTTGCTACTGGTTCTTTTCCTTCCTCCCTCAAGCACTCCCTTGTGCGCCCCTCCTTAAAAATCCATCAGCAGACCCTTCCTGCCCAGCCAACTATCTCCCCATCTCCATCACCCCTCTCCTGGGGGAACTGCTTCATGAGTTGACCCTCTTCACGACCATCAGTCTGGAGTCTGAGCCGCCTAAAACTCTGCCTAAATGAAATTGTACACTACTTGTGACAAATATTATCTGACAAAATGTGCACATGACCTTCTGGCACAATAAACACAACGTGTTTTCAAAACCCAATGATGGTGTCAACTATCATTGATGAAGGAACATTGAGCACTAGAAACTGAAATAGGTGAAAACCGGATCCAGCACCACTGTACAACAGGGTTCCAACCCCCCCAAAAAAGTGTACTTTTTCAAAACTGGGACTACAGGAGCACTGTCCCTTGGAACCTTATACACCGGCAGCAGGAGTGACAACAAGCTGATAAATATCGTCAATTGATGGACAAATTCAAGTGCTCATGCTAGCGCAGAGATCCACAGTTTTGGTAAGCTCCAAACACGCAACTTATGCATTTGACACAGTCAACTACTACATCCTCATAAAAAGGCTCCATGACACCCTTGGTATTTCGGAGCGGGCACTGGACTGGCTTACCTCCTTCCTCACTGACAGCTCTTCCAAAATCATACGGGGCACCTTCTCCTCCCCAACTTCATCCTCCACCTGTGGCATCCCCCAGGGCTCCATTCTTTTGCCTTGGTTCTTTAACATCTACCTTACTCTGCTGGCATGCTTTATTTCCTCTTTCTCCCCCAACTTCCAGTGCTATGCTGACGACACACAACTCTTCCTCAAACTTCCTATAGATGCCCTTCCACCCTCCTTCATCCCTGACTGCCTCTCACCCATCCAGGCCTAGTGTACTTCTAATGACCTTTGCCTCAACGCCAGCAAAACAGAGATCCTTCCTATTGGGACCCTGGCACCCTACTTCTTCCCTTCACTCTGGCCTTCTTCCATGGGCTCTCCCCCAGCACCCTCCTCAGAAGCCAGAAACATCTCAGTCATCTTCGACACCTCTTTGTCCTTCCTCTCTCATACTCAGGATATTGCCAAGAAGTCCTACTTTCAAATTTTCCTTCTGAAATGTATTCTACCTTTCCTCACCTTCCCCCAGAGCCTCAATGTTACCCGGGCTCTGGCTCTCTATAGGCTTCACTATTGCAATAGCCTCCTTCTTAATCTACCTTCACCCACTCTGTGTCCCCTTCAGCTAATCCCGAATAGGGCAGCAAGACTTATCCTTGGCCTCAAGCCTAAGGACCGCATCTCTCCTGCCCTAAAAAGTCTCCACTGCTTCCTGATCGCATCACGGATTAAATTCAAATCCCTCTACATCATCCACAAGGCTGTCTGGGGCCGGGGACCAATCTATCTTCAACTCTTTCTTCCCAAATACTCCCCCTCTAGATACCTGCGTTCCTCAGGCACCAACTCAAAAACAGAGAGCAGGTGGTTGATCGCTTTCGTCCGCAGGCTCCCTTCTCTGGAACAGCCTCCCTTCCCTATTCGTCTTAACAGCAGGACCTCCTTAAGGTCTGGAAAAGCCTCAAGACCTTCCCCTTTACTTCTTCCTTCCTTTGCCCTCTCCCCTGATAATCACACAGTAGCCTGACTGGTGTGCAGGGCCCTTATGCATCCTCAGGGCCTTGACCTCCCACATCTTATCATGCCAGCTGCTGTCTATCCTCTGCACTTGCCTCGGCTCACCTTCTACCACTGGAGGTTGCACTTATTTTCTTCATAGCACTTCACCTGCTGCGCTCCATGAGCACCACAGCACTTATCCCATACCCCTCTCCCCTCTGCACTTGCACGTTCTGAAAACTCAAAGGGCAAAATAGGTTTGTCTTTCCCCTCCCCATTGTCTCTTCTTTTTGTTGTATTTAATTATTTAACATTGTTGTAATTACATTGTCTATAATCCCCTATCCCCTCCCTGTTGCCCTGTGGGCGCTTTGAAACAGTATTTACTTCTTGTATAAGCACCTAACAAGTGAACCAACAATAAATAAATAAATAGTGTTCGGTAAACAAAATAGGATTGGCCCAGATCTGGCTTCAGTGGTCCCTCCCACATGGCAAGCGACTCTCCCGTTATAATTTCAGCTCTCTTTAAAATTCTAAATGCAGCTATGCCTTGCATTCTGATGATACGTATCTGTGGGATGTTAACTGTAGTTGTCTCTCATATTGATTCAAACTGTCTTACATTCTTATCAACAGTCACATATTCTAAACAGCAGTAGCACACATTTGGAATGTACATATTTCCCAGATTCTGATGGCAGCTGTCTCTCACTTTATTAGCACCCCTCGGTCCTGTACACAGGCTGCAGCTTTCTCGCTCACTTTGTGAATAAAGCGCTCTTTCATGCGATCAGACTGCAAATGTAGCATTTGATTGCTGACTGGAGCTGTCCCTGTGTATTCTGACTACATGTTGCTCTTGAATTTTACCTCAACATTTGCTCATCAGCCGGTAAGGCAGGTGAGCGGTTTGAGCTTTCGCTGCAGTTGACAGGTTCGAATCCCAGTGCAGCCAACTCAGATTTCCCTTCTTCCGAGGTTGACAAATAAGTACCAACTTCATTGGCTAATAATAATTGTATATAACATGTTTTATGAACTGCCTTTTAATGAAAGTGCTATCTAAATACCAAATTATTACTATTATCCCTTTTGCATTCGGAATGCAGATGTGTCATATTTTAATTGCATCTGCCTCAATGATACTGGGGGCGTCTCATTTATGTTCTAATTGCAGATGTCTTACATTCTGATAAACATTCTCCCGTGCAGACAGACTGTCCAAATACCTCAATCACGGTATGACTGCATTGGTCTCTGGTATTTTGTTTGTAACTGTCTCGGTCACGTTGTGATGTCAGCTGTCATCATCATATTGCGAGTGTAGCTATCTCGCCCATGTTATGACTGCATCTGCATTGCTCAGAGTGTGAGTGTGACTTTATCTTCCACCTGGGCCGCAGCTGTTTCTTTCATATTCTTACTGCACTCAGACTCTTGCACACCCTGATAAACTATCTCGGGAGGATAGCTCAAGTAACACAGGTTCGATCCCCGGGTCCACGTTCAGAAACCTCTGGGTATTATGCACGTTACAAATAACCTATCATATCCACACACTCTGCCGTGCCGTAAAGGGCCAAGGCACACATGCGCCGAAAGGGGACTTGACACCAGAGCAGTAGCGACAAGAAGCCCCATCTACCAATACTGTGAAGACTCCATGAAAAGCACTGTGTTTAGGGGGCCGCCTCAAGACTTTGCGAAGGGCTCTCGGCATAAAAAGGAATAGTAGATTACCACCTCAGAGTAAAATCATTCATCCTAGTTTAAAAATCACGCAGTACTCTAAATGGGGGCCTGGTAGTTTGTTGGAAATTAGGCCTTTGTGGCTCCGATAGATGTCACTGGGGCAGCGGAAAGCATGTACCCGAGTTATCACACAACTCTCTGGAAGAAGCCAGTGCCACCAAGGAATCAAAAGCAAATGGAACTGATGGAACTGCTGCAACTGCAGCAGTGCCACATAAAGCAGGGCCCCACCAGGACCATTGGATAAAGCTCATTAGTTTGAATACATGTTGCAATATAAAGAACACAAAGAACAATTACCTTGTTTTTTTCCCAAACAGGTTGTGCATGAAGAACACATTTCTGCAAATAGGGTGTCTGCAGGGAACTCGTCACAGCACTGGACAAGCTGCCTTGCCACATGTACACCAATGCATATATATAATGTGAAAACAACTGGTCTCCATTTTGCAATAATTTAATATTATAGTTTTTCTTTCAAACAACCCCAGAATGGCAGCTATGACATGTAACATGTTGTTTGATAGATCAATGCACCGCTCTTGTGTGCTCTGCAAAACCCATGGTGTGTCCGTGCTTTTGTTTATCTTTTTTCCACAGTGGATAAGCAATGCAACCCCACCTAGAAATTGAGATGGTCTAATCGCCCCGTGAATGCGTTGCCAGCCCAAGGTCATCATATGGTGCCATTACAACGTCAACCCCTCTGGCCCAATGGCCAAGTCCATCTCAGCAGTGCCTCCAATGAAGCCCAGGTGTATCTGCACTGGTCTGCTTGTACGGATCGTTGTCCACCAGGCCAGGGAGGGACCACTGCAACCACCCTCCACCCCTCAGACCAGCTGGAAAGGGCAGGGCGTGCTATACAACCTGCAACACGAAAGATGTCATGAATTGCATACCATCACACAGGAGATGGGCTACGTCCTGAGTTCTTCTCAATTATAAATTGCTTCTTGTTGTTACACTTTCTAGAAACACACCAGGGATGGATTTTTTGGATCCTAGCTGGGATCTGTTTTTTTGGTGAAACATTAACACGGCTGAATTGCACCAAACCTTGTACATACATGCTTTCACTTCTCCACTAGGCACTACAGTGGGGCAGCTCTCCTTCAGGGTCCTGCTCAACCCACCAGCCTCGCTCTCAAATGAGTCTACGGTGTAACGGTTTATTGAGAAGCCACCCTCAACACAGGGAGTTCCTTCGCTCCCCACTCAAGTGGTTACATAACAAACTGCCTAACAGATTATTTTCTTTAGTCCTATCTCATACACATATCAAGCCCCATGCATCCCGCTCCCCTGAGCTAACAATGAGCCAAGAACCATGCTGGTGTACGGGAAATATATTGGTATTTATTTAAATTAAAGTAATAGAAATTAGCACGAAAATGTCAAAGTCCACTTCATCCGTGGCACAACACAATCAACTTCTCTCAGCATAATTAAATCACAAAAGTGAGTTGAAAAGAACACAATCACAATTCTTCACTTTCTGCAAATTTCACTTCACAAAATAATTACCCTGATCAATAATGAAGGCAATTATCATGTGATATTGTGCAATTTTGATTTTCCTGCCGGCTTCAAAGGTTAGCAGTAGGATTACAAGATTGGTAATTATGATTTCGCCCACACTTTTGGTTTAAAATAAACACAGGGTGATTTATCGGTTTGCTTTTCAGACCTCACCCCCCTTGCTTTGGTCTATGTTGGGAAGTCAGACAGAACAATTTGAATGCTTTGGGGAGTTTTGGATTTCAAACCACCCCCTTACTGAAAGTCCTGTGTTGGGGAAGCTAGATAAAAAGGTTGGACTGATTTAAGAACAAAGACACCCCTCTTCCTTAAAGAAGTCGGGGTCAGCTGCACAACAAGGATTACCCCATTAAGTTATAGGCTATCGTTTTCAGCACAGAATGGGAATGGGGCTTTGTAAATTTCGAATTTTAACGAAATTCATCCGTAGTATTCTGCCAAATGGGGAATTAATTAAATTAATATTTTTGGTTATATAGGCTAATGATCAACACAGTTTCCCCCGGACCCGCATTATAAAGGCAAAGGATTCAAGGCAAGCAGACTCCCCTACCTTTTGGTTTCCCAGGGCCCAGTTCTACTTACAAAGCAAGCCTCTGATTGAGGTTCAGGAAAGCCAGCTGCATCTCAGGACACTCTGGAAAGATAGGGCAGGGGTCTGGTCACTCCACTCTCAAAGATGGCCTCCCGCTCTCCACCATAGAACCCAGTCAGCTTTGAGGCCTTCCTAGAAATAGACAGCACAACCCATATGCACTCTCAGCAATCTCCTCTGTTGGCTCCTTACAGCTGCCAGATGGTAAATTTCAGCAGCCTTCCTGATGGTCTGTCTCCTCTCTCTGTCCCTGTGTGTCTCCTTTTTGTGTCCCCCTGTCTTAGTGCAGACCCCCTTATAAAGCAGCAATGACACCACCAATATTACAATCTTGGGGAAGTTACCTGCAATAATCCCTGCCACTAGGATTGGACAGTTACCCTTCTCTCTCCTCCCAAACCCTGCCTCAAGTCAGGATTGGTTTAGGGGTCTAGAGCAACATATGGCAATTCCCATTTGCCATCGCCCGTTGTTCTCCTTTCAATTTTTTGGTAAAAACTAGTTATGTATCACAACTTCATATTTTTAGTAGCGACTGCCACACTAAACATATTTCTTGATTTAACTAATCATGGAGAATTAGATACGCCGACCACCAAATCCGTACCATGTAGCACGGCTATGTGGCACCTTTCAGCAGTTTCTATAGAAAGCACAACAGTTATGAATATGTAAGTTGTGAAGCATATCCCTAATTGCATTTTCTACCCGCTCACCAACTCTCAGATTTGGAACATGTTCAGATCAGCCAGAAACCTAGTTTAACTGGCCATTACAGTTCCCAGAGTCACAGGTCGATACATTTTATATTCCCAAAATCGCCTGGAAATTACATTAAAAATGGTACATAGATGAAATCCATCCGCCTTATGATTGCTGAGAAAAAAGCCTAAATGATAATAGTTGTTTTAAATTAATTGTGAATCTTCATGTGGGACAAATAGACTGACTCCTGCCTTCCGGACATTTGTTTTCACTGGGTCAGCCGGTGCCCAAAGTTTTTTTTAATCAGTCTCCTTTGTGCTGGAAGCTTGCTTTTTGAAGTGGGTGCCCATCTTTACACATACTAGTCATGCTCCAGCCAAGGGTCACTTTTTCTCGAAGTCAATGCTTTCAGAGCCAGCAGGTCTCAAGAACACTGAATTTGAACACTTTAAGCAGGACTTTTTACTGTTGTTGGTCATTAGATGGGAGATGTGACATCCAGATAGGAGTGGGAGATTTCCGTGTGAAGTTTTTTCCCCACAGCTAGCAATAGCCGGTCCAATAGCACAGCGAGTAGAGTGCTCGCTTTGACATCTGTGCAGAGCCTGCTTGCACAGGTTTGAATCCCGGCAGGGCCAAACTCAGCCTTTCATCCTTCTGAGGTCGATAAATGAGCACCACTCACCATGGGTAATAATAAGCAGTGCTCAGATGCCTAAGGGTTTGTAGGTCTATATAAATGTTAAATTATTATTATTATTATTATTATTATTACTATTACCCACAATAATAATAAGCAGTGCTCAGATCCCTGAGGGTTTGTATCGCTATATAAATGCTAAATTACTATATTATTATTATTATTATTATTATTATTATTATTATTATTATTATTATAAGGGTTTGCCTGGGGTTGACATTTTTCATGAAGACAAAGTGGCTCTTCAAATGTCACTGGAGTTTTTTGGGTGAAACATAATATACATTGTTTTTGGTCAACACACACATCATGTTCTGTTTTCCTTACATTTTTCTGTAAGCAGTGATATTTTTTTCACTTTTACTTTTTAAAACCGTTTTTATTCGCACACACACGTGCAGGCCGTTTTTGTTTTCAATGTTTAAAAATCCTGTTTTCCATGTGACAGGGATCTTTGATTCCTCCTTCTTTTTTAAATTAAAATGCTACTCTACTTATCCGTTGGTAATGACAGGTAGGCCCCTTTCCACATGGCTCTTTCATTTTACTTCAAAAACAACAACAAAGGCCAGGCCGATTTTGTTTCAGTGTTTAAAATCTTGCTTTTCATGTGAAAGAGACTTCTCAGAGGCGTTGCTGGGGGTTTGGGGGGGGCTAAGGTGGCTATAGCCCCTGGTCTTTTGGTTGTAGCCCCGGATAGAATCTCACAAGCTACAATCAAAAGACTAGCTAGCCCCCAGTCCCGAAAGTCCCAACATTAGCGTAGCCCCGGATCTTTTCCAGACCTAGCAACACCCCTGCTTCTGTTTGGAGCCTTTAAATGAACCCCACTATAGGAGACCCCCTGGGGTGTGCAGGAACAGCAGTCCTCTTCTACAACCTTTTCCATAGCCACCGAAATGCATGAGGGGCTCATAGGAAGCTCCCATTTGGGTGGCTCTTCTCACACAATGACATTTGCAAGATCAGCTCTTGTCCTTATCACCACCCATCAGCCAGGATAATCCATACAACATCTAACTGCCCCACTAGAAAAACCCTAACAACTACAAATACATACTCTTTTCAAATGGTTAAACACTATATCAACATACAATAAACATTCATCCATAAACTATCATCATGTACATATGGCTGCCACAGTCAAACATTATTTACATGACTTCCATAAACTGTCCTGGCCACTGTCACATTTAAGCATGAGTCCTCTACAGCACAGTATCTTTATCTCCCTTGTTGACCCCAAGGGGCTGGCACGCACACTCCATCCTTTGTGGGACACAATCACCTCTGCGAAGGTCCGGGAATGTTTCATTTATTGCTACGCCCCATTTCCTGAAGGCGTGCTGCTATCACCACCAAGGGCACGGATCTGTATTCCTCACTGTGGCTCACCATTGTCTTGTCACTGCCGCCATCTTATGAAGATGCTTAATCTTTGTGGCATCATGTACCCATGTTGGGTGCCTACATCACTGTCACTGGGGCCCAGGCGTGTTCTATCGCTGTGGCACCCCATGCCCAAGGGTACACCACATTTAGTCACTGCCATGACAAGAACCACTGTTCCCTGTGGCAGGTGCACACTACTTTCTCGCTCCTTCAAGGGAGGCACTTGCCCACTGCTCACTCTGCACATGTTTTGTGCCTTGGGCTAGCCCACCCCATTCCCCATTCACGCAACGCTGCATATGCGCTAGAGCTCAAACACCAGTCTCTTCATCCGGGTAGAGCTGCCGGCCCTGTTAAACCCTATATGCCGCATTACGAGGTTTGCTTGCGGGACCCGCTAAGGACACCTGGTTTTACCAGGCGGCCTTAGCGGGTCCCGCGAGCAGACCAGCATGCTAACAACGAGCCCGTTGTTAGCATGCTCCCCATTCCCATTGAGCCCCATGCGTCCTCGCTCCCCTGTTTGACAACCTGTACACCTCCGATATGGACACAGCTATTGATAAGGTTAGGAATTTTTCTCCCAAACTGGGTGGTACTCCAGTACCACAGCTCAGCTATGCAGACGACACAGTTTTACTGGACTGCACTGACATTTGTCTGCAATGCTCTATCACAGCCCAGTCTATCGATGGCCAACAGAATAACCTCTTTATCAATATTGATAAAACCAGAATTATTACTTGTGATACAAAAAGGAGGGGAAAAAACACCCTTTATCTGGAAAGTGGGAGAAGTGGATTTAGAAGTAGTTGTAAGCTATTTATAGCCTTGCTTTCCTGTCAAAGATCATCCTAATAACATGTACTATGGAGAATATACTATGCCCAAAGTTCGAATAAAATGGTGGACCCTCAGAAAATGTGTTGGAAGAAAAGGTGGATACTGGATATAATATCAAGGGCCTGATTTCGATTTACAGGTGGTACCGGGGATAGTATATGGCACAATTGCTATTACTGAACCTAAAACAAAATGGCTGGAGACCCTGGAGACAAAAATTCTCTGCTCTATTTTGGGGGTCCCCAACTCAGTCCCTATTGAAGCCCTGCGACTGGAACTTGGCCTCACCTCGGTAAGAGCGCAATGGTATCTATTGTGCTGTAAATTCTTGCTCTCTCTTTTATCCACTAATCTTAATACAGATTCACCGAAGGGTCTTATTGTGGGCCACTGTAATCGAAATACAACCAATCCTTACCTTCGGGACTTGGGAGCTTCCACTTCCGATTTCTTGAGTAAAATCAACATAGAAATCACAGATTTGATTGACTTTCCTGCCGGTATTGTAAAACCAAAATGACATACTGAAGTCTGCGCTGCCAACCTCAATCTATGCTGGCTGCTTACTAAGACCAGCCTCTCTGAATTTTCTAGACAGGGATTTAAATTTAACACACCTCGTACATACCTAGTTAAGCCCTGCCTCTACCAATTTAGGAGATTTATAACATATATGCGTTTTAATATTTTAGAGAGGCTTTGGGTTGGTGGACTCGGATCCCGTATGAGTATAGGATATGTTGTTTCTGTTCTAGCTAAATTGAAACCACATAGCACCTACTTACCAGCTGTCCCAAGCTATTGAATCTGTATATTAAGGGTTACTCTACCATGATTTCCAGTATCGAATCCTTGCGTACAGAATAGTTCTGGAGCTATATATACAGTGCAGAGTCTCTTACATGTACTACAGCCGCATTCCATATATGGAAGGAAATGCAAGCCGGAGCCTCTTGACCTGTTATTATAGTAATCATGTTGTACCAACAGAGAATTGTGATATTGCTTTTAAGGCAAATGGAAATACATGAAATGGTTTCTTGTTCTATTTTTACTCTTCTTTTAAAGCTGAAAAGAGACATTTGGACAGGTTTTTAACATGTCGGATATTTGTGACTTATATTTTAACATGTATGTTGTTTAATCTCTGATCTTTATGTATGTGCTTAAGGTTTATAATTTTGTTTAACCAAATGCACAATAAATAAAAAATAAAACAAAATAAAGTAGGTGCTGTAATTATGCTACTTTGCAATCTTATGCCATCACAGAGACTCTGTAAAGGAACAAGGTTGACAATTACGCGACACATCATAGGGGCCCGTGTGATCGATGGAACTTGGATACTGTTCTTAAACCGCACATACCTCTCATTCCAGCTGATATGTTTAGCCTTTTCAATGACCATTAATAAGTCATAGGGACCTATGCCCCTTCCTGGAAGTGATCAGTGGTAATTCCGATATTTAGAAAGGGGTACAGAAGTGAACCTATGAATTACTGACCGATATTGACCTTTAAGAAAGGCTGAAACGGCATATGTTACGCCGGGAACAGCTAGTAGTACAAGAAATCCATTTACAATTTAAATAATCTATTTCGGAAAACCCAGGGTGTGTCAATATGTTTTATCATTTTCACACATGGGGTATAAGCCCTATTTGGACCAAGGCTTACACTAACGTCCAGTCACATCTCTGTTTCACTTTACAACGATAGTGCAGTGCACATCTCTCGCACAGATGTAAATGCCTCTAACCACATGCCCTCAGCATTGATATGCTTGAACAAAATTGGGGTCCTACGCTGGTTAGGCTTTCTTTAGTCATAAACAGGAAGGGCATAAAACACTCCTTCTGGAAATAAACTTAAGCCCCCCTAACACATGTCCTCTGGGTAGCATGCTGTCTTGCTTGTGTAAGATGTCTCACTCGTAGCCCCCTGACAATGGCAAAACACAAAATTAGCCCCCCTTCAAAATGTATTGAGGGGTTCCTAAGATTAAAGCCAATGAGATGCATATACAGGCTGTGGAACAATCCAGGGCGACCTTGATGAGTTGGGGGAGAGGTGAGCTCTGTGCCACAGGGGTGAGCATTGCACTCATGTGCCCAAAACACCCTGGTTGCCTCTCACACACATTTTTTGACACATATCATTTCTCATAGATTATTCATAGGACATGCAAAAAGCGCTGTTTGTATAAGAATATTTTCAATGGATGGACAGAAAGAGGACTTAGGTGGCAGAGAGAGGGGAGGGGGTAACAGAGCAGTGGTAAAGTAGCTACGCTCCATAAATATTGCCATTGGCTTTTAACTGGGCTTGTTGTAAGGGTGTGGAGGAGTAACGAGGGCTTAGAAGGGTTACAGCATGGTGTTGTCTAGTCACTCCCGATGTGAATAAGCAGTTTGCTAGCAAGACTGATCATGTTTACCACCAAGCTCTGCTTTCACCAACATGAGCCCTTTTTACTCCACTGCGTCCACATAGTCTGACCTCAGGGCTCAAGGAGTGGGGTTTCTCTATAAGCACTGTAATAAACCCCTGTCCCTCCCAACAGATCACTGAAGATGTGTCGAGTTAAATAAAAAAACACATTTTTGGGGACTGGGTTTATAGAAAGAGAGTAAAAACCTAAGACATTAACTTGAACATCATGAACGCAGCGAGCAGAGCATTTACTGCCAATCGGGCTATTTGCATGACGTTTTTTTGTATAAAGTAGCGATGCATGGCACCGTTGGATTACAAGATTGTCAAATATTCAGCTGTACGTGTCTGCGACCTGCCTGCCCAAGCTCCATGAAACAGCAAATTTGAGGCTCGAAGTCTACACGTGCGTGTTGCATATTGATAATAAATAAATAGTCCTTAGTCTAGGGGCTTACAGTTATGAAGCCCTGTAAATAACAATAGGTGACATTGTCACCTCAGTGCAATGCTGCCTATTCCTGGGCCTCCTGCGCTGGATGGCCTACATTTATGGTGCAGTAAAGCAGTCTAAGGGTCATTCTCGAGATCCGCTGGGATCATTCTCCACAATCCTAGGAGTTAACTAGGAAAATGCATGTCACTCGTGATCTAAACACGCTTGAAACTGTTTTTGCTATTAGAATGAGAGTGAAAGCTTAGCAAAACCACCTTGAGACATATGGTCTCTTTTTGAACTATCAAATGAAGCAAAGCTTGGATTCCTGGTCTTCTGGAATTAGGCCAACTTTTTGGGCGGTCCTATATGGGCTAATGTAGAGGTAGCCTATTTTTCATGTGCCACCCGAATTAAGATCCGGTTTCCTGATGCTTGTCATATGGGTGTGAAAGAGAATACCCCTATCATAGACTATTTTTGTGAGAAATTTGTCATATTTCTTTCCAGAATAACCTCTAAATTGACAAAAGAATGGCCAAAGGTGAGAAAAGTGTCAAACAGGGGAAAGCTTTGTTTATCCAAGTGTCTTTGGGACCAAAATATGATACATTTTGTTTGGTGTTCATTTGAAAGCGCCTGTATACTTTTTGTCATGCATCTTTGGGTCTTTCATAGGCACTTGTCAAACACTGTGTAATGTTCTAGGCATCACCAACAATTATGTAGATTTGGACGTCATCTGCACAGGATTCCAGGGCCACCCCTAACTCTGTATAGTGCAAAAAAGGGGTCTGATATGAAGGATGAAAAATATGAGGGAACACAGGTAGGCCTACGGCACTATAATTACCTGATGCAGTAGTGTTGTGGGAGACACAGTGATGAATTCAGCACCGAGTTCTAAGAGCATGAGCATATTCAAATTGTCATGGTTATTGTATGTATTTTATTTGAATTGTTGTCCAGCGCCGGCCATAGCCAGAGATTCTTGAAACACCTTACAAGGTATACACATTCAGAAGGTGGAAAGTGAAACAGAAGTTACAACATTTTTCAGGACAGGATAGTAATAAAGGATAGACAGGTGATGGCACGAGGGTGCTGTAGCTGGATTAGGTGTGGGAAAAGAGATATGTTTTGAAGCTTTTTCAGAAAAGTGGTGATTAAGGGTGCATTGCAGATGTGGAGTTGCCCAGGGTGCCCACTGGGTGAATGCTTATTTGTGTATGCATGTAAGTTTGCAGAGTGGAATTTGTAGGAGAGGTTGGCTAGGCTGTCCGGTGTTTGTGGGTGATGGTGTTCAGTTTGTTGTTGAGGTAGGATGAGGTTTTGAGGTGCATGGCTTTCTTTACGATGCAGTCATTTGAAAGCAATTGTCTAGGGCATTGGGAGCCGGTAGGGTTGGGAGAGAGTATGGATGCTGCATGAGTGGTTGGATAGGTGCAGGGTGAGTCATGCCACTGCATTTTATATGACTTCATTGAGGGCAAGGGTACGGTTGGGGAGTCCAGCTTGAATGGAACTAGTGCTTGTACTGCAATGCATCAGTGGTGAGGGGGGAAGGGTGTGTTCCTGTCTTGCATCGGAGGTGTAATTGTAGGTTAAATGTGTTGGTGATGGTGTTGGTGATGGTTGGCGGTGTGTGAAGGTAAGGTGAAGGTCGACAATAAAGCCTGGTCATTTGGCAGGTGTGGATAGGGATGTGCATGGGTGGTCTGTGGTGAGCTTTTTGATCAAGGGTGTAAGGCCCGGTTTATGCCCAGGGGGAAGATGAGGAGGTATTCCATTTTGGAGGGGTTGATTTTGAGGATGTAGGTGGCCATCCAGGTGGTGCTGGTGAAGATACAGATTTTGAGTGTGTGGAGTTTTGGGGATGGGGGAGATTTGAAAGTTAATCTGTGTATTGGTGATGGTTGTTGTGTTTGCTAAGGGTCTGTCCAAGGGATTCAACATATAGGTTGAAGAGGAAGGGAGACATGCAGGATCCTTGGGGAACACAACACTTCACTGGGGTGGGATCAGTGCGAGAGGGGGGAATGGAGAGAAAGTGTGTTGTGACAGTGGGAAAGGAGGCGAACCAGTGAAAAACAGTGCCTGAGAGTTTCATCCTGTGGGATAGGATGTTTAGGAGAATGGTGTAGCCGATGGTATCAACGGATGCAGAGAGGTTGAGGAGTACAAGGAGGGCTTTTTGTCCTTTGCCATTGATGTTATGGAGACCAACGTGGATGTGAAGTGTAGTGGTCTTGGTGCTGCGGCAGGATTGGAAGGGGTTGAGGAAGTAATTTGAGGTGATGTATTTTTGGAGTTGGTGTAGTGATAAAGCGTTCCATGATTCTGGTGAGGTATGGCAGGATAGTGATGAGACAGTAGTGTTTGGGGAGCGTGGGGTCGAGGGATGGTTCCTTGAAGATGGATGAGATTTTTTCCAGTTTTGAATGCAGAGGGGGGTTCTACCATGGATGAGATAAGAGTTGATTGATGATGTTGAGCCAATGTGGAGCCTGGGAGTTGATGCAGTTGGATGTAGGTTGCAGTGAGCCACCTCCAACAAGTAATCCTGGACAGAAATAATAATTATGTGTATCCACTTGTTTGAGTGAAAGCCTGAATGCTGCAGTTTCACAAGTGATTGGATGACTGTCCTTGTAGGACATGAAGTGCTTAAACACTGAATTATCCATAAACAGGACACATGCAAGCAGATTAGCAATTAGGTTGGAGGGCACTAGCTTATCTGGGCTTTTAAATGTTTCTTTAAAATAGGTGAAACAAATGCAAAGTCCGCAAATCCTTTGAGAATGATCGGTCAGAGCTGTGATGATTGATGAAACATTTGCTGCTTGACTTTAATTAGGCAAAGTGGGAAAGGGTTGGGAGAATGGAAGCAAAAGGCATGGATACATCTGTTAGCATCACTGATGCCAGGAGCGACACAATACAATTCTCGTTCCATGGTTTATGAGTGTGTGAGAGATTCCATCTGTCCTAGGTGTCCCCACAGGATTTGTGCATGTTTGGGTAATTTTCTGCACTATAATGCGAAGCCGATATGGATATGAGACATCATGGGACTTGTCCAGTTTCCTCTGTGTTCCTGAAAATCAATGACAATTCCTCACTTAAGAACTCGCTATAAAGGGTACAGAAGGGTGCACTTTTATAATTGGAAAGAAACTGATGAATCAACATGTCTCAGGTGGCAGTGATTACAATTGGTTTTCCAGAATGGTTCTGAGGTTTGGAATAATAGGAATGGGTTTTTGTATTCTCTTAAGTAATGCGATTCCGAAATATAGCTGGATCCTGCAGCTATTCACCTGACTTGGGGATGGGGATGATCATGTCTCCTTTGATGTACCTGGACTGACGGCTTATTTTTAGGAGCCACAGAGTTAAGGTTGGGGAGCATAGGGGGGTGAGACTCGGTGCTCTTTGGTAGCTGTACCAGGCCCCATAGCAGACTGGGTGACAAGGATTTTTTCTCCTTGTGGTAGGTTGACCCGTGCCCCTCCTTATATTGGGACTGCCAATAGCACAAGCTGTATTAAGGGGTTAGGTTGGGCTCCCAATGTCTGAAGGGGAACACTTTTCAGTCTTATTCATTTAAGGTGGGTGGACATATTAGTCAGGGATGGGCTAGAATTTGATAACGGTACACTGTACGAGATTCTGAGTATAAGCAAGCTGGTGTACAACCACTCATTGGTCAGATTCTCGAACTTGTAGGGCAAGGAAGACATTTCAGTATCCACTGGATTTGCATGGACAGTTGGCTTGCAGTTACAGGAATTCCGAAGGACTGCTAGTGCTAGGAAGGACTGTCTTCCTGCACAAGACTGCATACATGCGGGGAGGCGACAGCTGAACCCCCAACTGTTCCCTCATGCCATAGGATAACAGAGCTGCTTGGGAACCAGCCTGCCTGCTGTGTAAGCCCAGAACTCTTCTGAAGGGGTGTCCTGGACCAGTCCACTGCACCTAAGAGGCTTCGGTGATTATAATGTATTATGAACAGGCTTGTGCTCCAATTAGTATATCATAAAATTGTCCTAATGATTTCCTCAGTAACTTTGTGTGCTGTCCTGTAGTATTTAATTGTTTTCAGTATTCAAATATTGTTACCAAATCGTTTTGTTGCAAGTAACCTAAATGCCAAAAAAAAAAAAATTCTTTGTCAGATTTGGCTAATAGCATTAGGAATTTTTACACTTGCACTTTGTCACTTTGCATTTGCTCATAATGTTTTTACATTGTAAGGTATTTTATGCTCAATGGTATAAACACTTACTTGGCATATCTGTGGAATGGTTGACCCTGTCCTCATATGGTTTAAATAAATGCCGTACTTGTGATGCACATTATCATTATTCATTCTGATTGCGCCCTCGCCGGGTACTAATGCGGAATGTATACTTTGCATCAGCCTGGACTGTAGGTATAGAATTATGCAATAGTGGAGAGAAACTGATTTTTTAAATCTTTAAATGTGAAAACTCTTTTGTTTCTACCAATTGCAAGTGCTGAAATATAGAAATGGATTAGCCAAGAAATGAGTTTAACCATGACGTCAACTTTCGTTAAAAGTCAGACATATGCTGACTAACCTCTCTGCAGCCCTCTGACTTTCTGGTTCACATATATATTTGTTCTACATTATTGTTGTTGAAAGAATTCCTTTTACCAGGCCACCCCACTGGCAAACTTGTAGTTTGCCGGTCCGAAAACATGCTGGTAAACGGAATTAGTGGCATGTTAATTCCAGATCGGCAAACTAATAATGAGACCCAAGACCCTCCAAAGAATGCTTTGAAAAAAGACTAGCAGGCACTTGATTGAAAGGTTTGATGGTAAAGCCTGAATAAAGCAAGCTCAAAGAGTTCCCATGAGGAGGTGTTTAGGCAGGGAGGGGTAGGAAGTGGGTGGGATTGCCCATAGGAATTAGCATGGCCGTGGGCAGTCAATGGGTGGGCAAATAACCAAACAAGACCTACACACTTTGTGTCGCTCCTCATAAGCCATTTCGCCCTATCTGTACTGTAATGTAATCGTTTAGGGTTATAGGTGGCGCTAACGCACCACCTAATAGCCCAAACTAAAAAGGAAATCAACGGTAAAAGAACGCAGTGACAGAAGAAAGGGGGAAGGTTGAGAAGGACGCAGTGAGTGGCAGATTGATAGAAGGGAGGCAGGGCGTATTTACAGAGAGGAAGAGAGGCAAATAGATAGAAGAGAGGGGGCACAGAAGATGTTGAATAATTTAAGAGGAGTGAGATGAGGGGCTAGATACGATAGGAAGTCAGGAGGAAATCAGGGAGGGAAGCAGGAGAAACACGAGGATATAGAACCAGGCATAACGAGTGGAGAGATCAGAAAGAGCTATGGGGAAAAGTGGATACATACAAGACGCTAAGAGGGAATGGCCAGAGGGAAAAAAGCATGAGTGGAGAGAGGTGACAGGGAAGAAAATAAGTGTGTGAGGTAGGAATGGAGAGGGAGACAAAAATAATTAAATGAGGAGGGGCGAGAAATAAGGGGCGTGATGGACATTTACAATAAAATGAAATAGTAGGGGCGAAGGAAACAGCAAGACAGGGAAGAACAATTTAAACATAACTATGAGATGAATTGGGAATCGACGCCAGAACCAGGGCTATTATGATGAACGGAGATGCGAATGAGACCGAGAGAGGTGGGGACGGCGATCAGCATTTGAAGATTGGAGAGCTAAGGGACCTAGGCCGATGTAATGTAACATTGATAGAACAAGACAGTGAGAGAGAAAGCGAAGGATTTGTAAAAAAAAAGTCAAGGGAGGGAGAAGTACAGCAGGAAGGAAAAGTGCACTATATTAAATCACAAAGTACTTTGGTAGAGTGAATTAAATGGCAGGCATGAGTTTATTTGCTGTATTTATTGCGTATTTGTTTCGTTTATCGCAGAGCGCTGCAGGCAACGGCCTTGGTAGGCTGTAAGAAAGGAGGGCTTTAAATGTACACTTGACAGATAAATATACTTTTCCAACAAGTCACCTCTGCACGCCAACACGCGCGCAGGCATGCAAATGCATAGGCGAATATACGCACATGTCACACACACACAGAAACAAAAAACACATAACTACTTAGATGACACACCCATGTAGAGCTGGGGGAACTAGGCAATTCAATCACCCAGCCGAGCCAAGTGGTCTGGCTTGGCTGTAAGGGCCGTACACAAGCCGAGCCAGGAAAACATAGGATGAATTCTTTTTGCAAAGAACACATATCTGTACAAACCAGAGTTAGTGTGACAAATCAACTTCCAGGGTAGCAGTGGTCCAGGGGTGAATATCGGTTTCTAAACCATCAATCAGCCCCACATCTCTAGTACACCAGAAGGGATCCACACAGATTGGAAACACAAGTAAATTATAAACCTCCTTATCCAATTTTGGTAACATGGACGGAACAGCAGGCTCATCTCCGAAAAGGTTGTGGATCGTTGGTTAGTTGCAACACAGTGAAAATACAATTGGACTGTCCAGTCAAGGTTGTATAAAAATATCAACTTTTTTATTATCACAACCGACAGTTCTCGCAACACTAGGAAATACAACTGATCCTTTAAGGGAATGCAGAGGACAGACCGTTTCAAAGAAGGAGAATGGATGCACTCTGGATACTGACAGGAGGGTGGTCGGTAAAGTAAATAATTGTAACAGGTCAAGGATACTTGGTTTCAGCACAAAGGGAGCAATGGATCGTAAAATGTCACTATGGGCATTCGGAGAAGGACAAGGGGGACTGAACCACAATGTACCTTGTGCTTGTAGAAGTTCTTGGTGCTCGACAGGGTCGAATCGTTTTTCAGTGCACTTTGCAACTCCTGCGACAGAGTTCAAGACAGGAGACATCTGTGGGTATCAAGCGGCAGGCAGTTCGGCGGGCGAGGCTGGAAGGACGGCTGCAGGCTGACCTACACGGCAGCTCAGGGTCAGGAATCGTTGTCTCAGTGCTGGTTGGCGGTTCTGAAGCACTGGTTGAGGCATCTGGGATGGCTTTAGTGACGTTGGCATAACAACAGTAAGGTTTACATTCGGTTGCACTTTGAGGGGCTCGACTTGCTCGAAAATGTCCTTTAAGGTGGGTGTCTTTAGATGCTTGTCGAGGTACTTTTAAAAAGCTTCTTCACTGGGCTTGTGTTGTCCTTTTTAAGGCAGACAGCCCAAAGCTGAGGAGTGTGTTGCAGGCAGCTGCCTTGTCCTTTGTTTCGGGTTCAGAGATTCTCTGGCACTTCCCAACTAGGAAGTTTGCTGCAGAGCCTAGCAGGGCATGCTGTGTGCTGGCTGGGTACTGGTTCTGGAGCTGCTGGAGTGTCGTCTGGATTCGGCATCTCCCTCTGTTCCGTGGGAGATGTTTAGGGGAGGGATATTGCTTCCCTCTTGGAGGTCCTGGCCTTCCTTCACTGGCGGAAGATGTAAGGCAGACTGTACCTTCAGCCAGGGACCAATGATGAGTTCTTTTTTCAAGTCCTTGCAAAGTCTTCAGATTATCTGCCAAAACAGGGGCCTGGTCCTCTTTTAAAGCCAAATGGATCACGTGAATTGGTGTAGGCTAAGCTTACCTTAATGAACCAATCCTGGGTTCCCAACAACAATCTCCTATATGCGTGATGTCATAACCAGAGTGCTTTGCAACACAAAAGGTAAAGGGGTGAAAACATGTAATACTAAGTCCCACCCATCTGCCTTTCTGTTGTGGATTAAAGGGTCTCTCTGGTTAATGGAGCTCTCTGTGGTTCCTGATTAAAGCAGCAGGTCTCCCTTGAAGATGCAGCGAAACCAGACTTTCTGGCTCAGGCAAACCACATACTTTTACATGTCAATCGATACTGAGGGTGGGAGCTGGCATCAGGTTGCCACAGTTGCATATGAAAGTTTGTTGGGGTTTGCTGTCTCCTTTGTTAGCCTCTGCAGCCCATTGTGGGCCTGTTTGAATTACCCTGTGAATAGTATGTGAATTTTGCCACCAGCTATGTGGCTCAACAAAAGGACAGAGTGGATCCATGGATCCTTTGTAATTTAATAAGGCTGGTTATGGCAGGGGGAAGGTTTGGCCCTCCCCCTTCTGGAGATGCATCCTGTCAGATCCCAAATCAATATGACAGGGGGGACTGTGCCTGTAGGCTGTGTCCACCTAGAGTACACAGTTCAATGCGCATGTCGTGTGGTGAGCATAGGAAAACACACATTTTCCAGAGGTTGATCTACCATCATTCAATTTCATTTAATATAATATTTCAAAAAGATCCCAGGTGAGCGCACACCCGCTGTGCGGATGGTCGAAATTCCTCCCAGCTAGTGATGGGATGATGTGTGAAAAAAGTCAATGACGAGGGTGGTCAAATCTGATGGTGGTGTGGTGGGGTGATGGTGCTGAAACCAGATAGTGATGAGGCATGGTGGGGGATGTTCCGATGGCATGGTGGGAAGAGGCTGAGGGAGAGCAAAGAGCATGGTGGCACACTGGGACCGGAGGCATAGGGCGGGGGTTAGCGCTGGATGGGGATGGGATGATAGGGAAGTACTTACCTTATAAAGTAAACCCCAGTTCACTCACAACTCCGTCCCTCCACTCCATGCCATGACGCCAAAGAAAAAACAGAAAGCAATTGGCCTCCCAGTCCCAACCCAGCGAATCAATGAATGGCAGAGGAGTATGACATTAAGCCAGGTGGCGGTCATGGACGGCTGAAGATGTGTCAATGCTGGTGGGTGCCCATTTCAAAATGAAGTTTGGGGCCCCCTTGCCCACACCTGGGAAAAGCAGTCTGAGGTACCTGTTGGGAGCATATATTATATGGGAGCTATAAAGGAATGCAGGGAGTGGGTTAATAGCTGCACATTGTCACCTGACAGGCAACCATGTAGGAGCTGGCATATTAAATGTCCACTGAAAATCTATTAAATTCTTTGTCAGCAGGATGCTAATATAGTCGAAACTGGCATAAAAGGCAACAAGGTGAGAAGAATGCTGCTGGATACTACAAAGCTCGAGGGAGGTGAAGACTTGAGGACACTAGCAAAGACAGCTTGTAACGTGCGTACTGCAGGGTACACATTGAATGTCCAAATTAAATTACTATTTAGCTTTCTGTTAAGACTGCCAACATCAAAAGAGCTTTTTGACTCCCCCTGGTCCCCATTACCCCACTGAGGCTTGAGGCCCATTTCAAGTGAACATTGTGAAAGGCCCTTACATCATCCCTGGCAGCAGCACTCCAGTACCTGTGGCCGCAACCTGGCAGGCAGAAGTTGGGGTTTGTGGCCTGCCAATGCTTTAGGCAGGCACTGACCCGAATTAAGGATCAGGTCTGAGCCCCAGTTTTGACCCGGGCCAGACCTAGCCTCACCAGGCTCACCCAGCTCTGCACAAATGTGTGCAAAGGCCCACCTATGCAGTCACAAAAAGCCACACACAGAGTTGCATTTATTTAAAGTTATTGTAAGGCATGTAAATCTCTCAGTTCTGTCTTGCCAAAGCCTCTCATTCTGCAGGGAAGGTGGAAAGTTGGAGTAAATTAAGTGAGTGTAGACCTGGACCTACTGCATAAGGGATGGCCACACACTGGGTAGGTTTGGAAGTGTGTGCTCCAGGTTCTGTCAATCATTCATTGACAGAATTGAATTTCCATCGTCTCTACAAAGGTTCCAGTTGGTGGTGGGGACCCCAAAATGTGACTACTTGTCAAAAGACTGCTTGAAAACAGAGGTGTTATGCTCTTTCCTGAACTTCCTGGTAATTTGATTGATTCATGATGGGCTGGATTACATTATTCGAAAGTTGGGCCTCTTGTTACTTGGCTCCAAAATAATATGTACGGCCACAATCAAACGTTTCTCACTGAAGCATAATGGAAAGCCACACCCTCGAGGTGGGTACAGGCGTTCTTCCAATAAGCCCTATGCATGATTCATAATATTTGAATGAAAGCGTTTGATCTATCGGCAGCCAAATTAGGGAATTTGGGGCAGGAGCGCCTGGTCCTGCTTCTTGAGCTTCAGACAGAGTTAGGCTGCTTTGTTCTATAGTCTCTGCAGTCTTATATCTGGTTTTTGAGGAGGTTGGCATAATGGGAGTTACAGTAATCTAAGTGAGGGGACTGATGAGTTCTGTTTAGTGAATGAATTGTAGAGAAAAAGTAGGACCTATTTGAGAAGGGGGAGCTGATAATTCTTACCATTAATAACTGCATTGGCCTGATGGGAGAAAAAAAGGTCAGAGTAAAAAAAATAAAACTAGCCGGATTTTCACCTTCTGGCTTGGGGTCTGTAACTTGGGGTCTGTGGAACACCCAGATAGAAAGGCAAGGGGAACAGTAAGGGGTTCTTAACCCACTTTCCACTAGGAGAACCTCTGTCTGTGTACCTTTTAGACAAAGATAGCTTTTCTGCATACAAGGCAAATGGAGATAGCGGCAAATGTATAATGCAAGGTGGATCTGGGTATAATGCGCTTAGATTTGGAAGAAGAATTGGTAGTTCTAGATTACAACGGGTGGACGCTCATGACTACATTAGACAATTGTTTGGGAGGGATGACACCCTATGGATCTGCAGGTGGTGACTCTGCTACTCGTTTTGGGCCTACCTAGCTGGACCTGTTGTCTTTAGTTTATGAGTAAGTCATTTATCCAGTCTAATGCCATTAAAGAGAGTCCTATCAACTAGCATAGTTTCGAGTGTAGGATCTACTGGTTGACTGTGTCGTGTATTGCAGATGCCCAGAAGGATTAAGGTAGCTGGCTGATCTTCGTCAAGTGCTGTGAAAATATATTTGTGAATGCCAACGAGGACTGATTCCATCCCTCTAATGGATTTAAATCCTGGTTGCTTGATGCAGTATGTAATTCTTTTCAAGGAATTGCTTGTGTTAGTGTGTCACCTCCCGTTCCTGTGTCTTGATGTGGAATGGAGAGTTGAAGACTGAGCAGTAGTTTGTATCGCCCTTAGTATCTAGTGTCAACTTTTTGAGAGCGATGTAACTTTGGCATGCTTCACCAACCAGAAACTTTGCCCTGTAGAAACGAGGCTTTCAACAGCTCACTGATGCCTGCTAAAAGAGTGTTGAGGATTTATTTAGTTTCTGACTCTGTAGATGGTTCCTTTGGTAGAGATGTCTTGATCTTAGAGGTTACCTCCAGCATGGAGGCTCGGCGGGTTATGCCTCTGAACTATTGGAAATTGTATTGCAGACAGTGGAAATTAAATTCTCCAATCGATTATTGCAGTGTACCACTGACTATGCTAGAGTGTTGCCTTTGTGGGCTATCAAGTACATTTGAAAGAGCTCAGATGTTGGGCAAAGTGCATCCATGATGTGGTCAACATTGTAAGCTTTCTTGGCTTAGCTGAATGAATGGTGGTAATTCCTCATGTATATCTTGAATAGGATCTTGTCCGCCTTTGAAACAGATTTACATCTGCATTGTAGGCAACACCCAAAGTTGTTCAAGGTGCAAAGGTTCTTGGGCTGTTCGAATGAGTATCTATGGGTCATGGTTTCAAAAATGTGAATGTTAGGGTGAGTGCTGTGAACAGTGATGTGAGTACCAAGCCATGTGTCTGTTATGTATTAAGAGATCCACACAGACAACCCTTTTATCACATACATGCTTATCAAATACAGAGATCTCTGATCACTGATATATTTCTGAAATGCTCTGTAATTTAATGTGAAGCAGAGAGGAACACTCATTGGTGCTATTTGTCCCCTTTCCCACTCTAATAGAGGTATTTTGAAAGAGTACAATAGGAGCGTATGACACTGTTATCCACTTTGGAATAATAACCTTTTATCAGAAAATAATTTCTGTTATTAGTCTAGTATTGCCCCTTGCGAAATAAAAGTGAGGTGGTACGAACAGAACACCTGCAACACAGGGCCAGTGGTCAGTTGGCCATCCAACCCTGATAGGCTGGCTACACCGCAGTGTGCCAATATGGACAGTTTGAAGCTGCATTAAGGCAAAGCCTGCCCTACGAGCAGGTGACAGAAGAACCATTTACTTGGATAGCAACAGCTGTGTTTTCACATTAGATTTGCTCTGTAAAGTACTTGAATTACATTGTAATTAAACCAGCGTCAGTCATTTATATAGCAATGATTTATTGATATTGACGAGGGGTTTGGGAGTGATGCGTGCCAGTCGTGAGGGGGGTGGGGAGGGTGCATTTTAGTGTTTTGCCCTGTGCACCAAGTTGGCTAGAAATTGCCCTGCCTCCAGGCCTCACCACCCTATTCCTCGCCACCCATAAAACACTCAGACATCCACTGAGAACGTCCCTCACTCAACTCCATACATTACCCTTAGAAATCCATAAACCTATCCTCCAGATTCACCTTCAACGCACCCCTCTACATTACCTGTACACTTTCCGGACCATCGAGGAAACCTTTGCTAAACCAAGACAACAGTCCTGCCCCACACCCATAATACAAAGTCACAAGTGCTACATATCTGACCTTCTCACCCTAACATGGAGAAGTCACTGAAGAACCAATCCGGATCTCCATAAGCCAATGAAAACACTCCCGTGAGATGAAAACGAAAAAACTCACACCAGCACTGTCACCCAGGAGTAGCGAAGGTCCCAAAGCCTCAACATACTAGGTCATTAAAACCACACTGAGACAACAGATAATGCACAAATTAACAAACACATACCAACACTGACATTCAGAAATCGTGGAAGGCCCAAAGCCTAACCTCCCTGTGACACTGAAAACATTCACAGAGAATGCACAAATGTATGTAGGTGGTTTATATAGCACACAAATGAACAAGCCAACGCTGACAGCCAGGCACAGCAGAAGGCCCAACACCAAACATGCATGTACCATCAAAACCCTTTTCCCAATAACATACGAACAATTCACAAACAGTGACCCCCAAAATTAGAATTTCCTAAGTCTGCCCATCTATTCCAATGAATTCACTCTTAAATAGTGCACACCCACACTGACAGCCTGCTGATGTGTGCGAAGGCCGAAAGCATGACTACCCTGTGCATCAAACTCACTCCCAGACAAGACAAAAAATAACAAACGCTCAAGACCAAAAGCCTGGCTTTTCTGTGCCAGCTAGCCACTCACAATAAGGTCAAACCAATGCAAAAGAACGTAGTCTGGATCACACAGACCACTGGCAGTGCCAAGAAGCAATAATAATAGAAGTATGTTATGTTTTTGTGTTTATAAAAAAACGCATGACATAACATACGGAGAAGGAATCAATAACACTCTGATATGCAGGGCCAAAGTGACTCTTACACTGACCTGGAAGGCCCAGAGGGACTTTCATTGACATGCAGGTAACAATGGAAGTGGTTTATTTGCCCAAACAACGGTTAATTTTTGGTTTCTGTCCTTGGGCAGGGCCCTCATACTATCCAGACTTGACTATTGCAACGCCTTATACGTTGGGACCAACAGTCATAAACAAAGAAAACTCCAGGTACTACATAACAATGCCTTGAGAGTGGCTCTTAACATTCCGAATTCCAACCACATAACAGTCATAAGACGAAACACCCACTGGCTCCCGATGCAGGACAGGATTGTTTTTAAAACACCATCTCTAACACACAAGTGCCTCTCGAATGTAGCTCCAAAATATCTTTCCAACAAGTTTACTAAACATCTAACCAATAGACCTACCCGGTCCACACATGCTCATCTCCTAAATATACCCAGATTCAAATGACAAAAAGCGGGAGGTAACAGTTTCCCAGTACAAGCTGCGAAACTCTGGAACTCCATGCCCCTGACATTAAGAGTAGAACCGTCCTATTGGACATTTAGAAAAAACTGAAAACCTGACTCTTTGTACAGGAGCAGCAACGTATTTAAGCTCCTTTCCTAATATGACAATTGCGCTGCCATGTAATTCCCATCATACTATGTACCTCTTTGCACCACACTGTATTGTAATGCTTCACTCAAATGCAACTGATCTGTATTTAAGGATATCTGTATTTAAGAATGTAATATCTCTCCTTACTGCAACAAATATACACCAAGAATGCGCCCAGATACCCTAGGGTTAGGTGACCGACTGATGCATGTGGCTTCCACACATTATCGCGCAGTGCAGTAGACTGTGGGCTTCCTTCGGTCTCAGTAAATCAAAATAGGTGCTGGAGGCCTTCAAAGTCTGTGCTGGGTTAGAAGAAAAGTGTGTGACAACAAGCATATTTGTGAGCCATGTCATTAAGCCCCCCTTCTCACTGCCTCACGTCCCCAGGAGGCAACTCCTGCCACCACACACTGGACAACGTCCAACGTTTCTCGGGAAAGACAATACCAAAGGAAGCCAAAATAACAGAGCTATGTAAGAAGTGCGTGTGTGTGTGTATATTCATCCACATATACAGACAGCAACACATTTAGTGCTGTTGCAGGGTTAAATATGGGCTATGTGGAACCGCAGAGGAACCTAAATTGAGGGACTGTGCGACTCTGCTGTACATTATTTCAAGTGCAGTCAAGTTATGTCAAATCACATCTCACTGTGCTATTTGGGAGATGCTGGATTAGGTTTCTTTAATTCAATAGACAGCTTGAAACATAAAGCCTGCGTCAAGCAGGCTAGTGAATGAAACAGGGCTCGGGTTTCAATCCTCAGCACTGGACAATAAAAATAAAAAAAGACAGTGAGGAAAGCCACTTTCTCTTATTGGCGTGAGTTGGGGAAACTTCAGGCCACGCCCATCATTTACGCCAAGCCCATCATTTAGGCTACACCCCCCTCCGACCACCCCCCGTCCCCCCGTTATAGCCCCACCCTCGATTTCTCACCCCACTTAAAGCACTGGCTAATTCTCTCCTACTTTTGCCTGCTGATAAGAATTTTGTAGTGAAAAATCAATTTATTTTGCAATGCCTTCTAATACAGGTGTTCCTTCCTCTTTACGGGAGACAAGCTCACATTTCAGGACAAGGCAAAGCCAGGTGGATGGCACGTGAAACCTGGCGCTCTCTGGACTTGTGCGGCGCTGGCGTCAACACAGCCTGAAGAAAGGCCTGAGCTGAGATGCGTTCATGGACCTCCCTCTGCCGCGAGCACCTGCTCGGCCGGATGATGTAACGAGGCTCCATAATGCACTCATTCTCGAGGAGATGTTTTCCACCCTCTGCGGTGTCGCCTGGGCGCCGGGCCCCAAGCCTCTTAGCAATGCAGTGCAAGTCCCCCGAGACACGATTAGACACAGATGCACACACCGTGGGCCTCGGTAGCAAGCATACGTTCAAATATCCACAAGCTGGGCCTGTGTGCGTTCACCCCCATAACATGGACAAGAATAGTCAGAGGACAGCCTGACTAGGGGGTGTAACCACACGAAGCACACGGAGCCTTGAGACACTGAGAGCATAAAGTCAGAGGAAGCTTGATTGATCTCTTTAACTAGTAGGATCATTTTTCTATTCTATTCTATGTCCAACCTAAACAGAAAGTCCTACGGTGATAAGGCCCCTAAACCAGTTCCCTTTCCCATCACGGGTATAGTCAGGGCGCTAGAAATGGAGCGACATGCAAATTGGGCGGTAAAGGGATTATTTGCATTGGACAGACTATTTTTGATACAGGAGGATTTCCCACTGGGTTACACAAAGAGAAGCATATTGGTCTTCTTGCATGGTCAGTGCTGCTGGCAGGATATCATACAATTGCTTCACAGCTGGGTTGCCCTAATTCCTTTTTCCCCCCTGTGCATACTGCACCAGTTGTAGCCTTCCCCACCATAAAATACTCTTATATCTCCCTCAGATTTCCCCCATCTCCCCTGCTTCCACTTGTGTATCCTGATCTTACAGTCCTACCCTGAAAACATTTTGTAACTTCTGTTTCACCTGCCACGTTTTTAACCTTTGAAACTTGTAGGGCGCTCTGAGGGCCAGTGCTGAACAAAACTTTGACTAAAGGAATATCTAAAATATATGGTCTGCAAGAAGCATAGCCTTGATCCCCGTTTCTCCCATCACAGGCATGCATTGTATCTCTCCCAAAGACAATTTGTTGAATGAGTGCATAATAGATGGAATATGCCCCAATAGGTGTCTATTCAATTTTAAACCAAGCCCACTTGCTCGTTAATTGTGCGGAGCGAAGGTGAAACTTCAGACACTCCTGCGTACTGATAAGGTATATACCTCTTGCCGGTAACTACTGGGAATGGCAACGACAGCCATATTAGTACTGGTTTCCTGACTGGGAAACGAGCACCGAGGAGGCTATTAAGCGGTAGCATTTGCAGGACCAGCAAATGACCAGCCACCAGTGTTCACCTCCCTGCTGTAAAGTTGCTAGATCCAGTGTGGGGCAAACATTTGGTGTAGTGTGAGATCTCTCGCTTGAAAACTGTGCCCTGTTGTGCATCATCCTTTTTTCTAATGGAATGATTAGTCTCCTGGGCCATTATAGTAGGTTAGCCAATGAGAGTGGTGACCTGATATCCAGGCACTGAGAGGCACTGGGCCCACCTTGAGGTGGCATTGTTTGCACTAAAAACAAACATCAATGTACTTGCATATGGCCACCTTCTAGAGTACTCAGAAATCTAGGATCACACGGTGCCAAACATTAGGCTGTTTGTTACAACTTCTCTGGATTAACGAGCGCCACGAGATGCTATTGTACCAAAGAAGCATTTACCCATTTACACAATTTCGGAGCACTGACTTGAAACTTCCACACTTAGACGCATCAAAGTCGAATCAACACCAGACAAAAGCAGGAAGTTTGAGAAGACTTAGTCTTCTGCAAATTGTGGCCCTCCGAATGACCAGAACCACAAGACACCAGTGTGCAGGTTTCAATAGCCACAAACAAGGCAGTTTTAGACTCCAGCAGGAAAAAGATATCTCAAAACAGCAAAGACCTAATTAGAGTCAATTGGCCAGGTTCCACCTGTGTTGAGGGGCAGCACAGGTATCCCACCTGTTTGGCATAGATCAGCACCCACCCAGCTCAGCCTTTGCTTTAAATATTATAATCTCTATGATTGTAAAGCACTCAGTTGCTTCTCAAAGCTAGGTCCACGCTCAATACATGCCCTAATAATAATAATACATTCCTTGACAAACCCCCATAGGGTTGCATTGGCTCCTTCGAGGGCTTTAGTGGGCCAAAGCCTGGCAGTCTCCCAAAACTCTGGCCAAGCCAGGGCCCTGCCGGGGCTCCCTCCCCACCAGCAACGAACATTGTTTTTTGGGGTGGGGGATTCGAAAAGGAGTCCTCCCGCCATAAAGCCAGTGTCACAGCACCTGTGCTATTTCAGAGTTGCTGAAATTTCTTTTGTTTTCTTGAATAGACTGCTTGAAGTGACAGGCTTCATGTTTCAGGCTCTGTTCTAAGAGGTTTGGACATATTCATAATTTAGACCTCCATTTTTAAACCAGTTTGGGGTCTGGGAGTATAATTAGGGGCCCATTAGCCCTGGTGTGTCTTTTTTGTTGTGATACTAGATTAAAGACCTTTTTTTCTTAAGTGCAGGATCGCAGAGAATTTCTTTGTAAATTAGGGTGAATATATAAGCCCTGGACACTTGTGGGGTTTATGAATAACCTTATGCTGGGAGATTATTTCACATTTAGCTTGTTTGTATTAAAAGGTATTTCCCTCTACCTCCAACAGAGCACAGGCCTGGGCATTCTACCTGCTGCTAGTGCTAAAGGTAAATCAACGAAGCTGCATCACTGGGTTACACGGGAACTCGGATAGTGCCCAGAAGCAACTTTCTAGGTCTCCTGTGACACCCCACCATCTCACGATAGACAGCCATACACTGCCTCTCTTATGCACACCACTGACAAGCAGAATCCCCTGCTTTTCCGGCTTGGTGACCCAAGCAGAGAGTGGCACCAAAGCACCCAATCCTGACCCACAATGCACCCTACTATTGGAGGACAACACCATATACAGAAAAGAGGAGCATTTGCAGTTTTCAGAGGCATATACACCCAGGTGGGACATACACACACCAAAAAGGGACATCTCTTCCCATACCATTGTTACTCTTTAATCTCACGTGCTTTAAGGTGGGTTGACAGTGTTGAAAAGGGATATAAAAGCACCTGCCTTCTCTCTGCAGCTACTCCATCTCCCCCTCGTTCTGTCGTTCACCCCCTCAGAGCTTCGAGACAGAGTAGAGATGTAAAACGGTGTACAAGACACCCACCGACCCCCCATCGCCTCATTCCTGTTTCGCAGTTTCCCTCGACTCAACCGCAGTCCCGAGCTCACATCTCCAGCTCCTTCTGTTCGTTTTCATTTGAAAGGCGTTATCCATTTTACTGGCGCTTTAGGTCTTTAGCCAAAATGGCAAAATACTTAAAGACAGTCTGTAAATCAATGGCTCTAAATAGCCGTCAATAACTTCAAGAGCCGTATTGATTATTATCTCCGAGCGGTATTTAAGCCGTGTCTATCAAGGCCGGTGTGTTTCCTAAGTCTTCGCCGAGTTCCTGTGGCCCAGAGGGATCCAGGCTTCGTGCTTGATTTAGGGGTCCTTCTGTTTTCATTAGTGTCCCCAAGCACACGCTTCACGACAGGGACCCAGTGATGAGGATTGGGAGACTTCCTGTGGGTTCAGCCCTGATGCACGAGGGAGAGGAGTTTTCAGATCCGCCTTTTAGCATATTTCTACGTACTTTGTGCAGTCCATGGTACAATGTATTTATTGTTGTGTACAGTGAAAATTCCCCTATCCACTTATTGGGCACTAATCTGCACTCGGCCCCTGTGTGCATAATGTTCATGATTCCCAGTTGAAGAAGCAGTGCTGCTCCTGGGATTCTGTGGCTTTGTTCCCTTGCCCTCTTTTACACATGGTCTCCCTTCTTCCCTGGTTGGCCGCTTACACGTTTCCACTATAGCGCCCTACCCATCAGACGCTATTTTGTGCATTATTTGATGGTCTGTTACTGTTACCGGCATTTGCATAGTTTACATCTGCCATTACATTAGCATGGACTCCGATAGCAGAGCTACCCATCTGTTACATTGATCTTTCATTCTAAGGCCTTGTAGGGAAGAGTTATCCCTGAGGTTACACTGACCTTTTGTTTACAGGCCCCCAGACAGCAGATCCAACGCTTGGGTGTGTCGCAATTAATTAGGCAGTCACACTCAATTCCTCAACTCTGGAAGTTCCTCCCCCCCCCCAAGCAAGGTGACGCGCACCCAAAGAGCTATACAGATTCAACTTTAGTGAGGCCTCCAACCCATCTTGCACCACCCCAGCAAACCCCCTCTATAGCCCAAATGAGCTAGGAACCAGGCCGGTGTACAGTAAGAATATATATTTAATTATTTAAGGTTTAACAAAACAGAATATCAACCAACATCAACCACCAATGCTGTGGCACTGCACAATATCACACATTCACATGTCTTGTACCAATTGACTAACACAGGGCTTACAGTTTCGATATGACACAGGTAACATTTTGAAATATGCAGTCACAATTTACATCAGATTTACTTGCAAAGTAACCAATAATAAACATTCACAATACAATGGAAAAATCATTTTGCAACACACTTACAAAGGACAGGCAGTGCTTTGGGATTCTGGTTTGGGAGGTAAGATAATCAATGAGAAATTTCGTTTTGCACCCTCACATACACTTAAATAGCAGCGTTTTAGGGTTACTTATTATTATGGGCACCCCCCTTCAGGACAGGAGTTAGGGGTTTCAGAAGGACAGTCATCCAATTCGTTATATTCTATACCGACTCTAACACACTGGGCATGAACTGTGTTCGTTTCGAAATGTAACAACACTCATCCCGTGATTTTCTATATGGGAATTAATTGATTTAACTTCAATTCAATGCACTAAGGGTCTACACATCTTCCCCCCCTCCCCACAATTTAATTTAAAGGATTAAGGCGGGCTGTTCCCAACATAATTAAATTTAAATGGATAGGGTGATTTTCTATTGTGGAATTCATTTGAATTGGATGTAATACAATGTGCCAAGGGCATTCCCAGTACCACCCCCCTACACGCTATGTGAGATGGAGCTTAAGGCTGGCAGTTCACCCTCACACTTTTGATGGCATTTAGGGTATCTCTACTTACATGGGAGGCTTTGGTCAAGAAAAAACAGGAGGCTCCTCTGAGGACAACACAGATCAGGTCAAGGACTTTCAGTCAAGGATTTTCTCCTACACCCAGACTCCCTCTGGCTCGCCTGATTGGGTCCCAGCTAGCTACTAGATTTCCCTGTCACTGTCTCCAATGCAAGGATTGAGGTCTCTCTGCCAGTTGTTCCTCGCAAGAGGCCGGCAGCAGGCTACCTCTCGGAACCAAGTGGAAAAGCCCTCTTCTGATGCAAAATTGACCTCTTATAGTTCTGATGACACTCCTACATTATCATAATTCCCACGGTAAGGATTGGCTAACACTCTGCCTTCACCTCCCACCAAGACGCCCACTGGTTGCTAAAAGGACCAGGAGCAGGGGGGGGGTGTATGATGTAGGCTGAGGGAGGAGAAAGATTTGTCATCCCAAAATTATATGTGGGATTTAACTTTTTGGGTTCTGAAAATATAACAACATGGCAACTAGGTCAATTTTTCTGATTACTACATAAATCTATATATTTTTGGATTCTACATTTTACGGTGAGTCAGAAAATACACATTTTATTTCGGCACGCCCTTCTGGGGCGAAGTCACCGTTTTTTGTGGTTTGCTGCTGCACCGAAATAGTTACGACTCTGACACTGCATACTTCCAACATCCATTAATCTATCAATATTTCCAATTCCTCAGATTTATGAAAATGCCAGAATCATAATATTTATCATAACTTAAGTTATGTACATCACAAAAATTTCGTTTTTACATGGCCCAAATTGTCTTTTTTATCCCCTTTAAAATGAACCCTGAGTGGGCTTGATAGGACACCCGATACACTTTTGATTCGAAAAAATGTTTTCAATGGCACTGCATCATAGGTGTGCCCAGTTTCACTCTTATGCCCCCACCAATTCTTAGGTTTCTATTTCTCCTTAACCATGTGACCTGCTTTCTGGTAGGGCCAGTGTTTATTCTACCCTCTTCTCCTGAACTTCAAAGGGCTTTGCTCAGGGCTAATGCACCGTTAATGTAGAACCTGACCTTAGAGGACATTTCTGTTGGTTGTGTTATCTGTAAATCCCATAATTTCAATCTACTTCTTTGTATATTTTAGCATTTAAATTGACAACCAGACCTTCTTCTCCTAGGGTTCCTCAGCCAAAGGTCTTGAGTACAAATTTTCAAAGGCACAGACCTTTCGGTTTAGTGGGAAAAACACCAGCTGCACCCATCCTTCAGAAAATACAGCTTCAAATCAACAAGATCTGTTAATGTAACATTTTAGCATTATATCTAGGCCTACGGTTCATAAATACACTCTTTCTTTTCTACTACATTAGAATAGAGGTAGATTCCCTATTAATCTAGTGAACAAAGATAGCCCCCAGTTACATAAGAACCAGTGTTAATTTATGCAAAATGAAATAGGCCTTTCCCTATAAATGTTGTCATTTTATGTGCTGATATTAAGTCTCTCTATTTCTCATGAAGGCAATTTGTCATTTGACAAATGTAAGGCATAATTCCTCCTTTTTGCACTTTTTGTAATCACTTTGCACCCTATTCCGAGGTCCCTTAGCGGGACCCGCTAAGGGACGTCGGAATAGGGTGCAAAGTGATTACCGGCACTGATGTCCTTAACGGTGCCCGGTATCCCTTTGCGCCCACCTCGTAATGAGGCCCAATGTCTTAACACAGTGTTGTGATTAAATGTGTTATTGTAATCAAGTAACATTAATTTCAAATAACACTGACAGAATTCATTGGAGTTTGTATTAGGTAAGATCTCTATCATAATCGTTGGGGGGATGTAGGGTTGGGCAAGATAGGCGCCCTAAATAGCATTTTGAAAAGGACTCCCACACGTATTCAGCCTGGCACTCACAAATGAGAAAGGGGAGGGGACAAATAATACAAATGCAGTCTGATGGCTACTTTGCATACAATCCAATAGCTTTTTGGGAATATAAGAATAACCCACATTATTATATTTGAAAAATATATCTGTAACAGTGATGCAAGCCTGCAACCCTTCTGAGTACATAATACACACTGGACGTGCTGCTCATTTCATTTGTGATAATACTCTAATAGTAAAATGACATATATATTCATTTGGACAACCTCAGACTTTGGGTATGAGGCTTTGCATGTTCTGTCTGAGTAAAGGTGACTTTTTGTTTTCCTTCACATATGAGGCACAACCAAGGGTGAATTAAATTGCACCGTGCTTCTCACATCCTCTCATCAATTGTGTGCTAACAACAGCAGAAACAATGCGTTTTTAGACCTGGCTATCTTCTGACAATGTGCGCTGAATTATCACATCTCTATTAGATCACATGGCAGGTTCTTTCTAAGTTAATTAGGAAGTTTAGCGAAGTTGGGTTGTCAGAAGACCAGATGTAAACTTACACTGAAATTTAGAACCAAAGATATGCAGTTAAACATATTTCTTTCACTCAATACCTTTATGACGTAGTATGGCTAAGTTGACAATAGTCCTAGCTCTAAGAGGCTATGTATGGTAGACATGCAAATGGAGTGTGTCCTTCTACATATTCCTCATCTTTGATATATTCGTAAGCCTGATTGCAGCTCCTGAAACCTTTTTCTTAGTAGCCGGCACCGTGCATCGTTGACTCATGGCCCTGGGTGGCCTCTGTCCTGTCCTCGGCTGTGATGTCGACGCTGGAATAAGTAACTTGTGCGGTGCCCGTTGCTTCAGGTCTGTTTTTCTGCATGCTCAGCACACTTTGGATGGTTCATCTCCTCAGCGATTTTTCACTGTGTTTTTCAAAAACTCTAAGGTTTTTGATGATGTACACACTGAAATCTGGTTTCAAAAGGTGTTTCCGAGTGTGGAGCTAAAATGTCCATTACGAAAACACATCAGATCTGAATTTGGTATTTGGGAGTTGACCATAAACCCAGTCAGTCGATGACCATGAAGGCCTTGAGGGAGAGGAAGGGGAAGCTAGCGGCAGGTAGGTCCCTTTCTAAATCTCCTTCATCAACCCCTTCCAAAAGCAGGTTGTTAGACAAATGCAGGGAGATTTCCCCTGTGAAGAAGCGCTCCAAACATAAACACTCGCGATCTAGGTCTTGTCATTCGTTCTCGTCCCCATCCCATAAAAAAATCTAAGAAACATCGCCATCGCTCACGATTGTCTTCGACTGACTCCCCACCTGACAAAAAGCCGGTAAGCTTTCCCAGCAATTTGGCATCTCAAGCTGACTGGGAGAATATTTAGATGCCATATGCTGAGGTGTTTAAGAAGGTGGCTTCAACTGCCCCTTTGGAGGTACCCAAGAAGGCTTCGGACCCCACTGCGCCTAATAAGGCCAGCAGGGCACCTTCAAATACTACTACTCGCATGCCAAAGAGCCGGAGCTGTAACTCTCCTCGACTTCTGTTGAAGGAGCCGTCATCTGCTCATCGAGTGAAGCCAAAACCTTCCTCCTTAACTCCTTTGAAAGAGGGGGCACCAGGTCCGTCAAAGCCTGAGTTGTCCTCGAAGCTGTCAAAACCGTCGACACCCCCAGTGCCTTCGACGCCATCGATGTCCACAAAGTCTTTGAAGGATTCTTTGAAGTTTTTCAAGCCTTTACCAAGGCCAGACTTCTTCAAGACCATGGGGTCGATTTTTGAGGTAGACGAGGAAGAGGGAGATGTGCCTTTGGGCTTCGAGTAGTTTTTTTCAATACTCATGTATCTTTCTTAAAACTGTCTTCAAGTAAATACTTCCTCGTCCTACAGAGACCTTTGAATGTACCCTCTAGATTTTGTGGCGTGTAATCAATGGCCCCCCAACCAATGGAACTGAAGGGCCATGTGAAAAAGGACTACCTGCCATTCTCAAAGAAAAAGCAGCATTTTTATTCACAAAGGCAGAAGAAATTCAAAGGTCCCTTTCACATGAAAAACAGGATGTTTAAACACTGACACCAAAACGCCTTTGAATGTGTGTTTGCAAGTAAAAGCAAGACATGAGAAAAATTTTCCCCAGCCAACATAAAGATGTCAGGGAAAAAACATGGTGCGTATAAACAAGATGTAATGTATATTATACTTCACATGCAAAATTCCGGCACCAAGGTAAAAGAAAATCTTTGTTCCATAGGTCACATGAAGATTTCATTTAGACCCCTTTGGCTTGTTGATGGCCAAACCTCACAAAGAACTCCCCCACTGCAAGCCTGGCTTTTACATCCCCCCAGCTATTCACAACTGCAATAAAGTGTGTCCTGCTAAGAGTGTTGAAAACCAAGTGTCTGTCAGCCTTGCTGTCTCTGAAAAGCCCAGCTCGGGTCAGCACAAATGGCAGAAGACGATGCATCCCAATTATTTAGGAGCTGCAACTAACTTTAAACAACCAACTTCAAAGAGACTAAGAAAAACACTAGCAGAAACAGCCAAATGGCTTGGAGGAAGCAGAGCTCCTATTTGATTTAAACTAGAGATGTACTATTAAGTAAAACTTTTTTCTCAGTAACCACAGGTGGCACTCTGATTACATGTATGTTTCATTTTTTAGATAATTTTGAGGCAATTTTGGTGATATAAAATTCATCCACATGCGACTCAGGGAACTGTAATGGCCATCTAAAATGGGTTTCTGGCTGAACTGAAAATGTCGCGAATTTAAGAGTTGGCTGGTGGAGGATAAAATTAGGAATATAGGTAATACATGACATGTTCCTCACTATTATGCTTTTTGTAAAAACGGTAGAAACTTGCCAAATGGCCATGCAACATGGTGCAGACTCAGCTGTTTTATTAAATTCCCCATGATTAGCTGAAGCAGAATATATATATATATATATTTTATGGTAGTAACTAGTAAATCACAAAGTTTTGACACATAACTCGTTTTTGCCAATCATTTTGACATGAGAACAAATGGGGATTGAAAATGGAAGCTGCCACATGTCTGCTTCAGACTCCCAAGCCAATCCTTACAGAAGAGGGATGGATTTGGTAGGAGAGAGAAGGGTGACTGTCCAATCATATTTGCAAAAACTCTGGCAGGGTGCTCCCCAAGATTGTAAACCTGATGGTGTCATCACTGCTATATACGGTGGATGCACTATGAGGAAGAGACAGAACTGCTGAAACGTACTATCTGACAGCCGCAAGGAATCACCAAAAGAGATTGCAGCTTTCTATTGCTAGGGAGGCCTACAAAAGCTGACTGGACTCTATGTGAAGAGCTGGACACAAACCCTGAGAGTGGAGTGATCAGATCCCTGCCCTGTCCTTCCAGAGGGTCCTGACATGCAGCTGGCTTTCCTGAACTTTAAACAGAGGTTTTCTATTTAGGTAGAATGTAACCCTTTGCAACCAAAAGGTGGTGGGATCTGCTGGCCTTAAATCCTTTCCCTTTATAACAGGTAGGAGGGTCGAAGGGGGAACTGTGTAGATCCTGTGTTGCTCGATCTGTTTAACACAAGGCATAGCAAGATCGTTTGTCTTGTCTTCCCTCTCTTCTTCCAGGTTTGTCTTGTCCCGCCTAGAAACACCTGTGTATAGGCACGCTATAAATGACATATCATATCCTTAGCCTAATTAACTACAAACATATTAATTTAATTAATTCCCCCTGGCAGAACAACATGAGGTGATTTTTGTTAAAATTTGAAATGAACAAAGTTCATTCCCAGTGTACGCTGAAAACTATAGACTGTCATTTCATTGGGTAATCCTATGGCCCGGCTTCCACAACACAGGCTTTAAAGTGGAGTGGGGTCTGAAATCCACAAGTCTCAAATCATCCCCATTTGTGCTGTCCAGCTTCCCCAACACATGCCTTTAAGTGGAGGAGGGTCAAAAGTCCAAAATGATCAAATCATCCCAATTTTTGCTATCCAGCTTCCCCAACACAGGCCTTTAACTGGAGGGGGTTTGAAATCCAACATTCTTCAATCATCCCAATTTTTCTGCCAGACTTCCCCAATACAGACCAAAATAGGGGGTGGAGGTCTGAAAACCCCGCTGCTAAATCAACCTGTGTTTATTTTAAGGACAAAGTGTGGGGGGGGGATTCATAATTCTCATATGCATTTGTCCAAATCTGTACACAAACCTGCTAGCCCTTTTAGCGTGCAGGAAAATCGAAATTGCACAGCATTTCATAAGTAATTGTTTTTGGTTATTGGTCAGTTTAATTATTATTTTAAGGGAAATTTGTATAAAGTAAAGAATTGTGTTATGTGTTCTTTTCAACCCACTTGTGTGATTTATTTATGTTGGGAGAAGTTTATTGTGTTGTGTCACCGATAACGTGGTGTTTGATATTTTAGTGTGATTTTCTAAACATCTCATTCAAATAAATATAAATATATTTCCTGTACACCGGCCTGGTTCTTGGATCATTTGTAGCTCAGGTTGAGGGATCCAAGGGGTATTAGATGAATTGGAGATAGGGCTGAATAAAAGAACTGACATTTATCGTTTATTGTATAACTCTTAACTTGGAGACGGAAGAAACTCCCTGTGTTGAGGGTGGTCTCTCAATAAACCGCTACAATTTTCTACAATCTGAGCCATAACACACATTGGCTGGATCAAAACACACCCACATTATCACAAAAAGAATCCATCTCCTGTTTACCCTGCCTCACCCCTGCTTGACTCATCATTTGTTTTATCTGGACACTCTTCCCCCCCCCCACACCTCTATCCCTGTTCCACTGCAGACTATGGGTCTGGATATCCTTGCGGCTGGGGACAATAAGGAATCTAACAGCAAGCCTTGGTGCGCTGAGACTACTATAGTACTATAGTGGTGATGTGGTGCAATATAAAAAGCTTCGTAGCTTAACATTCACGCATGTGCTACGCTCCCCCGTTCCCTTCCTTCAACCTCGTTAGAGGAATCAGAAGGAAAGGTCTGGTTACATTGTAGCAAACAGGATTTTTCGATGAAGTCTTTGATGTGAAGCAATGCTCAATTTATTCTGTATTGATACTATATCTTCAAAAATGACATCTTCCACCAGCTTGTGTTGCTGTTACCTCCTGGATATGTTACCCAAGGAAAGGAGATCATTTTGTGCTGATCAGCATGCAGTTTTGCAAATAGCTGGAGGGCAGCATATAAATGAAGACCACTAAACTAAACCAGGAAAGAAGAACTAAGTCTGGAGATCTTCGCATTGTGCCTTTTATCCTTAAGGGTGTAGCGGGACAAGACTGACGTGCATTGACAGAGTTGTGTTTTATAGTGTTTTATTAGTTGGGGTGCTTAAGAACAGCAGTGACGTGCATTTGAAGAACTAGGGTGGGTCTCAGTGCCGGAATTGCAGGGATGATGGAAAGCAGGACTTTTCACTGCTTTATTTAGATCTCAGTGCTGGAATAACAAGGGAACAGGGGAGGGGTTTGGGGAGGAGAAGCAAGGTTGAGGCCTACTGGAAGAGTGAGCAGGAATAGCGTGGGGAGCTACAGGTCAGGGTTGGGGTGGCCAGTTGTCGGGTCCTGGAGTGATTACTTTTGCTCAGTAATATTCAGAGCTGTGCCCTCAGGCTCAGCCTGGCACAAATGCCATGTTCTCATCAGTGCAGTCACTCGCGCAGCGCCTCTCTTGCAGCGCAGGGTCAGGCATTGACCTCCCAATCTGAGATTTCTTTATTGCTTTTAATAAACGGCTTTGTCACTTTTTATTCTGGCTGAATTAATCAGTGTGGCGAGATTGTTGCAGAGTTTGCCGTTAAAAAAAAGGACCTTCATTGTTTCCCCAGCGGAAAATCATTCCAGCTAGAAGAACCATCTAATTTTACATCTACAATGTAAATGTGCAGTTTTTTAACTAAGCTTCCCCATGATTTTATATAACCAGTGCTTTAAATGGAGAAAAAAGAAATGCAGGTACTCACCAAGCTACGAAGCTGGACATTACGGCACAGCACTTTCAGCGCTGGTCGTCCAGCGCGGCACTTTGGGCACGGGTCCTTTTTAGGCACACCCTGTTTGCAGGCAATGCCCAATGAGATTGAATGATGTGCCAAGGAGCACACACTTTGGTAAAACACTTATCTGAGATACTTTCACACAAACCTACAGTTTATTGTTATGCATTTTGTTAAGAAAGTTTGAATATCTATATTAAATGAGACTTTCTTGTTTGCATATTAAACTAGCAGATATCATAGCTGTAAACTAAGCTTTAGAAGGGGAGCTTTATTATTGCTCGCTTTCATTGTCTTAAAAGAAATTCGGTAGGTAACTGGAGCTGTTTGTGAGTTTTCAGTCGAAAACGTTCCATCAAAAATTCAATTAATTAAACATTTACATATTAGAATAGGCACTGCTAATAACAAATATTTTAAAAAAGTAATTTCCTAGGCTTTCCTAATCAATCCCTGCTCCATCAAAGGACACCAATGGTAACAGGTGAAGCCCACTTAGCGAAACAGTGTTCCGCGCCTAGAGTGCTGAGAGCACAGTAGCGGCATGTTTGTCTCTCCTTTTGTTCTGCAGGGTGGGCCCTGAAAGAGACATTATGAGCAGTGTGGGTGGTGAGAGAGGAGGAGGTAGGGGGCGCTGCTCTCCCCAACAAAGGCTGCAGATGCTTAGTCCTTTAAGTTGCGATAAAGTGAAATGAAAAACGTTAATTTTCACCTCGCAACCTAATAGCCGGGTACCGGTATTCTTTCAGGTTTTGAGAAGTGCAGGTACTCTAATGCTTAAAAATGAGACGTGCGGGTACTGAGGGTCGAGTAGCACCGGCACATTTAAAGCACTGTATATAACGCAATTGAGGCACAGGGAGTCTAAAGCTGTTGTTATTATCCTTTCCTTCCTCGGGTTGCATAGTGAACCTGGGGCACTAGACCACAACCTTCTCCTCCGTTTCCACTGGGGTGGATACCTCTGACCAACCCTCTAGAAACTAACAAATCATTACAACCATTCAGATTCACCAAAATATCCATCCAGGAAACTGAAAAAATCATCCCCACTTTAAAACCATCTAACTGCCAAGGCGATAACTGTCCGGCCCAAACTATCAAAGAGGCAGCAAGAGACCTCGCCCCATTCATTTCTAAACTTATCAATGCTTCTTTCGCAACCAATACGGTTCCAAGTAACTTAAAACAATCTTGGGTCCTACCATTACTAAAAAAACAGACTGTAGGTCCGGCCAACCCAACTAATTACAGGCCGATCACTACTGTGCGCTTTCTCTTGAAAATAATCGACAAAGTAGCATATGTGCAAATACAGTCCTACCTTGAGGCCAACCACCTCCTAGGTTCCCGTCAATCCGGCTTCAGGCCACAGCATGGCATGGAAATGGCTCTAATCGATCTTAAGACCCAAATAGACAAGCTTAAAGACAACGGGAAAACAGCCATGTTACTCCTCCTCGACTTGTCTGCTGCCTTCGACCTGGTAGACCACGAAGTGCTATGCAGACACCTGGCATCAGCTGCCCATTTCTCTAAAGATGCAATCGCCTGGGTCCAATCGTTCTTGAAATATAGAACGATGAGAGTCTTCTCCCCATCGGCATCTGCAGACCCCATTTTAACCACATGCAGTGTGCCACAAGGATCTTGTGTATAATATATTTACCAAGCCTCTGTTTGACAAATTGAACAGGCTGGTTGTCACCTACACTAACTATGCAGATGACACCCAGATCCTCATCCTCATCCCACTTTCAGGAAATTACTGTGACGACTTAAAATCTACCTACTCATTCAGGCATGGATGGCAACCCATGGTCCATGCCTGAATGACGACAAAACAGAGATCTTGATTTTGGGTTCCGCCATGAACCTTCAAAAACTAAACAGCTATTCCGCCTTCAATATAGATGGAAACACAATCAAGGTTATGAAAGAAATAAAGACCCTAGGCTTCTACCTTGATTCCGCTCTAACCCTAGGGAAACAAATCAATTCCCTGGCCTCGTCATCAGCCTACACATGTAAGCTAATCAGGACCTGCCGGCCATTCCTATCAAAGGCAAGTTGCATTATCCTCATCAACGCACTAGTATTGTCTAAATTGGATTATTGCAATTCCCTCTATCTGGGAGCCAATAAGCACATTTTAGATAAACTCCAAATTTTACAAAATAATGCACTAAGAACTGCATTGAACATTCCTAAAAGAGCACACGTGTCAGAAATCGGAAGAGAAAATCGCTGGCTGAAAATAAATGATAGAATCCTGCTTAAAACAGTGACTCTGAAGTGCTTGAACAATGCAGTTCCCCCTTACCTTACAGAGAGAATTGTAAGAAAAACTTCTGCCTGACCCTCCAGAACAACTAATATTTTTTGTTTAAACATTCCCAGATTTAAATTAAAAAAAAACAGGAGGAATCAGCTTCCCGGTGAGAGCCGCCCAAGCCTGAAATGCCCTGCCTATTAACCTTAGAACTGACCAATCCCGCCTTAGCTTCAGACATAACACTGTTAACTGTTTGCGCTCCAATGACATCTAACCTGTCTCACGCTACCCGGCTCAGCTACTATCGCACTAACCCACTGTATATATTCTTGTTTTATCTTCACTTATGTCTTCTGTACTATACCTGTTCACCGTTGTATCCTATCTGATGCCTTAATCTTATGTAACATGCCTTTCCTGTAACCTAAGCTGTGAATTCATTTTTGCTATCGTTGCGCCCAGTTACCTACGTGTTTGGTGCGCCTAACAAATAAACAAACAAGCAAACTATTAACGTCAAGTGTATCCCTTGAGCTGGGCTCCTCCCCCAATGAATAATGAAATCCAGGACTACTATGAGGAAAAAGTCCAAATAATGCATTGCAGCGGGTATTATTTGCATGCTCGGACTGTCCTATAGGGCAAGAGTACCATGCCCGAACAAGAAAAAACAAAATGCTGATGTGGGACAGTTTTTTGGACAATGTGGGTCACTTTTTGGTCAATATGGTTCACTTTGAGTTCATTCACTCTGCGGCTAGTAGTTTTGACCAGTGTTGCTGAATAAACATTCTTTAAATTGCACAATTTGCATCACATTTTGCTAAAAACGCCCCCATGTGTACTATTCAGTCTGTCCCAAAAGGAATAAATTACCATTTGCAACTGTGGGACACTTTTTCATTGGTGCCCGAGACAATTTTTTGGCCCAGTCCGACCCTGATATTTGTACGTGTTGCTCATTCTGACAACCCAATGTGGTTTCCACTGTTCGGTGGGTCGATGAGCCCAACAATACGTTTCTTTTATTTCCCAATTCGTTATTGCCAGATACCAGGAAGTGATTCCTTAAAAAAAATCACTGTATGTTTCAGTCAAATTCCTGCATCAGTGAAGCCTGGGTAGAAAGAGGGTCCGCTTTTATTCCAGCAGCTGCACCTCGGGTTGGGAGGCAAGAGACCCTGCGAAGATCATTACAGGGCCTTGTTCTCTAGCAAGAGGTCATGTAACAAAGATAAGATGTATGTCCTATCAAAATACAGTCGGGCAATCTCTGTCTGCCCATGTCCTGTCTGCTTTGACACACATACCTTATTTGGGTCCCGACTTATTCCTTGTACAGTGCTAGCCTGTGACTGCTCAGGGACTCGTATGAATAATGTTTTCTTTCTGCCAACACCGCATTGGCTATTACAGGCAGTCACTGGCCATTCTGTGAGCATGTTGCTTCTAATCTGACTATTCGTCAAGTATCATGACCTCGAGTTCTGGGAGTAATCTGCACTTAAACAGTCATCACATATGTTGTTACTTTCTTCAGGAAGTTAGATGTTCCTGTCACACCCCGGACACTCCCTTCCTCCAGAAAACAAGTGTAGAGTTGTACATTTCCCCTCCATCAAATTTGTGGTTTTGAGCCAAGCACCATATAAATTGGCCAGCTATGTACTGCCTTCATCCTTGTGGAGACAGATCTTCACCGGTTGACACAATACTCTAGACGTGGCCCGCGGAACTTGCCTCATCACAAGTTGGGCAGTCGGGATACCGCTCGGGCTAATAGCGTTACCACCCAAGCCTCCGGCGGTAACAGTAATTCCCCATAGGGTCCATTGGATACAATGGGGAATTTTCGGCGCAATTAGCGCACGCTAATAGCGCAGCTCTAACTGCGCCCGAAAATGGTAATTTTCCTGGCGCATTTACCCCCAGTTTATAGCTGGTGGTAAATGCAGCCAAACTCGAGATTGGGCGGACACTTAAATGCTACCACCCACCTCGTGATGAAGCAGTATATGTGGGCCCCAACACTAGACAGAATTCTCCAGATGTGCAGCGCTGGCGATTGGGCCAGCTCTCGCCAGATCCGAGATCTGGCACCAAATGTGTAGCCGGATCTTAGGATCCGGCCAGTCATTGCTGCGGGAAAAAAAGAAAGCACCCGCGAGCAAACTGTAACTTCCTCTGGTGACCCCGTGCAAGTGTCCACAAGAGGAAGTTACAGTCCTCAGCCACAACCCGGTTTATTTATTTATGCAATGTTTGTTGGATATATGGACCCAGATTATTTATTTATTTATGCAATGTTTGTCGGATACCTTTATCCGACAAACATTGCATAAATAAATAAATATACAGCGTTGCATAACTAAATAAATCCCCCTATCAACATTCAAACTATCAAACACAATGCCGCCACCCAACTACTTTCAGAGGGGAGCTGCAGGAGCTGTGCCAGGTGTGGTTCAAGTAAAAGAAAACATTGCTTATGGCGAACAGAAATCACCCTGTTTGAATAGTACCCAAGGAGGAATTTTTTTTATAAAATGGGATGCAAATTGTGCATTTTAAAGAATATTTTCTCAGCAACACTGGTCAAAACTATTATCTGCATAGCGAACTCATCACCAGTGCCATGGAAGTGGTTTAAAGTGCACTTGATATATAGTTTGGAAAAGAAGCAGCATGAAAAAAAATAGCGCTGTTTAAAACTATTATTTTGGACATTTCCTTTGATGGTGGGTCAACTGTCAGCTCTGCCCCCTAAATCCCCCCTCCTCGGGCACCGCCCCCCAAACTCAGCCCCACCCCGGCCCTTGTGGGACCCCCCACCATTGTTTTCCATTTCCAACACTGCAGATGTGGCTCCAAAAACTGGGCACACCAGTCATGTTTACAATGACACCATTGCTTGCCTGTGCTGCCAATCCCTCTTGAAACCTCACATCCTCTCTTGCTCCAGAGTGACTGTGTCACATTGTTCTCCCAATCCTGATTTCATTGATATTATACATCAAATATGGCAGAGAGAAGTTAGGAAGGAAGGAAGGCACACTCCTGTAAAAGGTGGAAGAGGGAAAGAAAGTCGTAAGCACAGTAGAGAGCTGGAGAAAAAGGCAATAAGAGGGAAGAGAGAGCTAGAGTCAGTAAGAAGGAATGCCTATACACGGACAACGCCCTACAATGGCATCATGATTTACAATGCATGCACATTAGCCTATATTCCGATTTAAGATCAGTGCCTTTCCATAGTTGTAAAAGGTGTTCTTGTTTCATTCCTGCTAAGAAGCAGAATAAAGAATAAACCACTAGATTCTTACACTGGGCATGGTTTCAGTCTGCCTTCTAGCATTGCATGTGAGCACCATGTAAGGCAACATTGACAATCTAATAATGAGCACAGGCTTCTATTGGGGGCAGTCGGGAGGGGGTTTGCATCGCAGATTCAGAGATGTTTCCAATCACAGTCGGCTTGTTTAAACTATCGCTGAAACATGCATATTAAAAAAGACAATTAAAGCGAACAATAAGGGGGGTGTCAGAAAGATTCTTCGATATCAAATGGTCACTCTCTCGGATTGCAAAAATATCGATTGACATGCATGCCATAAACCGAACCATTTTGCTTGTTTTGGTGTTAAACATACTACCAGCGTAGTGCTTTACGCTTGCTTCTGAGTGCTTTGTGACGTTACAGCTTGCTGCAAAGCCAAAGAAAAGGAGGCATGGTTGAGGTGGCCATACCACACATTAGTACCCGGCACACGCGGCGCACCGGGAATCCAACGTGTTGATTGTCTCTTTTCCGAGCCATACCACACGGTATTCCCTTGTACGCCATGCGTGCCGGGTACTCTGTTCCCGGCGAGGGGCGTGGAAGCCACTCAGCCAATGATGAGGCCCGAAACGGAGCAATCCCTGCTCTGAGCCCCCCATGGCTGGAGGCTGCCTTCATCCCCCGCCGGGGACTCGGGTAAGACTTTTTTTTTCCCCTCCCTTCGAACCACCTCCCTGCCTTCCCCACACCACTTACCTTCTATCCCTTGGTCTCAGGCAGAGAACGATGGAAGCCTCCAGGCGTGTAGAGACTCGGAGCGGGGCCATCCCCGCTCTGAGCCCCCACGCGGCTGGAGGCTTCCATCGTCCTGCGCAGGAGCCGTGGTACTTTTTTCTTTTTTTTTCCCCTTGCCCTCTCCCAACTCCACTTACCTTCTTTTTTCTTCTTTTCTTGGGAGCGAACGCACTGCAAACACTTTTGTTCCCAGCGCATCCGCTCCCGATGGCTGCCATGGAAAGGGAAAACGGACTACGTTTTCCCTTTCCTGGCGGCCATTTTTTTCCACTATTTTTTCTGTTTTGAAACGCGGCAACATTTCTAAACAGAAAAAAATGCCATTAGTATCCCGGTCTAACGGGCCGAGGTACTAATGGCAATAAGACCCTCGGCGGTGGGCCAATACCGCCCACGGTAATGCCCCTGGGGCTTCGTTAAGGCCCTCGCGTGTAACTACGACGGTTTTGGCCTGCCGCCTCAGGTCTTATTGCCACAGAATAAGCCTAAATGCATCACAGGCACTAGGCCCTTCGTCCCTGAGATGGACCCTAAGGAATCCCTGTCCCCAAAAAATACATTCTTCATGCGGTGTGCCTTGGTGGTCTGAGGACACCCTCAGTTGATGTTGGGATCCAATCTCCATGTTCTCAATTTGGTCCCTATGCCCTGTGCAGTCCTTACCCTCCCAGGTTCCTTTTGGAGTTCCACGCATATCATCGAGAAGAATCAGTTTCTCCCAAGTCAGTGTTAGGCTCTTTTTGGGCTCATCACCATGCTTCTCTCCTGCCCAAACTACCTCCCTGAGCTGCAGTTATTGCCTTGCATTAAAACAGTGGTCTTCAAACATTGGGGCTGGTCCCCCTGGGGGGGCACGGGCAGTGTCTGAGGGAAGAGTGGTTGGCGAGTTGCTTCCAAAAGGGAGTACAGTAACTGATTTTATTAGAAAATATAAGCAGAAATTACATCTAGGGGGGCCCAGCAGCAATATTTCTACTCAAGGCGGGCTCGGCATACACAAGTTTGAATAAAACTGCATTAAAAAATGAAAACGTGGTGAACTTGGACTAATCTCTATAGGACTAAGTTGTTGGGAGTACATCTCTTTTCATAAGAACCAGCTTGGTTCAGGTGGTTACTAGTCTTCTGATGGATGGAGGAGTCAGGGGGATAAGTAGATCTAGGAATTAGCCTCCAGACAGAAAGTAAAAACGTGCAAATTAGTGGGTGGCAAATTTGTGTGCAATTTGCTTTCTCTTGCGTTAAGGTGCTGGGAGCAAGTCAGCCTTGTTTAGCCAAGATTTGGCAATGAAGGCCAACTCGATGGACTGATGGCACTTTTGGTGTACTGTTTATATATTTGAGTGTCTGTGAAGTGCTTGTGGCTCCTTCAGGGCGCTTGTTGGCTGTATGAAAGGTCAGGTGATGTTGCCATGAAAGTCTGATCGGCCAATAAGCTGATTAGTCTGATGTAGAAGTGGATCGATCGACAGGGCATTCTCAGATTGTCGAGATCCGTTCTATTCTTAGCTGAGGGGTTTGGGGGGAATAGTCTCGTCTTCCTTTGGCCCCCTTGCGTGAATACAATAGGGTTGTTTAATCATACCCTAGCACAATATAATGCATCACATAAACTAACATAACATAGCATACCATACTGCAACAATTTAGCACCTATCGACATTCTAGCATAGCATAACATACCACACCTAACACAGCACTTCAAAGACAAACTGAGAACACCAAATAATGAAGTAACACAGCACAACCAAATAGTAAAAGATGGCATAGTGCACCATACTGTACATAGCAAAACGCAGTGCAAGATAAAAACGCGGTGGCATTTCACAAATATGATATTAAACTGGCTACAGAGAGTGCACATGGGCGAAGGACAAAATGAGCTGTGTACCTAAAACGAGGATAAACCGGACCCTCCAGACACCTCCAACCCTCCTCAACTTTTCCATTTCGGAGGTCTGCTACTCAGCACATGATAGCTAGCAGAGTGAGGATGGGACTGAAGGGGGGAGCTAAAAGGGCAAAAGCCTAGCCTTGACACATTCGCTTGATTTTGCTCTTAGATAATTGCTCTCCCTTTTCGCCTGGATCTGCTATGCCAAGCCTAGAATTAAATATTTAAGAGTCCATTTCTACTCTGACATGAAATCACCTACCTAAAAATGCTTGACTGCTCCTTCAAACGCTGCAGCTTCCAGACTATGAAATTAAACAAGTGATTCCAATATTCGCCTCTACTTTAATGAAAACGGTGGGTATCCAGTCAATATATCTAAAACAATACAGAGTGGTACATTTCAGAGTGGACCATCACACTGAAAAACATCGCAAACATTAACTAAATAAATAAAGGGTAGTGGGGCAAAGGACTTAAAATGGGTCAGGATGGGTTTGGGGTGCCGTTTTAAGGGTAACAAACAGGTGGTTTGGGGGGTTTGTCGCAGTATGTTCTTTGCAATGAAATTTACCACTCTGTAATTGTTTTCGTTAAAATCACATATAACCATAATAGTGGCACTGTCAGTGAATATTCACACTCAATGCCGCGAAAAAGTTATATACCGTGACATTATACTTCGATAACAAAGTGTACCAATCTATTTCTGTAGTTTGACAATTGGTCTCTCTTCTGCAATAGTATTAGAAAGTATCTTTATTAAGACACTTTCTGCCACTTGCGGTCTGTTGTGCAAAGAAGCTGTAAGACATAATAAAAGATTCAACTAATTGTCATAACAGCCAGGGACACATATTCAAATAATGGCACTTCAGGCTTCTAGTCAGCAAATGGTATGAAGTTATCACATATTTCCTTGTAATGAAGAAACAAGGGGCCATCTTGAATTTGGAATGCAGGGCCCGAGGACAGAAGACTAGGTGGCTCACAGTACTAGTAGCAGTAAAAAGAGGTTTATTTAGCGCAACAACGACATAGTGCCGTCATACACCAGTGAGGATTCTTCAGAAACTAGTCTGAAGTCTTTTTGCTCAGTTCTTTTTTTGGATCGCTCTCTCCTTTTTTGCACGTGGACCTTTCAGAAGGAGTAAAAAGGACAATGGTGAAATACTGTCATTGTTATGGCCAAAGGGATTTGGGTAATCTGAATTCATTAGGACTTGGAACCGAGGTCTGGAAATGGCAAAGGTATCTTGACCTCCTTCGGCCCCCCTCCAACATGCCTCCCAAGTACTATACACACCCTATGGGCTAGCCTAACTATACACACACACACACACACACACACACACACAACGTAACTAGCTTTCCCATACAACAAACACTCCCAGACACTGGACCATATCCGTACGGATATGAGTCAGTGCGCACAACCATAACTACCAGCCAATATACACATACAACACACACACACCCAACAAACATACACCCACAAACAACAACCCAGACGCTGGACCTCCTCTTATTGATACAACAAACCAGTGTGCACGATCAAAACTGCCAACCAAACTACACATACAACATACAACACACAAACACACATCCAACAAACAAACACTCATAAACAACAAACAAACCAGACATCGGACCTCCTTTTATGGATACAACAAACCAGTGCACACAACCAAAATTGCCAACCACAACGCAGGCATTGGGCATTACCCCTATGGATACAACAAATCAGTGCACACAATCAATCTCATGTGCAAGCCATCACACACTGACAACAGTTTCTCCTGGTTCTGAATCTATCCTATCATTCTACCCTAACCAACCCACCCCTCCCTTTTTCTTGCCGCCCCTTGTGAGTGCCTGGAGACCTCCCCAAATGGTAACGGTGTGCGGTATAAGTCAACATAAGATAACAAAATTCAGAATTAAATTCAAGACAATATTGTACAGGGGAATTGGTAGTGTGTGATTTTGAAAGGCAGAATGCCCAAGGTCAAGTGGAAAGAATGGGAAACACATAACCAGTGACGGTCATAAACAAGATGGATGCCCTCAAAGATAGCCCCCTAGTTCACTGGGGAGAGTGGCAGACAGATTTTAGGTCTTGGGCTGCGTTCTGGCCCATCACTGCTGAGAGAATTTAGGGAAGGCCTGAGGAAGGGAAGTGGTTTCCTTCATTACCAAAGATCAGAGAAGCTATTGACCTGGTGTTCCAGGTGTTAGCTGCTCAATGCTTTGCCTGACAAGTCGTGAGGGCAGACTGCTGGCGGTGCATATCTCAACCTAGTCTCCCTGAACATTAATGCCATATGAGTGAAATTGTGGCAATGGACACAAGTTGCACGTTTCTGTGCTTGTTGAGATTTTCTACAATTCACTTTGTTCTCAAGTTAGTGGTATGATTTTCTAAATTCACTGTAGTTTCATATTAATGAAACATGTCTCGGAATTCATTTTGGTCTTGCATCAGTAATATATGTGTTGTACAACTCTCTGTGGTCTCACATCAATGTTTCTTTGCATACTTTGCTGTGGTCTATCTCCTCCAATACATTTGCTATAATTCATTTGGATCTCACGTCTTCGGTCTCATTTCAGTGATATATTTTTTAATACTTAACTTTGGTCTCACTTCAGTGGCATCTGTTTCGTAATTCATGTTGCTTTGACATTATATATTCCCATTAGTCTCGTTGGTCTTGTGTCAATGAAATATTTTCAATAATTCCCTCTGGTGACATTACAATGAAATACAATTCCATAATTCATTCTGGTCTCACGTGAGTGATAAATGTAACTACATTTCCTTTTGATGTCGTAAGGGTATATACATTGGCATGACTCATTGTGCTCTCATTTTAGCACAATATTTTCTATATTTGACAAAAGTAACATATTTTTCACAGTTGATTTTGATATCACATCAAAGACATACCTTCCAATCAGATATCTCTGCATCACATCAGTGACATATTGGGCCTCATTACGACCCAGGCGCTAAGTGGTTAACGGCGCCGTAAAAGGCTGCGGCGCCGTTAATCACTTAGCGCCTTACTATGAGGTCCCTTTGCGGGACCCGACCTGAACGGCTGGTCTGGACCAGCCGTTTAAGTAGGGACTCGCAAAGGGACCTCGCAGGCAATTACGGTACCGCAATTTGCGGTACCGTAATTGCCGCCTTCCCCATTCCCATTGAGCCCTATGGGGCAAAAATGGGAATGGGGAAGGGCCATGGTGAAATGGGGAAATACTGCCCCGCCAACCTTGGAATGGGGCGGTATTTCCCCATTTCACCATGGCGGACTCGTTACAACGCCGGCACCAACCATGGTGCTAATAGCGCCTTGCTTTAGCGCCGGTGTTGTAATGAGGGCCATTGTCTATAATTCACCTTACAGATGTGTTATTCTACAATTCTTGTTGGTCTTATTTCAAAGTCCTAGTCTCATAATTTAATGTATAGGTTCATTATAAGTAAACTGAAGAATGCCCTGGAACAGAGCGCCTTTGCAACCATGCCAGCGTCCACTTCACCAGATTTTGATCTTTTCCAAGCCGGGGTAGTTAAAAGGTACGGAAATCTGAGCGGTTCCAGGGTTACTATGCCTTTTAACAACCAGGCTCAGAAATGAAGGATAAGGGCTGACACTCTATACATGACCATTGCAATGGATGCTTATGGAATCTGCCTACTTCTTTCAGATGTAAAATGTGAGTGGGAATAAATCCCATATGACAGCATCAAAACTAGACACAGCTGAGAGGCTGTCAGTGTCCCCTTATAGAAAAGGAAAACACATACATAGTATTCCCTGCTTTGTCCCTTGCTCCACCATGGAATACTTGACAAAAAAAGGACTCTGTGGAAAAAAATACTTTTTTCAGATCAGCGCCATTTTGTATCCCAGCAAAAAAGGGGCTTAGCCTCACACATGTAAGTTATATTCTATAACAAACTAGTGATATATTGTTCTTTAATTCACTTTCATTTAATGTGAGTAATGTAATCTGTAATTCACTATAGGTCCACTTCGGATGTAGGTTTTATTATTCACTTTCAGGTATAATGGTAGTGATAATTTTTTTTAAATTCCCTTTGGTCTCAGATCAGTGTTATATTTGTAAATAATTCACTTTGGTTTAACTTCAAAGGTATTTTCTCCTTAAGTATTCACATCAAGCAACTTTCTCTCTATAATTGTCTTCAGTCACAAATGAGTATTACATTTATCCTATTTCACCCTGAACTCTATGTCACTGATTTAATAAACATTTTCTTTGGTCTAACTTCAGGGAGTATATATTTGTATAATTCACTTAGCTTTCCCATCAGTGATATACTTTTTTGGATATGCATTTTGATAACATATCAGTGAATGTCAGAGTGATGGTAGAAAAAGATCATGTACGGCCTAGGCATTCTACTTGCCTTAGGAATTGAAGCGGAAGAAGCTCAAGATTATGGCCGAGGGTGAGGGGTTTAAAATGTCCAGAGAAAGTACAGATGGATTGGAGTATGCCAAAGAAAGAGAGGGCACAGGGACTATTTTTGAAATATAACTCTCTTTCTTGCTCTTTGATCATGGAAGGGTGGAAGTCTGGCCAAACAATTCAGAAGGTAGATTTAATGAGTTTTATGCTTGATACTTTGCCAGAGCATGTTTGACTTTGTCTTATATTTTATTGTGCGGGGGACGTAGGGGGGTTGATGTTTGTCTAGTGTCTGGTGTTTATGTCAAAATTGTGTTCGCATCTGATGAGATACTATCACATTATTATTCATCAATCAGATGATCTATGGATATATCTCTTAATGTTAGCTCTATTCATAATGTGCTATTAATTTCTAGATATGTTAATTGACTTGTTTTCTGGTTGTTATTATTATGTGTGATTGTATTGATATGTTACTGTTATTGAAAATCTAAATAAAGTGATTAAAAAAAAGAAGGTAGATGGAAGGAACCTCATAAGAGTATAAGCTTGTGATTGTGACTTGACATAGATGAAGGCTTTAACCAACAAAAAGTGATGTGTATACAAGAAATAGAAATCACAATGCAAAACAGGGAAACATCAATGATTAATCATTTGATATGGGTGGATGCTAGATACAGGAGGTGCACTCTTCTCCCTGTGCTAAGATACTATCTGGGAAAGTCAGTACCCAGAATACTATATGGGACAGAGAGTCACTCCACAGCCATCTTAGATCGTCTTAATGTGATTGAAGCAGGCATATGGAGGAAGAGCCTCAGACTACCCAATTGTGTGCCAGCCTGTGCCATTAGATATGAGCATGTCTGGTATCACTATAAACATGGGCACAATGGCAAATGATGTCTTTGTTTGGGAACATTCTTGCGCCAATTAAAGATTCCCTTTTTGAAGACTTTCATGTTATTTGGGGGGATAAGGGGTGCCCTAAGATCAATGAAATAAGTGAACTTCTGTTTTGCTGGATAAGATTGGATGTTCATTTACAGATTTGGAAACAAGTCCTTATAGAGTAGAAAAGCTCTTCTTTCAATTTGATTTGGAAAGCACTTTGGACATTATGAAACAACTGTGCTCTATGGCACACCTACAATATGAACACAAATAATTAGGTGTGCTTGGGCCTTTTCTCAGTATATATGCTGATAGATTGACTAGGTCAATATTTCTGAGATTTAGGTGGAATTTACTCCTTACAAAAGAGATCTTGTTGAGGAATGGAATTCCAGCTACCCAGCAAAAGGCTTGTCGTTTTTGTATTGATTGAGCTATGGCAAAACATGAAAGCATTTGTTGACCCAATGCCCAGAAATTAAGGGCAAAAGGGAGATGTATTTTAAGAAACCATTTGCACTGTGTTGCAGGGGAGACTCGGAGGGAATATGGTCTAGCTGTCTGTCTGGGCATACTACGTCCATTGTAATTGCTGTCACGTGATTTTTAAAGTCATTGAAGCTGGATGTATGGTCGAATTAATTGTAGCCTTTTAATCTTTTTTTCCAGTTAATTGAATATAAGGAATGATCCATGAATTGTTATCTTTCTTATGTGTTGCTGTTTTATCCAAATTGTACATTTTTATGGAGTTATGTACACTTTTTTCATTATTTATTTGTGATTTTTTAAAGGTTTTTTTTGTCAACCAAACAACAATTAAAAAAAATGATGAGCTTGTAGTCTAGACAAAGGCGAGATATAAAAATGCATACATACTTTTTGGCTAAATGTCGCAAAAGGGATACAATTGGAAAAGGACTCCATGGCAATGGGGACCACGGAAGCACCACCGCCAAAGAAAAGGAGGAGGCATCATAGGAAAGGTGCCGGTGCTTCCGTGAAAGTCTGCTGGCGGGTGCTGTTCCGCCCGCCAGGGTCAGACCTGGAGGGCGCAATGGCACCCGCCAGCAGACTCGTAGTTTGCCAGTCCAGAAACAGCGGTGCCGGTAAGCTTACCAGCACCGTTGTCTCCGGACCGGCAAACTTGTAATGAGGGCCAATGTCATATACAGCTCGACAGGCGGTGCTTCTATCCTCAGTCGTTCATAGTCTTGTTATGACAACAGAACTGTATTCCAAGGTGGCATCCTAACAACCTGCTCACTGGTCATCTTGTAGTACATGAATTATTGGTGGCCCATCTCTACTTTGAGACAGTCAAGTTTCTCTTTTGGCTAGAGGCTTTGAGACAAGCTGTATACCGTTTTGGGTGTCATCCTCTCTTTCAGTCTGAAGAATGCTCACAGATTGTTGTGACTACAGAGGAATTGGTGTAAAACTATAAGAATGTTACACTTTTCACACATTCACCAATGACTTCTCTTAGCTAAAGAAACATATACAAAATCCTCATATCAATATACGCCCCCTATCGTTTTAGATCAAAACCAAACACCGTAAATATTAGCAAACAATTTACAAAATGTATGAACTTTTCTCGAACATTGTGCATTGCAAAATATAACATCTGTTCAGAGAGGCCACTAGATGTTTTTTGGGATGCTTATGTGATTAAGGTCTGCCCGATATGCGTGGTGTTTACACTACTTGTTATAGCCACTGAGAAAGCTAACCTCATGATGTGGCTTTAAAAGCTCAACTTCCTCAAAATGACTATTAATGGATTTCTCATTGACTTATTATGAAACCTTAATTCTTGTGAAACTGTTAATGGTCTCACTTATGAACTAACTAGAAGGTATTTTCGATGTGGTGATTTTTGTGCAGTATGCTGTTCTTATAAGTCCTCAGCATGTTGCACATTATGTCCATTACATTTTAAAAGATGCAAAATAGATACAGAGAAGAACTCATAAACAAGGCTTTGAATAAATTGTTTTGACGTCAGAATAAAGTGGAGTGCCTTAATGGTCCTTTTTTAATAGAGCTTTTAAATGTGTGGAACAATTTCTGTATTTAAATGAGAAACATAGTTTATAAATGCAGGCGAATCTCGGCCACTCACAATATACTGTAAACATATTGTGACGGATCTGTGGATGTCGTCCCTTCTCCCCTAGGGGGAGGCCTTTCCCATGGAGCTTGTGAGGGTGCGTCCACAGTACAATAGTCATCCTGGGGGTTGTGCACTGGGGGAGGATCACATGGGAGAGGAAGTCCTTTATGGGATTAGGGACGACCATTTCCAGAGAATGCAGTATTCCTCTGCCTTATTAGACCGTCCCTCCTTCCCCATGCCAAACTCTCCTTCCCCGTTCCGAATTAGTGCCAGCCCCTCATCCCAGACCTCGTCCGGGAGTGGCAATGACAGACTAGTCTTCCTCTTTGCCTCCCGGCATTGGTACAGGAAGCCCTCCTTTTTCTTCTCCTCCGGAGTCAGCTGAAAAAAGTTCTGACGCACGGGCAATCATGGAGTGGAAAGATTCCACTTCGTCCGGCGGAGAAGCCCTTGGTGCAGAGAAAGTGCACTGTCGTCGTCGGTGTCTGTCATAGCCGTGTCCATCCCCATCTCCCTGAGTCGAGGGCAATGACGGTTGTCTTTGGGGCCTATGATGCCTCCTCCTTTTCTTTGGCGGTGGTGCCTCCGGTGTCAACGGGGTCGTCACAAGCGGAGTCGCTGGTGGTGCCGTCTGCATCCTCTTCTGAATTTCCAACACCAGTGTGTGGAGGGTCGAGAGAATATCCTGCGACAGATCCTTCGGTGGTGCCTGCGGGCAGGGATCGCTGGGCTCAGCACCTGTGTCATTGACCCCTACCCCGATGTCGTCGTTGCCACCGGTGGGTGATCCATCAACGTTCTCGTCGTCATCATCACCCATCTCCTGCAGGATAGTGTGGACGGTAAGCCCCTCTTCCTCATCGAACGATGAAATATTCATGACCTGTACCTCCTCTACACCCCCCCTTTTCACGTCCCGAGGGGTAGGCCGTGGGCTGAGGTCCAGCAACCTCTTCTCTGGAGTCTGCTCCACTGGCCTGGCAGAGGCCCTCTGCCTGGGAGCGAGTGCCACCCTGGCTGCCACCAGGGTACCCTGCGGGTCAGCCTTTTCGCCTTCGTAAGGGCGGCAGCAACCATCTCGATGGAAGAAGATGACGTCTTGGCCTGGATCTGGGCCTGAGCTGGCAGGATGGACACCTTGTCCTGCTTGGCCTTCTCCAGTTTCTCACGCAGCTTCCCCGGGGTAGCTGACATTCTCTCAGACGAAAGAGCTGGAGTGATGGCTGGAGATCGATGTTGGAGACAATTAACGCGCCCTGACCGTCGCGTGACCCACTTGCGCGGTGACCCCTGCGGAAGTGGACTCGCAGTGCTTGGCCTTGTCGTCGGCCCCCACGGATGGAGCGCCCTCAAAGTATTTAGAAGCCCGCTCTGGATGGCCAGATCTGGACAAGGAATGCCCCTGTGGACCGGACGGGGTAGAGGCCTTGCCACGTCGCCAGTCAGACGTGCCGGTCCTTCACTGTGCGCTTGGAGAAGCCACGGCAGATCTCACAATCTTCTTCCTTATGCGTTGAGTGTAGACATAGACAATACAGGCACTGGGAATGCTTGTCGTCCGTAAAAACATTCTGCAACATTCTGCTGGTGCAGAGCTTGAAGAGGGAAGCTCCGTCCTTCTTCTCCTCCGACATGATCCAGCGTGGTGTAGGCCTGATGGGCTTCTGGAAACTTCCAAGAAAAAAACACTTGACAATTTCAGCCCTTGAGGGACGATGAAAGATGTCGAAAAACAGATCCCCGTTAATCGGATGGATAAATATGGAGCAAAGAGGCTCGATTGACTGAAAACAGATTTTACCTACTGAAAAAGAGTGAAAAAACACAGAAAGCTCGAAGAGCCAAACGCAAGGACTCCCAACACTTGAATGTGTGGTAAAAATCTAAAGATGGCTGCCAGAGGAGGGGCTTAGGGACAGGGCAGTCATTGGCTGGGGAAGTATAACCCACAGCTCAGTGATTAGTTTATAGGAGAAAGACAGTTTATAAACAAAAGTGAAACTGTTTTTTATTTTACTGAGGATTCCCAGCCTGACGACAGGGAATATTCATGAGCATTTGAATCTCCATGCCAGACCCTAATGCTGGAGAAATGTCTTTATAATTCAGGTCTCGTAAAAGACATTAATGTTGCCACAGTGCAGCTGACTTCACCTTTATAATTCACTTAACATTGTTTTATAATTTACATTAGCAGAAACATTTGTGAGTCGTGGGATGTTTAGTAATAAGAATTTCACATTCTAGTATGATTTTTCATGTTGGATAGTCTGACACGTAACTAAATTGGAGCAAGACTCTTTGCATTTCTCTGCATCTGCAGTAATGTAACTTCTTTCAATAATTAAAAAAAAGAAGTTGTTCAATAGAAGCAGAGAGGGGTGCACAAAACAAAGGTTCAGTGGTTTCACCCTATTGTACAAAAAAGGGGAAATCAGCCGAAAAAGTTGCATTGCTACCAAGGCAAAGTCCACCAGCGGTCTAGTCACTGATGTAAAGATACGGATCCTCAGCTTCCTCACACTGCTAGGTGATGTAATAATAGGTGCTACTATTACTCACTTTAATGGTATTCATTGTATCAACCTCATAATCATGGACTGAACCAGGATTCACAGGATTCTAACCTTTGACATTGATGTCCAAAGTGAGTGTTTATTATCAGGCTAGTGGGAGGGGGGGTTCTCTGTAGTACATTTTGGTGCCACACATATGATGTATTTTTATTTACCATTTGCTGTGATATTATAGCACTCATATACTTGACATAATTAATTTTGATGTCTTGCTGGAAATCCCTTTTTTCCACATCACATTGGTATCGTGATCATGGAATATTTCCTCATATCGAACTGTGGTATAAATGTTAATGATATATTTTTCTACAATCTTTGGATCTGAAGTCAGTGACCTAATACATATAAATCACCTTCATGTCATGCATGTAGTTTTCCTTATTGTTCTTTTTAATGTGACCCCAATGATTTCCTTTTTAATTCACTCCATCTTTATTTTTTCTACAGATCATATTGACATTGATCACATCAGTGATATCAATCTTATATTCTCACTTTGGGCTGTCACATGGCTTTTACTATGCATCAATTTGCTGTCTTTTTATTGATATAATCATCATAATTTACTATAGTCTAATGTCACTTACTTATTTTTCTTAAATTACTGTTTTCAGGTCAGTGACATATTTTCTATAATTTACGTTGATCTAACATTGTGATATATTTCCTATACATATAGATCACTCTAGTGTCCTGTTAATGAAACAGCCTCTATAAATCACTTTCGTTTCAAGCTACCCACATTATTTCCATAATTGGTTTGAGAAATATACTGTCCCGTAACACAAAGGGCCTCATGTAAGTGGACTTTAATATCTTATTAGTGACACTTTTTATGATTCACTTTACTTTCTTGCTAGTGGTATTTTTTCTAGAATTAGCCTTGTTTAAGTGTGTGTGTTTGGGTGTAGCCAGGATGGATAGCTCACAGGTTACGTGCTTGCCTCAGACAAGAGTGCCAGGCTGTACCTCAAAAGGCTAGGTTTCACAATAGGGCAAATTCAGCCTTTCAACCTTTCGAGGTCAATAAAATTGAGTACCTTTAAATTGGATAGGAATAACATCTGTTATTGAACATATAAAGGCATGAGAAATCCATCATAAAGCACTGTCAATCGATTCTGAGTGCGGGAGGTGGCTTCAGGTTGACACAGTTCATATGAAAGGGTAATTAGTATGCAAATGATGCCACCAGCTACAGGGCTCAATAAAAGGACATGGCAGATCTATTGAGCCTTTGTTAGTTAATTATGCTGACTATGGCAGGGGGAAGGTTTGGCCCTCTGCCTTCTGGAGATGCATTTTGTACTCCACCTGTCAGATCCCAACTAAATATGACAGGGGGTGGGGTGCGCCTGTAGGCGGTGTCCACCCAGAGTACATAGGTATATGAGTATGTTGTGCGGTGAGCATAGGAAAATGCGTGCCTATTAGCCCCACACATTTTCCGGAGGTTGATCTACCATAATTTAATTTCATTTAAAATTTCAACAAAGTCCATGAGAGTGCACACCCACCGTGCGGATGGTCGAATTCCTCACAAGCCTATTACCACAGTCCATTCATTCCTCCACAACCAACTCAAAATCACATTACAAAGTACAGAGAAATGTGTGGAAGTCTTACTAACACAGAGGACCGTAGGGGAATACAGCCCAGGGACTGCAAAGAGTGTATTGTGTATATATAATGTCAATATTGGGTTGTCACTCACAATTGTCATTCAAACAAATGTGGCTCAGACCCCTTTTCTAAAATGTTCACAACTTGGTCTAACTTGTTCGGGCACAGACCATTTAATTTCAACTGGGAACACTGCTTACCATGCGGGCATGGTAAGCAGTGTTCCCAATTGACATTAAACCGTCTCAACATTGCTGGGTTTTATTTCTATTGTACATGCTCCAGCACGTACAATGGATCCCTATGGAGTCCACCTGTTTCATGTTGTATGCTGGTGCACAAAGCAGGCAGACCCTGTAGGGATTTCCAGCATTTGCACTGGCATGAAAATCCATGCTGGCGCAAATACTGGAGTATTGAAATGGCAGAGAGGAAGGAGGTGGCGTATATGCAAGTTGTGTTCCGCCCATCCTCTCCACCATACAAATGATTGACAATGGAGTGCTATGTTAATCACAGGTGTTAAAGCCCACCCCTTCCATTAACGTTACGCCGCAATCCAACATGAACTCCAAAGTGAGCAAGAAGGCTAGCAGATAGCAGTAGAGCTTCCACGTCTACCAACCATCGTAAAAAAAAACTGGTTATAGAAGGCCAAATCTGCTATGGGTGCGGTTTATAGGTTGGGTCAGATGTTATTCTATTGGTCCCAGAAATCCATGTGAAATTAACTCACAGTTCAGTTGGACGTGTGCTCTGTGAATCTGAATGTGCACTTTTTTAGTATTTCTTCACATAATCGATGGTTCCCATTTGATGAAAACATGATTTTTCTGGTGGGAATTGCTTGACCAAGCAGCGTGCAATGCTGAATTCTTGACTATGAAAGTGTACATGTTTCAAAGTTGAGCACGTAATGTGTGCTTCTGGCCCTTGTCTGATGTCCGTGGAGGAAGGCGCGCCACTGAGGAAAGGGGGGTTTAAGCCTGTATTCACTATATTGGTCAGAACGACACCATCGACTCTTCTGCCAGACTGAAGCAGGGGAAGGGAAATGCAGACCTGTTTTCTGACTAACTCACTGAAGGTTAATATAGGAAGCATGAATGATGTCTGAACTTGTTAAAAATGTCATCTCTGGAAAAATATTTCAATGCTAGAGTAGAGGGAGTGGACAATGTGGCGGAGAGTAAACAGGCGACAGAGAGGGGTAGAAGGAGGGCAGGCGCGAGTTGAAGGGAGAAAGGGAGAGACGTGAAAAAAGAAGAGATAGCGAAAGGGAGGCATGAATGAGGAATTAAAGAATAAGGAGTAAAGGGAGTGAAAAAGTGAAGGCTGTCAGGATGGAGTGAGGGAAAGATTGAAGGGATGGAAAGGTGAGGTGGCGGGGGAGGAAGGGGAGAGCAGGACTTGGGAGGAGAAAGAGGAAAAGACAGGAAGGTGAAAAAGCAAAGGCATGGTGGATGGGTGAAAACGAATGAGGAGTAAGGCTGGTGAGAAGGGGTTGTTAAGAAGGAAAACTGAAAAATTGATGGAAGAATAAACGCTGAAAGACAGGGAGAGAAAATGTTTATGTAGAAAAAAACAGAATAAGAATGGCCAAATGACAAAATGATGGAAAAGAGAAAATGAGAGGATTTTAGAATATTTTGACCTTTCAACCTCCCCCCCCTCCTTTGTCCTCCTTTTTCCCCCCATCATGATTGGCGTTTGGGGAAGCGGTTGGGGTCCACAGAGAGTATGGCTCAGAATAAAAGGATTAGAATGCATTATGACTGTGGCTTAACCCCTGACCCTAGGGAGAGACTTTGATGGCAGAGCGAGGGAAGCAGCACGTGACAGCAGGCTCGGCTGGGACAATTAGTCAAGTGTAATAGGCAGATGGCCTTAGCAGTCTAGGGAGCTTGATGTGGGGGTATCATCCTCCTCCTCATATTGTGCTCTCAGTCCCAGGGGTCTTCCAAGCACTTTACCGACTCGCAACACAGAACTGAAAGCAAGGGAAGACATAAAGGAAAAAACAATGGCTCGTGTCCGAGTTGGGATTTCCCCTTCCAGATCCGGGCCCCAAAATCACTCGGTCGTGCAGCCTCGAGGGATAAAATACATCAGTTTAAAGCAGTGTGTACACTTTCTATGCCGTGTTCGATATATCCAACACACTTCCTAGAACATTCTGTTTAGAACGCCATAAAAAACTGAAATTCCGGTTAACTTGTTAACTTCTTTGTGGCACTGTGAATCAATTCGCAATTAAAAGTGCATGTGTATATTCACTCATTTGTAGAGATCAAACGTCAACTTATTACAATAGCTCAGACTACACATGGAAACAATGCAACATGACAAAAAAAACATTGCTGCGCGAAGCTACAATAAAAAGCCAGAGTACTAAACAGTCGGTGCACATATATGAATGTGTGTTTGTATTTACCCTTAAGGGGACGTCCTGGTTGCAGCAAAAAGCTAAAAAGCACCAGAAAATCCCAAATTATGGTTTCCAAAACTAACATAATTCCCACGCAGCTATTGCAAAACGACCACAACACCTCCACGGCCAGGCACTACTTAAGAATGTTTGTGTTGCGCTCACTCCCCAGAGAAATCTATTCTTCTAATTATCTCGTACAGACTACAGTTGTTTTTTTTTTCTGTTGGCCATCACATTAAATTTAAAATGACCCTAACTAGATTGGGTACTTCTCGTGTTCCCTTCACTCTTTTAGTTGCTCAAGTCCTGTTTGAAATGAGTATGTGCTTGTGGCGTCATGATCCCTGCATGGAGCTGACCGAGTTATGGTTGTTGTACAATGAAGGCCACTCTACTATAGTTGCTTTAGAAACCTTAACTGCAACATCTTCTATGCTTTTTGTCTTGCAGTTTAACCGTATCATCCATTGAAGAATGCGATTTCACATAATGGCGCCTATCTATAACATCCCTTTAATCAAAGCTTTTTATGTAATTTCAATGTTTTAATAATATATAGGTTTGTATCTACAATACCCAATGGGCATGGCCTTCGACTCTGTCTGTGATACTGCCAAGCCTTCAGCCATGCCCAGTGGCCTCATCGAGTACTAAGGTCCCAAGACCCCAGAGTTTGTCCATCCATGCCCCGGATCTTCCAAAGCCACTCAAAGAGGCCACCGGCCATGTTCTGCAGCCATGAGCAGTGGCTCTTCCCTCCCCCAAAGTAGGAACTGGACTTGGCCTGTGCACATTGCCAGTGGTGATTTTATCTGAGACATGGCTAAAGTGATCCTTATACCACCGGATAGGTCATGCCCAGTGGCCCACTTACCCCCCAAAAGGACCACTGGGCTTCGCCCATGTCATTGCCACATCACCCCTATGGGTCGGCCATGGGTCATCTCCCTAGTCTGGGGTCACAACCCATTACAGAGACCTGGATGTAACCCATGGACAATAGTGGTCAAAGTGCCTTTTGGGGGGGTTGGGGGATTTTTTAAACGTCCATGACCTCCCTTTGGCTGTTGAACCCAAAGAGGTCTACAATAAGCCTCTTTTCTAAATAATTTGCCTTGCAGGATTGAGCCGGATCCCTCAAAGTCCCTCAAAGTCAGCAAGCAACTATGGCAACCCCCTCAATATATGTGCTATGCTGCCACCAATCCTATTCTCTCTATATCAGAGAGCCCATCTGATTGCCCTATACTGAATCTTTGGACCCAAATCCAGGCCCACACAGGGACCACAGTACTATACCCAAATAGCTAATCAGGTGACCAGAAAAGTTGTATGTGGGTCTAGGAAACAAGATATTAGTAATTTCGGGAATAAGTACCCCTGAAGGTTTGTGCTGATCTCTCCCTTGGTTCGGGCTGCAGGGGAAAGCAAGCATTTGCCCATGGTAAATGAACGGAAAACATACATTTCTGGACCACTCTTTTAAATGTGCCCCCCTTAACATAGCTACACAAAACATTCACACAAAAAATCAAAGTTAGCTCTAAATTTGTTTTTGGAACGTTTTGCGAAGATTCATCAAGAAGCGCCAAAGTTATAAGACTTCCAAACAATGTTCTTTCTATGAGGAGTCCAACATAACACCAACTACTGAGTCGCAATCACAGACCATGTAAGGTATACATTATCATATATATATATATATATATATATATATATATATATATATATATATACAGTCACACTTTTATTGAATTCAGGAAATGTTTTAAGATTATGATTGATCAATTTATCGTGAAGTGCTGTCACACAGATACTGTCCAAAATGTACATATACTATACTTCATGAACACCAATACCATTTGAGTGAGGAGTTAGGAGGGGCCCAGGAGTAGGGGAAGGTGGTTCCTAGTGAAAGTTTCGAATGCCATAGTTTCGAATGGCAAAGTTTGAAAATAATGCATTGAAAAAATGCATTTTTTATTTATTTTTTTAATGGGGGGGTCCTTCATCCCCCGTTTTTTACCCCTTAAAAACCACTATAGTAAAAAAAAAAAACTTTACCTAAAACTAAATGCATTTGTTTGATGCATTTTTTTTCGAAACTTTGGTATTCGAAACAATGCATTCGACAAAATGCCTGGATACCGAGGAGGTTCCTAGTGAAAGTTTCGAATGCCATAGTTTCGAATGGCAAAGTTTCGAAAATAATGCATCGAAATAATGCATTTTTTTAATTCATTTTTTTAATGGGGGGGGTCCAGGATGGGTGTTGAGGCAGGGAACAGGACAGGGAGCAGAGATAGGCCTTAAGTATGGAATGTGCCTCGGATGGCCTTCAAGGCAGTGATAGTACCTTGCGGCAGGGCTGTTCCTCAGGGCGGTGCTTCGGGTATAAGATGGGCTGGGCTGGGCTTTAGAGCAGAGACAGGTCTTGGGTCGGGGATAGTCTTACACCACTGGTAGACCTCGGAGCAAAAAAAGGATCTAAAGGCATCCACGGAACTAGGGCAGTATAATGGAAAGCATAACCATATTGGCCACCATAAAAGCATCACATATATCCACTCTAACTGCACTGTGCTACTTAAACATATCGCTCACTAAAAATGTCACACTATCACACATTTCTTGATTGGTAACAAGTGCTATTATAAATAAAATACTGGCTACAGTTTTGGTATTTATGAACCCCTCAGGCGCTGTCTGTGACCATCCAACCCTCGATATACGGTCTTTGTACACCATGTACTTCAAACTATTGTCAAAACACACACACACACACATAAATATGTCAAAGCTTTCTGCGTGCTACAACTTCGCATCCAAACCTGCACTCCCATAACGGTCAACAAAGCATCAAAGCAGACGCCAGGGCCAGCAAATCAAGGAACTCCTTTAATGGATTATCCCATGAAAAAGAGCGCAGTAACCAGCAATGTCTATTCCCCCAGCAGGAACCTTTTCACAGTGCTAGAAACACCCTGGGGGGACACACAAATCTACTAAATGACTATCAGTCAGGGTTCCGCCCCAAGTGTAGTATCGAGGCAGTCACCATCTAGGTGGTGGATGATGCTCTCCAAACTATGGATACAGGTGACTCATGCCTCCTCGTCCTCCTTGACCTCTACGCTGCATTTGACACAGTTGACTACCACATCCTTCTCTCCCACCCTGCCGACAAGATGGGATTCTCTGGCACTGTCCTGAATCGGTTTACCTCCTAACACTCAGCGCTACCCTTTGAGGCCCTTGTGGTCTTGCACGTAGATGGAGGAAATGCTCTCCTGATGCTCCCAGCTGGTCACTTGGCTGCCCTAAAAGCAGTTCACCACGCTGCAGCACGTCTTATTATGGGAGCATGGAAATTTGACTGAATTACCCCCCTCCTTACGCGAATTACGTGGTCTCCCACTCCAAGCCAGGATACTGTTCAAGATTGCATGTATCATCTACAAAGCAGTCACAAGTAGCACATCAGCTTACCTGGTGGCTAAGATCCACATATCCCATGGCAAACGCTTCTTGCGTAGCAAGCACACCTCGTCCGCAACGAGAGGACCCGCAAACAATCCTTCTCTTGCCATGCACCCCTCTGCAACTCGATAACAGTGTCGACTCAGAATGCCCCACAATTCTCCAATTTTGCAAATCGCTCAAAACATGGCTCTTTCAACAACACCTGACCAAAGACTAATTCCAATGGACGCACATAGTGTTGCCATCTGCACATCACAGCCAAGTAAGTTCATAGTTTTCGAGGTAGACATAGGCATGCAAAAGAGCCTTTGTGAAGCAGTTTAACTACAGAGTGAAAACAACTCAGTTATATTTGATGAACATACGTGATTTTGTCTCATAACTTTTCCAAAAGGAGACAATGAGGCAAGAATTTTTTTAATAATATACCTCACTGTACTGCTGGTAAGAAATCCCACGTTGAATATTTGGGAAAATAAAAGAGGGTGGGGGAGAATAAGAAAACCCTGCCTCCCCCAGTGCGAGTTTATATTTGTATTTTTATTTTAAATCTATAGATATCACTAGTATGTGTCAAGGGGAGCAGAGCCACTTTGTGATGATAATACATTAGTGAGCCTGCTACTGTATTTTCACATATATATTATGTAGTGTACAGAAGCAGCAAAGTGCCATCACATGCTGGTAATATATCCCCACCGGGGAGATCAGATGTGGGATTAGATGGTCAATATTAGTGTTGGGCTTTGGTAAACCGGGTGCTCATTAATAAACAGGTAGGAGGGGGGCTGTATCAAAGACTGGACTATAGGATCAATCCCCCTCAGGAGGCAATCGTGTGTGATGCAGAGAACATTCTGAGTGGGGAAAGACACATGTGCTAATGCTCATTGGTCAGGGCCCACAATGGTTGGGTAAATATCCAAAATTCACCCATAACTACATGAACATATGGTGTGCTCACGTCATTTGCTGTCTGATTAGCTACTGGTGTTGTGCTAACTGTTATCGAGGAGTCAAAGTGACAACATATCAGCGACAAGGGCACAAAGTTTCAGCTACTAATGCTAGTATTGGGAAAGAATGCATAATCCGGGAACACGAGCTGCAAAGGTTTGAATGTGTGCGAGTCATAGAGGGGGCTATCAGCACTGCCCAGGCAATATCATCTAGAAGGACCAACTATGGTAGGCATAGGGGAAGTCAAGGACAGATCAAGTAGGGAGCAGAGAAGGGGCAAGAGGAAGATGTTAAATGCGTTGTGGGGGAAATGTATGCATTAGCATGTCAATTAAACATTAAAGAATGGCGAAATGTTATTTGTCAACGTTATGCCCTCTGAAGTTCAGTAATTGTCTACGTTCCATATGCCTCCGTTTTTTCAATCTGTCTTTTCTGGGATTGGTTTTAGAATGTATTCAACTCCAAAGAGAAATCTTTCAGATCACAAATTGAAGCGTTAGGAAATTGGGTAGGCATAGTCTACCCTTTTGATTTCTCGCAAACGCTGTCACTGCTGGAAATGGAAAACACGTCGTCTGGGAACCCTCTCCTCCCTGGGGGGAGCAGGGCCGAAGAGTGAGTGGGCAAGGGGCAGGGTCCCAGCCCAGATCAGGCAACAAAATATCTCTTCATGGAACACAAGACTGGCGATTTGCATAAAAGCAAAGAGCATTTTTCAGAACATAAGAAGGGCCACCATTTTTTATTTGAAACATGTCTATGATAGAGATTCAGCAAGAAACCCTTTTTGAGTGAGTAATGTAAGTTGTACTTTGCTCTTTTCATTGGTCACAATACTCACCCTAACAAAAAACCTCTGTAAATTGCAAGACAAATATACTAATGTGGACAGCTTCTGAATAGGATGAGAGGCGGGCTGCTCGTGTCTGACAACCCAGCTTGGGAAGAGAGCAGGCAGATCTTGGGCTAGCTCCAATTCCCTACCCTCTATGCCACAATATCCTTGTTTTAAGGCTGCAGCAGGTGCTAATCACACAACACAAGTACACTAAGCATATACACTGTAAACATTGTATCACAAGCAGGATTGCTGCTTCATAGCTTGTTTTTGATTGGTCAGGGGGTGGGGAATTTAGTCTTATTTTTGACATATTTGCATGATTCATCTTGTGCATCGATAAAACGCCATTCTTTGTGCCAGTGCAAATATGTGTGTGTGTGCCTGTGGATATATATATATATATATATATATATATATATATATATATATATATATATATGTGTATATATATATATATATATATATTAATTTATTTATCCATTTAATATTTTTGTTACGCACAGAACATTTATGAATATTCATTTGAATCGCCTGTAAGCCAATATTAGGCTAGCAGCAGCGTGTTGGCTTAGCTGTTTTTAATCATCCATTGCCATTTAGACCTATGTATGATTCAACTGTATCCTGGAGGGGGGAGTGGGGAGGGGTTCAGTGGTCCCCTAAGGGAATGAGGAGCTTGTCCCATGTAATAGAAGAACAAGTTACTTACCAACTGTAACGTTCTTTCGATTGGATGTTCCTCCCACGTATTCCTCATCTTAGATATATCCTTACCAGCAGCAAAGCTGAAAGTAAGGATATATCTAAGATGAGGAATACGTGGGAGGACACAATCCATTCGAAATTTAACTTGTGAAAATTTTGGACATGGAACTGTTTCAGTGATCTGCCTTGGACTTTAAGAGGGCAGTGCATTTTCCACCATGGAGGTACTGAGAATACTTTTAGTGGAGAAATTCTAGTTCTGAAGGCAAAGAGTTTATTTTAGAGGGTAAACACACACTGTTTAAATAACTCACCATACTAGGGTATGGCGTTCTTTAGAATCGCACGCTGCTGAGCACAGGAGTTCTAGGTTGTTCAATGCTCACATATAGACAACGCATGTCCCCTAGCACATCCCTACCAAAGTTAACCCCACATGCAGGCATCGATTGTCAATTATTTTACTATCAACCTGATAAGAAAATCATCAGGTCACCTGTGTTTAGTCTATGTATGTCTGTCCTAGGTCTTTGGCCCTGGTAAATGTTTATCACTGCCACCCATTCACAAGCTGGTCCACTCTCTTCCACATATTCGTCTATCCACAGGGACTGCTTCTGTTATCTGTGTGTACCCTCTGTATGTCATTTTTGATCAAAATGACATTCTTGCAATTCAATATATAAATAAAAAAACAAATAAATACAGCTTTCTCAAATTCTTTTCTAAACTATTTCATAGTTTGGTTGTTCCTGTAGTGACTGAGGAATGTTGAATTAGATTTGAGCTCCTTGTGATTTAAGTGTTGTGCCCTGCTCATCTTACGTTTAACTCTTATTCAGCAAATCAGAGTAGCATTGCTGTATCTTAGATCGCTGGGGGTGGTTTGGAGGGGCCGGAGATCAGTGGTGCTGATGGGATGTGTAGGGTTGCTTTCCCTGAACGCATTGTTAGTATTGCCAAACTTACAAGCCACGCTGTTCTTACAGAGGAGCCAATCAAGGGCTTGCCGGGCAAATGTTGTTTGATGCTTACCCATTAGGTGTAAGCATAGATAGCCTGCCCTGCTTTGCAACCTCTGAACTTTCATGAGCATGTTCATTGGTAGATGTACAGAGATAGTGTTCATAATGCAACTAAAAATGTCACACTATCACACATTTCTTGATTTATAACTTAAGTGTTTTTATAAAAAGGTCAATGCCATGGCTATATCGGTATAGGGAAAGGATCCTCTCTTCTGCCTCTTGCTAAACTCTTTAAAAACGAAGTAATCTTTCTCCCAGCTTTCAATGCCATGCCCCTCTCCCCTCTCCTATCTTGTTCCCGCCTCCCTCTCTTGCTCCCTCACTCAAGGTTCGCAATCTTGGGGTCCTCTTTGATAGTGACCTACGACTGCAACTATTCATCACTGCCTCTGCTGCTCATATTAACCTCCTCAACATTCGGAAAAGTGGAATTTTCATACAAACCTCTGTACAAAAACCTATCCAGTCATTCTTTGGAAAACATAGTTTAGAATGACAAACATTTCGAAAAAAACATTTGAATGCATTTTTTTTCATGTTTTTATTTTAGTTTCGTATAAATAAAAGTTTGTTTTAAAAAGAAAACAGGGTTTGTGGGGAACCCCCGACCTAAAAAAATAAAAAAATTCGAAACTTTTTTTTCCGATGCTTTTGTGTCGAAACTTTTGTATTTCGAAACTATGACTGTTGAAAAAATCACTATGAACGATACAAAAACTTTAATCTTCACTCTCGTGCTCAGCAAACTTGACTCAAACTGGACTACTGCCCATGCCTACTCCTTGGCTTTCCTATTTACTCTTTCCTCCCTCTAGACAAGGTCCTCAACTTTGCTGCCTACACTCTCTAAAACCTACCCAGATCCTCCCCCACTTCTACCTACCGACAAAACACATTGGTTGGCTCTCAATGCAAAACCACTCCGTTTTCAAGTTCCTTCTCCTAGTGTTTGTTTGTTTGTTTATTTATAGAGCACGCCAGACCCGAACGTATCCGGGCGCGTGTGCAAGAATACTTTAAGCTTACAAGTTACAGTTACATTCCAAGTAAATACAGGATACATTGACAGCAGGAAAAATTATTACCCTAAAAAGTTTGTACATGGGGTAAGATAAGGGGTTATATACACAAATATTTGTACATAGTGATGTATACACAGTATACATTGAGAGACAAAAGCAGGGTGGTGTAGGCTAGGGGAAGAGCATATAAGTATGCGTTCAACTACAGATTAACAGATGGATAAGACTTAAGTAGACCTGGTGTCGGTCAGTTACAGGTAATTTTCTTTGAGCCATTTAATGCAGTTAAGTCTGAAGTGTGGATAGGATTGGTCAGACCTTAATGAAGTAGGGAGGGAGTTCCACAACTGGGCTGCTTTGACAGGGAAGCTGTTCCCTCCGGCAGTGCTCAGTTTGAATGGGGGCACAACTAGCTGGTTGGTGTATGCTTCTCTGGTGGGTCTAGTGGAAGTTCTTCTTTTGAACCTTTCTGTTAGGTATTTGGGGGCTAAGTCATTAATACTTTTGAATGTTAGTGATACTGTTTTAAGTTTAATTTTGTCCGCTGTAGAGAGCTAATTAGATTGTCATCTGACATCTGAGATATGCTCTCTTTTTGGGATTCCTAAGGTGGCTCTGAGGGCATTATTCTGCAAGGTTTGGATTTTTTGCAACGTGTGTTTATTCGACCCTATATATAGTGCGTTACAATAGTCCAATTTGGATAATACCAGAGCTCTTGATAAGGTGAGGCAGCTGGTAGTAGACAGGAATGTTTTTGCTGCTCTAATCAGCTTTCAGGTGTATGCAGTGCTAGAGGCCATCGCACTCACCTGCTTTGTTAGAGAGAAGCAAGAGTCGAGGTAAAAACCTAATGTTTTTACCTCTTTTGCTACTTTAATGGTGTTGCCATCTATAACAAATGATGAATAAACATCATTCAGTTTTTTGATATTTTGTGTATTCCCGAGGATGATGAGTTCTGTTTTGTCATCATTCAGGCATAGACCATGACGGGCCATCCATGCCTGAATGATGAGGTATATCTTATTCACCAAGGCCAAATCCTGTTCATAATCCCCCGAAAGTGGGATGAGGATCTGAGTGTCATCTGCGTAGTTAGTGTAGGTGACACCCAGAAGGTCCAGATCATCGAAGAGGGGCTTCGTGAAAATGTCATACATGGTGGGAGAGACGCAGGAGCCCTGGGGAACGCCACATGTGATGGGTACTGGGTCAGCCGCTGCAGAGGTAAAGAAAACCCTCATGGTTCTGCCACTTTAAAACGACTTGATTCATGCAATGGCATGTGTAGAGAAGTGGGCTGTAGATTCCAGGTGGGTACAGAGCACATCATGATCTACCAAATCAAAGGCCGCTGAGAGATCCAGTAGGAGGAGTAAGGCTGTTTATCCAAGGTCTCTCAGCTCATCGACCTGGGTTTTGAGATCGATGAGCGCGGTTTCTGTACCGTGTTGAGGCCTGAAGCCTGATTGTCTGGAACCTAATAGTTGATGCAGCTCCAAGTGTTTTTGGATCAGTAAGTAAGCCGCTCTGTCTAGTATTTTTAGCAGAAATGGTACAGTGTAATTGGCCTATAGTTAGTCGGGATGGACGGGTCCAAGGTTTTCTTTTTAAGAAGGGGGAGGACCCATGATTGTTTGAGGTTGTCTGGTATCGTGCCTGAAGCAAAGGAAGCATTAATGAGTTTAGAAATAAATGGGGATAGGACTCTGGCCGCATCTTTTATCAGTTGGGCTGGGCATATGTCGCCTCGACAGTTGGAAGGTTTGAGCGACAGTATTATCTTTTCAATCTCTAAAATAGTCACTTTAGTGAAGTTGAATTTTTGTTCTGGTTTAGTAGACGTAGGTGGTTTACCTCTTTGAGTGGTTGAGGGAGGAATATTTTGTTTCTCTTTCTCAATTTTAGTTTTAAGTGTAGCTATTTTGTCGTTTAGTGCTTTTTGGATGTTGGAGCACCACATTTTATTTTTGTCGCAGTTGTCCGGGGCAGGGATGGGGTTTTCCAGTTCCTTTAGTATAATGAATAGCTCTTTGGGTCCGGATTTAGCCTGCAGTATTCTGTTGTTAAAGTTCTCTTTTTTAGCTCTCATTATTTCATTTTTGTAAGTCTTAGAGGCGTTGATGAGAGCTGCTTTATTAGTCTCAGATGGAGTTAATCGCCAGGTGGATTCACATTTGCGTTTTTCAATCCTTAGGGATTTGAGGTGAGGGTTGAACCAGGTGTTTAAGTGAGCTCTGGGCTTACTTTTTCTCATTTTCAAATGGGCAATAGGGTCCAAGGCTATGGCCATGGTTGAGTTGAATTCATTCACTAGGGCTGAAGGGCTTAGTGATTCAGGTAGGGTGTTTGAAGTTGGGAGGATAAGTGGTAGCAGTTGGTCCGTGGTTACGTTTTCTTTATTTCTGGTTGGTAAGGGGGGAGCCAATATATTTTCCTTAGGTTGGGTGGTGTTTTCATTTATAAGGAAGGTTATTAGCGCATGGTCTGTCCAGATTTGTGGGCTGACATCAGTAATAGTTACATTACAGTTGTGGTTGGCTACCCAGTCGAGTGTTCAACCTTTTATGTGGGTAGGTTGTGATATTCTTTGGGTAAATCCTAATTCTGTGATGACATTGGCGATATTGGCCGCTTGTAAATCTTTGTGGTCGTTGAAACCTAAGTTCAAGTCTCCCAGAAGGATGGCTTGCAATGAGTTTTTTAAGTTATTTGAGAGCATCGTAGAGATGTCCTCCTCGAAAGTTCCAATGGGACCTGGTGGCCTATAGATGAGGTTTATATTGACAGACTGAGAGGATGAGGTTAAGAGTTTGGCAGTTAAGGATTCGCAGGACTAGGTGTTTGACAGTGTTTCTATTTTTATGGTGAGATTATTTTTAGCGATGATGGCTAGGCCGCCTCCTCGAGAATTGGTTCTGTCTTCTCTGGGGATGTTGTAATTCGGGGGCAAGGCAAGCATCAGAGCGGGCCCTGCTGCTTGGTGAAGCCAGGTTATAGGCTAAGAGGTCATAATCACCTAATTGGATGAGATCGGCAATTTCGGTAGCATGTGCTATTAGTGATCTAGCATTCATAAGGGCACCTTTCAGATGGGTGTTTGGTTTAGGTGTCGCAAGGGTGGCACAACTTTTCTTTTGGTTGTCCTCTTGCTTAATTTGCCGTGAGTGTTAATAGGACTGTTAAAGTGGGAGTCTCTTTTAGTGGGGGAGGTGTTTAGTTTAGTAGCATTGAGTTGGGAGTCTCTTCTATTACTAGGTTTGGTGACTAGTCTGGCTGGAGGTTAATAGATTTTAGGTAATCTTGATCGTAATTTGGCATTTCTGCTTAAGGTGTCGCATGGGATGTTTGTTATGGAGTGGTAGGGGATAGGTAATTTTAGAGGTGGAAAGTTAGTGTCTGGGGTGAAGGTCGGTAGGCGCTCATTAGAGTTCGATGTTGCAGTGGGCATAAATTGCAGTAGGAGGTTTGCTGTTATCATTGTGGACCAGAGAGTGGTCAAATAAGAGGGTGGAGTTCATCCTATCTCTAAAGATGATTATCTATGTCTGGTGGAGGGGCCACAGTGATGTCTAGGTAATCACTGATAGATTATGGAGCTCGTGGTTTCTGGCATTATAGTAGTACCAGTCATAGTGGTGGGGAGCCGAGTGGTTTGTCTCTGGCTACGCCAGGGGCATAGGCTGGTACCAGGTTTACTAAATTGTGAAAGCAGCTCAGCGGCTGGCAGTAGGCACGGGTCTAGTAGTTAGTTATTGTGGATAGGCATACTCACAATATAGGTATGCTAGCTAAATACAGTTATCAAATGGCAATGAGGGAGGAGGCTAAATACACAAGCGACGTGTAAGATGCTATCAATGGTCTTGCTATTCACCTGATTGTATCTCAGTTTACTCACCATCTCGTTCCCCCGAACCTCATCTGCATTCAGCATCACCATCCCATACCCTCCCTGTGACTCCTCTCACTTCCGCTTTCTCCCTACTTTCACCAAACCATTGGAACACACAGCCCATAACAATCAAAGCAGCACAACTGCAGATCTCTTAAAAGCTCAGCTTACACTTCACTTACTTGCTAAAGTGGGAGGTCCCCTGCCCTCTCCCACATCCTCCCTACCTGACCCCACCACCGCCTGCAGTTATGCTTACTAAAGCAATCTTGTATATATAAATAGGACTACTCTTTAGTTTGAAACACTTGCCTCCTTATGGTTAATGTTACTTTGACCATTATCTCTTTTGTTTTGCGTAAGTCACCCTGAGTGGGGCGGGTATGCTCAGGCTTGGGTGCCGTGCCGGCTGGGCCTAGAGACCCAAGCTACTCCTCACTGATGAGGCCCAACAAGGGGCGAAACATGTTTGGGGATGGTTGTGGTCTCGTGCAGAAGGGATGTGGCCAAGCAGTTCGGGATGGACTGCCGCTTTTAGGGTGGAACCATGTCTGATTTGCATATGGTCTTTCCCCTTTTGTAATGGCTTGGCAGGCGAAGAACGATGGTCTGGAGGGTTGCCAAGAGCAATGTTAGAGGTTAAGATTTATTCTAAAACTTCCAGACATCACCTCTTTTGTTTTGTGTAAGTCAATATATATATATATATATATATATATATATATATATATATTATATATATATATATATATATATATATATATATATATATATATATATATATATTTCTGTGTATTTATTTTGTCCCTGGTATATGTCATAAACTGGCTCACCACTTCTTCTCGTCTTTGTGCTATTGGCACCCTTTGTGTAAAAGCCTCTGCCATCTGTAAATGTGTTATTGGAAGTCATTTCTATTCAGAATTGACATTCGTGTTCTTCAAATAAGTGCAAATACAAACAAATAAAATGTGTGTTCTACGGGGACACAATGAGTCCCCTTGAGAGGCAAAGGGTAGGTTACAATCATTGAGAATTCCCAAATGGCTAACATTTTCAGAAGGAGATGGGGGTCCCCTAAGAACCTTACACCATGGGGAAGGACTTGTTGTTAAATTTTCCTCTAACAGAAATACTTATTTTTTGGAAACATTGAGGCAAAAGAACATCTCTTCCATCGAGTAATATAGATGACTGAGCAAGTGAGAGACGTTTAATTTTCAGTTCAACTGTTCCATTTGGATGTGGATCTGTGTTCCATCTGCACATATTTGCATGAAAATATGGTGTGGCTCAAATAATGATGCCAGGTTGTGCTTGTATCTGTTGAGCCGTGTGGAACGCCAAATCGCTTTCTAGATACTGGGCTTGGATGAACTGATCTGTAAATCTTGGGTTCAATCCTTGAGAAAATCACAGATCCTTTCTAGAGCTGTGCCAGAGATAATCAAACAGTTATGTAGAAGGGTGAAGAGAATATATGGATATATGGGTATATACATTCAATGTTAATATAAATATCAGTATAAACATACAAGTCTCACTTTATCAACAGCATGGATGTGAGATAGCTAATATTAAAAGTGAGCGCTGTAAAGTAGAGGTATAGTGCGCCTTGAGGCCTTAAAGCGATCTGGCACGTTATTAAGAATGAAAATAAATAAATATAAATAAATGTGTGTTAAGGTTTCATTTGTAATGCGATAACTTTCTACTAGGGAAATACTCCATTTGTACTTAGTCGTTTTACCTTAACGTTTGCAAACGTTTGTAAACTTTAACTTTTATAGGTATTAATCATACGTATTTTTTACATTTTTTTTGGTGTATGGCTATTGTGCTGAATGGTGTTGTGTGTGTTCTTTTAATGTATTACTCTGAGCATATTGTTATCGTTCATGTTGTGGCCTTGCACACCTTGCCTGTTTGTGTATCACAATTGTGGTAAAATGTGTAGCTTATGCGTTATTCCAAGTGTATTATTCAGAGCGAATGTTGTTCCTCTTGGTGTAGTCATGGTAAGGCCTAGAATACAATGATTATTTTCTATGACTATTGTGCATAACTTTATTACACACACGTTAGAGTGTATTGCACCAAGGGTTTTGTTGTTGTGCATGATGTGCCATGGTGTGGCTTCAATGCAGTTCCTGTTGTATATGGCTCTTGTGCTGAATATTTTAACATGCATTTTATTACAGTCATGTTATTCTTTGTGTATTGTTGTTGGTTATGGTGTGGTTATGGTTATGACTTGTACACAGTGCCTGTTGTGTATGGCTATTATGCTGAATTGATTGATATGCTTGTTATTCCTAGCATATTAAGCATATTATTCTGAGTGTACTGTTAGTGTTCATGGTGTTGGCATGTACGACATTCCTGTTGTCTTTGTCTATTTTGCTGATTTTGTTTTGTTGTGTGTGTGTGTGTGTGTGTGTGTGTGTAATTCCAAGGGTATTGTTATTGGTCATGGTGTGGACTATGTTTTATGGCTATTGTGCAAGAGGTTCTCACTTCATGTGCATGTTTTTATGAGCTTCTTACTCCGAGCTTGTTGTTGTTGGTCCTGGCTGGTCATGGTGTCGGCCTGTAAGCAGTGTTATGTTGTATATACCAATTGTGCAGAATTGTATTAAATTCAAGTTATTCCAAGCGTGCGGTTGTTAGCTACAGTGTACTCACAGTGTGTGTTCTAGGGTCCGCTGGGTACGGCTGTTGTGCTGAATTGTATGAAGTTGGTGGAAATTCAGAGCGTTTTGTTTTTGGCTTTGTTGTGGGGTAATGTGTGGTATATATATATACATATATATATATATATATATTTTTTTTTCCACTGTATTCATACGATGGAGGAAAAGTGGTAAAAGTGGTTGACCCAACAACAGTCTGGGGCAGTGAGGTAGAAAACATTTATTTTTAATATATAACTTTTATATAAAAGTTATTATTTCTACCTCGCTGTCCCAGACTGTCGTTGGGTCCACTCTTTTCCTCCACTGTATGAAGAGCCTGTGCACGCACGAACACACACACACACACTTCCATAAATATTTACAGAAATATGAAAAATTACCTTCAAGGTGATTCAGGTTCTCTTAGTCCAGGCTCTCCCTCCTTCACAACTGGTTGGGAAAGCAGGCATGCGCAGGCGGCACGGAAAAAGCTGTCTGCAAAAGATAGCTCTCCCTTTAAGAAAATTGAAGTCATAGAGCCTACATAACGCATAAGGCCCTCCCCGCCGGGCCCACACCTTACCCCTACGTCACCAACGTTCCACACCCAGTTCCTGTGGTTTTGCCGATAGCGGTAGAATTTAAGTATATGCTTACTATAGGGGATGGTTGAGTGGGTGTTGTGCAGGGCGAAGAGCCTGGAATAAGAGAACCTGAATCACCATGAAGGTTATTTTTAATTTCTCTTTTGTCTTGGCTCTCCCTAAAAAGCCTTAGAATATGTTAGGGTGGAGGAGACAGCATGTGCGGAATACAGGCAAACAAGTTGCGGAGCACCTCTTGGCTGAATTTTGCATAATTTCTAGACAATGTATCCATACCATAGTACTTGCAAAAAGCAAGAGGGGTAGCCCAGGTAGCAGCTCTGCAGATTTCTACAATGGTAACATGCCTAATAAAGGCTACGGATGCTGCCTTGGCTCTTGTAGAATGAGCCCAAAGTCTCTAAGGAGTCGCAAGCCCTTTCATATCATAAGCCTTGAAAATACAGGAGACAACCCTTCTGGGGACGGGAGATTTAGCTGCTTTATTGCCAGGAGATAGACCACCATAAGTAATGAAGAGCTGGTCTGCTTTCCTGAACGGTTTGGTCCTCTCTAAGGTTTTAGAGCTCCTACAACGTCTAGATTATGTAATGTCTCCTCGGCCGCGGAACCATATGGTCTAGGAAGAAAAACAGGAAGACATATTTCTTGATACAGATGAAAATTGGAAACCATCTTTGGAAGAAAGGAGGGGACCGTACAATGGAAAACTATATAAGGTTCCTTTGAGCAGAGAGCTTGGAGCTCTCCAATCCTTCTAGCCAAAGTAACGGCTACTAAAAATGCTGTTTTCCAGGTTAGAAGTTCTAATTCGCAAGATGCCATAGGCTCGAATGGTTTTGCATTAGAGCTGACAAAACTACGTTGAGATCCCACTGAGGTGGCGGTTCACGAATAGGGGGATGTAAATGTAGAAGGTCCTCAAAATGCGTACAAATGGCTTTGTTTTAAAGAGAGAAAGACTTCTGTTCTCCATTTAGGTATGCTCCAATAGTCGATAAGTAGTGTTTGCAAGTGTCTACTTTGACACCTGTGGAAATTAGATGAGACATGAATGACATGACATTATCAATAGAAGCCTTCTAGAGGATTAAGGTTGTGGTCTAAGGCCTAGTGACAGAACCGTAACCATTTGATACGATATTGCTTCTTAGTACAAGCTTTTCTGAAAGCTGACATAATGGTTAGATTTTGTTCTGACAATTGGAAGTGGGAGAAGGCTAGTTTTTCAGGAACCAGTCCTTTAAGTTCAGCAATTGTGGGGAGGGATGAAGTACCTGCCTTTCTGTTGGATCAAAAGATCCCTTGATGATGGGAGATATAAATTGGAAGTTCCCTGCTAATTCCAGGAGGTCTAGAAACCAAATCTGATGAGGCCAGAATGGAGCTGTAAGAATCATTGTTAGATTCTGTGACATTTTGAATTTGAGAAATGTTTTGTGTATCAATGGGAGAGGTGGAAAAGCATAAAGTGCTAGGTTCGACAAGTCCAGGTGTAGAGCATCTCCCAGGGACTGAAGACCCTCACCCTGACCTGACACAAACTGAGAACATAGAGTATTGTGCTGGTTGGCAAAGAGGTCTACTGATGGATGGCCCCATGTCTTTGCTACTGACGGTTTCAGCTCCCACTCGTGCGGAGCAGACTGTAACCTACCCAGTTTGTCTGCTAGGGTGATCTTCTTTCCCTTCAGACGGGACGCCAACAAGAAAATGTGATTCTGAATGGCCCAATACCAAATCTTCTCTACAAGGCGACACAGGGGAAGGGAATGAGTACCACCCTGCTTGTTGATATAAAACATTGCAGTGGTATTGTCCGTGAGAATTTTCACCACCTTTCCTTGAAGTGATGGAATACATTATTTTGGTGGAAAAATATGGCTCTTAGTTCCAGGACATTTATGAGGTCCCTTTTTTCTTGAGAAGACCAAAGGCCATGTGCGGCTAGACTTAGACAATGGGCTCCCCAACCATACTCAGATGAGTCTGTTGTAATAACTGTTTGGTGAATCAGAGGCTGAAAAGGAGACCCGATTAATAGATTATCAGGGGAGTTCCACCAGATCAGTGAGTCCTGAACTTAATTTGGAATTGGAATTTGTATTGCCTGAGAATGCAATAGTTGGTTCGAGTTGCAGCCAAGATGCCACTGAACTGTTCTCATACAAAGCCTTGCAAAGGGAACTAGGTTTATACAAGAGGCCATTAGCCCCAAGAGTCTTTGAAACCACCAAGCTATTAGAACCAGATGTGTTTGGTTCTTCAAGACGACTTGTTGAATTGCTCCCACTGTTTCCGGGGGAGGGAAGGTTCTCTGTAGAGTACTATCTATTACTGCTCCTAGAAATGGAATTCTTTACGAAGGGATGAGTTTGGATTTTGCCACATTTATGGAAAACCCTAGGTTGAAAAGAGTGTGGCATGTAAATTGTATCTTTTGAAACAATTCCTCCGGAGACTTTGCCTTGAGTCGTCTAGGTAAGGATATAGATGTTCTGTCCTTAACCGAAGGTAAGCTGCCACTGTTCCCAGAATCTTTGTGAATACCCTGGGAGCAGAATTGAGTCCGAAGGGCAGACATGTGAACTGGTAATGAGACCTTCCTATGGTGAACCTCAGGAATTTACAGTGATCTTTGAAGATGAGAATGTGAAAATAAGCATCTTGTGGATCTATAGATGCAATTCAATCGTTCAGATGAAGAGAGGCTAGAATCTGAGGAATGATAACCGTGTGGAAGGCTTCGATTAACAGAAACTGGTTGAGACCTGAGAGGTCTAGAATTGGCCCATCGCTTTTTTTGGGATCAGAAAGTAACGAGAGTAAAACCCCAGATCTAATTCCTCTTGAGGAACCAAGTCTATCGCTCCTAAGGAAAGGAGTTTTTGTATCTCTTCCAGGAGCTCTGGAGATGATTTTTGGAGTTTCGGGGGAGAGGGTGGGAGAATAGCCAGAAGGTCAAGACGGTAACCATGTTGAATAATATTCAAAACCCATTCCTCTTGAGTAATGCTTTCTGAATGAGGAAGAAAGTTGGACACCCCTTCCTGCTACCAGGGATGTATGCTCCTTGATAATAGTTGGAGCAGAAGGTATGTACATTCCTGGTGTTAGAAGTGTTTACTTAAGTTGCTGTGGAGAGCACTACATGTACATAGTTTATAGGAATGTTTATTGTTATCTTAGTTACTGTTGCTATATACATTCATGCCAAGGTTCAGCTTGTGGAATGAGAAGCATTAACATGTCTAGATTCCATGTTGAGTCACTTGTATGCTGTTTCCCTGGCTGGGGGTCATTACTCCTTTGAGTTCAATTAAATGAACCCTTTTCCCACTCAAGCTTGTGAGTGTCCTTTGTATACATAACACCCAGGAGGAAGTCAACTAGACTTTTGTTCTTGTGAAGAATTTGATTTATGTCTATATCTTCTCTTCTTAGAATAGTAATATGATGTTGTGGCTGTGGCAGGACCCCTATTCCTTTGAGGACGTGGTTTGAATGACTTAAAGTTTTGGTGATATGGTTGTTTCACCAAAATTGAGCCAAGGGTTTTAGCAGCAGTGACACTGACATTACATTTTTGAAGGACCTCATTAGTAGAGGGACCAAAAGGTGTTTTGCCGTAAAAATGAATGTCGATAACATTCTCTTGAATATCCTGGTGACGACAAGTGGCTGAAGTATACATGTCTATGCATGCAGACTGCATTAGTGACCGCTCTTGCTGTTGTATCAGTGAGGTCCTTAACCACTTGAAACTGTTGGATAGACCCTCTCTACCTTCTGAAATCCAAAAGGAAAACTCATCAGCGGCTTCCTGATGGAGCATGTCAGTAAAGCGCTCCAAGTTCTCCCAATTAAGGATATTAAATGTTGCTAAAACTGTAGCAGTGTTTACTTGCCCGAGTTGTAAGGTTGCAATAGTGTAGGACGTTTACTTTGTTCCTCCCATGCTTTTGCATTCCTATCTAGAAATGAAGCTGGAGATAGAGAAGGACTTTTACTCTTGGTGCCTAGGGCAGCTGAAACTACTGCAGATTGTGCAGGAAGAGTTCCCATAATTATGAATGGCTCTTCCTTATGCAATTTATACTTGGTTTCTTAAGCTTTGGAGTTGTGAGGATCTGATGGGATTTTCCCCAACGTGCTAATGCTTGCTCTTGAACAGATAGTTCCATGGGAAGTGCATTTTTAGACTGCTGAGATGGCAGTTTACCAAAGAAAACAGCCGTTTCAGGCTTATCCTTAGGAATGCTTTCCAAGGCCTGCATGGCTTTCGCCACAATCTCATAAAACACCTTAGATGGTGACGGAGCAGTGTCATCATCTGTATCTGTGCGGTTGTATACAAATTGTTCGTTTTACAACTGTTCTAATTACAATTGACCTTTTCACAATTGACCGAATTGTGAAGGTCAATTGTAACAAATCTACGGGGGGAAACCCCCCGCAACCCCCCATCCAACCCAAACCCCCCCAAAACCCTATATATATATATATATATATATGTATATATATATATATGCGATCAATTGCGAAAAGGTCAATTGTGACCCTTTAAAATCGGTCAATTGTTAATTCGAACAATTGTAAACGAACATTTTGGTGTATACCTTCTGTGCCAGAGTCTTAGGACATTTTTGGTTTCTTTGACGGTGGAGCTGAATCCTTGCTGTCTACTGATACAGTGATTGGCTCAGGAACAGGATCAGTGGGCAGTGATCCCTGAAGAGGTATAATAGGCGACATTTTGTCTTTAATGCGTTGAGCCAGATCTTCTAAGATGGGCTCGGAATGCATGGTTTCCAGTACTGTATTAGTTATGTCATTTGCCATTTGATAAGGATTAGGTTGGGGTTCTTGTAACCTAAAATGGGATGTAGAAGAGTCAACACCGGTAGACTGATGGTTTGGATTATAAATGTTGAACACCACAGGTCTAGGCACTTGAATATTAGTTAAAACCAGCTGTGGTCCCGAAAGAAATGCTGGAACCTGAGTTGGCTGAGCCAAATTGTCCTCAAACTGAGGAGAAATTGTGGCAAAATTTGAGGAGAATTCACTCTCACAGGAGTACTGAAATATTGTCCCGGAGGAACTGTAAAAAATGTTGAAGTGTCAAAGTCAGAAACTAGAATGGAATTATCTGATTGACTCTCCGGTACCAAATCAAAGATAGATGCAACAGGTGGTTTATTTTGCTTGTGCTTCCCTGGAGGAGTCGGTACCGGACTGGCTCCTGAGTGAAAATGTCTATGCCTCTTGTGAGAGGACTTATGTGACTTTTTCGGTACCAAGGAGCTTGAGGTCTCAACTGCGGTTACCAAGGATAAGATGTTGTCTTTCGGTACGTAAGTACTGGAAGGTTTACATGCAGTAGCCATCTTGGCTGTAGCAGATACAGGGTAATCGGAAGGTACCGAGCCAACCCCAGAGGTGTGCATCTCTTCGAAGGAACCATTGCCTGTTCAGATTACCGAGGTATTAGAGGGTTTCCGCTGTACTGTAATCATTTTGTCTGGTGTAAATAATTCTTCCGGTAGCGGGTGTATCTTTTCAGACCCTTTCCCACCTGGAGGTACTAACACTTTGCCACATGAAGGTACTAGTGTTTTCCCACCCAGAGGTAAACTCAGGTGAACACGGCCAGGGTTTCCCCCTGAACGGTCCCGTGAAGACCATGGAGACGAGTAGGCAGTATTCCCCTGGGTACCGGAGGCCGGTGCCGAAATATGTACCTCACCTGAAGGTTCGGTCCCGCTCTTACCGATGTCAGCCTCCCTCCTGTTCTGTACGAAGTATTCGGTCATCTTCGGTAGCGGTCCCAGCTGCGACATGGAGAGAAGACAAGTCCACAGAGAACTCAGGTGAATCCCACAGCAAAAGACTGAGGTACTCACCGGGTGATGTATACCCAAACACCAGACGCAGGCAAGATGGGGATCGGCCACCGAGAATTGCTTCCGACAACAGATGCACTGCTTGAATCCTATCGCATATGGCACGCATCGAGCGAGGCACCACGAATTTAAATAAAAATGAATGACCAATCGCCAAGAAAAAAGGGATGCACAGCAAAAAGTAATGTCCCAGAAAAGGATGGAGTGGCAGAGCAGCAAACTTCTGACCCACCGAGTAGGTGGAAAAACAGGAATTGGTGTGGCACATGGGTGACATAGGGGTAAGGTGTGGGCCAGGCACGCAGAGGGACGCATGTGTGATACAGGCCCTAAGCCTTCGATTTTCTTAAAGTGACAGCTATCTTTTGCAGACAGCTTTTTCCGGCCCGCCTGCGGATGCAGGCATTCCCAACCAGTTGGGAAGGAGGGAGAGCCAGAACGAAAGAGAAATATAAATATACACAAGTTCACCCCTATTTTTCATATGAACTTCAGTTTAGGTGCGTATTCTATGCCTAGGGATGAGAAGGCAGGTCACATGGAGTATGCCTGTTATGGCATGCTGACCCTACACCACTGCGGCACCTAATGTCACCCTGCAGCCCATTTCAACAGGAGAAGGTAACTATAGCCCAGATAGAAAAGGGTAGAAATGGCTGGAGCATGAAACATTACTTCCAGAAGCACCCAACATCAGCCCAAGGGGAATCCATCATGCCTAGTAGGTTTTAAAAACTTCCAGGCAGACCAGTTAAGGGCAGTGATTCTAGAGAAGCCACATATTTAAGAATGCCCTTTGGTCCACTCAGCTTTCCTGCCAATCGATCCTTGCTATATGTGGTTTAAACAGTGAGTAAGTGGGTATGCTACAATCTCTTGTGCATTACCAAAGTTGACCACATCCCCGTTTCTACTTACTGAGATGGGGTGGGCTCAAGGCAACGCATGCTAAGGTTGAGAGCAGTGCTTAATTTGTGGGGATGTTTGCCAGGGCTCAACCATGGCACTTATTTCTGAGTCCCGGCACTTATTTTCCCAGATTCAATTTAATAATGATGCACTGTTTTAACAACTTTAACACCTTAACTGTCTATCAGCAGTAGTCACAAAACAAGCAACAACAGTTTACCCTGGTTGCAGGTCTCTGCATACTGAGCTGGCTCATTGTAACTCAAGAGCATGATGTCCCACACTGGAGAGGGAGTGATATATATGAAATTGTATGACTACCAATGAAATGGAAGGTGACAATGCCATGCACTCATGCAGGCCATGCATGTGCACCGCTCCAGTCAGCCCGAATAACAGTGATGCAGCTCCACTACTGTAATAACCAGCAGCAATGCCACTGCAGGGTGGGTTGACAACAGGAAAGCCAGCAGTACAACATTCAGGGCAATACCAGGGAAAAATCAATTGCAGAGGAGGTGTGTCTGTCCTGAGTGCCAACCTACACAAGATGATTTTGCTGCAGTGTTTGACAGAAGAGTTCATTTGAAATGTTGCCTGCATCTGTATATCAGTAAACCATAGGGGGACAGCATGTTTGCTGTTTTATGTGGCTAGACAGTGAATACGTTCATTTTGCCACCCAAAGAATCATTGCAAGATGTTAACCATGATAATGTGTTTAAAGAAGCATTTAATCATGTTTCTCATTTCAAGACATAACCAGCATGTGAACATTTTTGCTGATTTTTATTTGTAAATTACATCTCTGCATAGACAGTGCATCAACAATGTGCTGGTGTGACTTACAGCTTTAACCGCAAATATGTGTATGCTGCGTTTATAGATTGTAGCGCAGCATTTACCACCATTTTAAGGACAAGACTTTGGAAGAAATTAGTGGCTAAAAGTATACCAACAGGTCTGTTACAGATGACAATACAGTTACACACTGATACGTGTGTACAGGTTCGGCTTGATGAGCAGGGGAAGTTGACAAACTGGATACCCATAATAAGACGAGTCAGGCACGGGTGTATATTAGCATCAGCCCTATTTAATTTATACTTAGCTGACCTCTTTGAAGTATTGTAAGTACCTGGATCATTTTCTGTCAAGTATGGAAGGTTGGCTATTTCCTGGCTTGGTTATGCAGACAACCTCGTATTGCTAGATTACAAACTGGCTGGGTTGAAAAGAAAACTGGATGCACTAAGTGAATATTCATGGGAAAATGGGTTGAATGTAAAGGCTAATAAAACAAAAATCACTGTGTTTAAACCAGTATGGATGAAGTCAAGGAAATATAAATGGGTCATTAATGATAAGGAAATCGAAATAGTTAGAGAATATAAATACTTGGGGGTTGTCATTGACGACCAGTTGCAATGGGAAAGTCACTGGGAAATGGGATACAGTAAAGTAATGCAAGTGACATGAGTTATAAATGGTTTTGTTGGTAGACATGGTGGATATTCACTGAATACAGTGTTGACTTTCTACAAGGCCAAAATCAGATCGATATTGCTGTATGGTATGGAAATCCGGGGATGGAAATTAATGAAGAAATGGAGGATACTGGATTCTAAGGTGTTCAGAAGGTGTGAGGAGTTCGACCATCTGGTGGGTGTGTGCTCACCTGGGCTTTTTTGGAATTTTATATGATATTGAATGGAGGTAGATCAATCTCTGGAAAATGTGTGGTGTTAATCCACACACATTTTCCTATGCTCACCACACGACGTACACATAGACCTGTGTACTCTGGGTGGACACAGCCTACAGGCGCCGACCCCCCTGTCATCTTTAGTTGGGATACGACAGCCAAGAGTACATCATGTCCTCTCAGAATGGGGAGGGAAAAACCTTCCTCTTCCTATGGCCAGCCTAATTAACTATCAACGGCTCCATGGATGCACCCTATCCCTCTATTTAAGTGCTGAAGAATGGTGGCAGTGATTAACATAATAAGCATAATAATAGCAATGATTGAACCAGGCCCAAATGGGGCCTGGCTGCAAAGGTTAATAAAGGAGACAGAAAACCCCAACAACCTTTGATATGCACTGTGTCAACCTGAAACCATCTCCTGCCTCGCAGTAGTAAGGGCAGTGACCTGTCATGTCTGGAACTATGTGTTTACAGTAGGCAACCCCTGCAGGGGGACCCCATTCAGAAGGTTTGCAGGAAACAGAAAACCATTTTCTCACTGCAGCTTCAATGGAGACCTGCCGCTTTAATCAGCAACCACAGAGAATACCATTGACTAGAGAGACCCTTTGATCCACAACAGACAGGAAGAAGGGTGGGACTTAGTATTACATGTTTTCACCCCCTTACCTTTTCTGTTACAAAGCACTCTGGTTATGACCTCATACATACAGGAGATCATTGGTGGAGACCCAGGATTGGTTCATTACGGTAGGCTTAACCTACACCAATCACTGTGGCCTATTTGGCTTTAAAAGAGGGCTGAGCCCCTCTTTTGGGCATATCATCTGAAGGCTGTGAAAGGAGTAACAAGAAGAACTCCTTGGGAGCCTGCCTGAAGGTACAGTCTGCCTTACATATTCTGACAGTGAAGGAAGGCCAGGAACTCCAAGACCGAGGCAAGATCCCTCCCCTAAGCATCTCCCAAGGAACAGAGAGAGCTACTGATTCCAGGAGACGCCTCCAGCAGCTCCAGAACCGGTACCCAACCAGCACACAGCGTGTCCTGCTAGCCTCTGCAGCAAGCTTCCTAGATGGGAAGTGCTAGAGAGTCTCTGAACCAAACCAAGGACAAGGCAGCTGCCTGAAACACATTCCTCAACTTTGGGCCGTCCGTCTTAAAGGATGACACAAGCCCAGTGATGAAGCTAGGAGGAGTGCATCGACAAGCATCTACCGACATCCACCTTAAAGGACATTTTTCGAGCCATCGAGTCCCTCGAGCTGCAACCGACTGCACCGCTGACTGTTGTTACGATGCAGTCGCTAAAGCCGCCTGAGACGCCTTGACCAGTGCTTCAGACCCACCGACCAGCACAATGATTCCTGACCCTGAGCCGCCGTGTAGGCCAGCCTGCAGCCGTCCGTCCAGCCTGGCTCACCGAACTGCCTGCCCCATGATACCTGCAGCTGTCTCCCGTCTTGTACTCTGTCACAGAAGCTGCAAAGCGCCCTGAAACCTACTCTACACTGTCAAGCATCAAGAACTTCTCCAAGCACAAGGTACATTGTGGCTCAGTTCCGCTGGTCCTTCTCCCAAGGCACCTACCGACATTTTACATAGCATTGCTCCCTTTATGTTGAAACAAAGTATCCTTGAACTATTGCAATTCATTACTGTACCGACTACCCTCCTGTCAGTATCCAGAGTGCATCCCTTTTCCTTCTTTGAAACTGTCTGTCCTCTGTATTTCTTTACAGGGTGGGTTGTATTTTGTAGTGTGCTAGAACTGTCTGTTGTGATAATAATAAAGTAGATATGTTTATCTCATGGGAGGATAGCTCAGGGGCAATGCACTCGACTTGAAAGCAAGACGACGCGGAGAAACGAAGGTTTGATCCCCGCGACAGCGCTTAGAAACCTCTGTGTATTAAGCGCATTGTAAATAGCCAATTACAATTACAACATAGAACCTTGAATGCAGTCCCTTTTTATCATTGGGTAATAATTGGATTTCACTGTGTTGCAACTAACCAACGATCCAAAACCTTTCGGAGATAAGCCTGGCGTTCCGTCCATGTTACCAAAATTGGACAAGGAGGTTTATAATTGACTTGTGTTTCCAATCCGTTCAGATCCCTTCTGGTGTACTGAAGGTGTGGGGCTGATTGATGGTTTGGAAACTGATATTCATCCCTGGACCACTGGTTCCCCGTAAGTTGATTCGTCACAGAAGGCTCCTAATATTACCATCGAGTTTGCCAATTGAATACTTGATGCTTGAATGTAAATTGATCAGTTGTGGTACTATGGTAGTGCAAAAATGTCTGCTGGTGTGGAAGGAACTCCATCGGGCAGGGAGTAGGAGCTTGTTAGAACATGTTTGGCCTGTTCATTGCTTCCAAGAAGTCCAACTAAAGAAGGTAGTTTTGGGGCAGAAAAAATATCTTATTGATAAAAGGCAGCCTGGAATTTTTCTGTTTTCCGTTGAAAAATGTAAGAATGTAATACAAAATACACGTTATGAATGTGAGCACGACAAACTATTGTTAGCTTAGCAGAAAAATCTAAACGTGGAATGAATAAGCTGTTATTTGCTCAATAGTGACATACCTGCATATACACAAGCTTATCCTCACTGTTACATTGTAAGGAAATATATCGCTATCAAATTCAATACTCTTCCCACATTGGAAATAGAGGGTGCACGTACAGGAATTCCACGACAACATAGACACTGCTGTCTATGTGGTGAAATGGTAGTTAAAACCCTAAAGCACTTGGTGGTCGAGTTTTGTAGTCTCATTTGAAAAAGGAGACGGTATTTGATGCAATATATCAATAAGATGGGACATTTTAATATAGAGATATTGGGGCAAATGTTTATGGTAGGGAATGAATTTAATTTGATGTTTTATACTATAAAATCTATTGATTTTATTGTATTCTACTTGTCATTTGATTAGCGCCAGTTTTACCATTATTATAGTCATTATTATAATTATTTTATACTTAAGGTATTAAGAGATTTAAGTGTGGAAAGTTAATGCGTAGCTTGAAGCTTGGACATGTGTTTGGTGAAATCGCTCATTTATTGTAACTGATGTATTTTTATATATGGGTAGGATTTGAAATGTATGGTTGGAATACGTATGAATTCTTTTTATAAAGATTATATGTCTGCAATAAAGAAAAAAATAACAATTATATTGTAAGGGAAAGCTGTGGGCGGTGGCAACAATGGAGCAGAGCAGCCTTCCACAATGTGTCACAGGAATGTTAGGAAATATTTGGGCCCTGGCACTTATTATTTTGCTAATGAAGCACTGGTTAAGAGAGGTCCCATATTATATTGGTGTGCTTTGACTGGCCACAATATCACATCTAAGTGATCCTAGTTTGTGCAGGCTAGGGTACATCGTATTCTGATCAAAACAACACAGGTCTGGGACATCCCCACTATTGGCTGAGGGTCCAGAGCCAGCCAATTGAAAATAAAATCTGGATGTCGTCACCTATCCACTGTTCAGAGAATAACAGCAGCCAAATAACGAGGCCAGACTGCCAGCATGCCGCTGACCACAAGATGGACAAATATTTTGAAGCGGTCATAAAGAGATATAAAGCATACACAAAACCCATGCATTTATAGATATAGTCAGAGGCCATAACTGAGGGCCACTTGTTCACAGTGATCCCCCAAGGCCCTGAATGGCCACATATTATAGGCATTGTTATGATTATGCTGCTAATGGTAAACATGTGGTATCTTAAATACAGCTTGTTTTCAAAACACCACCTAAATAGGAGTTGTGATCGAGGAGATCTTTTCCCACATTGGGCACATAGAACATAATGCACAAGGTTAATATTATTTACCCTGTACAATACTTTCTATGACCCCATGCACTAAGAATCGAAAGAAATCTTAACTCATTAATAGGTGGTACTTTTAAAATAGAATCAGGTATTTTAAAAACGTACTTGATGTCCAATGTACCTAAACTGTAATCAATACTTAATGTACGAAAGCTTGTTAGTTTTCATCAAGACAAACTGCATTTTTGTGCTTGTACTTTTGTATGTAAGACATATTTGGCAGGACAAGGCATTGAAATGTAATGTGCAGTGATTGCCTGCATCATGCACAGGAGTCTGCAACCTGTGGCTCTCCACGCGTTTTGTACTACAACTCCCATTTGTCATAGCCAACATATTCAATGATGAGGGAACATGGGAGTTGAAGTCCAAAATATCTGGCGAGCCGCAGGTTGCAGCCCCCTGCTCATGGGCGACAGTGGAGTGATTTCTATTGTAACGTAGTAATGTCCATCCCTACCCTGAGACTCACCCATGCCCTGAAGCCAATAGCTGTTCTGAGGTTCTACCCAATCCCTGCCATGAGACTCATTTGCTGGGCATGACATACATGTACATGCAGGCCTGCAGATAAGGTTAATACCAAGCCTTTTTACGCATGAAAATCTTGCATATATGACAGCTTTCTTATTTTCCTGTGTACATTTACGCACACGTTTAGAGCATAGGGCAGTGCAAAAGTCAGATTACTTGACAGAAACCAGACCGCTTCTTTGGATTTGTATCTACATGGATGTAATTGCAAGCCATGGGGAAAAGCCTCTGAAACAGAACTGTGTAGACGAATGCAAAGAAATCAAGACAAGTCACGCACATACCTGCCTATATTTGCTGAAGAAAAAACCCAGATGATGTCATTGGGCACTCTGCCCCCTTTTTGCAAGACTACGCCCATCAGCACAGACCATATTTTTATTTTTGGAACAAAAATCAACGTTGTGTATCCATAATTCATGGGGCATGGGTGGGAAGGGGATGCTAATTATTTATACCAGAAACACAATGCTGACCTATTAAGAAGTCTGTTTATTCTCCTGCCCGGGATGTTTGGATGTTTCGGAAAACTCAGTCTACTGCAGTCCCATATTATCTCGTGTTCAAAGCGGTACAGTCTGTCTTCTCCTTACTGAGCTCCTTCGTTCGTTTTCTGTTTGCATTCTTACTAATGACACAATGGGCAGGCCTCTTCCGTACACACAGATTTGACCCGTCCCCTCCTCAGAACTGAGGTTTCCGTTGGTTACTTGGTGTTTTGATCTGTCTCTGTGCTTCCTGATTGGATTATGGTGGCAGTTATGGCACTTGGCAGAGTCCCAATGACTAAGACACGGAAACTATATGTGGCCGCTGCTGATCCTGGAAATCCCAGAGACTCAACGCTCTTCCCTGGAGACCCAGAGAAGAGCGCAAAAACACAGAGTTTCTGGGATAAACCCAGAGACTAGGCAGGTATGGTCGAGCATGTCATTTCTGTATTTAAGCATTGAGGCCTATGGGCCTTGTCAAAAGAGACACACAAGCACTCTCACTGGCAGCACAGAACAAGAGGAACATGACAACTGAGACTGGGCAAAGGATGGAGACAAGAGAAGACATGCCTGGAACCCAAGGGAAAGTAGGGGGCCGTGGCGTGACAGACAACAGAAGGTGGGGGCGGGGTGATGGACATGAATTCGTTACTGGCTCGCGCCCTGGTGTAAGGTTTCCAGTGGTAGGCCCTGTCTCCTCTACAGGCCGGGGATCCTCGATCCAGCACCGATAATCCTATTAGAGGCGCTCTCGTGGCCAGGCGTAACAGGCTTAGGGGGGGCATGATCCTACGATTATCCTGTCTCTGGGGGCATGGGCGGGTGGGTGCTGGCATGGTGACAGAGAGGGGAGGCCTTTGTTTTATTCACACACCCCGGCAGGCTCAAGGTATTTGGTTAAAGCGTCAAAGCGTCAAAGATGATGTGAGAAACGAATCGAAGATGTGCTGAAGCGTGAAATCAAAAGGTTGAGTCTGGAGTGACAGAGGCAAGAAGGCCGCCTTGCTGTAGCAGGGAAATATAAGTGGGCCAACAGTGATCTGACGCAACCGGCTGAATGCATGTTCAAATGCCCCAGAGCAGGCGCCTCGACCAGAGTCTTTCATTCCACTCTCAAAAAAAATGTTGCACCCGAAATGCCAATGTGAAATGCCCAGCCATCAGTTTTACATGGGTCCGCCTGCAGTTTTACAACCCGACATATTATATTTTAGAAGAGTGGATCTGCAGGTTTACAAGGCAGGAGTTACTTTTGCAAACGTTTGGCACTTTATTTCTAGGACGAAACTGTAGTTTTCAAGGTCTACCTGCAATTTAGCTGGCATGGAATTGCAGTCTTAAATGTCCGCCAGAACTGCACGTTTACATGTGGGTCTACCGTCTTGCAAAGTGGGAAATGGGTATTGGAAGGCAGAGATGCAGTTTTAAAGGGACACCACGCCACTGGTGTGTCCAGAGGTGCTGTCTTATGTTATGTTATTGGGCATGTGTATAGCACCTTTTACCATTGGTATGATTTCGAAGCGCTGTGGGTTGAGCGCCCTTGTGGACCATAGTCCAGGTCAGTGGAGAGAGAAGTGTAGTAAAGTGCTCGGGTCACTCGGTATGTGTGCAGCCAGGCTGGATTAGGTGGTGTCCAGCTGCAGCCTAGAGCTAGGCGTGGTGCGGTGGTTGTGTGAGATCAGTAGAATGTGTGCAGCAAGGCCGGTTGGACGTGGGTAGCTGCATTCTGGGAGTGGTGGAGTTTGTGAATGGGATTAGGTGTTCAGCTAGGCCGATTTGCGTGGGTATAGCTGCGCTCTAAAGAATGTTGAGGTGATCATGGAGGTGTACATGTATGTGTGCGGCTAGGCCGAATTAATCGAGTGGTATAGCTGCATTCTATTGTTTTTTGCTGGAGAGGAAAGAGTTAGCATTTTGTTGTGTTTGAGTGTTGATATGGATTTGAGAGGGACCCTGCTCCTGATGAGTTTCCAGTGCCTGTCGAGGGGATGGTATCTCCCTTTGGTTTCGGCAGTAGGCTAAGGTCCTCCCTGCGTCTTGTTGGGTCTGCAAATGCTTATTAGTGTTCTCTGTTGGACGATGACAGCCAGATCTGGCCCAAATCATATTGTTTCAGTATAGGTGCTAGAGTGGCCCTCGGTTGGTAGTTTTGCTTGATACATTCCCAGATAGGTAGGATTGGCAGAGATATAAGAGCTAGTAGGCCCTTGGTATGCAGTGATGCTCAAACATTTCCGTATGAGTAATATTAGCAAGGATGTGTATCTCCTGGACTGATAGCACAGTGCATATCTGGAGGGGGTAATGATCAAGCTTAGTCCTGGCGCTGGTACATTATTTATTTATTTGTACCATGCTGGTAACCCACAGGCATCAGGGTGCCAACATGTACACGGAAGAACACCAGTTAAAGACAGGACGTACATAAAGAGGACAGACAGCTACTTTATCTGAATTTAGCCACAATTCATGTATTTGGAGAGCAGGGTTTTCAGTTGGCCACAAAATACCTTTACATTTCTTTCCAAGCGAAGCATGCTTGGGAGTGAGTTCCACAAATGGTCCGCCCTATTGGGGAAGGCCCTACCAAGTTCTCCCACCTTTTTAAACCTAAGAGATCTGATCATTCCAGTAGTAGCCGACCTGAGGGCATGGTTGGGACTATAGGGGAAAGTGCGGGTCTTTTGATATATTGGTGCTTTTCCAAGCCTGATTTGCATATGGTCTTTCCCTTCTGTAATGGCTTGGCAGGCGAAGAACGGTGGTCTGGAGGGTTGCCCAGAGCATTGCCAGTGGTTAAGATTAATTCTAAACCTTCCAGCCATCACCTCTTTGTTTTTGCTATGTCACTCCGAGTGGGACGGGTATGCCCAGACGTGGGTCCCGTGCCTGCTGGGCCTAGAGACCCAAGCTACTCCTCACTGATGAGCCCCAACAAGGGCGAAACATGTTTGGGGATGCTTGTGGTCTCGTGCAGAAGGGATGTGGCCTAGCAGTTCGGGCTGGACTGCCCCTTTTGGGGTGGGGCCAAGCCTGATTTGTATATGGTCTTTCCCTTCTGTAATGGCTTGGCAGGCGAAGAACGGTGGTCTGGAGGGTTGCCCAGAGCATTGCCAGTGGTTAAGATTAATTCTAAACCTTCCAGCCATCACCTCTTTGTTTTTGCTTTTCCATATAAGAACTTGTGCACTAGTGTGGCTGTTTTAAAATGAATACGGGCTGAATAAGGCAGCCAGTGTAGGGATTCACTCCCCTATGATCTATGTTCTTGCCTAGTAGGAACATCCTTGATAATCTGGACTGCATCATTTTGAAGAATTTGTAAGCGGCGGATGCATTTTTGTCTGACCCCAATGTAAAGAGAGTTGAAGTAGTCGAGCCGTGAACGAATAATAGCTTGACCAATTCGGGCACAATTTACTCCTGAAATAAAGGATTTAATGTTTTTAAGAAGTTTTAGGTAGTAGTTTTGTTTTACTAGGTAACTAGTCTGTGTTTCAGTGCTGAGGGTGGCGTTAAAGAAAAACCCAAAGTCTTCACTTTTTCTGCTACAGCTATGGGACTGCCTTTGATGAGGAATTGTTCATATTCCTTCCTTAGCTTTGCTCTTGCCCCTGGGCTACCTAACAGTAGTAGTTCAGTTTTTGTTCCATTGAGGCAGAGCCAGTTTTTATTCATCCATTTCTCTATCACCCCATAGATTGAAGTCAGATTCCTAGTGTCAGCGTTGTGTTCTCGCTAATTTCTAGGATCAGCTGGGTATCGTCTGCTAGTTGGAAAATGTGACACCATGTGATTCCAGCAGGCTACAGAGAGGTCTAACATATAGATTGAAAAGTGTTGGCGAGAGACATGCTCCCTTTGGAACTCCCCAAAGGATGGGAGCCAAACAAGATGAAGCACCTTCCCAACAGACTGATAATTGCCTCCCAGATAAAAACAGATTGAATCCAATCTATGGCCTGTGGAGCACACACTAAGTGCTATTAGTGCTTGGGTTCCGGTCCAGATAATTGGTGATATATATATATATATATCTCTTGGCATCATAGCGTAGTGTATAACTGGTGGAGGAAGGCGATGAATCAACTCTGTCATGGCGAAGGTACATAACTGCTACTATGATTTCCAGATGGGTAAGATTAGCACGGATGGGCATCACTGTTAGCGGAATGCATATCTGGAAGGTTTAAAGAGTGTCTCCTTAGACTACCCTACAATTTCTTCTCACACTCTACTTTAGCAGGTTTTGCTTCTGTTACATATGTTAAACTCAGCACAATTTTTCCTTTGTAGAATTTAATAACAGGTAAAATGGAAAATGTACCATATTTTCTGTCCATTTTTTTCATCTGTGGCGGAAAAAGCCATGGTCTTGGTGTGAAGTTCTTTAAATGCTACCATAAAGGAGATAATTTGCTCAATGTTACTTCCAAGATACTTCAACTCTTCACCTTTTCTAATTCCATATTATTAATACACCATCTGAATTTGCCCTGTTTAGTTGTTTCCTGGAGTAAGGATAAAGACTTTTGTTTTAGACAAGTTGATCTCTAGATCTAAGTCTTGCAACTAAGCAGACAGATTGTTCAAGGATACCTAAAGTCTTATGGGCATTTGATCCAATAATACAATGTCATCTGCATAAACCAGATGACGAAAATGCATTTGTTCCAATTTAGGTGGGAAAGTATCACAAGAAGACAAAGCATTCCCCAGATATGCAATGTCTACATTAAATTCGGCCAAAACACACTCCATGTGAAGCCCACAGTTCGATTTGATAGTTTCTGACAGAGTGCCTCTAGAGTTCAAGCCGACTTTCACCGCTGTCTCTGAATGGAGTTGACTCAAGATACTAATAATCCGTTTCGGACAGCTCATAGCTTGTAATTTGCACCTGAAATACCCAGGAAATACCCGAACAGGAAAGGAGAAGGTGACAAATAACACCATCAAGTATTCCAGCTGCTTTGATTAAAATCAAAGAACATTTTGGGAAGATTAGAATGGCCACAGAATTTTGTATTTGACAAATATGCCTGTGATAAAAGGTTGTATACGAATTGTTTGAACTACAATTGTTCGAATCACAATTGACCTTTGCACAACTGACCGAATTGTGAAGGTCAATTGTTACATATATGCGGGGGAAACCCCCCGCAACCCCACATTATATATAAATATATATAAATATATATATATATATTATATATATATATATCACTCGAAAAAACTTTGTTAAGGGAACGTTATGGTTAAGTTGCCCTACCAAAAACCTGTGCACTTTACTAACAAAACTTTTCAAACGTGCCATTATGGTTCAAAGTAAAACCCAAAAACCCCTGAAATTCGCCAGTTATGGTAGGCTAAGCAACCATAACTGCCCGCATCACTGTGCGTTGCTAACACTAACACCCAGGACATCAAAGATGACATCACAAATGTCATTGATGACATCACATGTGTGGCCTTTCGTTTTTCCTCACTGCCACATCTAGGCCAGGCGGTTTTATTTACTGACAGTCGGAAACTTAACTCGCAAAAGGTATTACATTTATACATATTGCTATCCTCACATTTTTTCACAATATGTTCCGTACATTTTTTTGCATCGTGTGAAGTACATATATAGGGGAAGAAGCAGGCCTGAAACAAAGCTATCATTTTTGTACGTGCATACAATCATGTAGATTATACACAGTTGCTAATGATACTGCCTCTTGTTTGCTTACTGTACTCTCCATATATTAGCCCCATATTTGTATGCATTGTAGTCTATTTATGTTTTGTGTGTAATACCACAAATATGTAGTAAGTGATGCATTATTAGCAACTTAGTACATGTTTCACAGACCAGAAAAGTCTGATACAGAAGCATTCATGGTTTTACTATACAAATTTGCAAAGACAAAAATTTAGCACCTCTATGGGGTATGCTGCAACCGATATGTACATTTCTGTATGCGTAGGTTCCTTTACTAGAAAGAACAGTGCAATAGAATTTTCTTTACAACAATTCATTGCGTGATGACGTATGTAGTTTATTAGATATATCCTCATAACCCCAGATATTTTTTTGCCAAAATTATATTCACAACCTCTTGTCTGTAAAGTAATTACACATGTGATGTCATCAGTGATGTCATCAATGACATTTGTGATGTCATCTTTGATGTCCTGGTTGTTAGTATTAGCAGCACACAGTGATGTGGGCAGTTATGGTTGATTATCCTACCATAACTGGCAAATTCCACGGGTTTTTGGGTTTTACTTTGAACCATAATGGCACATTTGAAAAGTTTTGTTAGTAAAGTGCACAGGTTTCTGCTAGGGCAACTTAACCATAACGTTCCCTTAACAAAGTTTTTTCGAGTGAATTTTACGGGTTTTTAGTACGTCATTTTGATGTATAGCGACTTGTGAATAAAAACATTTTGTACTGAATGGTACTGCTGTAATGAAGAAGCACACGAAACAGTGCCGCTGCCTTGCAAGTAAGAAACGCACAAAATGTGTCACCGAACATCTACCGACCCATATCACCGTTGGTTAGCTGTTTGTTCACTGCTGTTCGCAAATTGCCTTATTATCTGGCGTTTTAAAAAGCAAAGCTACCGGTACACAAAGTAAACATTGCGTTAATAGAGCCCTTTCACAGTGCAAATAAATATATTTTTAAAAAATTACATACACTCCAAGTACTGCATATTTGTCAATAAAATACATAGACGCAATAATCTTTGCCAGTAATAGTGTAAATTTGCAACGCAGTAACGAGTGCTACTAAAAAGGAGCATTACTTGTTAGAATCCGGGGCCGCTTTGTGGGGTTGGATTACAAAACAAAATCCTTTTTCAAGATGGCCACCATAGAAATAGAAGGCGGTTATTTCATACATAGTCCCTCTTCCCTTTCCATGGTAGTCGGCAAAAAACACAAATACGTGACGTGACGCAGAATCTGTAAATAAACATACTGCGACGTACAACCTAATATCTTACATTTGCAAATAATAGAGTGGATTGTTAAAGAAAACATAAACATTTTAGAGTTTGTAAAGTAGGTTTATTTAATAGCAAACTGTCAGAGATGTTTGTCGTAATCCCATTGTAAATGCAATGATAACAATGGTTGAATGAGGGGCATTGCAAAAGGTAAAGATGAAGAACACGTTGTTTTTTTTTTTGCATACAAAAATTATGATTTCTTTGATAAAGCAGGTGCTTTGTTTCCACAGTGATTTTCAAGAAGACGTCGTAACCTTGACCCTACAGCACCATAAATGATGTTATGTTGCTCCGAGTAGCGAGTTCAGCGTACGGACAAAGCGGGCTTAGGGTATCGTCCCACATAATTGTTATGCATAGGAAACCGCTCACAAGCAGTTGTATTCGACGGCCGAAAAAGCCTTCACTCGGCATCTGAAATCCATGGCACGGACAATACGGCAATATGTACCTGGGGGGCAAACGTTACAAAAATTACGTGTCAGTAACCAACCTGTACCAAAAATATTTTACAAAAAGATGCAAAAAAGTGAGAAAGTAATACAGAAATGTAAGCGTTCGAACATGACATTTTAGTGAAATGTTTCTAATGACCATATTGGAAATAGTGTTGAAACGGCGAGAATCTGCATGCGCCGTAAGAGAAAAAAAATAGCAACTACACAGAAAGAAGATAGTGTAGTTAGGAAAGCAATATGAATGGACAGTGTAAGGAAAAGTATGGCTCGTGATTTCAAAGAAGACCACAAGAACGTGCAAACTGATGCACAAACCTATGTGCACAAACATAACGTTGCAACTAATAAATAGCAATGCAATTTTTTTGGACCCTTTCATTCCTTGATTTTCTTGTAAGGTTTCAGTTTCGCTCAAGGTCAAAAAAACAAAAGCCCCTTATACAATCACTCAGATGCGCGGGTGTATTGAGCGTCCAACCAAAAAAACAACTCATGTGCCCTTCATGCAGAAGGCACAAAAATTCCTAGTTTGCAACAACATATTGCAATTCAATTATGAGAACCGCTACTCGCATACACCTCCAGAGTCGCTGTTTCCAGCAAACAGTGCAGATGGTGGCCTTAGTTTTCAAAACTTAGAACGGCAGTCTGACGGCAATATTGTTCCAAAAACATTTCAACCCATGCGCACTAATTGGTAGTGGTACAGTGAACACAAAGTTGCAATTAAACGTATGAGTTTGGGGACAAGAAAACTTAACTTTTTCATTTTGTACTCCCACATTCCATTCCAAACCCCTCAATGGTGACCTTCTAAAGTATTATTACATAAGTGTGATCAGTGCAATGCTGTCTAGTTTTGTATGTAGGTCTGGCGATGTCCGCGTACACCAAAACATTATTTAAAGATTGCAGGGGGACCGTACAAAGTTGAGGAACTTGACGCTGTTGCACAACCAATCAGAGAAAGTGGCACATGTTCGTGGGCAGGAATTCTTTCCCCCATTCAGTGTAAGGGGAAAAGAGACGTTTTGAGAAACTCCCCGCCCTTATAATTTCCCCTCCCCCTGAACTAGACATCACCAAACGTTCCAAAGAAATGTAAAGGGTCTGACATTTTTTGTTTGGAAAATTTGGTGAGGAATCGTCCAAGGGGAGCGCAGTTGTAAAGCACCCAAAAACTGCTCCTCTTATGGAAACAGCAACTTCACCATAACAACACAGCCACTAACATGCCTGTGTGATATGCTGCAGTGGTTGTGGGCCGGACCTACAGATTTCTATATTTCTCCATACATATTTCACCGTAAGGGTGTACATTGGCTTATAACAACACTGCTTATAAGGTCGTTAAGACTGTACCGCCTCCCCAAAACCATCAGAATACTGAACTATAGTATGGGTGAATGCATTCCTGTAATGTGATGTGCTGAATCTGGTCAGGGCCTAGAGTTTTACGAGTAAGGCGTACAGGCTACGGCCTGCAGCCATGCATCCAAAAGTCTGCATCCTGCCCACAACCACCCGAGTGATGTGGGTAACTACGGGTGTATCCATAGGTGCAGTATGCCTCACTTGTTCTGGCCAGAGGCTAGACCCCTAGCTGTATGTTCATAGATATTACAGTATGTGGTTGTGCAGTGGCTGATACCTCCAGTGCTTATAACTTAGTGCTTGGGTGCATGGCCTTTGTCCATACACCCAAGACTGTGCACACTCCCCACAATCATCTAATCGACAATCAATAGAACAGGTGTATGCGTGGGTGTGACATGCTGCGGTGGTTGTGGCCTGGGCCTACAGTCTTGGAAGTATGGCTTTCGGCCTACGGCCATGCATCCAAGACTCTAGGCCTGGGCCACAACCTCTGCAGCATATCACACCCATGGCGTCGTCCTATTCAGTGGCACACCCATAGGCAAAAATAATATAATAACGACATTTACTCAATTGTAATGGTCGCTAACATCACGCGTGTCTTTACAACAGTCTCAAGGTGCCTGTACACACCACAGACAGAAATACTACCCTTATGAGTCCACTCATTTTCTGCACGTACAAACATCACGAACAAGGCGGGAATAGACAATATATCATTGACACCTGCCAATCAAACGAGTACATTTGTGCAGACATCTCATACTCGCTGAACCTTCCAAAGCACTGTAGGACATCAAAGTAGTTTCCGAACCAGCATTTCAAGTGGCAAATACATCATTAACAACTGCCGCCCAAACAAGAACACTATTTAATCCATCTCTTACTCTGTGAACCTCCCCAAGCACTGTAGGAGAGCAAAACAATGTCCGAAACAGCATTTCGCCTCTGGTGGCGACTGCCCTGTCTTTGGATCCAAGATGTCAGGCGCAGCCACACATTCTGACGCACGTCACGGCTCTCTGCAGCCAATCGTCGAACAAGTTGCGTGTCCGCGGTCACAATGCCACCCTCCTGGCCAATCGGTATGTTGTCCGCGGAGCGAACAGGGAAGTGTGACCGTGGAGCGGATATAGATATCACTAATTTTTGTAGACATATTCTTTAGTCGTTTTAAAGGAAACTAGTGGACGGATTGGCACCAAATTTACAGAAGCACGCTTTCGGGACCAAGCCCCTGCCGCAAATTTGGTCAAAATCCGTCCAACGGTTTGACCTGTAGGCGTGCGCAAAGTTTTTCCCCCATTCAGTTTATGGGAAAAAAAGATGTTTTGGGACCCCCCCTATAACATTTCTCCCCCTGCACCAAACATCACGAAACTTTGCAAAATAAATCAGAGTGGCCCGTATACTTACTTTGTTTGCAAAGTTTGGTAAGGATTCGTCCAGGAAGAGCAGAGTTATAAGCCGCCCAAAAAGTGCTCTTCCTATGGAAACAGCAACTTAACCATAACTATACGGCCACTACCGTGGCCGTGTAATATATATATATATGCGGTCAATTGTGCAAAGGTCAATTCAGACCCTTGACTTTTGGTCAATTAGGTAATTCGAACAATGTGTTCGAACAATTTGGGTAATACCTGATAAAAGGGTTGCATGCTTGAATGCTCACTGCGCCTGGTGCTTTTAAAAATGTTCAAAACACTAACCCGAACCTTAACATTTTTGTAGGACTAGTGAACCATATATATTGACTGGAACAGCGCCAAGATTTGGATGTGAGGAGGGAATGACTGCGACATCAGTCGCTCTATTTTGGGTCGAGGTCTGTCCAGAGCTAATGTCTTCTTTCCCTGCATGGAGTTTTAGCCAGCGCTTAGGGTTAAGGATGGCTGTGCACATACTCCGTTCCCAATGTATAGACAGCCTTAGAAAGTTATATGTAACGGCATATAGATCGCCTTTTGTAAAAAGTGTACATTTACATTTAGAGATCAAAATTGCTGGGATCTGTTTAGCCCCTACTTGTTGCCTAAAAGAGCCTGGTTAGCTTGACACCAACAGCTACTGGACCAAATCTACTTCCGACAGCCCAAGCTGAATGGAAGCGTACACATATACCTATTGTATGTAACAGTAAGTCTTTGTATTTGGGAAGTGTTAGGACAAATCTAGTAGACATTTGATGACTAATTGGTCATATATAATGGACAAAAAGTTATAGTTTGTCAGATTTGTTGCATGCTATGTACTAGCTCCTTGTTGTCCAGCGGTAGCTACTGCTTGCTGTGTGATGCCTGGAACCCAAGAGCTGTTTTAGTTGGCATTCATAAAATCTTGATTACGATCCATGTTCTATAAATAACTTCACCAATATTTACTGATACTGGTAGGCATAACACAAGTAGTAACATAAAAATGTACTGCAACTAATACTAGTAACTTCTGACATATATATGTCACTACTAACTTCAAACATGGTTATAACCCTACAAGCAACTTTAGATTTACAAATATCTTCATGCTTGTACATCACTACTATTAACTCCCAGCACTTATAAACTGGTTTGTATTCAATTAATATGTGCAACTACTAACATATTTGACATACTTTCTACTGGTTGTAATGACAACTACAAATAGTACTAGCAGCATCAAGCACGTATACTATTTCAACTACTAACTTTATGCATGCACACTATTCCTGGTAACATTAGCTGGATACTACGGAAAACGAAATCATGGCTCCTCGCTCAAATCTGATTCAGCCTTCTGCCTGTAGCTTTCACCATGAGTCATCTGCCTCCACTATACATTGTCTCGCTTAAATTAGGATAAACTGCCTAATGTGATTGTCTATGTAACACCATTGTATATTTTACTTATCTCGGTAATTATGTCTATTATAATATACCGTATTTATACAATTTTTTGTACTATACTGTAATTTACGCTCTTTTGTATATTTTGTATATGTTCTTCAGTTCGGTAACTATGCCTATTAAGTTTTTGCGCCCGGCTGCCTTTGGGCCTGGTGCGCGCTAAAAATAAAATAAATACAAATACAAATACTACGACCAGTAACTTCAACCATACATGGCATAACATAGACATTCAACTACAAGAAACACATTTTATACACACCACCAGTATCTTCATCCATGGCTATTAGCAACTTTACATATATCTACATTCCTCTTATATTCAAACATGCATACGCTTTCTACCAGAAACACCACAAATAAATACTTCTAGTAAGAACTTCACTTCTAAATACCATTGGTACTCATTTCACACTTACATAATGCTAATAACTTGAAGCATGTATGGTAAGATTAGTAATGTATGCATGCAAACATACACAGTCCCCCATACCTACTACCAACTATCTGCCTGATACATGGAATTATTTGCGTTAAAAACGCGGATTTGTGCGCCTTTCTGCCCGAAAATCCCCATACTTCAAACAGGGATTTTCGTGCAGAAAGGCGCGCAAATCTGCGTTTTTCACGCAAATAATTTCATGAATCAGGCTACTCGAGCTAGTAACGTTAAGCACACATGGGGGTGGCGGAGTAGGTGCTTGTTTGTGCCCAACCTGATGGGGGAGCTTTATGATTTCTTTCTTGCTTAACATGCGCGATAATACTGTTAGGAGACCCTAGGCAGGGCCGCGATAAGAAGGCAGCTAAAGACGCAAAACGCACACAATCCAATAACCGCGGCCCAGGAATAGGAGCCGGGACGTGGCAGGAATGCTGAGCTGCCGCCCGGCTGCGCACTCTGCTCGCGTCGCGGTGTCCAGGGGGAGAGAGCGAGGCGGTTTGCATCAGCACCTTCGGCAGCCATTAGACTTGTTTTGCCTTCTCCGCCCAGGGAATCTAAGAACCCCCAGAAGACAGGATCCGAGCGCAGAAAATGAACCAGAAAGCCACGTAGCCAGGGAACAGGGCTGCGCGAGGCCCTGCCAGCATCGCCCTATTCAAGGCCACGCCGAAGCCTTCTTTGGAGTGGGGCTATAGAGTTTTTCAAAATGGGCAAAAAACAAAAGCGATTCTGCTGCTAACTGAAATGATGCGCTGATAAATGCGACCATCCCAATCCGGCCGCTCCTTACTGAGTACTGCAAGATAAGGACCGCGAGGAATCGAGGATCTAGTGACTGCTGAAATAAATGTAGATCTCATTAATTAATACCCATAAGATTACGTAGCTCCTAGAATCCCAGAAAGACGCACTTTTGCAGTCATTCCCGCTCTTTGCCAGAAGCCTCAGAGTGATTGTTGCCTCCTCTTTCATTGTAAAAGCACCACAACATAACGAGGCAGAACATTGGAGCATGCACATGGATTAGGAGAACTGGATTGGAAAAGTGTTGCAAAGAAGTAGCCTCTGACAAAGTGCCTCCAGAGTCCAAGGGGAGTCTCACCCCCGTCTCTGAATGGAGGTGACTCCATCTACTAGTAATCGGCATAAAACAGCCATTCTCATATGGATAAAAGGATTGCACTTTGTATGTGGGCTGTAGTTCTGTCATCATTGTGGCGCCCTATTCCCCATACTAACCTTTCAGTCTAAAAGCAGCCAACCCTCCTGTGGCTGAGCTTTTTTATCTGTGCTTCCCCCTTCATCATTACCTCAGTACTGACTCTGGAGCCCTAGACTCGATCAGCTAGACTCTTATATGCCTTGTATGGCAACAGCTCTTAAACGCTATACTGATGCCTCAGATGAACCACAATCTGCAACCCAAAAAGGCCTGGCACACCTCAGACCACATCAAAACAGAGAATTTATTGCGGCAAACTAGACGACGTTGGAGAAGAAATTACCATAACTTGCATTCCTTGCTGCTACTAGAGCCTACATAAAGACAATAAAATATTCTACTTGGATTTTCTAAAGTCCTAATAATCTTTGTTCACATGGCTTGACCCTTTATATGTATGCTGACAACACACAAGTGATTATATGACTAGGTAGGGGACAACTAGGGGTCTACCACAAGTCATTTTAGAACCTGCGTGGAGGAAGTTAGCCAGTGGAGGGATAGGGGGAAACTAACATTCACCCCCCGCCCCCTGAATCAGAGCTTTTCTTATACATGGCTACTAAGACGGGAGGTGCAAAATGTGAACCTCTAGGATCTTGGTTACCCACCTTTGGGCCTGCGTTTTTGCTGCACTTTCCATCCATGACGAGGTTTACTCATCCTTATCATAGAATTAACACATAAGCCAAGTCTCCCGTTCTTGCTTCTTACATCTCCATATAAAATGCAGATTCTAAAACTACTTATTTTTTCATAAAAAGTCAAACTAGGCAATACACTCGTATCGACTTGTTGCGACTACTGCAACTTTATCCATTTGTATCTGTCCAAGATGACGTTAGATCGACTCCAAATACTTCAAAACCATGAGCTAGACTGCTATTGGGGCGGGGACACAGACAGCCCATCTCAACAGTGTTTCCGGCTCTTCATTGGCTGCCGTAGAGGAAAGGGTGCATTTCAATGCTCACTACCAAATACACTAGGACCTTCAACATCAGGGCCCTCGCTTCCTTCAGGAGCTATTTATACCCTTAGCGCCCTCTGGGACACTTAGATCTGCGACTTCAGGTGTAGTGCTTGTCCTGAGATTCAGACAGCCCTGGTTGTGTGGAAGATCTTTCTGTATCCAAGAAGCCTTACTCTGGAGCTGCTTGCAAGCAAAACATCAATTGATCGCTTACCATCTTCTGTTCAAACGTAACCTTAAAACCCACCCGTTTCCCTCTCAGCCTTGTTGCACTGCTTCTGGGGATGAATGTCTGATTTTTTTAGGCTGGATGGGTTAATGTAAAATTGCAGGGTGACATGGGTGCACAGGATGCTGCAGGTATGTGTGATGCTGCAAGTGTGCCGGAGGTTGGAGGTGAGCAGAATGTTGCATATGTGTGGATTGATTTGGGTGTGAGGTGTGATCAGGATGCAGCGTTTCTACAGATGTGCAAGGTGCTCTAAGTGTGCTGGTTAATGTTGGTGTGCGGGGTATATGTCGATTTTACAGGAATGTACCTTCAAAGGACGATGTACTTGTGCCACACAATGTCAATGTTATTGTAAGTAATTAAACACCTACACATCACAAAGACCCCCTGCAGTGCTGTATAAAGGAATTTTAAACTGGAACATAGCCCACGAAAACAGGTGGGTGTGTGACGAATCAACTTCCAGGGTACCAGTGGTACATGGATGAATATCGGTTTTTAAACCATCAATCAGCCCCACACCTCTAGTACACCCGAAGGGATCCGGACACATTGGGAACACAAGCATACTATAAACCTCCTTGTCCAATTTTGGTAACGTAAACGGAACGGCAGGCTTATCTCTGCACGGTTGTGGATCGTTGGTAAGTTGCAACACAGCGAAAATACAATTATTATCCAACGATAAAAGGGGCTGTCCAGTGAAGGTTGTATACAAATATCTACTTTATTATTATCACAACAGACAATTCTTGCGCACTACAAAAACAACCCACCCTGTAAAATAATGCATAGGACAGACAGTTTCAAAAGGAAAAGGGATGCCCTGTGGATACTGAGAGGAGGGTAGTCGGTAAAGTAATTAATCACAATAGTTCAAGGAATAAGAGAGCAATGGGTGGTAAAATGTCACTTGGGTTTTTTGGAGAAGGACCAGGGGGACAGAACTACAATGCACCTTGTGCTTGTAGAAGTTCTTGGTGCTCGACAGTGTAGAGTCGGTTTCAGGGCACTTCGCAGCTCTGCGACAGAGTTCAAGACGGGAGACAGCTGCGGGTCGCATGCAGCGGGCCGTTCGGCGTGCAAGGCTGGAGCACTGGTGGAGGCGTCTCGGACGATGTTAACGACTGCAGCGTGACAACAGTCAGCGGTGCAGTTAGTTGCAGCTCGAAGGGCTCGCCTAGCTTGAAAATGTTTTTTTGCAGACGCTGGTTGATGCTTGTCGATGCACTCCCTCTTAGCTTCTTCACTGGGTTTGTGTCGTCCTTTAAGGTGGACGGCCCATAGCTGAATAGAGTGCTGCAGGCACCGGCCTTGTCCTGGGTTTGGTTCAGAGACTATCTGGCACTTCCCACCTAGAGCCTAGCAGGGCAAGCTGTGTGCTGGCTGGGTACCAGTTCTGGAGCTGCGGCAGGGTCCTCTGCATTTAGTATCTTCCTCCGTTCCCTGGGAGATGTTTGGGGAGGGATATTGCTTCCCTCTGCGGAAATCTTGGCCTTCCTTCACTGGCGGAAACTGTAAGGCAGACTGTACCTCCAGCCATGGTCCAAATGAGTTCTTCTTGTTACTCCTTGCAAAGTCTTTAGATGATCTGCCCAAAAGAGGGCCTTGACCCTCTTTTAAAGCCAAATGGGCCACAGTGATTAGTGTAGGCTAAGCCTACCTTAAAGAACCAATCCTGGGTCCCCACCAACAATCTCCTGTATGCATGAGGTCATAACCAGAGTGTTTTGCAACAGAAAAGGTAAAGGGGTGAAAACATGTAATACTATGTCCCATCCATCTTCCTGTCTGTTGTGATCAAAGGGTCTTTCTGGTTAATTGAGCTCTCTGTGGTTCCTGAATAAAGCGGCAGGTCTCCCTTGAATTTGTGGCGAGACCAGACTGGTTGCTGCCAAACCAAATACTTGTACCTTCTGAATGGGATCCCTCAGTCCCAGACATGACAGGTCACTGCCCTTGATACTGAGAGGTGGGAGCTGGCTTCAGGTTGACATAGTGCATATAAAAAGGTTGTTGGGGTGTTCCTGTCTTTTGTTAACCTCTGCAGTCAGGCCCCATGTGGGCCTTTTTGAAGTATACTCTATTAGTATGTCAATTATGTTAATTGCTGCCACCATCTGCACCGGGTAAAAAAAAGACAGGGTGGATCCATGGAGCCTTTGATAGTTAATTAGGCTGGCCAAGGCAGGAGGAAGGTTTTGGCTCTCCCCCTTCTGAGATGCATCATGTGCTCCACCTGTCAGATCCTAACACAATGTGACACCCAGAGTACACAAGTCTACGTGTATGTAGTGTGGCGAGCATAAGAAAATGTGTGCGGATTAGCCCCACACATTTTCCAGCGGTTAATCTACCATTCATATAAAATTTTAAAAAAGCACAGGCGAGCGCACACCCATCATGCAGATGGTCGAATTCCTCACAGAGTGCGAACATGTTCCCTGGGAAAAATCTATGTTTAAGCATTAACAAAGCTAATCAAATGTTTTAAAAGTGTTATAAACCAGAGTGATTTCACTTAGAACGCATTCGATGCTTTTGGGTGCCAAATTACTTCATATTGCCAGAACAGCAATGTTCCAACCAGTCACCAGTGCTTGAGTCAATGGTGTTCAAAAGAAAGTCCAAAGGACTACACATCCCAGAATGCAATTTATGATAAATATAAGCCCAGATCACGGACAGTAGTCCCGAGTTGAAATGGATGTATCTTGTAATCCTCTAAAGTTGACGTTTAAAGTGGCATAGTTACATAAAGGGATTGAGAAGAGCGGTTTATTTATTGTGGGTGTACTGTCTGGGGAGAGTAAGAATTGCTTATGTAGCACCCCATCTAATGTACTAGGATGAACTCCCTACTTTCTTGCTAGTGATGCATGGAGTATGGGGCATGTACAAAGGAACAGGGCCCCTCAACGTTTCGATTAGCAGCCCTATTGGAAAGGTGGTGCAGAAGCATGCTTTGATTGCTCTACAGGGAACCTTGATTAGCTGGCCTCACTACTTCGACTCCTATACAGGGCACAAGAGCAATGCCCAAAGTTCTGTTACTAACAGGCCAGTATATGCTGGCTGTGTGAGCCAAAATGGGGTAGATATATAACTTGGTGCACTGTGCAGCTAGCAATTTTGACTAGTTGAGGGTCACACGCGTGGTGATGCCTGGCCACATATTTCATTGGAAGGACTGCGTACCCCCAAGGATGTTTTAAAGCTGGGAATTTAAAAAAAGGTTATGTTGGTCTTTTAATTGAATTAATGGGCTAACGTGTTCAATCATTGCTGCCAGTATTCGAACCTGGTTTTTAAGTTAAACCAGTGATCGAAGTGGGGTGTGAAATCAATAGAGGGGCTGTGACAAGAGGATGAAGCCAGAATGTTGGGCATGGTCTAAATAATGATGGGCGTGGCCTAAAGAAGGCACTGACTGACCCAAACAATACACCATGACACCCTGCACAAATGTAATTTCGGTCTTTCAGCAGGCTCTCAGGCAGTATTGTTTGTATCCAGTCTATACATTGTAAATTAATTTCGCTAGGGTTTGGAAGTGAATCAACCACTCACTCAGTAGTTAAACAATTAATATTGTGTAAATAAATCACATATAATAAAGGGGAGGGGGACAAATAGCACCAATGTAGTTTCCTGGCGATTTGCATACAATCAAATAACATTTTGGGAATTACCACAGAATTTTATATTTGAAATATGTCTGTGATAGTGATTCAAGCATGCAAACTTGGGCTTCATGCTCATTTTATGTGTCCCAATACTCACCCTAACAGTGAAACATATGGGTGTGAGGCATGTGCTGTGTTGCTTGAGAAGCAGCTTGTAAATCAATCACCCAGTCTCTGCCCTATCTTGATTACCAGGAAAAACGTAGGCCCACTCAAAGATGAAATTGGATGGGTTGGTTATGGGTGACAGAGGGCTGGGAACCCATTTTTGGAGACTGCTGGGGTTCAGCCACTTAAAGACCTATCCGAAAATTACCCGCTGAGCACAAGGTAGTGTGATTAAAAGAAGTGTGACATTTCTCATATTAGGATTTAAATTTTCAGGGAATATTTCAGTAAAGATCCTTGTCTTTAAAGGTTTGCACGTTTTAAACCTTGCATAAAAATCTCTTCTGTTATTTTTCGGGTGTTATTAATTTTCAGAAAGACAAGACATTCGCATATGTCTTGTAAAGTTTCTTCCATTAGGACAGACTAATTGAATACACTTTGGATATTTCACTTTATAATGTGCTCACTTGGGTGACATCTCATTGCATATGTTAAGAAGTCTCCCAATTGTGTAGACTTGTGCCCTGGTTTTGGCCTATGCTCCTGGCTGGCCGACTGTACTTTTAATCTTCCACACATTTATTTTAATTGCTCCCAGAGGTACTCCCTAAGTCACCATTTAAGATGAGAAAATGAGATCCACTTTTTGGTGTCCATGACAATGTTCTGTGCCAGTGCAGTACTGTCTAGGAGTGAAGATGTTTCACGTTCTTCGCTGGAGTTGGCGTGGTGCCGCAACTGGTTCTATGGGGTCGTCTTCTAGTTTCCGTACAGCGAGCCCAGTTAAGGTGCGCGTTGCAGCAGCGACATCTAGAGGGGAGGCGGTGTAGACGAGGCAGAGGCCAGGTGTGGTGCCCTCTCGTCTCTATTAGGCTGTGTGTAGTCTTCACGTGCCTGCGGAGTGCGTAGGAGACCAGCCTCAGACATCATGGCACGATTTTGATGCAGGACCTTCCAGAGCGGAGGCGGAAGTGGGTGGGCCTGCTGTCACGTTTGGGCCAAGCCCCTGGTTTCCTGTTACCTCGATGTTCCCCACGAGAAGGAGCAGAGGGCACTGACTATATAATACAGCACGACGTTATCTAGTCACAGAAATGTCACAGTATGTTTCACAGGCACCCCACCCAGGCACCCCCCCCCCCCTCCTCTTTCTGGGTCTGTTCCATCCTACACACGTGTGCATTTTAAACAACGCCATTCTGAGCAATGTAAATTACAAGTATTCCTTAATACGGAAGAGAATAACGTTTTTGGGGTACTTGTTGACTGTGGACTAGTTATGTGTGCTACACCAGGGATTCCTGCGCAGAAGTGAAAGAGAAAGGGGTCGGAGGGGGGTGGGGGGAGTCTTGGAGCAAGAGGGTTTTGTGAATTGTGGTTAACATATCTGATTGCGGGCACTGCGATTCAAATGCAGTTGTGAAAAAGGGTTGACAGGAGTCGAGATTCCATTCGATAAATAAGTTATTAACCTTGGCAGGGTAGTGTCAATGCATCTTCCGAGGAGCTCGGCGTGCTACCTTGTAAAGGCATTATATGCAGGCGTGCATTGTAGGCATGTTAAGACCATCTGCTGCTAAATGCCGAAACAAGCCGTTTAGTTTGTAGCGGCTTTGTAACCATCGGAAGTTTTAGAAGCAATGGTGGCAAATAATGAGTTCTTATTTCCACAATATGTCACCCTTGGATTTCCGATATTATGCGTTTCAAAAACTGTCTGCGTTTTGGCTTTTGTGAGAATAAAGCATGACTAGCTGAAGGCCAAGAGATTCAATAATCCTTATATATGTCTACCAGGTTCAGGGGCAGGGCCTGTCACACCCATAAAACACCCCAGAACAGGTCGAAGAAGCTCATGTCAAAAAAACATTATTTTAGTTGTGAATTATGAATCTATGAATGCACGATATTTCAGTGTAACAGTGGCATGCTAGGAGGGTCTACTCTCTTTTTTATTAGCAGCAAGAGGCCGCCAAAATGGCAGAAGCTGCACTGTGCAAGGCTGCTTCACATCACCGCACCTCACGCTTGCCATAACATTACGGTTGTTTGGTATTAGCCAGTTCTCCAGCACCTTCGAAAAGTATGACTTTTACCAGCAAGCCCCACACAGGTCGAAAATGGCCTTTGCTTGTTTAACATTGTTGCTATATGCCTGTTAAATTACCACTGATTTAAGCTAAGGCTTTTCTTATTTCAATCGGTGAGCATACAAGGTGGTTCCTTCTTCACTCTTTTTTTATTTTTAACAACTTTATTTAAATCCAGTTACAGCATGTACAAGGTAGTCATGTATGCAGATAGACAATTATGACACAATAAAAAGTTCACTCGGGCCCTCCATCTTCCCTATTGTCTAGGTCCTCGGGTCCTCCCACAGCCCCTGGGCCTCTATGGCTGTATGATGGGAGGGGGGGGGGGGACTTCATGGACTTATGAAGCGTTTCGCCAGTTGCGGCTGGAAAGTCAGCATCGGAAACTGGCTATTGTATTCCAGGACTGGAGTCCAACAGTCCGTGAAGCGATGCAAGGCACCTTCCTTTGCCACTGTAACTTTTTCAGCTACCAAAATCTCCCAAACCTTCACCCACCATTGGGGTACAGAGGGGCCCTCTTGAGTCTTCCATTTACGGGCCAGTGTTACCTTGGCCACCAGAAGCAGCTGTGTAAGAAGTTTGCTGATATGATCCATTTTTGCATAACATTCCGGCCATGGCATCCCCAGCAGGACCATCTCCGGGTTCATGCGCAGTTTGCCAATGGTTATAGTTTCAACGATCAGTGTGACCTCCTCCCAGAAGGTCCGAGCTTTTGGGCAGTCCCACCACATGTGAAAGAAGGTTTCGCGGGTGCCACATTGCCTCCAACAGTTTGGTCTATGGCCTTTTGAAAGTGGTGTAAATGCTCTGGAGGGTAATACCAGCGGTGCAGGAGTTTTAATGCACATTCTTTAATGGTAGTGCATCACAAAGCGGAATTGATCCTGGTCCAGATGTCCAGCCATGTTTGATCTTCTATGGGGTGGCCCAGGTCTGCTTCCCATCTGTCCATATATCGTTGGCCTGGTCATTAGCATGTCCTCTTGTAGCAATTTGTAGAGCTTGGTAATCAGGCCCCGGCTCTGACCCTCCTTTATCGCGTGTTTCAGGGAGTGAAGGTCTCTTGTAGCTCTCTGTCCGACCACTTTCAAATCCATGCCCATTACCTTCTCGTTCCAGCAGATTCTCTGGGCAAATGGCTCCATCACGAGGGCAAAGATCAGGGGTGGAGAATGGCTCCATCACGAGGGCAAAGATCAGGGGGGCAGAGCAGGCAGCCTTGTCTAATGCCGCATGAGAGAGCGATAGGCGCCGAAAGCTTCTGATTCATCCGAAGGGACGTCTTCGGGGCTTGGTAGTTGGCCAAGAGCATCTTACGGAACATGGGACCAAACCGAAAGGCCTCCACGTTGAGTCTCATGAAGGACCAGTCCACCCTGTCAAAGGATTTTGTGGTGTCCAGTGTTAATACGGCTAGTTCCCGCTGATCCTGGGCGGCCACTTCGATGAGGTTGAGGGCCCGCCAGATGTTGTCTCCTGTGCTCCTCCCTCTGATGAATCCCGTCTGGTCCGGGTCTATGATGGACGGCAGTACCAATGCGAGTCTGTTCGCCAGAATTTTAGAATAAATGTTCGCGTCTACATTGAGAAGGGATATGGGCAGATAAGATGTGCATTCCTTGGGGTCTTTTCCGGGTTTCAGGAGCATGATCGTGGTAGACTCTTGCATAGAGGGGGTGATAGTGCCTGTCTCTCAGAATGAGTTGTAAAGTTCTGTCATCGGGCCCAGAGAGAGGGAGCGAAAAAGTTTGAAAAACGTTGGCAGAAAACCATCGGGGCCCTCGATTTCAAGGTTTTTATCACTTCCTCAATTTCCTCGGATGTGAATGGGCGTTCTAAGGCGGACCCATCAGCTTCCGAGATGTGAGGGAGCCTGGCTTGCATTATGAATGGCTCCTGCTGTGGTTGTGGCCAAGGAGAGGCCGTCAACGTGTTGGCGTGGTGGGCAGTTGCTAGCTGCAGTTTTGCCTCTTCCTCATACAGGATCGTGCCCTGCTGGTTCCGCAGGACTGTAATAAGGTTCCTCCGTTTAGTTGTAGCCAGTTTGCCTACCAGGTACTTGTTGGCCTTATTGCCATATGCGCAGTAGCTTTGCTACATCCTTATTAAAGCCTTGGCTGTGTCTTCCGCATAGTGTGCCTCTAGTTTACTGCGGGCAAGTCGCAGAAGTTTGGCTGCTTTGGGTGACCATCCCTTCTTGTGGATTATTTTAGATGAGGGGGGATCTGATTTGTCTGTCAGGGGGTTAGGGATGCCATTGAAGTTGCCGCGGATAACCACTTGTCCTTTGAGGAAGGGGAGGAGCCTTGTTTCCAGTTCCACGTACAAGATTTCCTGGCCCTCGTTCAGGGCATAGATTGCGATCAAGGTGTGCTGCTGGTCAAAAAGCATCTCTTTTAATGCAAATAATCTGCCTTCTAGGCATCACAGGACCTCCTGCTCTCTGAATGGTATCCCCTTAGCTAAGAAGATCTCTGTGCCACCTTCCTTACTACCCTGATGCCAGGTATTGTTTAGGGAAAGCTCTGTGACGTAGTCGGGGAAAGTCTGCTGGACGCAGGTGCGTTTCTTGGAGGAATACCACTGAGCTATGAAGGTCTGTTAGGCGCTTGCAGTTTGATTTACGCTTCTCCAGGGAGTTCAAGCCTATAATGTTCAGCGAGACATAGCACAGTTTCAGGTGTGGCGGGAGGGCCACTTGTGATACCTCTTCAGCAATCAGGCGATGCGGGAGGAGTTAGTGGGAGCGGGGGTGTTGTCTGTGCGGGTCCACATGCTGGTGCTGGGCTGTCTTGTCCTGCTGCAATCAGGGTTTTATATTTCCTGTACTGGGTCCTCTTTATACTAAGCCTAACAGCTTGGAGACCATGCAAATGACAGCGGCACATAGTACAAATCTTAATAACATAACATATTATAACTATAATGCCAGGTAAGCGCTACAGGGGAACTCCAGCCTGATCATTCTCTGCCCATTCTATCAGCGCAAATCTTACATGGTCTAAATATGTTGCCGTGGCTTTCACAGTAATACTGAATCCCTGTGTCGGTCCCAGGGAGAAGAATAATTACAAAATGACTTATGAGCTTCCAGCCTCCTCTTCCGCTCTTACTTCTGGACGCATTCAGTCTAATGTTAGGGCTTCTCCCGAAGCTCACCTTCCAGTTTCATAATATGAACTTTTGCTCCCAAGACTCGCTTGCCAGTATTTTACTGAAGCTTTATTACTCGTTGGAATAATGCCTCGAGTCTCACATAACAATGTTTCGTTCCTGAGCCTCCCCCAAGTCTCATAAAATGATGTTTCATTCCTGAGCTAGACTCAGACCCAGATACTGAACTTCAATTTCTGAGGCTTTCTGGCAAAAATTCCATTGCATTCAGTTTGGTACGTGCCACTGCAAAAAGAACCCAACATTGCTTTAAAATGTTAGTTTTCGGTGAGCAATAAAAGGTACATAAAAGGCGTATGCCCTCTATCCCCCCACACTAAAATGTAATAAAGTTATATCTGTAAAAGAAAAGAGAAGGTTACTTGACATTGGAAAGGGGTGAGCATTCATAGGCTTGCATCCATGCAGTGCATTTTGCTTTAACGTACCGACTGTCAGAAGACCACTTATGCAGTAAAAGAACATTTATTTTAAATGCAAATGTGACAACAATCCTGCTTTTGGGCCTTCCTCCCACGATAACCAGAAGAACAAAAGAACAAAAAGTTCCTGTTTGGTACAAAAGCTCACGGAATAAAGGCACAGCGGTAATGCCAACTCGCCCGCCTCTCTACCGGCACCCAGCTATGTTTTCAATTATATATATATTTTAATGTTATGGATTTATTTGGTGCTGGAAGCAATGGGTGATTGCCATCCTCGCATCAAAGTGCTGATCACCTTCTGCAAAAGAAAACAACACTGGTTGGCTTACTGTGAGTGAGAGAGTACACACTGCAGGCGCCTTTCTACAAAAATCTATGGTAAAAACAAGATTCTGAGTTTCTAATACCCAACACAGGAAAGGCATACCCACGGACCACTTAGGTGTTTATAAAATACATATATTTAATCATGTGCTTAGCACAGGCCACAACTGAATCTCTTGTTGGTTCGTGAACAGAAGGAATTGTCTTTGATAAACTCGATGGATCCCATTTTATCAAGGTTGGAATGATGAAGGTCTGACCCACAGGTTGCACTCCAGATCGGTAAAGCAGATTCGGTAATCCACTGGGCTATTTTATAATCTTGAGGTGTTGAAACTGTGAATTAGTTAGGAGTTACCACTGCATGCAGAAGGGGCGTTTTTAGGGCTATGTGGCATGTTGGATGGTAAATGCCCTGCCTGGTAGCATTTAGAAACTGGATCAAAGTCCATAGACGCATTGATCCCCTGGGAACTCATCTTCCCTCTCTCTCCCCTCCCCCGCTTTACATGCCATTCTCCCTTCGTATTCTGCACCCTTCCTGAACAGCCCTACGCTGCTTTTTAGATCGGTTCCCCCTATATAAGTCCTATAAATAGAATGATAAGCTCATGTACTGTGCTTAACAGCAAAATCGGAATATATTGCTTGTCCAAAATGCTAATACATCGACACATTTGGTTGCAAAATCTCTTTGAGATGTGGCCTATACTTGCTATTGTTTCATCACTATGCCTCACCTTGTTCATCAACATCATGCTTGAACATGTAATGTTAATATGCTTTTATAATGTGCCAAATTCGCACCATAATAGTTTCAGAGAGCCTAGTCTATCCCCATCCACTGGTAACCAGTCCGTAATCTGCTGGAGGAAAGAGAAAGGGGAAGATCAGAAGATGGAAAAGTGGAAAATAGACGATGCATGCATGCATGGCCTATCCACAACCCAAACTAGTGCATCGTTCTCATGAACATATGGCTCAGGTACATGTCACAGAATTTGTGAACTAGAGGTTAGAACACCCATCCAGGAAAGCAAGCAGCCATTTGTGCTGGGTTCAGGCCTCACCACCAATGCTCTCTTAAAACTTTTTACAACTCTTTTAGTTGAGGCATTTAAGGAGATATAAGGCTTCCCCATAATGGAGCCCTTGCTGTATATGTGAAATGCAATTTTTTCTATTACAAACACTTTGCATACAATATGTACTTAAGGACGGATTAACCTATTCAGGCAAGCTACTGGTAGCCTACGGAAAAAGCTTGAGGCTATAAAATGTCACAATTGGCCTAATTCATAGATTTTCCCGGTTTGATCCCACGTAAATAACCAAGGCTTGTAGGGGAACTGATAAACACTGGACATTGTCATCATGAACCTGAACTCATACTTGCACAAATACCCTGTGAGGAATTCGACCATCTGCACAGGGAGTGTGCACTCGCCTGGGTTTTTTGATTTAAAAAAAATTAAACTGAATAATGGGAGATCAGCCTCCGAAAATGTGTGAGGCCATTCCGCACACATTTTCCCTGCACACCGCACAAAACCCATAGTAACGTGTACTCTGGGACAACACAGCCTTTAGGCGTCCTCCTCCCCTGTCATGTTCAGCTAGAAGGTGGCAGCCACTGGTACATAAAAGCATCTCAAGAAGGGGGAAGGTACACCTTCCTCCGGCCATGGGCAGCCTAATAAATATATTAAAGGCTCCATGGATCTGCCTGCCTATTGTCTAGTTCGGCTGGTGACAGTGCATACTAATGAGAAATAATTAAGGAAAGCCTGTTAAAGGGGCATGGTCGCAGGACAGACAACAGGAAGGCGGGGCGAACACCTCTTTCATGTGCAATGTGTCAACTTGATGCTAGTTCTCACCCCTCGGTATTAAGGACAGTGAATGGCATGTTTGGGTCCACTAGTACCGGAGGCAACTCCTGCAGAGTGGACCCCTTTGAGAGGGAGAAGTATGTGATTTAAGGGAGGCAGGAAGTCTGCTCTTGTCACAAACTTCAAGGGGGGCCTGCGCTTTGATCAAGAGTCTCAGATGGCTCAGTTAACCAGAGAGACACTTTGATCTACAACAGACAGGAAGATGGGTGGGATTTAGGAGTATATGTTGTCCCCCCTTACCTTTTCCAGTTGCAGAGCACTCTGGTTCTGACCTCACGCATAACAGAAGATTGTTGGTGGCGACCCAGGATTGGCTCATTAAGGCAGGCTTAGCCTGCACTAATAACTGGGGCCCATTTTTTAAAAAGTTGGCTCAACCCCTCACTTAGCAGATCATCCAACGACTTTGAAAGGAGTAAGAAGAAGGACTCATTTGGACCCTGGCTGAAGGTACAGTCTGCCTTACATCTTCCGCCAGTGAAGGATTTTCAAGACGGAAGCAAGATCCCTCGCCAAAAACATTCCCAGGGACCAGAGGGAGATACCGGACTCAGACGATCAATCCCGCAGCTCCAGAACCGGTACCCAGCCAGCACACAGCGTGCTCTGCTAGGTTCTGCTAGCAAGCTTCCCAGTGGGAAGTGCCAGAGAGTCTCTGAACAAAGGACAAGGCTGTTGCCTGCAAACACTCTCCTCAGCTTTGGGCTGACCACCTTGAAAGGATGCCACAAGCCCAGTGAAGAAGCTTTGAGGAGACATTTGAGGCCGGCAAGCCCTCGAACCGTGACCGGCTGCCCCACTGACTGCTGTCTCATTGCAGTCACCCAAGCTGTCTGAGACGCCTCGACCAGCGTTCCAGATCCACCAAACAGCAAAGAGATAACGATTCTTGACCCCTAGCCACCGTGTAGGCTAGCCTGCAGCCCTACATCCAACCTCGCTTGCGGAACTGACTGGTGCCTGATACCCGCAGCTGTCTCCTGTCTTGAACTCTGTCACAGGAACTAGAAAGCGTCCTGGAACTGACTCGATGCTGTCAAGCATCAAGAACATCTCAAGCACCAGGGACTTTCTGGTCCTGTGCCACTGGTCCTTCTCCGAAGACCCCTTGTGACATTTACGACCCCTTCCTCCCTTGGTGCTGAAACCAAATAAACTTGAACAGTTAAGACTGATTGCTTTACCGACCACCCTCCTGTCATTATCCAGAGTGCTTCCCTTTGCTTCGTGAAACTGTCGGTCCTCTGTGTTCCTTCACAGTGTGGGCTGTATTTTGTAGTGTGCTTGAACTGTCTGTTGTAATAATAATAAAAATAAAGTAGATATTTTAATACAACCTTGACTGGACATTCCCTTTTATCATATGTATTTTCGCTGTGTTGCAACTAACCAACGATCCAGGACCTTGCAGAGATAAGCCTGCCGTTCCGTCCACATTACCAAAAATTGGACAAGGAGGTTTATAATTTACTTGTGTTCCAATCTGTTCGGATCCCTTCTGGTGTAGTAGAGGTGTGGGGCTGATTGATGGTTAACAAACCGATATTCATCTCTGGACCACTGGTGCCCCGGAAGTTGATTCATCACATACCCAATTCATTCACCCATAGGCAATCGATGTTATTTCCTTTTTTGTTGTGTGAAACGCAGCTAATTTGTCAAAAAACACTAGCTCAGATTTCAAGCAATATGGAGTATTTTGATAGTACTTGGCCAAATAAGAGATGGCTGTGCTTAGTTGCAGCCACTTGGCTCATGATAAAATGTAACTGCCCGATGATGTGAGGGAAGTTTGCCAATAGGAGACCTTTTTGTGGCGCACACCACACACAGTTGTTCGGAAATGCTCTTTTTAAGCGATGGACCAAGATGCAGCATCACCACCAATGCTCTATGCTAAAGTTTTTTTTTATCTTGCTCTTCTAAACCCCCCCCCCCCCTCACCATCTGCTTTCATAAGTACAGCCTTCAGTAGCATGGCCAAATGCTGCTCTAGAACCACCCGTTCCTCCATAAAAATCCCCTTTTTGAAAAGGCTCTAATGTGGATAGGCGCTACGCCTCTTCCCCTCATTCACATAGAGAAAAATATCAAGGATCAAGGAGGTGAGAGTGCTTAGTTAATCACGGCTGTATGTCCAAGTCTTGGGCTTTCGTTTCTCCATCACTTGCAGTCTGGGATTTGTAGTCGTGGTCCGGTAGCTGCCTGCACTTTCATTTGAAGTCAAGTTGGGCACAGCAGTGAACTTAACTCTATGCTGATAGCGGGAAGTTTTGACTGGCAAGCCACCAATAGCACTTTATGAATATGTGTGCACGCCAAGTAGAAAATAGATGGGTATTACTCGCCCCATCACTTGAAAGGCACTGCACAGTTTTAGCTCACCCACCACAATGCACCTAGCCATCAAACCAACTGCCTTGCATAAATATGCTCACAAGCAATAAGGTGCTCTCTGCTTTCACCCATGGGTCCCTAGCAAAGAGTGTCACTTTGCATTTCAAGTGGCAGTATATACAATATGGTATTTGCTATCACAGAACAACTAGGGACGTTATCAAGAAAACAATAATTGAAATTAATCCTTATTCCAGTTACATGTATACATTAACCTAAGAAGAAAATAAATCTGTGGCTAATGGTGAAGAGAACAAGTTGCTTACCAATTGGTAACGTTCTTTCGATTGGATGTTCCTCCAACGTATTCCTCATCTTAGATGTATTACATCCAGCTTTAGCTGCTTCGCAAAGAAATGTTGGCAGAGGGCGCCATGCGTCGATGTCGTCGAGTCGATGGTCCCTCGAAGGCCTCCGTCGAGGGTGACGTCATTGGGTGTATAAGTAGCACGCGCGGCGCCCGTTGGCCTCAGTTCTGTTTTTCCCCCTTTACTATCGAATCTGCACTGTGTAGATTGTGCGAACAGACAGGTATTCGCCTTGCGAGAGTTGAAGTGGCAATAACCTGGAAAAATCTACAGAGGGGTGGTTGGGAGTGCGATGAGGAATACGTTGGAGGAACATCCAATCGAAAGAACGTTACCAGTTGGTAAGTAACTTGTTCTTCGAGTGGATTGTGTCCTCCAACGTATTCCTCATCTTAGATAGACTCCCAAAGCAGTATGGACAATTTCTCTGGAGGAGTGGTTACATTTTTCGATACCCTTAGATGGCTGAATATAGTACTGCTTTACCAAAATTCAGCTCCTTAGACTGGGAAGCATCCAGACTATAGAATTTTGAAAAGGTATGCAGTGAAGACCAAGTTGCTGCTTCACAAATGGACCTTATAGGAACACCTCTTTTTAGGGCTGTCGAAGAGGGAATGCCTCTGGTGGAATTATCCCTTAGACCTTCTGGTGGGTCTTTTTGGGCTAATCTGTAGCATTCTGAAATGCAAAGCACAATCCAGCGTGATATTGTTTGCTTTGTCACCGATTGACCCAATTTCCTTCCTGTGTAGCCGATAAACAGTTGATTGTCCACTCTAAGCTTGGAAAGCCTAGAGATGTAAAAGCTTAAAGCTCTTCTTGGATCCAACCTGTGTAAACTTTCCTCCTCCTTACTAGGATGGGGTGGAGGATAGAATGTGGTTAAAACAATTTTCTGACTTAAATGAAAATCAGAAACCACTTTAGGTAAAATTGAGGGTTTAACCCTCAACACAACTCTGTCCTTATGGAACACAGTATAGGGTGGCCCAGAAGACATTGCCTGCAATTCGCTCACTCTTCTTGCAGATGTTAAAGCAACTAGGAAAGCAGTTTTCCATGTCAGTAATCTTAATGGACAAGTGTGCAACGGCTCAAAAGGAGCACACATTAAGAATTTTAGGACCAGATTGAGATCCCAAATTGGCACTTGAAATGGGTAAGGAGGAAACACATTAGTGAGTCCTTTTAAGAATTGCACTACCAAAGGAATTTTGAAATAGGAGCATTCTTCCGACGAGCGCTTGAAGATGCAAAGCGCCGCAAGATAACCTTTAATGGTTCCAACATTTAGAGCTCCATGTGCTAGGGACAGGAGGAAGGATAGTATTTCCGGAATATAACATAGAAAATGATCGACATTCTTTTTTCTGCACCAGTTGCAAAACTTTTTCCAACGCAACGTTATAGAGACTTTGTTGCTGGCCTTCTTGCCGAAAGCAACACCTACATGACGTCATCTGGAAGGTCCCAATCCTTGTATCTCAGCCTTTCAGATACCAAGCGTGAAGGTTGAGCGTTTTGACCTCTAGATGGAGAACCTGGCCCTCCATTTGTGAAAGAAGGTCCTCTCTCTGAGGAAGACATACTGGGGGACAGATGGACATGTCTAGAAGGTCCGGTTACCACGTTCTCCTGGCCCAATCTGGGGCATTTAGAATCATGTGGTTCCCGAACCGTCTCAGTCTCCTGATGACCTGAGGAATGACAGGAATCGGAGGGAACGCGTACAATAGTGGGAAATTCCACTCCACCACGAACCCGTCCCCCAGGGCTCCTCTCGGGCGAATTCCCTTGAGCAACACCTTTCACACTTCCGGTTGATTCCGGTCACAAATAGGTCTACTTGAGAGGTTCCCCAAAAGGCAAAGATCTCTTGAATGACTTCGTGAGCCAGTTCCCATTCGTAGGACACTGTGCTCTGCCTGCTCGTAGCATCTGCTGTCATATTCTCCTCCCCGGCTAGATGAACTGCCGTTAAAGAAATTCCTTCCTGAATTGCCCAATAGCAGAGCTGCATTGCCTCTCTGCACAGAGGTAGTGACCCTACACCTCCTTTTTATTTTAGATAATGCATGGCCACTGTGTTGTCCGTCATTATCAGGACATTTTTTTCTCCTGACAGATGGTAGGAAAGCTTTCAGCGCTAGTCTGATTGCTCTCAGCTCTAAAAGGTTGATGTGTAGTTTGGACTCCAATGGAGACCAACGACCGCTGATTGTCAAATCGTTGGCATGAGCTCCCCACCCCATATGTGAGGCGTCCGTCACCATTGTGATCTCCGGCCATGGTTGCCAAAAAAGTTCTCCTTTCAGGATATTCTCTGTCCACCATAGAAGATCTTGTCGAATCTAGTTCGGAATCTGGAGAAGATCCGTCATTTGACCTGAGAACTGGGACCATTGAGTCTTTAGAGCCCATTGAAGGGATCTCATGCTCAGACGTGCCACCGGCACCAGGAAGATGGAGGATGCCATGAGGCCGAGCAACCTTAAGAAGTCGTAGGCCTGAAGATTTTGGGCATTTTGGAATTTGGAAACCATCTGAAGAATGTCTTGAGCCCTCGACCTGGGAGGCGAGCTCTTTCCCAGGAATGTGTCTAATACAGTTCCTATGTATTGGAGCTGTTGAGAAGGTGTCATTTGTGACTTCTTGAAATTGAGGGAGAAGCCCAGTCTGTGAAGGAAGTGGCAGGTGACTTTCAGGCGATCCAGTGCCTGTTCGGCAGAACGTGCTCTGATAAACCAATCGTCTAGGTAGGGGTAGACGTGAATCCCCCGTCTCCTGAGGTGCTATGCTACTACTACCATCAGTTTGGTGAAGACCCTCGGGGCGGAGGTCAATCCGAATGGCAGGACTCGAAACTGATAGTGTGAGTCGCCAACTACGAACCTCAGGTATTTTCTGTGCTTGAGATGAATCGGCACATGAAAATAAGCATCCTGGAGGTCCAATGACACCAACGAATCCTGAAGTTGAAGGGCCTGAAGGATCTGAGAAAGGGTAATCATCTTGAACTTGTCCTTCCTGAGGAACTTGTTCAAGTTTCTTAAGTCAAAGATGGGTCTCAGTCCTCCGTCCTTTTTGGGGATAAAAAAATACAGGGAGTACCATCCCTTGTTTCTCTCCGCTGCAGGTACTGGTTCTATAGCACCTTTCTCCAGCAGGGTTAGAACTTCCTGCTGTAGGAGCGAGTCTGAAAACTTCAAAGGGTGTCTCCCTGGTGGATTGCTTTGAGGTTGCATTAGAAAAGGAAGGCAGTAACCTTGGGCTATTATTTCTAGAGCCCAAACATCTGAAGTAATGGCTTGCCATTCTTGCAGATGCTGTGACATCCTTCCTCCTACAGGTGTCTTGTGATGCAAGTCCTCAAAATGGTTTTGTGGCGGTTACTGCAGCCGCTGATGGCAAAGAGGCTGTAGCTGGAGCTGGCTTTGCACGTTTTGCTCGTCCACCGCGAGTGGCCTTTCTCTGGCCCCTTTGACTGGCCATTCCTATCGCATTTCCATATGACAAGTAGTAATGATAGGATCGTCCCCTCCAAGATTGACTTGGCGCAGGAAAAGGCTGAGGTTGTCTAATAGCAGCTCCCAAAGACTTGGTAGCTGCTTTTGAGGTCTGCAACCTCTCAAGGCTCTCGTCAGCCTTGCTGCCAAAAAGGTGAGACCTGTCAAAGGACATGTTCAGAAGGCAGTTCTGTACATCTGGTGCAAAACCCGACTTCTGTAACCACGTAAATCTGCGCATTACCGTGCTGGTGCCCATGGACCTGCTCACGCTATCTACAGTGTCCAATTTAGATTTCAGGGATTCCTGCATGGCCGCCTTTCCATCTCTAACAATGGCTAGGAATCCTTCCCTTTCGTCCCCTTCTGGTATGTGCTCTGCCGCCATTGCAATGCACTCCCAGAGAGTGTACGAAAACTTTGCCAAGGCACAAATGGAGTTGGCTGATTTTAACGCCATACTCCCAGCTGAAAATACCTTCCGTGCGCAACCATCCACACACTTATCGTCCCTGTCCGGAGGGATAGAAGGGTACGCCAGTTTGTTAGAAGCTGTGGCTGCCTGTGTGACCAAACTCTCGGGAGTGGGATGTTTAGACAGATAGATGGGGTCGCTACTGGCAGGGTGGTATTTTGAATTGAAGGATTTATTCACTGGCGGAATAGAATCCGGAGTCTGCCAATTTCTGGCCACCCTATTTTGCAAGGCTACGTGAAAGGGTAGTATTGGGTCTTCAGTAATCTACCATCTTTGTCATTAGCTGACGGTATGATGGACTGGCATGTTCTCCTGGTTGTGGCCTACCAAAGTCATTTTCAGGAGATGTATCAATGCCACTTGCATTGCGTAGAGATTCAACCAGACCCCTCATCCTGCTTTCTTCCAAAATCAAACATTCTGGGACATTTGGGGTGCCATATTCCAGCCCAAAGGGTACATTCTCCTCATCAGATTTCTCCTGTTCCTCAAAGATTGAGGTCAGGGACTTGAAGAATTCCTTCCTAAGAAGAGGTTTGAAAACCTTTTCTGGGAGAGGTGGAGGAGGATTATTAATGGGTCCTGAAGGCATTACAGGTCTTGTAGCCTTCTCTTTCCCTTTTTCTGGCTGACTTGGCCGAATTGGAGCCTTTGGCGCTGAGGGCTTCGGGGTCGACGCCGCCAAAGGCGTCAATAGCATCGACGTAATACCTGTCGACGACGGGGCCGGCTTCGAGGGCGTTGAGGCGCTCTTCGACGACTTGCCCTTCGAGGTGCGTTCGGTCTCGGATGGCGTTCGTGACCTTCAGCGGTCGACTCGACTCGAGCAGCTTTTCTCACTCGGCGTCCTAGAAGGTTCTCTATCCTTCCTTTTTCGATCACCCGGGCTCGAGGGCGTGCGAGTGTCGGAGCGATGACGCTCCCAGCCGGCTTCCGAAGAAGGCGTGGACCGAGGCTTCGCTTTCTCGAACACCTCCATCATTTTGACCCTGAATGCTTCCCATTCTTCGGATGACGAATGTTCAGTGGGACATTTAATCCTTTTTGGGGATTCGTCCGAGGACGAGGTGGACGGGGACCTGTGGCGTCGTTTCTTCGATTTTGTTGTCGAAGACGAAGAGCAATGGGAATCGCTTCGGGACCTGGACTGATGCCTTTCGCGTCGTGGAGACTTCTACTCACGGGACCTCGACTCAACTCTAGAGGGTTTACGGTCGGATTTACGACCTACCTGTAGTTTTCCCATCCTCTCTCGCAAGGCCTTCCCCGTCATCGCCTGACACTTCGTACAGGCCTCCATATCGTGGCCTTCCCCGAAGCACCACAAACACTCTCGGTGCGGGTCTGTGATAGATATTTTTGAACCGCACGATTTGCACTTCTTGAAACCCGATCTCGGGGTCGTAGTCGGCGTCGATGACGAGGACATATTCGTTATATTCACTATTCTCACTGAACTGGAGAGGCGCCGAATCTCCGAAGCAACGTTTACTGCGGAAAAACAGAACTGAGGCCAGCGGGCACTGTGCATGCTACTTATACACCCGATGACGTCAGCCTCGACGGAGGCCTTCGAGGGACTATGGACTCGATAACATCGACGCACAGCGCCCTCTGCCGAAAATGTTTTCCGAAGCAGCTAAAGCTGGATGGAATACATCTAAGATGAGGAATACGTTGGAGGACACAATCCACTCGAAAATATATTTCTGAAACCCCAGTAGTCCATTTTTTTTAGCAAGGTTTGGTATGTTCAATATGTAAGGCGCATACCTCTGCTCTAAGGAAAAACAAGAACAGAAAAACAGGAAAGTAGTGCACTGGTGGAGAGGTTTGAAACCAGTTCCCAAGGCTACTCCGTTTTTCAAAGTGGAGTATTGAAAAATGTACACTACCAATGCCCTGTTTATGATGCACATACAAGTGTTAAAGAACTTAAAACAGAGCAGAACACATAAGTACTTGCCAGGCTACATCTTGAGAAAGAGTTCAGGGTCTACGCTGAAGGCCACTACATAGTGCAACATATTAGGTATGTCTAAAGCTGTGCCCATGGGTAGTGTGATTTGCACCTAGCACCAAACCATGACCAAACTAGAGTGGTGCAGTGAGTTTTCTTTTATGCATTTTTCATAGCTTGTGAGGTGCAACGTACCCTATCACTATAAAGGGCATATCACCCGATAGAACAAACGAATGTGCATGCCATGTACTATACACGGAGATAGTGCAAGACGATGGGACAAGTTTCAAAAAGCATTTTTGCGATATGGGGCTTAGGCAAGGCTAAGGGGCTTCATTAGACATGTTTTCTGTTAATGAAAAGGAGCACAGACAAATATCAAGAAAAGAAAATGTTTCTCGCTACTGAGATAAATCAGTCCTGAAATGGATCCGGTATGTCAGCAAAACCTACTGATCCGGTATGCCAGCAAAATAATACCCAAGCAAACGTCAGTAATCCATTCCTTCTGCCTTAACTGATAAGTGGTGTGTACAGAGGCTGCCCAACACGTTGAATCCTACATTTTTCAGACCCTAACCCTTGCTGTATAATAATTAATAATTTCTGCATTTATATAGCGCTACAAACCCTCAGGTATCTGAGCGCTGCTTATTATTACCCACGGTGTGTGGTGCTCATTTATCGACCTCGGAAGGATGAAAGGCTGAGTTTGGCCCTGCCGGGATTCAAGCCTGCATTAGCAAGCTCTGCACGGATGTCAAAGCGAGCGCTCTACTCGCTGTGCCACTTGACCGGCTCTTATCCTGCTCAAAGAAAAGGGTAGAGTATTTTGGCTATATTGGTATCCCGGTTTACAGCTGCAGGCATGGCCATTTGTAAGGGATGGCGTCTGCCGAAGTGCAGGAGATTTGTGGGTGCAGGGAAGGTTGTTCCCAGCCAGCACTCAGGTTCTGTTCCTGTTCATCTGTGTTGTTCAATTTGCATTTCAAGTGGAATGAAAAAAGTGAATGTTGCTATGATACTAGCAGAGCATGTTAAACAGGTGATTAGTGTTATTTGTCTGCAGACACCGCATTGAGTGGGGTTGTTAGTGGGATGTACAAAAGCTACTAAGGTTGGATGATCAGAAATGGGAGCTGTGCATAAAGCTGCATGCTGTGTGAAGCAATGATTACAAATAAGTGAACTTATTGGCCATGTTCTTTCCATGTGTTTATATAAGTCTCTTCAGGATGGGGAAAATAAAGCTACAGCCATGCTCTTTTGATCAACATGTTTCTACAACAATGTAGGATTTGTCAGGCTTGGATTATTATGTCATTTTTATGCATTTCAAGTCACCTGCATGAAGCTAAATATTACGTTAGCCCATGGGAAGCACAACATTCATACATATCTGTAGCAATTAGAGCTGGGAAGCTATATGGTCAAGCGCCTACATTGTAGGCTGTGCTCAAATCCCAACTTCACCACTTAGCCAAGGCATGTGATCCTGGCCATCATTTAATCTCACCCCACCAAAGCTGCCAAAATGACGAGTCTCCAGAAGTGATTCAGTCTGTAGTGTGTGGTTTTCAAGATTATGTTGTGGTATTGACGAGCCAAATGATATGACTTTTGGATGGTGAACATGTTTCCATTTTTGCAACACATCCATCATACAAAGAAATATTTGTTGTTTCCAAATGTGTTGGTTGCTGTTGCCAATTGTTGAGAGGAGTGTCAGTGAATTAAAAAGGATATAGACATTTACGCCCTTTACTGACTGAAGGAAGGCTACTGGCGCTAGTTACACGTTCTATTGATAGCAAAATGATCCAAAAAATCAATAACGCCACAGCAATAAATGCTTTTCAATACGCTTTAGACAATGAGCATATCATGAATGAATGAAAGTGAATATTTTTTGCTGCAATCTTTTCTACTTTGCTGTGTCTTCTCATTATATTTGAGTAGGGAATAGTTTCTTACCTGTAACTTCATTTCTCCAGCATTGGTATCTTTCATGGATTCACATGCTTAGAATATTCCCCGTCGTCAGACTGGGACCCCTCGGTACACATATATAGCCTTTTCCTATAGGAAAACTTCTGACACTTTTGTGTCCTATCTACGTCCTTTTGGGGCCCGCATACGCATGCCCCGTAGGACGTCGCGGTATAAAAGCCCCGCCCCCGCGGCTCCCTTCAGATTTCGGCCCCTCCAAAGTAGGAAGGTTTAAACCTATCAAGCATATACATTGCATCCCGGGGAGGATGGTGGGCGCATGTGAATCCATGAAAGATACCAATGCTGGAGAAATGGAGTTACAGGTAAGAAACTATTCCCTTCTCCAGCATTGGATCTTTCATGGATTCACATGCTTAGAATAGATTGTATAGCAGTAAAACTGGAAGACGGCAGTGAGAATGCAATGCAACATACACCAACCAAAAAATACACAATGCATAGGTACACAAGAAATAAGTTTACCCATATATCTGTACCTCCATAAAGCATACGGTCACCAACAGGTAGAAAAAACTCTCCACAGTGTAGAGCTAACCTTATTGAAACAGATGGCGCAGGACCACTCTTCCCATCTGCACCTCGTCCGCATGCTGCCTCGCAAGGCAGTAGTGGCGGGTAAAAGTGTGGGGCACCGACCATTGCCGCAGCCTGGCATATGTCCGTTAGCGGAATTCCTGCCCATAATGCTGCTCAAGAGGACGTTGATCTTGTAGAATGGGCTCTAGGATGCCCTTGCAGCGGCCTTCCGGCCTTGGAGTGGCAAAACACAATCGTCGACGAGACCCACCGAGCCAGTCCTTGCTTAGAAATTGCATTTCCTCTCGTCGACGGACCATACGCGATGAACAGTTGTCGAGTATACCTGAGTTCTTGTGTACGATGTAGGTAAAATTTTAGGGCCCTCTTAACGTCCCAGGTATGAAGAGCTTTTTCCGCTGCCAATGATGGGGTCGCGAAGAAAGTAGGGAGGACAATGGACAAGTGTTTGTGATACACTGTAGGAACTTTCGGAACAAAAGTAGGATTAGTTGCCAGAACCACCTTGTCTTTAAAGAATCTTAGGTATGGAGGGTCTACGACCAACGCTTGCAGTTCCGAGATTCTCCTAGCTTACGTGATAGCAATTAAGAACGCCAACTTCCACAATATGAATTTCATGGCCGAAGTGGCCATAGGCTCAAAGGTGGTTTCATTAAGCCTGCCAGCACTACGTTGAGACTCCATGTTGGTGGAAAACGTTTTACTGGGGGAAAAGTTCGAAATAAACCCCTCATCAAGTGTTTCACTAACTTGTCGCTGAATAAAGGAGACGACTGTCTCTTCCTCGTGAACCTAGAGATGGCCGCCAGGTGCACCTTTATCATTGTGAAAGATAAACCCCCCTCTGCCAAGTGAAGCAGATAAGGCAGAACTTGCTCCGGAGTCACCTTTAACGGGTGTAGTCCTTGTTGTCCTCGACACCACTCACAGAACCTTCGCCACTTATAGGTGTAAGATTTGTTGGTAGAAGGGGGCCCGAGCCGCTTGCAGAATTTTCTGGCAATCCTCCGAAACGTCTAAGGTACCAAATTCCGAAAAGTCAGGAGCCAGGCTGTGAGGTTGAGACTGTCCGGGTCGTGATGCCACACCGTACCTTTGTCCCGGGACAGTAGATTCGGGACCCTCGGAAACGCTATTGGTTGTTCCAGCGACTAGTGAAGCAGGTCGGAAAACCATGGTTGCCTCGGCAAGTACGGTGCCACTAGAATTACCCGGCAACTGTACCTGCGTATCCACTGCACCGTCCTCCGTATGAGGGGGAACGGAGGAAAAGCGTAAAGGAACTTGTCCGTCCATGGGAAGGAGAACGCCTCCCCCATAGAACCCTCCTGGGGCCATCTGCTTGCGAATTGCTCGCATTTCTTGTTTTCCTTTGTTGCGAAGACGTCCAGTGGGGGGTGACCCCATTTCTCGAAAACTTTCGTCAGCTGTACTGTGTCCATTTCCCATTCGTGTGTCTGGGCCATCCTTCTGCTGAGGGAATCCGCTTGCGAGTTCCTCACTCCTGGGAGATGGTGAGCCACAATGGATATCTCGTGCTTTAATGCCCAATGCCACACTTTCTGGGCCTCCATGGAAAGGGTCCTGGATTGCGTCCCCCCTTGTTTTCTCAAATAAAACATAGCTGTCGTATTGTCTGTCAGCACTTGTACTCTCGATCCCTTGATGTGTGGTAGGAACGCCTTCAAGGCCCATCGCACTGCTCTGAGCTCTAACGCGTTGATGTGTAGGAGTGACTCCGTTTGAGACCAACGACCTTGCGTTTGAAGAGTGCCCATGTGAGCTCCCCAGCCGGTTAGAGACGCATCCGTGACTATGGTTAGCTGGAACTCCGGCTCCTGTAGGGGTACACCGTTGTTCAGGTTGTGGAAACTCTGCCACCACTGAAAAGTCCGAAGCAGTTTGTCGTCGTCGATGGTTATCTTGTCTGACCACGATCCTTGGGCCTGTGTCCACCGGTCTGCCAGGAACTCCTGAACTGGCCTCATGAATAGGCGACAGTTGGCCACCAGATGGATGCAGGATGCCATGGCCCCTAGGACCGAAACTTATTTTCTCACTGAAAGCTTGGTGTTTCGCTGTAGTCGACCCGCCAGTTGATTGAGTTTTGAGATTCTGTCGAGGGAAGGCTTCACTAGCCCTGACTGGGTTTCGAACTGTGCCCCCAGGAACACCAACGTTCTCGATGGCATCAGCGAGGATTTTTTGAAGTTTATGGCAAATCCCAGCTGTTGTAGAAGCTGCATGGTGGCTTGCAAACTTGTGTTGGTCGACGCTGAGGAGGATCCCCTTACCAGCCAGTCGTCGAGATATGGGTATACATGGTGGCCTTACCTTCTTAGCCAGGCCGCTACTGGGGCCAGGCATTTCATGAACGTTCTGGTGGAGGTTTTGAGCCAAAAGGGAAGAACCGTGAACTGGTAGTGAGTCTGCCCTATCACAAACCTCAGGAACTTCCTGTGTTTCCGACACATTGGAATATGGAAGTACGCGTCCTGCAAATCCAGGGACGCCAGAAAATCCCCTTCTTGAACGGCTCGGATCACTTCCTGGAGCGTGAGCATTTTGAATTTTAGGCTCTTTAAGGACTTGTTGAGATTGCGTAAGTCTAGAATGGGACGCCATTTTCCGTTTGGCTTTTTCACGACAAAGTATCTTGAGTAAACCCCTTGACCTTTCTGTGATGCTGGAACTAATTCTATCACACCTTTTGCTAACATGAGTGTTACCTCCTGTTGCAGTACCCTCAGATGGGAATGAGCGACGAACGCAGGTGGAATGTGCGGAGGGCTGCGCTTGAATTGTAGAGAATGTCCGTTCCTTATTGTGTCCAGCACCCATTGATCTGTCGTTATTCGTTCCCATTCGTCGACATAGGCTGATACCCTTCCCCCCAGAACGGTGTGTTGCTCGTCATTGCTGATCTTTGTTTTGCTTCTCTCTCGATGACGACGGATAGGATGGCCTCTTCCTGGAGGTCTGGAAAATCCGGCGTCGGTTTGCTGTTTGAGAAGCACGCCTGTATCCCTGGGAGGGGTACGCCGACCTACCAAAGGATCTGTTTCCTGACGCAGGGCAATTGACACATAGGGCAATTATGGTATTGTGATTTTGTGACGATATAATACAAAAAGTATAAATTTATTTGGTCTTCACCCCCGGGTAGCACTAGTTGGGGTAGAATTGTATAGAATCAATGTTAGATGTTATCGGTGGTCTCCTTTACTAATAAGGAACCAGATAGCTACCGACCATTGTGTGTCTAGAGGCAGAGTGTTCTCCTTCAAAATATTATACAACACTTAGCTTTGTATAGGTAGGATGTCACAGAAATAAGCACAACACAGGTTGTTTTACTTATGGGTATGGTTTTTATGAGATATGTTTATAATAGGATTTTTAGGAATTACTGTATTTTTGGAAAAGGTGTTTTATAAAATGTTATAAAAATATGTGATGTTGATCTAATAAAATTGTGATATATAAATGATGTGGTAACTTAGTATCTGTTAGTTACGAGTATGAGGTAATTCTAGCGTAGGGGACACCCTAAAGGTGAAACAAAAGACGTGAGGTGATTTCTTGTTGTATGATTGTCCTTCATTGGTGTGCGAGGAGCCTGGTCACCACGTCGTTAATTTGGCTCTACGTCTCTATATGGTTTTTGTATCCTGACGCAGAGAACCTGGAATTACCTGAAGCCCCTCTAAAGGGACAAAAAGACTTGTAGCTTCGGCCACTCTGGAGGGCACCCAATGAACGTGCCGTGTCAGAGTCCTCTTTCATTCCCTTCAGGGCCTCATCTACCTTCTCTCCGAATAGAAGGTCTCCCTCAAAGGGCATATCTACTACTTTGTATTGTACCTCCGGCCTGAAGTAGGTACACTTAAGCCATGACTGTCGTCGTAAAACGACCCCATTATTGACTTGCTTGAAGCCCGACTCAGTGAGGTCTACCGCAAAATGTTTATTGCGTGATTAGAGGCTTCCTCACCCTCTCGGACAAGTAACATTGCCGCCTTCCTATGCTCTTCCGGAAGATGATCCAGCAACGGAGCCAGCCTGTGCCACATTTCTCTGTCGTATCTGGCTACAATAGCCAGAGAGTTTGCAGCCTTTACTGTAGTTGCTCCCACAGATAGCACTTTTTTGCCGAAGGCATCCTGACGTCTTGCCTCGTTTTCAGGCGGAGTCGTGCACTTGTGCTGGGCCTTTGCTTTCCTCGCCGCTGCCGCCGACACCACCGATTCAGGCGTTGGTTGAGAGGATAAGCACTTGGGGGTAGACTCTGGAGCCTTACATTTTTTCTCAAGGCGACCTTTTACCGGCGGTTCCGAAAAGGGGTGACGCATTGTCTGCAAACCCTCCTTCCACACATGATCTAGTATGGGTATTGAAAACACTGACCTCCTTCTCTTACCTATGTGGTCGAAAAGAAAACAGTCCTTTTTCTGTTCTTCCGGGGACAAACCGAATTCCTTACACGCCTTCTCCATCATAGAATGGAATGATGCAATATCATCCGGGGGGGACGGCTGAGCCGGGCTCCTTGGGGTTTCTAACTCCACCTCTGACTCCCAGGCTGGATCCCTGGAGGGGGATGAGGAGATATCCGACATGGCTCCTCTGTCAGACTCTGAATCTGGCAGCTCACCTTCCTCTTGGGGTGCCTGTGGTGCTGAGACTGGCGTGCGTAAGTGAGTCGGTGGACGGGACGGGCCCGGCTCGTCGACGGGTGACTGTGGCAGGTTTACCTGAGGTAGTCTCTGGTCCAACGACTGTACTAAAGACTGAAGCTTGGACAGAATCTCCAACGACAAAACAGATTGAGGATTGAGAAGAGGGGCAGACACCGGAATTCCGGATCCCCTCGTCGACGACTTGTCAACCACTCGCAGTCCAAGGTCTGCCGGGCCAGCTATTCCCCCGCTCTAGTCCTCTCCCGAGGACAGCAACGCTGCCTGTTCCTGCAGTAAAGTATCCGGAGGGATCGGATCGAAAACTTCAGGCCTCCAGGCTTCCTGTAGAACCTCCGTCAACGAGGCCACCGCCGCAGTCGTTGTCGGTGGGGCGGTAGATACCACATGCGTCAGTGGTAGGGAGGAGGCCGATGACTGGCCCGCCGTTGATGACGGTGGCTTAGCAGGTGGTTTAGGCGGTCCTGCCTTTTCTGCACTTAGCCTGCTTTTACCCGACTCTCGACTCGCGGTCGATCTATGGTGATCGCCCGAGGAGGATTTCGGCCTTTCCTTGTCATGCTTTTTTGAAGAAGATGACGATTTTCTCGTCGAAGATTCTTTAGCTGAATGACTCCGAGATGACTCTTTCTCCGCCGGTTGAGATTTCTTCGCCGGTGGTTCCGACGATACAGCGCGGTGTGATGTTTTTGCCGATTGTGTGTATCCTACCTCCGAAGGGGGGTATGCCCCCGCTCCATCATTCAACCATGCCACCAGCCGTCGATTTCGGTCTTTGAGGGTCTTTTGAGAAAACCCTTTGCATATGTCACAGTTATCGGCCGAATGATGAGGGTGGAGACAGTATACACAATCCATATTTCCATCCCCCTCGTAAACTTTTTTCAAGCCGCACGTCGCGCACGGACGGAACAGCGCCTTTCCCGACATGAAGGAAAAATTCACCTAACTCCAACTTCAAGTACACAACCTTGTACAAAATAGTAAGACGACGCGAGGAGATCCCACTACTTTGGAGACGGTTGAAATCTGAAGGGAGCCGCGGGGGTGGGGCTTTTATACCGCGACGTCCTACGGGGCATGCGTATGCGGGCCCCAAAAGGACGTAGATAGGACACAAAAGTGTCAGAAGTTTTCCTATAGGAAAAGGCTATATATGTGTACCGAGGGGTCCCAGTCTGACGACGGGGAATATTCTAAGCATGTGAATCCATGAAAGATCCAATGCTGGAGAACTTTAATTACAAGTTAATAGAAAAGGGTGTGTTGATATTGCAATGAATTTATCATGTTTGGCAAGTGTTGCAAAGAGAGGGGTTGTGATATGGGGGCGCATTGCAGTGTTTTGCCCTGGACGCTAAATCATCGCAAAACTGCCCTTGCTGCCGGGGGCACTGTAGCCTATAAATAAAGTCTTCCCAAGGAACACGAAATGGACTTTGGGGCAAGGACAAGACACTGCCAAGATCTTACTGAACAATATTTCTTTCTGTGCTTCAAGCAGAAAGAATAGGGCATGGTCGCGCCTCTCCTTATGCACGTGGCTGTAGCCATGTATTCTCTCTTCGCACACACATGTTGCTCAACACGGAGGACATCATCGTTTGATGGCAGAAGAATCATCTTTTTTGTTCGTTTTTTATTCAAAAGTTAAAGGATTGTAAAAGCATGTAGGTTTCATTTAGAAGAGCAGAATGGATTCGAAAATGCAGTCACTGTATCGCCCCTGTCAATAAATATAGAGGGAACTGCTGGAAAATGAGCATTAATAGTAATTCTTGATTATTTACTGCACTGTACCCAGCTCTAAGTGAACCCCTAAGAAGGGGACATTTTGATTAAAGTTATGCTTATCTGTACAATTTCAATAGATCTATTTTAAGCATATGCTTACAGTGGCTTTAATTGTCACACAAAATCCATTGGACTAAATGAATATGTTATGCCAGACGGTACAATGCCTTAGCTTTCGAAGTTCCAGAGACGACTTCATTAGAGGGTAGTGACAGTGTGATATGAGTAAAAAAAAAACAAGCTAGATATTGCTTTTCCTTAAAGAAGACAAAAAAAGGCAATCCTCGCTGTAAACTCTATTTGATGCAGGAAGATAATACTCTGTTTGCATATCTACAGAGCAATACATGTAACACCAACAAAGATATAATGCTGCAATGATTCTTAAATCGGGAGCTAGTAGATTCGAAAAAAAGCATTTACGGTGTTGTAGAGAAAGCCTGAAATATACTTTTTAAAAACACACAATTTGACAGCAGGGTGTGTTGTTATGCATTTACAGTACCTCGCACATAGTCCAAAGATGTTCATAGTTGTTTAAAATTCCATTACTGCAATCAAACTTGAGTTCCCAAACAACATGTCTGCATCTCCTGGCCGCCGTCCAGCTCCCACCCCGCTCCTAATAAAATGACCTGCAATCCTTGCAGAGTTTAAGAATGTCTGAGTGTCAACCATTTCAGCTCAGCCACCCAAGATAAGCACAACATTCTCTGGCGGATTTTGTGTGATTTTAAAACTGGACTAACACGGCATCATAGCGTGAAAAAGTTAAATAATATACATCTATTAATTTACGATTTTGATATTGAACTAAATTATAGTCCACTTCAGAGCCTTGATAAAACCAAGGTCGTTGTGTTACCATAGTTCGGAGTAAGGGCCGATCTAGTCCATCTAAGATGTTTTGCCTGAGTCCCAGTAACTCAGTGCATTGTGGGTCTTTCCTCATTTTCTTAGAAAGATTATTTGACCTGTCTGCATCAAAATACCTACTTGCAGATGCAGACTGGTTGTCGTATACTATGGGCCTGGGAGAGGTACAAAGGGGTTCTCTGTGGGACGCCATACGTGTTAACGCTGTTCTGTGAATGAACACTCCATGCATTAATAGGTTGCTCTGTCCCGCATGTCATGCTTGCACTATTTGGTCATTGAGCGTTCAGCTACATTACAGCGCCATATACTGAGCGGCTAGTATTGGCTCAAATAGACTGTCATCGAAAGCACTGCATTTTTTTGGGTGCTTTGGTTGACTTTATATTTCAACAAACATCATTATAGAGACATGTAGGTCACTGTGCCTTGTTGGCCTCGGCCAACAATGCTTGCCTAAAAGGGACTAGCGCCCACGGTACTGCACCAAAACGCTGGTTGTCGAAAGGAACATAGATTCGTAATAAGGATGAAGTGAGATGACAATTACGGAAGGTCATTTGGAAGCTGATCTCGTAGGTTTATTAATAATACACATAGAGCCGTATTCCTGGAATATTTGCCCGGTTCAAAGTGAATTTGCACTGCTGAAAAGTGACTTTGTACTGCCGACACAAACCTTGATTCATGGAACCGGCGCAATGTCAGCGCAGTCATTTTTGCAGTACAAAATGACTTTGCACGGACTTTGAAAAAATACACTTTGCACAGTTCTATGAATCAGGGTTTATGTCGACAGTGCAAAGTCACTTTTCAGCAGTGCAAATTCACTTTGAACCGGGCAAATATTCCATGAATCGGGCCCACAGTGTTTTTAACTTTATATTGAACTCCGCAGGAAGAGTGCTTTTCAGGCTGGAGTAATGAAATCCAGTGACGGCCCGCATGTATGGGCAGTGGTGTGCAAGGGGCGGTGCCGCCCACTCGCTTGAGTGGCATGTAGCACACAGTGCTATTATTTTTGGGGGGACTGCGCTACATGTCTCTAAGCAGGGGTGCATCCCCTCGTGATGGTTTTTTACCGCAACGTGGAGCCATTTGCGCTCTACAAAATGTGCAGATCGCAATAATGACAAGCCAGCGGGGCGCAGGAAGGTCAGCCCTGCCGCCTCTCATCATTGCTCTACTAGCGTAGGGGCGTACTGATTGACAAGAGAGGAGTCCTGTCCTCTCCTGTCAGCTAGCATGCTCTGAATGGGACTGGCCTTCTGGTCAGTTTCAGTGTGCCGAATGTGCGAGGTAAGTGAATAATTTTGTGTACGTTTGGTAACTAGTTTGTATGTATCCATGCACCTAAGTGGGCTTGTCTGAGTGTGAGTGTGGTTGTCTGAGAGTGTGTGTGGAAATGTATCCACGTGTGAATCGTTGTGTTTATTTATGTGTGCATGACTGCTGGATGAATGGGAGTGTATGTTGTGTGAATTAGAGAATGCCTCGGTGAATGAGTGTGTATATGTTGTGTGAATGATTGAAAGCTGGGTGAATGGGAGTTTATGTTTGTGTGAATGTATAAATGCCTGGATGAGTGAAATTGTATGTTGTTTGACTGGGAGCATGTCTGTGCCTGTCCTTAGAATTGTATGAGGGGTAGCATGCCTCTTATTTGGAGGGGGCATTGTTACTGGCAGCATTTACATTCTATGAAATAGATAGACTAGCACACTTGGGTGCAGTCTGTCTAGCTATAATTTCTTATGGTGGCATGTTTATAATTGGGCATCAAGGGTAACACAAAAATGATGAGTGATATTACGTATCTAGACTGGAATGCGTTGGTACAGTCAGTCTAGCTATACATCTTTACTATGGCACAGTATTTTTTGCTGGCCATCAAGGGTAAAGCAAACATGAGTGCTATTATGTGGTTAGGTTGGCTTTCATTGGTGAAACCAGTTAGGATGTACTTCCTTAATGTGCCATGGCATTTATACTGGCAAAAGCCAACAGTATTAAGTTATTGTATGGTATGGTAATAATTGCATCTATTGGTGCAGTCTCCATGGATATGTTGTTTATACTTGCACACATTGTGGGTAAAGGTATCATGAATGCACTACTGGTGTCATGCATGGATTTATTTTTTTCACGCGCTTCATACAAAACTGATTGCAAACTTTGTGCTTTTTTACCCAATTTTTCATAAAGATTGTGCTAGAAAATTCCCCATTTTCATCCATTCTTTTTAATTTTGTTGGGGGGAGTACCCCCGAACCCTACTTGGTTAGTTTCTGCTCCTTCACTATGCTCAGTTGCTCCCAAATATTCGAGCGAAACATTTATGCCCCTCCCATTAAAAAAATAACCAGCGCAACTGATGTAATCTAATGCTTTCAATATAAGGCACATTTCGACTGCCTGGTTCTGGATTTTCTAGAACTTATTAATTAGATATTTTGATAGGGCCATGTGAAGAGTATTCCAATAATTTAGACTCAGCATCAGAAAACTAAGTTAAGTTGTCAGGATTGTACTTTAGCCCCAACATTATCTTAGGGGTGTGTCGGGTCCATGGTCGGCTGCTCTCCAGAAATGCTGCCAACTCAGAGAAGTAACCTCTGTTTAGGTCTGTCAGAGGAGACACCTCATAGCTCTTCCAGTAGTGGATTTGGAAACTGCATGGATAAGTAGTCAGAGATAGGAAGCAAAGACAATTGTCCAGGAGGCAAAAGAACTCCCTTGGTCAAAATTCATAACCCATAACCTTGAAGTATCAGATGATGCTTGTGCAGTAACCCTGCGATCAGAGTACAAGGGGGCAGGTTGCAATCCTTTAGTAAATGCCTAATGGAGACATACACATCCCTCTTGGGGTCCATAATGGTTTGCCCCTTTTCACCTCATGCTGTGGCTATGATCCACGATAGCACAAACTCCCTTCCGCACAGTCGGATGGCTAGCTCTTTTCTCCTAAAGCTGTGGCCCGAGTAAAGAACATTACAACTTCTTGCTCAGCAAAATAAAAAGAGGAAGTTGGGTCAGGAACTCTGTCTTCACAAATGATATGATGCAATGTATGGAGTGCACTGAAGTCTGCACTCATGTTAGGTATTCACCAGAGGACTACTGCAGTATTATTTACCGTTTGGATTATTGCTCCAAGAAGAACAAGTTACTTACCAACTGTAACGTTCTTTCGACTAGATGTTCCTCCCACGTATTCCTCATCTTGTGATAATTCGTTATCTCCAGCTTCGCTGCTTCGGAAAAAAAAATTCTCGGCAGAGGGCGCTGTGCTCGAGGTCATGGCGTCGATTGTCCCTTGACGTACTCTGTACTCTGTCGACGTCACCGATGGTATAAATAGCTCGAGCCGCGCCCGTTGCTTCAGTTCTGTTTTTTCGATGAAATATATATACATAGGAGGAACACCCAGGCGTGTCCCATGACCGATACCTTCTTCGTGAGAGGAAAGTGTAAGAAACGTAAACTGTACTGTGGGGTAGGATGAGAGGGTCAATGAGGAATACGTGGGAGGAACATCCAGTCGAAAGAACGTTACAGTTGGTAAGTAACTTGTTCTTCGAATGGATTGTGTCCTGCCACGTATTCCTCATCTTGTGATAGGCTCCCATAGCAGTATCAATTTTTGGAGGTGTGAGTACTAATTTCAGTTTTCGTGGACAGAATGCAGAACTGCCTTTGCAAATAAATCCTCGTTAGAAGAGGCAGTGTCCGAACAATAATGTTTAACAAAAGTATGCATTGTTTTCCAGGTTGCAGCTGCACAAATATCTGCTGCTGGGACTCCCCTCTTTAGAGCCGCAGAAGTAGCCATTCCCCTTGTAGAATGGGCACGAAGCCCATCTGGTGGTTCTTTTCCCCCTAATCTGTAGCATTCAACTATGGCTAATATGATCCAGCGGGAAATGGTCTGTTTTGTTACAGATAAGCCTAATTTATAACCAGTATAACCCACAAACATTTGGTCATCTTGTCTCAATTTAGCCATCCTTGAGATGTAAAAACTAAGAGCCCTTCTTCTAATCTGTGTAATCTCTCCTCTTCTTTGCCCAGATGAGGAGGAGGATAAAAGGATGGTAATACTATTTTTTGTGACAAATGGAAGTCCGAGACTACTTTTGGCAAGAACGAAGGTTTAACTTTAAGGACTACCTTATCTTTATAAAAAATAGTATATGGTGGTTTGCATGAGAAAGCCTGAAGTTCGCTAACCCTGCGGGCTGATGATAGGGCCACAAGGAGGACAGTTTTTAGGGTCAAAAGCCTCAATGGACATGAGTGCAGAGGCTCAAAAGGTGTGCAAGTCAAGAATTTGAATACTAAATTTAAATCCCAAATTGGTACATGAAAAGGTACTGGAGGGTATACATTAGTAAGCCCTTTTAAGAATTGAATGATTAACTGTATTTTGAAATATGAAACCTCTTCCGAGGAGCGCTTGAAAATGGACAGCGCAGCAAGGTATCCTTTGATTGTTCCTATCTGGAGCCCCAGATTAGCTAGATGTAGTAGAAAAGAGAGCACCATTGGGGTGCCACACTGAAAAGGGTCCACATCCCTGTCTTTGCACCAGTTACTAAACCTGTTCCAGCGACATCGGTACAAAGACTTTGTTCCTGGTCTTCTGGCCGAAAGCAAGATTTCCATTACGTCATCCGGAAGATCCCAATCCTTGTATCTCAACCTCTCAGAAACCATGCGTGAAGGTTGAGTGTCTTCACCTCTGGATGGAGAACCCGACCTTCCTCTTGCGAGAGAAGATCCTCTCTTTGCGGAAGACGTATTGGAGGGCAGTTGGACATGTCTAGAAGGTCTGGATACCACGTCCTCCTGGCCCAATCCGGGGCAATTAGGATCATAGTTTTCCTGCACTTTCTCAACCTCCTGATTACTTGAGGAATCATGGGGACTGGGGGAAACGCATACAGCAGTGAAAACTTCCACTCCACTACGAATGCGTCTCCCAGAGCTCCTCTTTGAGGAAATTCCCTTGAGCAGTACTGATCGCACTTCCGGTTGATCGCGGTGGCAAACAGATCCACTTGAGGGGTTCCCCAAAGGGCGAAGATCTCCAGAAGGACTTCCTGAGCCAGCTCCCACTCGTGAGAGACCGTGCTCTGCCTGCTCAGAGCGTCTGCCGCCGTGTTCTTCTCTCCGGCAAGGTGAATTGCCGACAGAGAGATTCCTTCTCGTATTGCCCAGAACCAGAGCTGCATTGCTTCTCTGCACAGTGGCAGTGACCCTACTCCTCCTCTTTTGTTGAGGTAGCACATGGCCACCGTGTTGTCCGTCATTATCAGGACATTCTTTCCCTGTACAGAGGGCTAGTTGTGCATGAAAAATGGTTACTACGGGCTGTTATACCTCTGTATTTACATTAACAGATCAGGCGACCACCATACTCCGACACGATGGGACAGGACATGTTAAACCGTGCCTGCGGTCCACAGAAGCTGAATACAAGCACATTTCGCTCGGTTTGAAAGGTATGCAGTCACTTAAAAAACAACACGGATAAAATGTACTCTAGACAATAGCTAGATGCAGTTTTAGACAGCAGTTGTGCCACTTGAGACAATCGATATTTTGTTCAAATATAAGATGTTTTCTCTGCCCCTCTGTTGAGGTTTTCCATATGATAAATAGAGAATGTATAGATAAATCAACATTCTGTATACAATGAATTAAATCAAAAAATTGGAAACAAATATCTTCAAAGTTTATTTGTTTCTTTCAGTTCTAATTATTCTAATTATTGTGAAGAATCACAGTTTGGACCATTGAATTTCGTCCACATTCATATCTAATTCAAGGCCACACACGTCAACCAAGCTATTAAAAGGTTAGTGGAACCAGTTGCTTGTGCACACCAATAGAGATACTACACTCCTGTTGTACTTTTATCCTGTTACCAATACGGCTACTTTCGTTTTGGTTTTTAGATTGCCATTTGGGAAGGGAATCAAACAATGAACCATTTTTGACATCCAATTCTGAACATTTGCATATAAAGGCCTGAAGACGGGTCCAGCACACGCCTGATAGCATCTTTAAAAACCAGCTACAGAGCCTGTTTCTTTTGTCTAATTAATTTCCGCTAGGACCCAGAAACACACTCTCTGGTGTTGACAGAGTCAAGGACAAACAAATTGTTTTCCGAGGTTTCATTCAAGAACAAGATGTTCACCTCACACTTTTACTAACCTCACAACATCACCAGTACACAATGATTGTGTTAAATTCAAAAAAATTGTTTTTGGTTGAAAATATTGATTTCCATTATATGTTTTTTATGTGAAGTTATGTACAAACAAAATTCATTTTTGTCTCTTTTTTAATATAAATCTTATTGAGTATTTTCTATAAATTAAAAGATGTATATCTCTATTACCTCTGTCATAATTATTCAACCGACATGAAAGGTAGCACAGTTTGCAACCAGTCACACCTAGTACGTGTGTAGGCGGGTAGCTGTTTTTGTGGCATTTTCTTCACCCAGGGACAAAAAATAATGCTATCTGTCCATTGTGAATTCTGGTGCTCCCATCCACATCTACAGGCAGGGTATTATTGTATAATGCATTGGTTTAGCTTGGAAAAGATTAAGAATAACTCTTCCCTGATGTTTCATGGTGTGTATTCTGTGCCTCGCATGCTGAATCACAACTGTTTCTCGTGGGCGATGATTTGCAATCGGTATCTAGTTATACAATTTGTTTGGATTGGGGTCACTGTTTCGCTGTTCGCTAGTGTGGTAATTGTGGCTTTCCTGAGGGTCTCGGGTTCGGATGCCTCAATAGTGACACATTACGGAGGGCTGTTCGCTCAGCAGCCAGAGTTTAGATGCACGATTGTTTGTACCTGCACAGAACACTGCAGTATGAAAAGTCACAACATTTTCGTGTATAATCAAGGCTTTAAAACATATGTTAAAGCCTCTCAACGAATCGTTGGCAACATCAGTGCAGCAGAAATGAGTTGATGTGGTCGCCTAAGGATGAAAAGTGTATCCTTGAAAAAAGTTGTCAGTTTCAGGTGCACCCATCTCAGGAAGAACCTTTGGCTAGAGCAATATTTCCTGCATCTATGACACTTTTTTTGCCCAGCCTATTTCCTTCGTCCTAGCACAGTAAGTCAGAAAAAGCATTCAGAATCTTACTACATCTTAATATTCCACTGTTGGCATGATAGCGGCATCATGGAAAACTAAAGGGCTGGAACAGATGCAGTTCATTAGCAGAAGCCACACAAACAGAGCATGCTGCATCCGGAAGGTCTTGCCCGGTTGCTGCTAACTATTTTAACTTTGCATGAACTACTATATGCTAATGAGAAATAGTTACTCGCCATAGTGACTACTGTACTCCTAGTTCATAGTCCCCTCTCCTCCATACACATGGGTGCCTTTCCCATAGGGACAGGACCAGAGACATGTTTGAAGCAAAAACTAATGCTTTCCCTTTAAGTGCAAAAAAGGTTGTGCCAGTGTAGAGCATGCACAGCCTTTGCTTGACGCTACCTACCAGTCTCCCCCATCAGTCTTTGGCCCATGTCAGCTGATTACAAACTAACCGATTTACAGGTGGGAGAGGGTGGGTCGTATGGAGAAAAGGGGACTATGAGCTAAGAGTATAGTAGTCACTATGATGAGTAACTGTTTCTTACACCTTCGTCCCTGCCCCTTTCATCTATACTCATGGAAGACGTCATCACATGCAAAAAAGTCTGGTGGGGGAACTGCTCTATTGATTGGTGAAGAGTTTCCGAAGGACAGCCTGTCCAAACCTATCGTCTGCCCCTGAGCCAGTATCTAAGCAGTAGCGCTTGCAGAACGCAGAAGGAGTGAACTACGTGGCTTCCTTACTGATGATGTCACAAGAGACTTTACAGTGAAATGACACAAATGAGGGTTTTGTCCTAATTGAATGGGCATGGGTGCCTTTCGGAGGTGCGCATTTTTTGAAGTGTGTGGCAGTGTTTAATTCCAGCGACAAACCATCAAGCTATGGTCGCTTTAGAGGACTGAGTACCAAGATTTTGGCCATAAAAGGTGACAAACAAAGCATCTGATCTGTTCACTTGTTTAGTCCTGTTAAGATACAAATATTTACATACTATACATTTTAGCAATGGAGGGTGAATTTTGTTGAAGACTGAGGATTTGGGAAAAATATGGGAAGGACTTCCACTTTGTTGATGGGGAAAGAAGAGACCACCTTAGTAAGGAAAGCAGGGTGTGACCATAGCACAACCTTGTTCTATGAAAAAACACACATGGATCCAAAGTCAAATAGCCTGAATTGTGCTACTCCCCTAGCGGAAGTCAGAGAGACTAACCACTTTCCATTTGAGTAGTTTCATGTCTGTGGGTGCCATAGGTTCAAAAGGCTTGTGTGCCAGTGGGAGGAATTCGACCATCTGCACGGTGGGTGTGCGCCCACCTGGGCTTTTTAAAATTTTTATGTGAAATTGAATGATGATAGATCAACCTCTGGAAAATGTGTGGGGCTAATCCGCACACATTTTCCTATGCTCACAGCACAACATACACATAGACCCATGTTCTCTGGGTGGACACAGCCTACAAGTGCATTCCTCCTTGTCATATTCAGTCGGGATCTGACAGATGGAGTACACGATCCATCTCAGAAGCAGGAGGGTCAAAACCTTCCTCCTGCCATGGCCACCCTAATTAACAATCAAAGGTTCCATGGACCCACCCTGCCAATTTGTTTACCATCTGCAGATAGTTGCAGCAATAAACATAATGAACATACTGATAGTGTATACTTCAAACAGGCACATATGGGGCCTGGCTGCAGAGTTTAACAAAAGAGAGGAAAACTCCAACAACCTTTTATATGGACTGTGTCAACCTGAATCCAGCTCCCACCTCTCATTAATTTATGTCTGGGACAATGTATTTACAGTAGGCAACCACTGCAGGGGGACCCCATTCAGCTGGTATGAGTATGTGGATTCTGTTCTTGCCGCAGCTTCAAGACAGACTTGCCGCTTTATTCAGGAATCACAGAGAGCTCCAGTAACTAGAGAGACCTTTTGATTCACAACAGACAGGAAGATGGGTGGGACTTAGTATTAGATGTTTTCATCCCGTTATCTTTTCTGTTGCAAAGCACTCTTGTTATGACCTCATGCAAACAGGAGTTTATTGGTTGGGACCCAGGATTGGTTCTTTAAGGTAGGCTTAGCCTGCACCAATCACTGTGGTCCATTTGGCTTTAAAAGAGGGTCAAGCCCCTCTTTTGGGCAGATCATCTGAAGACTTTGCAAGGAGTAACAAGAAGAACTCATTTGGACCATGGCTGAAGGTACAGTCTGCATTACAGCTTCCGCCAGTGAAGGAAGGCCAGGATTCCGAAAGAGGGAAGCAAGATCCCTCCCGTAGAAATCGCCCAGGGAATAGAGAGAGATGCTGAATCCAGAGGACCCTTGAGCAGCTCCAGAACCAGTACCTGGGCAGAACAAAGCGTGCCCTGCTAGACTCTGCAAGCAAGCTTCCTAGGTGGGAAGTGACAGAGAGTCTCTGAACCAAACCAAGGACAAGGCCATTGCCTGCAACACTCTCCTCATCTTTAGGCCGTCCACCTTAAAGGACAACACAAGCCCAGTGAAGAAGCTAGGAGGACTGCATCGACAAGCATCAACGAGTGTCTGCCTTAAAGGACATTTTTCAAGCCCCTCGAACTGCAACCGACTGAACACCTGACTGTTGTCACGCCGCAGCAGCTAACGTCTTCCGAGAGGCCTCGACCAATGATTCAGACCCGCCAACCAGCACTGAGACAACAATTCCTGACCCTGAGCCGCCGTGTAGGCCAGCCTGCAGCTGTCAGTTCAGCCTCGCTCGCCAAACTGCCTGCCGCCTGGTACCCGCAGCTGTCTCCCATCTTGAATTCTGTCGCAGGAGCTGCAAAGTGCCCTGAAACCGACTCGGCCCTGTTGAGCTCCAAGAACTTCTACAAGCACAAGGTACGTTGTGGTTCTGTCCCCCTGTCCTTCTCCGAAGGCTCCTAGTGACATTTTACGACCCATTGCTCCCTTTGTGCTGAAAAGAAGTATCCTTGAACTATTGCAATTAATTACTTTACCGACTACCCTTCTGTCAGTATCCAGAGTGCATCCCTTTTCCTTCTTGAAACTGTCTGTCCTCTGCATTCCTTTATAGGGTGGGTTGTATTTTGTAGTGTGCTAGAACTGTCTGTTCAATAATACTAAAGTAGATATTTGTATACAACCTTGACTGGACAGTCCCTTTTATCATTGGGTAATAAATGTATTTTCTCTGTGTTACAACTAACCAACGATTCATGACCTTGCATAGATAAGCCTGCTGTTCCGTCCACGTTACCGAAATTGGACAAGGAGGTTTATGATTTGCTTGTGTTTCCAATCTGCTCAGATCCCTTCTGGTGCACTAGAGGTGTGTGTCTGATTGATGGTTTAGAAACCGATATTCATCCCTGGACCACTGGTGCCCCGGCGGTTGATTTGTCACAGACAGAGCTTATAGCCCCAAATTCAAAGTCCAATGCCGGCAGTCTCTTACCAGGAGGGTACAACCTCAGAAATACTTCCAAATGTCTTCTCACCACTGGGTTAGATGTTGAGAAAGAAGTAAACTGAGCAGGAAGGTGGGTTGATGTGCCCAGTGCCCAGTAGCAGAGTCTTGTCGATAGCTTTCTAGCCACATGCATGAGTGCCAAATTGTCAGGTCAAATGACCAAGTGTCCCATTGTTATTTCTTTAGGAACCAGGATGCGAAGCTCATCAATTGAGAGGGCAGTATGGAGGATGCTGCCCAGTTGTTGGTGAAGGAGATTGTGACAGTCCACAATTAAATGGGACTAACCAAGCACAGCCTCATCACTGAAAACTGAAAGTGGGCTGGCCAGAATAGAGCTATCGGTATGAGAGTGGAGTTCTTGGACTCTGTGAACTTCACGAGAGCTCTGGGGATGAGAGGAATCAGAGCGTAAGCATAAAAACACATGCCCTGCCAATCTAGCATCAGTGCATCCCCTATTGTGTTCTGATCATCGCTGTTGAGGGAGGCAAAGAAAGGGCACTTCCACTTGTGGATTGTCACAACTACTCCATTGCTGGTTTGCCTCTGATTGGAAGATGGAAATGAGGACTGTCTGGTTGATCTCCCATTCATGATTCGAATGAGTAAATCTGCTTAGACGGTCAGCCTATGTATTATGAACTTTAGAGAAGCTAATTGCTTTGAGAGATATCGCACACTCAGATTGTCACTGTTAGGCGGTAGAGGGGTAGAGACTTGGTGTCAACCTGTTTCTTTATATAAGCATCATGGTCTGAATCGGAACTGCCTTCCCCTGAATTACTGTCAGGACTTCTTTCAGAGCGTTGAACATTACCTGCACTTCCAGAGGCGAGTTCACCCTAACACACTATGAGTGGGACATTTCCTGAAAGGGAATTCCCAGAGTCAAATTGCTCGGATTATTCCACCATTCCAGGTCCTCTGATATTCAATCTGGAATTGGGTACCGGTCGTATGTCTCCCTGTAGATTGGTTTCATGATTCTGCTGGCACACAAAGCATGGAGGCCGCCATCAGTCCTAAGAGCCACTGGAAACATCAAACAACACTTTTCTGTCTGTTTTCCGGAAATCAGATCTTGTTGGGCCAATGTCTGAAATTCACGTAAGAAGTAGGACAAATTCCAGCAAGTCTGGAGTCCCAAAATAAGTTTCAAAAGGTGAGGCTGTTGGTGGGTTTAAGAGTGTACTTCATGAAGTTGATTAAAAACATTTGATTTGAACAGCGTGCCCACCAGCATTTCTGTTGACCATAAGGATTTTCGTGCCAAGGGCGCTTGGGTGACCCAGTCATCCAAGGAAAGATAAACATACACACTCCTCAGAAAGAAAAAGCATTTATCAGCTTGGTAAATACTCTCTGAGCTGTGTTAAGCCCAAATGGCAAGGCCTTGTATTGGAAAAAATTATGAGCTACAGAGAGCCAGAAGAATTTCCAATAAGGTTCACAAATGGGGACATGTCGATAGACACCTTTATAGCCCACTGCACAGAACCAGTCATTCTTTCACAGGCCTGCCAGAATATGGGATGACACGATCATTTAGATTTTCTGGGTTGGAAGGAAAAGACTGAAGGAGTAGACGTCGAGAATAGCTCTCAGGCATGCCTAGATCCATTTGGGCACTGAGAAAAGTCTTGAATTGACACCTAGGCCTCTCTGATTCAAAATAAATTTCTCTATTGCTCTAATTGAGAGGAGGTTGCTCACCATTTCCAGCAGTGGATTGTAGTTGAACTGGAAACGAGGAGCATAGAAAAGTGAAAACCCATCGCCATCACTAAATGGACCAGGGATTCCGAGAAATCAAACAACAGTGTGTTGGATACAGGACTAGCCTAGTAGAGCCTCATTTGTCCCTTTATTGCTTTATTGGCTCAGGTGCAAAAATAGAGAACGCTCCTGAGAAGAAAGCAGCCTTTTGAGATGGTTTTGGTATACTTCCTCCTGTGGGCGCTGGGGGAGCGATCTGGGTTCATGGACTTCCTAATTATTGCCTGGTATAAGACGTTTAATGAAGATGCCTGGAGCCTACCTTAGACAACCCTGCTAAAGATTTGGTGGTTTCTGTGGATGTCTTGCGGTTGTTGAGCTCCTGATCAATAGATGCAAGAATAAGATCTCAGCCATCAAAGGGAATTTCGATGGTCCGATATTGTACCTCTTCAGTGAATTTGCTGAAGTGTATCTATGGGACTCTTTGCATAATTGACCCAGAGTATAGCTCTACAGCTGTGTCCATATAGTGGTTTGAGACCTCGGGCATATCCTGTGCGATAAGCTTGGCTTCGGAAAGGCCATATTTCAAGGCCTGCTGCTTTTCCACTGGTAGCAACGACTGACAATCTCCTAACTGGCATTTGGCAATTCTCTGTACACCGGTCTTTCAGACTTTCCAATCCAGTGATTGCAGGTCTTGGATCCTTCCAAAGGGGACTACTGCTTCTTATTTCACTCTGTCCACTTTTGAAATGCCATTCCATTAGAGATCCATTAACTAGCATCCATTGCTCATTTCATCAAGACCTGAATATAGGCCTAATTTTCCAGTAGCCATGTCTACTAACCATCCTTTGCTCATCTATTCAGTTCCCTTTTGTGTCAAGATGCAATTGATTTAGCAGCTTCTACCTATTGCAGATTCATGCATAATATTGTCATGTTATTTCTCCCCACATAATGTTTATATTGTCTTCCCCAAATACAACTGTTTGCCCCACCCTCATGAAAAAACAGGTGCAGACAGTGCACTCAAGTTTATTAGACTCTCCTTCAGGTACCCCGGGAGTGACTAGGGACCAATTGAATAGTAACAGTACTGTATTCACCAGTCCAACAACCCTCCTTACTTAGTCCACCACACTGATCAAAATGTACTAAAGAACACCATCCCAAAAAACTGCATAGAAATAAAGTTGCCACAGGTTGAAGCAGGCCTATTTTTGGGCTCTCCTACCCCGCTCGATGTCAAGTCACCACAAAAGTCTCTAAAAGAGGTTCTGTTGCTCTGTATGATATATAAACCCTGTCTCAGTGAAACATCTGATCATCAAATAAATTTCAATTGAACTCACTGCTCCCGATCTAGAGAGAAAAAAAAGCATTTGGTTTGTAAAAATGAATTTATTAACTTTGCGCATGCTTTCATCCTTAGTAAATAAACAATCCTCTGACGATTATTTTTGGGCACATGACCATTTAGTGAGGAGAATAATGCTTAACTCAAATAAGTTCAGATGTTTAAAAATCACTAATGGCCTTTCGACCAAGGGTGGACATTTCTTTTGTTCTATGTAACAAAGCACCCTCCATAGATGTAAGACTTTTCTGTGAGTCTAGGTGATAATTAAACTGCAAATGAGAGAGAAACATGTCCTTTCCAGATCCAAACCATTGTTGTGTCACCCGGCTGTACACACCACTTGATTCCCCATCTCAGCAGTAGATGCTGCTCTTCATAAAACAATGTCTGACAATCTATACAGTGCGAAAGCACAACAACTTCTGTGTATAGCTCATAAAAATAAGGGCCTCTATTGGTAGTCTGAGTACACATTTTACAACAAATGAGGGCACACAAAGTTTACGTAAATAAGATTTCCACCTCCCAAAATATTGCATAAAGACCAACTACATTCCAGCCAGTGTTGTGGTTGCCTCAATTCTGATTGAATGAGAACAGTAACAAGCAGACACCAATCCTAAGGCCCTAGCATAAACTCAACTAAAATAAAATATCAAAAGGGGCTGGTCCTATTTTTGTGTACACGAAAAGCATACCCACTCTTTTACCTACCATGCCGGGTATTCATGCATGGCTTGAACGGAAAGCTGCGGTATGCTTCTGTCTTTCTGATCTGTTTTGGACTCTCTTACAACAGTCATGACCCGACCTGGAAACAATGTTACTTTGTGCCCCTGAAAATGTTACTCATGGGCTCTAGCTGCACGGTCATCACCCCAGGAATGTCCTTCCTATCAACCATCCCGCTAGCAGATGACGCCTGGTTGTCGATCCCACCCTTCAGCAGAAGGGATTGGATGCCATACTCTCTCCCTCTGCTTGCCAGCCACTGTGCCGTCTGGACACCATGAAGGGTAACTTCTGGGTGTTTGCACAAATGCAGGGACAGAAGTGCAGCCACCAAATATGTAAGTAAATGTGATTAAAAAATGGTAAAAGGCATGCATGCGCCATTCACAATCTTTGTCTAGTGGTCTGCAACCACAGAGGGTGGGATACTGAAAATAAAAGCAGGGTGCAGGTGTGATCTTTTGTGTGGGTGACTAGGAAAAAAGACAGAAGGCTGAGAGGTCATCTTAAACCCCCTGGGCATACCTCAAAAGATTTCAGACTGGATGGAAGGAACACGACTCGCTCCTCTAGCCCACAAATCCCTCCGGCCCATAATGCTTAATGGGATTGCAACTTCCGGTCATTTGCAAGCACAAGGCCGGTTTGCTCGTTGCCACTGAGACTAATGGTGTGGCACCCCCTAACCCCCCATGTCTCCTAAGTGCTTTTGTCAATTCGCAAATGCCCTTGTTCCATTAACCAATGTTTTCCATAATGCGATCCATGTTCATTGTACAGGATTGTCTTGGCCTAACAGAAAAAGATTTTGAGTGTTTTCAATTCTTTAAACCTTACTCTCTTGACACATTGACTTAAATAATGTTGAGTTTGCCGTTTAAACAAAGGAAATATGAACTACAAATGAAGGATAAAGTCAATAAAATGTACTGCACAGGTTCAGCCTTTCTTCTCTGGCTCCACCGAATCGCATTGCCGGAAATGCAGCTGAGCGCACTTAACCAAATCTTATCTTTAATATTAACCTGTGGAGTCTAGGATCTGATATATTGCGCTAGTATCGCAGCTGGCCCTTAAGCAATTAGGTTATTGATTGTTAATGATATCCTAGACACAAAAATCATCAGCCCAGGCAGTTTCCTGAGCATTATTTGTAAGTCACTGGTCAAGATCACTGTGCATTCATTCCGTAAAATGATTCAGCACATTCCCATACACTATTGCTACACGCAGAGAAGTGAAACAACTTTTGCTTTACAAATCATTAATGCTATCTCCAACAAAGAATGATAATTCGAAGAATAATGCTCCTATTACAAGGATACATCTGTTCAGAGTTCCTGTGCACGTATAACTAAAGCACAAGGCCACGCAGAACAACTCAGTGACTTGAAATGTCCTTGTAATGTGCAGCTAGGGTTACATTATTCTGCATGCTACTATTATGATTCAGTATATATAGCAGACATGCACTGAAGTAGACAAAGAGGCGAGGGTGGGTGCGGGAGGTGCACAGAGGGAACGAAAGCGAGACATAAAAAAAGAGCTGTAAGCAGGGGAAGCGAAAGCAGGCATGGATATATGATGCAAAGTGAGCTTGCACCGCCGCCCCTCCCCTACACTGTGATCAGCTCAGCTGTTTTGTGATTGCTGTTCGCAGGATTAATCCGCAGCCCCAAGTGGCCCGGTTTACTTTGAGCCTGACTACTGGCAAGGACACCGTCAGAACCTGTCGCAGGCGAAAATCCACTTCTGCAAATATTGCCATGCATTTGCAGGGAAAAAACTCCTGAGCAAGGGCTAGGTATTGTCGGAATTATACAATTCGTTACCAGGAGAAAAATGGTGGATTGGGAGGAAAAAAAACATCATCAAAGCCATGAATTAATTCAGCACAAGACCATCATGCGTTTTGTGCCAGGTACATGTTTTAAACCAATTAGCTTGCTGACATTTTCATGCCGAAATGGCTTGCACTTTGGCCAATCAGTGAAAAAGAACATTTCAGCATTTCCACTTGGAGCAACCTAAAAAATTGGCAAAATAACCGGAAAGAATCTAATAACTTACTTTTTTTCTGCACCCATCAGTTGATTGCCCAGAAATGTTACTCTGACAGAAAGGAATTATAGGCACAATCTACCAATTCCACTATGTCAGCAGCACTGGTGGAATTGGAAAAAATGTGGTGGGGGATCCCACAACACAAGGGCTGGGGTGGGGGAGGAGTTTGGTGGTGGCGGTGCCTCAGGGGGCTTGGTCTAGATGTGACGGGCTCGTAGTGGACATCCAGTAATGCTGGAAAACGTTAAAAAAACACAAACAAAAAAACGCCCGCGACGGCAGCATCGCCTTTTATCGCGGCTTTGGCACAGGTGTGTAATGCACAATGCTCGCTACATGTACAATCAGTTGTACATGTAGCGAGCATTGTGCATTACTCACCAGTGCCAAAGCCTAGGTAAAAGGCAATGCTGTTGTCGCGTGCGCTTTTCTTTTTCTTTTTTTTTTACATTTTTTTTTTACTATTCCAGCGCGGTTCATGGGCTTGGGCGGCTGACTGGCCGGATCTCAAGATCCGGTTCCATATCTGGTGGCGGGTCTCGGATCTGCCGAGAGCCGGCCCAATGACCAGCACTGGTCAGCGGCAATTTTGCCCATCCCTACAGTAATGTAATGTAATATGGCATTTATTTAGTGCCTAGTGTCATCGCTATGGCCTCAAAGCGCTGTAGGTGAACGCCCTTGGACAACCAAACTCTGAGGTATGAGAGGTTGGTTGGAGGAATTTAGAATGTGTGTGTGAATTTTAGCCACTACAAAGGTAGGTAGGGGTGGCTAAGTCCCTTCTTACGACCCATGTAGAGCTGGCTTGTGGATGTGTGCTATGAAGACTGTTGGGAGAGCATGCAAGTCAAGGAGAGTGATTATGTGTCCAGCTAAACCGGATTTTTATAATGGGACTTAGCTGCATTCTAGTGGCAGAGGTGATGTGCAATATGTGATCAAGTACCGGGTTATTGCAGATGTGTGTGGGTGGGTGGCCATGCCTTGGGAGGGGTACGGCTATCTTGCATCGAGATGGAGTGCGATACGTACCCATTAGTCTTAGTCATGGTTGATTACTTGTTTTGCTGACTGATTGCAGGTCCTGTCGTGTTGGTCTATGGGAATCCTTTCTATGGGTTCTCAGTACTTTCTTGGAGTCTCCTCATCTGACTCATCGATGCCACCGCCTACTTGTCTGGGGGTGATGTTCACCTGAGAGGTGGATTAGGTCAGTTTGGACGCAGGTGGGAAGAGCCAGGTCTTAAGTGCCTTCCGGATTGCCAGGTGATCCTCTATGCAGTAGATGCTAAAAGGGATAGAGTTCCATATGGTGGGTGCTTGGAGGGAGAAGGCAGATCTGCCTATTTTGGTTGATTTGGCAGAAGGGATGACAAGGAGGAGAGCTGTATCTGATCTCAGTTTCTGTTGAGTCTATAGGGAGCGAGCTTGTGTTGTAGATATTCTGGGTCTGTCTTGTGCAGAGCACAGTGGGAGGCGCTAAAGAGCGTTGAAGGTAGACCAATGCCCGACAGGGAGCCAGTGCAGGACACAGAGGGCGGGTGTTATGTGCTCTCTAGGGCCTAATGACAGGCGGACCCTGGCTGCTGTTTTTTGGACCTGTTGGAGTTTTCTGAGTTGAGATGCAGGGGAGCACAGGTATAGGGAGTTGGTGTCATCCTGGCAAGAGAGGACGATGGTCGTGATTGTGGCAACTCTATGAGGGTAGGTGTGGTATGGGGAAGATGCGTAAGAGAATGCCTAGGTGCAGCTAGCGTGATTTGGACAAAGAGTTGATGTGATGTGATATTGTCAGATCTGCGTGCATGGAAAGCCATTGGTCAATATGGCTGATGGAGAACGGACCTGCCAGGGATGGCAGAGATGGCAGGGAGGCAAGCAAAGAGTCAGACAAGTCCAGAGTTACTTTGACCTTGTTCCATAGTGGGAGGCACTTGGAACGTCCAGGGTTAGTCCACACGGAAAGAGGGTCTGCTTTGAGAGCATGAACAAGATGGCAGAGTGGTCCGTCCAGATTAGTGGACGGGGAGGAGCATAGAGATCAGTTTGCAGGAGCTGAAGATTACCCTACTGTATTTACTGTAAATATTGTACTGTATTAACTGTATCTTCCCTTATTTTCTGTATATAACTGTAATACTGATGTATCTGCAACTAGTATGTATCGTCATTATCTACTGTATGTAATACTAACGTTCTGCAACCTGTACTTAAAATGACGCGCCCGGATGCCTACGGGCCTGGCTGCGCTTTATAAATAAAATAAATAAATAAATGAATTGCACCTACGATGTGGCCCACAGAGTGAGTGGGGCATGAAACCTGTTGAGTCAGGTGGACGGCTTCCAGGTTGTCCAGGATTGGTCGTGTCATGGGGTTATGTGGGACATTGAACCATATATTGAGATCAACTAGCATGGTGAGGAAGGGGTGAATAATCAGTATGGCCGCTAGGGAGTTGCTAAGGGATTCAGCAAAATTCCTGTTGTAGCTTGGGGGTCTGTATATGAGTAAGAACCTGTGAGTGAGAGAGGCGGTGATGAGAAATTTCACTAGGAGAGATTTGCAGTCTGCGTTGCAGGCTTGTTCCGCTGAGTATGCAATGGTGAGGCGGGATATGTAGAGGATGGCGATTCCGGCTGCCCTGCTGGTTCTATTGTGCATGATCAGGGTGCAGGCCAGGGGAAAGGCCTTGCGTGCAATGGGTTGGAAGTCCTAGAAGAACCTGTTTTCTGTGATGAACGGGATGTTAGGGCCTACAGAGGATATTAAGTCGTATATGTAATGGTGATTTTTAACAACACATCTGCCGTTAATAAGGATGCATGATAATCCGATTCTAAGATGGGTGTTTGCTGTGAGGGGAGGAGGATTGAGGGGGGAGCTAGCAGGACAGTGGTGGCTGCCCCCAGGTGAGGGGTGCAGAGGTGGGTTGGGTGTGGGGGTGGATGGGGGCTAGAGCTGAGAGCCTCTCGGTGGGGGGCAGTGTGTGATGCAGAGGAGGGTTTGGGAGCATGGTGACGTAGAGTGTGGTGGTTATTGGGCGGTTAGGGGTGGCTAAGGGTGGGTCCAATGTCTCTGTTCTGGGTAGCGGTAAGAGATGCTGGGTGTAATCTTGGATGTGTGTGAGAAAAGGGCTTGTGAGGTGAGGTTCGTAAGGGGGTTACTGGATGTGGTGGTGGAAGATGGAGGGTGTGTGTGAGAGGGAGGTATGGTGAGTCCCTGTTTTGATGTGTGGCAAGAGGATTGGAAGCTGGAATGGAGAGGGAGGAGGGAAGGGGCACAGGGTGGCGATTGCGACGGTTGTGTGGGATTCATGTTTTGGGGGAGAGGTCAGGAGGGTGTCTTCTAAGGTCGGATATAGGATCAGGGTGCTGATTTAAGGGGGAGCAGGGCGGGCGTGTCTGGTGTCAGTGCCTAGAATAGGCTGAAAAACGCTTTCACTGGTTTGGGTGAATTGGGGGAGGTCGTGCGGGTGTAAATGAGGGGGATGCCGTGGGTCTGGAGGAGAGATAGGATGAGGTGTGCAGAGACAAGAGGGTAATTGCTAGGGTAACCTGGGCAGCATTTAGGGATGTGGATGGTTGGACATGGCTGAGTGGATGAGGGGCAGGAAAGTGCGAGGGGTAAAGGGGTAAAGGAGGTTTGGAGGTTGAGTGGATAGAGAGAGGGCCGGATGGGGTGCAGGTGGAAGGCCTGTGTAGGAAAGGCAGCGGGGTAGGTCTGGAAGGCTGGGGGGGTGTTCTCCCTGAGGGGGAAGGATGGGGAGGGAGCGAAGATGGGTAGGGGTGGGGTCTGGCTGAGGGGTTGGGCAGGTTTTTGGAGCATCAGAGGGCCCCTCTAACTTTGGAGCTGCTTGGCGAGGTAGATGATTAGCTGCCTCAGCCCTGAGTTTGGTAGGGATTCGGCGTCCGGGCTAGCTGTGTGAGAGCATCGTAGGATCTATTATGTGGTGTACTGTATAGACTCGTGTGAGGAGGATGACAAAGGCAGACATGTGGGTTGGGAGGCACAACACCTAATTCATGCCGATAAAATCAAGCTTATGGCACTAACCTTGTAGAAAGAGATGCAAGGTAGCGGCATCGAGTAGTAATTTGCTTCAAAGTTACAGACCTACTGTAATAGACACTAGCTATATTCAAGATTGCAGACCTATGGCACTATGCCTGTGGAAAGGATGCCGGGAGGTGGCACAAAACAGTAGCTAGATTCAAAATATGGCTACATTCGAAAATACAGACCTACACCCCTTACACATATAGAAGATACAGAAAATCAGAAATTGAGCTTTTGTGAATCTAATACTCATTCTTTCCCTAACTACTAATCTAGTGCAGATATAAACAACCGAGAAAAAAATTAATTCTTTGCTTACAAGCGATCTTATGTCTCGGAATATTGACCCAGCGCTTAAACATTAACATCTTTAACGTACACATACCCCAAAAGAAGCCCCATATCAACAATGTAAATGAAAAAAGGGGGTACTTATAAATGTGCAGTTTGCTCCTAAATCACGCATTGAGTATTTGACAGTAGCACTTGCCTAGCTCTGAGGAGCAGCAGAGCAATTTGCAGAGAACACTTATCTTCGATGAGCATAGATGAATTGGGACCATTGGATGCTGCAGGCACAACCGTTTATTGTTGGGCCTGATTGAGATCACATTCCGGAAAGCAGGATGTGATGGGGAGAAGGGCAACATGTCACTGGTTAAATAGTTGATGGCACACTGGTTGTGTCCTTACACACTTCTTTTTGGCACATTTACAACTTGCTGCTTGTGTTGGGTCTAATTCAAAGCATTCCCAAACATTGTAACCAAGGCAGATGAAGGGATTTTTAGGGGATCACAACATCTGGTCAAGTGGAGAAGTCAGGCTATAAAGGAATGTATACAAATATGTGCATGCCCCCCACGAGCACAACACGGAAGGCTGGAAGCTTTTGAACAAATCAAAAACAACAGTAATTTTTTTTGGGCAACCTTCCAGACCCCTCTCTCCCCCTCCCCCCGTCCCCCCGTCCCCCTGTTCAGCCTACTATGCCATTATAGAAGGGGAAAGACAATATGCAAAAGGTTTGGTCCCACCTCAAAGGTTTCCACCCAGCGTGAACTGCAAAATCACAACCTTTTGCCAAAGAGCACAAGCAGCCCCAGACATGTTTCGGCATCATCAGTGAGGTGTAGCTTGGGCCGCTAAGAATAGCCGGCTTGGGACACATATATGGCCATACCCATCCCACTCAGGGTGACAATTGCAACACTGAAGTGTGATGTCTGGAAGGTTTTGAATGAATCAAAAACCTCTGGCATTGCTCTGGATAAGCTTGCAAACCACCGTTATTCATCCTGCCATACTATTTACTATCCATAAGCAGGCTTCAATGGGTGCTGCCGTCCATCAAACCTAAAAAACCAAAACCAAATCTTACTGTCAAAAATCAAGACGTCATTGACAAAAACATGATCCTTTTCATGGCTGGCAGGTAGGTACATAGGATCATCAACGATGAAGCAGCAAGGAAGGAAGGAAACTTCATGATCTTGGTTTTTGGAGGTTTGTAAATATCTTAAGGACTTAGGGCCTCATTACACGGAATGCAGTAAACCATGGTGCTATTAGCACCATGGTTGCCGCCGGTACCATACCGGTACCACCATGGAGGAAAGGGGAATTACCACCCCATTCCAAGGTTGGCGGGGCGGTAATTCCCCCTTTCTCCATGGCCCTTCCCCATTCCCATTTTTGCCCCATAGGGCTCAATGTGAATGGGGAAGGAGCTAATTACGGTACCGCAAATTGCGGTACCGTAATTAGCACCAAGGTCCCTTTGCGGGTCCCAACTTTAACGGCTGGTCTACACTAGCCGTTAAGGTCGGGTCCTGCAAAGGGAGCTCGTAGTAAGCTGGTAAGGGTTTACCGGTACCAGTGCCCTAACTGGTACCGGTAAACCCTTACCACCTACCGTGTAATTAGGCCCTTAGACTAATTTGCTCAAGTACACGCAACCCCAAGAAAATTCTGAGTAAAGGACAAAATATACAAGTACTATTAAGGAAGACATATCAGAAATCAGGAATCAAAAACACACATATTTGCCAGGCTACCAAGAACAGAGAGAAGCTGGTACTGACATGGATTCTGACTGGAGTCTGCCGGGCTAAACCTGGTGCAGATTTGCATGTTCAAGCTAATGTTTCGATTTACATTTGTTATGTATCCTCGGACACTTGCAACTCCTGCATGACTGACAGATGGTTTTATTTTAAAATGACAATTTGCATTGTCTTTAAAACTGATCAAAATATATATTCTTTGGCATTTTTTATAATACAATGTTTGCCTGGGGTGTTTTTGTTTCAAACAGAGATGGGGGAAGTCCCTCAAACCGATCCCATCCCCCTCACTCCCACCCTACCAGGCCATAAACTAAAACTTTTCTTACCTCGGAGGAATCATTAAAAAACATTTCAGACTGTGCGTGCATGTGCCACCAAAGGCTTTCTCCCATCATGCCCTCACCATCTGCCATACTTCAGTCCTGTTCTTTCCCTGATGCCACAGCTCAGACAAAGAGATACTAAGGTTAGAAATGTTAACTTACAGGTAACGCCACTCGCCGCCTTCCCAGACTTATACAGCATGAGAACAGGGTGGAAGCAGCCTATTCACTGCGTTCACTTGGCAAAGTTCAACAGAGTTCCACCAAACTATAAAACTGATATAGTGCTAACAACCAAAGTAGTGCTTGCAAAACATGCGAATAGTAGTCGATGGGGCTGCTTTCAAATGATGCCTAGATGGTGGGGTGCTCCAAAATGCAACTACGGTTCTGTTGGCCCTCACACTTGAGCATGAATCCCAGAGGAAGGTCAGATGTCTGCCTTCAAACAACACTTGAGGATACAGGAAGCATACTATTTAGCAATGGACCATTTTGCCATCTAGTTTGCAAGTGTACGATTAAGACTTAATATCCGTGGTCCTGTTACGTTAAAATAGAACCTAGGAGGTCCACAACCATTCAGACAATGAAGACCTCTCTGCCTCTGAAGAGGGATTCAGAAATAAGGATAACCATATGAAAACACCTTTAGGTTGAAAGGATGGACGAGTGTCAAGACTCACAGTGTATTTTTGAAATAACATGTAAGGTTCAGATGCCGAATGATCCTGGATCTGACTGATTTTTTGGGCACAAATCACAGCCACTACAAAACTATCTTCCACATCAAACTTTAATACCACCATAGGCCAAAGGATCAAAGATTGTAAGAGTCAAAACATAAACAATTAGATTCAGATCCGACGCTGGGTAAGGCTTCACAACACAGTGGAACTAATGAAGAATCTCCTCATAGTGATGGTTAATAATTATGTTCCGCAATCAAGAACATTACTTTTGATAATGCCTAATGGTGTGAATGGGTGTCAGATATTTCTACACATGGTTCTACTTGTATTCTAGGCCTAATCAGGGGGGGCGTGAATGACAGAATGTTGTCCTAGCCGCACCATAAAGAATGATATTTTGATCAAGGGGGCAGTGCATCATCAAAGCCACTTACTCTTGCGTTTTGATCTTGTGCACCTCTATATTGCTTACATACATTATTTCCTGATTATCTTTGCGAAGGCTGCAATTCCCACATGCTTGTGCCACAGGAATAAGGCAGGTAACTTCAGAAATGGTGGGCTAGCATGGCGTACCAGTCTACTTTTGTGACACAAGGCTCTCCTCCAGGTGGGACTGAACTGAAGTGTTGACCAACAGGACAGGAAATCTGAGAACCAGAAACTGTTCAGCCAAAAGGGTACCGCTAGGACCACAAGGAACCCTGTAGAGTTGTTTAGTGTCTCTAATCACTTTCAAAGGCTGGGAAAAGGAGGGAAAGTTTATACAAATCTTCCTGCCAAACTAGAAGAATGGTATCTCCCACTGACAGTTGTGTAAAACCCTTTGTAAGTATCTAAGGTATTAGAGCTCAATCGTGTCGTGAAACAGGTCCATTGAAAGAAACTCTTGTGCACTGAGTATTGTTGACATTCCATGTGTGTTGGCAATGGGTCAGTCTGTTCTGATATTCCACATCAGTGTTGTGGATGGCAGAGAGGGATAGTTGGTGTTTCAGAGCCTGAGATCACATTAACACTGATAGTGATACAGATGTATCAGGATTGTCCCTGCGCTTAGTGGTGTAAACCATTACAGTGGCATTGGCTTGCTGAAAATGTCCCATTTCCACTTCAATAAAAGGCGAAAAGGGTTTCAAGGCTAGGCAGATTGTCTGCACTCGCAACGTGTTTCATGTTTATATGATATCTCCTATCCACTTGGGGCCATAGGTCATGAGCTCATGAAGCTTCTCACTTACACTCTGAAGAGTTCATGGTGAATTGAGAATCTTGTACAATGAATGGTTGACCTAGAGGGATTCAATTAACAACTACTCTAGATCATACACTGTGAGTTATGGGATAAAACAACTCAGCTGACTGACAGAGTCTCTTCAAAAAGCTAAGTGCAAATGTGTGTTCTGCATCTTATAGTTCTGTCTAATATCCAATGCATTTCTTGCACGATAGGTGGTAACTCACCATTTTACAATGTTTTCCTGAGAGCCAGAGTTAACCTTGAATACCAGTGATATAAGAGCAAAGGTAGAAGTTGGCCCCTGCGGTGCAGTTGGTTGGTTTAGCGGTAGCAGAATCTATCTGTTAAGTTCAGAGACTACTGATTGTAATAATCTAAGAACCTGCATGGACAGGAGCATCCGTGGGTGCACAGCCGGCTCTGGTGCAAGCAGTGCAAGTGCAGATATAGATGCAGGTAGTGGTTGCTGCTGCCTATGTTCCTCCTGGTGTGAGATTGGAGGAATTTGTGATGAACTAAGCTGCACATCCATAATGAAATCTTCTGAATCTGAAAATCAGTTTGAGGGGCCTTATGTTGCCTCAAAGTCTCAGTCTATATGATGTTCCAGAATTTGATCTAGCATGTCGGGAATGACGATTACAGCCTTGCTTTTTCTTCCCTTGTGGATGATCTGGAGAACGGTTTCACTTGTATGGCTATATCTCTGCCAACGAGGTGTGCATCACTGGCTTTGTTTCTGCCGTCGATGGCTCTAGTGCATGTTTTTGTTTCAACAATGCTGTTGTCATTTTTGTCTACGAGATTTGTCGACCAGTGTCTTCATGACGATGTTCGCTTCTTCAATGGGCATCGTCGATGACGGTGTAGTTGACGGCAACATGATGGTAGCCGTCAACCATGGGTGTGTTTCCGTTTTTTATATTGCCGAGGCCCGGACCCTCGACGAGGACGATAGTTGTGGTCTCGCCTTCATTGTCGCCGAGGTTATCGACGATTGGTGTAGTTTTGCTGAGGTCATTGATGACGATCCCCTCAGGTGCAGGCTCTCCGGCACCTTCGACATCTGGGCCATAGCCATCTTCAACAACTGTGAAGCACCATTTTTACTCATTGATGAAGACTGTGACTGAATTACGCTTGTCGATGGTTCGTCCCTGTGCTTATCATGAAGAAGGGAAGGTTATATTTTCTGGCCTGTAGATGTCTTTTCTTTGGTGGTAGAGATAGCCACACTCCTAGTGGACTATGGGCCTCATTATGTGTCCGGCAGTAGCCGTGTTGTTAAAAAGGGCATTGCTGCCGCCAGAGTTATTTTTTTCGGCGCACGGCAATGGGGACTTACTGGGCCATTACAGCCCCGGCAGTCCCGGTAATTCCCTATTGCCGAGCGCCGGAAAAATGTACTCCCCATTCCCATTCGAGTTCCATTGTACTGAATGGGAATGGGGAGGATGGATGCAGTGGCACCATTCATGAATGGTGCTGGTGCATCCGTCAAGGTCTGCGAACGGGTCCCATTCCCCCGGCCAGGTCAGACCTGGCAGGCTAAAAGGCACCTGCTCGCAGACCTCAGAGTATGCTGGTCCGGTAAAAACGGTGCTGATAGCTTACCGGCACCGTTGTTATCAGACAGCCACATTTGGAATCAGGGCCTATGTTTCTGAAGGAGGATATTTTCCCTCATTTTGCCAACAAACCAGGTGACTGTATCTATCACTCTCATATACATTTGTAAGCCCACAAGTACGACAGGCTCTGAAGAGGGATTGTTTTTATTTCTTGTTTAACTGAGACATATTAATAAAGTTATTGAAAGAAAACATAGCTGTGTTGTAGTAGGATTTATTTTCAAGATCTGAAGAGATGCCTAAGGATTCCGTTCAGCATGACTTGTGGTTAGAATCTGAACATGGCCTCCAGGGGTGGGGCTGAGCACTCTTAGTCTGATTGTCTGGAATCAAAATTACCCAAAAAAAGGTGGATAGGCTACACAATTCCTTGTTCTTTTTCTTTAACTATCGGTAACCGAGGATTCCCAGCCGGATTACAGGGAATATTCAAAGCATATGAATCTATGATAGATCCAATGCTGGAGAAAATTAATAACCCCACAAAAGTAAAAGGGCTGTAGAAAAAAAAAATCAAATTATTCAAACAACAATTTACATCAGTAGTTTTGTTTCGAAACTTAGTATGCTGAGCTTTTCTTAAGTAAACATAATGTTGGAGGGGTCCAATCAAATGCTACAACTCCATATATTTACTATTAAATGCAGTCACTGTCCTCTCTTTGAAAAGAGCCTCATCCCCAACCCCCATTTATCATCTTCTTCGCTCTGTCCGAGTGGGCCAGCCTCACTGTTTGAAGGACTGTGCACTGCTAACACTAACACCCAGGACATCAAAGATGACATCAGAAATGTCATTGATGACATCACTGATGACATCACATGTACATGAAAATTCTGTAGAAGGTATTCTTATAATGTTGACCAAAAAGTGTCATGGATCATTGGAATAAATATCAAGTGAAGTGCTAATTAGTGCATTAAGCAATGCGTTGATATACATACCATTCTATTATGAAGTTCTATGCAGTATACTAAGGTACTCATGTAGAAACATAGGCATGTGTGCAGCATACATGATGGAGGTGCAATATTCAGAAGCTTGCCATGTTGAACAGTGAAATGATAACTGTTTTCCTATTAGAGTTTTGGGTACTGTGAAACATGTGATAAGTAGGTAATGAAAACCACTCACTACATAATGGCATTATTATAGACAAAACACAAAGAGACAACATCACATACAAATATGAGTATATACACGAAAATTGAAGTAAGGAAAAAAACTGCGGTAGTAGCAGTAAGTGTTCATAACCTAACTGATTATCTTTATGTAGAGAAATGATTGCTCTGTTTCAAAGGTGCTACTTACCCTATGAATATATATCACATGATTTGACTGGACCCTAAGGGTATTACTGTAAGAACATACTTGAAGGGTAAGTCTACAAATACAGTACCTTTTATATTTTTAGAGCCTGACTGTTACTGAAGAAAACCATGTGGCCTAGATATGTCAGTAAAGGAAAAAAGGGGGAGCCAGCCATGTGATGTCATCAGTGATGTCATCAATGACATTTCTGATGTCATCTTTGATGTCCTGGGTGTTAGTGTTATCAGTGCACAGTGGTGGCGCAAGTTATGGTTGCTTAGCTTACCATAACTGGCGAATTTCAAGGGGTTTTCGATTTTACTTCGAACCATAACGTCCCATTAACAACGTTTTCTTGGTGAATTTCATAGGTTTTTAGTAGCGCAACTTAACCATAACGTCCCTTTAACAAAGTTTTTTTTGCTGAATTTCACAGGTTTTTAGTAGGGCAACTTAACCATAACGTCCCTTTAACAAAGTTGTTTTACTGAATTTCATAGTTTTTTAGTAGCGCAACTTAATCATAACATCCCTTTAACAAAGTTTTTTTTCTAAAGTTGATCCGTTTGTAGTAGTAGCACGTAACCATAATGTAAAGTAACATCTGACTTCATTGCACACCTTGCGGAGAATGCCACATGACCATATGCTGCTGCACAGCACGGTGACGTGTCCGAGAATCCGTACACACTTAACAATAAGATGTATGCCTCGTGGACAGTGTGGAAATACATTTTTTACTGATGTAGGAACTTCCACCTTCAACATTTCCCTTGCACAGCTCGAACACTTATTCGTAGTCAACCATTAACAATGTAGTACACAGTACATACTTTTAGCAAAAGTACTAGTGTTCTGAAAACGACATGAGCTAAGGCCATCCCTCCTACCCAAGAAACAGCACCACTGCTGTAATGAGGGAGCATGAGAAACACTGCCCCTACCTTACAAATAACACTCTCACAACATTTTCCCCTGTCCACCTACCCCCCCATATTACTGTTTGGTGGCTCTTTGCTCATTTCCATCCGCAACTTTCCTACTTAACTGTACTTCCCAAAAAAAAGCCATCCGTAAACAAAGTAAATGTTCCTTTAAGAACCACCTTTCACAGTTTAAAAATATTTCTTTTTTAAATCGCATACACTCCATCTACTTTATATTTCTCAGTAAAGGACATAGACGCAATAACATTTGCCATTAACAATCTAGATTTGCAAAGCAGTAACGTGTGCTACTGGAAAAGAGGATTTCTTTTCCAAGATGGCCACCATAGAAAGGGAAGGCGGTTGATCCATACATGGGCCCTCTTCGCTTTCCATGGCAGCCTGCAAAAAGCGAAAAGGAAACGCTGTTAACATATTACCACCAGCACTTTTTTCCTCCCTTTCAAATGTATCGTAATGTCAAACAACTTTACCACAAAGCCAGTCCCAGTTGGAAAGGGCCACTGTAATCCTATCTTTTCTACCTTCTGGTCATGGCCAGTAGCCACATTGTGCGGATCATGACCTTATACCATGACCCCGACATTCTGCCCACTCCCCATGGCTGCAGTCTACCCCTCACACAATAAACTTATACTGCTACGTTTTTTAACTACATTACGACACTTGTGTAATACGAAAACACTCCCACATCTCGTCACATAACCAACCCTAATGATATTGTACACTTTTTTGGATGACGTTCCTCTCCAGCGTAGCCAAATGCGCCCATAAGCACCTACGGGCCGTGACACAGAACCTGCAAATGAACACACAGCGACGTACAACGTAGCGAATTACATTTTGAAATAATGAACTATTTTTTAAAGGAAAACATTAACAAATTTAGAATTTTTAAAGTACTTTAATTTCACAATAAACTGTCTGAGACCTTCGGACTATTCCCATTTTCAATCAAATAGTAACTTTGTTAGTTCGGTCATCATCGAAAATGTTATTCGTGAGGCACACGCTGATCTTTTCGCATACACAAAGTATTCGCTTTCGATAAAGCAACCGCTTCAGTCGCACAGTGATTTCCAAGACGTCGGCATGAACTTTGGCCTACACCACCATAAAAGATGTTATGTTACTCCTAATGGCCACTCCAGCGTATGGACAAATGGGGCCGGGCCTGTTGTCCCACAATATAGTGATGGTTAGGCAGCCGGTCACGAGTACGTGCATCTGGCGTGCAAAGAACCCATCACTTGGCATCTCGAATCCATGCCAATCACAGTACAGCAGAATGTAGCTGTTCGGAAAACGTAACAGAAAATACGTATCAATACCCAACCTTTACCAAACAATTTCAAAAAAGACAAAAAGAACATGGAAACTGACACACAAATCGATGTGGTCATACATGACATTTTAAAGAAATAATAGCTTTGAACATGGATGAACCTAATGATAGCCTACAAACGGTGAGAATCTGCACTCTCAATAAGTTTTTTTTTTAAAATGACAACTACACAGATAGATAGTACCTCAGTTACAATGCCAAAATTATTGTTCTGGTAATAATAAATTAAAATTTGTTCCGGTGTAGAGTCGTCAAAAGTAAACTTACACGTTATTTACCGTCTCCATTGTCTTCGTTAAACCCAGACAGCGATGTACTTGCATCAAAGAATCTTCTTCAACTGATATTACATGTGTCTTACAAACGTTTTGAATACATAACCTTATCAAATGGTATTTTTTCCAAACTTGCACTCCCTGCATTCTTACTGAATTTTCCCTTTCGCTCAAGGTCAAAAAACAATTAACCCTTATGGGTTCAGTCGGATGCGTGGGCCTACTGAGCTGGCAACCAAAAAAGCAAACCAAGTGACCTTCACTCAGAATGAAAATACATTCTGACTTTGCAACAACATATCTGAATGCATGCATGAGAACTGCTACTCCCATACACTTGCAGAACCGCTGTTTCCATCAAACAGTGCAGGTGCCTGCCTCGGTTAAGAAGTGCAATGGTGTGTTGTTTTATATGTGTTAGCGGCGATGTCCGCGTCCACCAAAACACGAATGAAAGATGGTGGGCGCAGTGACAGAATCTGACGCACTTCACGCCGTTCAACATCCAATCAGTGAACCCGCCACATGTCCGCGAACATGACGCTACGGATTAGCCAATCGGTATCTTATCAGCGGAGCGAACAGGGAAGTGTGTCCGCAGAGCGGACATAGATATCCCACATTTTTTCAGACTTACTTTTTGGTCGTTTTAAAGAAAACTACTGGACGGATTGGCACCAAATTTACAAAAGCACGCTTTCGGGACCAAGCTCCTGCCGCAAATTTGGTGAAAATCCGTCCAGCGGTTTGAGCTGTAGATGTGTGCACATTTTTTCCCCCATTCAGTCTATGGGAAAAAAAGACATTTTGGGACCCCCTCTATAACTTTTCCCCCCTCGACCAAACATCACCAAAATTTGCAAATAATATCACAGTGGCCCATACACTTTTTGTTGCAAAATTTGGTATGGATTCGTCCAGGGGGAGCGGAGTTATAAGCCGCCCAAAAAGTGTTCTTCCTATGGAAACAGCAACTTAACCATAACTACATATATACTATATATATATATGTGGGAAGACCACCCTCAGCTCTCCCAACACTCCACATAACATAAATACTTACCATTACCCACCCCCACATACATATTTCAAATAAGGGCATTAAAAATGTTATTTTTTACCATGTGATAATCTCTGCGACTTTATTACTGGATACTGTCTGGGCAAAACAACAAAAAGGCTGAATGGGGACTACCAGTGGGCTTCAAATCTCTTTCCACGTTCACTGGCAAGACTTTAAACTACTATAGCACCTATGACCTGAAAGTGATTCCCTGCTGGTTGCCACTGGGGGTTGTTGGTGTTCCATCGCGGCCATTACAGCTCTGCTCTCCCTTTTGTGGGGATGTTGCTCAGTGGCACCTTGCCATGTGTGAGTAGCTCAATGAGAGCTCAAGATGCCCTGTGTCAGTAAGTAGCTTTTAGATCTCATAATGTCCCAAATAAATAGTGGCGTTGCTAGGGGAGGAGGGGTGCCCGCCCTCTGAAATCCTGTGACCGCTCCCTGTACCCCCCCCACCTAAGGCAAGCAGTGACCATGATCTCTGTTCATGGTGTTATTTGTGACACTCACTGGGGCAAATGTCTGCAGATCACATGGCAATCAATACTCCTTTTGTCTCAAAGCAAGCAGTGATCAAGCAGCTTGCAGCCCCTCCCATCAGATGTTGCCACGAAACTGCTAACGATGGGCCATTAGTCACTGAATGGTTTTGTGCCTCCATTCTGATGGGAGGGGAGGTACAGTGGGGTGTGGGTAGTTGGTGTGCACAAAAGCCTCTCTGTAGGAGTGCTTGTGACGTCACACATTACCTTTCATAGGTGCCTCCCACTTTTGTCTGTGCACCCCCCCTACTTTTGTCTTTGGCCCCCTCTGTGCCCCTCATAAATTTGATTCCTGGCGGCGCCACTGCAAATAAGACATTAGTTGCTTACAGTCATTACGTTTTCCCCATGTGGGTATAACCGTATAAGTGCTGTTGTGTCAGCTGTGAGTAGCAAAAATAGTCATGTGTCGGGTGTTCCTCGTTCAGTTAACTTAAAATGCCGCCTAGCATGTGTGGCTCACTCACCCAGCCCTAGCCTTTCACAATATTCTGAATTTACGGATGTGAAATAAAAATGCAAAACAAGCTAAAAGTACAGGAACCAGAATGCAACGATTAAAATGGCAATTGACCAGAAGGGCCTGTGTGCCTGTTTTAGTCAGCGGATGAGTCTGTAAACAGTGCACACATGTATGTAAACATTGATGGAGTATAGTCCACCATGCTAAAAACGCACTAATGAAAAGCGCAGCGTGCGGCGGGCTGGCCGCCGTTGCATATTTATCAGCGTCGGCCTTTGCATATTTATTTGTCCAGGCCTTTGCATATTTATTTATCCATCTCGCCGAGAGAAGAATTGGAGCGGCTGACAGCTGGCCTTGTTGTGCAGACGGCGCGTGCGATATGGGCCCGTGTACTGCATTCGGCGTGTGTGGCATGTGTCCGCCCAGTGGTCCTGCCAAGGTGCGCAGCGGGATGCATAGGTCATCGGGCGCATCAGATTTGCACTTAAAAATGTGATGGGCAGAAAGGCAAATTTAACGAGCTGTGCATTTATAGAGCGTCACCGGTGCACTTTAATTTGCTGTCAAGCGAGGGCGACAAATGGAGCGAACAAATCATGCGGAAGCTTCAGCTGGGCACCACCCAGGCATGCTTCACTCCGGCTCTCAGGAAAAGCGGCGGTAATAAGGGGGTCAAAGACACAGGGAGGCACCACCAAGTGTGCTAGAAAACTTAAGAAAAGTGCCTGCAACATGCAGCATGCCCGCAAGGAACATGTCTATGTTCCAGGGTACAGCTGCTGTTGTGATCACCCTCACTTTCCAGATATAGTAATTCACAAGGAATCCAATACTTGACCTGAGCAATATGTGCATCCTGCAATTTGCTTATACAAATGGAGCAGAAAAACGAGCCAATCATCAGACAAATGTACCTAGTTAAAAGGGGGTGATGACAGGCGAAAAAAGGGGTTTTAGCACTATTTTCACTTTTACCGGAAACAGGTGTTAAACTTCGAGGGAAAGAAACCCTTTTCAGGGAGAAATATTTTAAAGTAAACATTATTTTCCACATGACATACAGGGCAACATTACAACAGGAGCTTTGTTTTCAATCAGGTTGCGTGTGTGTGTGGGTGGGGTGGGGGGGGTCTGTGTGTGTGTCTGTCGTCTCCTTTCAATTGCCTTTCCATTAAAACTCTTCCTGATATACCAATGTTTGATATGCAAGGTATGTGTATCTGGAGTTACACCACCACCCAAACATTCCATCACAGGTACATGTTATTTGTTTTTGTTTTGTTTACATTGTGATTGGTCGTAGGTTGGCACAGGTATGTGAATCAGGCAAAATTTAAGGCAGCCATGAATTGCGCATTTTTCTGTGGCAAATCCGTTTGCAGCCAAAAAAAACCCCATGTGAATCGGGTCCCATGCATATACATAGGTAGACTGTAGCATGTACACTGATACAGGGCACACATGGCTAAAACGAAGTTAACCCCTTTGGTGGGAACTATGCTTTTTCTTAGCTGCAGAGTCCAATTTTTAGGGGAAGCTGTTCTCAAGAACCCACATGATACACCAACTGCGAGAATTCACAAACACTCACATACATTCACAATACCGCTAGCGATCATTGTTAATTACCACCGACTGCAATGCAATTGCCATTACAGAAGGGGGAAATACTGCTAACCAGAACCCATTCCACTGAGTTACCGTTGGTGGTAAATCCTTTAGGAAAAATTGCGCCAAAGGGGGAAAAATGCAACAGGCAGAATTGTATTACTGCTGGCACTTCTCATTACAGAACAAAATAGTCAGGATTTGGCTGTATTTACTTCCCAAAATAAGGCCAGCTTTATTAGCCATCATAAATGCGATGCTGTTGTATGAAGAATGCCATGTGTGAACAGTACACTAGAGCATTAGTTTGGTTTGAGCATTCGGGGGTCACATGCTGGCCCCTAAAACACTAAAATATATGAGTGCCTGTATTTTTACAGTCGACTGTAGCAGTATTCACTGTGGGAGTATTTGTGTAGCTGCTGGAAAAGCATAACAATATATCCTGCATGGACTATTTTTTACCCAGCTTTATTTATCCCTGGCGGTAATATCATACTACAGTGGTAATGTGTAATTTCAGTAGTATTAGTGTTATTTCACAGCACAGCAGTAATGCCGGGGCAGCAGTAATGTATGGTTGGCAATGTGTTTTGATGCAATATCATTACAATATTTGTGAACATAATTTGGTTGGCCCTGCATAAAGCCATTCCCCATGCAGCATTGGAATTCAGGCATAGGTTTTAGTGACTAATAGTTTTATGTGAATAACTGACAGGAACATGGAAGACCTAAACACGGGATAAACACCAACAGCTGATGGCTGGAAAGCTGTGAATTCATGAAACTACTGGGAATTTCTCTGGCGGTTTCCAATCCATCCTTTTTTCAGCCGTTTGTGCCATTACACAAACAAAGGCAATGTTATGCAAATCAGGCCTGTCCTGCCCCCAGAGGGGGCAGTCCAGCATGAAGTACTAGTACACAGCCCCTCTTCACTGGCAAGAGAGGAGCAGCTTGATTGCTTAGGAACTGCGAGCAAGAGAGCCTCTTGATGGCTCGTTGGCCTTGGAAACGTGCTTGTTAATTAGTGGTATACACAGGACACTGCTACCAATTCCCTCATGCCAACACAGTACAATAAGCTCTCTTATCGTCTCTCTAAACCTTTGGAGTTGGAGCTCTTCGAACCACTGGAAAAATACACCTACCCACTGCATAAATGAAGTATACCTTCTGTTAAAATGTGCTGTATACGTGGATATGACATATTCACTCTGGTAAAAGGCAGTATGAGCAGGACTTCAAGTGGGCCTGGGCCCTGGCAATCTCCAGTAACTGCTTGCAAGCCTGGGGCGCAGCCAGAGCACTCTCGGGAAGCGGGGCACACTTTCTCCTCTGTGCGAGTCTGCAGTCTGAACGGATTCTCCAGGAGAACTGTGCGCACTGAATGCAACCTGTGAGAGGAATGCATTTAGAGAAATGAGAAGTCATTCTTTGCTGAAGCAGGACAGCCCACGCCTCGCAGCCAAGAGCCGAGTCTTTCCAAATGATTATGTATGGTGTCAGGTTTTGCAGGCCACTGACATAAAAGTAGGATTTCAATCTGACAGTGGCTACCATAACTACACTTCAGTTGCGGGAAAAGTGAGGGGGAGGGAGGGGCTATAAACTGTGAGGATTTGACTGTGACTGTAGCCGGGCCGAAAACTAATGAACCGTTGCTCTGACTGCTATTGCAGTCTTCGCTATGACATCCTTTCCCAAGCGGTCTCTGTGGCACAAGTCTCTTAATGCATGTGGCTTTTAGCTGAAACGGTGGGGTAGGGGATTGGGAATTCGACCCCACCCATGGTTTGCTTACGTGTTAATGTAAAACTGCCAAACTATATTAGTGTTTATTTGGTTTAGGATTGTTGGTGAGCACGATGTGATGATTTCTACCAGTGGTCAACCTGCTTTTCCCCAAAGCCGGGATGAGATTTTTAAATTGAAATAAAATCTCGGGTTGGGGCGGGGATGGCTGGTCACCAGAGGTTTGCAGAAAGCTTTCTATAAGGGCAGTGTTGTGACAAAGAGCATGAGCATCAAGCCAAGTGTACAATACTCAGCAGGACTGCATTTATAAATCACTAGCAGAGATCTATATGTCAAATACAAAAAGCTGTGGTCATTCTTATGTTCCCAAAATGCCATTTGATTGTATGCAAAGCAGCTAGCAACCAACATTGGCGATGCTTGTTCTCCTCCCCTTTCTTAATAGGTGACTTATTTACAGAATTAGTTGAACTGTTTTTATACTGAGTGAGAGAGTGATGTATGTATAGACAGCCACCTATTTACAAACTGAACCAGAGAGAGATTTTCAATATGTAGACTGTATGCTAACAGGAGCATCTGAGACCATGGCGAGTGGCCCAAAATACATATTTCCAGGGTCTCGTTATGTATTGCTTGGGGAAGGTAACTTTTGTCTAAGGCCCCTGTGGGCCCTCTCCAGCTCTTTGGGCCGTGCTCTGCTTTTAGGCCATGCTCTTTGCTAATGCACATCTCTCATCTTCTCCTCCCACTGCAAGCATTATGAGAGTATGCATACGATAGGTTCATCTGCTTTACTCAATTATAGTCCATGGTGTTGTTTTCAATTGACAATGCAGATGGGGCTAAGCAGTGCTTTTAAAGAAATCGTTTTTTATTGAAATGTGCATTTGTTTAGCACAGAGCCATACAATAGCGTGGACATTTTTGATGACACAATGTTGGGGTCGAAGATTCAATGGCTTTGCCCGGTTCATGCAGTAAGTGAACGTATATCTGCCTGGTTTACAAAGCCTTTTTCAATGTGATTGCGTAAATCTGTTCCAATATATTATCAACAAAAACCCTACAAGCAGTATTTTCCGATGCAACGTTATAAATTGGACAAAACAAAAATGGATGCAGCAATGAAAACCAGGACTACAACAGGGCAAAACTGGCAGCCACGGAGCACTTAGGCACACAAGCCACGTCGTGCCGCGATAAATCCTGCCGTTGTCGGAGCATGATTTTTATTTGCATTAAAGCACAAATTACAAAACCTGCTTGCACGATTAGACGAGCTCCTGGCGCACTCTCTGCCGAATTAATGAGGCGGTGTCCCCGCCCCTACCAGGCCTCGCAACCCCCTGACGGATGGCTTACCGATCGGCACATCAGCGCGAGTGCGAGCCAGCCTACGTCTAGAAAACGCAGGCTTGGTTATGGATGTTGGCTGACGTGGGTGAGATTTCTTTTATAATTCTCAACTTGAACTGAAATAACTTTGGAGAATTTGAAGTGTAGGCTTGGTGCTGCTTAAATATGTCTGAATGGGAGCACTGCACAACGGGATTTTGCACAACACGTCCAGGCAAACAAGCTGCATCAGTGAACGCCTCTCACACTGCCAGATAGTGGCAGTTCCGCTCATGCCCACCAGTACCCGCTCCTGGAAATGCATATCAGTGCGAGTTTCTCATACTGTCCAAAAGTGGCAGCTTTCCCCACCACTGTGCTACCAGTTTGTGCTGAAGTGCTTGACGCGTTTCTTGGCTGATTTCCACGTCAAGCAGCTGCAGACAGAGACTTGGTTGACAGAGACACAAGGTCACATCCAAAACCCTAATGAAGGGAGGGACTATTTTATGGTACTGAATATCAACCAATATTTTTGCTCCCTTCCCCGGCATAGTTGTACCCACTACAGGCTGTAAACCAGAAGCAGTGTGATGTTAGGAGATATTTATGCAGCAAGCATCGATGCAGGGAATCCTTTCTTTCCACAATCAAAAGCGCCACAAGCTAGCCCTATCTGTGATTCATATAGAACCATGTAAGTCCCTCACCCCTGTACCACAGATAAGCCAAGAAGGAGGACGGTGTATACAAAGAATATATATTTATTACAGAATAGGAACAATAATATTTGCACAAAATCACGGATCACGCCACCTCAATATGTGGCCTAAATGCTTTGCTTGCCTAATAATCCCTTTTACACAAATTGAAAACACTAGTTGGTTCAGGATAACACAGACCACAAACTCTTTATACCCAAAACATGTACAGTCACAACACTTTGCCTGGAGTTCATAAATCATATGCAACACTTTTTTATTTGCAAAAACAATTTCACAAGTGCAGCACTCTGTATTTTTGTTATCTCCCTGCACACTAGGCAATGTGAGCAGTGTTGGAGCACAACACATTTTTAAAAGCAAAATACTTTAAAGATATATTTGGAAACCTTCTCCCTTTACCAGAATGCAATGTCCAATCTCTCTTCCATCAGGAGTCACTTCCTCACTCTCTGCAGAGAGTGTACTTTTCAAATCAGGTACTTCACTTTATTTAATTTTTCAAGACATTTTCTGCCCCAGCTCAGAAACCCCGATATTCAGTTTACATTCAGCAAACCTCTGCTTTAAGGCAGGGTCTGATAAATGATTAACAGTTGGGAATTTCATTTTCGATGCACCCCACCCTATAGGAAATTTTGGAGTTGGCAATCAGAAAGAGGGGTACCCAATAACTTTACAGAATAGGGGCCTGATTCATGGAATATTTGCCTGGTGGTTCAAAGTGAATTTGCACTGCTGAAAAGTGCGTTTGCACTGGCGACAAAAACACTGATTCATGGAGCTGTGCAAAGTGTATTTTTGCCATGCAAAGTCCAGGCAAAGTCAGCGCATATTCTTTTTTGCAGTACAAAATGACTTTGCACGGCAAAAATACACTTTGCACGGTTCCATGAATCAGGGTTTGTGTCGGCAGTGCAAAGTCACTTTTCAGCAGTATAAATTCACTTTGAACCGGGCAAATATTCCATGAATTGGGCCCTATATTTTTATTCCCACTGGAAGTAATATTGTCGAGATCGAATTTCAACAAAATCACCCCATTTTAAGTGGCTAAGTGGGAATTAATGAATGAATTCAATTATTAAACAATTATTGTTTAGTAAAAATATTAAGGATCCACTTTATGCCACCACAATAATGGGAACTCTATTCAAACAGACCCCCCACAAAGACTTGGTTGGGTTGGACAAATGTACTTACACAAATATCTCTGGGTCTACACTCAGGCAAAAGGACATCAAGGCTCAGGTAATCTTTCATGTCCAGGACAGGGACCATCAGAATCCAACATCAGTCATGGATATTCTCCAGGCTCAATCCCTAGATTTTGCCTCTCCTTGGTCATACATCCCAGCCTTGTTTAGTCCTTCCCTGGCCTCCACTAGCAATTTTGAGCAGCAGTTCCAACTCAGATGAAATCAGGCAGTCATCTCTCTGGCTACCTTTTGCGCAACTCCTTATGAACCCATAATTACAACACCAATTACTAAAACTAGGATGTGCCAACTTATTGGCTCTTATTTGGGATTGGACAATGATTTTCCATCACCTTGACCCAGTCTTGGCCCCTTTTCTTTTGCTTTTTCTCTTTAGTTACCAAGCCCAAATTCGTGGAGGGATCAGTCCAAACCCTTGAATTTCCGTTTCTACACCTTTCAATTTAGCACTTAAAAAACAACATGACAGATATTTGTACTTTATAGTTAAGCATCAAAATGTGTATATATATATATTTGGGTTCTTTTCATCTTTCCGGGTTTATTGAAATATGACTCATCAAGGCATGATGTTACAGGTTTAAGTGAGCATTTATCGTGATTTATTCACAAATTATTTATCAACCCGAAAATATCTTATACAGATATCTAATTTAAAAAGCTATCATCGCCCTGAATCTCTGCTTTGCTACATTGGGGAGCTAAAAAACCCATTTTAGGTTGTGACTCCTGTTCCCAAGTCGATTTTTTATTAGAGTTGAATCAGCAGGTAAGCCTTTTTATAAACTTTACAGTGATATGTGTCCCATTATAGTGCAATTTATGGTTCCTGGGAAAAAACAATGTATGATCGCCCATTTAAACTTATGGCAATCTCCAAGCACATATGAATATTCTGACTTCAATTGTACATTAGGTTTCGTTTGCCAATTGAACATGAGATCTGGACATCAGTGGCTTATCTTTGAGAGCCGGCCTCCAACCACCACAAATTCCTTCTTGGTCACTGGTGTGGCTCCAAAAGATGTTTTAGATAGATAAAAGATGGGGGAACGTCACTGTTTGAATGCTCCGAGCAGAAACTGAAGCCATTTCTCCTAAACAGAAACTGACACCATTTTGCCTAAACAGAAACTGATACCATTTTGCCTAAATAGAAACTGATGAAATTACATGTTACAATTACTTTTAGACATGAGGCCTTTCAATACTTGACTGAAATCTTATGCAGATTTCTCCTGTACAATGCCATCAATGTTCATCTTAAATTATACTTTATATTAAACTGGCACAGACAACGAAGTTTCACGAAAAACAGCTCCTTTCAGTCCCAGGTGCAAATGTCTTTTTTTCCACGCTGTTCTCTTTTTGTGAAAAGTGCCTTTCATGTTTTATATACTTTAGTGAATGATGGGCCTCTGATTTTAGGTATTTGTCCTTCACACATATGGGACACTTAATTTTAGTCTCTCTTCTCGCAGTTTCTTTTAAAATAGTTGTGACAAGCCCCCCATTTCCCTATTATATATCTTTAAATTTACTTCTGCCGTGTTGTTTCATTATGCATGTTCTCGGATTCAAGCAACAGAATGCACACATTTTCCATGGCTCTTTGTTTTATCAAATGAAACAGCGTTTTCCAGTTTTGCAGTTGGAAAATGAATTGCTGGCCTTTTAGCCTACCAGTCAATATTGTGGTTTCAGATTACTGAGACAGTATTTATGCATTTATAGGCCCAAAATAGTCAAATGCAGTTTCCTTTTCATCTGAGGGCTATCTTTGAACGCCACCGTGGTAACTGTCCCCTTTGCTGTAAGGTGGTGTCCAGTAAGTAATCCGGTTTGTTGAAAACAGGACTACACCCGGAGGTGCTAATTACGCCGGCTTTGTTTGAGTCCTGTGGAAAATGAAGACTAGCTATGACTATTTAAGACCCTTTCTTGAGCCTTGTAAAGACTCAATGCTCGAAAAAAAATGTTGAAACTTGATAATCAGCAAAGGCATAAAAAAATAACATCAGGTCACATGTGTTATCTTCTCATAGGACAGGTGCATCCATAAGTTCCGCAACCTGCAACAGTTGAAAAGACATTGCTGTCGAAAGGGACATTCCAGAAGTGCTAGTTTGGCACCTTCCTGCTCGTCCACAATATGTTGCTAGTGTAACCACCCCAATCTTCCCGCAGCAGAGTCCCATGGCCTCACTGATGGTATAGACTGTGCTCTTCCTCCGCTGGACCTTTGACCCAGGAAAGACCTACTACCCCTTGCCAGATGGCAAGAGTGATACAGGTGTCAGCTGGGACCCACAGGAGTGTGCAGAAGAGCTGGTTGCCACAGAGCGAGCAACTTTTCCTGTCGGAGAAAGGTAAGGGACCTTTGGTATTGTGCAGAGGGTATCCCAATGCCAAAAAAGTGCCTGCTTCTGCCTGTACCCTACCAGTGTAAGCTGTTCCCACTGCCCAGCAGTTTAAATGTAATCACCGCAGGCAAGAGCAGAGAGTTCAAATTCCATGCCTATGATTCACTGATTCCCTATCCTGCTGAGACTGACATTGTGAGTGGTGTGTTTGCACCAATTTGGCTTGATGTTTTGTGTTACCTTGAATTGGATTAAACACATGTAATATTTTAAAGACTTAAACAGCAGCACTACTTGGAGAATTTACTTATATTAGTCGTGGATGGGGAAAGGGTCAGTAAGAGACCAAACATCCAACTAAAACGTGTGGGGTTTAATCATAGGCCCCAAACAAACAGCACCAAAGGGCCCACCAGAAAAATGACCCGCCAGCCTTCAAAAAAACCTTCACACTGAAAATGGGACTATTAAGGCAGGCTGTGGGGGTTTCTGCAAGTAGCATAAAGAAGTGCTATGTGAAAAGGCCAAGCATTGGAAATTGAAAGGCCTGTCTGTCATTACAAAAGGGAAGGTCGAATTGAAAAGCAGCCTTTTAATTCACAGTTGTAGAAGAAATTCAAAGGCCCCTTTTACATGAAAAGTAGGATTTTCAAACACTGACACTAAAATTACTTTGCAAGTGTGTTTGCAGTTTTAAAGCAAGACATGAGAACATGCTTCCCATGCTAACATAAACATAGCAGGGAAAAGACTTGGTGTGTATTGACAAGATGTAATGGTTATTATGCATAACATGGAGAATACCGGCAACAACTGAAAAGAAAAGTCCACTTTGTTTCCATGGGTCATGTGTACATTTAATTTAGGCCCACGACAGACCTTTTTGCTTGTTGTTGGGCAGACTTCACAAAGGACTGCCCCGCTCCGGGCCCACTGGCCTTCTGCTCTGGAAAGATAATTTCTTTGAAGCTCTTGCCTCTCAGCTATTTCCAACCTGCAGCCCACACCCTTCAAACAACAGGATGGCAAATGGCCTAGCCAGTGTGTGACGGGAATGTGGGAGGAGCTTAAAGGGAAGCTGAACTCTGAAAAAATACAAGAAAATAGAAGGTTTCTAGATCAAAATGGTGGTCAACATCAGATAACAGGTCACATGCTGGCCAGAAAAGGCAAATGGCCTGGAGGAAGGTGAACATATATGTGCATACACATGAAGATTTCCCATTAGTTTAAAAGGAGTATCATAATGTATGCATTTTTCTCAGCAACAAGTTGTACTGCATTCATTTATGTGTGATTTTAAAGAAATTTCAAGGCGGTTTGGTTGAAATAAAATTCATCCACCTGCGACTTTGTAATGGTAAGCTAAAATGTGTTTCCTGCTGCTCTAAACACGTCCCGAATTTAAGAATTGGTGTGCTGGTCGAGGGTAAAATTAGGTATTTGGAGAGTAAATTGCATGTTCATAACTATTATGCTCTTTGTATAAACGGCTGAAAATTGTCATACGCCTGTGCAACATGGTGTGGACCCGGCTGTCATTTTATGGAATTCCCCATAATTAGCTGAAGCAGAATATTTGTATATTATGGCAGTTACTAGTACATTACAAAGTTCTGCCACATAACTACTTTTTGCAAAAAAGATGACATGAAAAAAAAGGGGATTTCAAATGGGAGTTGGATTATTTCTGTTCTAGACTCCTAACCCAATACATAGAGAGAGACTGGACTTGGGGAAGAGAAGGGTAACTGTCCAATCCGGGTTGCGAGAATTCTTGCAGGGGACTGCCCAGTATTGAAATCCCATTTTTTATGTCCCGCTTCCCCAACATAGGCCTTTAAGTGGAGGGGGAGAGGATGTCGGAAAACCCCAAATTCCTAAATCATCCCAATTTTTCTGCACAGATTCCCCCACACAGACCTTTAAGTGGAAGGGGGTCTGAAAACTCCAAATTCCTAAATCATCCCACTTTTTCGATCCAGCTTCCCCAACACTGACCTTTAAATGAGAGGGTGGGGGTCTGAAAACAAACTTCTGAAACAATCCCTACTCCAGGGACATGGCCTTTGAATAGACGGGTGCTGCATGTAATTGAAGCGTGGTTTTTGGGGCTGGGGGGAGAAGTGCTTGCAAAAGTGAGACCTCATGTATGCAACCATGTAAACCAATCTGCTAGCCTTTTTAAGCATGCAGAAACATCGAAAATTGCACAGCACTGCATATGTAAATTTATTGTTTTCATTGACCACTGTTGATTATTTCTTGAATTGAAGTCAGCAGAAAGTAAAGTATTTAGATTTGTGTTTTTCCCAACCAACTTATGTGACTTATTTATGTAAAAAAGAAGTGCAATTGTGAGCCACAGATGAGGTGGCATGTGTAGTTTTGGTGTTATCTCCATTACCTTTAATTCAAACAAATATAAATATATTTCCTGTACACCAGCCTGGTTTTTGGCTCGTTGGTGGCACAGAGGGAGGGATTCAAGGGGCATGAGATGAATCTGAAATAGGGCTAAACTAAGAATTGACAATAAACAGTTTGCTGTGTGACACCTTGATTGGGGAGGGAAGAAACTCCCTAGGTTGAGGGTGGCCTCTCAATGAACAATTACATACTCAAATTGCAAAGGGATTATGCATTCTAGTTTTCGAAGGCTCCAGCCTTTTATGGTTCAGATGTGGCCTATAAGCAAGCAAACTGACAATTTTCAATCCTAAACGAGACTGAGCTAAATGAAATATTTACATTGACATGGGGCATTTGAGGTCTCAGTTTTTAGTCCTTGCTATGAAAAGGTTGGGTCTTCATGCTCCTCTGTTGGGGGTGAGGTCTGTTGCTTTGGACCCCTTTTTCCACCCTTCAATAAATGCTATGCAAATGACTGTGCCCTCGATGCACAAACGAACTGCCCTGGTTTGATATATACATATGGGATACATTACTCACCGTAATCGTATTTCTGATGCTTGTATCTGCTTAGATTCACATGCTGTGCATAGGCCGACATCTAGTGGAAGCTGCGGAGTATTACAGTTTGTTTTTCGAAACTCGAAAATGGGCGTCGACACAGGCGTGCCAGTAATACTATCCCTAGTGTGACGTCCACTGTACCCAAGATCCCTCACGCGTCTGGGATCCTCAGATTGTATTTTTTCTGACATGAGGAAGCATGAGGAGTAGCGTGAGTACAGATAATCCAAGCAGATAGACAGAAAGGTAAGACTACAAGTAATCATGCGCCTTCTCTCGGAGGGGAGGAAGGGTGGGTCGCATGTGAATCTAAGCAGATACAAGCATCAGAAATACGATTACGGTGAGTAATGTATCCCTTCTGAGGCTTGTGGAATCTGCTTAGATCACATGCTGTGCATAGATTAGCGAGCAGTACCAGAAGAAGGAGGTGGGATGTGAGAAGGGTCATGAGCAAACAGGTGTCTTAGAACCGCTTGTCCCACTTGTGTATCTGTCTTGGAATGAGTGTCAATGCAGTAATGCTGAGTAAAAGTGTGAATAGAGCTCCAAGTAGCTGCTTTGCAAATGGTGTCGAGGGGAACATTTGCAATGAAAACCAGAGTGGCCCCAATGCCTCTAGTAGAATGGGCCCTTGGCGTAAAAGGCAGAGTCTTTTCAGAAAGAGAGTAACACAGCTGTATACAGTTGATAATCCACTTCGAGATAGCGCCTTTAGAGACGCGATCCCCCTCTCTGCCTGTAGCTACGGAGACAAACAGTTGATCTGTTTTCCTTAGCGGTCTGGTTTTATTTGCATAGTAGAGGACCGCCCTACGCACATCAAGGGTGTGTAGTTTCACCTCAGCTGAGCTTTGCGGGTTCTGGAAGAAAGCCGGAAGCTCGATGGACTGGTTTACATGGAACTTAGATATAAATTTAGGTGAGAACCTAGGGTGTGTGCGTAAAACCAGTTTGTCTTTGTGGATAGTAAAGAAAGGATCCTGCACTGACAGAGCCTGAATTTCACTGACCCTTCTTATAGAGGTAATGGCTACTAAGAAGGCCGTTTTATAAGTCAGGTGTTTGAGACTACTTTTATGCATGGGTTCGAAAGGGGGGCCCATGAGTTTAGCTAGCACCACGTTGAGGTCCCATCCTGGCGGTGGGTTCGAAATAGGAGGGTGAAGTCTCTTTACTCCTTCCATGAAGGCTTTAACTACTGGTACTTTCCACCACGATACTTTGTTATGGGATGTGGTGTAAGCCGAGAGGGCTGCCAGGTGTACTTTCAGAGAGTTAAAAACCAAACCTGCGTCCAGCAGGTGGAGCATGTACGTTACAACGTTGGAAGGAGTGCAATCAACTGGGTTGATTTGTTTATTCTGGCACCAAATAACGAATCTCTTCCACTTGTCAAAGTAACAGTGCCTTGTGTTTGGTTTCCTGGATTCTTTTAGGATGTCCATACACCTCTGTGGTAAATTGAGATGCCCAAACTCTGTGACTTCAGGAGCCATGCTGCCAGGTTCATTGAGTTGGGTTCCTGGTGCACTGTTTGACCTTGTTGCTGGGACAGTAGGTTGTACCAGGCTGGGAGTTTGATGGGCTCGCACACCGCCATCCTGCGTAGGTGTGGAAACCATGGTTGTCTCGCCCACATGGGAGCAACTAGGATGAGCGTCATCGATTCCTTGTTCATCTTGTACACCACCTTCCTGATGAGAGGAGTTGGTGGAAAAGCGTACGCAAACATCCCTGACCAGTTCATCCACAGGGCGTTCCCTTGGGAGTCTGGCTGGGGGAACCTGGATGCAAATCCTGGGCATTGTTTGTTTTCGCTTGTGGCGAATAGGTCTATAGTGGGGAAACGCCACTGAGAGAAGAGATCTTCTACGATATCTCTGTGAAGGACCCATTTGTGTTCTTCTGGGAGGGAGTCTCTGCTTAGGGCATCCGCTAGGGAATTGAGCTCCCCTGGAACATGTTGTGATGACAGGAAGATGTTCCGTCTGAGTGCCCATATCCAGATTTTCTGGGCAAGCTTGGACAGATTTGGCGAACGAGTCCCTCCTTGTTTGTTCAGATAGAACATGGCTGTCGTGCTGTCCGTCCGGATCTGTACTGACAAGTTTAGCAGATGGGGCTCGAACGCCCGAAGCGCTCGGAATACTGCCAGAAGCTCTAGCAGGTTGATGTGGTTCTTGGCTACTGAGTGAGACCAGAGACCCTGAGCTGTGTGATGGAGATGGTGAGCTCCCCACCCAGTCAGGCATGCATCTGTAGTCACCACTGCCTGTACTTCGGGATCGTAAAAGGGTTTTCCCCTTGCGAGATTTTCTCTTGTCCACCAGTGTAAGCTCTGTACGAGTGTTGGCGAAACGACCACTAGATCGTCCCACTGACCACTTGCCTGAGACCACTGTTTCGCCAACCATTCCTGCATGTGACGCATGCGCAGACACGCGTGGGGGACCAGGTAAATGCATGACGCCATCATGCCCAGTAACCGCATTGCTTTGCGTACCGTTATTTGTTGACCTGACTGATAATGTGGAATTTGCAGTAGTATATTCCGGATTCTCTCTTCCGAAGGGAAGGTCAACCCTTTCTGAGTATCTAGGATTGCTCCTAGGAACTGCTTTGAGGTGCTTGGCACCAGACTTGACTTCTTCTCGTTGATGGAGAAGCCTAATTCGTGGAGGAGGTCGATAGTCCTCTGAATGTTTGACCTGCAAATTCCTGGGGTTTCCCCCGTTATGAGCCAGTCGTCCAGATAAGGGTACACTGGGATTGCCTCCCTGCGTAGGTGTGCAGCTGCCACCGCCAGTACCTTGGTGAATACCCTTGGTGCTGAAGTTATCCCGAAGGGCAGTACCTTGAATTGGTAGTGGCGACTGTCTACCTTGAAGCGCAAGTATTTTCTGTGTGCTGGGAGCATGGAAATATGAAAATAAGCATCTTTCATATCCAAGGTTGCCATGTAATCCCCCTTTTTTAGGAGGGGGATTACCTCTTGTAGCGTAGTCATACAAAACTTTTGGGGCTTGACATACTTGTTGGCAGGCCGTAAGTCCAATACTGGGCGCATTGTTAAATCTTTCTTTGGCACAAGGAAGTAAGTTGAATAGATACCCTTGTTTACCTGGTGTCCTGGGACGAGTTCTATCGCGTCCTTTTCTAGCAGAATGGCGATCTCTTCGAGAAGGATCTTCTGATGTTCTAAGGAGTGTATTCTTTGTCGTGGAGGGTGGTTCCGGGGACGCTGTAGTAATTCTATACAATATCCTGTGGACACTGTTGACAGCACCCATCTGTCTGAGGTGATCCCTTCCCAAGCCTGGGTGAAGTTGGAAATGCGTCCCCCTACTGGGGTTGCGTGAGAAGGGACCCTGAACTGAGCGTCACTGCTTTGGCGGAGGCGTGCCACCTCCCTTGTTGGGGCTGCCTCTGCCTCTTCCACGACCTCTCTTGTTACCCTTGCTGTAACTTTGGGTAGACTGCTGGTTGTTGTTCCATTGTGTACCCTGTCCTTGGGCATAGTTGCCTCTTTGTGAATTTTGGCCGCGTGGGCGACGAAAATTACTGTTCCCCCTCTGGTTCGGGGGTTTGTTGGTAAGCTGGCCAAGGGATTTGAGAGTCTCGTACTGGTCCTTGGCATTCTTAAGTGCGTCTTCGACCGCTTTCCCAAACAATAGATCTGGTTCCACCGGCTTGTCTATTAATGAAGCCTGTGTTTCTGTTTTGAACCCCGACTGCCGTAACCACGCATGTCTTTTGATAACAGTACCTTCTGCTATCAATCTTCCTGCGTTGTCTGCAGCGTCGAAAGTTGCTTTTAATATGCAACCAGACACGGCTCTCCCTTCTGCTGAGATCCGAGCCAACTGGCCCTTTAACGGTTCAGGAGCAGAGGCTATGAGCGCCGCGACCTCTTCCCATTGATGGCAGTTGTAACTTGCCAACAGGGTGGTGGAGTTTGCAATCCTTGCTTGGTAGGCGGACGTTGAGGCTACCTTCCTGCCAAACCCTACAGTCTTTTGCTCTCCTTGTCGGGAGGAGCTTCCGACGACGATAAGGGTGTCCCAGCCCTCTTCCGAGTGTTGGTAACCACTAGGGAGTCTGGTTTAAGATGACCTCTTATATAAAGAGGGTCAGATTGGGCTGCCCGAAAAAGTTTTTCGACTCTGGGGTTGACGGCTCTGGTGAGGTTAGGATTCACCAGGGATGGAGCTATTCTACGTTGGATGGATTTAAGGATAGGGATGGTCTGAGCGACCGGCCTCCTCTCTCCCACCAACTCTTCTGCGAAGTCCCTTTCCTCCTGTACACCCTGTGTGTCGATGTGAAAATGTTCTGCTGCGCGAGCAAGAACTTCATTAAGGAGGAGTTGGTTATCAACTGGCGAGTCGGTAACTGGGGCTTCGCTTTCTACCGGGGAATCTACTCTGTAAATTTCCTGCTCATCTTCTACCTCCTCCAGGTCCTCATCCTCCGCATAGTATTCAACCCCGGTTTGTTCCTCCATAATTGTAAACTCCTGGTCCCCTTCAGGGAAAGGTTTTCCTTGGTATCTGGGGTGTGGAGTAGAGTATGGAGTAGAGTAAGGCTGCACCTCGAAGGGGTCAGGTCTTTCGACTCGGGTCTTTTTACTTAGGGGGATAGGATCAGAGGAGCCTGAGGGTGTGGCCCCTTGAGGGTCATACGAAAGGAAATGTTCTGGGTTTTTGTCATAAAAATCAGCTAAGGAAGACATCCTTGACATGACCCTGTCTATGTCCTCACTGGACCATTCTTTGGAACAGGGTATGACTTTAGTAGGCAGCTTAGAGGACTTATCAAGGGTACCCTTGCTGGATGTTGATGTCCCAGTAGATTTATGTTTATCTGTCTGCTTGGGGTGGAAGGATGGTCTTACAGGAGTGGAAGGCTGAGCTTTCCGCTGTTTCCCTCCCTCCCCGTGCGTGGAAAAATGTTTTCCCTGCCCCTTGGAGGCCCCAGAGACTTTCGACGCCTGGCGCCGAGGGTCGGGAGAGGTATCTTGTTTCGAGCGTGGGGCCTCGCTGGTGTTAACTGCGCTCTCGGTCTCTTGGAGCGCGGCCTGGGGGTGGAAGTCGTCTTCGTCTTCCGACGATCGAACTTCCGTTAATCTAGGGAGCGAGGCACTCTTGGCAAGAGTGGATGATTGCCTTGCGTCATGAGGCGATCTCGATCGAGAGCGCCCAGAGGACACCGAGTCGGACCGTTCTATCCGTGCCTCTTTCCGAGAAGTCGACATCGTCGAGGTTCGGTTGGACTTAGTGTGCTTAGTGTGTGTAGGGTGTGTAGCGCTTGCGTCGCCGGGGGTCTTCCCCATAGCCGCCCTGCCGGACAACCTTCCGAGGTCGGGGACCTGCGCTCGGCAGTCTTTCGACGCCGTAATGCCCTCGCCGTCCGAAAGTACGGCGTCGCTGCCATCGCTGAAGGCGCCCTCCGCTGCCATGGCTGCCTGCCTGGCGTGGTGGGCCCAACGCTTTGTCGAACGGTCCTTAAGTGTTTTAGGTTTAAACCTACTACACGCTCTGCAGTTCGCTTCGGGGTGGTCCCTCGGCAAGCAGAGGTTGCACGTGGCGTGCCTGTCGACCCAAGGGTATTTGCGGTTGCACTTGGGGCAGAATTGGAAAGGGGTACCCTCCATAAGCACCTTGAGGCAGCGGGCTGGTAAGTGTAGGAAATATATAAGGTGTACCTATATACCAAGAGTGAAGAGTATGTACCACCCCCCACTCTCCCTACTTGCAGGGCCGAGGCCAGCGGCCTACTAGGCCCGGGCCGAGGCCAGCGGCCTTCCGAGGCCCAGATCCGTCGTGCAGCAGCCGACGGTCGATGTCTTCTCCAGCCGTCGTCGAGTGTCGAGGGTCGACGTTGGGGTGGGGAAGGATGTCAATAAATAATTTTACTTCAATAATTAGCAAAAGTATGGCTAAGGCCAGGGAACTCCGCAAGATGCTTCCGACCAGTATGGCGGAAAAAAACAATCTGAGGATCCCAGACGCGTGAGGGATCTTGGGTACAGTGGACGTCACACTAGGGATAGTATTACTGGCACGCCTGTGTCGACGCCCATTTTCGAGTTTCGAAAAACAAACTGTAATACTCCGCAGCTTCCACTAGATGTCGGCCTATGCACAGCATGTGAATCTAAGCAGATTCCACAAGCCTCAGAAATATATATATATAGAGAGAGAGAGAGAGAGAGAGACAGAGAGAGAGAGTGAGAGAGAGAGAGAGAGAAATGCAAATGGAAAGCATTCATTTGGTCAACTAGAAATTACTTTTTATAGACTTATTTAAAAAAATAGTTTTCACTCTGGGAGTACCTCTTACTGGGAGAACATGAGATAGATGCTGGTCAATACTTTTGGGCCGACAGTCTAACAGTAAAAGCATCCTTGATATCTACTCTCCCTAATGGACCTGGCTGTAACAGGCCTATTTGACTATACTGTTTGACCCTGGGTGAGTATATGACCCCATTGATGTCTACATATGGCACTACAAAATTACACCCCTAGGGATCGAATGACGGCTGGAAAAGTACAACGTGTAGGTGTGGTAGAGTGCAGTTTCACCTGATGGTTTTTTTTTTTGGGGCCAGGAGCTGAAGCCATGGGGTGGAGAACCACTTCTCAAATCACTTTAAAATAGATGCTGATATGAATCATGCAGCCATCTGGTTTTACACCAGACAGCAGAAGTTGTGACTTAACCTAACCATGTTATGGTTAAGTTATTTCGCCCAACAGCGTTTTCGCTTTTCATGGCCCATTGGCGATTTGGGTCCTACAAGAAGAAGAAGCTGGATTGCCCATGGCTTACTGAGAGCAAAGGTTGCTATTTAATTAGTTGTGAGGGCAAGACGAGGAGTTGCTGTCACCGGTGTGCAGCTGAGTATGTGCCATGTCTCTGGTTTCTGTTCAAGTTTTCAGCTGTTGTTCAGCAGGCCTGACCCTCTTGCCCGAATGCGAGTAATGCGTGTGTCTCTGGTGTGTCATTGCGTTATCTCTGGGTGCTGGTGTTCAGAAGGCTAGATAGACCCTGTTGCCTGTGTGTGGGTTATTATTGGGAGCGTGATGAAGTCGGAGTCATCAGTTAGGGTTTTGTGGGATGTAACTGACGAGTTAGTGCCTGATATGTGTCATGCATAGTGTGTGAAGATGGGAAGGCATGCAATTGTTGCCAGTGTATAGGTGTGTGGTTGTTGGAGGTACATGGTTGTGAGTTAAATGTTTGTCACGCAATAAAATTGTACTCTTTGCATGACATACAATCGGTCACTAAAAAACACTAGGATTGCACCAAAGAGCAGCCTTGGGTTAGTGTTTCTGTCCACACAGATAGCAGCAATGCATAGAGGAGAAAGGTATGACACAACAGATAGCCTCACACCAGGAGGCATTCCTATAGCGCAACATCTGTTATCTACGCAGCCTCTCGGCGTTGTTAGAGGTCACTTGATTGTGGTAGATTGGCACCTGCTTGTTGCGGGTTTCCATATGAGGCAGGGCCAATAGGGGGGCTGGATCGTGTGACCTGCAACAACACCCAAAATGAGTTACATTAGCGAAGGCATGTGTGCCATTCTCAGTGTCTCTTGGCTCTGATGGCTGCCTCTGTGGGCAAGAAGAGGCTCTGTCCATGGTAGGTTAACTTCAGCAAAGCTCCCAAGGGGGGTGGCAGCAGGGGGCCGCAGCTATCCTGCTTAATCAACAGCATAGCGTGAACGGTATTTTTTTTTAATTCAGTGTGGCCAAGTGTGAGAAAGTTCATCAGTCTGGTTGAGGGGTGTGATCTCTTGGCAGAGAGTTACCAGGCTAAGAGGCATTCTGTAATGCCTTGGCATCAGTGCTGAGTGGTTATTGAAAGATGACTAACAAGCTCTCTGGTGGCCTAGAATTAGATCCCAGATAGCCAGGCATTGTCTGATGAGAATAGTTGATGTAAGGATGTACCTAACAACTGAGAAGTCGGAGTTCCCCTGCCCTTTGCTACCCTTCACCTCATTGCTCTTCCCACTAGCTTCTGTAGAAAGCTGACATGTCCATGCAAACTTTATCCCCTCTTCTCTGTGTGTGTCTCTCATTCTTTCTCTTTCCCACTAAATGGATACAGAACACAAAGTGCAAAAAGAATCGGGTGTTTTCGATCTCCCCATAAGCACCACCTGGGACTTCTCCCTTTCAGGGAACGCCGGGGTAAAAAGTACAGCCGTCTGCCTCATAGAAATGTTACAGTTCCAGCAAGAAGGAGCAAGCCGCGGGGCACCATGGGTACTGTCAGTGCCATGCTTGGCAATGGCCATGAATCATCAACACTTTGTACATTTTTTAGGAGCAACACTGCTACCTCCTGTGCACGTATTCACCCTCTCTTCCGACAAGGCAAGAGTCCTAAAATGCCCGCCAGGCCACCCAGAAGTTGAAAAAGAAAGAAGAGTTAAGGCTTGAATTAAAAGACAGAGCCACCAGTGTGGCGAAACAGTCAAGGTAGCGCTTCTCCACACAACGGACGAAGGGTGAGGCGGAGGAATACCTCTCAGCTTGAAACATTGATAAATATTAATCTCTGCAAAAGCCTAAAGTGAGAAAAGATATTGCTGTTGGTGTCTATGGAAAGAGTAATGAAAGGCTAGCAAAGTCGCAGCATACTTTTTCCCAGGCCACAATAAAGGATAAAAGAAACGCACATGATGACATTTAACAACTAAATCTCAAAGTCACTGTAAAATCGCTGAGTGCTTTTTCTTTTTTTCTAAGAACAGAGCAACGTGTGTATTTACAATAATCGAGACTGACTACTTTCTTTAAAAAAATAGTTTCACAAACTGGACAAATCCATGATGCGACACTTAAGGAAAGCATTCCAAACACTCGCTAGTAAGCAGAGGGCTTTGACTGGAGTAAGTCTTCGCCTGGAGGGCTTTATGTTCGGTGGCTTGGGTGGCTGCTGGTGCCTCTCCCTCGCATTGGGCTACTTGAAGGCGAGCCGTGCAGTGTAACATTCTAATCCGTGCTGCTCCCCGTGGAAAAACTATTAATAATTACATGATTGATAACTCGTGTACTGCCTCTGCTTTCCACACGGTCTGCTTCAAAGGCCTGATCGATTCCGGCCAAGGAGGGTAGCAGGGCGGTGTCCGGGCGATGCCCCGAGGAACGGACCCCTGAGCCAGAGCTGCCAGCAGGAGTAGCAGAAGAGGGGGCTGGTGCCACATTGGCCAAGAGCGCTGGGGATCCCTTATGTCTCCCCGCGGGGCTGCTAACACTCCAATTAGAGTGCCAATAAAAAAAATGTAATCAAGAAATAATGCACCTTACTGTGGTTAATTAGCGTTCTGTCAAGTGAATGAATATTTAAGATGAAGCGAACATCAGCGGATGCCAAGGGATGAAGCGAGAGGGAATGGGATCTCGAGGAATTCGCTCTTTCCGATAGGAATGTCGATCCAGCATGACAGCCAGGAGCAAGCAGTGTGATGCATGGGCCAGGGGCATCAGAGGCTGCGGGGCTACTCTCTTGCAGGTGTAAGGCCGCCTCGGTGCCTCCGCATTTTATCACTACCCTCTCCCCTCTCCAGCCAAGAGCTGCGGCAACAGAGACACAATAATTAAGATCACACATTAGCACAAGTAAAGGACCTGTGAGACTTTATGCAGCGCCTTCTTCCTACAGTCATCAGTATAAACACGAGTCCTCTGCTCCACACAGCTCACCTTCAAGTGGAGTACAGATAGCTCACTGTGTTAGGTGCTGGCCCATGAGATCTGTGCTTAAACTGCAGATAGCATCTTCATACCCCGGCAATACCAAATCCGTTTTTTTCTTTGGATTAAGAAAATGTGTACCTGTAAAATGGCTATTTTTAACAGCAGTGCTGTGGAGCAAGGTAAGACCCACCATAGGAAACACACTATTATCAGCTGATTCAGAGCAAAGTGTTTGAGAGAGAAAACATCAATCCATTTACTGCAAATGCAGCCATGTTCATAACTGGCGTAAGTCTAATTTTTTATGGCAGTGCTTAAGAACACAGAGACTAGGGCTTATCGTGGGATGGGGCTAGCTGGGGCAGAACGCCATCACTCTCTAAAAGCTCTCCTCAAGCCTGGCCTCACTCAGAGTAATTTTAGTCAAGATCCTCCAAGTGCGGTAGGGACAGAGATATTAACATGTGAAAGAAATACACGCAGAGAAGCCTTCTGCCTATTAAAACAGGACAGCCAGCAGATGATTCCCAAAAGATCACACTCTCCAAATTTGTATATATGACAGGTAGTTTGCCGTCACTTTACTGTAGAGTGTTATCATCATTGAAATAAGAGGAAAGTCCAATGAGCATAGCGTGCTTAGAAAGGTTGCAGGTTTGAATCACTAATATATATATATGAACAACGTGATTAGCCAATAAGTGCTCAGCCTACTCGTAGCTGGTGCTTAAGGGTGTGAAAACAGGCTAGTTTTCTCAAGATATGACAAAACACACACTATTCCTAGGTTGTAGCACTACAAAAAACCTCATAATGTGTGTACCTTACTGCTTTTTTGATGAAATCAAACAATTTTTCTTTTAGCATCTTAGTGCAACACACACCATTGTAAGCAAGCACAAATGTTGCGCTTACCTACCCTCCAGGGTGGACTCACGCCACGCGTTCCGCTCGCGTACCGAGCTTCGTTAGGCTAATATAATAATATTAGCCTGACAAAGCTCGGTAAAGGCCAACAACTGCAAATCTGAATATGTGCTGCCACAGCACTTGAGGAAGATAAAAGATAGCACTTGCAGCAGGCTGCATATCCCTCTTCTGGTGCAATGCGAAGAGAATCATGGGGAGCCCAGTGAGAGAGGCCTCTGACAGATTGAATCCCTCACGAAGCACCGGGTACCGTGCCAGAGCCCGGTGAGACAAACGAGGAGTGGGGAAAGAGAGCCATTCACCGTCCCTTGACAAGTCAGGGAGCAAATAATATAACAAAGAATGCAGAAATGCTACACTTTTTCTCACAATATATGCCAATATTCTGTTACTGTAAAAGACATGTTAAAGCTGGCTGTGTGAAAAGATGTCCGTACTGGTTGCACTAATGCAGGCCTATAGGATGTTTTAATCGGGTGACATCTAATTCAGAGGAACTTTCCACCCACCCCAAACCAGGCGTCCACAATTTTCCTTTATATGATAGTTATTTTTATTATTCTGGGACCCCAATTTAACATAATTGATTCCCTACAGTCTCCCCACCCCTTTGGAACAAAAAACACACATGGTTTTTTCACATAAGGTCTATTTATTACTAAAATCGAAATAATACAATAAATATTTAAAGATAAACAACTTATGGATTGATGAAATTCCAATGCAAATGATGAAGAATGATCAATACACTAGTCATCTCAGTTTTCAATGCTACAGTTGTATAATGCATAAGGTGATGTGTGTGTTACAAAAGTCCCGATTTCTATATTTAATTCACCCTGAGCGCACATGCACCATGGATAGAAAAATGCCAAAGTCCAAGATTAATCTTTCCTTTGTTAAAAAGTAAATTAATTCAAAACATCCCTGCCTACTTCATTCTCTGTACTTCCCCTTTATTGAAAATACATACCGCCCCCTTGCTCAATAGACATGTCAGAATTTCAGCAGTTTTCTAGAAAACTGAAATGCAATGAGCTACTAGACTCTCCTGCATGTACATTCCTTGTAGAAAGGAAATTGTATGCTCAACATGTATGTGGGCTAAATTTCCTTCACTGGTGCTTCTATTTAATTACTGTGTAAAAGTGTACCTTTCTCACTTTCAATGGGCAACTTAAAAAGCCGGAAAATGGGTAGAGAATAATCACCCTCCCCTTTAGTCTTGAGAAATTTAGCATTAATAGCTGCATTCTGCTTGATGGTATAACCAGGAATTACTTCAATTATATTCTTTTTCTAGGTATGCACATAGTGAGATGTCCATTTGACTCCTTTAATACGTCTTCCACGCTAGATGTCTCCCCACAGAGAAGTCGTGAGGGGATATTGCTCTATACACGCCATGATATGATATGATATATTTTATTTATAGCGCACCTATATACAAGTGTTTCAAGGAGCGACGAGGCAGGGGAGGGGAAAAAGGGGGGACAAGACAACGATCTTACTAGACCCCGCGACATTGAAATTGCGCAAGTGCAGGGAAGAGGAAAGGGGCAAAGTGCAGGGGAAGGGGAGGAAGAGCAAGTGCAAGACATAGGAATGAACATCGAAAAAGAAGAAGTGCGGCCAACAAGTGGCAGTGCAGAGGTTAAGTGCAGACAGCAAGTGTTAGATAGTGCAGGTAGGGGGACTGTAGGGTTGCAGATTCAGCCCCACGTTCAGGGGTTGCCAGGAGGCACTGCACTTGTGCAACTCGGAGGGTAGGGACCTGGGCCTGTGGTTAAGAGGTTGGCCAGGTAAGCAGAGCAGTATCAGACAGGAGATCAGCAGGGAAGAGGAAGAGAGAAGGCAGTAGCAAAGAGGAAAGTCTTGAGTTGCTTCCGGCAACAGAGATGGTTCTGCTGAAGTTTCAGAGAGGCAGGGAGGCTGTTCCAGAGGGAAGCACCAACCGCAGAGAGAGATCTGCCCCCAGCTTGTTGCTTGGAAAAGCAACTGATCCTCAAGGAGTTGGAGGTGGAGGAGTGAAGAGCTTTAGTAGGAATATATTTCAGAAGAGAAAGCTGGAGATATTTTGGACCCAGGCCCCAGAAGGCCTTGTGGACAATGCAAAGGGTCTTGAACTTGATTCTTGCAGCCACTGTGAGCCAATAGAGAAATGTCAGTGCTGGAGAGATACCATCCCTGGGCTTGAGGCCAATGACAAGTCTTGCAGTCCTGTTCTGAATGGGTTGCAGAGGACAGCGAGTAGAGGCGGACAGATTTAAAAAAAAAGGTTGTTATAGTAGTCAAGGCTACAGAGAACCAGGGCTTTAGAGACAGTGAGCTTCTGGGGGAAGGAGAGGAAAGGAAGAATAACTCTGAGGAGGTGCAGTTGGTAGTTTGACTTCTTAGAGATGTCGGAGATGTGAGGAGAGAAGGAGAGGGTGGAGTCAAAGATAACCCAGAGGTTCTTAGCCTCACAAGTGGGAGCAGGAAGAGGGCCAAGGGAGGCCGGCCAGAGAGTGAGGGGAAAGAGGGGTGCAGGTGTGCTGATGAGGAGCATCTCCGTCTTGCTGGCATTCAGGCAGAGATTGTTGGCGGTGCACCAGTTTTGGATTGCAGACAGACAATCTAGGCGGCAGAGGGGAGCCTGAAACAAGCTCGGTGTCATCCGCATAGCACTGGAAGTTGGAGCAGAGAGCAGCAATGAGGTGGCCGAGAGGTGCCAGGTATTGGTTGAACGACCAGGGAGAAAGGTTAGACCCTGGGGAACACCGCAGGTGGAAAGAGATATGGAGGAGAGGAAGGACCCAAGTTGGGCCTGGGAGGGTCGGTCAGAGAGGAAAGAAGTCAGCCAGGCCAGAGCCTGATCAGTGATGTCCATATTATCACAAAGGTGGTTGAGCAGAATGGCAAGACTGACCGTGTTGAAAGCAGAGGAAAGATCGAGGAGAATGAGAGAAGGAAGGTTAGAATCGAGGTTGGAGAGCAGGTCTTCACAGATGTTCAGGAGAGCAGTTTCCGTGCTTCTGGCTGCTCTGAAGCCAGACTGATGGTCATGGAGACAACCAACAGATTCAGTGTGAAGATTAAGCTGTGAGATAGCCAGTTTTTCCAGGAGTTTGCCCAGGAAAGGAGTGATAGAGATCGGGCGATAATTAGCCGGAAGGGAGGGGTCGGCTGAGGGTTTCTTGAGAAGAGGGTGTACCAGAGAGTGTCTCAGAGGGGAGGGGGAAGTTCCAGAGGCGAAAAAGTGGTTGCAGAAGTCAGCCAAGGAGGCTGGAGAGAGGCAAATCTATCAAATGGCTAATTCCAGCAATTCATACACATTTAAAATGTTCCATCAATGTATATATTCCCTCCCCTCAGTGTTTATAAATAACAGGGGCCAGGGTTTAATCCACACAAACAGGTGGGCACCGTTTTAAGGACTGGTACGAATGTATCCCTCTCTAGGAGCAGGTGAGCATCAGTCAGCAAAATGGGATTGGCTTTACTTGACAGTCTGTCTGCAGTCTCTTTCACTGAAGAAGGTCTGGGACTTTAACTCCTGTTAAGCCTCACTTACAGTGCACTGCTATATAATCCAAAAGGGGTCCAAAAGGAGAGCAATCTATTACATCTCCTTCCTGTTGTTATCAATTATCCTTTCTCTACTTCTTCCTCTCCATCAGTCAGTGAGTGAGCAAGTGCGTTTGTGTACAGAATCTTAGGGGCTTGGACTTTTATAGAGCAGAAATTCCCTTTTTGAGATGTATAGAATTTCTCTAATATAATTGGTCAATATATGTGATTAGACAAAAGGCAAGAGTTCTTGCATTGAACATTGTACTTTCTGAAATAGCATATTTCACACATGTGACCATTTTACTAATCGGTTCACCAGATGTTTCTCTCTGGCGCAAATGAAATGATGCAATTTTCATCTCAATGCAATTTATGATTGATGGCCTACACATTTTTCATTTAACTCACTTAGACATTCATGCACAAATGATGTTTCCATCCCAAAGTAACGGGCTCGCCAATAGGAGCACTAGGATGTATGAATCACTGGTGTGCACTGGTTCTGCCCAAAGGAATATCAATTTGCCTAATTTACTTAATGAAAATGACATCAGAACAATTTCATTCCGGGTCCATCATATAGATAGTTTTAAGCTTAACATTTTTTAAAACAAATACCTCTCTATGATTTTTCCTTTCAAAGTTATCCCCAGAAATATGGATCCAATGTATTTTCCCAAATGCATTGTGTTCCTTTATACAATATAACATAGCAGTGTTTGGTTTTTCTGCCTGGTAACCAAAACATCTGCTGTCCGTGTTGTTAATTGTGAGCTGGAGTATTTATGCCTCAGAGACCTGTAGCCATGGTAAAGTCTTTTGTAGTTTAAGTTGCTGAGGTTGTTTATTACTTCAGTACCACCCTTTTGGAGTGGTCTCAGGCCCTGAATGATCTTAGATAAGACATTCTGTCTTCCCTTTCAGGAAAGCCCTGGGTGATTGAAATATCAGATTAGATGAGAAAAACCCACTGGCGAAGCTGAATTCCTTGTATGTTTAAGATTACAAACCCAAGCATAAACTGATGCATGCTGTAAAGTGAACACTTGGAGTTAATTGGAGGGTCTGCCTTCCTGGGACCTAGTTCCAGTGGCAGTCATTATCTTTATTGCTCAGTTTCAAAAAGGGTTTCATTAACTTGAGAACGCATGGCATCTCTTTTCCCATCTTGTTGCTGGGGGATGGTGAGTTTAAAGAAATACCATCTGTCAGTTCAGTCCTAGCTTTATCCAGGTTGGCTTCATTCACACTTGCAACTTTTAAAGTTACATGTACTGTTCCCCTTGATTTTACATTTTTACAAAACACAGCAGTTTAGACATTGTATTGGCCACCGAAACTCCTATCAATGGTCCACATTTTCAACATCTGTAGGGTTCATAATCCTGGCTCTATTTCTATAAAGGAAATAAACACAAACACCAGCAGAAAATGAATGCCCAAACACATGTTTTCCGGTCACTTAAAAATGGTGTGCTTTTCACCTCAGATTGAGCAGTTCTCCATTTTAATAAGGGTTGCAAGATACTTCCCGGAACTTGGAAATATTTATCTCAGGCCTTGCCAGGTATATTTTTATTTTAGAGGAGCTGCAAACAATTCACATTTTCCATGCACGCGTGTTTTTCAGAAGCTGTGTGCAGGTTGCATCTGGCATGTTTTTTAAAAAATGGATGCTTTTTCTTTCTGTGTATATTTTCTTCAGTGTAGATTTCCATACAGCCAGCATCACAGTATCAGAACATACTAATGTTTAGTTGGTCCATAATGCCAGTAATGATACTATAAGAACACCTGTCCATGCTGGGTGCACCAAAGTGCATTAATGCTATGTAACTACACGTATCATGTTGGCTATGGCCATAATGCAAACAAAAGTGCCATGCCACTATAAGAAAGCATCTTCATACTGGCTGCACCAGCTTAGGTTAGTATCCCCATGTAAGAACACTCATAATGTCAGTAACATTGGCATGACACTGTGAGAAAACATGCACTCATTTACATATCCACTTAAACAGACACAGCCCCTTGCAAGTACGCATACATATATGCATACAACCACACAATGAACTTACTCAAAGGATTTTTTCACCCATGCCTGCAGGACGCCTCCGCTGCAGCTCAGGCCTCACCCCATCACCATGCATGCTGCCTGAAGGCCCTCTGGTGACGTCTGACCCGCAGAAAGGACAGGAAGTAAAGGAGGCTGTCAATCAAACACCTCTCCCTGCCTGCTTCCTGACACTCATGGGGGAGCTGTAGCAGCACCAACCCAATGCCAAATGTCCTCTTAATCCAAGAGGATGTGCTGGAGCACTTTCCGGCCTGCAGTACCTCAGTTTCATGTCCAATGGGCCATGCAAGGCTGGTGAAGCATAGCCCCCCACCCCTAGTCTTCCATGGCCTATTGGTCATACGTACTTGGGGTACTACAGACAAGGAAAAACACATGTTCCAAAAAAAGTCAGGTCAGGCATGTTTCCTCAGCTGCTTGCTGCAGCTCAGGGATCACACACTTCTCACTGGTCTGCTATAGGTCCTCCATAATGGGTGGTCACCCATTAGGGACAAGAGGCCGCTGACCCTGCTGGAGAGAAAGACAAGACAGCTGTTTGTAAGGATAGTGCCCCAATTAAAGTGAAGATTTCATAAGAAAGTGCTAGACAAGAGGAAACTACTGATACAGAGCAAAGTAACGAGCAGGGACATCAAATGGGTACACGGAACAAGAGGGCACTAGAAAATCAAGCTACGGCCCTTCAAAGTGTGGGGCACTATGTTACTATCATATAACGTCAAGCTGCACCATCCAACCTTCATTTGCATCTATGCAATTACATCCAACTGGAATAGTAAAAACATCAAGGGATTCGCTGTCAAAGCAGTGACAGAAAAGTTCTGCAATAAACTAGGAAAAACAAAGAATCATGGCAGTGCCCCCGATTACATATACACGGTGCTATCGAAACTAAAATCTGTGCAACGCATCAAATAAAGGAAAACCACATAAAAATAGACAGGGCTCGTAGCATAGAACTGGGACTTTGTTAGACAAAAAAATTATCTTTTTTTGTAATTAGGGGGACCGGGCATAGAAGCGCAACTGAAGAGGCAACAGAAACTTAAACCGAAATCTAAAGAGACATTGTAAAGTAAATCAGTTAATAATGAAATGAAGAAGGAAGAAAATCAATAATGCATTATATCACAAGATAAAAGAAAATAAATATGGAAAAAGAAATCGCAGCATGAGTTATTGCAGGGCACATTATACAGACAAAGATGTAACATAAAGCCGCCCAGGAAGAGAAACCAACAAGAATTAAAAGGTGTAGATTAAGGAGCAAGGGTTAAATGTAAAATGATAAAAGTCATGAATTAATTGAGCTGCCAAATGTAATAATCAGACAGTTTACAGTGCACTTGTTTGCTGATAACAGGTTTGGACGGGTCTATAGGGCAATAGGCCCATGGCCGAACGAAAAACATAAAATGCTGGTGTGGCCCAGTTTCTTTGGTCAAAGTGGGCCACTTTTTGGGCCAATGTGGGCCAGTTTGATGAGTTAATTCATCATGCAGCTAGTAGTTTTGACCAGTGTTGCTGAATAAATATTCTTTAAAATGCACAATTTGCATCACATTTTATAAAAAAAAATCTCCCCTTTGGATACTAGAGTGTCACAAAAGCAATGAATAGACATTTGCAATTGTGGGCCACTTTTTCATTGTTGCCCGAGACAATTTTATGGCACAGTCCAACACTGGCTGATAAGATTAATGACCAGACTGGTATCAGATTGAGATCAAAACAAGAAAATGCAATGATATGAAGCTTAGTGGTGAGCCAACATAAAAACGAAAATGGGCAAATATGAAAATAGGCTCCATGTTGAAACCCCAAGAAAAAACAAAAATAATCAAAATAATATTCAGTTTTTACTTCACTTCAGGAGCTGCAGAAGATGCGATTACTATCCATCACATGGTCCATAGGAAACATAGTAAGTTAAACAACCTTTGCAGGTCATTGATCATGATAGATGCAGTGCTCACGTGACTAAATTACCAGCAAAAAGTGGTTGCTAGAAAATATTCAGCTGTGAGCAGAGTAAAAAACTAAAGGAATGTATAAAATAAAGAAAAAAACAACAAAAAAGATAAGCTGTGTAAAAATAGAAAAAGTTTCTAGGATACGACTGTAGGCATCGCGGAGCACAAAGGTGATACAAGAGAGAGAAAGGTTGTTAATGCAACACTGGTGAAGACTCATCTTCCAGAAATTGCCAAAGACTTGCAACAATAACTAAAACATGTAAATCCAGACCCAAAGTCAAAAACAACCCAGACGCAGATAACTAACACACATTTTGATTAATGTCTCACATGATATGATATGGTATGATATTTTATTTGTATCATGCTCATACACAAGTGTTTCAGAGCGTGTTTCACATACACATGGAGCAAACACAAACTTGATTGCGTAAAACCATACTTCTGACAAAATACTGATCAAAATTGACGCTTACACCATAAACCACAAGGGAGATTGGGTGAAGTTACAGAGTGATTCCAAGGTAATAAATACTAGCCCACAAGTAAATGGCAAGCTGGCAAATGATCCAACAATGTGTGGCCAAAATAGGGCCTTTAGAGTAAGCTGCAAGGTAAACTCAACGCTGTTCCAACCTACTTTCGGAGGTGTTTGATGCCACTGATCAACTATGGAACTGGCCCACTACTGGAGCACGAGCAGTCAGAGGGCCTGACAGAGCCCTCAAGGAACAGAATCAAAGGGACCCGTGGTACTGAGATGATTACCTCAACTGCAGCTGAAGTGAACTCCTTCGCCTGGAAGTGAATAATTGCAGTAGCATAATCAACTTCCCATAAGTATTTTGGTGCCAATTATTAAGGAGTGCCCATGGGCTAACTCATTTTGTTTATATATGCGCACACTCACTTATTCAATGCAAATAATTCAAACAAACCAAGTAAATGCAAAGCAGGTGCATGATGTCATTACAGCAATTGTTAATACATGTGTTCAATAAATCTGAAAACTTGCATCTTATTTGTGTTACAACTAATGTTTTGGCTCTAGGTGCATGTAGTTACGTTGTTAGCATGGCCAGCAAGAACCTTCCCAACTCGAAGCAGCCCACACAATTGACCCATTATTATTCTCTGGTGTGCTGTACAGCAACCTCTTGCCCTCCCAGTACCTAACAACGCATGTAACATTGCACGTTGGAACCCACAAATCGCTAGCTCTTTTAATTGTCATAGGCAGATTTCACCAAGTGATCCAAAGCTTATAAACGCTTTCCATCAAGCAAAAAGCAACTTGTTAAAAGGTCCAACATCCTGCACTAATCCTGCCGTCACAATAGCGCCGTAGTAGGTCGCAGGGTAAACGTGACCACACTCGACTGCCACAGAGCAACGGAGGAGATGATGGGTCACAGGGAGCCTGGAAGACCCCTGAAAGAACAGAACGGAAGTGACCCTTGAACTGGAAGTGGTTTATTACAATGGCATACTCAGCTTCTCTTAGAGATCACCTTCTTGTGCTGCAGGGTTGTCCTCGGCTACAGGAAGACAAGGGGCAGAAGTTTGCTCTTGTGGGCATTTGATAATGCCTGCCAATTTCCTGTGAAACCATCTGAGACCCGAACACACACCATGCACCTGGCAGCAGAGTGAGAGGTTTCTTTTCCCTAATGACATCTTAAGCAGGAAACTCACTCCTTGAAGGTAGGAAGGTGCAACAATATGTCCAATTGTACCACCAACCCTCAGTCTTCGCTAGAGGAGAGACAAGCTTGAAAGATACCACTGATGCACAAAACACACTCACACCATTAACAAATACATTTACAGGCATTTATATACAGAAACGCACAGCATACAAACCCAGGAACACACCACACACCGCCCTCTCTCTCTTGCATCTCCATGTACGTGGCTTTGGAATGCGCTCAACTGTTATGTAATGCACTGTGAGTTTATTTTATTTTTATTAGGGCTGCACCGTGACCCTGGTTAAGTGTTTTGTTATGTAACATTGCAAAGCCCAGGATAATCTATGCACATTAAGTGGTCTCGCAAAGTGCACAGTCATGTAGAGTAGAGGAGAGGTGGAGGGGAATATGAAGTAAGCTAAAGATACAAACTAAAAGCCAAGATCCATAGAAACGAAAAAGGAGACGTGGATAACTTAGAAGAAAGATAAAAGTGAAAGGGAGCTGAGAGAATGCGAACAATTGGAAAGAATAGTGATGTGAAACGGGACAGATGTGAACCACACAGGAGAAATAAAACAGCAAAAAAAGAAAACGATCAAGAGTGGGGAGGTTATAACAATGGAAGCAAACAATGCTTCAAGAGGGATATGAAATTGTCAGGGGTGGGGGGAGGGGGAAGACAGTCCGGAAAGGGTTTGTGGCCAAATTGTAATGGATGTGGCCTAAAGAAGGGCAATCTGGTTCAGGCAAGGGTCGTTTACCAAAAGAGTACATCATGAGGCTATGCAAACATGTATTTTGGGTCAGTAAGCATTGTCTCAGGTGGTCTTGTCTGCATGCTGTAAATAAAGCCCCATCTGGTTCCGTTTCTAATTATATTGTTGCCTGTAAATAAATACATCTCACTTTGTATATAAGCAATTCAATGGGTAGATTTTCATCCTGTAAATAAATGACCCAGGCCCAGTGTATCCTTCTGTAAGAGCTCATTCAGATTTTCAACTCCGCTGCTGTCTGTCTGCCTGTCCCGTGATAATCTGTAGCCATTAACCTCCTGCTTACATTGTGTTATGTAGTGTAGAAGTCTGCCATAGTATTACAGGGCAAAGAAGGGCTCACACTATGCACATATTTCCTAGACATGCAGCAGTCTTCTCAAACTAAAGGCTATGTAACTTTAAATTTGCATTTGGCCAAAGACAGTCCTCTTTTAAAAGTTGCTAACTTATCACAAACATATTTTACCTTGCTTTCAATTCTTTGGTGCAGGCAGGAAGTATGACCTGATGGCAAAGCGCATTGGGCATATTCTCAAAGAATTCCATTTATTGGCGGATGGTTTGGTAGGCACAAATTGCAAATTAATTGTGATTCACAAAGAATCACAAATGCAGTTTACAGAAAATTCCAGCTACCGCACTTTGGCCCAGCAAATGGACCCAATATGCACAGAAAAAAAGAAAACTAAATGCATGTCTCCCCTACAAGTGTCAAAATAAATAGAAAAGGGACAAAAACATTTTGGGACATTTTTACTATAAAGTAGTTTCAAACATTTGGAAAGTAAACCATTGTCAGGGAAAATGTTTTAAATAAAGAAACACCACTTCCGTCCATTAAGTCTCAGGTATTTATGCCTTTTTCGTAGTTTTGTGAACCCTGTGTAATTTGTGTCAGACGCAATTTGTGCATTTGTGACACTGCATATACATATGCGTCAGCAATAAGATCACTGCACGTGCCCTACTGATTTATCTTTGGCCCTATAAAATCCTACAAACCCAGCAGGTCTTGATGGGGTCTGTTTACTGCAGTCGAAAAAGGCTACACTTTGGCTTTCAAGATGCTGGGAGTGGCTCAGCACAAAAGTAATGAGAGATTATGTTGCACAGATTCTCACAAACTATTCCTTATGCAGATAGGTTTTCGGATAATATTCCAAACAGGAAGACAAGCACAGAGTGGATATTTCTTCCACATGCCAGAAACCTCCACTAAACCCCTGTCACCATGTGGCCAGCTATCAGAGAAAAGGTCAGTTTAATAAGTACTCTTCCATTATGACAGATTGCCATCTGCGAAAGCATAAAAGCCTTCGCTTTTTTCATTATTATGAAAATAAAATGATGTGGGTCATTCTGTTCATGAAGCTCTGTGCCAAACATATAGTGTATTCATGATCCTTCGCTGTACCTGTCTCCTAACGTCTACAGGCACCAGTCATGTGAGCAGCTTAAGTTGAAAGGTCACATTATTTCCTGACAGCTGCTGGATACAAAGTTACAGTGAGCAGTTGTGGCTTTTTTAATTGTCTGCACCTCTAATTCAAATTATAATAATTGTGTACCTTAGTCAGCCTGGTAGCAAGTTAAACTGGGTCACATAATTATACAGCCACAGCAATTTGATATCATACTAGTGATGTTATCACATCTATTAGCCTAATTTCTTGTCAAGGTGTCCACTGAAACACCCTGCTGCCCTGAAGCACGCCACAGCAACCTGCTCATACCCTCCATAATATATATATATAAGCTTTCTATGATCTCTGTGTTAGTGATCTCAGAAAATTACGTATGAGCACGGATAAAGGCAAATACAATCTCACTGCTTCACAACTCAAGGCTATAGGCGAACTTCAACAACTGCCTAATATTGTTATCAAGCAAGCTGTTAAGGGGTCGAACATTGTGATCCAAGACCGAGTCCATTATGTCACCGAAGCCAACCGTCAATTAAGGGATCGGCTATGCTATACCAAATTAGCCAAGAATCATTTCCCTGATATTCAATTGGAACTCCATGCTCTTTGTGCCAAGTGGGTTGATATTGGACTCTTGGAAGAGGACTTTGTTAAGTTTCTTGTTCCTTCATGCTATACCATTCCCACCATTTATTTCTTACCTAAAACTCATAAATCTCTCATCCACCCTCCCGGGAGACCCATTGTTACTTTATGTGGTTCCCTTCTTGAACATCTGGCTCAATTTATTGACGAGACTTTGTTCTCTTTTGTTTCTGTTCTACCTTCTTATTTGCTGGACACTAGGGATTTTGTACAACATATTAATGACACCCCGTGGGAAGAGGGCCTTCTTTTGGCTACCCTTGATGTTGTTTCCCTTTATACATCTATTGACCATCAAGTAGGAATACACGCCTGTCAATTCTTTATGGAGACACGTTCATTGAATCATCATGGACATAGTTTGATGATCCTGGAGATGTTGCTTTTTTGCCTTACTAACAATGATTTTTTGTTTGATGGTGCCTATCACCGACAAGTTAGGGGAACTGCTATGGGTAGTACCTTTGCTCCATCATATGCAAATTTGACTATGGGTTGGTGGGAGGCTACATTTCGATGCGATTTGTTTGCATCTAGCTTCCCTACTCAAATTGTGGCATGGTGGTGTTACATTGACGACATCTTTGTTATTTGGAAGGGCAGCGAAACTGATTGGCAGTTGTTTGTGAGAAGCATTAACACTAATGTAAGCAATTTATGCTTTACAGGATGTCACAGCACCACCGAGGTGATTTACCTTGATGTGGTAGTTACTTTAGATACAGCTGGCTTCCACACTGTCTTACACAAGAAACCCTCAAATACTGGTCTACCCCTGCATGCTACTAGCTGCCATATAGTACCGTGTAAAAGAAGTATTCCGTACGGTGAATTTATCCGTTACCGTAGGAATTGTACTGATTTGGCATCTTTTGACCACCATTGTGCTTGCATGGCCGTTGATTTTCTGCAACAAGGTTATAGCAAACGCATCATTGAAATGGCCTACATTAAAGCCCGAGGACTGTCTAGGGACAAACTATTGTATGGCACTAAAGCTAATAAGTCCTTAGCAGATGATGAACCCAGACTCACTGTCTCCTTTGACAATGCTTCTCACAGTGTCCGTAAGATCATTGAACGACACTGGCGCGTGTTGATCTTAGATAAAGATTTATGCCCTTTACTCTCTAAACGTCCTACCATTACGTACAAAAGAGTACCTTCGCTCAAAGACAAGCTTGTTTCCAGTTTTTTGTCTCCCAGTATTTCTAGTCCTCCCTTTTCAAATTGGCTGGCGGTGTCCCCCATTGGTTTTACCAAATGTGCCAAATGTAAAGCATGTGCACATGCCATCCCTTGTAAATCTTTCTTGCATCCGATCACTAAATGCAATCAAATCATTAATCATTCCATTAACTGTGACACTACTTTTGTTGTTTATGTCCTCTCGTGTCCATGTAAGAAGTGGTACGTGGGGAGTACTACCTGCAAGCTTAAGCTCAGAATTCTCCAGCATCTTAGGGCCATCAAAAACTTGGATCCCGCGTACCCCATGGCCAAACACTTCCAGCAGGAGCATGAGAATGATGTTAATTTGCTTACATTTTTTGCGGTTGCACATATTCCCATCCATCCTAGGGGTGGAGACCGCGTCCTAAAATTGAGACAACTGGAAACACGTTTTATCTTGGATCTTGATACCAAGTTTCCCCATGGACATAACCTTGATGAGGAGCTTTATACATTTTTGGGGACTTAAATTTGGTGGTTATGGTTTATGTTTATGTTATTTCTTCTTTTGCATTTGTTGTCTTGGCGTAGGTTGCCTCTGTTGGTAATTTTTCCTCCCAATATATTATATCCTTGGCCTGTCTGTATTACTTCACACCTTATTTTATCAGTGTTTTAGTGTCCAGATTGCTTATGTTCAACTATTTTATTTCTTGCTGTAGCACGACCCTTAGGGACTTAAGCTCTTTATTGTCCTTGTTTATTTTTCTTTTATTTTTTCTTTCTCTTGTCTATGTAACTCGGCCTTTCTTGTGTCAGTAGTGCTGTAGTGGATTATGGTTTTTGAGTTTTGCATTAGTATTCACTACTATTTTTGATATTGGCTAATAGTAGTTAATCTCTATCCTTATAGCCCATGTTAGATTCTTGATCTCTAGGTATACACAATGTCTTTACATCTTTTCCTCTTAATTGGTCAGCTATGGACTTTGTCATTTTATGCAATTTTATTGTTGTTGCTCTGGTTCCTGTATAATTGCATAGTATTAAGGCTGTTAGATGGTTTTTAATGATGCTGACATTCTGCATTTTAGGCCCGGCATGTTTGCACAGTATTACACTGTTATGCACTTGCACTTTATTTCATCTTTCAATGGGGCCAGAATACTATATCATGTATTTTTTATCTTTCAACCATTGTATTTGTACTTCATTATGTTGTTGCAAATGTATGCAATCGCATTTTATTCCATCAGCCAGAATGTTCAAAATTTCTTTTTGTATATGCAATTTTACTGTGACCGTGGATTTGCATTTTTGCACATTACTTTGCTGCTACTATTGTGTGTATATGCATTCTGCATTATTTGCACTCTAATTTGCACATTACCTTGTTGCTATTATTGCCTGTGTATGCACTTTGCAATTTTTTGCACTTCCATTTTGCTGCTATAACATCTTGCATTTGCACTTCATCTCCAGTTAAATGGAATTACAAATGTATACCTTTTTTGAAGAGGATCAAGTTTTATGCCATTCGTTTTTTCATGTGGCTATTTAATACATTGCGCTTCCACTTGGAATTATGTGTTCCTATATACACTGCTTGGCTGTTATTACTGACATTGGAATTACAGTGTTGCCTGCCATGGAATGTGTACATTGGAGCCCTTTTATTTTGCTGTTTCCATGACCCTGCTTTCAGCGCTTTCAATTGTTTATGTGCTGTTTGATTGTTGGTGTTTTATTACAGCATTTCATTCCATCATGGCCGCTGCTCTTTCCACCTGCCTAGGCACTTTTTTGAGTTTCATAGACATAGTTAAAGGACTATATTGGTTAACAACTATTAAGATGTTTTAGTCCCTTGTCTTTTCACGTGACCAAGCACTCAGTTGAGTGTGAAACGCGTTGTGTGCGGGCCGTTTTGACAGGCGTCCTGCCTCTGTTTTTGCTACTGTTCCAGCTATATTTTGTATTTTTTGTTTATTTTAAACAAATTCTTTGTGCAACATTAAATCATTTTTTATGACCTCTCCAGTGTGGTGCGCTGTGCTTTTTCCGTTTGGAAATTGGGCATTTATTGTTCTATTTTGACTGCGGAGAGTGCGGTTCATTTTCCTCTTCTCTTTCGATATATATATATATATGCACACACACACACTCACACACGAATTGAGAGACAATTGGGGGAAAGTTTGAACGGTATGCACATTGATCTGGTGGGTTCAAGGAGTGAGAGGGTCTGCTATCCACTTTCAGGAAGAAATCCCTGATTCAAAGCTATGCCTTTAGATTCATTCTGAGTAGCACATCCTTCTTCTGCATAGTCTCAACAGGACAGGAAGCTGTTCCATAGATAGTTCATTCTTGGAGTACACGCATGCCAAAACACATCTACATAGGGACCCACTCCAAGAAGTTCTTACTACTGCCAAAGCGCCTGCCTATGAGTGTCCTTGTTGAAGTCGATGGAACAATTCTGCTACAGGGGTTCCACCATTTTTGTTTGTGCTAGGCCTCTCTACAGCTTGCTTTGGACCAATCTCATGAGAGAAATCCTCTGCTAAGTTGATTTATAGGTGAAGCCCCTTCCATATTTCATCAAACTTGAGTACTCTGTTCTGGTCTATAGTGACTATAAAGGTTATGCTATCCTATATTTATTTCCTTGCCATCACGGTGGCTGTCTTTTCTAGTCTGACATTTTCCGAGAAGTGACCCTGCTAGGATATCACCAGACCCCTGTCTGTGTAAAGTAAGGAACAGGACTCGGGAGTGTGGGGAACAGAATAAAGCAATTACACAAATTAATTAAGTGGGGAGAGGGAGAGGTAATTTGGTTGTGGTAGTAGGGATGCATGTTTAGCTGTGATTAATTATCGGTAAGAGTACAGCAGGCAAACGCTGGTTTGCACCCACCATCTCTTTTTTGCAACTTATTTGATGTGCTTATTTTTGCTAGCAATATGTGTTATTTCACTTACACATTGGCTAATATATTATTGTATTGTTAATGTAGCTCTACAGCGTCATTGTGTACCTAATTATGCCCCATTCTCACACATACTGGAATTTAATCTGACAGTTTACAACACTGGCAAACCTTCGAATGTACACTCCGGATCTGGAGCACACAGACGACCGTGGTTGCCACGAATCCACTCCTATAGCAGACGATAAAAAAGCAATACCACCAGAGGGAGAGAGGGAGAGAGTGGAACCAAGAGAGGAAGAAAAGAGAAAGATAGACAAACAGATGAAAAGAGGAGAGAGTAAAATAATAGGAAGGAACAAGAGATGACGCAATGAAGCAAAGGTGACAGTGAGAGCAAAAGGAAAGAGGCAATAGAAAACTAAACGTGAACAAACAAGGACGGGAGACATTGTTTAAGGGGTAAATAAACATTAAAAGAAAAGCAGTGAAATTAACAGAAAAGGGTGAAGTTAATACAAGCGGATTGCGAGCGCCGTAAGGAGAGTTGAAGTCAAGTTCAGACAGAGGTGGGGAAGAAAGAGGTAAGGGAGGACGAATAGAAAGAAGCGAGGAGAAGGGGAACAGAAGGAAGCGGTAATGGGAAGATGGGAAAGCGAGGCCATAGCTGCAGAACACAAAGAGCAGGCGGGTTGGGAGACAGGAAATGGGAAGAGGCGAATTTAAGAGGCAGTGCGGCGACAAAGGCTAGAGAAGCACAGAGAAAGGGAAGGGTGAGCGAGAATGGATGTAAAGAGTGAAAGAAACTGAACATGTTGGAAACCGGTGGAAGGAGGGGAGAGTCTGAGAATAATAAGCGACTTTTTGAGCGAGAAGGCAGGAGAAATCAATGAGAACAGCTGGTGCAGAAGGGCCAAGGGGAGAGCTGTGAATGAATAGGGAAAGAGCACATGCGCTTGGGAAGATAGCATGGGGGCCTTCCCCGCTCCTCTCTGCGCTCACCGGCCGATGGGAGGACTTTAATAATTGTTTGTTTCACTCCACTTGCTTTGTGTCCAGGGACGGCTGGATCTTGTAATGAGTATGGATTTGCCAGTAAATAAGTCTCCCTTCGCCCCCACTCTCGACCCTTGTAATAAATGCATTTGGAGTGATCTCCTGATCACGCAGTGTAATTGCTAGCTGTAAGGGGTAAATTGATGCCGTTCGCTCTGACTTTGTCGTTAGTTTGTTTTTTGCCCTCCTTTGCTTGTTGAGGCTATGGAAGTTATAAATCCCAATAGAGGCCTTAAGTTGGTCGTGGAAGGCTAGGGCGCAACGGTAGTCACCAGAGTGCAGGGGGCCGAATGGGCATTCTGGACTGCCGACCATTTCCGCGGCGTGCAAGTGTGAGTATAGCAAGTTACACCGCATGACTGAAAGACTATCATCAGAAAATGCTGTTCCACTACTGAGCCACCACCAGAGCTGACATGTCATCACCACATAAAACAGCTTTAGGTCTTACTCTTGGTCGAAGTGATTTCAGCACCACGGAGAACAGACTACTCCAATTATTTGAACGGCTTTGTTGATAGCATCAGAGAGAAGAACGTTTGTGTTTTTCTATACTATACGTCGTCACTGTGAGGTCTAGCAGCGCGGACAGCATAAACATACAACCACGCACCATGAAGGTTCACAGAAGCTAACTTTACGTGTTCAGCACGCTCACATCAGCCTTGGTCAGTGGACCACGTCACACACACTGCTGTGTCCCTTATCAGGTGATCACAGGTGATGCTACATCTCCCCCCAAAATAACATTGTCCTACCCCATTTCTTCGATCCATCATCTCGGGTTTTGAATGGTGCGGCAGGGTCTGTTGTTGATTTGGTGTGATGTACTCTCTCCCTCTCTCAGGTGCTCCTACAGGTGAGCTTTGCTCCCCATCTTCCGATTCATCCTCATCTCCTGAGTATGTCCCTTGTGTGATCCACAGCCTCGCTCCATGTTTGAATTGTCTTGTGGTCTGTTGTCGACTGATTTCCTGAAAAGTGAGCTGTAACTTGTCATGACCCATCTGTCCCTTTCCGCCGTTACCATAGACCCTTTCACGTGAGTGATGGTCAAGGGCTTGGTTTCAAAAGGCAGGATGTCATTTTGGGACTTGGCCTGCCCTACTACAACGTGGTCTCGTACTCTCAGGTCTGCGTCTCGTGCCCGGTTCCTTCAATCTGCATGTGCTTTAATTCTGTCCATTGACCGTCCCTTCTCCTTACTTCGCATTCTTCTGCGTTCTCCTCTGAGGCCTGGAATTCTTGGGGCAATCTCGAACGCACGCGGCAATCAAACATCAGTTAAGCCAGGAAACTTCCTGTGGGGTCATGCAGCGTGTTCCAGTAATCCCACAGGAGCTAGGAGAGCGATTGTTCCACGGGCATATGGGTGATGTTGGCTATGCGAATGGCCCTCTTGACATTTGCCATGAATTACTCCACAGCTCTGTTCGTTTGAGGCCACAGTTGCATGATCTTGCAGTGTTGGAAACTTATGCATGTGGCGAAGTCGTGGAAGTCTCTACTCGTGAAGAGAGGACCATTGTCCGACTTGACCATATTGGGGACTGTGAACGCAGAGAAGATCCAGACTAGCATGGGTATTATGGCTGTGGCAACTGTGGAGGACACTATTTCTGCTTCGGGATATCACAAGTGTTCATCTAGTACTACCAGTACGTATTCCTGCGATCTCAGTGGGCCGTAAAAGTCAATCACTACTTCCTCCCATGCCGCTTCTGGGAGTGGGGTCATGTGCAGAGGCTTTGAGAATGCTGGGGGTTGCAAACTGAAATATATGTGGCATGATTTCGGTGTTGTCTCGATCATCTTGTCCATGCCTGGGAACAGGGCTGGACTAGCCTATTGGGAACTCTGGAGATTTACGGGTAGGCCTCTGCATTTTGGGCCTCTTTTGTGTTGCATTTCCAAATGTTCCCATAGGAAAAGGATTGGACTTGTTGAAAATGTGCAATATGGGGCCACTTTGAAAATTATTTCCAGGGCCTCTTTTGGTTCCCAGTCCACCCCTGCTTGGGAACCATACTTTCCTTCAGAGCATGCGTTTGGTAGACACGATACCCCTGGAATTTTCATGCGCGAAGTCAAACGCACGTTGGCAAAGGGCTGCTGGCAGTACAATCAGGTCCCCTTTGAGTATCAAAGATGAGGGAGACATGGACAGCTCGTCTTTGGACTTGCCTAGTGTCTTGAATAAGGGCCCATCGAATGTCTGGTTATCTCGTATAGAAGCTACGGCTGAGTTCCAGCGTCCGTTTCTGATGCACAAAGTCACAAGAGAGAGCGTTGCATCTTCCGCCGTGCACATGTCAGTTCTGCCATTGAGATGGCCGGTGGCACAGTGTGGTGGTTGATATAGTTTATGTAACCAGTTGCCTGATGCCTGTGGGCCAGCGAGTGGGTGATGAGAGAGAAAATCCGCTGGATTCTCGTCTTTTCCTGGCTTGTGTACAATGATGTATTAGTACTCCTGCAGACGCAATCCCCATCTTGCTATCCTGAGCAGCATCTGAGCAGTTGGTTTCCGGAAGATGGTGACGAGGGCCTGATGGTCTGTGATTATCATGAAGGGTTTTCGTTGGGGGACAAGTGTTTGCACGCTCAGACAACTGCCAAGGCCTCTTTTTCCACCTGTGAGTATGGGCCTCATTACGAATCAGGCGTTAAGGGGTTAACGGCGCCGTAAACGGCGCCGACCCTTAACGCTTGATTCCGAGGTCCCTTTGCGCCATGATGAGTTTAACGCCTGCTTTTTGCAGGCGTTAAAATCCATGGCGCTAAGGGACCATGGTGCTAATTACGCCACCGTAATTTACGGTGCCGTAATTAGCGCCTTCCCCACTCCCATTATGCCCTATGGGGCAAAAATGGTAATGGGGAAGGGTAAAATGGGAAATGGGGATTTACCGCCCCACTCACCTTGGAATGGGCCGGTAAATCCGCCATCCACCATGGTGTAAACATAGTTTACAACATGGTGGTAAGGGTACGACCCAGGCGGTAACATACCGCCTGGGTCGTAATGAGGCACTATGTCTGTTCGGCCTCGGTGAGGCTCTTGCTGGCATAGGATACTACTTTCCTCTTTGCATCGTGGGGTGCATTTAAGGCCGCAAACAGAAGCCCCTTTCACCGGAAAAGCAGCATTTAAACACTGCCACAAAAAAACACCCCTGCTTTGCTTTCCCTGTCACATGAGTGGCAAGCATTTGAACACTGCAACCCAAAAAAACAGCCCTGCTTTGCTTTTATTTCACCTGAATGACAAGAAGTTATACACTGCATCCCAAAACGGCCCTGCTTTGCTTTTATTTCACCTGAATGACAAGAGGTTATACACTGTATACAAAGACGGCCCTGCTTTACTTGTATTACATTTGGGGGCAAGAACTGCAACACTACAACCAGAAACAGCTTTTGCTTTCCCTTTCACTTGAACAGCAGCCCGTTAAACACTGCAAACGAAAAACGGCTTGGCTTTTTCTTTTGTTCACGTCAATTAAAGAATCATGTGGAAGGGGGCCAACTCCTCATTATCAATGGATGAACAGCAAATGTAAAGAAGGAGAAATCAAAGAATCCTGTGACCTGCAAGACAGAATTTTAAACATTAGAAGTAAAAAGCCTGCACACGTGTGAAAAGAAAAACGGCTTTAAAAAGCCACAGTGGAAAGATAGAACTACTCACGCAGGGAAATATGATGTGGGGGGTTGACCAAAGCAATGTACATTATGTTAGAACCCACAAAACTCCAGTCACCTTTGAAGAGACACTTACTGCAGGAAAAACCAGTTTCAGCTGAAGGCAGGTACTTCATAACAACAAAGCCCCACTTCCCGCCGGATATCACACATATCCGATAACCATCCGCAATAAAATGTGATGCTGCTGAGGGCAACAGGGATCTATGAGGAATCCCGGGACACACTAGGCCAACCAGGGTTGGAAGTGTGCACTCTATCTAGGCCCATGGTGGGTAGATATTTTAGACTCAATGAGAGTAGAACGTCACAGGTAATAGTGATGATCAAAATGAATTAGTGCGCTCATAAACAATTCACAAATCCAAATATTTTAATAAATCTGAACCACTGGTTAAAAGAAGTATCAAAAAGTTAAACGAGGGTTAGCATCAACGCCCCCTAACACCAAAAATAAGTCTAAAACATTGGTACCATAGGAAAACGTCAACCTCAATTAATGGATTGTTGGAAACAAATCAATCTGTAACTACGCAATGCTTCTCAGTCATTGTGTAAACTCTTCAACTCAATAACCATTATGAAAAAGAAAGTGTTGTGAATGACTCTGCTAGCATCCAGAGTACAGTAGTCTCAACATGTTTCTGTTCTTGTACAAATAAATTAGGAACATTCCTCAGGAGAAAGATTTTCATGGGCGAAATCCTATTCAGAGGTTCCAATTTGGGAAAGTGAAATCACATACAACCTGGGTAGGTTCTTGTGGGGGCACCTCAATTCATATATAAAGGGAGACTGGCTCTCAGTCTTAAGATGCCGCAGCTGGAAGGTAAGTAAGCCAAAAATCCAATTGTGGATGAACGGTGGATCACAGTGTCCTTAAGTGGTAAAATGCAATGGCGTCTGTGTTTAATACCTTAGCGTATTCCAGGAATCAGCTTGTCTGATGCTGCTGGAATCTTATAATCTAGAGACCAAGTTGGTTGCAAAGCCCAAGTCTCTTTGCAGAACGGGGAAGTCACTCTGTGTGTTGTGTGGTGTTTCGTCAGAGTAGGAAGAAGACTACCGCTGTAATCGAGAAATGCCAAGTTTCGGACGTACAAGAAACTCTTTGAGGAATTCCAGGTATGCACGGGCGTCCGCGTTTAGTCTGTGCAGCTCGTCCGACCAGGATATTTTAAACCTGATTGTTCTGTACAGATCATTGCATTTGTGTTGCCACAACATTGGTGGCTGCTGTATATTGATCATTTTCCTTTTTCATTAAATGATAAACTAATAAATATCTTATTGATACACACCGGCCTGGTTCATAGTCCAATGTGACACAGGGTGCAGTGATGGAAACCATTCCAAAGGTCTGTCCTGCTTCGTGAGTGAGCAAAGAGGGGTGCTTGTAGTGGCAAAATCTGGTAGGTACCTGGTACAGTAGCTCGCCAAACCCAAGAATGATCTTACTTGTGCAATGTTCACTGGGGGAGGGGCTTCTGTCAATGCGAAGATCTTGTCCAGGTCAGGCTGAATTCTGTTTTCGGAGAAAATGTGGCTGAAAAACTTTAGAGTACTCTTGTTGAAGGCACATTTGTCTTTGTTAAGTGTCAGGTTGGTGTTGTTGAGTGCTGCGCAAACTTTTATCATAGTGGCATTGTGGGCTTCCTGGGATTGTCCAAATATCAAGATATCGTCACTATAATTGATGCAGTGCGGTATGTGACAGATGATCCCACGTATTTCCTCCTGGAATATTTCCGCGGCTGATGAAATCCCAAAGCTCAGGCGTTTGTAACGGAATAGTCCTAGATGGGTGGTGAAGGTCGTGATGTACTGCAACTCTTCACAGAGATCAATTTGGTGATAACCTTTGTTTAGGTCTAAGCGAGAGAAAATTGTGGCCCGCTGAGTAGATGCTTCTTGTCAGTGATGCGCAGTGACTGGTGGTGCTCCATGAGGATGGCTTGGTTGGGTGCCCCCATGTCCACGCACAGTATTATCTGGCCATCCGGGCCCATTTCTGGCACTTGCACCCTCAGTGAGACCCATGGCGTTAGTCCTGATGCAGGTTCAATTATGTCCACATCTACGAGAGCAATCAGTTCTTTCTCTACCTGGTGTTGAATATTGTAATGAATAACCTTGAAGTGTCGGGCTATAGGTTTCACTGTATTGTCGATATGCAGCCGGATCTTCTGCCCTTTTAGTTTTCCGATCCCCTTCAAGAGTTGGGGAAAGCTTGTTGCTATTTTGGCAGCGGGTGAAATGTATTACTGGCCATGATCTGATAAAATATGTGTATAAGTCCCATTTGCATGGCCGACTTAAAACTCAGTACACATCCACTCGCTGCTTCTGTCACCAGGACGTGGACGAGTATGCGATATTGCTTGTCTTTGTGTCGGCAGGGGGTCTTGAAGGCGCTCAGGCATGGGAGTGGTTCCTTGGCCCCATATGCATAAATGGCCACTCATGCTTTTTTCAGTCTGGGTTTGTGTGTGAGTTTTTGATACTCTGATTCCGGCACTGCATTAATGATGGCTCCCTAGTCTACGAGGAAGTCAAAATCCTGTCCATGCATGGATAGTGGCAGAGGGGACTGTGTTCAGATGCAGTTGGTTACCCACGGCATATAGGTATCCTCTCCTCTTCCTGCCCGTGCTGGATTGTGAGTCAGACTTGCTTGTGGAAAGCGTGTTCCTGTGCAGATGGTGAATTGGCCTCCTGCCTTGCGGCGGTTGTCAGGTGACGAGGAAGACTTTCCTCTTGTGTGGCGTCTCTACTTATAGTGTCTTCTCTCTGGGATCCTCGTCCTTTCTTCCTGGTGATGCAGAGGTGGTGACTTCTGCCGGTGTGATTTCTGTTCTGAGTAGCTAGTTCTAGCAGCCTTTGGATTATGACACATGGCGTGAAAATGGTCTTCAACCCACAGGCAGAACATATAAATGATAAGTGAATATGGCATAACAACAGTCAGTGGTGCAGTCGGTTGCAGCTCAAGGGACTCAAAAATGTCCTTTAAGGAAGACGTCAGTAGATGCTTGTCGATGCACTCCTTCTAGCTTCTTCATTGGATTTGTGCCGTCCACTAAGGTGGACGGCCCAAAGCTGAGGAGAGTGTTGCAGGCAGCTGTCTTGTCCGTGGTTTGGTTTAGAGACTCTTACCTAGATTCCCACTTAGGACGCTTGCTGCAGAGGCCAGCAGGGCATGCTGTGTACTGGCTGGGTACCAGTTCTGGAGCTGCTGGAGGGTTCTCTGGATTTGGTATCTCCCTCTGTTCCCTCAGAGATGTTTAGGGGTGGGATCTTGCTTCCCTCTTAGAGGTCCTGGCCGTCCTTCACTGGCGGAAGATGTAAGGCAGACTGTACCTTCAACTAGGATCCAATGCTGAGTTCTTCATGTTACTCCTTGCAGAGTCTTCACATGATCCGCTAAAAGAGGGGCTTGGCCCTCTTTTAAAGCCAATTGGACCACAGGGATTGGTGTAGGCTTAGCCTACCTTAATGAACCAATCCTGGGTCCCCACAAACAGTCGGCTGTATGCGAGAGGTCATAACTAGAGTGCATTACAACAGAAAAAGTAAAGGGGTGAAAACATGCAATACTAAGTCCCACCCATCTTCCTGCCTGTTGTGGATGAAAGGGTCCCTCTGGTTAATAGAGCTCTCTGTGGTTCCTGATTGCAGGTCTCCCTTGAAGCTGCAGGGAGACCAGACTTTCTGGCTCTGTCTAACAACATACTCGTACCTTCTGAATGGGGTGCCCCTTTGGGGATTACTACTGTAAACACAGAGTCTCAGACATGACAATTCACTGTCAATCGATACTGAGGGCGGGAGCTGGCTTCAGGTTGACACAGTGCATATGAAAGTGTTTTGGTGTTTCCAGTCTCCTTAGTTTGCCTCTGCAGCCAAGCCCCATGTGGGCCTGTTTGAATTAAACACTGGTTAGTATGCAAGTGCTGCCACCAGCTACAGGGCTCAACAAAAGGGCGGATCCATAGAGCCTTTATTAGTTAATTAGGCTGGCCATGGAAAGGGGAAGGCTTGACCCTCCCCCTTCTGGAGATGCATTGTGTACTCCACCTGTCAGATCCCAATTAAATATGATGGGGGGACTACGCCTGTAGGCTGTATCCACCCATAGTATACAGGTCTCTGGGTCTCTGTCGTGCAGTGAGTATAGGCAAATATGTGCAGATTAGCCCCACACAATTTCAGTAGGTTGATCTACCATCAGATTTGAAAAACCCAAGGTCCAGTAGAGTGATGAGGCGAGAGTAGTGGTCAACACTGTTGAAAGCTGCAGAGAGGTACAAAAGGATGAGTATCAAACAAAGTTCTGAGTGGTGAGCATCAGAAAGAAAGTGGTGTGCTGTCTTTTGTCCACAACCTACACAACACTATGCAATATGTCTTGGAATTTTCTACGGATGCTCTCTGTTTCTTACTCCAGTCCTTCATCCTAAGATTTTCTTCATCCGTATTCTTTATGGACTTGAAACCAATATTTAACCAACATATTTGGAAATATGGCATTTATATTTCATTTATTTATTGGATGTATTTATTGGATATTTATAATGAAGGCTTCCAGTTTTATGGTATTTATTTTACTGCAATTTCTGTCTGTATTTATCCATATTTATTTTTGGGCCTTGTTTCTGTATTTATCCACATTATTTTTTGTCATATAAAAAGAGAATTCTCAGACTGGTTTTTTTCCGCCATTTACTGTAATGATGCATGTATTAAAGCATACATGGAGCCATATGGGAAAGAAATGCTAACCCAATTTTTCCAAAACAAGAAATGGTTGCTCCTGTGACTGTTGCTGCCTTAAGATATATGCTGTCAGCAATTTGAAGAACTTTAATGCTATTTGTATGCAACCTTTCCACTCTCCATGCTCTCAATCTACAATGCGATTGGCCGGCGATGTGTGAGTGACATTATGGAGAACTAGACAGAAAGACCTGTTTTTCCATTTTTATAAATAAATACAGACAGAAAGCAGATTGATTTCAGTTTGTATTTATGTGTAAAAATTAGTAAAACGGAATACTGGAAGCCTTATGTTATATTGCGCACATACAAAAGTGTTTCGAGGCACAACAAGGCAAGAGGGAGGGGGACAGGGAGGATAAAGGGAGGACACACCCTAATGCCCTAATGTGTCAAATATTTTCTATTATTATTCAGAAATCTAAACAGAGGTTTTAACTACACCACACAGCTAGAAGGCACTCTGCTAATGTCAAGCACTTCACATCAGGCCCAATTTGCTTTCAATTCACCCACAAATCCCCCTGCCTCCACTTGTGTAAACATATATACCCTCCACTTTATAAGGAACCCTCAATTTCTCTGTTCGCCATTGAACTCTCAGCAGAGATCTCATGAGCGTTTGCAGTTCTTTCCTTCCTCAGGATTTGAAGGACTCCTTTCTTCCTGACTTTATTGTTCCTTGGCTCATCATTATGACATACCCGCTAAAGCATCATCCACTTGCCTTTGGACTATTTGTCTCTTGACATCGTCCTGCAGATTCCTCCACTGGATTCCTTCAGTTGACCTCTTATTACCCATTCACCTGATAGGCAGTACATGGGGTAAAGCTGAGACCATATTCAAGTTATTAAGCCTAAGGCAAGGTTACGTTTGTGGTTGGCCCATAACAGCTGCTTTATTATTAATCAGAGATTCCTCGAACTACAAAGTGTACCCCTCAGGACATGGCTCTATTAAGGAGCCTAATACTGCCACCAATGTTCAGGATCCCAACATTCTGGCCGTCAATCTCCACTGGGCAACAACCCATTTTTTCCAACGAAAAACAATGAAGAGACTCGAGCCCTTGGGTACAGGTGTTAAGTTCAATGCCACTCCCAACAACCTTACAGACACAAGACAAAACGTCTCGAAAGGAAGCGGTTCACACGGGATTAATCCCGCAATCTTTACGAACAAACTGAAGGCGTGAAGCTATTGAAAGCCGTGATTTTTGTTACGGCCATGTATTAAGCCACATATCCTTTGACTGCTGAAGAGGAACAGACTGGTCCATAAATATTCACAATATTCTGGTTTTCAAATAATCCAGATCTTAGAAACAGAAGACATACTTAATTGATGAACACCAACATTTCACCTATCTGATAATGGTCTCAATGAATTAATTTATCGACAACAGTAACATTCGATCTTTTTTAACAATTTGCTGCCTTGAAAACGACTAGGGGTCGAAACACGCATCGGCTATTCCACATGTTAAAAAGAATTTCTGGAACTTTTGAATTCTTATCTCATTAATGCCCTTTCTTTGGACTTTATGAGTTTAAAGGGTTTGAGCGCAGGATTTGATAACCCTCCCAGTTTTTCATTATATTAAGTACCAAATACAGAGCTTTGTGGGAAGCTCTGTGGGAGGTTTTTTCTGCAGCCAACCATCTTTTCAGTGTTATTGATTTGGATCATAATATTCTATTGTTGAGCTATCATTAGAGTGGTCAATAGCGCACATACTACATAAGATCCCACACCATACAGACAAGACAAAACTAGGCTCTCCAAAATGTTTCTACATCAAAGTATGATATGATATGATGGTTTATTTATATAGCGCCTATACACAATGTGTTTCAAAGTGCTTCAAGGCAAGGGAGGGAACAAGGGAAAATACAATGACATTCTTATAGGCCATGAACAGTAAGGATGTGAAATTAACGATCGTACTCGGTCTGGCGACATTTCAGATAGTGCAAGAGCTAAGACATAGATAAGGAAGGGAGGGGGAGAGTGGGAAGGAAATGGAGACAGATAAGCGACTACCGTACTAGGCATGACGACATTTCTAGTAGAGCCGGATAAAACAAAAGGTGAGGGAGAGGGGTGCAGAAAGGGAGGGGAGGAACAAAACAAGCGACTATCGTACTAGGCCTGGCGACATTTCAGACAGTGCTGGAGTGGGGGAGGGGGATAAGTAGGGGGAGGTATGAGGAGACAGACAAGGTTGCTATCATACGAGGTGCAGATACAATTCTGATAGAGTAAGTGCATAGAAGAAAGTAAGGGGTGGAGGGGAGAAGATAGGAAAAGGCAGAAAGGGAGAGGAGGAGAGAACAGCGAGTAAGCCATCAAAAAGAGTGGAGAAGCAAGAGGGGAGAACAAATACAATTGCAGAAGTCAGTAGTAACACATAGTATGAATTGTTCAGGTCAGACAGGACAAAGGTCAGATGGTTAAATTCTAGAGAAAGAGGAACTCAGGCAACATGCAGAAAAATACCAATCCATTAGAAGGTGGCAGACGAAATGAGGGATTGTCTATTCAGAACATATAAATGAATGTCTGAATACATACATTGATAAGTGGATAAGAGCTAATAAACAGCTATTCTTTGTCACCATAACAAAAAGAGGGGAGAGGAGGACAGTATTCCTTTAACATATTTATAATGTGATAGGAGGAGCTGTGAAGAAGGGTTGAGTGTTCCTATCACTTATCCATCATGTGATAGCTGGGAATAAGGAGTTATTTTTGTATTTCTCATTGTATTGTTTAAAGTGCGAAACTAGCTCGAGTGTGGGTAGCCAGGATTTGGGATGGCATCTTTAACAGTAGGGCAGTACTTTGAGGTCTGTGCATTGGTATGTGTGTATATTGGAATTAGTCATTGGAATGGAGCTCAGTGCATACTCACACATACGAATAATAGCATGATCTTTGAAAAGGACTAAGTGTACTTAGATATCCAATATGTGGTAGCCGGTGCTGTGGAGAAGGATGAGTGCTCCTCTTACATATTGATCATCTGAGGACTGTGGTAGTGGACTTAGCGAGTATTACTAATGTGGTAGCAGGTCTTATGGGGGGGAAATAAGTGCCTAGATAGTCATCAGGTCACAGCAGGGCATTTGAAAAGGAGTGGTCAATCATTTATCTATCAAAACATAGCAAGGATTGTGGATTACAAGTCGGAATTCTCATGCATTGATCTTGCACTGACAGGGATTCTGTAGACGATCCGAGCGTAACAAAACCAAGGAGGCCCAAAAGGGGTGTCTTGATTCTTTCAAATACCCTTTGTATACGGTATCACAGAGAAGAAAAAATCCACATTGTTTCCTGAGAACCCTAATGAGTTCCCTCCATAAAAAACGAATGGCCCTAGTGTGGGGTGCAAGACCCTAGTGATTGCTGGTGCACCGCCTTTCTAAAAAGGGAACAGCCAAAGATGCTTGCCCTTTATCTTAACAATGTATGTTGAGTGTGACAGTCCACTCTGTTTTCGAATATTAATATTAATAATTTTTTGAGAGTGATATTAACACATCCACTCTTTCTATTTTTCATTTTCTCTTACTTGTGGGTGTCTTTGAAGAATTCTCTTTTTATTTTCAAATTTTCAGAAAATTGGCAGTGGATCTTTGCCACAATAAGAAAAAAAGACAATGGGCCTCATTACAAATCACCCGGTATGGAAAAAACGGTGGCGGTAAACCCGCCGCCACCGTTGTTTCCATGCCGGGCGATCACAACTCCTGCAGACGGGAGGTGATGTTCCCGCCAGGTCTGACCTGGCGGGTTTAACACCGCCCGCCTGCAGGCGGACGAGGAAACACCGGCAGCATTACGAGATGCTGCCGGTGTTTCCGTGATCCCCATTCGCATTGAGTCCCAGAGGACTCAATGGGAATGGGGATTAACACCATTCCGCCTCCGTGATTCCCGGAAAACCGGGGTTGTAATGCCTCGGTAATTCCGGGAATGACGGAGGCGGAATGGTAATACGAGTCCGGCGGTAACCAGGCGGTTTTACCGCCGCGATTACCGCCGGACTCGTAATGAGGCCCAATATTTGCGAAACAGATCCTTTTGCCGCCCATGGTTTTATGTACAGATCCAGAGGAACTCAGAAATAAAACAGTGGGAGTTCTTCTGCATGTGTTAATATCACTTTAAAAAAATAAGAATATTCTGGAGTCAATATTAGAACCCTGGCAAGGGTCAATCGGAATGTAACAACCATTCTGATTGGCCCTCGCCGGGTAAGTTTTGTTTATTTATTTTTTCTCCTCCCTCCTCCCCTGCACACAATCCCCTGCCCGCTCTCCCAACCCCACTTACCTTCGTATTTCTCCTTTTTGGGAGCAAACGCACTGGAAACACTTCAGTTCCCAGCGCGTCCGCTCCCGATGACCGCCATGGAAAGGGAAAATGGACCCTCTTTTCCCCTCCCGGTGGCAATTTCGGAACAGAAAATGCTATTAGTACCCCGGTCTGGTGGGCTGGGGTATTAATAGCTATAAGCCTCTCGACATTGGGGGTATTACTGAGTCAGGTAATGCCCGAGGCCTTCGTATAACTATGGCCCCGGCGCATTACCTGACTCAGTGATGCCCCCGCGGCTCAGGGTTTATTGCTTAATTAATATTCTGGAGGGAAAGATTGGGGCAAACAGATATCAATGTGGATTATTTATTCTTTGTGAAGAAGATCCAAATTTTTCATTCACAAGAATAGAAAAGGCTGTGCAAGTAGCACTACTGTTGCAAAGCTGTACGGTTCTCGGCAGCTAGAATTGTGCTTTATTCCACTATTGTAATCATAGATATGACAGATTTATCAAACATAGCAGCACGAATTCTTGTAACCAAATACAATATTATACGGTGCTTCGAAAGCTGCAACAACTCTTCAGTTCATTACACTGAGGGAGACAATGGAATGTAGGCAAACAACTCATGCAGGTACCTGAAAACAGGCAAAGGGTTATAAACAGCAGAGAGGTTGCAAAAGCGGGGGAGAGACAGTACAGTTGAAAATGAAGCACCTCAAAGAGAATTTTTCATAAATGTTTAATTTGAGTACTCCACCAATATGACTCGGCCTGAGGCATTTTAGATTTCTAAAGGAAGTTCAAAATACATTGTGCACTTGAGAAAGAAACAAGTCCTTTTCAAACTGTAATCACAAGTACAACTACCAACTACTTTCAAGAAAGTTGTGAACACAATGTAATTATCTTTTATTGAGAAAACAGGGCTTAACAGAGCAATTACTCAATGGCTGTTATCGATTTCTTTCAAACTCAGAAGGATGAAAAGTGGACTCAGGAACAACAGAATTCAAACTTGTGCACCACAGGTTGTGCTAAGGTGTCTAGAACATTAACCCAGCTTTCATAGTACATAGGAAAAAACATTCTACCTGAAATGTGACAAAAGGCCATTTTTGCCAATAAGCCATATACGTGCACGCGCCACCCAGTAGCCATCCCTGGAACTTCAACTCCAGTTCAGAACCACTGAGCAATGAATTACGGGTATGCAAATGAGCTGAAAAGCATGCCTTTTTGCTTCAGAAAATTGTCTATGTCTTATAGAGTAGTCTTTTTTATACATAGCTTCAGCAACTCAAGTCAGACAGATCTGAAGGATGACAACTTTCAGCAGCAAAAATATGTGCTTTCCAGCTCATTTTATATACCCATGGTTTTATCTTAAATATAGGGTGGCGGCTTTTATATATATATGTGTCATTGTAAAGACTAGAGGGGGGTATCTGTATTGCTGCCCTCTATATGGCAGAGTAGAGGCACAGAGAACCCCAGCCAAGGTTCTCTATATGGTAGCATATGGACTAGCAACCAAGGCTTAAGCTCTCAGGAGCTGGTGCAGGCTGGTTCTTAAGTACAGTGAGTCCCCAAGACCGCACAAAGGAATGTCCACACACCATGTTATGCGCTAACACAGTTCTTTATATACAAATAAGGTTCAGAGATAAATACACAATTAAAAACACACTTTGTACTCGTAATTCTAATTTGGCAAATATAAACAATGGCTATGTGGTAGGACACTTAGCTTCAGATTCCATTAAAATGCATCAACTGCTGACAGTTATAATGGTATACAAATCATGCAGCAAAGTGTAACAGCATAGATCATAGGAAGGAAGGCAGGCTAGGTTAAACAATGGCAGAATGCTTCTTTTGCTACTAAGATACTATTCTGAGTGAGGATCCCCCCACCTTGGCAACCTGTAATAAAAGTATTAACAAGCCCAGTCCATAAATGTGTAATCAGTCTTGTTTCATGGTCGAAAAGTTCTACCACCCCAATGTACCTGGTTTGGAAGAGTTTCTTTGACAGTTCGTCGATGGATCCCTTGAGGAGCAGGAGCCACAGGGTGTTGAGATTCCTTGAAGAAAAATGGAACACTGGCTTCGAGACAGCAGCTTCGATCTTTGCGGTGCTCTTCGACAATTGTTCACGGAAGTCCTGGGAAGATGAGGTGTGAGGTTCACATCAATGCAAAGTGTTCAGTGCCGCAATGAAGACTTGGTGATGGATGTGGGCCCAGCAGCGGGCAGCGAGCATCAGGAGTTGCTTCGGCGGTCCTCTGGCCTGTCAGTGCGGCAGCCGCAGCACATACCTCGGGATAGCTTTGGCTATCGGGATTCGACCACGGGCTGGACCTCGGATCTTCTCTCCGTCAGTGTCCTCGGAACATCTTTTTCAACTTCGTTTGGCGGATACCCAGCGAGGGACTTTCTTCAGTAGCCGACGACCTCGACTTTCTATGGCAGGACAAAGTGGTCGGCAGTGATGGCAAGGTTAGCCCTTCATTCAAATGTTCTTAGGCAAGGTGGAGATTTGTGGCTCTGGTCGTAGAGCAGCACAGCATCAAGCTGTCCCCGCTTCTGGACGACATGACTCGACTGGCTTACAGCGGCTACGGGAATCCCTCGAGCCCCGGTCGACGGCAATGGATAGTTAAAAAGTGAAAAAGTAATTAGGAAAACATAAAAATGCTGTTTTCAGCCTACACGCATTCATTTTCCCATAGAGATAAAGTGCAGTATTTTAACAGCCGTAACGTGAAAACCGCTTGGCAGATTTGGAACAAATAAGAAACAATTTAGGCACAAAGCGTTGACTTAATTTCCTTGACTGGTTTGGGGCAAATCCATCAATTCGTTTTTAAAATAGTCAACAGAGAATGGGGTGCTCCCTACTCCTTAAAACGTTCTTATCAGTCTTGGTGCTTTGCAGCAGAATGGCTGAGAGAGGCTAATAATGTTTGACTTGCTGGATGGATTTGGATGAAATGTTCTAAGCCAAAGGTTTGTCAAGGCCCCTCCCAAACTTGAAATGTGAGGAACAATTTATCATAAAAATGCAATTTTCGGCCTACTCCCATTAGTTTTCACATTGAGAAAGTGCAGTTTGTGAACAGCCGTAGAACAAAAACCACTGGGCAGATTTGCACCAAACTTTAGAATGAACTCCCCAACGACCTTACAGAGCCGCATATTGTTCTCGACATCAGTCAGTGAATCAGAACTCTTCTGCTTATGTAGTCACTCCTAGGGGAACACTGATTGTTTTGAATGACAGTGCTTTGATTGCCTGGTCGTAGGCGATATATAAATATCAATAGCAATAGCAATCACATCAGGCTAGATGTCAGGAGTGGGAAGAAGACACCATGTGAAGTTGGGTATTTGGGGGTGGGTTGTGGAGCCATTTACGGGTAGAACATTTTCAGTTTCTTAGAGGAAAACCACGTGTTATGTTATGTTATGTATACTTCTATAGTGCCGGCAGCCCGCAGGCATCAGGGCGTTGGTACATACAACAAATACTAGACATACCTGGGCCACCCTTAATCATCCCTATGGACTCTCTGTTTCCTAACTGGATCCTAACTGGATGCCATCACTTAAAAAGGCACGTCTTCAGGCATTTCCTAAACGTTTGATAATTCTCTTCCAACAGCAGGGTGGAAGGAAATTTGTTCCAATGCTGCCCATACGTGCCTTAAGCTTATATCTTGGCACGTTAAGCAATCCTTTGTCCGCTGAGCATAGCTGTCTCAAGGGAGTGTATCTTACAAATTGATTCTTGAAATATTGGGGGGCATTTCCAAAAATACACCTGTGTATGATGGTCATTGACTTAAAGTTCACTCTATCCTCAACTCTTAATAAGTGCAGAGATTTTCTTGCCGTTGTTATATGATCCCTGGTTTTTATTCTCTTCAGTATGCGTACCGCGTCGTTTTCCACGACTTGACACCTGGCAAGTTTTTTTTTGGTTGCTCCTAGTAACAATGCGTTGCAGTAATCCAATCTAGACAATACTATTGCTCTAGCAATGGTTGCTGTGTTTTCCTCATTCAGATAAGGTCTAATTGCTCTCATGAGGCGTAGGTAGTATGCATTATTTTTATGCAAGTAGTTAGCCTGCGCCTCTGAGCTCACTGAGGCATCTACCATCATCCCCAGTGCCTTGACCTGGCTCATGACCCGTACTTTAGCCTCTTTAATTGAGAAGGTTTTGTACTCCTCTCCTAATTTGGCTCTAGCTGTACTGGTTCCGAAGATCATGAGCTCTGTTTTCGTGTTGTTTAAACACATCCAATTTTGCTGCATCCATAGGTCTATTATACAGTACACTTCAGCTATTTTAGCACTCTCACTGGTGTATTCTCCCTCCAATTCAATAACAAGTTGTATATCGGCTGTGTAATTTGTAAAAAAAAGACGCAGACGTCATCCAACAGGCCACAGAGGCTTCTCATATATAAATTAAAAAGCAACAGGAATAAACTGGCTCCCTGAGGTACTCCAAAGATAATTGATATGGCCTCTGAAAACATTTCCCCCCAGTGCACTCTAGCTTGACGCTCCAGAAGAAAGGATGTGAGCCAGTCCAGGGCAACAGGGGAGCACCCCGCTATTCTCTTTAGCGCCTTTACTAGGAGTTTGTGATCTACCAAATCAAAGGCAGCGCTAAGATCAAGCAACATCAGCATCACTGTTTTGCCTCTATCTACTAGCTCTAGCATATGGCTTTGCAGGTGCAACATAGCCGTTTCCATACTATGGACAGCCCTAAAGCCTGATTGTTGTTGGTGAAGTGATGCCTGATCTTCTATGTTTTTCTGTAATTGATTAGTTGCTATTTTATCTAGTATCCTGAGGATGAAGTTGGAATTAGTGATCCGACGAAGATTTCCTGGGTCCTTGGCATCAAGACCTGCCTTTTTAACCAAAGGTGTAATTGTTACTTTCTTATTTTCCTTAGGCACTAAGCCTTCTTTAAAAGATGCATTGATTATTTTGGCAAAAACTGGAGCAAATATTTCCTTGTTTTCTAATATGATTTTTGAAGGAAGTATATTTTCAGCACACGATGTTGGTTTCATTTTATTCAGTACCCCCAGCAATTCTTTTTTCCAAAACTGGCGTGAAGTTAAATGTATCTATCACTCCCAGATTAAGACAGTCTTTCTCAGTCGTGGCTTTTCCTGTAATTTCTCTGGCCTTAATTATATTATTTCTTGCCTTTTGCGTTTTTGCTGCAAAAGCATTTTGGACAATATCGCAGTCTTCCTCAGGTGGAGAGAAAGGCAGTGTGAGGGCCTTTGGTTTTTCAATACTTTTTATTATCTCGACTATTTTACTTGTGGCGTTTGATGCTGCTGCTATTTCCTTATTATAATGATTAGCCTTTGCTTCTCTTATACTTTCTCTGTAGTTTTTGTTAGCTTGCTTCCATATATCCTTATTTTCCTTAGAAGGATTTTGGTGCCACTTTCTTTTTAAAGCTCTTTTTTCTACTTTCTGTTTTTTTCACGAGATTACAGCAGCAACGCTGCAAGACCCGCTCAGAAAAATATGTGCGTCACATGCAGCAACGAGTTATAGGGGGCAATGGGAGAGGGTTAGGGAGGGGAAAAGAAATTGAGTGGAGTGAAAGGTCCTGGAAAAAATAAGGGGGACAAATGTTGAGGGCCTGTGAGGACGAGGAAGAATTTTAATACTTAGCACGGGAATTGGTGAGCCGTCACTCTACCCCAGGAATTTCTGTTGCTGAAAATGATTGCTGTGAAATTATTATGGACAGTGGGCAATGAGTGTTTGGTAACAAATTAATGGTGTCACATGGCCAGTGGCCATGACTAGTAGGCCCAAAAGAAATATATTGGTGCAACACGTACAGAGGCCACAGCCGAAGGCCATAGCTAGTGAGACCTCAAGAAACCATGCATAATAAATGATGTGCTCTTAAACGATTTTATCAGGGTTTCTCTTTTGTATTTTAAAGCTTCAGATACACCCAAAACACAGGCTTGTGAGATTGTTATTTATAAACCTGCAGAAAAAAAATCTGAATTGAACAAAAAAGCAAATCCTTGTTTGTGTCAAATTAGCAGACCTTAAAATATGCTTGGCAGAGGCCTATGCCATTTGCTCCACTCTTTTCTGGCAAGAACCCCTTCCACTGAAATAGCCTACATAAAAAGAAAAAATCAAGTAATGGGCTAAACAATGCTACCAGCATGCGAGAAGGCAAACATTTTCACAGAAGACAGCACAGTAATGTCAGTGATATGATGATTTGTCCAGGTTCACTGTATCGACTGCTGGCAAAGCCAGGATACAAGCATGAATGCTTTGGTTACACAATCTTGAATTTGGATACATAATCATCCCTCTGAACAAACATTCTATGCTCATTATTGGACTTGGTGCCTAGATTTTACAACTCCAAAGCTCAGCAAACCAATTTCTAGACCTTCATGACATTGATGCTATGTTTTTCTTTTTTTTAGCAACCGGTATCTGGTGCAGGTATATTGCTGATAATAGCACCTGTTCTGCTGCAAAACAAAGAACATGTACATGCATGTTTATCAATTTCAGACATAGGAAAGGCTGAGTTAGCCTGGCTGGAACTTGGTATTGTAATCTTAAATATGAAGACAGATCTCTGCAATGAGTGCTTAACGCACTGAACTATCTTCTGAAACATCGCAGCACTTACATTCATCAATATGCATTTCAACTTTAGCTGTTGCACATGATCAATATAATCCCCACAGACAGGTGAGAATGCTACAGGAGTGTTGCTGTAGCGAACTCCCAAACTATGTATGCCACAGTGAACACAGAAAGCATTACAGGATGAATCAATCACAGCAGAATATACTTATGAACAACAGGCAGGCAATAGATTTAGGGCCTAAGCAGCACACCATAAAATATCCTGATGTCTGCCATTCATGTTGGGCGAACAATGGGAAATGACTTGAGCTCAGGTAGTCTTGTAGCCAGCTAGCTCAGGTAGTCTCCAAGGAGGGTGCCCGGGGCAAGTGCCACTTTTGCCCTCCCATAAAGACATCTCTGAGGCTAGGAAGGAAGGATATGATATAAGTGTCATTTATAACGCGCCTGTACACAAGTGTTTCTAGACACGGCAAGACAATGTAGGGAAGACAGAGGAAGGACAAAACAACGATCTTACTAGGACTTTGGTAATTCAGATCTTGCAAGTGCGGGGGAGGGGGAGAGGAGAAGTGCCAGGGGGAGGAAATGGGGAAGTGCAATCAGGGCAGCAATACTCTTAAGTCAGTACAGCAAGAGCAGCACGGCGCTGGGGAAGTGCAAGGAGGCAGCGGACTGTAGGGTTACATATACAGCCCCAAGTGCGCAGTAGGCCCGCAGGCAGTGCAGGGGCTACTGTCGTGGAGGAGCCTGGTGCCCATTGAGATTCTGGGGTAGCCAGGCAACTAGTCAGCGCAGCTGAGAGGCAGGTCAGCAGGGGCGAGAGAGAGAAAGCAGAAGCAAAAAGGAAGGTCTTGAGCTGATTCCGGAACCTCAGGTGGTCCGGCTCAAGTTTGAGGAGGTAATGCCTTCATTACTAAGAGTTAAATACTTTCTGGTCTCAGTTCTCTGGGATTCCCTACCTCCTGGGAGAGTTCCATTCCTCTTACCCTATTATTGCTTGGTATGTAACAGGCAGTAGTATGTGGTTTACCCTTCCCCATAATCACAGATGAGGAGTTTCAAAAATATTAAAGATACATTTAAAAAAAAAGAATTAATTAAGACAGTGGAATGCAGCCAGATAATTGTATATGCAATGTATTAGGTTGCCTGAGTGGGATGAGTTCATGGACTTGAAGTAAGGAAGGCATTTTCATTGCACTGTATCAAGATTACCAGCTGTTTAGTCCTCTAACTGGGACCACGTGCTTGGAAGTCTTGGGAGGGATTCCTAGCCTGATGAAATAGTGGCTCTGAGCCCTATGGCTTGGGCCAGTGAGAGGTTGGTCTTCTATACCTAAAACAGTGATCTGCCAAGGACCTTTGTAAGGCGCATAATTTTACAATCCCGGAAGGCAAACTCAACATGTTTTCAGAGGGCAAAAAGGAACCTTTGATGACAACACCAAATTTAACATGACTGGCGTTAAGAAAGCGGGAAGGGTTTGCCATAAAAGGGGTGGGTACTGTGCCCTGCATACGGGTTTTAGGCAGGTCACTGACTGTAAACCCTAAAAATCTGTATCTTTGAATGTGATTGGAATATAAAAAAAAAGAATTGTGGACCAGGCTCAAATTATTTTCAAAACAACGGAGCCACCTCTTTGCAGAGCGTTACATGCTTGAGTACATGCTTGGGTTCTGCGACCTAGAGACCCAAGCTACTCCTCACTGATGAGGCCCAACAAGGCCGAAACATGTCTGGGGATGCTTGTAGTCTCATGCAGAAGAAATGTGACCAAGTAGTTCGGGCTGGACTGCCCCTTTTGGGGTGGGACAAAGCCTGATTTGCATATGCTCTTTCCCCCTTTGTAATGGCTTGGCAGGCAAAAAACGATGGTCTGGAGAGTTGCCCAGAGCAATGCCAGAGGTTAAGATTCTTTCTAAACCTTCCAGCCATAACCTCTTTTGTTTTGCTTAGTTACCCCGAGCAGGACGGGTATGCCCAGATGTGGGTCCCTTGTCTGCTGGGCCTAGAGACCCAAGCTACTCCTCACTGATGAGGCCCAACAAGGTTGAAACATGTCTTGAGATGCTTGTGGTCTTGTGCAAAAGGGATGTGACCAAGCAGTTTGGGCTGGACTGCCCCTTTTGTGTGGGACCAAGCCTGATTTGCATATGCTTTTTCCCCCTTTGTAATGGCTTGGCAGGCAAAGAACGATGGTCTAGAGAGTTGCCCAGAGCAATGCCAGAGGTTAGGATTCTTTCTAAACCTTCCAGCCATCACCTCTTTTGTTTTGCTCAGTCACCCCGAGTTGGATGGGTATGCTGAGACGTGGTACCCGTGTCTGCTGGGCCTAGAGACCCAAGCTACTCCTCACTGATGAGGCCCAACAAGGACGAAACATGCCTTGAGATGCTTGTGGTCTTGTGCATAAGGGATGTGACCAAGCAGTTTGGGTTAGATTGCCCCTTTTGTGTGGGACCAAGCCTGATTTGCATATGGTTTTTCCCCACAACGATGGTCTGGAGGGCTGCCCACAGCAATGCCAGAGGTTAAGATTCATTCTAAACTTCCCAGCCATCACCTCTTGTTTTGCTGAGACCTGTGACTGTGCATGAGAAACCAGTACCTAATCTCATTTCATTCTCTAACATCTTACATTTGCAGTTATTTTAATGGTCATCCTCGCAAAATTGTTCTTCGTGTACCATCTCAACAGAAGGTGAAAGGTAAACTGTACTCTAATTTACCCTGTCCTATTCTCGTCCCAGTGTACCTTGATTTTGTGGAGAAACAATGTGCGCTGAGGTGCTCTGGTGGAAACTCTGAAGTAGCACCAGACTTTCTTATTGTTTAAGAATAACGCTCTCCTGTTTCCTATTGAACTGTTTTAGAAAGAAGAACATTTTGGGGGTATTTTATCCCTGCATGGACTATTTATAATGCCACTGGATTTTTGTATACCAGACTCTCTAGTTGTGTATTTTTTGATTATTTCCATTTATTTTTTCCATGTAATTTAGCAGTAATTAGATTATTTTTGTCATTGATTGTTATAAATTTAGCTTGAACCTTACATTCTTTAGTCTCTTAACAGTATTAGTTTTTCAGTCCATTTTCTTTCCTGGCAAATCTCGCCATCTCTGTCAGAGTATGCTCCGAGCTGCGCTCAGCCAAGAGTACATTACTGTCCATATTTCCAGAGGAAAGCACTGAAGTCCTACTAGTGAAAGGGTTAAGGGATTGTTGAGAAATTGCTGCCATTACACATATCTAACTCTTTGGTTACGACTCATGCTCATCTTCCAGGTGGCTTCCGCAATCTTGCACATCATCTGAAACTATTGATTTGGTTATAGGCAAACCGACTATTTGATAATAAGCAACAATTTACCTGGGATGCAGATGATATAGCCAACCGACCCTCATGTCACAGTAAATATGTTTGTACATTACAGACCTATTCCCAGTTTGTTTTTTAACCATTCTCTGGAGTATACATTTGTTGGTTATTTTCAAATAAATGCTTTGATAATGTACAGTGTGTTCCCAGGCATTACAGGCAGTATAACAATAAAACATTTAGAGCCTCATACTGAGTTTGGTGTTAATTATGTGGTAATTCTGCCGAATTACCGCCAAAATCGGCTATCGTTACTGCCACTTGGTCCTGCGGGTTTTCCAAGGGATTACAAGTGGTGATAAGGTGGTTTTAGCCCCCATCTTTGGAGCCCATAGGACTCCATGGGCTTTTTGGTGGAATTACAGCAAGTGGTAATTCTGCTGCGGTAATCCCGCCGATTTCTGGAGGATTTGCCTTCAGCACAATGCTAGAGGTAAATCCTCCACTTCAACTTCAAACTCGGAACTCAGTGGTGCAGTAAATATGGCGCCAATTCTGTTACTGCCAAAAGAAGTGGCCATAATGGAATTACCACCACTCGTCCAACGCACTGCCAAACTCATAATGAGGCCCTTAGTGTTTTAATTGCTTTGGTTGCCTGTAGACCTACAATTGATAACATCAAGCTTGTTCCCACAGGGCAAGAGTTTGCAACCTTTGGCTCCCTAGATGTTTTGAATGATAGCTCCCATCAGCCCTGGCCAGCATAGTCAATGGTGAGGGATCATGACAGTCCCAAACCTCTGGAGAGCTGAATACTGCAGACCGCTTTCTGCAGGATCATAGGAGCTCAAATCATTCATCCTTGAAATGGAGAAAGCTTAGGTTATGCCAGTCATTCCGAAACACAACATATATTCTGTTCCCAGACATCACAGAGAGAATAGTGATGCACCTCTCTAGGTGATGACTGGTTTGTTTATTTGCAGATCTGCACTCAGATGATATACAGCCTGTTTGAAGGTACAATAGGAGATTCCAGCATGCAGGAGGTAAATGTGATAGCTATTACAGACCAAACATGAGGTATTCAAGGGCCTATTTCCCAGCTGCTATTAGGACACGAAGCTGGGTACTTTTTTTTTTCACGACGGACCAATTTCCTGGGTAAATCAGAAACTATGGCCTCAACCAGGACTTTTGGATTCTCCCATTTAGGGTGTCCCAAACACCCCCTACCCTGTGTGGGATTCTCTTTGAACAGTTAGATGTGCGCTTATCTGACCGGTGGCAGAAAATACCTTAATTCATTAGTAGTGGGATTCCACGTACAGAATCCATAAAATACTCTGTGGGAGGCAGGGTGCGCCTGTGTTAAAATTCCACTGCAGCTCTCAGGGTGGTGAATGCTTTAGTTCCTTTCTGACCGGCTCTGATTTAATCACAGCCTGTGAATAGGTAAATGTAGTATTCGCTTGACACATTCATGATGTAGAATACTTAAGTCATTCAAAAATCTTGATATGACTTACATAATATTCCAAGAGGTTATACATATGCACCTCACAGGATGGTGAATACTGGTAAAACTCTATCACCCGATCAGGTGAGGCACATTTAGATTTCTGCAATTCCAGTGTCCCCAGACTGATCTTCGAGGAAGTAAATCCACTGGACAGAGGTAGAAAACATTGTTAGACTTGAACCAAACAGAGGTTTTGAGGGCAAATATTTGTAGAGCTGTGTTTAAAGACGCAAGGGGAGAGCAATGTGTTTCCACTTTGGATTCTAAAAGGGTTTTATTTTTATCTCATATTCTTGTATAAATGTATTTATTGATCGTTATAAAGTACGAACACCACACCAAGGTGTATACGGGCACCATACAGCAACAAATGTGAAATTTGATTAAAACAAATCTCATAAAAAATACAATAAAAAATAGACAACAAAATAACAAGAGGATACCCGACAAGATTTCACACAAACATTGTTATGGCACCCAAGGAGATCAAGAACATCTTTAAGATAAAGACTAGGTTAGACAATTCAACCCCCAGAACCAAGTCTTTAGGAGTTCTCAAAAATGATTAAGATCCAGAAGATGGTGAATACAGGGAGGGATAGCATTCCAAAATGTCACATCAGAACCACAAAGGAATACTTCAAGGGAAACACACGCTGGAACCTAGGATCCTCCATGGGCAAGATCTCCTGACTCCAGAGACCTCTAGTTCCACCTAAGATCACCCACCTAGAGACCAGGTAACTTGGAGGATAACTATAAATAGCCTTGTTGGCCCAGCAAGCCACCTTAAGCAATAGTCTGGCACCCAAAGGGAACCCGTACAGTTGTTTTGGATTGTTTTGGAATGGAGTTATTCATATGATCGAAGTTCCTGGTACCAGCAGGCAACCTGGCCTCCTCAGTATGAAAGACTTCATCCAGAGGATTGAGGAAGACCCAAAAGAACAGAATGACCACTGTCAATATGTGAGAAAACTAAAGCTTGAACTAATAATCGAAATATTAAAGAAGAGAAGAATGTAAATAAAATGTAGCAGCCTTCACTGAGGCATTAATGTGAAGAACAGAATAAAGCAAAGATTCCAGTGTAAAACCCAGAGATGTAATACACAAAGCAACAACCAAACGTGCACCTGGAACTCCAGCTTTGGAAAGTGAAAAAAGAATGGAGTTCCTAGGCAAGGAGTCAGGGGTGGACTGGGAACCAAAAGAGGCCCTGGAAATATTTTTCAAAGTGGCCCCATATTACAAATTTTAAACAAGCCCAACCCTTTTCCTATGGTAACATGTGAACATTAAATACAAAAGAGGCACAGGGTGCAGAGGCCCACCGGGAAATCTCCAGAGTACCCTGCAGGTCAGTCCAGCCCTGCAAGGAGTGTGGGAATACAAGAAAATCAGTTTTTAAAGTGTTACATTTAAGCTGCTGTGCTAACATTAAATAGTAAATGAACGTATGTTTTTTGGTTAAAACAAATTCAACAATCCATATCAATCACGGAATACCTGCTCCAAAAACTCCACCTCCTCCTTCATCACACTATTCTGTCCTTTCCCTCTCACTCGTCTTCCAGGAGCCTAGCCTGCAATCAGAAGACACTGTGTCTAGATGGTAATTATTCCTGGGCCGCATATCCATTTATGAGCATCAGGTGCACTCTCATAAGTCAAAATCACAGCTGGGGGGGTGATGATGGAGATTGATGGCAGGAAACGTGCTGCCAGAATAAGAAACACTAAGGGCCTCATTAGGACCCTGGCGCTACGGCGCCATTAAACACTTAGCGCCTTATTACGAGGTCCCTTTGCAGGACTGGTCTAGACCAGCCGTTAAAGTAGGGACCCGCAAAGGGACTTTGGTGCTAAGTACGGTACTGCAAATTGCGATACCATACTTAGCACCTTCCCCATTCCCATAGAGCCCTATGGGGCGAAAATGGGAATGGGGAAGGGCCATGGTTCAATGGGGAATTACCACCCCGCCAACCTTGGAATGGGGTGGTAATTCCCCATTGAACCATGGCGGACCCGTTACAACACTGGCACCAACCATGTTAAAGTAGGGACCCGCAAAGGGACGTTGGTGCTAAGTACGGTACTGCAATTGCGATACCATACTTAGCACCTTCCCCATTCCCATAGAGCCCTATGGGGCGAAAATGGGAATGGGGAAGGGCCATGGTTCAATGGGGAATTACCACCCCGCCAACCTTGGAATGGGGTGGTAATTCCCCATTGAACCATGGCAGACCCGTTACAACACTGGCACCAACCATGGTGCTAATAGCGCCATGGTTTAGCGCCAGTGTTGTAATGAGGGCCTAAGTATGGATATATTTAATATTAGCCATTACTGCTAAAACACAAGGCAAAGCCTGCTCCATATAACGAAAATACCAGTGGGTTGAAACAAAGCATATTTCTTGGGGTGCCTAAAAATCAATTAATTTCCCAATGTGTCCGTCTACCTCGGTCTAAGACTTCCCAAGGCTGTACTCCCCACCAGTGAGTGAGTTCACCGCCAAAGCCCAGCAGTGTCATGCTACTGCTCGACTGTGCCAGCACATTCAGCTTTGCGCATTACTAAACTACAAGGACCACGAATAGGGGGATAGCGGTTGTCACAGCAACAGGTCTTTATGATGGCAGGAGACCACTTAATTCATCCTTAAATGTTACTAACACTCGGGTTGCTGGAGATATGGGACATGCGGCCGTGCTGGGCCCTGCCAGGGATGCAGAACAATAGCTCTGTTCAAAGACACCTCCTATGAAACTCTCATTGAAACTCTGGAATCCTCATCATCCCGCACACCACTGTTAAGCAAATATAGAAAGATGGGGAGGGGGCAGTGTGTGAACAATTGTGCTAGGATAGAGCGGCACAGATTGTATAAAAGTCATACACAAGTTGCAAATGACCGAATCCATGTACATAAACAAAGCGAAAGCTCTGGTGTCCAAAGACGGTAGGGTTTTGCAAACTGAAATACAGAACTGATGTTGGACCACGTTGCAGTCTGAGATTTGAATTTGCAAAGTCTTATAACCTGAATGATAGCTTTGCTGCCTGAGGCCTGAGAGATGAGGGAATCACTCTACTGTTAGACTTGAGGCTGTTAAGTCATTGAAACCTGAGCGGTAGCGCTGCTGTCCAATGCTAGGCACGTCAGAACTGCTGCAAGCGATTTGTGTAACCTGAAAGTCAGCACCACTACTGCTGCCTGAGACCTCTAAGTAAGCGTAGGTGATGGTGTCACTGAACATGTGCAGCATCCGGGAAAGCTCTGCCATTCAGCAACTATAAATCATTAACACCAGTTTATGTCAATACTATCAATATAGAATTATCAAATCAAATTCTGGGTTTAATTAAATATTTCCAAATGGACTAAGTAGTACATCACATGTGTTCATTAATAATAGTAAAGTGTACACTTGATCACAGATGCATCTGTGTGCACGGCTATAATGGCCTATTGTGCGCATGAACTAAGGTCCAGAAAGAAATACAAGTCCACATTTTTCCTGGAGAATGCTATTACGTGCATGGTGGGAAATATATCAACCTGGGACAAAATGTGTCTACATTTGAAAGAGCGGCTAACCAGCACGTCTTCTCTCAGTGGCATTGGCAATTTAGGTACTCAGACGGACCTGTCATTGTTAACAGCTTTTTTTTCTAAATCCACTTGATTAATTAGATAAATTAGATTTCTCCGATTTATAGAATTGTGTATATGCTCTGCATTGTATTTAAAAACATTGTATGAAATGTGATTTCTCATTCGTGGCAGAACATCAAGAGCGTAAGTGTCACCATTGTGAGTGAGATTTCCTTTTTAGCACACACTGCGAAGTAGATTGCTTTTTAGCACTTAAGAAGCATGCATTGTTTGTTTCCTACAGAAAAATAGGGGCTACAGGCAATTAATCAAAACTGGCACATTTGTGCCCCTGGCTCCCTCCGAATAGTCACATACTGGTGATGACAATAACAAGGTGGAGGCTTGCTTGTGCACACATTTGAGGATGTGTTTAATCATCTGCATTTAAAATGCAATACTCACAGAGGCCGATTCATGGAATAATTAGCGCGGCGCAAATGGGGAAAAACGTGCGAATCGCAGTGGAATAGCGAAAATCGCAGTGCAATTGCGAAAATCGCACGAAAAGCAGCGCACGTCGATTCATGGAAGGCCGTGCGCGAGAAAACCAGCGGATGTGCGATAAAAAAGTGCGCGGCGCACGTTGGCGCACAGGCCATCTAACAGCGTGCGCCAGGTCACAGCGAAAATCGCACAGGGCACAGCGAAATTCGCACATAGCGCGGCGCACGCAACAAAAGTAGGCGGAACACGGGCGTAACACTCGGAATGGGGAACAACTTGTCAAAACGTGGGCGTCACGGGGGAAGTACAGGGCACAAGTGCGCGGAACGCCCACACGCTCGCCTACAACACGTATTCATGGAATAGAATAGGGCAAAAAAGCGCACGCTCAAACCAGCGCACAGGCACAAACACGACCGCCACAAGAAAGCAGGCGGTAGCGTCTCTGCGGCTGTAAGAAATGTGCGCCAAAAGGTGCGCCAACAAATAGCACCTATATACTGCCATGATGAATGTCCCATACTGTGGCCCTCCAGGAAAAATGACGTGCAAAGGGGTACCCACAAACACGGACACCCGCTGACAAAAAATACGTGTGCGTGTATACCGGGGTGCGCGGGAAGTCTAACACGCAATTTCAGCAGGGTACGTGCATCACAGGGGTTCGCATGAAGTTATTCACGCGATCGGGCCTGGGGGAGCGGGCTACGTGTATTTCAGGGGTTCGCGTGAAGTTTCACACGCGATCGGGTCTGGGGGAGCGGGCTACGTGTATTACAGGGGTTCGCGTGAAGTTCCTCACGCGATCGGGCCTGGGGGAGCGTGCTACGTGTATTTCAGGGGTTCGCGTGAAGTTTCACACGCGATCGGGCCTGGGGGAGCGGGCTACGTGTATTACAGGGGTTCGCGTGAAGTTCCTCACGCGATCGGGCCTGGGGTAGCAGGCTACGTGTATTACAGGGGTTCGCGTGAAGTTCCTCACGCGATCGGGCCTGGGGGAGCGGGCTACGTGTATTCCAGGGGTGCGCGTGAAGTTCCACACGCGAATAGCCTGGGCGCGTGTATTTCAGGGGTGCGCGGGAAGTTCCACACGCGAATAGCCTGGGCGCGTGTATTTCAGGGGTGCGCGGGAAGTTCCACACGCGAATAGGCTGGGCGCGTGTATTTCAGGGGTGCGCGGGAAGTTCCACACGCGAATAGCCTGGGCGCGTGTATTTCAGGGGTGCGCGGGAAGTTGCACACGCGAATAGCCTGGGCGCGTGTATTTCAGGGGTGCGCGGGAAGTCCCACACGCGAATAGCCTGGGCGCGTGTATTTCAGGGGTGCGCGGGAAGTTCCACATGTGATTTGACAGTGTGGGTCCTCCCAGGTGTACCCTGTACACCCTCCACGGCCCCTGCAGGCAGCCCACACCACAGGGGACTACCATGCATCCCTGGTCATGTCCCGCAGGCAGCCCACCCACCATGGGCATGCCCCCCAGCAAAGGCACATGTCTCCTTGAACTAATGAACACCAACTCATGTCCCCTTGCACCCCCACCCCCCAGCACTGTGGGGCACCTGCCAGCAGGCCCCCACCCATGTCCAACTCATGTCCCCCACCACCCACACCCCCCAGCACTGTGGGGAACCTGCCAGCAGGCCCCCACCCATGTCACCCACCACCCCCACACCCCAGCAGTGCAGGGTCACCCTCCACCAGGCCCCCACTCATGTCTCCCACCACCCCCACCCCCCAGCCACCAGGGTCACCCTCCACCAGGCCCCCACTCATGTCTCCCACCACCCCCACACCCCAGCAGTGCAGGGGCAGCCTCCACCAGGCCCCCACTCATGTCTCCCACCACCCCCACACCCCAGCCACCAGGGGCACCCTCCACCAGGCCCCCACTCATGTCACCCACCACCCCCACCCCCCAGCCACCAGGGGCAGCCTCCACCAGGCCCCCACTCATGTCACCCACCACCCCCACCCCCCAGCCACCAGGGGCACCCTCCACCAGGCCCCCACTCATGTCTCCCATCACCCCCACACCCCAGCAGTGCAGGGTCACCCTCCACCAGGCCCCCACTCATGTCTCCCACCACCCCCACCCCCCAGCCACCAGGGGCACCCTCCACCAGGCCCCCACTCATGTCTCCCACCACCCCCACACCCCAGCAGTGCAGGGTCACCCTCCACCAGGCCCCCACTCATATCTCCCACCACCCCCACACCCCAGCAGTGCAGGGTCACCCTCCACCAGGCCCCCACTCATGTCTCCCACCACCCCCATCCCCCAGCCACCAGGGTCACCCTCCACCAGGCCCCCACTCATGTCTCCCACCACCCCCACACCCCAGCAGTGCAGGGGCAGCCTCCACCAGGCCCCCACTCATGTCTCCCACCACCCCCACACCCCAGCAGTGCAGGGTCACCCTCCACCAGGCCCCCACTCATGTCTCCCACCACCCCCACACCCCAGCAGTGCAGGGTCACCCTCCACCAGGCCCCCACTCATGTCTCCCACCACCCCACACCCCAGCAGTGCAGGGGCAGCCTCCACCAGGCCCCCACTCATGTCTCCCACCACCCCCACCCCCCAGCCACCAGGGTCACCCTCCACCAGGCCCCCACTCATGTCCCCCTGCACCCCCACCCCCCGGCAGTGCAGGGGCAGCCTCCACCAGGCCCCCACTCATGTCTCCCACCACCCCCACCCCCCTGCCACCATGTGCAGCCCCCACCAGGTCCTCACAATCCCCAATCATGTGCGTAATGGTCAGCCTCCACAGCCAAAAAGCCCTACCAAGTAACCCATTCACCCACATGGAAATGGAAATCACATGTTACACCCCCAATGTACATGAAGCAAATGAACCCATGTCCGTCACACACATATTTTCCAATTGAATGGGAAAACACACAACATGACATGCATGAAACCAATGAGATGAAACCACACAGTGAACAATGGAAAAAAAAATGTATTGAAAAAAATACGAATGCCAAAGAAAGAAAACTAACTACAATGTAAATGTGAAAAAATAAGCTGCATGTCCGCATAAAAACACAAAACTAGAAAAACAAATCAAAAAAATGTTGTCCAAAGTGAAATGTAAAAACTCTCCATGCAACAAAGAACTATGTACAAAAATAACAAGGGTCCATCATCACAACTGAACTAAGGAAACCTCCTAAAAAACCTACCTAAATATCAACTATATACAAAAAGTGGAGCAGTGTCCGTCGACTCCAAATCATAATAAGAACGAAAGGAAACCTAAAACTAAAGAACTATATACAAAGGCGGCGGGCAAGTCCAGCGGCTCACTCTGTGGTGTCCCGGGCCAGGGCATCATCGAACTCCTGTTCGATGTCCCGGAGGCGGTCCAGTTCCATGGCCCCGAGGGTCCGCAGGGACGACGCTGTGTCCTCCTCCAACCCCCTGCGGATTGCCTCGAGGCACTCGGCCCGCCTCAGGGCCCTCCGCATGGAGTTCTCAGCCCTGACCATTGTGAGCCGCGCCTCTTCCGCCCGCCGCCGCTCCGCACCTATGGTGTGGCCCAACCGCTGCCACACGGAAGACACTCTCTGTCCTGGGTCCCCCTGCCCTCCGGCCGATGCCTGCCCCTCCGATGTTGAAAGCCCCGAGCCTTCATGTCTCCCACCATCTTGCTGCTGCTGCTGCTCTTCCTCTGCCCGTGCACTGCCTCCTGCTGCCTGCACATCCTCCGCCGGCTGGGGTGCACCTGTTGATGTGGCCACCCCTGCTGGACCTCCGACTCCCGACTGTGGCAGGGATGCCTCCTCCACCAGCCTGGCCGCACTGTCAGAGGCAGCTCCACAGGGCACCCAGGTGACTGATGGGTGGGAAGATGGCACAGAGGACGACTGGCGCGTAGGGGGTCCAGTTGAGGAGGGGGTCGGAGCAAGCCCCATCAGACAGCGGAATCCGGCCTGGGTGACCTGTCCCAGCAGGCTGACGTGGTCAACGAGCCATTCGAGATGACGTGCAGTCTCTCCATGAAAAGACTGCAGGTCACCTCGCATGGCCCGTTGACGCAACGCCACACCAGCCAGGACAGGCTCAACCCGGACCTGGATGGCCACGTCCGCAGGCAGAGGAAGGCCAGTTGACATCAGCTCATCCCCTGCCTGAAAACGGGTCTGGACGTAGGCATCCCTGCTGGTGCAAGATGATGCAGGGACAGGATCGGGGACAGGATTGCACACAGGCACCTCCGCGGCCGCCTGTGCTGCCTCCTGTCCCTGGTCCTGGACTGCACCACTAGCACCAGTGGGATCCCCACCTCCAGACCCTGTCTCTGGTGCTTGCGCGGCCCCCTCCTCCACCAAACCCCCCACCAACCTGGATGACTCTTTGCCATCTTCCCCTGTTGGGCCCTGTGGGGTCCCAGCTGCCCCTTCTGCTGCCGAGGAGTCCAACTGCAACCTCCGCCTCTTGGACCTCCCCCCAGCAGCTGCGGCCTGGGACGCGGCACCGGACTCCTCACTCCCCGACGAGATGACAACACGGGAGGGGAGCCGGGCCTTGCGTCTCCGGCTGGCGGTCGGATCCCCGCCGCTGTGCTCCACAGCACCTTCTCCGCCCTCTTCATCAGTTGACGCTGCAGACAGGGAGAAACAAAACACAGGCATCAGGGCACTGTACAATGGACACATACACGCATGGCAGTTGCACATGAGTGGCATTGGCAAACCTCAGACATGTCATCACAATCCCCAACACACATGTCATTGCAACTGGCACACATGAGCCATACCACAGCCATTTTGCAACTGCCACCACCATCCCTACACATACAACAGCATCAGCAGCCAAAGGGGAGCCAGACATCACATGCAACACAGGAAGTGCACCACACATGTACACACACCACCACACTTGCATGCATGTCTACACCTCTGCCAAGTGTCGCACTGTTCAGACGGGCATCCATGTCACATCTGCCAATCAGGCTTCCACATACCGCTGTCACATGCATCCATGTAGCATCACTGTTGCACCCTTGACATATACACACACATGCATATGTACACAGTGCTCATACATGCAGCCGAAAACAACATACATGCCTGACATCACGGACATGTCTACTTACATACACATTCATCCAAACATGTGTGCACGCACAACTGCATTTGCCATGCAAGCCCACACACACAAGCACCATCCATGTCTCACACATTACAGCCCTCGCATGTGTCAGCCCCACGGCCCTGTACACCCCCACCCATACTCCACCCCATACAAACAGATGTGCAACCGGCACAATGGGGAATGATCACCACACGCCCTGCTCACAACCCGGATGCATGTACACTCACCGCTCGACTCCAGACGGCTCTGCTTCTCTAGGACCTGGACGTGGAGCGCTGGGGATATGCGTTCCAGGACCCCCATCTGTTCTTCTGACAAGTGGCCCCGGCGCCCCTTGGCATCCGCTGCCTTCAAGAGGCGCCGGGCCTTGTTCAGGGTCCTGGACCTGAAGTCCTCCCAGCGCTTCCTGACATGTTGTAAGTCCCGGACTGCCACCCCCTCCGCGTTGATGGCAGTCACGATGTCAGTCCAGATCCGAGTCCGTCCTTCCTTGTCGGCGCGGGAACTTCCAAAGAGGGCATCATACTGCCCCAGGACTTGCTCCACCAGGACACCAACTTCGGTGGCACTGAAGCTGGTGCCCCTCTGCCTCTCTGGCCGGGGGTTGTCAGTGGTCACAGATGGTGTTAGCCCCGACATGACAACCCCAGAGGCAGGAGTGGGTGGGCAACTGGGTCCTGGGGCTGGGCTGTGGAGCGATGGAATTCCAGTCGGGAGTCTTCTGTTCCAGCAGGGGTGGTCACAGCAACAGCACCCCTGGCTGATGTGCAGGCAGCAAATGGCAGTGCACGTGGGCAGCAGGCAGTCTGGCAGCAGCAGATAGCAGGTGGGAGCGTGCTCGGGGCTCTGGGGGGCAGTAATTCGGCCTTCTGGGCAGGAGCGTGGTCTTCCGTGTGCTCACGCGTGGCCAGCTTGGTACGGAGTGAATTGGCACGTGAAAATCCTGCACGTCAGCGTGAAAACCGAGGAAAGGCCCTTAGCGCGTAAGCGCGTCAGCACGCATACGCGATTCCATTGGACCAAAGGCCCTCAGCGCGTAAGCGCGTCTGTGACGTGACCCGCACGGGTGTTTCCCACACAGCACGTGATGACAGAGCACACGTGGAAAGACTGCACGTCAGAGTCTCATTGCGTGTGATTGGTGGAAATGGCCGTACACCGGGATACAGGTGCGCTGACGTACTTGCGTGTGTAAGTGTCCGCGCACACCTCATATACACGTACATAGGCCAATCGCGTGTACACGCACTTTTGTCCAATTACACGCGATGAGACTCTGACGTGCAGTGTTTCCATGTGTGCTCTGTCATCACGTGCTGTGTGGGAAACACCCGTGCGGCTCACGTCACAGACGCGCTTACGCGCTAAGGGCCTTTGGTCCAATGGAATCGCGTATGCGTGCTGACGCGCTTACGCGCTAAGGGCCTTTCCTCGGTTTTCACGCTGACGTGCAGGATTTTCACGTGCCAATTCACTCCGTACCAAGCTGGCCACGCGTGAGCACACGGGAGACCACGCTCCTGCCCAGAAGGCCGAATTACTGCCCCCCAGAGCCCCGAGCACGCTCCCACCTGCTATCTGCTGCTGCCTGACTGCCTGCTGCCCACGTGCACTGCCATTTGCTGCCTGCACATCAGCCAGGGGTGCTGTTGCTGTGACCACCCCTGCTGGAACAGAAGACTCCCGACTGGAATTCCATCGCTCCACAGCCCAGCCCCAGGACCCAGTTGCCCACCCACTCCTGCCTCTGGGGTTGTCATGTCGGGGCTAACACCATCTGTGACCACTGACAACCCCCGGCCAGAGAGGCAGAGGGGCACCAGCTTCAGTGCCACCGAAGTTGGTGTCCTGGTGGAGCAAGTCCTGGGGCAGTATGATGCCCTCTTTGGAAGTTCCCGCGCCGACAAGGAAGGACGGACTCGGATCTGGACTGACATCGTGACTGCCATCAACGCGGAGGGGGTGGCAGTCCGGGACTTACAACATGTCAGGAAGCGCTGGGAGGACTTCAGGTCCAGGACCCTGAACAAGGCCCGGCGCCTCTTGAAGGCAGCGGATGCCAAGGGGCGCCGGGGCCACTTGTCGGAAGAACAGATGGGGGTCCTGGAACGCATATCCCCAGCGCTCCACGTCGAGGTCCTAGAGAAGCAGAGCCGTCTGGAGTCGAGCGGTGAGTGTACATGCATCCTGGTTGTGAGCAGGGCGTGTGGTGATCATTCCCCATTGTGCCGGTTGCACATCTGTTTGTATGGGGTGGAGTATGGGTGGGGGTGTACAGGGCCGTGAAGCTGACACATGCGAGGGCTGTAATGTGTGAGACATGGATGGTGCTTGTGTGTGTGGGCTTGCATGGCAAATGCAGTTGTGCGTGCACACATGTTTGGATGAATGTGTATGTAAGTAGACATGTCCGTGATGTCAGGCATGTATGTTGTTTTCGGCTGCATGTATGAGCACTGTGTACATGTGCATGTGTGTGTATTTGTCAAAGGTGCAACAGTGATGCTACATGGATGCATGTGACAGCGGTATGTGGAAGCCTGATTGGCAGATGTGACATGGATGCCCGTCTGAACAGTGCGACACTTGGCAGAGGTGTAGACATGCATGCAAGTGTGGTGGTGTGTGTACATGTGTGGTGCACTTCCTGTGTTGCATGTGATGTATGGCTCCCCTTTGGCTGCTGATGCTGTTGTATGTGTAGGGATGGTGGTGGCAGTTGCGATATGGCTGTGGTATGGCTCATGTGTGCCAGTTGCAATGACATGTGTGTTGGGGATTGTGATGACATGTCTGAGGTTTGCCAATGCCACTCATGTGCAACTGTCATGCGTGTATGTGTCCATTGTACAGTGCCCTGATGCCTGTGTTTTGTTTCTCCCTCTCTGCAGCGTCAACTGATGAAGAGGGCGGAGAAGGTGCTGTGGAGCACAGCGGCGGGGATCCGACCGCCAGCCGGAGACGCAAGGCCCGGCTCCCCTCCCGTGTTGTCATCTCGTCGGGGAGTGAGGAGTCCGGTGCCGCGTCCCAGGCCGCAGCTGCCGGGGGGAGGTCCAAGAGGCGGAGGTTGGAGTTCTTCCTCGGCAGCAGAAGGGGCAGCTGGGACCCCACAGGGCCCAACAGGGGAAGATGGCACGGAGTCATCCAGGTTGGTGGGGGGTCTGGTGGAGGAGGAGGCCGTGCAAGCACCAGAGACGGGGTCTGGAGGTGGGGATCCCACTGGTGCTAGTGGTGCAGTCCAGGACCAGGGACAGGAGGCAGCACAGGCGGCCGCGGAGGTGCCTGTGTGCAATCCTGTCCCCGATCCTGTCCCTGCATCATCTTGCACCAGCAGGGATGCCTACGTCCAGACCCGTTTCCAGGCAGGGGATGAGCTGACGTCAACTGGCCTTCCTCTGCCTGCGGACGTGGCTATCCAGGTCCGGGTTGAGCCTGTCCTGGCTGGTGTGGCGTTGCGTCAACGGGCCATGCGAGGTGACCTGCAGTCTTTTCATGGAGAGACTGCACGTCATCTCGAATGGCTCGTTGACCACGTCAGCCTGCTGGGACAGGTCACCCAGACCGGATTCCTCCGTCTGATGGGGCTTGTTCCGACCCCCTCCTCAACTGGACCCCCTACGCGCCAGTCGTCCTCTGTGCCATCTTCCCACCCATCAGTCACCTGGGTGCCCTGTGGAGCTGCCTCTGACAGTGCGGCCAGGCTGGTGGAGGAGGCATCCCTGCCACAGTCGGGAGTCGGACATCCAGCAGGGGTGGCCACATCAACAACTGCACCCCAGCCGGCGGAGGATGTGCAGGCAGCAGGAGGCAGTGCACGGGCAGAGGCAGAGCAGCAGCAGCAACATGGTGGGAGCCATGAAGGCTCAGGGCCTTCGACATCGGAGGGGCAGGCATCGGCCGGAGGGCAGGAGGACCCAGGACAGAGAGTGTCTTCCGTGTGGCAGCGGTTGGGCCACGCCATAGGTGCGGAGCGGCGGCGGGCGGAAGAGGCGCGGCTCACAATGGTCAGGGCGGAGAACTCCATGCGGAGGGCCCTGAGGCGGGCCGAGTGCCTCGAGGCAATCCGCAGGGGGTTGGAGGAGGACACGGCGTCATCCCTGCGGACCCTCGGGGCCATGGAACTGGACCGCCTCCGGGACATCGAACAGGAGTTCGATGATGCCCTGGCCCGGAACACCACAGAGTGAGCCGCTGGACTTGCCCGCCGCCTTTGTATGTAGTTCTTTAGTTTTAGGTTTCCTTTGTTTTTTCTTATGATTTGGAGTCGACGGACACTGCTCCACTTTTTGTATATAGTTGATATTTAGGTAGGTTTTTTAGGAGGTTTCCTTAGTTCAGTTGTGATGATGGACCCTTGTTATTTTTGTACATAGTTCTTTGTTGCACGGAGAGTTTTGACATTTCACTTTGGACAAAATTTTTTGGATTAGATTTTCTAGTTTTGTGTTTTTATGCGGACATGCAGCTTCTTTTTTCACATTTACATTGTAGTTAGTTTTCTTTCTTTAGCATTCGTATTTTTTTCAAATACATTTTTTTTTCCATTGTTCACTGTGTGGTTTCATCTCATTGGTTTCATGCATGTCATGTTGTGTGTTTTCCCATTCAATTGGAAAATATGTGTGTGACGGACATGGGTTCATTTGCTTCATGAACATTGGGGGTGTAACATGTGATTTCCATTTCCATGTGGGTGAATGGGTTACTTGGTAGGGCTTTTTGGCTGTGGAGGCTGACCATTACGCACATGATTGGGGATTGTGAGGACCTGGTGGGGGCTGCACATGGTGGCAGGGGGGTGGGGGTGGTGGGAGACATGAGTGGGGGCCTAGTGGAGGCTGCCCCTGCACTGCTGGGGTGTGGGGGTGGTGGGAGACATGAGTGGGGGCCTGGTGGAGGCTGCCCCTGCACTGCTGGGGGGTGGGGGTGCAGGGGGACATGAGTGGGGGCCTGGTGGAGGTTGACCCTGCACTGCTGGGGGGTGGGGGTGGTGGGAGACATGAGTGGGGGCCTGGTGGAGGGTGCCCCTGCACTGCTGGGGGGTGGGGGTGGTGGGAGACATGAGTGGGGGCCTGGTGGAGGCTGCCCCTGCATTGCTGGGGTGTGGGGGTAGTGGGGGACATGAGTGGGGGCCTGGTGGAGGGTGACCCTGGTGGCTGGGGGGTGGGGGTGGTGGGTGACATGAGTGGGGGCCTGGTGGAGGCTGCCCCTGCACTGCTGGGGGGTGGGGGTGGTGGGAGACATGAGTGGGGGCCTGGTGGAGGCTGCCCCTGCACTGCTGGGGTGTGGGGGTGGTGGGAGACATGAGTGGGGGCCTGGTGGAGGCTGCCCCTGCACTGCTGGGGTGTGGGGGTGGTGGGAGACATGAGTGGGGGCCTGGTGGAGGCTGCCCCTGCACTGCTGGGGTGTGGGGTGGTGGGAGACATGAGTGGGGGCCTAGTGGAGGCTGCCCCTGCACTGCTGGGGTGTGGGGGTGGTGGGAGACATGAGTGGGGGCCTGGTGGAGGCTGCCCCTGCACTGCTGGGGTGTGGGGGTGCAGGGGGACATGAGTGGGGGCCTGGCGGAGGCTGCCCCTGCACTGCTGGGGTGTGGTGGTGGTGGGAGACATGAGTGGGGGCCTGGTGGAGGGTGACCCTGGTGGCTGGGGTGTGGGGATGGTGGGAGACATGAGTGGGGGCCTGGTGGAGGGTGACCCTGGTGGCTGGGGGGTGGGGGTGGTGGGAGACATGAGTGGGGGCCTGGTGGAGGTTGACCCTGCACTGCTGGGGTGTGGGGGTGGTGGGAGACATGAGTGGGGGCCTGGTGGAGGGTGACCCTGGTGGCTGGGGGGTGGGGGTGGTGGGAGACATGAGTGGGGGCCTGGTGGAGGGTGACCCTGCACTGCTGGGGGGTGGGGGTGGTGGGAGACATGAGTGGGGGCCTGGTGGAGGCTGCCCCTGCACTGCTGGGGTGTGGGGGTGGTGGGAGACATGAGTGGGGGCCTGGTGGAGGGTGACCCTGGTGGCTGGGGGGTGGGGGTGGTGGGTGACATGAGTGGGGGCCTGGTGGAGGCTGCCCCTGCACTGCTGGGGGGTGGGGGTGGTGGGAGACATGAGTGGGGGCCTGGTGGAGGCTGCCCCTGCACTGCTGGGGTGTGGGGGTGGTGGGGGACATGAGTGGGGGCCTGGTGGAGGGTGACCCTGGTGGCTGGGGGGTGGGGGTGGTGGGTGACATGAGTGGGGGCCTGGTGGAGGCTGCCCCTGCACTGCTGGGGGGTGGGGGTGGTGGGAGACATGAGTGGGGGCCTGGTGGAGGCTGCCCCTGCACTGCTGGGGTGTGGGGGTGGTGGGAGACATGAGTGGGGGCCTGGTGGAGGCTGCCCCTGCACTGCTGGGGTGTGGGGGTGCAGGGGGACATGAGTGGGGGCCTGGTGGAGGCTGCCCCTGCACTGCTGGGGTGTGGGGGTGGTGGGAGACATGAGTGGGGGCCTGGTGGAGGCTGCCCCTGCACTGCTGGGGTGTGGGGGTGGTGGGAGACATGAGTGGGGGCCTGGTGGAGGCTGCCCCTGCACTGCTGGGGTGTGGGGGTGCAGGGGGACATGAGTGGGGGCCTGGCGGAGGCTGCCCCTGCACTGCTGGGGTGTGGGGGTGGTGGGAGACATGAGTGGGGGCCTGGTGGAGGGTGACCCTGGTGGCTGTGGTGTGGGGGTGGTGGGAGACATGAGTGGGGGCCTGGTGGAGGGTGACCCTGGTGGCTGGGGGGTGGGGGTGGTGGGAGACATGAGTGGGGGCCTGGTGGAGGTTGACCCTGCACTGCTGGGGTGTGGGGGTGGTGGGAGACATGAGTGGGGGCCTGGTGGAGGGTGACCCTGGTGGCTGGGGGGTGGGGGTGGTGGGAGACATGAGTGGGGGCCTGGTGGAGGGTGACCCTGCACTGCTGGGGGGTGGGGGTGGTGGGAGACATGAGTGGGGGCCTGGTGGAGGCTGCCCCTGCACTGCTGGGGTGTGGGGGTGGTGGGAGACATGAGTGGGGGCCTGGTGGAGGGTGACCCTGGTGGCTGGGGGGTGGGGGTGGTGGGTGACATGAGTGGGGGCCTGGTGGAGGCTGCCCCTGCACTGCTGGGGGGTGGGGGTGGTGGGAGACATGAGTGGGGGCCTGGTGGAGGCTGCCCCTGCACTGCTGGGGTGTGGGGGTGGTGGGGGACATGAGTGGGGGCCTGGTGGAGGGTGACCCTGGTGGCTGGGGGGTGGGGGTGGTGGGTGACATGAGTGGGGGCCTGGTGGAGGCTGCCCCTGCACTGCTGGGGTGTGGGGGTGGTGGGAGACATGAGTGGGGGCCTGGTGGAGGCTGCCCCTGCACTGCTGGGGTGTGGGGGTGGTGGGAGACATGAGTGGGGGCCTGGTGGAGGCTGCCCCTGCACTGCTGGGGTGTGGGGGTGGTGGGAGACATGAGTGGGGGCCTGGTGGAGGCTGCCCCTGCACTGCTGGGGTGTGGGGGTGGTGGGAGACATGAGTGGGGGCCTAGTGGAGGCTGCCCCTGCACTGCTGGGGTGTGGGGGTGGTGGGAGACATGAGTGGGGGCCTGGTGGAGGCTGCCCCTGCACTGCTGGGGTGTGGGGGTGCAGGGGGACATGAGTGGGGGCCTGGCGGAGGCTGCCCCTGCACTGCTGGGGTGTGGGGGTGGTGGGAGACATGAGTGGGGGCCTGGTGGAGGGTGACCCTGGTGGCTGGGGTGTGGGGGTGGTGGGAGACATGAGTGGGGGCCTGGTGGAGGGTGACCCTGGTGGCTGGGGGGTGGGGGTGGTGGGAGACATGAGTGGGGGCCTGGTGGAGGTTGACCCTGCACTGCTGGGGTGTGGGGGTGGTGGGAGACATGAGTGGGGGCCTGGTGGAGGGTGACCCTGGTGGCTGTGGGGTGGGGGTGGTGGGAGACATGAGTGGGGGCCTGGTGGAGGGTGACCCTGCACTGCTGGGGGGTGGGGGTGGTGGGAGACATGAGTGGGGGCCTGGTGGAGGCTGCCCCTGCACTGCTGGGGTGTGGGGGTGGTGGGAGACATGAGTGGGGGCCTGGTGGAGGGTGACCCTGGTGGCTGGGGGGTGGGGGTGGTGGGTGACATGAGTGGGGGCCTGGTGGAGGCTGCCCCTGCACTGCTGGGGGGTGGGGGTGGTGGGAGACATGAGTGGGGGCCTGGTGGAGGGTGACCCTGGTGGCTGGGGGATGGGGGTGGTGGGAGACATGAGTGGGGGCCTGGTGGAGGGTGACCCTGGTGGCTGGGGGGTGGGGGTGGTGGGAGACATGAGTGGGGGCCTGGTGGAGGGTGACCCTGCACTGCTGGGGGGTGGGGGTGGTGGGAGACATGAGTGGGGGCCTGGTGGGGGCTGCCCATGGTGGCTGGGGGGTGGGGGTGGTGGGTGACATGAGTGGGGGCCTGGTGGAGGCTGCCCCTGCACTGCTGGGGGGTGGGGGTGGTGGGAGACATGAGTGGGGGCCTGGTGGAGGGTGCCCCTGGTGGCTGGGGGGTGGGGGTGGTGGGAGACATGAGTGGGGGCCTGGTGGAGGGTGACCCTGGTGGCTGGGGGGTGGGGGTGGTGGGAGACATGAGTGGGGGCCTGGTGGAGGGTGACCCTGCACTGCTGGGGGGTGGGGGTGGTGGGAGACATGAGTGGGGGCCTGGTGGGGGCTGCCCATGGTGGCAGGGGGGTGGGGGTGGTGGGAGACATGAGTGGGGGCCTGGTGGAGGCTGCCCCTGCACTGCTGGGGTGTGGGGGTGGTGGGAGACATGAGTGGGGGCCTGGTGGAGGGTGACCCTGGTGGCTGGGGGGTGGGGGTGGTGGGTGACATGAGTGGGGGCCTGGTGGAGGCTGCCCCTGCACTGCTGGGGGGTGGGGGTGATAGGGGACATGAGTGGGGGCCTGGTGGAGGCTGCCCCTGCACTGCTGGGGGGTGGGGGTGCAGGGGGACATGAGCAGGTGTGCAGGGTAGTCCCCTGTTTTGTGGGCTGCCTGCAGGGGCCGTGGAGGGTGTACAGGGAACACCTGTGAGGACCCACCCAGCCTAATTGCGTGTGATAATTCCCGCACACCCCTGTAATACACGTACCTGGCCAAATCGCATGTGAGAATTCCCGCGCACCCCTGTAATACACGTACCCTGCCGAATCGCATGTAGAACTTCCCGTGTACCCCTGTAATACACGTACCCAGCCAAATCGCGTGTGATAATTCCCACATACCCCTGTAATACACGTACCCTGGCCAATCGCGTGTAGAACTTCCCACGCACCCCTGTAATACATGTACCAAGCCAAATCGCGTGTGATAATTCCCACGCACCCCTGTAATACACGTACCTGGCCAAATCGCATGTGAGAATTCCCGCGCACCCCTGTAATACACGTACCCAGCCGAATCGCGTGTAGAACTTCCCGTGTACCCCTGTAATACACCTACCCAGCCAAATCGCGTGTGATAATTCCCGCGCACCCCTGGAATACACGTACCCAGCCAAATCGCGTGTGATAATTCCCGCGCACCCCTGGAATACACGTACCCAGCCAAATCGCGTGTGATAATTCCCGCGCACCCCTGTAATACACGTACCCAGCCAAATCGCGTGTGATAATTCCTGCGTACCCCTGTGATACACGTGCCCTGGCTAATCGCGTGTAAAACTTCACGCGTACCCCTGATATGCACGTTACCCGCTTTGCGTTCCTTGTTTGGCAGCCCTGTGGACTGGTCCAGGGTTAGCGCTGCCCTTTGCGATGATTTAGCGATTTTGATGGCTTTTCCTTGCGCGAGGGCGTTCTTGGGGGCGTTACTGGCGCTGCTGCAGGGTCGCTGCGATACTCTGCGCCACGGCTGGTTTGGGAGCCTGAAATCCATGAATACGCTGTGCGCGGAAATCGATTTTAGCGCACGTGCCTGGCGCAGACAATCGCACGCGGACACTCTGCGCCAGCCGCTTGCGACACTTTTCTGCGAAATTCTATGAATTACCCTGTCAATGTGGTAGCATGTAGGTTGCGCGTATAGTGCTTATACCCCCTTGAGTCAGCTCCCCCCACCCAACCCCTCTGTTGGCCAAACATTCCTCGATTTATTATAATACGTAGAATTAAGGATGGGGGTTTTGGTTACCCAGAGTTGGAAAATTATTATAAGGGTTTCTTATAAAAAAAAAGCATCCTATTACTTTGGGGAAAGAAATAATTCAGATCATTTCTGGCTTTTGATGGAACGGGAAAGATTATACCCCTTCTCTGTGGACTGTTTATATTCCTATGGAAGGATACCAAACTCTGGGACTTGGAACCAATGGTAGTTTCACAATCTGCTTTAGTTTCTTGGGTTAAAGGATGTGGACAGTCTTTATTTTTTATGATTCGGCATCAATTTGGCTGAATCCAGGCTTACAAATTGAAAATAAAATGCTCAATTGGAGAGCATGGGCCAAAGATTATTTAGTACTTTTGTTTAATTTGCAATAAGGCAACATTTGATTGAATGCATTTCATGTATAGTTTGAAATAATCTTTCACAGACACGCTTGTGAACACTGGTCCCCTTCTTCGCGTGATCCCCTTCACTCGAATCTGACGATCCGGTTTGATTGAGCCCTTTTCTCCTTACTTTTCCATTGAAGCATGTTGAACATTTATGTATTAATTAGAGTCTAGTCCCGCTTCACATGATCACTGTTTGATAGAACCGAGTCAAAACCAGACATACTTATATTGAGTTATTAATCTATCTGCTGATATCTTGAACCAGGGATGCATACATTTAAAAACGCCAGCTCTGTCTGTTGGAACTTTAGGTCTCATTACTTGTTTGCCAGTAATCCGATGGTAAATGTGCAAAATTACTGCCAAACTCTTTCACCGTCATCGCCACTCGGTCCTTTGGCATTACTGTAGAATTATGAGTGGTGGTATGATGATGTAAATAACCATTTTTGGAATCCATTGGACTCATGAGGATTTTTGAAGGATTTGCTGTGGTAATTTTGAGTTGTACATCCACTGGATTTCGGGGTTAAATTGGGGCCATATTTCCAGCAAAATGGTGGAGGTACATCCTCCACTTTACCTCCAAACCCATAGTCAGTGGTGTGGTAAAGCCACTTTATCAACCTTTTTAACCACACTGTGATACTCATAATGAGGCCCATTACTGCCAACAGCTGTAAGGGGCCAATCAACCAACCAAAACAACCAGGTGCCCACCCCCTGCTCTTACCACTGGCCTCTTGCAAACCAGTTCCATTTCTCACATAACCTCACACTTTCTATCTCTCTCTTTCTCTCTCTCTCTCTCTCTGTCTCTCTCTCTCTCTCTCTCTCTATCTCTCTCTCTTTCTTTCCCTCTCTCTCTCTCTCTCTCTCTTTCTTTCTCTCTCTCTCTCTTTCTTTCTCTCTCTCTCTCTCTCTTTCCTTCTCTCTCTTTCTCTCTCTTTCTCTCTCGCTCTCCCTCACCCTCTCTCTCAAATAGATAAGTGTACCCTATGTGATACAATAATTTGGGAATTGGCAGTCTGGAGACACCACTCATTAATATAAACAAAGTGATAAAGACACAAGAATTTAAATGAAACAGCTGCTTGAGGTATAAAGCCACCAGGCACCTATTTCAACTTCTGTAGCATGCAGACAGTATGAAACAAGTTACTTTCCTGTAACTCTTGTTCTCCAGCATGGGTCTTGCATGGATTCACATGCTCAAGAATATTCCCTGTCGTCAGGCTGGGAATCCTCAGTAAATCTAAAGCAGTTTAGCTTTAAGCTAAAAACTGCTTGTCTCGTCTACAGCCTTTCAGTGTCACTTTGGGTCATACTGCCCGAACCAATGACACTCTTTCTCCTAAGCTCCAACCCGGGTGGCCATCTTCAGATTTGGTAGCACATGTAGAGTGGCAGTATGAACCAAGAAGAGCCAAAGAGGGGAAGGCGGGAGGGTTTGCATGTGCATCCATTCAGTACCCATTCTGGAGAACAAGCGTTACAGGTAAGTGACTTGTTGCTTCTCCAGCATGGGTTCTTGCATGGATTCACATGCTCACGAATACAATTACACAGCAGTACATAGACAAAACCACGGGAGGTGGCAAAGCTCACAGAAGCAATATATTTACCCCTGGAACAGACTCACCTCAAACAAACAGGTTGCGTAGCACTGCCTGCCAATCCAGGACACCTCCCTGGAATCCCTGTCAATGCAGTAGAATCTTGTGAAGGTGTGGGCAGACCTCTACATAGCAGCCTGCAGATGTCGAGCAGAGGAATACCAGAGAGAAACGCTGTCGTAGTTGTGATGGCTATGGTGTGGAATGGGCTGTCAGCCGGCCTGAAAGCGGTCTATTGGGCAGACGATGGCAATGCATGATAGTGTCGGAGAGCCACCTGGAGATGGAAGCCTTAGACAGGTCCTTCCCATGTCTCACAGGTCGAATATTGACAAAAAGCTGATAAGTCTTTCAAAAGTCCTTTGAGTGTATAACATAGAACTTCAGGGCACACACATCGTCCAGCGAATGCAACGCCCTTTCAGCAGGTGAAGAAAGATTTGCAAAGAAAATTGGCAGAACGAAAGGTTTGTTGAGATGAAAGTCCGACGGAACATTTGGCATGAAGGAAGGATGAGTTCGTAGAACTACATTAGCGGCATGGAAGTACGAATACAGAGGCTTACTGTTACTGAAAAGACTTGAGGGTCCAGAAGACTGCTTGCAGTTCCAGTACGTTGATGTGCAACTCCTTTTCCTCCAGAGCCAGAGGCCTCCGGTGTGAGAATGTCCTTGGTGGGCTCCCCAACCCTCCAGAGAGGCGCTGGCCACGACTGCAGTCTGATACAAAGGGGTGTGAAAGGTAGTGCCCTGTGAGAGGTGTGGACAAACTGACCACCATTGCAGGGCTTGATGTAATGCCCGATTGAGAGTGATCTTGTCGATCCATGTGCAAGTGACTTGTTGCCATCTGGCATGCAGAAATTCTTGAAAAGGTCTCATCTGCAGTCTGTAGAAGGGTACTGGTTGGATGCAGCAAGACATCATCCCCAGCAGGGACTTGATGGACCGCACTGTTGCCACGGAAGCTGTTGACAGCCGTTGAACCTTTCTCAGCATGACCTGTACCCTCTCTTCAGAGGGAGTCGCCAGACACGAAACTGTGTTGAGTCGGGCATCCAGGAACAGTGCGTTCTACGATGGTACTAAGCAAGACTACGGAAAGTTAATTGATAATCTGAGCAAAGTCAGAAGTTGGATGGTCTCTGCGGTGTGCTGGGTTTCCAGTGCGCAGAAGTGGGCCCGGAATAGCCAATCGTTCAGGTAAGGGTCGACATAGAACACTTTGTGGCACAGATGCGCTGCCACTGGGGTCAAGCATTTGGTGAACACCTTGAGGGCCGATTTCAGGCAGAAAGGAAGGGCCTTGAACTGGTAATGTTGCCCCTCAACAACATAACGCAGGAAACCTCAGTGATTGGGATGAATGGGGATGTGAAGTATGCATTCTCCAAGTCAAGAGTCGCCAGAAAATCCCATTCCTCCAGCTGGTCGAGTACATGTTGCAACATGACCATACTGAACTTATGGCATTTGAGGAGCTTGTTGAGGTGTCGCAAGTCTAGGATTGGTCACCACCCTCTTGACTTATTCCTTACCAGAAAGTATCTGGAGAGCTCTCCGGAGCTTAGGTGCTGAGGGGCTGGTTCTATTAGCCCTTTGCATAGCATGGCTTGAGCTTCTTGCAGTAGCTGTGCCATGTGCAGTTCTTGCTGTGCGACAGGAGGAATGCAAGGGCACTTATCCTGAAATTCTAAAGAGTGCCCCTGCTGAAGAACATCCAGCATCCATTTGTCTGTGGAGATCTTTCGCCACTGATCAACAAAGTTTGATAGTCGGCCTCCCAATGGGGTGCGGAAGTTGGGGTGCCGGTCTGAGGCCGGGTCAGGTCTGCTTTGGTGTCTGCGTACTGGATGGGGTTGACGACGGTGCTGGGTGCCACTGCCGTAAGGCTGGGAGCATCCCCTATAAGCCTTTCTGGGGGGTAGAGTGGAGGGCTGATGGTAGGGGGTGGTGAAACTCTTTGAGGACCTGGAGACTCGAAGGGATGGCATCCTTTGTTGAAGGGTGCCCAGGGAACGCGCCGTCACAATGTCAATCTTTATGGCCTGAAGAGTTTCATTGATCAGTTTCATCCAACACCTTACCAAACTGTTTATCGCAATCGAGCGGCATGTTGAAAACTTTGGTCTGCACATCTGTGTGGAAGTTGGTGTCCTTGAGCCAACCTTGGAGAAGGAGGGCCACGCCTTGCAGACACACCTAGCAAACTACAACATACACAATTCTTCCATAAGCTGACATGTTAATGAGCATCCATTTAATCAAAAGTAAATCTCGTCTCCTTGCAATCCTCACTATCACTATCCTTAGAAATAGGAGTGCCTGCCTCTGCTCAAAATAGTCTTTCTCAAATTGACATTGGCATAGTGATATTGAGAATGTTTGCACATATTTTGTTTTTGAAACCAAAACTATGGTCCTAGGAATGACTAACACTTTTAAATTGCACATATATGCAAACCCCGGGTGCATAATATTTTAAAACTATAGAAACATACCCCATTAACCAAAGAAATATGAATAGTGTTGCCATCTAAGCTTACTTTTGAAGCACACAAGCATAGGAAAAACATCTAGTTTTAAAACAAAGAATGTGCTCAAACAAAACCTCACCAGTAATTCTTTAGCGAATATCTGTGTACTTTTGTTCGTAATAAATCTCCTCTTGAATTATATAAATTCTGCCAGATTTACACTCAATGCATTCCTGTCTCATTAATTTATACTCCTTAACAATATCACCCCAGAAAAGGTCTCAGAGGTATTTTGTGACTTCACAAACCTGTTAAGCACTCCCTAGAAACCATCCTCTGTAACCTTCACAAATAGATCCCAAGGTACTGGGGCCTACTTGTGCCGACTAAGAACAAATGCCTCAACTCCCCAGAGAAACTCATCAACAAATAGTTTGACAGAGAATTAGAGTCCCTGAAGAAAACAGGCAAGAAACTTGAGAGAATTTGGTGGAAAACGCAACTGCAGGAAGACAAGTTAGCAGTCCTTAATAGATCCACTGAGCTTTCTGTACAACTCCCCCAAACACTCACGGATGAGATAGCTGTTTTCTTAATAAAGTAAGTGAGGATATTAATTCTGTCCGTCCCTATTCCCTGGCAGAAAAGTCCAGATACCCAACAAACATTTAAATAATCCCACCAAGCATCCACCAAGATCATCCTCAGGATAACCATCGAATTGAAAGCATCAGGCACTCAACATGACCCATGCCCAACCACATTCTTGAAATGACAAATTAATTCTATTGCCCCTCCACTGGATTCCTGTGTAATGGCTCCCTAATGGTGTATCCCGTTGGAACTAAAAAAGGCAACTATCCCCCCTGTCATGAAAAAAGATCATGATAACCACAGAGAACTAGCACACTACAACCCTATAGCTAACATCCCCTACAGCATCCTCACAAATCTAATAAACACAGACGAAGCAAATCTATTACAGGAGCTGCAGTCAGCCTTTAGACTGACTAGGGGCACAAGCACCACACATGTAGACATCAGTGAAAACCTTCTCCAAACATTAGACATTAATAATCCAGCAGACTTGACACTATTCAATCTGTCAGCTGCCTACGATACAGTGGGTTCATGACATCTCCACAAAAGGTGGCCTTGTACTCAAGTGATTCACCCATTGCTGACAGACCAGTCCCACCAACCTATCATGCCACACCTGAGCACTTTCCCAGCCTGAACCCTCTAAACCTCCCTTTGTCCCACCCCAAGGATTATCCCTATGCCCTTGGCTATTCAACACCTATATAAAACCTCTGACCTGCCCCCTGGATACTATTCACTGCCCATATCAATCGTATGCTAATATCCCAATCCTTATTCATCTAAATGCTGACTCAATACCACTCAAAACCATCACTCAGAACATCGTCCTCATCATCAAATTGATGACTGGGAGCAGCTTTCAATTGAACAAGGACAAGAAATGACTGTCTTTTCCCTTTCCGTGCAGCCAGATTGTCTCCCTCTCCAAACCCGCATAACTGGCAAAGAACATCGGAGCATCATTCTACTATACGGTCACATTCAAGCCCCACGTGAGGGCAATAAGCAAAAAGACCAGATTCCTAATCTACCTTCTAAAACACATTACCCCCAATGCTAAAATATACACACAGGAAGGAGCTAGTGGGAGCTGTGATGAATCCAGGGAATTGGTCCCTTCTCCCCAAGGGGGAGAACTGTTCCATTTAGGACTTGGGAGGTGAGCCCGCTAAACTTAACACCCCCGAGGGGAAAGGGCAAGTGGGGTCCCACTGGGGGTGACACCCCCTTAGGAGACAAGAAACCCTAAACCAGGGTTTTACTCCACCTCACTTTCGCACAGAAACCATCACGTGTTTGTTGGATATATGGGAATTGAGCAGGTCAGTAAAGTACAGGTCCCTTTAAAAGTGGATGGTTTGGTTTCTGACATGTATCTGTTGCCATCCTTGCACAAAGAGAGGAACCAATGGATTCTCCCATCTCATTCCACAGTGAAATATAAAGGTCCCGGGATCCAGACACAGGAGGGAAACGCCAGCCAGAGGGCGAGAGAGGCAGCACAGTGTAGTCATGCAGAGAAGGGAACGTCTCCCTCACAGGAGGAGCCCGGAGGCAGAGCCACACAAACGGCATGGTGGATGGAGGAACAAACCTGCAGAACACTGCCACTACCAGGAAGGGAGGAGGTCCGGAAGCATGGAGAAGCGAAACAAAGCCATGCCAGAAGCAATGTACCAGTGTCCTACCTAACCGACGCCGAAGTCCTGTCAGTCCAAGATGGGAGGAACTGATGCCAGTGACGCGACCCCGAAGACCGGAACAGAGACAGAGGGGCAGTTCTGTGCTGGTCGGAGAGACTGCCTCCCGCAATGAGAACCGCTTCCAAAAAGCAGGTAATGGGCACCGATAAGGGAGTGGATGGAGAGCGGTGAGGCCACAACATAGCCCACTGTAAGGTTGTGGACGTATGAGATGGACCAAGAGGTGGCATGGTTTCGGCTTTAAACTTTTATTGAGCTCTGCAAAAACCTACCTATCCCTAACTCTATGAGGGGTTTTGCTGCCTTAACCTAAAACTAAAGAGGTATCAGACTGTCTGTCAAATAATATTCACCGTCCTTGTCCAAAACCCTACTTCTATCCCTTCCACTTAAACCTAATAATGCTAAATAAAGTAAAATCTTCCACCAGGAAAATGACTCCCTTCTCCTGGTATGCGATGTAGTTAAAAGTTCAAGGGACTGTACCCCTTCTCCTGGCACAGTTCAAACACAAAAGATCGTCAACCAGGAGAAGGAGAATGCCTCCCTTATCCTGTTGTATATGGATGTATCACAGTGTCCACACGCTTTGGTCCACGGGGAATGATTCCCTTCCCCTGGTTCTTGGCGTATAACGTGTAATGTTCTTAACTCCTGCCAGCTCAGCAATTCTATTGGCCTCTGTTTCCAGGCTCTTACAGTGTCCCAGCTGTTTATATGAGTTTCAGTAACGTCCCTCTTGTCACTGAATTGGGGAACGTTTTCCTTATGCTGTATTGCACTTTGCTTTTGGTTCCCAACCCTCACTTAGTATTCAGTGGTATTCCTGTGGCCACTGGGTTCAGTACGTACTCCTCTGTTCCTTCTATCAACCATTTTGGAGTCCTTGTCTCTTTTCTAGTGGTCAGTGGTTTCACTGTCTCGACTGAGACGAGGTAGTATTCTTTGAGTGCACTCGCTTTTCGTTACAGGGTCCCTGACCCTTCTCTGGGGTTTCGCTGTCTCCACTGTTATAGGGTTCTCGACCCTTCCTGGCCCACTCTCAGGCTCTGCCACATTGATGGCTGGAAGCTGAGACTCAACTCTTCCCTTGTCCCAACCGGTCCGCCCTTGCTTCCCGTTACCTGTTGGGAGCTGCTTGCACAGCGCTGGTTCTTCCAGCGACTGACGTTGGTCTCTTCCTGGCTTCCTGCGGTCTTCAGTGGCTTCTGTGATTTTGCAGCATTTCTGCATCTCTGGGCTCCAGGCAGTCTCGGCCTTGTGGGACCACACAGTCCACCCCCAGCGGAACGTCCTACCACTGCCGCGCCTTCTTCCACCGGTCCTTGGATCCGCTGCCATCAGGCTCGCTGTAGACACTCTCTGCACCTCACTCGCGCCCCCCCAAGTCTCTGTTCTTCAATGTTTCTGGACTCCTGCATTTGGCAGCTTACTCGCCTCTCAAAGCTCTAGGGCTGGTTTGACCCAGCTGTGCTTGACAGTTGGTATATTCCTTTGTTTCTTCTTATACATTATCGCCAGCTCCTCCCTTGAAGAAAGTCCTTTTTTTCCTTTTGACATCTGCATCTTTATGCCTCCTTGGGGCCACCTCATACAGTTCTTACCTGGCAGGTACTGTTCATACCTTCTGTGATCTTCCTCGTCCTAGTAGTTTCTACCTGGGCTGTACTGAAGGTATTACAATAGTACATATGTGTATTCTCAAGAAAGGAGTTTGTGGTGGAATGGGGGACAGAGAACGATGTGGTGTGACGTCAATTTAGGACCTAAACCCTAGGTGGTCGTATTTGTTCCCAGGTTGGGAGTCCATACCCATGAGGTCCAGCCGCACTAAACCTCCACTAGGGGGACTATTGGGTAGCGTCCTCACCTCCCTAGCATCATGGAAAAGGGCTCTTAGTTGTTCTGCCTTCCTCAGGACCCAGATCAAACTGTTTGAGACGACCCCTGAGGAACAAAGCAAATAAAAAAAAAACACATGAGAGGGCAACTCAGTTAGACCAAATCCATTAAACATTAACTGACCTATGGACAGGGAAAAGAATACCCTCCACTTAGTGGGATTAGAAGTGAAATAAAAATGATTGAAAAAAAGGATGAATTGCTTAATCACCCAATACTGATAAGTAAATCAGAATCCTACAAATTACCACACCAGAAGCAAGAGAGAAAGAACTAGGGGGGTGGGGAGAGAAAGGAAAAGCACCTTTAAACGATATACCAATCACCCTAGACATGTATGTAGGGAAAAGGAAAGAAAATCTCTGGGTCGCAGTTTGGAGAGTGCCCCTAGTTTCTCACTTACCATCTACGGAATGACTGTTTGCCTTCTGGGGGTAGAGTATGTGAGAGGGCTGAGTCAAGTTGAAAAAGACAGTTTTGTAAAGTTGTGTACAATTTTTTAGAGGGACACTCTTGACATGGAGGACTGTCTGTTATTGAACCGTGGGAAAAGGATCTCAGCAAACAACTGGGTCGGTTCACCTTTATACCGTATGGCTGACGGGCGTTAGGGGGCACCAGGTAAGTTTGTCGGGGTGTTGTGGGGTCTGAAAGCCTGCATTTCAAGTAATGAGGGTTCAGTGGTGTTGAACTAGTATCTGCAAAAGGCATGAGAAGAATGGGGGGGAAAAGATATTAACTGTATTGCCCATGGATCCTGAGACCTTGCTAAACTGTAGCAGAAGCACTTAACTTACCCCTGTGGGATGAATGGGCTAGGTTCTATCGGTGGATTGAGATCGTTGAAGGTTACAAAGTACCCCCTTGCCGCATGTCGCCTTGCGGGGCGTCAGGCAACCTGTGTGCTTATAATGCACAGATATTTCGTAAAGTATGTGTTAAGAGCCGGGAAAGCTTACTGTGAGCTTACTGTGCGTCGAGCAATGGTACCTATAATATTAGCATCTGTCTCTGTTCGATACTTGCCTTCCTGGTAGGTCAGGAAGTTCAGAGCATTCTCCTTATGACACTCTCCGGAGTTGTCCATGTCTGGATCTGCTGGATTATTAAACTAAAGAGATGCAAGATCACGTGAGGAACCTCGCTGGGTCAATGTGCATTTTGCCGAGAAACAGGAAGCCATCTTGGAGGGCAGACTTCCTGTGTCGGATAAGGGGTCCCTATTAACTGTTACTTGACCAGAGTTTTGGGTCCATTTTCAATTAAATGATGCCATTAAAAATGGAAGGTTGAATAAACAGAGACATCTCAGCTTGATAACACGAAGTAAATTGGATGTACATCGTGCTGTTAACCTGCTTTACCACACAACAACACATAGACCTGTGTACTCTGGGTGAACACAGCTTACAAGCGCAGTCCTCCCTGTCATATGTATTTCAAAATCTTTTTTATTGCCTTTCCAAGCAACATCCAATTATATAACATATTCTCCCTCCCTTCCTTTCCCCTTGCTGAGAGTCCACAACTTTTGAGTACTGAATATTCACCAAGGATTCACAAAATGACAGAAAATTCAGATTTTGTGAGTACACCATTGCAGCATACAATCACTTTGTAAGTATGACAAAACCAAGCCCCAGTCCTGTCGAAAGGCTTCATGATCCCCTTGTAGCTTGTATGTGACACCTTCCATTGTCACCAAACTCCATACCTTTCAAAGCCATTCCTGACCCATGCTGGTCTGTTGCTGTTTCCAGCTTTGAGCTATTGCCAACCATGCTGCTACTATCAGGGTAATAATGCACCGCTTCTGGGGCTTAGTATATGTTGGATCCCAAATCCCGCACATCCATGCTTTCTTTTCCTTTCGTTCCACCCCTTGAAACATCCCCTGTATCTGCGTTTTCACCTTTTCCCAAAAGGGTTGCAACACCGGGCAATCCCACCAAATGTGCGCCCAATTCCCCACTGTAGTACATCCCTCCAGCATTTCTCTGATACTGATGGATACACAGCATGTAACTTATCCGGTGTGTAGTGCCATTGAAGTAGGACTTTAATCCACATTTCCCTCATCTGAATGGAGTGTGTTAGCTTTCGGAACTCTCTTAATGTATCCCCAGTACCCTTCCGTTATAGTTTCCCCCATTCTTTTTCCCAATTTTTTCATGTAGTTCCAGTGTACTTTCTCTTCCTGACCCTTAAGAAATCTGTAGAGAGTGGACACCAAACTCCTTGATCCTGAATGGGTCGTAACATATTCCTCGAAAGGAGTCAGCTGTCTTGTGGCAGCCGTTCTAACTAGTGATTCGGTCAGCCAATGCTTCAATTGATTATATTGAAACCTATCTTTTCCCCCAGCTGTCTCGCAAAAAACAGATCTCCCTTGTTCGCCCCAATATAGTACCTTTGCTTGGTATACAGTAACGCTTTCTCTGCCCGTTTTCTTCGGAGCACCGCTAGTTGACCCTAGATATGCCTAATTGCTCTCCCCATTTCTTTATTTGGGCCCTTGGTTATTTCTCCTTGAGCCTCATTTAGTTTCTCCTCTAACTCCTCCCATTTTAGTCTCTGTTGTGTCATAGCTGCCTTAATTGCTATAGCCCTTAATGGCTATAGCTTGGCCCCTCAGTACTGTCTTAAATGTGTCCCATAACCTCTCGGGTGTAGTGTCTGGGGTTTTGTTTTCCGCAGAATACTGTTCTATATTTTCCTTGATTAACTCAACTTGTATCTGGTCATGCAACAATTCCGTTGGGAATTTCCATTTACACAAACCTCCTGCCCCCGGAATGCCCAATGTTATCATCATTGACAAAGTAGCGTGGTCCGACAGTGATATCTATCCCACCTCAACTTTTTTGACTTTTCCCACCAAGCCTGTGGAGGCCCCCATATCATCTATCCTAAGGAGAGATGAGAAAACATGTGAGAAGTAAGTGAAAACCTGTGCCTGACCCTCTACAGCACGCCATACATCTTGAAGGGCCATCGTGGTCATTTTTTTCTTAAGGGCCTTGGATGTGGCCATGGTATGTTGTGTGGATTTTGTGCTCCTATCTATTTGCGGTTCCCACACCATATTGAAATCACCTGCCAAGATGATGTTCCCTTTAGCAAATTCTTCCAGTCTCCATAGCAACCCCCTTAAGAAACCATCTTGCCCCGAGTTTGGGGCATATATCGAGGCCAGCGTAATGATATGAGATTCCAACATGATATTCATAAACAGAGCTCTCTCCTCTCTCCTCCTTATCCACCCCAGTCTCAGGAACCCGCCCCCACACCACCAACCTATTGTGTAATGCTATCCGGACTCTGGACTTCTTTTTGCCAGAGTTCGCAAGGTACAACTGAAAAAAAACCCTAATCTTCAATTTCCCTTTATCGGTTTTACATATATGCGTTTCTTGGTACATAATAATATATGGGTTCTCGTTTCGCAACCACTCTTCTAGTTCTTTCTCTTGAGCGGTGTTGAGTCCCCTTACATTAACTAATACTATTTTAAAGGATTTCCCCTTCATTGTGATCCCTGGGTTTCCCCTCTGACCCTTAATCGTGCAGCTCTTCCTCTCTTTGACCCCTCCCCCTAACCTCTCCCTTCCCCCAACTCCCTCAACCAACTTATAACACCGACAACATAAACCACCCTCCCCCCTCTATCCACTCCCCTGTGGAAGGCACAGGTTCTTCGGATCGCCCGGACTTATCGTCCTCCGCAACTGGCCCTCAGTATTCCCCAGAGAGACATTGTTGGGGACACTAAACCCCACTTAGGATTCCAAACTCCTCCTCCCCTTCCTGGCCCACCGGACCGCGTGCTTCATATCAAGGCATAAATTAGTTTTCAAAAATGGATTAGCAGAGTTTGCTAATTACATTATTTTTTATTAGCAAACAGGCTGATTTGATTAGCAATTTTGTACTAATAATGTTAATGTCACCGGAGGTTATTTGTACCCAAGACATGAAATGAGCAATAATACAGCAGTTTTGCGCACCGCTGAAATAAGACATTAGTTAGAGGAGTCAGGCCTTTAAACTTCAACTAGACCTGCAGGTCAGGTAACTTAGTTTACCTATTCAACCTCAGAGAAATGCACTCCACCCATAGCAATGGAGGACAACACATTTAAAAAAGGTGATTTGTTTAAAATGGTGCAAGTCCCTACAAACCCACTTTATGTTTGGGACACCGCTGCCACCCAGAGGCCAGCCATGCACAGTGAAACTTTTATTTGACATTTTTCTGCAAAGTAAATGTTAAACAAAAGTCTCAAACATCTCTTGCAAATGCTAATCGTCCTTTATAAAAATCTACTTGACTATGCAAGTGGGCGAAAAGACTTTGCAAGCCATAGATGAGTGTCTGTAAAATGTATAAGGTTAGCTGCATGAATGGACACAAATAAATATATATGATTAAAAAAAGGCTCTGAAAACAGTTTGGCCAGCTGTCTACTGCAGGTAGTAATATATAATATAATCATAAAGCAAAGCGTACGCTGCAGGCCAACTACAGTACTAGCTATGTAGATTTACAGACTGGACAGAACTATTGATCACTATTTTGCGTAAGCATTTAGTTCGCTTAATGTATTCATTATACAAGCAGTAGGAAAGAGACTAAGCAGAGTGGATTGCGTAGCAGCCAGAGAACTGGGAAAACTAGGTGGACTATTGTAGTTTGTGGTCATCTCACTTTCAGGGTACCTGGTATAAACCAAAAGAGAATACAGAATTTCAAGGAATATGGGTTTGTTCATGGGTCGAACACCAGTTGCAAGATGCATGCAACCTGCAGGTTACAGAACTAGGTTTGCCATCAAAAGAATTTGATCATGTACATTTTCAAGTGTTCACTTGTCAATAAGATGCATCTTTCCCAACAAAATGAAATGCAGTTGAGACTAAGAAATTTAGATACACTGATCTAAACTTTACTATAACGGATGGAGATAATTTGGTGTGCAACAGTATCAATAATGTAATTATACATTATGTAATAACTTACATTTTAGGAATGGAATTGCATGAATCACTTTATATAAATGTAAAGGTGACACATAATGGTCTTTGTCAGACAGGATATAGTAAGCTTAATAAAAGTATCCTCCTGATTACGCCTGGTTTGCAATTATTTGAAAAAGAAATTCTTGGCTAGCACTCCCACACATGCCTTTGGCACTTAAGAGTGGAGGAGATGATTACTGCTTGCACTTTCTCTCCATTAGCACTTGAAGTTAACAGAGAAAAGAGGGTGAAGAGAACATCATGGACAAGAGGGGAATGCAGGGCGAGCTATGTGTTCATTGAAGAGGGCAACTTAAATAGTTAACTTTGCTATACAAGTGTCCATTTGATTAGCAAACCTGCAGAATTGCATAGCAAATTGCTGTGCGACACTACTTATTTTATGCCTTGCATATTAACGTGTTTAAGTCTTACCCCAACTCCTGGGGTTCATATGATGCTGATTTCCTCTTCCCCTCTGCCGTGTAGACCAGCTGCACAGGTCCGCCTCTGCTTTCCCCTTTGCCTTTCGTCGAAACTGTTTTCCACTCTCACTGTTTCTTATTTCCTCCTTCTCTTCTTGGCTGTCCTCCACAAGGGTCCACACCTTCTTCCTGTATGTTCAAAATATGTTCTCCTTCCTCACATGTCGTAATCCTGTGTTGACAGCCCTCCCACGAAAAGAGAAGGCCAAATGGGAATGTCCATTCATATCGGATCTGTTTTTATGCCAAGAATTTCACTACTGAGCCCGTCAGTCTCTGTTTTTAAAGGGTAGTTTGTGCAAAGTCTTGGTATAGCTGGACTTCCTCTCTGTTGATTCGCACCTGACCTGCTGTCCTAGCCTTCTTCATGATCTGTTCCTTCTGGCCATACAATGTGACTGCCACCAGGACATCCCTCGGTCGTGAGTCCGGTTCTTCTACCCTCCATGGGCCTACACAATGTATGCGGTTCAACTTAACCAGATCTTCAGAACTTTTTGCTAAAATGTCTGCAAAGAGCTGCTGGACCGTTCCCTTCAAGTCTTTGTCCTCCACTGTCTCTGCAAGATTCTTTATTCTTATATTTGATCGTCGTGATCGGTTCTTCGGGTCTTTAAGTTATGTCATAGATGGGATAGGTGTTCCAGGGTTTCATCATTTTTCTGAGTATCCTCTTCCATGTTTTGGACAACCTTTTCCAAAGTATCCGTCCTCTCTTGAAGCTTAGCCACATCAATTTTCAGCTCCTGCATAGATTGTTTAATTTCCTCTTTCGAGGTCTCAAACTGTGTTTCAAAGGAGGCCATAAACTGGTCCTAAAATTCCTTGAACCAGCCCTGCATGTCTTCTTTACGTAGTGCCATCGCTCTTTCTTCCCTGAGTCACTGGATTTTGAATAGTCCCCTCACTTCTGGAAGACGAAGATGTCTCTGTGCTACACAGCTATTTTATGCTTGCCTCTTCTCTACTCTGGGGTGTTTTCTGGGCTGTTGCTGCTACCTTCCTCCTCGTTTTGGACATAAGGACGCTTCAAGGTGCTCCCTTGCTTGCAGCAGAATCCAAATGCCACAGTTATTCTTTGTTGGTGCTGGGGGTTGTCTCAGTGGTGTATCCCAACTTTTCTCCTCCAGCCGCCCTAGTGCAATGTTCAGGGGGCTATCTCAATGTTGCCACTCCTTTGCCCTCCTTGGGCATTGAGCTCCCGGGGGCCCTGTTGATTCCTGTGGTGTTGCTGAGAATTCCCAGGGGGCGAACCTGTGACTATTCTGGGGTTTGAGCCCCTGTGACACCTCTTGCACCCCTCTTGTGCTCTTGGGGATTGCAGGCCTCCCCTAGCTTGCCTCCGAACTGTACTTCCACTGGCTCCCTGCTGTTTGGTTCCTAGGGAGTTCTGTTCTGCCGTGCCTCGTCCTCCTCTCCTCCGGTCTCCCAGACTCACCAGGCTACTTCACAGGACTGACTCCTCTCCAGATCCTTCTCATATTGTTCTCGGGAGGCTGGATCAGCTCCAATTGCCTCTTCCGTCCCCTTGTTTGCTGGGCGGGGTCCTCTCTTTTTAAATGAAGTGCAGGCTTGCTTTTCCACTTTCCTACCTCTTCAGCGTTACCCCTGCCAGGCCGCAGAGCTGATTTCGTCTTTCCCTCATTTTAATGCCACTCCTCTCCTTGCCTCAACTCAGGGAGATCCGCACCATCCTTCCTTTTACTCATGTAGTCGGAGCTCCTTCTTCCCGCAGTGGGGTGCTGGCCTGTCCCTCAGTGCGTCGGTCGTTTCACTCTGCCTCCCCACGCTCCCTTTCACACAAGGGCTCCACATTGACCGCTTTTCTTCTGCAGAACTGCTATGCATTTTATTTTATCCACGTTGCTGCATAAATGCTTTTTTTGCAGCCCGGAGACACTCACAAATGTCCTCCTCAACCGGCCGCCATCTTGGAATCCCTCCCTGTCATATTTAGTTGGGATCTGACAGGTGGAGTACATGATGCATCTCAGAAGGGGAGGGGCAAAACATTCCTCCTGCCACAACCAGCCTAATTAACTATTAAAGGTTCCATGGATCTGCCCTGTTCGTTTTGTTTTGGCAGACCTGTCAACCATAAGAATAATAAAGAATAATCTAACTTTGCCAACCTAAAAAAACTTTTTGTAAAATGTATCCTGAATAATTTGAGTGTTGGCCAAATACAAGCCAAAACTTAGAGTGCTGTCTGAATACAAGTCATCACTTAAGAGTTGACATTTTGTTTCTTTTCAGTCTTAATTGTTTTTTATTATTTGAAGTAGGATCATTGTCTTTGTTTCTCTATCTTAATGCTTAACTGTTTAACTACAGACCAGTTCATTTATTTGTTTATAAGACTGGCTTTTCCGTTTTTATATTATTTTATTCATTTCTTCTTTATGATGTTTTTTGTAAAATAAATATGTTTAATTCTTTACTATGAGACTATGCTGATTGCTTTCAGAGTTTGGTGGAGCCCTAATTTATTGGTTTAGTGGTACCGTTTTGGTACACTCATTAAATAAGTCGTTATCCAAGTATTTTTTTTTTTATTGAATCTAAAGCAGTGTGGACCCTATTGTTCATCGTTTGTTTACCCTCTGCAGATGGTGGCAGCAATTAACATAACTAGCATACTAATAGAGTATACTTCAAACAGGCCCACATGGGGCCTGGCTGCAGAGGTTTAACAAAGGAGACAGGAAGCCCCAACAATCTTTGATATGCATAGTGTCAACCTCAAGACAGCTCCCGCCTCTCATTATAAAGGACAGTGACCTGTCAAGTCTACGACTATGTGTTTACAGTAGGCAACCCTCGCAGGGGGACCTCATTCAGAAGGTACGAGTATGTGGTGTGATGGAGACAGAAAGTCTGTTCTCGCCACAGCTTCAAGGGAGACCTGCCGCTTTAATCAGGAACCACAGAGAGATTCATTAACTAGAGAGACCCTTTCATCCACAACAGACAGGAAGATGGGTGGGACTTAGTATTACATGTTTCCCCCCTTTAGCTTTTCTGTTGCAAAGCACTCTAGTTATGACCTCATGCATACAGGAGATTGTTGGTGGGGACCCAGGATTGTTTCATTAAGGTAGGCTTAGCCAGTGCCTTAAGTGGCACTACAAATCGAGCCGGGGCTCATCGAGGGGGCGTGGCCTAACAGCGGGGGTCTTGATGGCCCGTTAGGCCACGCCCCCTTAACGAGCCCGGGCTCAATGGGCTACTGCCACCCCTGCCAGGCAGCCTTTCGTAGAGATTAGCACCCTCTCCCCTATGGGGAGAGGGTGCTGATCTCTGCATTTATTTTGTGTAGGCTTGCCTGGCAGGGGACAGCGCCTGCCTATTCAGCCTTAATGGTGGTGCTGCCCCTCGCCAGATGGGGAGGGGCAGCACCACCATTAAGGCTGAAAACGTGAGGCCACTGGAAGCAGAGGCCTTTTTCCTAAATACTGAAACTCCCGCGAATGCGCGGCAGCTCCAGTATTTAGAAAGCAAGGCCTCTGCTTTCAGCGGCCTCACGTTTTTTCCATAAGGGTGGCGCCGGCCGACGGGAATCTCTTGATTAAAGGGATGCCTCGCAGGTGCGGCGCCACCATTATGGCTGAAAGGCATTTTTTTCTGTAGCCTGAAGCTCTCGCAAACGAGCGAGCGCTTCAGGCTGTAGAAAAAAATGCCTTTTCGTGTAGTGGCCGGGGCTGCCAGGGGAGATTACTGGGCCCCGGCAGGGCCCCGCCTCAAAACGAAATTTCAGAGCCTGCCGGGGCCCAGCCCCGGCAGGCCCCGGCCCACTTAAAGCCCTGGGCTTAGCCTACACCAATCACTGTGGCCCATTTGACTTTAACAGAGGGCTGAGCCCCTATTTTGGGCAGATCATCTGAAGACGTATTTCCAAGAGGGAAGCAAGATCCCTCCCCTAAACATCTCCCAGTGAATGGAGGGAGATACTGAATCCAGAAGACCCTCCAGTAGCTGCAGAACCGGTGCCCAGTCAGCACACAGCGTGCCCTGCTAGGCTCTGCAGCAAGCTTCCGTGGCGGGAAGTGCAAGAGAGTCTCTGAACCAAGCACAAGGCAGTTGCCTGCAACACTCTCCTCAGCTTTGGGCCGTCCACCTTAAAGGACAACATAGGCCCAGTGAAGAGGCTAGGAGGAGGGCATCGACAATCATGCACCAAAGTCCGCCTTAAAGGACATTTTGGAGCCAATCGAACCCCTGGAGCTGCAACTGACTACACTGCTGACTGCAATTACGCTGCAGTCGCTAGCTCCGTCCGAGACGCCTCGACCAGTGCTTCAGACCCGCCAAACAACAATGAGACGATTACTGACCCTGAGCCGCCGTGTAGGCCAACCTGCAGCCATCAGTCCAGCCTCTCTGGACGAACTGCCTGCCGCCTGATACCCGCAGCTGTCTCCCGTCTTGAACTCTGTCGCAGAAGCTGCAAAGCGCCCCGAAACCAACTCGAACCTGTCAACCAACAAGAACTTCTACAAGCACATGGTACGTTGTGGTCCTTCTCTGAAGGCTCCTAGTGACATTGTACAATGCATTACTCCCTTTGTGTTGAAACCAAGTATCCTTGCACTATTGCGATTAATTACTTGACTGACTACTCTCCTTTCAGTATCCAGAGTGCATCCCTTTTCCTTCTTGAAACTGTCCTCTGCATTCCTTTACAGGTTGGGTTGTCTTTTGTAGTGTGCTAGAACTGTGTTCTGAAAATAATAAAGTAGATATTTGTATACAACCTTGACTGGGCAGTCCCTTTTATCATTGGGTAATAATTGTATTTTCGCTGTGTTGCAACTAACCAACGATTCAAAACCTTGCGGAGATAAGCCTACCATTCCGTCCACATTCCCAAAATTGGACAAGGACGTTTATAATTTACGGGAACAATATATTAATATGTATACTTTTCTCTGATTTGCAACACCACATTTGTGATGAACAGCAACACTGAACTATTGGTCAGAGTAGACTCAAAAAGGATAGGCATGATTCCTAAGGGAGAGTGAGGGGATATTCCTACAAGACTCTAATTAATAAAGCAGCCTACACACCTATCTTTATCTTCTACATATCCCTGACCATTCTATGTCACCCTCCACATCACCCTACATGCCCCCATCCTTCTCCACAGCTCCATTACCCTACTCATCAACCATATCATCATCATCAACCATGGCATCACCACCTACCCATCACCAAAATCTCCTACACCACATTCCACATCACCATCGCTCTCCACACCCTTTAAGCTATTTTGGCTGCCAACAAATCCGCATTGCCCCCACCATTCACATCTCCTCCTGCATCTCTGTCCAGATCCACAATCAGATGTCATCAAAGGCTGCAAAGTCTTGCCACCATGAGAAACCAATAAATACACACCCACAAATCACAAGTGTCAGGAAAGCTGTAAAGCCTGATCATGCTTAGAGAGCAAGCAACACTCACAAATTCTCCAGATTATAGATTCAGACTAACACTCAGGGTGCAAAATGTGCACTCGCCACCAGCTATAGTGAAATTTGACTCTTACGAGTAAGACATGGTGTGCTTTGTGTATGTATAGAATTAAGGTGGTGAGTATGTTTTTTATAGCTGGCTAGTAACTTGCAATTTGAATTGTTGCTCCCTGCATAACACTCACATTCAGATGCCACTGAAGGTTGCAAATCATGAACATCTGCAAAGGGAAAATGCCATCTGCCACAAAAGGTGGCATCTAACAAAACCTATCTGACACTACATCATCCTCCAGTGACACCCATCATCTCCACAAAGTGTGAATCAGCATTCGCACTGGGCAATGACTAAGCAGTGGCTCCCTTCTCATCACCTAAGAACTTCGACCAAGAAGGTAGACTGTTTTGTTTTCCTTCAGGAATGAGTGACCGCTTTCTCTTTCAGGACCCCATAACTATATTTGAAATCACACAGACACTTAAACACTGCAACTGCAAACTACAGACCAGAAGGCACTTGGGGAGGAAATACTTGGCTATTGCAATGTTTTTTTTCTTTAATCTAAGAGAAATATGTCTTACGTGCAGGGCTTATCCGACTGCCTCCCTTTGTGCTCTGCAATTATTTCTTAAAATAGCATCCTTGAACCCAGCCCAACATCTGAGGCTATTCATTAAGCTTCGGATGGAGATAGTGATGTGCTTACACTCCCTTGAATGTCCCAGAACAGAGAGAAGACTACAAGGTCAACTACAGACGGCAAACTTTGGATTCTGGTTGGAGCGATGAGAGATGATGGACTAATTGGGAAAGTGGGGAGTAATCTGACGTGACGCAAGCACCTCATTTTCATTTTGCTTACGTGCTGCTAACAAACAGAAGGTCCAAGGTTGGGTAAGCATGCCAACCAATCAGAGGGTCTATGGGGAAACGTGCCATACAATGTTCATTAGACCAATCCGCTGCCATTTTCTCTGCTATTATCAGTTATATACGTATTTAGAGGTAGTTCAAGGCAGGCCCTACAGATAAGGGGCAGCCAATTAAGGCCTTTGAACCCCTATGCAAGACATAGGTACATATGTTCCCCTAATCAATCCTTCCATTCAATAGGTTTTGTGGTTTGCCACACAGGATGACATCACAGATGACGCATATTAGGGTATATATAACCTCTGTATAATCAAGTTTGTGGGTGAGGGTGCAAGCATCAATCCGTTGTTTGTCAGTCTGCCCTGCTTTATTGAACTGAGAATAAAGTAGTATTTTGCCATATTTTTTTAGTCTGTCCGGTGTGATTTGGTCTGAGATCTTTATTGGTAATTCCATCTAGCACAAACTACGCTTGAAGGTGCTAGAGCACAGTGTGTTATAGCATCGAGTTTGTTTTCCCTTTCGGTTCGTATCTTGTGTTAGTGGGTGACTCTCAGTTTATATTTTTGTCTGTACATCCTTTGTGGTTTGGTTTTCCCTCTTTTCTAGTAAAAGCGAAACGGTTTCTTATGAATTTTATATGGCAATATAATTTGAGCCTATTGAAATTTATTTTTAACCTTTTTCTGCTGAAGAATGTTAATTGTAGTATATTGGGGTATTTTCCTTTCGCTCTTAAACAAAGAAATAATGTTTTAAAACGCAGAAACAATGGAAATTAATTGTCCATCTGCCAATCTCCACAGTATGTGTCCTTGCTAATACTGGACATACTGCCCATTTTTCATGCCTTATTTGTTAATGGCAGCAAAGTGTCTGGGGAGGGAGAACAGATGGGTCAGCTCTTCAGCAGTGGATCAGTAAGGTTTTGCCCTTCAGGTCATCTTTGAAAATGTGGCCTCTGACAGCCCTACATGATGCTGCTTTGGCCCTGGGAGACTTTAGTAGATGAGATGGGATCTCTCAGACCAGCGGCCCCAGAAAAGCAAACACAACTATGACAGCTGGCAAAGGCTGCCCCCTGTTGCAGAAGGAAAGGGGATGAATGGCATACACACTGCACTCCCTTCTCTCCCAGACAGATTGGGCCTCATTACGACCCTTGCGGAAATCGGAAAACGATGGCGGAAATGCAATACCGCCATCGAATAGCGCTCGGTGCGACTATGACCCGTCACCGCAAAGTACGAAGCCATTAGCGACACCGTAGTGAACGGCAACGCTAACTGCACCAAGCACGCGCACGCGCGCCATGCGAAACCGCAAACACCACCATGGCGCAAGGGTACGCCAATTCCGACCCTAGCGGACATGTACCTAACGCCATCAGGCATGGCGGAATGTACCATTCCGCCATGGTGAGAAGTACGGCATCGCGAATCAACCGTAAACGGCCCCACTGAGTGCCTGTACACCGCTCCCTGCCCACAAAGTACAACTCCCCGTAGGTGCAATGAAGTCACAATGCAACCATTGAAATGTACAAGTCACCCATGCATGGCAACGAACAAAAGAAACACAAGAGGGGCCAATGGGAGCTGCAGGGCACAGATGGCACGAATACAGAAGCCATCCCAATGGACATGACCACAGTCCCCCACCAAGAAACGCACGCAAACACAGGCACCTGTGACCAGCAATATTCCGAGAATCACATCATTCCACCAGTCCACCTGGCTGACCGGCATCTGTTACACAAAACCCAATCCCCCGCCCCTGAGCATGACAACATTCAAACTGTCATATTGGCAGCCCCCATCCCTGACCTCACGGGCTTAGTAGGCAAACGCGCCCAGTACAGTACCACGCAACTAAACTCCGAAGCTGGAACCCAATGCAGATCTCCTCACAATACATCGCCCCCCAAATAGGCATATGCCACATCACTTGCAAAGAAAAACGCTACACGGGCCAAATCAGAATAGAAATTTAATGCACATCAAAGTCACCAAGCCCATACAGCCATCAGGCCATGAACTCCAAAACACTAATCACCATTGTGGGCTGCATCCGCAAGAAATGACCAGCCACTACTTGTGTGTCGCCCTGTTCCCTCATGGTACACAGAGCCACATTCACGTACGAAAAGGCAACATGGAAGCGCACAGAACCGCAGGGCCGTCCCAATGGGGAGGCACTAGTCCAGCTGAAAGGCCGAAATGTTGCTCCGAGCCACCAGTACTGCGTAAGGGCATGTGGGCCATTGGCGATCGTCCCATAAGATCGTAATGCTGCTCCACTGATTAACACGAAGCAGCAGGTGTCGGGAGTAAAACCCATCTGCAGGAGTGGCATACAGATGGCAGTGGCAAAAGGGGAGGAGATACCTGTCAACCAAAAGAAAAGAAAAAGAACAGAATGGCCATCAGAACTACATTCCAACAACTCACTTCAATGATCACACGAAATCCACAGCCATATGCATGCTAGCCCACTCCAAAGGATCATCACCACCCCAAAACCACTTGCGACTCATAACCATCTATATCGAGGTGCAAACACCATCACAAACGAGTGTACCTGTGCATGCGTCTGTCAAAACAGAATCCATCAGATGGGAATGTTAACGTGCATGGACACAAGTGTCTGAGGGCGCGTCGAGACAGGGAGGGCTCAACAAGGCCAGATAGACGATGGTCCCACTATGGCAGCCCTGCATCACATAGCGTAGGGGAGGCGGATAGATCCCAAGAAGCCCTGTACATGGCAAACTCTGTATCAAATCACCTGGCCATGCATCCATTCATCATTCCCTCATCCCGGGATCAAAACGCCTGAATAATTACTCACATAACATTAGAAACATCCATTGAGTCTGTGCGTTATGCAGCCTGCAAAATCCACAGTGCCCCAGCCCGTAATTCCAGTGTTGTGAAGTAACATGTATTTGGGAACGGCCGGCCTCATCGCCCACGTAGCTATTGCGCATCCCAAACTATTCATATCAATCATTGCTTCCTCGCCATGGGCCCTGTCTCAAGGACATTGAACAATAGAACGTTATATTTGCAGTCAGACCTGTGGGCATCTCCTCGCCGCTAGCTGGAAACCGAAAGCGCCGCCCTTCGAATTCCTCATTTGCAACATCACGTCGAAAAGGCATCTGTGGCCGTTTGAAATCACTAATTATTCCATCGAGTGCGGCTGTGTGTGAAAATGGCAACTGCCTTCACCCACAAATGGGACGCCCCGCCCGTCGTTGCAACTCGGTACAGTGATGCATGAGGGCCCACCGTTACTCGAGTACTACGTTCCACTGACCCTTCACAAGTCTGTTCGCGACTGCACAGATAGTATGTGAAACAATGGGACCACAGCAGAATGAACATATCAACCAATCTTACACGGCCATCGGGTACAAATACATGATTGCAATAGCAAGATGCCATTCCCCGAATTGCAGCGTTGTGCGCGGGACGTGCTCGGCCAAAGGGGAGAGCAGTTTGCACAGGTGGAATGAATCAACACAGGTGGAGGCCATACAGCCTGAAAACACATAAATAGCACAGCCAGTCTCCTCCCACAACCACACCGAAATGCTACCGGCAGGACTCGCGATGTTGGCCCTGGGGGACCTGATAGCACTGCAAGTACTCCAACTCCAAGAAGAAGACGAACACCAACTACAACCAGCCGCACGGAGGAGACGCAGGAGGAGGAGGAGGCCAAGGCAGGGCCAGCAAGGGCCGCCAGCACAGCCACTACCACCACGCAGGCAGCCCGCAATCCCACGCCTCCGAGCACATCCGTTCGACCTCACTGATGAGCAGATCCACACCCTCTACCGTCTGGACCGGGACACCATAGCCGCCATTGTGGACATGACACAGGCTGACCTTGTCAGCATGATAGATAGCCCAACCGCCATCCCACCCCTACTGAAGGTGGTGTCTGTACTCCACTTCCTGGCCACAGGCACCTACCAGTACACAGTCGGACAGTTGCATGGCATTTCTCAGCCACTGTTCTCACGGACACTATTTCAAGTGCTCGATGCCCTCCTGCAGCACGCAGACGACTACATCTCTCTACCACGCTCGGAGCAGGAAATTACCAACACAAAAGTGGGATTCCATGCACTTGCCGGCATACCGGGTTGCATTGGTGCCATCGACTGCACCCATGTGGAATTGGTCGTCCCACATGCCATGGAGGCCCAGTACCGCAACCGAAAACAATTTCATTCCCTGAATGTACAAATGGTGTGTGACTCCAACAGGATCATTACACATTGTTGTGCCCGATTCCCTGGATCAACCCATGATTCTATGGTCTTGAGGAACTCTACAATACCACGCTACATGGAGCGACACGCAGGGAACAGATCCTGCCTACTCGGTGAGTCTCATTACATGCATGATTATGTGGGGTATGTGATTTGGCAATGACCTGGCAGGAAGGGGGGGGGGGGTGTGCGTACGTAGCAATGGCATTCCACATCATACGTTTCTCGTCCACATACAGGTGATGCTGGATATCCACTGAAGAGATGGCTCCTCACACCAGTCCGGAACCCACGGGACCAGCATGAGGAGGACTACAACCATGCCCACTCACGTACCCGTGTAGTCATTGAACAGGCATTCGGCCTACTGAAGACTCGTTTCCGCTGCCTCAGCAGGTCTGGCGGGGCACTCCTGTACCGCCATGAGAAGGTTGCAAAGATGGTCATGGCATGTGTCATGCTCCACAACATGTGCGTACGTAGAAATGTGCCCATGCCCCCTGACGCAGAACTGCAAGCACCTGATGATGGTCATGATGAGGGTGGGGATGTGGCAGCACCTCATGGAGTCTGCGAGGCACCGGAGGCCCGTGACATTCGTCAGCATCTCATTGATGCATGCTTCTAGTACTCACGCCTGGTGGCTGATACATGGACACGGGACTCGTGGCACTGCGTGTGTCTGGGACATGCACAATATGGACTGTACGCCTATGATGGCCTAGTACACAAAGATCAATGTCCACACATCTCATTGGTTGATCGTGCACTTTTTATGGCATATGTGATGTCATGTTGAACACCCTATCGACCCGCCACCCAAGTGAGCCCAACACACCCCCTCCACCCTCCTACCTCCCCCCCGAACACCAGTGTCCAAAGATGCTCATTGTCAGTGGGCTGTCGCTATTGCAAGCCCCCTCTGCGGGTATCAGGGGCACCCCTGCCTGTGGAGCGCAGGTTCCTTCCAGATCTACGTTGGGGGCTGCCCTGGACGGAACTTGCAACGGATGATGTGTCTGCCTGCTCACGTCCATGCATGTCCCTAAGGGTTTGGGAGAGCTCAGTGAGCACACGGCGCACTGCGGCAAGTTCGGCACATACGTCTTTGGACGTCGCATGCAGTTCCCCCCTCAGGCTCTCGGTGCTTCTCTCCATTTGGACTCTCAGGCTCTCGGTGCTACTCTCCATTTGGACTCTCAGGCTCTCTGTGCTACTCTCCATTTGGACTCTCAGGCTCTCGGTGCTACTCTCCATTTGTGCCCTTAGCGTCTCTGTACCTCTCTCCATTTCTGCCCTAAGTGTCTCAGTTGATGTTTCTATGTCTGCCTTAGTGCCCCCACATTCATCGGCATGGTCCTTGAGGAGTGTGGCCAGTTGCTGCTGTTGTACGATTAACTGGTCGAGGGACTGTTGCCTCTGCTGGGCCATGGCCATTTGCGGGGGTGTCACAGAGGGGCTGTTGTCCTCATGTTGCCTTGCCACAGGGCTTGTGGGGGATGGCCAGTCGTCGTCTTGTGGGTGCCCCTGCGTGGTATCCTCATGTTGTACGGGATGGGACAGACAGGGGGATTGGGACAGGTCATGGATGGATCTGACTTCGACATCCCCGTTTTCTGTGTCTGAGCATGCTGCCATCAATGGGGTGTCACCTATGGTGCTGCTGCCACCAGAGGCAGTGCCTTCTGTGGCATCCATTGGGGGGACCTGTGGTGGTGGTGTTGTGGGCATGCTGGCTGCTGGGGTGCCTGTTGATGTTCCCTCCTCTGTGCTGCCACCTGATTTGTGCTGCTGCCGTGTCTTGATGCGTGCAGCTGAGGTGGAGGGTCTCTGGCCGTTGGTCTTGGCCCTCTTTGCAGGTGTGCTGGTAGGGGTGTCCTGTAGCTCGTCGTTTGGATCGGACCCTGTGGTGGAGTAAAGGAGGGCGAGGGTTATTGATGGGTCTGTGGGAATTGGAATGGCATTGTATCACATGCTTTGGGGTGGTACCTGAGGGTGATTTGGGTCGGGGCCTTGGAGGTGCTTTAATTTGTGTGTGGAGTGAGGGTGCAGTTGTTTGGCAGCCTGCAGTTAGGGTGTGCCTGCTGCACGTGTAGTGCGTGTATTAGGGGTTTTTAATTATTCATGTATTTATTGTGGGTTTTAACGTGCGCTATCAGGCCGATGTGTGTGGACGTTCTCCTGGACATGTGTTTCTGTTGCACTATGTGGACGCATGCTACTTCACATGGATGGACTGTGTGGATTTGGCATTGTTTTATCTGGCCCACCTACCTGAATCTTCGGATGTCTGCACTCCTTTCTCCATCCCTCCGACTCCCTCTATGCTCTCCATTCCGATGGTGGAGGCACAGATTTCTTCCCAGGGGGTCAACTTGATGGGTGATTCAGGACCTCCCCCGGTGGCTGTGGCAATGTTTCGGTTGGCAGAGAGTATGCTGCGGACGCGTATCCGCAGGTCGTCCCATCGCTTGCGGCATTGCTGTGGGGTGCGGGGTGCGGTCCCCACCGCACTTACCCGCTGTGCCACCAGAGCCCATATGGTCTTCTTGTTTGCAAGTGCCGTTCTGGTCATTTGCGTGGAGAAGACGACGGCAGCATTCTCCTGGAGGGTCTCTGTTAGCACGGTGAGTTCCTCACGGGAGAAGTGGACCTGCCGCTTGCGGTCGCACGCTTTCTTCGCTACTTTTCCCATTTGTCTTGGTTTCGCTAGGGTGGGTGACGGGTTGGGGTGTGTTTCAGGGTAGTGATTTTAGTGGTTGTGTGGTTTTAGTGGTTTTATAGGTGTACGCCGGGATGTTTCCCGTTCCGGGCCCATGTTTTTACTTCCGTTTCCGTATATTTCCGGTCACCGTACTTTCCGGTAGGCGCACAATGTGGTGACCGCTAAGAGGGGTGGCGGTATTGCACCTAGGGCGCCGTACGGCGGCGGTGTGGGCCGTTTTGGGGTCATTTCCGCCATCGCGGACTTTGCACTTCCGCCGTGGCGTGGTGCTCGTGCCCGATGGGTCGGAATGGGCCGCACTTTGCTCCTTCGTGCAATGGCGGAAACGCTATTTACGCTGTGGCGGTCCGGTCAGTCACTTTCCGCCAGGGTCGTAATGAGGGCCATAGTCTTTCCAGAGGGAGCGACTATGCATTGATAGCTAAGATGGTGAGCTTCCATCTCAACCCTAGATGTGAGGCCCACAGAGAGGCAATGCAATGAATGGGGACAGAGGATGTGGTTCCCCCTCAAGCCAAGAAGGCATTCCTTCACAAAGGGGCCAATGCTTGAACATTATATTTTTTTTAAAACAATAGTATTTGCAGAGGTTTTTGTCCTGACTTGTCAACTTAAAAACTCTGTGGGCCTCATTCCGAGTACGGCGCTAACCAATGGCGCTATTAACGCCTTGGTTGACGCCGTACCCGGACCGGCAGCGCCTTGGTGGATGGCGGAATTACCGCCCCATTCCAAGGTCGGCGGGGCGGTAATTGCCCATTCACCAAGGCTCTTCCCCATTCCCAAATGAGCGCCCATAGGGCTCAATGGGAATGGGGAAGATGCAAATAACGGCGACCGTTCATTACGGTCACCGTTATTGGCTTGGAGGCCCCTTTGCGCCCTCGACTTTAACACCTGCTCAAAGCAGGCGTTAAGGGCGAGGGCGCAAAGGGAACTCGGAGTATGGCGGTAAGGGAATACCGCCACCGGTCTCGTTACCGGTGGCCGCTATCCCTTACCGCCATACTCGGAATGAGGCCCTGTATCTTTCATCAGGCATTAAAAAAAGCAAAAATTATCATGACAACTTTCTACTATTTGCACGTTTTAATTATATTAAGAGCATATCGCAGGTTTAATGTACTGGTGCATGCGTTGCACCTTTACAGCGGGTTAATCAGCGTGTATTCAAAGTTTACTTGAACATCGACACAACCATAGAACTCGAAGCATTTTAAGTTGTAAAAATCTGTATATGCCATCCAAAAGTCCAGGGTCTTTCCTTTTTTAACATACTCTCGGCGATGGTCATTTCGCAAATTGTGCTCAAATTATTTAACTGGGGATGCCTAGTTATATAGTCTCGCCTTCTTCAATATATTTACAGAATAAAGCGGCCACAATTTTCCTATGAACGAAACTAGATTTGCCTGCGTTTGAGGTCATGTGCATGGCACACAGAGCAGTTCATTAAGAGCTGGTTATCATTTCATATAAAAAAGTTCGCATCACTGCCAAAAAAGATTCTAAACTGAAAGTGTCAAGAGGCCACCCAGCAAATGGGTGATAGACAGAGCAACTACACACAACATGGAAGAGTGGCACTGATATCAATCCAAACAATGCTGGTGAATTGTGAAGTGCGAATGTGCACCATCATCCTTACCCGAGGCCCAGGTTGGCCTCATTTAAATGTCTGCAAGGGAAGAGGGAACAGTATCTCAGACCACAGCAGAATGATAGATGTTGCAGCCTTTTTATCCTCCCACTCAAATTAAATTCTGGGCTCCCGAATGAAATGACAAATGCTGCAGACGTTTTATCCTCTCAACCGAATCCTGTGAAGGTCTGAACCAAGGTACATGGTTCCTGGTCACAACCACTTTAATGATGGAGCGGGTGTTGTGAAAAATGAAATGAGCATCAAGCGCACTGCACACTGTGTTTTCAGCGATCCAAGCATGTCAGGCTTTTATCACAGATATGTTTGACAAATATACAGGTCTATAGTCATTCGTATAGTTACAAAATACTCCATGTTTATGCGCAGCAGCCAGAAACCCTCACCTTCTCCTTTTTCATATGGGTGTTTTGAAAGAACACTGTACCAGACTGTCCATCTTGGAATGATAACCTTCTATCAGCCAATAATACATATTGTTATTCTAGGCTTTTGTAATGTGCTCTGTTTAATAAGGCCAGTGTGACATTCTTATTATGACGACATTAGATACTGGAAATGAATACTACAATGGAACACTGTGCAGTTTTTAAATGAGTCAGTTTAGAATGTTAGTACAATTAAATAATCTTGTTATGGCTTATTTTGCAACCTCCTGTCTCTTTCAAGACATCTGTGTTTTATTCTTTGGCCGCACTGCTGTCAGCAATGGCTAAAGAGGCTCTAGCAAACGTGCACCTGACAATGCAACCCTCACGCACATTGAAAGAGACAGAAACATAGAGTGAGACAGACAGGAGAAAAAGACAGGGAACACACTTCTGCTCTCTGTGTGGCCCTGCAGAGGCATAGATTGGCATATGATATGCGGGGCACAGTTAGTAAGCTGTAAATAGCTGTAACAATTTGGTATACGTTCAAAACACTGCAGTGCCAGGGGTTCGCGTTCATATTTAGGCATGCAGGAAGCACATACACATACTTGACTTGATTTGTAGATAGGTGCTGTCTGCATTGCCTGGTAAGTGTGCTGTATGATTGCTCGCCAGCACTCGCTTTAAATGATTGTGTATTATATAGGGCAGGGCTCTGCAACCTTTGGATCTGAGGATACTTTGGACTACAACTCCCATCAGCTGTACCCAGCAGTCATTGTGAGGGATCATAGGAGGCATAGTCCAGAACATGAAGAGAGCCACAGGTAGCAGACCCCTGATATAGAGTGAGGTGTTAACTATTGTGCTACTCTGTAGAGCACATTCACGAAAAGGGTAGAAGGACAGAATTTGAGGTGCAATGCTCCCCTTGCACTCTGACCTTGCACAGAACTTCCTGATTGACAGCAGCGTGAAGGGCTGACTGCACTAGGTAAAATAAAAACTGCGAACAGCCCTTTCATGAATATCCAAGTGTTGGGTGTGTTCTCGACCCACAAATATGGGCCAACATGACTTTATATCGTGAACTTGATTTACTTAGCTTTGTTGTCTTAAAGAATGTAATCACTTTGAAATTGAAACAAAAATGTCAAAAATGATCTGCCAGTGGTAGTCGAGCGACTATTGCTAACTAGAGCCGGTCCTCGGTAAATTCTGAGGAGTTCTTTGAAAGCAATCAAGAAAAACAAGGCCTTGTGTGTGTGTTCTTTGTAAGTGGTTATCAGACAGTATGAGACAGCACTCAGACAGGGGATGCAATCAGAATGATGGCGGGCATGAATAACATTACAGCTAGGACATAGCTAAAGCCAGAAAAATGGGTCAGGCGTAGTATCTGAATAATTTGGGCTATTAGATGGCGCTAAAGCACCCCGTATACGCTGAAACGGTTGCATTGGAGTACAGCTAGGGAGAAATGGCATCAGAGGGATATAAAGCTTGTAGGTGTTGCTTGGTTATGTATCCACACATTGACTGCCCACGGCCTTGCTAATACCTATGTTCATTCCCACCCACTTCCTGCCCCTATCCGCCCAGAACGCATCCTCCTGGGATCTCTTTGAGCTAGCTTTAACATGCCTTACCATCAAACTGTGTGCTGGAAGTGCCTGCCAGAGTTTTTTCAAAGCAGTCTTCTGACAGACTTAATTGGAGCTGTAAATGCCTAACTGGTGTAATACCAATGTCTTAACCCGGTCTGCTTTCAGCCCCTCGATTAATAAGCACTATGCGTGTCCTTCACTGAAGTCCTATTAAAAACAAGCATTGGCAAAGCCAGCAGTTTTGGCTTGTGTATAAGTATTAGGCATTTTCCAGGCAATGCTTGTATATGTCCAGGTACCCACGCCATTTTGCAACTGCTCCCATTGATACCCAGTGATTACCACTATGGCAGTGCCTGGCAATTAATTACCTTTCCCATGCCTACACAAAAGCCAAAACTGTTGGAATTGCCAATGCTGGTTGTTTGAAGGTGTTAAGGAGGAGTGGATGCCTGACCACATCACGATGAGAACACTTTCACAAATATCCATTCTATAAAAGCATCACTTGATTTCATTTTTTATTTATTTGGAATATAACAACAATACAGGTCAGTTCTCAGGCGCAGACAAATGGGCGTGTCTCTATACACGTTATTGGGTGCGATTGTGCACATTCATCACTGGATTACATTATTAGCCCTCTATTTAGCTACATTGGACTCAACATAAATATAAGATTCAAAATAAATCTGGTGAACACAGACATTTGGTTCAGTTTTCACAATATTTTTTCCAGATACCAGTGCTAGTATTAAGTTTGAGTATTTTACTCTATATTGTGAGTAACATGATTTTTAGGTAGTAAAAATGTAAGTCCAATTCCCAATGAGAGTATTTTATAAGCGAGTAAAAATCTGTTTTAACTGAAATTAAATGTTTTTGTAATATTTCTTTGCACCTAGTTATTCATGCTCATTAAAAGATACATGTTTACTTCTTCCAATAAGGCAGTTAAAACCGTAGTTTCTTCCTGTGGTACTACGTGCATGTCCACAAGTATTCATGGAGCTGTGCGGATGAAAGCACAGGTGCAAGATTCTACATGCCTTTTTTCCATTGTTTGGTGGGAGTATTTTTATTCCGTATTTTTTTTTTTTGATTATCTGCAAATATTTAGGGAGTAAAAGTGGCCGGTACACCCCTTATCTGTAAGGCTGCCAGATACCATGAAGAAAATTACAGCTTTAAACCCTACTCCTATAACTGATCGGATATACAGTCAGAATTGTATTTGCAGGAATTACATTCTGTCTTCTTTTAGCCTTGAAACAATAAAACCACTGACAACCAACTCTTACATGGCGGCGAGTAAGGAGGACCAGCTTTGGAGATGCATGTGTCACATTCATTAGTGTTAAGTGATCATTGAAATCACATACATTTGTATTGGTTGCTACTGTAAAGTCATTTCAGGAGAAGAACATTTGATATAAGCATTTTTTTCAGCCCCTTTCTGCTAAAACATCTGCCAAAGATTTCAAAGATGCACCCACTGATTGCTAGGAAACATAAGCCAATTATCAGCAAAAACTAATGCATCCAAGTTAAAGCAATGTAACGTGATCGTGTATAGCATGCTTTCTGCCATCTGGGCTGGAGCTTGTGGGAAGAGACAGAGACAAGAGCCACACTTGAAGGTGTTGAGTGCAGATCAGGAGCAGACATTCGACGTGTGCTGGTAAGACTCTAGATATTCAGCTAAAGGTGTGTTCTGCACGAGGGATGTTCTAGGTGTTGTTTCCCTGCTTGGTTGCTTGCTTGCAAGTTCGGAGTTGCCAGCATGGCGTGATGGTGTGTGGCTGTATTGGGGCTGGGGTTGTCAGTGACGTATAACGATGGCTCTGTGTGAGGTCAAAAGGAATGGAGCCTGTTAAAGCAGCCATGCCACTGCTCGGTTTTTGATGTTTGGGGAGGCGGGGGTGTGTGTGTGCGTGTGCGTATTACTCATTTATTTTGTTGAATAACCTTTAGGTAGATACATCCCCTAAGGGCTTCGTACACCTAGCATGGGCAAAATAACTGTGGCGATGGGCGATTGAGGATTTATGTTGCAGGGACAATTTCTTCAGTGTTTATGAGAAAGTGAATAATTGTCTGAGAGGGGAGTAAGTGACAAGTGTTCTGAATGCCCAAGTCAATGGCAGTAAACCTATCTATAGAGGAAGAATGAGAGCTGGGTAGCAAATAGCCAGTGCACAGTTGCTTACAATGAATCAGGTTTTCAGGATAGCCACAATGAATATTATTATTTTTTGGATTTTTTATACTGTGCCAGTTTACAGCCTTAGTGGTCTCAAAGCGCATATATATATGTATACGAATGTGCACATAATTATTTTCACAGGTAATTATTTTCATATTTCTTTGAGAGTTCTGCATACCAAAACAGATATTATTTGGTGTGTTGATAAACCCAGCCCTAGAAACAGGACACAAGTCGAGGGGCCACGTGAGTCTGTACCCATTCGAAGTGGTCAGTGCTGTGGCCAGGAGTAGGACGCAGGCCATGCGGCTGTGAGGGAACACACTTAGAAGACGACAGAAATCGCTTATCACTGTGCAGTAAAATGTCTCATATTGACATCCTACTATACACGCATGTCTTATTACAGATTCTTATAACTAGAATCTGCCAAGCTATCTGCGAAGCTTTTATACTTAACCAGCAATGAAATAGGGAAATCTGGTCTCTTTGCAAATGTTTGTTTGTCTTGTCCACGTTCTTCAATTGTGAAAGACAAGTTGAATGAAATGTGCGTATTTCATGTAAGAATATGTTCCCTTCCTGTGACATCACTTCCCAATGTGTACGTTAGACTCCCCCAGCTTTTTTTATAGGACTCAAGCCCTGCCTAGAACAGATAAAAGTCTAATCCAACCATTATGGAGATCAAAAATGTGTCCTACATTAGACACAGAGGTCTTTAGAATGGTTGCTTAAACTACTGACCTGAGTACCAGCTAACCATATGCAGCGCTGGTCATTGGGCCGGATTTTGCCAGGTCCGAGATCTGGCAAAATATGTCTCCCCAGATCTTGGTTCCGGCTTGCCTCTGCGAGGGACAGACTCCCTTTTTAATACATGGTTCTGATTTAACCCAGGAGCTAAGGACTTGGTGATCTAATCAGCTCTGTGAGCTTTCACTGTTAGAGCGCCAGAGCAGATTACATCACCAAGCCCTCAGCTTTTGCTGCTGTCTCTCTGTCTCCATCTCTCTCTCTTAAGTGGTGAGTCAACTCCCACCCTCTCCCAGGTCACAAGTCCCTGGCAGTTTTAAACCTGAGGCCATTGATTCAAACGACAAAAAGATAGCTTGGCATGTTACTGCATTTGCTGTGGAACGCTGTGTGCAACCAGCGGATCCAACTGCCTAAGAAACAGGCAGAAAGGGATGAAATGGAAGAAAGGGAAACATTGAGAGATGGTAGGGAAAAAAGTAAAGAGAGAGGAAGATAGGTAAAGACATGGACATGCACAGAAATAGGCAGTGAGTGGGCTAGAGATAGAAATGTGGATAGTAAAGACAGAAGAGAGGGTTCAGGGAGAGAAAGAATGTGGGTAACTGGGTTTCGGAAGGGTGCAAGCAAGGAGGAAGGAATGATGGAGGGATCGGTGAGTACTGTGTGAGGAGAGATGAGTGAGTGTGTAATGGAAGAAGCAAAGCAAAGCAAAAATATGCTTTTACTTCAGATGCTACAGACGAAGATTATGTGTGGAATATTTGGTGTGGCTGCCTGTCTAATGATGTCAGGGCAGATGGGGCAAACTGCCTCGACTGCATGATTGCCCTATAGTGAGGTTGGGAGGAGTTCATCTGCCAGCCCTGCCCCCTACCGAACTCCGCCCTCCTATGAACTCCACTGGCATTTGTGGGATCCCCTAGTAAATTATTCCCATTTCCAGCAGTGGCCATACACATGTAGACACCCACGACACATTAAACAAAAAGCATCCACTGCTTCTCTGCCCTTGTAAAGACAGCAAACGTTTCCCTACTCTCACAAGCCTACCTTGCGTACATTTTGGCTACATTTATCCACCAGTGATCTCCTGGGTAGATGTGAAATGGAAAGGTATAACGGGGAAAAAATTGCAGGCGCACACAGGCGTGCCTCCTACGGTCAAACGTCGGCAATTATCAGCACTTATTGTCAAATGATAGACTTGGCGCAGCACGCGTTTCCAGGCAAATTGGCCACTGATTGCTTCAACAGTGTTTTACCAGCAATCAATTATCAATCAGCCAACGACCTTGAGGGTGTGCCCCTGGCAAGGATTTTCAGCTGTGGTGATGGTCTGTGCTCTCACCGTGAAGGCGTGCCATACTTGCCAAGCTTTGACGCAGCGCAAAAGGACTCGTTTTTCTGTTCGCGTGACATGGCGGCAATACTTTCTAGGTGCCAAAAGAAAGCAAGAAGTGGCCCGGTTCTGAGCTAACAAAAAAGGGAGGGAAATAATCTGCCAGAGAAGCAGGACAGCACCTCACACAGGCGGTGTGCAAGAACAATTAGAAACACCACGAAGACAATCAGAATTATGGATCACACCTAGTCCTCTTGTTTTAAAAGTATTTTCTGGGACTGTGAGATAACAGTAAAGTTGAGAATTAATATTTTTTTATTTTTTTTAAAACAAAGATTTGAGGGTGGGCTTCTCTGAAAGTGTAGAGAGAGCATGTGCTGTTAAGTGACTCCTAAAGGTATTAATTAGTTGTGCTCATTTGCTTGCCTGTTTCAACTCTTTCCTACTTCAGTTTCTCCTTCTCCCTTCACTTCTCCCCTTTTAATTTCACACCACAGACCACTGTCTGGTTTACCAATGGCGGGGGCACAATGCACCTCTAAGCGGAAGAGGCTTGATTAAGACCACTACAGTGGTGATATGGGTAGAATAAAAGACTCTTACTAGACCGCCCAGGTGTCTTGAAGCTCTGAAAATAAAATCAGTTATTTACCCCTAAGTCAAGGGCATTCTCCTTATTGAACACAGAAAGGTGACAGGCTAAGTCAGCCTTACTGGAGTTTCTTTAGTTATTTTAATTTATTTATTGAAAAATAAAAATTATTTGCCAAGAAGGCTCAATCCCAAAATGCAAAGATATGCGAAGTGCATTTCATGAAAGAAAAGAAAGACAGGCGGCAATGATGTTTTGACAACGCCCTGGAGAGCTGTACCCACACAAATGAAACAGCAGTGCACAGTATCTTCAATGGGACACCAGAATTGTGCTCCAAGCAGCTGAAGTGAAACGGGGCATTACATGTAAATTGAATAAAAGAATGCCATCTTCTTTTTTCTCTCCACATTGACAGGATGCCACAGAATTGTGCTCCAAGCAACTGAAGTGAAACATGGCCTTATATGCAAATTAAATAAAATAATGTCATTTTCGTTTTTCTCTCCAAATTGACAGGATGCCAAGCGAAATACCCACCAGACTTTCAAGCTTGGACATGGTGTTCCCATGTACATGTAGCATTCAGAAGTAATACGCATATATTGTTAAATTATGTGCCTTATAAGATGTCATTTAAAAGCAATTGTGTGTGAGTTGAAAAGGTCATGTGCTGGTGGTCATTTCTCCCAATGTGAAAGTAAACTCCAGGACCCCCTCTGTTGTCCTGGAGATTCAGGCCTGGTTGTCTTCATCATTGCCCTTCGTTAAAAATACAAGAATGTACTATTTTTTAGATCAGAAAAGCGGGGAAGAACAGACAAATTCAGGTTTGTTCTAGGTCACAAGTCCCATAAAAAATGGCCAGTAGGCATTGACGGGGGAGGCGGAATCTAAACACAGGCATCTCTGTTTCAGTCACATGCCTAAAGAGAAAAAATTAAACTTTAAACAAAGCGTGGGCCTTGTAAAAGAGAAGTTAAACTGTACCTTGATTTAAAATGGGAGAAACACATTTTATCGCATAAAATGGACCGCGTACATCGTACAACAGTCATTCCAGGCTTTTATTAAAGGTGACAGTCAACCCCTTCTAACCATGCTAAAACGATTTGGGTGGGATACACACAACTAAGGTTTTTAATGAAAATGTGATTTGTGCCTTCCTGTGATTCCAAGAGATGCGAAAGTTGGTAAAAGCATGCCGGTAATAATTAATATGACGCCTGTAAAGTGGCAAATTTTTCACTGATATGGTTCCTGACCAAATGAAGAAAAGCTGTATCTCAGCACACAAAGGACGTGCTGACTCCACACTAGCCCCATCTGATATGCCTTAAAATATAGTTCTCAAAAATGGATTCATACATGTAAAGATTTGAAAATTCAGGGTACTTGCCATGTTGAGATATTTTGTGAGCTCAATGCAGACCGAGCCCATCTGTCAAAGTGAGATGATGAAGCTTTATCCTCCCACAGCTATTCTTAATCACTTCCCCATTCCCTTGTCCTATCAGAACACGGGTGGGAGGGGGATAGTGAAAACTAGCCAATCTCTTTCACGGGAATCAAGACAAGTTAGTGATGTCTTTTGCCCTATAAATAAAACCGTTTGCATCAGAGCTGGACTTCTTCCAATAATTCCAAGAAGCGGGCTGCTGATAAAATCTGGCGAAAAACATCTCAGCAGAGAGGCCTAAGTCTTGCAGTGGAGACAGGAGCCACGAGACATAGAAGTTGATTGGGACCCCTTGGAGGACTCAGAAGAGATCTTTGACTGACCCCACTAGCTGTTCCAGTGGTGCTCTGATGGTCCCTGATGCCGAGTCCAGACCTCTCCTGTAAGTAGAACTACCTCCAAAGCACTAGATTGTATAAGACCTACATTCTTAAGCATTGTTTTAGTTATTTCCCCATAGAAAGATACCCTGTTTGTGTATATCCATAGCATGTTTAATCAAAGTAAATAAATTAATTCCCCTATAGAAATCACGGGGGGTGTTTGCTGACACTCAAAACTAACAAACTCTTCTCAGTGCGTTGCGAGCCTGTATAGTCATAAACATTGACCAAAAGATTTAACCCCAAAGCCCTGTTGCACGTGTGTGCGCAGGGTGAAAAAAACGAAATTCCCCATTGATCCCCTTGATTTTAAATCAGAAGTGGGAAGCCTAGTAGTGGCTGTGCATATGCAAGGCGCAAACCAAAATTGCCCCTGTGTACCCATTGTGCCCTGCACAACGAATTTCCCCTTGCTGTTCATTCTTTTTCACGTTGCATCTGTGATTGCAACCCAAAACCCATTTTCCCATTATGTTCTGATAAAAACCCCAAAGCCCTGGGTGTTATTGTTAGATGTGGCAAAACACATTTATCCCATTGCTTTTCTGTCTCCCATACTGGTTCTGTGACCAAAGATCCCAAAAACCGATTTTCCCATCATGTGCTGACTAAAACCTCAAAGCCCTGCCTGTGCTTTTTAGGTGTGGCAAAACGAATGTCCATTGTTTTTCTTTCTTTCATATTGTTTCCGTGAGGAAGACCCCAAATCCGATTTTCCCATTGTGTTCCCACTCCCTGCCACCAGCCTTCCATTCAGAGGAGTCAGGTCAAATTGCTGTTTGGAGGGTGAGGGTTGCTGGGAGAAAAGCATAACCCTGTTTGAAATCACTGTGTGTGTTGAATTGTTCTTGTCTTGTATTGGTGGGTGGTTTAAAAGGAATGAATTGTGACAGCATAACTCAATGTTGATGCATTTACGGAAGTTATTTTTGTTTTGGTGTTGCCACAACATTGGTGGCTGAGGTTAATCTATTTGTGATATTTGGCTAAAATAAATTAATTAATTAATATATTCCGAATACACACCGGCCTGGTTCCTACACCATTGTGTCACCCGGTACTTGTTGAGGGTGGGTGCGAGACGGGTTGGAGGCCTTACCACATTGAACTTCACAAAAATTTGATTTGTTGTGTGCCACATTCATTGTGCGGGAAGGAGCTCTCTTACTTGGGTGTGACCGTGTAATAAACCGCAACAAAACATTTTCTTTCCGTGAATGGGATGCCGTGAGGCGACACGTTCGCAAAAAGAAAATACTTTTAATTAGCCCTGTTCCAGCCTGTGGAAGGGTGCTAATGGCGTTAGGTACCGATTCGACGAACTACACTGGGAGGTAACGGCATGGTGCTCCGCAGTATAGCCTGTGCAAAGAGTACCTAATGCCATAGTAGTTAATAGATTAAAGTGCCTTGTGGTGGGGAAAAAGTTGGAAACAGTTAATGCTGATAGTAGAACACAGACTTTAAGTACATCTTTAATAGTTACAGTATTTAGAGACATATGCAGATATGCAATCCGATGAAGACAGTGTTTGGGGATCACTGGGGTGGATGACAACCCTATAAAACAACTTGGCCCCCTCCTGGGAGAGAGGGTGGCACTTAGGGGGACAATGAGGCACCCACTGTTGCAAGATACTTCGTTTTAGGTGCTATGGTGTTCTAGTGCTAGGACGCCAGGAGGGTGAAGGAGAGAACGCAAAAGACATCACAAGATGGGTAGGCTGATGAGAGCTTGGGGGCGTATAGTCCGAGGGGTATCAAGCGATAGAGTCATCCAGGTGGGGATTGAGGGCTAGCCCATGGATGGATTTCAAAACAAGAAGAAGGAATTTGAATAGGGATCCATTTTGCATGGATAGCCATCCTAAGAGAAGCCAGTGAGCACGAGTGGGCCAGAATCATGTGAGTTTCATGGGAGTTTGTAGTGGGCATGGTTAACAAAGTAGAATTGTTTGTTCAGAGGAGCCAAAGATTATAGGGGGTCGTCCCGTGAAAAAAGATGGAACAGTAATCCAGCCTGCTGAGGACTAAGGGGGAAAGGTGTGTTTTAGTAGAGTGAGAGGTGAGATGTGAACAGCTTTTATGGCTTTTCAGGAGGTTAAGCGTGGCACCACTGGCAGTGGAGGGGCAAAGATTTCAGGTGGAGGTGGCAAATGTTTCAAGTCAGATGACTGATCCTTGAGGTGTGGAGGAAGGGGGTCTGCCGAAGGACAGAGGAGAAGGAATCAGATGTGTGGCGTTGGAGGCAGGATCACTTCAGTTTTAGCGGAGTTGATCATCAGACAATGCAACACCATCCAGGTACAGATAGCCAGATAGTGATGCAAAAGGACAGCTGAGAGATGAAAGATGCGAAAAAGTAGACGCTTTCATTATGTCCAGAAAATAGATGTTATGAGACCAGAGATGAGTTTGCTAAGAGAAATCTAGAGTATGAAGAGAAAGGGATCAAAGGAAGACCCTGTTCGACCCCCTCTACAATGACGTGGGGTGTCAAAATACCAAAAGACCAATCAACCAGTTAGTGAGACTCTGTGAACAAAGGAATAATTGTCAATTGTATCAATTGCAACTGGGAGATCAAGAACAATATGACACATGAATCTGTTTGTTTCCAGATAGTCATTTATCCAAATACTATTTACATTTGAGCTCTACAAATAAGACAGAAATTTAAAACACCAGAGCCAAAATACACTGAACTATCCTATCATCGGCCAAGGAGCCAAGGACTAAGGCTATATATATATATATACAGTGTGTCAGTGTAGGTACACACCAACACGATGTTGACTTCCTCTGCAATGAGATATGCAGGGAGAAGACCTCTGCCATGATGCTAGATAAGCCTTTGCAAGTCACCACAACTTTGAACTCCTCTACGCAGCTTTCCCAAATTAGCAGAAGGTGTAAACATTGAAAAAGCAACAAGAATCTGAGAAATCTATGAGAAATTGCTCCTTACACCAAGAAACAAAACGATGAGTTTCATAGAAACCATGCTTCTATTGACATTCACGCTGCATCAACTAAGAGAACTAACAAAATCCAATACGACTGAACTGATAATATTGCTATAAAGCAGAGCATATATAAAAAGCACAACTAAAAATAAAAGAGCTCGTAGAATTTGAAAGAAAGGTAAGGACGCTCCTTACCAACCAGGGCTCATAAGGAGGATGCAAGAGGAGCATGATTATTGAAGTCAGTCATCATCTGGAGCTGGAAAAGGAAGCATTGAGCTGGTGTTTTGTAAGGTGGATGGGGCTAGCCTATGACACTCTGGCTTAGATTGCCCCTGTTGCTAGGCTATTGGTCATACCCGCTGACTCCTGGTGCCTGGCTAGCAACATGAAAAGTGCCACGAAGCTGGGAGGTGCTGAGAATCCTGAAAAGCATTTACAAACCAAGGGAAGCCGAGAACCCTGAAAAAATGGCTAAAACTTAAAGGACTCACACAGCCATGAAAAGACTTTAGAACTAGGCAGCTGCTGGGAGCCCTGAGACATAAATAGAACCTGAGAGGTGTGCATAACCCTAAAAAGCATCTAGAACCTGGGAGCTGCTGAGAACCCAGTGAAGAGCTTAGAAATGAAAAGCTGTGAACAAAGAAAAGATACAGTGATTATGGAAGGTATTGGGAAAGAGACAGAGAGAGAGCGAGAGAAAGAGAGAGAGAAAGAGAGTGGGAAAGACTCTTGAGAAAAATAGAGGTAAGCCCCTAAGAAACTCTGTTACCATGACAAAAACGTTGTATATTGAGAAGACTTTGATATGATAGAAAGAGAACCTTCATTGTGGGAGAAATAGAGGTTGACTTGCAGTCCTGTTGTCAGTATTTTATAGACCACACTTCGCCACAAAGCAGAACAAGTAGCAATAACCATGTGTGTGGGTAGCTCAGGGTGTTAAGTGCTTGCCCCAGACCTGGTCAACACTGTTTCTGGTTCGAATCCTGGCACGGCCGACTCGGCTCTTCATTCTTCTTAGGTGGATGAATTGAGTACCATTAAATTGCGCTACAATAACACCCATTATTACAGCACTTAGGAGCCGGAGGGATCCAGCATGGGCCACTATATAAAAATAGGATATCATTATTATGACGCAGGAAACCCTAGCCAGGAAAAGCAGAACTATCCGGGAAGAAAAACTAGCTAGGAAAAGAGGCTTAATATCTGGAAAGTGGAGTAGCTAGGACATGTAAAAAGCTCAGGAGCATCAGATGTCAATTGCAAACCAAAGAGAATTAAGCAAAGAAATAATTGCTAAGATACATAAGCCTCTCCCCGCCTGAACAGCAAAGGCTTTAATTGATAGCACAGAAATTGTGCAGAGGAGAATTCCTTAATTGCTGCCCATGCTCATTTCTCACTAGACAAAAGTCTTGTTCGATCAGCGGCAAAGTGAACACTAATTTCTATAGACCAGTACTGTTCCCTCCCATATCCATGGTGCACAGCAAGGGCTGTTAAACACCATACCTAAGTATGTCCCCATGGGCCGAGGTTCAGAGGTAAGGAGTGTCCTAGGTTTGAGTTTTCCGCTCATGTAGAGGCGGCTGATAGGAAGCTCTTCTGAGCTGTGCATGGTAGGACACCATCTTGAGCAAAGTGGCTAGTGAACCAGTGGCAGTCATGGGAACAGGCGTCAGGAGAGGTGCAGCAGGCAAGAGGGCCTTCAGAACAGCACTAGCCAGTAGTGCCATAAAATGCATGTTAGCAGGCATGGTAGGGAAAAACAGTCTGCCCTTGGACACATCCTGCACAGGACCATAGCAGTAGTGCGACCTGCGCTGGCCAGGGGTGCAGCAAGACTCCCATGTAAGATGCACTGCATTCTTATTGGTCTGGCTCTACTAGTTATGAGGGTCAAGCAAAGGTTAGAATGGAATCATAACAAAATCCAGGAGGCATTACAACCTCAGAGAAGGAAAAAGGAAAAAACGAACCAAAACACATCTCACCTGAAATAAATCGTCTTGTGGTGTACCACAAATTTGGCAAATATCTAATCTTGTCCCATGTCAAGTATGGTCTCCTCTGAACCGGTGTTTGAAGGCAGCACTGCCATAACAACGCCACACTCACTCTAGGGTGCTGCCCACTGGAGTCTCTTTGAAGTCAGCAGGCATGCAAAGGGACAGAATTAGTAGGCAGAAGGGAGAGGTGGGCTGAGAGAGGGGTTCCACCATCTTGGATTCTGTTAGGGCTCTCTACTAACTCCTGTCCCCACCATTTCCTGCAGGGCAAGCCACTCTGGGTATAATGTCATACGGTAAAGGGCACTTGTTACAACAGATTGGATTGGAAGCCATTTTCAGGCTTGCTTAAGAGCAATCCCCGGTGACATTTTTCTTTATAAGGAGAGGAAATCCTCTCCTTTCTTTCATTCATCTCTGTACTCTCAGAAGAACACAAACAATTGATCTGGATCTTTGTTGGGGTACAGTCTATCCCAAGGTCCTCCACCAGAGAGGTGAAGACTGGAGGCATGGAATAAGAGGAGAGCTCTGTACCCTAATCATCCCCAGGAAACAGTGGTGTGAACTGATTTGGACTAAGGCCTCTCTGCTGGCTGTGCACCGGAACCCGGATTCTGTACTGGAGGTAAAGGGGCCACTGTGGATGCTGGTCAACTTCCTGGAGTGAAAGCGCAGAATTTAAGGGATTAACTTGTCCTGGAGACTCTCCCAGCAACCCAGAAGCATCTGGCATCTCAAGGCATCTGAGAGCCAGATAGACTACGCGTGAAGCCCTCCAAGCTGCTTTCTTTTGACACTTTGCGCAAATTCTAACTGCTCGCTGCACTTCAAACCATCCAGGTGTCAGCGCGACCTATTGAAGGCATACAACTCATCTCAGGCTCAACATTGTGGGAGCAACTGATTTGAGCACCAACTCGACTACTGGAAGCCATCAAACTCGCTGTCGCAAAAACTGACTCGACACAGCAGAGCCATCGTCTCATTGGCGATTTGACTACCGTCTGAACCACTGGAAGCCATTGTATTGCTCTCTTGAACACTGACTTGGCCCAACGCAAGCCTGCACCTTCGAACTGACTCAACACCAACTGCAGTGGGATTGTATCAAACCAAATGTCTTGATGTCACTAAAACAAAAGCAAAAGCGCTAAGAGGCCTAGCTCAATGCTGTCCAGCACCAAAGACAAGACTAACAGGTACTCTGAAGAGGCCCTGCCCACCTGTTCCACCATATGGCACCAGTGACTTTTAAGCCCCCTTCTATACCTTTTCTACAAGAACATATCCTTTAACATTGACATTGTTGCCAAGTTTCTTACCTGAAAACCCCTGCTGGTCAGCCCAGAATGCCCTTTCACACAAAGTTCTGCATTCTCTGTGTTTCTTTTACGGAGGTGCGTTTGTAGTGCTTTAGTTAGTTTATTGCATTTATTTTTATTTATTAAAGTCCTATATTTTGATTGAACCTTTATTGGATAGTGTTTTATTTTGGAACCATCATACTAAAGCTGTTTGGGCTACTGTTACCAGCTCACACCCTACCTTAAGAATACAGCCTGCCCTTGGCCCAGGTTACCAAAAGAGGCAAAGGAGGTATACCTGTTGGGCTGTGCCCCATTTCACATATATGATTGAGATCACTGCTGGTTTAGTAGTAGTTACGGGACCGAGTAGGCAGTTTTTCCACTACTCAAACCCTGTACTCCTGCTGAACAGTAGTCATTTATTCACAGTTACTGACACTGGATATACAACAACTGGAGATTTCTTATTTTTAAAGGTACTATGCTGTGTGAACATTGTCATTCTCATCATTTAAAAACAAATGTCCTTCCAAGTGGTAAGCAGGGTAGGCGTTTTTTATATATATGTATATATATTCAGTTAAGAGAGAATTAAGATAGACCAATTTATTGCAGCAAAGCCCATGAAACCCGGCGTATGTGGGCACTGACTACAAGCTTAGCTCAGAGTCCCTCCACAGATATCACCCATGATGTCATGTTTGTTCTCATTGTTGAGCCCTGATATAATCTCATTAATGTCTCACGTTCTGAGCAAAGTAGAAGGAGGGGGGCTTTGAGTTAAGCTGATCGTCACTGGCCACATTTACTGAATTTCATGGGTTTTGGTTCGATGAATTCGTCTATCTTAATTGTGTCACACCTAAAGTTTTTTCAATGAATTTCAATTGTTTTGTGTTGCTATTGTCTTCTCTTCTACTAAATAGCCAGATCCCATTGCCCACTGCCTTTCGCCGTGGCCATGATCCAGGTTGCAACAATTAGTCCTTGACACAGTTATCCATGTCCCCATGCCTAGTAACCAACAAGGTCCCATCGGTCAAGAACTTTGCACCAATATCACTGGAGATGGCCCATGCCCCTTTTATCCACTTCTGTCACTTCTATTGTAATTCCCAAGGGACATTCCCATGGAAACAAACCACAGTTACCTTGATGCTGCCTTCAGTTACAGTAGTAATCATTTATGGGAACCATTCCCATGGAAATGCATCTTTTAACGATTGGGACAACGCTCACCACTGAAGTCTTTCCCATTCCCTCGCAACTCTGTATGTGCAGCCCTCTTCCTTTCTAGGGCCCCTACCACCACTCTCTGTATAAATCCTCCCTGACCCTCCCCTATTATACCCTTTCACACACTGGTTCGTGTGACAATTTCTGAGTTTGCCTTGCAACATTTCCATGGCAATCCCAATGGAATTCTGCCGTATTCCCGCTTTAAGACAAAAATGATGTGCCACAAAGAGGGCTATCCAATACACCCACTAAACATGTGGCCCTCTTCCCCCGACCCACCTCAACCCAAATGTGAAACTACCCCCTTTCCACCTCCAAATCTTGTTTTAGGATGACCGGATTCATTGCAACAAAACATGACATTCAGCAAATGTGGGAAGTAACGACAATCTTAAATCTCAGTCCCCTCCATTGCTCGGCTCACAGAACCCTGGAGGAAGTGTGAGGCTATCAATAAGTTCTTTGTCAACAAGATCAATACCGTCAGACTCCACATCGAGGGCTCAAAACCCACTAACCCGCCTCCGTGTATCGCCCACACGGGCCGTTCATCCCTGTACCGACTTCTCGTTTCTCCCACCTGATGGCTTCTCGTAAATGGTTACATCCTTAAAACGGGCCCCTTACAACAACAACATCCACCCAGTCACAATCTTTAAAATAACATACCAGTCTTGCCCTTTCTGCTCTTCTTGGGATAGGCAATGCCTTTGTCAGTGAGGGTACATTCTCAGACATCCTAAAAACAGGGCTTATGCACCTACTTCTGAAAAATCCCACCCTCGACCTGTAAAACCTAGCAAACGCCAGGCTGATCACGAGACTCCTGTTTATCAGTAAAGTAACTGAGAATGTAGAGGCTAACCAACTGCTCACAAACATCCAGCAACGTGATCTGCTCTGGTATTACAATCTGGATAAAGCCACAAATGCAGCCCTTAACCAGTAACCATAGAGGTGGCAGATGAGGCCCTTCACATTATCGGTAAAAGAGACGTGCATGCTAGTCCTTCTGGACCTTGCTAGTACTCCTGGATCTTGTGACGTGTTTTAAATGGTTGACCATCACATACTATTCACCCTTCTTGCACACAAGAAGGCCTTCTTGGCACAGTCCTGAAATGGTTTATATCATATCTATCTGGCAGGCACCAGGCTATCCAGATGGGCTCCCTCAAGCTGGAACCCTGCCCTGTCACCTGTGGAGTCCCGGAGGGTTCCATTCGCTCGACAATCATCTTTAAGCTTTATGTGCAACCACTTATCTCACTCCTTGGTGACCCATTACCACCATAAACCAGTACACAAATGATACACAGTGCCTGCTTAAAGGCTAATCCCACCGAAACTGAATTAGTACTCCTGGAATCTACTCAAATGGTGCTGCAAAAAATCATTTGGACGGGTTCAATCCTGACCTCCCACACTAAACAAAATCCCTAGACTTCATTATGGATAGAAATCTATTCTTTCAATAACACATTGTGAAAAGACTCACACGGAATGGTATCCAATCTCTCTACTCTGCAAGATCATGCCCTTCCTCCAGCCCCAGGACTTCCAAATGGTGGTGATAGCCCACTTGATCTCATATATCGACGGGGGTAATGCTCTCCTCACAGAGCTCCCAGCTGCTTACCTGACTACCCCCAAAGCGGCCCACCTTGCCACAGTTTGCCTCATCGCCCAAACCTTTGTGCGAATTACACTGGTTCCCCGTCCTGGCTAGAATCTGCCTCAAAACAGCGTACCTCACCTACAAGGCAACCATCACCGGTACATCAGCCTACTTGACGGCCATACTAAATACATTGGGTGGTGCATGCCCATCTCACAGTAAGGCCATCACCAGACTGGAAAATATACACGCTCCTAAGGACAAAACTTGGAAACAGCCCTTCTTATGCTATGCACCGGTCCTCTAGAACTCCATCCTGCTGGCAAACTGGACTGCTCCAAGTCTCTTTGAGGTTAGGAAATAAATGAAGACCTGGTTCTTCCAACAACATTTTTGTGTAACCTAGATGCACACCCATCCGAATATCATACTGTGATCATTATTACTAATATGTACTTGATGATGTTAAACTTTCACAACTCGTCTTTGCTCTATGGCATGTACAGAAAGCCACTGCTCCCAAGCTAGGTTTGAGCTATAAACATATATCATCATAATAAAAAAATAAAAAAATGCAACGATAGAAAAAAAGGGTTACATACGTGCAATGTGCCTACATTGACTTTACTGCACTTTTAGATCATCTTGACTGCCTTCTTAATTACACTACAGTATGGGGCCGACTAAACTGGCTATATACTTTGGGCCTGATTCATGGAACGTTTTCCTATGGGATTGGGCCATTATAAAACACTTCCATGAATCAGGCCCTTTGTGTTTTATCTTTCTATATTGTAGAATTGTGTTGACTATTTGCAAATCTGTTTGTATCTGTGTTTACCTACCTATTTAGTGGCTATGTGCATCTAAGCAATGCTTGCAAATCTTCCTCTCGTGCAGTGCACACAATTTCACAAAATAAAGCCAGACAGAAAACCGCCAGATTAACATATGAGGCAATACTTTCAAGGGTTTATGTGGCACCGACTATCCCCGAGGACAAGTGCTAAGGCAATCCACAACTCCTAAATTCTGAGAAATGTTAACATGAGAGCAGACGGGAGTCTGCCTGTTGACATTCTGTGCTGCCAGTTATTTATTTACCATGGTCCAGCTGTGAGACCCCGGGGCACGGTGTAAACAGAACGCCAGGGCTCTATACATATCACATGCAGCGGTCAGTGGGGGCTTGGCCCTGACAGCTTTGCGCTTTATGGCCACAACATAATGGTCTTATCTTTTGAAAGGAGATGAAACGCCCTGTGGTGAGCTACAAAACGAAGAAAAAGAAGGCATATTTCCAAAGCATCGTTCCCAGGTGAACAGAGGTAGAGGGCACCAAAAGTGTGTAAGGAGGGAGCATACGGCTCAGCATGAATGACACTACACGAGCTTTGCACTGAAAGAGGTGAAAGTGTACAAGGATATTACAGTATTCTTGGTATTTTAACTGCATGTAGTGTTTGTTTGTTTGTTTATTCATTCATCTATAATGTGTGCTAGACCCGAGGGTATCAGGGCGCAATAGTACAGAATATGCAAGGCTTAAATTACAGTGTTACACAATATGACAGCAGAGGTATATATACAAAGCAGTAGAGGTCAGATGAGTAAGTACATATAGGAGGCAAGTATAAAAACAAGGTAGATACATACATTTATACAAGCAATGTGCATTGGGAATCTTATATACAATTGTGTGGACCTAAGTATCCATGGATTTCAGCAAATTTATATAATTGGATCTGAATTTGAAATAGGGTTGCTCTTCTCTTATAGGATTTGGCAAGGAGTTCCAGAGTTGGGCTGCTTTAACTGGGAAGCTGGCGTCTCGTCGGTCTCATGGAGGTTCTTCTCTGGAATCTGCCCATGAGGTTACTGGGGGCTGCAATATTCAGAGCTTTGTGGGTAAGGGATGCAACTTTTAGATTAATTTTATTTTGGGTAGAAAGCCAATTATTTTGGCGTCTTATCCTGGATGTGTGAGCTCTTTTAGACATGCTGAGAGCCGCTGTCAGGACATTGTTTGGGAGGATTTAAATCCTATGGATAGTGGATTTATTAGCACTGATGTATAGGGCATTACAATAATGAAGCCTGGATAGAATAAGGGCTCTAGCCAGGATAATACAATTGTCGTCCGAGAGAAAGGGTTTACCTGTTCTGATGAGCTTACAGGTGTAGGCTGTAGCTGATGCCATGGAGTTCACCTGTTTGGACTAGGAGAGGGTGGAGTCAAGGTAGAACCCAAGTGTCTTTACCTCCTTGGCCACCTTAATAGGGTTACCATCATTTACGAAATAAGAATAGTCCTGTCCTAATTTCTTGAGGTTGGGGTGAGTATCCAGGATAATGAACTCAGTTTTATCATCATTCAGGCATAGACCGTGAGTTGCCATCCATGCCTGGATGATGAGATACACCCTATTTACCAAGGCCAAATCCTTGTTGTAACCCCTGGAAAGTGTGAGGAGACTCTGAGTATCATCCGCATAGTTAGTGTAGGTGATACCAAGAAGGTCCAGATCATCAAAAAGGGGCTTAGTAAATATGTTGTATGGGGTGGGGGAAACACATGAGCCCTGAGGTACGCCGCAGGTAATAGGGATCGGGTCTGCCGCTGCTGATGGGGAGAACACCCTCATGGTCCTGTCACTCAAGAAAGACTCGATCCATGTTATCGCCTCTTTGGAGAAGTGGGCGGCAGAGTCTAGGTGGCTGCATAGGACCTTGTGGTTTACAAGATCGAATGCAGCCGAGAGGTCGAGCAGTAGGAGAACGGCTGTTTTCCCTTTATCTCGCAGCTTGTTCAATTTGTGCCTTTAGGTCAATAAGGGCAGTCTCATTTCGTGTTGGGGTCGGAATCCTGATTGTCACACTCCTAAGAGCTTGTGAAGTTCTAGGAATTTTTTTATTTGGTTGTAAGCGACCTTGTCAATGATTTTTAACAGAAATGGAACTGTTGTGATCGGGCGGTAATTAGTCGGTATGAGTGGATCTAGTGTTTGCTTTTTTAGCAAAGGCAGTACCTAAGATTGTTTAAGGTTGGTGGGGACAATGCCAGATGCAAATGAGGCATTGATGAGTTTGGAGACAAATGGGGAGAGATCTCTTGCAGCCAGTGGTGTCGCCAGGGGGGGGTGCTGGGAGGGCCAGGCCCCCCCTGTGAAACCCTGTGTACCCCCTTGCGCCCCCCCTACCTTAGACGATCAGTAACCATGTTCTCCCCTCACTTTTGTTTGTGCCCCCCTACTTTTGTCTTTGGCCCCCTCTGTGGCCCTCCTAAATTTGATTCCTGGCGACGCCACTGCTTGCAGCATCTTTTATGAGCTGGGCCGGGCAGAGGTCGCCCTGGCAGTTGGATGGCTTGAGTGAAAGGATAACTTTCTCTACCTCGAGAATGGAGGTTTTAGTGAAGTTAAATCGGGCTATGGCATCGTGTTCCTTCAAGAGGGGGTTGGGGTATTTTTGTTGGAGTGGGGTGAGTGATTGAGTAGGGCTTTTTTTGCTATTTTGTTTTGAAGGGTTTTGAATTTGTTGGAAAGTGCCTGTTGTATGTCTGAACACCATGTTTTGTCTTTGGTGCATGTGTCAGGATTGGGGATAGGGTATTCAAAATTCCTTGAGGATACTAAACAGCTCCCTCACGCTAGAGTTAGCATTGCATATACGCCTGTTATATGAGTTCAGTTTGGCCAGGTAGATCTCCTTTTTATAGTGAGATGAGATTTCTATTAATTTAGTTCTGCTACCTTCTGATGGGAGTAATCTCCATGAGGTTTCGCTGCTCCTTTTTAATTGTCAGAGATCTTTTAGTTTGGGGTAAACCACTTATTTAGGTGGGTTTTAGGTTTGTTTGGTCTAAGTTTCATAGGGGCAATGATGTCGAGTGTGGTTAACATAATGTTGTTGCACTCCTTGACAAGTGTTTCTGGGTCTAGGTGATCGGCCAACTGGTTGAAGGTAGGAAGGATGGCCGGGATCACTTTTTCCGCTGTGATGCTCTTTTTATTCCTGGTTAGGCATGGCGGGGCAGTCATGGAGACTAGCGTGAGTGGTCGGGAGGTGGATAGTTCAAAGGATAAGAGGAAGTGGTCCGTCCACAGTTGTGGGGTAATCGTTGTGATGTTGGCGGTACAGTTGTAGTCCACCACCGAGTCCAAAGTTCTCCCTTTGAAATGTGTAGGTTCAGTGATTTTTTGGGTTATGCCCAGTTCGGCAAGCGTATTGGCGATGGAGGTGGCATATTTGCCTAGAGGATCGTTAAAGCCCAGGTTAAAGTCCCCTAGGAGAAGTAGTTGAGAGGTAACTTTGAGATTATTGGAGAGTACGGTGTTAATGTTCTCTTCGAATGAACCAATAGGGACTGGGGGTCTGTAGATGAGGTAGATAGTCAGGGTCTGGGAATTAAGTAGCGGAAGTTTGGCTGTAAGGACTTCACATGAGTTAGTGACTAATGAAGGTGTAGTTCTCATACCTAGGCTGGATTTTGCAATGATGGCGATGCCGCCTCCTCGCTTCTTGTCTCTGTCCTGTCTCAGTACGGTGCAACCATCAGGGATTACTAATGAGAGTAGGGGTCCTGCTGCTTCATGTAGGCAAGACTCTGTGATGGCAAAAAAGTCCAGGTTGTTCACTAGTATCAAGTCAGCAATTTCTGTGGCATGAGCAGTAAAGGATCTGACATTTAAGAGCGCTCCTTTGAGAGGGAGAGCTGCTACAGTGGCAGGACTGTAAGCAGATTTTGTTTTAGTAGATAGGGGTCGGGGCCTCGTGGTATTGAGGTTAGTCGTATTGTCCTTCTGGCCCTTAGTTCTTTTGTTGGCCATAGGTAGGTATCTAGTAAGGGGTTTGTAGAGTTTAGTTAGTCTTGCTCGAAGTCTAGAGTTTCTAGAGGTTCAGCTACACGGATTGCTTTGAAGCAAGCTCGGTAGGCTCAATGCAGGGTGATCCATGCTGTCTGGACTGTCTGGTTATCTGTTAGCCAAGTATGCTTTAACTATTAAGTGCCTAGCACGAAGCGATAGGTAGTTGATTAGCAGTAGGGTCGTAAGGGCGAAAAGCGTGTGGACTGTAATGCGCATGATATAATATAACTTTGGTTTTATCTTGCTCTAAATTAAGGAACACCTTCCGGTATAAGGCAATTAGATTGCGTGGTCTAGTCGAGAGAAATTGTCTAAATATGGCACAGAGTACTCACTAAAGCCACTAATAAAATAGGCTAGTTCCACATTTGACAAGATGGGGCACACAGTAATCACTAAAGCCACTAATACAATAGGCTAGTTCCACATTTGACTAGATGGGGCACCCAGTAATCACTAAAGCCACTATTAAAATAGGATAGTTCCACATTTGACTACATGTGGCACACAGTAATCACTAAAGCCACTAATAAAATAGGCTAGTTCCACATTTGACTAGATGGGGCACAAAGTAATCACTAAAGCCACTAATAAAATAGGCTAGTTCCACATTTGAATAGATGGGGCACACAGTAATCACTAAAGCCACTAATAAAATAGGCTAGTTCCACATTTCACTAGATGGGGCACACAGTAATCACTAAAGCCACTAATAAAATAGGCTAGTTCCACATTTGACTAGATAGAGCACCCAGTAGTCACTAGAGCAGTTATGAGTTTCATGGGGAAATGGGGCAGCTGGTGCCTGGTGAACACACAACATAAGAACAATCATAGTGAGCCAATTAAGGCCCTGCAGTCAACGTGGTGTAAACCCAGTCTAGATACTCACTGGGGAGTGTAGACGCTATGGTGTTGCGTTGCAGGAGAGGGTTGGGAGCGTGTATCGCTGTACTGTTAGTTTAGAAAATCAACGGGATGCTTCAAAGGATCCGAAAGGAGGGTGAAAGTCTGATTATAGAAGCGATTACAGTCGTATCAAATGAAGGGTTGCGTGGCACGCAAGGGGTAAATCATAGGAATCAGAATAATTGAAGGTGTATGGAGATGGCCGTGTCGCAGTACAATCGCGGACAGGCCTTTTCCCCTCGGACCTTCTCCCAATAGGGCCGGCTTCTGCCTCGCCGTCAGATGCTGGGAAAAATAAATACAAAGCGTCTCCTAGCAACGGTACGGCGCTTCTGTTACGTGGCCATTTTCTATGCAGGCCGTCAGTCGCGGAGCTCGAACAGCTGATCCAGGGCTCATTTGTGCAAATATTACTCGGTAAGAAGCTGTTGCCTGATTACTGGGTCTGCTTCAACAGGGAACCCCATACAGATTCCAGGGGCATCAGGATAGCGGTCCACTTTGTTGGAGCCCGCTAGTTGCTTCCGTGCTGGTGCACGTGGAGGGGCTGCTGGGCTTCTGCTCGCACAGTAGTTGAAGATCAAGTGGGGCCAGGGGGCACAGAACAGGGCCTTTTACCCTCAGATCTTCTCCCAATAGGGCCAGCTTCCGCCTCACCGGCGGATGCTGGGAAAATAAACACAAAGCATCTACTAGCAACGGTACAGCGTTTCGGTTACGGCAGCCATTTTCTATGCAAGCCTTCGATCGCGGAACTCGAACAGCTGATCCAGGGCTCTTTTGTGCAAATATTACTCGGTAAGCAGCTGTTGCCCGATTACTGGGTCTGCTGCAACAGTGAACCGCATACAGATTTCAGGGGCATCAAGATAGCGGTCCACTTCGTTGGAGCCCGCTAGTTGCTTCCATGCTGGTGCACGTGGAGGGGCTGCTGGGGCTCCTGCCCGCACAGTAGCTGAAGATCAAGCAGTGAATGACCCCTCTATTTCTTACACGATATGATAAATAGGCTTGTGAAATCAGAAAATACAATATTAAGGCTTTTACACCATGCAAAGAGAAATACACCAACACGGGCTTGTAAAGATTCCCAGAATCTATATTGCAACACTGAACAGTTTACAAAAACAAAGTATACAAATAGCTATTTGGCCGTCAGTACTTTATAGAGACCACCAGCAGGTTCAATGTGAGCAGTGAACAGGAATTGCTAGCTGGACATCAGCATATTTATACAGTTTCTTCATAACGATGTCCAGCCTCCTACGAGTTAATCATATACTGGGCTAGGGTTCGCGCCAGGTTCATTCGTAATTTACATATCTCGTGCATGTGGTTTACTTCTTAATACATTTACTAACAAGAACTATTATTTTCTGGATGTGACTTTACACTCTTTACACATTTGCTTCAATGCAGGTCAAACAGATGTTTCGCATGTCATGTTTAAATAGCATTATTGTTCTTGTATACTTGTAGGTTAACATCGCCGATTCAAGTAATCCCCTGATCCCTAGGTCAAGAAAGGACAAGTTCTACATGACCCTAACATATAGCCTGCAGGCAGGTTGGACATTAACTCGCCTACAGAGGTTGAAGAGGTTAAAGTGAAAACAAGAGGACACAGGTCGGCCATTTTAGGCCACAGGGTGACTTTGCACGATAAACCAAAATGGCGGTCTAACCTAAAATGGAGGCTAGATTAACTTAAGGTCACGACCTTGCAATACGGATTTCCTCGCAAAGCGACTGGGCATAGGCCAACATATACAATGAAGACGAAACAATATTATATCAGTTTCGACAGGCTGACTTCACTAGATTTACGAATACATTTCGCAAGGTAGAATTCCTCTTCCAGAATGGACACAGCCTGCATGTTAGTACTTTTCATGACAGAAGGAGGACTACTAGTCATGGGTTACACACAGAAATACTGTTTATTTAGCTTGGACAACAAAATGGCTTCTTAAGGAATTTGAATAACTAATGTTACTATTACCCAACTTAATGGTACTCCTTATCATCCACTCAAGAATAAAAGGCATAGCTGGCCAAGCTGGGTGTCCAGCATTACCAACTAACTGAGTCAAGTTAATGGATGCAATGCCATGCTTTTCCTATCTTGAAATTCAATTGCATTGTGATTTGGTGTACAAAGGAGATGTATTTTGGCTATATCACAATTGGATATGCTATTTTCCATGTGCATATACATATAATGGTATCGCCAGAGTGAAGGTAGAATTCTCCCCTTCCTCTCCTTCCCCCAGAAACACAATGTCTCCAGAGCTGTGGTTCTCTCTAGGCTTGACTACTGCAACAGCCTCTTCCTTAATCTAACTCTTTCCTCCCTCTGTCCTCTACAACTAATCCAGAATAGGACTGCAAGACCTATCCTTGGCCTCAAGCCCAGTGACTGCATCTCTCTGGCCCTAAAAGCTCTCCACTTGCTCCCTGTGGCTGCAAGGATCAAATTCAACACCCTCTGCACCACCCACAAGGCTTTCTGGGGCCTGGGAGCACACTACATCCAACCCTCTCTCCCCAAATACCTCCCTGCTAGAATTCTTAGGTCTTCTAGCTCTAATTCTCTGCAAGTCAGACGTGTCTCTAAGCAGAGAGTGGGGAGAATAGATATCTTTCTTTGGCAGGAGCCTCCCTCTAGAATGGCCTTCCTGCCCGTCTCTGTCTTCAGCCAGATATCCTTAAATTCCGGAAGCTTCTCAAGACCTCCCTTCCCCTCTCCTGCTAGTACCACCTGTCTCTATGTCTGGTGGCTTGTATGCCTCATGAGCCTTACTGATGCAGGCCATCCTTCGACCAGTCTCCCCCTTACCAGCACTTGCTCTCGGGCACCCTTCCCGACTAGCCTACTGATTCTGGTCCACCCCCCCTCGCACTATCCCCTTGCCTAAGCACTTGCCCAGGCCCTTACTCTCCTTCCCCTGGCACTTCTCCAGCTTCCCTTCTCTCTGCACTTCCTGTTATTGCACTTGCATGTGCCGAATGTCACAAGCCCTAGTAGGACCATTACTGTTATTGTTTCCCCAGAACCCCCGCCCCTTATCTTGTGGCACCAAAAGGTCAATACATATGCCAGTGTCGGGAACATGCCCAACGCTTACATATGCATGAAGTGTCTAGCTTCGAGATTCCGGAGCCCACGGGCAGTCCAACACACAAGTCTCCCCTTAAGGAAGCTTGTGTGCAGGGAGTAGGCGAATGGAATGGGAGGGTAACTTTGCCCTCATATTCTGTACCCACAACCCTCTGTGAAATTGCCCTATAGCTATATTCATGGATCCTGAAAGACAATACATGCTTCCCCTGCACGGCAGCCCAGAATCGTATACGGCCAGAGTGGCTGCCTTCTGCAAAGACATATTTTCCAGATTTGAGAATTAAATCTGATAACCGAATGGAAAGCACCTGCTGATACCCTTCCCACCAGCCAAAGGCACTTTACAATCCACCCCCTAACAACCCAGGTGAAAAGCATTTCTATCTTTAAAGATCTTGGCTATTCTTCATTTTTTTCCAGTCACTCAATTAGCTGTTTCAGTGAGAATGAAAAAGGTGGTTAGCGTTTCGCCCGCCTGCAATAATGATATCAATCAGGAGCTGTGATTGCTTTCGCTTCCCCCTTGCCGGATGCTCATGGATCCTACGGCAGAATGTAATAAGAACAGAAGCTTTTATTTTAATGCTCTGAGCTTCCATTAGAGGCGTTCACTTCCCATCCATCCTCGCCCCCTTATCGTACAGTTGCCAAATCAAGAAGCAGCAATTCTTGTATTTCTATTTTCAAATGCAGATCCAAGGGGCAAATTTGAGCAAGCAAGACTCAACTCCTACACGAGGCTCTACATTCGCTTGCCAGTAGGTGTCGCTTTAAGGGGAGAATTGTACTCCCCTGTCAAGGGGCTATGACAGTTCTGCAGCATTCCCAGCCCCAGACACAATGCGTCACTCTAAGAGCTTCACTCCCCTCTCTGCATGGCTTTGTGCAGAACTCCTAGCGTTGACTCGCAGGAGCTGTTACATCAGCACTGGTCATATGGCTATGGCTAAATATGAGGGCTTTTAAAAATGATTATTTGGGCCAAGAAGAAGAGGTTTGGAGGAAGAACTGTAGCACACAATGGTGCTGAATTCTGGAATAACCTCTGACTGCTCCCTGCAGAAAGAGTAAAATCTCTGGAGGTTTAGAAAGCAAATGAAAACCTTCCTCTTCAAACATGTTTTTAATGAATAGTTCTGCTCCCCATCATGGCAAGCGGATGGTGGTGTAGATAGAGGAAGAAAAAACAAGTTACTTGCCTGTAATGGTCGTTCTCCAGCATTGTATGCATTACAAGATTCAGGTGAGGTGGTTTCCCTCCTTCTAAAACATAATTTCTAGTTGGGCTTGATCCAGCTCCCATCGTGAATTGTGGTGCAGTCTCAGCTCAGAAAGTATTCTAAATTGTTGCTTGTATCCGGTAGGTGTTCAGCTCGACATAGGTGCTGTGTCTTATCGTCCAGGGCCAAACGGCATGTGCTTCCATAGATACTTTGCAAGACTTTGTGCCACACTGTTTGTATAAAACAAACATATCGTGTTTTTAGTAAGGACTTTGCCAACATTGCCCCGATATTGGTGGTCGATGTGTGACAATTTTGTCTATTTTGGACCTGAGCTCTCTGTTCATTCGTGATGTAATGGCGAAAGATTTGGCTGCCCTTATAGAAGGCGATGCTGATGATGTCCCCTTCGTCACAAAATCCGCTAGTCTTCTCTCTTCCTTATCTGGTGAAAAGGTGAGAACCGCTGCAGGTTCGGAAGAGCGTTTTCTTGCTGCAGCTGTAAAGAAAGATTCGTGGTGGGGATGACCCCGAAGATATAAGGGTGCTGTATCCGGACCTTTGTACTTTTTGTGATCTCTGGTAGAGAAATGTGGTCTCATAAGAGGTTCCTTGAGCACCTGTATTTTTGAATCCCAGATATAGCCAGAATTGATAGTGCTGTGGTTGTTCGGCATTGCTAATCACAGCGATCCCGAAGAAAACATTGTTTTACTTTTATGACAACCTGCAAATCAAACATGGCGAGGTTTTTTTTAACAAATCAAGTTATGGAAGGAGGACATCTCTACAGGTTAAAACGTTCTAGGATCCGAATAGGTGCTGTCTATTGTATGTCCTTCCACAATGCTCCGATTAATATTGCTGTATTTCTATGCTGTTCTATCCTACATCGGGGACTTGCTTGGTCTGGAATACGCTAAGCACAGCGAATGATCATACACCCCACCTCCCTTTCCTTTTAGTGACACAAAGCAAACTATGTCTCAGGGGGTACCCTACACCACCAAGTATAGAAGCCTTCTCCTTTCCTACTGCCATCACACTATCATTGCATTACAGAGACTTTAATCATGACCGATAATGCAGAGGATTTTACATAAAGAGCTGCATGATAATTCCAAGATGATCCTGTCTGTTTTCTGAATGGAGGGATTACTTAAACTGGAGAAATGTTCATGTGCGGAACACAATTAGTTGCTGGCGGCCTTACTGACAGCCTAATAACTGTTCGCCCAGGCTCTTTACTTGACATTGAACTGCTTTGTGAATAGAGAATTGCCAGTGTGACAGTCTCCTTTGCAAAAAACGTTGGGTTTTTGCAAAATCAATAAGGTCTTGTTGCACATGACGATGCAGTACTTTACCTACTTCCCAGCGAACATGGGAGAAATAGGTGAGCTTCAGAATTAGGACAGTGTTTATGCTATTAGAGTTAGTACACAAAGGAGCTTCATCAAGTATATTTCCTGCAGGGAAGCATGTCGGCCCATTGGGCATGTTCCTGAATGTGATTTAATGCTATAATGCTATGACCCCTTTATTATAATGTAAATATAATAAAAACAGCAACAATAATAATAATAAAGTGGACATAGCATTAGAACAAAAATACAATATGTTGTTCCTTATTATTAATGCTTTTTGTTCTGCCCATTTGGCAACCAAAAACTCTTTCGATCAATCTTATTTTAAACATTTTTATAAAAAATATTCTTACTTAGTTTGTCATTCATTTTTTGAACTGCGCTTAACCCCTGAAAAAGGAAGTGAAATCAGAGGACGAGAGTAAATGCAGTCGGCAGATTAGTACTACAAGCAAAGATGTTGAATTATTTCAAGACTAGTTACAGTTTTGCTATTTTGTGTCTTTTGCTTATCTATAGTTTTGATGATGTATATCAGTGTGATATTTTGTACTTAAATCCTATATGTATGATTCGCTATGGGTGTTTATGACTCATCTTCCAAACTCAAACCCCACCCCTTCTGAAAATACTGTGAAGCTCCCAATTCTATAAGAAAATCACGACCCACCAAGTGACAGATGTTGGAGCAATTTTACCCTCACATCCAAGTGAGTACATTATGTTATTGGTTACAAACACTTTAATGTTAGTATGATTGTTGTGCAAAATGAAATGAGCATCAAGCACAGTGTGTGTTATGTGCGTAGTGATTTCAAACATGCAACCCTTTTATCACATACATATTTGTAAAATATAACACATTGTGGTCATTTTTATGTTTCCAAAATAAGCCTTGATTTTATGAAAAGCAGGCAGGAGCCCTCACTGGTGTTATTTGTCCAGTTCCAAATTCTGACAGGGGATTTAGAAAGAGTGAAATAGGAGTGAAATAGGAGTTTACCAGATTGTCCATATTGTAATGAGAACCTTCTACCAGAAAACAATGTGTATAATAATAGATGATGTGCTTTAAACAATAGGACAAGGGTTCTTGCTAGGACATTAACATATGATGAAAATGATGAAGATAATCATTAGAAATTAACATTGTACAATTTTAAAACGATCCAGTTGCCAATATTATTAAAATTACATTTTAGTAATTGCTTCGTATGTCTATGAAAATGTCATTCCTTTTGAAAAGATTGTGCTTGGGCTAAAATCAGTGATCCATTTCTTCTGTGAGCACCAAGGCAAAGTTTAATTTGATGTCCTGGCCATTGATTGTTTGGATCCTGGCCATTGATTGTTTGGAAGTATTGATGAACCCACACATTTCTACAGTATGCATAAACACTAATAATTAACAAAACATAAAATAACAAATATAGTTGTAGACCCTGCATACTGGTCCCCTGGTCCCTTATAAGGTCAGCCAGAACCTAGCACACCTTTGAAGAGCCTATGAAGAGTCCTCATCACCTGCTCCTCCTAGGGAAAATGAGCCCGCAATGTCGTCACTTCTTTCCGTAAGGAAACCTCCTCCTATGTGGCCAGGGGACAGCAGCCGCTACCCGATCCTGACTCTGGGGGCGGCTATATGAGGAAGGACCACCTGGGGGGAGGTACACCTTGGGGAGATGACATGGCTTTGTTGGGGGAAACCACTACCCCATACCAAATGGCATATTGTCACACTCTTCCCCAACCCGTTGGTAAATATCCTTTGGTTACTCCCCAAACTCCCATTAGGGATACTGTATTGAAAATCTGGAAGAGGCAGGGAGCAGTGAGGATCACTTCCAATGAAGTTCAGTGTCTATTTCCTCAACACTATTCAAGAAATGGTCCCATAACCACTGACACAAGAAAGAACAACAGAGTAATGGAGATCGCTAGGACCGGGCAGCCAACGCAGTGGTCTAGTTATTGGAAAATAAATAATCAAGCCGGGAACCTTAAATACAAGCCAGCTACTGCTGATGAGGAGAGGCAGAGGAGAGAGCTGCCGTAGACACATAACAAAGCTCAACACCACGATGAAGGGAAACATTCTGTGGCAGGTGACGGAAACCCGATTCCAGGAAGAGGAAGCCAATGCACAAACGGTTCAGCGCTCGTGTGGAGAGAGCAGCGGGAACCTCGCACCGAGAAAGAAAGCAGGGGGACATTGCAGTGCCTAACAGGGCATATGCAGAGCCAGTATGCTGAAGCAGAAGGAAGCATAGGAATGCTGTAGGCAATCGGTAAGACGAAGGGAAGGCAAGTGGGTTAGGTGGTTGCTAGCGAGCATATACCACATTGTGGGAATAACACTGAGTGAAAGAAATGGAAGTGAAGGGAGGCCGGGTTGTCTAACCGGGCGAATCGCTTCATAAAAATGCAGCAAAAGACAAAACAAATCAAGCTATTAAAGAAGTGAAAGTATTTGAAGAACCAGTGATAAATGAGTTGCTAAACTCTTACCTAAAGATGGAAGTGTTGCGTACAATAAAGTCTTGGAAGAAAGTTTACCCGGTAAAGTATAAAGTCCTGGCAGAAAAGCACACCAGGTGAAGTTAAGTATTTGTGTAATAAGTCCTGGCAAGGAAGTATACGAGGTGGAGTTAAGGGTTTATGTGATACAGTCCTGGCAGAGGAGTATACCAGGTGAGGTTAAGTTAAATGTTTTATACTACAAAGTCCTGACAGGAGAGAATACCAGGTGAAGACAAATAAGGATGTATACTGTGGTGTGTCTCAAGGAAGGATCATGCCCTTGAGAGTATGAACTATTGTGTGAACCGTTGTAAGAAGGATCTCAAGGAAGCCCATGCTGTTGAGCTTGTGAACTGTTATAAAAGTGTACAAAGGAAAAGAGAATCCTTGGGAAGAAAGTACCCTTAGGATTTTGAAGTGAAGAGAAAGCTTGGGGAAGGGAGTGATTTCACCAAATGAAGTGAATACACCAAAGGGAGAGAGTAATCCTCTGGGAAACGTGATTATTTGGAGTTTCGGGAAGAAAGCTGTCCATTTGGAAAGCTTTTCGTTATATTTGAACTTTTGTGTTGAACTTGATCATTTGAGCACTTTGAGAAATCAAGAGACATTTCCCTTTACACCTCAGAGTTATTTTAGAGTGTGAGGGTCAGAATCGGATTACGGACACAGGACGTGCTTTTGTTTGGAAATCTTGACACAGGACAGACCCATTCGTTTTGGTTGAGGTAGGGAAATTCCTCCTAGATTAGTGATAGGCATTTTCCAAACCCCATTTGTTTTAATAACAGTTTCTAGTCACAAACATGTCTCCTCTGTGCCTGTATCTCATTCCTGACACCTCAAAATACCCATCAGTCTTCTAGAGTGCTCATTTTGAGTATTCGGTTTCTCTAGGAAAGGATGAGCCCGGTGTTCTAGCAAGCCCCTTGTTTGCCATTAGAATAAGCTGGGCAACACAAAAACAACCTGTGCAATTAATACCAATGCTTCCAGTATGTAATTAAATAACCACCACAGACCTTGTTTGTATGACCTTATTGATTTAGATGCGGGAACAGTATATGGATTGATGCTATGCACAATGCAATTAAATCAAGCTGCATCTGCAACACCTCTGTGGCTGTGCAACCCACTTTACCACCAAATAGTCCAAATACACCTGTCATGTGTAACCAAGAAATAGCATTTACTGGCTTTAAACGTGCTGAAGAGAAACCCAATCCTGGATCAAATTCTTCTTAGCCAACAATCAACGATGAGCTGTGGACAACAAAAGGAGAGCCACCTTAACTGCTTAATTCGGCAATATCAGAGCACTCCCTAAATTGTGGTTCCTTTGCTCTCAAAAAAACGGTTGCTTACCATATATATTCTTAAATGCCCGTCCCGCAATTGCATCTGCGCTACCGGGTCGGGCCCTTGAAAGTTAAAGATAGTGGGGTTCATTCCGAGGTTGGAGGTAAGGAATTCGGGGCACCGGTAAGGGTGCCGATACCGGTAATCCCTTACCTCTGTATTCCAAGGTCCCTTTGCGGGTCCTTCCTTACCTCCTGCTTTTAGCAGGAGTAAAGTACGGGACCCGCGAAGGTACTTCAGAGGTAATTATGGTACCGTAATTTACGGTGCCATAATTACCTCATTCCCCATTCCCATTGAGCCCTATGGGGCAGAAATGGGAATGGGGAAGGGCAAAAGGTGAATGGGGAATTACCGGTCCCTCCAACCCTGGAATGGACCGGTAATTACTCCATTCACCATGCCGGATTTGGGACGGTTTCGGAGGCAACCATGGCGCTAATTACTCCATGGTTAGCTCCAAACCCGGAATGAGGCCTAGTGTCAACAATGCTCCCAGGCAACAGGTTTCAAGAGCGAACTGCATCGTTACTCTTCTCTAAGAACATACCACTGTCTGATTTCAATTATGTTACCCTGTTTCTGTCCTTAATCATATGTGTTTCCACCTTATGTAACAAGTGCCTTGATGCCTCCGGGTTTAGAGCACCTACAAATTGCACACAAACAAATGAATAAATAAAAATAAATCTCAATGGGGCTGAACTGAATTTATCATGGAAGACTTGAATACATCATAAATAAACAATATACTAGTCTAACACCAAGAGGCTTAAGAGGTGTACATGTTATTAACAATTATCTTCTAAGTTATCAAATGACTGTTCTGCTACTTCACTCATAAACTGTTTCCATTATGCCATTCAAACTCCTCCATTAATATTTTGTAGCAAGATAGTTTGATCTCCTGATTTTAGTCCATGGTTAGGAAAGGAATGAGAATGTCTTATCTGAAATGACAATTTACCAGTCAAAGAATTGAGATGTTTGTCCGGTCTCCTATCCTGGGCATGTGATGTTTTCCAAGAAGTTATGATTTGAGGGCTGTGAGTAAGGCATGGTATCAACAGTAAGACAGATACAAGTGACCACAGTTCAAGGTTGTTTGTTGAATTTCTAAAAGGGTTTGAAAAACACCTATCTAATCCTAGATCTACAGATGGGAACAAGCTACGACCATGCAATAATAATAATGCAGTCCTATTGGTGGCTTGTCAAATTATAAGGGCCTATACTAATAAACCTATCGCCAATCCTTACCTCTAAATACAAATAGTGAGGGAAACAATGTTATGTAAAAGAAAGAAGTGTATTATATGTCAGGATGTTCAGGCCGTTGGCCTCCCTTCCCTGCGTTTTCAGCATGCGATAAGGCTGTACACTCGATCTTAGCATAGTGTCTGGCTTCTCTAGCACAAGGGTGCAGTTCAAGCACTAGCATCAGGGCCTTTGGTGTCCAATTCTCTTTGCTTTCCCAAGATTCTTCTTGCAGCGGACCTAATGCGACGAACAAACAATGGGTTATTTTCCTCTTCTGATTTTTAGACATATTCATTTTTGTAGGTGATTCACCATGGAATCCCCTCAGCCGGGCTCTATTCCCCTTCAATACAAACTTCTTTAAGATTTTCGCTTGTCCAATTTCTCGGGTGATTCACTATTCACCCCGGACCTCCCTCAGCCGGGCTCAGATCTGTTTAAACACAATATTCAATCAGTCGCCCTGCGCCGGACTTGGGCCAATTTAATTCACTTTAACACAATCTTGCTTTATCCCAAAAGCTTTCAATTGATCTCCCTCGTTCGGGCTCGAATCAACCTTTTCTATTTTGTCATCAACTTGCTTGGCAGTATCAACATCAAAGACTTTCGATTGTGCAAAAGATTTTGCTTGACCAATTGCAGAACCACTTCGATGTACAGTTATTTGCCACTCTTTCACCTTTCTCAAATCTCAGTTGGATACCTCACAGAGACTTTCAAATGAGCACACACGCGGTGCCAGACCACTCTGTCAAGGAAATCGTATCTTGATTTCAAAGTTCAATCATTCATCTGTTGGTCCATTTTTACTTGTGTTGGTTATCACATTGCATTTCATACACTGTTTGCCTCAGCGCTCACCATACAACCTTGGGTTCAACAAAGACCTGTTTGGTATCAGTCTCCCCAACTCACCGGCTGTGTTGATTTCACTGGCACTACTTTGTTGTAGGAGCCAAGGACGGTACAACGGTGGCAAGCGATTCTCCCTGCCTTTATTAACGGCGGTGGAGGGTTCCGGGTACCTCCGACACATAATACAGGATTCTTCAGACTGGTTTCCTGGTCTTACACTTTCTATTCCTGAGGGTTTGTGAAAGCAACAGTTCCTCGTCAAAAAGGTCAAGGGCACTTCCCTCCTTGCAATCCCCTTTGGGTTCGCCATCTTTCTCCTCGTGTTAAACTGCCATCTTGGAACTGCTGCTTCCTCGTGTGTTTAGCCTTGCTCAGTGTGTGCTCCCATGCTCTGCCTTTCATCCATGTGCGGAAGTGTAATGGAAGTCAGGTATGTGTGATGGTCAGGAATTGCCTGACTCTGCATTACCATGGTATTGGTACATGTCAGGTATATGGCTCGGGTGTTAGTTGTTTTCTCTCACAGCTAGCTGTCCGTTAGAAAGTGTTTGTGTTGTGAAAGGGGGGGTGAGTTCCTAAGTATCCTACCTAGTAGGGTGGGGTAATGGTGTTACAGGGATGAGGATACCGCATCTCGCCATCCTGTGTCCCACTCCCGCTCCCAAAGAACCCTCACAAAGGTGATCCTCCCGCACTGGTCCACCCACAGGAGCTGGATCCAAAAGCGATGGCCGTGTCCTGGCCACCTGGATGACAGATCCCCGGGGAATAGTGGGTGAGATACCTTCAGGTTTCTCACAGGGCTACAAAACTAATGGAATGAAATGAGCCTGTGTGTTGTCAATACAAATAAATTGTTGCAAAAAAGACCTACCATAACAATCAGATTCTTGATGCTAAATCTGACACTAAAGAATTGTTCAGGATCTTAAAAGATACTGAGTCTACCCCCGAGCAACAGGGACAACTTCCATCTCTAGATAATACTTGGTGTCTACAAATCCAGAACGGCATGCACAATACACTTCTTGGCATTAGAGCCGATATTGTTCCGAAACAGGCCGCCAATCCGGAAGCGTTATATAGCAAACCATTTATTAGAAATCCGTCAATTACTGAATTTAATTTTCATTCAATCTCAGAGGCTGAATTAAGATCTACCATGGAACAACTTAAGCCTACTAAATGTAAAGGTGATCCCTGCTCCTCTTTAATCATAAAATCCTGTCCTCCGCCACTGTTAAAAGCTATCTTTCCTTTTGTTAACGCCTCCTTACAAGAGAGCTGTATCCCCGACAATCTAAAAACTGCCTGGATCACCCCTATTCTCAAGAAGCCCGGACTCGCTCCTGACAACCCACTTAACTATCGTCCAATCACTAACACGCAATTCCTCCTGAAAATACTCGATCGAGTGGCTTATTCACAAATAGCCTCCCATTTGAACCAGCATAACATCCTAAATATCTACCAGTCAGGTTTAGGCAGGGATATGGCACCGAGACCTCCCTTTTAGATCTCAAGTCACGTTTACTTGCTAATATGGATAAAGGCTTAGCAACTCTTATCGTGTCCCTGGACCTATCCGCAGCATTTGATTTGGTTGATCACCCCATTTTGGAAGCTAAAATGGCCGAGGTGGCCCCTTTTTCCCCTTCCACTGCATCATGGATCAACTCCTTCTTGGCTAATAGACAAACTAGAGTCTGCATCGGGCAGTCTGAGGCGGACTCAATCCCGGTTTTCTTTGGGGTTCTGCAGGGCGCCTGTACTTCCTGCTGCCTTTATAACATCTACACAGCTCCTTTCTTTAAGATGCTTGAGGAAGAAGGTATATCATTCTCTAACTACGCTGATGACACCCAGGTTTTATTAAAATTATTGGGTGTTCATTCTCAGGATGAATTAGAACTAAACAGAATTTTCCCCCTTATTGAAAATTGGATGATGGCCAACAACTTCGCGTTAAACAAAAGTAAAACCTAGCTCATCATTGTGGGCAAAACAAACTACCTTGCCAAATTGGATCCCATGTTTAAATCATTTAGGCTAGGCCTAGTTGATATTTCTCCCCAACCTAAATTAAAAATATTAGGTGTCGTCCTGGACCAATCCCTCAACATGAGAGCCCACGTTAGTAGTGTCATTTCCGCCTCTACTTACTATGTAAAACTTCTGTCCCACCTGAGACCTTTAATTTCGCAGGCAAATGCCGAGACTATCGCAAGAGCCATAGATGGGGCGAAGATCGATTACTGTGGAAGCCTCCTGGCCGGATTAGGAAAAACTGACTTTAACAGACTTCAGGTAGTCCAAAATGGAGCAGTCTACAATGGAGCAGTCTGTGTAGTCATGGGCCTGGCATGGCGCGACCAGGTCTTAGACGCCCGACGCTCCTTACACTGGCTGCCGATCGAAGTACAGGTTAGATTCAGAATTTTCACAATTGTCTTTAAATGCAAGCATGGTATAATGCCCAAATACCTGCTTGATCAAATCCTAGACAAACCTAATCCCAGTGTTCTTAGATCCAGCAACCAGAACTTGCTATCTTTACCTCGCTGCAAACTTAAGAAGGTGGAGAAGGGGGCGTTTTATATGGCAGCCCCTATACTCTGGAACCTGTTTTCCCTTATGATTCGCCAGCAACCTTCGGTCACCTCTTTTAAGAAAACCCTCAAGACCCATCTCTTCCACTAATCGAACACTCTTGCATTAATTTTTGCTGACTGGGTACTTCCATATCTTTTGCATTGATCCCTCTTCGATCCATTGTTTTTCTCCTTTTACGTTTTGTGTCCTGTCTATCATGTCTCGCGCCCTCATGCCTCAGGGTTCACGGTAGCGTGTTATAAATTGAATAAAGTAAAGTAAAGAAGCAGAGTAGTGCCATTTCCCTGCCATCCATAATCTTGTTCTCTCACTTAAACACTTTCAGAAGAACTAAACACATACAATGCAGTGCTTCCGTCTGCCTCAAAAATAATTCCTCATAGAAATCCTAAAATTCTGGCAGAGACCACAACTCACAGAACTGTGCTACTGTGTAAAGGTGTCAGCCCAAATGCTGTCTACCCACACTCTGTACAGTACTCTGAGCTTTAAATAAAAAAATAAAATAATTGGAAAACTGTAGTTCATTTGGCCTAAGCCTGTCAAAGTATACCCTAGACTAAAGGATATTCTCCCCTAGGACTGTCCATTGTGACATATAATTCATTGATTTGGTAATAATTACCAAATTAATGCCGGTCACGAGGGTTCAATAAAACACCTGGAATAATTGCTTTCATAAGTGATGCTAATGGTAGTTACTGGAGAGGTTCCTCAAAATACAATAAACTACAACAAAAAAGTACGGACTGAGTAATGGATCTACTTGTTATCAATAGAAACAGACTGGTGCCTCAGGCTACACCACTACTTCACTCGAGCACATCTCTGTCTAACTTCATAAACCTACTCCACTTATCATTCTCCTAATCTAACTTACAAACTCTTCTTCTTGAACCTAGACCTACTACTGGAATGCATCCCAGTTGATGCAGTTGAAGTCCCGCTGGTAATATTAGGTGACTTCAAGCTCTCCATATAACTAAGGTTTACCAATGGCAGCTTGACTACACTCTATCTGACTACATTCTGGCCAACATACATAACCTTCCAACCCAGTACTAGAGGAATTCTCTTGAACACATCTTCCTATCCGGAATTATGAACTGTTCTGCTCTCTCTGGTGACTCCTCTCCCATTGATTACCTACTTATTCATTTTAAAATCTATACTTCCCCCTTCAATTTCCCTCCACCTTCGTCTACCACAAACTAAAATCCCACTCCAGGACCCCAGGTCAAGCTTTCCCTTTCTCTCCTCCATTTGCCCACTGTATTGACCTCACAGTAATGGGTTTCAACAAAACACTTGCTCTGCCCTTAGATCACCACGATCCAGATTTCTCCTTTACCTCCTCTTATCCCAACCCTCAACAATGGATCTCACCAGCCATCCAACACCTAAAGACAGCTATGCATCCAATATATGTGCACCTTCGCAGCTGGTGCAAGGATCACTCACTCTTCTCAAAGCCTACAGTTTCTTTCCTTGCCCTCAAAGTAGCTCACTCTATGAATCTCAGGTTATGCTTTCACCCTGAAAACCACTCCCTTCCCTCCTCTCTACGCTGATGACTTTGCTGCATACTTCTCTGATATCACACAAATATAGGACACCTTCTCCACCCCCTTATCTCTCCCTTCACTTCCCTCATTCGCTTTAACCCCTACCATTCACGTCACCAGTCTTCTCTATCCTACTTGTCTCCTCTCTCCCCAACTGAGTTCCTGCCAATTCTTGGCTCAGCAAACCACTCCGGTGTACCCGTTAGCCCCTTTGCCACACAAATAAAGTGATAGCGCACATCACCCCCTCTTATCTCTTCTCCCTCTTCAATCTCCCTCCTCCCCAAAGGCGGATTTTACAGTTTCTATCCAGGAACAGAAAAGGTCTTTCCCCTCTGGCAGCCATGACTCTCGGTGGTAACAGAGGTCGCCTGGCTCCATAAGGCGACCAAGGCACAGGGAAAACACTCACACATAGGAGTAAAACCTTCAATGTAGAAAGGCAGTAAGTCTTATTGAGTTGGACGGTGGCTGGTGGATGACTGGAGTCTGGTTGGAGTAGCAGTGAGGTCGAGAGGAAAAGACACTGAGTACAAGAACTGGAAACACAGGAAAGAGCCAGGGAAGTAGATCCAGTAGATGGGCAAGGTGGATGAGGCAAATAGTAGAGGGTATACAGGGAATTGAATCACAGGTATACATACGTCGGAGCAACAGAGATGTGATGCACAGGCTTACCAGGGATCAGTCATTTTAAGGAGCGCTCCTTTTTCCTTGGATCCGGCAGTCTCCTGATGACGTCATGATATTGCATGTTCCTCTGCACTACGGAGGCGTCCAACAACTAGAGCAATCACGTCCTTCTAGATGAGAAGGTGGAAGGGAAGCATTTCCATTTCAGCCATAGAGAAGCATGGCGAGTGCTGACAGGCTGCTTCAAAATAGCTGGTTTCATCCCCATAATTAAGAAACACACTGTTGATCCTAACAATCCCACTTTCTACAGATCTGCCTCCCTCTTGCCCAACCACTCCACAACCACATTGTTAACTACCAACTTCCAGAGCAAACAATCCAACTAAACTGCTCTCACTCATGCTTCCACCTTTCTCACACCTATTCGCCATAGGCACCCTACTTACCTTTTTACTGCTTTGACACCGTCGACCCTCCTTCCATCCTACTAACCCTCTTCTCCCCTGCCTTCAAGTGCACTGCACCCCACTGCCTCTTTGCTGATGACACACACTCTTTTTCTTCTTCCCTTCTTCACCTCTGTCTAGGAGGCTAAGTAGCAGGATGGCTTCGAAGGAGAAAGAAAGTTCCTATTTGCTCATGGTTTACCTAAAAAAGAATTGTCACCAACTGCCACTGACGAGCATGATGGGAGTCAGGCGGTGCTCGCTGCCTTAACATGGCAGTGTCCTGCTTTCCCTTTCTATTTAAAGCTGACTATCTTTTTCCTGGTTTTCTATCGGTTAAAGGTTTCTTATGTAGAAGAGGCCCCTACATGCAGACAGATGTATTCTGGTCGATGTAGACAGGAAAAACTCCAGCCGGATAGATAAAACGATTATTAACTTTTTATGGTTATTATCATCACTTAAGACACCGTTTTCTCTCTCTTGTTTAAGCGAATGTTCCAAGATCCCACACATGGACAGACATTGTCAGTGTTTATGAATTCAGTGCTACTCGATTTACACCTAACTGTTCGTAACATAGCCTAATACTATCAAGGCATTTTAGAGTATTCAGAACACTTTAGGTGGGATTATTAAAAATTCCGTAAATCCAGTGAAATGAGTGGGAAATAATCACCGGATGTCACATAAAAAAGCCTACGATAAATAGATATATATATATGTTTTTAAACATTCCATTCAAAGATAGTGTTTGTTTAAGCCTAGAAGCAAGGTTTGGGTCAACAAACAACCCACCCTCCTTGTTCTTTCGGTAGTGAAAAGCTCCAGAGTTGATAAAGGCCTCCCTCACGCTGTCAGTGAGCCTCAGGGCCTCAAAGCTTCCATCAGCTCACGGAAAACAGACAGTCGTGAAGAACTGCCAGAGCTGTGTGCACATAAATTATACCTATGCATGTTGTGTGTGCATGTGGTCTTCAGTTCGGTTGGTCCTCTCTGTGTACCACAGGGCTTCCTCAGGGCACACTAAGGCTTGGTTTGCTTTGTCTAAGATTACAGTATGCCCCAATGGAAGGGACACCCTTCCATGATGCTCTGCTGCAACAGCAGAATGAAATTAGCACCGTTTAGCTTAATTTCCAGTATCTTAATCACAGATGTGGCCCCTTCATATTTATTTCAAAGCAGTTTTTACTTTCTAATTACGCCTAGAGTAATAAATATATGGCACTTGCATACATTGTATTTCCTTGAGTGCCGGTAAGGAAAATGCAGTTAAGTTGAGCAATGGTAGTGGTCCACATATGAAATAAAGAGAGTGGCTAAAATGTCCCTGGGGAAAAGTGTGTGGGGGTTCAACGGAGCTGAAGAAGGGAGTAAGAGTCCTACTTGACTGATCCAAAGATGGGTTCACTACTCATAAGGGGCAAAATCAAAGAGTGAGTGGAGAGCATGGGTGGGTGTCAGGGGCGCACAGTAATGAGGAGTGTGCCTAGGAAGCCCAGAAGCTTCTCATGGTTGTATTTCGTGGGAGGATTTATCTGACTTGATTGGAACACTCACAAAGACACAATATAATAAACAGAAACAAAACACGGGGAGGGCCATTACAAAAAATGAAGGAATCTATATGGAGTAAGGTGATAGGTGGAAATACAGCGTTTAGCGAAGGAAATGAGTGAATGCTTTCACAGACACGTGACTCATACGCTGACCACTTTTTATTGTCACTAATGCGTTCATTGAAATAAACAAGTACTAAGAAATCTCTGCAAGCTCTCCTTTTTTCATAGCTGCCTAGTGTCGTCATGGTTGTAAATATTCATCACCTCGGAGCCCAGCTGCAGTGGCGAGCTTGGGGGAATTTCTCAAGCAACTATCATTAGCGACCGAATCACGTATGAAAGCCATCATTCCAGGTGCTTATCGAGCCTCCATGGCAGGGTATGGAATCCAGTAATAATGGATGGATACCACAAGCGGCGACTGAAGATCGTGAGGGAGAATATCCTTTAGTCTGACGTCTCTTTTGTCTGGTTTCAGCCAAAGTAGCCATTGTTGTCCAAATAGAATGTGGGCTTTCTCCGAGTATAGTTTAGAGGTAGTGCTGGAAACAGTGCTGGGTATGCATTTCTGAGATGTTCTAAAGGTGTTTCATGGTGAGAGCTGGAAGATGGAAGGAAGAAAAATGGCACCAGTTTGCTTCTATTGATAACTAGTAACCCCATTTTATTCTCTTCATAATTTATTGTATTTTAACCTGAACATTTTTCGATCAGACATTATGCACATATGAAGTGATACAGATTACAGCAGCAGTCCCAAGAAAGGTATCCTTAACAATTGTGGGCGGACAGCTGAGTGAGAGTAAACTAGATGAATATGTGTTATATAAGGGGGCCTGGGCCACAGACAGACAAGGGGCATATCAATCGGATGAACGAGTGGGTCTATTGTTCATTACATGTGATCAATACAAATATTTACAGTTTGCAAGTACATGTGTGAAAATCTCAAGAGGGTTAGGCTAGGGTGCATCTATTTTCGCTCTGTTGCAACTAACCAACGATCCACAACCTTGCAGAGATAAGCCTGCCGTTCTGTTCATGTTACCAAAATTGGACAGGGAGGTTTATAATTTGCTTATGTTTTCAATCTGTTCAGATCCCCTCTGGTGTACTAGAGGCGTGGGGCTGATTGATGTTTCAGAAACCAATATTCATCCCTGGGCCGCTTGTGCCACAGAAGTTGATTTGTCACAATATGTTTGTGAAAGAGGCAAGGAATTTTAAGAGAGTCATTTTACAAAGCGAGTCATGCAGTGTGGTGCATGTGAGCAGAGGTTGGGGATACGTAGTGAAGTTAAGAATTTTGTTTAGGCAATAGAAGGACTAGACCGCAGGACCGATGAGCAGGCATGCACAGGAGTCTAGCAAGCTGAGCACAAGGATTAGAGTCTTGTTTGAGTGGGGGAGATTTCCTTATACTGAGGAGCTCAATCCTAGTCCCCGTGGCAGTTGCTGTGATGAATTGCTGGCCTCCTTGTTATTCTCTGTTAAGGGCTTCTTATGTAGAAAAAACGCTGGTGCGCACACACATGCATTTTGGTGGGTGAAATTTAGTAAATCATAAGCCATATAGGTTACAATTTGTTATGATTGTTATGATTAATGGGGGATCTCTCTGTTATTTAAGTAAATGTGTTGAGATCCCGCCGTAGAAATGTTTATGAATATCAATCAAGGTCCCAATGAAGGTCCCAGAGAGACTCGATGTCTGCAGCGCGTGCACCCTTTGGCTGGCCTCTTTGCAGTGGGAGACTTATCATTAGTTACCAACATAATAACGTGCTGTATATTCGAAATAGAACAGTGTTGTGAAGGTTTTCCTAAAGGGAAGACAATCTATAGTTGTTTTAGAGCACAGGAAGGGTGCTTCAGAAGTCGGGGCCCAGCACTGAGAACGTCAGGTATTTAAATGCAAAAAAAGCCACATTTCAACGATGGTTGTTATTTGAGATACGATTTTCAATAACACATCAAGTACTGGGCCCATGTTTCTCACCAGAGATGCTGATAGAGGTTGGGGTTTCACTTTTGTGGGCCAGATATTATATATCCCCGTCCCTCCTGGGGCCAACAACAACGAGGATATTTTGGTGGAGTTCGTTTTTCATTTGATTGGGTTTATATACCCAACCGTCCACTCAAATCAGAATGATGGTCAGGTTCTAGTGGGATGTGAGGGCACAGAAAGAGCGCCTGGAGTGTTCATCACTGCATTATTGCATAGCTGATTGCCTATGATTTTGAGATGCATGCATTAATTGTAGTAGCCATTATTTCATGTTATATTGTAAAGCTTTTATAATGAAATAATCAAAACCATAGTGATCTTACAGCACCGGTTAAAATGGAGTATTGCGCCTCCATCCAGCATAATTTAGCTGCCATGCAAACTCAACTCCCCTACTATATGACAGATGCCTGATTTAAGCAGGACACAATGAGGGGGGAGCAGGAGGAGATGCGGTAGTAGAAAATGAGGAACAAAAATGCGTAACTTTAGTTACAAAGAAGTCAGCAAAGTCAGAGGATGATATATGAAGAAGAAAGGGAGGGATCGGGAGACAAATGTGTCAATAGGAGGTAAGGAAGGGGTAAGTAAAGAGAGGAAAGTAGATAACTCAAAGGAGCGTAGTCACGACATTGAAAAAGGGAAGTGGAAGAGGTTGGGGTTTGGTTTGAAGGTAGATGAGTGGAAAATGAAAGGAGAAAGTGCTCAGCTAGGTACACAGGATGAGCAGTGATAGGGGAGCCAGATGCAAAGGAAGAGAGAAGACCCAGAGAAGAGCCTGAAATATGAGAGCATGGTGAGGAGATTTGGCCAAGATGAAAGGAGTCCAGAAGAGAAATGAGAGAAGAATAGTGAATATTTGTAAAATGAAGATTGAAGTCGCAGAAGAGAATAAAGGGGGGGTGAGGGTAGAAGGGGTGAGAGGAGAGCGTCAAAGTCTTTGTCCAAATTGGAATGAGGGATGGGAGGGTGATAGATAAACAAGGATTAAGGAAGAGGTTTAACTAAAGAACTAAACTGCAATTTGAAGAAAGGGAAAGTAGGAAGATGACGCATACTATGAAAAAGAAGCCAGGAAGAATGATAGAGTAGACCGAAACCACTGCCTTTGTGGAGTGGATGGGAGGTGGATAAAATGGAGGTAGTAGAGGAGCAGATAGATGCAGAAGTATAGGAGTTGGATGGAGAAATCCAGGTCACAGTATTACAAAGAAAGCGAAGTTGACGGTGAGGAAAAAGATTGAGAGGGCGGGAATCCCAAAGACCAATTAACACAGAGGTAGGGGAGGAAATATGAGGATAGATTAGATTATTAGGGTTACGAGAATAGGAGAATTGGAGGGGAGGGTGGCCACTGGAGTAATGTACGGGAATGGAATGGGTCATAAGGTTGAGAAGAAAATGTTGGACAGGGGTAGAAGTAGGGTAGGTATAGTATATAGTATAGTATAGTATAGTATAGTATAGTATAGTATAGTATAGTATTGTATAGCATAGAAGTAGGGTAGAGTAGGGAAAGAAGTAGAAGTTAAATGTGGGATAAAAGTAAAGGAATACCAGACGAGAAATTATGAAAACCTAGAGCAAATAAAGCAGAGAAGCATGTGGTGGGTATTAACGTGCTCCAGACGGGAACAGGGGCAAACTGGGAAAACAAGCACTCTTAGAAGCTTGGCCTTTGATAGAGACACCCAGGGATAAGACACTGATCGAAGATGGAAAAGTAGGCTATGTAGCAGTCATGTGATCCTTCACGGCACCATGCCGAAATTGCGTCCTGTGGTGGCAGATGGTAAGAGGGAGGAGTTATGGAATTCATAAGTGTTTGGCACAGAGAAAGGGCTGCATGCCATCATGGATCCCCAGGCTTTCGTTTCACCGTATTAGTTTGGTGCAGCTGAGAGCAGCATCACACCTCACTGTAACCAGCTCAGGTGCTTTTCTAAGTTAACCTGCTGGGACGTTTTTTCCCATTATATCAACGAACTGTGTTTTTCAGGTAATCAGTGCAGGGGCCAGAATGGAATACATTGTCATTTTTACTCCATGCATTCCTCAATGTCTCCAAAAAGTATGAATATCCTCTCACACACCCACAAGTCATATTGAAATGTTCTGCCTCCCCGAAACTCATCTCCTCACCTGGTGTTCAGAATGGGCGAGGTTGATTAGATGAGGAACAGGAAAGATAAGAGGTGGATTGTGGGTTCCTCGAATTCCCCACAAAGCTGCATGCACCATCCTTTGGCCTAAGGGGGGATTTCTTTAAGGGATTTCCAGATAGAGCCTCTTTCCAGTTAGTGAGTAATGCGGGCATCCATTTTGATACGAATTAGTGAATAGGAGGGTAAGATGGTCGATAGACAAGTAAATGTCATAGACAAGTCTAGGAAAACCAGGCCTCCAAAACCACTGCCATCAACTTAAGTGATCCAAGATGGGCATCATTACAAAATGTGGCCTTCAAGAGAGCCCAGAAAATTCTTGTACAGGAATGAACATTTTATAATTTTGAGAAATGTTTGCAATTGTTCCACCTCAATTCTTTCATGCAATTTTGCTATATATGGTAGGATTGAAATTGATTATACTTGTTTTTGTCTGACAAATTCTACCAGATGCTTAATTAAATGTGACATTTTGCATTGTGTGAGAACCGTTCCTGTAGCTAGGGAAAGATAGGGAAAGAGATACAAGCTCTTAGGCAACGATAGGTTGAGATGCTTAGCTCCTTCCGGACAGGCATCGGTTGCATGGGGAATCTGAGCACATACTCTAGCTGACCACGACCATGATATCATCCTTGGAGAGATGGAAATGACCAAAACAAGGTGGACCACACGGTTTTGTAATCCTGTCCATACCTGTGTTTGTTTAAGAGTTAAGAATGAAGCTATATCCTTGGATCACAATGCTTTTATTAGGGAAACGTTCTATTCAGGAACCACACAGGGCCTGAGGTGGCACTACATAAACTCTTTCCATGCTTGTGGGAATCAAAAGTTGGTCTTTATGGCTAAGACTGAACACAGCCCCAGAACAATTTAGAGTGAAGTTTGAGATGGCTCTCTGCCTGCCACCAACATACTACAGGAGGTGAAATGAGCATTTATGGCCTTCATATCAGAGAAGCACTTCCTCTGAACATAAGGATCTGTGGCTCCCAGAACCATTGGCACTTCATGTATGGCAATGAGTGATGTCTCCAGTCATCCTGCTCCCCTCGGTTGCCAATCCCGGGTGCGCGTTGTACACAGTGTACAGTGTATGCATTTGAGAGAGGCAAGGTTTAACAAGGTACTAAGAGAACGTTAAAATAGGACATGTCTGCAGAGTCTGATGGTAGGCATGTGGAAAGGCGGTCATATTGTTCCTCGTTTGCCCTTTCATGACTTGTTATGTCTTTTTCATTCTGTTGGTACGTGTGGACCCTTCTTTGCTGCATAGATTATTTTGCTCCTTATCGATGTCTTGCTCCATGTTCTTATTCAACCCAGTGTTACTCAACCACCCAATGGCACATGTTTCTTGATTACAACCTGCAAACGTATGCTCCTAGTTTGAGGTTTGGTGCCCAAACTACACCCAACTAACTTTCTCAGCAGTCCCACCATAACTGACACCAGATCTCCCCAAACCACTTAAAACTCTACACTAAACACAACGACCCCCACCACCACTAAGCACAGACCTTGTGTAAACTGACTCCCCTGTCACCACACACACACACTTTTACATGTGTTATTTGTACATTCACATCGAAAAAATATAGCACTGTAGAAGGTGCCCCATTAAACAATGTTTACAATTTTCTGCAGAGCCTAGACTCCCTAAATCTTGTTTATTCGACCCGAGTCCCTTATTTAAATTAATAGCCCCATGATTTGGGTACTCAGCTGACACCGCCAGCGTGACTACTGAGGGATTGCATGCAGCAACATTCGCTGCAGAGGGATATGTATGCGAGTCACACCTCTTCTCTTGCTCGCTCGCTCTCGCTTTTCTCTGTCATGCCAACGAGGCGCTGTTTTGCATCTCAAAATAACTGTCCTAGTTCAATAATTTTAAGTAAAGATAGTATTTAATTCTGCCGCCGCCGTGTGCCGGTGTAGAGATGGGGCTGGTAAATAAAGTCGTGCCAGCGTGCCAAACATCGTAATGCGGCGATAAAATACAAGTTACAGCGGTATAATTAAGTACATTTCCTCACAGCCTACTGAGGCCTTTGGTTGCTCTTTGTGTGCTCTTCATACGTGCCCTACTCTTGGGAATTCACGCACGCCTCTCATGCCCAAAGAACTGCCTACTTGTAGAGCATCGACCCTTATTCGTGCGGCGGGTTCACGTTACTGGATTTGTACGTTTCGCCTCTATCAACGCAGAGATTTTGCACGTTACTCGGTATCGCACTCAATGCTGCGCCTATGGAAACTGGCAGCACTGGTGTTAACGAAAATATAATTTTTGTGTGCTGAAAGAGAATATTTTTTAGAGCTTTTGAACATTCCCATCGGTGGTGAAATTGAAAAAAAATATGGTCATTTAGATTAGAATGGTCTTAAAAAAAAGAAATGTAAACGTAACTAACTGAAGTGAACATACCCAAGTATACTGTTGATAGATGCAGAGGAAATTACTTTCCTAAATTATTATATTTTAGACATAGAACTCCCATACCTCATAGGGATAGTCACCAAGGAGATCTCTGAACAAACAAAGCAACCAGCTTTCACACACACTGGTCTGCAAGGAAATCTTGCAATCTGCCTATGGACCAGACGACATCTGCAGGGCAAGACATGAATGTTTGACAATTCCAGGCACACAACATGCCATTTCCTGTGGCTCTGCTGAATGTTAATTTCCCTATTAGGCCTGCGTTCTGGATCAGGGATCTTGTTGGTTGTTGTCCTTCCCACATTACATTTCAGACGCGTTTTTTCCGGCCATGCCTCTATTGGGATTTGGCCTTTCAGTTTGATAGCCTTTTGAAAAATTAAATCCTTTACCGAGATTTGGCGAGAGAATATTTGTTATTAAGGATCTATTATATATAGTATATTACTGAGGTGCAAGGTGCAGGGAGTTCGAAAGGGCCAACATCTATTTTATGTCTTTTTTCCTACATCTTATAATTTTTAAGAGGAAATATAGCGAGTGTGTGCAGCGAGGGTAAAGATTCCGATTAATTCAGAGACAGAGGGCAGCCTCCATCCTTCAAGCTACCAAGCACATTCAACAGGCCTTGTGCAGTGTGTCTCTAGGCCTTTAGATTGTGCACGTTCACTGTCATTCAGTAACCGGCCTCTCAAGAAGGTTGTTTTTTTGTTTTGTTTACATGACAAAAACATAATGACTCCTATTCACTGAACATGATTTCATCTGGAAATATTTAATACATTAAAATGTGCTTCTCTGTGCCCCTAACACAATTGTGATTGTGGGGCACAGCCGTGGCGCAAATTAATGTGGGTTTACACAGGTTTTAAGGTAATGGGATTTGAAAGGGTTTTTGAGGTATTTAACTGCCTAAGTACTGTCCAGTTCCCCGGTTTATCCTGCTGCTGGGAATCTGCTCAGGAGGAAATTCACGTGTGTTTTGACAGGTTTTAATGCAATCCGGCCAGCTAGCAGTCATATTTGAAAAAGAGTGAGACCCATCATTTTGTAGTCCTATTTTTATTTTAATGTGCTCCTTCTGCCTGCCTTGAGAGACGCCTCCAACCCCCCAAACCCTGGCCCATTCCCACGCCCACTCCTGTTGGACTTGCACTTCTTTCCACCCTTGTGTTTTATCTTAATTCTTCCTTCAGAATAGTGTGTGTTTGTGTTTATTTATTTTTTTTCCTCTCTTGTTTTCCTCTGATTTTTTGCTAGTTATTTCAAATTAGGTTTGTTGCGATTAGTATAGATAATTGATAGGTTTTTCTTATTTATTCTGTACTATTTGTATCAACTTGTATAATGCTTTTTTTGTTTTATTTGTCGTTTTCTTGTTATCATAATTGTTGTTTTGGAATGATATGTATTTCTTTCGATAAATCTTTAAATAAAGTTGTCAAAAAAAAAAGAATATTGTTTTTAGGCGAGTTTTGCTCACTTATTTTATTATCTATGTGTAGATTTACTTATCCCATACTCTCCTTCAAGTTTTGGACATAACATCAGCTTTGTTATGTTGCAAGCATGCTATGAAATTCTGTGTTATGTCATGTTAGGTTATATCATATTTTTAATGTCATGTCTCTTTGTACAATGCCTCTCTCTCTCTCTCCCTCTCATATAATATATGTTAGCAGCACTCAGTTCAGCAAAAGGGCCACATCTCACAATCTAGGTGGACAAGGCTGATTTTTGCAAACTACCTCCCAGAAGAGCCCATTCACAGGCCAAGAGGAACCAAACCTACAATACCATAAGTACCATCCCCTTAAAGCTCATAGAAGGTTTCAGAACTTCCAGGCAGCCCAGTCCAGGCCCTTGCTACCACAGGAGCCACAGACCAAAACTCAACTTCACGTAGGAGTGCCCATAGTGCCCCACAGCTTTTCAGCCTGCAAAATCCGGCTGCTTGTGGCGGTTCGGGGACCTAGGTAGAGTTAGAAGAATGTGTGCTCTCCTTTTCGCTTGAACATGTGCTCTAGCACCTTGAAGCATCTCATGTGATAGATGGAATTACCAATAATGATCCCAGACCCAAATAACTGGACGGACTCAAAGAATATGTCAAAGTACTACTTTATTATCAGCTCAACTAAAGTAAGGCAATCTTGCGAACAACCAACTGTAGTCCACACACTCACACCTACATTTTGATTACACAAAGGTTTTATACCTCAATGCACGTCAACTATGATATCATCCTACGTGGCAAACAGTAAAACCTATTAAGGGAACATATATACCTATATATCATATACGTATTAGTAATATCACTGGATGCCCCTTATCTAGTAGGCATGCCTTGCACCACCTCTAAATAGGTATAATACAGATTATAGCAGAATAACAGCAGCAGGTTGGCCTGTGCAACTTTGTATAGGATATTGCTACATGGACCCTCTGATTGGTTGGCCTTCTCTCCCAACCTTGGATTTTCGGCTCGTTAGCAGCACATAGGCAAAATTAAACTCAGGTGCAGAGAGCAACGTCAGACTACTACCCACTTTTCCAATTAGTCCATTATTCCATTATATCTCATAAGTCAGGCCCAAGCCAAGGCTTCTCCTTGGTAGTTGACCTTGCAGCCTGTTCTCTGCTCTGAGACTTTCAAAGGAGTGTAGAGCTTAATGAATAGCCCTTGTTTTCGACTTCTGAATCATGTGAGAGGAGACCACGAATTTGGAACTTTCGCCCTTTTGTTTACTGCTATTTAATTTAATTTTACTGGATGTTATTACTCATTTTGGCCGCTGGAGACTTGATCACTCCACCTTGCATATGCTTTTCGCATCCTTGATTGTCCAATACTTGGCGCTTGCAGATGTTTTCTTCTTTGCTTAATCAAAGAGAAATCGGTCTTACGTACATGGCTTATCCACTTGACTCCCTCTGTGCCTTGCAATTATTCCTTGATGTGGCATCCTCTTCTTTGTTCTTCACACAAAGCTGTTTTTCTAGCATCTTCTGGCTCTGTAGCCCTGGTCTGTCTATGAGGTAGCTTGATTGGTTTCAACACAAGTCCAACGTCCATCTTTTTCTCATGGCCGCTTTAGCCAAATTATGTTTTCTTCTGCAGCAAGCTTCTATATGTCTCTGCTACCTTGAGTTTCTGCGTATGTACATTCACTTCATCTCTCCACGCCCATCTCTTTAGTGCATATGATTTCTTTGTATTCTACTACATGTTTCTCTTATCACTCCACTTACATCTTTATCCTTTGAGTATCTGCATATCATTTCAGTGAATCTTCGTGTCTTTCCTTTATGACATCACTCTGCCCTGGTCTGATTTCATTTATAGCTCTTCGATTTCCAATGGCGTGTGCAGACAACCTTCCACCCTTTCAATGCAGGGGGCACATTCAATACGGTTGTCTGAGTGCATATTGTCTCTTATACACTCGATGCAGTATTGGGACAATACCCAGTGTCCATTATAGGGATCTTCTCCTGCTATTCTAATATGAGGGAGATGAGGGGGCGGGAGCTAGGGATGACGTGCCCATCTGCTCCTCTACAAACGCATTTTGGCAGTGCAGGAAGGCCTCACATTCTGTACCTAAGGTACCAGAAATCTGTTGCCTGCAGGCCTTATGCTGGACAGCTACCCTTCTAGAATGTTGTTCTTAATGTGAATGCATCATCTGACTTAGTGAGCCTGCCACCATGCATTTTTTACAACCCTATATCTAATGTACTCTCTCATCATACATTCCAGTGGCTTATTTACTAATTCACTATATACAAAGGCGACATGTGTACTGTCTTGTCCACCTAAGGCCAGTCTGGTATGGCAAATGGTCAGGTAGATCCTCTGTCAAACTCTCCTTTTGTGTCTTTTAGCACTCATTCTGTACACAGACAATTCTTGGCTTTGACACCTCTGTCAGTGGGCTCAGCTCTACCAGATCCCCCACCAGCTATCAGCAGGAAGGTGTCCTATATGATTATCTGGATAGTACCCCCACAAACCCTAGGAAGTCTTGAGTACATCTCAAGATCATCATGCATCTACAGTCTAACTTAAGATAATATCACCACCACACCAGTAACTGACTCCATTAACGTTATTCTGGCCAGTAAGGGAAGTTCTTGTGCCATCTTTTGCTCACATTGTTTTCTGGCCAAACATGTTGTGAGTTAAGTGTGTTCATTATTATCTCCCAGACCTTTTCCACTCTTCCCCTTTCCTGGTTTTCTAGACCCAGTTTCGTTATCATCCGACAGACTAAGGTCTGGCTGACACCCTAGGTGGGGTCAAAATTTGCCTTTGTGCTTTAAGGCCATGTGATGTGCTCAGGGTAAAATAAAAGTATATAACGCTACTTGTGTTTGCTAAATGGACATCCAAATTTAAAGCCATCACAGCAGTATGCGAGTGGGCCCAATCTGGAACGACGACATGCATATGCATGCAGTTTTGCCCATCTGCAAACTCCACAAGACGGTCAAGCACATTCTGCAGCACGGTCCTTATTTTCAAAAGTGGGTGCTCAGAGTTGCACACTCTCTGTGGGGCTAATCCGCACACATTTGCTCATGCTCACTGCATGACATACACATAGACCCGCGTATTCTGGGTGGACACAGTCTACAGGCGCCGTCCCCCCTGTCGTATTTAGTTGGAATATGACAGCTAAGAGTACACCAAAGCATCTTAGAAGGAGGAAGGCAAAACCTTCCTTCTTACATGGCCAACTTAATTAACTAACAGAGGCTCCATGGTTCCGCCCTGCCCTTTGTTAACTGCTAGTGGCAGTTTTGCATACTAATCAGAGTTAATTCAAACAGGCCCACAGGGGCCTGGTCGCAGGACTAACAAAAGACATGAAATCCCCCAACAACTTCGATATGCACTGTGTAAACATGAAGCCAGCTCCCGCCTCTCAGTATCAAGGGAAGTGACCTATCATGTATGGGACAGCTGTTTACAGTAGTCATCCCCGCAGGGGGACCCTATTCAGAAGGTACAAGTATGTGGATTGCTGGCGACCGAAAGTCTGTTCTCGCTACAGCTTGAAGGGAGACCTGCCGCTTTAATCAGGAACCATAGAGAGCTCCATTGACCAGAGGGACGTTTTGATCCACAACAGACAGGAAGATGGGCAGGACTTAGTATTCCATGTTTTCACCCCTTTACCTTTTCTGTTGCAAAGCACTCTGATTATGACCTCATGTAGACAAGAGATTGTTGGTGGGGACCCATGATTGGTTCATTAAGGTAGGCTTAGCATACAGCAATCCCTGTGCTGCGATTGGCTTCAAAAGAGGGCTGAGACCCTTTTTTTGCAGATCATCTGAAGACTTTGCAAAGAGTAATAAGACAAACTCATCATTGGACCTTGGTTGAAGGTACATTCTGCCTGAGATCTTCCGCCAGTGAAGGAAGGCCAGGATATCCAAAAGTGAAGCAAGATCCCTCCCCCGAACATCTCCCAGGGAACAGAGGGAGATACCGAATCCAAATGACCCACCAGCAGCTCCAGAACCGGTATCGAGCCAGCACACAGCATATCCTGCTAGGCTCTGCAGCAAGCTTCCTAGGTGCGAAGTGCAAGAGAGTCTCTGACCCAAACCAAGGACAAGGCAACACTCTCCTCAGCTTTGGCCCGTCAGCCTTAAAGGACGACACGAGTCCAGTGAAGAAGCTAGGAGGAGTGCATCAACAAGCATCTACCAACATCCACCTTAAAGAACATTTCCGAGCCAGTCGAGCCCCTCGAGCTGCAACCGACTGCACCGCTGACTGTTGTTACGCTGTAGTCGCTAAAGCAATCTGACATGCCTCGACCATTGCTTCATAACCACCAACCAACACTGAGACAACAATTCCTTACCCTGAGCCGCCATGTAGGGCAGCCTGCAACCGCCCGTCCAGCTTCGCTCGCTGAACTGCCTGCCGCCTGATACCCATAGCTGTCTCCCTTTGAGTACTGTGACTAATGGCATCCCTTTGTTGAAACCCAAATAGATCACTTCCATCATTCATTCTAGATCTAAGTCTCAAGACGTGCAGAGGAGTATATTAATTTGCATTTGTGGGCATGCGCTTTCCGTGATGAATTCTTCAAGCAATCTGTCCACACCTACGCCAGGTTTGCAAGCACATAGTTGTTTCATGCTTCAATTTTTTGTCTTGGCTTTTTAGGGTGTGTGTCAGCGCCACCTATAAGCAGAAACTAGGAGTACAGCTAGGAAGGCAGAATTCCTGTGAAGAGGGACATATAGCTTGTGGCTGTTGTTTTTTTATCTGCCTATTGACTGTCCATTGCCATGTGAAACTATATGGCCACTGCCACCCAGTTACTACCTCTCCCTACCCAAAACCCATTCTCCTGGGATCTCTTTAAGATAGCTCTATGAAGTTGTAACATTATACATAGGCCTGACAATGTTATTTCTAAGCAGTCTGCTGAGAATTAATGGCTTAATTGTATGTGTAAATCTGCTACTGGTGCAGTTTATTTATATGTATTTATATACAGAGAGGAAAAATGCTCTTTTGATCATAAAAGAACATACAATACATAAGAAATCAGATTTGACAGGAAGCAGTGAGCTTTGTACAATGGGGTGAGTTTGAGTGACATTCTGACCAGTTTGTGGAGGGGAGTAAATGGAACAGTCACCAGGGACAATACATGGGTGGACACACATAAAAGTAAAACCAATATTAACATTTTTAAGTGCAGGTTGGCAATACAACCTTTTGTGTTAGGGATTTGACCGTGATGGATGAAGTCCTAGAGTGAAGGAAGAGAAAGTGAGGGACAGAGGCAGGTTAGAGGCAAAGGAAAAAGGTTAGCTAGAAGGCAGCTGAGAGGTAGGTTAACAGGGTAGCTCAGAGGTGAGGAGATAGGCTTTTAGTTTGGTTTTGAACAAATCGGTATGAAGTGTTTTTCAGATGTCCGGGGGAAGAGAATTCCATGCAAGTGTTGTCTGCAAAGAGTTGGTACGAGAATCTAAAGGAAGAATTTAGTGCCCCAAAAGCAGAGGCGTAGGGTGTAAAGAGGAGAGGACCCAAGACAGAGCCTTGCGGAACACCAACAATTAGAGGAGAGAGTTGAGGGGTGTTGTTTCCGTGGGAGACAGAGAATTGGCAAGGTGATGGGTAGGATTCAATCCATACAAGGGCTTGATCGTGAACCCAAGAAGAAAGAGAGTATTAGGGCCATCAGATTGGTTGACAGTGTCAAAGGCAGCGGACGGGTCAAGGCGAATTAAGACAAGGGATAGGCTGGAGTGCTTAGCAGAGCTGATGAAGTTGGAGACATTCATGAGAGCAGTTTCCATGGAGTGACAGGAGTGGAAACTTGCTTGTAGGGGGTCTTGAAGGTTGTGGATGTCTAAGAAATTAATAAAAATATTGTTTCCAAGTGCACCTTCAGCTACTTGATTTATACATGTCTCTTTCACTAACGACCTGTCAAAAGCAAGCATTGACAGAGCCAACAGTTTTGGCTTCTGTATAGGTATTTGATATGCATTTGTCAGGCACTACCACCAGATGCCAAGGTAAGCATACAATTTACCAGCTGTTGCCATCTTATGGCCAGGTAGTACCCTTATAGCAGCAACTGATAAATGCCTATGCCATGCCTACAAAAAAAGCCAAAACTGGGAACACTATTGGCTTTTCACTGCTTAGTTAATAATGGGGAGTTGCAGGTTTACAGATATGGAGGGAACTGCGGCCATGGGACCCTTCTCAGCTAAGGCAATCAATTGTTGAGGAAATGATGGCAAAGATGAGTTCTCGTCTCCAAACTTGCTTTGTATCATAGATTATAGCTCGGCCCTATGAGTGGCACTGCAGAACAGAGCAGGTGCTTCATGAAGGCTATATATATATATGTGAGAAGGGCTTGTTTGGAGGGTGCCTGTAAGTCTATTAATGTAAACCAGTGGAAGGTTTATATAGGTCTTATGATGTTACACACCAGGTGTGAGATGACCAACTAGTCCTGGGGCTTAGGCTTCCATGACCTCTCATTCTGAGACTTGTAGAAGTGCATTTATAATCTGAAAGCCTACAAGTACACCACAAGAATGCAAAATGATATGAGCTTAAACTTGGCAAGGGGCGCTTTAATGCTGTTTTTCAGCATTTTCCTCAGAAATGAGTCACTGAGAAAAGTGGACAGTAGTTTGTCAGTGTTACTTCATTTACCGGGGCTTCACATTTCATTACTTACCAGCGACTTCACATGCACAGAAGCCTAAAATCCACTGGCTGCCCTCCCATACACATTTCTGTTGCTATTTAATGGTTTACAGTTAGACTGAATATATGTGCTTTTGATTAGTTCATTTGGACTACTTCCTGTTAAGGATTCCAATCGGGCCTCACACACTGGACCAGGACACTTGGTCTTAGCCTGGCATGTGGTGCTCAATAGGAATGCTTTTTCTTTAATTTCAATTAATTCAAATTGAGCCGGTACCCGACTCGTCTCACACCCGCTTTTACAAATACCCCGGGTCACAATGGACCATGAACCAGGCCGGTGGGTGAAAATACAATATTTATTTTTAAAATTCACATAAATCACACAAATTTTAATACTGGGCAGCAATGGGGTGATAATGACAATGGAAATGGACGCAATGCACTTGGTTAACCTTCTAGTAGAACATATCCAAAGAACAAATGGATAGGAGCACTCTTTTTGAATTAGGATAGATAGCACCCAAGTTAAGGTTCCCCCCTGCAATGTTCCCTCAACCCACCAATAATCGAATTCTGAGTGGATAGGAATAAGCAGCAGGTAGTCAGAGATAAGTGGCAGCAAACAGAATCAAAATCCGACCTTCCCTCACAAAATAAAGGCAAAGGCCTAAAATGACACTCAGATTTTGACAAATAATTAATTATATGTATGTTTAAATAATGATATACATATGTTTTATCACAGTATTAGGGATGTTATCTCACTATCTACCATAAAGTAAGGTATCACAAAGGCATGCATTTCACAAAACAGATTGAAATTGAAAACCCAGTGTAGCCGAATTCACAAATGGAAAAGTTGGACTTTTTCTGGTTTGCAGTTTTAAATTTTTAAATGCAACGTTTTTTTCAAAAAATGGGTGAAAAACACTGAATCGGAATACAGGTGTTGGGCAGGGGGATAGATGCACAGCGCAGGGGCAATATAGAAGTGAAAGAAGGGCTACAGCTGAGAGAGATTTGGAAGGTAGAATGAGGATCGTTTTTAGGAAAATAGAGCAGTTCAAAGAGAAAATCGGTTTTAAAAATGAAAGGCAAATTTTGCTTAAACTAAATTATTTAGACTATATTGTTAAAGAAAGCCACAATCCATTCAAAGATTGATTTGCGACATCAACCTTTTCCTGCCGTGTTCTGATCTATGTGGCAATTAATTTAAATTACTCCAAATATTACTAATGAGTTACAAGATGAGATGAAGGAAAGAGTTGCGCTAACACTAGGAAACAGGAACAGGGTGCAAAGAAAATTGGAACAGTCTATACAAGTTATCAGGGTATAAATAGGGTTGCTTGGAAAGTGGCACAAAGACAAAAGTAAAGGTGGGGTAGACTATGTGTTATGGGATGGGGATACTCACAGTCCGCTCTTAGATTTGGGATTAGGAACAGTCAATCGGGTTCTGAGCTCCAAGGCTCGGGTCACCAGGTAGCGGTGGACTCTCCTAGCAGAAAAACAGCTGGGCCTCTCTGGTCACCGGATAATCAAGGCAGCTGGGCAGTTAGTGGGCAAAAAGCCAGTCTGGTTTCAGGATGCTTCCCAAAACAACACCACAGCTTTTCCCTTTGGTTATTGGGATTTTTTTAGTGTAGTGGGATTTCAGGATTGAGGCCTTGCTGGGATGGTCAGCAATGTTTTGGCCTTGCAGTGGAGAATGGAATCAGCTATGCTTCGGCTTTACAGTGGGATCTGGAATCAGCTATGCTTTGGCTTTGCAGTGGAATCTGCAATCAGCTATGCTTTGGCTTTGCAGTGGGATCTGGAATCTGGCAAGATGAATGTAGAAGATCAGGAATGCATATGCAGGAAATTCAGGAAAGAGTCTGTCTAGAGTTTTGTCAGCCACCCTTTTTATAGAGCATGGTGACATCATAGAATTATACGGCAGGGCGGGCTTAGCTAAGCACGCCTCTAAACAACTAGATTAGTCAGGGGAGATAGTTATCGCCTTCCTCCTAGCTGGTTGGTTTATAAGGGCATGATGTCAGATTTATTATGTGAGTTTTAAAATGTACAGAACCTCCCACAGTTACTTTAGCCACAATTCAGTTTTGCCATAAATGGCACATTTGTACAGTTGGGGCCTTCTAACAAATTATATAAGCAGGTTACATATTTTATGCAGAACATGCCAGTCCAACTTCACAATTTGTAAGACATTGTTTTGCCCTTCCAATAATTTTTAGTGTGAAATATTCGGCCTAAAATTCTATAACTTTACACGTGTGAATGGATTATCATCAGGCATGTCGGTATTGAATTTTACATTGGCATCATGTACACCTTCCTTGGAATACCCCATTCTCTGCCATTTCTGTTCCCTATATGGCAGTGAAGGCTACAACATCTTAAATTAAAACCCACAAAATGACATTAAACCTGTGAACTTTTTACATTCCTGAGAATTTCTGTTGCAAAAATAACCATCATCAAAGTTTCTTAATAAAATAGTCTTTTGAAACAAATGGGCATCCTTTGTCCTTCAATGGGACAATTTTTTTCTCTTCAGCTACCTCCAACTGTCACTTCAGCCCAGCGTGTGGAGGGGTTTTCCCAGTTTGATTGAAGGTTTATGGCTGCTTCCACTTCACAGGTTGGTGTCCTGGAACTTCCATTGTAATAGCCCTCAGCCCAGACAAAAGTCTGCCAAGGTAGCAATTTTCACTTGTGTGTTCTAGCATCTGCTGTGAGGGGCCTTCTGTTGCTGGCAACCCCCAAGCAGAAACCTGTTTGGGCTGATTTCCTCCACTGCAACCAATGCAATTTAATTCCTTATTTTATTTATTTTTGTTATAAATCAGGATAAAGCCTGTTGAATATGATCTCCTATATCTGTTTCCCAGCACAAGCCCCCTTCACATTGCTAGATAAGGACAGGGACTTATCCAACATACACTTTTAAACAGGTATTTTTCCTTACTTTGCAAAAGTACATTTTAAACATGTGGTGCCTACATTTTCCTTGCGAATTCGATTTTTCTCTTCCATCTGAATTCCCAAATTGTTTTGTAGCCATAGTTAGCTTCTGGTATGCAGCAATGGATTAAAACACAGATGCACTGAAATTGACATAGGCCCGGAAAGCCAGGGCCTTTTTGATGCATTGATCCATGACATTTTGTAGTCAAAAAGTAAAGCGTTTCCTGTGTAGCTGAAGTAAAGCTTCTTTTGATTTTTTCAGATCTGAACAATAGCCTTTCATTCAGGAATACTGCTCTTGTCTGCTTAGAGCACAATGTGAATGTGTAGGGGCATGGCAAGGTCTCATTAATAAAAGTATTGTGATGAGGAACAGAGGAATAAGAACATCAAAGCGGCATCATTTTTAAATATTTCCCTTTTTCCATGGGAACTTTGGGCTTGCAGCAAAGCAATGCTGCTTTTCCACTCCCCTTCCTTTGTACATGTAAGAACACACTAGCAAGCTTTCTCAGTGAGCCCCCTTGTTCCATCCGGCCCAATATGTGCAAGATGGTGCAGCCGTTTTTTTGTAGCTGAAAACACAGTTTTGCCATGAGGCAGTGATGCTCCCAGGAGCCAGCGCAGCCATTTTGCTGCTTCTGCTGAAGTGCAGCTTGGTTATGGAAGGGAGTACAGCTGAGTGAGTAAATATATCCCACATTCCCCATGTAGTTAAGGCATCCTGGGCAGGAATTCAATAAAGAGCATCAGTGGGAGAGTTGCCAAAATGCTGGTATTACCACTGCCGGTTGGCCTGGGTTAGGGCCTTTGGCATGCAGGGACCACAACATGTGATTAGCCCAAACCCCTGGCTACTAAATTCTAAGAGGCAACAACATGACATTTCAGTACTCTGAGGAGATTTGCTGGTACTTTGAGGTGAAGGTTGTTGAGGTTGAAGGTGGGGGGGTGGAAAAAATATGTTAACTTTTTGGTGGTGTTCCTCCCTTTGTGCTGGTAATTATATGTAGGCCCACACACTTATAAAACAGCTGTAGTGGCTCTGGTCCACTGTGTTGGGCTCCATGGAAGATAGGTGCCAATGCTGGATTGGGAACGGGCAAGCCAACTGAAATAATGACCTTGCCTGACCCTAAAGTAGAGTTGTGGGAGCCAGAGAATTCATGGTTAGAGCCACAGCCAAGCCAGAGGGTCTGGACTGGCCCTAAAAGCCAACCACAAGTCAAGCTGGCAAAACAATAAACTGGCAGTGCCAATTCCTAGTGTCATGTGTCGACACATCATGACATAGAACCCATACCTAGCATCCTGTCTTCCCATTCCCACCTGCCCAACCCTAGAGTTTTATGCAAGAGAAGGTAAAACCAGAACCAGTTCTAGGACTCACATGTTCATGTTCATGTGCATCAAAAGATGTGTAAACCACCTAATTTGCAAATACATTCACATTAAAGGAAGCGACATCACAGAAAATGACATAATAGGGGGTAACATCTGTTTTTGATACACAAGGGTATCATGGGGTGTTACAATAAACAATGATACCATGCATTTGCCAACAGATAAATAATGGGTGTGCAATAAATGTATAGAAATAGACACTTGTTTAGACTATTAAAGCATAATCAAAGCTGGTTTTAAATAACGCACACTGTAAATAAGTTACTTTTAGGGATTCCTAACTGTGGCCGAAAATATGATTTGCTTAGGATCACACTTAACTAAAGTGGTGGGGCCAGGATTTGAGCTTAGTCTGCAATTCAGCCACTAGGTCACATAACTTCTCAGCTCTAGTTGGTATAGATATGTGTTAATGTTTGGCTTCCACGGGCTAAATAATCCTTTGCTTTATGGAGATTACTAGAAATGTACCCACACCACATAATAAACCAACCTCACAAATAGATGCATCCTGAACAGAAAACTACAAGTACCAACATGCAAAGTAATGTGAGCCTAAACATTCTCTCCTGAGTTTTGAACTGTATTTGCAGGTCCTAGAGCAACTGAACTTACCTCTTACCCTGTTTAGTCTCCCAGGTAGTGACATTTAAAGCTTTCTTTGGGTGACCCAATTTAAGTCTATGAAGGGGTTTGGGGCTTGCCAGAAGTGTAAACTGATTGCAGGGCGGGTGATACTGAGCAAATGTGGTTGAGTTGAGAGGACAGAATGAAATCGCATAATAAGGTTAACTGCTTATAGTCAGTGATTGACAGTCATGCAGATTGCTTTTATGCACAATGCCCAGAAAATTGTGAAATTCCATTGTGTGTGTGAAACGTGCAGAGATCACTCAAAGAAAGCAGAGATTTTGAAAACAGAGGTTTAATTTTGTTACAAAGTTTATCTTGAAAGAATGCACAGATTTGGGTAGCTATCTGGAGATGTGCGAGGCTTTCCAAAACAAATGCCCCATCATAGTTCTCATCACTAAGCATGAAACTTACTTAGCATTAATTATGGGCTTTTGTCCCCGACAGTGGTCACTCAAATGATCCATTGCTGTTGTCTGGTACAATAATTGGCATCGGAAGCATAATCACGGCTCCACCCTTCTCAAAAAAACTGTGACCGACCATATTTGTGGATTGTTTTGGTAATCAGAGAGCAGATGGCACTTTAACAGCTAAATACCAAAACCTGAACGATCACCAAGTTTCTCTTATCAAACTACTAACACTTCAAACAAAAGAACAAACATGTTGAATACAATTTATTAGCACTGAGGGTGGGAACTATTGATCTAAGCTCACGTTCCATGGAACCCGATGGCTGCTTCCCCCACCCCACAGTACCATCCTCTCCCCAGCCTACCATTGGAGACCATTGCCCTGGTGGATTTGATGTAGTGGGTTGGTTAAGCCTACCCATAGCAAGCTTTTTTTAAATCTTTAAATAGCATCCTACAACTTTTTTTCCAAGCAGGCGGTGATCGGCCCATGTTTCACATAGAAAATGGCTTAAAGCTTGAGCCTAGCGGAAGCCAAGCTTTAAGTGAGCTACTTGGCCCATGTGGGACAAAACCCTACCTCGCTTTCCCACTCGCCTCTACTCCACAATGGCACCCAAGCTTTTTCACAGCATGTTGCTAGCACTTTTTCAAAATGTTGGAATAAAAGCACTGATGTCAAATGTATACTTTCAAACTCTGACGGAGGATGTTGTCAAGCACTGCAAAATGCACCATTTTGTTTTTATTAAAAACGAGTTATTTGCCTCCAGCCACCTGGTTCTCTCGCCCTCCCCCATCTCTGAGCTTCAATCTTGAAATGTCACAGGGTCCTTTTTAAAATCAGGGATCCACAACTATGAACATGGGTTTACGTGCGGTGCAATGGCCAACTAACCTCCTGAAATAGCCTTGGATCTATTCCAGTGACTTTCCATATCGATAAAAGCATGACTAATATTCTGAGGGGCAAATGCTTTTTTGTCCTGCGTGCTTTTTCTGATTGAGAAAGACCAATTGAATGAAATGTGCATATTTGTCGTTAAGATCGATTCAATTTCTGTGGCGTCACTTGCCATTACATATGTTAATGAGTCACCCCACTTTGTTTAGGTCTTCTCCCCCTCAAAGCATGTTGTTCTCTCATCAGACACCACACTGGGACTCCAGGTGCTTTCTCAAAAAACTTCGAGTAGCTGTGTGGCTACATCACTTGCAAACAGGTTTGGCTTTAGCGTGTGCTGTCCCACATGTTCATGCTAAACGGATGCATCGCTTCAGTGATACAAAGTTGACCCTTTTCCTCCTTTCATAACGGGTGTAACCCCCTCTCTGCGTTCAGGTGATGGCTGTTTCTTGGCGCGCTCACGTGTCACTCACAGTAGCTCGTTATTGGGAAGAGTAATCCCAAAGAAGATTCTTTTTCAAAAGGATCCTTTTATATGTCATGGATTGCAGCACAACTCCGGAAAAATGCATGCATATTAATTGCTTGGTTGGTTTGACTGCTAGGTAGTAAGATGGAGTACAAGGAATACCCTGCTCATGGCCATTTTTTTCATTTCGTAAACCCTTATTCGAAGGAAGTGTTGGGAAGGGAGGGTGTTCACAGCTCCTGTCTCACCGGAATCCTGTGTTTCCTTTCTGCTTCTGAATATCCAATGTTAATGACACACAGGACACCACGGACAGGATTCCACGTTTATTTTATCAGTAGCTTGCACATATCTTATAAAATAATTGGAACAAGTGGAAATGCATAGGGCGAGATGTTTGGTGTGTAAAAGTAAATAAGTTTTACTGGCTCGGGTTGTGTAAGACGCTGGCCCTTGGTGGGCTTTTGTTTAGTGCGGCTGGTAAAGTGCTCGGTTTCAGCGAGCCAGTAAAATGGGAAAATATTGATCCGAAGGTCGTTTCATTACACTCACAGATTAAGAGACTGCGAGTCGCCATTAACCGATGCACCAATAACCCACACCTCTGCCATAAATGCATTGGGCCTGCAAAATATATAATAAATAGCCTGCGCACACAGAGGAAGTGGACTCCAAACCTGCCATAACATCCAATAAAAGCCCTGGAGGAGGAGACTCCCACGACTCCATCCCTTGCATATCATGCAGAGACAGACAGCCTCAGCTGCAACCCTCGGATATCAGACCATCCATCCAGTGCATATGATAAATCGGTATCAGGTAATAATATCGCCATATATATGGTCACCGTAAATAATATCGCCGGGAAAATGTCGTGGCAATATTATTTGGGTGACCATATATATGGGGACAGGGGCAAAAAAAAATGGAACATTTTTTAAAAAAAGAAAACAAAAAAAAGTTTAGGGGTTGCAGGGGTGTCCCCCGCATGTTCCATGCAATAATGTCGCCACAAAAAACGGCCATTTTTCGGCGATATTTTTGCATGGCGAGATTTCTGTGGCGACATTATTACATGGAACCGATAAATCACATGCAGCAGGAGCCCCTCCTCTGCTGCATCCAGCATAAGATGCCAGAGGACATGCTTCAAACATAGAGAGGTCAGCTCCAGACGAGACATATCATACGATAAATCACTGCACGAGCCGAGGTCCTCAGCTCCACGCCCGGGTTATCATGTGAAAAGAGGCCTACACACAGATAGGCCCTCAGATCCACACCCGAGCTCTCATGTGAGAAAATCCTGCACACACATAGGCTCTCAGCTAATCATGTAAAAAAGCCTGAACACGCATAGGCTCTCAGCTCCATACACAGGTCATTGTGTGAAAAAATCCTGCACACGGATAGGCTCTCAGCTCCACACATGGGTTATCATGTGAAAAAGCCTGCACACGGATAGACTCTCAGCTCCAAACACAAGTGAGCATCTGATAAATCCATGGATAGGTAGGGAGGTGATCCACAGGCTTGTTATCATATGATACATGCATGCATATGAAGTGCTCTAAGCTGCACACCTAGGATATCATATGAAAAATCACTGCAAACGAGACGTCTCTCAGCACTGCGCCTGGGATATCATACAATAAAACCCTGTGCACAGAGATGTCCTTATATCTACGCTCATGTTTTTAAACCCACAACATTCGACATGTTCTACTGAATTCACCACTCACACAGTAATAGACTCAAACCCCACGCTTAGCATATGCCTTAAAGATGGAGCTAAGCTTCCCAGGCATCCCTGTCTCTACTATTTCATGTTGTAAGTGCACTGATAGATCTGTTTGGTTTCAGGGCCTGGGCTCTGCAATCTAGGCCTGCCACCGCAGTGCAGCAGTGTGTCACCACCTGGCCCATAGCAGCCTGGGACAGGGACCAATATCCTTGCCCTCCCAGCAGCGCCGTCTGCCTAGGGAATTGAGTGGGCGAGCACTTGGCAGGCCCTCCCTGCTCTACCCCAATCTGACGAATATTAGCACCGGGCTCTCCTGGGAAATGTATCCATCCGGAAGAGAGGAAAGGAACAGATTGAGTCATTCCATGGTAAGGACACTGTGGGTAAGCGTCAGAGAACTGCATGCCTGGGGCATCTGTCCCAGTCCCTTTCTCCAGTCCATGTCGAGTGGTTGGCTTCCAGTTGTGAGTCTGCCTAGTGTTCCACTTGTAAATATCTGTTTTTAAAAGATCTTTGTCAGTTGATTCATTTTGCAAGGTTGTTTATTTTTCTGTGTCCTTTATGCTTCCTCTCTCCTACCCACTTCCCTTCCCCAATGTTATTTTGTTTACCCTTTCCCCTTTGCTCAATGTTTATAGGTCAACCTGAATAAATCGACCTTAAAGACAAAGACGTTCTTCCAACTCTCTTTTCACATATTATTGGATTTTGGCCTTTATACGGCTCAAACCTTTCATTTTTGGTCAATTAATTACCAGCGACTGTGATCGTTTTTTGAGTTTGCAATACGCAGTCTGTGAGGAATTCGACCATTCGCATGGTGGGCATACGCTCGCCTGGGCAATTTGAAATATTTAATTAAATGGAATGATGGTAGACCAACCTCAGGAAAATGTGTGGGGCTAATCCACACACATTTTCCTATTCTCACACCATGACAAACACGCAGACCTGTGTACTCTGGGTGAGCACAGCCTACTGGCACAGTCGACCCGGTCATTTTTAGTTGGAATGTGACAGCCAGGAATACACTATGTCATCTGCAGGAAGGGGGAGGACCAAGCTTCCCCGTGCCATGGCCAGCCTGATTAACTAACCAAGGCTCCATGGACCCGCCCTGCTCTTTTGTTAGGCCCTGCAGCTGGTGGCAGCAATTGACATACCCATTAGAGGGTACTTCAAACGGGCCCACACAGGGCCTGGCTGCAGAGGTTAACAAAGGAAACAGGAAACTCAACAACCTTTAATTTGTAACTGTGTCAACCTGAAGCCAGCTCCCGCCCTCAGTATCAATGACAGGGAGCTGCCGTGTCTGGGACTGTGTTTACAGTAGCCCACTCCGTTAGGGGGACCCAATTCACAAGGTATGAGAATGTGGTTTGCAGGAGCCAGAGAGTCTGATCTCGCTGCAGCTTCAAGAGAGACCTGCCACTTTAATCAGGAACCACAGAGAGATCCATTAACCAGAGAGACTCTTTGATCAACAAGAGACAGGCAGATGGGTGGGACTTAGTATCACAAGATTTACCCCATTTCATTTCCTGTTGCAAAGAATTTTGGTTATAACCTCATGCATAGAGGAGATTGTTGGTAGGGACCACAGGATTGGTTCACTAAGGTAGGATTAGCCTACATCAATCACTGTGTCCCAATTGGCTTTAAAAGAGGGCTGAGCCTCTCTTTTGGCAGATCATCTGAAGACTTCAGTTGAATAACAAAGAAGAACCCAACCTTGGACTCTAGCTGAAGGTACAGCCTGCCTTTTCTCTTTTGCCTGTGAAGGAAGGCCAGGATTTTCAAAGAGGGAAGCAAGATCCCTCCCATAAACATCTCCCAGGGAACAGAGGGAGATTAAGAACTCAGAGGACCCTTCAGACGCTCCAGAACTGGTACTGAGCCAGCACACAGCAAGCCCAGTTAGGCTCTGCAGCAAGCTTCCTGGATAGTAAGTGCCAGAAGGTATTGAACCTATAACCAAGGACAAGGCAGCTGCCTGCAACACACTCCTCCGCTTTGGGTCATCCGCTTTAAAGGACAACACATGCCCATTGAAGAAGGTGGGAGAAGTGCCTCAATGAGCATCAACCGACCTCTGCCTTATAGGACATTTTCGAGCCAGTCGAGTTCCTCGATCTGCAACCGATGGCAACACTGACCATTGTCAACCGTTGTCGATTAAAGACATCTGAGATGTCTCGACAAGTGCTTCAGAACCGCCGATCAGCTCTGAGTCAATGATTCCTGACCCCGAGCCACTGTGTAGGCCACCCTGCAGCCATTTAGCTTCTCTTGCCAAATCGTCTTGCCGACTGATAACAGCAGCTGACTCTCCATCTTCAACTCTGTCACGGAAGCCTGCACAGCACCCTGAAGGCGACTTGACCCTGTCGAGCACCAAGAACACCCGCAGCGCAAGGTACATTGTGGTTCTGTCCCCCTGGTCCTTCGTGGTAGGCCCCTAGAGCCAATTTAAGACCCATTACTCCCTTTGTGCTGAAGCCAAGAAACTTTAAACTGTTGTGGTTATTAACCATACCGATTACCCTCCTGTCAGTATCCAGAGTGCCTCCCTTTTCCTTCTTTGAAACTGTCTGGCCTCTACATTCCTATACAGGGTGGATTGTATTTCATATTGTTGTTAGAACTGTCTGTCGTGATATAAATAAAGTAAATTCTTTTGATACAACCTTGACTGGACAGTCCCTTTTATCATTGGGTAATAATTGTATTTTCGCTGTTTTGTAACTAACCAATGATCCACGACCCTACCAGATAAGCCTTCCGTTCCAGCCACGTTACCAAAATTGGTCAAGGAAGTTTATAATTTGCTTGTTATTAAAATCTGTTCAGATCCCTTCTGGTGTATTAGAGGTGTGGGGCTGATTGATGGTTTAGAAACCGATGTTCACCCCTTGATCACTGGTGTCTCGGAAGTTGATCGTCACACAGACCATGCAGCAATGAAGATATTCTCAAACGCAATGCATTCTTGCTCTTTTTAAACATTTTTTCAATATCAGTTTTGAATTATAAACCACATCAGTTATTATGCAGAGCCGGTAACAAGGGTTTTGCGCAACATTGCTTAATCAAGGATGTTTTGTAGGTAATGTGCAGATCGGTTAGTTAGGTTTCTTTGTTGTAAAAATATATTCGGTTATTTTAAACAAATGGAAAATGTAACAAGTTTTACCAATCCATCGCATCACTAGGCATATAGACAGTAGATTTGTGAAGCTGTGCGCGTGCCTTAAATAACATTTCCTTTCTCGTTAATTTTTTTTGATAGGACTCAATCTTAGCTGTAGTAAGGAGCATAGAAGCTTGCTGTATAGCCCTTGTTACCGCTTATTAGCAAGGAAACATTAAAACAATTCAACAAAAACAAAAACAGGTTTCACTTCATTAAAGATCGAAATTGCAAGTCAGTTATAAGGCAAGTACAATAAAAAAAAGTACCTGCAGTCCACCCCAGGGAGGATGCCCCCGACAGCCTGATAGGGATAACACAAAAAGAGCATCTGCTCGGTGTGTACAGCGTGGCCAGTGGAAAGAAAGTAAGTCTCACTGCCTGCGCTACTCCTCGGTAGTTAGTTCTGAAATGTATATATCAGTGTTGTTTTGGTTTGTCAGGCAGAGAGACCAAGAGATAGGGGTCCCTTGCCTACCCCTTTAACGCTGGACTAATGGAAGTCGGCTGCACCAAGCCATTAATTTTCATCAGTTAATTACCAGTGACCATGATCTTTTTAATCCATGCAAACGGAGGCCTTCAGACGTGTAACATCTCATGATAAATCCCTGCACGCAGAGAAGCTTTCAGCTGCACGTGTGTGATTTGAAATGATAAATCTCCTGCAGAGGGAGAAGCTATCACCGTCACGCCTGCGATATCATATCATTAATCCGTGCATGCAAAAAAAAAAAACTCTTCGATCTACACATGGGATATCTTACCATAAATCCCTGCACATAGAGTGGCTCTTGAGGCCACACCTGGGATATCACACGGTACAGTCTTACACACACAGCGTCCAGCTACAAGCCTGTGACAGCAGATGATAGACCTTCTGCACTGGGAGCAGCTCCCAGTACCACATCTTTGAAAGTATACAATACATTCACTAAACATGCATGATGTACACACACAGAGGCTCTGCTCCCATGAGCAGGATGTGTACGGAAGTGGCTTATATTACAGAACAAAAACATGAGACTGTAATAAATAAGGCAAAGCTGTGCATGTGAACAATGAGTGAACGAGAGAACGAACAAATCATGACCCCTATTTCACCCCTGTAACTGCCATTAACAATCTCATGACACGATATTGGTTCCTCAGCATACAATTCGACGTTAATGAACAATGTAAAGAAAAATTAAACATCAAGGAGGATCCTCGAACACTTGTTTTAATTCACTGCAATCATTAATACAGTGCCTAGATCTATTTACTGTCGCTTTTGCTAGAATATTCAAGAGTTATCGTTGCCAGGGTGGGTTCACACAAAGAGAGGGTTAGATGCTTAGCAGTCTTTACGATGCATGAGCAGTGTGATTCGGAAATTCCAGCCATGTACACATTCTGTACACATAACTATTGAAAATAGACAAGTGCACGACAGATCACCTATGGCCTGCTTAAGACTCTCCTACCAACGAGTACAGAGGTGAGACTTTTCCTTGTAATATGTTCTCGGAAGCGCGTTATAACAGGCTAATTCACCTGGACATGTTATAGATGTAGGGGATATTCACTATCCAGACTGACGACAGTCCTGAAGAAGGTGTCATAAATCAAATAGTACACCGAAACCGGTTGACCGAAAACGGGCTGACAGTGGCAATATTTCCATTGCATCCTCCCTCCTTCAGCATCAGAGACACCCTCTAAGACATGGGTCTGCCCCCTATTGATACTGAGTCTTCACAACAATGCCTTTGTTTTAACTGTTCAATTGAGAGTGCACTCTCCCACTTTTTGTCACGGCATGCTCAGTCACAGTATAGGCCAATAAAGCAATCATTGCCACAATATCTGTGGGGGGGAGGGTCACACCCTGTTTTTTAATTGTCTACATTGCAAATACCTGGTTACATAGATAACATCAACCCTGCCTGGGGCCACAACTGCCATAGTCTAGAACATCATTAGAGTCATTGAAGGCTTACTGAAAGACTAGATAGTACATCTTATAGTCAAATTGATCACTTGTGTGTGGTATTGAAATGTAAAATCTGGTAGCTTGTTTGAGGGGAACCCTTGGGTCTCACCAGGCACGTGAGTTGGGGCCTTGTATAGTCGTCTCGCCAAAGCTGGTAGAGAAACAAATGCATTTCCACTAAGCAGTCACTTGGACGGCTAGACAGGCAGAAAAACTGACCACTCTGTTCTTTTTTTCCACTTGTACTCAGGCAAAGCAGAATTACTTACTGCAATCCTGCACCACCTGTTTCTTACTGTCCGTCAGAAAAATATATTGTCTGTCCAAGCGAACAGCACATTTTAGGTCATATGGTCTCAATGGTCTTCCTCTGGAGCTTTGACTTTTCTTTCTAGTCTAAGTGGCTAAGATCGGGTGAATGCCAACATTAGAAATGTTTGCATCATTGGTACCAAAGGTCCTGGAAGCAACGGAGCAGTCCTGTTAGTTGCAGTAGGTGTTTCCAGAAGTCAATAGGTGACGGAATGCCTTATAAACACAATCCTTGGACTCTGATATGCAGAACATGTGTCTGAAATTTGATAAAGCACAATATAAAACTCCCATTATAAAATAAAGTAATAACATGAAAACATAAATATTAAGATACTTAATGGAGCTCATGTGATTGCATTTTACAAACCGAAAGCTGTCACCACGAACCCTTTACTATGTAGATTTTTTTAAACTGCCTTTTACCCCTAAAAACACAAGTTTATAAAAAAATCGCTTTACGTTGGTAAGAGGAAAGGACCATGCCCGTTCTAACTCAGTGTCCTTACAGTGGGTTACACGCGTCGCCTGATTTACTGGAGCATTTAAGAATGAACATGGTCATTGCTGACTGATGGCGGACAACACTGGCCTGCAGACTTGAGGCATTGCATTTTTTAAAAAAATATATATGGTTTGTACGTTTCGGTTGATGGTGCCTCGTGAATACGAATGTTAAACTCTTTAGCAGCTTGCTTCAGGAGTTCGAAAAAAGGATGCAGGGATAGACACATGGAATGTTACCCTATCCATCTGCTGTCCTGCCAATGGGAATTCAGGGCGCAAGAGAGGGCATAGAAGGAGGGTGACCTACTCAGCATTCACTTTCACCATGCTTTATGCAGCGTGGTCGCTGCCAGCATCCAGCAGCAGAGCGGAGGATGTCCAGTGCCCGAACTCCTGTGCTCGATGCAGCTTCACTCTTGAGAATTTTACTGGCTGTGAAAACACTGTGAGGGACCGCTTCCTCGCCCTTAAAGAGCAGAATTTAGAGATACAAATGCTGGCTCGCGTGCGACACATGACTCACCTGAGATGGTCACCTTGTCTTGGCCTGCAACCCTACACATTAAATAGCAGCACACGTCTCCGACAACGCAATGAAACAGCGATAGACAAGCCGCGAGCCCTGAAGATGCGGCGTAAGACTCATCATGCGAGAAAACCAAACCCCTCTCCGAGGCTCCAGCCATGAACATGCCACGGGGAGGCCAATTTTGCTCATGGACTGTGGCACTGGCATGAGGCATTATGTTGGTTCACTGCCCGTCCCGCGATATTCTGAGCAGTGAGGTGGGCGTTTGGTGAAAAGGGTAGTATGGGCTTGATTACGAGTTTGGTGGTATGTTGGCAGTAAATCCATTGAAATTCCACTAAATGGATTCACTGTTACCGTCAATTGGTCCAGCGGAATTACGGCCGGATTACAAGTGGTGGTAGGCAGCAGTATTAGTACCCATTTATTGGAGTCAATATGTCTCCATGGGGATTTCGATGGAATTACGCCAGAGTTAATTTTGTTGATTTGGCTGTTTTTTGGTGGTAAGGCAGAGGAATTATCTCCAGCATTCTGCTGGAGTTATTTCCTCCACCTAACCTCCAAATCCATAGTTCGGCGGTGCAGTAATGTGGCGATGCAGTTAGCACTGCATTACCATAGTTTTGGCCACACCGCAGAGCTCATAAAGAGGCCAAATGTCATCACAATGAGGACAACTTCTTGGTGTTCTTCCACCCCACCTCCTCTCATGGCCCTGCAAATCCCCACCTGTTTGAGCACCAGAGATAACGACAGCGGCCCTGTGGTTGCAGCGATCATGCACAGTCAAGTTCACAATAGACCATAGTTGTGATTGGCAATCTGGGCAGCGCAGACTGATTTTTTACAAGGCCTAGTAAGATCGCTACCTTTTTGTCCCCCATGTACCTCCACCCTCTTACCTTGGTGCGCCTCAAAACACTTGTGTATCGGCACATTATAACTAACCAATAAATCAATAAAATAAAAAATACTTACTATGAAATTTGCTCTCCTGAACAACCGTGAAATCATGCTCACAAATCTGGACTCCAACTCTTCTGCTGTTGTCATTCTCCTCAATCTCTCCTCTGCCTTTGACATGGTCAACCATTCCATCCTCCTAAAACGACTCTGTGACACCCTCAACATCACTGACCGGGCACTGGATTGGCTGATCTCCTTCCTCACTAACTGCCCTTCCCAGCTGCAACTATACCCTTTCTTCTCCACCAGCACCCTCTTTACCTGTGGCATCCCCCAGGGCTCTATCCTATCGCCATGGCTCATCAACATCTATCTCGCCCCTCTTGCTCACCTGATATCCTCCTTCTCTCCTCATTTTCACTGTCACGCCAATGACACACAGCTTTCCTTCAAACTTCCCTCTACTTCCCCCTCTTACTCCTATCTCATCCCTGACTGTCTGTCCGCCATTCAGGCATGGTGTGCAGCGAATGATCTCTGTCTCAATGACAGCAAGACAGAGATCCTCCTGATCGGGACACCTGTGTCCTCTTTCCCTCATACTCCCTGCCCACCTTGTTTGGCCCCTCTACCGCCACCATTTTGTGAGACCAATAATCTTGGGGTCATCTTCGGCTGCGCTCTCTCCTTCACCCCTCACATCATGGACCTTACCAAGAAGTCCACATCCAACTCTACTTCCTCAGAGGTATTCTTCCTTTTCTCACCTTCCCCCAGAAGTTCAATGTCTACAGAGCTCTGGTCCTCTCCAGGCTGGACTACTGCAACAGCCTCTTTCTCAACCTCCCTCTTTCCTCCCTTTGCCCCCTCCAGCTAATCCAGAACAGGGCTGCAAGACTTATCCTTGGCCTGAAGCCATGGGGTCCTATCTCTCCAGCCCTAAAATCTCTCCACTGGCTCCCGGTGGCTGCAAGGATCAAATTCAAGACCCTCTGCATCATCCACAAGGCTTTCTGGGGCCTGGGACCACGTTATCTCCATCTTTCCCTCCCTAAATACTCCCCTGCTAGAGCCCCACGCTCCTCTAATTCCAACTTTCTGTCAAACGCTTCTCCAAGCAGAGACGTTGGGATCTTCAGGAGGTGCTGGGTACTGTGGTCCTCTTATATTGTGCTATTTGTCATAACTGTTAGGTTGTAGAAGCATGATTAGAATACAGTCTTGGAATATGAGGGGATTTAATGCACATTCCAAAAGACACAAAGTCCGGGCCCGATTACAGGATGAGCGAGCTGACATGTTCTGTTTACAGGATTCACATTTGAGAAACCAGGACCGGGAAAGGTTTAAATATAAGCTGCACCGATAAATCTTCCAAGCGTCTACAAACTATAAAATGACAGATGAATTCCGGTTTTCCACAAACAATTCCAGTAGCAAGGGAAAGTTTCTCAAGGTACAGAGTGTATGGCAGGACAGACGATTAATGGTGATTTCTTCATATGCCGGAAATACCCGACATGAACACTTCTTGGCTAACTTTCTGAGCAACTTACCGTTTGCCATTGGCCATATTGCTATTCCAGGCAATTTTAACCTAGTCTGGTACATCTAAGCAGACAGATTCTCACACACTGTGACACAGGCAGATGAGGCAGGGGTTGATTCAAGGAAGCGTTTTATATGGTGCAATACCATTGAAAAAAAACCTCTGTGAATCAGGCCGTTAGTGTCTAAATACCTCAAAGATAGTTTCAACAATATAGGTCTCATCGATATCTTGAGGATTTTGCATGAATGCGACACTGATTTTACACATTTCTCTGATGGCCATCATACCTACTCACGGATGGATGTCATATCTGTTAGTACATCCGTAAAGGCTCAGATCGCAGATGCCTTGTGTGAAGGTTTATTGAGAAGCCACCCTCAACAAGGGGAGTTCCTTCCCTCCCACTCAAGTGGTTAGGCAACAAACTAAGAGATTCTTTTCTTTCGCCCTATCTCAGACACATATCATGCCCCTTGGATCCCTCTGCCCTGAGCTAACAATGAGCCAAGAACCAGGCTGGTGTACAGGAAATATGCTATTTATTTAAATTAAAAGTAATAGAAATTAGCACAAAAATGTCAAACACTACTTTATCCGTGGCACAACACAATCAACTTCTCTCAGCATAAATAAATCACAAAAGTGAGTTCAAAAGAACACAATCACAATTCTTCACTTTCTGCAGATTTCACTTCCTGAAATAATTACACTGATCAATAATGAAGGCAATTATCATGTAATGTTGTGCAATACATATGGCAATTATAATTTCAACAACACCTTTGGTTTAAAATAAACACAAGGTGATTTAGCGGTTTGTTTTTTTCACACCCCCCTTGCTTTGTTCAATGTTTGGAAGCCAGACAGAAAAATTGGAATGATGTGGGGAATTTTGTATTTCAGACCCCCCTTTCTGAAAGGCCTGTATTGGGGAAGCTGGATAAAAAGGTTGGAATGATTAAGATCAAGTACACCTCTCTTCTTTAAAGGAGTCGGGGTCAGGTGCACAACAAGGATTAACCAATTAAATATAGTTTTCAGCAGACACTGAGAAGTGAGCTTTGCTAATTTTGAGATTTAACAAAATTCACTCCGTAGTGTTCTGCCAAATGGGAAATTAATTCAAATTCATAGTTTTAGTTAAACAGGCTAAGGATCTACACAGTTTAGCACACCCACCCACTATAAAGGGACATTATTCAAGGCAAGCAGACTCCCCCACCTTTTTGTTTCCAAGGGCTCAGTTCTACTTACATAGAAAGCCTCTGTTTAAGGTTCAGAAAAGCAAGCTGCATCTCAGGAAACTCTGGATAGATAGGGCAGGGGTCTGGTCACTCCACTCTCAAAGATGGCCTCCCGCTCTCCACCATAGGACCCAGTCAGCTCTGAGGCCTTTCTAGAAATAGACAGCTCCATCCAGATGCACTCTCAGCAATCTCCTGTGGTGTCTCCTTACAGCTGTCAGATTGAATGTATCAGCAGCCTTCCTGATGGTCTGTCTCCTGTCTGTCTGTCTTTCTTTTTCTGTGTGTGCAGCCCCCCTTATATAGCAGCAATGACATGACCAATTTTACAATCTTGGGAAAGTACCCTGCAATAATTCCTGCCACCAGGATTGGACAGTTACCCTTCTATCGTCTTCCAAACCCAGCCTCCAAGTCAGGATTGGTTTAGAGGTCTGGAGCAACAAATGGCAATTCCCATTTGTAACTGCCCTTCATTCTCCTTTCAACTTTTTGGCAAATATTAGTTATGTATCACAACCTCATAATTTCACTAGCGAATTTTCTGATTCAGCTAATCATGGAGAATTAGATAAGCCGACCACCAAATCTGTACCATGTAGCATGGCCATGTGGCACCTTTCTGCCATTTCCATAAAAAGCACAACAGTTATGAATATGCAAGTTATTAAGCATATTCCTGATTTCATTTTCCACCCGCTCATCAACTCCCACATTTGGAACATGTTCAGATCAGCCAGAAACCTAGTTTAACTGGCCATTACAGTTCCCTGAGTCACAGGTAGATGTATTTTATTTCCCCCAAATTGCCTGAAAATTACATTAAAAACGGTACATAGACGAAATCCATCCGCCTTAGGATGGCTGAGAAAAAGGCCTAAATAATAATGGTCCTTTTAAATTAATTGTGAATCTCCATGTGCGACAAAGGCCCTACTCCTGCCTTCCAGCCATTTATTTTCACTGAGTCAGCCTGTACCCAGAGTTTTTTGTATCAGTCTCCTTTGTGGTGGAAGCTTGCTCTTTGAAGGGGGTACCCCCGTTTTCACACATATTAGTCATGCGCCAGCCAAGAGTAACTTTTTCTTGTAGTAAATGCTCTCAGAGTCAGCAGGTCTGGAGAACACTGAATTTCAACACCTTTAGCAGGAAATGTTTTTGCGGTTGGTCATTAGATGGGAGTTGTGACATCCAAGCTGGGAGTGGTAAATGTCCTCGTGAAGTTTAACCCACAGCCTGCGAAAGGGTCTGCCTGGTGCTGACATTTCCCATGAAGACAGAGTGGCTTTTCAAAATGTCACTGGAGTTTTGCAGGTGAAACATAATATAAATTGCTTATTGTCAAACCGCACATCATGTTTTGTTTTCCTGACATGTTACTTTTTTCACTTTTAAACTGCTTTTATTTGGACACACCTGTGCAAGCCGTTTTTTTGTCAAGTTTTATAAATACTGTTTTCCATGTGACAGGGATCTTTGATTCCTCCTTCTTTTGTAAATTAAAATGCGGCATATCCATTGATAATGACAGGTAGGCCCCATTCCACATGGCTTTTTGATTTTACTTGAAAAACTAAAACAAAGGCCAGGCCATTTTTGTTTTGGTGTTTAAAATCTTGCTATTCATGTGAAAGGGACTTCTGTTTGGGGTCTTTAAATGCACCCCACACTTGATTGGTTTCATCATGGTCTTGGACCATTTCCCAGCAGCGATATCTCTCCAATTAGGATTCCTAAAGCCTAAATGTCCAATTCAGACTTGTTGACAGACTCAAATTTAAAGGCTGAGCTTTGTAAACAAGTTGACCACATCTTAATGTACAACCACCAAATCACAATTTTGGAGTAAATAATTGAGACATATCCAAGCAAGTCGTTTATGAAGAGGACATATCAGTAAAAAGGAGGAAACAGATTTCTTTAAATTGCAGAAAACCAGCCATTTAAAGACTTAAAGACAGCAAATCCTTTCTGCAGAAAAAGGGCAGTGGGGGCACTTTTACAAACTAGACTGGAATTTTATGATAGCTTCAACAAGGCTGAGGCCACGCTTAGGGGCACTGATACAGCGCACTACATCAGCGACCGACATAAAAAACTCCCAGACCTAAATGTGCTAATCTGAGGAACACACATCAGAGGCTTTAGAAACGTTTGTTGATCACTGTACACTGCAGATCCCTCACATAAACCAAACCAGCAGAATTATTTACGTGATGTGCAGTTAGTTTCTCAGGCTCGAAGCTGGCATTCTATAAGGCTTTTCTCTCTTAACTAGTCCCAACGCGAACTCATATTTTTAACTAGTTCACTAGCATGGGTGTGATTATTGCTGTTGACTATTCTGTTGAGTGTGAACTCAAGCTGTTGAGTTAAAAAAGGTGAAATATACCCAAATCTGGGATTCTTATTGGCCAATTACACAAATGAATATCAATACAAACATGTATACAAAGAAATAAGGCACCTAATTTCATTTCATGTGGATGCCGATCAATCAGCCTTCGCAAAGAGGCATCAAGAATTCAAAGCTAGGAGTGAATCACACAGGAAGGTCTTTTCTTTGGTCCCAAGGAGGACCCATGTCACAATCGCACCAGGAAGTCGACCCACTGCTCTGTCCTTACAGGGACAAAACTCCTTTGGTGCAGCCAAAAGGAGGGCAGGCTTTTCACAATAACAAAGGTGTAATCCATTTTGAAGTTAAGGGTAAGTGTGGACTTATTTAAGGAGCACAAGTGCCCAGCAAAACATGTTAAATGGGAGCAGATGCTGTGCTACCGCTCTTGTTCCGTGGAGCGCAGGCATCAATTTGCTTGGTTCTGTCCATACAATGAGGTGAATCGCTGAAATGTTGTGAGGCAGATATCCTACCATAAAGAGTACATAGTCATGTGAATATATTTTATATAACATACATGACATGGATCAGGATCAATAGGGTGGGTGAATAAAAAGAGTGTCCTGTGCTTCTGAGAACAGAATCGATATGTGAAATATGTCGAGAAGCACCTCACACAGGGTTAGACTAGTATAAAAATAGGCCCAAGCAACAATAAGTAAGCGTCCCACAATCACAAACGTTAACTTTCAACTTTTCCGTGCCACAGTTTGATCACTACCTAAGGGGTGGAACGTTTGTAAATAGTGCATTGAAACCACATTTGGTCAATAACATTCGTCAAAACTACCAGCTTCACAGTGCAGTAACTCATCAAACTGCCCCACTGACCAGCCTCACACTGTCTGTACATGAACCCCAGGAAACATATATTCAGACACACTCATTTCGGAGCCTGTCATTTGCATATATAGGAAAGGAAATACTGAGATCCTTAGGTACATTTATAGGATTACAAGCAGTGCTGGAAATAGCATCCCTTGCCAGTATTGCCTTCCGGCTCCCTTCCCTGGACTAGTCCTAACCTGGTCTGCCCTGTCCTCCGCACTTACCCTCCTTTTCGCCTCCCTTTTGCCCCTTGCACTTGCCTTCCTGACCCCCCAGCACTTACCCATTCCTTGGGCACCTCACTCCTGTGCTTCTCCCTCTATCCCCCACCCCTGCACTTACCACCTTGTTCTTGCACTTCCATAGTAGGATTGCCATGAGGCCAATATAGCCGTTTTTGTTGTTCTTTCTATGTTGCCCTCCCCAGTGTGTCTTGCGGCGCCTGGAAACACTTGTGTATAGGCGCTATACAAATGTCCAATAAAATAACAAATAAATAAATGGAAAAATACATAAGTGGTTTGGTGGGGCAAGGGATGTAGTCACAGCAGGCAAGTGATAACCTAATAAAAAAGGGGAAAAAATAGAGCGTGAATTAAATCTGTTTTATAGAGATGACTTGAAGATTGCAAAATAAACCAACCTGACCATGTATGAATAATAGTAATATGTTGAGCAAAAAATATTTTGATGATAGCTTTATTTCTCCTGTCCCAAACGGACACCTACAATTACCAACATGATAAGTAATGAGAGCGCAAACAATCCAATCTAGTTTTTAAACTGTGCTATCAAGATTGATATATATACACTTAAAGAACATGCATGACATGATCACTTGCTAGTAGTCATTATTTCTCACAGCATGCATCTTTATGCACAGCTCCCATTTCTAATCATCCATCATGCAACTCTTAAGAAACAATAGCTGCTCCCATTCATCCACTCATTGATGTGTCTGAGGTGATCTCACATTAATATCACTTCAATGTACTTACATGCAAAACAAAGACAACCGTACCAGAGCTCTTATGAGCTTAAATGTTTGTCTCTGAGCGCTGTGAGCGGTGTGTGGCAGCTTGTGAATGGCCTTCTTGTTCTCTCGATTTGGGAGTGGGCGTATAGACAAATGACTACAATATCTATATTCTCTACTTGGGAGGGGTGTGAAGACTGAGTGGGGCAGAATCTATGTTTATCATCCTCCGCAGGGGTTGGGTACACACAGACAATTACCCCAAGGTAACCCAGTGTCTCCAAACCATATAGGTGACGGTTGTACAGACATATGGATGCATGAAGCTTGCAATGCAGACACTGAGGGAAGGCGCAATCTGACAGAGTAAGCAGTCTGTTCTCATCAATCACAGAACCCTGTAATGAGATTTATCTATGGAGCAATATAGATCATATCTGATGGAACGCCATAAAACATTCATAAAGAAAAAAATCAAATCAAGAAATACAATTAGAGACGGCCCCAGAGTATGAGCAGCTCTCAATGAAATGCTTCAACGCCCGTCTCTGTAACGAGGGCACGCCACACAGAGCACAACGGCTGCCGCTGCAACGAGGGCATGTGATACAGCACACACGCCCACCGCCATGGCAAGCAACACAGCACAGCAGGCCAGTCGCTATAACGACGGCACGTATCGCAGCATACAAATGACTTTGCGATTACAAAGGCACGTAACTCAGCACATATTGCTTGCCACCACCACGACATACAACATGTTCATATTGCCTGCCACAAGGGCATACTGTCCTGAAAAGGGGAACAAACATTTCCCCCGAGACCTTTCTCTGATTGGGGGCATGGTGTGGGTGATGCAGAGAAGCTAGGGTGAAGTCATGAGAGTGGAGAGATGGGCTCTCCCTTTACTCCTGACAGACCGCAAAAGTGACCATGGATAGAAAGAATTACTTATGGAAAAATGCTAAGCAAAAAGATGATTGAAGCTTTCAAAATTGCTTAATAAAATGAAAGCTCCTAGAAAGCAATTTGATTTTACCCTTAAAAAACCCTTTTACTTTAATATTGTGCTTAAAACGCTCAGATAAGTGTGAAGAATTGACTCAAAGCTTAACATGCATAATACATTGAGCTACTGTTTGCACTGAAAGTCTGATGCACAACATAATCTGTTTGATAAGGTCACTTACTGATTGTCATTGTTTGCCACAGACAAAGTGGTGTAAAGATGTAAAGAACAACTGAAGTGCTACACGAAGGCAAGCCGATTTTCAAGTGTGCAACAAACTACAATCCTGAGGCGATATTCCCTGAGGTGGCGGGCCCACCCTATGGGTAACGACCCAACGCCCAAGTGAAGGGCCCGAGCGTCCTGCCACCAAGGGACATATCGCCAATAGCACCCGTGTAGTACGCTATACAGTTGCTAATGGTTTTAAAAAATAAAAAAAACAGCAAAGTATATTATTTCCGTCAATGGGATGCCTCGCAGCGTCCCATTCACGGAGAGAAAATACAACACCAACTTGGCCGCCATTGAATTGGAAGGCGGATGGTGACCACACTGGTCCGGGGGCTGAGAGGAGCAGCAACGGCGGGTCTCTGCCGCTGTAATTGGGTAAGTTGGATGGGGGAGGGAGAGGGGAAAATAAAAAAGAAGGGTCGGCGGGGGCAGGGGGTGAGATGCCGGGCAGAGGACCCAGCCATCAGTCGGCTTGGAATGCGGGCTGACACTAGAAGTGTCAGTCTGCGTTCTGTGCTCCCCGATTGGCTGGCGCCCCTGCCCAGATTGCTAATACACAATAGTAAATAGTTTAAACATATTGTTTATTTTGTGTTTAGGTTTTTTGTTGTCCTGAAAGAACTTCCATACTTGGCAGGTACCTAGAGCAGTTTGTGAGTTTTCAAGTTTGAATGCCTCATTGACGAGGGCATTTACACCTTAGTGCCTATTAGACAACCAATGGTCACATAGGCGGACATGATGTAAAGCATTTTCTAGCCCGGCAGCATCCAGTTGTGAAGAAGCTGGGAAGTGATATCCGAATCCTGATGGGTATGGCTGTTTGTGATGCTTCAGCTTGCAGTGTTATGCAAGGGCTCAATGCTGTTGGATTTAATGACAGCCCCAGCATGACAAAAGGAAAGGCCAGGTTAGGCCTCTGATTTGAAAAAAATAGTTCTTATGGCATAGCACACTAAAAGAAATGACAGGTCTAAAACTTAACACAGCGAAAGGGCCTGGTGAGTGAAAAAATTAAAGTTACTCACCAAAGTGACTAGAGTACTCATAGTCCATAGCCCACTTTCCTCCATCCTTGTGGGCGTCCCCCAACATGGAGACGGTACCGAAACCTGTGGCAGTTAAAAATTGAGCTTTCCCTTTAAATTTAGTATAGCATGCATGGGCGTGGACTCGGACGTGGGAACGCCCAGCCGAGGCCCCGCCCTCCGGCACCGTACCCCCATTTGAACACATCGGATGCTTAGATAGCGGGCTACGCTTATCACATATTAGCCTTTGGCATACTAGGAAGGGGTTGGGATGTAAGGAGGAAAGGGGACTATGGATGGAGTACTCCAGTCACTACAGTGAGTAACTTTAATTACTCATATGTCCCATTCCCTTTTCTCCATCTTTGTGGGTGATTCCACCAAACAAGACCATAGGGTGGAGCTGTGACAACCTGCCTTCGGGAATAGTGCTTACAGAAGGCAGACAGAGTGGCCCAAGTAGACGCCTTGCTTATGACTTGCCAAGAAGCATGTCTCTGAAACGCGACCGACATGGCCTTTGCTCTAACCGCCTGGGAGTGAATCCCCTCAGGGACTGGTTTTCCCATGGCCGTATACGTCTCTGAAATGGCCTAGACCATCCAACGGGCGATGGAAGCCTTGGAAGCCTGAGAGCCAGGGGATCCCCCAAAAATCACAAACAATGGAGACTTCCTGAAGGATTTAGTCCGAGAGAGGTAAAACTTGAGGACCCTCTTGAATGTAGCGCCCACTCTGCCTCTGACTGCGGGTTCGAGAAGAACACCGGCAGGCAGATCTCTTGATTCAGATGAAAAAGAGAGAGCATCTTGGGCAAGAAGTTTGGGTGTGTGCGCAAGATGTGCTTGTCGTGAAACGTGGTGAAGGGCTCGCACAAAGACAACGCCTGCAGCTGAGTAACCTTTTACGCATATGTGAGAGCTACTGGCAAAACTGACTTTAGTGTTACCAAGTAGATCTTCGCAGACGCCATCATCTCGAAAGGCTTGCACTGCAAAGCTGCCAGAACCACATTGACGTCCCAGACCAGTGGCGGCCTATGCACTGGAGGAAAAAGCCTAGACAACCCTTTAAGGTGGGCCTTAACCAACGGGTTGGCCGCTGAAAACACATGCTCAGGGTAAATTTTGTAAGCCCCAATGGCCGCCAAATAAGTGCAGAAAGTATCCACCGGAACTCCAGAACGAGCCAGGTGTGCTGAAAAAGCCAGTACGTCATCCAGCGGACAGGTGACCTTTGTCACGATCCCAATGGCAGAACATTTGCTGTTATACGGAGACCGAGTCGAGTGCCTCCTAGCCCGCTGGATGATGTTGCAGTTGTCATCTGAAAATTGAGCATGCTGTAGCCTCAGCTGGTCAGGAACCAGGAGGCCAGCGCCAATTTGGCCGGGTCTGGATGTTCCACTGCCTCGCCCTGCTGTGTCAGGAAGCCCATGTTGGAGATCGAAAGGTGGACAGGACCCAGGGTCACGGAGGCCAGAGGGGGGCAATTAGGGTGAGGCTGCATCGAAGCCCAGAAGTTGCGAAGGGCCTGCTGGAGCAGAGGGGTGGGCAGGAACGCATAACAGCTGCGGCCGAGCCAACATATCTGGAAGAGGTCTCCCAGTGACCCCTGACGCCATCCGGCCCATGAAGCAAACTGGGGACACTTGGAATTCCAGGGAGAGGTGAACAAGTCCAGGTCCACAAACCCCCAATGCTGGAACAGGGGCATCAAGGAATCGGTGTGCAGCTCCCACTCGTAGGTGTTGAACCAGAACAGACCTGTCCCTGATGATGGGCAGTAACGCCTTGAGGGCCAGGCCCACTGCCCTGAGCTTGAGCAGATTGATATGCAGGAGGACTTCAGTCTTGGACCATGCGCCATTAATTACGTAGCCCTCCAGAGTAGGCCCCCAGCCCAAAAGAGAGAAGTCAGTCGTTACCACCAGGGTAGGCTCCGGCTGGGTGAAGGGGGTTTCCACTGAAACATTGCCGTCCATCATCCATCAGAAAATATTGGACAGGAGGAGCGGGGGTCATGGGATCCTGTACGACTAAGACCATGTCTCCCAATCCCAATTGGCCAACAGGTGGAGCTGGATACGCATCATCTTGAGGCGAGCGTGCTGTACAGTGAGTAGGCAGGAGGCTATCAGGTCCACAAGGTGCTGGAACCACCATCCTGAGGTGGATAAATTGTCCATAAAGTGCCCTATAGCCTTACGAAGAGAGAGGATCCTCTCGAGTGTGGCGAACACCCGCTGAACGGCCGTGTTCCAATGCACCCCTAGAAAGACCAGACAGATTGAGAAATAACAGGTCCAGGACAACCCTCAGGCCAGCCTGGTTGTTCTTGGGTATCGCAAAAATCCTGGAGTAGAACCCGGAGCCCAAGTCTGATTGAGGAACCAGTTCTATCGCCTGCATCTCTAAGAGCTAAAGGACCTCCCGTAGAGGAGCCGGATACACAGGTTGTTGAAAAGACACTTGCAGGTGTCCTGGAAAAGAGCCAGACGTCCCCTCACCGGAGAGCTGTGTTCTCTACCCTTGACGGAGAACCCAGTGCAAACTCCTCTGCTGTCAGGACTCCACATACAGCAGTCCCGGAACCTCTTGAAGCCGGTGAAAGTGCAGGGTTTGAATTTGGGTCTGCCCTGAGATTGAGGGAAGGACTTCTGCCCTGGCTTTGTCAGGATGGCCAAGGACATGGCGGTTTGAGTGGAGGTTTTCTTTGTGAACTCATCATCGGTTGATGAATGAAAGAGGTCCACGCCCTCAAAGGGCAGATCCAGACCCACTCTTGCACGTCAGATGAAAACATAGTGGCATGCATCCACGCTGTCTTTCTCATCTTGACACCAATGCACAGCCCTCGGCTGGCTGTGATGGTTGTGGGAGACTAAAGACTCTATGAGGTCCTGAGCAACGGCCTGGGCATCCGCCAGACCGGCATTGAAGGTGACTTGCCTTTCCAAAGGGAGGTTGGGCAGAAATTCCAGAACTCCCACTACAGCCACTACAGCTTCCAGTTAGCCGCGGCCAAGAGGGCATCAGCGTTGGCTTGCTGGAGATGCAGTCCTGAAAAGGCATACCAGCATTTGCCCAAAGACTCAAGGACCTTGCCCTCCTTGGAAAGATAGTTGCAGGTGGCTCCCGTGGAGGAAGACGACAAAGACGATTCAGTCTGAATCTGCTGTCCAGCTACTTGTTCATCTGGGCGTTAGACCTGGGCATCTCTCAGACCTTTCACGCCACCTGCAGGACATCCTTCTGGAGAGGGATGGCAGACCGGATGGTGGTACACTTGCCCAAAACCTCTGCTGCACTAATGACTCCTGTGGGGCTTCCTCAGGCAGAGGGACCCCCAAAAACCCTGCAGGGCACTGAAGGCGGTCATGAAAGGCCTTAGCGGATGCCGAAAGTTCATCGTCCTGGGCGTCAGTGTCACCCCCGCTTTTTATAGACTGAGGGGATTCCGGGCCCTGGAGTCAGACACAGGTCCAACAGCTGTTGAGGGGGAGGCATTGGTGGTTCAGGAGATGGTGGAAGGGTCTGGACAACAAGTAGGGCCTGGACCAGGGGAGGGACCGACACTGGAACCGGCAGCGCTGGAGGAACAGGAGGAGAACCCACCGGAGGAAGCCAGCGAGGCACCACCTGCAGGAACACCTCCTTCACTATATCCTTTAGGAGCCCCATCATCTGAGGGGAACGTATGAGGAGGAGGAAACAGTCTTTGCTAGCCGCCGGGTCCCTAGGGACTCGGCCCTCCTAGGTGCTGGGTCTCCGCTCCTGGTCAAAGTGCCAAGGTGCCTGAGGTGTGTAGCCATAAGGCTGCGATGGGTAGATGTACCCATGAGGAGACCAGATGCCTGTACTGTACATTCCACTCCCGCTTCCAGAGAGAGGACTGCGATCTTCCTGCAAAGCCCATTCAATGGGCGAGAGTACGAGTGGGGCTGGAGTTGAAACCAAGAGGGCCGCCGGCCTGGCAGGCTCTGCCATGTGCCTTTCTGCTATTTTGAAGCCTTGCTCCACACCCTGGGTGGGAGGGCGTGAAGGCCTGAGCCATGAGAGGCCTCAGACATGGGAGCATACAGCTTGGGTCTTGGACCCGAAGCAGGAGCATCCACCTCAGAGATCACTCTGGTAGGCACTGAGCCCTCGGCTGGCTGTCCAGTAGTCATAACGCCCTGACTCAGGATCTTGGGGTGAGCTCCGATATTCTGGATGCCCCCGGCACCTGTGCCGGTATCCGTGCTGGATCGTGCCGAGGTCTTACTCTTGGAGGTGGCACCCGATGATCACTTCAACTTTGGGGTCGAAGAAGAGGACAGGCCGGATGGGCCACTGACACCCTCGGCTTGGGAGCCGGTAGCCAGGACGGCCTCAGGCCTGCCAGAACCTGAATCTGAGGAACCCTGGTCTGTAGGAACCCTGGGAAAGGAGTTGCCATGCTGCATGCTGAGGAGCCATGCTGAACAGAGGCCCTACCTTGTCTTGAGGAGAGGTTCTGGAGACAACGTCCTTAAGGTGGGGCAGAGGAGAAGTGTGGAAGATCTCCCTCCATCGCGACAACCGATTCTTCAATGCCCTGTGACCGAGAGCGCTGCAAGCTGAACAGGCGTCCCGGTGGTGGTCGGACCCCAGACACCCAAGACAGAGTGCATGGGGGTCCGAGGCCAGGATCGAGCAGTCGTATGAGGCACGCCGACATGCGCCGGGGGAGGCGAGGCACCAAAGGGAGTGGTTAAATAAGATTGAAAAAACAAAAACAGGAAGCAAGCGGAAAGTTGCCAGGTGCGACACCGTCTGTGTGGAAAAAGGGACTGAGGTGAGGCGCTGGAGGGCGGGGCGTTCCCACGTCTGAGGCCCGCGCCCCCACGCACTATACTAAATTTGAAGGTGAAGCTCAATTTTTCACTGCCAAAGGTTCCGGTACCATCCCCATGTTGGGGGGTGCCCACAAGGATGTAGGAAAGGGGACGGGAGCTATTCATTTATTTATTACATATGTTGGTAGCGCCCAGACCCAGAGGTATCACAGCGCTAGAGATACAGAATTTTGATTAGATGGACACAGTGTGGTAAAGTCATACATCGTAGAATGTGAAACTTATATGAAATTATAGTTGCATTAAGTCACAGATCCATGTTCAGAGAAATGAGGGCAGTCCGTCTTAGTTACAGATATTTGTTGCATAGTGAAGTTTTAACTTTCTTGCAGAAGAGTGCATAAACAGGTTCGTCTTGGATATGCTGAGGGAGGGCATTCCAGAGTGTGGGAGCCCCCAGCTCTCTGTCCAGAAAATCTGAGGATGTTCAGGGCTGATGTGGTGGAGGAGCGGAGATTGCGCAAATTGTGTTTCCTAGTGATACGGTTGGTGAGGTAGGGGGCAGTGTTGTGCAGGCAACGGTATGTGATGGCAAGGAGCTTGAATTCGATGCAGGCTTTAATGGGGGAGCCTGTGTTCCTTGCGCCTGATGTGGGAGATGTGATCAGAGCGCTTCAGGCCCCAGACTGCTCTGTGGGCATTTTTGTGGAGCAGTTGTAGTTTATTGATATTTTTGGTGGAGGTCCCTGCTAGGATAGCATTGCAGTAGTCTAATTTGCTACCTATGATGGCTCTTGCCATGGTGAGACAGTTGTTAGAGGTGAAGAATTTCCTGGAAAGGTTTATGAGTTTGGTAGAATAGGCTGCAGAGGAGGCAAAGGCTTTGACATGTTTTTTAATGTGTAGTTCTGCGTCCAGGTAAACGCCTAGTGTTCTTACATGGGCGGAGAGGGGGATGGTGTTGCCATCTATGCAAAAGGAGGATAATGTAGGGCTTAGGAGTTTGAGGCGGTGTGAGGAGTCCACAATGAGGAGCTTTTTTTTTTACCATCATTCAGGCAGAGATGATGGGTAGCCATCCAGGCTTGGATGATGCTGAAGATTGATGTTAGTGGAGTCTAGGTCGTGGCTGGCAGTGATTTTGAGGAGGATCTACGTGTCATCGGCAAAGTTGGTCTATGGGATATTGAGGCTGTTGTGGTCAAAGAGGGGTTTGGTATACATGTTATAGAGGGTGGGGGAGAGGCAGGAGCCATGTGGGACATTGTAAGTGACAGGTTTGGGGTCAGAAGCTTTGTGGCCTGCAAAGCCCCTCGTGTATCAGCCAGATTGAAAGGATTGGATCCAAACAGTGGCTTCAGGGGCAAGTAGGAAGGTGGTGGTAAGGTGTTTACAGAGGATTTTGGGATCAACAAGGTCAAAGGCTGCACAGAGGTCTAGTAATAGGACGATAGCGAGCTTGCCATTATCCCTAATGTAGTCCAGCTGGATCTTGAGGTCCAGGTGGGCAGATCAGATCTGTGTCTAGATCTGAAGCCTGATTGGCAGGTACCTAGTAAATTATGGCTTTCCAGATGTAGTTGGAGTTGTGAGTAGGCTGTGCGGTCCAGGATTTTGAGGAGGTAGGGAACACTGGGGATGGGGTGGTAGTTGGTAGGGATGGTTGGGTCTAGAGTGGGTTTCTTCAGGAGAGGTGTGACCCAAGCTTCTTTGATGGCTATGGGGATTGAATTGGACTTGAAAGATGTATTGATGAAGCTGGCTATGGTAGGGGGCAGGGATTCTGCACACAGTTTTACAATGTGGGCTGGGCAGATGTCGGCCGCACAATTGGAAACTTTCAGGTGCTGAATGGTGGTGAGGACTTCAAGGGGGGAGACGGCAGAGTATAAAAATAGGGGAGGAGAGGTAGTGGTTGTGGAAGTGCTGGCCGGGGGAGAGGGTAGCAGAGGTGATAGGAGAGATTTTTTAATGAAAGGCTTTGTCCCTTAGTGTCTGTGTTTTGTTGCCTAGGGAGGATTGGATGAGAGTGCACCATGCTTTATCTTTAGGGAAGTTATCAGAAGGGGGTACTGGAAATTGTAGCTCTCCAAGAATTTTGAAGAGTTCTTTGGTGTCGGATCTAGCATTGGAAATTCTGATGTTGAAGATGTTTGCTTTAGTGTCAGTAATGGCTAGTTTATAGATGTTGGCTGAGTGCTGGAAGGTTGCTTTGTTGGCGAGAGTCAGGTTTTTTCTCCAGAGATGTTCAAGAGTGTGTTTCTTATTCCTGAGGGAGGCTAAGTCCTCAGTGAACTAATTATTATTCTTTTTTTTGCAGGGGGTGGTTTTGAAGGCAGAGTGTTTGTCAAGTGCATAAAGCAAAGCGGAATTGTAGGAGGCTAAGATGACTTCAGGTGGAAAATTGTTTGAGACTGATTTGAGGGAGACTAGCAGCTCGACTGTGAGCTTACGGGTGTGTCTGGCGGTCATACTTAGGGTTTTGCTGGTGATGGGGGTGTTTTTTGTGGTGGTGGCGAGGGTGAAAGGGATCAGAGAATGATCTGACCAGGGAAGGGGGAGAGGAGGGAGACTTTGAGGGGAATGCTGCATGGGAGAATTCAAATGAGTATTCTTCCTTTTTTGTGAGTAAATATGTGTCTTGTTGAAATGATACAATGAACAGTGTATCATGGAACATATGTGTCTTGCTGAAATGACACAATGTATAATGAAACATATGTGTCCTTCTGAAAATTACACCATTCTGTTCAACACAGAAGTGGACATGATTTTAAATAAAAATGCCCATTGTGAACAAACAAAATGAACAACAACCTTTCACTTTCAGTTTGCCACCGTAAAAAATAAAGTGTTGCACAGTGAAACAAATGCAATAATGGAAAATGCTATTTTGTTATCAAAGGCTACATATAAATCTGTTATGAGCCAAAGACAGACCAATGCTTCTAGTTGTTGGGCAGGATTCTCAAGTGTCGTTCCCCACTGCAGGCCTTTTGCCTTCTTATCTAGAAGCCAGATCTCTGTCAGACCTCAGCTCAAGCATACCAGGTCCTTACAACCAGCCTGGGTGGGTGCAGTGCTCAAAGAAATACAAACTATTAGATAAAAATTGTGGTCAACTCAAGAATACAAGGACAAAATGGAAAATGCCAGCATGGCCTCATATTGTCAGATGGCCGAGGTGAATCATCAGCTGTAGGATAAGAATCTCTGCAGCCAATCAGCTCTCAAAGAACAAAGAGATAATTTGTTACCACGGCCTTAAATCAACATTCATCCGAAGACTGTAGAGGCTCTGAACAAGGGTTTTCAGGAAAATGAGACCAAGAAACAAAAACAAAACAAATATATGTAAACATATGTGGTCATTGACTTGCATTACAAATGTCATTTTTATTTAATATTTCTGAGACTGGGATACTTACAGACTTGTGACAGATCTCATTTGAAAGCTGTTCTCAGGGCAATGGTGTTGATGTCAGTTGTATATTATTTCGATTGTTTATAACCAAGTAGCAAACTCAAATAGAAGCGCTTTGCAAAGTGAAACTAGTGTAATTTCCATTGAACAATATACACCCTCGACTGAGAGTAAGTGACCCTGATAGCAGAACGATTTTGTTTGCTTTTTGCTGCAGAATTAAGTGTTACTCACCGGAGCGACTAACGTACGCCTAGTTCTTAGTCCCCTTCCCCTAGATCCTGCATGGGCGTCCCTCACTAAGGATGAGAACTGAACCTTTTTCACCAGAAAAAAAGAACATTTTCACTTTAAATTTATAGTCACACGGGGCGTGGCCTTGGGAGCATGCGCTCCCTTAACCACGCCCACCAGCGCTACACCTCAGTCCCCTTTGACGCGTTGGCTGTATTAGATCGATTAAAAACTCTGCTATTGTTGGGGGTAAGGATGGTGGGAAGGATGGAGGAAATGGGGAACAAGGACTAGGAGTACATTAGTCATCCCAGTGAGTAACACTTAATGACCCCTACATCAAGTTCCCTTTCCTCCATTCAGCATGGGCCATTACCATGGACTAGATAGTCTGTGGAGGAGAGTGATTGCGGATTCGGTTCTATGTCATTTCAGCGACACCTGTTTTTTTACGACGGGTGTTTTCCTGCAGACATTCTGCTGAAAAAACTTTTCAAAATGTTTTAAAAGTATTTTTGGGGTTTCCCCCCAACCCCAGAGTCATTTACCTATTTTTTTATTCCCGACCCCCCAATATTTTATATGCCTTAGCCCACCCCCAAAACAATTTCAAAAAGCTTTTTCCCACAAAAATGTTGCAGCAAAACACATGTCGTAAAAATGGGGGTTGATGAAAGGACGCTATATCGTGGGTTCTATGAAAGCAGATTACGCAGAACTGCCTGCCCAAAGGCAGCATCAGCCCGAGCACTGGTATCCAAACAGTAATGCTTGCAGAAGGCTAATGCGGTGGCCCGTGTGACTGCCCTGCTAATCACCTGCCATGGGACATGGCGTTGAAAAGCGACCACTGCTGCCTTTGCCCGGATTGCGTGAGCGAGAATGTACCTTGGGAACTCCTTGCGCTGTGCCTTGTATGCCTCGTGAACGGCTGCAACCATCCATCTGGCTATAGATGCCTTAGATGCCTGCTCGCCTTGGTTTTGATTCTCCAAATGTGACAAATAAGGCATCCGATTTGCGGAAAGTTTTTAGTCCTGGCCAGATAGAACTTTAAAGCTTGTCTGATGTCGAGACAGTGGAGCGCCTTTTCCGCCTCCTGAGCCAGATTAGAGAAGAAGGTGGCAAGCACAATCTCCTCGTTGAGATACAAAGAGGAGACAACATTTTGGAGGAACGTAGGATGAGTGTGAAGCACCACCATGTCCCGTTGAAACACAGTGTACAGCTCCATAGCCACTAGAGCCTGAATTTTGCTGACTCTGCAAGCCAAGGTGAGCCCCATCAGGAGCGCTGTCTTGAGAGTGACTAGTTTGATGTCTACTGTAGCCATGAGCTCAAAAGGTTTGTGCACCAGAGCGCTGATTATCACATTAAGGTCCCAGACCGGGTGCGGGCACTTGACTGGTGGGTACAGTCTTGTTAGCCCCAATAGATGTCTTTTGACCACTAGATTGGAAGACGAAAACGAATATCTGTTTGAGTTCCTGTATGCCTCTATGGCCTCCAGGTAGGTCCGACACGTGTCCACCTGCACTCCTGATTTAGGTAAATAAGCCAAGAATGATAGTTCTTGGTCTAGCGTGCACGTCAGTGGGTATGCTCCATTTTCTTTGGCCCAGAAGCAGAATTTGGTCCATTTGCTCTTATACTGTTCCCTTGTAGCCTGACTCCTGGCTTCTTGGATGATTTTCAGATTGTCCAGAGATAAGTGGAGATGTTGAAGTGTTACCTGCTCAGGGACCAAGCTGCTAGGGCTAGTTTCTCTGGGGAGGGGTGGATCACCGCTGCCCCTTGCTGTACCAGGAGAGGGTCTGGTCTGAGAGGGAGGGGAAGGGATGTTGGTCCGACAACTGCTGCAGATCTGAGAACCACAGCCTGGCCGGCCACTGGGGAGCTATTAGAATGTGATGCAGCTGACAGGCTTCCCAGATCTCGCCTAGGACTTTGTGGAGAAGGGGGGTCAGCCCCACATTCCGTTCCATTAAATCTGTAGCGCGTCACCCATGGAGCCCTGGCCCCATCCGCCCCAGGAAGCGATCCACTGGCACGTCCGGTTGCTTTCCGTCGCAAACAGGTTTATGCTGGGGTGAAAATTTGGTTAGAACCTTCTTGTTCAACTGCCACTCGTAGATGTCTGAGTCCAGCCAGCGGAGGCTGCCGGCCTCTAGATTCGACTTTCCCAGAAGGTGTACTGCCGAGATACAGATGCCCTGTGCAATGGTCCGTTCCCAAATGGCTATTGCCAGCCTGCACAGAGGTGGCAATCTGGTGCCCCCGTGCTTGTTGAGGTAATATATGCAGGTTGAGTTGTCTGTCTGAATGGACACTACTGTGCCCCTAATGATGGGAAGGAATGCCCTGGCACGAGCCAGATAGCCATAATTTCCAACCAGTTAATATGGTTCTGCTGGTCCTCCCTCGACCATAGACCATGCAGGTCCACCCAGGGTGGCCCCCGACAAATGGAGGGAGGAGTCTGTCATAATGATGTGATCCACTTTGGGCGGTGTGAAGGGTCTGCCCGTCACAAGGTTGAACTGCTGCCTCCACCACTTCAGGTCCTCATGCAGGTGTGTGTGTATGGTGATTGTTGCCACCTGAGCTCCCGATTCCTGGTCCCAGGAGTCCAGAAAATGTAGCTGTAGCCTCCTCATTTGTAGCCTGGTGTAGGGAACCGCCAGGAGACAGGCCGCCATCATGCCCAATAGGTGCTGGGACTCAAGAATACCAGTTTTCGTGCCGGCTGTAGCTGTGACTTCTGGTAGTTGAGTGAGAACTCCAGCTCGTAGAGTGTGCTCATGAGCCTGGTGGCTCAATACCTGACTTGCTCCGGGGATCCAGCTCGGCCTAACTAGTCATCAAGGTACGGGTATACAGGATGGCACTGTGCCCGGAGCAGAGCCGCAAACACATTCATGAGCCTTGTGAAGACCCTGGGCGCTGAATTCAGGCCGAATGATGGTACCTTATAGTGAAATGCAGACCCATGACCCGAAACCTTAGGAAGGGTTGATGTGACTGCTCTATGGGGATGTGTAAATAAGTTTCCTTCAGATCCAGAGAGCACGTACAAGTCTCTGCTATCTGAGCTGGAGTCACCATTTAGAATTTCTATAGAGGCAGATACAGGTTTAAGAAGGAAAGATCTGGGACTACTCGCAGGCCAGCCTGGTTCTTCTTCTGAAGAGCAAGATGCTGGAATAAAATCCCAACCCCTGCTTGGGGATTGGAACCTGCTCTACAGCCTCGCTCGCAATAAGGGAGTGAATCTCTGCTAGGAGTGATGGTACCCCAATTTGTGGAACGGTAGGGGGGAACAAGGAGGAAGAGATGGCAGAGATAGCTGGAAGCCCTGTGAGATTACAGAAATCCCAGAGTCTGCAAACCGTGCTCTCCAAGCCTGACTGTGGAGACCGAACCTGCCCCCAACCAGGGTGCTGTGGATCTAAAATGTCCCATCATTGCTTCTATGGATCTGAAGCTGGCGCCAGTGAGGGGGACTGAAAGAAACCCTTATGAGATTACTTTTGGTGCTTACGTCTGTGCTGGCTAGGAGACGGGTCCGGCTGCCTGGCCCGGCGGTCTTGAAAGCCCTGGAGCCCGCCAAATGTCCGTCCCTGCCCAACATTTTAGGTTGCCGTCTTGGTAAGAATAGCCAGTGATTTGGCTATCTAAGTGCTGCTTTTCTTTGTGTCCAGCTCCTCGTCTATGGTGGAGTGGAACAAGTCGCCACTCTTGAAAGGGAGACCTAAGATTACCTCTTGGGTGTCAGGATTTAACCTGGTTGCCCTCAGCCAGGCAGTTCTTCTCATGTCTGTGGCCACACAGACGCCTCTACTTGCTGTATCAATGTCGGCGACGGTAGCCTCCATGATATCTTGTGCCGCCAACTTGGCCTCTGCCAGGCCGGCCTTGAAGGATGCCTTCTTGTGGTTATGGAGGTCCGGGACGAAGACAGCAATTTCCCTCCACAGCCTCTGGTTTGCCATGGCCAATATGGCATCGGCGTTGGCCTGATTGAGATGGAGACCCGCGTTGGAATGCACTTTTTTACCGTAGGCCTCTAGGATCTTCTCCTCCTTGCCTAGGAGCACAGACGTGGATGTGCTTGCCGATGACGTCTGCAGTTTGGCGTACATAGACACTGCCGCGATGGCGCATGAAATGGCTGAGGGTGAATCGATAAAAGCAGAGAGTCGCCCTCCACTTGCCTAAATTTCACATCCAGTCTTTTGTTTGTCAGCTGTTTGAAGTGAGGTTTCAACGACCCCTTCTTAATCTGGAACTCCACATCTTTTGCCGTGGAATCACGGGCCTAGGTTCTGCCCTGATGGTGAGGACCTCAGCCAAGACCCCAGTCTCTGACTGCTCCTTTTGTGGATGCGGGATGCCGAGGTACTCTGCCAGGCCAGCGATTCTGTCATGGAATGCCTTTGCTAACAAATGTGTGCCCTGCTCTTCATCGTTGGTGTCCTGCTGATCCCGGTGTCCATAGGAGTCGCTGGATCAACTTGCATAAAATTGTGTGTCAGCAGCTGTGAGGGTGCTGCAGGTGTAGGCGGGGCTGTGGCTACCAGAGCCAGCAGTGTCGTGGGTTGCGGCAGCGGCGTGGGTTGCACCGGCGCAGGCTACTGAGGAAGCATGGGGGCTATAATGTACTGTATGACGCCTTTAAGATTGTTTCCCATCTGTGGGGACTGCATGAGCGTCAAGTATTTATCATAGAAACGCTCCTCACGGGCAGGCTGGGTCTCTGGTTTGATCGCAATCTTGTCCCTGTGTGCCGCCATTATGTCCACGCCTTTTGCATGTGGATCCGCAGATGACATGGACCTGGGTTCAGCATGTTTGCTGGTATGCGTAACCTCTGCCCCTCCCTGCACCTCAGGCGTACATCTGGTAGACTGTTTGCCCTCGGCCATGATTCCGGTAGTGCTTTCTGCGTTGCGTTTAGGCGCCCCCTCAGGCGTAGGCCTGGTAATAGGGCAAAACCCCTCGGGATGGGTCCCGTTGTGTGAGCCCCTTGGCTCCTTGCTGGTGGTACTGGGGGGGATCCTTGGACCCCCTCGGCCAATAGGCCGGTAGCTGCTGCAGCCTCAGTACCCTTCTTGCCACTGACAGGGTCCGACTGGCCCCTCCCATTGGTAGGCTTCCTCAGGAAGGAGTCGCCCTTACGGGGTGCTTTGCTAAACAATATACTTGCTTTCTTGGTCTTCCTCCGCATGCACTCCTTAATGTGCTCTGGTGGCGACCTGGAGAACAGCTCCCTCCACCGCGCCAATAGTTTCTTGAGGGACCAGGGAGTGAGCATGTTGCACGTAGAGCAGGCTTCCCATTCGTGGTCTTGTCCCGGGCACCGGATGCAGAGGGCGTGCGGGTCCGACATGGGAAATGAATCGTCACGGGGCACCTACCGAAGCCTGCCGCAGACGACATGCGCCGGGGACAGGCTGGGGCACAGGTGGACAGTGTATCCTTGGAAGTCTCTGAAGTATCTGAAACAGATTTAATAGAATTATTAGTCTCTAAACAAAACTATGGAAAAGAGTGTGGAATTACAGGCCCAGAAGGGCTTAACTACGAGCGCTGGTGAAACTGGCTTGCTCGCGTCAATGCGGAAATGAGGACTGAGTTGTGGCGCCAGTGTGCCTGGTTAAGAGAGTGCATGCCCCCAAGGCCGCGACCCCTCACGTGTATATATTTAAAGGGAAAGTGTTCTTTTTCTGGTGGAAAAGGTTCATTTCCCATCCCTAGGAGGAAAGGGGACAGGACGTAGGAGTAGGAAACAGGTTGTTATTTTCCACATGTATATTCACATGTATATTTACAAATCTGTGTTTTCAAAACTGCAAGCATTTTCGAGCATGCAGGAAATTAAACAAAGGAACGCATGTACAATGTAGAACGTGTCACCAAGTCAAAACTGGGCTTTGTTTTCACTCTAAATTTTATCAAGTCGTATTTGCCTGTTATTTCAGAAAGGAGAGTGCATTGAGAGTTGAAGCTTTGTTTGTTCCAGAGAAGGTGGCGTGTGTACTCATTAAAGATCTATTGAGTATTAATTATGAATAAATATATATTCTGGCTATCCCGCTGCATGGTTCTTGGCTCATTGTTGGTACAGGGGAGGGATCTATGTGGCTCTATATGAGTCACTGATAGGGCGTGATGAATCCCAACCAATGGTGTGTTGTGGGCTCTCTTAACTGGGTGGCAGAGAGGAACTCCCTATGTTAAGTGTGATCTCCCAATATATTGTTACAAGGCCCCCAGGAGCGCAGGGCCATGTGCTGTAGCACATGCGGTTCATAAGCAGTGACAGCCTTGTTTAAAAAAAAAAAACTTTTATAAGCAGTATCACACAATTATTCCCCTGCCAATTCTTCTAAAATGTCCTTCACTTCCTTCACGCAGCTGGTGACTGCGGGGAATGGGCAGGGGGGTCAAGTTTTTCGTCAGTCATGAGGTCAGCTCTCCACAGTACATTGCTCCAAACAGACAATTTTCCCAGAGCACCGTTCCGGCCCTAATCCTGCACTGCGTAAGACTTAGCACTTAATACCAACACCAAGGACACACCACACAGCATACAAAGCCTGCAGGCAGCAGAACTGTCACGAGAGGTGGGAGGGCAGGAGTTGCACTTGACCTGGCTCTCCCACTATAAAAGGGGACTCGCAGGCAGTGTGAAGTGAGCATTTCTTTTTTCTTTTGTTTTGGTCTTCCGGCCTACTCGTATTTTCTCTGTGTTGTCTCCCATTGTATGTCAGGGTGTCCTTCTGTAGCATTCTTACCATGAAAACAACAGACTGGGAGGCACAGTTCAATAGAGTGAAGCTGGCTGCAAGTGACAAAAGCTGCCTGGGACCATATAACTGGAGCGGAGGGGAGGGAGCTAACCAGATTTTAAAAATGTATTGTCACCCAATCAGGGACTAGGCAGATGATATAAAATACTGATGGAGGCGGAGACAACAGCATATTGGGGGTACATGAAGCAATGGGAAGACACACTGGGGGTGGGCGTCGCTATGGCTCACTGGGAAAATGTATGGAGGACCACTCCTAAATTGACACGATCAGTACAATTGAGAGAAACTTTGTATAAGATTATGATGCGCTTACCGCAGTAAAGTTAAATAAGATGTATGCGGCTAGTTCGCAGGAATGTTGGAGAGGGTGTTTGGGAAGGGGAAATTGGAAGCACATTTGGTGGGAATGATCTTGGGTCATTCTGGGCAGACGTTACCTCCCAGATGCAAACAATGATCATATTTGATACGGTCCAGAGCCCCCGGGAGTGGATGTGTGAACTGTTCGATCTGGGAATAAGTCTGCTGGACATAACCCAGAAGAAGGCTTTCCTTATGATGTTGATAGCAGCATGGCAGGTGATAGCGAAGCGCTGGAAACAGAGGTAACCTCCAACAAGCATGGATTGGTTGCAGAAATTGTGGGGGCTGCTCGCAATGGAGTGGGTCACATAGAGCATCCAGGGGGACGGGTGTACATTTCGGCGAGACTAGGAGAGGGCAATGGCATACCTGCAGGGCGACTATATGCAGCAATGGTGCCAGCACAACTTGAAGATATTAGACTTTGTGTGATGATTCAAGGAGCGTTGGGGAAAGACTGTTAGAGAGAGGAGATGGGAAGATTAGCACTGCCACAGGGCGGGATTGTGGGGAACGTTATTGTTTCTCTTTGTTATATACTTGCAAAATGCCAATGAAAATACTTAAAAAAACAAATTGTGAACGAATTATGATTTATTGACGATTTATGGCACTCTGACCCACAGGTATCTAAGCTCTCTACCAAACAATTAAAAGTGAAGTGAACTAAGAAAGTGATAGAGACTTCAGGTTTAGTCTTATTTAGAACAGGAATGTTTTGATTCTTTTTCAGAAAGTCGATAAGTCGATCATACGGCAAACCTCCAGACACAGCAAATTCCAATATTTAATGACATGTGTGGTACAGGTCAGTCCCAACCCACATGACGGGTTAAAGTGAGGACTATAAGAAGCAGTGATGGCCTAGATCTCAGGTCGCATATAGGACTGTACTATCACATTTGCTTTTTTTTTTAAAAAAGGGGACATACTCAGTAGAAGGTTTTATGGGCCAGCGGGTGAAGCTTAAATACAATTCTAGTCTCGACAGTGAGCCTATACAGTTTCCTCCATACTCAAGAGATGTCTTTCAGTAGCGGGAAGTGTTAGTAACTATGCAAACAGCCATATTTTATTTTTGATTTGATGGCATATTTGGGGGGCCCAGCATACAGTGCACTGCAGTGGTCAAATGTATAACCTATGATTGCTCTAGTAATAGTGGAGCAATGGAATTCTGCTAACAAAGGTCGAAGTTGGCATAACAGCATCAGGTGGTATTTAGCAGAGCTGATAACTGAATTTATCTGGAAAAGACAAGAGTCAAAAATGTCTCCCAAAGTCTTTTTTGTTGGATGGGCAGAGATAACCCAGAAATGCTGATATTGTAGGTCTTATAAAACTTGGAGACTTCCTGTTTAATAGGTGCTACAAGTAAAAGCTCTGTCTTATCAGGATTATACCCAAAACGTTGTCAGACGTCTACCATTTAACTTTGGCAAAGATGGTCTGAATCCTGATAATTTTGTCCTGTTGTTCTTTAGCAAGTTTAAACACTAATAGCATGTCAGTTAGTACATTTCTGAAAGGTGCTATCTAGATCCAGCAGCATATCATGTTGAAGATCAACGCAGACAAGCACAAGCACAATTCTGATGGAGCTCTGCACTCTACAATTTCTGCCTGAGATTAGCAGGAGACAGTCATGACGCTAGAAAGTCTGTTTGAGGTGTAAGACCATAGCCATTTAGCTGATTTATCAGATATGTGAGCAACTTCTGTGATATGTCTGTTTAAGATATTATGTTCCAAAGAGTCAAAAGGCAAAGACGGGAACAACTTGGGGCAACCTGAATTCCCCTCATCAATAATTTTATGTAAACAGTCTTTATATGTCTAAAAGTGCCATCTCAGTGCTTTTGGCTGGTCTATAGCCAGACTGGAAATGTTCTTAGAGATTGTGGTGCGCAACAAATAAGCTCAGCTCTAAAGTGGCTACTTTGCCCAAGACTTACAACAAGAATGGCACATTATTTATAGGACGATAATTAGAACAGTCTAAAGGGGCCAAATTCTGTTTCTTCAATAATGGTGTGAGCCAGGCCTGTTTCAATGCTACAGGGACTATGCATGTTCAAAGGAGGAATGTATTAAAGCAGTGATTGCTGTACTCTAAAAGGCTGCCCCTTCTGCTACAATCACTGAAGAACATGGGTCACCTAGCCAGTGAGTAGGTTTCAAACCAGCAAGAGCAAGAATGGATGCGCTTTCCTGGCTTGAGAAGTTTACGAAATCAAAACTAAGACCTACTGGAAATAGGACATCAGGTACAGTAGATGGGACTAGTTTCAATAAAAATAAATCTATGAATAGAGTCATTATCTGCGGTTTAGGGTCAAAGATTCGAATAAAAAGGTTTGAATTACAATACTCTCGAAATAAAAGGACCTGAAAAAAAAATCGGATGCATTTTTTTTATTTGGGGTGGGTCCCCCCCAAACCACTGTTTTTTGCCCAAGAACCATTATTTTTACCTATACCAAAACCAAAAAAAAAAATACATTAAAAAAAAGGCATTCGGTTGTTTTTTTTCGGCCCTTTTGACTCGAATGTATTGCATTCGATCCTTTTGTTTTCGAATTAATGACTGGACACCATTATCCGCTTCTATGAAAGCGGAAGAAGGCAGCTTGAAACAAATCTTTGTTATTTTATCCCTAAAATGTGCTTGAATCATGTTGCACCAGTCCTCTGTGGCTTCTTGAGATGCAACCATATTTGTGGTCTTAGTCAAGGAGTTTAGCATATCAAATAGCGTTTTAGTGGAATTAGAATTCTCAGTGGCACAATGCTTGAACTTGTGTTCTAGGATACCTTGCTTAACAAAAGTGCAATTATGGGTGTATTTCAAACTGTTCTCCTTATTGAGATATTTTCTCCATGCTTTCTCAGATTTCCTGACAATAGATTTCACAGATTCCAAACCAGTGGAATACCATTTCGCAATAGATCTTCTGGAAAAAAAACTAATTTGGATTGAATAGGAGCTATATGGTCGATGATATCAGCTATACATTTGTTTTACAGGTCAACCATAAGATCAAGATTGGACATGTTAGCAAAGGATTCGCACAGCTTAATCAAGTGTGATGCCAAATGTTCAGCTGATAACTGCTATATATTTCTAAATGAAATCAGAATTTTCTCCTGTTTGGACACAGGAGAAATGAAAAAGCTAGGTACATAACAGATCATAGAAATGTGCTCTGACCATACCAGGTTTGAAAAGTGTAGGATTATTCAGGAAACCTGTTCCTTGAAAATACCCAACCATTCCTGCCTTTATTAGTAGCCCCATGGGGCAAAAATGCAAAGCCTGCAGTAAGGAAAAGTTCCTTAGTGGAAAGTACCAAACAATCTCTAGTACCATTCAAATCAAGGTTGAAATCACTTAACATAATAAGGCAGCAATTTTTGGGTTTCATAAAAGGCATACAAATTCCTAATAAATAATTAGTAAAATCAATCGAACAGTGAGGTGGACGAAAAACTATTACAATTAATATAGATGTAGATGGGTCCAGTGAGCAATCTACAGCCAAAATATCACATTGAGGGAGTGTGATGAATCCTGCAGAGTCATCACTAAACCCCAGCCTAAAGTATCCCCCTATGTGGCCGGGGGGAGGCAGCCGCTACCTGATCCTGACCCTTGGGGTGATAACATGAGGGACAATCACTTTGGAGGAGACGGCTGCCAGGGGGAAGTAGTGACTCCGTTAGGAGGGATGCAGTATTCATCCTCTTCCGAGGATGAGATTCCCTGAGATTCCCTGAATGCCTAAATATCTAATGGCATGCTGTCACTGTGCGGTTCCCTCTCACGGAACTACCCAAAGTACAGCACACGAAGATCATTTTATAAACACGGAAATGTTATAATGAGGTTTCAGGAAGCTAATATGACAACTTCTAGCTGTTATGATTCTGCCTTACATCAAGATCCTAAACCCAAGGGAAAAATACCAACTCCTTTAACAGTCTCCCCTAAGTCTGAACACACAGTTACCCAGTCAGATTGGCAAAACTAAGAAAACAAAAAAGAACATTATGGACTTCAAGTCCCATAATGCCCATAGTATTGAGACGAGGAAGCGGGGCTCAGAGTTAATGAAGTGTTATGAGCGGTCTGGTTGTTTGAACAGAAAACCCCTGAGCAGGACTTTTCAGGTGCGAGAGCAGCAGCAGGAGGAAGCTGAAGATGGCATTGTAGCAGCAGCAGGACGCTGTGTAGGAGCTGAGTTAGATATCGGGGAGATGTGGCCATGCAGGGAGCTGCAGTGGGAAACTGTGGTGAAGCAAGCCGATCAGTGTGGGAGAGGAGCTCTGAACATGCCGTGAACTGCTCCGGTATTGAATTTACACCGAAGAGTGAACAGAGCTACGAGACCTTCACCGAAGGTCTGCGCACACAGCAGCAGACCAAACGGAGCTGGCAGAAGCAAAAGAAGTACCCGACAAGACCTGCAGCAACACAAGCGAGTCAGAAGGAGATGCCAAGGCATACCAGTGAGTTGTCCTGAGCAGGTGACCCTGGGCACTCCAAAACAGACTACTCGGCGAGAACGTTTATTTTGAATACAGAACAATTGAATTGATGAAAACTGGGTGCAACTCTCCTAATTAGGGGTTCCAAATAGGGGACCAATGTATCCCGCATTGCCAAAGCCAGAGAAGATTGAAATACAGGCAAAAAAGGGAACAAATCTCTTAACCAGGGAAGCCAATTAGGAGACTAGTTTAAACCGCCTTGCCAAGTCAGTAGAAGAGTGATACAAAGACAAACCGGACACAACTCTCCCAGAAAGAGATGTCAATTGGGAGACTATTGTAACCCGCATTGCCAGAAGCCAAGAGTTTGCACAACCAGAAAACAAAGATCGCAGGAACAAAGCCCTCCTTGTAGGAGAATTCAAGGGGGAGAGAGCTGTAACTTGCATTGCCTAAAGCCAAAATACAAGCAAGAGAACAATCATCCTTTGGTGCAATATCAATTGTGAAAGAGATGTAACAGATTCTGTTAAGAGTCAGAAAACTATCAGCAGAAGCAGTTGTTGGTTCAAATCTCCTCATTTATGATTCTAGTGTGCAGAGTTTGAAACAAGTCTTACCACAAAATACACATTGTAGTAGTAGGAGTTTAATCCTAGCGGGAGAGTAAACCATGTATTTAGTCCTGGCAGGCAAGTATACCAGGAAGAAGAAGATTGTTTAAAGTAATGTGGTTGTAGTGGGAAATAATTGTTAACTCCATTACTTTGTCTTGTTGAACATGAAATGTGGCATCTCAGAAAGTAATTGTTGAACCATTCTGACTAAAGTGTTTATTTTGAAGAAGAAGTATGATGTGCTAACATGTGCTTGGCCTTTTGAGAAAAGAACACTTCCATTTGATTTATGAATTTATGTTTGGAGGAAAAGACATTTGTTTTACCAAGTAGGAGGTGTTTGGAGGAAAAGACCTTTCTTTTACCAAGCAGGAGGCTGTGGAAAAATGTACAATTGCTTTGATTAGTAAACAAGCCTTTGGAAGAGAGATATTCACTTTGCCAAGTGAATGGATATATTGAATGGAAAAGACTTTGTATGCTACATTGAATGGAGCTTTGTCATTATCGAGAACTTTCTTGAAACTGAACTTTGTTTCAGAAATTCCTGAATTGATTTAGGGGAAGGGAATCCCACCCTTTTCACAAGGATTACAGTTTATGACTTTTGAGTTTGACTTGATTTTTAATTTTGTGGAATGTAAGACAGCCAAACAAACTTTTGAGTTTGACTTGATTTTTAATTTTGTGGAATGTAAGACAGCCAAACAAACCTTGTATAATTTTGTTGCGTATATTAGTGTGAGGTCAGATACTTTTTGCACACTAGGTCATTTTTCTTTAGCCTTAGTTTGTTAGGCAGGGATATCCCTCTTAGGTTAGGGAAAGATAGGCATGTGTTGCACCCCTTTTCATTTACTAAAATGGCAACATTTGAGAAAGCTATACCTTTGTGACCGTCTGGCATGTCTGACCCCACACAGGGAGGGATATCTGAAATGTGGAAGGGCTTGGTATTGTTAAAAACACCCCTAATCAAATATGCTAACGCACCACCCCTGCCTTGAGACCTATTTGAGGTTAACATAGGTTAACCTTTTGGGATAGAAGCTGTGATAGATGGATCAGAATAATCCTTTAGCCATGTCTCTATAATGGCCATGAAGTCCAGGTTTTGATTCAGGATAAAGGGCCTCATTACGAGTTTGGCGGTGTGGAAAAAAAAGTGGAGGTAATTCCGTTACCTCCATGTTTTTTGCCAGCAACGAAATTACCACCATTTTTCCTGCAATGCCATATTACACATTTTGGCAGAATTACCACAGGCGAAATTACCAAGTGGTAATTCTGATGATTTTTGGAGGAAAAAAGTGGAGGATTTACCTCCAGTGGGATGCTGGAGGTGAATCATCAGCTTTCCTCCAAAAATCAGCAGAATTACCACTCAGTAATTCTGCCAGTGGTAATTCTGCCAAAAATCCCCAATGATGGAGACTAACACAGCCCTACCACCACTTGCAATCCTGTGTTAAATCCACAGGACCAGGTGGCTGTAACGGTAAACGATTTTGGTGGAATTACCACCAGATTACTGCCAACCTCATGAGGCCCAACATCCTGAATATCAATAGCTAGGCAAGGAAGGGAGCAAACATTTAAAACAACCCATTTTAGTGGGGGTAGCGCAGGGTCAGTCAAGGAATGAATGGAAAGGGATACCAGGTCAGCCAACTTGGTAGGAACAGATTGGCTGACAATATCTAAGAGGAATGTATTATCAGCTTAGTAAAAAAACCAAGAACCAATGGGATCAGGTAAAGCTGGAAAACTATATGAATGAACCAGTATGGATGGTGGTTTAGGCATAGTAGTGGGTAAAAAACTGGGGGGTAGGTGAGAAATGGGAGGTTTAATGATGTAGAGGGATCTATAGCCGTTAATTGGAATTTAAACTGGTACAATGAAATCAAATTGAGGTTCCTCCATCCATGCGCTCAATGTTGGTTTACTTTAAAAACTAGCTGTATGAGTTGGAACCCTTTTGGCTCACATGACTCACTTGAAACCCTTTTTTTGCCCTAGAGGCTCTCAAAATGAGTATCTACGGTTGTGAATTCCAGCAGCCAGGCTACAACTGTACATTGTGGTCCTTGTGTGTGATTGGCTGGAGACCGTAAATTACCGTATAGGGCCCTTTTCTGATGGGAGCTCCAGCCAGGAGCTCCCCAAAAACTGTGGAGCCACGAGCGAGGGCGAGCAGGAATCAGTGTCTAATTATTGTGGAATCCACCTTCCTTAGGTTTGCCTGGCAGAATGCCCGTGAAAATGTTTGCTTGTGGTGGCCTCACAACACAACGAGACAGGAGGGTAATTTACCGACCCAAAATAGCTGCCGCTCTATAGGATATAATCCTTACGAAAAAAAAAGTAAATGGGTCAAGTCGTTTAAAAGAAAACAGTATCAGCGCACACAAATAAGGCAGTGTCTACCTTTAAAAATTCAACAATGTATTAATACACAGTGTCTAATAATATTTCATAGAATTCAACGTGCAATAATAGCAGCAGAATGCCTTTGATATATCAGCCGACAGATATTCTCAGAGCAAAAGGGTGTTACCCCTACATACATCTATAAACATTGCTCACCACAAAAAAGAGAAATAGGAAAAACGGTCCCAGCTCTTCGCCACACTTTTGTTAATAAAGTGCTATGCTTTCAAAGCCGTGCAAATCACAAAGCTCGACATAGCCATTCATTCACTCAGATTCCTAGTTCACATATTCAAATTCAAATTCAAACCACATTCGCCCTACATGTTTCATTCCTCTCTACACTTTAAAACAAAATATAGGAATTTCTTCAGGGTCACGCCGGCTCGCGCTGACTCTATTGGTAGCTGCACAACGTTGTAGCTACTAGTCCATCTCTTATTCCGGTTAATACCAGTCTAAGCGCTGATCTAGAAATTGCAACGAGGCTGTCTCTTTTTCCTCTGAATTGACATAAACATGGATATCAGTTGCAATGTGCTCATATAACTTATTGAGACCAATACGCGCTATCACTCCCCATAGTTCCACGTTTAGGATTGATTTCTAGGCATGTGCACAGCCCCTCTAGTCCATTCCTCCTCCTCTCTATAATTACACAAACGAACAAACCTCTCTCTCCTGTAACTAACCATTTGTCAAACAATAGGGTACTGATTGGCTCGCGGTCAAATGTTTGAATAGTGTATGAGTGCGTGACTGAAGGTGAAGGTCAACTGATGCCCTCCTTTTATGCATAGAAGCTAACCCTCCTACCTGGAATTTCATCAACTGCTGGGATTTAATTTCGAGGCATCCAGATATATGGGTGCCCCAAGAAAGGCACAAGCATCTTATGGTCATTAAGAATCCTAGTGGAGAAGCTCAGCCTCTCTGAAGACCATAAGGGTCCTTCTACAGTGCCCCTTTCCCTGGATCTGGTGGGGGCAGCTGGGTCCATTGACCTGTAGGCCATGCTTCTCCAACCCCTAGGGCTCACCTGTGCTTCTTGATCCATGATCCTTCTGTGTTATAGGCATGGCTGTTGACTCTGCTGGATCCTACTTTTGTTGAATGCTTTGACTGTGTATTGGATATTTGGTATTGTCCTCCTGGTGTGGAGACCTCCAGTGGCATGTCATACCGCACTTCAAACAACCCTTGTCCTCTGACCTTGACTAGGCTCGCTGTTGCTGAATCTTTACTTTCAAGTCACTTAGTCTCCCTTTCTTCATCTGCAGATTTCAGGGGTCCATCTGTCCTCGGGTGGGCTCACTGAGCCAATCCTTTGGGTCAGGGCCTTCATTTGTTGACCTTGCCTACATCGACCATCCCAGCTGCTACTCCAAAGATCACACGCTGCAGGCCTCAATGGTGCAACATCAACTTCATATTTCACGGGGATCCCTTGTTGGTGGTACCCTTAATCAAATCTGAGTACAGTGTGCATTCTTCCTTGGCTCTAGGGCTCCTGACCAGAGGGGTACAGCCAGAGGCGAAATGCAACAGTCCCCGCTGTTGAAGTCACTACTCACCACTGAAATTTCCCATACTGAAGAACTGTGAGTGACACTTTTTGACGGGGCCTCTGGGTTCTCTCATCCTTTCAGAGGTATTTGCTCATGAGGCCCACGTAAAAACCTCCTACATATGTCATTGGTTAATATTAGTCCCTTGATGTGTATGGGCCATAGACTAAGATTGGGTCTTGAGGGTATTTTTACCCTCTGGTGCCTGTGAGCCTCACTACATTTCCTGTTGGAATTGTGTTTTATTAACGATTGACTTACCTGTAAATATTTTGTGTTACATCCTAAGCAGAACTTTACTTTAGGATGTATTTTACAGACATTTTGAGTGGACATTTTCTTATTATGGATTTATCAGAAATATTTGCTGCACTTTTAAAGCACCTCACATCCTCTTGAGATTTGCCTTGACTGCTCAGTCATTCTCTCAGCTAGAGAGTACAGAATGCATAGGACACACCATGAAAACCAATCAGGTTGATATTTCTGGGCCATAGAAGTAGGGCCTAAGACAAATCGCTCTAAAAGCTAGTTATGAGTGTTTTGTTGAATTTGAGCTAAGCATATTCTTTCTGGGTCTGGCGATGTTGGTAGCTTAATGGGGAACAGGAGAATCCTGTGGTCTGACCAGATGACAGGGACTGAGGTGACTGTGCTTATTTAAAGTGCAAGAGGAAGAATAGTGTGCAGGCAGTGTGTCATTTTGTGGGAATTCCAAAAGTGGATCATTGCATCTGTCAAATAATTCTTCAGCTGGGCAGATACAAGTATCTTTTATTCAAAAAGTGAAATCGCCGGTGATGAGGAGTTCAGAGCAGATGTGTTCAAGGATGGTAGAAAATTGTTCAAAAAAAGATTTTGAAGGGCCAAGATGACGAAAACACAGCATGATCAGGTGTGAGAGGGGATCTCTAATTGGATGCCGATCAGTTCATTGCTGGTAGTCATTGGGGATTGGTAGAGGGAGTGTGACAAGTCAACTTCCTGGGCACCAGTGGTCCATGGATGAATATCGGTTTCTAAACCATCAATCAGCCCCACACCTCTAGCACCAGAAGGGATCCGAACAGATTGGAAACACAAGTAAATTATAAACCTCCTTGTCCAATTATGGTAACGTGGACAGAACTGCAGGCTTATCTCTGCAAGGTCGTGGATCGTTGGTTAGTTGCAACACAGCGAAACTACAATTATTACCCAATCATAAAAGGGACTGTCCAGTCAAGGTTGTATACAAATATCTAGTTTTATTATTATTCAACAGACCATTCTAGCATACTACAAAATACAAACCACCCTGTAAAGGAATGCAGATGACAGACGGTTTCAAGAAGGAAAAGGGGTGCACTGTAGATACTGACAGAAAGGTAGTTGGTAAAGTAATCAATCTCAATAGTTCAAGGATACTTGGTTTCAGCACAAAGGGAGAAATGGGTCATAAAATGCCACTTGGGCCCTTCGGAGAAGGACCAGGTGGACAGAACCATAATGTACCTTGTGCTTGTAGACGTTCTTGGTGGTGAACAGGGCTGAGTCAGTTTCAGGGAGTTTTTCAGCTTCTGTGACAGAGTTTAAGGCGGGAGACAGCTGTGGGTATCAGGCGGCAGGTAGTTCGGCAAGCAAGACTGGACAGACGGCTGTAGCCTGGCCTACACAGTGGCTCGGGGTCAGAAATCTTTGTCTTAGTGCTGGTTGGTGGCTCTGAAGCACTGGTCGAGGCGCCTCGGACAGCGTGAGCGACAACAGTCAGCGGTGCAGTCGGTTGCAGCTCAAGGGCCTCGACTGGCTCGAAAATTTCCTTTAAGGTTGACGCTGGTTAATGCTTATTGGTGCACCCCTCCTAGCTTCTTTGCTGGGCTCGTATCTTCCTTTAAGGGGGATGGCCCAAATCTGAGGAGAGTGTTGCAGGCAACGGCCTTGTCCTTCTTTCGCTTCAGAGACTCTGGACCTTCCCACCTAGGAAGCTTGCTTGTAGAGCTTAGCAGGGGACGCTGTGTGCTGGCTGGGTACCGGTTCTGGAGCAGCTAGAGGGTCCACTGGATACAGTATCTGCCTCTGTTCCCTGGGAGATGTTTAGGGGAGGGATCTTGCTTGCCTCCTGGAAATCCTGGCCTTCCTTCACTGGCAGAAGCTGTAAGGCAGACTGTACCTTCAGCTACGGTCCAAATTAGTACTTCTTCTTACTCCTTTCGAAGTCGTCAGATGATCTGCTAAGAGAGGGGGAAAGGAAGTGTCCACGGGCTGTGGATCACTCGCGTCCCCTGTACACTCAGGTTATTGCCAGTGGCAATCAATTGTTCAAAATGTTTCTCTAATATTCTTAAGGATCTGTTTCAGTACTCCATTTCTAGTCTGAACTGCTTATACAGCTAGAGGAATAACTTAAAGTTGACTTAGAGTAACTGGCTAATTAGCCACCAACTGGGGTTATCTCAATCTGCACTTTGATAATAGTCATTTACATGCTTTCTTAATCTGTAGAGGTAATAATCATGCAGTCACTTGGTTATTGATTTCAGTAGAAAAATACAAGTTATTAATACATGCCAGTCTATATTCAGCAATATTACCAATTGTTGATCATCATATAGTGTCATGTCTTTAATCACAAAATATATACATTTTAGGTACAGTAGAGGCCTAACTACTGTTCCAAATAGCTCAATGTGTTTCGGGAAGTAATTTTTCCTTCTTCAGGAGCAAAATATTCTATGTTAATAACTTTCAAACTTCATGTTTTCATAATCTGTGTTCTTCCGGACAATCTGTTTCCCTCTAGAGAGAAAATCACAGAGAATACTTTTAGTCTATTGTTCTCCAATTGCAATATGCGTGAATACTTCGTCATTTTTACATTTTTACAACTCAAATGTGCCCCTTCAGTGTATCTCCGGCTGGAGTAGTCAGTAATCAGGGTGGGTGACCCCTCTAGTATAGTGATTTGGTCCCAGGTAGAGGCTGGAGCTGAAGAGTCCTCTACCCGGGAACAAATCACTATACTAAAGGGGACACCCACCCTGATTACTGACTACTCCAGCCAGAGATACACCAAAGGGGCACCAATGAGAGGTAGAGACACATTTGAGTTGACACAGATGCATATCAAAAAAGGTGTTGGGTTTCCTGTCCCCTCTGTCAGCTCTGCAACCAAGCCTCTCGCAGGCTAGCTTCAATTAACTTCTCATTAGTATGCGCTGCCACCAGCAGGGCGGACAAAGGAGAAGGTGCATCCATGGAGCCTTTGTCAGTTAATGAGGCTTCCCGTGGCAGGAGGAAGATTTTGCTTTCCAACTTCTTGAGATGCTTTGATGTACCTGAGGCAGTCACATTCCAGCTGAACATGACAGGCGGACTTTGCCTATAGGCTGTTTCCACAGAGAGTACACATGGCTATGTGTTTGTTTTGCGGCGAGCATAGGAAAATGTGTGCGGATTAGCCCCACACATTTTACAAAGGTTGATCTCTCATCATTCAATTTCCATATAGAATTTCAAAAAAGCCCAGGCAAATTCCTCACAGGAAGGGATGTGTTGTGATTTCATGGTTTCTTCTCACACAATGGTTCTGGGAGTGTTGCAGAGGGAATACTAGTTAGGCATATTGCTTATAAAGCTGGGGACCCATCAGCTGTCAGGAAGAGGGTGGCCCCAGGATCTGCTGTACAGTTGATGGTTGGGTCCTGGCCCCACATTTCATTTCTTCAGGGGCCACCCCCTCTCATTGTGTAGCCCATGCTATAATCTAGTCCCTGGATTGGGGCCCTAGGGGGGGGGTGCTATCGAGGCAGTGGCCCCGCTCGCAAGCCCCCACACCCCGAGGTATAAGTCTTTCTTCTTTTCTTCTATCTCCTCACTTCTCCAACTGCCTTTTCTTTTAAAATCCTTTTGGGATTCTTTTCTCTCACTCGTCCCCAGCACATTCTTGGGCAGGGGAGTTCTATGCCTTTGTTTTCTCTTTTATTTTCTACTCTTAACATAACATCTAGCTCTAAGGTGGGCTGGATGGTTTAGTCCAAAACACTCTCACACACACTGGACTCATATTTAAATAAAACACACACTACACTTTTAATAAAAACCTGTATTACCCTAGTGTCTGCATATTTATTTCCACGTGTTCCCTCAGGGGACAAGCATGTAGCCACACTAGCCAGGCACCGTGGGGAAACATCCTACAGGTGAAACCCCTTGATGGCTACCCTCACAGAGAGGTGTTTGTGGGGAATCAAAGGAGGCTGGGAAAATGGGGAGCAAGGATTTTCTTCCTTCTATGTCCTATCTGAATACCCCAGTTTTGATGTCAGAACTGGCTCCACTGGAAATCAGAGGACTCTGGGGTGGAATCTCAGCAGATACTTCGTCCATCCAGTCCATGCAGTGGATTTGCTTACTAAGACTGAGTACAGTTCTTGACACGAGACAAGAAATTATGAGAGAACTAACTCAAGCAATGGGGTGTTAATGAGTGCACAGAAGGCTTCTTGAACATTGACAGGAAAGCTACAGTGAGCCCTGTAATAAAGCAGTATCCACACTTGCTTAGATTGCTTCTTAATAAGTTTACTTCCAGTTCTTAAATTACAAAGACATTAAGACATCAGGAATAAGACAAATAACCGGCAACCATCACCCAGGGAGGGACCAACTGCACAGTATTCTCTCACTCATACATCAACATTCCACTTGACACTCACGTGACATCCCCAAGCACATCTACAGCAGACTGATACAAGCACTTCACAACAAGCCCTACTGCCAACTCTGAGATCTCTCCTACCCTTCACAAAGCAGAATCATACTAATTGGGTGAAAACCTGCCCATTTGCAAGTTGGAGTAATTACCTTCATCTCCTCCAATTTAAGCATTTTCTTCCCTAACAAACAGTCATACCTGACATGGTGGAAACACTGTCCCGCTACATGGTAATAGGAGGGCTTAATTTGGTATGACTTGTAAGTCACAGGCTTCTAAACAGTCATTGTAAAGTTCCTTTTACAATGATATCTGTGGTCAGGCTCGTGTTACTGATATAACTGTAACTATTGTGTGTACTCCTAAAAGGGGACACTCACATGTCCTTCACAATGTACTTCCTGAGCCTAGGTCCAACTTTCACAGCATGGACATGTGCCTGTTTTTGGAAGAAACCACTATAATTCTACATCTCTGCACCAGGCTTTGGAGATTTAATGAACCATGACTCAGATACAATTGGTCTACTTCTCTAGCAATTCGCAGTAACTTTGAACGTTGTAACTGGTGACACTCCAACAACTCATCCCACAATTATCTTTGGTATGTTTTGCAATCAACTGGATTAGTCCTTTCATGTCTTTATTCTCTGCTTCGTACATAGGTGTACTGCTTTTGTCCAGTTAATTGTTTTGATTTGTCAGTTTTGATAGAATAAAAAATGTTATCATTTAATAATTGTGCTGCGAGTTTAGACTATAGGCTGACATTCTGTGCTTTCATAAAGCGAAAAGTGTAATTATTAGGCATACGATATCTTATCAAGAGGTGTTGGTTGGTGATGTTACACCAGACAGACTATATTATCCTCACTGCTCTCACACCATATCAGTTAATTATATGTTATAAGAACCTCAATTAACTTCCTGGGTTTTGTTCTTTGTGTTACAAAAAGCATGCCAAGGATAGAATCCAAGATTCGATAGAAGTCATTTTGTACAGAAAGTAGTTACTCAGCTGGCAATCAAAATTGAGAGGACACTTCTGGGCTTAGCTAAGGAAGCAGACGGGAAGCAAAAAAAGACATGCAGACAGGGGACTGGAGAGGCTGTGCAGACTAAGGAAGACGTCGCACTGCGGACAGCTGGCATGAGAAGCACTGCATAGGGGAGGCAGGGAGATGCTGCAGAAAGGGGCCTCTGGACGCGCTCTGCGTAAAGGGTTCGGGTGAAGTATCACAGCCTGGGGTGGGCTGAGGTTGGGGCTGCTCTACAGGGAGACCACGAAGACAGAGGGAAGCTCGGTCCTCAAGATGGGCCAAGCAAGGCTATACAGAGAGGGGTATGTGAGGATCTGCACACAGATGGCTGGCAGGCTCCTTGGCAGCTGGAGACGCCAAGCTAACCTGGAGCATTGGATGCTCACACGGAGGGGCTGGAGAGAATAGTAAGGAAAGCAATACGAGAGGCGCGGCAGATAGGGAGCAGGAGCAGGAAAGCACAGCACATCAGAGCTAGGCAAGGCCCTGAAAAGTGGGGACATGAGAGTCACTGCAATCCAGGGTACAAGAAAGGCCAGAACTCTAGCCTAGGCCCTAGGGTACGCGCTGGTGGACGGCGTCCCGCCACTTTTTTCGGAGAGCCGTCCCGATGGTATTTTAGACTCCTATGCCCGATTCACAGGCCAGGCACTTCGCCACTACACCATATGACCTGGTGAAAAGCAGCTAACAACTAAAGCGGAAATGTCACATGTCGTGGCTGCACTCTCCAGGGAAAACATTAGCATTGATTCTTTTTTTTAAAACGTGCACACTTTTTAACATTTTCACCCCTATTAGAAGAAAATATCCTCTCTTGGTTTTTTGAGAATGTTCATTTTATGAACGGGAAATGTACATTTGTCCTATGCAATATGTATGGTGGTTATGCTAAGTCAATTGATTTAAATTTGAATATTTCATCTTGATATGTTAATTTCTGGTGACGTCACATCCCATCCCGTTTGTTAATGAGTCCAGCCCTACAGTTAGGGGTCATGCAGGCTGTGCAGACCAGTGCCGGAGAAGCACTGCAAACAAGATGAAGGAGAAGTCCTACAAAAAGAGTGCAAGTAGGCCACACATAGAAGGCTGGAGAGTCCAAGGGAGAGAGTACCGTCAGAAAGGGGCGTGGGAGGGGGTTAGGGGGAGCCGGCAAACAGATGATGGGAAAGACCATGCAGACAAAGCAGGGAAAGTGTTGGCACTCCCCATGCAGGGGACATGAGAGCCTATGCACATAGAAGGCAGCAGAGTTCCTGCAGAGTGGAATGCCTTGTAGAAGGGGAACACGCAAAGCTCTACTGATGTGGGCGAGGGACTGCAGAAAGAGCATAGGTGGAGAACAAGGGAGCAGTATAAGGTCTATTGATAGTTTGCAGAAGAGGCTCTGTGGACACGGTGAAGTAAATGCTACACCTACAGGGGCAGGAAGCAATTTGCAGAGGTCAGGAGAGGATATGTACAGTAGACATGAGACGGTCAACACCAGGTTGACAGGGGGCAGGAGAGGGTCCCCAAAGTGGTATCCCCGTGGCAGGGAAGGAACTGCCAGCGTGGCATACCAGAGGAAGTGATGACAGGGCAGCAGAAGCTCACTAGACTTTAGATAGAGTAAGAGACTGAAGATTTTGGTGCAGGAGAGTCTCAGCTGACAAGGGGCCTCCTGACAGGAGACAGAGTGTGAAGATGGGAAGACAGAGGTTCTCTGGGCAGATGGCAGGACAAGCCACGTCAGAATGATGATATAGCCTGCCCTTTGGTTATTAACTCACCTCTCCTCACCTTTTCCTATATCACTCATCTTCAATCTCCCCCTGCCTCAGACTTTTATCGACTCAGCTCAACATCTCAGTGCTGTCACTTCTCTGCATCCCTTCTTGCTCTCGCTTCTCCTTCACCGCGCCCTGGTATCAGTCTTCTAACCTTTGCCTAAACACTTCCAAACCACCTCAATGTGGACTGCCCTTAATCTTACACTCTGTCCACACCCTCCTGGGCTTTTTCTTTCCCCCTCCTAGCCTTTTCCGTACACATTTCTGATTCTCTCCCCAACTTGTCGTTACCTTCACTTAAACTTTTCCTCTAACTCCTTGCCCTCTCATTACCATTTGCTCACCTTCACCTCATTCATTTTCACCTACCTCTCTCCCGCTCCTCAACCTCTTCTCACCCTCATTACCATCTCCTCACCCTCTGTAGGACTAGTTGTTGAATAGAGATGCTAATATCCCTTGCAGTGCCGGAATATGGCCTAGTGTTTTCCTGGAGGTTCTATTTAAATGGTAATGCGGATTATGACAGACGTGGAAAATTGAAAGGCAGAGAAAAGAGAGAGAGAGGAGAGCAAGAGATAGTCACAGTCAGGCAATGAAAGCACATTCACAAGTGGCGAGAGACACCCACCACCTCCCTCTGCCTCAAAACTAGAGAAAACATCAACAAATAAATGTCACGAGCCAATTAAAGCCTTTGCCAATCACTGCAGAGCCAGGCAGTCAGCAGAGCTGGCTCATACACTAACTGGGAGGATTGATTGCCTTTTTATGTATTTCCTGATTAGAAAGAAGAATCGGACATGAACGGGAATAGACAGATGCACATTTTATCCACAGGTGGTTGGAGGAGTAATAACCCTAAACACACCCAGACTAACGAGTGAGCTTTGGAGGAGAGATCACAAAATCCACTTTCATGCAAAGATGGTGCAGGTGGGGTAAAAAATAGTTATTTTTTCCGTACTTTGGTACAGCAGCATGAATCTCCCCCGCCACCCTTGCTGTTCCACGCATGCACTGAATTCACCGCCTTCTCCCACTCTGCCCGATTGGCCAAAAAAGGTGGAAGGGCAGGCTTTATGATCAACAGGGTCTGACCTTCTGCCCATCCCCCAAACTTCCTGAACCCTCTTCCATTAATGACATTTCTGTTCCACTTCTTGCATCAAGTTCTACTAGAATTCTCATCTCCCGACCACTGGTGCCTCTAATGCTTTAGTTCCTGATGTTGACCTCACCCCTGGCTGTTTTGCAGCTGGGACTCCGATCATCCTCATAGGTGATTTCAATCTGCCGAACCTTTCCAAAGTCCAATGGTTATAGCTTCACTACGTCCCTTCTGACTGTTAGGTAAGATTTCTGTGTATGGGTAATTTCCCCTCCAGTTGTGAACCCTCCAACGTTTTGCTGTTGTCTGACCATCCTAGCCTGACTTTTTCCAGTGGAGCCCAGCCTTCTGCTGCACTCTGCTGGGCTTTTGCTCATTTTGTAATGGAGAAAATGACATGCACTTCAGACTATCAGTACTGGGAGGCTTTGTTTCCCTTAGTCTTTCACTTTGTTGCTATTTCTTAGCAACATTTTATCAGTGCACAATGTACCTTCCAGTACAGTGTGCTGGGGTCCCCTTTTCATTTTTAAGGCCTTAGACACCATCAAAGGAGTGTTGGTGAATGTATAAGTGGGTCCAGAACAGAGTTTGTGGCAGCAGTTACTTCTACATTTTTTTGACTTTTCTATGGACCAAACCACATTTACCGCGTTTGGCACAGGACAGTGGCCAGTGCCTAAAATGGCCATGCCACAAGGTCATTTGTTCTGTCCTTTGGCCATTTTGTCCCTTTGCCTTACCCAGGTCGGACAGACCCGGGAATTACCTTATTTGGTCATGCAGACCCCAGCGCAATCCGTAGCTTTCGCAGGCTTCTGTATGCCTTGTGTGTGCGCCCAGGATGTGGGCTGGAGCTGTCTAGTTCCAATACACATCATGGGTTCCAGGATGTCTGGTGTGCTGGGATGACTGGGACCACCGTGGTCTGTGATTGGTCCACGTCTGGGATCGCTGAATGGGAACAGATATCTTATTGGTTCATCTTTGTTTTGGCGCAAAGGAGATTTTGGACAAGAGACGGCACCTTACATCCATTCCAGGTCGATCTTCTGAGTTCACACCAAACTTAGTAAAGGAGCCAAGTATCCTGAACCGAAGAAGCAGATCCGTGGAACCGCTGGTGACCTGCTGGAAGGTTTGGCACCCTGGCCCCACTGTTGTCCCGTCAGAGCCCCGGTTTCTCATCGATCACAGAAGGCCTGCAAGGGTGCTTCAACCCGTTGGAGTAGTGGGACTAACTACTCTCGGCACCTCCTGCTTAACCTGCAAACAAGCCTTTTCGGAAGTGTTCCTGGACCGCCCAGTGAACTGACCAGCTCGTTTGTGACCTTTGCTGTGGAACCGCTGCTGTCTCAAGTTTCGACTTGAGCCTTTGGATAAGATTACCGGCACCGTTGTTTCCAGACCGGCATATTACAGGTCTGCCTGCTGGAGCCACCGTAGGGTCTGAACCTGCCGGGCACAGCTGCCACCGTAGGCAGACCGGTCATGAAAGCACCGCCACCGTTAGCAACGGTGCCGGTGCTTCTGTGTCCCCACTCCCATAGAGTCCTATAGGACTCTATGGGAAAGGGGATTAATGAAATTACCGGCGCCCGACTACTCGGCCGCCGGACTTGGAATAGCCCGGTGGCACCAGGAAGTCAGGTGCCGGTAATTTTTTACAGGTCCGGTGGCAACACCAGACCCGTAATGAGCCGCATAGTGTACATGTGGCTTTAGAACCGAAAATATAGATTCCCAAGGAGAGTATTTGTGAATGCAAACTTACTTGAACCAATGCAAACAAGTTGCCTTTTTGATATAACTGGCTTAACACATAGCCCTATTAGCCCATTGTTGCCTATATGTCAAGGGGCCTCTTTGTAGCTAATACATTCACTACCTTGCATGTACATAGGGGAATTGGTGCATAGATATTTTTGAATGGGGGTAATCTCAATTTCTCCAGCACCATACTTTGTCTTGATATCGTAAAAAATCAAATGCTTTACCCTACTTCCCACATGTGAAATCTTGCATTGAAATGTTAGTAATGTTCATAGAGAAACACAAGCTAAGTAGAATGTTTGTATGTTTAGAGTTTATTAGAACATAGCAGATTTATGTGAAGATTTTTGTGATTGAAAGTTGATGCCTTTGTCGATTTATAACAGTGAGATTAATATAGCCAGGTGAAATTTAATTTTGGTTTAAATAATTGTTTCTTATGCATACCAAACTGTTGTGGCTTCAGGATAAAGTCGGAAACCTATATGTCTAAAAAGAAAGTTGTCTAAATAAATTTCGATTTTTTAATAACTCACTGTTCTTTGCCCTGGATTGTGGGGTAGTACTGTATAAATGGTGGTGTTAGATCGGTGTATCACATCTGAGTGAACCACCTGCCATAAATTTAATTAAATACACTACACTGGCAAGCACATTTTTCGGTCTACTTATTTTACATAAGAACAATTTTCTTTTGTGGTACAATTTCAAATGTTCTTCAGAAAACGATGAACAAGAATTTACAAATCTGTGTGTTTTGTGTATTTAAACACAGTCGCAAAACACTGATGAGATTTTTTAGGCCACGTCAAATAAATTCTGGTGCTTGTATACATTTCTTATTGAGGGAGAAAATGAAGCTAGACTCATCGTCCTTTTGCATAACATGTTTCTATGAAGTTTGTTTAATGTTGTCATGTTGGGTAAATATTTGATTTGTGTACTTCTCATGTCAGGTCTACAAAACTGGGTATTATTTTAATTAATTAATGTCAAAGATTAACAAATATTTGAACATTGATGTATAACGAGAATTGGGGGAAAATGTGGTCAAGGGTAGAAATTGCTGACTGAGCTCAAACCCCAGTTTCACCTCTTAACCTTAACCTATTGCTTTGCATATAATAAAAGTGATCATTGATAGGTTGACACCACAAAGTAATGTGTTTCTTTGCTTGCTAATAGCAACACAACTTGAAAACTTCGGCCCTTTTTTAATCTCGGTTTAAATTCCGAAAAGTGAACCTTCGTATTAGCTTCTAATCTATATTCATTATGCTAGGGTGCAGGTGTGTGTGTGTGTGTGTGTGTTTGTACCTTTCTTGTTTCCAATCGGTCTCCTGTATCCATATTATGTAATGGTGAGAACATTTGTAAAGTGCAATAACCACAAGTATTTTGGCTTCACGGCTCTTGAAATGCTGGTGTATGTTTGCGTATTTGTGTGGGCGGGGTACCTTTTTCATACAGCTACTGACATGTGGCCTGCATCTAAACGGCATCCTGTATGCCTCCTTGTGGCTGCTATTCCTGTCCTGTCCTGTACCCATGGTAGAAAACAAGTACCCTTCGTTGTGGACTGCTAATGTTGTCCTTTCTGATTACAACAACGATGACAGTGCACCATATCACATTTCTGGTAGTGATCAGACAGAGGGGCTTGTGCACCAGAGATTCTGGACCCCTACATTTCTTTGGTTAGGGGGCAGGAGGGGTCACAAATGTGTCTTTGGCCTGGGTCCCAAAATAACTTAAAATTACTCTGCCTTGCCTGAGAGCATACAGATTGAAGTGTGTACATAATGCATACTTCCTCTCGCAGGAAAAAAGCTGTAGGCGCTTCCAGAATCACATCGAGGAGGAGAACCCTGGAGCAGGAAAATGATTTGCAAAAATCATACAGCGTGTCAAAGGGGAAATGGGGAATTGAATTCAAGGAGGCTTTTCACTGGAAAACTAGGCCCATAAATCCCTAGGTATGTCAGGACCAGTTTTTGTTCAATTATAGAAATGAAAGGAACACAGAAGCACTGAGATATGTATGCGCGTGTTGTGTGTACTAATCTGCTGCAGTTCTGTATATTTACACTCTAGTGATTATTTTCTGCTATTAGGTTATACCATTTTCTCTTGAAAAAATGCAAAAACCTCTTTACACGGTTTCTCAGAGCTAGGGATGAGGTGGGTCTTGGATTGTCTGTGGAGTTTTCGATGACTTTAAACTAGTGACAAAACGAAAAGGATGGAGAAACACGTTCAAAATATGCAACTTTTAGTAGTACCCACGCTGCAGAATGTTGTACTTTCTGCAGACTGCTCCCCTGCTCCTGCGGCAGACCGGGGTAGAATGTGTCCGCTGTGAATACACTACAGCAACATTTACACAGATTTTACCTTCAGTGGTGACCACTATAGACTGAAGACTAGATATTTGTTCTCGCCGCCACAATGTTTTTTAATGTCAAATTTACCAAATTAGCCAGTTGGGCTTTTAATTGTTCATACCCAAAATACAACAAAATAAAGCTGATTTCTCACCTATCTACTAAGTGATCAGTTTGACTCCAGGCACAGAATGGACAAAGTGGTATACATCCTTTCGTGCTCACAAAGCACTTGTGCTAGACACCACCAGTACAAAACAGTGTAAAATCATAGTCCGCTCTGTGTAGGACCAAGAGCCAATGTGCCCAGCATCACCAACTAGAGCTTTAGTTCATATTTCGGGAGCTTCCGTAACAAAATGGTGGCAGTCAGTTCTTGGATAAGCAGAATGCCTCTTCTGTTTTTCAAGTATGAGAAAAAACATGAGGCAAAAAAGCCAATTGAATTTGTAATAATCCTAATCTAAGCACAAAGAGTGGAAGGAAGGCGGGACTTAGTGAAACTTCAAAGGGCCAAACATTGGACACCAGCAAGTTTACAAATATTCTTTTGTGTTGTTTCCTGGCTTTAAAGTGTTCAAAAGGGCTACACTGAAGCCTGTCAATAAACATCCCCTGGTCTCATATTGTTTTCAGGCCAAGCCATATGATGCTGGCATAGCCAAGTCCCGAGATGATTCTTCCCAAAGTATTCCGAAACCACAGTGGAATTGCAACAAAGGGGAGCATTCACTTGCCATTTTTAAAGCGATAGAATGATTATGTCAAGTGCGGTAATCTGGGGTTAGTGATACACTTGCCATCTGTTTTCACTCCCAGATTCATTACAGTGGCAGAAGGAAATTAGCAAGATTTCATTGCAAATAGCCAGGCGACAGGATTTTAACACTCGGTTTGGTATCCTATTCACGAGAATTTCCATTTCATCCAAAGAAGTTTTAAAATGTTTTGTAGTCAATTACAGATCAATTCTTTACCTGCATTTGCCAAAGCAAAACAAACGTTGCCTGCAACTGTTGCTATTTCTCTCTTTTTTAATTTAATTCATGGAGTAATAGTAAAACAATAACAGCAAACAATGAGATCCAAATACAAAGACAAATACAAATGAATATCCTCAAATCAGTCACTCTACGTGAATAAAAAGAGGAGGAAAAAAGAAAAGAAAAAAGGATTTAAGGAAAAAATGGAGAAAAGGAGCCAGACATATAATTAATTCACTCCAAATATTCAAATATTTATCTTGCTTATATTTAATCTGAAAGTAAGCTTTCTCTCTGCTGGAGAGAATCGTCAGATCATGCATCCAATCATCAACAGTAGGCTTGAGATTGCTCTTCCAAAACTTTAAAATACGTTTTTAGCTACTAAAAGAGCTCTATGAAAACGGAAGTGTTTACAAGTAGATAGGTTCATGTCAGCCCTGTTGCTATTTCTACTTAGGACAATGATGATGTCGGCAGCATAATTGTACAGTTTGTACCAGCCCTCTGTTTAATGCAGGATTTATGTATTGTTTGCGTCATTTCTGCACTCTATTTTGGACTACACAAGGAGCATAGAAACTACTGGCCCAGGCTCCCTGTGTTTCTACAGAATGGTCACTCCTTACATAAGGCACATTACCCAATTACTGTGGGGAGGCTCTAACAACAAACTAGCCTATCTAAAGTATACCTCGCATAGGGCCTCATCGCGAGTTGGGCGGTAACGCCGGCGCTAATAGTGCTGACGTTATCTGCCCTACCGCCAAACCCAAAGGCGGATCACGGGTTTGGCGGAACGGGAAATCCCCATTCCCCATTGAGCCCATTCAGGAAAGCCCCATTCCCCATTGGGATCAATGGGGAAATTTCGCGCTCTTACCGCCGGCGGATTTCCCGGCGGTAAGAGCGCGAAATTTCAGCAGATTTCACCCCAGCTAAGAGCTGGGGGGAAATCAGCCGAAGCCGTGATTTGGCAGACCTTTAAATCCGGTGGTAACAGCGCTACCGTCGGATTTAAGGGTTACAGCAAAACTCGTGATGAGGCCCATAGCCTTTAATAAAACTAGGCGTAGTGCAACAACATATCATGCTGGTTTTAAACATAGCACTTGGGAGGAGCATTTTTACCCCTTCTCCTGAGTTGTTTGTCATCTGGCCTTCTACTGTGGCGAGCACCAGGACAATCTTTGGTACTTAACAACATCTTGGACTAAACTTTTTCAATTGGAGGATAATGTAAATCTTTATCATTCCATGGTGGTGGTGAGATACTAGTTTCAGTTTCATTTTGGGGGACTTATGTCAAAGAAAACTCACTGAAAATACCCTAACCCCAATGTGATTCTAAGATACAGTTTTGATGAAGTTTAAATACCTTGCCTGACAGCCGACCTAGACTTCTGCATTTTCCAAATGATTCAGGGTGATTGTGTACAGGGACACTAGAACACCTTTTGAAATGCCAGTCCAGACACCAGGGGAAGTTGTTTGTCTCATCAAGAGTTATGGCAGCGTGCAGGAGGAACATAGTTCTCGGGGGCAGCCTGTAATAGACTTCGGGAATAACTACCAGTGGGGTCAATTCCCTGTGAGCAGGGTTGTTCAGATGGACACTCATCACCTACAGCTTGTCAGCAGGGGTGGGGTATTCCTATGAGAGAGGGATTACTGACCAGAATCTACAGCAACATTTACAAGATGTTTGTTCCATATCAGAAACCAAGTCAAGGTAACTGTGCCACCCCTGAGGGACCTGCCCATTAATCCCGACAGCAGGTGCTTACAGCTTTGATATATTTGTAGCTGAGGACTCAGTCTGGAATACCAAGCCAACATGTATTCATTTTTATTCATGTTTTTAACTTGTTTTTGATTAAAATGAGGCTTCGTGTCAACTAATTTTACTGTGATCCCATTGACATCATTGTAATAGTTTAGGAGTAGCCTGAGCAATTACCTCACTCGGTAAAAACTCAGAAATGTTGTTAGATAGGGGCATTACATTTCTCCAAATGGGGGATAGTATCTGGGGAATCAAGTTCCACTGATGAAAGAAGTGATTTTTGGACTTGACCTTCATTATCCAACTTGAGACTTTGACCAATGGCAAAACATGTATTTTCATTTTCTTTCCACAATAAACTAAACATACACATGTATTGGAAGAAGGAGGTGTGTCTGTACTAAAGCCTTAACAGAGTTCGCACAATGTCCCTCTCTTCCATGGTCCTGGTACATCAGCCAGCAACTCCAGTCTCCCCCCCCCCCAAACTCTCCCCCACCCCAATTCCCTTGTGCCTTGCCTCCAGCCCTATTTCAATAGGACACTGCCCTGCACCCTCATCTCTCTATCTTCCTTAGGAGCATCCCTTATATCTATGTAGGTACAACATCTCTCTCCTCCACCATAGCAATACTCCACTCCTTCCCTGAACGGCTTTCTATCCCTTCCTCCTTCCCCTCCTTTATGTTCCTCCACTTCCCCTCTTCACTTCCTTCTTCCCCTCCTCCTCTTTCACCTCCATATTGCTCCACCACTCCTTTCCCTTACTTGCTTCTACCACCTCCTGCTTCTACTTCCAAACATATTTCCACTGTTTCATCTCTTTCAACAACAGTATCACTATTTTCATCTTTTTCCTCTATATCCTTCTCTTTTCTTGTCCATCTCTCATTAGTTTTCTATTACAACAGCCATCTGTTCTCCTTCCCACCTTCTCCGCCTCTTTGAGAACCTCTAGTTTAATATTTAGGGTTCACCAATCCTCTATCTCTCCCACCTTCTTCACCCCTTTGTGCATCTCTTGTGCAACTGCGTTCTCCAAGTCCCTACTCTTGTACCACTTTCCTCGCCCCTGTGGGCACCATCTTTCTTCAAATCCTCTGGGTCTTTCTTCCCAACATTGTCTGGGCCTTTATCTCCCCAACTCCATAGGTCTAGCTACCCCCAGCCCAATGGGTCTCTTAATTTCCCACATCCAAGACTGTCCTTCCCCAGCCTCTGGGCTTTACTTGCAGCCTCCTGGCTACTTCTTATCCCAGCCTTTAGGGCTTCTCTTGAAGCCTCCTGTGTCCTGCTCTCCCCAGGCTCCAAGGGTTCTGCTCCATTCTCCTGTCTCCAGCTCTTGCTCTACCTCCTTCTGTTCTCTTCTCCAGCCAGCTCTGAATGAGCTCTTCCTTCTAACTCCCACAGTCTGCTGGCATAGGCCCTGCCTTGTATATAGCTTTGCCCCTGCCTTCTAGCCTATTTGTGGTGTAAGGAGACACAAGTCTGTAGGCGTGGTATGTGGCACTTGGGATGTGTAGTTCTCTGGGCCTCCAAAAGTCTCTCAGATCTGCAGGATCGTGGATTTAAGAACCGCAGCAGCCATCTTGGAGTTCCTAATTCCCTCCTCTTCTTTAGGTTGCTGGTTAAGGTATACGCTGATGGGCACCACCCCTGGTATTGGCTCACAGACCTGATGTGGGTCTGAGGGTTAGCTTCTCCCTCACCTTTGACAGTCCTCTCTCTTCCTGTCACACTCAGATTGCACTCCCCTAGCCTATGCCGCCTCATGTGTCAGAGTACGGTGACATAGGAAGTGACTGGTGGAGTGCTTGGGTTCCATCTCCTGATTCAAGCCCTGCTCTTACCCCTTTTGATTTTACATACGGTTTCGGTACCTTTGCAGTGTGATTCAAGTGTATCGCGTGGCCGGCTGCGAGAACACTAATCCTTGCATCCCTAAATGGGCCAAGCGGACCTACAGTGATAATGTGATAACCCCCGTGCCTAATGTGCGTGGCATAGTGGTAGTAGCAAGATGACCCTCCAAATGCTACCTCTTGGTCGAGCATCACCTGGCTTGTGGTGGCATTCAGCCTTCAATGGGACTCCACAATTCGCCAGCAAGATTAGATAATGGACTTCGTCTCAGTACATAGTACTAATTTGTTTCAGTCCTGTATATAATTGTTGCACTTATGTGTGCATGATACAACTCAAACAGAATGACTAACTTTACTTTACTTTTCTGTTCACCTTCCTACATTCTCTCCCCAGTTCACACTAAATGTACTTAACTTTCTCAAAAGCCTTTTGCCCTGTACATTTGCACTCCGCCGTGCCATGCAAGCATGGTAGTCAGCGTTTACTCATTATGCGTATTAAACCGGCGGGCTACATAGGGATACCCAACATTTGCACTGGCATGAAAATGAATGCCGGCGCAAATGCTGGGGCATTTGCATGGCAGGGAGGAAGGAAGGTGGTGCAAGTTGCTTCTGCCCCTACTCTCCTCTATACAAATGATTGAAAATGGTGCGTGACATGAATGGACGGCGCAAGGCTTTTGCGCCTTCCATTTACGTTCCACCCTTGTAAAAAATGATCCCTAAAGAGTCATTCATCTGCATACTGAAGAAGCAATCAGCTGCCCCTTCCACTTCCTCAAACTTTTGTCTAGCCTCCCCCTCCAATATGAATTTGCAAATCATTTTGCTAAGACTGCTCAGTCTCACCTGTATGATTACACGTCTGTCCAGAACAAAAACCTTTACTCAGCCTCATTCTCCTTGACATTTCCACAGATTTAACACCGTTGACTACAACCATTCAAACCATTGACAACTGGGGTACAAGTGTATTCACTATCAACATTGTCCCATCATAGGTTGCGATTAAACTTTATCCATATCCTGAGACCTAGCTCACTACATCAAGTCCCCAGCAAAATTGAACCTCTGCTCCTGGATCTTCTCGCTACCAACTACAGCAATTGCAAGCTCACACCTCACTTTTCAGACAGTCACATTTCTCATTAATATACCAGTCCTCAATTGACTCAGCTTTCATAACTCTCTCCTTATTAATCATCTCTCTAACTGGAAGAGCTGCTTAGTAGGCTTCTAAAAATGTTCTGCTTGCATCCTGCTCAACCTACCTCACTGCACTTGCACATATCCCGGTAGCTAGGTCTGAAAAGATGCCCTGGTACCACACTAGCCCACTAAAGCTGGCTACTTAATCACTCCAACCATGGAGTCAGTGACTAATATCCCTACATTTCATGGTGCTGTCCTAAGGGCAGAAGTCGAGGGTACTCACAAGCAGTTAGAGTACCTCCACTTTTTCTTTAGAAAATGGACTCCGTTACCTGTAGAAGATCAAAGGGAGGAGGAGACTGGTGCCCATTTAAGTGTTACTTTGTGGAGCTAAGCACCCAAAGTTGGGTCCCAATCGTTAACATTCTGCCACTGGTTGATATGAGACACGTTTATCTCACATCTGACTCTCAACGACAAAACCCCATGCAATCTACAGTTGGCTGCATGGGGTTTAACAGCATTCGGGGGGAAAAATGAACACAAACAATAAACTTTTTAGAGATGCTTGCCCCGTTTCCATGATGCCTTCTTGTTTGGCAGCTAAAATAAAAACATGTTTGTTATGTGGACCTCTAAATACTGTCTCATAAATAACAGCAAGTTGCATGCCCGTGTCAAACAATGATGAAAAACAGGGAATATCACTCAGGCTTGCTCAGTGTATCTTTCAGGAGGATTAATAACAGATGTGTTTTATTATCCTTTGTCGGGTGTTAGCTGGTCAGACAGTACTGGATTTTTTACTTAAATTACTTTCCATTCTGGTAGTTATAATCCAACTTTTATAAAGGAAAAATGCAGTACACATTACAAGAATTCAAAATAATGCAGGCTAAATCCAAGCTGTAGAGAACATTGCTTGCAGGATCTGCATATTTTTTTAAGTAAGTATGGATGACCAATGAGAAAAGTAGGCAGACCTTTGTCAATAGTATAGGCTATGGTAATTCGGCGTGTCTTCCACTGTAGTTATTCCCCATGCATATTGCAACTATGTGGCAGTGAATGTATCCCAAAGGGACACGTCCATCCCCTTTACAGTAGACGCTGTCATTGTGTGAGAGATTTAATTTGCCCTCTCAGTTCAGGCGGGGATTTGGAATTTCTTCAGTAATTTTCTGAACTGAAATACAACTAACAGAGGCATTAAAAGACAGACCCCAGTTTGCATTACGTAAATATGGGATGCAGACTGCAGAGCCCTGTGCAATGTGTAACTCAGGACTGGTTTTACATTTCAGTGCACCATTGGGTCGGTCACCACAATAGGATTACAAGACTCCATGCAACAGGCATAAAGCATGGAAAATAGGTTGCCTTTTTTTCCTTCGTAACCTACACCGTTCAACGTATTGGGCCTTGGAAACACATGTAAACAAATTTGAGAACAAGATAACATCTTTATTTCCTGGTGTTAGCGAGCTACAGATTCCATTTTGGGACAGGTTACAGAATAACAAAATGTCTCACTGTAGTCACTACCTTACTCCTAGTCCATAGTCCCCTTTCCTCCATACTTGTGAGACATCCGTCCTTCGGGACGGGACCGGAGCACTTTTGTAAAAAAGCATCACCATTTTTGTTTTTGTCCTTCTTTTATTTTTATGCAGGGCCAACGCACGTGGCCGTAACCCCGCCCTCCTGAGCTCCGCCCCGCGCATCACCCTTCAGTCCTTTTCTATCGCCAGGTCTGAGACCATTTAAGTAATAATAGCGGATACTTTTTAGAGGGAACGGCGGGCGGCATATGGAGGAAAAGGCACTATGGACTAGAATTAAGGTAGTTACTAAGGTGAGTAACTTTGGTATACTCCTACGTCCCGTCCCCTTTCCTCTATACTTGTGGGAGATTCCCAAGCACACACCACAGGTAGTAAGGGTGGATGGAAAGCTCCTTTAATGCAATAAGTTCTTAAGAACAGCCTGGCCAAATAGGGCATCAGCCCTGGAGCTCAGGTCTAAGCAGTAATGCTTACAAAAAGCTGATGGGGAAGCCCACGTAACCGCCTTGGCAATGGACTCCCAAGGTACATACTTTTGGAAGGAAAGAGCGGCCGCTTTGCCGCGTACAACATGAGCATGGATGCCTTTCGAAGGTTGAAGGCCTTGAATGCTATAGGCTTCTGGAATACATGAGGCAATCCATCGGGAGATAGTGGCTTTGGAAGCCAGTTTCCCTTTCGGGTCTCCGAATGTGACAAAGAGTTGTGAGGAGCTTCGGAGTTCACTCGGAGTTCACTCGTATCTATCTTGTGTAGAACTTTCTCGGCATCCGATGCCGGGTTAGGAAAGAAGACAGGTAAGGAGATCGATTAGTTCAAATGAAGATCGGTAACCACCTTAGGCAGGAAGGGAGGATGAGCGTGAAGCACAGCCTTATCCTTATGGAAAGTGAGGAACAGATGTTCCACAGAAAGTGCCTGGAGCTCACTTACTCGCCTCACCGATGTTACAGCGATCAGAAAAGCAATCTTTCAAGAAAGATATTTAAGATCGTTAGTGGCCATGGGTTCAAATGGCTTATTGCATAACGCAGTGAGGACCAGATTCAAATCCCATTTGGGGTGAGGGGTGCACACCGGAGGAAAGAGATGAAGACCTGCAAAATGTCCTTTAATGACTGGGTTAGTCAATGAAAAAGAACAGCTGTCCGAGGACAGGTAGGCCGCAATGGTAGATAGGTAAGTTCTGCAGGACAGAAATTGAATGCCTGAGGCTGCGAGGTGAGACACAAAGGAAAGAACAGTGTCAACCGTAGCGTGCTTTGGATCCAGTTGTTTAGCTAAGTACCAGTGGCAAACAAACGGAGCCATTTGCTCCTATATTGAGCCCTCGTAGTAGGTTTTTTGGCCGCTTCGATAATGCGCATATTGTCCTCGGAGCGATTATACTGCGCTACGAATCTGAATTCAGGCACCAGGCCGCCAAGCTGAATGGTTGTGGGGAGGGTTGCCACAGCTGGTGATCGCTCTGGTGAAGAAGATCGGGAATCAGCGGCACTCTGATCGGTGGAAGAATCGACAGATGCTGAAGTTCAAAAAACCAGAATCCAGAATCTGGCTGGCCATCAAGGAGCTATGAACAGGAGAGTGCAGTTTGACGCACTCCTGAGCTTTCCGAGTGATCGATGGATCAGAGGCAATGGAGAAAAAGCATAAGCCTTCATGTTGTGCCACGGGATCTCGAGGGCATCTCCGAGAGAGGACGCCCAAGGCTGTCCCTGGAAGCATAAAGAGGAAGTTTCCTGTTTATTGAAGTCGTAAAGAGGTCCACTTCTGGAGTGCCCCACTGGCAAAAAATGTAGGAGAGGACATTGCTGTTCATTTCCCATACGCAACTGACCGCCGACCGACGGCTCAGTGAGTCTGCAGTCACATTGATGTGATCCGGGATGTGTACAGCCTGGAGCCAGACCGTGTGCTGGATGGCCCAGTCCCAAATTTATATGGCTAGGTCCATAAGGAGAGGTGACTTAGTGCCACTGTGCTTGTTGATGTAAAACATTGCCACAGAATTGTCTGTGCGAACACAGACTACTTTGTTGGTGATGGACGGTTGAAAAGATTTGAGCGCCAGGAACACAGTTCCAGATAATTGATATGGAACAGCTTGTCCTGAGGCGTCCATAGGTCGAATACCTCGAGGTGACATAGCGTCGCTCCCCACCCCAGAAGGGAGTAGTCCGTGGCCACCGTCACTTGTGGGCAGGGCTCCTGGATGGAGGCCCTCAGTGAAAGTAGATCCGCCATCATGCAGGATGGGACTGGGATTATCTTGGAATCCGGGTCTGTTGTCTGAGACCAGCAGCTCTGAAGAGGTAGTTGAGTACGCCTCATCTTGAGACGTGCAAGAGGTAGTGCTAACACGCAAGAGGTCATGAGACCTAGAAGTCTTTGGAACCACCAAGTCGTCATGTGTGAGGACTGGAGGAAGAGCTGACACGTGGTTGATAGGTCTGCAATCCTGCCCGTCGTTAGGAACACCTTGGTACTGACCGTATTCCAACGGAAACCGAGGAAAATCAGGTCTTGAGAGACCGTCATAGACGATATCCACCAATTCACAGACATCCCAAGCTGGAACAAGAGCTGAAGGAGAGACTGAAGATTGGTCAAACCAGTCTGAGGGCAAGGACTGCGCAGGAGCCAATCATCCAAATATGGGTATACATGAATCCCCTGCAGTCTGAGGAAAGCTGCGATGACCCACATCATCTTCGTAAAGACACGCAGCGCCGAGCTGAGACCAAAAGGGAGCACACAGAACTGGAAGTTTACCCCACCCAGCGAGAGCCGCAGATATTTCCGATGGGGGCTCCAAATCAGAATGTGCATGTATGCGTCCTGGAGGTCTACTACGCTGAGCCAATTGTCCTTCCGAAGAGAGGGCTTTATTTGGCAAGGTGTGACCATCTTGAATTTATCTTGGGGAAAAGAAAGATTGAAATGGGAAAGATCAAGGATAGTGCGCAGGCCAGCCTGGTTGGGTTTGAACACTGTGAAGAGACGAGAGTAGTAGCCTCTCCTTGCTCCCTGAGGGGAACAGGTTACACTGCTCTGAGGTCTAGAGGTTTCTGTACCTCGGCTCAGAGAGGGTGACCCGGTCTGCTGGAAGGGAGGGTTGAAGGGTTGGGTAGGGGGGAGGGGCAAGCAGAAGCCCACCTGAGCAGTAGACAAAACCCATCGGTCTTCGGTGATGGTCTGCCACGCCTCCAGATGAGACAAAATTTGTCCTCCCACCGGAGTCTTGTGCGACCGACAAAAGATATCATTTGGATGATTTGTCGGCAGGGAGACAACCTGTCCCTGGAGAGGAGGCTGCTGGCCGAGAGAAAAAACGGCCACCTTGCCGTTGTTGCTTATGGCGGGGCCTGCCAACCAGAGCTTCAGGCTGGTGCACACGGCAATCCTGAAACCCCTGGTACCGAGAGAAGGACCGAATTTGGGCCCCTGACCTCTGTGTATAAGGGGCGTTAGCTGGAGCTTTCACCAGGACCGATAAAGACTTGGCGGTCTGAGTGCTCACCTTAGTCTTTGTGAGTTCCTCATCTGTGGAGGAATGGAACAACTCCTTACCATCAAAGAGGAGGTCCAGCACTTTGGCCTGCACTTCCTTTGAGAACTTCGTCACATGGAGCCACGCTAGGCGGGAAACATCAATGCCGACCATAAAGCCCTGAGCAGAGGTATCTACGTTGTGGGCCGCAGCTTCCAGTAGATCCTGTGCCAACCCTCTGGCATCCGACAAACCAGCTTTGAAGTCGTCTAGCCTATCCGCAGGTAACATTCCTGGAAATCAGCTAGCTCCCAACACAGCCTGACATTGGCCGCCGCCAGGATGAGCTTGGTGTTAGCCTGACAAAGTTGGAGTGCCGAATCAGAAAAGAGTTTTTCGCCAATGGCGTCGGGAAGTTTGTCCTCCTTGGAGAGGATTTGGCCCGCTGCAGTGGAGGATGTAGAGGCCGGTTTGGACTGAAGGGTGGCTGCTGCCACCACTGTTGACGATGGGAGCGGACAAGCCAACAAGGCTATATCTTCCGAGGCGTGAAGCTTTTATCGAGCATCAATCCTCTTGTTGAAATGGAGCCCAGTGTGGGGTTTCTCCCAGACTTTGCGGGTCTCAGCCAAGACGTCCTTCTGGAGGAACAGGCTGGTGCGCTCCTGCGGTGACAGGGTAAAGGCACCCGAAAGCACCCCTTCCTGTGGAGCGGGGGACTCTGGCAATGGAATATCAAGCAAAGCCATCATATCCAGCACCCGGTCATGAAATGCTCTGATAGGGCGTGGCTGTTCATTGCTGTCCTGGTCCACCTGGCCCTAATCCAGCTCAGATCTTAAAGTGTTGTCTAGCGATGCACCTGATGTTTTTTCTATCGGGGACAGCGGAGGCAGAGGAGGAAGTGATGGAGTAGGTCCAGCAGGTAGAGGTGGAGGAGGTGGCACCACCGGGGCCTGCAGTGGAACAGCCAGGCAGAAGGCAGCACAGGCGGTTCAGGATACAATTCCCTGAAAAGACCCTTAAAGTACGCCCTCATGGAATCAGAGTGCACGAGCATGTGAATTTCCCAAAAATGCATCCTCAGACGAAGGTCTAGGCACTGGAGTGGGCAGAGGCCGCTCGGAAGGGGCATACCCCCCATCAACGAAATGAGGATGGTTGCACGAGAGATATAGCTCCCTCAACAGGGGCCTCGAGACGTAACTCGGTGTGGAAAGTTCCAGAAATTGAGACCTCAGGGCGTACCCTGGTATCAGTGTGGAAAGCTCCAGAAATGGAGACCTCAGGACGAACCCCACCATCCAGAGCCACAGAAGAACTAAGCTGAACTTTAGCCCCCAAACGGGGAACCTCGGAACAATGTCCGGTGTTGGCAGATCCACTGCATGAACCCTTGGAAGAACCTACGGTGTGCTTATTAGGCCCCTTCCGGGACACCTCAGAGATGCCCCTGGTAACAGAGCTACTCGAGCCCCTCCCGGACAATGGAAGACCCCGGGAAGGAGTCTCCTGGCCAGGGCTCCCTAAACAGTAGAGAACTTACCGGGTATTTCTTCTTCTTGTCGATGAAGAGCTGTAAATGCAATGGAGGAACGTGTTGAAACACCTCCTCCCACCGAAGAAGACAATGCTGGAGTGCCCGGACGGAGAGGGAATTGCAATAAAAACACGAGTCCCAATGATGTTCCGGGCCTAGACACTCCAGTCAAAGAGAGTGGGGATCTGCCCTGGCGAAACAGTGTTCGCATGAAGAACAGGACACGAATGCCAGACGCTCCGGCATAAACTGAGGACTAGATGACCGTGGAACCGGAGCAGGAAGGAAGGACAAAGGGAATAAAGAAAAGATTCCTGGTGATGCTAGTGCCTCTAGCCCCGACCGCGCTGAGAAAAGGACTGAAGGGCGATGCGCGGGGCAGAGCTCAGCAGGGCGGGGTTACGGCCACGTGCGGTGGCCCAGGGTAAAAATAAAAGAAGGACAAAAACAACATTTTTTATATTTTGTTACAAAAGGGCTCCGGTCCCGTCCCGAAGGACGGAATGTCCCCCAAGTATGGAGAGAAGGGGACGGGACGTAGGAGTATTGAGTATAATAACATACCTGTCAACTCACCCACTTTTTGCGGGTGACACCCGCAATAGAGTCAGTTTCCTCACCTACCATTCCCCAAATCATCTTGTTTCACCCCCTTTTTCATTTGAAAAGGTTGACAGGTATGTAGTAGTAGAGGTGGGCGAGCCTGGCGAGGCCGTGCCAGTTCAGGCTCCAATTGGGGCTCCAGCCCGTCCCTCCTTTCGTGCCAGTAACCCTGGATCCCACAAGCATGCCACGGGCCCCACCATGACTACCCAGTGCACAGCGAAAAATAAATGTAATTTCCTTCAATTTCGACAGGGCACAGCGCCAGCAAACAGGAAAGAAATGCCTATTTATGAAAAAAAATAGACGCAGCTATGATGCCGGCTCGGGTGCCGAGTGGGCACCAAGGCCGAATTTCTTTCTCCATATATGACCATTTCTTCCAATTTGGCGTGCGGCGCGCAAGCAAAATGGAAAGAAATGCTGATATGTGAAAACAAATAAACGTGGCCCTGATGGCGGCTAAGGTGCCGAGAGGGTACCAGGGCTGCGTTTATTTTTTTTCTTATGTGACCATTTCTTTCCATTTTGCTTGCGGCGCATGGGCAAAATATGAAAGAAATGCCCTTATATGAAAAAAAATAAACACGCCCCTAATGGTGGCTCGGGTGACGAGAGGGCACCTGGGCCTCGTTTATTTTGTTCCCTCTTCTGCACGGGCAATATGGAAATAAATGCGCAAACCGGGGAAAAAAATCAATTCGGCCATGATGGTTGCTCGTTTAATTTTGTTCCTTTTTCTGGGCAGCCAGTGATGTCATGTGCTCGGCCCGTGGTGGGCTTCTAGAGCCAGGCCTGGCCACCAGGCTCTGTCCTGGCTTAGCCCTACCCACGAAATCCCTGGCTACCCCAGTTCTATGTAATTTGATCCTAGAGTGATGCTCCCTTGACGCCTTTGATGGTCCAGGACTGACAAAATGTATCTCTGGGAAGACATCCCTGCAGGAGACAGGTGGGCTAGGGCAATCAAAGGGTTCTGACCAGGGGCTGAAGGTTCAGGGTTTTCTGTTTGCTTTCTCACACAATTTGCCATTCATTTTTAAAGCATGTTAGTTGTCATGTGAAGGAGGAGGGGGCAAACTTATATTTGTTTCTTCTCAAGGGGGGCTCAGAACAAAATATTTTTAAGACCACTCCAATGATATGCATTTACACTTCAAATGTACTATCTTATGGGACTTATAATTCTTAATACTGCATGATGAGGTCATAACTAATTATCACCTATCCCAGAGTCGTTCCATGACTGCCATGAGTCAGTGGATCCAGCTCTGGTTTTGTTCCTTGCATTCTAGATGTTTGCAGCTTTGCTTGTCCCGTTATAAATGCAAGAGTTCAAGCCCAGACTCACCGAAAGGGTATCCAGGCATTGTTTCGAAAACATAGTTTCGAATGACAAAAGTTTCGAAAAAAATGCATTGAAAAAATGCATTTTTTGTAGGTAAAGATTTTTTTTTACTAACATGGGTGTTAAGGGCTAAAAAAAACGGGGGTTGGCGGAGCAGCCCCCCATTACATTTTTTTAATGCATTTTTTCGACGCATTTTTATTCGAAACTTTGCCATTCGAAACTATGGCATTCAGAACAATCACTAGGAACCCACGGAAAGCAAAGAAAAAACCTTGGCCAAGATAACCTTAACCCCTCTGACATGGGACACTGACCCTTCTACGCCCAGACCTCTCCTCGGGTAGGCTGTTGCCTAACATCCTGGGTACGTCCCTTAAGAGGTGCAAATGGTGGGTGATTGGAAGGAGAAGGGGGGACAGTGACAAAAAAATGGTGGTCATTTAAATGCATTTTCTTACATTGTATTTTCGTCAGTCTTGAGAGTACTGTTGTAAAGCACAGCACTGTGGGTGGAGTGGAGGAAAAGAAGGAACCAGGTGTGGGCTTTGAATTTGGGGAGTGAGTATGGGAGTCGGGGTATAGCAGAAGGTGGAGAAAAGGTGGCGGGCAGGAGGAACATATTCCACTTCTTTTTTTACACTTCGACCCATGGACATTTCTCGTAGCGCAGGGTGTCAGGGGTTGGCGAGGGAATCAAGCAGGGTGGAGGGTGTGGTGGGAGAATCACGCAGGGGGCAGGGTGACAGTGGAATCGTGCTGGACGGTGGGTGACACGGGTGGCCGTTGAATCACGCCGTGTGGAGGGAGGTGGGGGACTCAGCTTACACTCAGGGAAGCAGTTCCAGGTGATCACTACGGGGCAGTTGGGCAGATGAGGGGTAGAGTGGGAAGGGCAGTAGCTCAAGCAAGGATTGTGAAGTAGAAGCAGGTATGGATGTCGCCTACGGAAGGCAGCCTAGCCAAGAGGTTTAGGAGTTGCGACAGGCTTCCCTTTAAATATTAAAGATAGGGCACACCGTGAAAAAAAGGCAACCAAAAAAAGGTGTAACTAAAATAGCGGGAAACCGCAGTGGTAAATGCACTGCAAAAAACACATCATTCATCATGACCACAACAAACCGTATGGATCTGCCATCTCCCTGTTGAACTCCATGTACAGTGTTGCAATTTGGCATTGCTGCATAGGTTACTGCACGGATTCGTGAACAAGGAGTTGTTGTTCCAGAGGTCGAGGCCCTCCGTGGCAAACCCCAGCATCACACACAGCTGCGATTTTTTCCTGATGGCAACAGGAATAAAAGACGAGGGAAAATGCCCGATTCCCAGCCCTGGAATGAACGCAATTAATCTTCGCCAGGAGCATCACAGCCGTACGAGCCCTGACACCCAAATTAAATTTTAACATGTCTCATAAATCTTCCCTAAACTCCCCTCCATCCACCAGCTGCTCTCGCTGAGAAGAGTGAGGGAGGCAGCAGAGACACTGAATGAGGAGGCGAGGAAGGGACTGAGGGAGTGTGCGGATGCTGTAGGGTGGCATCTCCATTGCCACGGAATGAGTGATTGAATGAGTTAGTGGGGGAAAGAGTGATTGGGAGTAAGCGCCCAGGAAGTGATTTATTGATGAAAAGAGAGTGAGTGACTATACAAATAGCTCAGTGAATGAGCGACTGAGCTTCTAGGGGTGAGCAACTAACGGACAGACTGCGTGAAGAAGTGAAGGAAGAAGAGTATGGCCATGGCAGCGAGTGAACATGTATGAAGTGACTGACTATGAGAATGAGTGAATGGGGGAAAGATTGAGTGAGGGGGTGTTCAGGGAATGAGTAATCGTGCAAGTGCCTGAAAAAGTGCTTGACCAAGGGATTGACTGTCATGAGAGGACAAAGGCAGTGAATATGGCAAGGGAAATGTGCACAATATCAACAGTGAATAGCTTTGAGTTAAACAACAAGCACTCACACGAAGACTAAAACCCAGGATGTGCAAGTAGAGCGTGATAAGAATACAAATATATGAAAAGCGATGTGGGGTAAGCACTTAGAAGCTCCTTATGATTACAAAGAAGGTAGTCAAGCTCGTTACCCACAATAGTGTTACAGGTACTGTTAGCGCTAAGCCGACATTCAGGGCAAGCAACAACAGGATTGTGAGCTAACACTCTTGAAGGTATTGCATAAGGTAACTTAAAGACAATACTCACAAGGACGAGAAATACTGCCTGAAATGTCACCGAAGCCCACAAACCCTGTTGATCAAACAGGTACCCAGAAAGGCTGTTGCAGCAAAGGGAGGATAACATAATACATAAGACTCCTGACAAGTAGGAATAGTGAATACAGAATAGTGAGGAAAACATAGGCATTCACATAAGAGCTGGCTATAACAGCACACCACACCTAACAATCAATAGGGAACAAAGGGAGAAGTGCAAGGGAAAACCTTGAACAGACTCTGTAACGGTTTATTGAGAAGCCACCCTCAACACAGGGATTTCCTTCCCTCCCCATTCACGCGGTTATGCAACTGTGTAACAGATTCTTTTTTTATCCATATCTCATACACATATCATGCCCCTTGGATCCCTCGCCCCTGAGCTAACAATGAGCCAACAACCAGGCTGGTGTACAGGAAATATATTGGTATTTATTTAAATTAAAAGTAATAGAAATTAGCACGAAAAAGTCAAAAACCACTTTATCCATGGCACAACACAATCAACTTCCCTCAGCATAAATACATCACAAAAGTGAGTGAAAAAGAACAAAATCACAATTCATCCCTTTAAGCAAATTTCAATTCACAAAATAATTACACTGATCAGCCACGAAGGCAATTATTGTGTAATGTGCAATTTTGATTTTCCTGCATGCTTAAAAGGCTAGCAGCAGGATTTTAAGATTGGTAATGATGATTTTGCTATTATAATTTTGCTCACACTTTTGGTTTAAAACAAACACAGGGTGATTTATCACTTTGTTTTTCAGACCTCCGTCCCCTTGCTTTGGTCTATGTTGGGAAGTCAGACAGAAAAATTGTAATGCTTTGGGGAATTCTGGATTTCTGACCCCCCTTACTGACAGGCCTGGGTTCACCCCGTAGTGTTCTGCCAAATGAGAAATTAATTAAATTAATATTTTTGGTTACATAGGCTAAGGATCTACACCATTTTGCCACTCCCACCCGCCCTAAAGGGAAAGGGTTCAAGGCAAGCAGACTCCCCACCCTTTGGTTTCCCAGGGCTCAGTTCTACTTACATAGCAAGCCTTTGTTTCGGGTTCAGGAAAGGCAGCTGCATCTCAGGATACTCAGGAAAGATAGGGCAGGGGTCTGGTCACTCCACTCTCAAAGATGGCCTCCTGCTCTCCACCATAGGACCCAGTCAGCTTTGAGGCCTTTCTAGAAATAGACAGCTCCACCCTGATACACTCTCAGTAATCCCCTCTGGTGTCTCCTTACAGCTGTCAGATGGTAAGTTTCAGCAGCCTTCCTGATGGTCTGTCTCTTCTCTCTGTCCTCCTTTCTTTCTCCTTTTTCTGACCCCTGTCCTAGTGCAGTCCCCCTTATATAGAAGCGATGACACCACCAATTTTACAATCTTGGGGAGGTACCCTGCAATAACTCCTGCCACTAGGATTGGACAGTTACCCTTCTCTCTCCTCCCAACCCAGCCTCCAAGTCAGGATTGGTTTAGGGGTCTGGAGCAACATCTGGCAATTCCCATTTGTCACCATGCTTTGTTCTCCTTTCGACTTTGTATCAAAAACTAGTTATGTATCACAACTTCATAATTTTACTAGCAACTGCCAAACTAAAGATATTTTCTGTTTCAGCTAATCATGGGGAATTAGATAAGCCAACCGCCAAACCTATATCGTCCAGATATGGGTACACATGATGACCTTCCTTCCGTAACCAGGCTGCCACTGGTGCCAAACATTTTGTGAACGTCCTGGGAGACGATTTTAGTCCGAATGAGAGGACCTTGAACTGATAGTGAGTTTGCCCGACGACGAACCGCAGAAATCTTTTGTGTCGTCGACGCATCAGGATATGAAAGTATGCGTCTTGAAGGTCTAGCGACGACAAAAAATCTCCCGGTTGTATCGATCGGATAACCTCTGGCAGAGTAAGCATTTTGAATTTTAGATTCTTTAGCAGTTTGTTGAGAGCCCGTAGGTCTAGAATGGGATGCCATTTTCCATTGGGTTTCTTGACCACGAAGTAACGGGAGTACACTCCCTTCCCTCTTTCGGCCACCGGGACCAGTTCTATAGCCCCTTTCTGTAGCATAAGCGTCACTTCCTGCACCAGTACCTGAAGATGGGATTGCGGCGAGAACACTGGCGGAATGTGTGGTGGCTTGTCCTTGAACTGTAGGGAGTGACCCAGACGTATCGTGTCCAAAACCCTTTGGTCTGTTGTTATGCGTTCCCACTCGTCGACGCGACGAGACACTCTGCCCCCCAGGACGTCTCGAAACATGTCATTGCTGGGTTTTTGCCTGTCGATCCTTCGCCGACGATGAGTAGGAGTCTCTCCTTCTTGAGGACTGGCAATCTCTGCCTCTACGAGTAGCTTGGGCTGCTTGTCTGTAGCCTTGGGAAGAGTAGGAGGGTCGACTGAAACCTCGGTCTCTAGGTGATCCGAACCGGGAGTTTCCGGAAGCACCTCTGAAAGGACGAAAGGAATGAAAATTTCTGCCACTTTGGAGGGCTCTGAGTGATCGAACAGTGTCAGAGTCTTCTTTCATGCCCTTCAAGGCTTCATCAACTTTCTCGCCAAACAGTTGTTCCCCTTCGCACGGCATGTCCAGCACCTTGTATTGCACCTCTGGTCTAAAAGTCGTGCACTTAAGCCAGGCTTGCCTCCTTAACACTATGCCGTTATTAATTTGTTTAAAACCGGCCTCCCCAAGGTCGACAGCGATATTTATGGAGTGATTGGAAGCCTCTTCCCCTTCACGTACTAGTAGCATAGCGGACAACTTGTATTCCTCTGGCAGATGGCCTAAAATAGGAGCCAAACGATGCCACATCTCTCTATCATATCGTGCCATAATGGCCAGGGAGTTGGCTGCTTTCACTGTAGTCGCACCGACTGACAATACCTTCTTTCCAAACGCATCTTGTCTCCTGGCGTCGTTGTCCGGCGGGGTCGTGCATTTGTGTTGCGACCTCGCTTTTCTGGCCGCAGCAGCGGACACCACCGAATCCGGCAAAGGTTGAGATGTCAAGCATTTGCGGGTTGACTCCGGAGCCTTGAATTTCTTTTCTAACCATCCTTTTATCGCCAGTTCTGAGAAAGGATGACGCATTGTCCTCAACCCCTCTTGCCAGACGTGATCCAAAATCGGGATGGCAAACATCGATTTTCTTCTCTTGCCCATATGATCGAAGAGAAAGCAATCTTTCTTCACTTCTTCCGGCGCCAGGCCAAATTCCGCACACGCTTTACCCATTATTGCATGGAAGGCCCCGATGACATCCGGCGGAGATGGTTGAGCCGGGCTCTTTGGAGGTTCCATCTCTGCATCCGACTCCCATGTGGGGTCCCTTGAGGGGGATAATGAGACGTCTGAAAGGGACCCTTCACGCTCTGACTCCAACTCCGGCCGTTCTCCCTCCTCCGAGTGTGGGCGAGAACAATCCTCCTCCACCGGGCGAGTTGTAGGTATTCTGGTCGTCGAGCGTGGAGCCGGGCCTGGTTCGGCGACGACCGGCGTAGCCTGCGGTACCTTCGGGACACCAGTGTGAGGCAACTGCGTGTGCAGACGCTGTAACAGCTTCTGCAACGTGTTCAACACCTCCAGGGACAATAGAGACTGGGGATTCAGCAAGGAAGAGGCAGTTGGGATGGCACTCGCACTCAGGAGTTCGCCCGAACTGATTGCACGTAACACCAGATCAGTCGGCTGTACGATCGGACCACGGTCATCCTCCGCCGACGAGATGGAAAGGGCCGCTTCCGGCTGCAACAAGGCCTCAGGCAAGATCGGGTCGAAAACTTCCAGCAGCCAACCCACCGAAGGTGCCATCGTCGACGACGACATCTTCTCCATAACCGCTGTTTGACCCGCCGAAGTGATCGCGGCAAAGAGCAGGCACAGATGGTAAAGAAGACGTTGACGATCTGACCGTCGACGAAGTTTTTGGCGCAGAGCCTTGTGGCGCACTCGCCGGTTTTGAACTCGGCTTGTGGGTCGACGACATTCGACTAGAGGTAGAGCCATGGCGGTCTCCCGAGGAGGATTTCAATTTCTTCTCCTTTTTTGATGAGGAGGAAGAATAGGACGTTTTCTTTGACGAAGAGTCCCTCGCAGGATGTTTGTCAGAGGGGTGTTTTTCCGATGAACGTGGTTTCTTCGTCAGGGGCTCTGCCGACACAGAGCGACGAGGGGGTACCGGAGATTTAGATCTCGAGGCCGTAGAGCCTACCTCCGATGCAGGGTACGCACCCGCCCCGTCATTGAGCCAAGTCACCAGGCATCTGTTTCGGTCCTTCAGGGTCTTCTGGGAGAAGCCTTGACAGATCTCACACATGTCAGCAGAATGATGAGGATGAAGACAGTAAATACAGTCCATATGCCCATCACCTTCATACACTTTCTTAAGACTGCAGGTAGCACACGAACGAAACAACGCCTTTCCAGGCATTTTCGAAGGAAGTCGAAGAAAAAGAAACGCACAACCTAGCAAAAATAGCAGATACTCGAGGTAATCCCACTACTTTGGAAGACGGTTGAAATAAGAGGGAGCCGCGGGGGCGGGGCTACTTATACCTCTACGTCCTAGTGGCGCAGGCGTACGCGGCCCAAAACGACGTAGATAGGACACAAAAGTGTCGAAATTTTTCCTATGGAAAAGGTCTATATAATTTACCAAGGATTTCCAGCCTGACAACGGGGAATATTCTATGCATGTGAATCCATGAAAGATCCAATGCTGGAGAAATGTAAGTAATTAAGCATATGCCTAATTTCATTTTCCACCCGCTCACCAACTGCCATATTTGGAACATGTTCAGATCAGCAAGAACCCTAGTTTAACTGGCCATTTCAGTTCCCAGAGTCACAGGAAGATGAATTTTATATCCCCAAAATCACCTGGAAATTACATAAAAGATGGTACATAGATGAAATCCATCCCCCTTATGATGGCTGAGAAAAAGGTCTTAATGATAACAGTCCTTTTAAATAAATTGTGAATGTTTATGTGGGCCAATTAGTCCTGCTCATGCTTCCGGCCACTTGTTTTCACTGTGTCAGCCTGTACCTTTATCAGTTTCTTTTGTGTTGGAAGCTTGCTCTTTGAAGTGGGTACCCCCATTTTCACACATATTAGTCATGCTCCAGCCAAGGATGACTTTTCTTGAAGTCCCTGCTTTCAGAGCCAGCAGGTCTGGAGAACACTGAATTTCGACACCATTAGCAGGACATTTTTACTGCGGTTGGTCATTAGATGGGAGATGTGACAACCAGGCTGGAAGTGGCAGATGTCCTTGTGAAGTTTTGCCAACAGCCAGCAAAAGGGCCTGCCTTGGGCTGACATTTTCCATGAAGACAAGGTGGCTCTTCAAATGTCACTGAAATTTTGTGGGTGAAACACAATATACATTTCTCTTTGTCAACTCACACAACATGTTTTATATGTTTGTATCTGTATATGTCTCACTTTTACTTTTTCAAAAAACATTTTTGCACACACATGTACAGGCCGTTTTTGTTTTCAATGTTTAAAACTCCTGTTTTCTATGTGACAGGGATCTTTGATTCCTCCTTCTTTTGTAAATAAAAATGCTGTTTATCCATTGGTAATGACAGGTAGGCCCCATTCCAGATGGCTCTTTAACTTTAATTGAAAAACACAAATAAATGCCATGCCGTTTTTGTTTCAGTGTTTAAAATCTTACTATTCATTTGAAAGGGACTTCTGTTTGGGGCCTTTAAATGCACCCCACAACTCCATCAGAAAGTAAAGGAACAGGAGCAGCGAAAATGAAATTACAAGGGGCTCCCCCATCCGCACCCAGGGAAGGAAAGGCAAAATGGGACTAAATACTAAGGGCCCGATTCATGGAAATAGACACAGAAATCCTGCAAGGGCTGCACGCCAAGAAGGACACTCCACAAGCCTGCCCGCAGAAAGAAAAATGCACGCCACACATATTCATGGAATTGACAGAGCAAAGTAACCGTATTCGCAAGTCGCGACCGGAACGCCCCCGACACGCCCAAACGCAAAGCATGAACAGACAGAACAGCTACCTTTGCATGCTCCCTCAGGCGCGAATACACGCATCCTTCAAACAGTGCGTGAGGTCCCCCGTAAGCAGGCCTGCAACTCGGGGACCCTCCACGGGGTCCCCCGTATCTGTATCCAGCACCCCGACAACATGCATATAAAAAATCGTAACTCGCCAATAACTCAGGAAATCTGTGTGCGAACCCATGTAAAATGTTCCTGGACCCCGCTACACTGCTTACACGCACCTGTAAATTACATCAGATCCCTGATTGAATACACGCACCCAGAAATCCGACACCTGCGCGCTGAAAAAGTGCAAGTGTACTTACACCTGCCTTCCGGTGGCAGATTGTATGAAGGACTTGTGTGGCCATTTCCCAGCCGAGACGTTGCGCGATCAAATCCATGAATATGTCTCGTGACGCGCAATAGTGGGCGTGTGAGGGACTGCCTGCAGGCCGTCCCTCGAATAGCCCACTTTTTTGCAAGTTCTTCCCCATTTTTGATGTTACGCCCCTTACAAGCCCTCTGCGCAGACCACGCCCACGCTCTACTCAGAATCTTGGGCAAGGCCCTCAATGGCTCACACAGACGTGCCGAGCCAACGCAAACTCCACGCAAGTCCAGGGTAAGTACCGCACATTCGGTTCTATGAATCGACAAATGCGGATTTGCGAGCAGTTGCGCACGCAAGTACCTTCTTTTCCGCGCAGATAATTCCATGAATCAGGCCCTGATTCTATAAATGAGGAGTGACTAGAGGATCAAGGTTTCACTGCAGAATAAGGAAAAGTCAAAGGAATAAACAACACAGACAAACTGGGCTGCATAGAGGAAAGCACCGGTAAGTGCTGACTGCAAAACAGAGGAAGATAGAAAAGCACTCCAAGAAAAAGCAATTACTAATAAGCACACTAAACTCGAAATCCAGGGAAAGGTAACAAGAAAATAGAAACTAGGAACTAGACACTAAGCTAAAAACTAGGAACAAGAAACTGGTCACAAACAGGAACACTGCATCAATTGCCAGTGCTGAACTGAAGCAAACTGAGGCTTTTAAAGCTGACTAACATGCACACGCCTCAGGTGTGCTGCTTGCTGCACCTGCCAGCCACAGGTGCTGCCTATCCTCCACCCAACCTTGTCCTGCAAGGTTGGAGATGAAGCAGTGGGCCAGGCATTCTGGGAAGCATAGTCGTTTGATTGAGGCAGCATACTGGCTGCCAAAAACCAGGAATGGATCCAGAATAGAAGTAACATGGAAAATGAGGATTTAGCGCTCCCAGTTCACCACAGCACTGTCGCATAAGGTTCGGATGGCAAGTCCAGTAGGGAATAAACCCCAAATCAGGCTGCCAAATGGCAGGTACGGGGGCAAAGAGAGCGAATCGTGACATTGCCCAAGTTAGTGACTGAGCACAGTGCTGGTGCAAAGACTCATGCCAGCCCAGACAAAGTGCTTTTTTGGTAACACAACCAATTTCGATAGGAACAGTTTAACTTTGAATATCCAACAAACCCCTTTGGTGCTCCTGGCACAGTAGGTAGTTGCCTAGAATGCCTTATTGTAGCACTGGGAGTAATTGAGTGAGTGAGCATGGGCACAACGATAGTTAGTCTCTTACTAGCACAATGTACTATTTCAAGCCCCTCGTTTAACCAGCATTAGCCACATGTTTAGAGTCTGACATCACACCACAAGCCCACACCTAGCTTCTGCCTTTAACCAATGGATAAACTAGCTGGGCAACCTCAGGATTGTTTCTTAATGTTCCAATTACTCTGCCATTATGAGTGCAGTATATACTAGGACTACCAGAAACCCAATTTGGTGAAGCAATGCAACCCAGAACTGCACTTAGAGCTACAAGGCTACATGCATTATTTATTTATTGGAGTTTTAGTGGTTGTTTGAAACATGATTGCTAGATTTTGTTTTCATGATGAGAGTCAAAAGATGCAAACTTTGGTACATTCAAGTATGAGTGTAGTCTGTGACAAGTGTATGTTTTAAATGCTACTTGTCATGTGTTTTTCTATGTCTTCTTGTATGTGTATAACTTCCAACACATCTGGTGCCGTTATTGCCTGTTAAAAGACAAAATACAATGGACTCAAATTGTTGAGCACTCCATGGCTTAGAGACACATCTCGTGCCTTTAAATTCTACACCATAAGGTGCATTGCGGCCAAACACTACTAACACCAATGGTTTACATTGCTACACACTACAACATGATTGGCTCACATTTCGAACTCCAAATAAAACTTGAAGGAGCTGGAAAATCTTCTCTTGATAGGCCCTTGCATATTAAGGGATCCATTTTTCACAATTTCCAACAACTAAAATCTAACACACTCTTTCTTTTGCACACTGTGTGCTTCTTCACCATTTGCTCTTATTCTAGCACACGTCCTTGCATTGCCTTTTTCAAAACTATATTCCTAGATTGTACCCATTATAAATGTCTTAAAACTTACAACTTCTTTAAAATAAAATAAACGCTATACTCACTCAAATTCTCATCACACATCAATTAACCATACAACGCTTCCACACAAACTGTATCAAACTTACTGCGCACATATTTGAAAACTAGTGATGCATCACAATTCCCACAAGCAGTGGTAATCAGTCATAGCATAGTAGAGAAATATCAGTATAACAGCATCCAAAACAGTTGGCGTATGGTTAGAAATGACTTCACTTAAAATGTAGCTTTAAACCTAATCATACTTCTCCCTATGCTAATTCAAGTACTCCAAACACAGTTGTTTCTGACACACAGAACAAGGTCACAACAATCACACTACTGTACACGTCACCTAAATAACGTAACTTCTAATTCTATCACATGGTTTTAACATCTTTGTACTTTACACATTATTGCTTCTGCTACATGTTCTGCAAATTCTCCATTTTACAATAAACCTCATGTAACTTTACTTCTTTAACTACATATAACTTATCAACTCTGATGCTACATTACATTTTCGTTCACTGTTTTAAATGCATTAAATAGCTTTCCCACATTTTTGATATATTTACAATCCTCACATACCTTATGGATTTCTACAACAATAAACATTTTTCTATAACTTTATTTAGAGAGCTTCACAGCTTCACACATCTCTTTGATTCCCTGCAACAGAAGCACAGCCTGCTAATAAGTAGTAGAAAAAAACCAATACGAACTGTGTTCCCATGCCGGGAACACACTGCGAAGCAAGTAAACAGCAGGGAGCATTTATCCTCAGTCAACCGATCTAATCGCCACAGAACAGAAATCCATATGGCTTCTCTCGTTGTAACCGCCAGGTATATGTCATTTTAAACCACCCGCCATAACACTACTTCCAAGCCGTAATGCCCGCGCACGTTCTCCATCGCTTGGCACTGCAATATCTACAGCGCCCACTTCGTTGCAAAAGGCTTTTATGGCAACCCATAGGTGACGCTCCACTGCTTTCAAATGCCGCAATGAGCAAAATGCTTCAATTTTTTATTTTTTTAATCTGTGATCCAAGCTTTCGTGTACGTCATCTTCACTTACTGCATCTCCAGGCCAGCCAACATGCCAGCATCGACTCCTTTTTGCAGAGCAGGATGATTTGGCGTGGCCATTTCGGCGCAGGCCGATTTGGCGCGGCAGATTGGCAGCACAGTCCGTTTCGGTGCACCTAATTCACCACGATCAGTTCGCCACTGGGATGTTCTGGCGCAAGGATGGTTTGGCGCGAGGTGAAAAATGGATGACATATACCTTTCACATGCCCCCAATGGGTGGTGTCCTCTATCCACAGGAGGAGAACACATACCAATCGGGGGGCTTCTAACGTCATGACTCAAAACAAGATCTCTGGTAAATGTATCCTCGTTGTGTTTAATCTTAGTTCTGTTGCCACGCTAAGGTAAGTGTAACCTGTTTTTCCGTACAGCTAGCAAGCTCTATTTTCCAGGACTTGCCGTCCTACCAATTTCCTGAAGCGACCTCTTCCACAGTCATTCCCCTCTCTTCCTCCCTGGAACTCACTACTTCAGCCTGTGGCTGTCCGGTCACTTTCTTCTCGTCACCTGAATGGAGCGCTCCCTTCACATAGTCAACGCAGCACCGACCTCACTCTTTCAGTCTGCTGCAGTGCTGTCTCACGCTCTCTTTGCCTTCCCTGCAGGCAGCTCTCCACAGTCAGCGCAGCACAGAGCTCATTCCTTCAGTCTTTTGCTGTCCTGTCACTGCTGTCCTATCGCTATCGTCTCCTGCTCCTCAGCACGGACCTCATTCCCGTTGTTTGTTGCTATCCTGTCACTCTCTGCTCATCCTCCTCAGCAGGAGTTCACTCCTTCGGCCTGTGGCTGTCCAGTCACTTCCCTTTCGTCACCTGAATGGAGGTCTCCTTTCACACAGTGTAGCAGGGCTCACGCTGTCTTGTCACTCCCTGCCCCTCCCCCACAGCACGGAGCTCGCTCCTCTCTACACAGGGTCACAAAACGGGGTGTACCGATAAAAGTGATTCTCCACTACAGCCTTTATAACTCCCTCGTGGCTGCTACTGTTATGTGTCCTGATGCTGTGCTAGAATGAAAGTGCCCTCATCGTAGACAACAGTTGCACCTTTAACGTTTATTGTTTTACTTTGAGCAGTGAGAAAACCAGCAGGAAGTGATTTTGCTTTAGGTCTTTTGGCACACAACTAAATGACCATCCCTTGAAAGCACAGTCGGTACCAACCACAATGCCTGACTGATTTCACCGTAGGCCGATTCTGGTGTTTTTTCCCCCATTTTGTTTGGCACAAGGGTGTTTAGACGTGGCTGCAATGTCAGCCACGTCCAAACATCCCTCGTGCCAAATCAACAGCGCCAGGAAGGCTTCTGCGCCAAAATGGGCGTGCCGATATGGCCTCTGTGCCGAAGCGGTCGCGCCTAACTGGCACACAGCGAAACAGTGGCACCAATTCGGGGTGTACTGCTTTTTCTGCCTATTGCATACACCAATTATAAAAGCACCGCTAAAAAGGTGCATAGAAGTGGAAACAAAGCCTGGTAAATATGTCAGAACAATAACAAAGTAAAGTGAAAAGCAGACTTTTCTTTTTGGCAAATCTTTACAATTTGTTTATTAATTGTTTTTCTAAAAACTGTCCCTGAAGATGGTCACTAGGACCGAAATGCATTGGACATCCACAAGGCCTTCTGTCTCTGTAAAATAAACATTTTTGAAATTTCCCATGTATACACTGATGTAATTGTGAAAAGGAATACCTTTGCAAGAATATGAAAATATACTAAATTGTATGAATATGATAAATGTATGCCAATTATAGGTGATACCACACACAGGTCCTTCCAGTCATTTGGGTTATCTCACCCAAACAAAAATCTTCTGTGATCACTTTGTACTCCACTGTGCAAGTGGAGCCTTTTCTGGCAACATGACCAACTAAGTAAATAAGAACTAGCACCACAATAGACAACAGAATCACAGTGGTGCCCACCCAAAACCCAGATAGAAATCTAGTGAAACATGATAATCACACACTTCTCACAAACGTTATTCCCTCAACATGCTTCTAAAAAGTAGAATATGGCTTCCTTTGGGCTTATACTTTCCTCTTTGGTGGAACCTCCCACTTATCGAAGTATACCTAAACACCGCACAGAGTTTGTTCTACTTATATATAGCTCAATAGGAGAAATGTCATATCTGTCCTGACAAGTAGTGCCTATAAGTGGGATGGCTTGGCTATGGCATTGATTTGTAGCTAGAATAATTTGCTACAATTAAAACTCATCCATATTTTTCCATATAGTTGTACATTGTTGGGTACAGATAACGACTCCTTCATTAGCCCCACTTTAATCAGCTTTCCACAATCCTTTGTAAAATGTAAGATGGGCATTTTGAAGCACTTGTTTGGACGGGGACGTCCCTTGGGTGCCTCCCATCCCCCCACTTTTACAGTGAATTTGAGATCCCTTGGGTACATTTGGAAAATAAAAAGAGGGTTGTGGGATTTAATGTGTTTCTCAGTATACACTTGGAATTGAAGGTTGTGAGATTAAATGACATCATCTGTGTAGCTTTAGAATTAGAAGGTGTGGGACTCAATGGAAGCATCTGGGCAAAGGATGTGGAAATTAGTTAAGTTATCCAAATCTAGAACTTATGGTTTTGGGGTTCAATTGCATTGTTCACCTATCTTGGAACTGAATGTTGTCAAATTTGAGTTATTTTTCTGTGAATATATTAGTGAATTAGAATCAATATAATTCCACTACATTTGGAACTGGTGTTTGTTTGGTACCGAAGATTGATTCCTATGTACATTTGTAATAGTAGATTGTGTGTTTTAATGATTTCGCCTGCATATAGTAGGAATGGGGATCATGGGGTTCTATAATGCTATGTGGGTCAAATTAGAAGGCAAGGTTTGTTAGATTTAACAATGCTGTCCAGGTACATTTGGAGTTGCAGGGTGTGAGATTTGTGTTTCCATCGATATTTGAAATTAGTTGCATGCAGATTTGGAATTCTAAATCGCTGGGAATTGATGATGTTATCCACATATGTTTGGAAATTAAGAATGTGCAATTTGATAATGTCATCCATTGAACTGTATGTAATATTGACGAGTCATTGGTTCCTTTTGTGAATTGAGTTTCTTGGTATTGATGATTTTTTAAATAATTGAATGGTTTTAATACTGATCTATATTTAGTGTGTAAAGTTATTTTTTGTTAACTATATCTTTTTCTTATTAAGTGCATATGGTTAAATTCACCTTTTGCACTAAATAAAAGCATTAAAAGATTAGCAAACAAATATAAAACACACATTTCATATATAAAAATAAACACATCCATTATGAACATTATACATAAAAAAAATAACAGCAGTGACAAAGGAACTCAATCACATAATCTGGTTTTCACCTTTTCCCAAATGTGGTACGCCCCAGCAGTAAGGACAAGAGATTCCGTCCCATACAGAAGACTCCAGAATTGATCAGATCTTATGTTTCATTATAGCGAGTACCCCTTGTCATACATGAATTGTAGTCTCGGACACTGGGTCAAGATGTGCCGAGCAGTCTCAGGTGTGTCTCCACATTGCCTGCAAGTTCTAAATTCTCAGGGTATTCCAGCACAGGCCCAGAGTAGGCCAGTACCGTTAAAATATCGAACCTTAGGTAAACTACAAAATGTACCAATCCGGGAGAGCAATATTTGATTAAATAGCTACAAGGGCTATCCACGGGCAGGCCTTGGAGGGTAAATTGTGCGTATCTGGGGCGTAATGCCAATTGATCAGAAGTCTTATCCTCAATTTTGGCTCGATGGAATTCTATCATTGACTTAGGGACAACACTCTGTCCAATGGCAGGTAATGGGACAGCACAGTTTTCTCCAGCCCACGAAACCACGTACTCTGGGTCACCCTCTGTGAATGTTCCACTGTGAGATTCAAAAGATTTGGCTCACAAGTAACATCTAAGATGATCTTGGCCCACAGCCGACAGACAGCAAGTTTCCACAATGAGGTCACCGACTGTAGACCAAGTTCAAGCCTAACTGCCTGCACTGGGACCGAACAAGGTAACAATGAGCAAATTTTTTTTGTCTCAAGCCATTTCAGCCAACCCACAGATCTCTCCCCGGGAGTACCTCCAGGGCATACATTATCCCGGGAATGATAGATTGCTTGTAAACCTTCACCTTGCCCTCTATAGATCCCCTCCACCCCCAGTCTATTGAAAATGCTCCTAAGAGCAAGCCATTTGTTCCTGGCCTTGCTGCAAACAATGTCTCCCATATGAGACAGATTTTTCGAGGCTTTAATTGCCCTTCCAAGATATTTGTATTTAGCAACTTGTTCCAGGGGCTGGCCGTCTATTTTCCAGACATAATTCAGAGCGCCGTAAGTTTACTTCCCAATAGTCAACATTTTTGTCTTGGAAATATTTACTTTAAGGCCATTTTCCCTTGCATAAACAACTAGTGCCTCTAGTGAACGTTGTAACCCCACAGCTGTTCTAGTCAAAAATAACAGAGTTGTCGGCATTGGTGAGACAATGAATGGCCTCAGAGCCGAATCTGGGGGATGATTATTCAGAGATCTTAAGCGTTCTTCAAAATCAGAAACGTACAGATTATATAGAGTGGGGGCAAACACATAACCCTGCTTTAGTCCTCTATTGGTGGAAATGGAAGATCCCTGATTGCCAGATTGTGAAAGACGAATCTGTAGCTCAGTGCCGGTATGCAGCAGCTTTAAGAAATACAAAAAAGTGTTGTATATGCCCCAACTCTCCAGCTTAGAGCAAAGTGGCCCCGATATACACTTGCTCATGGAGCAATTTTTCCTAAACTTGTCTGAGTGAGATTAAGAAGGGTTACAGTTTTTTATCCATTTTGACAGAGTCTCAAGTAGCATCTTCACAAATACTTTAGAGGCACTGTCCAGCAATGCCAGTAGTCTGTAGTTCTCAGGCAAATGCCGGGGACCCTTCTTATGGACCGGAATTAGGACAGACTGCTGCCAGGTCCTAGGGATAGTACCCGTCTCGCAAATATGAAGGAACATTTGCTGCAGGACCACTGCCCAATATTCGGGTTCGGTGTTAAACATAATATTACAGAGCCCATCAGGGCCAGTTGACCAAGAAGCTGCTAGTTGACTACTAATCAAAAACAAGTGTGATTCCTTGACCAGCTGCGCCACCTGCGTATTGACCATAGACCTACGAGATAGAGTCGGAGGGAGTTCCTGTGCTACCCAGTAGTTATCCTTAATAAAAGTTCCCCAGCAAGACCCGTCTACAGCACATATTTCAAGAGCTCCACCCTCAGCCAAGTTGGAAAGGATTAGGTGCCAACATTTCCTGGTATCTCTTTCTTGGATAGGTGTGTTCATGATCATCCAAGCAGCGCTGGCCTTTCTATGGCGATGATTTATAAGCCAACATTTATATGTACCTTTCAAGGCAGAGATTTCTTGGTTTCTCACTTTGAGACTAGAATGGAAGTGTCTTTTAACGGAGCGGATGGTCGTCCTTAGCTCTCTCTTCCTGCTAGCAATAATTGCATCGTAGGGAGTTCCCGGCTTTTTGGTTCCACACCTGACAATGATAGGCCTGTCAAATTGTGGCGCATACCTGGCAACCAGGGTGTCTAACTTCCATCTACAAGAATGTAGAATCGAGATCCCCCTAGCTTCTGCCCTATTCAACCTATCATTTAATTCTCAGATGTGGCCCAACGTCCAACGTAGTCTATTTCCCTGGGTGTTGACCATAGGGTTACTTACTATCTTATTGGACAATTACAGTCTTAGTGACCTTAGGGGTATGTTAAAAATAGCATGGTCACTCATAGGTACTGGCATAACTTTCAAGAAAGGGGAATGTTTACATAATGGACCATTGACAAACATGAAATAGAGACAGCTTTTATGTCTACCATTACTCCATGTGTAAAATACATCATTTAAAGTCAAGATACTAAACCTGTAAATCAAATTCAGCCAGTAAATCCTGCCATTTACGACCTTGGTTTTGGTGCTTTGCTCTAATTGCTGCGTTACCAATAGGCCTTACCCACCCATGTTCGTAACAGTCCACACTAAAATCCCCTGCCACCAAGATCCCACCCTTTGGATGCTGCAGTTGCCAACGGCGAAGGATATTGATGAGAGCCTCCTTCAACCCTGTGTTGTACATACCACCAGGTGGGTCATACAAGGTAATCACCAGCAAGTTCCCACCCCCAAAGGGCAGTCCAGTAATTTACACACAGAGGCAGTAGTCTTTAAGGCCAGTAATTATAATCTCTTTAGCCGAGTAGGAAACTTTAACTCCCACACATAAACCTCCCACCGGGAGCCCAGCTAAAGGGTGGGAAGATAAGAGAAAAAACAGTGCATAGCCACCCAAGTCAAATCAGGAAGTAAACTATGTCTCTTATAATAGGAATATGTCATTTAACAGCATGCATTCTATTACATCCATATTGTGGTGGTTTCGTGTGTTTTGCTCCTCCTCCAGGCAATGAAGCTGGACAACAGACTGCAGGCTCCCAAGATAGCAATGCTCAGCGTCTCCCACCAACAACACCTAACACACACGCCACACACCACACCACACTCCTCGCAAGCATGGGGATTTTGTGTGTGTTTTGCTCATCCTCCAGGCAATGAAGCTCGACAACAGACTGCAGGCGCCCAAGATAGCAATACTCTGCGTCTCCCACCAGCAAGACCTAACACACAAGCCACACACCACGCTGCCCAGGCACTGTGGTTTAGTGTGTGTTTTGCTCCTCCTCCAGACAATGAAGCTGGACAACAGACTGCAGGCTCCCAAGATAGCAATGCTCGGCGTCTCCCACCAGCAACACCTAACACACACAACACACACCACACCGCTCTCTGCGCAGGTACAGTGGTATTGTGTGTGTTTTGCTCCTCCTCCAGGCAATTAAGCTAGACAACAGACTGCAGGCTCCCAAGATAGCAATGCTCGGCGTCTCTGACCAGCAACACCTAACACAAAAGCCACACTGTGCCGCGCACCACACAGGCACAGTGGTTTTGTGTGTGTTTTGCTACTCCTTCAGGCAATGAAGCTGGACAACAGAGTGCAGGCTCCCAAGATAGCAATGCTCGGCATCTCCCACCAGCAACAGCTAACACACAATCCACACACCAAGCCTATACTTGATTCCGTTCACATCAGAACAAAAGCCACAGGCCCAGGTAGGGCTTTTCCCACCAAAGCCATCTCTCTTTGGAATGAGCTACCCTGCAATATTAGGCTAGAAAGCAACCTCCACTCATTAAAAAAACAGCTGAAAACCACCCTTTCAGGTAAAAGGACACTATACCCCCTGATACTCCCTTGAACCTATCCTTCTTCTTTTTGTTTTAGTCCTGTGCCTTCTTTGTCTTCGTGTACATGTCGCGCTGTGATGCTTGCGAGCTTCGGCACGTTACAAATATATAAATAAAATATCACACTTTACATAATAAAATAAATCTCAGCCATGTAGACACATAATTGAGAGTTTAAGAATGTGGTGTTGTCATCTAAATGAATTTGAAATTGAAAATTGTTGGAATCAATAATTTTGTCCACTAACATTGAATATGTAAGTTCTTAGATACAATCAAAGGTTGTGAAATTCAATGATGATTTTCTTGTAGGTTTTAATGTGGGGTGATGGAATTCAATAGGATCATCCATGTAGCTGAAGGTTGCAAGATATGATGGTTTCATCTGTGTAGCTTTGGAAAGAAAGGTGGTGGTGGGATTTCATGACGTTGTCTACCATCATTTGAAAATAAACATTTCAGTATTCTATTAGATTATCTGAGCACATTTGGAATTGAAAGTTGTGGAATTTGATCATTTCATCTACGTAGATTTAAAGTTGAACGTTATATGATGTCATACAGAAACATTTTGAAAGAAGGTTTTAGCATTACATGATGTCGTCATACATTTTTAACAGGGTTTGTGAAACTCATTGGAAGTAACCAACGTATATTCGGAAATAAATGCTGTGGTTCAGAATGATATTGAGCAGTGGGTAGATTAAGGTGTTAAACTATAACAGAGAAGGAGATGAGCGCTGAGGATCGCTGTGTAATCTGCATCTTTCCAGCCGCATATTTCACCTATTAGAATTCATGTGTCACTATGTGACAGAAGGAGTACATTTATTTGATGATTTATGAGGCCACTTTTGAGCATATTGTCAGCTTGTTCTTTCTGGTGCTGTAGGTGTAGGGGGTTGTGTGGAGTGAGGGAAATATAGGGGGAGGAGCACATGTGTAGGGTTCCATGGGTTTGTACTCATAATTTGTTCTAATCCTAAAATGTTCTATTTGGACTTTTCACCATTTTGAAAGCTGGGGGAAAACCACCCGCAGCCCCCAATTGACAACCACACCTAGAAAACATAATCCATTTTCTCATACTATAATCTAAACCTTATTAAAAATGAATATATTTTAAGTAACATTTTTCGCAATGAATAGCCTGCACTGAAAAATGTGTGTGGTGAATACTCTGCAGGGCAATCCCTGTGTAGCACAGAGTGGTAATTGAATATAGTCATAATGTCTCAAGTCTCTCCCCTTCTCACCTGTTTTTCCTGTTTGCTTGCGACCTTCTTTCGTGACTTCTTTCGCACGGTCCGGGATTTGTATAAGCCCGTGCGCGGGTCTTCGGATTCCAGCGTGCTTCGTTCAGATTGTCCGGGGCGGAACCAGGAAGGAACAATGTCCACGCGCGGAGGCACGGAAGCCGTGAATCGAGCGCGGGCGAAAATCCAGAAAAGTTCGGTAAAGGTTTGAAGGATGAAAGGAAAGGAGGAGGAATCAAGGAACCGGGAATATAATTCAGGAGATTAGCCCCGAGCGAACTCCGGCAGCACATGTCCAGCTACGGCGAGCAGTAGCGTTGAGACGCGCAGAGCGTGTCTGTTTTGTAAAACGTAGAGCGTGTAGCGCAGAGACCGGCAAGCAGCGTTCCGCATCAAGCGGCCATGTTGGAAGGATTACTGAGTTCAATCCCCTATGTGTCAGGGACCACAAAGTCCAGAAGGGACGCAGACGGCAGTTAAACACTACTTGGCTAACTATTTGATAGCAAAAATCAGGACTGGGACCACGAAACACTGAATTGCATTTTTTTATGGTAATTCATAACTCAAATCAGATCACATGAAAGTTTGAAAACTAAGGGCAGTTTTATTTTAAGTTATTTCTTTTAGAGTAATCAGTTTTGATTGATAAAGCAGAGCTCCGTGGGGAATGCAAGAAGAGAATGTTTGTGAACAAGCACTATCTCTTTTGACAAACAGCTTCCCAGGTTTGGGTTTCAGTAAATGTGCATGCTGTGAGAGTAGCCCTGTCATATAAGACTTTAACTAATCACATTTGGGAGTCACAATAACCGGTGCTATGTGTAGTGGGATGCAATGCAGGCCTTTCCAAACAATGGTTCAGTGATTTCACATCCAAACAGTGGGCAGGGCCCCTGGGAGCTACACACTATGGGCAATATGAGAGCACTAAAAATAAACTGGAAAAATGTCCAGAGCTGGGCGAAAATCCAGGAAAGTGTGGATTTCTGTCACAGGGAAGATGTTCCCATGGATAAATGGGGATGTGCAGATAACTGGGAACAGCAGTCTCCATTGTCTGCTGTTGTGAAAAGTATCTCAATGTCGACTAGCCTGCAAATCATTACTTGGAAAAATACATAAGGACAGATCACAAATAGCCATAGTTGTGTTTTAATGAAGAATTTGGGTTGTTGGGCTCCCTATTTAAAGAGAATCGTTCACCACCCTAGACCTAGATATTGATAATGAGAAATGTACCGCTAAAACAATTCAAGTGTACTCAAGATTACAATTGCCAGGCCGGAGAGCCCAGGGCTCTAAATGCCTTTCAAATGCACCCTTTGAGATAAGAGCTGGAGTGTCTCTAAAACTGCAGGTGCCTATAAGAAGCACAATATTACACAAGATGCTATCTCTCTCTCTCCCTCTCTCCCTCCTTCCCTCCGAGGAAAAAAATATCTAGTGGTGTCTCTCTTTGTAGATTTGTCTGTTTGAAGCACTAGTGGACTATTGGAGACAGGAAATTGGGTGTCTTTTATAGTGGAGGCTTGTGGTAGAAGCACAATCTGATTTAGCAGCGGAAGGCATCTCTAAGAGAATAGGTGGAGTGTCCAATTCTGGCATTTCTGCTGAAATCTCTGTAATGATGTCCCTTGGATTCTGCAGATGTACGTCTGCATTAATCTTACGGCACACAGAAAGTTAAAAATGTGATTAGAGAATTCAGCTCTTCTCTTATTGCAAACAAGAAAAATTAATTTAACTGCAGAAATGTCATATCAGACACCTTCCGCGGTAGTGTTACAGTGAGACAGCACCACGCTTAAGGTGAGTGAAGAGAAGGTGGGGTGTGAATTCACTCTTCCTCACACACCAGCCATTTCTGCCTGTTGTGTGCCCCTTGTGGGAGCAACCGGGAACCAGGATCCGTGAACAGCAGAGCTACTGGGAACCAATCCCTCTGACAGGAAGGAATGTGAACTGGGTTCAGCCTGGGATGATACTATAAACGAGTATACTAAAAGTAAAATGTACAGCTGTAGGAAATACTAGGAACTTGTAAACTCAAAAGGATATGGCTCTGCTGGGGAGCTACTGGGAGCCAGTAGGCTGACATGAACTATGGCCTGATAGCAGAGAGACTGGAAACCAGAAGACTAGATGGGACTCGGCTTTGGGGGTGGATGTACTGGCTACCAGTATCCTGTGAAAGGATTCCTCTGGTGGCACTACAGGGAACCAGTAGTGGGGGACAGGGAGTAACTGGGGGAGCTACTACTGGACTATAGTGCCAAGGGCAGGGCTCTGCGGTAAGAGCTGCTTCCAGAACCCCGTGTTCTGGAGACAACCATACTGAGAGAAGTGACTGCAGGCTTTACAACGGACACTCTAGTTTGACAGTTAATTCTAGGCTTCAGTTTCCTTGCCCTGGCATTCCTATTCCTGCATTACGCCTGCAGACGCAACTTTCCAGGACCATTTACTATTTTATCGTTACAATTGAACAGCCTTTCATCAGTGTGACCGACCACATGGTCATTTCAACATCCTGTGTATCCCAGCACTCCGACCCCCACCCCCTCCTAACGAACTCTACCCCCGTGACCACCCCCCCTTTCCCTGGTTCTGTTGCCATTTCACAAAAACTGAATCTCAGGCCATGATGTTTTCAAGATCAAGCTGAGTGTTGGCACCATGAAAAGGGGGTGGTCTTGGGCTAGTTGATGTGTGTCAGTGGGGGTGTCTGTGTACTATGTGAGAGGAGTTGGCTTTGGGCACATAGAACATCATGTGTGCATTAGGCCTGTTGGAGGCACTAGAGAAAATACCTGACAAATGGCTAACAATGTATTTATTTATTTTATTTGGGGTATTCTCAGAGCATGAACATGGCTTTTGGATGCAACAGCACGCTGCACATCAGTAGGGGTTACAGGCCAACATTAGATGGTTGCAGATGTGAAACAGTCATTAGAACATAGATTTTATTACCAGCACGCCACTTAGTGTAACAGGGAATAGTTAACATTTATAGTTAGTGGAAAGCATGCAAAGTGCTGAACGTTGATGGTGAGGTGGAAAAGCAGGGTGGTCTGTAGAGGTTGCACATCAAGGGGTATACTAGGCGGAGCTGGTTCGGGGGATGTAGCTTACAGGGTGTGACAAAGTTGCTGCTTTAGCGGAAAGGTCTCAATTTCTTTTCCGAATTGCATTAGGGTGGTGGCAATTCTGATGTTGCCGGATCTGAGGCGCCACAGTCTGTGTGCAAAGACTGAGAATACTTGTTTGCTGGTACTACTTTTGCAAGTTTGCTGCTCTGGCCTGGCCAGGTCGTGACGTCTGGTGATGTGCTGATTGCCAGAGGCGCTGACCTTGTCTGCGAGTTAGGAGGGAGCAGGCGTGCTGACAACGTTGTATACAATAACACTGTCTCTGAAGGTGGTGAGTGCTTAAAGAAGTAGCAAGTGAAGTTCTGCTGACAAAGTGTCGTCCTATTTTCGGAGACCTATGATAAGGTGGGCAGTTGCACTGTGGACACTTCTCTCGATAGTAAGGTGGTCTTTGGCAAGCTAGTAAGGGGGATGTTTCAGCCTTCAAGGTGATAGGACCAGGGCCTATATGCTGGATATGAGGATGGTGTCTACTAGGAAGGACTGATTTTCAGCAGGGCCAATAACTGGTACCATGATGCTAGAGTTGTCTCTGCTATGTGCGTGTCTTCAAGAGGAAGTGGCTGTCTACATGGAATCCCACAGACGTTGTGCAAGGTGTCAGTTGCAAGATGAGGCCCTCGAGGTTCATAGTGGATTTCCAGATCTAACAAGGGGTTTGGGAGGTGGGTGGGGGTCGGTATTTTTGTTGAGAAGCAGAAATTCCATCTTGCTGAGGTTCAGTTGAAGTAAGCACTGGACATCAAGGTCTGGATCAGGAGGAGTCAGGCCTTCAGTTGGTTAATGTTTTCATTGAATTAAATTTTCAGGTAGAGTTGTGTTGAGCCTGATTATTGCTTGATGTGGATGTTCCTTCTCTAATGATCAAAACACCCAGAAGCACCCACAGGGAACAGCACCTGTGCCAAGAACGTTGAAACGTAAGGCAGTTCTCAGTCTGCCACCCTGCATACTAAGAAATGAGAACTGTGGGCTGGAATCTTTCATATGATTGTCTGCTCATTGGAAAATGAGGGGAATTCCCATGCTACTCCCCCTTTACCTCTCCCCCAGCACTCTCATGACATTTCCCGAGCCATGCTATGCCCTGTGTACAATGGTAGAGTGAGAAAGACAGAAATTGACAATGCCAGAGTGTGAGACCGAAAAACAGGAGCTGTCAGCTCAAACCAGGGATTGAAGTGCAAGGGGACAAGGGTAAGCAGAACAGTGGTGATAAGGATGTGGATAGCAAAGGAAGAGATAAGTGCAATGTAACTCAGTAACCACTGTCCCCCAAAGTATGACACTATTCTCAAACGGCATATGCTATGCTTAGGGGATCGCACACTTCTTACCACGTGGATAAGATCTATAATATTCAAAAAGAAGGTGTATTTGAACAGGTGTCTACACCACAAGACAGGACAAAAAAACAAATATATATCAAAAAATCACATTGAAAGGTATTTTTATTATTTAAATCTATAGAGTGAAACACTCCTAAAATGATCAAATTACATAAAATTCAAAACACAACGTAAAAAACATGTAAAACATACACTTTACAAGACACAAGGAAAACACATACTGTGGGTAAATTGTAGTAGTGATTACAACGTTTCTCCGTCTGAATATTTCACAATGGAGTCGTTTTTCAATTTCTAAAGTGCAATTGGTATATTTTTCTCAAACCCAAAGTATGACCACATTTAAAAATGTCCTTGCTATTAATGCATGGGCAGCCCTTCTATATTCCTATCCTTTAACAGGACCGTCCCATCACCCACACCTCTGATACACTGACATCCCACCAGAGTTTCTGAATTGAGCGATCACACAAGAAGATCATCATCGCCACCATAGCACCACCATCCGACAAGAATCGCATATAAACACATCACCTCACCCATCCTATCCTGGACTGGACGGTGATGGGGAAGGTCATTAGTTTTCCAAACCCTGCCAGGACTTCACAAACCAAGACTGAAAGGTAACTGGGAGGCTACTATGTTTCTGACTCCTCCCAGGATTGTCTCCCCACCCTACCTTTATGCAAATCTTGACCTCCCACCACAGTTCAGGATCAGCAACTTCACAGGACACTCATCAGTGCCAGAAGGTGTGCCTTAATCCCTCAAAGCATAGCATAACAAAGCTTTGCTGAGAGAGCCAGTTCAGGACACTAGTCCCTGAACAGAGCCCTGTTGTTAAAAGTCGGCGCTATGTAGTAGTACCGTGGGCAAAGTTCTTCTAAGAGAGGGCTCCAGGTTCCCGTATCAGGGACATGGGACTGCTATGAGTTACGATTCTAGGCTCCAATATCCTACATAGGCTCTGTTGAGAGTGCCTGCTCACGGTAAATTAAGGGCTACCATCTGAGTCTCAATAAAACAAGGATGTCAATTTCTGAATAGATTTCAGCTCATAGGATGCACAGAATTAGTCCATACAGGCATTGTCAAGGAAAAAGGTGCTAGGGGCGAGAAGAATGAATGCAGGTATGTTATAAGTCTGTTGTTGAATGGAAAAAATGGTGCCTACTATAGGAAATACTATTCAAACGTGAGCATTTACCAAGACTTTATCAGATACATGCAGTCCAGTGTACCACTGCAAAAACTCCTGCCATTGTAGAGCACTCTATGGTGCACTAGAACCCAACGCACTACATCAGTGCCCTGCACGGACACAGCTCTAGTAGGAGAGGTTGGTTCTAGCTACCAGTAGCCAGGGTGCAGCACTTCTGGGAAAGTGGGTTCTAGACATCAGTACCGTGGGTTGATCTCTTCTATGAGAGGATTCTGGGTTCCTCTATCCTTGTAATGGGGCTGGTAGGAGAGGCACTTCTAGGCTACAATATTCTGGACAGGACCAGCTAGGAAGACCAGATCATGATCCCAGTTCTCTGGTCAAGGCTGTGCTGAGAGTTCTGTTCCAGGCCGCTGCCTGAAAGCATATCTAAGCCCCAGATTTAATTCACAGATTACCTAGAACACTAAATAAATAGTTTCTCACTGAGTCATAATTAGTTGAGGATAACAATTTGGGAGAAAACGTTGGCTCATAGTTTGCAGAGGAAGAGGGATCTGGGATATTTGATCACAGTGGTCGTTTCACCATATTTTGTGTTGTTTTTTATGGGGGACAAGTTCCCCATTACCCTCATCTACACTCCTCCACCATGGTGGGGGTGGATACCATATAGTACTCAGTTGGTGCTGAACAGAGAAAAAGTTGGTCTATCTTGAGAAACACTTGCACTTTATCAGATGCTAGTATCCCGTGCAGCATTGTCAAGAGGCCAGCCACGGATGGGCATTCTGCTGAGCACAGGAGCACAAAGTATTAATAAAATGACCAGGAAACCGGGAGAAAAGAGGAAAAAGGTCATAAACATTCACAGGAAGAAAATGAGAAACCAACAGAGAAAGTCGGTTGACAAGGGAAGTAGGGAAGGAGTTCGGCTGGGGAACAGATCAAGAAAGGACTCTCTTTATTCCATGCCAGATCCCACAAAATATGCCAACGACAGCTCCCTTCCATACATCATCATATGCATGCAGCCTCGCCTCAAGCTCCAGGAGGTCGTGTGAAAAGGATGCCCTGCAAGCATCATGTCCTGGGAGATCCGGGGGTGAGACGAGTGGAGGGTGAGGGCATGGGGGATACAGCCAGATGCATTTGTCAAACAAGGCAAGCACACAGTGATGGCCCCCTTTCAGAAACACACTTCATACTTCTCAGACTTCCGCACATCGCAGAGCTGCTGCAGATGGCATATAGCACTAAAAACACAGCATACATTCATATTTAATTCCACAGTGAAGGATGCATCATATTCAGCGTCACAGGGGGTTCTGCTGCAAGCATATAACACAGCACAAAGCAGGCAGTATTTGACGCTGAATAAAGGCTGTTTCGGAAAGCACTGACATAAACGTACCGCTGTTGACCTCCTGGCCCTAGTGGATAATTTGGGTGCATTACAAACGAATATTTCATTTGGTTCTAGGATGTTTCCTCGAGAGGCCCATTTGCCCGATTTTTTAAAAAACATTTCACCACAAAAAAAGCAGGGAGAGACCCACTGCAAACCCTGCCACCCCTTAATAATACCCAACCCTAACCCCCATCTACATTTGCGGCAAAATGTGTAAAAAAAACTTGAACAAACGGGTACCTGTCATTTTATACAATAACCGCAGGGGGGACAGCGTTGGGACTTGTTTTAGGCCCCGAGCAGTGCACAATATCCGATAACAGGAAGAAGTAGAAGGAGACGAAATGGTTATTTGCAGTTTTTGTATATTCCAAAGAACTGTGCTTTTAGTTAACCCCAAACAATGTTAAGAAGAGAATAATAAAAACAAGCTCAGAGGAAAAATACGTATAGGAAATAGCTGCATCAGGTGGCCAAAGAAGAGAATTGCTGTGCTGTGTGAGGGTGCATGTTTTGCATTGTCAACGAGTGAACCACATAGGCAATATGTTTGAAGAGGAATCAGCCTTCAAATGAGGTTTTCTGAGGACAAATCTACCTCATGGGATAACATACACTCAATCATGACAGTGAAGTTTTCAAAGTATGAGAACATACTCCCAGGTGGCTGCTTTTGAAATGCCAGTGAGTGGAATATTTCTAAGTAGTTTTGCGGTGACAGCATTTCTTTTGGGAGAGTGAGTTCTGGGATTATTGGATAGAGGATAACATTCAAGACTGCGAAACTGAAGGCAGGTGGCTATCTCCCTAGAGATACCTTGCTTAGAAAAATATTTGGCTTTAAATACCATGAAAAAGCCGAACATAAATGTATGAAAGAGAGGTAGGGAAGACATGTTAGCCAATCAAACAGTGCAGTTTGTAAAGCAAAAAAAAAAAAAAAAAAAGACTACCATGCAGCAATGATCCCTTTAGTAGACGAACTAAAGGTATCATTGCTGCAAAATCCTGTTGTTTTTATGCTTTTAATCTGTTTGAAATGTGTGAGTTTATTGAAGAAAAGACGAACACTGTTCAACTTGAAAAAAGAAGCACTGGTTAACATGAACATCAAAAAAAAAAATCTATACCCGATGAGTTTGAAAAGCAACTTAATTTCTTAGAAAATAGCTTTAAACCTAAAAGAGAATACATTAGGCCTTCACTACTGCTAGATTGTATTGCTATAATAAAGAATGTTACGTAGGCAAAAACCCAATGTCACATTCGGGCGTTGGTGTCAAAAAGACAGATTTTCAATGAATTTGGCAAGATAGGTGGGTGGTGTGGGGCAGGAGAACAATGGGCCTGATTCACATAAGCCTTTTATAATGGTGCAATCACATAGGAAAACGCTCACTGAATCAGGCCTAATGTCTTTTCTAGTCTTCTACAAAAAGAAGTTAGGAAGGAATCATAAATGAAGAGATATGGAAAGGTAGTTTCAAGATGGCCATGGCACCTCTGCCTTTGACTTGTTCTGTACAACTGTATTGAGAACTGTAAGAGAAAGGATACCATGGATATCATATCTATGGAATAGTCTTCCAGTGAACTTAAGAAGGGCAAATTCTTTATCAATCATTAGAGCGGGCCTAAAGAACCACCTGTTCAAATAAATATGCTTCTTTTCTCGCCCCCTCAGTAAATGTCAGAGGCATAAATCCACCAAATCGGCTGTTCCTGTTTTTTCTCAGCCTCTGATACCATATGCACCAGGATTCGATCCAGTTCATTGTGTGCACTATATAAATATGTCAAAATTCAAATACCATGACCAATCAGAAAATCGTATATCTTTTTGAGAGGCACAACATACTGGCCCTCATTAGGACCCTGGCGCTAAGTGTTTAACGGCGCTGTAAAAGGCTGCGGCGCCGTTAAACACTTAGCGCCTTATTACGAGGTCCCTTTGCGGGACCCGACCTGAACGGCTGGTCTAGAACAGCCGTTAAAGTAGGGACACACAAAGGGACCTTGGTGCTAAGTACGGTACCGCAATTTGCGGTACCGTACTTAGCGCCTTCCCCAGTCCCATTGAGCCCTATGGGGACAAAATGGGAATGGGGAAGGGCCAATGTTCAATGGGGAATTACCGCCCGCCAACCTTGGAATGGAGTGGTAATTCCCCATTGAACATTGGCGGATTCGTTACGATACCGGCACCAACCATGGTGCTAATAGCGCCATGGTTTAGCGCCAGTATCGTAATGAGGGCCACTGACTTGGAAAATAAATAATATAAACCCACACCAGCATCTTCTAGAAGGTTTTCCAGCCCCTCGAAGTACAATCCTGCAGGCAGTATGTGGTGAACAATCTAAAGTTGCAAATATGTTTAGGTATCCTAAACTATCAGAGGCCAGTCATAAAGAAGCACATTCCACCAAACGTATTGAAAGGGCATTTCCTTTGAGATATCTTGCCCAAAGAGCAGAACATAGGCCATCTTCTGCATGTTGGTCTTTGTCAAACAAACGCTGAAGCCTGTATTTTCCCAAGTGATTGGTATTCAAAATGTTGTAATGTTTTCTCTATTTGCAAAAGCTTTTTTACTTTGTTGAAGTGGAACCATAAACACACGCGCGCTGGTTAGAAGCTTCACAGATACTGTCCCAGGACTCATTTGGGTTACACCTGCAGGGGATAGAATTGCTGGACTCTATGTAGTGCCTGCTAATCGCCTAAAAGAGCCTGGTCAGCTCGACACCCACAGCTACCAGGAGCTTCATATGTTGCTTATATAACCACTTATGTGGCATTAACTCTGTTTGGGAATCTGAATAGAGGAGCATATGGACACATCTAGAACACATTTAAAGCATGTTGGGTGATACATCATGGTTAAAAAAAACTATAGTTTGCATTACACATGGAATTTGGATTTGTATACTGGTCTGACCAACTCCTACTCTTTACTGGATGATGCTTTACACCCAGCAGCTGTTTTTAACAATGGTTCATACAATCTTTATTTTGTATCTGTGAGGAACAAAAACACAGACCGGTATGTGTGTATCCGTAAATTGTACTGTCATCACTACAATCTGTTACAGATTAATGGAAGTGTGATGCTCAGCAAGTGCATTTGTGAGATGTTCTGTTATATCCTGTGGTATCACACTGCCTGCTATTTAGCATTATTATGCTTTAGAAGGGCGCCGATATTCTTGTTCTCCAGATGAGGTTCATGCAATATAAACATCATGACCTAAATTCATGGCACTGCAGTGCGTTGATTCACCCTTTCAGTATATCAGGTCTCCATTAATGTCGGAACAAACTCTCTGCTGAAATGCATGTCCATGTATTTATATTGCTTGGCTCAATCGAAAGGGCCAAATAGCAGAAGGGCAATTGCTACATGTGGTCATGGCCGATGTTGGCCTACATGCTTGCCCCATAAGGGAACATTTCAAATAACAATGCCGACACCAGGGTGTATAAATAAAATACTTAATTTAGTGTATATGTAATGTATGTATGTATTTAGTTGGAAGGCTCACCTGGCCTGATCCATCCAGCGCGCCATGGGGCTCAATGGAAAGTTGAATAAAGAAAGAAAAGAAAATAGAGAGCAGAGCTCCCCTTCCCAGGAGTGGACTGTGCAGGGGAGATTGAGAATTCCAAAGAAACCGTTAAGGCAGTTGAAGGAGAAAGGAATAGAAAACGGAGAGCCATGCAGCTCTCTGGGAGGCTGTGGGCTCGAGCAGGCCCCCATAGCTGAATAAACACAAAAAAACTGGTCTTCTTGCGAAGAGCATCCCAGCATTGCCCGGGATGTGCGCCGGGGCAGTTTGGGAACATATGGGCCATGGAGGGCTGTTGGCCCTCCCTGGGGCCTGATCAGCTAAGCTCATTGGAAAAGAACTGGAGCGGGGTGGTCCAGGTGAAGAAAAGAGCTGCCCAGACCGGGCTGCGTGTGTGAAGCAGCCAGAACTAGGCAAACCAGCCGTTTCTCCTGACTCCCTGCAGTGTATGCCAGTTGTAGTCCTGAAAAAAGCAAAAAAAGTACTCTGGCCAGAAAAGAGGCTGACCTGCATTGCCGAAGGGACAACTTTTCCAGCAGACATATACAATGCACACACGACCACAGGGACTACCCTCCCTCCCCCAACGCCCTCACCCCTAGATTTGGGGTAGAATCGACTCTGGTATACACCATGGTAGGGTGCCCACCCGAGTTTGGGATGGGTCCTGTTCTCACTTGACAGGGTTGTGACCATGACCCTGTCACAATATGACAACATCCCTATAATCATAGAAACCCCTATGTTTGTAAATAAGTTGAAAGTTTCTGCATGCTGATTGCAAGGACTGGCACTAGTATTGAGTCGAGATTGACCAGTGATCAAAATGAGGGCAGAAAATATTCTGCCCTAGGCAAAGCTATCTGAGTCCCTAGATGGTCGCAATGTCCCTGTACACCAGCTAGAGTATTTGTGTTTTTGCTGCTCAGCACGTCCCAGGGGGTGAGATCCTGCCCCTTATGAGACTGTAAATGTAGAAGTCAGATTGAGCCCCGATGTCCCAAGGAATTTGCTGGGATCCCCGCTAGAGCGGATACATTGACAAAGTCGTCCTGCCCCCTGCCTAGACAATGCCATGCATGGTGTGCCAGTACAGGGCAGGAGTAGACAGCTGTTTGGGGCTCAGTGAACAGCCGAGAAGTGTGCTCTGTGGAACACTGATCTCTGCAAATAGTGTTCCTCCCTTGGAATACTAGAGCTGCAGAAGATTCACTGAAGTTATTATTGTGCCACCTTCCATCAGCACATAGGAGCTCCTTCTGGATAGTAAGAAGGAAAGTCTGGTAAGTGATGGCTGTTCCCTGCCTGCACCCATACAGCATCTCCCCATGTGAGATCATGGGAGTATCTGAGATACCGGGCTGTGGCTCTTTGCCACTAATATACACCTCAAGAAGCTGAGAGGTACATTACTCGGCCCTTTTGGGGGGTCTGACTGGTGCTTAACATGTTTGATAAGCACAGAAAGAAGAGAGAGGACTGTTTTCACCCTTTTTCACATTTGGGGACTAATTATTGTATTTATTGGCTTGGAGAGTTCTTAATGTTTGCTGTTTGATCAGTATGTGGGATGGGAAGTTGTTATTGGGGATAGTCTGAGACTGGTGGGTGGCAACTTGCATGGCAAGTGTTGTGGGGGGATTTCAGGGAGCTGGCCCCACTTCATGGTCTGATGGTTGGTAATTTCTTTATGTGTCTCTTTGTTAAACCTCTCTCCCCCTTCCTTGGGCTCTTGGCTTTATTAGTTATTGAAAGTGGGTATGGCCAGGATGAGTTTTACATATGTCAAGTGGTTTTGAAATGACTGCTGTTTAATGTATCAGACATGGTTCCATGATGCATTATTTGCCGAATCTGGCTTTCCGGGCATCCCTTTACCTCTGCGACCATGAATCATAGCCAGTAGTGGAAATGGAAACAATTTAAAGGGGGATCCCACAAGAGCTGGGGTGGGGATGGAGTTTGGAGGAGGGGGCGTATTCCCAAGGGCGGGGGGGTAGTTGGCAGGTTAACTGCGCTTTAATGAAATGTTCAAAATAATAGTTTTAAAATTGTGCAACTTCTTTATTGTTGCTTCCTTCCAAACGCCACACTGTACATCAGGTCCACTTTACATCATTTCCATGGCAGTGGTACACCTAAAGTACAGTGATTTTTAGTACATTAAGGGATCCATAGACATGCTCTACAGTAGAAGGCTACCAAGGTAGCTCAACTGGTTCAGAGACTGTTGCTGAGATGTTATTCATTAAAAACTGGTTGTTAATCATATGACTATAAAATGTGTTTGACCACGTGTAGGGTTGGGCTGGTTGTTTGCATATATTCCGGGTATTCTGCCCCTGTAGTGAAATCAAAAGTTGTCACCCGTGAGTCCTGCGTTTAATTTGCTAATAACTGCTACCAGCACAACAGAAACAAGCATGTATTTGTGATTAAGCAGTTTTACAAGCATATAACATCTTTATAAATATTACCTGTGATAAAACACAAAGGATGGGGCACACAAATTACAGGGTATTTGTGTGGTAGTCAGACAAAAAAGAAACATATCACAAAGAAAAGTAGTGAATGCTAGTTTAAGCAGCATTTTTGAGTTTTTTTAACGGACTAGAGTTTTTTTCTGTGAAAGTGTAAGATGCACATTTGGGAAACAATAGTTTGTCCAGCATGTAGAATGCCTGCTTATAATAGTGATGGCCCCCACCCCAGTGATGGTCAAGGTCTGTTGATTCCCATGGTATCCCGTTCAGGCCAGAAGAAAGATGACAGCTCGATAAATGAGGACAGAGCAGATTAGATCAGCGAGCCCTCAGCTTCCATCGGCGTAGCTGGGGGCTTGGTAAAGCCTTGTCAGGGCTGAGGAAGGCCAGGTCCGAGAACCAGCCGGACATCTCATGTCAAATCTCGGACCCGGCAAGAGCCAGCCCACTGACCAGCGCTTATCATAGCCACCTTCCCGCAGATCCATCAATGCTGACCCCAGTGCACAATGGCAGACTCCTTTAAGTGCAGGGGGCACCGTCACAACTCTGGTCGTGCTGAGCCCCAGCCTGCTCCATGTGCAGGGGACATCCCTGCAAACCCTGTCCCGCCCCACCAAGATACTCTACACCAGTGCCCTCACCCACTCACCCCCAGCACCCACCTCTTCCAGAAATAGTTGCATTAATTCGGCAATCAAATAAATATTCCATGCAAAATTCATGACACCAGACCTCACCGTTAATGAGGAGTTACGTCCCCAAGAATGCCACATACAAAACCACAAACAAACACAACTTTGTTTTATATATATAGATGAGGTAGTGCCTGTTTCGTCTGTTTGTAGAATTCAACCAAAGTCAACCTCAGAAAGTCCTTCTTATCTATGGAAATACCCTTCACATTACTCTCAGCCAAAAGGTTCAATGCTAAGAAGTGCCTCAATGACAAAGATTATTAAAAGAAAATCAAGAAGGAGCTTCACACTGTATGGTTGCCCTAAGTCAAAAACAGAGAAGATGCAAATGCATTTTATAGATGTATTTTAGGAGCATTTTGAGATTTATGGCCCAAAGATTTCCAGTCAAATGTCTTTTATAAACCAAAGGATTATTGTCTCTACTTAGGTCAAAACGTTAGGAAACCTATGCCCTCTAACAATTGGCCCTTCTGATGTGCACCCATCAAAAACCACAGGCTTTAACGGATGTCATCAGCCTACAGCAGTTATAAGCCCTATTCCAAGACACTGATGGATAACGAGGGTTAAGGGCTTACGCAACTAATTTTACAGGCTATTTTCACAAGCTGTAATGTCATCATGATGTTGGAGCCCATCTGCACGTTTCCCTTCACATCAGTGACACAAATAAATCGAAGTCCATTTTGCAACCATACTGAGGCACTTCTCCAGGACTTTTTCATCCATGTCCCCAATATTACAATACAATTATGAAACTGCCCCATGCCGGTATGCACCACTGCCTCTGCCATTACCTTGTCGATGTGCACAAGAATTCAGTTATCTTACACTACTTGGCAGCAGGATCAAAAAGAACAAACATTGTCCACGTTCTGGGTCAAAACTCTGAACTTCTGGAAGCACAGAGCACAGAGAGAGGGGACAGAACCTCAGTTTGCAGCTATTAAAAATGCAATGCTGACACAGACAAGCTGCTGTTTGGACAAGACTGCAGACCCAGCTGAATTTGAATATGAAAGGAGCATTGGTTGAGAGGCAGGAGCTGGCGCTAGACTTGTAGTGAACACCCACTCCAACCCCACTGAACCTGGTAGAACATGCAACGTTCCAAAATCATAGTAAGGACTATTTAGAAATAATACTTCTCTCAGTAATGTTAATCTGGAGGTAATAAAGTCACTGGGCCTCATTACGACCTCGGCGGTAGCCATGCCACTATTGGCGGCATGGCTGCCGCCGAAATCGCTTCCGGGTTCCCAGAATGGGGAATTACCGGGCCATTCCGAGTTTGGAGGGCCCAGTAATTCCTCCCTCCAGGAACCCAGGCCCGGACCTTCCCCATTCCCATTCAGCCCCCATAGGGCTGAATGGCAATGGGAGAGGGTTTAAACAACGGGCCGATTACGAGTGGGCTGTTGTTTGCTCTCTCTTCCCCTCGCGGGACCCCGCAACGACGCCTGGTTTTACCAGGCGTCCTTACCGGGTCCCGGGAGGGGACCTCGTAATGTGGAGGAACGGGTTTAACGGGTCCGCCTCTTTTTGCGGAGTCCGTTAACCCGTTCCGCAAGGGTCGTAATGAGACCCACTGTCTTAAATCATCTCCACGTTGGGACTGAGAAGCAATTATACGACCATCATTATGTGTTAGGCTGATCCCTTTAATGAATTACCATATGCAGTGCTTGCACGTACCATATGCAATAATTCTTGAAATGAGCCCAAACATGTGAAATGAAATCCACAGAGTTGACAGTAACATTTTCTTTTTATCCATTTACATATGCATATGCATTTTGTGGGTGGAACTGGATTATGTACAGTAGATGATCATACCACTACTGTGCACTTTTTTAAGAATGCAGAGGGGTCATTATTCAGTGTTTCCCACATTACATTTAATAGTATGTGATTAGGTATATTTATTTGAATAAATAAATAAAATAAATAAGGTGGTCATCAGAGATGCTCACTTTGTCTCCCCTATTGAGTCTTCCCATTTAGAAAGTTGTTCTCTGCAATGAAGAGAAGCCCTTTTGCTTCCTTTCACTATATGACTTTTTTTTTAACCAAGTGTACTTTTTTACAATTTCTACCACCACCTCCTGGGTTTAGATGAAGATTGGTGTAAAATATATGCAGGTATTTCATGTGATAAGCGAGTGTTATTTAAAGAAGGACTTAAAGCCTGTGCCTAAGATGCCAGGCGACCAATGCATAAATGTCTTATAATGGGCAGTTGCCTTCCTAGAGTGTTGTCCTTAATGTGCATGTGTCATTTGAACTAATCAGACAAGCATGCATTATTTTACAACTTGACCTCTAATTTAATTCTCTCATACTACATTCCAATGGCTTATTTACCAATTCACTACATACAAATATAACACTTGTTCTCTCTTCTCCAACCGATGCCAGTCTGGTATCGCTCGGTGGAGTATGAGGGGAGGAAAATATGAATATCTGGTTAGTAGCCACCAGGAACTCTTGAACTGAAATATCCAATGGACTTTGACCTGAGATACAACAATAGAGATGCCCAGGCCACCAAACGTCCAGGATTGCCAAAGCACAATCTCGAGTCCCACATGCATTCAACATTATTTGGTATTAACTTACAATTCTCCAAATCTGGCCTGGTAAGGCAACCTAATTGTCATACTTTAAGACATATCCACCTCCTCCATTCTGCAGAACTAACAGGACTGGCATGCACCCATGCAATCACAAAACAGTATTCCCCCCCTTCAACCCTCGAGCACACAAAGGTCTGGATGTCTCTGATCGAAGCAAAGTATGGTACTCCATGGACACACCTAGACGCTTTGAAACTACTACGATGGTGATTGGGTGCAGTATAAATGCATTATAACATAACATAACATAACATGACAATGTAATATCACCAACAACCTAGCAACCACCTCCATGAAAGATCTGCTTACTGATAACAAAAGCTCTTGTGCTGTCTTTTTATTACATTTTCTTCTAGTGAAAACACCAAAAACCTATCCGTCCATCCCATTGATCGCTATCACTCGCCCTTATTTTTACATTTACCCACATGTGGAGAGTTAAGTCTGGACATTTCTGTCTCCCTGACCTTTCCCACTCTTCCCCATTCCTGCTCTCCTTGACAGCTTTTCCTTCTAACCCGCCACAGATAACAGCCTGGGTGCCAGCCTGGGCAGGGTCACAAATCACCTCTATGTTGACAAGGCTTGTCGCTTTAAGACCACTATGGCAATGATGTTATCAGTATAAAAGTCTAACAACATAACATAAGCGGTAAATACTCCATAGACCATAGTGCGGCAGAAGGTCAAACACCAGTATTTCCAAATACTGCCTGTTTTTACTGTAACCACAACCCTCATAATGATGGGTTAAGTAGTTAATGCTGAGCCTAATAAGTGGACACTATATTGACCTACTTGCCTGGATTTTGGATTGGCATCAAGCCCAAATATCACCCCAGGCGCACTTTGTTTGATTTGTGTGTGGCTTGTTACCATGACCACTCTCTTCAAGAGAAATGCAGAGGTAGGAGTGAGAGATGCAACTTCATTGAAAAAAAGTTATAGCAAGTATACAAAAAAAGGAAAATAGAGATTGTAATTGTTCAGGTATGGGAGTCATGTTGAAAATGGAGCCGCTTTCCGAAAAGGGCATAGTTCAGATCCTCTGCTTTGATTCATTGAACCCAAAATATGGATTGTTCCGCAGAAATGCTTCATATCAAAACATTCGAATTGCATTCCAATTCTGGGGTGAAAACACCTTTCTAAAATGCTTGATAGGTTGTGTGTGCAAGTAACAATGAGGAATGATCACTTTCCTTTTCACTTCACAGTGAAGATTGTCCATGTTCGCTGGAATAGAGATGCATTTTCATGATAATCTCATTCAGTGTGACCCAACTAGTGTACGACTTAAGGCCTGATTCACAGAGCGTTTTCCTATGGGATTGCACCATTATAAAACACTTCTGTGAATCAGACCCCTAGTGTCTTTTCAGGAACCAGGTAACTCATTTGACCCCCGCTCCTCCTGACCTAAAACCAAACAAAAAAAGTTTACAGTTTCGAACCCCCTATATATAAACTGTTCTGGGCATGAAAAAACCTGGCTGATGGGCAGGGAAATTAGGCACACGTCCCAATCACGGCCACAGTTCTTCTGCCAAGGACCTCATGCAGGGAAGGATAAATTAAATGGATTAAAGGCTGACTGAACAGGAGCCAAATAATGTAATTTCAAAAAGAATAAAACGAGGAGCAATACATTTCGTCTTTGTCTAGCCGAGCTTGAAAGACTGACACAGAGAGCTAGGAAAGCCATGGGATATTTACATATTCTATCATCTTATGCAGACAAAGCTGATGCCATGCACAGAACACCTATAGAAAACTGTGCAAGTCCCACTAGCAGTGGTATTCAAACTTTATTATGCTGAACCCCCTTGAGTGAACAGGTTGTTTCTGGACCCCCCACAAGCTATAACTGCTTATGTTTTCCATTAAAAGGAGTCACAGTAATCCCTAATTAAAGAGCCTTGCGCCCCCCTCAAAATCATTCAGGCCACCCTAAGCGGATCATCCCCACAGTTTGAAGACCACTGCACTACAGTATGCGGTTGTACGGAATAGAGCATTGTGACAAATCCTTGGATGTCGTCCATTATCCTCTAGGGGGAGCCCCTTCCCATGAGGCCAGGGAGGTAAGGCCGCTACTCGATAGTCCCCCTGATGGTAGTACTGAGTGGCAGGATCTCATGGGGAGGACCCTCTTATGGGACTAGAGACGACTCTTCAGTAAGAATGTATGTCCAAGATACATTCCAACCTCCCTCACCCTCGTTTCCTGGGCACAGTGTATTAAACCCCCACTCTTCCATGTACTTGTGTAAAGTGAATAGTCCAATCCCTCTGAGAACCACTACGATGAGGAAGAGTAGGGATTACTTGTCTGAGTTATGCTGGAAAACTGGGACAAGTAAGAGTCCAGCAAACCGAATGAAGAGGAATCATGCTTATTCTGCGACAAAGAAGGTGTGCAGATCCATGAAGAGTGCCCTGCAGAACCACAGTAAGCATCCCAGTTGATATGGACATTGTGCAAGTATAGACACTGAAGAAGGACTCACACCAGTGTCAAGACGTCCGTGGAGGAACCACGGGAGCCAGCACAGCTCTGGAGAAGGGAAGAATACAGACTGGGACGCCGAGGCGGGAACAAGAAGGTCCAGAGTCGGACCTGAGCAGAAGGACTGCTCGGCAAGCCAAGAAAGAGAAGCTCTTGTCGTTTCTGAACAGCGAGAAGTGCGGAAAGGATGAGCTGCACTCTCTGAATGAGAAGTATCGCTGCAGAGCAGCCGCAGAGCACAGAAGGACCACAACGGTCGGGGAAGACACACAGCTGACCGCAGGCACCGAGAAAGAACCGTAACTATCATGGACCACAGAAATACAGGGTCCCTGACAGAGGGAAAAGAACTCTAGTACACTTTTAAGCTGCAAGGTAGTACTTGGCAAGAGCATCTGGGACCCGCACACATAAGAGTAAGTATTTAAGACTTTGTGGAGAAACATAAAGGGGGTCTGGGACCCCGAAGAAAAGAAAGAGGAAGAATTGGGGTCCTCTAGGAATGGGGGTGTCCATCCTCAAGGTGGTAACGTTTGTCGACAACTGGTAAATTATCCTTGGAAGTTAAGACCTAGTCAGCGACAGCCAGGAACACGGGATTCAGCCCACATATAGCCCGCTTTTAGGTATTAGGTCCTTCAACATTGGAGCACTCTAACTTTCCTCAGACATGATTCTAACTGAAAACATGTTTTACTAAGTCTTAACTTCCAAGGATGATTTGCCGGTTGTCGACAAACATTACCACCTTGAGGATGGACCCCCATCCCTAGAGGTCTCTTCGCAGAACTACTAGGAAAGAGGTTGCAATATTTGCAACGCTAGGAGCAATACTACTGACCAATTTGCTTTGAGGATGACCTGATGGTCGAAACACGTGTCGGCTGTAACAGAAATAAAACCCTAATCACTTATTTGGATGACCATTTGACTCTTAAATAATTCAAGATTTTGGATTACGTTCTAATTTTGAATACTTGATCCAGGAGTCTCCTGCGCTGTTTTGCAACATACACTTTCCTATCTAAGGATAGAAACAAGACTAGTCTGCTGATACAAGAGCCTTACAATCAGACCAGTCTAACACTGGAGAATAACAATAAGGCCAGTGTTCTAAAACTGGAGTCCAGCAATCAGACCAGTCTACATGTGCAGGTTTCCTGACTGCAGGGCAAGAAGTGAAGCAATCTGCTAATATAGGGGTATGGAAAAAAATACCATTATCATGATACTGAAATCCAAGCAATCAGACCATCATGCTTATATTGAGGTTCAGCAATCCAACCAGTCTGTTCATAATGGAGTCAATAAATCCAACCAATGTTATACTGAACAGTCAGACCAGTAAGCTGATACCAGAGTTAATTGTTCAATTATGAGCCTATTATAAGTCTAGCAATAGATAAAAAAAGCAATTGCGTCACACTGCTGGTTCGAGGATCCAGCAATAAGATTAGTCACCTGATAATGGAGCCCACTAAACATAGGAAAGCAGAAATAAGACCAGTATTCTTACAATAGTGTGCAGCAATCAGACCACTGTGCTTCATCCTCAGATAAAGCTGTTCAGATTGAAGTGCAGATTGAAGTGCAGCAATGTGACAAGCATGCTCAAACCGAAGTCCCGAAACCTCCTCCAAACCTATTGATGTATAGTCCAGCAATCACAGCAGATCACTGGTGCAGGCGGCCAGCAAATAGACTAGTCGGCTGATACTGGTATCCAGCAAATGCACTTGTTCACAGATCTTGGAGAGCAACAATCAGATTAGTCTATGTGTGCACCTGGGCAAAGCAGCTTGAAGCACCGTTTTGCCGCTCCCTCTGCTGCTCCGTGGATCCCTTGCTGCACACCATTACAATAAACGGTATTTCTTCATGCCAAAGACTCTAAATAGTGCCATTGAGCACCTTGGACACTTAACTTTGCTATATTGATCTTATTTTATTTTATTTATTTCGTTTAGACTCAGTGTTTCCATTCTTCTACTGAGACTGGCAAGCCACGCCCCCTTTTTGGCATGAATCCATAAAAATCAGCATGCGCGCACACCTGGGCGAAGCACCTTGAAGCACTGCTTGCTGCTTCATCGCGGCGCTGCGGCCAAGGGACAGAAGCAGTCTCTTTTTTTTTTTTACAAGGTTAGCTTTCAATTTTGATACCATTGCCTTATATGAAACGTGGAATATATACTCTTAAATCTGATATGCCACCGTCTCCTCTTTCTCGCCATCAATCCAACAATCGCAAGTTTTCTGCGACAACACCGCGAAGTCGAGCTGCCGTGATAGCTCGCTCCTCCTCCTTTCTACCCTCACCTCTGGCGTTCCCAGTAAGAACTATGAAATCAGCAAAGAACGCTGATATTGTACATTTTTGCAGAGAAAAGGCAGTAAGTGCAGTCTGCACGCAGAGTAACCTGCAGGCCTCCGAATGAGTAAATTGGAACACTCTAGCTTTTTCAACTCCTATTCAAGCCCCTCATTGTACGTCTCATACAGTAGACTGTGAGGGGATCTCCACTCACACCATTCCGATCCTTATGTCTACACCTCGAGTTACATCAGAGGTATCTCAACTTTTATAAATTGTGCCAAATGCCCATGACCCAAATACTGAAGCTCATGATGCAGTTGCTAAAATGTCAAACAATGTCTCATTATCCGATAGTCTTGTATTATTAAACCCTTTGACAGCTCCACACCCATCTTACACTGTTGAGCCTACCCTTGACAAAATTATCTCGGGAGCAGCTCCATGGCCGCGAAATTCAAGTACATTAGTAGACACTGTAATAATTGATTTGAATTCAAACGGCTCCTGCCTCTCGGTCCAAGATGAATCGCAAAATGTATCTCGTTCACCCAATCTTTTTCCAGATCTAAGTCAAGAGGTTTCGATACTGGATACCTCATATACTGCCCCTACGCCACGTAAACCAAATATAAATCCTTCAGCCGATAACATTCCATTAGCTGTGGTCACTTCTAATTTGTTTGACCAAACTATTCGAAAGCCTTGAGGTGAAATTAAACCTCCAAATTGCCCAAACAACCAAAATAATTCATTGGCAGAAAACTAGTGATTTAACCAAAAGCTTTAAAGCGGGGGCCGTCTGTACAACTTGTAATAGGAAAACTGACTTTGAAGAGAATGTGCCCACAAATCATATGTCTCGCCAAGATCTGGAGAATTGTCAGCCAACAGTACCATTCATACCGGGTACAATCACTTCCGTGGTAGCTGTTGGCAACTTGCCAACTCTGCCCAATAATAATCAGAAACTGTTGGAATAACGAATTACACCATGAAAATCCAAAATGAGCTTACACGATCTTCACTGGCCCAGGCCAACCAAAAAACTTCACTAAAAAGAAATCCAAAAATATGATCCACTCTCAAGAAAAGAAATCAAAAAATATAAAAACATCTAAAGCCACCAGGCATTCTGCGACAAAACTATTTTCAAATAACTAAATAATAACAAGAAAAAAGATCTAACGATAGCTTCAGAAGCAATTATTAAAAAATATTCTAAACTAGCACAAATGAAAAAACACATAACACATGACCCTGATACAACTGCCTTACCCCATGCTCCACTTGACACACTCATTACTGCTGCAGTAGTCCTACAACAGACAGAATCTGAAAAAATCCCTGCAGTGCAGGAGCAATCCAAAATCCCCAAACCTAATGCACCTGTTAATATACTAGACAATCAAACAATAGATGAACAACGTCACAAAATTAGTAAAGCAGTGGATGCCTATATGATATCTCAGAGATTCCAACCACCTCGTTTTTCATTAAATCTTCAGAGAGATACACGAAAAACAGTGGGAGAAATAAAACTTGACTGAATAACTCTGTTTCAGTGACTGGGCGGGAACAATAGGCTCGTCGTGTATGGTTTCCCCCCTGCAGCTGCTCACGCCACCATCACTGTGCAGGAAGGCTTCTACAGTGTTTTTTCTTCATCCCGTTTAACAGGATTTATTTGAGGCAATGGTTTCTTGAGTACTGCCTCCACGCCTTCCTTGTGGGGGAGTACTGGGGGTCCCCTGCATCCCCTTCAGTTTGCAATATATAGCATGTCAGTTGGGTGACTTGTAATATAACTGGTGAATGGATCACATGTGAATGGATGTGGAAAGATGAGCTGTCCGGGGTTTTGGGTTGAATACAGGGGCTCCATACTATTTGTGTTGGAAGGGTTTGACTATATTAACGGAAAAAGAGCACGTTTTGTGTGGACTTCTTTGTTCAAACTTGGAGCAGCAACTATATAATTACATTTTCAAAGGAACTATGGGAAACTGGTGGTCACCAACTGGTGACACCCAACACTTCAGTCCATTTCAGAAGACTTTCTTGATTTACCCTGCTTTTGCTGGAAGGCTTCATTGTTCCCATTCCTGAGTCCCATCGACCCATTGTGGCGGAATATAACAGCGGCAGTTTGAAGTATTGACTTGCTATCAAGACCCTGATATAAGAAAAAAAACTGCTTGTGAATACTCTGACAAGAACATCTCTCCTCTCAATGTTGGATACTGCTAATGGAATCTGTCTCCTCCAATTGTAATATGTGAAGGGCTACTTTACTAAGGAACTGGGATCTGGGAGCTGTCACCAGGGTATTTAACGAATGTTAGGCTGTGAATCTTGTGGGACATTTAAATTGCTGAATGCATTTTCCACAAAGTTGGTGGTACTGCTTCTAGACCTTCACCATTCTAGTGATAATATGGTCACTGACCATATGGTGTGTGCACAGTGTTTGTGATTGTTATTGACAGTATCAATTTTACTGAATGATACTGAGACACATTCTGATTATTTGTGCACTCTCGGTTTGGAGGTGGACGTTCTACTTGTGTAACGAGCCCAGCCTTGCTACTGGGCAAGGATTTTCAGTTTATGCATTTTGTATCTTCAATGCATACGCACGTTTTAATTCTTGGTTCGCTCTGAAGTTTGTTTTAAATGGGTTGTGGGTAATGTCCTATCCTTTGGTAGTTAGCTGTCCGCAGAGGATAGCTAGACCTTGATGCTAATGTTGGGAGTGACTCTCCTATGTTTCACTGCCATGCTTGATGTCCTACCGATATATCTTGTACGGATGGGAGTTGTATGGTATAACTATCAGTGTATGCTTTGTTGCAGTGTGTCTCTCTGTTGTCCCCTCCATTCTCTTCATGTCCATGTAGGTGCTCTTATTCTGCAGTGACACCTCCGCATGCAGACCGGCGAGTATCCCCCGGGGATTCCTGCACTGCTATTCCATAGGGGACCCAATGCCACAACCTGCTCCCCCTTCCCCTAATTCGGGGGGAGTTTCATCGGAACTTTTTCCGAGACCTCCCTCTCTACAAGGGGCTGTGCACGTATGTGGCCATGAGATACACCTCAGACTCGTCTAGGATCGATGTCTGCCTTTCTTGATTAGTTCCTACTTTTGCATGCATTCATAAATTCTATAGAGATGCACTTCCTGGTGACTCATTTCTCCTTATTTTGTTTCTTCTGAATTGAGTGTGTTTTTTTTTTCTGTCTCCCCTTTTTCCACCTATACAGGGTCCTGCTAATTATTGCCCTGATGAAGGCGGCAGACCCTATCCCGTCACATAACATCTTCAACTTCGGGGATTGATACTAATTACCAATGAATATTACTCTTAATTTCTTAATATGTTCTATTACATTGAATAGATGTTTAATTGCACTTGTTATTTTGTACTTCTGTGTTTTTCTGTGATTCAACCAGTATTCCAGTGATACATAACTGGCTTTTTGTCAATATTGTAATTGCTTTTCATTTATGTTCTTTTCTTGATGTACCAATTTCAATTTTCTTAGATTATTTCTAAGCTCTCATACCCAATTGATAAATGGGAAATGAATGTTCGTTTTCTTGATTACATGTGTCTTTCCATGATTGTTTTTTACTATATGTACTTAATTTTTCATGATATTAAATATTTCTTTTCTTTTTTACATCAATCTCTGCAAATATCTGTTTATTCTCTAGGAGTGTTCTAATATGTATTTTTGCATGCAAATTGATAACCATTAAGGTTATGCGGGTTTAGACCAGGTGCAATATTTCTAATTCATTTACACTTTACACTGGCTAAACCCCAAAACATACCAGTACCTTTGTTTTGTCGAGATTATAAACCTTGCCCCCCACTGGTACGTTACCCTCCCGGGGCAGACCACTGTGGCTACAGAGTAGCCCTAATTCTGTATATATGTGACACCTCCCCTGGCCTGGATGCAGCTGTTTATACTCGGGGAGATGGAACCCGGGTGGTTCTATCTTGGTTCAGTTAGGGGGAGGGGGAAGTTGCTGCATAACCTTGACCTTGTAGTGGATATATGAGTTTTGTATGGTTTTTCTGAATACGTGGAATGTGGGGAGACGGTGGTGGTGGGATTCCTGGGTTGTTGTTATGAACTAACCTGTAGTCTGCTTCTCAAATGGTTATAGGCTTCTAGACTGAAAATAGGAATGTTAACGCAAATATGCATTTGTATATATATGTATTATAATAAATATAATATAATGTTTTTTGACGATAGGAAAATGCTTAGGTATGGTTTGTGTGTATTTGAACGTGTGATATATTAGTCATTTTAGTTTATTGATCATTCTTGTGATGGCATATGGGAGAATTTATGTTATTCACTTTTTATTGTTTCTGGGCAGGTACAACCTTGATGGAATGACGTTGGAACACTGCTTATTGCAGAATGTTTTTATTGCTCTCTATTACTTGGGGGTTTCCCCGAGGTTTAGGTTTAGGTCTTATTACGTGTTGTGTTTTTTTTTTTGTCTTGTCGATTTGCTGCATTTGTATTTGTTGCTTACGATTGGTTTATCCGGATATCTTGTTTAGTTTACCATTCTTTGAGTATAGCTCTGCTACATACATGAATGGAAAGGAAATGGAGTTCATCTGACCTCTCATATTGGGAAAAAGGAGGAAAGGGTTTTATAATATTGGTATGGGACTAGTGGGATGGATATAGGCAACCTAATAGTTACGACTTGGAATGTAAATGGATTGAAATGTCCAAAAAAGAGGAGGACGGTCATGCCGCGATTGTGGAGATCTAGGGCTGACATTGTTTTTATGCAGGAAACACACTTGACTGATGAAACCACACAATGGCTGGTCAATTCAAAATATTCAAAAGAGTTGTCGAATCGTTTCTCTTCTAATTCTAGGGGAGTAAGTATTTTGTTCAGGAAAGGGCTGCAGTATAGAGTGGAGAGAGTGGCGATGGATTCAGAAGGGCAAATTATTTTTGCTGATCTAATTTGTAGGAGTGAGATGATTACATTAGGTTGTATTTTTGATCCTTGTGTTTCTGGTAAAGATTTTTTTGATAAAATTTAGGAGATGTTAAATGGAATGAAAGGTGAAACAATAAATCTGGGAGGTGATATCAATTGTGTTAAGGATTTCAAGCTGGATAGGATCAGTACATGTAGGTATACTAATATGAATATTTGTAGGGAATTTGATCATTTTCTTGGTAAATTTGATTTGATTGATAGATGGAGGGAATTACATCCATTGAAGAAAGAGTTTACTTTCTTTTCTCCAGTGCATGATTCATTCACCAGGCTAGATTATATCTTTGTTAACACGGCTTTATTGGATAGAACTTGTGCAGTTAATATACGGGAAAGAGGAATTTCTGATCATGCTTCGGTAGACCTTTGTTTGCGGATGGATGTGGAGGTCCAGTCTTTCAGGAAATGGAGATTGAAAACGGGAATTTTGGAGGAGAAAGAGGTGTGGGGGGATTTATTGTCACGCATGACTGATTTCTTTTAACTGAATGAGGGATCTGCTAATAAAGGGGTAGTGTGGGATAGTTTTAAGGCTACAATCAGGGGTTTTCTGATTGATTGGACCTCCCGTCTTCGGAAAAAATCTTTGAAACATCTTAATGTACTGGAATCACAATTGTCTGGTCTGCAGCAGAGATATGACCGGAGTGGAAAAATAGTGGATAGAACTGAAATTAATCAAATTCGGGAGAGATTAAATAATGCAAATAGTTTGTTGGCGGAGAGGGGCCTTTTTTTTCAAAACAAAAATATTTGGAGGCTGGTGATAGGAGTGGAAGATTGCTGGCGAATAGATTGAGGGGAATGCATAATAAGACTTTTATTAAAGGGATTAATGATAATGAACATCTATTGTGGAAGAATAATGATATGTGTTTTAGTTTTAGGGACTACTACAGAAAGTTATATTCGGAAGATGCATCAATAGCCAGGATTGATTTGGAAAATCTATTTGAGGATATACCTATTAAGAAATTATCTGTTGATGATAAAATGGGATTGGAGACGAGCATAGATGTTGATGAAGTTCTTTTAGCGATTGGACAAATGCAGTTGGGAAAGTCTCTGGGGTTAGATGGGTTGCCCATTGAGTTTTATAAGAAGCTTGATTCTTTCCTAGCTCCAAAGTTGGGTACTTTGTTTAATTCTTTCTTAGAAGGGAAACTTTTGTGTCAGTCAATGACTGAAGCTATGATTTCTGTAATTCCTAAAGTAGGGAAGGATAGTAAACAATGTAAGAATTATAGGCCTACCTCTTTTTTAAATGTTGATCTTAAACGTATTACAAAAATATTAGCAAATAGATTAGGTAGATGTTTTGGGTCTGTTGTTCATGAGTCTCAGGTAGGGTTTATGAGGGGTAGGTCGGGTTATGATAACATCAGAACATTGATAGATATAATAAGTCTTCATGGTGGTGGGAATGTTGACACTGCTTTGGTCTTTATGGATGCTGAGAAAGCATTTGATAGGGTAAACTGGAATTTTCTGGACTTTACTATGGAGAAAATGGGTTTTGGGGTTAGATTCAGAGAGACGATTCGTAATCTTCAGAATTTGGCTACGGCACGAGTTTGGGTCAACAATGTTATGTCGGAAACTTTCTATTTTCATTGAGGTACGAGACAAGGATGTCCTTTATCGCCTTTTTTGTTTAATATTGCTCTTGAGCCCTTGGTAACGCTGATTCGTAACGAGAGGAGAATATGTGGTTTGACATTCGGGACTAAAGAAGTTAAAACGCTCTCTTATGCGGATGATATGGTGGTGGTGCTCTCAGATCCTGGCAAGGGGAGTATGGTTCTTAAGGAGATTATTGAAAAAGTTGGTAAGTTTTTCGAGTTATAGAAATAACTGGGACAAGACTGAGGTCTTCCCACTCTCGACTGCGGTCAGAAGGGAAGATTTTGCGGAATGGAAGTGTACGTGGTCTGAGAACAGTGTGAAATATTTGGGGGGTTTTCTGATTAAGGATGTGCGAAAGATGGTTCAATTTAACGTAACTAGACTGTTGGATACACTCAGGAGAGATACTAGGAAGTGGTCCAGATTAGATTTAGGAATCTGGGCTAAGGTTAATACTATTAAAATGTCACTTCTGCCTAAAGTTTTATATGTTATGCAGTCAATCCCTCTGAGTTTTTCAAAGAAATTACTTAAGAACATCGATCGGGTATTCCAGGATTTTCTTTGGGGTAAAAAAAAGGCTCCTAGGATTCCGAGGTATATTTTGCAGAGGGATGCTAAGGAAGGGGGAGTGGATATCCTAATTTGGGGAAATATTATAGGGGTTTTGTTTTGAAGAAGGCTGCTCAATATGTGAAACCAGGGACTGTGGAGAAGCCAATTTGGTTGACTATAGAGAGAAATGCTTTAATGCCCTTCAAGTTGGATCATGTTTTTTCGATGGGGACGCTACCTAGGGGTTCTAATAAGTTGCCAACTATTAAAGTATCTAAAGACTCAATGACATGGTGGGTGCTTAACTTTAAGGGTAATGTATTTCTGAATCATGTTTCTTCAATTTGGTATAACCAAGCATTGCAAATAAGTAATAGAGTATTGTGTTGGCGAAGTTGGATTTCTAAGGGTTTGTTGACTTTGGGAGATTTGTTGCGAGATGGGATCTTGAAGTCTTTTGAGGAACTTCAATGTGAGTATCATTTGAGTAGTCGGGAAAAGAATAGATATAGGGGTCTTGAGCGGCTTCTGACACAAGTATTTGATGTGATGAATTCAGAACTGGAAAAAGAACCGGCAAATAATGTGTCCACATATCTGAGACTCATGAGTGGGGATGATCCAGTATTGCGGTCTTGGGATACATTGCACCAGAAGTGGGAGTTGGATTTAGGATTTAAAATCAGTGATGGAATCTGGAAGTATGTATGGCAGGTTGGTTATAGTAGTAAGATGGATCTCAAGCTGCGTCTTATACATCAGAACATTTTGGGAAGGTTGTACTGGACTCCAGTGAGGATGCATGATTTGGGATTACTTGCAGATGATATTTGTTGGGGATGTGGATGTGAGAAGGGATCATTGATTCACATGTTATGGAATTGTTCGAGAGTGTTGACTTTTTAGGCGGAAGTATTAGATAGACTGGATATCACTTTGTCGATTTCCTTTCCAAGGAAACCCTGTCAGGTTCTGTTATTGGCAAAAAGAGGTTGTTGTTTGAAAGCTCGGCGGTATGGGTGTTGGATAGATAAGATATTGGTAGTGGCAGTGAAACAAATTATGAAAGTGTGGAAATCTAGGAAGAAACCGACTGTTGAGGATTGGATTAATGATGTGATTGTGTTATCGGAATTTGAGTTAGTTCAATCCAAAAAAATGGGTAAAGAAAAGGATTATTGGTTTTTGTGGAAGTCTTTCACTGAATTGTATGGTAATGTGACACAGGATGAGGAAAATGAGATATGAGAAGTTTTTGTTTTTTTTTGTCCTTTTTGTCTAAATGTTTTAGGTTTTTTTTTAAATTGTTATTTTTTATTAGATATTTTAATATCATTTGGTTCTTGTTTTTTACCCATTTCTAGGTATTCTGTTATGAGACATGTTTACTGATATGGGTTTATGGGAAGGTTTAAAACTGGTTTTGTTGTACTTCTTATGTTATTATCCTTCATTGTTTGGATTTGTTTGAAATTATAAATAAAGTTAATAAAATGAAAAAAAATCCTCAGTAACCTTCTGTGAAGCCCTAATAATAGATAAACCGAATAAAGACAATCAAACAAATGTTCTCCACCCACCAAAAGCAAGTCGATGTGAGAAACTTTAGCAAATCTGACGCCTACTGATTGCGCCAGTCTGTCTATGACAGTTGACGGCGAGCGATGTCCTGAAAGACCTAATGAAATTCGAGACATCATTGAAATATATTTAGCCAAACACTTAACTCTTGCGAAACTACCACAAACCGTAACACAAAATAAATTGTCCCAACACATACCTCTTACAAATATAGATAATCGTGAACATCATTCTTTAAACACTCATTCAAACCCATTTGGTGCATTTGGTACTCAAACGATAGCTGTGTCACAGGACACTTGATCTATACCTCATTACCTGTTCTCTGGTGCAATAAAAAATAAGAACCATCACATGGTGCTGTGATGTCATTGTCTACACAGCCCCCCACCTCCCCTTGATGTCACTGTGCATCCACTACCTCTGGGCCCCCACATTCCACCGCTGCCCAGACCATCCTGTCGCTGCACCAATCTGCTGGTACAATATGACCCAACTTGTGCACAGCCCTGCCTCCCTCCGGTGATGCAATACACCCACCCTCCGTGCCCCCTATGATATCCCTGTACACCCATGCCCTTCTCGTGTCCAACGTAGTGACTGCCTGCCCCTCCAGTCCCCTTACATCTCAGTATACCCAGCCTTGTGGTCCCGTAATGTCTCTCTGTACCCATGCATACTTGCTGTTTGTCCCTGCCACGGCTCCCCGCAATGTGTACCCAGCCCTCCCAGTCCTCCTGTACCTTTCTTGGCATGTCCCCACTGTCCATACCCCACCACTTGTTTCAAAGCGCATTAAGCTTAGGCGCTTTACGCATGAACCATCATATCATATCACTACGCTTACTCTCTACTCTACACCATCACTCAATTAGAGTACAGCTATACCCTTCGATAAATTCTGCCTAGCTGCTCACATTCAAACACTACCCCATAAACACCTCATCACTCTAATAAAACGCAGCTATATCCCATGACAAACCGGCCTAGCTGCTCACATAAGCGTCCTACAGGCCTAACGCAGCCAGAACCACCCGGTTTGGATGTCCACCCGCCAGACTGCACACATTCAAATGATATCTCCAACACCTCACCTAATGCTAGGATGCACATAACTGGTGCACCTGTGCACCCAACAACACTATCTCTCTCTACTCACTCTACTGACATGGACTGCAGCCCCCGAGGGTGTTCAACCTATCAGCGCTTTGAGGTCATACCAATGATGTATAGAATGCTATATAAATTCCAAATAACATAACATACAATATTCGCTTACCATTAGATGTCAGACCCCTTCTTTTCCTTCATACGACTTAAACCGCAAATGTATTTTGACACATTTTTCCGAGATACCATCACTAGATGATCTGTCCTCAACAGACATTGACCAAATTGAATTTATTAATGAATCTGACCTGGGAACAGTTAGACTATGGATGAGATTTTGCCTTGTTCAAAACACTATTTGGTTGGCCTCTGTTCAAAGTGATCACAATATGTTATCCTTCTCATGGAATAGTGACAGATCACCCCATAGTCACTCCCGATTAAAATCCTGTGGTGTTTTCACTATAAACAACAAACTTAACAGATTTCGTTGGTCTGAGACATCTTTACAAAAATTCCATGATTCCCTTAATACAGCATTCCTAAAATCCTTTCATAAATCAGAATCTCACTTTATCGAATATTATGACTTGTTACAACTACATCGATCCCAAGGTACTAATAGCTCAAAGAGGTCCCCATCAACCCATGCATTTGATCCTCTTGTCAAGCAGAGAAAAACTTTATTTTGCCAAGAAAAAAGACAAGCAATGTTATTCCCAATGGATTTGAGATTAACTGCCTTAAAGTAAATTAAGACAAAGGGCCTCATTACACGGTAGGCGGAGGACCAAGGTGCTAACAGCACCTTGGTCCATGCCGGTAAAATACCGGCACCGCCTTGGTGGAAAGGGGAATTACCGCCCTATTCCAAGGTTGGCGCGGCGGTAATTCCCCTTCCCCCATTGCCCTTCCCCATTCCCATAGAGCCCTATGGTGCATAAATGCCACAAATTGCCGTACCGTAATTAGCACCCTGGTCCCTTTGCGGGTTGGTTTTTAACGCCTGCTAAACAACAGGCGTTAAAGTACCTACCCGCAAAGGGACCTCGTAGTAAGGCGGTAAGGGTTAACGGTCATCGGTACCATTACCGGTGACCGTTAACCCTTACCGCCTTCCGTGTAATGAGGCCCAAAGTATAAAAATTGGATTAGAGCTAGAAAATCCACACAATTTCAAAACGATGGAGAAAAGATGCTAGGTATGCTCACTACTAAAATACTGCACAAATCTGAGCACTGCTTAATCAAATGACATCAAATTCTCAATTACGGTCCAAATTAATGGTGTGAGCGAATCATAATGGATAACCCATTTTACGAATTTATATACTCTACCTTCTTCAACACATAAAAAACATGACTCAGGTAGCAGGCCCATTTCATTTAGATTTCACCAGAGCAGATATCTTGTTTTTCATAAACAAAGCAAGTCGCTCTCGAGTTCCAGGGTCCGATGGCCTTTCTAATCAAATGCTAAAGCAACACCCTGAAGTATGGGCCTCAATCTTATTCAATTTATTTTCTTATATACATTTTAAACAACAAATACCATGTTCATGGAGACATTCCATGATACTGCCGATATAAACCAAGGGCGATCAGCAAAATCCAGCTAATTACAGACCAATTACCATCCTTGATGCCCCCGGTAAAATGTTCACTCGCCTCATACTCAGAGACTTAAATGCTTGGTCTCTAGCTACAAAGAAGAGAGACCATTTTCAATCAGGATTTGTTGCCTGTTTGGGTACTTCCATAACTATCATAACTATTGATATAGTACAGGCTCAAAGTGCGGCTCGGAAACAACCTTTATATTTAACCTTTGTGAATTTGAGGGTCGCTTTTGACTCGATAGACAATTGCTTATAAAAAAAGCTACAGCTGTATCATTGCCCAACCTCCTTAATTACATTGGTTAACCTTTTGCATACTGACACCACGATGCAAGTCAGGTTGTCTATAGAAGGATTGTTAACTTCCTACTTTTCAACAAAGCGTTGTCTGAAACAAGGCTGCCTATTAGCCTCCATTATTTTTAATTTGTTTATACTCGATATGGGCGAATGTTTTCTAGAGGTCCCTGCAGACCCTCCGAGACTAGGCAAACAAAAACTCTTGTGGTTACTGTGCACAGATGACCTTGTATTCCTATCCCAAACTCCGAAAGGTCTGCAGAGATTGCTGGACAAACTTGATATTTATGAGCCTAAAAATAGCATTCTTATTAACTTAGAAAAGATGAAAATTTTAGACTGTGGCAAATCATTAAAGCGAAAAATAAGATCTTACAAGTGGATTCTCCACCAAAATGATCTCTCTGTAGTACAATAATACAGATATCTAAGTACTAGAGTCAGTGGACAATCCAATGAAAAATGTTATCTTCTTAATATGGATTCCAAATGACTTTCTCTTACATCTCAAGCAAACATCCTTCTCTAAAAATGTAACAAATCTACCTGCAGTCATATAATGACTTATTACTTGCAGAAAGTTGTGCCTATTGTAACCTATCGCTCTGAATCCAGGGCCCCTAGAGATGAATATTTTGTGAAAAATTGGAAGCCCGCTTTTGGCGACCACTTTTGAAACTGCCTAATTGTACGCCAATGCCCATAATACGTTTTGAGATCGGAGCTCTGTCATTGTATACTCATTATGTATGGAAAATGTGTTGCTTGCTTTGCAAATGTCTACTGAGTAAAAACGTAAATAACATTGGGTGCTTATTAACCATGCATTTACTGACATCTACTCAAGATTTTACGGGAAATGGCGGACATTTACACTAAATGCACTAGCTGATGCGGACATCTCAATAGAACTTTCAATCTCAAACCCAGTCAGAGCTACAAATAAACTCAATCATTATGACTGGATTTTCATGCAAGCACAATGCCGAAAATATAAAGACTTTGATCCTCTCATATTTGGACACAAAAAAAGACAGTGGGCCTCATTACAATGAAGGCGGCCACGGAATGAACGATGCCGGTAAGGGACCGGCACCGTTCATTCCGGGCCGCCCTATTACGAGATCTGCAGCGGGTCCCACTCGGGAACGCCTGGTCAGACCAGGCGTCCTTAGCGGGACCCGCTAGCAGACCAGGATGCTAACAACGGGCCCGTCATTAACGGGCCCGTTGTTAGCATCCTCCCCATTCCCATTGAGCCCTATGGGGGCTCAAATGGGAATGGGGATGTACCGGGTCGGGGTCCCGGGAAAGGGAATTACCGGGCCCTCCAAGGTCAGAATGGCCCGGTAATTCCCTATTCCTGGAACCAGGACACGGTACCCGGTATGGGGGTAAAAGCGGCTACCGCTTCCATAATCATAATGAGGCCCAGTGTGATGGCTGATAATTTAACCAAATGTCCATCTCAGCATTTTAGAAATCAGTTCCTCAGAATTCGACCAAACTTGTGGCCTTGTAATGACCCTTTCGCTAGACGTAACATCATTTCTAAAGACTATAAAAGATCAAAAAGAAACCTTTCAGCATCTAGTTGTTGAATGTCTGGCATTAACCTCGAAACATTGTATATATTTATACACTTACTCAATTGCAAATTACCAATGTCAGACAATGAAATTTGGCAAAATATTATCTCTTCACCTAAAATAACAGTGAAAATAGCACTAATACAATATTTAGAAAGTCTGAAATTAATACCGTAACAATGATTGTATATCTGTTCACATTGTTAATCAAATTCACGAGGAGCACTATGTTATAAACCTGGAGCTTAATGTTTTACTATGGATAGATGATTTTATTATATGTTTACCAGATGTAATGTTAATATTCAAATGTGTTTTATTCACTTATATCATCGACGTTTAATCACACATATACTTTCTTGAATTGAATACATTGTTATACTTGAAATCAAATTTTATATTATAAGCCTCACTGATTATGGTTTTATCATAGGATAATTTTCCTTTTATAGTTGTATCATGTTGCTTTTATATTTTATATATGTACATGTATGATTTTAGTTTTGTAAGGTTGAAAATTGTTCAACCAAATCAATAAAAAGAATTAAAAGAAATGATTCTGATGATTTTTTTTGTTGAACATCTTTTTATTGAGATTTTCAAAATAGTGCATAAAGAACATCAATGGTCTTGTGGAATAAAGCGAGTATCATGACATTAATGAACTATCACATCTTTATTTATAAACCCTTCAACCCAGCCCACTCACCATGGCAAGCATGTTCCATCAGATAAGCCCTTAAAGTATCAAGCAGCAATAATTGAAAAGAATTGAGAGAGATAAAAGGAAAGCAGACTACAGTTTTTCGAAAGACTTAAAACACTACAGCCTACAAAGATCAGTGAAACAGGGGCCATTCGGGAGAGCAATGAGACACGCATGGTTAGGAGACACAGGGCTCTCAATTGAGATGTACAAGTAAAGACCTTGTTTTGAGATTTCGACTGGTTAAGGAAAGTTTCCAAGATGTCAAAAAATAGTGTCATATCTCTTCACAAAGCATGCATAACTTTAGCACATAAAATCATAGCCCATATCTTACACCAACCATAAATCTCAGGAATTTGAATGGACATATCACCAGCTCACTTGCAACTGTCTTGTCTTGCAATGAGATGTGGCTTTGAGACAAGGCCCTAGGTTAGTGGGTTTAAGGTAGACTCTTAACTGGTTTAACTAATAAACATACTGCTGGGTCCCTAGGAATTGCGAGGCACGTTTTACCTTTTACTTCTTGTGTAACCGCTGGCCAGAACCTTTTCTGTTTAGTAAATACTAATATACATGAACAAATGCTCCTACGCCGCCAACTCTCTCCAACAAAGGCCTGATTCCACTTCTAAGGGGTACCAATGATAGGTCATTATACAATCCTGTTCATTATACTGTGCACATACTGAGCCATTGTTAGACCTAGTCAATCCTCTAGTTACAGTCCTAGGGCTGCATGCCAGGCTGTTACAAAATATGTGAGGGCCTAATACTATTGCAGACATGTTCAGTAGGTTGTAAAGTTTAGGAATCAGACTCTTTGATGAGGGGAAAGAGAATCTTGGTTTTCAAAGCAATGAAAATCCTGGACACTTTTGTTCTCTTTCCAGATGCAGTAAACAGTGCCACTACTTGAAGTATAGCCTGCATTTCTCCTCATAAGAAGACACATCGCCTGACATGAGGGGTATGTGCTGCGTGATTGCATCTGCCATCTAACCAAGATTCACTGATTTGTTGTCTACACGCTGGTAAAAAGACAGGTGGCTAGCCTATCCCATACTTTCATTGAAGTTATAATTGCTGGGAGTTAATTTGGCGCTAGCAGTCTGTCCTTCCTAGGAATAGAATTTAACTTTCCTGGAGACCTTCGGACGAGAAATTCGACAAATAAAAATAATGAACTCCTTCTGCATGTTTTTTCAAGCTATTGTCAGGTAAAGCCTCACGGTGTGTCTCTAAGTGATAGAGAAGTCTAAGCAAAATGTTCATTTGGGCAGGTGCTATTCTGCCCATTCAGGAGGCTGCTAGGAGCTGCCATGACCCAAAATTCACGTTTACTTTACATATTAACATGGGTAGTTAAAGCACCTCCCAGAGGAAGTGTTACTTCAGCTGATCAAATGCTTTTTCAGCATTTTACAAGATCGTTAAAGGCAAGCTCTTGAACCTGTGTGCTTGGTCGGCCAGATGAGTTACCCTACAGACATTGTCGAATGCCTACCTTGCCGCCACAAACGCACATTCATCCTCCCCTCAAGCGTCGGCAGAAGCATCTCCAGTCGGTTTGCTAAAGCTTTAGCTTATAGTTCCACGTCTAGGGTTAGAAGCGCTATAAGTCAAAGCACAGAGCGTAGGGAATTACCCCGGTTTATATAGAACTGAAATCTTAACTGTGCCCAAGGTCAGGGAGACAGCCTTCGTTGACATTACACAATTAAATAAACTCACTGTTAAGACGGATTTCTGAACTCTGTCCTGGTGGTGCAGAAGTTCAGAAGGCCAACCTAATTACTTGGAACAGGGTAACCTCTGGACGAGCCAGACCAATCAAGGTAGCGATCGCGGCGGTCAAGACTAGGTCTCAAGAGGGGTGAGGGTGACTGAAAGCCCGCAATGAGCACACAAAGCAAGATCACTTACAAACTACTCCAAACAGTTGTTATATCAAAAATATATACACATTTATTTTAAGGCCTTTAAAACAATGACCGTAGCGAGAAAATCACAGTATCACAATATTAAGCCAACACATACCATATCAACACAATATATATACAAATACGACAGTCGCAAGCGTTATATGCACGAAATGTGTAGTCCACCTGCAAGGGAAGGAAAACAGGCAGTGCGATACAATGCTTTAGACTCAGTTCGCCTTCAGAGGCACTTAACTAGATGGAAGTTCGAGCCCTGCGAAGAGTGGAGCCTTGTGCTCAAAAGTACCTGCACGCGCTGGTGCCAACGGGCAAAAGGAGAGTCTCTTCTAAGGAAATCAGGCAGTTCAGATCAGTGCACAAATGAAGGAGAACAAGTTCTGCGACTCAAGCGCAGCCTCCACAGTGGGCAGAAGCAGAGCGCGAGTACGGCAAAAGGGTGCTGTTTTACACAGCGGGGAAAAGCAATGGGCTCCTGCAGGAGGGCGACCAGATCCTAGCTAAACTACTCACCGGTCCCCGATGCAAGCAGACCCAGGCTTCTCCGCGTCAGTTTCAGCAGCTGGCAGGTTCAGAAGAGCAGGGAACGCCTCGTCGTCGTGTTGAGTAAAAAGACGTCCCAATCGAAGAAACCTGCACAGTTTTGTCACGACAGCAGGGCAACGGAGCGGCCGTGTGTATCTGAGCCAATTGTACACTACTCACTTCCGACCTGGGAACGCCAAGTGTACGAAGCGTGTGAGAGTGACAAGGACTCGAAATACTACACAACCTGGCGGCGGTTACAGAGCAAGACTCCCGTGTAAGCTGGTCAGTCAACTGGATGGCCCAGAGACGCTTCCGAAGGCTTACTGGCAGGAGATGGTGAAGATGGCGAGAATAGCTGTTCCCGCTATTCCAAAGGGTCGAAGTACCAGTACAGGCCTTCTGGTTCGATCAAAGGTGAAAAGGGTTTCACAAGGCGACAGCAGTGCAGAGGAGGAGTCCTTCAGCGGGTCACCAGCGATTCCTCGGTCCAGCCTCTTGGTTGCAGGATACTTGGCTCCTGTATTCCTTAGTTCGTGAGAACTCAGGAGATCGACATGGTAGTGGTGTTTCCAGCCCCCTCTTATCCACGGTTCCCTTCGCGCCAAAACAGAGGGGACCCAATGGGAGATCCGCTCATCAACACTAACACCATTTGTGGACCAATCATGGACCACGGTGGTCCCATGCATTCACACCACCCTAAACTCTCTGGCACCCAGGATGTGTATTGGGACCAGACATCCCAGCCCACATCCTGGAGGCACACACAAGACATGTAGAAGCCCGCGAAAGCATCCGTGTTTCGCAGGAAAGTACATGCCCAAATAAGGAAGGCCCCGGGTCAGCTCGACCTGGGGAAGGTGAAGGGAGAAAGACGGTCAGCGGACAGGACAAAGGAGCCTCGTGGTCTGGCCATTTTGGGAGCCAGGCCACCATTTTGGGTTAAGCGCGAGAAACGCGCTTAGAACGCCAAAAGGAGCTCAAAATACAAAGAAACGATCGCTGCCACCATTCCCGTCCCTGAATCACTTGCACCGATCAAATACAATCCTAAACGAGTATCTAGGGCCTGTAGAAGGCTAGAGACCCAATAGAGCTGTAACTTATCTTACAGTGCCCTCTTGTGTCATGTTGCACTAAAGCCGCAACATGATAAAAGAAACTACGGGAAACAGCGTTCCCGGTACTGACTGTCTTAAGGGCATGTCAGTTTCCCCATAAGAAAAGGAGCGAAAGCCCAGAGGAGAGCAGCAGAAGGCTGCACTTCTCTGGCAAAGTCAAGAACAAGGTGAAAAACAACAGCAAAAAGTTTAGGGGTTGCCACATGGAAGGAAAATTACCTACAATTACGAAATCTTTCCTAACACTCGCCCCTCCCAGACTATGGACAGGGGGAACTAATCCACCCCTGGATGAGTCTCTTGTTCAGGTCGGTTAAACATTCTGGACAGCCCATCAGCATTGCTATGTTGGACACCTGGCCTATGCTCAATAGTGAAGTCGAAGCCTTGTAGACTTATGGACCACCTAAGCAACTTTGGATTCTCCCCCTTCAGGTTCATTAGCCACTTTAACGGCTTATGGTCAGTTTGCACAGTGAAGTGGGTCCCATAGAGGTAGGGCCTCAGCTTCCTTAGGGCCCACACAACAGAGAAACATTCTTTCTCTACCGTGGACCATCTGAGCTCTCTGTCCTTAAGCTGGCGACTAATAAAGCTGATCGGGTGTTCCTTACCCTTCTCATCTACTTGTGATAGTACAGCACCTATCCCAGTGTCAGAGGCGTACGTCTGCACGATAAAAGGTCTTTGATAATCAGGGGCCCTGAGGACAGGGGCCTGGCACAAGGAGTCTTTTAAGCCATTGAAGGCCTTCTCACACTCGTCGGTCCAAGTTACCTTCTTGGATTTCTTCGGAGTTGTGAGGGCAGTCAGAGGAGCAGCTATGGTGCCATAGTCTGCCACAAAATTGTGGTAATACCCCGTGAGTCCTAAGAAGGCTCTCACCTGGGTTTGCGTAGTGGGGGTAGGCCAGTCTTGTACTGCTTGTACTTTAAGGGTAGAGGCTGTATCCTCCCTCCACCTACTTCATGTCCAAGGTAGACCACTGAGCCTTGTCCAATCTGGCATTTACTAGCCTTTATGGTCAAGTGGGCTTTCTGAAGAGCCTGGAGCACAATCCCGAGGTGTTTCACATGGTCTTCCCAGGTGGCACTGAAAACTGCTATATCGTCCAGATATGCAAGACAGAATTCGTCCAACCCATTCAACACATGATTCACAAGCCTCTGGAAAGTGGCAGGTGCATTCTTCAACCCGAATGGCATTACCCGGAATTGGTAAAGGCCGTCTGGAGTAGAAAATGCTGTCTTCTCCTTGGCATGCTCTGCTAAAGCTATTTGCCAATAGCCAGCAGTGAGGTCAAACGTGCTGAGGTACTTGGAGGCACCCAAAGTATCCACCAGCTCATCTGTTCGAGGCAAGGGGTGTGCATCTGTCTTGGTGACAGCATTCAGAGCCCTGTAATCCACGCAGAACCTCAATTCAGAAGTGCCTGCCTTTGGAACCAAAACCACAGGGCTGGACCAAGGACTACTAGAGGGTTCAATCACCCCAAGGTCTAACATCTTGTTGACCTCGGTCTTAATATAAGACCGTACTTTGTCCGACATCCTGTATCCCCTACTTTTGGTAGGTACACTGTCTCCTGTGTCAATGTTATGTTTGCACCAAGGTGTCAAACCAGGCGACTGTGAAAACAGGGGGGAAAACTGCCTAAGCAAACTTTTCACCTCAGCCTGCTGATCAGAAGTCAGGTGAGGGGCCACTCGGACACCCTCAAAGGAGCTATTTGAAGGACCGCTTTGGAACAGGTCGGAGAGAGGTTCAGACTCCTCTTCCTCAACGTCTGAAGCCAGTAGCAGTGGTGCGATTTCGACTCTTGGCACGAAAGCCTTCAGCCTATTCATGTGAAACACTTTTGGAGCCTGTCCAGGCCTTCCAAGGTCCACTAAATAGTTAACCTCACCCAGGGGCTCCACCACTGTGTAATGGCCTGACCATTTGTCCTGTAAAGCTCGAGGCCTTATGGGATTCATGATCAGGACTAGCTGACCAGGTGTAAAGTTGATGAGGGAAGCTTTCTGGTCGTACCAATGTTTCACCAGCGCTTGCCCTGCCTTCAATTTATCATTAGCCAAGCCCATCAGAAGTACCATCCGTTTTCTGAGCCCTAGCACATAATCAACTACGTTGGTAGTAACAGGGGGAGTGGGCATCTCCCATCCCTCTTTGACGATGGCTAAGGGTCCCCGTACGGGATGACCGAACAGAAGTTCGAAGGGGCTGAAGCCAACACCCTCCTGTGGTACCTCTCGGTAGGCAAACAGTAAGCATGGTAAAAGAAGATCCCATTTTCTTCTCTGAGGCTCCTCCAGAGCCCCAATCATGCTCTTTAACGTTCTGTTGAAACGTTCCACCAGACCATTGGTCTGGGGGTGGTATGCAGAAGAGAACTTGTAGGTGACCCCACATTCTTTCCACATAGCCTGCATATACTTCGACATAAAGTTGCTGCCACGATCCGACACAACTTCTTTAGGGAAGCCAACCCTAGTAAATATGCCGAGTAAAGCTTTTGCAACTGACTTGGCAGTTACAGTTTTCAATGGGATGGCCTCAGGATACCTGGTTGCATGGTCGACCAGCACCAGGATAAACCTATTGCCCGAGGATGTTTGCGGGTCAAGGGGACCAACGATGTCGATCCCTACCCTTTCAAATGGTACCCCCACAACTGGGAGCGGTACCAACGGAGCTTGGATTGTCGCGCCAACCTTACCAGACATCCTGCAGGAGGTACAACTCCTGCAGTGACTTTCTACTTGCACCCCCATCTTGGGCCAGTAGAAGTGCATGGATAACCTTTGCTTGGTCCTCTTCATACCAAGGTGACCAGCAAGGGGAACTTCATGCGCCAACTGCAGGAGGAAGGGCCTAACAGTAAGGGGAACCACCAACCTCCTATGGTCTCCTTCTGTAGACTCTGTGGGCTCGCTATACAGGAGTCCACCTTCCCAATAAATCCTATGCGTCCCAGGAGGTTCACCCTCAAGCTGGGAGCAGGCCTGTCTCCTTAGGCCTTCCAGAGATGGGCACTCGCGTTGGCCTTTACTGAATTCGTCCCTATCAGGACCTCCTTCAACTAACAAGTCTTTTAGTTCAGGATGATCGTTGGGGTTGAATACTTCAGGCATCGCCACCTCCTCGTCAGGCCCGGGCGATTGACCAACTTCCTCCACCGCAGTGGTAGGCGAGCTCGGGGGAATATTCTCTTTCCCTCGTCTTGACTTGTCGACTCCTTTCGCCTTGGGTTTCCCCTTCGGCTGGGGCGGCGTATTGGACTTGGCCATTGCTGCCCGTGCTTGAGACCGTGTGTAGGGTCTTTCGGCAGTGTCTCCTACGAGCCCTAAAGCTCTGAGATCATTACCTAACAAGACCTTTCCCGGGACGTTTCTCTGAATGCTCACTGGAATCCTGACTGCTGTACCATTTAAAGTAAGATTTACAGGTATTATGGGAAACATACGGAGGGGGCCGTCAGCCAACTTAGTGGGCATCAGAGTAGCTCTGGCAACTTCCTCTGAGTCTACCAAGGTAGAATCCACTACAGTGCGACTGCACCCACTATCCCTAAGAGCTGGATTATCTACTCCATTGATCAGCACACTGTCTTTAAAGTAGTGCTTGGTATTATCCGGAATCCTAGCATAAGCCTCGGCGACTTTAGGCTCCCAGGAACCCAGGGACACTAAAACTACCTCAGCCTCTATCCCGCTGGGAAATGAGTCTGAGGAGAAGGATGCTCCTGTAATCTCTTCTTCCTCGTAGGAGGAGAAGGCCAGATTAGCGGAGTGGACCCCCAAAGGTCTAACCTTACAACGGGGATCCCCCTTCACGTGGTCAGTTGCTCCACAAGCAAAACAAGATCCATTGGGTCTGTTTACATAGGGAGGCTTATTGTAACCAGAGTTTTGTTTCGGAGGCTGACCTCCACTACCCTGTGAGTTCTCTTGTGTCCTACCCTTATTTTTCTTTTTGTGGCCCATATGGGAAGAAGATTTAGCAGATTCTCCACCCTCCATATCTTTGGACTTTTTCCCTTCCTCCTGCTTACCAGGATGAGTTTTGTCCTTATAGGACACTCGATGTGACACCCATAAGTCTGCTGCAATGGCCAGCTTCTTAGGATCTATCTCCTTCGAATCGGCCAAATGCTGCTTAAGCTCCGGGGAAGAAGCAAAAATGTGTTCCAGCATGACAAGATTTATCATGCCTTCAAAGGTAGAAACCTTATACCCTTCGACCCAGCCAGTTAAGTTTTTCAAGGATTCAGTGACATAAGATACCCAAGTACCACCTTCCTTTTTCTTATACTCTCTGAAACGTTTCAAATATTGGGCCGGAGTCTTCCCAAACTTTAAAATGAGAGTTTGCTTTAACATTGCGAAATCAGCTCGCTCAGCCTTCGACATTTCCATAATGGCACTACAGCCAGAATGGGGCAGTCTGCTGAGTAACCAGGCAATCTTATCAGCATTGTCAACCTGTTGAACTTCGCATGCATACTCAAACGCATTCAGCCAGTCCATAATGTCATTCCTTTGCTCATACACACTGAGCAGATCTTTCGGAAACCGTGGATGAGAGGTGGCCCCAGACCCATGTCCAGGACCCTTGGACCCATTTGCAAACTGAAGCTTAGCCAGTTCCAACTGGTGATCCCTGTCTTTTTGTTTTTCTGCCTGTTCGATTTTTAGTTTGGCTATGCTGAATTCAAGCTCCTGCTGCCTAAACCGCAGCTCTTGCTTCTTGAATTCAAGCATAGCCTCCCCATCAGCACTGGCAGAGGAAACATTAGACATCTCATCCTCCCTGTCCTCGTGGTCGCGATGGATCAGTGCGGCGGCAGAACCGTCGGTTCTACCAGTGAGAGCAGCCCCACCACCTTCCGCACTGTCCTCAGAAGTTATAGCGTCAAGCTGCGCTTCTTGCCACGCCACGATTCTTTGGATCATTTCCAATTTCGTGCCTTGAGAGGAAACACCTCTCTCCGCACACATCTTCTTCAATGTTTCTGATTTGGAAGCATTTAAAGTTAACAAGGTATTTGTTTCCATACTGTTAGATAGGACTATGGCCTTTTTAAAGTTATACTACAACAATTCACTACGTGTCCTGGTTGGAATAACCTGAAATGCCTTAGTTCGTGCGCAACACTGGATACCTTCAGTCGTACCCCACCGCTGTACACCAATTTGTTAAGATGGATTTCTGAACTCTGTGCTGGTGGTGCAGAAGTTCAGAAGGCCAACCTAATTACTTGGAACAGGGTAACCTCTGGACGAGCCAGACCAATCAAGGTAGCGATCGCGGCGGTCAAGACTAGGTCTCAAGAGGGGTGAGGGTGACTGAAAGCCCGCAATGAGCACACAAAGCAAGATCACTTACAAACTACTCCAAACAGTTGTTATATCAAAAATATATACACATTTATTTTAAGGCCTTTAAAACAATGAGCGTAGCGAGAAAATCACAGTATCACAATATTAAGCCAACACATACCATATCAACACAATATATATACAAATACGACAGTCGCAAGCGTTATATGCACGAAATGTGTAGTCCACCTGCAAGGGAAGGAAAACAGGCAGTGCGATACAATGCTTTAGACTCAGTTCGCCTTCAGAGGCACCTAACTAGATGGAAGTCCGAGCCCTGCGAAGAGTGGAGTCTTGTGCTCAAAAGTACCTGCACACGCTGGTGCCAACGGGCAAAAGGAGAGTCTCTTCTAAGGAAATCAGGCAGTTCAGATCAGTGCACAAATGAAGAAGAACAAGTTCCGCGACTCAAGCGCAGCCTCCACAGTGGGCAGAAGCAGAGCGCGAGTACAGCAAAAGGGTGCTGTTTTACACAGCGGGGAAAAGCAATGGGCTCCTGCAGGAGGGCGACCAGATCCTAGCTAAACTACTCACCGGTCCCCGATGCAAGCAGACCCAGGCTTCTCCGCGTCAGTTTCAGCAGCTGGCAGGTTCAGAAGAGCAGGGAACGCCTCGTCGTCGTGTTGAGTAAAAAGACGTCCCAATCGAAGAAACATGCACAGTTTTGTCACCATAGCAGGGCAACGGAGCGGCCGTGTGTATCTGAGTCAATTGTACACTACTCACTTCCGACCTGGGAACGCCAAGTGTACGAAGCGTGTGAGAGTGACAAGGACTCGAAATACTACACAACCTGGCGGCGGTTACAGAGCAAGACTCCCGTGTAAGCTGGTCAGTCAACTGGATGGCCCAGAGACGCTTCCGAAGGCTTACTGGCAGGAGATGGTGAAGATGCCGAGAATAGCTGTTCCCGCTATTCCAAAGGGTCGAAGTACCAGTACAGGCCTTCTGGTTCGATCAAAGGTGAAAAGGGTTTCACAAGGCGACAGCAGTGCAGAGGAGGAGTCCTTCAGCGGGTCACCAGCGATTCCTCGGTCCAGCCTCTTGGTTGCAGGATACTTGGCTCCTGTATTCCTTCGTTCGTGAGAACTCAGGAGATCGACATGGTAGTGGTGTTTCCAGCCCCCTCTTATCCACTGTTCCCTTCGCGCCAAAACGGAGGGGACCCAATGGGAGATCCGCTCATCAACACTCACACCATTCGTGGACCAATCACGGACCACGGTGGTCCCAGGCATTCACACCACCCTAGACTCTCTGGCACCCAGGATGTGTATTGGGACCAGACATCCCAGCCCACATCCTGGAGGCACACACAAGACATGTAGAAGCCCGCGAAAGCATCCGTGTTTCGCGGGAAAGTACATGCCCAAATAAGGAAGGCCCCGGGTCGGCTCGGCCTGGGGAAGGTGAAGGGAGCAAGACGGTCAGCGGACAGGACAAAGGAGCCTCGTGGTCTGGCCATTTTGGGAGCCAGGCCACCATTTTGGGTTAAGCGTGAGAAACGCGCTTAGAACGCCAAAAGGAGCTCAAAATACAAAGAAACGATCACTGCCACCATTCCCGTCCCTGAATCACTTGCACCGATCAAATACAATCCTAAACGAGTATCTAGGGCCTGTAGAAGGCTAGAGACCCAAGAGAGCTATAACTTAGCTTACAGTGCCCTCTTGTGTCATGTTGCACTAAAGCCGCAACATGATAAAAGAAACTACGGGAAACAGCGTTCCCCGGTACTGACTGTCTTAAGGGCATGTCAGTTTCCCCATAAGAAAAGGAGCGAAAGCCCAGAGGAGTGCAGCAGAAGGCTGCACTTCTCTGGCAAAGTCAAGAACAAGGTGAAAAACAACAGCAAAAAGTTTAGGGGTTGCCACATGGAAGGAAAAATACCTACAATTACGAAATCTTTCCTAACACTCACTAAGGGACACAAAAGGCATTTCTAAAACTTGTTTTAATTTAGAAGATGTGAAGCCATCTACGCCTCGTTCTTCATTAATTTAATGGGAAATCAGACTGTGTCTTGGACATATGGGTTCACACATCCATTTCGCACCCTGCTCCCCCTTGACGTTCCTCCCAAATCGTCTCTTTTCAAGGTGCAGGAGGGTCATACGTTACATCAAAGGCTTTTAGGGGCTACGCTGCCATCTTGGTCCACCACCAACTATGCCCCCGACTAGTCTGATGGTTTAACAATTAGCTGAGTCAAATATATCCAAATGCAACATTTAGACAACTCCAACAATCCCTGACTGGTATGTTCAGGAAATCACATTGGTCTGCTGTTAGTTACTGGGTTTGAGGATTCAGTCTAGTCTAGCACGGATGATCAATAATAAGACCAGGCTACTAATACCAGTGTCCAAAAAACAAACAAAGCTAGTACTACTTAGTCCTGGGATCAGAGCAGTCAGCTGATGTGGGTGTGATCTGGTTCTAGAACACCAAGCAACCGGTCCCTTATTTAAAATGGGGAAGAAAAAAGGCCAAACTCATTCATATATATATATATATATATATATATATATATATATATATATATATATATATATATATATAATAAAAAAGGACGCAGAAAACTATTTCATCCTCCTCGGCATGTCTGAGAACATATGTTCAGCTGGCTTTTGGAAAAAGTATCATCCCGCAACTCCCTCCCCCTCCCCTACCCTTCCTGGAAGATATCTTCTCGATATCTCTTTTGTTCTTGGGAATGTCTATGAACTAAATATGTCTGTTATTCTAATATTATGTGGGCACCATTGTTCCATATAGTCCGATTGCAGGTAGTTCAGAACCTCTCTCCATTCCTTTGTGAAGGATTCTTTTGAGCCCTGTATGTTATGTGTAAGCTTCTCCATGGTCATTTGTGACCAGCCAGACCTTCTGTAGCCAAGCATACAGTAGAGGTGGGTCTTGCTTTTTCCAATTTTGGGCTATTGCCGCCCATGCCGGTATGACTAATCCCATGAAACTCCTCCATTGTGATTTCTTGAATTTCTTGGCCGTCTGGTCTTTCATTCCACAATGCCACACTTTCTCCCCTAACTGCTCCACACCTGGGAACATCTTTTTCATCTCCATCTTCACTTCAGACCAGAAGCCTTTGATCCCCGGGCAATCCCACCATATGTGCTTCCACATACTCGCCTCTGAGCAGCCCCTCCAGCATCGATTGGGAGTTTGCGGGTACATAGTGTGTAGTCTTTCCGGTGTGTAATGTCATTGGGTTACTATTTTTAGCCACATTTCCCTTATTTGCACTGCTCGGGTCATTTTTGGAATGCTGTTCCACAACTCCGCCCACTGTTGTTTTGGGATGTCCTCCCCCAGTGTTTTCCCCCATTTAATCATGTAGGTCCATTTAACTTCTTCTCCTTGGGAGTTGATAAAGTTATAAAGAGAGGAGACTAACTTCCTGGATCCCGAGTTGGTTATTAAGTACTGTTCAAATGGAGTGACGTCTCTTGTGGCCGTTTGTTTAACTTCTGGTGTCTCCAGGCAGTGCCTGATCTGGACGTACTTGTACCTATCCGCCTCTTTTAAGTTTAGTAGAGCTTTACACTCCTCGAACGATCTTATTTCTTTGTCTTGGAACATTTCCCCAATTTTTGTGAACCCAGCGGCTTCCCATTTCTCAAAGGCCCCACGTTCCATTCCCGGCAGGAATTTAGGGTTTCGACAAATAGGTGTAAAGGGGGCTTCCACTGTGGTCATGATGCCCCTCTGCGTTTGTTCATCCCAGACTTCCAGAGTAGTCTTCATGACCTCGCTGATGCGGGGATTAGGGTGCCTCTGTTGTTTTGCTTTCCATAGGGTTTCCTCCAGAGGAGATCTGGCTACCGCCCTATCTTGTGTCACCCATATCATTTTCGAAAGTGTGGAAGGGACATTCCCCCCACTCTAGTTGGTTCCGTAAGGGTCGCTCTGGCGACCCTTGGGGGTCTCAGATTCCAAATATAGGTCGAGATTGCCTTTGATAGTGCCTTGAAGAAAGATCTAGGGACCGTTATCGGGAGAGCATGAAAATATTATAGCATCCTGGAGAGAATGTTAATTTTGACCAACTGCATTCTGCCCCACCATGAGACCATCAGAGGACTCCAGCGCTCCAGATCCCTCCTTACCCATTCCATAAGTGGAGGATAATTTCTCTTATACAGTAGGTCAACCTTGTGTGTCAGTGTAATACCCAGGTACTTGATTCCCTTTTCTGCTATTTCTAGGTTTAATGCTGCTGCCTCCTTTTCCAGTTCACTTCTCTCGCCTGCCAAGAGTAGTATCTCCGACTTCTTTCTGTTAGTTTTAAGGCCAGAGATTGTTCCAAATGTCTCGAGTTCTTGTATTGCTGAGCCTAATGTCCTCCCCGGGTCCGCTATGGCCAACATCATGTCATCAGCGTAGGCTATTACTTTATGCTGTCTGCCTGCCATCTCTATCCCCTTTATAAGGGCTGACTCTCTGATTCTAATTAACAGTGGCTCCACAAATATGGCGTATAGGAGGGCGGAAAGAGTGCCCCTTGTTATCTCTACCCTTTCTGAGACCTCTGCGTTTATGGCTATCCTAATTGATGGGGTGTTGTAATTAGCTCTTACCATGTTTATGTATTGATCTCCAAATCCCATGCACCTCAGTGTTTTGAATAGTATTGACCACTCAACCCGGTCAACTGCCTTTTCGGCGTCTAATGAGAGCAGGATTGCTGGAGGGTGTGTAATGCCTGTCTTTTCCACTAGGTGTATTAATCTTCTCAGGTTGTCATGCGTTTGTCTACCATGTATAAAGCCAGATTGGTCAGTGTTTATCAAGGTGGGCAATAATGGGGATAACCTTGCTGCCAGAATTTTTGTGTAAATCTTAGAGTCCAAATTAATCAGAGCTATGGGACAGTAGGAGCCGGTGAAGAAGGGATCTTTTCCTACTTTATGGAATACCAAAACCTTAGCTTCATTCATGGACGGAGTTACGTTTCCGCTTTCTTTGAAGGTGTTTAAGAGTCTTGTCAAAACTGGGGTTAGTAAGTCTGCATATCTTTTATAGAATGGGGCAGTGAAGCAATCTGGGCCGGATGCCTTGTTATTTGGGAGTTCTGCTATCGCCTTCTTCTCTTCTTCTTCGCTAATCGGGCTCTCTAGTGCCTTTCTGTCCTCCTATGGTACTTTTGGAATAAGGAGAGATTGTAAATACGTGTCTTGGTCACTTCCATCCAGGTGTTCCGTAGCATATAGCTTTTGATAGAATTCCCTGAAGGCCTCTCCCATATCCTCGGTACGCGTTTGAGTCTCTCCTTGTGCGTTTCGGATGTTCATGGTGGCCCTTGTCTTTTGTTTTTCGCGCAGTTGCCTTGCCAGGTATCTATCTGCCTTATTGGCTCTGATGTAGTATCGTTGTTTAAGATACAGGATGGATTTCTCTGCTTTTTTGGTGCATAGCATTTCCAGTTGCCCCTGCACGTGTCTCAGAGCCTTCTTGAGGCTGCTGGTGGGGTAATTCAGTAGTTTCTCTCGTGTATCTGTTATTTTCTTTTCTAGTTCTGTTTCCCAGCAGTGCCTCTGGTTGTCTTTGGATGCTTTCAGTGCTATAAATTGGCCGCGGATTACCGCTTTGAATGCCTCCCAGACTGTTCCCAATGGGACATCCCCTGTGTCGTTTTGTGCAAAGTATTCTGTGATTTTGTCCCTTATCGCTTCTCCCATTATTGGGTCCAGGAGAAGGTCCTGTGGGAGCCTCCACCGCCAGAGCCCTCCCCCCTTCCCTGGGGTCATTACCTCCAACCATAGCGGGCATGGTCTGACAATGATATGGAGCCTATTTCCATTCCTTGTATTTTGCCCATCAGCCCCACCGACACCCAGAAGTAGCCTATTCTTGACATTGTATTATATACATGCGACAAGTATGTGTATCCTCTCTGTTGGCCCTTGAGTTCCCTCCATACGTCACATAGCGCCATCTGGTCCATCTTTTGCTTGAGATGCTTGGACGGTGCCCCCTGGCTTTGGGAAGCCCCCATGCTCCTATCTGTTTGTGGGTGCCAAGCTATGTTTAGGTCTCCCCCCAATATCACCTCTCCTTTTGCAAAGACCTCAAGCTTCCCCATCGTATCCCGCAAGACACCATCTTGACGAGTGTTGGGTGCATATATCGTAGCCACGGTGAGACGGAATCCGTCCAACATAATGTTAGCAAACGCGAACCTCCCGTCCCTAACCGTTAGCTTATCAGTAAGTATAACGTCCGCTCCCTATTTTACTGCTATCAGCACACCAGCCCTTTTATCGATAGAATTGGATTGAGCCCAAATCTTGTACCCTCTGAGGTGCACCTTCTGTTTGTCCTGGGCTCTTATGTGGGTTTCTTGTAGTAGAAGAATGTTCGCCTTTTCCCTCTTAAGCATGCTCTCTACCATACTCTCTACCTTTTTCCTCTTCACAGGGAGTTCAGGCCCCTTATGTTATATGTTAGAATTCTAAGTTTCCCCGTATTGACTTAGCCCATTGTGAATGTTGTAAATTCCCGAATACTGAGATCCTTTCCTTCTTCCGGACTTACCCAAAATCCCCTAACTCTCCCCCAAACTATAAACTTCGAACCAACTGTTATCCCGATGCTATCGCTCCCAGCCCTCAATGATCATGGGGTGAACTTCGCAGTGGTTCCTATACCCCGCATCTTCCTCTGTCCTTACTGAGTTTCAGTTCCAGGGCCCTTTACCGGGCCGCTGATTTGTGCGTTCTCCAGATGTCCTTAAGTGTTCACCTCTCCAACCTCCTGTTGTTCTGGCTGTGACCCCTGCGTATTTGTGTTGACTTTATTTCCCCTCCACTCATCTGTGGTCATTGTGCTGTTCTCCCTTCCGCTTTGCTTCTTCTTTTGTCGTACCTCTTCCCAGCCTCTCGGCCTTTTGTGGTATTCTCCCCTTGCCTTGTTGCTCCTTCCCTCCGCCCCTTCTGTTTGTATGTCCGCTATGTGGAGCCCTTCCTCACATGTAGTCACTCTTCTTTGTTTTCCTTCCTACGCGAACAGCAGACCAAATGGAAACGTACATTTGTATCGTATTTCCCTCGCCATCAGTTCCTTAACCAGCGGGGCCATCTCTCTTCTTTTTTGTAGAGTCACCAAGGCCAAGTCCTGCTATAGCTGAATGTCCGTCCCATTCATCCTTATGTGGTCCAACTGCCTAGCCCTCCTTAAGATTTGCTCTTTTTGCAGGTATGAGGAGAGAGCTACTAGCACATCTCCTGGTCTTTCCCCGGCGCGCCTGTTCTTTTTGGGCCCACTGAATTGCTTTTTTTTAAATGAGGTTTCCAAAAATACAAATTTCTCTTGAGGGGTACACTCCTGTGAAAGGTGACCAATGCCACCCCTGCCCTTGTGGAATGTGCATGAAGTCTCTGAGGAACTGAGTTTGCTCGAAGCGGGAGAGTAACAAACAATACGCATTGCAAGTGTAAACTTCATACACATCTCCTTCATGGGCCGGATGCAGTCTCCTGCAAGAACCGCATCAGTCATGCATAGGTGCAATTTGAATGTTTAGGCTCATTGTCTGTCGCCGTAGTAGCTGTCACTGATGGGGTCTTGCTCACACAAAGGCTAATTTGGCATGGGCAGGCGCTTTTATTCTAATGTCTTTCTCCCCGTTGCAATGGAGAGTGGCTTCTTCCAGGTCGCACTGACTGGGCAGGATACCCGATTTATTGTGGCTCAATCAAAACACTGGCACGAATATCTCGGTCTCCAGCGTAGACCGCTCTGGAGCCTTAAAGCCTATCTACCCGTGGACTTGACCAATCAGGGTAAAGAACACCGACCTCGAGACGTATCCACTTCAGACACCCTGTGGCCCTTCAGTGTATGGAGCAACTTCACTTTTGATTCTTCGTCCTTGTACCACGATGTAGTGCTTGGGTCGTGTGTGTTCGGTTCAAACAGATACTGGTTCAGCAGATACGGATTTCACAGGTATCGAAAAGGATGGCATTGCCATTCTCTCTCTTAGGGTGCCTCCAAATATAGTTCTGCGGCTTAAGGGCACTGCAGAAAAGTCGAGGAACACAAAAAGGTGTCTACCTTCCTACCACGGCAATCTTCTTTACAATTCCAGAATTGAACTACTTTATAAATTTGAGGAAGGAAGCCCATACACTACAATTTCTGAAACATAAGCCACAAATGCGCAGACACTATGCACTGAAGATGCAAAGACTACCAGGCATAGACATTCGTAGCCGATGCCAAAGAGGGGCAAATGCCAGCCTAATTGCTTTTTGCGCCTCACCCCAATTGTGATTTGTGTGCACTTACCTTTGGGTTTTATGGAAGGATATACTTCTAAAGATGTTATTTGTCAAACTGCTCAATTGAAAGTAAAAGACTCTATTTTGCCAGTCATTATTAGGAAACTGAACTTGTGGGTTCATGGGTGCTACTCTTTGATTTTCACTATGGGAGGGAAGAAATTCCCACAGCCCTATACCGAAAAGGAGCAAGCAACCAGCGCAACCCACCCCTTGGCCAACCAGTGAATTTGACAGCACCTATATCTGGAAGCCAGATTGTGCTGAGATCGCTGTATCACCAACAGTGCATTTCATGAACATGACTTTAAAGCCAATAGTGTTTCATCTCCAGCTACATGAACACTGTGCAGTCATTTAGGATGTACACCCACAAAGTGTACACCCCAGGCAACTGGGAAGTAGTCGCAGTATTAGCCAAAAAGGAGTTCTCATGGCCTATCCAGCGGATGCAAAATCATGCACCTCAAATTCGCACCAAATCATAACATGTGCATAAACCTCATTTTACTCTATCCCCCATCCCCCACGAAAACGTGGTCACCTTTAATGATGAAATCACGCATATATTGAGCCCTGAAACATACCGAAGTGCTCTTCAATTCTAATGGGCGACATAAATGGCTGGCAGGGAAACGTGTCAGACATAGAGGCTCTTTTCTCTGGAATCTGACCTTAACAACATATGTGTTCATAACACTGTGGCTACACACAAAAAAGGAAATATATGAGATTGGGTGTCAACTCGAAACTTAGAAATCGCCATAACTAACACAAAGCCATGTGTATTGTCAGACCACTCATACGTGAAATTCACATTTCACCCCTCAGGCAGAGTTGAGAAAAGGGTTAACCACACTAAGAGAATTCTTAGTAGAAATGTTAAGAAGTTGAAAACCACCGACCTTTGTAAATGCATGCAGGCAGTACTAAAAGCCACCAAAGACACAGATCAGCTAGATAAATTGGCTGCCTCTTATTGGACAATCCTGACGGACAATTGGGATCAGTTTGGACCTTTAAAATGAAAGACCGTGAGAGACAGCCGAATCACCAAAACTGGTTGACATCTGAGCTAGAGGGCATCAAAAGAGCAAAACATCAGGCAGAAAGATCTTGACTAAAATCCAAGCTTAAATGGAAATGCCTTGCTAAAACATTCAAATTGGCCACATGTAAAGCCAAAGAAAACATTCTTATCACCCACATCTTGAACAGTGAAAATGGCTAAAAGAAACTTTTTGAGATCCATGGAAAAACCCAAAGCAAAGGTGACGCCATTTGCCCCCACTACGGCGCACTGCCTCAAGGCCCAACAATCCTTCATGGACAAAGTAAATAATGCTGGAGGAAAATAAAAAGGGCAGAAATCCCCAAACCAACCTTATCTAAGAGCCAGGATACAGGGGAGAGAGATGAGAAGGCCCTGAGCACCAAGTAACCACCAGACCTCTCCAAATACACCTTTCACCCAATTACCAGATCTGAGATGGAAAGTGTATTAAAGAAATTCCATCCTACCTCATGTTTCGGGGATGTTATTCCAACTAAATTAATCCAGGATAGCATTCAAATGTTCTCCCCCTTTTTCACAAGATTCGTGAATTCAACATTCCAACATGCGTTGGTGCCAGGCGGCATTAAAAAAAGTCACAGTGACCCCACTGGTTAATAAAACAGGACTTAACCCAAGAGACTCTGTCAACCTCACACAGATGATTAACTCGTACTTTCTACTAAAAAATAATTGACAAGGTTGCTTCCTTGCAGGTCCTAAGCACATCTGGAAGAAGTTAATCTCTTACACCGAAAGCAATCCAACACCACAGGACAGAAAGTACTCTGATAGACTTACAATCTAACATGCAAACTTTTATGGACCAAAGGAAAGCAGGACTACTTGTCCTTTGATCTCCTGGACCACAATCTTCTACTAGCCAGTCTTACCACGTCAGGTCACTGCACAGAGAATGCCATCTCTTGGATACAATCGTTCCTGAACATTCGAAGGTCAACTCTGCGATGGAGTATTGCCTTTTTCACCTCAGCCCTTACTGCTCACGACACCCAGCTGCTGTGGGACTTTGACGGGACATACGAGGCAGACTTAAACAAACTCCAGTTGATATATGGTACCATCAAAAAGTGGATGTTGGACAACTGGATGTGTCTCAACAACAACAAGACAGATCTGTTGGTATTTGTCTCACACCAATCCAGGACTTAGCTCTCGCCAGACTACTCCACCTTTCTGATAGAGGACTGTGAGACCTCAGTTCTCAATAAAGTTAAAACTCTGGGAGTCGTTTTGGAAGCATCACTAGGTGCGTAGGCCCAGGTAATAACATTTAAAAAACTCTCATTACCACCTGAAACTATTGAGGAAAAAGTAGACAGTTTCTCTCTGAAAAAAACGATCTCTCTCTTGCGTGAGCCACCATCCTTCCAATAATAGACTATGGCAATGCTTTACTGGGAGGCGCACATAAAACCAGTCTCCAAAAACTCCTTCAAAATGATGCCATCCGCACCGCAAAAAATCTGCCATGTATCTCCCATGTCTGTGAACTGTGGAAAGAGCTGCACTGGCTGCCAGTTACATTCTGCATACAGTCCAAGATACTTACCTTATTGCAAAATGTGTGCATGGCTCTCCACCTTGTTACCTCTTAGAGGAACTGATCAAATATAAACCTAGCAGAACTTTGAGGTCCTCGGGAACTGGGTTATTCACGTGCACTAAAGAAAGACGCACCCTGGGTAACAGAAGATCTTTCGTAACAATAGCTCCTAAAGCATGGAATATCTTATACCCTTTGCTCTTCGACAGGAATCCAACTTCTTGCGTTTTCGTAAACTAAAGACTATCTTGTTTACATACATTCTAGTAGCCTGTGCCTCTCTTAGCTGTATCTCGTGCTGGTTTGTCTTTTGGTGCGCCCTGATGCCTGCAGGCTTCGGCGCTATACAAATAAATACATTAAATACATTGAAAAAATAGAAACTGTAAATGTCTCTACAGGGGTAAAATTAGGTTTCTATCTTCTTTTATAATAACCAAAAGGGTTAGTTTCCCATTTCCTCCTGGTACTCAGCGACCATGGGTGGTATGACTGGGCCTGATCACGAGTTGGCTAGTAGGCGCTCTGCCAAAATCAGATTTTTGTTTTTGAAACTCTGTTTTACCAGCTGGCATTGTGCGGTGACAATTACCACCACACAAAAGTATTACTGCATGAATGGGAACAGTAATCACCAGACCCCATGGAGTCCTATTGGATTCCAGAATGGGAAATAATGGCACGGTCAGTATAATTTGTAGTCATGCGGACCTACTAGGGTACCCGGTAATTACCACATGTGGCAACAGTAACTGAGTCTGGCAGTATTACCTATGGTAATACTGAAAAATGACTCTGTGGCAGTAATTACTTCCACACAAAAGCAGCAAGTAAAATTGAAACTTGGATTTTAGCAGATTGATAACGCACCCGGTAATGGTAATTACTGGGTGTTTATAACATTTATGTTAAACTTGTGCTCAGGCCCTTAGTCTTCAGAAAATGTCTTACAAGCAATCTGTTCACTAGACTGCAACAGACAAACTGGCATGACCCCACCAAAGACCCAAGAAAGCAAAGCTTTCAACCTCTAGCTGCCCCATACTGGGACTGAATACCCACCAGAACCACCCAGATGAACCAGCACGGTCCTGTAACACCCAAGGTAAGGACCACTCAGATTTTAACAACATAATAGCCATCACAAATCTGGACCCAAAGACCAATCAGACCACCAACCTCGCAAACCAGTTAGAAATAGAGACTAAGACATGTGGGTCAGGTTCACTGACATGCGGGGTACGCTTCTCAAAACCTCTCTTTAACCCTTTGTGTAAGTCCCTCTTTTTTCAGAACCTGGGCCTTGGGAGCATGAAGAGCTGAAACCCTTCAGTCAGGTAGTCCAACCCAAATCCGAGAGTACTCTTAAATCACTGACTTTAAATTTGATTGTCAGGCTAATGCAGCAATCTCTCAAAGGTGCTTGTCAATCACAGATCGTGTTTACCCCCCTTTTAACCAGTATTGTGATTTACAAAATTTGGAGTTTGAGAGCTCTCACTTTTTGCAGATAAGACAGTGAGATTACATTTGCCAAGGAATACACAGTTTGTTAAATTGTGAAGATGGGATTTGAACCCACAGTGCAATTTAGGCATCTGACCACACATCTTCTGAAAGGTAGCTGGTATACATATTCAGTTTTTGGCTTTCAAGACACAGGGCCTCATCACGAGTTGGGCGGTAACGCCGGCGCTATTAGCGCCGGTGCTAATAGCCCTACCGTCAAACCCTCCGGATCACGGGTTTGGCGGAAGGGTTATTGCCCATTCCCCATTGGGCGGTAATCGCGCCGAAAATCGGCAATTTTGCCGCGGATTTCCCCCCGCTCTGAGCTGGGCAGAAATCCGCCAAAGCCATGATCTGGCGGACCCTTAAATGCGGCGGTAATAGCGCTACCGCCACATTTAAGGGTTACCGTCAGACTCGTGATGAGGCCCACAATCTTTTAAAGTTGACTTGGAAAGTACACAAATCACATATTCAGGCAATGTATGCATCCATATAAAACGTGTTCAGCTAAAAACGTATAATTGCAGGTTTATTTTACACACCCTAAAGGACAACCAGAGATTCTAGAAAGCAAAGTAGTACGACCCTAAAAAAATCCTGTCTCGTTTACGCCACTTTACTTTCAGAACTTAGATGCACAAAAGAAATGTGAAAAGGTCAGTCACCTACCTAAATAATTGTTTTGGACAAACTTTCAGCTTCTTTTTATACATAGCCTTAAAAATACTTGAATATCCACATGAAAGCTAAATCCTTTATTTTCTACTTGTCATAGTAACAGACATCAGAAATAAAAACTAAGATGCAAAAGGTAAGTTTGCTCGTTTTCATGGCCTAGTAAGAAGGTCAATATCTGGTAGGTAACTGGAGTGGTGTCTGGCCTTTCAGTCGGAAACATCCAATCAGACAGTTTCAATCCCCTAAACATTTACGCATAAGAACATGCGCTGCTTATAAAAAATAAACTGGTTAAAATATCATTGCCAGGCCCTTCTTAAGGTGCTGCTTGCGTAGGGGTGTCCCAGACTCCACAATCATGAATATGTCCTCCACAAGAAAGCTCTAGAGGGCCCTGTGAGAGACAGATATAGCTCAATTAGCCAAATGTTGTTGCATGCCCAGCGAACACATCAGTGCCCCTGTAGCTGTATGCTTGGTTCTGCATGGTGGGCGATGAAGGATACCTGATGGACACTGTGAGTGGGGGAGAGAACGGGAGGAAGTAGGACCTACTTTCCACAACAAAGGCTGCAGGGGCTTATTCCTTCATACCTGTGCAGTTAAATTAAATGTTTTATTTTTCACCTGCCCAATAATTGAGTAGCTGTACTCTCCCTCATCTTGGAGAAGTCGAGGTACGGAGTAGGGTAAAAATGAGAAGTGCAGATACTGAGGGTCGATTAGGACAGGCCCATTTAAAGCACTGACCTTGGAGATGGCAATCCAGTCATGTCAGTCTTCCCAACATTTTCTCCACAGTCATGTCAGTCTTCCCAACTTTTCTCCCCATCACGCAAAATACACTAACACCACCCACAGTCATAAAATGGAGCCCAGAACAGTAACACCACCGCATCAAGATGAATAACAACACAACTTGAACTCTACTGAGTCATTATAACCCTTACATTCCAGAAGGACTCCTCAGGAGCAACAGCCCAACTCTCCCTTCACCCGACATTTCATTCTTTAGTACCTTTACATTACAAACAAGGTCTATGACACACACAGCAAGTAGATGTATGCCTGCTAGCCCCATCACAACTACTGGAACCAGGGGTAGAAGCTTAGCGTTCATCACACAGCTTGCTACATTCTTAGCTCTATCATGTACTGTGCCCTGCCAAGGACTTTACGAGTGTCCCAATGCTATCACCTCATAGAATGCATAGGCAAGTGTCAATGCCACAAACCACATAGAGCCTTACCAGCACTGAGGACTCTGGTACTTCTGGCACACACTCGTCTCTTTTGTTCTGGCAAAACCCCACGCCACAAGGCCACCACACACTTCAGAGATGCACTATACAAGACCACTTTATATTATTTACATTACCATTAATTTGGGTAAAAATAACCCTTTTACAGCACTTAGGCCGCTGAGGTATCCTCCATAAAGCACTAAATAAAAGTGTGATATGATTAATATTATTAAACTTAAAATAATGGACTAGGGTTTGATAGAATATTGTTATGGATGAGCTTATTAAAACACTCGGAGGTCACAATTGTCTTAAGGAAGACAGTTGAACTGTCATGTTGTAGATGCAACGCGTAGGTTTAGCTGGGGTGCCATTCAGTGTGCTGTGAGTTGGGTATTAAAGGTTCTTGATAAGAGGCAAGCTTGGGGTGATTGCAGACTGTCAATTTCTTGGGTTATGTAATTTGTCATGAATTGTTGTAACGATACAGCGAAAATTGATGATATAATGTGATCAATGAAAAATGAACAATCACTTGTATATGTCAGCTTTTAGTGTGTACATTAACTTGATGCAAAACTTGTATTGTCTTAAAGCACAATGTCACTTTTTCTAACCAGCTTATTAAAATATATATTTACAGAAACGAGTTTCCCCTGTTGATCCTTATTTGAGGTGCCACCACCCCACCCGCCACCCTGTTCTATTTGTGCCACTTGGTTTGTCTGTCCCCGCAGCCCCTTCTAATATTGAGGTCTAGAGACGCCACTGCCACCAGGGTGGAAGTGAGTGCCAGCCCCTGCAGCTGCAGTACATGTTGGCACATAGTGGCATTGCGGTCCTGCCTTCTGACACCTCGCGTACCTGAGAAGGATTCCTCCTTTGGTTGCCCACCCATGTTAAACTTTGCTTTGCTTTGATGGACGCCTCTGGGTTCAACACTTGGTGACCAGGAGCAGCACGACAAAAGTTGCTTTAAGCTTAGGTGGTTGGATGCAATGGCGCTGGGTGTCCTTGCTGAGCCGCCAGCGGAGACCTACTTCAGCTTAACAGGTTACCTTGGGTTACCATGGATGAGTTTGGGTGCCAGAGTAGAGCGGCACCTCGCTGATGCATTAAGGAACTCCCTGTTATGTTTTCATAGGTTTCGACTGGGTGCGGGGTGCCCTTTGCGAGCCCTTGCGAAATGTGACTGGGTTCTTAAGTGGATGCCTCAGCGGGGGGGGCACAACAGAGGGCCCCATGAGCTCTAGCTTAGAAGGTCCGAGCGTAGCTGGACGGACAGCTAGGCCTGCTGCAGCCAATTGTTTGCCTTATTTGTATTTGATCGCCTTTGCCCCGAAACACAATTAACTGCATGTAATTGTAGAAGATGCCAACAGTATTTCACCAGACCCGCTGCTGCATGTCAGCGGATGCCGACAGGGACCATGGGATAAGTAATGAGGACCGCCCTGCCGACAGCTGATCTGCATCTGAGGGTGGCAGCAGCTCCACCCCCAGGGCGGTCGTGCCCAGATCTTTGGCAGGATGCCCGGTCAGAACACCATGAGCGGGCATGATCTGCAGCAATGCGCAGTGTCCGGCCAATAACGGCGAAACAAGCTCATGGGGTTAATGCACCTTCTGCAGAGAATTCCATGTAACCATTAGGCCATTAGTTACAAAATCCAAATTAGCGAATGTATTAGTCCATCCTTTAAACGTGAATGGAATGAGTGTAAATGCATTGGATAATGCAAGGGTTAAATACTTTGGAAGTGGCTCAGGACCTTCACTTAGGCTTGAAGTTTCGGATATCTCAAATGTGGCAAACACATAGCATGAGGTTTGTGGAGATGGTGTTTGCAAAGCAGTTAAAAGAGTGAGCTTTGAGAGCTCCTCTAAATATTTTAGAATGACATCCCACCACGATGTGAAAGGGAGAAGGCGAGCGGCTCTATACACAGAAGCAAAGGCCCAAGAAAGTGCCAAGTGTGTGTATGCTGCTATAGGTGCCAGACTCATCCTCAAAGTATTGTTTTATATCACTCATTGACCATGCATCAAAGCTTCGGGGAATGATTTTGCTGCAGAGAGTTCTTTATTTGCAAGCGTGTAAATTGCTAGTTTTTGCTGATTAAGCCAATTCAGTTGTTGCATGTAGACGATCTTGCCTAAGTGCATTTTAGACCCAGAGGGAGATAACTAATACATTCACCATATGAAGGAAGTGCACTCGGATTGCGTATTAGCTATCCCGTTTTTTGTTTTTTATTAAAAGGTAAACACCAGCTGTTATTTAACCTGGATAATCTCAAAATTGGGATAACCCCAGTGCCTTTGGTTCTCTTCATGGGAGACCGTGTACTCATGGGTAAGACAGAGATTGCCATGGCCAGGACTTGGGTAGAGTTCGAACGTTATTGAAGGTTTAGTATGCGGTAGAAGCAAGGGCCTTCGGAAAAAGGTAGTGCTGAGAAAGGTACTGCAAGAGACGTTAGGAAGGTTTGATTATTTGGGACAGAGCGTTTTGACCTCAGGCAAATAGAATGACTGGCTTTTCCAACAATCCTTGACGGTTAACCAGATTGCCAGAGGTTTGCTGTTGCAGAAAATGTGCTCTTAAGGTTGCTTTTGAGGTTGGGGGTGGAAACTCTAGCAATATCCTTGAAGATGGAAGGAGAGATAGCATAAACAGATGATCTGTTTGCCTGTAAACTACTGACCTGTTGGGTTAGGCTGTGACAAATCTGCAAGCATTATAAGGCCGGGTTTGGGAGGGCTTACTTGAAGGTAAAATGGTCTGGCACAAGAGACAGTGGCACACTTCTTTTAATGTTGCCCCAGTAGACGGCCTTGGGCATAACATGGATGGGTTAAGCAGGGCTATGCACTGTGCCAGACTGATTTTTCTACCTTTACCAAAGTTGTCCTCAGCCCAGCTGGTTGTATTTCTTTATGTAGAACCTGGATTGGCCAAATGGAGGTCATACTCTTGAAAAACAGATTTCATTGAGTTCCTCCTTGGAGGGGCAAGGTGCTACAAAGGAGTGTAGCATAGCAAGGGATTTCCCCCTTGTTTACTAGTAGAATACTTGCTTGTTCTGATTTTGGGAATATATTATAGTGAGCACTGTTTTACTTTGTATCACTTATACACGAATGTCTTAAAACTCCCATCCTTTCACATGCCAATATGGCGACACTCTGGGGTACAAGCCATAAGTTTTAAAAAGACAGTTCCACTTTCTTTTGCTCAAATACGCCATTGTGCCCTAGGTGCTAATTATAGTCCTACACGCTCAGGTTTTCTCTTATTTACTTTATTTTTAGTCTAATTTGATATAACCAGTCCTGAAAAAGTGGTGGAACAGTCACGAAAAATGTGTAAATTGACTAGGATGGAAACAAGAAGTTTTCTTAAATAAAACGGAACAACATAATTTCACCATAACTCAAACTCACTATTCTATATCATGGCAGCATGGAAAATGTCTAAATGATGCAAATGTTAAGATACATGCGAACAATGTTCCTATGGAATGTACTTGGAGTTAACTGTACATGTTACAACTCCTTTGGCCATGGTCTACTGGAATGTGCTGCCACTATACTGTTCACTTGTATCTTAGAGTTATCCCAGTGTTTCTTTACCTCATAAACGTTCTTGGAATGGGAGGCAATAACATTAAACTTACCACAAATTCCCTGTCACAGTGTGGCCCGTTTTCAAGGAGGTCTTTTGGGCAACAGTCTTGGCTCTTTGATCCGTTCCTCCACCCACCTAGTGTCATTTCCTGTGGGTTCTCGGATAAGAATAACAGTGAAGTCGGACTCTGCTGGGCTACAACTAAGCCTCTCCCGGTTGGTACCCCTCTCTGGTTTCTCCCAATGCTTAAATCATTCTTTCTTCTCCCAGTAACCAATATTCTGCACAGACGGCAAATCTCTGGTCTGGATGGAACTGCATTGCCTTCATTGACTAATAAAAATAGTCTCAGCCCCATTTCTGGAACTGGATGCTTGCAATAAAAAATACTGCATGCAGTAATCTGTATTTCCCACATGTTGTAATTCCCACAAACAAGCAGTGGCCATCTTGCACCACAGGGATCATTAACAGTATTGAAATTCTGGTCAGCATGGTCAAGTGATTCGTGGAGCATGTGCGGCTATGTATTTCGACTGAAACTAAGAGCTGCATTTTGTCATCGTCCAGAAGAACAGGCCACGGCTTGTATCGTATTAACAGATATTAATGGGGCTTCCAGAGTTGCCCTACTCAGTAATCTGGACCAAAATATTTTCCCCAACTCAGTTGACATTGAATATTCTAAAGGAGGGCCCTGGGTGAACTGTAATCCACGTGTTTTCTTATATTTCATAAAAGAACAGTCCTACTGTTACTGCAAGATTATCTCACCTACGGGTAGGGATAGCTATGCATTGATTGGGGCGATGCCTGCCGTAGTCCAGGGCCCAACATGAATATGACCTGGGGAAGGGTTGCATGGCTTCCTGAATTTCTACTGGCACTACTGAGTGCCTGCACCTGCCTGCATTGTGCACCTCTGCACCTTTTTGCACGAAATATCTGCCGTAGCAGCCCGAATCAGCCGAGGATCTCGGCCACAAGATGGCCGCCACGAGGATCGTCATCACGATGCTCATCTCCGTTGCCTAGCAACCACATCAACATATCTACCGCCCCGAAAAAACGGAGGCAGAAGCCAGCCCTAGCAGCCTAAGGCCCGTGAGCCAAAGGCCCCTCCTGTCTGCCCCTGTCCGCACCGGTCCGCTACGGCGCTGGACACTTCTCCGCAGCAACACCCTATCGTAACGCCTTCCGTACCATTGTTGCACAGAACACGTATGGAACTTGATCGCATAACAAGAAAGGCGGTAAGACACTTCGCTAGACTAACCTACTTGTACCTAATATGGTAGAAGTCACCTTGTTGTCGCTCTTCTTGCCCAGACTGGTTACTAAGGTCACTCACCCCTCTTCGCTTGGAGCGCACTCACCAATTTAGTATCACTTGTTTATTGTCTATTAACATTACGACTCAAAGCTGCTTCTAAAGGCTCTTATTTACGCTCAACAGTCTCCCTGTGCAGTATTCGCATAGCGCATGTCGCTATCCCAATCACTCACCACTTGCTGTACTCACCCAGTTAGACTAGCTGAAACTGCTGCCTCTGAGTCATTGAGTCATTGATTGCATTTTGCACATGTACTTAGCTTGCCAGACTAGCTGAACCTCTGCCCTTGAGTCATTGAGTCATTGATTGCATTTTGCGCATGTACTTACCCTGCCAGACTAGCTGAACTTCTGCCTTTGAGTCATTGAGTCATTGATTGCATTTTGCACATGTACTCACCCAGTTAAACTATCTGAAACAGCTGCCTCTGAGTCATTGAGTCATTGATTGCATTTTGCACATGTACTTACCCTGCCAGACTAGCTCAACTTCTGCCTTTGAGTCATTGAGTCATTGATTGCATTTTGCACATGTACGTACCCTGCCAGACTAGCTGAACCTCTGCCTTGAGTCATTGATTGCATTTTGCACATGTACTTACCCTGCCAGACTAGCTGAACCTCTGCCTTGAGTCATTGATTGCATTTTGCACATGTACTTACCCTGCCAGACTAGCTGAATCTCTACCTTGAGTCATTGATTGAATTTGCACATGTACTTACCTTGCCAGACTAGCTGAACCTCTGCCTTGAGTCATTGATTGCATTTTGCACATGTACTTACCTTGCCAGACTAGCTGAACCTCTGCCTTTGAGTCACAGACGGTCAGGACACGGATCACAACATGCAGCCACTGCCATCCGCTAGCCACCCTACTCTCGCCACCTTCATAGGGTTCATCATTGCCACATTGCTTTGTCCCCCCACTCCTAGCACTGCTAAGACCATCCCGCGTCACTCCACCCCCCTATTTCCCACAATGCCCATCAGTAATCCATACCTCAATGACCCTGCCCTATGGCTCCAACACTTCGCCACCAAACCTACACCCAATGTACCGTGCACGCTCCAAGTCTGGAATCTCAGACTGGGATCCAGATTGCATCGCGCCCCTCGTGCCTCAGGCACTCAGCACACACATAACACCACTACCACACAGAAGCCACCATCATCCCACAGCACCCTCTCCGCCAAAGAACTCAAGGGTGCCCTCATCAACGCTAGATCTATTACCGCCCACGGGTTGGACATCTCTGACCTTATCACCACTCAAAACCTCGATTTTATAGCCATTACTGAAACCTAGCTACACGCAGCCTCCGGCCCACTCATTGCACTTGCTATCCCCAACGGGTACTCTATCATTAGAGCTGACAATCAAACAACATCCAAAGGAGGCGGTGTCGCATTTATACACAGAAATAACATTACACTCAGAATTATCCCCAACACTGAGCTTAGTTCTGCAGAATCCCTTTCTGTGAAACTCACTCTATCTCCAACCAACACTGCCACCCTCCACCTTATCTATAGACCTCCAGGACCACTTGGCCCCTTCAAAGATGCGATCACGGCCATCCTTACCGTCAATACCAAACCAAACTCTCAGGTATTGCTTCTAGGTGACCTTAACATGGGCCTTCTCGACACCAAGGATCACTTAGCCTCCGAAGTAGCCACTACACTAGCTAATTTAGGCTTCCATCAACGCATTGACGAACCTACACATTTTAAGGGCAGGACGCTTGATTGGATTACTGACCTTAACTGCAACACATCCATAAGCTCCAACCACGCTTGTGCCTGGTCTGACCACCACATCATCATCTTCCACTTACCAGCGACCATCCCTCACACCACTCGTATGATAGCTCCAGCCATTCCCACAAGGAATAAAAAAGACATCACCAAGGATAAACTCCTCCCCCTCATCCTTCCCATCTTGAATAAATGCGTGTCCCAACATAACGACCCCACAGTCCTAGAAGACACCTTCAATAAAACACTGCTCAAAGCCATTGACAATATAGCACCGCTAAAATTACGGAAAGCCAAACAACAAGCCCACTTGAACTCCTGGATCACCCCGTAGCTAAGAACCTTGCGCAAAGAAAAGCGCAAGGCTGAATCACTTTGGAAGAGCCACCCATGTAACTCTAACAAAGATCTCCTCATCATCACCACCCACAACTACAAGGAAGCAATCCTACAAGCCAAAAAGGACACCTATAACCAACGCATCGTACAAGCGGAATCCAATACTAAGGAGCTATTTAAAATCCTTAAAGAATTGGAATCCGCATCCCCCGTGCCTGACACCTGCACCAAAGACAGAAAATGGTGCACTAACATCCAAAACGCTCTCCTTAACAAAATCACCACCTTGCAATCTAAAATTAATGCCAAACCACCCTACTCACCAACCCCCCGACTAAACCGCCCCACACTCCGATGGCCCCATTTACTCACTCCCCCTTTAGCTTCACCCCACTCACCATCCTTGAGGTCAAAAACATCATTCACAATTTAAAACCCTCTAACTGCCAAGGTGACTCCTGCCCAGCACCTATCATCAAGGAAGCAGCACATGACCTCGCTCCTTTCATAACCACCTTCATTAACTCCTCATTCCGAACGAGCACGGTACCCAACAACTTAAAGGACGCGTGGGTTATCCCTCTCCTAAAAAAAACTACTCTAGACCATGAAACACCAACTAACTACAGACCAATCGCCACCGTACCGTTCCTTCTCAAAATACTAGACAGAGCAGCTTACCTGCAGATTCAGAACTACTTAGAAACCACTAACCTCCTTGGATCAAGACAATCTGGCTTCATACCTAAGCACGGGACCGAAACAGCTTTACTTTTACTTGATCTCAAAACTCAAATTGAGGACCTTAAAGATAACGGTAAACTGGCCCTTCTACTATTACTGGACTTATCAGCTGCCTTTGATTTGGTCAATCACCAAATACTATGTCGGCACCTGAAGTCAGCAGCCCATTTCTCTGACAATGCATCCAACTGGATCAGGTCATTCCTTGACAACAGACACATGAGAGTTCTCTCCCCTACTGCATCGGTCGATCCCACACCAGTCCCTTGTGTGGTCCCACAAGGGTCCTGTGTTTCCCCAACTCTCTACAATGTTTTCACCAAACCTCTATTTGATGTGCTTGACTATCTGGGTGTCACCTACACAAACTACGCTGATGACACCCAGATACTCATACCCATCACTGGTGACTGCATTGCTGATTCTAAAGCCCTTAATGACATCAACCTTGTCATACAAGCCTGGATGGCCCAGCATGAATTGTGCCTCAACGATGACAAGACTGAGCTTCTAATCTTAGGCACGCAACAGAGACTCAACAAATTGAGTCACCTGTTCGGCTCCTTTAACATTGATGGCAATCTGATTAAAGTATCTAAAGACACCAAAACTTTGGGTATACACCTGGACCCCTCCCTGACGCTCACCAGACAAACCAATGCAGTGGCCGCTGCATCGGCATACACCTGCAAATTGATCTCAGCCTGTCGCCCTTTCCTTACTGCCCAGAATTGCATTACCCTGGCCAGAACCCTGGTCATGTCCAAATTGGACTACTGCAATGCACTGTATCAGGGCACTAACCAAGGCAATCTTAACAAACTTCAGACGATCCAAAATAATGCCATTAGAGCAGCCCTCAACATCCCCCGATCTGCCCACATTTCAGAAACCAGGAAGAACCTCAACTGGCTCTCAGTCGCCCAAAGAATCTCCTTGAAAGCACAGGCCCTCACATACAAATGTGTTAACCACCAGGCCCCCTCATACTTAGCCTTGCGATTCAAGCAATATACTCCAGCACGAACACTCAGATCTGCACAAACCATAGGTCTTGCGGTCCCCAGATTCAAGCTTCATTCTGCTGGTGGCACTAGCTTCCCAGTCCTGGCAGCCAAGCTATGGAACACTGTACCACTCACGATCAGAACGCTACCCACTTTTAACCAATTCAAACACAATGCCAAGCTTTGGTTAGCTACATCCCATTAACAACCACTCTTCTGTCTGAACAGCCATCTGGGACCTAGCTTTGATCGCTGCCATGATTTGTAACGTCAATTGTACATCTATGTTGTGTAACGTCAACTGTATACTCTGTTTGCAATCTGCTAGGACCACTGTCTACGACAGGCCCCACCCGTAATGTAATGTACTACTACCTGTAATGTAATGTTCCACTAAGATATGCGCCTGGTTGCCCCTGGGCCTGGTCCGCGCTATACAAATAAAACAAATACAAATACTGTGTGATTTTGACCAACGAATCGTGCACTACCTTTTGAGGATTTCTATACACATCAGACTTAATGTTAAGCTATCATACACAAGGTTTTTTTTTAAATGACTTATTCTGCAAGCTTTTAAAGGGATGTCTGTGCTCTTTGTAAGCAATTCTGTGTTTTTTCATAAACAAATTCGTGCTTACTCAAGATGAATTCTGTGCTCCTGTTCAGGTAAGAAATAGTCAACTTTTGCTTGAAGGATCCTTGATCATGCTTTGTAACCAAACGCCATATTAATAGCAGACGAGCTGATATCTCTTATTACTATAGGCCACGACCTGGAGTTTTGTATTCCTTAGTTGGAAGTCTCAATTTGGAAAAAAGTGTGTGAAATTCCCTAGCAATTGAAATGACTTGTGACCCCGACAAATTACTGAGATGCAATGTGTATCGGATTGATATCTGAAAGATTGATTGCATTTCTAAATGGCCCCTCCCATTTTTCTAGATTGATAACACAGAAATAAAGCAAGCAGAATGGGGACACATTCTTCTCCCACCCCCACCCAGTCATTCAGGAAGCAAGACACAACCAGTTGTATACTGTGGAAAAGCACTGGTGCCACATCCATTAATTTACAAAAGTAGAACCGTACCAAGTAACAAATTACAGCTGAATATGTTTCACTGTTGCATTTATCGGCTTTATTACCTGTTGGCATGTGGCAGCCAAAAGAGCAGCATATTTATTGATAAGTTACGTAATTGGTTTTCATGCCAGCCTCTGTTGAAATTTGCATTGTATCTTGGCACGCTCGGCCCTGAAAATGAGGCCTGAGTTTAGTTCCTGGAGACAGAGGGAAAATGCCTGATGTGTTTGCTGAAACACCTGAGGGCGCTGTGTTTGTTACACGGAGGGACGTTTTGAGAGCACTTGCGATATGTGGGGAGTCATGTGTGCACAAAGAGTGAGGATGTGTTAGTTGGAACTGTAATATATAAGTTGGTTGGAGAGGTGTAGTGTTCTGATGTTTGATACATGCTGAAAAGGGCGTTCAATATGTGTGTGTGGGAGGCATATTATGTTTTGGAAGGATTAAGTTACTTACCTGTAACTATTGTTCTCCAGCATGGTTCTTGCATGGATTCACATGCTAATGAATATTACCCGTTGTCAGGCTGGGAATACTCTGTAAAAGAAAAAACAAAAACAGTTTCACTTTCACTTTAAAACTTTATTTCTCCTCTAAAGCAATCACTATCCTCTGGGTCATACTGCCCCCATTCAATGACAGTCATCTTTTTAAGGTCCACCCTGTGAGGTACTCAGGGTGGCAACAGTAAGGACAGAGACAAGTGATCACAGTTCAAGGGTGTTTATTAAACTGTATGCAGGTTGGAAAACGCCCAATTTAAACCTAAATCTAAGATCAGAGCAAGTGTCGACCATAAAATGAAAATAAGACAGTCCTAGAGGCGTTGTGTCAAATATAAAGGGCCAATACTAAGAAACCTATTGCCAAACCTTACAACTAATACGAAAAAAGTGTGGGATGGTTTTCAAGAAAAGAAAGAAGTGTTCACAAATAATATGTCAGTATGCGGTAGCTTGGGTTTCCCTTCCCCACGTTTTGAGCACAGAGAAAAGTGTGATCTTGGAGCACAGCACACACTCGAGCTTTCCCAGCACCAGTCGACAGTTCTGTTCCAGTCTATCAGGAGCCTCCATGGCCAAGTCTTGTTTCCCTGGAAAGTCTCTTGCCTTCGAGGGCCGACGTATTCAAATAACAAAACAAAAGTTCCTTCAACAAAATGAAAGTTTGTTTCCTGGTTTTACTTAGGGTAAGGATTCTTCACCCCTGGAACCCCCTCTTCCAAGCACTGACCCCTCTTTACTTTCAGCCTCCCTCCTCTGGGTATACTATGGCTTATCCTGTCACTCACAAATCTTAATGTCTTTTTAAACAGTTCCAGTGGACATCCCTCGGCTGGGTTCACGTTTGTCAACACGCTGTTTCTTGGGACTTTACACTTTGCCACTTCCTTGTCAGCATCAATCTTCCGGGTTCACTCTTGCCAACTTCACTTTCAATGTTTACGGGATTTACTTCCCTTGATTATAGTTCTTAGGTCAAAGGCTGTCGACTGTACAGGGATTTTGCTTGACTTCCTGTATGACCACCTTGACCTATCTTGGCAGCTCTCCTATGGCCTTCTGGTATCTGGAGTTTTGCTCAAATGGGGATAGACCAGAGTTTCTCAGAGCAGCAGCCACGTGGTGCCGGTCCACTTCTGCAGCTGGTCTCCCCTTTTCAATCTTACAGTTCTTTAAACTTCTTTCGTTTTGCCACTTTGTGACTCTCATTGATCATAGCCCGGTTCCTATCGGTTCTCCGCTCGACTCACCAACTGTGATGAACTGCTTGGCTTTCCTTGTCACTGGAGTCAAGGCAGGTACCACGGCAGAAGGAGTCTCCCTTGTTCCGGCTTATCAGTGTTGATACGCTGCGTGTACCGCTGACATCTGCTGCAACACACTTTGGCTATTGTCCTCGGTCTTACGATTCCTTCATGCGGAGGGTTCGCAGGGTTTTGTCGAAAAGGGCAAAGCTGTGCCTCTCCTCGTCAACCTCTCGATATTTGCCGCCTTTCTCCTCCACTTCAACTGCCGGGTCTGGATAGCTGTCTCATCGTGCGGTCTGCCTTGCTCGTACTGTGCTCTCTTGCTCCACCTTTTATCCCTGTGGGGAAGGGAAAGGGCCATCAGGTGAGTGTGCTTCTTATCAATTGCCTGACTCTGCTTGTCGCTTGTATGGGGATGTGTCAGGTAAACGGCTCTGGTGTTAGTCCGTTCTCTTGTATGTCATGCAAAAGTGTTTGTGTCGGAAAAAGGGGCGGGGAGCAGTGGTTTTGAATGCCCTAAGTGATAGGATGGGGAAAAGGTGTTGAAAGAAGGGGGATACAGAGGTTCACACGTCGGTCTACCACTCCTGAGGATCCCACATCTAGGTTATCCTCCCTCACTGGTGCACCCCCTGGAACTGGATCCAATAGCGATGGCCGTGTCCTGGCCACCTGGATGGCATATCCCCAGGGACTAGCTAGGGAGACACCTTAAGGTTTCTCACAACCACGGTGGCCATCTTCAGATCTGGTAAGCATGTTAAGTGGTAGTATGAACCAAAAAAAGCCACAGGGGGAAAGGAGGGAGGGTTTGCATGTGAATGCATACCAGACCCATGCTGGAGAACAATAGTTACAGGTAAGTAACCTAAACCTTCACCAGCATGAGATCTGGCATGGATTCACATGCTCATGAATAACGATTACACAGACTACATATACAAATCCATGGGAGGTAGCAAGCCTCAACAGAAGCAATAAACACTCACCTCTGGTACAGATTCACCTCAAACAAACAGATTGCATAGCACCACTTGTCTGACTTGGTACTCCTCCCTGGAATCCCTGTCGATTCAGTAGAACCATGTGAAGGTGTGCGTGGACTTCCACGTAGCAGCCCTGCAGATGTCAAGCAGGGGCACACCAGTGAGAAACACTGTTGTTGCAGCAATGGCTCTGGTGGAGTGGGCTCTCGGCCCGCATGTCAGCAGCCTTTTAGCCAGTCGATGACAGTGCATGATGCACCCGGAGAGCCACCTGGAGATGGAAGCCTTCGATAAGGCTTCACCGTGATTTACAGATCTAAAGTTGACGAACAACTGAGAAGTCTTCTGAAAATTCTTTGAACGTGTCACGTAGAATTTCAGGGCACGAGCAACGTCCAACGAATGCAAGGCCCTCTCCGCTGATGATGACAGATTCAGGAAGAAGACCGGTAACACCAAAGGTTCACTGAAGTGGAATCCCGACGGTACCTTTGGCATAAAGGTGGGGTGTGTACGGAGTACCAACTTTGAAGCGTGGAAAGACAAGTAAGGCTGCTTGCACGACAGGGCTTAGATCTCCCTGACCGTCCTGGCCGAGGTGATAGTGTGACGAATCAACTTCCGGGGCACACGTGGTCCAGGGATGAATATTGGTTTCTAAACCATCAATCAAACCCACACCTCTAGTACGCCAGAAAGGATTCAAACAGATTGGAATACAAGAGAACTATAAGATCTCTTTGCCCAATTTTGGTAATGTGAACGGAACAACAGGCTTAGCTCTGCAAGGTCGTGGACCGTTGGTTAGTTGCAACACAGTGAAAATACAATTACCCAATGATAAAAGAGACTGTCCAGTAAAAAAGATGTACTTCATTATTACTACAACAGACAATTCTTGAACACTACAAAATACCATCCACCCTGTAAAGGAACACAAAGGACAGACAGTTTAATGAGGGAAAGGGATGCACTCTGGATACTGACAGGAGGGTAGTCATTAAAGTAATCAATCTTACTGTTCAAGGTTATTCGGTTCCAGCACCAAAGGGGCAAAGGGTCATAACTATCTCTAGGGGCCTTAGGAGAAGGACCAGGGGGGCAGAACACAATGTACCTGGTGCTGAAGATGTTCTTGGTGCTCGACAGCTTCAAGGTGGTTCCAGGGAGCTTTGCAGCCCTTGAGAGTGAATTAGTGGCGGGAGACAGCTGCGGTTACCAGGCAGCAGGCAGTTCAGCAAGCGAGGCTGGACGGACATCTGCAGGCTGTCTGGTGAGGCAGCTCTGGCCCAAGAATCGTTGTCTCTGTGCTGGTTGGCGGATCTGGAATGCTGGTCGGGTCAGCTCGGACGGCTCTTGTGACTGTGGAGTGACAACAGTCAGTGGTGCAGCCGGATGCGCTTTGAGGACTCAACTTTCTCGAAAATGTCCTTAAAAGATGGATGCTGGATGATGCTTGTGTGGCACTCCTCCTAGCTTCTTCACAGGGCTTGTATCGTCCTTTCAAGGTGGACGGCCCAAAGCTCAGGAGAGTGATTGCAGGTAACGGCCTTGTCCTTTGTCCAGAATCTCTCTGGCACTTCCCACCTAGCAAGCTTGCTGGCAGAATCTAGCAGGGCACGCTGTGTGCTGGCTGGATACCGGTTCTGGAGCTGCTGGGCGGGTCTTCTGAGTCCGGTATCTCCCTCTGTTCCCTGGGAGATGTTTAGGGGAGGGATCTTGCTTCCCTCTTGGAACTCCTGCCCTTCCTTTGTTGGCGGAAGATGTAAGGTAGACTGTACCTTCAGCCCAGGTCCAAATGAGTCCTTCTTCTTACTCCTTTTGAAGTCGTTGGATGATCTGCTAAGTGGGGGTTCAGCCCTCTTTTAAAGCCAAATGGGCCCCAGTAATTGGTGCAGGCTAAGCCTACCTTAATGAACCAATCCTGGGTCCCCACCAACAATCTTCAGTTATGCATGAGGTCAGGACTAGAGTGTTCTGAACAGGACAGGCAAGGGGTGACAACATATACCTAAGTCCCACACATCTTTCTGTCTGTTGTAGATCAAAGTGTCTCTTTCGTTTACTGAGTCCTCTGTGACCGTTGATTAAAGTGCAGGTTTTCTCTTGAAGTATGTGGCGCAAATCACATTCTTCTCCCCTCTGAAAGGGGTCTGCTCTGCACGGACACTTGCGGTAACTGCTGAACCCAGATAGGGCATTCACTGCCTTTCATACAGAGAGTTGACACATTGCATACCAAAGGGGTGTTAGCCCTGCCTTTTCTGTTGTCTATCCGGCAACCAAGCCCCTTCAGCAGGCTTGCCTCAATTATCTCGTTAGTATGCACTGACACCAGCTGGAATAGACAAAAGGAATGCAGATCCATGGAGCCTTTGATATTTAAATTTGGCTGCCCATGGCTATAGGAAGGTGTGCATTTCCTCCTTCTTGAGATGCTTTGAAGTACCCGGGGCTGTCACATTCCAGCTGAATATGGCAGGGGAAGAAGGCATCTGTAGGCTGTGTCTTCCCGGAGTACACGTGACTATCCGTTTTGTGCGGAAAGCAGATGAAATGTGCATGGAATGGCCTCGCACATTTCTCACAGGCTGATCTCCAATCATTCCTTTTCATTATTAAAAAATCAAAAAAGCCCAGGGGAGCACTCTCCGCATGCAGATGATCAAATTCTTCACAGATAGCAACGAGGAAAGCCGTCTTCTACGTGAAGAACTTGAGCTGGACTTGATGCATAGGGTCATATGGAGCTCCCATGAGCTTAGTCGGTACTACATTGAGTTCCAAGCTGGGGCTGGAGCCTTCACCGCCGGAAAAGTCCTGAAGAGACCTTTGAGGAACTCCCTGACTAGTCTGTGCGACAACAGGGAGGGTCAACCCAGAGACCTAGTGTACCGGGATATGGCAGCGAGGTGCCCCTTGATTGAGGCGTGTGCCAATCCTGCCCTGGCCTAGGAAAGCAAATAGGGAAGAAGTTGAGGGCCGTGACACGCACACGGGTAATCTTCTGAGTCCAGCACCACATGGAGAAGCACTTACATTTGTAGTCCCTAAAACATCATTTTACTCCCATCTTTAAAAAATAAGGAGTAAAATACTCTCACTTCAAAATCTCATCTGGAGCACTGGTTGTAACTGCAAAATTCAGAAAATGTTATAAATTGAAAAGAGTGGTCATAGCTTGCACGTGTCCCAGCACTGCCTCTTCCACTTAGAGAGTTGTTTTGGAAACACTGCTGTAGGGCCACGGGGTAGATCCCATCTTGGTGTACTGAAGAATAACACAGTGACCTGTCATGGCGGGCAGGGGCGCAGAGTACGGGGGGGCCCTGGGGCCCGAGCACCCCCCTCCCCGGCAAAATCAAGTCGGGGCTGAGCCCCCCCTCCCGGCCGGAGAGAAGTGATGCAGCATCGATGGCCCTTTCCATCGATACTGCATCACTTCTCTCCGGCTGGGTAAAAGTGCGAACATGTCCGATTAAGCCCTCCACTCTAGGACTCATATTGGTGTATGGTCCTAGAGGGGAGGGTTTAGGGCAGCGGTATTCAAACTGTGGGGAGCGCCCCTCTGGTGGGCCGCAGCCTCATGCCCAGGGGGGCGCGCATCCACAGTTTAAAAAGAAAAAAAAAAGAGGATAAATTACCGTTGGGTAAAGGGTCGGGCTGTTGCTTCATCAACAAGCAGCAGCCCGTCCACGGCCCCTGCCACACATGCTTAGTGCAACAGGAGCCGGGCCTTTGTGAGGCCTGGGGCTCCATTAACAGCCTATTTATGAAGACAAAAGAAGGTGTGTGCTTTTTATTTTCTTCATGAATAGGCTCCTAATGGAGCCTGAGGCCCCACAAAGGCCCAGCCTCTGTCACACTATGGGTGGTGGCAGCAGGGTAGTTTCTAGCCCATTTGGTGCCCAGGGGGAAACACTAAGAATGTGCCCCCCCACCTCGCGATGCACTCCCACTGCACCCCACTCACACTGCACCCCGCGCGTCACTCCCAAACTCAATATAACACTGCACAGCATTGGGACACGGAGACTAGTGGGGGCACACATTGGGACACAGGGACCAGTAGGGAAACAACAGTGGCACACAGGGACCAGTGGGAGCACACATTGGGACACGGGAACCAGTGGAGGCAGGGGACCAGTGGGGGCACACATTGGGGCACGGGGACCAGTGGGGGCACAACATTGGGACACCGGGACCAGTGGGGGCACAACATTGGGACACAGGGACCAGTGGGGGCACAACAGTGGGACACAGGGACCAGTGGGGGCACAACAGTGGGACACGGGGACCGGGGGGTACACATTGGGACATGGGGACCAGTGGGGGCACAACATTGGGACAAGGGGACCAGTGGTGGCACACATTGGGACACAGTGGAACATGGGGACCAGTGGGGGCACACATTGTGGCACGGGGACCAGTGGGGGCACACATTGTGATACAGGGACCGGTGGGGGCACACATTGAGACACAGAGACCAGTGGGGGCACACAGTGTGAAAAGGGGACCAGTGGGGGCACACACTTGGACACGGGGACCAGTGGGGGCACACATTGGGACACAGTGGGGGCATACATTGGGATACGTGGACCAGTGGGGGCACACATTGGGACACAGTGGGACACGGGGACCAGTTGGGGCACACATTGTGGCACGGGGACCAGTGGGGGCACACATTGTGACACAGGGACCAGTTGGGGCACACATTGAGACACAGTGGGGGCACACATTGGGACACAGTGGGGGCACAGTGGGGGCACACAGTGGGAAAAGGGGACCAGTGGGGGCAGGAGATCAGTGGGGGCACACATTGGGACACAGTGGGGGCACAGTGGGGGCACACAGTGGGAAAAGGGGACCAGTGAAAACACACACTCTCATACTTTCATGCTGACACAAACACACACTTAGTACACGCACACGAGAGCAATCATGCATAGTACGGCTCCGACAGGGAAAACACAAACAAAGGGGTCAAAGACTTAGAAGAACAAAGCATAATAAAATAAACATGGCACCTTCCTCTTTCTGATGAAGCGGTGCACCGTGCACACAAACAAGCCCGAGCTGCAAAGAAATGTTTCTGCCAGGAACGCTGCAAGGAAAGCAGTGAAGTCTTCGAATTGCAGGGTCCAACACTGGGAAGCCAGGAACGTAGAAAGGACAGCAGCCGTCTGGAGCACAGGATACAGCCAGCAGCAAAGGTGGGCAGCCATCAGGAAAGGCGCCTTTTTATGCCCCCGCCCCACCCCCAACCCAAGTGGCGCGAAAGTCAAGGGAGGGGGTGGGCTGGGAGCCTGCTCTGACTTCCATAATGTCACGTAGTACTTTTGTACCTGCTACGGCGCTGCCGAACTCTCTGCCCTCGGCAATCGCCGCCACAAACCCAGACATATGAACCCCTGCAGCCAGGGGAAGGGACTGGGGCAATTGCGCCCCAGGCAGCTGCCCGCCTCGCCCGGGCCAAGAAACGGGCTTGGGTGGCAGCAGTGGTGTGGAACTGCCCAAGTGTTCGCAATTTGAAATATTTCGGTGAATGCCGTTTTTTATTTTGCACACTTTAATTCTCTCTTCATCCGTCTACAGTAACCTCAAACAAGCATTGGCAATGCCAACCGTTTGGGCTTTTGTGCAGGCAGGGGAAAGGCACTTGCCAGGCACAGCCACAGTGGTATTAACTGCCCATTAATTGTAGCAGGTGCAAAATGGTGCGAGTACCAGGGCCTCGGAAGAGCAGTTTCCGTGCCTCTGGATACTCTAAAACAGACTGATGGTCGTGGAAGCACCCAAAAGATTCAGTGTGGAGGGTCAGCTGAGAGATAGCCAACTTCTCCAGGAGTTTGCCCAGGAAAGGCGTGATAGAGATCAGACGGTAGTTTGCCAGAATAGAGGGTTTCTTAAGCAGAGGGTGCACAAGGGAGTGCTTAAGGATCGTTGGGAAAACGCCAGTGGAAAAGGAGAGATTGCAGAGATCAGCCAAGGCTCGGGTGAGGGAGTCAATGTCGTCCTTAATGGTTTTGGAGGGGCAGGGGCGACCTGTTTGGATGAGGCCTTCATGGACCAGACTTGTCTGGCGACCTCAGCGGGTGAGACGGGTGAGAGGGAAGAGAGAGGAAGTGGTGGGGGGAGACAAAAGAGGCTCCAGTGTAGGTGTATGTTGTGGTGTGGAAGGGAGGGAGGAAAGGATGTTTTCGGTTTTTGTGATGAAGTGTGCAGCCAGGGCCGAGGAAAGGTCCTGGGTGGGTGTGACAGAAGAAGAGGCTGCTTCAGAATTGGTCAGTTCCCTACAGACTGAAAAGGTTGGCGGTGTTGCTTGATACCACGGAGATGCAGGCTTGAATAAAGGCTCTTTTCTTGGTGCGGATGCAGAGTCGATATCACCTCTGAAGGAGGCGGCAGGCCAGTTTGTCAGAGGGTTCGCCTGACAAATTCCATTTCCGCTCAGCTGCCCTACACTTGCGTTTTAGGGCAGCCAGATCGGAGTCGTACCAAGAGTTGCACTTTTTGGGAGACTTCAGACGGACCCTCATGACATGACATGACATTTTGTAAAGCTCAGGCAATATTATGTTACCACAGGTTGACAGAGCCTTTGAGCCACATATGGAAGTACTGTGGTTTAAGCAGACTTGGAGCGCTCGCTCCTGGGAAGCAAGCGGTAGAGCCACCCACACTGAGTGAGGACTGCAGTCTGCAGGGGGGGCCATAGGCTCCATGCTGGCCACTGCCCCCCACAGTAGTTCCGCTCTCAGCCCCTGATGCCCTGCGCCCCTGCCCATGGAGCCCCGGGGACGGGTGACGGCGGTGAGCCTGGAACTGGGCCTCATCTCGCTGGCGGCGGCTCTGCTCGTCACCGACACACTGCCATCTTCAGCAACCACACCCCAGTCCCCCAACCCCAATCTTGTTGAGATATCTCGCAGGCACTGACTCTGGCTTTGTTGATTTGAATAGTCTGCTTGGGGCTTGATGTGGAACCCATTCTTGAGCCACCACATAGCCCTTCAATGCAGTTTTTCAGCATGTGGGTCCTGCAAGTAAGTAAGCACGTTTAACCTGGGTTTGCGCACTGGTACATCTACTTACTTGGTTGGCAGTGTAGTCGGCACGGCACCTCGGTCCAGGGGTCCTCCTCACCTGTCCTGACTCCTGCGTTGTGGTCATCGCACTGCACTGCAGCATTCATACCATTGAGTTGACGATCGGATCGGTCAAGAGGGCACTTGTGGTGCTTGGTGGCGTGCTAATGCACATTGCACAGGTGCCAGCGCTGCCACCACGCCCATTCACCCATCGTGACCCTGACCCGGCCCCAAGTCCCAACCTTCACTGCGCCACCTGGTCTGCTGCTGCAGCCAGCCTTACTGCAGACAGTAACTAACAACAGGACCGGTGCTATCACCAGGCAAAGCAGTAGTGCGGGGCTGTTAACAAAAGCATTTTGCAGCTCTAACATTTCCAACATATAGGCAAGCGCCTAACCTTGCTAGTGATAGCACCGGCCCTGCCAGGGCCTCTAATAGCAGTCCCTGACAAATGAGGTGTATGCTCATTTCTTGAAAGGTAAGACGTTATTAAGCATAAGTCGGGTGTACTTTTTTACTGACTCATTCATTTTTTGAATAAGGGGTGTTTCAAATGAATGTTGAAAACCAGGAAAGTGGGAGTTTTTAAAACATGGAGACAACCATGGCTACAACATTTAGACGCGAGTGCTTCCATCATTCCCAAACATCACTTGGGTGCAGGGTGAGCCTGGGTAACTGCTTTTTAACATTGTACACTACTTTACCAGAATTTTTGGTAAACTACAATGTTAAAAGCAGTTAACACTCTTCCCCCCAAGTCTGAAACTACACTTGATTGTATTATACTTCAGCGAGGATTGCATTATACTTCAGCAGAACATCTGATGTGTCCACTGAAAGGTTTAAGATTAAGCTACATCCCTAACACTATCTGGTTACCCAGAGGTAACATTTTAGCAAATGTCACTTGTGGCTGGCCAATCTACAGCAGCATTATTGTAAATTTGAATTGTTGATATTTTACTGAACTATGGCACCACACATGTCTTGCTTGGTAGTTTTTAATCGGGAAACGTCTTTACTTCTCGTTTCCCTTACTCCACCTTGCAGCTGTACCTTCTGTTTAGCAAGCATTTCAATCTCCCATCCTAGTTGTGTTGCTCTGCCTTTTGAGGGAGGGCTACTACAACCTGGATGATTATAGAGCGGTGGGAGTAGGGGCATTGATGTCTTACTGGAATGCAACACGATGGCTTAAATCTCCTTCTTACATGACTTTAGTATATGCAGCGCATGCTAGCCAATGTTTCCACTGTTCTGCGCTGTGCGCGCCCCCACCCCCCTGGGCGCCGTTGCACCAGGTGGGCGACTACATGCAAATTTGCAGTCATATAACTGCCAGTGATGTCACTTCCTGTATTTGGGACCCCCCCCGAAATTCATAAATCGGCTCCCCTGATGGCAGGTAGCAGCCACGATTCCCTGATTATTCATGATATAACAAAACTCAAGCGTATTCTGTTACCAAAGACATGAGTGTTGGGCAACATAATGGCATTCTGGCCCTTCAGCAAGGCAACATGGTCACTCGGAGCCTGTTCTGTCCTCTTTTCTGCAAGGATCAGTAGTGATGGTAGGCAGTAACCCAAGCACCGCCTCCTCCACGTGATCCACGTGATCCGAGACCCCCAGCATCTGACTTCATGCCAGTCTGATAAAAAAAATAAACCTTTGCCCGAGCACATCCAAAAACCCAAAAGTTACGAATGGGAAGAAAAGTTACACAGCTGAAGTAAGAGAGTTCTTGTGAACAGCCTGCTTCAACATATGGCTGGCAGGAGCCCTGCTGACACGCCGCACAGCTATCTGGGCCTGCGGAAGAGAACAGGGAGGGCAGGCGGCGCACGAGGAAGACTGTGATATCCAAGACACATGTTACACATTCATGTCGCTTAACTTCTCAAGCACGCCTCGGCTCTGTTTTCGGATTACTTTTAAACGGCATTAGAACCGGGACCAACACTTTGAATTGTCTGAGTTTCTAGTGCAAGGTGATTGGCCTTCCCCTGCTTAACCGAACAAACAGCGTCGAAATTCCCATTATGACATGCCATTTCTTAATAGTCGCAAACGGAAACGTACCTTCTTATCAAAGGTTGTAATTATTGGTCGAGATGACAAAATAGATTTCCAACTTCACGTTTTTCAAATGCGTCTAAACATGTAATAATCAAACAATTGCTCAAGACTATTTCGCAAACAATTCTTTGGCCAGACATTTTCTCAAAAGCTGCATATTCCTGACACACTGCTCTATGGGGGCGCAAACTCCACACCCTATTTAACCTTGGGATGGTCCTTGGCGCTCGAGCAAAGCACAGTAATTCCAAATGCAAACCCCCACTATCTCTCCCCAATCCCCCGGCCCAAATCGTCCGACTTGGCTATCTTGTGCCCATAACCAGAGGACCACTGCCGCAATTTGTCACTCCAAAAACTCTGGGGCACAAATGGCAACATTTTCATCAGAAAAACAATAATTTTTGTCTGTCCTGGCTGTGTCAGGATGATACAAAGCCACACGGCAGAGCGAGCTTAGCAAATAATGTGATTATCCATAAAAACATCAGTACCCTTTGGGAAAAGATAGCCACCGTCTCTATGAAGAAGCCACAAACGAAGGCATGCCTGAGATTCCTAATCCTGCTCGACCCCTTCTTTGAAATGTGCCATACATGAGTTGAGCTCCTGGAGAGTAGTGTTCATTCAACAACTTCGGATCTGTTCCTTAGCCTAACTGGGCAAGAGGATGATTTGGAACCACACAACCTAAGGCTTCGGAACTCTACTGACAATCAGTTCTCTCATCCCACTGTAAAGGACCCACGTCCTCCACTGTGTTATCAATAGTACATTCAGTACGCGTTTTTGTGCCAAAAAATGCTTATCCAGTGATTTTCATTCATAAATAAATAATAAATGAATAAAAAAAGTTCCTCAGGCAAAGGTTAATGGGTGCTTCTCCCCCATGCTGGTTCATATCATTGCCTCCCACATTGCATTACATTAAAATCAAGGAGTTTCCTACTCTATTGCATATCAAGTAGAACTGGTGTAGAAGTGCATGTCCTTCCTCAGATGTCGTCATCTTTGCTTCGGAGAACCTGCATGTTACAAAGAATATTGTACTGGAGAGAGACTGGCAGGATACAACTAGACAGTTCTGGCTCTCAAGTGCAGGATCTTATTATGCCATTTTTTCTATTATATTTGTAAACACCTACAACACAATGCATGGCAAGAATAACAATAGACCACCTGTGATTAGTTCAGTGAGCTTGTACAAGGGGTGGAGCAGATTAATCATGGTCGTTCTGACTGGGTGGCGGATTGCTTGGACGGGGTTTTTCTTGTAGAACTTGTGGCATTAAAAAAACATTACCACTTTTTTGCATGCCAAAAATGGCAATTTGCATTAGCTTCCGACTGGAACCCTACAAAAAGAAAACCAGGTTGCTTAATGTTCCAAAACTATAGCAGGGAATTTCAGCATATTTGAACTCAGGAATTCGTCCATTTTGTGATTTACAGATTGGCATGAGGTAAGGTTGCACAATTGACTGAATTCCGTATAAACTTCAAGGATCTGAAATCCCAGGATTGCAATCCAGTGAATGAAACAAAGATGATTGGAAACCGCATTCAGCTGGGTGAAGCTACCATGAAGAGGGCAGCAGGACAGCCGATGGCAAACTGAAGAAAATAGCAACGGCACCACAGCTCGAATTCAGTTGCCTCTGCTGGACGTTAGGCAGATATAATGGAAGGAGATCTTGGCTCAGCTTGAACCATAAGTGAAGAGCCAGAACAACAAAGCAAACAACAAGGGAGGGGAAGTGCACCTGAAAGAGGGGGAATTTAGGGGACCAAAGCCAGGAGTGAACTAGTGACTGTGGAAACAATCTTAGAAAGCACAAGATTGCCAGGCAATGTTCTCCGTGGGCTTCACGCCTTTGTGGCGGTTGACGCTTGGACCCGAAAAACAATACAACACTATGATGGACAGAATAATTGTGTTTTCACAGTCTTTGCTACAGCTGACTGATGTGAGGCTTGGTATGAGATGAGTTTCTTACAGTTACTGGCAGCTTCAAGCTTTTGCATCTCAGCGTTGTTCTACTACCGCAAAATGAGTCTGATAGAGTTCAGTTCCTGGTCTTACAACTGAAATTACTTTGTTACTGTACCGTGGCTTCCCAGGCTGAGCACCTGGTGTATTCAAAGCATTTGAATCTAGGAAAGATCCAATGCTCGAGAAATACTACACACATACTTTTGCCATCAGTCATTTAGTTGCTCTTACCTTATGCTGAGATTTCCACTCTCCAGGTGTGGAGAACGTACTCATCCTGTGCCCCTGGCCCAATTTTTTTCACTGTCAGCATTCTTCTCTTCACTTCACTTCAATTTTCTGAACTCGCTTTACCCCGTTTAGGCCAAGGGATGGTGCTCCAGGTGGAAGTGCATGGTGATCTGCATTGTGGCTCAAACCTTATCTTTCCTGCTCATCTTGTTGACCTACCCGTAAAGAACCCCCCCCCACTGGCTTTCAGCATTATTCTTATGGAGCTACTTCAATACCAGTTGAACAGGTTATCCAGTGATAATGTTGGCAGGGAAATGGCCGCCATTTGACGGCATTGCCCTAAAAATACACCCTCCAGAAAATCAAACACTTCCCCAAATATTCTATGATTGGAGGTAATAATATATAATCATACCCCTCCTAGAATATTGGGGGAAAGAACCTTAGGTATCAGGGAAAAAAACATTGTCTACTTGGCGACTTTTCCCCACCAAGAGTATCACATGGAACCTTGAACAGGGCCAAGATGGGGCATTCATTTTGTCCTGTGGGTGTCTACATTGGGTGAAAGGGATTTGAGGCTTGTTGGAGGCAACAAGGTAGATTTCTGGGAGAAATTACCAGGGATTATGGCCCATGCCTCTATTGACAGACACACATTGTTCATTGGCCCTGAGCAGTAAAAGTCTGAGCAGGCCCATTGAGCAAAGCACATGAGCATGAGATAACGTTAAGCCTACTACCCAACATACTAAGGAAGGCGAAGTGATCACTTGGGGTTTTCCTATCTTAGCCAGCCCTTTCTCTGAACCAAATGTTCATGCCTCACATAACCCTTGGCACTTTGCTTATGGCAATTAATGGAGACTCTAGACTGTAGCCTCATCTGCCAATTACCAGATCCTTATTGCACTCAGTGTACATCTACTTGTGAAAGAAATAGAGAGTGAGAGAGACAGCAGGGAGCCAGACAGAGACACACAGACATAAAAAGAGGCAGAGATACAGAGAGAGGTCTTGACAGTGGCAAAGTGAGAAAGTGAAATGGGACCTGTCTGCAGCAGCCACTGGTAGCAATGCAGAGAGGAGGCCCACTTATTCAGTGCTGTTAGGCCTTTTTCATGCTTTTCTATGACTTAAAGCCTCATCACGAGTTGGGCAGTATCCCGACTGGGATACCGCCCAACTGTATTTGCGTTACTGCCCAACCCTCTGGCGGTATTACTGCCGGATCACGGGTTGCGCAATAACTGTAATTCCCCATTGGATCCAATGGGGAATTTTCGGCGCAATTACCGCCAGCACTATTACCACACGGTAATTGCACCAAAAATCTGCATTTTTTGCGGCGCATTTACTTACTCCACGTTTAGAGATGGAGGTAAATACTGCCAGCCTGAGAATGGGTAGACCCTTAAATGTGGCGGTAATAGCCTTACCGCCGCATTTAAGGGCTACCGCCCAACTCGTGATGAGGCCCTCAGAAGAACAAGTTACTTCTTACCTTGTAACGTTCTTTCGATGGGATGTTCCTCCGACGTATTCCTTATCTTTGATAGATCATCTCCTAGCTTGCTGGCCTCGGAATTTTTTTTTCAGTAGAGGGCGCTGCGCGTCGACGTCCCTTGAGCTGATGTCCCTCGACGGCCTCCGTATCGGCGCCGACATCACCACGCGTATAAATAGATTCGCGCAGCGTCCGTTGCTCAGTTCCGTTTTCACATTAACAGTTGTTTCACATGAATTAGTTATTGACCTTGAAGGAGCGTAACCTGCAACCACAAGGGAAGTATTACTGCAGGGATGGATGTGAGAGGCGATAAGGAATATGTCGGAGGAACATCCCATCGAAAGAACGTTACAAGGTAAGAAGTAACTTTTTCTTCGAAGGGATTGTGTCCTGCGACGTATTCCCTATCTTTGATAGACTCCCATAGCAGTGGTGTGCAATTGGAGGTGGGAGTAAAACGCCATGTTTCCTTTCAGGAATGAACCGAATGTAATATGGCTTTGCCAAACTTAGTCTCTTGACTAGAGGAGCAATCCAGGTTGTAAAATCTTCTGAAGGTATGTGCGGACAACCATGTGGCAGCCCCACATATGTCTCGAACCAGAACCCCTCTTTGGAGGGCCGAGGAGGCTGCGATACCCCTGGTTGAATGAGCCCTAAGATTTTGAGGAGGCTCTTTCCCTGCCAGTTCGTAGCATTCCAGGATGGCCAAAATAATCCATCTGGAAATGGTTTGTTTTGTTATTGGTAGTCCCAGCTTGTGCCCTGAGTAACCCACGAACAGTTGTTCTGCTTGCCTAATCCAAGCAAGTCTGCTGATGTAAAAGCTTAAAGCTCGCCTTGGGTCCAACCTATGTAGCCTTTCTTCCTCTTTCCCCGGATGGGGAGGCGGATAGAATGAAGGTTAAGTAATTTTCTGAGTGATGTGGAATTCAGAAACCACCTTTGGGAGGAAATTAGGCTTCACCTGTAGGACAACCTTGTCTTTATGAAAAATTGTATGAGGGGGTTTACAAGATAGAGCTTGTAATTCGCTCACCCCTCTAGCAGATGTTAAAGCCACTAACAAGACAGTTTTAAGGGTGAGAAATCTTAGCAAACAAGAATGGAGTAGTTCGAAAGGAGTACCCATCAGGAAATTTAAGACTAAATTTAAGTCCCATAATCGAACCTGGAAAGGTCTTGGAGGGTAGACATTAGTTAATCCCTTTAGAAATTGTATTACTAAGGGTCATTTGAAATACGAAGGCTCCTCCGCAGTGCGCTTGAAGATCGATAGCGCTGCGAGATAGCCCTTGATAGTGCCAACTTGAAGGCCTGAATTTGCCAAGTACAGTAGAAAGGATAACACAGTTGGTGTACCACTTGAAAAGGGGTCGATATTCTCTTCTCTACACCAGCTGCAAAACCTGTTCTAACGGCAGCGGTATAAAGACTTTGTTGCTGGCCTTCTGGCCGAAAGCAACACTTCCATGACGTCATCAGGGAGGTCCCAATCCTTGTATCTCAACCTTTCAGAAGCCAGGCGTGAAGGTTGAGGGTTCTGATGTCTGAATGGAGAACCTGACCTCCCTTCTGTGAGAGAAGATTCTCCTTGAGTGGAAGACGAATTGGAGGGCAGATGGACATGTCCAGAAGGTCCGGGTACCACGTTCTCCTGGCCCAGTCTGGGGCAATTAGGATCATGGTTCTCTGGAATCTTCTCAACCTCCTGATCATTTGAGGAATGACAGGCACTGGTGGAAACGCGTACAGGAGTGGAACCCCCAGTCCACTACGAACGCATCCCCTAGAACTCCTCCCGGGGGAAATTCCCTTGAACAAACCAGATCGCACTTTCTGTTGGTACTGGTGGCAAACATGAGGGGTTCCCCAAAGGGCGAAGATCTCCTGAAGGACGTCCTGAGCTAGTTCCCACTCGTGGGAGACTGTGCCCTGCCTGCTCAGAGCGTCACCCGTGAAGTTCTTCTCTCCGGCTAGATGGACTGCCGATAGCGAGATTCCTTCTCGAATTGCCCAAAACCAGAGCTGCATTGCCTCTCTGCACAGCGGTAGTGATCCTACGCCTCCTCTTTTGTTGAGGTAGTGCATGGCCACTGTGTTGTCCGTCATTATCAGGACATTTTTCCCTTGTACAGATGGCAGAAAAGCTTTCAGCGCTAATCTGATTGCTCTCAGCTCTAACAGGTTGATATGTAGTCTGGACTCCGATGGAGACCAACGACCGCTGATGGTCAAGTCGTTGGTATGGGCTCCCCACCCCGTGAGTGAGGCATCTGTGACTACTGTTATCTCCGGCCATGGTTGCCAAAACAGTTCCCCCTTCAAGATGTTTTTCTGGCAGGCCCACCACTGAAGGTCTCGAGCCACCTTGTCCGGAATCTGAAGGAGGTCTGTCATTCTCCCTGAGAATTCCGACCACTGAGTTCTCAGTGCCCACTGAAGAGATCTCATTCTCAGGAGAGCCTCTGGCACGAGGAAGATGCAGGATGCCATGAGGCCTAGCAACCTCAAAAAGTCGAAGGCTGGGAGACGTTGGGCATTTTGAAACTTGGTGACCATCTGCAGAATACCTTGAGCCCTCACCTCTGGTGGCGAGGCTTTTCCCAGGGAAGTGTCCAGGACCGCTCCAATGAACTGGAGTCTCTGTGATGGTAACATCTGTGACTTCTTTAAATTGAGGGAGAAGCCCAGTTTGTGAAGGAAGTGGCAGACATAATCTAGCTGGATCTGAGCTTTTTCCAAAGATACAGCTCTGATCAGCCAATCGTCCAGGTAGGGGTAGACGTGGATCCCTTCCCTCCTTAGACTTGCAGCCACTACCGACATTAGCTTGGTGAAGACCCTCGGGGCGGAGGTCAGCCCAAATGGCAGAACTCGAAATTGATAATGAGAGCCGCCAATTGCGAACCTCAGGTATTTCCTGTGTTTGAGATGGATTGGCACATGGAAAAAAGCATCCTGGAGGTCCAGAGATACCAGCCAGTCCTGGAGCTGGAGGGCCTGAAGGATCTGAGAGAGAGTTACCATCTTGAACTTGTCCTTCCTGAGGAACTTGTTCAATTCTCGTAAGTCCAAGATAGGTCTCAGTCCTCTGTCTTTCTTCGGTATGAGAAAGTAGGGGGAGTACCAGCCCTTGTTCCTCTCCGCTACAGGTACCAGTTCTATGGCACCTTTCTCTAGCAGGTCTACAATCTCCTGCAAGAGGAGCGGATCTGGAACTTTCAGAGAGCTGTTCCCCGGTGGATCACTCTGAGGGATGCGTAGAAAGGGCAGACAGTAACCTTGGGCAACTGTCTCCAATGCCCAAGCATCTGACATAATAGCCTGCCATTCCGTCAGATGTTGAGTTAACCTGCCCCCTACTGGTGTCTTGTGAGGAGAGTCCTCAGACCGGTTTGGAGGCGGCTGATGCAGATGCAGAGGGTAAAGAGGCACCTGCTGCTACTGTGGCTTTTGTGTTTTTACCCCGTCCACCTCGGGTGAATTTCTTCTGACCCCTTTGAACCGGCTGTCCTCTGCCCTTTCAGAATAGAGAATAGAAGCGAAAGGACTTACCTCTCCAAGAGGTTCCGGGGGGTGATATGGTGTCTGACGGATTGCAGCTCCTAAGGATTTTGCTGCTGCCTTTGATATTTGTAGTTTTTTCTAAACTGTCATCCGCCTTCTTACCAAACAAAGAAGAGCCGTCAAAGGGCATATTCAAGAGTCTGCTTTGCACATCTGGAGCAAAACCAGACTTACACAACCAAGCAAATCTCCTGGTTGTTGTACTTGCCGCCATGGCCCTGCTGATACTGTCAGCAGTATCGATGCCAGTCTGAAGGGATTCGCACATTGCATCCTTACCATCCTTAATGATGTTGAGAAACGCTTCCCTTTCTTCTCCCTCCGGGAGGCAGTCAGCCACTGATTAAGCACACTCCCAAAGTGTGTGGCTGAACCTTGCGAGCGTAAAAGTAGCATTGATGGATTTCAACGCCATGCTACATGCAGAAAATACTTTTTTGGCCATAGAGTCATATCTCTTATCATCCCTGTCCTGTCGAACAGTAGGGTAAGCCGATTTACTACCTGCCGAAGTAGCTGCCTGAACAACCAGACTCTCCGGAGTTGGGTGTTTGGATAAATATTCAGGGTCAGCAGAAGACACCCGATATTTAGCTGATAATTTCTTGTTAACTGCCAGGATTACCTCAGGTGTTTCCCAGTTTGCCAGTATTCTCCTTTGTAATGCCGCATGAAATGGCACCACAGGATCCTCCTGTGGACCTTTGACCAAAATGTCTGTGAGGTGGTCTTGCTGAAAAGCAGGTGAGGGTGTGGACCATCCCATAAACTCTATTATCCTTGCCATCAAGGTTCTATAAGGGGTATCAGCATGTTCCCCTGGGTCTGGTGTGGCAAATTCCACTTCTGGGGAAGTGTCCAACCCACTTGCTTCCTGTAGGGTTTCATGGAGGTAAATTCCTCTGGTGCAGATCCCTGCAACTCAAAAGGTCTTTCCTGATCCGAATACTCCCCTTCTTCATAAATAGAAGATAAGACCTTGGAGTGATCAGGTCTTGAAAATGGTATAAATCCCATTTCCAGAGCAGAAGGAGCTAAGTTTGTCATGATTAGCTGAGAAAACGTCGACGTCGTCGACGCAGACGTTAAAGGCTTCGAAGCCATCGAAAAAGGCGTTGAGAAAGGTGGTAGAGGCCTCGATGAACTCGAGAGTATCGGGATTCTACTTGAGGTTGTCGACGACATTCTCGTGCTCGAGGCTCTGGGCATGGCCACTGGCTGTGAGGTGGTCATGGGTTTATCCTTTCTCGGCGTCGAAGACGGCGTCGACTCGACTGACCTGTGCGTCGAAGAACCCTTCGATAACGGCGTCGATGACGCCGATCTATGTGTCGAAGGGACCTTCAACGACGGCGTCGAAGACGCAACTTTGCCTTTACTCCAGGGTTTGTGACGCTCTCGAGTGACTTCTTTCGCCGGGTACTGCGACTCGCGGCTTTTTGATTTTTTGGGTCTTTCACCCAGAGTATCACCCTCAGCAGTCTTCGAGGGGGTCGAGGCCGCTTTCTCGAAGACGCTTAGCATCTTTTTCCTAAATTCCTCCCACTCAGCCTGAGAGCTATGTTTTGTGGGGCAGGAGACCCTTTTTGGGGAAACGGAAGAAGACGAAGACGAGGAAGGGGATCTTCGATGTCTCTTTTTTGAATGCTTAGATCTTGAAGAGTGATGGGAACTGCTTCGAGACCTAGAACGAGAATGTCTTTTATGATGGCGAGGAGACGAATGTCTCGACTCCGCCGAGGAAACTTTCGAAGACGTTTTAACTGCCTTACCTCTCTCGAGCTTCCCCTTACTCTCCTTCAAGGCTTTCGCCGTCATGGACATGCAGTCCTCGCACTCCGAACAATGGTGCTCGATTCCCAGGCACCACAAACAGATCCTGTGAGGATCCGTCAATGACATTTTCTTTCCACAGTCTCGACATTTTTTGAAGCCGGACCGTGGAGTCGTTGGTTCGGGTGAGGAAGCCATCGAGTACGAGTCGGTATTCACGAGGAATATATTGATATATTCGACTGAAGAACTGAGCAACGATATTCCGAGGCCCCACGAAGCGCGGAAAAACGGAACTGAGCAACGGACGCTGCGCAAGTCTATTTATACCCGTGGTGACATTGGCGCTGATACGGAGGCCGTCGAGGGACATCGGCTTGAGGGACGTCGACGCGCAGCACCCTCTACTGAAAAAAAAATTCCGAGGCCAGCAAGCTGGGAGATGATCTATCAAAGATAAGGAATACGTCGGAGAACACAATCCCTTTGAATGCTTTGTTATGCCTTTAATGATATGCTATGCCACGTTATGATTCATGTGTTTTCAAGAGAATTGAAACAAGCACTTTTATAATGCGTGTGTGCATTGTAACCAGCACAAAGGTAGGGAGGGGTGGCTAAGTCCCTGCTAGCGACCCATGGAGATCTGGCATATGGGTTGGGTGCTGTGATAGACTGTCAGGAGAATAGACGAGTCAAGGAGACTGATTATGTGCCCAGCTGGACCGAATTTTTGTCGTCAGACTCAGCTGCATTCCGATGGCAGAGGTGGTGTTTGGTATGAAGTCGAGTAGTGAATTGCTGCAGATGTATGCTGGTGAGTGGCCATGCCCCCGGTGGGATAAGACTATCTTCCAATGAGATTGAGTTATATACGTACCAGAGAGTCCTTGTAGGCTTCAAAATGCAAGCCTACTGCCCTATACCCATGGTAAAAGAGGCAGGGTAGTGGCACAAAACAGCAGCAAGCATCAAAGTGCATGTCTACAACACCATTGCTGTAGGAAAGATGCCAAATAGTGGCACAGACAGCAGCAAGACTCAGAATCCATGCTCACAACACTACGCCTGCGGAAAAAGATGCAAAATAGTGGCATAAAACGGTAGCTAGATTCACAATACAGCTAGATTCAAAGTGGATGTGCCCACAACAGTATCCATGTGGAAAAAGATGTGAAGTAGTGGCACACAACGGTAGCTAGATTGCCAATAGAGCTGGATTCAAATTGAATGCCACAAAACTATCCCTGTGGAAAAAGATGCAAAGTAGTGCCAAAGAATGGCAGCTCGATTCACAATACAGCAAGTTAAAAAGTGGATGCCCACAACACTATCCCTGTGGACAAATATGTAGAGTAGTGGCAGAAAACGGTAGCTAGATTCACAATACAGGCCCATAACAGTGCTAAATGTATAAACAAATTGTTGTTCCCTAACGGATTGTTGCAGCAGACCGGGTTTGTGGCATGGCAGGAGCGCCATGGTGAACAAGCAAGCAGTTGATAGAGGTGCCCAAGGAGGTTCCATTTGCAAAGACCCCTTAGCTGGCTGCCCAGGTAAGGCTGCCCTGGAGGTTCTACCTATATTTGTCTGTTTCGGGAGCTGTAACACCCTCACTACCCAGTCCTGGGAGTGTAGGATGGGAGGGGGCGGATCAGAGGTGGGGGGGCGAAGGGAACCACACAGAGGGTGCTTTAAGAGGTACAAAGCCTTTCAAAACAATTTAGAGTCTGAAAATGGCATCTTGCAGGGCAGTCAAGGTTCAGGGTTCTGCAGGAGCAGATCCTTACCTCCTTTCCTCTTCAGTGCGGCTTTCCAAAGAAGGGGCAGCCTAGTCCACAAGTGTGTCCTTTGCTAATCCGGGTCCCATGACCCACTCCCTAGCCAATCCTGGGAGGGGAGGACGGGAGGGTTGGCGGATCAGGGATGGAGCGAGAAGTGCACAGCGCGAGAGCGCTTTAAGAGGTACAAAGCCTTTTAAAACAATGTAGAGCAAGACAATGGCATCTTGCAAGGCAGTCAAGTTTTGGGACAGCCGAGTCCACAAAGGTGTCCTTTCCTGTTTTAGGTCATGTGACCCACTCACTAGCCAGTCTGTGGAGGACGGAGGGTTGGAGTGGGCAGATTGGGGAGGGAGACAGAAAGGAACAGAGTGAGAGCACTGCTTTAAGAGGTACAAAGACTTTTAAAACTATTTAGAGCCAGAAAATTGTGTCTTGCAGGGCACAGAGGTTTAGGGTTATGCAGGAGCAGATCCTTACCTCCTTTCTTTTCTCTTCAGTGCAGCTTCGCTAAATCTTATTTTCTATAGTAACTACTTCATTGCCACCTATACCATCGCCAGGCACGTCTGCATCATTGATGACGCATGTTCAATTGCCTTTGTTCTCCACGTTTCCAAAGGTAGTTGCTGTGGACAGGGCTGTCCCGTCTGCATTGTCTTACCTCCTCAGGCCAACTTGTGCTCAGCCAGTGTTTTCACTGGCTCCTTATGCACCACAGTCCCCTGTCCATCCATGGCCTCTCCTGAGCAGCTACTGCAGCAGAGTGCTGATTCAGACATGGATGTGCCAGAGATAACGTCCTCTGAGAATAATGAGATGGGAGCTGTGCCTCCTGTTTCTGACATGCCACCGTCAAATCCACCAAAGCAAGGCCTTCGCTACCTGAAGGCCCTACTCAACCTTCTATAGCGGTACCTGTCCTGATGGGCACACCATCAGGCCTCCACAGACTCCTGTGCCTTCCAGCTCAAGAGATGTGTCCCTGGATATCCTATCCACATTAAAAACACTAGAAGCTATGGCTTTCTGCTCCACGGTTGCCTCCTCCAGCACAACCCTGCGGATTCCCTGCAATGGAAGGCCCAAATCCTCCTCCAACCTCCAGACCTCTTCCATAGACTCCACTTTTGCCAGAAGTCCCCCTTACAGATACAGAGACTGACGATTATCCAACAGATGGTTCTCCAGGCATGCACTCGACAGACGAGTTTGAGCATCTAGTACAAGGTGATGGTGAGCCAGCAGACCTACCACCAAAATATTCGCCTCCAGACAAGATTGGCTCCTTTGATGCCCTCATGTCAAGAGCTGCAAAGCTTTTTGATCTTCTCCTTTATCAGCGGCAGGAATCTGCCAGACAATCAATGGTGGCCATTCCAGTACTAGAATATATTCTATGTTCCAAGAAACAATACACATACCATCTAAGCCACCCACCCAAGCAACTAAAATCCACTCCCAACCTACATTAAACAACAGAAAACTAAACCTTGACAGCCAAGTTACATACCACCCCGACCCGCCCCCTGGGCAATGCATCATAGCATCAAGGGCACACAATGTCTTCCCCCAGGCAAAAAATGCCTCTGTGTGCTCAGAAACAGGCCTGCACACAAATCTCTGGACACTTCCGGTTGGCATACATCAATGCAACAGCAACGCTTCCTTGGATTTTCCATCTCCCCCAACTAATCTACCCCACCCGCTTTTCTTTCAAATCCGACAGAGCAGATGGAGACCATGGCAATGGCAGTGAGGTGTGGTATAAATCCCAGGAACATAGAATCATGTGGTATTGTGTGGGAAGAACTCCTTGTAACGTTCTGCCGTTCTAAAAGAGAAATGTTGTCCCCACTTCCAGAGACTGATCAAACAAAATAACCTACCATAGACTGGTGTAAATGCTCTGAGCAATGCCGAGTGCCCATCTCACCTCCTCTCCCTACAAACAAGAAACAATCCTCCACACACAGGCCCCCACCAAACCCCCCCTCAAGATTTTTTGGCTCAAGAGAATGGAATATTTTTTTTTGAAGCTCAAGAAAGGCGGCGGTTTAAAGTCTTGACTAGAGCAAGCTGGGACTGGTTCTACGGGATTTTAATGAATAAAACAATAAAGAATACATTTTTTCCGAAACAAAAACAATTAAACATATATCATTTGGGGGGGCGACCCCCGCAAATCCCCTGTTTGCCCATGTTTAAAACCCCATCCCAAGCCCCTCCCCACCGGATTTAACCCCTTACCCCAACCCCACATATATATTTTTTTGTATTCAGTATTTTTTCGTTGTTTTTGTTTTCTTTAAAATGAATTCTTTTTTAAATCAATGGATAACGCTGGGACTACTAGACCACCCCAAAAGCTTATTGTTCACTGATAATGAAGGCATAGAGGATCCAAGCCTCTCATGCCGACTAAATTGGCTTTGTGCTTGTGTTTATTTGGGGATTATGAAACAATTCCCCTCATCCTATGAGGGTTGAAATCTGATCATCTCTTTAGAATTGTTCCCCCATACCCCAATCACATACACATCGCCTGCTCACGTGATTGTTTTTATAAGTGGGGAGCCCCTTGAAGCCATAGAGGTCAGCAGCAGGCGTAGCACTGTGGTAGTGCAACAGCACAAAGTGCCTTGAAGATAGAGTGACCAGACGTCCCAGTTTTCCCGGAATTTGGAGCTCTGTCCCCCTTTATCAAGATTATGTTTCCATTGGAAACTGCAGTGGTCCCGGTTTTTGTTAGTAGATCTTCATAGCTGACAGGCAGGAATGCACAATCGCGCACAGAAGAAATGCTGCATTTAACAATTTAACATAGTGTTTGTTTGTGATAAATTGGTCTTACTGTTCAAATCAACACATAGTATAATTCATGTAACACTTAATCTCCCTTCTCCCCCAACCACTACTGAAGTGTAGTGCTTTGACAGCCACTTTCAACAATTCGTCCTACTTTTATGTTAGTTGCCCTGTCCCGGTTTTTTACTTTTCAAATCTGGTCAACCTACTTGAAGATGAGACGTCTTTGCCAACTCTGGTGTCTAAGGATCGAGCCTGTCTCTCTTTCTTTGCTGGATGTTCGCTGCTGTGCCTGGTTGTCAAGTCTCTTATGGGGATGGCTCTGATGTTTAAACCAAAGATGTGTGTAACCTTCGTGGTATCTCCGATGTATGACCCTGTAAAACGATTAAGGCATAGTGTTGGTGGCCGGGTCGATCTGTAAGCGCATTGTTAGCAGAGGGCTAGTTCTGCGTGGGAGTTCTGTAAGTGATATCGCAGTCTCTTTCCCATTTCCAAGCGCTGGCTCGCCTCCTCTTTTTAATGCCTCGTTTCAACTGGCACTGTCAGTCCCGGCGACCTAAGGAAAGTTAATTTGCTAATTTCCCATCATGCCTCTGTACAGCGAGCGGCCTCATGCGTCCCCTCTCTACCGTCACAGGATAATAATGAAACTGGGAGAGAGCTCGTGGAAATGGCGATGTTCATGCTGCGTTCAGCACAGTTGGTGCTTAAAATTATCAGAAATGTAGGAAATCTAACGCATTCCACAAAGATCTCGGTGGGGGCCTCCCACCTTCTCCTCCTACGCTTGGCAAACATGTTCTGCGGGGCCGCGGCAGAGTGGTCTGGCTGTGTTCACAGCATCTCGACTCCACCATTCCAGACAAACAGACTAACAGAGACAGAGGGGCAAAAATGGCGGTTTGAGGGGCAGACACAAATGTACAACCGACAGGCAAAGAGATAAGCACATACGACGCGTATAAAGAGATACTGTAGATAGAGTAACAGCTTGAAATGTGAAAATATTACAAGGGAACAAGGACAAAGGGACATCTGGAAGCACAGGGCACACAGAAAAATAAATAGAGGTGGGACACACAAAAATAAAGACAGGTAGGATAGAAGGTGAGAGCATAAATGCCTAAGTCTTTTACGCTCTTCTCCGGGTCTACGGAGAAGAGCGCAGTCTCTCCGGGATTTACGGCCCTTCCAGTATCTCTGGCCACACCTCGATGTGGTTGGCTACAAACAGATTTATAGTAGCCAATCCCATAGAGGCATGGGCAGTTGAGCATAACTCTCACTCGGATTGGCGTCATTTGATGTTGATTTTTTTTTTTTAAATGTGTGTGGTGCGGGTGAGCGTAGTCTCGAGGAAAAGTGGCGGGTGTCCAGTGATGTCATCCTTTGGGATTTTCTTTAGCAAATGTGAGATGAGGGGGCGGATCTTCGCACTACCTTTTAGTTTGGCAGGGAGGCGAGGGAAACCTTTCCTGAAACTGGCAGCTTTAAAGTTTTACTGTGTTCGTGCAGAAAAATATATTTGCACAGACGCAGCAAAACTTTAAAGCTGCTAGTTTCAAAAAAGGCTTCCATCGCCTCTCTGACTTAGGAAAATCAAATGCATACATCAGCCCTCTCCTCACGGATGCGAGCCAACATATAACAACGTTATGTGTGCTTTTATATGGGGGGGGAGGGAGGTTGCTGGTGTACACACTTGCTTTTTCGTTGGCAGAGAGCAGAGGGAAGCCTTTCCTGAAACTTTCAATGTTGAATGGTGTTGCATGTGCTCTTGAATGAGTGTATGATGCATGGGTGGCTGGGTGTGTGTGTGTGTGTGTGTGAGAGAGAGAATGAGCGAGTGTATGTGAATTAGGGCCGAGTGAATGGTATGTTTAAATGAGTGAGTGAATGTTGTGTAACTGTGTAAGGAATTAAACCATCTGCACGGTGGATGTGTGCTCGCATGGGCTTTTTTAAAATTTGATGGTTTAGAAACCGATATTTATCCCTGGGTCATTGGTGTCCCGGAAGTTGATTTGTCACAATGAGATCATGTACACAGGTATATATTTTTTGTCATGGTGTGAGCATAGGAAAAGGTGTGTTTATTAGCCCAACTGAGGTTTGTCTATCAACATTCCATTTAATAAACATTTTTTTTAAATCCCAGGTGAGCGCACACCCACCGTGCCAATGGTTGAATTCCTCATACTCGTGCACAAAGAAAATTGTTGGTAGGGACCCATGACTGGTTCATTAAGGTAGGTTTAGCCTACACCAATCACTATGGCCCACTTGGCTTTAAAAGAGGACTAAGACCCTGTTTTGGCAGATCATCTGAAGACTTCACAAGAAGTAAGAAAAAAGAACTCATCCTTGGATCCTGGATGAAGGTAGTCTGCCTTACAGCTTCCGCCAGTGAAGGAAGGCCAGGGCATCCAAAGAGGGAAGCAAGATCCCTCTCCTAAACATGTCCCAGGGAACAGAGGAAGATACCGAACTCAGAGGACCCTCCAGCCACTCCAGAACCAGTACACAGCCAGCACACAGCATGCCCTGCTAGGCTCTGCAGCAAGCTTCCTGTGCAAAATTCTCTGAACTTACAACCAAGGACAAGGCATCTGCCTGCATCACACTCCTCAGCTTTGGGCCATCCGCCATTAAGGACGGCGCACGCCCATTGAAGAAGCTCAGAGAAGTGCCTCGACGAGCATCTACCGACATCTGTCTTAAAGGACAATATCAAGCCAGTCGAGTTCCTCGAGCTGCAACCGACTTCAACGCTGACTGTTATCAAGGAGCAATCGTTAAAAGACATCCAAAACATCTCAACCAGTGCATTAGACCAGCTAAACAGCACTGAGACAACGATTCCTGAGCCTGAGCCGCCGTGTAGGCCAGCCTGCAGCATTTTGTCCAGCTTCGCTCGCCGTACCGTCTTGATGCCTGATACCCTCATCTGACTCTCATCTTGAATCTGGCACAGAAGCCTGCAGAGTGCCCTGAAGCTGACTCAACCCTGTCGTGCACCAAGAACACCTACAGCACAAGGTACATTGTGGTTCTGTCCCCCTAGCGCCCCCCAGAAGGCCCCTAGAGACATATTAAGACCCATTGCTCCCTTTGTTCTGAAGCCAAGAAACCTTAAACTGCTATGGTTATTAATCATACCAACTACCCTCCTGTCAGTATTCAGAGTGCATCGCTTTTCCTTCCTTGAAACTGACCCCAGCAGATTTTGGCAAGCAGTTGGTGAGCGGTAGGGGAAATACGTGGGTGGATGGGAAAGGGACGTGTGGGTAAGCGGGAGTTGACTAAACATACCATTTAAAAAATATTATTATTTATTTATTTGTTTGTAATGCGTCGAAAGCCTGCAGACATGGGGGGCAGGAACATTTACACAGTAGGAACAAACATCAATAAACAGGACGAAATTAAATACCTAAGCAGAATTTTGGAAAGGGACATTTAGTGGACTTCCATGATATAATAAGAATGATATGTGTTATGTGGCTAGAATGGCATTTTGGTGCAGCCTGTCTATTTATTTATTTCTTGCTTGTTCGGAGCTTATATAGCAAATAAATTTAGTTTCAAAGCACCGACAGGGCAACAGGGAGGGAACATGGGGTTGCAGCACAATTAAAATATGCAAGAAATACAATGGGGGAAGGGACGGCCGAACCTACTATCCCTTGTGAGTATTCAGAACGTGCAAGTGCAGCAAGGAAGAGGGCAGAGGGGTAGGTGCTGGTGAACCATGCTCGAGGGTGAGCCACAGATGAAGTGCAAGGTATGGTAAGTGCTAAGTGGCCAGGAGTCGGGTTGGGTGGAAAGGTGCGAGTCTCCAGTGCGCAGGGTGTGCCGGGGCAAGTGGTGAGGGTAGACAGAAGCTGGGGAGATTGGGTGTGTGTGGTCAGGGCCCCTAATGATGTATAAGGGTCCAAGACACCAATCACAGCAACTGTGAGATTAGCAAAGGAGGGAAGAAGGGAAGGAGGAAACAAGATAAGTCTTGAGGTGCTTTCAGAACTTAAGAAGGTCCTGCTCAAGACAAAGAAGGTCCAGCTCAAGACGCAGAAGGGAGGCTGTTCCATAGAATGTATCCAGCTGAGGAAAGTGAACAACCTCCTGCTCTCTGTTTAGAAAAACACTTTACACACAGAGAGTGGGTGCCAGAGGAATGTAAGAGGTCTAGAAGGAGAGTATTTTTTAAGAGTCATTTATTACTGTGGCATGAACTGTTTTTTTACTGGGCATCTATTATAAAGTAGGCATGATAAGTGCTATTACGCGTCTAGACTGGCCCACATTGTGCAGCCACTTTGGACATGTGTTTTCTTATTGTGATATTGCATTTTTTAATGGTAAAGCCATCAGAAGTATGTTCTTTCATGTTCATATATAGGAATATTGGCATATTTTGGTGGAGCCAGAATGGAAATGTATGGGCACAGCCAGCGTGAAAATGTTTTAATGCTGGCATAAAATGGTATAATGAACAGAAATCGGTTGTTTGTATCTAATGTAGAAGTTGGATTTGTGGCACACTCTACTACAGCCTGGTCCCCCGGTGGTCGCTTTTTATTATAGGGTGACACCCGATTGGATACCTGTGCTTTAGATGTAACAATTATCAAAGTAACTAAATGGATTATTTTGCTTACTTGTAACTCCTGTTCTTGGCTGAGGAAGTCAGACTTGCAAAGAATACTGATAAGGTTACCTCCGCCTGCAGATTAATTCTGAAAAGACTTTTGGGATGATTGTGTGATTTGGTTTTAGGACGACTTTCCTCTCTCTGCTCAAAACACAGATATGGAGGTTTGACAGCTAGTGCATGTATTTCAGATACTCGTCAGAAAGATGTGATTGCAACTAGAAAAGCTGGTTTCCAGGAAACAAATGTTATGTCTGCAGTCACCATTGGCTCAAACGGTGGTCTAATTAGGGCTGATAAGACAGTATTTAGGATCTATTGAGGTGGCACCTTCTTCTGAGGGGGGCAGGTGTGGAACAGGCCTCTCATGAAGTGTTTCACTATGCCAGCCCCGAAGAGGGGAGCTTTTCCTTGCTTCCTGTTGTATTTAAAGACCGCTGCCAGGTATACTTTAATAGAGGAGTGTGGCAAGCCATCTTTGGCCAATTGCATTAAGTATGGAAGGATCTGATGAGGTTCTATATTTAGTGTGTACAATTGTTGCTGGGAACACCATTTGCATAAACAATCCCACTTGTATTCATAGGATCTGTTTGCGGATTCCGCCTTGGCTGCTTTAAGAATGTGCTTGCATTCTTCTGTGAGTGGAACTTGTCCCAATTCGCTGAAGTCAGGAGCCAGGCCTTTAAGTTGAGGACCCCTGGGTGTGGTGAAGCACCTGCTGGTAGAACATGGAGAGCCGGTCGGGGTCCTAAGCTAGAGGAATCGAATGGTCCTGAGACAGATGGAAAAGATCGGAGAACCATGGTTGTCTCGTCCAAGTCGGCGCTATTAGGATGATTGTGCACCTGTAAGTTGTGATCATTTGCAGAACTTTGCGTATCACTGGCTTCGGGGGAAATGCATAGGCGAAGATCCCCTCCCACGATATTGCAAAGGCGTCTCCTAGGGACCGGTGGTGTGGATATCTGCTCGCGAACAGGGGACATTTCTTGTTCTCCCACGTGGCGAATAGATTGATGGCTGGTTTTCCCCATCTGTCGAGGATCTGTTCAAGTTTCCTGTCTGCCAGTTGCCACTCATGTGACTAGTTGTTGGCCCTGCTAAGTTGGTTTGCTGTTTCATTTTCCTTTCCTGGCAGATAGAACGCTCGTAGTTGTATGCTGTTTTTGATGGCACAGTACCATAACTGTTGGGTTTCTATGGACAGTGTTCTCAATCTAGTACCCCCTTGTTTCCTTATGGAAAACATGGTGGTCGCGCTGTCTGTGAACACTCTGACAACATTGTTCTTGAGTACTCATTGGAACAAGTGAAGTGCCTGTGCTACTGCTTTCAGCTCCAAGACGTTGATGTGGAGTCTTGATTCTACAGTGGTCCAGAGGCCCTTTTACTGACAGCTGGTTTGCGTGTGCACCCCATCCTGTCAGTGACGCGTCTGTGACTAGAGTTTCGTGAAACTGAGGCTCCGCAAACGGGACTCCATCTGTGATGTGAGAAGGCGTGAACTACCAATGCAATTTGTCTGTGATCATTGGTGTGACTGTTAATATCATCAATGCACCAGGAATTCTTGTAGCGGTCCTCTGGGCAGTCTGCAATGTTGGATTAGCAGCATACTTGATGACATGGTGCCCAGGATTTGCATGAATGCTCTGACTGATACCTTCACACCAGACTAGAATTGTGTTATCAGATGCAGTATTGTCTGTGTCCTCTCTACAGAGGGATGCACTGGACCTTTGGTGGTGTTGAATTGGGCCCCCAGAAACACCAACGTGTTCAATGGCTCAAAGTAGGATATGTCTTGAGTTTATTGCGAAGCCGAGGCATGAGAGGGTTCTGGACACATGTTGGATTGCTGTTTTTGCTGCTAGAATTGAAGGCACCCGGCCTACTAACCAATCCTTGAGATAGGGGTATATGTGGTATCCCCCTTTCCTTAACTCCCTTAATTGTTTAGACGGATGTCTTCTCATACATTTCTGCATATAATTATAGGGCTTAATATCCAAAGAGAAGTGCTAAAAAGTCTCATAGGACTCAAGGCATTGTCTATTTGCGATCCAGTCTTTTTCGTATAGTTTCTTCTTAACCTTGCTGGGAGTATAGCCTAAGTACTCCAACAAGACACCATTTTCCACCAGACTACTTAGCACACTGTTCGTCCATACATTCAGGGAAGCACAGTCACCCTGTTTAGGGTGACTACTGAAGGGTTGTCACCTGCAAGGAAGGCAAGAACTGACTCCATTGCACAGGAAGCGTTCCCACTACTTCAAAGAACAGGTTGTGCCATGCCAAAGGAAATCACACCAGGATGGTAGTTAGCAGCGACCATTTGCTTTAGCCTGACTGGAGAAGTTGGCAGAGTTAGAGAAGCCAGGAAAGAAGAATCATGTCACAAAACGGTCTCACCATCTTGGATTCTCCAAGGGCACCACAGACTTTCTCTTTACCCTCCCCACTTCCAACAGACAGAGCACTCTGGGTATGAAATGACCAGGTAGAGAATTCTGAAACAAATGCCAGGATTGGACCCTTTATAGAAGGTTATAAAGGAACCAATCTGCTGAAGAAATTGCCTATTTAATGGGGTGAAACCACCCCCTCCTCCTTGTTTAATCACATTTGGACTACTGAAGAGGAAGGATTACATCTGGACCTTTATTGGATAACCAGTCTGCTCCAATGTCCTCTGCCACACAGGTGAAGATAAAGGCTCCAAGAAGGGAGAACAGCACTTCCCTTAACCATACCAAAGGGACATTTGAGGTGACATACTGGCTAGACAAGGCTTATGAAAACTGAGACCACTGGTACCCAGGAACCTGATCACTGGAGCTAGCGCACCCGGCAAGTGCTCTCAAAAATCCTTCCTGGGTGGCAAGTCCATAACAACAGACGCAGCTTCCACCTGGAGTCCCTAGACAGGGTTCCTCAGCACCCAGAAGTCAGGAAACAGCTCTGGGCCCTTCCAGTCTTAACGTGTTTTCATAGCCGGCTCGACTGTCCCCATGTGCTTTTGGAGGTGATGCAAGCAGAGCTGCCTTTGACACTTGCCACTTTCCAATCCGTTATCAAGCACCTGAGCCGCTGACGTGACCCATCACCTGCCTGACCTCCAGTAATTCTTCAGCCAATTGCCACTGAATAACCGCATTGCATAGCTTTACCTCTTCTAGTCGAGTAAACCACTTTGAGACGCTGACTTGACCAATTGTCTAATTATTCTTCACCCGATTCGAGCGATCACTGCTACAAGGCCACACAACATTGCTGGACCACTTTCAGCTTGCTCGACTGAATCTTCTGTGAATTTGATATTGCTGCTGAAATGATTGCCTGTGCTACCCTTTCTTCAGACCCAGAGTGCCCCCTTTCATTACAAAGTATGCACATTCTGTGTCTTCAATACAGGGGTGGGTTACAGTGTTTTGATAAGTGTGTTTGGACTGATAGTTTCATTAAAGTATCCTATGTTTCTAGAACCTAGGTTGAACATTCTTTTATTTGGGACCAAAGTACTGTTGCAGTTTGGTCTTCTTATGTGCTATCTCATGGTCCTCCTGAAGGGCACAACCTGCACTTGGCCCATGCTATCTTAAAGAGGCTAAGGAGGCATACCTGGCGGGATTTGCTTGTTTTGCCTTTATGATTGGGATCGGTTTAGTAGTAGTGTGGCGCTGAGTAGGAGTTTTATTCATTACTCATCCCTGTACTCCTGCAAGACAGTACTCATTTCATCAGAGTTTCCTTTCATGTGCCGCTGTCTATTCTCTTATTAGAACACTATATTTTTTCTATGTCTGAGGACATTTGTTGTATACTAAACCTCTCAAGCCTCATCAGTATAAAACTTAGCTGTTTGATTGTATTAAAACTACACAAACAGTTACAAGCCGTAATGTTCTGGGTTCTTAACCCTTCTTCCATCTATGACTGCAGCTGTTTCTTTGTGCATATATGTGTAATGGAATGATGTTAGATGCTGGGCCATGTCCTGCTCTTGTGCCCGTTGGTATCCGGTTATTCATGGGTTTTCTTGCGCAAGCGTTCAAAAACAATCACGTAAAAAATAAATAACTGCAGGTAGATGAAATGCGAACAAATGAAATGCGCACAATAATCACACACATGAGTGAAAACACAACCCTCCTATATGTGTTTAAAGCATGGAATTAAGAATTAAGTAAAAACAGCAACCAAACAGGAACCAACTCGGGGCACTCAGGTGGGACCACAAGGGGAACTGCACAGCCATCAGTTTATTATGAACGGCGCCCAGGTGTATTAGACTCAGGGGAGGCCCATGTTAAAGGGGAGCGTTAGGGGGCTTGGAAGACCTTCCAACTCCAAAAGTGGGTGGGGGAAATGGGAAGTGCAACGTTGGAAACAAAAAATTGGAGAGCAACTATGAAGTCAGCAAGAGGGTGGGGGGGTGGAATGAAAGATTGTACAGTAAACGGGGCTTTGGCAAGTTGGTTGGAAACTGGGGGGAGGGGGTTCATGTGGGATGAGGGGGTGGTAAGAGAAGTGGGGCATTTGCAATTGTCAGCTCTAGGAGAGTTGAAGAAACACATGGGAGGGGGGTCCCTGGAATGCAGTGGGTAGGGGACAAAAGGAGCAGGGGGAATAGTTGGGGAGGACCCCACTTGAGCGCAAGACAGGGGAAGATGATGGGGATATTAAAGCTGTTGGGCTGCTCGGGGGTGAAGGGAGCTCTGGTGGGGGCTCTTGAGGACAGGGGGGTGCAAAGGGGAGGGAGGGGCCGGAAGGGATGGGACAACTCTCGGTGGAATGGGGGGGATCTATGGCATGACGGGCTAAGGGGACGATCTTTTGGGGGAGAGAATTAATTTGGCTAGGAATAGAGAGCCAACTAGGGGAAAAGGGGGCGAGGGAATCCAGGTGTTAAGGGAAACAAGAGGGGGGAATAGGGGACCTAATCGCATCCTTAAATAAAGGAGCCCAAAGCGGGCAATGGAGAATGAAACGAAATTAAGACATGAAAAGAAAATTGCACTTAAATAGAGATGGGGAAAGAATATGAAAAGAAAAATTGCAAAAGAAAGAAATGGCTAAAGGGTAGAGAGGGACTGTTAGGGAGGGACAGGGTGCCTGCGACGGGTCCCCCAAGGACCCGAAGGGGTGGGGGGGGACAAGTTGCATTGCTCTCAGCGCAGAATCTTGAGTATAAAAAGGAACACCTGTAAGCTAACTCCTGACGTTATGTATGTAATAAAGTTTGCTGTGGCAATGTTTCTCCCACTCAGACAACTGGTCATGCCTCTCATTGGGGCGGCTGTGGGCGGGGGGGGTTGGACTCCAAGGGCGGAGGGTAGCGGGTAATGAAGGGGGGAAACATTTGGGGTGTGTGTGAGCAGCGATTGGAGTCGTGCCCCCACTGAGGGTGTCGGCGCTAAGACACTAGTGTACGAGCAGCTCTCGCAAATAATGTCATGAATCAGGGCCTTACAGAGTGCACAAGCAGCTCGCGTAGCCGCTATACGCACAGAGGTGACACGGACACAGACGCAGACAGAACTAACAGATGCAGACACCAAGATACAGATAGCAAGCTGGGTATGCAGACCAAACGACAGACACAAAGGAAGAACATGCAGACACAAAAGTACACATGGGCAGACACTCCAGATTGACTGCTGATGAGTTTACTGATGGAAGATCTTTAATTAATGTTGCTGTCACTTGGGTTCGCGCTGCCTCCGATGCACACACACCTCTTGTCACACAAGAGGCGCAGCGCTCAGTGTGCATTAATGTGGGAGAATTAACACACCCTGGGGGAATCACACGATGCAGACAAGGGGTGTAGGCGTGGTAGACACACAATCCAAGAGACCGCACGAACGGGAGGTGCAGAGAGATGGGCACGCACACCCAACAACTCCGATGTTGTAACCTGGTGGGCAGAAGTAGTGCAAGCACAGACGAGCTGTAAGCCACTTGAGTATGAAGAAGCAGGTAAGCTTATTTGCACATGTACAGTTCAGGGGTTCCAGTTATTCTTTTCGTGTATACATGGCGACAGACCACCCACCATCCATCCTCTAGGAAAACAGCTCAGGCTCCAATTGACACTCTCCGAACTCCCACCAGCAAACACTCATCAACATTCTGCTGAGCTGTCAACCACTCAAGCACTAACATTCTCTCAACATACATGGATAACCAGCAGGACAGTACAACCATTATACATCACAACACTCTGACAAAGTTAGCAGACAAGGCAGAGAATGAAAATGGGCTCCCTCATATACACACACAAACACCCAGCAGTCTGGAATGCCACACAACCGCACAAAAGTAGCTTGGGGAATGAAAACACATAGCCATCAATCACGCAGAATAAACACAAACAAACAATACTCGGGTAACATACACACACCATCACTGACAGACTGCGTATCCGCCTAGACTTATGGTATAGGAGAATGAGACACAAGCCCCCCAGTTCCAGTGACAGCAAACCCGCACAAAGACTGACTCCTCTTTAAGAAAGCACACATCAATACAAAAGTGGAAAACGCCCACCTCCATCCAGCACCTTGCTAGCCACTGCTTACCAGGGTTAACCACCGTCTGCATTAAATTGCATTACTACACTTTCTTCTCATTTCATAAAGACTGGGTGTTTTCACTCTGCTTACACTGTGATTCTCCTGACAGTTCATAGTGCAAATCCACTGCTTGTGATCACGGATAATCATCCGCTCTTAACTGCTGATGGTATAAGAGCAGGTTACTTAGCTGCTGGTGGCTTAGGGCGCGCGGGCTCGCAGGTGGAGACATCACAGAACACACTTCCCTCTAATGCTGATGGCATCACAAAACAGCAGTCTCACAGGTGATGAACTCTAGGGTCAAATTGTTTCACTGTCACAGCGTCTCTCTGCTGACACCACAGGGGACACTGACTTTCTGTTCAGAGCCCCAGATAACCCACTGCCGCCGTCTACCCAGATAACAACATTTCAATACCACCAGAGTACGCACTTTCTACTATCGGTGGAATTACAGTCCATGTTCTCACCGCGGATGTCACTGTACTGCAAAACAGCTCACAGCAGAAGTATGTCAAGTTCAACACTGCCAGTACAATTCATGGGAAGTAGCATCTCGCTCTCGGTGTGCCATGCCTGCTGCTTGTTGTATCTGTAACCTTGCATATGTGGAGCTCGGCCATGCCTCGGTTTTACAAAACAACCAAATTAATTTTAAAAAAAATGAACCCCCTAAGGGAAAGTGAATTCGCCTTTATGCACATGTCTCAACCAGGCCCAAGGCACAGATGTTGAGTGGCGGGGGCCAGGTGGAGGCTGCTGGAGCACTAGGTGAGAGTAGGGCGGCAGGCAGGGAGCGAGTGCAGCAGCTGCACATGTGAGGAGGTGGCTGCAATAAGAGCGCATTTATTACACGCTCCGCTGGCAGCCGCTGCGATAACCAGGTGCATTATTTCCCCATTCACATCTCCTACAATTGCATAAATAGACGTGTTCCAGCAAAAATCAACTTTCAGCTTCCTGCGCTTCTGAAATTGAAATAAAAACCATAAAAGCAATAATGGAATTGTTTATCTCTTTTCCTTATTTCTTTTTTCTCTTTGAACGAGAATAAGAATACTATAATGGATATTGTCAGACTGGTCACCGTGTCTGGGTGCTGCTGCTTGTTATTCCAAGGCGTATTGTGGCTGAGAAGAGATGTTCTTATCAAAATATGTTCTAACAACAGGAATTGCTTCCAAGGGGGGCGGGATCACGCGAGGGCTGTGAGAGATGTGTCTAGATGCTGCATCTCGGGCTAACTAGAGCCGAGACAGGAGTGAATGGCTGCGTGAGCGAGGGGGCGCTGTCTTACACCATGGACTGTAAACTGGTTCGCCCCTAGGCGCCCTGTTTGTGCCTATTGTGTTGTGTCTCTGATGAACGCAGTACTCCTTCCTCTTAATCCTGAATGTTGTGTCTTTTCTTTTCAGATGACTCGAGAGAGCACACGGCCACCAGCATCAGAAATCAGTGAACGCAGAGGGCAAAAGAACATCAACAAATTGCGACCCCTCATAACTTTGCTAAACCTCCCCATAAAAAATAGACAAAACAGTAGCCGTGCCTTCTTATAGAAGAGTGTCAATATCACAAGCACCCAAAGCCCCCAACCAGAATCTCACAAAAACCCTGTAATGAGCCATGGGGGGCGAGGATGGGGGAGGGCGCCGGTGGTCTTCCAGCCGTGACAGCTTAGAGGGCTCCATGAAGCAAATGGGTGGACCGCAAGCCAACATCTGAACATCGCAGCTGTGCATCGGGGCTTTGTAATCTCCTCTAGCCCCAGCTCTGGCTGAAGGGGTCGTAGGCAACCCCCACCACACTTGCATTCATCAGTTTGGGACCAGTCACGCCACAGCGGTCAGGCGCAACCCATGCGCCCCGCCATTGCAAAGAATTAGGCCTTTCTTTAATTCCAAAAGGAAATAAGCCTTTTCTAACAAAAAAAAGGGAGTCTGCGAGAGCAGAGAAGGCGGGAGGCTGGAGAGGCACTGGAAGGCTGTGCCGCGGACCACACCAAGTCATTTTTGGGCTCCTGGATCATCGACAGAGGAATTGTCACTCTTGATGGAGGGGTGAAGAAGCCAGGGCACGAGGAGCGACGGCGGGCAGGGTGGTGGGCAGCGAGAACGAACGAGGGCCGCGGCAGAGGAATATTTTTAATATACACCATGGCTTTCGACATTTCTGGATGTGCAGTGCACACGCTCACAGTCGCCATCTGAAGAATCCGAGGGAGGAGAAAGGAAGCCCACAGGTGCCACAGCATCGCCTGGATAAGAGGCAAGGAGGGCACCGCGGGGGAGCATTGGAGAGTGGGTAATCAGGGGCTTTGGGGGAGGGGGATTAACAGTACTTCTGGGCGTTAATGTATGTACACCAGGGCTGTGTGTGTCGATCTGGGGAAAGCATCTCCCCCCAGTGCTGTTTGTGTACATCGACTGTTCAACATTCCCTCGTAGTGCACCGTGCACTCGTATCCCACAATGACGTGTTGCACATCTGAGACTGCATGGTATATGCACACCTGTGGCCTAACATACACCCCAGGGCACACTTGAGACTTGACCTTCTCCTTTGTAGTGCAGTTTGTACACACCGGAGGACAAACATGTCCCAATTGCTGCTGTCACATCTAAAGTCAGGTGCACACGGTGCAATGCGTACACACCTAAAGCCTGCCATTTCTCTGGCCCTTTAAACGGCACCGCAGATGCTTGACACGTCCCTGCAGAGCCAGTTGTCGATATGTGAGATCCGACATCCCCCTAGTTCTGTGTATTCGTACCTGGAACTGATCTGTGCACATATCTGAGGTCTGGCACCCAGTACTGGACATGAAAGGAGGACAATTTCCTATAATGTTGCAAAAAAAGGTGCATACCTTTAAAACCTGCAAAGCTGCACTTAAATGGTCTCTGCATGGTGGAATCCTAACAAGCATATTAACAAGTCTTCTGACCGGACGTTCCCTGCTGTAGCGGTTAAGTCTATCGACTGTGGTCCTGACCCTGGGTTCCCACTTTAGGCAAAAAAGCGGATTGAAAACATTAAAAGACTTGAAGTCCGCAAATGAGTTTCCAGGATTCGTGGAGACATTTGTTGCTCAATCTCGGATGCGGGAAAATCCAGCCCAATGTGGGCGAGCATGCTCTGTTGTGTACACATGTGCGGCCTGACACATGTTCACTTCTGAGAGCACACCTGAAACCCGATATCCCCTCCAGTGCTCTGTGTGTCACGGTGCAGCACGGCATAACCCGTTGTGCGAAAATCTGAGGGCTGGCATTTCCCATGCCCCTACACTGGCTGCTGATGTGTTTGCGGACACTGTTCTGCAGTAGTGCCAACTCCGCACCACATCTAAATCCTAAAGTGCCAGTGCTCTGGGTGCACATCTAAGGCCCGACAAGTCCCTGTACTACCTGTGCACAATGAATGCCTGATTTGTTTGTTTGTTTATTTACTTATATAGCGATCCAGACGCAGGGGTATCGGGGCGATCAATATTCTCTTACCACTGATACGTGTGCAAATAAGATGCTTCAGGTCCATTTTAAGTACTTTATAGAAGCACACCTCACACTCTTGCAGTTCTGTGTGTTCGCCTAGGAGTTACCTGCATTCGCAGACAAGGGCATGAATAACTGAAGCAGCCAGAGCTGTGTTGGTACAAGCGAAGCCTAGTGTGTCCCACACATATTGTGTATGACCATGTTTATGTATTAACCTCCACTAATGTGAGGACTCATTCGAGGCATAACACTTCAATAAACTGTGAGTGCACCTCAAAGACCTAACATACCCTCAGCGTCGCATCCATACAAGGGGTCTCACATCCCCTGGCCGTTGCCACTCTGTGAGCACACCTGGGGCCTGACCGTCCCACCTTGTCGCTTTATGTGCACCTCCTGATATTATTCCTCCCAATCAGTCTGTTCTTGGGCATGATCTCTCCTATTAGTCTTTTCCTTTTCGGGTGTGATATCTCCCACTACCCTCTTCCTTTTTGAACGTGACCAATCCCATCAGTCCCTTGCAATTCTGGGATTATCTCTCTCCATGAGTTAGCCCCTGCGCCTGATATGCTTTCTCCAGAGAGCCTCCACCCGGTTCCGTTTATGATCTCTCCCACCAGTCCTGTGTCTTCTAAATATTACAAATGTGTCTGGCTAAAAACTTTGTACTGGGCAAAAACCTAATAATAATAATAATACATGAGGCAACTGATACTCACTAATATACATGAAAAATATGTTTATCGCATAGTATATAACACATGTTTTTGGAAATCTTCCCATACAGTGGTACCAACAGTGGGTTTCCTATCATTGCTGGTGCCGGTATGTGTTTCACCAAAGAGAGCTTTATCAAGGCAGAGTCAAAATAAGACCAAATATCTAGTTTCTATTGCTACAAACATTTTCGTGCATGTAGATGTCATCCATTGTTTGGCTACTAGGGTGGTTCATGGATTTCATGCAATAAGCACAACTAGGACTACTTGCATATATAAATTGAGGGGCAAAATGATCAGATGTCGAGGTGCTGGTTGAGCTTGAGGAGGTTTCTCGTTAAACATTACAGCACTTTCGCACCTGGGAAAGGCAGATTGACCAATCACAATCTGCCTTTTCCGGGCGCAGTTGTGCATCCACTGTCCGCGGTGAAAAAAAAAAGAAAGAAAACAATAAAAATGGCCACCATAAAAATAGAAAAGGGACTAAGTCCCTTTTCGGATGACGGTGAGCATTTTGGAACCTGTTTTCCATGGCTGCTGTAATTCAAAAAGGGACCTAGTACCCATTTCTCTTTTAATGGCGGCAGCACATACTTCGTTGGAATGAAAAAAAATGAAAACTATCCGCACCCCAGGAAATCCCAGGGTGAGAATAGCTTTTACGCCTCGTCCGGGGGCAGACATGGCGTTTAACGGGCTGCCGCCCGAGCGGACGCCCTCGCTTCACCCTGTCCTGCCAAAGCTTGGGCTGGCGGCCCATTAAATGCCATGTCCGCCTTCCAGCCGGGGCGTGAAAGCTACAGTATTGCGTATTATGTTCTAATGCATAGAAAGATTGGCTATACTGTAGCTGTCGCACATTAGGGGTTTTGCAAATGGGCATGCAGGCATCACTGAATTGAATTGTCTCATTGGTGAATAGTAATACGTTGCTGCCACAGTTGGCTGTGGTATTCTCTGTGGTTGACAGACCACAGAGAATGTCACAGTCATCTATGGAAGCAAAGGATTACCGTTCAAAGATCTGTGAGAGTAAACATAAGATTTAAGACCTTTTGATGACCACGTTGAAGCAGGTAGAAGGAAAGGACTTGCCATCGCACCACAACTTCAAGATTCGTCAGCGTGATTCAAGATTTTAAAGAACATGTGTTACATACAATACAATCCAAAAAACGTGATTATATCTTCTTCCTGTATATTGGTCTTCGGTGGACTCATTTGTTCTGGTCAGCGCAAGGTATTTTGCCAGGTTCTTTTGTAATGTTCAATTCACACTACCGAACACAGGGTACAGTGCCGCAATTTGGCTTATCACGATGAAGGCCAGTCCTGTATACATTACAAATGATGTGCTGTTATTTTATCAAAGGAAATTACTCTGTAGTAATTTACATCGGCAGAATTACTTTGAGGGGAAATAAATAAATATGTGTTTTAATGGTTAGGGGATATGTTGGCGAGTCTCTGGATATGGGCTGAGGGTGGTAGTGGGGGAGTAGAGATGACAGAGGGAACTCCCAATGTAAAAATAAAACGAAAAAAGACAGTAATTCTGTTGAAGTAAATTAGCACAGAGTAATTTACTTCGAGAAAACAATGTAGAACCAGTCAAAATGCAACACAGGTATAGCCACCAGGATTCATAGGTGTTGCCCCCATATTCTTTCAGCCCTCTCTCTAGGTTGACAGACGTCATTGGACAGTGCCACACCTCCTCCTTGAAGCAAGCAAAGCTCTTAAACAGTGCTTTTTGATGTATGAATGTAGTTTCTCTTATTGACTCATGTTTCACTAGCGTGCGCTTTTACTAACTTTATATAGTGTTCCAGTTTATGAATTGATTTTAGCTGAACTACTTTTTCATAAATTGTTATTTGCATTTAGCCACTTTATTGTTGACACCTAATTGACCTCCTCCTCCCATTCGAGCAATGAAAACAGAAGTTTCACTTTCGAACTTCCTGCATGCTCCAATAGGCTGCACAACTATAGTTCCCAGCTTTCGGTAGTTCTAGCCTTTTCATTGCTGACAGGCGCAACAGCGCCGGCACGACTGCAAGGAGCTGGTTAGTGTCGGTATATAAGGGATTATTAGTTAGTTCTTATTGACTCATGTTTAAGAGCATTAGTTGCTCTTATTGACTCATGTTGCACTAGCGTGCATTTTTATTAATTATATATAGTGTTTTAGTTTATGAATTGTTTTAAGCTGAACTAAATAAACTTTTTCATAAATTGTTATTTGCATTTAGCCACTTTATGTTTGACTGCCTCCTCCTGTTCGAGTATTGATAGCAGAAGTTTCACTTTCGAACTTCCTGCACGCTCCAATAGGCTGCAGAACTGCAGTTTCCAGCTTTCTATAGTACTATTAGCCTTTTCTTTGCCGGCAGACATGACAGCGCCGGCAAGACTGCAAGGAGCCGGTTAGTGTCGGTTGGGGATGTGTTTGGGCGCTGGGTGCTGCTTTCTTGGGTAAGTGCTCCTGGCTCTACCTTGCCCACAAGACTTTTTACACTTGCTTAATAGAATCTTTCCAAATAGCATGGAAGAACTGACATCATGGCCAGCACCCTTTCCTTTACCTGGCCACAAGCAAAGTAGCACGGGAAGCTATTGCAGCAAGCTATCTACCAGAACCACGCCCACATGATGTAGTGTTGGTGCAGGATAGCAACATCTATGAAATTGGTGCAGAAAGTCATTATTAAGGTTGGACTCCTCGCATTTGGAGATTGGATATGAAGTAACTGCGCAACCAAGTATTAGCCTAACAGCCTTGGCTGCTGACAATACTACTCTTTGCAACTTGGGTAGTCAAGAGGACAGTAAATGTAACCTTGAACTGGCAATGTGAACAAATCCTATACATTTACCTGAGTCCGAAAACATTCAAAACCAGTGTTTTAAAGCTGCACTACTGAACACAAGACCTTTAAATATGCATACCATAGACATACATGATGTTATTCTTGAACGTGAACTCGACCTGTTCTGTCTCACGGAAACTTGGTTACAAGAACCCTGCGGTCCCATTATGGAGATTGCAGTACCAGAGAACTATGTAGTATTTTCCAATAATCGCACTAATTCTAAAGGCAGAGGTGTAGCCATTATTATGAGGAAAGAGTTACCTTACTAGCAGGTCCTTAGTACTTTCGATGGATGTGAGATGTTGCACCTAAAATAAAATTATATCCAGCAAAATGTTTAAATCTTTTGTTGCTATATAGACCCCCCAAATATTATGCCAAATTTTAATGAGGAGCTAATTCACATTCTGCAACCTTTAAACAAAAGGGGAAGTGCCACAATACTCCTGGGTGACTTTAAGAGGTGGTATCAGGACACCATAGACCAAGAGGTACTGCAACTTGAGCACACCCTGAAGAGTGCAGAATTTGATATTTTAAACACAGAGCCCACTCATTCGAAAGGCAGAATTCTAGACTGGATCACCTCTAGAAATATCCGAGTGGAGATCACAGAGACCAAATCCTGTATATGGTCAGATCACTGTGCTATTTTGTTTCACACCTTTGGGTAAACAAAAACCGTATATAGTCCATGACCCACTTAAGAAAATGTATGACAGAAATTATGAAACGGTTTAGGAAATGGACCTGACAAATGTTTTAGCCTCAGTGATTGAATGCCCATCGGATGGAGATAAACCAGTGCTCCTAATTAAAGTCTTTGAGCAATCTATAACCAAAATGTTAGACCAGATTGCCCCTATGAAAAACTCGATTGTGAGAAATACAAATTACCATAACAACTGGTTTACTAAAGATTTAAAATAAATTAAGAGAGCAAAAAGACAGGCTGAACGTCTTTGGATGAAGACAAAATCTGACCTTCATAAGAAGGTTTGGAATGAACTAAACAAAATCTATAAAAACACCACATGCAATGCAAAGAAAGCATATTACGAGAACCAAATTATTAAGGCCAATAATGGAATGAAAGAACAAGTTACTTCTTACCTTGTAACGTTCTTTCGACGGGATGTTCCTCCGACGTATTCCTCATCTTAGATATCTCCTTCCAGCTCTGCTGGCCTCGGAACATTTGTTTCTCTCTAGAGGGCGCTGCGCGTCGACGTCCTCCGAGTCGATGTCCCTCGACAGCCGCCGTGTCGACGTCGACGTCATCCTGCCTATAAAGGCCGCGCGCAGCGTCCGTTGCTCAGTTCCGTTTTGTAGCCCACAATAATACTTTCTGGACTAAACTAATCACCCTGAAGGAGCGTAAGCTGCAACAACAAGGGAAGTAGAACTGCGGGGATGGATGGGAGGGTCGATGAGGAATACGTCGGAGGAACATCCTGTCGAAAGAACGTTACAAGGTAAGAAGTAACTTGTTCTTCGAAGGGATTGTGTCCTCCGACGTATTCCTCATGTTAGATAGGCTCCCATAGCAGTATTCTATTATTGGAGGAGGGAGTACTGACTTCACGCTGTCTTCTATTGATGAATAGAATGCAGTACAGCCCTTCCAAACCTAGTCTCTTGACTGGAGGAGGAATCCAAATTGTAAAAACGTGTAAAGGACAGACGACCATGTAGCGGCCTCACAGATGTCTTTAACCGGCACGCCTCTTTTGAGGGCCGATGAAGCTGCAATACCTCTGGTTGAATGAGCCCTAAGGTTTTGAGGGGGCTCTTTCCCTGCCAGTTTATAACATTCCAGAATGGCTAGAATGATCCATCTGGAAATGGTCTGCTTAGTTATTGGTAACCCCAGCTTGTGACCTGCGTAACCTACAAACAGCTGGTCTGCCTGTCTTATCCTGGCTAGTCTACTGATGTAAAAACTTAAAGCCCTCCTAGGGTCTAGCCTGTGTAACCTCTCTTCCTCTTTCCCCGGGTGAGGAGGAGGATAGAAAGATGGTAGGGTAATCTTCTGAGTGATATGGAATTCAGAAACCACCTTTGGGAGGAAATTAGGCTTCACTTGCAGGACAACTTTGTCTTTGTGAAATATTGTGTGAGGGGGTTTACAAGAAAGAGCTTGTAATTCGCTCACCCTTCTAGCAGATGTAAGTGCTATTAATAAAACAGTTTTAAGGGTAAGGAATCTTAACGAACAAGAATGGAGAGGTTCGAAAGGTGTGCCCATCAGGAAAGTTAGTACTAAGTTTAAATCCCATAGGGGAACTTGGAATGGTCTTGGGGGATAAACATTGGTTAACCCCTTTAGAAACTGTATAACCAAGGGTAATTTGAAAAAGGATGGTTCTTCCGCAGTGCGCTTAAAGATGGATAGCGCTGCAAGATAGCCCTTAATGGTGCCAACTTGAAGGCCTGAATTTGCCAAATATAGTAGGAAGGACAAAACCATTGGTGTACCACATGAAAAAGGGTCGATATTCTGTTCTCTACACCAGCTGCAAAATCTGTTCCAACGACAGCGGTATAAAGACTTTGTTGCTGGCCTCCTTGCCGAAAGCAACACCTCCATAACATCATCAGGGAGGTCCCAATCCTTGTACCTCAGCCTTTCAGAAGCCAAGCATGAAGGTTGAGGGTTTTGATGTCTGGATTGAGAACCTGACATCCCTTCTGTGAGAGTAGGTTCTCTCTGAGTGGAAGTCGAATTGGAGGGCAGATGGACAAGTCTAGAAGGTCTGGGTACCACGTTCTCCTGGCCCAATCCGGGGCAATTAGGATCATGGTTCTCCGGAATCTTCTCAACCTCCTGATCATTTGAGGAATGACAGGGACCGGTGGGAACGCGTACAGAAGCGGAAACTCCCAGTCCACTATGAACGCGTCTCCCAGAGCTCCTCTCGGGGGAAATTCCCTTGAGCAGAACAGGTCGCATTTCCTGTTTAGGCTGGTGGCAAACAGATCTACCTGAGGGGTTCCCCAAAGGGCGAAGATCTCTTGAAGGACTTCCTGAGCTAGTTCCCACTCGTGGGAGACTGTGCTCTGCCTGCTCACAGCATCCGCTGTCAAGTTCTTCTCTCCGGCTAGGTGAACTGCCGATAGAGAGATTCCTTCTTGGATTGCCCAAAACCAGAGTTGCATCGCCTCTCTGCACAGGGGTAGTGATCCTACGCCTCCTCTTTTGTTGAGGTAATGCATGGCCACCGTGTTGTCCGTCATTATCAGGACGTTCTTCCCTTGTAGAGCTGGCAGGAACGCCTTCAGCCCAAGTCTGATGGCTCTCAGCTCTAACAGGTTGATATGTAGTCTGGACTCCGATGGAGACCAACGACCGCTGATGGTCAAGTCGTTGGCGTGGGCTCCCCACCCCGTGAGTGAGGCATCCGTGAATACTGTTATCTCTGGCCAGGGTTGCCAAAACTGTTCTCCTTTCAGAATGTTCTCCTGACAGGCCCACCACTGAAGGTCTCGAGTCACCCTGCCGGGAACCTGAAGAAGATCTGTCATTCTCCCTGAGAATTGTGACCACTGAGTCCTCAGTGCCCACTGGAGGGATCTCATTCTCAGGCGAGCCTCTGGCACTAGGAAAATGCAGGATGCCATGAGGCCTAGCAACCTCAAAAAGTCGAAGGCTGGGAGACGTTGGGCATGTTGGAACTTGGTAACCATCTGTAGAATATCTTGAGCCCTCACCTCTGGTGGCAAGGCTTTTCCCAGGGAAGTGTCCAGGATCGCTCCTATGAACTGGAGTCTCTGCGATGGTATCATTTGTGACTTCTTTAAATTGAGGGAGAAGCCCAGTCTGTGAAGGAAGTGGCACACGTGATTTAGCTGGATCTGAGCTTGTTCCCAAGAAACAGCCCTGATCAACCAATCGTCCAGGTAGGGGTAGACGTGAATCCCTTCCCTCCTTAGACTTGCAGCCACTGCCGACATTAACTTGGTGAAGGCCCTCGGGGCGGAGGTCAGCCCAAATGGCAGCACTCGAAATTGATAGTGAGAGTTGCCAATTGCGAACCTCAGGTATTTCCTGTGTTTGAGATGGATAAGCACATGGAAATAAGCGTCCTGAAGGTCCAGAGATACCAACCAGTCCTGGAACTGAAGGGCCTGGAGGATCTGAGAAAGAGTGACCATCTTGAATTTGTCTTTTCTGAGGAATGTGTTCAATTCTCGCAAGTCCAAGATGGGTCTCAGTCCCCTGTCTGTCTTTGGAATGAGAAAGTAAGGGGAGTACCAGCCCTTGTTCCTCTCCCGCTACAGGTACCGGTTCTAGAGGAGCGGATCTGGAGCATTCTGAGAGCTGATCCCCAGTGGATGACTCTGAGGTATACGTAGGAAAGGCAGGCAGTAACCTTGGGCAACTGTTTCCAATGCCCAAGCATCTGACGTGATAGCCTGCCATACCGCCAGATGTTGAGTCAACCTGCCTCCTACAGGTGTCCTGTGAGGGAAGTCCTCAGAGTGGTTTTGGGGCGGCTGATGTAGATGCCGATGGTAAAGAGGCACCTGCTGTTGCTGCGGCTTTTGAATATCTACCCCGTCCACCTCGGGTAGTTCTTCTTTGTCCCCTTTGAACCGGACGTCCTCTACCTCTTCCGAATGCGGAGTAGAAGCGAAAGGACTTGCCCCTTGCAGAGGTTCCTGTGGGACAAAAAGGAGTCTGACGGATTGCAGCTCCTAGGGATTTAGCTGCTGCTTTTGAAGTTTGCAGTTTCTCTAAACTGTCATCCGCCTTTTTCCCGAACAAAGAAGAGCCATCGAATGGCATGTTCAAGAGCCTGGCTTGCACATCTGGGGCAAAACCAGACTTTCTCAACCAAGCGAATCTCCTGGTTGATGTACTTGCCGCCATTGCTCTGCTGATACTGTCAGCCGAATCAATGCCCGTCTGGAGGGATTCGCACATAGCGTCTTTACCGTCCTGTATAATATTCAGGAACGCATCCCTTTCTTCTCCCTCCGGGATGCAGTCAGCCGCTGTAGAAGCACACTCTCAAAGTGTATGGCTGAACCTAGCAAGGGTGCAGGTAGCATTAACAGATTTTAACCCCATGCTACATGCTGAAAAGACTTTCTTTGCCATAGCATCATATTTTTTATCGTCCCTGTCCTGTGGGACGGTAGGATAAGCCGTCTTGACATCGCTAGAGGATGCTGCCTGTACCACCAGACTTTCTGGGGATGGGTGTTTAGACAAAAACTCCGGGTCTGTAGAAGATACCCTGTACTTTGTAGACAGTTTTTTATTTACTGCTGGTACGACATCTGGGGTTTCCCAGTTTGTCATGATCTTCCTCTGAAGAGCTTTATGAAAAGGCACCACAGGATCCTCCCGTGGGCCTTTGTCAAGAATATCCGTGAGGTCATCTTGTTGGAAAGATTGTGAAGGTGCAGACCACCCCATGAACTCTGTGATCCTGGCCATTAAGGCTCTATAGGGGGTTTCAGCATGCTCCCCGGGGTCTGGCCTAGCAAACTCCACCTCAGGGGAAGTGTCTAACCCACTTGCCTCATGTAAGGAATCATGAAGATCCTTTAACCTGCGTTCTTCAGAGGAAAATTCCTCTCTAATTGGGGTTACAGGTCCCTGCAACTCAAATGTATCTTCCTGTTCAGACAATTCTCCCTCTTCCAAAATTGAGGACATAGTTCTCAATTGTTCTGAACTCATAAAGGGAGTAAATCCCATTTCCAAGGAAGAGGGTGCCAAACTTGTCATTATCGGCCTCGAAAACGTCGATGTCGTCGACGCCAACGTCGAAGGCTTCGAGCGTGGCGTCGAAAACAAAGGCAGAGGCCTCGAAGACCTCGACAGAATTGGAATTCTACTCGACAATCTCGAAGCCATCGACGTCGAGGACCTGGGGATAGTCACTGGGTGTGTCGTAACCGTGACTTTTCTTGGCGTCGACGCCGGTGTCGAAGCTGGCGTCGAGTCGACAGACCCGTGTGTCGAAGGTCCCTTCGACAACGGCGTTGAAGACACTGACCTCGGCGTCGACGGAACCCTCGTCGACGGCGTCGACGGAACCTTCGAGGAAGGTTTGGAGGTCATAGTCCTACTCGAGGGTTCGAGACGCGCTCGAGAGGTTTCCTTCGCTGGGTACTGCGACTCGCGGCGTTTTTGACCTTCGGGTCTTTCGACCAGAGCATCGCTCTCGGCAGTCTTCAAGGGGGTCAAGGCTGCTTTCTCGAAGACGCTCATCATATTTTTGCGGAATTCCTCCCATTCAGCCCGGGAACTATGTTTCGTGGGGCAAGGGATTCTTTTTGGCGAAACAGAGGAAGAGGAAGACGGAGAAGGGGATCTTCGACGTCTCCTCTTCGAGTGCTTCGATCTCGAGGAGTGATGGGACCCACTCCGAGACCTGGAGCGCGAATGGTGACGAGGAGACGAGTGTCTCGACTTCGTCGACGAAGAAGAAGCTTTAAAAGTCTTACCTTTCTCCAGCTTTCCCCTACGCTCCTTCAGGGCCTTAGCTGTCATGGACATACAGTCCTCGCATTCCGAACAATGGTGTTCAGCTCCCAAACACCACAGACAAACTCTGTGAGGGTCAGTCAGCGACATCTTTTTCCCACAATCTCGGCATTTTTTGAAGCCGGATCGAGGAGTTGTCGGTTCCGACGAGGAAGCCATCGAGTACGGATCGAATAACTCGAGGTAAATATGGATTAATCTGACAAGAACTGAGCAACGGTATTCCGAGGCACTGAGTAAGCGCGGAAAAACGGAACTGAGCAACGGACGCTGCGCGCGGCCTTTATAGGCAGGATGACGTTGACGTCGATACAGCGGCTGTCGAGGGACATCGACTCGGAGGACGTCGACGCGCAGCGCCCTCTAGAGAGAAAACATTTTCCGAGGCCAGCAGAGCTGGAAGGAGATATCTAAGATGAGGAATACGTCGGAGGACACAATCCCTTCGAAAGAACTATTTAGAATTTTAAAGAAAATTGAAAACTCAAGACAATAGACAATTTAATTAACACCTTCTAAAGAGGATTGCACTCGAATCCAAAAAGCCTTTACTGATACAGTATTATTGTCCAGAGACAAAATTCAAATGCCTGTAGCGGCCATACCTAAAGATGATATTGGATTTATGAGTACCTGTGATACGATTAGTGACCCCTCTGGAATTACAGAGGTGGGAACACAGGGATTTACTTTACAAGATAAAAATATAGCAGGACCTCTAGAAATTATGAAAAGTATGCATCCCACATCCTGCTCAGGGGACATCCTCCCATCTAAAATCATTCTAGCAAATGCAAACATCTTTGGCCCTTTTTTCACTCGATTTATTAATTTTTCCTTTAGATATGAAGTGGTACCCAGATATATAAAGCAAGCAGGTTACAGTCACACCTTTGGTCAAAAAAGTGGGGAAAGACCCTAATGACATAACTAATCTTAGACCTATCACTAATACTCTGTTCTTTCTGAAAATTCTCGATAAAGTTGCCATGAAACAATTCCAAGAATCCCACGGTGTTCTTCATCGAAAACAGTCAGGCTTTAAGCCCTACCTAAGTACTGAAAGTGCTCTTGTGGACCTACAGTCAGATATGTTGAACATTGTGGATTCCAGAGGATGTAGCCTGCTGGTCCTTTTGGACCTATCAGCGGCCTTTCATCTAATGGACCATGCTACACTAATGTCAGCCTTGGAGAAGAAAGGAAAGTGCTCCTCAGGGTCCATCAAATAAATCCACTAATTTCTGTCCCAAAGAATGTCAGCTGTCTACTGGGGGGAGGCTATATCAGATTATGCTCCAATTTCTTTTGGAATACCGCAGGGGCATGTTTGTCCCCTGCCCTTTTCAATCTTTATATTAAACCTCTTTTTGATCTATTAGAGCAGTTGAATATCTGTTTTACCAACTACGCTGATGATACCCAGCTTCTGCTGAGTATGGACGTAAACTATGAACAGGATTCTACGAAATTGAATGATGTTTTTAAAATGTAAAACAGTGGATGGTGGAATACTGGATGTGTCTGAATGATGCTAAATCAGAGTTGTTGCATTTCGGCTCACCCCCACAGAGATTCAAATTAGACCAAAGATATAATGAATTTATGCTTTATCAGTGTGCTATAAAAACCGAGTCTAAGGTTAAAACATTGGGCACAGTTCTTGATTGTAATGTTGGCACACATGCACAAGTAAACAATGTCACCCATAGCACAAAATACCCTTTGAAACGTCTTAGAAAAATCCAACCTTTGATCTCCGAGAAAAACTGTGAAACTCTGGCTAGGGCCACCATTCTCTCGAGGATGGATTATTGTAATGCCCTTTTAGGAGGTGCGTCTAAAAAGAATCTGCACACCCTACAAGTGGTTCAAAATAATGCTGTGTGCATTATATAAAACAAGTACCTCGCAGCAAACATATTACGTCACATCGAAGGAATCTTCATTGGCTCCCTGTTAAAGCCAGAATTCAATTTAAACTAGGGGTCTTCACCCATAAAGCCTTATACGGCACTGCCCCAGAATACATAACGAATAGAATCACTACCTACCAGCCAACTAAAACCTTACGATCAAGCAACACTGTGCTGCTAAACTGTCCACGACTCAAAAGGATGAAAGCAAATGGGAAATCATTCATGTATATTGCACCTTTCCTTTGGAACACGCTTCCAGTGAATCTATGCTTGGACCTGCCTTCATTTCGAAAGGGATTGGAAACGCATATGTGTGAATAGTTATTAACATATCCTCACTTTGCTATACCGCTCCAGGCTCAGTGTAACTTGTTTTGCTCTGTGTGTTTTATGTTTCCACGCCCTGATGCCTGTCGGGTTTTCGGCGTATAATAAAACTATAGAATAAAAACAGTGTCCTTGGGGCGCCAGGGTTTGAAACGTGTAAACCATATTCTGACAAGTTCATTAGAAAGTTATGTCACATAGAATGAGGTCCCTTTGCCAACCATGAGGCACATAAATTACACATGTAATTTATGTGAGTCAAGGTCTGATCTTCCGAGGGGACTCTGCATCTCCTGAGGATGGAATCCACTAGTTGGTCACAGAGATCCCACTCATTCAGGGGCTGAGTCATATTGCTCATGCAGTCTTCACCTTACCGGTGTGTTGCTGGAAGGACCTTCCTTGGTTTATGTGTCAATGCCACAGTTTCATTGCCAGAGAACACAGCTGCAGGAAATGGGGTCTTCTTTGTATGTTCAGGTAGAATATTGTAGTCATATTGTCTGAGAAAGTCAGAACTCTCTTGCACATTGATCACTGAAGGAGTTTGAGGATATTCATGTACAAAGACCTGTCATTTGGGGCCATTGGTCGTGTGCTTGAATGTGATCCAGATTAGAACAACATGCTATGAGTATGGAGATCTGAAGCTCCAAACAAGTGAAGGGAATTACCAGGTGGTGTTACCTGTTCACCATTTCATATCCTGTAACACTTCAAGAGTGATGGGAACCCAATTTGCATCTAGCTGTATTTTGTTTCTACTCATTTCATTTTCAAGCATTCAAAAGGTATCACTTGCATGCAAGATGACATCTTACTCAATCTGTTGTGGCATTTGAGGCCGGTTGTAGAGGTTTGGCACACAAAGTGAAGATAAAACATAGTTATAGAAGAAATGCAATTCTTTGCTGGAGAAGTGTACCTTGAAAGAATCACTGAAAGGCTCTGCTGAAATTGGAGCAATAAAAGAGATTGGAGAAAGTGAGCCCCTTACTCTTGTGATGTTGCATGAATAAACCAGTCTTCTAGGCTGAGGTAGATTTGGGACCCCTGTGTTCACATACAAAACACACAACAATAATTATATTGCTGCACAGTCCAAATGGAAGCACCGTATTTTTGCAGTGGTTTTCGTCTGCTGATCTCATAGGAAAGACATGAGCTGAGACAGATAGGAAAGTGTAGATACGAATATTTAAGATCTACTGTGCACAGCCATTCACCCTATTGAAAATATGAATGGATCTACTACAGGGAGGGAAATGGCAAGTGCGTTTCTGAGATGCACTGGCTGAACCAGAGAATGTTTACAGTGGTATACAATATTCAAGCATTGTCTCCAACGCAACATAGTGGGAACACATTTCTAATGCCCTTTCCGTCACAGAGAATCTATCTGCGGCTCCAATGTACAAGAGGCTTGGTCTACAATAGGAACGGATGCAACTGCTTGATGCAATAGGGGGGAGAGGTTGGAAGGAGGGGTGAAAGTGGTGAGAAGTCTGTAATTCGGGTTCCAAAACTCAGGCTTTAAGTCAGTCCTTTTTTCCCAGACGAGTAGGCTCCTGAGCTGAGGAATCGTTGGCCTGTTTTAGGGCTGCCTCTCATACTGACTGAAAGACATGCCCTATGCTTGCCAGCTGGGCTGGCATGAAAGGTGCTATAGGCCACAAGTTCTCTGTACATTCTCCAAGACTAAACTGAGGAGAGGGATTTCTCAGGTGCCTTATAGATCAAGTGCAGGGACTTTGCAGTGGTATTAATGGTTTTACACTTGACCAACCACTTTTCTATTACATAAAAAATATCTTTAACATAGAACAGTAGGTTTAAAATCTTGCAATGACACTGTTTGCGGAGGTACATGGACATTAGGCAAACCTGCCATTGCACCACAACCTCAGGGTTCATCCCTTGTGATTCAGATCCCATCGCATAGGGCCAAAAGTAACTATGTTTTTCTTTCCTTAATCGCTGATACATTTTGCTTTTCTTTGTGAGACCTGACATACAGATTGAAAGCGTCTTCCACATGTGGTTGTTTCAGTCCGCCAGTGCCACGTTGATGTGGTAGTATCATAATGGACAGGGGAGTGCTGGTCAACATTTTATCTTTGTTATCCATGTGCTTTGCAGTTTTTAATTGATTGGGAAAGAAGTAAAGCTATTGCCTCTGGGAAATATCACAGCCACAATGTAAAATTGGAATGGCAGATGAACTGAAAGACTCATGGTGTCCTCTAGAGTGAACGTGCACTTAGTTTCCAACTTCTTATTGGCCACTGGGGCTGAAACATGGGATCTTCCAAAAGTCCATGGCCTCAATGAGAACATGACTTTGAATCGGGATGTCCATCTTTGCATTCTTTGAGGGCAGAAACAGGGATGGTACTCCGTTTTTGTTATGATTGGTTCCACGGTTCCCTTGTTTGTAAGCCTATCCAAACCACAATGACTTTCAGAAAAGTATGGAGGGACTTAGCTTTGGATAAATGTTCCTCATCAGGTTTCTCAGGGCCATTCCCCTCATCAGTGTCAGGTTATTGTAGCTGGGACGTGAACAGCAATATCTGATCATGTAAAGCAATTTCTGTCATTGAAGCATACAAGGAGGAAAATGGGCCATAGGTACTCATACAAAACAAACTCCCAAGTCCCAAAAGGAACACATCATTTTGTCTAATGGCATGACACTTGCTAATGTCTCCAAGAGGTCGGTTTCTCTCTCGCTCTCTCTCTCTCTCTCTCTCTCTTTCTCTCTTTCTCTCTCTCTCTCTCTCTTTCTCTCTCTCTCTCTCTCTCTCTCTCTCTCTCTCTCTCTTTCTCTCTCTCTCTCTCTCTCAGGCTATTGGTAGGTGGCCCCAGGGGTCAAGATGCCTATGTAGCCATCTGTGACCATGATTGGTTGAGAAACAAGGAATGGTGGAATGTAGCACCTCAGCAGAAAGGGCTCTCTAACTGAATAAGCTGCTGTCCGCTTCAGAGACGGTGTAGTGAACAATAGGTATGGCTGTTGGAAGACCTGTGACCAAGGAATAAATGGGTCACACTGATATTACTGGGGTGAAAGCTTGTGTAGCATGAGCTGGTCAAACAAGTCAGGCAATAAGGAAGTGTGTATTGATGCTGGTGCAGGAGGTGTATCCACCCTCTATGGCTGAGGAGACGATGCATTCTAGCCCATTGGGTTCTAAGGAACCAGGAGGTAATGTCATCTGCTCAAAATGACCAATTATTAGAAACACCCTTGCCCATGTGCATCATGGGATCATGCGCTAACATCGAGACCCAGAAGGAACTCATTCAAACATATTTTTCACAATTCGTGAATTATATTAAAATAACGTACCATCACTCATGAGGCGAGAAACATTCTGAACATGTACCACAACACATCTTATGACAGTGATAAAACCATTTAATTTTGAATATTGATGTTAATCCAAAAGATCTTATTTTTTGTATAATGCAACATGCGGTTTTAAACATATTAACGTGTACACATATAATACATATAGTGCACATCTCAGTCATTTTAGCCATTATTTTAACAAATGAATAATCAAATGAAGCCAAGTTCAAATGCTGTTTCATCACCCGCACAGAAAGGTTATCTGCTCGACACGGCCAAGCGTGAAGGGAACACCTGGGAGGCCCTTAACCAAAAATATCATCCGGATCCTCCATGTGTTTCATGTGAGGTTAAGTGAGTCTTTCAGCACCACAGTACCTGAAGACCAGTGGAAGGGCTATGCGGCCTGACGACCATGGCCAAGACGTTTGTTTTCCCTTAGACAGCTGCCCTTCCCACTGCAGAGTGTTTTTTTTTTCTTAACCACTTTACATTAAACAGAGAGATCGTGCCTTAGTAACAGAGACGCCGTGACAGAGTCTGACACTGAGACCGATGCTCCACAGTCTTGTTTTCCTTGTGTCACCACATGTGGCTGTTCTTGCTGTCAGCTCTTCAAAGCTGTAGCCCCCTTTTATCGATCACTGCTGTGTGGTAAATCAGAGATATGAGAGGACGAGAAGACATTTATTAAAGGAATGAATGCCTTACGTCTTCTGTTCCTAGCTCTAAGATGAATTCCCTATTCTTCAAAGAAATAAATCAACAGGTGCTCGTCAGGTCAGCTCACAAAAATAACTCTCTTCTCTCTCCAAACCAATTCTATACCACTCTCTGACCCAACCACTTTAAAAGGATAACAGCGTAGGCATTGGAAAGTATTACTCCCCCCACGTGCTTGGCTGGTGATGGTTGGTTTTCTGACCCCTACCAAAAAGAGTTCTGAATGTTCTCTCACCGGTCCTGTGCCTGTTGCTGTATTTCAGGTGTCTGCTAGTCTTTCTCGGGTCCCGTTAGAGGTTTGTCCGGGCCCCCACCCAAATGTTCCTTTCCTTCCCAGCCAGTCTGCCAAGTTGAGAAGTTCATATAGTTCAAACCCTAAGTTTCCCTAATGTCTCGTGAGTTGTCTTGTGTTCTCTTGGCTGTAAATGTCTCTCATCCCCGTTCAGGGTATTTCGTGGCCTAGGTACCTGGGTCTTCAGGTCTTCCTCGTTGATCGGTTTCCTCAACCCCTTACAGGGTTCCTTGTTGCTCAGCCGCGCCTGGCCTATCTGGCCTCTCATCCTTGTTTTGGGCATTGCTTCTCTCACCCCTCGCGGGGTCCCATGCTACTCAGCCAAACGTGGGCTTTGTGGCCTGGTTCGGATTTCGGTTTTCTTAGCGCTTCATGGGGTCTCTTGTTGCTCAGCCCGGCATGGGCTATGTGGTTGCCTCACCCCCTCCACCTACTCATCGGTCAGTGTTGTGTACCTGCTCTCCGATGCCGGTGATTGTTGTGGGAGGCAGTCTCGCCAGCCAGCACGGAGCAGTGCTTCCTACTCCTCTACTCATTTTCTGGCTTCTGGCGTCATTGTTTTCCATCATGGAATGAAAGGCTCTCAGCGACTTCTCTGGAGGGCGTGGACACACTGCTTCTGGCATCACTTTGACATCACAGCAAGACTATGCAGCCCAGGCCACAGATTGAGTCCATTCTTTAAAGTCTTTTTTGGGCTTCAGAAGTCTTTCTAGTACAAGCTCTGCACAAGGCTGAGTAAGGCTGAGAAGGCACCTGTAACAACTGCTAGCACTGTGATCCAAGTCTGTGGGCCTAGTAGCCAATATCAGTGTCTGTAAAGAACAAGTCACCAACAGGGACTGATGGGTAACAGTAAAAGGGTTTACTCACCTTCTGCTCGCTGACTACAAATTCGTAAAGGCCAATGGACCCCTGGTGCCAGAGACCTGATGGCCCAACCAAAAGTGTGTTGCAACGATTAACAAGCAGGAGAATAAGGATTTCAAAATGACAATTAAAATTGAAAGCATAAATGGAGGCTGCAGTTCTGTGAGAAGCATCTGATCAGCCAAAGCGGAGAGGAAAAAATGGGCAATGAAAGCCTGTATGCGTGTAAAATGGTCTGTGTCCGTGCACAGGCACAGCTGAAAACACACAACATTCCTTCTTTATGCTTTGCAAATTGTGGATATTCCAGGGGTCAAGAAGGAGGACAATAAAACATATCACTACAGAAAACATCACATTCATGTACCAAGCCATACATAGCTTCCAAACGAGGAGGAACAAAAAAGCCCTTCACAATGCTGCCTAGATATATATCAGCAAAGAAAATATTCTTTATGGCAATTTTTATCAGGATCAATGGCAACTAAGTTCTGCATGCCGTGGCCATGTGACAAATTCTTAACAGAACACGGTCCAGGGGACTCTCAGGTTTGTCCAACTCCAGGCCTCGAGGGCCGGAATCCTGACTGGTTTTCAGGATATTCCTAATTAATTTTCATGAGATTGTAATTTTTAGCAACTTGGCTCTCAGGTTTACCTTTGAAACATCCTGATTGCCATATTCTAGTTCTTCAGGACCAAGGCAGCAACGTCTGGTGATTGGGGCTAACGGATTAAGATGGGGACAGCCCCTGGTATTAATGGAGTTGCTAATTTATTTTATTATTTTAAATTGCTTATTATTGTTATATAGACCCCCCTCTCACTCTGAGGATTTTGTTTCTGCCCTATCCAACCACCTCATGGCCTGCCTCAAACCTCACACTAGCTTCATTATATTGGGAGATCTTAACTACTGGCTTGGCCATCAAGACGATCAAAAGGAAACTGACCTGGAGGCCACTTTGGGCTCACTCGGCTCCGCCCAATTTAATCGTCAACCTTCCCATCAACTAGGACACACCTTGGATTGGCTTGCAGCAATGCATGTATCTATCACTGATCTAAACACTTCGCCCTGCCCATGGTCAGACCATTACTTTGTTAACTTTACAATTTGGTCGCTTTTTCCTGCCAAACTAAAAAGCAAAATATCCCTGTCAACTAAGGGACGTAATTCCAAATTGCTCACTTTGGAACACATCTCCCCACTAGTCAAACATCTGACTAAAGATTTACTCCCAGAAACAGCCCAGGGACTCTCCACAATAATTATGGATATCTTTAATGACTTACCAACTGCCTAGCCCCGGAGAAAGTGAAAAAACACAAGCTTGTTACCCCCAATAAATCCTGGTTTACCCCATCGCTACGCACTCTAAAAGAGGCTATGCGTAAATTGTATTTTAAATGGAAAACTAGTTATTCTGATGACTTTCGTGTGGCCTATAAAGAGGCAACGAGACTGTATAAAGTGGGCATCCTAGATGCAAAGAAGTATTTCTTTAACAATAGCAGTATGGAAGCACGATCAGAGGCCAAGGAATTGTTTAAAATACTTAAGGAGCAGGAATCGACGCCTGTCCTCGAGGTCAATGAAGTCATTAAAGACAAGGTGCCAGGCTATCCAGGATGCCATGGCCTTGAAACTACAGGGAATCAAAGCCAATATCAGCCTTGAAAAGGCAAACGCCAGTAACAAAGGTAACACCCCAGAACCTCTGGAGCACATTAGAAACCCACTAATTCCAGAATTCTCCTTCTCAGCAATTACGCTGGAAGAGCTGACGGAGGTGGTTAAACACCTGAAAACAGCTAGTTGTAGGGGAGATCCCTTCTCAGCCATTATAATTAAAGAATGTCCCCCTTTTTTGTTGGAAGCCATTTTGCAATTTATTAATGCCTCATTTAAAGAGAGTGCCATACCAGACGAACTGAAACGCTCCTGGGTCACTCCATTGCTCAAAAAACCAGGCCTCGCCAAAGATGACCCCTTGAACTATAGGCCCATTACCAACTCGGCCTTCTTGATGAAGATTCTGGACCGAGTTGCCTATATACAAATAGCTAAACACATAGAAAGCCATCCAATTCTTAACTGTCGGCAATCAGGCTTTAGAGCGGGTCATAGCACTGAAACGGCCTTCTTGGAACTAAAATCTAGGCTGCTTACCAACATAGACCAGGGAGTATCTACCATGCTCATGCTGCTGGACCTCTCAGCCGCGTTCGACCTGGTTAACCACACGTTGCTGGTCACCAGGCTCGAACAAGTGGCAGCTTTTTCCACCAAAGACTCGCAGTGGATGGCTTCTTTTCTCAAAAACAGGGTCAGTTGTGTATGCCCAGACCTGGCTGAAGCAGACACAATCCCGATTGAGTATGGAGTTCCACAAGGAGCTAGCCTGTCACCCTGTTTTTATAATATCTTTACCGCCCCCTTCTTCTCTATGCTGGTGCATGAAAATATCGGGTTCACTAACTTCGCAGATGATACCCAATGTATCATTCCCCTTACGGGAGACCACACACAAGATGAAGAGCGTATCAACAAAGTCTACACCTGCATCGAGAACTGGATGGTACAAAATGGACTGGCGCTTAATAGAACTAAAACAGAGCTTATGGTTGTGGGATCCACTAATCAGATCTTAAAACTCGACCCCACGTATAGCAAAATTCAGCTTGGCGAAGTCAAACCAGACACACTTAAAAAAGTTAAGTCGCTAGGGGTGATTCTTGATCAACATCTTTCTATGAATGCTCATGTGGGAAGTGTTGTATCTGGGGCAACCTACTATCTTAACCACTTCACTCACCTTAGACCTATGATTTCTCAGGCCAACGCCGAAACACTGGCGAGAGCCATAGTAGGCGCAAAAATGGATTACTGCTGCAGCTTGCTGACTGGTATCAACAAAAGGGAGCTTAATCGACTGCAAGTTATCCAAAATGGTGCTGTAAGGATGGTTACAGGCCTTTCCAGGCGGGACCATGTTACACCAGCAAGAAGAGCTTTAAACTGGCTACATGTAGACGCTAGAATCCCGTATCGCCTTATGCTATTAACATTTAAGAGCCTTCTGGGCATTATGCCCCGTTGCATCAACAAACTTATTCTGCCTAAGTGTTCTCCTTGTGTTCTTAGGTCCCAGGATACCAATATGCTCTTAATTCCTAAAAGCAAATCCTTGAAAGTTGAAAGGGGTGCATTTGCCACAGCAGCCCCTATCGCCTGGAATCGCCTTCCCCTGGACCTTAGATTGGAACCTACTCTCGAGGCCTTCAAAAGAAAGCATGGCTCTTAGAATAAAGCCCAGCTGAATTTTTGGTTCTCTGCCCCAGCTTTATCTGCGCATATTTGTTTTTTGTTGTCTAGTCTTGTCCGCGCCATCATGCCCACGGGTTCATTGCTGCGCAGTACAAATGAAATAAAGTAAAGTAAAAAGGGAGGTAGGGCGGAGAGAGGCACCACTAAAACAAATGAGTCCGAAGCTAGAAGCAACTTGGTAGGTAAGCAGCTACTGAAAGCATGTGGCACCAGGGAGATCTCCAAACTTCAATGATATTTTGTGTAGGTGAGAAAGAGCACAAACAAATGTTCTTGAGTCTAAACTAATGGTATCCCAATGGCGGCAAGATACTTCCATGGCACTTGAAGCCCCATCTGAACAAAAACCACCTTTATAAAATGAAAAATACTGACTTGCTGAATTATTGCTCATGGGGAGTACAGATTAGCCTGTATTATTGTGGTATTACTAAACGGATGTAGAGCTTTAAGTGCAAGATGATGCCGACGAGCCAATGTTCACAAACCTAACACTGGGGAGCACAGGCATTAAAAGTAAGTGCATACATGTTTGCTCCTCTAAAAGCCAAGGTACTTTTGAACTTTATTAGAAGAACCCACAGGAAGTTTTTCACAGTGAGGAAAAGGGCTTTTGCGCTGAAGTATTTAAACATTAGGTTCAGTTTGCCGGTGCCAAGAGGTTGCATGCACTCAAGGAGCCCAAAGTGGCATTCTGTCTATACTCCAAAGAGTCCATGTGCTGGTCATTTGTGGATTTTAATGATCAATCGGGGTATCAACTGGGTTTTCCGCAACCACATTCCATAACTGGACTACCACAAAATATCTTTACCTGCCTGTCCCAATTGGGAAATCTAGCCCAGGAGATGGTGTGGCCACCTCCAGTGATAACCACACTCACCAAGGTCTTGCGCATCCCAAGGCGTACAGCAGCATTACTTGGATGCACCAGGTCATCAGATCCAAGATCCTCTGGAACCACAAAGATTATGTGGATGGGTGGGGCGATATGTGATTGTATTCTTACAGAAAAGCATATACTCCTAATGTCTTGCTCAACTGTCTCAATGAAGAAAACACCGGAAAATGCACTGTATAAAGGTGGCCTTTGGAATATAGACTGATAAGCCTAGTTCAAAGAAAATATATAGAACCATTTCAGAGAATCTGCAGTGCCATGCAAAGAGGAAATCTCATCAACCAGTTCTCCATGCAAAAGTCTTAGACCACTTTTTATTTAAGATCATCCACTTGGTAAAAACACAAAATTGAAGTACTTTGTATTGGCAGCGAACTCCCCTACCTACAAACTTGACCAATTTCCTGTGAGGCTTCCAGGCGAGTAAGTGGAAATAGGTCTCCCACTAGAAAGGCAGAGGGGACGTGTCTCTAAGTCACAATTTTAAAGTACTCTTTTGGAACAACCAGAATGAAGCAATGGAGGGCCAAGATAGTGCAAACACAACCCATCCATTGTACCCATATGAAACTGGTTTTAGTAGACCATCCCAGTTTATTTCTGAAACTCAAAGAGGATACTGAATGGACATATGGGGCAGGGGAATTGCGGATGAAGAGGAAGCATTCAATATTAGTTGGTCCTCATTGATCAATATCTAAGTTAGCAAGTGGCTTGGCACTCTCCTTATTCCCTGATGTAGAATACTCCCTGACTACATGTGGATTGTATTCAAAGCTATGTTGCTTCTGAACAGCTGCAGGTATGCAAGGTGCTCCTTTACATATTGTGTTGCTTCTTTTCTGGCAACCGAAGGACCTGCTTTGAAGTTGTGCATACTTGTAAATCCTCAAAATCCTTGCATAGTCCCGACAAGCATTTGAGTGACACTGCAAAATGACACCATAATGGTTTGGCATGAGGCTTTGTTGTAACTATTGTAAGGGAATAGCTTCCTTATCGACGGAAGAGGAGAACAAGTTACTTCTTACCTGGTAACGTTCTTTCGACGGGATGTTCCTCTGACGTATTCCTTATCTTTGATAATACGTTTCCAACTTGCTAGCCTCGGAAATTTTTTCTGTAGAGGGCGCTGCGCGTCGACTTCCACCGAGTCGTTGTCCCTCGACGGCCACTGTATCAGCGCTGACGTCACCATGCCCATAAATAGCCACGCGCTGCGTCCGTTGCTCAGTTCCGTTTTGTAGCATAAGAAAAGTCATGCCTGAATTGGTTATTGACCTTGAAGGAGCGTAAACTGCAACCACAAGGGAAGTATCACTGCAGGGATGGTTGGGAGGGGCGATAAGGAATATGTCGGAGGAACATCCCTTCGAAAGAACGTTACCAGGTAAGAAGTAACTTGTTCTTCGAAGGGATTGTGTCCTCCGACATATTCCTTATCTTTGATAGACTCCCATAGCAGTGGCATGTAATTGGAGGTGGGAGTGAGAATGTTATGTATCCCTTTAGGGATGGACCGAATGTAATACGGCCTTGCCAAATCTGGTCTCTTGAGCAGTGGAGGAATCCAGATTATAACATTTTGTGAATGTATGTGCGGACGACCATGTGGCAGCCGCACATATGTCCTGGACCGGTAACCCTCTTTGGAGAGCCGAAGAGGCTGTGATACCCCTGGTTGAATGAGCCCTGAGATTTTGGGGTGGCTCAGTCTGTAACATTCCAGGATGGCCAAAATAATCCACCTGGAGATGGTTTGTTTTGTTATGGGTATTCCCAACATGTGACCTGAGTATCCTACAAACAGTTGGTCTGCTTGCCTGATCCTAGCCATTCTGCTGATGTAAAAGCTAAGAGCTCGCCTTGGGTCCAGCCTATGTAGCCTTTCCTCCTCTTTCCCCGGATGGGGAGGAGGGTAGAACGAAGGTAAGGTAATTTTCTGAGTAATATGAAATTCAGAAACCACCTTTGGGAGGAAATTAGGCTTCACCTGTAGGACAACTTTGTCCTTGTGGAAGATTGTATGTGGGGGTTTACAGGAGAGAGTTAGTAGCTCGCTCACCCTCCTAGCAGATGTTAGTGCTACCAATAGGACAGTTTTAAGCGTGAGAAATCTCAGCGCGCAAGAGTGAAGTGGTTCGAATGGAGTGCCCATTAGGAAGTTTAAGACTAAATTTAAGTCCCATAAGGGAACCTGGAATGGTTTTGCTGGGTAAACATTAGTTAGTCCCTTGAGAAATTGTACCACTAGAGGAAGTTTGAAATACGATGGTTCCTCCGCAGTGCGCTTGAAGATAGAAAACGCTGCGAGATAGCCTTTTACAGTGCCCACTTGAAGGCCTGAGTTTGCCAAGTAGAGTAGAAACGATAACACTGTTGGTGTACCACATGAAAAAGGGTCGATATTCTCTTCCCTACACCAGCTGCAAAATGTGTTCCAACGGCAGCGGTATAAAGACTTTGTTGCCGGTCTTCTGGCCGAAAGCAACACCTCCATGACGTCATCAGGGAGATCCCAATCATTGTACCTCACCCTTTCAGAAGCCAAGCGTGAAGGTTGAGGGTTCTGGTGTCTGGATGGAGAACCTGACCTCCCTTCTGCGAGAGAAGATTCTCTTTGAGTGGAAGACGGATTGGAGGACAGATGGACATATCTAGAAGGTCCGGGTACCACGTTCTCTTGGCCCAATCCGGGCCAATTAGGATCATGGTCTTCCGGAATCTTCTCAACCTCCTGATCATTTGAGGAATAACAGGGACTGGTGGGAACGCGTAAAGGAGTGGAAACTCCCAGTCCACTGCGAATGCATCTCCTAGAGCTCCTCTCGGGGGAAATTCCCTTGAACAGAACAGATCGCACTTCCTATTGGTGCTTGTGGCGAACAGATCCACCTGAGGGGTTCCCCAAAGGGCGAAGATCTCTTGAAGGACTTCCTGAGCTAGCTCCCACTCGTGGGAGACTGTGCTCTGCCTGCTCAGAGCGTCCGCTGTCAAGTTCTTCTCTCCGGCTAGGTGGACTGCCGATAGAGAGATTCCTTCTTGGATTGCCCAAAACCAGAGCTGCATCGCCTCTCTGCACAGTGGCAATGATCCTACGCCTCCTCTTTTGTTGAGGTAGTGCATGGCCACTGTGTTGTCCGTCATTATCAGGACATTTCTCCCCTGTACTGATGGCAGGAAAGCTTTCAGCGCTAGTCTGATCACTCTCAGCTCTAATAGGTTGATGTGTAGTCTAGACTCCGATGGAGACCAACGACCACTGATGGTCAAGTCGTTGGCATGGGCTCCCCACCCCGCGAGTGAGGCATCTGTGACTACTGTTATCTCCGGCCATGGTTGCCAAAACAGTTCTCCTTTCAAGATGTTCTCTGGATAGGCCCACCATTGAAGTTCGCGGGCTACCTTGTCCGGAATCCGGAGGAGATCTGTCATTCTCCCTGAGAATTGGGACCACTGACTTCTCAGTGCCCACTGAAGAGATCTCATTCTCAGGCGAGCCTCTGGCACAAGGAAGATGCAGGATGCCATGAGGCCTAGCAACCTCAAAAAGTCGAAGGCTGGGAGACGTTGGGCATTTTGAAACTTGGTGACCATCTGTAGAATATCTTGAGCCCTCACCTCTGGTGGCGAGGCTTTTCCCAGTGAAGTGTCCAGGACCGCTCCAATGAACTGGAGTCTCTGTGATGGTGTCATCTGTGACTTCTTTAAATTGAGGGAGAAGCCCAGTCTGTGAAGGAAGTGGCAGACATAATCTAGCTGGGCCTGGGCCTGTTCCGAAGATACAGCCCTGATCAGCCAATCGTCCAGGTAGGGGTAGACGTGGATCCCTTCCCTCCTAAGACCCGCCGCCACTACCGACTTCAGCTTGGTGAAGACCCTCGGGCGGAGGTCAGCCCAAATGGCAGAACTCGAAATTGATAATGAGAGTCGCCAATTGCGAACCTCAGGTATTGCCTGTGTTTGAGATGGATTGGCACATGCAAATAAGCATCCTGAAGGTCCAGAGATACCAGCCAGTCCTAAAGCTGGAGGGCCTGAAGGATCTGAGAGAGAGTTACCATCTTGAACTTGTCCTTCCTGAGGAACTTGTTCAATTCTCGTAAGTCCAGGATGGGTCTCAGTCCTCCGTCCTTCTTTGGTATGAGAAAGTAGGGGGAGTACCAGCCCTTGTTCCTGTCCGCTACAGGTACCGGCTCTATGGCACCTTTCTCTAGCAGGTCTATAATTTCCTGCAAGAGAAGCGGATCTGGAACTTTTAGAGAGCTGTTCCCCAGTATATGACTCTGAGGAATGTGTAGAAAGGGTAGGCAGTAACCTTAGGCAACTGTTTCCAATGCCCAAGCATCTGACGTTATAGCCTGCCATTCCGTCAGATGCTGAGTTAACCTGCCCCCTACAGGTGTATTGTGTGGGAAGGACTCTGAGTGGTTTGGGGGCGGCTGATGCAGATGCCGAGGGTAAAGAGGCACCTGCTGCTGCTGCGGTATTAGTGCTTTTGACCCGTCCACCTCGGGTGGATCCCCTTTGGCCTCTTTGAGCCGGCTGTCCTCTGCCTTTCCCGAATGCGGAACAATAGCGAAAGGACTTTCCTCTCCCAGAGGTTCCTGAGGGGCGAAAAGGAGTTTGGCGGATAGCAGCTCCTAAAGATTTTGCTGCTGCTTTAGAAGTCTGTAACTTTTCCAGACTGTCATCAGCCTTTTTCCCGAATAATGAAGAGCCGTCAAAGGGCATATTCAACAGTCTGGCCTGTACATCTGGAGCAAAGCCCGACTTTCGCAACCACGCATGCCTGTGGATTGTTGTACTTGCCGCCATGGCCCTGCTGATACTGTCAGCGGAATCGATGCCAGTTTGAAGTGATTCGCACATGGCATCTTTGCCATCTTTAATAATGTTAAGGAAGGCTTCCTTTTCCTCTCCTTCAGGTATGCAGTCAGCCGCTGATGAAGCACACTCCCATAGTGTGTGACTGAACCTGGCGAGCGTACAGGTGGCGTTGATGGACTTCAACACCATACTACAGGCAGAGAAGACTTTCTTCGCCATAGAGTCGTACCTCTTGTCATCTCTATCCTGTGGGACAGTAGGGTAAGCGGTCCTACTGCTAGATGAAGTTGCCGCTTGAACCACCAGGCTCTCCGGGGTCGGGTGTTTTGATAAGTATTCAGGGTCAGCAGCCGCTACTCTATACTTGGTTGACAATCTTTTATTGACCGCAGGGATAACTTCAGGAGTTTCCCAATTAGATGCAATTTTCCTTTGTAAGGCTGCATGGAAGGGGACCACCGGGTCCTCCTGTGGGCCTTTGTCTAATATATCTGTTAGGTCATCCTGTTGAAAAACAGGTGAAGGCGCAGACCAACCCATAAATTCAATAATTCTGGCCATTAGGGTTCTATAGGGTGTTTCAGCATGTTCCCCTGGGTCTGGCTTAACAAATACCACTTCTGGGGAAGTGTCCAGCCCACTTGCCTCATGTAGTGACTCCTGTAGGTCCTTCAGCCTTCTTTCCTCAGAGGTGAAATCCTCTGAAATAGGCAGTGTGGTCCTCTGTAACCCGAATGTTTCCTGGTCAGAATCTTCCCCCTCTTCATAAATTGAAGAAAGTCCAGGGTACTCTGACCTCTGAAATGGAGTAAAACCCATCTCTAAGGCAGAAGGAGCCAAACTCGTCGTTATTGGACGAGAAAACGTTGATGTCGTCGACGCTGATGTAACAGGCTTCGAAGGCGCCGAGAACGGCGTCGAAAAAACTGGAAGGGGTCTCGAAGAACTCGAGAGGATCGGGATCCTACTCGAGGGCCTCGGCGACGGTCCCGGCGTCGTGCCGGAGGCCCTTGGAATCACCGTTGGCTGTGGAGTGGCCTTGGTCCTCTCTTTCATCGGCGTCGGCGTCGACGATGGCGTCGAGTCGATTGACCGATGCGTCAAGGAACCCTTCGACAAAGGCGTTGATGGCACCGATCCGTGCATCGAAGGAATCTTCGACGACGGCGTCGAAGATGGTGCCTTCTTACCCGATGGCTCATGGCGCTCTCGGGTGGAATGTTTCGCCGGGTGCTGCGACTCGCAGCGTTTTGATTTTTTGGATTTTTCACCCGGGGTATCACCCTCAGCTGTCTTCGAGGGGGTCGAGGCCGCGTTCTCGAAGACGCTTAACATTTTCTTTCTGAATTCCTCCCACTCAGCTTGAGAACAGTGTTTAGTGGGACAGGAGACCCTTTCTGGGGACACAGAAGATGACGAGGAAGGGGACCTTCGACGTGTCTTTTTTGAGTGTCTTGATCTCAACGAATGGTGGGAGCTACTTCGAGATCTAGAATGGGAATGTTTTCGATGACGAGGAGACGAATGCCTCGACTCAGCTGACAAAACTTTTGAGGAGGTTTTGACTGACTTACCTCTCTCGAGCTTCCCCTTGCGCTCCTTCAAGGCTTTCGCCGTCATGGACATGCAGTCCTCACACTCTGAACAATGGTGCTCGGATCCCAAGCACCACAAGCAGATCCTGTGTGGATCCGTTAACAACATTTTTTTACCGCAGTCTCGACATTTCTTGAAGCTGGATCCGGCGTCGGCGGTTCCGATGAAGAAGCCATCGAGAACGATAAGGTATATTCGAGTAGATATAGTTAGTTATCCTGACTGAACTGAGCAATGACGTTCCGAGGCCCCACGAAGCGTGGAAAAATGGAACTGAGCAACGGACGCTGCGCGTGGCTATTTATGGGCATGGTGACGTCGGCGCCGATACGGTGGCCGTCGAGGGACATCGACTCGGCGGATGTCGACGCGCAGCGCCCTCTACAGAAAAAATTTGCAAGGCCAGCAAGCTGGAAACGTATTATCAAAGATAAGGAATACGTCGGAGGACACAATCCCTTCGAAGGATAACGTTACTTGTAATCCAAGTTCTCCATCATCATGGGTATCGACATTAAATTCATGAACACTGAATACCTCCATTTATGTGGGAGATGCTAAATTTGCTCAGAGCTGGCTATCAAATGAAAAACAAGTCAGTGGCATGGGGGCAACTACATAATAAAGCAAGGGATGGAGGTGTGCTGGCTGCCAATCCTCCATTTTACTACAGGAGAGGAGGGTTTCTAAATTGCTGAGCCAAGCTAATGAGACATGTCTGACAAGTAATGCACATTCACTCCCAAACTGATGGAAGAACAGGACCCAATGGTTCTGTATGAAGAGATGAAGTTTGGCAGGTCCCTTAACCCTCAACAATATCATCCGATCCTCAAGGATGGTGTAAACAAATGTAGCTTAGACAAGTTGACATCTCTCCTATTACCCACTGAATCAAGTTCTTGGTCAGTGTCCCAGTCACCCACGAGTGTCACCGACCGAAGGTTAACAGATGATGAGCAGTGTCAGCCTTTGATGTATCTGGCCATGGCTGAGACAGTGGAAAAGCAAGAGGTACTGGGGATTGTGTCACAGCCACAGGAACAATAGGTTCCTAAGGGGGAGAATGCACACGCTGTGAGTCAGAACATCTAAATTTATTTTACACTGAGAATTCCCAGCAATTATTTCTATTTTTATGTTAACCAAGTGATGGACCCGTAAGCAGGCTATATAACCAGGGCCTACAATTTTGGGTGATTATGATGTGCAACAACGAACAATCCTTCAAATTACAAAGCTGTACATTCTATATCTCAGCCCAGAGGTAATCATCTTTCCAGTTTGTCTTTCTGTGGTGGACACTTCATTTGACACTATATGTATTTTGCGGCAATATTTTGCCTAAAATGCACACTCTAAAATGATATTCAATGTTACGCTGTAGTAAGAATCTAGATTCCTTATGCGTAGAGTGAATATGGCTTGCTGAGAAATCCAGCATGTCTGGGACGATGAGTAGAGGAATAAGAGATGCCTTTCTGTAAAATGGGCATGGTTGGCTAAGACTCCTCCAAGGAGTAAACGTGGGTAGCTCACAGAATAGGTATCCAAGTAGATAGCTCATGGGTTGAGCTTTCACTGCTGCCATGGATGAAGCTTTTGCTTTGCAATTTCGACTCCCGGCAGAGCTCACTCCGTCCTTCATCCTTTTGAGATCAATCAAGAGGGTACCATTAAATTAGTATACAATTACAGCGACTATAACAGTGATTATAAGCGGGAGAATTCCGACATGGTGTGCTGTAAAAACCTGACATTATTATGAAGACTCTTCTCGTTATGTGGTTACGTTATTTCACTGTGCTTTTGTGCAGTGCCAAGTTACCACTGTAGTTGTTTCAAAGGGTTGAATCCTTGCCTAGGGTTTTGAACACAATCTTTTGAGAAGAAAATCATGAGCAATGGTGATGTAAAAGGGAGGGAACTGCTAAAGAAGTTCGCAGACAATGGAAGGGGGGTAGGCAGAGCTTAAAACATGTATTAGTATGGAGACGTTTATCCATTTGATATTAAAAATCTTCTAGCGAGAGGCAACACATAAGAGTATGTGTTGAGCAACTATATGCACTGGAATTCCAAGGCCGTTTTGAAGTATTATAAGATCAAGATCAAGCAGTGTTGTGTGCATGAGGGGCTGGGGAGGATGTACATCCTGAAAAGAGCTTTAAGACTACCCTGACATCTGCTATCGCCAGCAGATAGCGAAAATGTTTTTTTTTCTAGCAGTTTGTTTAACCCATAACGCTTTGTCTCACATGAAAACATGTTTGCCCATGTTTGAGATTTTAGATGGATATAGCATTTACATTTTTGACAATGTATCACCTTGTAAAAATTACTATTAACCATGCATGCGAAGAGCCGGTAACTTGTACTCATTTTGGGGAGCCCTTACAGCCAGTAAGCATATTAGATGCTTTTGTAAATCATTCCAAAGCTGGACAATGCTGTGCTAAATTCCTGAGCTTCTGCAATAGTTTAATGGAGGCCTCCTAGCCTGTCTGCAACCAGCCTTATTTTCTTTCTGTACTTAGAGCAAGCAGCGCCTTGCCTTTGCTGCAGCTTTGAAAGAGACAACGACCAGGTCAGACACTGGGTCTACTTTCCTGCCTGCGTATAGATTCAGCCACAAAGGTGAATGTGAACATGGTTATGCCTATAATGACTGATGCCTACCTGCACTACTCTAAGGGCCTCATTACGAGTTGGAGGCAGCCATGGAGCTATTAGCTCCATGGCTGCCTCCAAACCAGGCTCCATTACCGGGTTCCTGCAATGAGGAATAATCGGGTCATTCCGACATAGGAGGACCCGGTAATTCCTCCTTGCTGGAACCATTCCTCATTCCCGTTTGAGCTCCCATAGGGCTCAATGGGAATGGGGAGGGGGTAATAACAGGCAGATTTCAACTGGCCCGTTATTACCTCCCTCTTCCCCTCGCAGGAAATGGAAAGGACGCCTGGTTTTACCAGGCGTCTGATCCGGGTCCCACAAAGGGAAGCTTGTAATCAGCGCTCCCGTAATGAAGGGGGCCGGGTCCCGTACCGGCCCCCTTCATTACGGGAGCGCCAGGGTCATAATGAGGCCCTAAGTGTTTAGAGGACACTATAAAGTAATGTAATGCAATGTAAAGTTGTCTTGTATAGCACTCCTTTGCCATTTTATTGCCAGCATTGTGGCGTGTTTTTCGGCAAAAAAAGCAAAGGGTAATTTTAGATAGCTGGGGAGAGGAAGGTGTGACTCCTGTGGTGTTGTGAACGCATGTGGACCATTTGGCTTTAAAAGGGGACTGAGCCCCTCTTTTGGGCAGATGCAGATCATCTGAAGACTTTTCAAGGAGTAACAAGAAGAACCTATTCGGTCGCTGGCTGAAGGTACAGTCTGCCTTACAGCTTCCACCAGTGAAGGAAGGCCAGTATTTCCAGAGAGGGAAGCAAGATCCCTCCCCTAAACATCTCCCAGGGAACAGAGGGAGATACTGCATCCAGAGGACCCTACAGCAGCTCCAGAACCAGTATCCAGCCAGCACACAGTGTGCCCTGCCAGGCTCTGTAAGCAAGCTTCCTAGGTGGGAAGTGCCAGAGAGTCTCTGAACCAAACCAAGGACAAGGACGTTGCCTGCAGTGCAGCACTCTCCTCAGCTTTGGGCCATCTGCCTTAAAGGAAGACACAGGCCTAGTGAAGAAGCTAGGAGCAGAGCATCGACAAGCATCAACCAGCGTTCGCCTTAAAGGAAATTTTCAAGCCAGTCGAGTCCCACGAGCTGCAACCAACTGCACCACTCACTCTGTCTGAGACGCCTCGACCAGTGCTTCAGACCCGCCACTGAGACAACGATTCCTAACCACTAGCCGCCGTGTAGGAAAGCCTGCAGCCGTCCATCCAGCCTCGCTTGCCGAACTGCCTACCGCCTGATACCCGCAGCTGTCTCCCGACTTGAACTCTGTTGCAGAAGCTGAAAAGCACCCAGAAACCGACTTGACCCTGTCGAGCACTAAGAACTTCTCCAGCACAAGGTACATTGTGGTTCTTGTGGCGAATCAACTTCCGGGGCACCAGTGGTCTAGGGATGAATATCGATTTCTAAACCATCAATCAATCCCACACCTCTAGTACACCAGAAGGGATCTGAACAGATTGGAATACAAGTGAATTATAAGACCTCCTTGTCCAATTTTGGTAACATGGACGGAATGGCAGACTTATCTCTGCAAGGTCGTGGATCATTAGTTAGTTGCAACACGGTGAAAATACAATTATTACTAGATGATAAAAGGGACTGCCCAGTCAAGGTTGCATAAAATTATCTACTTTATTATTACTACAACAGACAGTTCTAGCACACTACAAATTACAACTCACCTTGTAAAGCAACACAGAGGACAGACATTTTCACGATGGAAAGGGAAGTTCTCTGGATACTGGCAGGAGGGTAGCTGGTAAAGTAAGCAGTCTTACTGTTCAAGGTTATTTGGTTTCAGCACCCAGGGGTGCAAAGGGTCGTAACTGCCTCTAGGGCCCTTCAGAGAAGGATCAGGGGGGCAGAACCACAATGTATTTGGTGCTGAAGAAGTTCTTGGTGCTTGACAGCGTCAAGGCGGTTCAGGGCACTTCACAGCCTTTGAGACAGAGTTAGTGGTGGTAGACAGCTGCGGGTACCAGGCGGCAGGCAGTTCAGCAAGCAAGGCTGGACGGACATCTGCAGGCTGTCCGGCGGAGTGGTTTGGGGCCAAGAATCGTTGTCTCTGTGCCAGTTGGTGGATCTGGAATGCTGGTCGAGGCGTCTTGGACGGCTCTGGTGATTTCAACGTGACAACAGTCAGCGGTGCAGCCGGATGTGGTTCGAGGACTGGACTGTCTCGAAAATGTACTTAAAAGATGGACGCTGGATGATGCTGGTGTGGCACTCCTGCTAGCTTCTTTGCAGGGCTTGTGTCCTTTCAAGTCAGACGGCCCAAAGCTAAGGAGAGTGTTTGCAGGCAACAGCCTTGTCCTTAGTTCAGAAACTCTACGGCACTTCTCCCCTAGGAAGCTTGCTGGCAGAACTTAGCAGGGCACGCTGTGTTCTGGCCGGGTACCGGTTCTGGAGCTGCTGGACGAGTCCTCTGAGTCCGGTATCTCCCTCTGTTCCCTGGGAGATGTTGAGGGGAGTTATCTTGCTTCCCTCTTGTAACCTCTAGCCTTCCTTCACTGGCGGAAGATATAAGGTAGACTGTACATTCAGCTTGGGTCCAAATGAGTCCTTCTTATTCCTTTCCAATTCTTCAGATGATCTGCCAAGTGTGGGGTTCAGCCCTCTTTTAAAGCCAAATGGCCCCCAGTAATCGCTGCAGACTAAGCCCTCCTTAATGAACCAATCCTGTGTCCCCACCACCAATCTTCTGTTATGCATGAAGTCAGGACCACAGTGCTCTGCAACTGGACAGACAAAGGGGTGACAACATATACATAAGTCCCAACCGTCTCCCTGTTTGTTGTAGATCTAAGTGTCTATCTGGTTTACTGAGCTCTCTGGGACTCATGATTAAACCCCAGGGTTCCCTTGAAGTTTGTGGAGGGAGCAGACTTCCTGTCTCCCCCAAACCACATACTTCTCCCAGCTGAAAGGGGACAGCTCTGCAGGGGTTTGCCCACAGTAAATAATGGACTCAGACATGCATTTCACTGCCTTTTATACAGATGGGTGGGAACTTGCTTCAAGTTGACAAATTGCATAACAAAGGGGTGTTAGCCCTGCCTTTCCTGTTGTCTATTCCTGCAAGCAAGCCCCTTCAGGCTTGCTTCAATGATCTCTCATTAGTATGCACTGCCACCACCCGGAGGACAAAGGAAAGCAGATCCATGGTGCCGTTAATATTTAAATTAGGCTTCCCATGCTGGATGAAGGTGTGTCTTCCCCTTCCTTGAGATGCTTTGATGAACCCAGGACTGTCATATTCCAGCTGAATATGAGGGGGGAAGACGGCACCTGTAGGCTGTGTCTTCCCAGGGTACATGTGACTATGCGTTTTGTACGGGAAGCAGATGGACTGTGTGTGGAATGGCCTCACACAGTCCTTGGAGGTTGTTCTCCCATCATTCCTTTTGATTATAAAAAAAATCAAAAAGGTACAGGCGAGCGTACTCTCCCCATGCAGATGGTAAAATTCCTCACAGTTCTCTCCCGCTGGTCCTTCTCCGAAGGCCCCTAGAGACATTTTACGACCCATTGCTCCCTTGGTGATGAATCCAAGTGTCCTTGAACTATTGCAATTAATTACTTTACTAACTACCCTCCTGTCAGTATTCAGAATGCATCCCCTTTCCTTCTTGAAACTGTCTGTCCTCTGCATTCCTTTACAGGGTGGGTTGTATTTCGTAGTGTGCTAGAACTGTCTGTTGAATAATAATAAAGTAGATATTTTTATACAACCTTGACAGGACAGCCCCTTTTGTCATTGGGTAATAATTGTATTATCGCAGTGTTGCAACTAACCAACGATCCACAATCTTGCGGAGAGAAGCATACCATTCCGTCCACGTCATCAAAATTGGGCAAGGATTCATAATTTGCTTGTGTTTCCAATCTGTTTGGATCCCTTCTGGTGTATTAGAGATGTGGGGCTGATTGATGGTTTAGAAACTGATAATCACCCCTGGACCACTGGTGCCCAAGAAGTTGATTTGTTACAGGTGGGGTTATCAGGCATAAGGCTGCCATGGGTATAGGAGTATGTATGAAGTATAAATATACGTTGAAAGGTGCAACAAGTATCTGGGAAAGTCAGAGTGGTTGAGAAGTCTACCAGTGATTACGCTTTGCTGAACCGGGTCTAGATCCGGTCGATTGTTGGACTGATATTAAAGATCCTCTTCTGGATGATGGGTTGTCTTTGTTTTGGGTTCCATTATATGATAAAGGTGGGGTGGTGGCAGCTTTTTAAATGTGAAGGCGAGAAAAGGTTAGGGAGACTGACCCAAATGAGTGCAATTTCCAAGTGACATTTATTAAGCTCCACATATAAGTCAGTGTTTTATTCTAGTTCTGATGGTTGGTGCTCGGGTTCGACTTTGTGTTCTAGTTAGTGATTGGTATTTATGTAGTTAATCTTTGGGATTTGCATGTCTAAGTCTTTCCACTACGGTTTGTGTCTGAGCATGGGGTAGCTACAAGGTTGAAGATATCTGATTAGTCCAATATTTGGGGGTGAATGTTTGTTGCAGCACTGTAAACAGCCAGGTTCTGAAATAATGATTTAAGGCAGTATCGAATGGATGGTGTGTTCTATAGCTTGTTTATAGGAATGAGAATAAGGATCCTCCTTTTTCTTAGTCGTTGATGCAAGGCACAGCTCCAGCTACTGCTAATTGGACCTCATAGGTGGAGCAAAGCACTCTTCCTGGCTTAAAGTGGATAGATGTCTACCTGATGGATTTAGGGTCTTGCTATGGACGGTGCAATGGTTGAGACAGAGGGCTTTGAACTGAATACTGCATTTAACCCTGAGTCTGTGTCGTTTTTCGGAAAGCTGGCATGATACAGTTTTAGGAGGAGTCTTGCTGTGGCCTAAGAAGAGCCTACGATTTCTGATTGTCACAAAGTTTCCATTTCTTCAGTCTATGCAATTGGTGCGGGGTCAACTGGATTGGTACCTTGGTTAAACACAGGTGTCCTGAGAAGGCTAATGTGAGATGCAGTGCTACAAACTGTTGTATATACCACACCTTGGGCCCACTAACTACACCACTGACAGTGAGAGAAGTGAATTACTATAAGGCATATCAACTGCTCTACCCCTTGCCACATTTGTCCATCAGAATCATTACTGCAGGCTGACCAAACTTTATTGTGATGGTAAAACCAGAACTGAACATAGAGTATACTTCAGCTGCCGGGAGAGAAACACGATGTTCCGAAATTAAAAACATACTCAAAACTCTTTTTATATAGGATTTACGATTGCCCTCCTAGTGGCCTTTGGACCCTATAGCCACATTACTTTTTGTGGTGATATCTCAATAACGATGGCTTCTGCTTTTACACCTTGAGAATAGTTTCAATGTGTGCTTTTTCCCTAAAGGAAGCAATTTGTTTTGTTGACTATTGTACTCCAGTTTTGTATTCCCTTTTACTCGACACAAGTCACTTCCAGGTGAGCTTTGGCCTTGTCCTCCAACCAATGCTATCTAGGACACCAGATCTGCATTGACCATCACAGTACCTAGTTTTCTTTTTTTTTTTTTTAAAGCACAAACCTAGCTTTTGGGGTGGTGTCTTAGCTGTGATGTGTGGTCTGTGCTTCAATCTGTATGCCCATTGGGATAACTTGGTCAAGTGTTGTTGAAAAAGCCACATTGTGAGAGAGTTGCGAAATTGTTAAATTGTCGGGCAATCCGAGCCGACACTAGGATCGAGTTGTAGAGGGTGGTTGTGTGCCAAGAGACGCATTGTTTATAGGCCCTCTTTTTGTGGACAAGTTGTGATTCTAACAGGTTGGTCAATTTGATGTGAGAGGAGCACGTGCCACCAGATATTGGTACCTTAGTTGCCAGTTATTAATGTGTTACTTGTAACTGCTCTGAGGATGGTAAATGCCGTCTTCAACAGTATTCTGGCCTGTACAGGAAGCCAATTTAGTTCACGTAGCACAGGGTGATTTGGTCAAATTTCAACACACCTCTAATAAGGTGTGCTGTGGTTTGGTGAACTGCTTTTAGGGGAAGTAAGTGAAAATCTGGGAGCCCTGTCAGCATGGTGTTTCCCCCATCGACCACAATCGCTTGCACTATGGTACAGAAGTCCTACCGTGGGTTGAAGGGTTTGATTTTGCAAAGGGCAGAGATTTGGAGCCAGGCCATTTTGGAGTTCTTGGCAATGTTTTTCTGGAAGGACAGGCTGCTGGTGATGGTGAAGCCTAAGTATTTTGCTGGATCCGAGAGTTGCGGATCAAAACCTTCTAGGTGCATAACATTGAGACATTGTTGGGCAAGTTGGTGTTTAGCAGGGGGGACCGATCAAGACAGGTTCAGGCCTGGAGAGGTTCAGTTTGAGGTAGGCAGTCAACAATTAGAACTGGATGATGTCTAAGTAATCATGGAGACAACTGATGTCCTGAGGGCTTTTTACTCTTAAGTACAACTGAATATCATCCGCATATTGGTGGAAGGCTATATCAAGATCTTTGAGGAGTGTGCCAAGAGGCTCCATGTAAAGGTTAAACAGGATGGTTGAGAGGATGGAGCCTTCAGGAACTGAGCAGGAGACTGTAGCCAGTTATAACACAACATGTTAATCTCAACAGCCTGGTATATGCCCTAGCAGTAGGAGGTAAACCAATTCAGGACTGTGCCGGAGAATCCCATCCTGACAGCGAGGAAGAGAAGGATGCAGTGGTTGATGGTGTCGAATGCAGCCAAGAGGTGAAGGAGGACTGTGAGGCACGAGTCACACTTATCCATGGTATGGAGGGCGGGCATCATCGACCACCTGGAAAGTGGCAATTGACTGAGCTGTTTTTGAATGAACTGAGTGAAAGGGCCTTTAGCCGGATCCTTGTGACCTTTCCAGACTGCTGGGTTGCAATGGAGCTTGGATACTTACACCTTCAGGACTACCTAGCCCTTTCACGTCACCACAGCTGGAATAACTATGAAATTACCTCTGAAGGGTACAGCGGTCATAAAACCTGTAAAGGTACCAATAAGGTAGATCTCAGCTAAATGAGGTGGCTGTGGACACAGCTATGGTTACCACGTCATATGAGAGCCCAAAGCCTCTATATTAACACCCAAGCCTCTTTGGAAATATGGGACAGCCTAACAAAATCACACACCTTTACACCTTTCCCATCCCCGTTCACACCATTTGTACATAACGCATGCTTCATGCCAGTGTATAACGACAAGGGAATTACAAGTTGGATGTCAAAGGGGGTACGTAAGATGGGAGATATGTTCTTCAATGGAAAGATCTGTACATTTGAAGAGTGTAAACAGGTCTTGGGGCTGGAGGAAGGCAACAGATATCGGTATCTGTAAGCTAGGCACTCGGTTTTACACCAACCAAACACAGCTGTAGCAGCTAGACAGATAACGGCTTTGGTGACCATCTTCCAACTGGCAGCAAACTCCAAGGCCCTTACCTCTAAACTTTACAAGGCAATTTGTGATCTTACCATACCCCAATGCAGATCCTACTGTGACAGCTGGGACAGGGAGCGGGGGGAACATTCAACACTAGAACAATGGGAAGAGATATATATAAGGTAACAATGCCCTATATGAGCACACAGGTAGCAGAAACCCAGGTCAAGGTCTTGAGGAGATGGTAGAACCAGTCAGGTTACATGCTTTCAATCCCAAGGCATCAAAGGCTTGCTGGAGGGGGTGTGGGGATGTAGGGACTCTACTGCATGTTCTCTATGGTGTCCCGTAATACAGGAATATTGGCTGGAAATTAGATCCAGGCTGAAGGTATTTCTGGGGCTGGATGTGCAGAATGACCCTAAAGTGTGCATATTGGGTTTGCGAAGCCAGTCTAAAGGGGGATGTACACATAGAGACTATGGGCCTCATTACGACCCTGGCGCTAATGGGTTAACGGCGCCATAAAAGGCTGCAGCGCCGTTAACCCGTTAGCACCTGATTACGAGGTCCCTTTGCGGGACCCGACCTTAACGGCTGGTCACACCAGCCATTAAAGTAGGGACCCGCAAATGGACCTTGGTGCTAAGTACGGTACCGCAATTTGCGGTACCGTACTTAGCGCCTTCCCCATTCCCATAGAGCCCTATGGGGCGAAAATGGGAATGGGGAAGGGCCATGGTTCAATGAAGAATTACTGCTCGCCAACCTTGGAATGGGGTGGTAATTCCCCATTGAACCATGGCGGACCCGTTACAACACCGGCACCAACCATGGTCCTAATAGCGCCATGGTTTAGCGCCGGTGTTGTAATGAGGGCCTATAAATTACTGTCGCTATTGCTGATGATGGCCAAATTATGCATATTGAGGATGTGGAAACAACCAGACTCACCAACAGAGAATGGACAATCCTTGCAATAGAGAAACTAAAGGCCAGCATAAGGAACGCTACACTATCTTTCCTAGCAATCCTTTCCTGGAGTATATGAGGAAACACTGCAATGCTCTGACCGGCCCAGATAGACTACGAGCACTGAACCTTATTGAAATGCCCTGAATTATGCCCTTGCTGCCATAATAGTTGCCTAATCCCAGTCCTTCGCAGTCTACTTAACAACTGTATTCTTTTTGATCCTGTGAGAGGTTGTGAGGGAGAAGGGGGTTAACCTAACCCAAACAAGTGTAGGATTGTTGTTAATATGTAAATGATCATTCAAAACAGAAGTTTGGTTAGCTATTAGAAAAATCTATAAAATACATCTATAAAAACAAAGAATAAACTCTGGGGGGTCCAGGGATTTCAGGTATGTTTATACATGGGCCATAGCAGAGTCACTGGCGGTACTGGCCCGTTACTTGGTGCCTAGATCTCCCGAGAATGCACCAGGTGTATAATTCTAAAGTAGGAACACTGCCCACATTGTGTCCTGGAGATAACGCAGAATATGGTACCAGAGGAATAAGAGATGTTTCCCCTCTGAATACGACACCTAACCTGTCACATGTGCACATGAGGGGGGAGGACAGCGATCAGGTGTTGCTTTGAAAGAACCAGGGATGTTTCAGGAGATTCGAAGGTGGGGCTCATTTGGCATCCGTGTGCACCAGCATATCCAACACTTTGTTTAAAGTCAAAGAAGGGGTTTATATAATCGCCTGGTTCACTTTTTGGTGAGCAAGGCCGAACATTCAGGCTTTAATCTGTAGAAGGTGTTGAGAGGGTTGCAAGTCATGCAAGGGATGTGATACACAACAGAGCCTTCTAAGTGGTCTGTGATAGCACTAGGTGCTATGCATCGCCAAATCTTCATTTGGTTTCACAGAATCCAGCCGCAAGACCTTTCTTCACAGCAGAGCAGATCATCCAGTCTCTGGGTCTCACACAACGGTAGTTTGTGTGCAGCAACGGTGGGAGTGTTTAAACATGTCTCAGTAAGAGAATATCTGGGGAGTGTGTGCTAAGTAGCTCATTAATTTCGTGTGTGTGTGTGTAGGTGCAGAGTGACAGCTAAGAAGTATGCAGGTGTGTTTATGTGTTTTCTTTGTGTCATGTTAGGTAGTACCCAGTGGCAAACTTTAACTGCAGGAGGTGGCCTGACAGTACAGAATGAGCATGACACACTTCTGTCCTCTTAATATGCGTCCGGTGAGGTCGTAGCCGTTCTTGTTAGTAGGGACTACCTTATCGCCTGCTAATCCCCTTCAAATCCAGTGCCCCGGGCCATAGCCTGCTTCACCCACTCTGAGAAACAGCCCTGAAAGCGGGCATGCAGCCAGTGGAAAAGAACAGAGGGCTCGTCCTAGCGATCAAAATTGGACTGCCCGGCCACCACTTAAACAAAACTGCTTACTCCTAGCAAAGCAGGTTGAACAACTTTAAGCTACCATGGATCGGTTCAACTATTTCCATTCAATTATTAATCTTATGTGGGGTGTGAAAGGGTACACAGCACATAGTATGCTTCGCTTCAGCACATATTCTCTCCAACATTAATCATTCTTCTATTGACACATGGAATCACCGTGTGAAAATTCCCCTCCTACAGGGGAATTGATATTTAGCATTTGTGCTCACCATAGTTGCCGGATAAATGGCCCTCTTGGAGGTGTGAAATTACTCTCGGCTTTTGATATTGGAATTTATATCTAAATTCTTCCCAGTGAAACATCACACATCTTGACTGCTCACTGGAGTAGTAGATCAAAAGGGATCATGAAAAGGTGTTTCATTTCTTTCAGATGTAGAAGTTTCATCTAGAGGTTTTCCAATACACAGTGATATCCGTCACATGGCATCAGCTGTTTTTCCCTGGGAATTTCCTTGGTTTTATGGATTCGGTTAATTGACCCTTCAGTCTTACAAAGGGGTGTTTCAAAGATGTCCAAAGATGTTCAAACCAAAGGAAATTTCAATTCAAATCAGTCCTGCAGCAGGGTGTTACAACATAAAGGTACAGCCACCAAATGTGGAGACCTTATTCTTTATTAACTTTTAAACCCCAGCACTTGTGCACTGCATTTGATTTTGTATGAAAGTGGTTACACTCTTAATAGCAGTGCTCACATATGAACTTCAGTGCCAAACTGGCCATCTGCAGCTATCACATCAGTCTGAGAAACAGAACAAGAATGAGGCCCTTGCACAGTTTGGCAGGTATTTTGTCAAAACCAAAGGCACAAACTTGCGGCTTAGGGCCTGATTCACAGAGCTTTTTATAATGGCAAAACCCCACTGGAAAATGTGGTGTGAATTAGGCCCTTAATCTGGCAAAATAGGGATGGGTATATAGATGTGTGAATGGCGATGGGACCAATTATAAGGGTGATTTAATAGAACCCCGGCCCAAGAGGGGGAGGGGGTGGACTAGAAACGTGCAGCCCCATGGACAGGAAAGAGAATGATGCAGTCTGGTGATTTTTCAAACGAGGAACGGGCACATTAATTGTTAAATCCAAAGAAGGGGGTCTGTTCATGATTTCTAAGCGCCTGCGACTGGAATCAGGCACAGGCTGCTGGAATTAAGGGGTGCTCTAAGGAAGTGTGTAGCTGCACCGTGCTGTCAAACATGAAGGGATGGCCTGAGTTTATGACACGTTAGGCTGATATTCTTACATCATTTGGGGATTCTGGAGACCGTCTGAGTGCAAGAAAACTATGTGAGACCAACTGTTATTGGAAAATTCCGCACAGAGCACTATGGGATAGATGGCTGACTCTGAAAAGGAACACTTTGGAGAGACTTTTTTAAAATAATTTAGTGGATAAGTATGTGACAACCCTGCAAGCTTCACTGTCATTGGTAGATGTAGTGGAATGAACATTGAGTTGAGTACTTAAGGGACAAGCTGATGATGTCAAACATAAACAATGAACAGAGTACTGGGTTGCCAAAACCAAATAACTTAATTTAAAATTTCACCCGGGGTTCATGCGATGGAGTTTGGATTTTACTGTATACAAAGCTTTAAATATTATTTATCCTTGGTTAGTGTATTTGGATGTAGGGTCAATGGTTTTCCGATCTAACTTGGGGTGACATTACCTGGATCTTGTTCTGGGTTTTCTCTGGAAGATCATCGCCTTTATCTTGGCTTTGTTTATGTTCTTTGGCACTATAATTTGCCTTCCTCCCACCCCACGAATTTTGCAAGGTTTTATTGTAGACCTTGTACTGCCAGTGACAAAAGAACAAACTCATCAGTTTTGGGTAGGCAATAGGTTGCTGTGTCCTGCAGTGTTAGTCCGAGTGCCAGTGACTTGTCTAAAGTGATTTCCAAGTCATTGGTATAAATGTTGAATAGAACCCTGGTAAGGCAACATCCTTGTCTCCTATTCCCATTTGAGGGGTTCTAGCTTCATGTTGTTTAATTTTATGCTGGTTTATGTTTGGAGGTAAATACTTCTGATGATGCTAAGCACTACCACCGCGCAAAGGTTTTAGGAAAAGTTCTTTGTGCCATATTGAGTTAAACGCTTTTGAAAAATCAATGAAGCATGCAAATATGTTTCCACTCTGGGCTCCCTTGATATAGTTCCTATTAGTATGAGCAGGGTTTATATGTGGTCTGTGATCCTGTTCCCTGCAATGAATCACTTGGCTGCTTTGTAAAATGAAGTTGTTAATGACTTTCATATTCTCTTGTTCACAATGGCAAAAACCAGTTTTCCTAGGTTACCGCTCATGAAAGACACCCCTCGATATTTGTATGAAATTGATCACCATCTTCTGCACATTAGGGCGATCAGTCCTCTCTCCATATTTGGAGGAAAAGTGCTGAGGTGAGTGCCATATTGAACAGCTTCATTATTGCTGAAAACAATTTGGTGATCTTGCGGTTGACAATTTCATAAATTATAGTGTCTGATCCTAGGGCCTTTCCTGCCTCCCCCCATCTCTCTCTATCGATCCGTCCCCATCTCTTATAAGCCATACTATGCCTAATTGAGGGTACCAATGTGGCGTTATGTACCACATAGCCCCTCTTCCCTTTCCACGATGGTCGTAGGTAAGTGGAGATTGGAAGTGCGGGGGGTTAATAAAGAAAAGAAAAACAGGGACGGAGGGTGAGGAAGATGGCGGCGAGGAGAGCCGGCGGTCAGTCGGCTTGGAACGCAGGCTTGTACTGGCAGTTCAAGCCTGCGTTCCTAGCCAATCGATTTGCTGGCTCTCCCGACCAGGGTGCTAATGGAAGTATGAATCATGGGAGACATGTCTCTCCGCATTGCCCGAATTAGAGCAAGGG